>NC_080840.1:11544414-16344414 GCF_030435755.1 Ochotona princeps | reverse complement strand
AGGGGGAATCATACTTTTAGACCTCAAGACATATACAGGGCAGTGGTCCTCTAAACAGTCTGGTAATGATATAGAAACAGAGAATAACATCAACGGAACATAGTAGAATACCCAGAGTGGAGCCCACACAAGTACAGCCAACTAATCTTTAACAAGAGAACTTAAAATAATCCAGGGAAAAAAGCCTGGTCTCTTCAACAAATGCTGTTTGGACAATTGGACAGCAGCCGGTGGAGGTAACAAGCAAGACCCCCAACTCTCACCTTATACAATTATCAGCTCTAAGTGGATTCAAGGACCTAAATTTGCATCCAGAAACCATCAAACTACTAGAGGAAAGCTTAGGAAGCACTCTGCACAATGTAGGTATTGGGAAAGACTTAGAAATTTGCCCAAAGCACAGTCAAAATAAACCAATGGGACTACATCATAAAGCCAAAATAAACCAATGGGACTACATCAAATTAAAAAGCTTCTGTGCAGCAAAGGAAACCATCAACAAAGTAATGAAGCAACCAATGGAATGGGAGAAAATCTTTGCACACTATATGTAACAGGTAGAGGACTAATATCCAGGATTTACGAAGTGTTTCAGAAACTCAAAGACACTAAAACAAACAACCCTGTGAAGAAATAGGCAAAGGAAATATACAGACATTTTTCAAAGAATAAATTCAAATGGCTAATTGGCATAGAAAAAATTGCTCCGACTCCCTAGCTATCAGGGAAATACAAAATGAAAACTACACTGAGGTTCCTCCTAACTCCAGTGAGATAGGCCTACATTCACAACTTCACTAACAGCACCTGCTGGTATGGATGTGGGGAGAAAGGTCCCCTCCTTCACTGCTGGTGGAGAGGTACATTCGTGTATGTACTTTGTATGTATGTCTATGCATTGGTAAACATATAAACAGAGCCTATGTATGTATGTACACACACAGTCATTGAATAATTTGGCAAATGGATAATGAAAAAAAAATCATCTTGTCACTGTTTGGTGGGGAAGTTACCTAAATCCAACACAGCATTTGGTATTGGGCTATCCGTACTGCCAGTAAGTTGTCATGGGTAGTGGAAGACGGAAGTGTTGCTTGCTTTCTTTTGTGTTCTCTTTAATGCTAGTGAATCTAGGTTTATCATATATGTCCCATATATATGACATTTTCTGCCTTTTGGCTAATTTATTTAATTTTAAAATTCAAGTGTTTATCCTTTTTCTTTTTGTCTTAGACGTTTTTGTCCTAAGACTATTCATCTTACTTAATGTCTCTCTCTTTTTTTAAAGATTTATTTATTTTATTACAAAGTCAGATATACAGAGAGGAGGAGAGACAGAGAGGAAGATCTTCCGTCCGATGATTCACTCCCCAAGTGAGCCGCAACGACCGGTGCGCGCCGATCTGAAGCCGGGAACCTGGAACCTCTTCCAGGTCTCCCACACGGGTGCAGGGTCCCAAGGCTTTGGGCCGTCCTTGACTGCTTTCTCAGGCCACAAGCAAGGAGCTGGATGGGAAGTGGAGCTACTGGGATTAGAACCGGCGTCCATATGGGATCCCGGGGCGTTCAAGGGGAGGACTTTAGCCGCTAGGCCACGCCGCCGGGCCCTTAATGTCTCTTGAATCTATTTTTCCTGTTTGTCTTTGACTTTAGCTCACAGTATTTATTTGTATTACAGATGTTTCTAATTGCTATGCACTCAAATGTATCAATAATTTGCTTTAATATGTTTCCTTTGCCTCTCTACTTTAGAATGGCTTTCCTCACCCTGAGATCAGACAACTCTAGTCCATATTTTATTCTACTTACTTGCTTTATTTTTAAACATGAAACAATTTACTTTGAATTGATTTTGACTTGTGTCTGATGGTATGAATCTACCCTTCTCTACTCCCTGGACCTTATGACTGGACCAATTATTAAGCGAGATGCATTTAGTCATTTATTTTGATTTAAATCCAATACAACTCGTTTTCTCTCCAAGGTAGAGAGTCACAGAGAGGCAGAATGGATGTGAAGTGTACATTCAGAAGCACTTCAGCATGCGTGGCTGCCCCTCTGGAGTCCATCAGCTGAGGACCAGGACAATTGCCTTGGCATCCCCAGGTATGTCGTAGGATACAATGGGCCTAATACTTATTTGGGGCTCCTCAAGTGCATTAAATGAGATAACACATGTGTAATATCTCAGTAACATCTGCTAAGAATTAGTTTTACTCATTTGTATTCTCTTCACTTGAAAATATTCTGAACTATAAGTCAGCAAATCCAAAGATTTTTATATCCCCATTGTTTTTTTGACCAAATTGCTGTATTTCCTCCATTCCAAGATTCAGTTAGTAGTTTCTTTTAGTAACAGATCACAGATGTGTGTATGTGTATGTGTGTAAGACAGAGAGAGAGGAGAGAGATTTCTAAGTGCTAAAGGAAATTAAGGTAAATTAATTAGGATTTCCATGAAGGGTTGAGTTCACAGTCCACCTTTAGGGACCAAGTTGCTAGTTACATCTTTCAGTTGGCTTTGGTTACGCTGAAAAACGTTGGACTTTTTACACAGCTGCTTGGTTTCAAGTAACAGAAGCTGACTCTGATCAACTTGGGTGAGAAGGGAATTCACTGGAAGGACATGGGGTTGCTCACAGGATAGGAACAGGGAGCAGGAACAATGACCCCCCTAGTGTCTGTATTGTGTTAGGGTGGTAGGAGTGGAGCAAGAAGATTCTTTATAGCAGGAACTGTTAGAACATCTTCTTCCAAACACTTCCCTGTCTTAAGCAAAATATGTATTCATTTTTTTGGGAAAACATCATTGTACTGCTGATAAAAATTTTGCAGCGAGAACATACACAGTTTCAGCGTTATTGCATGTATGCCCTTCACTGGGGGTGAGCAGGGCGTGATCCAGTGTCAGCTGCAAACTGGAGTGACTTTCATATAAGAAGGATATGATACTGGGTGGCAATATGCAGCAAATGTTACAGTGCTGTGTCTGGCCTGTTTTGCATTATGTGAATCTGAGAGAAAGACTCAAACAAGAGAACACTCCTAGGATAAAATCCAAACAGCTGTTAACTTTGTCTATCAGAGCTCTACGAGCCCAGGGTTTCCCTGGCAGAGCTCATGATAGCGATTTGTCTTTTCAGGTGGATGATGATGGTTGGAGAAGTCAAAGATGCTTAGGCTTCAAGGGCCCTTGAGGTCCAGGATCAGAGAAGATTTAGTATCTGAGATTCTTTAGCCCAGGACCAGAGCCACAAACAAGTGCCATACTCTCCAGAGATGAGACTTGGCAGAGGAGGAACATAGACTGCTATCTTCGTCTCAAGGCTCAAGATTCTGCTTCAGCAAAGCACGGTCTCCTGAAGTGTGTTTCTAGAGAGCAGAAATGGAAACAAGGATTCACAGAGCTGCACCTTCCTTTCTGGGTGAGTTCCTGAGGGAAGGCAATCCATTAGTAACAGAGGCAGGCATGCCAAGAGCAATAACGGGCCAGGTTTTCTGGGCTAAGCAGGCTGTAGTTAAAGGCTTTCCCTGAGAATCTTGCTCATTCATTAATTCTAGCCTTGGATGAGAGCCAGGCCCTGTGGTTTTACCACAGCAAGGGGCAAGATCCTGATGATTAAATGCTCTTTGTTGCTTTGCGTTTCACTTTTTCCAGTAATGCACTTTGAAGAATGGAAAATTGGGTTTTCAATACTTTGTTGTTCGCTGAGGCTAAAGCTTGAGGTAATTGAAGCCAGTTGAAAATTGGAGGAAAGGATGGAGGTAGAGCTCAGAGCCCAGAGGAGGCCACAGGAGGCAAGTCTGGGGCCTCGGTGGATCATGCTGTGGCCTGCTCCATCTTTCTTCCTTCTATTGTGTTGGAAGCTTCCCTCAGAAAACAATTGTGGATAATCAGGTTATTTGGAAAATAGATCCTACTCACAGTCCCTATGACTAATAATACTTCAGTGTATTTTGAATCTCAATAATAAGAATATGCTCCTCAATGGACAATCAAGTGTCACTACGTTTTTCTGAAGATATTTTAGGCCAAAAGCATATAAAAAGTTTAGACTCACTCTACATAGCTAGGAAATCCTTTTTATTTTATATGTCTAACACAATGCAGATTTTAATAAGCTAATGTTCCTTTTTAATCTTCAAGAATACACCTGAGTCATCTCAAAGAAATAATGTGCTCCTTTTGGTAATGCCTGAAATTGATCAACAGTTTAACTAGCTTTAATGCCTGTAAAAGTTCTTGGCACAGAGTCGGTGCCCTATAAATATTAATTATTTGAATGGGTATATTAGATTGTTTTCTCAAATGACCCATAAATTCAGAGAACAACTTCATTCGCATAGTGTAATTGAGCAAGTGAAATATTTTCACATGTTGGTTTTGTGTAAAACAAAATTGTAATCTTCAAACAGAGCATATAGGAAAGAGAATATGATGGAGTAGGGAATTATTGTTCTTTCAGAACCAAGAGTCAGGCAGCATGGGGCCTTGTTCCTAAACTGATACCTTCATGCTGGAAACAAGGTTTACCATCTTCTGTCTTTTGTATGTGTTACTACTTGGTTCCATTTGTCCTGGCCAGGAAGAGAGTGAGAAAGATCCATGGCAATGGCAGGAAATTTCAGAAGGAATCTTATGTTTTAGTATTTTGTTTTTTGATCAACAGCTTCTCTCTGGATGTACGTAACACACAAAGTATTGTGGTACCCGCTAGATCTCCCAGGTAAGAACTCATGGATATGTGATTGGTATTACACATGTTCTTTGTTGCTGCTATATAGGTTGTTTGTCAACAACTTCATTGAAAAATAGTTTACTTACCATAAAATTTACCTGCATCAAGTGTTTCTAGGATGTTTACACGACTCTGTAGCCATCATCACAATGTAATTTTAGAATATTTTCATTATCTCCCAAATAAATCCTTAACAATTAGCTCCCCCCAAAACCTCCCCACTCCCAGGCTGCCACTATTCAACTTTGATTTCTTACACTTTAGCCATCCTGGATATTCCATTCACATAGATCACACTACAGATGGTCTTTTGTGTGTGACTCCCTTTGTGGAGCAGTTTGTGAGGGTCACCGATCAGTAGAACGCAGAAGTACCTTACTTTATTGCTTAACAGCTTTAACAGTGTATGCTCATTCACCGGTTGATGGACTCTAGGATTGTTTTCACATTTTAGGTGCTGTGAATATAACTGCTCCATGAATTTGTGTACACATTTTTCCTTTCATTTATTTTAAGTACGTATCTAGCAGCAGAATCCCTGGGTCCCACAGTAGTCATTTTGTGTCCCACAGTAACTATATAATTTTGCAATTACGCTAACTGCATTTTGTTTAAGGAAAAAAAATAAGGTTCCATTGCAAAATTAACGAATATCTGCTCTCATTGAAGATAGTACCCTTGTCTTGAAATCGATGTTTATGAAAACTGATCAGAAAGTTCATGGAAATGCAAATTAGGGAAAAGTTAAGTTTTTTTGATGTGTAAGGTAGCTATTACAGAGAGAAAGGGAGAGGTCTTTCATGTGCTGGTTCACTCTCTAAATGGTCCTAATGGTCACAGCTGAGCTGATCCGAACCTGGGAGCTAAGAGATTCCGCTGGATCTCTGTGTGGTTGCAGGGTCCAAGGACTTGAGCCATTCTCTGCTGCTTTCCCAACCCACGAGTAGTGAATGGATTGGAAATGGAGCAGCTGAGACTCAAAGTCATGCCCACATGGGATGCTGGCATCACAGGGTGGAGGATTAGTCTGTTGTGCTACTCGCTAGCCACAAATTAGGAAAAATTATACATAGGTTTCAATATATTTTTGCATCAAATAAACTTATTTGTCCACTAACTTTTTAACATTTTGTGTTTATGGTGTCACACTAGATTTAGTTCTCACAGTAAGCCAATAAGGATCTCATTATTATAAAGACCAAAGAAAAATCTAGATAAATACCTGAGAGATAAGAGACTTTTCAGTCAAGTAATTTATTGTCAAATCTCCTAACATTTAGCTATTGAATGTTAATTTTTTATATAAAAAAGAAAAGAGCAACAACCTGAGCATGTTAACAATTTAACTTTTGATTTAATTACAGTTTTTGGAAAATTCTAAAATTTTACAAGTTAAAATTCATAGAGCACCCCATAATTTCCCAATGGAGAATGTGAATGGCCCAATCACAATAGATGTTCATTTCCTGCATATGTAGCAATACTGGGCTGGTTGCCAGAAAAGCAATGTCCCTGGATGGCTCTGTCAGGATGACTATTCTAGAAAAATAAAGAGGAGCTAGTGAATGAAAGAGAAGATATGAGAAATTTAATGAACAAGATTATCCACCGTCTACAATGTAGGTACATGTACACATTTTTAAAAAGATTTATTCATTTTATTATAGCCAGATATACAGAGAGGAGGAGAGACAGAGAGGAAGATCTTCTGTCCGATGATTCACTCCCCAAGTGAGCCGCAACGGGCCGGTGCACGCCGATCCGAAGCCGGGAACCTGGAACCTCTTCCAGGTCTCCCACGCGGGTGCAGTGTCCCAGTGCATTGGGCCCTCCTCCACTGCTTTCCCAGGCCAGAAGCAGGGAGCTGGATGGGAAGTGGAGCTGCCAGGATTAGAACCAGCGCCCATATGGGATCGCAGGGCTTTCAAGGGGAGGACTTTAGCCGCTAGGCCACGCTGCCGGGCCCACATGTACACGTTTAACTCCAAAAAGAAATCAGAAAAGTAGAACCTTACTGGGCGTCTCCTTCCGTTATAAATCTACTTCATGGACTAGGAATCATAAATATTTATGTATTTTCAGCTTTAGCTGGACAGGAAATAAGTAATCAAAGTCATGAGTTACATCCAGAAACATTAGGCCAAAGCTTGTACTCCCAGTTGCTAATAATTATGAGGGTTGCTGATGGTCTTAGGGTGGCCCTAAGTGATCTATCCATTTCAAATCATTTTACTGACAAGTAATTCTATAAAGTGGGAAACAAAAAACTGTGCAGGAGCAGAGTTGTGGCACAGTGTACCAAACTTTCATGTACAACACCCAGAATTCTACATTCGAGTGCCTGAGATTGAGTCTTACCCATTTTCCTGATGTGGATTCCTGCAGTGCACACTCTGGGCATGAGAAGAAGGTGACCCAAGTACTTGGGTTCCTGCCATCCACACAGGAGATTCAGAAGGAATTCTTGGCTCCAGGCTTCAGCCTGGCCACCCCTCTTTGTCTCTCTGTCTGCCCTTGA
Source organism: Ochotona princeps (assembly GCF_030435755.1). Classification (NCBI taxonomy): domain Eukaryota; kingdom Metazoa; phylum Chordata; class Mammalia; order Lagomorpha; family Ochotonidae; genus Ochotona; species Ochotona princeps. Next base: position 16,337,157 of record NC_080840.1, on the reverse strand, counting down.
AAGTAATAAAAATTAAATAAATGAACCTGAAACAGCAAAAACAAAATGAAAGCATAGTCCAGAAAGATGGAATGACATGTTCAGCTATTTTGTGTGAACTAAATGATTAGGTTTCTGTTTGATAGGGGCTGGCATCACTAGCGTCCATAAATGCTGACCCCAGGGCTGCTTCATCTCTCGGTGAGTTTTCAGTCCAAATCTTGACCAGCCTCTAAGAATGGCACTGCCACTCATCCCAAGAGCAGAATTCAGCTGTGTCTCCTGGATCTCACAGAAGACTTCAAAACATTCTATGGGCTGCTATTTTGGCCTGTGTGATACCATCATGAAATTATCTCTCTTTGCAAGATTGCCTTTACTGTGGGTTATCCAGAAACCCCACAACAGAACACCCCTCTGAGAAAAAACAGTTTTGGCTTTGTATGCAGAAATTTAATGTACTTGAAGTTCTTGGAATACATTTCTTCCAAAAAGTTTGCCATAGAATGATGACATTTGTCAAGACTTAAAAAAAAAAACTATAATTCTATTCATATATTACTTTGAAGCTGAAAAGTAAAATTGCATTTACTGGACATAGTTTTAAAAGCTTCTATTTTCAAAGTAACCACAGAGCAATTTTTTTCCTGTGGGGTCTTGTATCAGAACACATTTCTTAGTGGCTGCTGCTTCTAAAGGGATTTTATGGCCTTGTGCTCCCTAATCTAGTTCTGAACCAGGCTGCAGTTGTGAATTCCAGCTGTGTCAATTCACCTAGCTGTGTTTAGGGCAAAGGGACCTGATACATTAAGTATACAAATGTAAAGTGAAGATAACCTGTAAAATGCAGATAATGCCAGAACCTGTGGTTCAGTGTAGATGTGAAGATGGGAATTTGTATGTCTAAAATAATCCCTCAGTTAATGATTCGCTTAGCTTTGCCTCACCAGAGGATGTGAACTAATTAGCTGTCTCATTTTCACATTGTTTCCTTTTTTTAATTTAAAGCCTCTTATATCAAATATAGCAAAATATCCACTTTTAATTAATGATTATACTCTCTAGAGTGTTGGGGACAAATCATTGAAATGCTTGTGTGCAGCTGTTTAATATTCCTTGCAAATGTGTAAAGAATGGGTATATATTTTCACCAAATGATGTCACAGGAAACACAGAGGCTACCTTCGTTAGTCTCTCCTCTGTTGCAGAAAACTGCCTAAGAATATAGAATTATCACATGGATAAGATAACCTGATTTTGTATATGCTAACAAGCTTTATTTTGTAATCACCTTTTCATCATTGATTTTTAATTGTGTGTTTATCTCTGCATTAGGAGTTCAAAATACAACAGAGGAGCGAATCTCTTCCCTGAAGATTTGTTATTTCTGGTAGAAGGGTGAGAGTCAGACACTGAGCCTAAGCCACATCAGCAACAGCTGGCTGAATTCATCAGGCAGGAACAGTTGGACTTGGGCAGTTTGCTCAGTCAGAAGCACCTGAGCAGTGTGTAACAACTTTGCTAAGATAGAAAATGGATGATTTGTGAAGACCTTTTGGTTGGCGGGGCAGACAAGCCAAAGAAATGTAATATGAGTTATTTGTTGGGTTCACTTCTTTCAATATACCCCATTTGTTTAGAAGACAATACACATCAAATATATTTTATACACCAAAGGGGTTGGCAAATCTTCCTTATTCTACAACCGCTTGTTATGATGTCTGCTAATAGTTGCTGTAAGATTGGTCCCTTCCTACAAATAACAACAATAAAAATCTCTGCTATAAAATAGTAAATTACAACTCTAAAGCAAAAAGTTATAGGCCCCTAACATTTGTCATACACTTACCTTTGAATTAGGGCAAAACAATAGCTCCCTGTTTATTATCACTTTTTATATTCAAAATATTGCCATTTATTAAAAATATTCTAACCATGTGATCGTTTGGTTATTTAAGCAGATTTTTCAAAGAAACTAAAAATTATTTCACTAGTTTTTACTCATCCACTTAAAAATAATATTTTCAATATCTTTTATGGAAGGATGGAACAATAGGTTCTGGGTGAGACTGCTTGGGCTGGATCCCAGGATTTTGGCAAAGGTTAGCGATTCCAAACTGCTCCTCAATAGTCCAACAGTGTGACTGAAGCAGATATACAGTGACAAGCACAGATCCTTGACTGGAACATGTGCAGGTTTGCCTTGCTGACTGCCGCTTTGCCTAGACACAATGGTGGGATTTGTGTTAGTTCCTGGTTTGGCAGGGCACAAGAACCATCTCCCTAAATCTGATGCAGGGCACTCCAATAATTCCATGTGGACATTAATGACTAATTTATGTTACCTTACTCTTCCAGAAATAGATACATTCCTGGCAACTTCTTTGTACTAATGCCCTTTTGACAGCTCTCTATCAAAGTAAGCATTTTCATGGCACCAGGTTTTCTTCTGTTGTTTTCCAATCAAGAATGCATTTGGTTACAGATTCGACTACCGAAGTGTCTTCACCACTTAATGTCCAGTTTGAATACTTCCTCTGTGTGTGCTTACTCTGATAATCCTTTAGAATCACATGGGCTTAGAGCCTTATGTGTGTGACACTTAATGCAGCTGTAACTTTTGCCTTTTGAAGCATCCGCTTTTGTGTAGATTATCCTTTAAGGGGTGAAGTTGACTTCATGGGCACAAACCAATGGAGTTCCAGTGTAGCCTTAGTGTAGAAAGACCCATATTTGAGTAATGCTTTGCTATTCCTAATGTGAAAGATTTAAGAACTGTGAAATCTTGGCCTAACATGGTAGCCTAGTGGCTAAAATTCTTGTCTTAGATGCCCTGGGATCCCATATGGGCACTGGTTCATGTCCTTGCTGCTCCATTTCCCATCCAGCTCCCTGCTTGTAGCCTGGGAAAGCAGTTGAGGATGAGCCAAAACCGTAGGACACTGCACTCCTGTGGGCAACCTGGAAAAATCTCCTGACTCCTGGCTCCAGATGAGTCCAACTCCGGCTGCTGTGGCCTCTTGGGGAGTGAACTAGTGAACAGAAGATCTTTCTCTCTGTGTCTCCTTCTCTCTGTAAATCTGCCTTTCCAATAAAAAAAAGAAATGTAATCAGTATCCGTACATCTTCATTTTTGTCTTGAATTTTGCAAATAATGCAGCCAATCCTACCCCAAAGGATAGGGACTAATTTGAATTCATCTCTGCCTATAATAATTTTGTCCCTTTTACCTAGTTGTCACCTATATTAAAATGCTCATTGAGAAAAAGCAATGGGAATGAGTAGTCAATCAGCTTACTTCGTTAAACATTTCTGAGCTGGAACCAAATTGGTAACATATCTGAGAAGTTTGGTCTCCAGGACTGTAAGATATCTTAAGTTCTTTATGGAAGTTTCAGAATTTCAAGTTTCATGATATAGCTATTGCTAAGACTGCTCTTGAAACTCTGAGTCATGAGACTGGAAAGTTTTATAAACAGGAAGAAGCTAAGAACTATCTTCCTATAACTAATATGTAGTGAGATCCTTGACAGTCTTGTAGTAGCCACAGTAGCCAGAGAAACCCATCTGTTTTGTTTCTTAAGGAATTGTCCTTGATTGTTTCTAGACCAAGTTGCTTCAGGGAGAAGAAATGAGATTATTTACACCAAGGATCATGTTCAGGTAAGAGCAGGTGTGAGGGATGTGAACAGGAGGTGAAAAGCCATAAAGAGAACAACTCATTCATTCCCAAGCAATACATTGTTGTTCCTGTAAGATTGGATTTCACCTGTATTCCTAGCACTGAATGCAATGACTACCATTTGTTTTTCTGAGCATTTGAAACGTGTGTTTCAGGTGTTTGAGAATTGGAAGTTGTTCTTTTAAAAGCGCTTGAAGACAATTTAAGCTGTTTTGTTTAAAAGGCAGTGCAGTAAATACTATTGTTACAGAGAAGACTGGAATCTTTGAGTTTACAGACATTTTGTTTGAGAATTGAAGAAGGGAAGGGACATTCAGAAGAGCTGATTGGGTCTTGCGGTGCGGTCTGGGAAAAGAGGCATAGCGAGTACAGAATTGGGGGTGTGGCAGTTTTTCCATAAAACATTATTTATAAAAACTAATTCAAGTTGAAGTTACCCCTCAGGCTACAGTTCAGTGACCTTTGCTTTAGAGAAATTTAGAATTGTACACTCACTCAGCCAGAGGTTGGGTACAAACAGTGTTTTATGCTCATCCACTGGAACACTACACAGTATAGACAATCAGTGCTGTCTAGCTGCACAGATCAAGGCAACCTAATTTTGACACAATATGGAGAAAATGAAGGCCCGAAGATAAACAGGCAGACCAATGTTTAGAAAAGATAAACAGCAGAACTTATTTAGGGATATATACACCAGTAGAGAACTAAGATAAGTAAGAAGACAACTGAAATTATCACTGAAGAAAAACTAGGTAAGAGAATGGAGAAAGTTTTGAGCATTTCAAGAGTATTGATCACTTTCATTTCTTAAGCTGATCTGATGAATATAAAGATGCATATTTTATTTAGTGAGCAGAAACAGGTTTAACATAAATTTTTTAGATACACAGTTAAAAATAAAAGTAAAGATAGGTAACTTCTGCAAGGCCATTCTGAAATTTGAATCTGGTCCCTGGCTCCAAAGCCTCAAACCTTTTCAATGACATTGCGTGTGCATTGGCTGAAGTCAGTGTTACATGATTGCAATCCTTGCACTTAATCACTTCTCTATTTGTAGTGAGGTACTACAAAACAAATTTGTACAGCTTCCAATTCTTCCCGAATCAGTGGAGCCTGTCAAGTTGATTGGTTGTGACACTCAGCTTCCAGAATGTGTAATTATCAGCTGCCTTAAGAGGGGAGCTCAAATGACAGGTAATGGTGCTTGTAGACAGAAATCTGTGTATTGTTGGCACTGAAGAACAAGTCAACAAGTCTACGTTAATCAGAATGCCAAGGTGGTGTACTAGAAGAGTTCTCCATCAAATAGCAAGTTAGAGCAATCTGTAAACATTCTTATTTATTATTCACCATTAGTCTCTGTGTATCTTAATTATCTTTTTAACATCCAGATTGTGTACTTGTGTATTCTGTTAGATTTAGGTAGAAGTATGGTCCCTTGCTGTGGCAGCCCAGGCAGATTGAAAATAGAGATAGTCAAACAGAACCTCTTAAAATATTCGGAAAGGTCCATAACTTGACCCTCACCGTATCTTCAAGTTCTAGAGCAGTCCCTTGCAAAGGAATAAGAGTGTGTATCTCAGGAAAAATACTTTATTTCAGGATGAAATCTTCGTTTTCTTTTTCTGGTAGGGCCTTTGAAAGTCACATCCTGTTTGACACAAGCCTCTCAGAGGAGAGATATTATAGAGACACAGAAATATAACGAACAGTCTTATTGTTTCTCCTAGTGGTGCCTGGCCATTGGTTTACAGGTGGTGGACCTTTCCCTTATTCTAAGGTTAGCACTCAGCTACAAAGTTTCCCATGACTGGTCAGGCCAAAACACCTGTCTTGAGTGTTTATCACCTATTTTACCAGCCAATTGGCAGGTTCAGAACTTAGGTGCCCCCATGCATCTGATAAGATTCCAAAAGCAACCCTGGGAGGGGAGAGTGTCCAACCTTGAGAAGAAAAGAAGAAGAATTCTGGACAAATCCCGTTCTGTCACATTGTGTCAATGTTAGCCTAGTTCATTGGGTAGTCTTGTTCTCACACCAATTGTAATTTAGTTGATTGGATAGTTTTTTCATGCCTATGTGAGCTTAAAAACCCTGACAGAAGCCACTTGGGATTGCTCCTGTCTTGCACTTGCAGTGGTATGGGACAGTCTGCTGACTGGTGAACAAAGTCTGCCTCTAACTCATTTTGGGGATATAATCAGTCAGTTCACAGACATTCTCAGCTCTGCCAGGACCAGACCCTCACACCTGTAATCACTCATTAGAAAGTGGGGCAGATTAGTTTTTTTTAAATGATACCATTCCATAGTTTCTGTGATTTCCCCTCCACTCCCCACTGATTTCCACTCTGTTCTCACAATGCATAGTCCTTTATGAAGGTTCATAAGTTAATCACTCCACCATTTAAGTGTATCTGACATTGTAGGTATGGACAATGACAGAGTCCAGCACCCCATTGTAAAGGTGTATTTAACAGTTTCATTAGGAGTCCATCTTCGATTTGGAAGTAGAGATGCATGCTGCACTGCATCCTCACATCTGGATATGATAGTCTTTATTACACAGTTACTATACATCGCTTTAAATACAATGCCATAAAGCAAAACTGACAATAGTTTGAAATATAGGAAATTTGCAACAGGAAGTTTAATAACATGTTACAGAATGATCCATGTGTTGTTAAAGATATGAAAAAGCAACTGATGCTACTATATGCCAAGGAGTCACTGAAGAAATTAATAAGAAAAAAGAAAAAAATTGAAAAAAATGACAACAAAAAACATGAATGCCCATGAGATTTAGCAAAAACAGTATTGAAAGAAACATTTGTAGCATCAGGTGCTTACAAGCAAAGTGTCTCATAGAAATGATCTATTACAGCGTCTTCAGGACGATGAACATGAAGTGCAAAAGGTAAAATTCACAGCAAAAATAAATGGATTTGAAACTAAAATCTACGGCCGTACCATCCTGAACATGCCCGATCTTGTTTGATTTCAAAAACCAAGCAGGGAATGGCCTGTCAGTGCTTCAATGGAAGACTGATTAGTCTTTAGAGCACACTTTGAAAGAGGAGTTGCAAAAGCTGTTGAGATGTCATCAGGCAGCTGATAATGTGCCAAGAGTTCTTGAACCACGGGGAAGTAATCTTTTGGTTGCATGCTAGAGTTTGTGTCTTGACTTTGCCACTTTAAAGCAATGTGATTTTGAATAAATGTTTCATCTGAGTCTATATCTGTATCAGCAAAAATTTATATGAAAGTTCGGTAGTTTTCATTTTTGATCCTCACTGGGATTCCCTGCAGAGCATCCCTGAGCCTATGGAACTGTATAAATAAAAATAAAAATAAGATAAAATAAAATGTTAAGAACACAATATAGAAATCTGAGTTTAGCATAACAGTTAAGACACTTGCCATCCACATCGGTGTGCATGGACTCAATTCCCCTTCCAGTCTTCTGAATCCAGATTCCTGCTAACATAAACCATGATAGATAGTAGATGATGTTTCAAGTTCTTGAGTTCCTGTCACTTAATGTGGGAAATCTGTACTGGGGTCACAGCTCCTAGCTTTTTTTCTGAGCCAAGGTCTGGCCAGTGTAGCCACTTGGGAAGTCAAACAGCAGATGAAAGCTTTCTACATGACCTTTTGAATTTCTGCCTATTAGAATAAATAAATGAAAAAAAAAATCAATACATTGTCTTTACCTGCCCTGAGCCAAAAAAATACATTTAAGATCAGAGAGAAGAGTCACAGAGCCTGACACTTTTGGGAAGCTTAACTCATTTATCACAAGTGGAATAGGGCTGCCTTGTGGGTAGTAATGGTGTGAATCCTAGTTGAAAGGGATCATCTTATAAAATTATATATTGATAGCTTCCTTTATGAAGGAAAATGGCATGTAGTGAGGTGAAATGACTCAGCAATGTCCAATAGCTAGCTCATTATAGAAACAGCATTAGATCAAAAGTATCTTAAATCTGAGCTTTACTTGTGTTATGGAAGTTTGAGTTTTCCAACTAAAACCACCAAAGAGTTCTTTTTTACTGCTTGAAAGAAAAAAAAAGTATGTGTTTCTAATTTAAAAAATGCCTGGCTTGGAAGAGGAAGCATATATAACTTCAACTTTAAAATGTAGGAGATGAGGGATTGTGGCTAAGTGATGACACCCGTTGGAATGCTCAAATCTCACTTGTGAGGTCCTAGGTTCGAATCTTAATTCCACTCTCAATTCCAGTTCCCTGTTTATGTGTATCCTTGTGGGCATCAGGTAGTGGTTCAAGTATGTGGGTCCTTACCACTCATGCATGGTACTAAGACTGAGTTTTTAGCTCCCGGATTTAACCTGGCCTGCCTTGGCTGTTGCAGGCATTTGGGGAATGAACTAGCAGATAGATCTCTTTCTGCTTCTAAAATAAATCAATAAATAAAAATTAGTCAACAAAAATGCATCAGAAGCAAACAGAACACTCTGTGTGTACACAGGAAACACTGTGTGTACATGTGAAACACTGTGTTTACACAAAAAACAGTGTGTGTGCACATGAAACACTGTGAGTGCACACCAAACTGTGTGTGTACACATGAAACACTTTGTGTACACATGAAACATTGTGCATACACTGCGTGTGTATACACATGTGTGTTTTGGAGTGCTAACAGTGACAAATAGAACACATGAAATTTGGAAAAAACATGGCATTTGAGTCTGCTCCGGCTGCTGTTCTGGTGCCTTGGGAGTCTGAGATCAAGGAGCCAATGTGGATTTCACTCAGAGATCTCTTCTTTGGGGTTATGGGTAGTTCCCTTCAAGCTGTGTTTTGATCTGATCCATAGATTCTTCTTTGTGTAGGAAAAGGGCCAGGAGGGAAATCATCCTGTTATCTCTTTTTATAAGGGGACTAATATCATCCTGAAGATCCCACCTCTGTAATCTCATGTAACCCTAATTATGTTTAGAAGATCTGATTTTCAAATACTATCACATTAGGAGTTCAGTAGTCAGCTGATGAATTTGGAGGAGTACACAACCTTTTAGTTTGCAAAATAAATAAATAAATGAATAAATAAAAAGCTGTGTAAATGCCCTTACTGAACTGATTTGCCAGACAGAAAAATCAAGTCTGTGGCCCTGGACCATGGAATATAGTAAACATCCTATATTATTGATTCAAAATGACCCAGGAACTTGTCATACAGTGCTAATTTTTCAGCACCTCTTGTTCTCCTAGGCTGAAATAGCATTTTGGGAGTGGAGGAAGTGGTCAACAGGCTTTTGGATTCCAGCTTTGGTTGAAAATAACTGATCTCTATGGAAGTGGATCCTGGAACCCGACCAGGTAGCTGGATCACCCAGGATGAAGTGAAGAAAAAGTGACTTCTATACTATAAATGACCAAATAAATACTGAGAAAATTCTCTAAGATTATTTCCCATAAAATTGCTTGGGCTATATGCTGAATTATGTGCAAGTTCCCTCATGCTATTAGGTGCCCTTCCATTCATTATTATATACCATGTTGCAGTTTTCATCTTTCATGGTGTTTATGCACATTGAATAGCATGAGATTGCTGTCTATCTATCTATCCACCTAAATATTAATTTATTTCCACCTATTTGATAGAGCATAAAAGAGAAAAGGAAAGAGAGAACCAGAATTTTTTCTTTTTTAGGAAGTTATTTTTGATGATTTTTGAATTGTAGAGAAGTATGTAAGTTCATATAGACTACTGATTAGAGTGGAAGGGTTGAGGTTTGGAGGCAAGTAGGTGAGACAATTGCTTCCATTAAAAAAAAAATTTTTTTTCTCCTGTATCTTGGGGAAAAGGGTAGAAAAGAGGAGAAGGTCCCTCTCATCAGCCTAAGCTTATCAGTTCGTGGGAATGGGGCATGGCCACTTGCCATCATTCTAAGGTCCCCAATGTGGAGCATGTTCTAAGGATATTGCTTAAGTGGTTTCAATAGTTCTGAGATGCTATTGGTTTCATTGCTCCAAGGTTGAGGAAATACTTCCAAGGTCTATTGGCTTCCAAAGTCCACATAGAATCTCCATTCACCCAGATACTTCCTATAAAACATTAGCCGGGAGAGTGGTCCTATTTACTCTGCCCTCTATCCTCTGTCATGGTACTAGATATCCTCAGTAGGCCTCGGTGAACACTCATGTCTCCTGTGTGCACCTGGGCTTGTTTTCTACCTCAAAGGCTTCAGCAACCGAGGAAGCCCAGAAGAATGACAATCTTTCATCCACTGCTTTACTCCCCAAATGCCCACAACAGTAAAGCCAAAGCCAGAAGCCTCAACTCAATTTGAGCCTCCTGTTTGTGTGGCAGGAGGCCAAACATTTGATCCTTTATCTCCTTTTTGCTGGGGTCCATTTGCAGGGCTCTGGATAGGAAGCAGACTTGTAGGAACTCAAATTGACATTCCCATATGGGATGTAGGCAGTCCCAAGCCATGGCATAAGTCACTGAGCCACAACACTTGCAGCTGCTTTATATTTAGGAATACATGGTTCATATTATCACCTATATTTTCCCTTTCTGTCATACACCTAAGCTTTCTTATTAGAAGATCCTGGATTGGAACTACAGAATGTTTAGTCTTTAAGTTACTCCATGGGATTCAATTTTTCTCATCTCATTAAATGAGTACATTGGAAAAACTGTAAAATGGAACAAGTTGTATAAACACTAGGTACAGTGATTCTAACTATAACTCTTCACCTATCCCATACATGAAACTTAGACAAGCCATTTGCACTATTTCTCTTTACACATTTACACATAGTTACACATTTTAACATGTTTACTGCTCCTCTTTGGGAGCAATAAATGCAGGCAGAAATGATTTATATTCATGTGAAAATTTTAAGAGTCATTCTGTGTTTTTGTCTCATCTTTTCCTCTTTGCTATGAAATCATCAATGAACCAGAAAAGAAAGTTAACACATAATTTAACCAATACAGGAACTTTTGAAAGTGAGAGGATGCATTACAGACAGACAGTGAAGATATGATATTCCTAATAACCCTGGGGCAATGGATATATGATGTCACTCTGCTCCATCATCTATAAGATATAGTCCCCTTACTAAGAGAGGTCGTTTTGTCTGCTTATGCTCCAAAGTAAAACAACATTGATCCGAATCAGTGCAACCCTACCATAACCTTACATGAGAAGAAAGTGACCCTGGGACACTGAGGTTCATTGTGTTATACCCTGACTTAGCCAAATGATACAGAAATTTAGTCAATGTGACTAACTCAGTATGGGCTGAACTCATTGAAAAATGTCCTGTGATGGCCTGCACAAGTGGGTCATTCACATGACTGCTGAATACCAAAGATGCACCAAGCAGTGTGAATAGTTGTCAATTTAACTTAAAATAAAGTGATATATTCTTGCTGTCCCAAAGGGCTTTGAGATTATGTCCTAGACTGGCTAACTCTCCAAGTTTCTGCCTCATCCAAAACATTCTTTCAAGAAGCTTCTTTTGCAGATATCAGCGTTGATTCATGTGGTTAGTCTACTCTTGCCAAAACTGATAGTCCAGGATGGAGTTCTAAGCAAGTGTGAGCAGCATCCTACTTGATGGCCTTGTTGAAATGATCTTATAATCAGAGGTTGTCAACAGTGTAATGTTCTGGACATTTCTCTTGAAAATGACTGATGCAGATATTTAAGGAGGTAGCATACTTGTTTAGCCTGATTTGAAATTTCAGAGAAAAGATGGTGTATGTGTAATTGAGACATGCTAATAGCGTAGAAAAGAATATGAGTTAATTAAATAAAATTGGGGCTACTGGGACTGGCACGGGCAGGCTACTCCCCCATCTACTGTCAATGGCATCCTTTATGGGTAATAGTTCATGTCCCGGTTTCTCCACTTCTAATCCAGCTCTCTGCTTATGACTTGGGAAATGGAGAATCACCTAAGTGCTTACACCCCTGTACCTACAATGGGAAGCCAGGAAGAAGCTTCTGGCTGCCAGCTTCAGATCAGCTCAGCTCTGGACATTTTGGCCATTTAAGGTGAGAACCAGTGGATGGCAGACCTCACTCTGTCTCTTTTCTCTCTGTGGAAACTGTCTTTTACATAAAACTAAATAAATCTTTAGGTTGCTGAAGATATGAGCAGTCTATTTAGCCATCAACGATATTGCTGAGCAAAATTTGTAAGCCTAGATTATTTTCTGATTGTGGGGAAGCCATTGTGGTTGTTTCCACACTCCTATAAAATGTGCTGTGTGTTGTTTTCGACTTTTTTGACACCAACAAGCAGATAAAATCCTTCACCACAATATCAAACATTTCCCACTTGAAAATATAAACTAAGTAAAGCACCACTCCAGAAACCAAAGAAAGAAGAAAAACTTCTAGTGCGGAGCAAGGAAAGAAAGCCAAAGACTTCTAAATAAGTGGCAACTGATGTTAGCAAAGCCATACCTGCAATGTTCACATTCTTCTCTAGACATCAGAGCCTCAGTACCCAAGTTTTCACTATTTGACTTTTTCTAATCAAATCTTACACTAGAATGAGTTTTTCATGTGTCTGGATATAATAAGGACTGAGCTTTTTATTTTTATTTTTTTTTCATTGGCTCAAATCTTCTCACCAAAAAAATGCATTTCCTCTTCATGTGGTTTGTCCCACATCCAAAGAGTATCCTTTGTATTTTGCTTTTGAGCTAATGTTCTTTTATTCCTGTGTCTTAAAACTGCTGTTTGGAAATTCTGGATCTATTTCTCCTGGCTTCAGTTAGGACAGGAATAAGTGTACGACAGAGTTTCATTAGCATCTGAATTAATTCTTCCAGCCCTACAGAAAGGCTGGGACCATTGATTAGCTTGTTATTTTCTTTAAATAATTGTAGAATCTTAAATAAGAAGTTATGTCTCAGGCTATTGAATCTATGCATAAGAAGGAATAAAAACTATATGTTTGTAGCCACATGGAAGGAGATTGGCATAGATGGAATAATATTCCAGCTGTATGTACTCCCAGCCCGATGTTTTGTTGTTAAGTTGGATTCTCCTGCCCCTTGGCAGCCTTTACATTTGTATATTGCAATTTATCTCTTCAAGTTGGACATGTTGGATTTGATTTCTAAAATCTTTATTGATTCATTGGCTTTGTCTCTATTTTGTGATATCTTTTCTCATCATCGTAACAGCTGTCTATGCCAGATTTAGTCCTGAGAATTGAGAAACAAAAATAAAGATTAGTCATTTTATTTCTTAGGAAGAGCAGACACTGGAACATACATAGGACACTCAATAGACTAAGTGCTGGGGGACTCAGAGTAAGAATGAATCAATTGGCCAGCTAGGAGTTGTGGGGTAGGTGGGGCTGTCTCAGAGAGATTATATTTAAAAGTATGTAGAAAGATTGCCAGGTAAGTTGGTCTGGGTAGAGGAAAGAAAGCATCTTATGCAAAGGACTATTGAAGAAAAGGATTAATATCAGGATGGCAAAAGCATGGGGCCTGGAGAGAGATATGTGTTAGGTACACTCGGAAAAATGTTTGGAGTGTCAGTCATTCTTTGTCATTTAAGGAGCTTGGAGTTTATTTTCCAGATTTTGCAAATGGTCTTTCAGTAAGGAGAAACTGAACCAGTTAGACTGAACGGAAGAATCAGATGGGGGATAAAATATTGAAATAAACAATTAGCAAACCCCTATGGGCGGAGCTATAAGGTGAAAGAAGAGTTTGCCAATGGAATAAACTCAGAATCCGTTTTGAAACTGCACCTTTGTAAGTTGGGAGAGAGAGAAGACTCTGGGAATGCTAACTCAGGTAACTGGGCAGATGACGGTAGCAAACTGTGAAAAGAAGAACGGAAGAACAGGAATGGCCGAGACAAAAATAGTTGAAAATTTAGTTGTTCATGAATTGCTATAAGGTTAAACTGACAAAACTTGCACACTGAATCATTTTGGCTTGAATGAATGTCCTTGCATTTATATTAAAAATCCATGAAGAAATGAAAATGGAAAAATTGCCAATACCTGATTTTTGTTCCTGATTTTCTCACTAATACTCATTTATCTAGGTACACTTTGAATCCATGGGGGAAAATCATTAATGGTAAGAATAACCAATGATGGAAGGACAGAAGGAAAGTTTAAGAATGAAGTGTTTCCAAACCTTGTGAATTCTTTGGCACATTTTGAATGTATGTAATGTTTTCTCTGGGTGTCTTTTGGTGTAACTACTACACATTTGGCCTTCAAAAACACCGACTGATGGAGCGAGAGAACAAAAGCAGATCGAAAGGGCACCGGTGCTTTTCATTTCCTTGCCTGTGTGAATGAGCCCTCATCTCAACCTTGCCATCATCTTCAACCAGCTCTCCCTCTGCTCAGCTGTAAACCAGCGGGTGATTGCCAAAATATGCCCCTGCAAATTAGCTCAGTCTGGCCCATGGCCAGCCCACCTGCTCAGGACCCTCAGCTGCCCTAACTATGTAATCCCCTATCAGGAAGAGAAAGGGCCATTCCTTGCGTTCTCAGGTTTATCTCTGAGTAAACCTATTCTGGCTGTGCAAACAAGGGAACAAAACAAACAAACAAACAAAAAAATGGAAACAGAAAACAAAACAAAAAATGTAATGCGTTATTGGTAGCCGTAATGACTTGATTCTCAGTTGAGAAGTGTCTGAGCAGTAACCAGGAGGAAGAAGGCAGACACTGAATTTCTAATATCAGTATTTTCTCACTGTGGTTTTAATTAGCAGTGTTATAATGTCCCATGATACAGGTCAGCTTTCCATGTGCTTAGCACTATTTAGTATCCTCTTTCATATACACAGCTTTTGCCCACCTGGAAACTAGGTTTTCCTTTCTTTTTATTGTAAAGCAAATTTAATAAGAATAATTCTGAATACAAGTTCTTAGATTTATTTACAGTAAACCCATTTTCATAGTTCTTTCATTTTCTTAGTGACTTTTTTATGAACATAAGTTCTTAAATTTACTTAAGGTTGGGCCCAGTGTGATGGTCTGGTAGCTAAAGTTCTCACTTTGCCTGTGTCAGGATTCCATTTGGATGACTATTCATGTCTCAGCTGCTCTGCTTCACATCCAATTCCCTGCATGTGGCTTAGGAAAGCAGTAGAAGATGGCCCAAAGCCTTTGGACCCTGCACCCGCGTGGGAGACCTGGCATTGGATAGGCTCAGCTCTGGCCATTGCGGCCACTTGGGAGTTGAACCAGTGGACAGAAGATTTTTCCTGCTGTATCTCTTTTTTGTTTTTCTGTATATCTGCCTTTCCATTAAAAAAAGTAAATCTTTAAAAAAGAAAGTTTATTAAGGACCAACATACTAATATTTCTCTTGATGGTTGCGTTATTTTGTTCTATTGTCTCATATGTTTTAGAGAGCTATTAACTGATGATAAATATGAAAGGGAACTCCTGAAGACACTTAATTAATTGGGAAATAAGAAGATCACACTGTTGGGGCCATGGAGAAAACAAATCGTGGGGACTGGCGATCATGACTTCGGGTCAAAAAATTTACAGTGGAATAATAAAACATTGTAGAGACTATAGAAACAGCAGCAAAACATATGATTACCATGTACTTCACAGAAGACATTTTCAAAACTTTAACTTACTGCTGCTGACCTTCTCTGAGGATTTAAGCAGTTCAAACCCTGTTTCTCATTTTCCTTAATTATAAAGTGAAATCAACAATGCCTACCTTAAAAAATTGTTCTGCAATTTTTTATTCTCTTGTTCATGCATGCATGCACTCATGCAGTTATCACAATGGATGAACTAATGTTGCCCTTCAAGAACCAAGTGGTAAATCATCCAATGACAAGATGGTCCAACTCCTTCTGTAAAGCGATGGTCAGTGACTGCCCTGTGGTTTAACAGATTTATTTATTCCCACTCCCATTGTCTAACCTCAGACCAAGTCAGCCAGAGGGCAGCTCTACTAGGTCACATTCAGCTTCCTTTTCTGTATTTTCAATTTCTATGGTTATTCCTATCATTGTTCCTATGATTATCTAGTATTACTCAGCATCCCTTATTCTAAGACAGGAAGCTACAAATTCCACTTTCAGAATAAGTTCTGCTCCACTATTGTGTATATAATTCAGGCAGAGATGATCCCACCTGGCTGCCCATCATGCTATCATAACTCAGTTCTTTCCAATCAGAGAGCTGCCTGATTTTAGCCACAATGGGCACATTTCTAAAGGTCACTTACGAGCATTGAAGGAGCTGCTATCTAGTATTAGTTAAAGCTCTATGAAGCCACTTTTGCTGGCTGTAAGCGTGGAGTCACCTGAAAGTGATGTCAAGTGCATACATGGTTGAGACAAGACTTGGAGAAACAACAAAGATTTAAGGGCAGTTTGTGAGGTTCTGGACTAACACAAGCTAAAAGCAGGCATATTTCAATAGTATGCCAATTGCAAAAGTATGATTATTCCAGTCAGTTAAACAAAGGACACCTTGCAGCTGAGCCTGATGAATACACATGGGCCCTTAAACTAGTTTCTATGGTTTCTGAGTTTCCTGGCATCTGGTACTGTCACTATGACAGCTGAGAACTTTGTGCATGTCACTGTGCTGTGTTCCCTGATGTGGTTACCCACTGGTTCTGTGGGTGAAGAATCCTTGCATAAAAATTTTTAGTAAATGTGCATTGATTAATCATGTTTCTGACTGGAATAGGTGCTATGCACAGTTATAAGATTAGACTAAAAATGAACAAGGGAAAACCAAACTGTAACTTGACTCAATCAATTCCAAATTACTGCTTTTTCCTATTTGACAATCAAATAGTTGAAAATATAGGGAGCCAAGTGTCTGGGATCATGTACAATCAATTGCAAAATCTGTCCTGGAAGTGATACATTTTATGTTTTTATTTTGAACTGTATAAATAAGATACAGTTGAAGTCTTAGATCATCTGTTCACTTGTTCAACATCCACTATATGCTGTATATGGCATATTGGAGACACAATGGCAATGAGACAGTGCTTGCTCCCTCTAGGGCTTCTTACTTTCATAGTCCTATGCATGCATGTGCAGCATCAAAAATCTATATGGAGGCAGGGATCCTCAGGGAACTCAGATAATCACAGGCACTTGAAAGTTATAGTACCCTGCCAGTGTGAGATCTGCAAAACAGATTACTGAGAATTCTCTCGCTGCTGCCACAATTTGATGTCTGTCTTGGTCTACCAGAGGGAGTATGCTTAGTTTTTTACAGATCAATATTCCATAAAGAAACAGGCTGACTTCAACTCTGATGCCCACTGATGATTACCCCTACACAAATTAGCTAATCTCTGTAAGTCCCAGTTGGTGCCTATTGGATCAATGTCTAATCTATTTGTGTGAATCCAAGAGTTTTTTGCATCTAAGCATTTGGCACTGAGCCTGGTAAGTGTCATCTCTCTAATTGTTGCTGCACTGGTCTTAGAATCTTTAATTTTTGTTTGCCAAACCAGTTAAAATTATAGTCTACTTGTTCCTCAAGCTTCATCTCAAATGCTATCTCGGTTTTAAGAGTTAGTAGCATTCCTCACATTTTTTGTTGTCTTTGTTATAGTGGATATCATGATCTTCCATGAAGTTTTAACTTTTCTTCATACAGATCAGCACAAAAATAAAGCTTTATGATAATTTTGGGAACTGTATATGATCCACTGATTTTTAATTTAATGGACTTTCAATTAGTCACATTTGCAAGGATTCCTTGGACTCCTTTAGTTGATCTGGACTGTAACGACTCAGAGGCAGTGGAGGACTGTGGAGATGATTGGTTTAATGTAGAGAGTAATGATGGTGGCATGAGCTGATGGTAAATGGTGTGAGAACTGTTGGTAAGGTACTCCGTATGTGCTTTGCAGCCAGGGTGTATACAAATGAGGAGAAAGAGATGTAGGAGAAGAGGCAGAGGAGGAGGAGGAAGCAGAAACAGAAAAGAAGCTAAAAATAAGCAGTACAAAATTAAAGCAAAATCTGAGTTTTTGTTTGATGGTGGATTTGACCTGTAGATGGCTCCATTTTCCTAGAGAATGTTAGGGGTTTTAACTTTTCCAGAAAGTTTCTGTGCTGCTGTATGTTTGACTTTCCCAGACTAATGTTATGGCTTCAGTGTAAATTAATAAGCAGTTTTGACTTTCTTTGTTCAGATGGAATCATGTGTTTTGGTTCACATTTCTAATGTGAACTCTTCATTTCTGTGCCACTATTTGAGGAATTTGAGAGTCCAGTGAACACTTGCATAGGTTAATTATTTTAATGGATCGGAAAATATTTTCATCCATCCATTCACTCATTTATCTAATGACTGCTGTAATTTTAAGAAAATGTTAGAGATGGAGAAGCTCATAACGATGAATAAGAATGTTGTTTCCAACCTCTATCAATTGTGATTTAAATAAGAAAATCAAGATATGTTAGAGGTAATATTTATTAGACAGTCACCATGTGCAACACACAGCACCTTTGCATTCTTTATGGAGGAAGCTCTCTATGCACAGAATTCCTTTCTGTACATCCAATCAATTGCAGTAAAGCTATTGGAAGAATATTGTCTCTATTACTGAAAGAGAACTTTCTCTTACTCCCTGAATAACGCAGAGCAGCACCATTGGCTCAGCATTTACACTCTATTAGGAATTTTAAGCAATATAGAGATGACTCAAATTATATGGGGAGACATGGAAATACTGTGCCATTTCATTTAAGGGACTTGTACAGCTTTGGGGCTTTGTATTTGCAGGTTCCCTGGAATCAATCAATCCTATGGAATTTTACCCATGTTCCTAGGACAGGGTCATTAAACAACTAGTTAGAGTTCAAATTGGATTCTTATTGTAGTAACCAGTTCTTCGAATCCACCGGTCTACGAGGCTCTCTGAGAACTTTGCAGTCTGTGAGGTAAAGATAGTTTTTTTTTTTTTCTGTCTCCTCTCCTCTGCTCTCCTCTCATCTCTCTTTTCCCCTCCTCACCTCCCCCTTCCTTCTCTTTTCCTTTCCTCTCCCCTCTTCTTCCCTACTCTCTTTTCCTCTCATCTCCTCTTCTTCCTTCCCCTTCCTTCACTCCTCCATTTATTCTTTCCACCCTTCCTTCCTCGTTTACTATGAGATATACTTCTTTTGTAGGCCTATTCCAGGGGCAGCTGTTTAGTCTCATATTTAAGATACCTGGAGCCTCCTGGTGTATGGTAGATGTGTATATAAAATAGACTCCTTGAAATAAAATCAGACTAATTGATGGCCCAAGCATCATATAAGCTGTCATATAACTAGGAGACTATCTTTTCTTGGAAGACAAGATGGAAGTTTGAGTTTAGAGTGAATCTTTTCTTAAAAGCTAACATCTTCAGAGTGTCAAACTGTAAAACATCAGCGTATCAGGTGCCTATTTAATCTTTTACACTAGTATGTCTGTTCCTCACTACTTCTGCTTTCTGTGCATCCTATCTTAACCCAAAACAATACTATAATATATACTGCTAATTGTTTATCAAGATCAAGTCTCTCTTCTTTACTAATAGAATGTCCAAGTTTTAACTATATACATAGCCTCACAGCCAGTAACTGCATTTTCCACTGTTATGCAATATGATGTGGTCATGTAAATAAAGTCTGTCCAACTGGGTGGAAACAGAAAGTTTATGTGCTATTTCTGATTTTATTGTAAAAAAATGGATACATCTGTGCTCCATTGCTTCTTTCCTTACTTATACTACTTGTAAGATCATGAGCACAGTCGCAGTAAAAACTGGAATTCAAAGATGCTCATTCAGAATACCAAGGCTGCCCTTCGATTCTTGGACAGTTCTGTAAAAGAAACGAACTCGTCTTGCTTAAGAGACAATTGGGCTGTTTGTTGATAAGACAAGTATTTTGGGCCTCATGCAATTGATTTTGTTTTCCATGATTAAAAGATTTGTTATTTAGGATTAGGCTATCATCCGATCAGATATGTAAAATATGTTCCATTGGCTTTGCATTTAGTTTAATAGGTTGGACACATATATTGCAGGATAGATTACATGTCATTATCGAGAAAATAGGAGCAAACCTAGTGTTGAAGATCAGATTAATTATATTTTCTGCCAGTTATGTCTAATACTTAAAATGATCTCAAGATAGGTATAATTAAACTGGCAAAATTAGAATGGGAAGGAACACTTTGTGTTAGTGAATTCAGGAACTACACTGAAGTAAATAGTTGAAATTTGTACAAATAATAATAAGGAAAGTTACTGCCAAGGAAATCCCAAGGCTGACCTGCAAAATCTTTGCCTTTTTGATAAGCAGGCTCCCATGTGCACAATCTTTCTGTGAAATTGGGAGTCATACAAAAGAAATCTTTTGAATGCATGTCATTAATAATCCAGCTAATAAAATGTTGACTATTTTCTAAATCCTATTCATGGGAATATATCATATTTATCAGGATTATTCAGAGAAACAGAAAGAATAAAGTGCTCTATACGTACAGAGAAAGGGATTTTCTATGAAAGACTGGTTTGGGTACTTATTAAGGCTGAAAACTCCCAAGACATGCTCTTTGAGAGCTGGAGGTCGAAGAAAGCCATTGAAAGCCAGTGGCCTAAATTCCACTTTAAATCTGGAGGCCAGAGGGCCAGGATCCCTGAGGTTTGAGGGAAGATGAATATTCCAACTCAAGCAGAGAGAAACTTTCCCTTCCTGTGACTTTGTTCTATTCAGCATCTTAACATGTTGAATGATGCCCATCTACACTGTGGAATTCTTAATCAGTACCTCAATTCAGCTCCTTGTCGGTCCTGCAAACACTTCACAGACACAACCAAAAACAATGTTTTATCAACTATTTTGGGATTCCTTTGATCAGCTAAGTTGACATATAAAATGAATTATCACAGAGACCTCAACTAATAGCTGGTTACCCAACTTAAAATTTAGATTTTGGGGCCCGGCGGCATGGCCTAGCGGCTAAAGTCCTCGCCTTGAAAGCCCCGGGATCCCATATGGGCGCCGGTTCTAATCCCGGCAGCTCCACTTCCCATCCAGCTCCCTGCTTGTGGCCTGGGAAAGCAGTGGAGGATGGCCCAATGCACTGGGACACTGCACCTGAGTGGGAGCCCTAGAAGAGGTTCCAGGTTCCCGGCTTCGGATCGGCGCGCACCGGCCCGTTGCGGCTCACTTTGGGAGTGAAACATCGGATGGAAGATCTTCCTTTCTGTCTCTCCTCCTCTCTGTATATCTGGCTATAATAAAATGAATAAATCTTTAAAAAAAAATTTAGATTTTGGAAATTCTTCAGTTTTTCAGTGCAGCAGTATAGGAAGAAGCAACTCATTGCTCACAAGTTCGTTACTTTCTCTTCTCATTTCCACAGAAAATTAAAGGACAATGCAAAGCAGTTAGACCTTGTACTCAGTTTGGCTACATTTAAGATGCATGTAATTCCTAGGGTAACTGATTGCAATGAAATGCTTCCTCCTTCATTATTCTGCTTCTTCCTCAATGTTGTTGCCATATGATCAGAGGCAGTAGAAAAATGTGCTTTTTCTCTAAGAAATTATGCATGTATTATAGCATATCATAATAAGTTATTTATTTGTACAATCTGAATTTCATTAAAACAGGACAGAGATTTTTCTTGATAATTTACAGTAGCAAATCAGTATTATTTGAGAATATATGAATAAATGAGTCCTCATGATCCTAGGCTGATTGCGATAATTTTCAAATGTGCTAAAACTTTCAACACTTCTTATTTAAGAGATATTATATGATTGTTTGGATAAGTGGATTAGAAAATAAGGCTCATAAGTATGTCACCTGGGTAAGGACCTGAAATCCGGTCAGTCCTGTTTATGTTTAAAATTTCTGAGAAATATTTTGTTTTGCTTCAAAAGCACTGGGAAGAGTTCAGGATTAGAGTGAAGGTACATTTTTTTCATCAACATTTCACTCAATATTGCTTAGACAAACTTTCAAAAGCAATGACTACAGCTTGTGTTTAGACTTTCCCAAGTGTTTGGACTAAAGAAACCATCAATATGTGAATGTAATGATTCTCAGTAGTTACTTCAGAGGCTGGATAGATATGAACTCATATTTTTAAATTAAATAATGTAAAAATTTTACATACTCCATGTCATTTTATCTTCAAACTCTAGAAAACCTAAGAATGGTACTAAACATATCTTTATTTTTACATTTCCAGCATGACTTGCTTTATGCACATATACTGAAACCATCTGTGTAAATTGTGGCAAAATCTGCCAGCTCCAGATTGGCCTCATTAGTCATTTGAGAACACATAAACAGAGGGATTATGGAAAAAATAAATAAATCTTGTGTATATCTTCCTGGTCTGGAAAGGCTTTTCTCATCTTCAGTGTTGTTGCCAGACATGAAGAGGCACAGGTTTACATCTTTATAACACTTGGAAGAGTTTTTGCTCCAGGAAGTGAATAAAAATTTCTCTGTGACCCATTTGAACCTTTATCAAATGGCTGAGTTTTCTCAGCTGTGAACTGAAGGAAAAACTAATGTTGTAAGAAGTTGGCCAGGTCCTTTTCAGTGAAACTACAAATGTTGAAGGTGGCTTCTTTTGTCTTTCCAAGCCAGTTGTGAGCTCACATCTCCAGATGTGTACCTATCCTCTTAGTAGTCATCTTTTCCTTTTGAATGATAGTAGACTACATGTGAACTGAATTGTGACTCTCTGGCGTGGTAGGAAATCTCTTCACCTGTTTTTGAACTAACAATGCTCCAAAGACTTGCAGATGTTAGAGTAGAGCAAAAACCACTGACATGGTTTAAAACAAAAGTTTTCTCTCCAAAACCAAACAACAAAACCAACCTCTATCACCAGCTTTTCACTGCCTCCTGTATCTCATTATTTGAGTTCAGTCATTGTGTTCTCAAAGATTACCTTATTGGAGGTATGACAAGTTGTGGCAGGTTTGAACACAAGGACTTAATGCAGCACAAGATGACTTATTCAAAGGTCAATGAATATTAGATGGCATTGCTTGAAAAAAATAAAAAAAAGAAAAGAATAGAAAGCACCTATGGACTCGCATTACTTCTAGTATCTGATACTATTTTCAGAAAGTGCCATCATTGTTACTGAGGCAGGAGAAGACACAGCATAGAGAACTTCTCAATGAGTTTAATGCTGCACTCAGGATGGCATGAATTCAACTTGGTTAACCACACAAGAAGACTGGGTAATGTAATCAACTTTCAGTCTAGGGAGTGAAAGGCGGATTGATTAGCATACTGCTGGCTTCTGCTACATGATGGTGACGTTATGGTACATGGAAAAGGTGGCCACAACATATTTCAGTTGTTTCCATTAAGAAATGAAAGCTATAACCCCATTCTTTCAGTCTGGTCGATCTCGATGTCTTATTTTCACCAAGGGAATGTGGCTGATGTGAAAATTTGCTACTTTGCGAATCAGCTGTGCATATTGCTGGAGTGTGGTATTATAATTCAATATATGTTGATGATGCAGGCTGATATAGATCATCACAAGTTTTACATAAATCACTTGAAATGTTTATCATTATTGATATTGGGAATATTTCAAATCCTTTCAACTGGTTACTTGGAAATATTCAGGCAATTGTTGTCGATCATAGCTGCCCTATATTAGGAGTTACTTGTCCTATGCAAATGTGCCCCATGTCCATTTCTCACCCTCTTCCTAGTCTCATTATACCTTCGCCCTCCCCATTCACCTGCAGCCGCTATTTTCTACTCTTACGAGATCAAATTGTTTAGTTTCTATACATAATTGAGAATATGAGGTATTTGTTTTTTATGCCTGACTTATTTCACTTCAAAGAATGTCCTCCACTTCTATTCATGTTGCTGCCAACGATAGGATTTCACCAGATTGTGACCAAAAAATAGTCCATGTTGTGTATATGCTGCATTTTCTTTATCTGTTTTTTACCTTGGTGCTGTGTGTAGTCCTGCCATAAGGAAGGGATTGTGGATAGCTCATTCCCACATTAATTATTTTGTTTCATTTATAGTGAGACAGTTGGATCAAATGGAAGTTACTTCTGATATTTTAAGGAAATTTAATACAGATTTTCACAACAGAGTTGTTAATTTACATTCATATGCATGAGAGCCAGCCCCCTTTCTTTAAATTCTTCCCAGCATTTTTCTTTTTCTTTCTTTCTTTTTTGTTTCTGTTTTTGATTATAGCTATTCTAGTTTGGATAAGATGATGTTTCATTGTGGTTTTGGTTTGTTTTTTCTTTATGATTAGTGATGTTGAATATTTTTTTTCATATACTTGTTGATCATTTCTGTATTTTCTCTTGAGGATTGTATAGTCTTTTCATTTGGCCATTTTCTAATCAAATTATTTTAAAAATGTTTTACATCTCCAAGAAGTTAAGTATTTGATTTCAAAATATATGATGCTCTGTGTAGTTATAAAAGCTACTTTCAAAGATCACTGTTTTTTTAAAATTCCAATTATTTCATTTTGAATAGATCTAAATGGATTGTGATTTTGCAGTTTATGTATGGTTTAATGCCGGCTTATTTAGATAGTTGCTTTAAAATTTATGAGTAGGTGGTGAGTTGGGAACATTTGACTCAGTACTTAGAACACCACTTGGAAATCCTGCATTCTACATCTGAGTGCCTTGTTTGTGTACTGATTGCCTTTCCAGTCATGTTTCCTGCTAATTCACACACCATGGGAGTCAGCAGGAGAAGGCTACAGTACTTAAGGGCCTGACACTCACCGAAAATCTGGATAGAATTCCTGCTTCCTGGTTGCAATTTGCTGCAGCCTGTAGATATTTGGAGAGTGAAACTGTCAATAGAAGCTATCCTTTTTCCCTCTTTCAGCCTTTCAAGTAAAATGAAAACAAGTAAATAAAGTTCTGAAAACATTTTAAATTCACACATGAATTTTGTTAGCACTTGTTTGACTTTCTACTTTTTTTATATTGTCACCAGAAGGTGTGTCAGCACTATTTTTGCCTTTCAGAACTCATTGAAGGCTGCCAAAGTGAGCACCATTGAAGACTTTTTGTGTCTAAATCACACTTACATTTCTGCGGTCTTTTTTGGGTGAAAACAGTTCTAGTTTTAGTTGGTTAAAAATAGGTGAAAATACTGCATATACACTTAACCAAATTTTCATGGTATTTTAAATATTTATTTTATATATCCAACTGATACATAGCTAAGTACACATCAGTTTGTTGCTTATAGTACCCTCATAGTTTGGGGAATTGTAGCTTTTGTAAGTTAAATTGACTGTTTTTCTTTTCTAATTACTGTTACCTCTGCTTTGTTTTGCCTTTGATGCATTCTATTCAAACACTCTTCTGGAATCTTTCCATGTTATGCTGTATTTGGAATGCCTTGTGAAAAGGGTGGTCCACATGGTGTTTTCTTTCACCTTTGGTCTGGGGGACTCAAGCCCATCTAGGGAGCTTGATAACAAAACAACATGGGGCTTTCTACCCTCAGGATTTCGAAGCCAGAGCACTCCTATGAGCCCTTTGCTACCATCCCTGGAATAATGCAATGTGTTTGCAATCCCATACTTAGGGGGATATTGGATGCATTCCTGAGGAGATCAGTCCGAGGAAGGAGTTGTATGGGATGCAGGCAGAGAACATACTGCTTTGGGAGTACAGATATTTTATTTAAAAAAGATATTTGGAAATTGGCACAAATAAGAACACATTATCAGCTTTGCTATCTCAAAACTTTAAGCTAGAAAAACCTAACAATCAACCGTAAAGCATCCAGGATATATATCTTTGGCCCAGAAATAATAAACCTCTTAAGGGTAGTAGGGAGATAAAATGTTCTTTGCTTGTTGAATTGTTAAAGCAAATATGTATATGCATGATTATAAAAATAAAACCAGCAAGTGTTATAGGGAAAGGGTTAGAAGAAAATCATACCAAAACATATTTTGTTCATTCAAATCCAAATTCAAAATAACAGGCTTTATAAGAATTTTGTTTGTCAATCATACAAACTAAAAAAACCTAAAATAAATAGACAAACAACAAAGAGTAGAGCTTGGAATCTGACAGGAAAGAGCTGGCGTGGATTGGCTCATGCCTCGCTGGGTGGGACACAAAGATTAGTCACTCCTCACCATGGTGTTGAGGATTTTCCTGCACCCCCCCCCAAAAAAATGTTCTGCACCTTAATTGTCGACAAATGTCTTGTTAGAGTTACAAGCCAGTCTAGATTATCCTAAAATCTGCCAAGATCAGCAACAAATGGCTAAATACTAAAATGAAATAGACATGAGACAGCTGAATGGTACCTTATAGCCATTTTAAGGTATATAGCAGCCGGTCCTGTATATAAACTAAAATTGAAATGTCAATGAGCTAATCATAGGTTGTGGTTAGAACTTACTTTTCTTCTTTTTTTTTTTTTTTAACATACTGGTTACTTAAAACCATGTTAATTCCATAATGTTGCAAATTGCTGTTGATGTTATATTGGGACTCTTAATTGACTGGGATGATATTCTACCAGCTTTAACTTCGGACCAGAGATGGTCTCCCCAAGAAACTGTTCAACCCGTCTGGACAATAAGTAGCTGGACTCTATGCTTGGTATATGTTTGCAAGGAAAGAATCTTGATTGAATTTGAACTGTAATACTGCATCAAGGTGGAGGAATCCACCAGGGAGGAGGGGCGGGGGAGGACTGGGGGGAATTCCCAGAGCCTATGAAACTGTCACATAATGCAAAATAATTAATAAAAAAATTTGTTTGTTTTGAGTTTATAAAAATTTTATTTTGGTTATTATAGAGGACAAGAAAAGCTTAGTATCTTTGTAGCTACTTAATAATTCACTTTGTATCACAGAAATTGTTCTTTTGGAGGTGTTTAAAAGCAAGCCTTTTTCTGTATCATTAAAGTGCAGGGCATTAACCATGGGCAAAACCAAGCAGTAGACAGGACTGAGAAATAAGTCTCCCCATGTTAAAACGGCCACCACTGCGTTCAACTACAATGCACATCCCTTTTCAATTAATTGTGTGTGTGTATTGCTTGAGACATTTATTTTTGTGTTACATAATTGCATTTACAACTTATCTAATGTGACTTTACCTGCTTCTCAGTTCTGCTACCCATTGGTGGAAGAGTTCTGATATGGAGCACATAAGTCTACTTTTGCCCTGATGCCTCTAGAACGTAGCAGTTTGAAACCAAGGTATCAGCAGTGCTGATTTCTAATGGAGCCTCTTCTCTTGGCTTGAAAATCACCACATTTTCACTGTCCCAGCTCCGCCTTTCTGTGTGTGCACATGTTCGCAATCAAGTTACGTGTCCAAATCTCCTCTTTCCATATGGACACTAGTCAAATTGGACAAGGGACCCCCCCTAACAGCCTCAAATTAACACAGTCATCTTGCTAAAGGTGTGATTTCTAAATACAGTCAGCTGATGAGGGGAGGTTAGGACTCTAGGTGGTATATGTCATGGCTACAGAAATGTATTGAGTGGAGAAAATCACTTCATAATGCACAGGGTTGCTTAATCCTTTGGGAAGGTAGAAGTAAATAATTGGGAATAAAGTGCAATCCATCAACAATTGTTATAGTTAAGATGTTGCTACTCTAGCCATGTATTGTTTATTTAGGTATATATGTAAGGGTCTTCTGAAAATTCATGAAAGCAATGCATGTTTTGAGAAACTATGCCTATCTTTCAGGCTTCTTTTGAGCCAAACTAAATTTATCCTTTAATTCTGCTTTCCATGAATTTTTTTAGACATTCTTAGGTATATCGACACCTAAGACATTTCACAACCAGAATACCATAGAATTATAATTTCAAGAGTCACATTGGGGTTTAGAATGGGGACTGAGAAAATGTTGCAAATGGACTCTGACTTCAAGTTTACACAAATATTGTCTATACAGCATGCAGTAACACATGTTTAATGCAAATATATTGTTAATTATTAAATAGTTCAAGCATACAAAAACTAACAAAAGACTCCATCTGGTTTCTACCAGCCAGCATGAACATATTCTATGTTTGCTAAAGATGTCTTCATATTAGAAATATTTACCTATTTCTATATTCTCTACTTGTGTCTATTCATCTCTCCCCTCTCATTTTTATATATATATATGTACACACACACACACACACACACACACACACACACAAGGCCACCATTTTGAAAACAGTATTCTAAAGTCTGAGATGTTCAATACATCACCACTGAGCACTAAGCCCTTCATAATACAAGGCGTTAAATAGATTTAGATTTTTTCTTCTTTATTTTTGAGATAAAATATAAATGCAGGGATATGTACAAATATTAAAAACGCTGTTTTTTTAAAAACCTTATCAATACATACCCATCATTCCAGATATCTATTTTCTGTGTTTTCACAGTAAACCCCAAACCTGATCTACCACAAAGGTAATCAATGTTTGCAGTTTCTTATTACAAATCTGGATGTTCTAGAATTTTACACAAATGGAATAATCTAATATTTGTTTTTTCTTAAGACTTCATTCAGCACAACATTTCTGATATTCAGCCTTGTTATTTCCTGCATCAATAGTTCATTTTCTCTTGTCAAGTAGCACTCCTTTGTTTGAATGTAACTATTTTCTTATTAATGAGTATATAGGCTATTTCAAGGTGCATGCTACCATGAACATTTGTGTGTGGGGGTGGGATGTACAGGGATGGGAATGTATATCCCAACATTTCTCTTAGGCATTGAAATTCAGGATCATGGAAAAATACAATATTTTCAAAAAACTTGCTACATATTTTTCCAAAAGGGTACTTGTGGCTGACTAGCAGTGACACTACCTACGAGGCACACTCTTTTTTTTTTTTTTTTAACCAAAATAAGCCCATCTTTTAATTATACTCTTTCCCATAAACTTCCCAAAGCCCCTGTGTATGATGGAGTGCTTTTTTTGTATATATATATATATATATTTTATTATATTATTTATGTATCTGAGGTGAAGGGGGATATTGAGGGAGAATCCCCACCCAGTCTCCCACCCGCCCAAGGTCCCAGATGTGGGGCATGCTGAGATATTTGCTCAAGTGGTCTTAATAGTCTTCCATTTATGGATCGCTGCCAGTCACATCCCTCCCAGCTCAATTAGGTCATTGAAGAAGCCACTGATTGTCACAGTCCATCATGGAGTCTTCGTTTGCCCAGTATTTCGCTGCCCAACGTTTAGCTGAGGTGGTTGATTGACCTGTTCCGTCCTCCGTCCTCTCCTAGCCAGGGGTCTGAGTCCAGCAGTTCGATTGGGGAGATCACCAAAGAGACTTAGAGGTATTCCCAGATCAGATTCCGGCATGTTCCAGCTAGCACCGGTTCCGGCACAGTCCATCGCCACAATCAGTTGGTGCTTGCAATCGCTGGGCTGGCTCCGTTCTCAGTCCCGACTTGCACTGGAACCAAGGGTGTTGCAGTCCAGCCTGGTTCTGCCCAGCATGCACTCGACTCTTTCATCAACCAGTGGGGTCTGCAGCCCAGTCGGGGCAACCCACAATAACTGCCACCAGGCCCGCCCCTCACCCTGGCCTGCCAGTATACATAGCAGACTAGTCCAGTCTGTCCCGCTTCCCATATGGCTTCAGTACCTGTCAATGGGCATTGAAGCTTAGTTCCCTCCAACCAACTCAACTCTCCAGCCCTCACGGATATTGCTGAGTGCCTCTCCTTCTAGCCACCCCAGCCCGGTCCCAGTTTTCATGCCCTCTCGTGGGAGTAGTGACCCAAGAGTGGGAACCCCACCACTTCCCTCTTGGGTCTCTCTCAGCCCCGGTTTATGATCTCTTTGGGTGGTTCTGTGGTTTGACTTGACAGAACTAGCTCCCAGTGCCAGCTTCTGCCAGCTGTCTGCGGTTAAGCCCAAACAATGTTCACCCACTCCAATTTATGCTAGAACCGGCAGGAATAATCAGCCCAACCTGGCTTTTCCCTGTTCTAGTCCACGTGCGGCGCTCAGGTGTTGCAGCCCTGCCCAGTCTGGTCTGTCCCCATCCCATCCCACACTATCCAGTGAGAGTAGCTGTCCGGTGAGGGGACCAGCCCCTCCATCCCCCCGAGGCACACTCTTGAGGGTCTGGGAAAACAGGAACCACAACCAGACCCCTTATTGCAAAAATCGGCTGCTTTTATACCCTTATCTGCTGCTTTTCTCCCACTGTTGGTCTTATTGCAAAAAGCGGCTGCCTTTATACCCCTCTCTGCTGCTTTTCTCCCTGTTTTCCACCAATCACTTCTCCCTGTAGGTCCACTTGGTGCTACCTGATAGGCGAGTAGCAATGGCATAATCGCAGCGAGGGCATCAGCCTATCCCCGGTACTGCCTGTTTACCTACTGGCAGGACGAACCCCACCTCCTGGCCCTGGGCCAGCTGCCATCTTGCGACAGCCCTTCCTATTCCTGGGGGCAGCTCGGGCACCCTGCTCCCCATAGGTACTGATAATGAGCATTCAAATGTTTACATTATTGTTTGCATTAGTATTTTAATGTTTCAATTTTTGTTGTTCTTGTTGATACACAGTGATATTGAATATTTCCTTTCATTTTGTATACCTCTATGTATTGAATAGTTTTTCATGCACTTATGGGTCATTATCCATAATTCTCCATGCAATTTATCTGTTCAAACATTTTGCGCATTTATATTTTTAATTCTACTTTTCACAGAAGAACTAGACCTTTCTTCATGTTGGATGCTAGTGAACTGCTGAATTTTATTCTCCTACAATTTCTACACTCTCTGATTTGGATGTTATATGTCTTTTCTCATTTTTAATAGCTAGAGGTACTTCTTATTTTCAATCACTAGAGGATATACAATTAAAGTACTACCTCTGCCAGTCTTCAGTCTGCTCATATGACAATCAATTACAAAATAAGTAAATAATACTGTTTTGTTGTTATATCATTATTTTTATTTTTAAAATTCATATGCTAAATCATTTGTATCTTTTTAAAACTTTGATGTGCATTTTTATTTTAAAATTTGCTAACTATACAATTCACATTTTGCCTTTAAATTTTTTTAAAATTTCATTTCATTTATGACACAGTTTCATAAGCTCTGGAATTCCCCCAACCCCTCCACATGCCTTCCCCCCTGGTGGATTCCTCCACCTTGTTGCAGTATTACAATTCAAATCCAGGCATGATTCTTTCTTTGCAAGCATGTACCATGCATAGAGTCCAGCAACTTATTGTCCAGATAAATTCAATGATTTCTTTGGGAGATCATCTCTGGTCTGAAGGTAGAGCTGGCAGACTATCATCCCATCCAATGAAAAGCCACAACATGACATCAACAACAAGTTACAACATTATGGAGTTAACTATCATGGTATTTAGTGACCAACATGTTAGAAAATGCAAGTTCTTAACAACATCCTGTGATTATTTCATCAACATTTCAATTTTAGTTTATACAGAACCGGCTGCTATACACCTTAACATGGCTATGGGGTAATATTCAGTTGTCTCGTGTCTATTTTCATTTTTATATTTAGCAGTTTGTAGTGTTGAAGCATAATTTTTACTGAACTTGGGAAATTTTAGGATAGTCTAAACTGGGTTATAACTCTAACAAGGCGTATGTCAACAGTTGAGGTACAGAACAGTTTTAGGAGGGGTGTGCAGAGAAATCTTCAATACCTTAGTGAGGAGTAACTAATCTTTGTGTCCTACCTAGTAAGGCATATGTGAGTTCAAGTTGACCATTTCCTGTCCGGCTCTAAGCTTTCTTTATTGGTCTCTGTCTATCTAATCTAATTTTTTTTGGGGGGTGCCTGCTGAGTGACCCTGATGGTCATTGCAAGAGAGGGTGGGGATCCAAAGTTGGAATTCAGTGCAGACCAGAGAAAGTTCCCCTGCCGAGTCCTGAAGGAAGTTTACTGTTCTTCTGTTTCTGAGGTCTGCTCAGGGTTCCTGGCTATTGTTCTGATGACATTAGATCCTGTGAAGAAGGATCTGGGCATCTCCCATCCCGTGTGGGAGATCCAAGAGGGAGTGCATGACCTCAGAGTTCTTGGCCTACAAGGGCATTCCAATTCCCCATGGACTCCTTGGTAGTTGGAATCTAGCACTCGGTGCCTGTACTGATAGTTCTTGGTGAGGATCCAGGAGTCTCCAGGGTTGGGATACAAGCCTCCTCCTGTCCACCTTCTCCACTCTGGGGTGCCCCCGCTCTCTGCATATGACCGCCCATTAAGAGTTTATCAGGATTGGGCCCGGCGGCGTGGCCTAGCGGCTAAAGTCCTCGCCTTGAACGCCCCGGGATCCCATATGGGCGCCGGTTCTGGTCCCGGCGGCTCCACTTCCTGTCCAGCTCCCTGCTTGTGGCCTGGGAAGGCGGTTGAGGACGGCCCAATGCATTGGGACACTGCACCCGCGTGGGAGACCTGGGGGGGGGTTCCGGGTTCCCGGCTTCGGATCGGCGCGCACTGGCCCGTTGCGGCTCACTTGGGGAGTGAAACATCGGATGGAAGATCTTCCTCTTTGTCTCTCCTCCTCTCTGTATATCCGGCTTTCCAATAATAATAAAATCTTAAAAAAAAATTAAAAAAAAATTAAAAAAAAGAGTTTACCAGGATTACTCTTGATTCCCCGTGTATGTCTTTATAGTTTTGCTAATGTGTAATGCTGATTTGAGTCTGTTGTCTGTAAGTTATCTGTTCTATTCTTGATAAGTTATCCTTAATGTTGTCCTCACAAATTCTAAGGAGGTGGAAGATTTGTCTGCTCTCCCTCCCCATTACAGATAACATAGGGTATTAAAAGTATATTGGGTTTTACAATTCGTTGATGTAGATCATAAGCAGTCTGACTCCCATTGATTTTTGGTTCATTGGTTATATTACATATCTTATTGCATGTGGTACAGGTTGTTTGGCATTGAAATAATATTACAATTTACGGGTACTATTTTTCAGGTTGACATCATTTCATCTTAAATTAAGGCAAACATGTGGTATCTAACCTTTTGGGGATTGGCTCATTTCCCTTAGCATTATGGTTTCCAGTTGGGCCCATTTGGCCACAAAGAATTCCATTTTAGGTTTTTTTTGTTTTTTGTTTTTTTTATAGTTGATTAGTACTCCATGGAGTAGATGAACCATAGCTTTCCTATCCAGTCATCTGTTCATGGGCATTTTGGTTGCTTCCAAGTTTTTGCAATTATTGATTGTGATGCCATGTCATTTGTTTATTTTGGTCCTGATTGCTATTGTTTTTGGTGTTTTTCTTTTAGGAAGTCAGTTCCTAGATCTACATCTGGCAGGTGTTTTCAACATTTTCTTCCAAAAGTTTAAAGGTTTCTGGATGTAAGTTTAGGTCTTTTATCCATTTAGATAAAATGGATACAAAATGTTGAAAGATGGTATAAGATGTGGGTCTATCTTGTTTCTGCAGGGTATTAACCAGTTGTCCCAATAGCATTTATTGAAGAGACCTTCCCATTTGCCTGGATTGTCGTTTGTCTTTTTGTCAAAGATTATTTGGCTGTATCTGCGTGGGGATTCCCTTCTGTTGCTTCAATTCTGCTCCATTGATCTCCTCTTTATCTTTGTGCCAGTACCAGGCGGTTTTGATAACCACTGCCCAATAGTATGTCCAGAGGTCTGGAATTGTGACTCCTCATGTTAACTTCCTATTCTTCAGAATGGTTCTAGTTATTCGTGTTTTTTTGTTTCCAGATGAATCCTTGTATCATTTTTTTCCAGTTCTATGAAGAACGTTTTGGGTGATTTGATTGGAATTTTGTTGAATGTATATATTGCTTTTGGTAGTATGGACATTTTAATAATATTGATTTTAACTATCCAAGAGCATGGTATGTTTCTCCATCTTTTGAGGTCTTCCTCAATTCCTTTTCTAAGTTTTTTGTAGTTTTCTTCAAAGAAGTCTCCTACATTTTTGGTTAGGTTTATTCCTAGATATTTCATTTTCTTCTCTGTAATTTTGAATGGTACCCTGCTGGTTAGATTTTTTTCCATCTGTGGGCTGTTTACATACAGTATGGCTGTTGATTTTTGTTGATTTATTTTGTAACCTGCCACTCCACCAAACTCTTGTATAAGTTCTAGCAGTCTCTGTGTTGATTTTCTTGGTTCCTCTATGCAAAGGATAATGTCATCTGCGAATAGTGAAAGCTTGACTTTTTCATTTCCGATTTGAATTTCTTTGCTTTCTCAATCTTGTCTTATGGCCTCTGTGAGTACCTCTAGAACTATGTTGAATAGCAGTGGTGATAGCGGGGATTCTTGTCTTGTTTCAGATCTCAGTGGAAAGGGTTCCATTTTTTTTCCTATTCAGTATGATGCTGGCATTGGGTTTTTCATATATTGCTTTGATTATGTTGTGGATTATTCCTTCTCTGCCTACCTTGGTTAGGGTTTTTAGCATGAAGTGGTGTTGAATTTTGTCAAAAGCTTTTTCTGGATCTATTGATACTATTTTATGATTTTTGTTCTTCAGTTTTTGGATGTGGGGTATTACATTGATGGATTTACGAATGTTGAACCATTCCTGCATTTTTTATTTCTATTTGGCTTATCTTCTCCCTTGTTTTGATGATTTCTTGTTTCCTATTGCTGTGGGGTCATTTTGCTGCTGCTTTTCCAATTTCTGGAGGTGTGTATTTAATTCCTGTATCTGGCGTCTTTCTTGGGTCTTGACATAAACACCAATTGCAATGAGCTTACCACATAGCATTGCTTTAGCGGTGTCCCACAAGTTTTGGAATGTTGTATTTGAGTTTTCATTGGTTTCCATGAATTTTTCATCTCATCTTTTCTTGTCTGACCCATTGTTCATTGAATAGCATATTGTTCAACCTCCAAGAGTTTACATATTTATGGGGGCATTATGAATTATTGATTTCCAGTTTCTCTCCTTTGTGGTCTGAGAAGGTGCATGGTATGATTCTAATTTTTTTGAATTTAGTTAGACTTGCTTTGTTCCCTAATCATTTGGCCGATCCTGGAGAAGGTGCCATGCACTGCTGAAAAATATGTATATTCTGTGTCTATAGGATGAAAGTTTCTGGAAATATCTTAAGTCCAGTTGTTCTGTTATTTGTGTGAGTCCTATTGTTTCTCTGTTGAGTTTTTGTCTTGTTGATCTGTTGGTGTTAATGGGGTGTTGAAGTCCCCTAGGATTATTGTATTTGCATCTGTATCTCCACTTAATTCTGTCAATAATTGCTTCACATAGCTGGGTGTATTTGTGTTTGGTGCATAGATGTTTATGATGGTAATCAATTCCTGACGGACCATTCCTTTCAATAATATAAAATGCCCTTCTCTGTCCCTTTTGATATTTGTCAGGTTAAAGTCTATATCATCTGAAATTAGGACAGCTAACCAGCCTTGTTTTTCTTGTCCATTGGTGTTAAATATCTTTTTCCATCCCTTCATTTTCAGCTTTTTAGCATCTTTTCTGGTGAGCCGTGTCTCTTGTAGGCAATAGATAATTGAGTCCTGTTTGTTGATCCATTCTTTTAACCTATGTCTTTTGGTCGATTAGTTTAGGCCATTTTTGTTAAGAGTTAATATTGAGAGGCTGAGATTTTGACCTGCTATGCATGCATATTTTTGTGGGTGGTGGTATCTTTTTAATTGTCCTTCCTTGTGTGGACTTTAGTGGGGAGGTCTTCCTATTTGCCATCTTTGCTTGTGGTTTGCCTCCTTTTTTTCTGGGTTTAGAACTTTTCTAAGGAGATTGTGTACAGTTGGTTTCGTTCTGGCGTATTCTTCTAGTTTCTCCTTGCTGTGGAAGTATCTAATTTTATTCTTGAATGCAAATGAAATCTTTGCTGGGTACATTATTCTTGGTGGACAGTTGTTTTGTTTCAGGATTTGAAAGATCTTACTCCATTCTCTCCTCGCTTGGAGGGTTTCTTCTGAGAAATCAGCAGTGATTCTGATTAGTTTCCCTCTAAATGTAATCTTGTCTTTGCTTCATACTTGTCTCAGAATACTTTTCTTGTATTCATTGGAGGGGAGCTTGAGCACCACATGTCCTCAGGATATTAGGTTTAAAAAGGTGCCACTACATGAGAGATCAAAAGTGATTTAATAAAACTAAGTAAAACTTTTTGATGTATTTCCCAGAAACTGAAAAACACAATAATTTTCATGATTCAATAATAGATCATATTGCAGGTCAACTCCTTTGCAATTTTGGGCTTTTAACGTAATTAGAGGAGCAAATAGTTAGCAAGTGACTATTACAAATGACTTTCATTCGTAAATCATTTATAAATTTTACATTTGAAAAATGGATTTTGCCATGGGAAATATCTTTTATCTAATTCTTTGCAGTGCATTTCCTCCTAATTTGCATTTATAACAATAAAAAAATTATATTAGTGTGGGTTGAACATCAAATCATTCTAGTGATAACCAATACACATTCACTGGCACTGGAATTAGTCACACAAAGAAAATGATCTTGGCCAAGCTGTGTGTGAATCTCAAGAAAGTCTGTGCTTGAGGTGTGGATGCCTACTCAGACTGGTGGCCCAGATGCCAATGGTGCCTGGTTAAGCCCTCAGATCACCCAGCAGTTTGATCTGGGGACTTGGGTCATGGAATTACTGGGAGTCTGGGGGATGGCACAGGTGGGGATCTGAGGGCCCATTCCCAGGTCATGAATGACTTATATGGGACTTCCGTGGACAAGGCCATTTGACATGAAGTGCTACAACACAGAACCTACCAGTGTGTGGCAGCAAAGTGAATGGGTACTGTGAGGCTGGACCATGAAGCTGACAAATACCTGAGTGAATCAGCTGTGGGTGTAGAATCTACGCAGGAGTATGTGGGTTCACCCATGTGGAACAGCAGCATCCATTGGAATGTGCAAGATCTGTAGATGGGAAAAGGCGTGGTTGGGGACCTACAGGGATGCCCCAGTTGAGTGGAATTTCTACTGGTGAACTTGAGAGCCAGAATTGGGGCATTGTTGTAGGCTGAACATGGCTGCACTCTCCCCTGGCATGGGTATGAACTGGGTCTGGGGAGTGTTAGAGTGGACTGATCTCTAGCACCCATGGGTACTCATGAGTCAGGATGAGTGTAGAACAGGATGGGTTAGGTCTCAGCTCCTGCTGAACCATGTGAGAGCTGTGCCTAGTCACAGACCATGTGTGGCTGTGCTGAAACACTCAACAGGACAAACTAGAAAGCTTATGGGCTGGTTGGGCAAGGACACTGTTCCTGCCAGGACAAGAGGTGGACATAGTCAACCTGGGTCAAGACTCACTGGTCTGCGCAAAATCTGCCACTGGTAAGAGAACAGATAGAGGAACTTGGTGAACTCTTTGTCAGGTTGCAGTCCCTTTAGGTAAGCGCAGGAACTAAGGCAAGGTCCAGTCCAAACCAGGCCAGGTTACAGTACCTGCGAGTATGCATGTGGGTTATGTCTGGGAGTGGGCCAGGCCAGGCCATTTCATAAACTTCTACTGGCAGATCCAAGAACCAGGATGAAGTACAAAGGGGGCTGGGTCAGATCACATCACCAGCCAGTTCACATTGCTGTAAATATAGGGTTACAGAAACCTTTCAATATGTAATTTTCATTTCCTTTGGATATACTCATAGGTGCAGGATACCTGGGTCATATGGCAGGTTTATTTGGAGTTCTCTAAGCACTCTCTATAGTGATTTCCATAGTGGTTGTACTAGCTGATACTCCCCCCAGTAGTGAAGGAGAGTACCTTTCTCCCCACATCCACGCCAGCAGGTGTTGTTAGTAGAGTTCTGGATGTAGGCCAACCTCACTATAGTTAGCTGGAACCTAAGCGTGGTTTTGTGTTTTTATTATTCCTCTGTCTTATTTCCCTCCATCACCTTTTATTTTGAAAAATCACACGTATAGGATTGAACTCCAGCTGTTTTGGTTTTTCAGAACTCTTTACGGAACAGGAAGGTTTAGAGAGACATGAATTTGATCACAAAGATACTGGAGCTTAAATTTCAAGACTCCTCACTTACAAGGTCATTCCAAGGCCCTGGGAGGATCCCTGGCAATATGTTTCCATGGTAGTGTTATAAAATTTAATAAAAATTAGGCATATTTAACTGCAGATTTAATGTCCTATATTTCTGTGGTTTTCAGTTTCTTCCATGTATAATTAAATTATTGCTAGCTACCTAGTTATAAGGATGACTTACAAAAATATTCTTACCAACAATTTCTTTCCTGACTTAGCTAAGATCATTTTATTAAAGTGCTAAAAATTCTGTTGTTTCATGAAAGTGTCTATATTATCTGATATATGAGATTTTGCAAAATTTACTAGGAAAGAAATAAAGTCTCAATTAAACTGAACCAGAAGCTCCTGTATGGAGAATATTTTCAAAGCTAATACTTATTATAACACATGCAGTTTTGGCTAGGCACAGTAGCCTAATGGCTAAAGTTCTTGCCTTCAATGCACTGGGATTCCATATTGACTCTGGCTTTAGTCCCAGTGGCCCCACTTCCCAGCCAGCTCCCTACTTGTGGCCTAGGGAAGCAGTCAAGGGTGGCTCAAGGTCTTGGGACCCTGCACCCACGTGGGAAACCCAGAGGATTCTCCTGGCTCCTATCTTTGAGTCAGTGTAGCTCTGGCCATTGCAGACACTTAGGGAGTCAATCAGCAGACTTATATTTTTCTCTGTCTCTCCTACTCTCTGTATATCAGACTTTCCAATAAAAATAAGTAAATCTTTTCAAAACAAATACAGCTTCATAATTTTTCCAAATTTGCCCCATAATACAAGTGATATCATGAAACAAGAAATTCTTATGTACTACAAAACTTGACCAATCACATTAGAGAAAAGACTAAATTGTTTTTCCTTTTTCTCTGATGCACTTGCTATCAAATGACAAGCATGTATAGCCCACATTTATAGGAGAAATTGCAATTACAAAGGTATTATAGGCAATTATTTAAAAATTACTTAGTTTTCCTCTAATATTTGTGCTATTAGTCAGTCTTCCGAAGCTGTAATTTGCTATGAACATTTTTACTTAAATAAGTTTTATGCACACTTCATGCTTATAATTTCAAATCCATTTTTCTTATGAAGGTTTCTCAAAAAGTACACACTTCAGATACCAAAAAACCTAATTAAATCCTAATTTTAGTTGTTCTTTGGGGGCAATTTTCTTATCTTGCAGACAAGGTAATGCTCTAGAGCCAACTCTTGACTTTCCTGTAAAGAACACAGGGCAGCAACCAGAACCTGAATTTCATTCATTCAGGTTTGTTGTTGCACACTCATTGCAAACCTAGTCTAAGGAACTCATTTTTATTTTTTTAATTTTGGATGATTTTTACATAATTAATTAGAGTAATAAGGGCCAAAAGGTATATATAGGAAGGTGGGTGAGACATTATTTCCACATTCTCTTTTTTTTCTTCCTGTATCTAAGAGAACAGGGGAGATAAGGGAGAAACAACACCCAGCCTCCCAAATGCCTCTGTACCCTGGGTTGGGGTACAACCCTCCACATCACTCCAGGATCCCCAATGTGGGGCATGCTCTGAGGGTCCTGCTCAAGAGGTTCAACAGTTCTGAATTACTGTTGATTTTGCTACACCAAGCACAATGAAATTTCTCCAGAATCCATTGGATAACAGAGTCCACCTTTCAGTCTGGTTACCCAGATAATCACTGTCAACATTTGGCTGGGGTAATTGATTAATTTGTTCTGTTTTCTGTCCTCTGTTATGTTACTAGGTGTTCTCTGCAGACTTCAATGTACTGCCATATCCTCCATGTGCACCTGGATATGCTGTCCACTCCTCCATCTAAACCACTGAGGAGGTCCAGCTCTGATACATGTATTTGGTGGTCAGACCATGGAAGATGGAAGATGCAATTCTCTCCATTTTTGGGGCTCCGAGTCCAGCAATTCAGTTGGGGGATCCGCAAAGAAACTTCATCTTAGGTGATCCCAGTCCTGATTGTCTTTTAACATGAGCAAAAGTTTGAATTTGCAAATCAAATAAACCAGGCTTTTTCATAATAATAATAATGAAGATGAATGGGATCATAATTGAATTGAAAGCTACTACTAGTACCAATTTACTGAAAGACTAACATTGGCTGTCCAAAGGATGTTAGACTGCCTAGGCTACTTTTAAAGGCTTGCTCTCCAGGTGAAGAGAACTTTATAGCACATGTTCTATACAGCCTTCTGAAATTTCAAAGACCATTTGAAAGCACATTTAAATGATTGGTCAGATGCAGTTACTGATAGAGAAAGGCTGTCTGAAGTGTATCTTTGAACTCAGGGAATAAAAATGGCATTTACTGTCCCTTTGGCTTGAAAGGCTACCAGTTCCTCCTTGAACCTCTGCCCTGCATTTCTCCCTCCAATGATCTCTTTCAAGTGAGCTTGCTACAGCTGTCTTCAAGCCATAATGTGGTTTATATTTAAATGGTCTAAATCTTAAAGTGGTCTCCTCTTCTCCCATCCAAGTACTAACCAGGCCTGACCCTGCTTAGCTTGCAAGATGAGAAGGGGTCAGGCATGTTCAAGATGATATGGCTGTTTCTAAATGGTCTCCTCTTCTACTCTCAGCAGGAGGCTTTGTAAGAATTCCTGCTTAGAAAAACAGTGAAAGAGAAGAAAGCAGATTCTTTCAGGGGTGCTTAAAGACTTGCCTTGGTCCTTGTACTATGGGGAAGAAGCTACAAAGGGTTTGGCTGTGGGTTAATCCAGATGCCAAGCATTGTTTGGCTTGTGTAAGATTTTGTTTGTTTAATTTTGCATTTAAGAAAAATTTGATCCAATATTTCAAAATTCGGTGTGACATATTATATTGGTGTGTTTTGATCTAAGTGACAGAACAGGACATAATCTAGGGCCCTGAAATGCAAGAGCTGGCAAATCTGAGAGGGAAGAAGATTCTGAGATGATTGCTTGAGAGGTGTTCTAGTTCAATGTCTATAGATTTAGAACAACCAGGTTTGAGTGCTTGTCATACAGAATCATGATCCATGTGCAGATCAGTTCTCTTCGCTGGCATTAATGTCCTCTGTTATAAACTGAGAAAGTCACATTCGGTGTACATGAACCGTTCCCCTCTCCCCACATAACCACACATTTCACATTAATCAGATAGTGAAGGTAAAGAAGCAAGATTTTTTTAAAATCTCATCCCCAAATACAAAATTCACTGATGATGCTGTTGACAGTTGGGAACATATGACAAAATTAGAATTGTTCATGAAAACTGAGTTCTCTGTGTCAGATATCTTCATTCCTGCGTTGATAACTATAACTGGAACTACTACCAAACTATGCTTATTTTCATACTATGTAGTGATGCTGAATTGTGACTCTTTTGGGTGGTATAAACTTAGAAATCCTAGAAAATGAAAGTTGTGAACAGCACAAAGCCTCTTTTAGATATCATCATCATCTTCCCTTTTTGGTTGGATTTATTCATTTTTATTGGCAAGGCAGCTCTGCAGAGAGAAGAGCATACAGAGAAAATCATCCTCTGTCCACTGGTTCACCCCCGAAGTGACTGCAATGACAGGAGCCAAGCCAATCTGAAGCCTGGAGCCAGGAGATTCTTTAGGTCTCTCATGCAGGGTCCCAAGGCTTTGGGAGATCCTCCATTGCTTTCCCAGGCCATAAGCAGGGAGCTAGATGGAAGTAGAGCCGCTCATCTGGGATCCTGGTGCTTGCAAGGAGGGAATTTAGCCACTGAACCATCACACCATGCCCATCCTCCTTCCCAGTCATCACAAGAGATTTTCCGATGATCTTGTCTCCACTCTAGGAACATTTATTCCTATGATCTAATTCAACAGAAAAGGCTTTTCTTAGTGCAAGTTGCCTTAGTATTTCTAAAAAATTGCAACTAAGTGTCCATCAAATTAATGAATAACTTGGTGAGCACAATGAAATTGCTATTTCATTGCTAATAATCATTTTATTTTTTACTATGTGAATAGGCAAATCACTAATCATGGATGACCAGCTAAAGTAACATCCCACTTTATGCAGATAAAAATTTAATATTCACGAATATTTATGAAGACTAGTTGGAGGTTTTTTTTTTCCATTACTATTACAAATGGATTTTTAATAATAACTATTTAAGGACGAATCTTTTCCTGACAATCTCTTTCACTATCTAAAATGAATAAAAGCACATGAATTGCTACTTTAAAAAAAAATTCCAAGCATAGAAAGATTCTGCTTGACTCCAGGAAAACCAAGAAATTTTTTTTCAGAGTACACTTTCATTTTTATTTCTGGAATAGGAAAAAGAGATGGAACAGCTGCTCCATTAAATGACTTCTAAAGTCATTTATTAAAGTAATCATGTTTTTTTCAATGTCTCCTTTTACTTGCTGAACGCATATAACCTTCTTATTTCAATGTTCCCTTATGTTACATTTTAATTTAGCCAAGCAGATGAATTACAAATGAAGTTTGCGAAAAAGTTATTGCACCCTAAGAGTATTTCTTTGTTTCAGATTGTGACATACTAATTAATACCTCTTTATTTCCCCTGTGATATCTGAGGGTTCATTACTTTTCTGTGGCATTTGATATTCAGTATGATAAATAATGGCTTGCATTATAAAATTCTGAAGATTTCTCAATATGTTTTTTAGTCTGCACAGTTAATTTCTCAGTTTAAATTAATGGGATGAATACTTCTGACTAAGGAAATGAAGGGCTTGCAAATTGATCAATTTGGAAAGGATAGGGCTCAAAACACAGTAAAGATACATCTATTCTTAAATATTTCTCATACAAATATTTATTATATGTGTGTAAATTATACAAATATATGTACATAATTTTCTGGTAGTATGTTGTCAAATGCAACTCATGGCAATTAAGTCACACTGGCACCATTCTTTTTCACAGTCTTCTTTAAAGCATGGATCACACAATAGATTATCTTCCAAGTAAATGAGTAGGGTGAGTCTTTGATTTCTCTGTTCCAGTCAAGCATCTTATTTCCTTCAAAGAGTAAAGGGAATCATAAATCAATGTGTCTCTGTCTCCATTTCAGCCTTTTTGTATATTAGTCTGGACAAATTTTTATTAGTCAGCTTTTCTTAATGTTACAATGTGTAACAACTATGCTCCATAGTGTCAGTGACTTAACCTATGAATGTTGAACTCTCACAAATAAGCCTGTTGGGTTGCTTGTATCTGAGCTGTTGGCAACTGTCAATGGACAATGCTTCTCCAGTCTCTTGTCAGTGTTTGAGAACTAAGGGTAGAGGGAAACTCTCTACCATGTTTGGTGGAAATGAAAAAGATCAACAATGAAGTCACCTCACGGCTTTTACAGTCCCCAATTAGTTGTGGCTTTTATTACTTCAAATTATTTTTGCTTGGTAATTAAAATGACCAAGACTGGTGGTTATGAGACAGAAACATAAAACCCTTTTATTGAGAAGGCAGTGGATATTTGGAAACTAACATAATCCAAGATATAAGTCCACTTTCCCATATTCATTTTGTGTTTTGCATTTTTTGGTATATAAATTTGTTCTTCTATAATATCACTTGAGATAGGAGTGTTAATGTGTTTGAACAAATAGTCTCAGGATGCCTTTGGACATAATGACTATATGCTTTGGCAATGTTTAACAAAAAAATTAATTTAATTTTCACAGGCTTATCAAATCATTTAGAAGGTATTGACCAAAAAACACTATTAAGTTTTTGAGAAATAAAGTTTTATTTAGCAGATATGGATTATTTCCAAAAGGGATTGCATTAAATTATTATTAATAAAAATAATTCAATTATATCAACTAATTTCTCTTGAGTGCTTTCTGTTCCAGATACAATGTTTAATTTTATCTTAATTTTATTTCAAAATGAAGACTACAAAGTTTGGTTATGAGCTTCAGGCTGCCAGTGAAAGAACAAGGATGAGAATTCAATTTTATCTGATTTCAGACTAGCTTTTAACCTTTAGGAGATACAAAGTAGATATATATATACATCCTTATGATACATTTTAAATCAGAATGTTTATATGATGTGAAACAAAGTGATCAGCAGTGCAGCTGTGATTGTTTGGGGTACAATTCATCTGGTGGGAGATTTTGGAGCCCATTCTAATCACTGAAATTCTTACCCTGTATAAGAGAAGCAAACATTAAAAAGTCTTCAACATTTTCCTAAATAACTTCGCAC
This sequence comes from Ochotona princeps, assembly GCF_030435755.1. Classification (NCBI taxonomy): domain Eukaryota; kingdom Metazoa; phylum Chordata; class Mammalia; order Lagomorpha; family Ochotonidae; genus Ochotona; species Ochotona princeps. The sequence goes on along the minus strand of NC_080840.1, from coordinate 16,293,264 downwards.
GCTAATTTTTCCTAATTCTGGGAAACACCCAAGAAGACAATATGATGGTCTCAGCACTGTAGCTGCACTCATGTTGCAGCTTGTGCTGCTCCAGGTGTGCACTGGTCATTTGGCCACGACTCAGAGTCTGGGACTCCTGTACTGTCCAAATTAAACCTTAGAGAGCCCTGTTGGCAAAGATGACTGGATAATTTTGCATACGTTGCTATTGCACAACCGTTTCCATCTATATCACTCAGGTTTGTGGTGAGTCAATAGAAAAATAGAATCCTGGAGATTATGTTTGAACCACTGTGCTCATCCGCGTGGAAGTGTCTCCAGGAAAGGCTTAGCTTTCTCCAAACTACATGATTGTGATTGTGAGGTCTACAAGTATATTCTAGAGTTAGGAAACAATCCTAAAATGCCTGTGACAAGCTTTTTGGTGGTTTTTACTACTCTTTACCTAAATACTTTGCTGAAATCAGTAGAAATTACCTTGTAAGTCTTGTTGAACTTCACCATTTCACTGTGGAAATGTTTCAAAGCCTGAGAAGGGATGAAGTAACAGGTTTTCCTTTGAATTAGTAACCAGGGAGTCAGTGTGATTAGACAAAATCTAACTAAATTGTTCTAAGAAAAAATATGCAGACCATATCAGCTATATTTGTGTTTGCTATATTTGAGAGGAGAGGGAGAATGCAAGGAGGGAAGATAGGAAAAGTAAGCAAATAAATAGCAGAAAATACAGGAATATTGTTTTAGATTATATTTTATTGCTATGCAAAGATATTGGAAAATATATTTGAACTATACTTCTTGAAATTCAATAACATAAAAAGGGGGGAAGGGGAAGGCCGGCACAATGGCTCGATGATTAAATCCTCACCTTGCACATGTACTGGGATTCCATATGGACACTGGTTCATGCCCCGGCTGCTCCACTTCCCATGAAGATCCACTGCTTATGGCTTGGCGATGCAGTAGAGGATGGTCCAAAGCGTTGAGCCCCTGAACCTGCGTTGGAGATCTGGAAAAAAGATCTTGGTTTCTGGCTTTGGAAAGACTCGGCTCTTGTTAGCCACTTAGAGAGTGAAACAGTGAATAAATGATCTTTCTGTCTCTCCTTTCTGTAAATCTGCCTTTCCAATAAAAATAAAATAAAACTTTAAGTTTTCCATAACAAGAAAGTACTTACTTAAATTTGAGCACAAGAACAGAAAAAATTACTAGGTGAATATGGGTAATTTTAAGGAATAAAATCAATATTAAAAGCAAAGCAGTAGGAAAACTTAATAGAATGAAACTGTATATGAAAGTACAATTTATAATAGTGACTAAAGGAAATTAAACTCAACATCCGCAAAAACTAAATAACCATGAAAATTATGGCACATTGTTATGTAACATACACATACTCACATGCACACACACAGCTTTTCCAAAGCTTGGAAATTGTTAACACAAGATATTAACTAAATAGAATATATGATATACATCAAATCATATAAAAGATATGAGTTGAGGTAAAATGTTTCATGAGACATGATTATGTAAACACTGCTTAATAAGTGTTATTTAAAAAATGGGCTTGATGCAGTTCTAATCCCAACAGCCCTGCTTCCCATCCAGTTCCTGTTTGCAGCCTGGGAAAGCAATCAGAATGGCCCAAACCTCGGGACCCCGCACCTGCATGGGATACCTGCAGGAAGTTCCTGGCTCCTGGCTTCAGACTGGCCCAGCTCCAAACGCTGTGGCTACTTGGGGAGTGAATCAATGGAAGGAAGATCTTTCTCTCTGTCTCACCTCCTCTCTGTATATCTGACTTTGCAATAAAAATAAATACATCTTTTTTAAAAAAAAACTAAATAAATATTATTAAGATCACTTTTCAATATCGTAAACATGACAAACTGACTTGGAGTTCCAGAGATGCAGCAGTTCCGTAAAAGAGGAAAGCCAGTGATGATGATTTACAGTCCTTGTTCCTGCATCTACTTTATTCATTTTATTATGGAAGAATTGCTTTACTGATACAATGGGATGCTGTTGTAGACATTCTTAATTATTTATACCACAATTCACATTTTAATACACTAGGAAATAAGTTGCCCGTAGGGCATACTTCAGAGTTTGCATGAATTATTTCTCACTGCTTAGGAAAAAACCCACAGAATCTCACATTGTTGAACAAAAGTATAAAGACGCTTCCTTACAGGTTTTTTAGTTGGTTGGGACGGTTTCTTTTAACTACAGCTGTGAAGGTGGATCAGGCTTCTGTTGCGCATCACTTGTGCTTCTTGGATCCACGACATAGGAGCTGCATGTGTTTCCCATTGTGACGGCACAAGCACATCAGAAGCTCAGTTTGCATTACATCTGTAAACATGCCTTGGCCATAAATAACTTACATAAAGTAACGTAAAGTCAAGGTTTAAAGAATACTTCATTCCTGTTGGTGAAAAGAAACACATCGTTACATATCGTATATGTAGGGATAGACTGAGTTGATGCAAATCATTTAATCTTCCTCCAGCTCCTGCATCTTGAATATTTTTGAGTCAGCTAGTCATATTTGTTTTGCTGACTCAGATTTTTCATACTTGCACAGATAAGATTCTATTCAGTAAGAAGCATTTTTCTATTCTGGTGTTAAATAAATTTTTAAGTTTAAGGGGATTTACTCAGAATCTCAAAGTTCTTATGAAAAATATTTTAAGCTGAAGACACTTGGAATTCAAAAGTGAAGAAAGAAGATTCATGAAGATTTTGTTATTTCACTGGAAGCAGAAACCTCTTGTAAATGCAGGTAGCATAAATTTCCTTTATAGGTTGGCTTTTTCTGCCAGGAAGGATGCTAAGAATAAACTAGCCATAAACCATTTCTCCAGGGGAGGTTTGTGACTATGAAACAGGCAACAGGAATGGTCAGCAACATGAATGAATGTTATCACAGATCTGATTATCCTCATTTGTTGGAGAAATTGGCTCGGTATTCTCATAGACTCCGTTTCTCCCTCTTACCAAGTAAGGTATATAAGCCTCTAAACTGACCTAATTTATGAAGCCACATCTTTTGGAGGCTTCCAAAATCACACCTGTTTAGAGCAAGATTGATTCCATTTTAAGAAGTACAGAATTCTGAAATAAACAAGACCACAAATCTTCAAAATAGCCCACAGGTATATCAGTAACTACCTCACAGAACACAACCAATCGGAGAATGAATTACCATGTGGGTAACCAATCAGAACTGTTACAATTAGAATGCTTGAGCCAATGCACCAGAAAGAGAGGACCTTTCCAGTGTGTTAAGGCTGCTGGTCAGCAGAGAAACAACATTCATTTGAGTGTTAAGTGACATTCCATACTCCAGAAGTAGTGCAGGGATAGGTGTGGTGGTGCAGTGGGTTGATTCATCACTTAGAATGCCTGCGTTGCATATCAGAGTGCCTGGTGTGAGTTCCAACTGGTCTACTCTTTTGATCCAGATTCTTGATAAGGCATCTTGTTTCATGATGGCTAAAGCACTTGTGTTCCTGCCACCTATATGGGAGACCAGGAGAGTTTCTGGTTGTGCTGTCCTCAGCTGAGACTGTTGTGGGCATCTGTAGTGTAAGCAAGTGGATGGACAGCACCTTTCTCCTTTGCCTCTCTCTCTCTCTCTCTCTGTCGTTTGCCTTTTGAATAAATGAAAATTATTTTTGAAAAACCTTTTTTAAAACAAAATGTGCAGAAGCACTAAAGAGAAAAGTAAAATAAACAAGTTTTGGAGACATCCGTGCTTATGAACTGAGGGAGGTCTTGGGCATCTGGAGAGGGACTTAACTCTTTAGAGAATGGAGTTGGAGGCAGGGTACAAGTACTGCCCATTTCCTTCCCCGGCTTTAGGGCATTAGGTGCATTAAGTACATGATGGGCAATTATGCTTTTGGTAATTTTATTACTATAATTTTATAGTAAAATAAAAACCGTTCTGGGAACTGGCAGGCCTCCATGTTGGTTATGTTTGGCCAGTACCAGCTCTGAGTTTTGAGATCACAGAAGCTGTAGCAGTAAGCTGCCTATGTGGCAGTCAAGGATAGGGGACAGCAAGAGAAGAGTTCGTGCAGTGCGGGTGTGGTTATAACTCAGGCTGGCCTTTAAGGAGGGGCTAGTGACCTCATCTCCTCCTTGCTAGGCACTCCACTACCTACATTATCTTTTTCCTCTGAGATATTTTCTTTTGTACTGATGGAGGGAGGTCCATCTTCTGCAATTTCTTTATGCTATATCAGGACATCATCTCTCTTGACAGGAAATAAAAATCCTCTGCAAACTTATCTAACGGTTCCACTGGAGGAGTTAAAGCTTCAACACCAGTTGTTAGTAACGTCTTGAGTCCCTGCATGGCCATCACTTTATGGAAACTGACAGAAGAGAGGAACTGCACAAATTTTATGTCATCCAAAAAGGAGAGGAAGTCAGAAGGGGAATTACTTTGTCGAAGGTACTTTGTTGAAGAATGGGAAGTATGTTTTGTTACTTCTCAGGTGGTGGAAACTGAGGGACTTTACCAAAATCATGGACTAATTTAGATTGATTATAAATCCTTTGAAAGCTTCTTCCGTGAAACCTTCTGTTGTTCATATAGGTGCAGCAGGCTTTGTTAGTCACTGCACATACTTCACCACATTTTGTCAGCAGGTGATATAGGGCTGGTCAGTTGTCCATGGCCACTTCAGTTAGTGAATATGAACAATCTCTCAGTTGCTCTAGGGACTACTGGCGGTCTGAGAAAAGTTCCCCAAGGTATCAAAGAGGTTTCTTGGAGAAAATTCATGGTAAATGGTGAACTCTTCTTCTTTTCCTTTTTTGCCAGGATGTTTTCCTTCCAATGGCATTTTTTCCCAATAAAGATGGAAATAGGAAAAGCATTATTAGCTGTGAAATACAGCAACATGTTTTTTAGTCTGTGAAAATTAACTTGATGTCTACAATTGGCTCAAGTATTTGCAGAGTTACTCTTTGTGTGTATCTGTGGAATTCAACAGGTAGAGGTTTAATTTCTAACATATGTAGCCTCTAGAAATTACCTGTAATTTAACTGTAGTAGGAATGCCAAGCAACAACTGATGAGCATAGCAAACTGTTGAAAATGAGCCTTAATATCTACTCCCATGATGGTACTGGATTCTGAAACCATTAGGTCTGAATGGAAATTTTCCGTAGAATAACTGGTTCTAGCAGCAATATTCCCCTTTGTAATATCAAGTGTTACTGCTACAAGGATGTGATGCCCTTGTGTGCTGTGGGAGCCAGCTGAGCTCCTGGACCCATTGAGTCCTTAGATAAGGATGAGAATTCACTGGGTGTCTCCTCCCCTCCCTTTGAGGTTGAGGATAATCAGATTTCAGATGTTTCTCTTAATACTTCATGGGCAGAATCTGGGTGGGCTTTTCAGGCGGGGACATTTCTTACACCATTGTCTTGGTTTCTCATACAACAGTTCCTCTTGTACATTTCTGCCATGATGGATGACCCCTGCGTAGGCTCTCAGGTTTGTGTTACACTGGCTGCTGTCATACAAACATGTGATTTGGATGTTGTCTCCCGCATTTAAGTCCCTTTCTCCTTTAAGCTATTAGTATCATTACTTTTAATAACTACCATAATTTGTTTATTGATCATATGATTCATAATAGTTTAGGATTTCAGTTCTATTCTCTGAAATATAAAACTGGCTGATGAGATAAATCTGTTCTTCATGGATATTAAGGTTTATGTTAGCATGTTTTTAAGGTTTCTATCAGCCATGTCTGAAAGAGAATTTGCTTCCTTATGTCTTGTTACTTTCATGATGTTTACTTCAATTTATGGGCTTAATAACCTTTTCTTTTCATCCTAGCTCCTGAGCATGAAACCATATGTCCTCATGCCCTGAATCATTGTGACATCAGTGGATATCCCAGTTAGGGTCTGTCTGTGGGACTGCTGTGGTTTCTACAGCATGCTTGGGTTTTTGAGCCAACAGGAAATCAATAGAGGCTTGGGCTTTGGTTCAAATTCACTGATTTTCCTCTGGGGGTGCAAAGGTTGGACAGAACAATGTGTGGAGAACCTCATGTCAAAAGCCCCAAATCTCTCAGTCAATTTATTATTTTAGGACACCTTTTACAATTCTTATATACATGGATTCAACACAATTATTGGGGAAAAAGGCATGTGCTCTAGTTGTCTTAGCATTTCTATTTGTCACTTCTCTCAAAAGAAAGATATTATTTATAGTCAAAGTGGCCAAAATGTTGCTATGAGTTCTACTATGAGTGATTCAAGCTGGGACATCCCCTAGCAGAGGAATGGTGAAGGAGAACTGAGGTATGGGGATGGAGAACTCAGTTTCTCCCTGGGTTGGATCTGGAGATCGAACAAGCTGAGGTTGAAATGGCTGCACCTGGATATTGGAGGATCACTCAGTAATGGGGTCATCTGCCATGTCTATCTGCCGTTATTATAAACTTACTATCACTGAGAGATAATGGGCATAACAGGGCCTATGGAGCCCTCCAACGGGCAGCTTTGGGGAAATGTCGTGAAATCCTAGATCTAAAACATTTCTGGGCATTTTTGCTGTCTTTTACAGGTGTCAAGTTGGAGGACAGTATGGAAGCTGAGGCTCCATTTGGTTTCCAAGTTTCCCTGTTATTTGGCTAATAAAGTGAGCATGCAGTGTTGCAAAAGAGCATAAGATTGTTCTTGCTTAGAACTTTAGCCAAAAGTTACCCAATTACCAAGAAGAAAACCTGGGAATGACTCCATTTGGATGAATGTGCAGCTATCCATAGCTGAAAAAAATCTGTGACTTGCAGAGCCATAAAGGAATATATAGAGAAGAGTGGGTTATCTTTGTTTCCTGAGCATTCCTAAGTGTTACTCCATGTGGTGAATTGAGCCTGGCATTTACGAGTTCCAATACAGTCTGGGTGCCTGATTGTCCTTAAGTCCCTTTATTTGTCTACTTTTCTGTGGCCACTAAGACTTTCTGTGAAGTGGGGAGATTTACAGGGATGCCCATGAAAAATTTATGCCTCCTTTTCAATATTTTTGCAAGGTGGTTTATTATTTTGATCCAGCTTGTAGTAGTTCTACAAGATGGATAAAGCTGTACATTTTCAATGAAAGAGAAGATAAAGAATTCTTTCAAAACTATGGAAAAACTTAGAAATGAAAGATTAATTAACATGTCTATCAGCAATATTCCTGTAACACATTAAGATGAGATGGCCTATTTTTTTATTTTTGAAATTTATATTGGAATATCAGATATAAAGAGAGGAGGAGAGACAGAGAGGAAGATCTCCTTTCCATTGATTCACTCCCCAAGTGGCTACAACATTTGGAGCTGCGCTGATCCAAAGTCAGGAGCCGGCAGCCTCTTCTGGGTCTCTCACACAGGTGCAGGGTCCCAAGGCTTTGGTCTGTCCTCAACTGCTTTTCCTGGCCACCAGCAGGGAGCTGTATGGGAAGCAGGGCTGCTGGGACACAAACCGGTGCCTGTATGGGATCCTGGTGCATTGAAGGCGAGAACTTTAGCCACTAGGATATTGTGTCATGCCTGAGATCCTCTATTTTGATTGTTTTCATTGGTGTGGGCATAAAAACCTGTGACAAATGATGCTGCAAACACCATGAATTAAATGACTATGGTGTCAGGGTCATAAATGTTGAACCCATGTGCATGAGGTTGGCCATACTACAAGATTATCCACAGAGACAAGAGTTTCCAAGGATCACAGGATGGCAGAAATTATTTGCCATAAGGGGTATGGATTTACTGTAGGGGCTCAAGTAAAACCTAGGGTTGATATTCATTCTGATGGAATAAAAAGACTGAAACTTTAGCAGTGTAAATGAAAGATAAGTAAAGCAATACAGAAAGTCCATGGCTGGATGTGAGAAAAATGACTTTGCCCGGCACTGCACTATTTAGGAGCAAGTCCTAGCTACTCGTATAAACATTTTTTCATGAAGAAACCAAACATGTCTGATCTTCACCGTTAGTTCTCAGCCTTTCACCCATAAAAGTTACTGCTGGGACCAGGCAAAGTTGGATGAAGAGGGATTAGTCCACATCAGGTCCCAACGAGAATGAAGAAGGAGAAGAAGGCAGAACAAAAGCAAAGCCCTTCAGTACAATGGAAACAAGTCAAGAAAGAAACTCATTGCTCCAATGTAAAATAGTCTTTTAACTCCTGTTCCAGAGCCATAACTCACTTGCCAGATGTGTGGGAGCTAGGTCCAGATCCTTGTCTCTGATGAACAAAATAATCTGAGGATGAGCCATAGAAAATATTAGTAGAGGAGCAAGTTACAGCTGCACGAAAAAGTGAGAAGAACATATTCAGGATTGTGGACATGCTCAGTACAGAGCTGCAGATAGCAAGATTCTGGACTACCCATTCCTGTGAACATGAGGCATAGGGCATTTATCCGGGGTAGGGTTCAACTGAATATGCAACAGGAACAGAGTTTGGAATACCATAGATGCAGCAGGCAACCATGCTAGTTATTTTAAACAGCAAAATCAGGGCATCTGAGGTCTTTGCACTGCAAGGGAGGGAGCAAGATTTGGGTGGTGCAGGCAGAGTTGTAAGTATAGGCAGCCTCATCTCCTCCTTGCCTACATTAAGGTCATCTGATACTTTCTTCAGAGGCTCTGCTCAAACTTCTTTACAACACTCAATCATAACTTAGGATACCTCTGGGAATGATTTGTTAACTCTCACTTAACTATGAGCTTTTTAATTGTTAAACACTATTACAGATGTATTATAATATTGCCTCAATGTCAACATTATGCTCTGCTGTGAATCCAGGTGCCTTCCCATTTCCACCCAAGGGCAAATGAGTGAAATAGGCAATGTCTGATGTCATTGGGTATTGGGTGAAGCCCACATAGCTCATAGCTAAACCACGTGTGACTCATTAATCAAGCTTGACAAGTCCAAAGACCCAACTCACACACAGATGTCTTGATTCTTATGAGCAGGATCTCATTTTGACCATACAAATAGCCTATTTTCCTACTGTTAGTTTGTCTTTTACCAGTTTAGTTTGCAGAATCAGAATATTGGACATAAGTGAGCAGAGAAAAAAGTTCTTTTCCTACAAGGTTTTTAAGGCTAATCTTAATTTCTTTGACAGGTTTCACTATGAGTAAAAGAGTAATGTTGCAATGAACTACTGAAACACTATACATAAAAAATTAACCATAAGATGAAAAAGCAAGAATTTGAAAAGAAAAAGAAATGAAAATGGTTGCTCTGTGAGAGTGGCAGAATTTGGTAAAATCTTAGTAGCAGAAGCTGAAAGCATCAAGGGGTGTTTAGGCTGTGGAAGAAAAAGCAAGAGGAAAGATGACAGATGACGTAAACTTTACGAAATGTTCTCACCCATGAAACCTGAATGTGAATACACATCCTTTGAAATTCGTAATTCTTATTTCATCCCCCCCCCCTTTTTTTTTTTTTTTTACTATTTTTAATATGGTACTTTTTAATATGGTACCGAGTTTTCAATAGAGAAATGAGAAGAGTTATCTCTGTAAATTTCATTTGAATGTAATGACAGTTTGAGAAGAGAGACACTAGAAGCAGATTCATAGAGTTTGGGTAAAATGCAATTCTGTAAAGTGGTCAGCTCTGTGTGCAGTGGATGCAAAGATGAGCACGAGGAGGATAAACCTTAAGTGGAAGCTTCTTTCCTCAAACCTTGCTAGTGCCCATTGTTTTCCTGTTTTAGGAAGGAATGGTCAAATTTTCTTTTACTAAGGTTCCTATTATTAAGGTCTGGAAGGAAACTAGAAAATGTTAAATCTGTTCTTTTAGGGAAATGGAAGATAGACAACATTGGTGAAAGATTCTAGAAGGGGATGAAAGGATCATTACAATATGCATTCCAACCCTACTATGATCAGCACAGAAGTCACTTTTTTTTTTCAAATAAGTGTTGTATGGGAAACAATCTCATTTTTATTCATTTTTAATTCATTTCTCCAAGGAAGCCGTATGGAATGTGAAATAACCTGAGGTTGAACCACCTGGAACATGTGCAAATGAGCTTACATGGGACAAGGAGGTGGGTTGTTCCAAAGTTTCTATGCTTAGTTCATTTCTGAGTTGGGACAGTCTTTCATAACTGATATTCCTTGGTTCTCAGTTATTACTCATAACTTAGAGTGATTTTTCTGCCTTCTATTTTGAAGAATGAGACCATCACTACAGTTTGATGCTATGTGAGGAATTGAAAAGAATCCCATTTGTAATTTTATTGGGGTGTAGATATCTATGTAGATGAGTTTGAGAGTTGTGGTAAAGAAAATGAGTCTTTTTTTCTTTTTTTCTTATTTTTATTTATTTATTATTTTTAGTTTCATTAATTACATTGTATTATGTGATACAGTTTCATAGGTACTTGGATTCTCCCCACCCCTCCCCAAACCCTCCCACCATGGTGGATTCCTCTACCTTGTTGCATAACCACAGTTCAAGTTCAGTTGAGAGTCCCCCATTGCAAGTATATACTAAACATAGAGTCCAGCATCTCATTGTCCAGTCAAGTTCAACGGTTTCTTAGGTAGACCCTCTCTGGTCTGACGACAGAGCCAGCAGAGTCTCATCCCGATCAATTAAAAGCTCCAACATACCATCAGCAAAAATTTACATCATTATGGAATTAATTGACATAGTAATGAGTAACCAATATGTTAAAAGTAAAAGCGAGTTCTTAACCACCTTCTGTGACCACCTCATTGACACTTCAATTTTAGTTTATACACAACATATAACATTCATAACATAACATGTTATACATAACATCATATCATCTTAAATTAAGGCAAACATGTGGTTTTTAACCTTTTGGGATTGGCTCATTTCCCTTAGCATTATGGTTTCCAGTTTGGCCCATTTGGCCACAAAGAACTGCATTTTGTTTTTTTTAATAGCTGAGTAGTATTCCATGGAGTAGATGAACCATAGCTTTCTTATCCAATCCTCTGTTGATGGACATTTTGGCTGCTTCCATGTTTTTGAAATTACTGATTGTGCTGCTATGAACATAGTTGTGCATGTTGGTTTCTCATAAAACAAGTGTTCTGGATATATTCCTAGGAGTGCTATTGCTGGATCATACGGTATGTTGATTTTGAGTTGTTTGAATGTTCTCCATACTGATTTCCATAGAGGCTGTACCAGCCTGCAGCCCCACCAGCAGTGGAGTAGGGTTCCCTTTTCCCCCGCAACCTTGCCAACAAGTGTTGTTGGTGCTTTTATTCATGTGGGCCAGTCTTACTGGCGTTAGGTGGTACCTCATTGATGTTTTAATTTGGATTTCCCTTATTGCCAGGGAACTTGTGACTGCTGGAGGTTAAACTATTTTAATAATGGAGAAAAAGTCATGGAAGGGAGTATGATGACCCTCTTGGCCCCACCCTCTAAGTGAGCCCCAGTCTTCTCCCAGTAGACTCTAACATATCCAGGGCACCAGCATGGTATTGGCAGGGTCTTGCTCCTGAAGAAGGTGATAGCTTTCACTTTGATGACAAACTTGCTGTTCTCAACCTTGACCATGTCATGGAACTTTCTGTAGGTGGAATCACATTGGAATGTGTAGACCATATAGTTGAGAGCTATGAATGGAACACAGGAGGCCACAATGCTCACTTTGCCAGAGCTGAAATCAACCCTGGTGACCAGTCACCCATTGTGGCCAAATCCATTCACTCTAAGCTTCACCATTGTGTGAAATGTGAAATGTGGGGCTGTGGGGGTGGGGGGGGAGGCGCAAAGAGGTCACTAAGTCAATAAGATGGCAACTAACAGTCCAGGTTACTGGAGGGCAAGATGATGGCCAAGGACAGAGCCCTGGGCGTGACCCAGGGCAGAAGTCACGTAGCTCCAAGGAAATACTGATTGACCAGGACTATCTTGCTCACCTACCCCTGGCCTATGGGAGGTGGCTTCCACAGTCATTCTTCTAGTAACTGGCTCCTAGTTTCTCCCCTCCTGGAATTCCCAAAATTCCTGGACTGAGGCTATCCCTTACCCTATGTAAGAAACTGAATTTCCCCAATAAATCGGAACTGCTTAGACAGAACCCCTGTCCGTCTCTTTGTCTTTCTCGGGCTGAGAGGCTGGGTGGCAGGCAGCAGGCTCATCCCCTCTGGCAATGGGATACTAAAGCAATCTGTGGGGGAGACCCCACAGAATGAGAAATAAACTTGTAGTGAAACCATAGGACCCATATCTCCTGCCTTTTACCATGTATGGAATATGCCATTGATAGACAGCATTTGTCTGTGGCAAGGTAGTTCTGAGGATCCAGAGGAGAGGAATAATGTATTATTTCAATAGAATGTTTTAGCCACAGACTAGAAGGAGACCAAACATCAATGCATTTCACAGACCAACAAATAACTCCAAGGCTACACATTTATTTTCCAGTTTAGGGAAAATTATAACGCAGTGGAAAGTATTGTCATGTGGTTAGCTTAGTTTTTCTCTTTCTGAACAACTTATTTATTTCTTTGTATTCTTATTATCGTGGGATGACTCTTATCTCACAAGATTTACAACCATTGTTGAATTTTCATGCAATCCTATGTTGAACATGATATTACATATGCTGGCTTCACAAATGATAAGAACAAGTTACTGGCCAAAGTTTACATCTGGAGTTGGAGCAGCCCATTGGACAGATGCACAAGCCCCAAATTCAAGGAATTCTTTACTCTGACTTCAGACACATTCTATTTTAGCTGTGGGAGTTTGAGCTTGTAATTTATTCTGGAAGCTTCAGCTCCTAATCCATAAATTCAATCTAGTAAATCTCATATTCAAAAGGCAATGAACATGGTAATTTGTTATATACTGCTTGAAGGGCTGAAGAGGAGTTGCTTCTGTGTTTTGTTCGTGGAGTGGGAGTGTCGTTTACTTAATTAGATCAATTTAAACTGTGAACATGTATAGAGGAATTGCATTGCATTTGATTAAAACATTAAAAATTAATATTTCATGGAAACCAAAACTAAATATTTCAAATAGCGGTATTTAAGAAAATAGCATAAATTATCCTAACAGAGTTCCTGTCACATAGTTGATGTTCAATAAATGTAAGTTTAAAACACTAAAAACATGCATTGAGCATATTTTGATATCCCATTATAACAGCAAACATACATTAGGTGCTTCATTATGGTTATTCCTATTGTGTTATCCACATTTAAATTTGTGGGTAATTTATCCTAACAATAATGGCTTCGGTTTTATCACACATTGTACAGATCATGAAACAGAGACACAGAGCAGGTTAATCCTTTATGAAGGTAATCCATCTTGGCTGATTCAGAGTTGTGATTAAACAGTGGTTTACGTTGGCATTTTTGTCTCAGCTAATCTCTGATATTAGGCAGACAGGTAGTTGATGGAGTAGGAAAACCTGAACACAGCTGTGGCTCAAGACACTAAGAATTAGTCCTGAACTGAAACAATGAGAAGCTAGATAAGATCAGAAAAAAAAAGTTTGCTTTGGTTTGAAAAATTATTTTGAAAATGCAGAGGTATAGATGAGAGAAGAGTTAAACTTGTAGGGTTGGAAGACAAAGTTCTTGGCCAGTGTAGCGAAAACAAATTTAAAAGAAGAAAAACTAGACTTACAAGAATGCTTGTCCAAATTGGCCAAACAGCATACTCTAAAAAGTAAAAAAGCAATGTTTTATTTAACATTTACTGTGGCTCCTTGGGAGTCTAACAGCAATAAAATCCCCTCAATTAACACTTGATAAATAAAGAGAAATATTCTTGAAGACAAGAAAATAAATATGGACTATGAAACAATGTATGATGGGGATTTTTTGTTGCATCTTGGCCAAAGTAAAGCAATATATTGCCATGTTTTACGTACAGGCAAGTTTTGCAAGTCTTTGGGAAAATTAGGGGAAAACCAAATAGCAATTTCTTTAAAAAAATCAAGAGGCAATTTTAAAGAGTGTTTTGTCAAAATTAGATCATAAGGCTGAAAATCTCACAAATTTAAGGCTGTTTCACTAATGTACTCCCATAAAGTATTTAGAGATATGTGATAACTGGCCTCTCAGTATCATTATCATATTTACCAGAAAGATTCCTATAAGGGTATCATTATCAAAAGCTCTCTATAAGGCCACGACCATCTTTATCCAGTCAGCATCATCTTTTTTTTTCTATTCTTACTTCAACACCTGAGTGCATACTGTGCACAAGAAAAAATTAACTAACTCATGCTTTTGACATGCAATCATTTATTCTTATTCTTTTTCATCCTTACAGATTCTCAATCCAGAATTAAAATGGTCTCGTCACATTGCTTGAGTGTCCAAAACTAAGTTTCCCAAGAGAAAAAAAAAACAAACAAGCTATGATTTATAAGGCTTGTAGAGAAGAGACTGTGTTGGGTACCAAATGCCAGTTCATACTTAGAAACACCATTTCCTAACAGAACACAAAGTTCTCAGCAATACTGTTATCATCAAGCCCTCCTGCTGCTTTGCAAATTCTTGAATTTCTTTCCACTGCAAAGTTGTCTTTAGAAAATGGCAGACATTGTGGAAAAAATTTCATCATGTGGAAACTATTGTGCTTCAGTGACCTCATCTACAAAAGGAATAGTTAGATGCAGAGGCTTTAAAAATTAGGCTCAGTGTCATCATGGGTGTTTAGTTACTCTTTCACCTGACTACAGGAGAAAATACTTCAGTTGTGAGAAAAAGGACCCGGAAGGAAAATCCTGACTTTGTAACTTGGTGTCGGACTTCATGACCTTCACTCTTAGGATCTTCCTCTCCACAGCTACAGTTATAATAAAACATCCTGTTCCTGCCATCACTTTTATGGGAGTTGTTAGCATTTTGAACTTTTCGCTTTCATTATTTTTCTAACAATTTCTTGAGAATCCTTCATCAGCAATTACAAATGTTAGGGATTAGGGACAGAGTGGTTCATAAAATGATCATAGAACTGTTGCATGGAAAACCTTATGCCTATGAAAGAATAGTTGATGGCTCCAAGTACAGCGAAAACTCATACGCTAATGAAGTGAATGTTCAAGGGTGCAGAACTGAGGGAAAACCTCACTAAAATTTGCATGTTTATTGATTTTACAGTCTGAAAATAATCTCTAAAAATTTGTTTAAAAGGCAGAGAGAGAGAGGGAGAAACAGACAGATGGATAGAGATCTCCCATCTATGTCCACTCCCCAAGCACCCATAATGACCAAGTCTGGGCCATGCCAAAGGCAGGAGCCAAGACATCAGTTCTGGTCCTCATGAGGGTGTCAGGGACTGGACAACTTTAGCCATTGCCTAATGTGTCCCAGGACATGGATTAACAGGAAACCAGAATTGAAAGCGGACCCAGGACTCAAAAACGAAAATCCTAAATTAGATGTAGATATTCCCAGTGCTTTCCTATCACCTCAGCAGATGTCTAATCTTGAACTAATAATTAAACTTCAGCTATGATGACCATATAGAAATCATAGAATCCCTGGGAGATAGCTACTGAGCACTTGTTTGAAACTTTCTTGTGATGGGTACCATTTAACATGTTCAGTGACCCATGCTACATTGAAAGTGATACCACCTTTTCTCCAAAACATGTAGGAAGATCCCTTTTTAAAAAGGCCAGCATTCCCCCTGGCAAGACTTTTTATGTCTCTCCAAGAGACTGAGGAGGTCACTTAACAGTCTTGATAATTAGAAACATATACTTGGGGGTGACCTTTACTTTTAAGGAAAATGTCCTTGCTCTAGGT
The DNA here is from genome assembly GCF_030435755.1 of Ochotona princeps. Lineage (NCBI taxonomy): Eukaryota > Metazoa > Chordata > Mammalia > Lagomorpha > Ochotonidae > Ochotona > Ochotona princeps. The sequence goes on along the minus strand of NC_080840.1, from coordinate 16,277,456 downwards.
GATAAACACCACGCACATTTGTGAAAGAGGATTTACTCTTCGATGTGGCAGAAGTAGTAAATATGTCCCATCCTCATCAAACAAGTCTTAGTGGAATTCACAAACACATGCCTGAGAACTTGGTCAAAGATGTACTCTGTGAAGAGCCAAGAACAACACTTACAGGTCAAAGAAGACCCAATGCAAAGGTGAGATCAATGGGTTCCCTGGAGACAGAGGAAAAAGGAAAGTGTATAAGTTAGCATGAACGACAAACCTTCCAGCCAAGGGCAGAAAGACCACTGAAAGAGAAACTATCCTGGGTGGAAACTTGTAGGACACTTAACATTTAATTTGTAGTTTTATTTTGCTGAGTGCATGGAAAACTAAAACAGACGAATGTATAAGCAACTTACCAAACCAAACTAAATCAAACAAAAGCCAAACAAACAAAAAAGCAGACTCAGGGAAAACGGAAAGGATTTTGGAGGGCAACAGACTATCATACGAAAAATTGTACCATATTCTCTCAGATGTTTCCTAAAATTACTTACAGATTATGGAGCACACAAGGACACCAAACACGGTGTGACTATGATTTCCATGTCATTTGCTGAAGTATCAAATCCTGAATGACCAGGGACAAAACAAATTGTGTTAAGTGAGTAAGTGGATGGGAAGGCAAGGGAAGTAGGTGGATAAAGAATACCAGGAACTGAGCAGGCCTTGGGTTACAGAGGTTTCGTTATCACATCCCATTTCAAAGTGCCCACTTCAAGTTCTGACTCAGTGATCACTTTATTTTTCTGAGAAATCCTGAAAATTAGATTCCTGTCTTCTCTATAAGTTCAAGTTCTCTAAACAGGAAATCCCACGTCTATGAAACTCTCCAAAACTCCATTCAATAACTCCAGGCCTGGGGGTTGGAAAAAGAGTTGATAGTCTTGAGATCATTTTGAAAATTCTTTTTCATAAGAACATCTTTGTTTATCACATTACTTTTCAGATTAGTTTCCATAAAGATTCTCAATGACACACGTAAGATTTTGATTTGTTTCATTTCTTTAAAATATAGTTTGATCACAGGGAAGTTACTGTATTAAAGATGTTTCATTATATGTTAAAATGAAAATAATGTGATTAATTGCTAAAAACTATACTTAAAAGTATACATTAGAAGAAAAGGGCATTCTCATAATCTCATGTTTCTATTCTCAGTAATTACATAATGCACAGTAGGTTCCCAGTAATTGGTTCTTTCTTCAGTACATGAAGGTTGAATTTTGTTTGCCACTAGGAAAGGCCATCCAAGCATTGGAACTTTCTGCAATTTTTGCAACTAACATATATATTTCTTTTTTCTTGATACCCCTGATAGACACTGAGCCCTTTAAGACTCAGTTTGCCTATTAGAAATGATCAAGTTTAACATGCCATTTAGAAATTAAACATAGTTTGCACTCCAAGATAGTTAAAGTCTTTGTTTCATGTCCAGAAATATGATAGTCTATTACAGAATCATTATACATTCCCTCAAATGAGAAGCCACAAAGGAAAGTCTACTACAGATATGAAGTTCAGACAACACACCACTGAATAACCAACACATGGATGAAGGAAAGAAAACACAAAGGCCTCTTGGATAAAATGATGCCAACGTGCCATCCATGAGCCAGCAATGAATTTGACAAGACCAAAAAAACTACTTGGATGAAAGGAAAAAATAAAAACATAAAAATACATGGGTTGTAGCAAAACCAGTAGGGAAAGGTTTATTGATCTTGCAATTTGCATGAAGGCTGCATTATATCAGAGACGACATATAGTATTTGTCCTGTTGGGATTGACTTCTTTCACTGAGCATATTGGTTTCTAGCTGAGACCATCTGGTTGCAAATGGTATAATTTCATTTTTTTTAATGGATGAGTAATATTTCATGGAGTAGATATATCACAGTTTTTCAAATCACTTTTCTTTGGATGGGCATGTGAGTTGTCTCCGTGTCTTTGCTATTGTAGATTGTGCTGTTGCAAATATAGGATTACAGACCCCCTTCTCATATGCAGTTTTCATTTCCTTTGGATATACTCCTAGGAGCAGGATAGCTGGGTTATGGCAAGTTTATTTGGAGTTCTCTAAGTACTTTCCATATTAATTTCCATAGTGGTTATACTAGCTGACACTTCTACCAGCAGTGAAGGAAGGTACCTTTCTCCCCACACCCATGGCAGCAGGTGTTGTTAGTAGACTTCTGAATATAGGCCAACCTTACTGGAGTTAGATGGAACCTCAGTGTTGTTTTCATGTGTATGACCTTGATGGCTAGGGAGCCTGAGCATCTTTTCACATGTGTATTAGCCATTTGAATCTGCTATTTTAAAAAAGTCTGTTCATTTCCTTTGTCCATTTCTTCATATAGTTTTTGTTTTTTTTGTCTGTTTGTTTTTTTTTACTGACATGGGTTTCTGAAACTCTTTATAAATCCTGGATATTAAGCCCCTATCAGTCATATAGTGTGCAAAGATTTTCTCCCATTCTGTTGGTTGCTTCGCTTTGTTCTAATGATATTGTAAAGCCAGAGGGGAAGGATGAGTTGGTCTGCACACTGCCCTAGTCCTTCTGCTTCACTGGCTCTTCTCTGTCTAGTGAAGACGGTGTAGTGGGAACTCTTTATGCTGACTCACTAGCCGGCTCTTTGCTTTCTGCATGGGAGAGAATCAAGTTCCTTACCGTTCCATCCTCTATATCCCCTCCTCCTGGCATGCCTGGTGCTGACTATGCATTGTTCTATCCAACATGGTGGCATTAATAACATTCTTTCTCTCCAAGGATAGTGAACTGAGATAAGGAATTTAATAGCACTGCAAAACAAATAGCTTAATTTTGGGGTCACATTTTACATTACTGTTGCTCTGGTCCTTTTATTTTCCAGACAGGATGTTTTCCTGTTTTGTATACTTTCTCTTTCCAGTTCCTGTTCTCTCTTTCTCTGACCTCCCTTCCTGCCACCTTACTGCAAATATTATCCACAGTCTGATTCTTAGATCCCAGTATTTTACGGTTAATTGCCTCTTCCACTTCCAATCGGTATTCAACTGAAAATTAAATTTACACTTAGTGGTCCTGATTTCCCAGCACAGATTAACTAACAAAGAAAGGAAAGCCACTAGATGGACAGAATCTTACAGAATTTAATCATGAATCAAAACCATGTTATACTTATGAGGGAAAATGGGAAATAGCAGGATTGGAGTGTTCACCTAGCGTGCTGCACAGAAACATTGGTTTTAACAAGCAGTCACAGATGAAGGTACGTACAGTGAAACCATGAAGTAGAACGGTCCCAAGCACTTCACCAAAGCAAAACCTATGTGATAATATTATGTTACATGAAAGATCTAATCACATGTCTTCTAAAAGCAGAAATTTCTGTACCTAGTCACCAAGATGAGTGAACAGAATGGGAAACCCTCTAGATAGCTTTAAGATGTATCAGACACCTTTGATTTTTCTGTAAGCTAGTCTCTTTTCATTATGCAAACAAAGTATTTTAGAAGGTCTCCTTTTTTTCTGATTTACTTTGTTTCTATAAAATGGACAAATTTCACAACACAGATTTAAGAGCAAAGTGGGACTTCTTACTTTACTCTCCCCAGAGGTCACTGCTTGTAGAGTAGCAGCTCCCAACTAGCACCTGGCAAGGAAATGAAATGTCAGTCCTACAATCCCTTGAAAGAACTGGACTTGTCCAACAATCTGAATGTGCTTCCCAAGATCACCCAAGGACGACACACTGATTGCTGATTTCACACCTGTGAGCTCCGAGGAGGGAAATAAACTAAGCCTGTCTTGAGTTCTCATCTACGTGACTATGTTAATGATCAGTGATGTCTGAATTAAGGACATTGTACTTTGTTATGCGTTGAAGGATGATACACAAAGTGATTGTGCATGGCATCTTTTGAATTCCTTTACTCCCAGTCAGAACATATATGTTTCCTTTTATTTCACTGTAATCTAAAGTTGCTGCAAATGCCATGTTCTGGTTTTCTTCCTTCTATACCTTCTTCACTGGATGGAGAAGAACCAATGAAGCACAATAGATTACCTTTGCTTTTTAAAAATTTCTATTGATTTATTGATTTATTGATTTATTGATTTTTGCTCATCCCATATCTCTCTTTTATTATTATTATTATCCTCGTTTCATGATACAGTTCCATAGGCTCCTGGGATTTCCCTTATTCTTTCCCCAATCCCTCCCCATCTAGTTCCTCTATATCATTACCATAGTACAATTATCCATACACAGTCATATGTCCATCATTGCGGGTATGGACAATGGCAGAGACTCCAGCATTCTATGGTCAAGATGCAGTAAACAGTTACATTGCGAGTCCATCTTTGTCTGGAAGTAGATGCATACTGCATTGTATCCTCACATCTGGAAATGATTGTTTCCATTACACAGTTACTATACATCCTCTTAAATGAAAAGTCACAAAACAAAAATCACAACAGGAAGAAAAAAAAACAAATTAATAACACCATGAAGTTAAATAACATGTTACTGAATGACTAATGTGTCACTGAAGTAATGAAAAAGAAAATCATGAACCTTCTTGAAGAAAATGGTGCTTCTATATGATCTATGAGCTAATGGGGCTCTCTTTGGGTGAGGTTGGGTTATGAAAATAAAAAGAATGTTAGTAGTCCAAGTCATTGTGAGAGAAAAAAAATTAAACTAAAAATAGTTCACTCCTTCCATTTTCACATAAAACTGTGAGAAGTCATGCTTTTGTTGTCCTATTATCTTTTTTAGTGTCTTTTTCTTTCATATTGTCTCCCTGTACCAAATAAATAATTTCTAGGAGTTTCAAATTTTTCCACTTTAGTAAACATATCCTAAAGGATAGAAGACTTTTTAAGACTAGAGTCAATCACTTTATAATGATGAAATTCCAAGCTTGTGGAAAAAAAACATTTGAAGTATAGTGAAACATCTAACCTTGCTAGTGTGAGGTGTAGCTGATCCATTCTCCCCTTTGGGTACTTTTTGCTTTGATTCTCATTCTGATGATCTTCTGTGCTTTCAAGTCTGATGTGTAGAAAGTATACTCCTATCTCCTTGTTCCAATGTCAGGTCAAGTGAAATAAAATTATTTGGGCTACAACACAATGACAAAAACTTGAAAATAGAATGTAAGAACCATTTGGGCCCAGTTTCGACACAGAGTCAGATCTGTGTAGGATCAGGAACCTGTTAGAGTAAGTACGTCAAGACGTGTGAGTTTTAAATATATGACCACATGTTCAAGTTCAGAATTTTGGCAGGTCTGCTTCCACTTGGTGGTCCATTCATCACAGAAGGTGGAAGAAGTATTATGCATATTAGTATGGGAAGTAGAGTCAGTTGCTGCAAGGGATCTGCAGGGAATCAACATTGTAATGATTTTGCTTGAAAGAGACATTAGCTGGGTAGACAAAGTGACCTGGACTCAGTGCTTTGATGATCACTAATTAAGCATTTTTCTTTTTCAAACTCAGTAAGGGCATTGTGCTGCCAAATTCTCTGAGACCTCTGATCATTAAACCTTCACTAGCAATTTATTCCAATGCTGAATGTTTACCCTCACTGCAAATGGGTTTTGACATTAATAGTCAACATGCCTGAATGAAGAATGGGCCATGTTCATTCTTATTAGAAAAATGTGGGAAATTTCACTGGAAATAATATATCATTTGGAATTATTTCTAACTCTGAACAGTCATTTTCCCAAATGTTGCCAAATCTTCCAGTAATGCCTCTCAAACTGTGTTATTAAGGAGATCAAATTTGACGGCAAGTTTCTTATTGAATAAATATTTTTCATTAAGTTTTCACTTTTCATGAAGTGTACTACCCTCTCACACAGGACTAACATCAGAAAAAACACACATGATTAAACCAAAGAGTGAATTGCAATGATTTATGATTTATATTTGCCTTGCATCAGATTCTTTAATTAGCATTCGAGATTTTATTGAATACACTCACGGCTAACTATTTATTGCCATAACTTTTTATTTCATAGCATGTGTTTTAAATTTTAATTGTTTGGATTTCTTTGAAAAATTCCTGTTTTCTTCCACTTCTTTTTTTTAATTTATATATATATATATATTTTTTGTTTTTTTTAAACCTATTTTATTGTATTGTTGACAATCTTTACATAGTTAATTACAGTTAAAGGAAAAAGAAGAAAAAAAAGAAAAAAAAAAGGTTCAGGGGGATAGGGAAGTGGGTAATGCCATTATGTCAATATTGTTTCCATCATGTATCTGAGGTAAAGCAGGATATTGAGGGAGAAGCCCCACCCGGTTTCCCCCCCACCCCAAGTCCCGGATGTGGGGCATGCTCTGAGATATGTGCTCAAGTGGTGTTAATAGTTCTCCAGTTATGAATCGCTGCCAGTTTCGCTCGATGAGGTCGTCCACTGATTGATATGGTCCATCATAAAGTCTCCGTTTGCCCCATATTTCGCTGCCAACATATAGCTGAGATGAATGATTGTCCTGTTCTGTCTTCCGTCTTTTCTTGGTTAGAGTTCTGAGTCCAGCAGTTCGATTGGGGAGATCTCCAAAGATACTGTGAGGTATTCCCAGATTAGTTTCTTGTATGTTCTAGCAAGCACAGGGCCCGGCACAGTCCATCACCCCGATCAGATGGTGGTTGCAATTGCTGGGTTGGTTCTGTTTTCGGTCCCAAGTTGCACTGGAACCAATGGGTGTTGCAGTCCAGTCTGGTTCGGCCCTTACATCAACCAGTGGGAGCTGCAGCCTAGTCGGGGCGACCCACACTAACCCCCACCAGGCCCGCCCCCTACCCTGGTTTGCCAGTATGTGTAGCAGAAGACTAGTCTGTCCCCCATCCCATTTGGCTCTTGTACTTGTCAATGGGTATTAAAGCTTAGTTCTATCTAACCAACTCAACCATCCAGCCCTCACAGATGTTGTTGAGTGCCTCTCTATCTAGCCATCCCAGCCCCCGTCCTAGTTTTCATGCCCTCCCATGGGAATAGTGACCCAAGAAGGAGGGACCCACTTTTTCCCTCCCAGGTCTCTCTCACTCCCAGTTTATGCACTCTTTAGGTGGTCCTGTGATTTGACTCGACAGAATTAGTCCCCAGTGCCAGCTTCTGCCAGCTGATGCTGCTGTCCTGATCTAGTCCACATGCAGCGCACAGGTGTTGTAGCCTTGCTTAGTCGGGTCTGTCTCTATCCCAGCCCACGCTTCTTCCACTTCTTAATGGTTAAAGTCAGTTGACTTTGAGTTAATCAAAGGAAAGCTTATTGTGGATGGGTCTGACCCAACAAGATGAACCCTTAAAGTGATCAGAAAGAACACAAGGCAAGACATTTCTTGCTTTTCGAAGGAACATCTGCTCACTTTTGATAGAGCGACATGGTTAACAATTGATGGCTACTTCTAGAAGCGGAAGGTGACCGACCCTCAGAGGAGAGGCTACAACAGCAGAAACAAAACAAAACAACAAGGCAAAAACAAAAACAAAAAACCCCGAGTCTCTGACCTATGAGGAGGAACTTTAGCACCAGGAGGTCCTGAGTGTCAGGTGGATGTGCCTTCTCAGGACAGCTGTGTCAGCACTGCGAAGCCCAGCAGAACACTCACACACTGAGCTGACTTCTGACCTACGGAAGGAACGAGATGATGAACGGCTGCTGTCTTAACTTCCTGTTTGTGTGAATTAGTTAAATGACAGTTGCAAGTGAAAACATCATGCTAAATGCTTGGTACAGGCAAGTTTGAGAGCTGCTATCGATCTAACAGTATAAGCTAGTGACCTGTTTTGATGCCTAACTCAAGTGAAGTAAAAGAGACAGAATTGATCATGTATGTAAGAATTTATCCCAGAAATATGCTCAGAAATGCTCAAGCCTTACTTGAGATATGGACTTTGAGAAAAAAATAAGAGCCAAATTGCTTCAAATAATAAAAGAACAAATATATTAATATTGCCATTTCCCATGACCTGTATGAATGCCTGAACTGCAGTGATTTGCAGACTCAGGGATTCTGGAAGGCTGCTGAGATGTCTGGAGAGACATTAGAGGGTTCAGGCAAAACGAAGAGATGAAGTCAGAGTAAGTGTTGGGTGGGAAATGCCAAGTGGAGTTTTGGGATAGTGGAAATTGATAACAACGCTTTCTTTTCTTTTCTTTCTTTCTTTTTTTTTTAATTTGTATTGTGATTTCCCTGTTACTCTTCGTTTTTAGCAAATTGGAAACATATGGAATCCCAGCATAGATATTACCTGTTATGCCCAACAGCCAGCCTCTGCAGCTTAAAAAGTATGCTTAGTTTCTTTAGCACTTTCATTTTATACACACACACACACACACACACACACACACACAGTTAAGAGTAGACCACTACGATGAACTGGCAAGTTGGCCTCATAAATTCAAGGCAGTTCCAGATCTCTTCACACAATATCATTTTCTCATAATCATCTGGACACACGTGATTGGGAATATGAAAGACATCTGTTACAAGCAGCCTCATTTCAAGTCACATCTCTGACACATGCACAATGTACCCTGATATAAACTGACCACCCTTGATATGCATGGCTAGCATACAATAAAACTTCATTAACTTTTGAGATCTCACACCAGAAAGTCACAGGTTTCTGAATGAAAAGAAAATTAGCAGGGCTTACATTGAGAGAGCAGCATATCTTTTTTTTTTTTTTTTGGTGCTGCTGCTATTACATTGAATTTGATATAACTTACACTTGAATTTGATGAGATTTGAGGCTGTTCAATCAAGCATGTATGTGAAAGGACAATGAAAAATGGGCAGTTTTTGTTTGCTCAGGGCAAGAAAAATGGAACTGATCACAGCAGGGTCTGTGAACTCTCTGTAACCTCTAGGAGTTGTGTTTTCAAGGCCAACAAGTGAGGCTTGAGCTATTCTCTGGAGTGACTATTGTGTGTTGCTTCATCTCAGCGTGGAAATGAAGATTAGCTCATGGAGAAAAGCAGGTTATAGATTAGATGATATATGATAGACGAATAGGTAAGAGTGAGATACAAAGTGAGCTCCTCATGTAAGACTGAATCTGCAAACAGAATCGTAAATGTGGGAAAAGCAGCATGTAAGGATGCGGTACTATCACCTGTACATATTCCACACAAGTCAGAAATTATTTTGAAAATGTTGGCATGTATTGGTGAAGTTAAAAATGTTTCAGGGCCCAGTGCGGTAGCCTAGCGCTTAAAGTCCTTGCTTTACATGCACCTGGATCCCATAAGCGCAAAGGTTCTAATCCCAGCGGCCCCGCTTCCCATCCAACTCTCTGCTTGTGGCCTGGGAAAGCAGTCGAGGACGGCCCAAAACCTTGGGACCCTGTACCCATGTGGGAGACCAAGAGGAAGGTCTTGGCTTCTGGTTTCAGATCAGCTCAGCTCCAGTCATTGCGGTCACTTGGGGAGTGAATCATTGGACAGAAGATAATCCTCTCTGTCTTTGCTGCTCTCTGTATATCTGCCTTTCCAATAAAAATATATAAGTCTTTTTTTTTAAGATACAGAGCTTTAATCTGCATATGTGTAAAGAAATAAAATGCTGAAATTTTTACCTTGACTTTAATTAAACATAGTATTTAAAATATTACTTTTAATATGTGTTAGGAGCCAGAGACTTATGGGCCTTAAACTTGGCCTACCTGACAGCCTGTTGCATTGCAAAGCCTGCTTGGGCAAGCAGGGCCAGAACAATCAGGATATTAGGCCAAAGCATCCTCTGGCAGAATAGAACCTCCACCCTTGTTCCTGTTTCAACTAATTAGTTCCTCCCCTGTTTCAATATAGATGATTAGTTCCTTTCCTGCTTCAATGAAGATAATTACTCCCAGGAAACCCCTCCCCTTCTCCTCCTCACCTAGAGAGGAAGGTATATATATGAGGGGTAAAATAAAGAGAGGAGGCACTCTTCTCCACCAAGTATGTGTGTCCATGTGTTTCTTGGGCCAGCAGCCCGGGGCTAGCAGCCCGGCATTCCCAGTCCACCCTCAGGGTTTGAGCATCGTGTCCTGCAGGTGGGGACAAATATGGTCAGTAATGGGAACATTTTTTTTTATCAGGACAAAAATGTAAGAAAACTTTGGCAGTGTTGGGTGATGAGGTCAATTCAGAAAGCTTGGCCAGTCAGCATCATCTCACCTTTGCTGACATATTACAGTGTTGTTATGAAACACAAACGTAAGATTCAAGAGTGCAGGGAAATTCTCCAATATTGTCAAGAATCCCATACAGAACCCGGCATTTAGTGCTTATCTTGTTTATAGCATATTTCATTCTTCCTTGTTTCATTTAATACTTTAAGCAGTCATCTGTAATGCAAACTTTTACCATTTTCACTCAGACATCAGCTGGATTAGGTATAATCACAAGTAATTGGGTGAAAGCAGAGAGCAAATCCAGGCAGTCGGAATAAGAGTACTGGTTTTGTTTCATTTTCTTTTTAACTTTTTCATTTTCATACGCTTATTTGGGGACTAAGAGAGAGAGAGAGACTATGAAGAAGACAAGAGACTACGAGAGTGACTGTTGGCTTGGTGACTGATGTGTGTCCATAATTTCTGTATCAATGGCACAGAACCTGAAGTATGGCACATTTCAGCTAATGTTAGTGTTGTTTTTGCCAGTTGTGTCCCCAAGATTCAATCATCTTGATGGACACTCATTGAGAATGAATTGAGCAGAATCCCTGCTTTAGTGGGTAGCAAATGAAGACCCACATTTTCATGCCACATGTCTCTTTGTGATTCACTCGTTTTAGGGTGATGGTTGATGAATGTCTAGTGTACAAAGTAATTTGGCCATTCCAATTCAGAGACTTCCAAAAGTTCAATTGAATACTTAGATGTCCATAACACCTGGAGATGTATGGGGACTGAATGGTAAGCCTCACAGAGAAGTAATGGGAACACCTGAACTCAAATTGGGCTACTGTGGGAATCAATTGGGTAGGATACAATAAAATTCAAATAAGATTCGCAAAGCAGTAAGATTCAAAACTAAATTTAATGAACCTCAAAATTTAGTCAAACGAAAATAAATTCACTATGATCACCCTGTAATCTTTCCCATCATTCTTAGGATCCTAAGCCTGCCAGTGAACATAGCTGAACCTATACAGGTCTAGCAATATTATGGCTTTAAGTTAGTTGATTTAGAAACAGTAAAGTCGGTGCTGAGTTATTACCATGTATCATCTCTTCTCATTGACTGCTGAAAAATTCATGAAAGGTAGGAGCCTGAATTAAAAACAGATAATTCAGCATCATAGACTGGACCTTCTTTTTGAAAGCTCTCCTTGCAGAGCTTAACAGTAGAGACTGAATAAAAAGTTACAGATCAAAGGATAAAAACATTTATAGTCTTGGATACTTTTAAATAATCCATGAAACAGTCTAACATCATTCATATTACTGGACTTGAGCCTCCTGTTTTAGATCCTGTAAGGAAGCTGTGTGTTAAGTGTGGTATTAACATTTCCAGATGAAACAGGATGAGTTCTATGGGAGAGCATTCTGAAACAGACGGCAGTAATTATAAAATAATTTGAAAGCTGTAAATTTAATTTAGTGGGAATGTAGGATAACAGCAAGCAACTTTGAGATATAAACTACTATGTTTTTACTCCTTTTAATTACAGAATTATGACTAAATGAAAATATAACAACAATATAGTGAAATAAACAGATCATCATTTTAACAACTAAGATATATGAGCTGTAAGTAGTTTCTTAACCCATTTATTGAAATAGATGTTAGCAGTCTGCATTTGCTTTACTGTAGATATAAAGTCTTGGAAATGTTACTTTAATTTTCTTCTCTATTAAAAAGTAACCTAAGTCTGTCAACAGAGAAAATGTCTAAAAGATACCATGCAATCATATGAGCTTGCACTGCTTTCAATTAGATACTGTTTAGAATTGCAGTTTACAATTTATAGATGCTCATGGCAAAATATACCCTACTATCATGCCTGTTTTAAAATAATTAAAAACTCTTTGCGAATTTAAGGGAAAAGGAAAATATTGACTAGCACAGTATCTCAGAGTAGTTGCTTAAACTATCTCCTTATGGAGACATTTTTTGGTAGAATAGATAGTGCTATATTTTCATTTCTTGAGCTGATTTTACCTGTTAAGTCAGTGAAATTTTCCCTTGATACATCTCAGAAAATGGTCTTCATCTGAACCAGAATCTGACTTCACTGACCATGGGTTCATATGTCTATTTCCTTCCAGGAACTTTGCAGCTTGCTTTTTCAACATAATGGTGGTTATGTTCAGAATGAGTGCTCCTTAATCCCAAAAGCATTGCTGAAGTCATGGTTCATGATTACGGTAGTTGAATGGACCCTTATGCTTGTAGTTCTATTTAAACTTAATTTGAGCTGAATGGTTTTCATTTTCAATATGGAAAAACAGATCAGGCTTTTTTTTCCTCCGTGATATTAGGAAAATATATGCATAAATCTCAAGCACTTATCTGGATATAAATTCATGTTTTTAATTGCTTTTCTAAGAGATTTTTTTGAAATATCTGTGTGTGTATTAATGTGTATTAATCTATGTATTCCACTTGAAAGAAACTGTGTTCTGTTTTTCCTTCCCTTTTTCTCAAAGTGTAAGATTGGCACAGTGGTTTGTACTCTCTTTGAACATACAAAGATAACATCTTGCAGAACTGAAGAAACATGAGTCTTGGGTCCTTAGATGACCTTGTAAGGAAAATTGCTTACCTTCCTGGACTCTTACCAGTACAAACTCAAGTGGATTATTACCACAAATAACAAAACAAGTGGTGAGTATTGTGGCACAGTGGGTTAAGCCACTCATCATGATACCTGCGTGCCAGAGTGTTGGTTTAAGTCCCCAAAGCTCTACTTTCGATCCACTTTCCTGTTAATGTGCCTGGAAAGATCACAGATGGTGCACCAAGGTCCCTGATGCCCCATCTGGGTGGAGTTCTAGGCCACTGCTTTGACAGTCCAGTGGTGGTTATCGGTGGGATTGAATCATTCATTGGTAGGTCTCTTGTTCTTTCCGTCTTTCCGTGTCTATCTGTCATCATGCTTTCCAAAACAATTGATCAATAATTTGAAAGTAAAGTATTAAATAGACTGTGGTACACCCAGACAATGGAATGTTTCTGCCATGAAAAAGAAATGAGCTTTCAAGTCATCAAAATGAAGGAAATTTAAATTCATGAAAGAAGGCAGGGTGTAAATTGATTTCAGTTATATGAGGATTTCATTCTAGAAAACCCCAAACTATGAAAACCATAAAAATCAGTGATTTTTTCCGATTTGCCGGGGTCCTGGTCTGATGGCCTCCTTCTGGGCGGGAAGGTTGTCCCAGGACCCTGAGAAGCGGGTTGGGAACGCCTCTGAGCCGCCATGCCAGGGGCTGGAGTGGGGGAGGAGCTAGCTAGCACGATCCAGGCGGGGGCCCAAGCAGCTTGGCCCCGGGCCGCCATGCGGCCCGGGTGCGAGGGTCCCTGCCACGATTCCAGCCTAACACAGCCAAGCTTTCCACCACCTGCGCAGGTACATGGGGTGCGAGGCTCTCGGGCGGCCAGTGCGCCATTTGGCGCCAGGCTTCGCCTGCTGGCCGCCCGGCCAGGAAGTTCTGGAATTTGGTTTCTCTGATATGCTGCATGAGATGCTCCGTGCTGAACCCACAGTACTCTGAGAATATGTATTAGTCCTGAAGCTTTTCAAAGGCATTTAATCTTCCTCTGAAGAACCTGTAGTCACTTTATAGTGCCGATCGCCAACATCAGCTCACTTAAAAGGCAAAATTCCGGGCTTTTCCAGCAGGATGCCCCATTACCTGATAGGATGAGGGATCAGCAGAGGGGTCACAGAAGGCATTACTATGACACTGACTGGCATTCAAGAACCATACTCTGGGCTAGAATGTGTAAGGCATACGTGGACCAATGCCCTGACACTCTGACCCCATTGGACGGTTTAGAAGGGCCGGTGGAGTCTATACAGGAGGCATGACAGTCTATAGGACGCTCTGGGCTGACCAGAGCAACCTCTGGCATAGTTAACACTGGCTGGCAACAGGCCTGGTTGGAGAGCGTGGTGGAGGCCTTGGCTGCGTGGAGCCTACCACTAAGGGGCACAGGAACTGGAGGGAGGCTGAGTTCTGGTCGGGTCACAGTTGTAATCCCTTGGCACAAATATCAATTCGGCTTTGACGCACCATGCCGGATTAGACCACAGCACAGTTTGGTGCTCTGGAGGACCAGGATAGACGTTGGATGGGCTCGGCTAGGCCTCAACCCCATCTGAGCCATATATGAGATATGCGTGGGTATGGACGAGCCGTGGCTGGGCTGAAACTCTCAACAGCAGGAACCAGAATGGATTGAAGAGCGGAGCTGGCCGAAGGACCTGCTGGAATGTGTGAAGCCCGACACCATGAAGGAGTCGGAGGGAGGAACCTGAACAGATCCTCTGACAGGACACTGACTCTGCAAATAAACGCAAGAAGCATGGAGGTAAATAACCCAGAAGAGGCTTTGGAATGTGACCCACTGGAATACACTTGGCTCGGGTGGGGCAGACCAGGATGAGTCAGTTCACGTCATCCACTGGCAAGCCCAAGTGCTGAAACTGTGTGGGGGCCTGGCCGTGTTTGGTTGCGATAAAAAAAAAAAAAAAAAAAAAAAAAAAAACAGTACAAAACACAAAATGCCAAGGTGAAATGGCCTGTGCTAGCAGGGAATGCAACACCCGACCAGCACTCCTCCCACTGGTTTAGGTGAGGGACAAGAGTGTGATGGGCAGAGCCGGGGAGAGATGCGATACTCATTGGTTCCAATAGAGGTCGGGGCTCAGAAGAGAACCAACCCAGGGGTTAAAACCATCAGCTGATCGGAGTGATGGACGGTGGCGGGCACTGTGCTTACTAGTAGTACATGTAGGAGCCTGGACTGGGAATGCCTCAAAGTTTTTTTTAGGGGGATTCCCCTGAACAAAATTGAGGAATCAAAGCATTAATCAAAAAAAGATGGAAAATGGAGTAGATGAATCAACCACCTCAGCTTTATGCTTGCAGCGGAAAACTGGACAAGGGGAAACCCTAAGACGGACTATGTCAATCAGTGGACTCTGCACCAGCCTCATCATACCTGGACTGTTGCTGATGATATGTTGGAGCTTCTAATTGATCGAGGTGACGCTCTGCTGGCTCTGCCTACAAACCTAAGAGGGCCTCCCTAAGAGGCGGTTGAACTTGAACTGGACAAGTGGGATGCTGGACTCTGTATGGTGTAAACTTTTAATTAGGGAATCTCAACGGAACTTGAGCTGTGGTTATGCATCAAGGTGAAGGAATTCATGATGGGGGAAGGGTTTGGGGTGAAGGGGGGGGAATCCCAGTACCTATGAAATTGTGTCATGTAATGCAATGTAATTAATGAATAAATGAATATTAAAAAAAAAAAGCAGAGATCTGGGAGTTACCACTTTGGTGAGGAAACTAAACAAATACATAAAATACACCACAATAATAGATAAAAAAAAAAAAATCAGTGATTTTCAGGTGTTACGGGGCTAGAGGATAACTTAGAAGAATGTAAAAATTTTCTCAAAGCAAAATGACCTGTACAGCACTTTACGGTGGATAAGCATTATTATAAATTTTCTCAGGAACCAGAATTGTGCAATAGAAGACAAAGTCGCTGCCTGTGATACTAGCATCCTGTAGAGGTACATGTTCATATCCTGGTTACAACACCTCTGATTCAGCTTCCTGTTCATGGATTGGGAGAAGTACTAGAAGATAGCTAAAGTTTGCAGGCCCTGCAACCGATGTGAGAGACTCAGCTGAAGCTCTTCTGTCTGTTGTAGACCTAGGGAGTGACTAAGAGGATTGAAAATCTCTCTTTCTCATAATGCAGTCTCTGTAATTTTGGTTTGCAAAATAAAGAAACAAATGTTAAAAAATATTTAGATAGCATCAGGTATGAACCCTAAGATAAACTGGGTTTCAGGTTGTGATGATGTTTTTTGTGTAGGCTCATGAATAATAGCAAACACACCCCTGAAGCGTAAGAATGTTCACAATCAGAAAGTAAATGGGAAATTCCACACTTTCCATTCTGGCTTGCTGTGATCCTAAGACTACTTTTTAAAAGCATAAAGTCTATTCGAATACATAGAATATACTGCATCCTGTAAAAGTTAAGTGAGAACATTGAAATATGCAATGTGTGAAGGAATTGAAATATTTTTTATGCTTTATATAAACATTGGTAGTGGTTTTCTTTGAAAAGAGTCAAAATTTAGAAGAAATCTAAATATTTAGCTGGATAAATTTTACTATGTCTCTCCAGATTTACTCAGTGCTTAGAGGAATACCCTGCTGCTGCACGTAAATGAATGAATCTCAAAATAATTTCAGTAGGGTGGGTGGCACAGCACGTTTAGTTGAGTTGCCAATAATGCCACTAGTTGTCACTAGTGCGGCTGGCATCCCATGTTTGATCACTGCCTGATTCCTGTTCCAGCTGCTCCACTTGAAATTCAGCTTCCTGCCAATATGCGTAGGATGGTAACACAGAGGGTCCTTGCCATCGTTCTGGGAGATCTAGATGGTGTGTTTGACCCATCCTTTTCTCTGGCCAAGTCCTAAGTGTTTCAAACATTTTTTAGGGGGAGGGGTGTCGGTTAATTGAAGAATAGAAGATCTCTCTGTCTTTGATATTCTGCCTCTCAAGTAAATAAACATCTAATACATATATAACATATCAAATTCTATACATTTATAATAGAAGATCTCTCTTTGATAATCTGCCTCTCAAGTAAATAAACATCTAATACATATATAACATATATAAAATTCAATACACTTATATAGGAAGGAGAAGTCATGTACAAGAGAAATTATTGGATCTGTTTTCATTTATATAAAAGAAAAGTACAAACTAACCTATAGATGAAAAAGTAGGTTAATGATTACTTGGAGTAGGGAGAGTAGTTATGAAGGGGTGTAAGGAAACTTTTGAATCTTGATGTTATATAGTGTCTTGATTATGGTATTCTACAGATTTACCTATGTCAACATTCGTCAAATTATGTACTTTATGTGCATTTTATTATGTTTCAACTATAGTAATACTCTTGTCAAAGCTGATTTGTATGTATCCCTAATGTACAGGTTTTACCTAATTCTGGGAATACTGCCAGTTGCATGACTAAAGGGAAAACAATACTCACTCCTGACACTCCAACAGTTTCCACTGCCATTGAGTTCCTAATAATAGCAACTGTATTAATGTCATCTCTCTCTATGTAGATGGATTTCTACCCTAGATTTTTAAATTTCTGGTTAGATCATGTTTGTCCACTTTGACTCTTAGTTTCATTGTTAAACAGTAAATATAATTTCTGCCAAATTAATGTCATTATTTGTCTTAAGGATGAATTGAGATATCATATATAGAATTTAGAGAAATTTTAAACCCATATGCTGTCTTTCAATTTCATTTTCAGTACTGTACTTTTATTTGCAATTTCCCAAAACTTTCTTTAATTTATGGCTCTTTTTCTTTTAAAATATATCATAAGAGGTTATTATTATTTATTTAATTTATTGAAAATTAATATTTAGAGAGTGAATAGAAGGGAAGGATAATGAATTTTGTAGAACACTGGCAGTAAGAATGACAAAAAAGAAGATCGTAACACAAATACAAAGGTAGCTGGTGTATACTGAGCACTGGAAGGTAATTTATCAGTAGTAGTATCATTTCACAGATGAGTACACTGAGGCTCAAAATAGCTTGTCAATTTTCCTAAGTTTACTGCTGTTCATCACTGGGAAACCACGGCTCAAAGCAATTCTATCACCAAACGCAGCCTTTCTTTCCATTGAGCAAGACTGTGAAGTCAGTTATTGAGCTAACTTAAGGTGTTAGTGAACCATTCCTGTGCATATCGTCTGCCATCACATCTCTCCTCCAGATTCCAGAATAGTGACCTTGCCTGGGAATTGAAGGAGATAGAAATTTAAGACAGATGTCTAGGTTTTCTGACTTCAATGACTCCAGGGGTATATGAAAATGGAGTTCAATTTGACATTTTACTTCAGCCATCAAAAGCTACTCACATGAACAAAATCAAGGGTGTCTCAAACACAGAGCCTTAAAGTGTATTTATTTTCTGGCAAGATTTGGAGATACTGACAAATGGGATGCAATTCAAGAGACTGAAGTACATTGAGCAAGTTAACTACAAGATTTAATATGGTTTTCAGAAAGTTAACTCTGACTAATAAACACTCTGAGAGTGAGTTTGAGGGAGCCAACAAGGTAATTGGGAAGGAATGATGGTAATTTCACAACCATCTAGAAAGGAAGTCAGAACTGACTGTATTATTTGAAGAAGTTTTCAAGTCAGAATTTTATGATATAATGGATTTATAATACAATAAAATAGAGAAGTCAAAAATTGCATTAAGATTATTGATGTGTTTGCAAACATCAGCAATTGCAAAAACATGGAAGCAACCAAAATGCCCATCAGCAGAAGACTGGATAAGAAAGCTATGTTTATCTACTCCATGGAATACTACTCAGCTATTAAAAAAAAACAAGATGCAGTTCTTTGTGGCCAAATGGGCCCAATTGGAAACCATAATGCTAAGGGAAATGAGCCAGTTCCAAAAGGTTACATACCACATGTTTGCCTTAATTTAAGATGAAATAATGTCAATATGAAAAATAGTACCTGTAAAACTTAATATTATCTCAACCTCATGTGGTTAAGAACTTGCATTTTTTTTGGTTAACACATTGGTTACTCAATACTATGTCCATTAATTCCATATTGTTATAAATTGTTGCTGATGTTATTTTGGGGCTTTTAATAGATCGGGATGACACTCTACCGACTCTACATTCAGACCAGAGATTGTCTCCCCAAGAAGCCGTTGAACTTGTCTGGACTCTATGCTTGGTATATGCTTGCAATGAAAGAATCTCAACTGAACTTGAACTGTGGCAATGCAGCAAGGTGGAAGAATCCACCATAGGGGGAGGGCTGGGGGGAATCCCAGTACCTATGAAACTGTCACATAATGCAATGTAATAAAAAAAGATTATTGATGTGAGCAACTATACGAATAAGTGATACATTATGGAGATGTTGAGCTGGGAGATATAAATTCAGGCACCATCATTGTACTGTTGATTCTTCCACCCTATCTCTTTGGATGATAGTATCAGTTATCTGAACTAGGCAAGAATCATTTCCCAGGACACCTCATAATACCACAGGACAGAGGCAAGGGGGCAAGGGAAGAACACCCCTCACCTCACCAGCTCTGTGCTCATATTACCTCATAAGGTCACAGTTTACTTGTCTTGCTGGGGAAATACTAAGTAGCCAGGTAGACATGCATATGCAAGGGGCCAAAGAAAAATGGTAAATACTGTACAGTAAAATGAGGGAAATGTGGAAGCAAGCCAGCAGTCATGAATCTAAATATGGCTCTTGTTCACTTATCTTGTTGGATGATTCTTCGGTGTGGCTGAATGAGGAAACAATTTTAGCAACAAACCAGAATTTATGTTGCAAAAGTTTGTCATTTTTTAATAACTTTGTTGAGAGGATTTGGGCTCTTTCTTCTTTTTCTGGGAGAAACTTAGGGGATTCTCAGTTCCCTTTCAAAAAAGGGGACCAAACAAGGAAAGTTTTCAGAAGGAAGCCACATGGGTAATAAGTGTATAATTATGCATTTCTTTGAATTATGATCAGGGGGTGGTACATTGTTAAAGTCTAGGGACTCACATGTCTGCACCACAGTGTTTTAGCCTCCATAAAGAGACACCTTTTCAAAATTACAGCATAATCTAGGCTATCAGTTTTGTCTTACTATTTCTAATTTTATTGATTTGAAAAGCAGTGAGACAGAGACGGAAACAGACAGATGTTCCCATGAGCTGTTTTCACTTTCAAAATTCCCGCCAGAGCTGGAGAGTGAGCCAAGCTCAAGCTGGAGCCAGGAACTCAATCTAGGGCTTTGACAGGATGAACTTCCTGGTCCCTTCACCACTCCCAGAGTGCGCGTGCAGAGAAAGCTGGGCTCAGGAGAGAAGCTGGAGCTCAGCCAAAGTGACCAGAGGATGAAGGTGCTCCAATAGGCATCTTAACCATTGGGTCAAATACCCATCTTGTGATGGTTTCACTTAGGGTTTCTATGAACAGTTATATCAAGAATTCTTTAAAATCAAGAATTTCCATTTATGTATTATGTTTTTTTGAGTAAAATTGTGATGTGTTCCTTCCTAGGGCTATTTTAGTCTTTTTTGATAAACTAGCATCTTCCATTATTCAGATTCTGAATACTGTTGCCTGGGATGCCAAGAAGTAGTCAGTTTTCATGTTCATTTGTAATGGTTGTAACTATATTTCTGGTCAATTTATTTAGCTTTAGAATCTTTGATGTTTTACTTTCCTACTGTTAAATAATCTAACTATGTGCTTGTATTTTGTGATAAGCAATGCATAACCATTTTGTAATTGAGAAAGGATAACTTACATATAAATACACACATGAATACTATGTAGTCCAGATGAAAAACAGGCAAATTTGATGCTTTCAGAACTGGTAAAAATAATATTTCTGTTAGATTCAATGCATTATAAGGTTCATATTATGCAACATATGAAAGAATGAAAAGCTCATTTTAATTGCTTCATATAATAGTCTCCCTGATTCAGTTATGCTAATATACTTTGCCTCTTTCATTCAGTTACTAATTATGCTTCTTGGTCAAGCTACTTGCTTTTTTCCCCTCTGGCCACCAATTCACTTCCTAAGGAATTGCTCTGGTAGTCATCCTTTTATATATTTCCTGGAATCATCACATCTGTAGCACTCACCTCTCTCTGTACAAATTTTGATTATGTGGGTATCCCAAGATGAGCAAATAAAAACATTTTTAAGGATTAGAAATAAGAGATTGTGTTATTACCTAACTTCTTTTTTTGTGTAGTAGGGGAAATGAAAATCCAATACATGTTGGTTGGTTCTTAACTTCCGCTCAGTGAAACAACTGCACAAGATGAGATAGACATGAATGTAGTAGTTGTAATGAGAGAGGCTGAGACTGCCAAGTTATCTCCGTAGGCTCCAAAAGTAAGGCTGGTACTACTGGGAAAGCTATGAGTCACACAGCATCTTAGAGCAGGAAGCTGTTATCCCTGCCATGTGGTCTCATATCATTTTCTTTCTCCTTGCACAATGCTCAAAGGGAGAGTTGAAGTCAGATTATCTCCAAATTGTGTGCCTAGGAAAGAGGCATTCCGACTTCCTTAAAGGAAACGCACATTTGTCAAACTTGTACCAATCAGACAATCAATTCCTGTGAAGCAGAAATGGCCAAACATTTGCAGAGCAACCAGATGTTAACAGTGAAGCGATAAAGTGATCATCTTCACAGGAAGGTCTGCTTTTCACAAAAAGTAACACGGAAAACGAACACAGAAAATGGAAGTACGTGTATAAATAATAGTATTATTGGGTGTTTAAGGAATGATTCTGTTACTAAATACAAACAATAAAAGCTACATTAGAAGCAGTCTTTATAATGCCAAACATAAACAATAAAATGAAAACAGAGATTACTTGAGTAAAACAAAAAACAAAGATAAAATGAGTAGATCTGAGACTCTTAAATAAATGAACCTCCAAATTGAATTATACTATGTTAGCAAGACATACATCCAAAAGCAAAATAAAACAGTAAAAGTCAAAGTAATGGATACTTAGTGAAAATATTAAGAATTGTGGTACATGTAGCAAAACAGAATTCAAGATGCAGCATATCCACCAGAACAATGCAATAATTTAAGTACACAAGAGTTGAAATCCAATCAGAAATAATCGTGCGCCTATCATAGAAGTACATGTATGCTTGGAGAAATGATTAGAAATGAAGTAAAACATCTGTATAAGATATATTATGTGTACAGTAAATTCTAAGAATATAAGCAGTGGTAAATCTGTCCACATATTAATGTGAGCAATCTCACCATATTTATCTCAGAAATCAGTTGAAGAAATAGAACTTTTTAAAAATGTTACATTTTTAAAATGAATGAATTATAATGGAAATTAGATTTAATTTACTTAATGAAAGAAAGAGCATAGTTGATTTTCAAGCTCTAATGAAATAATTTTAAGGTTATGTATTTTCAGGCCACAAAAATGAATTAGATTTTAAAAATGAGGCATTACTTAGTCTCTGTTTAATTACCCAAAGTTAATAAAATTATATATTTTCCATTGAAGATACAAAAATTAAATAAATATATAGAGAAAACTCAATGACATAGAAATTAGCCTCTTTGAAATAACCTACATCTAAGTAGAAATAGATACAGTAATCACTGTTTCTTTGGAAATGAATTAACAATACAAACTAACATGATGAAGATTTACTGATATTCAGAGAATCAATAATATCCTTAATTGTATTTAGTGAAAACTAGCAGACTTAAAATAAATGAATTCAACCTTGCTGAAATAAATAAAATGGCTTTAAAATATACTAAAGAAAATAGATGACAATAATTATTGAATAAAACGGCAAAATTAGTAAAAAAAAAAAAGCAGTCATTCTTTGAAATGAATGAAGTCAGTGCATTTAACTCTTTGGGCATCAGGTCTTATTTAAAACTATCAACTAGTCATAGGTAGTTCAGTGTATGGGTTTCTGTAAAAAAGAATATTAGATACTGAGTAATGTATAGTGAGCCGAGATTTATTGGGTCACAGTTCTGGAGTTCAGAAATATCAATATCAAGGTGTTAGCATTGGGCAAGGGCTTCTTGCTGCAGCATTACAAGATAATATTCACCACAAGTGTGGTGAGATCGCTCACATGTTATAATAAATATAAAAGAATAAATATAAGCAAGTGTTCACTCCTGATAGCTCTCCCTGTGTCTCCCTCTCTTTTTAAAGATTTATTTATTTATTCTATTGGAAAGGCAGGTTTACAAAGAGGTGAGAGAGAATGAAAAATCCTCATGTGCTGGTTCACTCCCTAAATGGCTGCAACTGAGCTGATCTGAACCCAGGAGCCAGGAGACTCTTCTGGATTTCCCACGTGGGTACAGGGTCCCAAGACTTTGGGCCTTCTTCTGTTGCTTTCCCAGGCCATAAGTAGGGAGTTGGATGAGAAGTGGAGCAGCCGGGACATGGACTGGTCCCCATATGGAATCCCAGCACTTGCAGGCACAGAATTAGTCAATTAAGCCAACATGCCAGTCTCTGACATCTCTTTTATAAAAGGAATTAAACCCACGCATGAACATACCATACCTCAGAATTTATCACCACTTCAGACATTTGTGTATCCCCTTAGTGAAGCCCCTTACATGTTTTAATAAAAGATGTTTCCCTGGATTGTTTCTGGTTCCACATAACAAATTCTTTATGGCATCTCTGCCTCTTAACTTTCAAGTGATTTCTCAAGTCTCTGGCCAGGAAGTTTGACATTTACATCTTACTGTTGTGGGTCATTATCATGTCAATGTCATGGAGCATTCCTAAGCAGTATCATTATAGACTGTGATTGTCTAGCAGAAGAGTGACTCCAAGTCATGTATATCTGGCCTTATTTTCTGCCCTATCTCCTGGCCCATTGTAATTTAGGCCAGATACACTCTTCTATTCTGTTCCCAAGAATACATGCTACTATATAGAAGATAACTATCTTTCATTGCTACAGGAACAAACAAAATTTAGTGACTTACAGCAATGCAACTTCTTCATCCTAGAGTTGTGTAGGTCAGAAGTCAGTACCGTTTTCACTGGACTGAAACCAAGTTGTCAGCAGGATAAGTTCCTGACTGGAGCCCCAGGGGAGAATCCTGTTTCTTGCTCATTCTGGTTGGGACTGGACTTCAGTTTCTGGCAATTATAAAACCAATGTCCCAATTTGACTACTCTTTGTAAAATAGGATCTATTCCTGGCTCTAAAGATTGCTACATTCCTTTTCACAGCAAGAAAATAAATGAGTTAAGTTCTTTTCTATTCGTATTTCCTTTGGCTCAATTTTCTAACATTCTCTTGGGAGGTTCCAAGGACTAAGACTTGAACATCTTTGCAGGGAGCTGACTCCCATCTAGCACACCCGGACTCTGTTACTTCTTTGGGGTAATTGCTATTTCCTCCATATGCAGTAATTATGATTTCCTGCTTTCATTGAGCACTCAATTAATCCTGCTAGGACTTTCAATTGAGGAAAATGATTCTATGGGAAGAGAAAAGGAGCTGGTCATGCTAAAATGGATGCTCGGGAAATCTGGTGGTTCCCAGCGAAGCATGTAAATAAATTGTAATGTACACAATGGAAGACTGTTTATTTGTGAAAACGAATAGTTAACTTCATGAGACAAAAAGGATGATACTGAAAATATGTCAAGTGAAAGAGTATTCCTTATCCTGTATAAATCCTTTATACTGCGCAATGTCATCTATGTGACATTCTGGAGATTGCAGTAATCAGAATAGGAAACAGAGTGGTTGCCAGACTCTGGATTTGGGTAAGGAATTGACTTCAAAGGATCATGAAGGAACCTTTCTGTGTGATTAAAATATTTCAAATGTTGAGTGTGGTAACATATGTGTGTGTGTGTGTGTGTGTGTGTGTGTGTGTGAATTTGTCAAAACACATTGAACTGTATACTTGAAAGGGGTGACATTTATTGTGTGGAAACTACACAGTAATATATATGATATTAGAGAAGCAAGAGAGAGAGCGAGAGAGTGAGAGAGCAAGAGAGAGAGAGAGAGAGAGAGAGAGAACGAGACTCAGCATAGTAGACTAAATATCACTCTCCTAGGCTGGAGCTGCATTTCTTTCTTTGGTTCCTAGCTTCAATATGAGATCTGTTGAAATTTGCATTTTATTTTCTTTAAACTTCCACCATCTTACAAGTAGATCAAGGAGGAGTCTGATTTTCAACATATGCTTCTTTGTATCTGCTAATGAGAGCTTTTCTTAATTTTGCATGAAGAACCCACAGCTTTTACAGCAAGCTTTGAGCTGTGGCTACTATGTTACAATTTTATTTTACATGCACTTTATATCAGATAAAATCAGTGTGCTCTAGAATGATTGTAGTTCACATGGGCTCCCTGTAGCAATGCATGTTCTATAGCCATCATGTAGCTCAATGATTTGTCTTCTATGTGCACCTTATTCAACATATGGAGGTTGAGAAGGGCTCTTTCTGGGGGCAGCCTGCTAGTATCTCACTCTACTCTGCTAAGGTGGAGAGAAGGTGAGCTACTTCTTTGGAGTCCCTTTTATAAGAACACTAATCCCTTCCATAAACGCTCTCCCTTCATTAGCTAAATGCATCCCAAAGTTCGCATCTCTTCATGTCATCACACTGGGTTTAGATTATCAATTTAAAAATTGAAAATCAGTTGAGTGGCACAAACATCATGTCTACAACATATACTGCTTTCTCAACCATGCAAAATACCTTACAGTGTACATATTAAAATTGGGGAAATAATGCAAGCCTTCCTCCCTAGGAGCTTTGTCCAACTTGCTTTGAGCCAGAATAATCTGTTAAATCCCCTAACATTTTTATATAAACTAGCCACATGGGAGCTAAGAATCTTTAATTTAATTTGCTTCTAACAATAACCTCAGTGCCAATTAGGGTTCTTGTTTTTGTGGAAAAAAGGATAATGTCAGCCATTTTTATGATTTTGCGTATTTTTCAAAACTTTTCTATGTTGTTAAATTTTTACTTTAAGGAGTTCCCTATCTTTATTATGTGAACTTGCTAAAAATTAACTGGAATAGATTATACTATGAATACATTCTTGTAATAATAACAAGATAAAAAGTACTTTTTAAGGAAGAAAAGAGTTAAGTCAACCCTTATGCTTCAAACTACTAAACACACGGCTCATGATTTGTCTTTTAACCCTCATGTAACTTGTGAATAAGTTTGGCTTCTGCAATTTCACCTGTTCATCACAGCCAAAGCTCTTTCTGATTCATGCATACTTGTGCACATTGCTAACTAAACATCCCCCTGAGAAGTAGCTATGCATTTTAATTTCCATTTCATAAAAAAGAAAACTAGATTTAGTAGATGAAGCAACTTGATGCAAGTTAGGTGCTTAGCTGTTAAGCAGCAGTCTAAGGCCTAAGCTCACACCTTTTATCTTGCATCGTTTCTTCTACATTATGCTGCCTCTGATCTGTAGGCATCACGCTACTGTGTAAGTGCTGGGAGAATAAAGGACATTGCACTGTGGATTAGCCACATGTATGGGTGAGAATTAGGCTAATAAAAATTCATGTAAAGTGTTTTGCCCTGGAGAAAGTAAGGTGTCTGCCACTTTTTGGAGTTTATGTGTTGACAGTGTAAGGGACTGGTACAAAGAAGGTTGTCTTGGTTGTGACTTTATAGTCTCCATCTGGCCAGGAAAGGAATAATTGACCACATCTGCTGGAAATCTGTGGCCACACCAGTGGGGCTTGCAGCTTTGTGACTCAAGCTGAGTCTTTCCCTTCAGACTTACAAGACAAGATGCTGTATAGAAGCATGCCAATTTTCACAGTTTTCCTAGTTTTCTTTAGCCTTCTTCAAACTGTGATTCTCTCAAGCATCTTTAGCAGTAGGAGATAGACACAGTCTTCCTTAAAGTGACTCTTAGTAAATCCAATACTACTTCAAAAAGTTTATCGAAAATGAAAGTGTAAGTTTATTTTAGTAGACTTAAACTAATCATACATAGATGTTTCATTAAATGTATTTTTCCCACAAGTATTTCAGATACTGCTTATTAGACATTGTTGATAACTTAATGAAAATATGTTAGATTTCTGTTGAGGAAAAGGTATTTGCACAACATTTTTACTGATAAAAATCAAAACATAAGAATGAATAGAAATAATTTTGAAAACAAAACCAATACAGAATGATAAGAGTTACTGTAGGAGTAAATAGGGTTCAAAATTATCATTCTTTGTAATTAAATGAATTGCAGGCGTTCATCCATGAAAGCCACTCTTAGCTCTTGCAATGTATGTAAAAAAAAAACAAACGGCAGTTTTGATCTAGGTTATTTTTGTAAGGCTCAGTTTGCCAACTCTTGCTTTGGGAAACAATTACTTTCTACTGGGAGAGAAGAAAAAGGTGTAGTAATTATGCAGATTTTTATGGGGGATCTTATACTGAGAACTCAAAGATATGTGTCTTAGAACTTTGTTCCCAAGTCTAGTTCTAACAAATCTGAAGTCTGTGTGTGGGGCCATGGAAGCATTGTTGAGGGATTTTGTGTTACAAAGGAATACAAGGATATCCCTTCCACTTCTTTGGACTTTGCAGTTGTTTTTGACTTATGATAGGTTGTAGTGAGTTTCTTATAATAAAGCCATGTGATAAAACAACAACATAAGAGAACGTTTGGAGACCAACGAGATTCATGAATCTATGTGCCCCAGGGTTTTCAGGCAACTACCAGAGACTACAAAGAGGCAAGCAAGGACCACTGCAATCTTCTCTTTTCCAGAAATGCAAGAAAAGAAATTTCTGTTCTTTCAAGCTATCCTGTTTGTGATGCTTTGTTAAGTACTCCTAGGAAACCAGCATGGACACAAAATAGATAGAAAGTCAAAAAGATATGGATTTAGGGCTCCGCACAGTGGCCTAGCAGCTAAAGTTGTTGCCTTGAATGCGCTGGGATCCCATATGGGTGCCGGCTCTAATTCCAACAGCTCTACTTCCCATCCAGCTCCCTGCTTGTGGCCTGGGAAAGCAGTGGAGGACAGCACAAAGCCTTGGGACCCTGCACCTGCATGAGAGACCTGGAGGAAGTTCCTTGCTCCTGGCTTCGGATTGGCATACACCGGCAATTGCGGTCACTTAGAGAGTGAATCATCAGACGGAAGATTTTCCTCTCTGTCTCTCCTTCTCTCTGAATATCTGACTGTCCAAAAAAATAAAATAAATCTTAAAAAAATATGGATTTGTTGACATAGGGATTCTCGTTGTTCTGGTTTCACGTCTAGGCAATGTTGCCCAACACTGGTCCTACTACTTGTTACATTGTCTCTAAAATCTATACATGCAAATACTTAGCTTTACAGTTTGAGATGTTGGGACTATTTTGGAAGCTACATTATGGGATCAAAACATTTGAAAGTTTGAGAACTTTTATGGACTTAACTGAGAGTGACAACTGCAAATCTGGTCATCTCAAGAAGCTGTAATACACACCTAGTCATGTTAGACCATGAAATTGTAGCATTGGTGCTGAAACTTGGAACTGGAGAGGGGAGGGCTCAGGAAGGGCTCAGACCAGGTAGCAATACTCATCTTTAGTAGTCTGTGGTAACTCAATTGTGATTCATTGGGCCAATATAATGAGAGTGATGAATGATTGTTTTATATAACTGGAAATTAAAAGCAAGTGACCAAATAGCTGATGTTATCAATTGAAATGAAAAAAAATGTGATTTATCAACTACTCAACTAGTTTTTAAATTTGAGCCAGTTCTCAAACCTGGAACCCATTACCATCAGAAAAACAACAGGACAGTACCATGACAAAACTGTAAAATATGTAGTCTAGGGTGTATACTCTGGTCCAGTATTTAAAATATTGATGACCATGTCTAGCATCTGAGTGCCTGGGTCTCACATCTGGCTCCAACTCCTGATTCCAGCTTTCTGCTAATGCAGACACTGGCAGGCGGTGGCAGTGGTTCAGGTAATTGGGTATTTGTTAACCATGTGGGGGATCAGGACTGAGTTCCCAGTTCCTAGACTTATTGTTAGCACTTAAGGAATAAATCAGCAGAAGGGAGTGTTTACTGTCTCCGCCTCTTTCTCAAATAGATCAATAACAAATAGAAATATCATTAAGCCTTTCTGAATGGCAGCTATATCATTCATTAGAGTAACTTTGCCAGAACTGTTGAGAACTTCTGACTACCAGGTCCAGCATAGTGCTACTGCCAGGGCCCCAGAAAGACATGAAAGTCTTCCTATTGAAACGGAGAAAATGGAACTCTATGGGATCCAAATAATGGATGGGTTTTGGAGTTAGTCTGATCTCATAATAGTTTTCTTTTTCTATATGTAGGTTTATCCTTATGATTATTTCCTTAGTGCATGACACACAATGAGGATAAATAAGTAATGATTGATCCCAGAATGGGAGAAAACTTCATCTTTTTTAAAAAAAACTGAATCAAACCGTGTGTTTAACGAAAAGCTGAGAAGTGAAATCAGCAATGTAACTTAAGGTAGACGCACAAATTAAATAGTGAATATGTGTGCACACTAATAGCAATATAGTAATATAAAAAGACATCATATTACGCAGCATACAATATTAGTCTAGGAAGGGGAGGAAAATCAGAGTGGTAAAAGAGAATTAAAGATTATAAAGTAAATTGAGAGCACAATTATGTAAACTTTAAAGGAAAAGGGAGAAGGAAATATATTCTTAGAATTGTATCTTTAAAATATCTGAAATGTTTTTACATTAGTAAGATCATAAAAATGAAATCAAAGACTTAAACAGTTGTATGAAAGAACAAATCAGCAAAAAATTAGAAAAATCCCCAAACAACAAACAACAAAACCAGCATGGGACTTTCCTGAATCAATGGTGATATCAGTTTGGCTGGGGAAGTTGATGAACTCAGCCTTCTGTACCCAGAGTCCATTAAGAAAAATGATGCCCTATAGATAGTCCTTGGAACACACGATAAGATTACGCTGTCTATGAATGGAATAGGAAATTTGGGATGTGCCAATTGGCTGATGAACAGAAACTGTCCTGGGGCCAATCATTTATTTCCAAGGAGAGTGAATCCAAGACACAGCTGGCAGCAGCTTCCCAGCGGAAGTCCCCGTATCCTTTTGGAACCTTTTTTTGCATCTGGAGGTGGATGTCCTTCACAGGATGTGGATTGCATGTCTCTGATTTCTTCAAACTCAGAGGGATAGGGTGCCCTTGTAGAAGTAATATCCTGGCTTCCCTTTTGACAGCCTTTCAAATTGTTCCTCATTAATACTCTGGAGAGTGAGATGGGAAGCACATTGGATAAAACGTCCTGCAAATTTCTCTCAGGTCTAGTTCTCATTGAACAATGTTTTACTTACACATCAGCTTTTTGAGCCAGAGACTGCGGTGAGGAAGGAGATGGGAAGGATGGATCTAGGGTGTATAGTACTCTTCTGTTTCCTAACAGCTGCTCCTGCAGCTGAGCTTTGCAGGAAGGGGATTTTGGTGAGATGAGCCAGAATAGAGAGTCCACAGAGGCAGAGCAGTGTTGTCCTGAGGATAGAGCAGAGAAGCTGAATGAACTGAGAGGAACTAACAGCAAAGCTGAATCCTTGCAGCTCTGCACCTCATCCAGGGCAAGGCGAGCATGTAGCAGAAAACATGCCAGAAGTACATGGCAGCTTCCAAAAGAAAAACTGGACAGTGGAAATGTGGACAGGAAATGAGAAAAGTGAACTTCTGCAAGTTGTTTCAGTTTTCACATTTACTCTGGTGGGAAATTCCAACCTCCAAATCTGCATAGTGTCTGCTTGTCATTTACACTTGATATCTTGTTCTCACCATAAGATCATTAATTTGCTTTACATTTCTTCCAAATCTTATCAGTTTTTTTTTTTTTAATTTCCCTAGAGCTGCACTGCCATGTAGGATAGCCATGAGTTACAACGTTCAGGGGTAAATACTGCAGCCCATGAAGGGAAATTTTATGTGATTTTAATTAATTTGTATTTAAATTTAAAAGCAGAAACAATATAAAATTTCCTGCTTGAAAGGGCTGGTGTAGATTTGCTCATGCCTCGCTCAGTGAGACACAAAGATTAGTCACTCCTCACCATGGTTTTGAGGATTTTCCTGCACACCCACCCCCCCAAAAAAATGTTCTGCACCTTAATTGTCGACAAATGTCTTGTTAGAGTTACAAGCCAGTCTAGATTATCCTAAAATCTGCCAAGATCAGCAAAATCATACTTCAACACAACAAATGGCTAAATACTAAAATGAAATAGACACGAGACAGCTGAATGGTACCTTATAGCCATTTTAAGGTATATAGCAGCCGGTCCTGTATATAAACTAAAATTGAAATGTCAATGAGCTAATCATAGGTTGTGGTTAAGAACTTGCTTTTTTTTTTTTTTTTTTAACATACTGGTTACTCAAAATCATGTGAAGTCCATAATGTTGCAAATTGCTGTTGATGTTATATTGGGACTCTTAATTGACTGGGATGATATTCTACCAGCTCTAACTTCAGACCAGAAATGGTCTCCCCAAGAAACTGTTCAACCCATCTGGACAATAAGTAGCTGGACTCTATGCTTGGTTTATGTTTGCAAAGAAAGAATCTTGATTGAATTTGAACTGTAATACTGCATCAAGGTGGAGGAATCCACCAGGGGGGAGGGACGTGGGAAGGGGTGGGGGAATTCCCAGAGCCCATGAAACTGTCACATAATGCAAAATAATTAATTAAAAAATATTAAAAAAAAAATAATCATCATGTTCCATTTTTTTAAAAAAATTTCCTGCTAAACACATTTCATTGCTTTTATGACTGCTGCATGTTAGTCACTGCAAATTTAACTTTTGAATGGAATTTTTTAAGATTTATTTATTTTTATTGGAAAGTCAGATATTCAGAGAGAAGGAGAGACAGAGAGGAAGATCTTGCGTGTGATGATTCATTCCCTAAGTGACCACAATCGCTGGTGCTATGCCAATCTGAAGCCAGGAGCAAGGAACTTCCTCCAGGTCTTCCACATGGGTGCAGAGTTCCAAGGCTTTGGACCATCCTTGACTGCTTTCTCAAGCCACAAGCAGGGAGCTTGATGGGAAGCAGTGCTATTGAGATTAGAACTAGTGACCATATGGGATCCCAGTACGTGCAAGGCGAGTACTTTTACCACTAGGCTATCACGCCTTGTCTTGAATGGAATTTTGAAATTATGTGTAAATATACATCAAATTTCAAAAGCTTGTCTTAATAAAATAGTGCAAACTACCTCACCATAATGATTTATATCAATTAAATATTAAAATTATAATATTTGTATTAATCAAAGTTAAATAGGCTATTAAAATAATTTTATTTTTAAGAAAGTTATGTGGCTTCTAGAAAAGTTAAAATTCCATGTTTGGTCCTTGTGTTTCCGCCATACACTAATAATTAGAGCGTAAGTTTTTGCATATGTACATATTCCAGAATAAAAGTCTTTCTAGTTCTGTATGCTTAAGTTTAAATTAATAAAAAATATTTGTTTTAGCAAAACTGTATTTGTAATCCTTAACGATACCAAGTACTAATTGCTGCATGTGTTAAGGGCTAACCTACAATGTTACACAGTTCAGGACCTTGAGGTAAATAACATTGGCTCTAATTCTTATCCTCTTCAACTAGCAATACTCCTTGCCAGAAACTTCTCAGTTCCTTCCACAAAAGGTGCATTAGAGAAAACTTCTATCATTGTAAAAAGTTTTTGAAAAAATATTACTCAAGTCAGTGTAACATCTGTTACTGAGAAAATTCATTTCAAAAGTATCTCAATCTATGAACAAGTACCACATGGCCAGATCCATGGTGAAGCGTAATTTTGAAACAAGCTTCCATTGTCCATAGGATGGCATCTGTTTCTTTAGTATATCTTTAAGGGCAGTCCTGAATGTACTGTCATGTGCATAATCTGTTTCATCTTTGAGACCCAAGAACACCCACTCTCGTATGGTCCTATGTGGAAGCCTTCTTAATTCCACCAAAAATGGTAACGTTCCTTCTCACATAGAAAAACATATAACTACTAAGATAAGGCAAACTTCTAGAGAGCAGGAGAAGGAATGATGGGATGGCCAAGTCTGGCCCTGTGAGTATTTGGCTTCTTCCATCTTCGTTTATCTTAAAACATTATATTTGCAACTCTGTAACCCTTACTCCTCTGTATTGATTTCTAAGACAGGAACTCCTTAAGCTATAATTTGGAAAAAAAAAGTTGTAAAGCTTATTCATTGTGCTAAGATCTTAGATGGAGAAAGAAGGACAGAAGGGCTGAGAAAGCCTGCTTAATCCCTCATCTGCGAGGAGTGTACAAATAAGCACATCTTATACATTTACTGCTTCTGTTTTTAGAAAAAAAAGAGAGGAAACTTTGGAATTTACAAACGAGAAAAAAAAGATACAAGGACCCTGCTCAAGATGAAGAAACGATTCTAGATGCAACTTTAAGTAGATTATCTTTGACATAACACTAACTGTGTTTATTTGTGCAGTATTGATAAACTGCTATCTGACAACTGTCTGGTTTATTGTAGGACAATTTACACCATCCTAAAGCTCCTACCATTGGCTAAAATATCATTTCTATGCCTACTAGATACAGAATCCTTTTTTTTTTCAGAATTATGACAGGCAGAAATGCTTCCAGTCATTGATAAATATCTATTCATTGACAAGTAGAGTTCTAAAAACAAGAATAAGAGGCATGCATGGCTATATGCAGAACCCGCAAAATATCATGGGAAACACCTATGATGAAAAACTCTTCATGAATTTCAATTTTTTTGTACCAAAATAAACTTACCTTTTAAAATTTTTGCTTATTTTCATTTATTTGAAGGGCAAAGAGAGATCTTCCATTTGCTAGCTCACTCCCTGGCTATGGCAGGCTGAAGCTGATATTTAGAAAATCCAGAACAGCAACATAAGGATTTTAAGCATTGTAGATGCATATTGAACCCTAATACGGGTACCCCAAATACGGGTACCAACTCACTTTTTAACCATATTCTGCTTCAATTTTCTGATGTATCATTTTAATAGGAAAGGATTATGATAGTTGCTATCATGAAAATTCTAATTGGTAAATGGGGCCATTAAGAAGGACATTCCCTCTACATAGTTAGTGAAGAATGACTTAACGCATGTGTTATCCTACAGAATCCTAGACTAATGCTTTTCCCACTTCCATACCAGCCTGACTTTGGGGCAAATGCTAAGAATGCATGTTTTAAAATATAATAATTTCATTGCTCCAGAATTGAGAAAATCTTCTCAAGATTTGGTTGACAAAGTCCACCTTAGTACATCCACACACCCAAGAACATGCTGCAAAGTGTGGCCAGGAGAGTAGTCCAACTTGTTCTGCTTTTCATTTTCTGATGAGGCAATCAATATCCCCTGTTGGCCTAGATGAGCTGGCCATCGTGTCCTCTGTTTGTCTGTGCATGCTGTCCACTGCACAGGCATCAACCACTGAGGAGGTGCAGTGCTGATACGTGCACTTGCAGGTTGGATCACACATCCTGCGATTTTCCCCGCGTTGTAGGGTCCTAGGACAGAGTTCTGGTCGGGGAGTTTCCCAAGAAACCTCACCTAGGGTGATCTCTGAACTGACTCCTATGTATGCCAGTCAGTGTAAGGTCAGGTTCTGTCTGTCACCTGTATCAGCCAGCCAATGCACAAATGGTGGATGCTGCTGCCTGGTCTGTTCAGCCCTCAGCCCCACATCTCATACAGAGGGGTGCTACAGTCCAACCCCAGGAGCCCATCACAGACCCAGTCCTCATGCATACCAGCAGGTGACATCAAGCAGCAGGAGCCATTTCCTCCTCCCCTGCAGATATCAGAGAAAAACAAGCAAACAAAAAATCCACAACTGAAACATTTGTCTCATCTGCCTTCTTCCATAACTGATCCTGTCCACACTTATCAGAGGCCCCACGAGTGTGCATCTGTCTCAACCACATAAACAATATTAAAAAACGTAAACCTTGTAATACTTTTGAAACTGCGTGTATATGTGCGGTTTCTACCATAAATCACTGCTTGAATTTGTGTGAGCTTTTGGAGAAACTATTAAAAAAAAACAACTTGAAGTTGTTCAACTAATTCATATTTTTTGAACATCTAATTTCTATGAGCATTGTCTGAAATATACGACACATTTTCTAAGATGAATCTTAGCCAAAAGATTACTTTATAATCTAATAGTAGGCAGAAGGAATATGTATCTGAAAAGTTTAATCACCATCTGGAATTGAAAGCTGTACTGGGATTTTATTTCACAATTCTCTTGTCCCCTTAATTTTCAGAACCGAGCTTCATACTTCACATCATCTCCTGGAACTTATATCTGAAAAATCTGCTTTTTAAAATTTAATGGAGAGAGATACAAATTCTTTCCTTAGGGTCATTTCACAGCATCATGAAACTCCAAGGGATGATATTATCATTGTCCAGAGCACTCACTGAAAGCCATGATCAGTTGTAACAGAGTTCAGGAAAGTCCCAGGATACAACGAAATTTCTTGTTCTGAATGACTTAATGATCATGAAGATAATAATTGGCATATAGATCACACGTTTCTCCAATGTACCAACTCTACTTTATCTTCCCATTTGTCTTTTCCTTTTGGATGACACAGCAAAGTTTCTTGGAGAACAAGAATTCCCAGGTGTCTCCCTGGTGTTGGTTACTGATGCTCCTTGGTAATCTCAGAGGGTTGTCCCTGTTGGTGTCTCTACAAAGTCTACCAACAGCTTCCTTTGAATATGTGGGTGTGGGGAATGGTTTAGCTGGTTATTTTCCAATTGCAGTTCTGACTGTCTCTTATAGTCTATATTTTAGGTGACAGTTTCTTTAGTCCTTTTGTAGAGCAAAAATCCAAAACACCTATTTTGAAGGACTAACAATATTTTTCTTGCATTTTTCGTTTTAGTTCTGAAAGCCTACTTTCATTCTAAGCAATGCTGATACATCTGAAAGACCAAGACCTAACACATAGGAAGTTAGTTCAGAAAAAGAAAAAGAAGGGATTGATAATAAGAGAACTTGCTTTTTCTAGGGGTAAGTGTTGCATGTAATAGTTGATTTACTGCCTGGGACACACCCACCCCATAGCAGAGTACCTGGCTGTGAGTCCTGACTGTTTCAAATTTCCAGTTTCTGCTGATACACACATTGGAAGGCAGCCAGTAATGAGTTCAATAGTTGGGTTAGTACCAACCATGTGGGAGATGTGGCTTGAGTTCCTGATTCCTGGGCATTTAGGAAAAGGCCCAGGAAGATACTAAGTCTCTTTTTTCCTCCCTATCTTTCGTCTCTTTCTCTCTCTCTCTTTTTCTCTCCCTCTCTCCCTCCCTCCCTCCCTCCTTTCCTCTCTCCTGTTCTCCCTTTATTTCTCAAATTCCCTCTGTATAACTGCCTCTCATACAAAATAAGTGAAAATTTAAAAACTTTTAATAGGGCCTGCCACGATGGCTCAGTGGCTAAATCCTCACCTTACAACTCCCAGGATCCCATATAGGTGCCAATTCATGTCCCCAGTGCTCCAATTCCCATGCAACTCCCTGCTTGTGGCCTGAGAAAGCAGTCAAGGATGGTCCAAAGCTTTGGGGCTCTGTACCTGTGTTGGAGAGCCAGTAGAAACTCCTGGCTCTTGGCTTCAGATCAGCTCAGCTCCAGCCATTGCTGCTACTTGGGAAGTGAACCAAAAGATGGAAGGTCTTTTTCTCTACTCTCTCTTTCTCTCTGAAAATTTGATCTGCCTTTCCAATAAAAATAAATAAATGTCTTAAAATTATCTTTAATACCAAAGGAAATTTTTTAGTAAAACCTTGAGTTGGTTCTTCACTGGTAATGTAATTTAGGTGAGTATGAGAAAGTTGCAAATGTAAGTGTAAAGGTCATCCCAGGCATGATGATCTATGTGAGCAAAGGGCTGGAGGCAAGCTGTGTTCAAGAAGGTGGAATAGAACTGCCCAATCTGACGATGCAAAAAGCCAGGGAGTTCTAGTGTGAAGTCATGCCTACAACTTTCTAGGTATGAGACAGTGAGAAGTCATTCAGCATTCAGATGAACCCCAGTGCATCCAGAAATAATTGCTATTCTGTTCTCCATGTCATACAAAACTAAAGAGCTCACACCAAGACAAGACTCTATCACCGACCAAATACGTTTACTATGGAATTGCCATGTTGCTGAAAACTTGTTGTAAGACATCTTCATCAAGAAAATGAAATGAAAAGATTATTATTAGTAACAATACAATGAAATTTGTGTAGAGAAACTTGATTTCAAGTCAGGTACTATCCATTTTTCATCTGGTAATTAAAATTAGTGTTTTGAAGCCCAAATTACATGTTTTATCCTTTGACCATCCAAGGCCTTTAAAAGATTCTTCCAGATATGACTCTGCTTTCCATTCTGTCAATGTTGTCTGCCAGTCTATCATGCATGCCCAGCAGACTAGGCAAGAACTACATTCCTAGAAAACAACACACCTGTGGGGTTTTCCTTTTCTGTTGTTGTTCCCTTTCCATCAAATGCAATTCTACTCCATATGCATTTGAATAGTCATCTTGATCACAACATTGTACTAGGAGAAGGAGCTAGATAGTTAAGTCCCTAGGACCCATCCAACTAGCATTTTTTTTTTTAAGATTTACTGATTTGATAGGCAAAGTGACAGATAAAGAGAGAGGGAGAGCAAGAGAGCAAGAGAAGAGGACAGCTATTTTTCTATCCATGAATTCATTTCCCAAATTGTCACAACAGCCAGGTCTGAGCCAAGCCTAAGCCAGGTAATCCTTCAGGGTCTTCAACGTGGCTTCAGGGGCCCAGTATGGGAAGCTTTCCCACACACAACAGCAAGAAGCTCTAGCAGAAGCAGCATAACCAGGACTCGGACAAGTGCTCAAGCAACAGTGTAACAATCCATTTCAGAATTTTCCTTTTTAATATTTATTTTATTTTATTTTAAAGTCAAAATTACAAATGGAAGAGACAGAGAAATCTTCCATCCACTGGTTCACTCCTCAAATGACTCCTCAGCTGGAGCTGAGCTGGAGCATAGATAGGAGCCTGGAGCTTCTTCCATGTCTTTCACATGGATGCAGTGACTCAAGCATTTGGGCCATCCTCTGCTGGTTTCTGTTAGATGATGACCACCCACTGCCTGCCCGCTGGTGGAATAATATCAGCAAGTTGTCCATAGTTGTAACGGAAGCATTATTGGAAAATCCACTCCTGGGCCCCCTTTGTGCAGAGAGGAAGGAAGATGGAGGAAGCAAAAAGGGGCAGCTGAGATACATGTTGGGGAGTTTTATACTCCTCTAGACACGTGGGCTGGCAAGGGGCTGTCTATGTCCCAAATATGTAAGGAATGTCCATTCAGGTGTGCCATTGGTCAACTGGAATCCCACCAGGCTGATGACGTAACTGGCTCCTGTGGCCCACTCCTGTTCCGGGCTGAAGCCTGGGCTTCACGCTGGATCTGGAGCAGATCCAGCCCCTCACCTCCAGTGCCCTGGGTAGTCATCAGTTTCCCCTGGCATTAGCAGGGAGCTGGATGGAAAATGGAGCAGCTAGGAGTCAAGCCAGCACCCATATGGGATACTGTAAGGAGTTATTCGAATATCCCACCCTGGAACCAGCACCATTTCCACTTCTTCACAGCTCACGAAATTCATGCAGGTCTAGCCATCCACCAATCAGGTGTAACCCGGCATTCCAATTGAGAATCCCACCCCAATCTTCCAGTCCCTTTCCCAACCCCTCCCACTCACCAATCATCCCTAAGCATTCACCTGCAGGCACCAATCCCCTGGGGCCTGCCCTCAATCCCGCCCAATCCCACCCCCACACCTTGCAGGCCTACCTGAACATAAGGGGCACAAGGTGCCTCCATTCCCTCCCTTTTCCCGTTTTCTTTCCCCGCTGATCTCCACCACCTACCTCCACCCTGTTCCTGCCCCGCTGGAATAAACCTCCTAAGATACCTTGCTGCGTCTGGTGTTTTTGCTCACGGTGGAGAACCAGGTTGTGGGAATTAGCTGCGTGTAGTAATATCGTATGAACTAGAACTCTAACGTTTTTAAAATAACTAACAGATACAGACATCACGGGGGGGTGGGGGATTAACACATTATGCTACAGTGCTGGCCCCAACATTCATTTTTTTTAAGATTTATTTTATTTTTATTGGAAAGTCAGATATATATAGAAAGGAAGAGAGACAGAGAGGAAGATCTTCCATCTGATGATCCACTCCCCAAGTGATCACAATGACTTTGGGCCATCCTTGACTGCTTTCCCAGGCCACAAGCAGGGAGCTGGATGGGAAACGAGACTGCTGGGTTTAGTACCGGCATCTATATGGGATCCCAGTGCGTACAAGGTGAGGACTTTAGCCACTAGGCCACCTGGCTGCCACCCCCACCCCACCCAGCATTCATTCTTAATTCAGTAACAGTTTCAATTGTTAAACAAGAGCGAACATCTTATAGATCTTATCAATTATGTCCACAACTCCACCAAGATACTATGCATATTTTCTATGTATATTTGATATTTCAGAAATTAGTGTTTCCAATTCCATATGTGTACTGAAGGTAAAATATCTTTCTTCCCCCTTGCATTTGGTTATATACAGTGAATGAAAAGTAAGTGTTTTAATATGAAGCTGCCGTAATCTGCTCCTTTTTCACCAGATTTGGAAACTAGAACACATGGAAGACATGGCGATGAAGAAAGCTAACATTTTTCTACTTGGCAAATAAAACATTATTTCCAAAACAAAGTGATTAGTGGTTTAATAGAAAATCATAGTGACATAATGCTGGATAAACTATTTGGAAAAAATCATGGTAATGTAATATCATTTGGTTCAAGTTTTTGTATTGTGGCATAATATAATTTATTTGGGCAAGTTACTTAACCTCCATGCCCAAATCATAACCATTTATTTGATGCAATTAATCTTGTTGTTTTGAAAGTTCTGGTGTATTTGTCTGGTACCCTGTTAAAATCATGAACTCATTAAATTGAAAGGTTTGGCATCCTTTAACTGTTTCCTATGTGCTAGTGCATACACCCATGTTAAGGACAAGACAAATGCCTACTGAGTGAAAGAAGTGATTGACTAGTATGTTAAAAACAATTGCAATTTCTTAACCATCTTCTGCGATCACCTCATTGTCAATTTAGTTTTAGTTTATACACAACATATAACATAATATACATAAAATAACATGTTTTTTAACATACTGGTTACTCAATACTATAACTATTAGTTACACAACGAAGTTAATTGTTGCTGAGGGTATGTATGTTGGAGCCTTTAATTGATCAGGTTGATAATCTGATAGTTCTGCCCTCGGACCGGACAGGGTCTCCCCAGGAAGCTGAGGAACTAGATTGGACTGTAAAATGTTGGACTCTATGTTTAGTTTATGCTTGCAAAGAGGGAATCTCAACTGTACTTGATCAGTGGATATGCAACAAGGTGGAATATTCCACATGGGGGGAGGGCGGGGGGAGGGGTGGGGTGATTCCCAGTTCCAACGAAACTGTATCACATAATACAATGTAATCAATGACTAAAAAAAAAAAAATATTAAAAAAAAAGAAGTGATTGACTGTGTCGCAGCTCATGTCACACTGTTATGCGAAAAGCCAGCATGTCACAGATCATCTTTATTGCACTCATTTCCCTTAAGAGAGATGAGTAGCTGACAAGTTGGTGGCTGGGTCTCTTAAAAACTTAGACCAAGGAAAAACATGGAGGAACCAATTTTCTTAAGAACAAAAGTACTTATCACGGTGTCTCAAGTGTTCCTGGAGCAGAAAAGGCAGGAAATGGTGGAGGACAGAACTTTCTCATACTCTGCCCACTTTCTCCTGGGGCCAGCAGACAGCAGATCCTTTCTGGAACAGCATCAATATGAAAAACAGCTGCAGTTTAAATGTGGAAAAGCTCTGCTCCATCTCGCTGGGAAGGAGCTTTGATTAACTGCAGAGAGAGAAACACCCCACTGAACTACTATTATTAAAACCTGCAGAGGGACCAGAGCGGCTGCAGACCTGTTTACTCAGAGGAGGAAAGCTACTTCCCCTGACGCTCTGCTTCTCAGTCTGTTGCTGTCTACTACTGAGTTTTAGTTATCATAATCCTTATTTCTGTTTCAACTTCATGGCTAGATCTAGTGAATCAGAGAAGCAGAACAGGGAAATAAAAGATACACAAGATTCAATGAACTGAGGTTGAGTAATCATTGTTTTTATTTTAAAAATAACACGGCATTGGTGAACTAAGAGTTGCTTTCAATTATGTAGCAGTGAGAACAGAAGCATATTAGAATTATGAGATATTATTCTGTTACACAAGGCCTATGAAGCCCATGGAGCTGTTTGTAGCTTCTTTTCCAGCAGCTGTTTCTCAGAGTCCGTTTGTAAAGAGAACTCAAACACAATGTCTCTGTGTGTAAGTGTGTTCCATCACTCACTGTTTTTTGTTCCCACACTGTAGTCCATACAGCAAAAGTTGGAAGACATTGCAAAGGAGAATTATTTCCGGAAAGAATTAGGTCTTACGCACAAGGGAGAGTTAGAAGCGTCTACACCTGTACTATAATGAGAATAAGAATATATCTGTATTACATATTTTCTCTTAGATTGCATGTGAGGATTTGATTCTGACACCCCTGTCAAGACACTAGTCCTATACATTCAGAAATAGGTGGATATTTTGATTTGCTGACAGCAGACCAGGAGGGAAGCTGGAATCTATTTGGATCCCAAGCTTCCTGCATGACGTGTATTTAAACAAAATTGTTTCCCTGTCCCAAAACTTCCCAAAATATTTGCAGAGATACTTATTTCCTGTGCCTTTGGAGGGAAGACATAGTCCGGTGTGCATCCTAACCAACTGTCTGGAGGAACAAGTGTCCTGTCTAGCACATGCCCTAGATAAGGGCCTTGGTGTGAGTAAATGGGAACCTTATCAGGAAATTCTGCGTGAGCTCGGGGGGAAGTTGGAGAGAGAAAAGAAAGAGGTGAAGTGGGTGGAAATTTACGTTGATGGCTCAGCCTCAATCATTCTCTCTAGAGCCCTGGAACATAAGCAAAGATAATCCAGCAGTATTTGCTAATTTTCCCCTGTGACAGCAAACAAGATGATGAGTAATATGCTTTCCACAGTATTCAACTACGTTATATAGAAATTTGCTACTCATTATTATTGGCATTGTTAAAAATATGTTCTGGATTTACTTAATCAGAATTTGAATTTCAACAAGATGCCTGGGAGATTTGTTACATATTAAAGTTTGGAAAGTTCTACATAGAACATATCCAAGTAAATGCTCCTGACCTTGGTGAGTGAGAAGTCCTGGAGTTGTTGGAAAAGTGCAGGTCTGAGATTTCAAAGATCTATGGCATATAGATTACAATCTGCCTGGTTGAGGCAGGATGTAAAACAGGCAGGAAAGTGTTCTTTGTGGTGAGGTTCAGGGGTGGCTGTAAATACTTACTTTTGTGTACACTTAGCTCCATTTGTCCATTTATGGTTGTTGTGTCCATTTCATAGAATCCATTTTTTTTTAAAGATTTATCTGTTTTTGTTGGGAAGTCAGAGTTTCAGAGAGAGGAGACAGAGATAGCGCAACTGCTGGTTCACTCCACAGAAGGCAATAATGGTCATGGCTGAGACAGTCCAATCGAAGGCTAACAACCAGGATCCAGAAGCTTCTTCCAACATTCCCATGTAAGTCAGAAGCCCAAGGACTTGGATCATGTTTTGCTGCTTTCCCAAGAACATTAGCAGAGAGATGGATCAAAAGTGGAGCAGCCAGGACTTGAACTGGTGCCCCTATGGGTTGCTGACTCCATAGGTGGAGGTTAAACCTACTGTGCCATGGCACCACCCCCTAGAAGTATTCAGTCTTATTTGAACAG
Source organism: Ochotona princeps (assembly GCF_030435755.1). NCBI lineage: Eukaryota > Metazoa > Chordata > Mammalia > Lagomorpha > Ochotonidae > Ochotona > Ochotona princeps. Next base: position 16,234,591 of record NC_080840.1, on the reverse strand, counting down.
TCCATGTACATTCTGCAAATTAGAAATGCATCATCTTTTGAAAATGTATTAGAAATCCATCATTTTAAAAAATGTGTGAGGAATACATTTGAAACTAAATTTTGTTTGAAGTAGAACAAAAAAATTTCAACACTGTCTACAAAAGAAGTGCATACTGCATGTCTAATAGCAGTCACAAAAGATTATCTGTTTTAGTGACATCATAACCACTTTAATTTGTGTAAGGTAAGTGTAAGTACACTTTATGCTATTTTTACAGTGAAAACATCTTCTAGAGTGTATCTTTTGGATGTGTTTCTATTATTAATGATGCATAACTATGCTAGAGTCTTGAAATACATGCATACTACTGTTGATGATTGAGTTCATATAAAATGCTTTTAAATTTGCTGTTCACTTAACTGAATAAGGCTTATGCAAGGAGAGCTTATTAAGAATTTGATTAGAGTCTTTCTGCTAGGTTTTGCTCATGAATGGTAGATCCGTTGTGGTGGGTTTGTGGACTTGAGGATGACCGCTTGGGAACCTCATCTGCCGATATCCACACCATGTGCTTCCCGTTCCTAGGAGGTTAGATGGGCTTCTTACCAAAGGATGGAGTGTAGCAGACGGGATAGGATGGCATGTTTAAGACTGGGTAACCAAAACACTCATTTGCATCTTGGATTTAGTTTTTTGACTACTTGCTTTTTAGTTCTGAGGAATACTTTACAAATCCCTGAGACAGACTTTGCTTCGACAGCCAGGAGGAAACAGAGGCCCTCAGGCTAAGAATCTTTTAGGAACAGAATCTTGCTGGCGGACACTTATGGGTGCTTATAGAGTGTCTTTGTCTGGTTAATATTTCAGTTCAAGCTGTACGTCTGGTTAACAGTTTGACGGCAACCTCCTGGGGGAGAACTACGGACTACCAACCCTAAATTTCTTACTCACAGGAATGATAATTGTGAGATAATAATTGCTTTTGAATGGTTAATTCGGGGGATGATTTCTCACATAGCAATAGATAATCAAAAACAGAGTGTTTTATCAATCATAACAGTATAAAATATGCTAACAAAGTCAGCTTGCTTCTAACTCAATAAGTTAAAAATACTGCACTTGTAACTTTTGTGTAAATTTAATATTCAATATCTGTATATGTAATTATTTGGTAGATGGTATTTTATATTTTTCATATAATTGCAAATTTAATATTTAATATCTATATATTCAATCATTTGATAGAATGGTATTTTATAATTATATTTTTCATGTAATTATAAATTATAAAAAATAATGATTTTGTCACACTAAAACTATCATTTTGACATCCTCTTTAGTTTGTCCAGTTGAAACCTCCAAAGGATAGTATAAAAGACATACTTAATCAGAATATATGATAATTTAGAGAAACTGGAAAATAGTGAAAACTTCCAACGTAGCAACTCTTCATTTGGGAGAGTATTATAATTATATTCTGATTCTATTCCCAACATTCTCCTAGTCTTATCTGTACACTATTCACACTAACACAATATTTCATAGATTTTTTGGGAAGCAATTAGAGTGTATAGTATGCATTTGTTGGCATGCACAATGAGCTCAACAATCATTAGTGATTTTTAGTTCGATTAAATGATTCCAATTTTCTTCATGGTTTATGGATAACTATATTTGTGTTTAAATGATATTCCGCTATATGCATATAGATGCCTACATTTCACTCATTTTAAGGACACCAGTTATATTTGAATAGGGGCCCATTCTTCTGACCTTTACTGATTATATCTGTAATGACTCATTGCAAATGAAATTACATTCTGTCATCAACAGGTGCTATAATTCATTCATGCTGAGCCCTAGAAAGAACCTATCCAACCAGACATCTTGATTTTGGACTGCTAATTTCCAAAATTGTGGTATCTTTCTATTGTTTAAATCGCTTAATACATGAAATTTTATTAGTTAATCTTTAGAAAGCAGAATCTCTATCCATTAATTATTAGTTAAGGAATAGCATTAAAAATAAAGATACACTTGTGGAAGATAGACCTGAAGAAATGTAATTGATTGCCAGAATTCATGGTATGAAGCATTCCTCTATCAGACCAACATCTTCTCTTCAACAAGATCCAGACATTGGCAATGAAGGAAAGCCCAAGATTTTGCAGACTTTTTTTTTCTCTCCTAAGGAGATATTGGAAGAGATTATTCCCTTGTTTTCTTTGTTTACACAATTCACAGCCTGAATATATTATTTGGGAAGAGCTAAACCTATTTTGCAATGTAGGAAAATAGTCAGTTTAAAGGTAAAAGACTTCTCAAGATCATAGATAAGAAAGGTGAGATTAATCTGAGTCATGGATAATGATTTAGTAGCAATCGATCACACTGGAGTCTGTTCTATTATTAGATCTCTTCTGCAGAAAAAATAAATTCTGCTATTATCTCAGAAAGCATGAATTGTAGTTTCACTTACACACATTCAAAGCCTTCTACTGTCTGGTTTAGGAAATAGTCTCTTGTGGTGTTTGTTAGACTTCTCATTCATGTGTAGGATGGTAATAGTTTTACTTCTGCTACCTTGTCATTTAGGGTGGCATTATGACTTGCACTGATTAATCAAATATAAACAGAAGACATGTGAGTCAATATTGGGAGGAATTTTAGAGCCAGAATGTGATTCACCGTTCTTCTTATTCTTCTGTTACAAAGATAAGAAACACCCATGGTCTTGGCTTCTCTGTTGGCCTGAATACAAGAGACAATGATGGACAGCACATCTCCACTCAAAACACTCAAGGCTCTCGATAACAGTGACAAATACATTTTTATTCTTTAACCCCTAACAGCTTACTTTTTTTCTTATAATCTAGGCCATCCTATAAAAAACATGACACACTCATTTTTTTCTTGTTTATTTCCGGTCTTTGACTTTGGCTAAAAGCAATATCAATTAAAAGATTATGTTTTATTTTACAAAATAATAATCAGTACTTCACAAAGTGCAGTCCATAGTTTTAACTAATTTTTTGACAAAATAGATCTATTAGGAGACAAATGACTTCAAATAACTGTATTTTAATTTAATTTGATCACATTACTATTTCTGTTATTTTTAACGTAACTAACATACTACATGAAATATCCCCAAATGTGTTAGTGAGATAGTAACAATTGTGTGAGTGATGTAGTCTTAGAAATCTCTTCAATTGCATGTGTATTTTTGTCTCAGGAAAGAAAAAATGTTGTCCTCATACAAAATGGTTGAACCAGCTGCGGACTACATTTTGAATGTATTGACAAAGGAAGTAGACTAGATTGGACTGTAAAAATAACTAATATAAAACAGCCTTTTGAGATTTATGAATAAGAAGATGAAAGGGAATAAAGTAAAAGCTGAAGAGAATATTTTGAAGTGGGTTATTGACCAAAACACACACACACACACACACACACACACACACACACACTCCTATTGAAAACAGAAGGCTTCACATCGCTCAAAGAGAAGATAGGACTTATTTAACAAGAAAAAAAAATCTAAATGTCAAAATAAAAGATGGCACAATGTAACAGGTGCAACAAATGAAGGACAAAGGATGGGAGGTGAGATGAGGCACCGATGGGAGCTTTGAAGAGTTCCTGTGTGCCAGCAGAGTGGAAGAGCTCCTGTGCTTTGGATCATGATCCATGCATCGAATATATAAATATAAGCTATCCCCACTTTTATCTTTATTATCCTCGATTAAACTAACATGAATAGTCATTCTGGATCTAAGAACACATGCCTGGGTCGGAACTGTTAGGAGAGAGCCACTGTGATGAGTTTTAAGAGTTTGGGCTTATGTAATCATGGCAGCTAGTTAAAGTAGTTTACAGATGAGGCTGCCTTTTGCTTCTGTTTCAGGATCTGATGCCTGAAGTTACTTGACCGTTACGTTGGGGAAAGAAGATGGAGATGAGATCTGGAAAACAACTGTAACCTGAAACGAAGAGATGGGAAGAACCCATAAGAAACATTGAAATTAACATTGGTCTATTTCCAATAGCCAATCCACAAGTTCAAGAGTTGCTGTTTCTCACCAAAGAGCCCCATCAAGAACAAGTCCAGTATTTGAATAGGGTGGAGGAGAATCAGTTCTGGAAGCTCCCTGATGCTAAGAAGCTGAACCAGCAGACCTGTGAATGAGCTACAGTGTCTGAGCCAACATCAGCCTTTCAAATATAGTGGAAATGATCATGTTTCAGCGTCCAAAGTCCTATGCATATTTCACAAAATGGAAAACTCACTTAGATTCATTTTGCTCTAGTTTCATCTGAGGGAGGAGAGCTATGATTACCTGTGTCACACCTCAGACTTTTTGCAGATGTGCTTCTGTGTCCTGGAATGTCATTAGCTCCTCTCATCTCTGCCTGGTGCCTCAACCTTCAGGGCTTCAGTTCAAGGTCCACCCTTAAGTTAAAGGTCCCTTGCTTGAGAGGCCTTTTCTGTACGGATCCCCTTTTTCACAACAGCTCTTCACTCTCCTTAATGCTCAGATTCGTTTTGTTTGGCTTAACTATACGACATACACCTTGACCTATAACTTTATTTGCTTTCTTACCTACTGATAGTCTGCTTTTCCAAGACTACCTGCTCCTTGAGAATAGATTGGGTTACACTTGTGCATCTCTACAAGTCCAGCTCAGATTACAGTGGGTGACATTCATTGAGCAGGTATAGAACTCTTTTGCAGGAATACTTACATAACAATATTCATCATACCTGAAAACTGGTGTAAGCAAAAGATACTATCATCTCCATTACACGGATGAACTTTCCCAACATCACACAACTGAAAAGTGATAGGCAGGAATCAAAACTAGCGAAATATGTTTGGGTTCGCATATAATTCTTGAGTGAATAATGCCTGGCCCATGGAAATGGCCATTCCTCTTGCCCGATAGCCTTCTCTGAGCAAGGGAGTGTTATGATTCTATAGTTGACATTGTTCTCCATCATTGAAAAGGAAGGGAAATTCCTGGAAAAATATTTTCCATTCCTTATTATATTCCTAGTTCCTAGTGTCCTTGTATTCCTAGTGTCCAATATAGACCAGTTTTAATAACAACTAAGCATTAATAATCACATGACTGTGAATGAGAGTTAAGCAGATATTACTGTGAAAAACATGAAGCAGCACGCGTAGATAGGCATTCCAAGTAACGACATGGAATAGTGTATGTTTATGAAACACATATTTTCAAGGAATTGCTTATCTGTATAAAGGAAGCAGATTTGCTGTAATATGTAAATGCAGTTATAAGAGCATAATATTTCTAAACCTCCTTTCCTTGTTTTCATCATCCGTCTTCTTTCTTATTTTCCTTTTAATTTTTTTTGCAATGACATACTTTCAAATTGACTATAATCGTAAGTTTAATTCTGTACTAAACAAAACATTCAAGATGACTTAAGTAGAAAAACCATTGCTCCTCAGAAGTATAGACAAGCCTTACAAATAATACTCAGATCTCAAGATGTCAATTTCTCTCACATACATTGCCTTCCTTTATTTAATTTTCTGTTATTAATTAATTAATTAATTAATTAACGTTATATGATAGTTACCACAAGTCAGGCAAAGCATACTGTAAGGAATCAGGTTAACCAATGTTCGAGAGCGGTCCCTGTTGGAATAAGAGAGGCGGGTAAGTGTACAAAGATGTTTGCATCTGCACAGAAGATGCCCTTAGTAAGACCGAAGTGCCACATCACCCTTCTCAGTTTCTCCTTTCATCATGAGGATAGAAATAAATGACCAATCACGCCTTTCTGTTGGCTTTTTTGTTTTATCATAAACAGGCTGGGTAAGATTATTACTCTGGTCAAGGATGGGTTTGATTTCTACCTCCTGATTGTTCCTGGAAGTGTGCTTAAAAGACTCCATAGGACCAGATTCTTGAATCTTCCTCTGTTGGAGTCCCCCTCCTGAGTGCTGTAGCAGGAAGTTCTCACGGAAATAAATCTTTCCTTACTCACTGTCCTATTGGAGTGAACATTCTTTTATGTAAAGGCTAGGGTGCAGGTCAACTATCTTGCCTCCCTTTTACACATAACAATAAGAATTTGTCTTCTAAGTACTGGTTTATTTCACTAAGCATAATGGTCTCCACTTGCATTCATTTTGGTGTGAAAAACAGGATTTTTTTTCATTCTATGGCTGAGTAGTGTTCCAGCTTGCATGTATACCACATTTTTCTTTCGTCTAGTCATCCGTTGATGGGCATCTGGGTTGGTTCCATCTATTAGTTACTGAAAATTGCACTGCTATAAGCTCAGGGGGACAGATAACTCTCTCATATACTGATTTCATTTCCTTTGGGTGATTCCTAGCAGTGGGACTGCTAGGTCATATGGTACATCCCCCATAATGGCTGTTCTGACTCACATAATCCTACTTTATGCCCTGAGAAATAAATGATCTGCAACACTTCAGTCCTTACCACAGTCCAAGAACCACATGTATACAACTAATTCAACTTTCCTATTGAACTTCCATATAACCTTGGCTTCCTTTCCCAGAAATTTCCCTCCCCTGTGATGTGTGAGGGGTTTATGTGCCTCCCTGAGGACTGTTCCCTGGAGCAGTCACTGAAACTCTACCTCTGGACTCTGTGCTGGAGTAATCACAGCTGGGCATCAGATGTGAGAACCAGGCATAGATACCCGTGTAGTGTCTGGATGATCAGGTTAGAAGGCTGAGAGTGCCTTGTCTGGTCTCCAGAACATGGGCTTCTGGACAGACAGCACATGATGGAAGCGCTGTTCAAGCATGCACAGGCTGCTCCCATAGGGCATTCTCTGAAAGTCTACCCTGCACAACTTTCTGCGCAGGTCCAGTGACACGCTTGCCATCTGCTCTCCAGTGCAGGGCAGTCACTCCTAAATCCATTGCCCTGCCTGCAGGGCACTTTAAGATCATTCTTACCATTAAGTGTTTATACAGTAACTTCAAGTAAAAGCCTGGAAGTTCAAAGCATTTTATGTGACTTTAAAAATCATGCAAGCAATATCACAGTCAAACAAGGATCGTGCTCACAGTGAGCTCATGTTGTTGGAAAGAACTTGGCTAAAATCTTTAGTGTTTAAGCGTTACTTTCTTTTGTGTCCTTGTGTGTTTTGACAGTGGAGTGTTCCTTGCTCTTTTAGTATAGTAAGAATGACTGGGCAAGGATAAGAATGAGACAGTTCTTGGCACTTAGAAAGAGCCAAGCCCACATCCATGCTTAGACCAGGAATATGTGTTTATTTACTTCTTTGAGAGGTACTGAAAGTGTTTAGAAAGACGTCTTTGGAAGAAATAAAAATGCAAAATGTATGGTTTGCTCTTTAAACTGGAGCTGTCAACCAGTAAATTTGATTTTATATATTTTTTCCACACTTGGACTCAATTTCACTATTCTTTTTTTTTTAAAGAGTTTCTTTTCAGCTTTTTAAAAACATGTTTTCTTCCTTTTTAAAAAGATTTATTTATTTTTATACGAAAGTTTGATATACGGAGAGGAAGAGTGACAGAGAGGAAGATCTTTCATTTGCTGATGGAAAATCAGATCTGTAGAGAGAAGGAGAAACAGACAAAAAATTTTCTCATTTGCTGGTTCACTCTCCAAGTGGCCGCTACTGCCGGAGCTGAGCTGATCTGATGTCAGCAGCCAGGAGCCTCTTCTAGGTCTCCCATGCAGGTGCAGGGTCCCCAGGCATTGGGTCATCCTTGGCTGCTTTTCCTGGCCACAAGCAGGGTGCTAGATCAGAAGTGGGGCTGCTTGAATTAGAACTAGCACTCATATGGGAACCTGTGCATGCAAAGAGAAGGCTTTAGCCACTAGGCTACTGCTCCATGCCCTTATTATTCTTTGTTAAGTGATTTATTAGAATGGCAGAGCAATGGAAAGAGAAGGAGAACCAATCAACGGTAAAAAAAAAAAAAAAAAATGGGCATCTTGAGTCACAGGCTTCAGGGTAGCCTTTTCCTTCCATTTGACATTTCTTCAGCCCTTCTAGTATTATATAAATGATACCCCTATTAAATTTTCCTCTGCTCAAAAGACCTACAACGATTTCTGCGTTCTTGGATGGACATTGGTAAATAGAGCTCCGTAATAAGAGAAGCAACCTGAGTTAGCAGGAAAGGACAGTGCTCTTCAGAAAAAAAAAATCAGACATGTTTTTCCAAAATGGAAAAAAGACCAGGGACCAGGGAACAGAAATAATGTAACTAGGTGAAACCCTGAAGAGTTGGGCTCCAGCAGAACAAAGCAATCTACACAAGTCTTCCTGGTGTTCTGTGAAATTATCTTGGGCTCTGCTTCCAACACTGACGCAGGAATTACAAGCATTTAAATCTGTTACTGACCCTATTCTAGCTAGAACAGTGAGGAACAGATGAAGGTGGGCTCGATTCCATGTTTCTGTTTCTTTCTCAGTCTACGCATCATATTATTTAAGCTTATTTGTTTCTCCTAGTAAATTTACTCAGCCTAGTAAATCCTTATATACAATTGCATTTTTACCTACATGCCTAGCTCCAATATTATACCATCAGCTTCTTCAGGACATTCTGTTATATCTTTGGGAATTAATGGAATTTGTATGTGATATTTAATGGCTGTCCATTTCACTCATATTGTCATTTATTCCTCTAAAAACTGAATTTACAATGCTTTTCTAAGTCCTTAAAAACCTTGATGCAAGTTTTTGGCAGGGTTAAAGAAATATCCTAAATGGAATGTATGCAATCTTGATTGTATCACAACTCTTGTTGGCATTAGCAACATTCCCATCCCCTTAGATATTACAGGAATGAGGTTTCACATACGTGCCTTTGTGCATCTGTTCTCACACTCATTCCACAGGTACTCAAGGAGTGCCTCTCAAGGCATAAGCACTACATGTGATAGTTAGAAAGACATAAAGCTCCTGGCTTCATAGCCCCTGGGTGAGAAAGCAATCAAATCCTCAGACAGGTAAATGAGATTCACATTCTGCGAAGTAAAACAACGGAGCAGTAAGCATTGCTGTAGAAGTTCCCCAAAGAGCCAAAGTGGTTGGAGTTGTGGCGCAGCAGGTAAAGCTACCGCTTTTGATACCGGCAATCCTTATGGGTACTGATTGGAGTCCTTGCTGCTTCCTTAACAATGCACCTGGAAAAGCAGCAGAGGCTATCTCAATCGCTAGAACCCTGGCACCCAGAGGAAGCTCCTGGCTCTGGTCCAGTTCAGACTTGGCTGTTATGGTTATTTGGGAGGTGAACTAGTGGATGGAATGTCAGAGTCAGTTTGTGAAAAAAAAAAAAAATAGCTAGCAGGACAGACTGCATCTGGAATCTTGAGTTCTCTGCTGGTGCCAGAAACTCTGCAGACAACAGTCTAAAAGTGGTCAAAAGTCTGAGACCAAGGTTGAGACCTGTGGGTGAGGGTCTGCGTTTGGGTAATTGTCCAAGGCCACAGGACTGTGTGCTTTAGGATATCCTTGAGACATACATGTACTGACTTCTCTATATGGATCACACTATTACTCCCTGATCAAGCATTGGTTAGTTAACATCAAAATGGGATATAGCTATCAACAATTGTGCCACATCTACTCTTGTAATTTGACTCACCCAGCAGTTCAGAAAAAGATTGAGGCAGCGAGCCTTCTAGATCTACCTATTTTCTTAGAGAAGGGAATCCTCTCTGGCTGCTATGCTTTTGTAATCTTTGTTTTGCATCTATTTCATTTCTTTCTCAATTTCACATCAGTCCCTCTCCCACTCTGTTCATGCCACACTGGTTGTGATATGTAAGATCTGTTTTTGTTTCTTTCTGTCTTTGTACTCTGCATTTCAAATAAATGCAATAAATATAAAATGAAAATAGTCCCCCCAGAAAGAAGCAATGAAAGAAATGAATCAGAAAAATGGGGTTGCAAAGCAATTTGACAGTCATTCATTAAAAAAAACCTGTAGGGGAAAGAGCTGGCGTGGATTGGCTCATGCCTCGCTGGGTGGGATACAAAGATTAGTCACTCCTCACCATGGTGTTGAGGATTTTCCTGCACACCACCCCCCAAAAATGTTCTGCACCTTAAATGTCGACAAATGTCTTGTTAGAGTTACAAGCTAGTCTAGATTATCCTAAAATCTGCCAAGATCAGCAAAATCATACTTCAACACAACAAGTGGCTAAATACTAAAATGAAATAGACACGAGACATCTGAATGGTACCTGATAGCCATTTTAAGATATATAGCAGCCGGTCCTGTATATAAACTAAAATTGAAATGTCAATGAGCTAATCATAGGTTGTGGTTAGGACTTGCTTTTTTTTGTTTTTTAACATAGTGGTTACTTAAAACCATGTCAATTCCATAATATTGCAAATTGCTGTTGATGTTATATTGGGACTCTTAATTGACTAGGATGATATTCTACCAGCTCTAACTTCGGACCAAAAATGGTCTCCCCAAGAAACTGTTCAACCCATCTGGACAACGGGGAGCTGGACTCTATGCTTGGTATATGTTTCCAAAGAAAGAATCTTGATTGAATTTGAACTGTAATACTGCGTCAAGGTGGAGGAATCCACCAGGGGGGAGGGGCGTGGGGAGGGGTGGGGGGATTCCCAGAGCCTATGAAACTGTCACATAATGCAAAATAATTAATTAAAAAAAAAAACCTGTAGGGGCCCGGCAGCGTGGCCTAGCGGCTAAAGTCCTAGCCTTGAACCTGCCGGGATCCCATATGGGCGCCGGTTCTAATCCCAGCAGCTCCACTTCCCATCCAGCTCCCTGCCTGTGGCCTGGGAAAGCAGTCGAGGACGGCCCAAAGCTTTGGGATCCTGCACCCGCGTGGGAGACCCGGAAGATGTTCCTGGTTCCTGGCATCGGATCGGCGTGTACCGGCCCGTTGTGGCTCACTTGGGGAGTGAAACATCGGCTGGAAGATCTTCCTCTCTGTCTCTCCTCCTCTCTGTATATCTGACTGTAATAAAATAAATAAATCTTAAAAAAAAACCTGTAGAAAAATTATGTGGCATGCAGTAATTGTAAATTTGGTATGTTTTGGATGTCTGATGCTTGTCCCAAGATACAGTAGTGTGATAAGAATAAACATTCATTGATACTTAAAAATACATTGTGTTTACAAGATAAAAAAGGAGCCATTAGTTTAATCATTTTGATGATTAAACTTATGATGATGAAACATAAAAACTCTGCAAAATAAAATCAATGAAATTTGTGAAAATGTGGAGCAAGAAATGCATCTTTATGAGAAAAATATTAGAATAAATGTAAGTAGATCTGTTAGTCAACATCCTGTACATAAAACGTATAGGCACAAAAACTGGAGATTATGATGGTGAGAAACACATTTTCTAAGATTTATTTATGCTTTCTTTAAAGAATTAGATAAGGCGGGAAAGACAGAGAGACCTTCCATTTGTTGGTTCACATGCCATGGCTGCTGCCACATGAGCTGAGCCAGTCTGAGCTGGGAGGCAGGAACTTCTTCTGGGGCTCCCTCACAGGTGCAGGGATCCAGTCCTCTGCAGCTTCTCTGGGCCATCAACAGGGTACTGGTCCATACTGGAGAGCAGGGACATGGACCCAAGGTACTGGTCCATATTGGAGAGCAGGGACATGGACCCAAGGTACTGGTCCATATTGGAGAGCAGGGACATGGACCCAGGGTACTGGTCCATACTGAAGAAGAGGGACATGGACCCAGGGTACTGGTCTATACTGGAGAGCAGGGACATGGACCCAGGGTACTGGTCCATACTGGAGAAGAGGGACATGGACCCAGGGTACTGGTCCATACTGGAGAGCAGGGACATGGACCCAGGGTACTGGTCCATACTGGAGAGCAGGGACATGGACCCAGGGTACTGGTCCATACTGGAGAGCAGGGACATGGACCCAGGGTACTGGTCCATACTGGAGAGCAGAGACATGGACCCAGGGTACTAGTCCATACTGGAGAGCAGGGACATGGACCCAGGGTACTGGTCCATACTGGAGAGCAGGGACATGGACCCAGGGTACTGGTCCATACTGGAGAAGAGAGACATAGACCCAGGGTACTGGTCCATACTGGAGAAGCAAGGACATGGACCCATGCCCATGTGGAATGCTAGTGTCACAGACAAAGAAATATCTTGCTACACCACAGTGCCAGTCCCTAAGCAACAAAAGTACAAATTCTCCAGAGCTCATATGGGACACAGTTTTTCACATCACGAGGACTCATTTCAAGTAGATCAGTAAGAAATATTTCCTTGCCATCTGTGATATTTCTTCCTGGGGAAGTAAATATGTTAGTGTTAAACAAAGCCTTCTTTCTTTCCTTTCCTCAGGGGACGTGGAGTAATTTATAACATTGGTAATCAGCTCTGTCCTGTTACATTGGAGCAAATTTCCCATAGGCAGACAACAGGTATTCCTCCTTGCTCCTCTAGGGGGGAAACTCTGAGACTATCAGGGTGGGCAGTATTGCTGTGACTGGATCCTGATGATTTTGATTACAGTGGTACAAAGCTATCTGGCTTTATTACCAAATTCCATTTGCAAATGATTACATAATATTGTCTTCTCTATCTGGACTTAAAAGCAATCTTTCTAATACAGATGCACATAAGAACACGTGCTGTTAATGGGTCTCCAAAAATAACAGTGTCTGAAAAGATAAACATGAAACATACACATATTTGGATGTATTCTTATTATTTTATCAATACTCCCAAAACTAAGGGATGCTTTTGGCATTTTCCAGAAGAAAATAAATCAGTTTCAAAGGAGCATTCATCAAATTAACACAGTGGGCTTCATCATTAATTCTACAAACACCAGTGAAGTGATTTCCTCAAATTTATTATAAAATATCTGTCATCTTGACATCTGTATCCACTGTTAATTGAGTGTGAGTGTGGCATAGACATGATTCATAAAGTTTATCTCTCTCTTGTACTTATCTTAACCAGTTACTTAAGAATGTGTTAATAAAAGTCAAAGCTATATACAAACCAGAAATATTTTCCAGAAATATTTTATCACGTGTACAGTAAGTCATGGACAAAGATTGCAATTTATTGATAGAGTCCAAAGAATCACATTGAAAATCAAATCAGTAACAGTAGACAATCTGGAGAAGTATGTGATGACCATTTGGAGGTCATTAGCCTTGGGAATGATAAATCACCTTGGAACTGGTGAGAACAACATCAGCAAAAGGAGAGAAGCATAGCTCCATCACTCAGTAGTGTAAGTTGGACTGCTGTTTTTTCCTTGAGTTTGTGTGTATGTGTGTTTGTGTGTGTGTGAGAGAGAAGCAGACAGACAGACACACACACACAGAACACTATGTAAAAAGACAGAAAATATTGTATTCTTAAGAAATAAAGCAGGTTTAAGTGCAGGTGAGAGTAAGGACTTCAGGCATACTTTGAGCTTGTATAGGGAGCTCTAATGAAGAGATACTGCAATATGATTAGCCGGTTATCAGCAGGTGTCTGGATCAGTTAACCATGTTTGTGAGAGTTTTAAGGAGTCCATACTTCGTTCGTTCTGTTATATTATCTCCTCCGATGTTATCCTTCTTGCTACACGTGAAAACGGCTCACCACCACCATATGCCGGGGCCAAACCATGTGAAACTGGAAGGAAAGGAGACATGAGGGAAAGCTATTTCCTTTTCAGGAGGTGAGGCACAAGCACATATGGTTAATGCCTACATTCCGTTCATAAGAACTGAGTCATGTTACCACACAAACCCACACAAAGGCTGGGAAATGTACTCCGTTTGGGAAACATGTGCCTTTCAGAACTTCAGTCTCTTATCAAAGTAAAAATCATGGTCAGATCTCCAATTGTTCAGAAAAGCTACTCTTGGCCCTCTATTTCAGGGTGAATGCTATTCAAGGAACCAGGGCTCTAGACTAAGGCAGAAACAGCTGTGGACAGGTATGTGGTAGTATCTGAATTAATAGGTGCATTTTTGAAAAATAAGGTGGAGGGGTGTGAATGATTTATAAAGGGAACGTAATGATGCATAGAGACATTGAAAAAGGTATTATTAAAGATATGGAAACTAGAAAACAAAGACAGCAATGATGGAAAACAAAAAATAGCTATAGGAAACAAAACACAGTAAAATTAGTCCATTGGATGTTTATCCAATGGATGCAGGAGTTAAAGGAAATAGGTACAACTGTTTGAAGGCATCTTGTGAAAAAATAATTATGTCATGAAATCAAGGTAGAGAAATAAGTATTCCATTGGGACATGTTGAGATTTTTATGGGTTACCAATGGTTGGAATCATTGGTATTAGACATAGACATTGTATAGAAATAAAAGAACATGTGTAGGAAGAAAGATAAAAGAACAAAGCGTGGGATTTTGAGGAAATTTCATGTTTAATCAGAGTTCAGAAAACAAAAGTGGCCAAGGAACAGCACTGAAAAAGAAGTCGGGCAGGAAAAAGTAAAAGAAAGCACATGTGAATAGAAACAGACGGCTTGCGTTGTCTCTCTAAGGAAAACTTAACCATCCACAATGAAACAGTACTGAAAAGGATTGATGACAATAGTGACTCAACCTCTCTGATTTTTTTCATGCTTTCTCCCCCCCCGAAAGTTCCTTAGACTGAGGGAGCTTCCATTTCCCGCCCCCTGCCTCCCCTCCACACTGTTTTCCCCTGTGTTATCACAGTCATAAATCCATCATTCTGCTATAAAATTACACCTTAACATTGTAGTTATAGACAATGCTACAGTTCTGTAAACTCATTCACGGCTTTCTGAATTCTCTTCCAAGTCCCTAAGTCAGTCAATAGATGACCTAAATAATACCAGCTACGGAGCAAGCATTCTGCTTGGTGGGTAACACAGCAGTTGGGAGGTCTACATTCCATATCAGAATAGTTGGATTCGAGTCCTGGTTTCACTCCCAGACCCACCTTTATAATGTGTTTCTAAGTCTAGTGACCCCTTCAGAGTCATGTTGCATTTTTGGACAAAATAGGAAAATTCAGATTTGCATGCAATTTTTTTCTTTCATTGTAAGTGATTATTACTTTAAAAAAAAAAGCACTTGATTCACTCAGTTGTATTCTTTTTCTATCTGAATCTTGTACTTAAAAATAGAATCATCAGGAAAAGCTCCCAGATAGTCAAAACAAAATAAACTTGCATGGTCAGATCTGTGTATGGAAGACTTGGTACAATCTTATGTCTAGCTGTGACGGTTTCATAATAATTTATCTGTCTTCTGTATTGCTTATTTAACTGCCATTCTTTAGTTACTGGAAATTTAAAAAAAGCATTTTATAAGCCATCACATCATGTATATGTCAAACATTACCACCTTTCCATTCTGGGATACAAACACTGTCATGCTGACTCTAACAAGTCAGAGTATGGTCTGTACCACGAATCTCCCTACCTTGCTGTTTACTAACGAGTCATTTCTGGCCCTGCAGTCAGAATCTGCTCAACCTTCTTTCATTTGTATTCGGTAAGGACTGTTTGTAGTATTGCTGTTGCTTTTGGTGCCTATGCGGGAATCACTGTGTTCATGCCTACAAAACTATCCCCCAATTCTTTTTGAAGATTTATTTATTTTTATTTGAAAGGCAAATTTCACAGAGGGAAGGAGAGTGAGAGAGCTCTTCCATCCACTGGTTTGCTCTCCAAATGACCATAATGGATGGAGCTGAGCCAAAACCAGAAGCAAGGAGTTTCTTTGGTTCTTCATGTGTGTGTAGTTGCCCAAGGACAAGAGCCTTCCTCTGCTGCTTTCCAAGGCCATAAGCAGGGAGTTAGATCAGAAATGGAGCAGCAAGGACACAAACTGGCACCTAAATGTAATGCTGATGCAAAGAAAGAGGGTCAGCCTACTATACCAGCTTTCTGACCCCTATGGTTGAATTTCTAAGGAAAATTTCATACTGCCTATGAATATGGATAAGCCTCTTCCTCCACTCCATGTTAAAATTGTAAGGTTGGCCCTAATGATCATTACTGTTTACCATCATGCTAATCTTTCACAGGATTAGAAAAAGACAAAATTATTACACCTTACTCTCCTTTTTTATACCTATCTCTGCTATTCTTACTCCAATGTTTTATGGTCCCATACTCAAATTATCTCTCTTCATCTGGTTATGAACCAACAGGTTTATGTATTCCAATCAATTAAAATATAATTTATCAAATATTGCTCTCTTTAGTAATTATGTCAATATTCTGGCAATTTATTTTATTTGCCCTCTGTTATAGATGTGTAAATATAAATCATTTGACCATAAAATAGGTTCAGATATATCTCACTTTCAAATGAGGTACTGAAGGTCAAGAGTGATTCACTGAGTAAGAAGAGTGACCTCATAAAGCTGTGTGTGATTGTTAATGACATGTAATTACATTGGAAATGTTCTACTAAGATTTGTATCACTACCCAAATCATAAACCACATTTTAAGAAGTGAACACAAAAAACTGTTTTGAAAAGCATTGTTTCTATGTTTTATTGCTTGTTGTCCCATTTTTCCCCCAGGGGAAGGTGTTCTTCCATCTTTGCTTAAGCCAATGAAAAGATTTTTAAGGGGCACTGTTAGGGTGATTCACACAAGCTTTTTGAAGTTTGTTAAACTTCAGTATAATGAGTCACATTTGGAAGGTCTAAATGTCATAAGTTATGACTGGATTGTCCTAAGGGCAGAGCTGGGTACAACTTGTGTTTCCACAGTATGAGAGTGCCAGTCTGGTTTAGCTCCCCAAGTTGACTATTTGGTGGCTCCCTGATACCCAACCACAGAGAAGGAATGCTGGAACCCCAGTCCTGTAAAGGGGGATTGTAAAAAGCTAACCATGGGGGTCATTGCTCATACCTTGGGAATCTCAAGTGGAGGTTCCCAATTAGAAGATTTTCAAAGAGCCCACAAATGTACCCTATGAAACATAGAGCCAGTAATTGTGCATCTGGCACTAAATGGCGCCAATGCCATTTTACAGCCATCTCTCTCTCTCTTTGCTTTTTCTGTCTCTTTCTCTACCTCTTTAAACATTTTAATTTATTTATGTGAAAGCCAGAAAGAGAGAGGCAGAGGTGGAGAGAGGGAGAGTAAAAGAGAGAGACAGAGAGATCTTCCATTCACTAGTTCACTCTCCAAATAGAATGACTGGGGTTGGACCTGACCAAAGCCAGGAGCTTCATCTGGGTCTCCCACATGTGCACAGGGGCACAAGGACTTAGATAATCTGCTGCTGCTTTCCCAGGCATACTATTAGGGAACTGAATAAGAAGTATAGCAACCAGTGCCCACATGATAGTAGTATTGCAAGTGGAAGCTTAATCTGTTATACCACAATGCCAGCGCCAATTGTACATTTCTTTAAATCTATAATACAGTGTCCCTGTTTGTAGACAAGTTAGGAGAGAAATAGCAGATCTTGACAGAAACAGAGACAGGTGATAATAAAGAAACAAGTCAAAGATAATCATATAATTTTCTACTTTCCTACTTCAAATGTCTAGACCTGTGGCCAGCCTAACTAGTGAGATAGGAGAAACTGAATATCGAGGATGTAGTATAGACATTTGGGGGGAGGGGATATTTAACATTATTTTAGTTATTAAGAAACTGAAAGAATCTGTGTCATTAGTTAGAGAAGAACAATGTTACATAGCATTTCTTGGCAAGGAGAACATGGTGGGCAGATCACCACCCTGCCCATGATGTTTATACCTTAATTCATGAAAACTGTGCACTGGTGACATTGATGGGAAAAGAGGAATCAAGCTTGCAGACACAATTAAGGTTGCCAATCAAATGACCTTAAAATGAGGAGATAATCTTGAATTATCCAATATAATGATGAGTCTTTAAATAGAGCAGAGAGGGAGGAAAGTCAGTGCTGGGGTGAAGTGATGTCGAAAAGCTCACCTGCTCATTTTTGGCTTTGAAAATGGAAGACACAGATGGGGAAGAAATGTGAGTACCTTCTAGATGTTTTAAAGGGAAATAAAATGAATCTTCCTTCTCCAGAAAAGAATGCAGCCCGGTAAATACAGTCAGACTCATCCAGGACTTCATTAAAACAAACAAAAAATATGTATTTATCTGTTTGAAAGGCAAGGACAGGGTGGTGGGGTGGAGAATGAGAGAGATGGAGAGAGAGAGAGAGAGAGAGAGAGAGAGAGAGAGAGAGAGAGAGAGAGAGAGTATGTTTGAGGGAAAGAGAGAAAGAGAAAGACAAAGAGAGAATATGAATCTGTCTACTGGATAACTTTTTAAATGGCTACAGCATTAGGGATTTGGCCTGAACAATGTGGCAGCCAAGAGCCGAGAACTTTATCCAAATCCCCCATATGTGTGGCAAGGGTCCAAGTCCTCCAGCCATAATCTACTGTTTTCCCAGGCACATTATCAGGGAGCTGGATTAGTGGTAATGCAGCCAGGACTTGAACTGGCACTTCAACATGAAATGCTGGTATTGAAGTGGTGTGGTAAGTAGTAGTTTGTCCTACTGCATAAAAACGCCATTTAGGGTCTCTTATTTAGGATCTCTGACCTCCTGAATGTAAGATAACAAATCTGTTGTAACAACAACAACAGCAGCAAATTATGGAAACTAATCCAAGGAATGAAGAGAAATAATAAAATTGCAGTGTTACTTCTCACTACATCTAAGTTAAACATGTTATGTGATGATATGGCGTGTGAGAATTCTTTGAAAATGAAAATTCTCCTAACAGGGGACTGCATGTATTGAAGGATTTTTGTTTGTTTCATTTTTCTCTTAAATCCCTCTGAAATTTTAGCAAATGAACTGCTAGTTTTAAAATTCAAATTGCTACTAAGAAAGAGGTCCTCTTTTGAAACAGTTTCACTGTGTGGAAGTTTTCAAAACAAATTTCCAAGCCAAAGATATGACCTAGGAGAAATGAGAATGCCCATTATTAAATTGTTTTTGGAATGGCGTCATTCTCCTTTATGAGGTTGGCTGCTGTGTGGTTATTTGTAAAGGAGAATACTGAAACAATCTGAATCCTGGGAACCACGAACCAGCCAAACCTGAGTTCAGATTTAATGGAGGAGCATTCCAATAATTTACATGTTATCTGTGGTGTTCTAGAGAGAAAACACATAAGGGCAGTCGCTAAGACCAGTATGTCTGACACAGCTACTACTTAGATTGAAAATAGAAGGCAAACTCCAGTTCTACCTCTGAGCAGCACCATTAAGAATGGCTCCAACAGAATAAGGGATATTTCGTGCACTGTGTTTATGGGAGAATTGTATGTGAAGCAATACTTCCCTGTGGAATTCCAAACTCAGAACTTAGATGTGCCAATCCTGCTGTTTCTACACATACACCTGGCTTCATAAATTTAAGTTTCCCGTGGTCGACTCAGTGCCTTTTCTTTTCAGTTCAAGAATCTATTTTGGTTAGTAAAAACAAGACTACTGTCATAATAACTTCAAATTTATATAATATTTATCTATACTTGCACCCCCTGAAAGTCAAATTCTTCCTTGCTTTATTTAATTCACAAATCCTACTTTAGAGCATCATGAATTTATTATTCTAATATTTCTGACTTTATGAAGGATTTCAAAAAGTTTCTGGGAAATGCATGTTGTAAAAATGCACTGATTTTGATTTTTACACCAAAATGAATTGGCATTTTAAGTTTTATTTTTTTTTTCTGAGAAATTTTAGAAGTACACTTATATGACATCATTCTAGAGTTTCCAGGTATATCATATCTAATTACAATAGATTATTTTTCCATTCTTTTTTATTATTATTCCATGATAGAGCTTCATAGCTCTTCAGAGTCTCCCACGCAGGTGCAGAGTCCCAAGTCTTTGGACCTTTCTTGACTACTTTCCCAGGCCAGAAGCAGGGAGCTGGATGGGAAGTGGGGCGGCCGGGATTAGAACCGGTGACATATGTGATCCTGGCGCGTGCAAGGAGAGGACCTTAACCATTACGCTATTGTGCTGGGCCCTGCTATAATTCTAAGTAAATTCTAAGGTAGGAGGTATATTTGTGTCGACTTAGTTTTAGCCATTGTGGCCATTTGGGGACTGAAACAGTGCATAGAAAATCTTTCTCTCTATCTCGCCTTCTCTCTGTAAGTGAACCTTTCCCCTAAAAATAAATAGATATTTCTAAAAGAAAAAGAAAATTTAGGCTTCAGATGGAATAAGTGTAGGCCTCTGAATCCTGTAGAAGACCGTTTACTTACCAAAAATACTTACTTTGACATAATTAGAGGATAAAACTTCATTGTATTTCTGTTTTGCCACTAAGTTTTGTGTGATTTATGATAGTAACTTAAAACTGTACAGGTAAGGCCTGGCTTGGTGGCCTAGCAGCTAAACTCCTCGCCTTGAACGTGCCAGGATCCCATATGGGCACCTGTTCTAACCCCGGCAGCCCTGCTTCCCATCCAGCTCCCTGCTTGTGGTCTGGAAAGGCAGTCGAGGACGGACCAAAGCCTTGGGATTCTGTGCCCACGTGGGAGACCTGGAGGAGATTCCTGGATCCTGGTTTTGGATCAGGGCAGCACTGGCCGTTGTGGTCACTTGGGCAATGAATCATCAGACAGAACTTCCTCTCTGTCTCTCCTCTCTGTATATCCGCCTTTCCAATAAAAAAAAAAAAAAAAACAAAAAAACAAATCTTAAAAAAATTGTACAAGTAAAAGTACCTGCAGCTCTTCTTTTTACTGTGAAGAGTAAAATAATCTGAAATGGCATGCATTACACTGGTCAAGGCTCACAGCTAGGTATGTTGTATGGTTCAATGTTTCAGACCCGTGATGTGTTGTCATGAATTACAGATCTACCACATAAAGAGAATGTGGTACTTCCAAGGGGTGAGCACATTAACATGTGCAAATTAGTGGTTGAATATATCCAAAGAAAATGCATATGAGAAAGGGATCTGTAGTCCTATATTCACAGCAGCACAATTTACAATAATAAAGACATAGAAACAGATGTCCATTAAAATAGGACTGCGTGAAGAAACTGTCAGACATCTACCCCATGGAATACCACTCAGTCATTAAAAAGAATGAAATTATTCCATTTGCAACCAAATGGTCCCAAATAGAGACCATTTTGCTCAGTGAAATGAGTCAATCCCCCCAAAGCAAATTACATATATTCCCTTTGATATAAGGCAATCTTCATGCAAAATATTAGAATCATTGCTCTTTCATACTGTATTTGCTGTATTTTAGGGAGTTTGATATTTTTGTTTTTATTTTCATTCTTTAAAAAAAGAGTTTGCTTTTCTTATTTTTTCCTCACTGACTTAAGTCACACAGTAGCATCATTTGTTTCAGGACATCCTTGTTTTTCTTTTTTATTTCTTCAGCAACACATTTGTTGTCCATTATTTAACCTCATATTATCATATAATAATTGCTATTCAACTTCACATTGTTGTTAATTTTCTATTTTTCGGCCCTGCAGTCTGGCCTAGTGGCTAAAGTCCCCGCCTTGAATGCGCCGGGAACCTATATGGTTGCTGGTTCTAATCCCGGCAGCTCCACTTCCCATCCAGCTCCCTGCTTGTGGCCTGGGAAAGCAGTTGAGGATGGCCCAAAGCTTTGGGACCCTGCACCTGCGTGGGAGACCAGGAAGAGGTTCCTGGTTCCCGGCTTCGGATCGGCGCAGCACTGGCCATTGCGGCTCACTTGGGGAGTGAATCATCGGACGGAAGATCTTCCTCCCTGTCTCTCCTCCTCCCTGTATATCCATCTTTCCAATAAAACTAAATGAATCTTTATTAAAAAAAGATAAATGAGTATGGCGAAACACACATACTTGTCCATAAGATGCCTGATACATTTCCAATCTCATCTCACTGCAGAAAAAAAGGTGTTTTATTTTATTTGCAACATATAACACATTGAAACTCATCCATATCTATAATTATCTGATCAACGCTTTACCTCAATTCAGGCTACAAAATATGTTCACATCTGTTATGGATTCAGTTATTGGCCTTGATTCTTCGTTCTTTGCAATTAACTCTGATGTTCCCCTGTTAGGGGAATGTACTTTTCTGCCCTTTTTGCTTCAAGCTCCATCATGTAATTCCTTTAGTTAGTAGGAGGCTAGAAAATATTACACAGGCAGAAGTTCAAAATGCATTAGTGTATTTTAATTTTCCCATTTTCTTCTTCACTCTCTGCATTTGAAAAACATGCCTAATAATCCAATAAAGCTGAGACTTACAGAAAAAAAAAAACTCTTTTCAGCTATTCCATGGCCTTGCAATAAGAAGTATCTGAGGTCAGCCTAGGTTAATTTACCACTAGTGAGCTCACAAACTCCTGTTGATGTTTATTTTGGAACACTACTGACAATGCCATGCATCTCATAGCATTACCGCGGCAATAGATACCAATACAAAATAATTCAGTTTTCAAATATTTTCCCATATTGTAACACAATTAACCTTTTTTTTTCTGGAGGAATACCCCACAGTGAATTTTCCAAGAACTGCTGGAACTCAAGGTTTGAATAGTGTTCTTTTTAATGAGAAAATCATAGAGTGAGATCAGTCCACTATTGCTGTTATTGCTTGATGTTCCTGGGTTTCACTATTGAAGACTGCCTGACGCAGTCCTACTAATATCTAACTATGGTTGGTGTTAATTTCCATACTGATAGTATGTTGGCTAGTAGAATCAATGTTGAAACCATACATTGGATCCAGTCTTGTATGGCAGACTAAAATTCAGTAGCCATACACATTGAAAAGTGAGTTGACAAGACTTAAATTCAGAAACATTCGTTTTCACCTTGAAGTAATAATTGGAACCTGAGTCAATCAGGTCACAGCACAAGGATTACAGGAAAGTTGTGCTAAGAATAATGAAGAACAGGCATGAGGTACAGTGAAGCAAGATCCCTGCTGTTTTTCCTCCCTAACTGAACAGCTGTTGAGAAATGGTAAATGTTTCCTTGCTGGAGCTAACTTTGACATAACTGAAGGTGCCAGAATATGGATTAAAGGAAAAACATGGAGATATTAAAATGAACTGTTTTTGCCCAAGTAAAACAGATGGATGGATAAAGTCAATGGAACTGAATGGAAGGATGAATAGATAGACCTAGGAGACACTGATTTGTAGTCATACTGACTAGCCCAAGTTATGGGAAATAATCAACAATTGGATCAAAAGAGTTTGGTTCACTTTCCTCCAACATCTTCAGCATTCTGGTTGAGTGAGAATGATCCAGGGCAGCAGATTTTCCACGGAGCTGAAGACTAGAAAGCAGATGTGAGATGAGTATAAGGTCATACCCAGAGGGAATTGGAGGGAAAACAAGGGTTACATTTAGCTCCAGCATTACTGTGTGTAACACCATGCATTTTGAGAGCTGAATGGGAAGCTAGGTTGGGAGAGAGTAACAATATTCACCTGGGGAGAAATACGGTTCAATGGGCTTTTCTTTCTCACAAGAAAGGAATGCTGATGATCAGGTTTATAGATTTTTATGAAGAAGCACTAATGATGCATCATCATTGGTCCTGTAGGTCAGAGTTGGTAGACAAGCCTAGCTGGATTTCGCCAAGAAGCAGTAATGCCATGGCCTGTGGATAGGGGCTGACCCTAGCTGCAGGAAGAAGGGAGAAAAAGGGTAAGGATATTGTGTAACCAGAGGAAGGTGCTGAACATCACGATTCTAAACTGGTGAACTGAGGTGACGGGAATTTTTGTCAGTTAATGATAAAATTAAATTGTAAAAAAGAGAGGGACTCCAAGTTCAAATGGGAATAATACCTAACAGAAGAGATTGGGGCTAAAGTGTAGACACCTAACTGTCCTAAGGATATGGTAGTACATTGGAGCCTGCAGAAGACACCTGGTACCACAACAGAGGACAGAACAAATTGATCAAGCACCCTAGCCAAATGTTGGCAATGAAAATCTGGGCAAGTGGAGATGCTAAGGTGGCCTGTATCAGCTAGTGGATTCTGAAGAGATTTCATCATGCTTGGAATGGCAAGATTGGTAGCAATTCAGAACAGTTGAACTATCAAAACCACTTGAGCAATGCCCTCAGAGCATGCCTGGATGGTTGGGAGGAAATGCGGAAACAATGGTCTTACCCACTGTCCTGTAACCCTCGACCCTTTGACCCCTAATCAATTATGTACAGATCATCCAAAAAAAACCTATAGGAATTGGAATATAGCAGGCAACTCAGGGAATCTAGTGAAAATTGACTCATAGATACATTGATTTTGGTTGCCAAAGTGTTTTAAAATACAGATTCTTTTTGTTCAAAATAGTTTTGGGGGATTCATAGGTTAATTTGCTCAATTTGGCCATTTCACATTGTATATATATTGTGAAACAAATTATATATGATAAAATATGTAGAAGTTATTTCTCAATTCAAATAAATAAAGTAGCTATAATGTTAGGAAAATGCATGATCAAAAGCAATGTTCCCAAGGAAATTCCTTATTAGATTTTTTTTCAGAGAAGAATGAAGTATGAATTCTTTGTCAACATTTCAAAATCAAGTTTTTTAAGATAAAATATGGATTATGTTTTCCTTTTAAAATAAAAAATGAAGCAACATCAATCATTGGATTAGAAATTGTAAATTTATAATACACTTACATTCCTGTATGTAAAAGCCTATAATAAATTTATACCATCAATAAATGATACTCCTTCTTTCTCACTTGCCTTTGTGGATAAATTGAAAAATGAGCAAAATATGAAGGTTAGTAAAGGTCAGATGTCTCCTGTACTGCCTGCAGAATCTAAGCTCAACTTTGTGGCTCAGTTGAGTGAAAAAAAAAAAAAGAACTATCTTCCTAATACTAAACCTTATAAATAGTAGAGCTTATTACCCAGTCTCAGGCAGCACTGGATAAATGCAGACTTCACTTTATAAGTAACTGACTAGATCACACTTGCTACGTGCAGGCAGGGATAAGACAATCCAGAGAGAAAGTGCACAAAAAATGCCGAGCTGTGAAGTTCAAACCCTTCTTAGCCATCAACCATCTCTGGATAGATGCGCATGAACACAGTGGGAGAAGACATCTGGTCCCTGAACTGACAGATCATATATTGGTACATGGTCCCTTTCCCACTAGAAAAGGGAAGGGGAGATGTCTTTCACAGCTCTGGGCCTACATTCCCTGTATGACAGCCAGAGGTCTTGTTTCTGCAGTCATTGATTCTCCTCTCCTTCAGTCTCTTTACTTATTTTGAGTTAACATCATTCACTATTCTCTGTCACCAGTCTTGCTTTTCTAGTAATTTGTTTGCAATTGTACCTGTTTGGTATTTGCAGTGTGGGCATGATATCATAGATTTAAGAAGCAGAAGTATTTTGGCCCCAGCTGCTTGTTGTTCAGAGCCTGAGAATCAAATGGTGAGCTTGTCAGCTTTTAGTATAGACAGCTGAAATGAACTATGAAAAGCAGAAAAGTATATGAGTAACTATATTTAAAACTCAAGGTATACTCTTGTAAGAATAGTTGAATTTTCTGGAAGTCTGGGCTATAAATATGTTGAAGAAACACAGGTTAAGCTGCACGAAGGAAACAGGTGAGTAAGTGGATAGAACTAAAATGGGTAACACATTAGCCCCATTATTTTCCCCACTGCATTGCCTTCTAATGATCTCCATGTTTACCTTATCTACAGTTGAACCCTTTATGTATTTATGGTCTGCATACAAACACACTTAATAAATTTTTATTAAATACACAAAATGGCAGAAAAGATGTTTTAAGGAAGAGGCTGTTTAGGATAAGTATCAGGGACATATTGTATCAATTAGGTGGTGTTACTGACCTTATTCAGAAGGTAGAATCAGAAGCTAGACAATGATAACTTGCATTATATACAACCTTCCCTAATTTCCCACTGCCTGAATGCAAAGCAAATTGAATTTAACTCTGGTTTAGATACTTACATTAATATAAATATTTACCATGCTTTACGATTTACTATTCAGGATAAATTAAATAATGATTTATCCATTAAAGCCAGTCTTAATTTTCTTAAAACATCATGTTAAAGAAGAGTGAGATAGATAATACACAAATAAACAAATGAAACTGTGAAATACGACAGCTGACTATACATGCATTGAGGCAATGCTATAGACTGTGCTCCCCTCCCTCAACATACCCCAGGTCAAAATTCATACTTCAATGCCTTATCTCCATTATGATGGTATTAGAAGGTAGACTTTTGGGATGTTATTTGTGTTTGGGAGTGAATCTTCATAAAAGAGATCAGGATCTTTATAAAAGGCCCTAGCAAAAACCTGGTCATATATGAACTAGCAAGTCAGGTTTTATTGGACACTGAATTCCTAGCACCTTGTTCTTGAAATTCTGTACCTCAAAAACTTTGATACATTTCTTTCTTTCTCTGTGTATATATATCTTACATGAGTCATGAGTATCTTACATGAGTCATATATACATGTGTATATATACACATATATACACATATACATACATACATATATACATACATGCATGCATGATTCATGTAAGATGCTCAACTTAGGAGGTGCAAGATGAAGGATGATTTCAAAGAGAGAAATTAAATCTGAGCATCTCTGCTGGGTGTTCTGATGGAAGCAGCTGTTAGAGGAAAACATTTAGAAACTTATTTTTAAAAAGTATCATAAAGGATTTTGGTGGTTTGGACCATGTTGATAGTAGTAGTGGATGTGGTTAGAAGTATTGTATTAAATGTGGTGTTTTTAATTAGAAAGGCAGATACACAGAGATACAGAGACAAGAAACTTCTGTCTGTTGGTTCACTCCTTAAGTGGCCACAATGGCTGGAACTGAGCTGACTTGAAGCCAGAAGCCTTCTCTGGGTCTCCCATGTGGGTGCAGGGGCCCAAGGCTTTGTGCCAGCTTTTATTGCTTTCACAGGCCACAACCAAGGAGCTGGATGGGAAGTGGAGCATCCAGGATACAAACAGGCTCCCATATGAGTTCCACTAGGGTATTGTGCCAGGCCCAGGAGAAGTGGTATTTTTTATTTGTATTTATTTTATTTTATTTATTTATTTTTTTGATGGAAGA
This sequence comes from Ochotona princeps, assembly GCF_030435755.1. Lineage (NCBI taxonomy): Eukaryota > Metazoa > Chordata > Mammalia > Lagomorpha > Ochotonidae > Ochotona > Ochotona princeps. Next base: position 16,207,472 of record NC_080840.1, on the reverse strand, counting down.
AAAATGCTAATTGTTTTGATGTGAGTTGTGGGGAAAAGAGGGTGATCAGGATCCTAAAATTTTGAACTGGGAAAATAGTTGAAGGGATGTCCAATCACTGAGCAGAGTATCACTAGGCCTGGGGAAAAAATGGACTAGGTAACTAAGTGCTTTCCAGTTTGCTTCCTGCACTGTATTGTGGACCTGCCCCACCGCCCCCCGCTCCCGGGATAGGAATGCCAACTTCTTGTTTTTGTGTCCACAATATCTAGTTCAGTACGTGATATAAGGGAGGAGTTCATGCATTCTCCTAATGTTTGATGAATGAATAAGTTACTTGGAAATAAGAAATAACATTTTCATGTCTTGTATTCCACAGTAGTATAAAGTCCACTGGAGATATCATTTTTATTTTATCACTACTGAATTCCAAACATCCAGTACAAAGCCAGCACAAAGTGGAACACACTAATTTTGATCCTATTCTTCCTGCTGATTTTTCTGATCTGGCATCTGGTTCTGGTTAGTCTGAAAGAAATAAAATAGCAAAATAGCATGTTTTCTGGTCCGTTTTTATTCCGTTATTTAATTGACAGAAAGTTTCTTTGGAAAGCAAAATTTATATTTTCTATTACCAACTGATAGTTGCGAACACCGTTAAATTTAATGGTCTTATGAACGATTATACACCTTATTTCCACTTTTCTAAAATTTCAAGGAATAGTTTTAGGCACTCAACTCTTATCTTGTGATTTAAAAGAATAGAAACTTGGTTCTGTATTTAAACCATAACATGTTAAACAAATGATTAATTGAACTTATTACAGCTGTGTAGTTTTGAGACCCCACCTTTGTTCTGGACACTCGCCAAACCAAATAAATGCTTTGCAGGTGGCAGTCAAAGGGCTACATCTTCCTTCACATCCATGTTCACAATGGAGACCTGGCTCAAACATTGCTGAGATCTGGAAGTCAGCCTTCATCCCAAGTCTTCCTTCTGTTGTAGGACAGAACACCACAGTCCGTGAATGTAGATTTTGGAAAATTCCCCTTCAAATATTAATAACACATTGAATTGCCTTGTAGTGAAAAGAGTAAGCTTAAAACCTGGCACTTCCTTAAACACTTAACTGCGGTATGCTTTCACAATAGAATGTCATCAGAAATTGTGAGAAACAGGAAATTTCCTTAGTTTTTTGTGTGTGCTCCTCTGAGGCTTGATGAGGCTGAGATGTATAGAAGGTCCCCTTTTTCTCATTGATTCCAGTGTTCTGAATGTTTTCTGGAGGAAACTCTCCTCTGGGTTAGTGACAGTCCCTGTTAGGGCTGGTATTTCCACCACCCACAGAACGGGATAGCTGGAAACAGCATTGATTTGAAAGATGATCCAGCACTTATAACTTTGTATCAGCTCTACCAGTCAATACTTATTTGATTTTTAAATAGATTTTTTGTATTACTTGAACTTTAGTTTTCACACTTTAAATACTAAGAATATAACTGATACCTTCATTTCTCCTACATGACTGCTGCCAGATTCAAATTACAGAAAAAAAAAAAATCAGGGTCGGAGCAGTGCCATACTGAGGTTAATCCTCCACTGAAAGTGCTGGCATCCCAAATGGGTGACAGTTTGCATTCCAGCTGCTCCACTTCCCAACCAGCTCTCTGCTAGTGTCATTAGAAAGTAGAACAAGATAGCCCACAATCTTGGGCTCTTTCCTGGATGTGAAAGGCCCAGAAGAAGCTCCAGGTTCCCAGGTTTGAACTCGCTCATCTCTGGCCACTGAGGTCATTGGGAGAATGAATCAACAGATGAAATATTTCTCTCTATCTCTTCCAGTCTGTAACTCTGATTTTCAAGTAAAATAAAGAAATCTTTGAAAAAAATAAAGGAAAGAAAAGAAGAAAAACTCATTTTATTTCACCATTTCCCTCCTCTTTCCAAAATTATTTTCACTAATGATTCTCATAACATTGAAAGTAGATTAAAATGAAGAAGTCAGTATAAAACGCTGCAAATTACTAGACACAAGACATTGACGTTGGTCTAAGTCCTACAACAAAAAGAAAGATATTTCTCCTTTTTCACTTTTGAAGGCATTCAGAGATCAACCTCCATGAAGCTAATTATCTGTGTGGGGAAAATCATGTATTTGAAACGTCAAATGTAATAGTGCATGAAATCAAACCGCCCAAATTGGAAAACATATGCTATGGTTTAGTTTGGCTTGGATTTAAATGAATATCATAAATTTAAATGTGTCTCAAGTTCACCCACTTCTTTCCATTTTCATTGTAATCACCATAGAGCAAACCTTTACTCTATCCCATTGGGACTATGAAAGAAGTGTTCTCAGCGTAAGAAGGATAAATCACAAAATAACAACCAGTTTAAACCTTAAATGGCTTCCTGCTGACTTTCAAATGCTATGTTAGAATGCCTTAAAGTTCCACAACCCATCTCCTACTTGCCTCTCTCATGTTAATTTATACCACTACCACTATTATTTTTTTTCCTTATTGCATTGTACTCCCTCTGGCTTCTCCTCTTCCTAGATTGATTTCTCTGCTTAGAAATGAGTAAGAATTAGCTCACAAAGGAAGAGGAGCATAACATGCAGATCTAGGCCCTTCACTGTATTACATTTTATGGTTTTGATGTAAGCAAAATATAACTGGCATGGAGGAGCTGGGACAGTCAGTCTCACCCTTAAGTCCTGCCTATGCTTCAACCTCCCACACCTGCAAAAGAAAAATAATAGCATGGTATTGTCCCTTGGAATTATGCTGGCACAAACCAAGCAATATAGCTACCATTTAGAGTTCGGTGGTGGCCTACAGTTAACCACATACTCATTGTAAAAAATACTACCAGGGTTGATATTCCTTTTTCTATCATGTATCTGATACTGTGACATTTCCTTGATTTTTAATTCAAAGGCAGGGAAATGGGCAATGCTCAGTTTTACTCCAAACTTCACCCTTTTTGAAGATATAATTAAATCATACCTAAGACCACCTTTCCCTAATACACAAATCCAGATCATACAAAGGAATAAACCCAAATCTCATTTAGTGCAGTTCTCTCTTGGCTACATTCCCTCTTGAATGTTTGCTTCAGTTCTGCATGCAAATAAATCTGTTTCTTTGGTGGCCTTCAGCTATGTCTCATTCTTAAGTACTTTGCTTGCGTTTGAGATAAGACCTGAGACCCCTTGGCATCCATGGAGAGCAAGCTAGAAGAAAATGATTTTGCAAAGCCCAACCAAAGATTGTCCTTTGAAACTTTTTCCTGATTCTGACTCCCCTGTACTTAAGAATCTTACTTTTTTCTATTTTTTACCTCCATTTTTACATCATGAATTTAAACCTTATGGATTAAATTTTCTTATCCAAAGAGTGCTCCTTAGGGAGTGAACCAACAGAAGAAGGAAAGACAGAAAGAAAATAATTTGAGGATATGGGTGGGTTACACAGTGCTACCCAGTGATGTATGTGACCACCAGGCATGAACATGTCTTTTAGGCTGATTGGCTAGGCTTGTAATACATCATATGTACTCATACCCTACAGAATGATTGTTACTACCCCCAAAGTTATTTTCCCTACCTCACCCTTTATAAGCTTGTGCTTGATAGCCAATAGATGGACATGAATCCATCAGCTCTGTCTCCAGTGACTCACTGTTACCTGCACCACACCACATTCCCACCTGCTTGCTTGGATGAGGTGCTCTACTGGCAGACTCCCAACACTCCAGCCATAGTTTATGAGGACTGAACTATGTGCACGACTCCAGCTTTGACTGTAACACATTGCGGATTCTTGCTTATGGTACATTCCCCTTCCTTCCTTTCTTTTCCTTCATTTCATTTCCTTTTCCTTCCTTCCTTCCTTCTTTCCTTCTTTTCTTCCTTTTGGATTTATTTACTTTTATTGGAAAGGCAGATACACAGAGAGAAGGAGATACAGAAAGTTCTTCCATCTGCTGACTTCATTTCCCAAGTAGCCACAATGGCTGGAGCTAAGTGGATCTGAGGCCAGGAGCTTCTTTCAAGTCTCCCACAAGCATGAAGAGTCCTAAGGCTTTGGGCCATCCCCCACTGCTTTCCCAGGCCACAGGCATAGAGCTGGATGGATGTGGAACAGCCAAGACATGAACCAATGACCAAATGGAATCTAGGTGCATGCAATGCAAGGATTTAGCCACTAGGCTATCACACTTGGCCCTCTTTCTTTATTTTTAAATTACTATTAAAAGACAGACTTTGGAGCATTAAAGTTTTAGAGATTATTTGTAGGTGGCACTTCTGAGAGTAGCTGTACCCTTTATACAGATACCTCATTCCTTATTGGAAACCCTGGAACATTCCCAGTGCTTTTATAGACCTATTTTGTGACCCCTTTTCTAACTTGACCACCCTGTCTCACACTTCAACATTTTCTTTCTTTTCTGGGGATAGTTTTTTTGGGGGTGGGGGAAGGGGTGCAAAGAGAAAGATGAAATAAACTATCCACACTGATACATCCTATCAGCAGCAGAGCTGTTATGGAATCCCAGCTCATTCATCTTAGCATTGTGTCATGGTGTGGGCATTGCAGTGGAGAATCACTATATAATAGGCTGTAATAGAGTGATGTTTCCACTTGGCTATCTCACTAGAGAGATAAGTACCTTTCCTAAGGACATGATGTTTATAGATAAATCAGAGTGATGGCTTTTTAATTATTTCAACATCACACACAGTGCCTAACCATACTGAGGAATAGCAGGCAGCCTACTTGAACTGAGTTAAACTAAATATCATGTGTGAAGTTACCTTATCAGAAAAACTTCTTCCTGCTCCTCCTTTTCCTTTGGTTATACTGAACCCAGCAAAACACATTAACCAGATGAGCAGGGTTAACGGGTTGTTTTCACAGGAAATCTTCCCTTCCTCCTTCAGTTTACCTAAAAGGATGGGAAGCTGAGAGAGGAGTTTGCCAGTGTATACACACACACATGTCGATGTATACATTTATACCCCACACACATTCATACACACACATATGTCTGTAAAACAGTGCGTGCTGGCTGCAGCATCTGGCTTTATGTGAAGTTTTGACCTCTGCCCCGTTACAACTGGGTTGGCTCAGAGTTTAGAACAGGACACGCAAGATTCCCTGAAGAAATGTGTTTCAAACAAGCAGCACCCTGGTTCTCTCTTCACCCCCTTTTCTCCGTACAGGTATATATGGTAAACATTCACACCTTGTGGTGCAAGGAATCATTCACTGAAGACAGGGCTCATGTGAAAAGTTACGCTCTGTAATTCTCAACCTTCAAGCCAGCGTGCTGACAAAAGTTCGGTATTGTTTTGATTTTTAACTGCTAATCTCTTAGTGTAGACATTTTGTTAGGGAAGTGGGGTTGTCAAGAGTAAGCTTTGTAATGTCACTGATTCAAAACTGTAGATAAATAATTCAGCGGTAATTCCAAGATAATCTAGTTACCTTGGCTTTGTCACTTCCACAAACTCCCTTTGTACATACAGGTCTGGAAGGAGAGCGTTTTAGAGATTCAGCCTCATGGACTTTATCTGCCAGGTTCAATTGCCAGAGCTTCTGGACAGGTGGAAACTGAGTAACAGTGAAGAACAGTTCTGTGATTTTGACATGGGACTGCATTATGTGTTTGATGTTCTAATGGCTGCATCACAATCTAATGACTCAATGAAAGCATATCCTTCAAGACAGTGTGCTGTAGGAAACCACAGCGAGGTCACCAGAGGTTTCATAGAAATTCCTTTATAGAAATCCTCACACTGTTGGATTTCAGCAGGTGATACAGACAGGTGGGGCTGGCCAGGGAAGGGATGGGAGCTCATCCATCCTATATTTGCAGTTTTCTAGCTTCTTCCCATTTAATGCTCCTCTTTTCTTCGCCCCTTCAGTATTTTCTACCTCTGTGAAGCGTCAAGAGTACTCCTTGATATCTCTGTCAGGAACCATAGTGCCAAGTTCCTGCTGACCTGAGAGGTGTCCACATCTGTTCCAAAACTAAGTAAGAGCCTAATTCCAAAAAGCTCCCTAATGCCTCATGAGGGCATGAATGTTCAGAATAGTCCAATATGACTCATAAAAAAATGACTTGTGGGGTGGAGATACTGAGCAGTGCTATCATGTTGAGCATGTATTGTGCAAACAAAACAAAACAAAACAAATAACACACACCCACAAACCCAAAAACAAAGAACACCCCCCCCAATCCCCCCAAAACATAAATACAAGCAGATAAGCAACACTAAACCAGGTACAAATGCAAGTGTTGTGTACCAAGGGGTATGAACCAGCACTGCAGGCATGGTACCAGTCCAACTGTTGAGTGACAGGGAGAGACTGATCGCCACTGCTCAGGAATGCCCTAAAAGTACCTCCTCATCACAGCAAAACCTTTTGCTGCTGTGCTTTCTTGTGTTCAGCATAACACCTTCAAGAAATGTAGTCTACATGGTACACTGGCCTGTCCTCAGTTGCTATTTGCAAGTGAATCCTAAAATCTGGGGTTGATGACAGTAGCAAGAAGTCATAATTAAGGTGGAGTTTCTATAGTTACATCCTAGCTCTTCTGCTTCCAAATCACTGCCTTAAAAGCTATTCTTGAAACAGTATCTGGAAGGATCGTTTTAATGTACAAGGCAGGTCATGTTCTCCACTACTCTGAACCTTTAAATGGCTTGCTATTTCACTCAGTGCAGAAGTCCAGCTCTAGGTGGGGGCTTAAAAAACTGTAGTTCATCCTCCAATAGGCAAAATGATTTCATCTTGTTAAAAAACAAAAATGAGCACACAGAAAACTAGGTCAGTGTTATATAACAAAGTTTTATAGCAATAGAAGTATTCCAGAATGGTGCAACATTCCAGTTGCAAATACCCTGCTTTGCAATGTATGGAGTTATTGTTATAATCAGAAAGATAACAAGTGACATATTGAAAAGACTGATTAGGGCAGCCTGGCCTTTGCTGGGTTTGGGTATAATTTCACAGCCTTTATTTAGCTTGTGGTGGGCTGAGGCTCCTTTGCTTAATCATCCAACATGTTCTTCAGTGAAAAATCCACTTACACATGAAGTTGGGTTGTAGTTCCTTACCCATGGAGACCCTGTGGATTCAGCTCATTTCTCAAGTACAATATTCTCTCACTTCATTCAGCTCAGTCTTACACTACCTACTTGTTAGGGAATCTTTCCCTGAAATAAAATTTTTCTGCCCCAATTCTGCATGCCCCCATTTTGTTCAAGTGTATATTCATAGCACCTAACACCATTTGACTTGAAAAAGTTTGTGGAAAAATAATATTTGAAAGTAATATATATGCTTCATCAAACATGAAATATATATTTACTGTTATTTATTTAAGATGCAGAGAGAGAGAGAGAGAGAGAGAGAGAGAGCTTTCATCTGCTGATTTGCTCCACAAATGCCTGCAATAATGGGGCTAGCGGCGTAGGTCAGGCCAAGGCTTGGCACTCAAAACACAATCTGAGACTCCCACATAGATGGCTGGAAGTAAGAGTTTCTAAGTCTGAATTGAACATGAGGATTATTGTGATTGGAGTTCCAGGACCCAGCTCCTCATAGAGACACTGAGGAACAAGTCCCAGAATAATCATTTTGTACAGAGTGTGAAACTGAAGCTAGTTGTCTAATGAGCTTGGGCTCTCAGATCTTTTCAGGCTAGAACGTGCTATAAAGCAAAATACACTGTAATAAGTTGCTATAAAGCAAAATAAGCGGTGATCTATCTGTTCAGAGAGACATTCATCTGTTGTATGGGTTTATTTATAGTAAGAAGACAGGAAAATTACATCTTATCAAATGTTGGTTTCCTAAAATTTTAAATAATGTACATTTCGTCTATAATCAACTTCTCATGATTTCCCCTGAGAAGTATTTCATAACTTTCCAGCCTAAGAATATATTTACTTCTGGGACCAAAATGTTCCTGTGGTTAACATGATCTTGTATCAAATCCCTGCTCTAGAATTTACCATTAGTGGAAAGCCAGATAGTCAACAAGAGGTTCTGAAAATATTGGGTCTTTAAGTTTTTCTCTTTCTAGGAATTTAAGAACAATTTGAAACCTTTTATTTTTCTAAGCTGTTATCTGTCTCTTTGTGTTTACTTTCTCTTCCCCTTGCCAAGTTCTTTCCTTCCGTTTTCCTTCCCTCTGCCTCTCTCTCTGTATCCTTTCCATTGTCCCTCCTCTCCCATTCTCCAGATGCCCCTGCAATCCGCCTGGATGTCTCTCTCCTCTCACTCCAGCTTTTCTTAATCATTTTGTTCCTTGTCAGATTTTTGTAGCCTTATTGAGCCAGGAAATTAGCATTCTTTTTTTTTTCGTAATGATTTAAAAATTATTTCTACCAACTTCCTAGTTTCATTGATGCCAAGACTGTCTAGAATGTTTACTCTGCTGAGAAAATTAATTGAGTTTTCAGACACACATTTTCAACTTCCTCGGAACTCCTCCAGAGTTGAAGAGAGGCCCACACCCACTGTCTCTGTCTTCTTCCCTCAGACATTTTTTTTTTTTTGTAAAGGGTTTCTGCGCCTCTCCTTAGAAACATTTTTAAATGCTCTGACATTACATATCTCTCTCTATTCTTATTTTACTTTTTTCCTCTGACTGCCACCATTTTGAAATACTAGACATGATTTACACTGCTCTGTCTTCCTCATCTCCAATCTACTCCTAAATGTGAAAAATGCCGACTTCTGTTCCCAATATCTCAATTGACCATCCCTTTCAAATTGATTCTTTATTTAAAATATCTTCTATCAATAATTTTGATAACTTTTTAATAATTCCTCACTTAAGTTTTCCACAATTTGATGTTTTGTTGAATTTTTCTACAGATTGCTGCATTTATTGGCTGACCACTCCACTTTTCGTAAACTGTTTCTGCCCTTAGTTGCAAAATATTTTGAACTCTGTACTCACTGATTGCTTCTCAAGTTCCTACAGCACTTCGTCAGATCTGTTCCATGCCCTAAGTTTTATTTCCAATGATGCCATCCTTGACCCTTTCTCCTCTCCTTGTTTTCCCTTCTCTCCTCACTCCTCCCCCACGCACACTGATTTGTCCCAGCACATTACCAGAGCTTCCCTTGTCAACTTTGGCTGTTTGTTCTCAGCTATGGTTTTCCTCCTAAACACCATCCCTTTATTTCTGTCCGCCAGATGGCTTACCTGGACATTTCATGTTCACAAATAGACATTTCAAATAGAAAATAAGAGAATTCAAATTTTTATGATTCCCAAAACCAGTTTCATGTTAAGTAATTTCTTAGAATGATGAAATAGGAATGCTTTTTTCCTCATTTAGAAAATCCTGATATCTTCTGTTTCCCTACCATCCTAGGATTTCTGCATCTGTAAAGTCAAGGAGATTATAACTGGGCTTTCTCACAAAGGTCTGAGCTGGCCTGAGCTTTCATGTTTGCCTTTTGGATTGTTACCGTACCGTGGTGTACAGTCTAGATTCATGCTTCTTGCTTGGCTTCTATGTGATTACTCAACTCTATTGGAAATGGAAATTAATCACAACACAGTCCTTCCATAAACTTTTTGGTCCCCTACTCCCTGTAGAATAATATCCCAAGTAAAATTCTAGGCATCATATGAGAATATCTGGAAGCTAAAGGAAACTCCATAAATTACAGTTCTATCAATAACACAATGCAAGAACCGAAGACTTTGGGCAGTTTGGTTCAGTCAATTCTCTCATTAACTGTGACGAAATGTCAAATAAATGTGATGTAACTATTTCTAGGTTCTAAGCAGTAATGTCTTCAATAAGCATGTGCATTGTAATGGTTCTTTAGAGAGTAGGAAACAAAGTACTAGGGAATCACAAAACCAAGAAGCTGAGTGTCATTTAGCACAGGAAAGGGAATAGCATATATTAAAGATAGGAAAAAGGGGTTCGGCTTGCAGTGGCTATGGGAATTTTGTCCAATTCCTTCTGTAATTTTGTAAATATGTATTGAACAATGACTATGTACCAGACATAACATTGAGGGAAAACAGAAAATAAAACCCAAAATCTCTCCTCAAGGATCTTATAGACTTATCAACCAGATACACAACATGCAGACAATTATAACGCCACGTTCCTAGTGCCAGATTCCATGTGAATTCCAATGAAAGCCCTTTGGGGGACTCATGCAACCCTTTAGAATAGAACAGTCCCTCAGTCAAATGGTGTGCTTGCACTTTAGCCTTTTAGATGTGCATTGTGGGCTCTGACAAACACATCTTTGCTGTCTTGTCACTTTCTACTTCTTGCTTCACACCGTATGCATTATTATTAATTCCCCCATGTGCCATGTTATTTCTCTCCCTGTTTATTGGCCTCATAAATTTCCTGTAATGTGGTGACTGAGCTGCACATTTTTCCCAGTTATGCTAGTACTAATTTTGTAGTACAGTTAAGGAATCTCAAATTTTATATGAAAGCTCATGCTTTTTAATGGTGGAGATCATTTCAAAATTGGAAAATACGTAGTGAGAGAGTCAAGCATCATCACATGGGCCAACAGCTTTCATGCTGTTCTCTAGACTACACAATGAGAGACATATGTAAGTGTAGAGAAGGGAGCTCATTGTTTGACAGATTTATTTATTTATTTGAAAATCACAGTTACAGGGAAACAGAAAGGGAGAGAGGGAGACGGAAAGTCTCCCATCGACTGGTTCACTCCCAATGTCCGCTTTGGCCAGACCAAAACTGGAGTGAACATCTTCATCCATATGTCTCACATGGATGTAGGGGCCCAAGTACTTTTTTGCCCCTTCCCCATGTACATTAGGGGAGGGCTGAGACAGGAGTGTGGCAGCTATGACTTCAACCAGTACCCTTATAGGATGCTGACATCACATGTAGAGGCTTAACATACTATGCCACAATGACAGACTAGGAAACTCATTTTTTAAATATCCCTTGTCACATCAATCATTCCATTATTCCTTAAAAAATATACTTGTAAATCAGCCATTATTCAGATAGAGTAGAAGTGACCCAAGACAGAGGTAGTTGGAGTTTCAAAAGTCAATTTATATAAGTGACCATTTGGGCCCCTGAAGTGGTAACCTGGTGGCTTAAGTCCTCACTTTATATGTGCCAGGATCCCATGTCCCAGTGGTCTGCTTCCCTTCCAGCTCCCTACTTGTGGCCTGGGAAAGCAGTCAAGGGTGGCCCAAAACCTTGGGATCCTGCATCTGTGTGGAAGACCTGGAAGAATTTCTGGGCTCCTGGCTTCGGATCGGCTCAAGTCTGGTCATTGTGGCCACTGGGGAGTGAATCATTGGGCGGAACATCTTCTTGTCTCTCCTTCTCTCTGTATATCTGACTTTCCAATAAAAATAAACACAATTTTTTTTAAAAAAAGTGACCATTCTTCCTAGTCTAAGGATAACAGGGCAGATGAGCATCATGGAAACGCAATTTTGAAAGGAGCGAGGGGTTGTTTCGCACTGAGCAAGTCTTCTCAAAACTTATGAAAGATGCTTCAGCTGGTATCTTCATGTTAAAAGTTCATGGTTAAAGGTTGATAGTTGGTCTAATGATGACATTATTAAGTAGGTCTTGTGGGAGGGTATGTAGGTTATGGAGAATATGCCCGCAGAGATGATTTGTTCTGTTTGTTGACTTACCATGATGTTGTGCGTTACAAACCCCCATGCTCCAGCTCTGCAGATGTCCCACTGTGAGGTAAGGCGAGGTAAGCCTGTTCTTTCCCAAAGAGGCACTTTTCATGTATTTTAGCTGAACAAAAACATAATCTATAGTGTCTATTTCAGAGTTTGATCCTTGTCTCTGAGTTTCCTCTGTAGGAATTATGAGTAGACTGAAAAGGAGACTCCGAGATATGGGACACTGTTCAGAAGGTTGAACAGTGTTTGTGCAAATATTATGCAGCATGGATGGAGCTACACACACAAGTCCAACTGAAAGAAATGTTTCCACAGAGAAAATAGGTTTTTGAGCCTCAGCTGTTAATTTTAATCTGATTCTGCAAGATATCAAAGAATAAAGCTTACACACATTCAGCTGTGACACTTTTGAGGTAATTTTTTTCTAGTTAAGTAGTGTTTTACCTTTTTTTCTTGTAGATAATATTATTTTGAGTTGAATTAACTGCGGATTCTGAATGTAGGATCACAATTTTTAAATGGAAAGCTAACAACTGGGACAAACAAAATTTAGTGAGCAATTTAATATATTATTTGATATTCTTCTATGGTAGTCACACACCATGGTCAAAGCCATTCATTATTTGGCTTTTGGTCCAATCTTATCTTTAAGTAGGAAGTTAGTAATAATTGATAATTATGAGTATGTTGATGCAGTCACTGCTAAGCACGAATATATTTCCAGTGTTTATTGTTCTGCCAGGCGAGCATTATATTGCACGTACAGGATCAAGGACATGCAATATAATGAATCTAATTCATCATGGTTTATGCCGTGGCATGCCGGATAATTCTTCTGAAAGTTTGTGGACAACATAATTAAAATATTTTGGGGTAGATATTGTGATGCAATGGGTTAAATGTTTATTGAGACACCCAAATCCCATACCAGAGCGCAAGCTTGAGCTCTAGCTACTCTGCTTCTGGTCTTGCTTCCTCCTAACACATCCTAATAGGCAGCATACATTGACGAGTGCTTTGCCCCCTGGCACTTATGTGAAAGAGCTAACTACAGTTCCTATCTCCTAGCAATGGTAGGATTTAGGGAGTAAAATCCCTAAATGATTTTTAGGGATTAAAGACCTCTTTTTCTCTGGGAAAGGAGTGGAGGATAGCCTACGTACTTAGAAAACCTAGGAGAAGCTCCTGGCTCCTGGTTTTAGACTGGTCTGACCTAGGCTGAGTGAACCAGTGAATGGAAGATCTCTTTCTCTTCGTCTCTCTTGACTTCTCTCTTTATGTAATCTGATTTTAATGTAAATTAAAAGAAGTTTTGTTCTTCTTTCCTCTTTTTTTTAAGATTCATTTTATTTTTATTGGAAAGTTAGATATACAGAGAGGAAGAGAGACAGAAAGGAAAGATCTTCCATCTGCTGATTAACTCCCCAAGCAACCACAATGGGCAGAGCTGCACCATTCTGAAGCCAGGAGTCCAGAGTCTCTTACACGGGTCTCTCACATGGGTGCACAGTGCCAAGGCTTTGGGCCATCCTCGACTGCTTTCCCAGGCCACAAACAGGGAGCTGGGTGGGAAGTGGGGCAGCCAGGTTTACAACTAGCGTTCAGCGGGATCCAGGCGTATGCTACCATGATGGACCCTACATTCTCTTTTGAACTTAGCAGCTGCTCTGAACTGCAAAAAGGAAAGCTGTTATTAGGCATGTTATTATCCCTGTTTTGTAGATGAAGGAAGTGGGATTGGCATAACTCTGGTAACTTCCCAAGATAAAAATGACCGTGGAGTGGTTATTACAGATGAGACTGATCCAGTTCCATTGTGTTTCTCATGTGTCTGTATGATAGGTCCAAGATCTATGCATGTTCTAGCTCATTTTTTTTCAGGAAAAGCACTACATTGAGCCTCTCTAGATAACTGTCAGTCACTTGAATGAACCCTAGTCTCCAGGAACTGTCCACACTTCTTTTCCTTACCACATTTCTTTTTAACACCAGTGAGGAGAAAGGGGAGACTTTCGCCTTACATTCTTGAATTTAACTGAAGCAGAACATTATGTAGGAAAAAATAGTTTTTGTTAAAATAATGTTCATTTGGACAATGCTTTCTCAGAAAATAGCCAAAGAGTTCATGAAGGTGGGCTTTGCTGAAGAGAATTAAAATGAGTTAACGATTGTATTTTCGGATAATTAAAATCATCTTGCCAGGGACATTAACCACTGAGAGATGTTCCTAGTGTTAGAACACTGCTTAAGACAATTTTTCATCATGTTTCATTTGACATTTCGCTGTTGAATCAACTATTTTAAACTCAACATTTAGGGAAACCCACGAAGAAGTGCTTTGAAGGACATCTTAATATTGCAAATTGCAGATCACTGTAGTTTGCCTAGGAACATAGTATTAAAAAGAATTTTCAAGTCAGAGAACCCAAACCACAATTTTATTTTTCTGCTTCACTGCAAGCACTAGAATCTGTGCCTAAGGATCATTTTTAATGAAGGTTTCCTCGTTACCAATCAACAGTTGAATAATTAACCTCTGTAATCACACAAGCAAATTAAGCCCTTCCAAAATGAAAATCTTACTGTTTTCTGTGATTTTTCCTTCACTGCGTAACCCATCCGAAGTTCATTTAATTATCCTCACTATCAAAACCATGTTGCATTGGTGGGCAATACAGTTACAAAGAAAGAGAAATAGAGACCAGATGACTTGGAATGCAAAAAACCCACACTGTTGTCCAAAATCTTAATGGGTTTTCATGTCTCTTTCACTGGCCTTTTTGGGGGTGGGGTGGGGATTGGAGGGCTCATACTCAATGATTTTGTTGATTAGATCATTTCCTAAAGGAAAAATGATTGGTACCAGAGACTCATCAATTCAAGAGTCCTTTAACTGAGGAAAAGGAGGACATAGCAAAGGCTCAGCAGAGAGCAAGGACACCACTGGGTGATACCATGTTTCAGTGAGACGGTGAATTGGAGCAACTCCTGCCTGAAGTACGTTGATTGGTTATACCTGGTCCTGTTGCTGAGAAAGAATAAAGATCTTTGTAACTTTAGTGGCAAACATTGTCCTATTTCAGTTCCCCTTACCCTCTGAAACTTCATGGACATACTCAAAGTATGGATACTAGCTGTTCTAAACCATAGTACTTTTTCTTGGAAATTACACTGTGCTATTCTTTTTCTCAAGCAGAGCTTCTCATTCTTAATGCTACTGCCTTTTAGAGCAGATGGTTAATTCATTCTTTTTTTTTCTTTTCTTTTTTTTTTTTAGAGAGAGATCTCCCATCTGCTGATTCATTGCCAAAATGGTTATAATGGGCAGGTTGAAGCCAAGCTCCTGGAGATACTTCCAGGTCCCCTGAACTGGCTACATGGGCCCAAGCATTTGAACCATCTTCTGCTGCTTTCCTAGGTACACCAGCAGGGAGCTGGATCTGAAATGATGAAGCCAAGATTGGAACTGTCACCTTATAAAGGAATGTGGGCATCACAGACAGTGGCTTTAACTGATATACCTTAAGGCCAACCCCAGAGTTCTTTCTTGTGGATCTGGTCCCATGGATTGCAAAGAATCTATGTCCTAGCTAGAAAAGAGGAGTTAACTATGAGGGAAAGCCTAAGAAAATAAGATCATGTGATAAATTATATAATTGGTGTGGTTAAATAGCAACACTAAGTAAAAGACTTCAGAGGAAAGTAAGGCTAATACAAATTAACCAGGCAACATTGGAAAAAAAAATAGAATTGAAGTAACTGGAAAGAAATATTTAAATTTCTATCAGTCGTGACATGGAGGAGGGTAGGTACCATGGCAAATTACCAGAAATCAATTCTCTTACAAGTCTCCAGGTCACAAATCTGAAAGCACAGTGTTGGGGGGTGGGGCACATTCTCCAGGAGCTATAGGACAAATATTTTTTCCCTAGTAACTGTCAGAGTTTGCAAGCTGTCAGCATTCTCAAGCTTGTGGTCACTTAATTCCCACATTTGTCTCCACTGTCACTTGGTCTTTGTGAGCATACATGCATTAGATCTCCCAATTTCTTCTTCACAGTAGCACCTGCCATTGCCAAAATTCATCATATTTGCAAAAATTCTTAGTTCATTTTTTGTTGCTGTTTGAGGATGCTTGCAATTAGATAGTTTAAAAAGGAAATAAGCTTATGTGGCTTTTAGCTCTGAGGGCTGAATGTCCGAATTTGGGAGGCTGGAATTGGTGAGTGTTGTGCTGCTTCACATTATACCAGAAACATGAAATGACACATGATTGTGCAGGAGAAATAAACTTTGAGAGGCAGACTCACTTTCTACTGCCCTGAAAATGGACCTACGCTGCCGAAAATGGCATAATTCCTTTAAATGATCTATTCACATTTTAAAGGCTATGCCTCCAACATGATCACAATGGAAATTAAATTGATTGAAGCATGTCCTTCAGAATGCAAAGCATATTTAGATTGCCGCAGGCCCTTTTGCCAATTTAGATGTAACATTTGAGGGACACTATTCAACTTACTACAAAAGATCTCCATGCTTATTCACTCAGTCTTATAAATCTGAGTTTGTTGGGTGGACAGTTATAGCTTACACAGTCTTCCAGGAGATCCAATAGGGCTGCTAAGTTCATAAATTCTGGAAACAGTGCCCGCGTCACAAACCTGAAATACTCAAGCTGTGTATCACTGGATTTCCATTAATTTTCTCGGGACTCAGGATCTTATTTATAATAGTCATAATCATAATTCTTATTCATTACACACACATGAAAAAATACCAGATGTATTCTTAAAAGAGCTAAGATTTTCCTGATCTTAACCTAACTGAAAAGAAAACCAAAGATTTGGGAGCTGTGGCCTGAGAAGTGATATTAAATTCAAAGCTGTGAGCCGGTTTTTAAATTAGGATATACTAACTCTAACTTTGGAGATCGCTGGTGATATTAACACAGATACTGGAGAGAAATTATCAGGTGTATAAACCTTTCTTACTAATCATTACTATTAAATACAAAGAACTAGAACATAGATCAATCTTTTTCTTCAGAGTTATTAGGAAAAGCACAGGGAGAGACTGAGATCTCTCCACAGCAATGAACAGAGCTGAGGCAACCCAAAGCCAGCAGTTAGGTGCTTCCCTTGGGTCTCCCACATGGGCACAGGGGCCCAAGACTTGGGTCCTCCTCTGCTGTGCTCCCAGGTGGCATCCTGGGATTTAGACTAAAAAAAAAATGGAGTAGCCAGAAATGAACCAGTGCCCACAACTGGACTGCCAGTGCTGCAGGCAGAGGCCTACCTTGCTATAGCATTGTGCCATCTGCCAGAATTAAATTTGGAAATAACAAATTCTTCCTGTACTTAATGGCTTCATCATATTCAAGATTTCTCAAGTTTTCCGGCAGCGCTTGAATGTTCTCACCCTCAGAAAGTGTGTTTGCGTACATATTAGTAATTCTCTTCATAACTGAAAACCGGTCGATTCTGTGCTGCACAGGCTCATAAAACTGCCAGCAAAACCACAGTTCTTCATAGGAAAAACTTCGCATCCAGAGTTTATGTTAACAAAAGCAGCAGTAAACAATACAGAATTGTTTTCCGATTTTGTTTCATTGCATGTGATCTCTTGGCATGTTCCAACCCTGTGTAATTTCAGTTGCTCAAGGAATTCCTTTTGGTTGTTCGGGCAATTTATGTTTATCTCTTAAGTACAGGTTTGCTGTGTTGAGTGACTATGTATTTTCCTTCACACTAATATAAGCTAAAATTAAGATAAGTGAAACATGATTTAAAGTACTGGTCTTATAAATATAGGATACTGTTTTTATAATCATCTTTGCATTTTATGGGAGAAGGGACTAACTCACTTATTTCATAAAAATTTGATATTTACTGAAATCGACAAGGGAGTAGTAAGAGCTGTGAAAACAGTGATTGATGGGTGTATTCCCTGGAACCAGACAGCTGTGGGTTGCAAAGCAGGCTGCTTTGCTTTTAGCGGCCTTATCAAGAACAAACACTTCAAAGTTCCTTTTGTGTTAAATGGGGTTGATCATAACGAACTCACCCTTCTACAAGAGAACAATTGCAAAACATTGAATAAGTAAAGCATAAATAATTGATTGTAGCTCTCAGAGAAAAATAGAAGTTAACAGGATTTGAGGATTAGGAGCTTAAGAGATCAGTTCTCTATGCTCAGCTTCTCTTCTGAGCTAATCACTATTACGGGATCAAAGAATCTAACCAAAAAGTGGCAATGATCACACTTTGCCCTGTTGTTGGGCCAAAGATTGTGGACAATGAATATTCCCAATCCCTGCTCGCCCCACCCCCTTGGCATCTAACTCCTTCATCACTTGAACCTTAATAATACCCATGTCTTCTGCAAAGTACGGGACATTTTGTTGGGTATTGCCATCGTACCATAGACCCTAACTAAATAGGAATGGCCACCAGTTATGAGTTTTGTTTAAAGATGAAACTACTGCCTATGTCGAAATTTTAAAAAATGATATTTAGCAGCCCATTTTTTGATAAGTCTGATTGTGCTTCAGTTGGGAGCTGCTTGGTTTTGGGGAGCTCCCTGAATATATCCTTTCACCTGTATCTTGAGTCATTAACAAATATCCTTTGACTCATTCCTGGAACTAGACTATGAGAAGGATACTTGCATGCAGGTAGGATGTTATAGCGCACACACAGGACAAACATGGTTGGGCAGGTGGAAAGAAGTGTGTTGATCAAAGACAGGGGTTGAGCTTTCCCATGTGAATGCGATAAAGTCTTCATCCTGTCCCATAAAAAGTGCAGTTACAGAGGAGATGTGGTCTTGACCTAGGTAGCTCTCAGCAGATAAGGACAATTCCTGGACAGGGATAAACCACCAACACTCATATCACCTGGAGTGCTTCATACATTTTTAAAAATATTCCCTTAAATGAAAAGCCACAAAACAAAATCAACACCAGGAAGAAAAAAGAAATTAACAACACCATAAAGTTAAATAACATGTTACTAAATGACTAACGTGTAGCTGAAGAAATGAAAATTAAGAACCTTCTTGAAGAAAATGATGCTGCTGTATAATCTATGAGTCATTGAATAATTTAATCAGAAGAAAATGTTTTGAAGAGATGAAACTAACAGAAAACATCAAAACTCATGAGACATAGTTTCCGCTGATTTTTGTTGGTGAAATGTGTCTCTTCTAGACAACGAATAGATGGATTTTGTTAATCCAGTGTACTGTTTTATGGCTTTTCATTAAAGGGAATGTTTAGTAGCTGTGTAAATTTTTTTATTATAAATAATACATATTCATTAAAAATTCAAATACAGAAATAAAAGCACAATATCCCACCCAGTATACAGACAGCCACGTAAATCCCCTTCCCTCTAATCCCATTCCCCGGAAGTTATCACTGTGAACAAGTTAAAGTATATCCTTTGAAACATTTTCCTTTGTATATACTAGTATATATAAACACACATAAATGCACTTTTGCCTTTTACAAAAATGAAATCATGTAAATGTACATATTAATCTTCAATTTCTATCTTCATTCATTCAATATACAGAAAATTCACAACAAATCTGATTATCAGTCCTCTTGGGTTCATTTTCCATTATATAAAATTCATATTCAAGCATCAATTACAAAACTCTTGATAATATACTTCCTGCCATCTTTGAGTCTCATCTCTAACCACTCCAGTATGAAAAGACTGGAACATAAATTACCTTAAAGTCTTCCTGAAACAAAGGCAGTACAATCAATCAAACAAACAAACTAGGAACACACTTGGTCATTCCTAGATTTTGGCCTTTTCACTTTGTGTTACATTCTGCCTGGACTTTTCCATCTGGCAAATCCCTAATTCTTCCAACAATCAGCTTAAAAATGATCTCTAGAAGACAAGACTTCCTAACTTTTTTCAAGACATAATCACTTCTCTATTTACCCCTATACTTTATAGCTAGCTTCTTAATTGTACTTATCTCACAGTACTGCAGTAATTCATTTACATGTTTTGAGTTACCTTTCCATCCGAAGGATCTGATGGAGTGTTTATTCGAACTTAACAGACAAGGTGGGAGAGAGAGAGCGAAAGAGAGAGAGAGGGAGATCTTCCATCTGGTGGTTCACTCCTCACATTTCTGGAACAACAAAAGCTGGATCAGACAGAAGCCAGGATTTCTATCTAGGTCTCCCACTTGACTGGCAGGGTCCCAAGCATGTTAGTTAGAATCTATGGTCTCTCTCAATGCATCAGAATAAAGTTGAATAGGGAAAGGAACAGCTGGCTCTAAGCTAGAGGCTCTTATCTGGATTGTGAACATTCCAAACAGACACAGCCAACTGAATCACAGTATTCCACCTGGAGTACTTCAGTTTTGGAGTGGAGGCTTGAGTGGTGAATACAGCACCAATTACATAGGAATAGCTATTATTTCCCTTGTGCTTTCTGCCAACCTCCTTAACTCCTTTAGGATGTATTTCATTAGCACCAGTTCACATGCTTTCCAAGTTCACACTTGTGGAAAAATTAAGCATTCATTTTAAATTTGATATAATTTACTCCTTACCTTTTTGTCAATGCAACTTTTCAATGAGATAACCAAATTGTTAATGTGCTTATCTGAGAGACAGAGACAGAGTAACAGAAAAATATGGGCAGGGAGCTGTCACTGTCTGATTCACTGACCAAATGCCTGCCAAGGCTAGTACTGGGTTAGGGCTGGAGACAGGAACCATGCATGCAATCCAGATCTCCCATGTGAGTGATGGGAACCTAGTTACTTAAGCAATCACCCCTGCATCCCAGAATCTTCATTTCAGGGAAGTTGAGATCAGATGTCATAGTAGGAGATCCAACGCATGGATGAAGAATGTGAGCATTCTGTAACCACAAAGTCCAACAATGTTTATTCTCAATGTTTATTGCCTAGAATTTACAAGTATCTGTGAGGGACCCAATCTGCCTTAGAAGCTAAAGTTTTAGTTTAAATTGGCTGACCTCAATTCTCTTTATGAGGCACACTTGACTTACAAAGCACTATATACGAAGAGCTAAATAAAACCAAGGACTTCACTCAAGGGCTCTTTAGGCCAATGTGACTCCTTCCACCCTTCCTTCTCTCCCTCTTTCCCTCCCCACCTACCTACCTACCTTCCTTCCTGCCTGCCTGCCTGCCTGCCTTCCTTCCTTCTCTCCCTCCTTCCCTCCCCACCTACCTACCTTCCTTCCCTCCTTCCTGCCTGCCTGCCTGCCTGCCTTCCTTCCTTCTCTCCCTCCTTCCCTCCCCACCTACCTACCTTCCTTCCATCCTTCCTTCCCTCCTTCTTTCCTTCCCTCCTTCTTTCCTTCCTTTCTCTCTTTCTCTTTTTCTTCTCCTTTCTTTCTCCCTTCCTTCCTATATCCTTCCTTCCCTCCTTCTTTCCTTCCCTCCTTCTTTCCTTCCTTTCTCTCTTTCTCTTTTTCTTCTCCTTTCTTTCTCCCTTCCTTCCTATATCCTAACTTCTTGCATTTAACCATATTTTTGTGGTTGCTCTGGTTATTGTTTGGAGGAAGTTCTGTCTTCCTACAGAAAAGACAGCTCAGAAAATGATGACTTTTGTTTTTTAATTCAGTCTACTAATCTATGATGTTTGATTGAGCTTAAGCCATTTATTTTCGGGGTTAATATGTATGGGTGGTACTTTGGTCCTGTCATTTTAGGAATGGGTTGTTCATTGGTTTAGTCTTCTGTTGTCATTTTACTGGGATGTTCTCATTTGTCTTTAGTTTTGTTTGGTGCTATTCCTCTTCTCTGTCAAGAGAACATCTTGAAGCATCATTTGTAGGGCAGGCTCGAAAGAGGCAAATTCTTTTAACTTTTCTTTACTGTGGAAGAATTTTATTTCATTTTCAAAGACAAAAGAAAGCTTTGCTGGATATGTTATCCTAGAGGGACAATTTTTTTCTTTTAGAATCTGAAATATGTCACTCCATTCTCTTCTTGCCTGTAGAGTTTCCTGTGAGAGATCTCCTGTGAGTTTAATTGGCATTCCTTTATATGTCAATTGATTTTTTTTCATGTGCACATTTAAGGATCTTTTCCTTATGTTTAATTGAAGAGAGCTTGATGATCATGTATGGTGGTGAAGATCGCTTTTGATCAGGTCTGTTGGGAGTTCTGTGCCCCTCCTGGACCTTGTTTCTCAATTCTTTCTCTAGATTAGGGAAATTTTCCCTTATTATTTCATTAAATATATTTGTAAACCCAGTTTCTCTTTCTGCACCTTCTGGGATTCCCATAACTCTTATATTAGGCCTCTTAATAGTGTTTTTCAATTCTTGAATATTTTTTTTGGCCTGATCCACCTCTGCTTCCAGCTTTTTGTTTGCTTCCCCCTGATGACAGGAAATACCTTCCAGTTCTGAGATTCTTTCTTCTGCTAGCTTCATTCTATTTTGGAGACTCTCCACTGTACTCTTAATTTGCTCTACTGTATTCTTAATTTCTGATACAGCAGCCTTGATTTGCTTTATTGCTTCCTTAAATTCTTTGAACTCTTGTATGTGCTTCTCATTGTTGATCAGAAACTTTATAATGAATTTTATGAATTCCGTGTGCCCCATTTTCCCGATGTCTTCCTCACTTAACTCTGAGGTTGACATAGGGTTTTGCTCCTTTGCAGCGGAGTTTTCAGTAATATTCATTGTGCCTCTCTCTCTTCTTTTGCTCTTGGTCATTATACTTCAGGTTAGCAGAGTCTTCTTCTTCGGGCAGGTTTTTAAGCTGTGTCACCCACAGATCTGCAGTTTAAATTTACTTATTGCAGTTGGTACACAACTCTTTGCTTGCAGCATTTGTGCCACTTCCTCCAGGGAGTTCCAAGTCTGGGTTCTTATGTTATATTTCCACAAAGATGTCCGTAGCCCCAACTCCTGGCTCACCACTCTCCACCTCCTGTGATACCGTGCTGATGCTGCACTGTTGTCTGTACAAGCTTTCTCCCACTTCTGGTTAGAGCAGGTCACAGGATTAGGGAGACACCAGGCGTCCTATATAGCTAGGTTGTTGGTGGCGTTGATCATGTCAGAACCTATTGGACGTTAGGTCTGGGTGCCACATGGACCTATTTTGACCCATACGATAACACAGTTGGTATTATTTTCCTGTGGGACTAGTGCAATCCAGGGAACTCACTGAGTTCTTGTGAGCTCACCGCATGTGCAGTTTACTGTTGTCCCCAGCATTCCTAAAGTTTTTGTCACTGTGTACAAAATGACACCTGATGTACCACTACTAGAGTTCTTGATCTGCTGGCTGTCAGGTCTGAGGGCTACCCAGACCCGACTTGGGAGGAACCTGTAGAATTCCATGTTGATGCAGTTCATTGAGTCAAAAATGAGTTCACCCCCAGCTCAGCGTATGCTCAGTCCTTTCCCTTTCCTTTGCCTCCCTAAGCAAAATGGCACCCAATTTGGCTCTAGGGGGCTGACTGGGCTATGAAATCCACCCTGTTCTCACACTGCCCATCTGCAATCTGCTGCTGTGTCTCTGCTGCTGGTCAAATCAAACGGACCAGCAGCCCCTGTCACTGCATTATATTAGAATGAGGGTCATTGTTAAGATACTAGGGGATATGTAAAAATTCTTTGTCTTTTGTGGTTGTGATTATTTTTACACACACAGGAAATGGACTTCAGTGGGCTGTTTTCTATGGCGTGCCAGCTTCCTACTTGATGGCTTTGTGAGGAGACAGCTACATGCCACAGTAGCCATTTGGGGACCACAAGGAATTGTTAAGTGAACTTGATGCTCTGGTTGGCACATTCTTTCTCATGATGCATTATGATCTCACCACACCACCAGCCCTGCCATTAAGATACTGGGGAATATTTCATGAAGGAAGGCAAGTGGACATTCCTCACAACTATAATTTTAGCTAGAATAATTTCCTGTCTCCTTAAAGTCAAAGTGAGTTGATCATAAAAAGACTGACTTTTTTTTTGAGGTCTATATTCGACGTTTTCCCAGGCTTGATACAATTAGCTTTATATTTAATAAAATAGAAAGGAGTCATTGATCAAATTCAGCTTCTCATTGTCAAAATGGTTTAAAAATAATACAACTATCAGAATTATCATAATAATAAAAGCTACAGGGACATAATGTTATTGCTTAGGTATTATATAAGTAGTAAGGTATAAATATCTTGGACAATGCATAGTTCAGATTTTTCTTGTTTTAAAAGAGTGCCCTCTTCCCACAATTTCATTTTAATTTTCATTATCTATGGTCCAAAACAGTCTATGCATATTAAATGAAAAATTTCAGAAATAAACAACAGGTTTCAAATTTACATATTTTTCTGAGTACCAGGATTATAGCTCACACCATCCTGTGTGTCCTTCCTAGGATGAGAATCATCTCTTTGTCAATGTGTCTAAGCTGTGTACGTTATCTAGTCATTAGTCACTTTCTGGCCATTCTTTGGTTATCGTTGTATCACAATGTTTCTGTTTAATGATTGTTTTTCTACACAATGATCTCTTCAAAGTGCAAGAATAGTGATATTGGCTATGCAAATATGCCAAAGAAAAGACACAGAATACTGACTAAAGAAAAAGTTTAAAGTAGTAAAATAGTTTGAGAAATAGCATTCACACAACTTTTATTGTATTATATTATATAATGTGTATTATTATAATTGTTCTATTTTATTTTAGTTATTATAGTTAATCTCTTACTGTGCCTAGTTTATAAAATAAATTTTCTCATAGGTAGGGATGTATGGTAAATATGTATATTTACATATATATATAAAAATAAATACAAATATTTGGTTTGGTTTTATTTGCTATTTCAGGAATACAGTGGGGTGCTCAGAGCACAACTCCTGTAAGGAGCGACTTCTGTGCTCTTAAACAAAATGGAAAACTGAGCAGTGTGATGACTTGTCCAACATCATAAATCAATTACTCAGTGGCCGAACTAAGATTCCTTTTCCCAAGCCATGACTCTTTTCAGACTATGGCATTACACTCAAAACTTCACCAAAGCACCAATTTTTTATTTTTCTGAATGAAGATATGTTTGTCCTTTTATAATTCAATGTTTTAAGATTAATACATGCTTATGATATAGACATACTAGCACATGAAAATAATCATCAAGGGTGAAACGAGTTTTAAAGATGGGTCTTCTTGATGCAAATCAATATTTCATCCATAGCCTTGCTCCATTTTTCCCATTTAATACTATTCTGGGGAAAGGTGTAAAAGTTATGATTATCAGATATATAGAATGTATTATCTGTGACATAGAGAGAATGGTGTAAGATTCTCTAATGAGTAAGGTGTAAATTAATATCCAAAACAGTTCTATGAGATTATTTTCTGTACCATGCATAAAGTTATATAGAGTCATACCCTGTATCAGGCTAGAAACTCAAACCTGTTAAATGATTTAAAGAAAGAATGGATAATTGATGATCTGGAAATCAGAAGCAAGAAAAATGGAACATCAATATAATATGAGAAATAGCTTCATTCTTAGACTGGGGGAATAATGAGAAGAGCTCCAGAAATATTCTTGCAGAGCCAGGATACAGCCCTCTCAGATAAGAAACCACTGGGCTGCTGCGGGCATTCAGAAGCTTGCAGGAAGCCCTTGGGAACTAAAAGCTCAGATTTCTGAAGAGACAGTGACACTTGTCTAAGATTGAGAAATCAAGAGTAGAGATCCATCAAGTTCAGACCTCTGAGCCGGAGATTAGGCAGCTACTAATTACTATGAAAGGATGCAGTAAGGCCAGACAGGGATGGTCAAAGATGCAGAAGACTGTAACTAACTGTTGCTATGGGCAGAAGGATCATGGCTAGTGCAATGCAACAGGAAACCCTACTCATAAACATAGTATCACATAAAAAAAGGATAAAGGGTTTATATTCTTAACTTCATATCTCAATGTGAAATATAGATATAAATCTCTATGGTTCATTTAGACTTTCCAAAAATGTATATTGAGCACACACAAAGCTCCAAGAATTAGTAATGACCGTATGTTGCAACCTGTATCTTCTGTAAACTGAGGTTAATCATGCCTACTTCTGAGGGTTAAGATTAAATAGAATAACACTCCAGTTTTGCAATCTCCACATCTCCAGTACTGCTTCCATGTTCCTATTTCATTCATTTAAGCATAGTTTCCAAAGACATTTTAATTTCAGAAGTCTGTCCTAGATTGTGATTCTAAAACTATTCTTACCTCTCATAGTAATTAAATATTTCAGAAACTTTGGTAATCAATTTTTAAAATTACTTCTACATGAAATCCTCTCTGGAATTTTTGCAACATCGGTCTTCCGAAATGTCACTGAGCACAAAGCACATAAGTAACTTTACCAGAAGTCAAAACAAAGCTCACATTAACAAGCACTAAAGGAATAAGCAAGTCACATGGTCTTAAACACCCTAAGTGTGCATTTGTTCTTGTGTCCTCAGATGGTTCAAACCAGACCCATTCCTCAAGGATAGATCCAGTTGAAAGGTAGGCCTCCTGTTGACGTATTGTCTGTGTCCTAGTGGTTTGCCTCTTTGTAACTTTCTCTAATTCCTGACAGGGTTCAACCTGCTCAACACCTGTTTCATATGTAAACACTCACTTACTCAGACTTAATCCTGGGAATTTCTTTGGCTGTCACTTGTACATTCCCTTTATTCCAATACACTATGAGGAAGTCCTTTAGCCCAGTTTTACCCCTAGGACTGAGGCTCACACAGTCATAGTCCTTTCTGTTAAGCCTTGGCCTAGTAAGTAAATCAGGATTTTCACTGTTTCTTTCAGGCTACAGCACACAGGGCTCACACAGCAGCTTGCCACACTTCTTCAAGCCTATGGGTAAACCTATGCAAAATTCCTTTACATTGTTCCTTCTGGAAATGCTCTTGGATCAGTTGGCTTTATTGAATTCTGTTAGTCATTTTCTAAATCATTAGTTACTTTCCTTTCTTGGCCTAGATCACTCAACGGACATTTTTTCATGGTCTTCCCAGAGCCCTGTAGCATCTCCAGTTTTCTAAACACCTCATGAATTATTTTATGAGCAGACATTTGTATCTATGCCTCTGCCACGAAATGACTTGGATAGGCAGAGAATCTGCTTTCAGCTACAGAAGGTAAGATCTCCTTTTTAAAAAAAAAAAAAGATTTTATTGTTATTGGGAAGCCGGATATACAGAGAGGAGGAGAGACAGGGAGGAAGATCTTCCATCCGATGATACACTCCCCAAGTGAGCCACAACGGGCCGGTGCGCACCAATCCGATGCCAGGAACCAGGAACCTCTTCCAGGTCTCCCACACGGGTGCAGGATCCCAAAGCTTTGGGCCGTCCTCGACTGCTTTCCCAGGCCACAAGCAGGGAGCTGGATGGGAAGTGGAGCTGCTGGGATTAGAACTGGCGCCCATATGGGATCCCGGGGCTTTGAAGGCGAGGACTTTAGCCTCTAGGCCACGCCGCCGGGAGTAAGATCTCCCTTGAGCAACTGTCTTACCAGTCTGTACACCTATGTCTTTTACATTCAGCAACCACTTCCGGAAGCAGATTCTTTGCATGCTCGAAAAATGATTTCTCACATTCTGAAGTCAGTGCTCGTTTTCTCAGGCTAACATCATTCACAGCAAATATTCCTTCCATTCAGAATTGTCCACCATGTAATTGAATCAAGGACAGAATTGTGAAAAAGAAAGATCAAGAAGCAGGTTAAAAACACTATGCAGATCATATGATGAACTTTGGATGGACCAAAACCCTAAAACTAGTAATCCCTTTCTAATCCTTGGTGAAGCAGCAATTTTATGACACATTAAACAGTGTCATGAGTTTATCTGAAGAAGACAAATGGCTTCATCTTTTAATTTTTTATAGGCATCTACTATATTTCTGCTGAACTAGAGTCTTTTTACTTACTGGGTGGAGTGAGGGATTTGGAAACTTTCTGTAAAACTCTATTTGCAAAAACTCAGTATAAATCAAGGATTTTTATCCTTTCTTTCTTGAGATATAAATAACAGATGTTCTTTGGAACTACATATCCCTATGCACAAGTTTTAAAGTTAATAGTATTGTTAACTTTGTGTCATCTTTTTATCTCCCATTGTCTTACAACACTACTATTCTGTTTATCTGCTATTTGGGAAAAAAAGCAACAAATACAAAATTAAAAGCAACCCAAACTGAGCATTATCAAATGACAGCCTTTATAGCAGTTCCCATATGGACGGTCTGTCTGTGTATCTGGAGGGCTCAAACAGCTGGAGGTGACTTAAATGAGAACAATCTGCAATCAGTTGGCAGTTTCTACACTTGCATCATGTCAGGTATGAAAGACTAGTTTCTACTGAGAGTGTTACCTAGAATGTACACTCTTGATTTTTCCATTAAGACGGTTCAGAGAAGGAGGCCAGCATCTTGGACTAGTGGATTAAGCTAGTGCCTGTAATGCTGGCATCCCATACAGGTGCTGTTTTGAGTTCCCACTGTTCCATGTACTATCAAGCCTTTTGTTAATGTACCTGAAAAAGGCAGCAGAGGATGGCTAAAAGATGGCCCCTAACACAAACACAGAGTGCCCAGATGAAACTCCTGGCTTTAGCTCGGTCCAGCCCTAGTTATCATGGTGATTTGAAGAGTGGACCAATGTATGCAAGAGTTCCCTCTTTCTATGTCCTTCATTTTTTTTTCTGTGTAACTCTGTATTTCAAATAAAGTTAAAAAAATCTTTTAAAAAATAAGGCTTCATGATAGTGACATGTCTTACATGTTGGCTGAGCGTTCCCAAGGAAGAAGGAAGAGATGGTGTGATACCTTAAAACCTTGGCATGGAAATTATGGTATACTATATCTGCCATAGTACATCCTGAATGAAAACATAAGGAGTGCAGATTATTTTTTTTCCATGATACAGTTCTATAGGCTCAGAGATCTCTCTATCACCAATCCAATTTTGCCTCCCCTGACACATTTTTCTCCTTTATTGTAACAATAGTTTAGTCCTTCAACAGTCATAAGTCTGTCATTTTGGTATTTAAATATATCCTGACATTGTAGGCATAGACAATGGTATAAAGTCCAGTATCCTATTGTCAATCTATCTTACAGCTTCATTGGGAGTCCATCTTTTATTCAGAAGTAGAGATGTATACTACAATGTATCTTTCGGTTAAAATTTATTTATTTTTATTGGAACATCATATATACAGAGAGGAAGATCTTCCATCCATTGATTCACTCCCAAAGCAGCTGCAACAGCTGGAGCTGAGCTGATCCGAAGCCAGGAGAAAGATTTTTCTGGTTCTCCCATCTGGGTGCAGAGTCCCAAGGCTTTGGGCCATCCTCAACTGCTTTCCCAGGCCACAAGCAGGAAGCTGGATGGGAAATAGGGTCACTGGGATTAGAACTGCCACCCATATGGGATCCTGGCATGGGCAAGGTGAGGACTTTAGCAGCAAGACTACTGCACTGGGCCCTACAATGTATCTTTACTACTCAATTTGCTAGTCTCCATTATACAGTTCGTCTAGATTAATATATGTACATACATTTACATATATGTATATATTGTATTTTGCATGAAGGTTGCCTTATATCAGAGGCTTAGTGAAACAGGTCAATCCCAACAAAGATTTTCCATCCGCTGGCTCATTTCCCAGATGGCTTCAATGCCTGGAGCTTAGTCAATCCAAAGTCAGGAGCCAAGAGTCTCTTCTTAGTTTCTCATACGTAAGTGCAAGATCTCAAGGCCTTGAATCATTCTATACCACTTTCCCAGGCCACACACATGGAGATGGGTTAGACGTGGAGCATCCAGGACATAGACTGGTGCTCATATGGGATCCTAGCTCTTGTAAAGGTGAGCATTTACCTGCTAAGCCATTGTGCTGGGCCCCAGACTCTACTGTTAATAGCTATGATCAAGTCATACTGCATGGTCAAGTCACATAGTATCTTTGACTCTCATCTTATGTATTTTAAAAATATAGACGTAATGAAGACATTTGTTTCTTGTGTTTGCTCTCAGAATTATGAATCTGATTTACAAAACATATATGAAGACAGTGACCAGCATAATGTAAGTGGCCAGTGAGTATTAGTAATTTGTCATCACTAGTATGCACTCTGTGTGGAGAGGATTTCTGAGCGCGTCTGACACAAAGTTTGTATATATGTTAGGTTTGTGAATTTGAGGGTAGCTTAAGGAATTTCTAAAACAGAGCAAAAGTTATTCTTAATACCTCATATAATTTCTTCTCCTCATGAAAATTTATTGCTGGACATCACTGCCCCAAACACAAATTTATTTCACTAGGATTTAGCTTCTGCAATTTCTGTTGCTATTATGTTTTCATAATGCAAAAGTCTGCTGATGAGTTTCCCCAAGCAAATAGGAGTGATCTCCAGCACTGAGTGCTGTCACTGTGCTGGAAGATGGAGATGCAACAGTTGTAGAAATACCTGTATTTACTCTTTTCAGAAATCGAAAAATATCGGAAAATGAAGTTTTAAACATTATTAAATTCTGGGCCCGGCGGCGTGGCCTAGCGGCTAAAGTCCTTGCCTTGAACGTGCCGGGATCCCATATAGTTGCCGGTTCTAATCCCAGCAGCTCCACTTTCCATCCAGCTCCCTGCTTGTGGCCTGGGAAAGCAGTCGAGGACGGCCCAATGCATTGGGATCCTGCACCTGTGTGGGAGACCTGGAAGAGGTTCCAGGTTCCTGGCTCTGGATTGGCACAGCACCGGCCTGTTGCGGCTCACTTGGGGAATGAATCATCGGATGGAAGATCTTCCTCTCTGTCTCTGCTCCTGTCTGTACATCCGGCTTTCCAATAACAATAAATCTTTAAAAAAAAAAATTATTAAATTCTTCCTTCTAAAACTGTGGAAGAAAATTGTTCATGTTTCCCCTGACTTCTGAGATTACTGTGAGCTTTACAGTCTAGACTCTGAAACCTGGCACACATATACAAAGTCTTCAATAAACTTATGAAAAACACATATGGTGAAAAATCCATATGTATATTTCAATGTTTCGTACCAGAATAAGCTAATCTTTAAATTTTATTTCCATGACATTAATGGAAATACCTGAGTATATATAGGATATAGGTTTTAGGTCAAATCCTTTCATCTTTGTTTTGGTTTCTGGGACTAATATTTCAAACTTCACTGGTCTGTTTTGAAAGTAGAGGGTATAATATACGTAACCAATGCACATGCTAGATATGGTCTTTCTAGACTTACTTTCCTCTCTAGAAAGCAGAATTAGATTTATTTCTGTTTCTCAAATCTACTTGTTAAAAGGATTATTTTTCAGTCCCAGATTTCAATTAAAATTAAGGGCTGGTATGCTTATAATCAGTGGATGCAATGATTCTTTTAAAGTTTTTTTTTAATTTTAATTTTTTTGAATTTTGATTTTCTGTGATTCAGTTTGGCAGATATAGGAATTCTCCCCTCACTCCCTTCTCTATCCCTCTGACTTCCAGTTTCCCCCCATATCATTATACTAATGTAGTCCTTCAGTAACAGTTACAAGTCCAACATGCTGTTATTTAAGTGGATCCTGACATTGTAGTTATAAGCAATTGGTATCAAGTCCAACATCTTATTGTCAGGATGTACTTAACAGTTTCATTGGGAGTCCATCTTTTATTTCAGAAGTAGAGATGTATACTGCAGTATGTCTTCTCTTCATTATATGCTTACCTCCCATTATATAGTTCCTCTCCATAAATATATGTATGTACATTTTTGTTTACATACCCATTGCTCTTGTATTTTGCTTGCAGATTGTCTTATATCAGAAAAAAAACTGCACTTTTTTTCCCTTCAACTTCATGTGACTATTCAGCCTACTGCTTTTCTGTATCCATTTTACAAATAAGCACACACTTTTTAAACAAGATTATTGATTTATATGAAAGGCAGAGTTACAGTGAGGGAGAGACAGAAAGATCATTTTCCCGCTGGTTCACACCCCAAATTGTTACAGTGGCCCTGATAGCAGGGGCTCAATCATTTGGCCATCTTCCACTGCTTTCTCAGGCACATTAGCAGGGAGCTACATGAAAAGTGGAGCAGCCAGGACATGAACTCACACCAATGTGGGATGCCCATGTTACCTACAGCAGCTTAAGTAGCTATAGCAACAATAACAGCCCCTGCTCACACAATATGCAGATCTTAACTTTAGCATCCAATAGGTCATACACTATTGCTTATAGCTTTCAGTTTCAGTATTAGAAGCTTACGATTAGAAAAGGAAGTGGCAGTGAAAAATATCCTTTGTACATGAGCTGTGTTTCTACAACTTAGAGCATACTCTTTGCATGAGTAGAGATGCATATTGCAATGTATCGTCACTGCTTGGTATGCTAGTCTCTATTATGCAGTTCATCTATGGGAATATCTGTATGTAAATGTTTACCTGTATGTCTACTGATCTTGTAACTTGTTGTCTTTTATCAGAGAAGACATGCAGTATCTGTCCTGAGATTGGATTATTTCACTGAATATAATGGTCTCCAGCTGAGACCATTTGGACGAAAATGCAGAATTTCATTCTTTATAATAACTGTGTTTGATGTGATGGTTCTTTTTTAAGGACATATTTTTATGAATTTTAAATTGACACAATATTTCTATATAATTGTGGTGATCACCATATTGATTTGATGTATGTATGCAACATCTAACATTCCGATACAGCTAGTTGGCTTTTCTATTTCTTCAAATGTTTATCATCTTATGTATCAGGAAATTTCAATGTTTCTATTATGAAATCTTTAATAAATTGTCTCAGATTATAGTTATTCAGTACAAAAACAAAAGAGACATATCATGGAATCGGATCTGGAAACCAAGCAAATAAGACTTCTGAATATTTGACGTGGTATTTCAAAGTGAAAACATTAAGGATACTTAAAATATTTTCATATACAAAATTCCATGATTGAATTTTCTTATTTGGTCTCACTATAGTTTGGAAGCAAGGTCTTACAGCATAGATAATGATCATTAGCTGAAGTATTGAGTAAAAATTCTGTTTGTATACCTTAGTTTTCCACTATCTGCATTTAAGCATTTTAATTACAGTAGTGTGGATTTTAGCAAAAATCTAGCAGATCATAAGTGAATAACTTATGAATAACTGTTAGGGAAACAAAGGTAACTGAGTTGGAATGCTTCCAGCTCACTCACTAGCTCCCAATACACTGGCCAATTACAGACCTGGTTTCTGTGTCTAGCAACTACAGAGTGGTTACATAGATGTGTAGGGACCATGCGAGATCATGCACCAAGTACAGTGCTTGAGAGCAACTGCCCGCTCTCCTTTCATTTCTCCTTCCTCAATAAACATTACACATGGTGAGGACCTCATTGTGTTTTTTTTATTCCATACAATGAACTTTCTGTTTTTGAAATTTTGATTTCTGATTATTTGTTTCTGAAGGACGTTTGGCCTGGCCTGCATGTGGTATGCTAGGAAGAAAAAAGTGGGTAACAAAATGTTACACAAAAGGGTAGATAATTTCTTCTGCTCTATGATGGTCTGTTTCTCTGTTAAAATGTGAAATGCCACCATTTGTTTGAGGATGGTGGTAATGTCATGTTGCTTTGATTTTAATGAGATCCGTTCTGAAGGTAGGACCCTTTGAGGGCTCCTTTATTAAACACTAAGCCCAGATGTTTTATGTTCTGCAGGTGCTATGTAAATGTCAAATATTAATGTTTTACTATCTAGTAAAAGAGATGTAATAACAGTTTTTGTGCTGCTTAGTCCACAGATTCAAATAAGACTGGGGCATTGTCCTTTTGGTTATTCAGCTGCAAAGTTACTTTACCTTAAATAAAGTACAGTGGAAATAAATGCCAGGAATGTTGCCATTTTAATAACAAGAGTTAGCACAGCTAACATTTAGAGAGCATTTTTTTGGGTTCTAAGAGCTTTTCTCCTGGATCATATTCATATGTTGTCTCTGCCAATCCTTATAAGATTATAGGACAGAAAAAGAAACCGGCATTTTAATTACGCAAGGGAGCTTACTTTGGAGTAAACCTATAGTAAGTGGCTGGGTGAAGAACTGAATGCTAGGTTTTTATTTATTGCCAAGGTCTACACTGGTAAGTGCAAGAATCATAAGGAATGGTAGAGCCCATGAAGAACATCCAAAGAGAGCAACTGCCTCTTGTCTATAGCAGACATGGCATTGTCCCAAGTATAGAACCAGTACTTCTAGACATTCTAAATTTTTAATCGAAAATCAGCTTTTCAAATTATATACCTGGAAAAAATGGGAAAAGTATTTGAATAGAAATTTATCAGAAGACCTGCAAGTGGGCAACAGATATATGAAAAATTCTCCAAATCAATAATCGTCAAAGAAATGCAAATTAAATCACTAGATGTCATTTCCCACCTGTTAAGATGGTTATAATAAAAAAATATTAAAAAGTGCTGAAAGAATATCAAGAAAGAAAATATGGAAATGAATAAATTTGATGCAAATTAGTTCAGACATTATAGAAATGGTAAAAAGGGCTCCTTAAAAGCTTAAAAATAGAGCAACCATAAGATTCAGCAATTGGATTACCAGGCAAGTGACCAAAGAAAATGAATATTATCTTTAATATTCTGAAGAGAAGCTGAAATTTCCATATTCATCTTAGCAAAATTCATCATAATATGATAATACAATCCACTAAAGTGTCCACAAATTAATGGATGTATCAGGAAAACATGTCACTTATACACAATGAAATACTATGTTGTCTTTTTTTTTAAGGATTTAATTTATTGAAAGGGCAGATTTACAGAGAAAATGAGGGTCAGAGAGAAAGATCTTCTGTCCACTGGTTCACTTCCCAAATGATCACAATGGCTAGATGTAAATGGAACTGAAGCCAGGAGATTCTTTGTGGTCTTCCATTGGTTATAGGGTCCAAAGGCTTTGGGTCAACCTCTACTGTTTTCCAGTCTACAAGCAGGGACCTGGATGGGAATTGGAGCAGCTAAGATATGAACCAGCAGCCA
Source organism: Ochotona princeps (assembly GCF_030435755.1). NCBI lineage: Eukaryota > Metazoa > Chordata > Mammalia > Lagomorpha > Ochotonidae > Ochotona > Ochotona princeps. The sequence continues at coordinate 16,172,704 of NC_080840.1, read as the reverse complement.
TATGGGATCCTGGCTTTTGCAAGTCAAGGACTTGGCCATAGAGCCACAATGCCAGGCCAAGAAATACTCTTCAGTTTTTTAAAAAAAGGCCTACCCTGCAGTTTCTGCTGAAGTACATGATGGCCAAGGTTGTGGTGGTCAGGGGTGCACTGAGTCACAGCATCCATTCATTTATGTAAGAGACAGAAACAGGGCTGGAGAAAGAACTGACCCAGAAATTGCACTTACTAGTATGTGCACTTGCTGATGGAGGTGAAGGATGGATTTGGACCCTATGCTGGCAAGAACAGACCAAAGTCTGGGATCACTTCAGAAGAGCCTTCTTTGGGAATACCCTCGACTGAACTGCTAGACACAGAACTGTAACCATGAGGAGAATTGTAACATCTGTGGTCAGACTGTGCAGTTCTCACGTCAGAACTGGGTCTTCCTGTATGGCTTAGATGGAACGAGCAGTGGATGGCATACCCAGATGCACATGAAGGATTGGGCAGTCCTTTGGAGCCTACAGAGGACATTTGGTACCACAGCAGAGGAAGGAGGCAAAAACAAATTGGTCAGCTTTCCCATCCATGCTTAACAGCAAATTTCTGGGCAAATGGAGACGCTAAGGTGGACTAAGCCAGTCAGTGGACCTTGGAAGGATTTCGTTATCCTTCGAGTAGTGAGATCGATAGTATTTCAGAAGTTTTGAAACCACCTGAGCACAACCCTTCTCATTTGGGACTGTGAGATGATGTCGGATGACTGTTCCCCAATCTCTTCCTACTGAGGAGGTTGGGGGGCTGGGTGTGACTTCTCCTCTTGTTCCCCCTCACTCCCAGATGCAGGAAGAAAAAAATAAATTGTGGAAATAATGGTCTCACCTACTCTCCCCTAAACCTCAATCTTTTCTACCAGAATCAACTATGTAAACACCATCAAAAATAAAATTAGAAAAAAGAGAGGCCTATCTTTTGCTACACAATGGAAAAACTGGAAGACATTAGCTTAAGTGAAATTGTCAGGCAAGGCAAGACAAACTCTATGATCATGATTATAGGTAGAATATTAACAAATTTTACTTATAAAAGTAAAAAGTGAAATGGTGGTTATCAGGGACTATGAACAAAGGAATGTTAGAGGATATTAGTAAAAAGTACAAAGTTTCAGATAAGCATGAGTAATAAACTCATATGGTACTACATGACTACAGTTATCAACAATATTATTCTAGAAAACCTTCAGATAGTACTTTCTGATTATTCTCACAATATGTAAACACAAATTAGTTATATATATGTTAATTTAATTGATTTAGGCATTCTACAATGTATAGATTTTATAACAATGTTCACAGCTTTAATTTGTTGATTACTAATAAAATGCAAGTAAAAAGGACAAAAATTGTGACTTCTTGTATTTTCTTCTAATTTTCAACTGCTAACAACTTATTTTAACTCCACTAAGTAGTCAAAATAGTTTGCGAGCATTCCAATCTGGGAAGTTATCAGTTTATTCTTCTGATTTTGAATGTGAAAAAAACTGAATTTTCAACTGGCTCTGGGTGGTAGAAGATATCAAATGTCAAGTTAAACAATGCTCAGAGATTGTTAGGCAAAGAGCAGCTGCAAGTGAAGACCCTTTGGTAGCAATATGGAAAGTATTGTAAAAAGTAGTATGATTAACTTACCAAGACTCCAACAATGACTTTAGATTAGAGGAACAATAGGGAAAAGATCACAATGTCACCTATATTATTCATTAGGGACTGAATGGAATTGAAATAGAAACACCAAATGTTTGTACAAGTAATAGCTCCTTACCCTTGTAATCTCCAATGCAATTCCACTTTTCACTTTACATCAGTAAAAGAAAGACTTCTATCAGAATACAGACATTTGTGGACACAAACATTGTGGAATCCGTCTTAACCTTAATAAGAGAATGACTTACACATGAGCAGCGGTGTCCTTAATCTGTGAAATACTGTGGTGTCTTCCTGTCTCCTCTTTTTGGCCTGATGCACCATCACAGTGAGGGTCTACATGCAAGCTCTTTTCTACATTTTCGTTCAGGTCTTTGAAATTTGCTATGGGAGAGAGCCATTGTCTTTATTTAGTACTAAGAAAAACTGATGTGAAGAAAAATGAAGGTTGCTCACAGCAAAGTATCCCACACAGAGGATGGGCTCAAGTTTTCAAATCAGGTGCAGACATTTGATGAGTTTCTTTAAAATGTATCATGTCATTTTTCATTTATATAGTTATTGTATATTTAATTATGTATGTCTATTATTTGAGACATTGAGGGAACAAAGTGAGTTAAGACAAAACCCTGTTCCAAAAAGAGAGTGCAACACTTGTGTTTTGTTAGTTTGGTCGTTATTTGCTAAATTTGTGATACGTGAAAACAGCAGTGTCTTGCAAATTAGGAAGTAATGCATTCCATAACACAGACTACATAAAATTCTGATCCTATGTCCCTAAGGGGAAGCAGAAATTAAATCTGTGTAGAAAAAGAAAGGGATGCTTTAAGAAGCAGTGGATGTGGGAGACAGGATTTAAGAGAGGAGCAGGGTTTATACATTAGGAGAGTACAAAGGTCACAGCAACAGTTCTAATACAAGAGGTGAAGTAAACGGGATGCTCATTTTGTCAGCAGTATAGGGTGTATGTTGAGTACTAGTATGCAGCAAGACTCAAAGATGGATTGCTGCCCAAAAATGAAGTCAGGTTTTGAGTTTTGGAATCATAAGGAAATCTTGATTTACTGTGTTTACAAATATAAGACAGGGTGAAAGTTGAAATTTCAGAATAGTAATTTTACCTAACACCAGCAAGGCATCATAAAGCATTATGTAAGTATCATTGGTGGAATGCAAGATGAATTCGGGTGTGTCATAAATGAACATTTATTCAATAGTTCCATATCAGCGTTTGTATATTAAATGCATGGAATTCCCAGGTGCTATCTATATAAAAACATGAACTGAAGAATGGGATTTAGCAATTCAAATACTTATATCATATAAGGGTGGAAGAATATGGATAAATGGCTCTCTCTTAGAAGGAAACTTACCTCTTTCCTTAAAAAAAAAAATAACAAAAGGTTTTTCCTCTTGTCCAATCCTTGACCTGTAACGAGAATCCAAAGTTCTAGTATTTATCAAATATCAAAATCAAGGGTGCTGTTCTGAAAGTCCCAGGCTACTGGGAAGGTATTAATCAAACCATAAAGCTGCAAGTGAGCTAGAGAATTGTCACAGTGTATGGTATACCCAAGTAGAATGCATAGAGGGTTGAGGTATAGGAAAATTTATCTCACAGGAACAGTAAATTCTTCCATGAAGAAAGGACTTAGAGCTGAGGTCTGGAGTATGAAGTTTGAGCAGAAATGTGGAGAAGGGGCAGAGAAAACATCCTGTGAAAGTGTGAGGAGGGAAAAGTCAGAAAAATGAGAAACTACAAGATGACAAGACGTTCACTGTGTTCGAGTAGGACAACTAAGACAGCGCTCTGGCAATACAGAGGGGTCGATTGACAGATCTGCTCACAAAGGTGTGAGATAAATGCTCAAGGTTTTTCTAGTATTAAGAAGGAAGGTTTGTGTCATAATTTTTAATATTTAACAGCAAAAATTTTATTTCTTAGCTATTTAGCTTACTTCATTTTTTAAAAAAATCACTATTTTAATTTCAAGATGTGCATAAAATAGTGCCTTTTAAAATTGTGGTAGAATAATACTTAATGAGGTACAGGAAGTTCAGTGACAAAAGATATGTTGGGAAAAGAACCTAAAACAAGTGACAAACATTCATATTTTTAATTCATAGTGTTCTTATATGTTAATGTAAACTAGTAGGGTGCTCCAATTAAGTTGCTTCATTTCCTAAATTATGATTAATTGTATTTTGAATGCACTGTTTTATGTATCTACCGCATCAAAAGACTTAAGCTAAGTACGCCAAAATTGAAGAATGCATATGGACAGTTGGAGAAGCTATATGAAAGACAAGTGTGAAAAAAATCAATTTCATTGAAAGTGTTCAAAAATGAAAAATAAATTAGTTAGAAACATTTGCTACATAGCAGACCAATATATTTTTCTTTACTTTTTATTATTATGAAAAACCTAAAACTAAACCAAGTGATGAGAGACCTATTTAAACAAAAATATGGAAGTTCCAAAGTTTCTACAGGTGGCATATGGATGAGTGATATTCGGAAACCATTGAATCATGACTTACCTATCTTGTCAAACAATGACACATCACAAATTTTGTACCCTGAGTCTGGAGAATATATCTTGCCAGTTCAGTCATAGTATTGGAGACTGTTTAGTATTGGAGACTGTTTAGTCTAGCAAGGCTCTGTTACACGCTGTTCCAAACAACCTTATCTGCCCTTGGGCAAAATGAGCTCATATATTAAACCTTTGTGTTCCAAACACAATGGTCAGTCTTACTTTCTTTCAGACATAATGGCTAAGCTTCACTGTGGGTGGTCATCACTATCTTCTCCCTTCTGTAAGTATGAACTTCGGCCATTGCTAATACACAGAATGAGATATGAGATCAGGGGCTGGGACAACAATATCTCAGACATCATTATAACAATCATATTCCAAACAAAGAAATTCTGGTGTTTCCGTTGACAGCCCCAAAATGTGTCCTGTAGCCATTGCTTCATTATGGAAAAGAGTTCTGCAAAACCAGGTGTTAAATCTCTTCTCATCCAAGTTAGAAATGAAAACACCTGGAAACTGGAGCTAGGACTAGGAACTGATTTATCCAAAGTCGTCCAGATAGCTCTTGTCCTACATCCACTTCCCATGTCACCCAAACTAGGTAAAAAGAGAACTAAAAGAATCTAAGATGGAGGGTTTGAACGTATGTAACAATCAGAGCTAATTGCATCCACGATTATCAGCGTTTCCCTGTTCAAAAGATACTACAATCTCCAGTTCATACACAACAGTTTATTTAGTCCATGTTTGTTATTTCTAAATTCTGTGACAATCTCTCCGTTTCAATAAAAGAGAATTAACACAAAGACATCACACATCAGTGACCTACTTCTCTTTTATCCTTAAATCATATATATTTTTGGCCATCTCCACCTCCCACTTGAAGCCATTTAAAGTAAATTTCCCTTTGGAAATAGATGACTATTGAAAAGCATCTTGTATCACTCAACAAAGGTGAAGAATCCCTTTAAGAAATCATATTCAGCTTTAGGAAGAAATTTCATTTATTTCCCAGTATGCAAATGATGTGGTCATTCAGATTAAAAGCAAAATGTTTCCTGCTCTAAAAGTGGAGCAAACAAGAGAGTCCTTGGAGATTTTTTAGTCCAAAAAGTTTAGATTACTTATCATTTGAATGAGAATGCAGACAAAACCAGACTCCTATTGCAGGAAAGGACTGTCAGCTTTTTCCCCAGCAAAAAACAAGAGCAAAGGCAAATGATAGCCCTTGAGCAGAAAGACCAGGAGTGTGATTACAGTGTCAATTATTTAGCCCTTTGGTGGTATGTTTATACTCTAAAATAATTTCTAGAAAAGATAACACAGTTGTGTATGATGATGGAAAAGCAACATTTGTTTTTAACAACTTCAAATAAAATTCATGAAGAATATTAGTCATAGGAAAGAATTCTCTGTCGATCTGACGAAATCACTGTATATTTCCTCAGTTTCGTGAGACTTCCGCTGTTTACATACAATTCTGCATTGAATGACACTAGCTCTGGTGCTGTTTCTATGTTTTTCTACCTGGATGAAAGCACAATGAATTTTCTCCAGTTTCATCATTTTATCATGTTAGAGAACCAAGCAGGATGCTAACCTCCTGACTTCTTGAGCAGGCTCCGACGAGGAGGATGCCTGCTCCTTACCCACCTGAATTTCCTGACTCCTTTGGCAGAATCCACTAAATGTCTCATGATATAACTTTATATTCTGATAGTTATTCAAAGTAGGGAGGCATGGCAATTAGATTGACAGCTGACAGGCTTGAAGATAATTTCTGTCAGTCATCTGGAATATACAATGTGGATAATCCTATTCTCAAGGGTTTGGGTAAAGAACATGGGCTTTGACATCAGGCTCCAAAACTGAATGCCTCATTTACTAGCTTTGTGACTGTGGTTAATATATTTAGCATCTCTGAGCTTCAGTGGTTTTCATTCACAAAAATGAAAACAATTGTTCCCAGGCATCATGATTCAGAAGTTTAATTGAGATAAAATAGAAAATGGTAATGTTTTGAAACATGGCAATTCATAATTAGTATTTCAATTAAAATTACTTACTAGATTGCAAGTTTTCCTTCCTGATAACAATAACCTTGCTCAGTAAGCGCAGCAGCACCTGACAAAGTGACAGAAGTGTGCCTCAGTAAGCACATGTTGCATTCGAGTCAAATCCCAAGTCTGAATGAACAATAAAACTGACACATGTTGTATCTGCCAGGAAATAAACTGGCAATCTCATATTGTTCACATGTGCTGGAGCCACAGATGTTGGAAATAGTCTGAGAGAAGAGAGGAGCAGACCTTTAAAACACTGCTTTGGAAGCCATCCAACTCTCAGCTTCACTTCCCTTGCAAAAAAAATCCCTAGATGAGAGACTCGATTTGGGAGCTCTTCAGTAGCTTTATTAGAGCCAATGTCCAGATAGGGTGGTCAGGAACCTGCGTGACCTATGTTTCCCAGTGTCTTGGTCTTGTTCTAATTTATTTTGTGTCATGACTTAAAAAAAAAAAAAAGCAGGGGGGAGCACAGCCAAGACAAGTACTCTCTTAAACGAAATAATGATCAATATAAATCATTAACATACAAAAGTAAATGAATGTTTCCCACACATTCTAAAAGGCAACTGCAGAAAACAAATAATTCTGTCATGGCAGATTATTTGAAGAGAGTTTAGTAGGCTGAACAAAACACAGATTAATCATACAAATGTTGTTATCATTATGGTTTCCAGTTTGGCCCATTTGGCCACAAAGAACTGCATTTTGGTTTTTTTAATAGCTGAGTAGTATTCCATGGAGTAGATGAACCATAACTTTCTTATCCAATCCTCTGCTGATGGGCATTTGGGCTGCTTCCATGTTTTTGAAATTACTGATTGTGCTGCTATGAACATAGTTGTGCACGTTGGTTTCTCATAAAACAAGTGTTCTGGATATATTCCTAGGAGTGCTATTGCTGGATCATACGGTATGTTGATTTTGAGTTGTTTGAATGTTCTCCATACTGATTTCCATAGAGGCTGTACCAGCCTGCAGCCCCACCAGCAGTGGAGTAGGGTTCCCTTTTCCCCGCAACCTCACCAACAAGTGTTGTTGGTGCTTTTATTCATGTGGGCCAATCTTACTGGCGTTAGGTGGTACCTCATTGGTGTTTTAATTTGGATTTCCCTTATTGCCAGGGAACTTGAGCATTTTGAGGTTAAATACCACATGTTTGCCTTAATTTAAGATGATATGATGTTATGTATAACATGTTATGTTAGGTATGTTATATGTTGTGTATAAACTAAAATTGAAATGTCAATGAGGTGGTCACAGAAGGTGGTTAAGAACTCGTATTTATTTTTAACATATTGGTTATTCATTACTATGTCAATTAGTTTCATAATGATGTAAATTTTTGCTGATGGTATGTTGGAGCTTTTAATTGATTGGGATGATACTCTGCTGGCTCTGTCTTCAGACCAGAGAGGGTCTACCTAAGAAGCCGTTGAACTTGACTGGACAATAAAATGCTGGACTCTATGTTTGGTATATGCTTGCAATGGGGGAATCTCAACTGAACTTGAACTGTGGTTATGCAACAAGGTGGAGCAATCCACCATGGTGGGAGGGTTTGGGGAGGGGTGGGGAGAATCCAAGTACCTATGTGTCACATAATACAATGTAATTAATGAATTAAAATAATAAATAAATAAATAAATAAATAAATAAATAAATAAATAAATAAAAAAAAAACCAAATGTTGTTATCTCCCTTCAACAGTGGTAATAGGAGCCCAGATGCGTGACATAGAAAGGGCTGAATTGATGAGAGCTGTGTCTTTGAGGAGAATATTGCTAGTTCCTCAGCAACAATTCTGGTACTGATATAGTCAGAGAGGAAATAGCCTAATCACTTTCATTTCTCCCAGCTTCTGACAGTACCTTACAAATGACCCACACAGCAAAGATACCAGTAAGAGAGAGGAGACGGGATGTGGGTTTGGAGAGTCAAACTAATTAAATCATCTTTCAGCATGGCTTTACTACAGCTCAGCATAGAGGGACTTGATAGTGAACAGAACCTGTTAAGTGGCAATGCACATTCATAAGATCTGATGTATTTTCCTTTCTTTGCCTCCTAGGCAGAAGTGTGTATTGCTAGTTGCAAGAACCGATATAAAAATAAGTTGTGTTTCCTTCTGTCTTTAATTCCTTTTCATCATTAATACTATGCCAGCTGCCTATTTTGCCAAACATGCATTTCCAACCATTATTTCCTATACATTGTTGAATAAGCTGAAGCGTTTCCCAGGAATAAGTGAACCCCATTTATATATTGGTGGATCCGGAGTACATGCCACCTGCCAATCCTTCCTTTTCACATGAGAGTGAGTTAGGATAAAGGGAAGGATAATTCAATAAAAAATTGTTTTAATGGATGCATACAATTTTATTTTGGGATGTGTGGTTAATTTTCATGACTACAGTTTATAACAAGAATAGTATTTTAGGGGTTTTTTTGGTGCTTTTAACGATACTTTTCATATAATTTTTTTACTTTATTTCCATAACATGAGAACCCAACAGAATTAGGTGACACTCTGGAAGTCAAGAAACCACTTAATGTAATAGAGTGAAGACTGGGGACTGAAGATGGCTGAGTGTTCTCCTGCAGGCACTAACATCTTTAACTTTCATGTCTCCATATATGTATCTCTCTGAGATACAGCTTTTGAAGGTTCCTAGTAAGTGGCAATGTGCTCAGGAAAAGGAGACTTTATCTGCACGGTGTTAGTTTTGTTGGATTTATTTTCCCTAACCATTTATATTTGTGGGTATTGGGAACCAGGAATATAAATTTAATATAGAATTAAATACAAAAATGATTCAGCAGAAATTCTGAGCAGCCAATGGGACTGCACTGTACACAGGCACCTTGGGAAGCTTTCAGGAGCAAAACAAAAGATAAACAATCTTATTTGGGACTTTCTGGGTATCAGCATGGGAAGTCATACATGTGGGAAAGTCCTATGACTTAGCTGAACAGGAGTGGCAGGTCAGCTCAGGCTAAGCTGTGCATTCTGCCATTTGTGGAGAGCATCACTTACAGGAAAGTATCCTGTCCACTGTGCCTGTATTTCCTAGGGCCAGACCTATCTTGTGGACACTCTCGGATTCAATAAGGTAGAGAAACTTAACTGTCCCTTTAAGAACAATTAAAATGAATCACTCAGGTAAGAGTATTCTAACCCATCACGAATGGTATTGAGAACATTTTGATTCAATCTGGAGGGTCTCTGGAGGAGGAAGAGTGGGAAATGTTCAGTGCTCTGTTTTCACATGGATACAAGCTATCTCCAACGTCATTCTTTAATGTTGCATCAGAATTGGTTTTTTAAGATCTATTATTTTTCATTGGAAGTCAGATATACAGAGAGGAGGAGAGAAAGAAAAAGATCTTCCCTCTGCTGATTCACTCCTTTGGTGGCCAAAATGACCAGAGCTGAGCTAATCCGAAGCCAGGAGTCAGGAGCCTTTTCTGAGTCTCCCACGTGGGTGAAGGGTCCCATGTGGGCTGTCTTTGGGCCATCTTCAACTACTTTCCCAAGCCACAAGCAGGGAGCTGGATGGGAAGCAGGGCTGCCAGGATTAGAATTGGTGCCCCCATGTGATCCCAGTGCATGCAAGGCGAGGACATTAGCCACTAGGCCGCTGTGCTCCAGGTCCACATCACAATTTAGCTTTTCCTTTCCTCTAAAACTGGAAGGAACATCCTTAGAAGAGCGTGTTCGGCCCTCTGCCTTTCCCCTGCTGAAGTACTACTGGCTTTGTCTCACAGGGGAGGCATCTACTGTACAGTCACATGCCTTCCTGCAGTATCAAAGATAGGAACTAGGAGAAGAAAAATTGGGGTCCAATCTTGTCGTCATCCCTTCTTCATTGACCTATGGATCTGAATTTGATTTAATAGCCTATTGTTACATCTATAGTTGTTATTTAAAATTATCTACACTTTTAAAATGGGGCCAGCATTATCAAGTCTCATAGGAGTAAGTACTTTAAACTCCAGCATGCAGGCAAAGCTTCAGTTTCTTGCCTTCTTTTCTTAATTATCTTGGTAGTTTTGCTCATAAAACTTCAATTATATCACTGAGTTCATCTCTCATTAATGCCAAAAAGTTCTCCCCAAAGAAATATCAGCTATTGTCCAGATATCAAAATTTGAAAATAGGCATAAAATTGATTATTGGACAGTCCATGTTTTGCTTAAAAGGGTTTTCACTATCTTGCAAAAAGCATCTTGAAATTGTAGTCTTGAATTAGGTCCAGAGGAATAATTGAAAACCTCAATGGTGGCCAGCTTGTATGTCACACAAAACTGTTCTGAGTGCCTGAGTTTAAAAGATGAAGGACACACCACAATTACTTCACTGTATTTTTAAGCCAAAGGAAAATTCATTGCTACACATTCAACCTGCAGTGTTATCTAAGTACAATGCGGGATATTTTCAAAGCATACAGCTAAGCATTCCAGGAAGTAAAGATACAGTCCAGCAAGAACCTCTACACCCAAATAAAAGATGGACTCCGAAAGAAACTGTTAAATATATCTTGACAATAGGATACCGGACTTTCCACCATTGTCTATGCCTACAATGTCATGAGACTCTTAAATACAAGAATGATAGACTCGTGACTATCGTTGAATTACTATACTAATGTAACGATAATGGGGAAATCAGAGAGGGCAGCAGCAATGGAGATGGTGAATGTGGAAATCCCGAGCCTATGGAAATATATCATGGAAAGTAAAAATTAAAAAGAAGTACAACGTGGGGCCATAGAATTCTTAAACTAAACTGTTTCCTATTTGATCCATTTGGAAGGCAATAAAAAGTGATGAGCTACATATTAGGTTCTCTAATCTGTCTGCTTATTTGTTTGTCACTGATCCTCATATTCTTCCACCTGCTCTGATACAGGCATTCTCCATACTACTCATCTCAAGAACATTCTGTTCCCAGAGAGCTTAGATCACTAAGTATTTCACTTGATCTTAACCAAAAGGTAACTCCTCATTTCATCACACAGGAACACTTAAGTGATCATCAAAAATTTTGTAGAAAGTGTGCCCTAAAATAAGACTTCATGGATTTTTATTCATGAAGTAAGTTTATCTATTAATTTTTCAATAAGAATTTTAAAGCACTCTTGGAAATTCTCTGTGTAGATTTTGAAAAACTCGCCATCTCCGTCTCCAATCTGTCTTGTGATATACGAAGTTGTGTGCTTGTGTGTGTGTGTTATGTGTTAACAGAGTAAGATGGATAGATAGATAGATGCACAGAGACTTATTAGAAAGTGATAGCTCTTATTACCCTCTGTTCTACCCTGACTTGTCATTCCTTCTAACTAAAAGAATTTTGGTTTACCTAGTTAGTAAGATTATAAGAAACCTAACATTTATTGTATCACTTATTGGGACAGCTATATCATTGCATTAAAACATATAGATCTTTCTTGTTTTTTCTTACCTTCTAGTTCTTGAACAGTTCTTTCTTCCTGTTCTCCCTTTTTGATTGCAAAATGTCCACTAAATTATTACTTGCTCAAAGAAGCTTAGCCATTTTAAATCGGTTAGGTGTGTAAAGTCAAATTGATATGGGAAGCAAGAGACTCCGTCATTTCTCAACTTCAGCCATTTCTAGAGGCCTGCCATGGAGATGATTCTGGGAAATACAGTTGAGTCAGATCTGAAGAAGGGAAGAGACAAATAATCAAAAGCTACAGCTTCCACATACAAATGGGAAATACATCAGTACATTGACCTAATAGGTCTTTTTCATTTTTTAACCTTTGGAAACAGCAATAGGAGACTAAAAATGAAGAAATTCAATTCAATGTAGTTCTGGAAAACAGATGAAGAATGGCAAGACAACCTACCTATCAGAGGACTTCACACATGGAACTCTGAGTAAGGACTATTAAAAAAGTTTGTCGGTTGTAACAACAAGTTGTACTACCTGTTTCTGCAAGCCATGGTACATGACTAATGGTGTCTTCTTGTTCTTTATATGAACTTGCAATCAGCTTTTTATTTTAATTTTACTGTTCATTTTCTTTCTTTTTTCCCACGGTGAAAGGAATGCATGTGTTTCATTTTGTTTAGCAAGGATATTTCTTTATCACTAATCTTCAGTTTCTTATCTTTAATTCATTTGTGTTTCAGGTGAGTACTTACTTCTCTTTCCACAGTGAGGTTGACCCTTACACGTACAGCAGTGACCAATCATTGTATGATCGCCAGCGGCCAACACAGCTCCTAGTACGTTGTAGCAGCTCAATACACATTTTCCCTGTTAGTTTTTGCATGACTGGAATCAATGAAAGAAGTTGTCAAACTAGACAAAAAACTTGAAAATTAGGACAATGAAACAAAATACCACTTGAATATTCAATTATTGTTTTATGTTCTAATTTTGTATTCCTAAAGCGAACTGAGAGGATTTCAAACTGTTCAAACTAGCTCTGGAAGTTCTCCAGTGCTGCTTAGCAGTAACTTAGGAGGAGAGTTTGAAAGCTATTAGGTAGTCAATTGGGATTTTGATTCATCTTTTGTAAGCAGGATATCTTACAGTTTAAAAATAAATAAGTCAGATGCTTATAACTAGGGCTGTATCGTATGAACTTTTGACATCTCACAGAAAGACATGTTAACCATATTGTAAAATAGTATGTTCTCCCATTCATCAGAAATAAGAAAAACAGTGTATGGCTCTAGAAAGTATCTCATGAACTAGCTGCATGATTTTTTAGTTCTCATTAAATATTTTAGAGTGTCGTCACATAGGTGGTTGAAATACAAATATTAGCCATTATTGATTATTCCCTCTAATACGTGGTTTAGCATAGTACTTTTCCCCTCATTGAAGTAATCAACTTTGGTTCAATTAACTGACAAGCTCATTTTAAACACAAATAAAATTTTCAAATTTAATTTGCAGTTTCACAAAAGTTTCAAAATTTCTTTGAAGGGCAGAGTGTGCAAGAGTTGGTATAGATAAACAGATGAATAGTTAGAGACAGATGTTTCATCTGTTGGTTCATTTCCTAAATGTCAACAATAACAGGACCTGGGTCAGTCTGACGCCCTGAACCCAGAACTCAATCCAAGTCCCTTTCTTGGGTGGTAGGAGCCATCATCTGCTGCTGAAAGGAACAGAAATCCACAGGGACTCAGAATCAAAAACGGAAACTTCATTATGAGATGTGAGCATCCCAACCAAAGTTTTTAATTGACTCACCAAATACCTGTCCCTAGCATCTGATCTTTTAGATACAGGTAAGATAGTCTCTATTTTTCCACTGTCAAAAAAACATCTATAAACATCTTTTTTTTTTTTTTAGCTCAAGCAAGCTTGTCATTGCTGCTGGCATGGAATGTTACATTTTCCCCACATGTGTTCTGCGTGTGTGTGTGTGTGTGTGTGTGCTGGAGTTTATTTTCTTCAATATTACGGATCACCTAAGATAATCTTGATTGTGTACAACATACATTGTATTATATTGGAATAAGACAGAGTTTTTTCCCTGACTCATCCATTTTACATGTCAATTTTAATATGAGAATTAATGAGGATAAATGTTAAGTATCTAAAAGAATGAGAGATTAGCACCACAAAGCTGTATGAAATAGGAGCTGGAATATAAGCAGCTGTGGTCATGGTAATGACCATGCCTATTAAATGTTCCTAAACAAAGCAGAAAGGGAAACCCTTGTCAGCTCCTTTCCCCATCTTAGAAATCATGTGTGGTGTGACAAAGATTGTTACTTACTCACCCAAACGACTGCTGCACTCCTTTTCCTGATGAGGCAACTAGAATATATTCCTCACTCTTACCTTATATGTGAAACACAACAATAATTTGTGGCATTGCTTAATGGTAAGGCAATAGGCACTTAATGACAAGTAAACAGACTTTCGAAATTGTACAATTGCATACCAATTTTAGGCAAAGTTTGTTAGCTAATGAGCGACCACTCCCAAACTCAGAGGCTTTGACAATGTTAATTTGAGTTGGCTGAAAAAGCTGTTTAAGACTGATTCGGTGGCAGATGTGGATGGGCAGCCATTGTAGCACATCAGCTTTCACAGCCTCATGAGATTCCCATATCAGTATGAGTACAAGCTAATCCAGTTAAAATGTATATTCCCTGCCTGTGGCCTGGGAAAGCACTGGAGGATGGCCCAAAGCCTTGGGACGCTGCAACCCACATGGCAGTTCCAGAAGAAGCTCCTCACTCCTGGCTTCAGATCAGCTCATTACCGGCTTTTGTGGTCACTTGGGAAGTATATCAGAGAAGAAGATGTTCCTCTCTGTCTGTCCTCGTTTCTGTATATCTGACTTTCCAATAATAATAAAGCAAATCTTTTTTAAAAAGTCTATATCTGGTTTGCAGTTCTGTTTGGATCTGCAAACCTGGCTGGCAAACCTAGCTGGCTTAGGCTGTGTGCTCAACATTGTCACATGTTCACTCATTCCTGGGACCAGGCTAAAAGTACAGCAGATACAAAGAGGAAGTTCTTTATTTAGTGGTGGAAGTGGCTCAAAGAGCAAGCTCAGTAATAAAATACATTTCCGACACTACTTTTGTCACATCTGCAGATATCCTACTGGTTAAGCAAGTTTTGTATTTATGCCCAGTATCATTAAGCTAAAAAAAAAATGTATTCCTTGAACAGAATTGGAGAAAAGTGGGTAAATATTTCAAGAATAGTGTAATCTACAACACTTAGGGAAATATTTGGTTAAAGTTGTCATCAGAAATCTTTCAGAGAGCAGTCTTAGTACCTACTGAGCTTTCAAAGAGGAACTGCTGAAACAAATCAGAATTTTCATGTATATAAATTACTGTGTTTAATCAAGAAACTATGAGTTTAACTCATGTTTCCAAAATTTATATACAGAAATAAAATGGAAAGACAGAATTCAGAAACATGGGTCCTCAAAGTGTTGGAAAATCTGACTGTTAATAGGCTCAAACTATGGGTAAACTAAACTAAAATAGTGAGCACCAAAACATCATTAAAACTATTCCGTTGAACAAAGATTTTCACGCCTACCGCAAAGTTCAGCTGGCTTCTTTGCTGTCATTATTCCAAGGCTGGTGGGTTGGGGCAGCTGTCGTATGGGTGTCTGGAGGCAGGTTTGCAGGGGTCTAAGGGAGTAACTCTGGTGGAGGTATACAGAGACCTGGGGCCTCATGTCCTGGAGGAGGAGTCAGCCTGGGGATTTCCCCAGGTGCTTGTTCCTGGGCAGGGTGGGTCACGGGGCAGGGGGAGAGGAGAGGAGATCCCTACCCTGGTTTGCAGATAAATTGGGCATGGGAAACTTTGAGTGTACCTGGAACTTGGGTGTGTGGAGGGATAACGGTCCCAGGCCAGTACATACGCCACATACCAGAAGGCTGGGCTGGGGAACCCACATGCTCCAGGGCATAGGAACTCTGTATTAATCAAGGAAAGAGGCGGGGGATTGGGGGGGGGGGTGTGGGGAACTGCTGAGAGAATGTGTTGCAGGTGAGGAATGACTTCTGAGGGACTCCCAGTGACAAAGTCACTGTACTTGCAGATAAGCCAGGGGGCTGAGAATGACTGGTTTGGAAGGGGGATCCTGGAGGATGTTTATGGGTCAGACCATTGCACCAGTCAGTGGAAGACCTGAGCTGGTGTCAGAACAGGGGACAGGTCATGTTAGGTTGAGCCATGAAACTAACCAGCACGTAAGAGAATCAGGCCTGGGGGCAGATTCTATGGGGGATATATGGGGTCACCCCTGAGGAACTGCAATTTCCATTGGTTAACGCAAGAATTGGGAATGGTGAAAAAATTAAAAAGAACTGGGAATGGTCACAGACTGAGTTTGGCATGACTATTGACACCTCCGACACTCATGGATACTGCTGGGGTTGGAGCAGGCTTGGCAGGTTCGGCTGTAGCACTCACAGGCACACCCAAGGACAGGGTATAGGGTGGGCTGGGCTATACATCCACCAGCTTATACAAAAGCCATGACAGAGGGAGTAGCTTGTGCCAGGTAAAGCTGGAAGCAAATGATCAATGGAGCTCTTTCCAGGAGGGGAACCTGTGTCCAATCAAAGAAGTATTCATATTTCTGGTGTGGGATACCAATGGCACTTCCCCAAATAGGATTTTGTCATTGAGATATATTTGTGACATCTAAGTATTTCCAGTGCATTCATTTTTCAGGTAGACTGTGTGTTGTTAGAAATAAGGAGGACAAGAGAGAGAGAGAGGCAGGGTCTGCTTGTTCACTCCTCAAGTGCTGTAACACCTGGATTACCACCAGGCCAAGGTAGGGGCCAGAAATGCAATCCAGTTTTCTCATGTGGGTTGCAGGTACCCAATTATTTCAACCATCATTTAGTGCTTCCTTGAGGATACATTAGCAGGAAACCAGAATTCAAAAAGAAGCCAGTACTTGAACCTAGACACTTTGATAGAGGATAAGGATTCCCAAAGTGGGGTCTTCATTGGTGTACCAAATGTCAACTCCCCAAATAGGAGTTTTCATTGAACCATTGCTTGGCCATGTATGACTATGCTGGTTCAGAGAAGTTTGTTGTTGTTTATCATGTATTGTATCAGGAATGACCACATCCACTTTTTATTTTTTTTTTTTAAAAAGGAACATACTTTGTAATATTTGAGGTCCCAGAGCTGAATATACTAATTTCATGGGACTTGAGTTGGCATCATTGGAAGAGGCACATATTTAGGTAGGATGTACGTGGACTTACAACAATCAGTAAATAAGGAGGAGTTTACTGTATGCTCATCAGAGGAATACATATTTTCCCTTTTTTCTGGGTACATAGCAAGAAGAATTTTTTACCCTTCTTGAAGCTTCCTGTGGCCCTGTGACTAAGTTGCAGCCAATGAGAAATGAGAAGGAATAAGCACACATTGGTAAGCCAACAGAATTCCAATCAGCACTCTGAAATGGGGTGATGTGCTACAAGCCCTGGCTTGCCCCGTGGTGCCACGATGCCTACCTCTCTCTTGATAGTTGAGTGTCAGATGATGTAAGATCTGGAGCAACAAAACAGAATGTACTCTGTTATAACTCTGACTCCTGTAGTGTTAGTAAGTGTAGAATATCTGGAGGAATGAACATTTCTTTTTTCCTAAAACATGCCCTAGCCAAAGCCCTTTCCTACTGTGCTACCTCTTCTACAGATTTACCTACAACTCAACTTTAAACACATAATCCCTCTTGTTACTTTCTGTTTACTCAACCACTTTTTTATTCCAAGTTAGAGGCAATATTTTTGAGATTTAATTTTTTTTCACATCAGATGGATTAAATTGCCTCTGTAGTTGTTGTATGTGCTGCCAGCAACAGCAGAGGTCTATAAATACCTCACCAGTTATGCGCACCCTCTGACATTTCTTCAGTATTTATTCTTCTGTGCAGTTCCTCAGATGGAGGCTTTATTTTTACAACTCTCACATTTTTTAGTTGTTTACTTTCTTTGAACCTTAGTCTGTGGTATGGAGGTCTTAGGGATTACCGTTGTGGCACAATGGATTAATGCATGACTTCAGACATCGACACCCAAAATAGGAGTTGAGGCTTAATTCTTGCCTACTCCATTACTGATCCACCTTCGTGTTAATGTGCCAAGAAACCAGCAGATTATGGCTGAACTACTTGCATTTCTGCCCTACCTTGGAGATCTGGATAAGATTCCTGACTCCTGACTTGGGCCTGGCCTAGTCCTTGTTGTTGCAGAAGTTTGGAAAGTCAAACAATGAATGGAAGATTCTCTTTCTCTCTTTCTCTATCTGTATGTCTCTCTTTTTTTGCCACACTGTCTCTAAAATAAATAAATATCTAAAATAATTATATAATCAGTATATAAAATTGTTTAAATGCAGGCATTAAACTTATCTCTCATATTTATACATAGTGTATGCATAAGATCTGAAGCCCATTGCTGACATGGTGCTCAGTAAATAATAGGTATCATCATTTCCATTTCGGCCATCACAGGGCAGTGAAGAGCAGAGATACTGGCGGATGAAAGGCTTCTTTCAGATACTTTCTATAGAAGTTAATAAGCAAGAGTCTTTGCAAATTACTCATTTTCAATGGCCCAGTTGTCTTGTTTGTGAATAAGGCATAATTATGAAACTAATAAAATGGATTATCATGAAACTAAGATTCCATGAAAGAAAAGTCAATTGCTTTAGCAAAATTTTTTGTGTATAATGTTCATTATGCCAAAAAACATTTCCTAAGCACAATGTTTAATCTTCAAAAATATCTGCACATGACTATGTTTATTTTTGTTTTTACTCATGTCAACGGCCCATCTTATTTATCTGTTCTGAGAAGTTAATATTCCCATTTTGACCAGTTCGTTTAATTGTACAGTATTCATAAGTGAAACAATCCTTATGGGATTTTAACCAAATACAGAACTTGAGTTTTTACAATTGTACAAGGTTTTTTTTTTAATGTTGTAGCTGATTGATCCATGATTAACCAATCATTTGAGAAGAGCTCTGCTTTTGAAAGTAATGTGGCAAAAAAATGCGCTCATTGAATAGACCTGTATTCAAAATATACTTATGATTTAGAATAAAAGAATCACAAGAAAGTCAAATAAAATAGTGGCCTGAGAGTAGTGATGAAACTCAAACTATATTCTGAGTATAACATGGCCAATGCAATAGCTCATCAACTGTATTTTGTACTTGGTGCTGTACATGTAAGGCGCCTGTGGAATGTCACTTCAGATCCTTCATTATCATGGTGTACAAATCCTTTTTTTTAATTTATTTATTCATTTTTTAATTTTTTGCCCAACCCCTCCCTGTGCCCTCCCCCCTCGGTGGACCACCCCACCCCGTTGCCATATTACATTTTTGGTTTTTTATTATTACATTGCATTATGTGTCATGGTTCTATAGGCCCTGAGATTCTCCCCCACCACCATAATGTATTCCTCAACCTTGTTGCACCACCACGGATCAAATTCAGCTGGGATTCCCCCACTGCGCGCATCCATCAGGCAAGAAGACCCGCATCCCATTGTCCAAAAATGTCCATCAGTTTCTTGGGGAGACCATCTCTGGTCCAAAGGCAGAGCCGGCAAAGTGGTTTTGATAGTTCTACAGAACTATATTATTGCCAGTCTCACCACTCCAGGCACGATGCGGTCATTGGAGAATCCACTGATTGACATTGTCCATCATATGGTCTCCAGTTGCCCGAATTTTTCATTGTCAACACACAGCTGAGGTGGTCGATTGACTTGTTCTGTCCTCTGTCATTTGATGTTTATCTTCCAGAGACCGAAAGCTCGATTGCGGGGATCCTAAAAGAAACTACGAAGGAGGTGCCCACTATCTCCCTACTAGTCCTCTCGAGCTTCTGGGTCCTGGTTTGTTTGGTGGATCAGTCTGGCTCTAATAGTTCTTATGGGTGCTCTCATTCAAACCTTCAGGTCTCTGTCCCACTCTTGCCCTAGTGTTTATGGTTACTATTACTGGGTGTACAAATCCTTTGATCACTCATTCCAACCCTATCTATTTTGTCAATTTGACTAATATTTACTTGAACAAAATGCCTGCTGTCCATGCAGCCTTCATTTTTACTCCTGCTTGCTTTAACATAGAGGTGATATGAAACCCACTTATCTCCATGAAACAACTTGTAAGTATAGACTTTTACCCTCTCCTTCATAACACAGAAGAAAGGAAGCCTCCATTCTGCAATAGGAGTTATCATAAGCATCCCAAGTAGTCATGATACAAGAAATATCAACTCATATTTAAATGTTAATTGTATGCCAGGTAGCATGTTCAACATTTTTTCCTTTTGGTTACTTATTTCCTTTCAGAGTCAGTAAAATATAGGTAATAATATAGTTCACTGTAATGTGTGAATAAGAGAAATTGCAGTTTGGTGCCTGGTGTGCAACAAAGACTTGGTTAATCTTACCTTTACTACACATTTGTGACTTTAAGTTTTTGTAGGATCAACACTTGGAGGAAGATATCCTTATCCTTGTGGTGTTTTTCCCTCAGAGAAGTGACATGTGAAAGAATTAAAATCCTGCAAATCTATAAACACAAATATATTTTGACAAATAGAGCCATTTTATGAAATAGACTGTCAACTCAAATGAGTTTCTTTTGAAAGTCTCCAAACAAGTAAGACCAACAGAATTATAAGGTAAGCTTCTAAACACTTAAATATGCTACTAGTCACAATTAAATATTCCAAAAATAATTCTGAAATGACTATTTAATAATTTCCTAAGATATTATTTCAATATTATAAGCATTTAAAGATAATTTAAAGATATTTTAAATATACTAAGTGTTCAGAATTCAATATTGACACTAGTAGCATATCTTAATTAGAATGCAAACCTTTCTAGAATTCGATATGAATGTAAAAGTTCTGTAGTTCACACCTGCAAAAGTTGATTCCTTTGCTCATGTTATTACAAAAATGGTTAGCAGGTTTTCTGTAGCAGAACTACTCATTTTTACATAAAAATAAAATTAATTGCAATTTAATAAAATAAAAAATTCATTTATTCAGTCTTCTTAACCACATGGCAAGTGCTCACTAGCTTCATTTCATTATTAGCCGTTGAATACAACTCTAAAGCACAATGATCACTCAGTGAATGGGAGGCTGGATTAACGATTCCTTCCTTCCTGTCCTTATGAGACTACAATTACTTTATTCAACAAATACATATTCTGAATAATGTGTGTGCCAGCTATTATGCTTAGCACTTGATGAAATTCAAAATTTAACAAAAGGTCATTGAATAGAAGTGTGGGTGACATCAACTGGTAAGTGAGAAGGCTGGAGATGAAAAGCAGTCCTTTTCCTATCTGCCCCACCACTTAAGGTCCCGGATGAGCAGAAGTTGAAGCTGTGTACATGTGTGCAGCTGTGTGTGTGTGTGTGTGTGTGTGTGAGAGAGAGAGAGAGAGAGAGAGAGAGAGACATATACAGAGAAAGAGAATTGTGGCACTCATATCTAAATAGCATTCTGTTAAAGTCTTGTATTGAATGTTCCTTAGAAGTGTAATGAGTTTTGTAACTAGCAGCCACCTCTATGTTATAAATCAGGATCTGGAGGAAAATATTATACATTATTATGGATTATAGATTTGATGCCAACAAAATTAAGCTTATTTAGAAATTGTGGTTAATATCAAGGTTCATTTTTGTGCTTTTTCATTAAGTTGAAAGGTGGTATTCAGCTACTCTCAAAGAATAATATTTTCTCTGTCAAATGCTGGTGAAGATGTACATGAAAGGGTACTCTAATCCACTGTTGGCAGAAATGAGTATTATTAGCTCAACCATTATGGGAGGTAGTTTGGAGATTACTGGGAGATCTGAAAAATAGATCTACTATATGACCCAGCCATCCTTTTCCTGGGAATTTATCCAAGTGAAATGAAATCAGCATATGAGAGCAATATTTGTATACCCATGTTTTTTGCAACTTCATTCACAATAGTTTAGATATGGAATCAATTTAGATGTCCATTAATGGATGACAGGATAAAGACAATGTTATAAATATACATATACACACATACACACTCTATGGAACCCTATCTAGCCATTAAAAAAAGGAATCCTGTCTTCTGTAACAAAATGAATGCAACTTCAAATGCTATGCTTAGCAAAATGTCAGTAGACATAAGAGAACTATCATGAATTTTCCCTATTCTGCAGTAACTAATATAGAGTACAAAAAATTACAATCAATATGATTGATAGGGCCATCCTAAGACTTGAGGCCTGTATACAGCCTAAATCTATATTATTGGGGAATAGTAGAATTTTTGAAATACTTCTTATTTCTTAAAATCATCAACCAAAGTCATGCCAATCTTATGATTATGAGTGGAATGAGAATATGCCACTGTAATTTTTCAAAACTGAAGTTGAAAGAGCCTGATATTGCTACAGAAACAGAAAAGATCAATGGAACAGAAGAGAACCCCAGAAGTGAGCCCTCACATGTATCCAATTAATCTTTGACAAGAGAATTGAAGATAATCCAGGATAAATGATTGGCTTCTTTTTCAAATGCTGTTGGGACAATTGGATGACAGCCTGCAGAACAAAGTAGCAAGACCACACATGTCACCTAGTAAAAAATCAACACTAAATGGATGAAGAAACTAAAGCTGCACCCAGAAACCATCAAACTACTAGAGCAAAACATAGGAGGTACTCCACAAGGTATAGGTATAGGTAAACACTTCTTAGAAAATCACCAAAGCCCAGGCAGTCAAAGCCAAAATGAACTATGGGAATATAACAAAATAAAACTTCTGTACAGCAAAGAAAATGATCAACAAAGTTAAGAAACAAATAACAGAATGGAAGAAAATATTTGCACACTATACACAGATAGGGGACAAGTATCTAGGATTTACAAAGAGCTTCAAAAACTGAGTTACAGGAAAACAAACAACCCTGTGAAAAAGTAGACAAAGGAAATGAACAACAATTTTCAAAAGAACAAATTCAAGTGGCTAATATACATCTGAAAAAATTCTCAGGCTCCCCAGCTATCAGAAAAATACAAACAAAATCCACATTGAGATTCAACCTAACTACAATGAGATTGGCCTGCATTCAGAACTCTACTAACAGCACATGCTGATGTGGATGTGGGGAGAATGGTATCCTACTTCACTGTTGGTGGTGATGTAGGCTAGTACATCCGTTATGGGAGCCAGTATGGAGAGTGCTAAGACAGCTGAAAATCAATCTACCATATGACTCAGTTATCCTACTTCTAGGAATCTATCCAAAGGAAATGCAATTTGCTTATGAGAAAGTAATCTATACTCTTACATTTATAGCAGCACAATATATAATATTGAAGACATGGAAAAAACCCAGATATCCATGCAAAGAGGAATGGGTAAAGAAACCGTGGTATATCTAGCCTATGGAATACTACTTGGTCATTAAAAAGAATAAAATTCTGCCATTTGCCAAAAAATGGTTCCAACTAGAGACAATTATGCCCAATGAAATAAACCAATTCAAAAAAGACAAAAAAAAATATGTTCTCTTTGATTTAAGATAAACTTCATACAAATTACAAGAGCAATTGATATATAGGCAAACATGTATGTTATATATTCTCATTGATGAACTATAGAATGGAAACTAGCATACCAGGAAATGAACACACATTGCAACATGCATCTCTATTTTTGAATGAAAGGAGTACTAATGAAGTTATTAAATATATCTTGACAATAGGATACTGAACTTTTCATCATTGCATATATGTACACCATCATGATACACTTAAATAGCAGAATGATGAACTTGTGACTGCTGGAGGTTAAACTATTGTAATAATGGAGAGAAAGTCATGGAAGAGAGTATGGAAAAAGTAGTAAGCGAAATTCCTGATCCTATGAAACTGTATTATGAAAAATAAAAGAAAAAAAAGAAGAATGAATATAAGAAATAAGGAAGAACATGAATGAGAGATATGGGTGTGGGGGCATGCAGGGACTATTACTACCTCAGGCTCTCCACCTATCAGCTATTATTTATTCACTGCATAAATAAAAAAAATATAAAAAAGGACAGAACCTAACTTTAATTATCTTACAAGCTATAACTTGGTTATGTTCTCCATTTTACAATTTAATCCCCATAGTAAAATCTGAAGAAACAGTTTTTATTACATCACTTTAGAATGTACGAATTAAGTTAACATACGTTATTTCAGTCACCATGCTCAATCCCTTATAGTGTTCAGATGTCAGACACTGTGTGATAGCTTTGTAAGCAGTTATTCTGGGATGATACTCATATTCTTTCCATTTCAAAGTGAGAGATTGTCAAAAATTCACTCAATATCAATTTTGTCATGGTAAAATATCATGTATTTTACCATGTTTTAATTTATTCAGAACATTTTTAAGCAAGTTTTCAGTTTACATATACTCCAGCTTTTTGTGCTGTCATGTCCACTTCTTGTTTGTTTAATCCAAACTAGCCAAGAATTAATTTTTGTTCAGTGAAGAAAATCATTTAGATAGCATTGACAGATCACTGAATTCTCACATAAGTGGATTAGGGTCGTTGCTATTATGCAGATCATTAGACAGGTTGGAGAATTTTACCATTAAATACATTTTTCTTATTTAAGTCATTGTTTATAAAAGACATTTGCAATTGAATAATTCCTATTCCAGGAACAAGGATAGCAGAATCACCGAGAAGAAGATAACTCTTCGAATCTACTGTCTTTTGATGGTTCCTGTGACGTACCCTAACTTTAATTCAAAAGCAGATTTGTACTAGCGTTCAATTCCTTACCAAAGAACTCACAAACCATCAGTGGAAGAGAGAATTCTTTTGTACACAGTGAGATGATTTATAGTTTCACAAGAAAAGCATAAATAGAAAACCTACTAAACCTTATGTCCTCATTCCTTTTTTTTTTTTTTTTTAAGATTTATTTTATTTTTATACAAAGTCAGATATACTGAGAGGAGGAGAGAGAGAGGAAGTGGAGCTGCCAGGATTAGAACCAGCGGCCATATGGGATCAAGGCGAGGACCTTAGCCAATAGGCCACGCCGCCAAGCCCGTCCTCATTCCTTTAACTCTTCAAGATCCAGGAGCTAATTGTAAATGTATCTATCCTCAATTGAGAGATGAGGAAATTGAGGCAAAGGGAGCTTAACTGTCTTCGGCCAGTTAATTTAGCTGGTAAGAGGTTACACTGAATCTAGGCATTCATAATCTGGCCAAGGGGAACAAATGCTTGAATATTGATGGATGGCACTTCCTTGAAATTAATTAAATTTAGAAATTCACCACCAAATTTGGCCTGAGTCTAATGGAAATGCGAAAACAGGGAAGTGATGGTTCCAACCCACAGGAATTTAGCTCTTTATTCACTTCAATAATTTATAATATCCCACACTAAGAGCAAATTGTTGGAAAAAAATCTTCCAAATAAATTAAATTATGAAACAGTGTAAGAACCTGAACAAAAATCTGTAAGAGCTTTATTTCTTCACTATTGAATGAATTATAATTTAAAAAATATTTTTGGTGAAAACACAGTTGTACAAAATGTTTTATTCCTGTTCCATGAGAACAGCTGCAAGGTATATTCAAGTTTACTCCCTGAGGCTGTGCTTTGTGTCTTCACTTGGACAGAACATTGCCAGTTTAATACAATCTAAATCAATTTGTATAACTGCGGCACTGATCCAGTATTTGGCTTCAGGTGCATTTCCTTTAGCAGATGAGTTTGCTGTTATAATCTCCTGTGTGCTTT
Organism: Ochotona princeps; assembly: GCF_030435755.1. Lineage (NCBI taxonomy): Eukaryota > Metazoa > Chordata > Mammalia > Lagomorpha > Ochotonidae > Ochotona > Ochotona princeps. The sequence goes on along the minus strand of NC_080840.1, from coordinate 16,147,083 downwards.
CTAAGAATACTCTATAGAGAACAATCCCATCTCAGCCAAGGACAAAGTGGTCTGATGGAACTCTCAGATGCAGTGGTAAATAGGAAGCATTACAAATGAAATGGGAATACTGTGACTACTGTGCTGTCAGGGAGAATTAGTGTTAGTCGCTGATACTAGTTGGTATGAGTAAATTCAACATGTTCTTTTATGATATGCTCCTCAAAGGAATAACAGACACATTGAAGCTACATTTGAAGACCGACACTCTGAATGCTCAATGGCTAACCTCTCTCCTTCATTATCTATTTAAAAGGAAATATTGTAACAGCAAATTTTAATTTTCTCTTTCTATAAGTTATTTATTTTCATTGAAAAGCAGATGAGATTAACAGAGAGGAGAGACAGAAAGATCCTTCATTCAGTTGTTCACACCCTAAATGGCTGCAGCTGCTAGAGCTGAACCGATCTGAAGCCAGGAACCAGGAGCCAGAAGCTCCTTCCAGTTCTTCCACACTGGGGCAAAGCAAGGCTTTGAGCCATCCTGGACTACCTTCACAGGCCACAAGCGGGGAATGGGATGGGAAGTGGAGCAGCTGGAACGTGAAGTGGCACCCATTTAGGTTCCTGCCACTTGCAAGTTGAAGATCTAGTTACTGAAACTTCCCACCAGGCCCAAAATGTAATTTTCATGAACACTTCATATTGATCATACTATTAGAATGCATTTGTTTCTTCCCTTTTGCCTTCTCTTTAATTTTCTTGAACATTATAGGCCATAGATCCTATTGTAAACAACTGGGCTAGAGTCAGAACGCCCAATACAAATGTTGATTTTATTATTTAAGTGATACATGAATTAGACTAATCATATAACCCTGATGAACTGCAATTCTCTTCTGAAAGTGGTAATAGTAATTTCCCATATCATATGTTCTTGTGTAGAATAAATGAGTTAGTAAAAGTAAAGTACTTAAAACTGGTCATAACTTCTTGATAAATGATATTTACATTTTAAAATATGTATTTATTTTGAAAGTCAGAATTCCAAAGATAGATAGAGAGAAACAGAGTAAGGGAAAAGTCTTCCATCTGTTGATTCACTTTCCAGATGGCAGTAACAGCCAGTGTGGAGCCAGGCTGAAGCCAAGAGCCCAGAACTTCATCCAGTTTTCTCACACTGGTGACAGAGACACAAATATGTGGGCCACTTCTGTTACTTTTCTCAGGACATAAGCAGTGAGCTTGATTGGAAATGGAGCAGCCAGCATATAAACTGGAACCTGTATGGGAGGCTGGAATAACAGGTGGCAGTTTGGCTTGCTATGTACTATGACAGTGGCCCCTAGTTGTCAATCATTAACACAAAACTGAAAGAAAAACTTGTTGATCTGATAAATTCCTTGAAAGTTAACTCAAATATCTGAAAAACAGAATGTGAATTTGATTACATTGATTTTGTTACAGTTATTTATTCAGTACTCATTTGAAAGTGCTAACCCTCCCCCCTCGCCCCATGTGTTACTCTGTCTCTCCTGTTCTCATGGTTTTGTTGACGTCTTTTCATTCAGAAATCAAAGTTTGAGTTTGCTCTGCTAAATAATAGTTCCTCTGGGAATCACAATGCATCAGTAGAGAGAAGGGAAGGTCAGTGAAAGATGAACGCCCCTCAAATTGTGGAACAAAATAGGAGCCAAATGTGTTCTTTGAAGTAAGTTGCCTGTAGTACGCAGGCACATCTCACCAACTGGACAGTAATAATGCTGTATGGATGGTGAGTTTATTCTATGTCATAGGTGCATTGCTTTGTTAAATAGGCAATTATTTCATTATTTCTCTTTCTCTACCAACAGTTTGTGAAAGTGGGATTATTACCTAAACAGAGAACACAGAGGTGAATTGTCATATGAACCCGGATCCCTATTCTGTTCCTCCTTTCTTCTTTCCACCCTGCCTTCCTTCCCACCATCCCTCCATGTTAAAGTCTTATCTTTGCTTAAGAAAGAGGTGATTTTCATGTTTCTATAGTATCAGAATTCTCTTCACCTTTGGTGCCCATGTTCTTAAGGGGAACCCTTCCCCTCCAAGTCTTTATAAGGCTCTCATACAGGGAAATGTACAGCATATGACACAGCTCTGGGAACTGCCTTTAAAAAGGCAAACAGGAAAAAAAAATGTACAAATGCCTCTCTCCTAACTACCTATCTGCTTAGGCTAACAGAAACCATTTGAAGGTATAATTTTCTTGTAAACCAAATTAGATTTCAAAAAATGGCCAAAGAGCACAGAAAGGGAAGAAAATTGCCTTTGCAAAAATTGGCTCCAAAACTGGCTATTAAATTCCCACTTGCAGTTAATGCTTAGAGCATGTGTAATATGACCCTTGGTAATCCCATCTTTCACATTTTTGAGAAAAATAGAAGTGTTACTCTAGAGGATAATGCCATACATTGTCTGCATTGAAGGAGTGAGGTTATAGTTTTAATTCTACCTGAGTTTCTGACTTCTTTCTTTCTGGTTGAGACTTGAAGACTCAATGTAAGGAAATAAGAAGGAAAAAAAGCACTTTAGATGACTGAGTGCCAAACTCCAGTCTTGATGTGCTGTAGCGCAACAGTATAAGAGGGAAAGGAGGCAGTTTTTTTTTTTTTTTAAAGATTTATTCATTTTATTACAGCCAGATATACAGAGACGAGGAGAGACAGAGAGGAAGATCTTCCGTCCGATGACTCACTCCCCAAGTGAGCCGCAACGGGCCGATGCGCGCCGATCCGAAGCCGGGAACCCGGAACCTCCTCCGGGTCTCCCACGCGGGTGCAGTGTCCCAAGGCATTGGGCCGTCCTCGACTGCTTTCCCAGGCCACAAGCAGGGAGCTGGATGGGAAGTGGAGCTGCCGGGATTAGAACCGGCGCCCGTATGGGATCCCGGGGCTTTCAAGGCGAGGACTTTAGCCGCTAGGCCACGCCGCCGGGCCCGAAAGGAGGCAGTTTTGCAGCCAATATTTCTGTGCTGCATTACAACTGAAATTCTATTACCTTTCAACTATGTGATCATTGGCGCTTCATTTAAAGTCTCCAACATTCATTATTTTCATATGCGAAAAAGTTTTGCTTATTTGGATGTCTTGGAAATCTGCTTTTTCCAGTCGCCCTTTTGTTCAGCATGTCAGAGGATCACACACTCCTTAGGCTCTCCATGTCGCTGTGGGCAAGGCAGGTGAGCTGTAGGGAACAGTAGAGTGAAGGGCAATGTGGAACATGACCGTCACCACCGGCCTCGTTGCAGTCATCCCATCATGCATTCCGAAGTGGCTCCTTATGGAGACACCATGCTGCATGCTCTGTAAGACGCCTCCCATTTACGGCCTTGTTTGTTTAGAAAATTTGATTTAAGAGGAAGTGTAGCATTAAACACGTGGTGCCCACTCTTACTATGCTCCTGTATGTCCTGGGTGTTGCAGGTGCAAATCAAGTGCTTGGATCCAATCTATTCCTTCCTCAGGAAGGTCAGCAAGAAAACACACATCCAGAAATGTCCAATTGTTAATAAGGAAGCAGAGCAGCAATTTCTTTGCTTTTTATCCAGGAGCAGGAAACACCAATTCCCTTTGTGATTTCTAAGGATCCAACTAATAATCCAATGGCTATAACTGCTTGAAAAGGATTCAAGGATCTTTGTTTCAGTCAAATGCAAAAGATCAAGGGCTATATTTACCTTTTCGACTTTTTCTTTTCCCTTTAGATGAAAAAAGAAATATTAAGACAGTTTAATTTTTCATCGGTGTGTATAGTTAGGTTCTAGTGCACCGATTGCTAGAATGTAGATTTCAACATCCTCAAAATCATAATATAAACTCAATTCCTTTTAAAAATTTATTCAAAAATGTCTTCAGGGCCCAGGTGATAGCCTAATGACTAAATTCTCACCTTGCATGCACCTGGATCCCCTATGGGCACTTATTCATGTTCCAGCTGCCCCACTTCCTTCTTGCTCCCTGCTTGTGGTCTGGAAAAGCAGTTGAGGATGGTCCAAAGCCTTGGGACCTTTGCTGGTGTGAGAGACCTGAAAGAAGCTTCTGGTTCCTGGCCTGAAAACTGGCTCAGCTCCTGCCATTGTGGCCACTCGGCGAGTGAACCACAGGAGGGAGGGTCATTCTCTCTGTATCTCTTTCTGTCTGTATATCTGCCTTTTCAATAAAAATAAATATATTTTAAAAAAATGTCTGGAGATAGATTTTAAGCATTGGACTTTTCGAGTAATCTATAGTACTAGCTGAAGGCATTTTCTTGAGAATTTTGCATTTAGCCTAGTGGTTAAGATGCCATGTATTATACTGAAATGTCTAAGTTCAAATCTGTGCTGTACTTCCCAATTCTGGCTTGCTGGTAATGTGAACCTTTGGAGATAGTAGATGATTTCTCAAGTTCCTGGGCCCTCGTCACTCACATAGGAAACCTAGATTAAATTCTGTTCTCCTGGCTTCTCTCAGTCCCTGACTTCGCCATTGCAGGCATTTGTGGGAAGGAATGGAAGCTTTTTCCTTCTCTCTCTCTCCCTCTCTCTCTCTAGCTCACAAATGCATAATTAAATCAAACTTTAAAAGGATTATTTTCTGATCTTTAGAGTTTTGTTTCCTCATTAAGAAAATTAAGATAGTATACTTCATAATCCATTAGTTGATCGAAGTATTGGACTTGTAACATGAATAATGGCCTGAGTACACTTTTTTGCAATTTTTAAAGATCACGAATTCTTATTGCTCAAGGAGAAACATTAGACTCAACATTTCATAATTTCAGCAAAGAGCATAAAAGGATGTTTATTTTAATGTCAACTTACACTCTTAAAAATGTTGTCCTTCTTAGTGCCATTGTCTGCCGACCCTCTCTCCCTCACAGGTAGTACCAACCTAACAGATGAAATGCTGACTATGCTCTGCTTTGACAGGGAAACCCCAAAGCCACTCAACACGAACTAAATATTCCAGATCTGCCACAGAGTAACATGTTTCCGACAGTGAAATTAATTCTGCATTGAGAAGATGCTATTCTCTTTCAGTCCATTCATAGATTCCCAAATCAAGATTATGAAGATTAAAATAGTACATCAGGGGATACTTCAAGGAGAGCATGAGGGTATATGTGATACCATTAAACAGCCCAAATATCTGCTGAATTGTTTTGAGTTTCATAAATTTTAAAAAATGTGTGTTTTAAAGGCACTTGATGAAAATTTTTATGCAATGGTACTCCTCTTCCTTTGTGGTCATCCCTCTACCCGTCTGTGTATGCATGTGGTGTGTCCACTCCCAGTGGATGAGGCCCATGGTGAACTCATCAAAGAGCTAGTACCAAATTATAAGTATTTTTAACTAATAACAAATATAATTTAAATTACATGATAAAGCATCACATGATAAAACAGTGGCCCGCATAGCACATTTACTGCCTTACAGCATTTTAATGCTGTGATTGTCTAGCAAAACATCATTTAAAATTGGGTGCTCGAAGTAAATGAAATAGCAAAAATTCATCAGAACTTGAAAACTTTCAGAATTAGATCCATTTTTTTCCCTTTGGAATGTGTGAAGTGTTACAAACGCTGCCTAATTCTTTTGAAGCTCAGGGCAAACTCAAAAAGTCTTGTCACATACTGGAATGATTGAAATGATTGTACCACAAAATGCCTTGGATTTGCTCATCTGGCTTCAAGTTCAGAGGAACGATCAACAAGCTGACTTATGTTCTCAGCAGTGTAGACTCTGAAGGGCTGAACAGATGTTGAAGGCTTACTCCAGGCCAATGCACGAGGCTTTTTGTGGTTTCTCTTAAGTGTTTTCTAATATCTACCACATTGCATACTCAATGTCTCTTCTCAACTGGCCTGCCTGCTCATAATGTAACACAGATGATTTCATCTTTCTCAGAGCCTTTTTTGCTACAGTGAACTGAGGTCTGCCAGTTTCAGCCTTCTATAATAATATCCATGTTTCTTTAAGAACAGGAAAATCCCTTCCCCTTACAAGCATGCTCTTAACTATTCAGTTCTATAATACTGCACCAACTGCAGTTCCTGTCTCAATAATGTCCTGTGTTCCCTCTGCATATCCATTCAGACATATGCTATATCTTATTTTTAGATATGCTGTACCTTTGGTAAGCACAAACTAGCTGCTTATTAGAAGACAATAGCATCACTCGCATGAGTGACTGGTGCTTCGTATTCAGAATAGAAAGGTTCTTGTTATTCCACGATAAATGCAAAGTAAACAGTCCATGAATATAGGCAATGAACAATTTATGCTTTGGTACCTTTGATGAGAAAAAAGAAAACACGCATATGCTATGTGCTCTCATGTTGACTTTGACCTGGTTTCTACTACCTTTCCCGTGCGTAACAGAACACCCTGATGGATGTGTGTGCTTGGACCTGCTCTGAGCTTAAAGATGTAGCCGAAGGAGACACTTTCTGTTTTCATTTTAGAATCTGAAAGAGTCTGAGAGCATTCTGGTAACACTTAACAAACATTTTATTTTAGAATGATTAGAAGTCACTGAAATTTACATAAAAATAATAAATATATACATTTTCAAATATATATTACATATGTATACGTATAATTTATATATACAGATTATTTGTTTATATAGTATTTTAAAATATAAATATATATTTTATATTATTCACATATAAATAATAAGTGTTTATATTTAAATATGTAAATATGTTATTTATTACATTTTACAAGTATATTATTGTATAAATATGTATACATATACATAGTTTTTATATATACTTTTTTTACAAATATAATCTTTGTTCCTTTCAACCCCTCTGACTATAAGCCTGCTCCAGTGTTAGCTGTACCAATAGTAGTTCTTCGAAGTTCTGTACCTCCACCTTAATAAAGCAAGGAACATATTTATAACCAGTGGTTAAATTTGCCTTTTTTCGTTATTTATGGGCATCATAAAGTCCCCAAAGTCTGAGAAATACACCTTCAGTGACAGATGAACCCTCATGCTAAATACTAGTGCTGTGTAGTTAGATCCATGCTATCTACAAAAACTATTAACAATCAGAACAAAATATTTGTCAAGATACTGGGCAATGGTAAGGGCAATATGCCTGATGATGCCCACACTGCTCTGCCGTGAGCAGGGTTCAGGTAGACCTACCCCGTGGTCATGTTGGTGGCAGCCACCAACAATCCACCCTAGGAGGAACATGGCCCTGCTGGGATCAGACAACAGCAAGTCCAGAGGCAGTCATGTGGTTCACAGGCCTGGAGCCCAGACTCACAGGCTCTCATGACATCCATGACTCTCATACCATCCATAGCCCTTGGCTCACATCTAGAACCATATGTGGAGGGGAAACACTTCTGTGTGACTAGCTAATAGCTTAGATCATTGATATTTGGTCAACTTAGTAGCAAGGTACACACTTCAAATAGTCTGCAGCTTACTACCGTTTACTGCAACTTACCGAGGAGAGACACAGAAAGACATTTGAAGGAAAAAGTATGCCAAAGCCATTACTTTGAAAGTGTACTGGCTCATCTATTTGGATAGAGAAATGGTCTGAGGTTGACAACTGAAATAAAAGGGTCATTTGGTTGATCAATCAGAGAACCAGAAGAAGAATGGGTAAACTAGTAGGGACAATGCATTTTGAGGGTGAAGCACTGGGTCCTGTATGGGGAATGGGCATGAACCTGGACCTCGTGGCTGCAGAACTCTGTTGTGTACTCCTGCGCTCCTGGAGGGTGCACTTTGACTTACGTTCACATCAATCTTGCTTCTCCTCTGAGTTTCATGTATGTTTCATTCTTGAATTTAATAGAGACAAGAAACCTAGATCTAGCCATACCACAACACTATGACTGAGCAGTATATCAAGGGACAGCCTGTGTAACCTTCACTCTCGGCAATCCAAGGAGGGATTTTTGTGTTTCTCATTTGGACATGTCTGAGCTTCAGGAGTTCAGAGGTCTTACACAATGGAAGAGAGAAATTGCTCACCAGGAATCCCGTTAATGCTTAAGCTTCATCTCTCCCTTTTGAAGGTTTGCATGCCATGAGAACAGAGTGCAAGGAAAGAAGTCATCAATCCGATTAGTGATTATCATGATCCACAGAAGGAAGTCTTACCCTTACCGAGCAGAAAATCATAGTTGGAATCCAGGCGATCTACTGGGGCCTCTCTTGGTACTCTAATATTCCACTTCATTAGTAAATGGGCAAGTTCAGTCACTAAGTCATAATCAGGGCATAGCAAACCCTCAGATAGCAAAGTCCTGTATTGGAGAAGTCATTAAGGTTAAAAGAGCTGTCAGCCAAAGGTTAGAGGAATCTTGATAGGTGATGAAAGAAGATACAATGAATGCCAGGTATGGCTTCAACTCTAAATAGACTGTAGGTCTCAAATGCGTATCATTAAGCATCATCTTTTTACCTTCCTCCAGGAACAGTGGGACTAAGCCTAGTGCAGATTACATGATTTACCTGAATAGGAATGGCATGGGTGAGCTAGAATGGATTCTGGTGTTCGCCAGCATCACAAAGACTGGGGAACTAAATTCTTTATTCCCTGGGAGTATGAGTCACTGACGTCTCTAAGTTGAATCCTTCTCTGGCTTCAATTAGAAAGAGCCATCCAGCTCAAGGTTACCTCCTTCCCTGGGGCAGTTTGGGACAAGTTCATTGGGGGGTATGAAAGCTCTTTCACCTGAACTGATCACAGCTCACTGCCAAGTCCAGCACTTCTGTGGCATGGCATCTGCTGAGGCTTCTTTCTTAATTTATCTCCATTTAACTACTTCCTCCTCTGAATCCTCCTGTACTGCTCCACAGAGAACATGTTAAAATCTCATCAGAGTCTGCTCCCTGAGGAAACAACCCTACAACCCTACAACCCTACAACATCCCTTTTAAAGCTTAACATGATGAGTGAGTCCCATAAATCATTTTATTTTCATTAATCTTAAATTGATACATACTACTGGCACTTGCTATCTCCAGTGTCAACGTATTACCCAATTAAACATATAGAAATTAAATTTCCAGAATAAAATTTGCCTAAACTGACTGTGAGACAGGCCTGCGCTCTCATGGTCAGAATTTGAACTGTTACTGACTCTGAGACCAGAGCCTTTCTGACAATGATAGAATACTCAGCTGCATCTTACAGCTTTAAAATTTCCAGAGCAAACTACTTGAGTGGCTGAAAAACTGACTCTTGAAATTGACCCTGCAACTCACAAATCCCACTATGGCTCCTTGCCCCCTTGTTGTGCTTTGCGAGTCATACATGCAATTTTACAACCTCAGGTCTTAGCAAATATTGGTGATAATGTTTTTCCTTCTGTATGATACACCTGGTTGTAAAGATATTTGGGATCCTTGTCATATTTATAGTTACACAATTCAGATGTCTAGAAGGATCTGACCCTTTTTTGATGTTTTTATACTTTTTATATATTTAGTATGTAAGAATGAGAGAAAAAGTGAAATCAGTATTAGAACATGGGCTACCCTTCAAAACTCATATGCAACTGATACTGCACTTCTATGACAAAACAAAAAAAATTGCACTAAATCATGAATAAATGAATTGTAAGCCTGTGCATTATGTAGTCTTCTTTGGAGGTAACGTGTGAATGACATATTTGCGACACCTTTTACAAACAGTAATTAGTCAAATAATCAACCTGCCTGTAGTTCAACTCTGTGCTACACCTCCATCCATTTAGTCCAAAGTTTTGATCTAAGACAGAGCTAAAACACTCTTCTCCAAATTTAAACCAGTTTTTTTGTTGACCTTTTGTTTCACTTTCCACTTAAGCTTATTTTCTTAAAAGAGGATTTATTTATATTGCGGTTGTTATTCTTTCATCCTATTAAAAAAAAAAATCTGTTTTTTTTTTTCCACCTGGTAAAAAAATGAGTCCTTCACCTTCTCTAGCTCACCTCCCCCACTATTTCAGTAAAAGTACACACACAGTTTCCTATTTGGGGTAGATTTATTCTTTAGAATGGTTCTGGCTATGAGGAACTGTATTTAAGACATTAATAATACTTGACAAGAGTTTCCTTTGTGTTTTAACTTTGAAAAGAAAACTTACTATGCATAATTGCCCCATTTTTAACTGTGCGATAGATTGAAAGCAGCAGAAGCTGATAACAAACAGCTTTGCCCCAAATACACAAAGTTTAAGACTGTCAGTTCTCTCTGCAAAAGTCAGCTTTGACCCATACATGAGGAAGTTTTGAGCAAAATTAGATTTGAGAAAGGAGGAGGGTAAAGAGAACGAAGACAATTTTGAGTTGATCTTGAATTCTCCAGGATCAGATACAGTTTTCTTTGTACATAAAGAGTAAAGCAAGTGATATTAAGCAAAATTACATATTAATCAAAAACAAATTACAAAAATACTGCAAAATATTGAATTCGGGCATTTTGCAATTGTGGTTACCAAGACAGACTTAAATGTGGTGATGGTGGAAATTGGGACTTTCATATCTCGCAGAGAATTCCTTTTCAGAATGACAGTTCTGTTTGTCTAAAATACAATTTAATACATGTGTTAAAAAAGTTACAATGGGCATTCTGGAACAGAGGAGATGATTCTATGATAATTATAAAACATCAATTGTTTTACCAAGTTTACAAATCCATCCAGGAAAGTTATAAACTCCTGAGATTGGGGGAGAGGTAATAGAAAAGGGAAGGTAAAAATGAGAGGAAGAGGGCTGAGCAGTGGACTCAAGGACTTGAATGCAGTAGTAATCCTTGAGTAATTTTGGAGGCAAGAGTGATAGCAAATCTGCAGGAATAAATGCTTACATGGAAGCTGGGAATTTTCTAGCACGATTGCATCAATATCTCTTCCTTCATTTCTGCTACACAAAGGGAACTCTTTCAGTTCCCATGACTGTAGGAAAGCCATGCCTGACCTGTCATAACTTCTGAGTGGCCTAGAAGTGTCTGTTTCCTGCCCCTTGAATGTATTGGCATAAGGCTCACAGCACATGAGACAAGATTGAAAGAGGACATTTTAAAACATGTGATTATCTGATTCAGTCTGAGCATATTTTAAAACCCTCAGAAAAAAACTGAATGAAAATGTGATTTTGTTTTGGTGCAAAACAAAAGCGTTTTCACAAAGCATAAATGCGTATTATGTAGAAACCACAGATTTTAAAAAAATCTCCAGCAAAATATTTTGTCTTAATTCTGCAATTAACCTTTAAATTAACCTATAAATCAGTAATAGATCTTTAGTTCCATTTTTAAGGAATTAAAGCCACAGTTGTTTTGCATAATCCCACTTTTAGTAACCAGTCACCAGGTACTCAGTTACATCACTGATTGCATTGAGCCTACTCTATTGCCTTGTTTTCCTTATTTGTTTGTATCAGACTTATGTTCTGTTCTTCATAATCCTTTATCAGTGTTTCCCTGAAAACGTATGCATCACCTGTGGTCAATTGTCTCATTCAGTGCTCCTTGGGAAAGTGATACGCAGTTCATGTTTCGTGCTGACGGCATCTTCCATGTAGAAAGAAAAATCTTCTCTTGAACATCGTGCTTCAGGAGGATTAAACATTGTCAAGAGCCCATGGAGAACGTGACTCCGTAAGCACTGATGGACCAGGAGCATCCCTTCTGTGTGAGTGACGATGTGCTCCTTGCTGGTCAATGGACTTGGTGCTGGTTGGTAATGAGCTATCAGTTCATGATTTAAATGTCATCTTGTTAGAGGGCAACGTATTACTTTCTTAGGTAGCTTTGCTGCCCAAAATACTTAGTGAGATCTGCCAAGGGGCACCATTTAAAGGGGCCATAATCAACATTTAAATCACTCCCAGGCATACCGCAAAAAACAAACAAACAAGCAAAAATAGCCCATGGAAGATGAGAAGCAGATAGAGAGTAAAAACTCAATGGGATAATAAATCCCTTGTCAGGTAAATCCAGAGGAGGGTTCTGGGATATGTTTGGCAGATAGATACCTGTTTTACTTGGGTTTCAAAGGTAGAGTGATTTTGGTGATAGCTAATAAGCAACTGAAATTCTCAAATATGGATATTTTAGAGTGTTAGTAATTAAAAAAGGTGAAATAAATTCAAATTGGCATTGATTACTCAGAAAAATAAAAATTTGACATAGTGAAGTTCAAGCACTTTGTATCTCATAGGAAAACACTTCATATAAAGTTTACTGTCAATCATGTGGAATATGTGAATGAATGAGATGAATTGATCTGTTGCCAATTAGCGAAATAAGAAAAAGATTATTTCTACCTCTCTCAATTTCCTGGTGAAATAAGTGTAAAAGATGTAAATTCCTTAAGGAGGAAAAAGCCACCTCCCCTTGAGACTTCAGCATTGCTTTTGAGAGATAACACAGGGGCTTTCTCCTCCACGCTCTGCCTTCTGTCCCACCACTACCACTCAGCGCCTACATTCATGCACGATGACTAATTTAGTGGGTTTCTAGTTAATATTTTTACCTTTATTACCATTTGTTTCAAGTTTCTTTCTTTCTTTCTTTCTTTCTTTCCTTCTTTCTTTCTTTCCTTCTTTCTTTCTTTCTTTCTTTTTTTTTCATTTTACCCACAAATTGAGCTAAGCCAGGACCCTTGTTTTGAGTTTTCATGATATTCTATCTTCATTTTAATTTTTAAAAATTTAAATTAATAAACTTTTAATTTTTAAAAATTTTAATTAATATTTAACAGATTAAGTTTAATTCTAAGAGCACAATAACATTTGCTCTCCTTTCTACCTTAACCCCCCTTCATCCCTCTCTAAGGCCTTGCCTCTGTTTTTTTAAACATTTAAGGTTAATACTCTGGACTTAGACATAGTTAAACGCTTAATACTTCACCAACTAAGAAGTTTAATAAGTAAAAAGGAAGACAGACCTTAGCTTAGTGGTCATATAGACTATAGCTATAAGCAATAACTGAATTGAAAAATGACCATTTCTTCCACAAATAGTAAATTAAAAAGTAATCATAGATCATTAGAAATTATAGTAACATAACATTCTTAATCACTGCCTCAACAAAGGTATAAAACAGGTTTTCTATAACACTGAATTATTCATGTGTTAAAAGTTTGAGAAGAGGCATGGGACCTTTCTTATTTGCAGTATATAGAGCCTAGAATAATCAGGTAGTTTTGACATACAAATCTGTTGAAGAGTAGAAATCAAAATCATTTCTACCTGAAGTCATTGCTGCATTAAGCAGAGATGAGTCAAAGCAAGGAAGAATACTGTGTTTTGGATAAAACAAAGTGTAGCTTCCTCAAAATTATTTTTAGACTTCAGTAATTTCTTGTAAACACACAAACCTTAATTTCCAACCACACTTCTTCAAACTAGAGATAGTGGGTTCATGAGCAGAGACAGCTCTGAGGGAATAAGAACTCACTGGGAAGACAGACACAGGACTCTAAGTTTACATTGCTCCTACGTCCACGTCTTTGGCATTGAATGAGGAAGTTGTTTAGTTATTAATAAGTTTTAAGTCACTTCATTTGCAAAGTCATTCCTGTTCAACTATAATAAAAAACAGAAATAAATAGTAAGGTTAGTTAGTAAGTTTCTCTGGCCCCTGACATAAATACTTAAATTTTCACTTACCATGCCTCTCTTGTTCTCTCCAATGCTGACTCCTCAGGGAATAGGTCTACACTATTTTATCTGGGAAACTATTACTGATCATAGTGCTTGGCATGTAGTATGTACTACACAACTGTCAGATTGATCAACCTGTGTATACCGAAGCACTGACTACTTTGTTCTGACTACTTTGACGTGGTGTATTGAAATGTGTGTACTTAGGGAAGCTGGGCACAGATCCATATGCTAGCAGAAAAGAGAATAAGGATGGAGCCCACACCTGCCGTTCAGTTTTAATTGGATGGTCAATTACTCTAGACTCCATATCTTGCCTTAATAAGCACATTAAGCTAGCACTGTCTTTGATGAGATAAATGTCCTCTGTTCTAACAAACATTTTTTTTTCTCCTAAGATTTACTTCTTTTTAATGCAAACTCAGATATATAGAAAGGAGGAGAGACCGAGAGGAAGATCTTCTGTCTAATGACTCACTCCCCAAGTGACTGCAATGGCTGGAGCTGTGTCAATCCAAAGCCAGGAGCCAGGAGCTTCTTCCAGGTCTCCCACTTGGGAGCAGGGTCCAAAGGCTTTGGGCCATCCTCCACTGCTTTCCCAGGCCACAAGCAGGCAGCTGGATGGGAACCAGGGCTGCTGGGATTAGAACAGGGATCCCAGCACATTCAAGGCGAGGACTTTGGCTGCTAGGCCACTGTTCCGGGCCCCTAAAGCATTTCAAAAGCATTCTTCTGATTGAAAGTTGATCAGTGCATGCAAGTCAACCTTCCTGACAAATGATCAGTGTTTGAAAATCCCTGACAATGGCTAAGTGAAAAGATACGGCAATTATAAAGTACACAAAAATATGTTTAGATTGAATTAGAAATGCGCACAAATGTTATCAGCCACATCGAGAAACGGATTTGTTCCAAATTCCCAGAAAGAATCCTTCAACACAGGGTATTTTGTTTTCTCAGTATAATTGGTTTCCTCTTCCACCACAAATTCCACCCCTTGTTTGTTTTCTAATGCTGATAAATAAGAGCATTAGATAAATGGAAGAATATAAATGTAGTATTGGAGGGGTTCACAGGTCAGGAGTCTACACTTGATTTAGTTGTATCTTTTGCTCAAGGTCTCGCAAGACTCAAAGCAAGATGCTGGCTGAGCTGCATCCACTCCTTCCTTAGAGCTAATGTGTCTCATTCAAGCCCCTGGGATTGCTGGCAGAATCGAATTCCTTGAAGTTCATTTCTTGGGAAATCTACTCTGTATGAAGCATCATTCCCTCTTGCTGCATTCAAGATTCTTGGACTTCGGCTTTCAAGGGTTTGGCTATGTTGTATATAGATCTATATCCTGTGTTTATCCTGTTTGAAAATAATTGCCTATCTTAGATGTATAAATTAATGCTTTTCATCAAGTTTGGGATTTTTAAAATCATGACTTTTCCAGATATTTTTTCTACTCCTTTTTCCCTCTAGTTTGTGTGCTGGCATCATTGATGATTTTCCGCAGGCCTTTGACACTCTGCTAGTTCTTCACTCTTTGGTGGTGGTGTTCCTCAGACCAGACAATCTCACTTCACTTTTCTTCCAGTTCTCAAATTTGTTGTTCTGTTACTGATCCTCTCTAGTGATTTTTTCATTACAACCGATTTGCCCAACTCCAGAATTTCTACCTAACTTTTAATTTCTACCTAAAATTTCAATTTTTAATTGATATTATCAATTGGGTGAGACACTTTTCTCACTTATTCTTTGAATATTTAGATATGGACATACCGAATTCTTCGAAAATGCTTTAAATATTCTATTTAAAATTTCTTGTCTAGTAAGTCCAAGGACTAGGCTTTCTCACAGAAAGGCTGTGTTGTGTACAGACCACATATTTTCTATTCCTTTCAGATCACACAATTTTAAAAAACTCTTGACATTTTAAGTCATGTATAAATTTAATTCTCCCTAGGTTTAGTCAATGTTTGCTGCAATTGTTATTTCTTTGTTGCTGCATTTGCATAGTGACTGACCTGAAGGACTATTGCAAGGACTCTTTTTTTCATGTAGCCAGTGAAGTCTGCATAGTTAGCTTAAATGTCAGCTACTTGGGAATGAAGCAATATAGATTATCTACAGCATTTTAAAAAAATTATTTATTTGAGATATTTATTTGAAAGATAGAGGTACATAGAGAGGGAACAACATGTGTGTGTGTGTTTGAGAAAGAGCGAGAGATTACATTTATTGGTTCGCTTATCCCTGACTTACTGGTTGGAGCTGGGCCAAGCGGAAGCCAGGGATCTGGAACTCCCTCTGAATGTCCCACGCGGGTGGACTACAAACACTTAGGCCATGTTGGCTGCTTTCCCAGTCATTTGAGCTGGATTAGATGTGGGGCAGCTAGGACTTGAACTGGCACTTATCTGGGATGCTGGTGTCAGGAGCAGGAGTTTAAATTGCTGTACTACAACAGCAGGCCCTATCTTTTTGAGTGGAAGTTAAGACATCTGCATAGGCATTTGACTGTTTTCACATATTGAAGTTGATTATCATGCTTACCTTAAAAGAATTGTAAGTTTGACTAAGACTTGAGAACACGATCAATACTGATTTGGTCAATGCTGTGCCCATTCGCTTCCCCGAACCCCACCCCCAGTCAGCGCAGCCCCTTCCTTTTGTTGTTGAGGTCAATGAAGCCCAAGGTTATACTTGCTGTTTATGAAAATCCCAGAATTAAAATTTAATTTTGACTTGTGGATATGAAATTATCCCTTGTCAGAGTTTATCTATCAATTACATCTCAATAATCACTTGGTATCCAACATGGGCCCGGTGGCATGGCCTAGCGGCTAAAGTCAATAATCACTTGGTATCCAACAGACAACCACTCTTGTTCTCCATGGATTTAAATCATAATGATTACTTTGAGCATCCAAGTAGTTTCTCATTCCTACTGTCCTTTATTTGCACTGAAATAATGTCCTCTGGTCCTGAGAACTTTCCATACCATACTGCAGAGTGAGATCCAGAAGTGCCCACCAGAAAGGATTTAGGAATAAAATAGAAGATCAAGAATTTACGATTCGGAGAAACAGATTAAATCTGATAAAAATAACTGCTACTAAAAAGTAGGCTGATAATATAAATGCTTCTTTTAGAATGACTATCAAGTTATAACTTCCCCATAGTACTTTTTCCCCATACATTTCCAGAATGATTGAGATATCCCATACTTATTAAAGTTTTCCTTATTTTCTTCTTTACTGAACAACCCCAGGTGACAACCGACATTTTACAGGAGATTCTTTTGTCAACCATATGTATTAGGAGACAGGAACATTAGATAGGATGTTCCTATATAAAATTTTATTTCTATATATAAAAAAAAACACCTGAAATGCTTCCTATGAAAGTTCTAAATCCCTGTGGAAAGGCCCTCTATGCCTTTTACGGAAACATAAAGACAATCTTAGTTTAATTTTGCTTTTATTTTCAAAGAAAACTTCTCAGGGGTTGAATGTGTTTTAAGAACACAAGGTAGCAAATATTTCCTGATGGGGGCCACCTGCTCACTTGGTTCCAAGGACAGCTCCTGGGAGCATCATCATCTTACTCCCTGTGGATCATTGCGCAGCCACTGTGCCTGCTTCTACTCATGAACACCACTGGAGATCTTCCCCAGCTGGTACTTCCTGTTTTAATTGTCTGGGTCTTTTCCTCCACCGGCTTGCAAGAGTTTTATAAGCCTCTCCCCAGGTGGTCATAAGTAACTGTTTTGCTTAGTGAAACTTGCAATCCAGACTGATTGAGATCCCTGCTTTTCCAGTTGCTGAATGTCATCTGAAAAACTGACTGATGTGCTATGTACTACACTTGATAATTTCTGTTTCTTCATATTTTCTCTTTCTTTAATATGCGATTTTCTGTTTAACTAATTCAGAAGTCTCATTTAGTGCATTATTAATAATTAATTTTTAAACTTCACACTTTTTCGTAAAGTGTGACATCAAGGATGAACTGTATGGAAAACCCATGTGATGTATAAATGATTGCTTGAGCAAAGCATAAGATAAAAACCAGAGTGTCTCCTATTGCTCTGTGAATATTATAAGAGATCACAATTTTTACTATGCTGCAATTTTTGGAAATTTTCAGTTTTTTTAATGTCCTAACCCTAAAGCTTATTCTTTCTTTTTTTAATTAATGACATTGCATTATGTGACACAATTTCATATATTACTCCAGAATTCTGACACAACATTCTTTCAGTTTATTGTTATCCATGTTTGTTAATTCTTTCTGTGTCACAAACATCTTTATGACGTTGTAAAAAAGCTATGGACATGAAGAATCAGGCACACTTCTGTGCACATTTTGAGTTTAATCCATGGACTTCTGACAGTCTTCCATGGGATTTGGGATTCTGTAGGTTCTCTGATGTTGTGTGATATAGAAAAGGTAACCAACTTTCTGAATTAATGGAAGCGGTATAATCTGCTCTCCCATGCTTCTTTGGAACGAGGAGAGTCATTTTGAGTAAGTAGGAAGATTTGGAGTTCTTGAAGTTAGAAACAACTGAAGCATGTATTTTAAAATGGAAAGAAGAAAAATTATGTGCAGATACTGATATGACCACTTCGGAAATTCCCTTTACATTTTTGTATAAAGACAAATTTTCACATAAAGTTAAAGGAAATTTCTTCTCATTTGAAACAAGCTATGTTTAAGTATTTGTGCAATGCACACACATGCACAAGAGTACTTTAACAGATTCAATGATAGGATTATTGAAAGGTAACTTTATTTTAAATTTAAAAAAAATGTTTTGAGATCCATGCACAGCTTTTTTTCAGAATATACATCCTCTGTAAGCTTTTTGAAATGCTCATAATGGAGGTAGGAAACAGAGTGAGAGAGAGAGAGAGAGAGAGAGAGAGAGAGAGAATCCATTGTGGTGGTTATTTTGTATAAAGTTGTGAACACACGGTTTGCAAATACAAAGCAGATGCTCATAACCCAAACATAAGTTGAGGTTTCTGCTGAGTCTCTGATCACCCTATTTTCATTGACAAAAACATAATCTTTATGTGCATAAAGTTTAAAACACATTTTATTTAGTGTGCATCACAGGTTTCTTTACATAGCCTCACAACTCCTGTCTGAATTTGGCTGATCTGTGTACAGAGTTTTTTCTGTTATTTCTTTGTGGAACAGGTTGGAATGTCCTTGAGGGTAGCACTTCGGCATGACCCTTGGCACCATTCTGAGCAGTGAAAAGAACAAAAGTTCAAAAAAGCATTATACCACGTGGACTTCAAAAAGGGTACTGGTTTACAGAATGCCAATGAAAATAAAAACACAATGTGTTACCTTCTTCAAGCCCACCTGGGCACACACATGTGAGCTGGCCCAAATTTCTTCCTTTTTGGTGTGTCTGTGAAAGCTTGTGGAAACACAGTGAGAATCTCTTCAGGACTTACTCAGAAATATTAGGGAGTCAATGAATCCGGAACTACAGAACCGGAAAATAATGAGAATAAACTCTTTCTGTGCATATGTGTGTGTTGACACCTACAATAGAAACCAAGAATTTACATTTTAAAAACCATTAATGCTTCACACCAGATTTGAAAACAAAATGCTTTGATAACAATTGCAGGGAATCACTAATCGCTATAAAGATGTCATAACACTCTTCAAAAACAACTAGAAGGTCACAGAGATAGGCCACGCTCACATCACACAGTGATCATTCAAGTTACACCCTCTGCTTATCGCCTGTACAGTCTCTGCTACACTTCTTCTTGTGTTTGAGAATAAACAATTTCTCCTTTATTTTCCCCTAAGCTAAAAATTTTCTTGCACACTTGATTCTGTCCAGAGCCTTACATTTCTAACTACCTATGTGGGCAGTTTCTCTCAAATGTGTGTCATTTATTACAGTATCTAAAAATTACTTCTAATCATGACCATCACCATGACTTACTTCAGAGTTCTATCACTAGACACCTCTTCGTCCTGCTCCCACCATTTCACTCAGGTTAAAATATGTTTGTGAATACGTGAAAGATTGCATTTACCAGTCAGAAGTGATGGAACTTTTACAAGATTCATAACTGTGTACTAATTGTTGATGAGTTCATGAGTAAGAATAATGTAGTTTTGTCCCTGAAGTTGACACCTAACGGGGAAGAGCACCTGAAATTGATTGGGTCCACTCTAAGGCATATTATGACAGTATGGAAAAGAGGAAAAGGCAAAAAATTATGAAATCTTGGAGGCTGCAGCTTATGATATAAACTATCTTGAATAGCTAGATCCCTGGCTTTTCCCATAGTGATGTCTTGGTAGGGTCCTTTTGGGATTCCTCCAAAGAAATGCCTGAGAGATATAGACTTGGGCAACAGGGAAGTTATCCCAGGAAGAATGATGAAGGAAGTAGAGCATGTAACAAGAAAGCAGAAAAGAGCAAAATGAGCAGTGATGGTTCAGCACAGGATTGTAGGTAATGAGAGTTTAATTCCGCTGGAATCTATGAGAGGTGTACATAACTGATCCTGAATTATTCATTGAAAGGCCGGAAAACTGGAGAATGTGTCCAGTCATTCCAATTTCCGATGAGTTGGAGAATGCCTCTCGAACTATTAACTCCTTTTTATTTTTGGATGCACCTGTAAGAAAATCAAGTGGGTTCTTGGGGTACCAAATATGACACTGACTATCCTCCTTTTTTGTTTGAAAGTCAATTTATAAAATATGGACCATGAGTCTATACAGTATGTATGCAAGCATGCATATTATATTCATGTTGGAAATCTGTGTGACTTTCTGTCTAACATGGGTTGTCACTATGTGCTACTTTATCGATATTGTCTGCACTGTGGGTTCTCATGCCTTCAAACAGAACTGAAAGTACATTTCTATTTTTAGATTTCAAATAAGTGGGCTTGGTAGGAATTCTAGGCAAACTATGTTTTAGTAAAAGGACGTTTTTTTCCTTTTTCTATTCTAAGTTTAAGTTTTTAAAACTTCAAAGAAAAGTGATAACTTGCTTGAAAGCTGACCATGTATACCTCAATTTCAGAACCAGAGAGAGCATAGGAACTGCCAGGGGCTCCTCTGTCATCCATGTGCTGTGCAGTTATACTTAGGTCCTTGATAACACCATGCATCTAGAAACAAATTAGGCCAGAAGAAAAGTTCTGATCACCTTACGAGTTGTGTGCTTTTGAAAATTTACACATGTATGTATATATAACCCTTTGAACATACATATATAGATATGAAAATATATCTTGAACATATATCTATTTACATATATTAAACACTTGATGATATCTTTTAAATTTTCTTCTTTGGAGAGTGGAGGTCTTTCTGCTGGTTTTTCTTCTCAAAGGTATCTTGAATTAAGTTATTTTCATACTCTGACACTAGAACTTCACTGAAAATGCTGTTTATTTTTATACAAATTACCTAAAACTATAGTTTTTCCCCTGTGACGATACATTCCTCCATGTCCTTTCCACCAGGTATGTCAAGATGCCTTCATGGTTTTCAACTTTTGGTGGAGATAGGACACTTGCTTCAGTTAATGATGGATTCTCATTTTCGCCACCAGGAGGTGCCAATGATCTGTAATTAGTTCACTCCCCAAAGACAGTACTGTTTTACCATTATCAATCTCAAGGGAAGTAAAATTACTTAAAATCTGTCAGCTCTTCAACCTTGAAATCTACTATGTACTTAAAAATTTAAAATCTACTAGGCCAAGAGCGGTAGCCTACAGGCTAAAGTCCTCACCTTGCACATGCCAAGGATCCCAGTGGCCCTGCTTCCCATTCAGCCCCAGGCTGTGGCCTGGGAAAGCAGTGAAGGACAGCCCAACGCCTTGGGATCCTGCACCCATGTGGGAGACTCCGAGAAAGCTTTTGGCTCTTGGCTTTGGATTGACTCAGCTTTGGCTGATGCGGCCACCTGGGGAGCGAATCATCAGATGGTGGATCTTCCTCTGTGTCTCTCCTCCTTTCTGTATATCTGACTTTGCAATAAAGATAAATAAAATTTAAAAAAAAAAGCTAAAATCTTCTTAAAATGTATCAACTCATTTTAAAAAAATAACGGAATTCGTTAATTTACATATTAATCATAAAAATCTGCTCGTTTACCAGATACTAGAAATAAAGACTCCAGGAAAATGATGAAGCTCCCCTCCCCCCTCAAAAAAAAAAAAAAAAAAAAAAAAACAAGATAAATCCTATGACTTCACTTGTCTGCTCGGGGAGCATGGCGGCTGCTCCTGCCTAATTAATATTACCTCTAATCTCCCTCTTTGCCTGCTCAGCTCACGGCTTGCTCTCCTGGCCGCATGTTCCATATCCCTCCAATCTCGTTTGTTATTCTTCTCCGATCCAACTGCCGTGCTTAGTAACATCTTCTTGTATTGAATAAGTAGTTTCATGCTCATTTTCCTTGTATAAAGCTGATTCAAGTCTTCCACCCATGAAGTCATCCCAGAATAAAACCTTATGATAGTTAATTTACTGCCAAGTTCTTAACACCCGCTTCCGGACACTAATTTGAAATAATTTCAATATGCTGATTAGGATGTTACATTGGACGGTTCTTAAGTCTTTTCATGTGCTTAAGCTATGTCCCCAAATAATACTTTGTCGGCCAGAATTGTCATTATCCCTCCCACTTCTATTACTTTTATGATAAGAGCAAAGTCTTGGAGATTTTTCTGCTAGGAATAAGAACTTAATATTCATGGAATAATTAAATGTACTATAGCTAATGTTTTTGAATGCTCATTATTCCAGATATAGGGTCTGCTTCTTCTACCTTTACCCTCTTTCTGTCTTGTTATTTTCCTTCTTTTTTCTTCCTTTTCTCCTATATTATGCCATATATCTTTTCAATTTTTGCTTAATTCATTTATTTGAAAGGCAAACTAATACAAAAGGAGTTTCAGTCTGTTGGTTTCTTCTCATAAGCACTGAATAAAGAGCTAGGAGGAGGCAACACAAAAGCCAGGAGCTGGGAATGGATTCTGGGTCGCCCAGGCGAATGTCAGGAACCCAAACGCTTGCGTCACCGTCTGCTGGCCCCAGAGGAATACATTATCAGGAGCTGGAATATGGAGAGGAGACAGGACTCTAAACATTGCATTGCAGTGTAGATGTAGGTGTCCCAGGTAACATGTTAACCATGGTCTCAGCACCAAACTCTGCTACATTTTCTTCTAATGAGAGAAAATACATGTAGATTTTTGGAGGAGAATTAGTAACATGTAAGGGCCCAATAGGTAACTAAGAAGAAGGTAGATTTCACAGAAATAGAAAGATAAGTGTGATGGGCAATATAATATAATGAACACCCAAGGATGCACACGCACTACTTATGAATTGCCGAAAAGGACTTCACCAAGACCATTATGTTGAATATCCTGGAATGAGATTGTCTTAAATGTCCTGATTGGCTTGATATAATTGCTTGCTACCTGCTAGAAGAGAGGCAGGAGATTTAGAGTGAGAGAATGAAGTGTGAAGATGGCAGGTCAGCCAGCCAGGAATGATGCAGGACCATGAGTCAAGATCGTATGTGAGAAAGTTCTGGAAGCTGTGAAGACATGCAGTGTATTCTTTCCCAGAAGCCACTAAGTGACACAGCTCAACTTCTTCATTGCAGCCCAAAGACTCAGCTTTTGGGTGACACATTTCTTAGTCTTAGGTGACTAAATCTGAGGCTGAATATGTTGTTACAAGAGTAATAGATAACCGAGACAACATGCAATATTTAGGTTTTTACTTCATGAAAATAAATTTCTCATTTTGTTTAATTATTATCACACTCCAGAATTCAGAACTAATACAAAAATCACATATACACTCTTAAAATATGATATACGATACATTTGCTTATCCAAATGGTAAGATTTTCATAGTCTCAACCAACTTATTTACTTGAGCAATAGAAACATATACACAAAGATTTCATATATATGCATGTATATAGACATATAAGTATATAGAAAACATAATATACATATAAAAGAAGAGTTAGTACTTTTTTCCTTTGGTTCACTCCACAGGTGCCCACAATCCACTGTAATTGGGAATGGACAGGTGCTGGGAGAGGAGCTGGAAGTGTGAATCAAGTCTCCAGTGTTGTAGAAACAGAGTAACTTGAGCCATCACCACTGCTCCCCTTGGTTCTACAGTGGAAGAAAGATGAGGTCAGGAGCTGCAGCTGCTAATTGTACCTAGGAATTTCTGTGTTTGCTGGGAATGTTAAGTGATAAGCTGATCACCTAATACCTTTCTGTTCCCCCCATCGCTATCAGCCTATATTGTGAAAACTTTTCCCATATCAGCAATATATTACTTTCTTTTAGGAATTTCACCATATTATAAAATGTTACCATAATATGATCATAATATGGTTTCTGTTGCAAGCCAGTTAGGGGGTTTTTGGTATTTCAAGTTACATTGTATCTTATCAAGAATTTATAATCAGGAAAATGATTAGATGTGGGATTCAATTGTTGGGAATGGCACAGTGATTATTCTCAAAATTTTTATGATTTAAAATGTACATGCTTTGTTAGTTTAGTAACTGTAAAAATTATTGGTTTAATTACTGGGAGACATAGCTAGGACAGATTCAGAGCTAAAAGCTGACACTCTAAAAGTATGAAGACCATTTGCTCAAATTAATGTGATATGTTAGGGTATGTGCCACAAAACCTCACAGGTTGTATAGAAAAGGCAGAATTAAAACATAGGTTTGTTTTGGTGCAAAAGATTTCAAAACGCATGCTTGCAGAGAGTTTGTATTAAAAATATATACTATGAAAAAAATGACACAAGATACAAAAAATATTTCCACACTGATTTTGAACTATCTTCACATATGCACTTTTATTTAATTCTTAGAAGAAAGCTGCAAGGCTTTGACAACACAGAAGACCACCTGGCAACCTGGAAGAGCAGCACAGACAGAAGGTAAACACAGCTCCAGCTGACGCATGGCCCACTCTTTTTTTTTTCCTTTTTCTTTCAGAACAAAATTCAGTCTGTGAGTTTTTCGTGACCAATTTGTAATTACTTAAATGTAGGCTGCTGTAGACAATTTCCATTTTCTTTGTTTATTTCTTCCTCTTTATTTTCCTCTTTCTTGCTGTCACTATTTCTATCATTATAGTTATATATATTTAAATTTATATTATATATATATTGATCCTATCCATCACTTTTTGATTGAGGTAGACTAATAAATAGCTGTTAATTAAAAAGAGCTCCTGTGTATTCCTTCCATTCTGTTAGTAGCCACACAATCTTGCATTTTTCAAAATGAAACAGTGTGTGGTGGAAATGTTGTTGACTGTTACCTCAGAGATATCTGTAAGACTGCAGCATCTATGGAACAAACATAAGAGCTACCATATAGCAAGGTACGGACGGAAATGTTAACATGTATACTCATACATGAAAAAAAGGTAAATAGATTTATTTTTAATCCATCTTTTGATATTCTAACTTTTTATATAAGATTCCAGAGAACAGAAAGCGCTCTGCCTTTCCTTTGCACCATGAGACAAATATAGAACCTGTTGGGATGTATGATGTTATATGGTCTTATTTGCTGAAGACTTGATCATAACATGCACCAATGTTGTCCCTGATTAGACATGCCTGGCACCTTGCTGGTGATCCTGCCACTTTTCTCCATCCTCACAGCAAGCAACATGCCACTGAGTTGCAATTTCAAACACATGAACTCTGGTTTGCGGCATATCTGGACTTCATCCTGCTGGTGACACTCATTAAATGAACCTAGGTCAATTTATTCAGACTTACTAAGCCTCAGTTTTTCACTGAGAGACCTCGGGACCTCTATTGTTGTTTGCATTAAAAGCTGAAACTTCCAGAAATTATGAGGAGGTATACAAATATGTGAGATTGTAAAAGCCGCTATTAAGCATCTCTTAGGAAAAACAGCTCATCAAGTCATATCTGGGACATAGCGAGATAAGGGTTGGATGATTACATTGGTCCCTCCGCCAGCCTGCATTCATGACTGCATGCACATTCAGGCCTTTCTTCCTCCCCTCCTTCCCACGTCGATCCTGTAAAAAGAAAAAAAAAAAAAGAAAAAATATAGAAAGACTGAAATACAGAGGATCAGTCCTTAACTAGCTCATCGTTGATGACATTGATATTTGTTTACAACTGTTGTTAAATCCATTTCCTCTGTAAAACTGGCCTTCCATGAAGAGCCAGTCTAGATACTTTTAGAGACCACTATTTGGGATAAACTGTGTGATAATTGCACTTGGCCTGCCACCCACATTCTTTGTCATCCCTGATCTTACATCCTTTCTATCCTTGGAAATAGCAGCTTTCTCTCAGGATGCAATCACTGGAAAGGAAATTTGAACTTATACATAAACAAAGCCCAAAGAGAGGCCAATATTTAAATTGTGGATAGCTACATGAATAGATCAATCATTATAAGCCTTAGCTGTTACGAGGCATGTCATAGATGTGGAAAGACACAAGTTTTTAAGGTAAGCCAGAAGCACAAGGAAAACAGATGCTGTGCTGTTGGGATTTGTAAATGCTGCCAAAAGATTGAGCATTGTTAGCTGCCATAGTCTGTCTATAAACCTGGAATGAAGATAATGAGAAAAGCAATCAATATCTAAGGAGCGGTATGACAGGTCCTGGCCCTTGTGGCTTAAATGTATTTGATTCTGGGATGCAGTGACTGTAACTGTTGCATTTCCATTTTGTGTACAGTTAAACTGAGACTCAGGATAAAGAATTTGCCATAGTCACAAAGGTAGTGAAGCTGCAGTTGAAAAGCTGAGGCACATAACTCCATTGTAATATTAAATTCTAAAGAAGATAAGTTGAAAGTGTGAAATCCAAAAAGTTGAAGGAGTAATGGAGAATCTAACCTGTATGAGTGATCTTTGTTATTTATCCTTAAAAGGGAACCTAGTTTGAAGAAAAAGTTTCTTTAACAAAATTGTGATGTGCAGTTACAAGAAAAAAAGGTAGTTGGGGTTAGGAAAAATAACAGTCTCTGGGATCTACCAGCCTCCAGAAAGTAGGCACATTCGACAATCAACAGGATAGAGTTTTTATTGAAAAAGCACACACAGATAAAAGAAGTGATGCTCATTGGATGTGAGTTGAGATGTGGATGAGTGAGAATGGGTGGTCAGTCTCAGGAATGGAGCCAGAAGGATGTCCGTGTCTGCAACTGACACTGACAGTGGGTACTAGAAGTAACAATCACCACAAACCAACAACAACGAAACCCTTGCTCTTTCTAGCAGGAGGAACACAAGAGCTTGAGCTCCTAATTATACAATGAGTGATGGTGTCTTCCATGGTTCATTGAGGTCTCTTGTGATTCATCCTCTGTCATTTTCTTTGCCTTTCTTTAAACAAAGGGTATGCCTTTGGAAAGGAAAATCCATGTTGTAAGATAATTGCTTTTCAGAAATTTCACCCAGAGCCCACAGCCTATCTACCCATTGTAACGGAGGGATGAAGAGATGAGATGAGAGGCCGAAAGGTTTGCAGCTAACACAATTCAGATCTGCAGAAAGAAAGGTAAGAAGAGAAAGAACAAAATGAACTTTTATACTACTTCATGTCCAAAATAAACTTCTTTAATTTGCCCTTAAGACATTATCCAACAAATCCAAGATAATAATCTTCTCTAATACGAGTTTCATTTCACATAAATATTCTGCCAACTTGAAACTCAAGTGATGGTTATCTTCTCCAAATGGTCTCTCAATCTTTAAATTCTTTCATCTCAAAATGCAATCTTGGGCCCAGTGTGGTAGTCTGGTGGTAGTCTGGTGGTAGTCTGGTGGCTATGTCCTAGCCTTGCACAAGCTGGGATCCCATATGGATGCCAGTTTGTGTCCCAGCTGCCCCACTTCTGATCCAACTCCCTGATTGTGGCCTGGGAAAGTAGTAGAGGATCATCCAAAGTCCTGGGATCCTGCACCCATGTGGAAGACCCAGAAGAAGCTCCTAGCTCCTGGCTTCGGATCAGCTCAGCTCTGGCTGCTGCAATGACTTGGGGAGTGATACAGTGAACAGAAGATCCTTTCCTTTGTCTTTCTTCCTTTAGGTGCGACTTTCCAGTAAAAAGATAAATCTTACAAAAACTGCTATCTTATTGCAAAGAGTCCATTATCTGCAAGATGAAGACAAATGCTGCCTCCAAGTTTTAGTTAAACATATTCAGCAAGAGGAATTACAGAAACAAGAAACTCTTCTTCTGAGAATGTGTTTTCAATCAATTGTATGATTTACGTAAGGTTTAGAAAGTATAGCATGAAATATGCACAATACATGGCATTTTTCTTGCCCCTCTTTTTTTTCTGCAATTAAGTCCTTTACCTTTCACCTTATTTTGAAAGAAGTGTGAAGCATGGGTGTGATAGGCTGAGCAACAAAAAATGGAAATGTAGGCTCCCAAAACACTGGAGAAAGTTCTACACTGCCTGCTTATTGGTCAAAATCCCAAAGGCTATGACTTTCAAAAAAATAATAGCTGATGCTTTCTTTATATCTTTTAAAAAGGGGATGTGAAGCCCTCAAAGTGATGTGTACAGCTTACAGGATAACTGGGAGTTCAGACTAAGTATTTGCTGATCAGAACTAGTATCTTCACGGAAATGACAAATACAAAGATGGCTGCAGACAAGAGACCATCAAGTATGAGAGTGGGTTCCTGAAGTTTATTAGAAAAAGCTGTTACTATTTCGAGCAGGCAAGATTCAACAGAGCCAGCTCTTGATTAAGCACAATCCAATGGTTTTCCTGCAGCCAACAAAACATCCTTATTTCTTCTGGCATAATAGAATAGGCCAAACATTTTCATGAGACAGTTTCTGTATTAGTTAGTCTATGCTAAATAGGAATAAACCACCTTGAAACATTGTGGATGAAAATGACAACTGTTTATTTGGTTCAAGATTTAGTCATCAGTTTAGATTCTATTCAGCTGGACATGACTTTTTTCCTTATGTGTCAGCGGTCATTATCTAGGACAACACAGAACTGGTCGGTTAGTTGAAGGACCTCAGCTGAGATGACCTCCGTGGCTGCTCATGGTCTCTCTCTGGCTAGGTGGCCTGGGACTGTTTACACAGTGCCAGTAGGAAAGGGAATTTAGAAGAGAGTTTGCTTTGTCTAAGGAAGACAAAAACTGCATGCTGTTTTTTACCTCTTGCTTCAGCACAAATAAATCTTTTTCTCTCTTGTAATAGTTGTCCACTGTCATTGATCTGAAAGGAGCATGTTGCTGACTTCCATCCCAAAATTAATCCAAGAAAACCATAAGTGAGCACAGACCAGAGAGCTTGCTCAGTCCCCCTAGCACAGTTATTCAGAAAATCCTTCTTTATGTGGCTGAAAGATCAAATATATACCACCTCAGGAGCACAAAATGTGTTTAAAATTTCCCTAGAAAAGAAAATACAGACCTGTTGGGGGAGAGAGCACTGTGGCAGCGATGCTGCTGAGATGGAAGGTAAGGCTGAAGGTCCAGTTTGTATGAGAGAAACGTTTGGGTCCTTGGTGTTGTAATCCACTAATGCACAAATCAAATACTACAGAAACAACAGAAGTGGAATAAGAGATGCTAAAAGGAACGAAAGAAGAAAGATGATGAGATGAATAGAAGTGAAGGAGTGAACAGAGGGCAAGCTTTGGAGTTGTTACCATATAGCAGGGCAGTAGTTTCTTTACTCTCAAGCCTCCTTTGTACTTGCAATAGTGAGAAATGGACAGAGAATTTGAGCAGAATCCGGACTAGATGCACAGACAGTGTCTACTTTGTGGACAGAATGTAAGGAGACACATAAACCTTTCAGCAGTCAAGACTAATAGTATTTTATGAAGTGTTTATCATTATAAATGCAAAGTGTGTATCAGTGACAAAATAACAAAATTTTGCATATTGACACTGCAGATTTTTTCATTTGATTTAAAGCTTGCAATATGGTTCCGGGAGCCATTTTACTTAAAAGTGTGGTAGGGCTCCATCATGATTTACTGTTAATTTTACTTAACTTTAAAAATATTGCATTGAGATATCATTGATCTTTATCCATGAGATTTTTCTGCTTCCTTCCAGTTTTTCCCCCCATTTCACTCACTTTGTCTTAGGATGAGACTCAGATACGGTTCATGGAGTGACCTGATGTAATGGAGCTGAGGGCTCAGGATTTAGAATCCTGTGTGGTAACTTCTCATCCTTGCTGTCAGGCAATTTTCAAGTTCTTTAGCCTTGGACTCTCAGTTTTATTCTTCATAAAATAGGGATAAAAATCAAATTTCTTTGTAGAGATATTTTGAGGATTAAAGGGTTTGATGATTTGGAACATTTAAAATGGATATATTAGTCCTTACAGATACTATCTGCAAAGTGTCCTGTGCTGCAGAGCAGGATTCTTTCTGCAACAGGGCTACCTTAAGGGTCAAACATGCTTATCTTCTTCACACAGATGTTCCTCCTATTCCCAAACACCTCCAAAAATGATAGAGCTTCATTTCTCCATTTGTGATCTGAAATTCTCATGTAAGCCTTTGATATAGCCCAGAAGATCATATACATCTCAATGGCCAGGCTGCATTCTAAAGAACAACTGTGTTTTTCCGGAGCAAGGGTGTGACCATAAATTTTTTTGTTGCTTACTCATTGTGTTTTGTTTTGTGTTTGTAGCTTTTAAGATGGGTCCCTTGCAGGAGCAAAATTGAGACTCGTTGTCACAGCAGCTGCAGGTTGAGTATAGCAGAGAGACTAAGAGAAGACTGAGAATGATGTCAAGTTCTACCTCCTACTGAATAGGTGAGCTTGAGCTTACATGTCTAACAGAAGTGAGAAAGAATATGTGATGGTGAGGGGTATGTAGCAGGTGTTCACTACATGCTAGTTTCACCCATCTCCCTGCCCTTTTCCCACCAACTCTGCTCATCAACTCTCTCCTTCTTTCTCTCTTTCCCCTTCAGCCCTGAAGCATTTATCAAGAACCCACATTAAAACAGAATTTGTATTATGCCTTGGCATTGAAAATATGAGTGATCTGTTTGTAGCAACCCGCTGACTGGAAACAGAAATAAATGTGCATGAATGCCTGTGAGGACACAAGCAAATTTCATGGGGTCTCTTCTAGGAAGTCAGAGTGTTAGCTTCTACATGCAATTAAGTTCTTACATGAAGCTACATTCCCACTCCAAATCCTCTTTTCAGCATAAGTTTGCCGCCATTAAAGCCAAAACAACAGACACATTGAGATACCTAGGAGGTTCTTTCATTCCAACAGGATAGGGACGGGAGCAGGGGTGGAGGGGAATAGAACAAGGAAAGAAACGTCTCCTGCCATGGTGGCAGAAGGGGGCTGCAAGGGAATGTGGAAGTGGGCAAGATGAAGGAGGACAAGGGAATGGCCGGGGGAATGGCCTGGCAGGTAACGGGGCAGCCAGCGCCGGGAAGGGAGAAGGAATGGGAAGTGGATGGGAGGGAGGCCATATGGGATACGTGGATGGGATTGTGGGCGGGCTTATGGGGTTACAGCTGATTGGTGGGCAAGCAGAATGATGAGAAATCTGCGAGCCTTGGGAAGGAAGAGCAGGTAACTAAAATAATAGAGTCCAAGCTGGCAGTGTCATCCAGGGCCGATATTTGAGTCACTCCTCACACAGAGAGTCAAGATTTTCTGAGCCCAGGATAAACTCTCTCTTTGAAATATGTGGATAAAGTGGAAAAACATTTTCGATATGAGAGTAAAGCAATGCAATTGCACAAAAAGATGATAATCCTCTTCCTTTGAAAAAGAGAAAAGAGCATACACTCAATAGAATGGAAAAATCTACAAGATGACTCTGTTACTTGTTTCTACTAGCAGGTTGTGATATGATCAAAATGACCGATTGTGTTTTATTTATTTATTTTTTAGTAAGAATTTCCAGTGAGATTCTCAGAACACAATGACTTAAATTTAATATGGACTTTAGAAAGAAGAGTAATGATAACCACAAGATAAGAAAGAACCACAAATACCAAAATATTTGTTGATTGCCAAGCTCCTGAAAACCTTGATGTCATAAGTACAGCTTCTGAACACACACACACACACACACACTGCTTCTTTTCTTCCAAAGGGAATTTTGAAATTCATTTAGGACATATCATTTTTTTATTTAGGAACTTTTTATCATTATTTTATAATACTTTTAATCAGGCAAATTTGTTTGGAAAACCCATGGTCTCTGGGGGAAGCAATCTTCTCTGCAAATGTAATTGACAAGTGAAAATATTTATTATGTGGCACTTATGGGTAAGGTACAGTATCAACCACATGTTTTCACAAATATGCTACATGTTTGTGTCACAGTCCAAAAGTGAGTACCAGTATTTGCTTCAGCATCTAATGTGGAATAGGCAAAGACAAACAAAATGCTTTGACAAAGATTACACAGTACATGTCTGAGGTGGAATTCTATGTCACATAGTTAAATTTAAAGTATAAAAACTAACCCTTACATCATTTGCTAGAATATCAGAATTTTATACAATCAGTGTGCCAGACCCATCACAATTGAGAGCTTGACAAAGTGTAGATTCCAATCTTTATCTATATCAGAATCTGCATTTTCAGAAAGCTCCCAGTGAATATATGTGCACATCGATGTTTAAGAAATCCTGTTACAAAGTTGTTCAGAAAAGTCATATTTTTGCATTGGGTTGTGATGTCTCTACCAAGAGATAACAATCTGGAAAGCTCTGAAGAAGTTTTCAACTCTAAAACTCGGCTTTCAAGCTTATCTTGATATGTTCATCATTTTAAGGTGTTTTCAAATCCCTTTAGGGATTATCATTCTTCAGTCATTTTTTAAAGCTTCCTGGAGGTGGTCCTCACTCCAAGACCGAATGAGTTTCAAGGAAAGAATCACCCTGGTACATCCTATAAAACTAGAGACCCAACTAGGAAATAGATCCACAGCAGGCACAACAGAAGTCATGACAACAGACCTCACTTAAAGTTTATTACCATTTTACTTGAACAACCGTAGCTAATATTTGCACTATGCATTTAGTTTATAATAAAAATTTCACACACAGAGAAATGTATACATGTTATACACACACATTTGTTAACATGAATGTTATAACTTGAGGTTAGAATACTTCAAATTGGGATCTCTACCAAGGATTACAATGTCCTGTAGGTGTCCGTGAAGTCTTGTGCGTGTTTATGAACCATGTCACTGCCTTCTCACACACCAAGTAACAGTGAGCTTGTTAAGGGAATGTCTGTGGCTATAGACTCCAAGTATCTTTCAGACAGTGTTATGGATTGGCTAGCTCTTTGCTACTCAAACTCATGTTCATGTTTAATCACCAGGGTTTTATATAAATGACTGAGGGGTTAGGGTGCAGGGTTGTCCTTGGTAGGTGGGCTTGGTTGGAGGTCCTCAGACCACAGGGGATGATGTGCCCCTGGAAGATAGTTCTCAGGGGGTGTTGGTTGTGTGAGCCGGGTATGCTTCCAGTGTCTCTCTTTTCTGGTTCATTGCATGATTGTTCTTCCACACACAAGATGCCATCCAAGGTCAACCTCCTCACCAAATGCCAGGTTAAAAGGGCATTGAAAATGAACTGAAGCTGCATACCGTAAGTCAAAATAAATATTTTCCTAAACTACCTCTCAGATAGTTTAAAGTAGTTCAAAGATAACTAATAGACAAGGCAAAGGAAAAAAGACAGAAGTAAAAGAAAAGAAAGTTGTGTCTGCCAGTTACAGATGTCAGGTTTTTAGTTAGTGAATCTTTGAAGTTTCTGAGTTCATAATCTCAGATCAAAATTTAGAGAAACTGTACATCACACACTGAGTGACTACATGTATTACATGGGCATTATAGCTTATAAGTGAAATAACTGCATTTTATGAATGAAAATATGCAAAAATTTTCCTAATTAGTGAGGTGACCTCTTATGGATACCTGTTGGCAATTCCCTCCTGTGCAATGAGTTTAAATGCATTGGATTGAAAGTAAATTCCATATTTACCATCTCTGTTGTCAGTGAACCTTCCATGGCAACAATTAACAGAGGAGATAAACTGGTCCATCAATCCTAGTTACACACTTTTATTAACCTCGTGACATTTGTAGACTGTATAATGTTTCCAAGCTTCTATCCCATTGTCCATTCCATAGGAATCCTAAGAGCACACAGACCCAAGGTTTGTTGTGAATATTAAGCAGGATGGAATGTACCATGGCTAGTATAGAGCAATGTTTCATTAAAAATATACAGTAAGCATTTCTGAGTGTCCACAAAGTTGAGGTACATGCAAATGCACAATAATAAAATCCTCATAAGGCTTACCCTCTAACAGAGATCATGGGCATTACAGACACAGTCAAGTAGGCTGATGTTAGATCACTCTGAGAGCTTTCAACACTATTTTACCTGTTAGCAAAAACTATATCAGAATTAAGCCAAATGATCTCAAGATTTCTAGCCATTCTTCCTATTACTACGCTTTTTTCACATAAATGTATCACCAATGGAGAAGCACCAAAAATAAAAGGCAGAAGGAGGTACCCTAAAAATCATTCTCATATAAGGTCTGGTAATTTCCTTCTCAGAAGTCTGCCTCATTTGTGAGTTACACATCTCAGCCATTATCAAATAAAAAAAAAAGAAGCATAGAATTAGCCAAAATATTTGTGCAATTTGAAGATGGGGTGTGACCTCTTATGACTGTGTTTAGATGTGTGGGAAGGAGGAAGTGACTGGTCTCAAGCTGTTCCTTCATGCAAAGAAAAAGAATGTCTTTATTATGTCCGACTTTCAGAGGTTGTAATGCGGCAGCTACCATCATCGTTTCCCTTTATTTTTATGCTTTTTTTTCATAGAGATGAGGACAGGAAGACTGTCCTTCTGAACCTCCTCTCTGTCAAAGGGCTTCTATGGATTTGCAGCATGTGGAGGAAGATCAGACAGTCTTGGCCGAACTTCTGCCAAGCTGCTGAAGTCAGAGACTTCCCACACCTTCCTGGGTCTCCTCAGTTCTTATCAAAGAGGCAGAGCTGGCAGCAGCTGTCTCTGCACTTCAGAGGAGGAAGCAATCAGGCCATGGGAAGAGAAAACCGACTCTGGGAAGCACAAGACTTCTCTCAAGTGTCACTCACTCAATCCCTGGCCATCAGAAAGGATCAGGATTGTAAGCAGAGGGGGTTGTTGTGAGCAGCAGTTCTTGGAATATTTATTTCTGCACACACATTGAAAAGCTGAGGCCCACAGTTTAAGAGAAATATATTGGATCAATTTTTTTAACCACTTGACCTTCTGTAGTTTTGTTCTTTAAACCTCATCCCACTCATTCAGCATATTAGGTGCCTGCATGGCTAACAGCGCCTAACCTCCTGGCTCAATACACTGAAGGCTTCTTGGAGGGCTTACAAAGCATTTTGAAGAGTTAAATGCAAATGAATCAGGAACACATGGATTCAATTTCCCTGGAAATTCACATATGCTTAGAAATGAGGGGGGCAGTGTCTGGCCAAATGTGCTTTGATTTATCTGACCCCAAAACATACCCCCCCTCCTCTTCCTTTCCCTCCTCAGAATCATTCAAAACTTTGGTTAATGTCAAACCATGGCTGGGTTCTTGAAACCCTTGAAATCTGAAATGGTTTGTGTTCCTGGAACGCTCCATTGAATTAAAAAGGGCATTCAGGGAGTCTTATTCTGTTCCCCGCAACCCTCAACTAGAGCTCACAGGATTTGCTTCTACTTAATGGGGTTAAATTAAAGCGTGGCTGTGATGATGTTAGTTCAATCACAGAGTTAACCACCTACTACAGGCTATGGAAACCCTCCGTTTCTAAAATGAACATTTCCATTCACAGGAAGTTGTCCTTCTGCCAATAAAAAATCAGGTTCATTTTTTTTTCTAGGATAGCACCACTGAGACAAAGGGACGGAATTATGCAACTGTAATCATCAAGATCGTGATGAGCATCATTCTAACATTTGTTGTGTGTTTTAGAGTTTCTGGGGCACCTGTTCTAATAATCACATTGAATGATACTGAATATCTCTCACACCAAGTGCCAAGGATGGAATCATTTAGATACTGTTTAGGACTGTCAGGCCAAGAGCTACCTTCATGAAGGAGCTGGCACCCAAACAACAAAGGAAGCATCCTGGCTAAGGCTAATTTATCTCAAATGCTCTGGGTCTCTTCTTTCTTCAGAATGTATAAAAGAGACAAGAATGGAAAATGCAACTTATAATTTAAAAGCCTTGTTACAGAATGCAACCAGTCTATTAGTAGTCAGAAGCATGATCTTGACTGTGATAAATATTCAAGTGATAAACATGCTTGATAGAATCTTGTGCTTTGGGGTTATTTGTTAGAAATAACTGGTATTATGTTTGCCCTTCTTTCTCCTCTCAGGCCACTTGGTGGTTATAATGAGCATGTACTTATTCTTCATGGCTTGATGGGCCTATCACTACTGAACTATCATCTTCAATTTCTTCCCTACTTGTAATGAAAAGCTGTGTGCAGACACCAACAGAGGGACCCTTTAAGGACTGAGGGTGAAGACAGGAAGATGGGAAGGGCTAGTTCAGGACAACTTCTTATTAATGTCAGAGACTCTTTTTCATGCTTTGTTCATATGCTATGTCTCAGCCAAAGTTACACCATTTTGTTTCTTTCCTTCTTTTCTCTTCTACCTAGAATCTGATCTTAGCATGTCCAAAAAATGCCTCCCAGAATTCTTATATTTATGGTTTAAATATGCTCCTTTCAGATTCATGGGGCATTTTAATTGATCACTTTATGAAATGAAAGCCCCACACTTCCCTCTTGTCTGAAATGCACAATCCTATTTATGTCCTTCATAACATGATCAGCAATATTATATGTTTATTTCCTTTTTGATTGTCTTTGCTTCTAGTACTAACAGCTTCTTAGTTGCATCACCATTTCCTCAATAGAAAGGCTGGAATATGGTAGGTGACCAAAGGAAATAATACTTGTGACTTACTTTGGTGAGAAACCCAAACGTTGAAAATAATGTCATTTTAGAGGTCTGTTGGATTGGAAATCAGTAAACAATAAGTGTCTTCATCTATTTTCTTTAACCAAATAGTATTTTAGACAAAGAAATGCAATAACCCTTTATTCATAAAAAATAAGTGTTTACCAAGTTCCAAGACAGCAATATCATAAGGTGAGCACCTTTTCTTTTAAGCTTTAATTATTTTTATTGGACAGCTAGACTTACGGAGAGAAGCAGACAAAGAGAAAGCTCTTCCATACACTGGTTCACTCTCCAGGTGGCTACAATGGCTGGGACTGAGCTAATCCAAAGCCAGGAGACAGGAGCCACTTCAAGATATCCCATGTGGTTTCAGCATCCCTAGGCCTCAGGTCATCTTCCACTGCTTTCCCAGGCTAAGAGCAGGGAGTTAGACAGGAAGTGGATATGACCTGGAGCTTGTCAGGGACCCTGCCCGTGCAAGGTGAGGATTTTGCCACTGACCCATTGAGCGGGAACCAGGATGAGCAATGTTAATCTTACTCTCTGTAAATGATGGCATAAAATGTTGAAGAATGAGCCAGACTCTGTCAATCATATTGTTGGGCAACATGCCAGTCAGTGAATGAAGTGGAGTTCATACATCTGATGAGTGTCTCGAGAGAGGAAGTATTGCCACAGTGCCATATACAATGATGACAGATTTCTGCCTGAAATAAAGAATCACAAGTCTAAACAAAGGTTTTTACTGAGTTCTATAAGAGTGTAACTATGTAATTAGCTTGTTTTTTAAGAGGTAAATGTTTGTAATCTAAATGCACAAATAAAGTGGGATAAACACAAAATAAAATGTACATGACTAGGTAAAGAGAAATTAAGTAAAAAAGGCAGGTGCAATATCATTTCACTACTCAAAATATAAACCATATACTCTTTAATATTATATTGGAGTCGGATTGTAAGCTTTATTCTGCTTTCTCTAGAAACCATCATAATGAGTAAAATATGATTCAGTATGTGATTTATGGGCAGGACCAGCCACATAATTTGCTGGCCCCAGTGCAAAATGAAAATGTGGGGTCTCTCATTCAAAAAGTTGGAAAAATGCCAATACGTGTAATGAAACAAGAAACTTTATTTTCTTTCATTCTCTTGCTCTTAGCCTATCTTTTTTTTTTAATATTTAATGATACACTCCCTCAGGCATGAGGATGCTGGCTAGGCGACTGCACATGCTTAGAGGCACCTGGAGTTTCACCCGTGACTTGGTTCATGCACACAAGTGTGGCTGTTTTCTTCCTGCCAGCCATCTCACCTATATACTATGTCCTCTCCTACCCTTTCCGTCACCCTTCCCCTAGTTTAAAATGAATGGGGAAGCTTTGAAAAGATTCAGCACCCTGGATTAGGGATGGAAACAGGGTGCGAATGAGTGCACCAATGTGAGAGTAAGACTGTATATATTTTCTTAATAATCAAGTCTGTTAGCTACTACCAGGTGTTGTATTTCCAGCGAGATATTCTTTGGTTGCCAATATGATTGGAAACCTCATGTTACTCTGTGTTGCTTAGACCTAACTCAATGCATACCCCCAACCTGTTAGAAAAATACAAGCCTGTAACTAACTTGGAGTTCTGAAATGGCTATCTCAGGTCACTGGTTGTTTCCAAATTTAAATCCTCAATTTGAATGGCTAAATCGATTTCAACTTTATTTTTCCAACCAGTTTGGAAAGAATGGAAAACAAACAAGTCAGCAGTCTATGACTTCTAGAGCTGAAGGAAATGAAAGTCAGCTTTTCCACCAAATGGTCAAACCTTTTCTTGTGTCGCAAGGAGCTAATCTCACTCCCTTAACAGCTCCTGCATTCTGCATTGCAGCTCCAGCTGTCTCTGAAACAAGCCATCCACTTTCTCCAGAATGCAACCAATTCTTCCATTATTCTTTTCTACTATTCCCAAATTATTCAATGTAGATTTGTTTACAATGCCATATGCTGTCTGCTCACCTCTGGTTAGTCCACAAGATCAGAAAAGCAAGAGTGTATTTTGTCTCCCTTTTGTACCTCCCATCATAGGCTCCTAGTGTTGAGCACTATTGAATCATTTGTAGAATATCCCTACGATAGGAGTATTCAATTAAATACACTATGCTGAACACACTCTATATTCCATAGACTAGATTACATGAAGAGGTTTACAATTTCTGGTCTAGGGGCTGAGGAATCCTACCTGGAGATGGCCTTCTTGCTAGCAAATCCCCAAGGCAATGCATGACATCAAATGGTGAAAACAGAGAGTGAATATGGTTTATTTTTCTCTCCTGTAATGGTATAAGCTTGCAATAATGGGGCTCCATCATTATGATCTTATGCTATCTTAATTGCCTGTCAACGGCCCTACTTCTAAATACTTTATTTGGACTATGTTTATATCTTCCAGATACTGTCAATATGAGTTATGGTATGACTATTCAGAAGAGATGGGCCACATTCAAATAACAGAATTCCATTTCTATTCCTGAAAAAACTCCTGTCCTCATATAAAAAAATCCAACTATCCTATCCAGGTAGATCTACACATTTTACTTTCTCTAATATTGATTCAACTGTCCAAATTCGAAGTGCATCTCATAAAGATGTACAAGCATTATAAGTTAATTCAAAAATAAAAGTGAATAAGAAAAATCTGTACATAATTATTTTCAGAATATACAGTTTTCATTAAACTCATTATATATGCCATTCATTATATAAGCTTCTATATCTCAGTAGGATGATTACTGTCTGCAACAAATTATGATATATATTATATTTTGGAGTGTCATCCAATTAGGAAGAAAGAAAGAGAGAAAGAGAGAAAGAAAGAAAGAAAGAAAAACAAACGAAGGAAGGAAGGAAGAAAAGGAAGGAAGGAAGGAAGGAAGGAAGGAAGGAAGGAAAGAAGGAAGGAAAGGAAGGAAGGATGGAAGGAAGGAAGGAAGGAAGGAAGGAAGGAAGGAAGGGAGGAAGGGGTTGGTGCCATGGTATAGTAGGCTGTTTCCTACATATGGGTTCAGATTTGAGTACTGTCTTCTCCACTTCCCATCTAGCTCCCTGCTTGTGGCCTGGAAAAGCAGTGGATGATGACTCAAGCTCTCTGTCCCCTTAACCAACGTGACAGACCCAGAAATTGTTTCTATATCCTGACTTCAGATCACCAGCTCCAGCCATTTCTGCCATTTAACAACCCTGATTCTGTGCCTTTGTCAATTAGCAACCCAAGATTGCCCACAACTGCTATTTGTTCACTTTGCAGTGGCAGTGTAAGCTGCTCCTGGGGATGATTGAGCCATAATTGAAAGTGTTACAAGAAACACTGCATCATAGAACAGGAAGCACAATTCTGTGACTTCCCTAGGCAGTAAGTCCATGGAGAACACTTCATGTCCAATCCTTGCATCCATTATACCCTACAATTCTTGGATTTTGAGGGGAGAGGTAGCCTTGCTGATTGTGGATTGCCCCTCAGGCCTGAATCCCATCAGGCTCTACCAAATGGTTGGCTTCTTTTTATTAGTACTGGCCTCTTTAATAAGCAGTTACCAGGCTACTCCCTGACACGCTGCTGCTTTTTCTTCCCCTAGCCAGGCTGTGATTTTTAAAAAATCAACTGACTATTCTATTTTTAAAAACTTTTATTTTAAAAGTTTAATTTAAAAAAAAAAAAGAGGAAAGGATCTTTCATCCCTAGATAATGCCCACATCAGTGAGAGAAAGGTTAGGACAAAGCCAAGAGTGAGGGGAACCTGTGCTTCAGCCATCATCTGCTGCCTTCCGGGTGCATTGGCCGGAATCGGGATAAGAAACAGAGTATCCTGGACTTGAATCAGGTATTCTGTTATGGAGCGTGTCACCCAAAGCTGAAGCTTAACCAACGCCACCACACTGGCCACACCTCTACTTTCTCCTTAATCATATATTCCATATTAAAGTCATGCCATCACTCCTAAACCTTACTGTGTACTGTTAAAAGTAACAAAGTAGCCACCTGGATTTTTTTTCTTTGATAATTCTTTAACCAAATATTCTGTCCTGTTGCTCTCCAGTTCTGCCTTCTGTAAAGTTCCAGGAAATGGACAGCTTCAGCCAATTTCTTTGTAATGAAGTCTTAAGGACATCCTTTCCCTCACTTCCAATAGAATATTCTGCATTTGAGTCAATCTGCTTGTCGTTGAATTTATCCCGGCTCTAAGATATTGTAGCTCCTGCCTTGCTTTCTTGTTTTCTTTTGAGCCCTCACCAGAATTGATCACAATGTTCTGTTTATTTACGGAACTCTACATTTCCCAGCCTGTTACTCTAACTTCTAACCATGACCAACTTCCAAAACCACTTCCACAGTTCTGAATATGTGTTGTTAAGAGTAACACACAGCAGCCCCACTTCTCAGTACCCATTCGTAATATTCACAAGTTTTTCATTGCTATACTAAATCATCCTAGGTTAGGTAAAGTGTACAGACAGGAGGATTATTTAGTTGGGATGAAGGATAAAAGTCTATGATGGGCTAGTCCCGTTGATTTGGCCTTTGTTGATAGCCTCCTGGCAAATGACATGATTATAGGGACAAATGTCAGAGGTAGATGATGTACTAAGACATCAGTGAGTGGGAATGGTGATTACAGTTTACACATAATGTGGTAAGAAAACAAATTTTTATATCCTCTTTAATTTTTTCTCTCTGTATACTATAAGAATTTGTACACAAAATTTCTCCCCTCTTACCCAAAGATGTCCTTGGAATCTGCGAATATATTGCCTTACATAGCAAAAAGAGACACTGCAAATATGATTAAAATTATGGACATTAAAATATGGAGATTAACCTGGATTAGTGTGATATACACGGTCTAACTTATGGAGCTCTGAGAAACCTGCAATTTATCATGTGGAAGCAAGAGATACAACAACAGGGGGAATCAGAGCATTACAACAGTGGAAAGAGTGAATGCACTATAGCTTCTGTGAAGATTTGACAAGCATTCTTAGAAGGAAATTCTCTTCCTTTGCCTCCAGATAACTAGCTAGATAAAAGCCCCGGCCACCTGATGCCCTGGTTTCAGCCTTCTGACACTTGGAGCAGAGGAACGAGCTGAGCCCACATGGATTCATTTCGGATTTCTGTGATGTAATGACATCATCACTGCTGTGGTAATCTGCACATGTGCGGTGATTTGCTGCAACAATATATGAGCTTCCTCAGGTTGCTGAAAGTAGTCACAACAACCCTGCTGGCTTAAAACAGCAAATCTTATTTTCTCATGGTTTTGGAGGACAGAAGTTGAGCATGAAAGGGTTGGCTATGCTGCCTCAGGAAGTAGGAAAGAATCCACATTTTTTAAGATTTTTTTTTTTTTTTTTTTTTTTTTTGGGGGAAAGGCAGATATACAGAGAGAGGAGGAGAGACAGAGAGGAAGATCTTCTGTCCAATGATTTACTTCCCAAGCAACAGCCGGTGCTGAACCAATACGAAGCCAGGAGCCAGGAACTTCCTCCAGCTCTCCCACGTGGGTGTAGGGTCCCAAGGCTTTAGGCATCCTCAACTGCTTTCCCAGGCCACAAACAGGGAGCTGGATGGGAGGCAGGGCTGCTGGGATTCGAACCGGCACCCATATGGGATCCTGGCATGTTCAAGGTAAGAACTTTAGCCACTAGGCCACCACGCTGGGCCCAGAATCCACTTCTTAACTGCTGTAGTGTTTGGTGGCCCTCCTGTACTTCTTGGCATATCCTGGAGTTTGTGACTGCAATAAGCAATTCTGGTTCTCTTCATAGAGATTTCTGTGTGTGGCCCTGTCTGTTCTCCCTGTGCTTTGCACTTCGGAACGTGCAGCAGACTGCATTTTGGGCTCACCCAGATAATCCAAATAAATGCTATTCTCAAGAGCCTTAATTTAAGTTTTTTTTTTTTTCAGTATAAGAAAGTATTCAGGTGCTGATATTGTGGCTTGTTGGTTGAGCCACCACCTGCAATACTTGTAACTCATTTGGGTGTTGATCGGAGTTTTGGCTCCTCCTCTTCCAATCCAGCTCCTTGTTAAAAAGGTTGAAGAAGCAGTGGAAGATTGACCAAGACCTTGGACACTGCACCTATGTGGAGACCAAACAAGTTAGTTACTGGTTCCCTTTAATCCTGGCCATGGGCAGCCATTTCAGGAGTGAACAAGCATATGGAAGATCTCTCTCTCTCATACACACAGATAGAATAAGTCCTTAAAAAGAGTACTAATTAATTTCTAAAAGTGATATTCACAGGTTCTAATTATTAAGGAGTGACTTTATATTCATGGAGCAAGTTAATCAGCCTATTACAAATAATTACAGAAAACTCATAAACTGTCTTACAGATGATGAAATGACCAAACGGTTAAATGGCTTCTACCATCTCATGTAGCTTATTAGAGGAAAAGAACATGGGATGAATTTAAATAATGGTTCTACAACCAATTATGAGTGAATATTTATTGCTTACTTGTAAATTAAGATTGATACTACAAGCTCCATTTCAAGTTTATGAATAAATGGAAAGTCCCTCAGAGAGTATTTAGCACATTACATGCTCAGTAAGTGGTTGCTATAGTCACTATCATATTTTAGCATAAAATAAAGTGGCAGTTTAGGAGTAAATTCTGTTTCTTTGATCACTTGGAAATCTTTTTGACTTAGAAGTTGCTGTTGTTCCCTACAAATTATGAATGGATTTTGTATAACTTTAGATATAGGCAGGCTATAAGAACATTTTAAAAAATATTTATTTTTATTGCAAAGTCAGATGCATATATATATATATGCAGAGAGAGAAAGAGAGAGAAGAGACAGAGAGGAAGATGTTCTGTCCAATGATTCACTCTTCAAGCAGCTGCAATTGCTGAAGCTGAGCCGATCTGAAGCCAGAATCCCGGAGTCTCTTCTGAGTCTCCCACATGGGTGCAGGGTCCCAAGGCTTTGGGCTGTCCTTGATTGTTTTGCTAGGCCACAAGCAGGGAGCAGGATAGGAAGAGGGGCCGCCAGGATTAGAACCGGCACCCATATGGGATCCTGGCACGTTCAAGGCTTTAGCAGCTAGGTTAACGTGCTCGGCCCCAAAACTTTAAGCCACGAACTGAGACCTGTTTTGAATCCAGCTTGCTGTATTTTAGTAGAGACAAATGCAAAGACTATGAATCATGTTTCCTTCATGTAAATAAATCTAGATCAGGAATTAGTCTCAATATATTTGATTCAATCAATCAAGGTTTGCTTGTGAAAGCATAGAATATGCAGCTAATTTTAGACCTAGGTTATATATGCTAAGACTACCCCAGACTCCTTCTGTTTATTGATAGTCTCAAAACCGCTACCTCATGACCACTTCTGCTTTCTCTATTCTCTGGACTTCAACTTTGCTCTATCCCTGATGCCATCTCTTCTTCTTTCTCACTGATCTTTGATTTTCTATAGATGTGATAGTCCTTTTTGTGTTTTCTTAAAGCATGTATTTATTTTCTAAGTCAGAGTTACACAGTAATATATAGAGAGAGAAAAAAGGAGAGAGAGAGAGAGAAAAGGAGAGAGAGAGTTAATGTTCTATCTGGTTTACTCCCCAGAAGCCACAATCTTCAATGCTGGTACAGGAATGAGGAGCTTCATTCAGGTATCCCACATGGGTGACAGAGAGCCAAATGCTCGAGGTATTCTCCACTGATTTTCCTAGGCATTAGCAGAAGACTCTAATGGGTGAAGCAGCTGGGACACAAACCAGTGCCCATATGGCCCTGGATGCAATATTCTTTACATCATGTGGCCCAAGGTGCTAGCTCCAGGATTTCAACAAACACACCTCTATTTTGCTAGTGATCAGCACATCAACGGACTGATAAAACAAACAATTCTTTTAAAGGAAGATGAGTCAAAAAATACTATTTTGCTCTCTTGATTCAGTCCCGTCATCATAATACATCTAGAGAAAATATAAAAGATCGAAGAACAAAAGT
This sequence comes from Ochotona princeps, assembly GCF_030435755.1. Lineage (NCBI taxonomy): Eukaryota > Metazoa > Chordata > Mammalia > Lagomorpha > Ochotonidae > Ochotona > Ochotona princeps. Next base: position 16,102,358 of record NC_080840.1, on the reverse strand, counting down.
TCAGAGATGAAAAGTTTTGGAATATGGAGATAGATGAAGGGAGACATGAACAAAGGATTGTGGGTGAGTTCTAGAAATGGAGAAGGCAGGGATTCACCATGCAAGGTGATAAGGAGGAGGACAGGCTGCTGCATGTTTTCTTACTAGCATGTAGAGACCTATATCTGATTTATAATACACAGAGATGTGAGACAGCAAATTTATATTGTTTTAAGCCATGGAATATGTGGTGATTTTTATTGTTATCATAGAAAACTAAGAGTACTTGTTCTTAATTTATTAGTTAAGCATTCTGATGCACGATTTTACTTACAGATACCCTATCTTTACATAACTTGTTTCATTCTCACTCCTTCCTCCCCTTAATTATCTACCTTCCATGTATGATGTGTTAAACTGTGTCAAAATGCCAAATCATAGTTTCTGAGATAACTAATTTATACAGAATTTAAAAACCAGAATCAGCTGGAGTTGAGCCAATCTGAAGTCAGGAGCCAGGAGCTTCTTCAGGGTGTCCTACTGTGGATGCCTGGTCCCAAAGATTTGGACCACCCTGCACGGCTTTCCTAGGCCACAAGCAGGGAAGCAGGGAGCTTAATGGGAAGTGGAGTACTTGGGATATGAACTGGTGCCCACATGGGATGCCGGTTCTTTGAGCTGCAGAGTTAGTCAGTTGAGCATTGCCACATCCCCAAATATATCATTCTTATTTAGCAACCATCCATTTCATCATTCTTGAACTGTGCAACCAACAACAAACCTATCATTGCTTCAGCAGAAGAGACAGACTCCTGGAAACAATTGGATGAGAAATTGTTATTTATCAGTGTCACGAAAGATATGTTGTCGAAAGCAATCTCAATTGGAAGAAGTAAAACTCTAGGAAATCTTTCCATTGAGAATCACTCCCGATGGAGGAAACCCTCATAGAACAACAGAGGGTTCTGACAAAGTGACAGCTTCATTTCCTGTTCATTCTGTATCTTTCAGTCCTGCTGCTTACAGAGCTCTTCCCTCTCACACTCCTCTTTGCTGTCTCTTCTTGTATTTCCCTTCACACTGACCTTTTCCTTTTAACCTGTCCCTGCTCACAGTCCATCAACCATCACAGCCTTGTGTGACCTGTCTCCTGGCTGTCTTTCTAAACATTCACAGTCTGCCACTCTCTGTAACACCTGCAGGGTTTTTGTTACTTCCTCACAGTCTTCAGATCTGTTATTCCGTCTTCTGGAAGGGCCCAAACAGCCCCGTTTCCTATCTAATTCTTTTTCTCCAAGATCTGTGGCTGGTCAAATCTTATTTGTTCTCCAAATGTCAATTCTTCTCATTGCTGTTGACTCTGCCCTTATTCCTTGTTCCAGATCTTTTCTCTTTGATTTTTCTGTAACTTGAGATGTTCACTGATGTGTGCCCCCATCATAATAAATTGTAATCTTTGTTTACAGACCTGAGACATTTCATAGACACAGAGTAACTTGCTATATACTGTATTGGAAACCCATGCTTTTAACACCAAAGCTTAAAATAAAGCCTTCACAAATGAAATATATTCGGTTTTTAAATGTTGGATTCATGGGGGAACAAGTGGGGCAAAATCTAGCATTGTATTTTTACATTTTTAATTATAAACTTAACCCAGATTGTTGAAAAATGGAATTCTGGCAAAGAAAAATCAAGACCAATCCCATTACAGTTCTTATCTGCCTCTATAGTTTCAAAGTACTTTTAAAAGAATAATTAGCAGTTCTTTAATACATCAGCAACATCATCCTTTTTCCACAGAAAGCCAGAGGTCACCTCTGAGTTGAATGCCCGAGCAAGGATTAAAGTGTAAGAATAGTGCGACTCTGGTATGTTAACTGCCTCACTGCTTCCTTGGTCTGGTTAAATGTGCTTTCTGGACCGTGACAGCACGCAGGGCCAAGCGAAGGGTGGAGTCTTAGTCATGAGTGGAAGAGATTAGATAGGAAAGACATGGTGTTGATTGACAGTATTCAGTCCATCTTCTGATGTGCTTCTTTTATTCTGATGGTCCTGTTTATCTTCCTCAACACGACTGCCTTGCCTGGAGATGGGGAGATGCTCTACCTCAGGGTCTGTAACCAGCGGCAATCCTCATGCAAATTAAAATTCTCCGGAGCGTTGGAAAGGAATGGAAAGAACTTTTACATTTTCTCAGAAAGTAAAAGGTGATAGAAAATACGTAAAGCTTCTTTGGAATTAAACATTGACCTCTGCAAGAAGGCTCACCAGCAGTCTATAGATTTCCCCCTGTTTATAGATTCACATTTCCCATAAAAGCCAACGAAGTCATTGCTCTTGTTTATTGGTTGCTAATTGTGGACAAAGAGGAAGTATAGTCTTTTTAAAAATAAATAATGATTGATTTTATATCTTGATGCTCTAAACCAACTTCAGTCAGGAAAGAGAACTGAGTTGTAGAAATCTATATTTTATGCAACATATTCTTCTGGTAACCTGAGTTAAAAATTTGGGATATAGATAACAAAAAACACCAATCCGAGACTAAATTATTATGTATATTTCCCTGCCAATTGCACTTGCTAAGCTTCATGAAGTTCTCCACATCCTCAAATAGACCTTTCATCTTCTTTAGCTTTTTTGAGTGAATGATCATAACAAAAATAGCCAAAATTTAATTTTCTAATCAATCTTTCTGATGTACTCAGTAGCTAGGAATTTACCGTTTGCCCTACACTATTCCACAAAAGTGGAAAAATTTAAAGAAAATAAGAAGGCAAAGTAAAGGAAAAATATGGAGAAAAGGAAAGAGTAGAGGGGAAACATAAGCACTGAATAAAACCTGTTCTAATCTTCTGGAGATGAAGCGGAACATGACATGTTGACATGAGGAAGAAGATGGGAAGAAGAAGAAAGGAGTTTGGTCCCATCAAGAAAACTTTTCTGAATCTTGCTGAGGGGAATACCAAAGCTGAATGAAATATACTCCTTGAGAACAATTAGTACAAAAGTACTTTCTCTTTCTAAAATTAAATACTTAGGTCAGTGGCTCCTTTAAGCTGCATCTTTTCAAAATCAAACTTCATAAATATAACTGTATTCTCTAACCCTGTGAACCTTATTTAATGACTGATTTAAATATCTATCTATATATTCATTTACCTATCTTGCCAGTTATTCCATCTGATTTTCTAAATATGTTATTTATTTTAGAAGATTTCCGACTGTTCCTTGCTTGCCATGAACTACCATGTACTTTCCTCGAGATCAAGGTTAAGGGACAATAGATGGCTCAATTAGCTAATCCTCTGTCGATGGGTGCTAGGATCGCATATGCGCACCAGCTCATGTCCTGGCTGACCCACTTCCCCTCCAGCTCCCTGTTTGTGGCCTGGGAGGGTAGTCAGGGATAGCTCAAAGCTTTGGGACCCTGCCCCCTCATGGGGGACCTGGAAGAAACTCCTGACTCCTGGCTTCAGATTGATTCAGCTCTAACAGTTGGGGCCGTGTGGGGAGCATATCAGGAGATGGAAGATCTTTCTGTCTCCCCTTCTTTTTATAAAGCTACCTTTCCAATAAAAATCATTAAAATATTTATTTATTTGAAAGCTAGAGTTACAGAGAGGGAAGAGACACAGAGAAATAGAGATCTTCTACTAGTTTCTTCATTCGCCAGATGACTGAAGTGACCAGGGTTGGGCCTGGTCATTACTAGCAGCCAGGTCTCCCACATGGGTGCAGTGGCCCAAACACTGGAACTATATTCTGTTACTTTCTTAGGTACACCAGCAGAGACACAGCTCAGAAGTGAAGCAATTGGGATTCCAACTAGCACACATATATATTGCTGGCATCACAGTCTTTACTTGCTAACCTCAGCAAAGGCCTGCCTTGTCAGTAGAGTTTTAGCAAGGAATAACTACAGATATTTGTTTTTCAACAAATAGCAATTTCATGAATTTAAATAATTTTCCTTTTTTTTCCTTAATTATTATGTTATAGAACTTCTAGCACCCATTTTAAAGATCTACATACAGGATTTGTCAAATATTTTGATTTTTGTTTCTTCTTTCAGGATGAAAGCTCATGACACTATTATTTGGGAATCAAATAATAAGACATATTTTTCCTGATCAGTATTTCATAATACAAAAACCTGAAAATATCGCTTTATCTTTAGAGCATGCTTATACATGTCTATGGCTGGGCCTCCATTATGCTTGCTTTTACTAGTAATTTCTAGCAGAGAGAAAAGCTTGTCTAAGGATGTTCTGTGAAAACCCTTTATTCCTCCCAAGAGTCTATACGTCCAGAAATATCAAGAGTAGCTTTTCTTCAGTGAAGATATGAGAAGCTTTTTAAAATCAATAAAATCTGTTAGCATCAATTGTTAAACGCTATGACAATAGGTTTTTAAATTAATTTTTCTAAGTCTCTATTTTCCTTTCTGTAAAATGAAGACTATATCAGACTCAAAAGGGTAAGCGTCATTATTGATCTGGGGAATTCTCCCAGAGGGTCTCAGGACATTGTTAGTTCTCTTCTTCACTGTCTGTTCGGCACCTGGACTTACCCTCTAGGGATGCAAAATCATACCAGAAGTGTGGACTACCCATTGATTCATGTCTATCTTTGCACGTATTACCTCACTAAGTTAATTGTAAAAAATAAACAAAGCAGAAGTCAATCAAATGGACGATTAAAACTAAATGAATAATTCAAACATTCGAAATCTTTGTTCCTAAGATATTCGGGCTTGAAAACACTGCTCTATATACAGATCAATAGCAAGGCAGTGATGGCTCCGTGAACAAGTCACTGCTCGGGGGCCCCAGTGTGAGTACCAGCTCTGCTTCTGACCCATCTTCCTGCAAGTGCACCATGAGAGACAGCAGATTATGGCTCAAATACTTGGGTTCCTACCAACTACATAGGAGGCCCAGATGGAGTTCCAGGCTTCTTATCTCAGTATAACAAATTGCTGACTATTGCCAGCATCTGGGGTGTTCTCTAGAGAATGGAAGGTCTCTGCATCCATGTGGCTGTCTCTCTCTATTTGTTGTTCTATTTTTAAGTTAAATAGCTGAGAATATTGACAGTACAAGACAGTCCATGAAACCCAAAGAATACCCACAAAGAGTGTGACATAAAATCCCAGGACAAAACAATGCATATATGAGATTTGAGCAATTAAGTTTACTAAGGATGGAGGCGAAAGGCGAGGTCATTTTAATTTAGCTATATCCCCCTTGAGTGTGAACATTTGGATAAAGCTTATTGGCTGTGAAGAATCGTTAGCTTCTGGGTGGCCTGTGTATTAGTTCTTAGCCTGCATATGGTCATCAAGACAGCTGGAAAGAGAGAGTGAAAGAGAGAGACAGAGAAAGAGAGACAGATTTCAGGGGGCAAAGCTGAGAAACAATAGCATTCTTGAGAGGTCCCTGGAAGTCTAACTCTTACAGTGCTAACTATATTAGCAATTGCACCAGGAAAGAAAGAACAATGGCTTAGAGATCCTAACTGCCCCATCCATGTTAGTTTATTTTATTCTCTGTCTTGCTTTCTAAAATGTGAGATAAATAGGCAAGGCTGTAGAGATGATTTTGGCTGAAATCACCAACTTGGATGTTTCTTAGGTTTAATTGAAAATACGGAAAGAAAACAAACCTCAGAAAAACAAAATGAAACATCCCACAACAATGAAGTTTTAGAAGTTTCCTCAGAAAAGTAAGTCATGGTAATTTTATATAACAATATTATGCTGTTAGATTTAAGAACCATAACATATGGTGGTGGGAGATGCCAAAGGAAGCTTTGAGAAGTTCTGCCATTCACCAAGTCACCACTAGAGGGAGGAATTGCACGCATCTAGAGCATGGAACACAGTGCAGATTTCCCACCTCCACTAGTGGTAAAGTTTTTGTTGCCATGGAAAACCCTAAACAAGGGGTAAATACGTCTACAATAGCCATAGACAATTTTATTTCTCATCCTTTTCTGATGCATGAGTCTCAGCACTCCATCTGCAGCCTGATGTTGCTCATTAGCTTGTTAAGTCTGGGTAGCACAAGTCATCCTTTATTACTAAATGGTATCACAGCACACAGATCTGTTCACACACTATGGCACATTGTGAAGGTCCCTGCTCTGCGGGGAGAGACAGAAAACAAGTCTTTTTTGCCTCCTTCTCTCCCCCCCCCCCCATCTTATTCTCTCTTGCAAGAACAGCTGAATCTTCAAATCAGGATACTTCCTGAGTTGGCATGTATCCGAAGGTAGCCATGCACAACACTTAGGCTTGGAGAAAACTGACTTAGCTTAGGGTAAAGGAGAACAACACGGGGAAAAAGGGGCATCGCATCCATTCTTGGGACTCAAGGTATTTGAGGGTCCTGGAGTGTAGCTGAAATAATTTGACTTAGTAGAACACAAACCTTTAAGTGCAGTCTGGGATTGAAGCAAGGCTAATGAAGTCAGGGTCTGTGTCATATCTGAGATGTAGTGACACTCTTCCTGTGTCTCAGAGGTCCAGCTGTAAGCCTTAGGAGGAGACCTGACCGTGAGTGTGAAATAAGCTGAGCACGAGTCTGTACCAGCAGTAGCAAGTTTTCTTCGCTATCCCTACCTTGATTTATTTTCTTGTGCTCATTGTTAACAGTATCTTTGTGAGGGGGTAAACTCTCTATTTGGTTCAATTCTTAGGTAGAAATGGCTCCTGCACTTCAGAGGCTCAGTCAGAAAAACTTAAGTTCCCTGAAAACTGGACACGATTCAATGGGAAAATAAGGTTGCCATGGGAACAATACAGATCCCTAGCTCACTATTAGGTCTGACTTTTCTACCACATCCCCTTATCATGCTAAATAAAGAAAAATCGCTTTCACTGAATGGCAGGAAGAGCGGTACTTTAGTTATTTATATTTCTATCTACTTATTTGGTAGTTAAGCTTACAGAAAGAGACTGAGAGAGGGAGTTATATTCTATCTGCTGATTCCCTCCCCAAACAGTTACACTGGTTAGCGATGAGCCAGGCTGAAGTCAGGAGCCAGAAGCTTCCTCTGGACCTCCAGCAAGTGGCAAGGACCTAAATCCTCGGAGCCACCTCTGCTGCTTTCCCAGGCCATTAGCAGGGAGCTGAACCACAAGAATGTCAGTTTGGACACGGACTGGCAGCCTATGGGATGCCAGCATTACAGACAATGGCCTAACTCACCGTACTACAACATTGGCTCTAAATTTCTACTACTCTGAACATAACAATACTTAAAATTATAAATAAATGATATATTTTTAAATGACAAGAAATCTTTCCTAAATTATTAGGAAGGACAAAAAAGTTGAAGTCATTGATTGGTTTCTAGGAAAGGTGTTCTACAGAGAATTGCTGCTCTTTGAAATGCTCATTGACAAGCTGGGTTCCAGGCATGTGGGAAAATCCCTATCTTTTGTCTGGGATTTGCTAGAGGATGAAACTCTTGGAATTTCAAAAGCAAAAAACAAAAAAGACACTGTGGGAATCTAAAATTGGCAGTCATTGCCACCCACCCCTGGGTGATTCCCCTCTCACAATGCAGGCCAGCGTTGACTTCTCCATGGGCTTGGGGGTGTCTGCTTAACTGGAAATCTACTTTGCAGTTAGAGCCAGTGGGGGTGACCTTCCCCCAAATGGTTCTAGTTTCGTGACTCAGAATGTGAATCATTTAGTTAATAGCCACTTCCTGACTGTCCCAGACACCCCTTTGGGAAATTTGGATCTCTTTGGATTTCAGAAAAAAAATCCTTGTGTCTGTTGCTAAGCTGCTGAGCTGAGATTCCTCACCAGTGAAACTGAAGCTCTGGCAACTTAAGGTGGGTTACCGAAACTGGTTCTCCCGTGGAAGGAAGCAGATCTCAGAATAAGATGGTTGCCTTCAGTTACCACTGGCTGGTAGACGAATTGGGCCATGCTACTACACTAGTGCTGTGACTTGAGGTCCCTGCCCACACTCATGTTGGACCTTAGTTGCCACAATAGTATTAAGACATACAGACTTTACGAGACGACTGGAGCACGAGGGCTCTGATCCCATGCATAGATTCATGATCTCGGCCTGGGAGAGTCTACCTTACAAAGGAATGATTTTGTCCCCCACCATTTGTCTCTCTGTTGAGTTTGTCCCTTCTGTCCTCTACCACAGGATGATGGCAGGGATGGGGGTGTATGTGTGCAGGGACCTGAGGGCTCACATCCAGGTCAAGAATGATGTCTGAGAAACTTCCATTGACAAGATCTCTGTACTTGAAGGTAAATGAGAGGGTTGAGACAAAGTGGTTTGGAGAGGAAATGAAAGACCTGTAGGGGTCAGACCAAAGCACCAGCACACATGGGAAGCATGAGCTGGGCTGCTTAACATTGATCGCTGCCTAATAACACTCATTGGTGTACACTAAAGCTAGGGCTAGGGACCTACCTAGCAGGCCTACATCACAGTATCCACCATTGAGAGCTGGAATGTTAAGCTGGGCCATGACACTAACCAGCAGGCGAGATAATCATGCCTGGCAGTGGATTCTATGTCGGGGTATATGGGCCCAATCCTGTGGAGCTGCAATTTTTGCTGGTCTACTTAAATGCTGGGGGTGTTAATAGGCTGAACTAGGCATGACTTTGGAATCCTCCAACACTCATGGGGCAGGCCAGGCCACAACATCCACCAGTTCATACATACACTGGGACAGAGAGGGCACACTATACCAGGTAAGGGCCTAGCATTTGCTGGCACAACCCAGGTCATGCAAAATCTATGTCTGGGAGTGGGCCTGGTGGGATAACTTAGGAAACTCCTCTGGTGGGCCTTAGCTCCTGTTGGTGAGCATGTGATTCAAGCTTGAGAGTTGATCAGGTTTGGCTGGGTATTTCCACCTGTTGGCAAGTGTGTGGATTGGCTCTGGAGGTTCCAGGCCAACCTTAGCTCAGTGACAAGTGCAGGAGCCAGAGTGGAGTGTGGATCATGCTGGGCTAGGCTACCACATCTACTGGTTTGCATCAGCCAGGAATGGGAGCAGACTAGGCAGGGCTAGGCTACAGCACCCACTAGTTAGAGTTGGGACTGGGAGTGGGCCGGGGCAGGACAGGTTGCATGTGGGAAGGGCTCTTCAGAACTGGGTCAGAGCAACCACTGGCATGTGCAAATTTCGTTGCTGGAAACAAGCCTGGTTGGGGAACTATGGAGATGCCCCAGCTGGGCTGTGGTTCCCACTGATGAACATGAGGGCCAGAATGTGGGCAGTGATCTGGTCTGGACATGGCTGCAGTGTCCCTTGGCATGGGTGTGGGTTCAGTCTGGGGCATCCCAGACTGGGCTTGACTCCAGCGCTTGCTGGTGTTCGTGGGAGCAAGGATGGGTGTAGAAAAGGATGGTCGTAGAACAGGATGGTCTAGGTCTTGACCCCTGCTGAACCATGCGAGAGCTGTCAGGGCATGGACCAGGTGTGGCTGGACTGCTACACCTAACAGTAAGAACCAGAATGGATGTGGGTCAGTTGGGCAAGGCCACTGTTCCTGCCAGGACAGGAGGTGGACTAAGTCCTGGCCTAAATACCCAGTCGAGTGATGAGATCTGCCACTGGGAGGAGATCTAATAGAGGAGCTTGGGGAACTCCTTTGTCAGAATGCAGTCCCTTTAGGTGAGTGAAAGATCCAAGTCAAGGAGCATCCCATATCAGGCCAAATTATAGTACCTGTTGGATTACATATGGATTGGGTCTGGGGGTGGGCCAAGATAAGAGAGTTCATAACACCCACTGTCAGATCTTATTACTAGGACGTGATGTGGGATGGGCAAGGCTGGGCCATAGCACCAGCCAGTTCACATTAGGGCCAGGACTGGGGGCTGGTTGAGCTGGGTTGGGCAACAGAACCCACCAGTGTGCACTGGAACTGGGGACAGACCAGGCTGGGCCAGGCTACAGTGCCCGTCGGCATATGCGGAGGTGAGATGGACCATGCCATACTGGGTCACAGCACCAACCAGCAAAGGTGAGCTCCAGGGAGTGTAGTGCAAACCCAGTATGGGGAATTGTTGGGATTCCCCTGCTGGGTCAATGCTACTGCTGGGATTTGGAACAGACAAGGCTGGTTAACGGTGTGACTAAGTTAGGAGTAGAGCCAGGTTGGGTTAACCAACTGTATCCACTGATGCAGGCATGAGCCAGGGTAATGGCAGGTTGGTCAGGTGTTGCCATAGCATTAGCTGGCAATTGCTGGGACTAGGGGCAAGCTCTGTCAAGGTAGACTGCAAGACCACCAGGAGAGTACAAGATCTGGGTAGGGAGTTCGTACAGTACAGAAATTGTGGGTGCTTCTCTGATGGGCTGCAGCTCCCACTGGTGAGCATGAGAACCAGGACTGGTGTGGGCCTGGCTAGACAGGCAGTAACATCTGCTAGCATGAGTGTGTGCTGGAGAGTGCAGTCAGTTGGGTTGAGTTAAGCTTCAATGTTAAGTTATACCCAATGATGTGCATGTGAGCTGAATGGGGTATGGGACAAACTGGATCAGTCCACTGCACATACTGGCAAGCACAGAAACCAGGGCTTGGTGCTGTTTCAGTGGAGGTTATTAGGGGTCACCCTGACCAAGGTGCAGCTCCGGATGGTTATGTGGGGGTCAACTGTGTAGTTGGTGGTATTGGGCTGGGCTGTAGTACCCATTGTTTTGCATAAGAGATGAGGCTGGAAATAGAACTGACTTAGTTATTGCAACTATCAGTGCATGTGTAGCCTAATGTGGGTGACAGAATGATCCATACTTTCTATTTGCAGGTGAACACAAGAGTCAGGTCTGAGATCACCTCAGATAAGATTTTGGTCCCCCTAACTGAACCACTGGACTCAGAATTCCAACCATTGAGGGAATCACAGGATTTGGGGTCAGACCACGCAGTGCATGTGTCTGAACAAGTCCTTCTCAGTTATTGAAGATGGTGTAGTGGATAGCATATTCAGATGCACACGGAAGATGTGGTAGTCCATTGGAGCCTGTGGAGGACATCTGGTACCACAGCAGAGGAAGGAGGGCAGAACAAACTGGTGAACTACCCCAACGAAGTTTGCCAGCAAATTTCTAGACAAATGAAAACTCTAATGTGGACTATGTCAGCCAATGGAACTTTGAAGGATTTCCTTATCTCTGGATCAGTGCGAGTGACAGCATGTTAGCACTGTCAAAATCACTTGAACAAAACCCTCACAACATGTGTCACATCAGGCACTCAGGGTTGACATCGGGTGGCCATTCCCCATCCCTGGGTATTGAGGTGGTTGGGTGGATGGATGTGGCTTCTTCCCTTGTCCCTTCCCTTTCTCCATATCATATTTATCCTAAATAAACAAACAAATACCTAAATAAATAGTAAATAAAAAATAGCTTTTTAAAAGGAGTGAGTGCAGGCACAGGTACTATTGAGCCACTGTTAGGGATGTTGGTATTGTCTATTGGAGCGCCTGATTTGAGCCCCAGATACTCAGTGCTTCTAACTCAGCTGCTTCTGGCCATGTTTCTTGCTAAAGTGCCTGGGAGACAGCATAAAATGACCTGGGAGCTTGGATTTTTGTCATTCCTATAGAAGACCTGGACATGGTTGCTGATGCCTGACTGCACTCTGATACAATACTAGCTGCTGTGGACGTTTGGGGAGTGGATTAGATGAAAGATTTCTATCTCTTCTCTCTGTAAATTTGCCTTTTTAAATGCATACTTACATAGGCGCATAAATCTTTTAAAAATTGAACAATCGAGACAAATAATATCCACAGTCACTATTGGTCTACAACATGCTGTGATGTGAAAAGCACTCACTTTGCATATTACTATCTATTTAGCCAATGGGTTCTGATTATAAAAATTAAATTCATGTGCTGCCCAATAACTAGAGAACTTTTAAACAATTTTGTAGGAATATTTTAAACAATTTTGTAGGAATATTTTCAGAATAGCTCTTTTCCAATAGACATTTTTATAATAATCAAGGGAAATAAAGCACAATTTCTTTTTTTTAAAGATTTATTTATTTTTATTGGAAAGGCAGATATACCGAGAGAGGAGAGACAGAGAGGAAGATCTTCTGTCTGATGGTTCACTTTCCAAGTGGCCGTAACAGCTGGAGTTGAGCCAATCTGAAGCAAGGAACCAGGGCTTCCTCCAGGTCTCCCACATGGGTGCAGGGTTTCAAAGCTTTGGGCCATCCTCCACTACTTTCTCAGGTCACAGGCAGGAAGCTGGATGGGGAGTGGGGCTGCCGGGATTAGAACCAGTGCCCATATGGGATTCTGGAGCATTCAAGGAGAGGACTTTAACCACTATGCTATCACGCCGGGTCCAATAAAACACAATTTCAACAAACTATTGTGATTATGTGAGTTCTTTTGCTTCAGATGCAAACTTTGCAAACTTTGTGTAATGCATTTCATTTTACTTTGTAATTATCTTGTGGATCTAATAGAACATTCTGTAGTATACACTGCATGCTTAGTGAGGCAGCAGGTGATGGTTTAAGTGGTTGAGTCTCTGCCTCTTATTAGAGAGACACAGAGAATAATCTTCCATCGAAAGATTCACTCCCTAGATGGCTACAATGGCCAGAGCTGAGCTGATTCAAAGCCAGGAATTTCTTCCAGGTCTCACATCTGGGTGCAGGGTCCCAAGGCTTCAGGCCATTCTGCTGCTGCTTTCCCTGGGCATAAGCAGGGAACTGAACATGCAGCAGAGCAGCCAGGACATGACTGGTGCCCATATGGAATCCCAGTGCTTACAAGGCAAGATTCAGCCACAAAGACATCGTGCTAGGCCCTGTTGTTGTTGTAGAGTTTTGTTTTGTCTTGTTTGGGGGGAGGGGTGCTAATAAATTCTAGATATTGGGGTTTTTTTTCCCAGAAAGTAGCTGTAAGATATTTTCCTCCTTTCTTTTTTTAATATTTATTTTATTTTTATTGCAAAGTCAGATATACAGCTAGGAGGAGAGACAGAGAAAAAGATCTTCCGTCCACTGATTCATTTTCCAAGTGACCACAATGGCTGGTTCTATGCCAATCAAAGCCGGGAACCAGGAACTTCCTCCAGGTCTCCCACGCAGGTGCAGGGTCCCAAGGCTTTGGGCCATCCTCCACTGCTGTCCCAGGCCACAGGCAGGGTTGCTGCTGTTCCTGTGCTGTGCAGAAGCTTAGCATCACTCATTTACTCTGTTAGCCAATTCCTTTGCTATGCAGAAGCTTCTGAGTTTGATATCATCTCATTTGTTCATTTTTGCTTTTGATGTCTACATTTTGGGATCATATTCAATAAATCATCATCTGCATCAATCACTTCAAATATATCTCCTACATTTTCTTTTGGCAATTTCATAGGTCAATGAGGAAAAAATAAAGAACCGAGTAATTAACCACACATGTACATTCAACTGATTTTTGACAAAGGTTCCAAGAACACATTTGGATAATAGTCTTTGCAACAAACATTGCTGTCAAAACTGAATGCAGCTTACAGAATAATGAAATTAGGCTCTTAGTTTTTTATATCAGTCATTTAGCTTTTTCATTTCTTTATTAAGATATCTGTCAAGGTTTCTTTCTTTGTGGAATATATTTCCTTATATTGTGTCTTTGGATAAAAATGTGTCCGTTTTGGAAGCTACACCAACATGTGAAGGCAATTTCCAATAACACATTGCTGCATGCCCTTGCAAAGCAGAGTTTGCCGTGTGGCCTTATTTCTCAACAGAACGTGAATCATATATCTAAGCAACCTCTGCGGAAAGGCCTTAATACTGCTGCTTACTCATTGAGAAAATGATTGTTGCCCATTTTACCAGATTCAGAGACAAGAGTGTATTTTTTCCTGCTATTTACAAATCTAGAGCTGCTTGCTTTCAGCTAGTCAAAGCTGTGCTCAAAGAAAAGTAAAAGTGGAGTTAAAATATGTAAGCCAAGACTTTGATGCCAAATAAATTATCTGCATTTTATATGCTGTTTGATTAAAAAGAAAACCGCATTATCTTCAACCTAAAGTCTTATCTTGCTTCACTGTCTCTGTTTTCTCAAGTAAAATTCCTTATTACTGTAAAATGTTCACACATTTTATAGCGTAAGAATAAACAGGAAGATCAGCAAAGGGTTAGCAGGGCATTTTGCATCTTAGAATAATTTATTCTATGTCTGTGTCAACATTATCAGTATTTTGAGTTTTGAGTTAAGAAAAAATTTTAGTCCATAATACTTCTGAACCACCAACTTATCATAAACAGGAAGAGCAGTTTGAGCAGGAAAAGCTGTGCTGTGAAGTAGTATAAATCTTTTGTAGTGCTTTTCTTTCACATTGAGTCTTTCTAGGGTTTAAGACAACACGTGATAAGAAAACACAGAACTAAATACTATGCTTCTTAGGATGAGGGGGTCAAAGACCTTAACTTTCCATGATTCTAGAAAGCCCATCTTGCAAAGTGATTTTGGAGACACTCCGGCTATTTTACCTGAAGCAAAAATTTCATTAATATTGGTTCAGGGTATTATTTGATATTATGTTAGAATGGATCACACTGAAACAGACTGGGGGTGGTCTGAGATACAGAGCTATAAGAACGTGATGGAACCAGCAGGAAGCAAACTGGCCCACAACAGAGCTAACACTGAGGATTCAGCCAGTCAGTGGAGATGTCCCTTGACATGACTCAAATACGGCATGATGGCAAGACGTTTTGGAAGCAAGTAGTTATAAGTCAAGCCCTAAGAGGTTACAACTTTGGAAGAAGAGAATCACTGAGGGTGAGACCAATCGTACCATCCCTGTAACTTGCCAGTAGTCAGTATTATCAGCATATGTGGCATGAAGGATGCATGTCTTTACCTTGAAGAAGGGATCGGGACACTACAGGCGTAGCTCTCAGTTTGTTACCCAGAACAGCAACATCTGAAAACTTGTTAAAAATTCACATCTATGATTTGCATGGGACACAGCACTCTATAATTAATAAGTTCTCCTGATAATACTCATGTACATTCAAGTCTACGAATGACTGTACTAGACTATCTATTGCACATGCTGAACAAAGATAGTGCCAACAAAAATATCAGAATATTTGTTTTGGACATGTAGACTTTCTGATAATAATGTAGTAGTTGCACAAACTGGAAACTCAGATATGATTCAAAGCTTCACTCAGTTTGGTTTATAATGACAAACTGTCTCAATCCCTAATATTAATAATATTTGGAATGCTGCTCTCTATCATGCAATGGGAGCCCAACAAAAGGAAATAGCCAAGAGACGTAAATGAGCAAGACAAACAGAGAAGCAGATATAAAAATGTGTCCTTTCTTGCGGGGTTGAGAAAGGTCAACATTGTGAAAACCTCTGACTTGCATCAGGATGAATTTAGATAGGGACCAAATGTCTGCCGTTTTGCTTTGGAGAAGAAAACAAATATAGCCTTCCTGTTCTTATAGAAAATGTATACAAACACAGATTGACCATGAAGATAACACCAATAGCTAAGAAAAACCTTCCAAGTAAGAAGTATTACAATGTGTGGATTTCTGCAGACCCTGAAAATCAGAACATGTTTTTAAACTAAGGAAACAGGAAATCAAAGCTGAAGATCCTGTTTCATTAAATCCTGTTTCTGAATAGAGTTCATAGTTCATTGTATAACGATATCCTTGCTGCTAAATATGAGTCAGAATATTTGTGTTTTTAAAGATTCTGCAACTTTGCAATAGTTTGTCGTCATTTGGTTTATTCAGTCTAACATTCTGTTGTCTGCCTGTATAAATTATTAAAAATATGTGGATTCATGAAACAAAGGCTCTGCTTGGCCTACCATGCAGCTCATGTGCAGCTTGGCATTTGTTAGGAAACTCACCAGGGTTGTTCACTTACTCACTTTCTTCAGAAGAACAAATATCTCAGAACAATCACACATCAGGTCTTTATCCTCTCTTGTGTCCAAATATCTCTACTTCAGTCACTGTTTGGCCCAGAACAGATTCCAAAAACCACTTTTACTGTGCAAGTGGGAGGTTTAGATAACAAGATAATACCTAATGAAATGCAACATTTGTTTTCCACAGTGAATCCCCCATAGTGTGCTCATTTTAATAGCGTCTTAGGCTTCTTTAACTCTATTACAATTAGACTCAGATTTATTTGCAGGGACATTTATCAGGGAGACACATTATCTTCGTAAGTCCAAGGATGCTCTTGGGTGGCTCTTCACATCTGTTACTGCATTTTGCAGTTTAGATTCCCAGTTAGTTGGGGAACATGAAAACATTCTCATGACATGGAGGCTCAATTACAAGCATCAGTCTAAGAGTAGCTTGGTTCACTTCACAGAATCCCTCAGAAATACTAAATTCTGCAGTCCTTTACGATGGGGAAAATTGGCATTCCTGAGGCTGTATTTCTCCCTGAGCCTTTTAAATGAAAATATTGACTTTCAATACACTTGATGAAGGTTATCCTGAGATAGATGTTCAAATTGATTTCAAGGAGAAACTGTTGAATATCTGCTCATATGGTATCTCCTCTTCCATTTGCTTATTTGGAATGATCCTTATATTATTATTATACACATAAACAAAATAATGAAAGTAAGTTACTTAAGACTTAGTGTCGGTTTTCATTTATCCAGTGCTAACAATGAACTGAATATCCAGGAACATCAAATGACAGTTGCATTAGGCTTGCTCACTTGTGCAAGGGGCAGAAAGACACAACAAGCAGACAGGTGGACAAATGGAGATAGGATTTCTATCCTCTGGTAACCATCTAAGGGCCCAGAGTGGTTAGAACTGTGTTAAGACAGAAGCTGGGAACGCAGAATGCAATGCAAGTCTTCACAGAGATGGTAGAAAACCAATAACATGAGCTCATCCCACTCTCTCATTGGGTCTGTCATGGCAGGTCGCTAGAGTCAGGGGCCAGAGCTATATGTCAACCCCAAGCCAGGCACTTTAGGGGAGACTGTGGCTGTCACATTTGCCAAGACAATTAATTTGTGATGAACTTAAAAAAAGCCCAAGTCAAGTAATAATGAAATATAACGTAAAATAACTAAAAGAATGTATTGCAAAAGTCTCATTTTCAAAAAGATAAACAAGGTGATGGATGTAACAAAACAATATGATTTAATAATTCTACATTGTTTGAAAAAAGCAAAATATCATATTGTACTCTATGAATTTATGAAATGGTTTGTTAATTAAAAATACCACTGGTAAATATTTTTAGTAAAAAAATAGTGTGGTAGCTTAGTGACTAAGGTCCTCACTTTGCACACGCTAGGATCCCATATGGGTGCTGGTTCTAATTCTGGCATCCCTGCTTCCCATCCAGCTCCTTGCTTGGGGCCTGGAGAAGCAGTTGAAGACAGCTCAAAGCCTTGGGACCCCAAACCTGCATGGGAGACCTGGAGGAGGATCTTGGCTCCTGTGTTTGTATTGGTTCAGTTCCAGCTATTGTGGCCACTTGGGGAGTGAATCAGCGGATAGAAGATCTTCCTCTCTGTCTCTCCTCCTCTCTGTATATCTGACTTTCCAATACAAATAAAATAAACCTTTAAAAAAATAGCACTGGTAAAAACACAATTTCTTAGAAGACAATTTAATACAATTTATATAAACACGCGGAAAGCAATACTTAAATGTCCTTATTAATGTACTTTATGAAACATTATCTTATGCAAGATCGTTAGAAGGCACAGCATGTGTGACACATGTACCAGAGCTCTATTTCATAAGAGAACACAGCATTTTAAAAGCCCAAACACAAACTCTATTGACAGGCTATACTGTTTACTGGATTATAGGATCCTGATGGTCATCTAATCTCTATATCATTGCTGATCTATTGGAAACAGGGGTTATTGAGTCAATAAACAATACATTAGAGGTTTTTCATTTTGAGTGCTATATTATCTTTTCTTATTGCATTATCTCAAGGGTTTTTTAGAAGTATACATAGGCAGCATTTTCTACTCTCTTGTGTAGGGAAATCTTATAGATGAAATTTTAGAAATGCAATGTGAATGAACAGTACATACAATTTGTCGTTTGAAATATTTAGGAAGTGTGCTTGCTTTTTTTCCCTCCATTTTTGTATCATGGGAATAATACACTAAAAAAGTTTGACGGAAAAGCTGATTCCCACGAATCATCATCCTGTTAGTAAAATGAAGTGGAAATTATTCCTATAAGAGCAACTGTCTTGAACAGAGTACAGCCATCCATATGAACTCAATGTAGGGATATTGAGGCAAATGATTAAAAGAACGGTAGGGGCCAGGCTGGTGATGCTTTCCCTGGAAAAATAGATGGACTTTTTGGGAAGTTCCTGTAAAAAATGGTTTTCTCATCCAGTATAGAAATGTAACACTTAGCAAAAAAAAAAAAAAAAAAAATGCTCAGAAAGGCAGTGCAAAATCAGTCATGTTAATGTAGTCAGTAAGATGTGGTTGTGTGGTTAGTGTCTCAGTTCACTGTGAGATGCAATGATATTGATTCCCAGTGGCATTCTCAATATGGATCTCTGAGTCATTGTGCAGGGAAGAGCCCCTACTGATCACAAACATAATTAAGTAAAACATGGTGAAGATTAAGCTTTTCTTAAAATGATAGAGCTTTTGGATTTAGCATAGTTTAAGTTACATCCAATTATGCTGATAAATACCTGTGTATCAGGTAGGAGTACTTGGCAAGTGTTGTGAAGACAGATGCAACATGCTTTTAACTCCTTATAAATGACTGTGTCTTCCAAAAAGCCGGGAGAGGAGACTAGAGTTTGGTAAAAATTGACAACATGATACAAGTATCATTAAATGCATAGTTTTCCAAAGTCACCTTAGGGGGACAGATTAGATTTTGTAAATTCTTTTTCACTTTATAATTGAGAAAACAAAAGAAAGACTAAAATGGAAATAATTACAATAAAAAACATAGGAATAGGTCAATGTATCTCACTTCAGAAATTATTCATAAGAGTAAAGACTTTTAAGGACTTTTAAAAATTTATTTATTTGTTATTATTATTATCATTTTATTATATAGTTCCATAGTTTCCTGGGATTTCTCTTATCCCCTCCCCTATTCTCCCCCACCACCTAGTTCCTCTATATCATTACTTACGTATAGTTCTTCAAACTCAGTCATATGTCCATCATTGTGGGCATGGACAATGGCAAAGAGTCCAGCATCCTATTGTCAAGATATAGTAAACAGTTTCATTGTAAGTCCATCTTTGTATGGAAGTAGAGATGCATATTACATTGTATCCTCACATCCGGATTTGCTAGTCTCCATTTCACAAGTCATAATACAAAATCACCAATAGGAAAAAAAATAGAAATTTACATTGCCATGAAATTAAATAGCATGTTACTAGATATGACAGTCTCCATTACACAGCTACTATACATCCCCTTAAATGAACAGCCACAAGACAAAATCAACAATAGGAAAAAAAATTAACAACACCATGAAGTTAAATAACATGCTACTGAATGATTAATGTGTCACTGGAGAAATGAAAAAATCAAGAACCTTCTTGAAGAAAATGATGCTACTGTATGATCTACGAGTCATTAAATAATTTAATCACAAGAAACTGGTTTGAAGGGATGAAACTAACAAAAACAAAAACATCAAAATCCATGAGATATAGTTTCCATTGACTTTTGTTGGCGAAATGTGTCTCTTCTAGACAACAAATAGATGTGTGTTTTTTTTAAATTCAGTCTATGACATTTGATTGAGCTTAAGCCAATAACTTTCAGGGTTAATATGTACGGGTAGTAATTTGGTCCTGTCATTTTAGGAAACTCCGCAGTCAAGAAGAGAATAGAGTGACTCATTCCAGATTCTAAAAGAAAAAAAAATTGTCAGCCTAGGATAACATATCCAGCAAAGCTTTCTTTTGTCTTTGAAAACGAAATAAAATTCTTTCACAGTAAAGAAAAGTTAAAAGAATTTGCCTCTCCCAAACCTGCCTTATAAATGATACTTCAAGATGTTCTCTTGACAGAGAAAAGGAATAGCACCCAACAAATCCAAAGCCAAGTGAAGAACATCTCAATAAAATGACAATAAAAGACTAAATCATTGAAGGGCTTTCTAATGTTTAAAGATGTTATTTATTATCTTCAGTCTACGTGGAAAATTGTTCAAGAAAGAGATGGAGGTAGAGAGAGAACTTTCATGCACTGGTTTACCTCCTGACTGTCTATGACAGTTGGGATGAGCAAGGCTGAAGCCTTGACCGTGGAACCCACCATGGTCTCTCAGAGGAGTGACACAGATTCAAGCATTTAAGTCATCGTTTGCTGCCTCCCAAGAAGTTAGATCAAATGACTACAAATGAATCCAGTAGGCTTGAATGTCAGAGGGTCGGAAATTGCCTGAGTCTTAGTGATCATTTCTCAGAGGCTGGAAGTGTTCAGTTTACCAGATGGAAGTTTTTACCCAGTGCCAACTTATAGACATTTTCTAAGCAACTATGGATATTTGATAAGACCGACAACTTTGCAGGAAAAGCCCATATGATAACGTTAGCTTTATGATCAATCCACTGGCTATCATTTTCAAATTTATGGCATATGCTTAGCTTAGTAATTAATGAAATTTATAATTTAAAATAATTTATTCATTAAATAATGTATTCAATTAATATATTATAAAATCAAATCAGCTTGCATTATCATACGCTTTTCAAACTTACTAACATTAATAAATCTCTTATTACTGTATCTGAAGGGAATCCCTGTAAAAGTCATATCACTAAAATATATAGATATTTAAGTATCAGTCCTAAAAATGTGGGATGTATTTATACACAAAATTGAATGTGATTTAACCATATAAAAATAATGAAATTCTACCACATGCATTAAAACAGATATATTTGGTGGACATTGTGTGGGTGAAAGAAGCCAGACATAAAAAGACATATACTCATGTTTTATCATATACCTGTGAGCCAAAATTTGAAAAAGCAAAAATGGCAAGAAATGCCTCTGTATCAATATTGTCACAAATACATTTTGATCAAGCTTGTTTACACTTCTGTCAAACCAGTGGTTAAGGATGTTTTTCTACTACAGCTTTGCTGATCTGTGGTTATTTCAAATTTGCTGAATATGAATGAAATGGCCATTTTTCATCTGATTATTATTTATAGCTCCTGTCTATATTACCGCAGAAATTATTTCTTTCTATTTTTTTATTTATTGATCTCTATATTTGGTGCCCTTGATTGTAATGTTACTTAAAAACGTTATCTCAAAGAAATATTGTAGCCTGAGAATTGTATTTGTCAACTACTTTGAATTTGTTCTATTTGGTTTACTAGTACATTAGCATGGAAAAAATAAAATATCAAATAAAATTTAAAAAGAGTAACCTTTAAAATAAAAACTGGAAACATCATGCATTTCCCCCAAATTCAGTATCAAAAAATTACAGTCTGTACTCCAAGACCCACCATAAAGTAAAACTGTTATCTCTCAACGTTATAAAGAAAAAAGATCAGAGAGGCAGATGACTGAGCCATTAAGAAGACATCTAGAATGTCCACGCCCCACGTCAGGGTGCCTGGGCTTGTTTTGAGTCTTGGCTCTGTTTCTGATTCCTACTTGCTCCTAATGTGCATCCTGGGAGGCTGCCGGCAATCGCTCAGCTCTTGCAGCTTGCCACCCACGCGGAAAATCTTTCACTAAGGACTTTGGCCCAGCCAAGCTCTGTGAATGATGGGAATAGGAGGAGTGAACTAGTTGATTCCAATCTCTCTCTCTCTTTTTCAAATTAAAAATAAAGCAGTAAAAATTTAAGTAGATGCAGAGTAAAACCTTCCAAAGGTAATTCCTAGCATGACTTAAAGGCATAAACTCAAGTCAGTAATGTAGGTAAGACATGGATATTGATTTCCTATTAGTGCTGTAAACATGATCAAAGACTTGGCATTTTAAAATAACGCAATTTAATTTTGGATTTTTCCAAGTCCAAAATAACTTTGCCAAGGTAAAAATTCATGTGTTGCAAGGCTGAATTTTGTTAAAGTCTTTACCAGAGAATAAATTTACTGATTTTATTTATTTATTTATAGAGGCTCTCAGCATTCCTGGCTTGTAGCCCTGCGTCAATATTTGAAGTTTATCACCCCAACATCTGATATCAGTATATGCCCTTTATGTCTGTCTCTTGGCAAGACCCTTGATATTGGCTTTTGCTCACCAAAATAATGTTAGAAGATCTCCATTTTTAGCATATTTGGCAAATTCATATCTGCAGAAGCCATTTGACCATGTGAACTTATCTTCACAGATTTTGGGGATTAACACATAGATGTTTTGAGGGAAGAAGGGATGTTATTCTGTTTCCTGCCAAAAATGTCCATTCTTTAAAACTACTATGCCAAAAATGTCCATTCTTTAAAAAAAATCGAGAGTTTATCACAATAAGGCATGTGTGAACTGATTATTGTGGCTATTTAAATATATCTGGGAAGATATGTATTACTGCCATCGAAGCATTTCCATGCAGCTAAGGTTTTCTCTCAAGCTCAGCCTTCTTTTTTTTTTTTAAGGTTTATTTATTTTATTACAAAGTCAGATATACAGAGAGGAGAAGAGACAGAGAGGAAGATCTTCCGTCCAATGATTCACTCCCCAAGTGACCTCAAAGGCCAGTGCTGCGCCTATCCGAAGCCGGGAACCAGGAACCTCTTCCGGGTCTCCCATGCGGGTGCAGGGTCCCAAGGCATTGGGCCATCCTCGACTGCTTTCCCAGGCCACAAGCAGGGAGCTGGATGGGAAGTTGAGCTGGCAGGATTAGAACCAGTGCCCATATGGGATCCCAGCGAGTTCAAGGCGAGGACTTTAGCCACTAGGCCACCGTGCGCAGGGCCCAAGCTCAGCCTTCTTGCACCATTTTAGAGGCACTGTCCTTTGTGCCGACCCCTTTGTTTGATGAGTATTACTTGGTGTTGAACTTTTGACGCTTTAACATATGAAAGTTGCCTTGAAACACAAATATTCATTTACTATAATCTTTTCCTCCGGATCAATGATTTTCTATCTTGACACTCACAGCACCCTCGGGAGGTGGCACTTTCACATACAACCCCTTTCCAAACTCTGCGTCCAACTGTTTATTTGATTCTTCTTTTGGAATCAAAGAACAATTAGAGCAAGTAGCAGCCATAGTGATCATTGTTGCGTTCATTCACCAAAGAAAATCTACAAACTAAGGAATTAGGACATTAAAGAACATGTTTTTATTTCCTAATGACTCATTCCATATTCTTCCTTTTGTATTGAAATTCTGTGTCCATAACTAGATTAAATGGCCATTCCATGAGTTGTTTGATGATAACTTGGACTTGTATAAATTATCCTCCAGAAGAGCACCAGGGCATGTCTGGTTTCTTTCCTTTACTAATGGTGTCTGCTTCCGTTTGACAGAGGCATATTTATCACATGTTTCTGCTTCTTGCCCTCTACAGGCAACAATTTTTTTCAGACCGTTCTATTTCCAGATGTGATGCTAGGTGGCTTCAATAACAGAGGGGGAAATATCAAAGAAAACGTGGGGGTGGGTCTTGGTTACTCAGTTGGTTAATATTCTGCCTGCAAGTGCTTGGTACTCGTTTCTGTTCCTGCTGCTCCGCTTCCCATCCAGCTCCTTGCTTGTGGCCCAAGAAAGCAGCAGAGAATGGCCCAAAGCGTTGGCCCTATAGTGGCATCCCTGTGGGAGACCCAGAAGCTGCTGCTGGCTTAAGATCAGCTCAGCTCCAGCCACTGGAGCCATGTGGGGAAGGAACCCACAGACAAAGATCTTTCTCTGTGTCTCTCCTTCTTTCTGTAAATCTGCCTTTTAAATAAAAATCAATCTTACAAAAGAAAACCTTTTGTAAGAGTGTCTTTTTAATAAATAAATATTTTTCTTAATTATAGGTTTGGAAAGACATCTCAGAACATTTCAAGTTTTCTACAGAGAATCACTGTGGGTTTCATGACATGCAGAATTAGGGGTTTGAATCAAATGAAGATAACAGACAGCCTTTGTCTTCCTACTCCCAGTCCTCCTGAATTGGGTGGAACTGATCACATGCTATTCTCTAAAGATAAGTCAAGGATTTGAAGCATCATCTTTCAGCGTATTCCTTCCACCTATCAACAGTGAATGGTCCAGGAAGAGACCATCAGCCTTGGCCTCTTGCTAGCCTCATTTAAAAGAGGCAGCTCCTCATGCGGGCTTCTGCAGAGATGGAATCTGGAGCAGGAGGTGCTGGCAGCCACTTTCCCCCTCTACTGGACAGGCTTCCCACATAGGAAGCCAACAGGAATGGAGCCTGGCCAAAGAAAGGCGTGTGCGAGAATTCAGTGACCTCACTGAGTCACTTGGATACGCTGTGGCTGAGGCCAACATTCAAGTTAGTAAATTAACTCTCTCCTCTTTGTTTTACTCTGTTCTTTCCCCTCCATCCCTTCATCCGTCATTTCTTCCTTCCTTCCTTCCTTCCTTCCTTCCTTCCTTCCTTCCTTCCTTCCTTCCTTCCTTCCTTCCTTCCTTTCCTCCTTGCTTCCTTTTTTGCTTCACTCCCTTCTTCCTTCTTTCTTTCCTGTTACATCATTTCATTTAAGCCCACCACTTACAAATTAAAAGATTCCAATTTCCACTTAAAAATAGTTTGTTGAAGGCATTTCATTTCAAGCTAGGGACTCACAGTTTTATCTGTACTCAAATTTTCACTATTTCTGATCAGGGAATAAAAAAGAATTAGAGATTTGACCTACATGGGACAACCTGGCAATAGATTGTGAAGGAAAGTGGTTAAGAAAGGCATACATCAACTAAAAGGACATCAGAAATTTTCTGGTGAACAGGGGTCAGTTGATAATCTGGGGAACTGGACACAGCATGAATATGATAGTGACCATAGATGAGAATCAAAATTTATAGATCATTTGAATGATGGTAATGGTAAAATACATATTACTTAATATGTAATGGCTATCAAATCTTTAGGGTATTAAAACTTATTATCAGGAGAAATTTTGAACTAGCTTCACTAAGCTACAAAAACCATTTTTAATAACCACATCCCAGAATAGGAGCAGTATCGGCAACTTGTTAAAATTCGCTTTTATTATTAGATTATTATAAAATTCTTATAGCTGTTGCCAGAAGCTGAGAGACTGCCTCTTTGGGCTAAGATCCTATTTATGTTGCAAAATAAACATCCATTTTTAAAAGCACAGTCATTAATAACTTTTCCATTTGTACATTTTCACAAACCACAGTATTTTCCTACTCTATGGGTTAACGTGTATGACAGTCACCACTAAGCTTTTAATGGCCATTTATTTATTTCTGCAATATGTCCGTTTGAATGTTTTCATCGAACATTCAGACATTTATTGGTCATTTGTTTACAATTACACAAATTTATGGAACCATTAAAAGTACCATGTTGGTGAGCTGTCAGGGAAGAGTTACAGTGCAAAGAAGCATATTGTTTGGAATTTGTTAGAAGCTCATCCCAATACTATTAATTCTGTTTATTAGAGAACTGAAATGATTCAAGATATCTCACAAAGACATTAAAAACTGACTTGAAGAACACTCCTCTTCAAACTGAGAGGCCATCACTTAGAAAGAAGAAGGCTAAGAGAAAAATGCAGCTTTTAGTTGGACTCTATTTAGTAAATGAATAATAGCTAAATCACAGAGGTTACTGACATATAAGAATCACCATACTCTTTTTTAGATTGATATTCTGGAATAGTTAGTGACAAGTTTTACTGATAATTCACTGGTAATTCTTCTTCACTCGGGTTCTAGAAGTATCTTAATATTGCAATTCTTTCTTAACATTGCTGTAAGTTTTTGGTAAACCATGATCTTTGTGAGAAGCAAGTGAAATAATGTCATGCACTTTCTAACTGAGGTAAATTTGTGTTTGCAGCCTGTCTCTCACTCTCACGGGCTCTGTGGCCCTGAATGACATACTACATTCTGTGTCTCAGATTCCTCATTTATTTAATGTGACTGATAATAGGAGCTTCATGGACATGTAGATGAATGCAGTTACTATTAAAGGCATTATGGAAAGTGTTCAGACAATTAAAAGTCGGTCCACCATAGGAGTCAGTTTTCCCACTTCTGGCAATATATCCAAATAAGTGAAATCTGATTATGAGAAAGCAGTCTTCAGCCGTACATTTATAACAGCACAATCCACAGCAGTGAAGACATGGAAACAACCTAAATGCTTGTTGGAAAAGGGATGGATAAAGAAACACTAACAAATCTAGTCAATGGAATACTGCTCAGCCATATAAAGAATGAAATCTTGCCATTTCCAACAAAATAATCTCAACTGGAGACCTTTATTCTTGGTGAAATAAGGCAATCCCAAAAGGACAACTATCTATGTTCTCTCTGATATAAGACAAACCTCAAACAAAATACAAAATAAATAGGTATATAGGTAACCAAATAAATGCATATATTCCCATAGACAAATCATATAATGGAGATTAGCATACCAGGAAGTGAGGATACTTTGCAGTTCACATCTATACACGAAATAAAAGGATGACTCTTAATGCAACAGTCAAATATGCCTTGACACTGTAATACTAGATTTACTATCTTTGCCAATACATACAATGCCATGATATGCTTTAATAACACAATGATAAATTAGAACTGTTAATAAAGCACTATACTACAGTAATAACACAGGGGGAAATGGTGGAGAAGAGAATGGGAGGAGAGGAAGGACAGCTGAAGGGAGGAATTCTATACCTACAATGCTGTCTTATGGCAATCAGGAAAACTCACGTGATACATCTAAAATATTTAAAATGAAGTCTACTACACTCAGGATTAGGGTAATATTTAGTATTCACCTAATAATTATTGCTTCATCATGTGATTATTATTCTTATTTTTCCCATAAAATGATCTTATCTGAGTGATACTTACAGGCATGGTTTTGATTGACTTCATGCATAGAGCATCCAAAGATATTTCTCTAGCCATAGCTAGATCGTGATGACAACTTAAATAAATATCTGCTTTTACTCCTAAGTTGAGGGTATTGTTCTTAATTTAAGTCCTAGCGAGATCTTTTTGTGCAAAAATTCTGAATATGATATTTTAATGCTATGTTTAGTGATTGTGAGATTGTGTTAACTGTTCTATACTAGAAAACTATAGCAATGAGAAGGGGTATCCTTCCCTGCCCATTGTGGGACATTAGGTCAAATATGGTATGTTAAAAAATTTCTTTCTTGGATGAGTTGCAGCCCTCACAGCTGAGCACAAAACCCAAATCACTGCCTTATGTGCGTTCTCACCACCCACTGCACTTCCATTCACTAATGATGATCCCTCCGCCTAATGAGGAGGAAGATGTTGCGTCTTCGAGAAATATCCAGCACCTTTTGGATTAAAGAGGAATTTTCATAATTTTCAAAGATGGTAAAGACAAATAGAAGTTTAAAAATGTGATGGGAGAGAAACAGAATCATCATGATAACACTTGGCAAATACGTCAAAGTGACCTCTAGTCAGAATCTCAACTCCGTTAAATACAGCATTGACTTTGAGATCTTATTCTAACAAGAAATCAAACATTGCAGGGAAGCATGTACCATTTCTAAACTTTAATGTGCATCAGGATTGACTTGTTCTTCTGAAAAGTGCAGCTTCCATGTCTAGAGTCAAAATATCTAGTAGACCTGCATGGGGATCTAAGAACTTGATTATTGAGATTACTTCTTTAGGGGCTGGCACTGTGGCAAAGCAAATAAAACTGTTGCCTGCAGCACTGACATCCCACATGAGCACCAGTGTGAGTCTCAGCTGTCCCACTACTTTTTATAAAATCATTATTTTAAAAGATTTACTTATTTTCATTTGCAAGGTGGATTTTATACAGACAGAAGGTTCACTCCAAAAATGGTCACAATGATCAGAACTCAGCTAACTCAAACCTGGAGGCCAGGAGCCTTTTCTGGATCTCCCTAATGGGTTCCTAGGACTTGGGCCATTCTATACTGGTTTCACAGGTCAAAAACAGAGACTTGGGTTGGAAGTGAAGCAACAGGGTCATGAACCAATGCCCAAGTGAGATGCTGGTGCCACTGGGTTGAAGATTAGCCTACTGTGCTGCTGTTCTGCTCTCTCTCTCTCTTTCTCTCTCCCTCTCTTCCCTCTCTCTATCTCCCACTCTGCTTCTGAAAAACATTTTAAATCCTATTTAAAATAAAGAATTTATTTATTTATTTATTTGAAAGAGCACTTTGGTCAGAAGTTAAGGTCAGAAGCGCTAGATAAATTGCAGATGTTGCATTTTAATGCACTGAGACTTAAGCCTTAGTTTGTCAGTAACAAATTTAAA
This sequence comes from Ochotona princeps, assembly GCF_030435755.1. NCBI lineage: Eukaryota > Metazoa > Chordata > Mammalia > Lagomorpha > Ochotonidae > Ochotona > Ochotona princeps. The sequence continues at coordinate 16,073,941 of NC_080840.1, read as the reverse complement.
ACGCAGAAGAGAATTACAACAAACATTCTTATGAAGACTTTGTAGATTTCTAAAAGTGTTGCTCCTACTGATCTTAGTTTTTGGTGGCAAATTCAAACAAAAATGACTTACATAATAATTCATGTGGGCATTCCTCTATATTTAAATTTCTGATGCTTTATTTGGGCATGGATACTGTTGAGAACATCAAAATAGCCATCACTATTTTGTGCTTTATAAAATGAAGATGCTGTTAACCACTAGTATTGATGATGAGTTTTCTCAATTTGCCGATGACCATGGAGGTTCCCAGAATACTAGACTTCAAGTTTTAAAACCAAGCAAAGAGTGAGTGCATAGCTTAACAAATGCCGCCTTAATTCTGTGTTGGAGAGTCAGGGATTGATTCCTGCTCTGGTTTCTGAATTTATTTCCTCGTTAATATAAACTTTGTGAGGCAGTGGTGACAGCTCCAATATTTGGGTTCATGCCATCATGTTAGACCTCGATCATAGCCCAGCATCTGTGGGCATTTGCAGAGTAAACTGGTGGGTAGATGTGCACTCTCACCATTAACTAAATAAGTAAGTAAATAAATAAGTAAAGGAAGTGATAAAGAAACAGATTCATATATAAGCCCTGAGTTAGCCATTTAGTGTGTCACTGAAATTCCGTTTTGAGTTCATTCATGTTAAATCCTCTGTTACAGCATTATGCAGCAGCTATTCATGCAACGCTGAAACCGTTCATGCAACTGCAGAACTGTTGCTTGTATCTTATCACGCACCCTTGCTGTATCCTGGGATTAGACTTTAATATTATCAAAATGAAAAAATGCAGGAAGTGTACACATTAAGGCATGGCTGACAATTGTTTATATTCAAATATTAATGAAAAGTGTTATGCTATTGATATGTGTTCAAAAGTTATTGCTTGGGGGAATGCCTTAAGACACTTCAATGTATTTACACATTTCTGCTATTGTGCATGTTTCTGAGGGCTATACATTTTAGTGTTATTGGCTAGTGAGTGAGATGCTATCTAACATCAGGGTATATTGTATTATTTTCTTACAGGGATTATACATATTCAAAGCAACAGGGATCAATCACCCAAAGAAATAATCTATAAATGATTTTTTTCTTAAAAGAAACAGACATCTTTACAGTAAAACAGCATAAATGGCATTGAGATGAGCTTTAATAGTTGGAGTGAAAGCAATTAAGGCTTAGCAGACAATGGATGTTTCTGGAGCAGCAAAAGGAGGGTTAATTCTAGCAAGGATTTCATAGCACTGGGAAGTGTCAATTGATTAAGACAATCTGCAGTTCCGAGTGCTGAAGCCAGGTCCCCATCTGTTTCACAGAAGTTTGTTAACACAGCTGGAGAAGAAGGAGCTGCCAGTGCTTTTTTATGCCTTTCAAGTTTCATCTTTTTTTTTTCTCCCAGTAAAAGAGTTAAAACAATTAGAATGCTTTGTCCAAGAAACTAAGTTAAAGGGTCTTTTTCCACATTTCTTTATGTGGCTGGGTATTATCCATCCTGTGACACTAATGAAATATAGATGTAAATAGAGTTTCTCAGGGTTCTAATTTTTTTTTTTTCTTTTTAGTGAATTCTCTTCTAGTTTTCACAAATAGATCAGTACAAGTTAACTAGAGGCTGCAATCCTCACATGAAATCCTCCCTGTGATTGAATTTTCCAAGCTCTAACCTCTGTTTCCAAATCAGACCTCCTAAATGTTGATTGGTTCCAAGCCATACTTAGAAAACGGAGAAGATTCTGAAAAACGCATTCTGTTAATTCAATTTCAGGGCTGTATTCATTATTCTTTCTAATTCCAATTAATAGCCACAGAACTTCCAAAATGGTGTTGACTACCTGCCAATGTGTTCCCTAGTTGTTTTAAAACAACATACTTGAAAGAGGGAATAAGACAGAAGACAACTGTTCATTGATTGTTTTCAATCCAAGCCTAATGCAAGTATTGGCGTTTCTATGGTTTGGTGTAATTGTGGGCCCATAATTGCAGTTCGATATAGCTACCATTTCATAGGTGAAAGAAGTGGAACTCAAGAACTATAGGTAATTTGGCAAATGTTACAATGCCAGCGAGCACCAGAGTGTTTTTTCCAGGATTGCAAAGTCTGTTTCTTCCTCAATGCTTCCTGTTTGGACCAAAATACAGGCATTCCTGCTTAGAAAAGTGTGAGTACTTTTATATGTGACATCACCAGCAAACTACTTTATTTTCAAGATGAATTTAAAAATACGCATGTAGAGTTAAAATACACTTAAGATCTCTTTCACTACCTCTGTAAAAAGCCTCATTGTCCCTTTGATACTCAAAGTGAGCCTTTATTCCTTTTAAAAAGACTTGTTATGAACTAGTTATGTGCCAGGCACTAATTATATCACTGGCATAAGAATTCAGCACAATCAACTGGACTTCCCTTCTGAGAACACCAATACTTTAATAAAACGGTTCTTGAACTTTGCCAGTTAAAAATACCTGTGAGTAACCTCTTGATGGCAGGGCTCTGAATGCCTGGGAAGTAAGTAGTTCAGAAAATTTCATGTGAAGACTTCTAGGTCATCTTCATAAATCATAAGGAATCGACAAGGCATTTGAAGAGGCATTAAACATCAAGATTACAATTCGTCAGCCCACTGTAGGACTAGAACTCAGTAGAAAAAAAAAAGCACAAAGACATTGAGTTTAAACTGAGGGGTCTAAACCAAAAGAACTTGTTTTCAACAGAAGAAATTAGATTTAGCCAGGTGAGCTAAAATTGGGGAGAAATGAAGACAAAATAGCAAAGAATAAAAAAAATGCATGCAGTCTTACAAAAAACTGAGGTTCTCTTTGAAGGTGTAATTGTTCTTTCAACTTTTGTAAAGGAATTGTCATTTCCATCCCATAAGCGGATTACGTTTTCTGATCTAAAAATGGTAACTGGCATGTGGTCTTACTTGGATCCCCAAATGAGGCTACAAGTCTGGAACTCCTATTAATCTCGAACAATATCAAGAGATCAAATGACTCGTGGTAATCCACAATGTTCCATTATGCTCACCCTGAAATGTTTTGGAGCCCCTTATCTGATATTTTCTTCCTAAGAGGAATTTGTCTGCTCCTCCAGTTTGTATTAGAAAGGATCTTAGAAGTAATAAATTGAATGCTCACACATTCAGGTGTAGGATGAGCTCTCAGAATCCCCAACAAGTAGGATTGTGTGAGCCTCATGAATATGCTCATTTGTGTGTCCTGTCATAGCAGGGGGTTCTATGCTTTGTGGAAGACAAATCTCTTCTGTATAACCAGCTCTTCTTGGGGTACCAGTCTGGCTATGTGACCCACACAGTGGCCATGTTGTCAGAATCCTCAGTTATCTCACTATGTGCACAGGCTCTGCACACTCCTAATACAGAGCTCATTGTGTTGGGATGGCAACTTCCAGCTGAAAGGCTGATTTGTGTAATTAAGAGATGATGCCCTGGCATGGCTAAGCCTCCTCAGTTGGTGTCTTTGAGAGGTACTTGGGAGATTTTGACTGTTAGGCACTGGCTGAAAACAGGTAAACAGATGGATTTATAAGTCTTTAAAGCATTCCCCATTCCAAGGAAGGAGCAGAAAAACAACAGCAACAAACACAGATCTTTATTTCTGCTTCTTTTTTTTGGCACAGTTCACGTAAGGGAATATTATCAGAACACCTGCTACATGTCAAATGCCTTGCTGGTCAATGTAGAAATGATCAACACAGAAACCCAACTCCAGTTGCTCCAACAATTCAGTGTGTGTGTGTGTGTGTGTGTGTGTGTGTGTGTGAGACAATTGGATGAATCTGTATTTAAACACAGGCAATTTGAGTCTAGCACAAAGATTTGATCTGCTTTGGTGCCCTAGTACTCAACTCTGAACCAGAAAAGCAGAGGAGGAATTCATTCATGATTTTGGTTATCAGGGAAGGCCTCAATCAAAAGAGACTCAGATTATTTGAGCCTTATATATTAGATTTTGCATCGTAGCAGGAAAATACAGTGTGGTGTTACCAAGATAATTGTTAGAATAGTAGGGTAGTCAAATTAACAACAACAACAACAACAACAACAAAAACAAACAAACAAGGAAGCCTGTTTCATGGGGCAGTATTTTAAGGCTAGCATCCCATATGGACACCAGTTTGCATCCTGATTCCTCCAACTTAGTTCCCTGATGTTGTTCCTGGGAAAGCAGCAAAAGATTCTCTGAGCTTTGAAAGGATTTTCTTACACATCCAGGCATATTCATGGGAACTCAGGATGAATTGCCATGCTGCTGCTTCCCACTGCTTGGGCCTTTCAACCTTTGGAGAAGTGAACCAAAGATAGAATCTGTCTCTCTCTCTCTCTCTCTCTCCCTCTCCCTCTCTTTTTGTAACTCTGCCTTTCAAGTAAATGAATAAGTGAACCATTCTAAGCTTCACAATGAAAGACAGTGTAAAGGAGGAATGCTTTTCATGACTATGTCTATTCCTTTGGAAGAAATCTCTAAGTCCTTCCTACCTATGTAACAGACTTACCCTTAATTTTCACTTGTCAAGATTAGGCCACATGGCATTCAACACATCGGTAGATTTAAGTGTGATTGGATTAGAATATCATGATTTAATCCCTGGGTATTGAACACAGGTTTTCCTTACTCCAAGCTTCCTGTTCACAAGAAAGAAAATAAAGGTTGAAAGCTACTTAGCAGTCAGTGGCGCTGTAACCCAAAAGCTCTGCTACGGGGGAAATGATCTCATAGAGGCAAACAGGACTCAATATAAGATGACAATTGATGTTAAAAGTTCCTGGAGAACTTCCAGATAGCACTGAGAATTTCAATTATTTTATACTTATCAGAATAAAGAGATTATTGCTAAGTGGTAAAGATAATAACTAAATTATATTTGTATTTTTATATTTTACACTGTTAAATCTTCATTTACACACACATATATGCAAATTATATGCATAAATGTCTATATAATGAATTATATATAATGCATTAATGCTAGGTAGTAGTATCATTCTGGTTTTTTATATCAGCAAATTTAAGCTTGTGATTTCAAAAAGCAAGTTTCCCAAAGTCAAACAATACGTAAGAGGTGGATGTATTAAAACCACGTTGGGCCCGGCAGCATGGCCTAGCGGCTAAAGTCCTCGCTTTGAATGCCCCGGGATTCCATATGGGCGCCGGTTCTAATCCCGGCAGCTCCACTTACCATCCAGCTCCATGCTTGTGGCCTGGGAAAGCAGTCGAGAACGGCCCAATGCCTTGGGACCCTGCACCCACGTGGGAGACCTGGAGGAGGTTCCAGGTTCCCGGCTTCGGATCGGCGCGCACCGGCCGTTGTGGCTCAGTTGGGGAGTGAATCATCGGATGGAAGATCTTCCTCTCTGTCTCTCCTCCTCTCTGTATATCTGACTTTGTAATAAAATAAAAAAAAAAAAACAAAAAACAAAAAACAAAACCATGTTATGGTATATTAAGCTATATAACATCGACAAATGTCAATGCATGATGATTTAAAAAGACAAATAAATATCCCAAAACTCTTAGCTTTTTAACCTTTCTCAAATACACGTAGTTTTTAAGGATTGTTAAATACATATTCTGAAATGAAAAAAAAACCTGTTAATTATTATTATTTTCTTTTGTCTAAAATGGGGTTGAAAACGAAGCCTGTGGCACTACATTTAAGAGCTTCATTATCTCTTTGTACCTCTTTTTAGTGTTGCTTAGATGAAGTTTAACACAGGTGAAAATTTCTGTACTCTTGTTTTGACTAGGAGAAGCTGAGGAAGTAAAACAGGCAGGAATGGCTAGAATGCAGTGGTCTTAGTTGCAGACCCACAGCTATAACCTGAAATTCTCATTGGTTGAACAAAGAAACACGGAATCCGTGGAGTTCTCTGCACTACATTATATGGTCCTTTTAGATGTGTTTTGAGCACTTAGATAAATCATTAACTGAACCAGTCATTTGACTCCCAATAGTCAATATTTATAACTTCAAACAGACCTTAAGAAGGAAAGTTGTCCATCTACATTTTTTAGGTTATACCAATGTGAACATACTATTTTGCTAAAAAAAAAATAGAAAAAGAAGTGTGCAAAATTGTACTACTGCTTACATTTCAGATAGTGTGGTTATGAGTGATATTTATCTTCTGAAGGTTTTATATTTCGTGCAATCCCTGTGGTGTAGGTATTTTCAAAACTAAATTCACATTTTAAGAAATAACTATCACTTGGAGAAAATTTATGGGTGACTCTTACTGTGAGCTTACTCTTTCCCAGGTGCTGTAGTTTCTGTGTCTTTTCTCATTAGAAAGAAACGGCGTTGACATGACACAGCTACCCACTGTTTTATCTTCTACTCTCTTATCTTAATGTAAAGCCTCTTTTTCTCCCTATTTTCCCTTTTCCACACAGCCTTGACGTCAGTATAGGCATTTCCTCCTCTCTGTACGTAAGTTTTGAATACATAATTGTGGTTATACAAGAAAGCTTTAATGTATTACAACATACTCCTAGAATAATTCCAAATGTGAAATAGACTCTGAATGCCATAATAGAGAAAGAATGTTTGGCTGAATTTGAGACAGCAGCTATGAGTTGGTACCAGATCTCGTATCTAGTATTCCTGGCCGTCTTTTTTACTTGATTGTCAGCTGGGAAATCTGGGAGTCTGAAGCTGAAACAAAGGTTGAGTAGGGAAATGTGTTCTATTTTTCCCTCATGAAATTGCCTCAAACAGGCATGGGCTTCCAGCTGAGGTCTCTGTAGTTGTAAGCTTCTAGAGAAGTGATACCAAAGTTTGGTAATTACTGAAGGTTAGCTGGTAAGTGTGATACAAGCATGTGTGGAAGACAGATGCTGATAATTGTTAGCAAATTACAGAGGTTGTGTAAATATCCATAAGTCAACGAAGGCCCAGAGTTCAAAATACTGGCATTAAAAATCCACACCAGTTTGAGAAAAGGAACTTGGAGAACCAGACGGGAAAGGATTTATAGCATATGAGAATGAACACAGGATTAAATTCCTAGGCCTATCAGTTTTGCACTCTATTTTCAGATTATATCATGATATTATATATATATATGACATGATATTATATATACATTTTATATCAGTTTATACATAAAATTAAAAAGCGATTTAGAATGCATGCTAAAATGAATTTTAAATATTATGTACATTGCATTACAGTGATTAAATCCATGTAAATACATGTAAGTATACATACGTGTGTGCTTATATGTTATCAAGACTTACATTTCTTTCAACATAAAAACACAAAAAAGTTAATCAAATCATTCTGAGTGACCTTTGGCTGATTTCAATTTTTATTCTCTTATTTTTCTTTTTGTTTTAAAGAGACCTCTGGAAAGATCTTTCATAAATAAAGTATAATGTGAATAAGTGGTAGAATAATACCATACAAAAACTTCAGGGAAAGAAAGTGTTGCAGGCAGCTAACTTAAACTGAGAAGTTTTTGGAAAGGGGAGGACTTCAAACCGGTCTTGGGAAAGTGACTATAAATGAATTAAGTGACTGTAAAAGATAGGACAAAGAGTGAAAGTGGGACTCACTTGACACTAACAGACGTTGTCTAAAAATGTAAATTCTGATAAAAGTTTGGAAGGGTATTTGAGCCTTCAAATTCTAGTCCAAAAAGAACATAGATTTTAATTAAGAAATACCTCTGATCATGCCTTCTATTGGTCACATGCCAAGCAGAACCCTAGTCAGGAGGGGTTTTAAGTACTTTTAAAAGATTTCACTAGTTCTGATAGATTTTTAGACTGTATCAATGGGAAAGTAATTGGATTCACTATGCAAAACTTCTACATTGACAGGATGCCATTTTAAACGACTAGGGTAAATTTATAAAGCACCTATTCACATATTATTTTCTTTTATTTATTATTAGGAAACCAAGAGATTTCCAATTTGCTTTGTAAAGTGAATAAAAACAAAACTTTTTTTTTTCTGTAAATGACCCAAATGGCTTCATGAACAAGGAAATACCTGAACTGACTTTTTCTGGGTGCAAGTGCTTCGAACAGGGGCAAAAGTAATGTTTTATGAATGTGTCTATGTTTTGAATAAGCAGAAAGCTTGGAGACGATAGAGTAGGACACATTCTTGGAAGGGAGGTTTAAAAACAAGAAGGAGAAGGAGGTAAAAGTTAAAAAAAATAACTATATTTTAACTGTAATGGATATAGTTAAATGAGTGCCAGGTATTTTGTCAATGATTGTGTCTTGGGAACCACATGTAAATATTAAGTAACACTGAGCTAGTTACTAATTATTGACCCATCTTTAAAATTAAAATGAGACAAATAGAATAAAATGACTTTGAAACTACTTAATAAGCCAGAGAGAATCCAGTTATTTTGTTTACAAATTTGAATTATTAACCACTCAATTATGTTGTCTTTCAGGATATACGCATTTAGATATTTTTATGCTTATTTTAAGATGAAAGGCCAATACTAAGCTAAAATAAGCATAATTTAGAGTGGAAAAGTTATGCTATCCTTCAAATGTTCTATTTTGCATATATTATTGAGTGACTATGTATAAAAGGGTGTCACATCTTGTAGAAAGTTGAAGAACTTAAAGAAGTTATAATCCACTGTGATAAGTGGGAAACCAAGATTAATAAATAGGATATAAAATATTGCATGAAGGTGTCTTTGGACAAGCACAATTGGAGGAGAAAGGACAAGATCGAGCTTTTCCAACTAAACTGAGTGAATCCAAGAAGGCTTTGTGGAGCCGAAAAATCAAACATCTGTAAGATTCATTCTTTCTTTCTCCCTCACTCCCTTACTCTCTCTCTCCCTCTCACCTTCCATTCCTTCATTTCTTTCTTAGTTTAGTTAACAGAGATTACAGAGAGAGAGAGAGAGAGACAGAATTTTCATCCTCTAGTTCATTTCTCTAATGCCCCAATGGCTGGGATTGATTTAAAGCCGAAGCTCAGATTTGACGATTCATTGAAGATCTCACATATATGTGGCAAGGACTGAATTACTTGAGTCATCACTTCTATTTCTCAGAGTCCACATTAGCAGGAAGCAGGAATCAGGAACAAGAGCCAGTTTAGAACCCAGACATCTGATATCCAATGTGAATACCTGAACTTGTATCTTAAACACTAGGCTAAACACCTATCCCCATGTAATAATCTGATAGGATCAGCAGAGGAAGAAGCTGGCATATAAATGGTGTACTTGTGTAGACATGTTCAGACAAAACTCCTTCTACTTGATTTTACATCCTAACAGCTAGGAGAAGTACAAAATATATTAAAAATGAAATGTGCTTAATCATTTAATAGATTGAAGTGTTATATGTGTTATAAAATTAGAGCATAGTAAAGGCACTTGGTGTATGGTAACAAGTTTAGGTTGTTGTTAAATGGGTCTGCGAGGAGCTGAATCCAATTTGAGGAAATAATTCAAGGTAGTAAGGGGTTTAGACATAGACATCTGGAGAAGAGACACTTTCATTATTTCAAGGAGACATAAACATGGGTCTATAGCAAAGGCTAAAAGGAAACTACCCAGGGATAGAGAATAGGATTTCAGAGAACATCCACGTTTAATGCTTGCAAGATGGATAAAGAGTAAAGCTGGGATGAAGAAAAATGATTTATAGTAATTTGGAAATGAACAAAATATTTATAATATATATTTTAAAGCAGCTACATATCTAGACATTATTTATGGTTACATAAAACCGAGTACTGTCCAGTTTCTTTGTAAGTTAAGTAGAGGAAAACAGCAACCTAACACAATCCTTCCATGAATCTTTTAATTCCTGTACAATGTAGAAAAAGCCAGAAGATAAAACTACAGGTGAATATAATCTGAGGAGCAAATGATTAGTTTTATTATATTGTTCCTTACACCTTTGAGTATCCTAAAACCTGCCACCCAGAAAGACAATCGGGGTGAAATGAAGCTAACCAATGGCTGGTGTTTTGGGGAAGTATGTTGGTGATCTTAGGCTGTGTAACTACTCTTTCAGAAGCATGGGTTTGAATAGTGTGATATGCCAGATTTCCTTGAGAAACCCCATCTTCTGTGTATGCCATCTGCTGATTCCAGGACTTGCTTGACCTTCCCATAGAGCATAGTGTTCTTAGAAAGTCTTTGGATTCAATTTTCTTCCTCCAGGCTGTTGAACTAATACATCAAAGCCATTCAGGATCTATTTCATTAAAGTCAGCTCCAAAATGTCATGTACACTCAAGACAATCTTATAATTGAGCCAAATCCCTCTTGATGACATGAAAGTGCAATTCCAATTTTTTCCTTCACAGATTTGGGTGCGTCAGAGTCTTACATGCTGGGACTGTTTGACCACAGTTTTGTCTGTTCTTGAAAGAAGCTGTTCAGTAGTTTTTACATTGCATTTAGTGAAATGCACACTTTCAGGATACATTCACTGAGAACAGATTTAGCTTCAAATTTTAGTTTTTAAAACTTAGGATTCAAGATTTATATAATTTAAGAGATTCAAATTTTAGATTTGACTCCCTAGAAAATCTTCCCTGTGACTTTCAAATAGATGAGGTAGAAACAGCTCTACCAATAGAATTTGAGTTAATAATTAAGCAGGGAGGCAAACAAATTGCATTTGGTGTTTTACTGAGATTCTAAAGATCCTGCCAAATGTTCTTTCCATTCAGACAGACCCATCAAAGACCATGACAGCAGCTACTCTGGATTAGGTGGTTGATTGTTTTTCACTCTTGTTTGCTTCCATAATGGGAACAGAATGTCAGCTTTCTGGGACAGAAGCTGAGAAGGGCAGAGAGGAAGAGTGAGGGCGGGTGTAAAGAACTAGCTGTGAGGTATGTGTGGGGGTCATGGAGGGAGTTAGTAAGGGTAGAAACAGAGATCAAAGAACCATCAGGAGGTTCTCAGCCTTTCACTGCAGAAAAAGCTTTTGGCAACACTTTGATGTCCAGTTGACCCTCTGACCCCAATCAGGGCTGCCCAGGGACTTCAATGAGCACAGAGTCAGGCTCAGTCAGTCATCTTAGGGTCTGTGTGATATACTTCACCTTGTGAGCACCTTTGCGCAAGAGATTTGTAGAAGAATTACTCCAATTCCTGACCTAGAGGAGCTTACACTCTAGTCATCAGGCAAAACTCAAGTGACTTATCCAGGCCATGTTGCCAAGGTCCTCATATGCACAGCGGAAATGTTCTTTGAAAGGTCCAGTATCCTCAGGAATAAAAAAGCTCCTGAGCACACTGCATTCATTTTACTTTGTAAGGTGTCCAGGCATGTTCGTATGTTGATTCTTCCTCATCTGTGACCCATTGCTGGTCTTTTATTTTGATTTCTCTATTTCAAAGCAGGTATGAGTCTTGTGAATGGCATGGACTGTGGACAGACTGTTTTATTTTTGCAACAAATAAAGTAATCTTGAGCTGCTTACTGGATAATGAAGTCTTAAGACAACAGTTGCTTAATTAACCTTAAACTCAAAACTCTTAAAATGACAAACTGAGATTAAGTCCCTGGTAATATGGAACACATACTTTCAAAATAACACAAGTAGTCCTCATTAAAAGACAGCTTTTGCTGTTCTTCTGAAGTAAAACACGACCCCTGATGATATACAGATATGCAAATCCAATAATTAACGTGTAATTTCATTAAATCAATGCTCTTCTTCCTTAAAAGTGACTTTGCATTGAGAAATATCTTTTCTCACCCAATCCAGACCTCAACCTGCATCTTGACTTTCTTGACTTGCACTTATTGTCAAATGTAGACTAGGATGCAAATAACCACTCTAGGATTCTTAAGAAGTCTCTCTTCAAAAACAGAAAGCTAAGTTGGACTCCCAATGAAACTGTTAAATATGTCTTGATTACAGGATACTGGATTTTCTGCTATTGCCTGTATCTGCAGTGTCAGGATACACTTAAACAACAGAATGATGGACTTTTGACTGCTTACGAAGGACTATACTGTTTAATAATATAGGGGAAATCTGGGAGGGAAAGGAAAATGGGGAGGGGGAAGGGAGAATGCAGAGCCTATGAAATTACATCATAAAATTAAAAAAATAAAAGGCTTAAAAAGACAAAGATATGTGGAAAGGATTGCTTTTTATTGTAGTATTCATAACCAATTACAAACATGCCTTTTTGCCCCAATAAATGGAGTGGGTTCAGGAGAAATGGAGTATTGTTCTGGGAAAAATGTGGATAGACTCAATACTAGGAGAAAAAATTAATTAATCAGTTTTTCTTAAAAAAAATAGTTGAAGTCTTTAATACTCCTGTTTTGGTACATAATTACAATAATGATTATACCTTGCTATATAATTTAAGAGGCTTAATTGTTTAATAGTGTAACTACAAAAGCAAAAGGTAAGCAAATGCTCATTTTATGAGATTCATTTCCCAAAGATTCATTTTCCAAAACTATATTGTTAAAATCAACAGAATAGAAAACATAGGATCCTAATGTTGCCCAGGGACTTACTGTGAAAAATGGCCTGTGTTGCCTGACTCCAAGGCCAACAGAGAACAGATGCAACAATGTCTGGGTTATATTACACTGATAGCTTAAGGTTCTTTTATCTAATCTCTTTCTGGCTATTGCTAAGTGCCAGGGTTATGATTACCACCATATAAATATCAGAGCTTATCCAATTTTCTTAAAAGAAACCCATCTAACATACTTAAAAACGAGTGAATCGCTGTGAATTCTGTCTTGCTGGCAGATTCACAGCCAAAACAAGTCTTTCTAACAGAGAACCTATCATTTACCAAGCTCTAAGTCTTCTCATTCTACAGTCCTGCACCTACAATAGCATTGTTTCATTTTCTGTATTGTAAGTCCTACAGGATTTCTTCCTTTCCTGTCCTTTTCTTATCTTTTTTTCTCTTCTCTTTGTATATTTTTGATGAATTTGTCTTTGCGTTCACATTTCTTCCATTTACACTCCATTGAATTGTCACTGCATTTCTCAGCTCCACAATTTTTTTTAATTTAAATATTTGTTAAATACCTGAGTTTTGTAGTTTATTGCTTTCCTGGAATTCACGGAATAGTTTCTCTGTATTTTTTTGACGTTTTCTGGACCTCTTTGAAATGCTTAGTTTTAGTTTCTTCCCTTTTCCTCTCTCCATTGAAGGGGGAGGAGTTAGTTATTGAGAGGTAATGTATTTTTTGTGGTGTTATGCTTCGTTTTTATGATTACACACTGAACTGCTTGACCAGGCAGTCATGTCTTGCAGACATTGTAGGCTGGTTTTAGTTGTGCTTCCTGGATGGGGTGCAGCAGTTTTGGCACCATGAGGTTATCTACTGTCTAACTTCTCACAGAACTACTGCTGAAGCTGTGTCAGCACACATCACAGTGATCGTCAATAGCAATGCTCCAAATCTGTGAGGTGCTGAGTGCCAAAGAGCACCTCTAGGGCTGCGGCCTAAAACGCAGGTGCATGGGAAAGAACCATGACTGTGAGATGCTGGGACATAAAAGCACTGACATCCACAATGAAAAAACTCTACTACACATCAGTGACTATACATGAGGTACAACATTTGTGAAATAGCTAGGGAGTAATAGAATAGAGTACTGTCCTGCAAGGATGTATAATGCCTCAAAGAAATGACATTATTTGTCTAAGGAAACCGACCTCCTTTGTGCTGGAAGTGCTCACAGAAGCTTGAGCACGGGGCCTGGACTGTGAACCAGCTCGCCACAAAAATGGCTCCAGTGCCTGCAATATGGGCAAGAATAAAATAGGTACACAACCTAGTTTTGATGTGTGGGGAAAATCAAGGTGCCTGAGACATAGGTGGGATCATTGTGCACATGCCATTGGGGGAAATGACGGTTTCACTCCTGAAGTTGTTCAACAGAGACCGCATCACGGAGCATTGCAGTGATATTTGCTTCTCTGGGGCTTGACCTTGGGGAAGGCTATGAGTTACCTCCAGGATGGCCAATGAGGATGTTCCTTGCTGAACTTCCTAATGCATTTTTCTCACCAATAACCTTCACCATTTTTCTTTGTTTCTGGGTGTCTACTGACACCTTAAACATACCAATTCTATCACTGTTCCTTTCTGTGTGGATATTAACTTCACTGTGTTATTGCAGTTTCCTGATTGGGTTTCTGAGCTCTTGCAAGGCTATTTGGTTTGTGGACAGCTGTGTAAACTTGACTTGTTGCAGGGAGTTGAAGACTAATGCCCTCTATTTCACCATCTTCACATTATCATCTCTGCTTTTGTTCCTATTTCTCTAAACATCAAATTTCTTGAAATAGATGTTTCCCTTACTAATTTGAAAACTTCTCTTATCTCAAGAATTAATCACTATTTGTGTAACTAATGTTTTCTGACAACTTGGAATTTTTCTTTTTTATTATTGAATTGCCTTTTCTCATCCAAAGATTTCTTGTTCTACTGTTTTATAACTTTTGATATTTTTTTCCATTTTATTGACTAGGATTACCTCTGGTCACAAGGTCTTGTGCATATCCTTTAATAATATTATGTTTGTAAGGTTTGTCTTTAACTGGGGATTCTTTATAGCCACACAGTTGATCTTATATTTATATTCCTTGTATAAATAATTATTGCCTCAATACCAACTATTGGCAAATTTGTCATTCCAGTCATTGACTTAGACAGTTGGGATGTGTCTTGTGTTTAATTCTATAGATTTACATTGTTTTTCAGTTTTTAATTTATCTTCTTGATTTAATTTTATATGCCTGACTCAAAGATTTTGTGATCTTAATATTTATATTAAGTGTCAAGAAACAATAAAGTCTATCACCAAACATTTGTGTGTTTCAAACTTTTAGAAATTTATGCAAAATTTCCTTCCATACAAATTACCTAGTCTATCAAACTTTAAAAATAATGTTGGGGTTTAAATATATATATTTTACTTATCTTTTTACTTCAAATGCAGAAGGGCAGAAAGAGAGAGAAAGAGAAAGAAATATCTTCCATCTGCTTGTTTTCTTTGCACATGACTGTATCAACTAGCTCTGTGTCAGGTAGAAACCAGTTTCCATAGGCTTCATCCAGGTCTCACCCATGGGTGGCAGAAATCCAAGCACTTGGAGCATCTTCCACTGCCTACTCAGGTGCATGATGAGGAACTGGAAGCAGGATCAGATGAAACTAGTCAAGACTCAAACCAGGATGCTGATATAGGATAGCACCTCACGGGCCGCATCTTAACTCTAGGTGCAACCAGGCAAGAAGAAGTTGGGAACAGCATAAACGTCTTTAGTTTTGAAATGGTTAAATAATGTAGTGTGTTGGGTAATGCACATGAAAGAAGATACGCAAGCCTTTTGGGCTTCTACACTGCCCTCTTTTTGTTTCCAGTCTCTGATTATACGACCTCTCTATCTGATTTTCCTTTTTTCCAAAAAGAACTAAATATTTGGAAGCGGTCCTTTTCGTCACCACACTTTTCTACCAGCAAGAGGTCTTTCAAAATTCCGTGCTTCAATTTTATTGTCTTCTTAACTTAATGATTTCAAAATAGGTCCCACTAACTTCAACACAATTCAGCTGTTTGGAGTTTTCCTCTTTTGAAAATATCCCCACAAAAGAACTTAGATTTAAGACTCTGACCTAGGCAATGTTGCATTTTCCTATCTTTAGTTGAAAGGGAAATGACCAAGCAAAGAGGCTTTACAAATATTTTTTGTTTGTTTGTTTCCAGTAGTGCTTCTTTGAACTCTTGACTCCAGGCTCCTTGAGAAAAAAGCATACTGCTGGAAATTAAAATTCTCTAGCGGAAACAAATGATGGATCAAGATTTCTAATATACCTGGCTCTGTTCTGGAGCCATTGCTAAGGTGGGGGGGTGGTTAACCTACAGAAATATTATTTCCTTGTTGCTAACTGCTACCTGCGGAAAGTGATAGCACAAGTGGGGTTGAGCCGCAGTAGCTGCTTCGTTTGCTTTGGGCATTGGAGCACCTTCTCTAGCAGCTGCTTTCATTTATTCCCCATATAAAGCACCTTGAGCCAATGACCTGCGAGGTAAGAAGCTTGGGTCACATTACCAGATCTTGAAAAGCTGGGGTCAAATATCCTGGTTTCTACCTCTTGGACTATGTCTTATTGAGGACAGTCATCTTTGAGTGGAACATCCCCTTGGCTCATAGGTTTGGCATTACCTCCCACTGTTTTGACCCTTTCAAATTCGAGTTCTACTGCTATAAATCACAGTTGTTGATCTTGTAGCCCACAGTGCAGTGTGGACTTAGAATCCATTATCTTCCTTACGTCCCTTATCTTAAGCTTAAATGCCTTAGCTTGACTATTAGTTAAAATTTCATAGGAGCTATCATTATAAAGAATATGGATTCAAAAGAAGTCCATTTTCTTATTTTTTATTTCAGTGAGTCATTATACCCTTTGGATGAGCGTAACTTAACCTGAGGTTTACCCATATAACTTAACTTATTCAGGAAAAACATTTCCAATAAACTCTAATATTCTTACCCCATGATAGCAATAAGGGAAAGTAAATATATAAGCAGGCAAAAAACTTGTCTGTTATTATCAGTATTACCAAAATTCAGTTTGAAAATAGTTTTATGTAATCAAAAGCAGCTTATTTCCATTATGAAGTATTAGGTTTTTCATAGTAAAAATTATGTTATATACAAAATGTTTTGTAAGATTTCTTTTAGCTCACTGATGTGCAATGAGTATTAGCTGGTGTTTTAAGTTAGATGGCCAAAATTCAGATCTTGGCTGTCTTCATGTAGGCTGTGTATCTTTGGACATTTTAAACCGTATCTTCTATTCTTTTTTTCTTCACAGAAAAGTTAGGAAAGAACACAAACATTTGAAACACAACTTTTTAATGTTTAAAGGTGTATCTTGGTAAAGGTGATAGCCTAGTTTTTGAGAACTGGAAAGTTCTGAGAAATAAGGTCTTTTATTAGTAGTATTAATATTGTTACAGATCACAATAGTTGTAAAAATGTTTTTGTAAAGTGTTAGCTGTCTAGCAGCAATGTACTTGGTGCATGGAGATGATTATAACACATGTGGACTCTGACTGATGGTCAGTAGCTGAAGTTTATTAGTGGCATCAGACTTTTATAGACCAAGGGTCACATAGCATAAGGGAGGAGGACATAAGCTTATCTACAGAACCCATCAATTGTTTCTATACCTTTGTTTGGAACTCCTTTGTTTTGTATATCCCACAAAGTATTCTCAGTCACATGCTTTCCACTCAGTTGTTCTCATACGAATGATATCCATTTAGTTATACAAATGGTAGCCATTCAGTTGTTCTCATACAAAGGAGAGCCAATTAGTTATACAAAAGGTATCCATTCAGTTCTAATACAAATATTATCCTATCAATTGTCATCGTATGCTTGCTGACCTTCTAGAGTCACAATGACCTTCTACAGTAAAGCATATAGTATGAATGTAAAAGACATATTTATAGACAAACGCATGTGTTAAAATATATGATATGCAATTTAATATATATATGGCACCAACTTTATATATATGTATAATATGGTACATGATGATAATAATAATATTATATATGTCTACTTTATTAATTTAACTTTAATATTCATGTTAGTATTCTTTTTTCTTTTTTTTAAATTTCATTTCTTTTTATGACAGATAAATTCAACGGTTTCTTGGGGAGACCATGTCTGGTCTGAAAACAGAGCTTGCAGAATATCATCCCGTCCAATGAAAAGCCAAAAATAGCATCAACAACAATTTACAACAACTATGGAGTTAATTGACATGGTATTGAGTGACAAACATGTTAAAAAATACAAGTTCTTAACCACGTCCTGTGACTACTTCATTGACATTTCAATTTTAGTTTATATACAACCGGCTGCTATACACCTTAAAATGGCTTCGTGTCTATTTTCATTTTAGTATTAAGCAGTTTATAGTGTTGAAGCATAATTTTGCTGAACTTGGCAAATTTTAGGATAGTCCAAACTGGGTTATAACTCTAACAAGGCATATGTCAACAGTTGAGGTGCAGAACAGTTCTAGGAGGGCTGTGCAGAGAAATCTTCAATACCTTAGTGAGGAGTAACTAATCTTTGTGTCCTACCTAGTAAGGCATATGTGAGTCCATGCTGACCATTTCCTGTCTGGTTCTAAGCTTTCCTTATTGGTCTCTGTCTATCTAATCTAATTTTTTTGGGGGGGGGGGTGCTCCAGAGCAACCCTGATGGTCATTGCAAGAGAAGGTGGGGATCCAAAGTTGAAACTAAGTAAGGACCAGAGAAAGCTCCCCTCCCGAGTCCTGAAGTGTCTCCCCTCCCAAGTCTTGAAGTATCTGCTGTTGTGCCTTTACACCATATTGCTGTGGTGGGAAAGGAGGAAGGTTGTAGGAAGCATTTGCAGTGAAGTGAGATGGGAGGCCAAAAGGGACAGCTATTTCCCAACATGGATTATGAGGTGTTATCCAGTAAGGAATAAGTGTGTAGCTAGCACTGGCATGAAATAACATTGCTGAAAATTATTTTCTCTAATCAAGTGGCATGGAATTGGGACGACTGGTTTACTGGTTGATCTGTTGAAATCTGAGTTTTCATCATGAGTTATTTGATGATTTCACATCTTTAAACAGGCCTTGTACTTCTATGGTATCTCAACACATACCACCTACACCTGTCTTCAAGGTGTTATCACATAATTAAGATTTTTACATCTGATATTTAGGCTTTGTTTCACCAGTTTTTATGTTTTTGTGCTTATTCTCTAAACTTATGATGAATCATTTCAATAATTCCTGTAAAAAAATCACCCTCAAGTCATCTCCTGTATGATGAGACAATGTGTCAGACATTGGGCACAGACAAGTAGGCACACAGAGGGGGGAGGGAATCCCAGAACCTATGAAACTGTGTCACAAAATGACAAAAACAAAAAAGGAGGTACATGGCTGTGAAATTATGCCTTGTAGGATGTTCCAAGAACTCACTCTATCACTCTTCAAAGCAAGGATGAGATGGTCCAAAGGTTAGCTAAGAATTAAGAGTGATCTCATTTCCCCCCTTGGCATTGGTGCCTCCTCCTTGAGAAGTGATTACTTGATAATATTTGGCTTGTCCTTCCAGTGGCTCCACGGGACATCAGTTGTTGTTTTAGAACAAATTCCAAGCTAATGCTGTACAAACCTGAGGAAAGAGGAGACTTAGTAGATCTGATTGGGAAAGCAGGCTTTTAGAGAAACAGTATTTTGAAATATCTGTGCCTGGGTGTCAAACACAGTATAGAGTTCTCAATCTAACCAGGCATTGCAATTACATTCATAGTAATGTATGGGAATATACAAAATCTATGAAAATTTTCGAAAAATAAATGAAATTACCATATAAAAGGTATTGGATATGCATGTACAAGGTTGTATCAAAATGTAAATATATGTATGTTATACACATGTGCCTAACATTTCAGCACACTTCTTTGCTTTTTAAAGATTTATTTATTGCTTTTACTTGAAAGTCAGAGTGATGGGATGACGAATGACAGAGAGAGTGATAGAGAACTCTTCAGTCCACGAATTCACTTCCCAAGTGGTTAGAACAGGCAGAGCTGGGATGATCTGAATGCTGGGGGCAGGAGCTTGTTCCAGTCTCCCATGCAGGTACAGCGGTAATGCCTTGGACCATCCTCTACTGCTTTCCCAGATCACTAGTAGGGAGCTGGACTGGAAATGGAGCAGCCAGGACTCAAACTTGTTACTATATTTGATGCTGGCACCATAGGTGAAGGGTTAGTCTGATACGCCACACTGCTCGCCCCTTAGCAGATTTTGTGATGAAAAGAATCACAATTAGGACAGTGATCTACGATCAGTTCCTCCTTCTCTCGCTCCTTCTGTATTTCCCTCTCTGCCTCCAGTGTCTTCTGCCTCCAGTGTCTTCTTCTCTCCTCCTCTTTCTTCCCTCTCTTCACACTATTTTTCCTACTTGGCATCATTCCTTCCTTCCTTTTTTTTTTTTTCAATAATAAATTGAATCCTATTGTATGTCTTGACACAGAGCTGGATTCTAGACATACAGTGAATGAGACAAGGCCAAAAGTTTCAAAGACCTTACAATTAGTAAGAAGAGATCAAAGGAATGTGATGAACTTCTGGAATTGGTGCCATGACGCATAACAGACTAAGCTTCCACCTGCAGTGCTGGCATCGCAGGCAGGTGTGGTTATGCATCTAAGCTGCTCCAATTCCATTTCAGCTCCCTATTAATGGCCTGAGAAAACATCAGAAGATGAATTATATCCTTGCTACCCTGTACCCATGTGGGAAAAAGGAAGAAGCTCCTGGATCCTGGCTTTGGACTGGCCCAGCTCTGGCTGTTGTGGTCAGTGTGGAGTTAACCAACGGTTGGAAAATCTTTCTGACTTTCCTCTCTATATAACTGTACCCTTTAAGTAAAGAAGTAAATCTCCCGAAGGTTTGAATGAGAGCACCCATAAGAACTATTAGAGCCAGACTGATCCACCAAACAAATCAGGACCCAGAAGCTCAAGTGGCCTAATAGGGAGATGGTGGGCACCTCCCTCGTAGTGGAAAACAGGGATGGAATGTGGAGCCAGCCCAGCAACTGCAACCACCGGCCGATAGGGGTGATGGACTGTGCCGGGCCCTGTGCTAGCTGGTACATACAGGAATCTCACAAAGTTTCTTTTAGGATTCCCGAAATCGAGCTTTCGGTCTCTGGAAGATAAACATCAAATGACAGAGGACAGAACAAGTCAATCGACCACCTCAGCTGTGTGTTGACAATGAAAAAATCGGGCAACTGGAGACTATATAATGGACAATGTCAATCAGTGGATTCTCCAATGACCGCATCGTGCCTGGAGTGGTGAGACTGGCAATAATACAGTTCTGTAGAACTATCAAAACCACTTTGCCGGCTCTGCCTTTGGACCAGAGATGGTCTCCCCAAGAAACTGATGGACATTTTTGGACAATGGGATGCGGGACTTCTTGCCTGGTGGATGCACGCAGTGGGGGAATCCCAGCTGAATTTGATCCGTGGTGGTGCAACAAGATGGAGGAATACATTATGGTGGTGGTGGTGGGGGAGAATCTCAGGGCCTATAGAACCATGACACATAATGCAATGTAATAATAAAAAACCAAAAATGTAATATGGCAATGGGGTGGGGCGGTCCACCAAGAGGGAAGGGTACAGGGAAGGGTTGGGCAAATAAAAAAAAAAAGTAAAAAAAAAAGAAAGAAAGAAAGAAATCTTTAGGGAAAAAAAGAGAAAGCTTACCAAAGGTATAACTATTGCTTTCTTAAACATAAGTATACCATATTCTGAAAGCATTGCATCAGGTACACTCAACCCAGAATTGGGATAGGGACAATGGCTAGCATTTATGATAATTTAAAACAATGTTAGTAGTTCTTGGATTATTAATGGAAAAGAAAAAGAGAAATTAGGGATGTCTTATAACATTGAGAAAAGGGGCAGAGGGTGGGGAAACAAAGCATTAGAATAGATATTATACTATAAATTACAAGATAATTTAATAGACACTATGATAAGAGATTTATGGATACATGATTGACAGAATGGTGTAAGAATCAAAAAGAAATTTGATTTGATTATATCAATGTGCCATAGTAAAGAGTTTGGATTTTATCCTGTGGACTATAGATAGGAGATTTTAAACTAAGATAAATAGCATAATCATAACGTTATTTTAGTGAGTATAAAGATTGGAGAGAAAAATGATTTAATATAGACAGAAAGAAATCAAAAGAAAATGTAAATAACAGAAAAATACCTTGTGTTCAAAACAAATTAATTCATACTATACAACGTTAATACTAAAAGGGATAATCTATAGAATTAATGCAATTTCTATCAAAATATCTATAATTTTCTCCACCAAAATAGAAAACAAGTTATAAAATGTTTGTAAAACTCAAGAATCCTGAAGGTTTTAAAGATTTTTGAAAACAACAATATCAAAATAACAAAGTTGGAAGGATACTACTAATCAATTTAAAAATATACTGCATGGATTTAGTAACTAAAATAGCATGATGCTGGTACAGAAATACATGCACAAACTAATGGAACAGAAATGCATCACTAATCATTAAGGAAATGCTGCAGATCAAACACAATGAGGCATCATATAATTCCAGCAAGAGTGGCTATAATAAAAAAGAATAAAATGGCAATTGTTGACGTGGATATGGAGAAAGACAAACTATTCCACACTACAGGTGGGAATGTAAATTAGCACTGTCAATATGAAAAGCAGTATGGATGTGTCTGCAGGAAGTTAAAATTTAACTATCACATAATACAGTAATCTCCCTGCTGGGCATGTATCCAAATGAAATGAAATCAGCATATCAGAAAGATAACTGCACACCCATGTCTATTGCATAACTCCTCACAATAGCCAAAATATAGGATCAATGGAAATGTGCCCTGATAGGTATGTGGATAAAGAAAATGTGGCAGATGTAAATAATGGATTGTAATTCAGGCCTAAAATGAACAAAATCCTGCCATTTATAACACCATGGTTGGAAACAGAAGTCATAGTGTTAAGTGAAATACCTAGGCATAGAAATACTAATATGTAATTCAACTCATATGTAGATTCTATAAGAACTGAGTTCATGATGAGCAGAATTGGGGACTGATATTGCCAGAGATGGAAAGGAAGAATTAGAAACAGTTTTTTAGGGAGGAATCAGTGTTGATGCCCTATTATACAGAAGGTGATTGGAGTTAACAATACTGTTATCCAAAATTAGCTAGAAGACAGTATTTTTACTGTTCTCATCAAAACGAATTATACAGATTGGATAATCTAAGTATCTGGGGTTACTCACTATATAGCGTAATAATGTGTTCAAACATCATACTGCTTTTCATAAACATACATACTTGTTATCTGATAAGAAACTTCTTATAAAGTCTAATTGAAGTTTTTGTATTATTCTTAAACAATCCAGTCAATAGATGTTTGTTGGCTAAATAACAGAATTTATACGAATCATGAACAGCACACAAAAGTGTTTGGAGGACTTCATGAGGTCCTGGTAAATGATTATATACAGGTGTTGGGAAAGGAACAAAGATTAACAGTAAAAGAGAGTAAGGTTTATGACTTAAGCCATTGAGAGACTGATGGATGGCATTCACTATAACCATGGGTATAGCCCAAAAGGCAATTGATGGCAGTTGGGGGAACATGAGTTATGTTTTGGATATATTGAGTTCTGTATTCAAATAAGATATCCAAATGGAAGCATCTAATGTACAGTTAAGTATGAAATCTGAAGCTGCAGAAAGACAGCAGGATATAAAGTTCTAGTAGTAACACTATTAAAGTTGAAGTCAGAAGAGTATGTGAAACCACTCATGGAGAGTACACACACTGAGAAGAGAGCCTTGGATGGGATTCTGAAACACACCAAGAAATAAAATGTGTTTTTTTATTGATGTTTTGCATTTAAAGTCACAGACACCAAGTGTTCATTATGTTCATTAACCGTATTGCTCACTACTCTATTCTGGAGGAAAAACAAAGAACAAATTTTCTTCTGATAAAAAAGCCAATTTTCGAACAACTGGCTTCTAGTCCTGCTTTAAAAATCACTTCTTCAAAATCCTAGGAAATGAGAGATTCACTGTAGATTCAACTAAGCAAAAATTCTGTCATTGAGTATGTTTTCATGTAAGAAAGGTTTTCTAAAAGTTCATGGAAAGTGCATAAATTTCAAAGCATTTTTGTATCCACTGCCAGAATCCGAGACACCGCAAGAATCAGCGTCAGTGGCGTAGTAGCCATGCAACCTGAAAGGCAGAAAGTTGAGAACCAAGAAGCCCCAAGATTTGTAGTCTCCATGGATGCATAGATTTCATGTAGATGCTTATTACAATAAATCAAAGCATCTTAAGTTGTTTTCAGAGAAGTTAACAACTGTATTTAAAAGCAAGGACATCATTATCTCCATTTTAATAGCTTGCTGAATTTGTATTATTTTTTAGTATTTTCTGAAATCATAATGCATCATATTAAGGGGAGTAGGTGAGTTACTGAAGAACTGTGCTGTGCTTTTCAGTACTGGAATCTGCTAAATCTTATGCTACATGAATCTGTTTGTTTCTGGGCCTTTGGAGTAATGTCCTAAGAAGGGAAAATAAATGGGTATTTATTTCTATTACAGATAAGTGGTTTTCGCTAACTAAAATATTTAATTCTGAAGTGCAATGGACAATGTAGTTTATTCTCATGGAATAAATATACTCAGTGGCTGAAGATTGACAAAGATTAGTAAACAAAGCAAAGCACACAAACAGATTCCCACCCATAAATCTAAGGAACAAACTGTTTCTCAACGAAGGCTGAGCATTCAGTGGTTGGTTCTTCTTCTTCCCCAATACACTATGGTTGGAGCTAATTGCAGTATTTAGTTTTGCATGATGATGTGGGATTATGTAGTGAAATGTAGAGTGCAGCCAGCCATTTCCTTAGGATAGAAATATCCCAAAAGGAATGTAAAATTGCTTCTGACATTTGTCCTGGAGGCAAATTTACTCTATTGTTACTTCTGAAATTTCATGCATGTTGAAATCTTAAACTGACAGTAAGATTTTTAAAAGGGAAAAATCACATTCCCCTTTAGATCTACTGCCTGTTTCCTATTGGTTGATCCAGAAAAGCAAAGTAGCTCCTTTTATTTGCTTATACAATGGACTTCATCCCAGAATCTCAAAGTATTTTACACAAATTAACTCATAATCCAGTGCCCATAAGCTTTTGAATGGCATTTAATGAGACTCCTGCATGTGATAACAGGAAGGTTCTGGAAACCTTGGATGAAGTGAATGAGACATGACACGGCTGCCAATGGGTTTGGAAAGAATCCAAGAATAGCAAACAAGATTTCTGTTTTACTGTTTTAACTGCCAGCCATGCAAAGATTCAGAGATGTTAAATAATTAAAGTAACATTCTAAAAAGTGGCCTACAAGTTAAAGTTCTTGACTAATGCCTTTCTGTGCAGGAAACTGAATCAATCCTTTTCTTTGGAGTTCTAGGTGGTTTGGTTTTTCCCACTCACTGGCAATTGATTTCTTCTAGATCTGTGCTCTAAATTCCTGTTGACCTTACTTTTGCAAAGGGGTCCTGTTGGAAACAGGATAGTGGTTCAAACTCTTCATGGGCATAGGTGGCAGGGCATTGCCTATGTGTCTTCATAGCAATGTGTCCTGAATTCTATCTTTTTCTCTGAGCCCTCAGATTAACTTTTATCCTTTTCAGTTGCTATCTACCAACTCTTTTCAACAAATGCTGCAAATAATCCCAGTTATGCAGTCTAGATCACTGTTTAGCCCCCCTCTTTCACCATTTCTCTAAGGAGGAAGAAATAAGTGAACAGAAGTAGAGTAAATACAAACACAGATCCTGGGGGGTGGCATTGCGGCATAGCTGGCTAATAGGCCTGCTGCCTGCAATGACAGCAACATTAAATGCTGTGTTTTTGAAGTCCCAGCTGCACCACTTCAAATTCAAATCCCTTTCTGGTATTGTGCCTGGTGAAGTTATGGAGGATGAGTTAAGTGCTTGTGTCCATACATCCAGATAGGAGACCCAGAAGAAGCTTCTGGCTTCAGCCTACATAGTATTTGCTTTCTCTGTCTCTCTCTCTCTCTCTCTCTGTCTCTCTCTCTCTTGATAACTCTGCCTTCCAAATAAATAAATAAATCTTTAAAATAAAAAATAAAGATGCATATCCTGAGGTCATACTTCTCAGTGATAGCACAACTTTGTGATCTGATCAACATGGACCTTTGGATAGATTAGTTAATTCATTCACATTTCAGTTTCACCATCCATGAAACGGGGAAGATTACAGACTACCAACTGTTAACACTTTTATGGTTATTAAACAGCTATAAAAATTAACACACCATTTTATACGTAGGAAGTAATCGTTCTTTCTTTCTCTTTGACTGATATCTACGCAGGTTCTATTTTATGCTATAGTTTTGGTGCATACAAGATAAGGAAGATGAGCAGGTAAAGTTTCCATGCCCCAGGTCCCCTTGTCTTCTGTTGTGCCATCTTTCCTGTATTGTGGTTTAAATTCCTTCAGTGGAGGCAATTTGCATGAGATTATGAAGGCAGACATGAAATAAAAGTTAATATAAATTCCCCTCCCAAAGCTAGGCAGGTGCTTTATCTTGGATAAAAGAAAAGTGCCAGAATTTGCCAGTGAATGCACTAAGGTGCCTTGACAATTTGTTCGGTCTAATATGTAGCTCAGATAATTGGCAACATTATCCAACAGTTTTATTATATCTTAATTTCTTAAAAACAAAACAGTAGTTTATTTAAGCCTTATTTCTTTATGCTGCTCAGTTGGTTTGCAAACATCCAATTGTTTCCCTGATCAACTCGCTCGTCATGTGAGGAGTTTCTGATATTTTGAACAATTGGTAGCTGACACATTTTCTTTATTCCCTTCCTGACACTTGAATCTAGTACAAGCTGCTGAATAAAAAGGGGAAGAAGAGGAATAATGGTAGTAACAGGTCTTAACACTGAGCCTTTTACTAAAATCACATCTTTTTAATGAGCACACAACCTGTTTTCAACTCTCCATTGAAAACTTTCTCTGCTTTTTAAAGGATTTCTGGGTAAGGTTTCAATATCTTACATAAAAATGATCTTCCTTATTTTGTCTGTGTGTGTGTATGTGTGTGTGTTTCTAAGAAATTGTTAGGCTCCTGAGGCTAAGTGTTTTTGGTGCTTTTATTATTGGAACAACAGAATATATTAAGTATATATATATGCAGTATATGCTCAATAAATACTTATTAAGCCAATGAAGTAATTATACAGTATGTGTCATGTGTATATTTTCTTAAATAATCCTAAAAAGTCCAATGGAACTTGCTATCATATCCAGATTACAAAAGCAAGGATTTAGACAAAATCATTATAACCAGATTTTGAACTCTGAACTCTGATCATCTGACCAAATCTTTGGTGTTTACCATAAGGCTGGACTGAATACATGTTAGTTTTCATGAATAACTTCTTGATGTTGTCTGAATACTCTCATAATACCATGTGACATAGACATAAGAGAAAACTAATCGATATACAAGATAAATCATTTTTACGAAATGATACAGGAATTAGGTGGCACAGTTCAAATCCTCACACACCTCTTTCTATCCTTGTGGCCCAGGACCAGGCATGATGCCAAATTAGGGAATATGTCCAATGGTCATAATGTACTTTTCTCTTAAATTCGGATAATTCATAGGAGAAAACTGAAGCTATGTATGTCATTGCTGAGTGAAACCAGAGATTGGAATTCAACTTGCACATACTCTTTCTATAACAGACACATGTTAGTACAAGGGAGGTCTTCTTGTCAGATATTAATATAATCTTGGTCACAGCATATTACTTTCATTAATCTGTGACTGCTTTCAGGGTGTGAGCCTATTTAACTTATATTAGGACACTGTGTAAATATCATGGTCCTAATTCCCAAACTCAGCAAAAACAAAACAGCTGTCTAATGTGAGGCATTTTTACAGAATGAAGGAACAGTTCCTTTTGTTATAGGACAGCCAATTTTATAAAATGACATTTGGAGAAGTAAACAAGGTTCTGACTAATATCTTTTGATAGGGTAAAAAGAAATCTAAGCCATTGTCAGTGGTTCTGTTAGTATGTTTGGTTGTAGGTGTTGCTTTGGAAGGGAGCCTGTCATACAAAGTAAGTGTGTTAACATAGTAGGAAGGATTTTGTTATAAAGAGAGATCTGGCATTCGAAGTAATTACTGAAACTTCTGTTAGGCAAAGTGAAACAAAAAGTTTTCACTATGCATTACACAACCGCATCTGGGTGTTCCTTAATGATGCAATCACCTTTCCAAGCAACAGAAGGATGTGGCTTGGAAATGGTTCCTTCTTACCACTATTTCATTCCCTTCCACATATGTAAGATTTTCCAACCCTGGTCAAAAGAAAGTGTGAACTTGGAATTTGTGGGTAAGAAAAATGACTTTTCTTTCCCAAAGAATATCATCAATATCAATTGTCATTTATAGTCCTAATGTAGTACAGTGGACTTTTGAACCATGTTATAGGATATTAATTTCTGCAATGAGTAATTTTTTTACCTAATAATTATTTCACTTGCAGGGATAAAATAATGTCAGTAGGCAAGAAATTTTTTGTTTCTCTATTTCTTAATAATGATGCTGGAAAGGATCCTGTCTGAGAGACTTTAGTGAGAAAAACATTTAGACATTTAGCACAGGAAATATAACCTAATATTTGCGTGTATAAAAGGTTTAGAAACAGAATCAGGACACTTAAATCCTGGTACTTTTTCCCACTAATTCATACTATTTATATAGAAAGTGTAGGTTGGTGACATTTCTTTTTCTATTATTAATTACATTGCATTATGTGAATAGTTTCATAGGCTCTGGGATTCCCCCAACCCCTCCACATGCCTTCCCCCCATGGTGGATTCCTCCACTTTGTTACAGCATTACAGTACAAATCCAGTCATGTTTCTTTCATTACAAGCATATACCAAGCATAGAGTCCAGCATCTTATTGTACAGATAAATTTAACGGTTTCTTGGGGAGACCATCTCTGGTCTGAAGGCAGAGCTTGCAGAATATCATCCCGTCCAATGAAAAGCCAAAAATAACATCAACAACAATTTACAACACTATGGAGTTAATTGACATGGTATTGAGTAACAAACATGTTAAAAAAATGCAAGTTTTTAACCACATTCTGTGACTACTTCATTGACATTTCAATTTTAGTTTATATACTACCGGCTTGTATACACCTTAAAATGGCTATAGGGTACTATTCAGCTGTCTCATGTCTATTTTCATTTTAGTACTAAGCAGTTTATAGTGTTGAAGCATAATTTTGCTAAACTTGGTGAATTTTAGGATAGTCCAAACTGGCTTATAACTCTAACAAGGCATATGTTAACAGCTGAGGTGCAGAACAGTTCTAGGAGGGGTGTGCAGAGAAATCATCAATACCTAAAAACAAAACAAACAAACAAACAAAACCCCAAAATTAGAATAGCTAGACAGAGAACAACAAGGAAAGCTTAGAACCAGACAGGAAACGGTCAGCGTGGACTGACATATACCTTACTAGGTAGGACACAAAGATTAGTTACTCCTCATTAAGGTATTGAAGTTTGTGACACTTCTAAAAAGTTTGTACCAATGCCTACATCTTGTAGAATGTCCTGTGTTTCTGTCTAGTAGCTTGATGGTCTCTGGGTGCAGATTTAGGACTTTGCTCCATGTAGAGCCAAATTTTGTGTAAGGTGAGGGTTGAGGATCTTGATTCTTACTTCAACAGGCTGTTATTTAATTGTCCCCAAAACATATGTTGAACAGACTAACCTTCTCTGGATTATTATCATTTCTTTTGTCAAAGATTAGTTTACACGTGTGTGCTCCCCTCTGGGGTTTCTTTTCTGTTCCACTGATTTCTTCACTATTTCTGTATCATTACCAGGCAGTTTTGAATACCACTGCCCTGTAATATGTCTTGAAGTCTGGAATTGTGATTCCTCCAGCTTTATTTTTATACTTCATGATAGATTTGGCTGTTCCTGGCCACTTGTGTTTCCAAATGAATTTTCCTATCATCTTTTCTGTTTGAGAATAACACTGTTGAGATTTTCATTGGGATCATATTGAATCTGCATATTACTTTTGATAACATGGACTTTTTTTTTTTAATTTGTTTATTAATTACATTGCATTATGTGACACAGTTTCATAGGTACTTGGATTCCCCCCACCCCCTTCCCAAACCCTCCCCCCATGGTGGATTCCTCCACCTTGTTGCATAACCACAGTTCAAGTTCAGTTGAGATTCCTTCATTGCAAGCATATACCAAGCATAGAGTCCAGCATCTTATTGTCCAGTTAAATCTCTGATAATATAAATTTCAAGCCACGAAGATTTATTCTTAAGTTTTCTCCTAAGAATTTGATATGTTTAGATCCCATTTGAGTTAACTCTTGTATGTGCTGTCAGGAAAAAGCCTAACTTCATTCCCTGATGAGACTATATTGTTGCCCCAGTATAATTTAAGCATCATTTGATGCTGATCTCATCTGATTTCTATAAAAGTAAGTCTGTTTTCTAATTCTAGGAATGCTTTTGATTTTATAGGTTACCCAGTTTATTTATACACAATTATTCATAATAGTTCCTGAAAATACTTATTTCTGTACTGTCTACAACACCGTTTCCATTTTTATATTTACATTAGGTATGTCTTCATTTTTCCTTGGTCATTCTAAGAGATTTTTTCTATTTTGCTAAAGGTGGCTGGGAACCCGCATTTACTTTTAACATATTGGTTACTCATTACTATGTCAATTAATTCCATAATGATGTAAATTTTTGCTGATGGTATGTTGGAGCTTTCAATTGACTGGGATGATACTCTGCTGGCTCTGTCATCAGACCAGAGAGGGTATACCTAAGAAACCGTTGAACTTGACGGGACAATAAGATGCTGGACTCTATGTTTGGTATACGCTTGCAATGGGGAAATCTCAACTGAACTTGAGCTGTGGTTATGCAATAAGGTGGAGGAATCCACCATGGTGGGAGGGTTTGGGGAGGGGTGGGGAGAACCCAAGTATCTATGTAACTGTGTCACATAATACAATGTAATTACTGAAGTTAAATAATAAATAATTAAAAAAAAAAAGAATGTATAAAAACTCAAAATATATGTAAATTAAATGACAGCAATAATCAACATGTCAAGCAAGAAATCACAAGGAACATTATGAAACAATTTGAAAGGAATAAAAATTTTTTTAAAAAGCTAGAAAGCCACTATCAAAAAGAAACTGACAGTTGTAAATGCTTCTTATCAATAACCTAATTGCTACCTAAAAGAAAAAGAAAAAGCAAACTAAAGATAGCCTAATGATGTAAATAAACCAAATTAGAGCTGTTAATGGAATATAGAATAGAAAATAATCATGGAACTCAATTAAATTTAATGTTTGCTTTTTGATAACATGGACTTTTTGATGATGTTGATGCTATTCCAGGAACATTGTAAATTTCTCCATCTTTCAATGTCATCTTCTGTTTCTTTTTGGAAGGTTTTATAATTTTCATCATAGACGTCTCCCATATCTTTGGTAAGGTTTATTCCAAGGCATTTAAAGTTATTCCCTGTTATTTTAATCGGGATTATTCTTCAGAGTTGCTTCTCAGCTGAGTTTCAACTCTCAGCCACGGAGTTGTTAGTGTTTACTAAGGCAATCAATTTATATCCATTTATTTTGTACCCTACTACTTTGCCAAACTGTCTAATGAATACCAAAGTCTCTTTATTCAGTCTTCTGGTTCTTATGTATAAAATCATGTCATGAACATTAATAATTTTAATTCGTCCTTTCCAATTTGAATTTCTTTATTTTTTCTTACCGAATCACTTTAGTGGGAACTTCCAATGCTATGTTGAATGGCAGTGATGAAAGCAGACATCCTTATCTAGTTCCAGATCTTAATGGAAAAGCTTCCCATCTTTACCCATTCAAAATGATGCTGTCATTCATAAATATATAACAAATATATTATGTTATAATATATTTATATTATACAATAAATAGAACATACAAATATGTATATTATATAATGTAAACCTATATGTATGACTTTGTCTTATAGAATGTTTCTTCTATGCTTTTTAATGACACTATAGCAAACTAAGAAACCTGTGTACAAAAAAGGAAATAATTAACAAAATGAAGAGGTAACCAACAGAATGGAACAAAATCTTTTCACACTATAAAATGGATAGGAGACTGATATTCAGGATTTACAAAGAACTTCAGAAACTCAATATCAAAACAAATAACACTGTGAAGAACTGGGCGAAGGAAGTGAACAAATTCAAATAGCTTATCTAAAAATGAAAAAAAATGCTCAGACTCTCTTGGTATTAGAGAAATAAAATAAAAACCAAATTGAGTCAAGTTGGGCCTGCATTCAGAAAACTAACAACCCTAACTGTCAAAGGTGTGGGGGAAAAGGTGCCCTAATCCAGTGTTGGTGATAGACGGGGTTCTAACTGTTAATAGACTTTGAAAAGGCTACAGACTCCCTAAATAGTTTGAAAATTGCGAACAGCTGAGCAGTGTTCTGGGGGGAAATGGCATATCAGTTTACTAGTTTATTAGTCCTCAAAAATATAATTTACAAGAATTTAAGAACCATTGTGTAGATGGGAGATGCACTACTTTTGGATGCCTGCTTCCGGATTGTCATGATTTTGTACATTGAATTATGGCTATATGTCTCATCATATAAATTGCCTAGAGTGTGTCGTGTAAAATTGTATGTTGATGTAGATGCTTTTCTGGTAGCAAAGAAAATCAAACAGTGAGAGGATGAACAATGCCATCTACCTATGCTGAACCTGTTGATTTTCATATTGTTTGAAATATAGTAAGCTCTCCAGAAAATATAAAGAAAGCAAAGTAATTAACATTTCTCAATGTAGCCCTCTTGTCTTTTTCTACAAACTCACCACAGTGGAAGAGTGAACGAAGCAGGTGATTATTGTGTAGTTTCCTAGCTTGCTGTAACTGCAGTACTCTTCTTGAGCTAATAGGACATCAGTTCCTACTGTTTCCACATGACCTTGGTCTTGCTGTCTTGAAAAACAATCTTGTCTCTGGAGAGTTAATCATGCTTTAATTATTAATATACGCAGTGTCATAAGTGGGACATTGCTTGTGAAAATAGTGTATTGCTGCCAAAGTAATGAATATTAAAGACAAATCCTTATTAAGGAAATTAAAAACATTCTCTATCTGTGAATAGAATTCAAGAATGAAAATATCATGGGGTGTATTTGTGACCTGTATCCTTAGAAAGCTTGCTGTAAACTCAATTTCCAACGAGTCTGTCTCAGACACAGGAAAATTCTTGCTGTCCGGTTCATTTATCATGGTGATCTAATGCTGCCTCCTGCATATTGTTTCTATGCCTACCTTAGGTGAGCTTTTGTGATTTGTGATAATAATACCTAAAAGGACTGTGAACTCATGCTTCTTGAACAAATAGAATAGAAGGATTGCTTTATGTGTTATTTTTGCACATATAGCAGAATTTAGATGGAGAACTTGATGTGTTATGATTTTTTAGTAATTGGAGTTGGCTTGTACTCATTTTACAGTTCATTTCATTCACTACTAGTAACCAAAGATTTATTTTCTAATCAAGCTCCATCCTGCTCTAAACTTCTTTCATTGGAAGAATGAAGCCACAGTTGCCATGATACTTATATATTACAAAAAGGAAATTGTTAGGTTTTGATCACACTTAAAGTTCCTAAAATTCTTACGTTGTTACGCACAGTTAATTCCTGCAGGGCCATCCTCTTTTCATGATTAGTTTACCGCAAGCCAAAATCCCAGACACGATGAGGTATTAGTAGGTCCTTTATTCCAACAGTGTAAGAATGGGAGCAGAGGTGAAAGGGGAGAAAACTGGAAGGGACACCTATCCTGCCATGGTGGCAGGATGGGGCTGCGAGGGCAGGGGAAGGGACAAGATGGATGGGGACGGGAGAATCAGGTAAGAAGGGAAGGGAAGAGAGAGGAGGAAGGAGAAGGCAGGGGCGGTGTGGGCGGTGTGGGCGGTGTGGTCTGTGCGGGCTGTGTGGGCTGTGTGGGCGGTGTGGGGCTGTGTGGGCTGTGTGGGCTGGGTGGGCTGGGTGGGCGGGGTGGGCGGTGTGGGTCTGGGTCTGGGTGGGCTGGGTGGGCTGGGTGGGCGGTGTGGGCGGTGTGGGCGGTGTGTTGGCCCTCTGGACGGTGACTACATTATTTAAGCCACAGGTAGATGGGTGGAGACTAGGGGGAGGGGCAGAGATTAGGGAGTGGGATTCTCAGGTAAGGCATCAGGTTACATCTGATTGGTGGATAGCCTGAATGGTGCGAATTTTGGGAGCAATAGGGAGGAGGAAGCAGGAAATGGTGCTGGGTCCAAGATGGCACAGCCTCAGCTTCCATGACTGACATTCGAACCACTCTTCACAGATATTGTTTAACATTAATCCCAATTAAGTTATTCAAGTCTTTGCTTTTCTTGTAGTAGTTTTTGAGAAAACTTACAATCTCGTAGTTATTCTTAAGCATTCCTTAGATATTGCTTATTCTGTGAAAAGCTGCCTCTTTTCTTAGTAAATTTAATATATGTGAGATTATATATTTCTGTGAAGATTTATTTTTACTTAGAACACATAAGTGTATGATAAGTGAAAATACAAGAGAAATACAATTATGACTCATGGAGGTTGAGCATCTGATATGTTCTGAGGTGCTAAATAACTTGGAAACTAATATATTTTTAGTACTTCTTTCTCCAAGAAATACATATCTTTTCAGGGTCGGATACAACTTAAAACTTTTGGAAAAGGTAGCAACTCCAATCCTGTAAAGGATTTCTGGAAGGATCTTAGGCTTCTGTGATGGGGGGAAGGAGGAGCTTTCACACTACAAGCGTTGGCAGGGAGTTAACCTCCTACCCTCCCTTGTCAGATACCTCCTAGGCAACTACTTCAAGAAGTGCCTGGCGAATGTTTTCCCATAATAGGATGCCAATACTGAAACCAGCAAAGGGTCAGAGGGGGAACTATCAAGCATGCCCTCCTGGGAGACATTGAGTGTTGCAGTGTGTAAAGCTCTCCTGTCTTGTGCTCCCTGTAATTCAGCCCATTTGCTTACCTTTCCCTAATTTCTCAATTCCTACCTTAGCAATCATTTTCCTGTTTCTATCTTATGTATATGAGACAGGGTTGTAGATTTCCTAATTTGAAAATCGAATAGATGAATAATATATGATAAACTGGCTGTTTGCTGTCCAAGAAATTGTTTTTCTTCTTGTTGATTCAGGTAATATAGAATGCATCAGAGTTCTTTTATGACTTTTTCTTCAAGAAGCTAAAACTAGGACCCAGCATGGTAGCTCAGAGGCTAAAGTCCTCGCCTTGAACATGCCAGGACTCCATATGGTCACTGGTTCTAGTCCTGGCGGTCCCACTTCCCATCCACCTCCCTGCTTGTGGCCTGAGAACGCAGTTGAGGACGGCCCAAATCCTTGGGGCCCTGCACCTGTGTGGGAGAGCCAGAAGAGGCTCCAGGTTCCTGGCTTCAGATCGGCGCAGCACTGGCCATGGTGGCTGCTTGGAGAGTGAATCATTGGACAGAAGATCTTTCTCTCTGTCTCTCCTCCTCTCTGTATGTCTGACTTTGCAATAAAAAAAAAATCTTTTTTAAAAAAAGAAGCTGAAGCTAAATGGGAGTATTAGGGGAGGAACAGTTTAGACAGCATCACATACAGCAATGCAGTTGCATTAGCTGAAAACGAGAAAACAGATGCTTAACACTGCTAGAATTTTTGAGATTTGCAAACTTATTTTAACAGGGAAAATCCTCACTTTTAAAGGGGGCAAAGAAAGGAAGAAGAACTGGATTAAAGTACAGAGTCCAGGTCTGTTACAGGCTTTACTGATCCACAGCAAGCTCCAAGGAAAAAAGTTGATTTTTAAAGGGATCCCTGCTTAGAAATAACTAAACCCTAGTCCCCATGTCATCTCCATGTCTTGAGCTGGTCTTGGAAGTTTTCAAGGAATTTGTTACCCAAGTACGTGTTTTTGCAGCTGAATGCAGGCTTCTTTTCGTTTGCTTACAAGTAAACATTTGTTTTTACTTGAAAGACAGATTTAGAGGAAAAAGGAAAGACACACACACACAGAGACCTGCCATGTGATGGTTTACTCCCCAAGTGGCCTCAGTGGCTGGAGCTAAGCTGATCCAAAACCAGGAGCCAGGATCCTCTTCTGGGTCTCCTAAGTGGGTGCAGGGTCCAAAGGGGGTCGGACTTTTGCTGCTTTCCCAGATCATCAGCAGGGAGCTGGATCACAAGTAAAGTCTCCAGAATTCAGGCTGAAGCCTAGACGGAATGGCAGCTTCTCAGGTGGGAGCTTAACAGGCCATGACACAATGCCAGCACTCGAACTTCTTTTGTAGTTGGAGATTCTAGTAGAGCACTTACTCTCATCCTCTGGATACTTGATTATTTATATCACAACTGGGTTCTGTCACGATACATGACACTTCTGAGTCACAACTGGTATAAATTCTCAAAAGTCTGATGCTCCTTTTAAAGATTTGATAGCCTACAATCTTTTTATTTGTTTTCTCAGTCATGACCTATTGATAGCCGCTAGAACTTTGGATTCAGTGAGGCTGTCTCAAGATCTTTAGATTTTAATTCACATTCACCTGCCATCAAGCAGCACACTCAGGACCACTCCCCAATGTATTAAAAAATAATTCACATGGAGTTACAATTTACAATTTACAATTGAACTATTTTGGAGTATAAGCTTATCCCTAATATTGCATCAGGTATACCGACCCCCAAAGCAAGCAACCCAACAAAAACCAAGACTACTTACCAATCCATAACTCAAGTCCAACCATGTGTTCCGCATTTTTATATTTTTAAATATGCCAACAGTAGAAGTAGCTTCATAAAGGTGGTTCCAGACTCTCTCTTTGCCTTGCCATTGATGCAATTACCTCAAGAATAGCGAAGGAATCCTTTACAGCAGAGAGCCTTCCCAAGGCCCCAAGTAGGTCTTTCCTCATCCACATTATCACTAACATATCTAGTTTATTTCCATGAAATTTTGGTTGCACAGAGGAGCCAGGGATAATCTTCTGATAAATTATCCTTTTGTCTTCTTTGTCTTTTCCACACAATCATGAAGGTAGAGCTTTAGGATTTCACAATCTGTTCCTCCCTACACACTGACCCTATAATCTGGTGAGTGAGTCATCATTTGCTCAATACTTGGATAAGTAGAAGAGTTCTTACCTTTTGTATTCAATAGCATTCAGTTATTTTCTTTCTTGCTAAATATATCGAGGATATCATGTTTCATTCTTTCATATCATTAATAAGCACCAGGTATACATTGAGTGCTAGTTCGTCTTCTACTGGCTGAGACAGAGTAATAAACAAAGCTATGTCCATGTTGCTTGGCATCTGCTGAAGGCTCATGAGGCAACACTGCTTTTCTCTTGCCCAAAGTCACTGGTCTTGTGGTTCAGTTTTGATGACAGAAAGTAAAATTTAGCTTCCAACTTGACAGAAATGCACAAAGAAAAAATTAAAATAGGAATGTGATGATTGGGAAAATATGCTATAATTTCATTAAAAAATAGCCTTTCCATTTAGGAACTCTCATATATTTTGCATGTGACCAACAAACCAAAAGTGTGACTTATAAGGTGAGCTAAAAAGAGAAGGAATATTGAAAAAGGATTGAAAAAGAAAGGATTGGGCCCGGTGGTGTGGCCTAGTGGCTAAAGTCCTTGCCTTGAACGCGCTGGGATTCCATATGGGCACTGGTTCTAGTACCGGCAGCTCCACTTCCCATCCAGCTCCCTGTTTGTGGCCTGGGAAAGCAGTCAAGGATGGCCCAAAACCTTGGGACCCTGCACCCATTTGGGAGACCTGGAAGAAGTTCCTGGATCCTGGCTCCGGATTGGCACAGCACCGGCCATTGCGGCTCACTTGGGGAGTGAATCATTGGATGGAAGATCTTTTTCTGTGTCTCTCCTCCTCTCTGTATATCTGCGTTTGTAATAAAAATAAAATGAATCTTAAAAAAAAGAAAGGATCTGCTAACTTTAGTGGTAATAAAACGCCACCTATTATATTAGGTGCCACATCATGTCACCAGAACCATGAATGACTTAAAGGAATGATTATTGTGGTGTTCTTGGATTGGACTTAATTATACATTAATTATACATTAATTTATGCAATAGACTATATGTTAGGGAGAGAGGCAGTCTCTGGTCACAGAATGCTCTCATTCTTTGTAGGTGACATGAAATTCATAGCATTAGAAGGAATGCAATGACCATGGAACCAGGTCACTGTGTGCTTGCTGAAGTCAGAGCCTTCTTGGTGATACAGAGCTGCTCACAATCTCTTCTTTGAGGCAATTTTCTGTTTAACAAATATCGGAATCAAAGGCACTGTGAAGTGAAGAAGACATAGATGTCACTGTGGATAACTGTGAGAGGAATTTCAGGGTTTAATGTTTGAGAATGAAAGATGGGCTACACAAGCAACTTAGAATTTTCTTGTTTCATGTTTTAGCCAAAACTAAATTTTTGCAAAAAATATATCAGATACATAGTTTAAACAATCACTCAGACAACTGATCCTTTAAGTGGTTTTCTGATTTTAGTATACATTAGGTCACCTGAAGCTTGGGTGAAAAATGGTTTGCTGGTGGCACAGGCATTTAGATAAATGTTTACAATGTAAACATTTTTTTCAGGGGCTTGAATTCCATATTAGAATTCGTGGGTTTGGGTCCTGATTCCATTCCCCTATTTCAGCTTTCTTCTAAGGTGTACTAAGAATTACAAGTAGAGACCTGGATGGGATCACAGGCTCCCAGCTTCAAACCCGACCCACCCTGAGTGTTAGAGCAATAGGGGCAGTGAGCCAACTGTTGGGAACTCTGTGTCTCTTAAATAAATAAACAGGATTTATTAATAAGCAATAAATAATAAGTAAAAATAAGTAAATAAATAGGATTTAAAATCTGGATTACTGATCCTATGTCAAAGACTTCTGACTTAGCTGGGCTGAGCCATGGTCCGAGAATCTGTATTTGTAACAAGTTTTCTTTTGGGGACGATTAGAGTGGACAATGAAAACAGAATCAGGAAGGATCAAACAGAAGGCCACAGATAGCTGTAATTTCTCTTTGTGAAAGACATTTTTTACTCCATCCCTCATTTGCATCTTAAAAAGTTCACCTTTGCCATCACAAAAAATTTCTTTTAAACATAATCTTGTTTCAAATTAATGTTCCACCTTCTTTTTTAGACATTAGAAAAAAAAAAAGACAAGAAAACACACATATAAACCTGTATGTTTGCATGTGCTTTTCAATGTGCCTTTGGTTTGTTTTTTGCTGTTTTATTTTTTTCTCTCTTGTTTCCTTCTTTTTGCCAATCTTGGGGGTGAACAGCACGTGGGGGAAACCGGGAGCAGGGAGGGAGACCTGGTTTGCTCTTCACTGCCTGCAGCCCTGTGTGCTTTACCCTGCCTCTTAGCTCTCCAGTGTGAAGTTAGAAAATGATGTCACCTCCCCACCCCTGTCGCACACAGAACGCCCTGCACCCACCACCCCTCTAGTCTCATCTTTGGGCAACCTAGAGGAGTCTTTGTTCTTCCGAGTGGGTGGGCTCCTTGAATGTCCCGAAGCTTAATGACCTCTGCTTCCGGGGCAGAGCTTGCTGGGCCGGGCTGTGGCGCCAGGACACTTGGTCCTTCACTTTGCATCTGCCAGAACAGTGGAGCCTCTGTGAGTTCAGGCTGCAGGGCTGCTCCTGACATCACATGAAAGGGAAGGAATGACGAACACCACCTGTAACGATGCTGTTTGGCGCTGGCAGGCTGGTCCTTGCCAAGCAGACACCTCACCTCACCTCACACAAACACTCTCTGGGGTTTTTCATGTCCCTGTTCAGAACACGATGCATGAGCCGCATTCTGTGTCCTCTTGATCAGTTCCAGTTGCCATTAGTCAGTTCTTTTAAGTCACAGAATGTCATGCATGCTGTGATAAGTTCAAGGCTGCCTGCCACTTGGGAGCTGGCCAAGAACTCTAAAGGAAAGCCAGTCAATGCCCTAAGACAGGAGAGAGGTGGTGGGAGAGGGGCTGGGGTCACCTGTTCTGCCCAAAGAATTAAAGAGCAGTTGGGATCAGGATTGTAGAATGGAAGTGAATGTATATCAAATAATACATTATGTATCTTACATTGTATGGTGTGTATTATACTATCCTCTGCTATCAAGCTCACTAAGAACACCTAATGCTCCATTCTATTAGAAGGCAGGACGACTCTTTTCTCACAGTGAATATTCAATGAGTAAGTATATGCCAACCTTTTCATAAACCCAAAATACTGCTACATCATAAGAAAAGGTAGAATCCTGTCATTTGAGGCAACTTGGTAGATAGAGGAAGTCATTATGCTAAGTGTAATAAGGCAGGCGTGGAAACTCGGGCATGGCATGAGCTGAATCATAGCATAGAATCTGAAAAAGCTGTCCTCATAGCGTAGAATGAGCAGTGGTTACCGCAGACTGGGGCGATTGTGGTAGAGGATGGATGCAGAAATGTTGACTGGGTTACAACTCTCTCTCTCTCTCTCTCTTTCTCTCTCAAACACACACACACACACACACACACACACACACAAACACATTTTAAAGATTTATTTATTTTTATTAGAAAAGCAGATTTCACAGAGATGGGAGACAAAAAGAAGGATCTTCTGTCCTGTGGTTCACTTCCCAAGTAGCTGCAATGGCCAAAGCTGAACCGATCCAAAACCAGGAGTCAGGAGCTTCATCTGGATCTCCCACCTGCATGCAGGGTCCAAAGGCTTTGGATCATTCTCCATTGCTTTCTCAGGTCAATGGGAAGGAGCTAGATGGTAAGTGGAGCAGCCTGGACACAAACCAGTGGCCATACAGGATCCTGGCACTTTCAAGGTGAGAAATTTAGTCACTGAACCTTTGTGCGGACCCACAAATAAAAGTATTTTTCAAAATACTTATTAAAACAGTATAATAAGTTTAGGATGCTCAGCGTAAAGTATATGGCAGGCATTGTGACATAGCTGGTAAAACCAGCACCTGTGACACCAGCATCCCACATGGGCACCGGTTCATGTCCTGTGATCTACCAATTCATCTCCATTATTGAAGCCCTGGAAAGACAGTGGAAGATGACCAAACGTTTGGGCCCCTGCCTCCCTTGTAGCGGAGCCAGATAAAACTTGTGGCTGCCAACTGCAGCCTGGCCTACCACTAGCTATTGTGGTCTTCTAAGGAATGAGTCAGCAGATGGAAGATTCTCTGTCTCTTCCTTTTTCTCTCTCCCCCCGCCCCCAATTTTGTAGCTCTTGTTTTCAAAAAGCAAATAATGTTTAAACTGTAGCTAGAAATAAAAATAAAAACAAACCTATGTAATTTCCACTGTTGATTATGTACAAGGGCCAGAACTTCAGGCACCTTCTACAACATTTTTCTCTACTTTGTAGCACTGTTGATTTTATCTTCAAGAATTACCAACTTTTACCTATCTATTCGTATCCCTCATTCTCTTCTTTTAATCTGCTGTACCTATTGAATTATCACTACTTCTTCCTTTGGCTGCCAGGCTGCAAGTTTGCTGAATATTCCCCTGCCATTGATACAGTTTTTACGCCACTATACTTAACATTAGAAATGTGAACATGCCAATCCTGGCCTGCCACAGTAGCCCCCAGTCTCCTCTGACCGTTTGAACTATTTTCTCTATTCTTAGATCAAAGGTTAAAACCTTCCACTCATCTGCAAACCTTTGAATTGTCTGATGTCTGTGGCATCTTTTTTCCCCTAAGATCTTGCATGCCAAAGTCCCCTGCCTTTTCCCATCTTGTCTTTATACCTTCTCCTGTGCCTAGAACATACCCCTCCTATGTAATTTGTATCAACCCATTCCACTTGTTCCCTGTCATATGCATTTCAGGGGAAGCCACCCATCACTACCAAAGAGAATTTAGCTGCTCACTCCTGTGAAGGCATTAACATGATCAAATCTCTTATTTTTGTCATCCCTGGCTTTCATATAATTAATTTCTGTTGCTTCTGCTCATGGTAACTTTTCTTCTTATTGTTCATCTGCAACCAAAACAAAGGATCTGATGAATACTATCCAAGGCCAGTTGGAAAGAGTTGATCATTCCAGTTGCTCTCACAGCTTTCATAATAACGTTTATGGAGCAAATCCTACTTCTGTGGCCAATTCTTAATTAAGACTCTAAGCTTCTCTCTCCTTTCTTCAAACTTAGCAACATTATCGTTGATTCCTCCAGTTGATGAATTTTGTCACTTTTCTAACACTTTCACAATTTTTTGCAGAATTCCCTAATTGAGTTTTTTAGTATGTTTACTGATACAATTCATTAAAAGGTAATTTTGAAATAACATTTAGTATTTTTAAGAATAAGGATCACATACCCTGGTCCTTCCTTTTTTTCTATATGACCTTAAGGGAATAAGTCCATACATTCTCCCGTGTACAGATAAACTAATTGCAAAATCACAGGATTTGGATAGCAATGAGCAGCATGTATATAAGACACCTAAGACTGCACCTGTCCATTTGCCATGCGGTAGACCTCCAAGGCACTTCTCTTCACCTCCTCAGTCGGGAAGCTGGCTGACCAGAAAGGTGAGAAATCTGCTCTCATTCTGCTCTTCCTCACGCCCCACGCAGCTGCCCTGAAGTGCTGCATTGTGCCTCTCCTAATGATCCACTCTCAACGCTGGAACCTTTGTGATCTGCAGAGAGGTCATTATGCACTGCTTCCCAGGGAACGTTCAAATAAATCAATTGCTCTTTCAGACACACATATAAAATTGTGTGTACTTTTGGTGTTTTTATTCATAGATGTTCAGTTTTCATCTAGGACGTGACAAGCAGAACGGGGCAGAAGGCCACGGGCCAGCTGCAGAGAGAGCAAGCCCTGCTCTGTTTCAGGTGACAGTGCCATGCTTTTGTTTCAGCGCGACTTCAAGGGAAGGGTCTATGGCTGTATTTATTTGGTTTATAGTAACCTCGTAGATGCACTGCATCTGCTCCAGCGTAGAGGATGTGGGCTCTCTGCTAGTGACTTGTTGCTTGCTTCAGACAACAGGCATGTTTGTGCTCCCCACCTTTGATCTTTTTTGCCTGGTATCTAAATGAAGTCTTTCTTGTGCCTTCAATGCTAAGTAAGTTTGCTGGCTTCCAGTTACAAAACAGCCCTGGTCCTGCCCCCACTGGGATTCCTCCTTCCCTGGTTTGAGGCTGCAAGCCTGCACGCATCCAAACTGGAACACAATAGCATGTGAACTCAAATGCAATGTTTGTGTGGGTGGGGAGGGGGCAATGGTGCTTCTCTGGGTGGGATAATATGTCATGTAGCTCAGGTGGAATCTAAGAGTTTAGGGGTAGACAAGAGAACTGGAGATCTTAGGAGAAACTGACATTCTTAGAAGAATCTGTAGTACTGTGACTATGAGCATAGATATAGGGTTCAAACAGCCTGGAATATGAGCAAGCAGTTGTTAACTGTGATAAACATAGCAAATTGCCAGACCTCAACTTTCCTACCTATAAATTAAGGGCTATGGAAATATTGATCTGTCACTGTTGAGTATTAAATGAGAAAATACTACAACCATAACACATAACAATGACTCAATGAGTACTACCATTTGGCTATTAATAGTAGTGAGATGCATTTCCTCAACATCTCATTTCCAGATGAAGTAATCTCTCCCATTCCCTGTGTGTGGAAATGATGTTGAATCATAAACACCAAATTTAAACATCAACTTGCATGAATACTCCCCAGCAGCCTTGCGATCTACTCGGCACTTATGCTGGGAACCTGAGAAAGGACACATAAGCATATAGTGTGCTTTAAAATCATTTGGTTCTCTTTTCTGTCTTCCTAGCGCATGAATCTGTTACCTGCATGAGATCAGGGACCCGGTACCCACCCTCTATTGCATCCCACCTCCCACAAGAAACAACAGATCACAAAGTGCGGGCCAGTAAGATAATGAAAGGGGTAAAAACTTAAATCCTTCATTTGCTAGACACACAACTTTCAGTATGCTGCAAAAGGTCTTTGTTTTCCAGCTTCCTTGTCTGTGAAATAAGAATAATTAACTCTTATGCTTAAATCAGCCATGAAAGTCAAGTTATAAAATGTGTGTGAAGTTACTGAAACATACAAACTAGTTAATGTAAACTGTTAACAATAATATAACAATAGATATGATGGAGGCAAGCTATAGGATACTATTCACTACCCTCTGACCATTATTTTGGGTTTCCATTGTATTTTCCTTTCTTATGTTATATTTACACTATTTAGAGAAAGGGTAAATAGGTAAATGGTACATAAGTAGTTAAATAGTGAATATGTAGGGATTTTGAGTGTATGTAGATATATGAAGGATATATCCATGGTATTTAAATATCAGTAGGTTCCTCACTCTAGTTTATTGAGTTCATATGTTTGACAAACAAGAATTCTCAAATATTTTGTGTCTGCTCTTACGATTCTATTCATTTACTCTGTTATCATTCTCATGATCTTTAGATGTTTCTCCTGCAAGATTTTCTTCTGAGAACTCTGCCTCAGCAAGTGTGGGGTCTCATCACTGAAGTTGCTTAGAACTTAAAACAGAGAAGCAAACAGAATTGATCCGAATGTTATTTGTTTTGT
The DNA here is from genome assembly GCF_030435755.1 of Ochotona princeps. Classification (NCBI taxonomy): domain Eukaryota; kingdom Metazoa; phylum Chordata; class Mammalia; order Lagomorpha; family Ochotonidae; genus Ochotona; species Ochotona princeps. Next base: position 16,029,408 of record NC_080840.1, on the reverse strand, counting down.
TCTTTCTCCCCCACTATTTAGCCTGTGCATGCTTAATACAAACAAAAGAATTGAAACCTTTGTCCCATCCGTCTTCCTCCATACTTTGACCCTCCCCACCCTAACCAGAGGTCCACATGGGCATGCTTCCTTCTCAACTATGTAAATAATAGCAGAAAAAAACAAATTAAATTAAAAAATAAAAAGTAATGGTGAGGGGAAAATCAAAATGAAATGGGATGCTATTGGAGAAGGTAGTATTTCCTAATCTTCTTGTTATGTTGCAATTTTATCTCATTAACGTCACAGTGATCATGTATAATATGGAATATATATAATATATATATATATATACAATCTTGATTATTTTTCCAGTTTCTTCCTAAATGCAGCTACGTGTTTGTATTTTTTCATTAAATTCCAATTCATTTTTACTGAATTTGTTATTACATTTTCAGATTTAAAAAATATTTTATTACGTTGATTTGCACTGATATTCTTTCTTCATTAAATGGAAAGAATTGACTGTAGAGAAGACAGTAGAAAGACTAAAACAATATTTATAAAATACTAGATCATAAAAAAATCAAGGGAAATATCAGACGGAAAGCAACTAAAATAAACATTTTGGTAGTCTCCATTACTCCACCACTATACATTCCAATTTGCATGACGGATTCTTTAAATTAGAAAGAACATATGGCATTTGTCTTTTGTGATCGACTTATTTCACTGAGCACAATGGTCTCTAGCCACATCCAGATGTGAAGACACAATGCAACATGCATCTCTGTTTCCAAACAAAAAATGGACTCCCAGTGAAAGTGTTGGATATTTCTAGGCAATGGGATGATGGACTGTCTGATATTGTCCAAACCAGCCATGTTGGGGCACACTTAACCAGCAGACTGGTGGAATTGTAACACCTTATGAAGAGTTGTGACATTATGGGAAAAATCAGTTGGGGAGGTGGAAACTAGGGGGAGGGAAATCCCAGACAACACAAAATTGTACGATAAATTTCAAAAAAAATTTGCTTTCCCGGAAAAAAATTAGTTCTAGTTTTCTGAATTTTATGTGATGATTATAGTCCTATTTTAGCAGCTCAGTGATTCTCAAAGGTTTTATTCAATATTGTTCTATATTTTTCATTTTTTAAAAATTTTCTCTTTAAATGAAAGAGAGAGATCTTCCTTCCACTGATTCACTCCCCAGATGCCCAAAATAGTGGGACAGGCCAAAATCAGCACCCAGGAACTCAGTCCTGCTCTTCTGCTGGGTGGCAAGCAGCCAAGCGGTGATGTTGTTGTTGCTTCTCATGTCCCTGGGTGTTCATTATCAGCAAGCAGGAATGGAGAGCAGAGACCCTCGGGCTCTGTAGGATTGGAGAAACAGTAGTGGCTTAAGCACTGCATCAAATACCTGTCTCTGTTTAAAAAGTGTTTCTGAAAACATCAAAGATCTTTTGTGTTTGAGGAAAATACGTACTGTAGCTGCATTCAATATTTGTAAAAACTCAAATTTAAAATCATTTATCAACTTTATTATTAATGAAAAGCATTTATATAGGCACAAACATCATGTTGTTGTGAGCAATTAATATCTTTTCCAAAACAGCATGTAAAAAAGCATGTAATTAAAAAACAAAAACTTTGTTTGCATTTTTACCATCAAATCCTGGCACAATATAACACAGCTGGGACTTCACACCTAACTCTGCATTAAATATTTTGGAATGTGTTTATAAGAACCATCTGGCTCCACACAGGGACTTAAAGGGAGAATATTTAAGTCTTTAATTTTAAATGATGCTGAGGACATTTTTATTTGTTTGAAACTGAATTACAGAGAGGAGAGGCAAGAGAGAACTTGTCTTGGACTTAAAGATCAGAATTGTAGGGGAAATGATTCCAGAAGCTATTAGGTCACACACCTGAGCTGTGCCCAGTGAAATCAAGATAAAGAACAGTCTGAATTCAGCCCTCTGCCTTCATCTCTCTTGTAGTATATGTGCCTTTCTAAAACTGGTAAATCAAGGGAGGAAAACCAGAGCTATACAGTGCGATTTTCCCCAGAACTTGCAATTCTTCAGGGATAATTTGAGATCTGTAGCTTTGAGCATCAAGTTATGGAAGGAATCTTCAGTCTTTTGTCATTTTGATAAAATCACAGGGATTGAGCAAATCTCACAGTTTAATAGAAACCAGTTTGAGGGTGGGAAAAAAAGGAGAAAGACTGGAATAGAAATGTAGCAGGAGAGTTTGGGAGGATTGAAGTACAAACAGTATAGTGTATCACCACACAGTGAGCTCTGAGGAAGATACATGTGTTCACGTGTGTTCAGCCTGCCATGATGAAAGGCTTGGCCATTGAGCACTATCTCCTGGCTCTCTTCTCCCCTTTCTAGGCTTCTTACCATTTCCAAGTCCAAAGCAATGAAACAACAGTTGTCCCACCAAGACCTTTATCACTGTGGCATTGTAAAAGGTAGCAGAAAAAGTAGAAACAGAATAAAGGAAATTTAGAAGTCAAAATTATCTGTGTTAGTGCAATGTATTTAACATGGTACTGTGGTAAGTGAAGGTGTACCATCACTAATTCCTGCTTTAACCAAAGTGTAGAAAAGGAAGCTAGCCTCTACTACAGACCCACTACATGCCTTACACACTATTTCACGATCTGGATGAGGCAATCATTACTCAGTGCACACCAAGTGCATCTCATACTTATCCCTAACAGAAACAGTGAATTCACCAAGTATGACTAAGTAGCCTCACAATAATCCCATTAAAGCAATAACACATTTACCATGAAACTGACATGAGAACCTGAAGTGACAGGGTCCAGGGATGGTGATTAGGGCAGGAACACAAAATCCTAGCAGGGAACGAATGTCATCATCACATGTGCGTCTCCTCCTTGCTGTTGGCTGCCTGTCCTCTTTCCATGTTCTGAGGCAACAGATGCCAACACTTTGCGGTATGGACTTTCCAGCTGCTGGAGTCAGCGGCCAAAGAAACACGTTTCCTTTACACGGTACTTATCACAGCCATTCTGTCTGCGAACTGCAACATATTTGAAGATTTTCTACTTGAGAAAATGTTTTTGTTTGGAAGGAAAAGGATTAATTGAAAATGAGCTCAGTAGACAACTGGGTGGGAAAAATGAAGTAGCTGAAAAGTGAGTCTGTATAGTTCGCATGTGGTATGACGTTCCTCTGCGTGGAAACATTTACATATTCTGGGTTATGGAGAAAGTCCAAGTCACACTCCACAAGACCAACACTCTACTTAACCTGTCTAGTGCTTTGCCAGAGGGGAACACTTGATCCTTCTTCCTGACTATGCAACCAAGTCAAACAAGAGGCATGCCCTTTTCCCAAACAGGCTCATCTTTCCCCAACCCTCCCCTCCCCGGCAGGTCTGTGGAAACTGTTCTGTGAGATATTGTACATATTAGAGATGACAGGCCTGTTTATCCACACCAAAAAATGTCTTGTATCATCCTAGGCCCCAAAAATCTGGCCTTCTATTCCATTTTAGACTCTATTCAATGTTCCTCCAGTTATCATTACTCTATTTCCTAGTTCCACAGGAATACAACATGGAAAATATGTAATACCTCCTTTCCAAAAAGAGATTAGAAATATGAGTGAAAGAAGGAAGGACAGAAGGAAAGAATGGAAGGAAAGAAGGAACAATCTTAATCCCGGGTTAAGGGGTAGTGAAGGGAACTAACATTATCTCAGCACTTCAACTCTACCCTTTGTCTCTCATATATGTCCTATGTGTGCTAGTTCAAAACAAAGCGTTTGGAAAGGAAAAGCATGTACACTGTTACAGAGATGTTAAATAACTTTCCAAAGGTACTTGCCCAATCTACATAATATGTGCTGAGAATCCATTTGCTCGTGCAAAAACCTTATTGACTTTCATCTTGAACTTCTCAGGCTCTACAGGAATCATAGCTTCTGCCACATGTCAAATGCACATTCCCCCTCAGAGTCTGCTGTGGTGCTCAAGCGTAAGTGAGATTATGGAAACCAAGGTGCTCTTCTTATTTTCAGTATGTTTCAGACACGACATACACAGGAAAACTAGTTATACCTGACATCTCTTAATTCATACAAGCCATCTAAGGAAAGATGCAGGTATGCCCTTTTGGACAACATGATTTTAACAAATCTCAAAATGATTTTCTATCACATTCTCATTTTCAGGAAATACAGACTGCTGCATTCCAGAGTTGTACCAAAACATACACCATTCCACGCTAGTTCATGGTTTGCGCCTGGAGATACAGGGGAAGTTCTCTTTACGTGTGGAAGACCCATTATTCATTTCAATGTTCTCTTTTTGTTGAGTTAGTAGGTGAGCAGCCTTCTGCATCGGCCATGCCTCTTACCCTAGCAAGACCTCAGGAAATCAGCTCATTGCAGTTAGGATCATAGTAACTCTCAATTAGAGGACTGGCATTGCTCTTGCAGGTTTGGAAACACACACACACACACACACACACACACACACACACACACACAGAGCCAGTACAGGCTTTAAATAACATGCCACTGTCTATTTGCTGTGTCTCCCCCTTCTTCATCATCCTTTGTGGTCTTTTAGATATACATAAGCCTCTTGGTTCAAGCCACTGAAGAATTCAAGTCTTTTTCATGGGAAAGCTATACTTCCATCCAGGAAGAAAATCTGTAGGGTAGAAGAGAGGATCAGCTGAAATGGTGCTAAATAGCTTCATCTCCCAATGATTTGAGAACCTGGCACTTGGTGTTTCCTCACATTATTCTCTGAATGCCATGACCTATATGTCAAAGGGAGAGGATGCTTGTGGATGTGTCTCGGATTTGAAAGTCAGGCTCCTGGGACAAAGAGCTCCTTTCACTAGGCGGTTATGATGGCCACGAGGTGGGAGCCACAAGCCAGGAAAGCCTGGGCAGTTGCATGCTGACATTTTTCATTCCTACTATCCCACAAGTATTTCAGCTTCAACAGAGCCTCTGTGCAGATGAAAAGAAACTTTTTTGTTTCTAGATTTTGTTATATTATGTTTGAAAATTCCAAACGGCTTTCACATTACCCATGTGAAGATAGACTGACAAAGCTGACACCACCTTTACATCCTCCATTCTCCTGGCAAAAGGAGACACTGGTGTCAGTGGTGTTTCCCCTAGACAAATAGAATTCAAGCTCCTCCTTCTTAAGACTTTACTACCAGGGAGTGTAGAAACCCCAATAATTGTTGTTCAGTCCAGACTGCCCACAGTCCAACCCTCAGCCATGTGCAAGGAAGCAAATTGGAACTCAGAACTTAAAATTAGAAATAGAAATTAATAAATGGCCAATTTTGCTAACACAAAAACAAAGTGTATTTTGAAATAAAGACAGATTGAGGTATATGGGGGAGCGGTGGGGGACTGCCAAAATTGGCAAGGAAGGATATACATCCAAAATGCACTACATTAGTGACCACAGTGTGTGTGTGTGTGTGTGTGTGTGTGTGTGTGTGATTTAGATGAAAGGGGAAAGAAGGATTGTTTCATGAATTTGATAAGCTCTGCTTGTTTTGTTGGTTTGTTTTTTTTCCTACCTATGGATATTAAGGTGTTTTTGTTTCCTTCACCTGTCTCTTGCCCCTCTACTTTTGATCCCACTAACCCGCTCCATCCCTTCTTTAATCTTCAAGCATTTTGTAGGGGGGTTATATGCTGTGCAATGGACACTTGTAAAATCCCAAAATGGTGAAGTCCTATGTCGTATACTTCATATTGATTCTGAAAAAGCATATTGAATGGATTACTATACAGCTCCCCTATCTACACATGATAAATTCTAAGACACCTGCTGGAACCCTGAAGCTATATACAATTCCAAACCCTAAACATAGTGAACCTCTTTTTTTTTTTACATACTTATGATAAAATCTATGCATTTTAGGCACTTCAGACAATGACAACAATGAATCAACATAACAATTTTGAAAATATACTGCAATAAAGTTTATGTGAATGCTGTGAATGTGGCAACTCTCAGTGTCTCAAAATATTTTATTGTAATATGTTTATTCCTTTTGTGCTTGTGGAGATATTCAAGATACAACACCTTAGTGAGGAGAGCAAGTGATGAGACAAACGCTGTTGAGATGGTGATATGAGACAACCTCCAATCAACAGTCCTCATAAAGCTCTTGTGAGTTGCATGATGAAATCTCCTGCCATTGAACATGGGAGGTGAATCTTCCATTTGTCCAGAGACTGTGCACTACACACACTCGCAACTCTTTAGTCACTTAGTGGCTATTTACTAATGCTTGAGTTATTCTTGAAACATTAGAAGAACCTGAAATTTAAACAAATTTCATTTTATCAGGAAGTGTATCTGGGCTAGTCTGGTGGGACAGCAGACACTCATGCAAGCAACACTCATACTGGAGCACCACGTCAAATTCCAGCTGCTTTGCTTGGCACCAGCTTCCTGCTAAAGTGCTTGGGAAAGCAGCAGAAGTTGACGTTAATACCCAAGTCCCTGCCACACATGCAGAAGGATCCAGGCAGATTTGCTGTCTACTCACTTCAGCCCAGCCTAGCCTCAGCTGTTGTCACCATTTGGGAAGCCAATCACTTTTGGATGACCTCTGTGTCTCTTACTCTCCCTTTGACCCTTTTGAATTTATGCCAAAAGACAAAGGCATAAAGTACATCTTCTTTTTTACGAATTCACCTACAATAATTAACAATAATCCCAACTATGTTTAAAGTATCAGAGAAGAGTTATCCAACTGTGGTGATTGATAACAGCAGATTCATAGGATAAACACTGCTCTTTTTTCATACAGATATAAACATATACATATGCATATGAAAATACAAAAAAATCATTATTTTGCATGCCTCTACTTCTTTCATAAAACAAAAATACACAGACTTCCAACTTCAACGCATTGAGGTTTCCAGACCATGCAGTTGAATGTACATTATCTGAATTCTTATTTAAAGAAAATGTACTATGTTTACATTTTCAAAAGTGGAAGATTCTCTTATCTACCTCTTTCCTGAACTTCGTCCTGTTTAATTAAATTTTCAACCCCATTTTAAATCCCCACTCCCAAGACATTTTATGTTTGCAATCAGGAGTGACAATAACACTCATTTAGATGGCAATATCAACTAAATTATACTGTTATACCAATGACATTCTTCATGCACAATCATCCATAAGTTGTTGCACAGATACTGAATTTTTCCTTGGGGAATTGATACATTACTTTTCTTCTACTTTTTTTTTTTTACATTTTTTGAGTTTTTATTTGAAACTGCTAATTTTGGAGTACTCTAAGATTAGTTTATATTGATTGCAAGGGTTGTGCTTGGCATTTTTTTATTGGAAAGTGATTGAGCAAAGCAGCTTCTTATCTTACAATCCTCGTGTATTTTCTTCTGACAGAGACTCAATCCTGTGTAATTACTGTACTTCATTTATAATGCTTAGACGCTTAGCCATTTCTCAATATTTGTTGAGTTATGAGACATGCATTTTTGGAAATTTTGATGTTTTATGAAGCTTTTTCAGATTCTTAAAAAAAGTGCTTGGTTTCACGTATTTTGTAAGAGTTCTTTTTTATGATTTGGGTATAAATATTTGACTTGCTGCATCTATTACAAGAGAATTCTATTATCTGACCTTACTTTTTGCTTGGACATTATATTTTATCTTAATACAACCAACTCCATGAGGTCAGTTTATTTTAGTCAAGAAGTTTTCCCTCTTGATGATGAGTATTTGTGAAGGCTTGCTTGAGATTTTTGCCCATACAAAAACACCCGATAGCTTCATTTCTTACTTTTCAGAAAGATCAGTAGTCCACCTGGACTTTTGTTCATTTACTGTTTTCTACTGAGTGTGAGATAAAGATCAGTTCATTTAGTATTATTTGTTGCTAAGATCATTCTTTTCTCACTACATTCTAGTGGTACCTTAGTGACAAAACAGGTACATGTGAGATCTCTTCGTGGGTCTTGGGTTTTTGGCAGTTCAGTTTTATCTATCTCTGCACCAATATCACTTTGCCTTTACTTACCAAAGCAGTATGTCTTGATATTTGGTATTGTGAGTTCTAAACATTTGTTCTGCAGTTTCAAAAATATGCTATTGGCCACTACAGACCTTCTACTTTCCTTTGTATATTATCATCTTAACAAGTTCAACAAAAATAAAATAGCTTGGATTTTTTAAAAAAATATATTTAATTATTTTTATTGGAAAGGCAGATTTACAGAGAGAACAAGAGACAGAGAGAAAGATCTTCTGTCCATTGATTCACTCCCTAAGTGGACACAATGGCCAGAACGGAGCTTAACCAAAGCCAGAAACCAGGAGTTTCTTCTAGGCTTTCCAAATGGTTGCAAGGTCCCAAGGCTTTGGGCCATTCTCTACTGCTTCCCTAGGCTACAAGCAGGAGAGCTGGAAGGGAAATGGAGGAGCTGGGATATGAACCGGCACACATACGGAATCCTGGTGTGTATATGGCAAGGACTTTAGACACTAGGCTACCACACTGGGCCTAGTAGCTTGGATTTTATTGGAGTTGTAATAAATTTAAATTTAAGGAAAGTTGACATTATTATGAAAAATAATCTTTGCACATCTTCAACAAGATTTAACTCACCACATTTTAGGATTTTTTTCAATTACTGCTGATTGTATTTTATGTCACTGATAGAAATTATACACAAGCTTTTCTAACTCCTATAGATTTTAATTTTTATTGTGAGATTATAAAATTCATCATCCTAGAATGTGTCTGTTTTAAAGAAATGCAACTGATATATGCTAACTCTGGTACTTTATCTGGCAAGTCTTTTATAATTTTGATTGTTATCACCAACTTATCTGGAAATAATGCCAATTTTATTACTTTCAGTTTCATAATTACCCTTTAGTTTGGTTAGGTTATGGATATGTGTTCAAGTACAATGTTATATGCAACTAATAGAAAAGATCTTGTCTTCCTCACAAGCTTAAGGAGAAATCATTAGAATGTTGCTATGAAATCTAGTACCCGATGCTTTAGATTTTCAATGTCATTTGGTAAATTGTGAATGCTATTATTAATCTTGAGATTTCTAAACATTTTAACATAAATGAATTATAAATTTTGCCAAATTTTCCTCATTTATCATGGCGATTATTCTGTCTGCTGATTCACTCCACAAGTGGCTGCGGCAGCAAGAGCTTAGCCAATCCTAGCCAGGAGCCTCTTCCAGGTCTCTCATACCAGTGCAGGGTCCCAAGGCTTCAGTACTCTCCCAGGCTACAAGCAGAGTAGGATTGGAAATGAAGCACCTGGGACACAAACCGTATGGGATCCTGGCAAGTGTAAGAGGAGGAGTTTAGCCACTGAGCCATCATGCTATGCCCTCTAACATTTTTTAAGGAACATTCTTACATTGCTATCTTTTATGTAAGAGTATGAAAAAAATCATTGCTTAAATCACTAAATAAAGTGAATCCTAGAAGATATTATAATTTGATTGAATTTAATCAGAAGGCTCATGAAATAATTTTAGCCCAAATGTAGTTTCCAGGCTCTCTAGTGCTAGGCTCATTCCAGTCTTTATTTAGGAGTAATTTTCTTTGGAAGGGAATATAGAAAAAAGAGATCTTCTATGTGCTGGTTGCCTCCCTAAATTCCTGAAACACTCAATGTCAGTTAAAGTCAAGAGCAAACTGTCCCATGTCAGGGGCAGGGATGACATTTGTGAGTCATCACTTCCTGCCACCAGGATGAGCATTAGCATAAAGCTTAAATAAAAGTGAACCTGGGACTGGAACACAGAAACTGTGCAACAGAACATGGGCCTCATAAGGTGCCCCTTGACTGCTGTGCCAAACGATCACCCCTTAGGACTATTCCTATGACACTATTCATGTCTATCAGAATTTGTTCTAGTTTTTGGTGTCTCAGGTAGAAGGTTGCTTAATTCATGATTCACACTGTTAACTTTGAACTTATGTAAATTATGCTATCCCCTTCTGCCTTCCCAGGTCACAAGCAGAGGGCTGGATTGGAAGTGGAGCAGCTGGAACATGACCCAGTTTCCATAAGAGATGCTGAGAATGCAGGAGGCAGATTAGCCTGTTATACCCTCATGCCACCCCCAGAAAAAAGTGACCATTTTTAACGAAACCCCCCTTTTCCCTACTGTATTTGAATAAACAAGACTCATTATTTACTATTTATTTATTTATTTAAATGTGAAAACTCTGTACCCATTACTCAAATCCCACAAGTGATGTTTTGGTCAGTGGCACTTTACATGCTTGTTTGACTTTGTGTCTACTTTAGAGTTACTAAAATGGAATTTACTCCATTTTTAGAAAAATACAGAAATCTGCATCATAGATATTTTCAGGGCTAAGTAGGAAAATTCATTATGAATAGTGAATGCTCAGAAAAGATGTATCCCATTCCTGCTGCTTCTGGATGATTTATTAGCAATGCCTGGCTGGCTCGAGAGAAAACATGAGACTCAGCTTGTGCTGGTGTGCACACATGTATTTCAGTCACAGATTCCAATAGCTCATCCAATACTGAATCACAGAAAGCTGATTTTGTTTGGGTTCCGCCTTAGCTGCCTGAGTCACCAGGATATTTTCTAGGAAATAGTAAGAATTGTATCTTTTGAGATACGGTTAACCCCTTGAGAACCTAAAATAAAAATGTTATATTTTTAGTGCTAAATTCCATTAACATAAAATCTCTTATTTTCTAACTTTTACTCTGTTAATTTTGAGCTAGGATTTTTCATACAAAAATCAATTTGCATTATGTAGCAATATTTTATAAATTGATTTTCTGTACAATTACACTTTTTACTTCTTTGAGAACCTAGCCATTCTTACCAATAAACTCACTGTTAAACTAATTAATTTGTGTATTAATTTCTGAATTATTTATTTTATTGAGTGCCTTGTGCTATAGGTACTGGACTAAGTGTTGAAAATAAAGTGTGAAATCAGAGCCTTTCTCTCCTTGTAGAATCTCTGATCTCACTTGGGGCTAAATATTTATCAAAATAACAAATATAATCAAATGTTAAATATAAAATAAATATTACTTTTTAATTAGAATAGGCACAGAGTGCTAAGTGAACTTTTGCTAAAGTAGCTATGCAAGACTTTCAGGGGCTAGCAATCTGACACTGTGGGGTAGACTGTTGCTTGCAGCTCGAGTTCATGTGGTCGTTGCTCCGCTTCTGATCCAGTTCTTCACTAACGTGCCCTAGAAAGCAGCAGATGATGGTCCAGTCGCTCCTACCTTTTTGACTGATGTGAGGGATCTGCTGATCTTGGACGTATCTTGCCCTTGCACTTGATGTCACAGGCTGCCTTCTAAACCAACAAATAAACAAAAAAATCTCTAAGAATTACCAGAGGTGCCAATGATGATTTTGAGTTCTTATGAAAATACTAGAATATGAAAATATTGAAATGAAAATATTGTTAGAGGAGGCAAGGTGAAGAATAGTTCAGGTTGCATGTACTGCACACACAGGTGATGTAGGAACATTAGCATACTTGAGAGTTGAAAAACTCTACAACACCCAGAATGGAACAAATGGTGTCTACAGCACCCAAAATGGAAGAAATGAAGTCTTCGTGTCCCTGAGGTTGGTGTTATGATTAGTTACAATATTATGTTGGGCTATTTTTAGATATCTTAAAATTTTTTTCTTCTCTCAACTAATGGGAAAACATTAAAGATTTTAAACAAGATGAAAGTTACACTTTGGAAAAACTGTAGTTGCAATGTACATAATGGACTGCAAAAGCATGTGAGTGATAAGTGTGAATCTGATGTGCCATATCGGTGGTGGTGTGGATAGATGCGCTGCTCTTGAGATGTCTTCAGCACATAAATTCAACATTTGCCCTTGATACGGAGCAAGACATGGAGGCTGAGGGAGAAGGAGTCATCTAGGGTGATCTGAATGACTCTCAGTATTCTATTTTGAGGAAATAGGAGAATAAAAGTGGTCTAATTTGGTTTGTAATGGAAGGCTTCCTGATGAGGAGGGAGATAGTTATTGTTTTCACATAGCTGAACAGCAAGGTGTATGATTCAGTAAGAGAACTGACTCTCAGAACAGCAACAACAATCAAACCGTCCATCAAATAGCTCTGTTAGTCCCTTTTCATGGCCTGATCTATGAAGGTGCTTCTACACTGTTTTTGAAGGCAATACCATTTACATAGAAGATAGACCCCATTTATGTTAAGGCCTAGTTACAGGCATTCATTTATGTTTTGGGTGCTAAGTCTTTCACAAAAAGCTAAAAAAAGAAAATAAAAAGAACCGTTTTAGGTATTCAGGTTTTGCTAGTTTCCAAAATTAATTAGAAATGAAATTTATGCTGTTTTCTCTGAAAGAAAATTCAGTTTTTCTTTTCTAGATGTTCAAAAGTTGAGGAAGTATCCTGGGACACTGAGCAATATCGATATATTTTTAAAATCATGTGCTTATCTGTCTTAAAGCCATCCAGATTTCCTGTCCTTTAGGGGCACAGATTTGGTGTAATTTTTAGAGATCAAAGAATTATATTTCATCTGAGTTTTCCAGAGTATTGGTTTAAATTTTTATAAAATTGTCTTATATGATTTGAAAAAACAATAATCACAGTGATGTCTCTTCTTTCACAATTGAAAATGAAAAGTAATCATGTATTTTGTAGCTAATCCTATTTATTAGGGCTTTTACTATTTTATTTGTTTATTCAATAAACTAATTTGTCTTCCAAAGTTTTGCAGATCTACTTTTAATCAATTTTCCTTTTTAAAATAAGCATATACATATGTATGTATATATGTGTGTGCGGGTAGTTATTTCAGATTATCTACTGAAAGAAAGATAAAACCACAGCGACAGCTGAAAATCAAAATTATGCATATGTTTTACATAAACAGATTTAAATATTTGTATGTTTCCAGTAAACACTAAGTAACAAAAGATCTTTTGCAATACTGGGAAATGATTCTCTAGCCAAAGGATTGATGATGCATTCGTTTTGAGAAGTTTTCATCTTTCTGCCTTAGTAAGTTGGCTTTTCAAATAGTCAATGGATTCTGAAGCACTCTCCACTATTGAAGTTAGCAGCTTACAGCACACAGTCCTCCACCTTCTGGATTTGAAGGCGTCTGAGAAAAAGTGCTGAATCAGTGTTTCCTTGGGCAATGAATGCTGTTAGTCATGAGGCTGGATGGTTAAAGTTAAAGCCCACAACAACATGCCTACCAGGATGGACGCAAAATGACACGGGCAGCCCTGTCATGCAAGCATTTTCAACAGATCCATACACGTGTGAAAATGTCAGCAACTCATGGAAAACAGAATTAAAAGCTCAATTTGATGAAAAAAAAAATGAAATCCATATACAGCTGCTTTCATAATACAAAACTTCCATGAACTTTCTGAATTTGCTTTGCATTCGGGTCCTGTAAAGCACCAGAACCCGAGGTAAGGATCCTGTTGTCCGCATTCTTCTTATTCATAATCTCTGTTTATGGAATTTGTTGGCTTTGGAAGAACAGTCACTTCTTTTTTCTCTGCTAGTCATTTTGATCATATCACCTTGGTTTTTCTTCTTTCAGTTCTTCCCACTCCCTGAAATTACCTTATCTTTTTTTTTTCTTTTGTAATCTGATTCTTTTCAAGAAGAGGCATCCTTCCATGAGAGAAGAAATATTTTTTCTGTGGTTGACCAGATTAACTCTGATGAGCAATCAACACATCACACAGCAAGCTATCAATCAACGTGCATTGAGGGAAGGAATCAACTCAGCTCTGGCTTATTGTGAAGCAGATAGAACTATAGCCATAAATGAATCATTCTTTTCCTCATGAATGTACTCTTCCCTTCTCCCCAGTTCTGAAATGTCATTTCCCACGGGCATGGCCTTTCATTCTTCGCAGGCATTAGAGTGCAACATGAAACAAACTATTGTTCCTAGAAGGGTTGCAGACATTGTCAGAATATGCTATGGAGGCCATTAGGCAACATTTTCTGGCATATATTGTATCTCAAAATTTTATCTGGTGGCAAATATCTTAAATTGTTCATTATCAGTTCAAATACCTGAAACTGAAGGTTGCAAATTTCTTGCTTTATTTTTCAGAAATATTCAAGTTAAAATGATTTTTCCTCTCAAGCTCTAAGATGCATTAAATTTCAGTAATGCAACAGATTTTAAATCTGTGATCATTTGAATAAATACACATACAACTTGCCTTTATGTGTTTATCTATTTCAAATAGTTTGATATGAATATAAAACTGTTAGATCAAGCAGCAGATTTTTAAACTAACACACTTAATAGCAACCTGTACAGCAAGATAATGATTGTTTTTATCTGTTTCCATTGCATATTTGCCCAGGTCACATATGGGCTGCCGATTATGTCTCAAAACAATAATAAACTAGTAAGAACTTAAAAATCATTTTGCCAGTCTCTCTGAATGTTTCTCTTACACACACACACACACACACACACACACACACACACACACACACACAGACACATATGTGCCATTACTGCAAAATATGTGATTTCTTTGGGGGAACAGTAGAGATATCATGGCCATTCTCTCAAGTACATTTATACATAAAAGCAAATTAGTTTTTTGCTAAACTACAAAAGTTCAGATTTTCAGAGATGTTTCTCTTGACTTTTCAAATTGTCTAGGTAAGTAAAAAGGATGTGATTAAAAGAAACACTTTAATGTTAACATGGCACAAGCAATATGTATACACTTACATATAAATAAATATTAGTATATGTGCTGCCAAAGCGAACACAACATATACATAAATATACACCAGAGACACAGAATTCCTTAGCTACAAAACCAATAATGATTTTCATAAAAGTTATGATTATTTCTCTATAATTAGCTCTAGCATAAAAATTTACTTTCCAGTATTAGTAATGCAGTATATAATCAAAAGGAAATATGCCTGTTAAAATGTAACCTCTGAAATTTAATGTCATCTACTGAAATATGGACCTGAACTTTCAAAGTAACTTCTTTACATTTTTTTAAAGATTTATTCATTTTATTACAGCCAGATATACACAGAGGAGGAGAGACAGAGAGGAAGATCTTCCATCCGATGATTCACTCCCCAGGTGAGCCACAACGGGCCAATGCACGCCAATCCGAAGCCGGGAACCTGGAACCTCCTCCGGGTCTCCCACGCGGGTGCAGTGTCCCAATGCATTGGGCCGTCCTCGACTGCTTTCCCAGGCCACAGGCAGGGAGCTGGATGGGAAGTGGAGCTGCCGGGACTAGAACCAGTGCCCAAATGGGATCCTGGGGCTTTGAAGGCGAGGACTTTAGCCGCTAGGCCACGCCGCCGGGCCCACTTCTTTACATTTTTGATGATATTGACCAATAAGAGCAAAGCACTCACTCCCCCATAACTTTCTTTCATGCCCCTATCCTGACAGGCATGTTAACACATTTGAGAAAATTGAAACATTTCTGTTATTTACGGTGTTC
Organism: Ochotona princeps; assembly: GCF_030435755.1. Classification (NCBI taxonomy): domain Eukaryota; kingdom Metazoa; phylum Chordata; class Mammalia; order Lagomorpha; family Ochotonidae; genus Ochotona; species Ochotona princeps. The sequence goes on along the minus strand of NC_080840.1, from coordinate 16,013,862 downwards.
ATTTCCTTTGTCTACTGTAGACAAATGTGTAAATGTGTGACAAAGGGACTGAATTTATTTCTATTTCAATGAAGCTTCTCCTACAGGTGTTCTAACTGACTTATTGAGAACATCATACAATGAATACAATGTTAAGTACTGCAGAAAAAGAATTGACATCTGTCCAGATCTTACCACATTGTAGTAGCTATGTGTATATGCACACATATATGTGTACATTTAGTTCAGTGTTTTACTATAGCAGATATGAAGATATGATTGAAAATGGCTTTAACAATTTATCTAAATTGGTTCACAAACTTCACTCACTGCATACTATCTTCTTGTTTTGCTACATCAAGCTCTATTTAATACTTGCTACATAATTGAGCCCATCTTTTCTCCCTATTTCATGGAAAAATTGCACTTTATAACATATGAAAATTTGTGCTACAGAGAAAATAGTCTTGCAAGTAAATCCAATGGGAGTTGTCATTGCGGCCAAGATTTAGCCGCTGCTTAGAATAGGTGCGCTTGTATCAAGGTATTTGGGATCAAATGCCTTTGCCCTTCAGGCCCAACATCTTGCTAATGTGGACTCTCGACAGAAGCAAATGATGGCTAAAGCACTTAGGGCTTTGGAACCTTGTGGGGGATCAGGATGCAGTTCCAGGCTTCTGGACTTGGCCCACTTCTGACTCATCTGTGTGGATATTTGGGAAGTGAACCTTTTGATGGATAGCTTTCTCTCTTGTCTCTCACATTCCTTCTCATTCTTACTCTCTTACTCCTGTTCTGTATCACTCTGTCTTCCAAATTAAACATAAAACCATAAACTGAAAATGCCATGGAAGCAGTCTTGTGCAGCACTAGCTAAATGTTGTTGCCCATGTCAATCAGTGGATTCTTCAACGACCTCATCGTGTTTGGAGTGGCGAGATTGGCAGCAATTCATTACTGTTGAACTATCAAAACCACTTGAGCAAGACCCCTGGAGCATGCCCCACATCAGGGACCTGGGGTGGGTGGGAGACTGGGTTGGGTTTCTCCCTTAATATCCTCCTTTACCCCAGATACATGAAGGAAACAATGTGGAAATAATAGTCTTACCCACTTTCCTGAAGCCCTTGAACCTTTTTACCCTAATTAACTCTGTAAAGATTGTCAAAAATATAATTTAAAAAAATTATCACTTGAAAAAACCACATTAATAAAGATGGAAGCACTTAGACAAAAGAAAAAGAAATTAGAAAAGCACCAAGTAAATGAGCCAACAGAATGTTTGAAGGAGCTAGAAAAGCAGCAATAAAGCAATCCCAAGATTAGCAGGAAAAAGAAATGTCCAAAATAATGAAGGAAATAAATCAAACAGAGACCAAAAGAGCAATACATAATATCAATGAATTAAAGAGTTAGTTCTTTCAGAAAAACAAGGTAGACACACCACTAACCCAACTAATCAGAAAGGAGGGAGAATATATGAATCAATATGGTCAGACACGAAAAAGGAAATATAATGCGATACTTTGGACATACAGAGAATTATTAGGAACTATTACAAGCAACTATGTATGACAACAAATCAGAAAACCCAGAAGAAATGAATAGATTTTTGGACACGTACAATCTATGAAAACTGAATCATGAAGCAATTAATAATCCAAATATACCTATAACAAGAACTGAGTTAGAATCAATAATTAAATCCCTCCCAACCAAGAAAAGCCCTGGACCAGATGGCTTCACTAAAGAATCCTAACAAATATTTCAGGAAGTACTTATCCCAATCCTCCAGAACCTATTCCGAACAAGAGTAAGGGATGCAATCCCTTTAAACTCTATCTATGAATCAATATCTCCTTAATTCCAAAGCCAGACAGAGATGCAACAGTAAAAGAGACAGATCAGCATCCGTGATGAGCACAGATACGAAGATCCTCAACAAAATACTAGCCAACAGGATCAGCAATACATCAGCAATACCCCAGAGCAGGTGGGGTTTATTCCTGGTATTCAGGGATGGTTTGGCATTCACAAACCAATATAGGTGATTCACATCAACAAATTGAAAAATCTTTACCCAATAATTTTGACTTCCTCCCACTCCTTGAAGGTGTGTCATTTAGTAATTCTTTGGTATTTTTTGTTTGTTTAGTGGCTTATCTTAAACTCCCTAGCTCCTAGTATGTTACCTGATATTTTATAAAAATCTGGGAATATTTGTATTTCATTACAGGATTCTGGACTTGTCTTCTGTTTTGATCTGGCATTATCTGATGCTGCGGGAGCTGCAGAAGGGAGAGTGCATATTGCTACTTTCTGGGAGGAATAGAAATCCCACACAGTGAGTTGGAGTTGGAGCTCCTAGTTCCCGGTGGGCCTCCACTGAGACTGCTAGCACTGTGTGAAAGTCTGCACTGGTGCCGAGTACTCAGCAGGCATCATCTCCAAGAGGAAGCGGAAGGGCACCTCATGGGAGAGAAGTAGTTCAAGTCCAGCTCCCCCGAGGAGTCTCCACAGACACTAACCACGGAGGCTCAGAGTCAAATCCACTTTGCGTTTCACAACAGCTTCATAGTGTGGAAGTCTAAGCTGCTCTTTGGGCTTTTGCTGATGTGGGTAGATGGGTTTCTAATAAATTTTTGCAATGCCAGGCTGGAGTAGAGTGTTCATTGTTCTGTTTTTCTCAGCTGTCTGCTTTCTGGTGCTTTCTTTTTTAGTTTCTTGTCAGCATTTTTGTTTTAATCTCTATTCATTTTCATTTCCACATGAAATATGGAAAAACACATGCACACACACACACACACACACACATAAGAGAGAGAGCTTTTGCTATCACTGATTCAGTCCTCAAATGCTTGCACAGCCAAGGGTTGACCAGGACAAAATTAGGAGCCTACAATTATATTTGGAGCTTTCAAATGGGTGGTGGGGACCCAAGTATTCGTACCATCACCTGACACCTTTCACCATCTGTTTTATTAGGAACACTGTATGAAACAGATGGGCCATGACTTGAGGTTGGAGCTCCACATAGGATATGGGCATCCGATGTGGGTTGTTAACTGCTGAGCCATACACCTGTTTTCTGGTTCTTTAGAAGGGAGCAGAGCATATTGGGGCTATTTATTGGTGTTTGTTAATGTACATGTTTGCTTTTTCAAGGTGTCCAGGTTATTCTTCTGAGGTACAGGGACATATGTTGTGGCATAGCAGCTAAAGTCACCACATGTGACTCTGGCATTCCACATGGATGCCAGTTCAAGACCCGGCTGCTTCGCTCTCAGTCCATCTCCTACTAATATGCTGAGGAATGCAACAGTAGATGACCCAAGTACTCGGATCATTGCACCCTTGTGGGAGATTTGGAAGAAGCTCTTGGCTCCTAGATTCTGCCTGGCTGACTCTTATCCATTGTGCCCATTTAGGGAGTGAATCAACAGATGCAAGATTTCTCTCTTCCTCTCTCTTTTCATGTCCCTCCCATCTCTTTGTACTTAACCTTTAAAAAATACATAATGCTTTGTTTTATTTTGAAACCTGGGTTAAGTAGTGATTTTTGTTGTTGTTGTTGTTGTTGTTATAAGCAAAGTTGCATAAGTGAGCCTGAAGTAAAAAGGTCTTCCCGTCCTCTGGTTCATTCCCCAAAGAGCCTCAATGGCAGGGACTGGGCCTGGGCCTGGGCCAGGTTGAAGCCAGCAGCCAGGACCTTCATTCATGTCTCCCATAAGAGGAAGGGGCCCGAGGACCTGGGCTATCTTCTGCTACCTTCTCAGGCATGTTAGTAGAGGGCTGGACTGGAAGCAGAGCAGCTGGGTCTTAAACAGGCACAATGTGATGATGGCATTTTATGTTGTGGTTTAACAAGTTCTGCAACAAAACTGGATCATTTATATGTATAAAATAAAATGGAAAAGTCTAAAACACATGAAGTAAAAGGAAAACCTACAGGACTTTCCAACATACCATTGATTAAGCATCAAATCCTTTATATGCCTTTGGAGTCTTCATGTGTTTGTTTTCATATAATGTCCAAGTTTTTAATTTTACTTGATGAAATGCATAGAAAAAGGTTCTCTTGAGTCCATCTTCTGAGAAGCAGAAGTGTAATTTGATGCTATCGAATACCCTCTAAGTTACAATCTAAAATTATTTTAAGTACAAACTAGAGCTAAGATTCCAGAATTGAGTGTCTTTACCTAAATTGTTTAATATGATTTACTCTGGCCTGTCATGCTTTTGTATCCACTAACTTTTTAATGAATTATTTTCCAAAGTTGTAGGGTGGCATGTGAAAAGTATACTAATTTGGAGCCAGACATCCTAAATATTTCCTTCAGTTCCACTGTTTGCTAGCTGGATGGTCTGAAAGAGTTGATTTAACAGCCCAATGAATTAGTTTCAGCTTCCTTGCAAAGCTCACATCAGCATGTCCTTCTCCACAGATCTCCTTTGTGGTCAAAGTATAACAACCTGCATACAAACATAATGTCCCTGGCACATAATAGATGCTCAGTGAATGTTTATGGAATCAGATGTCCTCCCATGCTGTTGGGGTGACATGCTCTTCACAAGTAGGAAGGATAACTTAGTGCAAGTACTAAAAAGGAAGTTAAAGAGATTTAACTTGGAATGAAGATATGGAAGGATGTAGACTGAATGCATTACATAACTCTTTGGACAGCTGCTTATGGAAAAAATTGGAAATAATTCGACTTGGAACATCTGTGGCAATATTAAATTGATATGCTATAAAAACACAACCTCAGCTGCCTAAAATGGCAAAGGTTTATTTCTGATTCACTGGGATTCTGCTGCGTATTTGTAAGATTCTCCAAGGAAACTGTCATTCATGCGATAGATTAGGTTCGTGACTCTATTTCAATACCAGCTGCACATGTAATTGATAAAGGCCAAGATAACTTTGACAAGGGATAGGTGCTCTATGCTGGGAGAAGACATGTAACATATCTTAAAACTTGTTGATTAGAATCTGCCACATGCTCTATTAAGTGGCAGGAAGTAGTAATCCTTTCCAGTTTTAAAAGGAAGAGTAGCCTATTCATGTGTGTGTAAACAATGTTACCACATAAATATCCTTAGTGGGCTATGTTGAGGGGTCAAATTAAATCATGTGCATAGGGTAGGTATAGTAGTTCATTGTCTTTTTCCTTGGTCACAGAAGCAGAATTTATTGAGATATATGAATGTGTGTGCTTTACAGGAAGCACACATCTTCTTTTCTGGAGGTGAATGCTGAATAATATTCCCATCATGATAATTAGCTCCTCAAAATAATAAATAATGAAACATCAGCTACACATTTCTAAAAAAAAACATTTATGGCCTTTAGATAGGAATGCATAAGCCAGACATGATCTCTCTGTCCCTTCATGGCTTCTGAGATTGTTATATGATGCCATTAAGGTGGAAATTATACCATTGACTTTATGACCAGAAGTGGGCAAGGGGGAGACAAAGTCCACCAGAAAATCAGAGCAAAAGTTGTGTAGAATCTGAGCTGTTAATGAGATTGCTAATCCAGTGACCCTGTGTACAGCTCCCATAAGATTGCAAACGTACTTTTCAGAATTTCAGTCCCAATGAGCTGAACCCGTTCTTATTTTGGACCCAGTCTGGGAACATCACTTAAACGCTTTCTTAATCTGTACATTTCTACAGAAATACACTTAAATAAAAATTAAGTTACTAGCCATTACCTAAGACCACAGATTTGAGGTATATTATCTTTTAGCTAAAATAATAAAAAGAAATGAGCAATTCAACTCTCTGTGATGATTTCTTGGCCCAATTTAGAACTAGATTGTGCTAAGCAAAGGAAAGGAATTGGTTGCATTGTCTTTAGACTGTGTAAGTCAAGAGGAGAAATGTTATCAGAGAATGACTTGTTGCTGATTGATTAGCAACTGGTAACATCATAGTTTCAAGAAATGGTTGAGTTGCTTTATAAGATCCCCAAGGCCTGGATTTGCTGGCATCATTAAATGCGGGTTCTCCTCTCTGAAGCCATTATCTTTAACCTTCAGAAGGCTGATATTCCCCGTGGGTGAGCATCGACCAAAGGGAATACTCTGTAAAGTCAGTAATGCACTTTTAATCATTTGGAAATTTAGTTTCAAAGGTAAAGCCACATTAGAAGCATTAAAGGTAATTTAAGTATGACTTAAGTCATCTTTACCTATACTCTCCTGATATAAGCAAGACTCTTCTTCTATCAATATCTTTAAAAAGCCATTCAGGGAAGTGTTCGTTAATTTCAAGTATCTGTGCATTACTTACTAGGACAATTACAGGCTTTTTCAAAGAGAACAAAATCAATGCAACCTCATTCTAAACTTTAGAGAAAGCACAATTAGCCCATCAAGGAATGTGCTGTATAAAGAGTAATTAGATGAGAATTGATGAGGTTGAGAGCAAATAAGGGAAAATATTTCAAATCCGAGTATTATTTTCTTGGTACAGGTAGAAATAGTTCATAAAGGAAGCAATTTTGAGATGGATCAGTGAGGAAATGACTACATTTGAGCTAAGAAGTGACAGGCATAGAAATGCTAATATTGCTTCAATTAAAAATCATTGACATTTGAGCCACCATGAGTATTTAACCTGATTTTGCAATTTAGTAAATGGGTTGGCAATTTTCAATTTTATTCCTTTCTTTCAAAATTAAAGAATTCTCACCTCATAAGGGAATAAAGAGAATAAAATGATATAACCCACATACATGTATTATGTCTTACTTCTTTTTTCTAATCTAAATGTATTGAGCATTTTCATTGTTTGCCTTAAGTTTTTTTTTTAAAGAGTTAACATTTATCATCGGTTCCTAAAGGAATTACAAAAGATAGAAATGTGAATGAAGGACATAATAGATGGTCAATAGTGTAACTTAAGTTCCAGAGAACTCATTAAGCATGTGAACCAGAGACTTGTCTCTTAGTTCTGAACATAGGAGAGAAGCGAAATGAAAGAAAAGTTCAGGATTCAACACAAGAATAGGAACTGGGAATGAGAAAGTCCGGGAATGACCAGGGAATTCTTTCTTTCGGGAATTCATTCTCTAAGGAGTTCCTGTATAGAAAAGAATTTGGAGTTTCTGAAGACAAGCAGTTTAGTCTGTTTACAGAGTTTCCTTCTGAACTCGGCACCTAACTCTCAGCTCCAGTGCTCATTGAGAGGATCATGAAGTACTCCTCGAGGGTTAGATTTTACTGAACTTCATTACAAAACTGTTCTTCTTATATTAGACACATGCTGGGCAGCCAGACCCATCTAAACGGAGTTAAAACCTAGCTTGCAATGAAAGAAAAAAGACTGGATTTGAACTGTAATACTGCAATAAGGTGGAGTAATCCACCATGGGGGAGGGCACGGGGAGGGTTTGGGGGAACATCAGAGCCTATGAAACGATGTTGTAAAATGAGATGCAATTAAAAAAACCTAGTAGCCTTTCTATTCTTGTCTCTTGTTAATTTGTTGAACCCTGAATGAATTAACAATTGGCAAAAATAAAATTTTGACCTATAACACAAAATATCAGATTGAGACATATAGATAAAAATAAGAGAGATGATGAAAGAAATAATGGAAGATGTACAACCTGGCCTGGTTTATCTGATGGAAAGGAGACTTGAAAAAAGGAGAATAGGGGCCAGTGAGATGGGTCAATTTGCTAATCTTGCACCTGCAAGTGCTGGGATCCTGTATGGGTGACAGTTTGTGTTTAGGTTGTTCTACTCCGCATCCAGCTCCCTGCTTATGGCCTGAGAAAGCAACAGAGGATGGCCCAAAACCTTGGGACAGTGCATCTGCGTGAGACCTGGAGGAGGTTCCTGGCTCCTGGCTTCAGATGGTCTTAGCTCTGGCTGTTGCAGCTGCTTGGGGAGTGAACCATCGGATGCAAGATCTTCCTCTCTGTCTCTCCTCCTCTCTGTATATCTGACTTTCCAATAAAAGTAGAAAAATCTTTTAAAAAGAGAGATTTAAGGTGAACATGAAACTGAATATGAATGTGAGCGCTAGTGTCTAACACATTAGAATAACCTATGAGTGAGAGCAGTGGGGAACTGGGATTTTCCATACACAGTGACTTGAAAGTGTTCCGGTAGTAACCTGTATGAGCTTGGAGCTGCACTTGTGCAAGAACTTCTGCAAGGAGCACAACTCTGCTTCTGCATTAGTATCAGCCTTGTGAGAGAGCAGCGGAAGAAGCAGCCTGCATTGGTTCTCATATTTTTGAACAATGAAACAGATTATAAATTTGCATCTGATTTTAAGGATCCAACTTTGTGGTTATTTCTTAAAGCAGCGATAGAAATTTTAATCAATATTCACCTGCAAAGTATTGTTTATTATTCTTTTTTAATACAAAACTAATAGATTCCATGCATTCCATAGGTACATTTCCAAGAAGACAATGATGTTTCCCTTTCTCTGTTCATCCCACAATTCCCCTTCTTCCATCTCTTCTCTTCCTTTCATCAGTTTGCAGTCATAATTTGAACTACGGTTTAATTCATGGCCGTACATAACATTCAACAAGTGAAAAGTAGAAAGACTATAGATTGTAAAATGACAGTCATGTTGCAAATTGTTTCCTTCCCTTGCATTCTTTATTCATTTTATGTAAATTTGTATTAGCTCTCACAAATCAGAAAAGACATGTAATTTGTCATTTGGGGACTGGGTTATTTCATTAGGCATAATGGTTTTAACTGCAGTCATTTTGTTGCAAAATACGAAATTTCCTTTTTTTATGGTTGAGTAATACTCCAGTGTGTTTGTGTGTACGTGAGATATCTTTATCCAATCATCAGTTAATGTGTATCTGGGTTAATTCCATATATAGTTATTGTAAATTGAGCTCTAATAAACATGGGAATACAGATCCATCTTTCATATACTGATTTCATTTTGTTTCGGGTAAATTCCCAGAAGTTGGATGGTTGAGTCATATGGTATTATTATTTCCCAATTTTTGAGGAATCTCCATACTTTCTTTCTTACAGGTGTTACTGGTTAACATTTCCACCAACAGTGGATGAGGGTAATTTCTCACCTCCACACCCACACGCATCATTGTCACAATTGCTGTTTTTGTTGTTGTTTGTTTGTTGTTGTTTTTATTTGTGATGGGTATCCAGTCCAGCTGAGATGATAGGAGATCTCACTGTGCTTTTATTGGCATCTCCCTGACTGCTAGCGCTTCTGAGCATTTTTCATGGGTCTGTTGGCCAATTGTATTTCATCCTTTGAAAATTGGTTCTTTTCCCATTTCTTAAATGGATTGCTTGCTTTATTGTTGTTGAGTTTCTTGAGTGCTTTATAAATCATGAATATCAATCCTTTATTAACTAGATGATTCATAAACATTTTCTCCCCTTCTGTTAGCTGCCTGTTCACTTTGTTGAGTGTTTCATTTGCAGTTCAGATGCTCTTTAGCTGGATATAATTTAATTTGTTGATTTCCACTTTTATTGTTTGTTTTTCTGTGATTACGTCCAAGAAACTTTTGCATGTCTTATAGAATTTCCCCATTTTTTTCCTTTAGTAACTTGATGCTATTAGATCATTTAGATTCTTGATTTTTTTTTGCAATGGTTTTTGTATAGGGTGTAAAGTGTGTTTTTTTGCGTCATCCTTCGGCACACATAGATCAAGTTTTCTCATCATTTGTTGATCATCTGTAGAATGGCTTGAAGTCTGGTCCTCAGATGCTCCCAGCTGTGTTTTTATTGATAAGATTGTGTCAGCTTTGTGGGATCTCCTGTGTTTATATGTGATTTTCACCATCTGAGGAGAATGCCACTAATGCTTTTATAAAGGTCACATTGGACCTGCAAATTCCTTTGGATGGTGTGGACATTTTGAGAATTTAAATTCCTCTAATTTGCAAACATGTAAGCTTTTTCCATTTTTTTCTATGTGTTCTTCTATTTCTTTCTTTAAAGTGTTGTTGTTTCCATTGCAGAGATCTTTCATCTTCTTGGTTAAACTTACTCCAGGTATTTAGATTTTTGGTAGCTATGGTGCATGGCACCAGTCTTGCCAGTTGTTTCTCTGCCATGAAATCATCTTAACTAGTGCATACAATGAGAAAATACTGTCTTCCAGTGTTCATGTTCCACAAGAAGCAAGCGAGTTCTCACTGAACACCCAGACTTGCATGAAATCTGCATTAGCCCCAGTGCAAAGGGAGGATGATAAAATTCATGGAACTAGGGAAAGTGCTGCAGCAGGAAGTGTCATGACAAGTAAATACAGCTTCCATTTTCTGGTATAAAATTACTGTTTTCATTCTAATGGAATGGGAAACAGGAAACAAAGGAAGTAGAAAACCTAATTAGTGAGATTTATCATGATAAAAATCAACAGCTAATATTTTTCTGCCTGGCATAGGTTGTGGATGATAACTAAGCAACATATGAAATTACTAATAAAACCCTGCATTCATGAGAATTATGTAACCGGTGTTTCCCACACTGAGCCTAAAGAGCCCAAAGGGTGGGGAGGAACAAGAAGAGCCAAGAGTAATTCATTTCTAGTCTAGATGGTGAGATTACAGGAACTCTAACAGATTTCCTGTTCTTAGAACTCACTGCCACTTCAAGATTACAAACATAGAAGCCAGTACGTTTCACTCTGATGCTCCTATCGGGTAACCAATATCATGCATGCATTGTCTGCTTGTGTAATGCTGCTGTCCTGTAAACACAACCACCTTCCGTAATCCGTTCTCTTCCTTTTTTTTCTTGATCATGGTGCTTGTTGAGTGTCTATCACATGTGAGGCTCTGCGTGTACCTGATATCATGATAACTTCTTTCACTCTCATTTCAGTAATGTCCAACTTAGGTTTATATAGGTTTCGTAGCTTGCAGGAGGTCTCACACTGGGACTAAACTGATTCCAAGCAGTCTTATTTCAGTGCGTACATTCTTTTTTTTTTTTAATAATCTTGATTAGTTGATTAGGGTACAAAGGGTCAAGGGCTGCGGGAAAGTGGGTATTACCATTATTCCCACACTAATATCATCATTTTTCCCCTGTATCTGGGGTCAGGAGAGAAACAAAGGAAAAAGTCGCACTCAACCTCCCACCCATCCCAGGTCCTCGATGTAAGGCATGCTCCGAGGGTCCTGCTCAAGCAGTTTTGATAGTTCAACAGTTTTGAACTGCTGCTGATCTCGCTGTTCCAATCACGATGAAACCTATTCAGAATCCACTGGCTGACATGGTCTCTTCAGTCCGTGTGTGCATTCTTCAGCATGCTCTAAATGTTCTCTCTGTATGCATATACTGAATCTTTCCTAAAGTGCTTCCATGAGACTATTCTGATTTTGACTTGAAAGGAAACTAAAAACTTGTGTCAACAAAAGTTGCAGTGGGAGAAATGTGTCTTATCCGCATGAACTGGTACTCTAGCTAACCCTTCTAACAGTTGCATTTGTTTGCGCCATCACTGGGGTGGGATATTTCAGCCCAATTGTGGGCAAATGTTCAGGTGGCCAGAAACCTAAGATTCTTCCCCATGTTTGTTTTTATCTTCCCCAAACTGTGTGACTGGTCCCTAGCATCTGTTTTCCCCTCTGCCCCGCTGCCTCCTCATGCATTGCCAGAGGGACCACGTCTGGAGGCTTCCTTTAGGAAGGTTCCTAAATCTGCTCTTCATATCTAGAGGTCCAAACTTCCACTCTTGCCTCATCAAATCTAGCCCAGCATCTTGAACCATAACCTCTGCTTAATTCTTTGATTTTGGAATAGTAGCTTCTTGCAAAGACAATATGAGGTTCTGGAGATCCTGCTGAACACTCTCACCTTCGTGCTATGACCTCTTACTGCAGTGGGCCTGCTGGTCCAGGGGGAAATCTTTGATGACTGACATTTATTCTAAACATTATCTGTGGAAAAATTCTCCTTTTCAGAACTGGCTTGGCTGCTTCTCTACACTCCTCCACAGCAGCACATCTCTGGACATGCACTTGCTGTGTTTTGTCTGTGTCAAGTGCCAGAGGAAGCATTTTGTGCCCTACAACCACACTGCAAGCCAGGTTGAAGTTGTACTGCACTGGAGCAACACTTTGACACTTCCTTTTTAACTCAATCAGAGGCTTTATGAAGCAACCATTTGTTTAAAAAAGTTGTAAATGCACATGACAAAGTTAAAACAGGACAAAGGGATTATGAAGGAACAACTCCTTCCTCGGTATTTGGCCAAAGAAATCATTGAACAACTCTTCCTGCTCTGGCTGCCTAGAAGTTTTACACATATATGTGTGGGTACGGGTGCACATACACATACATGTGCATGTGAGATATGTGTACATATATGTATACGTTTTCATATAATTTCTTCATTTTAAATAAATTTAGGTTAACGAAAATGTGAAACGTTTTGTGCTTTTTTTTTATCAGCACAAATGTTTAGCACTAGCTCATTGTTTAATAACTAGATGAATGCAAACGAACATTATTTACTTCTCTATACCTTTGATTTTTCAATCTGTTCTACCTGAATAAGCACTGTAGTTTTATGGAGTTTTGTTGTCATATCGTTTTTAAGTGAAATGACATATTTATGTATGTGACTTTTTGTAAAAAAAAATGTGTATACGTATCTTCAATGCATGTAAACCATGTCCCAGCTTCCACTTTCCCTATTTCTTTATCATTTTATACAAGCTTATTTGTTTTTGTTTGTTTATTTAAGCTCTGTTCTCACTAAATTTAAATTTTTTTGAAGACAGGTATTTTATTTTGCTGTTAATGCTACACTCCAGGAACAAAACATAGTCTCAGCATCATAGGATGTATTAAAGGTTATTTTATAGTAAATGAAAGCCTGAGGAAACAGACACTCTTATTGTCTACTGCCTACAGCTATGGGGTAGAGTAATCAAAGTGGAGCTGTGAATTTACAACTTTTATAGATATCACAGAGGTGGGATCTCTAGTACAGCAAGCTAAGTTATCATTTGGAGCACCCACATCCTATACCGGAGTACATGAGACCCAGTACCACTTCTATTTCTGTTCTTTCCGCTCATGCGCCAGGGACAGAAGGTGAGAACCCATACACTTGAGTCTCTGCTTCCAGTGTGGGAAACCTGGCTGGAGTTCCTGACCCTGACTTTGGTCTGATCCTCCCCCAGCTATTCTGTGTACTTCCATACTGGACTAGAAGATGGAAGATCTCTTTTTCCCTATGACACTCTTTTACTCTGACTTTGAAAGAGGAGGTTTGTTTTCACTCATTTTTTTCAACAATATAGTCACAGGATATGTTTTGATCTCTGCCAGCATTATTCCAAGCCAAATCCATATATTCAAGATCCTCATACCAACTTAAGTATCTGAGCTCTTTGCTTGTATGATCCTGAAGACACATGGGTATCACAGAATGTAATTCTGCTCCCGTGTGCTGCTTCACCATCGATGCTCATTGGTCTTCCAACCACCCTGTGGTGCTTACACTCCCACACAGACCTAAATGAAAACTCTGGAATTTCGGGTACAGGGAATTTCACGTTCTCTTCCTCTAAGAGAGGGGTGGACGCCAGTGTGTGGATGTGTGTCCTGACTGCGTGTCCTGACTGTGTCACCACATCCCCAAGGGCTGCACCAAAACAAGGACACCACTTGTCTAACTTACACTATAATACTGTTACTATTGGAACATGCCAATGTTCTTGATCTGTTACGGTTGAGATAAACATTTTCTATTTTCTTTCTTTCTTTTTTTTAAATTAACACAAAGCTACTTTCTTCATACATCCTAACATGAAGATAGAAATATTCATGGAAAATGAGAGTGCTTGGGATGAGGAATAACAAAAATTCTATGAGACCATTACTATAATTTTTCAAGCAAGGAAATTTAGGAAAATAAAAACTCTTTTGCATGCTCCATTACCAGCAATTGACAAAGGGACAGATGCAGGACAAGAAAAAAATAATACCAACTATTCCATATCACTAAAGGGCAATGTGAACTAGAAGTTTTCACTGCAAAAAAAAAAATAAATACTTAAATTTATACAACTTTAAGGTTAGTCTCTCATCTAAACATAAATAAAGTTAAAAATCCTTATATCTTCAATGCATATAAAATAAGAAGGATAAGTTCAATATATTGACCAATAAACTTTCCTATGTCATTGATCTATCTTAAAATAGGATTTCTAGACAGTATAAACTTCACTTTCATTTGCTGCCCTGTGCTTGGAAGAAATTATCCTATTTACTTCCTTTACTGTTTTAACAACGTGACTGTAAATTTAGAAATCTTTGTAGAAGGAAATCATTCATTCTAACATAGCATTTCTGACATTATCTGGTGCAATGGGTCAGTTTTAGTCTATTCCCCAATCTTGACTCCACAGTGCTCAACAGACATTGGAAAACGCCCCTCTCAGAGTCTGTTCATTCACACCTCAGTTCAGCATCTCACACTGATCTTTAGTAGCATTTGTCAGACTCAAGGCTATTTTTATTTAACTTCTTTTATTTCTTGCCCCCAGGTGAACTGTAAAACCATTACTCCTAGTCTCCATTTGCTTGCCTTCCATTTGTATCTACTCTATAGTTTGTTTCAGTTTTTACTAAAATTTTATAAGAATATTAACATAAAAGTTAATGTATGATGAGCACCAAATTCTTCTAGTTGGGGAAGGTATAAGCCAATGAAAGCTTACTTACCTTAGAAACTTGAACAATGCAAGTCTCACAATGAACGCAACACAATTAATCCATTTTTAATTATTAAATTTATTTTAAACACAAATCTATTTCAGCTGAGCTCTTGAAAAAAGAGATTTTAAAGGACCATAACAAAATTCCCATTTCTGAGAAATTTTCCTAAAAACATGACTGAATCAGTCTGGAGTGTCGTGTGATTTCCCATCACGTTTTAGTAGATTGATTAGAAGCTAATACTTTAGCTCTTTGCAACTGTGTAGCCTGCAGTGTTTTCCTGTGGTGGAGAGATTTAATAGGAAACACTTAGGAGATCAAAGCAAGCCTGCCCTAAGTGGAGTTTGGGCACCAACAATCTGTGAACTTTAGCACATCGCTTCATTTGAAGATTCTGACTTGCCATTTGTTAGCTAGAGATAGTGCAGCCTTTTGGGCCCAGAGTGCAGATCAAATGGAGCAGAGATTCAAAATCAAAGTCTCCTCCCTGTAATTAAGCAGCCTCTAGTGACTAATGATTTTTTGATAACATAATCTGAATTTTCATTGAGCAAATGCTGTCAGCCTAGCTGTATTCTACAGGTTTTCAAGCATGGACCCATGCAATTTTCAGATGCAAATAGCGCATTGAACAGCATATTCTGTTTTACAGCAATGCAAACTGAAATCTATTAGATCTGAAGATATATTAGTTCATTTGTGTTGTGATACATGATGAAAAAATTGAGAGCTTCAGTTAGGAGAACTCTAGAATCCACCTGTTATGCTTAGCCCTTTAATATTACATAGATTATCTGCCAAGCATTAGCGTGTCATTGTTAACTTCAGGTAGCAAATCCTAACACCTACACTTTTGAATACATTTTTAAGAATGTTTCTTGCTCTAAATTTATTCACACATCTGTCATTCAAGACATGTACTCCTACAACAATAAATAATTTCTGATTAATTTATTACTAGTAGTATTTGCTTTATGTTGGGAGTAGAGTAGTAGTGAATGAATAACATTCACTAACATGATACTGCTTATTATTTCTAAAGGGAGAGAATACAAAACACATTTGTAACAGAACAAGAGAATAATTACTTATGACTATGACGTAGGTTCTGAAATCAAGTGGCTCTATTATTTAATATCTAGAACTCCAGAATCCCAATTGGTCTACGTGCCTCTAATATTCTTGAGTTTTAATTCTTTGATCACAGAAATAATTTGTTAGCATCCAAAAGCAACTTTGATCATCTGGATAAACTGTTTTAAATGCTGCACAAATCCCACGGGCGTCACTCATGCAGTTAAGAGATCCCTTGCTACCCTGGCCTCTATCCTCATATTTTCAGGTTCTTCTCATATTCTTTCTCTCTAAGTTACATTCCAAGATAGTTGAAATTTCTTCTAGTCATTATTATCTTGTGCATGCCCTGTTTACCAATTTTGTATTTTTATTCATATTCCCTTACATTTTTTTTTCATTTGAACTTCTTATTGCTTGATTTAGATTTGCCTTCGCAGAATAACCTCCCCAGACGCAAGTTCATGCAGACTAAAAAGGGTCAGCCCTGTGATTTTAGTGAAAAAAAAGCTAGTGCTTACATATTAATATCCTGTATGGATACCAGTTCAAGTCCTTACTGTTCCATTTCCAATATAACTCTCTACTAATGGCTTGGGAAGAACAGCCAAAGATGGCCCAAGTGCTTGGGGCTCTGCTATGTGCATGAGAGACTCAGGACTCTCTTGGATCATGGTTTCCGCCTGGTCTGGGCTGCAGTTAACTAGGGAGTGAGCAGTGAAGATTGCTTTTTTGGTTTCTCCCACCCACCTCATTGTAATTTTGAAACGAATGAATTAATGTTGTGAAAAAAAAAATACAGGGCCTGGCACAGCAGCCTAGTGGTTAAAGTCCTCGCCTTGCACATGTTGGGATCCCATATGGGTGCCGGTTCTAATCCAGGCAGTCCATCCAGCTCCCTGCTTGTAGCCTGGGAAAGCAGCCGAGGACTGCCCAAAGCCTTGGGATCCTGCACCTGTGTGGGAGACCCAGACAAGGCTCCTGGCTCCTGGCTTCAGATTGACACAGCTCCGGCTAATGTGGCCATTTGGGGAGTGAATTAGTGGACAGAAGATCTTTTTCTCTGCCTCTCCTCCCCCTCTCTATATCTGACTTTCCAATTTAAATAATAATAATAAAAGACAGACTAAAACCAAACCATATGGGGCTCTTCATTCCTTGAACAAGTGCTGCCTTTTTATCATTGATCATAGGTACCCAGGCCAGATCCAGTCATATAACTGACACTTAGCACATGTTTACAGCCAAGAACAAGAGAAGGCAGAATGCTATACCATTTGTTTCAAATGTATACTCTCCGCCATGTGTCCTTCCCAATTGCCTGCCAAAGGAGGCTATTTATTGTATATTCTAGGGAGCAGAATCAATCATACTTTTAAAAAGGATTATTTTATTGGAATGACAAATTTATCAAGATAAGGAGAGACAGAGTGATTTTGCATTTGCTAGTTCACTCCCCAAATGCTCACAACAGCTAGAGCTGAGCTGAACTGGGACTAGAAGCCAGGAGCTTCTTGCAGATCTCCAATGTGGGTGCTGGGTCCCGAGGCTTTGAGCTATCTTCCGCTGCTTTCCCAGAGTGTAAACAGGGAGCAATACTGGAAGTGAAGCATATGAGACAAGAACCAGTGCCCAATGGGATGCTGGTACTTGCAAGTGCAGGATTAGCCAATGGAGCTGTCATGCTGGCCCCAGAATCAATCATCTTTTCTGTTCCTATTTTGAGATTCCTGCCGAGTCTGGCTTCAACCCAGGTCAGGCACCTTTAGTGCCCAGGTCTAATCCGCACATTTGAAAACAAGGGAAATACATTACCTTTCTTTCTTCTTCTGCTTTTTTTAATCATGTGTATGCATAGTGATGGAAAGCACAAAAAATTATATGTTTCTGTAAATAATACTACATTCTACTTTTTGCAAGAATGATAGATGGAGAGGTTTGAACAATTTGGATTGTATGTGTATTCTCTAAGCAGCAGGCATATTTTCTGCAAGGCCTTTGATTCAGCAAAACATATTCTGTTTGATGACTATATTAAGAAAGGTCCCGAAGTATT
The DNA here is from genome assembly GCF_030435755.1 of Ochotona princeps. Taxonomy (NCBI): domain Eukaryota; kingdom Metazoa; phylum Chordata; class Mammalia; order Lagomorpha; family Ochotonidae; genus Ochotona; species Ochotona princeps. The sequence goes on along the minus strand of NC_080840.1, from coordinate 15,996,042 downwards.
ATCCAGTAATGCTTATGAGTGGAGCACAACTACCAATGAAAAGCATAGAAATCATAGGTTTTTAAAAAATTAACTTCAACTAGATATTTGTAAACTAATAAATCCATTTGTTAACTTTGTTTTCTTTATGTCTGCCTCTACACAAACAGGAAAATCAGCCATCTTCAAAGGTTACTTTAGATTTTCAAGATATTATATTTCTCAAGAGATTAATGATTTTACATGCAAAAAGAACCACTATTATTTACATGAATGTGATGCTAAAATTTAAAAATTATAATGAAGAAACATGACTGTGCTTTTCTAACACAATGTGTAGTGGTAGAAATTGAGGGGATTTTCTGCAAATGTTAGAAAAGAATCTGCAAAATTCTTTATTACTGAAGTTAAAATTGTGAGTTACATATTCCTGTTTTAAGAGGAAGAGTACCCAACCTCCAAAATCATTGTAGGGGAACTAGGTAGCCTCAGTTCTTGTGTATTATGCAATAAAATATGGAACAAGCAAATAAGAGTTTATTTACTGCTGCATAAAACTTTGGCAGAACAGGCAAGAAGAAGAAGTCTGCTTTCGATTTCAACCATCTGGAACTACTAAAGCACATGGCTAACATCTATGCAGTTTTCTTATAGGATGAGTACTGTGTCTTCTAAAATCTGTATTCAGTAGGCCAGAGCAGACTTTGTAACAATGGTGATCAGGACAGGTAAAATTCTCCTTGTAGGCGTACCATGGTAAAATTCTCCTTGTAGGCGTACCATGCTGCCAGGAACTTTTAAAAACTTAAAAGAAATTATTAGTGGTAGCCCTTTCAAATGTAAAACCACCACAAGTTTTAAATTAGAGAATTTGTTTGCAAAGTCATCATTGATCTGTTGTGTAAGCCCCAGTAAACTTAGAACCTCATGCTTTTACATCTATTTATCCTGAAAACTATTTTTCTTTTCTTCAGAAAAAAATAAATAAAGCCCTTTTTCTGAAGGCTTCCTGGGGAGGGAGTCTAACCTTAACTTCAGCATCCTCCCTATGAAGAATTGTTTGACTTCTTGCAGGTCACTTCACCCCTTAGGAGCTTCTGTTTCCCTTTAGGTAAAATAATACCGGCCACCCACTGAATTCAAGGACCTAGAGGTAACTGTGCATTTCAGAAGTGTGCCAGTGCTTAGGAGGAAAGTATACCATAAATTCCACAAAGGCAGTGTGGTCTAGTGTGGAAAGGGTTCAATTAACCCCCAGGAAACTCAGGTCCTGTATTGTTCTTGCTGTGCGAACTAAGTGACCCTTGACAGGCCATCACTCCTGGAGCCACAGCCATCTTCTGCAGCAGCGCCGGAACTCAAGCTCCACGTGCCAAAATCCAAAAGCTCATATCTTCACTTTCACTTTTTTCTTCTCTATGCTTCTTATCTTCTGTTCATTTTCTTTTTCTATGAATATGTTTTTAGAATATGAATGTTGTTATTAGATCGCCATGATCTTCTTGAGAAATTCACTTGGAAATACTAGACACAAGTACAATATGTGTTTGGTAAGTTCCCCAGATAGATGCAATTATTTTGTGATTTTTAAACCATAAATTAACATGGAGTCAATTTTCTTTATTTTGTTTATTGTTCCTCAACCTGTTCTGTCCTTGGAGGGAAATATAATAAATTTAATTCTCTATGACATTTTCATCATTAGCTAGAACAAATGAAATTTTGCCCTGGGAATTAAAATCCAACATCTACAAAAATATTCAAGGTAAGTTAATCATATAAATTGTAGCTGTTTATAATTAATCCAAAAGAGATAGACATTTATTTAGTGTATCTATTTGTGATTACACTCTATATTCCTTAAATTAAGAGGACTGTGTCCAGTATTCAGTAATTGTGTTCTTTCATGATTTGAAATTTTCATAAGATTGACTCTTCAAGTACATGATCTTTAAAAAGCAAAAGCGAAATCCAGGATACATTTGTACTTACCTTCCTGGGACCACATAACTAGGGATTAGGCCTTTAGGATAGCAGGAACACCCCATCCTTAGGATGATTTTGCTGGGCATCTTGTCTGTTATTTAGCATGCCGACTGCATTCAGTGTTGCATACCCTTGGTACTCTCACAGGAGCTGAAGTGTATAGAACTGGCTTGGCTAACACCAGCCTCAGGTGTGGCCCAGTGCATAAGTGGTCAGCTGCGAAGGAGGCCAGCAACTGATTGCCAGGAATTTTAAAGAGATTTTGTTCACTTGGATCTATTGGTTTCCTGCAGAAGACTTTCAGATCATATTTCTCTATTATAAAAAGTAGGATATTTTTCGTGCATTTAAAAACAAAGTATAGTTATATAGTTGATGTTTTTAGAGACAGAAAACAAAAGGAGACTCATGGAAACATAAAAAGTAAGAGTCCTTGGCAAAGAATTAATGTGCAAGATTCAGGACTTCATGAATGAAGTATTTGGTGATGGAGGATTCACCCAGCTCTTCTGATTTGCAGATTTACTCCAATGTATGAACATCCACAAACCAGGAATGCAGACTGTTCACAACGGTGATACATGGTAGCAAAATATGAGGAGAAAGACACCAACAGAGTTGGAATAGCCTTTAGATGGAGTCTAAAGGTAAGGACTGGGATTTCTTGTTGACAGCACCATTCATCAGACGCTTCTAAAAATCCCAGATCAGCTAGTTGGGCTGCTAATTGCAACTGCCCTGGTAATTCAGGCAGTACCAATGGTATCTTCTTTCACAAAAGTACGAAACATCAATTATTGCTACTCAAAAAGATAGTCTCCAAATAGGAGAAAAAATTCATTTGAACAATCATATCTTGTGCCACATGAAGAATGTTTTCTTTCTTTTCTTTTTCTAATATCTGGAGTTAGTGCTTTCGGTAAACATAGTAATAAATTTCAAATAAGATCATTTCTCTCCATAGCCGCTAGTTTCTCATACCCCCTGACAGCAAAGCAGCTTGAGTGTCAAAGGGCTTCCTAGATTTACTCATCAACTCTTGTTTAAGCTATGAAAATTCCAAAGATTCAGACTGAGTAAGGAATTTCAGGATCCTGGCAGAGGGATGTATTTTTCTGTGAATCCTAGAGAAATTTCTGAACTTCCTAATAAAACAATATCCATGCTGTTAAGGGAATGAATGATAGGAAATCATAAGTAAATGCCCTGTCACAAGTTTGGAATAGGTGTTAGAGTGTTATACCACAGGATATTGAGTAGTGACCATGTATTCATACTCCCTCAGCTGCGTGCAAATCCAGTGTTGTCCCTATTTGAATATGATGCTATTCATTCAAATAGCTGAACTCTTTAAGTCAGCTTGAAGAATCGTTATTTCTTTGTGAAATGGAAATCACACTTCTCCAATTACACAAGACTTTTGCCATGACAACATAATAGTTATAAAAAGAAATAAATCCAATTTTAAGCTACCATAAAATATTTAACCTATAATTGTAGAGCCTCAGAATTCTAATGGGCAATGACAGCTGAAATGATGGTGGATCAGAAAGAAGACATTCAAGGCCAAGAGTGGAAGTGGCAGTCTCCCTGTAAAATACAAGCAAAAGCTTTTCACACGATAGACAGCAGTAAACAGTTACACAAGTTTGTGTAGAAACCATATCATTTACCCTTTCATCCTACACTTCCGTTTTTTTTTTTTTTTTATTCCCAATCTCTTGGTCTCTCTTCCAGAAGCCCTTTTAGTAAACTTAATAAAATCACCCCTTTTGGGTGTTGGTGCCTACACTGTTGTCTCTGTCCAAGCTGGTCAGAAAACTAACAGAAAATCCTCTGCTCATTTTCTATAAGTTCTTCTATAAGTCTAACATGATCAAGTGTAGCACTTTCAATTCACAAAAGGACGTATCACTCCTGTTGGTCAATAGCGACCCAGAGATGCTGAACAATTTTCTGATATTGGACGCACTGTGCAGTTTGGCACCAATAAACAGGACTCATAGTACTGACTTCCCTTTAACAGAGTTGGCTGCAAACTCTCTTCTGTTTCTGCCATCGAGGATTTGTCTGCATATTTGAGGAAGAGAGCCAGGAAAAACAGTTGCCTTTGCCCAAGAACATAAGTCTATGCAGTAGTAGAGTAAGCAGCAGATAGCTTAGTGAGCTTTGGGTTTTGCGCTCAGCTTAAGTGTGATCCCTCCCTTGATCTTCTCAATACATTTTCTGAAATGTAATAAAAGCTGAAAGTCTCTGAAGAAAAGTTTCTACAAACAAGGCCAAGAACACCAAGCTCTCCATCCTAGGTAAATGCCATCACTTGTTTGGCTCTGAACCTGTTGCTTTTGGGAAGCGCATCAGCTAACTACTCTCTCCCACATGCCCTGGAATGTCCTTATATCTTGGATGGCTTAAATAAATAGACAAAAATCATACGCGAGGGTTCATCAAAACAGTTTGTGAAGACAAAACCGAAAGGTAAGAGTAGTTTAGTGGGAAAATATGAGATTCATGCATCGTTTTTCATAATGTACATGTTTCATCAGCTTCTTGAAGATCCTTCATTCATATGGATTTAAATGTTTGCCTGAAAATAAAAAATATCATTTAATTCCATTTTTTCCCCCAGACTTTTTGCATTACCCTGAAAGCTGGTAAAGACTGAATTGGTAGGATGAGAATAAAAATGCACTCCAACACAAAGCTTGCTCTGTCACGCTGTGCCTCTAGTGCTAGTGCTACATGTCTTTTTTAATCTGTATGTAAAAGTTTTTCTTAACTTATCCATCTGAGAGGCAGAGACAGGCAGAGAGAAAGCTTTCCATGGTTTGATTCAGTTTACAAGTGTTCTCAACACCTGTGGCTGAGTCAGGGCAAAGCTAGAAGCTAGCCAATGAATCAACATCTTCCCTCGTCTACTTTCTCCCAGAGCTTGAATAAATGGAAAGGAATAGCTAGCACCTGAAGTCAGATATTGTACTAAGGCAGTTAAATATGGTATGTGGGTGTCTTAACAAAGCAGTAGAGAAAATTCCTAGCTGTGTCTCTTTGAATGTAGATAACAATATCTCAATCCATGTTAACTCATGTTTGTGTCTTCCAGAAGCTACAGGCTTATCGATGCTTAGACATTTCCTTCCAGGTTTAATCATAGTCATGCCAAAGTTCCAGAGAGGGACTCTGTTCTCATTGGTTTATGAATCCTACTTCCTCATAGATAAGCCAGGGTGAAAGGAGGGGAACATGAACTCGGAGCTACATCTAGTATTTCATAGAGAACCGAAAATAAAACCCATCAAGCTTCTTCATTCTAGAACTGCATATATCCTATAATCCAGGGACATAAAACATTCACAAGCACTCTTTCTGGAAAACTTTGTTGCTAATTCTCATTAATGGATAACAATGACCTTTTAAGATGAGATAATCTGCCACTTCTTTGCCCTGAATCACATTACACAATACAAAGATTCCCACATTTTTTAATAATATGTGACATCTCTACCAAATGTCATCTCTCTGATCAATTAGGAACTCCACTGACCAAGACAGGTAAGAGGGGGAATTACAGTACACTCTGTTACAATGATTGATAGGTGGTGAGTGATTTCTAAGAAGTAGACAAAAGATTGCAAAAGCGATTTCATAACACTGAGCTATTGGCTTAGGGCAATTATAACCTAAACTCCATATCCAAGTAGCTTGATATGTTGAGAGTGCTTGGTCGTTTAATCACAGCTTGTGATTAGTTCTGGCTGCTGTATCAAAATGACTTAAAAACAACAACAAACAAAAATATTTATTCTCCATATTTTTCAGGGTGATAAATCCAAGATCAAAGTGTTGGCCATTCTGGTGCACACTGTGTTCTTGGTTTTCAGATCACTACATCCTTCTCATTTCCTTAGATGGAAGAGAGACAAGAAAATATCTCTCTCATGTCTCTTCCTTGTGAGTACACTGACCCTGTCTCAGCAGGGCTCAACCATTATGACCTGGCCACCATAGGCAATTACAATAGCAATCTTCCAAGGACGAGTGTTAGGGCAACCCAGCCATGCAAAGCAAGGCACCAATGTTTTGAGAAAGTATGGTTTGGGAAAGGTTTCCTTGAGGTTGAGAGGGAGCCACCACCTGAATACTTTCATTGAGCTTTCATTGTGTAGAAATGTGGGCCTTGTTTTTTCTCTAATATATTAAGAATTTCTTTATTATTATTATTATTTTATAATGCAGTTCCATAGGCCCGAGATTCCCCCACTCCGTCCCAAAGCCCTCTCTTCCTACTGATTTCCCTATATTAATACATTGATATAGTCCTTCATAAGCAGTCACATGTCCATAATTCTGCTATTTAAATGTACTGTTACATCCTGTTACCATGACATATTTAATGGTTTCTTTGGGAGTTCATCTTTGATTCGGAAGTAGAATTACGCACTTGGTTTTGTTTTAAAAGAGTATTTGAAACTCATGCAAGGTTAACTAAAAGGCCAAATCTTTGATAGGGTGAAAGGATCCAATGAGATGTGGCCAAGAATAAGTTCAGGAGATGCTGTGGTCACGAGACCCGGGCAGTTTATAGCCCTCAACAGTTTTAGATGTTTCAGGCCATTCTTCTAAATTCTAGGCTTTTACAAGTCAGTCTTGTCAAAATTAGCACATTTTGAAGAAAATCCTAAAGCAGGCATTCTTTTCGGTATGCCCTGCACTTCTTGAACTGTGCCTAGGTGTTATAAGCTGGAAAATGAACAGTCTTTATTGCTGTGCCTGGCAAAGCCCAGACAGTTTGATTGAACTGTGAAACAAGTATGTGAGTGTGACTTGACTTTCCAAAGTGAAACCCAAGATACTCACTTTTTCTTTGCAGCTGAGATTCATATCCATTTAACTTCTAGGGTCTTCCCGTTCACATAATCAGAGAGGCGTCAGTTTGTCAGATTCTGTAAAATCAATATCTAATCTAAATACATTTGCATGTTAAATATACTCACATATGTTTCTGTATGTGTGCATCTGTTTGTGTGTTTGTATGTGTGTGTAGATGTGCATTCCAGAGGAAAATCTGGGCTTACTTGTTCTTATGCCTTTTCCTTATCAACTTACACATCGTGGACTTAATGCTTGTAACATGCTTAGTCATTTGGAGAAGTTGTCTTAATTCCCTCTATTGTTCTAAACCATTGTTTTTGGGCACAGTGACCTAGTACCACTAAAGGTTAGGAAAGATATCTGAAGTAGGCTGTGATTAATATTCATTCTTTCTAGGGTTCTGGTTTGTGAATCAAGCTGAAAACTGAAGTCTTACATATCCAGAAAAACATACAGCCTGATTGAGAGTGCTTTTGTCTGTCTGATTTAAATATATGCAAAGTAATTGATTCAAGTTTACAAATGTATTCAAATAGGAGTTCTAATATTGTCTTCCTTCAACTCAATGAGATAGGTGATAAAATTCCTTAAGTACACACACCAACTTGTTGGGAACTCAGTATAAGGAATCAATAGATAGGCACCTAGCTCAAATTACAAAGGTTGTCACAAAGGATTAAACCCAAAAAGTTTATGTAGAAAAATAGAGCTATTTGATTTTCCCTTAAGATTTAGCTTTCTAGTTTAGTATTTTTAGAACTACCTTGTATATCATAATCTTTCAGTTTTTATATTTTCCAGAGTTTTAATTTGATCCTAAATTTGAACCCTGGGGAATTAAATTTTGGTGAAAAGTTTGGGGATAAAGATGACAAGAAGCTACATAAAGGATGAAGCAGGACTAGATGTTGGCTTAGAAAGGCATTTTCTGACCAAGTATCAACATCAAGGTGCCTTAGATTTCACTGCCATTCACTGGCAAAATTAAAATCGTAATTATAACAGATAAAAGGTGATCATTTGGATCATAACACAGGTGTTGTTCAAGATGACTAATCTGGCTCACCTGGTGTTTAACTCAGTTTTTCATGATTTTAGCTAAAACCACAAAATATTAGCTTCATGAGAAAAAAAAAGTTTGGGGCCTCTCGGAGACTGGGGATTACACTTCGGGATCAGGTGATCCTACGCCTGAGGAAGATGGTCTGAAGATGCATGGAGGAACAATAACATGAACATGAGGGTCCAGGAAGCCAGGAAATAGTTGGAGTTGTTGAACTCAGCTGGTCAAAGGAGCCGCTCCCTCAAGGGCCACACCGCTCAGTGACCTAAATGCCTCACACCACACCTTACCTCTCAGAGGTCAAACTTAGATCAATTCTCCATACTTAAATCCATCAACCACTTAACCTATATTACCTTTTGTTCCATTTTAGCTTGAGCTTTCAACTCCAGCTCTCTGGTACTGCAAGCATCGGGAGGCAGCAATGATGACTTAGATAAGTGGGTTCCTGTCACCCACTTGGGAGGGCTGGATTTGGTTTCTACTGCCTGGCATTGCACCCTCATCCTGCCCAGGTGGTTTCAGCCGTTTGAGGAGAGAACTAGCAGAAAGGATTGTACTCCTGTATGTGTTTCTTTAACATAGCAACACTGTACCAAGCCAACCAAACCCCAAAGCAAAAACAATGGGCAAACATATATTTCAATCTCTATCCAGGTTTATGTTTAAAAACAAAAGTAATTATTGTTCGTTACTCAAGAACTCAGCAAGTTCCCATAATTTGCTTATGTATATTTATAGAACTTTAGGTAAAATGTTAATCTGCATAAAAAATTCATTTCAGTAGCTAAACTTGGCAGATAGAAGTTGAAATTTCTAAATTTGTGTACATGTCATTCATTTGACATGTTTATAGGCTATTCAATGTATTTAATGTCCTTCACACGTAATTTTCATGGATCCAGTATTGTGGCAGAGTAAATAGGAACCATTGCTTTCTGTGTAGGCATCCCATATCGGTACTGGTTTGTGTCGTGGCTGGTGCAGGTTGAACTCAGTTCCCTGCTCATGGATTGGGAAAAGAAGGGGAAGGTGTCCCAAGGGTTTGGGTTCCTTCCCTTGGCTCCTACCTTTGACTTGGTCCAGCCCTGGTCATTGAAGCTGTCTAACAGAATAAGCCAATGAATTGGAGATCACTCTCTCTTACTCTCTGAGTGTGTGTGTGTATGTGTGTGTGTGTATGTGTGTGTGAGTGTGTGTATCTGGCTCTGCCACTATCTCTCCTCTGCAACTCTGCTTTTCAAATAAATTTTAAGAAGACTCAACTTTATAGCTCATTAATGTATTGTAAGGGTTAAATTAGATACAACATAAGCATTAGACTACACCTGTCACGTTATTTATTTTGTATGTTTGTAGCATTACTAGCATTTTTGTCAATAGTACTACTGAATAATGCAGAATAATACATACATACATATATGAAACATTATCATATTCAAAATTATTTATTTAAAAGGCAGATTTACAGAGAGAAGGAGAGCTGGAGAGAAAGTGAGACATCTGCAGGTTCCCTCCCCAAATGACTGCAACAGCTAGAGCCAATCTAAGAAGTCAATGAAAACCAGGAGCCAGGAAGTCTCCCATGTAGGTGAAGTGACCCGAGGACTTGAGCCATCCTTTCCCAATCCACATTCAGATAGCTGAATTAAAAGTGGAACAACCAGGACCAGAACTGGTGTTCGTAAGGGATGCCAATGCTGCAAGGCAGAGGATTAGACTGTTAAGCCACTGCACCAGCCCCTCAGGAAATTTTTAAGTTCTTGACATTTTCTTAGGTCACAATACAGAAATTTCTCTAAATGACATCCATTGTCCCTCTTGCACTATATGTATCTAATGTAAGGACCCCAGACTTCAGAAATTGGGCTCACTTGAGTTCCTTGAGGAATCTACTAAGATGGTAGAATGTTTTCTCTAAGCAGTATTCACTATGCATGTTTACATATTTATTTCAACTTTTACATAATGGATATTTTCAAATAACACTCTGCTAAGACAAAATGTTGAAAGAAATAATAAGACTTTAAAATAAAATAAAGAAACAAAATTTGCCCTATTTTGTATCACAGCTTGGCCCATGACTCATGGTTGGTTTTGAAGCCAAGAGAGAAAAGAAAAATAACAAAGGGCTGAATTCATCTTTGGACAGTTTCATTCTGGGTGTGTCATGGAGTTCTACAATGTTTTAGGTTAGATTACTTACTCTGTTCTTTTTCCCCTGTGTGTTTTTGAGGAATCACTTCCGGATGGATAGGACTTTGGTGTAAGTCAGCTGGAAGTTTGGTTATAATTATATATTGTCAATGAGCAGAAACTAATTGAACACCCATCTTAGGAATCTGTGTTAAGTCGTGATACACAAAACAAATGTTAAATATGTATCTCAAAGGATCAAAATCTAATTAGAGAAAGGAAAAAGGAAAGAGAGATGGAGAGACATAGAGAGGTAGGGAGGTGGAGATCTGTAGGATTTCCATAGAAAAAGTGCCATTACAGAAGAACAAACTTTAGTAGAATGTGAAGAGATATGCTACAAGGTCTACATATTTCAGAGAAGACACTAATTTTTTCTTGAAACTAAACATACAATAATTTCATGCTGATTTTGAAACAGCAAACAGATATCTGATTTTTCCATTATTTATATTGGCTATTCCTAGATTGAAATTGTTTTTGATTCTTAAAGATGCGATGCTAAGAATGGAATTGAACTAGTCTGATCTGATTTCTAAGTGCTATCAACCATCTCCTTACAATTAGTTATCTTTCATCATCTTTGTCAGCGGTGATCACACAGATGTTAATGTGATGTGTGTCTATTACAAAGGACGGTAAAAGCAATAAGAAGGATTCTGTCCACTAAAGAGATAGCCACAGAGACTCCTAACATGATGAAAAACTGAAGATCATTGTGTTCAGCCTCCTTAATCAAAGGATGGTCCAAAGAGGTGATGAGAGTTGCTTTATTTCTTGCATATATTATCCATAATCCATATTAATATCTGTATCTCTCCTGATACTCCAGTAATTGACCAACACAGATTCTTCTCTCATTCTTGTCTGATAAAATTAACAACAAAGTTTGAGCAACTGGTATTTTGATCTTTCTTAAGCATTTCTGTGGCTGAACAAGTGAGCACAACCAGGAACAGGCTTTCTACACCACAGACGTAGCCTCATCCAACGTATATGCTTGCTTCGGAGCAATTTGTGAGTGGCGATGTTGTGGCATGGTTTTCCAGGATACTCCTTTTGTTCCCTGTGAATGTGGCTAGTTTAGGTGAACATAGAGAAATGCAACATTGCTCAGGAGCAAACATATTGCGCCAGACCACCAGGATTTGAGTCCTCAGTCCATCCCTCATGGACAGTGGATCATGTCACATTTATGTCTCAGATCCCTCATGTCAAATAGGATGGTATAATAATATATAACGGGATTATTATGAGTAATTAAGACAGTAACATGCAAAAATGTTTAATGTGTATATTGGGAGTCCATTTGCCTGTATTATAACTTGTTGATCAAGCACTTAAGGTGGTTGCAATTTAACTGACATGTCTCCTAGCTTGTTTTATCATTATTATCCTTAGATTACTCTTTTCGTTTGTTTTACTGAGTCCATTAGATACTTGTGATGGTTGTGGTTGAAGAAATGAAAATCCTGAAAGGTACAAAACGATGAAAATGAAAATTCTGAAGCTAAAACAAACCTGGAATCCAGGTGCCGCTAAACACACCCCCCTTTTAACTGTAACTATTATTTATGTAGATTAAATAAATAGCTTTTTGTACTTGGGTTTTAGTGGAAATAATGTTGCTGGGAATCTTTTCTCCTATTATCGAAACATGCCGCCTTACTTATTTTGTATGGCGTCCTGGAAAGAATATTAATTATTCCCCCTGCTAATGTTGGTAGAGCAAGGACAGATGCCACAGACCTATTTTTGTCCCTAGCTGGTGGGACAGCTGGGAGCAGAAGTCAGCCCCGTCCATACTTTCTCACAAATTCCTTGCCCAACTTCCCGTTTACAATCAGTTCAACCCCTCTCACAGTCCCTCAACCTGGGAGACCACTATTTTACAGCCCAGGCAGCCCCATCTCTATAAACCTCCAGCATTGACGGAGGGAATGCTCCACATCTTGTCCTACCCCAAGTCCCTCTCTCAGGGTTTGAATAAACCAGAGCTGGCCATGAGTTTGTGGTTTGTGCCTCCTTGATCATGTTTTGGCTCCAATTTGCTTTCCATCTTAAAACCTTAGCAAAAGTCATGTGGCAATAGTTCCTTCCTTTGAGGAATGGATTTAACAATGTTTCCTCCAGATCTTTTGGTCTAATCCTCTTCTCACCATAAAACAGCTCATATAAATGCAAATATTTGCTGTTACTTATAATTGTAAGCAGAATTTATTTATTAAATGGCAAGCATTCCAAGGAAAACTGTGGTGAGCTCACAAATTTAAACATGTGGTTGACTGTTATCAACAAAAAGTAAATGGAATATCTTTATAATAAAACAAATCAAAGTCCATTTAAAATATATAATACTTAATGAGTTATAGCGTTCTCGTGTGTCTCTACAGGAGAATACACATTCAGAGCCCAAATCCCAGACTTCTTTATTGTTGGACACCTCAGCCTACTCTTTTTCTTAGACGGAATAGCATATGTAGCACACATGGGAGGAATACAAGTTTCAGAGTCAAAATAATTCTATTTTACTCCCAGTACTAATTAGTCACCTATGTTTTGTACAATGGCTCAGCTGTTTAATATGCTTAAAATTATGTTTTCTTGTTTCTGAATTATATTTAATACATTCTAGGGACTGAACAATACTTTGATCTGGTATACCTCATTTATTTTCCATTTTTTAATTTTTAAATTAAAGATTTAGATTTATTTATTTATTTTAAAGGTAGAGAAACAGAAAGAAGGAAGGGAAGGAAGAGAGAGAAAGAGAGAGAGAGAGAGAGAGAGAGAGATTCCATTTGCTGATTCACTTCCCTAGCTGGGGGACATCTGGGGCTGGGTTGACCAGGCTGAAGTCTGGAACCAAGAGATTCTTCCAGATCTCCTACAAGGGTGCAGAGGTCCATGTTAGTTGGGAACTGGGTCTGAAATGGGGCAACCAGGGCTTATATTGGCACTCATATGGGATACTGACATTTTAGGAGCCAGCTATCCCTGCTATACAATGATATCAGCTCTGATATTCCATTAATTTTCACAAAAATGACAAAAAGTAAGCTCTTGTAAGATTTCCAATAAATCCAACTGCAGAACCTGAACTTGTAGCTACCCTCCTACTGATCTTCTCTTTTCACATTAGCTTTATCTCAGTTCTGTAGGGAATCTTCTTGTTTTTCGATACTTCAGGATCAGCACAAAGATAAAATGAGTGTGTACATGCAAGAGTTTATATATTTAAAGCACTATATGCATTAAGATTCACTGAAGAATCAGTATAAGCAGCTGCTATGCAAATGACTGTGTCTAGACTAGATAGCAATTAACCATTGTGTGGATACAAACTGTTCATAGACAATGGGAAATACAAGTGAGAACTGTCTTCCTAATACCCAAGTCCAAAATTTAGCAATGTATCCAAAATATTTTTGTTGCCATTCGTGGTTCTGCCAATCATGTCTGAACATATATAAATATTTTGGAATTAGTATGTGCAGCTTCATCCTGTGCTTCTGGGCTAACTAATCCCATATGCTTATTCCCAACTGAGATTTCAATTTTGTTTGTGACTCAAAATCTGTCAAGTTTTGAAGAGTGTTTCTAGTGTTCTGAGATTTTATGAATGAGTTCAATTACTTAACTCATTCATAATTTCTCAAGATTGTAATTATATCTTTCTAAGTCTTTCTATTTCTAAATTCCCATAGTTAAAAGTTGTATTTTTGAGGTTCTTTTTAAAAATATTAGGTGTTGTCTCAATATGCCAAACAGCTGACTGAAAATGGAATTAAGAGTGGACTAACAGGATGTGTTCACATATGCAGCTGTTTGTCATTAGATAATTGAGTTTCTAGTTCTCTTAAATATATTTAGGAACAACAACTAGAAGAAATACAGCTATATCCTCCTTTCTCTAATAGTTACTGAGCAGTAGAGAGCCTAAATGGACCACTGAATGGTAGATCAGGATACACTGGCGTGAATATATTCAAAATGGTGGTTGGATTCAATTTCTGTTCTCTTGCTTTTGAAACAATAAAGTTGTTTTTCTACAGGAACTTGCAATTGTAAAAAACTAAAAATGAGCTTCCACAAAGGAGACCTCCAAGAGTGTTTAGTAATCAAACAGGGGCTTTGTTGTTGTGGTGGAGGGTTTTCAACTTAGGATATCCTGCGGTTTGGTACAGATTGCAGCAAGTAGCCAGGAAGAAATATTAAGGAAATGCTCTCTAAATCCCTTCCTTCAAATGAGACCATAATTGTCTAACTTATCTACAGTCACTGTATTTTAGGAGTGTACTGCACAAGATATTTTACAAGATAAATTAGCTACAACATTTGGATAATGGAAGAAAAGGGCCAGTCTAACATTACATGCAAAAGCAAAGTACTTCCAGTTTCTAAAGAAAGACCTAAGTCAGTTGTACAATGAACCATTTGTTGAGCTTTTATAATGTAATTTGCCATGTTTGAATAACTAACTTAGGCCCATACAGTGAAAACAAAGATAGTTTTGCCGCCCATGGGCGGTATCACCTTTCCTGAGGCTCCTTGGCAGTACGGAACAGCCAGAAGCCAGGATCCGCCAGGTAGTTTGGCACGGAAGACCTTGAGCTACCTTAGCTGGAATTTTGCCAGGTATCATTCTGACAGAAATGCCCAACTCAGCTCAGCTGTTATCTTGAGGTGCTGCTGTCATGACTTTGAAATCTTAGAGACACTAAGGCAAAAGGAATCCCAGTAGGGCCCCGGGGAACTATAAAATATTTTGAAAGGGTTTCTTGGGTCACAGTGCACAACTAGTCACTTCCTGAACTTGACCTTCCGGGAGAAACTGAAAACCTTCCTCAAGCGCAAGTGCATAAATTAAGACCAGGGGGCTTGTGCCTGCATGTTCACCACTATATTTTTATTCCTTTCAAGGTCTTAATCATTAATTTTTACTTACTTGGATTTGGTCAAAAAGAGCTCCTTACTTCTCAGGAGAAAAAGATCTTAAAGTCCCACAAAAAAGTCTCAACTGATTTCTTGGACACCAGACCTCTCTTGCAAAACATTTTGATGAGTCAAATGCAAGTTAATCAAATACACAGAGACCAAATTTTTCTTGACGAATGTGACCATATTAGCAAGCAATGGGCGTTGGGAGGGACAAAAGAGTGTGGGGAGGTCTTGGAACAGCACAGCCTGAGTTTTGCTGATCACAAAGTGTTAGCAAAAGATTTCTTGAGGCATGAATGCAGGGAGAGCTGGAGCCAGTCACCACTGATATTGTTCCAGTGTGAAGGCTGGCCATAACGTTTGGTTCAGCCGCTCTCTGGATTTGCCCCCAATAACTTTGATATCACAGTTATGGTCATGTCACGGCTCTGTCAGCCATAATCCACCATATCTAGCTGACTTATTTTAAGAATCAAAAATAGTGTGTGTGTGGTTTATCTCTTGCTTATTAAATATGAATATGATTATATCCAAACTTCAGAGGCAACAAGGAAACATAGCAGAGAATACTTTCTGTAGAATTTGTGTGAACAGGGATCCTTATAAAATGACAGAAAGGACATGAAAGATTTAACCTTTCATAGAAACAGGGTCAAACCAATAGGAAAATATATGCTTCATACTATGACCAAACTGCGTGATATATCCAATACAAATATTCTTGATTGTCAGAATGTTAAAGTTGAGACATCAAAATGAAAAATTGAGTATATAGATATCATTGCAAAATTCAGAGGATGTTGGTTTCACCTCAAAAACATTTAAAAATACTTTTAAAACAGAAACTCAGAAACAATGTAAAGTATAAGGTATATTTCTCCTAATAATGTCCATGAAAGAGTTCATGTAGCACTACCCTTCATAGAAGACAGCGTGGATAGCCAAAAGTAAAGAAGACAGACTTTATAAGACAGGATTGCACAGCAACTCCCCAGCTCGTGATTACTGCTTTGAGAAATGCCTTCAACTGGGTGTGGTCGAAGATGGACGAAAGTCAAGTTGGTGAAACCACTTTGTGAAGAAAGCACGCTAGATAAGCACTGGCTGTTGATAACAGCCGTGAAATTAGGACGACAGTAGAGCCAGTTTGATTATCACTCCCTATTTCTCAACTACCCAAATCAGCTACAAAACAAAACCAACCTTTTCACAGCCTTAACATGACCTGCTCAAAAAAAATATCTTTGCTGTTCTGCAGTGTTCAACAATTAGAGACAGCAATTCAGTGTTGCATTTATCTGCTTCTGGATGGTTCTATGTCAGCATAATTTAAACTTTTTTTATACCATATATGTCATTTTTGTGCTCCTTCCAGGTAGGGAGAGAGAACAGTTAGCACAGACCAGAGAAGCTTAAAACTCGCTAAACTAGAATCTTTGATTCTTTGGGCATTCTTGATAAAATTGTTACTCAGTTTGAACCTTTCATAACAATCACAATGCAAAAAAAAATTCAAATAAACATATTTCAATCACCTGATGACAACTTCAAAATTAACAATTGCCCCCAATTGACGGTTTTAATAGTGTTATGCTTTCTCTTTGTTGTGTTTAAGTAATTCACTTTACTCTGGGTTACAATAAAAAAAAATAGATGCAGAATTACTACCTAAATGGTGAATTTCTGTTAAGTGAGGGCCAAATGACATCATATTATAGTTTTGCAGTATTTGAAACAGAGAACAGGGGTGAAAAATTGGCCAGTCTTAGGGCACACAGATGTATGGCATGATGATCTCAAAAGAAGTTGAGCCACAACAGTGAGTACTGTGTTCATTTACAAGTGGTTTTTAGCTTCAAGAAAAGGATAACATCAATTACATTAAATAAGCACAACCTAGTTGAATTTTTACTGAGTTTCATCTTTTCCCTGAATTCAATTAGTAAATATATTTACTTTTTGTTGCTTAACTAATTTACCTACATTGGAACTAGGTTTAGCTTTCCGTGTACTTTAGCACCGTTCTAATAAAAACATAATTTTAAACAACATTGGCATTAAATAAAACAGTTTGTTTTTATTTTTTTTAAGATTTATTTTTGATTTTTATTGGAAAGTCAGATATACAGAGAGGAGGAGAGACAGAGACAGAGAGGAAGATCTTCCATCCAATGATTCACTCCTCAAGTGAGCCGCAACGGCTGGTGCTATGCCAATCAGAAGCCAGAATCCAGGAACCTCTTCCAGGTCTCTCCCACGCGGGTGCAGGGTCCCAAGGCCGTGGGCCGTCCCCGACTGCTTTCCAAGGCCACAAGCAGGAAGCTGGATGGGAAGTGGAGCTGCCGGGATTAGAACCGGCGCCCATATGGGATCCCGGCGCATTCAAGGCGAGGACTTCAGCTGCTAGGCCATGCCGCCGGGCCCATTTGTTTATTTTTAAAGGGATCAATTTTTCAAGTTAGAAAAATGTTGAAAGCAGACAAAAGAGTGTAGAGTTCAAGTCAGACAGAAGTAGGTGAAAGATCTCGATCCTTCCAGTTCCTACATATGTTACTTTAGGTAGATTGTTTGACTGGAGACTTAGTTTTCTGTGTTACTAATATCTTCCCAGGTGTCAAAACCAGTCCAAGTTTTGAACCTTTATTAACTATTACTGTGAAGGCAACGCTATGAAGCATATTCTATTTACTGTTAGCAAAACTGAAAAACAGAAAAATTGAGTAACTTGGTACAGTCACATATTTATAAGAACCAAGGCCTAAGTTATCTGACTTCAGATCTCAATTCCAACCCGCTTGTTACATGACCTTTCAAATATTTACCATAATGTCAAATATTTACCACGTCTTAACTTTTGTTTTTAACAAGCAGCTTTTTAGGATTCGTTTCTGAGCTCTTTCTCAGTAAAAATTGTCATTATTGCTCTTTTCCAAACTGATGGAATCATATTTGGAGGAAAACTGGGGACAGAGTCAAAGATGATATCTGCTTCTATCAGAATGAAGTCTAATGAATCCTTGGGTAATATTTACTAAGCATGAAGCATTGTGCTTGGCTATATACATGATTGTCTTATTTAACATTAAAATATATATATGCTACATTATTATATTATATATATTATTATGTATTTATATATATATGAACAATTACACTTAGGATCTTTGAGATCACTTTTTATAATCTACAAAACAAGAAAAATTGTAAAGTTGCTAGAAGACAGCAGAATTATGTATGTTTCAATGCATGTTGGACACAACCAACGTAGGACACATTGCTTTTTCTTCTGCCCTCTTTCACGCTTAGGTTCAGAGGCAAATTGACATTACAACACTGAACATGGTGACAAGCAAATGGCAGGATATACTACATGAGTAGAGGAATTCACTCATTCACTTAGGCTTGGTTCACTCTTAAGTTTTTCAGAATTGATATTGATGCTGATAAAGACTGTTGCTATGTTTTACTGTATTTCTTAGTCAAACAGTCTTTTGTGCAACAGCAGGTACTTGGGCACCGTAAAATTCACTTACACAGACTGGCATCTGTGGCTTTTAAGGAAGGAAAACTAAAGTTAAGCCCTCAGTCTACCAATTAAATTGCCAGCAACCCTAAATAGCAGCCGTTAGACATACGGGTATGCTTGCATTGGTGAACTGTTACTCACAAGGAATGTAACAGTCATGCATTTCAATAGGGGTTTGTGAATGACTCTGCAGATGACCCAAACAAGGAATTGTGTTAGTGCATTAGGCCTTTGCACAGAATTAGACAGACAGCGGAGGCAGACATCCGAGCTATACCCAGTGGAACTACACCATCTTGCAGTCCTAGCATGAAGGCCCAGGAACCAGCAGATATCAGCCATGGAAGGTCCAGTCTGAACCCCAGTCAGTCCGAAGGCACGAATGACCACATAAGGCCAACAATCTGATCAAAGAAGAAAGAATTTCTTTTAACTTAGACTTTTGTGCTACCCAAACTCTCATCTGATTGAATAAGCACCCTCAGAATTCCATTTCCCACCTCCATAAAATACACAGAAAGAAATTCCTTCCGTTTCTTAGGCAAACCCGCAATTAACAATGTCTGCATGTGTTTATTATCCCCTAGCATAGTGACTTTTGATTGGGGGATGTGTGTGTGTGTGTGTGTGTGTGTGTAGGCTATATAAAGAGCAGACTGACATATTATGGATATTCACAGCTAAATTTTTGTACTCTGAAGTCAGGAACATGAGAGTTTGTTTAATAGTTTTACTATTGAACAGGTATGGCATCTTGAAGGGAACATATATGTAACTCTCAGGGCTCATTTCCTCATCAATAAAATAGAAATGATAATTGTACTTTAGTCATAGAGATGACACAAGTGTTCCATGTGGTCATATCTGGACAGTCATGATGAAGCACTTGAATGTTCACTGTTAACTGCTTGGATTAGCCTAAAGCGAACAGATAGATTTTTTAAAATAGTACCTGGCAGATAATAAATATTCAGGGACTATTACATAATGATAGTGACAATGTAAGAGGAGTAGTTACTTTAATTGTGCTATGATCATAATATACAATTTCCATAATGACTGAAGAAATAGGAGAAAATAGGTAGATATGATCAAACAAGCCATCAGCTTACATTTCAGGAAGGGTTTTACTGTTTCCATTGTATAATAGGCAAACTTCACTTTGACTGAAATACGATTTTAAAGAATCTTAAACTTTAACTATTTTAAAAACCTCGTTTGTGTGCGTGTGTATTTTCAAAAGAAAAAAAGCAGAAGCCTTACATAGTGTCTGGGCCATGCACTCAACCCGCAGCGCAGAAAGCCAGCGTTTCCACTGTGTCTCTTACTGTTAGACTCAGAGTAGATGTCTTCTTCCATGTGCTTGTGGGAAGGCCTGAGGTTTGTGTGGCTCCAAATAGCTAATCTAAGAAAACATCTTCCATTCCTCACTGGAATATTTATCCAAAAGAAAGTTGGAGATTGCTGTGGTTGAGCAACTGGAAAAAGTTTCCAGAAAAACATGTGCTACAGTTTTTGCAATAGCCCTATTTCTTTCTAGAACTACAAATGTGTACTGAATGGATGGAAATACACACACAAATGGATATGTGTATATGTATATATTTTTATGAGCATATTGTATATACACACATACATACAGAATCTCTACATTAAGACAGAAAGAAAGAGATTAAGACCATCTCTGTGGTAGTGGCTTCTAAACAATATCTCATTTAGTCTTTACACAAGTTCTGGATAGTCAGCACCAGCATCCCAAATCTACACATGAGGAAGTTGAAGCTCAGAGTGGTAAAGGAGCCATAATTTGCCCTCTGCTCTACCTTCGTGAGGAGCATTCCTTACCATCATATCACTCAGTGGAAAACATTGGGCACGTGAACAGTTTTGAAATGATTCCAGTTGGTGAAGAAGGCCATGCTTGCACACTAGTAACCTTTGACCATGGTGCTAGTATAAGTCTTTTTCAGCCCAAGGAAGCATTGCAGAAGCAGCGGAAGTAGGGTTGCTTTAGGACTCAGGGATGGTTCTTGCCACAGAATACACAGAAGTTTTTGACTGCCTTGGGCCACAGAAAATGTGTGAGCCATGTGCCCCAAAGACAATGCAGGCTTTTCAGAAGAGGTTATCTTTTCCAGATTGTACAAACTTTGGAAGGCTGAGCTTAGTCAGGTTAATGTAGTTAAACACAAAGGCAAAGTCAGGGAGAAAAGAGAGCAAAACTAATGAAGCTCATTCTTTGATCTCTACTAATCAAGGCATTTCATGAGGTACTTTATGATCATGTAGTACTCAGTTCCTAATGAAAATGGTTTAAGTATGATTTTACTGGAGAGATCTAAGAGGCAGCCATCTAGGGAAGCAAGCCAGATATTAGGTAACTTGACCACTCAGGAAATCAAAACAAAGTTACAGCTCCATTAGCCAAGTGTAATGTTTTTGGAGGGAAGGCAGAGGGGTTCAGGTAGCCAGAAATTTCCCTGCCTTCATTCTCTCTGGGGAAAATACCAATTCTGTTATACACAATGGTACATCCTTACGCCTCACCCTTAAACAGCCAGGACTGCCGATCCATTACTACTTCCACATACTCACATTTGGCTATTTACCTTACAATAATTTGCCTTTCCATTCTTGGCAGAGTTGTATTTGCCAGATGGACACTTCATTGAGTATACATGTTCTGGAAGGAAAGAACATCCCAGGGGATGTGTCTGATGGAAAACAAAGATATCCAGTGTATTACCCGATGCCTCAATAGCATTTAATATTTACAGAAGGCTTCATCAAATTGTTTTATCAGTGATTGCATACAATAGCTCAATGTGAAAGATGGTGATGTTATTACTGTGCAAACAAAACCCAGTCATATGCAGGCTATGATCTGCAGTTTGCTTTAGCCACAAGAAAGGTGTTACAAACCCTGACCCAATGTAACATGGTTTCAGCATCTGTCTTGCTTTAGGGTTTCTAAAACAGTAGCTAAGGCAATTCAAGCCTAAAATGAGATTAACTAGCAACCACAGGTAATATGCTAAGCCTTGCCAAGTAAAATTCATTACAAAGTGTTTTAAATACATCATAATGGAAAGATCAGAGCAGTGATTTGCCACTTTCTTCTTATTTTGTTTAGTCCCCTGTTTTTCAGATCCTCCTAATTCGTCTTCAGGAGTTTTTTTCTTCTGCCTTCCTTCTCCCACCTCATAACTATGAATATTCCCTAGAATTGATTGCCATGTTTTACTACTATTTTCACCAACTTTAAGTAGGGCACAGTATTAATAAATCATAAATTACTAAATTGTTTACTTTCTTCCAGATTGCTTTTGGATTCACCATGCAATTTTTCTATCTACCCCATGTTAGAAGCACAAGACAAAGAGGTCGTTAAAATTTGCACTTTCGTCTATAAAATTTTGCATGCTGTCAGGAAAAAACAAGAAGGAATTCTAAGACATGACAGCAAATGTCATGGTGATCATGGAGTGACCAGCGCAGAGAAGTGCTTTGCGTTGCTGTTGTTGGAAAAGAACCAGTGAGGACATGCACTTGATCTTGATTCTCACACCTGCAACTTACTGCTCGGTCATTTATCTGGTGATACATTTTTTTTTTTTTTTTTTTTTTTTTTTTGTGAAATGAGGGCAAGGATTTATTTTTTTTTATTTTTTTTTTTTTAAGTATTGAAATTTATTTTTAAGGATAAAATTGTATTTAAGGTGTACAACATGATGCTATATAAATGAAGTGACATGGTCACTACAACTACACAAATAGATCTATATTCAGATAGTTAATATTTTTGAATGTGCTAAGACTGTCCAATTTTCCTAGCAGATTTCCATATCAAAATGCAATATTTGAAATTTCAATGTACCATAATATATATCCCTAGATTTATTCATCCTGTGTACCTGCAACTTTGTAACTTGGGAGCAACTTCTCCTTGCTATTTTTACAGACTCTGGTAATCACCTTTCTACTCTCTTTTTCTTTATTTAACCATTTTGAATTACACAAGCAAGATCATGCAGTATTTCATTTTTTTGTTTGGCTTAATTCACTTGTTATACTTTTCTTTAACTTCATGTACATTGTTGCAAATGGTACGATATCTGTTTTTAAGGTTGAATATATGGAATTGCTGAATTATTGATTATATTTTATTACTGAAATTCCAATGAAATATGATTCAGATTTTCAAAAGGATATTTCTAAGTCCAGCATAGTGGTTCATATAGCTAATCCTCCCCCTTCTTGCTCTGGCAACTCTTATGGTGCTTATTCATGTCCCAGCTCCTCCTCTTCTGACTCAGCTCTCTGCTTATGGCCTGGGAGAGCAGGGGAGGCTCTGGTGATACATTTTTAAGGCTATGGTGAATTTGGGGGTAAGAACACAAAACAACAAATATGACACTTAATTATAACCTCAAGAATTTGACTCAATAGTAAGTATGAACATTTCTGCCAAACAAGCAACTATTGTCATTGTGCTACTGTCTTTACCTGTCTAGATAAATAATTTTAATTTCAAATTTACAGGGTTGATTTTACTTTTTCTTATTTTGTATGGTGGAGTAGAAAACTTTTTCTTTTCAGAATGAAAAGGTTCCTTAGTAACAAGCTCTATGTCCACTAATGAATTATCATGTGACTGAAAGTAAGTTGCGGGGCCTCTTTGAATTTACTACCTTGTTTCTCAAATGGGAACTATTAATGAGTTGTATGATGGCATGTGTGAAAATTAAATTACAGGGATAATATTTTTAAAAGCAGTTTACATACTCTAGTCTGCCTGCAGGTGAGTAAAGTCAGATGATTATTTTATTCCTTAACTATACTCAATTTATTTTAACTGATGGAAAATAATTTGTAAATCTTTAAGTATACTATGAAATCCATAGTCAATAAGTTAGGTTATGAGAGATTTTTATCATGTTGAATTTGTATTAGTTGTATGGTGCAGACAATTTGTATACTGTTAGGACATGTGAAAAGGGATAAAGTTAGACTTAACTTCACAGAAAAGATCTAGAAATTGCATAACATCTCCCCATTTTTGCAAAAGGATGCATGAAACCTAAAAGGTTTAATATCTTCCCCCGAATCATAGAACTAATTAAACAATGACACAAAATCAGGGCTCACATCTTCTGATTTCTCATATACCAAACTTTGTTGCACTGGGTAACTTTCTCACTGGAAGCAATTTGCTCAGGTTATATGAGGCCAATGAAAACAAGGTCTCATGTGTGTGATGTGTGATCTAACTCTTTTTATTGCTCTGCTGTTCTGCTTTACTTAGCTCTATATAATGCATGAGATGAAGTAGGAAATACATAGACACCAAAAGAAGAGAGCTTGTAAGGCAAGCATGCAATTCATAAGGCAAGCTGGCATCACTTATTCCAAGGAGCTTTATCCAGTGCCATCCCTTCCAACCCCTGAGGAGAGCAATGCTTGGAATGCTCTCCTGAATGAAAGAAAAAAGCATTACTCCACTGGCTTTCCTTCTTCCTCTACCAGAAGTCATCACATAGAATGCTGATTTTCTCACACTTCCAGATATGGTGGAGCCATTCGTTGTGTCAGAGACGTAAACGAGAGCTGTGCATTGCCATGGAGGCAGATGTTTCAGGCTACGTCTGACTGAAGCTGTTACTAAGGTAATGGATACAACAAGGCATGCAAGAGGAGACAGGTGTGGCATAGGAAGCCAGTCTAACATGCATCATATTTGCGTGCATGAATCATGTATGAGACATTCTTTGGAATACTTCCCATATATTAACTCAGTTACTCCTGGCAATAATTGATGATGGGGTACTGATACGTTTCATTTTGCAATGAAGAATATGATGCAGATAGGTTATTTATGTTGTCTAAACCTACACATCCAGTGGGTGATAAAGCTGAGAATTAAAGGGGCTCATTTACTGCAAAAACCATGCTGAGACTGTAATTCACAAGATAATCATTGGGAGGTAGAGAGAGGAGGGAAGAAACATTCGACTTAAAAGTTAGCATCAGGGCCCGGCGGCATGGCCTAGCGGCTAAAGTCCTTGCCTTGAAAGCCCCGGGATCCCATATGGGCGGCGGTTCTAATCCCGGCAGCTCCACTTCCCATCCAGCTCCCTGCTTGTGGCCTGGGAAAGCAGTCGAGGACGGCCCAATGCATTGGGACACTGCACCCGCGTGGGAGACCCAGAAGAGGTTCCAGGTTCCCGGCTTCGGATCGACGCGCACCAGCCCGTTGCGGCTCAGTTGGGGAGTGAATCATCGGACGGAAGATCTTCCTCTCTGTCTCTCCTCCTCTCTGTATATCTGGCTGTAATAAAATGAATAAATCTTTTAAAAAAAAAGTTAGCATCAAAGATTGGTTTTACATGACATAGCTGGCTTGCACTTTAATAATTAAGAGGAAAAATTGCTGATGGTGTATCTGAGGATGAATTTTTGGATCAGAACATCATGAGTTAACTTTCTGAACCTATTTTCTGCACCTTGCTGGAAGCTTCTGCACATTTCTGAAACTCCATTCCTTCCTCTGTACATACATTTACTTTGTGTGGTTGCTTAAAGGATTGTGTTTAAAGTATTTACAGAGCTAAGTTCTCAAGAAATAAGTGGTTATTGAAAACATAGTTTAATAGAGTGTTTTTTGTTTTTTTTATCTTCCAGGAAAGTTCAGTAAAATTTAATTTTACATCCAGTTTGATAAAAGAATTTCCCATTGCTAGATCACAAATATGTATTCATTCCTGTTAAGATATGTTAGTTTCTATGTGTAAGTTTAATAGAATGTTATGATTACATATGTCTCTTCTGTTATAGAAAAATCTATATAAAGAAGGATGAGAAAGAATCAAGCTTAGTACCAGCACTACAGGACTCAGAACAAGGTCAGAAAACTTCTGTATTTATAAACCTGCTCTACAGTTGAAATTGCTCTAAAAGTCTCAGCCCCTGGCCACAGTAAAAACAAATAACCTCACACTGAGCAACACTGAATGCACTTAAAAAGATCCCAAATCTGCTGTAGTAAGAGGATCCTGAAGGGCAGTGGGTCTCAGGCTTCTAATTCCATCATTACTAATCTACCAGGCATCTTTCTAACTATTTACTGTCACATCTTATTTTGTGCCATTCTGAAGTAGGTGTAAAAATAATATTTATTCAGCAAGCTTTTCCTAAAGGTCAAATGAATGATGTCTGTAGGTAAAAATCTTGGTCCATAGTGCTGGCTTAGAAATACTGATGAATTTTATGCTCTGGTACTAGAGATATTAGGTTATCTGGTAGAAAGGAAACTTAAGACCAAAATTATCCAGATTTAAAAATTCTTACTATGATTTTTAAACATAATTCTTAAAATTGGGTTTTTTAGCCTTCAAGTTAATATCTCTAGGGATATATTCTGTGAATATGTAAGAGGGAACAACTTTTTTTCTGGCCCAATAAAATCTCTAATAACTAAGGATAGTTGGGCTGGCCCATGATATAAAGGCACACAAAAAAATCACATTTTTTACATGGAGAGAGTGGCAAAGAACTATGTTTTATTAATGGCTATTGATAAGATAGGAAAGATCTCTCTGGGTGAGATTTGATCTCACATGTGTTTCTTGGCTGATGACTACAGACTCACTGAAGCAGGACATCCTGCGGTTGTAGAACTTTCAGCATCTGACTTGGTCGTATGTAAAGCTACCACGATCTGCCCTTTGTTTGACTCTTGCTTTCTATTTTTTTATTTTTTAAAAATATTTTATTTATTTTTATTGGAAAGGCAGAAAAACAGAGAGGAGGAGAAACAGAGAGAAAGATCTTCTGTCTGCTGGTTCAGTTTCCAAGTGACAACAATGGCTGGAGCTGAGCCAATCTGAAGCCAGGAGCCTCTTCCCAGTCTTCCATGCAGGTGCAGGGTCCCAAAGCTTTGTGCTGTCCTCGACTGCTTTCCCAGGCCACAAGCAGGGAGCTGGATGGGAAGCAGGATTGCTGGGATTAGAACCGGCGCCCATATGGGATCCTGGTGCGTTCAAGGCTAGGACTTTAACCAGTACGCTATTGCACCGGGCCCAACTCTTACTTTCTGTTTGGCCAAAGCCAGCATTGGACAGGTACCTGGCTGCCTTTTGAGAGATGGCTGTATGCTGAGGATGAGCTGGCGGGCCACTCGTCACTGTCTAATCCTGCATATATGCAGTGCATATCAGTCTCGGAATTTAGAAACACAGTAGACATTACCCAAATTCCTCATGGGTGTACATTTGTTTTAATAGAAGTAGCATTTTTCATAGTGCAAAATAAAATACCATTACCCAAGAATTTCTGGGAAAGGCCTGGGAGAAGAAGATTCCATGCTTAGAATCTTCTCATGATGCGTCCGCTCTCATGGGAGTGCCTCCTGCTCCCCACTGCTTTAGGGTGAGAGGTCACATGGTTTGTCACTTGTGAATTCTCAGAAGTGCTGGCTACTCTAATAGCAAGCCAGTCTTCTAGTCCCTCCAATGACATGTTAGCTGCCAATGTCAATGCTTCATGTTTTCCTCTCACATCGCCTTAGCAGTGGGAAAGGCAACTATTTTATGCAAATATCAGTTTTCCAAACTAAGTGTTTGTATGTCATAATAGTCCATATATGACTGTCATAGGGTTGTGTGGCACCTTGCTTAATGGCTTTGGATGACATGAGTAACACTTAACCTTCACTGTCCTCTAATTAGTGTTAACTGTTTCCACCTGCTCTTCATGCCTGTCACTACGTTTAACCCTTAATTATTACCAGGACATTTTTTCGAGTGCATACATTTGATTATGTGCTTGCCATTCCTGTCTTTCATAGAATATGAGGCAGCAAAATCCCTGAATCCCCAATCCTTCACCAGCTGCCAAGTATGTTCTGCACCTCCAAAATGGAGTCACAAACTCGAGGTTTGATGTACACAGAACAGGAATCTGTATGCATGACTGAAGTCATCCTGCCCCAGGCATCCCACCTGGTAAGCGAGAGGGACAAACATGCAAACCGATGAAAGGCGTCTCTAGGCGAAAGAAACCCAGGAAACAGGCGGTCCACCCCACCACAGAATGGTGAAGAGCTGGCCCTTTGGCTGTGCCTCTTCTAACTTTGCAAATTTGGATAAGTTACTTTGTATCTTTACACACTTGTTCCCTGAGTAATACAGATAGAAAGATCTCAGAAAATTTGTGTATGACAGATTATTCATCTAAAATTTAGTACATAAGATGTCAAATGATAAACTAATGTCATAATAAAAGTAAAAAAGAAAACAGAGCTGGGATCAAATACTTCTTAGCATTCTAATTATAATTGACACATATAGAGAAATTTCTCTGCATTAGTGATGTGTAAGAATTCCACATCTATTTTACAAAGAAACTGAAGAACGAAAGTTTTAAAATTTCATGTTCATTTATTTCAAGTAGGGATTTTAATATGGGGCTTCTGATTGGTATTAAACCTATTCAATTATCTTAATCTATTTATTGCCCTTCTAGTTAATTCCAGATCAGGGCTTCTCAACACTGTCAGTATTGACATTTGGAAACAGAGGACTCTTTGTTATCAAGGACCGTCTTGTTCATTGTGGGATATTCAGCAACATTCCTGGCGTCTACCCACTAAATATTAGTAGCACCCTCACCACCAGCTGTGATAACAAAAAATATCTCTGATCATTGCCAAATATTCCCAAAAGGGTAAACTCGCCCTTGTTGAGAAACACAACAGTGGAGAGAAATGCCACCCTAGCTGTAGACAGAGTTTGTCATCTGTGCATCTGAGTTCATAGTGCATGCGACAGTTAGCACTGCCCCAGCTTCTCTGCTTGTGTCTGGTGAGGTTGTAATGGTTGCAATGCAGCCTGCTGGTATAATACGGGAGAAGCAAAATCTTGCAGGTGATTGTTTGCACGGTGCACATGGGGTCTTTCGTCACAGATTGCTAAAGCTGGAGAATGTCTTTAGGACATCTTCCTGGCTGGGTGCCCCTGTAATGTTTTCAAGCTGTTGTGCACATGAGGCCCATACATTAAAGTCAAAGGAAAGAGAGCCCTCCAGGGAGCTGGAAGCAGTCTCTAGATCTCAGTGGGAGCTCTATGCCAAAGAAGGCAACACTGCAGCTTCTGTTGCCCCTGGTGTGGCAGAACTTGGAAATTTTATTAAAACATATTCTGGAGTCTAGAGGGAGGTGAAAAATGAGACATTTGTCATAAAAATTGCCAATGGGTCAACTTGGACCTTGTTGAATTAACTCCATTACACACACACATCCAGTTGAACACTCATCTTTAAAAGAAAAATAATGCCCTGAAGCCTGATATTTGCTCACATTGACATCATAAATCGAGCCCTTTTGTGGAAAAGGCACTTTGAAACTAAAAATAAAGGAAATGCATGCTGCAGCATTTAGTAGTCTGCTTCTTGGGTAGGGGTGGTCAGAGAAAACAGATTTTTTTCCCTTAGTTAATCATTACTTTTAGACACACTTCAGTGCCAAGAAAGATTTCAGTGGTGGCAATGATAGGGCCAGCTGTGTGGTGTTTAGGCGTAGCTGCCCCTTTGAGTTTCATTTGCTTTATTTGTCATTTGAAGGAGTGTGGGAACGAAGCCCACAAAACACCTTCCCCTCAGAGATTCTGCTGTTTTTATCCTTTTCAAACAGAGATCACTTTCTCTGTTCCTCATTGGCTGAGGAACATGCGAAGTGCAACCTAGACCCAGGAGGTGACAGAAGTGCAATGGAGTAGGAGAGGAGTGCATATCCAGAGCAGAGGCTGGGCAGACAGGACAAGGGAGGAGGGGAGGCTACGTTGCAGTAGCAGCAAGGCTTGCGTCATCCCAGCACTTTGTAACAAGCATCCGGTGGTTATAGATTACGGAATTGCTAAAGGTTACAATGATAATGGATGGTGCAAAATTTGTGAAGCAAACTCAGCAGTTGACCTACTTTAGGATTATTGCAACTCTCTCCACAATATATGTTACTGAGGCTTGGCTGGGATCCCTGCTGTACTAAGTTCATGGTCTTTTACAAAATACACCACTGGGTTATTTCGCATAGGAGTCAGCTCCTCAAGAAAAATCCATCATAATATCATGAACAGACCTGAAGTAACCTGATTTGCCATTTCATATCATCTCCCAGAATAGAAGAAGATCTCAACCATCCTTGTAAAAAGATTAAGTCCACTAAACTTCCAAGAGTCTCATATTTATGTTTATATAGGAATAGCTTCAAGGAAAGACTCAAAGAACAAATGAGAAGGCTCTGAGATCCAGTCATCACTGACTCAAGAGGAACTTCTCTGGTATTTCCAGTGTTGATGAGGGCTGAAGAGTCTGTGCCTTTACACAACTCAGGATTTGATCTGTACATAAATGTTGTACAAAAAAATTACAGGTTCTTCCATTCATCTAAATGAGAAAATGCAGATAACAATAGATATAGGGCCCAGCACGGTGGCCTAGCGGCTGACATCCTCACCTTGAATGCGCCAGGATCCCATATGGGCACCAATTCTAATCCCGGCAGCTCCACTTCCCATCCAGCTCCCTGCTTGTGGCCTGGGAAAGAAGTCAAGGATGACCCAAAGCCTTGGGATCCTGCACCCGCATGGAAGACGGGGGAAGTTCCTGGCTCCTGGCTTCAGATTAGCACAGCACTGGCCATTGTGGTCACTTGGGAGGTGAATCATTGGATGGAAGATCTTCCTCTCTGTCTCTCCTCCTCTCCGTATATCTGACTTTGCAATAAAAATAAAATCTTAAAAAAAAAACAATGGATATAGAATAAGAGGAATACAAACAACAGGGAGAAGCAAAGAACATTTTTGAATCATCTTTTTCTTCTCTAATTTTTTCACCTTTCTCTAAAGTAACTTATAACATGTTATGTATGTTATATGTTGTGTATAAACTAAAATTGAAATGTCAATGAGGTGGTCACAGAAGGTGGTTAAGAACTCGCATTTACTTTTAACATATTGGTTACTCATTACTATGTCAATTAATTCCATAATGATGTAAATTTTTGCTGATGGTATGTTGGAGCTTTTAAGTGATCGGGATGATACTCTGCTGGCTCTGTCTTCAGACCAGAGAGGGTATACCTAAGAAGCCGTTGAACTTGACTGGACAATAAGATGATGGAATCTATGTTTGGTATATGCTTGCAATGGGGGAATCTCAACTGAACTTGAACTGTGGTTATGCAACAAGGTGGAGGAATCCACCATGGTGGGAGGGTTTGGGGAGGGGTGGGGAGAATCCAAGTACCTATGAAACTGTGTCACATAATACAATGTAATTAATGAATCAAAAATAATAATAAAAAAGTGTTATATGATATTATAGAAGAAAGCAAGAGCAAGCCTTGGAATTGGATAGATTTGAATCCAATGCTATTATGGTTTTCGCTATAGATATGACATTGAACCTGAATTTCTCATTTGTAAAATGGGAATATTTTTAAGGATAAATTGTGAGAATTAGATTTGCTCTAGCTATCTCTTATTATAAAACCATGGTATAGTTTCAGAATCACTATAAAAATGAAAAGCCATCAACCATTAGAAAACGTCATTGACAAAACTGAAGAAACCTGAAGCACATTGGATTAATGTAATTTGCAAAGATCCAGGTTATAAATATTTCCATAGTGACAGACGTTTATAAAAAATTTGTATCTATTAAGTTTTACACAGGTATTTGGCATGATTCAGAGAGAACCAATGAGTAACGCAGGAATTTACCTTCAATCATAACATATTTTTTAATCAGGCATTTCTTGAGCAAAAATGATAATGATGACAAAAAGCATTTGAATCTACTTTATTTTTTGTCACATGCTTTAAATCAACACTAGTTCAGTGTGACCATTGGGAGAATAGAAGAAATATAAAAGTAAGTCTAGCACATTAAAAAAAAAACTCACTTTTAGCATTCATACATTCAAAGGAGTTCACTGAATCTCCGATATCTGCCAAAGATACTGCCAGCACAGGGGGAAACATTAAGCTTCGCCCTTTCAAGGACAGCCATGAAGTGGACAGATAAGATAGTTAATAACCACATATAAAGAATTGTGAAAGCACAGCTGTGATGAGTTGTTATATGGAGAGAATCTTGGTGTTATGAATGCACATGATAAAGTGTGGACATGACAATAGCTTCTCAAAGGAAATGAGTGAATATAAAACTACAGTC
The DNA here is from genome assembly GCF_030435755.1 of Ochotona princeps. NCBI lineage: Eukaryota > Metazoa > Chordata > Mammalia > Lagomorpha > Ochotonidae > Ochotona > Ochotona princeps. The sequence continues at coordinate 15,964,249 of NC_080840.1, read as the reverse complement.
AAGTGAGAAGAAAGAGGATTCTGCCCAGGTGGGAGGGTGTGCACCAAGGCCGTGTAGACAGGAGTAAGCACAAGTGTGCATAACACTGAAGAATGTCTGAGTGGTTACAGAGGTCCTGCCAAGGGAAGAGTGGTGAAAGTAGGTTTCAACACTCATGTAGTAACTGGCAAACGTACACGTGCCCGTGTTAGTGTTAGCAAAAGTCAAATCCTTCCCAGTATCCTTAAAACAATAGGAAAACACTATCGACACTTTCAGGCCAAGAGAAATGATCCATCAGGATTGTGTTTGGAAAAATCAATATGGTTGATGAATTCGGGATAGGCAAGTAGGCAGTACAGGGAAACCAATTTGGATTCTCTTCCTGTTGCTTCTCCAGAAGAAAGTCATAGTACAAAATAGTGCTTTCAGGTTCAAGATAGAGTGGGTTAACAGCAACATGTAAGCCAGGTAAAATACAAGGACTTGGCACAGAGTGACCAGAAGTGCTAGGAACACAGATTGATTCTTTGGGCATCTGGTTTGTACAGTTTAATCTGCAGTGTTTCTTTTATAGAAATACACACATAAGCTAAGGAACAGTTTCAGATCATTTAAAAGCCAGAAAAGATGTTTTGGACACATAGGTAGAGTTTGTAGGCCTTTGAAATGCTGAAAAGTAGATATTCCCAAGGAACAGAAAATTCCAACCACACTAAAGATTTCTCCAAGGGGGAGAACATAAAAGAGGAAGGGAGATGAGAGAATGCGTCTCAGTTGACCAGTCCTAACTCCACAGCTCACAGAAGAACTCAGAATAGGGTCCTAAGTCTGGGGCAGTCTTGCTCAATTTGGATACTTCCTATCACAACAATTTCCATCTCTTTGTATTGCCTTTCCTGCATTCCCCCCTATATTCATATTCTCATCTGCTGTTTTACAGAATTATAATGTTTGGATATCTTGGGGCAGGAGTTTGCAATGAGAACCAGAAAGAATGTTCCAGGTTTATGCACAAGGGATGTTGTCAACTAAATAGAAGTATTGGAATTGAATATCAAATTCAAGTTCTGCAAGGGTGAGAATGAAGTTAATGATTATGATGGAAGGCTGACATGGTGGCTCAACAGGCTAATATTCCACTTGTAAGGACTGGCATCCTGTGTAGGTTCTGATTCTTGTTTGGCCGCTGAGATCTGGCCATTGCAGTCATTTGGGGAAAGAAACTGTGGATGGAAAATCTCTCTATATTTTTGTGTCTTCTGCTTTCTGTAAAGCTGCCTTTGAAATAAAAATAAATGTCTTTTAAAAAATCACAATGGTAAGTAGCAGTATTTGTCCTTCTGTATCAAAATATCAAAGGGAATCATGAATATGCTCATTTTATATGTGCCAATTTTTGAAGATTTATTTTATTTTTTAGCTTGAAAGACAGAGTAGCAGAGGGAAAGAGGAGAGGCAGATCTTTCATCCATTGTTTTGCTCCCCAAATGGCCACAATGCCTGGGGCTGAGCAATCCAAAGCCACAAGCCAGAGGTCTCTTTCAGGTCTCCCACGTGGGTGCAGGGTCCGAAGGACTTGAACCATACTATTCTGTTTTCCCAGGCCATAGGTAGTGAGTGAATGGGAAGGAACCCAACATGAATCAGCAACCATATGGAATACCACCACTGCACTCAGAGGCTTAGTGGACTATGCCACAACTCTGACCCTTCTATTTGTCAGTTGAGAGTGTGTGTGTATATGTGTACAGATGTTTATTTGTTTGTTTGTTTGGGAGTCAGAATTACAGAGAGAGTGATACTCCATCCACTTGTTCATGCCACAAATGAGCCTAACGGTCCAGACTGCTCATGCCAAACTCAGAAGAAAGGAATTCCATCAGGCCTCCAATGGGGTGCAGGGTCCCAAAGACTTCAGCCATCTTCTGCTACTTTCGGAAGTGTGTTACCAGGGAGCCAAAATGGAAGTGGAGCAGCTGGGACACAAACTAGTGCACACATGGGAAGCAGTGCTGCAGAAGCAGGCTTATCCTGCTGTCAGGTGCACTACAGAGCTGGCTCCTACGCACCAAGTTTTTCAAATGACAAAAGGAGCATATACAGAGGAGAAGCCTTTCATCATATAGAACATGACATACCTTGTGAAACGACAAAAATCACAGTTGAGAGGAATGATTTGTTTAAAGTTATAAAAAAAAAAAAGCCTAATCATTTGGTAAGCTTTCTTAACTGTCAACATTCTACTTTTTTTAAAGGGATTTATTTACTTTTATTGGAGAGGCAGATTTACAGAGAGAAGGAGAGACAGATCTTCCATTCACTGGTTCACTCCACAAGTGGCTGCAATGGTCGGAGCTCAGCTATCCAAAGCCAGATGGCAGGACCGGGAGCTTTTTCCTGGTCTCCCTTGCAGGTGCAGAGTCCCAAGGTCTTGGGCCATCCTCTACTGCTTTTCCAGGCCAAAAGCAGGGGGCTGAATGGGAAGTGGAGAAACTGGGACATGAACCGGCGACCATATGGGATCCCAGCAGATGCAAGGTGAGGATTTAGTCAATTGAGCTATCCTGCTAAGTCCTCCACTATTTTTTTAAATTAAAAATATTAAATTATATTTATTTTAATGGCTAACAGAGAGATGGGAAGAGAGAAAGAGGAGGAGGAAGAAAGAGAGATCAAAGAGGTAAGGAGCACCCATTCACTGGTTCATTCCTTACCTCCCCACAGTGGAAGCCAAGAAATCAGTCTAGGCCTCCATACAGCCATCCGCAAGGCAAGTATTTGAATGTGACTGCTGTCTCCCAGCATCTTCATTAGCAGGAAGTTACGGGCTGGAGCCAGTAGTCAAATCCAGCTGTCCTAAGCTGTGGCTTGTCTGTTAGTTAAGTGCCTGTCCTACCTTCTATTTTATTTGTCATATTAACTCCATAATCACTTTGTGAAAAACAACATTTTTAAAACAAAAGGATATTTCTATTGTATCCTCTGTGCTACCACCCACAATTACTTCTTTGCCTGAAAATGTGAATGATAACTAGAAACATGGAAGTTTGAATTCATGTCCATGTAGAGAAAGTGTTACATTAAAGGCTCGAGGTCATCATTTTTTCAGATTCACAAAGTTGGTTTGCTGACCCCACAGCTTCAGCTGCTGTCTGTGATACCAGCTTCTGATACACCAGAGGGCTGGTTCAAGCCCTAACCACTCTACTTTCAGTTCAGCTTCCTACTAACATCCCTGGGAAGGCACACGTATTTTGATTTGCTACATGAGTGGCAGGAACAATCGAATTCCTGAATTCTAGCCAAAGCCTTGCCTAGACCTACTTGTTGCAGCTATCTGGGGAGGCTAATAGCAGGTGGAGGATGTGTGTGTGTGTGTGTGTGTGTGTGTGTGTGTGTGTTTAGTGTTACATCTTCTCTGTAGCTTTGCCTTTTCAATACACAAATCTTAAAATTCTCTGATTATTTGCCTTAATCATGGGGATTTCAATCACTTCGGTCTGTGGGGTGCCAAGTGATCTTTACTGTAAAAATTTTTAGAAATAAGATGATGTGCACTACCTGTTGGAAACTATAGATTAGGAGCAGCAACCAATTGTTTCTCTACTGAAAGATATGTGGTTGAAGAGCGTTGGTTAACGTTCTTTAAACCAACTACCCAGATATCCCTCACCTTCTCCCTCTTAAGTATTATCTGAGTATTTCCCAATGTAGAGTTTGTCAGCTTGTTCTCTGAAAGGTCAGGAAGCCGTATTAGTTGCTGCTTTCAAAGCTACTACATCCTTCTTCTGCAAGATTAAAATCTTTAGCTATTCCTGAAACTTGAAAGAAAAAAAAGAAATGGGAACTAAAACATCTTATTCCATTCACTTTTCATTTTTTTTTCTGCTTTTAATTTCACAAGGAGCCACATCACTACATCTGAAAGAATACTTACCAGGAATAGTAAGAACATGCTGAAGCAAAGGAAAATGTGCTGTATTAGAGTGTTTGCATGAGACTTTGAGATGGGCTCGCCTGCCGTCTTTTCCGTTCTTCTCTGAGTGTGTTCTGTCTTCAGAGGCTTCATAACTCAGTTCCAGATGTAATTCAGTTCTTTCGGCTAATCGAATACAGTGATTGGCAATGGACTTGAATTCCAAATGGAGTTAAGTGTGGAGAGACGCAGTAGGAAGCAAGAGGCTCATTTTGCTTGGGTCATGAAGTAGACACAACTTCACTCCAGAGCCAGTAATTCTAGAAGCAGTTGCTTGTCTCTTGGCGTCTTACACCATTACCCTGGAGCCAATCGTCACCATCAATTCCCCAGCTCTTCTCTGTGGTAGAGACATACTCTTCCAGCTGCTGAGTTGTGTAGCGTTGCCCTACATGTTAATCCTGTAGGCACCGATTTCTCAGCTCTTTGAAGCCTTTGGTGAATAACTACTCTCTGTCCTAAAAGGTGCTTGAGTATGGCTTGAAATATTGGGTCAAAATCCTCACTCAGCTGAATCAGTGACTGTGTCACTTTATGCAGTTCTCTGAGTGGTGGTTTTCTCCTCTGTTAAATAAGGTAAGAGCTCATGCGAAGAACCGTAGGAGGATTGAAATCATCACAAATGGGGAGCCCACATGAAACAGAACAGTATGCCAGGAATACTCAGTAAATCTTCGATGCTGTCTTTATTGAGATCTCTCCTGCTACAACTGTCTAGGGTTTTAACCCTGCCAGCAAGCCCCGGGGTCACCGAGGGCAAGGTGATGGTGTTCTTCGGCCATAAGAACCACTAGAGACAAGCTTGTGAGAAATGTCCACTTGATGATGCACATGTTACATGTTTTAAAGGATAAGGAAGGTGAGGGCAGGAGGGCGGCTTCCAGCAGTCCTCCCAGCCACCAAAGATGCTGTAATTGGCTATAAGGCATGCCTATTCCCCTTGACCTAGTCATGTCAGAGGTCACGCTCCGTGCGCAGGACTGGAAGCTGTGCCTTGGGTCGTGGGCAAGTAAGCGGTGAGCCATGCCCACCAGGTAGAAGGTAAAGAGTTGGTAACGATTGCCCACACAATTGTGAGAATTGCTCCAATTATTGCCACTGAATCCTAACTGACAGAAAATGTGCTCAGGTTTGTCATCTGTTCCTGAAAATTGTGGATGAAGTCCATTTATTTTTATTTTATTTTTTTAGGAGAAAGGATTGGGGTTTCAAAAGTTAACATAAATTTTCCCTGACACTTCATTTTTGCTGTTGGTTTAATGTTAATACCAAGAGAAGATATGCAGTGTAGCTCTCACACACACAAACACATACATGTATATACACACATATATAATAAGACAGTCAACATGGTTTTTATGATAAGCTAACTGGACTTGAACAGTTGTCAAGTATATTCCTCAGATCCATATGTTGATTTTTTTTTTTAAGATTTATTCATTTTATTACAGCCAGATATACACAGAGGAGGAGAGACAGAGAGGAAGATCTTCCATCCGATGATTCACTCCCCAAGTGAGCCGCAACCGGCCGATGCGTGCCGATCCGAAGCCGGGAACCTGGAACCTCTTCTGGGTCTCCCACGCGGGTGCAGTGTCCCAATGCATTGGGCCGTCCTCAACTGCTTTCCCAGGCCACAAGCAGGGAGCTGGATGGGAAGTGGAGCTGCCAGGATTAGAACCAGCGACCATATGGGATCGCAGGGCTTTCAAGGCAAGGACTTCAGCCGCTAGGCCATGCCGCCGGGCCCCATATGTTAATTTTTAACAATCCATAATAATACACAGATTAAAGTATCAGTTTTAACATTTATGTTTTGTCGTGTATGTGGGCCAGGTTTGTGGCACAGTGGTCTAAGCTGCCACTTGTGATAATGACATACCTTATTGGAGCACTGGTTTGAGAAGCTGGTGCTGTGTTTGTCATCCAGACAGCGCAATGTCTTTGGAAAAGCAACAGAAAATGGCCCTAGTGGTGGGACCTAAGCAACCTACGTGGGAGACCCAATTGGAACTTTAGGTCATTGTTGCCATTTGACAAATGAACGGGTGAACGGGATATCTGTTCCTCTGCCTGTTCCTTTCTCTCGTTCTGCCTTTTAAGTAGATAAAATAAATTTCTTTTAACATTAGATAGCATTACTTTTTTCTATTGAATTTTTATAAGTTTTTAATTATTAAATCTCAGATACAGTTCCCAATACACAGAGCTTCATGTTTATCCCCAGCTAGGAAAATGGTGCCACAGCACTTACAGAGGTTTCCAGTGAATCAAAGTTCAGCAACCACAAATACCTTTTTAAATGGAGAACAAGCCAATTTCCTTGTTTAATTATCTGTGAGATGTAGCCGTTTACAAGCTGTGACATACTCAGTCATCCATATAACAGATAAAATTCCCAAGGTGAAGAGTGAAATTACATCTGGCTTCTCACCAGCCATGTGTCATCACAAATGCTTTTCAGACTCATTGCTCCAAGGGAGACAAAAGTACCTGAGTTTTACCATGTCTTTAGTCTTCTCTTACTGCATTACCAACCTTTGAGGGCATCCTGTTTGTGTTGTTAAGTTCTGATGCTTTGCACCAGTGAACACAGCTTTTTACAATCTGAATTTTCTTTCTTTTTTTTTTTTCTACTAAGAAAGTGTTTAGGTGCCATTATCCATTACATTTGGTAGATTAAACAGGTATTTTCACATTAAAATTTCTGTTAATTATTGTGAAATAAAAATCAGTATCTAATACATTGTTTGCTTACCTATACATAAGCACCATCTTTTATCTTCCTAACTCTGAGTGCTCAGCAGACTCTAAACATAGTCATTAGCTTTTAAATAGTGAGTGATTACTCTTTTCAGAAGAAGGAAAGAAAATGAAAAATCAAGATAATCACAAAATAGTCGTCACTTACTATATTTCTGAAAACATTGTGATATCCAGACTTGAAAATAATACAAGAGAATCCTAATAAAAATTACTCCATGTAATTTTTAGTTTATCAATTTAGTGTTTTAGATATGTAATTCCACACTTTTTAAAATTAGTGGTGATTGGTTTTTTCAGATTTTCAAATTAAAATGAAGTTTGATTGATTAACATCTATATTGCCATATTTGAAAAATTTAAATCAAGCGTATGTATCAATAACAACAAAAATGAATGAAGACTTGTGTTCAAATTTTGAGTATATTATTCCTGTAATATTAAAGTGTATGTACATCAGCTACCTTATTTACAAACATTTATATCCGCTGTTTGACCAAATGATGCTTGTTTAATTTGAAAATGTACAAAGTATCCTTTGAAAAGGAATGAAGTACCACAGGCATCCACTCTCCTGCTGTCACCCAATGACTTCAATATGCCTACACTTTGACAAAATTTGTTTGTGATCTGACAAGAGGCTATGTGAGCAGTTGAGGCTTTAATCTTGACTTGGAACTGGTTTGAGCAGGATTTGTTTATCCTAAGTATCTGAAGTCAGAGCCAATAAGTCTCTTAGTTTTGAATAGCCTTCAATGTCTATTCCCATTTGGACAGGCTTGATAAGCCTATTTGCAGATAACTAGTACTCACACATGAGTTGTTGCACATGCATTGGTGAATCAAGACATGTTTTGAAAAATAGCCTCCCCTGCAATTGTATCTGTATTTGTACTTCAAGCATATGGGGTTTCCTTCTTCCTTAAGTGTTCAAGGTAAATGTATACATTGGCAAATGTAACTCTGTAATGGTTGGCCCATCAACCAGGAGATTAATGAGGGTCTAACTGAACAATAGATCAAAGGCGGGGAATATTGATGTGTATTCCTGGGCAGGGATGGGTCAGGGCACGGTGAAACAAACCAGGTTTCAGATTGGTTAGTCCAGAGGAGAAAAAAAAAAGAGGGGAAGAGAACAGGATGATAGTAACATGGCTGACTAGCAAAAAATTATTGAGAATAGAATTGCAAATTGAGGGTGGTTAGCTGAGGAAACTGAGAAACTAAGTGAAAGAGATGAAGTTTTCCAGAACAGTCAGCAACAGATTTTGGAATGTGGATACTGGGAGTCAAGCTGATCCTAACACTTTAATGTAGTTTTCCAAAGAAGGACAGTTGTTCTTATGCATTTGTTGCTTTGCTTTGCTGTTTACATCTGATGAAACTCAATTAATAACCATAAAATCTAATTATAATGTGAGGGTCTGTAGCCTAGTCATTTGCAATAAAATACTCCAAAACACTAACTTAGAAGAATTGTTTTGTCAGCCCTAGCAGTTGTGGCCACTGGGGAGTGAACTAACATATGGAAGAGCTCTCTCTGTCTCCTGCTGTCTCTCTCTGTAGTTCTGTCGTTCAAATAAATAAAAATAAATCTTCAAAAATTAAAGAGTAAATATTTTAAACGTGTAAAAAAACAGAAAAGGCAAAAAAAACAGAAAAAGAATTATTCTGAGATTATTGGAGTTAAAGACAGAGTTAATTTCATGAGAGTCTTAAGTGTATTTATTTTATTTGTATTTATTTGAAAGAAAGGAGAGAGAGAGAGACAGAGAGACAGAGAGAGAGAGAGAGAGAGAGAGAGAGAGAGAGAGAATCCATCTGCTCAATCACTCTCCAAATGTTTGCGACAACCAGGGCTGAGCCAAGGCCAAGACAGTTGTCAAAAATTCCATCTGAGATTCCCATCTGGCATACAGGGATCCAAACACATAATTTATTGCCTACTGCCTCTCATGGTGCTCATTAGCAGGTTACTGGATCAGAAGCAGATCTGGGACTCTGATATGGAATAAGAGGATTTCAATTGCTAGGCAAAGTGCCTATCTAAACAGTTTTCCTTTAAATTGTTGTTTAGTGTGCAATCTTGTGGGATAGTAGATCAGGGACCAGGGTATTGTAGCCTCAGCTCATATACAGTCCTGGCTTGCTACCTCCCTTAGATGTGTCCCCTGCCACCTGCTCTCCTGTCTCACCCATCAATCACTGCAGGTCTCCATCCCTGGTTAAAGTCAGGGTGGGGGTGCAGGGTGGGTTGGAGTCAGGAGTTTGTGTCCTGACTTGAGCACTCAAGAGGATCTATACTCCCTTCGAGTATCTTGTGCCCAAGAGCACATAACATTTCCCAGAAAATGTAAACCACTATGACAGAGAGACAGAGAGATGGGGAGGCTGTGAAAGAAATAAAATGGCATTTTCTTATTGAACTGGACCCCACACATTTTGAAACCGAATCTAATTAAAGCTTTTTTGTTTTGTTTTGTTTTTTACCAGAAAGACCTACAGTAGATATCAAGTCCACCACTATTCAAATGTTGCTTGAAGAAGGTTCACTATTTAAAGAAATGTCGTGGCAGTCACCAATATTTTAAAGTCCCTTTTTTTGGTACCTAGTTAAAGGGGAAGAGTTCACCTGCCCTCTCTCTCTCCCCTTTTCTCAAAGTTGACCCTGAAGCACCACCCAGAATTAACCCTAAGCTCTGAGCAACAGCATCTGTAAGCTGGCCAGCCTCGCCAAACTCCATTCGATGCTAGTAGAAACACAGACTTGTAGATTATCTTCTCCAGGTTCACAATGATTTTTAAACACAGGATTGATGCATTCACGTAAAAGTCAAAGTCATAGAGGAGAGCCACAACCAGAGTGAGAGAGGAAGGAAGCTTTCAAATGCTGATTGATTCCCCAAATGGACACAACGGCCAAGATTCAGCCAAGGCCAGATCCAAGACCAGAGAGCTTGATCTCCATCTCTCCCATGGGTGCAGAGGCCCAGACACTCAGACCATTTTATGCTTCTTTCCTGGCTTCTCAAGCAGGGAGCTGAAGCAGACCCAGTGTCCCTGTGGGATGCCAGTATTACTCCACAAGAATGGATGTCATAAAAATACTTGTGATAAAATCATTTTGAACCTAGATTTTAATATTTCTGGTACTGGGCTTTGTTCTCCTACAATTTCCTTTCAGTTACTATTTCTCTCACCATGTCTCCTTCAGCCTTTGGAGGAGTAAATCTGCAGTAAATAAATTGAAGGATGTGATCCTTCCGTCAATAATTAGGTGTCACTGAACAGCGCGCTAGGCCAGAGCAGAATGCACAGGACCCAAGTCCGCATCTCAGCACTTGTTCACCCACCATCTTTTCACTCTGTACGTCTTGTATGCTAGATGTTGTGTGAAGAACTTCATGGAAAATAACCCACTTAGTTCTTGGAATATCCCGCAAAAGATCAGAATCGCTGTTTCTTATTGTGTACATGTGATTACAGACTCTGCAAATCCCTATTTTTTCCCCTCCCAGCAAGCGATAGCAAAGCTGGGAGTTTAACACAACCAATGCTGGTTCAACAGCCCAAGCACATACTCTCAAGGCAAACTGTCTCCTTTTTTTTGCAAAGAAGCAAAATCAGGCCTGGCCAGTCCTTCACTCCTCTCCAGCCTGCATCCGAGAGAGCTTTGAGACATGTTAAAAATCCTGATACTGTCCTGAACTCTTTTCCAGCAGCCAATTTTTGCGAAGTTGACAGATTTGACCCATGAGAGGCAATTCCGTTGCTGGTTCCTATTTTGATCAAATGAACAGTTAAGGAATGTGCTACAGTTGCTGTCGTGGGCCACTGGATACGGGTTAGTAAATTCACTCACTATGCTAAAGAAGAGGGGACGTTTACAGTTGTCATCTGCTTTATCAAGGTTGCTTTTTCTTTCATTTTCTTTGACACATTTGTTTTCACAGCATATAATCTGCATCTTTCAATATCACCTACTTCTTCGAAAAATTCAGCTATTAAAATATGTTGTTAGACAAAATTTCAGCCTGTATAAAGAACTTTAACATTTGACCCCTGTACTTGTTTAAATCAATACTTCTTTTGATTGAATGATTTTACTCTTTCAGCTAAGCCAACAGTGAAAAATACTCAGGGACTTAAGAATGAGGTTTTCATGTTAAAATTTGAAAAACAAAATCACACTTAAATACTGTTTAAAATAGGGCCAGCATTATGGCATAGCTTGTTAAGCAGACTACATCATGGGCTTCCAAGATGGGTGCTGATTCATGTTCTGGCTGATCCATTCCTTATCCAGCATCCTGAAAATGTGCCTAGGAAAACAGCAGAAGCTGGCTCACATACTCAAGACTCTACTACCCATATGGGAGACTGGGAAGGAGCTCCTGGTTCCTGGTTTCAGCATGCCTCAGACTTAACGTTACACTGTAGCCACTTGGGTTATGAATCAGTAGCGGAAGACATTGCTATCTCATTCTCTCTCTCTCTCTGTTTATATATATGCAACTAATTAACAAAACTGCAAGGAAGGCAGATGAGGAGCTGAAGATAATCTTCTCAACAAAAGTGCTGGAAAAAGAAGGCATCCACACAAAAAATATCCAAGGTGGATCCTCTTCAAACCTTGTGTATGAATATCACCTGTGCTCAAGGCTCTACACACAGAAATTAAAACTATAATTTCTAGAAAGCAACAAACTAATAAGAAAAATCATCTATTATATTTACCCACTTGGCAATTTTTTAAAGATTTATTTATATTTTTTGGAAAGGCAGATACACAGAGAGGAGGAGAGACAGAGAGGAAGATCTTCCTTCCGATGGTTCACTCCCCAAGTGGCTGCATCGGTTGGAGTTGAGCCAATCCGAAGCCAGGAGCCTCTTCCATGTCTTCCATGAAGGTGCAGAGTCCCAAGACTTTGGGCCATCTTCAATTGCTTTCCCAGGCCACAAGCAGGGAGCTGGATGGGAAGCAGGGCCACCAGGACTAGAACCGGCACCCATATGGGATCCTGGCATGTTTAAGGTGAGGACTTTAACCACTATGCTATTGCACCTGGCCCCACTTGGCCATATTTTTAGATCCCACCAAGAACACAGACAACAGAAGCAAAAATAAATACTTGAGATGACAAAAAATTGAAAAACTTCTGCACTGCAAAGAAAATAATAAAATGGGGAAGAAACAGCCCACAGATTGGAAGGAAATGTTGCTAATCATATATCTGCTAAGGGAGAACGTTCAAAATATGTAGCAGTTCTTGGGAGGTACACATGCTACACAGAAGTGCCTGATTTTAGTTCTGGCTACTTAATTGCTAACCCACCTTCCTGAAACTGTGCCTGCCGGGAGGCAGCAATGAAGGCTAGCAGTCGGACCCTTGACATCTATGTTGGACACATAGCTGGAGTTCTGAGCTACTGGCCTCAGCCTCGGCTGGCCCCTTCTAAAGTAGGCATTCGGGGAGTGAATCTGCAGATGCAAGAACTCTCTCTCATCCTCTCTCTCACTCTTGCTCTCCTCTCTCTATGTGCGTCACTCTTCTGTCAGGCAAACAAAATGAATAAAAGTGATTTTTAAAATCACAATGGGTGCATGAAAAGGTGCTCAACATCACTAATTATTAGGGAAACGAAAATCCAAACCACAACCATGTCATGTCACCTCCTACCTGTTAGAGGGAATGTTCTGAAAAAGGTAAGTGATAACAGGGATTGGCAAGGGCATGGAAAGGGACCTTCTTTTATACTATTTGCAGGCATAAAAATTTGTACAGCTATTATAAAAAACAATATTACTGCACTCAGAAATTGAAGATGGTGCTGCCACATTGTCCCACACTCTGTCTGCAACATACATACCCAATGGAAACGAAAACAGCATCTGTGGATATCTACGCTCCCATTATTAAGACAGTATTATTCATAATAGCCAGGACAGGAAAAATAGAAACTGCTCAAGAAATTGATAGATAGTATGTAGATGGATTATTGAACCAAAAAGAAGGGTGTGCACTCATTAACCCAGGCATGAATCTGGAAGAGATTCACCAGGTAAAATGTACCACGGATAGCAAGAAAACGCTACTTTAATTTTTTTTAGTATCTGAAATCTGAAAACATTGATTTGATGGAAATGTGGTAGAATAATGATTATCAGGGGCTGGGAGAGGAGCAGAACTGGGAAACATAAGTCAAAATGTACAAAATTACAAATGATAAAGAAGTCTAGAGCTCTCAGGTAAGGCAGGAGGGCTGTGGTTAATAATGTTAAATGAACATTGTATCCTGAAAATGGAATAAGAGTATAGACTTAGGGTTACCATCCCATGAAAAGATAACTATGTATTATGATGCAAATTCAACTTTTATGATTGCAACAACAATTTCCCTACGTATACATATCAAAACATCGCTTTAAGTATACATAATAAAATATAAATTTTAATTAGCTAACTTTGTAAAAAAAAATAGGAATAGCTCTGACTTATGATGTGCAAAACTTCAAAATGAAACTAAGAGGCTGGAGAATTTTTTCAAGTTTGGCTGTTGGAGTTTCGTAACTTCCTTGGCTCCTGGAGACATCTGAGTCCACAACTCTTGCCAACACCATTTGATTTGAATTTACTATTCTTTATAATATGAGAATTATGAGTGGATTTAAGCACTGACAAAAGTACCAGTTAGGGCCTGGCGTGATAGCCTAACGGCTTAAGTCCTCAGCTTTACACACCACAATCCTGTATGGGCAACGGTTCTAATCCTGGGCAGCTCCTCTTCCCATCCAGCTCCCTGCTTGTGGCCTGGGAAAGCAGTCAAGGATGGGACAAAGGCTTGGGACCCTAAACCTACATGGAAGATTCCTAAACCTGGGGAGATTTCTGGCTCCTGGCTTCGGATCAGCTCAGCTCCAGCCATTGTGGGGGCTTGGGGAATGAATCAACGGACGGAAAATCTTCCTCTCCGTCCCTCCTCCTCTCCGTATATTTGCCTTTCCAATAAAAATAAATAAATCTTAATTTAAGAAAAATACCAGCTAGCCTTTGCTTTATTATGGCTTAAAATAGTAGCCAAGATTCTCCAATTTGGCAGTTCAGACTTGCTTAGCTGGTTGCTGTTTCTCGTCTCCCTAGGACTTGGTTGCACATCTGCATTTAGCCAGCAAATGAGATGGACAGCTTAGACGAGTTGCATTGATGACCGTTCATCTCCATTAAGCCTCTCTCCTGTTGCAGCTGGCAAAAGCAACAGCAATACAGGAGTTCCAAGACAGTAAACAAAGGTGAACTCCTTCCCTTGAGGCCCAGGTTTTGAACTGAACTTCTTTCTTTCCTTTGCTTTCTGTTGGTCAAGGTTTGGGTCAGAAACAAAAATTCTGAGAACATATCCTATCTCATGAAAGGAGAAAGTGCAAAATTTCATCACAAAGGATGTTCATACAGGGAAATAAAACAACAACAAGAAGTTCGGGCCATCAGTTTATCATAGCGGAAGGGAAGGAATGGAAAATCACATTTCAGAGCCACTAGAAACTATTGCCCAGAGATAGAGTTAATTGTGATTGCGGGTGATTTGTTTTTCTCTGTCAATCTATCCCTGGTTATATTTGAGCTGTGCTTCTGAGTATAAACTTTTCTCTATCATTCAGTTGTGAGGGTCATTGCTAAACAAATAAACAAGGATCCTTTGGGCTGGGGAAGTAATAGGCACATCCAGATGCCATCAAGCCAGGCTCTCAGAACTGGGCAATCCGTTAGAGGGAGGAGGCAGCTTTGCATAAGCCAGAAGGAGCAGGGAGGGGAAATTAAATGACCTAAGTGGCCGAACAGTCCAAAACCTTCCCATAGCAATGACTAATGATTTGATAAATGAAAAAATGTGCTTCAGCTGACAGGTCACTACATCACCATTGCGTGTTTGCTTTTAAACCACAGAGCCAGAGGAGGTTCCTTCTGATATTTGCGAATGGAAACTAGTGATTTATGCTCTCACACGTGGACTTGCGAGCAGGGACACTTCAGCGCCTTCCAGACTGTGAGCTGCCTGCTCAAGCCTCCCAGCAGGGTTTCCCAGAAGAGCTTTCCCTGCCTCCACCCCTCCCTAGGATATGTCTCTGAAGGTGATGATATTGGAGCACTTGCATTATCAAAGGTTTTGAGGAGCAGACCTTGGATGTAGTGTTTAAGATGTTTCTTAGGATCTACTGCCCATGTCAGAGTGCCTGAATCCAAGCCCTGGCCCCAGGCCCGATGCCGGGTTTTGTGAGGATGCACAGCCTGTAGGATGGCAGGTAGCAGTTCAGCTTACACGACCTGCCACCCACAGGGAGAACCAAACCAGGTACCAAGTTCTTGGCTTTGGCCTGACCCAGCCCTGGCTGTTGTGTGAGTGAAATACCAAATGGGACATTCTCTCTCTCTCTCTCTCGCTCTCTCCTTAATCTTTAATGCTTCTCTCTGCTTAGTTATTTTCAAAACCGAAAAGAAAACCACAAAATATAAGTTACTGTGCTAGGTCACTTTGATTGTCTTTATAATATTTTTGTGTGTTGAAGCAAGTTTGAAGATGAGGTATATTATTGCAATGAATATACTTCAAACAGCTTTGAATGCATAAATGACACGTTAATGTGTTACAATATCATGCCATAGATTTTACCGCTATGCGTGTTCAAAATGTTAACTATTACATTGGTTTTTTTTTCATGATAAAACACAATATAGACAGACGTCTGCTATTGCTTTTGTAACTTATTTTCTCACTTACCTTCCAAAAATATAGATAAGATGCTTCTCCTTAACCAGGTCATGTAACTGTGAGTGCGTTATGCTTGCAGGTGAATGACAGTAAAAACAGAGCTTCACACACGATCAATGACTATTTCTGAATGGTGCTTTAAATGCTGTTAAATTGTTGGAATATCAAGAGCAATTTCACCATTTGAATCAATGAAAGAGAAATAAGTCTCCCTAATTTCATGTCCAGATTTCTTCCTACAATTTTGGGTTAACAAACTTGTGGCTATTTTAATTTCAATATCAATTTTTTTTTATTGGGGTTCAAACATAGCTATAGACCTGTTTGTTAGAGTCACAATAAGGAATATGAAATCCTTCTATCATAGTGGCTTTGTCTTGCTTTCCTTGAGCACAAAGAATGAAGTGGCCAAAATTCAGAATATCTCAGCATTTTGAAACAGAATTTGGGGGCTGGTGTTAGAGTGATTGAATCTGCCTTTGGCGCTTCATCCTGTCACACCCATAGTTGGTGGAGGGCAAGACTCTTGGGCCGTCTTCTACTCTTCCCAGGCCATTTGGAGCTGAATCCAAATCGGAACAGCTTAGGCATCAAGTGGCCCCCACATAGGTAGGTATGTTAGGCCACAATGCTAAGTAAATATTTTAATATCTTAGTAGGAAATTAGGATATAACAATGCAAAAGCCATCATAATCTTCACTGTCACCTCTAGCACCCATGCGGAAGGACAGGATGCCTCCCTTGGGTCTTGGTTTCAATGTGGCTCAGCCCCAGCCCCTGTAGCCATTTAGGGAGTCCAGAGAGTGAACCAACAAATGAAAGATTTCTCTCTCTCTCTCTCTCTCTCTCTCTCCCCTCTCTCATTCTTTCTCTCTGTCACATTGTCTCCTTCTCTCTGTGACTTTCAAATAAATAAGTAAACCTTAAAATATTTGTTCAAAATGTATTTAAAAGATGCTTATTTGAGGACCAAAAAAGTTTGGAATACATGCATGCATGCATGATGTTTTAAATAAGATAAGTTTTCTATAAATTTCTTGAGGACAGCTTGTATTTCAGATTCCTGGATAAAAATACATACCTGCAAGTGGAGCAGAGCAGCTCAAGTTGATGACGGACCTTAAAATAGAAAGCCACAGTTGCTCCAGTAAAATCTGTTTCCCAGACCAGTCTGCTGCTAAAGAATGCCCCAGGCATTTGATTAAATTATCTTAAGCAAGATATTGAGCTAACCCAGTCTCACATGTCTTGTCTGAAGTCATTTTTTATTGAACTGTCTCAATTACATATTTTTCTAGTTTTTTTTTCAAATTTCATGCTGTTCATTATCACTTTACTCATTTTTTTCTTATGCTGGTGATCAATTTGTTCTCATCTATTATAAAAGAGATTACCCATTCAGCATGCCAGCATATTGCACTGCTGTGTGTCTATATACAGCACTTTCGTCCACTGTGAGCCAAATTCTCTGGCTCTGGTTTTATTACTAAACCTCCTCCTTTCTCACAGCGTCTGCCTGAGAAGAAAAAGAGGGAAGGATATTCAAGTTTCCAAAGCCCAGCAAGAATTTGGACAGAGTTCTCAGACAACGTACTCTTTTTTCTTTTTTTTTTTTTTCTTCTTCCTGGTTTCTGGCTAGAACGTGTGATTTTGGAACATTGTAAATCCACATCCCAGTCTTTAAAAAGTGAGGAAATACCTCAGTGAAGAAACAAAAGCTCCTGAGTTGGATGCTTTTAGAAACCCATTGAGTTATAAATAGTTTTAGAAAAAGCAGCCTGGTGCTGAAAGTACTTACATATGGCCATTTGCTTTTGAGTGTTACTGAAAATAGTGATTTGAAAAACTAAATATTTTACCACCAAAGTACCTTTTGCTTACGAAAGCCTGAAAAATAGGTATGACAGTTACCTGAGCTCTTGTCAGAGTCACACATTGTGGCCCGGTGCTGTAGCTGGTGGATGAAGTCCTCGCCTTGTATGTGCCGGATTCCCGTTTGGGCACTGGTTTGTGTCCCAGCTACTTCTCTTGCTATCCAGCTCCCTGCTTGTGGCCTGGGAAAGCAGTCGAGGACAGCCCGAAGTCTTGGGACCCTGCACCCGTGTGGAAGACCCTGAGGAAGCTCCTGGCTCCTGGCTTCAGATCGGCTCAGGTCTGGCCATTGCGACCATTTGGGGAGTGAATCAGTGCATGGAAGATCTTCCTCTCTGTCCTCCTCCTCTCTGTATATCTGGCTTTCCAGTAAAAATAAATAAATCTTCAAAAAATAGATAAAAGAACCACAAATTGATAGTTACCAGAGGAGGAGATCCCAAAGAGTCACTCTTGAAATGTCATAAAGAAGTGATCGACAGGCTTGCCTTAAAAGGCAACGCTATCAAGCCACAGAGATGAAATAAGATGCCTAGTTTATATTATTGACAAGTAGCCCAGGTAACATTTTCATAAAGTTCTAGGACTTCTGCTTCAAGTGGAGGGACAGAGATAAGAACCAGAAGAAAAAAAGAAAAAAGGATGGCATATTAAGGCGGAAACCCTGATGGGTACTGAACATTCTGAAAAACCCGTAGTGTCCCGACTGGGAACAGGCAGAGAATAAACCAGCAACATATTCTTCAGTGTCAGGGTCCTCCGGCAGGAAAGACAAGAGCTGGTGAGTGACGTATGTCCATTTCAGTCTTTCTAAATGTTCTAATGAGAAAGTCTTCACTCCTCCTCCGTGACGTACCACGTGACAGGGTAGAGGAGAGTAGAAGGATGCTAACCCATGAAGACAGCTTGAATTAAAACTAGATTTATCTTAGAGAAAAGCATCTTGAAATTCATGCATAATATTTTCACAATAAGCATTTTCCAGAAATGTCCAGACCCCTTGCACACCATCTTCAAATAAAAGAAACATCAGGAAAATGGAAGAGTCATTCCTATACAACAATTTGAATTTTTCTGTCTGATAACTTTAGCTGTCATTTTTTAAAATTTTTTCAGCTACTATAAATTGAATGAATTCCTGGGAAGAAGTAGAGAGAATAAGACAAAGGAGGACAACTGGGACTTTACCAAATGCCATTCTTCTGAGTCCCTCATTGTTTCCTACAACACATGTCCCCACATGGGGTACACAGAGCTCTGAGTTCAGGAGAAAAGTTTATCTGTGAAAGAGAGACACGTTTTGGAGGATGGCATTTCCAGGGAAGAAAGGGAGTTCAGGGGCACCTGGGAGGTGCTACACAGAAGAGTATCATGAGCTATATCCCACCAGATGCATCCTGATGATAAAGATAAGAAGGAAGGTGTCTGCTCTATCTATGGACCCTCAAGTACCCAAATCCACCAAGTGAAACAGAATGTTTAGAAGTTCCAGGTCACCAAATAAACAGATGTGGAGCAGCTGACACAATTGCCTGGTTCACAGGCCCAGGAAGTTACATGATCAGGAAAGGTGAAATCATGAGTATGGAGGGAGGCGTTGTAGGCTGGTTGCACATCTTGCAAGGTCTGAGGCGGATTAACAAAGTTAACAGTGCTGAGCATGAACTTCAAAACTATCTCAAGACAGAGGACCCACAACATCAAGCAGACCACAATAGGGACTGACTCTTGTTGTATCAGTGAGTGCTTAGTCATGAAGCAATCAAATCTTGCTTGGACGTACACACCATCTCTTCCCCTCTGCAGCATTCTTGCGAATTTAAGGCAGGAATCAGGAATCAGGGAAGACTAGGAGCTTTGGAATGAACTAAAGCTGGCTGACAACGATAATCCTGAATTTGCCCAAAAAGTCCTTGAATTTAATTGAGAAATTCCCAAATAAGACTACAGTAGTTATTCTGTTAAAGAAGAAGAAATCATGGTTCCAAAGTGAAGGTAAGGAAAAATACTTCCTCTTTTCTTGAATGAACTTAGCAATGCTCATGTTTTAAAATTTTTGGAGCAAGGGGAAGAGAGGGCTCTGATCATCTGGTTCGTTTCCCAAATGCCAAAAGCCAAGACTCTGTCCCAGGCCCAGGAAAGACAGCTGCTGGGAGACAGGATCTCAAGCCATATGCCCCATGTGAGCCGGCTTACTGCTTGGCCCGTACCTTCTGTCCTTCAGGGGCTGCATTAGCAGGAAGCTGGAATCAAGAGCTGGAACTGTGATTTGAGTTCAGACACTCGCATATAGGGTGTGGGCATCTAAACCAGCATCATAACTGTTACACCAAACGCCAATTCACAAATACTTCAACTTTAATTTTCATACGCACAAGTTCGCTATGTAATTGTGTTGTACTTCTCTTCTAGCCACTTCATTGACTCATGGGGAGGTCATTTGAAAAGAAAGTTTATATGTTATAATTAAAGAGAGGTATATTTTACAGATCAAAACCTTGCTCCTGGGAACAAAATGCTGACTACTTCCATTAGAGGATAAACTCCCTTATTGGTGTTTTGGATCCCAACCAAGACCTTCAAATAAGATAAATGAAGAATCGCAGCTCTTGACGGGAGTAGCTGAGAAGTAGTTGTTTGGGGGATGTAATCTCTATGACAACCTTGCGCTTGGAAAGAGTTTTTGGTAGATGACATAAATGATACACATTTCCTTGACAGATGACTTAATGCATTTTTATACTCAATTTCTAATTTATTTAGTACAAATGGTGATGTAAAGGCCAAAGCAAGGGTAACAACAGATCTTACACACACCGATTCATTGGCTACATCGCTTTATTAAATCTTTGGTCTCCTGAAGGAAATGAAAATGCGTTTATGGTTCACGCTCAGCAAGTAATTATTCAGATGTTCCCACAATACGTGATGCAGGAACTACAAAATCAGAGAGCTAAAAGAGACGTGTAAGATTTTCTGTTCTTCTTCCTTCCCCCTAAGCCCACAGAGGACTAATCAAAGTTTTACAAAAATATTGCTATTTACCTAATAACTGATGGTAGACATGAAAGTAGGATATTTTTAAAGATTTATTCATTTTTATTGGAAAGAAGATTTACAGAGAGAGAGAGAAATTTTCCATCACTAGTTCATGACACAAATAGCCACAATGGCCAGAATTGAGATGATCTGAAGGCAGGACAGACACAGAGACCCAAGAACTTGAATCATCCTCTGCTGCTTTCCTAGTCCATAAGCAGAAAGCCGGATCAGAAGTGGAACAGCCAGGACATGAACCCAAATCCATATGGGATTACAGTGCCATAGGAGGAGGATTAGCCTCATGTGTCCTCACACCAGCTCTGAGCCTAAGTTTTGGCAGATAGTCTTTGCTTTCTTGTACTTTTAAGCAACAAGTTCCTTTTGAAACTGGCCTCCACTGAAAATTATCTGCTATGACAATGTATTATATAACCAAAATCAAAATGGTTATATTGAACCACAGGGCGTCAGAGCTTGGCTCTTAAAGCTACATTTATTGCTTTCAAAACTTGATGTATCTACTCATTAACCATGTGAAAAAAAAAACATCTGTCTTAATTTTTATGGCCTAATTTCCTCATTGGTCCAATGGGGGAAAACAGCATCTACCACATGGCTTTATTCACATAAATGACATAGAGGAGAGAGAAGGCTACATATTAAGACTCAATTATGTTGGCTTTGTAAACAAGCATAATTTAAAAAACATGGAAATATGGAATTCAAATACAAGCTTAGTAGCAGGCCTTGCGGTGTAGCAGGTTAAGTGACGGCTTTAAGGCAGACATCCATATTAGAATGCTGGTTGCAGGAGCTGCCGCTCCGCTTCCAACACTATTTTCTGCTCATACACCTGGCAAAGCTTTGCAAGATGGTTCAAGTCCTTGGATCCCTGACACTGCATATGAAACCCAGATGGAGAGGACAATAGTTCAACCAGTTAATCATCTACCTCCAAGCACTGGCATCCCATATGGGCACCGGTTCAGATTCCGGCTGCTCCACTTCCCATCCAGCTCCCTGCTTATTGCCTGAGTATCAGAGGAGGATGGCCCCGGTCCTTGGACCATACACCCACGTGGAAAACACTGAAGAAGCTCAGGTCTTTTGGGGAGTGAGCCAGCAGATGGTAGCTCGCTCGCTCTCTCTCTCTCTCTCTCTCTCTCTCTCTCTCTCTCCTCTTTCTGTATATTTGCCTTTCAAATGAAAATGAATAAATTTGGAGAGAAAGAGAAAGAGAGAGCCAGAGGGAGTTGCTGGCTCTTGACCTTGGCTTGGCTCTGCCATTTGGGGAGTGAATCAATGGATGGGGGAACTCTATATTTGCCCTTCAATGTTCTTCTGTCTTCAAGTAAATATTTCTTTAAAAAATTAAAAGGTAAGCTTGTTTTGGTGCAGAACCTTTAGAAATCCATATATAGTCTTTCTTTCACACACATTTCCCAGGAATTTTTCAAAATCCCTCAAATGCATGCATTTGAAACAAACATTTTCCATTTCCACTGTTGAAATGCCTTCTTGTTTGAGGATACCCCCTCATGTAAGAGTCATCCATTGTGATGAACATAACAAAGCACTGTAGGACCAGGGATTGGGGATTTTTTTCCCAGTCTGGTTTACAAAGATGTCATATTTATTGGAAGTGGATGCAGATGTAACATTACTGAGAAAGACTGAGGGATCCTGAGCAATATGGATCCTTACCTTTACATCTCACCAGTTGATTTCTGGGGCCTTTTCTCCCTTCCCTGTTTATTAAGTACATATTTAGTGAAATTAGAAAGAAAACAAGAAAATTAGGAGCATGTGACAGAACTCTTCTGGATACTTTACCAGTATGACAAAGCATAAAGTGACCTAAATTAGAACACAGAAATCTCATGAATGCCACAGAATTTCAGTGAAAATCCTTAATCTTAATTGTCCCTGTTCCCATTCTGAGTCAGCTAGGAAATTCTTATTTCTCAGTGCATCTTCATTTTTGGGATGCATCATGGGAACCCAGACATATCACACAACATCTGGGAAAAACGGACAACCTTTCAGTTCCCCTCCCCAGAGCTCTCTGAGGATGAGAAACATCTGTTACCATGTTTTCAGCGACAGGGTATTTGATGGGTTTATTTTTCCGCTTTGCATTGGATACTCTCAGCTCAGCAAAATACTTTCCATAAAGAGGTCATCACAAATAAGGTATGATAAACTCATGAACCTGAGGTGTTAGCAATCATTCTAACTCTGTACCATCTCAGCTATTATCTTCCCTCATTATTGAAAAATAAAATGTAGTTACAATATCCAAACCAACCAATAGGCTTCCTGTGCTTGTAGTTTGAATACAGCTGGAAGATAATTTTAAAATGTGATAAAAAAGAGTGTAAGGGTGTGAGAGTCATTGAAACATTGATGCAGTTGTCCAACTCACATAAAGCAGTAGGATTTGTCAGGTCTCTGTCTCTCGATATATATGTATATATGTAAAAAGTTAGGTTTGGCAGAAAAGCAAAATTACACTACCGTTAAATCAAAAACAATCATGTCCTATCAGAATTTCCCTGCATTCCATCTAAAACTTTTAGAAACCAGGGGAATAGGCTGATTCGTCACATAAAAAGTCAGTTCCAGAAAAGACAAAAGAAATTGCAGCTATTACTCTGGGAACAAGTGAAGAGCAATGTTGAAGATATTCTTATCAATGTTGTATATGCACAAAGCTTTGCTGTTTTTCACCTAATGATGTTCTCACTGTATTTCCACCTCTAAATGATAAAAACCAGACTACAGAACATTCTTTCTTGTGATTAAAATGAATTTTATAAAATTATATAAGTATGTCTAGATGGTCTTGTCTGAGTATAAATTGACATTCATCTAAGTTTTAGATTGAAGGAATCCATTTGACCCATTTAAATAATTAACTGACTTATGATAAGCTTGTGGCTTCAGCTCAGATAGATGGCTTTAATAAGACTTCAAATTGCATGAGACCCGTAGATCATAAAATCTGTTTTTATTTTTTTTTTTTCCTTAAGGGTGTGGGAAGAAAACAGGCTGGGAAACAAGTCCTTGGATAATTTTCTGGGAAGTTTTTTTTTTAGCTATTAAAGATCTGTTTATAGTCGACAGTGTCCTGCTTAGGTTGCACTGTAGCTAAATAAAATAATTGTGCCCTGTTTATAACGGAGATTCCTGAGGGTATGAAGTCAGAAAGCAACTTTCAACTCAGGATTCTCACTTATCCTTCCTCCAAAACTTTGTAGTGACTCCCCTTTCAAGTCCAGAATCAGTGCTCCGGAAGTATTAGGTATGTGAACTAATAGGTGAGAAAATTTTAAACGCAGGGTACTATTTGCTTAATTGGTAACAGAAATAAATGAATTATTTGACCTTGATAAGTATAAATTGAGCTAAGATAAGGCCTAAAGCAAAACCGTCTTTGATTGTATGCGTCATCTCACTTTCAAGTAAGGACTAAATTATAAAAGATGTGGGGGAGTGTCTACCCCGCATTCCGCACTGCTACACCCACTCCACTGGAAAAGTAAAATTCCAGTTAGGCATCCGAGGTGGCAGCTTCACAGACCAACTGCATGTCAATCGTGGGGATCCCACCCCGCCAACAGCCTGAGCAACTTACTGCTTAGTTGCCTGTACATAATGAATCTCCGCTAGGGTGAAGATGTTATTAGGGTCGCACGGGAAGGCAATGGCTCTGTTTTGTCCCTCGAAGAGACCAGCGGTCTTTGAAAGGATGCCACATCTTCTGTTGACTGATTTTCTCCACTTTCGTTTTTGAGGTAACCCAAACACCTTACGCATTGAACAGCTTTACCTTCTGCCTCTGTCACCTGCCACTGAAAGCCGATGCCATGAGCAAAGAAACATTTTGTCTTCTGATACAGAACAAATAAAACACAAGACCTAGACACATACACCCACACACACGCAACACGCTATTGTATAATCAGAATGGAAATCACATGCTTAACAAAGCTAAATAATTTTCTGTAGGAATTTTCACAGATTTTAATGTATTATTAGTTAGGCATCCTATTACTGAACAGTATTATTACATCGAGAATGGAAAGAGACAGGAGGAAAAAAGTAACGAATGCCTTTAGAGAGGCAATCAACCACGTCTACCTTGCAATAACCGAAGGCGTTAGGATGATCCAGTGGCAGAGGAGGTGGCATCAATGGATCACGTGGAAACATCAGGTGTGTTTACACCGTGGCCACTAGCATCTCAGAACTGCAATTTGGCAAGTGTGGAAATTGTAGGCACATCCCTGGTGTCAAATTTATGTGATATTGCATAAATTACTTTATTTCAAAGAGCTTCAATTTTTACAGATATAAAATCAACTCACACGTAACCCTGGAGTTAGGTGTGAAGCGCTTGGCATATCAATTAATTGTTTCCTTCATTCTTTCTTGGACCTTAGCTGCCTCCCCAGAGACTGTGTATTAAAGTGACTCAGACAGAAGTGGGATCCACTATCCTACCACTTTGTTTCTCCTGAGGGGACAGAGTTAGAGCCTGGGAGTGATAGCCCCTAAATTATCTCCCGCCGTTCATTCTGTTGGTCTGTTTACCCAGGCAGACATGCTCTCATGAGGGATCTGCCACAGGTCGGGCACTGGGGATAAAGACAGACATGGCTTCATTCCTGTCTGAGCCCAGTCTGGCAGGGCGGGGGAGGAAAGGCCACAACCGCCAAGGGTGACAGCAGATCTGAAGGAGAAAGAGTGTGACAGTTGTGCTGGAAATCCAGAGGGGGCAGAGACTTAGCACACACACACACACACACACACACACACACACACAAATATCACACCATGCTGTGGCAGAATCAAGTAGGAATGCTCTCTTTCTCTCTGAAGCACTGTGAAGGAACTCGCATTAAAAAAAATCTACAGTGAAAAAAGATGAGGATTAAGGTGTGTTTAGGAAGCACCTGTGCCTTCAAATGGGGTTCTCATTTGCATCTCCGCCCCATAGAACTCGGAAAGTTACCAAAGAAGACTATGTCATTTTTCCCAAGGCCAAAAATTTCAGTGCTCAGTGGGACCAAGGTGGTGCACCAGGCTTTCTAATTTCTAGCCCAGACTCTTCATCATTACAGTTTTAAATGGCTGCAGGTGCCTTAGTCCCATAGGCTCCATTAATGTGAATCACCCTAGCAGAGAAATTATAAGAAAAAGAAGCAAAATCTATCTAAAGACAAAGGCCGTTAAAATGCATTCTGGGATAAATATTTTAAAGATGGTCAGAAATTTATCTGGTTTCCTCCAGTTCTGCATAGTGAATGGATTAATTATCCTTCAAGGAAAAAATAATTACAAGTTAGAAATGTTTTGGGAAAAAGAAAAAAAATGTTAGCATCAATTGAATGAAATTTAGCTGGAGACACTTAAATTCTTAATCATTTCAAGTATGTTTTTAGAAATTATTTACCGTGGTCACATATTTGGTGCAGTAGTTAAGGTGTGACATCTGAAATCAGGGTCTGGTACCGGGATGCCTAGATTCAAGTTTTACCTCTTCTAATCCCAGTGTCTTGGAAGATACTGCTGATACAATACGGGAGACTCAAATTAAATTCTGGGCACTTGAGTTCAACTTGCCCAACCACGGATGCTGTGGGAGTTTGTGGGGTGAAACAGCAGATGGAACATTCTCTCTGTCTCTCTCTAAATAAATATATTCAAATAATATAGATGTAAATTATATTGAATTTCTAAAATGCTTAGCATCAACTAGAAAA
Organism: Ochotona princeps; assembly: GCF_030435755.1. Lineage (NCBI taxonomy): Eukaryota > Metazoa > Chordata > Mammalia > Lagomorpha > Ochotonidae > Ochotona > Ochotona princeps. The sequence goes on along the minus strand of NC_080840.1, from coordinate 15,938,079 downwards.
AATATAAATGAGCTTTTGGATATTTGTGCATAACTTTTACGGCATATTTTGCAACAACTGGTGCTTAAGTCAGGGATTATTACATAGGGTGGAAATGGTGTCTGCTTAGTTCATTCCTAGGACATTGATATGATTTCTTTCTTCAGCCTTCAATTATCAGAAATACAATTATGCTATCACATTTCCTGATGGGTGTTTCAAATGTTTGTATGATTTGTTTAATTTCAAGTTGAACTTCATAGACGACAGTGTCTGTCTTGCCCAACAGAGATCCTGCACAAAAGTCATTTCCACAAGTTTAAAGAAAGGAAATGAATATTTTTTATTAAATAAAAGACACTACTACTTATTCTAGAAATTATACAAATGACGTCCAAAATCATCTTGAATACCACGGATTATTGGGAATTTCTATTTGAATTGTCTCAGTATATATTTAAAACGTGCTAATGAATCAACTACAGTTCAATTACAAAGCTTATTTTTCTGCTTTATAAATTAAACATGAGAATTTTAGCTAAATACACCGTGGAACTTGCTAAACAAAGTTAAATGACTGGAGATGCCATCAAATGTCCGAAAAGACTGTCTCTACTGTTGTTGTCACAGCATATGAACAACAGGAAATTATTTGCTAATTCTGGCTATGAATCGTCCTTATCTATTGTAATTTTTATTTAGGCCTGCCTGAGGCTGGATTTACATAAGTCAGATAAAAGTCTGAACCTATGAACAAAATACTACGTTCCCAGAAGGTTTTATTTTATATACACAGGCGAAATGTGCACCACTGCTAACAATCTGCTGTCACTATTCAGATAAGAGCAAATGACACTAGCCAAAGGTCATTCCTCTCTCACTTTCCCTTTCTAAAACTCTTTCTTGCCCTCTCCATTTTCTTTCTCCCTTCTCTCCGTCTCTCCTCCCCTCTCCTCTCTCTCTCTCTCTCTCTCTCTCTCTCTCTCTCTCTCTCTCTCTCTCTTTTTCTCTCTCTCTCTCTCTGTGTGTGTGTCTTCTCTTTTCCCTGTCCATTTACAGGTAATAAAATACGTATATGTCCAGTTCAAGAAAACAAAAATTGTCTTGAGTTCCAAAATACACCAAACACATTTTTACACAAACTCCTAGAAGGCTAAGCCCATAGGATGTAGAAGAACATCTTGACCACTTCTTAATCTATTTTTGCCTTGAAATGAAACCCAGCTCAAAACATGATTTAATGTATGTTGGTGTGAGTATTGAAATTCCTATTTAGAAGAGGTTCCAATTGCCTTTTGTATACAACCAAAATATATCAATTGGCTCCTTGCTATAACTGTTACTCTTTTTACTGAAACTTTTTGTGACATATCTGAGGAAGAGTCTGCCTTGTCAGTTTTGGTGAGTGTTGTTGTGAGCCACTTGAATGGTCTTGTGGCTGTCACTAATCCACAACAGATCAACCAGATTGTCTGGGAATTTGGGACTGGAAGGTTGAACTCTAACCAGGTTTTGTGTGGCATTGATAAGTCAGCGGAAACAGTTTTGAACAAAGAGGGTACCTACTAAGGTAGAAGATTAAAATAAAACTTTTAAGAGGCTAAACTGTGGTTCCCAATTTTCTACTTTTCTGTGTTGTGTTTCATAAATTTTAACTATAATTTTGTCCTTTTGCTTATTGAAACACCACGAGATTATTCAAGTGTATTCATACATTTTTGCCAAAGTTAACTTGATTAAGTTTAATAAATTGATACCAATTGTCCCTGACAAAGAGAACTACAGGGGATATCAAAAGCTCATAAGACACGAAATTAACAATTAAATTTATTTTCATCCACCAAGTTTTTAAGTCCAAGTATTATTTTTCACAGTATGTATTCATAAACTTTCAAAAACCCTTAATATGGACAGATTTTTTAAATTTTGGATCAGAAAAACATAAACTTTAATTCTCTTTTTCCAAAAGTACCCTTATACAAAGATTTTCCATGTAGAACTAAATCTTTTCAGTTAAAGTTCTCAAAATTGTGTTTTTGAAGGCCACCTTTGGGCTTTTAACTGCCTGAAAGAAACACCTTGAGGAACTCCAGTATGTAAGCATTGATGTTTTAGCTCTGCTAACCATTCCAGCTTTGTGTTAATACGTACAACAAGAAACGAGCTGATGACTCAGACAGTTGAGTCTTTGCACCTACATGGGAGACCTGAATTGAGTTTGTGTTTGCTGACTTTGGCTTGGCCCACTGCTGGTTGCTGTAGTCATTGGGACTTTAAATAAGGGATAGGATTTCTCTCCATCTGTCTACCCTTCTAATAAATAATAACCAATAAATTTAAATTTGCAAAATAAATAAACAAATAGAAAAGTAAGGTACACTACAATATGTGAAAATTACAGATTTAATTAATCCTGTGACTTTCAACTCATGTACTATCAGTCATATATGGTCCATTGACTATTTGCTTGATAAATAACAAAGTTACAGTTTTGTTGAACTTATTAACATGCATAAATATTATGTATTTTAATAAAATACTATGTCAGATATTTTTTCTAGAGATTTCTACTTAAAAATAAAGCTGAGAGCAAGCACATAAGTAAAAACGGCAATGAATCATCTTGATTGAGACATTTCAGCCACAAAAAGGACCTGTAATTCTTAACATAGCATTGAGCATCAGAATTTCTTCTGTTTAAGGACAGAATATGATCATTTTTAAGTATTTATTTCTTTTACTTGAAATCCAGAGTAACAGAAATAGAGAAAAAATGAGAGAGACACCTTCCATCCACTGTATTACTCCCTAAAAGTTTACAATGGTTAGAGTCTGGTTGTCCCAAATATGAGAGCGAGGAACTTCTTCTGGGATCGTCCTCCACTGCTTTCCCAGGACATAAGCAAGGAGCTATATGGCAAGCAGAGCAGCCAAGACACAAACAGAAACCCGTATGGATGCCAGTGCTACAGTCCGAGAATCAGCCCTCCATGCCACGCCACTGGCACCTGGAGCATTGAATATTTTAAGAGAAGCTGAAATCTGGATGTACAAAATTTCCATAGGAGAACTTAAATCAGAGAAACATAGGTAGCCAATGTTGGGAAGCAAAGAACACCTGAGTACTTCCTGGGGGAATGTTAACTAAGTGTCATCTTCGTAGGAAACAGGATGATACTATTTTAGAAATTTAAATTTAAAGATAGGATTTCCAAATTATCTTGAAATCTCATTGCTGGGTAAATGTCCAAGGAATTTGAAATCACTGTATCAAACAGATGTCCATACTCTTGTTCACCGTGGTGCTATCCACAACAGCTGCGTTATAAAACCAGTCTTTGTGCCCGGCAGTGGAGCAAAGTATAAAATAAACTTGGTACATGTACACAGTATAACGCAATTTGTCTTTTTTTTTTTTAAGATTTATTTGCTTTTATTGAAAAGGCAGATTTACAGAAAGAAGGAGATACGGAAAGATCTTCCATCATCTGCTGGTTCACTCCCCACGTGGCTGAAACGGCCGGAGCTGAGCTGATCCGAAGCCAGGAGCTAAGAGCTTCTTCCGAGTCTCCCATGCGGATGCAGGGTCCCAAGGCTTTGGGCTATCTTTTATTACTTTCCCAGGCCACAGGCAGAGAGCTGGATGGGAAATGGAGCACCTGGACACAAACCGGTGCCCAAATGAGATCCCAGCATGTACAACATGAGGATTTAGCCACTGGGCCATAGCACCAGTCCCAATACTATTTGTCTTAAAAAGAAAGCAAATCCTCAACAACAAAGCTGAAGTTGGAGGTCATTATGTTAAGTCAAATAATCCTGCCACAAAAGGACAGATACCACACTATCTCAATGACACCAGGAACATACAATGGTTGAAATCATAGTGACAGAGACTACATGGTGGAGGGACTTGGAGATGTTTGCCGAAACACATACATTTCTGTTAAATAGGAGGAGTAAGTGTCCTGGAGGTCTATTACACATTATATCACACACTGGATAATTTCTAAAAGTATATTTTAAATGTTTTCTCATTAGTTCTACATGGCAAATAGCTTCATTTAGCTGCCCCACAACACAAATCTATAAAAATGTAATACTATAAATAATAGATACAGTTTTTATTTGTCAATTAAAAGAATGCAGATACGCATTTACTGTTACAGATGCAATTTGCACTGAAATGCATGGCAATCCTATTTAATTATATACACTCAAGAAAAAGCAAAACTAATTTAAGGTATGTTATGTATGTTATGTATGTATGCATATACATATTGTATATATGTATACATATATATAGTTGCTAACATATATACATATATATGAGTTACACTCATATACACACATACACAATCTTAATGCAAATAAAAACTTCTGAAGCCCAATGTAGTTCTCTCTGCAACTGGCTTTCTGCTTGTTTCTAAAACTTACAATCTGGTTTTCTCTATTGTACCTGATTAGTGAGACTGTTGAGAGGCAATTTTAGGAATTTCCCAAGACAAATGAGTTAATGTGTTTCATAAGTAAACATAAAAATCTGCCTGGTGAGTCCGGCTTGGTAACCTAGTGGCTGAAGTCCTCACCTTGACTGCAGTGGGATCCCATATGAGCTCCAGCTCATGTCCTAGAGGCTCTGCTTCTCATTCAGCTCCCTCTTGTGACCTGGGAAACAGTGGAAGACAACCCAGGGCCTTGGGACCTTGTACCCATGTGGGAGACCTGGAGGAGGCTCCTGGCTCCTGGCTCCTGGCTTCAGAACGAATTGGCTCTGGCTGTTTGGGCCACTGAAGGAGTCAATCAATGGACAGAAGATCTTCCTCTCTGTCTTTCCTCTTCTCTGTGTATCTGACTTTCCAATTAAAGTAAATAAATAAATATATAAATAAATAAATCTATCTTAAAAAAACTTTAAGGTAATGAATAATATCTGATACTGATATCACTCATCGAGTTTTCCTTTTTACTAAAACACATTTTATACATTTCTGTATATTTAAAGATGTTATATGTTTTATATATGAAATTCCAATATTAAAAGCCATTGCAAACCCCAGCAACATAGCTAACAATATCATAATCTCATTCCTCAGATGGATTTTGTAAATCCAAGTTTGTGCCTAGGTCTCCAATTGGTTCCCTTTTCACTCATTGTATTGTGTAATTTTGCAGATTTTTAACATAAATCTTGTTTACACATACTAAAACTTGCAACTGTCAACTTTCCAACAGGACCCAGCTCAGTTCTGCCTTTCACCATCCACCCTTTATATATTTCACTGGAAGTTCTGTGCTTAAACACAACGTTCACATCTTATTCAACTGTGTGTATCATAAGGTAGCATCTTTTGGGGGATGAAGAAAGAGTGGGGGGTGGTGAATGTTTTAATAAGTGGGATAGGCTAATGAAGGTGGTTAAGCCAACTGGTACTTGGTCAATGAAAGACAGTTGAGTCTTTTGTATGAATTCTATATTGTCTCAAGCCCTGGCTATGGACTGATGGACAAGATAATCATTTTCTGTTTCTCTTAAGTTCTACACAAGAATTTTACAGACAACCTTGTTTAACCATGGAAATTTGCTCCATGGCCATGCACGATGAAGCACATCTTTACAAACTGCTCTTCTCTCCTCCAGTGACCTGGACACCTGATTCTGCTCCATGCTTCCATTTATGTGATGTCCTTTCTCCAGTGATGCACTTCATCCTCTTTCGGATTCAGTCAACTCCTCTTACCTCCCATTTTTCTCCAGCTCCTCAGTGCCCTTCATTTAACTCTAACAGGCTCAGGAAAGGTTAGCTGCTCTGATACCTGCCATATCATGAATGACTTCACAGATTTTCTATAAAGCATAGGGGTAATTTTGTTCTGTTCCCTTCCCTCGATATCGCACAGGGGTTATTATACCAGGCTTCTTCCACCCAAGGATTTCTTCTAGCATGGCAGACATATGTTCAATGAATCTCTCCTGTGAATTCTCAGTTCATTCCAAACACAGAAGTCAGAGACCTTGGTATGGTCCGCTGGATCTTTGCAGCATTCATCTATCTTATTTCTGGTCTTATCTTGAGGCTCTTGTCCTCTGCCACTTTACTTGAAGTGGGTTTCCTGGAGTTCATCATCCACCAGGCAAGCACACTCCTGCTTCAGGACCCTTTGCACCCCTGTCTCCTAAAAGAGCTCCTTGCTCTGGGACTTATCTAACCATCTATATAAAACAGAGAATATTAGCCACTCCCGGGGGCTTCCTATGCTCTTTAACCCTAATGTTCTTTCAAGCACTATATCATGAACTATCTATTTATACTGTAAAAGAGGAATAATTTATTATCTGTTAAAATTCTGTTACTTTTTGGGCCTAATTCCTCTACCAATTTGCTTAAGTTCTCTGAAGAAGCTATAGTCATTTGTAGTGAACAAAGCCAGAAAATGGCTTCACTTTCTTGTCTAGCATCTGAGGCTAGCTGTCCACTGAGACATATGAATTCTTTGAATAGCTTGTCACCCTACAAGCAGCCAAAATGGCTACCTTTTTAGCTCACTCAACACTTTTTTTTATAGAAGTGAAATCTGCATGTGAGAAGGGGATCTGTAATCCTATATTTACCGCAGCACAATCTACAATAGCAAAGACATGGAAACAATCCAGATGTGCGTCCAAGGAAGAGTGGTTAAAGAAACTGTGGTACATCTACTCCATGGAATATTATTCAACTATTAAGAAGAATGAAATTATTCTATTTACAACTAGGTGGTCTCAACTAGAAACTATTATGCTCAGTGAGATGAGACAATCACAAAAGAACAAATACCATATATTCTCTCTCATATAAGGAAGCCACCATGGAAAATGTACCTCCAATAGTCAATCTGTAATGTTTTTTTGATTGTTTGTTTGCTTTTTTGGCTGTATCCCATGTGTTTTGATGCTTTTATTTCAGTTTGGTTCCTTCCAAATTATATTTTCTCTAGATTAATTCATCACATGCTCATGAAGTATACGATGACATCATTTTTCCCAAGAGACTTCTATGTTTCCTTTTTGTCACTCATGTGTTGGTTACTCAGTGGTGCGTTATTTTTTTCAAGGTGCTATAACTTGTTGTTAATGTTGTTGTTGTTGTTGATGTGGCTGCTCTAACTCATACCAGCTGCTGACCTCGTTTCATGGCTTCTCACTTACGGTAATGTATAGTCATGGAGTATTGGGGTCTCTCATATACAGTCATGGGGGTACAATGGAACATGCATCCCTGCATCCAGATGAAAGATGAATTCCCAGTGAAACTGCTGGACATGTGTAGAATCAATAATTGCAAAAACTTGGAAGCAACCAAAATGCCCATCAACAGAAGACTGGATGAGAAAGCTGTGGTTCATTTACTCCATGGAATACTACTCAGCTATTAAAAAAAATGCAATGCAATTCTTTGTGGCCAAATGGGCCCAACTGGAAACCATTATGTTAAGGGAAATGAGCCAATCCCAAAAGGTCAGATACCACATGTTTGACTTAATTTAAGATGAAATGATGTCAATCTGAAAAACAGTACCTGTAAACTGTAATATTATTTCAACCTCAAAAGCCTGTATCTTATGCAATAAGATATTGTGAAGTAACTAATGAACCAACAATCAATGTGAGTCAGACTGCTTATGATCTACATCAAAGAATTGTAAAACCTAATATACTTTTAAGACCCTAAGCTTCTCGGAAATGGGGCGGGAGAGCAGAGAAATCTTCCATCTCCTTAGACTGTGTGAGGAAGATGTGAAGTATAACCTATCAGGAACATAACAGGTAACTCATAGACAACAGACTCAAATCAGCAATAGACAATAGTTAAACTACAAAGACATATGGGGGGAATCATGAGTGATCCTGACAACCTCTTAACAGGAGGTCATATGCACAAACTAGAGGGGAGGGACCCCAGAGTGGAGCAGGTGGACAGGAGGAGGCTTGTATCCCAACCCTGGAGACTCCCGGCTCCTCACCAAGGACTATCAGTTCGAGCACCAAGGACTACATCCCAACTGCCAAGGAGACCACGGGGAATTGGAGCGCCTTCGGAGGCCAAGAACTCTGAGGTCATCCACCCCCAATTGGATCTACCACATGGGATGGAAGAAGCCCAAATCCTTCCTTGCAGGATCCAAGGGCATCAGAACAACAGCCAGGAGCACTGAGCAGTTCGCAGAAACAGAAGAACAGTAAGCTTCCTTCAGGACTAGGGAGAGGAGCTTTCTCTGATCCTTACTTAGTCCCAACTTTGGATCCCCACCCTCTCTTGCAATGACCATCAGGGTCGCTCCGGAGTCCCCCACCCCAAAAAACACACACACAAATTAGAATAGATAGAGAACAACAAGGAAAGCTTAGAACCAGAAAGGAAATGGTCAGCGTGGACTCACACATACCTTACTAGGTGGGACACAAAGATTAGTTACTCCTCACTAAGGTATTGAAGATTTCTCTGCACACCCCTCCTAAAACTGTTCTGCACTTGAACTGTTGACATATGCCTTGTTAGAGTTATAAGCCAGTTTAGACTATCCTAAAATCTGCCAAGTTCAGCAAAATTATGCTTCAACACTATAAACTGCTAAATACTAAAATGAAAATAGACATGAGACAGCTGAATAGTAATCTATAGCCATTTTAAGGTGTATAGCAGCTGGTTCTGTGTATAAACTAAAATTGAAATGTCAGTGAAATAGCCACAGGATGTGGTTCAGAACTTGCATTTCTTAAACATATTGGTTACTCAATACCATGTCAATTAACTCCATAATGTTGTAAATTGTTGTTGATGTTATGTTGTGGCTTTTCATTGATTGGGATGACATTCTGCAAGCTCTGTTTTCAGACCAGAGATGGTCTCCCCAAGAAACCATTGAATTTATCTGGACAATAAGATGCTGGACTCTATGCTTGCAATGAAATAATCTTGACTGAATTTGAACTGTAGTAATGCACCAAGGTGGAGGAATCCACCATGGGGGGAGGGTTTGGGGAGGGTTGGGGGAATCCCAGAGCCTATGAAACACTGTCACATAATGCAATATAATTAATTAAAAAAAACCACTTTTTATGAAAATAAGATGTAAATGGCAAGGCTCTGAAAAAGAGGCTTCCATAGTGCCAGCACTTCTGCTTTAATCAACTGACCAAGTCACAAAGGGATGAAAGAGTACTTCCTCTTGTAAGCAACAGCCATAATTAGTGCTGGCCATATTTAATGTATTTAAATATATTTTCTTGTCTATTGATCTATCATCTATCTGTTTATCATCACTTGTCTGCCTGCCTTTTCCACTTAACATGTAAAGCATATTAGTGTCAGAAATTGTGTTCTAAGATACAGTAATTCAGTGAATATTTGTTGGGAAAATCAATGAACCAGCCTCATTGAATGAGCTAAAAGATTCAGGACAAAATAATGAGGAAGACTACATTTCTGGAAACTCAGAATCTCTCCTTTAAAAGCATTGTCTGCACCTTCTAGTACAGCATCTAATTCATAGGAATTGATGCTGGGAAATATTTGCTGACTGGCTATGTTCTTACAGTTCCATAGATGAGAAACAACATTAAGACACTAACTGACATACTAAAGCATCTATAGCTGTTATTGAAGCTGAATCTAAAGCACAAGATTTTTTTTCTATCTTGAAATGTGATACTCTTTTTGCCACCCTATCCCATTTCATCTTACAAATAACTCGCATTGTGCATACAGTGAGCCAGGCACTCTACTGTAACTCAGAATTAGAAGTGAAACCAATTGTGACTCATAGGCTCAAGACATTTAACATGCACTGAGAGTTGAACTTGGCTAATTAAGCACACAAAGCATGAATGAGTATGACTATGTCTTTATGAGTTTATTTATTTTATTGTTTTATGATACATTTCCATAGATTTCCCTTTCCCCCACTCCCCAGACCCCAACCTCCCACACTGATTTCCCCTATATCATTACAATAGTGTAGTCCTTCATAACTAGTCCTAAGTCCATCATTTTGCTGTATTTAAGTGTATCCTAATCTTGTAGGTATGGTTTTTTTACTTTCTTTTTTTCATTTTTTCAGTGACACACTGGTCATTCAGTAGCATGTTATCTAGCTTCAGGTTGTTGTTAATTTTCTGTTTTTTCTTCCTGTTGATGATTTTGTTTTATGACTTTTCATTTAAGGGGATGTATGGTAACTATGTAATAGAGATTATCACATCCAGATATGAAGATACAATGCAGTATGCATCTCTACTTTCAAATTAAAGATGGACTCCCAATGCAACTGTTGAGTGTATCTTGACAATAGGATGCTGGCCTCTCTGTTATGGTCTTTTAAAATTTTACATTATTTGAAAAAGAGTGATATGGTCTATGAAACGAGTCTACAGTGATAATTTTGATACAAAGGAAATAATAACCAAATGGACATTGTTGTTTCCTACACAGAGTGAACACTAGAATGACGATATTTTAGTAATACAAGCACTATACACAGGTTATTTTCTGGTTTTATTAAATATTGGTTAGACTAGGGATAAAATGTTCCATCTTTCTGCTACTTAGCGTACTCACATATGTTTTAAATTAGCAGATATATAGCACTCATTTTAGGGAATACTCACCATTTTGAAATAGTTTTCTGCTAGTTTCTGATAACTGTTCAATTTCGGATCTCGCTGGATTTATCTTAAAGTCAACGTACCCTCTGGGACACTGTAGGAACACAGTTCCTAGAAAACAGAATTCGTTTCTGAAGATAAAACACATTGCTCTTGCTTCTGACTCTGCTGCCTGCTAATGGATGCCTTTGCACAGAGCAGCCCCCTCTAAGACCTGGGCCTCCTCCTCTTTAAACAAAGAGATCCACATCCAATAGTTGTAAGAGCAAATTCTCAATAGAGGCTCTGCGTTTTCACCACCCCTGTTCTAGCGCTTGCACACACACACACACACACAAAACCCACTCACCAACACATACATTGCAAATCCTTTTTGAGAATATCGCATTCCTATTATTCTATTTGCATCTGGTTAATGTCTTTCAGGAGCTGGTAAGTACACAATGGCAAATGGAAAGAAGTAGCCCCAGGCATAAAAAGTGATTGATGTCATTTTTACTTCTTGCTGAGGTATTGCCTATTTCATAGTTCTATACAAACCCTGGAGCTTCTGACAACTACTCTTCTGGGGTGAGGCTAAAAGCTTTTTCTACATTAGTTTCTTGGATTATGTTGGTTTTTTTCCCCTTTGATTTGCACTCAAACATAAAGCTCAAGGTGACTTTCTACAATTTCAATTTTAGGGGAAATTTGTCTGAGAAGAGAAAATTATATTAACTACAAAATACAAGGGTAAGCAGAGTGCTTTACAAATAACTTCTAAAGACAGCCAAGGCCAAGTGTGAAGCATGATTTATATCCTCCCATGGTATAAAGCCTCATATATTATAGTGTTTGGGCTGTTGATACTCATTTTGGAATTGTGCCATTCTCCCTGAGGATATTGCTATGGTTTAGACCTCCAGGTGGAGAGCAGTAATGCATTACTTTTCATTTACCATGAGGAGGAAATATTTGGACCACACTTAATAAAGGAACAAGGGTATGGGGGAGGTGACTAAAGGGTGTAGGACATATGCTCTAAGTGGTGACAGAAATCCCATATGATTGGGCGAAAATAAGCAGTGATTAGAAAATATTAAAGAAGATATGAGAGGAGAAAAGAGGCAAAAACAATAAAAATGAAGAAAAAATGTTAGTTTGGCATGCTGCACTGACTGTTACTCAGCAGTTAGGCATGGGTTTTAGTCCTAAAACTAGTTAAATGTGACCCTCAGTATTAATATCTTTTTTTTCATAATACTGAATGATAGGTGGAATAATGGCCATATCTTAACGAAGGCTAAGGAATCATGAAACTGAAAAGAAATATGGACTTCTGAATTGATGCTGCAACAGAAGAAAAAACGATATTGTTTAGAAAAGTTTCTGAACTATGAATAAATTCTGTAGTTTACTTAATGGTATGTATTGTGCTCATACAGCTGAGCGCCCACAACTCAAATTGCTTGGGACAAGAAGTGGCTCAGATTTTAGAGTATTTGTGTATGTATATATATTTTATGTGTGTATATATAATATGTATAACATATACACATATAAACATACACATACATATTTATATGCATGATGTATGTTATATACATATAAATACACACATGTATATATGCACAAATTATGTGTGTATATATGCTCAATATATGTGTGTATATATATAAAGAATATATATACAATACATTTATATGTATACATATACATATAATATGTATATACACACACATAAATCAGGGATGAGATCCAATTCTAAGTACTAAATGTATCTTTTAAAATAGTCACAGGCCTGGTACAATGGCTCAGTGGCTAAATTCTCACATTGCGTGCTCTGGGATCCCATATGAATGACAATTCCTATCCTGGCTGCTCCTTTTCCCATTCCAGTTCCCTGCCTATGACCTGGGAAAGCAATAGAGGATGGTCCAAAGCTTTGGGACCTTGCACCAGCCTGAGAGACCCAGAAGAGATTTCTGGCTCCTGGCTTAAGATTGGTTCAGCTCTGGCCTTTGTGGCCAGTTGGGGAGTGAACCAACAGATGGAAGATATTTCTCTTTGTATCACCTTCTCACTGCCTTTCCAGTTAAAAAAAATTTTAATATATATATTTGCATATATATTCACATATGTGTGTATACAGGAATTTTTGGTTTAAAGTACTCAGATTAGGGTGATTCAATGTGTAATAATTTTTTTTAGCTTTGATAAATGCAACACATGAATTTGACATTGACATTAGCATATTGACATTAGCATATTGACATTAGCAAAAGTTGAATGAAACTCTACAAGTAGTTCCGTTTGTTGTCCTTGAAACTCCCAGGTAAATAAAACAACATTTTAGAATTTAAAGTAAATAAACAGAATCCTTCTGCTGAAAATAGACTAAACTGCCTTTGAAATGCACTTTAATCCATTTGTCTTCTTTGGTAAGTTTTTCCCAGTTTCCTCAGTTCTGCCTCCTTTCTTATTTCCTTCAGCTGTTAAAATTGTAAAATACTGAGAGTCTTTAGTTCCATCAAACCTCACTTCCCTGATTCAGTAATCAGTTGAGCTCCTTTTGAATGGAAGAAATGTCAGCTTCAAATGTTTTTTGTTTGTTTGTTTTCATTTTTGTTTTTTTAATATATTTTGTTTTTGATGATGCTTACATATTTGATCTGGGTGGGAAGGGTAGAGGATTAGGGGAAAGTGAGCGATACCATTGTTTTCAATTTTTCTTCCTTTGTCTGGAGGAAGCAGGGAAATTGGGGGCAGAAGACGGGAAGCCACATGGAGCCTCCCAACTGCCCCAGTACTCAAGCATGGGGAATAGCCACCTGATGTTATCTCAGGGTCCCTAATATGGAACATGCTCCAAGGATTCTGCTCAAGCGGTTTTGATATCCCTGAAATGCTATTGATTTTGCTGATCCAAGAATGATAAAATCCTTCCAAGGTCCATCGGCTGACATAGTTCACCTTAGAGTTTTAATTCGCTCAGATAATTGCTGTCAATGTTTGACCAGGGCAGTTGACCAATTTGTTCTGTCTTCCTTCCTCTGCTGTGCTGCCGTGTATCTGCTGCAGGCCCCAATGGACTGCCATATCCTCCATATGCATCTGGGCATGCTGTCCACCACTCTTTCTAAGCCACTGAGAAGACCCAGTTCTGACACATGCACTCCATGGTCAGACCACAAATCCTCTATGGACCTATTCTCTCCATGGTTGGAGTTTTGAATCCAGTGGTTCATTTGGGAAGATCCTGAAAGAAAACTCATCTGAAGTGATCCCAGGCCTGACTCTTGTTTGTGCTTGTCAGAATTGGTTCCAAAGCAGTCCATCACCCACATCAACCTATGCACACACTAATAGGTGCATTTGCTGAATCAGTTTTGTCTCAAGCTCCATCTTTTACATAATCCTAGTGCAACCCTGACCACCACATACTTGGTCCCTATGTACACCAGCAGGAGCTGCAGCATAGCCAGAGCAACTCTCAATAACCCCCACCAGCTCAGCCCCCAAACCTTGTTCCGATGCTTACTAGTATTTGCAACAGACTGATCCAGTCTGTCCACATCCCATTCAGCTCTTGTAAAAGTCAATGGGCATTTAATACACAACTAACCCCACTATCCAGCCCACACTGTGGCCAGCAGGTGCCACTGATTATCTAGCCAGGCCTTCCCCCGCCCCTGATTCCCAGGCTCACCAGTGGAAGTTGCAGTCCATCAGAGAGGTGCCCACCATTTCTCTAGTGGACCCACTCCCAGTTCCAGATCTTTCGCTTTCCAGGTGATTCTGTAGTCTAGCTTGACATAACTTGACCCAAGTCCTAGCACTTGCCAGCTGCTGTGCCAAAGCCAACCAACCTATACTTACTCTGGCTCATGTATCCACTGGTGAGTACAGTCCATTAGACAAGCCTTAACTCCCCTTAACTCTGTTCACATGCAGGCCAACAGGTGTTTAACCCTGCCCATCCTGGTTTGTCCCTGACCCCAGCTCTCAGGCTCACCAGTGGGAATATAAGCCCAGCAGCGGGAGCCCCCGTAGCTTCCCTACTGGGTTAGCATCCCCTCAACCTCTGGGGTCTACCTATGCTTGTGTGTGTTGAGGCCATCTAGTATGGCCTTTCCCAACTTGTCATTTGCCGGCAGGTTCTATAGCCTTGCCTTGTCCAGGCTGCCCCTGGTTCTTGCTCATGTTGGCACATGCTGTAGCCTAGTCCAGCCCAGGCAGCCCCGAGTCTTGACCCTAATGTAAACTGGCTGGTGTTACAGCTCAATCTGGCCTGTCCTGCACCCTGTCCTGATTCTCAGATCTGCCAGTGGGTATTGTAAACTGTCCCAGCCTGTACTGCTCCGAGACATGAACCACATAACCTGACCTGGTCTGGGCTGCTCCTAGCTTTGGTTCTTGTACTCAACTTCAGGGACTGCATCCTGACAAAGAAGTTCCTCAAGCCCCTGTATCAAGTCTCCTCCCAGTGGCAGATATCACACATACTGGTGGGTTTTTGGCCTATCCTGACTTAGTCCATCTTCTCTCCTGGCAGGAACAGTGGCCTTGCCCAACCTGCCCACACTCATTTCAGTTCTTACTGTTGGATGCTACAGTCTAGCCACACCCGATCCACGCCCAGACACAGATCTCACATGGTTTAGCAGCAGCCAAGACCTAGCCCAGCCTGTCCTTTACTCACTCTATCTCTCAGGAGTACCAGTGGTTGCTGGAGTCAAGCCCAGTCTGGCACATTTGAAAGATGCTGCAGCCATGCCCAGTCCAGATCACCACCCTCATCGAACTGTCATGCTTACCATTGGGAACAACCCAGGGTGTCCTCTTAGCTCCCCAATCAGACCTGTTCCCAGCTGCATATCTTGTACATGCCAGTGGTTGTTCTTGCCTAGTTTGGCATAGCCCATCCATCTTGGCCTTTGCTATCAGATACTGTGGTCCTGGCCTAATCCAGCCAACCCCCAGTTTCAACTCTCACTGGCAGGTGATGTAACCCAGTCCTGCCCAGTCTCTCCCATCCATAGCTCATGAAAACCAGTAGGTGTGATATCCTAACCTGTCATGACCTCCAGCCTGGCTCTGGCCCAGCCCTACCCAATCTTCCCCTTCCCCCCAAACCAACCCACAAAGTTGCTGATGAATGGAGGTATCCTCCTAGCCTGACCAACAACCAGACATGAATCATATGTTAACTAATGAGAGCTATAGCCCTCACTGGTTTCCCAAGCTCCCCTACCAGACCCACTTCCAGACCCGGATCTCATATGTGCCAGCAGGTGCTAGGCCCCACCCAGCATAGCCTGCCCCTCTTAGTTCTGGCCTTTGTATGAGCTGGTGAATGTTGCAACTCATCCCCACACCCAATACCCCATACCCCATTCTTGGGTGCCCCTGTGGTGCTGCAACCAGGACAGCCCAGCCTATTCCCAACCCCAGTACCCATGAAGTCAGAGAGTTCTCTGGTCATGCCTAGCTCAGCCCATCACTTCACCAAGCTCTTAAGCAAACTAGCAGAAATTGTAGTTTCAGTGTTGGACCAAGATAGTCTCCACAGAATCTGCCCCCAGACCTGGTTCTCTCACATACTGGTTAGTGTCATGGCCCAGCATATCATTATCTGTCGCCTGTTCTGACTCTCACTGATGGGAACTGTGATCTCATCCTGCCAGGTAGTCCCCCAGCACTAGCTTTAGTGTTTGCTCATGCATGGTGGTCAGTGGTGATCTATGCTTACTAGCCCAGCTGAGTCTCCCATGTGAGCTGGTGCCACCCATAAAGGTCTTCCAGCTTCCTCCCTCCAAACTGCTTACTTACCTGCAAGTACAGTGGCTTTGTTGATGGAAATCCCTCAGAAATCACTCCTCACTTGCAATGCATTTCATCAGCGATCCTCCTTTCCACACATTTTCTTGCCCCTTCCCTAATCAATCATGGTCCCCTTGTTCAGGTGCATTTGGGTTCCCCAGACCAGTCTTCTGAAGTCCCTCCTCCCACCCTGCCTGGGACCAAAGACAAGGGAAAATCCCCAGGCTTGCTCTATCTACCTGGCTTGACTCCCCAGGTTCTTTCATGACCCCAGAAACTCCATCTCCCAGACCCCCGTAGGCCCACCACTCTCCATATGGGCATACAAAGGTGACTTAAAATGCTTTTGATTGTTCGTGTCTGAGGTTAATTTTATTTCATTGCATTAGGATCTCCATTACTGCCTCAACAAAATTCCCAGTGTTATTAGTGCATGGGAGCAATAAAGAAGGAACAATTAAGGCATGGATGCTCCCCTGCCCCAGAAAAAAATCGAACCAGAGAGGTGTTGCAGAAAGGGGAAAGATGAAGAAAGGGTTGCCTCCTTCATAGCCAATCATGTGACCATCCCTTCACCTGCTTGCTCCAACAAACTTTGGCCAAATGGGCTGCCTGATTCTGAACTGTGACCTCCAAATTATAAATAATAATATAGAGCATATAAAATTATAATATTGTTTCCTTTACAGCATGGCCTGTGACCAACAAAGTTGTATGAATTCCATACTCAACTGTTGGGATCCCAGCCTCCACCACAGTGTCTTCCAGGACATCAGACATTGAACTTTAAGACTTATTAGTTTTTCATGTCTTTCTTTATCTTTTCCTTTTCATTCTTTATCTGATCATGGTATTCTTTCCCATTGTCTTGCCTTCCTCTTTTGGAATGGAGATATGTACCTTGTGCTCACCATGCCATTATATCTTGGAAATATCTTGGAAATATGGTATTTGATTTCTACTGCACAGGGGTTCACAGCTAAGAAATATTTTTGTGTCCCAGTTGTATGTGGTGTGGGAGGTGTGGGAAGTGTTTTGTGGAACTCCCTGCCTATTTTAGTGCTGCCTCGGTAAAGTCTCAGGTAGGATATCCACCTAAAGAGGGACCCCCACAAGCTTCTACTAGACTGAGACTAATTTGCCTGCTTCAAACATTAACTCTGTTTATGGGCTGAGGGATCCAAGACAAGTTACAGAGGGCCCTTTTGCTTGGAAGTAATAGAGACAAATCATGTGGTTGCTGAAAAAAAAATGAGTAGATGAGTTTATGTAAGCACTGAACTTATGGCTGCTAACATGGAACCTACTCAGTAGTCATTTTGTGCCCCAATGGGGCTCTTGCCAGACCATGCTCATTCTGACTGTAGCACACATGCAGAGCTCCTGCCTCCAACTCTCTTACTTGCTGTGTGGAAGCCAAGCACACTCCTGATTGCATAATTCCATTCTGATATAAAGAATGCCCCCTCCCTCAAGGGAGTGATGAAGAGGAAATGGAAATGAAAGTGGGAGAGGGAAGAGAATAAGAAACAGAAACAGAGGTCCAGGTAGTTACTAACATTTCCTGAGATTTTTCAGCTCATGTAAAGTAACAGTGTTTCTATGAGTTTCTTTCTCATGAGATTTCCCAGGGACCACTCCCACAAAAGACCCCATTAGATGCTCAGCATAAGTATTACATATCCCAGACTGTGGGTTTGAAGCACCAAGATGATTTTTAACGAAGTGCATTTATGGTAATTTGCCAAAGGCTACTCATGGAGAAATATATCTTTTCCATTTCGTGGATCCTTAGGGATAGATAATATTATAAACCATTATCCAGAGATTCTGCTTAAGACTCTCAGCCTGACAGAATTTTCATTTTCATTTTATTTGCCTTGAAGGTGGAATTTCATTTGTTTATGCTCCACTGTTTCCCAAAGTCCCACTTTTCATCTGAAACTTGACAGGTTTACACATGAACAACACATTTTAAACATGAACTTCATGCTGTTGGGACCCAAGAATAGCAGACCTTCGAATAACTGTTATTTAGTGACAATTTCTTTGGGGAGAAAAGAGGAAAATGCCAGTACATCAGTTGAATCCGATGGTTTCTTATTTTAGCAGCATCTTGCATAGAAAATTTGAAGATGCATAAAGGAAGTTTCATTTTTCAATCATTGTTTATTTCATTTTGAATGAATCAAAGAAAAAACACAAGATTGTAATTCTCTAAAAAAAATTATGTATGCTAACAATATGTACTTGCTAATGAAAACAAGTGGTCCAACTCTTTCTCTCTACGTAAGTGAGACAATTATGAGGATAAACTTATCCTGGCCTAACATCCAAACTGAATTTGATTTATCTCCCACAATGGAGGAATATAATATAAACATTTAAAAATTAATTATGCTTTATTAGTCACAAAGTGTAAACTCTTTCATTGTTCCTACCTCCTCTTTCTGTGCTATCCTCATTTAAAACTTCTAATCCCTATCATAATATCTCACTTAAGCAAACACCAGTCGAACTCAGTCAGTCCAGACCACTCACCTGACGACATCATCATTTCCTCTTTACTCAGTTTTCTTCACTTAGAAAAAGAAAAAAAAAAGTGGCATCTCCTGCAGCTGGCCTGCAAATTCTAGCCTCACACATATCTATGAAAGTCTCCCAAATGTATCTGATGATTTCCTTTTTTCTCATGTTTGGTATTTATTCTTTGCTACTGTTCAAATACCACTCCTAACAGATGTTCATTAAAGTTACATCCTCTCCACAAAATCCACTGAAGTGTAAGAGAAAGATAAGGGAGAGAAGACAGACGGATAGACAGGCTGGAAGAAAGAGAGGTGTGTGTTCTAGAGACACTAAGCTTATCTCATTGTGCAATTTGTGAACTTTGTGATGGAAGGTAAAAATTTTAAGATCTTAGAATATTCATTGTGAATAATAATATTATCAATTGAAAAAAATGTTAAGATTTACTTAGTTAAGGCTGGGGTTACAGAGAAAGAGAGAGGATATACAGAAGGGGAGACAGAGAAAGGTTCTGTTTCTGTTAATTCACTCCCCAGATGTCCCTGACAGCCATGTCTGGGGTAGGCTGAAGCCAAGGGCCTTCCCCTGGTTGTTAATCTAAGTCATGAGAGCATAGTGAAACCTCAGTGAACTCAGTGAACTCGATCAGGGGACTTTAATTTACCAATTGCTCAATGGGTCACATTATTTCAACATTCCTCAGGCATCCATTTATAGATTTTCCTAACTCAAGAGAAAAGAAAAGATATATTTATACCAAGATAGTACACAAAAATGTGTAGTAGTTTTATTGCTTAAAATCTCACTGTGAAAGAGCCAAAATGTTGACCACAGGTTAATGCAATGAAGTACAACTTCACAATAAAAAACAATTTATTGATTTAAAAAACACTGACATTGAAAAATCTTAAAATATGTATGGTGAGGTAGACAAATAAGATTTTTAAAAAGGTGTTTGCCTAATATGATTCCATATATATAGCATTCCAGAAAATCAGTGAAAACTGTGACTACAAGACAATCATTCAAAAACTGTTGGGTACAAGTGAGGGATGTATGATATTAATTAGGACACAAGGATCCATTCTGGAGTGCCTAGTTTCAATACCCAGCTGTGCTCCTGACTCCAGTCAATACCAACAGTGGGATGCAGCAATAACGGCTCAAGAATTTGGGTTGTGGCCACACATGTGGGAGACCTGGATTCAGTTCCTGGCTGCCAGTTTGAGCTCCAGCTCAGGGCAATTGTGGGCCTTTGGGAAATGAACCCGTGTGTGGACATTCTGCCTTTACAACTCCCTCCCCACAAAATTAAAACAAAATGTTAGTAAAAATCTAATCCATTTCTCTGGACTGATTGCACCTCGTATTTCAATTAAAAACTAAGACCAGTCTATAATGGCAGCAGGTAAGTTGGTGGTTTCCTTGTGATTTAGTGATGAGGTGGAAGGATTATCTAGGAAGTGGAAAGGTAAAGGAGGAATCTTGACTGTGCTGATGGTTTTCACGGATGCTGAAATTTAACTAACTATATGATTTGAGTATGCAAATTACTGTATGTCAGCTAAATGCCAATAGTGCTGTTTTAAGAAGTTAAATATTGCTGCTATATTTATTTAGCACAGATTCCCTATAGAACATTCAAGGAAAGAACACAGCATTTTCACAACAGCTTTATAATTCCCATACTGCTAAGATGTATCTCTTTAATGAATTAAGAGTGAATGAATAAGAGGAATATATATATATATATATATATATATATATATATATATATATATATATATATTTAAGGCATATATGTATTTATATGTATTATATTCCACCCTCCTGGAAATTTGCATAATCATCAAGACATTGGATTTCAAAATTCAGGAGACTTCTGAAGAATTAGAACATTTATTTGTTTTTACTCAACGCATGTGATCTACAATTGAAGTACATACGTGTCCATTGGTGAATACTAAACGCAACACTTCAGTTATTCTGCAAGAGCATAATTACAAGGAAAATATACATTATAGCACATCTTCCTTATTCCTCACTTTTCAACCTGTGGGATCAACATTTCAGAAGAATTTCTCCATGAAGAATGAGGAGCAGGGAGTGGAATCCACTGAGGATATTTGGGCTAAGTGCAAGGGAAAATTTCGATCACCAAAACTGTCAGTGAATGTGTGAACTACTTTGGTATTCCTGTTGTTGATTTCGTTTCATGGCCTCTCATTTAGGGAAATGTATAGTAACTGCATAATAGAGATTATCACGCCCAGTTGTGAAGATGCAACGTAGTATGCATTTTTGCTTCCAAATCAAAGATGGACTCCCAGTGAAACTGTTGGATATATCTTGACAGTGGGATGCTGGACTGCCTGCCAGTGTCTGTACCTGCAATGTTGGGACATACTGAAAGGCAGAATGATGGACTTATGGCTGCTTATGAAGCTCTATACTATTGTAATAATATGGGGGAAACAAGATGGGAGAGGGGAAATGAGGAGGAGTAGGGGAATTCCCAGAGCCTATGGAATTGTAACATTAAATTAAAAATAAAATAGAAAAAAAAAGAGTAGAGGGCTTGGCAAAGACCCAAAGGTAGAGCAATATTGGGAAACTGCAGCTGCTGTTGACACCGACAAAGCCCAAGAATTTTTTTGCATGCAAGACTAACATTTCCATCTCCAAAGGCCTTGTTCAAAATTAATTCTAAATTGCCTGTGCCAAATTTATGATAAATGTTTTCTGGGGTAAAACTTAGCCACTCACTGTCTTTTATATTAGTGATTAGAGGTTTAAATGTAGACAAAAAATGCACTCATTTAATTAAAAGTAATGTTTGTAGTTCCTCCATTCCCTAGATATATCAGACTCATAAAACATACACACACACACAATGCTGGATCAGATTTCTGGTTAAATTCAACGCATAAATATCACTGTCTTGCATTACATCTCTTTGTTATTTGCTTTTTCTTTGTGTAAAATAAAATTAAAGAGAATTATTTGTGAACAACAATTATGTGATTTCACTGCTTAACCAAGCAAGTTTTCCTTATCTAAAGGAATCCACCCAACAGCTCATAAAAATCAACCACTCATCTTTGATTATTTGTTTCAGAAATGCCAAGACTATGAGTCTTCAGATTTGAGAAATATTGTTTCTTTGGATTTTGTTGATTACTTCCTGATATAAAAACTGTTGAAGATAATGAGCTAAGACAAGAAGGAAACGGGAATAAAGAATCAAAAAGAAATCACAGGACCCATTAAAGTCACCAGGGAAGCAAGAAAAACAAGTCACACCAAAACAACAAACATAATGCTGCATTAACAGAAGGCAAAGCATAGCTCTTGCACGCTGTATATTCAGCTTCTGTAACTGGCTCTGTCCCCTTCTATCTGGCTGTCTTGTGGATTCAGCTCCAATCTTTTCCTGCTCTCACTCTTACACCAGATATGTTTAGCATGCCACGTCCCTTCCCACCAGATTTTTCCCATTATGCTTTCTCCTTCCTTGCAAAGTGGCCCTCTGCCTGGGCTTCTGCTTCTTTCCTCTATGTCCAGAAGATATTAACTGATGTATACAAATATTTTCTCAATGAAGCCTTCACTCCTGAAACTACTTCACTCGGTAACTCTTTCCTGAGTCTCCATAGCCCTTGTGAACAATGCCCATGGCAATGGCTTATTGGTAGTATTTGTTCATATGTTACTGTTCTCCAGACCTCCAAGCTTTCATTCAGTCTTCCCCATGAGAATTCTCATTCATTCCCATCATATCAATGATCACTGATGAAGTGATGCTGACTCACAGACCTCTAACTGTGGCCAAGAGCTCACTCAAGAGTCCTGACTGCTGGACAAACAGGTGCTCACTGAACATTTCCTTATGGTTAGGTCACGTGCAGATTTCACTGTACTTACTTGCAACTTTTTTTCTGTCTTCCCTATGGAGCAGATGGCTACAACTAAAATTAGCATTTGGTCTATAGGTTGACATTCAGTATTCTTAAGGCATTTATTCCCAAATGAACTCATTCTCTTCTTTGGAATGTTCATGCAATTTCCTGAACTTTCTACTTAGACTATTGAGGTATTCATTTATCCAGTCAACCAAAGCAGGCATCGTTGTAAATACATAGAAATTTTATTCTCAGAGACTGAAGCCAGGATAGTGGTTAAACAAGACCTGGCCACCACCTTCCAAAACAGACACCAAGGTGAAGAACTGTACATACAACATGTTGTCTTCCCATCAAGAGTTATGGAAACCAGGTAAAAGCCAAATACCTTTTCTTGTTATAATCATAAAAAAGACACACTGAGAAGAGCAAGAAGAAAGATCCCTCCCAAGTTACCTCCACACAGGTCTGAGGAATGCCCCAGGGAGGGATGCTCTCCACTTGGGAGACAAAGGCAACCTGAATTCTTGGTGCCAGTCTCACTGGGAGACATTCAGTCAAGCTGAGCCCAAGAGGCCCTGGCCCCAGCCATATCTGTGGAATATTGGGATCTCTACAGCCAGCCAGCCTCCACCATTCCTCTGGCAGATGTCAGCAGACAGTAAAACTCTAGTGCAGAGAGGCTGGAAGAGGGAGTTCTGGACGAATCTTTTCAGCACAGAGTCGTGTCTAGCTTGCAGAGACAGCCCTAACAGGGCTTCAAGGCCCCTCCCATCCAGTCACTGCTCACAGAGTCTCTGGGTTTATGTCAGTGAAACACCTGCATGCTAGTGTGCTGGACCTTGTGACAGCCAGAGACTGCCAATTGCAACTGTGTGCAGCCCATGGGCAAACTGAGGGTCGAGGGCTACCCTATCACGTTCTTCCAACGCTGAGAAGACAAAAAGAGACCAAAGACTTTTGGAAACAAATGCCGAGCTGGAAAAGCCTAGTGCTAGGCAAATCCTAACAGTCTTTCTTTAGGCCAGCACCTTTAGCGGGAGTCTCCGTGCTGTCTCAAATCCCAGGCAGAAACCTAGTCTTTGATTGAGAAAGTATTTGTTTCAGTACCATCACCGTCTCGTGGGTGTGATGTACACACCCCAGATTGCACAGGGCTTGGTGAGTGTGTGACCTAGTAAATATGTGAGCCTGTGAATAACTGGAAGTTGCCTCTTGCACACTCCCAAAACCTTGGAATTTAGTTCACCTAAAGAGTAAAATAAGGTGCCAGAAAGTAACCACTTTGGAATTGACACTTCCAAATGCTAGATGAAGATTCAAATTAGCTGCTTTCAGGAAATTCAATAAAATAAAATAAAATAAATACAGGGATATAATTCAGCGTTCTAACAAAGATTCAACAAAATCAAGAAGAAATCTTCAACTTAAAAATGTAATAGCTGAGGCCCTAGCTTGTGGCATAGTAGGTAAGCCACCACCTGTGACACCTGTATCCCATGTGGTTACTGGTTAATGTCCCAGCTGCTCCACTTATGATCCAGTTCTCTCATCATGTACCTGGGAAAGCAGTGGAAGACAGGCCAAGTGTTTAGGTTCATGCAGCCCCTTGGGCACATGGAAACAGCTCCTGGTTCCTGGTTTCACTCTAGCCTAACCCCAGAAATCACAGCCATTTCAAGAGTCAATCAATGTTGCGCACGCTCTCTCTCTCTCCCTCCATATATATATATTTCTCTCTCTTCTCTCCTTCCTGCTTTCTCTGTCTGCAAATTTAAAGAGCAAAGTAGAAAATTGCACATAAAGGGATCTCAATTCTCCTGCTGCAGATTTCTTGGCTAAAACCCCACAGGCAGGGAAGGTGAAAAATGAAACTGTGATAGTACTGAAGGTGGTGGAGGGGTGGGGGATAATCTGCCAGTTAAGAATGATGGAGAAAGCATTGTGCACGGGCCAGCCCTGTGGTACAGTGTGTAAAGCCACACCTGCAGTACTGCCATGCCATCGGGTTACTGTTCCATTCCAATCCAGCTCACTGCTGATGTGCCTGGAAAAGTTGCACAAGATAGCCCAAGTGCGTGGGCCCCTGCACCCATATGAAAGAAAAGAAAGAAGTGTCACAGTCCTGGCTTTAGACCAGACTGGCATTGACTGTTGCAGCATTTGGGAAGTAAACCAGCAGATGGAAAACCTCTCTCCCTCTCTCATTCTTTCTCTTTCTGTAACTCGAAGAACAACAACAGAAACAGAAGAAAATTTTACTGCTTATAGGAGGGAGAGATAAAGGATAAATATATCACCCAAGAAAAGTGACGGAATTTGTCATCACCAGATTTGAATTACAAGACATGCTAAGGGGAGTTCTTTCAGCAACAAGGCAGACATGCAAGCAAAGTGAGAAGGAAAAATGGTAAACATTTCCTTGTTAAGAGTAACACCACCAAATTCAGAATTCCTTAATGTTATAGACATTGTATGTAACTTATTCATATCTTTACTGTGAAGACTAAAAATGTACAATTATGAAACCAAGCAATGGAAAGCCAATCATAACATGAAAATGTAAGATGTGGTGAGGAATGCAATGCAATTATAAAATGCCTTATTAGCATTTTTATCTCTTTGTTTTCACTTGTCTCTTTTACCATTTTTAGAATCAATCTAAAATTATTTTCATAGCAAGACACCTTGTATATGGAAAAAAAAGATAGCCACAATACCTGAGATACATAAACTTGCCAAAACTATGAGTCGAGGAATCACAGTATACCCCTAGAGAAAGTCACTTAACCACAAATGAAGAGTTTAATTTAGGGGAAACCAAAGAAAAGAACTACAACAAAAATGAAAAACAAGTATTGACACATAGGAGATATCACCAAAACTGTCAGTGTACTAAATCTTGTTGTTAAAAGATGCAGAATGACAAAACTGGTTTCTAAAGCGTATTACTTCTTTCTTAAATATCCCAGTTTGGGATTGGACTTTTTGTTGCTTTTTCTAGTTTTTGAGGTATAGCAACAGGTTGTTTATATTTTTGGTTTTTTTCTTTTTTTATTTTGTATTTTGAATTATGTTCTACAATTTAGCATAGACTGGGATTCCCCCTCAAACTCCCACCCCCTGTCAGATTTTCCCCATTTTGTTACAATAGTGTAATCCTTCATAAGGAATCATAATTCCATGAGTCTCTTATTTAAGTGTACCCCGACATCGTTGGTACAATGTCAGACAGTCCAGCATCCCATTGTCTACACATGTCCAACAGTTTCACTGGGAATCCATCTTTTGTCTGGAAGCAGGGATGCATGTCCCATTATATCCCCATGTCTGTATATTATAGACCCCAGTACTCTATCACTACACATTTCCATAATTTTTTTTGCTTTTTTAACTGCAAGTGTAAGATGTATAAACTTCACTTTACATAATGTTTTACAATATATTACATTTTGTAATACCACACATTTTGTTTCAATTTTCACTTTTGAAAAGGATGTACATTCTGCATATTTGAATGGAAAGAACTGTACATGTCTGTTAGGTTCAACTGATCTGGGGTGCAATTTTACTCCACTGTTTATTGATTTTCTGAAAGTATAGTGTCAAATTACTCTACGATTATTTGTTGAAACTGCTACAGTTAAGTCTACTAATTTTGTGTTGTGTATTTGACTGTTTCAATATTTGCACATCTATATTTGCAAGTGTTATCTCTCCTTGTTTGATTAAACCCTTTATCAGCATAAAATAATCTTCCCAGTCTCTTTTATTGTATCTGATATAAAATGTATTTTTTTTTCTGATAGAAGTGTAGCTGCTTATGCTTTATTTTAGGTTTTGTTTGAATAGAATCTGTTCATGTATCTTTCACTTTCAGTCTCTTTGTATGCTTACCGGTGAAGTGAGTTGCTTGTAAGCAGCCAATATTTGGGTATGTTTTTATCTCAGTCACTCTGATATGAATTAACAGCAGCTGAAGTACTGAGTGGCCAAGCACTTTACCATACACCCATTTCAAGAAGTTTAGGTTAGAGTATATCTTCAGGTTCCCATGAAATTCAGAAGAAAATACAGAAAGTTCCTAAAATAGCCTTGCTTCCCCACCACACACACACACACACACACACACACACACATCTTGTGTTAAACAAAGACACTTCTGTTAAAATCAATGCAACTACATTTACACAGGGTCATTATCCAAAGACTGTATTTTATGTATTTTTCCTTGGTTTTACATGTTTTATGCATTTGGACAAATGTATAATGTATATAGTTATGCTCATTGTTATATAATGCAGAAACGTTTTTTCTGCCCTCAAAATTCTGTGTGTTTTCCCTGGGAGACACTGCTCTTTCCAGTCTCTCAAAGGTTTCAGATTTGCCCTAAATCAGATAGTCAAAATCAGTAGTAATCTCAGATTGGCTTGTTTCTCTAGGTGTTACACATTTAAGGACACACTATATGTTTTCATGGCCTAGTAACTCATTCTTTTAACATTACATAATACTCTACTCTTTAAGTACTATGGTCTATTCAGTCGTTAACTGGTTGTTTTCAGTTTCTACCAATTATAAAGCTGCTACAAAAATCCATATGCTAATTTTGGTGTGGACCTAAGTTTTAGTCATTTGAGTAAATGCTATGGAAGATGACAGTAACAGTATGTTTCATATTGTAAAAAAAAATTGACAGAGCCAGCATTGCAGCACAATAGGTTAAGTTGTTGCCTGAATCCTGGCAATCCATACAAGCATTGGCTCAAACCCTGGTGCTCCACTTCCCATCCAGCTCTTTGTTAATGTTCCTGGAAAAACACCAGAAGATGCCCCAGGAGCTTAGTCCTGGCCTGCAGGTTGGAGACCCAGATAAAGCTCGTGCCTCCTGGCTTCAACCCGACCCAACCCTGGCCACTGGCCATTTGGAGAGTGAAGATCTCTGTCTTTGCATCTTTATATTTAACTCTCACCTTCAAAAAAATAAGTAAATAAAAATTTTAAAAGAGAAAAAATAAAAAGGAAAGGAGAAAGAAGGAAAGAGGAGAAAAGAAAGAAGGAAGAAAGGAAGGAAGGGGAAGAAATTGCCAGACTATCTTCCAAAGTCACATTTTGGAAGAATATGAAAAAATACAATTTTGCATTTCTATCAGTAATAAATGGGTTTTTTGCTTCATATCCTTGCCAGACTTTTTCATTTGATATTTTGGCCATTCAATAGGTAACGTGGTGACATTTCATTACTTTATTTGCATAGTGCATGGTGAGAAATACTATGATTATTCATTATCTGAATATCTTTGGTTATGTAGCTATTTAGACATTTGTTAGTTTTTACAGTAGATTTTCCCAGGTCATAAGCAGGGAACTGGATCAGAAAATGCAAAACTCAAAGACCCAGCGCAGTTGCCTAGTGGCTAAAGTCCTCGTTTTGCGTGTGCTGGGATCCCATATTGGTGCTGGTTGGAGTGCTGGATGCTCTATTTTCCTTCCAGCTCCCTACTTGTGGTCTGGGAAGTAGCAGGTAGTTATAAATGACAATGAAGACAGCCAAACAATCAGCTATTTCTGTTGTTTCTGACAACTTTTTTGATGTTCTTTTTTTTGAAACCGATTTGAAAGTTAGCGTAGAAAGAGAGCTTTCACCACTGATTTACTCCCTGAATGGCTACAGCTGCTGGGGCTGAATGAGACCAAATGCAGGAGCTAAAGATCCCATCCAGGGCTGCCACATAGGTGGAAGAAGCTCAGAAACCCGGGCCATCCTCCACTGCTTCCCACTTCCAAGAGTGGGGAGGTAGTGGGGAAGCAGAGCAGCTGGGATTGGGACTGAATTTCAGATAGAACTTAAATCACTGCACCACAAAACTGGACCCCACCTTCTATATTTTAATGAAAGCTTAGTAGCCACTTCTTTTAAAAAGGAAATTAGAATAAATTAGCTTGACTTTGGACAGTAGAAGACAGCTATCATAAGTATTGGAACATAGCAGCCTCATGGTACACAGTAACAGCCTCCTATATTTAAGAGTTTTTAGAGCACTTTCAGCAATCATGTAAAGTATTTAAAGGAGATTCTTTCCAGCAGAATAAAGGTAAATTGGAAGGGATGCCTATCTCCAATGGGCCAGAAGAGTGGGCCACATAAAGCATTTATGAGGAGTCTACACAGTAATGAGAAGCAGGGGAGAGTCAGATTGAATAGGAATGGCATCTGATAATTTAATAGAAGAGGGTGATAAAAGAAAAATGTAAGTCAAGATTTCCAGGGTGAAAACCCGCTAGAATGATGGTGCTGCTGGCACAGAAAGTTGGATAGCATGTGGGAGGGTGGAGGCTACTGTCTGAGATGCAGGGAGGAGTCAGGATCCCTTTGGACTGAGTGTTCCCATTGAGGGATTATGTCTTTAAAGAGAAATTCAAAACAAAAAAAAAAGTATGTGACTCAAACAATACAAGTCTGTGATATGTTACACTTTACATCGTAAAAGCTAGCATCATTTTAAGTCCAGGAACTGATTACATTGAAGGTGATTTTACAAAAATCTTGCGTTAAACAGCTCAGCTGATTCTACCATATTGTACAAAAGAAAATGCCATCCAAGTCTTGATTCCACCATTTCTAATACAGAAGTGACGGTACTACTTTTTTGGACAGTGTTTTATTACACACCTTAATGCTTATCGAATGCTTAGATGTGCCAATGAGAGTAACAGTACAAAGGTATAGGTGAATTTTTCAATGTAGACTCTTAAGTCATTTAAACAGTCCAGATGAATTTGTAATGCACTCCATTTTTGCTATTGCCCTGAGTAGGGAATGCAGGTTGTGAATAATAAGGAGTTTCTATGTTAGTGACAAAGTTCAAATGGAGCAGAGCAAACGCTAGCCAGCTCCTGTCCTTGCCAGATGCAATAAGGCAGGGTGGTTCTATTACCTAATTGGAACCTGAGCCAGCAGCTCCCTGAAAGTCAGTGTCCATATGTTAGATGAATAATTTTTCATCTGAGGGATTTCTGCTACAGTCTAGTTAAATATAAGCATGCTTTATACGATTAGCCAGATGTTTGGGCAGCTCAGAAATGCGGATATCTTCCAAACCTTGTCCCTGGAACTTGGCAATGTGAGCTCCGCCTGAAGTTACAGGAAAGGGAACTTAGCAAAGAATTGAAGAAACTCAAAATAAAGAGAAGGGAAAGGATTTCTCCCTCTCTAAAAAGGAAATTAAGCACAACCCTACCTCACCCTTACTGAAATTTCTCACATGTAAAATCACAAAAAAAAAAAAACCCAGATTTCAGACATCAAGACCTGAAAGAGAATCAAAGAACATTAATCTTTGTTTGTCAACAAGGAAATGACTAAATTCATTCCTGCTGGTCTCCATGACAATCCCCAACAAAGCAATTCCAAGTGAACATATGTGCCTGTGTGTGTATGTGAAAATACACACATGTATGTAATTAAATACATAAGTATAAAAGTGTGAAACTTTTTTCATGTTTCCTGTATTGTCAACATTCTAACTCTTCTTATTTGCAATTGCAGAGTTGATGAATTTCCTATGCAGTCCCCAGTGTACACCTAAGTCTCTGTGTTACCTGGCCCAGACAGATAGCTACCTACATTTGTAATTTTGGTGGCAAATCTCTCTACCCAAAGGAATAAACTATAGAAGTGTGAATGTCTGAATTTCAATTGCAAAAGCAAAAAAAAAATTACTTGGCACCATATAGCCAGTAGTGGAAAAGAATTAAAACACCTTCATATTGGAATTCAGGGTAAGCAGGTCTCAGGACTGCCTGTGTTCACACTTCCTGTAGCTTCTGCTCTTCCAAGCCCTCACTTTGCTGATCTGTGAAACACAGCTACCAATGGCTCTTACGAGGCTGCTCTGGGGCCTGACTTCTGTCTCCATCTCACTTCTTTCAATTCCTACCTAAAATTTTGTATTATGTAGTATCTACAACATTGTTTTGTGTTAATGGACAGATCTGAGGCAAACGTTTTTTGACCTAAGTGAAGATAGGGTTGTTGTAATGAGGAAATGTACCAAAACTGTTTAGGAAACTCCTTCTTAGTATTACCCAATCGATGGTAATGCCTTGGAAACAGATTTTAAACAGATGCAGTAGCTAATATAATGGAGCAGTATCAGTGCCAAAGGTATTTCACATTCCTTATAGTGATAAGCATATATCCACATAAATTCAAAGTTTAAAAAATGTCATTTTCAAAGGCAGAAATAATTAGAGAGGGGAGGAGGGTTGAAAGGGTTAGAAGAGTTGAAAGGGAGTGAAGTAGAGAATACCACCATATTTTTAGAACTAAAACTGCAAACTTTATTGAATCTAGTAAAAAAGCTAATTACAATGTTCTTTTAAAACCCATTTTTGTTAGTTTCTATCCCACTGGTAGAAATCCACGAATCCCACCCGACTTACTTTTTGGGTCTCATGCGAACGCAGGTTATGAAGATGAGCCCTCTCTCTCCCATCCTTACTAATGTCACATTGTAAATCTATCAGCATTAAAAATGAAGAGTATGGGTAATCATGAAAACATACTTTGCACATAGACTTTCTAATAAACTAAGTGAAATTTCAAAAAATGTACAATATATTGAGTATTCATTAATATTTATTAAATATGATTAAATCTTAAATGCTAATAAGATACCAGATTTTTAAAATTCAGGTTAGAATGCTGTGAAGTATCAAATTACATCATTGTATCTTATAAATAAGTATAAACATGTGTTAATAAAAAAACTAATTAAGTGAATTTAAATTACCAACTACCATAAGAATGACAAGAACAAACAATGAGCACAGGAAGGCATTTTTAAGGAGAATGTAAAGTTACCAAATTTCTGCTTACAAGACAGTTAAATATTTGTTCTCCTCATAGGCTAAATAGAAACGTAGAAAGTGTTTACATGCATTACATTCAATCTTCACATTAAAGTTATGAGGAGTGTTCTACAACCCCTATCAAATCAATAAAGACACGTGCCACACAGGCGAGAAAGGGACAAAGCGAATATTTCCGAACAAAAAGCAATGAAAGATATTATGGACTGGGAGTAGAAAAAAATCGTGGTTTGGGTGAAAAACACAACATGTATTTCTACTCATGGAGAAAGCATGACTGTCTTCCACCAGTGTGTCTGTCCCTTGCACGGATCCAGTTTTCTAAGAGCACAACTGATGTTTAAGACCAGATTCTTTGTTTGGGGGCTGTCTTTAGCCACATCAGTGGCCTGGACAAACCGGGTAGTCACAATCAGATGCTTCTCCACATAGCTCCTAATACTTCTCTGGTGGCAAAATCAGCTGCTTGAAAACCCATTACTTGAATCTAAACAGAAAACACCCATTTTACCTCTAAGCCTCATTTATTCAAACGAGAAACTATTACAATGCTGATATAGGAATTATTATTCTATGTGCATTCCACAGATATTTCTACCTTTCCAGAATGTTCGATGCATGTGTTCTTGTGAAATACACCACGAAGTTACTTTAAGATCCATTTTATGCTAACGATATTGTAATAAATCACTGAAAGACCTCATTTAGTTTGGTACGAAGAATTCGACAGTCTAGGGCTTCAATGTTCTTTACCTGCAAGCGCACAGTAAGTATCTGTCATGGTTCTTCTCATCTGTCACATACATACGATAATAACATCAGTTATTCTTCAAGAAGGCTCTCATACATGTTCAATTCAAAAGGTGTACATGAACTTACAGAGTGTTAGGGGCTGCTTTGTGGTGTACCAGGAGAGCAGGGAATGCTGTGGTGACTACAGCATCCCATCCTATATGGGTACTAGGTTTTTGATCCAGCTCATTGCTAATAGCATGGGAAAAGCAGTGAGAGATGGCTGACATGCTTGGACCCCTGTCACTGACACAAAGAACTCAGATGGATCTGCTGGCTCCTGGCTCTTTGGTGAGGCCTGGACACTGGTCATTTTGGCCATCTGGTGAATGTACCAGTGAAGGAATCTTGGTAACTCTGACTTAAAAATAAATAAATAAATAAGTAAATCATTAAAAAAAGAAAGTACAAAGTGCTACCAATTTTTATGACTGTTGATTTGTCTATGGTCATCCAGTGAAGCAAAGGTTGGGCTGACATAGCAAGGTTCCAAAGGATAAATTCTTCCTTAGACAAACCGAGACAAATACATGGGTCTTACTCCCATGAAATCTGACTGTGTAAATAATGCTAATTAAACACAGATTTCCTTTTTCATGTGACCTCAGAACTTTTTGTCAGAGCATTTTAGACAGCTACAAACTAAAGGTCAGATGTCAAACTTGAGACCAAACCCTTTGACCATATCTAACTCCTTTAAGGATCATCTACTTTGTAACACATCTCTTCTGTATTCGTGCATATATTTTTCCAGGTCCCACTGACCAAATCATCCATTCTCTCAGTTCTCCCAAGTTCACAGCCTGTATAAAGTAGGAAACCTTAAGCCTTATTTGGAGGTGGCTGGAGACATCCTCAAGCCCTCTGATCAGTGAGTCTTTCCCCAGCTCAGGAATGTGCATGCCTGGAGCATCCCCAGGTGATACTGATGCTAGTGTTGCTGTTCTTGGTACTGCACTTTGAGGACCACTGCACAGCAAACAGAGAGCTTATCCAACAGCAAGAAGGTCTCCGTTTGATGATTCCTTCTGGCCTGTGCAATGTCAATGATCTTGGAGAAAACAATAGAGTCTTTGGAGGCTTGAGTTGAGTGTTTTGTGAAGTGGTTAATGAAAATGGATCATTCTAATTATATCATTTTACAGAAAATCTAACATAGAGGATTTGGAAAATTCTTCATATTTGAAAACTATTCTACATGAGCAGATGCCTATTTGCATTTTGTTGTCATCTTGAGAGATTCCCTTTACTTTAGGTATTCACTCACCTGTTTATGGACCGGCCTGCAGATCAGGCAACTGAACAACTTTTTGTCTTCTCCACAGCTATGGACTGAGCTCCAAAGAGCTGCATGAAACACATCAGCCAGATTTCAAGGTAATGGCCCTATATCTTTCTAAGGCTTAACCAGAGCCTACATGGAGCAAATGGGTACTGGGCTGTGTTTCCCTTGGCTAGCCTATAGGAATGAAAGACAGTCTGTCCATCAGAGATGACGCAGAATGAAGCTGTCAGAGCCCGTGGCAGTTCTTTCTCAGAGCTTTGTGTGTGACTCATGACAACCACTGGGAAGGAAATCATCTGGAAAGCACCCTTTAGAAAGCTCAAGCAGACATTCTGGGAAAGAGAAAGAGCAGTGAACATGAAGGCACAATGAAGTCAGGTCTTCTGGAGGAGCTCAGTCAGTCTGACCACAGCTTTTTCACTGAAAAAGGAAAGAATCTACAGCTGAAACTTGTATTTTTCATCTTTGTCACCCGTTGGCTGAATGCCACTGGTGATTTATAAGAAAGCAGCCCTGTCTTTTTTAAGACCTGTATCTCCTGTCACTCACAAATCATCAACTCAGTAAATGTGTATTAAGAAATATACTAATCATTTAGCAAACCTATCTTAGTCTTGGTTCCCCCTAGGCTGACATCACTTTTGGAGCCACTGTAAACCATCCCTGGGGTAATGAACACTGCACAGAGAAAAGCAGGTGCTCAAATGGGAGTTGAAGTTCATGGAAGTAGAGAGCTCTGTGGTATTTTTTTTTCCATTAAATGGTCCATCTATCTAACCTACAAGTATTGACCTAGTTACAATATTTTAGACGTATGTTTTCACTATTTTTTAACAGTGTTAGAAGGAAAAGACTTCTAAACACATTGCAAGACTGTTTTAGTGTTGAGCTTATGTCATAACTAATTATTCCTAACATGATGAAGAGAAATTAGCTTGTTCCCTAGTCAACAGAAACTGATTTCTAAATTAGATAATGTTAATTTTCTATCAATTCTATAGTTGCCTGAATTTAGATTTTTCCCTAGGCGAGAAGGTCGAAGATGAGGAACTGAATGAGGATGGTCCCAGGGCTTAAAAAAGAACAGAACAGAACAGAACAGGAAAGAAAAGAAAAGAAAAGAAAAGAAAAGAAAAGAAAAGAAAAGAAAAGAAGAGAAGAGAAGAGAAGAGAAGAGAAGAGAAGAGAAGAGAAGAGAAGAGAAGAGAAGATAAAAGAAAAGAAAAAAGAAAAATGAAAAAGAAAGAAAAGAGCAAACCTCTGAGGGATATATCTGTTAACTGAGTCCACAGCCTGCTCATAAAATCTCAGGTTGTAACTCTGTCTAATAATTGTTTATGTGGGATCTAGACAAGTGTGAACCCCCCAAAGAGATGCCAGACCTTTAAATGACTAGAAAAATTGCTCTGCTTACAGGACTTCTCTGGAAATTTTGACTTGTTTTCTTCACCAAGAAGACAATGAGGGATGTCAGCATTCTGTCTCAATCCAGGACTATATGCCCTTTTCAGCGATTCATTCAATTCTTATATGTTGGTTTTGTTCTCAGATGTTTCTTTTTATTTGAAAGGCAGATTGGCCACATGCCAATGGCCAGAGATGAGCACATTGGAAACCAGGGATTTCTTCCTTATCTCTTAATGTGGGTGCAAGACCCCAAGGACTTGAGCCATCATTTGCTGCTTTCCTAGACCATAATCATGGAGCTAAATTGAACTCAGAGCAACCAGTATGCAAAGCAGTGTCCATGTTGATAAAGAGTTAGCCTGCTATACCTCTGCACCAACCTTTCAATTCTTACATATCAATTCACTGCTTCTAGTTACTGAAGAAAATTTCTGAGAGTTTTCAGTCTTTAAGCCCTCTTGTAGTGCAGGAGGTCAGTCTCTAGGAAAGTTCATTCTTCATAACTCCTGGATTTCATGTGGTATCAGACAAATCCATGGGCAAAGTCAATAACATAGGATGTGCTGTTGGACATGTACTCTTGTGCTCTGGTCCTTCTGTTAAAGATCTACTACCTTTGTATCCACTTGTGCATATCATTGTCTTCCATTAGAGTCCACCAACTATCAAAGCCACTGTTAGTAACAAGTCCCTTTTCCAGATGCGTATCAAACATGGCCTGGAGATTTTCAAAACTCTCTTTAAAATAGTCTTTCTTGTTTGTTCTTCTTCAGCACTCCCTTTACCAAAAGCACTGACATGATTCAATATGAATGGTCCTCAAAATATACATGGAAATACATGTTATGAAATAATGATAGATGTGTTTGCTGAAATTTTGCGTCAAGACAAATCCATCTTTAAATTGTACTTTTCTATAAAGTTTTTGAAGTACCGATGTGTGTACTGAGATGGCACATCGGAAAGACTCTGAGTCTTTCTTTTTTTTTTTTTTTAAAGATTTATTATTATTGGAAAGCCGGATATACAGAGAGGAGGAGAGACAGAGAGGAAGATCTTCCATCCAATGATTCACTCCCCAAGTGAGCCGCAACGGGCTGGTGCGCGCCAATCCGATGCCGGGAACCAGGAACCTCTTCCGGGTCTCCCATGCGGGTACAGTGTCCCAATGCATTGGGCTGTCCTCAACTGCTTTCCCAGGCCACAAGCAGGGAGCTGGATGGGAAGTGGAGCCGCCGGGATTAGAACCGGCGCCCATATGGGATCACAGGGCTTTCAAGGCGAGGACTTTAGCCGCTAGGCCACGCCGCCGGGCCCTCAGAGTCTTTCTAAAACCAGACTGTCTGTTTTACTTTTCTTTATTTATTGTTTAATTGATTGACAAGTAAAACTTTCTAAACTTTTATTTATGTAGCTGGAAGGCAGAATGGCAGAGAGAAGGAGAGAGACAGAAATAAAGAAATTTTCCATCCATTGGTGCACTTTCCTAATGCCTCCGACAATCAGGACTGTGTCAGGCTGAAGCCAGGACCCCAGGGTTCTATCAGTGTCTTCCATATGGGTGGAAGGAGCTCAAATACTTTAGCCATCATCTACTGCTTCCCGTGTGTATAAGCAGAAAGTTGGATTAGGAATGGATGTGGTATTCCATCACAGCCACTTCAGTATGGGATTCAGGAATCCCAAGCAGAGGCTAATCCTGCTGCTCCACAATACATACCATAGATTCTCTTTTTATTACAGTGCTGTATTTTTCAGGAGACTCCACTAAGGAAAAATCTGAGATCATCCCAGGCTACCTTGTTCCATTTTAAATTATAGCTCATATATTATACATTAGCCACATTAACTACATCTTTGTCCTCCTAATGTATAAGGGCCAACTTTGTACCAGTCAATCCTATTTCTACTTCCATTGCTGATTGATTCAGGCTTAACTCTTTGAGCATCTAATTTTCCAGGCAGGATGGTTATTTTAATAGACTTAGTCATAATTCTTCCAAGTGGAATAGATTTGGCTTTGCTCAAACCTGTCTTAAAACCAAGTTCATTGAGTTAAATTCTCAAAGCGGTGCACCAATCATAATAGAAAGCATTTATATTTTACTTGTTACATCATACTTTAGGAATTCTCAGTATTTAATTTAATTCTCCAAAACAACTTCGCAAGATCAGCACTGCTACTATTATTGTGGTCATTTTTCAGATGGGAAAATTCAGGAACAAGGAGGTGAACTAAGTGACCAGTTTACCGGCTTTCCCACGTGTCCCACGTGGTGCAGGGTCTCAGGGCTATGGTCATTCTGTACTGCTCTTCCAGGTCGCACACAGGTTGCTGGAAGCGAAGTACAATAACTAAGACACGAACCAGCACCCAAATGGGATCCTGGCACATGCAAGGTGAGGATTTAGCTACTGAGCCACTGGGAAGGGTCTGACTCCTACATACCCCATGACACAGGGTCATTACCCCAAGTACCAAGAAACTTTTTTCTGTACACTATTATTCCATCTCTACCAGGTATGAAGACATTTGCATGATAAGCCCATCTTGTTCTTATATAATTACCCATACAAATGTAAGTAGTTCAAGTTGGGGCTGACTTTTCCATTACTCAGAATACACATGACTGGTGGTCCCTTAACATTTTCTAAGAAGTGTGGGGACACATCTGATCCATTAGCAAACATCTTTTGAAGATCCCCTAAAATGGACAGGTATCTATGCAGCTGGAATCACTTCAGTATTTTCAACAACAACAAAAAAAAAATAAAATGAAATGAAAAATGTTCCTCAGTGCAAGCCTGCATGTGTTATATGAAATAGCCAGTACAACAGTAATGAACTCACAAACACGCATATAGACAACATCCTGTATGTGTTTTAACTGCCAATATTCAGTTTTAATGTGTTTCACAATATCAGCTCTGAGAAAAGAGAAACAAGTTTTTAAAAACTAAAAGCGGTCCCATATGTAAGTGACTTGTGTGGCTGTTGTTTCCATTACGAGAGAAAACAGAGCATGTGTAGATGAATGCGCAACTTGGAGTTGGATATCAGCACCAACTTGCCTGTTCTGGCTTCCAAGTGCAGAGAAAAAATCTTGAAGGAGGATCATGAGAGAGTCACGGGAAGTGATTTTCTCTGGTTACCCTGATGAAGGGAAGAGAAGAAGCTACTTAGAAGAGAGGGGCGAGCGTCCTACGGAGATGAAGCCCTGTGTGACCATAGGCGCGCAGGAGACCTCAGAGTGAAAAAGAGGTGCATTTCATCTTTCTTTTCATGTCAGGACCAGGGAATTTTGTAAACAGTGTGGGAAAAATGAAAACAGTGTGCTAAAAGAGTTAACCTTTCATTTTGCCTTAACTGGAGGAAAAAAGTAAAATTGAGAACCAAAAGGCACTCTGTTTGCAAAACTGAAAATGTTAACTACATTTGGATCCTTTGTGTATATTCAACAGTCATGGTAATTTTATTAATAGCAATAAATGCACTTAATGGTATTTATATGCTAATTGCTTTACAGAGGTTATTTTGCTAGATCCTCTTGATCTCAAATCTACATGAGCTGAGGACAAGTATAAAAAGCCCTACTTTTACTGAGAAGGGTATTCAGCCATGAAGAGGTTAAGGAATTGGCCCAAGCTTACACATCTTATTAAAAGACAGGATTGAGATCTGAGCCAGGTCTCTGTGATTCCCTAAGCCAGAGCTCTTAATCCTTAACACCAATTTTGCTTTCTGTAAAAACTCTCCAGGTAATCAAATCATCATAACATAACACACCCTGGCAATTAACTGTCAAACCTGCTTATATTATTACTGGGAAATCTGAGACCCACATATATTAAAGGAATCCCTTATGGTTATGCTACAGATAAAACCTGGCTTCAAATTCACAATCATATATATATATATATATATATATATATATATATATATATATATATATATATAGGCCTGAAGTGGGATATTACCAATTCCAATTCCCACCAGCAGTATATAAAGATTTATTTTTCTCCACATCCCCATCAGTATTTATTTTTCATGATTTTTATTGCATTCGTTCTACCTGGAGATGATTCTCACCTTGGAGTTTTCACTTGCCTTTCCTTAATGGTTTGTGATACTGAGTTGTATGTCCTTTGCTCATTTCATGTTTATGTTGTTGAGTCTTTAAATTCCTCACATAGTCTATACATTAATCTTTAGTAAAATGACTAGTTTGGAAATATTTTCTCCCATTCTGTTTCAGTAATCTCTTTGCATCACTGTATATTTCCTTACCTATACAAGTGTTTCTGTCAGGATTTTATTTCTTTTGTTTTCTTTGGGGCTTCCTGTATTTGGGGGTATTATCCAAAAGATGTTGCCTATGCCCAATGCTGTAAGATAATTTGCCTGTACTTTTTCTCTACTTGTGTCATTGTTTCATGTATGACATTAAGACCTTTGATCCATTTGGGTTTTTTGTACACATGGAATAAAATGTGGTAGACAACAGACTCAGATCAGCATTAGACAATAGTTAAACTACAAAGACATATAAGGGGAATTAAGAGTGGTCCTGACAACCTCTTAACAGGAGGTCATATGCACAAACTAGAGGGGAGGGACCCCAGAGTGGAGCAGGGGGACAGGAGGAGACTTGTATCCCAACCCTGAAGACTCACGGATTCTCTCCAAGGACCATAAGTATGGGCACCAAGGACTATTCCAACTGCCAAGGAGACCACGGGGAATTGGAGTGCCTTCAGAGGCCAACAACTCTGAGGTCATCCACTCCCACTTGGATCCACCACATGGGATGAAAAAAATCCAAATCCTTCCTCGCAGGATCCAAGGTCATCGAAACAACAGCCAGGAGCCCTGAGCAGTCCACAGAAACAGAAGAATAGTAAACTTCCTTCGGGATTAGGGAGGGGAGCTTTCTCTGGTCCTCGCTTGGTCCCAACTTTGGGTCTCCACCCTCTCTTGCAATGACCATACCATCAGAATCGCTCCAGAAACCCCTCAAAACAAACAAATATCTAGAATAGATAGAGAATAACAAGGAAAGCTTAGAAACAGGAAACGGTCAGCGTGGATTCACTTATACCTTACTAGGTGGGACACATAGATTAGTTACTCCTCACTAGGGTATTGAGGATTTCTCTGCACACCCCTCCTAAAACTGTTCTGCACTTGAACTGTTGACATATGCCTTGTTAGAGTTATAAGCCAGTCTAGACTACCCAAAAAAGAGAGAGAGAGAGAAATAAAAGCCAAGTTCAGCAAAATTATGCTTCAATGCTATATAATGCTAAATACTATAATGAAAATAGACACGAGACAGCTGAATAGTAATCTATAGCCATTTTAAGGTGTATAGAACCCAGTTGTGCATAAACTAAAATTGAAATGTCAATGAAGTAGTCACAGGATGTGGTAACGATCTTGCATTTTTTTAACATGTTGGTTACTCAATTCTATGTCAATTAATCCCATAACATTATAAATTGTTGCTGATGTTATGTCGGGGTTTTTAATTGATAGGGATGATACTCTGCCAGCTCTACCTCCAGACCAGAGATGGTCTCCCCAACAAGCTGTTGAATTTATCTGGACAATAAGATGCTGGACTCTATGCTTGGTACATGCTTGCAATGAAAGAATCTCACCTGATCTTGAACTGTGGTAATGCAACAAGATGGAGGAATCACCATAGGGGAGTGTTTGGGGAGGGGTGGGGGGAATCCCAGTACCTATAAAACTGTGTCACATAATGCAATGTAATTAATAAAAAAAATGAGGAAAGGGTCTCATTTCAGTCTTCTGTATGTGGACATAAAGTTTTCTCAGCACAGTTAATTGAGATACTGTCCTTTCTGCAGTGCAGGTGTGGGAACCT
This sequence comes from Ochotona princeps, assembly GCF_030435755.1. Lineage (NCBI taxonomy): Eukaryota > Metazoa > Chordata > Mammalia > Lagomorpha > Ochotonidae > Ochotona > Ochotona princeps. The sequence goes on along the minus strand of NC_080840.1, from coordinate 15,896,973 downwards.
TCGTCAAAGATGTGTGTTGATGTGTGGATGAATTTTTGGACTTTGTAACTTGTTTCTTTGTCTTTGTGCTCCGTTTATGCCAACATCATGTGGCTTTGGTGTCCATAGCTGTGTGGTAGATCTTGAAATACTGTCAGGCTGCCTCTGCTTTGTTTCTTTTGTTCATATCATTTTAGCTTTTCAAGTTTTTTTTACTTCATATAAAGTTTTGAGAGATTTGTCTAGTTCAGCAAGGAATGTTATCAGTATTTTGAAACACATTAGATTGGATCTAGTCATTGCTTTGGGTAGCACAGATTTTAATCACATATATCCTTCAAGTCTGTAAATATCTCCAATCTTTTTTTCTAAAAGATTTATTTATTTTTATTGGAAAGGCAGATACACAGAGAGGAGGAGAGACAGAGGAAAATCTTCCGTCCAATGGTTCAATCCTCAAGCGGTCGCAACGGCTGGAGGTGAGCCAATCTGAAGCCAGGAGCCAGGAGCTTCTTCTGGTTCTCCCACACGCGTGCAGGGTCCCAAGTCTTTGGGCTGTATTCGACTGCCCTCCCAGGCCACAGGCAGGGAGCTGGATGGGAAGCAGGGAAGCCAGGATTAGAACCGGCTCCCATATGGGATCCCGGCTCGTTCAAGGAGAGGACTTTAGCCAGTACGCTATAGTGCCGGGCCCATCTCCAATTTTTTTTGTCTTCTTCGATTTATTTCCTTTATGTGTCATAATTTTCATTGTTGATAGTTTTAATATTCTTTGTGAGAAGGTCATTTCAAATTATATGACTGTTTTTGTGGGTGTTGTGAGCAGGATTGCTCTTACAGTTTATTTTTCTCAGTGAGTTCATTATGGCTACTATTATTTGCAGCATTACTCTCAAAAATGAAAAATATAGAGTCAACCTAAGAATTTATCGATGGATGAATGGATATAGAAAAGGGGTATTATTCAATAGCAATACGGAGTCAATGCCTCATCCCAATCAGTAAATGTCAGATCCCTAAGAAGCTGGTGGGTTCTGCGAAGGAATTTCAATGTTTATTAGTAACGTGGAGTCACAAAAGGCCGTTGAGTAACAGATAATAAAACACTGAAAAGTCAGTATCCCCAAATAAGGAAACTGTAAAATCAGGGGCTGTTGAATCCTGGCGCTGAAGACAGCAGACAAGCTCTGCCACTACAGGTGCTTTAAGGATTTCACAGAGAAGGCCCACTAACCTGAGCAGTGACTATTCTTAAGACATTTTTAAGTTATGGTTGAACCCCAAAAGCCCAGATGCTTTTGGTGATAGGAACAATGAGACATAACTGTATAGCACTTGCCTCGAATAAGAAGAAACAGAAGGTCCTTGCCCTAGGTATTGATTGATTAAATAAGTGAATTTCCAATACAGAAAATGCTGAGAAGTAGAAGGCAGTTATCATTCTGAATTCACACTGAAGATCTAGCCTTGACTAGAGAATTCAGAAAGGCATCTAATGCTTCCTGCTCTGGCGTCGGTTTGGCAAGCAGATTGGGGCAGAAACTTCGGTGATTTTTATCTGTTGATTTTTCTCGTCCTGCATGCTGAATGAAAAAGTTTTGTTAGTTCCACTGGACTTTTCTTCAAGTATATTGCACATAAAAAGGCATATCATTTACAATTAGAGATAGCCTTGATGATTGTTTTTCCAGTATAGTATCTACTTATTTCTGTTTTAATAATCCTGACTAGAGCCTCTGGTGTCAAATTTAATGTACATTTTTGTTATATCCCCCAATTTAGGGGAAAGGAACTTTTTTGGCATTATTAAGCAAAATATTAGCTTAGAATTTTTATTAACTTTGGAAATTGTAGATCCTGGTTTATTCAGTGCTTTTAATCATGAAAAGATGTTAAACTGTATTTTTTCCATATCTATTGAGATGATCATGTAGTTGCTGTCCATTATCCTATCCAATATGGTATATTAAAATAGGTGTTTTGTTATGTAAGTCTACCAGCTTTTTAGTATCATGAACCATGAATCTTTACCTTTTCTGTTCTTTGAACAGCTTAATTCTGAGCTAGAGCTTGTAATGTATAATTGCTAACTTGCCTGGTAATTAATCATTTTAGAAGAACTGATATCCCTTATCCTACTATTTGAATTCCCCGAAGCATCCAGTACCCAGAGATTCATTTTGTAACATCTTGTTTATTGGATGAATTATGTCTCAGTTTGGGTTACCCCAAGGAAATTTTTTGATATGGTATAAAGGATATACCATGCCATTCGTTGATCTCAATGTTTCTTCTTCCTACACATGATCCTTGCTGGACGACTCTGCAGTTCTCTTGCTATAGCCTGTGGTTATGTTCAGGCTGCTGTCAGAAGTCATAGCTCATGAGGGGTTTTCAACAACAGAAACTCAATTCTGAAGCATCAGATATGCCAAGTCATACAAAACACCTGAAGATGAAGTGTCTGATCAAAGCCCACTTTCTATTTGCAGGTGGCCCTGAGCCAAAACGGATACATGAAACAGAATTGCTCAATAAAAATTTTCCTAGTCAAATTCTGCTTTGTGTAGAATCCCTCCCAATACCTCAACTATATATGAACAAGTACTGCCTAGACTACCTAACCTGCAGTGAACAATAATTATATACAATACATGTTGAGACCTGTAATACTGGGTGCTAGGGAAGAACTGATTCCTTAGGTTGCTTGGTCAGGAAAAAGTGAGATAGTTAAAATGATGTAGACACCAACAGACCAACAGGAGCAGAGACAGAAATCAAGGAGAACCCTAGAATACCGTACTCAGCCTACATGGCTGCGTGGAGAGTGATCAGCTGCCACTAGAGCAAACCTAGTTTTCTCCATCAAAAATAAATTATCATACCTAATAATAGTAAAATGTGATATTTATTGGATTCTCACCATTTGGCATGTATTATGATAAGCCATATAAAGAAGTACACCTGGATCCATTTAAAGGAAGAAGTTAACAGGATATGCAATTACTTTAACCATGTGGCTTTGATGCAACAGAATAGTATAGGTAGTTACTGGATGAGTCAGAAGAGACATCAAGATGAAACTCTGGAAAAAAGGAAGAGTCAAAGTAAGAATGGAAAAGCATTGGCCAAACAAGAGGGAAAGGATGGAAAAAGGGAACATAACATAAAACAGGTTGTGGGTATTGAGGTCCTTTTCCACAGCAGTCACTTCTGAATTCTTTACACATAGATGTCCCTAAAGATTCAAGTCAACCATGAGAAGCCAGGACTGGCCCATCGATGCAGCTGAAGAAACAGATTGAAAGTCATTATGTGACTTTCCTAAACTGATTGACAGAAGAGTTGGGATCAGAGCCAGTCCTGCCAATTGTAGACAATGAGCATTGTTACTTCCCCGGCCTCTGTTCAGGAATACACGGAGGCTACCACAGCTCTGATCTGGAGAAAAAACTCTTTTCCCCAAGGGCAACATCACTTTCTGCAAGAAGGGGATTTCTTTCTGGCTTCAGGGGAAATAAGCTTCAACATCTGTGTCATACTATGATCAGAAATCGCCCAGCCCATTGGTAGGAAGCCAGGCTTTTGGGTCGCAACATCCTGAAAGCAAGAGAAGTTCTCTGCAGATGTCCTGCGGTAACACTGGTCCCTAAACCCCCATCGACAAAGCCTTTCCAGCCAGAGTCACCAGTCGCCGTGAACATGTATAAGCCAACAACTACAGTTTCCAAACCCTAAAGAGACAGAAGAGGAAGTGAGCTTGAGATTTTGTTACTGTTGAATGCAGAGCGTCAATGTGTAAAACAAATATGAGAATTCCAACATTTAACTCCTGTCAAGCTACACTTTGCATAGGTTGCTGGGACTTGACATGAACTTTGCTGGTAACCTGCTCAGCTCAGCTGGTCACAATTGGCTTTGAGTTTGGGAAGCCCCTGCTTGCTGCAGACAGCCTGGCACACTGGTCCAAACTGAAATCTAATGAGACAAGAATATGATTCTGCATTCCATCGGAAGCACCCCGGGAGACTCTTTAAGTCAGAGGACCATGGAAATATTCTGATCTACAAAGAAAGGGGCTTTCCACGGATTTCCCAAGAATAGCAGTTCTCTGAAAAGGAGGGAAGGAGAGAGTGCTGCTGGTCCAACAGAAAGCAGATCTGTCCTCTACACAGTGTGGGCACTGTTCTGGCTTCATTCTTATGGACGAGACACCCATGACGCATACTGCTTTAAATAACTATTTGCTTCTCATTTGAGATGCATAATCTACTCAGTGAAATGGGTGCTTAATAACCTTCTTTTTGAAACGGAACAATTGAGTGAGTTGCTAGTCAAACATTTCTGTCTCTCACAGTGACCAAGCATCCGTGAGTGAAGGAGCAAAGTGCTCACTGTTTGCCCAGCACAGCAAGCTCTTCCCCATCGTTCTGACTTTACACACGCTGTTTAGGAAACGGCTTCTTTCTGTGGAATTCTTAATTACTGCTCCAGATCACAATGATAGTGCTATTACGGCTAATGACAAACAGGGTGCAATACTGTGGTTTTGGTGTTCTGTGCTTGCCACTGCAAAAAACCTTTGCAGAAATTAGCTCCTTTATTGCTGAAGCTAATAGATAACATAAGAGATCATATTTCTGCCGCGCGGCCATGCTGCTGGGCCCATAAGAAATCATATTTTCCCTATTTTACAGACAAGAAAAATCTAGCACAGAAGTACAAAGTACACTATTACTAGAAAGACAAACATGGAAAATAGAGACAGCATCACATATGAGTATGTGAACTCTCATATTGTGCTAATGAACATTGCTACAACCATACCTGAAAATGGTTTAGCCATATTTACAAAACTGGAAATATGCATACAAATAATTATACTTCAAGGCTTTTAATCTCTTCCCCAAAGGAAAAAACATATTCATCTGCTAACCATAGTCACACCTAACACTTCCTTCCAGGCTATCAAAAAAAAAAAAAAATCCAAATACGTGTTCATTAAAAGTTGCATATCATTGGCCCAGTGTGGTAGCCAGCAGCTAAAGTCCTCGCCTTGAATGTGCCAGGATCCCATATGGGTATCCATTCTAGTCCTGGCTGCCTGTTTCCCATCCAGCTCCCTGCTTGTGGCCTGGAAAAGCAGCTGAGGACAGCCCAAAGCCTTGGGACCCTGCCCCCTTGTGGGAGACCTAGAGGAGGCTCCAGGCTCCTGGCTTTGGATCGGCTCAGCTCCAGCCATTTTGGCCACTTGGGGAGTGAATCAGCGGTTGGAAGCTCTTCCTCTTTTTCTCCTCTTCTCTGTATATCTGACTTTGCAAAAAAAATTTAAAAATATATTTTTTTTAAAAAATGCATGCAATCATGATAGCAACACTATGTTTCCAAATACGACTTTTCACACAGAATTAACAGTGCAATGGGTGGAATTTGCACATATTTACACAATGTAAAAATATAACACAACATGAAGATAAAAAGTCTCTAATGCAACACAGTAGAAAAGCTCAGAAAAATGAAATGAAACAGGAACCCCGAAATATGAAAGGATATGCAACATTAATTCAATTGAAGGAGGTTCATAAAAAATAGGATATATCTACAGTGTTGTGACTTAGGAGCGTGGGTGACTTGAATAATAGTAACTGTAAGGAAAACTTTGGGGAGCCTGAGAATTTGCTGTTCCTGATTTTGATTGATATATATATATATATATATATATATATATATATATATATATGTTATATATATATAACTTATATATATATATAAGTTATATATATATAAGTTATATATATATATAACTTAAAAACTCATCTAAATGGTTCACTTATAATTTTTCAGCTTTCATTGTATGTCTATGTCTCTATATATAATACAACATATATTCATAAAAATTTTAAAATGCGGGCCGCCATGGTGATACGGCTATTTCTCAGCCCGTAGCACCAGCATCCCATTTGGGCATGGATTTGAGTTCCAGCTGTGCCAGTTCTGATCCTGCTCCCTTCTTAGGGCCTGGGAAGGCAGTGGAGGATGGCTGAGGGACTTGGACCGCTGCTACTATATGGGAGACTGGATGGCGCTCCTGGTTCCCAGGTTCAAATTAGCCCAGTTACAGACATTGCAACAATTTGGGCAGTGAACCAGCCGATGAAAGCTCTCTCTCTCTCTCTTTGTTTTTCTCTGTAAATCTGACTTTCAAATAAAAATAAATAAATCTTTTAAAAAGTTTGAAACAATAAAAATAAAAATAAAAAGCAATTCTGGGCTAACTCACACTTTGTTCAAAATGCTTGTGGTACATATCTATGGCTTATAAATATTGAATAAATATAAAATTCAGAAAATATGACATATTTATATGTATGATATATAATTTAGAAATATTGGCATAACTGCACATGTACATCCATGTATATAAACTGTATATATATACTAAACATATTGTACAAAATATTATATCTATTGTATTTATATAGTGTATTACAGTGTGTTAATAACTGAATCTATTCTTCACAACTTTATTTTACCTATACAATGAATTTTCATATAATTACATAGCTTGTTATTTATAATATAGGTGAACAAATCATTGTATTTCATGTATGTATAGATGCAAATGTGTTGACACAAGCACATGTATATATACATACACAAAGATACTTCAAAATTTTTTGAAATCCGGTAATAAGAGGCATCTCCAGGCCTGGCACGGTGGCCTAGCAGCTGAAGTCCTCGCCTTGAATGCGCTGGGATCCCATATGGGTGCCGGTTCTAATCCTGGCAGCTCCACTTCCCATCCAGCTCCCTGCTTGTGGCCTGGGAAAGCAGTCGAGGATGGCCCAAAGCCTTGGGACCCTGCATCCGTGTGGGAGACCTGGAAGAGGTTCTTGACTCCTGGCTTCAGATTGGCACAGCACCGACCGTTGCGGTCACTTGGGGAGTGAATCATCGGACAGAAGATCTTCCTCTCTGTCTCTCCTCCTCTCTGTATATCTGACGGTGCAATAAAAATAAATAAATCTTTTAAAAAAATAAGAGGCATCTCCAATAAGTTCACAGCATTTGATGTATCATAAAAAACTATATGTGTATGGATCATAAAATTTTACTATATTAAAATAGACATTTTTAATTTCATTTTCTACATATTACTGCATTGTATCACATGTATTATATCTACCTGTATATTGTGTGTGCACATGTGAGTGTGGGGACTTAATAGTCATTATTGCTTCATAATTTAAGACATAGAATATGTTTCACAACATAAATAACTGAGACAATTACGAAAAGTGCCAGTTCATAAAAAAAATATGTTGCTAAGCATTTTTCTTTGGATTTTCAAAGACAATGATAAATGTATCATTATAATAGTAAAGAGAGAAACCAGATTAATGTATGCCTTCAATTACACTGAATGTTAAACATGTTCCTTTCTGGGTGAGATTTAAATAATTGGTTCAGAACATGAATTAAAGCGAGATAGGAGTTGTGAGAAAAGATTAAATGATTGACTGAAATTTGTTTTTCCCAAATCTACTCTCATGCTAAAAGTAATTTTTTCTCAGGAAACACTCCCTAATTAATGCTTAATGTTCTCTAACCTAACCAAAAATTATAAAATTTTTCAATATTTGAAAAGATCAACAGAAACATTAAATTTCCAATTAGTAAAAAGAATGTTTCCCACATCCAGATCCCCATGATGCTGCTTCTTGCTTTTTTGAAAAAGTCTTTTTTAAAATTTTTGACTTAGAGATAGCCAGACAACCTCCTAGATCATTGAGACATTTTTCTCAACTTCTCAGGATGGATACAGAAAAGGTATATCATTAATTCTTATATACATTGAATTATTTTTAATAAGGAAAAATTCTGTGGTTTTATTATTCCACTGCAAGTGATTATCACAGCATTGCCAGCTGACTTGGAGATAGAAAAAAATTAGAAAAACTGTTTCAAACACTCCTGTTTTTCAGGTATGTTCACTGAGGGTTCTTTCCATTTCCTGCTTTATAGAATAAGTACATCCCAAATATTGCATGGCACCTACTTACACTAAAAGAAAAAAAATAGCTAAAAGTCAAGCAGAACTGTGTGACTAGTATTTAATATACTCTAATGAAAACAGAGATTCCAATTATAATTCAATTACTACTAGAAATAAAATGTCATCATTTTTCAACATTTAACGAAACACTGGGTCCGGGATAATTGTTGAAGCAAGATTTTCTTAAGAAAATTCATCACCATCATCCATGAACTTGTTAAAATATAAATCCTTGGAACCTGTTTCATACCTACCAAAGCAGCAATACTGGGGACGAGGCCTCCAATCCTGCGTTTTAACTTGTAACCAGCTTTGTAGGTGATTCCAACGGCCAAGCTGAGAACCATTCTCCTAGGCAACTGAGGTTGGCAGAGCGCTCTTTCTCAAAGATACCCGTTTCCAAATCCCCCTAATGTGAAACTATCTTTTTCCTCAATTTAGTTTAATTTTTAATTTGTACTTAAGCAATTCTGTGTGATTTATAGATACAATTCTAAAACATAATGATAGTTCCTTCCTCTCCCATTCCTCCTTCATTTGAGGTTTCCTTACAAAGAGTAACTACTGTTGCTGCTGGAACTTCTATTGCTAACCAACACACCCTAAAACAGGGAGAGGCTCCTGTGCTGCACAGGTGAGACCAACGAAATCACAAGAGACCTTTTAAAGGTCTGGCAGAGGGAAACTGTGTGTGGAAAGAACTTGCAGAGATCAGCAAGGGTGCTGGTTTTGGAAATGGAAGAGGGCAGGTGTGGCTTCTTTTGGACCTGGAGAAAAATAAGGAAATACATTATCCCTAAGGTCCTCCAAGGGGACTGCAACTTCAATGACAATATGATTTGCTTTTGCATCTACCTGAAAGGCTTAGTAAGAACCAGAGCAAGAGGCAGAGCAAGGAGAGACAGAGCTCTTCCATTTGTTGATTCATCTCCCAAAAAATTCCTACCACATGCTGCCCAGGCACTTGAGCCATCATCTGCTGCCTCCCAGGATTAAACAAACCCCGGTAAGGAACACAGCCATCCCAAGCAACAGGTTAACCATATTTCTGGATTTTAAGCCCATAATACACTTGATGGACATCTTTGCTACAGAACTATCAGATGTATTTTTGTTGCCTGGCTGTCACATTTGTGGCCATATTTATAGCTCTGTCTATAAAGTAATAATCATCCATGCCAACCAAACCATCAGCTAAATAATACTACACTATAGTAATAGAACAATGTTGACTACTAACATAAAAATTTACTGTGGTTAATCATGCGTAAAACATATTTCATGTGCACCACAAGAAATCCTTTAAAGGAAGGATTTATTTGTAAGAGTTCTAGTTACATGAACAATCATTCGTCTAAAAGTTTCCAATTACATAAAAATAATAATAGCCATCATATTTAAGAAATCAAGAGGCTGTTATTGCATTTAGTAGTCAACTTTCTGTTGTCCACAGGGAGCAAACCAGGTGAGCATTAATGTTTTAGACAGGGTCTGAACTGAGTTGCACCTGCTTTGTTGAAATAGCTCTCATAAAATCCAGCACATTAATTTTTCTCCTTTCCATTCTGAGTAACAGGAATATCCCTGTTGAGTCATTCCAGGAAGAAACCTAGTGATGACTTGGGAAATTGAGGGAAGAGCTAAGGATGGATGCCCCAGAAGCCACAAAAGAATGGCAAAAGAGTTCTGCCATGACTGTCTCAGATACATATTCCACAAGTTCACCAAGAAAGTCTCATTCCCTCCACACATGCTCTTGGTCTTAAGCCATTTCAAGAAGTACAATGGAAGAATATTCATGTGAGTACAATCAGAAATCTAAAAAAGAGGGAAGTCAGGAAGACTGTATTTTAATTGAAATTTTCATTTGGGCTATTTAAAACTTCTGTCAACACTTCTGATAATCCTCAAATGTCCTTTAATGGAGTGTCACAATTCTCACAGTAATAGCAGTGATATACATCAGTTAAATATTAAACACTTAGGGGCTTTAGTCTAGTGTTAAGGATGCCAGAGGTACTGCTCCCATCCGCCTTGGTGGAGCCCAGCTCCAGATTTCAATTCCAGCTTCTTGTTAACGTCCACCCTGGGATACAACAATGATGCCTCAAGCTGTTACATTCCTGCTAACCACATGGGAGATATGGATTGAATAAAGCTTCTAGCTTCAGCCCAGGCCCTGTTTGTGGGCCAATGTGGAGTATGGCCTGCAAATGAAAGCTCTCTGTGGCTGGCTATCTAGTTATCACAGTACCCCTGCCTTTCACTGACTTTCAGAAAACAAAAATTAAAGCTATACAATATTTATCTCCTCTCTCCCTGATGCCTTTGCTAAGTTAGTTTTTGATGCTCACAGGTCATTTGCATTCACTGATTTTGCAGGGTGGATATAATACACAGCAGTGTACTCACAGCCACCTTGCCAGGTTTGTGTTCAATGAGGTCTGTTGCTGGGAAATTTACGTCACACAAATGAGAAAATGCAACAATTGAATTGTGAAATATTCACAGACAAATCAGTCATTCCAGATCAAATTAATACTTTGCAAACTGTTCTAACAGACCATGCTATCCTAGCATCATATTTTAACTTTAGGTCCTAGCTAATACTTAGGAATTTTCTTAAACAAAGAAGACAAAGTTTTTTGATTAAAATTACATTTATTGATTAAAAATACGCCAGTCCCAATTTAACATATGGAGCATAAACTCTGAGAAATAAAATTATCAAACAGGTTCTGCAGAGGCTGCTTTCATTCAATGCTACGTTCCTCCTTAGGTAAGCAATGCTCTTGGTCTTACGTCAGTCACCATTTTGAAAATCTGTCAGTTTTCTTTGCCTTGAATAGGCTTATATTTAAACATAATTTTATCTTCGGTAAACACTGCGAATAAAGTTCAGCCAAAGTGTACTGACATAACCTCAACAGAAACTTGTGTTTTAAACACACTTTCTTGTTTTCTGTGCTAATTAATGTTTTGAAACTAATTTTGTTCCTTGCCATCATTCTTCAGTTGTTATAAAAATTTGATGAACTTGTTATCTAAACCTTACCTAAGATATTTTTCTGTGGATTTCAGGAAGTGGAAGTCTATCAATAAAAGCTAGGAATATAGAAGTTCTTGTCAGAGATAAAAATAACCTTCAACTTACAAAATCATAGAAAAATGGGTCCGGCGTGATAGCACAGTGGTTAAGGTCCTCGCCTTGAAGGCATGGGGATCCCATATGGGCGCCGGTTCTAATCCTGGCAGCTCCACTTCCCATCCAGCTCCCTGCCTGTGGCCTGGGAAAGCAGTCGAGAAGAGCCCAAAACTTTGAGACCCTGCACCCACGTGGGAGACCCGGAAAGAAGTTCCTGGCTCCTGGCTTCGGATCGGCGCAGCACCGGGCATAGTGGTCACATGGGGAGTGAATCATCAGACAGAAGATCTTTCTGTCTCTCCTCCTCTCTGTATATCTGACATTGCAATAAAATAAATAAATCTTTAAAAAAGAAAATCATAGAAAAGAAGACCCATCAACCATGATCACATCTATAGACATACATCAGTGAGAAAAGAATAGTTAACATTTCTTCTTCCTTCATTAAATCAATAATTAATGCATGCAATTTAGCACCAGTTCTGGATTATGGCATTACAACATTAAGCAAGGCACAAAAAAGCCACCAAAAAAATCTGCATCACCAAGAATATTCACAGAGAATATTCCAGATATGGATGAGGGTGAAGAAGCAGTGAAAACGGAATACAAGTGTCATAGAAGGTGCTGGAGAGGTACCAGCGAGGGTGTGAAACGCGATAGCAAACCTGTCAAACAGGGTAGAAGAAGCAGCGCATGAAGACAACTGAAGCCAAACCAGCCACAGACTTTGTTCCTTGTCTAGATGCTCTGATATACAGTGTAACTCCAAAATCAGAAATTTGAGAAACGGCAGGTGTTCCTGAAGTAGGACCTCTACATGTGCCCATGTAGGCTAGGCATGGCCATTTGCCTTCACATGTGAAAACAACACTTCATGGTGCCACACAGCAACTCTGCTCTAAGATACATACCAAGTGTTTGGCAGCCACAACCCTGAAAAATTAGTTCATTCATACACTTACTCTGATTGGACAGATTTTCAGAATTATGCCATCTGAGACAGAAAGTGAGTCACATGAGGAGAGTTCATTTGGGCTCTCATATTGGATAGGACTTTAGTCCTGCAAAATCACTTTAATTTACTAATCATATATTAACATTCCAATACTATATTAATATAACAGTAATATTATAACATTTTAATAGTTCTTATATTCTGCATTACTTTTTTAAAGATTTTGCAATTTGGAAGACAAACAAAACAAATCCCAACCATCCTACAAGACAAAATGTCAGTCCTCCCTGGTTCCTCTTTCTTTACTTTTTGCTGCTTTCTCCCAGGCTCAGGCAACAGTGGCCTCTCAGAAGACAGCCGCTGAGGATGGCAACATGTTGTCATAAGTCAGAATAGGAACCCAGGTAAGCAAATAAGAGCATAACCAGGGGGCACTGTCATGGCTTAACTGGCTAAGGCTAATCCTCTGCCTACCAAGTGCTGTCTCCTGTCGCCTCTGCTCCGCTTCCCATCCGGCTCCCTGCTTGTGGCCTGGGAAAGCAGTGGAGGGTATCTCAAGGCCTTAGGACACTGCAGCCATGTGAGAGACATAGAAGAAGCTCCTGGTTTCCAAACAGCTCAGCTATGGCCGTTGCCAACATTTGGGAAGTGAATCAGTAGATGGAAGATATGTGTTTCTCCTTCTCTCCATCTACCTGATCTGCCTTTCCAGTAAAAATAAATGAATCTTTAAAAAAACAACAGAGCTGAGGAAGGCAAGGACAGACACTGCCTAATATTTTACTTTATGATTATTTCATGTGTGTTCATAGTATAATAAAATCTAAATACATACATACAGGAATAGATGTATTATACATAAGCCCATTAAATTCATACAAATATTTAATATAGTTTACATATCTTCAAGTATATATAGTGTTCAATAATCATTTTCTGAATTAAATATTGGCCTGTAAGTTCTAACAGCTAGGTAAAGTACGAGAGTTATTTTCTAGAACTTTTCTCCGACCCATAGAGCAAGAATGAGTGACTCTGGAGGCTGTGCCCAAGACATTGTTAATGTTGGGCCCTGATGACTGGGAGCCATTCACCCAGCAGTGAGAAACAGGGGCCAGGATTGCCTTACAGTTGCAGAATGAAATCACACCATTCTTGGCATTGCCAGACACTGTCACAATAGGTGAAAAGTTTCCCTATCCCTACAATAGCTAACAAGTTCCCTAAAATCTCTTCCTGAAAGATCCTAAAGCATCCCCCTCTTTTTACTTAGCTGTGTTTTACACTCCTTCCAAACCAATTACTGATTGCATATACGTAAACATATGTATGCAGAAGTACTTACACATATATATACACACACACACACACACATAACGTAGCTTGTCATAACTAAAGGAAGTATTTCTTAGCTTAAAAGTGAGTGTTTTATTGTGCTGTTGTGAGCATTCTGTCCTTTTTTATAAGATATTCAAGATTCAAGAAATATGAACTAGGCTTACAGTTTACACATTTATAAAAGATAAAGTAAAAATTTTAAGAAAAATTTCAGTAAGATCAAAATCCCCAGATAACTGCTACTGGACTATTACTGTTTGCTGCTGTGAACGTAGAGGCTCTACCATAAAAAAGATGAAATGAAAGAGGCAGCTTGCTATCCACTAGTTATTTGTTTTAGGGCAAGAACCCACACAGATGACAAACCATCTACCAGATGGAGCAGCCGACACCGAGTCCTTTGTGCTGTGCTGCTTTAGTCTCACTAGATAAAGAAGTGAAGGAAATCAGAATGTATTGGAATAATCCTATCCCGTCTTCCATCACATTGTAAACAACCTTCCTCTTTTCTAGCCAGACGACACAGTTTTCCATAACCTCACGCAGCCACGGATGCGAGCCACACTAAATAGCGGCTGCTGGCAGAAGATAAGCAGGAAGAAAGTGCCCTTGTGAGGTTTATTTGTTTTATCTGAGACTGTAACCGTTGGAGCTCAGAGTGGAGGAGGTGGGGGGGCAGGGGGTTGGGGACAGGCTGTCAACTTCAAAGTGGAGCTACATGAAGAAGTGCCTGAAATCTTCTCCCAGCCATTAAGCAAAGCTCTGCCAACCCAAGTCGAACGTGTCTAGCGTCTGTGAAATGAAACACACACATAACGGAGGTTGTGATTTTGCTGCCAGCTAGGTGTTGCTAGGAAGGCATTGCTTTTCAAGAGATTCAGAAACTGCCAAGGAAGAAATTAAGTGCACAGTGGACAAAAGCTGGAGTTTGTATTCACCCTGGGCCCATGGCATCCCTGGCTTGTGCACATTACTCATTTCAGGATATTTTAAGAAAGACGACAGTGTTTTCTGACTGTAAATATGACTGCAGCAGGTTGAACCAGGATACACCAAATATTTTTCTAACTGAGGCAGACCAATGTAGAATTTAGATGCCAGTAAGATGACTAAACAGCCGTTTGTCTCGTATTTACTCGTTTAGGACTAATGGGCGTGGAAAGAAACAGCTGGTGAGAGCTATTTCTATTGGGGAGAAACAAGACACAGCATGCCATGGGGGATTATTTTAAACCCAAGCTACATTATTGCCACATGTGTTCTATAGGACTGCCATATTCAGCAAGCTTCCTGGTCAGTGTGGGTACAGAAAAGCAAAGAAGCTTTAAATGGATCTCACTGAGTAAGATTTTGTTTATTGTTCACACCTTTGACATAAAGTATGTTTGGATGACAAGATGAAAAAGAAGGCTTTGCTTTCAAAATTAAAATTAAAGGTGCTTTAAGAAAATCAGAGAAAGGGGAAAACAAAAACGATGCATTCTGTCATCTGAACCTGTGAAGCGGTAGGAACTTTGTTATTAAAGTCTTTACTTTGTGAGGCAGAATGATGGAACAGCCCTCCCTGTTTTCCACAAGGTGGAGGGAACAACCTCACCAAAGCCTCCCAAGGACTGAACTCCTAAATGCCTTTTTTTCCATGATTACAACTTCCAATCTAAGGCTAACTTTCTGGACTCTTTGATTCAGGGAAAGAGCCTAACTCCTATTTTTGCAGGAGGCCTCAGGTGGGAACATCCCTGTGTGTGTACCCTTCAAAGCCTCATGATGGAGCCACCCGCAGCACCAGCACCCCACGTGGGTGCTAGTCTGAGAACCAGCGCTCCACTGTCCATCCTGCTTCCTACTAATGGCCTAGGAAAGCAGCAGAGGATGGCCCAAGGCCACGGGTCACTGCACCCACATGAGAAACCTGGAACAAACTCCTGGCTCCCAGCTTCGGACAAGCCTAGCTCTGGTTGTTACAGCCATTTGGAGAGTGAAACAGAGGATAGAAAATCTCTCTTTCTCTCTCTCTCTCCAGCACTGACTTTCAATTAAAAATAAGTAAATTAAAAAAAAAAAGCATGGGAACATGGAATTAGCAGATAATGTTATTTTCCTTGAACTTTTTGAAGTGTTCTAGTATTCTGTTAGCATCTTAGGAAACAATGTAGTAATGCCGTTAAGAAGAAAGCTCTCTCTCTTCCTGTAGAATTTGAGAGTCAGAAGACATTCTGGAAGGACCCCAGGCATGTCCTCAGCACCTAGTAGACTTCTGGCACGTGGTAAATGCTAAGCTAATGCTTTGTGGCTGAGGGGTACTGATATCTTTTATTTCAAGTTCTCCTGCACTTGCTAGTTATTCAAGATTGTTGAGATAGACATAAAAGCACATTGGTACTGAACATCTGAGTTTCTTTTGTGGTCATTGCTGCTATGAATCCGTCGTGTTATCAGCTTCTTCCTTCCAAGTAGCACACGAAGTCATACCAACTGCCTTGTCTGTGTTGTCTCTTCCTGATACTAGTCTTCCCCCATTACCAACACACACACACGCATGCACACAACACTCACATGCACACACACACACCATTAGAAACTCCCATGATAGCATTCTCTTTTGACCTCAATCATACTCAGAAACTGAGTCATTTGCTTTTTGTCTTCTACCACATTCCCACAAGGGGAAAATTTGCTATTTCAGGCAACTCTTAAAAGTTGAAGTCCAGTCTCCCCATCTGGCTTCCAACATGTCTTTAATGATGACATTGCAGTGTTACTCTTGAAGCTGTTTTACAGAAGGCCCATTCTGGCCGTTACTACATTGTAACTTGGAGAGAATTTAAAGAATTTCACCAAGGTCTCACATAAATTACTTGCAGAAATCAGATGAGGTTATGTGTTTCCTGATTCTCAGTTCAGTATTTCTCACTATATCCAATCCAAGTGTTTTACCCAGACAGTTTAACGTTTTTTATAGAGAAAAGAAAAAAAGGACATTAGCCACAATAATCACATTGTGTAATGATTGCTCTAATGTTATAAACATCCACCTTGCTTCTCAGTGAAGTAAAACGCTGCCAAGTCAAACAGCGTAACCTGTGCCCAGAGGCGATTAGGAAGTAATAATGTGAATGTTGCCACCTCAGGTAAACTGTGGACTAAGAATAGTGAACAGAGGGCCAAAGAAATACTACAATGGTGATAATTTGAGAATTTCTGATGGGAAAGAGGCCATTGAGAGCTTACGTAACTGATTTTGCAGGAAAAAAAATCAACCTCAAATGCCAAATAACACCTTACACTAGTCAGGATTTTTGTTTAAAGTGTCCTTCCATTTCTGTCATCTCAGTCCTACCTTTATTTATTCAAGATGATATCTTGTCGCCTTAGCCTAGTCTGAGAACTTTGTCCCACAGTTTGCTTCCTTTGAACTCTCATTCTATGTTTTGTCTTAAGGATTCTTTCTGAGATGGTCTGTCTCTTATTTTCCTACAAGAAATGAAATGAAAAGTCACATAGCTGAGCTGTGTTTTGCAAATAGGTCAACATAGCTTGATGCATTTCTGGTAGGAGACTGATTCCAAGGCCAGGAAGGAGAGGCAGGCGGGAGTTATGAGAAGTATGGCATGTTCTGCATGCAGCCCATAGGCATGGCGGTTGCTTTTATTGTCTGATTTGCACCTTGTATGTCTCACCCCCTGTTATGAACACTCACGGTCATCCTATCGGGCCTTCTAGAATAACCCAGGAACTTATTTTACTGTAGGAACAAAGAGGTATATGAAACTCAGCCAAAAGTAAGAGGGAAAAACTAATTTTTATTCTATTAAGTTTGAAATTGTAGCACAAGGATAGTAAATTTATGTTTTCCCTTAATTTCAAAATTTACCTTATAGAGGGAGAATACATTATTTCCAAATAATTATTTTCCCTACGACAAATGTAATGTATATGAGGATACTTCAAAATGTTCATGGAAAATGGAATTAAAAGGTAATAGGCAATTTTTTTAAGATTTATTTATTTATTTTTATTGGAAAGGCAGATCTACACAGAGGAGAAAAATCTTTCATCTGCTGCTTGACTCTCCAAAAGGCCACAACAGCTGGAGCTGCGCCAATCCGAAGCCAGGAGCCAAGAGATTCTCCCAGGTCTCTAACATGGGTGTAGAGTCCCGAGGCTTTGAGCCATCCTCCACTGCTTTCCCAGGCCTTAAGCAGGGAGCCAAATTGGAAGTGGAACAGCTAGGACATAGCGGGTGTCCACATGGGATCTTGACACTTGCAGAGGAGGGAGAAGATCAGTTAATTCAGCCATCATGATTCACCCAGTAACGTACTTTTGCATGAACTTCTTGACCTCTCGCAATATTTACAGGAAAAAAAAGTGCTAAAGGAAAAATGAAATAGTAATATATGTTTATGTATATACATACATTTGCAATTTTATATCCATAGCTTTTATTTTCTTGTGTTGCACATTATTTAACAATAAAGCGTCATTAGTTTAGGATATATGAAAAGACTAAGAACCAGTAAAAGTCAGCTAGCAGTAGTCAACCCACATACAGCCATAATGTGAGCATGGAGTTGGCATGGTGGCGCACTGGGCTAATCCTCTGCATGTGGCTACAACAACCCATATGAGCACCTGTTCATGTCCTGGCTGCTCCAATACTGACCCAGCTCCCTGCTAATGGCTTTACAAAACAGCAGAGGGTGGTTCAAGTGTTTGGGCTGTTGCAGCTTTGTGGGAAACCCAGAATAAGTTCCAGGCTCCTGGATCCCACTTCAGACCAGCTCAACTCTGTCAATAGCATCCCTTTGAGGACTCAACCAGAGCTGGAGGATGTCTCTCCCTCTCTCTCTTTCTGTCTAATTCCGACAATCAAGTAAAATAAATAATTTTTTTTAAAATGGACAAAACTAGGACTATGAAATCATATGAATCAGACCACATGAGAAGTACTGAAGAGTGCTTCCTCAATCGCAATTAATGAGAAATAAGTAAATGTTCAAAATAAATAAATTGAATTGAATGAAGCGAACAAACAAAAAAAGATTTTGAATGAAAAACAACAGAGGAAATGTGTGGTTTTTTGTGTGTGAGTGTTTTATTTTGCTATGTTCAAGTCCATCTAGACTCCAGTACTTTTCTCTGAGGAATATTTTTCCCTTCCATGCTCTCATTCAGGGTCCCATCTAGGGCTTTCCTGGGTTCTACCAGCCCCACATGAGTCCTTGCTTCTTTCCACCACCTGCAACCGCTCACCTTTTAATCTGGCTATCATGTCTCATAACTGTAGTCCCTTACGTGAAATCTGAATGGCAGCTCTTATGGAACAATTTCAAAATGTAGTTATGCTCACCACCTAAGTAGCTATGAACAATGTCTTGCACCCAGACATAACTTTGGCTCTGATCATTAGAAGCTAGAAATCTACTTACTTCAGATGTCTCAACTTCAAATTAAAATTACAGCAAAGGTTGTGTGAGTCAATGCTGACCAGACTGGGACATGCTTTTGGTGCAGCGATTAAGCTGCCTCTTGGGGTAGCCACGTCCTGTGTCTGGCTCCAAGACTAATTCCTTCAATTCTGTATCACTTTTCTGTTAACGTGAATTCTGGAAGACAGTAAGACATGGTTCCCTGCTTGTGTTCTAAATTCAGTTCCAAGCTCCTGGGTTCTGCCTGGCCTAATCCTAGCTGTTCTAGGCATTTGGAGAATGAACAAAAAAAAAATTAAATTAATCTTTCTGTCTCTCTCCCACTCTCTGCCATCCAAACAATATAACAATAAATAAATAAGTACATAAAATTAAAGTCACAGACACAACCACAATACAAAGTGATGACCTACATGTTGCAAAGGTCGGATACTTCTGGGCACTTGTAGCAATTTGTTTTTTCTAAAATGTTTTTCCTCAACCTAGTATTACATAGAATGACAATGTTTTTCTAATACTATTTTTATTTATTTCTGAGACATAAATTTTTGTATAGTGTATATATGAAACTTTTTCAAAAAGCATTTGGAAAATGGATGGGTATTTGGGATACTTTTTAAATAAAATGTGTTGAAATAAAACATAGCAATTTAATTTTGGAGTAAAAACGTGGCATCCATGCATATGAGAATTCTTGAGAGAGTTATAAAACACATATTGTGAGAAAATAGTGCATGGATTTCGAAATCTTTGCAACAGAATAAGCTTACATTTCTACTCTCCATGAACCTTTGAATTCCCTGACACATATGTGGACTCTTCTAAATTGGCTTCTTTAAATATGACGATCTTCAAACTGCTTATTCTCTATCTAGAAAGGAAATGTTTCTTCATTTGTGCTGTAGGTTCCTTCAATTCATCTCAGATACATTCTGTTAACCTTCAGTACCTATCATCCTCAGGCTACTTCCATATTCTCTGTAGTCAACCTGTTCACCCTTATAATTTAAATCTTTAAAGATTTCTTTATTTTTATTGGAAAGCCGGATATGCAGAGAGGAGGAGAGACAGAGAGGAATATCTTCCATCTGATGATTCACTCCCCAAGTGAGCTACAACGGCCAGTGCTGCGCCAATCCGAAGCCGAGAACCTGGAACCTCTTCCAGGTCTCCCACACGGGTGCAGGGTCCCAAAGCTTTGGGCCGTCCTTGACTGCTCTCCCAGGCCACAAGCAGGGAGCTGGATGGGAAGTGGAGCTGCCGGGATTAGAACCGGCGCCCATATGGGATCCTGGTGTGTTCAAGGCGAGGACTTTAGCCGCTAGGCCACGGTGCCAGGCCCCTTCCTTCCATTTTTAAATTTACTTTTGCCATCCTTTATCATTGATATTTCCTGGTCAGATTACCTTAACCAGCAACATTCCTGCAGGTTTCATTCATTCATTTAGAAAAAACAGAATTTAGAAAAAAAGAGAGAGAGAAACAGTCAGTGCTAAGCCAAGAGCAGGGAACTTCATTCAGTGTGCTTAATTCAGTGTGCATGTGGGTCTAGGAACCTAAGTACTTGACCCATCTTCCTTCCACTGCACCCCAGGAACATCAGCAGAGAGTTGGACTGAAAGTGGAGCAACCAAATCTTGAATGGACATCCATATCACATGCTGGCCTTGTAGACTACTGTTTAACTCAAGATGCTGCCACAATACCAAATCCAAGGTTTTTGTTTGTTTGTTTCTAATCACTCTTGCTTCAGTTGTGAATCTTAATGTAGTTATCTTCGTTTTCTTTGTATATTTCACTTCATTCCCTTAGTTTAAAAAAAAAAAAAGGTTTTTCCTCTCTATTTCTTTTTCACAGCTTTTATGTCCCCAGAATCTTGACTTCCATTTCATCAAGAATCTCTTACATCGTCTTTTCTGATTTGCACTAAAATTTCCTTTTACTTCTTACATAAAATGCATTTCAGAAGCAGGCTCTTCTTGTGAGTCTTTAGAATAATGTATCATACCACTTCTCTACAGCTGTGTTTGGGTCTTGGTCGCCGACACTGCAATAATTGTGTTGTTTTGTTTCTACTCATTTTGGCAGGGAAGATCTTTCCAGACATAATATTTGCAAATAAATCTTCGTTCAAATTACCCTTGAGTTCTTCTACTGACCCTTTGACTGTTAGTTCAGCCCCATGTTCAGATTCATTGCTAGAGTAGGAAGGAGGGCAATGAGTGAGAGTTTGGTACCTTTTGCATTCATCTCATTTCCAGAGAAGAATTCATCTTCTCTGGGCTGATAATTTTAAATGGGACTGTCTCTTGTCCCTTGTCTCTTGTCATCCTGTGCCCAATTTTCCCAGTGTTTTCCCTTACACAAGTCAGAACTCTTCCTGTTTCTGTATTGCTCAATTTCCTATTTAACTGATTTTCAATGTTGCTTATTAAGGACATATAAGCCCCTGGATGCCATGCTTACTACTTACAAAATAATAATAATAATGATAATAATAATAATAGTAGTGGTGGTGGTGGTGGTGGTGGTAGTAGTACTAATAGATGGAGGAATAGTTTATATTATGGATTGTGTCCAGCGGTTAGGAATAGGAGGAAATATAAAGACCAACATTCTAACTCCCAAATGGACTAACCATCAGGGGAAAAACTGTCTAATATTTTTCTATCATGATAGTTTAAAGAGGATCTCAGTGGAAGTCAATTGAAACACAATGTCTAAGGTTTACAAATTTGAAAATGCTGCTAGCAGTTGATCTGTTGCTTGAAAACATAGAGCCACACATTACAGTTCTTGAGCTCAAGCACACGAGTGGTTACTCTACAGTAGAGATAAGGTAAATATAAAGTTCCCTAATACAAATATTAGATTATCAATGCTGCAATACAGTAAACTCTTCTTTGTGCAGAATGCAAAGAAGTGAGATGTGCTGCATACACAAAGGACATTAGGTGTTGTGTGATTCATGGAAAGACACAACGAGTATCTCTCCTTTCTGTCTGGACATTGCAGTCCTGTGAATTCAGCCGCAGATGAAATCATCCTGTTGGCAGCCTCAGTGGACTGGTGACTCATGTTGAGCTGGCAGTCAATTGAAATTTCTAATTCCTCTCACACGTGCAGCTGTTTCACTACCTCTCCCCCATCCTAGTGCGACACAGTGCTTCCTAGAGCCTGAATGTTGTGTTTTCATAGTCTCTACAGTCAGTTCCCTTACAAGTATGGGAAAATTAATTATCGTGATGTAGGAATGAAACAGATTCAACTGTTAATAATTTGTTTTTAAAAGACTACATAAACTACAAAGAGATGCAAAGAAAATTAGGCACAATGTCAGGGTTCCCCAATTCTCACATCTAATAAATCAACAGTGTTCTTCTGTGCTCCTGAAGGAAAAGACCCTACAAAGTCCCAGCATCCCTATTTTCCTGTGAAGTCCCCACCTAAGGAGCTTGGAAGGATTCTTAAACACAAGGCAGAGAGAGATTCCTGATCCTCCAGGCAAGTCACCAACTCTACCTAAATTTAATCCCAAATATATGTATAAGCTACATGGAAAGTTGCCCTCCTTCTCCACCCCAAGGGGGAGCTAGCTCTGCACATCTGTTTTATTGATTTAGGGTTAGATGCCTTATATAAGCATGCCTTTTCATTTCATCCCTAAGACAATCTTGTAAACTCTGTATGATTCCCTGTCTTGTAATAACAGAGCAAGAGGTGCACAATGAATATTGTCCCAGTTTACATAGTAATTGATGGAGGAGTTAGTATTTAATCCTCAAATTATCTGGATTTAAAGCTTACTCTATGCAATGAACCCTGTGGATATCCTCTTGCCAATGCATAGAAAGCAGCCAAGTCTCTGAGAAAAACTGTAACATGGAAAAAGCGAACTGTCCTATGCTGAAGGTGGGAGATAAGGCAGTGGATTTAATTTGGTCCCTAGCCTCTAGAGCAATGTTCATTGCAGTCAACAAATTGATAAGGAATAGTGAGATTTTTTCAGTATTTCTGTTAAATGTGTAACTTTAAATTCTTATTTTCTGCACAATACATCATGGGGTATCATGAGATATGAGAAAAAAATGCAAACTGTCTTGAGTGAAACTCAAGATGCATAACCAACATTCTCCAAAATATCAAGTATCGAAACACAAAGTACTAATTGTTACCACTATACATATCTAGAGATGAAATGCTCTAAGGATCTGTTTTGGGAGTTATCAAGGAACACACAGTACTCATGATGCAATCCTTGATGGGAGAAAAACATTGTGAGGAAAGAAGGTGTAGGTATAAATGGTTTGGAGACTACGGAGAATCAATGACACAGAATTGGTAGGAAATGATTATAAGGGTTAAGGTAATGTTTGCTGTTCTAACAAACCCATGAAGATTTATCATACATAGATCTCAACAGGAAACTCTTCAGAACCGCATCCGGAGAGGCCATACATTTCCACTCATATTCCATTAACCAGAGCTTTGTGATCATTCTTAGATGTGACAGAAGGTGAACAATGTAGTCCATGTAAGTTCACAGGAAGTGTTTTGGCTGGATTGTAGCAACTCTGACAGAGAGGAATTAGTTATCAGAGGAAAAAAAACGTAAGATGAAGGCTGAGGCTTTCCCCTTTTTACCTAACTTTCTTGTCCTTTGTATTGTGAGGTAGCTAATAAGGACCTTGATAAAGAATTCAGAGGGGAGGAGACTCGCAAGATGGCCGACATAGGAGGAAGACTGTGAGAGAGCTCACAGACAGAGAGGGCTAGAACGCGACAAAAGCGTAAGTGGAGCAGCATAGAACTACAGGGAGAAGAACGTGAAGTTCCCTGGACAGTGTGGAGCCAAAAAAATCCACACAACTCGGAAGAGCAACCAGGGAAAAACAAAGCAAAGGACAGGGAAGACGACTTTCCGCTCCTGACCTGCTGAGTCACCTCTGAGTGCAGACGCTGAAAGCCGCCGAACCCACCCAAAGACCGACCTGAAGACGCTGTGGCCGTGAGGACCGGAGGAGATTGGGACCCGCTGGCATCTGCTCACCCTGGTCACCAGGACTCGCCAGGACCTGCCCCGCTGCGGACACCAGGACCCTGAATCACCGGGACCCGCCGGCATCTGCCCACCCTGGTCGCCAACCCCCGGGACCTGCACCAGCCGCAGCCTCCAGGCTCCATCGCGACCCGCGCGGAGACCAGCAACGGACGCAGCAGTCGGGAGACGCACTGGCGGCCAGGATTCCTACCAGAGGAAGAGGCAGACTGCAAGAACCTGAGGTTTGAGTGAGTTGGGTGGGGACAGTGGTGGGTTGGAGGCTTCGGGAGTTGGCCCCCCAGGGGCACGGACAGAGCCTGAACACAATTGGCCTCCCCGCCCCTCCCCCCCCCCCAGGCTCCAGCCTCTAGAGACACAGGGCGAGTGCCTTGAGACTGCCAAAACTGTGTCTGGGAGAAAGGCAAAAGGCACACTGGATACTCCCCTGTGCCTTTGCGGTGTGGCACTCAGCTGGGCGGTGCTATCCCACAGGAACCCAAGCACGCCTCTGGGCTGGGCAGTTCCCTGCTAGCGCAGGGGCGGTCGGTCCCCTGCAAGTGCTGGGGTGGGCGGACCTGCGCAGGAGGCGTTTCCAGAGAGCACCTGGAACACGCCCTATAGTCCCTTGCTCCGAGCCCTGTGATCCAGTAAACAGGGTGCGCGCACAGAGAGTGCCTTCACTCCCCCACGCCCTGTGGTAGCATACCTGTAGGGGACGAGCTGAGAGTGCGCTTTGAATCCTCTGGGCCCTGGAAGAGGCGCCCTGAGGTCCAGTGTTCTGGAGACGCACCAAAAGTGCCTTGAAAATTCCCACACCCTGCTACTCCACGCCTGCAGACTCCGATCTCTACAGGATAGTGCTTGGAGACCCCTCAGCACACTGGTGCCTAGGTCTCTCAAAAAAGAAACACTAACACAATGGGAAGAAATACCAGAAAAGGTAATGATCCAGATGAGAGTGCCAACACCCTACCAATAAAGGATCGAAAGCCAATGTCTATTTCGGAGATGCGAGATGAAGACATAGAAGATCTACCAGACAAGGAATTCAAAAAAATAATGTTAAAATATGTCAGAGACAATGAGAAGAATTGGGAGGACTTCAAGGAATTCAAGAACCACATAGCCTCAGAAATACAACAAATGAAAAGTAAAATCCTTGACTTAGAGCACAAAATTGAGAGCCTAACCAACAGAACAAATACAGCAGAAGAGAGGATCTCTGAAACGGAAGACACACAAAACGAACACACCCAGTTCATGAAACAGCTGGAGACAAGTCTGAACAAAGCCAATAAGACCATACAAGAAATGAAAGACAACCTCAGAAAATCAAATATTAGGATTATTGGCCTTCCTGAAGGAGCGGAAAAAGAATCAGGAATGCAAATGGTGCTCGACGAAATTATACAGGAAAACTTTCAAAACACTTGGAACATGAATCCAGCTCAAATCCAGGACGGTCAGAGGACTCCCAGCAGATATGACCCAAAGCGATCTTCACCCAGACATATGGTGCTCAAGTTCCACTCCAACGAAGACAAAGAAAGAATCCTGAGACAAGTACGAAGCAGAGAAAAGATCACATACCGGGGAAAACCAATCAGGATCACGGCTGACTTTTCTGAAGAGACCTTACAAGCAAGAAGAGAATGGACAAAGATCTTCCAAATCCTGAATCAGAACAACTGTCAACCAAGAATATTGTACCCAGCAAAGATCTCATTCGTATTTGAGAACGAAATCAAATACTTCCACAGCAAAGAGAAATTAGAAGAATATGCCAGCACAAAACCAGCTCTACAAAATCTCCTTAGAAATGCACTAATTCCAGAAAAAAAGGAGGTGAATCATAAGCAAAGATGGCAAACAGGAAGGTCTCCCCACTAAAGTCCACACAAGGAAGGGCAATAACACAGATATCAACACCCACAAAAACAAGTATGGCGGGGCAAAATCACAACCTCTCAATTTTAACTCTCAACACAAATGGCCTGAACTCACCAATCAAAAGGCATAGATTAACAGAATGGATTATCAAACAGCACCCAACTATCTGTTGCCTACAAGAGACACATCTAACCAGAAGAGATTCAAAGAAGCTGAAAGTGAAAGGTTGGAAACAGATATTTCATGCCAATGGACGAGAAAAAAAGGCTGGGGTAGCTGTCTTAATTTCAGATGATGTGGACTTCAATCTGACACACATCAAAAAGGACAGGGAAGGACATTATATATTGGTGAAGGGACTGATCCATCAGGAAGTAATTACCATTGTGAACATATATGCACCAAATTCAAACGCACCTAGCTACGTGAAGCAATTACTCACGGACTTAAGGGGAGACATAGATATGCACACAATAATAGTGGGTGATCTTAACACCCCACTAACAACTATAGACAGATCAACAAAACAAAAACTCAACAAAGAAACAACAGAACTCATACAAACAATAGAACAACTGGACTTGGTTGACATTTATAGAATTTTTTACCCTAAGGCCACAGATTATACATTTTTTTCAGCAGTACATGGCACCTTCTCCAGGATCGACCACATGATAGGACACAAAGCAAACCTAAATAACTTTAAAAAGATAGGAATCATACCATGTACCCTCTCAGACCACCACGGAATGAAGCTGGAAATCAGCAATTCAAAATGCCCCAGGAAATACAGAAACTCTTGGAGGCTGAACAATATGCTACTAAACGAACAATGGATCAGAGAAGAAATTAAAGATGAGATCAAAAAATTTATGGAAACCAATGAAAACTCTGACACAACATTCCAAAATTTGTGGGACACTGCCAAAGCAGTGCTACGGGGTAAACTCATCGCAATTGGAGCTCATGTCAAGGCCCAAGAGAGGCGCCAAATACAGGAACTAAACACACACCTCCAGGAACTGGAAAAACAACAGCAGAAGAGCCCCACACACAATAGGAAACAAGAAATCATCAAAACAAGGGAGGAAATCAACCAGATAGAAATAAAAAAAACCATACACAAAATCAATGAATCAAAAAGCTGGTTTTTTGAGAAGATAAACAAGATAGACACTCCACTGGCCCGACTGACAAAGAAAAAACAAGAGAAGGCAAGAATTAACAGCATCAAAGATGAAAAAGGCAACATAACAACAGACACCGCATCCATTAAGGCCATAATCAGAAATTACTACAAAGCACTGTACTCCAACAAATCAGAAGATCACCAAGAAATGGAAAAGTTCTTAGACTTCTACCACTTGCCAAAACTTAGCCCAGAGGCAACAAACGACCTGAACAAACCCATAACTGAAGTAGAGATTGAATCAGTGATTAAAGACCTCCCAACAAGGAAAAGCCCAGGCCCAGACGGCTTCACTCCAGAATTCTACAAAACATTCCGAACAGAGCTGACCCCAATCCTCTACAAACTCTTCAAAACAATAGAAAAAGAGGCAACCCTTCCAAACTCATTCTATGAAGCCAACATTACCTTAATCCCAAAACCAGACAGAGAACTAACAGAGAAGGAAAACTACAGACCTATCTCTTTGATGAACATTGATGCTAAGATTCTCAACAAAATCCTAGCCAACAGAATTCAAAAACACATCAGACAGATCATTCATCCAGATCAAGTAGGATTCATCCCTGGAATGCAGGGATGGTTCAACATTCGAAAATCTATAAATGTGATACACCACATCCAAAAACTGAAAAACAAGAATCACATGATAGTATCAATAGATGCGGAAAAAGCTTTCGACAAAATCCAACATCACTTCCTACTAAAAACCCTAACCAAGGTAGGCATAGATGGAAAAATCCACAACATAATTAAAGCAATATATGAAAAACCCAACGCCAGCATCATACTGAATGGAGAAAAGCTGGAACCCTTCCCACTGAGATCTGGAACAAGACAGGGATGTCCACTTTCTCCACTACTATTCAACATAGTCCTAGAGGTACTCGCTGAGGCCATAAGACAAGAAAAAGAAATCAGAGGAATCCAAATGGGAAACGAAGAAGTCAAGCTCTCACTATACGCAGATGATATGATTCTTTATGTGGAAGAGCCAAGAGACTCAATACAGAGACTGCTAGAACTTGTACGAGAGTTTGGTAGAGTGGCAGGGTACAAAATTAATGAACAAAAATCAACAGCCATAGTGTATGCGAACAGCCCCAAGATGGAAAAAGACTTAACCAGCAAGATACCATTCAAAATAACAGAGAAAAGTATGAAATATCTGGGAATAAATCTAACCAAAAATGTAGAAGACTTATTTGAAGAAAACTACAATCTGCTTAAAAAAGAAATTGAACAAGACCTCAAAAGATGGAGTAATATCCCATGCTCCTGGATAGGTAAAATCAATATCATTAAAATGTCTATACTGCCAAAAGCAATATATACATTCAACGCAATCCCAATCAAATTGCCCAAAATATTCTTCATGGAACTGGAAACAATGATCCAAAGGTTCATCTGGAAGCACAAAAAACCACGGATAGCTAGAACTATCCTGAAGAACAGGAAGTTAGCAGGGGGAATCACAGTTCCGGACCTCTGGACATACTATAGGGCAGTGGTTATCAAAACAGCGTGGTACTGGCACAAAGATAGAGAGGAAGATCAATGGAGCAGAATAGAAACGCCAGAAGGAAACCCACACAGATACAGCCAAATAATCTTTGACAAAAAGACAAACGACAACCCAGGCAAATGGGAAGGTCTGTTCAATAAATGCTGCTGGGACAACTGGTTGATAGCCTGCAGAAACAAAAAAATAGATCCACATCTCTCACCATACACTAAGATCAGATCTAAATGGATAACAGATCTAAACCTACATCCAGAAACCTTCAAACTTTTGGAAGAAAATGTTGGAAACACACTGGAACACTTAGGGGTAGGCCCTCACTTCCTAAAAAAGACTCCAGATGCAGTAGAAATCAAGACCAAAATAAACAATTGGGACCTCATCAAACTAAGAAGCTTCTGTACAGCTAGAGAAACAATCAACAAAGTAAAAAGGCAACCCACAGAATGGGAGAAGATCTTCGCACACGACATAGGTGATAGAGGGCTAATATCCAGAATATACAAAGAGCTACAAAACAACCAAAATGTCAAAACAAACAAGCCACTCAAGAAATGGGCACGGGAAATGGGCAGACACTTCACAAAGGAACAAACCCAAATGGCAAATAAACATATGAAAAAATGCTCAAGTTCCCTGGCAATAAGGGAAATCCAAATTAAAACATCAATGAGGTACCACCTAACGCCAGTAAGACTGGCCCACATGAATAAAAGCACCAACGACACTTGTTGGCGAGGTTGCGGGGAAAAGGGAACCCTACTCCACTGCTGGTGGGGCTGCAGGCTGGTACAGCCTCTATGGAAATCAGTATGGAGAATATTCAAACAACTCAAATTCAACATACCGTATGATCCAGCAATAGCACTCCTAGGAATATATCCAGAACACTTGTTCTATGAGAAACCAACATGTATTCCTATGTTCATAGCAGCACAATCAGTAATTGCAAAAACATGGAAACAACCAAAATGCCCATCAAAAGAGGATTGGATAAGAAAGCTATGGTTCATCTACTCCATGGAATACTACTCAGCTATTAAAAAAAACAAAATGCAGTTCTTTGTGGCCAAATGGGCCAAACTGGAAACCATAATGCTAAGGGAAATGAGCCAATCCCAAAAGGTTAAATACCACATGTTTGCCTTAATTTAAGATGATATGATGTTATGTATAACATGTTATGTTTTGAATGTTATATGTTGTGTATAAACTAAAATTGAAGTATAGGTGAGGTGGTCACAGAAGGTGGCTGGGAACCCGCATTTACTTTTAACATATTGGTTACTCATTACTATGTCAACTAATTCCATAATGATGTAAATTTTTGCTGATGGTATGTTGGAGCTTTCAATTGACTGGGATGATACTCTGCTGGCTCTGTCATCAGACCAGAGAGGGTATACCTAAGAAACCGTTGAACTTGACGGGACAATAAGATGCTGGACTCTATGTTTGGTATACGCTTGCAATGGGGAAATCTCAACTGAACTTGAGCTGTGGTTATGCAATAAGGTGGAGGAATCCACCATGGTGGGAGGGTTTGGGGAGGGGTGGGGAGAACCCAAGTATCTATGTAACTGTGTCACATAATACAATGTAATTACTGAAGTTAAATAATAAATAATTAAAAAAAAAAAAAAAAAAGAATTCAGAGGATTGCTGATAGGAGTATCAAATGAGATAATGGATATAACGTTGCTTTGAAACCATAATAACTTTGTGACTTACAGTTGGCTTTTCAGATGCTCATAAATTGCAATGCCATGCTTAAGCAAAGAGGAGAAAGAATTCAGACAGAAATTTAAAGATCAGTTTTAGCAAAGAGTTGGGGTTTGAGAAAATAGGAAATTGTTCTTATCAGAATACTTCACATCCCAAATTTTTCCAGGTTTATGTTAAATAAAAGATGAGTTTCAAGAGTATAACATGCTTTTAATATGCAGAAAGTATATTTACTTCCCAGATATAAAAGATTTTTGAAAGTGAATCTGTAGGGGAAAAAAGGAAGGAAGACAGAGAGTGCGAAATAAGAAGTGCATCAAAGAATCTACTCTCCATAAATAAGTAATCCTTGAATATTGCAATAGTTAATAATAGTTGCAGAAGTGAGATGTATCATGACATGCATTTTATACAGAGAACAAAAGTTGACTGCAAGTGTGTCCGTTGGAAAGGATTACAGTGCTATTAATTGCTAGAACTAGAGTTTGAGCCTGAGTCAATTTCCAAATCCATTCTCTCCATTTATTCCTTCCTGCTGTTATTAATAAGCAAAGACTGGGAAAGTTTGAAGAACTGATCTTCTGCATGTCTCCTTCATAAAATCAGACTCAGAATCCTAAAATTAGCAGGGTGTTTAGAAATCAGCTAGTCAATGCAGCCCGGCATGGTAGCCTAGTTGCTTAGGTCCTCACCTTGCATCCGTGGGGATCCCATGTAGGTGCCTGTTCATATCCTGGATGCTTCACTTCCCATCCAGCTTCCTGCTTGTGGCCTGGGAAAGCAGTTGAGGATGGCCCAAAGGCTTCAGAGCCTGCACCTGTGTGGGAGACCCTAAAGAAGCTCCTGCCTCCCAGCTTTGGATTTAGTGTCTGTGTCCACTCCAGGAATGAATCAACGATCAGAAGATCTTTCTCTCTGTATCTCCTTCTCTCCATAAATCTGACTTTCTAATGAAATAAATAAATAAATCTTAAAAAGAAATAGTACATGAAAAAAGAAAGGAAGGAAGGGAGGGATGGAGGGAAGAAGGAAGGGAGGGAGGAAGAAAGAGAGAGAGAGAGAAATTAGTTAGTCAAATGTCTTATTCTAGCAGATGGGATAATTGAGAACCAGAAAGTAAAATGGGGACTTCTGATAGCAGAGTCAGAACTAGAAAAGCCCATGTCTCCAGATCATGGTCTCTTGTAAGAGTGTAGACTAGGAAACTGTTTTTGTAAACAGCATGTGCAGCTATAATATCACACAATGTGCACAGAAATGCTGAGAAATCCCTCAGATTCATGTCTCCCTTTAGGATTTTTGAGACAAGATCATATCCTAAAAATAAGCCGATCTAATGAGAAGCTACTGAGCTCTTGCTCATGAGTGTTGTCATAGCAGCACTGAATTTGCCAAGATTATAAATAATGTATTTCAATTGCATGGAATAAAAATGCTTCTTAGGTGAACAAAGTTCACCTGTTGTGTCGAAAGGATCTACCAAGTAAGTGGCATGGGCTACTTCTCTGCCCTGAAGCTTCAGCTCAGTTTTTTTGTGCCACAGGTCCCTCCATAAATCTTCATTTTGGAGCTGAAATAATCCCAAAAAAGAACTACACTGTCCCTTAGGCCATGTAACAGAAAATTCATTGATTCACTTGAGCAAATAATCTTTTGCTTATCGTCACCACTAGTGCTTGAAGCATACTGACAAAAATATGAAAAGCTATTTGTTTGTTTCTGAAAGATACCATTATAGATGCAGACATGAATTTTGAATGTACTAATATTTTTATTAACAGGAACACACTAACAGATCTTATCTGTGCTATTGTGAAATTCTGAACAAAATAATACTAATAAGCTACAAATACCTAATTTCTTTCACAATAGCCTTATGAATTCACAGTTCTGGAAAGCAAGACTCAAAAAAGCACACTGCTAATGAAATACATTATTTCTCCACTCTCAGACTCACCCGACCACAAGGTTCCAGTGAAACTGAAAGCAGACCCCATCAGCATCACTCAAGAGCTTGTTAGGAATTACATCATTCACATGATTACGTCCTTCTCTATCACCTAGAGTGATGATGCAGGTGTGTCGGGTGCTGAGCCAGGGCAGCAAAGGCAGCTAATAAAACTTCCACATTTGGAAGCAGTGTGATTGAATGCAGCCCAGAGACACAGATCACTGGCAAGAAATTTCTCAACAGCAAGTCCAGTTGAAAGCAGAATACAAGGTAAAGCAAGAGCGTCAGTTCCACCAGCACTGACTCACTCATCACTGGGAGAATCCACGGACATAGCTGCACCTTAGGAACTGGAGAGCAGTTCTAACCAATGCTCTGTGTCCCCAGAAGGCGGAATGACACATCTACCAATAAGGAACCACTGGTCACTGTAAGGGCAAAAGGTCAAGTACTTCTGCCATCTTCTCTTACCTTCCCAGGCATGTTAGCAAGAAGCTGGCTAGCAGGCAGAGCAGTTGCCATTCCAATTGGCCCTCATATAGGACTCTGGCAACACAAGCCATGGCTTAACCCTCTGAGCCACAGTGCTGGCTCTATAGCCATTATGTTTGGATTGATTTTTAACTTTTGATTTGAAACATAGGTAGATTCATATAAATTCATGAGGATGAAAGAGTAATACTCTATGTATCCTCATCCAACTTTCCGTATGGTTACATTTGACATAACCCCAGTAAAACTGTAAAATGAGGAAATTGTCTTGGATTCAATATGTTCGCGCAGTTCTGCGTCACATGTGCCACATGTGTAGACACACTTAACCATAACTACAGTCTTCAAAGATCTCAAGTTACTCCTTGGTAATCATAGCCACTCCCCCAACACACAACATTTCTAAATCCTGGAAACCAGGACCGTCATTTCTACAATTTTGTCATTTAGTGGATGTTATATAAGTGGAATCATACAGCATATGACACTTTAATAATTGACCTTTTTTTCTACTCAGCAATTCTCTAAATATTTTTCTAGGTTTTGCATAAGTATCCTTAGTTCAATCCTTCTATTACCGAGTGATAATCCCTGATACAGATGTGCCATGCTTCAGAAAATCAACTGCACATTTCCCATGTGCCTTAGGAGTAGGCCTGGTAGAGTAGGTTAAGGGCCTTACCTGAGAATGACATCATCTTGATCACGATTTCAAAGCACCTACTCTAAGAAGATGCACATTCTGAGGTCCTGGGAGCAAAGGTTTCAGCAGTTCAGTATATTTTTTTGGAGCAACTGAGTCAACCCACAACAACCTATGATTCTGAAGTTAGTTGTGCATATAAAATGTATGCATTGGATTTAGGACACTTATATTATTGGTGGATGACCCCCCACCCTCTGCAACCCAGAAAGTTTTGTCAGTCTCTGGTAAACTACAAAACTACTCTGAAATGGTGGGATGCCACAACTTTAAGACAGAATTGATAGGGACAGAATTTAATTCCTGAACCTCATGATCCATATTTTCTTCTTCTAATTGTTATTATTTATGGATAACAACATATTTCATGGTATTGACATGGACCCATCTCATATTATGCAAATACAATGTGAATCTTTGAAGAATAAACTTTCAGAGTTTGGTAACAAATTCTGCTCTGTTTAGTGGGAAAGTGCTTATCATTACTGAATGGTTTCTTGGCAATTGAACTATTTTTACCTACAGGGAAATGAAGAATAGCTGAATGATATTTAAAACAACAGGGTCCCAACTGTTTGGAATTAGGAGTTTGTGTCTTTTCCTAGACACCTGCCTCCCACAGGATCAGCTCTGGTGTTCTGCTTCCCATTAACCATTCACCGCATGCCTTCTCTGCAGCACTGTGGAAGCTGTCAGGCACCTCTTCCACTCACCCTGTGAGATGCTCAACAAGTGTTTGTCAAATAAAAGCATACTGTAGAGAGGCAAGGGAGACAAATTCCTCGGGAACTCCCTGCAATTTACTTCCAGCATTTTTCATGAGCAATTTCTGACTTTTTTAAGATTTTTTTATTGGAAAGACAGATTTCCAGAGATAAGGAGAGACAGAAACAAAGATCTTCGATCTGCTGATTCAGTCCCCAAGTGGCTACAAAAGCCAGGGGCCAGGGACTTCTAGGATCCCAGGCATTGGGCCATCCTCTACTGCTTCTGCAGGCCGCAGCAAGGGAGCTGGAAGGAAGTGGAGTAGCTGGGATATAAACCGGTGCTCATATGAGCTCTCAGCATGTGCAACATGAGGATTTAGCCACTGAGCCGTTTTACCCGGCCCAAGCAATTTCTGAACATTATCACAGTAGTATGATAGTATGCACCTGCATTAAACCCTGGCGTAGTAATCCTTCAGCAGTGATACTGCAACAGTTATGTTAGCCTTTTAATAGTCAGTTTCTCAGTTGGCAAAATTTTCAAACAATACCCATCCAGTTAGTTTGTTGTGGAACTTCCCTGATATAGGACATGACATTTGGCTCTAGTTTGGGGAATTAGAGTAAAGGCTTTCAGGCCTGGACGATGGCTTATTGGCCAAATCCTCACCTTTCATGCACTGGGATCCCATGCAGGCTCTGGTTTATGTCCCACCTGCTCCACTTCCCTTTCTGCTCCCTGCTTGTGGTCTGGCAAAGCAGTAGAGGATGTCCCAAAGCCTTGGACCCAGAAGAAGCTCCTGGCTCCTGGCTCCTAATTGGCTTAGTTACCACCATTGCAGCCACTTGAGGAGCGAACCAGTAGATGAAAGATTTGTCTCTTTTCTCTGTAAATCTGATCTGCCTTTAAAAATAAAAAACAACTGAATTGTTGAGGGCGGGGGTGCTTTCTGAAGTCAATTCTTGCTTTTTTTTTCTTCTTCCCTTTCAAACTGTCGCCCAGGAGCAACTGGTCCCTGAACAAGGCTTTGTTTCTTAAAAGAGGTAAGCACCATATTCAATGTCTTTCAATAACCATGAAATAGCTACCATGTACTACAACAGAGGACAGAGGACAGAACAATTCAATCAACCGTCCCAGTCAAGTGTTGGCAGTGAAAATCTGGGCAAACAGAGACTCTAAGGTAGACTATGTCAACCAGTGGGCTCTGCACCTATTTCATCATGCTTGGAATGGCAAGATTGGCAACAATTCATAACTGTTGAATTATCAAAACCACTTGAGCAGGACCCACGGAGCATGCCCCACATTGGGGACCTGGGATGGGTGGGAGAATGAGTCGAGCTTCTTTCTTTATCTCCCCCTTTACCCCAGGGGAAAAAAAGCAATAATGTCAAAACAATAGTCCTACCCACTTTCCTGTAGCCTTTAACCCTTTGTGCCCTAATCATCCATGTAAAGATTGCCAAAAATAAAGAGAAAAAAATATCCACCATGTTCTTTATCTCTGCCCTTATATGGTAGCATATCCTTTAGAAAGATGTAGGAAATTTTGTCAGACTTCATCATCGTTACTATCATCATTTCAATACATACCGACACTATATCATTATGTACCAGCATCACGTCTTCATAACTGTCACATGGCCATCATTCTCATCAATAATATACAACTAGAGTTCATTAAACACTCTCTATGATCCAGACGCTACAGGGAGCCCACATACGCATTACCATCATCCTTTGACCTAGGTGTTCTTTCCTGTCAACGTAGAAGCAGCAATGTAAGAAGCACACAATAGTTAGACCCTAGACAAATAGTGCTTTAGTAAAGATCTAAAATTACTGACTTTCAGTCCTTATACTACTGTGTACTAGCTGTGTCAGAGGGGGCATGTTATTTCATCACTGTGTTTTATTATTCTGTATGATGGTGATAAGATTACATCTTCATAGGAATGAGATAAAAGGATATAGCACTTTGAACCTATTTCATAAAGTAAGGATTCAACAAGTGTTTGTTCTTTAATCTCCCTCCTTAGATGAGAAAACACATTCAATGGAGTTGGTTGACAAAATTGAGGTTATACAATGTTTAATCAGTGCAGTTGAGATTTAATCATGGGCAATTTGATCCTGCAGCTGCATTCAAAACCCCTACACTACACACTTAAGTGGAGTTTAATCACTAAACCCGTCAGCCGTCAAGAGAGCTGGCCCTGTGCCATCTAAATCTAAGAGCTGGAGAGTGACACAAATGATAGGGCTTTACAGGACATCCCTGTGGGCTGGCGTAAAAATGAAATACAACTCTGTTTGGAGATTTCCA
This sequence comes from Ochotona princeps, assembly GCF_030435755.1. NCBI lineage: Eukaryota > Metazoa > Chordata > Mammalia > Lagomorpha > Ochotonidae > Ochotona > Ochotona princeps. The sequence continues at coordinate 15,860,515 of NC_080840.1, read as the reverse complement.
TGACACTCTCCAAACAGGGTGGAGATACACTGATTTAAAACCCTTCAAACCCCAGGGATTGAATTACAGAGGTCAAGAGCAGGGATAAGGGAATCTCCAGTTTGCTTTTTGAAACCTGGGTTCAGCTGGAGTTTCAAAAGATTTTTTTTCTTTGCCTTCTCTGTCCTCTTGGGTTTGGTAGACTGAACTTGAGGACATCCTGTTCTGAGTGTGGGTTAAGAGCAGAAGTTGGACACTCGGGGGTATTTAATTTTCTAAACTGTATATGGAATCCAGTCTGTCTTGTTGAATCCAGCCAGTGGCTGAGCTGCCTAGCCTGGGTAATTAGCCTGGGCAGCAGCATGACAAGCAAGGCACAGCAGTGAGCGGCACAATCCAACATGAGCACTCATCTCTCCAATATCTCTCTGCTACATGAGCCATAGCTAGGCATGAATTTTGGCCCTGAGGTTTGATAAAAGATAAAAGCACTAGCTCTGTATTTTGTGAGAACAAGCACACTTTATTTCTGCTTCTTCGTTTTTTTTTTTTTTTTTTTTTTTTTTTACTACTGCTTTAGCTTTAGCCAAAGTTTTCTGAATTGCAGGAGTATTGCTTGTTTTTGTTGTCTTAGTCCTCAAACTTGGTACCTTGAGTCTTGCATGATGGAATTGAATCAGATGCAATCTCCAGGACTCCTGCTTGCGGGATCTAAGCGGATCTGAATGAAAACCACCATGACAAGCCATTGAGCCCGAGCACAAGCTTTGCACTGAAGGAAGTTGCCATAGAACCTCCTTTCTTTCTTCTTCTTCTTTTTATTTAACCAGGAAATCCAGGAACTCAGTTAGGTGTCCCAGAATTCCTTTAACCTCTAGAAAGTCACGGACCTTAAATACGACTTCTTGGTTTCAAATTTATTTGCAGATGTATTTTTATTCCAAAAATGAAAGCAGTTATTCAAGTATCTGATGAGTCCCTTTCCACCTAAGCACTGATCTCTGGATAGATCACAATCCTATCTGTTGCAGTGAGCAGCCTGGTGTCTCCCTCAGATCCTGCCTCATTCATGTCCATCTGCTCTTTCCACAATTCCCAAGCTGTGACTTGCCCATTGGACTCGCCATTCAGACACATGATTTCAGAGTGATTTTTCATACTGTGCTGTTAGTCTTTTCTCTGACAGGTAACTCAGACTCAAGTTGCACCAACCATGCCTCAGGACCACACAACAGCCTGGCACAAAGGAAAATTGATTTGAGAAAACTCTCATGTATAAAGAACAGATTTCATAGGTCACATCATTCATTTGCTCTTTTTTTCTCTGAAGTTCTATGCATAATTGATAAAGACCTATGATTACGAAATATCCTTTGCAAGTCTTATTTTTTGCTTGAGCTTCAGGATGGTGGTGGTGGTGATGTGTGTGTGTGTGTGTGTGTGTGTGTGTGTGTGTGTGTGTTCCCATATGTGGGTGTTTTGCTTAATATTTCCAATGTTTCTTTTGACAATGAATTATGCTCTTACGTTTATATTTTAGTAACTCTGTTCTACAATGGAGCTTCCTTAGCTTCATGAAATAAGTATTAACATAAAGAAACATAGCCTGCCAAACAAAGCTCTACCCACAGGTTCCTAAGTAATCACCAAACTCATGGGACATTTTTAAGATAAATTATCAGAACAATTATTCTCCCCCGAGAAATGATAGAAAGAGTTACAACTGTGATGTGTAAGATATGGAGAGAAGACTGGAGTTTTATCATGAATCATGCTCATTAACATCAGGAATCAAGAGATACCCTGGAAATAAAGGAACTTCCCTTTTCCTTACCAGGCATCAATCTTCTCCTTTCTGTTGTCACATTCCTCTCTGTTTGATTCTCCCTTCCTCCGCAACTATGCATCCTTTTTGTTCTTATCCTTCAATATAGTTGCAATAGTGCTAATACCATGTGTTTGATACTATGCTGAGTAAAATAATGTGATAGATACTGATTTCTTGCCTATCCTCTTCAAATTCAGTTTTTTGTTCACTTTTATTTATTTATTTATTTATTTGGTAATAGTTGGTTTGCACCCCTTGCATGTTTTTTTACTTTTGTGGTTAGACACTGCTGTGACTCACTAAGACCCTTTCCAGAAGAGGGATTCTCATTGAACTATTCTGTACCTTGACTAAGGCAACAGACACATTCACTTGCACACCAAAATTCCATGCACATACATGTGCACAGACACATGTAAGTCAAAATAAAACTTTGAGATCTGAACAGGATTAGTACATTTCAGTAATGCCAGTTTCACGTTTATGATCTAAAGTTCCATAAATTTCTACCAGTGAAGGCATGAGGACAACTAAGATAAAATGTGTAGGATCTTTCTTTTTCTTACAAGCTCATGTACATTTATAATTATATTAAAAGGAAAAGTTGAATTTGCAAAGCATGTTAAATTAAAAAAATTGTGTTGACTGGTGTTGGTCATTTTTTTCTTGCTGCTATTGGCTCTAGAATCTGGTCCTCTTAAGAAAAAAACAATTTACTAGGCAAGTTTTCTGACATAGTGGGTAAAGCGCTGACTGTGACATCAGTATTCCACACAGGTGTCGATTCACGTCCTGCCTACTACATGTCTGATCCAGCTCACTTCTGATGGCTTTAGAAAAGCAGCAGAAGATGGCCTACATGCTTGGGTCCCTGTCACCCACCCACATGGAGGATCTGGATGAAACTCCTAGTTACTGGATTCACCTGGCCCAGCATTGCTATTGCAGCCATATCAGGAGTGAATCAGAAGATGGAAGCTCCCTCTCTCTCTCTCTCTCTCTGTCTCAAAACTGAAATATAAATAAGTAAGTAAAATCTTTAAAAAAGGAATATCTAACTTCTCTTCTGTACTAAGTGCTTGCCGATTGATTAAAATGAACCGATTGATTCATTTTATTCCACAAATGATTTTCCCACCTCCAATGAGTAAGTATGTACACAGCTTGTTGTTACACTACTGAGCTATCCTTGTTTGTTCCTACCTAGCTTAGTAAAAAGGAGTTTGGATTAATACTCAGAAAACCTGAATTCATGTCCATGGCACAAACTTTCTGTGGACTCTTATTCAAAGCAAACGTATTCAGAATCTTTGTATGAACTTGCAAAATTTAAGAAGACAACCCTTCTCAACTCCCCTGCTTCTAAAATGACTATGGATTTCCCTGCTTGGAAATATCCTTGGTGGGAATAAATAGTCCTCCATATTTTAGTTTTAAAAAAAAGCAAACACCAGGCTTTAATTTTCAGTCTTGGAGCAAATTTTTATAGACCAGGGAAGGGACCTCCCCTCATCCCAAATGTCCATTAAATTGTAACTAAGAGTTTTGGGGGAAGAACCTCAAAATGGTCCAGACTTTTCTTCCCAAATCTTGGTTACAAAGCATCATATTTTATTAGAGATAAAGGAGTACTAGGCTCATGGAGAATTTAAAAACTGATATTACAGTATAACCAACTGAGAAAAAATGGAGAAAATTACGAGTGAGAAGAAATTTGGAAAACCATAAAGTGTTCCTTGCATGTATGAACACTCGAAAGTTAGGGAAAGTTTTAGTTTCACAGAGAGAGCCTAGGAGATTTTGCAAAAAGCAAATCTGCCGATGAACAGGAAATTTTTGAGAATGGAGAAACAGAAAAGGGTGAAAATAAGTAAACAGATGGCTTTTCTCCTTTCTGAAGTAATGTTTTACCAAAATATAGAAAAGATCAAAAGAAAAAAACTGTGTAAGAACTTCCTGGACTAATTTTGAAGATGCACGGAATTCTGAGGTGTCTCTGGGTCTGCTAACCAGGAAACCCCCAAAGACCAGAGAATCAGCAGGATCATGAGCACGTGCAACAGTTACCTTAGGAGAGGTCCTCTTTCCTCAGCTCCCACCCGCTGACTGTGTTTGACTGACAACTGAGTTACCTTCTAAGCAATGTTCCCTAGGTTAAAGGCGGCTGCCTCGCTCAAGGCTCTCGATTGCTCTGTTGATCAACCCAGAGTAGTTCCCAGGAAGTTACTAACTGATGTGAAGGCAAGGTGCAAAGACACAGCCCCTGTGTCCTCCTCAGGACAGTTCAGGAAGGTGACGCCATCTCTAAAACCTCGGAGGGTTTGGGCCTCGGTTGTCAAGACGTCTCACCTCAACTTCTCCTTTGCCTCTTTCCACTCCTCTCATTACCTTACAGGTGCTTTTCCTAAAAGCACTTTAAAGTAAACAAGCAACACACACACACACACACACACACACGTTCCTCTCCGGGTCTGTTTTCTGGAGAACTGAATGTAAAATATGCTGTAAATATTCAGTCTTATTAGCAAGTGCCAAGAAGCTTGATTTCTGGACAAGAGTGTAAAAGGCACTTTGAATTTTCTTAGGTTTCCACCTATATTCTTGATTTATTCAAAGGAAGCTGTAAGAGACCAACTGTGCGTGTGGCAGTTCAGTGCCATTACAGGAAGCATCAGCAGAGAAAGAAAGTGAAACTGGCAGCTTGAGTAGCGCAGGAGCACAGCACCACAGATGATCCAAGGGTAACCGCCCAAGAGGTAGCATCCTGCCCTCATGGAAGGAAGACGTTTGGGCAGAAACATCCAAGAGGAATAGGAATGCTGTAAGAATGAGTGTCAGGACAAGACAGTCACGCTTAGGCTGTGTTTGCTTTTATTCACATGCAAGTTTATGTAAAGAGTCTTGGGAAAATGTGCCTCCAGGATTCTGATCTCTCTGCTCGTATGGGAAAGAGGCCATCTCTGCAGCAGGGATTGCATCTGCTCTGAAGCGGAGGAACTTTGAACTAAGTAGGTCAAATACATTTTCTTAAAGTCTTTAACACAAATTTCTCGCTGATTTAGTCTACTTATGCTTTGTTTCGTCTAATTGGAAACCATTGAAAATCTGAGTCTAAATTTTGTTAGAAATATAGAACATGACATTCACAGAATGCTACTGTCTGACTGGCACTGACAGACTGAAATTTCTAATGACAGCCTAAAATCATAGCAAGATAGCTGATGTTAAAAATAATCACATTTGGAAAATGTGGTAAATGGATCAAACTAAGTAACCCCAGCCCTAATTCACTCAACAGGGGAGTGAACTTTCCAGACTTGCCATCTTCACTTCAACATTTTCCAAGGCAGTTGCTTCATGATCCAAATGAATGATTGTAAACACCTGCTCTTAATATTTTTCAGACTCAAAGCATCTTTTTTGTTATCTGTAAAGTGAAGCCTTGAGTATTCGTCTAGTAGTCGTTTAAGTCTTTGAACAGATATAAAGCATGTAAAATGGAGAAAACTTTTGATCCTACGGGAACTCCTGCAGCTTGCTTTCTCATGAAAATAAATTATTGAAGTAAAAAGTTTTTATGAATTTTGTCTTATACATTTCCAGTATTTAAAACATATGGATTTTTTCTTACCCAACAAGACAGAATATGGCAATTGTATCATTAAATAGTACAACACAGTTGAAAAATCATTATAATTCATATCTGGTTGGAATTTTGCTTGAAATGTCTAAAAATGACAATGAATCTTTGCATTTTGCTCTTTTGCAAAATAAAGAATTCATGACCTAACATGAATTCATGACCTACCAATGCTCGTCCATACATTATTCCTTCCACATTGATTCTTTACTTGATTATGTGAATTGATTTGGCCAATCAGACATTATCAGCTAGTGTGATGAGAGCAGAAGTTTTGATAATCGCCCTGTGACGATTCCTGTTAAAAATTCCCACCCCTCTTTCTAAGCCCAGGGATTGATTTTTTTTTTTTTTTTTTGTAAAGGGATTTGGCTCTCTCACTGGACAGCACACACAAAGAGAGGAGAGAAAATCAGCAATGTTTCTGCCTGGCTAAGAAACTACTGTGATCAAAGACGTGATTTTATTTCTTCCAGACGTCACAGCTGAGATGAGGGGCGTGAGTAAAGAAGCCATGTGGAACCACCCAGCCCTAGGAGACATCATGTTAATCCAAAATTCCACCCAAACACAGCCCATCCTTAAACTTACAGCTGTGAGAAGCAATAAAGTCTTATTATTATAAGCCATTAGTTGCAACCTTTATTACAGAACTAACTTTTGTAATCTTTGAGATTAATACTTTCATAATACCTTTTTACAAATGGTGCAGGAGAACCTAACAGGTTGCTTAACTTATTGGTGATTGGAGAGGAGATAGGTAGAGAAACTGAGTTGCAAATCTGGGTATTGTGTCTCAACTAAGTACCCAAGGTTATTTGTCTAACAGAAAGATGATTAGGTTGATAACTGTATATATAAAAAAAGGTAAGATAGTCGCAAATGTTTACTAAAAAACCCAGCACCACAGTACAAATTTTAAAAACATTTGATCCCCGAACTAACCCAGGGAGAAACTTCCAGAGCTTGCAGAATTGTGAGCAACTTAATATTTACTAATTGAAGGACTCACATTTGGGGAGACGTGGCTTATTCTTTTTGGGGGGAGAAGCAACAGGCTGTTATGTTTTAGAGAATTTTATCCTCCTTACTGTTTATAGGCTTGATGGCAATGGCCATTGAAAAACCCTGCTCTTCCTCAGGCGAATGTTTGATAAGTGAGCTAAGCTAGGCCGTTCATTCACAATCTCCCTGTGGGAACTTGAATCTTGAGCACAGAACAGCACAAAAATGTAAACCTGGCAAGTTCACTCACTGGGAAAATAGACAAACACAGGAGCAAGCATGCTTCTTTACTTATAACTCCTGTGTTACTGCAATTTTCCTTGCCTGGCTTTCTTGGGTGTGCCCATTAGTAACTTTCCTTCTCTATTTTACTTATCCTTATTTGTTCTGTTGTATTATCAAATATATATATATGGGAAATTAATCTCATTGAATCTGTAATGTCTGCTCAGGCTTGCTCCTCCTATAAATTGCATCTGGGATTTTAACGCCCATATCAAGCCCAAGCCTAAAATCTTAACCACTTTAATCTTGAATTGCCAGGATGTTAAATTCTCTAAGCTTAATACTATTAGATTCTATGTTGTTTAAAATAAGAAAGCAACATGAAGAGCGAGTTCCATTATTTTAAAATACTTCAACAATGTCTCAGAGATATGACATATTGATGCAGTACCATTTATGTGAGAAAATATTTGTAAAAGTAGTCACTGAAGATTGAAAGGAGCATCAGACTTGAATATAATCGTTTGTTTTGAATTCTGCCTTGACATGTTAATGGGCTGTGAAAACACCTAAAATTTTTGAATGTCAGTTCCTTTATCTGTAGAATGTACTTATCAAAATCATATTTGGGGTTAATTGACACCGTATACTCAAAACATTTTCTGTGATTTGGTAAGCATTCAAATAGTATTTACCTCATATTGACCTAAGTAAAAATTCCTTATTTTTTAAAAAAGCCCTTAAAAATGACAAGATCACTTTTTTACTCAGCCAGATGACGCCTTCACTCAATCAATAAGCTTTTTGTGTGGCCAAAATATGTACACAACGATGGGGAAAATGGATTTCCTACGTTTTAAATCTGCTTTTGTTTCTCTGAAAGGTAGTGTTACAGAGAAAGACACAAAGATCTTCCATCCTCTCGTTCACTCCCCAGATGGAGACAACAGCTAGGGCCAGGCTGAGGCCACAGGCCAGGAGCTTCACCCAGCTTTTCCCAAGGCTGTAACGACCCAAGCACTTAAGCCAACTTCTATCGCTTTCTTAGGCACCGCAACAGGGCACGGGATCAAAGCGGAGCAGCCAGGACTAGAATCAGCACCCAAATGGGGTACCAGTGTCACAGCCTGAGGCTTCACCCTCTATACCACAGTGCAGACAGATTTCCCCTTTGAGGGAAAGAAACTTTTCAATAATTAAAACTGTCAAATGCATTATTAGTGGAAAATAACTTGTTCCTTGGAAATAAATAAGGGATTGTGTCCTGTCATTTCTTTCAGGATTTTCACGAATGCTTCCCAGAGTAGGTTGGTACCTTTCATGAGCCTGAGAGCAAAATGAGGTAAAGTGAAGTTTAAACGATAAACCAAAATCACATGAGTAGAAACTAGTTGAGTTACAGTGAGCTTTTTCTAAGTAGTGTTTATTTCAAAAGTAAGCCTTCTCCCCTTTACCACTCACATTTGTCAATTCTGTTATTCCACAGTGACTAAAAAATTAGTGATCTATGTTTTCTCACAATTGTAGAAAGAGTAAGAGAGACATAGTTGTGAAAGCTCACATTTATCTGACTCCAGAAGCTTAGCTATATTAGATTAATTCTGAAGAAATATTCTAACCTCTACACATGGATTCTCACACAGTTGTAGTTCTGTCCGGGAAGGAAATGACTCAAGTATGGAAAGGATGGAAAATACCTAAGGCATCACTGGATCTTTCACTTGCTAGAGAGTATCATTCCCATAGAGATTCTTTAAGGAGACATTGCCTAGGTTGGGCTTCTAGTCACACAGTGAGCTATCTTCTCTATGCCCAGGGAGGAATGTTCTAACTGGTGTGGAAGTCAGCTGCCTAGTGGGATCCCAGCACTGGGCAGACTCAGTTATGAACCTGAAGCTCAGTGCAAGTTCTTGCTTTCTCTATTCCCTAATCTCTAGCTGTGTGTCTCCTGCCAACACTGTACTAGAGAAATTATTGCTGGCCAGAAATCAACATCCAATCCCTAGATTATTAGCAAGATAGGGTGGGAATTTTTCCTTGGTGGTACAAAAAATAAGATGAGCAATAGCTGTGGGTTTCAACGTGTGCAGAATTAACGAATTTTTCTTCCTTATATTTTGCTTCAAAAATGAAAAATATTACCACATATCTAAAACAGCTAAAAAAAATAAGTAAAACTCTGGCCTGCAAGCTTGAGCACACATTCATGCAATATTGAATACAACTGATTTTTAATGGAAACAAAGTTCTAGCTCTACAATTTATACATAACTAAGCTCTAAATTTCTAAAGTACTTCCTTAGCTGCAGCTTATAGTGATACATTCTTAACGCATGGGAATAAATAGTAAAGAAGCATGAGGAAGATTATTTTTTCTCCCTATTGGAATAACAAATTAGCCACTCATTTTTCATTTGACTCCTTCCTTATGTTTCAATTTAGGAGGAGCAGTTTTCATATTTCCAAAAATGGGCCACTGGTCGCTACTGTTTTATCATTGTACATGTTCATCCAATTTTCACTTACCACGTTCTATGTATTAGGCACTTACCCACTGTCATTTAATACTTTCTATATGCTAAGCAGATCTCTAGGTTCTCTGGTCCCTGAACAGTATACTGTAAGTGCCGAAAGAAACAGTATTCAAGTAAACAAATCAATCAATACATCGAGTCTCAATAATTGGGAGACAAAATGTCACTATAAATGACAGGATCAAGGGAAGATTCACTGAGGAAGTGACTTCAATGAGAAAAAGAAATCAACCATGTTATTCTTGGACAAAAAGTGTGCTTTGGGGAAAATCAATGGCAATCATTAAAGGTCCTGAAGGAGAAATCAATTCGTCTTGGTTGAAGAACAGAAATAATGGCAACATGGAATGTTACAAAGAAGAGAAAGCAGGAGGTCATGGCAACAGAGGCAGATTATGTCAGCCTAGTCAAACATGGAACCCTGAGATAAGAAGATACATAAAAGCTTCTAAGCAGGTAAGCAACCTGACCTCAGTGGAGTAATAGAGTAACAGGAACATGGGAAGCCCGGACACGGCAGCAGGGACAAGAGTCAGCAGCTCAGCCCAGGTGGCTGCAGTACCATGAAGAGAGCATTGACTAGGGCTCAAACTTGTGGTCTGACCACTGTCGTATTTCATACTTCAGTGTTCCCCCTTGATGCTCAGAACAAGCAGAAAATCACACATGCAGAGCTTTTCCGAATTCTTCATGGTCTTTGCTTTCTACTGTGATTTTCAATATTATAACATACCTCTAAAATTGCAACAGGGGAGTTGTGCCTTACAGATGAAGATGTGAAGGTCATCTACTGAAACTCAGCCGGAGAACGGTGAAGCCAGGACTCAAATCCATCTGACATCATGCTCTTCCTGCTTGCCTACCTACTGTATTCTAGACATCACAAGACATTTGTTTTGTCAGATGCGAAAGTGTCCATATTGGGGCCAGCTTTGTAGAATTGCAGGTGGAAATGCTACCTGTGACACCAGCATCTTACATGGATGCTGATTGATGTCCTGGCTGCGCCAGTTCTAACTCAGTTCCCTCCCAGAGGCATGAGAAACCTGTGGACGATAGCTCAAGTGTTTTGGCTCCTGCACCCATGCAGGAGACCTGATGAAGCTCCTGGATTCTGTCTTGGTTTGGATTGCCCCGATCATTGGAACCGTCTGAGAAGTGAACCAGTATGGAACATTCTCTGTCTCTCCATACATATACATATAACTCATTCAAATAATTTTTAAAAATAAATTTGTAACTTTATAAAATGTTGTCTGTATCAAATCTTCCTTTAGACAAAAGCACACACTACACAGTTTAAGATTTTACTAGCTATGTCTCTAAAGGTGATTCTTACAGAATCCTTAAAGAAAATCTTGAGGTTATAGACAAGTCAGCAAATGGGTAAATGAAAATGCATTTTTACAAGGTAAAATTGCTTGGTGTTTGAGTTACAAATCTCCATGCTCAGTGCAACGTTTAGCCGAGTACAAAAATCTTAGGAAGAAGACAAATTTATTTATGAGAGAGGAACGATGAAAGAAAACTTCTAGTCAATTTCTGTTGTGCAGTGAGATTTTTCCTTAAGTGTTTTTCGTAACATAGTTTAAGCACATAATAACTCTGAGAGAGGAGCATCTTTCTCTTTATAATTTGGATGGGAAAAATACAGTTCAAAGAAGTGGTGTAATTTTTATTTGCTCAGCTGAAAAGTGGTAGAGCAAGAGTTTGGATGCACTCACTTGGCGGCCAAAGCCCAAGTATGAGATTACTCCATGATCCAGTAGACACATCCAAACTGGGAAGTATGACAATGATTTTAGGTGGAGCAAAATCATTTATATCTTCTTATAAAATTTTTTATTTTTATTGGAAAGGCAGATACAAAGAGAGAAGGAGAGACAAAGATGTTCCCTCCACTGATTCACTCCCCATTTGGCAGCAGTGGCCAGAGCTGAGCTGATCTGAAGCCAGCACCCAGGAGCCTCTTCCAGATCTTCCACATGGGTACAGGTCCCAAAGCTTTCCCTGTATAGGACCCCAGCAAATGCAAGGCAAGGATTTAACCATTAGGCTATCACACTTGCCCATATCTCTGTTTTTGATATGTCATGATATTTTTTCATGGAGCCAACATTTTCAGGCTGTTAGGGGTGATTTTGAATTTAAGAGCAAAATATTGAAGATTCATAAGCCCTATAATTTTCAAATCATTTCAAGGGGGCTGAATATCTATATAATCTTAGTATATTAGGTTTCAAAGAAGGGAAACTGCCCCAAAATTACAAATTGCTACATTATAAATAATACCCAAATATAATTATCTGGAAAAAACAGACCCAAATTCTAATGCTTGGGCTTATAAACTAGCTGGAAAACTTTGGAGCGAGGAGCTAAAACCCTCACCTAGTGCATTTTCCTGTGCTGCCTTTTGGTCTTTTCTTATTCTTACAAAGATCAGAGACATTTGAGATGGATTAAGTAAACTAGAAGTCTCCTAAGAGTGATTCCACTAATAACTTCTCAAATGGCTGCATTCATCTTTGGCTGACAACGATTATTCCTCTAGAATACTTAGGTTTTTAAACTTTGACTTTGAATTGAGGCACGTCCAGGGTTGGCTATAGAGGTAGGAGATGGACATGTTTAATATAGCAGTGCCTCTGCTCTTTCTGAGAGGAAACAGGTATTTTGTGATTCTATCCTGACCTAATTTTTGAAAAAATGACTTTCTTGATTCTGTGACTCAGCAGTAAACTCAATGCAAGAGGGAGAGGGAGAGAGGGAGAGAGAAAGAGAGAGAGAGAGAGAGTCTGTCCCTTAGTTTATAAAGCAATTGTGCTCTTATTCAATCAGTGCTCTCATACATCATCGAAATCATGTCCAATAAATGCTAAATCACGAACTGTGTGTTTTCCCAAAACATCACTTTTAAAATTCTTGTTGCCCTGAGTAGCAGAGCTGGTACAAGTCATTTAGTTTTCCTAAGCTATTATGTGGAGGACTTTCTTGACACAAAAGTGCCTGTTTACTATAGGTCATAGGTTAAGCCAAATGAACTCAAAGGCCTCTCTCTCTTACATCTGCGGTCTTCACACCTGGAAATGATTACTCAAGTAATAAGGAAGTTAAACCCCCAGTGGTGTTTTCAGATCTTGAGTGAAAACAAATACAACTTATGATGTCCAGAATTATATGCCAGTAGTGCCTAAATGGTATTCTGCAGAATAATTATGTTAACCTAGGTGTTCATAGACATCCCTGTGGAAATGGTATCATAGGCATTTAAGTGTGGGAATTTCTACATGTGGCAGGTCTTTCTTACAGGTCCATAAATCTTATCAACACTTTCAAGTTTTCCGGGAATTACTGCAGTGCAGCAACTTGACAAACTCAGTGTTTCCTAACATGCCTGAGCATCCAGAGAAGCCTTGCTGTTTCCCAGATGATCATTTAACAACCTGGAGTTCTCATTGTAGTGGTAAGAGTTTCTTTACCAGCACAGAGCCTGAAAGGCAATAGACAACTCAGAAAGATTTGTTGAGGAGCCAGTGTCGTGGCACAGAAGGTTAGATCACCGACTATAATGCCAAAATCTCACTTCAGAGTGCCAATTCAAGTCCTGGCTACTCTGCTGCCCATTCAACTTACTATTTATGTGCCTGGGGAGGCAGAAGAAGATGGACAATGTAGTTGTATCTGTGCCACTCCTATGGGAGACTAGGATGGAGGCTGTTGGCTTTGGCTTGGCCACTGGAATGTTTTGAGGAGCACATCAGTGAACAGAATCTCTCTCTTTCTCACTCGCTCTCTCTCTCTCACACACGCACACACATTTTCTTTCATTATGCTTTTAAAATCAATCTTTTAAAAAAACATTAAAGACTAAATAAATATACAAATGAATACAATCACATGAAGTAAATATATATGTATTCACACACACAATTAAATGCAGAGACTTACAGTGTAACAATTTTTCCTGCACGGTTCACCTTTAACATCCCCTTACCCATACTTACTGATTCCCTGCTCGAGAGGCCTTGTGACAGCTGTTCGAAACTCTTTAACAAGGTGATGGCAATGAAATTTAAGACGTGGAAAAAATAGGTAAGGCAGTAGCCAGGAACATGGAAAATCTGGATTGAGTTCCAAGTTCCTTGTTGGGGCCATTGCAGGCATTTGAGGAGTGAATCGGTGAACAGAAACTCTGTATGTGGTACTTGTCTCTATCTCTAATGCCTCTATGCAAGCAAAATAGCAAAATCCACATATGCTAGAAATGCCTTTGCTTCATGAGAGGATAAATGTATCAACAAGATTTCTCCAAAATTACACTCATGCAAAACGTAAACCAGAAACCAAAATAAGAAATGTGGCATTTAAAGTTGAAATTGCTAGATCTTATATATATATATATATATAATTTAGAGATATCTGTGTAGGTGCCTGGCTAGCTCAGTCGGTAGAGCATGAGACAGAGATATCTGTGCATCCTCAGTGGAACAATTCCAATGAGTTTCATTACTTACCCTTTCTTACAGTGAACAAAGCATCCTCCTACCCACACTGCACTAACGAGAACTTCACTGTCTACATTTATTCTTCATATCACAAAAAATATACATTGATATAAATCCATGTACATCCATTTAAAGGTGGGGAAGGCTTTATTTACAAGAAAGTCAGTTTGACTTGTAACTCAGATTCCATGATCATTTCCTAAACTATCCCGAAAGTCTTGTTCCCTCAACTGTTTATTCATTCCATGGATTTATATGGAGTTCCCAGTGACAATCCGCATACCAAGATCAAAGGACACAATGAAGAGATTATCACACAGTGCTTTCCACCATAAAGCTCATCTCTAATCAAGGAGACAGATATTATAGGAGGCACAATTTTGTAGAAATAGCCAGAACCCAATGGTTAAAACAGAAATGAGATACCATCTTAACAAGAATGAGAGTTGAATTTGATGGTCATGGCAAAAGTGAAGTCAAATGGCTGTAGTAACCAGCTGCTTACAGCTGAAAAGAACGCATGGGAAGCTAACAAATGGTGCTTTTTTTTTTTTAACTAAAGAAACTAGAGGCAGATTGGGAGGAATTGGTGAATAGAATCAAATACCTGGGAGAAGAGTATGAGTTTATCATATGCACATTCAGCCAATAGCAGTGTTTCTGTTGTTTACTTTGACAGTAATGTTCAGTGGTAATTACTTAATAATGTAATTGCGACAAAATAATGGAGGATCCATGGAAATATAAAGATAGAAAGCATTGGGAAATAAGACGAATTTGAAGGAGAAGAAGTAAAATAGGATAATTGCTATCCAAGACCCTCAAATCAGAAAATGCTATTAAATATACCAACCCACTTTACAAACTATTTATTTTCTTTTTTTCTGTTTATAAACCAATACATGTTTATGGTATTTGGAAAATACAAAAATGGATACAGAATATAAGTTGGTCATATTACCAGTGTTAGATAACCATGTTTAGTTGTTTTAACAAAATCAGAATTCTGCTGTACAAAATGTGACATTTCTAAATTCCTTAAATATGCCATAATTTAATTATTTCCCTCATTATTTATTTTAGGCTATCTTTATGTTTGCTAATGGCTGATAAATAATACTATAATTAAAACAAAGTCATTTGAGATTTTTCTGCATATCTGTGATTTTTCTTCCCACTATGATAAGACATTTGATAATAAAACTTTTATCTAAATTTGAACTGCTTGTAAGGGAAATGTAAGAAAGACAAGATCACAGAAAAAGATAATGCTGAACAGGGCTCTCTTTTTCTCTTCTCCACCTCGCTCCTAGTCTCTCCCTTCCTCTGTGGCTTTCCACAACAATTTTGAAGATTATTACATAAAGTAACAGTGCATTTATCTTTCACCAACCATGAACATCTATCTCATATATGTCCAACCCTAAACAATAACCATTACAAGCAAAAAAAAAAAAAAACAAAATGCCCCCTTCCCTTAGAAAAAAAGGCAATAATCTTATCAAAAATATTTTATTTACAAAAAAATCAATCATACTATACATCCTATACTGGAAGTACATTGAATAATTGCTAAAATAAATACAGGCAATTAATTCAATTTTATAAGAATGAGAGATTTTGACATTTGAATGTTATCAAAGCTTAACTTAGAACATAAATAGTTAAAAAGTCAAAGTCAAGTTTTAGTCTTATTGGCATGGTATGTTTGTTTCCCACAAGCTCTCCATTCTGTGAGTCTAAGGATCCTATGTACCCTGGGTGTTCTCTGAAGGTAGAATGTGCAGCTTTTTCTTAGGCAGGATGGTTGTAACACAGATGTCTACATGGGAAGGAAGCAGACGGAAGGAAACCCACAGTTGAACATTGCAACATGTGTCTCTGCTTCAGAGCAATGCTTTGGAACTATCCATGCACTGGGATGGTTGCTTGCAACACAGGTCTACACAACACCAGCTACAAGAGCAAACATTTACAAAGTCATGCTGGATGATGATTTAATATTCAGAGTATCTGATTTGTTCATTTTCTTGACATGTTTGCTTAGCTTTGATATTTTTCTAGTGTGTAGACATTTTTGTGGAGGCCAAGAATAATGAAAAATTATCTGTATAATTTTGGATGTAAAACTCCTTGAAAGTAAAAGAGAACATTTGGAGCTTGAAACTGACCATTTTGAAGCTGTGTTTTATCTTTATATTATAAGGTATCTAATTCATTCATGTAAATAACACATAAACATGTAAACAATCAAGTTGAAGAACAACAGAAAAAAAAAAAAACAGGTGAAACATGTTCAATATATGATGGGATTCAGTGAATTCAGGCCAGAGAATGAAACTTATAATGACCTACACTGTGTTTGTCCAAACTATACAGATAAGTTTTCGACTTCCATTTCCCTTTGGAAAATCACTGCCAGAATCTTCACAGATTATCCAAGGATTCCCCAGTGCTGCATGTCCAGCATTGTCTCTTGGGGACTAGCATTCCTGTGTTTCCAACTTAGGAAAAAATTGCACTCTTCTACCCCTTTGGCCTTGATTTTCAATGACATTGTTTTGCACACATGCAAGTGTGTATTTTCACTCCCAAATTGTGACAGGTACATGGTCCTTTTCAAAAAGAACTGAAAAATCAAAAGTCAAAAATATTGGAAGTTTAAATACTTTTTCACAGAAATAAACTATTCCATTTTAAAAGGTAGAGAGAGAGAAACATTTTATTCTTTCTATTATGAAAATCAGTCAACCAAGCTTCACATTTTGGGCAGGTTTTTTTAAGTATGATTTTTTTTCAGAATCTATTTTATTAAAAAATGAAGATCAGGTGTATTTTGGAAGAGAAGTAAAATATAGAATATGCAAAATTTGTTTTAAAAATTGGTATACAAAAATTTAAAACACAGTACTATCATATCAAAATACAGCACAGCCAACAGCCTTTGTAATTTCCTTTGGCATTTCATTTGGTAGAGTTAAAAGAGAAAACACTTCCTAAAATATTAGCAATCATAACTGTTCATAAGTTAGGCTGTATAGGTTGAAAGAACATTTCCTTGAGTTTCCAAAATCCTTTTCTTCCATGATAACCCACCTAAAGCATGGCTAGTGAGGTATATAGAGCAAAACACTGTCAGGTGGATGCACCGTAGGGAAAAAGTGCATAAACAAACAATTCCTCCCATTTTCATAGAAATAACAGGTTAAATCTGAGTTTCTTCCTCTCGTTGTCTCATTTTACTTTGGCAGAATCAAAATAAACCCATAGAAATGTCTTTGTTCAAGTCCCAGCAGCACTGATACGTCTCCTTTGGTGGCATCATCTAATGCCACCGAATTGTTCAGCCCCTTGAGGAACTAAGGTGTTGTGTGTGTCTGCGCTTGTGATTGCAAATATCCATCAATGCAAGATCATACGTCAAGCACCATGTCATACTGTTGTCCCTTCTTCCGCCGACCACACTTATTGATGAGAACCACATACAGCGTCAAGAGCATGACCCAATAGCATGCATAGACCAACGTTCCAACAATCAAAACTGTCTGTTTGGATTCTGAAAATGGCTTTTTAGATTCCTTATAAATGGTGAAAATCACACCACCCAGGAGAATTGTAAACCAAACTGATACTGGAATGAGTCCTATGAAATTAACAACAATGGTTTTCCTTCCAGATGTGCCCCACCCAGCTTTGTTTATTGTGGCAATTGCAAACATCTTGGCGGGAAGTAAACTTGACATGTATAACACTGAGTAGAGGGACATGAAGACCATGACGATATTTCCTCTAAGGCAACTGGCAAAAGATGATTTTATGAGACCGACTAGCTGGACAGTTAACAAGAAGAGGAGGATGTTCCAAATTTTACCACGGTAGAAGAGCTGGATTACTGTGGCAATTAGAAAGAATGGGAAGAATCCAGTGATAACTGCTTCATAGGTCATCCACAAGTGATGTTTATGAAACCACATTGCATTATACAGCCACTCTCGGAAGTAGGACTTGCTCCAACGGGTCTGCTGGTTCAACCATCTGAGATATTCTATAGGCGTTTCAGTAAGGCACTTGGATCGAGCTGTGTATTTTGTTGCATAGCCCAGACTCAGCACCCGGTTTGTCAGATGCCTGTCATCGCCAAAGCTACACTGGTTGCCCATAAATTCCTGATTGTACCAGTCTTCCACAAACTCATGCAGTAAGGAGTTCCTGTACATTCCCAGAGGTCCACTAATGCACTGAACACACCCAAAATAAGACTGACAAGCCCTTTCTATATTAAAAGCCATCCAGTATCTCACACTGCTGAGGAAGGAGATCCAGGAATCATACTTGTTTAAAATCTGCAAAAGACGAAAAATTCAAAAAGAAAATGTAAGCTTTACCTAAAAGTACCAGGAAAACATAAGCCTCAATTACCTACCTGGTGCAAAATTTGTTATTGTGTCTCCATATTTTGAATTGTTTGCTTTTGTCATCATTATATTTTGTTTTCTCTGGCTCTATATTACTAGATGCAATTGGTAAGCTAGGTGTATATGTGTGGTTGGGATTGTATGTATTTTTTATTAGTTTATCATTCCCTCTTTTTTCTTTCTTTTCTTTTCTTTCTTTCTTTCTTTCTTTCTTTCTTTCTTTCTTTCTTTCTTTCTTTCTTTCTTGTTCTGGTTTTTATGCTATAATATTGAGATGGCATCTTTAGGCTTTAGTCTTTACTCCATTAATCCTTACCTAGGTACTCTTTTCATGTAATACGGATTTTGAGTTCAAGTCCTTTCTGCTATGGTTAAGTACCAATTTGTCCAGTCCTTATATGTTAATTTTCCTTCTTCCCCTGTGCACTCATTTTGGCAATGCCAGTGATAAAGAACTTGCTCTAGCAAACTTGCAAAATCTAAATCCTAGAATAATGCTTTATACAGATTGCTGAAAATTGCACACTTTTTTTGCAAATGTCACTATATGATTCCTACTGTCTCGCTTTTGTTCCATTTTCACCTGAAATTTTCAGGCCATCTTTCATTGCAAGGCTATTTCTTTGTCCTGTACAGTGCAATTTAATCGCCTTCATTATCAATATGCATACACAAAATTGGATATATTGCAATTCTACATCTGAACTTTGAAGCTAACTTTCTGTGTATTTCTCACTTTTTGCTAAAATCTAGCCTCATGTTTTGATGGAATTTACACATTTTCACATGCTCACTTTTCCATCCCATGAACATTGAATGATTTTCATCATTTGCTTCATTAAACTATTTCTCCACTGATTAAATGAAAACAATGGGATTATTCACATTTGAAAGCCCACTTAACCTTTGCCTTTCTCCCCAGTACAAATTTGAGTTGCCATTATCTTTTTTTTTCTGTTGTTTTCCAGTTGGGACTTTCTCATCAATTACATATTGAGCAATTTTTAAATACATAGTAGGGGCCAGCGCTGTGACATAATGGGTTAAGCCTATCCCATATGAACACTGGTTTGAGACACCACTTCTCTACTCCTGATCCAACTCTCTGCTAATTTGCCTGAGAGAGCAGTTGAGAACAGCCTGACCACTTGCACCTGGAACCTATACGGGCTAGCTGGCTGCTGGCTCCTGGCTTCAGCCAGGTTCAGCCATGTCATTACAGCCCTCTGTAGTGAACCAGTGAATGGGAAGATCTTTTTTTCTCTGTCTCCCGCTCTCCCTAAAACTTGGCTTTTCAAATCACTAAAATTCCATATATAATTATATATACTTTATGTGTATTTATTTATATGTAGAGAGAGGGAAGAGAGTAAGATGTGTGATCTGTACTCTAGTTCTTTACTCTTTTTTTAAAGATGTATTTATTTTTATTACAAAGTCAGATACAGAGAGAGAGCAGGAGAGACACAGAAGAAGATCTTCCATCTGATGATGCACTCCCCAAAGGGCCGCAATGGCTGGAGCTGAGCCAGTCCAAAGCCATGATCCTGGAGCCTCTTCAAGGTCCCCCAGGCAGGTGCAGGGTCCCAAGGGTTTGGGCTGTCCTCAACTGCCTTCCCAGACCACAAACAGGGAGCTGGATGGGAAGCTGGGCTGCTGGACTTAGAACCAGCACCTATATGGAATCGCAGCATGTGCAAGGTGAGGACTGTAGCTACTAAGCTACCCAGTTCTTTACTCTTAAGTTTTACGTTATCTATAGCTCATCAGCTAATATAGACATGGACTATATCCCAGGACAAAGCTACCTGATCCTAAATTTTCTCATTGAAGATGGGAGAAGAGGTATACTTTCATATTTAATGTATCTCTTGCACCCATAAAAATATTCAGCATACAGTTGGTGTGTGTCAATACATAATCATGAGTAAAAGTACTATTCAATTTGTCTTACGCATTAAAAAAATAGATACCTGGACATCTCCCCCAACACCTCCAACCATGGGATCTTCTTCCAAAACTTTGACCATCTCCACAGAAGAAGCAGGGTCAAGCATGGTATCTGAATCACAAACCTGAGTGGAAAACCAGAAGAAATTATTTAAAGAAAAGCAAGAACCATAAGCACACTGCATGTAGTCAACTGGGGATACTACTGGATACCATTCAGCTCTTCTCAGGTCCTCATGAAGTAAGTGTCACAGTGTCCCAAAGAGTGTCCCAAAAGCTTGGGAGATCACAGCTGATTACAAACAGCAAGACCTTTGTTTAAACTTGGTGACATTGCTGGGTGGGTAGAATAGCTAAAAGGGTGTGCTAGGTGCATCTTGTAGGATGTCAGCTTGTCTCAGTTTGCCATCCGTGTGCTCAGTTTTGTCAAGGGAAGTCTCAGGGCTTAGGTAACACCTCAGTCCTAGGAGAATGACATGTCTATCTTTTCCTACTGCTTTGCTCTTAATAAGGATGTTAAACAACTTATACCTCAGATGTGAATAACAGGAAAACTTGAACAGTGATCACCCCACC
Source organism: Ochotona princeps (assembly GCF_030435755.1). NCBI lineage: Eukaryota > Metazoa > Chordata > Mammalia > Lagomorpha > Ochotonidae > Ochotona > Ochotona princeps. The sequence continues at coordinate 15,839,858 of NC_080840.1, read as the reverse complement.
ACCATTTCAACATGGTTAACGAAAGGCAGATGATCAATTCTCTTCCTGGCGATCGATGGTTCTGACACGAGCTGTCATTTGGGGAGTACCAAGTGTTCATGTAACCCTTCAGCTTTAAGAGCAATTGTAAATCCCTTTAAGCTATTCCAGGAATGCCAATTGCCATTCTTAAAAACAACCTACATGTAGACCAACAAATACATTCATCAGTCAGACCAAAATTATTAAAATTGGTCTATGCCTGAATATCCCTGACAGACATCTCTAATGGAGGCCAAATGGGGTAGAATGTTAAATAACACTGTTCATTCCAGCCTGACATATGATTGCATGGAATTAATGATAGACTAAAACAAATGAAAAAAGCCAAAATATCATATGGATAATTAATGAAGCTGTTAAAGAGTATAGAGCTATATCTCAAGAACCAGGCTTCACAATTATCCCTCCCAGGATTACATGATATACTTAGTCCCAGACAGCATCCAAGTGGAGCCAACCTTCTTCTGCATATGTTATATGCTACTTAACAAAGTAGGACAAATGCCTATCCCCATGAGATGTACTATTCTTTTCTGCTGAATGCAGCAAGAACAGAACAGACAAAATGGGATCAGAATTGACACATGATGAACCAGTTTGACATCCTCCTCTACTTAATATGACTGGCACAGACTATTCATTGTAGTTTCCATGATTCTGTCATCAAGTCCCTCTCTGCTAGTTGAATCAAAGAGGCAGATGATTTATCTCAAATGTAACTACCTTAGCAGTACTCCAAAATGCTCTATACAATAGTCAGAATGTGACTGGCCAGTGTTGAATGAAAAAACAAACAGAAGCTAGTCAATCCGTAAAAACGTAAAATCTCATAGTTGAAGTGTACTTCAGGTTTGCATAAAATGATCTTGCATTATTACCTAGGAAATCTCAGACGTTGGAGTATTTGTCTCAGTTTCACTAACAGTTTATTTTTTTAATGAGGATTTCTGTTAATAAAAAATGCTGATGTAAATAGCACTTATGATGTAAATAGTAATGTACTACTGGACCTTATAACCTAGAAAATTGATGGAACATCCTGTGATAGAAGATGGATTTATATCAACCATTCTCCCCTCCACTGATTTAACAAAAATTTGGCGGACAGGTAACTTTGTTTTTTTTTTTTATTTTATTATTTACTTAGAAATGTACATTTTCAAATAAATATCAACTTGGAGTTTATTTTTGGAACTCCATGCATTTCAATACAGCCTCTTCTAATTTAAGGAAAGAGGATGAGAATGGAAGGTAGACTTTACTACTTCCTAGCAGAAAGCAAGATTTTACTGATGCTTGTGGTTGAATCCAAGCATCCTTTGCTCAGGAATTTAGACAACTTGGCATGAAAATGATGTTTTGCCTTTCTTAATACTTCTCTGTCTTTGGTTTGTACAAGGCTACCTTGGGCAGGAGACCTGTCATGACATGTAATGAGGGTAGAGAAAGGTGAAGGCAGAGTCCAACCCATCTTTAGACTCCAACATCCTGAGTTTATGGTCACACCTACTTCTATTGACTCAAGCTGGGAATGGCAAAACCAGAAAGCTTAAAAAAAAAAAAAACCCTAAAACAACAGGAAGGGAGCAATCCAGAATTAGTAGTCAAATAACTCCAGCCTGCTTGTGAGCACAAGCAAAGCCAGGGGAGCTGTCTCTTTGAAGTAACTTGAGCCAGACTTCAGAGGTTCTGCGTATTTAAATTGGGTCCTGCCCCTCCCTGTTTCCAAGGAGCAGCTACCAGAAGACAGACACAGATTGTTCACATGGGAGTTAAGATGTGTCACAGGGGACAGGCTCAGAAATCTCTTGGGAGGATGTTTTTGGTAAAGAAATGTAAGACTTTTAAAGCAGCTTCTGGATGTTGTTTGGTGGTAGGAAAATGAGTGGAAAGCTATCGTGTTTGCCAGCATACAAAAGCATGCGTATTCGCAAACAGCAGTAACAGTCATTTCTCACGGCATAAAGGCAAAATAGCTCTGCTTAAAATCTCGGCAGTGGGAGCAGATTCTCAGTGGTCTCCTCGCCGAGTAACAACTGTGCAATTCCATGAACGTTAGCCATTTAGCATTATGCTAGAGTCTGCGAGACAGACAACAGTTTATGCAGAGCTGAACCTCACATGAGGAAAAATTACTGGAAATGATTTCCATGCAGGAAACAGAACAAATCGAAACATCTTTATGGACACAAAGAATATCACTCTATTTTGAAGAAACCATATGACCACCAGCTAATAATGTATCACTAGGATATATGAAAATGAAGCAAGGCCACCAAATTTTGAAGAAAATGAGTGGAAATGGCAAGACAAAAAGACATTGTTGGGAGAGACCAGCCACTTCAGCCTTAACCACAAAATCATCAACTAACAGGCATAAGACAGGCTTCACTCTTCCAGCCAAGAACTAACATCCACGTTTTTCTTCCCATCTAAAACAGGGTTGGCGGGCCTGGCACAGTGGCCTAGCGGCTAAAGTCCTCGCCTTGAACGTGCCAGGATCCCACATGGACGCTGGTTCTAATCCTGGCAGCTCCACTTCCCATCCACCTCCCTGCTTGTGGCCTGGGAATTCTGCACCTGTGTGGGAGACCTGGAAGAAGTTCCTAGATCCTGGCTTCAGATCGGCACAACACTGGCCACTGCGCTCACTTGGGGAATGAATCATCAGATGGAAGATCTTTCTGTCTCTCCTCCTCTCTGTATATCTGACTTTCCAATAAAAATAAAATAAATCTTTAAAAAAAAGTTTAATTTAAAAAATAATAAATAAAAATAAAACAGAATTGGCAAACTAAAGCCTACAGTCTCTCACTTGGCTTAGGAAAATACTCTAAGACTGATTTTATATTTTCAAATATAATTAAAAAATCTAAAGAAACTTCCTATATAATTTATAAAATTATATGAAATTCAAATTGTATTTATTTTATTTATTTTTTGATTGGCACAGATTATTTATACTCATTCCTGAGCACAATGTGATGTTTGGATTCAGGTATGCAGGGGGCAATAACCACCTCAGGACAGTTACTGCTTCCAGTTCCATGAAGAATTAGAATGTGGCCATATTGGAATGTGGACTCTGTTCATTTACAAATTATCTATGGCTTCTTCCCCACTCCAACAGCAAGGTTGCAAAACTGCCTGGCCCACAAAACAGTATTTACTATCTGGCACACTTCCAGTTGCCTTCAAAAGTTTGCGTTCTCTGGATTCAGAATAATTCATTATTGGAGCAGGGTTCAGATATCATAAAGTAAGAGCAAATTTGAGGCAAAGTGTGCTTGAAATCCCTGATTTTAATTCTATCATTTTAATTTACTTCATCTTCATAGGATTATTGCAAAAAGAGCAGAATATAATATACCAGATTTTCTTCAATCAGAGTCTGCCTGTTTTAAGAACAAGTGCCCACAGAATCAAGAAAGTTGTACAGTTTTCAGATCTGTAAGAGCGCCCATAACCTTGAACAGGTCATTTAGCTTCACCAGGACACATTAGTGACACATCCTGCGGAGAAGTGTACCATTAGTACAACGTAGTAATCCTGAACATTTTTATACTCTGTAAGTTAATCTATTCTTGCACTATCATGGCAAACATTACCATAAATAGATGGCTCAACAGAGAAAAAACTGAAAGCATGCATATTCATTCCAAATTGTCTCAGTGAGGGCAAAGTTAATTTATTTGTTCTTCTAATTGCCTTCAAATTTAAGATCCATGTCTCAAATGTCAAGCTTCAATATTCTATTTATGTGTGCTATTTTCTTCAGATTGATTGGTGGATACTCATCAGGCCTCCTGGACTATCTAAAGGAATTCATCTCTTATATAGTAAGAATAAATCTTAACTGTTCTCATTCCCTGTGCTAAGGAAACAGATTGCTAACAAGTCAGAACTCTTGTTGTCATCACCTGTCTTCTGTCTATGAGGCTCAAATTTTAACCTTCACAAGTCACCTTAACCTTGGTTTTTCATTTTAATTTGGACCTGATGACTTTTTTTTTGAAAGGCAGAGGTACAGAGAGGAGGATAAAAAGAACGTACTTTTGTCCACTGGTTCACTCTCCAAATGGCCACAATGGCCGGAGCCGAACCAATCCAAAGCCAGGAGCTAGGTGCATCTTCTGGGTCTCCCACGCAGGTGCAAGCTCCCAAGGCTTTGGGCCATCAACTGCTTTCCCAAGCCACAAACATGGAGCTAGAAGGGAAGTGGGGTAGCCAGGATACAAACCAGCATCCACATGGAATCTTGGAACATACAAGGCGAGGATTTTACCCACTAGGCTACCACTCCAGGCCCAACACTATTTATTTTTAAAGTATGGAATTGGCTTTTGGTCCCTGCCACAACTTAAGCACAAAGTAAATGGAAATCTCACACACCTACCACCGATTTCTCTTTAAATAAAAGTGGTAAGGGCCAGAATAACAACGAAAATGTGCAAATAGTTATTTACCAGGAAACAAAAGATGAATTGTTCTTTCTGAAATTCAAACAGCATTAATACTAGAGAAGACATACTCCTGGATGTAAAACAACAAGTTGCATTATGCTTTGAACACAAACTGAGCTGCATTTCAACCCACCAGTTACCAGTTATGTAAACTTGGACTACACCCTTAGATTAGCTGCCTAGGAGTCCTTATTCATCTCCCTAAACTCACATTTCACAGGCGAAAATTACAGATAATGATATCCATCACATAAGTCTATTGTAATGGTTAGTTAATGAGATAATATATGTAAAGCCCTCACTCATAGATACTTCACACTAAATGCTCCATATGGAAAAGTCACATATACTAAGAAATAATAAATGAAAACCAGAGGCACAAATTTAGGATGCTAGTCCCAAGGGAAACAGTCTGCTTCACAATTACCTTAAATAAGCTATGACTCACTCTGGAAGAGGGAAACCAATGCCTCATCCAATGTTGAACAAATTTAAATCAAACAAATCGAATTCTTGAACCAACAATTCAGAAGTCTCAGGAGTAGTAGATTATTAAATAAGGAAAGGAAAAGAAGTAAATAGAGAATATCTTCCAGCTGACAATGATTCATCTGTGACCTAGAAGATGCCGTTGTGGCACAATATGTAAAAGCTCATCACGCAGCAAAGCGTGGGACGCTGCACCCACTGCAGACACTGAAACATCCTTTGCATCTTGACTGAACAACTTAGTTAGCATAGAAGTTGCTGAATGTGTGATTAGTTAAAACAGAAACATAATCTTTCGTTTTGCAAATATATACATGTAAATGACAAATTTTGTTTTTAAATCTAGACACAAAGTATTGCATTGTTAAAAAAAAGGAGTGCAGATCACTGGTAATTTTTGTGGAACTAAATTCATACAGAAAATAAGGAAATCCAAAAAAATGAGGACAGAAACATCACCCCTTCACAGCTAGGATATCGCACACAACTTAGCATGTCTCATATAGCTAAAAAGAGAACCAAAAGTCTGCAATGTGTAAATACCAATTACACATAATTCCTAGGAATTTGTCAAGATTGTGTGATATTTTACTTTTTACAAATCCTGAATTTTCTGTTTGGATGCCCGGATAACTGGAACTTCTCTGTAAGCATGAACATGAATAAAAAATTAGAAGGTGCATTGCAAAGTTGATAATCCAACTGAATAAGTGGGGAGCAAAACGTTGCCTTTAATGCCTAAGCCACAAAACAGCCTTATTCCCAGTATTTGGAATTATATGAGTATCAGGAAATTTACAGTGTTGGCGTTTAAATCAAGGCTTAGAGTAAAAAATCCAATTTTAGGGAAAAGGGCAGATGAAAACTGACTAAGAGAAACATGATAGTAATGATAAATGAGAAGAAAATTCTGATATTTCTTTATTTGATTTGGATCTTACTCCACCAGTTTCAGCACTTTGTTAGAAAGAATAGGGCCTGGCGCAGTAACCTAGGAGTAAAGTCCTCCCTTGCAGGCCCTGGCATCCCATATAGGCACCAGTTCATGTCTTGGCAGACCCGCTTCCCATCCAGCTCCCTGTTTGTGGACTGCGAAGGCAGTTGAGGACAGCCCAAACCCTTGGGACCCTACACCTGCATGGGAGACCTGGAAGATGCTCCTGGCTCCTGGCTTTAGATTGGCTCAACTCCAGCCACTGGGGCCACTTGGGGAGTGAATCATCAGAGGGAAGATCTTCCTCTCTGTTTCTCCTCCTCTGTGTATATCTGACTTTGTAATAAAAATAAAAATAAACCTTTAAAAAACAGAAAGAAAGAATTACTATATCAGAGGAATTAAAATAGTACTGGGCTATGAGTCCAGAGCTCAGGGGCATCTTGGAGATGGATCATCTCTCTTATCAGTTCCATTGAAGATTCAATTGATCAGGCCCAGGGCAAAGAGACAGGGTCTTGGATTTAGATTTCCTCATTTCAGTGCCTGCTTAATCTCATCCTCCAATGTGAAGTATAGAAAGAAACATGCTCTTCTCAATCCTAGCCTGGTCACTTAGGCTTTCTGCCTGTGTAGAGAAAAAGACTTAGTGAAATAGCACATGCCTTCATGGTAAGGGCTATGGTATGTATCGCTGCAGCTGAATTACAGAACACTGAAAATCACTTAGCCTAATACAATCGTAAGTTCCTCTGAGTTTCGGATCTCCACATTGTTATTTACTGATCAATACAGAATCAATCCTGTCTCATCTGCGCCTGTTTCGATATACATTGTTGAACCACCTATGTGGGACGCACACCAAACCGCAAGGCCACTCACACCTAAAGCCAGCTCTCCTCTGTGAGTCAGAAAACAGCCTTGTTTTGCTGTGGGACACTAGCAGAACTTCTGCACTGAACTTGGCAGCCACTGTGAGCAGCTACATCACCAGCAAAGGGCACAAAAGTGTGGAAATCAGCACTGACTAGACCATGAGAGGACAACTGCCTGTGGTGTCAAAATTTTAAAAAGAAAGCAAAACATCACCTTGTTCAACCTCATCTGGAACATGTGTATTGAATGACTAACCATTTTTTTGGACATATGCATGCAAACAGCCACCAATTTAAAACAAGTATTGATTTGTGGGTAACAGGCAAGTGTTACTAAGTAACCAAGTGTACAAATACAGAATCCTTAAGTAACAAGGGACAACAGTATTATTGTATTATTATGAAGACTATGTCCTTTGGTGCCCTACTTAACAAAAATCTAGATCCCTGAGATATTGCTATATTGTACTAGCAATAAAATGACTTCCAATAATCTTCCTTTCCAGAAAACATGTCCATGTTTATTGTACGTTTTCTGTTTGGGTAGTGCACATTTCAGGGGGTGATTTTTGCTTTTGTCCCAGAGGCTGATGGTTATTTAGTCATCATAGGCATGTTCAATGAAAAGAAATCTGAACAAGCAATTATATAACCCAGATATCAGAAGGCATTTTGTCTTTCTGACAGTGTCATGTAGAAATAAACTGATATGGGGTGGAGGGGTGGGGTGAGTCCCAGTTCCAACGAAACTGTATCACATAATACAATGTAATCAATGAATAAAAAAATATATATAAAAAAAGAAATAAACTGATATGATAAAAGAAAATATAATCCAAAATTCTTTTAAAAATAAAAAAAGAACATGTGCTTTAGAAGACATTCATGTTTCTATCATGTGTTTGTTGCAGGTCATTTTAATTTTGCTCATGTGCCTTTCATATTTTGAAAACATACCTCTATAAATATACACCACTTTCATAAATTAAAAAGCCAACATAAATATCAATTTGAACACTGTAAAAGATTTGCCCCATCGTAAGTCAGACCTAGCTAGGTGAGAATCATGTCCTTTATTTTTCCAAAGAAAACAAACTGAAGAAAATAAACTGAACCTTGGAAATCCTTCTTTACCCCCCACCTTTGCTTTTCGTTTCCTTCATCTTCCTTTCTTGCTCTTTCACTTTTCTGCTCTCATCTATACTTTCTAACAGCAGCCACCTGCACCATTAGACACATTTGCTCCCACCCTGGCTTTCCCTTAGATGGAGGCCTCACTCAGGAGTCCATATCAGCACATTTGAATGGTTACCAAACCAAGATCAGAGTTGGAAGAGAAATGAAAACTGAGACAGATGGAGGGGAGATGGCAACTCATCAAGCCTGTTCTATAGGAAATAAAACGAACTTAGGTAATCTTCAGATGGTGCAAGTAGATGAGAGCAAAGCTGATAGCATGCAGGACCAGCATTTCAATATTTTCTTCAGTAGGAGGCAAGGTCATCTGTTACTAGTTAAGCAGGGAGGAGTCCGGACATGTTACTGGGAAAGAGGAGATGATATGAAATAATAGGTCATGAGAGCAGCAAGCAAGACATTCAAGATCCAGAGGGGGTGGACAGAAGTGCTGATGAGCATTGGGAACTCAGATCCAACTGGGAATCAGTATTTCGGGCCATCTCTCACCACAGTAAAACTAAACGATATTCTCCAGCAAGTGTGAGAACAGAGCATCAATGTTCTCGCTGTTTCCTCTGGAGTATAGCACCTGGACCCTGCGTCTTCCTTCCCTGGCTCTCCTGCAAGTCGCATCACATCACATCACATTCGTGGAATCCTTGACTTTCTATGGCTACTGTTTTGAAGCTCTTGAACCCTAGCTGAGGTAGAATAGAAGATGAGAGAATGGGGATATTGCAGGAGGGAACTACCAGTTTCAAGATGCAAAAAGCTTTTCACCCTTGTATGAATGCTTGGAACTGGCTGCAACTCGTGGAAGCATTCAGGATCTAGTTCATACCTGCTGCTCGGCCCATTCTGTCTGCTGACTTCAGCCTTGAGAAAGTGAAGTTTTCTAGTCTTGTTAGGGCTCTAGCAGCAAGCTACTCTAGGATTGCACAGTTTTCATTATTTTTCCTGGAGAAGCATTGCATAAAGTTGTCAAGGATACAAACAAAACTCAAAACAAGAAGTTTAGTAAAAGGAAATTTGAGGAGCAGGTTAAACAAAAGAAGGATGAGGAGGCCATTTGGTGGTATATTGATTACACATGACAGAGGTGGCCACTGTTTTAACTAGAGTTGAAGGCAAAATATCAAATTTGATGTTTTCTTATGTTAAATCAAGAGCTTCACTCTTTCTATCATCTATAAGTTCTCCAGGCATCTCTTCCTTTAAAAATGTCCAGGCCAGATTACTACTATAGGAATCCCACAGGCCAGACAGTACTGAAAGAACCTTAACTGTGAGAGTTCTACCATTGAAAAATTAGGAGAAAGTTAAGAAAGAAATTCTATCCACTCCCTTGAAGTGAAGTTAATATGTAGATGGGGACCAATGAAGACATGTCTCAAAACTCTTCAAAGAGTAATTGAAACGAACGGTGGCAATTAACAGCTGTTTTAATTTTTGACTGAGGATTCGGTAGCCACATAGTAAATAATATTAACAGCAAAAGTTATAATCATCCCAACAACACTATGACCTTTGCTAAACATTTTGAATGTTGAATGTGTGATTTGAAATAATTATCTCAAGTTGCTTGTGAGATTGCCTTATTCTATTCAGAAAACTGAGATTCAGGGAGATGGTCTTGCTCCAGACCAACCAGCTAATAATTCCTGTGATTAGAATCTTATTCATTTAACTCAAGAACCAATGTCCACTCCCATCTGCTTACAAGAAGACACACTAGGCATGACTTCATGGCAATAAATGCCCCTAGAGAATAGGATGGGTCTTCTGAAAACCAACATTACACTCGTCAGAGGCAGAATTTCCCAATGGATTTCTTAAACCATGAAGTTCTCCTTTCCTGATATCATTACGACCAAAAGTTAACTAAACTATCTGCAGAAAATCACGGCTGGGAAACTCACACAGTCCCTTTCAATGTTCTACAGAAAAAAATTTAAAAAAGCTGCTTCCATGAGAACTAGGAGAGGAAAAACCCTATGGTGAGCTGTCACTGAACTAATGAGAGACACAGCCTGTCTAATTTTCATGCAGGCAAACACCATCACAAATGCTTTCAAAGGTCAAGTTGTAGTGAGTGAGGTAATTCTGTTTGGAGAGTGAAATAAACATCACTTTGGCTTTGCTCATTTTTTTTCCTTTTCATTTCTCTCTCTCTCTCTCTCTCCCTCTCTCTCTCTCCCTCTCTCAATATCTAATGTCTTGCTCCTTAAAGTCAGAAACTTTCACATCATTCCTATTTTGCCCAGCCCCTGTAAAAAAAACATGCTATAGCCTTTCCCTCGGATTTTCCCAAGACCTTTCTGCTCAAGCAGACACTATTTTCTTACAAAGCTGGAGACTTTGAGAGGGTGGAAAATGATGTGGGATTTAATTTGGCAGAACAACAAGGGCAGAAAAGGTGAGGGGGTAGGGAAGAAGTTAAGGAAGGGGTCTCCTGTTAAAATAATCTTGATCTCTAACCAATTACACAAGTACAGCATTTTCATAGATTGAACAGTTTTACAAGATTTTTTTTCTCTCTCTCTTTCAAAATATCCTTTCAACAGTCATGCTGTTTTCAGATGAACTGAAAGAAGTAGTGTGTTCAGAAGGGACAAGGATGGGCTATAGAATATGACTGGAGAGATATAAAAGCTGCTTTATGTCAACGTATGTTTGCCCTGGCAGGAATTTGGAGACGTACCTGCACATAATCCACACTTCGTCCCAATGCTCTGAAGGCTGTATACATGACTTCTCTTTTTCCACCCCACTTCTGCATGATGCACACACTTTTGTTGGACAGGACCAACTGGGTTACATGTTGAGAGCTTTCTTTATGTGACTCATCCGTCTCCCCAGGCCCCTTTTCGTGGAAGTTGTTCTTCCAGATGTAAGTGGCTGATGTTTCCCTGCCCATGATTTCACTGAAGATGTCCATCATGTAAACATCATCTTCGGAGTTCCCATCAATGACCATGACAACCTTAATCCCAGGGTAGGTCAGCCTTTTCACAGATTGTAAACATTTCCTTAAGTAGTCTGGGTCTTCTTGATAGGCAGCGATGCAAAGAGCAACTGTTTTGTTCAGCTTAATGGGGGTTTCTAGGGATTTTTTCATTTTTCGATGCTCCAAAAAGGCAAACAGGCTTTGGATGATGAGGTGGGATGCTAAAAAGGCACCATACAGTCCAAAGGAGAAATAATAATTATCCGTTTGGATAAACTGGTAGCCAACAATATAAGCAGCTGTGATTCCCAAAAGGAGAGAGACTCCAAAAAGTGTGGTTCCAATTATTCTCAGGATGCATATAAACCTCTCACAATGCATCTGTAACAGAATCAAACAATACTCCTGGTTAACCACATTGGTTATCTACATGGTTTTCTAGAGAGGGCTTATGGCTACACACATAGGGGAAGCTGTTAATATTCATTTCTTTATTTATAAAGCATAAATGCACATTTCTTCTGGTAGAGTTCACACAGGCTCATTCGAGACACATATGCCAGTGCAAGGTACTGCTGAAGTCCACAGCTTACTTTTAAAAACCTAGATGTACTGCTGTCAGAATGATGGGTTAGTTGTCTAAGGCTGCACTCTGTACAGGGTCATAGACAGGTATAGAGTCTACAGTTCCAAAAACCCACAGTAATCTTCCCTCTCCCACAACATTTTTCCTGTAAGTCTCACTACTGACCTGTGAAAAATCCACAGGAGATTCTACTAAGTTTCTTGCATGCAATTTCAACTCATCTCCACTGCCAATCCTTCCATTTAGACCCTTACCATGTAGATGACTGGTGATGGATTTCAGGAGAATCAGCTATAGAACTAGCTCATCAACTAGCTGTGTGACATTCAGTGAATGAACTTACTTTTCTGAGGCTTAATTGCTTTTTTCTTAATCTGTTAAATAAGAGAATCTGAGGCCTGATTATATTCGATAATCAAAGTCCCCCTTTTTAAATTTTTTATTAATATTTAGCATTATGTGACAGTTTCATAGGCTCTGGGAATCCCCCCACCCCTCCCCCTCCCCCCCCCCCTGGTGGATTCCTCCACCTTGATGCAGCATTACAGTTCAAATTCAATCAAGATTCTTTCCTTGCAAACATATACTAAGCATGGAGTCCAGCTACTTATTGTCCAGATGGGTTGAACAGTTTCTTGGGGAGACCATTTCTGGTCCGAAGTCAGAGCTGGTATAATATCCTCACTGTCAATTAAGAGTCTCAATATAACATCAACAGCAATTTGCAATATTATGGAATTGACATGGTTTTGAGTAACCAGTATGTTAAAAAACAAACAAACAAACACAAACAAACAAATAAAAAAAAAACAAGTCCTAACCACAACCTATGATTAGCTCATTGACATCTCAATTTTAGTTTATATACAGGACTGGACCGGCTACTATATACCTTGAAAAGGCTATAGGGTACCATTCAGCTGTCTCGTGTCTATTTCATTTTAGTATTTAGCCATTTGTTGTGTTGAAGTATAATTTTGTTGATCTTGGCAGATTTTGGGATAATCTAGACTGGCTTGTAACTCTAACAAGATATTTGTCAACATTTAAGGTGCAGAACATTTTTGGGGGGGCGGGGGTGTGCAGGAAAATCCTCAACACCATGGTGAGGAGTACAAAGTCCCCTTTGATAGTCAAAATCCTCTACACATGAGTACAGGTAAAAATCAAAGCCCTTGTATTTCTGAATTACACTCCTGTGTTCAGACATCTGTCTTCTTTATCCTTCATCTCCACAGGTATAGATCCTGGGAACTAGGAACCCTTTCGGAACATAGTAATCACATAATAATTTCTTTGGATGTAATCAGTTAAAAAGTCACAACACATTGAATTTTGGCATGCTACTGACAACATTTGAGCTGAAAGAGCTTTTAACTCTTGATCAATTTTGAACTCACATCCAAATTTTTCTGCTATCTCTGGAGTAAGGTTTTGAACAAATTAAAAACAAAATTTGTTTCTGTTTTTCTCAAGGCATTTCCAGTGCTGAGAATTGAAAGGCCACCTGGTAATCATTTTTTTTTTTTATTTTATTTTTCCTTGAAGTTTTATTTTTCTCCTCTTTCAAGAACAAAATAGCATAAGGGACATAATTGGCATAAGCACACTGTTTCCCTATCTATGGCCATTTGTCTCAACTTGGAAATATTGTTATATTTATATATAATTTGTATTCCATCCTTTCTTAATCCAACTAATTTTGAGAACTCAATAGTTTTAACCTAAATGGAAACTTTGGTTAACCAATCAACTCTGCAAAACATCTTGCTTGATGTTCTGTTTGTATTTTCCTAACCACATCAAAACTTAGAACTGAATGTTCACATAGAACCTATTATCATGGTGGTTAAGGGGATGGGAGGGTCACAGGGGCCAGTTGCTGAGCTCCAGGAGGCATTGTTCACACGTACACCTTCCAATCCCTGTAGCCAGCCATGGTGGTAGGCCTGAGCAACTGCACAATGAACTTGTAGGCAACCTTACTGTGACTGCTCTTTTCTGAGCATGGATTACATGGGACAGCCAAGGCATAGAAGCCTTGGAAAGCCTGTATCCCAGTACTTCCTGTAGGGTCTTTGAAGTCGAAAGGGATGACACGATAATCTCGCTCCTTCACAGGCTTGCCCTAGATAGCAACAAGTTTCTAGGGGATTATAGTACCCCAAGAGAGAGGGAAGGTTGTCCTTCAACTACCCTACAGAAGAGAGCAACTCAATAATCATAATTATTTGTCTTAGATTCTTATTTTAACAGGAAGCGCTTTCTGAATTTTTGCTTGTTTGACATGGTGTTCATCTAAGTTCTCTAGACAAATATGACAGCAGTGATGAAAAGCAGTCTGAAAACCAAAATTCCATCCTAGGAATGTTATTTTGTTTTATTGAATGGAGATTGTCACACCTATCAAAAAACTTTGAGATGGTGAGAATAGTGAATTAACATTGTGGAAGTGCTTTTGTGGCATTCAATATCAGCTAAATACGTAGCTGAAAAAAATGTGCACCCTCTTTTTAGCAGCAATATAGGATTGCATAGAAGTAACATGGGAGCTTGATACAAGTAACTATAACACACATAGAAAAATCAACTTCTGTGAAATAGTGAAATGGTGTGTTTTAAGCAAAAGGCAAACAATCACATCAAGTCCTGTTAATGAACACAGCTGACGGGATGCTAAAAATCCCCACCGGGTACATTAACCAATGCCATAAGGTGCTTGGAGCACCAGACTTGGAACTTGCCATTTCCAAAATATGAGTCATTCTCACAAGAGTGAAAGATTTCAAGGGGACTAAAACACTTTGTAGGGAAAAGCTAAAGTGTGTGGTTAGCCTGTATTTAAAAATCACCAAAGCCAGAAGAAAAAAAGCCCACTATTCTTTTCCATTATTCACATTTTCCTTGCTTTTATCAGCACACATGGACACACAGAGTGTTCACATAGCATCTGCTGGCCACAGCTGAAGTGGGAACACCCTCTTACATCATAGGAGTCTACAGAATGTCCTTTTCAAGCCTGGGAAAGGTTACTAGCAAACTGCTACAACATGGCTAGAACGGAGCCTTTATGTTCTGCAAGATAAGTTGCCCAGCGTCACATGCCATGTCTCAGCAGAGGCTAAAGGGCAAAAGGCACATTTTGGAGCCAGCTCTGCAGAGGGAATATGCTGATCTCAGGGAGTGACACACAGGATGTGTTCTGTATAATTTCCCCTGGGCGGTTTCACAGATATGGGCACCATATGCGTTAGGTTCTCAGAAACAATCCCCAATTCAAAAACTATTGCGTAAGCATACTCCTTGTCAGACACAAGGCTTTATGGAGAAATTAGAAAAGAAGATTGGTGAATTTTGGTTTACTACCAGTTAGAAAAATGATTTTAAAATCTACACTGTATAAATATTTAAAACATAAAATTTGAATTCACTTTGCCCAGTGACAGAAATCAGCCCAGTTTTTGGGCTTGCTATCAAGTATTTATTGCTACTCTCCACAGAATTCTAGGTCAGGCCAAGTGTTAAGGGATGGTTTAATAGTCTACAATTTAGTCTCCACAAAGTCAATAGATAGCTATTGATTATATACATACACACACACACACACACGTAAAGTGTATTTTTAATCTACTCCCACCAGTGTGACTCAGGCCATAAAATATTACCTGGGTCATCATTGTTATTTAGTAAATATTTGCTGACCAAACAAATGAATGTAAATTTATTCATCATCTTCACAGTTGTCTAATAATCAGTGATATTTTATGGTATCAACCACTTTACCATACTGTGGTACCAACCAGATTAGTAAATCATTGATCATTTGTGAAGTTTCAGTTAGTGAAGTCAGTTTGTTTGGTTCAATAGCATGAAGCTGGCGCTGTGGTGTAGCTAGTAAAGCTACTACCTGAAATGCTGCTGTACCAAATGGATGCCGGATGCCAGTTCACGTCCCAACTGTCATGCAGTTCCCTGTCAATGACCTAAGAATGGCAGAATGAAATAAGAATGGATTAAGTGCTTAGGTTCCTGCCAACCACATGGGAGACGTGGGGGTAACTCCAACTTCCTGACTTTGGCCTGACCCAACCCCAGCTCTGGCAGCTATTTAGAGAGTGGACCAGAAAATGGAAGATCTCTCTCTCTCTCTCTCTCTCTATCTCTCTCTTTTCAAGTAAATAAATACATCTTTTAAAATATCAAGATCTTATGGAATCTTAATAACTTTGGTTGATAAATGTATTATAAGTCTCATAACTTATGCATGTGCCAAGAATCTAAGTGTTTGGAATTTGCACACTTAGATAATTCATCCAAAGCCATAAAATTGGGAGTATGACCCACACAGCCAAAGAACAAGTAATTATTCTCAATAAGTGTTTATGAATTTACTATTTTCATCTACTTGGAAAGCAGAGTGAGAGATTTGCTGAATAGTTTTCATCCTCATGACAAATGGATAGCGTCCTTTTGTCTCTGGATAATAAAACTGTATTACATGAGATAAGATCTGGAAGGAACTTTGAAATAATGTCTCCGTGAGTATGAAAAATGGGAAGTGGCTCTCACTCAGGTGGGCAGCCAATTCGCAGAGATTTCTGGCTCATATACCATCTTAGGTAGGTACTGCCTATCAGATATCAGAAGTTAAGTACTTAGTGGTTCTGCCCATGCAATGGTAATTTTCATTTTAATGCCAACATGCAAAAATCCACTTTCAACATAGGAAATGCACCACTACTTCATGTGCAGAAATCCAGTCTTGCTGTCTGCTCTCCATCAGGCATGGGACTCTAGGTCATTAATTGTGCACCAGAGCCTGTTCTTCCCCTTGATCTCCTATTAAACAGACAGGAAAACATTGGTGAATAACAGCTTTTCTCTCTGCCCTACAGCAGTGGTGAAAACTCAGTGGTCATTGTTTTCATAAAGTGGTTCTTTTATGTTATATCTGGGAGAAGCTACATAAGAGGTGAGATGGTCTTTTCTTAGAGGTCTGAGCATCCACTTCTTTCTAAAGTAGCTATTCCCCTCTTTCCTCTCTTTACCCCATCACACAATTCTTCCCTTCCCTTTCTTGATTTTTTAAGTAGCATTTCAGTTCACTATCTTGCCATAGGAATTTTGTATCTCAATGACTTGTGCCCTGTACCCAAAACAGGGCTTGGGTTATAACAGACACTCACTATAGGTTAAGTTATTCACAAATCTATTCAGACCTGGGCACTCACGCAGACTGATCAACATATGCCCCACCCCTATTCTCAACAGCAAGGACAGTAAAAGTATGTTGAGAGCCAAGCAAGCAACTACCAATCCAACAGCTCTCTCCTTTCTTTTTCTTTTACTGAACCAGTTGCAAATTTCTTGCTCAGATGTCTAAAACTTACATCTGTGAGAATTTCCAGGCCAGCTCTAGGAGACCTTTGGATAGGGGGAAAGGCAGCTCATCCCCAAGGACATCTGCAGCAATTGTGAATTACAATCTGGGCAATTTTATGATTCAGAGGTCAAATGTTGGACCTGAAGGATAAAGAGATTATTCTTACCAATCTGAACTATAGTGCTCTGCAAGCACAGATTTTCCGTTAATACATGTAGTACTTTGCATTTGGGGTCTAAAGATTTGTGTACGTGTGCATGTGTCCTGTTTCTTCAATGGGAGAAACTGTGGTACCAACCAGATTAGTAAAAGTCAGACAAACTACCCTTAAAATTGTAATCTATCATTTGCTATCTACTCCAGAGAACTCAGCCTCAGAATCAGACTGATTTGGGACAACATCTTCATCTTTCTTTTAATGATAGGACGTAACACTTGCCATCAATTTCATCATTATGAGGTTGGGACTCATCATATAGACTCACAGAACAAAGTACTAGATTATAAGAAGAAACTCATTTAAGTATCTAAAAAGAAATGATCAGCAATTAGATTTCAATTATGTCAGCTTTCTGCTAATAATTAATTAACCTGAGTCTCCTTTCTTTTAACTCCTTGTTCCTAAATTAGCAAGTAGAAACTATAGTGAGGTAGGAATCAGAGTTATGGATTCTACTCCAAACTCTGCTTTATATTAGCTGAGATCAAATAATCACTTGTGAATGTTATAATTAAGTCATTTGTCCATGGGCAGTATAATTAACAAATATCTTTGAACTTTAAGAACTTCAGGTGTAAAATTATGACTTTTAATAACTTTAATGTTCATGCACTCATACTTGAGTATCTATGAGAGGCATGAGCGTGTGTTTGATGACATGTTCCATTGCCAAGGCTTTTCATCATAGTCGCAGATGAGAGCACATTCTCGATTCCTCATTTGCAACATGAGAACCATACATTTTTGCATGGTTACTGCGACTTGAAAGGAAAGTATATGTGCATATATGACCCAGCAAACAAAATGATACATGTGCGTAATCAGTAGTTGTTGTCATTGTCATGTTGCCAGATAGTATTTTATCCCAAAGGAAGAATAATTTAAGATAGAAAGCACACTTGTTTCTTTTCCCTGTCATCTTCTTTAGCCAATATTTAAACACAGAAAAACACAAAGAATGATAGGAGATACTTAAAGACAGCAACCCAGGGTCAGATAGAACAAACAGCAGGCCTGGTTTTTGAATATAGACTTTCTTTACTTGTAACTCACATTGTGATATGTAGAAGAGAACTGACAATATTAATGCAAACCGGCCATGCTCTCAAGGATTGTAGGTACTGGATTGCATCTGACAAGACACTCCAAGGTTACAGCTATCTGCCCAGTAATGATGAACTAGGAAGGCATTTTGAGCGAAAAGTTGAAAATTAATGATTCCAAAACTTTGTTGTATATACCAGTTACTATTGAATCTGAAAAATACTGACTGTGACTCCCATAACACACTGAGTTCACTGACAGTGTGTGTGGCCAAGGCATTGCAAGTTTTAAAATTTCCTCTGGAGATTCTAATCTAGTTTAATGCAACAAAGCCTAGCAACCACTGGCTTAACATCCTGTTACCTCAACTGCATTGCTACACTTTCTTATATATATTTCCTCTGCTACTGTCCTCAGTTAGAAATCTGAAGTAGAAGTGCCCACTTTAAATCACCTAGGAGTCATCACATCAGTGCACATAAACACAGAACCCACCCTATTCTCCCTTTCTGGCTTTGAACTCTGCCCTTCTCCTGCTAAGCCCCATGGCAGTCATCCTAGGAGGGTCTTGGAACCAAGCTGGTAAGATTAGGACAGGAGACTTTTAAAAGCCTTACCATACAAGTGGTGTCTGGATCCCGAGTTGTAGGTTTCAAATTTCTCTTCCGTTTTTCATCACTATTAACCAGTAACTCCTTGGGTGTCAATTTTTCCAACTGCTCTTCTAATTCCTGAACATCACCATCTCAAACTTAGTTTACAGGGAAGGATTAAATTACAAAAGGACTGGACGTAGGATGCTAGATCTGGACATAACTGCACTGGCTGTTAGGAACGATCTACAGAGATCAAAGTTCTGTGTAGCCAAATACAGCAAGAACGGCAAATCACATCATGAAATTATTTTTATCTTTCCCAGAGGTGCAATATCCAAGAATTATTTAAATTCCATCAACAGCTTTTACTGACCCTGACTTAGTTTTTCTGAGTTTTCTTTGTAAAACTTTCTCTGCTATCGAGGAATAGATGCAGTGTATGTAATGTGTCTTGATTGGTGCCAGGAAAAAAACGAGAGATGTTGGAAACAATACTTACCATTTCTCACATATCATCATTTAGACATTCCTTGAGTAGATTTTTAGCTAAATCCATTAGTTAGATGCAATAGCGATGTATTCAGTTATCAGGCATTCATTAATGAACTTTAAATAAAATATGTAACAGGGTGACCTTATTTATTTGACTCAAATATCACTAGCATATCCCTAGATTGTAGACAAAGCAGTATATATGTAAGCTTCACATATATAACCCAAAAGGTACAATAATTAATTTGGATGATATTTGTTATCCATCAATTCCAGTTACAGGGGAAGGGATTAAACAAAAGGACTAGACTATTGTAACTACATAGCGGAAATCAGTGGGTGGGGGGAAGGGGAAGGGACAGGGAAAAAGCCCAGAGCCTATGGAACTGTATCATAAAATAATAGGATAAATAAATTTAATATTTAAAAAACAAGTTGCAGTGAAATAAGTGGCTCTTCTATAGAGGGAGCTGTGACATGCCAGTTGACATGCCAGCTGTATCAGGGCTGTCTTTGTAACCTACTGGAGGAAGAGAGCCAGCTGTGCATAGTTTAAAAAAAGTCCAGGTGACAACGTGAGATTTATGTTCTGTTCTCTCATTATGTGAACTCATTGTTTGCATTTCATACCACTTGGGAAGTTAATAATGTAATAAAGCACTTGATCTTAAATTTCAAATGTTAACCGTGTTACATAACTTTGCCGACCAGGGTGGCCACTTCAATGCATGGACAAAGGGCTTTCTCCCACAGTACAAGTAACATGAAATGATTGCATCAGCAAAATATATATGCTTAAATACTCAAGAAAATACTGTAAAATGAATCCTTTCCACCTTGTGTGTAAAAATGCTTACAGTGTTCAATATCATAGTGCTCTATTCAACAGACCTAGCCAGAATGGTTAGCTCCAAGCTAACTTGCTCACTGGTAATAGTTTCTTCCTCAATTCTTACATTATTGTTACTTTCCAGAAAGGCCCCTATCATCCTTCCTTTGTGGAGAGTGACACTTAAATTTCATTCTAGTAATCAATGCATGTTTATAAGCTGTAGAGGTGTTTTTTTTTTTTGGCAATGTAAGAATTAAGTCCTATGTACACCATATGGAACTCAGAATGCTTCTTTCAAAACCTCTCTACATTTTTTCATACATCTGAATCAAGCAATACACAGCAAAAGGAGAATAGGAAGGATGAAAGTCTACTTTCAATGTGTTAACGCAGAAATGTCCAGCTGGTATTCAGAGATCCACGAGACTTTACAAGGTTTAAGGAAAACGGAGCTAAGGGTGAAGATAGGGCCTGCTTGGCAAGCTGAAATTTAAGACGCTTTCAGCCCAACTCAGAATCCCTGGGAGCCAGTGGGAATGATGGGGTCCAGTGACTGATCTCTCGCCACCCACAGAGAACACCCAGATTGCGTTTCCAGCTCCTGGCTCTGGGAAAATCGGCCTCGTTGCCTCACTCCAGCCCCAGCTACAGGAGGCATCTGAACCCACAGATGAACCAGTGGATGTCAGCTAATATGTTCTTTCTCTCCCTCATAAATAAATAAGAAATAAATAAACAACAGTTTAAATAAGTTCATTATATTGGAATTTTAAAAAACTCCATGCATTATTTTTAATATGCATTTTCCATGAATGCTTTCAGCTTCCCTTGATCGTCTGAGCGCCACAGAGGCACGCATAAGATAATGCACACATCACGGGAGGTATATACAGTATTCAACTTTCATGGAAAATGCAAAGCAGTCGCCAAGCTACAAGGACAACTTTCGGTGGAGTATGATGGGGACTCAGAAGAGGACACCTCCACTGTACAAGTAAACTAAGGAATGAGTCAGCCTTCACGTACCGGAAGGAAAGAAGAAAAATTTTTCAATTTAAGAGCTTTTTTAAAAACCCAATTCTGCAGCACAACTTAAAACTTCATCTACAAATAGGTTGGTAGCAATGGGTATTTATCTCAGACCCAAATTGATAGAAACAACTCATTTAAATTTCAAACTTGCTATCATTCATTTGAATGTGTTAACCATTGAAAACTTCTTAAAATGATTTTTTTTTTTTACAAAAATCATAGACTGATTCAACACCTACAGAATTCCACGATCACCTGGCTGCATCGCAGAGAGAAATCTAGCCAAGGCAGTGAAGTCCCGCCGCCTCTCACCAGCCTTCTTGCTCCTCCAGCAAAGCAGATCTAGGCACTTCCCTCGCTTTACTCTAACACTGAGCTCCAGGTCGGTATATTATCAGGCCTCCAATTAGGAGAAGCCCCACGCAGCCAATCAGGGTTTTCCGATCTATTGCATCATGCCTCCCCCTGTCTGTTGCGTCAAAAGCAAGCCCAGCCCGGGCACACCACGTGGTTTGCAAGATCACAATCGCAGCCCCACAGCTGTCCCAGTCTGAGAGCCAGCCTGCAGCAACGGTCCTGATGGGTGGGGACTGGGCAGGGAGGAGCTGGCCGGGCCTTTTCCCATCCCTGGGGAGCGCGGCTGGCTAGCTGGCCCGCCCAGAGGCGTGCTGTATCCGGAGTCCAGGTGCTAGCGCCAGTGTTTGGCCGGGTGAAGGAGTGGCACTGGTGGAAACTGGCACCCGAGGCTGTGTAACCGGACCCGGGTCTTATAAGCCCTCCTGCCCAGACACCGCCTCTCTCTGCTCACATCCCCTTTCCAGCCTTAATTATCTTTTCAGCACCTTTTCCCCTCAGCTGCATTTCCAGGGCTAAGAAAAAAAAACACCTCCCGGTTCTCACCCTCACACAGACGCTCCTTTCAGACCCGCCCGCCCGTTTGCAGGGACCCAGGTCGGAGCCCTGGCGCGCGCCCTGGGCGGGAACCAGACAGACCAATTCCGCCCAATGTGTGGAAGATGCAGCCCTCCTCAGCCCCTGACCTCTCTCCTCCTCCCGAAGCCCCGGCTCCCGCGGGCCCTTCGCCCTCGCCCTAGGCTGCGCAATTAAGATGGAGCCCCCTACTCTCCACCAGACGGTGGCCTCGCCGCCCTGGGGGGAGCCGCGCCAGCGTGCGCTGTGCCACGTTGGAACTGGCTCCGGGGCAGCTCGGCCGCCCGAGCGCGCCGCGCGGTCCCCACGCACGCCCTGCCCCAGGGCGCCCCAGCCCAGGGATGCGCGCTCAGCCCTCCAGTGCCACCGCGGGGCTGTAGGCACCCCTGGCATGAGTGAAGGCTTGAAGGCTCGCGCGGAGCCGAGCTGAGCCCAGACAGAGACAGCCTGACACTTTAACTGGGTGCGGGGAGTGCCAAGGAGAGGGGGAGGCCCGGAGAGGGGGGAGTGGCTGAGCGAGGCTGGTAGCTGCACAACGGTGGTGGAGGACCCTCGGAGCTCAGACGACCAGATCGCTTAACCCTTTGAAGTCCACGCAAGAAGCAAGCTTCTCACGGAAAAGTAAAATCAGCTGGGCTGTCCCGGGGTTTGCCTCCCCTTCCAGTGGGCGTTGGGGCGGGGGAGGAGTAGGAACAGAGGGAAGAGGGGTGGGAAGAAGGGGAAAGAGGTTGTCTGTGTAGAACGGATTAACCTTTCACAGGGCCATCCTTGTTTCCTAACTCGGTAGCCCCCGTGGCGCTCCGAAAGATGCAGAATGGAAAAGTACACCTCGGGACGCGCCGCTCCTTCCTTGCCTAGCGGGCACCTGGTCCCCGCAAAGCGGCGGGTTTCTGGCGAGAGCCGCGGGGATGGGCCGGGACAGGCGGCAGGCGAGGCGCCGCTCAGCCGTATAGGAGTCTGAAAGAAGTCCCCAGGGCCACTCTGGAACATTTTCAGACCTCCAACTTTCCGGTCGGAGGCGACTTAATTTTGCGAGCACTTAGGTGAATCCTGCGTTCTTCGCGCTCTGTGGCCTTAGGACCTTCCCTGTTCGGGACCGCGCGCCTGGGAGACAACGTACCTTGTTCAGCTTTCGGTCATAAATTCGTCCTCAGCCTGTCTGTGTGGTCCCGGAGGGTCGGTGGGGGCAGACAGCGTCCAAAATTGAGGTAATAAAAAAAGATCAGATGAATTTAAGGCGCCCGGCCAGAAAAAACAAGAAAGCTAAAAACAACATTTAAAAACGATGGAGGAGACTTAACGACTGGGTGCTTCCCCACCGGAGAGGGAGAATTTCACCAATATTTATTATCTTTCGTGGCACTGCAGTCTTCTAATTCTTTCAAAAAGAAAATGACCCCTGCTTTAAAAATAATTTTTTTTTTGGTTGCTGCTGTTTCAATCCCTTTCCTCCAGATAACGGAAAATCTCCGGGTTTTTGTATTAAAAAAAATTAAAAAGCCGGGCGAAGGGTCGGCAGAAGCCAGGAAGCGTAGAATCGAGAGAAGAGTGTGGTGGGGCTGGTTTGGGTCCCTGGCTCAATGGGCTGCTCGAAGCCAGGATGGGGTAATTCGTTCCAGACGTCTTGACTTCTCCTTCCCCGCTGTTGCTGCCTTCCTGCCTCCTCCAACTTTCGGGGGTCTTAACGAGTGAGCTGGGGGTATTTTAATAGGCTGAGGGAGTGGGGGCCGAGGGGGTGGAGAGGGAGGTGTGGACTGGGGAACCCGGAGGGGAGGGATCTGGGAGGGCGGGCGGCCGGCCGGCGGGAGGGGGAGAAGGAGGGAGGCACTGGCCATTCAAAGCCCTCTCTGAGCGGGAGGCCGGCTCTCAACTCCAATGAATTCAATTAACTTGATTGTTAACGTGTGCGGAGAAACGCCGCGCGCACAGGCTGGCCACCACCTGATTCCCCGCTGTCTCCTGTGGCGGGGCCAGGGGCTGGGCGCTTTGTAGCTCTCCTCACCTCCTGCCCGGTTTGCAAGGCTGCACGTTCTGCCAGCAGCTCCCTGGTGTGTTTAAGTCATTTGTTTAAGGGCCAAACGGTGCCCCAAGTTCAGTCATGGCCCTGGGGAGGGTGGGGAGGCACAGTTAGGGTAGTGTGTTGTGTGTGTGTGCGCGAGTGTGCATGTACACCTGGAGTGTGTGTATTTCTGTGTACTTGGACTGACTGCATGTATGTGTGCCTGGAGCCTTGTAGGGTGTGTGTGTACTTGAAGATGGTGATGTGGTATAAGGTGTGTGCATATGTCTCTGTGTTTATGTAGCACTATACCTGGAGCTGGTGCAGGATGTGTGTGTACCTGGAGTCTTGTGGGATGTGTGCGTACCTGGAGCTGGTGCAGGATGTGTGTGTACCTGGAGTCTTGTGGGATGTGTTTGTTTCTGTGTGTAACTAGATCCTGTGTGTGTGTGTGTCTGTGAATGTACGGTGTGTGGTGTGTGTGTTTCTGCCTGGAAATGGTGATGTGGTATAAGGTATATACGTATGTGTTTCTGTGTGTGTAGCCCTGTACCTGGAGCTAGTGTGGGATGTGTGTGTACCCAAAGTTTGTGTGGAGGTATGTGTTTATGCATTATGCAACTGGAGTGGGTGAATGTGTGTACATTTGCATGCAAATCTGGAACTTGGACAAGGATGTGCTTGTGCACCTGGATCCTGGAGCCAGTGTGTATGTGTGTGTACCTGGGACTAGTATGAGATATCTGTATATGGACTTAAAACGTGTGTGTGTGTGTGTGTGTGTGAGAGAGAGAGAGAGAGAGAGAGAGAGAGAGAGAGAGAGAACGCACTCTGGTTTCTCATTGTGTGGCTGGAGCCTGTGTGTATGAACCCAGAATCTCCACTTATGTGGTGTACATTTATGTGTGTGTACCTGGAGCCTGCTAAAGCCTTCCAGAATTCTACAAAGCCCATGTTTGGCCTCAAACACTTTTCAACCCCCTCTTCAGCCAGAATCTGCAGCTGAGGGTGAATCCCTAAGCCCCCTTCAATCAGACGTGGGTGAGCGGACAACCAGATAAATCATTGTGTGATTTCTTTCTTTTTTTCTTAACCTGGTCCCCTAACATGAAACATTGGGCAAGCAGGGCACGTTAAAAATAAAGTACACTATTTTAGGAAAGACTTAGAGTTTTAAAAAAGCTTTCTCTAAAGAAATGCCTTAAAGGCCTTATGCTTCCTATGAGCTTTCTACCAAGATAACGCATTAAAATATTTATTCTTGCTTCCAAACTGTCTTGTTTTTTTGTTTGTTTGTTTGTTTTGTCTTCCTTCAATACCACAAGGCTAGGTAGTTTCATTTTCTCCCTCCCCCCAGCCTACCTCTTAGACCCTGGAGGAGCAGCCTGCTGAAGACTAACAATGGACAGTAGGTGGCACTGTTTATGAAAAAATGAGAGTGTGAGTGCAAACACAACTTGGGAGAATTGCATGAAATTTGTTACAGGGTGAAAGACTTGACTTTTCCCTTCCTTTCCAAAGGTCCTTCGAGGTGTGGACTTGCTTATGTCTTAACCACAGCTTAGCACCTGGGTTATTGGCCCCTAGTCATATCTGCGCAATAGCGAAACAGCAGAATCCCGAGTAAGCCCAGGGTGATGCTTCCCCCGCCCCCCACCCTCCACCGGATGTGGAGATGAGGAAGGTGATTAGAGATAAAGTAGTAGATAAAGTAGTCTGAATTGGTGATCCACCCGTGCCCCCGGGGGACTGCTGTGCAAAGTCCTAGGAGTTCCAGTGCTCCACCCTGCACAGCTGCGCAATGCCACCCCGACTGGAGGCACTGCTTTGGCCTGATGCTCTCAAGCTGCTTGGGAGAGACCCTCCTCATTTCCCCCCCAAACTGTCTTGGCTTCAGCCTTTGTTTGAACTCTGCCTTAGGCAGTTCTGCCTTGGAGAGACAGAGGCTTAAATTTCATCTCCATCACACCAAGTTTCCAGATTTTCTGTTTTTCACTGGTTTTCATACGCGTTTTAACTTCTGTACCGTGACATACAATGTAGGAGCAGGGGTGGAAATTATGAGATGCCAGGTGCTTTGCAGATTCCAGCTCCAAGCTTCTGGGAATGTTATGACTTTGTGTGTCCGTTCTTATTTAGAAAGCGTTTAGTAATACTGGGTTTTTAATGAAAGAATAAAAGTATGCTGTTGTGTGTGTAAGTGACATGCTCTCCGATTATGGAATAATACTGACTTGGTTATGCAAATATGAGTTTCTTTTTCGAAACTAACTTTGTTTTATGAAAGGCAGAATGAGAGCGAAACACACACACACACACACACGTCTTCCATTTTTCCACCCACTGGTTCATTTCCCAATGGCCCGCCATTTCCCAAAGCCTGGGAATCTGTGTAACCAAAGTTGGAACATGCTGTTTTTCCAGAACCAAGAGTCCATTTATCTGTACACATTAAGCCAAACACAGCGGCCATGGTCCTAATAGAAAGTGTATAATATAGCAGCCATTGCATGGGTTAGCACAGCAATACTTGAATACGACGCCCTCATAGGTCGTGGGGAGGCCAAGAAAGCCATGGGCTGATGTCAGGATACGGACATGTCAACAGGGACATTGACTGGTGGGTTCCACAGCTGCATCGGTATAAACAAAACTTCAGTTGGTAGATGTACTCTTTGGATCTTTTTGTTTTCCCCTAGTGCTGCCCTACTCTTCAGTTTCCATTTGTTCTCCAATTTCTGGTTCCATGGCAGTGAGAGAACACAACTTTGGTTCCTGGTATCAGCGATGAGTTCTAATCCTTAAACGCAAGTTTGATTTAACTGATCTGTCTGTAACTGAAGTGGGTTTACGGTGCTGCCTGTACAGGAAGCTTCAGTGATTCAATTACCTGATTTCTATGGCTAGACCCTGTTGTTTAAAAATGGATCTGAGATGGTTTGAGGTAAGCAAGGAGGAATCACAGCACTGGGGTTTTGAGTCTTGAAGAAGTCGAGCAGAGACCGCATTAAGGAAGCCTCAGCCCCATCTCCCCAGTTGATGTTAAACAAGGACACCCAGTGGTACAAATTCCGGTTGTTTCTAGTTTGATACAAAATATAGACAAACTGTTGTATAGTGAGAAGAAATCTACAAATAAGAAGGGGAAGATCAACAGCAATTGTCGACCTGAGACACTGAGGATAGAATAACAAAGAGGTTGATTCAAGCCACAGGAGGATGGTCAGTTGGAACAGTTTGAACGTCCAGGTGAAGTCAGGAACAGGCAGGAATTACAAACTGCTTGATCAATAAGCACAGCAAATGCTTACTTCATTATACACTTCCCTAGAGAAATAGCAATATGGGGGAACATTTGCATAACTTAAGCTTTTAGGAAGCATACAGTTAGTTTATTTTTATGACTTGCAGTTAGTCAGCAAGAATTAACCAGTCCTTTAGAGTCTTTTTTTTTTAAGTAAAGTGTTTTTGTCTTAATTGTACTTTTGTTAATTATTATCTTTTTATGATACATTTCCATAGGCCCTGGTATTTCCCTTATCCCCTCCCCAATTTCCTCCCCCCTCACTGAGTTCCCCTATACCATTACTACAGTATAGTTATTCATATACAGTCATATGTCCATCATTGTGGACATGGACAATGGCAGAGAGTCCAGAGTCTTACTTGACAGGTTCCATGACAATTCTTTTCTACTGGCCTAGGAATTTCTGGTAAGCCTTCATCTGTTCTGGTTTGAAGTTCCTTTCATACAGCCTAGTCATATTCAACATGGCTATAAGAAATAAGACGGATAATGTGACACACAGGATTCAGAGAGTTTGACAGGCATTATCTTCGATTTATATGTGAGATTCAACTTATTATCTATGATGCTAAGGCTGTACTTCAGGGAATTAAGACACATATTTTAGAACCTCAAATGATAGAGTCTGAACCCTGTAACAAGAAAAGAATTGACCTAGAAAATGTAATTTTCTAAATTGCAGTTTGGGTGTTGCAAATGAATTTCTGCCATCACACAGAAATTGAACTACTTCACTTTCAGTGTTACTTTCAAGACTCTACCTCTATGGAGCTCGACGCATTCAGAGGAAAAGACGAAGGAGGCATATCCATGTTTCTGAGGCTAACCAGAACTAAGGTATGGATGGCGCCTTCAAAAGCCAAGAAGAGACCAAATCCTAATTGATTCACTGATAGGAGGATAAGTTTCTCATCATTGTTTTTTATAATTTTACCATATGTAAGTAGTATATTAGTTGAACTTTAAGAATCACAAAAACGAAAGAGAAGAGCACTAGAATTTAAGAGCCATTAGATGTTCTTTCTAATCATATCTCAATGGCCTTTTCAACAGATGAAGAAATTAGCTTTAAAAAATCACCAAATAGGGCAGCACAGTGGCATAGTTGGCAAATCCTCTGCCTGCAGTGCTGGCATCCAATATGGGCACTGGTTTGAGTCCTGGCTGCTCCACTTTGAGTCCAGCATCCTGCCCATGACCTGGGAGAGCAGTGAAGGACTTGGGAAAAGCTTCTGACTCCTGGCTTCTAATTGGCTTAGTTTTGACTATCGGAGCCATTAAGGAAGTGAACCAGTGGATTAAAGACCTCTGAGAGAGGTCTTTGAATCTCCTTCTATCTCTATAAAACTCTACCTTTCAAATGAAAATAGATAAATCGTTTTGTAAAAAATACTGAATTTTCAATGTAAGCCTTTTATTTTCAAAAATAAAATTTACATTTTGGAAATTTACCTCAAGTCACTGGATAAGCTTGCAGATTTACTTTCAAATTACTGCATTGTCTTGATGCTATGGATTATCTCCGGATTGATGTGTGTTTCATGTTTAGACTGTTTCACATAGTCTAAATGACATATTTGCTCATATTTTTGGGTGCAGAGCACAGGAAAGGTAAAATTGTTGTTGATTTCATGTAGCCAACATCTGCATACAGAATTTTGTACTTACTTATCTGATAAATCACAAGAATGGGATTTGACACTCAAGAGGGAGGTCCATAATTGAATTTTTCTTCTATATTTTGGTGGTCTTAATTGTAAAGGAAAGGGATTTTTTTGAAATGCCTGGTTTGTCCAGATGAAAGTGCTAATAATGTTGCACCTAAAACAGAACAAGTAGCTACGGAATGTAGTGCTCATCCCTATGGCCAGTAAGGTCAGTTGATACTTTATATCTCTGGGTCACCAGGAGGGTGAATCTCCTATGTTTATCTCAGGTAAGATGTCAAGTATTTGAGTTGATGGATATGTAGGTTGGTTGGAGTTGGTCATGCCTCACTGTTAGAAACAATACAACATCACTTTGTAACTCATAACTATATACAGCTGTGATTTGTCAGTATACCATAAGGAAACAAGTTAAAAATATTCCTTGGAAATTCTGTGGCATTCTATATTATTCTTTTTAAAAATCAATATTATTATATAATGCAGTTTCATAGACTCTGGGTAACAGAACATATCACAACCAGTTGTGAAGATGCAATGAAGTATGTATCTCTACTTCCAAATCAAAGATGAACTCCCAAAGAAACCGTTATATATGTCTTGACAATAGGATGCTGGGCTCTCTGCCATTGTCCATCTTACTCATTTTTTATTGTTATTATTATTTTCCATCACACAGTTTGGTAGGCATGGAAATTTGCCCCTCCATGCTAAGTTTTCTCGCTCCCATTCTCCTTTCCCCTCTTTCCTCCCTCACCATTTTCTCCCATATTATTACAGTAGTATAGGCTTTCAGCAATGGTCCCAGCGTTCTGCTGTTTAAGTATATGATGACACTATAGGCATAGGCATTGGTAGGAAATCCAGGTTCCTACTGTCTGGGTGTATTTAACAATGTCATTGGGAGTCCTCCTTTGACTCAGGAGGTGCATACTGCAATGTATCTTCACGTTCCAATATGCTAGTCTCCATTATACAGTTCATTTATGAGAATATATGTACACACTAGTTTACTTGGATATCTACTTGTTTTATACTTTGCATGAGTGTTGCCTTATATCAGCAAGTGTGTATGCTGTTTGTCCTTTGGGAACTGGCTTACTTCACTGAGCATAATGGTCTCCATTTTAGGACCACTTTGTTACAAATAGAATTTCATTCTTTTTAACGGCTCTGTAGCATTCGTTGTAGTAGATATACCACAGTTTCTTTTTCCAGTCCCCTTTCAGTAGCCATTTGGGTTGTTGTTACATCTTGGCAATTGTGCTGCTATCAATATAGAGATGCAGGTCATTTTTCTCATATGCAAATTTTAATTCATTTTGAATATATTCAAAGAAGTGGGGTAGCTGGGCCATATGGTAGATTAATTTTCAGTTGTCTAAGCACTCCCCATCCTGACTTTATCAGTGGTGGCACAAATCTGCAATCCCACCATCAAGGAAGTAGGGTACCTTTTACCCTATATCCATGCCAGAAGGTTTTATTAGTAGATTTCTGAATGTGAACTCTTCTGGGACCTCAAAGTGGTTTTTATTTGCATTTACCTAATTTCTAGGGATGCTGAGCATTTGTTCATATGTCTATTAGCCATTTGAATTTGCTCCAAACTTTCAGGTTAAAATGTCTGCTCTCAAATTCTGGTGGCAGACCAGAGAAGATAGGAGCTGGGAGGCTGGTCCATTACAGGAAAGTGAAGTGGAGTCGCCCCCCCCACCCCCATTTATTGTAGAGAACTGTTAGCTGCAAGTTCCAGTTAATAGGAATAGTATTTCAACAGCACTTGAGGGTAAGTAGCAGTTGTCTGTAGTAGACATACCATTTGGTGTGACTTCAAGCATCAGTCACACCCTCCGTATCCTCAGCCCTAGCAGGGTAATTTGCATTGTGACACTTACTAAAGAAACTACAGTCCCGAGTTATAGAAATGTTCTTTCCCATAGCATTTTCTTTCCAGGACTTAAAGTTTCAAAGTTTACCCCAAATCACTGTCTGAGAACTTGGCGTGTAGTTGTTCCATCTGCGTGTCATGCTTCAGAGAAGTGTGTCCTGCTTAATTTGGTTTCTAATTCATATCTTGCAGACATGTCTTCCTGTTTTTCACCCCAAATCTGTCATCTGCCTTAATAGGTAGCTCCATCATTTGGTCTGAAAACCTGGTGGCTTTAAGAATCAGAGGTGGAAAAAAAAATACCGTTACTTCCCAAAAACTGTGAAAAAAATATAGATTTCTGAATAGTCATTTCATATAATTCTATGTTAAATGAGTCCTGGCTCTGTTCAGAACTCCAGCTTCCTGTCAATAGAATCTGTAGGAAGCAGTGGGTGATGGCTCAGGTCCTTAGGCCCCACCACCCAGTTAGAGTTCCTGCATCCTAGCTTTGTAGTGGGCACGGAGAAGAGAACTAGCAGGCAGGAACTTTTGCTCTATTTCAATTAATAAAGAAGAAATAATACAGACTCCATGTTCCTGCCCCAGCTCTGAGTCGTCATCAGAAGTTTTAGTGGTGGTCCTGGGAATATGCTTGTCTGGTGTGGTTATTAGCTGAAATTAACAACTTCTTCAAGAAATTTTTGTAGCTGAAAAAAAATGAATTTCTGAACTTTTTTATACTTGACTCTTCAGAATTATATTTTTGCCTTAACACTGCTTTGATAACAAAAAAATGAAACTATCCTTTGTAATTATGTAATAATCGTATGTCTTGAGATTTATGTAATCTCCTGGCACATTATTGATTTCTTATCACAGGTAAAGGAAGTCTAAAAGTCAAAGATCTAGGTTAGATCTTTGTGCTTGGGGTCCTTCCCTCCTGCTCCACCCCCAGTACTCGCAAACAGTTATATACCATATGTTCTTGTTCTTTGCTAAGCCTCAGTTTCTCTCTATAGAAAATGAAAGTGGAAATAATATCCTACCTTGGAAGTTTCTGTAGCAAGTAAAATTACCATTTTAAATTTTTGGTAGTCATGAAGTAACTGTTAACTAATAATTATCAGTATTGTAGAAGACACTGAGTTTGAAGATGATAAATGCTGTTATTTCAAGGACTTGCTCCTAGGTTACAACAGAGATGTACAATCCCCCCACCTTTTCTAGAAGTCTTCTTGCTACTATGCATTTGTAGACTATGTTCAGAATTGAAAAAAAACATAAGGAAACTGGTCTAATATTCATGAAAATTTA
The DNA here is from genome assembly GCF_030435755.1 of Ochotona princeps. NCBI lineage: Eukaryota > Metazoa > Chordata > Mammalia > Lagomorpha > Ochotonidae > Ochotona > Ochotona princeps. Next base: position 15,807,653 of record NC_080840.1, on the reverse strand, counting down.
GGAAATACATATTTCAAATATATCTATTTGAAAATCCCTTTGAAATACAAACTCAGCATGAGTAGTGTAAAGTTCAGGAAGAATTTGCTATGTGTATGTTCCTCCAGTCCACCTGAGTTATAGGACCTTCACATTTGAAAAGGCTTGAAATCTGTTTAAAACACGCCTGTGGTGGGAGTTTAGTTTTGTAATTAAGACACTGGTTAAGGTGCCTACAATTCACTTTGTGGTACCTGGGTCTGATTCCCCAGCTCCCAGTGCTGGCCTGGTGCTGGCCATTTGGGGAGTAACACAGTAGTTAGAAATGACTTCTTCTACCTCTAGCTCTCCTTCTCCAGTAAATGATAAATACTGCCTAGAAGGGTTCATGAAGTTTTGAATATCTTCTACAAGACGAATGTTAAAATTCCATTACCATTGTAACAGTATTAAAGGTATGAGAACTATTAATTTTTTTTTTGAGAATTACATTTCCTGTCCACTGCCTCCTCTGCCAGATGCCTGCAAGGCCAGAGGTAGGCCAAACTGAAGTTCAGACATGGGAACTCAGTCAGGGTCTCCCACACTGGTGGCAGCGGAGCCGTTCCCTGCATCATCCCATAAAGCACATTAGCAGGAAGCTGAAGGCAGAAGCAAAACCAACACTCAAGCCAGATCCTGCTGTATAGGATATGGACATGATAATGAGTATCTTTACTGCTGTGCCGAATGTCTACCTCAAGAGACAGGACCTGTCAGAGGTGGTTTGCTCATGAGTGTTCCAGGATGGATTAAAGTGCTTGTGATAAGAATGGGTGTGTTGCCAAGGAAGAAAGCACCTAATAAAGATGATGTGCATTGCTCAGTTTTTCTCCTGCCTCGTATTTGCTGACTTGCCCTTCCACCACGGGATAAGGACTCAGTAAGACCAATACAAAATTCTGGCCTCCTGCTCTTCAATTATCACCTTCCAGGGCTGTGAACCGCATAAGCTCCTGCTATTATGCATTACCCAGGGTGTAGTATTCTGTTAGAGGAGCTACAAATGGACTGACACAGATCTGAATGCTATTTACTCTTCCATAGTGTATCCCCCGTGGAAACTTGTTTAGATAAAGAACCAGGTTGCAGCACATTGCTGGTTCACCCTAGGTTTCCAGCAGAGTAAGCTGAAGGGCAAGTCAAATGTCTTGCCCAGGTCACAAACAATGAGTCAGTGATTCTGAACAGATGAGTTCAAGGGCATTCATTTCTGGGCTTCTGGTAAGTTCCTAGGGCTGTCCAAGAATAAACGGTGGTTAACTGAAAATAAATCTTTACACCTCTGCTTTTAGAGTGAAGAGAAAGGCTATCTGTATGCATGTCTTAAGAACTTACATTTCTAAATACAGTGAAAGGTACTTATAAATATAGCTGAAATGTGGGTTCTAAACTGTCTTTAAAATAAATGAGTTTTAAAGTAAAATCATCGCAGAAGTTTTTACCACTTAAATTCTGACCAGTTTTATCCACTTTCTGCAACCTTGTCTCATTTGCAATTGTCACATTGACTGTGGCTGCATATTAATTCACCAGGAGTTTATTGATTATCCGCAAGGGGCCAGGTACACATCCTGACATTAACATTTGCAAGGTTCAGAACCATAAAGGTAGTAACAGGGGCTTACATGTCATAAATCCTATATACCTACTGCTTATAAGTTGAGCTGTACAGTCATTTTAAAAGATTTATTTACTTGTAATTTGAAAAACTGAGAGACACAGAGAGAGGAAGGGACAGAGAGAGAGAATCTTCCATCTAAATGTCCATGAAAACCAGCCCTAGGCCAGGCAAAAGCCAGAATCCGGGGACTCCATCTGGTTCTCCCCCCAGACAGTTCTGGTCATCATCCACTGACACCAAGGCACATCATTGAGAAGCTGCACCAAAAGTACAGAGTAACCAGGACCTCAAACCAGCAGTCTGATAAGAGAGGCAGCTGTCTGAGAAGCAACTTAACTAGCTGTGCCACAAGAATCACTTTTGGTGTTTTGTGAAACTTCATTTTTCCTACCATGAAGAAAAACTCACAGGGCCACTTTCAAATTTTGAATCTCTCAGACACCTCAGCATTTCTTGCCAGAACAGCAGGGCAAGGCAAGGGCCTTCCAGCTATCATCCCCCTCATCCCAGCTTCTTGCCTCTGGTTCTTAACCCATCCTTTTCTCCCCTGCCTCTGGCTACATCCCATAATGTGAGCAGCCTTGCAAAGTTGTTTGCACATTGAAGCTCACATACAGTTCTTAGGTAAGCACAATCGCCCCTTTCTTTGGACCCTTACCTTCCAGACCTTGGTAAGAAACTCAGGTTGACTCAAAAATGAGTAGCCTTTATGGTGATTCTAAGTGAGGCATGGCTAGGTGTCACGTGAGGCCTTCCATGTAAGGCAAAATTGATTCCATTGTGCTGTAAGTATGTCATTCTATCTTTCCAACTAACATCACTTCATTTCCCATTGTCAGTTCACGAAAAGTCCAATTCCTTCATCTGATCTAGCCTTGGACTGTAAAATTTGATCCCATTCTATTTAACCTTTTTTTTCTAAACTATTCCTTGTCCATCTCTAGAATCCTAGTGTTCTCACTCATCTCTCCCTCCCTTGCTCCAATGGTACTCTTGGCCAATGTGGGGCTCAAGGGCTAATGGGTCACTGATTCAACGAGATGGCTACTAACAGTCAAGGTCACTGTGGTCAACAAGATGGCCGCCAAGGGCAGAGTTCTGGTTATGAACTATTCTCACTGTGTTCTTTCCCCCACACACAACCTCATCATGTTTGGTGGTGAAGTCTTGCTTTTCCAATAAAGCCCTTTTGGGAGTGGGAACTGATTTTGCTGGTCTGTAGGGATCATCACGCGTGTCCTGCCAGTAAATCTTGTCTTCAGAGGTTGCACTTCATAACGATGCACTTTTCGACAGTTTTCAAAAGAAATAGAAACTTTGCTGTCTCCATTGAATTTCTTTTCTTCATGCCTCAGCTGTGCGTCATATTTTCTGTCAAATTCCATCTGTTGCATCTGGGCCAGCATTCGATCACTGGAGGTGTCAACATTTTCTCCAAAGACAAATCTCCCATTAGCAGCAACAACTTCAGGAAAAGCAGCAGCTTCTTCTTCCAACTTCAATTCTTTAGCCAACTGTTTGCTCAGCCAAAGAACAGGACATTGTATTTTGAGGTGTGGCCCATGGACACTTGCTGGAGCCAAAGGTTGCTGCCAGCCCTGGCTCAGGGGATGCCACTCCAACATGATCCATGGAAGAAGGCTGTGACGAAAACAGAGCAGAGAGGCGGCAGGGCAGAAGCAGGCTCTGCCAAGGAGACATGTGGCTGGCTGCCAGTGCCGGAGCTAAGGTGACAACCTAATCCTCACATCATATTTAACCCTGAGTAGCCTTTATAGTTACATTTCTATATTCCATGTTAACTTTGATTATGAAATGTTGAACATCAGGCCTGTTAAATTCATATCTATTCAACTCTATGATAATAGTCCTAGTTTGGCAATTGTTTTCATATGGACTCATGAATTGATATACAGAAGTTTGACATGGCAACATTTATTTTTAGTAACTTCTCTTCATTCAAATAGTCTGCTCTCTACTGTTCAGTTGTATTTATGATTGCATAACAAGAAGTTAGGTTAGTATATTAGTATATTAGCCAAATCTTTCTTGACTAACAGTTTATTTTGCTACTTTTGTTTATTATAAAACTATGAAATGTTCCTCAAAATCACTCCAGTAATGTACAATTATCACCTAGAGGTTTATTCTTAAAGTTTGACTTCCTGTAATGCCAAAGTGAAAGGTATCCTTTTACTGTTTTATATTTAAGGTACCTGATATGTTCACGAAGAAACAATTGTCCCTTGATATTCATGGGCATTAATTCAGGACCTCCAGGGGGTCCCAAGGTCTGCAAATGCTCAAACCCCTCATCTACAACTGCACAATATGTACATACAGTGTATGCTCAGCCTTCCACAAACTTTAAGTCATCTCTAGTTTATTTACAGGACTGAATACAATTTAAATGCTGTATAAATAGTTGTTACACTCTATGGTTAAGAGAGTAATGACAAGATGAGAAGTCTATACATGTTCAGTACAGATGCAATTCTTTTGTTGGTTAAATCTGCAGACTCATGGGTACAGAGAACTAACTGTAACACATGTTTAAATAAATACTTGCTGAATGAATAAATTAGTGATTGATGTTACTTAATACCTATTTATATAACTTAATGGAATGTTACATTTGTTAATATAATGATATCACTTAATATCTATTTATACGGCTGATCTAATGCTATAGTGTAATTGCGTGTTCTAGGAGGAGCCAGACTGGATTTATATTTCTTTTCATGGAGTAAGACTCGCAAGAAGTAAGAACAAAAGAAAACAATAAAGGTAAGTAGAGTAAGTGCTATTTGTAGAGTGTATTGTCTGAGTTTATTTGATTCTCCTATTAATTTTATGAGACAACAGAGCTGGTATCTATGCAGAAACTTCAACCCTGGGCTTCTTGCCCTTGGCTATCTGGCTTGCACTGATCCCTCATGCTGTGTCTCTACAAGCCTACTATTTTCTCAAGTATATAACTTTGCCTTCCACTTAAATAATGGTTTTTCCACCACCTCAATTCAGTAAGACACAGAAAATAGCTTATAATCCTGTCCATAAAGGAGATGTCTCCTTTTGTTAAACACACACTGGAAAATAAGACTAACAGCCTTCCTTTCTCAGTGGTGTCACACAGATCTTTAGTTAGGAACCAGCCATACTATATTCCAAGTAGTGAAGACTGACACTTGCTGAAAATGTTAGGTGTTGTTTAGATGAGAAAGGAATATGTGCTATCTAAGCCAGTGTAATTCTACTATGAGGGATAGATTCTTTCCTATTTTCTGTTTAATTCCCTAGCTCCTATATGCAGACTCACTAATGTTTAACTACAAATATATGTATATAATGGAAAGACTGGGGAGAAAGAGTTTAATATGAGTAATTGCTTTAGAAATCTTAGTCTTGGGTCCTGCGGCGTGGCCTAGCGGCTAAAGTCCTTACCTTGAATGCCCCAGGATTCCATATGGGTGCCGGTTCTAATCCTGGCAGTTCCACTTCCCATCCAGCTCCCTGCTTGTGGCCTGGGAAGGCAGTCAAGGACGGCCCAATGCCTTGGGACCCTGCACCCGCGTGGGAGACCCAGAAGAGGTTCCTGTTTCCTGGCTTCGGATTGGCGCAGCACCGGCCATTGTGCCTGCTTGGGGAGTGAATCATCAGACGGAAAATCTTCCTCTCTGTCTCTCCTCCTCTATGTATATCTGACTTTGCAATAAAATAAATAAATCTTAAAAGGAAAAAAAGAAATTTAAGTCTTTAATTATCAGTGTCAGGCTTCTTATTTGGATAGAAAATAATTTTCTTTCTCTGTTTTCCCAATATTGGCACAATGGTTGGCTTAGTTAAGATTATGTCAGTCAGAGAGGGTATTACAGTATAGTGGGTAAACACCAGCACTTCATAAGGTGCCAGTTCATGTCCTGCTTGTTCCAGTCTCAATTCAGCTTTCTGATAATGCTCTGGATAAAGCAATGGAGGATACCCAAAGCCTTGGACACCTGCACCATGTGGGAGACCTGGAGGAAGTTCCTCATTCCTGACTTCGGATCATTCCAACTCCAGCCGTTGTGGCTATTTGGGGAGTGAACCAGTGGATGGAAATCCCCCCCACCTCTCTCTCTGTAGCTCTAACTTTCAAATAAGAAGTAGACAAGTCTTGAAAAAAATCTGTGACAACTGCAGAGTTTAAGGAGTAAATATCGTGAACACTGGGAGCAGTGTTGTGCAGTGGGTTACACTGCAGCTCAGAGAGCCTACATTCCGTATCAGAGACCCTGCTCTGGTCCCAGCCGCTCTTCTTCCAGTCCTGCTCCCTGTGTTTCACACAGGAAACAGATGATGGTCCACACGCACGAATACCTAACACTGGCTGCTGGCTGTGGCCTGGCCCAGCTGTAACTGTGTGGGTCGTTTGTGGACTGAAGAGCAGGTGCATGATCTCGCTCTCTGCCTTTCAAATAGATAAATAAACCATAATAAATAATAAATGCATTTTGAAAGATTAGAACAATCCTCAGAGGATTGTTTTTTTCTTTTTTTCTCTCTCCAAATACGTATGTTTATATTTTGAAATAAGGAACTAGCTCATTTTGGAGGGAAGAACGGGAACCTTGCAAGCACTGGGAGGAAATAATTGTAGCTAAAAATAATTGTTAAGACATGGCATAAATGAAACCCTTTGATACAAATATTATTTTTATCTGCATAAATACACATGGGAATATTTTTGTTGTAATAAATAATAATATCAATATATTATAAATATACATATACCAATACCCTCTAGGTGAATATGACAAGTAGCCAGCATTTCCTAGGTATTCTGAATTTCAAATATCTAAAGCCTATTTCCTCAGTACAGTTATGTCACAGTTTCCATGCAAGGCTTGAGTTTAGAAGAAATAGTAGCAAAAACTAACAAAGGGTTAACACAAAGAGTTATCAGCATTTAGCAGTAAACAGAATCCACATTATGCTACAGTACAAAAAAAAAATGCTCCCAAATCATAACATCATTGGAAAGTCAAGTTCTACTTCTGCATTTCTTAGTGTTGACGGCAATTCTACTCTGTGACTCTTTGAGATGCAGGCAGAAGGCATCATTCCTGCCTAGGATCCAAAGACTCGGGTTAAAGAAAACAGACAGGGCTGCATTTACAGAACTCCTGGGAAGTGAAACACCATGTTTCTGCTTACAGTCCAGTGGCTAAAGCGGGGTCCATGGCCAGTTGACATCAACAGCACAGAAAGTAAGACTCCCATGGAACGGGCCTTGAAGGACAGAATTCATAAGACAAATGATGTATTTGGTCTAAGTGTTCTGTGTCCATTATCTGCTGTCAATATTCATCAAGTTGTTATAGCTTCTAAACTGGATTAGCTTCTAAATTACTCATCCCTTCATTTAATGAACCAAAAACCACCTTTAGTTTCACTGTTTCACTGTTAAAATGGTTCTCAGAGTGAATCTCAACTCCTTTGTTCAGGCTTTTAGTGTTTGTAAGTTTTTGAGATACAAAGACATCATATACAGATACAGATATCACTGTTTTCACAAATATTATGATAAACAAAATACATGAAACCAGAATGTAAGTCAAATTATGATGGAAAGACAATTGTGTTTGCCTAATACGCACAGACACACAGACCATACCCTCAAAATTCCACCTAGTATTTCTAAATCAATGCATTTTAAAAACCAAAAGAAAGTTATAAGAAAATTTACAAGTGATAATTAATATGTATTAACTGAAAGCCAAGATATCAATTTAATGCCAGAAAATATCCACTCATTGCTATATCATAGGTATTTCTATGCTACTTATAGTGGATTATTTGTTATTCATTACTCCAATTACCAGTAAGTACTCTATTGACTCTCACCATATAAATTTGTAAATTATTAGTAGAAAAAAAGTAATAGCTACCGAATTCTACCTCTGCATTATTTTAGCTGTATGCCATACATAGTGACTCAAATAATAGACCTGACATGAAGGACCCCGTGTTGAGTTGGGGTCCATCTTACGTGACATAACCCCTGCCCCCACCAACCCATGAGAATGTAACCTTGCTGAGAAAACCACATCCTGTTTGGCAAGAACACTCGAATCCTTGGCTAGTCTGTTCCAGAATGACTAGGAGAAAAATGAGTTTCACCTGGTACAGCAACAAAGGCTTTCAAAGTCAGTGACGATGATGGTTCTGTATTAGCTCAGTGTGTTAGCTCAGTCCCCTGGACCCCTCCTGGTTTGTGGTTTCTGCTTTTATAAAGAAGCTGTTCTGTAATTCAGGATCGTGGTCTTTAAGGCATGAGCCCACCATCCACCACTGGCAATAGGGATTTAAATTTTTTTTAAGATTTATTTATTTTTATTGGAAATGCAGATTTACAGAGACAAGTGGAGAGAGAAAGATCTTCTGTTTGTTGGTTCACTCCCCAAGTGGCTGCAATGGCAGGAGCTGAGCTGATCCCAAGTCAGGAGGCAGGAGCTTCTTCTGGGTCTCTCAAATGGGTGAAGGGTCCCTAGGTTTGGGACCTTCCTCTACTGCTTTCCCAGGCCACAGGCAAGGAGCTGGATGGGAAGTGGACAGTCCAGACACAAACTGGTGTTCTTTTGGGATCCTGGGGCATGCAAGATGAGGATTTAACCACTAGGCTATCACACCAGGTCCAGGATTTTCAAATCTTATTAATGCTTGGTGCTTCTCTGTATCACCTTGCTTGGGTACAACATGACATGCTGTGTTTTTCAAAAATTCAATTTAAGGTACTTTTTATTTACCTTGAAACTTCTTTGACCATACGTTAATGAAAAATATCTCATAAAATTTCTATTTGGTGATTTTTCTCCTCTGTTATCAAATTCTAGTTTGATTCTGTTGGGGTCTGACAACTTGCTCTGTATTATTTCAATTATAAATTTTTGAGATTTGTCTTACAACACATGATATGGTGTTTGGAGGTATGTTCTGTGCATATTTAGAGAGAATGTACTCTGTTCTTTGTGGATGAATAGTCTACAGGTATTTGTTACGTACTGTTGGTAAATGGTGTTGTTAAGCTGGTTATTTTATAGTTGTTCTTCCTATTGTTGAGAGAAAGGTGCTACACTCACACAACAATTGTGAACTTATCCATTTTGCTTTCTTGGAGTTTTCAGTTCTGGTTTTGATGCATGCACATTTAATATTACCATGTTCTCTTGGTAGATTGGCCATTTCAGCATTATGAAATACCACATAGCCCTTTCTGTGTGGCAAATACATTGCTGTGAAATCTACTTTAGCAGGGGGAGGGTGGCGGGGGAGAATCCCAGATTCTATGTAATTACAATGCAATGTAATTAATGAATAAATTTAATAATAATAAAAAAGAAATCTACTTTAGCAGATATTAATCTAGCCATCCAAACTTTCCCTTAATGTTTGTGTGATATATATTGTTCTACCCTTTGCTTTCAATCTGTCTACATAATATATACTGTATGTGACGAGAGTGTTTCAGACTGCCCATGCTTTTGTCATGATTTTTATTTCTATTTCTATTTCTATTTATTTCTATTTTCTATTTCTTTGCATCTCTTCATTGACATTTTTAACTCTGTATCTAAAATGCTCTTAGGATAATGTGGCTTGACTCTGCTATGGTTTGATTTGGCTTGTCAGCTAGAAGTCCATGGAGTACAAGCTTGCGATCCAGTGTGTCATTGTTGAGGTGGAATCATTGGCAGGCCGCCCTAGTGGAAGGTCATGGGGTTCCACCTTATTAGTGGATTAATGCTGGTCTTGTAAGGAGGTTGTGTTTCATGGAGGTGTGCTTTTCTTGATTAGAATAGGTTATGATAAATTGAAGCTATGCTATGTGATTGGCACCTTCTGCCTCCTTTCTGTTCCTCTGCTATGTTGCAAAGATGTCAAGACACCCTTGCCATAATACAGGCACCATATTGTTGGCCTCCCCAGACACCAGCGCTGTGAGTCAAATAACCTCTGTAAACTACCCAGCCTAAGTTAGTACTACAAAATGTACAAAAATAATCTGCTATTTAATTTTTTGGTTTGGGTTATACCTGCTTATTTGCATTTCTGTTTTTGACTATAAAAAATGCCTCTGATAAGGGAATTGTCAGGAAAAGTTGTAGACCTCTCATTCTCCTGGAGGTCAATGTAATGCATCCAGTAAGGGCTTTCTTGTTGGGTCATGATGTGATGGGCTGCCTCACATAGTGAGAAAGCACGTATAAGAGAGGGAAAAGGGGTCCATGTCCCTGAAAAATAAAACTGTTCCAGCTGTGATGAGCACACCTGCATAATGACAGCATTCATCTATTCATGGAAGTGAAGCTCTTGTGACCTAACCAGCTCCCACTAAACCACATTTGAACAGTTCTAGAAGGGAAAATTTCTATTTTTTTGAAGGTTTATTAAAGGAGGACTCCCAATAAAACTGTTAAGTACACCTTGAGAACATCATACTAGATTTTCTATGATTGCCAATACCTATGTCATAATGCACTGAGATAGCAGAATGTTGAACTTGTGACAGTTGCTCAAGACGATACTATTGCAATAATATGGGGGGAATGGGGTGTGGGGGGAGAATGAGGAGGGACAAGGAGGAGTTGAAGGGGGTTCTCTATACTTACAAAACTATCATGGAAAATAGTAATAACAATAAAAAAACAAATACATTCATTTATTTGAAAGGCGGATTTACTGGTGGGGTACAGGGAAGGGAGAAGCTGAAAAAGAAAGACAAAGAGATTCCCTTAGTTGGTTAAAAAATTGCCACAGTGACTAAGGCTGGGCCAGCCTGAATCCTGAAGCCAGAAGCTCCAGCCAAGTTTCTCATGTGGCTAGCATGGGCCCAAGTACTTGGGTCATCTTCCGTTGCTTTCACAGGCCCATTATCAGAGAACTGGAGTGGAAGTGGAGCAGTTGGGACTTCAACCAGTGCCCTTATGGAATGCCAGGATTGCATGAAGCATCTTAAATTGCTTCACCACAACATGGCCCCAACAATTACATTTCGATATGAGTTTTGGAAAGACCCTCAATTCACAGCACTTTCTTTTACATGGAGTGCTTGAGCATTTTTTTTTAATTCCATCTTGCTTTACTTCTAGATTTTTTGAGTCTCTCCCTTTTCTCTCTCATAATAGAAAAACAGGTGATTTTATGTAGTTCATACTAAATTACATTTACTTAACTTATCATAGAGTCATCTTTTGTGAGATTTTTATCAGCTTGAGTGAAATATAAAAGAACCTATCTCACCTTTTATCTCTGTAACTCCCACCATTTATAATTACCTTAAAATTTTCTTGTTCTATAAATTTCTAGTCGTATAACATTTGTTAGAGTTTTTGTTTCACTGATCAAATATACTTTAGAAAGCTCACGCGAAACAAGAAATCCCATAGTATTATTCAAATCGGCACTCCTTTTGTTTGCTTTTCCTCTTTTTTGTCCTCCCAATATTTCTTCTTCAATCATTTTATTTCAATTTAGAGAGTATCTGTTGACCCTTGTTTCAGGGTAGTGCTTGGAAGCATATTCATTTTGTTTTCTTTTATCTGAAATGTCTTGATTTTATTTTCATTCTTGAAGGAAATTTGTATTGAATGCTGGACGCCTCGTTCCCTCTTCTTTCCTCTTGGTACCTGACACAGATCTGACTGCATAATTCCAATGAGAGACCACTGTTACACAGAGTTTTTCTTCCCCGAAAGAGAGGATTTTTTTTATTGGTGATTTTCAGGCTTTTTTCTTTGTCTCTGATTTTTAGGTATCTGAATCTGATGTATATTGTGAAAATTTCATTGAGTTAATTCTTCTTTCTTTTTAGGGGGAGGTGGAGGGTGGGAGAGTTGTTTAGTTCCCTGAATAGGCTTATGTATTGCATGTCTTTTTTCCCAGATAGTGAAATTTTCAGCCATTAACTTTTTAAATTTTTTATAACCTCACCTTTTGTTCTCTCCTTCCAGCATGCTACTGAAAAATATTGGATATTCTAATTTGATTCTACATGTTTGTAGGACAATATTCATTTTTTCCAGTATATACTGTTTTTCAAAATGTGCAATTTTTATTGTTAATGATTTGGTTCACAGGTTAATCCTGTGGATTGATTCTATTGCTAAATCCTTGTATTTTCTATTTCTAAATTTTTGTTTTTATTTATTTTTGTTTGTTTTTTAAAGATTTTTTTTAATTACAAAGTCAGATATACAAAGAGGAGGAGAGACAGAGTGGAAGCTCTTCTGTTCGAAGATTCACTCCCCAAGTGAGAGCAATGGCCGGTGCTGTGTCGATCCGAAGCCGGGAACCAGAAACCTCCTCTGGGTCTCCCACGTGGGTGCAGGGTCCCAAAGCTTTGGGCCGTCCTCTACTGATTTCCCAGGCCACAAGCAGGGAGCTGGATGGGAAGTGGAGCTTCCGGGATTAGAACCGGCATCCATATGGGATCCCAGTGCGTTCAAGGCGAGGACTTTAGCCGCTAGGCCACGCCGCGGGGCCCTGCTTTTATTTTTTAAAGTTGTTTATTTTAATTTTTATTTGAAAGACTGATGAAAAAAGGTCTCACATCTATTACTTCATTTTTTTGAGACAGGCAGGGCTAGGTCAGATTGAAGTTAAGAGTTGACAACTCAATTTGTATCTTCTTTCTAGGTGGTAGGTATCTAATCCCTTGAACCATTCACCTGCTGTGTCCCAGGGTGGGCATTACAGGAAGCTGGAATTAGAAATAGAGTTGGAACTATTTCCATGTGGCAAGCAAGCATCCCAAGCTGTGCCTTAACCACTGTGCCAAACATCTATCTCAGGACCACTCTTGCTTTGTCAGTTGGTTAAGCTGTCATTTGCAATGTCAGCATTCCAAATGAGTGCTCCTTGCCATCTACATGATAGCCTGGCACAAAACTCTTAGCTCCTGACTCTGGCCTGGACCAGCTCTGGCTGTTGCAGTCGTTTAGGGAATAAAATAACAGACGAAAGTGCCATTCCTCTGTTCTGCCTCTCTCTCTGTAATTCCACATTCCAGATAAATCAATACATTTTAAATAAAAATCTCCAACCTTGAAGTCAGTTTTTAGTGTAGTGGGTAAAGCTACAGCTTTGCAGTGTCAATAATCCATAGGGGCTGCAGCTGGAGTTCTACCTTTTGCACCTCAAATCCAGCTCCCAGCATTTGTACCTGCGAAGGCAGCAGAGGATGACTTAAGTGCTTGAATCCCTGCACCAATGTGGGAGACCCAGCAGAAACGCCTGGCTTTGACGCGGTCCAGCCCTGAGTGCCACAGCCTTCGGGGCAGTGAATCAGTGGATGGAAGACTGTCTCTGTCTCCCACTCTATGTTTATAACTCTGACTTTCAAGTAATAAATGAATCTTAGAAAATATTCCCAATCCTTTTATTGTGTTGTCTTCAAATCTTCTATTTCAGCTTAGTTTTGATTTTATCTTCACTTGAACATTAAACATGAAACAGTGCCCTCTGAACTAATTTATAAATATATAAACCATTGTTTTTTATTATAGGCATGCTATTTCATAGTTCTAGAGCTAACTTATCTTGCTGTGCTGAAACATTATACACATTTTCTGAGTCAACCTTTTGCCATTCCACTTAGAATAACCTGTGGAACTACTTTGAAAGCAAGAAGACTTATGTCACTCCACGATTTTGAAAGTTTAGTCCAAATCAGGCAGCCACATCTGTCTGGTTTCTGAGGAGGGCAGTGGATGGCAGAACACATGGGAGGAGGATAACACCATGCATGAGCCAACAAAAAGGGGGAGAACAGCTGGGGTGAATGCTTAAGTATATATACTCAACTCTAGTGAGAGCCAGCTTCCCGGGGCAAGCTGCCAGCGATCTAGAGTTCCCCCTAACCAACGCACCAGATGCCACAATCAGATCAGTTCTCCACCCCAAATCCATCAACCATTACCTTAAGAATCGGCATTTTCAGAGCCAAATCTTACTCAAACCGTAGTAATGTGTGCAGCTTCCTGACTTCCAAATGTCATCTTTTTACTACATACAGCTCACAACTATTTGCTGCCCAGAAGTCCCAAGGTCTTACGGCAAACTATTTCAAGTGAAAACCTTGGCAAACAAAAAAATTAAAAGTTACATGTTTCAAAGGTAAAATAGTGAGCTAGACATAGAATATGTTTCAATTCCAGAAGGGAAGGTCAGTGATATAGGAAAGATTAATTGGACAAAAATAAGATGGAAAACATTAAATCCCAGAGATCCACATTTAACATAGTGGACACACTGTCCTTGGAACCCCACCCATATAGCTTTGCTAGTCATAGCTCATACTTCAGTTCCCCTGTGTTGGAGTCTTATTTTCTGCAGGTCTGCTAAGGTATTGCCCTGATGGGGTGATTCTGCCCTTGTGCCTCATGGCTGGGCCCTAAGTTTGTCTGAAACAATGTTGGAAGTGTAGGATCTGGAATGATAACTCAATGGATAAATCTTCATCTTGCGAGCATCGAGATCACCGGTTCATGTTCCAGCTGTCCATCCAGCTCCCTGCTTGTCGCCCAGGAAAGCAGTCGAGGATGGGCCAAAGCCTTGGGACCCTGCACCCTCATGGGAGGCCCTGAAGAGGTTCCTGGCTCTTGGCTTTGTATCAGCTCAGATTCAGCCCTTGGAGAGAGAACCAGCAGACAGATCTTTTTCTTTGTATCTCCTCTCTGCAAAATCTACCCTTCCAATAAAAATAAATAAATCTTTTTAAAAAAAAAGAAAAACAGATTTGAAATGCAGATGTAAGCCTCCATGAGTCCATGGATCTCCTTTTCTCTGCCAAGATGGCAGCTGTCTGAATATGGGCACTCATGTCTGCCGCTGTTCCAAGCCTGCCTGATGCAATGCTTGCAGCTTGTCCTTGCACACAATTCACACTGCTGCCACTTCTACCTCTGCTCTCACCAATCTCCTACACATCCCCCACTTAGAGGTTGCATGCAGAAACTCCACAACTGTATAACTCTACTCTGCCTGCTTCCCAGGTCTGTTTTAGAAATTTTGGTAGAAGCTGTTATCCAGTAACTCTTGTATGCTGCCCATGTACAGAAGCAGCAACACATGGATGCTAACCCCAAAGTCAGCAGCTGGCAGGATCCACACCGGGCCCCACTGGAATCCCCGGGGCAGCAGACACACAGCACTTTGCTGATCAGAATATACAGCTATTTCTTAGGGAGCCTAGGATTCTTCTCTGGCTGATTTTTCAAGGACTTTTTTACTCCTAAACATTTGTAGGATTGTAATGGAGGAACTTCCTCCAAGATCTCTAAAATGCCTTCAGAATCTTTTCCTTTTGGTTTCGTCCACTAGCATAGGATTCCCTCTTATCTGAGTTTATCTCTTTAGCAAGTAATTTCTCTATCATGCAGTCCTGTCTTAAACATGTGTTTTTCTTCCTTTCCCTGGCCAAGCTGTGAATTTTCCAAATCTTCCCATTCTACTCATTTTTTTTTTCCTCTGAATTCTCACCGCCAAATTTACTAATAACAGACAATAGCAACCTATGAGCAACTTGAATATCTTTCATTCTTAAAAGCTCTTCAACCCAATAAGTTACTTCACCATCTTTAGGTTCAGTCTACCATAAGGTACAGGGACAAGGACACAATGCCCTCAGTTACCCTACCACAAGTATGCAACGGTGAACTTTAATCCAATTCTTAATGGTTCCACGGTTTCAACTGAATCCTCACTATGATGGCTACATTTCTACCATCATTTGATTTTTTTCTTCCAATTCTTTCAATCTTCAGAACCAAATTCCACAGGCTCTCCACATCTTCAGGTGCAGTTTGCATTAAAGTTCATACATTTGGTTCTAATTTTTGATATTATTTAGCTTGTTTTCTTCAACACAAAATACCTCAGAGAAGCTACCTAAGAAATTTTATTTCAGTTCATGATTTTGGATATTTCCAGTCTGAGACTGGACAGCCCCTGTATCTGGTATCTGATGAATGGAATGAATAGTAGAACTGGCGGGGAGAGAGATCCACTTGGTAAGCTAGAAATCAGAGAGAACAGCTGTTGTGAATTCAACCTATATGATCAATGTTTTCCTGAGAACTGCTTTCTAAGGTCAGGTCCTTGAAGACTAAAACATCCCTCTGGGCCTATCCCCAACACCATTAAGTCCATCAATGTTTCCCCTGTAATCCATCAACTACTGACCTTAATGCAGGGGCCAATACTATGGCATATAAAGCTTAGCCACCACCTGCAGTGCCAACATCCCATATGGGCACTGGTTCCAGTCCTGGCCGCTCCATTTCTGATCCAGCTTCTTGTTAATGTTCCTGGGAAATCAGGTAAATATAGCCTGACATTTGGGGATCCTTGCCATCCACATGGGAGCCTCGGAAGAAGCTGCTTGGTCCTGGCTTCAACTTGGTCCAGCCAAGGCTGTTGTGGCTATTTTGGGGAATGTTTTTATTTACTTCCTTCTATTAACCAGGCATTGTCATGTGGGATGTAATGGTGCCCATGTTTCTATCATCTTCATTTTGTTAATGGAAGTGTTTAGTAATATGCCCTTCTCTTGTAGTACTACTTGGTATGTTTTGTTTCATTCTGATTCTTCTCAAGGTATTTGTTATATTAACTTTCTTTTTGGTTCATTTGTGGACTCAATGATTATTCAGAAGTGTATTGCTTTTACTTATTCATACTAGTAAATTTTCTAGTTGTCCTTCTGGCTTTGATCTTTCACTTCGTCTCATTTTTTGTCATAAAAATATTCATGATGTGATTTAAAATCTTTGGGAATTATTAACATGTGTTTTGTGACTCAGAATGTGCCATATCCTGGGGAAACATCACTGCGAACTTGAGAAGAAATCTGTATCCTGCTGGTGTTGCCTGGAATGTTCTACTATGCAACCTTAAATCAATTTGGCCAATAAAGTCCACTCTTCTGTTTACTTATTTATTCTTAGTCAGGATATTTTTCCACTATCGAAAGTATAAACCTGAAATTTCCTTCTGTGAATGTATTCATCTTCTCTTTCTTTATTTGAGCTTCCTGGGTCTTCAGTGAAATTTTCTTTTTCATTTTTATGAATGTTCATAATTGCTTAAATTTTAGGTTGATTGCTTTAAAATAACTTAATGTTTTATGGTAAAAAATAAAAATTGTGAGATAATTCTACATATATGCCATCTTAGTATTGGCATCTGGATGGGTTTTCTCATTTCATTTCTGACTTTCCTATATGTGATAAAGTGTGTGTTTTCTCCACTGAGACATAAGACACACGGAGTACTGTTTTATGTATACATGCATTTATGTATTAATTCTTCATTTTTCATGATACAGTTCCTTAAATTCCTGGATTTCCCCTTTCACCCTTCCTTTCCCCCATTCCCCAGTGTTCTCTCCTATACTATTCCAATAGTATAGTCCTTCAGCAAGAGGCACAAATCCATCATTCTTCTGTTTAAGTGTATTAGGACACTGTCGGTATAGACAATGATAGAAAGTCCAGCATGCTATTGACAAGATGTATTTAACAGTTTTTTGGGAGTCCCCTTTTTATCCAGAAATAGAGATGCATACTGCAATATATCTCCATGATATACTTACCTCCATTATACAGATCCTCTAGATAAATATATGTATATACATGCTTATCTCTGTATCTATTGATCTTGTACTTTGCATGAAGGTTGCCTTATATCAGAGAGAATGTATGACATTTGTCCTTTTGGGATTGGCTTATTTCACTGAACATAATGGTCTCTAGTTGGGACCATTTTGCTGCAATTAGTAGAATTCCATTCTTTGTAAAGCCACAGTAGTATTCCATAGGGAAGATGTATCACAGTTTCTTTATCCATTTTTGGTTCAACGGACATGTGGGTTGTTTCTATGTCTTTGCTATCGTAGATTATGTAGCTATAACCATAGGATTATAGATCACTTTCTTACACAGAATGTACTTCCTTTGGATATATTCCCAAGAGTGGGGTAACAATAGATCAATTTTCAGTTGTCTTAGCACTCTCATACTGACTTCCAGAATGGTTGTACTAGCCAACGTTCCTATCAACAGTGAAATAGGGTAACTTTTCCCCACATCCATGCCAGCAGGTGTTAGAAGAGTTCTGAATGTACGGCAATCTCATTGAACTTAGGTAGAACCTCAATGTGATTTATATTGGTATTTCTCTGATAACTAGGAAACCTGAGCATTTTTTCATATGTCTATTAGCCATTTGAATTTGTTCTTTTGAAACTGATTGCTCCTTTTCTTTGCCCATTTCTTCACAGGGTTGTTTGTTTTGCTGTCTAATCCTGGATAGCAGTGCCCTATCAGTCGTGTAGTGTGCAATGATTCTCTCCCATCCTGTTGGTTGCTTCCTCACTTTTTTGATCATTTCCTTTGTTGGACAGAATCTTTTTAATCTGCTCTAATCCCAATTGTTTACTTTGCCTGTGCTTTTGGGGATTTTTCTAAAAAGTCTTTGCTGATGCGTTTATCTTTTTTAGTGTTTTCTATTTTTTTTTTTTTTCTGTAGTAGTTAGATTGGCTCTGGGTGTAGATTTAGGTCCTTGGTCCATTTAGAGCTGATTTTTGCATAGAGTAAGAGGTGGGGATTTTAATTCTTACTTCTGCAGGCTATTATCCAATTATGGCAATAGCATTTATTGAAGAAACTAGGCTTTTTCTCTGGATTATTTTCAGTTCTCTTGTCATAGATTAGCTGGCTGAACATGTGTGGGCTCCCTGCTGGGACTTCGATTATGCCTCATTGATTTTCTCTGTTTCTGTACCAGTACAGACGAACTTTATGACCACTGCCTTCTAGTATGTCTTGGGCTCTGGAATTGGGATTCCTTCTGCTTGATTCTTAGTCTTCAGGATATCTTTGAATGTTTGTGGTCTTTTGTGTTTCTAGATGAATTCTGCTATCATCTTTTCTATTTTTGAGAACAATGCTGTTGGATTTTGACTGGAATTGCATTGAATATATGTATTACTTTTGGTAATATGGGTATTTTGATGATATTGATCCTGCTGATCCAGGAACGTGGTAAATTTCTCCAGCTTTTAATGTCTTCTAGTTATTTTTTCAATGTATTTTAATTATCATAGTCAACCGTCTTCCACAACTTTGTTAATGTGTATTTCACAGTATTTTTCTTCTCCATTAGTTTACTTTTTTTACTTCTTTTTGTGTTATTATTATCATTTTATAATACAGTTTCATAGGCCATGTGATTTCCCTTATCCCTTCCCCAAGTCTCCTCCCTTCTCCACTGAGTTCCCCTATGTTATTACTATAGTATAGTTCTTCGGAGCCCATCTTTGATCTGGATGTAGAGATGCATACTGCATTATATCCTCACGTCTGGATATGACAGTCTCCATTACACAGTTACTGTGCACCCCTTAAATGAAAAGCCACAAACAAAATCAACAACAGGAATAAAAGATGAAATTAACAACACCATGAAGTTAAATAGCATGTTACTGAATGACTAATGTTTCGCTGAAGAAATGAAAATCAAGAATCTTCCTTCTACATACAACATAGATAACTATTGACTAAAGTCTTAATGGTTTTGACAGAAAAGTTAAAAATAAGGGCCAGAATTGTGTCACAAGTTAATCCACACATGCAATGCCAGCATCCCATGTGAACACCAGTTCAGTCCTGGCTACTCCACTGCTGATTCAGCTCACTGGTGATATGCTTGGGAAAGCAGTCGAGATGGCCCAAGTTGCCAGACCATTGCTGCTCACATAGGAGACTAAAATAGAGTTACAGGCTCCTGGCTTCAACCTAACCCAGTCCTGGTCATTTTGGCCATTTGGGGGAATGAAACAGAAGCAGGTTTCTCTCTTTCTGTCTTTCTCTTTCTTAGTCTCTCCCTCTCTTTATCTCCTCCACTCCCTGTCTGTGTATGTATACATCATTTTTTGCAATTGTTTCAAATAAAAAAAACTGAGA
This sequence comes from Ochotona princeps, assembly GCF_030435755.1. NCBI lineage: Eukaryota > Metazoa > Chordata > Mammalia > Lagomorpha > Ochotonidae > Ochotona > Ochotona princeps. Next base: position 15,788,005 of record NC_080840.1, on the reverse strand, counting down.
AAAATTTACCCAAATAACAATTTTAGCTCCATATTCACACATTTCTAACTAACCTTTGGAAACATGCATTTGATAACACCTGGTCTTCATTTTGTACAGACATAGACTCATCACACCATACAGGAATATGCATTGTTAAACAAAGCTAACTATATCCTTGCACCTGCAGTTTCTGGGTGGCAATAATTTGACATTGGAACCCATGTGATGGAGATGTTAATTTTTTGCTCTCTTTGGACAGTGGAACAGATGCTGTCTTACACTTCAAAGGGATGTGACCACTTTCTGAATATCAATATGAACAACAACTTTTTGCAGTCTGGTTTTTGAAAAAAACAAGCTTAACAAAACATACAATGAAAAAGACCAGTGAGGAACCCATCGGTCTTTTCCTTGTAAAATGTTTGTTAAGGATAGAGAGGAAGTGAAACTCAAAACATTTTTTTCATTCACAGGAAACTAGACTGTTGCTGTATTTATTGATTTTCAAATCTCATTGCTCATTCTGTGGTCTCACATGATGCGCAGGGACCTGATTGCATCAAGAGAACATAAATATTCAAGATCATTTATTAACAGCCATTTTTAAAATAAAACATTAGTGATAGGCACTTTCATTTTTATTAGCATATCTTTTAGGTTTACTTACATAAATACTTATATCATGAAGAGAATAGTCCTAGAAAATACTCAATAATCTGAGCATCTTAATAGAACACTCACAGTCTGAAAAAAAGGGAGTCAATTATAATTTAGCATGTCAGAATGCTTTTATATCTCTATATCAACTGATATTTTAAAGGAAAACTTTTTATGTCAAGATCACTTATTCATGAACATTGTGCCCACAACTGCAGATACCAATAGAAGCAGGTAAGAGTTTGACTCCTACGTAAATTACAAAACCAACTCCAATGTTGACTTAGGAGGCAAACTCATAAAATCTCTTACAGATAATTTAATTATGTTGTAATTTTCATATTGTAACATTCATTCATTTTACGTATTTTTTATTTTGAACTTTGTGATGCAATTCCATAGGATCTGGGATTTCCCCTATCCCCTCCCCAAATTCCTACCCCCTGACCGACTTTCCCTATATTATTACAATATTTTAGTCCTTCATAAGCAGTCACAAGTCCATCAGTTTGTTATTTACATGTGTCCTGACATTGCTGGTACAGATAGTGCCAAACAATCCAGCATCTTATTGTCAAGATACATCCAAGAGTTTAAGAGGGAGTCCATTTGATTTGGAAGTGGAGATGAATATTGCATTGTATCTTTGCATCTGGATATGATAGTCTCTATTACATCATCACTATGCATTCCGTTAAATGAGATGCCATGAAAAAAAATCAACAACAGGAATGAAGTTAAACCAAAAAAATTACAGCACCATGGAGTTAAACAGCATGCTACTGAATAACGAATGTATCGAAGAAGAAATGGAAAACACAAACATTTCTTGGGTAAAATGATGCTACAGTGTGATCTATGAGTCAGTGAAGGATTTGATAAGAGAAATTCTATTTGGGAAAAATGAAAATAAGAGCCAAAAGATCAAAATTCATGGCTTGCAGCAGAAACAGTATAGAAAGGGTTATTGATCTTACAATTTACATAAAGGCTACCTTATATCAGAGAGAACACATGGCATTTGTCCTTTTGAGATTGACCTATTTCACTGAAACAAATTAAACAACTTGACTAAAATCACACGGCAAACAAGTGGTAAAAAATTTGCATTCCGATTTTCTGATTCCACAGCCCACTGTCTGAAACATTAATTTTATTTCCTAAATGGTATTTTCTAAAATAATTTTTCTATTTTAATTTTCCATGACATGGTTTTGTAGGAATTCTTCAACCTCTTCTCCTTCCCTCTCCACTCCCCCCACCATGTCCTCTCACATTATTACAGTAGTATAGTCCTTCAGTAAAAGTCACAAAGTACAATATTCTGCTGTTTAAGTGTATCATGGTATGGTAAGTATAGACAATGGTAGAAAGTCTTCTGGCCCAGTCCCAACTCTATTAATCTTGTATTTTGTGGGAAGATTGCCTTATATCAGAGAACATATAATATTTGTCCTTTTGGGATTGTCTTATCTCACTGAGCATAATGGTCTCCAGTTGGGAGCATTTTGTTGCAAATGGTAAAATTGCCTTCTTTTTAATGCCTGAGTAGTATTCCATGGAGTAGATGTACCACAGCTCTGCTTATCCGTTCCCCTTTTGAGAGGCATCTGGCTTATTTTCATATCTTCACTACTGTAGATTGTGCTATAAATATGGGGTTGCTGGTCACTTGCTCATATTTAGTTTTCACTTCCTTTATAAATATTCTCAGGAGTGGGATTGCTGGGTCATGTGGCAGATCAATTTTTAGTTGTCTGAGCACTCTCCATCCTGACTTCTATAGTATCTGCACTAATCTATACTCCCACCAACCATGGAATTGACTTCCGCTTTCCCTACATCCATGCTGGCTGTTTTTTTTTTTTTTTCAAATACTTTTTTACTAGTGTAAAAAAGAGGGTTTTTTTCAAAGCATTTATTTTATCATTTCACATTTTCTTTTTTTTTTTTAACCAAGAAAATGAGTATCATATTTTTCTTTAAAAAGCTGTTCGAATGCTTGGAAGTACCCAGAAACACATGCATATATGAACAATACAAGCTTATTTTCTTTCTGATTATATTTGAAATCAAGCCTATAGGTAAAGCTGGTCTCTCCCAGAAGATATTGTCAGAGCTATGGGAGTTCATACATTCTGCAGATCTGTGGTGGATCACTTCTGTCCTGGGACTCAATTCATCAGGAAAACTACTTTAAAGAGAACAGAAACTTCAGTATGTACTGAGAGTAATGATGGGTAGACTCTTGATTTGATTTGTTTATTTCTGCAATATACCTCGTACATTCCCTATAATCACACTTACAGGGCACTTACCCCAGTCAGTTGTACTTCTTGTTTTCATTATGGGTTGTAAGAAATGAAACTGATAATTCCACTAACAGTAAATTAAAGTGAGTTATCAAATTAACATACATGGGAGAAGCAGTAAAGATGAATGATTTCAAAACTGCTATCAATTTCAACTAAATCAATCCAGTGTGGTCCAATTTGGATGCAACAGAGGCTGCTGTGTTCCTTACTCTGGGAGGCAAGCGATGGAGATGACTCAGCTGGCAGGAAGTCCTTAATCTAATAGAGATAAGCCATGGGAAGCAATCAAGTGATTATATGTGGCATTGCCTGGGTGGTTTGAACAGGTTGGCAGAAAGGGAAGATGGAGAGACATGTTACCTCTTGCATTGGAAGCAGAGGAGAGAACAGGGGACATTAGCTGACCAGTAAGATGTCATGGCATATCTTTTCTTAGGTTTGAACCTGAAAGAGAGGAAAGAAATTCATAAAGACTGGAAAGAAAATGGCATTTTAAAATAAAATGAAATGCAGTGATAGTTTGATTGAGACACAAGAGAAAAGTGTGGCTTGGCTCGGGTGCCCTTTTCGTAAAAGGTTTAGACTGCTCTCAGACTCAGAGTGAATTGTTCATTTAACTCTGGAATTATAGGGTAAATTATATTCAATCATCTGTGCATGTCCTGATAACTGATTTCTTTCCCAAGGATATTTTATGAGTTGCTTAGTTCTGTCAATAAATATGTAAAATTTATCGACTACTTATTTTCTTCTTTTAAAAAATGAATTTCAGCAAATTTTATTTAAAGATCAAGCTGGCTTTGTTTTGTTTTTTTGTTTGTTTTAGCGATTCGTTAATTGAACAATGTTTTATTTGGAGATTTAGAGAAAACACTATTATCTCTTGTGAGTCAGCTTAAGCAGGGACAAGGCGCAGGTGTGATAGAGTGGATTGATTGTTATTAATGCTGCATCAGGTCACTGCTTTTGAAAGGGTTAAAGCAAAGGGAAATTTTTATTCATGCTGTCCAAAATTGTCCCATATAATCTCTTTCCTGATTTTTTTAGATTTCGAGAATTTTGTTTCAGTTTGGTGACATGAAAATTTAGCAGGAGTGACTCCATTTGGGTTTGGTCTGTTCTGCTTGGGCCTAGTACAGGAGCTCAGTGCAAGATGATGGACTGCTGTAAGTCTCAGTGAGCAATCCTCAACACAGCAGAAAGATAGTGATCGTGTTATCTGTTATCTGAGATGAGAAAGATTCTGTTATTGCTCTGGAATGTGAAACAAGCAAGAAGAAGTTCGGATTCCAGAGCTACCCCTAACTCTTGGTACACGCACAGGGCCAACTATGGGGACTCTTTGCTGAATAGTGGAGTTCTATAGATGACTAAGACTTGCACAGGCTGTATTTTTTTTTTTTAACGATTTATTCATTTTATTACAGCCAGATATACAGAGAGGAGGAGAGACAGAGAGGAAGATCTTCCGTCCGATGATTCACTCCCCAAGTGAGCCGCAACGGGCCGATGCGCGCCGATCCGAAGCCGGGAACCTGGAACCTCCTCCGGGTCTCCCACGCGGGTGCAGTGTCCCAATGCATTGGGCCGTCCTCAACTGCCTTCCCAGGCCACAAGCAGGGAGCTGGATGGGAAGTGGAGCCGCCGGGATTAGAACCGGCGCCCATATGGGATCCCGGGGCTTTCAAGGCGAGGACTTTAGCCGCTAGGCCATGCCTCCGGGCCCACAGGCTGTATTTTAAGGGGCATCTTACTAGTCACCTAAAGGTTTCAGCAGTTTTAGTTTGATGGACTAATAAAGCGTAATAGAACCTGAAACAAAACATCAGAGTCCACATTACTCTTTACTACAATGACATGTCATTAAGTGGTTATAAAAAAAAAAAAGAGGGATGAGCATTTGATGCAGTGGCTAAGCTGCTCTTAGGGCGCTAGTGTCTCATACCCGTGCGTAGGTTCAGGCTTGAGTTGAAATCCCTGTGATATACAACTGAGGAGGCAGCAGATGATGGCTCAACAAGTAGGGTCCCTAGCATCCATATGTTAGGCCTGGATGGAATTCTCAGCTTATAGCTTCAATCTGACCCAGCCCTAGCTGAGGCCTTTGGGAAATGATTCAATACACTGGGGATCCATCTCTCTCTCTCTCTCTCTCTCTCTCTCTCTCATTCTGCTTTTTGAAGAAATAAATACAAACATATTTCAAAGCAAGAGGAAGTGCAACTGTCTAGAAAGAGCATGGAGCAAGAGCTGGTAATTTCTCTGTGTGTGAAGGGTAGGGTGAACAAACCTAATTGGTAGGACTTCAGCGTTTATGATGGAATAAATGTATGCATTCTATACCTAGCACTCTCATTTTATAAATTATGTGTTTTAACATACATCGGTCGACGCAATTCTTACAAAATTTTTTTCCAACAGGTATGAAGATCCTGCCTCATGAATAAGAAAAACCCATTGTGACTGGATGCTTATGACACATCATGGAAAGCTATATAGTCTGTATGACCATGCATTTCCCCTGCCTTTGACTGGTAACCCTCAATTCAAACATTCCAAGTCAAATATTAGAAACCATGGCAACTCCAGAAACATTCAGAATACACCAAACGTATGTGCAATGCAAGTGTACGTGAGAACCCTGTGTGATTTGGGACAGGAATCTTGGGGGCAGGGGGACACTTGCCTGGAGAATTCAGGAGCTTCAGTGAGCTTGAATACAAGATCCCAGGTAGACAAGCCGGCATTCCATTACCAACTGATTAAAGCCTTCTCTGCGAAAGTCAGCAGCTTGTAGAGAACCGCGTCACCTCCTTCTCAGCTTCCAGTTTGTAATTTATATTTCTGATATTTAATAACAACAACAATAATTACTATTCACTAAACACAGTGCCAAATACTGTGTGGAATCCATCATCGCACCCTGCATTAACCCTGAGAAGCAAGAATTTTCCTTTTGTTTTATGAATGATAAAGCCATGACGCAAAAGGATTAAGGGACTTGTCCAGTTTACTAAAGGTGGCTAGAGCTGGGATTACATTCATACTCTTTCCATTAGGCCATTTTGTACTCACTAGGTGCTTGTTTCATTTTACTAAAAGAAGCTAGTGGAATACACTGGGCTAACAGAAATTCATTTATAGGCCAATGAATTCACTTTCCAGTTAACATGCAGGTTATTTCTGCTCAAGATGGCATTAAATGGCTGGGCTTACTAAGATTCTAAAATTAGTGTTTGTTCTATATCCTATTACAGCATTTGAGAATCAGCTAGTGATGTAGTGTGATTTGTCTTGGTACTATGCTTCAAAATTCTGATTTCAGTTCTCCACATCTCAGTTTCATCATCTGTAACACAGATTGTTCAATTAAAACCCTGAGGTCGGTCGCAATTCTGTTCTGCTTTGGCGCTTAGTTTGTGTCTTCTGCTTCCTGGAGGATGAAGAAGCTCCATGAGGTGTTATGGAATAGGTCTCTAAAGGCCTACATAGAGATGGGGGTATCTCCTAAGGTGAGCTGTTGTTTCATCCCTCAGGCTGGTTTGCTTAAAGCTGAAATGAACAAACATCTGCTTTTCTCCAGGTTGCCCTGCTTGACAATTTCATCATGTTTAACAGTAAGTCGGAGCTCTTATTGGCTATATTGTTTTCTCACAAATTGTCATGAGTAAAAACTAGAAAAGATTATGGAGAAAATTGTCTTTCATCCTAAGAGAAAAGGAAGAGCTCATTTGCTGAAGAGTACTTAAAAGCACATTTTAGGAATCTTGAGAAATTCGCATTCCAACTCAGTTCTCTATGAGGTCGACCTGGAAGGGGAGCAGCCTGCTCTGTTTCTTCCACACTCCACTGATAATGCAGAAATGTCAGAGTTGGAGCAGCTGGTAGCAGGTCTCTGTTCTATGGCCTCAGAATCAAAAATGGGAAGAGGCATTTCAGGAGGTCAAGATGTAATCTAGGGTCAACCCAGACCAAATCTCCAGCCAGATCCCTATTCAGTCTGTGTCTAGACATGACAGCCAAGTTTCCATCAGCTTTGCTATAATTAACATGTGCGTAGACAATCGTTTCTTAGTAATATGGAAGGAAGCCAAACAGGAAGGTAACTAGCTGTTTGAGCTTGGGGTTCATTTCTGGGTAAACCAGAACACTTTGCAGAGACATTCTTTCTGAGTAAATTCTGAAACCAGTAAACCAAGTGAGATGCAATAAGCTGTGTCAACACCTGCTCTCAAATTTCCCCCGGTTGTTGAGATTTGCCTACGTTAGGGTTTTAGACTCTTTTAAGTAGCAGTTGTCACGTTCAACTTTGAATAACCTTATAAATCCGGAAATACTTCATGTGATTCATGTGGGAATCAGTTATTGTAATGGCCTGTGTGCATGTGTGGGGTTGATCCTCATACCTATTCCAAGAGCTGTGTTCCCTGAAATGATGACAAGCCATGCTGTGTGCAGCCCTGAGTCACTGCTCCTTACCTACGCAAAACCTGAGACCTGGCTTGATTTTGACATTGGCCTGCCCTCAAAGCCTTAAACTGGGATTGCTGAGGTGGAGGTCAGTGTGGGAGCTGGGGGATGGAGGAAGTTCTCATGAAGAGAAAGTCCCATGAAGACAAATAAAAAGAATCAAGTCTTAGTAAGAAGACGTGCGAGGGTACAAAAGGTGATAAATGTTCCAAGAAAGTATTTATGCAGGCTGATCTATGATCTAATGCTAGAGGCACTTTTTCACCTTGAAGAGAAGATAGATGAAAAGCTTTAGCAAAGCTGACACATTGAAAAGCTTCATCACCTGTATCTCCATTCACCAAAGGTTCATGGAGGAGCTGTTGTGAGGAAAGTTCCCCTTCGAGGGGTTAGCAGCTGTGGACAGAGTATCTGCTAACTTGGGACTCACAATCTTGTGGGAAAGACAGACAACTATGTATGGAACTCTGAATCAGGGAAAACTGTCAAGAGTGCCACTATAACCTCTTTGAATCCTTTCCTGGCTTCCCTAATGCAGTTTCTTGACCCCCATTGTTGTAGGGATTTTGACCCCGAATACGGCAGCAACCTCAATTCTTGTCTAGCAGGAAAGAAGAACTTTCATGCGGACACAGTTTAGTTTTAAAGCAAGATTTATTAGAAAAGCTGAGAAAAGGAGCTCCCGTCCTAGTGACGGGAGGTGGGTTTAAAATAGAAAAGACCCGTACCTCCTGCCATAGTGGCAGGAGGAGGAAAAAGAGAGATACCCTAGACTTCTGCCATAGTGGCAGGAGGAAAAGTGGGAAAGACTTGTATTAATGGTGAGGAAAGCATGTTTTAAAGGTTCACCTCAAAGATGTTTCTCCATAAACAAAGAAGAACTCCTGGTTTCCATAGCACCTGGTCCTGAGACAAAAGGCCAGAAAGGTGTCACTGCCCAACTTCCTCAGTCCCTTTCTGGTGATAAAGAGGCCAGTCTGAACCTATCCACTTGCCCATGGCCAGAGACGGAATTGGGCTGACACTTTAGGTGGGGAATTGGTATGTTAACGTCGCCCTTGTCTCTTGGGGAAGCGTGTTTCTGATACGTGAATATGCCCTTGTCTTGGGATAAATGTGCTCTGGTGAATATAAGACATGGTGGGGAAAATACCCTTTTATATTTGAGGAAAAAATTGATAACTTGGGGACCCAGAATACCTTAACTGCCTACTACCCAGTCTAACTCCTCTCACATCATTACTCTATATTTGAGATCAGGAATGCCCATCACCAACCAATATCGGGTTCCTATTTCTTCTAAGCAAATAGGTTTACGTGGGGTAACAATGTTACCACTCCTTTCCTGATATCCTTTGCAACTAGATGGAACTAATTTCTGGCCAGTAACAGGTGAGTGTAGTTACTTCATGGCTCCCAGCTGCTTAACAGGAGGAACTCCAGCACCATTTCTCCTTTTACTTTTTGCCTTTCACTTGTTTTAAGACAACATGGGAGGTGGATGTGCTGTGAGTGCAAGAACTACCTTGAACCATGAAATGATCTTGACAATGGATACTATGTACCAGGCTACCTGAAAACTTAGTGGAGATACTATAGCATAACTGAATTCTACTTCCAAAAATGAGTTACATGAGACAAAAAATAAGTGTATACCTTAAAAAAATACTGTGCTGTATTTTCTCTTCATTGCAACCAAATCTGATCATAACTGATCTGACATAAACATTAACACAGCTGTATGGTAGTTTGTAACAATTTTCTGATTCCCCATATACAGAGATATTAATCTTCTTAAAGGAAGAAAGTTTGTTTAGTCCTTTCTGTAAAGATTTATGAATTAAATGAGCATATTTAGGTTTTCACCCTGAAAAAATAGCGGATAAACAGGGACATAAAAGAGAAACTTCAAGATAGTTTAGATTCAATTATGGCCAAAATACTATGTGAATAGAGAGCTGGAAAGTACATAGACTGAAATGAACAAGTAGAAAAAAGACTAAGAGCATCATCACAGCAGAAACATACACAGCAGACACACACACACACAGAGTGGGTCAGAGTTGAGGGAGAGGAGCAAAGGGTGAAGTAAAAATCGCTAGGAATCTGGGGGAGAGTAAAGGAAACTCTGCTTTAAAAAGCGTGTTCTGGGGCCTGGAATCATGGTATAGTAGGTTAAACTCCACTTGTGGCATGGGTATCCCATATCAGCTTCAAGTCCTGGCTGGCCCACTTCCAATCCAGTTCCCTACTAATGTGCCTGGGAAATCAGTGGAAGAAGACCCAAGTCCGTAGGCCCCTGTGCCCATGTGGGAGGCATGGAAGAAACTCAAGGCTCCTAGCTTCAGACCAGCTCAGTTCTTGCCTTTGTAGCCATTTGGAAAATGAACCAGTGGATGGAAGATCTATCGCTCCTTCTCTTTCTGTAAATCTGCCTTTCAAATTAAAAATAAATCTTAAACAAGCAGAATGTGCCAATTATGTGTTAACTTTATCTTACCTTGTTTGATTTTTGTCTGTTTGTTTTCACTTATGCTCCACTGTGCATTTTAGGGAAAACTGTAACCAATTACCTGTATTTTGAAGATACTGCCTCTGGGAAGTACAAGCAAGAGATTAGAAATCTGAGGGAGAGGAAAGAATCCCCTGGCTTTGGCCACAACTTGTGTAGTAGTGGTGGTGACAATGAAACAACAGTGAGAGAGCTGCTGCGGGCAGCAACAGCTGGGGTGCCACCCTGGAAGCAGGGTCACGGTGGTATGGATTGCAGTGATAGCAGCCAGAGAAGGACCCTGGATCTCCTATCTGTCAGTTCACTCATTATTAGCAATAGCAGTTTCAGAAGCCTGAAAGCCTTTGCCCTGCATTTGTTCCTACAGGCAGAAATGGCGTGGATAGCACTTTCACCACAGTTTAAGCCTCCAATAATCTGATTCTCTCCTGTGTTGCCAGCACCTGAGTCGTCTATCACTCTGTTAATTGCTTATCTAAAAAGACCTTGTCAATCGCAGAAGATAAGCAGATTGCAGCCAGTGACCCAAAGCGAAACAGGAGATTGTGTTGAGGGAAGTCATGGAAGAGATACTGTGAGTATCTCCAGAACAAAATCCAAATTCCTTCTGCTGAGCCCGCAAGACCCCTGACTCGCCTCCAACTCTAGATTTTTTTTTTACATACTTCTGCTTTCCTTTTCATCTTTATGCTTGCCTGGTCAGAAAGACTTATGATGTTTTTTTAGTTGTTCACTGAACTCTCTTTTGTTGCTATATTTGATTCATTCAGAAATATATTTGATGTATAGGAGTACAAAAGGCATTCAGGAGAATTTGTAGAAATGTATATGATGAAAAATTATGCAGATTGCCATTTTTTTTGCAACAGAATAAGCTTACCTTCTTGTTTTATTTTCCCTAAACTTTTGGAATCTTGCTCCTGTAAGAGTACACAAAATACAGAAGTAAACTACATAATACCAAGAAAAACAATGCATGGATACTGAAGTTGAGAAATGAAGTGTTTGTACTTCAGAGTGCTCTGTCCCTTCCTAAATGAAATCCCTGTGTCTCAGCAAGAGATGATTCTAACAACTTTTCTTTCAATTATTCTCTTGCATTTTGTTGCATTTTTTTTTTTTACAATTTTTCAATGGTTCTACAAAACACAAAATAGTATTGCTTGTTCTGAAAACTATAGTTATTTTTAACATTACACAGATTATGTATAAAAATCTTTACTAGAAAAATAGTCAAAAAAATCATTAAACATTTTCTTTCATTTGATTACTGTTAATAACCCTTGCCTGATCAACTCAACTTTATGATTTTTCAATAGAATTTGACTATGATGTGAATTAAATATATATTACCTTAAATTTCTTTCAAGGTTTATTTTTATTGTAAGGTAATTTTTTTACAGAGGAGAGACACACAGAGAAAAATCTTCCATCCACTGATTCACTCCCCCAAATGTCTACAATGACCAGAGCTGAGATAATGTGAAGCTGGGAGCAAGGAGCTTCCTCTGTATCTCCCATGTGGATACCACAAGGCTTTGAGTCATCCTCTACTGCATTCCCATGCAACTGTATTAGCAGGGATCTGGATGAGAGTGGAGCAGCCAGGGTTAGAATCTGTGCCCAAATGGGATACCAGCACTGGCAGATGGAGGGTTAGCCTGTTGAGCCACTGTACTTGCCCCTTACATCTTTTTATTTTAAATTAACTTTAAAATATATAGCCAAAAAATTATGTTATGGATTTTTAACCCCACCTCAAACCTATATGAATGCTCACTGTGAATGAGATGGCTGTAGCATTTTAATAAATTTGGAAACTATCCCAATCATGATTCAAGTGTGGCCTGAATATAAACATTCTATAAACATTCTATAATGTCAAGTATCTAGGCCTTGCCTGAAGACTGGTAGGAACACACATTCTATTTTTCCTTATTATTACTATTTTAAAAGATATTTTGAAAGGCAGAGAAAGAAACACACTGAGAGCCACCCCAGTGTGGGTCTCCCATATGGATGGCCTGGACCCAATAATGTGAGCCTACACCTGCTGCCTCCTGGGATCTGCGTTAACAGCAAGCTGGAGGCAGGAACGGACACAGCGTGTGGGCGTTCTAACACTGTCCACATCCATGTCCCACTCCACTCATCCTTCCTGTGCTGCTAACCTGCTTTCTTCCTGGTAGGATAAAATAAACACCAGAAATGATTGAAACGATAAATCTCAGAAAAAAACTCACTTTTGTTTTTCAGAAAATATTTTATATTTGTTGTTGGCTCACATGCTCACAGTTTATCCTTTGTTGATGTAAACTTTCCCTTGAGTGCATATATCCTGCTTCTTATCCATTGGTTCCCTTTTGAGCTATTTTTTAAAGGATTATTTTATTTTCTATTTATTTATTTTTATTGGAAAGGCAGACATACAGAGAGGAGAGACAGAGAGGAAGATCTTCTGTCCAATGGTTCACTGCCCAAGTGGCCACAATGGCTGGAGCTGAAACAATTCGAAGCCAGGAGCTAGGAGCTTCTTCCAGGTGTCCTACGTGGGCGCAGGGTCCCAAGGGCTTGGATCATCCTTGACTGCTTTCCCAGGCCACAAGCAGGGAGATTAATGTGAAGCATGGCTTCCAGGATTAGAACCAGTGTCCATATGGCATCCTGGCACATTCAAGGTGAGGACTTCAGCTGCTACGCTGCCGCAGGGCCCCTATTTGAGCTAGTTTTGACATTGCTGCTATTAATATCGCACTTTAGTCATGCTGTAAGAGTTATCATTTTCTAAGATACAACCAAAAGAAGAACTGCTGTTTGTATCTCAGGCAAACGTTCCTTCTTATTTGACTCTACTAGTTTAAAACATATTTGTTTATCTGAAAAGTCAGAGAGTTTCCTCCACTGATTCGCTTCCCAAATGGAAAAACAAAACAAAACAAAACAAAAAACAACCAGAAGCAGTGGGGGCTAAGCCAGACTGAAGCGAGGAGCTGGAAACTCCATCTTGTCTCCCATGTGGGAGGAAGAAGCTCTCCTGGCTTTCCCACGTGCACTAGCACTGGATGGGAAGCAGAACAGTTAGGCCTGGAACTGATGCTGTGGTCTGGAATGGATCACAGGCATTGGTTTAACCCACTGTGCCACAACACCAGTCCCATGATTCAACTTTTTAAAAGATTTTTGCCAGTTTGTGCTTCTATCAAATGACACATTTATAGACATCTAACATTCTCACCAAGATTGACATTATAAAACCGTAATTTTTGTCTAATAACTAATGGTATGAAATGATTTCTTGTAATATTTCATTTCATATCTTCCAGATCCAATCAAGACTTGTTTTTACATGTATTGACCACTGTTCAAGAAAAAAAAATGGAATGAGCTAAATTTACCAAAATGTATTTTTGGGAAAATACATATTCCTCAAACTTTCTAGAACAAAGATGGCTCTAAATGTTCCAATCTTCCACATGTGCATGTTACATTTATGGCCAGAGAAAGGGAGGTGACATACAGGAAGCACCCAGGTGACGGCTATTTCCAGAGGCATGGGGTAACAAGGCATTGGCTCTATAGTCAATAGACAGTAAGTGGCTCACACTCGGTTGGTTTTCTTGCTACACTCTAGTTAGAGCATAGTTTGTTCCCACGTGAGTCTAGGAAACAGCTCACTATGTGTGACAGTTGTACTGAACAGGTTTAGGACAAACTTTAGAGTAAATTTAACAACATTTTATTTCACTGTTAATAGGTATTATTCCAGTATTTTTACTTTTATTCTTAGAGTGTAGTAGATTCTGATATTGACATTTTATCATTTAGCTGCATTGCAAATATATCCTAATTTATGTCTTATTCTCCCACTTTTATTAAGTTTTATTATGGTTAAAACTCCAGATTTTAATGTATGTCTATAAAAATTAAATTGGACAGTTGTTTAAGAAATAATTTTCTACACCAATAGAGTAGAGATAATTTCCCACACTTTGTCCTAAAGGCTTTACAGCATTGCTTTTTTTTTTTTCCTTTTGGCAACAAGTCCTGCTAAAACTGATTTTCTTTGCATGTCATCCTTGCACAGGGGCTATGTTAATCGTCCTGTATCACTCCAAATTTAGTATATGTGCTGCTAAAGCAACACAAAATGTATTTTTAAAAATTGTGTAAAGCAGGTGCTCAATATCCTTTTTAGCCATATGTACTTACAATTGCTCTAGTACACTTCCTGAGAAACCTGCCTTTCCCATGCTTCTACCATTTCATCTCTGCTGGATTTTCAGTGGTCGCACTTGTAAGAATCTGCTTCAAAATTGTATGTTCTATCAGATTTTTCTATTGGCAATTCCTAGTGCCGATAACATGCAAACTCTATATGTGTGTCAATATTCTCCAGAGAATTAAGAGATATATAGAAAGTGAGAGGTTGAGAGAGAGAGAGCAGCTTTTAGTATTTGTGGCAGAAAGCAAGTTTAAGCTCTACATATCGGGTTAGAGAAAGAAGATCTGATACTTCAGTCTCAAGTCTGGGGACAGGATTTCCTTTTCTTTGAGGGTTCTTTATTCTTACTCCTTGAACCTTCACATGGTGTGAGATTCACACAAACTACTGGGGATATGATGCTTTACTCAACATCTATTACTCATATTTTTAGAAGAACCTAAGTGGCTATATTTTGACTAGAGTTTTACTCATTGTCTGGGAACAATAGCTGCCCCAGCTACACACAAAATTAATCTTTGTAAAACGATAGGAACATTCTAGTTCTTCAAGAATATTGACGGCTCATACCTACCTGCAGCTTATTAATTCCTTAAAATATTTAGAAAAATTCTTTGATAGATGTTGTCCTAAGCTCAATTCGGGTTACTGGTTATGGGGTGGGCAAAAGGAGAGTAACACAGCAGTCGAATGTGTCATCAGAGTATTTAGCCCAGTCAGCTGAGACTGGGGGAAAAAAAATCCAGTTTGAATTTGACTGATTTTCTAGAAAGTTACATTTAGAAAACATCTTAAAACTGAGATGTGATTGTTGTGCTAAAACTTATTGCTAAACTAGTCTATCATTGAAAAGTAGATACAACTCTGTGTAGTCAGTGAGTGTTTTAGTGCCTGAGTGAGGCTGTATCATTTCGTTGGAACTGGTTTCACAGAAAGTAGAAAGTCCACATTTTTAAGGACTTTTAACTGGAAAAAATCACAGTGCAGCAATGCAGGAGAGAGTTACATCATCCTAGGAAAATTATTTTTATTTGTTTAGATGGAAGAAATTACTATATATTTTTTCTTTTTAGCAGTCAGTCTCTGCTATTTCATGATGAAAGAATTGTTAAAAACCTGTTTCTGAGAGGCTGGCATTGTGGCACAGCATTTTAAGCCACAGTCTGTGGTGGTTTTGGCTCATATTATCTTTCCCATCAAGTTCCCTTCTAATGCCATTGGGAATGAAGTGGAAGATGGCCTACTACTTGGGTCCCTGCATCCACTTGGGAGACCTGCAAGTAGTTCCTGGCTCCTGGCTTCAACCTAGCACAGTCGCAGCTGCTGTAGCCACTGGGACAGTGAAACAGTGAATGGAAGATTCTCTCTCTCTGGTTCTTATTTCTCTTTCTCTAACTCTGCCTTTCGAATCAAATGATAAAATTGCAAAACAAAATATCTAAGTATTCCTACAGCTCCTCCGTCTTTCTCATGAACTAGACTCTCTTATAAAGGGATTGTACAAAGAGCTTTCTTTGTATTCTATTTTCTGCAATCACACTGTGAACTCCCTGTAGTTGGGATTAGCATTCAGTTTTCTGTTTTGCTTGCTTGGTGGTCTGTAACCAACTTTGTATTGATTGATTGGCACCATAAGTGTTAGTGACTCTAGGATGCTCAATGATTTACTGGCTCCCCAGGGATTTGGAAAGCTGAAGCTTGGTGAGCTGTTGCCTTTTTAAAAAGCACAAAGGGATGAGCTCTTGCACGCGGGATTTTAGAAATCTGTAACAAGGGATTAGGTGATTGGGACAGGATTATTTTCCAGTCTTTAACCACATGTTCTGCTTCAAAAAGCAGCCTTCCTGCCTTTGATGCAAACAACTGCTAAGCTCTTCATGTGATGCCTCAAATGGTAAAATTTAGTTTCACATTCCGTGAACATAAATAGGCAAATGTAATGATTCCTTTAAGAAACGGAGTCTCCCTGAGAGTCTGTTTTCAAAAACGCTTTAAAAAGCCTTTTTCATTTATTTTCATTTTATTGGGGAGAGACGGACTTTCTATCTTTGGGTTCATCCCTCAAATACCCACAAAAATTGAGGCTGGCCCAGATGGAAGACAGGAGCTCAAGTGGGTCTCTCCCTCAGGTGTCAGAGATCCAAGAACTTCAGCCTGGAAATGGCCTTCCAGAACACGCACCCGCAGGCCACTAAAAAAAGAGAGTGGAGCTGTGATCCAACCTAGACGTTCCCATACGGGATGTGAGTGTTCCAAGTGGGGTCTTCATCTCTGCCAAATATATGTCCCTTGTCGTGCTTTATTGATTAGCACAGCCCACTCCCTGACTTGGTCAGGAATTGCTTTGACTTACCTGTGCTCACAGAGGAGGTCTTCATGATTGCGCACCTCTCTCTCCTCCCTGCCTTCCAACAGAAATTCTCTACGTTGTTTTAAGATTGACGCGCTCAATCTAGAAATGATTTAAATAAGAGCACTTTCTTTTGAGTCTCTTTTCTTTCTCATCTACACCTCACTTGTAGGAAAAGGATCATCTTTAAATAGCTTTTGCAACTTGCTAGAGAACAAAATAAGATTGGTAAGAAACAAAGGCCAACTTTTTAAATTTTTGAAGATCTGTTTATTTTTATTAAAAAGACAGATTTATAGAGAGAAGAGAAACAGTGTGAAAAATCTTCTGTCAAAATGGTTCACTCCCCAGATGGCTGCAATGGTTGGAGCAGAAGGTCAGTAGCCGGGAGCCAGGAGCCTTTTCTGGGTCTTGTACAAAGGTGCGGGTCCCAAGGGCTTAGGCCATTCTCTGCTGCATCCCCAGGCCACAAGTAGAGGGATGCATTGGAAAGGAAGCAGCTGGGTCAGGAACTGGTGCCCATATGGGGTGCCAGTCATTACAAGCAAAGGATGAGCCTGATAAGCTACTGCACTGATACTCAAATTTATTAACTAAAGAGAAATGTATGCATTTATTTTCAGGTCTGAACATGAAATAGCATTTCCCAGGCAATTATGCTGTTAGAAAAACGAGCCGTATACTGTGAAATATCTCAATCATTATCCATTTCAAGACTTACATAATAAATAATACTTATAAAATTTACGTTATTTATTTGAAAGTTAGAGTGACAGAGGGAGGGAAAGGGGAAAAGGAGAGTAAGATAGAGACAAAGGAGACTGAGATGAGGAATGGAGAAGAGGGGATGAGAGAGGAAGGGAGATGAGAGAGGAAGGGAGATAAGAGAGGAGAGAGCAGAGGAGAGGGGTGAGAGAAAGGAGAGAGGAGGAGAGGCGAATCAGTGATTAATCTACTGGTTTATTCTTCAAATGCACTCCACATCCAGGCCAGCCTTGGCAGAAGCCAAGCACTAGGAGCTCCATTCAGATCTTCCACATTGACAGTGCAAAACCAACACTTGGGTCATCACATTGTGCCTTTCAGACACACAAGCACAAAGTTGGATGAGAAGTAGCTGATTGGGGACTCCAACCAGTCACTCAGATATGGGAAGTAAGCATCCTAGGTGGAGGTTTAAACTGGTTCCCCACAACACCAGCTTCCAGTTAGTGTGTTTTGAGGTTCCGGTTTATAGGTTTGTGGATGAATGAATACTTACCTGCCCTCCTTTTTCTCACTGTAATTGTTTGGATGGAGGCACTAAGGCCTGCTCCTGTAATCTACACTAATAATTGTTAACTGACATTGCCTTTCCTAATCCGGTGGCACTCACAGTTCTACTGGCATATATTTCAAAAGAATTTTTGGAAAAGCTCATTTTTTTTCCTCACAAATTTCTGAATTGACAGCTAAATATTTTACCTTTGGTTGCATAGTTGTGAAACATATAACACTAAGCATCATGTAATACTGACACACAAATTGTGACATCATTTTGAAAAACATCTAATAGAACCTAATCTTTCAAATGGCTTAATATGTTAAACGTTTAAAACGTAGCAGCTATCTCGAGGCATAATCCACATATTATATGAACACATTAAACCTTACATAGCATCATGGGTTTTCGTGTGTTCCCCAGATTGGGTAACATCTATCACAATCTAAATTTAGACTTGTTTGTCATATCTTGAAGAAATCCTGTACCCAGCAGCAGTGCCTTTGTCTGCCCTCAGGCTCTCCCCCATCCCTTCAGTCCTAGGAAACCACACATTTCCCTTATAGACTTCCCACTTCTCGTCATTTCATATCATTTGTGTCACAACATGTGGTCTTTGTGGCTGGTTTCCTTACTTTAGGACAATGCTTTCCTAATTCATCGATGGAAACAACACAGATTGGTTCTGCCAAAAATTTCATTTTATACCTATTCTCACCTTTTATTTTATTTATTTATTTTATTTTGGTTCATCAACTGACAGACACATGGGTTATTTTAATTTTTAAACTATTGCAAATAACATTGTGGTAAATATTCATATCAAAATTTTTGAAGATTTATTTCAAAAACAGATATATATATATATATATATATATATAGAGAGAGAGAGAGAGAGAGAGAGAGAGAGACAGAGAGAGAGAGAGAGAGAGAGAATGAGTCAAATGGTAGCAGTCACTAGGATGTGGAAAAGATGAAAGTCAGGAAACAAAAGCTTCTTCCGGATTTCTGTCTTGGATGCAGCTGCCCAAACACTTGAGCCATCTGCCATTGCTTTCTTGGTGCTTTTGCAAGGAACTAGATCAGAAGTGGAGCAGCCATGATGCAAACTAAAGGAGTTGTAGGCAGAGGAAACACCAGCCCCTGACCCCAGTGCCCACACACATGCATCAGTTGTTATGTGGAAGTGTTTTCATTCCCCTTGGGTACATACCTGAGCCTGAAATTGGACTGTATGGCAGCTCCATGTTTAATCTTTTGAGGAAGCTTTTTAAAAAGACTCTCTCTCTCTTCCTTCCTTCCTCTCTTTTTCTCCTTTTCCTCCTCATCTTCCTCCTCCCTTTTCTTCTTCTTCTCCTTCTTCTTCTTCTTCTTCTTCTTCTTCTTCTTCTTCTCCTCCTCCTTCTCCTTTAAGGAGATATTTCATTTTCTGTTTCTCTTAGCAAGGTCTGAGGATTATAATTTCTCCACATTCTCTCTGAATTTATTTATTTATTTACAAAAATGATTTATTTAGTTATCTGAAAGACATAGTTAACAAAGAAGGAGTGAGAAAGAGATAAAGAGGAGAAAGAGGTAAAACTTCCATCCACTGATCGATTTCCAAAGTGCCTGGGCCTGGAGTTCAGTCCACCAAGTAGTTGGATCCTCATCTGCTGCATTCCCAGGTGCACCAGCAGGAACTCTATTGGAAGTGGAGCACCTGGGACTTGAACAGGTGTCCATCTAGAATGCTGGCACTGCAGATCATGGCTTGATGTGCACCACAGCCCCTTGTCTTTTCGATTGGATGTATTCCAATAGATGGTAAACAGTAGTACCTCATAGGGTTTGGTTTTGTATTTCTGAAAAGACAAATATTGTGGAGCACTTCTGTTCATGTGCTTATTGCCTATTTGATTTTGGGCTTGGGGGAATATCTATTCAGCTATTTTTCATTAAAATAAATGACTTGTGATTTGATTGCTAAGGAATAAGAATTATCTATGTATTATAGCTACACACTCCTTCTCAGACACACAGTTTGTCAGTATTTTCTCCCAATCTTCTTGTTTCTCACAATCTCTTTTACATTGGGATAAGATAATGTGTATTATAAAATGGTTAAATCCTGGTTAGTCAAAAATTTATATATTTTTTTGTCACTGTTACCAAAGGCATTGATGGTAAAAAAAAAAAAAACAAAGAAAATGAAAAGCAAGCCATTACCAAGTCCAAGGTCACAAGAACAGACCCCAATGTTATCTTTTCAAAGCTTTATAGTTTTAGCTCGTATATTTTAAAATAGGATCCAGGTTAACTTTTTGTGTGGATAAGATGGAAGTCCTGATGAGCATTTCACACAGGATATCCTGTTGTCTACCATACTTAGTGGAAACATCATCTCTTATCATTGAATGATCTCAGGACCATTGACCAGGTCCACCAATCAAAACATAAATTACTTTACCCCACCCCCTGCACTTGAACCCCCCACCCCAACACATTTAAATTATGCTTCCCATGATGTAAATGATGTCCATATGTAGTATCTTGATTAGTGTAGCATTTACTAAGCTTGAAACTGGGAAATTGAGTCATTCCAAACTTGTTCTGCTTTGCCAGATTGTTTTGGCTATTCTGAGTGTTTTGGATTTCCAAATAAATTTTATGGCTAGCTTTTCAGTTCCTAGGGGGAGAGGGCAAAGCAGCTGGATTTCAATAGTGCTTGCATTTAATGCATAACTACATTTGTAGATAAAACTATGTTAGCAATAATATGACACAGAAACATGCACTATCTTTTCATTTATTTGGGCTGTAAATTCATTGGGCCGCATTTGGAAGTTTTAAGTATATAGGTCTTGTGATTCTTTTATTAATTTTTTTTCTTCCCAAGTGCTTTATTTCTAATTCTATTATAGATGAACTTTCCCCTTAATTTCACTTGGATTCCTCATTCCTATGTATAAAAGTACAAGTAATTTTTTGATCATGGCATCTGCCCTGTCACATAAATATAAAAATACAACTAATTTGCCTTTTATGTAAGACAACCTTTCTGGCAATTATTTCATTAGAATGATGTTGTAGTGGATTCCTAATGATTTTAACACCTAACAGAATGTTATCTGTTGATAGAGAGGTTTTCCTTCTGATTCTTTCTTTGCTCCTTTCTTGCATAATTTCTATAACTAGGTCTGCCCAATGTGTAAATGGCTGTGCCAGATGCCATTGTTTTGTTCCTGATCTTAAAATAAAAGTTGCACTCTTTCCTCATCAAGTGTGTTATAAAAGTGTGGTTTTATTTACATTCTCTTTATGAGACAGGAACGTTAGCAATAATAATAAGACACAGTCTGAGAAGGACTACTGCCCCTTCTAATTTTCTGAGTATTTTAATATAAAAAGATATTGGGTTCTCTTAAATTCCTTTTTCCCAGGGGCCAGTTTGAGTCCTGGCTGCTCTACTTCTAATCCAGCTCCCTGCTAACGTATCTGGGAGAGCAGCAGAGTATGGCCCAAATCCTGGGCACCCACCTGCGAAACCCAGAGGAAGTTCTAGGCTCATGGCTTTGGACCAGTCCAGAGCTGGTAGTTTCAGCAATTTGGGGAGTGAGGCAGAGGATAGAAGATTTCCCTCTCTGCAAGTCTGCTTTTTACATTAAAAATAACTTAAAAATCTCTTTTCTATCTGTGTTGATAGTGTCACATGGTTTTTCGAACTTGACTATAAAAACAAGATATATATGTTGATGACTTTTTTTTCACATGCTAAACAACCCTAAATTCCTGGGAATCTGTCTGGATTGTTCAACATATTCAGTATCTATCTACTCATTGTCTCAGTATAATTCTTGCTTTACATGCCTTGTCAAAAGCTGACTTATGTCCAGGGAATATTTAGGTTCTCTTTTTTGTTTCATATTTTCATTTTGAAAATGTATTTATTTGTGTGTATGTGTGTGTGTGAGAGAGAGAGAGAGAGCGCGCTTCCATCTGTTGTTTCTCTTTCTGAATGGCCACAACAGGGGGAGTTGTGCCAGGCTGAAGCTGGGAGTCAGAAACTCCACTTAATTCTGCCACGTGGGAAGCAGGAACCCAGGCATTTGAGCCATCACTTACTGCCTTCCAAGTGAGAGCAGAAAGCTGGCGTGGAAGCAGAATAGCCAGGATTTGAATTAGCAATATTAAATGTCAGTGTCCCAAGTAATGGTACCCACCCCTTGCTCCCTGATTTTTTTTTTTTTTTTTTGGAAAAAATAATGAGAGAGAGGAAGAGAGACTCCCATCTTCTAGTCTAAGTGCCTACAAGTGGTGACACAATGCCAAGAGCTCAAATTTGGGTTTCTCATTCAAGTGCAGGGACTCACAGGGTGCATGTAAGCAGAAGGCTGAATCCAAGACAGAGGCCAGAATGCCATCCTGGGTGCTCCAGTATGGGAAACAGACATCCCAATTGTTGAAAACTTACTAATCCACTATGCCTGCCTCATTAGATCCCAGTTTAATCTTTGCAATTTCGTTCATTTACTTTGGACTGCTTTTATATTCTTTTAAGTCTTTTTACAAGCATCAGCATATTAAGTACTAGGTTTAATTATATGTAATGATTTCAAAGTGTTCCAAACTTGAACCCTTAGACCAAGGGCATCAAATGGTAAAGGGTGATCTTGATGTATCCCTGATATCCTTCCAAACCTGTTGCCCATGTCATTCTGTTGGACCCAATAAAAAAGATAAATAATGGTAGTGTACTCCTTTTACAGATGAGTAAGTTAGGGCAAAGGGAGATGAAGTAATTTGTCTAAAGTCGCAAGTGTCATCAGTTTTTTTCCATGTTGGAATCAGGCATGTTGTGAAAGATCGCTTCTCATTGTGTCCGATGAAGAGGACAATCGGCAACATCCTTAGTAACAGAGCAGAGAGGTTTCCAAATGGAGAGAAGGGCAAAAATATGCTCTCAAGTAGTAGAGTAATTTCTGCAAAGGGAAGAAAGATAGGGATCCTTCCAAGTGTAAGATCAAATACGGTCTGGAGAGCTAGCAAAGGAGTAAACCATCATGAGAGCCAGGAGGAGTAAACCAACAGGGGATGAAGTGTTTCCAGTGTTTGGAGCACATGGTGTAAATCATCAGATAAGCATGGGGAGTCAGACTGGAACATCAGAATGGCTTCCTTGAGAGGCAAAGGCCATGACTTCATTGAAAAAATTTCATAATGCCTATGTGAATTGGTCAACAACTTGTCTCAGTCTACGGGGTAATCTGTGATATTAAATGTCTGGGGTGTTAGGTACAGTTGACATCTCATTCTGGTTGTTAAGTTCACAATCTAAATTGTGTTCAATGTGAAATAGGCAATTATTTCTTTGCTACACCCAGGGTCCTGACAATGTATGATCTTCTTTTAACTGTGTGTCTCCTAAACTTAACCTGCTGGCTGCGTGAATGAAAGCCTTTTCCATTCATCTGTAGGATAAAAGAAAACAAAAGACTCAACAAAACTGCTGCTGGCAATCAAAGCACATAAGATTATGAAAAATTGGGAGAATCATTTCCAACATCCTGAGGGTTCTTGTCCCGTAAAACCTGTGCTGTGCCAAGGATGCAGAATTTCGCCTCCAAAAGTTTCATATATTGGGCCAGCTGGAGAATTGTTGATTCTCAGTCACTGACATACCTAAAAAATAAAATGGCAGGAAGGGTTTATTTCCATTCTCCTGTTCCATGTACAATGCTTGAGTGCTTGAACACTGGCTCTCTGTGAGTTCACATTCACAAAGTATATGCTTAATATACAATGAGCTATTTTTTAGTATATCAGATGATCACAGTTCTTTTGAATCAGTTTAATTAGGAGCTGTATTCTGGTATCTTTACAGAACTGTAATAGCATTAGCATCATCAAAATCAATTGAGTTGCCATAGATTTTAACACAAGGCATCCAACCAGCTTTACATAAATATTTGATGTAGACAGGCACTGACTGTGAATAACTTTTCTCGATTTATAAATCACCAGAGCATGGTGACAATTTGGCCTAACTACAACGAAGTCTGAATGAAGTGCATTTCTTCTTGACAAATAAGAAATCTACTTGCATGGAGACTCTCCTTTCTTTAAAGCTTATTTTTAATGCAGTTTCTTAATTTTCCCTCTGGTAGAAGTAATTCCAGAGTTCGCCTGTTCTTTTTGTCTTTTGAGGAGGAAGGGGTAATTTTCAGGCAGTTTCCTTAGTCATTCTAGGCAGCCAGCCAATGAAATATAGACTAAACAACACAGAGGTTATTAATGCTACCTTAGTATATGTGCACACACTGGTGATGCATAATGTCTTTATTCCAGGACAGACATTAAAAGGATTGTGCAATTGTCTAGGTTCCAACGTCACTAATAGTTTTCTGAGGGAGTTGGATGGAGATAAGAGAACAGGCCTCAGGGAACAATTTTCAATAGTGATGGCAGAGCAGACTCATACCTACATCAGCCTGTCTGAGCGAATTAATCTCAGAGTATCTCTAATGCTAAATTTAAGAAAACAATGACTCTTAAGCATGACTCTTACAAGGAAAAACAGTGTGTGTGTTTCACGTATGTTTCATATTTCCTGGCAATAGAAGAAACTTTGTAAAAACTTTGATTTTTTAAAGTTTAGCTTTGAATTGAATTGTAACATAAATACAGAAAAATGCATAACTATTGAGAATAGACTTGATCATGCATATTATGTGAATGTCTCATGAGAACAATTCTAAGATTAAGAAATAGAACATCACCAATCTCCCAGAAAATATGTCTATAATTCAGTCATTATCCTCCCATAGTTTGGCTTGCATTCTGATGTCCATTATCAGTACATGAGATGATTTTCATTCACGAACATTACATCAAGAGACACGTCAGTGTATATTCTTTTGAACTTTCTTTAAGATTTACTTACTTGATGCACACACAGAGACACAAAGAAACAGAAACAGAAACTTTTTAAAGATTTATTTGTTTGTTTTTATTGGAAAGTCAAATTTAGAGAGGAGATACAGAAAGATCTTCCATCTTCTGATTCACTACTGGCTGATCGGAGTCAGGAACTTCTTCGAGTCTCCCATGTGGGTGCAGGGTCTCGAAGATTTGGGCTGTTCTTGACTGCTTTCCCAGGCCACAGGCAGGAAACTGGATGAGAAGTGGAGCTGCCGGGAGAGAAAACAGTGCCCACATGGGATCTCAGTACATGCAAGATAAGGACTTTAGCCATTAGGCTACCACTCCAGGGCCATGTGTCTTCTATTAAAGACATTTGTATAGAAAATCATATACACTTTATATATCAATATGTTATATTTGCTAATATTTTTGGTTATAATTTTAATATCTGTATGCCAGAGATTGCGCTGTAATTTTTTATTTCTTTTTATGTTTTGGTATAATACTACTCTGGATTTACAAAACTTAGAAGTTTCCCACCTTTTCTATTCTCTGGAAGATTCTGTGCAAAATTGGTGTTACTCATCTGTTTTTCTGGAAGAAGTAACTGGTAAAGTCATCTTAGATTTCTTTTCTTTTATAATGTTTCCATGGCAGAATTACTAAATATATCATATATGGCAGTAATGTTTCAGGGAGCTGTATCAGTTTCAGAGAGCTGTGGCTTTCAAAATATTTATCAGGTTAATGAAAATCCAAGTCATAGACATTAAATTCTTAATTGTAGCTCTTTATTACAAATAGTGACAATTCATTTTCATTTCTGGTTAATGCTTTGTGTTACTTTCTTTTTATTCATTCACATTAAGAATTCAAAATTTTTCATTCTAGTGGTTTCCTGTATAGAGTAATTTTGTTTTTATTTTATCAATTGACATCCTTTGTCTTAAAATGAGTATTTTAAAATGCATTATTTACTAATTTCTGAAATTTTATTTGAAGGGCAAAGTAACATGGAGAGACAGCGAGATCTTTTATCCACAGTAGTTGGGTCTGAGCCAAGATTTCCAACTGGGTCTCCCACGTGAGTGACCGGAGTGTTAGTACTTGAGTTCTGTCTCAGGCCTCCAGGGCGCCCTCAGTTGGCAACTGGATCACAAGCAGAGTCAGGACACTCTCGGCACTTCAGTCTGGCATGTGGGGTTGTCACAAGAGGTGACCTACACCGTACCCCACAATGCCTGTCCCTGCTAAGTCCAAGTGTTGTCTTCATCGTTTCTTTCATTTATTTTGGGCTGTCTTTTTATTCTTACTTTTTCAGATAAGCACGTTGACCTTTCATTTTCACTTTAGTCTTTTGCAATGTATTTATTCTTCGGAATATATTTTTCTTGCATATTACTTTAAAAACTTATTGCAAAGCTCTAATTGACACACTCTAATTGAATAGTATAATACAAATTTACATTGTTAATTCTTATTTGAACCATGGATGACTTAGAAGTGCTTTATTTCTATATAATTGACGATGTTTGGTTGGCTTTTAATATATGCTATTTGTTAATATTATAATGATTTGTTTATTTGAAAGTCAGAGGAACAGGAAGAGGGAGGGAGCAAGAGAGAGGAACACACACAGGCACACAGGCACAGATTTCCCATCTGATCTGGGGCAGCCTGAAGCCAGGGCCATTGCTGCCCCGTGGGGAGTGAACCAAGGCACGGAGGACCTTTCTATATCTTCTTCTTTCTGTAAATCTGACTTTCCAATAAAAATACAAGAAAAAAAATCTTTTAAAGAAAAGACTTATTTTATTTTTATTGTAAAGTCAGATACACAGAGGGGAGGAGAGACAGAGAAGGAGATCTTCCAACCACGGATTCACTCTCCAAGTGGTCACAATGCCCAGAGCTGACCTGATCCGAAGCCAGTTGTCAGGAGCAGGAGCCCCCTCGGGATCTCCCACACGGGTACAGGGTCCCAAGGTTTTGTGCCATCCCTGACTTCCCTCTCAGGCCACAAGCAGGGAACTGGATGGGAAGCAGAGCTCCAGGATTAGAACTGGTGCCCACGTGGGATCACAGTCCATGCAAGCGAGGACGCTAGCTACTAAGCCACCACACCAGGCCTGAAAAAATATCTCATTGGGAAATGAGGCATTAAGTGGCTTAGTTGTACCAACTACTGAACCATTTTGAGATGTGTTTAAAGAACTGTGTTCCTCACCATACTTGCAGGAAACATAATTGGGGAGTATGAAAGATTGGAAAAAAGTCGGTGTCAATTTAAAGACAAGTAAACTTGATATAAATTTTTCTATTAGCGCATCTGTCTGGAAAAACTAAAGTTGTTTTTTCAGCTTTGGTATGAATTAAGCAGACTAGTTACTTAGCTATCTGTGAATTAACTTCCTCACCTGTAAAGTTCTTTTTTTTTTTAATTGATTTTTGCTAGTCAGTTGACTGTCTAACATTCCAGCTTCACCAAGAGTAACTGTGACCCTGGGCAAGTTGCTTGACTTTTCTGAACCTCCTCTGTCAAGCAAGGATGATAATGGTACACATTTCTTAGACTTGTTGGATGGTTAAACAAGTTGGTATTTACAGAGTGCTTGAAATAGTGCTTGGTATATAGCAAGTGCCTCGTAAGTGTTTAGCAAATAAATAAAATTATAAATGGAAGGAAAAGAAATAGTTCAGTCTCAATAAAAGCTTGTTTCCTTCCAATGCTTAAAAACAGCACTTTAAAAAAGCCTCCCTTGGGTGAAATAGAGGGCGATTTAGGTCAGATAAGGATCATTCAACACTATTTTTAAAAAGCTTTTCACATTTTTCCCTTTAAAATATCTTCCAGGTGTATGAAAAAGCACAAGTGTCTACTTGTGAAGAGTATGAATGTGTGTGTATGGGAATTTATCTATGAAAGCCAATATATTTCTAAGGATTTCCTCTTCCATCCTTTGTTACTGCATCGGCCCTAGGTTGACCTCAGCTTCTGATGCTTTAATCACTTCCTGCATCGTTTTCCCCCATTGTTGGTTGATTGATCAGACCTAGAAGGAAAAGAAGGAACAGTGTGTGGATGTAATTCTAATCATCCTGCTTTCAAAAACAAAACAAAACAAAAATGGAATAGTGTTTACATTAGAGCATTTGGCAACAAAGAAGTAGATATTTTTTAAGGCCTAATTTTATAAAGTTGAATTTGCTCTGGGAGAGGCCCTGTTCTTAGAAGCCACATTCACTGCTGGCCCCATAATGAGTATACAGATGGCCAATTATGTTGCAACCAGTTTCTGGACTACAGCAGAGTACACAGTGAAAGGAGCTGCAGGTGTTCAGGGATTTCCATTCCATGCCAAACATTTTATCCAAATCCAAAAGCTTTCCTAACTTTTAAACTATAGCTGAGATGCTGACTGGTTAATGTTGAAATAATTAGCATGATCTTGTGTAACTGAGAATGACCCATCCTAAAAAAGAAAAAGTCCACAGGTATTTCTACTGACCGTGTAAACATCCAGATATTGTACTCAATGTCAGGCTGGTGGTACGTGGCAGGTCAGAGAAGCCTTGGGTGCTTTCCATGTTGGCTGAGGGAGCTGGAGAGTGGCTGAAGGGGGAAAATGTGTGATGGAGTGAATTTTCTCCTGGCAAAGCATTTTCACTTTCTGACAACCAGGTGGCTTTGGGCGTAAAAACAAACAAAACAAAAACAAAAAAACAAAAAAATAAACCTATCAGCTTTTGTCTTTCTAGCTCTAATTTCCTTCTCTGGAGTTTGTCTCTAAATGGCCTCCAGGCACTGTCCCAGTCAAAAGCGGTGATTAGCAAAGATCACCCACCTGCTGGGTGTGAAGAGGCTTCCCAGCAGGACTGTGTTTATCTCTTCACCATTTTCTCTATGTCACCATCAATCTCCTCCTCTGTGGAACTGAAGCTCTGTACCCTCATTTCCTTCCCAAGAGCAAGTGATAGTATTGAGGTTTTTCTATAATGTCTTCTAATTGCCCTTTCACTCTTCTTGGAAGAAATGCTCAACTACAAAACTTACTCCAAATCTTGTCCTCACGGTTGATTTATAAACTCACCCAATCTTTCCAAAGTTGTAGAGTTCCTAATTTTTGGTAAGTGCTGATCATATTTTTCCTCCAAAATTTGTGAAAAACTATCTTTAGCCTTGGCCAAATTATTCTACAAAAAAATGTTATGCTCTTAGTAGATACTTTCTAGCAAAGCAACCAGTTAGCTGTATATTGTGGTTGACAGTTTCTATCCATGTATAACTAAGAAGCATTTCTCCTTTCATGTGTTTCTCTTGCTGCAAGTAATGGTGGACATGCAAGTAATCACATGACTTCTCAAAGATTTTTCTCAGGCAATAGAACACGGCAACAGGAAGGCTAGATCTTCTGAAACATTTGGGGCAATTCAGAGATGCAGCGGAGATGACCATTCAAACTAGGCAAAAAGAAGGGGTAAGGCCATGAGAAATTATAGTGCGAAATTAAAAACACTACCAGTAAATAGGGAATGAGAGTTCCACTTTGCCTGGACAAAAGCAGTGTCTGTGGCTGACCCCTCATTAGTGATTTAATATCCATTTATGCCGCATCTCTAGACTACACTCAAGGTTAAGGTGCTTCACGGATTGTTGTCGCAGATCTGATGATGTTTTCTGATTCACTTACTGCTGCGGCTAGCTTTTGTATGATGACTTGTTGCAACAAACTGTTGAATCAGGCCCTGTTGGAATTCTCACTATGTATTCAGCTATTTAAATAAGGTCTGGCTTTACTTTTGTCTCTTGTAAATAAAAATGGCTACAGTTACTTAATGATGCTGTGAGATTTCAGTACACCTGTAAAATACATGCCTAATGCTAGAGAAGAGGCTCTTCTCTTCCCCATTTTTCTGTCTTGGTGAGTCTATTCACTCTCCATTTAAAAATATAAAGTAAAATAAGGTTCTGGAAAAAGCATTTGACCTGGTGACTTACATGCTTGTTTCCTATATAAAGTTCTATTAATGCCAATGCCAAGCTCTGCTTCTGGTTCTAGCTCTTCTGCTAGATTTCACTGGAGCCTTGCAGCTAGCTTTCTCTCTCTCTCTCTCTCTCTCTCTTTCTTCTTCTTCTTCTTTCTTTCTTTCTTTATTTTTATTGGAAAGGGAGATTTACACAGAGAAGGAGTGTTAGTTATTTAAAACACTTAACGTTCTTATTACGTTATTACGCGCAGCTAATTCCCGCAGCCTGGTTCTTGTACCGTGAGCTGAGCTGAAAACACCAGAACCAGCAACATACTTTAGAAAGTTTATTCCAGTGGGACAAGAACAGAATGGAGGTGGTGGGAGATAAGAAAGGGAGAGACAAGAATGAGCAGGCCTCTTAGGGAGGCCCTCTCAGGTTTGAAGGCAGAGCCAGCAGAGCGTCACCTCGATCAATTAGAAGCTCCAACATACCATCAGCAACAATTCAGGTATGATGAGGCTGGTGTGCTGGACTCTGTATGGTGTGAACTTTTAACTAGGGAATCTCAACGGAACTTGAGCTGCGGTTATGCATTAAGGTGAAGGAATTCACCATGGGGGAAGGGTTTGGGGTGAAAGGGGTGGGGGGAATCCCAGTACCTATGAAATTGTGTCATATAATACAATGTAATTAATGAATAAATGAATATATATATATAAAAAAAAAAGAATGAGCAGGCGGCGGGGTTGGGGGGCAGAAGGAAAGAGGGCAGAGCCTCACCTGGGGGTTCGTTCAGGTGATCCTGCAAGGTGTGGGGGCGGGGATTGGGAGGGATTGAGGGATTGAGGGTCGGCCCCAGGGGATTGGTGCCTGAGGTTGTCACAGGTGATTGCCAAAGGATAATTGGTAAGTGGGCAGGGTTGGGAAAAGGGCTAGGAGACACTGGGGGTGGGATTCTCAGGTGAGATGCTGGGTTACATCTGATTGGTGCACAGCTGGACTGGCATGACTATCCTGAGCTGTGAGGAGCAGGAAATGGTGCCGGGTCCAGGGTGGCATGTTCAAATAATTCCTTACAAGGAAAAACACAGAGAAAGATCTTCCATCCAATGGTCCACTCCCCAAATAGATGCAGTGGCCAGAGCTGAGCCCGTCTGAAGCCAGGAGTGAAGAGCTAGGAGTTAGGAGCTTCTTCTTGTCTCCCACATGGTGGCAGGGTCCCAAGGGTTTGGGTCATCTGCTGCTTTCCTAGGCCACAAGCAAGGAGGTGGAAGTGAAGTGGAGCACCTATGACACAAACCAATGCCCATAAGGGATCCTGCCACTTGCAGGGGGAGGATTAGTCAATTGAGCCATTGTGCCAGTATATTGTTTTAATTTATATTTATTTCTTATTGGAAAGATTGATTTACAGAGAAAAAGATCAAGGGCCCCCCACAACTCCTGTGGAGACCGAAACTGAGTTAGAGATTCCTGGGTTTTAAGCATCAGGCCTTTTAAGCCTTTGGAGGATGAAAAAGATGGATTAGCGCTTGCTGTCTCTCCAATAAATATTCAAGTAAATAAAAATTATAAATTAAAACATTTTCTAAGATTTCTTTCCTTTAGTTACTTATCACATTCTTCAAAACAAACAAATAAAAAGTTATTCAATAACTATTAGTAGAGAAGCAAATGACACCTAAATTTTATTGACTGGATAATTTCAAAAACAAAATTTCAAAGACATTCCAAATGATAACATTGCAAACTGTAGAGAGGTTTTAAAATGACACAACTATGTGTAAGGTCTGTTGCATACTGCTTGGTGAAGATATTAAGGGGTCTTATTTCTGGAAGTAGAGCCTCAAAAAGCCATGCATTCCAGGGGTCAAGTTCTATTGAGGTCTAGGTTAATTTTCTAGAGCTACCTCAACACTGCCTCCTGGTGGTGGATAGAAGAGATCTTCATGAATAAATTAATGTTATAGGGGGAAATGGTTAATTGAGTGGTAATAATAAAGCCTCCATGGAAAGCTAAATTCTAAAAACCAAAACGTAAATAATGTCCAGTCAGGTTAGTGAATGTTTTATGCTTCTGGAAGAAACCACTAACACTACAATAGTTTGGATTTTGAAAACTTTTATAAAAGATAAGCAATGGGTGTGCCCTTGGCAAATAGCAGATTGAACAAAGTCACAGATTGGTGAAATGAGGGAGACAGGGATTATTTCATAAAGTGTTTTGGGAGGAACACTTTTTTTCCCTGTAGTCGTTATGGCAAGCTGGTGAACACCCAGGACATTTGATTAATGCCCAATAAAACATCAGGATCAGAAGATATGTGAGTGTCCTTTACATGCAAATTCCTTGTTTTGCTAAACAGCTAGTCCCAAATCCTACAGACAATTAAGTAGAGATATTAGGGCCCGGAGTAGTTGCTATTTTTTGAGCCCTTATTAATTCCAGGAACCGTACTAGGTAATGTAGGCATAGTGATCAACAAATCTACCCTGCCCTAATGGAATCACTGACCACTGGTAACTACACTCTTTGACTACTACAGAGAGAATGCATCTGCAAAACAACAATGTTCAACAGTAAGAGTTGTTTGTTTGGAGATAAACGTTTGGAAAAGGAAATGCTTGCCAATTTAGATTCCCCAGGGCAGGAACGATTGTGCCCCTGTTTAATGTTGTCAAAAGCAATTTTGTCAAACCATTTCCAAAGACAGAAAATAAAGCTTTTAGTATTAGGGTAATAATAAGTGCATTTCATTTGGACACTTCTACAAAACTTTGGGTTTGTTGAGATTCTCATCCCGAAGGATTCATTCTAGCCAATGTGGAAGAAGGTTACCTGTCACTGCTTAAAGTCATTATTACATCAACATTATAATTGTCTAAACATGAAATTCATGGAGTTTTCACATCTAATCTCATCATAATGAGTAATGTGCTTCATAGTAAATGGACTCTATCTTCTTCTAATACTGTAAGGAATTCCCAATGCATTTCTATATGGAGGATACGAGTGTCTCACAAATCATTGTTGACAGGTCTTACTTTCAAAACTTGCTTTGTCTTTGCTCCTTGTTAATTCTCTCTCCCACCACTTTGCCAAAGTGAAATGATACAGTCCAAAAGACGTTCTCTCATGACATTTTAGTTCTTACCTAATTTTCCTGAACAGTGAAATGGCAAGTTACAGCCTAGCATTCATCTTACTGGTAATTTAAGCATTTACTGATTTTATGAATGTATTATATAGAACTTAAAATACAGACCAAATTTTCCATTGTATAAAATATCCTTGCCAAAGTATTTTGAAGAAATATCTGCTTTTGCATGTTTGGAGAGATATCCTATTGGCTTTAGTTTAAATAAGACCAATGGCATCTGTGTCTCATAAGAATTTTAGGACAAAAATCATTCTTTTACTGTCACTCCTAATTCCAAGGTAAAAGTCACTCAAAGTCCAGACATGTGGTTCTCCCAGGGATCTTTAGAGAAGCAAATGAAATAACTCAAGTAATGTGTGCTTATCACAGGATGATGTTACATGCTCATGTGCTTAATAAATGCTGGCATTTTATTTTATCTTTTGAGAAGATAATTGGCAAATGAGCTGATAAATGGCAGAAAGTGTAAATGAAAGTGCAAGAAGCCAGGCAATCACCAGGGAACACACGAAAGATCTGTGACACCTAAGTAGGCAGATAATTATTGAAGGGAAATTCAGGACAAACCCTGATAACCAAAGGAAATATAAGATTGTTAGCTACTGTGGGAGTTATCAGGAATATTGTAATCTAGTCATAGTGAAATTATGCTGGAAGTATAGGGTTGTGTCTATGGTTGAATGGGTTAGATATAGAGAAGCCACATAATTATTGTGAAATTGTGATCCAAGGTGGAGATCTCAGACTTTGGAATGTATGAGGACAAGGGAGATAATTTCAGGGTATTGATTGCTGTTTAAACAAGGGGATTTCAAATCTTGAAATCAATAGCTTAAATGAAAACTTAGAGCCAAACAGCTTGGAATGATCCTTGTGTTTTTATATATCTCCATATAGATAGGAGCCAACACACCTCCAGGACTTTAGACTTTCCAATTTGCCAAGGCTCCATCACCGGGACAAGGGACCCAGGGGCAGGTCAATCTCGTGATTCAGTTCTCTACAATGGGTGAGTTGAAACTGGGTAAGAAACAGAAGTGTAGAGTCCAGTTAGTGATGTCTGGTGAAATTAAAATAAAAAAAAAAATCCTGAAACAAAGTCCACAGGACACTGTATTCCAGGCACAAAGAGAAAAGCAAGGATTTGGAAACTACGTTTTGTGTCTTTGTAACCCAGGAAAAGTATTAAACTGATTTAAGCCTTATTCCTTTTCACTGTCACCTGTGCTTGAGAAGACTGCAGAGAGGTGGGCACTCAGTCTAGGAACGAAGACCCCAGGTGAGCTGTGTGCAGCTCTCACTGAGGGACGGGAGTTTGATTTTGAGCTCTGGCTGCTGATTGCAGCTTGTGTCTGAGGCAAGATGCTGGAGTAACAGGTGACAGACAAAGTGACAAGGTCCCTGCCAACCCTGAGGAAGAGCTGGATTGACTTTCCAACTCCTGCTTTGACCCTAACACAGCTACAGTAATTGAACCTATTCAGGGAGTGGATAGGAACTTTCCCTGTGTGTTTGCATATTAGTTTCTTAGGTAAAATTTAAAAGCTGGAAAGATTGCACCATATATAACATGCATGAAAAATCATATTGTTGACTCTCAATTCCACAAAATGCTTGTCACGATTTTTACACATTTTCTCCTGCCTTTGCTGACCCATATCCTCTTTCTTTCTCTTTCTTTCTTTCTTTCTTTCTTTCTTTCTTTCTTTCTTTCTTTCTTTCTTTCTTTCTTTCTTTCTTTCTTTCTTTCTTTCTTTCTTTCTAACACACATTCTTTCACATTTGGAAAAAGCAATTGAGACCCACGTGCTCTTCCCTCATATGAATCTTGGCAGCAGTGGTATGGGAATCTCCACTGGCTTACAGAATGAAGCTATCTTTAGCGCAACTGCAGATTTCTCCGAGGTCATTCATGCCCAGCTGTAGTTCTCAGAGGTACAAGAGAATGCCAAACAGGAGGCAGCTGCACAAGCTAAGGAACAACACAGCCTGGCTCAGATGCAGTAACCTACGTGGCAGAAAGCTGAGAGCCAAGCACCATGAGCTTGTCATCTCATTGATTTTTGTTTGTTTTTGTTTGTTTTCCAACAGAATAAGGAGAACATATGCCAAAAACTACTTCCCAAAGAGATGGAGGATGCCAACGAGATTCTTTCTGTGGGATGTTTTCTTCAACTCCTTTTTATTTGCTTCTGCTACTGACTTCATGATTTGTTTGCAGGTGTGTTTTTATGATTGTTATTCACTTTTGAACACTTTTCTGTCATGCTGTCCTTGCCAAAATGAGCAGAAGGTTGTTATCTAATTTTGCAGGTCAGGGATCAGGCCACTGTGTATTATGCAGTAATCCCTAATGGGAAGGGAAGCATACTTGTGCAGTTTTTATATGTAAAACTGTTGTAGCAACAAAGGGCGTTGCAGAAGAATCTGAGATTGTTCTCTGATGAGAAGAGAGCTATGACATCACAGAGGAGGACTGTACCGGTTTCAATGAAGTTTCATTCAAGTCACAGCCTATTGCCTAATTTCATCATTAGGTGGAGTTACACAGAATAGCAGATTGATGGACTTATGACTGCTTGTTATGACTGCTTATGACTGCTGTAATAATGTGGAGGAAGTCAACCGGAGGAGGAAATTTGGGGAGGTGGAAAAGGAAATCCCAGAGCCTATGGAATTGTATCATAAAGTTAGAAATAAAATAGAAGCAGAAAAATGAAACATGTCTGTTTGGATGTCTTGCTGCTTATGGCTTGGCAAAAAAAAGCACAAGGTATAACCATCAAAATCAATGTACTCTGAGCAATAAGTGTCTGTCTTATTGCTTTATTTAATCACTGCTCTGGGGTTCCTATTTTTCCTACTCAAATAGTGATTTTTATAATATTGTGCTGAAATATTTCACTCCTTTCTGGAAACACAAGAGACTTTTTGAGGGGTCACAAATGGTTGTTATAGCATCCATGTGGTCTATCCACACAGAGACTTTCTTTTGCCAATGCAGTGATTTTTCTGGTTTGCTCAGATCATCTTCCTTGTCGTCCTGCCCTTCTGTTTCTTTCTTTCTGATATTTTCCAGAAGTTTTGGGGGCAAGATGGACTTATAAACAATCTCGTTCATCTCCTTCCTTCCCCTAGGGGCTATCAGAGCAGTTGGAAACAGATCCTTCTTCCAGCGTGTCTTTTTTCTTTATTGAGGAAGATGTCATATTTTCCTCCATCCAGGCAAGATAGTGCTAAAGACTCCAGCAAACAGTGGGGATTTCTACAGTCTTCTAGTTTCAACTGCTTGTATTTCAGGTGAGAAAATGCAGCCAGCAGAAACTGAATTGCTTAAACAATATTATAGTTAGTGTGATCTAGTACAAAATCCAGTCTGATCTGCTTTGTACTTGCTTGATTTGTAATACTTTCTCCAACCCCAGTAATATTCTAATTAACAAAGGCAATTTATTTCTATTATCTTTCTATTTTTCTTTCTATAATCTACCATCCATTAATTTTGTTTTTAGAGAATGCTAGGACACCAGATGAGAAGAATAAAATAATAGTTCATTTTTTTCTCCCTCTAGCATACTTTTTGAAGTAGTTATTTGCAAATATATTGGAGAACAATTTAGTTCTGAGTTATTTTTATCTACTTAAACAGTAGAACAATAGACAAAGATGGATCTTCCATTTGCTTCCTTGCTCTCCCAGATATCTCCAGCCGCTAGGGCTGGGCTGAGCCAAGTAGAAACCAGGTGTCTGGAACTCCGACTGAGTCCGTATGAGTGACAAGGGCCCAAACACTTGAGATATCACTTGCTACATCTCAGGATATGCATTGTCAAGAAGCTGGAATTAAGCATGAGGCCAGAATGTGATATGGAAGGCAAGTGTCCCAGCTGGCAGCTAAACTTCTGGAACAAGTGTCTACCCCAACACAGTTAACTTTAGCTATTGTTTCCGTAAAAATGCGTCAGTTCCACTGCTTGAATGAATGTTTTTATTCACCACCTTTCTCCATATGTTCTTTCCTCTTTCGTGTGGCTAAAACTCATTTCACACAATATTTCTTTGCTCAGAATAGAATTTATTAAAAATTACTTTTTTTGCCGAAGTAAGAGATAATCTGCAATTATGTGAAAATCCACAAGGAAACATATACCAGAAAGCAACAATTACTTTAAAACCAGGTACTTTCAGTTATTAGGAAAACCTTTCCTCCTGATATTATCAATGAATAACACTTAAGGTCAAAGGAAGTATATGAACATGTGTTAGCTGAGAATTTTTATTCTATAAAGACATTATCTTTGAAATTATTTCAGTTCTGTAGCTTCTTAAAAAATTGCTGTTTTTAAATTGTTATTATTATTTTCCAGGATATGATTTTGCAGGTGTAGGGATTCCCCTCTCCTAATACCTGTCCTGCCTCCTAATTCCTTCCTTCCTTTCCCCACCCACCCATATTATAAAA
This sequence comes from Ochotona princeps, assembly GCF_030435755.1. Classification (NCBI taxonomy): domain Eukaryota; kingdom Metazoa; phylum Chordata; class Mammalia; order Lagomorpha; family Ochotonidae; genus Ochotona; species Ochotona princeps. The sequence goes on along the minus strand of NC_080840.1, from coordinate 15,750,738 downwards.
ATAGTATAGTCTTTCAGCAAAAGTCACAAGTCCAACATCTGCTAGTTAAGTCTGTCATGACATTGTAGATATTGGCAATGGTGGAAAATCTAGTATCATATTGTCAAGGTATATTTAACAGTTTCATTGAAAATGCACCTTTTACTCAGTAGATGCATGCTGTAATGTGTCTTCGTTTCCTGATCTACCAGTCTCAGTTACATAGTTCCATCTATGAGAATATATGTATATACATGCTTACCTATATACCTGTTGATCTTGTATTTTGCATGAATGTTGCTTTATATCAGAGAGAACATATGATATTTGTACTTTTAGAATTGGCTTATTTCACTCACTGAATATAATGCTCTCCAGTTAGGACCATTTTGTTCCAAATGGTAGAATTTCACTGTTTTGGATGGCTGACTAGCAGTCAGTGGAGTAGATGCATCACAGCTTCTTTATCTAATTCCTCTTTCAATGGACATCTGAGTTATTTTTATGTCTTCAATATTGTGGATTGTGCTGCTATAAATACAGGGCTTGGTTACTTTCTCATAAATAGATTTCTCTTTGGATATATTCCCAGGAGTAGGATAACTGAGTTTCATAGTAAATCAATTGTCAGTTGTTTTAACAGTCTCTATATTGATTGCCATAGTTGTTGCACCAGCCTACCCTCCCACCAACAGATGAGAAGGGCACCTTTGTAAATTCTGGGCATTGTGCTATTATCTTCTACTTAACAATTTTCCTAAAGGGTAGTGTGAAATTCATAACCAAAACAAAACTATAATACAATTTACATGCAGATATTACTCAATGCATAGAATGTAGGAAAAGCAGGCTCTGGTAAAAATGGACTCCCAAAACTCTGCTGGATTGTAGCGTAGTAAAGGATTGATCTAACTTGATGGAGGATTTGGAGTCTGAGAATCACTACAGGAACTTAAGAGTCTGCTAGGGTGGTCTCATTTTGATGAAGGCGTAGCCTTTCTTTTATAGGATTTGGATGTTTATCATGTGAAACTGAAAAACAGGCAATTCATCATTTTTAAAGGAACACTCTTGATTTCCAGTTACAGAATTATGAAGACAGGATTACTTGAAAGCATGTCCTAATAAAACCATGGATAAAGCAGAATAAACACTCCTTTTAAATGCATCACTGAGATCACAATAATGGAAAACATGCCCCTAGTGGTTGACAATAAAGCAAGACTAAAACTAGATTGTTGGCTTGAGAGTGATTACTACATTTCCTCCTGAGGGACAGGGAAGGAGATGATTGTTTCAATTTAACCAATGATGGTGCAGAAAGCATGGTATCTATACCCCATTGGCAATTGGGACTTAGATCACTCATTCACATATATAAGACCTCCAAGAAAAAGGACAGAGCCAACTCAAAAACCTACCTGACAGCACAGGTTAATAACAAGCAAATCTATCTCCACATATTTTAAATCTTTCATTGAAAATTTTTTTACACAGAATTATTCCTTGGGTAACCCTTCAGACCAAATTCATACAAATTTATATTACAGAAACTGCCAAGCTAATAAATCAATAAAAAATTGTTCTAAGCTACTGATGATTGCCAAACTTTTGATATCAGAATTGAATGCTTTACAAAACCAGGAATCAACCCAGAAACAAATATATAGGCACTATGCTATTTATTCCAAATGCTACATTTTCAGATCAAACCCTAAGGACAATGAGCCCAGAATCTAGAATTTCAAGCACATTAAGAAATTAATTAACCACAAAAACATTCCCCTCTCCCTACATCCACCTCATCTCGATAAAACTGTTAACTAACAATTATAAAATCATTGAGTTCACATAACTAAAAATACAAGAAGGAAATTAAGAAAAGAAAATGTTCAAACAAAGCAAAGCAAAGCAAAGCAAATTTCACAAAACCAGTCAGATCTAGAAATGTGTCCAGTGAGAATTCTTGAAGAAAAGGCATTATCTACATAAACATTCAACTAAAGGTATAAACCAAAGAATTTTCCATTATTTTCTTTCCATTCTTTCCAGCTCCTAATAAGTTCCTGCAGAATGTACCAAACTATTAACTATTAACAGGGGAAAAAATGGGAAAAATCTCAGCCTTCCACAAAGGTGTGGGCAGATAACTGTTTTGACCAATGATACATATGTGTATATATATATATATGTGTGTGTGTGTGTGTGTGTATGTATACATAGACTTATATATATATATTTACTATTAAAGTCAAATGTCAAAACTCTCATGTCTTCATAAAACTGCCACCTCAGGGTTAGAACATATACTTCCAAAAATCCCTTATGTCAAGAAAATGGTGAGCTTATACCAGCAGGCCACCTTCAAGAGAGTAAAATTAATCCTGATGACAGGTTTCTCAATCAGAATAAATACCACAAAGCAATGAAATGCTAATTTTTAATTTAAAATGTATGTATTTTTATTCATTTGAGAGAGAGTGACAGACACAGAGAGAGAACAGTCTATGCATGGGTTTACTCCCAAATACCTGCCCCAGCCAAAACCAGGAGCTAGGAACTCAGTTGGTTTCCCATATGTGTTACAAGGACCCAAAGACTACCACCACTGCCCATCACCTTACAGTGTTAGTGGGAAGCTAGAACCAAAATTGAAGCCAAGACTTGAACTGACGCATGCCAGTGAATAAGCAACACCTTAGTTCCTACACAAAATGTCTGCTCCAGAAATGCTAATTTCAAAATACTGCAAAGAAGAAGACAATTTAGGATTGTTTTTTTAACCAGGAGCAAACTAAGGAAAAAAGATGTTAAATGAAGTAATATCAGAGATTTGCTAGATATGAGCAAATAAATTAATACATATGTGAATACATTAAGCAAACGCTGTGCCAAATAGTAACATACTAATGACTAACCGTAGTACTTAGACATTTAAGATGTGACTAAGTGGCAGGAATCAAAAGAGTTTGAACAGAGTTTAAAAATACAAATGTATTGATTAACACTTGACTTGGACAGATCTAAGATGCAGGCATACAATACACCGAGACTTCTTTGACTGCCATTTCTACTTCTGGTTCCAGCTTTCTGCTCTGCACCCTTGGAGACAACTGGTGCAGCTCAAGTGGCTGGATCCCTGGTACACACATGAGAGATCCTGATTGGGTTCTGGGCTCCTGGCTCATCTAGGCCCAGCTTTGGATGGTACAAGCCCTTGGAGAGTAAAAGAGCACATGGAGAACTTTTCTGTTTCTCTGTCATTCAAATAAGATTAAAGTAAATAGATAATGTTTTAAATAATTAAGCAATCTTTATAGGTAAATTAAAATAAACATTGACTATAAAAATAATGTCTAAACTGTAGCACCTAAAATAAATCAAGAATTAAAATCCATGAAAAAATGACATAAAAGACAGGCTGTAAGAATTAAACTGGCAAAAAGATTGATAATATTTTCAGGTTTTCATTTTTTGGAGAGTTGATAAAAGTACTAATTTAAGGTGGTCTATAATAACAAGACTATTTATATGGAAGACTATACTAATAAGAAAACAGTTGCCATTTCTATGATTATATTAGATGAATAACAAATGGATAACTAGTAGGCTAATGAAAATTAACATACGTAATTAAAATTTTTAGATTGCCTAAACCAGAGACAAAATGTGTTGCCCTCAAAGGAACAAAGAACAAATGAGACTAGGAACCTCAGTAAGAGTAGAAGCAGTAAGACTATGTACTTAAACAGTTTTCAATTTTATTTATTCATGTATTGTTACTTGAGAGGCAGTGAGAAAACAGAGAGAAAGACAGAAACAGAGAGTGCACCTTTCTGAGAATCGCTCCCATCGTTCCCAGATTCCAAACCCTCGGCCCAGACTTCCCACATGGGTCTGAGAATCACTTCCATCACTGCCAGACTCCAAGCCCATTTTCCAGGCTTCCTACATGGGTGACAAGGACCCGGACTACTTGAACCATCACCTGCTTTGTCCACAGGGTGCACATTCATAGGACCTTAGAATAACGAATAGAACTGATACAAGTTCAGGCATTCTGATAGGGGATGCAAGTGTCTTGAGTGGCATTCTACCTAGCATTCCAAATGTCTGCCACCATTTCAAAGTCTTTTGTTTTAACTAAAAAAATGAAAAAGAAAGGGTCAGAGAACAAATGAGGGGCGTAAAATCAGTCAGAACATTGGCAATTTAGAAACTAAAGTTATTAGTTGCCTTGGCTAAGAATCCTTTCGATACTTACTTCATCAACTAAAGCTAATGAAACTGGATTTAAACACTTGTTCAACCTTGCTTACAAGAGACACATCATAATTATCAAAATACAGCGAAGTTGAAAGTAAAAGGACAAAAAAACTTATCATTTGTATATCAATGTCAGCAAAGTACTCTTTAGCTTTACTGTTAGATTTAGAGACATTTCAGAACTATGACTGGATCACCTAAATAGGAGCCTATTATACTTTCAAATTTTAATGTAGCCAATGTTATAATCTTAAGGCATAAGGACCAAACCTCAGTCCCCCCTACCACCCCCTAAAACAAAAGCAAAAAAATTAAAAAAAAAACAACTAATGTTAACTAAAGGAAGAATTAGACACATTTACAACCATGGGTGGCAATTTTATTCCTTTGTCAATTCACAGAAAACGTCTTCATTAAGAATTTGGGCAACTGAATGTCAAGATCTGAAAACTTGAGCAAAATACACAGAGTAGCCAGAGGCATCCATCACCTTTGGCATATTCTATGGATCAAAACAAGTGACAGATTTCACATCCCAGAACACACCTAAAAGGAGGAGCTCAGACAAGGTCATGGCTCATTGAGGGCATGAGTTATTAGGTGTTTTCCACCTGTCACCCCTACCTTTATTGCCAGCTATTTATAAAATGAAGAGTTTATAGAGTTTAGATTGCTGATGGAATTATCTACTCTCAAGGAACTCTTTTTTGAAAATTCTTTTATTTTGATAATCTTTACATAGTTGATTCAGGCACAAAGGGTCAAAGGCTACAGGAAAGTGGGTAAGACCATTATTTCCACATTATTTTTTTCTTTATCTGGGGTCAGGGGAGAGATAAAGGGAGAAGCCCGACCCACCCTTCCACCCATCCCAGGTCCCCAGTGTGAGGCACACTCTGAGGGTTCTGCTTAAGCAGTTTTGATAGTTCAACAGTTCTGAATTGCTGCCAGTCTTGCCATTCCATGCACAATGAAATCTTTTCAGAATCCACTGGCTGACATAGTCTCTTCATGGTTGGGGTTCTGAGATCAGCAGTTCAGTTAGAGGGATCTCCAAAGAAACTTCATCTGAGATGATCCCAAACCTGATTCTTGTGTGATTTTGCCAGTACAGGGTCTGGCACAGTCTGTCGGCCCCAATCAACTTACGCACATGCTGGTCATTGCAATTGCTGGGTCAGTTCTGTTTCCAGCCCTGTCCTCCACTTGAATCAATGAGTGTTGTAGTCCAGCTTGATCCTACCCACTTCATGCTGGGTCCTCATGCAAACCAGTGGGAGCTGCAGTCTAGTTGGGGTGATCCCCATAACCCCCACCAGGCCTGCCCCCTACTCTGGCTCCCATACATGCCAGTATGTACCCCAGACTTGTTCAGTCTGTCCCACAGCCCATTTAGCCCTGGTACTTATCAATGGGCATTGAAGCCTAGTTCAACCCAACCAATCTGCTATCCAGCCCACACACATACTGGAAGGTGCTATTCTGTCTAGCCACCCCTGCCCCAGTCCTGGTTTTCATGCTATCCAGTGGGAGTGGTTACCCATGAGAGAGGTGCCCACTATCTCCCTACTAGGCCACTCCAAGTTCTGGATTATGCACTCTCCAGGTGGTTCTGGCATTTAACTTAGCAGAATTGGATCCCAGTGCCAGCCTCTGCCAGCTGATGCTGTGGTGAAGCCCAACCAACCCTCACCCACTCTAATTTTTGCTTGCATCATTCAGAACAGTCAGCCCAATCTGACCCTTCCCCGATTTAGCTCACATGAGGGCCACAGGTGTTGTAGCCCTGCCTGGTCTGGTCAGCCCCCACCTCAACTCATGCTCTCCAGTGGGAGTGGTTGTCCAGCATGGGAGCCCACATTCCCCTACCGGCTTTGCCCCTTTCCCCCCTGGTTCTCACATGTTCTGGTTGTGTGCTGAGGCACAGTCTGGCATGGCCTGCCTCTCCTCGACTTTTGCCAATGGATGTTGTAGCCTGACGCGGCCTGACCCATCCCCAATTTCAGCTGATGCTGGTGAGGGTTACAGCTTAGCCCAGTCCAGCAGGCACCCAATCCCAGCCATAATGTGCACTGGTATGTGTTGCGACCAAACTAGGCCTGACCCACACTGTTCTGGTGCTCAGATTCTCCAGCAGGTGATGTGAACTGGTTCAGCTTGGTCTGCCCCTGACTTGCGCCAAATGTATTCTGCTGGGTACCTTTCCCTGGTCTGGTCTGGGTTGCTCTCTATTGTGGTTCTTGCGCTCATCTGCAGGGACTTTGTCCCAGCAGAGGAATTTCCCAAGTTCCTCCATCAGAACCTCTCCCATTGCCAGATCTTGCGCATACCGCTTGGTCCATGGGCCCTTGCTTATAGTCCACCTCCTGGCAGGAACAGTGGCCTTTCCTGACTGGCCTTCATCCCATTCCAGTTCTTACTAGTGGATGTTTCAGCCCAGCCAAGGTTTGTCCATACCCAGACACAGCTTAAAACATAGCTCCATTGAGGCAGAGACCTAGCCTAGTTCATCCTACATCTACCTTATTTCTTACAAGCTCTAGATGGTGCTGAAGTCTAGCCCAGATCAATGCGCCCAGCTCAAGTTCACACTGTGCCAAGGGATACTGCAGCCATATCCAGATCATAACACAGCCCACTCCGGCCCCTGCACTCACCAGTGGGAACCTCAACCCAGCAAGGCTGTACTCTCATAGCTCCCCAACTGGGCCTGTTCTCAGCCATAGATTGCATGTGTGCCAGTGGTTGTTCTGACCCAGTTGGTATAGCCCCTCATCTGTTCTGGCCTTTACCTTCAATGCTGGTGCCTAGCATCCCTGGCGCATGCAGACCAGTCAGTTAAGAGCCTAGCTCAGCATGACCTGTGCTCCAGCCTGATTACTGTTCTTCCTTGTGAGCTAAGGCTTGTTTGGCCCTGCCTGGTATGCCCCCTTCCAGTTGCAGCTTGGCCCATGCCACATCCTGTTTTAGGATGCTTCTGCCTTGATCTGCCCAGACTGTTGTGGATTTCTTTACTTGTGAGTGATGGTAGGTTCCATGGTCACACCTAGTTCATCCTATTACCACCCTGACTCTTGAGCTAACCAGTGGGACTTGTATTTCCACAGGGTTGGACCCACAGGTCCCCCACAGAATCTACCCCCGGACCTGGTTCTCTCACATGCTGCTTAGTGTCTTGACCCTGCAAAGTGTGACCTGTCCCATGTTCCTCTACTCAGGTAGATACTGGTACCCAGCCGTGCCCAACAGGCCCCCAACCATAGCTTTCGTATGAACTGGCGTGTGGCAGTCAGTGATGCTATATGCTTACAGCCCATTTAGGGATTCCCGTGTGGGCTGGCCCAAACAGATCTTATGGACTCTCCTCTCCAAACCACTAGGTCTCAGTCCCCTCACTTGCCACCAAGTTCTGTGACCCCATCGCTGGAAGTCACACAGGATTCATCTTTTCCCTACATTCACAATGGCCTTATCGATGAATGTCTCTCGGCAGCAATTACATACCCTAAAATCCTGAGAGCTCCTCACTGGGCAGCCAGCAGGCAAAGCCTGGCTTCCAATGGACACACTGGTAGCCCAAAGGCCTACGACTCAGTCACTGTGTGGCAGCAGTGACCTTCGCCTGAGTCCAAGCATTGGGGTCTGGCCTGGCTGCTGCACCTCCTGCAGCTGCCATGCTGCAAAGGGCTCCTTCCTCCTCAGCTGCCATGCTGCAAAGGGCTCCTTTTGCCCCAGCTCCCTGGCTGAACACTCTCAAGGAGCTCTTAATCTAGTGGAGACAAAGACTCAAGCATTCAGTATACAGATGCATGCACACACATGTGTGTGGTGACAGGGGCTCCTGTAAAAGAAAGGGGGAAGTAAGAGAAGGAAGAAAGAGGTGCCTACTTAGTCCTGGTGATGCAGTAAGTGGGGGTAAGGAAACTGCATGGGCAGAATCTGGCTAAGCCAATTCTGGGAAGAGGATTTCCATTCGTCCAGGGGTGTGTGTAGAGAAAGATGTCCCAAGTAAAAGGCATACCTTGGATAAATTCCTGGTATAAAATGTATAAAATGTGTTGCTCTAAATTAAGAGACTGAAGTAGGGGTAAAAAAAAGATCCTATATACCTCATTGAAAGGATTTCTCTCACCCTTCCCCGACTCGTTGTCTATTCAGCTTGAGCAGGGGGTCCCTGAGGGCAGAAACTGTGCTGTGTGCGTGCATCTGACAGATGCCTTGTTCTTCATCCTTCAGAGCAAAGATTTCTCCAGCACTCAACCCTGTACGTGGAGAAAGCTGGTACACAGAATCCACGAGTCAGCAAAGAGCCATCTTTCCTGAGAGGGAAATGTTTGCGACCTGGGACTCCTGGCTTCTTTCCAACCCGGGAACCACCTGCCTCCCCAGCCTGACCCCAAGTGTGCTCCTGTGTGGCCCTCTCACAGCTGCTGCACCCGCCCCACCTCAGCTGTGGCTGCGTCATTGGGTGGATGAAGGGATCCCCATGTACTATACGCACATGGCCTTGTTTTTGAGTAGTCGGGCTCTGGGGGAAAAACAGACTGGCTAGCCAGCCCTGCTCTTCATGTTTCACTGTGCTTTCACTGTGTTTTGTAGGAGGGCGGATTATCTGACGAAGGGGGAGGTGCAGGGAGGGGGAAGCTGTGTTTTGCTGGTCCTTGACTATCTGTAGGCTGTTGAGCTCCTTGCATGGTTCCCCAGGAGGCATGGGAAGGGGCAGGAAGGCACATTCAGTGCATCAAGGTCGCTGAGCAGTGGGGAAACACCCTCCCTCTTTGCCAAGTGGGTAGTGCTCCAACTGTGACTGGCAGGAAAGCCAGCTGAGTAAGTAGCTTGGGACTGAAGTAGCACGGGTGTTGGCGATGGAGGGGCTAGAAGGGTGGATATTAGGGGATGGAAAAAGCCCCAAATCCCAAGAAAAGCAAATATCTTGTCTCCAACGCTTGAAGTATAAAACTCTACTTTTGAACAGAGGTGTCCACATCCCCACACTTGGATACAACTTTTGTGAATGACAGGTGGCAAAGATCAGACCGCCCTGAGATCTGCTTCAGGGGTATGGCCAGATCAGCGGTTTGGAAGTAAAGGCTGTGTATTTGGCCCAGGGTATTTCTCAGCACTGTGCACTGTGCAGACCTGCATGTTTTGAATTCAGTTTTCCTCATCAACCCTCCAAAATAAGCCTTAAGTCTCAGTCCTACCATATGTCAGTTATATAGAATATCCCGGCTTTTGAATACTTATTATTATTATTTACTTGTGCTAAAAAGAAAAGCCAGAGCATAGTTTCAAGTCTAAGATGAAAAAAGAAAAAAAGTCATGAGAAACATAAAAGGTTTTCTCTGCAAAAGCATCCAAATTGCCTAGGATTCTACTTCCAGTTAGGGGAGAAGTGTGGAAGAATCTCAGCGGTGCCATAAAGGCATGGCGGCAACTTACTGCCCCAACTCTCTGTCCTGGTTTGAGGTACCGGGCCAGGGATTTATCAACATTCCTACCCATCTAAAAGTTCAAGCTCTGAAGATGATTCAGGTTGTTGGGAGGGTTTCTGGTGTTGTGTCTTTAATAGCCTCTCCCAGATTTCTCAACGTGCTGAGTCAGTGGAGGAAATCTGGCCAGCCTCCACTCTGATCCCAGAAGGGAAGCCTCCAAGTGGAAGGGTGGGGGCTCTGAATGAATTGGGCAAAGCAGAAGAGCCACAGGGAGTGGATGTCTGAAGACTTGGAAAGACAGTGAACTTTGAGTGAGGCTCACATATCTGGGATCTGGTCCATGACTTGCCTCATTGTCTCTGGGGATTTTCACCTCTCGAGGCTTGACTTACTGCTGTGAGGCATTCCATGAGCATGGAAGGACCATGTTACAGAGTCTTCGGAAGCCTAGAATATTTGCCTAAAGTTTTACATCTAGCAGGGCAAGCAGCCTCTGAAGAACACATGGTCCCTGGCACAGCTACTGTGTGGAGCAAAGAGAGAAAGAAGATGGCTCCACTGTGTATATCCTGGCCCCCTGAGAATGGTGGAACTGGGTTTCCTGTATGTGAGACAATCTAGCCTGGGGTGAGTGCAGAGCTGCCTTGAACTAAGCACTAGGCTTCTGAAACTCACCAGACAGGATTCTTCACACTAAGATATTTGGTATTTAAAGGGCATTCTAGGTGTAAGCCTGCTGCTCTTGGAGATATACCACATCAAAAAGCACAGGTTTGTTACTAAGACCATCAGCACCAAGTCACAGAGAATTGAATTCCAGTTCCAGTTCTGGCATATCTTATCTCAATACCCTGGATTTAAGTGTTGAAGGTGTTCACTCGGTGAAGCTGTGAAGCCTAGAAGTGACTGTGTTCTGTAGTCCAACCTCTGCTCTGCTCTGTGGGCTAGTATCTGGCAGAACTGCCTTCATTTGAAGTAGTTCACTTGTCCCACTGGCACATGCTTAGCTGCAAGGCTTGGGTTTCACTCATCCATAGGGATCTTAGATTATCAGGCTGGTGTACTGGAATACTGTGCATTGGTCAGGTACGCACAAAAGAAATGTTTCTCATAGTTCTGGAAGCTGAGAAGTACAGAATCAAGTACTGATAGAGTCAGTGACTGGTGAAAGTAAGGTTATTGGTTTAAATAGCACCTTTTGCCTGGGGAGAGAAGCGAGTTAGCTCTCCGATGTCTCTTATACAATGGTCCTAGTTCCAATATGCAGAAAAGCCAGCTAGCTCTCTGATGTCTCTTACATTCGCCCTAATTTCAATCATGCAGGCCCTTGACTACGTCTCCTAAAACCTTGATCTTGATGATTTAATTACAATATATAAATTTTGATGGTAGGGATGAATATGAAGTTTTCACACCACAGAATTTTTTCTCCTTTCCACAATTTATGTTCTTCTTGCATGTAACAGCCCTAGAACTTTTAGCTCATTCTAAAATCATCTATAGATTCTAAGTCCAAAATCTCATTTAAGCTATCATCTAAATAAGATATGGATAAGATCCAAAATATGAGCCATTCCAATACAAATTGTCCTCCAGCTGAAAAGTTGTATGCTTCCGGAATGCCATTCTGGGAGCAATATAGGTTGGACATTCAAATGTTGTTGCAGGGTGTGAGCGACATCACACCAGACATGTCTAAGGTTATTAAGGAGTCTTTATTAATCAAGCTTGAAGACAACAGAACACAATAGCAAATTACAAGTCCATACAGCAATCCACCTAATCATAATCCAACCAATCATAATCCTAAAAGAAACAAATGGTCATCATCCTTAAGTCCATCCATTAAGCTGAAGACCAGTGTCCCAGCTTCCCCAGCAATATAAGTTATACTAAGAGACATACAGCGAATAACCTGGACACACTTACAAAGAACCTGGACACACTTACAAAGCTGCAGACATTCACCTTTCTCTGGCTTCTCTGCCCACATTCTACTACTGCTTGGCCTCACCCCTCTTAGAACTCCAGATAGTACACAAAGCAGAAACAACATTATTATAACCATTGCCTCTTCTAAGCAGTACACAGGGACCATGCTCAGGGGATTACCTGTCCTGGGTCAGCCAAGAGTCGAGGTGCCAGAGTAACAGAAGCACCTGGCCAGAAAGAGAGTGAGAGCCCCTGCTTCACGGGCCTTTTAAAGGGGCTTGTGAGGGGAGTGGTTACACACAACACAATACCGTCCCCTCTCAGTTGATAGGTGAGTCACAGGTGGGCAGGAGTGAATACCTAAGTGTTGTGGGCTAAGGAGTTGATTAGTGCTCGTTAGGATGGACAGGAACAGGAACTGGGCTAGTAACTAAAAACACCTAGACCAATTGGACTTCCAATAACCTGGCTCATTTAGGATGTGGGGGAAGTGGTTGAGGAGGCAATTACCATTCCCTTGCTGTAGGACCCACCTTCAGGACAGAAGTTGGGAGACACAGCCAAATTTCATTTGTCCACTGTCAATGGGTGCTGGCTATCACAGGCTGCACCACATAACAATGTAAAGAGGGAGAAATAGGAAAAAAAGAAAGAAGTAACAGTGTCCAAGTCAGTCTGAAATTTAATACTGGAAATAGTACTAAATCTAAACTCAGCCTCAACAAAAATATTTGAGAACAAGCATTTAGCCTAGTAGTTAAGGTATGTGCCATGTGCATTGAGGTGGCTGAGTTCCATTCCCAGCTATGGCTGCCGGTTAGAGCTTTCTGCCTGTGCAGACCCAGCGGCAAAGTCAGCAGGGCTCAAGTATGTGGCTTTCTGTCAAACATGTATAAGGCCAGATTAATTTCCTGACTCCTGACCCAGCCCTAACTTCTGTAGATATTTGGAGATTGTGTCCTCGAAGGAAGGAAGGAAGGAAGGAAGGAAGGAAGGAAGGAAGGAAGGAAGGAAGGAAGGAAGGAAGGAAGAAGGAAGGGAAGGGGAGGGGAGGGGAGGGGAGGGGAGGGAAGGGAGGGGAAGGGAGCAGAGGGGAAGGGAGGGGAAGGGAGGGAGGAGGAAAGAAAAAAGAGGAAAGGAAAGAAAAGGAAAGAAAAAAGAGAAAAACCTTGATGTCCCGCCTCCCACGCGCAGTGAGTCGTGGCTGGGTGCCTACAGCTTTGCTGGACATAGCCCATTTCACAGCTCTCTGCTTGGATGACACCTCTGGCTCCTCTGGGCTGATTTTACCTGAAAATGACAGCAAATGCAGGCCCCTGGCCATGTAATATCTTTATAGCAAGCAATTATCACAGTGAAGCAGAATTTCAGGAGATGCCACTCAACTCAGGAAACCTATTTCCTGGCTGCTCTGGTCATGACTGTGAAGGTGAGGGAGAGACTCCATTATGCCGCCAGTTTTCTTTTTCTAGTGTTATTAGCAGAGCTAAAAGGCTCCTTTAAACTTGGATTCCTGCTGTTCAACTGGGGAAAGGATCTGCTCCAAAATTTAATCTTCTAGATCTTCAAGTGCCTACAATGAACAAGATTTTAATTTTAAATGTGGTTTTAAGCCAATGTTTATAAAGGTTTGGAATAAAATGTTTCTGCAACAAAATCCCATATCATGTAATTTTTAATAATATAAAATAGAATAGATTTCATGTAACTCAAACAGAAAATTCTAAGAATGTCTCCTACTCATTTTCTTTTTCTCTTCCTCTTTCTCTCTCTCCTTCATTCTTTCCCTTTCTTTTCTTTCGTCCTTTGTCTTTCTTCCCTTTCTTCTTTCTTTCTCTCTCTCTTTCCTTCTTTTTAAAAAATATTTATTGATTTTTATTGCTAAGTCGGATATACAGAGAGGAAGATCTTCCATCCAATGATTCTCTTCCCAAGTAACCGCAACAGCTGGTGCTATGCCCATCCGAAGCCAAAAGCCAGGAACTTCCTCCAGGTCTCCCACACAGGTACAGGGTCCCAAGGCTTTGGGCCGTCCTCCACTGCTTTCCCAGGCCACAAGCAGGGAGCTAGAAGGAAAGTGGAGCTGCCGGGATTAGAACCGGTGCCCAAATGGGATCCCAGTGCGTTCAAGGTAAGGACTTTAGCTGCTAGGCCACACTGCTAGGCCCTCTTCTTTCCTTCTTACTTTTTGTAATAACATTTTAAATTTACTGTGTAGTCACACGCTTAATGTTTCACTACATGAATAGCTCAACAAATCAAAAGTAGAGAGATTACTGTTCAACAGGAATAGACAAAGTCTAAAAGCAGCAATCAAATCCTTACATGTGGTTTCAGTAATACATGTACATTATTTGTGTTCTGCATATTGATTGACTACTATATATCAGAGAAAATGTGATATTTATCTTTTTAGATGTGGCTTATTTCACTAGTTGCAATGATCTCCAAATGCATCAACTTTTTTTTTTTTTGCAAAAGGCAGGATTTCATTTCTTTTATGAATGGTTAGTATTTATTCATGCATAGACAGTACATTTGTCTTATCCATTCATCCAGTCATTGACATCTAAGTTGATTCTATACTTAGCCATTGTAAATAAACACAGAGATGTAGGTAAGTTTCATTTGTTTAGTTAATTTCCTTTAGGTATATGTCCAGGAGTAGCTTGGCTACATCATGTAGTTGATCTACTTTAAGATTTCTGAAGAATTTCCACACTCTCTTTCACAATGGCTGTTTACACTCCCACCAACAAACAGTGTGTTAGCACACCTTTGCCCTACATCCTTACCAGCATTTTTTTGGGAGGGCTTTGGGATGATAACCATTCTAAACGGGGTAGGGTGAAATTGCATTGTAACTTCTACTCACTGCTTCCTGGTGACCAGTGGTCCTGAGCATTTGTTTTCATGTGTCTGCTGGCCATTTATATTTCATCCTTTGAAACATACCTGTTCATACCCAATTCTTAACTGGATTATTTTGTTTGTTGGGATTGAGTTCCTTGAGTTCCTTACATGTTCTGGATGTTAATCTTCATCAGATGTATAGTTTGCAAATATTCTTCCCCTTTCTGTCAGTTGCCTCTTCACTTTATTGAGTGTAGCTTGGTGTAATGTAATTCTACTTATCTATTTTTGCTATCATGGCTTATACCTCTGGAGTCTTAGCCATGAAGTCTTGGCCTATGGCAACATCTTGGTGTGTTTTCCCATATTAGTTATTTGACAATTTCAAGAATTAGGTTTGGATTCTTGATCTGTTTTGAGTTGATTTTGTGCAGGATGCATGATAGGAATTCTGTTTCATATTTCTGCATGCAGAGATCAAATTTTTCCCAAATCATTTGTTTAAGAGACTGTCCTTTCTCCAGGGAGTGATTTTAGTTCATTTGTCAGAGGTTAGTTGGTTTTGAATCATGGAATAATTTCTGAGGTTTGTATTCTGCAACATGGGGACACACGTCCACTTTGGTGCCTGTGACAGGCAGTTTGATTGTAACAATGCTGTAGTACAGCTTAAAATCTATCATTGTGAGTTTCCAGCTTTGTTTTTAGTGTGTAAAATTGTTTTAGTGGGCCCAGCGCAGTGTGGCCTAGCAGCTAAAGCCCTCGCCTTGAATTGCCAGGATCCCATATGGGCACCAGCTCTAATCCCATCCTTGCAGCTCCACTTCCCTTCTAGCTACCTGCTTGTGGCCTGGGAAAGCAGTGGAGGACGGCCCAAAGCCTTGGGACCCTGTACCTGTGTGGGAGACCTGGAGGAGGTTCCTGGCTCCTGGCTTCAGATGGGCGTAGCACCGGCTGTTGCGGCTACTTGGGGAGTGAATCATCAGACAGAAGATCTTCCTCTCTGTCTCTTCTCTCACTATATATCTGATTTTGCAATAAACATCAATAAATATTTTTAAAAAGATTGTTTTAGCTATTCAGAATCTCTTGTGTTTCCGTGTAAATTTTAACTTTTTTTTTTAAGAACAATTTGGAGAATTTTCTTGGTATTTTGATTAAGATTGCATTGACTTTTGATGAAACTAATTGTTCCAAACCATAAATATTGAAGACTTTCATTTTTTTGTGCGTGCCTTCTATTTCTTTCTTTAATTTTGTATACTTTTAACTATAGACATCTCTCACATACTTGGTCAAATTCTTTACACGGTATTCAATTTTTTATAGCTGTTGTGAATGGAGCTGTTCTTATAAGTTCTTTCTCAGCCGTGGCATTGTCTGTGTATACAAAGGTCATTGGTTTTGCTTACTTATTTTATATTCCAATAGTCTCCCTCTCTGATCAATCCACAATCGCTACACCCAGGAGCACATGGGTTCCCCAACCCAGCCTTCTGAACCCAGTCTTCCAGAGGGGTAGTGTGCTGCCCTGGAGTTATGCCTGCTCACTGAGGCCCTATGCTTCTGGCACATGTACTGGCCTGGGACCTTACCACTCCACACATCGAAGATCCAGGTCTGATCAAAGTTCCCCAAACCCTGTCCACCAGCACACCAGACCAGCATGCTAACGTCATGCTCTTCCCTCCATTCCCCCAACCTTGCCTGGAACCAAGCACATGGTTGGAACCAAGCCATGGGAAATCCCCAGGCTCACTCTGCTTGCCTTTATGTGAGCCCCCAGGTTCCCGCATGCCCTGCAAGTGCTGTTCCCCAGACTCACTGCAAGCCCACACCCCCAGGGCCTCATGAGTCTGCTGCCTGGACATTGGCGCAAAACTTATTAACTTCTTTCCAATGTATATCCCCTTTAAAAAAAATGTGTATCCTTTTTGATTTATTTTTCTTACACAATAGCTCTAACACTTCCATCTGTAATCTGTGATTACAGATGTTAATGAAAATGCTGGGTATGGGTCTGTCATATAGTTGCCTTAATTGTGTTGAAGTGTGTTTCTACAAAACCCAATTTTTATAAAAAATTATTGCTTTTATTTGAATGGCAGAGTTACAGAGAGAGAAGGAGATACATAAACAGAGAAACACAGAGACCAAAAAAAATCTTCTGTTCTCTGGTTTATTCCCCCAAATTGCCACAATGGCAAGTTGGGCTTGTTCAGCTGGGGCCAAGAGGTTTTTCTAGGTCTCCCATGTGGGTGCAGGTGTCCAAGGATTTGGCCCTTCTCCACTGCTTTTTCAGGCACATTAGCAGGAAACTGGATTGAAAGGAGAGCATACAGGACTTGAAACATGGCCTATATGGAATGCTGATGTTGCCGGAAGAGGCTTAGTTTGCTATGCCATGGTGCTGGCCTCTACACCCATTTTTTAGCTTTTCTTTCTTTCTTTCTTTCTTTCTTTCTTTCTTTCTTTCTTTCTTTCTTTCTTTCTTTCTTTCTTTCTTTCTTTCTTTCTTTTATGAAAGAATGTTATGTTTTATCACATACTTTTTCTGCATCTATTGGGATCATCATGTGATTTTGTTGACATGATTTGTTGTGTATTGATTTGCATACACTGGGATCATTGCAGCATCCTCGGGACAAATATTAAATTCAGCAAGCTGGTGTTTTGCTTAGGATTTTGCAACTGTGTTCATCAGGATTGTTGATCTAGAGTTCTCATTGTTTGCTTAGTGTTTCCTGGTTTTGAAATGAAGCTGGTACTACTGATAGAAAGAATTTTGAAGGGTTCCTTCCTTTTTAATTGAAGTTTGAGAAGAATTCAGATTAATTCTTCCTTGAAAGTTTGGTTCTGAGCTCTCTTTGTTGGGATATCAGTTATGACTTTTTCAGTCTTGATTATTGGTCTAATTTAGCTTTCTCTGAATTCAAGTGTCATTTTGATAAGTTGTATGTGTCCAGAAACCTACCCATTTTTGTAGATTTTCCAATTTGTTGACGTATTGCTCTTTGTAGTAGCTTCTGCTGATTCTGTTTTATTTATGTGATACCCATTGTAACATTTTCTTTTTTATCTATGGCTTTATTCATTTGAGACTTCTCCCCTTTCTGGTTATTTGGGTCAATTGTTTATTAATCTCATTTACTTTTTGCAAAACAGCTCTTCATTTTACTGGTCTTTTATATCAGATTACATCAAGCTAAGAAACTTCTGCAAAGGAAAACACTCAGCAAAGTGTAGCAGCAACTTCCAGAATGGGAGGAAATGTTTACAAAATTTCAATTTTGCTATTTCTTCTCCAGCTTTTGTTGTTATTTTCTCTCTCCTACTTTAAGGTGCAATTTGTTCTTGTTCTTCTAAGTCTTTGAAGTACATAGTTAGATTGCTTTTTTCATATCATTCTAATTTCTTGGTGTAGGTACTAATGCTTTTCTCTGAACACTATTTTTGCTGTATCCCATAAATTTAGATAGGTTGTGTTCTCACTTTCACATTTCAAGGAACTGTTAAAGTTTCCTTTTTATTTCTTCTATAACCCACTTCTCATTCAGAAATATGTATATATTTTTATGTTTTCTGAAGTTTCTTATGTTGCCAATTTCCAGTTTCATCCCATTGTGGTCAGAAAAGTTGCATGACACTATTTCAATTTTTTTGAATTTGTGGAGACTTATTTTAACCCTTAGCATGTGGTCTTTCCTGAAAAAAGTTTCATGTAATAACAAAAATAATATTTTTACTGCAATGTGAATGAAATATTCTGTAGCTATCAATTTAGATCCATGGGGTCGAAAGTGTGGACTCATTCTTATTGCTGATTTTTTTTTTTTTTTTGGTCTGGTTGATCTACCCACTGATAAAAGTGGGATGTTGATGACCTCTATTATTGTTGTATCCGACCACATATACTTACCTTTAGATCTACTAACTTAACATCTCTTTTAAATCGTTGCATGCCCTAGCAAGGAGTACATGCATTTACTATAGTCCTATATTCCTGCTGAGTTGGTCCCATATTGATTATGTAATGCTTTTCTTCGTCTCTTTTAGCAGTTTTTGTCTTATCATTTACTTTGTTATTTATAACTATTCCTACTTACTTTTGATTAGCGCTGGCACAGATACTATGTTCCAATTTTTCATTTTTAGATCTTTTTATACTTGTTGGTGACGTGTGCTTCTTGTTAGCAGCATACGTATAGATGGGTTTTGTTTTTAACTCTCCATAGCAGTCTGTGTATTTTACTTTTATTTTTTAATTTCTTTTTTATTGTTGTCATCATTTTCCATGATACAGTATTGTAGGTATAGGGATTCCTCTCTTCCTCTCCCTTTTCTCCCTCCCCATTTTCCTTCCTACTATCTTCTCCATATTATCACAGTATTATAGTTATTTAGTAACAGTTACAAGTTTAACATGCTGCTATTTTAAGTGTATAGTAGCATTGTAGGTATAGGCAAAGGTAGAAAAATCAATATCATATTGTCAAAGTATATTTAACTGATTCATTCAGGGTCCATTTATTTTGGAGCAGAGATGCATCCTGCGACGTTATCTCTCTCAGTATACTAGTCTCCATTGTGCCTTTCATCTAGGAGAATACATGCATACACCTGTTTGCCTGCATATCTGCTTTGTATTTAGCATGAAAGGTGTCTTATATCAGAGAGAACATATGATATTTATCCTTTTAGAATTGTCTTATTGTATAATGATCCCCAGACAGTCTGTGTATTTTAGTTGGAGAATCCAGTACATTTACCATCAAGCTTATCATTGATAAGTAATGACTTATTTCTGCCATTTTTCCATAAACATTCTTATTGCTTATTTTGGATATCCTTTGTTATTTTACTGACAGCTTTTGCCCTCTTTTAAAAAAATGTTGTCCATTATCTTTCTGTTTCTGTATGTAATATTCACCTAAGTGTTATTTGTGAGCCTGTCCAGATCATAACAAATTCTTTCAATTTTTGCTTTGTTTGGGAAGATCTTTATTTCACGTTCCTTTACAAATTAGAGATTTTCTGAGTAAAATATTCTAAATTTGCATTCTTTTTTTGAATTTTAAGACTTGCACTGTTTATTTCCTATTCGTCCATAGGGCCGATGAGAAATTTTCTATCAACTTAATTTTAGGTTCTATACAGGTAATGTTTCTCACTTGCACATTTTAGGATATTTTCTTTATTTTTCCATTTTGAAAGTTTGATTATTTTATGGTTTTCTGACCATGCCTATTTGGAATTTTATGTGCTTTATGTATAATTCTATGTATTTGGATGTCTACATTTTTCTCCAAATTAAGTAAATTTTCAGTATTGTTGGAGAATTTTTCATTCATAGCATTCATGGGTTTCTGTATTTCTTGTAACTACCTCTTTGCTTGAATTTGAATAATCTTCCATTCTTTTGAATTACTTCTCAGGCATTTGTTTTCAATTTCCTGATTATTGTAGTGCAATATTAATATACTATTACGTTCCTTTTGAGGAGCTACATTGCCTCCTTCACTCTTATTTCTTGTGTTTGTGCTTTTGTTTTTATGCATCTGGGGAATCTCTTGGTGGTGTCCCCTTTAAAGGTCTTTGCTTGTTGGTTTTCTTGAACATGTACCTCCGTGGCTTGGTAGAATGCCTGGGGCTGACGGTGACTATCTGAGTGTGTGCTTGGTGAGACCAGGGAGCTCTGGCTAGCATTTGTGCTGGAGCAAGAGTCCCAAGTTTCACCCAAGTTTCGTACGGCAGAACTGCTCTGTCACAAGTAATGAGAGGTATGCTGTGCTGGCTGATATGTTCACAGCCTCAGCCTTTGTCTGCTCCAAGGTGAAGCAACTGCCTCTGTGCTTGGATTGAGTGCCCAGTGCCTGTGCACATTATCCGCTCAGACATACGAATTGCACAGAGGACCAAAGTACTGCACAAGGTGAGCACAGATCCCTTCCTGAAAAGGGGAGCAAGCCGTGTGACTTCTGTTCATGCAACAAGTGGGTACCCGCACTCTCTCCAGGCTGCACTCACGGTCAGGAGGAATGGCACAATATTCTCCCAGACAAGACCGCCAGTGGTGTATGTCTGCCACAGCCCCCTCTCACCTTGCTCTGGGAAGTTGTCATGTCCCTCCCAGCTGCCAGCCGTGGAAGTCACTTGCAGCTGCTGGTTGCTATGTGTTTTCACATTTTCTTTGCTGATTCATAGAGTGCATTCTACTCTGTACTTCTTCCACTGAAAGCTTGTTTTTTTGTTTGTTTGTTTTTGCCAACTGCCCGCTGGGAGTGTGGTCTTTCCTGTATTTTCTGATATAGACCCAGAATAAAATCTGTATGTTTTCTTCCTATTCAGCCATGCTGAACTTGTAGCATATGATTTAAATCAAATCTACCCATAATTTAAAAAAAAAACAGCATTTATTTGACAGGAAGAGTGACATGGACAGAAAGGGAGAGACAGAGAGAAAGAAGAGAGGCAGACAGAAGGGGAAGAGGATTCTGTTTCATTTTAGAAGCACAGATTCCTCTGTCCATTGAGGTTCTTCTGTGCTCATGTTCTATCAGCCTTCCTCACTGCTCTTTCAAACAATTATCCAGACTGAAATCTGCTAGGTTCAGGCAAAAGGGGAGAATAATGCACTGGAACTTGTCCAGAAGGGCAAGTTGGGTCACAGCGTTGGAGGACAGAACTCTTTTTTTTTTTTTTCCCTTTGCTTCATGGACACTACCTCGTATGGTTCCAGCACGTCCTGTATGTGCCGAAAACCTGCATCTCATTTCTGTTGAAATATGTTTTCAATTTAGGATTTGAGTTTCCAGATTGACTTATGAACATCTGAAGAACTCAATGTCACCATGACATAATGTTCCCCAAAGGCCAGTTGGCCGTCAGCAAAGAAATGGGCAATGATTAGCTGGCTATCAGTGGTCAAAGGTGCTGCAGGGACTGTGGAAACTGATTTGGGAAAAAGAAGGGGAGAAGGGGGAAGAGGGGGTGTAGTGGGGGAGGGGACATGGCAAAAGGGTGTATTGGAAAATGAAGGATGAAGACAGTGTAGAAAATTGAAAACATCACTTTAAAATTTTAAAGGCACTTTAAAAATAATTAATAATACACTTGGGGATAGAGACCTAGAACCAAAGGGCAAAGTTTTCTACATCTGAAGAAATTGAATTCAGAAAAGTTTCAGGAACTAATCATCACATAGTTGTTTAAAAATCGCAATAATTATAACAATTAAGAATTAGTGATTCCAGCTATCATTATCACCTAGGATGAACTGTTTCCACGTCTGCCACTCTGCCAGTATTTAATACATTTAATCATCTGTGGAAGTACTAACACAAAAGAAAGCAAAATTCAACAATTTGCAAAATTGTAACAATCATTTCCTTGCGCTCTTTTCTTCTTACAATAGTGGAATAATCAAGATCTTTCTAACTGTATTTGAAATGGAAAAAACAATTGCAGAAGTAATTCTAAGAAGTCATTCTAAGTGGAGATGGCGGGAAAGTGTTCAGTTCACTGATTTCTGTCTGTGAATATCAGTTTTGTCATCCCTTACCTGACCTGACCTGCAGGCCACTTCTTTTGTCTTTATTGGATTCTCCCGGACTGTGAACCAGCTATCCTTATGGGACATATTCCATTCCCTCCATTACTGTGAATCATAAGATGAGCTTCCTCAGAGCGCGCTTCTGTGCTGTTGACGGAGAGCAGTTCTGAGACAGGTGGTCCTTTGTAACATTTGCCTTGGGAGTTTTCTGCAGCATTTCGTCAGCAAAGATTCTTGAGCACCCTGAACCATGGGAGCTTATTTTTAAAATATAATACTGTGCCTACTCAAAAATTCTAAGCGGCTACTGTATAAAAAAAAATGCAACAAGCATAAGTATGAGCTTTATTGTGATCCTTTTTTCTAACTTCCAATGCTGTTTCATTTCATTGCAATTTAAATTTACGTCTGAATGAAATTGTGTTTTCATAGGAAAGTAAGTTGAATTTCAATCCGAAATCAAGTGGATATGGAATTTTAGCTCAAATACTGCTATGTGACTTCAGTTCCAAACCTTCTGAGTTTTAATTATCTTAATTGTACAAACGAGGAAAAGAAGGGCAACTTTTTCCAGTCTTTGCTTTGATCTTGCCAGATGGATTATGAATAAGCTTAACTCGTTCACAATCTGCAGTGACCCAGTTTTTGAAGTTTCTCAGTCAGAACAAAACTTTTCATTCCTAGTGTTTGTAGCATGTTCTTCAAGTCAATAGCATAGCGTTTGCTATGCTACATTAACTAGTTGTTAACATGTATGCTATCCTGTAAGATTGGAAGTTTCCATTTAAAAAAAAAACTTTACTTATTTATTTTAATGGAAGTGTAACAGAGAGATAGGGAGAGACCGAGGGGATATTGTATCTTCTGCTTCACTCCCCAGATGACCACGGCATGGCCAGACTGACACCAGGAGTTTCTTTAGGGTCTCCCATGTGCATATAGGGTTTCAAATATTTGAGTCATTTTCTGTTGCTTTCTAAGGGGCATTCGCCAGGAACTGGATCTGAAGTGGAGCAGCCAGGGCCCAGACAGGCATTGATTTAGGGTGTAAATATCGTAGACAGTAGCCTTACTCACAGTGCCAAACTGTCAGCCTCGGATTACGTCTTTTTCAATTTCTTGACGTTATGCTATTTTATTTTAAGATTGTTTGATTACCCTTTACTGTTAAATGTTGACTAAGTGCTAATTTGCTTAGTGATTCTTATTTTTCAAATTTCTAAAGTATAGTTATTTGAAAAAGAGAGAGAGAGAGAGAGCTTACATTTTTAAATTCATTCCTTAAAAGGGCACAATGAACCAGGCTTGGCTTGACCAAATTCTGGGCTTTCTACATGAGTTCCAGGTATCTAATTATCTGAACCGTCACAGCTGCCTCTCAGGGTTTGAGTTAGCAGCAAGCTAAAGGCAAGAACCTGAGGCAGGGATAAAACCCAGGTACGCCAGTGTGGGATGTGTACATCTGAAACACCGGTTCAATGGCCACCCGTGTGCTTCTCACTCTTCCATCTCTTGTGGGAAGATGTGTCTAGGTCCATAGCTAACTTGTTTTTGTTTTTCAGGTCTTACGTTGGAAACATTTTCTTAAATATTTTAAGTCTTCCTCTTCCAGTATTGATATCTTTTTAATGAAAGTGAACAGTACCAGGTGAGTACTGTTACGCAGGCTTTCCCCCTGGCGTGAGACAGGAGCCCTGTAGGATGGCATCACATTCAAGCCATCTGTTAAGTTAGTGCATTATAATTTTGAGCAAAACCAATTTTTTTCCAAAGGAATTCTTTTTTTTTTTTTTTTTTTTTTGGTTTTAAAATAGTAATTTTTTTTTTTTTATCCATTTTATTGTATTGTTGTTGACAATCTTTACATAGTTAACTATAGCTGAAGGAAAAACGAGAAAAAAAAAAAGGTTCAGGGGGATAGGGAGGTGGGCAATGCTATTATGTCCATATTGTTTCCATCATGTATCTGAGGTAAAAGGGGATATTGAGGGAGAAGCCCCACCCGGTTTCCCGCCCACCCCAAGTCCCGGATGTGGGGCATGCTCTGAGATATGTGCTCAAGTGGAGTTAATAGTTCTCCAGTTATGAGTCACTGCCAGTTTCGCTCGATGAGGTGGTCCACTGATTGATATGGTCCATCATGAAGTCTCCATTTGTCCCATATTTCGCTGCCAACATGTAGCTGAGATGAATGATTGTCCTATTCTGTCTTCTGTCTTTTCTTGGTTAGAATTCTGAGTCCAGCAGTTCAAGTGGGGAGATCTCCAAAGATACTTTGAGGTATTCCCAGATTAGTTGCTTGTATGTTCTAGCAAGCACAGGGCCCGGCACAGTCCATCACCCTATCAGCTGGTGGTTGCAATTGCTGTGTTGGTTCTGTTTTCAGTCCCGAGTTGCACTGGAACCAATGGGTGTTGCAGTCCAGTCTGGTTTGGCCCTTACATCAACCAGTGGGAGCTGCAGCCTAGTTGGGGCGACCCACAATAACCCCCACCAGACCGCCCCCTACCCTGGTTTGCCAGTATGTGTAGCAGAAGACCAATCTGTCCCCCATCCCATTTGGCTCTGGTACTTGTCAATGGGTATTAAAGCTTAGTTTTATCTAACCAACTCAACCATCCAGCCCTCACAGATATTGTTGAGTACCTCTCTATCTAGCCATCCCAGCCCCCGTCCTAGTTTTCATGCCCTCCCACGGGAATAGTGACCCAAGAAGGGGGAACCCACTTTTTCCTTCCCAGGTCTCTCTGTCCCGGTTTATGCACTCTTTAGGTGGTCCTGTGATTTGACTCGACAGAATTAGTCCCCAGTGCCAGCTTCTGCCAGCTGATGCTGTGGCCCTGATCTAGTCCACATGTAGCGCACAGGTGTTGTAGCCTTGCTTAGTCGTGTCTGTCTCCCAGCCAACACTCTCCAGTGGGAGTGGTTGTCCAGCGAGGGGACCAGCCCCTTAACCCCCCCGCCAGCTCTGCCCCTCCCTTCCTGGATCTCACATGTGCTGGATGGGTGCTGCATTCATATCCAGTACAGGCAACCACGCCCTGGCGTTCCATAATGTGTACTGGTTTTGTCGCAACCAAACCCGGCCCATTCCACACTCTGTTCTGGTGATCGGATTTGCCAGAGGATGACATGAACTGATTCAGCCTGGTCTGCTCCTGACCCATGCCGAATGCATGCCAGTGGGAAACTTTCCATGGCCTATTCTGGGCTGTTTCCAATCATGCTTCTCGCGCTTACCTGCAGGGACTGTGTCCTGCCAGAGGAGTTGCCCAGGCTCCTCCATCAGAACCCCTCCCAATGCCAGATTTTGCGCTTGCCAGGGGGTTCTTGAGCCAACCCTACTCAGTTCACCTCCTGTCCTAGCAGGAACAGTGGCTTTTCCTGGCTGGCTTTCACCCCATTTTGACTCTTGTTGTTGGATGTTTCAGCCCAGCCATGGCTCGTCCATACCCACATACAGCTCACACATGGCTCAGAAGGGGATTGAGACCCAGCCTAGTCAGTCCCACATCTACCCTGTTTCTCCATAACACCAGATGGTGCTGGGATCTGAACCGGCCTGGTGCATCCAATCCCAGCCCACACTAGTGCCTCGGGTGACTGCAACTGTTTCCTAGATAGAACGCAGCCCCCATTCCAGCACATACACCCCTTGGTGGGAACCTCATCCCAGTTGTGGCATACCAGATTGGGACCGTTCCTAGCCGTAAATCACGCACCTGTACGTGGTTGCTCCGAGGACCATTAGGTGCCAGCCTGCTACACAAGCCGGAGCTTATCTTTTACTTGATAGGTGTTCAAAGCTCAGCATTATTAAGGGATTGGAAGTTCTTCAAAGGAAGAGTTACTGGCATTGGGAATCTTTAGGATTGACTCAGATCCCAGAAACAGTGGGGTCACTCTAGAGCTATCTCAGCAGCGATTCAGACGTCCAATACCCCAGAGCTCCCCGGCCGGGCGGCCAGCAGGCACAGCCTGGCGCCAAATGGCGCGCTGGCTGCCCGGGCCCAGCCCGCCATGAGCCATGGGCACATGGCGGACTGGGTTCGGGATCCGAGCTAGACGTCCTCTCCCGCAGCCCTCGGCTCGCCTCTGGCAGCCGGAGGTTAAATCCCGCAGGCCCAAGGTTGCGCCCCTCCCCAATCCCGTTCACCCACCACCCAATGAGGGTGGTGGGTGGGTCCCGGACACGCCCAGTCACGGAGGCCTCCCCCCTCGGCGTACTCACCCCAGAAGGAAGCAGTCCCCGCACCCAGGCATGTCCGGGCCCAGCCCGCCATGAGCCATGGGCACATGGCGGACTGGGTTCGGGATCCGAGCTAGACGTCCTCTCCCGCAGCCCTCCTCCAAAGGAATTCTTTAGGATGAGAGAAGGATGACAAAGTGTAACCAATATTTTAGTTCAGTTTTCATATTTCCCCTCGTCATTTGACAATAAGATAGTAGGAAAATAATAAGCTTGACGTCTAAGCAAGGTAATACTGGTTGAATCAATCATTACCTTGCACAATTTGCGATAACTGTTAGGGAAATGAAAATGTGTTTATCACCTAGTTCAATATGGTACTGTCTAGGATAGTAGCTGAAGTTAATTCTACTTCATCCTGTCGTATTAGTTTACGGAACTTAATTAAAAAGATAAACTTTACACAGTGAATCACTGAGTTTGTTTTATCTATGCTGTTATCTTATCTTTCTAAATTTCACTGTATCCACCCCTGCAAAACTTCTATTAATAGGACTTTTCAATGTTTTAAATTGACGATTCTGAAAATACAAAAAAGGAAGAGTATTTATTTAAACTTTTTTTCTCTAAATCTAGAGGTTGCCTTTGAAAGTCTTCAATATGAAGAACTCTAAATGACTCTTCTTAGTGATTTTTCCTCATCTGGAAACAAAATCAGTCGTATTGTAGAAAATCCTTCATGCTTAGAAACATTATATAAGCTTTATGTTAGTAAGGGACAGTGGCTTGTATTTTGAAAAACATGTATCTTTTGACATTGCACTGGTTGTCTCTTAAAACCTTGCGAAAGACGCATGAAGATGTCAGATCTTGACTGAAGAGTTACACGAGTTTTCTAAAGGCTCCTTGCATCTTGCTTCTCTTCTTTCAACAGTCCTACTGCATTCAGAGAACTTTGCTTTTGCAAAGCTTCCAAAGTCTCTCCTATTGTTTTGCCTTTGGTGCTCTTTCTAGATGACCAGTTTTATAAATGTCCTTGGATAATCGGCTCCTTTATAAGCAAGTCCTTCGGAGGTCAGGGGCTAATGGTATCAAACATCAGGCTGTCTGCTTTATTCCTGGAGTGTTTGGTTAAGATCAAGATGTCAGATAAGAGTGAAGTTGCTCTGACTGGGAAAGGAAATGGCCCCCAACACAGCAATTCCTCGAGGGAGCCCAGAGAGGGAGAGGCACGGAACACCAAACAGATGGTTGTTGCCTTTTGTCTAAAGTGCTTAGGTAGTCACAGCATCTTTAGCTAAAGAGAGAAAAGCCATATTTTGAGGTATGGGTAAAATGAAGGAAGATTCATCTTCAGATCAACACTATCAAGATCAGCAGTAAGTCAGATGAGCAGAAAGGAGCTGTGAAGCAAAACAAATGACTTTCCAGTTCTCTGAGTTTAAATCCAGACTCCCTGGGTTTGGAGGTCAAAGCTCACCACTCAAAGTGACACCTCGTTTTTTATTTAAGTGCTTTTCTTTGGAGGAGTTGAAAGCACCTGGCAGACATTAGCTGTTGTAAGCAGTGAAAGGAAGACACGGGGACGACCCGGTGGAGAGATCTGAGTGACTTGTCTAGTACAACAATGCCAATTTTAATTTCACATATTTTTGTTTTATACACACTTTCAAGGGGCTATTGCCATTTCAGCCAGCTCCCTGTTTTGTAGAAGACAACTTCTCTAGTGGAATGCTTTCTTCTGAAAGAATTTTGGAGTCTCCCCAGGGTCGCGACACAGTCCCTATGCCTGACCATGTCTGCTCTGGTAGTTGTCTTTATCTTTTCCATTTTTCTCATTTTTATAATTATTTGTTTCTCATTTTTTTCACTGATCAAAGGCTGTCTTAATGGTCTGCAACAATCAATTTAGGAGTAAATGTGAAAAAGAACATGGGAAATCATTAAAATTTAGAGTATAAACGAAGGAGAGTATTTGGAGTGGCAACTGCAGTTCAATGTCTTCATTTTACTGATGAAGAAATTAAACCCCAGATATTTCCAAGTCCTTCATTACCAGAGTGGCGGTGGGGCAGGGTTGGTGGGCACTTTTATTTATGGTGAAAGTATACAACTAGAGAAAACCCTGAGGAGGGTAGAACCCGTCCTGGGGCTGGCTGCTCCTCTGCTACATCATCTGTACCATGTTCAGCAACACTGCTCCTTTAGGGCTAGGTCCTTCCTTAGACAAAGGGGAACAATGCCCGGTATGGTGGCCATGCCCTTCATGTCCCAGTGACTAGGATCACCTAGCATATCTGTCTTGCAGAATCTGATGACCCATTCTTTGGAACATGAGTCACTTATTGGACTTCAAATCTGCTTGCAGTACTGGCCAAGTTTCTCAACTCCTCAGTGCTCTCCTGTCATACATCAAAGGGAACTCACAACACTTGTTGCTTCTGAGCTTAGGTCATCTATTACCCATGTCGGCTGGTCTCTGGAGCTCTACGTGTAGATCACTATAGCCCTCTGTTATTTCAGAAACAATGTGAATTGTTTCCTCTGTAAAGACCTGTCTGACTCTCTAAATGAGCTCTGACCATATAAAGCACTGTCCATGCTGAGAACCTGCCATAGGCTTGCATGCACAAGTACCTGTTGTACTTTTTCAGTGACTCTGTATGAAGCCTACGCAGTCATAAACTTCATCTTCTGCATTAGTACCTGCCATGTTACTGGATACAAAAATAGACGTGTAAGGAATACCTTGAAATTTTCTCTGCTTTGAAAGTTGTGGTTAGAGATGGGAGTGTGGCACCACAGTTAAGACTCTGCCCAACATGTCTGCATCCTAACAGTTTGCCTGGATTCAAGTCTTGGCACTGCTTCTGATCCAACAACCTGCTGATGTCCACCCCTGGGTGCCAGCAGATGATGGCTCAAGTACTTGGGTTCCTGTCTCTCACAGAAAACCAGGTACAATTTTGGCTCCCTGTTTTAACCTGTCCCCGTTCAAGCATTTGCAAGGAATTTGCAAGAATGAACCAGGAAGTAGAAGTTTTGTCTGTATCTGTGTCTGCCTCTGTCACTCTTCCTCTCTGCTTTTTAAATAAACAATAAGTATTTTTAAGAAAGTTGCAGTTGTAAGAAAACCCTCATCCCTCTTTTTTATTTACTTATTCACCTACTCTCCACCTACTATGACAGTGATAATGTTAGAGGAACTGATAGTAAAATACGTTTGCCAAAGTTTATTTTTATTGCTTGCATTTTTGTTGTGAGATCGGTGTTATTACACCTGATTTTGAAATGAGAAATTGGAGGGTGCAAGAGATAATAAAACTAGCCTGGGGTCCCACATGCAATATGATGTTGTTTTTCTTGGCTAATATATATCTATTTATGATAATTATTATATGTTATATACATGCTTTCTGTGTACACATATATATGTATATATATGACTTATTTGTAGATCAGAGTTATAGATAGAAGCAGTCACAACCGTGTGCATGCAGATACACAGAGGAGGGAGAGAGGGAGAGAGGGAGAGAATCTTCCATCTGTTGGTTAACTCAGATGCACAGCAGGCAGCACTGGGTCAGGGTGAAACCAGGATGCAGGAGCTTCTTCCAGGTCTTCGGGCATCTTTGAGTACTTTTCCTAGGCCATTTACAGGGAGCTGGATCAGAAGTGGAACAGCTAGGACATGAACCTGTGCTCAAATTGGATGCTGACATTGCAGATGGACGCTTTCCTCGCTATACCACAATCATGGCCTATGGCTCCTATACTTTTGCATTTTAGAGATTTCCCTCTTCAGTGTCCCACTTTCTCTGAAGCACTCAGAATGTCCCACTGTCCTCACACTCTTAGCTCTTTCCCATATGCTGCCAATCTTACTTAGAACCTTTAAACTCGTTCATATTGAAGTGTAAATGGATTTCAGTGCTTATTGTATCCTCTTTCACAGTCACTTGTAATTCCCATGTGCTGAATGTTAAGCTGATGAAGCAAAGTCAATACTTAGGAGAATATTGTTCCCTAGGCAAACATCCAAGGCATAGTCTTGTTTTTCAGGTTTCAGGATCACTTCACTAAAATAGTCATCTGTGTAAAATATTGTATAATAATAAAATCTACAGGCTGAGTAAACCAGGCTAATGTCTCAAAGTGGGTAAAATCAAAAGTCCAAATGCTGTCCTCTGATCAACTCTATTGTAACAGAAACAAACAGGTGTAGGGGCAGGTTGCAGTGTCCACCAGAGAGTTACAGATAGGTACCAAAATACCAGGAGAAATGATAGCTTATACCATGCCTATCTTTTTAAAATTTTCCTCCATTAAATTACCATACTAAAACACGTCAACATATTTAGATTGAGAATTACATCTGACTCCTGACATTTTTCTGCAACTTCTTTCTTGGTTTACTCATTATTTTAGATTACTTAACATTATCCTACATATTCATCTTCTATGTGTAATTTGGTTGCCTCCATAACATGTGTTCCAATCTTTGTAAACACAACAGCTGCCATGAGATGGGACTCACCTCTAGTTTTAGGGTTGACCCTCATTGGCATTACCCTAACCATCCCCTGTTCTCACTATCATAATTAGTTCATACAGGAATATGGAACCAAGATTTGCGTTGGTAATTTTTTAGGCTTAGACTTTAAGCTGAGTCCATTCAGAGTGAAATAACTGACCTCTCTGTGTTGGTTAACAGGAGGGAATCCTTGTGTGTTTCAAGATAACCCAGCTCAGGGCCTGCCACTGGCTGAGCCTGTGAAACAAGGCATCCCAGATTGTCTAGTCTCCGCCTGACAATCTATGTAGGAAGTATTTGAAGACCCATCAGACAAGTGGTCTTATCCAGAGATGAAAAATATCCAACTGACCAACAGAATCACAAATCAAAAGAGTGAATGTCATCTTTAGCTATCAAATATTTTGATGGTTTATTAAAAAGCTAGAGCAAACTGGTGGAGGAATATGGAATGCTCTTCTCACTTCATGCCCATTTCCACTGAAATTTGACTTCATCATAATAAAGCTATTCTGATTTATGTCATGACAGTTTATTTACATCTCTTTAATTTTATGAGCAAATTCACACATTTTATGCTTTTCATGTCTGATTTCTCTTGTTCATCACATCAGAAATCTATGTTTTTGTTTACATTGGCAGGATGTTTCTTGAATTGCTGGAGAGTATTTCATTTTGTGACTTTTGAAAAATTTTTTGTTTGTTCTACTTGATAAACTTTTGGGTTCCTTGTAACTGGGCTAAGGATAAACATAGGCTCTCTGAATATTTTTACACTTTTGAGTGTTTTCATTTCTTTCAGGTAAATCCCTAAAATATGGTAGATGCTTTTAACTGTATCAGAAAATGTTAAACATTTTTCTCAAAATAACACTGTATGAGTGTCCCAATTGCTCAACTGGTAATAACACATCATGACTTGAATTTTCATTTCCCCGGAAAATAATGTTGGTGAGCAGTTTTCTGTCTCCTCATCAAGCAGTGGGCTTTGTTTTTTAAATTTTTTGCCTAACTCATTGAACATAGATATTAAATACTTCATTATCAGATCTATTTCTGTGATTTATTTTATGAACTCCTTAGCAACTGGTTTTCCTGTAGTGAATATTAATCTTTAAGCCAGACTGTGAATTGCGCAAATATTTAGTGGTTTTATTATTCAATTCTTAGTCAGACTTTCAGTTGATCTCCCTTCCAATACCATAACCTTAATGGTATGAAGATAAATTTAGTGACAAAGTAATGATACAGAGAGCTTTTGTGCATATTTTTTCAGTGCTGGAAATAATTTTTCTTACTTCTTTGCTTTGCTATTTTAAACAGCCAGAGAAATGTTATTATCATGCTAAGCTAAATAGCATTCATTTTATTTGCATGGATTGAATTTATTAATTGTTTTCTAGAATATAAGTTTATCAGGTTTGTCTTCTGTTATATCCAGAAGTGTTTTATTCTGGAAAGAATACTTTTGTGCAAAAATGCTTAGCTAATTGTTTAGGATTTGGTTGAGATTTCATGTATTTTGTTTTGTTTTCCTCTTTTTGGTAAATTGAAAGCTACTTTTAAGGATCAGTGGACATGATCATAGCACATATATTGGAAAAGAATACATATATTTCTTGCTGTATTCAAACATGGCAAATATTGAAACGTAATGTCACCTCTTGCAGACAACAGTAATTAGCTGACAAGTTAGTCAATTTTGCAAATGCTGAATGAGTAGTGCCTATTCACACCAAAACACTTGTGTGGGAAATTCAGATAGAATCTTGGTCTCTTGGCTTCAGCCAGACTCAGACTGAGGATTAAACCATCAGATGAAAGATTCTGTCTCTTTCTTTCTCTCCCTGTCACTCTGTCATTGCCTTTCAAGTAAGTCAACATATTTTAAATAAAAAATAAACATTTAAAAGCTATGCTGTGTAATTGTGTGGACAAGACAAATATAACATCTTGGTGTCAAAATCATTTTTTTTTCTGATTCTGTTCCAACATGAACAAAGCCAATGTGCAAGTCACATACTCATAGAAGGTATAATTTTCGTAAAAAATATTTGATGTAGGTTTTGTACTTCATGGGAACACCAAGTGGTTTATGCTGTTTTGGTTTTGTAATTTCTATCCATTTTTGGTAACCTGTGTTTCTGACCCTTGAATCCACATGCAGTTCTAGTGCAATCATTATTTTTTATTGTTTATCCTATAGATGGTGAGGCGGTTAAGCAAAATATGGATGATTGACATTTACTCAAAGACAGTGGTATCCTCTCCACTGTACCTGCTAAAAACGAAGACCCAGGAAGCTTGATATTCTCTCTCTCTCGCACACGCGCACTTTGTGTGTGTGTGTGTGTGTGTGTGTCCCAGTTTTCACAGAAGTAACACTAGACGTTTGGTCTGATCACTCTCCCTTCCAAACCTGATATCTTTGCTGCGTCTCTACAGTGCATTAGGGGAAATCAAGCCGCACTGACTTACACAGAAAGGTGCCTATCCAAGGCGAGCAGAAGATGCGTTTCCTATCTTCCTTCCAACACTAATAAAGTGTGTTGTGTTGCAGCCTCACTGGATTAGCTGTTGCATTCCAGCTCCGGTGATTCCGTTAGCGATTCTTTTGTTCACACCTGCCCTCTGATGTTATATTTTCCACTGTAGTAATCCTATGCATTTTGTGGGGATTCACATAAGTGATCCAAAATCCTTCTTGCTTAATGCAGGCAGTTTTAAATAACTGATGTCTAGAGTAGTTATAATATTAAACAGAATTCGTTATGGAGCTTCATGACATGTGCTGTCCCTCCCTTTCGAATAAATGAATGCATAAATACACCTTTTAAATAGTAGCTCACCTGTAGCTCTGCTCTTTTGCAGTTTTCATTCCTCTCCCCCCTTTACCATGGATGATTCCTTTCTTCTTGTATCATCAATCTTTGTTTTTTTTTTAAAGAACCATTTTTTTTTAAAGAACTAGCCCTTGCTGCCTCAGTGTAAGTACTTTAGTTGAATGTATTTCCTGCCTCTCCCACCCCAGTATTCACCATCCTTGTTACCTCTCTGTGTCCATGGCTACTTAGTTAGGAATGGCTACTCAGACCTTTCTGGGGGCAGAGTGGGTGGGTATGGAGGAGAGACAGAAAGTTTACCTTTCTTCTTTTACTGAAATCTAAAAATACGATTCAAAAGACCCTGGAGGTTCTCAGCTGACTGCAGAGACCGAAGAAGGGAAGAATTCAGCTCCGAGCCTCTGCAGTCCTTCCTGCTTCACAGATCCAGGAGTCACACGGCAACAGTTTCTCTTTGTTTGAATTTGTTCAATTACTGTTTCTATTACTTGCAACCAAAACAAAGCGAAGTGACAATCTGTTTGTTCTAGGAGTTTTTTTGCTATGGAGGTTATGTGTATAATGTAACTGATCCAGAAAAAATGCTCAACCAGTAAATGATAGCTCTCATTATTACACATCTGATGATTGACATGAGGCTGGTTGGGCCACTGTGAGCCAGGAACAGATCAATGTCTTTATATGAGGGCTCTGTGCTTTTTGAGTTGTAAATCAGATTCTATTTTCATTGTTTGCTCTCTTTCTTTCTAAGTCATATTTTTCATATTCTTTCATCCATTGAATACTTATTACTTAATCATATACATTGTTACATTTTATGCCTTTAATAATAATGTACACTGGTGTATCTTGTCCTATATTTGAGGTGTGTCTATGCGAGCTAGCGAATTAAATTAAAATGCTAAGATAGACACAGTAAAGAGACCTTATACGCACAGGGGCAGGAGCCCAACCATGAGTGTGAAAATCGGTGTCTGTAGGCAAAGAGGTCACCTTCCATTTCATTCATCAATTCACTGTCTGATCCTTAGGCTTTTTTTCCAAAGGAAAAAGGTTTCTTGACTGTTTGCTTGACTGTTTTCACTGTAGAACACAAATAAATACTATTGCCAAAATTCTGTTTCCTTCATCGTTAATTTTAATGCAGTTGCCTTAGGTGTAGAACAAAAACAAAGCAAAAAACAAAAATACTGATTTTTCAGATTAATGATAGTGCCTCATGTCTTCCTTTCTCTTAACTTGCCTGTTAAAATGATTAAGACAATAATATTAATTTCTCTTCTTGTTTTTGTTTAACCTGGAATATTCCTTAAAATGTTTTTGCTGTCATATTTTTAAAATAGAACACAGCACAGTGGCATAGCAAGGTAACCCTCTGCCTGCAGTGCTAATATTCCACACAGGCATTGGTTCTAGTCTAGACTGCTCACTTCTGGTACAACTTCTGGCTAATGGCCTGAGAAAAATCAAGGATGTCACAGGCCTTGAGCCTGTGCAACCATATGGGAGACCCAGAAAAAGCTCCAGGCTTCCAGTTTTGGACCAGCTCAGTTCTGGCTGATGAGGCCATTTGGGAAGTGAACCAGCAGGTGGAAGATCTCTCTCTCTTTCTCTCTCTCTCTCCCTCCCTCCCCATCTCTCTTTCTCTGTAACTTTTCCAGTTCAAAAACCTCAGACCTAGTGAAGGGCATTGGGATTAAGTGGTCCAAAGTTGCAACACCTGAAATTCAGAATGATGATCAGAGTGTTTCAGATCCTTTCCGAAGGTAAGACTCAATGATTACTGAAGCTTCATTGAGACCTTGTATGTATATGTTCAAAAAATTTATCTTGTATTTTAGCAGTTTCAGGACATGGAGATGAAACATTTATCTTATGCCATTGGAAAATATCATAAAAACTTCCATAACAGAATCTCAAAGAGATTTTGCCAACCTTACTCCTGTGGAGAAAAAGTAAACACTGCTTTTCCTCTTTCTACTCTTCCAGATTATGAGATCTCTTTCTTTGCATCTATAGGGACTTGGACAGGTCAGCATTTGCTAGGAGAGAGAGTTTGCCATCTTTTATGGAATGCTTGGCAGAAAAGAGAGCACAGGCAAAAACATATTTTCCAAAAAGTGGCACATTTGAGATAAGGTTGTGTGGCGTGGAAGCTTGTAGCTGGCTGTAATCACTCCCTCACTTCCTACGGGGACTTCCTGCTATCGACTGTGAATATGTGTGTGCTTTCCCCTTTAAGGGCACTCTCTTCATGTTTGAAAATCAGATATTACTGTGATCTTAACCTACTTTTATTAGAGTATGCTTTTAATCTTATGAAAGGCCTTCAGTGGATCTGTTTTGTGTGTAAAAATATAAGTCCATTGAAACAATACTGTCTTACTTTTGACAACATAACTTTAATAATGCATCCCATTGAGTGTTGATGTTTGTTCACATGTACTTTACATTTGTTCACATGTACTTTATCCATTTCCATGCAGACTCAACAAAGTCATTAGCACCTGCAGAAGCTAATTATTTTAGGGAAACTGTTGTCCCACTCATAGTAAGAAATATCCGCATCAAACTAGAAGATATATTAATCTCCCTTCCATACTTTGCCAAAATTTCACCAATAACTTTCTAAACTATATTTCAACATATTTTCATCAATACACTAGGAAGAGAGAAAAAATGATTTTCCAAACATATATTCCCTTCTTAATTTCCAGAACCTGTGAATATTACTTTATATGTCAAAAAGGTGAATGTTGTGTTATATGACAAAAAGTCAATGCTATCTTTCTAATAATGCAAAAACTTGAATGTTGCATTCTATGACAAATCAATGATTAGATTAAGTATCATGAAGAGGGGCTTAGCTGAATTATCCCAATAATCTCCAGAAGTCATTGCACATTTTTTTTTGTGAGAAAAATGCAGAGACTTGGTGAATATCTACACAGGAACAGACAATGAAAAGATGGAGTGAAGAGGGAAGCAGCCACCAGCCAGGACAATGATGGCTGAGAAATGGATCCTTCTGTGGAGCGTATGGGGGAACAGAGTCCTCACTATATCCCAATTTCAGCATTCTCTGCGTTCTAGAGTGTGGAGGGCCGGAATTCGGCTCTTTAAAGACACCGATTTTGTGGCTGCAACTCATCAGAGTCTCCAAAAAGCAAACAGAATAATTTCAAGGAAGGAGTTTAGCATTCTGTGTGTGTGTGTGTGTGTGTGTGTGTGTGTGTGTGTGTAAAGTGAAAACCAAGCCACACTGCCATTTTCTGAACTGTTCATTGTTCCCCACTTTCAAGCTGTCCATAAAGTTCAATTAATTTTATTTTTAAAATCCCTTTTAATACTCAATTCAAAGATGCAATTTGCTAGAAAACTTCTGACTGTGGTTGTACACATGGTATCAGAATTGTACACATTCTGACCTGCTTGTAAATATTTGGGTCTTTGGTTAAATGTCAAGGGCATTTCTGTCATTTGTATCACTGGAGATTCCTCTCAGTTTTCATTTGGAGAGAAGGAATGCTCTAGAAATAATACTAAATCTTGCACTGCTAATGATTGTGTTAGTAAATTGGGCAAACCTTTTCTTGTGAAGTTTGCAGGCAAATGAATGGATAAATGCATCTAAAGAAATGACTGCAAGACAATGTGAAAATATGTACGTATGGTGCTTGAAGAGATCTCTCCCCTTCCCCCAGAGACAAGAAGAAATGGAGAATTAGGACACAATGATTTCACCCATGTCTCCCTGATCCTTGCTCTTTCCCACCCTGGTCAACCCTGTAATCACCATCAAATAAATAAAATAAATTTAATTTAAGGGGGGGGGGAGACAGAGAGAGAGAGAGAGAAAGAGAGAGAGAGAGAGAAAGAGGCTGTTTTCTCCGTTCACTGGTTCACAACAGCCAGGGCTGTACCCAGCTGAAGGCAGGATCCAGGAATTCCATCTCCATCTCTCTCATGGGTGGCAGCAGCCCAGTGAGTGGAGCCATGATTTCTGCTGTCTTCCCAGACACATTAGTAGGAAGCTGGATCAGAAGGTGGACTAGACCAGCTCCATCTTGAAGCAGTCGCTCTTATTAGAGATGCAGGAATCCCAATCATCAGCTTAACTCACTGTGCCACAACACTTACCCTGTGTAATTCTCTTTTATTTAGCAAAGATCCATAGGACAAAATTACATTTTTCCATTATCTCAGCAATTTTAGAAAGAAGATGTTCTCCTCAGTCAACTCAGTTTAACATTCTGAATCTGACATTTATGAAAGTTTTATATAAAAAGACATTATAAACATTCTAGATATGAAAACTATGTCGTCTCTGTATGAGCTCCTCAAATTATTTCATGATGGTCCAAATACAGCTGTGGATAAGAAGTAGGCAACTGACCTTTTGAAATAGTAATCAATCTATCGATGCCAACATTTGAGTCCAACAATTATTTTCTGTGTTACTTCTTAATAGTAAATATATATATATATATAATTTCAAGGATTAGTCCATCATTTAAAAATACCATGAGGAGGCTAGTTTGCAGTTTA
Source organism: Ochotona princeps (assembly GCF_030435755.1). NCBI lineage: Eukaryota > Metazoa > Chordata > Mammalia > Lagomorpha > Ochotonidae > Ochotona > Ochotona princeps. The sequence goes on along the minus strand of NC_080840.1, from coordinate 15,712,607 downwards.
TTACATCGTTGCTCTGGAAGCACACCTGTCAAATATATAGGAAAGTTGCTGTAATATTTATGAAACATCAGGTTTATTGGAAAGATGCATAAGAATTAGTTATGTTTAAATTTCTCCAAATGCGCTAATCTTATATTTTACCTGGGAGGGTGGCCACAGACATCCCTCTCCCCAATATTTAGCAGCTTTAACATAAGCATTCTTTTTCTCCAGGAGGTACCCTCAGTAGTCCTCTAGCCAACCAAGTGGAGAAAAGCTAACTGAATCAGAGCAGAAACTGCACCAAGGGAAATTTCATTTCCTTTCTGGCAGCGAAACACTAGGCAGTGTCAGGGTTTTTTGCCTCCGCTCACCAACACCTGTCCCAGATGAACACAGTGCTTTGAGGGTCAAATAGAACAGAGAACAGGGCATCCCTGTTGAGATCCAAGGCCCTCCTCTATGCTGGTTTCCTCATGCTTGAAGTCCTAAATGAGATTAACTTGCTCTTCCCCTGTGCCCCTGTCGTTTCAACTGTTAATATCTACCGAACAATCCTTCATTTTGCCAGCTATAATCACAAACATTCACAACTGCTTGGACTGCTGTTTCTCTAGACTTACAAAGATTTCATTCAGTGATTGATTTCAAGTCTGAGGAAAAAAGAAATACCTGTAAGTTGTAAGTAATTGGGTGTGAGCACTGCCTGCTCTTCAGGAAAATGACACTTCATCCTGAGCTTGGAGACCGGCCAGCCAATAACATTTGAGAAATCTTTTCATTCTGTCCTTTCATTTGCTCCTTCTACATTAGGTAACAGTTTTTCTCTTTCATCCATGCCTAAAAAGCAAGCCATTCGCCAACCACACAAAAACCAATTGGAAAAAGAAGCTCATTGTGCCATTTCATCCTCCATCAAAGAGTAACAAGATGGAAATCGAATTGACAAAGAATTTGAAATCACATTGAGTTTTTTTTTTTTTTGCAATAATGTATGGAAACCTTGGAAGTGAAACTCTGCTTGTGGAAATGTGAATGGTAAATGTCACACATCAGTTAATTTTCTTTTGTCATAACACTTGCCAACAGGTATTTGTAAAGCTTAGATCTTGGAACTATAGTGCCCAACTGGAATCAAAATGTTATCATTTACTTCCTTTTTTTAAGATTTATTTATTTTTATTACAAAGTCAGATATACAGAGAGGAGAGACAGAGAGGAAGATCTTCCATCCAATGATTCACTCCCCAAGTGACAGCAACGGCCGGTGCTGTGCCAATCCGAAGCCGGGAACCTGGAACCTCCTCCGGGTCTCCCACGCGGGTGCAGGGTCCCAAGGCTTTGGGCCATCCTCGACTGCTTTCCCAGGCCACAAGCAGGGAGCTGGATGGGAAGTGGAGGTGCCGGGATTAGAACTGGTGCCCATATGGGATCCCAGTGCATTCAAGGCGAGGACTTTAGCTGCTAGGCCACGGCATAAGGCCCAGCTTTTTCTTTTTAAAAGATTTTATTTATTTATTTATCTCTTTATTGTAAAGACAAGTTCACAGACAGAAGGAGAGACAGAAAGAGATTCTCTGCACTGTTTCACTCCCCAAATGGCCACAATGGGCAGAGCTAAGTATGATCCAAAGGCAGGAGCCAGGAGCATCCTCTGGGTCTCCACGTGGGTGCAGGGCCACAGGGCTTTACAGCATCCTATTCTTTACCAGGCTGCAAGCCGGGAGACGGAAGGAAAGTAGAGCAGCCAGGACACAAATAGCACCCATACAGGATCCCTGTTCTTGAAAGGGGAGATTGGCTAGTTGGGCCATCCTTCCATGCTCCGTAGTCCAGCATTAGTCCTCGTGTTAGTTAGGTTGTGCTAATGCTTCATTTCCCTTTCATTTCCTCTTGTGTCTTCTATGCCATTGTACACATGAATCTATCTTTTCTACAGTACCAAGTGACTATAGCTTTCTCCCCATCATCTATGAATGCCCGTGGGGTTTCCAACTCTGGTATATGTTCTGGTGTATAAAGGATTCAATAACCCATTTGAGGATAAATTGAAATGGCAGATTGAAGTACAATTTTTTTCCAACATTGATAGCACTTTCATAGACTATATGACTATAATCTGTGGGATAATATCTCTAATATCAAGCAATGAAACTGGCAACTCTAAGTTTAGTTTCCGTATGATGCCTGGCTATGCACCTCTATTCTACCTGACTGTACATCTTTGTAACTTCATATTTCTGTAGATTCCCATCTATTCCAGACATTTACTCCAATGCCAAGGAAGAGCTGTTTTGCTGCTAAACTGTGCCATATGAAATAACTCAAACTAACTACAAATGAAAGATCTCTAATCCTTCTTCTAGCTCATCCATCCTTTCCTCTCTGTGTCCTCACACCTCTCACCTGTAATTCCCTAGAACTGTAGTTTAGGAAAATGTTTCTTCAACTGGCTATATTGAGGCAAAGGCAGGAATTTATGCCTGTTTGGTTCTGGTTCTTAATGTTTATTAGCATGTAAATTGCATTTAAACACCTTCAACTCCCTGACAAACACAAAAGTAATCAACAAACATTGGCATACAATATCCTCATCAAATTGCATAGTCAAAAAGGCTTATCAAACAATAACAAAAAGGTATTTCAAGGGCTCAAGTACACTTGAAGTATTTAAGAATCATTCATTTGTATACATTTTTAAAAATACTTAAGTATGTTTTGTCCATTCTGTATGGTATTAATCTTATTCTTGGTTTCTCTGGGGAAAGAGAGGATTCCTTGTTAGCTTCAATATATTCACAAGCCATTCAGATTATCAGGCAGTAACAAAATTGGTTTACATGTAGTCAGTGGGGAAAAAAAAGGCCTATGTATCCCCTTCCCTCAAGTGTTGGCATTTAAAAATTACTCAACCCAATTGCATGTTCATGTCTGGATTGTATTAATACTCAAAGTGAACCCTATCCCTAGCTGAAGCAGAAGTGGGGGCATGGTGACACAATAGACAGTTGCTACAGAAGTCCGGGGGTTAGGAAGGCCACTGGCCACCTGGAGAGAGCTCACTGTGAGGTCACATTGGGGAATCGGAGTGGCTCTCCTTGTTATCACTCCTGAGTCTTGTCTGCTCCCTGCTATTGGCTCATTCCCGTAGAAATGCACAATGCGTCACACCATAGGGACCACACCCTGACTTTTTATGATACCACTGTTTCATAGTCAACTTGGGACTGACTGGTGAAAAGCTACCAAAAAATATAAATAAATCAAATCAAATCAAATTAGTTTTTTGTGTTGTTTTGTGATTTCTTGTCCCTCTGTGGCAAATAAATACAGGAACATGAGAAGCAATATGTCTGTTGTTTCTTGTTTCTCAGATGACACACCCAAAATAAACCAACATTTTGATCCACATGAACTTCATCAGGGTCCATTATGTTTGTTTCCCAGGGGGAGCTTCGATGACATGCCCAAAACTAGACCTTTAGCCCTCGCTACACATTGTCTTAATTTCTCAAATTTTTGAGAAAAATACATGTTTCTTCACCCATATATCTTATTTTCCTTGTCATATTGGTGGGTCCAAGTAATTTCATGTTTATATAGCAGATACATAATTAATAATTTAAGAGATTTATTCTACTTATTTTATATTTATGATCTTGTTTAAAATGTTCATTAAATCAATGTGTTTTACTAGGGATTTTATTTAAATAATTGGGAATCTTCATAAGAAAGTTAATATTTCAGAAAAATGTTCCAGATCTCACAATCATCATTTTTCAATATCTAAGATTTATAGAAGTAGACTGGTTGTAACCTAGGTAACAACAATACCATTTGATTTTTTCTCAATTTCTGGACAAAAAGGAAAATAGTAACAATTAAGAAAAAATACATTCCTAAATAATCAACCATAGCTTTTACAAAAATCAATAATTAATAATTGAAACCTTCAATAAGACTTTTTAAAAAAGATTTATTTATCTTTACTTGAAGGACAATTTTTTTTTATTGATTACATTGCATTATATGACACAGTTTTATAGGCACCGGGATTCCTCCCCTCCCCCAACTCCCCCATGGTGGATTCCTCCACCTTGTTGCATTACCACAGTTCAAATTCAGTTGAGATTCTTTCATTGCAAGCATCAACCAAGCATAAAGTCCAGCATCTTATTGTCCAAATAAGTTCAATGGTTTCTTAGGGAGACCATCTAAGGTCTGGAGGTAGAGCCAGCGGAGTATCATCCCAATCAATTAAAAGCCCCGACATTACATCAGTAACAATTTATAACGTTATGGAATTAGTTGACATGGTATTGAGTAACCAATATGTTAAAACAGAAAAAGAAAAAAAAAAAAAAAAGAATGCAAGTTCTGAACCACATTCTGTGACTTCTACATTGACATTTCAATTATTAGTTTATATATAACCAGGTTCTATACACCTTAATGGCTATAGATTACTATTCAGCTGTCTCATGTCTATTTTAATTTTAGTATTTAGCAGTTTACAGCGTTGAAGCATGAATTTGCTGAACCTGGCTGTTTTTCAGGTAGTCTAACTCTATAACTCTAACAAGACATATGTCAACAGTTTAGGTGAACAGTTTTTGGAGGGGTGTGCAGAGAAATCTTCAATACCTTAGTGAGGAGTAACTAATCTTTGTGTCCCACTCAGTGCCTTTTAAGTACATCCCCGCTGACCATTTCCTGTCTGGTTCTAAGCTTTCCTTGTTGTTCTCTATCTATCTATTCTAGTTTTTCTGTTTATTTGTTTGTTTTGAAGGGTTTCTGGAGCGACCCTGATGGTCATTGCGAGAGAGGGTGGGGACCCAAAGTCTGAACCAGGCAAGGACCAGAGAAAGCTCCTCTCCCTGGTCCTGAAGGAAGTTTATTGTTCTTCTGTTTCTGCGGACCGCTCAGGGCTCCTGGTTGTCATTCCGATGACCTTGGATACTGCAAGGCAGGATTTGGGCTTCTTTCATCCCATGTGGTAGATCCAAAAGGGCGTGGATGACCTCAGAGTTCTTGGCCTCCTTGGCAGTTGGGATGTAGTCCTCAGTGTTCGTACTGATAGTCCTTGGTGAGGATCTGGGATTCTTCAGGGTTGGGATACAAGCCTCCTCCTGTCCACCTGCTCCACTCTGGGGTCCCCCCCACTTTGTGCATATGACCTCCTGTTAAGAGGTTGTTAGGATCGCTCCTGATTCCCCCCATATGTCTTTGTAGTTTTGCTATTGTCTAATGCTGATTTGAGTCTGTTGTCAATGAGTTACCAGTTATGCTCCTGATACGTTATACTTCACGTCTTCCTCACACATTCTAGTGTGATGTAAGATTTCACTGCTCTCCCTTCCCATTACGGACTAAAATAGGGTCTTAAAAGTATATTAGGTTTTACAATTCTTTGATGTAGATCATAAGCAGTCTGACTCACATTGATTGTTGATTCATAGGTTACATCGCATTATCTTATTGCATTAGGTACAGGCTGTTTGAGGTTGAAATAGTATTACAATGAACAGGTACTATATTCTGGATTGACATAATTTCATCTTATATTAGAGCAAACATATGGTATTTAACTTTTTGGGATTGGCTCATTTCCCTTAGCATAATGGTTTCCAGTTGGGCCCATTTGGCCAGAAAAAACTACATTTCAGCTTTTTTTAATAGCTGAGTAGTATTCCATGGAGTAAATGAACCATAGCTTTCTTATCCAGTCCTCTGATGATGGGCATTTCGGTTGCTTCCAAGTTTTTGCAATTATTGATTGTGCTGCTATAAATAAGACTGTTAAAGATAGATCAGCTTCAACCAAATGAGTTAAGCCAACAGTATTTGAAATAGTAGTAGACAAAATTAACAGCAGTAAAGTCACTCAGTGCTCAGAAATACCAATTTGATGCCTGCTAGGTGCTATTCACAGTGTTTGGTATGAAGAATTTAAAATATATATTTCCATCTTGTGAAAGCCATATAGTTAAAAGATAAAATACACTCACCAGTAGATTAGCACAATATAGGCCTTCAGTGAACGACCTAGCAAAGGTGCAGTCAGGAATTCAGAAAGGGAAACTTACTGCAATGAGCTGACCTCAGCTTGGACTTCCGGAAGAAGAGAGTAAAGAAGAGAGCATTTCATCTGTGGCCACAATAAGAAAAGCCAAGAACATTACAACCAGCCCTGCACTGTAGACATATAGTAAATGACTTTGTTTCATTTGTAGCAGATGTTGATGGAGATTATAGGTACTGTATCTAGGGAGGCATTTGTGGGGAGCCTTCACTACTGGGTAAGAATTTGGACTGAAGTGGGAGATGTTTAAGCATACTCAACCATAAGTATTTCTACCCAAGAAAAAGAAATAAAGATGTAAGATATGGACCCGAATCTCAAGAGAAAAATCTCAGAGTGATAGTGTTGGACAAGATTTAGTTGACTTTTGAACTGTGTCTCCTAATTCATCTTTTCTACTCATTTTTGCATGAGTGACACTTCACCCAACAGCTCACAGTCCACGTTTTTTCTAAATTCAAAGTTCTTTGTGGAGTTTATCCTTTCATGTATATTGGTAGTCCGCAGGACACTAAACACGTTGTACGTTGAATAACAATTTGTTAAATGAGTGAGCAAACAATGACATGGGACAATTCTACCAAGTAAATATTTCTAGGAATAGAATAAGAATATTAACATTTACTTAGACATAAAATAATGATATCTTGGATTCTTTAGTTTGTCATTTCTCCTATGTCTAATCAGCCATCAAGTTCCATAAACCCTAAACAACTCTTGATATCTATTCCAAAATCACCATTCTAATTGCTGACCTTTTAATTTAAAAAATGATTTCACATCCTGATCCATTGTAGTCATTCCTAATCAAATATTACCTCGAAATCAGCTCTGAGATAAGATACATCATTCTGCTCCTGAATTTGGGACGGAGTATCTGGGAAGGGCCCAGTTGGGCAGTTCTTGCTTAGAGTCACACATTCAGTGGAGTAAGACATGAGTCAGGGCTGCAGTCACTATAAGATACAACAGGATTGGATTTAAAGCCATGCATTTCTATGGCTGACTGTCTCTAGGAAGTGCAGCTGTTGCTGATAACTGGCTTATCCATGTACTGCTCCTCCATTATGTTATCAGAGTATCCAGTGGTCCCTCTGTCTGCTAGCTTTCCTCAAAGTCTTGTAAATCTCAGAAGATCCTTTTGCCCTGCTCTGTTCATTGGAACTGCCATAAGGATGTAGAATGCCCTGTTGAAAAGGGAAAAGACATGTAATTTCTTTAACACGCAGTAATTCAGTACCTTCTGTGTGCACCAGCAAGGTTTTCACACTATGGTTATGTTGTTGGAATTTAAATTCTAATACAAATCAACATGCGTTAAAAATAAAGAAAATGAAATAAAAAATGTAAGTCACACAGAATGTTAAATTGGGATTGTGTGAAGAAGAGCAAGCAGGTAATTGTTTAGTAGTTAGAGAAGACCCCTCTGACATCCAGATTACATGAATTAGGACCCTGTGAAGAACATTCTAGCAAAAGACACAGTTGTAGTACATGAATGAGCAAGCGAGACTGAGTTTGACCAGTTAAAAGAATAAGGTCATTGACTTGTAACATACTGAATGATACGAAAAGGCTGTCAGATTAAAACCGAAAGACAGGGGCCAGATGACTTGACCTTCTAGATGGCTCTTAGTTTAGCAGTTGGATTTATATGAAGTGTAACTGAAAACCATCAAAGGGTTTTCAGTTTGTACTCACAGTTCTGAACTTCCTTTGCAAGGTGTTATGCATCTACATAAAGAGATTAATCATGTCAATATGATTCATATTCCCTAATTAATACAGTAAAAAGAAGACAATATCCATTTCTAACAGACATTATGAGTCTAGATGTTGGATGAAAGGGAAATAATTAGAAGCAACAGGGTTTTTAAACTAAAATAAACAAATAGTAACTTTTGGATGTTAAGTCATGCAGTAGAATTGGAAGTAACTACGCCAGGAGCAGTGATTAACTACATTTGAACACACACTGGCAACAAATTTTTTTGAATGACAAAATTAGTGGTTCTCTAGAAGCTTCTGAATACATTGGTACTGAGAAAAATGGTTCTCACTCTGTTTAAACGATGTCCAACAGCAAGCAAGATATCTGTCATTAGTCAAGACGGCTGTATGACAAGATACCACAGTGTGGTGTGGAAGCACTAAAACTCAAGTGCAGGTCTGAGTATCTTAAAACACATTGACTCAGGTCCGCTGGTGTGGCCTAGCAGCTAAAGTCCTCACCTTGAAAGCGCCGGGATCCCATACTGGTGCCGGTTCTAATCCCAGCAGCCCTGCTAGGCATCCAGCTCCCTGCTTGTGGCCTGGAAAAGCAGTCAAGGACGGCCCAAAGCTTTGGGATCCTGCAACCATGTGAGAGACCCAGGAGAAGATCCTGGCTCCTGACTTCAAATCAGCACAGCACTGGCCATTGCTGTCACTTGGGGAGTGAACCATTGGACAGAAGATCTTCCTTTGTGTCTCTCCTCCTCTCTGTAAATCTGACTTTGCAATAAAAACAAATAAATCTTTAAAAAAGAAGCACAATGGCTCTCCAAATTAGCTAAATGATGTAAGTAAAATTAAGGCAGGGAAACCAATGTCTATTATTTGCTATTGATTATGATTTCTATCAGTTCATAAAACAATGGAAGACAGTGGAAACACAAATACATCCCAAGTGATAAATAAGAAACCCTTCAATTAAAAAAAAATGGATACATAAGGAAAATCTTGTGGGGCGCTCAATATCAAAACCTCCCACATATTACTTCACTCTTCACCTAAAATATTCCTTTTCCGGAAACTCAAGTCCTCAACTTCACGAAAGCTGTAGAGTACATACAGTTTATTTCACAATATCTGCTTGCTTCCTGTAATGTTGATAAAACATCTGGACATTGAACTCAAGTTTTGTTTTTCCATGCCAACACTTGTGGATTCCCAGGAAGAAATAAGAAGGAACCCAGAATCATAAGCAGAATTGGGACTTGAACTCATGAAATGCAATATAGTATGTCTGCTTCCCAGTATCTTAACTGCTTGCTGATCCAGATGTTTGTCTAGACATAATTTTTCGACAAACAAGAATGCATCTCCTTGTAGAAATATGTCATTGATGGATTGTTGAGTTGAATAAGAAATGGGGTGACCAAATATTTAACAAAATATTTGTATTTTTTCATAAAAGCAACACAAATTTCAAAACAAATTTTAATATGTATTGAACCATGACCAAGCAAATAAATGAGTTCTTTTTGCTTGCTTGCTGATATTTAATGTTGTATTCCTTTGTTTAGGCTATTTAAAATAAAAGCTTTTGAAATTATTCTGGGAATACCCAGTGTGGCCTTTTTTTCTTAGTATATGTGTAGTAACTTAAGAAACATTTTATCCTCAACCCAAAGGGAATATGCATATTGTTTTTGTAAGGTAAATAGTCACTTCATCCCTGTAATAAATAATCCTTTATAATTCTTAGTAAAATAAGAGTGATTTTTTTTAAACATCTATTTATTTTTATTGTAAAGTCAGACATACAGAGAGTAAGAGAGGTAGAGAGGAAGATCCTCCATCTGATGATTCACTTTGCAAGTGACCGCAATGGCCGGTGCTGTGCCATTCTGAAGCCAGGAGCCCAGATCCCCCTCAGGGTCTCCCATGCCGGTGCAGTATCCCAAGGCCTTGTGCCATCCTCAACTGCTTTCCCAGGCCACAAGCAGGCAGCTAGAAGGGAAGTGGAGCTGCCAGGACCAGAACAGGCGCCGATATGGGATTCCAGCCTGTTCAAGGTGAGGACTTTAGCCACTAGGCCACGGCTCTGGGTCTGAGAGTGATTTTTTTTTTTAATCTCAAATTTGTCACATGCACTATGAATTTACAGTCACTTTCTTGATGCTTTTCTAAAGACAGAATCACATATTCCCAGAATGGTAATTTTTATGCTTTCTTGTTGCCTGTAGAAAGTTTTCAAAGATAAAGCCAAAAGTTACTTTCTTATTTCCTAAATTTTGGTGTTGTTTTTCTGGATAGCTCCCTTGTTCTAAATTTTGCCCCTAGCTTATTTGAAAAAAAAAAAAAAAAAGTCTTCAACTTCTGCAGTATAATGTTTTTCCTGTCTTGAACCAAAACATTTTTGCTCTCACTAAAACAATGAAATTTCCCTTCATTATTTTTATCTGCTGGGACAATAAATTTTCCATCTAATTTTAATTTTTTTTAGTAAGAAAATCACCAAGAGCAGCTGCTGTACTTGTCAAACGCCTAATGCAGACCCATGTGATAGACTTCAAATTCTGGTAATTGTTTTTTGTTTTGTTTAATGAGAATGCACCTGCCAAAACAGGTGGGCATCTTAGGAAAGAATAAGAGGTTAGTATGTGTTTAGATTGTCATGACTGCTGTTCCCTCCTCCCTCTTGGAAATTGTTGGATGGAGGGATTTCTGGGTATGGAATTCCCAGGAAATCCTCCCAGATTCATTTTAGCACAGTGATATTGTACCTAATAGCCCCCTTGGTAAAAGGCCTGGGGTGGGGGCTGGCAAATAAGATTTCTCTAAACTTGAGGAGAAGGCTGGAACTCAACTAGCAGGTTACTGAACAGCAGCAATGGCTTAGCTAAGTAATTGGTGATCAGAATTGCTTCTAGAATTTTCCTCATCTTATTGTCAGTTCTCATAATGTAGATTTCCCCCATTTTTCTTTTTTTTTTTTGACATAGGAGTGATTTTATGTTAAAAGGAGACATGAACTCACCTGAGGTCAGGATGTTGGTAAACGGAATTGGAATCAAGGCGTGCTTTGCTTCATAGCCTATATACTTTGCATTGTACCAAGCCTAACCAATAATACAAATTGATGATAATTATCTGTTGTGCATGTAACCCAATATATGTTCATTGAATTATAAGGTGATGTTTGAATTCATTGGACTCATGTGAATTATACATTTTAGGAAACATTTGATTTTCATTAAAAAGCATGTTTCATTTGTAACTTTTGTGCTCCCAATGGTTCTCTGCCAAATAGAGAAAAGAATCGCCTATATAATTTCGTTCAAAATCTGCCCATGCCTTTTTAGAAGGGTTAATACTGGAATACGTATGTATGAGTTACACTTAATTGTGATCAAATAATTAGCTATTTTCTAACATGATCCTAAAACAAAAGCTCACAAAAGGGTAAATTTATGGCTAAGAAGGATTTTTAAAAGGAAGATTTGAGACTTACGGAAGGGAGGTAGCATGTAGCATAAGGCCAGGATAGGGAGTTTGAAATAAGATGGCTACTTATTTCAGGGAGATTGTTCAAGGATCCCAGGAAAAAAATTTTTTTTCTGCTTCATTATCAACTTTAGACCTTCCAAATAGAATTTCCTGTCTTTCATTTATTCACTCCTTGATTCACTACCAAAATTTCCCTGAGCACATAGTGTGTAAGAAGCACAGTGGCAGGCCAAAGCATGCATTTGTAGAAAATCAAGGCACAGCGTGTGTCTTTGGAAAAGATGGCTGGGAAATTCAGAGAGGTCAAGTGTCTGCTGCTTCCTGCCCCAGAGCAGCCCTTGTCAAGCTCACTTGGAGCTCTCCCTTCATTTCCTGAAGGAATTCCGCCAGTCCCAGGGCTGCCAAGAGTCTCCAGCATTTTACACAATCTGACTGCAGCTTGCTGGAGCTGCTCACGTGCCCAGCTGCTTGGACAGCGACACAGAAGGCAGCTGTGCAAGCCCACAGGCCTTGCTCGGCCACCCAGGAGTTCTCCCTGGAGAGAAGCCGGAGCCGGAGCTGCAGCCCACCTGACTACCGCAGGACACTGAGAGGTCAGCCTAGGAAGGGTCTGCAAATGACAAACCATCACCTTCAATATCAAGCAATGAGAAACAGGGGGGGCTATTTGGGAGCTGAAGGCTTGGCAATGTTATGGGCTAAGGTTAGCATTTAGCTTCTGCGTTCTTGTCACTTGGTGTGGGAAGGAAATAGAGAGGGGCTCTGGAAAAACATAAGGTTCAGTTCAAGTAGAAGTGACAAACTCAATATCTGTGAGACTGCAAGTTCATTCACATCTACAAAGTAGGAGAAAATAATGTCATGAACCTGATAGAGTTATCAGGGGAATTAAAGGGAGAGTGTAATTTAAGTAATCACTGTTCCCAGAATGCTGTGGGGTCAATACCACAGACTGTACTGATTCATAGTTTACTACTTTTGTAACTTTTTGTTTGATTTGACAGTTTCTTCACTTACTCTTCTCTTTCTTCTGGCAAGGTTAAAGGGGTCTGCTTCTGTTGGGCAAAAATCTCCAGATGCTCAAGGGGGAAGAAAGGCATCCAGGACTTGCTGGATACAAGCCACATATCAGGATCTGCAAGGGCATCTGACGTTGTCTTAGTTCACTGTAATTGCATAGCACATACTAAGTGATCTATAAAGAAAAGTTTACTGAAGCTCATGGTTCTGGAAACTTCAGATGAAAAGGCTGTATCGAGTAGGGCCCTTCTTGCTAATAGAAATGGTCTATAGTCCAGACAATCCCAGCGTCCGACAGAGCCAGCTTGTTAAACTTGAGGTTGTCTTTTCTTAGAAAAGCCACTGATGTCATCATGGGAGCCCTAGTTTCAGGACCACTTTTAATCTTCGTTACCTCCTAAAGACTTCGTCATTGAGATATGAGATTATGGGACACATGTCAGTATGATTTTGGAAGAAGATTAAACGCCGAAACCATAGCATAGATGTAGTTACCCAAATGCTCACAGTAGCCTTTAAGTAGTGACTATTACTGACAGGTTGTAAAAAAGATGCTGAGGCTTACACAATAGAAGGATCTAAGTCACATTAATCTAAAATTAAATCCTGTCCCTATCATTTCTAGGTATATGAATTTGAATGACTTAAATGAATTGCTTAAACCTCAACCTAGAAAATGAAAATCAGGCATAGTTCGTTGTGTTGCTCTGAAGTTTTTATGGAATTATTTAGAGCCAAAATCTATTTCCGACAAATAAATGGCACTAAGCAAATAATGTTAGAGTGATGTTGTGAGAATTGGTATTTAAGTAGGTTTACCTGACTTCCAAACACTGTATATGAAGCAGTTCAAAGTTGTGAAGAAAAGGGTGCATGAGTGGTGGTACAGCATATTAAACGACCTCCTGGGATGTCGTTTTTAATAAGTGCCTGGTGCCAAATGCTGTGTCAGAAGCAGGTAATGGCTCAAAAACGTTTGTCTCTGTCGTTCATATGGGAGACTAACATGGATTTTCTGGCCCCAGGGTTTGGCCTGGTCCAGCCTCAGCTCTTAAGGATACGTGGGGGAGTAAGCCAGCAAATGCAAGATTTCTCTATTTCTGTTTTTCTCTGTCTCTTCCTATCAAGCAAATAAAGTATATTTTAGGTGACAAAGTGTGAGGAAAGAAAAACAGATGGCTTCTCTTTCGCCCCTTAAGTGCGTGCCTTAAATATGTTCAAATATACTTGGTCTTACATTGATTAGATTCTCAATTTCTTGAGACAGATACAAGGTTTGTTTATAAACAGAATAAATAGTTACGCATGGGCAACTTGAAAGAATCAGAAATGTAGTCTTGATTCATGAGCTTTTTTTGACTACAGGTACCTTCTTCTCTTACATGCCTCTGTCTGTCCTTATTCCCAGCGGAGCCTCCGAAAGGTTCGAGATCTGAGTCAAATTTGCTGGATGCTTCTTACTTAAAAGAATGTAAAGGAGTTTTTTTCTCCCCTCTAATTCCCAACAATGGAAGCTTGTCTGCTGATTTGTTATGCTTTCTTTTGTTTCCTGAGATCTCAATCTCTATAAAGATGTTTCCAGTTTTTAATTTACATTTCTCTTGCAAGCTGTCACACTTATTCCCTTTTTTTCCAGAAGCTGTATCTTTTCTTCAGATCTCACCTCAGTTACCATGGATTTAGGCGTATATTTTCCAAATTGTTGCTTTTGTCATCATGCCTACAATGCTTTCTTCCAAAAGTCTCTTCCCTCACTCAACAAGTTTAAAAGTAAATTCTGTTCCTGATCCTATTAAACTAATATCATGTTACAGCTCCTCAAAGAGATGTGTTATAATTTACTTAGAATACATAATAACCTTAAAAATATAATTTTATTTACTTGAAAAGCAGAGAATTAGAGAAAGTTGTTTTTTTGTTTGTTTTTGTTTTTTCATTTGATGCTGTACTTTGTAAATGGGTGCAATGGACAGGTTTGGGAAGAAAGAGCCTGGAACGCCACAAGCATCTTCCATATGAGTTGGAAGGATCCCTGTAGTTGCTTTTGCTGTTTTCTAGGCACAACAACTGGAAGATGAATGAGAAGTGGATCAATCAGGACGTGAGCAGGAGGCACTCATATTGGATGCTGGAGGGAGCCTAACCTACTGCACCACAACATTGGAGTCAACAGAAACTTGAATATTTAATAAACATATTGAAGACTACTTAAAAATCTGTAAAATATTTCCCATGAGTTGTAGAGAACATATAGAATTTCTTGGTTTATTGCAAATCTGAAAACATTTGTTGATTTTGATGAATACTATTGAACATAAAAGAATTATCTTACAGTAAATGTCACTATTTATTCCCAGATATAATTTCTTCTTTTCTAAAAAGATTATTTATTGAATTGAAAAGAAAAATCACAGTCAGAGAGAGAGAGAGAAAGAGAGAGAGAGAGAGAGAGAAAGAGAGAGAGAGAGAGAGAGAGAGAGAGAGAGAGAGATTGTCCATATACTGGTTACTCCCCAAATGTCCACCGCTGATTGGCACCAGTCCAAGTTAAAATCAGGAGCCAGAAGCTTCTTACACTTCTTTCATGTGTTTCATGGGGGCCCAGGTACTTGAGCCATCTTATGCTGATTTCCAAGTCTGATTACCAAGGAGGTGTATTGGAGCTGGAGAAGTAAGGACTATAAGAGTGCCAGAGTTATAGGCTATCACTTAACCTGCTGTGCCACAACACCAAAACTCCAGCTAAACTTTCCAATCAAATGTATTTCAGTTAGTAATTGATATTTCTCAAAGATACTGCTATTTCAGTTAAGTTCAGTAAGATGTTCTGTGTGTCCATGTGTTATACATCAAGTTATCCATATGCGTGCTCACATGAGGATATATATCTGAATTCTTGGTTATTTATCTCTATTGCATCACCAGAAACTAAAACTATTTTGCGCAACACATGTGCTAATCAATGAAGAGCACTGTTTTTCTACCAACTCGAGCATCTGATAAGTGTCCTGCAATGTGCCAGACAGACAAACAAAAGACAAATAAAACATAATCTTTGCTCTCAAGGAACACACAGTCTAATTGGTGAGAGAGACAGAGAGAATTCTAGGCACTGTGAGAAGTTGTCTAATAAATGTGTTGAAGGGAGAAGATCCTCAGCTTAGTTGAGTTAAATTTATATATATCTATATTTATAGATATAGATATAGATATAGATATAGATACAGATATACATATTCTGAATCACCTGTTTTAAGACAATGGTTATATTCCAGGCAAAGAATTAGATGCAGTTAAAAATCCACCATATATTTAAATACTTTATAAAATGTAAACAATATCATTAAAATCTAACTTGCCAAAATGAGTACCATATTAAGGGGTGTAGAGTTCAGAAGGCAGTAACTAGAACACCAGGATTCAACTCATTCATTTTGCTCCTGAAATAAAGTCCTTGATACTTCAGACATCACCGAACTGTTTTATGCTTCCTTAGCATAGAATGTAATCTCAGTTCAGCCGATGTGGAGCTACGCAATTGAGATTGTTTAAAGCAACCTTTGTCCACCCCTTTATGCAAATGATACGGGTTCTCAAATCAGATTCCAAGCAAAACATAGAGAACGCTGCTCAGGTGAGTGATCTTGGGTAAATTCTGTGAATCCACGATCCTCAGAGTTTAAGGAGGATCCAGGAGTAACCGGCTCAGAGAGCTTTTTGAAGATTAACAAAGTAAGACACATACACAAGAGTGTTTGAGAAAAATTGTGACAATTGAACTTCAAATATCATAATTTTAGTGAAAAATTCTAGACCCGTGAATTCAAGACAATGTGCATATATTTCCAAATGTTTCCCCAAGCCTCTACCGTATCAAGCTGACCTGCAAAATTTACCATCATGATAGTTGAAATTCCCTTCATGATGATTAAAGTGGGACTTCATGAAAGTCTTCAATAAATGAGTGGATATGGCATCCAATCAATCATTTGAGGCCAATCCGAAAAGACAACTTTCTGACCACAAGCTGGGATATCTGATTGAGCCATGATTCCAGTGGTAAAGTCCAAAATGGAACTGTAGGAGAAAATGCTGTGCCTTGAGCTGAATCTACAGTCAGCAACTCCAAGCTACAACAGATAAGGGCCCAGAAATCATGGGAGGTTTTCGAAACTCAATTTTCCTCAAGGAAATAAAAGGAAAAATCTCAATGGAAACAAAGCTAAAGGCATGAATGTGACATGGAGTACATTTTCAGCTTGTCTGTATGTGAACACCTTGTGATTCCTGAATGCCTGCCAGTCCCAGGTGTTACACTGATGGCTAGCACAACTATTCACAGAAAACCAATGCGTCGTCTACAAGGAAGACCTTCTTGCTACTGACAACACTGGGCCGTCTCATTGGCTAATGCCTCTTGCTAATGACGACACCGGGCCGTCTCATTGGCTAATGCCTCTTGCTAATGACGACATCGGGCCGTCTCATTGGCTAATGTCCTGAGTACCAAATATAGTTTTAGTACAAAACAGACTAAAGAGATATAGCTACCACATCTTAATTACAAGATTGAAAAAAATATGTCCATGGAGATCAATACCAGAATAATTATTTCAATAAATGTGAAAATGCTGAGTTTTTCACAAGTGTGCTACCCTTGCCACTTTTATGTTAATCTAAATGTCACTAAAATAAAAATAATGGGAATGAAATAAACAACATAGGTGATATATATGCCCTCTCCAAAAGAAAAAGTAACGGATTTGCAAATAGACTGTCTTGCTTTGGAAGTTAGCTTCGGCACTCCCTGTGAACAGAAGAGTAAAGTCATTTGCTCTACCATTGTCTGTACTTACCATGTCATGAAACAATAGAAAAATCATGGACTGTGACTGTTGGTGAAGGACTAAACTATTGTAATAATATGTGAGGAAGACAGTGGGGGGAGGAGAGATTGAGGGGAAAGATCCCTGTGCCTATGAAATCATATCATTAAAAAATGAAGTCATTTAATCCTTCTAGTCTTTCATTTTATGCTAACTAGAATGGGATAAGAACTTCAAAATGCAAACATGTTTGACAATTAAATAAAGCACTTTATGTAACATGCTCAGCAAGTTATATCACATAACAAACAAAATGTCTCATATTATACTGCAATAAAACCTACTTGAATTAAATTTGTTTATATTACTGGCATACTTATTTTCCTTTTTTCTTCAGAAATTAACTTCCTCAGGTTTACTGTGCAAGAATACATGTTTTTTTTTAAAGATTATTTTGTATTTGAAAGGCAGAATTACATGGTGAAGGAGAGAGAGGGAGTGAGAGAAAAAGAGAGTAGGAGAACTCTTCATCCATCGGTTTTCTACGCAAATGCTGCAATGGCCAGAGCTGAGCCAATATGAAGTCCACTGTTTTATCAAGCTATAAGCAGGGAGTTTGATCAGAAAGGGAGCAGCTGGAACACAAACCAGTGCCCATATGGGATCCCAGCACCACAGACAGAGGCTTAGCCTACTACTCCATGGCACCAGCCCCAGTCATGTGTTCTTAAAACACCAACTGTGGGCCCAGTACAACGACTCAACTAGCTAATCCTCTTCCTGCAAGCACTGGGATCCCTTATGGGCACCAGTTCATGTCTCAACTGCTTTACTTCCCATCCAGCTCCTTGCTTGTGGCCTGGGAATGCAACAGAGAACTCCCCCAAAGCCTTAGGATACTGTACCTTCATGGGAGACCCGGAAGCAGCTCCTGGCTTTTGGCTTCAGATTAACTCACCTCTGGACTTTGAGGCCATTTGAGGGAGTGAAACAGATGGAAGATCTTTCTATCTCCCCTTCTCTCTGTAAAATTGACTTTCCAATAAAAATAAATACATCTTAAAACAAAAAACACCATTGACCTACTGTTAGCAAATAGGCAATATGTTTTGTGTCACAATTTGAATGCTTCTCTGTCTCTCAAAAGTCATTCGATTATCATCGAAAAGCTAATAATGAAAACATTTAGGACATCTTTTTCAGGTTGAAGTCTTGAATCTGGTAGGGATTTGTAAAAAATATGGATTTTTTTCCATAAGAAAAATTTGTCAGTAAGCTTCATCTCTGCTCAGCTATTGTTTAATTCCATTCCCTTTTAAAGGTCTTATTAAACAGATCAGGAAACATACTTCACAAAAATCTTCATTGTCCAAAAGATGGACTGTGCAAACAATAGTATGTAAACTTTTTATAATTATTAAAACAGTACTGTAACTAATGATAATATCAGTTCACATGTCTTCATTTTTTGAAGTAATTTAGTTATTGTGTGAGTTCACTTATGTAACATTTTGTAAATAACAAAATGGCAGAAACACAGAACAAAGCAACAGTTGCTAGGGTTAAGACTGATGCTGAGCTGGGGAGCCGGGGAGATCACTGTAAATATAAAAGGCTCCCAGGTTGTAATGAGGATGGGATTCCTCTGTATCTTAACTGTGGTGATAGACCCCCATCTGCAACTGTGATGAAACCACAGAATTGCATGCACACACAAGGATAAAACTGACAGAGCTGAGTGAAATTGATGGAGTTTTGAAATGTTAATTTCCTGTTTGTGGTTTTGTACTGTAAGTGTACAAGATGATACTACTGGAAAGCGAGTTCAAAGATATAAATCTCTTTTTTTAGCATTGATTCCTGTATAAATGAATTTAATATTACCTTAAGCCAAATATTAAACTAAGAATAATGTTCCTGAATGTCTCCCATCTATTTCATGCCTGTGATAACCCTGAGAAGAGATTTGTTTTTCTTGGTTATTTCATGCACTTTATTAATATTTTTGATTCTGTCCAAATTTTGAGAGAATCTTTAGCCTTTCCAAAGTCCAAGAACCAATTTAGAACTTCAGATCTCACCTAAATTACAAACCAGTTAGGCACACATTCATTGGTAAAGGAGGAAGAACTGCACCAGGAGCAGCAGTGGTTGAGTGAGTATGCCCAGGGGTAACATAAGGCTGTTTGCTTCTAATGTGACACCTAAAGCAGCTAGCGGACAAGCCTGCCACCAACGATGACTGTCCAAGTTGAGAGTCTGGGATCAATTAACGAAAGTGAACTTCTAACCTCCGTGAACTGTCACGCCTGAGGCCTGGCCTGGCTGATCCTTAAGTTCCTGGAGGTTAATCACACCCCCTCCACAGCTGACCAGGACTTCCCTGCTTGTTCTACCTTCAAGTACCAAACTGTACGCTCCAGAGAAAAGAAAGTTCTTTTCCCCTTTATCTCTTGAGTAGGAATAAAATAGCAATAAAAATTTGCATCTGAAACAAAAGCAAGCATCTGTTAATGTTCAGTTATGAATCAGATATTGCTTTTATGTGATTCAGCACCAATCATTATTTTCAAGTATTCCACATGATAGTTGACATTTTCAGCTTACGTTTAATAGATGAGATGACAGGATGACTGGATGATTTGCCAGGTAACACAACCGGCACATGGTGGGATAGGATGTAAATATAGCCAGTGCCATCCAGTACTTAGCCTGTGCTTTCTGATCATCTTTTTAAAATATTTATGCTATTTATTGGAAAGGTAGGGATAGAGAAAGAAAGCAATAGCTTCCATTTGTTGATTAACTCTCCAGATGGCAATAGTGGCTGAGGCACAGCCAGGCAAAACCCAGGATCCAAGAGTCCCAAGCACTTGGACTATCCTCTGCCTCTTTCCAAAGTATCTTATCAGGGAGCTGGATTGGAAGGGGAACAACCAAGACAAGAACAGATGCCCATACTAGATGCTGGGACTGCAGGCAGAAGCTTAATCCACAATGCCACAGCACTGACCGTGTTTCCTGATAATTTACAGGGAATGCCCATTAACTACATACAAGTACATGTTTAAAAGTAAAGGTGTCATTCCAGCTTGTAGCAAAATAAAAATTCTCCTATAAAATTTTAAGAAAGAATTTTAGCACCATGTTGAAGGTTTATATGTTTAAACAAAATAAGCTCGTGATGTGGATGCTATCAGCTCTCAATGATAAACAAGACAAAACACACTCAATACAGCTCAAAGAGCTTGATAAGGATGGCAATCCCAGTGTGTATAGTGGGTGGTGACCCATGTCTTCTCAATTTTATCTTCTAAATACAGCTCTCAGTTTTACTGCTGGGTATGTATTTTGGGTCAAACGGACATCAATAAAAATTTAAATTCCCTTTTTAAGAGATGACTCTGTAGAATCTAGTCAAGATTCTTTGTTGTTAAGCTTGCTAATCTGTAACACAACGCTCTTTTCAAACCATGAGCTGTCACTTCGGTGAGTCAATGTGAAGTTCAGAAGGTTTCTGTCAGAAAACAGAAGGGGATTTCATTAGCCACTGTAGCTGTGATTTTTAAGAATCATTTTTACCATCAGAAAACAAAAAATGAGATGTCAAAATTGTAAGTTCTTCGGCTCATAATTTGAGTGAACTCCGCATTGAAGTCTGCATTAATTAATTTTTTGGTTCAGCCATTCAAGAAGTGAATTGTCAGTGCCTGTTATGTGAGATTGACTGCACTAGATCCTGAAGAAAATACCAAAGCATTAGGACTATGTACGAATGTTACCTGTCTCAATGTAATTGTAAAATAACTGCATCTTATTCACCAGTGCTCTGTCCTGATGCTCTTATAGCTGATGCTGATTAAACATGGAAAAATTCTTTTCAGTCTTTTTCAATTAGATGATCATGACTTATTTAAAGATAATGGGGAGTCAAATGCCATGAATCAAGGAGTGCTACAATTTGTATTTGGTTGATTTTAGTTATCCAGTTAACTCTGCTTTAAGGAGTGGGATTTAGCTCTGTTTGATATCCTTAGTAAGTTACAAATGATTCCAAAGGTTGGTTCTTAAATTTCCTTCAATCAGTATGCCCCTTTGTTATAAGAATCTGTCACAATCCACAGGCCAGGCTGTGGCTGAATGAAACAGATGATCAGAGACGCAGGAAGCGCAGGCGTTTGGAGCTGGTTAAGATGGTTGCAGACACCTGCTTCCCATGTCTCAGTGCCTGGCTGAAGTCCCAGGTCCTGCTCTTCTGACGCAGTTTCATGGCACTGTAAACCTAGGGAGGAAGCAGATGATGCCCCAAGTGCTTCAGGCCATGCCACCTACATTGGAAGCTCAGATGAAGTTCCATTCTCCTGGTTTCATTTGACCCAGCCCTTTCTGGGACATTTTGGGAACTCATCAGCATATGGAGAATCCGTCCTGCTTTAGATTTAAAATAAAATAAATGAACCTTTTCAATGTTAAGTATTACTGAAGGTGAGTCTTAGGTTCAGGTAAGCTTGAATAGCATTAAAGTAGAAAAAGGAAAGTTTTCAAAATTAAGTTGGGTAAAACTGTTTAAAATAGATGAAAATGAGGACTAGAGAATTAGAGGAACATAAATTTCTACTTTCCTCTTTCTTTTCACTAAATGTAATCTGCTCCTAAACACACACACACACACACACACACACACACACACACACACACACACACAGTGCTGGATTGTGAGTATTCAAAGAGCAAACAGTCTCACACATCTCAAAACTGAGAAATGATACCAGACCATTAAGTACTATTATTGTTAAGAGCTGTCATGAAGTTGCACAGAGCAACCTGTGACTTTACTGTCTGCTACTGATGCATGGCCTTGCCAAAACTGTTCTGCCTTTAGCTCGGTGCCTCTGCTGTGTTGGATCAGAAAATCATATGAGCCTAGGAATCCAGGAGATCCCACATGGTGATGTTTTGAAATAAACAGCAAAGGATAATTTGCAAGCCAGAATGTTTTCTCACCAATCCCATGGGTGGTATTTTCTGTGCTGTGCATAGTAGGCACCAATTTCTTAGCGTTATTGAAAGGAGCCACCACTGTGTAGGAAGAAATGTATTCTCCAGAGCTGTTTCTACAATAACATTTATTTTAACAATAATATGCTTCCTCGGCTGTGCAAATACAGGTTCACTGATTAGGCAGCCTGCCCAGCCAAACAGGCTTTGGGGTTATAATTATAGCTACTTAATTGTTGACCAATCTCATAATAGCTGCAACAAAATAAATCCCATTTGTTTACACAGAACAATTTAAAATGTGTTTCTTCTGTTCATCCTTTTTGCTGTGTGAAGGAGAACTCAGGAGAACTCCACTCCAGCCTGAAACCCTAGAGTGCCATTACTGCGGCTGCAAACATGGGAGGGCCAGGAGACTCCCTCTTGGTTCAAGGAAGGAACTGTTGCCATGATTTGTTTTCATTTGATAAACAGAGAAGGCTGTTCTGTTCTGAAGTCTCTCCCCCCACCGCTTGCAGACAGGGGGTTTTTATGTACAGCTGCGAGGAATTACTCACAGGAGGCTTCAACAGTGGAAAAAGAAAACATCCTCCTTCTTCTTGGACCCACCCAGCCCACCAAGGTTTACAGGCTCAGCCAATGGAAAGATAGGATGCAGTTCATCCAAAACTCCCCCTGGAAACTGGAGACCCAGCGTCTGTTAGGACAGCAACAAGGGCAAGAATTGATAGACTGGCCTTTGCTGCGACAGAGCAAGGGCAAAGCAGTGCGCCTCAGAAAGGGCTTCGTTTTATTGCAGCTGTTAGGGTAGATGCTGGCAGAAACAGATCCTTCATGAGTATTAAAAATCAAAAGGAAATATACAAAATAAGTGAGGTGCAGGGTCCAGAGCCACAGCCTAGCGGCTGAAGTCCTGGCCTAGCACACACTAGGATCCCATATGGTTGCCAGTTCTAGTCTCTGTGGCCTGGCTTCCCATCCAGCTCCCTGCTTGTGCCCTGGGAAAGCAGTAAAGGATGGTCCAAGGCCTTGGAATCCTGCACCAGTGTGGGAGACCTGGAAAAAGCTCCAGGCTCCTGGATGGGCTCAGTTCTGGCTGTTGTGGCCTCTTGGGGAGTGAATCAGTGATGGAAGATCTTCCTCTGCCTCTCCACCTCTCTGTATAGCTGATCTTCCAATAAAAATAAAATAAATCTTAAAAAAAGGTGAGGTAGGGATGAAAATCTGAATGGCACTAATATTTTCCAAGGGCAATTAAACTCACTCTTCTTTTTTTAAAAATTTATTTTATTTTCATTACAAAGTCAGATATACAGAGAGGAAATGAGACAGAGAAGATCTTCCGTCCAATGATTCATTTCCCAAGTGAGCGCAACGGCCAGTGCTGCGCCCATCTGAAGCCAGGAGCAAGGAACTTCTACCCAGACTCCCACATGGGTGCAGGGTCCCAAGGCTTTGGACCGTCCTCAACTGCTTTCTTAGGCCACAAGCAGGGAGCTGGATGGGAAGTGGAGCTGCCGGGATTAGATAGAACCAGTGCCCATATGGGATCCTGGCACGTTCAAGGAGAGTACTTTAGCCGCTAGGCCACGATGCTGGCCCCTAAACCCACTCTTAATGAACAATGAACAAATCTAGATTTTTCCCACTCAATTTATATGGATGCTGGATACAGAATATTATGATGTTTTCTTTCAAATGCTCTCTCAGCTCATTCGTCATGCATTGTGTTTAGCTTCTTTGACCTGTACAAAAAAAAGAAGCAGAGAATTGAACCAAATGGAAAATTTTGGTTAAGTATTTTAGAGTAAATTGTTCAACAATCCCTTGAAATGAGTGATTTATTCCCAGTGAAACTGCTAAATACATCTTGGCAACAGGATGCTGAACTCACTACCACTGTCTATACCTCAAGGGCATGATACACTTAAATATTAGAATGATGGACTTGTGACTTTTGCAGGCAAACAGGGCCAGGGAGGAAGAAAGGAGATGGTAGAAGGGGAAGTCCCTAAACCTATGGCCCTGTGTCATGAAAAATACAAATTAAAAAAATTAACCCAATAACTAGCCTTGCCATTATGAAAATTGAACACCAGAGTTGTGACATGTGTATTGTTATTAAATATAGTGTTTTGGTACACTTAATAACAATTGTAAGAATCGCATTTAATCTCATGTGCTTTACAGATCTTGGTTGCTCACACATATTTGTATAGAGTGATATGACAACAAAGTTAAAATCAAGAATTGAAAATTAATTTTATTGACCAATAAATTTGCACTTCCAAACAATGACTCAGTTTGTTAATGATTAAACTCAGATGCTTTGTAGGCCATATCAACAATTTTAAGCTCTAAAATTATATACTAATGAACTCAGAGTGAATAGAATTTTTGTATAAAACAGTTTCTAATGATTAGCCTGGATTATTTTTCCTTACAATGTAGTTTCCATGAATAAAGTCGATGAGGCAGCAGATGTGTCAACCACCATGATCAGATAACTGCATTTTGTCTGGCTATACCGAAACACCGTGCAATACCTCATACATATGCATTATTACAATGTCTCAAAAATCAAAAGAAAATGTTGATTTGGTGAAAATAAGTCAATTCAGTTACAGATAGTAATGGTAGAACACATACAAAATACTCCTGTCCTGCTGAAGAATATAAAAAAAGAACAGCCAGATGTTTGTTGTGCTTGAATTTCTGTTGTTTTATAAATATCTGTGTAAAACTTACTCTTGGGGCTCTGCTTGTGACTGCTCTGAGCCAGTTTTACATTTTATCTAGATTTGCTGGCCTTTGAAGCCTACTGAGTCACTGGACAGCACAGATGGAAGGAAGCAAAATAGAGGTAGCCCTTAAAACATAGCTATATTAGACAGTGGTCTTAAAAGTTGCCCATTCATGGCCTGAAAATGAACATTCGTTATCCAAAAGTTTGCAGCTGTTACACTCTCTTGAGAAAAATACAAAGTAAGACCTATCCATGCCAATTTTTTCTTGATTGCTTAACTTCAATGATTCACACATAAAATCCCTAAATAGGCATTTATAAAGGCAAAAACGAGAGAAAAGGAAGGCTGAGAAATGAGTTCACTACTCACCGCTGTGCGTTCTCAAACTACAAACTCCTAAGCTGTTCTTTTGATTTTGCCAGTTTGCCTGAGTCTTGTTCCAGTCAAAATAGTCACAAGTATTTCTGTACAATCTATTCTGTTCTGTCTACATTGGTGGCTATTTCCAAAAACAGAACAACGGAAGCCCTGCCTCTAATAAAGAAAAACCAGAAAACCTAAGCCTTCTGATAAAAGGAGAAAACAAAGTTCCAGGAGAAAATATATTTTCCCAGGAATGTTCACATTTTCACAGACTATGCTTTCAAAGTGGATTTTCATTTGAGTACCATTTAGATTTGCCAACTGGCTATTAGGATATAATACTCTACTCACAATTCTCCAAGAAAGGATCTAAGGGTTGTTATAATTTCCCTCTTTTCCCAGAGATGAGTAGAGCCAAGAGGAAGGGCTGAAGGAAAGTGGGCAAAAGATTATGGAGGCAGCAAAACACTCCTTGGATTCTATCCAGTCACCTTCAAAGGGTAACTTCTTCCCAACAGAGCAAACCTTCAGGGGAGATTATGCAAAGCCCCTGCCTTCTAGCACCCCTGAGAACTTACCACCCTGGTCCATTCAGACATGAGGATTAAGAAAACCAGGGGGGATGAAAGCGTCTATTTATCCATGGTCCATGTCAAGAATTGTTCTCCTGAGCTGGTCTGGGCTGGATCCCGTGGCTTTATCAGTGGTGTGATTGTAGCTTTGACGTGTTTTGGGGGTGGAGATGCATCGGTATTATCTGATGGTTCGTATTTGTTTTTTTCCACAAGAATTCTTAATTGTGTAACTCCTGGCTAGGTTTTCCTAGCCAAATGATAGAAATCAGAGTTGGAAAAGACCTGAGGTCATTTTACCCTTTCTCCTGCCAGTGAGAATTTTGCCTGTAATATGCAAAAGTGTCCACCCCTTCCCTCGGGAGATTAGCTTCTACAATCCAATTAGTTCACTCTGCCAACACATTTTCCCAACATTCGATTTACAATTAATTGCATTGTTTTTCTTAATTCAGTTCTCACAAATTAGGTGTTTGCTTTCTCTTGTTTTCAACTTCTAATCTATGGTTAAGCCTGTTTTCCTACTTCTACCCACATACACTCATTTATTTCATGTATTTGTCTTACAGTCTTTCTTTGTTAACATTTGTTATTCTCTGCACAAGTCTGTATCTCTTTGATGGGACGATAATGAGAACTTCGAATTTTGCAACTTGGCACATCTCAATACGTGAATATACATGGTGGAGTTATAGAGAGCTGAGGCATTTTAATCTTTCCATCAAACTCAGCCTTCCCCAATATTTCGCTCTTGTTTTCTCTAAGTTTCTGGCACCATGGTTAGTGGCCCAAGATTCTGTGGCATCTCTGTGTCTCAACTTTTTCAGTGTCTTGTGTGCATGTGTTTTCCTACTGCCTGTGCCAAATTTTCTGCGATGAAAATCATGGCTCAGAGGAGCGGATGACATAAAGTGGGTAAAGATAAGATTCAGGGGGAGAGGAAGGGCACTACAATAATGAATTTAGGGATTGAAGAAATACAGCTACCTACAAGGAAAACCTCCGATGCCAGCACTTGACCCATTCCAGGCTAGGATTCCCTCTGTGGTCTGGCTGCCTGCTCTACCCACAGAGTGTGATCCCTTGAGCAAACTGCTCTCTGACACAAGACTGATCTGGAAGTTTACTTCCAATGGCTTAAGATTGGGGGTTTATTTCGATTCTTAACGTACCTCTGATGCTCTGGCTTCATTTGGCCACCAATTGCGTTTCCCTGTGCAGATAATCATGTAGAATCTGCCTCCTCATGACCTTCTTTCTCCCCATCTGCTGATCTAAGGGTGGAGTCCCTTGATGCTGCCCTCTGACTAAGCTCTCTTCCTGCCCCTCCCTTTACTGATGACCCAAAACTAACACCTGCCCCAGCCCCACTTTTTCTCCATATTGCTAATAATTTGTTGTGATTTTTGCAACATTGTTTTTATCTGTTCCCAAGAAGTTGAATATGAGATTTTAATACTTGTGAAAGTGATGCATTGATTGAAATGTCCATAAGGAAAGGAATGAACCAGAATAATATTGAGTTAGCATTGGTCTCAGATAAAACCCAGTTTTGACCAGTTCTGTCCATCAAACAGACCCCTGGAGGTGCACCTCACTCTCCTGGGAAGCCAGTGACATTTGTTGGAGTTGGGGGGCTCTGTGAATGATGAGCAGCTGAGTCTCATTTAAACTAAGAGTTCTACTAGCAGCTGGTTAAAAGGGGTCTGCGAGGAACAACGCCATCACATCGTAGACATCTTCTATTTCACCTCCGTTGGTTTAATTAATTTCTTATATTTTCACACAAATCAGAACAATAGCAGTATATAAGGCTAACCCAGAAATAACCCCACTGGTTGTATTTATTTTTTAAAGATTAATTAATTTTAAAAGGAGAGATAGAGAAGAGAGAGGAATCTTCATCTACTGTTTCACTCCCCAAATGTTATCAACTGGCAAGGATGGGTCTTTTCGGAGCCAGGAGCCCAGAACTCCATTGGGATCTCCCACACAGGTAACAGGGACCCAGGTACTTAGATCATCATCCACTGCCTTCTTAGGTAGGTTAGCAGGAAGCTGACTCAGAAGTGGAATAGCCAGCACTTGAACCAGTATTCCAATAGTTGCTACCAGCACTATGGGAAGGGCTTAACCCCCTGCACCACTGTAAGGAGTTATTCCAATATCCTTCCCTGGACCCGGTGCCATTCCTTCTTCCTCACAGCTCATGAAGTTCGAGCCGGCCTAGCTATCCACCAATCGGATGTAACCTGGCATTCCACCTGAATCCCACCTCCCAATCTTCCAGCCCCCTCCCCAACTCCGCCCCCCCCATCATCCCTAGGCATTCACCTGCAGGCGCCAATCCCCTGGGGGCCTGGCCTCAATCCCTCCCAATCCCCACCCTCTACACCTGGCAGACAAAAAGGCCCCCCCAGGTGCGGCTCCCTCTCTTACCCGGCTCTTACCCCGCTCTTATCCCACTCTTATCCTGCTCTTATCCTGCTCTTATCCCTCCTTCTCTGGTCTCTCCCCTCTCTCTCTCTTATTTCCTCTTTCTCTCCCCATCTCTCTCCTCTCTCTCTTCTCTCTCTTGCTTTTCTTTGCTCTCTCGTCTTCCTCCAGCCTCCCTTCCCCCCTCCCCCTTCCCTTCCCCTCCACCCTGTTCCTGCCCCGTTGGAATAAACCTCCTAAGATACCTCGTTGCGTCTGGTGTGTTTCAGCTCACGGTAAAGAACCAGGTTGTGGGAATTAGCTGCGCGTAATAATATCGTAATATCGTATGAACTAGAACTCTGCAATCTTTTTAACTAACAACCACAACTACTGATCCTCTTTTATTTTATTATAATATAAAAAGTGGTTGTGTCCATATAATATCAAACTTCTGGAAAGAACAGACATAGGTCAAACAGCTGAATATTTTGCTTAGGTAGCTTCAAGCCCATATATGATTAGAACACTGCTCACTATCTTAGGGTTGTTTTCCAAAGAAAACACTGGTGACTATAAGAAGATATGAATATCCTCAGTGATAAGAAGTGATGCTTTTGTATAAAACCACGTAGCATAGACCCCTAAGCATTGCAACTTAGATTTCTTATTCAGAAAAAAATCAATAACATCAACTAAACATAATTAGCTAATAAAATTCATAAAAATAACATCAATCATGAAGTTTTTGATTGAAATAAAAATAACATAAATCACAAAGTCTTGTAAGGTACTTTACAGTTAATTAAGATTACTTAAGGATGTGTAAGGATTAGTATTTGTTGGTTCCCAGGTAGCCTTGAGGAAACTGAGGCACATCCATGTCCATAACACATTCACGACCAGTAGCTAGAATATGATGAAGAATGGCATTGTTTTTCATCACTGCTGCCTGCGTCAAGCTGATCTCAACATGTCACAGTAGATCTCAATGTACTGTGAATTTTAAAGGATCGATGGAGTCACAAGTTTCCTTTATAGATTTCACATATTCTTATTGCCATATTGAAACCTGAGCCTATCAATACTCTGCCTTTCAGAGATGATAAAGTGTAAATGACTTTTCCTTCTCCATCTGCAGGGCAAACTCCAACTAACCCTGTTGCAGTGATGCTACACTGAACACAGGATCTGGAATGCGTGTGTGTGGCCACATCCCATCCCTTTCCCCTGGAGCTGATCAGTCTTGCCACCATGATCATACAAGTGTGAGCCTCTGACCAAAAATATGCTATTTAAGAGCTGACCCAAGAAAGCAAAATTAATCTCAGTATCACATCTATTGCTTCTTTGTTACAGATTTATTTATTCATTTGAAAGTTAGAGTCACAAATGTAGAGGGGGATGAGGATCCATCACCCATTCATTCACTCCCCAATGGCTGCAGAACCAGACAGAACCAGAATCTTCCTCCAGTCTGGGTTCAGAGGATCAAGTGCTTGGGCTATCTTCCACTGCTAAGTACTTAACTGACTCTATATCAAGTATTTTAGATAAGGAGAAAGATACTTGCAGCTTTATTTTGGTTTGATTCATAATTTCTCTTTTGATCACAGATTGCACATCCCATGTTACAAAACTGGCTGCACCTCATGGACACAGCTATTCCACACATGCTTTTGATGGTAACTTGGCTGATCAGTGCCAGAACGGCCATGTGACATAGGACGAGCCAATTAAGTTTCTAACACAGATTTTTTTCTGGTTGTATGTTGTTGGAAGAACTTTATGGCTTTATGTTCATGAAGTCTATGGGAATGAGAATGTCAGTTCTGAACTAGCTGTAATTTTGGTTTTTAACTCTATGAGAATGGTTATCTTGACAGAACACAGCTCCATGCAAAAAGAGGACAGATGATAATATACTTGTTTGAATCCACATGAATACACAAACTGATGGTGTTATTGACTTCCATGATTTCTATAATTGAAGTAAATCATGATTTATTTAGTTATTTTTGTCTTACTGAAATCCCTAGTTTGCCAATTGAATTGTGCATTGTGTATATGTATATATGTATACATATATATAATTTTATGTAATGACAAAATTATAGTATATATATATGATATAGATGACCTCACATAGAGTAAGAATTATTTGAATACTTTATATCTCATTTGTATCATTTATTTAATTTTATCTAAAGAAGCCTTGCAAATACTAAAAAATCCAGGATGTTTCACTGCCTTAGAAGGGACACCTGAAAGATCTCAGGTATATACTTTAGCTAATGTGTTACTCTTTCCTTCCTTCCTTCCTTCCTCCCTCCCTCCCTCCCTTCAAAAAAAAAGCTATGCAGAGAGGAGACACATAAAGATTTTCTGCTGCAATGGCTGCAGCTGAGCTGATCCAAAGCCAGGAGCCAGGAGAGAGGAACTAGAAGCTTCTTTCAGATATCCCATGTGGATGTAGGGCCCCAATGTCCTTGACCATCCTCCTCTGTTTTCCCAGGCCACAAGAATGGAGCTAGATGGGAAGCGGAGCAGCTGGGACACAAATCGTCAACTGACACAGAAATAATTTATTCATGCAGTTCTTTTAGGGGCTACAAAATTCACATAACTAAACTCTACTCATTATGGAAAAAAGCATCTTCCTCCTAGAACAGACCATTCAGGTCTCATGGCAACAGACAGGGCTGCACAATTTTCTTAAGGAGGTTTCAAACAATTGGAACAATAACAATATCTACAGTACGTGGTAACTGATTTTGTTTTCCTTTTGTTGCATTACAGGCAATAGAAAACACAATCTAATTCTTCAAATCAAGGATACATCATTCTTTTTAAAGATTTATTTATTTTTATTACAAAGTCAGATATACAGAGAGGAGGATTTTCCATCCGATGATTTACTCCCCAAGTGAACCTTCAACGGCCGGTGCTGTGCCCATCCGAAGCCAGGAACCTGGAACCTCTTCCAGGTCTCCCATGCAGGTGCAGGGTCCCAAAGCAGTGGGCCGTCCTCGGCTGCTTTCCCAGGCCACAAGCAGGGAGCTGGATGGGAAGTGGGGCTGCCGGGATTAGAACCGGCACCCATATTGGATCCTGGTGCATTCAAGGTGAGGACTTTGGCTGCTAGGCCATGCCGCCGGACCCAAGGATACATCAAAAGTGTAGATATTTTTTTTTGTTTTGTTTTAAAGATTTATTTATTTTTATTGGAAAGTCAACTTTACAGAGAGAAGAGACAGAAAGAAAGATCTTATATCCATTGTTCCATTCCTCAAGTGGCCTCAATGGCCGAAGCTGAGACAATCGGAAGCCAGGAGCCAGGAGCCAGAAACCTCCTCTGGACCTCCCATGTGGGTAGAGGGGACCAATGTTTTGGGCCAGCAGCTATTGCTTTCCAAGGCCACAAGCAGGGAGCTGAAAGGGAAGCAGAGCAGCTGAGACAAGAACTGGCACCATTTGGGATCCTGGCATGTACAAGCTGAGTGTGTGGCCATTGAGCTGTCACACCAGGCCCCATAGATGTGTTTTAAGAAAAATGTGGAGATACAGCCGTATCTCCACAGCACAGGCGGATGACCTCAGAGCCATTATGTGTGAGTTGTCTGATGACAGGAGTCCTGGACATTCCAAAGCCCTGCTCAGGACTGCACTTACCGTAGTGGTGAGAAAGAACACCCATCTGTGGTTTTGCCAGTGCTGATGAGGGTTAATGAAATGCAATGTCTCCACTACAGATGGAGAAAGGTGATTCAGAATGGGAATGTTTTGGCCCATATTCTCCGTAGTGAATCAACACCATTTCAAGAAAATTTAAGAACATTGTCCATAAACAACACAGGAAAAACTGTATTCATATATTATAGTTACCTAGAAAAGCACATGATATACTGTGCATGACAAAATTTTGTCAAAACAAGTTCAATTGCTTTCTGATCTTAACAGCAACACAAAAGCATCCAGGGCCCAGAGCTGTGGCCTAGCGGCTAAAGTCCTCGCCTTGCACACGCCATGTGGGAGCCAGTTCTAATTCCAGTCACCCCACTTACCATCCAGCTCTCTGATGCCTGGGAAAGCAGTTGAGGACAACCCAAAGCCTCGGGGCCCTGCATCCATGTGGGAGACCTGGGAGACGCTCTGGGCTCCTAGCTTCAGATCAGCTCAGCTCCAGCTGTTGCGACCACTTGGGGAGTGATCCAGTGGTCGTAAGATATTCTTCTGTGTCTTTCCTTCTCTCTGTAAATCTGACTTTCCAATAAAAAACAAATAAATCTTTTTTTAAAAAGTTCAAGGACTATAACGATTCAGTAACTGGCATGAAAAAGTGTTTGGTGTTTGATGAGTAAGTAAGTGTATAAAGTGGGGATAAAATACCCTTGCTTAATTTAACTAAATTAGTTCTGCTTATACTAACATATATTCTTTTTACATTTGATAACATTTTAGACAGTATTACCATAAAAACTGTGACAACTATGAAGGAAGAGTGAATACAATGGCTTTGAAAAATCTCTGAATATTGAAAACAAATTCTTAACAAAAAAGTATAAGTATAAAGTATAAAGTAAAAGTAAAAAGATATACTTTTGCATGTGTATGAAAGTGAAATATGCATTTTCTCTTATATTTTCCTCAAGCTTTTTAAAGTGGGCACATATGATGTATAAATATAATTATATTATTATATAAAAATATTTTTTTAGGTTTAACCTTTTGAAGCTCTCTAGTAGCTGGGAAGTAGAGTAAGATTATCTAGAAAAAAGGGAAAGAGAAAGGAAGGAAGGAAGGAGAAAAGAAAGAAAGAAAGAACGAATAAACTAGACAACTAGACTAAGTTATTATTTGCAAATTCTTAGACCCAAGTGAGTCTATCGTAGTACTCACTTCTCACCAGTCACTCCTAGCTCTTCATTCACTGAGCCCAAGACACATTGCTTTTGCCCTGATGGGCTGAGTAAACGTTCTTCCTTCTGAGTTTGCCCTTCTTAAACTCATACTGTCACCTATAGAAGAGACAATCCATGCTTTGTGATTCTCTCAAGTCCCTCCCCAGCTGGGGGAACCTGGGAGACATGGCACATATGCTGCTTAGGCCAGGGACAAGCACTGTGGGTCAGGGACCTGCCTTTCTCATGTGGAGTCTCCAGGAAAAATCACCATATATAGACATATTATCTGCAGGATGAGTAAAATGCAACAGAAAAAAAGGTTGACAAGAGTGTTGTAAACAGAATTCATTAAACTTACAACAGAGGTAAATTAGCTGATACAAATGTTGGCTATGAGCAAAGGGTTAATAATCACCTAAGAGGTCGACACCCTTGACAGTCGAGGGTATTGTTTATTCTGGACTGCTTCCAATGGGAAAGTACTACCCTCATGTGTTTGTCATAATGGTCATGTAGCAATCGTTAAGGAGAATTGGAGTCTGAATCAGAAGCTCCTTCAGGCTTCATCTGTGTCAATTTCAGAATCATGCACAACCCTCTGTTCTTATCCTCACATTGCCAGAAACTTTGTCTTTTTCAGAATTTCTGATGATAGACAACTTTCTGGGATAGCATTTGATATCCCAGGTTTTGACTTTTTAAAATATTGTACTATCGCTTCTTGGCCTTTGGCTAAGATCAAGTGTAAAATATTGTACTGATAGTTCTTAGTTAGAAGGCCTCTGGAAGTGACTAGAATTGAATTTCAGTAAACATTATCATTCAAATAAATTACCACCCCTGTCTTTGATTCTTTTTTTTTTTTTTAAGATTTATTTATTTTTGTTGGAAAGGCAGTTCAGATTTATGGAGAGAAGGAGAGACGAAGAGAAAGATCTTCCATCTGCTAGTTCACTCCCCAAATGGCTGCAATAGCCAGAGCTGAGCTGATCTGAAGCTAGGAGCCAAGAGCTTCCTTCTGGTCTCCCTCGGAGGTTCAGGGTCTCAGTGCTTTGGGTCATTCTCCGCTGCCGCAGGGAGCTGGATGGGAAGTAGAGCAGCCAGAATAGGAACTGGCTCCCTGAGGGGATCCTGGCCTTGCAATGTGAGGAATTAGACATTGAGCCATCATGCAGGGCCCTGTACCTTTGAATCTTTTAAGTCTTATCTTGACAAACAGTATAAGAATGTTCCATAATTACTATAAATGTTGAATATTTTAAAATTCATTTTAAGGAATATGGGGCCCAGCGGCGTGGCTTAGTGGCTAAAATCCTTGCCTTGAACGCCCTGGGATCCCATATGGGTGCAGGTTCTAATACTGGCAGCTCCACTTTCCATCCAGCTCCCCTGGAGGAGGTTCCTGTTCCTGGCTTCAGATGGGCACAGCACTGGCCATTGCGGTCACTTGGGGAGAGAATCAACAATGGAAGATCTTCCTCTCTGTCTCTCCTCCTCTCTGTATATCTGACTTTGTAATGAAAAATAAATAAAACTTAAAAAAATTCATTCTAAAGAATAAAAACCAGGTTTGTCCTCATGGCTTTACACTCATTAACTGTAGCAGTTTATTTAAAGAAGTGATTACATGCATCAAGCACAGTAACTGATACGTGAGCTGATTGCAAAGGGCACTTAGAGGAAGGAGGAGGAAGATGAGGAAGAAGTGACTAAAACATTATTCTGTTTGGTTTAGGATTTAGATGCTTTGGATTCTTTCAAGCACTAGTAGGTTTGAGTGCTATGTAGTGTCATTCTTAGTAAGTAGATGATTCAAATATTTGCTAGTCCCCTACACTTCAGGACAAAAATAGCCCTTAATATTTTCTCATCTCTGTTCTCCCTTTTAAGCAGAAACTACCTACTGAGTCTCTTTGGAGATTAACCCCATTTCTAATAAACAAAAAAGCAATGTGCATTTCACTCTTGTATTTCTCAGCATCACACAGTGGTTTCTTCAGTTGGTCAACGGGGAGAACCCTGGATGTGGCCAGCCTTTTGTCACCAATACTCATGGTTTGCAGGCTCCAAAGAAGGACTGGTTTGCCAAAGGACTGTAAGCATGAGCTTTGGGTGGGGCTCAAATACCCTAGATGTGGTTGCTTTTCTGTTTTCAATGTGAATCCAGGACCTACCCACCTCTCCCTCAGAGATAACAAGTGCCTCATCTCATAATCAGAAAAGTGTGGCCATTTGAGTAGTAGCATTGACAAACTTTTTTTTTTTTTTTTTTTTTGCTTCTCCATGGCTATTACAAAGGTTAAGCTCAAACTTGTCTTGAGTCAATGCTATGTCCATGTCTGATCACACATTTATTTTGTGAAGTCAAGGGTTTTTTTTTGGTTCTACCTTCTACCTTTCTGTGAGAACTGTGACAGGACAAGAAAGTTACGTGAGGAAGTAACTTGTCAAATGAGTCAATGGGATGTCTGACCAGAACTTCCTCTTTCTGCTGGCTTCCCTTACAACTGACAAACTCTGGTTTGGTGGTGGTGGGAAGTATTTCAACCCAAATTCTTGTGGTCATTTTTTCCATTTTCAGGCAGTGGGTCACTCGGTACATACAGGGATTAGCCAGGCATCTTGCTTACTCCTCTGTATCCGTTAAGTATACTCATTCTAAGGCATATTTTCAAATGGGAAAACAGACTCATATAAAGAATTAAAACCAAAAAAGAAAGCAAAAGAAATGTAAATAAGTGTTTAGTGTCTTGCTGATTGCCCTGACAATGAATGGAGGACCTGGCAGAATGAGGAAAATTAGTAGAATTCTTGTTAGTCCTGTCTTGACCTTAACTGCCTGTGCTATCTGAAATATAATGTGTAAAATCTCCAGCTGGGGACTTTTGTTTGGCAAGGGAGATAATGTGTCTCTTTGAGATGCCTGTATCCCTCTTCAGAGTGCCTGAATTCAAGATCCTGATACTGTGCGCTATGGAAGGCAGCCGGGAATGGGTGAAGAACGTAGGTTTGCAACATCACGGGGAAGACTGTTTCTTATTTCTGTCTTTGCAAAGTCATAGCTTCAGTTGCTGTGGGAATTTGGGGCTAATCTACAGTCAAAAGATGTCTGTGCTGGTCTTCCTTTTCCTCTTTGTGCTTTTCAAATAAATAATGAAATAGAACCTCAAATGAAATACGTTACATAACACTAATTAGTGAAAGTAATAGATAAATTACAGCTGTCACTTTAGCATGGAATGTTTTAAAATATTTAGATGTTGTTTCAGTATATTCAGTCAGTAAGTCCAAAAGAACAAGTGTAATTTTATTTTACTTTATTTAAGATTTATTTATTTTTATTGACAAGTCAGATATATACAGAGCTGAGAGAGAAGAAGATCTTCCGTACGTTGATTCACTCCCCAAGCGACCACAACGGCTGGATCTGAGCCGATCTCAAGCTGAAGCCAAGAGCTTCTTCCAGGTCTCCCATGCGGGTGCAGGGTCCCAAGGCTTTGGGCTGTGCTTGACTGCTTTTCTAGGTCACAAGCAGGGAGCTGGATGGGAAGCATGGCTGCCGGGATTAGAACCAGCGCCCACATAGGATCCTGGCGTGTGCAAGGTAAAGACTTTAGCCACCATGCCACAGTGCTGCACCCTGATTTTATTTTTTTAAAAGTGTTAATAGATGTGAAAAAACTGTTTATAAAAAAGTAATTATATATATTAAAAATAAGTAATCTATAGATTTCAAAACATTTCCACCAAAATACAATTGCCGTTTAGTTTCACTTCTATGAAGTTTGAATTTTACTGAGGTGATTTTACTGCAACAAATATAAACTAGTCCAAAGCCTTCAAACTTATTTAAGTTCAGTTTCCATTTCTCTAGGATAGTTGTTTTTGTGTAGATCAATTGGTTTTGTTCTATAATTAAACACATGTGAAGCCTATAATGTTCGTTGGTAGTGACAATAGGCCAGATACTTTTAAGAAGGACTATGAAAATACTGTGATACACATGAGTATATATTTGAAAGCTATGATGTTTATTGCCTTGTTTTGTAAAATGTAAAGTTTGGACATGAAAATGTTCAGTATTAAGTGTATGATTCAACTGCAACATGGCTGTACAATTTTATTACTTATTTCTTTGATATTTTCACCATTGAAATAATGCCAATCCATGACTTCTAGTGATACATAAGTTAAAAAAGATACAAAATTAGATATAAAATAATCATATTTTCATATTTATGGGGTGTGACTGTCTGAATAAACACAAAAAATAGGCACATGAAAAAGGAATAGATAAAAATTAGCAGCAATGACTCCCATTAGAATTGTGCCATTTCTGCTTCTTACTGTTCTTTAGAGCTGATATTGTTTTGATAGTGAATAACGTTGAAAGTAGATGATTCAAACCACATGAACATGAGATTTCCTAAGGAAAGAGTAAAGCTCATTGTATTGTTCTCAGTTCATTTTCTCTTGGAT
Organism: Ochotona princeps; assembly: GCF_030435755.1. Taxonomy (NCBI): domain Eukaryota; kingdom Metazoa; phylum Chordata; class Mammalia; order Lagomorpha; family Ochotonidae; genus Ochotona; species Ochotona princeps. The sequence continues at coordinate 15,675,008 of NC_080840.1, read as the reverse complement.
AGCAGAGATGTCGCTCCTCACTTCAAATAAAGAGGACCATTCACATTCACTGTTGTGTCTCCTCAGTCTCTTGAATTGTCTCCACCACTCCCTTCCATTAAGCCCCTCCTTCAAAGTCAAGTAAACACAGCTTTACTTTCACTCAGAGTACTTTCACTCCTATAGGAGAAGCCTTCTCTTACTGGAAGGAGGTTTTCAGAAGCTTATGGGATCCTTCATGTTCTCACAGTCTCATCTTGACCTGCTTTTTAGGCATTCCCTATTCATTGCTTGGGGCAGAATACTTAAAGATAGCTTTGTCTGCTTCTTCCCGTTGGTTGGCAGATGCTTCTGAAAAAAATACAGAAAAGACCATCCACTCTTGGACCGTAAGCTAGCCATTCATGTATTGAAGTCACTGGAGGCTGATGTAATGATAGCAACCATTCATGTTGGCAGACAAGAGAACTCTGTATGTGATACAGACAACTGGGGTGATTTTAACTAACCATTCCTCGCATGGAAACGATGCTGAAAATCTCTGATTGGCTGGGTTTGACACATTACGAAGAGAGTGTGAGGTGGTCTGAGTTAGTGTAATACTTCTGGGAAATGACTCTCTTTCATGCTTCAATATGATAAGTAAGCTCCCATCTTCTAATTTCACTGCATTTGAGGATTCATCAGTTCAAATTTGTGGAAAGTATAGACATAAATCAAAATCGAATGTATAAAATTAATTTTAAAAATGCCATAGCATTTTTGAAAGTCCTATGGCCAACACTTCCTAATTCAAAATTTCCCCCTATATACAACTAAAGCTTTCATTAAAGAAAGGGCTACTAGCAAAAATTTGAGCACTGGGCACTGTTTTGTGCCTCAGGATGAAAGGCAAACAATACAGTGATTAAAAACTTGCTGACTCTAGAAATGTGGGGCTTAATTAAGGAGTTAATTATGGAAATTGAATTCCTTTTATTCTGAACTTAAAATACCAATTATATGTAGTTGGATTTTTGAAAATTCTTCCACATATTCTCTTAGGAGTAAGGAGCTGAAACTTCATGGCTGATTTGCAATAACAGTGGGCTCGGTAGACTGTGTAAGGACAAACAGGAACCTGCAATTTCAACACCTTCGGAAGAGAGGTTGTAAGCAGAAACTTTATTTCTAAAGGAAATGTTCCGGAGCTGTGCTGAACAAATCTGTCATAAAGGAAGCACAAAAAGAGATCTGAAGATGTTTTAGACAATGAATTTGGCAGGCAAGCCAAAGTACTTAAGAGGCTTAAGTACCCTCTATCTCATAAATGTTTCTCTCAAAAGTTAGGAAATTTTGACTTAAACTGTCCATCTATTTTCTAATCCCTATGTTTTTCCAGTGACTGAATGAAATTAGGACATAAATCTCTGAGATTGTCATGTTACAGCAACATCATTAACCCTTTGTTCGTTCCCCTAAGGTTCCTTTATTGTCTTGCCCATGTGAAGGTGATGATATAGCTGACAGATAATTATTTGGTTTCAAACATTTTGACAGTTAATTTCATCTATGACTTCTATGAACTTTTTCCTGTGCATTTCAACTTCCTGTGATAAAGGCCACCAATAGATATAACTGTAAGAAAAACCATAAAACTATAGTTAAAGATAAAAAAAGTAATCATTCCTTACTTATTCCTAACAATACACGTGAGTACACTACATACATGTTGTGGGTACTGACTTTGGAATGAAAGCAACAGCAGTATATATTCAAAGTTGACACTTTTCCAAGAATGCTTCCAATCAGACAGTAGCGATGAACACACAACTGTAAATTTAACGAAGTAGAGTTTGCATAAGATTCGATATTATTGATATTATGAGACCTGTATATGTTCTTTAATTAGAATGCTTCTAGTGGAAAATGAAATAAATCTTATTCGAATTCAATTAAGACTAAAAGAAATGTTTTGGTTTACAGTTAGAAAGTTTTAATGGTACATTAGATGAATTCAGGCCTCAGATTTTATCACTTGGACTTTGACTTCTCTTTCTTGCCTTCTATAATGTTAATGCTTCAATTATATCCTCCAAATTTCAATGTGATTGTTACTAAAAGTTATAAAAACTTTCAAAGATCCAGGAATCATCAGCTGTGGCCAAATCCAAGGTAAAACTTAGGCCTTGTGTTGAGAAAAAGGTCAGTATCACACTAACTTAAAGGACTAAAGCTTCTTCAAGGAAAATCAAAATGTTGTTATCTAAAGCTAAATGGTCAGTGCACAAGAAAGCCACAGTGATGCTCACCATCACAAGGATACAGATTGTCTATTGCAATGTCTATCCTGTTAATCTGTTGAGGCACTGTTGCTGGATCTGAGATGCAAGATATTTTGATGAATCTCTGAACCACTCTGATTTTTCTTCTTAAAATGAATGCTCATCAAGTTAAGTCATGCTTTGTCATTGCCTCTTGGAGAGTCCACACTGTATCTGCATTATAGGCATAGATTTTTTTGTGAAACAAATGGCGAAAAGAGGCAAAAACTCAAGACATAAAACTTGGTCCAGGAGTAAACATCATTCTTGCTACTGAATACATAGTCCTAGAATCAGAGTTTGATTTTTGCTAATTTGAAATTGTGTCTCTATGTTTGGAAATTTCTTTCATATGACAAACCTCATCAGATCTATTAGAGAAAATTAAAAAAAGAACTAGTTTCATATTACAGAAAAATAACTCATTGACAGACTTTAAATATTCTTGTTGGATATTTTGGAGACAGAAAATGACCCTCTGATATATCATATATCCTCTTATGATATGACATGATTTGATCATTTGTATTGAAAAGGACTTATTAAATGGGATCTAATGGATTTGTAGACAATCATATGACAGGACGAACATGAAATAGGTCAACCATGAAATATTATGCTTTAATAGCACTCAATCTCACTACACATTTCTATCTGCAAAGGTTAGTTAGAGCCTTCATGGATGATATTGAAGATTTCTCTTTTGGGGGGTGGGTAGCTATATTCTTATATCCAGGCCTTCACTTAGAGAATGCTTTCCATTTTAGGAGTACATGTTCTCAGAACGTGGAGACAAGGAAAGCACCAGTGATATTTTGTGCATTTTTAACAAAACACTGTGATCGCCAATGAACCACCAAGCCAAAGGTCCAGAAATGAAGAAAATTTGATATGTCTCAGAAAAAGCAGGCAAGAACATGTACTTCTAAGGAATCACAACAAAAACCTGTCCAAATGTTAAAGGCCAGGAAATCTTAGCTACTAATTTGCAGTAGGTTCTTCAGATTTGTAAACAAAACCGGAGCAGATGGGAGACTCCAGCTGTCTTTTGAAGTATCTTTGATTACATGGGAATTTCCTCAAGAGTGTGAAGGACTGCAGGGAGCCATTTTTTGTTTTGTTTTGTTTTGCTTTGCTTTGTTTTCCTTCTAAGACTCCTGACAGCTATCCTTGCTCCCAGACAAAACGCCCAATGCCTATTCAAGTTGTGATCAATTATCTAATCTTGAGGAGAGGCTGTTCTTTCTCACCACCATTCTTTCTTTGTTTCTTTTTTTCTTTCTTCCTTCCTTCCTTCCTTCCTTCCTTCCTTCCTTCCTTCCTTCCTTCCTTCCTTCCTTCCTTCCTTTCTTTCTCTCTCTTTCTCTTGCTTTCTTTCTAGATTTATCTATTTGTTTTTTTGACAGGTTGAGCTACAGAGAGCAAATGGGGAGAAGAGGGGAGAGAGAAATATTTAATGCACTGATTCATTCTCTAAATTGTTCAGACAGCCAGAACTAGGCAAAGCTAAAGATAGGAGCCAGGATGTTCATTGGGGTATGCCATGTGGATGCAGGGGTCCGTGTGCTGGGGTCATCTTCCACTGGTTTCCCATGCACATTAACATGGAGTTGGATCAGAAGTGGAGCAGCTGGGATATGAACTGATGGCCATATGGAATATTGCTGTTTCAGGCAGTAGCCTAACCCACTGAAACATAAAGCTAGCCCTAAATTTCATTTTTTATTGAGCACATTTATCCCAGTTGTCCCTTCATTCCAGTTGTCTATTTATGAATAAATACTCTACAACACATTCAAATTTACCCTTAAAAACTAAAAAAAAGGTCATAATTTAAAGAAAGCTAAACAAAAGGAAAATGAATCTCGGTGCTCACAGGTCGTTGCCCTAATTTGACTTAGTTTCACATATAAACAATGGCAAATACCAGCAGTCTTACAAAGAATAGATGTGGAATCCTGTCAAGGGAGTAAACAGAACAACCTGCTCAGGCAGGGAAAGCTTTAGTGGGATTGCAGCCCCTAAGAAACACTTCTTCCTCGGAAGATTACTGACAACCAGAATTTGAATCTCTAATAACCAGAGTTTCGCAAATATTTAAATGGTCTAAAAACTACTGTGAAGCTCAAGCATACCTGTTCCATGATTTAAATGAGGATTCTAGAGTTGTCTCTCTACCACCTCTTCTTAAGATTGCAACTTGGGAAATTTGGTCCACATCGCAATTCTAGATCTGGAGTTACACAGATTAGTTATTTTTAAAATATTTGTTTTATGAGAGACAGACACAGAGAGAGACAGAGGCATCCCATGCTCTGGTTCCCTCCCTCAAATGCTGCAACAGTAGGAGCAGGCCAGGTGGAAGCTGGACGCCTAGAGCTTCATCTGGATGTCTAATGTGAGTGCTGGGGACTCCACCACCATCTCCTGCTCTGAAGGGTGGGCATTAACAACTTTGGAATCAGGATTGGAGTTGGGACTCTAACTAAGGCCGTTGATACAGATGGTCCCAATCGGCCATTAAAAGCCCTCCTCCCTACGCATGTCATTAATGAAATAAAGCCTCATTTTATAAAAACAAAATAAATAGAAAGCAGTCTTTCTGTCATTCTGCCACCATTCATTCCATCGCTCAAGGCAGAAATCTATAACAATTTGTATTTGACTTTGTTATTTGTTTAGCCACTCTCCATGCAGTTTCCATACCATTAAGTCACATCATCTTTCCATCTCAACTCAATTACAAGGTGTTTATCAACTTTCAGTGCATACAGGAACTAGCCACTCCAATCTTCTGCTGTAGATTGACTAAGACTTAGTTTTGCAATCTCATTCAGGAATGTAAATACAAATGTGGTGGCTATTGGATCAGTGCTAACAATAGGTTAAGATGGAGACTTGATAGAATTATGTGTTCTGGACGATGGGATGTCATTAAGTCATCAGGACTTTGCCAGAAGAAGTTAACTCTCATAAAAGGATTGCTTGCATAGGCCAGGCATACTTCCTGTATCTCTCTTTATTTCCTTGTTCAAAATTTATTTCTTTTGCTTTTATGTTCTTAATTTTAATTTTTATTTTTAGTGATGTTTACATAGTTGATCAGGGTGGGAAGAATCGAGGGTTAGGGAAAAGTGGGTGTGATGATTGTTTCCAAGATTTTTGTATCTTCTTCCTCCTGTATCTGGGAGAAGAGGGGAGTAAGGGGAGAAAACACACCCGCTTCCCAACTGCCCACAGTTCCCAGGGATGGGCAATGGTTGTCCAATACCAACCAGGTCCATGATGTGGAGCATGCTCCAAGGGTTATGCTTAACTGGCTTTGATAGTTCTAAAATACTGTCCATCTTGCTGAATGAGGAACCCTTCCCAATGTCCACTCGCTGACACAGTCGGCCTTAGAGTCTCCATTGCCCAGATATTTGCTGTCATCATTTGGCTGGGGTTGTTGTCCAATTTTTCTGTCCTCCTTCCTCTGCTATGGTACCAGATGTCCTCTGCGGGCCCCAACAGGCTGCCATATCCTCCATGTGCATCCGGACCTGCCATCCACTGCTCCATCTTAGCCACTGAGAAGGCCCAGTTCTGACGCATGCACTCCATGGTCAGACCACCAATCCTAAACTTGAGACCTCAAGTCCCTGCATGCCCCCCACCCCATGCCGTCCTCCAGACCCCCTACAAGCCCACACACCAAGTCCCTGTAAGCTGCCACCGGGCAGCCAGTGGGCCTCCCCTAGAGTCATTGTCACCCCAGGCTGCTTGACCTGGGCCCTGCTGAACCCCCAGCTCTAGGGCTCACAGACCTGACACCCACCATGCAGGCAAGCCAAAGGACCTGGGCTGGGAAACCTGGAAAGCCCTCCCACTCCCCTGCCTCCAGGGCTCTCACCTGGTCCACAATTTAGACATCCCTGCAAGTCAAATTCTACCATTGTCTACCTGCATCAGACACTAGACAAATGGGTCACATGACCTTGAATGTGAGCCTCCAAACTGTAAGCCAAGACTATTTCTTCTTGGGAACCTCCTTTCAATGAATTCAATGAAAGTAATTTAAAGCTGATTAATATCACATCTTCCTACATGCATGTTCCTCCCAGCAGCAGCCTTGAAAAGCAATCATAATACACCAATTTTACATTTAAAACCTAGTGAATGCATCTGTCAAAATGCAGACCGCTAGGGCCTACAGTATATGTTTCCTGCTTCCTATCCTAATCTGATTTACTAATATTCAGTTCTGTTTAGCTCAGTTTAGCCACATACGTCATCCTTTTTGTTTTTTGATATGAAAATCCTCATTCTATGTTTTAGGAAAGATTATTTTCTCTTTCTTGGCTAACTCACAGATCTGTGCTTGGTTGACTTTTTCACTTTCATTTCTCTGTGGTATCTTCCCTGCCAACAGTTCTCACTCATAGCCTGTCTTCCAGTGCCAGTCCCATTCTTTCCTCAGCTGTGTATTCATAGCATGTATTGAACATCTTGTTAACATGTATGTTCCATGTGCATTTTCTACCTCTCTGTACACAGATCTAGTCACTTGTAAGTGTTGGAACCTTGCCTATATTGTTCTCTAGTTAATCTGTACTGATCTGAATAGTACGTAGCAGATAATGGGAATTCAAATTAGTAGTCTTAATACTAAGTAGTATGAATACTCTTGAGGTTGAATTATGTCTTAGCATTGCTGAATTATGAGCACTTTGAATATATAACATTTGCCTGTTTGTACAGTCTTCCATTTTACGTGTCCTAAAAATATTAAAGAGGAACAATAGATGACCAACTGTCATGTATTTAGACTGAACAGAGCAAGTGTTCATTGAAATGTGCAAAACCAAATGGGCACACATCTGGGTCTCCAGAAGTCCTCCTAGCTGTCAGCCAGACAGATCCAGAAGTACTGATGTAGAGGATCTTATAGCTGTTATTCTAGCCGAACTCTGTCAACATAACAAGGAAAGATAGCATCTCAAAATGGCCTCTTGTTTGGTCAACCAATTCAGGGCATTGTTTAGCAAGCATTCACTCTTATTATTATATTATATTGTATTATATTATACTATATTATATTATATTATATTATATTATATTATATTATATTATTCAATCTTAATGTTATTGTTGACAATAAGATAAATCTAACAATAATTTAAAAGCTGTGCATTTCAGCATTTCTACAATGTTACCATCACATCTGAGAATTTGTAATCCACTGAAAAAGCCCCTAGTTTTCTAAATCTGCCTACTGCAATAGTCCAGATGCAATGTATTTGTCTTTAGAAAGAAAAGAAGCAAATTTGTAACATTTCCAAGTAGGATTAAAGGCAATATTTTTAAAGCTCTAGTTTTGCGCCTGTAACACAATTATCCTTTCAGTGAAACTCTGGGTCTGCATGATTCCTGATTCGTTCAAGTCTTTGTTTTGCGTGTATGTGATTCAAAATAACATCAGTGTTATCATTAAAATTGAGATTGCTGAATACAACAATAACTCCTTTGTTGTATTTTCTAGGTATGTCTAATGCACCATCTCTATATCACTGTAGTCATTGCTAAATTTTATTATGTAACCAATTTGACACTCAGCTAGTACAGAATTTGTCCCTTTTGCTTTTCAGTGCTAACGTGTTTTTTTTTTTTAATTAAATTTTGTTTGTCAAGTGAGGTACATCAGGACTTTGCAATCAAAGCTATAAAACAAGATTAATTCAGAGAAATAAACTCTACCCTTTCTGGCCCTTTCCTCTTTTCTCTCCCCTCTCTTAACAGCAACTGATTTTTAAAGATTTTTAGATTATTCTTGTTAGATATGTCTTGATGTTAGATGCTCCGAATTCTCACTAGCTGCTATTGCACTGCTCTCGAAGCCCGCCAGTGACGGATGGAAGAGCTTGGAACCCAGCCAGGCAAGCATTCCCTTCTCACTCTTTTCAAGGTTTTGCAAATCTGATTGGAGAGAAGTAAAACTCAGTGTCGTTTAGCTGAATTGCCATTATTAATGAAATTGGGATTTTTCAAATGTCTTTCTAACATTTACACGTCTTACAAAATATCTGCTCAGGTATTTTATTCATTTATTATCAGATTATTGGTTTTCTCCTCAATATTTAGAAATGTCATACATTAATTAAAACAGTCATTAATACAAGTAGTAGATATTTGGTCTCAGTTTGATATTTGGCTTTTTAAAAGAATTTATCTTTTTCACATAATATTATTTTTGAATTTCATTTACTCAAATTGTCCAACTTCTCTTGAACACTGGAGTTCAGTCATAATTAGATAATGTCTTTATAACAGGAGCCATTAATGGTTTCTTTGGTAATGTGTGTGGTCAGCTTTAAATTAAAAAACCAAACCATTTGTGATTTTTTTTTTTTTTTGTGATATGGTTTGAAAACCATGCCTGATATTGTTTTTGTAAAAGTGGCTGATCTGGCTTCTGCTTAGACAAGTTTATTTTTCATCATTGTTTTGGAATAGCCTCTTTATCAATTACTTCATTCTCATGTATGTGTGCCTTTTTTTCCCCGTCTGGATTTTCCTTCCAGAAAATACGTTTTTTTTTTTTTTTTTAGAAGGTTGACCTGTATGTTTGCATATCACTGTCACACATTTTGAATAGAAGGGCTACGATAGATTTGACAATCTGTAAAGATCAGTAGTCTTCCTTTATTACCGCTCATTATTAAAATTTTAGATGGTCCACCTGGATAATCCTACTATTTATAGTCTTTCTAGATAGTCCAACTTTTTCTATCTAGTGTAACTTTTTCTTTTAATTCTTTCAGATGAATGTCATGATCACCTTGTTCTCTTCTAGGACGACAGAGCATTATCACCAGGACCATGTTACAGTGAACTGTAGACACAGTCAGGACTGACATCTCTATTATGTCAAGTCACTCCAAGAATATCTTCCCACTTGTTCACTTTACATCTGTGTCTTTCCAATGCAGTACCCATTATGGGTTTTCTAATTTTGTAGGCTAATGCCCACAACTTTTATGATTCTATATGTTTGCTCTTCTATTATTTCTTCCAATAGATAATTTTTGTATGCTTGAAAAATATTTCTTTGTGATAATTTCATGCTCTATACTTTGTTAAATCAATACAGTTTTTAGGTTTTAATTTTGTAATCTGCAGAAGGAAATTGTTTTGTCTACAATTTTTGGCTATTTGCTTTTTCATTGTCTGTGCATTTTTAAATAAAATATTTAATTTTCCTCATCTGAAAGGCAGAAAAGGATTCAGAGATAGGAGGACAGGTAGAGACAGAGCTACCATCATGTGACTCACTCTTTAATTTCAGCAACATTTGAGTCTCGGTCAACCTGAATCCAAGGAGATGAGAATTCAGTCCCAAATCTCAAGCAGGTGGCAAGAACCCAACTACTTGAGCCATCACTACTGTCTCCCAGGGTCTGCATTAGCATAAAGCTAGACTTGAGGGCAAAACATCTTGGCATTGCAGAACTGAATATGCATTATAGACCCACAGACAAAACATCTGTTCCCTTAACAACATTAGCTGGTTTATCCAAAACTGTATTAAATCGTGGAAGAGATAATGGGCATTTCTGGCCATGACTTCTTGATGAATCAGTGTCTTAGTTCCAACATAGCTTTGCTGAAATTGAGAGCACACAACCTTTGGAATTAAGCAGTAATGTTTTCACATTGTACTTCTGCCATTCATTATGCAACTTCAGACAAAGAGCTGAGATTGTACTTCAATTTCCCAATTTGCTGAATAGGCATGAGTTCATGTTTTTTCTTTCTGTTAAAATTATTAGCAATCATTAGCATAAGCTTAATAGATACTCAGTAAGTGTTTGCTAAATGTATGTACGTATCTATAAATACAGGCTTTCTTGCAATATGAAGAGCTGACAGAAGAAAATATTTCAATTAACGCTGCAATGAGATTGGCATAAAATACAAATGAATAACAGACAGCCTAAGTTGAAGCTGGGAGTCAGCAAGCACTAAAAAGAATTCTTGCTGTTGTCTATGCGGTGCCCTCTGGTGGTTAGTTCACAGTCTTTAGAACACCAGGTCATAGGACGGTGTTATTAACAGAGATGATCAATGCCTTGCGGTTTTCCAGCATCCAGGCATTTTGTTAAATAATTCACCAATGTCCTCTTATTTGATTCTAGTAGAAGCGTGGGAGACACACATTGGTTGTCCTTTCATACAATGTAGGACATTGATACTTGCAAAGGTTAATTAAGTTAACCCAGAACACATAGCTGACTACTGGGGATGCTAAGATACTGTGATTCAGAGGGGTTTGGTATTAATCTGCTGTACTACTCTACATATAATCTAATGCAATATGAACAAAATATTAAACTGAAATCGCTTTAGAGAGCATTTAGATCATGACACTTGTAGCAAATAAATAGCAGCTAACTATTGAACAAATCAAGCTAGAAATTGCTTTTGTTCTTTTCAGTGCACAGAAGCTTCCAGAACTCAATTGGTTTCATTTTTCTTCCATGTTATTGATTGACATTTCCCCAAGATAGTATACATCTCTACATAGCTTTATAATAAAAAAGAGGCATGTGTAATCTTTACCAAATTTGACAACTCATTAACTACACTTTACAAAAGAGAATTAATTGCTTGCTGTGTATCCTGTTTTCAGCTTTCTTTTCCAATAGGAAATATCAATTAAATTCTAATAACAAAGAGTCTTATGGCAGTTGACAAATAATCCCTTTCAGGAGGATTGCCCTTGGTGACTCTCCACAGGAAAAATTTACAATCTTTCAGCCACAAGTCTTTGCTCCTATTTCCTCTAACATCGGATGTGACAGGCCTGCCAGGACAAGAAACAGGCTTAGCCTCTGAGGGCATTTTCCCATATAATGAGGTGGCCCCTGCAGAACTCACACTGTCAGTGGTGACAGGCCGCTGTAACTTCTTGTGCTGACCATCAGGCTGCTTATAATTTACCCAGCTCACCAGTAGCAGTATGGGGCCAATTTCTGAAAATGAGGTTCTGATTTTGCAGCTAAGTTATTGACAATAAACGGGTTTATGAATGACAAAGAGGAAGATGAAGTTCCCTAAACATTAGTCCCAGGGAGACAGGACTTAGTAGCTCTTGGCAATATACAGGACTTAATAAAAATGCTTCGCTCTGCCTAAATGTGCTAACCTTTAATCGTGGGACTCAAATAGACTATGATTTACCCACCAGCCAGAATTTGGTAGAGGCGATTCAAACAGAAAAATAAGTTCGTGGTTTTCAAATTCCTTTTCAGTCCTGTACATGAGCTTTCTGGATTTAATCAAGATTTTTTGCTTATCATCACTCGCATTTTATTTGCTCTGCACTGTAATGTGTTATAGCTATAGTCTTTGAAAAATCATAAAAACAGTGAATCACTACCATCAGGTATGGGCCCATAAAGCACGGCTGACCACTAATGTCGGCCTGTGAGGCATGCTGTCTTGTGCTTTCGGCTGGAAAGTGAGAGCAATAGTAGACATAAGAGTTTGTAGGGAATTGCGTTGCGTGAATCTGCACACCAGGTGAGCTTCGTGGTGTGGTATAGAAAGCATTACATATGATTTCTAGTATGTCTCAATTCTGGCATGTTGAGATTCTAGAAATAACTGAGAAATCATCATTTGCCAGGTGAACAAAGTGGTAACGAATGCCATGTTCTGTTATGATCTATGAAGCTGTGTATTTGGTTTTGTTCTTCTTTTGCTATGTGAAGATACTTCAAAAAGATCATGAGAAATACAATTGAAAGAACAACAGTTTTAAAAGCATGCTTAATTTTTTCATGATACATAGTATCCATGAAATTTTTGAAACCTTCCATATGTACATGCAAGTCTTATGTACCTGGTTGGATATCATAGATAAGCTTAGGGCTTAAAAATGTTTCAAATACATATACTATGAATATACACATATACACATATAAGTTCGTGTAAGTATTCATGACATATGCTTATGTAACCAACATTTTAAAAAGAGATTATTCATGTGGTATAGGGTACAGTAGAATCAGTTGAGGGGGGCAAACAAAATCTAAGGGACATGTGGATCATATAGCAGGTATCTTGAAATATATCATATCAAGCCCATGCAAATTTATTCTGTTAGTTGGAACTGATTCAACTAGATATAAGGTCAGGAGAAAAAAAAATCCTTTCTTTTGTAACAAAGTTGATACTAACCAAAGATGTCAAGGATAGTGTTATACCCCATTTTAATTGTGCCTCATGTTAGTGGGCATTTCCATATTCTGTTTATCTTATCTGAACTGAATATGAAAAAGAAGATACAAGTATTAGGCCTATTTTCATCCTGAGATTTTACCTTTTTACCAATATATTTTTACTCTCTTATTTATGAAAGAGTATCAACAGCTCCTCCCGCCATCTGTCAAAACCTTTCGAAAAAAACACTTGTTACTCCTGGATAACATCTACAAGCTGAACAGATTGGTTATGGCTTTACCTTTGTCATTCGTAATCACTCTGCTAACTGCTCCACAGAACGAGGAAAGTAGCAGTTTTTCCATAGGCAGTCCCCCGGTAATTAAGTTCCACAAAACAAGACACTCACAGCCTTCAATATTTAATTCACTCCTCCTGGGTAGAGTCAAACTTCATCATGCCACCAAGTGAAGGGATACCTACCACAGTCAGGAAGCTAAATAGGAAAGCATATCTGTCACAGCCTCTAGCCACCCAGAAGGGGCTCCAAGAATCTTAATCCTTAGTGAACCATGAAACTTCAGGGCAGGCAGCTTGCAGCTGGGGATTTGTTTGCCTATGCAAATTCCATCATAAATCACCTCATCTTCAGTTAAGGCAAAGGCCATGGTGCCTGTGCAGTTATCATTGGGTCACAACGGCTCAGGATTTTTGAGAAAAAACAGCTATAGATGAGTTCATATTTTCACTGAGTTACTTCCTTTAATTCCCATTTACCAGATGCATAAACCAAGATGTTAAATGTAACAGGTTTTTTTTAGTCTTAGGAGTTTATTAAGATGGGATTTTCTGCCATCTGGTGCTCTATTTCCTCTCCAACCAAACCGCTCACTTACATCAATACTTCAATTCCTGTTAATGTTTAAAAGCCGAGTATGGTGGGAAGTATGGTGACACTAGATCAGGGGATAACCCGTCTTGGCTTCTGATCACTAAATGTGTAGTTGTGTATCTCAGGCATGGCTAAACAGTCATAAGGCATTCCTGTACTCACGTCATCAATTCTGTGTTGCCGTGGTGAGGAGTCACAACATGGGTCCCTTGACAAAATGCTTTCTGTTCCGAGAGTGTGTAATGGTCTCAGTCTGCTGCCTCTGAACAGTGAAAGAAGTGTAATGAAGCAAAAGTGATAGTGGATTTTAAGAGAGCTGGGTATAGTCCCAGAGAAGAAAAAGAGGGAAGCGGATAAAAATGAGGAAGCCACTCAACCATACAACTCATCGGCAACATTACAGAATTGAAGTTGTCTCCCTGCAAATATAAACTCAGGGCTGGATTTGGAATTGAGACTTAAGCTCTGCCTGTGCCTCTAGTTTTGCCTCTAACCCTAGAACATCGTTTATTTTGGTGGAGATTAAATTTATTCCCTGGAAGAAAGGAGATAAAACTTCTTACCCTCCACCCTCAGTACACACACACACACACACACACACACACACACACACACACACAAACACACACACACACACACACAATCTACATGCATGTGAAGATTGAAGTAAAAATGACCTGTATGGAAAAACCATCCTGAAATTTATGAAATAAGTATCTGTAAAAGAGATAGTATTCATATAAAGTTGACTTTAAAATGGCAGCAAAAATTTGTTTACCTCGGTGTCATCTGCTACCTCCAGGGACTTTCACATCTCCCGATGATAGGATTATCATCTTTGCTCCATTCAGTAATTTGTCTAAATTCCCTAAACACCATTTTCATCACCTGTAAATTAGACAAATTTCCTTCTTCATCTTCTTCCTCAAGGTTCTTTTGTGGAAGATATGAGGTAACAATGAAATAAACCTCTGACACTTGGGATGTGTATTACTTCTGCAGTGGAGGGGACATGAACAGCGTTGAGATGTGGACGGATCTTTTTTGGTCCCTTTGGTTGAGGGAGGATAGGGAGTTGTGGCCCCCCAGGACTCAGCTGCAGCCCAGGTAGTGGGGTGAATGACTGTAAAAGCTTTAGGGACTCCTTCCTTGGATTTGAATCCTGACCCTGTTGTTTCCCAGATGTGTGCCTTTCAAATTAAACTAAGATAAAATCAGAAACAATTGTTTAAAGATTAACTGTGTTAATTCATCTCAAAAGTTTAGTCAATCCCAAAAGGACAAATAACACACGGTTTCTCTCAACTTTCATGTAAAATACAAGATCAATAGCCCTTCCAATATTTTTTACTGCAACTTATGGGTTTTGATATTTTTGCTTTTATTTTCATTTCTTCAAAATAGCTTCTTTTCTCTTATTAAATCTTTCACTGACTCATAGATTACACAGTAGCATCATTTTCTCCAAGAAGGTATTTTTTATTTTCTTTTTCATTTCTTTAGTGACACATTGGACAGAGATAAGGTGACAAGTAGACACATTTTCTTGAATTAAATATAACCTAAGGAGAAGGGGACATCAAAGGAAATTAACCAAAATTCCAATTGAGGTGTTTTTGCTATACATGAAAAAGTCCTATGTTACTAATTATTTAGCATATCAGTTAAGGCATTGGTTTTGATGCTCATACCAGATTCAACTTTGATTACTGAAGGGAGTTTTCTGTTTAATACAGACCATAGGAAAATAGAGTGAAAGCTCAGCAATTTCCGTCTAGCTACGCACATGCCAATCTGGACTGGATTTTCAACATCCCAGTGTTGGCTCAGTGAATTTCAGCTATTGTGGGGTTTTGAGAATAAATCAAGGGATGTGAACCCTCACTCACCCTCTCTTTATCTGTCCTGCCATCTGTCTTTCAAAAAGAATAAATAAATAAAAACTTCTAAAAAGCGTTATCTCAAGATTTTGTCAGATTATGCATGATAATAATGATAATTAGGCTTACCAAAATCAATAATATTATAAAATGTATGCATTTTTTTCTACTTATGTATTGCAAATGACATGCCCATAAATAACTTTCTGGTTATTTTTCATAAAATAAGCTAAGAAAAATGTTCAAATGTAGCACAACTCTCAAAGTAACTTTCCGTTTTGGCCACCCATGTAAAGAGTGGCCTTTTGCCCAAGCTATGCACATGAGGAGGGGTTACTATTCATTGGAAAGTCAGATATATTAAGGTCGCATGATGACTCTGTCATTGCTAAGTATGTGGCTTTGGGTACAGTCCTTCAGGCACCTGAATCATTGCATTAAATCTCATGATTTCCTTGGCATTTGTTCTTGCCCTCCAGTCAATTTCGTGCACAGCAGCCAAATACATCCAGTCAAAATGCAAGGCAGATGACCCAACTCTGCAACTGTGGCCTCACCTCTCCCTCAGCCTTTAAGATAAAAGTCTGACAGTGGCTTACAACATCCTGCATGACCTCGTGTGCTTATTGTTCTCCTCTCTCTGCTTCTGTGCCTTCTCTCCTTTCACAGGTGTGCCAGCATCCCTCCCACCCTGGACATGCCCGTTCTCTCCACCAGGGATATTTTTCTCAAGTAGCAACATGGCTCACTCACTCATGTCACTCAGGATTTTACACAAACATTACCTTGTCATTGAACGATTTCTCAGTCAGTTGATTTAAAATCACAGTCATCCCCCCTCCAAAAATGCTCTATTATTTCCTGTTTTGTCTTTTGCCTTCTTCCATCTTCTCACCAGCTAACAAGCTATAGTATGGTATATTATTAGTAGTATATTATCTTCCATATTTATCAGCTGTTTTTGCTTAGTGAAATGTGAGCTTTATAATAACAGAGACTCTTTCAGTTGTGTTCTTTCAATGATTCTTAGCATTCAGAATGAATGTCTAGCACATGGCAGGCCCTGGGTAAATGCCTAATGCATTATTAAGGGAGATAATGAATGATGTAAAGATATTAGGATTCTGAAAGACATTTTTTTCTCACCAGAAAATGTTAATGACAACTATTAGAATAACACTGTAGCTGCTAAGTTCATACTGTCTTAAAGAGTAGATGCTCCTAAGTATTGATTTCCTTTTTTCCTTCACTTTTATGCACATCAACACGTTTGCAATATCATTTACCTATCTGAAGAATAACAATTCAAATTACACAGAGCGTTAGTTTAAATACATACGTTAAGAAATTTAATAGTATCTTTCAACTTCTAGAAATGCAGATGGTGCAGGTGCTAAAGCTGGCCTTTTTCAACCATGAACCGTTTTCAAGGAAAGAGGGGAACGTGCTAGAACAGCACTGATTTTGCCACTGTACACCTCCTGCTAGCTCGTATTCCTAGGAGACAGTGAACAAAGACCCAGCGGGCTCTCAGGCTGCTTTGGTTCAGTTTGACTTTGCACAGAGCTGTTTTGGTGACCACATGCATGCATCCGTTTATTTATCTAAAGGCTCCTCTTGTAGAGCCGGACCAGAGAAAAAGGGAAAAAGGCAGGCCAGATGTGCTAGGGAAGCAAGTGCCTCGAAAGCCTTGGCTTAGGTTTCAGTTAGCAATTGTAAAACAACAACTATAATCCAGGGCACTCCAGCTTCTCTTGCCAGACCACAGAGTCCTAGGGGAGCACAGACTTCAACAAACAGAGGTGCCCTACCAGCTCACAGGGAAAATTCACAGATTTTTCAGAGGAATTTCCATTCAAAAATCCAAACTTGAACCAGAGCATGTTTGGAACGTGTGTGCGTGCCCTACATAACAACGGATGATGACAATGAAATGGCTTAAACGTGAAATCCTAAACTTCAGAAATGTCAATGATATTACCCACCTCAGTACAGGGTCTTCTTCCCCTTAGACTTGTAGGACAATGGTTAGAAGCTTCCTTGATGCTCTGTACTGAGGCTCAAGCCCAATGAGCATGTACAAAAAGGAACTCAGGGAGAGAAATCTTGAACACATTGTAAGTATGGGAAAAAAACCCAGCTGTGTGGCTCATGCAAAGATATCAGATACGGGCAAATGAGGAACTGTTAGAGAAAAAGATGTCACCTTGAGATGTATGCAATAGAAAATAAAATTTAAAGACATTGATATGACAAAATGGTCATCTTTTCCCAGTACCTGTCTGCTATGTGCTTAGCCCTGCTTGAGGAATTTCACATAATTATCTTGATTAATCCAAATCTCGATATTTTATGGTGGTTTTTTTTTTTTTTTTTTTTTTTTTGCCTTTTTATGGTTGATGGAACTGAGAACATCCGGGCAAATTACTAATTAATGAAGCTACAACAAGTGAGAGTTAGCTGTTCTCTGAGATACACAATCTACTTGCTAGCCACAAATACGAACGTTAAGCTGCTTAAAATTGGAAAATATAATAGCACTTCAATGACTCTGAGAAACTAAATTGTCCTTGAAACCACAATCACAGAAGCATTGATTGATTACTTCTTAAAACAGAAGATTCAGGGCCCAGCACGATAGTGTAGCGGTTAAGGTCCTCACCTTGGATGTGCCAGGATCCCATATGGTCGCCGGTTCTAATCCTGGCGGCCCTGCTCCCTACTTATGGCCTGGGAACGCAGTCGAGGACGGCCCAAAGCCTTGGGTTCATGCACCCATGTGGGAGACCTGGAGGAGCTCTTGGCTCCTGGCTCTGGACTGGCTCAGCTCCAGTTGGGGAGTTAAGCATCGGACGGAAGATCTTCCTTTCTGTATCTCCTCCTCTATGTATATCCGCCTTTCCAATAAAAATAAATAAATCTTTAAAAAACCCAGAAGATTCAAATAAGATATATAGTCTCCTTAAGGGATATCTCAAATGTCTAGGATACACTAAAAATCACCTCACATCTTACTGATTAAGGAATGAGATGATAGTAGATGCTAATTGATGAGTCATATATTAGAATTGTTTGATAAGGATTTTAAAGCAACCACCATAAAATGTTCAGATGACAATTTAAAATAGTCTTGAATGAAAAAGACAGAAAATCTTTCTAAAGAAACAAGAATTTTAAAGACAGAACTGAGAGAAAATTATAGAACAGACAATGACAATAAAAATATTTTTAAAAAAATCTCACAGTGTGGCTTTGTAACAGAGTGAATATGACAACTGAAAGAATTTCTGAACTTGAAGATTGGACAGTACTAGTAAATCTCAACAGTAGAAAATAAATGCGCAAAGTCTTGTGGAATAACCATAAGCAACAGGAAGAAAACCTGAGGTGTGACCACCCTTGTGCCTCGCCGAATGCCGTGGACCGATCCGTTCCTTGACTTGTTCTTTTTTGCTGTAAGCTTCTTCTACACTTTGTCATATTAAAAGTAGTCATGGAGTGGCTGGCGTAATGACACAGCTGGCCAATCCTCCACCTGTGGCAATGGCATCCCATATGGGCGCCAATCCAGATTTCGGCTGCCTCACTTCCAGTCCAGCTCACTACTTACGACCTCAGAGGGCAGTGGATGATGGCCAAATTCTTGCGGCCCTGCACCAATGTGGAAGATGGGAAACAAGCTCCTGACTCTGTGCATAAAATACACCTTTCAAGTAAAAATAAATTGTTAAAAATGTAATTCTGCTGCTACATAAGAGAAAGGAATCAGAGTAACATATTCATGCCATCATGTAGTTAAGAACAAATAACCCATAAGGCATTTAATCTGAAGTTACACATTCTTTCTTTTGTTTTGGCTAACAGTTGTCTGAAATTTATTTTCAGATAGGTTTATCACTAAGTTGTGTGTCTAATCATTGATCCTATTTGGGGCATTCATAATGGCTGAGCAATTTGAATCAACATATGGATATGGTAAGCTGTGAATTCATTGAGATTCAAATTATATGTACTACTTTTCTTTCCAGAAATACTAAAAAACAAAGTAAACCCCCTCAAAACAAAAACAAAACCAAAAAAACCTAAAGAAAGCACATAATTCACTAGTCCGTCCATCCCCTGTCTTATTTTCAAGTCATTGCCTCTGACTCAGGGTTAGACTGGGAGGACTGGGCCCCT
Source organism: Ochotona princeps (assembly GCF_030435755.1). Classification (NCBI taxonomy): domain Eukaryota; kingdom Metazoa; phylum Chordata; class Mammalia; order Lagomorpha; family Ochotonidae; genus Ochotona; species Ochotona princeps. The sequence goes on along the minus strand of NC_080840.1, from coordinate 15,655,572 downwards.
CTCTCCATCTCTGTTTTCATTGATGTTTCTCTTGTTTACTCTGTTGATCACTGTTTTGAAGTTGAGTCCTCTGCTCAATAAAAGAAGACCAAATATTTAGAGAGAAAACAAGTGTAAAGATGAAAAAAAAAGTGAAATCAATAGCCCCATAAAGCAAACGTTTCATTTTAGCATCGGATTAGTAAATTTGGTAGACAAACACTCAATTGAAACCTGTTTTTAAAAATCTGACTTGAGTATTGAATTGGTAAATATCTTGTTCACATTAGCTTACAGCCTGAATGCAGAAAGACATGGCTTACAGAGAAGCGCTTGTGGTAAGAAGGGAAATTATTGAGTTTGGCAATGAAGAGATGAGCCAGTAGGTCCGAGTTCAGAAAGATGCCTGCAGAGAAGCACAAAGGGTGAAGTGTGCCGTGTTCATGCGAATTTCAGACCACAGAATACCTGGCTTTACTTCCCCCAGTTTATTTCCTTCAATGACCATTCATCCTAAAGGGACTGTTAGTTCATTACTTGAATAATACCTTCAAACAAAAAGCAGACATTCTTCAGGTCTTTTACAACAGGATGAAGACGACAGAACACAAGTCAGAAGGCTCCAGGGATATGCCTGTCTTCCTTGTTCCCATTTGTACTGAAGATCATAGTGGAGAAGTTTCAACCCCCGCTGGCCTCGGGATCTTTGACCTAGAATCTCACTTCCTTCATTTATATCATATATAATGACTTGCCCCCTTGATTTTTGAATGATGTTATGTTCAAGATGTGTTTTACCAAACCTTTAAATTCAAGAGCACCTAGAAGCCTGTAAATTTCCCCAGTGGATAGTGACTACAAATTTCAAATCTGAAAAACTGATTAAGAAGAGTGGCTTGGGATCCCCTGGAGTCTGAGTTTAGGCTACTTGTACAATGAACTTGGAAAGATTTTCTTACCAATTGGATCCTGTCTCATTAGTTATAAAATGTGTTTACAAGTACTTGTAGCACAGAAGATTTCATCAATTATTCCATATTCAAGAATGATTTTAGTTATGATAACAGCAGCAATTATAACAGTGCTTAGTCCACACATGATACTATTCTAAAATTTGAATGGAATAACCTACATAATCCTCATATTAGCCCTACATGACTACAAGAGGCCCTATTAAATAACTACCATTCTTTTCTTACCATGATTTCTGAGACACTGAGAGGCTAAGTCATTGTTCTGAAGTCACTTTTGTAGAAGGCACAAGCAGATACCTGCATGAGAAGTAGAGCAGCTGGGACATGAACCAGTTCTTATATTGGATTCCAGTGCATCAAATACAGCCAGTTTTGCTCCAAGAAACCAGAAGATAATAGAAAGTAAAGAGAACCGAAAATACACATGTCTCAGATAATAATTTCCTTCTTGCAAAAGTCTTACTCATTTCATGTATTATACAAACTCTAGGACAGGTCATGGAGTGAGTTAGCATGTGTATGGATATAGGGTGATGTGTTGGAGTAGTAGATAATGTCATCTTACTTCTTTAAAACTAACAAGAGCATGGTAAACTATTTGTAATCCATTAAACTCATAAGATAAAGAGGCTGGAATAAATGGCAAATACTATCATTTCTGATTATGAGGAAGTTGACATCTATTTAAATATCCAACATTGCACTTTCCAGATCTCTGTTCCTGTGCCCTATCTGCTAAAAGATAATACTAACATGTTAAAATACAAGGTGTTTGTTATTACCTAGTGTAGCTGTTGGACACACATACAAGGAGGAAAATACTATGCTTAAACCTTATTGTATTTTAACACTATACACTTCAAAGTTTTGAGATTCTGGCTTGCCTTGGCTTATATCCCATTTCCTGCGTCACAGTTTCTTTTATGCTGATTACCCTGGTGGTTGTTGGACTTGCTTTTTCCATGACATGAATGTAACCAAAAACTGGGAGTGTCTTAATAATTTTCCAGAAAATGTGCAACATGCAAAATCCACAAGTATTTTTTTACATCAAGGTTAAGTTTTAATTTCTTATTTTCCGTGAATATTGTGAAGTCTTTTCAAATATATCCTCTGTTTTTTTTGTTTGTTTGTTTGTTTTTTGCTTGGGTTTAGAATTCTTGGCAAAATGGAAACTAACCATTTCAGGTAATCTCTGAACACATGAGTTTGTATGTCAATCTATAGCCACAGGGTTTTCTATCTTTTAGCAGGCTTGAAGATCAAACTTTTCCTAGAATGGAACTGAGAAAAGCAAGATGAAATATTCCCGGAAGTAATAATATTGAGTGATTCTTGCCTTTATTCCTAAACTTAGCTTAACCCATCAAGTAGACTTGATTTTCCAGCTGTGAGTTCCCCAATGAAGAGGTAAACACACACCACGGAGTTCTGCATCCAACCAGCTGTGTGTGCAAATAGGAATCCTTTCCTTCTGCCACCGGCTTCTTAGACCTCTAAACCAGTGCTTCTGAAACTACTCATTTGGATCAGTTCTATAGTAATGAGTGTGAGCTGCAAGGTGCCTCCCTACCATGGAGCATTCCTGCCCTGTTAGACACAACTACCTGCTCACTAAGCTTCAGATAAATTGGTTTTCTCTTTGTTCACTCAATTCTCAAAACTTTGCTTAAGCACTTTGGGCATGCTGTTCCCTTTCTTCGGCATAATACCACCCAACACCATACAAAGCTCAGTTTCTACAAATTCCAATTGTGCATGAGGTGAGTTATCGCCCTCTGGTATCAGCAAGGGGTAGATCCCGCTGGGATTTAAAGTCAGAAAAGCACCAAGAATGAGACTGTCAGAGGCTAATGCTTCTCTCTGATTCCTTGGTCCCCTTTCTCATCACTGAGTAACTGTCTCCTTGCCTGGCTTTCATATTCAGAAGTCTCTAACTGTAAAGGCTGTACTTTGTGAAAGCTGTTTATCAGGGTGTTCAACACTCAGATTTAAAGCATGACGCTTTTCTCAGTTTTTTGTGCTCATTTGACTTTCCAGAGGCTCATGTCTGAGTCTGCGTGGTTGTCGCCAATCTTTTCATTTGTCCCTTGATAACTCCAACTCACATTACTCCCTCTTTCTTTCTGTTCAAGACTCTTCTTTTAGGTGATTAATCATGTACTGTCTTGCAACATTCCTTGAATTTCTCTCTGGTAGTTTTTATGTTATTATTAAATGCTTGAATAGGAATCTTTGCTTAACTTAATTGAGCTATTCACTTTTTGAGGTTAGCAGGGATTTACTTATTTATTAATTTTGCAAGTAATTGCAATCATTGTACCCATCACAATGTATGAAATTCGTCAATGTACAGGGCCATAGTCACTTTCCACAAAATTATCATGAAAAGGCAGAGGATAAAAAAGAAGTATAATTAACTTTTTTTTTATTCCCTTTCTCATCAAGCTGCTTTTCACATACTTCCCAAGTACTCAGCAGAGGATCTGTACACAATAAATGCCTTTAAGTTACTTGTGAATTAAATTTTAGATTTTAAGGAATCCAACTAAGTAAGACTCCTGAGAGCCTAGATGTTCATGACAAACATCTGTATAAAGAATAAACAAGTGAACTCATTGCCCGAATTCTTCCAAAATATCCATGTTTAATGTTGAGAAACAAATTTTGGCTAAATTGACTAAAATTTCATCCTTTAAAAAAAAATCTCATGGTTTTAAGAAGATGATGCATTCCAAATCTTGCAAGAGCCTGTGTGTGAATTAAGGCAGCTTTCAGACTCCACTTCTGCAGTCCCACCCATGTGTCTCTGATCCCTGTGAAACAAGTAAACAGCTCTCCTATGTATCCACTCACGGTCAGTGATGGAAGTCAGAAACATGTGGTGGCTCAGGAGCCTGGGCAAGACAGGGTCACAACAATAGTCGTTTTTCATTTTCCAGTGCTTGATGTCTAAAGGACTTTCGGGATTTTAACAAAATATACATGAAACCCAATTCTGAAAACAAAGCAACACACCCCCTAGCCTTAACAAAGCAGGGCTTGAGGGAAAATAATAATAAACTCTTTCCTTCCTTTGCCACCAGCGTTACAACCTATCAGCACTGACACTGGGGGTAAGGAAGTCAGAGGTTATGGGAAGGAGAAAGAATGAAACTAGAGATTACATTAAGAAAAAAAAAAGAAAACCACTCAGCTCTTCATAAAATGCATTCATAGGTAGACTCTGACATAAAATAACAGCCACCCCATCCCATACATACACAGCAATGGAGGTAAGCTAGTAATATCAAAATTTAGAGGGAGGATACTGACTACCGTGGTCACCAAACAGATACCTGATCTATTACACATATTAATTATTGAAAGATGCATGTGCTTATGATCCCCCAAAAAGCAGGTCTGGGACTGACATTGATGGTACAGCAATTTGAGCTGTTCCTTGCATCTCCCAAGTATCAGAGTGCCGCTCTTAGTCTTGACTGCTCTGCTTATAGACCAGCATCCAAGTGATGTGCCTAGCAAGGCAACAGGTGATAGCTTGTACTGCTTGGATTCACATCACTGGCGTGGGAGATATCAATGTAGTTCTCTCCCTCTTTTTGCATCACTCTTTCTTTCAGCTTAATGGATAAATCAATAGTTTGCTTAAAATTTTAAAAAATATACCCTTTGTCATAAATAATCATATTTCTATGTACAAACTGATATTCATGCATTAGACTCTAGGGTTTGACTTGTTCCTCCTATTGGAGCTTACTTGACACTTCCCAGTTCATTCACTCTCTAGTCCCTCTTCAACAGATGCTCTTCCATGTAAGCTGATGTGAAATTATCATCAAAGAGATATGGGTTGCCTCCTCTTTCTCGTAACTATGCCAACTTTTTTACATATGCATTTGAATGCTTCGATTTTCTTGCTGTTCCAGTATGTCTTGGGCCAATTTTACCAGAACTCTAATGTTTTCACATTTTTGGGGGGCAAGGGGTCAAAATTCTCTGAAATTGTCTTCTATTATTTATCCCCAATTTCCGTCTCAGCTGATTTATTCTTAACCTCACAAAAACATGCCCTTGGATCTACATAACGGCCACACCCTGTCTTAACCTCCCATTCCCTTCAGCGTGTTCTTCTTGTTGCATCCCCTTGTGTTGCAGAGCTGTTTGCATCCTGATATGCTCCTTAATTTGTGACTTTCTAGCCTTATCCCATCAGTGGGCTTGCTTCTCTCACAGTCAATGGAAAGCTGGTTGACCAAGTTACTGGATATTCTCTCAGTCTTCATCATACCTGTCCTCATTCTACCTGACAAAGAGAAAAATCCAGGAAAACAATTTTTGAAGAACTTCTGAAGATGCCTCCTGCCAGAACTAGCCTCACACAATTTACTGTTATTTTTATTTAGCTATCCTCCATTCATCTTCTAATATATGATGAATGGAAAATACTGTAATTCACAAATGTCTTAGGTGATCATCATTTTCTTCTTCATACGTATGTAACCCATCTGAAACAAGTTTTCAGATATGAAGTCCCACATAAGTCCACAAAACTTGACTGCCTCTAGGATGAGTAAGCTTAAGGAGAAACCTACACAGTTATAGGGATTAGGAATAATGCTCAAGAGTTTGTATTCTAAGAAAGTGTGATTATTTTCTTCCTTTTCCCTAAAATGGGGGCATTTGCCAGAATTAACAGTTGGGAAAAGTAAAAGGTTACCCTCAATAAAAAGACTCACATAGATTTTATTTTATTTTATTTATTTTTTGAAATATTTATTTATTTTATTACAAAGTCAGATATACACAGAGGAGGAGAGACAGACAGGAAGATCTTCCGTCCGATGATTCACTCCCCAAGTGAGCCGCAACGGCCGGTGCGCGCCGATCCGAAGCCGGGAACCAGGAATCTCTTCCGGGTCTCCCATGCGGGTGCAGGGTCCCAATGCATTGGGCCGTCCTCGACTGCTTTCCCAGGCCACAAGCAGGGAGCTGGATGGGAAGTGGAGCTACTGGGATTAGAACCAGCGCCCATATGGGATCCCGGGGCGTTCAAGGCGAGGACTTAAGCCACTAGGCCACGTCGCTGGGCCCCATAGATTTTATTTTAAAATAATGGCACTTTGATTGACTCTGAAACAAAACCTCTCTTTCAGAAAATCGGAAAATAAACTCTGGATTAGCTTAGAAGGATATCATGATGTGAATTATGTATCTACCTAGATCAAGATAAGAGCAAACTATACTTTCTTTCATAAAATTCCAAGGGTTCAGGAAGTGTTGAGGGGTCCCTAAGAAGTGAAGATACAAAACAAGATAAGAAAATCTCATAGTAATGTGATAAAAGCATATAGGTCAGATTAAAACAGCATCTTGTAATTGAAAAATTTCTTTGTGGAACGTGTGCAAATAACTGATGCATTCTCCTTTTGGGATGTGTAAGATGTAGAGATTTCTGCAGTTCATGTAACATGCCTGTTGCAGTCAAACAATAAATTATACATGCATACTTTCTTCCTTTTAATAAAGTTTCCTTATGATTCATTGTGATTAACAGACCTTCAAGTGGAGAGAGATTTTCCCAGGTTGTTGTGCTTCAGCCAAGTCAAATGAGCCATGTCATCACAATAAAGCAAAAAAAAAAAAAAAAAAAGCAGACCCTACGTGTCAGGGAAATCTCAATAACATTAGGGTTGAATGTGGTTTGGATCACACAGTGTAACGAAAATGAGATCCGTGAGTTTCAGAGTGGGCTTAATAGGCTATGGTGTCTCCAGTTATGTTTTTAAGAATATAACCTATGGTTCCCCTACTGAGATACAGCATGCAAAAACATTATAGTTTTTTCTATATTGATCTGAATAGTTCAATATTAAATGATAAATACATAACTCAAAATGTCATTAGCAAAAGAAAGGAAGAGAGAGGGAGGGGGAGAAGAAACAAAAAAGAAGGAAGCAGAAATATCCGTGTCGTATTTACATAACTGGAAAGAATATTAAGGCAAGGTGACAAAATCTGTTGTAAAAACAATAATCATCAAAGCCTAAAGGACTAGAATATAGCCCCTAGATAGCAGCCTACTAGCTAATAGTCTTGCACTAGTTAAAACCTCTCACATCTGCCTGCTTATTTCGTTGTTTTGTATGCAGATAGGTTTTCTCTAGGCAATAGGACAAGAGGATACTGGTATCCTCATTCCAACAACTCTAGCAGAAGGTGTGAACATAGTTTCATCCAACATCTAAATTAATCACAGAGGATGTTATCATCCCAGAAGATAATGGCTCTCTTTGTTTTGTCACAAGCTGATACCATGAACAAAGAGAAGAAAGTAGATGTACAACTTACAAGAGAGTCCAGAGGGGGGAAAAATGCGTCATCTCACACCACTATATTCTGCAAGAGGCTAACAACTGGAGAAGTCAAATGTTTTTTTTGAACAGTCAAATCTGTGTAAATGGGGCTATTGCTTGGCATAAAAGTTCAGATCTTGTTTGGAAAGTCCTCTGTCCTCATCACCTGCTGGAGTGCCTGGGTGAAGCTACTGGCTCAGTTTCTGATACAAGTTTCCTAGGAATGTATACGTTGGAAAGCAACGGGTGATAATTTAGGTGATCTGTATTGTGTTTCTATCTCCCGGCGTAGTCCTGGCTCAACCTCACCTGTTGAGGGTGTTTGGAGAGGAAGCCAGGGGATGGGAGATATCTGCCTGCCTATCATTCTCTCTCTCCCTTTCTTTGTGTCTCTTTTAAATAAATAAAACTAAAAAAAAGTGTAAATATGCTGCATTCAGTAAATTTACCAAGTAATTATTTGCCTTTCTCTAATGTTATTTAGATAGAAGCTAGAAGATAAATTCCCTGGCATATCTGAAGAGTAATACTTGAAAATTGTGCTCAGTGAAGCCTTGAGTGATATATAGAGAGCTCTCAGTAATTTACATGAGAAAAAACCCTCAAACCTACCCTTACTAGGATTCATCCAGAGAATGTCTGATATACATAAATGCCATACTTCTAACTGTGGTTGTGCAATGTCTGTCTACTAAAGATAAAAACTTGCACTGTGACATGATGATGTTCTTGGATACTGGAAAGAATATATGGTACAGGATAAAACCTTTATAAACCCTGTTATCCCTTAATATCTAGTCAAGATGATTAACATTTATTTAAATAGTAATATATGCCTCTGAATCTTCCATAGTGAAATGCATTGGTTGTGGGGCACTAGAAAATACTGTTCAGAGTTTAGCTGAATGAGAATCAATAAATTAACATACTGGAGACTTCCCATGAACTTAGTCAAAAGATGTTTCATCACCAACAGAGTTTGGTGTTTCCTTTACATGTTGTGGTTTCACATTCTAATGGGCCCAATGCAAATTTCATATAAAAATGGCTTTGATTATTCATTTTGCAGTTGAACAAATTGAATTAGACTGATACAGCTGATGGCTCTATTTCAAGGTTCAATAACCCAGCTTAGTACACTCATTGATCTTACAATATTTTAAAAGGTTATTTATTTGGAAGAGTTGCAGAGGAACACTGGATTTTTAATCTATTGATTCACTCTCCAACCGACTACAATGGTTGGGGTTAGGAGCCTGGGATTCTATCTAGGGCTTCTAGGTGAGTTAAAGGGCCAACGGGCATGGGTCACCCTCTTTTGCTTTCCCTGGCATATTAGAAGAGTTTGCCAATTTTCCTGGAGAATGCATTTTTACCAGTACTGATGTGCAGCTTTTGTCCTGATAGCACAGAATGTGGAGTTGGAAGGAGAGATACACAGGCAGCCCTTGACAGATGGCATGACTGGCTCTAAACAGGTCTTATGCTTACCCCTACGGGAATAATGATGAAGAAATCAACTTAAACTTAAGCACAAAATAACAAAGACACTGTAGCCAAAATTACAACCACAGATACGAAAGACATTTTGTATCACTTTATGCAAAGAACGTTCAGGGGAGGTAATTTGGCAGAGAGGTTGGGTCACAGCTTTGGACACTGGATGGCATGGTGATGCGTGTATGTTTTGAGTCCACGCTATTTCACTTTCAATTTAGCATCCTGCTCATGCACACTGTTGGAGGCAGCTAGCAATAACTGAAGCAACTGGGTTCCTGCCACCCATGGGAAAGACCAGAATAAACTGGGACTATGACTTTAGCCTAGCTCAACTCTTGCTGTCCTGGACATTTGGGATGTGAACTGGTGGATGGAAGATCAGATCTCTCTCTCTCTCTCTCTCTCTTTCTCTCTCTCTCTCTCTCTCTCTCCCTCGCTGTGTGTCTTCTTTATCCTCTCAAAACAAAGAACATGCAAACCTTTTGACTTTCTTATTTAAAAGGCCATTACTCACCACAGCCCTTTAGCTTAAGTCCAAGGTCATGACAAAGCCCGAGGAAGCAATGCATTATCGGTGTCTATCCCTCTCTCTATAGCTTTTTGCAGTCTAAAAAAGGTCATGTTTGTCATTTGGTCTTAAGTCTTTGTAGAAGCTGTTCTCTCTGCATGAAATACTCCCTTATTCTCTTCTTTTCCTTAAGTATACCCATAAACTCATGTTTGTTGTGGAAATTGTCAGTTGAGGCTGGTATCACGGGTGGTAGAATTCACAGAGAACTTATGACTTTCAATATTCAAAACATGAAAAGTGAGCAGCAGGTAATCAGGATATCTAGAAGCTGACTGCTGCTGAAACAAGTAGACTAATTTCTTAGCTGTGTGAATTTTTACCATGTTCCAACAAATTTTCTCTGGAAGTTTTCTCTGATTCACATTTCTGGGAAGAACTGGGGAACCTGCATAACCTTTAGCTCTGGGGCTTTGCCAGTACCCTCCACACTATTCATTTTTTAAATCTCAAATAAAATGTCTGTTCTTTATTAAAGATTTCATAGCCTCTCAAATATCTGTGACTATATGTTCTCATAAGATTTCCTAATAGCCTTGCCAGTAGTCCTAATTAAGCAGTTGATTGTGGTCTACTTCCTTGAGAAAGTGTAACTTGGTAGGGAATGTGTCTGTCTTGTGTATTGGCCAATCCTCAGCATTTGCCTCAATGCCACTCATGTATTAAGGACCCCATTAATAACTGAGTAAAGAGATGAGTGAAAAAAAAAGTATTTCTGGAACTCACAAATTGGCTGTAGATTCTCAAGCAATTCTGATGATTTTCTCACATCTCAATTTTCCTTGAAATGAAAGAATTTAGTTGTATAGCTATTGTAGCCCATTGTGGTGAGGAAAAGGTTCATTTCCAAACCTGAATATAGTTATTTTGGCTCTTTGTTAAGCTAATGAGGAGCGCAAGTGAAATGAGCAACTGTGTGTTTATCTTTCTGGAGCAGAGCAGTTATTATTACAGGTTTTATTTCCAAACTGTGGTTCTATCTATCTTCTACCATGGTTTGACCAGCGAGATCCTCTTTCCTTATTTCTGCCCACATTTGCCTCATTGAATCCATCTCTAAGAACAAGGCCTCTGCAGCCTGATCTTTTTTTTTTTTTTTTTCCTAACCATCTCTTTTCTTGCTTCTCCCATTAAGAAAGAGGAGAAGATAAACATACAGGACTGTTCTTGAGGGTGGTGGAGAGGAGGGGTGAGGACTGGGACCCTGGATGCTCAGGCAGAAGTGGTGAAAGATTTTACAACAACTGGCGACCACACTTTTTTCTCAGCCAAAAGGCGGAGAACTGATAGCAAGTGGATCCAGCCCTCAGCCCAATCATCTCAGACATTTTTTGGTTTCCATTGTTGTTTTGTGGTTGGAGGTCAAAACAGGGCAACACAAATTCTCCAGGCAGAACACATTTCACGTGAGCTCTTGGGAAAGATTTCCTCCACACAGGTGGATTTCTACAGACCCCAATTTACCCTTGGAGGCTAAACCAAGTCACAGTATTTTTTTTTCCCATTAACTTCTTCCTCTTTCCCTTTAGTGATTTGATGTCTCCGTCATGGACAGATTTTATCCTATGGGATTAAAATTTGGGTGTTGAATTTCTAACGTTTGTCGATTCCAGTGCTCTTTTGCCTTCCTAGCTAGCTCTCTTTTCCTGATAGTGGGGCACCCCTCAAAGGTGAGGATGTGTGCTGTTGCCTATCCCTCACTCTATTTGCAATGTCTGCATGTCTATAGTCTCATTCAGCTTTCTCCCAATGCTGCTGGAGAGCTGGGCCTGTGTTTCCAGGTAGGAAATAGGGTTCCAATTAAACAGTCCTAATTTCCTCCTGACACTCACATACCGCCCTTTAGTATCACAAGTCCCTCTTCATTCCTGTCTCCTTCTGGTCACTGATGGGAGGGACATCAACCAATGCCTCTGCGGGATGCCAGTACTGCAGGCTGAGGCATGCTATGCCACCATTCTAGCCCCTTGAAATTGCTTAAACTGGATTGTTTGCTGTGTTGTTATTGTTACTGCTGTTAGGTTTCTTGAGCATCTTATGTACCCTGGCTATTAATCCTCCATCAGAGGTATGGATTCCGAATGTTTTTTCCCATTCTTCAAGCTTCCTCTTCAGTTTGCTGAGTGTTTCCTTTGTTATGCAGAAGCATCTCAGCTTGATATAATCTCATTTGCATGTTTTTGCTACAGTTGCCTGTGATTCTGGATTTTATCAAGAAGCAATTGCCAACATCAATGTCTCAGAGTGTTTACCCTATGCTTTCCTGTAGTAATTCAGACTTCAGGTTTCAGCTTCAGGTTCTTACCCACTGCGAGTCAGTTTTCTATAGATTGTGTGGTAGGGGTCTTATGTCACACTCCTGCAACTGGAGATCAAATGTTTCAGAAAACACTGATTGAAGAGACTATCCTTTTCCCAGAGAGTCATTTTAGTTCATTTGTTTAAGGTTACTTGGATGTAGGTGGTTGGATTATAACATCTGGGTCTTGTATTCTGTTGCATGGGCTCTTGGCAATACTAGGCTGTCTTTTGCTTGCTTTTCTTTCTTTTTTTTTTTTTTTTTACTTTGCAGCAGCCTTGTTTTATTGGTATTGTGAACCTTTCAGGTTTGTTTTTATTGTTTTATCTCTTAAGGGTCCCTTGAATCATTTTGTTCTGATCTGTTCTTGATATTTGCACTCGGAGTCAAATTGAATCTGTAAATTGATTTGGATAGAATGACACTTCAATCATATGAAGTCTTTCAATGTATGAACATGGAAGAATTTTTCCATTTGATGTGTCTTCTATTTCTCAGTGTTTTATACTTATCGTTATAGAAAACTTTGAAGTTTTTTTGTGGAACTGTTGTGAATGGGAGCGACCTTTCTTTCTTTCTCAGCCATGGCACTGCTTGTGTATATACATGCTATTGATTTTTGTACATTGATTTTATATCCTGCAACTTTGCCAAATTATCTTACACGTTCCAGTAATTTTTAAAGCATATCCTGCAGCAGATTTCATCCACCATGGTGCATTCACAAGCGTCTGACAGCTCTCCAGAGTTAAACAACCCTTCTTCTTAATTTAGTTTGTATTTATCCCAGCATTTCAAATTCCTATCTATACAATATTTATGTCAGTCTCAGTAAGTTTATATAATAAAATAACTATTTACATTCTACTTTCAAAGATGAAGATTTTGATTCTCCTCACTTCTTTTTTTTTGCCACTGTACCATTATATGTATTTTGAAGTATTTCTAAACTATGAATCTTAACATTTTTTGCTGTGATTATGTAAATATTTGATGTTTCACTGCTGATTCACAAAGTAGACTTATCATAGCATCTATTTTTTCCTTGAACAGCTTCCCGAACTCCCTCTCTTTGATTTAATCACTATATAATTTGTTTATTTTAGGAGTACATGGCTAAGTCTTCCAATATCTTAAATAGGCTCTGTAACATGACTCTCAGTGAAAGATCTCACAAATTTTTAAGCAATTTCATCTTTCCAAGAGGTACATCCTAAAGGCTCTTTGGGCTATTTCTCCCTCCCTGTGTGAATCTGGTTTTGTTTACATGTTTTTATTGCTGCTGTTCTGGAAATTTCCTTTCCAGTTCCCTAGAAATTGCTTATACTCTTATTTTGCTTTGTGTTGGCTGTTTCCAAGATGTTAAGTCATTTTTGTTGATTTGCTTGCTTATATGGTCAGAATTCAATCCAGACTTTTTGGAAAAAAGTTAAATAAAAATATTTTTGATATTTCACTTTTCTGAAGTTTTCTTTTTCACTGTGACTTTACTTGATATTATATTCCAGAAATACATTTATTTTGACTCAGAAATTTCAAAGCATTGATCCGTCACTATTCAGATGATGTTGTTCCAATACAAAACTCCTTAACTGCAGATTCCAAATTATACAAGCTTTTGTAATCTTGGAATGATGTTTATTAAAATTTCCTGACTTCCCAGTTATATTCTGATCTGTGCCTTTCAACTTGGGAAGTCAATATTGTGGAATAGTGGGTAAAATCAACTGTGATACCCACAACCCATATGGGCATTGGTTCTTGTCCCAGCTGCTTCACTTCTGATCCAGCTCCCTGCTAATGGCCTTGGTAAATAAAGCAGCAGAGGATAGCCCAAGTGTTTGGGTCACCACTACTACCACCAGCAGATGGGAGGTCAAAATGATAATAGCAAAATTTCATCTTGCTTTCAAATATGTATATGGTTTTGATTTGGTTTTGAAATTCTTGCCAGTTCTTGTCAGTTATAAGGCATAATACTTTTTATTTATTTCTCAATTTTCTTCATACTGTATTCCAATCATTTTGTTGCATTGGTGCTTATTGTTTGCACTTTTGCTCTTTTTTCTATTAAATTTGTATTTATTTTATCGTTTTGTGATACAGTTCCATAGGCTCTGGGATTTCCTTTCCTCCCTCCTGAAATCACCACTCCCTCACTAAATTCCCCTATATGAACATAATAGTACAGTTAATCCTTCATATTCACTTGTAAGTCCATCATTCTACTATTTAGGTGTATGTTGACATCGTAGGTACGGACAATGGTAGACAGTCCAGCATCCTATTGTAAAGATACATTCATTAGTTTCATTCAGAGTCCATCTTTGATTTCAAAGTAGAGATGCATACTGCACTGTATCTTCACATCTGAATGTGATAGTGTTTATAAAGGTTACTATATATCTCCTTCAATGAAAATCCATAAAGCAAAACCAAAACCAGTAATAAAAACAGAAAATTAACAACAACATGAAGGTAAATGACAGGCTACTGAAGTTAAATGACATGTGTGCCACTGAGGAAATGAAAATTAAAAACCTGGAAGCAAGCAATGCTCCTGTGTGGCATATGAGTCAGTAAGGAAGTTAATAAAAGAAACGCTCTTGAATGAATCAAAATGAAAATCGAAATATCAAACCCCCTGAGATGTAGCATAAACAGTATTGAAAGGGCAATGATCTTATATTTTTCATGAAGGTTTCCTTATATCAGAGAGTACATATGGTATTTGTCCATTTGTGATTAACTTATTTCACTGAGCATAATGATCTCTAGGTGGGACTATTTGGTTGCAAACGGTAAAATTTTATCTTTTTAAATGTCTGAGTAGTATTCCATGGAGTGGATGTACTCCAACATTTCTTTATCCACTCCTCTTTGGATGTGCATCTGGGTTGCTTCCATATGTTTGCTATTGTAGATTGTGCTGCTGTAAGAGTATAGATTTATTTTTAATATGGAAATTCCATTTCCTTTGGATATATACACAAAGTGGGACAGTTGGTTCAAAGGAAGACCAATTTTCAGTTCTCTTAGCACTCTTCGTTCTGACGGTCATAGTGGTTGTACTAGCCTACACTCCCACCAACAGTGAAGGAGGGCAAGTTTCTCTCTCAGGTGTGTTAGTGGAATTCTGCATGTAGGCCAGTCTTACTGGAGTTAGGTGGAACTTCAATGTGGTTTTCATTTGTATTTCCTGACAGCTAGGGGGCCTGAGTATTTTTCATCTGTCTGTTCTGCGTTTGTTTTTTGAAAAATGTCTGTTCATTTCCTTTGACCATTCCTTCACAAATTTATTTTTAGTTTTATTTTTAAAGATTTATTTTTTTTTATTGCAAAGTCAGATATGCAGAGAGGATGAGAGACAGAGAGGAAATCGCAACTGCTGAGCTGAGCCAACCCCGAAGCCAGGAGCCAGGATCCTCCTCTGGGTCTCCTACATGGATGCAGGGTCCCAAGGCTTTGGGTTGTCCTCAGTTCCTTTCCCAGGTCACAAGCAGGGAGCTGGATGGGTAGCAGGGCCGCCAGAATTAGAACCAGCACCCATACGGGATCCCACCACATTCAATTCGAAGACTTTAGCCACTAGGTCACTGCACCAGGCCCTCTGCAAGCTGCTATCAAATGTCCCAGCAGCAGTTGTTGAAGAGACCATGTTTTTCCCCTGGCTTATTTTCAGTTCTCTGTAAAAGATTAGAGATCACCATAATATGTATGCCCCAAATGTGAGGGAACCTAGCTATGTGAAGCAAATATTGATGGACTTAAGGTTAGAAATAGACTCCAATATAGTAGTAGTGGGGGGGTGTTAATACCCCACTAATACCAACAAACAGATCAATGGGAGAAAAATTCAGCAAGGAAACATCAGAGTTCATCCAGACACGAGAGCAAATGAACTTAACTAATATCTAAAGAATTTTTCATCCTACAGACAAACAATACACTTTTTTTCAAAAGTACATGAAACTTTCTCCAGGGTTGACTACATTATAGGCCACAAAACAAGCCTCAGCAAAATTTAAAAATTCAGAAATTATGCCATGCATCTTCTCAGATCATCACGGAGTGAAATTGGAGACCAATAAGTCAAAATACCCCAGAAGACATGCAAATACCTGACAACTGAATAACATGCTTCTAAACAAGCAGTGGATTATAGAGGAAATCAAAGGGGAAATTAAAAAAAAATGCTTGAAATAAATGAAGGCACCAACTCAACAAATCAAAATTTACCTGACACGATCAAGGCAACACTAAAAGGAAAGTTTATCTCAATCAATGCTTACATTAAGAAATTTAGAAATGCACCAAATAAGTGAGCTAACCATGCATGTGAATTTTCAAACTTTTATTTTTTAACAATGTTTGCATAGCTGATTAGGGGAAAGTGGGTGAGAGCATTATTTCCACATTCTTATCCTGCTTCCTGTATCTGGTGGAAGGTGGGAGATAAGGGGAGAAGCCATACCCAGCCTCCCAATCCCCTCAGAACCCAGGGATGGGGACTGGCCATTGGGCATCAGTTCAGAGTTGAGGTGGGGTGTATTCTGTATATGAACTTGTAACTTGGATAAAACCTAGCACCACTCAGATTATATCATGTTCTGATTAATTGGTCTTGAGAGAAAATAATACTCTGAAGTTATGTTCATAATTATAAAGATTTAGAGATATTTTTCAAGTAAGATAATGTGTCGTGATTAGCAGAAAACTGTAATGCTTATTAAAAGTACTTGAAAGCATAGCACAGATCTTGCTCTTGTGGCAATTTGGGGAATGAATCAGTGAATGGAATATATCTCTCATCCCCCATCTATCACCCCTATCTATCACTCTTTTTCTCTGTATGATTTTACTGATTTGGGAAATTATAGGCACTTGAACTATATTTCCTTTTGTTGTTTTATGCTCTTTGTCTTTAAAAATGAATGCATACATTTATTTTATAGTCATATAATACATGAATATTGTATATATATGTGAATATTATATATGCACATATATATGTCAAAAAAACATATATATATATACACACACATGCTTGTATTTTAGAGCAAGGTGTTTATTTCAGATCACCTGGAGCAATAACAAACTGTATGTATTGTCAAGACGTTGGAATGATCCTCAAGGGCCCTGAGTTGTGAGCAAAGTAGGTCTTGCAGAACATATCCTAGGATTATTCTTAAAGTTAAATAAAATTTATTACAATATTCTCTTAATATATCATCATCATTATTCTTGCTAAGAAGCAGTAGAAAGTCATGGAGTAGATGTTAGAACAGTGACAGTTCCTTGGATTATAGACTGACATGTCTTTGAGGCCATTCCTCTGAAATAATTTATTTTCCCTCTCAATCCTTTCTCGGGGGTTTTCTGTCTAGTCCGCCTCAAGTCTACAGAGGTGTGAAGCATTCTTGTTCTTTGTCCACAAGCTTATATGGGGTTGGACAAAGGGAGCAGGCAGAAGGGTGTTCCTGATAGTACTCCCACCCAACAACAATGCTGTGACTGACTGGTAAGCATGTCTATCTAACCTACAGCTTGAGGTCTTGGTTAACCAAGACCTTTGTCAGGGGTTTCCCTGGGAACACTGTGTGCCTACAGCTTCCAACATGGGCTAAGCAGGCAGTGAACCAGGGGTGATCTCCTATAATCCTGCGCTTTGGAACATGAGAAAATAATATTTTGTGATTTCAATAATCTTCTGTTTTACATTTCTGGCTTCATGCATCTTATAATCTCCAGACTAGAATAAGTCTACTGATAGTGGGAAATAAAATCATGTTTGAGAGTTATGTGCCTCCCTTTATAGGTATACTAATGGATCATGAAGAATATAATATAGAGATACATATAATATATAACATATATTATATGGTATATAATATATGATGTGTAATGCATAATATGTAATATATATAACATACACATATATATTATATATAATATAGATAGCCAAAAGCATTATCTTTAGAGAGTGCTGTTAGGAAAGATTTAAAGGAGCTGGATTTTGTTTTGTGTTTTGCCTATTTTGGGCACTGTCTGAAATTGTTGAAGTAAGAAGTTACTGTTTCTATAATTGTTTAATGTTTCATTTCCAAACTTAACAAAGGCAAGGACTTAGCTTATTATAACTCCAAATATCATGGACAAAATGAAGTTAACTATTATTTGGCTGAGTATGATAACTAGAAAAGAAGGAAAATTCCTGTAAACTCTTGTGGGATTACCTGGAATGCTTTGCGTTTACTTAATCCTGATTTCATCTCTTAAGGATTAATGAACATAAAAAAAGATCCTTGTCATAGTAACCAGTGATTTAATTGAGATTACAGAAAACTAGAAGAGCGAAGAATCTGACAATGCATGCTTGTAGGCTTTTGGTAGTTGGAAAACTGTTCCATTTTGTGACAAAGTTCTAACATTTGCTGGTGTTTAAATGATGATAATTACTTGAACTTCACTAAACTGAGTCAATACGTCATATATTCATGCCATTTCGTACCTGAGCATGATCCCTGACCAATGGATAAGGTGAGGATGATGATGCAGTTCCACAAAGGGATTAACATGTGCAAGAGCTGAAAGCACTGGAAGCTTGCCTTTTGGAGAGCTCAGCCAAAAAACTCTGAAGAGGTTGGAGAGGGTTAGGAAGGACTTGGATTGTCTTGGAGAGTGCCGAGACTTGCAGCTCTATTTTCAGAAGCTTGATGACAACCTGTTAAAGACACAAAAGTGGGAGAGATCTCTGCTTGGGAGACTGATTCGCTATCTCTAAATTCTTTCAAAGATAACATTGCTTGAGTTTTAATCTGGGCCCAGAAGGAAGAATAGATATTGCTGTACTTTGTTGATTAGAGTCGAAGTCTGTACATACAAAAGAGGAAATTTGTTTATCTTAAAAACACAAAAATTTAAGGAAATAAAAAAAATCTATGCAAGGATTTCAAAACTTCTTGCACCAAAATAAAGTTATCTATAAAATTCCAAAAGAAGAATAAGCAGGAGAAAGAAGTAGAGGATATAGAGAGGGTAGTCCTGGACCACCAAATTTTCATGTTTCCCTTTCTAAAGCCTATTTTAATTTCCCTCCTACAAAATTGGTAAAGAATTGAATACAAATGTAAGAATGAATTTCTTCTCAATTTCTTCAGGACTCATTTTTACAGAATTGCTAAAGAAAATGGACTCAGATGCCAAGTTTTTGAAAAAAATTAAAAAGTCAAGCATTTCCTTTCTTTTTGCTAAGGCTTCACCTCTAAACTACAACAATATTTTGGAAGGCAATAGAGCATTCCTACAGCAGCGTCATATGTTAAAGTTTTCAATAAGTCAGCTGATGCCCTAGTGGCTGTACCAGGGCATGATCATTTAAAGTTTGCGCTGTCTGTCTGCTGAAAATATTGTCCTCATCCTTATTGTCAGAAACCACTACATGGCTACCTGAGGCAATTTACTGAGTCGAACTCAAGGTTTGTAAATAGTGTGACTGGACAGTTGACCTAAAGTAGTCCAATTCCCATCTTTACCCCTAACTGCTAAACCCTGGGACTTACAAATTCTAGTCTGTGAAGATGTCTTCAAGAAAGCCCTAAACTCACTTTGAATATTAGACAGAGGAAGATTATATTGAAGTACATTAGGCTATTTCTTCACCTTAACACTCAAGGTTTTTGTTTTATTTGTGTGTGTGTGTGTGTGTATGTTTTAAGTAGCACACAATTAACAGCCAGTCTAACACATGTGCTTAGAGAACAGTTGCGAGTATGTGAATCATAGAATTTGTAAAAGACTAGTATGTCCTATGACTCAATTGCTCTTTATTTCTGTATTCTCTCTGTCTCCTCCACTCTCTCTTTGCCACACACACATACACAAACACATGTATCATTTGTAATGTTAATGATACTGAGCATAAATTAATCTTGTGGGATTAAGCTAACTCAGGATACTGCTGGTGCCTTCCCCAACATACTTAACCAGTGTTTTTCCAACTAATGAAGGGCTGGAATGTGTGCTGGGTAATCTCCTTCCCTCACCTTTTGCTTCCTATATGAGATTCTGAATGGACGGACTCCAATCCCAGATCTAAGCATGAGGCACATCTCCTGGCAGAGGCTATTCATCTATTTTGATCCGTGACAGGTTTATGCTGGGAAAGGCTCACACTCTTTAAGAGAATGCTCTTTCAACATCTGTTAGAATGTGGGACAGGAAGCGGGGCACTCATGGGTTAGTCAATGTGATATGGATAAAGGACTGAAGCTTCTAGATCTCCTTCCTGATAATTCAGGAAGACAGATTAAAGATGAAGTGACTCAAAGAAACACAGTAAGTCAGCATAATTTAGAGGAAATGCATATGACAATGCTAACATCTGGATCCCCCTGCACATTCAGTATTGTATGTTTTGGATATCTTAATAGCATAAGTCAATAACTTCTTATTGGTTTTGACTACTTATTCTATTTTCATATCTGCTTGGCCTGGCATGGTGGTCTAGTGGCTAAATCCTCCAACCCTGTATATGCTGGAATCCCATATGGTAGCTGGTTCTAATCCTGGCAGCCTCGATTCCTGTCTAGATCCCTGCTTGTGGCCTGGGAAAGCAGTTGAAGACGGCCCAAAGCCTTGGGACCCTGCACCCGTGTGGGTGACCTGGAGCAAGCTCCTGACTCCTGGCTTCCAATCAGCTCAGCTCAGGCCATTGCAGCCACTTGAGCAGTGAATCAATGGACAGAAGATCTTCCTTTCTGTCTCTCCTCTCACTGTATATCTGACTTTCCAATAAAAACAAACTATTAAAAATAAACTCTTGATTTATTTACTTAAAGTTTTAATGAGTTAATAAAGATAATGCTTAATTATTAATTATAACGAATAAGTATACATATTCGCAAATTAATTTTCTTCATTCACTAAATGCTAAGATTTGCTACATTTTCTTGAGAAACTTCAAATAAATAAACACAAATACATAGTTAAGTGATAGCTTCTCTCTCTATTCTTGTTCACTGCTTGATTCCTAGCAGCAAACAATAGTACAAAATGCAAATCTTTGTCACATTTCATTCAAATTATGTTGTTATATGAGGAGTCTTAAAATCCAAAGGGAATGTGTAGTATGAAAAAAAAGCACCCAAACAAGCTTTTTAAAGTATCCTTATACATGCTTCTATTGCAATAGAAAGGCATTATCTTTTGTATTTTCACCTATACATTTGATTTTTGATACATATGTGTGTGTATCTCATCATGTAACCCTTCTACTCAGTATACTATCATCATATTTCTCATTTCATGTGCTTTCAGTCCCATAACAGTCTGTATTTATTATTATTATTCAGTTTTATTTTTATTCTTTCTGTATTGGCCCTCTTGCATTTACACACACAGTGGTATTATTTTCTTTTTTTTTTTTTTCAGATTTATTTATTTTTATTGGAAAGAGAGGAGGAGAGACAGAGAGGAAGATCTTCCATCCAATGATTCACTCCCGCAATGGCTGAAGCTGAGCCAATCCTAAGCCAGGAGCCCAGAGTCTGTTCCGGGTCTCCCACGTGGGTGCAGGTTTCCAAGGTTTTGGGCCGTCCTTCTTGACTGCTTTCCCAGGCCACAAGCAGGGAACTGGATGGGAAGCGGGGCTGCCAGGATTAGAACCGGCTCCCATATGGGATCCTGGTACATGCAAGGTGAGGACTTCAACCACTATGCTATCACGCCAGACCCAGTGGCATTACTTTCTAAAGGAGTTTAGAAATATTAAGTACTCCAGTCTACTCTTGAACAAGGCAAACATCTTAGCATTCATTAAACATGAAATTACCAGTTTCCTTCTTCAAAATTTCAATTACTTTATATATGTTTTTACTAATCTAGCAATATTACTTTCTTTGGGTTACTAATTTTTGTACAATCTAACTTTGATTTTCCTTTGAGGCACTATCAATTGCAAATTACATCATAGTATCATGTCATTCTTCTATATTTTACTCATACCTTTTACTGTTGTGTTAGTGGTTTTCTGGTTTTCTGCAAGCAGGAATTGGATTCCTTGAAGTAAGATATTGTGACCTCATACTTCTCTGTTAACTCC
Source organism: Ochotona princeps (assembly GCF_030435755.1). Lineage (NCBI taxonomy): Eukaryota > Metazoa > Chordata > Mammalia > Lagomorpha > Ochotonidae > Ochotona > Ochotona princeps. The sequence continues at coordinate 15,633,794 of NC_080840.1, read as the reverse complement.
CTATTGGGGCTTTCACACAGCAGGTGTTCAATAAATGCTGCTCAATTACCTATCAGTAACTGGAATGTTCCCAAAGAAATTGAAACTTAAGATTTAGTGCTTTGTCACTAAGGAGTTGTGGTGTTAATTGATGAATTGTGGAGAGATTTCATGCTGCATAAAGAGAAACATTTTTACACTGAGAGATTAATTTGCCCAGAATTTAGACCAGACTTATCAACCCACTCTCAATTCCCTTTATCTGAGCTCCTGAACATATATAGATAGTTAGATTCCTAGTGTAAAATGGAAGAAGTGCCAAGACACTGTCCAGTTAAGCAGCCAGAAGCTCTGTTCAGCTCTCAGTTTAGAAGTTTTAGATAAGCTTGTATGAGAAATAGTGGCGAGTCAATCTTTTCTGCTTGTTGTTATTGTGTGTATGTATACATACATGCAGGCAGAATTACTGGGGACAGGTACAGGGGAAGTATAACGTAAGAGATACTATAATGTGCAAGTCAGAATAAGCCCCATGTGGACTGAAAAACTGATGGTATCACTTCTTCGCTGTCTATGACTTGTAAGACTTAGTTACAGGCCCGGCGGCGTGGCCTAGCTGCTAAAGTCCGCTCTTTGAACACCCCAGGATCCCATACAGGCGCCGGTTCTAATCCCGGCAGCTTCACTTTCCATCCAGCTCCCTGCTTGTGGCCTGGGAAGGCTGTCGAGGACGGCCCAAAGACTTGGGACCCTGCACCCACGTGGGAGACCCGGAAGAGGTTCCTGGCTCCTGGCTTCGGATCGGCACAGAACCAGTTGTCGTGGTCACTTGGGGAGTGAATCATCGGACGGGGGAATCTTCCCCTCTGTCTCTCCTCCTCTCTGTATATCTGACTTTGTAATAAAAATAAATCAATAAATCTTTAAAAAACAAGACTTAGTTACAACTGAACATCAACTTTTTGTCTGAAAAATGGGGCTATCGTCTTCATTATTTTTAAGGATTGAAAAGATATCTCAAATGGACAGTGCCATGGATTAGCTGTCACTTGATCATTATTATTTGTATATTTACCAAGAGCACATGGAGATGAATAGAGCAGAGAGGCAAAAAAAAAAAAAGTCTCTGATCAAACTCATTCGAACTGGCTGATAAAATGTATGAATACATCTCCAGATTCCTTTTTGAATTCTCTAAAAGCACTGTTACCAAATCTCCTGCTTTTATAAACTCAAAGGGAGTGGACGAAGCATAACACACAGCTTTCTGCGCTGTTGGACTCTAGAGTTCTGCAGCCTTTCTAAATTTCTGTTTTCGTTTCTTACCACAAGGAGAGATGTTTTAGAGAACAGCATAATGGAGATTTCAGCAATGTATTTTCTACGGTACTTTTGGATGGCTTGTTATATTAAAATGTCCCCAAGTTGCGTCCTGCAATATCTTCTGGGACAGAGGCAGAGAGGCTGCGACTCATGTGTGTTGACATTTTTTGCACACATTTTTGCACAAGATTTTCTGAATTCACTCATTTCTTCATGTGTTCAGTAAACAATGGGCCTCTTCTCAGACCTCCCAGCAATGAAAATTTTTCTAGACTAAGAAACTGGCAATTTTAGTCCAAGTGAGTGAGTTCTAAATTTTGCCAAATGTGCTACACATTTTTTATTTATGTTTGTTAAGCAAACAGATTGCAAGATGAAAGTTTCTCTGGTATATAAAATAAATGAGCACTGTTTCACAATATTATATGACTGATTCTCCTGGCAATTATTCTGGATAGTCACCATGCTTTTCCAAAAGATTTGCTCTTTTCATTCATACTCATTGTCCACCATCAAGTTAATGAAGCCATTACCCTTATTTTCTTGAAAGTATCCGCTTCATATCTCCTCCTAGATTGAACTTTTGTAAACAAAAAGTATTTGCAAAGCAGCACGAGTTTGGGATGTGATTCTGTTATTAAGTCTTTGTAGGACTTTCACACTCCCCTCTTTCTGGTTGGCCATCCGCCCTCTGATTCAGCCACCAGGACATGAAGTTAAATGAATTCTCACTTTTTGTTTCTAGCTCAAAAATTTTAAGTGATATTGAAATTCAAAGAGAAGGAGTACTGCAAAACACAGTTTAGTTTTGTTGAGAAAACCAGACAGGCATGTTGTAGATTTCAAATGTTCGGCTAGCTCTGAGACATGGCGCTGGTGACTCAACCTAAGGTAAGTAAAGCAGTGCAGGCAATAAGAAGCTACACTTGGGCCCAGTGTTGATATTCTAGCAATCCTAGAAAAACAGAGCCAGTGGGAGAGGAGATAGAAGTAGGTTTAGAAAACCATTAAGAGTAAAGTGTGTAGGGATTGGAGCTTAAGCATTGAAGAAGGGTTTTCTTAGTGTTTGTTAAAAGTTGAGGAATACATATTCCCTTCACTTAACCTCTTTCATAGACACATATCTTTAGTATTGTTTTAATTTAAACCCTAAGTTTCTTACTATCTTGTTACTCTCCTGAATATATTTCTAACTGTATTGCATTTTTCTCATCTGCAAAATAGGAATGAAGATACTATTAATCACCTCTAATGATTAACTAGTATAATGAAAGTAAAGCTGCTATGGAGGCAGTGGGTAATACTTACACAACGAATGTTGGCTGGTATCACCAAATATCATATCTAGGAAAAGAAGGTTTTAGAAAATTAAATTTCTTGCCTGAGAACATTAGGATGACACATTCTAATGTTTCTGGCTGTGATTTATGCTCATATTTTTTGAATACACATTTTGTTTAGGGTCTTGGAAGTAACAGGAGAAAGATACAGACATATCCTTTGCTCTGAAGGCATGTTCTTGGTGACCCCTTTTTCATGTGTAAAAGGATTTATGCCATAAGAAATAGCAGAAGAGGGATGATGACTTGTAGTATCTCTAAGACTTGTAAGACTTTCCTGAAGATCATTAGAAAATTTCCACTAAATGAATTTCAGGCCACCTGAATGTTTTCACCCAAACTCCAGAAATTTTACAGTGAGTGACAAATAAAGCAGCTTTAGATGATAGACACCTATAATTTTAAGCAATACAAACTCATAAATATGTAATTATCTTTGCAAACTGAAGATCCTTTTACTGGAAGCACATAAGACAACTAGAGAGGCTGCTTTGGAGCAGGCACATAGATAAGGAAACATTGTGGGAAAAGTGAATATCAATATTTTCTACTTGTAGGAATCTGACCATTTTATAACATGTCTAACACACCAGTAATTTCCATTAATTAGAGAATATTTCAAAACTAATAACCCAACAAGGAATTACTATTCAGAGTCTAAATAAAATATAATTAAAAAAATCTATTAAAATAAAAACATATAATCTGATTTAGAAATGATTCAATCATTTAAAATGATCTGAGGAGACGCTTTTATGATGATGACACAACAAAGCCCACCCAAACCAGTGGTAATCAGTGAAATGCACATTGAAATCACAATGAGATATCATTTCAATCCAGTTACAAGGGCTACAACAAGAAAGATATAACATTCTGGTTAGGATGAAAAGATGGGGAAACTTTCTATAAAACTGGCAAAAATGAAAATTACTGTAGCCAGTATGGAAAGCAATATGGAGATTCCACAGAAAACTAGAAATAGAACACGGTACAAGAAGAAGCTGATTCTGATGTAAGGCAGTTGAGGCTGGAATGGTGCTCTGATATGGGATGTCCGTGTCACAACGGGTAGCTTAACCAACTGTGCCATAACACCAGGACCAAGTACTTGCAGCATAGTTCTATTGTTTCTACTCATTACATCTCTAAAGCTGATTTGCCATGTCTGCCTAGTGGCTACTACAATGCCTGCACTGGCCCAGAGCACATGACCATTCCATAGTATCACTTTGTATTTCCAGTTCAAAAAGCTGAACCTAAGTCCTCATATAACTGTAACAGCAAGTTAGATAACTAACAGAATGATTCAAGAATAAAGGAGGATTGTACACACTAAAACATGAATATATTTAAGCAAGAAAAATGTGTCACCCGTGTGATACAGTTCCTTTGTGATTTCAAGCAACTTGAAATAAGGAGTAATTTCTAGTGTATACATAGTGTATTCCAGTAGAGGGCAGAGATTTAACCTGTATCCATACAGTGAAAGTTGAAGGTACAATGGCTCTTATTTAGTTATGAAGAACTAGTCACACTTACGGAGGACGAGTACATTTCTTGCAAGCACAGAATTTCATTGCACTGATGTTCCAAACAACTTAGCCAATGAGTACGTAAAAGTGGGGGTAGGATTGCGACTCTATTTCTTTCCCTTTGTGATCTAGGCCGTTTATTTGTATTTAGCTATTCAGTAGATGGACTACCTAGTAGGGTGCAAATACTCCATCCGATTAGCAGTTCACACTTAACATGAGGAAGTTTATAGATCTGCTTGCAATCACTTTTCTCCCTGTAAAGACCATTTTCTTTGTTGCTTTATGGATTAGATTTCATAAGCTCTTTGACCTAAACCTCTGAGTCAGTGGCTCTGTAATGACAGTTTCTCAATTTATGTTCCTTTCTCCTACTCTCCTCCCTCTTTCATTGTTCTTTGGCATTCCTTGTAAATGCACCCAGAGGGGAATGGAAATACATGGGGTTTAGAATTATTTCAGAGCTTGGAAGAATTCTCTTAAAGTGCTGAGTCTTGGCCTGAACAAGCCTGCTAAAACTTCAGCATTCACAAGTATGCAGTTGTAAATGTAGTCCTCTTGGGAATGATTGTACTTATTTACTCAATATTGTCCTGATACAACATGCTTCTGTGGCCTACAATGCCATTGATTTCATAGTCATCTTGTAAACAACTCCAAAATATCAATCATCCTGGGAGCGTGCCTATTCTGAATTGCTATATTGCTTATGAATAACCAACAGTTACCCACAAGAATTAACTGTGAATTGACTTTTGCCTGCTTTCAAAATTATACCCACTTATGAAGGAAATTAGTTTCCAAAGATTTTAAAGACAGTTCTCAAAAGTATTTTTAGAGTAATAAAGTTTATAAAAATTGTGGCTCGGGGAGTATGGGATGAGAAATACAATCTCTTGTCACACATTTTGTGTAGACAGTTTAGAGATATATCCTAACTTAAAAGATCTTACATGGCAATCCTGATTCACCTCAATGTGAGCTTAAATCTTTCCTCATCTGACTGTCAAGTTAGTCTACAATTAGTTTTAGTTACTCTATTTCCTGCCCAAACTGGTTTAATTTTATATATTTCCTTTTCTATTTTTAAGATTTATTTTAAAGGCAGGGTTGCAATGGCCAGATGAAAGCCAGGATCCAGGAGCTTCATCTAGGTCTCCAATGTGGGTTTAGGGTACCATGGACTTGGGCCACTCTGTTGCTTTCCCTAGAGTTTTAGCAGAGATTGCAACTGGCGCCCATGTGGAATTCTGTCATTGCTGGTGATGGCTGAATTTTTCATACCACAGTGTTGGTCCTTGGATTTTTTTTCAACTTCAGCTTAGTAATGCATTCATTAAGCACCACTTTGACAACTGGCACTCCAAACACGAATAAAATACTATCCATCAGACGAGGGAGACCAACACTGTTAGGGAAACCATACTCTTAACCTGCTTTAATTTCTTAGATTCATTGTGGTGGTAGTGGCTCATATGGGACCATATTTACTTATTCACCAAATGCTTATTGTAAATGCGCTCTGGGGCAAATGCTGAATTCATATGGCTTCTGGAAGGATTTAGACCCCTTGTTGGAGATTATAGAAAAGTAGGGCGTGTACCATCTCAGCCACTGAGGGCAAACAAGAATTCCCTGGGCTCCTCAGGGCATTCTCAGTTGGATTGTACTTGTGCCTCTGAGAAACTTGCTTCTTTGGGTTCTAAGTTCTTCTGCACTTTCTAAAAAAAAAAGTTTTATTCTCCAAGTCGTGATCTCTTTATCTTTTTGTCCCTTTTTCTCCACTTACTAATGCATGTAGTTCTGTTTTCGTCATTGGCACACAACGATTCTTAAAAAGAAGCCACTTGTCCACTGACTTAACCTTTACATGTAGGAATACACAAATGACATTCTATGGAGAAAAGTATGAAAATAATGTGTTGACAATTGGAATAGGATGATTTCCCTCATGACTGAGAAATAAAAATGATTCAGTCTATATGCAATTTTGCCTTTAAAATGTGCAAGATATGGGCCAGGCATGGTAACCTAGTGGTTAAATCCTTGCCTTGATGCACTGGCATCCCATCTGTGTGTTCAACTTCTCATCCAGCATCCTGATTGTGGTCTTGGAAAGCAGTAGAGGATGGCCCAAAGCCTTGGAACCCTGTACCCAAGTGGGAGATGAGGTGGAGGCTCCTGGCTCCTGTCTTTGGATCAGCTCAGCTCCTGCCATTGTGACTATTTGGGAAGTGAACCAGTGGACAGAAGATCTTTCTCTCTGCTTCTCCTCACTGCATATCTGTCTTCCCAATAAAAAAACTAACTAAATAATTAAGATTCACAAATTACAAGACAAAACAAAAAATGGGCCAGAACAATTCAAACATTACTTATATTTCTCACAAAACATTAAAACACAAACAACTTCTGGGCCCAGCACGTGACCTAGGGGCTGAAGTCCTCAACTTGAATGAGTTGGGATCCCTCATGGGCACCAGTTCTAATCCCAGCAACCCCACTTCCCATCTACTTCCTTGCTTGTGACCTGAGAAAGTAGTGGAGGAAGACCCAAATCCTTGGGACTCTGCACCCATGTGGGAGACCTGGAAGAAGTTCCTGAGTCCTTGCTTTGGATCGGCTCAGCTCTGGCCATCGTGGTCACTTGGGGACTGAATCAGTGGGTGGAAGATCTTCCTCTCTGTCTTTCCTCCTCTCTGTATATCTGACTTTGCAATAAAAAAAAATTGAAAAAAGCATGTACAACTCCTAACATTTGCAAATCTCTTATGTCTAATTTTTCTATTCTCTCTGATTTTTCATACACAATGCTCAAACTCTCTCATTTCATGCAAAATGCTCAACGGTATGACTCTCGTTGTAAGTAAATACATCTGATACAACGTCCAGTAAAAGTAGCTTTCATTAACTTGAGAGGAGTTTTGAATGTTCCGAGAATGAAAAAAGCTAAATATTTGAAATTATATTTATGCTAAATTATCTTGATTTATTCATCATATGTTATATATGTACAAAAATATAGTATACCCTAAAATGTTCCATTATCTGTCAGCTAAAATTATTAAGAAGCAGCTTTCATTCCATGTCAGCCTTTGTCTTTGTTTTTCTGTGTGTTATTGCCACATTCTCTTCCTGTGAACCTCTGCTCTTGTCCCCTCTTTTCTCCCACATTTATTTACATTGATTTAGCCTTTGATCTACCACCACAATGCTTCTTTCCAAGTTTCTCTGCTATTATTCTGATTCGGCATGCATTATGAGAATAAAATGACTTTGGCCTAGATGAAATATTCTACATTGAGAGGAGGATGCAATGGACGCTGATAAAAGAGACTAGATTGCCAGAGGACCAATGTAATTTGTAAACATTCCCGCTTTCTTTTGCGATATATGCAAATTCATAGCATTCACATGTAATGAGATGAAATGTTGTCTGACTCTGAGGTAAACTGAATATGCATTCTTTGAGCAAATCATTGATTTCATAGTGGTTTGTATTAATATATGCAATGTAACTGGGCCTGATGCTTTATTTGCAGTTTCTATTGCCATAAATCGATGTGCAAAGGCTTTGGCTCTTCTTTCCATTAAAATCAAAATCTGATGTTCTAAGAATGAGAGCTGTTAGATGTGGCTTTACCTCCAACAATGTTTTCCAAATAATCGGTTGCAAATGTTGAAACAGGGTACCGATGAGTTCTGTAAGAATCTGGATAACATGAATCTGTCTTGGATAACAAACTGATAAAATAACTGACTATTGGCTCCTCCAGGTTTGAAGCTTCCTGGTTTTCAGGAAAGACTCTGGACGCATTTCAAAATGGAGAGTGCCAAAAGTAGGAAAAACAAGTCCCCTCATTGACTTGACCTTTAGGCTCTTTTCTAGGAAATATGCAGGGTTAGCTTCATTTTCTCTGTGTTTCTCAAAAATCGCACTGCAATTTGAACCACAAATTTCGGTATTTGACGAAAATCTTGTGATTATTGATTTAGTCTTACTTGTACCATTCTCATGTCCCTCATTGGCTTATCAAATCCAGAGAAACAGATGTGTCCCTTGCTTTCCTAGGATAGGCCCAAAGGGTATGGTGTTTCTGAAAAATCCGTGATGATGGGGCATGTGGAAGAGTGTCCTCGGATTCAAAGGGAGAGCTGTGCAGGTCCTAGATACTGTGCTAGTAGAGCTCCAAGCATTCTCATTTAACCATGGCAACTCTTTGAGCTGACCCTCTTCTTTTTCAGTCGAATATCTGGAAATTCAGAGTGACAGTTTCTGTTTGTCCAGTGTCACAGTAGTATTATGCAGTACATCTGAAATGTTTGTTCTATTTTTTCCTGGCTCATTTTTTTTATTTCATACACTTAACTAATTTGCTTATATGAAATCTATGTATCAGATGTAAAATTACTTTTTTTTTCCTATTGGTACTCTCAAATTTCTTGCCCTAAGTTCTTCAGCTCAGCATCTCCATTTGAATCCGATGTGGTCGTAGCTATTGTAGATACAGCTGGTCAGGACCATCTTCACTTTCAGATCCAACTTCAAATTCACAACTTATTCTCTCATATCAGAGCTGGCCTTAACTGACAGGAGAGAATGCAAAAAAGAAGATGGTCTCTTCAGCTTTTGTTGTCATTGTCATTTCTTTTCCTTCCTTCCTTCCCAGTGATGCTTTCTGAATCTCCAGATGTGGAAAACGGAAGACAGATGAAAGGTATTGGAGTGTTTTGTTTCTCTTTGAGACTGTTCAATACCTTCTGTGAGGCAGATGCTCAAAATTCAGATGGCAATGAATATGTGAATATACAATGGCTTGTTATATTGCTTTAATATGAATATATTCTTATTTTTTAAATATCTTAAGTAAGCCTAAAGACGGTATTGAGAAATGAATTTCAGTAGTAAGAATAGATAAGTAATAAAGAGGTATATGTCAATGGAGAAGATATCTAGAGAATTAGAATTAGAATTAGAATTGCTAAAAGCAGTCAAGTAAAAGGAAAAAATATGAAACAGATGCAAATCACATCAAGATTTATTGATTTGAATGAAACAAAAGTCATGTGAAGTCAATTCTGAGTCAACAAAAGAGATAAAGGAAGCACAGACTAGAAAACCATCTGTCTTTTATTTCCCATGTACATGCTCATTGAAATTCTCATTTGCAATATATAAAGATTTGATGATGGGTCCTGTAATTGCTCAGAGTCTATTTGGAATTTGGAGTTTAGAAAAAATTAGGTAGAGCCAACGATGGTGATTTTGTGCTGAAGAGCAAGAAGAAACACAAAGAAAAATTAATATGTAGTTTCATTTAAATTGCCTACAACAAGTTTTACAAACATGAGAGTGTTATTTGCAGATTCCCACACTTCCTATGCAGGTGATCCATCTCTGAGTGCTTCAGAAGGGTCTGTTGCTTACTGTCTTGCACTTTATTGTGTGGTCTACAAATTGAAAACTTCCATCCTCGGTCACGTTATTAAAAAACTGTATCTAAATAAATCCATATTTTACTTTAAATGTTTGAAGAAATGTAGGAGATGTTATTCTGATGCTTTTTTAAGAACAATGAAATACTAAGTTTCTAAATCAAAAATACACACTTATAATGAGGTACATTTTCAGATCCTTAAGTTTGTGGCCCCTAAAAGAGTCACAAAGTGCAGTGCTGATATATTGCATAACTCTCACCAAAATAATCATTCAGAATGGAATATACCATACACTGTATTCAATAATTAGTCTTTGGATATGAGCGAGTGATCTTTAATAATAGCCTTTCCAAAATCATATACTCAAAAGAAATTATACATTTTCAAACTTATGCCAATCATTGGATTCAGAAACATCATGAGAAAGCAAGGCATGTGCTGGTCATGTGCTACACAGCAAAAGAACTTCAGCACCAAGCCAGCAGGTGCAGGCTAAAGCTTGAAGAAGATTCATGGGAGAGGATTCTAAATGCATTTGATAAAGGGAGTTGGATATGGATTGAATAACAGAATATGCCAATTTGATCCACAGGATTTCGCATCCTGGCAAGGATACCAGCTGAAGGTACAAACATGTTGTAAAGATGATTACTAGAACATGTTTTATGAAAAAAAATCCCTTCAGTCTTATCTTTGCCTCGTGTTTGACTGTCAGTGGGGCCATTTTGGTGAAAGCCCTTTATGTTGACATATATACCTATATAATGTCATTTGGAATGATATTTAGAATACTTGTCTCCCTCTCTCTCTCTTTGCCTCAAATATTTTCATATCCAAGAACTTGTGAACATGAGGAGTCTTCAAAGATAAAAAAAATGCCATCTTTTGTTTCAGTTTATTCATAAACATTTTCAAGCATGTGTGTAACCTGACATGGAAAAAAGATACTTTGCAAATGCAATTAGGGACTTGACAGGTTGACAGGTTCTCCTAGACTATCCAGGCAGACCCAAAATAGTAAAAGAGAGTCAGAAGACTCAAAATCAAGGAGTAAGCCCTATCAGAAGAAGGAAGCAAAATGGTATGATCCAAGGAAAGCAGGTGTCCTCCAGTAGCTGAGAATCTTGAAGCTCATCTCGAAGATTTAGATTGCTGTCCTTTACTTCTTCTCATACTCCTATTTCATTTTTCTTTTATCTTCTTTCTTTTCTTTTCCTTTTATCTTTTCTTCTTTTCTTCCTTCCTTCATTCCTTCCTTCCGTCCTTCCTTCTTATCTTTTTGTCTTTCGTTCAGGATTGTTTTTTGAAAGAACAATGGAGAGTGAGTGGGAAAGACAGAAAACTAGATATTCCATTTGCTAGTTTGTTTATGATTGATTGCAACTGGTCTAGACCAGGCCAAAACCGGGAAACAGGAACTCTTTCTTACTGTCCTACCTGAGTGGTACTACACTTGATCTTAGCCAAAAGGCCGAGAAGTGTTGAGTGGTAATAACCCAAGCAGTTAGGTCATCTTTACTGCTTCCAAGGCACATTAAGCATAAGCTGAGTGCAAAGCAGAATACCTGGAATTCAAATTTATGAACCAACTCTGCAAGCAGGAGCACTGGCTCCTACCACTACTGTTTTTGAAACATGTCAGCTTGGAGTGCAAATATTACACATCTCTTTGCACTCCATTGGTGAGGACTAATCACATTCTACTTGAAGAAGCACTAACAGAATGACGACAGTAAAAGCGTCATGGAAGAAGAGCCAATAGCTTTGTTGAACACATAGTACAAAAGTTTCAATGATGTAATCTGAATATAGGCAGGAAACAAATGGAGAAAAAGTGAACTGTTAATACACATTAAGCAATTTATAAGTATTAACTAAATATGAGGGTTAATGAAACAAAAAGTCTTGGATATGAGTTCAGCAGTTTGACAAATAAGATCAGGAAAAATGAATGAAGTAGGTGAGGAGGAGAAAGGCAGGGAAGAGTTAAATTCTACCAGACTTCACTAATCATCTTAAAGATTGTGAAGTCAGCTTTATAGAGCATGAGGCTTACTGGCAAATTGTCATATGTAGTGAGAATGACCAGCATTCATAAATGAAAGCTCCTCTGGCTACTGCATGGAACAAAGGACAACAACAGCAAAAAGGAGTAAGTGAATGTGAGATGATGTAAGTGAGATTTCCAGAGTCATTTTGGTGGACATGACAGTTCAACTTCAGCTATTAAGATGAAAAGAAGTTGATAAATTTGAAAGTATGTTGGAATATGTTTTCTCCCATTGGACACTCCCCTTTGCAATTTAAACATGCATAAGCACACACACACACACACAAGTTGTCGTTGTTTTCCTCTAAAGTATTGAGTATAAGCTTTAACTAATACGTTTATTCCAAGCAAGCAAAATGGTTGGGGTTGAAACTGTTGAAATATATATTAAATTTATATTAATAAAGTTACATTACAGCAATCAAGCTATCTTGTGTGCCTATTTGAATCGACTAATTCGAAACACATTGATTAAACAACAACAGTAACAACAACAAAAAAACAAAGCCAAAGTTAAAGGTCATAATGCACGGCCATCACTTTTTTATAGTGATACGAGTACCATGTATCACCATTAACATTTGGCAGATGGAGCAGAAAACCCTACCTCCACTGTATTTATTTTTTTTTTTTCAGTGGATGAGGGAGAAATGGAGAAGGCACAAAAGGGAAGTAGAGGTGAAATCAGGCCGTTACAGTAGCTATCCTGCCACAGGGATTTAGAAGGGAAAGTATCACACAAGAGCTAGGATATATATCCCACAATTGCACAGCCATACTCATTTCCCTTTTTATTTGAGTCATATTACACATCCGTTCCATATGTGAAACTGGAGATTTCAGAATTGCATCTTCATAAAAACAGAGAAACATGCCAAATGCTTTACCAAACGGATTTATTTGTGAGTAATCTGTGTGAAAACATGACAGAGTACAAAAAGCCTGACCTTTAACACTAGTGAGAGAAAAAAATCCTCTGTAAGAAGTCACATAAAAGTTGTAAACTTGTACTTGGTTTAGCATAAATCAATAACTAAAGACTGAAACAAAACATAAATGACATACAGTTAGTCTAGTGTCTTCTGGGTTCCTTCACTTAAAGAAGGAAAAAGCGTGATAGAGTGACTCAACTCCGTTTCTTAATGTCAGGAGACAATTTCCTCTAACTCAATGCTTAATTTCACTGAATCTACATAATGTCAAGCTTTCAAATAGCTGAAAAATCACAACTGAGGATAATGAACAGTCAGATGAACGGCAGAAGCATTGACTTGTCATCCAGATATTTGTGACACTATAATGAGTTTGCAGCACATTGTAGATGAAAGTTGGGGCAAACACCAAGTAGGCTAAGTCTCTGCTTGTGGGGCCAATCCGTGTCTGGGCTGTTCCACTTCCCATCCAACTCCCTCTTTATGGCCTGGGAAAGCAGTGCAAGAGGGATTAAGTGCTTGGGCCCCTGCACCCACATGGGAGACCTGGCTTCATATTGACTCATTTGGTCATTGTGGCCATTTGGAGAGAGAAGCAGCACACTGGAGATCTCTGTCTCTCCTTCTCTCTGTAACTCTTCTTTCAAATAAAGAAAAACAAATTTTTAAAAAAACATATAATTTGGCTCAATACATTATATAAAATAATTAAAACTGTTACTACTGTAAGTAATTATTTTAGGGTATTATAGTCTACAACTTACTCTTGTGATTATCAGAAATTCTCACATTTTCCACTCAAAGTTTGGATTTTCGAGCCCAACACAGTAGCCTAGTGTCTAAATTCCTTGCCTTGCACACACTGGGATCCCATATGGGTGCCAATTGGTGTCCCGGATACTCCACCCCTAGCACCTGCCTGTGGCCTGGGAAAGCAGTAGAGGTTGGCTGAAAGCCTTGGGACCCTGCTCTAGTTTGGGAGACATAGAAGAAGCTCCTGGCTCCTGGCTTCTGATAGGCTCAGCTCCAGCCATTGTGGCTACTTGGGGAATGAAGTAATGGATGGAAGATATTTCTCTCTGTAAATCTGACTTTCCAGTAGAAATAAATAAAAAATTTTTTTCAAAGTTTGTATTTCTAGTCTTGGAGAGACCCATGTTTGAAATAGATCCATATTTTAGTTTTTTTGTGGTGCAGTGTAGAGATGAGGACTCCAACACAGAGCAGTGACTCAGTTGTGTGCTTATCACCTTGTGGTCATAAATGGCATTAACTACTCCAAACACGCCGACATTTTAGCCTCCATTTAGAGCATCATCAGGAAATCTGCACAGTGGTGCCTTCTATGCAGGTCCTTTATATCAGGAATACATAAGTATAAAAAAAGAAAAAGCAATGAAACCTTGACTTAGGCACTGATGATCACAAATATATCTTGTGTTCTTGTCTGATTGTAAAGGGCCAAGTGAAAGCAAGTGTAAGTTTGTATACATTTTAACTCCAAATGAAAGAGACCATGCTTAGAAAGAGAAAATGGGAAGTAATACATGAATGTGAATCTATTTCTACTGCAGGAATGACAAGGATCTCATTGAGTTCCTAAACCCTGGGATGGAGGAAATAGCAACAGCTAAAAATTAGTGGCACCGTCAAGGTTACACAGGGAAGTCTGTCCTCTTGTGGTGTTTGGAAAGTTGTTTTCAGAGTTCCTGGAAAGATTACTGACATTACTGGTAGGAACTGATAGCTCCATGAGAAAATACATATAACGATTTTTAACTAAGCTATCAGTTAACCAAATACGTATTTTATTCTGGTTGTGCTATTTTCTTTGTTTCTTTTATTTGGCAGGATATAAAAATAATTGTGATGAGAGTGATAGATACTAATGAGAAATCTGTTCTTCACTGTTTTCATTTTTCCAGACTTCTTTGTGTGTGTCTAGATGTGCTTTGATAACTGAAAAATAAAATTATGTTGCTATACTCTGAAAGCTTTACAGAAACAGCACTTACCTGGATGTGTAGGCTTTTGGATATTTTAATGCTATCATCTTCTGCTAAAAGAATAAGATCCAAAAAGTGCCTGTGAATGTAGAGAATCAGAAACTTTCTCCATTCATTCAACAAAAAATTATAGCGCAACCATGCTACCATGGTGATTTTATTCTCCATGGCAGGAACTGCTCTAGGTTCTGCAGATGATGTGATGAACAAACAAGTTAAAGAATATGTCACATATAGAAGACAGAGGGACCAAGCCAGGTGGCTGCAGCCTAAGATGAAATGTTCAGTGATGTTTGAACTGAAGACTTAGGTTCCCTTCTGTGACCCTGGCTCTCTCTACTTATCCTGAAACATCTTTCTCAAAGAGAACCCTTTGTAAGAGTTTTGGACTCTCCTGCAGATAATTGCATGATTCACTATTATTCTTCATGATCCTTGCTGTACAACTTGGGAGAAATCCAGATTTTGTGGAAGTTGATGCATACTTTAGAGAAATTCCCTTGAGGGAATTAACACCCTAAACAGACTTGGACTATGATTCCAAATATATCCTTGTCTTAAGGAACTTTGTAATGTACTTGATTAATTTTAAAGCCACCCAAATGCCAAAAATCGCAAAATCCAGAAAACGATAATAATTTAATCAACTAATTTATTAATGTAATCTATTTCTTTTCCTATTATTCCCTGCATGTCATATCTATGTTAGTCAATAAAAACTTAAATTATTTTCTATAAAGAAAATGAAATGGGTTTCTCCTCCCATTCTCCTTCCACTCTTGGTGCCTGGCATCAGGGCACGTAATAACCTGACAGCCCAGTTTCCGGCCCTGCATGTGTGCCATGCGGCAGTTCTACACAGGTCATCCAGCAACAACTATGACAGGAAGTTCTGTCTCAAATTCTTATTTTCTACATCACTTAACCCAAACTAAGTGTATCCACAACCCAATTTCCCAGTGGCAACTTCCCTCATGTTGAGCTTCATTGCAATGTCCCTTTGAAGTAAGGGGGGTTGTGAAAAGAGGAAGAACAAAACTCAATTACTGATCTTAGGATTTTTCTTCTGAAAGAGCCTTCCTTGTGGCTTTTATTTATTTATTTTTTTCTTTAAGCAAAAGAAGAGATGCAGTGAACTCTTCAAAAACAGAGCGAGCTCTGGAGACAGTTGAGATACCCCTTTTATATCTGTGTGGGCTCTGGGTGATGCGCCTCAGACGTGTGGCTTTCTGGGCAGCCCCCTCTGGTATAGAGGTGATGCTAAATGTAGGCATTCCAATGAAATTCTCACTGAAATTCTCATGTCCTTGCATTTAAATACAAACAAATCAATCTTTTTTTAAAAAAAAGATTTATTTATTTATTTATTTATTTATTTATTTATTTATTTTATTGGAAAGTCAGATATACAGAGAGGAGGAGAGACAGAGAGGAAGATCTTCCGTCTGATGGTTCACTCTCCCAGTGGCTGCAATTGCTGTAGCCGAGCCAATCTGAAGCCAGGAGCCAGGAACTTCTTCCGGGTC
Organism: Ochotona princeps; assembly: GCF_030435755.1. Classification (NCBI taxonomy): domain Eukaryota; kingdom Metazoa; phylum Chordata; class Mammalia; order Lagomorpha; family Ochotonidae; genus Ochotona; species Ochotona princeps. Next base: position 15,617,664 of record NC_080840.1, on the reverse strand, counting down.
TCCCACGCAGATGCAGGGTCCCAAGTCTTTGGGCCATCCTCGACTGCTTTCCCAGGCCACAAACAGGGAGCTGGATGGGAAGTGGGGCTGCCTGGATTGGAACCGGCATCCATATGGGATCCCGGGGCGTGCAAAGACCCAACAAATCAATCTTATTAAAACAAACTGCCTTCTATTTTCTGTAATCCAGAATTTTAAAAATCAGAATTTCAAAATCAACCAACTTAAACTAAAATAGTAACAGCGTTTGGCCAGGTGCTTAAGACGCCCGTGGCACACACAGGAGAGCTTGGGTTTGATTCTGAGCTCCAGAACCTGACACCAGATCCTGCAAGGCAGTGGTGATAGACCGGGAAATTGTGCTCCTGACACCCACTTGGGAAATCTGGTTGTTTCTCTGTGTACCTTAAATCAATAAAATTAAAATAATGAAAATAAAGATGCTAAAAAAAGAGAGCTGTAGCGAGAGCGCAACTGGCAATGCTTTCAGGCCTTCTGCTTCTCATCTTTCTCCTTGTCCGCCCTTTTCTTCATCTCCTTTTTCTTCTTTTACTCCAAAGGAAACAACTATCATTTTACTCTTCTTTTGTTTTTGTTATCTCCTTCAAGATGATTTATTTGTTTGAAAGTCACAGTTACAGAAAGCGACTGAGGGAAAGACGGAGAGAGAGGGATCTTCAGTCTGCTGGTTCACGCCCCAATGACTACAGTAGTCGGCGCTGTGCCAGGCCACAGCCTGAAGCCTGGAATCAGAAACTGCTTCTAGGTCTACAGGCAGAAAATATTTTTCTCCTGTTGTTTTTCTTCTTCTTCTTTTAAACATTTATTTGTTTTTATTGCAAAGTCAGATATACAGAGAGGACAGACAGAGAGGAAGATCTTCCCTCCAATGATTCACTCCCCAAGTGGCTGCAAAGGCTGGAGTTGAACCAATCAGAAGCCAGGAACCTGGAGCCTCTTCTAGGTCTTCCACAGGGGTGCAGGGTCCCAAGGCTTTGGGCCATCCTTGACTGCTTTCCCAGGCCACAGGCAGGGAGCTGGATGGAAAGCAGGGCTGCCGGGATTAGAACCGGCGCTCATATGGGATCTTGGCACATTCAAGGCAAGGACCTTAACAGCTAGGCCATGACACTGGGCCCTCTCCTGTGTTTCTTAATGGGTACTAATTACAAATGCTTAATGAAAGTTAAGGAAAATATTTTCTGGTGAACGTTAAGTAGAAAAGAGTGAGATTCTTGAATTCTAAAGTAGACAAGCTACCAGGATAATCTTACAAGTATTCAAAATTAAACACTCATTTAAACTTGTTAGGAAAAAAGAATGAACTTCCTTTTCAAACAAGAGTTGATTTAAGTAGTATCAGGGGTGGACATGAGCTACATAAATCTTACATAAGCACCTAGTAAATCTAATGCAAGCCAACGTACGCTTCCAAGAAAAGAATGAAACTTACAAAGAAGTAACAGCAGACAAGGAGACTATTTCTTTCACACATTTAGTCATCAGACATATCTGGAAATTACTAAATTCTAAAACTGGGCTAGGTTGTAACAGCCAAATAATTGCCAAATGAAGGAAAGGTGTGTTGTAAATTAATGTATCTGAGACACAGTTAACCTTCATGCACTTTGCTGCACTCTGCTCTTCTTTAAGTGCCCAATGTGAAAAGAAAACCTGAGAAACAGAAGAAGATACATTGTACGAGACCCACCTGCCATTCCCGTTTAAGCCGCTGACCCTGTGCATACATTTTGTTTGTAATTTTGAGGGTTATGTGAGTCTAGGGATTTCACAAGAAATGAAAAATCGAATCGAAAATCCAGACCAGTTGCATAGGACGAATGTTGCTTTCTCTTGGCTGAAGAATTGCAAGTACGCTATCAAGGATCTTTGGCCCAGTTCTGTCAACTCAGAGAACACAACTATCATAGACAAAAAATACATCATCATATGTTTTTCCTAACTACCCAAATATACTCCATATTACCTTATGGCTACAAGATTCTTGATGTTCTTCTACTGTACTGTTGATTTTATTGTTACCAGATACTTGGCCATGTGCCTTGGGTTATTCAGGTTCACTGGCCCGACAAACAAAACAAAATTGAAATCATATTGAGTGCATACATTTGATGAAATAATGATATGTAAGAAAAAGACGGACGAGAGCACCAAGGTGGGGGCAGGGGAATGGAACTGCTGTCTTGCGAGGTAGAAACACAGATGTCCAGAACCGTGAAGAACTGGACTCAGCATTTTTAAGAAAGATTTAGAATGTGAGTTAATTACAAAGCTATCAGAACCAACTTTACTGATAACATGCTTCACAAAATTGTGTTTAAGGGGCTATGAAAAGGACTGACAAGGTAAGCAATGATAGAAACTTTCCCTGATATTCAAACCTCATTGCAGTGGCATTTACCAAAGCTTATTTGCATGAAGTTGGATTTTCAATAATTTTCATATTTGTGCTAGGTTAACTCTGGTAGATATACTTTAGCAAATTCTTATATTCAGTCCATCACGCTGAACAGGGCTTTGGGCCATTCTCCACTACTTTTCCAGGTCACAAGCATGGAGCTGGATGGCAAGTGGGGCAGTTGGGATGAGAACTGGGGCCCATATGGGATCCCGGTGTTCTAGGCTAGGACTTTAGCCACTAGGCTACCATGCTGGGTCCAAATTTTTTATTCTTTTGAATGTTTTTAAATGCTTATAAATAAGGTGAGGTCTAATCTGAGATGTACATTCCGTATTTCCTATTTTCTAGCTCATTATACAAAAATTGAATTCATTCTATGACAATTGTGCTTCTATTATATTTGATGTCAAATGAAAGTTGTTAAGAGTACAAAGGTAAATAAACCTTCATTTGTATCCATAGAATTTGTATCCATTTATCTTTTATGTTTTATCTTTTCTCTGTGTCAGAGATTTTTCATGAACATCTTGTTATAAATCTCTTGTTTGACATAACGCTCCTCTTACTATAAATACATTTAATATTTTGCACTTGTTGGATCCCTTCTGCATGTGAGGCGTCACTCTACAAAAGAAAGGATTATGAAGGCAAGGAGGATGCCACTCTTCCCTTTAAAACAAGAAGATATCATACAAGCTTATATGAGTAATGATAGTGATAGAAACATCACACTTAGCTTCAATGCTGCGTGACTTTATATAAAGAATTCTGGTATGATCACAGTAATTTGATTGTACCTTAGTTTGTCACCTTCAGGGTGTATTAATTATATTCTCATTGGCTAGCCATTGGGTTGGCTTTATTGTATCCACCTTTGGCCTTAATTTGTTGCAGTTTGGTGTAAGGAGCATTCATGTATCCATAAGAGCATGTCCTTCCAGAGATACAGCTGTAGGAGATAAAAAGAATTGTCAAAGCCCAACAGCTTGACTGTGATCACCACGCACATCAAAGATGTGATCATCTTTTCCACTCTGCTCTGGCCTAGTTGCAACTATAGACCAGTGATGTTCTAAATACTTTCATTTTAAGAGACTAAAATAGAACTGAAGCTTTTTCAAAGATTATTTCAGAGGGTGATTAGCTAACTAATCATATCGTATGAGTCCCATTGCTGGAAGCGAGCAAAAATGAAGCTGGAAGATGGAAGTTATTAGTTGGATGAGTTGAATACAGTGGAGTAATTATGACTAGCTTCAGATACCTAAAGTTTTACTCTATCAGATATGAGACTATTTATTCATCCATGAAAAGGACCTGCAGATGGAAGTTAGAAAGAGATACAAGAGTTCAGCACAAACTCAGAGTTGGAGTATCTTAAAGGGGACTAGACAGTCTCAAAAGATGATGACATTTCTAAAAGCATTCGAATAGACAAAAGTGTCTCTGTAGTGACTACATACTTTGTATCGTTTCCTTCATGGATAATGTTATTTCTAGTTAGAGAAACAAATGCTGACAGGGGAAGCAAACCTTCCCTCATCTACATCTAGCAACTTAAGAGATAAAAGGAACAAGGGGCTGTCATGGTGGTAGAGCAAGCTAATCCTCCACCGTGTGCACTGGCATCCCATATGAGTGCTGGTTCATGTTCTAGCTCCTTCCAAACTACATCTCTCTTTATGGCCCGGGTAGGTGACAGAAGATGGCCCAAGTCCTTGGGACCCTGCAACCACATGGGAGACAAGGAAGAAACTCCTGGATCCAAGCTTTGAATCAGCTCATGTCTGACTGTTGTGACCATTTGGGGAGTAAACCAGCAGATGGAAGACCTTCTCTTTCCATCTCTCCATTTATCTCTGTAAAGAAAAGTATGGTTCCTTTTTAAAAAATGACAAAAATACTGCACAACACTGAAAATAAGGAAACTTCTGGTATAAACCTATCCACTTTATGCCTCAGTGCCCAATGCACCCAACTCCCATCCCCATGTAAAGGTGTGGGCTCTGCTGTGTTTCTAGAATATAACATTTTGAGTACTACAAATTGATTGAACATAGCATTGCAGTAGCACAGTGCTTAGAATCTTTCAGTTCTGGCACAGAGTGAATGTTTTCTATTGGTTAAATAAATTCTGTCCTGGATTGACCTATAATATGAATGAAATACATAACAATTATTGTTAGATAGTACTGTTTTGACTACATTTCTCTACATCTTAATGTGTCATCACTTTTTTATATCTTCTAGAATGTACTCTTGCAGTTAAAAAATGGGATCTTACACTCTCCTTGCTTGTAGTATGTCATTCACTTATAGCTTTCTGGGCTGCAGGGAAACATTCCGGAATTCTTCTTTAAGCAACAGAGTGAATTGTGTGTCTATAGCTCCAACTCAAAGGTTAACTTCTACCTGACAAGGTGACTGTAAATGAAGACGGGACTTTAAGGACATCATAATAGACAAGTTCATGAGGACGGGGGTCTCCTGAAGAGATTGGTGGCTTGAGGAAGAGGTGCCAGAGAACTTACTTCCTCTTTTTCTCTGCCATATGGGGACACAGCAAGAAGACAGTCATCTGTAAGCCAAGAAGTGGATCCTATCTTGAACTGAATCTGCCAGCACCATGAGCTTGTTAACTTTCAGAATGGTGGGAGATAAAATTTAAGCTGCCCCATCTGTGGCATTTTGTTATGGCAGCCCAAACCGACTAGCATCCCACTTTCTCGTTACCAAGTAATTCAGTTAGGCTCATGAGTTTGTTTCCAATGCATCAAATTTAATGCTTTTTTTTTTTATCAGCCATAATCTAGGCTCGCCTACACTTGTTCTGTCAGAACCCACGCTAGTTGAGATAAACCACAGAAATTTCCAGCCTAAGGAAAATCCAGTTTCATCAAATTCAGTTTCAAATCCCAGCTAAGTCCACAACATTTTTATTGCTTAACCTTAAATAATTGTATCTTACCGATCACAGACATGGATTTCAAAGTATCTAATGCTGATTCTAATCACTTTCACTCAAGTATTAAGTGAAATAAAAGACTATAAGCAAGGTTACATACACTGATTAGCACTGAATATTTATTGGCATTTATCATGCTATATGCATTACAAAGAACCAGAATCTCTATAAGGCTTATAAATTTATAACGTCAAATTTTATTTATTTATGCATTTGCTTTTGTAAATTCGAGCTCTGTCATTTCAGAGCTAATAGAATTTGTGTGAATCATTGAAATCACCTGACTTAGTTTTCTTATTATTTAAAAGAAAAAGTATTGGAAAGGAAGGATGGGAGGGAGACAGGAATAAGGAGGGAACAATAGAGGCATCATATTCTTCAAATTGTGTACACAAATCACAGTGAACGTGCCAAAACTAAAAACTTTAAAAGGAAGAAAAAAACATGTAACGAGTGTTGCGGACCTGCTTTGTGAACTACTGCCTGCATCTCTGGCATCCCATATTGAGTGCCAATTTGAGTCTTGTCTATTCCACATATAATCTCAATTCTCCCCATTACAACAGAGAAGAGAGTAGATTTTTGGCCCCTGGCACCCATGTCAAAGACTTGGATGAACTTCCTCTCTCCCATCTTCAGGCTGGGCCTGTTGGGGAGTGAACCAGTGGGTGGAAGAATCTCTCTCTTTGTGTTTAAAATAACTGAATTTTTACAAAAGTAAAAAGTTGATATTGGACTAGAACAGAGTTCTTCAAAGTTTCCACAAAATTCTGGTACGAATGTCAATTTATTACAGATGGCCATTTAAACCATAATAACTGGACATACATTCGATTTAAGAATCATTTAAAGTCACAACTGTAACATTCTCTTTCACTCATGTTTTAGCACATTCATTTAATTGGGATAAAGTAGGAATGACACCTTCCTAAAAGCGTGTGATGCTAGAGGGGACATTAATTCAAGTAATGTATGTGAGCATATTTTGGAATTAAGCAGACATTGTGCTGTGGAAGTTTAAATGAAGGTTATTACAGGCAATTGATATGGAAAAAATTGTTTCAGGGGCAGCATTGAAGCAGAAAACCAGCTCAAGCAGACCACAGAAATTTCAAAAATAGCATTTTCTGTCACCAGAAAGAGGTGAAAACTATAGGCCTTATTCCCCCAAGTGCTCTGCAATGCACAAGCTCCAGCACGGATATGTTCTGCAGGTCATACAATTTGATTCTCTAGTGCAAAGATCTAACACTCTTTCTGCCAATCTTGAAAAGTGTTTATTTTGATAAGTCAAAATACTTTTAAGTATCTGAGAATCATATCCATCTCATTTAACCACCCAAGGACTCTAAGAAAATACTCTGCCAGTGTCTTATTGTAGAGCATGAATTGCTTTGATTCACATATCTGTTCTTTATTGTGGTGATGGGCTAGATGAGTGGAAATGAAACTAATAACATCAAATGTTCTTTCCCAAAGCAGTAAAAACAGAGACTCAATAAATTGAAACCATGTTGAGTGTAGGGTCATGCTGAATTAGAATGAGGAAGCCTTGGCGGATGGGCATAAACCCCTTACACTGAGCAACTCAGAAATCAAATGGCCATATACAAGCAAGTCCACATCATCACCAGCATGTGGTTAAGTTGTGTTTGGAAGACTTTACTAGCCAGCAAAACAAGCAAGTCTAAAGATGATGCGGTGTACATTGAGCCTGTACAAATCAAGGCCGTGTTGACATTACCAACATGTCAAAATGTGGCATGAGCTTGAATCCCAACTATTAGTTATGCATTATTGGTAAATCAGCTTACATTTTGTTCTTAATTAAAATTAGTTCAGTAATTGTCAATTGGGAAAGATTACCATAAGAATTAATTGAAATATTAATGTATTAGAAACTTTGATTCAGTATAGGACACATTTTGGTAAGTCAGTTGGTTCAATTCAGTAGATAATTCAAGCTGGGAGTTTGTATTTTTTTTTTTTTAATCAGTCAAACAGATGGTGGTTCGGTGTTACTCAGACATACTGGATTGACTCTTACTTTCAACCAGATGTAGATTCTTGAGTATCCATCCAGATGTCTAATTCTGTGCAGACACACTGGGACTCTACTTTAAACTAAGAAAGGAGAGCCAGCTCCATATTTTCCAAATAGACATGCATGCAAACACAAGAATAACAAACTGAACTGAAAACATTTTAGAAGTTCCTTCTCTCTTTCCATATAAATTGTGTTAAGTATTCCAGGAAATTTGATTTATTGAGGGGATGAAGGGCATTAAATTCATTTTTAGAAAGTCAGCATGGTGTAATACAAGCGATGACACAGAGTGAATTACCCATAGCAAGCCAAGGTAGAATTAGTAATGCTTTGTGTATATTCTGGACTAGAGATTTGAAAGAAAAAGCAATATAAGCAAACATTTTATCAACTATTAAAATAAGTGTTCACATGGATGAAAAACTAACTAAGTAATAGTATGATAAATATACTTGTGTTGTTAAATTTGACTAGAACCAAAGACTACTGCTTTCACTAGGATTTGATTCTCTTTCTTTCTTTTTCTTTTCCTTTTTTTATTATGTTGTTTTTTGGCTTTAAGAAAATGGCAATGAGAAATTATTCTGACTCAATTTTCAGTGACTTATGTTAACAGAAAAAAAGACAGATGCCATATCTTAGCTCTTTCAACAAAATTCCTGAAATCCAGCCCAATTATCCATGCATCGTCATATACCCATTCCTCTAGAAGAAGAAGTTCTCCACTTGATCTTGTTCACACTGGAAGGAAAAAACTCTGGATGGGAGGTACATTATACCCACTTGTACCAAAGGGAAGGAGAGTCAGGAAAGAAGATTTTATAAAGAAAGTAGTAATCAGAGCCAAAAAATACATGGCATAGCAGGCAAAACCCCACCTGTGATGCTGGTATCCCATTTGACCCGGCTTCACGTCAACTTCCTGCTAATACCTAGGAAGGCAGCAGAGGAGAATTCAAGAGCGTGGGCTGCTGTACTTACCTGGGATACCTGGAATAAGCTTCTGGCTTTTGGCTTCACTTCTCTGTTTTTTTGCAGCCAGTGGGGAATAAGCCAGAGGAGGTCTCTGTAGGTCTCGCTCTTTTTTTTTTTTTTAAACTGGAAATCTTTCAAATAAATAAGTATTTTTAAAATGGGAAAATAATAAGCCTGGTGTTGTTACCATAAAATCTCTCACATTTTAAAAAGGAGTCCTCAATCATGCATGCAGAACGTTTCCAAGAGGAAAGAGTTTCTTTAACACACCAACATCCACCTTGGTTAGAAATGTTTACACATACATATCACCTGCAAATTCATTGAGGAAATTGGTATTTCTGGAGATGATTTTGCAACCAGATAGAGTTTGCTCTCCTTACTTTGGATCGAGGAATAGATAGGACTATTTCCCTCAACAAAGAGTGAAGGAGAGTTGATCCACTTATAGACAGAGCAACATCTTAGAAAGAGTCGAAAAGCATCTTCCACTTTTATAGAGTGCCTAATATTTTCTTTTCACCACTAAAGATTAGATTCATTAAGTGCATCACCTTTAGTTTCGATTCTTTTACTCACAGTCCTCTGCTAATATTATCTCTTCATCTCACTTCCGGTGTTGTGGACAAGAAACTGGATCCTAACCTAAAATGGTTTTAGTGTGGCTTTCCCTGTCATGGAACTTAACGTAGGTTCACAACAGGGTGAGGCTACATGACATGACACAGGTTAAGTCAGGAAGCAAAGTAATTATTGCATTGTTTTGTTAGAATAGGATAACACTGTATCATCGTAAGTTATGCAAATGGAGTTTGCTGCATTTTTCTACTGACTTCAAAAGATGAGGAAATTAAGGCTTTCAAAAATGAGTCATTTAGGGTTGCATGTTGATTCTGAGCTTGGCCCAGGCCAAGGTTAAGCTTTCTGATTCCATTTTATAGCGCTGGAATGTTCAGACTCCTCTGTTTAAACTGAAGTGACATTTTTGGCTATTTTTTTCATTGAACATCCATATTATAATACAAGTAGATGGATTGACAAAGAGAAATTAGGCCATTATAATATCCAATGACTAACCACTAAAATAGATTCAAGAAAAACAATGTAAAATACCCAGGAATATATAATTTGGACCAAAACATACAGACATATTTTGGGCACATCTCAGAAAACCAAATAGGCAGATCACCCAAATCATGCTTGTTCAGTCTCCAGACACTTAGAAAAGAAGGCCCTCACTCTAAACACAAACTCGTTCTTTTTCTTTGTTTCAAACTCTCTGCCTCCTGCGTAGCCTGCATCAGAGAAACTTCACAGGTAAAGTCAGCCTTACACATTGCCTCTCACAAAAAACTTAATCAATGGCAATTTGGAAACTCCTTGAAGACTTCGACAATGTTAGTGTGTACTCTTGACATTGATTTGTGCAGGTTTCAAAAAGTATGCAAAATATTGCAAAAGTTTGTTCGTTTGTTTTCCAAGTTTGAAGTTTCCACTTTAGTAACCTCTAGTAAATATGTGGTAGAACAAAAATGCCCACCTGAACTTTTTCAGCGATTTAGGATCTATCAACTTTCAAAAATGTTTGTTTCTCCAACTTTCACCTTTATTTTGCTTTTTGAAATAGCATGTTGTTTGCATTTCAGTTAAAGGCTTAATGCTTCATTAAACAGTGCAACAGATAGAAAGTAAGATCATAGTTTATCAGGAATTAAAGTCAGAATTGAAAAGATGTCTATTTTACTTATGGAATATTGAAACCATGGTTGTATATCACCCTATATTTGTAGGAGCACAACATACAATATCTTAGACATGGAAATAACTCAGATGCCTATCAAAAGAGGAGTGGATAAAAAAAAAAAACTGTGATTCATCTCTCCATGGAATACTACTCAGCCATTTAAGAGAATGAGATTCTACTGTTTGCAGCCAAATGGTCCCAACTGGAGGCCATTGTGCTCAGTGAAATAAGCCAATTCCAAAAGGACAAATATCATATGTCCTCTTTGATATAAAGAAACCTTCATGCAAGATACACACACACACACACCTTCTGTACATATAGTCATCAAGAGGAACAGTGTAAGAAACTATCATATCAGTGATGTCAGGATACAATGCAGTATGCATCTGTACTTCCAAATCAAAGATAAACTCCCAATGACACTGTTAAATATATCTTGACAATAAAATGCTGGAGTCTCCTCCATTGTCCATACCTGCAATGTCAGGGTATGCTTAAGTAACAGAATGATGTACTTACTATTATTATTGAGGGACTATAATACCTTAATAAAAGAGAGAAAATGATCTGGAGAAGGAGATGTGGGGAAGGAGGGGAAATTCTAGAGCCTTTGGAATTGTATTATAAAATTAAATGATTATTTAATTTTTAAAAAAAGATTAACCATTTTTGTAAAATAGAAAATGTAAATAAAATTGGTAGTATATCATCTTTAACAACTTGGTTGACAAAGATTTCAAGGAAAGTTTAACAAAACACTGTATTTGCAGGAAAACTGATATGTGTAGGCATTATTTTTTGTGTTTGCTTTTTAAAAAAATTTAGCTCCCATACAACACATGGCATTTGTGTAAGGGTTTTTGATGGGTTTGAAACCAACAGAGCAGGAAATAGACTTCAGAAGGGTTCCTTCACAGGTAGAGAACAAATCACAAAGGCCATGTGATGACCCTTGAAGGAGGTGCCTGCTATCTTGATATGCTGAAGCACGTTAAAGGAATAGACCTCAGTAGGCAGGAATCAACATAGGTGCATTTTGACTCAACCGCATGTTTATTGGGGGCTCTGTTATGAAATATATATATATATATATATATAATATAATAAATATATATATAACTTCATTTCTTCCATCAGACCCCTACAGTTCCAAAAGAAAGATCCATGAACATAATTTGAATAAAACAAGACCATAGGGATAACAGAGGAACGGTTAAGTTGTTAATGGCACACAGAAAGGCTCATTTATCTTTGCTCAAGAAAATCAGGGAAAATTTCCTTAGGAAACATGGTATTAACAAGAGTTTGTTCCCTTACTCTCACATTGTTCTTCTGAAAATAATTTAAAGAAAGTCAAACTCAAATCATAGCATCAGGCGGGGTTTACAGTAGGAAAAGATCTTGGCATTATACATTGTATACCCAGATGCAGGGAGATTGAATTCATAAGACAAAAAAAAAAAAAAAAAAAAAAAAAAAATCAGTGACAATGGCCAAGACAAGCTTAGCCATTTTATATGGTATCTAAGGTTCCAAGTGTGTTTTCACATCTCCTAAGGGCAATCCAGGCCAACTGTGCAGTGCAATTTGTTTGGATTTCTTTAGCATTATTATGAAAAGCCAGTAAAGCTGATGGAGAGAAAACAAATTTTGCTCCCAAGAAGTAGGATTTTAAGGTAATGCAAGGTACTTTGGGTGTTTTTAAAATGCGGAATTGTCTATTGCCTTAAGAATATTTTGATTTGCAGTTCCAAAAACTGACCACATTCAACTTCATTTATTAGTTTGTTAAACTTTTTCAAGTCCATAAGCCAACAGCATTTCAAAATGTTCTTCAAACAACATTTTGTTTAAGTTGCAAGGAAAAGATCATACAAATCTGAGGATTAATTAAAAATAGATATACAAATGTATGTATGAGGATACATCAAAAGATTCACAGAAAATGAAACTAAGACACATTTTTGGTGTCAGACAGTGTAGTTGGCAAGAAGATACAAATTAAAATAAATGTAGAACCCACTTTGAGGTTAAGATTGCATCATTTCTTTTCTTCCTTTTTTCTTTGTTTCTTTTTTTTTGAAATTTAAGTGGATGACTTTGAGAACAACCAAAGGAACACCTCTTTGTACTACAATGTGTTACTTTCCTATTGCTGCCAAAATAAATGATGAAATGCTAGCATCTTAAATGGCTTAGTTACTAATACATATTTCTCTTATAGTTCTGAGAATCCCAAATACTAATGAGTTCTATAGTGCTAAAACAAAAAAAGTTCTCTAACATTTTTTAAATGAAACATTTATAAAATCAGGAAATCTGTTTCTTTTGGAAATTCTGGTAATAAATTATTTTTTCTAACAGAAAGAGACGGTTTACGCTCCATTTTTCTCCCTCCTCCATAGCTCCATCCTCTGCTGCCATTGTGGTACCCTACCTCACTTCGCAGTTTAGAATGTGACAGTATTTAGCCATTCATTATTTCTTATCACTACACACTACAGTAACTAACTATGAGAAGAAAATAATTATGAGAAGAATAGGGGGAAGAAAAGTTTTGGACAAAACACTAGCTTTTAAAGCAATAGTTTGAAAGAATCATCTCTTTCTTCCTAGAAAAAAAAAAAGAGATGGAAAAGCATAACAATATAAAACATCTTTCTACCCAATGCAATGTGAGCATAATACAAATAAAATGTAGGATTTTCAGCTTCATGCAGAAATTAAGTGAACTTTTGCCAAGCAAGTCAGTGTTTCTAATATCTAGTGTCGTCAAGGACGAACAAATCTGGGTCCACTATATGCTGCAACTACCTAATTCACGCATAGAAAAGAGGTCATTCAACAACGTATCATCTGCCAACAAAAAATTAGAACTTTAACCTATCTAATATTACACAGTACTTCAAATGCAATTTAGAATCATGAACTGGGAGGAATTACTGGCAACATCATGTCCTAAATGTGCAAAACAGATGCTTATTTGTGCCAGAGGTCAGCACTGCATTATATTCTGTATGTCACCAGCTGGGATGCTATAAGAGAGAGAAGTAAAATGGAAGAGAAAGATGTGATTTTAAAATGTTAACAGAAAAGGAGACACAAACCAAATAAAATGATCTCTGAAAGAAGTCAAAGAAAAACAAGAAGAAAAAAAAGAATAAACTATCATCCATGGTACATAGGGATACATCTTAAACACAGGGGGAAAAAAAGGAAATCATTAGAACTTACTGAGCATCCTACCATGTGTTTGGTACACATAATGGATTATTTAATTTGATTCTTTTGGAAATCATATAAGGTAAACATACTTATACACATTTTATACATGAATACTAAAAAAATGAAGATATTTTGAAGAAATGAATGGCACACAGTGAACGCAGAAGCAGAGAAAAGAACTCAGTTGAGTTTTGCTCCTCTTCCCTTATTTTTAGAACTTCACAAGGAAGGTTTAAATCCTTTGAAAAAAATTTTATATTGTACTTCTTTTAGGTTAAAGGTCACAATCAAAGCATAGTATATTTCCTGATGGTAGCAATGCTGACTTTTTAGACTATTTTAGAGGCCGTAACATGTGAGAGAGAAGTAGGTGCCAAATTTATGCTCAGTTTTTTGTCTAAACTCTCTCTCTCTCAAAAAAACAAAAACAAACAAAAACAAAAAACAAGACAATTCATGGATGAAACAAAACAAATTCCTAGGAATTGGGAGGCACTGTTGTAAGAATAACGTATAGAATGGTTAATTAGGCACAGCTTCCCTTGGTGACCCACTGTTGAAGTGGGGAGCAAGAGCAGGCGATTACAGTAATCTGATGATCAAGAGATATGGTTCCCGGGGAAGACAAATTGGAGTTAGAGTGAGAATACAGAACAGGGCAGTTCACTCGGGTTCTGGAGAAGCAGAAATGGCTTCTTGGAAGTGACACCAACAGCAAGATCTGGGGGACATTTAGGAATTAGCTCAGTAAAAGTAAAGGTAGGCTTGATGCTATTATTAATTAATCTTGTATTTACACATTTCTCATCCAGTGACTGATACAATTAGATTTGAAGTGAGTGCTTGATGAATTTGTTTTAAAAACTAATGGTAAGAAAGTGCTGGGCTATGGCGTGGTTAGTTATCTTCATTTGTAACATTGTCTCCTCATATCAAAGTCTCTGTGTCTGGCAAGTCTCAGTTTGTGTCTGGCCTTTGGCCTGGTTGCTTTGGGAACCTGGAGAGCAAATCAGCAGATGGAAGAGTTTTCCCTCTACCTCTCTTTCTGTCACTCTGCCTTTCAAACACATACATTAAATCAATATTTACAAAGAGAATTTGGATTATGTGTTTTGTTGGAAGAGGATATAGGAGTAACATCTATAAGGAACTGGAGGTTTGTAGTAAGAGGAAATCCGATACTTTCTCTAAGTTCTGTACAGCAGAACCAGTGAGTCTTCTATAGAAAACTGTAAGAAAAAACATCTTTTAAATATTTCAGTAATATAATACAATGTAGAAGTTTGATGTAATGTAGCCCCTGGGTTCAATAAAGGCACAATTGATTTCTTTAAAAATTTCTAGTACATTCACAGCACATATTCCAGTGGTTATCTAGTGCTGTGGCTCTATACAGTGTCATTTGGTAGAATGTACTGCAATTATTGGAATATCCTATAAATCTCTTTAATGCAGCATCCATTAGTCACATGTGACTACTGAAGTTTGAAAATTGATATGACTGAGACTTAGGTTCTAATTTTTATTTAACTTTAAAAATTGTAAGTATAAATATCTTGTTGAGCAACACAAATTTATAGTATGAATGAATGATAGGACATTCTATTTCCTATAAGAGACTTCAGTAAAATATATGAAAAGGCTCAGATAACTCATAGCTTTATTTGCAGCATAGTTCATGTGAAAGTCAAAGAAACTATCCTACTCTCCATTAAGAGAATTTAAAGTATTAGAGTCAAGAACAGAATATTACTTAAGAGGCTAAATGTATGTGACCATCTTAAAGTTTATGAGATCCTATGCTCTCCTAAGAGACAGCAGTGAGGAGTCATTGCACTCCATAGTAATTTTGCACACAGTATTGACAAAATTTTGAAAATTTTGCCTCATTATTAACATTTATTTATTTAAAAGCCAGAATTTTGAATGAGAGGAAGCCAGGAGTTAGGAGCTCCACCCTGGTCTTACATGTGGATGGCATCTGCTATTTTTCCCAGGCCATTAGCGAGGTTGTTAGATCAGAAGCCAAACAGCTGGGACGTAGTCAACAGCCATATGACATGGTGGATTAACCTGCTAGGCCATAATTCCAGTTCCAAGTTTTTGGAAAGTCTTTAAACCTCTTTGAGTGGCAGCATCTGTACCAAAACATGGAAACTTTAAAATCCACAGAAAATAGCTTATGCTCTTTAACTAACAGGACTGTGGATTAAGTCCTTCAAAGTGGAGGCCAGTATCCTTCTCAAAAGTACCTGACTCACCTGGAAAATTAAGAACATAATCTTTAGACCTCACTAAACATGGAGCACTCACTTAGATGACTTTATGACAAGTCAAGGAAGCACCACTAATAACGCGTTTTTAGACGTGAATGGTGAGAACACTTCAGGAAGGATAAGATAAGTGGTGAATTTCACATCATCTTGAGAGCCATAATGGAACAATAACTGCATTTATCTATTACAAAACATGACTGAAGTTAAGCTGCTGCTAATCCTAGGAGCTATTCAGACTTTCCAAGGAGGGGAGGTGGTGGGTGGATAGAGACCCACATAGCTCTAGGTAAATCTTTGCAATTGTTTACCAGACAAAAAGGAACTCTATAGAAACCAAGCATAAATAACATATGTTCTTAAACTCAAAACACGTGAAAGAATAAAAGAAAGTTGCATATGTTTTATTAATATGACAGGATCTGAGTCAAGTTTTGTGAGAAGTTCAATAAGGCCTTGGCACGTTACAAAAATCATTAAAATATTTTCCTTCCTTCTCCCCCATTCCCAGTTAAAAGCATTTTCTCCTCTAATGTGGATGCAGGCCCATGGACTCTATGACATTCCTAGAGCGCACATCCATTGGCATGCTATGGAACCAGCTACATCCGCCTAATATCAATTTGTTACTGGATAATGAAGATTTTTCCTGTTGCATCGTTTGGAACAGATGGAGATTGTTCCCAGAACTTCTATTTTTAAAGCTCATTTTATAGTCCCATTGCAGAACAGTGATTATCCATTATTTTAGAATCAATCTTCCTGAAAGCTGATTGCCCTCTAATATCACCTCTCTGTTGTTGTGCAACAATTGATTGTATACATCTTTATCAGTTCACAGCACTTAAGGTGAGAAGTCCGACACACTTTGCTTCTCTTTTCCAGGTCCTGTAAGGTTGAACTCAAGAGACCCACTGATTGCATTCACATCTGGAATGTGGGAATCTCCTCCTTTCCTGTTGCTGGCAGAGTTCAGTTCCTTGCAGCTGTAAGACTGAAGTCTGTTTCCTCACTGGCCAACAACTAGGGGCCTTGACACAATGGTGAATCAAGTTACTCTTAAGTGTGGAGTGTTTGTGACTTCCTCTGTGTACCCCTAACCAGAGATGACTCAGGACTTTTAAAGTTGTTTACATCATCACAATAGATTGAACCTGTCTAAAGGTCAAGCATGCCACATATTAGCACAGCATAACACAACATAACAATATATAAGGTCATGACAAACACTGGAAGATATCTCATCACATTTATTAGATCCAGGGACTTGACTCTTGGGAATCAGTTACAGAGTTTTGCCTCTCTTACTCTGCATGATACTCAAAGGATATTTTTTACTCAATTTAAATGACATCAACAAGTTTTCTACAACCAGAAAACTAAAGATTGGTGTCTAGGTTGTTTGCTTTTGCTTCGGAATCTACTCTTATCAAAATGTGTTGAATCAGCATGGGGCTAAAAACGGGTACTACATTCCCTGGAGACCAACTTAAAGGAAACAATGTCCTCTTGTTCATAAGGAAGTGGCATTGTAGTGCAGAAAATTAGTACAGATACAATTGGATAAAATAAACTTGTGTTAAGTATTATTCTGGAGGATGGTACTAAGCACAACCCCCCTCACCCCAGCTTTGGTGTGTGAGTGATTGGAACTGATGTAAAGAAACAAAACGTAACAGACCAAAAAGGTAAGTTAGAGGTTGGTTTCAGCACTTACTAGTTTTATGAACTTGGGTAACTTTCCTAATCCTTTCAAGTCTGAATTTATCAATTCATTTAGTGGAACTACTGTTGTATACTCTATAGTTTATGGTTAAATCATAAAACAGTGTATAAAAGCATATATGCAGCTCTTAGAATATGCATAAATATAACTAAGTAGCTACCTAGGTACCCATATAGATTTTTTTTTCAGAGAAAGATTTCACCAGCTCATTGTCTATATTAACTGGTAAAATTTAAATGACACATGAGCCAAAAGAACTGTATTTTACAGCTCAAAGTTATTTTGAAGATCTTTCCCTCCAAATGTCTTGCCAACTATTCCCACAAGTTCCACTTGTGGTGTTTTGATCAATATTTGTGAATGGTATTATACAGATTAGGACATAGATATGAAACAATGGATATTAGTGTAAAATACCTTTCAGATGCATTCAAATGATGTACTGAGAATACATGAGTATTCTCATGTACTGAGTCCCTAATGCAATGACTATTACCCTGAAATAGCAATAGGC
Source organism: Ochotona princeps (assembly GCF_030435755.1). NCBI lineage: Eukaryota > Metazoa > Chordata > Mammalia > Lagomorpha > Ochotonidae > Ochotona > Ochotona princeps. The sequence continues at coordinate 15,599,770 of NC_080840.1, read as the reverse complement.
CCCTTCACAATACAGATCCTAAAAAAGGGTTAGCTCGCATATTCATATGTCAAATAGCTCTCTGGATATACAGTTTCTGCTTTCTTAGCTCATTTTTCCCATTTGGCAGATAAAAATCAACATTTAATGTCTAAAGATTATTGAAACCTGAATTAGTAAGATGTTCATCAGTGTACATGTTTTTTCTTTTTAAGATACTTTTTTAAAATTTATTCATTAATTACATTGTATTATGTGACACAGTTTCATAGGTACTTGGATTCTCCCCACCACTCCCCAAACCCTCCCCCCATGGTGGATTCCTCCACCTTGTTGCATAACCACAGTTCAAGTTCAGTTGAGATTCCCTCACTGCAAGCATATACCAAACATAGAGTCCAGCATCTTATTGTCCATTCAAGTTCAACGGCTTCTTAGGGAGACCCTCTCTGGTTTGAAAACAGAGCCAGCAAAGTATCATCCCGATCAATTACATGTTCTTACAGGTGTTTGTCTTTTTTTTGGGGGGGGTTCTTCATGAGCTTGAAGAATTGATTCCTGAGAAGAGAGACTCCACACTAGACTTAATTATGAGACCTCCTATGGACTTCTTATGTTTATAAGTAAACATTGGAAAATTGAGATGACTTTTTTTTTTTCTCATCGATCTGCTGATGAAAAAGAGAATGGATCCAAGTGGAAGATAAAGTCAGGAGAGTTGGACTGTGTATACAAGTTGCCTGAATTTTGTCAATATTTGAGGTTTAACTAGTGAGATGGCTTGCAGTGAAGTAAGGTATAGGAAATTCAAAACCACTGGTTTTGCATTTGAAATGAATTTGAATCTCTTTGAGGTATAGGAGTTATGTTGCTGTGTGGACACCTGCACCTATTGTTGGAGAGCCAGTTTGAATCCTGGCTGCTCCACCTCCAAGAAAAATTTCCACTGATGCGTCATTTAATATAGAGGTTGATGGCCTAAACAATTAAACCCGTGACACCAAAATGAGAGACCTCCTCCATGCTTTGGTTGTTGCAGAAATTAGGGGAGTCAATTGAAACTATTTGTCCCCTGGTGTCAGTCTTCATATCTCTCTCTCTCTCTCTCTCTCTTTTCTGGTATTTCAAGCAAATGAAACAAATATATATATATATATATATATGTATATATATATATATATTTTTTAAAAATTCATCAGCTTTTAATGCTTTCTCTCCCAATCTTTATGAGGCTAAAGAAAACTACAACATCCTAGTATTCAGGATATATTGACAGTGACAATAATTTACTGATCTCTTTTATTCTACTTAGTAGATGATCAAAATAGATGTAATACTGCACTATTACTGAAGATATGGAGAAAAAATGTTCATGTTCCCTTTTCCTTTTCTTGGGTCAAAATGTACCCTGAAATAAACAAAAATAACAACAAAAACAAAAAGGCAAGTAAATAGAACCTAGTAAAAGGCCACACATCCAAACACATACACACACAAAATAAATGGTGTTTTATAGTCTAACTCATCCAAAGTTCTTTCTTTTAATTTATTTATTTATTCATTTTTTTTAAATGATCTTACTTAGTTGATTAGGGTACAAAGGGTCAAGGGTTACAGGAAAGTGGGTAAGACCATTGTTTCCACACTAATTTATTTTTTCCCTATATCTGGGGTCAGGGGAGAAACAAAGGGAAAAGCCCCACCCAGCCTCCCACTCATCTCAGGTCTCCGATGTGAGGCACGCTCTGAGGGTTCTGCTCAAGCAGTTTTGATAGTTCAAAAGTTCTGAACTGCTGCCAGTCTTGCCATTCCATGCACAATGAAATCTTTTCAGAATCCACTGGCTGACATAGTCTCTTCATGGTTGGGGTTCTGAGATCAGCAGTTCATTGAGAGGGATCTCCAAAGAAACTTCATCTGAGATGATCCCAAACCTGATTCTTGTGTGATTTTGCCAGTACAGGGTCTGGCACATTCCTTTGGCCCCAATCAGCTTATGCACATGCTGGTCGTTGCAATTGTTGGGTCAGTTCTGTTTCCAGCCCTGTCATCCACTTGAATCAATGAGTGTTGTAGTCCAGCTTGATACTACCCACTTCATGCTGGGTCCTCATGCAAACCAGTGGGAGCTGCAGCCTAGTTGGGGTGATCCCCATAACCCCCACCAGGCCTGCCCCCTACTCTGGCTCCCATACATTCCAGTATGTACCCTAGACTTGTTCAGTCTGTCCCACAGCCCATTTAGCCCTGGTACTTATCAATGAGCATTGAAGCCTAGTTCAACCCAACCAATCTGCTATCCAGACCACACATACTGGCAGGTGCTATTCTGTCTAGCCACCCCTGCCCCAGTCCTGGTTTTCATGCTATCCAGTGGGAGTGGTTACCCAAGAGGGAGGTGCCCACTATCTCCCTACTAGGCCACTCCAACTTCTGGATTATGACTGTCCTGGTGGTTCTGGCATTTAACTTAACAGAATTGGATCCCAGTGCCAGCCTCTGCCAGCTGATGCTGTGGCAAAGCCCAACCAACCCTCACCCACTCAAATTTTTGCTTGCACCATTTGGAACAGTCAGCCCAATCTGTCCCTTCCCCAAATCTAGCTCACATGAGGCCCACAGGTGTTGTAGCCCTGCCTGGTCTGGTCAGCCCGCATCCCAACTGATGCTCTCCAGTGGGAGTGGTTGTCCAGCAGGGGAGCCCACATTCCCCTACCGGCTTTGCCCCTCCTCCCCACAACCCCCGCCCCGGTTCTCACGTGTGCTGTTTGGGCGCTGCAACCACATCTGGTATGGCTCACCTCACCTTGGCATTCCTTAATGTGTACTGGTATGTGTTGCGACCAAAACTGGCCTGACCCACACTCTATGCTGGTGCTCAGATTTGCCAGTGGTTGATGTGAATGGGTTCAGCCTGGTCTGCCCCCCACCTATGCCATATGTATGATGGTGGATATCTTCCTCTGGCCTGGTCTGGGTTGCTTCATATCATGGTTCTTGTGCTCCCCTGTAGGGGCTGTGTTCTGACAGAGGAATTTCCCAAGCTTGTCCTTCAGAACCTTTCCCTATGTCAGGTCTTGCGCATACTGGTGGTTCCATGGGCCAGCCCTCCTTGCTGGCCTTCAATCCATTCCAGTTCTTGGTGTTGGCTGTTTCACCCAAGCCAAGGCTTGTCCATACCCAGACACTGCTCAGTAGGGGCAGAGACCCAGCCTAGTCTGTCCTACATCAACCCAGATTCTCCAGAGCGCCAGATGGTGAAGGTATCTAGCCCGGCTTGGTGTGCCCACCCCAGTTCACATTTGTGCCTAGGAAGATTGCAACCATATCCAGACCAGAACACAGCACCCATTCCAGGCCCCGCACCCTCCTGTGGGAATCCCAACCCAGCAAGGGTGTACTCTCACAGCTCCCCAACCCAGTCTATTCCCAGCCCTAGATTTCACATGTGCTAGTGGGTGCTCTGACCCAGTTGGCTTAGCCCCTCACCTGTCTCAGCCTTTGCCTTCGATGGTTGGAATAGTATCTCTGCCTCAGGCAGACAAGCTGGGGTAAGAGCCTAGGTCAGAATGACATGTGCTCCATCCTGATTTCTATTCTTTTTGTGAGTTGAAGTTTGCTTGACCCTGTCCGATCCATTCCCTTCCAGTTGCAGCTCGGCCCACCCCACACCCTATTATAGGATGCACCTTCGGGTAGTGCTGCCTTGACCTGCCCAGATTGCCATGGTTCTTTTACCCGTAGGTGATGGCAGATGCCATGGTCACTCCTAGCTAAGCCCATTGCCACTGCAGCTCTCGGGCCAACCTGTGGGAGTTCTGTTTCCACAGGGTTGGGCCCACATTTCCCCCACAGAGTTTACCCCTAGACCAAGTTCTCTGGCATGCTGGTTAGTGTCTTGACCCTGCCAAATGTGACCAGTCTACTCTTCCACCAACCAATCAAGTAATGGTACCTATCCCTGCCAGACAGGCACCCATCCATAGCTTTGGTGTGGACTGGTGTGTCACCGTCAGTGATGCTCTATGCTAACAGCCCATGTCAGAATTCCTAATTTGGCTGGTGAATCAGTCTGGCCCAAATAAATCTTATGGTCACTCCCCTCCAAACCATTAGGTCTCAGTCCCCACACTTACCTGAAAGTTTCATGACCGTGTTACTGAGAATCACCCAGAATTCACACACATGTGCCTGCAGTTGCAATGCAAGGATTTAGCCACTGAACCATTGTGTTGGGTACCATTTCTGACTTTTGAAAGGGAGTGGTCATGGTGGATAAAGAAATGCTTCATGAGCCCAGCACAATAGCTTAACAGTTAAAGTCCTCCCCTTGTAAGCGCAGGGATCCCATATGGGCCCTGGTTCTAATCCCAGCAGCCCAGCTTCCCATCCAGAGCTCCATGCTTGTGGCCTGGGAAAGCAGTCAAGGATGGACCAAAGCCTTGGGACCCTGCACCCATATGGGAGACACAGAAGAGGCTCTGGGCTCCTGGCTTTGGATTGGCTCAGCTCCAGCCTTTGCAGCCACTTGGGAAGTGAATCAACGGATGGAAGATCTTCCTCTCTGTCATTATTCCTCTCTATATATCACTTTCCAATAAAAAATCTTTAAATGTTAGAAAAAAAAGAAATGCTTCATATTTAGGCTGCAGGTGTTTTGTCAAACCAGATTGGAATTTGATCATCAGCTTCAAATATGTGATCAGGAAGGAGTAGACTTATTTTTAGCTGATGCATTATACATACATATATCTATTTTTTTCTGAGTAAAATAACTACACATAACTGTTAGGTGACATTGTAATTTGTTCCACAGATTTGGAAACTGGAGAATTTTATTTCAAAAAGTATTGGTTTATAAAACAAACTACCATGTTTAAAATCATTTATAGAAGCTTGGTTACACAGTTGTGACTGAAGGCTGTGGAGAAAAGGTCTCATTTTTTTTTTTCTCTTGATACAGCTTGATTTCCCATTGCTTATTTTTGAAAGTGCCCTACGGACACCAGTCATCATACAGTTATTAAAATCCCGTGTAAAATAACCAGAACATTTGTATTTAGTTTCCCTATGGATTATGCAAGAGTTTCAAAAACACTTTTGGCAAAGCTTGGTTTGCACTTCCAGAGCTTAGCTTTAAACAAATCAACAACAATAAAACAGTGACTTTAACAGGACATGAGGCTTATACACAGTTGGCTTGGTCAAGGAAGAGATAAGAAACCAGTGGCCAAGGGAGAATGGAGCTTCTTTTGTCTGGCAAGAGCAAGCTGACAGTGAGCACAATGCTTGTGAAACCACAGGATGTGAAAGGTGAGCTCTGGGATTAGAGTCAGATGGACCTGGGTTGCAGTTTACCAGCCGTGGGCTCTCTGACAAATTATATGACCTTTGTAAGCTCCATTGTTACTATTTCCAAATACGAAGCAGAAATAATGACTGTCTCCCTTCAGTCACATTCCGTTTATGTTGAATATCTGTGATATGCTATACACATGCTTAGTATTAGGCAAGTTGTACTGATAAAAGCAGAAAAGACTATGTCCTTTTGAAACTTATCTTTTGATGGGGATTAAAAAATAGATAATATAGTTAAATAAATGCATAGTATACTGAAAATTAAAAAGAACAAGAATAAATAGTGTCATAAGAGACAGTCTCTTATGACAATTTCTTTAAAGATTGGGAGTAGATATATTCCTTCTTATTCTTGTGCTACTGCTTTGACTAAAATCACAAGACTCTCTCACCTGGGTGCATCTCCAGTACAGTAGAATAATAAAGTTCTTGAAAACAGGTTATGTATCTTGCCATTTATCTGCCAATATTACTGATGACTCCTTCTCTTAGGGTAGTATTCAAAATCCTTGTAAAAAATCCTACATAGTTTAGCCATGTTTAAGCTCTTTAACTTCATATTAGGCTTTCAGTTATTTGAAATGTAGGGGTGTGTGTGTGTAACAGAGAGGGAGAGAGAGAGGGAGAGGGAGAGAGAGAGAGAGAGAGAGAAAGAGAGAGAGAGAGAGAGAGTCTTTCATCTGTGGTTTGCTGCCCAAATGGCTGCGATAGTCAGAGGGCAGTCTGAAGCTATGAGCCAGGAGCTCCTTCCGGGTCTCACACCTGGGTACAAGAGCACAAGAACTTGAGCCATCGTTTGCTGCTTTCCCAGGCCATAAGCAAGGAGCTGGATGGGAAACTGAACAAGTAGTGACATGAACATAGGACATGGTATCTCAACTCCAGATCAAATCAGTCTGAAGCTATTTTTTTACTTAAACTATTGATATATCATAATTTCATGTTTCACTATATACTATCTTTGCACTATATGATGGTAACAATTTAAATATTTAATCTCCTCCCTAGATAAGGTTTTCCTAGAGTGAAGAAACTGTTAACTAATATATACATTCCTAACATCTAGCATCAATTCTGGAAGGAAGAAGCTATTCAATAATACATCCCTTGACAGGATGATCATATTGTTTTTGAGCAGCTACCATATGACATATGCTGAGTTAATCAATTAAAAAATCATGAATAAGAGCTAATAAACATCAATATAAATTAAGTGCTTACAAAACACTATTAATTTTTCTAAACACTTATCAAATCTGACATTTTAAAACCACTTATTAACTACTCGTGTTGACTCCAATTATTATAATCATTTTAGAAATGAAGAAACAGAATAAGGAAGATAATAAATTTGGGCACAGAGTGGCATAAATTGGCACTCTTGTCAACATATTATTCTTTTATTATTAAATTAAAACTTTTGTTCTGGATTTTCTGACTTGGTTTGTAGACAAGCCAAGAGTGACTGAGTCAGAGCTGTGGGAGTGTTCAGCCACTAGCTTTCTCAGTGTAGAGACACATTTGAGGTGTGCTGCCCATAGTGGAAGCTCAGAAGTCTCTAACTGTTATGATGTTACCTACATTGTGATCGCTGACCGCATCCCTCTGTGCTTGGCAATGTTCCCATCAGGGCTCAACATCATGCAGCTAACAGAAAGTAACAAGTGTTGCAAATCTCCAAAGGATACAGGAAAGAAAGTTCCAGAAATTGTACATTGCCAACCCCCAATTCATTTTGATTTGAAGTTCTATTAGACCAATCCAAAGGTGTGATAGCTGCAACAGTAATTTAAAAAAAGATAAATTAGAAGCAAATAGAATAATGTAATTCTAACAGAAAATTGCAGAGCCTAAAGCTTTCGATGGAAAATGGAGTTTTTGATAGTTCTTTTTGAAACATTCATTGGTCAAAACAATAGCCCAGGTGAGTGACCTAGCCAAAGAGAAATGTTTTAGATTTAAAAATAGAAATGCTAAATAACTTTACTTTCAAACTCCTTTTTTTGTATCTTCTTTCTGGTACAGTGGGCTTGGGAGTTCAAATGTTTTTTATCCTCATCGCTTGAAGTACATTAGGTCATGTTTTGTTAAAAATTCAAGGACGATTCTGATTTACGGCCAAAGTTCCCATCTCAAGTGCATATGAAACTAAGAATTTACTTCAGAAACAGATGAGATTTACAGTTCTTGGAGTTGCAAATTAACTTCAAATCACTTTACCTTTCTGAGGATAAATCTGCAAATGGGAAAAAAAACTAACTTAACCAAAACACTAATTTAACGAAGACACTGGAAGTATTATTTTGTTTTTTCTTTTTAAGATTTATTCATTTGTACTTGTAAATCAGAATGACAGAGAGAGGGAAAGGCAAAGAGAAATCTCCCATCTATTCTCTCATTCTCCAAATGGCTACAACAGCCACAGCTAATCTGGCCCAATACTGGGATCCAGGATTCTGCCCTGAGTGTCCTTTGGTCACTCCCATAGGTCCCAGGGACCTATGGTCTCAAGTCATTCTCCTTTGTTTTTCCAGGCCATAAGCAGGGAGAAAATTGGAAGTGGAGCAGCTGGGACCTGAACCAGTGGCCACATGGGATGCTGGTGCGGCAGGCAGAGGACCATTTTGCAACTCTGCCATGAACTATTTTATTGCTAAAGCCAGCATTTTCATTGTTGACCTTAAGTGAGGAATTCAATCTCAATAAACATAGTTACGGACTGAAAATCAACTGCATTAAAACCAGGTTCTTAACTGCCCTTCTGGCATTGTTTGAGACAGTTTTGGTTGCCACAAGTAGAGGGGCTTTGCAACCAGTGACTAGGTCCGGTGTCAAGCACAACATTAGACAGTCCCTCCTACAGAAATTATCTAGGTCGAAGATTGTATGTCAATCACATAAAGGTTAAGAAATCCTGCATTACTTAAAATATTCATCAGCATGAAGGTTTTTTTTTCCTCAAGAAAGTTTTACTTCCACAGATCACAAATATCTGTTGTACTTCAATAATTTCCCAACATGGTTAAAGTCTAAAATCTTGACACATCCGATAAAGCTCAGTGTGATCAGCACTGGCCTGCTTCCCTGACCACATCTGGACCTGTTCCCTTCTGCATTCACTGCGGCCTGGCCGCGCTGACCTCCCTCCTGCTTCCTAAACACATGCTATGCGGTGGTGGTGGAGCATCATTTTCCAGAATTCTGCACAGATTTCTGCTTGTCTCACACTCTCAAGTTGCTCATGTCTTTCTCGAATTTACTTCATCTAGAATATGCTCTCAAGCTATCTATCTTTGTAACTCCACCACCCTTCATCTTTATTCCTGAAAAACATTTCACTTTTTGGTCACTTCGTTTTTGTTCAAAAATTCATACCTATTGGCAGCTACAGAGAAAGTTTTCACAAGTTTCCTATCAGGTGAGTAGGTAAGTTGCAGCCCTCTTCAGGTTTTTGATACGAAGCAAATTTAAATGGGAAAAATTATAAGGATTATGAGGATTATGAAGGATTTTAAAATTTCTTTTTGTGGATGAAGCGTAGTAGCTGTTTTCACATAATCATCAAACTGGCAAAGGCACAGTTTTTCAAGCAGAGAGGCAGAAACTTAAAGGAAACAGGGTCAAGGTTGTGTTTATTCAAGGATTGATGATTGACAAAGTGATATTTTCTGTGTGTTTATTTTGTTTTGATTTGATTCAGTTTGTTTCAGAGTACAAGTCGATTCTCTTTCTCTCCCTCTCTCTCTCTCTGACATAATATGTGAACTACATCCCTGCTCTAGATGTAAGGTATTAATTCTGTTGTATGCAAATTCTTATGCCAAAGGCAAGGATGTAGTAACATTAGTTAAAGTATGATATTTTCTCTGAATCACTATGATTCTTCTTGCATAGCAGCAAGCATGGCTGAGGATTAATACAGAGAGAAATTCTTGGTGTGTCTCTCAAAAAATAACTGAGATATAGTATACCTGGAAAACAAAAAGAATTTTCAACTGAAAATTTTCTATCACCACCACTGTGATGATCATTTTAACTTTTGTGTGCCAGAAATATCTAATTATTGCTATCACTGTCTGTATAGGCACCAAGAACCAATAATTAACCAGATGAGTTTTCTAGAGTTAGTTAAACTTACCTGCATCTGAAAGAATATTCATTTTTTGTGATTAAGATCTAACTCATCTGCTCCTGGCCTGCATTAAGGAAACACATTTAAGCATTTTTTAATGCCAAGATTTTATCAGTCATAAACCAGATACCATGCCAGGTACTAACAAGGACTTTTAGGTATCAATTCTCAATTTCAACTTATTAATGTAACTTAAAGTTTCTATATAAATATTTTCTCTGCATACAGAAAAAAATACATAATTTTAAGTTTCAGAGAGGAGATGATATAAGTTAGAGGGGATATATACAGAAATAAATGTGATATTTGCATTTAAGATAGGCAAGGAACTCAACAATAAAAATCAAAACTTCAATTAAAATGCCAACAAATTTCAGCAGCAACTTATCATAAAGGAAACACATGTGATAAATTAGCATATGAAAAAATATTCATTATCATTTGCTACTAGTGAATTAAAATTTAAACAGCAACAATATGATAATGCAAACTTATTGAAACAATCAGAAACCAACACACTGATGACACAAATACCTGGCCATGATATGAAGAAACTGGGACCCTCATTCATTGCTAGCTTGAATGAAGAATGATATGACAACGTTGGAAAACAAATGTTTCATCTGCTTATTAAATTAACACACGATCTAGCAATTCTGTTCCTTAGTATTTATCCAAGGTCCACAAAAGAATGTATACACATAAATACCGGTATAACAATGCTTATGTAAGTTTATTCATAATTGCCAAAATTTAGAGGTAATGAAGATATGCTCCAATAGATGAAAGTATTTAAAAAATTGTGGTATGTTAAGACATGGAATACCATTTAGAGCTAATAATGAGAAATGAGGTAGCAAGCTGTGAGAAGATGGGGGCGGGGGGGAATTTAAATGCAGATTGGTAAGTAAAATAAGCCATTCTGAAAAGCTGCACAGTGTAGGTTTCAAAACAGAGACATTGTGGAAAAAACACCTCCATGGAAATTGTAAAATCAGCAGGAGTTGTTAGGATGGAGAGATGAATACTCAGAGTCCATATGCATGCTCTCATAAATATCAAGCCAATATCCCAAGGTGCCTTCAGCTTTTCCTCCATCCTAATGCCAGGTGCATGGCTTTTGCTAATCGGGACAATGAGCTCTGAGATTTTTGACTTTTTACAGCATTCTGCTAAGTTAGAGGGCTTCCTGGATCATTTCTCCCATAAGGCTTAGAGTAATGTCCAGTATATAGTAGGAATTCAGTCACAAGTTTTTCATTCATGAACTTTTTGAGTTAAAAAGCATTTCTATTTCCTGTATTATTGTCAGCTCTATAAGAAAGATATGTTTTAGTGATCATTACAGCATCAATATTAGGTATAATACCTGCATATAATGCGTGTTCACTAAATATGTAGAAGAAAAAAATGAACAGTGGCCATGTTTCTAAAATGCTCTTTAAAACACTGCCATATAATCAATTAACCATGAACTAGAAATCAAACTTTTGTTTTGAGGAATAATTATCCTTTTACTAGCACACTTTCTTACATTTCGAAAGTTTTGGGTACTGTTTGGCTTATCTGAAGAATGAGTAGAAATCAAGTTGAGAGAAGATGTGAATCTTCTTCAAGATGGGCAAATGGGAGGCTACTAAGATTTTAGCCCCTGAATGAACACATGATCAGATAGAATGCCATATTCACATTGTGGGTGAAAATAAAAGTAAAGTGAGTGAAGAATGTCAGGGTACAGAGAACACACCATTTTTTGACAGCTTTGGCTTTTGTAGCCATTTGAGGAATGAGCCAGTGAACCTCTTCCTCTCTGCAATCCTGCCTTTCAAATAAATAAATCAATAAATATTTTTACAAAAGATTTTGTTTATCTGAATGTCTGCGTAACAGAGAGAGAAGAAGAGACAGTGGCCTTTTGCCCAATGAAATATCCAAATCTGGGCCAGGCTGAAGCCAGGAGTTTCATTCTGGTCTCCCACATCAGCCCAGGGCCCCAGGCACTTGAGCCATCATGCACTGACTTCCCAGACAGGTTAGAGAGCTGAACCAAAAGTGGAACAGCGAGGATTGGTGTCCAGGTAGGACCTGGCATTGAGGATAGCAACCTCATCTGCTGCTGTGGGCAAAGCAGAGGGCAACAATTAGCCTGTGCTTGGGCTATGCCTGAGGAAATGTAATGCCAGGTCATGATCACCAAACGCAGATTGTTTCAGTTGCTCCTGAGATGCCAGGTTTCAAACAGTGATAACGTCAACAGTTATTCTCTCAAAAACATTCTATATATGTCAAGTGGTGAAGTTACACTCCTTGTTTTCTCTTGAGTTCCTGCTTCTTGATACATGATTTCCTTAACAAAAAGCTCTGGCATGTGTGACTCCACACATCGGTGAAGTTGCCTGACACGCTTCTTCAATCCTACGCCTTGTTTAGTGTCTTTTAAACCTTCTTCCAAGAAATGTCCAGACTTTCATGACATGCTGCCTCACAGCATCTGCCCCATTACATCCTTACTAATGAAAATCACTAAGATCTTGCTAATGAAATATCAGAATCTTAGCTCACCTTACTAAAATATTACATCATGTATTTCCTTAATTAACCAAGCATGAAGTAGATGCTAAGTCGTCCAAACATCTGGAGTTACATTGAGAATTACAGTAAATACAAATAAACATTGCATGCATTGTGATCTCAAATGCTTACTTGTATGAAAGAATGGCATACCATTAAAATAAAACATACAGTTTTTGCAATAATTTCCCGCAAAAGCTGGTGAAACATCCATTTTTGTGGTCCTTTGTCACAAAGCGTTTATTTAACTGCATTCAAGTGACACTACTCTCATCTTGACACTTTTGTAAGAATACCTGAGAGGATTGGAGTAGACTGACTCTTACATTAATTCATTCATTCAGCAAAAATTAGTCAGTATCCATTATGTATCCATCATCATGCTGAGTACTGGGGAGTAGAAACACAAATAATGCTGTCCCGCAAAGAATACCTTATTTGAAACAGTCACTGAAAAATAAAATTGAAGTGCAATGCTTAAATGTTCAATTGTACAAATTAATCCATGTAACAAAAACTGTCTATAAGCTCTTGAAGGAGATTAAGTTTAATTGCACTTGGATGCTTTGGAGAAAGTATCCTGGAGAATGTTAAACTGAAGTTCCCTTTGAAAAAAATAGAGGTTGAAAGCCGTAATGGACATGTACCAAAAGACAGACTGCTAAGACACATGATCTGGGAAGCACAAACAATTCCTGGTCACTGGAGAACAACAGAAAAAAGGAAATCGTGATAAAGCTGTTCTCTGTTATTATTGACTTGAGCAGGAAAGTCACTCTCCTTGTGATCTACTAGTTCAAATTTTAAATAGTTTTCCACATTTTCTCTCCCTCTATCAGACTAGCCACCTTTGTGATCATTTAGTTATGATTCGGTTGAAAACAACACTATCATCTCAAAAAATAAAACACGGCACACAACTTGGAAACACTAACATGACTATGGGGATAAGAAGGAGGTCATAGTGAAATACTGTTTTATGACTATGCCAAGTTTCATCCAACCTCTTTCCCCTTACAATCTCACACTATAGCACTCTTTTCTAAAGCTTTTCCATCTCTTGTATACGACTCTATTTGTCTACACTCCAAATGTAGATTTCCATCTACCCAAATGTTTGAAAACTTCCCTGAGATGAGCGATCACTGCCATGGTGTAAGGGATAAAGCTGTTGCCTCTACTATTGGCATCCCATATGGGCATGAGTCTGTGACTCAGTTGTTCCACTTCTGACCCAGTTCTCTGCTAATGCCTTGGGGAGGAAATAACTTTCTGGAAAGATTTCTCTTTTCTTCACCTTATCTCTGGCAATTACATTACACACTTGTTACATAAATGGGTACTTAAACAAGATTTGTTTATTGAAAAGTCAATTTTATAGGGAAAAGGAAATACAGAGAAAGATCTTCCATCCACTGGTTCACACCCTAAATGACTGCAATGGTCAGAATAGAGCCTATCAAAACCCAAGAGCCAGGAGCTTCTTCTAAGCTTTCCATGTGGGTGCAGGGCCTCAAAGCTTTCGATCATCCTCTTCTGCTTACCCCGGCCATAAACAGGGAGCTTGATGGGAAGTGGAGTAGCCAGGACACGAACCAGCAACCAAATGGGATCCCAGCACATGGAAGAGAAGAATTTAGTCACTGAACCATTGCACAGAGTCCTAAATTGGTGTTTTTACAAGATATTTCATTAGAATATTTTTGGGTTCTTTTGATTAATTAAGTTATAAAACTACCATTTCTGGTCTAATTAGCATCATTTAAGAATAAATGGAGATATCTAGAACTCAAATCAATATTGTATAACCACCTAGACTGAGCTTTCAAACATATCTTTGATTTTCATATGTTCAACCATTAGTTTATTCTAGATTAAGATTTTCGTTTTCCCTCTTGCCAAAAACAAAGGAAGAAATAGGCTGGAAATTATTTTATGAGTAAATGTGTTTCAACTACATCCTAACATTTTTCTTTTGATTTTAATCTGTCCATAAATTGCTCTCTTATTTCATTAAAACTAGAAAATGTTAACTACAGACTTAGACAGTTAACTCTTCCCAGCCTTAGAGACACAAAGTTCAAGACTACACACCTATCCTCCTTCCATTGTATTTCTCATCCACTTTTGCTGAGGGATGAAAGAGACCTACATATATTTCACTCTTTCAATGAAAGAAGAGCTGTATTAGATATGCTACTATGGATTGAACTGTATCCCTCCAAAAGATATGTTGAAACCATAACCCCAAGTAAGTCAGAGGGCAAACTTATTTGAAAACAGGGTTATTAGAGATGTGATTTGTTAAAGTTACACTGGAATAGGTTGTTGCCATAATCCAACAAAACCAATTATTTATGAGAAGACAGATAAGTGAAGACAGAGATACTGGGGAGAAAGCCATATGGAAATAGAGGTGGAGACTAGAGTGATACATTTATTGTCTATGAAGTGTCAAGGTTTGCTGGCCTTCTCCAGTAGCTTGGAGACAAGCATGGAGCAGATTGTTTCTCAAAGCCCCTCAAAGTATTTAAGCCTCAGAACACCCAGATTTCACTTATCTCACCTTCAGAACTGTGAAACAAGATATGTCTATGATTTACAACCAACAGTTCTGTTGCAATTTGTTCAGGCATCCCTAGAAAATTGATATATGTGTATAAGGTTCATAGAGGAAGCTGTCATAATTAGCAACACAAGAAATCGGGGCTCCCCACTGGGAGCAGGTAACATTTGAACTGGTTATAGAGGGGTGAATAGGCAAAAAGGCATCTCCAGTGGGAAAAAGAGATGTATTCACAACAGAGAAAAAAAAAATCATCAACAACAAAAGGGTAGAGTAGAGGATGGTATTTAGAAACATTTGTGCTTTTTGAGCAATGCTGAGTAACTCTGTAGAACCACAGCATGGAACTAGAGAGCAGAATGCTGTGGGCAAAGCCTGTTGCAACATATTTTTGCAATGAGCAGGTTTATTGTTAAAATAAAAGTGCAAAAAGGAAAGGACAGGAAAGGGAAGGGAAGAAAGGGAAAGAAAAGGAAAGGAAAGGAGCAGGGTGTGTGTGTGTGTGTGTGTGTGTGTGTGTGTGCCTGTGTTTAAATATCTATCTGTCCCCAGATGGTCCTTTCTTTCTTTTAATTTATTTTTAATTATGGCAACTATTCACCAAACATGTTTTTGTTTATCTCAAACCAAGTATACAGTTTCAACATATGGAGCATATTTTGTTCCCCTTCAGTTTATCTTAAGAAATCAGCTTTCCTAACTCTTCTTGGCAGTGGACCCAAATGATTTCTTACTTCTTGTTTCTCTTGCTCCTTCTATCCTTTTTTTTTTTTTTTGAGCTTTGACCTGTAATTTCTACATCTTCTTTACTTCTGCTTAGTTTCCTCTTTTCCTTCCACCCTCACTTCCTTCCTTCCCTTCTTTCTTTCTTCCCTCCTTCCTTCCTTCCCACATTTAGCCATCTTAAATACCTTGAAAGATTTCCCATGTCAGCAAGCTGTCTTATTTAGTGGCAGGAATCAATAGTTTTGGAAATTGCAGATTATTTAGTCAGCCTCAAATCCATGCAACTTGGAAATGTTGTTAACAAATCAGCAATATTATTTGTCCCTTCATTTACAGTATCATTTATCATAAAGTTTGTTTGCAATTCTGAGTAACAGCTTCTTTTGCATCCTGTAGTTTCAAACCTCAGAGCATATGACTCTCCTTTGCTGAGAAAGCTTGCTGTAATATTCTTTTTTCTGGCTTTTTTACACCAAAACTATTCAAGAAAAATTTCAAATGGTCCTCTTTTTTAAGCAAAATTTTTGATGCTTCCAAGAAAACCGGCCATTTTTCTTGGATTTTCTTTTAGAGCTTTGTGTATTCTTCCATTATTATTGGCTTGTTATTGGTATATATTTTCTTTTTTTACATTTTATTATTATTATTACCATTTTATGATACCTGGAACTCATTGGAGGTTGTGGCACAAGTGGCTACAAGCAAAAAGTTGTGTACCAACTGCAATAAGTAAAATCACATTGTAGGATTGTTATTGGTACATATTTTCTTATCTATAGCTTCAGATAATCTAAGTTAAGACCACTTTTTCACTGTCTCCACACTATTGGGGATAATTGAGAAGATGGCGCAGTGTGAACTCCAGGGGTTCTCACTGAGCAGATCTCAGAGAAAAAAGGTTATGTTCTTCCACGAGAAGTGAAAAACTTGTCTTTCAGAATTTTGTAGCTCTACCGTAAAGAAATTTGCATAACCCCCAATTTGATATCGTTACTACTGTCAGAAACTGTGCACGTGAGCCAGGAAGACTGTCAGATCAGTAACAAAGAGTATTCTTTCTGAACTGTACCTTTGCTGCACAAAAACGAGTATATCTAATGGATATCTAACACCTTGTGGAGGTAGTCATTTATCTATGAAATTTCTGCAGTAACACTAGACAAAGTGTTAAAAGCTTGTAACTCTGGCCCTTGATCACACTATAAGGAGTTCTTTAATACAGGCAAAAGGGCAGTAAATGTTTCATCACGTCTGCCAGAAACATAAGATTAAGGAATAGGGCATGACACATATGTTATGAAATCAACATATCTGTTCTGTCCTAAATCAGGGTCTGTCATTTTGATCTGAAAACCCCCAGAACATTCCTTGACACATTGTTTGTGAACAATAAAATGTGAATGAATGAGAGAATGAGTTAATGACCATTGCTTCATCGGATAAACAGCCTAAATACAAATGCACTAGCTTCATAAGTACAATTCTGTAATTCCTGACTCCTCTGCCACTATTATGCTTTTTAAGTGACCTCATTCTATGAAAGCTTTACAATTGTATGGATAACTTATGATCTTAAGGAATGTTATGTTAAATGCTCTTTTTGAAGCCTATGAGTTGCTCAAGGGACACCCACCCTCAGTACTTTAAGTAGCAATGGGTTAGATAGTATGTGGCTTACGATGACTATAAGATGCTCCAATGAGGAGGCTTAGAAGTAGCAGAAATAAGGAAAGAGATGCGAAGGTGGAAACTAATTGATTTGTGGGCTCAGGTATGGCGACAGAAGGGAGAATGGACTGTGGTGGTGGAGGTGTGGGTGAATAAGTAGAAGCAGCAGTGAAAGGCATCAGGGATGGGTGCCAACACTGTGCCCTGAACTGCTTTATCATTGATTCTTCTGCAGTAAGAGCTCCCTACATCCATAGGCTGCTTTTCATTCTAGGACCAGGCTGCAGGACCCTGAATGAGGCAGGACTTCGGTGCTTGGGAGAAATCCTGTCTTTTTTTGCACTTTATTTAAAAGGTGGATTGTGAGGAGAATGTGCTTACAAATAAAGACTGCTCAGAAACTCCCAAACACTACAGAAACATTTCCTCATTGTTATCTTTAAGTTGTCCTATTTGCTAGAAACATGTTTCTCTAGTAAGGAAACCCCGCCTTAGCAGAGTCAATAACTAAGGAATTGAGAATGCAGAGCGCATCAGGAACAGAGTTCTAGAACTCCGCTTGGTGACCTTCATCCCTGCCTATTTAAATATCAGTTCTTCCATTCTCTTTCTCAGAAATCAGGTTTTGTCCAATGGTGAACACAAAATATCAACTTCAGTTAGGAAGTGTTATTCTCACCGCAAAAGGGTACCCTTGCTTTTTGTTTTTGTTATCATTTAAGTAGCATGGTTTATTTTCATTTTAGCCTAAGGGTAAACAAACAAGGAATTAATTTTCATGATCAGATGGAATTTTCTAGAGAAACATCTTATTGCACTGGATCTTGAGGCTGTGTGTTGGATAAAGGCCTCATCTGTTGACAAAGGAAGGTCAGTGCAGTCACCTTCCCCTGATGCATGCCACCAGGCCCCATGCTGCTGCTCTTTGATCAAGGACCACATCAGCCAGATGATAACAATCCTTACAAGTTAGTTCCATTCATCACTTCAAGCAGAACATGACAGGGATCCCTAAACCACCAGAACAGTGAAATTGAAAGCTTGCTAGTTTTCCCATGTCTTCTTGGAGACTGTATACAGAAGGCAATTGTTGCTTGGAATCCTGAGTGAAAGAAAATAGTTTCAGTGAACAAATTGTTAAGAATAATATACTACTACTATAGTTTTAATGATCTGTGACATCTTCAAAATGGAGTGTATGTGAGTGAAATAAACAGCTCTCCACGTGATTATTGCTCTGTCCCTTACCTATATTCCTTCTGAACTATGGTCTTAGCATCTGTGGAACTCTATTTTGTGGAGCATTAAAATTTTAACTGCAATGTAAATTAAAGATATGTTATTTAAGCATAAAAAATACATATCGTTTAGACAGGGCAGGAAATGGGCCCCCATGCCTACCAACTGCTTTAGTGAGATGGTGTGGTCTCTCTGCAGCATCAACATGAAGAAGGGCAGACAGGAGTACCCTGTGATGAGGGAATTCATTTTGATTTGCGGCAGGACCACTTGAGTCAAACGTCTGTAGGAATCCTTTCTTACCTCTTCCTCTTCTGAGAGCCACAGTTCTCCCCCTTCCTTATGCCACCCACCCCCTCTCCAAAGACAACCTCATTTTCTTTGGACCTCGCCACTTTAGCCAAGAAACACACATTGAAAATGCCTGGGACTAGAAATTAGCCACTGCTGGGTGCCCCATCAGCCTGAGGGTAGTTTCTTCAGCAGCAGGGGCTGGGGAGGCATTGCCTGAAGCACATTTCACTCCAGAAGTGAAGTTCATGTTGTCTGTAATTGTCTGCAGCTCTGCTTGTTTTCACACAGAAGCCACCGTCAACCTCAATTTCAAGCTGTGAAAAGACCTCACTTTACACTAAAGCTTTAACAAGAGTTTGGAGGAGATTTCAGCAAAACTCCCACAAACCCTCACGTGTATACAGCGCACTTTTCACTTGCCTCTCTAAAACCACAGACCAAGAGCATGGGTTAGGACTAGATGGTTGGGGACTCCCTTGCTGCTCCCAGCCACTGCTTCCCCTGGAATCACTCGGGACCTGAAAAGCTGTTTTCTCTGTGAGCATTTCCCAGCAGAGCCCACTTCTGCCTCTAATCAGGTAACTTCACCTTATCTTGCAGGTGTGAGCTCAAAGCACTTATTTCAGACAAGTATATCCTGGCCATTCTCCACCACCCACCTACCTCCTTCATTTCTTAATGTATAACCATAGAATCATAGATCTGCTTTCCAGACTGTTTGAAATCAATTTCTAATTAGCCATTTTCACTGAAATAACTTTGGCATTTGTCACTTAATTAGGGAGAAAGTGTTTCTGCATTTGTTTTGCTAATCTATCTATGGCACATATCTAGTATATACCACCTCGGGATAGTTGAAACAGATGACCAGCACTGTGTTCCTTTGTCTGGCTGAGACATTTAGAAGACATAACGACATGCCCAAGATCAGGTTACCAATGAAACAGGTTTTAGATTTCCCCTTGAATTCAAGTTTCAGCATTGTCATCTACCCACTTGTATAATGTCCTTTGCATCTCTGGTTCTCTTTTGTTCAATTCTTATTCTACAAGGTAGCAAAAATTGTGGATGAAGTTCTTAAGAGGTAACATACTATCCATTTGGAAATGAGACAGTCATGTTTTCGAACAACATAGAAGTCATTAGTTTCAGAGACTTGAATCAGAAGTATAGTGTAAAGCAAAAGTGAAGCCACTTATTGCTAAAACTGTAATCGCTTCTTTTTAAACTCACAATGGAGTGTTGTAGAGATTACAAAACAAAATCCTGAAGGCAATAGAAATGGAAATGAAAGCAACAATTGAGATGGTTAATGTCTCCTGAAAGATAAATATTTAGTGTGTAATGCATATTGCTTTTCATTTGTTCCAATTAATAGTGAATGAATGATAAGGTCCAACCTAAGAATGTAAATATCCTCGAGGGATGAGGTTAAGGATTTCTCCTGGTGAAACTAGAGAATGAAGTTGCAATGTTTTCACTGTAAGACTTGCTAGGGGATGCAGCTAAGGAAATAACCACAGTGTAGTTAAAGGTGTTGCCAAAGGAAGGCTTATGTTGTTGACAGAAAGAGAGGAAAAAAGGAAACAGAACAAAGAATAAGCATGACGTGTCAAGGGAGTTTCAACTCAGGTTTCTTGACACTCAATCTTGTGTTTGATGCAGTCGATCAACTGAGGCGTTCCATAATAGTATGTCCAATCTATAATTTGGTTTTTAAAATTTTATTGTTTATAATGATTACATGGTTGATCAGGATGGGGAGGATCAAGGTATAGGGAAAATTACATGAACTTATTGTTTCTAAATTTGCTATTTTTCTGGAGGAAAAAAATATTTGCCTTCCTTTCTGGAGGAAGGGGAGAGACAAAGGGGGAAGACACAGGTGACCTTCCAAACGTCCCAGAACCAGGGATAAGGAACTGCCACCTCATATCAACCCAGGGTCTCTGTGTGCACATATCCCAAGGGTTCTGCCCAAGTGGTTTAGATAGTTCTGAAATGTTGTCTGTTTCACTGATTCAAGGATGAAACCACCTTCCCAATGTCCAATGACTGACACAGTAATAATCCTCAAGTTTCCATTCTTTGAGATTCCATAATATTATATCTAATATATAGGGTTTTTTTCCTCTGTGTCATAGTCCTAAGATATTAAAGACAGAGCAAAGGTATTAATGGAAATTATTGTACTTACAATAGCAAGGTCATGCAAAAATACTGTACTTACAGGTTTCTATTTTTGGCAAAAACTGAAAAACTGATATTGTAAAACCCATGATTTAATGTATATATTATCTAATCTATTTGACTTCAAACCACTTGAACACATTTATATTAGAAGCAGTGGGTACATATATTTAAAACCTCAAATAAAGAGAATTGAATGAAACCAGCAGAAAGTGAGACGATTGTATAAGAACAAGTTAGGGAATTAGAATCAAAAGAAGTTGTTTCAAATACCAGTTATCTCTAGCTTCCTCTTCAACCTTGACCATTGTTATCTCTAGTTTTCACTTGCTAACCTCAACATCGCATACAACTTAAGTGACAGAACTGAAATTTGAAACCACTTCTTTTTGACTCTGCAGCTGAGATTGGCACCACCCTCATAAGCAAAGCTCATTTAAAGCCTTCCTTCCTAAAGCATGACAGCTAGATGCTATTTAGTGATGTAGGCATTGTTATCTCTAGTTTTCACTTTCTAACCTCAGCATCACATGCAGCTTAAGTGACAGAGAAACCTGGACATGAACACAGGAGATGCTGGCTCTTGAGGGTGGAAGGGTTAGCCTTTTGAGCTGCAGCACTAGCCCTAAGTTCGAGCATTCTTGCCAAGCAGGGTTCGGTTTTCTTGGCTAATTATTTCAGTAGCTCACCTCAGCTTTGAACACTACTTCTCCCACAAATGCGGAGGGGGATTCAGCTGAGCTCTCACAGGGAAACCATTCGGAGCTCAATCATTCTGTAAGTTGGGCTCTCTACCCTGCCATGCTGCTCTGTGCTCTTCTGCCGCGGTTCCCTTCTGCACCTTCCACTTCATGTCAATCTCCACGTGCTGCTGCTCATTACCCTCCCTATTGTCCTACAGACAACGTTCCAAAAGAGAAGATTTACCACTCTTGTCTCCTATTATTGCTATCACTGTCCTTCAGTATGTTAATATGTCAATAATTGTGGCTTAAAAAATTTGTTTATACATCTACTTTAAATTCAGGGGAGGGAAGAGAAAGGGAGAAGGGGGTGATTGGTTTCAACATCTGGATTTACTACTCAAATGACCACCCAGTTTGGGTGAACTGGAACTAGCCCAGGCCAAAGCCAGGAGCCTAAAACTCCATCTGGCCTCTCAAGTGTGCAGCAGAGATTCCAACTCTTTTGTTATCTTCCACTGCTTTCCAGTGGGCATTGACAGCAAACTGGATCTGAAGCAGAGCTGCCAAACTAAAGCATTTGGATGTAGGAGCAAGCTTCCTACAGTATTCTGGTATGAAAAAAACAATGATGCTGCTTTCACTCCATTTGGGAAGATGCAAAAGCTACACATGATATCTTGTTGTCAGTTCCAGAAATATTATCTACTTTATTTCAGATTAGACACATCATTCTTGTGAGTGATTCAACCTGTGGATGCTATACAATAACAATAATAAGATAATAATACAACTAATGTACTCTCTAATCAATCAATACATTTCATTCTTTATTCATTTTTGAAAATTCAATCACAGAAAAATCATCTGGAAATTGAAAATATATACAATGAAAAAGTTTATTCAAAATTAAGTTGTAAGCATGTAATAATTGTTTCCTATCTTTATTTTTCTGAAGGAAAATGACAGCAGCCTGCAGTAGCAAGCAAAGTAGCAAACTATATGCTGTGCAGTCTAAAACTGTTTTCCTATAGCATATCCTCCCTTCCCTGTAATTTTAATTTTCCAATAAAAATCATGGACGTCCACCTAAAGTTTTTTTCTTGCACAAAGAGATATGTCAGAAAATGACACTTCATTGCTTAAGCTATCCTAAGTATATTGATCTTTAAATTTAAATTCCACAGGCATGGCGGCGTGGCCTAGCAGCTAAAGTCCTCACCTTGAATGCCCCGGGATCCGATATGGATGCCGGTTCTTATTCCGGCAGCCCCACTTCCCATCCAGCTCCCAGCTTGTGGCCTGGGAAGGCTGTCGAGGACGGCCCAAAGCTTTGGGACCCTGCACCCGCGTGGGAGACCTGGAAGGGGTTCCTGGTTCCTGGCTTCGGATCAGCGCAGCCCCGGCCATTGCACTCACTTAGAGAGTAAATCATTGGACGAAAGATCTTCCTCTGTGTCTCTCCTCCTCTCTGTATATCTGACTTTGTAATAAAATAAATAAATCTTTTTTTTTTTAAAGATTTTATTGTTATTGGAAAGCCGGATATACAGAGAGGAGGAGAGACAGAGAGGAAGATCTTACATCCGATGTTTCACTCCCCAAGTGAGCCGCAACGGGCCGGTACGTGCCGATCCGATGCCAGGAACCAGGAACCTCTTCCAGGTCTCCCACGCGGGTGCAGGGTCCCAAAGCTTTGGGCCGTCCTCGACTGCTTTCCCAGGCCATGAGCAGGGAGCTGGATGGGAAGTGGAGCTTCCGGGATTAGAACCGGCGCCCATATAGGATCCCGGGGCGTTCAAGGCGAGGACTTTAGCTGCTAGGCCACGCCGCCAGGCCCAATAAATCTTTTAAAAAAATTAAATTCCACAAGACTCATAGAATATAGCCCTCTTATTTACCGTGAAATTTAAACTCCACTTGATCTTCAAGATCTTCCATTATCGAGCACTTCCTATACAACCTCAGATAATCTTGCTTTTCTTGGTAACTTAACTCTCACAGATGCTTTTGCTCAAGTTGTGTCTTCTGCTAGAATGTTTTTCTCATAGTTATTATATAACTGACTGCTCCTCAAATTTTAGTTCTCTTGAAACTTTGTGCCAAACCACAGTGATGGTCAGAATTCTAAGATGACCTAAATGACACATATCTCTGTATAATGATCTTCTTTTGAATGTGAATAGGACCTATGCATGCGATGGGCTTTTAATGACATGATAGAAATGTCCTACATGGCACAAGGAGGAGTATACAGATACAATTTAAGTTTCTAATCACTTATCATATATTAAACCAAGGGGCAATTATTCTGGTTGGCCCTGACCCATGAGTTAAGCCTTTAAAATTGTAAAACGTCCTTCTGTTTCCGTGGAAGATCATGCAGTGTGAGAGAGTCTACAGAGCGTCTTGGGGGCCGTTTCAAGGTACTGAGTTGACGTTTGACCAATAAGCAATATGGAAAACAAGATGTCAGCCTTGTCAATTGAATTCTACCATCTCTGTGTAGGAGCTTGTAGGAAGATACAGAACTCGGGGAGAGCTCTTAGATGGTAATGTAGAATTTCAATTTGGTGAGACTATGAGCAAACAACCTAACTTAAAGTACTTTGAAATGATCTGAGTGTATTTTCTTGTGTACTTCTGTTTTCAGGCTGAAATATATATATTCCGCTAGAAAAGTAATTTAGAAAAGCAGTTTAAATGTCGTTCTCCAGAGCTGAGTGCGGCCATTCTAATCCTCCCAGAGGTAGAATGGAACGGGAACTAAGTTTGCTTCCGTTATTCTATTTTAAAGAAGAGCTTATACAATGTTATATTGATGTTTTTCAGTAGGACAAAGTATCTTCAGCTTTGCTTAACTTACAAAATAATCCAATATGAGAGACTCAAAATTCTTGAAAAATGAAAGAAACACCGAGTAAATTTTCAATTTTCATGTCTATCAAAAAAATTACTCTGTTATTTTTCAAACAATACAACTGTTTATGGGAGGCACACAACATTTCAGCACAGACTTATTTTGTATAATGAGTTTTTTTTTTTCAATTTTGGATTTCACCCATTGTAGTTATTGCGACCACATGTGGCAATAGGGCCAAAGCATTCCTCTCTTGTTTGCTTCAGGCCCAAAGCGCTCCTCAAAAACAGGCTCCCAGCAGTTCCTTCACTACTGTTACATGGCAAAAGCAATCCACAGTTTTCTGTGACAAAGAGGGTTAACATCATCATCTTTTTAGGTCATAGATTCTTCCAGGTAAAAATGTGTCACATACAAATCTCTGTGATCCCTAACATTCATGTTTCACATTCAGACTTAAGCAACAAAAATGTTATATTGAATAACCCTTTAAGTGAAAATCTTCTGCTACTTGTGCTTTTATCAATCACTTAATTTTCGTAGGCTGGTAACTGTGACTTTGCATACAAAATGTCATCTTTTATTTCTACATCTTCCAAAGATTTTAGATTCTTTTAAATGGAAGTATTCTGCTTTCATCTAAACTGCTTGGAAAAGTTCTAAACCTAAATTATTAATCAATTAATAATTAATATTATTGTATTATATTATTATATTCTCACATATCATATATGATATTATGAATTATTATATTTACATGTTATATATTTGTGCACATATTATTATTTATTAATAATAAAATTAATAACCCATGCCATGATTTCAGACATAGCAATCAACCGCAGGTATCTGTGTTGCATCATTAGTCACTATTTGCTTCCATGTTAGTAAAACATTCTAGATACCACTCCAGTCAGACAAATACACCTTCTGTTGATAGTTATAATTATATTACTACATAAAGTATTTTTAAGACTTTCTCTTTGTGCACTAAAGATTTGCTAATGTGTTGTTATCAAAATTAAGGAGCCAAGATGTCAAGTTTCTAACATCTTTTGATTGTATTCCCTAAAAAGTAGAACTGATATGAGCTCAAGGACAGAAAAATGATATGGAGAAGAAGAGAAAATACTGAGTTCATGAAAGAATAATCATCAAAACAGAGTATCCTTATGTGTCAAATTCAATAATGAAAACTACCAAAGTTTGATAAAAGAAATCAAGGCAGAATCAAATAAGTGGATAGGTATCTTATGTTCATGGACAAAAAGACTGCAATGATTTCAGTTCTTCTCTAGTTGATATGTAGATTCCATACAATTTCAAACAAAATCAAATCAAGTTATTTGTGGATATCAATAATATGATTCTTGAATTTAAATCTGGAGGGAAAAGGCCCAGAATAACCTAGGCAATAGTGAAGCGGAACAAAGTCGTAACAATGAAATTTTCCCAAAGGAGTTAAAAATTTATGACTACACAAAAACCAGACTACAAATGTCTATAATGCTTCATTTAGTCATAATGAAGTTTTATAAAACTTCAGTTGATGTTGTTGGTGTGGAAGAAAGCACGAATGGCTAAATAACTTAACATGACTCAATAAATTAAATTCATTTACCTTCAAACAATTTTCTTCATCTGCCTTCTTACTTACCTATCTCTTATCTATCAACCAGCAAAAATCATAAGGGGCACCAAAAATGCCTGTATAAATATCAAAGTCTGGAGATGAAACACTCTCCAGCAAGCGCTTACTTAATTCTTGGCCAAACCTTCTCAACAGGAGCCAAGATATCATTCCTTAAAAGTATTTCTTCATTTCTTAGTCTCAATTCTGTCTGTACCTTTTAGGAAGCTGTTTAGTTTATTCAATGTGCATAGACTATTTGGTTCACACACACACACACACACACACACAAAATAACAAGAAAAAACACCCAAACCGTCTTACTCTAATCTTTAAATTTAAACTTAAAAAACTCAATTAAATTTAGCCAGAACAGAATAAGAAAAATAATCATGATGAGATCCTAATTCCATAAGAGAAGCCATGCTCATTTGTTCTTTACACAAGTCCAGCATTGTAATTTCAGATCAAAAGAATCTATGCAGGACTTGAGTTCATATTGGGGTATATAGAGCCTGCTGATATTTCTTTTCTGAAAACTACTTTTCAATAGAGAGGAAACTGAAACTCTCTGGTGGAAAGGTAAGTACAAATTTAATCTAACAAGGAAGTTAGCACTTTCAGATCATAGGTAAATGTTACCAAACAACAATTTGCTGGAAAAGAAGATGTTTAAATCAGAACTGTCAGTTCACTTTCAGGATTCACTAGCATTTAAACAGGTGATTGTCAGCATTACTTTGGGTTTGAACTTAATTTATCAAGATAAAAATTTGTACAGCTTTAAAAAAAAGTAACAGTAATAAATATTGAGTTGTAGGAAGCAAATAAAATATTGCATGAAAAATTACTTCTGTAAAATACATTTATCCTGTTTTATCCAAGATTATCTACTCTCATCTCAGTTCTGCCAAAGCCTCTGAATTTTTTGTATGGTCTTAAATCATTTTTAACATGTAATTCATTTAGTTATACTATAGTTTTACATTTCGAAGAGCTATCTTATTTCACACCTTTGTATGGGAAGCTTTATACTTGTGTGTCATCATTCCATCACTAAACGATTATTGAATCTTCTATTAAGCATTTTGCTGCTGTAGGTAAGTTTAACATGTAGGAGAATTTAGTAAACATAATGCCTTTGAAAGTATATTTTAGTTTTATGGTGCGATATTAATAATGACTGAATAATTCCATTATAGTTTACATTTGTTACTTAATGAAAAATTAGTCTTAGCTCTGTTGTTGCAGTGTGGCTTATTTGCACATGATCCTTAAACTTTACCGAGTCATGACATTTTAGACTGAAAATCTGAGAGACTTGAGGAAAGGTTTTATGTGACCGTAAAACTTAAAGGTAAAGAAAGCCAATGCTTTATTTATAAAAATTGTACATGCTGTTGTTTTGGTCTAGCCATTGCATGTAAATACTGTTAGGCTATACAGTGAGAAATGCATAGTATGGATGTAGATTAACATTAATGAAACAAAACTTTACTCTAAAAAACAAAGTCCATTTTACAGTAAAACCTATATATTAGGATGTATAGTTAGCTCTAATTAATAGATAACAACGTAGAAGACAGCAAGTAGTTACTTGGTTCATCAGAAGACTGGTAACTGGAATTCCTTTCCCCACTTCTCCCTTGAGTTCTTTAACTAGGGAAATGAACATTAATCTGTTTGTTCTGTCTCAATTTTTCATCCTTAAGAAAAGTTGTCCCAGAATCTCCAATCCCCTTCTGATATCTGCCTTACACATCATGATGGAGTGGGTTACATATAGCATCTCTCTAGTCCTGTTTTACATTGATAATCATACTTTTCACACACTATTAACATATTCACATTTCTATCTTGCCAAAAATCTCTCACTGTTGAGTCTTTGGTCCTTAGAATCAGGTCTGTCTTAATTTTATTCTTAGCTATAAATAATTCTGTCCTTATTCTGCCAGTATCCCAATATAACAGAGACAGAGAGAGAAAGGGAGTAAGGGAGAGAGAGAGAGAAAGAAAGAGAGAGAGAGAGAGAGAATAGAACCTAGTATTAACTCATGGCCAAAAAGGAAAGGAATTCATACAAAAGAGAAAAAAAACCCAACACCTCTATTGATAACCTAATTTAAATATATTAAATCATAAAATATGAGGAATATGTGGACAAGAGTAATTTTATCACATGATAACATATCCTTCATGAAGAAATTTTACAACGTTCACAGAAAATGAAATAATGGACCTTGCAGAGTGGCCTAGTGGCTAAAGTCCTCGCCTTGAACGCCCCGGGATCCCATATGGGCGCAGGTTCTAATCTCGGCAGCTCCACTTCCCGTCCAGCTCCCTGCTTGTGGCCTGGGAAGGCAGTCAAGGATGGCCCAAGGCTTTGGGACCCTGTACCTGCCTGGGAGACCTGGAAGAGGTTCCTGGCTCCCAGCTTTGGATCAGCGCAGCACTAGCCATTGCGGTCACTTGGGAAGTGAATCATTGGACACAAGATCTTCCTCTCTGTCTCTCTTCCTCTCTGTATATCTGACTTTGTAATAAAATAATCTTTAAAAAAATGAAATTAAATGATAAATTTATTTTGGTGCAAAACATGTTGAGGCTCATACATTCATATTTCTATAATTTTTTAAGATCCCTTGTATGAACAAAGACGTGTTCACATAAAAAATACAACAGTCACAACTACTAAAATTTTTATTGCTTATTACTTGAATTATTTGAATACCTGTGGTATTCTGATTTAAACTTCCCCACATGTAAAGAAACCCTAGGATTATTTTTGACAATTTAACACTAAAGTTAATAATGATGACTGCTATAGTGCTTAACCATCCAGCAAGCTACTCTTACTTAAATGTATTCAAAAGAATTACCAAAAGTAAAAATGAAGTTAATGGAATTAGAACACAATTTTATTTTGTTGTGAAAAATTGAAATGCATGTATAGTTTTTTCATGATACAGTTCTCCATGGAATATCAGAAGATCACTTGTATTGTATTATGATTTTAATGTTCCTTTCACCAAAACAAACTTAACTTTTGACTCCATTTTCCACAAATTTTTGAGGTACCCTATATTCATTAACTGATTTAATTCTCACCAAAATATTATGGGATAAATATGTTCCCTGCAAAGTGCAAATTGATCTTAGCTAAGCTTAACTAATGTCATACAATTACTTGGTTGCTTACACTTAATTTTCTCTGTCTTCCCCACCTATGCCATTTATTCTCTTTGAATAAATGGTAATTGTG
This sequence comes from Ochotona princeps, assembly GCF_030435755.1. Taxonomy (NCBI): domain Eukaryota; kingdom Metazoa; phylum Chordata; class Mammalia; order Lagomorpha; family Ochotonidae; genus Ochotona; species Ochotona princeps. Next base: position 15,570,612 of record NC_080840.1, on the reverse strand, counting down.
GAAAAAGCTTTCATGAATCCATAAATACAAACTACACTGAAAATGGCAAAGGAACTACAGAAATCAGGGTCTTTGTACGGACTTGCAGAACAGAAAAAAACTACTTCCTAAGCAGTATTTTAAAAATCATTTAAATGCTATAGGACAGTACCCTATCTACTTCCATACCACTCATTAACTGCCCTATACTTTTGAGTGCTTAAAATGTTCCAGGATAGGTAGAACTAGAGTAATATTTCAGAAAAAAGAAAATTCTCACAAGTGATGCAATAGTCTCATCACAAAAGAAAAAGATCATTGATCATTTCAGACATATTATCCAAGTGAATGTATCATGCCTCAAAAGCTTAGTTCCAGGCTATTGTGACTAATCTTCTCATTACTCAAGACTAGATTCAACTATTGGGGAGATTAAAATGGACCCCAGTCATGACACCAGTGTATACAAATGCCAATTTTTTATTTTACAATAAAGAATCATGGCCACACAATCAAAGGTTCTTGAGTCTCTGTAACCACTTTCCACTTTATTTTCCTTGTGTTGTCAAGATAAACAGGATGCCAAATTGTAATCAAATCAGCTGCAAAGTTCTGTACTCAAAGTCCATAAAATCAGTGTGTTGAATCCCGGAAGACACATAGAAATGGGAAGCCAAACTTAATCAAGAGATTACAAACATGGAACCACATGTAGGGAGGTTGATGATTCATAGAAAATGATTCATCTCACAGTAGTTCATCTCACACTTTTGGCAATGGGAACAGATACGCTACAGTGCAGCCTTACTTAAGACCATGTGTCTATGTAAGTTATGTGCATTTCCCAATTTGAGGTGGCTTTTTCACAAGGATCAGAAAAGCTTCAAATCTAGATAAAGGTTAAGGATTTATCTCTGCTTCTATGTACACAGCATTTTTCTTGTACTGAGTATTTTTGCTTCTTCTATGATTCTTTGGAATTTTTTCTTTTAAAAAATCGTTTTTTAAAACTTTTTAGTTATCATTCAATACCTACCATATTTCAACACATTTATGCAACAAAAATCATATTAAGCAATTAGCATTTTCATTTCTTGATCTTTTATTTACATTTGGAGCCTACTAACTCCTTTCTTCCAGCGCTTTATACAGACTGCAATAGCTCTTCACATGTTTATATAAGTTGTATTGAATTGTCTCTCAAGAAATTGTATTTTATCAGTGCTATTTTTAATTAAAAAGGCATCATTACAAACATTTATAGGATACATTGTGATATTTTGCTATTTGCATCCAATATAGAATGACTAAATCATGTTGATTTGGCATATCCATTACCTTGCTTATATCTGTAAAGATTAATTTATCTTTATTGGAAAGGCATATTTATGGAGAGAAGATACAGAAATATCTTCTGTCTGCTGGCTCACTCCCAAAGCGGCTGCAACAACTAGAGCTGAGCCGATCCAAATAGGAGCCAGGAGCATCTTCTAGGTCTTCCACATGGGTGCAGGGTCCCAAGGCGTTGGGCCATCCTTAACTGCTTTCCCAGGCCACAAGCAGAGAGCTGGAAGGGAAGTGGGGCAGCTGGTACATGACCTAGCACTCCTAAGGGATCCCAGCAATGAAGGTAAGAATTTGGCTATTGAGCAACCATACTGGGTCCATGAGTAGGTTTAATCAGGCTTTATTACTCCTTTTGTACAGAGGAATTTCCCAAATTCAGGTATTTGTTTATTTAATGCTGTGCAAAAAAAATCTCAGAAGTAGTCTTCACTTTGTTTGTTTCTCCCTCTTTTCCTACTGGGCTATTTCAAGATACCTGTCTTCCACTTGATATTCTTTCTTCTGATTATTCCAGACTAGCAGAGATCTTTGTTGTTCTATTTCTTCTAAGATTTTATAAATGATAGAGAAAAGCTTAAAGAGGAATTCAATGAGCACACGTAAATTTACCAATCTTTAACATTTTATCACAGTTAATATATATGTAAATATATATGCATTTATACATAGATACAGGCATATTCTTTTTGAAAGCAAAAATATACATAAATATTATGCAAAGTGGAATTCGTAACAAATGCAAAATGAGTAAAGACAGTATATTTTATATTTTATGTTAATTACTTATGCAAGAATATGTGAGATTTTTCTTTTTGTGTCAAGCATATTACACTGACCATGATTATCTTTAATTTCATCCATTTAATTGCAAATGTTGAGATTTTATTCATTTTTATATCTACAATATTCAAATTTATTTTATCTGAGTTCTTCAGTATAAAGATTTGTGTTGAGTCTTTTTTAATACTTCTTTTTTATAAACTTCTCCTTCATGTAACATATTTTTTCCTGACTTTGTTCAATTATTCATACTCTCTTACATCTGTCTGAGCAACCTTATAATCTTACCCAATGTTTTCTCAAGCGTTTCACCAGTCTCCTTTTCCTTCGAGTCTATTTATAAGCATTAGTATATACCTTTAGATGTATTTTTACTGTTTTGGATTTCACTTGCAAAACAGTCCTTGGTTTGATATTTGTAAATCTGGGGGATTAGTTGTTTTGATAGATTTAATTAGGTAGTAATGAAGGACTCTTGTAGTGAAGCACTCTTTCCTGAAGTGTTTTCAGGTGTAAATTTAATAGGACATTTTTGGATATCCAACTTTCACTTGGACTCAAGGGTGTAGTTTCCCTGTTTGTTCTTCCACTGCAGTTGAGGGCAGAGGCAGTTGGGAGTAGGTTGTGCTGCCCTCAGACCTAGGATAGGTGTGTGGGTTTTAGTAGCACCCATTGAGGCAAAATTCAGGGCGAGTAGGGTATCCACCCTCCATACATAGTGACCTGAATGGTGACAGCATCAGCTTCAGAGTGGCTGCTTGAGTATCCGTGTGTGTTTTTGGGGGGGGTGTGGGTGGTAGGGGGTGACCTTCATCCAATGTTAAACTGTGGTGGATAAACCGCTGCAGTACCAGCCCTAAGACTGATGCAGTGTCTTGGCATCCACCTACATTTTGCTCCCTTTAATCAGAACTATGTGCTATGCCATGTGGAATTGGGGGATAAATGAAGCCCAATTGCTGAAAACCTGTAATTATTTTTTATTACTTACAAAAAAGTAGGAGATAGGGCACTATATACATAACTGCCAACTGATCATAAAGAACAATAAAATATCAATTCTACACGTTTGAAAACTGTATGATGTCTGAATAGCTTTCATAATAAAGGAAGACATGGGCACTTAAAAACAACAACCAAAAAAACCCCTAGGTTATCGTGCTAACCCACAACCAGGATCTACAATCACCCAACACCAGCTGCTTATGTGTGTTCCCAACCTGAGACTACTGAAACCAATCCACGTGTGATGCTGGCCTTAAAACAAGTCTAATTAGCACTTAGCCTATCCCGTGATACATTGTATGGACTATTAGTATCAGCTCAACAATGGTTGTATCACTCCCGAGATGCAATCCTTGCTCACTTTGGTTCCCTTCTCAGTGGCAGATGTTGAGCCCTTTGCTGTCTTCCCTGTTTGGAAGTAAGGTTGCAGCGGCAGGCCTTGACCAAGCAGGGTGACAATAGTTGGCATTACCCCTGAATCTCTTGGCTCCGGGATCTTACAGTTTTTTAAGGATGCACCAAGACCCCAAAAGATGGGGGTGTGACCCAAACTGAAATAATCTTCCATTCTACCAGGCTGCAAGTCTTTGCCTGATGCCACATGGGCAGCAGGAGACCAAATATTAAGCAGACATCTGCTGCCTCCAGGATTATAATAGCAGAAAGATCCATCAGAAGCAGGGATGGCATTATTTAAGCCAGTGGCCTACCTCAGTGCCACAGGGTCTTCCCCAAGATGGTTGCTACTTTTTGTAAAGGCATGATCTGATGAAAATGTTGAATATGTTTGTGTGTAGTTTGAGGTTATCACAGATAGTTGGAAATTTCTTTTGAATCCTTATGTCATATCCTCCTACCTTAGCTCTGTCTTCTCTGCTTATCTTCATTTTTCTTCTACATTTTTGTTCTCTTCTTTCTTTATTGTAAAATTTTAGCATCTCTCAAGGTCCCAAAATGATCAAATATCCTGCCAAAAATATAATTTCGCTGTGCCTAACTCTTCTGTCTCAGCTGATAACAATTCTTTCTCTGTTTCACAACTTTAGGAAGAATTTTGTTCATTGCTATATGCCCCCGTGCGCGTGCGTGCACACACACACACACACACACACACACACACACTACCTCAGTCTACTTTCTGCCTTGCTTACCAACTAGCATCACTTCAGTAAACTTTTTTTGGTCTGTTTTCTTCATTTCTTGCTTTTTGTCCAGTGTTTCTTCAAAATAGTTAGCATTAGAAATATCCAATATAGCAATGCGAAAAAAAATTTTTGGGTCCCATCCTCAAAGAAAACATTTGGGAGTGGGGTATCGGCATTCTCTTCTTAACAATCCACCAAGACTATCCTACTATGTAACCAGCCTTACAGATCATCCAGCACATTCATCCTATCATTCTAAGGTGTGTTTTTTCATACTAAAAGAAGTCACCGAAATGCTTCTGTAAATAAATGTGTGTCCTTTCATATAAACACCCCTTTCTGGCTTAAATAGAACGTCATTTGCAACAATGTTAGTTGGATTTGTTGTTTTTTTATTTCCTTTGCTACACTCCAAACTTCATGAGGGCAATGTTAAGGCTTTTTTTTTCTTATTCATTATTGTCTCCCAGAGAAGAAGTAAAAAGCAGCAAACTCTCTCAGGCATGTGAGTCAGTCAGCAAGCCTTGGCTTAGTGAGTCAGTGACTTCAGAATTACACAGGATCTTGTAATAATGCAAAATATGTAATCCATTTAAAAATGGATATAAAGAGTACAAAGATATAGCCCAATTTTATAATAATGCTTAATATCTTCATTAAGTATACCCATAGTTGCTTGAGTATAAATTTGAATATGAATGAACTTGTTTTGTGTGTTTTTTTTTTTTCTAAACTACCACATTAGGTTTGACTTGTTTGCAGGCAAACAGTCTGAGAAAAAATAAGTTGTCATTAATTTGTCAAGCACCAACTGCCAGAGTAGTTGGTGTGAGAGAAAGAATGTCAGACCATAGGGTATATTAGCATATGTGTTTTCCCAGCAGGAAACAGGCAAACAAATTTTGGAACTTCAGCAGGAAGCCTTTAGTAAAGATTTGCAGCCATGTGGGAACTGGGCAAAAGGACAGAGGCTAATCCTTGCCTGATAGTTATGTGGGTGTCCTCAGAGCAGGGGAACAGGCTTTTCCCACAGCTGAGATCCAGATGCAGCCAGTGGAACACTGTTGGCTGTGGGTGAGAACTGTCTCCTGACTCCTTCCACTAACAGCTACAGAGTGGACACTGCAAACTCACGTGACTTCAGGCAATGGCTCTTAGAGATCGATTTTGTGTGGTGCCACTATAGTGCGATCTCTGATTTCTAGAAAATAGCAACTGTTAATGTATGCCTCCTGTTTGGCAAGTCTGTCTTTACCCCGTCACCTATTGTAATCATCACAGCAAAACTAAGGATAGTTACTATTCTCTACATTTTGCGTGAGAAAAAGAATAAAACTACCAACCCAAACCTTCCAGATGTTTAGATTTTGAGACAGACAATGCTAATTGCCAGCTGCAATGCAGTTGGATTTGGGGAAGAATACATTCCATCATGAGACTTCAATATGACATCATATAAGCCTTCAGGACAAGAACTGTGATGGAAATCTAATCTCAACAGTCTCAAACAATTTCTCCCGAAAGAGGGATGTGGTATGGCAAAGGCTTGCTTTTCTAAGGAAAATCCTTTGGAAAGATTAATCAGTGAGATAACAAAAATGTCTTCTATGGTGCTGATTTTCTAGACATTGGTAGACAGTTGTTCTTTCACAACTATAAAATGCACAATGTATGTTACGTCTCTGCCCAGCTGCTAGTGCACTTTTGCTTTGGTAAACCGCAACAGATATTGTTTAATTTTAAAGCTTGACCTGGTTCCAGTCCTTGAAAATGTTTCCTAACTTAACAGAAAGGAGATGTAACTAATGCAGTCTATCCGGAGGTTCAACTGTATTCCCAGCTGCACCTGTCTCTGAGAGGAGATTATATCCCTAAACTGGAGATCAGCTTTGTTATAATCAAGCCGATTGTACGAAGCTGAGTCGTGGTCTGGATAATCACCTTTACCAAGCAAAAGTTCCCGTTGTTGCCCTCCAGCTGCCCAGATCCCTGACTGTTAGGATACCCACACTCTTGCCCTCTATCCACTTCCTCCATCTCTATAGCATCATTTTGTTATTTATCCTTGGCATGTGGGTTTCTGAAAGACAAAATAAACTTCCTTCTGGTACCTGTGGTTTTTTTCTTTCCTGAACTCATTTTTCCCAGGGTCTTTCTGTCTACCCCACCCTATTGCGTCATTAAACCCCTGACGAGACATATGACACACAGGACCCCATAAATTCTGACCACTGAGTTATGCAGACAAATACTTCATCCTGGTCAGTGTAAGAGGATTGTGTAATACCATATGCCATATAGCACTACTGGCTCATTCTCATGCTGGGATAATTTCTCTTCTTGGAAATAATCACAACCAGAAACATTAGATTTTGCAACACCCTGGGAGACCTCTTGAATCATTCTGTATGAGAGTGAGGAAGATATCAAATGTCAGCAGTGGAATAAGTTTTATTGGAATAAGGAACTGTATTTGCTGTGTCTTGATTGCAGAAATTTCTTCATATCTTGACAGAATATAAATGCTTCAACTGCCTTATGTAACAAGGTATATGAGGTATATAGATTGCTTAATGTAACAAAGTATATAAGGTCTAAATTTTCCTTATTCAAATGTAAATACAACTGATCATTGAAAGTTTCCACTTCTCCAGAACTCTTTAAAAGGGATTCTTACTTAGTTGAAATGTATCCAAAAGGTAAAATTTTGCTCAAATGTTCATTTTCCATATCAAATTTTGCTTTTCTGAGTTGCAATGCTGGTGCTCACTTTGAAAAGTTATTTTCCAGGGCCCGGCAGCGTGGCATAGCGGCTAAAGTTCTTGCCCTGAACGCGCCGGGATCCCATATGGGCGCAGGTTCTAATCCCGGCGGCTCCACTTCCCATCCAGCTCCCTGCTTGTGGCCTGGGAAAGCAGTTGAGGACAGCCCAAAGCCTCAGGTTCCTGCACCCTTGTGGGAGACCTGGAGGAGGTTCCAGGTTCCTGGCTTCGGATCGGCGCAGCACCGGCCGTTGCGGCTCACTTGGGGAGTGGAACATTGAATGGAAGATCTTCCTCTCTGTCTCTCCTCCTCTCTATATATCCGCCTTTCCAATAAAAATAATAAAATCTTAAAAAAAGAAAAGTTATTTTCCATATAAATATTTATCATTGCAATTATAAAAGTCACAAATTAACAAATACTTGTAAACTATTCAAATAGAAGCATGTGTAATTATAAGACATTTTACAAAGAGCAATTACAAATAATAATGTCACTGAAAGCATTAAGATACACTGTTAATTGATTAGTATCTTATTTTTTCTCATTTTTAATGTTTTTATGATACAGCTTCACAGTTTCAGGAACTTCCCGTCTGCTCTGACATTTCCCCTCCCCCCACATGGTTTTCCTGTATATTATTACAATATTATAGCCCTTCAACAACAGTCAAAAGTCCATCATTCTGCTATTAAAGTGTATCCTGACATTATAGTTACAGTATGTTATTTTTAGCTGAGAAAGAATGGAAATGTCAAGGTACTTGACTGAATCATCCCACAAAACAGGGAAGTGCATTTAAAGCCTGTAGTTACACAGCTGCTATTTCAGCATATATTCATTAACCCAACTGTCTCAGTGACCATGTTACTTACATGTCCAGAAGTATGTTATGTTTGAAATGTGTAACGTAAATCATGAAATGATCCATAATTTCCATGTTGCTTCTGATCTGATTAACTTTTATTTTGATGTGTCATCATCCCTGAGAATAATTCTGAATTTTCCACATAACTTGTACATAGGAATCTGTTATTTCTGCTTATTCAGAATGAGAGAGGAAGGTAGCAGAATCATCAAATTTCTGATCTTGAACATTCCCCACGTATATTTTACTTCTTTATTCATTCAGCTACTATAATTGAGCCAACACTTCCCAACATAATTTGAACAAAACACTGAGAACACTGAGAAGGTGATTTCTCTGAAGTCGCCTGGTTGTGCAAATTGTAACCACTTTTAAAACAGACACCCGTAGCATGCTATGGAACAGTTAAGAGAGAGAATCTCAGAGTGTTACCAGAAACATAAAAACATTTAAACAAAGGTCTCCCAAGGAATTTCTAGCAAAATATATACATTTGCTAAGTGGAAGTTAATGTTGAAGGAGTCTCTGTATAACAGCTTACAAAGTAAATTACAAAGAATATTCTGAAACTAACATAATCTGAGGAATGAAGATTATACCTGAATCTGGAAGATATCTGAAAGCCAGGATGAAAAAAAAAATCACAAATGTTGCTGCAAGATTTTTTTTCTACTTCTTTTTAACAGAGAATAAGTGGAAGTAGAGAATTCCCTGAAGTTTATAAGTAGGAGTAATAAAGGACATCCTGAAATATGCCAGCCAATTCCTTCAGTCTGGTTCCTTGAAGACAGAGCCCAAAGCAAAACTCTTAAGTCAGGTCCTATATTTGGGATGCAATCTCGGGAATCAAGTTAAACAAGTAGAGAAGGCAGATAGGGAAATAAAGGAGATCAGCAGCAGATTCCAAAAACTGGTTTCGCACTGTCACATGCCAAGTACAATCCTGATTGCAACTCACGGGTTGATGCGGCACGTGGCAGAGCTGGCTCTCCCAAGGTAGAAGAAGTGAAGGACCTCATACACATCTTATTCTTCATCTGCAAGGACACATCAGAGGACATTTAATCCCCAGAACCTCGAGTTCCAGCTCTACTCTCATCACATCACTTTCATCAGACAAACCCTTCAGACATAGAGCAAATTCCAACACACAGGTAACATCTTTGTTGGTCCAATTAGAGTGGGGTCACTTTTCTTCCAATTATGTGTGAAAAACAAAAAACTGTTTTTTGATTGTTGGTTGGTTGGTTGGTTTTTGTTGGGAAGCATCAGTGAAGATCCTGTTGATGAGGTTGGGAATTTTAAGTCAATAAGATTTTTCTCCTTGTCCTCTCCTTCAGTGAGAATGTCTTCGTGGCAAATCCAACATGCCAAAATTACAGGGCTCATGATAGAGACTTATTGACTGTTGAAAGCTGGCTTTGAAAAGCTGGGACATCTGAACTGCGGTCAACAGGCTTCCTATGGGGCTTGAGAAATGAAATACATGATTGTTATTTGTCCTTTCTGGAACATGAAATATCAAGAAGAAACAAAACCCATCTTCCAAGACCCACATCTCTTTTGTTGCCTCCGATTGCAGATGACATGCCAGTGTGGGATATATTGAGAGTCTTTGTATTCCACTATCAACCAGAGGCCTGCACATTGTACACTGTGGCAGCTCTCAAAAATAATGGGCAACACGTTTCCTTAAGATGTGCTATCTTTTCTCACTCCACTCCAATCAACGTGTCTGCAGACTATTTTGGGGCCCGGCTTGGGAGAGCTGCATCTGTGATGGGATCCCAGATGTGAGCCTGGCACCTGTTGAGTATGCTGTAACTTCTTTGAACATAATTAAATACAATCACCATTCATCCCACCACCTCTTATGATGGACTCCATCAGAGAAAGTACAGGATCTGACATTAAATCTGTGTGGAGGGCCCGGCGGCGTGGCCTAGCGGCTAAAGTCCTCGCCTTGAAAGCCCCGGGATCCCATATGGGCGCCGGTTCTAATCCCGGCTGCTCCACTTCCCATCCAGCTCCCTGCTCATGGCCTGGGAAAGCAGTCGAGGATGGCCCAAAGCTTTGGGACCCTGCACCCGCATGGGAGACCTGGAAGAGGTTCCTGGTTCCTGGCATCGGATCAGCGCGCACCGGCCGTTGCGGCTCACTTGGGGAGTGAAACATCGGATGGAAGATCTTCCTCTCTGTCTCTCCTCCACTCTGTATATCCGGCTTTCCAATAACAATAAAATCTTTAAAAAAAAAAATCTGTGTGGAAAAATGCTGAGCAGTTGGTCTAATTCAACTTCAATTCATCCTCACATTTCTTCTGAATAAATTTGAGGGTTTTTTTCCCCTAAAATAACAAGTGTTTTTTTTTTTTTTTGCTTCCTTTTTCACCTTTCCTCTCTTCTTCCTTCCTGTCCCTCTTTTTTTCGCATTTGTATGTAGTACATATGTATATAGTACAGTTCAGCACTCATGCTATCAAGTAGATAAGACAGATTTCTGCCTTATGAACTCAAGCATGTGTAAAACAACCTCAGGAACATAGTAACGTGCTTGATAGTAAAAGCACTTGTTTTTGAATTAGTTGTGCCTAGTAAGGCTTTTCAATTTTTTCTGATTATTTCATTCTCTGAGTTCCTTTCCCACATTTTAAAAATTGTCAATATGATTTTTTTAACATCATAAGCTTATTTTGATGCAGAAACTAGCTAACTAATCCTCACATCCAACTCAACCCTACATAGCTATGTATTATTCTATTTTGCCTTAAAGAGTGAGTGGCAAAACATCTAAGTTCTCTGAATAAATGCATTTTGAGCGATTGTATGACTAACCAAGTATGTGGAAGACCTCTGTGATAAAAACTGTAAAACCTTAAAACATTCTGCTAATAGATGCATTTTCTTTCCAAAAATGTTTGCTACACTGTCATTACATTTTGGGGGCTAACATTGTTTGGTTACTTGAACAGTAGTCATTTTCCACATCTTCTCTTCTGGAAAAGACAATTCCACATGAAAGCAAAAGGTGATGGTTGCCTCCTTTCCCAGCCTCTCCTGATTCAAGGACACTAGAACGCAGGCATGTAATCAATATCATCTGATGGCCCATGAGAGGATGTGTCCTGCTGCTTGGAATGCACTTTTCAAACCACAAACAAGAATAGAAAGCAATCTGTGATTATATCTTGCTAAATTTGTTTGCCTATCATTGCATGCGCACACATCTATATGAGGTCATTTGTGAATATGATATGCACTCATGTTAAATTAGTTTCTTTAACTTCAATACCTAAATATTTCTTACCTCTTCGTCTTCCAACTTCTCTTCCTGTCTTCTCTGTGTTTCGTGCATTTGCTTTCTTTGATAAAAGAGGGCAATATCTCTTCATTTGGACTGCTTTCAATTCACTGGGAAAGTGTTAAATAATATTGATATCATCTTGTGAGAAATAAAACCATGAGAGCGTAAACAGGTAGCTCTCAATTCAATCAAAAATGCTACAAAACTTTCCCAAAAAGATAAGTAGACATTTATTCTCTATCAAGCTCACAACTATAACAGAAGTTCCTTCTAATTAAGGATAGCCTCATGTTTGTCTGTACTCCGTCGCAAATGCAATACTAGATTTCAACAAGGCAAGATTCATCCCTGTGTTTGTTCATCAACTGCTACCCACACTCCAGTTCCTTTGATCATTCCAATCCTCAACCACTCTATGAACAATAGTTTGACGTAGGAGCACTAACACCTTAATTACATAATCTCCCAAAATTCTACCTTTCTAAACTCCAGTGGAACCCAATTCAAGATGTATGTTCCTGATGAAACCAGGATTAGCTTATTTAGGTGTTTCTGGAACATGCAATTCTCATGGAGTGTTTGAGAGGACTATGATCTTCATTCTTTAAAATTTCTCAGAGAAAGATAACAATAAAACAGTACTCTGTGTAATAATATCAGTTATTTTGCCTTGAACCAGGCTAGAGGGGTATTTAAGACACAGTCATTGCTAAGAGAAGGTCACTAATGTTAGAGATAGAGTGGGAAGCTAAATTTCTTGAAATTCTAGCTCTGCTGATTACCCCTTTTCCCTTGTATATTTCAATCTTTGAACCTTTTTATGTCATGTGAGTACTATGTGATCATGGTCTTACAACTGAATTTTTTAAATTAATTTTTAATCATCTTACTTAGTTGATTAGGGTACAAAGGGTCAAGGGCTACAAGGTAGAAGTGGGTAATACCATTGTTTCCACACTAATATTACCATTTTCCCCTGTATATGGGGTTAAGGAAGCAATAAAGGGAAAAGCCCCACCCAACCTGCCACCCATCCCAGATCCCCAATGGGAGAGGAGGCGCACTCCAAGGGTCCTGCTCAAACAGTTTTGATAGTTCATCAGTTTTGGATTGCTGCCAATCTCGCCGTTCTGAATTTTTGTATTCTTGTGAAAAACTCAGAATGAGTTCACAACGAGGGAGAAATTTTCAAAAGTTTAAAAAGATGCCCTTGAGAGAAGAGAATGAGCAAAGCTACGGAATGAAAGAACGTCCTTCAGACATGTTACAAAGAGATATCCCCTGCATACGGACTGATGGATGAGCCAGTCCGGTCAAGGGATTTTGTTTTTGGAAGGCACTTACCCAGATTACACAGGATTTCTCATAACTACGAACCCTAGCATCATTGCAAATTATGTTTCACTTCATGGTAATAGAAATATATTTACTTTCATAAATAGTTAACATTAGTTACCATTTCCATAAAAAATTACCACAGACCTAGAGAAGTAAGACAATAAACACAACAAACAAACATTTTCTTACCTTTCTTCTTTGAAGTAAGGGTGTGGGGACATAAAACCTGAAAAGTGCCTAGAAGCTGGCACGTTCTATTACCAAGCAGCAGGATAGGAAGTTGAGCACCCAGGGCTAGAACTGAAGCCCATAAAAGATGTCAGAACTTCAGGCAGGATTTTAATCCTCTGCACCAAATCACCAACCTGACTGTATTTTTCCATTGGGCCCGATTTCTAGTTTAGTTCTTTCTCCCTCTCCAAGTGTCAGACACCTTTGTCCAGACTACACTGAAGCAGAGGAAAGTTTGCTACAAGCATTCATTCGTGCTTGCTTTTTTGAAGTGACTTTTCTTATGGTTACAATCAGCTAAATTACTGTTCATTTCCACCTTACTTATGTAGCTCTCATGGAAGAAACTTGGTATGGGAATAGTTGTCTGTGTGGAAAAGTGATAGCTGGAGCATCTAAGTTGTCATCTAGGTTCCAACTCTACACATATTTTTCATAGCATCTCTTTGATAGTTTTTTTTTTTAAGATTGATTTTTTTATTGGAAAGTCACATACACAGAGAGGAGGAGAGACAGAGAGGAAGATCTTCCATCTGATGGTTCACTCCCCAAGCGGCCGCAACGATGGAGCTGAACCAATCTGAAATCAGGAGCCAGGAACTTCTTCCTCCAGGTCTCCCCCTCGGGTACAGGGGCACAGGTCCACAGGAGAGTTGTAATCTTTTTTCTTATCTCTCCATCTTGTATTTTTCTATATGTAATATACTGAGTACATTTCATGTGCTGTTTTCCCTACTATATGCTATTTCTCTCCACACCCTTGGTACTTGGTGATTGTTTTCATGCTTGATGCCAACCCTTCCTCTGGAAAATTCTAACAGACTCAGGATGAGTAGAATCAAAATATATCAGACACCTTGGACCATGTGTGAGGCCTAGAAAATATTTTTAATTTTCTGAAAATGGTTTTCCTTCACCCCAGAATGTGAACCTATGGGGGCAGATGTGCGGTAGCAGCAATGTATGTAACACATAGTTCTCTTTCCCTGGCTGACTTTATTTAGAACAAAGCAAATTAATCAGATTCCTTGCCACAGAAATTCATAATGAAGGTTGTGAATTTTTTGTTAAGGTCTGTTATTGGTGGCACCCAGGACTCAGAACCATATAATGTTGACAATACAGGGGTAGAAATTATAGTGAGAAGAAAGCTAAGTTAAACTAAGGAAAGACATACAGAGAAAGGGAAGGCAGAATGGACATGATGGGTAGATGACAGGTGTATGGATGACAGATGCATAGATACACACAGATGACATGCTAATGATATGTGGATGATACAGATACGTAGATAATGCATGATGCCATTAGGTGGATAGGCAGTGTAGATGGATAGGTAATAGGAAGATTGTTATATAATAGGTGAGAGCTGGGAAGAGAAGCATTGAGAGAGAAAAAAAAAAAAGTCTGCAGCAAGGGAAAAGAACTATTTGAATTCAAAATTCAGGTGCCAGTTTTGGTCTCAAAAAAGTTAGCAACCTACCTTGCCTTCCAGTTTCATAATCTATTATTTTTGCCTGATAATAAATCCCTTTGTAGTCTGTTATTTCTTCTTTTTAGAAGCCTCAACCAAAACATTAGCTTAGATGCCATAGAAAATATTTTGCTAAACTACATCTGAGCACCAAAATAAACAGGCCTTTTCTATGCCAATTGTTTCTGTAAATCCATTTGTGAAACTTATATGACCTCCATTTATCAGCAGCCTATTGATGCATAACAAACCATTCAATGTGTGTGGTTTAGAGTAACAGTTAACAACATGTCTGCTATTCAGTGGGTTGCACTTAGTTAGCTGGGTCATTTTCCTGATGGAGCTCTCTGGGTTCACCTGTGATTGTAGTCAGCTAGCTGTTTAACTGAAACTCGGACATCCAGGAAGATTTCATTCCTTTGTATGGCGATAGACACCAGATACTAATTTGGCCACTCCCTCATGAGAGCTCAGCGATCTAAGAGTAAAGAAACTGCAAGATCTTTTAAGGTCTTGGTCAGAAGTTACATGAAATGACTACCTCTGTGTGATGCTGGTTAAAGGATAGCACAAGGCCAGCCCAAAGTCATGGGCTGGGGAGATGAACATTCTGATGGTAGGAACTGAAAAGAAATTGAGAGCAGTGTTAGCTCAAATTCTTATATCTGGAATTAAGAAACAGTCTTACTGATCTTCATTTAGGTATTTGAAGAGGAATGAAAAGAAATGCACACACACACTGTGTGTGATTTTGTATGTGTGTGTATAAAGATAAATTTTGTGAATATATATAATACACACTAAGGGATACACACACACACATATATATCCATTTCTTGTTATAAATATTATGCACATATGTATATCAAGGGATTCAAAGAAATTTAAGCAGAGAGCAAAGAGAGCATTGGCTTGTTCATCAATCATCATGAAAATATTTTGCTTTGTTAGGTGCAGTTTTAAAAAATAGGGGGACACTTGGAAATCTCTTTCATGCTGCACGAACTTGATTATCTTTTAATCTACTAACTTCGGTTGGTATATAGGCATGTGTGTGTTCATAGACACAGAAATACATAAGCATATGTGTTATTTATAAATAAACATGCCATTTTCCCAGAGTTTATAAGTAGAAATATATTTACACAATAAAAATATTTCAGATTTTGATCTAGCTCTTTCTTGTGATTACCTACCAGAAGAAAGCAATTTGTATAAATAAGGTCATAAAAGGCTTGTAAAAACCCCAATAGCACAGTTTTGGCTTATCTAATCCTTTGTTGATACGGTAAGTGTGTGATAAGGACCACACAAGATTACTTTGAATGTATTTTTTTTAAAGTAACACAAATAGTAAAAGGTAACTTTAGAGATATATTTTAAGTGTTATTTATTGTGACTTTTGATCATAAAATACATCAGCAAAATCACAACAGTACACTGTTACATAAAACATCATTGATCAGCATGGGAAGATTTCGGGGATTGTTATATTTTAACAACCATTCACTGCTATTGGCTCACTGATCCTGACTCACTGGTCCTATAAATGTCATATCTAGTTCCTATTTCCCCAGCCACAAAATATTTTGATCTGCAGACACTTTACTGCTTAAGAGCAGATTAAGAAAGAACAGATACTATAGTTTATGGTGCAACCATAAACTCTGATTTCCCATTAGCTAGCTGTGCAACTCCAGACAAGCTACTAAACACTTGAGTTCAATTTCCAAAATCTCTACTTTTTTCTCTAACATCAAGGCAAAGATTACTAAACAATCTTTAACAACTTTGTGAACCATAAAGATGCAATACCTATGTGTATGGATGCTAATTTTAGCAATCATTTAGTGCTGTTGTATTAAATATGTCAGAATGTTTATTTTATACATTCGTATCAAAACATTTGAGTCTAGATTTTATTTTACTGTTCTTTCATAAACTTTGCAGAATTGTGACCTTTGTGGAACTGAAGAGCTTGGTTTCTTCAATGAAATGAGAATAAAAGTGGTCTGTTACTTGGAAGGAGGATTCAATTGGTAGAATACTGAAACCTATTAACTAAAAGCTAAATAAAATCAAACTAACTAGTAACACTATTTTCTTTTTTTTATTTTAAAGATTTATTATTTTTATTGGAAAGGCAGATATATAGAGAGAGGAGGAAAGGCAGAGAGGAAGATCTTCCATCCGATGATTCAATCCCCAAGTGAGTGCAACAGCTGGTGCTGCCCCGATCTGGAGCCAGGAACCTGGAACCTCCGCCAGGTCTCCCACAAGGGTGCAGGAACCCAAGGCTTTGGGCCATCCTCAACTGCTTTCTCAGGCCACAAGCAGGGAGCTGGATGGGAAGTGGAGCAGCCGGGATTAGAACCTGCGCCCATATGGGATCCCGGCGCTTTCAAGGCGAGGACTTTAGCAGCTAGGCCATGCTGCCGGGCCCAGTAACACTATTTTCTAAAATTCCACCACCCCAGTCCTAGCTAGGTTGTTTTTTTTTTAATTCATAAATTAATCTTGTTTTCCTAATGTAATACTTGTGCTATCCTTATTTTCTCCAGCTTATTAATTTTTAAAACAGAAAAAAAATTACATAATAATAATATAATAGGAATGTCTGCATGACTTAAGTGATTGTGATAATAAACTCTGGTACTCAACATACGACCAACAATTTTGAAAGCTTACCTTTTTTTCATCCCTGCAAAAATAAACCCTATCTCTCATCTTATTTTTGTTCTTTGTTTTTCTCTATGGCTTTATAATCTGCTTATGTATCTCTAAAAAATTTCTGTTAAGGATGGCTTTGAACATTATGAAAATAGGCTAACCAACACTTTTATGTTAAGCGTCCTGATTGGTTCAGATGAGTCATTGCATCTTGTCACTCTTCAGTCTGTTTACTCATCCTAGGAACTTTCACACTGTCACACCCAGAGCACATGCTTCAAGTTTTCCTAGAACCTGCATTGAGAGCAACTGTTGTGTAATATGGGATGAACATGCTTAAACTCATTGATAATTCCAATCTTGCCTGAAGTGTTCGTACAAATCCTGATACTGGCAATGAACAAGAGTCCGCTCATCCACATCCTCATTGATGTTTTCTACCATCATTGTACCAAACTTAACTCTGCGGAATGCTGACTCAGTGAACTCAGCTGTCAAACCCTGGTCCTACCAACTGCTGTGTGGGCATCTTAAACAACGTCACATAACTGCTGGCCTCAAAGTTCATTTCCACAATACTGCTTTCAGTATAAGTTGTCCTTTGCTATAAGTTTTTATGCAAAACTTTCAGATTCAAGTCTATGGAAGAAGTATATTTAAGAAAATAATTTTGGGGCCCGGCGGCATGGCCTAGCAGCTAAAGTCTCGCCTTGAATGAGCCAGGATCCCATATGGGCACTGGTTCTAAATCCAGCAGCTCCACTTCCCATCCAGCTCCCTGCTTGTGGCCTGGGAAAGCAGTCAAGGACGGCCCAATGCCTTGGGAACCTGCACCTGCATGAGATACCTGGAGGAAGTTCCTGGCTTCTGGCTTCAGATGGGCTCAGCACTGGCTGTTGCTGCCACTTGGGGAGTGAGTCGTTTGACAGAAGATATTCCTCTGTGTCTCTCCTCCTCTCTGAATATCTGACTTTCCAATAAAAATAAATAAATCTTAAAAAAAAACAATTTTGAATCTATATGCTTTCACCTAACCTTCTTTCCCATTTACCTCCACAGAGTATTTAGAACAAATTCCAAAATAAAAGAGAAAATAATCTTTCAAAGACTTATTTTCTACTTATTTTTTTTAAATGGAGAGGGAGGGAGATCATCTTTCACCTGCTGATGCACTCTCCGAATCGTCTCCACAGCCAGGGAGCCAGAGACAGCAACCTGGTTTCCCAGGTGGACAGCAGAGGCCCAAGTGTTAACCCTATCTTCTACTGTGTCCCCAAACACAGCAGCAGGAAGCAGCAAGCACTTGAGCATGTGCACCTAGATTGGTTAACCACTGCACCCCAAATACAGTCCCAAGAGCGACAATTCTTAATTGTGCTTATATGTATTAGAGTATATTGGGAAGTTTTATATGAATACTTACAGTGGGATAACAACTTCAACCTTTTCTCAAATAGTTCACCAACAGTAATATTTATTAAATAGCATGTTATGAGAAAAGCCTTGGGCTTTTTGATTTGCCATCATGAAAGTATCATTCTGCTCTTAAATTCATTCACATAAAATTTGTTTACCTAATATAAATATATTTTCAAAAAACAGAAAAATTTAAAATAGTTCTGGTAGTCATATGTTTTAGTCTAGAAAAATTCAGGAAATAGAACTTTCAGCTCTATAATTTAATATTTGTTTCTAAGTTCCCAATTCTGCAGAAATAAAATGCCCTTGCTTCTTGATTTATGGCGTTAATCTTGCATAAGGGTGTCAAAGCTTCTTCTGTCACAGTATGGGTCGTCCCAGAATTGACATTTTCTGGTCTTATTGGCCCCTTTAATAGTTCTAGCTTTCTTTGTGATCTTTGTGTAAAATTATGGGGAAAATCTTGTATTTGCCCCCTCCCTATCCAAACATTTCTTCTATTGGGTCTTTCCCGGGCCCTCAGAATAGCTGTCACAAAGTGTTCCTTGGTCATCCATTCTGACATATCTGTTCATCACTACTTTCTGATTAGAATTTCAGAATATTTTTTTTGGTCCTGGGGAAATTTTTCTGCTTCTGGTTTCATCCAGGTTACCTCTTAAAAGAAATCATACTTGAATTCAAAACAACAACAAATAGATCTGATCATGTGCAGACTGAGAGAAACACATTTTAAGGAGATTTAGTATGTCTCAGTTGTATTTGGAAAGACCATTCTAAATACATTACTTCCAACTATTTCTTCTAACAACCTCACGAAACAATTCACTTCTGATATTATTGATAAAATTACAAAATAAAAAATTATATAAGTAATGCCAGATGTTCTCAGACAACATGTAACAAAACAATTATTTGTTCATTTGTGGTGTTTGATAAGAACACACACACACACACACACACGTGCTATGTTATTCCATTGTATGTTATCTTAGGAGAGAAACTGATTCCCTACAAAACTAATGCATGAGTGAATCATCAAGAATAATTAGAAATAGAAAAACTTCTGGAAAAGAGGGTATTATGTAAGTAAACCCTTGCTTATATGATAACAGAAGTGAAATTTTTAAGGAATCATATGTTCAAAATATAGATTTTAAGATGAGAATGCCACAAATCAGGCTAAATAATGAAAGACTGGGATCATTGTTGTAGTGTAACAGGTTAAACAGCCGCTTGCAATGCCCATGTCTCATATGGGTGGCAGTTTTAATCTCAGCTGTTCCACTTCCAGATCAGCTTCCCTGCTGATGGGTCTGAGAAAGCAGCAGAAGCTGGTCCAAGCCCTTGGGCCCCTGCCACCCATCTGGGAGATCCAGAATATGCTCCTACCCCTGTCCTTGGCCTGCCTCAGGCCTGGTTATTGTTGCCATTTAGGAGGTGCCGATGGATGGACGATCACGTGCTGTCATTCTCGCTCTTATACTCTTTGCTTCTCCCTGTAACTGCCTTTCAAGTAAATAAAACCCATCATAAAAATAATGAAGGCTCTGAGATACTGCCTGGCATTCCAGTGTCAAGGTGAGGATTTGAAACTGCAAATGCATTTAAGATTATCTCAATAATATCATAATTGTACCAGGAAGAAGAGGAAGGGGAGGGGAAGAGGGTTTATATGAGTTTTGGATTTTCATTAATGTGTGATAAAATACCACAAATTTAGCGATACAAAGCAGCACGAAGATTTGGTTTCATCATATGTATATTCTTTTGTCAGCTTCTTTTCTTACAAGAAGTTTCTTTTTCTAAGATGACATTCACATAGCAGGATTGTAACACAGAGTATTTGAAGGCTGTATATTGGAAGTAACACAAGGATTGGAAGACCGCTAGCCTGCATACTACAAGTCTTTAAACAACTACAAAGATGTTGGAAAGGAAAACCAATTAGGGAGTCAACCCATTACACTCCTTATAGCAGCAACTGTATTGTAATATGCTGGTAGGACATTAATTGATCAATGACTCTTGAGATTCAAACTTCTAGCTAAGAAAAATGGCCTTGCAGCGAACCTTGACAGCAGACTCGGAAGATATTCCCTTGGGCCATCCCACTAGGACAAATTTTAATGTGTCCAAATAATGTGGCTTAACTGGGATTTGAGTGACTGCTGGGCTTTGAGAAGGGAAATCACATCACCTCTTGCTTCTCCTCCTCCCCTACAGAGCTCCAGCCTGCTGTGAAAAGTTACACAGCTGTTCTCTGCACTACCTCTAACAGAATCAACCAGTCACAGTCAAGAAAACTGGTCTGGCAGAGGATGATCCCCTGACCCTGGTATAATGGGATTTTAGGGACATACACCATGGACCAGTGCTGCTTCATTTTATATGACCCAAGGTGCTTCTCCTGACCTTCTTGATGCTAATCCTGCAGCAGCCCAAAAGAAAAGCTGCTCCCACCTTTGGCAATGAGCCCACTGGACCCTGTGACACTAGGAGTGTAACAACCAGTTCTAACTCCCTCAATTCTGCCAAATGAGCCCTGTGGAAATAAGGAAGAATTTATCTGCATTGCATCTCTCCGATTTCAGACCTTCCAAAGCAAAATCTCCCGTATGCCCTGAACTCACTAAGTAGACAAGAAAAGTTCAACTCACGTCCTCCAGTCCCAATACTAGGACTATTGTAGTTAGAAACACAGCATCAGTTGCATTCTCCTTGCAGGAGATGATTTCATGCGCAGAAAGAAGGAAGCACTTTCTAGTGGGTCTTGACACAGTTCAACAAAGACTTATTTGTTGGCAAAGCCAAGAAATTTCCCTTTGGTCTAGACCTGGGGAGCAAATAGGAAAAGATTAGGAAAGAATTGCTGAACATTGGGAAATGCAGCATTTCCTCTCTTTGATGAATAACAATGAAAATTAGGAGAAAGGGAAAACATATCTTAAGGAGACATTGACTAAGCCCTTCCACATCACACCAATCTAGTCAAGACAATTGATGCTACAAGATTCAGCATCATACAGGCTTGCCAGTGGAACAAGTTAGCAGCCACTTTGTCTCCCTAACACTGTCCCTAGTGCGACTGACCCTGAGTTCTGTGGACTGAAACTATGTAACCTGGGTCCAAGATTGTGGTACAGCAAGTCATTCTACCACCTGAGACACCAGTATCCCTTGGGATGCTGATTTTTATCTAGATTCCTCCACCTCTCATCCAGCAACATGCTAATTGCCTAAGAAAGCAGTGGAAGATGGGTACCTTCCAGCCATGAAGGACACCCAGATGAAGCTCCTGGTTCCTGGCTTGGGCCTAGACTTAAGATTGTTGTTGTGACCATCTGGGGAGTATCCCAGCGATTGAAGATCTCTCTCTTTGTGTGTTTCTATCTCTCTAAAACTCTGATTTTCAAAAAAAAAAAAAAAAAAGTAAATTTTTGTTTAAAAAAAGGTACACAACCTAAGAAACCCACAATCACCTCAATGTCACACTTGTATCTCTAAGAACTATGAAAGACGAGATCATTCTGTCACAGACACAGATGAGACTGATTTATGCGAAGGGAATTTCTCCCAGGCTATGGAGAAGCCTGGATCACCTAGATCCAGGTTTGGCTCTGCGGTCACCTACAATCAAAGACGGAGCAACAGGCTGAGTGATGGCTCACAATCTGAGCCATAACAACTCTTTTCCTGTTAGATAGGCTACAAAGAGAAGGAACTCACATCAGCCGTGCAGACATCAACACAGACACAAGAAACAAACAAGCAAAGCAGTATGACCGTACAAGAAGCGTATAATCATTCACTGTAACTGGTAAAGTGAAATTCTAAGTTAGTATGTGTAAGTAGGTGCTGAGATTCTGCGTTTCCAAAAAAAAAAAAAAATCAGCTCAGGATAAGCTGCAGAATTTAAGTCAATGTATCCTTGCAATGGTTCGCAACAATCTAGCCAAAGTTGAGAATTAAGTAATATTTTGTGACTCCTGAAGTCTTGTGAACTCAGATGGTATTATTTTTTTGTGGAAATTGGATAAATCACAAATACACATCATGAGTTTTAAAGCTGGTGGGAATCTTACGTTTATTTCATAGGCTAAATGGAATTCAGAAATGAGACTTTGTTGATCAGAAACAAGTCTCAGACATGTCATGTATTTATATTCTACAGTATGAGCACAGGCCGTAGATGGTTAAACACCCTGAAAGTGAATGACCAAATTGCATGAGGCAGGACAAAAGCAGTGATGACACTTTCCCCTAGAGTCGATCATAAATCCAATGACAAAATGTGAAATCACTACAGTGGTATGACTAAAACATTCTGACACATTTCACTCCAATAACAAAGAGTTTATTCATGTACTTTTTAAGATTAAAAATTCAGTGCAGAAAAGAAATACCACATACTCCCTTGTTTTGGCAAGCCACTTGGACAGCGCTTACTGGAGAAGGAAGTCAAGCAAGAGATAACAAGTCTCCACCTAGCCATGCGTGTCTGTCTCAATCTTTCTTATACACACCCTTTATGGTAAATTGAGTTTAATAGAGCCTCCAGCTAGCTATCACTCCACTCCATAATTAGATGGGAATCTTGCATTTTATCTAAGACATGGCACGGGAATTTACGATGTGTTTGTGTTGGGGGTGGGTGCGGATTTTTTTCTTTTAAGAAGACTCTGAAATGTGAATTAGACCACGATAAACCTAGAGGAGAGGTGCAGGGGAGATTTTTTTCAGCACTGGCCTAGGAGAAAATAGTTTCTGGAGAAAATTCTGTAGGAAAATCAGCCATCTGGCTCAGTGTATGCTTGCCACCGAGGGAGGTTGGATAAAGCCTTTAGTCACTGAAATATATCCAGAACAATCTTCAGCTTTGGCTACTTAAAAAGGATCTGCTGTTAGGACTACGATTTCAAAGTGCAGGAAAAGGAACTTGCTTGCAACCACTTCCTTTCCTATTGCTTGTACTAACCTTTCATCTCATATTAAGAAGTCAATTGCCTATGCCAACACCTCTGGAAATAGCTGACTCATTCAAAAGTTTGATTTAACTGGGAGTTCCCAAATTTGAGGAGTACAATGCACACCTTCTCATACCAGGGAGTCGAAGTAACCAGGACATGTCCTTATCCTAGAGTCTCTGAAAGTAAAGCTCAGAAAAGAGTGAAAAAAAATACTAAAATTGTTCTCAGGAATAACATACAAACTTTACTATGTGCCTGATGAAGTGAAATAAAAAGTAATTTTCAACCATTTCTTTACTATATGTCCCAAAGAAAAACCACTGAATGTTTGTGAAGGATATTTTCTGATTTACACCACTGCATCTAGAGGGACTATATAGAAAACTGCATCTCACAGTTGTCCATAGGACGGGACTCAGTAGGACTGCCCACTGCCTCCTGACTGTGGCCTGACTGTTGTGGGTTGTGAGTCATTGGATGGGAGGTTCTCTCTCTCTCTCTCTCTCTCTCTAACTCTTTCAAATAAACAATAAAGAGATATTGGACATTCTTTCAAATAAAAAGTGTACAGAATACAAGAAAATCGCACACCTACTCTGGCTGTAAGTTCAGTGAGGCTCTATGAACCTCACATTATTAGCAATATTGGGAGACAGCTGGTCCCAGCTACATCTTTGTCTCAGGATAATTCATGATTTGTTCAGTGAGGCCAGTGCTTGGGATAAGAGGCAATCGTTTAAGATTGATTCAGTGATAGCTTTACTTTTCATGCCACATTACTTCAGCTATACAACTGACACCCATATTAAGTCATTTGTGCCTTGGATACTCTAGGTAGAGCTAGTGTTCAAATAAAAAACTAACTTTACTGTAATGCCAGTCTACTCATAGGCCACAGACCAGAACAAACTAAGATGTTTCAATGTTCAGGAATGGAGTCTCCGCCCCATGGAATTAACTTCTGCCATTCGGAAGGTGACCACAACCTACAATACATTGATAGAACCAGATGAAAAATGATATGCTAGAGACTGAAATCAATGCTTGTGTTCATAACACTCTTTAAAATATTTCTGCATAATTACCTTGTCTCCCAAAGATCTCAAAATAATAGACAAGTTCTGCTTCCCAAAAAATGGACTACATAGACATGAAGACAATCTGTAGAAATGTGGATACAATTTAGTGTTCTGAACACCTTCCCTGCTTTTCTCCACTAAGAACAAGCTGATCACTTAAAGATATACTCTACTAAAGGGAAGAGTAAACCTGCATACCAATCTGTAAGGCAGTGAGAATGAGAAGCCAACGGAAAGAGCTTTCTGTTACTTTCTACATAGAAAGTTACCTCTCAGGCCCTGCATCATAGCTTAGTGGCTAAAGATCTTGCCTTGAACATGCCAGGATCCCATAGGGTCACTGGTTTGTGTTCCAGCTGCTTCACTTTGCATCCAGCTCCTTTCTTGTGGCCTGGGAAAGTAGTGGAGGATGGCCCAAAGTCTTGGGTATGGTTCCCTGTTTTGGATCAGCTTAGCTCTGGCCACTCTGACCACTTGGAGAGTGAACCAGCAGATGGAAGATCTTTCTCTCTGCCTCTCCTCCTTCTTTCTGCGCATCTGCCTTTCCAATCAAAATATGAAAAAAAGAAAGTTATCTCTCATGGTGTCAACTCTAGCCTTTTATAACAGTGTGCCTCAAGAGGACAACAAATATTTGATTTGGGCTCTAGCCATTGACTAAAACCAAAACCACTGTACCCAATGCACCATGGTATGTTTGCCAGGGAACCATAAGGATAACAGTCAATGAATAATCGAAGATGTATCCTATGTATAGCATATTTACAAAGATGTCTTCGTAAGGAGGTTCGAAGCTTATAACACTTTGGTGAGAACAACGTGATATAGAATTGTAAAGTCAGGAGTCCACATGCATGTTACAATAAAAACTAAACAAAACCAAAAAACCTAAGAAAATAAAACAAAAAACCAGAACACTTCTAATATCCTTTGCCAAAGTTCAGCACAGCTTGCCTTTTATTCATTTACTATTATTTTTTTCATATGAATGGGCAGAGTTGGAAGTGGGTGACTGACTGGCCAGACTCACCTTCCTCTTTATGATGCAGTCAAGACAACAACCTAAACCTTTTCCTTCTGGATTCTGTGGCTATTAAAAATGTGACAGCTGCTTCCACATTAATGGATTGGTGGAGAATGAGAGATGAGACTTGAATGCTGGCAGATGCTTAGTAAACACTTTTTGCTTATGTGCTTTCTACGACCCACAAGAGGTACATATCCCAAGAAATTATTCCCTCTTGGTGGAGACCAATATGATCTCCATGTATAAAATAATAGTGCACATACGCGCGCGCGCGCACACACACACACACACACACAAACTGTACCAGCAATCCAAGCAGTCGACCATGAATCCAGAACACTGAGGACACACAGGAGAAATCCAATGCTAAAGCAAGTTAGATTGTTCCCTAATATTCTCTTCTTTTTCTTATCCACTATGTGCAAACATAAACACACACACAGAGTAAGTTGAGGGGGGTGGGAACATGGTCTGCCTTTAGATTCCCTTTACAATCTGAGATGAACAATGTACAAGTCTGTACTGGATGAGCTGTGAGGGGTAGGGTGGGAACTAACAAAGGGAGAGTGTTCCTGTACTGCCACAACTAGCTTACCTATTTTTTTTTTCCTCTCTCTTGGGGCCCCAGTGCAACCCTGTTGACATCCTGGCTGCCAATGAAGCTTTCTGCGACACCTGGATAGAAGAGCAGAGGAAGAGAAATCTGTTTGGGGATAAAGTTTTAGCCTGTGTATGAGTGTGGCAACATATCACCCAAAAGAGCTCGATGGCGTGCAAATGACACTTTAATAGCCCCCTTTTCCAGTTCTGAAACAAGCAGCAAGAAGATGTTTTATTAATTAGGCTGGATGCTCTTTTTCAGGCAGGAAATAAATGCCCTTGACTGGTATAGCCTCCTCAAACTGTCAGAGAATGCAGTGCTGTTAGGTAGCCAGTTCTGAAAGACTGTAGGTGTGACAAGAACCAACATCTTTTATATCTTGTTCCACTACATCAAGTTCTTTATCTGTCTCTGCAAAGCAAATTTACTGGACCTATATGTTTTTATTTTCATTTAGCTTTAATGTCAATGCCATTTGCAAGCTATTATGAAATTGTAAGAAACACAATCCAACTTCTAAGTTTTTAAATAAGGCCCTTGCAACTCACAGATGTGAAGGACTGTTCCTGAGGTCATCTGGAACACTAGTCGCAGAAGAAATAACAAGAGCTCCATTTATAATGTAGTTATTAAAGCAGCAAGCACTGCAGAATACTTCACACAATGTTCTCTTAAAATTTCACTGCAACCCATCTTCCACAAATTAAGAACATGAGAATTTGAAAAGTTATTTGACTGAACAACAGTAAGTTGCAGAGATGGAGTAATATGAGCCACCCATATATGACTGAGTTTATCTTGTAGCATATATTTCAGATCATCTTATTTGCTCACCACTTCTTAAGAGAGAAAAAAGCTGGAAATTCGTCGTCACTCTTTGTACTAATTTAACTCTCTTAGCTTTCTCTCTCTCCCCACCAATCTCCTCCTCTCCTTTCTCTCTCCCCCTTCTCTTTCTTTTCCTCCTCTTCACCTCCTTCTTCATCTACTCACCTTTTCTTCATCTTCACTCTGTCCTCTACCTAGAATCCACAAGCCAGATGGTCTAATTACTAACTTTCTTACAAAAATTCTAGGATCAGTGTTGTGATAGCTGCAATGAACCAGCCCCACTTGTGACACTGACAGATTAGATTTCTAGCTACTCCATTTCCGATCCAGCTTCATGCAAGTGCAGCTGAGAAGCCTGCATAAGATGCTGCCAATTGCTTGGCCCTCTTCAACTATGTGGGAGATTTGATTGCCCTGGCCCTGACCTGGTAGTTCCAAATGGGACTTCAAAATGATAATGGGAAAATGAATCAAAAGATGTTCATTTTGTTACAAACATATTTTTGAGTTTGTACACAGATTTTTAAAAACACACATTTCCTATTAATTACTTGAAATGCACTCTATACACTGTCCTATTTGATTTCTCATTTTGTGAAGTCCAATAACATTACTTTGGCTCTCGATTCATTAGCTACAAGTAAGGGTTGCAGAAAAGCCTGTGACATGAAGGCCTACATTCAGAATTTTGGTGGAGCGTTCTCTACAAGGACCAACAGGTCTTGGAAGGAAAGGAAACAATGCTGGGTACTGGTGGCAGTGGTTGGGGTACTGGTGCAAAGTTGCCTCTACAAGAGACTCTGAAGCTGTACTGGCCCATCGCAGATTCCCTGGATTACTGCAGGTGGGCCTTCGCCTATTCAGAGCCCAGTCACTGGCCAGGAGAATCTTGGGCAAATGCCTGCCTTCCTCCCAGGAGCATTGTCTGAGGAAGCGGATTCAGCTGCGCATGGTCAGCTGCCAACATTCCCTGCTTTTACAGAATGAGTGAAGGAAGGGGTGGGTATGGGAATCCCTCAATATCCATCACAGTCACATCTGTGGAATTCTGCACTCTGCCTTACATGTCCTTGCAACAGTGTCTTGGAAGGTAGAAATGGCAGCCTTAAATATTGCTTGAAATTATTTTCATTTTTTTAAAGATTTTACTTATTTTCATTGGAAAGTCAAATACAGAGAGAGGAAGTAAGATAGGAGGAAGATCTTCCATTCTTGATTTACTCCCCAAGGACCTGCAACGGCCAGAGCTAGCTGATCCACCAAGCCAGGAGCCAAGAGCTTCTTCTGGGTCCCCCTCACAGTGCAGGGTTCCAAGGCCTTGGACTGTTCTCAACTTCTTTCCCAGGCCACAAGCAGGGAGCTGGAGAGGAAGCAGGGCATTCAAGATTAGAACCAGCGCCCATATGAGATCCTGGCGTCTAGGCTACTGCGCCACGCCAGCCTGCATTTCTTTACAGCTGTTAGTACATAAAGAGTACTTAATATTTGACTAAAATGAATCTATAGCATGCGCTTATTTTCAGAACGTTGACATCAAAGACTTAGATGTATTATCTCATTTTAAAAAGGAGAAAATAAAGGCACAAAGTAATAAATACTATTGTTCAGTTAAACAAAATTTAAAGCGTTTGATGGAAAAAAAATCTAGATTTCAGGTCTCCTAAACCAATTATTCTCTTTAAAGAAAACGTCCCCAACTAACCAAATACAAAGAGTAGCTCTAAAAGGCTTTCAGTTAGGGGTTAGACCAAGGGTTAATAACCTTTTCCCTAAAGTTTTTCTCCAAAATTCCCACTTTTGGTGCTCCCTGAGGTGCCTCAACTTGATAAGTTATTAGACTTCCTTTTGGCACATATTCACATGCAAAGAGCCAGAACTTTCAACTGAGATTTAAGACAACATTGGCCCACTGCCCAGGGCTCATACTGTGGAGAGAGCAGGAAGCATCCACCAGGATTCTTGCTTTTTTTTTTTTTTTCCAATAACCACTGTGAGGAAGACGACAAGCTAAATTGCCATTCCTAAAATCACATTTCAAGAAACTACTACAAGTCATCAAATCAAGTGAAGTCTTAACGAAGCTGTTTGTAAAACACACATGTCTCCCTCTATGATATTTTCATTTATTCTGTCCCCTACTCCATGCCAACACTTGTCCCTTGTCCCCAGCACCCCATCAGAGCCTCAACAGAGAAAGCCACCTGTGGTGCAGTCTATTTCCAGGAAAACATCAGCAACCCTCCTGCTGCTTGACCCAAGCCACGTACTCGAATCTGTTTACGGCACACAGATGTGCTTTATAACTTAGCAAAGTTTTTCACTCATGCCCAAGGACTCCCAAATACTGAAGCAGAGAGCAAGCTGGAGTCTCGGACCAATATCTCCTCTTAGATTCTTGATGCGAAGGAGGCGTGCAAATCAAATTTATAAATAATCAAATGTACCTGGCCTAATTTGCTGACCTATTAAAAAAAAAGAAGAGGTCTACTTTTCTGTTCAATGTCAGATCAATCGCCTTTAAATGTGGCTGTTCCTGTTACAATACTGCTCAAAAGATACAAGACACTTCTGATCATCACTGTAGTATCAAATTTTTGGTCTAGACTTCCTGATCCTTCCTGAACTAATTCCGGGTGCTATTCAAGGTCAGTTGCCTATTTTTTCTTGGAACAAGTTCTCTATCATAACTAAATTGTTCCATACATTCTTATATAATAAGTTTATCTGACAAGTTTGGTAATTTAGAAAATCTGCTTCTCTCAAAACACTCTAATCCCTGACTAGCAGTTCACAGTACCCAACTTGGAAATTGGAAGCAACAAAACCAATGTCTGTATTCTGACAATAGAATTTATTCAAAAGATTCTCAACTCTTTATAAAAAGAATATCCGAGATGTTTGCATGATAGCATAAGAGGGGAATCCTCTGCCTGCTAGCATCTGCATCCCATACGGGCATAGATTCCTGTGGTGGTTGCCTAATTTCTGATCTATCTGTCTGCTCGTGGCCTGGGAAAGCAGGGGAGGATGCTCCTGCACTCACTTGCAAGACCCAGAAGGAAGCTCCTGGCTCCTGCTCCTGACTTTGGGTCAGCTCAGTTCTAGCATCGCTGTCATCTGGGGAGTAAACCAGCAGGCAGAAGAACTTTGTCTTTCCTTCTCTCTGTAAACTCTGTCAAATAAAAATAAATAGATCTTTAAAAATGTTTGAAAGGAAGAAACGTAAAGAAATGATAGACTGGAGAAACATATAGACAGAGAGATAGAGAATAAAAGAGAGAGACAGGGAGAAAGAGAAAAGAAGAAAGAGAAAGAGGGAGATACTATCATTGGTTTATTCATTTCCCAAATGCCTGCAACAGGCAGGGCTGGGCCAGGTGAAAGTCACAATCCAGAACTCAAGAGGGCTGTGTCCCTTGAGTGGCAGAACTCTAACTGCCTGAACTGCCACCTACTGCCTCTTGTTGTGCCCATTGGCAGGAAGCTGGAATCAAAAGTGATGCCAGGACTCCAACTCAGACACTCCAAAAGGAAACAGGGCATCCTGATTGGTGTCAGAATTGCTACACCAAAAGCCGGCCCCATATTTCTAGCTTCTGATGTTTAATGTACTTCATTACAATTTGCACACATGCTCAACTGGAGAGTCTAGTCGTAAATTTTCATATAGTCTGTATATTCTTAATCTACATGTTCACATGAACAATCTGCACGCATGCACACACACACACACACATTACATTTCCACTCTTTTCTGAGCTCTTTTTTCCTACAATAACACCCAAACACACACACACACACACACACACACACACACACACACACAGACATTTCCTTTCTACATTGGTTTGAAACACTCTAACTTCAAGGTTCTGCAAGATATGACCTGTATTAGTACATTTTCTGTTGATAATAACACAATATCATGGAGTGGGTATATTAAAATTGAAAAGATGTTAATTTTAATTGCAGTTATTGTCCAAAGTTAAAGGATCGTATTTGACAAAATCCTTTTTTTGCTCTCATAGTCCTAATGTAGTGCTTAGCATTGCCTGCTAAAACAGAAAGGGTGTGTGTGTGTGTGTGTGTCCAACTACAATTCAGTCATCATGGCTCCAGCATAAAACCTTGTCAAATCCTGATTGTTTCCTAGGGCCTCACCTCTAAACAACATAAGGGGAATATGTTTCAAACCTCTATTTCTTCAGAAAACAAAGTTTTTTTTTTTTTTTTTTTTTTTTAAATTCTGGGTCTGGCTAAAGTCCTTGCCTTGCAAGCACAGGGATCCCATATAGGCACTGATTCTAATCTCGGTGGCCCCACTTAGCATTCAGCTCCCTACTTGTAGCCTGGTAAAGCAGTCGAGGTCTTTCCAAAGCCTTGAGACCCTGCACCCACATGGGAGACCCGGAAGAGACTCTGGGCTCCTGGCTTTGGATCCGCTGAGCTCCAGCCATTGCAGCTGCTTGGGGAGTGAATCATCAGATGGAAAGATCTTCCTCTCTGTTTCTCCTACTATCTATGTATCTGATTTTACAAAACACATTAAAAAATACATATTTTTAAAAATTCTGAGAGTCAGAACTACTCGGAGAGAGAGAGCACAAGAGAGATCTCCCATCCATTGATTCACTCCTCTCA
Source organism: Ochotona princeps (assembly GCF_030435755.1). Lineage (NCBI taxonomy): Eukaryota > Metazoa > Chordata > Mammalia > Lagomorpha > Ochotonidae > Ochotona > Ochotona princeps. The sequence goes on along the minus strand of NC_080840.1, from coordinate 15,539,141 downwards.
TGGCTGTCACAGCCAGGCTGGACCATGTGAAGCCAAGAGCCAAAAGCTTCCTCCATATCTCCCACGTGCGAGTGGAGAGGGCCAAGGACTTGAGTCAGCATCTGCGGCTTTCTCAGGCATCCAGTCCAATTCCAATAACAGGGAATCAGATTGGAAGTGGCGCAGCCAGGACACAAAACGATATCCATATTTGATGCATGTGTCAAAGGAGGAGTAACTGCCACACTCTGCAGTTTCCAATCTGGTAATACCACACAGTGGGAATAACCCCCAACCTGAGTTCTGAAGCGGCGGGCAAACCATATTCACATCCTAGCACCACCCCCTTTTGAACACGTGGTGACCCACATTATCTTCCACATTGTGGCTCGTATCACTTTCTGCCGCTCTGTTTCTGTTCATGTCTTATCCGGTCTCTATTAGCAGCAGTCAGGTGAACAAAGGCAGAAGCCACTTGCCACTCATCTGTTCCTGTAGTGTCTGGCCCAGTGTGTTGTACAGTTGGCAGTGAAGAACTGAAATACGTTGTGCATACATTTGATATTTGTTGATGTACATGATAAAATGAATTTTGGCTACTAAATATTTTCATTAGCTGTAACTGAGGCATAGCATATGCAATATGTACAACTAAGGCATATGTAGCTAATTATATTAAACATTCTAATTAAAATCTGCTAAAGAACTTGTAAAAGGTGACTACAGAGATGTAATCACCCCTATGAATACTATTTAGAAAAAAATGTTTCCTCCAAAAATAATGATTTCCCCAACCGATATTCACTGCGCACGAGGAATGCTAGTCTAGTTTCCAAGTTGTATTTCTAATTTCTTAGCCAGGCTGCCTCCTGCAAGACCAGCATCTCCCATGGGCTCAAGTTCCTACCCAGGCTGCTCCATTTTTCAGCCAGCTCCAGGCTAATGACCTGTGAAAAACAGTGGAAAACAGCCCAACTGCTTGTCCTATGCCACCCTAACTTGCTGGAGACCCGGATGACGTTCCTGGCTCCTGGCTTCAGCATGACCCAGAACTGGCTATTGTGTTTCTCTCTCTCTCTCTCTCTCTCTCTTTCTCTCTCTCTCTGTTCTCCTCTCCCATTTAAGAAATCTCTCATCAAAGACCTTGATTATATTCTCTTTTTAAAAAAGATGTATTTATTTTTTACTGAACCTCAGATTTACCAGAGAGGGGGAGAGGCAGAGAGGAAGATCTTCCATCCACTAGTTCACTGCCCAAGGGGCAGCAACAGCTAGAGCTGAGCCAATCTGAAGCCAGGAGCCAGAGCCTCTTCCAGTTCTCCATAGGTTCAGGTCCCATGGCCTTGAGTCATCCTCACCTGCTTTCCCAGGCCACAAGCAGGGAGCTGAATGGGAAAATGAGCAGCTGGGATACGGACCAGTGCTTATATAGGATCCCAGCACATGCAAGGCAAGGACTTTCGCCACTAGGCTATCATGCTGGGCCCGATGATATTCTCTTATGCTTTCTTTCAGGAACTTTGTTAATAGTTTAGGTCTAAGGTGTATATCGTGTGCCTTTTAAGGTGTGTGGTACAAGAAAAGTGTCAATTTCAGTTTTTAAATAGTATATGAGAATACACTCAATGCTAAGCCTGTTATCAAAGGGATCATTACTTTTACTACTCACTGGGGTACTTTGTTATAAAGCAATGGCAGTATATGAGTCTATGAGTATTTTATTATTTTCCATTTCTCTACTTATGTTTGTGTTAAAGTTGTCATTTTTAATTCATTTTAAGTTGTTAAGGTTAGGGTTTTAGAGCTGCTGGTTTATGTTTTTCAACATTGTTTTCTAGAATTTTTTCGGCATATTTGGACCTTTGGATTTCTATGTATTTAAAATTAACCTGTAGACTTCCACAAAAATAGCCACAAAGATTTTATAATTAGAGTTGTATTGATTCTATGAATCAAATTAGAGATAACAGAGTTTTTAAAAAATATTAAATCCTTCAACAATTTGTATTGGTATGTACTTTGAGCAATTTATATCTTTACATTTTTTCTCATAATATTTTTCAATGCAGTTTTCTGAATTTAGACTGAAGCATTTCACATTTTGGCACGATCATATGTAATGTATATTAATACTTTCAACATTTCTGTTATTAGCACACGGGTGTGAAATTGACATCTATATATCATCTGAATCCAACAATGCTCTATTCATTTATTGATTTTGGCCTGTTAATCTACAGAACTTCTTTGGGTATTCAGTTCCCACAATGAAGCTGTTTATGTATAATGAAAATCATATTTTGCTTCGTATCTTATATCCTTTATATATCTATAATATATAAACACATTTTGCTTTTATTGAATGAGTAATGATGTAAAAAAGAAGTGATCAGGGATGATATTACCAATCATCCATTTCTTATAAGACACTTTTGGGGAAATAGTCATTATCATTAAATGGACTCAAGGTTTTTTGTAGACTAAATTGGATTATTAGGATATTTTCTGGTTTTATTTTTCTGTTATGGATTTTATCATTGGCAATCAACCAAATTAAATGGTGTTTAGGTATCTATTACAGCCTTCATATGGTTTTTATATTTTATTTGTTAACTTATGACTTATTTCCACATGATCCAATATTTTATTTGTGAAATAAACTGCGTGTAATCATTGTACAGTATTATCTGTCTCAATTTCTGGGTTTAGTTTTCTAATGCGTTGTTCAGGTTTCGTTGTGTGTGATCATGAGAGCTGTGGGCTTATAATTCTTTATCTTTCTTGCATTGCTGTTGTCAGGTTTGTATTAAAGTCAATTTGGATCTGTGAAACACGTTGCCAAGAGTTTCTTATGTGTCTATTATCTGCAAGAGTTTGTGTAACATTACTGCTGCCTCTGCTGTAAAAGTTTGGTAGAATTCACTAGCCAAAGCATTTGAACTTTAACATTTTTTTGTAGAAAAATTTTAATTATGGATTCAATGATATTACTCTTTCTCACTATTGCTTTGCTAAATTCAGTGAGATGTTTTAATCAGTATCATCAAATGTATTGCGGTGTAGACTTCCTAATATGTTCTTATTTTATTTAAATCTGTAAGATACATGCTTGTTTTCATCTTTGATAGTGATATTTGTGACTTTATCTGTTAATAACTGTTTTGTTTTAATTGTCTGCTAGTTTGATGGCCAAAACCAGTTTTGGTAATTAGTTTCTGCTATTAAAAATAGGCACTCCAGTTATTTCTTGGTACACAATGAAAAGCTCAAAATTTCATATCTCCAAACAACAATTACTATTTTGTTGTTCCTCTCTCATATTTCCAGTAATTAAATTGGATAATTACTTCTTGCTGGAGGGCTCTTGTGAGTGTGTGTAGCAACCACGCAACAGCAGAAGATGGAATGAATGTTAAGACATGGAAACAGTGTTTTTCCACCTTGGCAGCGCCATCAACTTATCTGCTATATAGACTTGTTTTCCTGCTCTCTGTTTTGGGGAAAACAAAGTTTAGCCTCCTTCACTCAAGCTGCTCATCCATAGCAATGAGAAGGCCCCTTACATATTCTCAAATCCTGAGGTTCCTAATCAATGCCCAAATAAAGCAGGTTTCCTTTGTTACCCTGGAGGAGTCAGAAACATGCATTTCCCAAGATTCAACAGTTCATTCCGCTCTACTGCTATTCAGTTTCAGCGTCTAGACAAAAAGGGAGACTTGTTAGTTTTGTCAACAACTAATCTTTGTTCAATTTGTCCAGCCCTAGTACGAAGTTCTTTCTTCTTTGTGTGCATGCAGCCAATCTCTTGTCTATAGGCATCTGAGAGATCATCACTTCATAATAGGAACTATTCAAACTGCTCTGAACTTATTATACAAAATAACAGGTTAAATACTTGAAGTGCCTTACTATACTTTTTCCATTGAAGAATTCATTGTATTTTTCCCATTTCACAGATAAAGGAAATGAGGAATCAGTCATTGCGAAAATGTTCAAAATCACATATCTTATAAATATTGGTAATGATTTGAACTCAAAATAGAATTTGCACTTCTTACCACTCCATGTGCTGTAAGATATTAAAACTAGAAATATGTTTCTACAACTAGATTATCAAAGAGCCACTTGTAATAGTTCATAGATTTAAGCTGTATTTTATACTGTCCAAGGTACTTTTGTGTGTATTCTATCATTTGATACTGACCACAGTCCTGTGACTGAAGAGGCAGAGTAATCATTGTGTCCATTTTTACATGTGGACCTTTGAGGATGAAGTAAAAGTTTGACTCAAGGGGTTAGCATGGTGGCACAGCAAGCCAATCATCTGTCTGTGCAGCCAACATCCCATAATGATGCCTACTCATGTTAAATATTACTTTGGATCAAAATTGGGTTTAAGGGAAAATATTTCACATAATAAACATGGTCTTTTTAAGGAATATAAACCTATGCTGTAGCACAAATTTTGTCACCAGCCAATTAACTATTTCAAAAATTTTATTTTGTCCACTAGGCAAAACATGAGCATTGATTATAAAATAAATACTGAGATAAAACAGGAGAATAAAAAGACAGAGTATGGAAATAACTATTTTCAAAGACTTCATCTTCAATTGTGATGAATCACATAGGCTTTATGAATCACACACTTCTTCAGGAAATCTACTGAAACTAGGTTCTGACCAAGAAGATGCAGTGTGTATACGCTTCTGTTCGTATTTTCAAGGGTTGGCAGATTACACCCTCCTCCCAAATGGAGGGCATCCACAGAAGCTGTAGAGAGCTCTTAGCCTTCCCCCGGGAAGCATCAGAGACGAGAAAGGCTCATGCCAAACAGTAATATCAAAGACATGCACAAAGACTGGTGGTGAACTTTACCGACAAGAGGGTGGGAGCAGGTTTCAGAAGGAGGAGATGTTTGGGCTGCATCCTGGCAAATGAGCTCAGAGGCCAAGAAGTCCCTGGGGGACTTCCGTTTGCGAAGTTAAAACTGAGGGCTAGAAGAACTAAGAGTCTTGTAGACATGATCTTTTATTACTTTTATGCAACTTGAAAGATTTACATAAGCTATGTCCTCCCACCAATTGGCACCTCTTGATTCCAATCTGTCACCATTCTGCTATGAATCTTCTCCCAAGTGGACCTAAGCAGAACTACCTCAGTAGAAAGAGGTGCTCTGGAGGCTGATTGCACTGCCTGACAAGACAGAGCTCATTACTCAGGGAGTCTCTTATTGAAACAGAGGAAACAGAAGGAAAAAAAAAAGGCCTTTTTCTCTACCAGTTCTGTTTTCGGGTGCTGCTGAAACCATGGGCAGGGTCACGCAACAGTGACACATAGGGCAGGAACACATGAAAACATTTCTCAGAAAACAGTGTTGCTCTCATTTCAACTGCAACAAAGTTTTGTTTTTGTTTAGAAATCATAGAAACTGAAAATGAACAAGTTGGATTGGGTCATGGAGCCTCCCCTCCAGGGAGCTGGTGAGTTACCCCAACATATTCATTCAGTTTTTTTCCAGTGTCTCTGGGAGACTCCAGTGGGGGTTGTCACCACATGCCGCAGACAATTGCTCCATGTCAGCATTGTGCCAATGTGGCTGTGACAGAGGAGGCAAAAGGAGAAGGGACCTCAAACAGAAAGATCTTCTGGGAAGGGTGGCTAAGAGAGATCAGTTCTATACACAGATGTGAACACTGATTAAGTGTAAGGAGCATTCCATTTCTCTAAGGAAACAAGTAATGTTTCTTGATGTTGATTTGAGAAAAGGTAGAGAAGTTATTATCTTTCATCTTCTGTTTTAAACACTGTACATGAGACTTGTTGAAGGCTATGAGATTGTTTGATTTTGTAATTTTCTTGATTAAAAGTGATTTTAACATATTGAATATTATTCCAAACATTTTAAGCTTGCAAGAAATTTAATATCATGTTTATGTTTTAGTAGAATGTGAGTTTGTGTATATAAATGCATGTATAGATACATAAAATCAGAATTTTGTTTAAAATTTTACTGTATGCCAAATGATTATGTTAAATCATATTTTACATGTATTTTCTCTGTCACTTCTAATAAAATTTCTTAGAAAAAAGGAAGAAATGATAAAGAAAACTAACCACCTTGCTCGATCTCATAATTTCATAGGGCAAAGGAAAGACTTGAGGCTAGCTCTTTCTGAATCTAAAGCTCAGAACCACTATCTTTTTTTCTTCTTGTCTTTTCTTTTTTGTTTGTTTGAAAGAGAGAAAGAGACAGAAGTGGAGAAATCAAGAACTCCAATCCTCCGGTGTACTCCTGAGATACCTTCCTTGACCAAGACTGAGTCCAAGCCAGTGCTGGGAGCTAGGGACTCACACGAATAGCAGGATCCTGTGACCTAACCTACCATGGCTCCATCACTGAGTCCACAATAGCAAGAAGCTGAAATAGAGTCAGGATTTGAATTTCAGTACTCCACATGAGCCAACCAGTGCTTCAGATAGAGTCTTTACTGCTAGGTCAAACTCCTGCCCTGCAATATGCTAAACAATGATTAGGTTATTCAAAGCATGTTTTTCAATCTACTGATCGTTTCTAATAGAAAGGGAAGTATTTTTATTGAATTATAAGTGCATATGAATGTTGCTTCTGTCACAAAAGAAATGGACATTGGAGATGGTAAATTTCAGAACAAAAGTTAGGTCATAGTCTGTTCTGCTTGTCTAAATCTGTGTTTGCCTCTTTTTCCTATCTCTAAAATACACAATTTCAAGGCATGTCACTCTTTTTTTTTAAAGATTTTTTTTTTTATTGCAAAGTCAGATACACAGAAAGGAGGAGAGACAGAGAGAAAGATCTTCCATTCAATCATTCACTCCCCAAGTGACCACAACAGCTGGAGCTGAGCCAATCTGAGGCCAGGGGCCTGGAGCCTCTACCAGTTCTCCCACACAGATGCAGGGTCCCAAAGCTTTGTGCCATCCTCGACTGCTTTCCCAGGCCACAGGCAGGGAGCTGGATGGGAAGCGGGCTGCTGGGACACCAACAGGCATCCGCATGGGATCCCAGCGTTGGTAGGGTGAGGACCTACGCCAGTAGGCTACCGCTTTCATAGGTCATAAGTAGGGAGCTGGATGGAAATGGACCACTGGGACTAGAACCTGCACCCATATGGAATCCCAGTGCTCCCAAAATGAGAATTTTAGCCACTAGACCACCGCACCAGGCCCAAGGCATGTTACTTTTAATCTACTATTTATTAAGTGAATATATGAAAGACAGTTACAGTACTTTCTGTAACACAATTCAATTATATTACATCATTATTTAACTGTGATAATGTCATGTGTTAATTCATCCCATAGTTCAATATATGTTCATTATTTATACGAGGCTGTGTTTATATATTAGTTTATTATAGTTAATAACTAAATTTCTGGTGATTTAATATGAAGCATCATTAAACATTCGTTCCATTTAGATATTAACTCTTACTTTTCTATGGTCTGTTCCTTCAGTGGAAATAAATCTCAGAGAATGTCAGCCTTTCCATGCAGCATTATTGTGTCTTTCCGTGTAGACCCTACAAAGGGCTTCCACATGAGTGAGTTTAGCAAGCACACAATGGGTGCATGTAAACAGAAGAAGCAGTAGGTTGTAGATAGGAGCATGAATACAAGGCAGTCTAGCCTTCCTCACACTTGGATTTGCATATTTGCATTAGCTGGTATGGCTCCCTTTCACATACAGAACATGGCTTTCGTCATCCTGTTCAAGTACATCATATACAGGATTTTTTAGGAAACTCAAAGACTATACTCTAAATCAAGGAGATGACACTAATTATGCCACCACATATTATGTGCTGTTTCAATATCTATTACTTAATAAAATGCATGCCTATGAGAGAATCTTGGGAAAATGTGGAAAGTAAAAGTAAGAAAATAAAATAACCGATAGTGCCAATATTCAATGGCAAGTATGCTTAACATCTTTTCTCTGTGTTTCGTATTGTTTCTTTCTTTCACTGTTAACATCTGCCCTGTTCTTTCTCTCTGGTACTTTACATGTATATAACCTTTAATTCTTTTTCACGAAATCATACATTACATGTGTTTCTTACTGTCAAGAGTGTATAAGACAATTCCAATTTACTAAGTATTTTTGTACTCAACTTTAGCACTTTAAAAAGAATGGATATCAAATTAAGGAAGAGGTTTTAAAATGATACTGGAGAGAGTTTAACAAAAAAGAATAGAATTTATAAAGCTTAGATTTGCCATAGATGTCTAAAATCATTTCCTTACAGGCATTCCCACAGTAGAGATGTTTATTTGTAGGATATGAATATATACGAATCTTGTATTTTTCTCTATTGATTTTATATGTTTCTATTTAAGCTATGTTTTTTTTTTCCTCAACAAAATCTTTTATAATCATCTTTGTGATGTTGGGCCTCATTCTCGGTAAGTCATATTTCTGCTTTGCCAGTTGGATTGCTACTAGATGCTTTTGGCAGGAATATGTAGTTCCAGTTTTCAGCACTGTTTTGTGTCACTCCCAGACCCAAGCTCTACACACTCAGAAGTTCGAGTTCTGGAAGAGTCCCTCTGCTCCTTGGGTCTCCCTGACAGCTCTGTAGGGTCTCCCATCCCAGTTTCCAGATTCTCAGGTCTCCAACCTGCCCCACTGTCAACTCTAAAAGCGGAGCAATGTCTTGGTTGTTATTTCTATGTTACCACGATGACCTCCTTCAGCATACTAAGCAACCAATTTTAGAAATTAATTCACTGTCTTAATTTATTCGTGTTTCAAATTATTTGCAAACAATGGTTATTTGGTTTGGAATCTCAAATAATAAATCTGGGTTTGGAGAAACTTCAAAGGATACAAATATCATTCCAAATATCCCTTTAGCCCATCAATTTCAATTACTTTCAATAGTTACCCAATAGAGGCAGTTCAGATACATATAATAACTCTTTGTTACTTTTTTTGAAACTTAAGTAGATTTATTTATGCACTTTGAAAGAGTTACATAGAAACCTCGAGGGAAAGAAGGAGAGAGTCTTCCACCCACTGGTTCACTCTCCAGAAGGCCACAGTGGTTACCACTGAGTCAGGTCTCCCATGTAGATGGCAATGATCCAAACACCTAGGCCAAATTCTGCTGATTTTCCCAGATCAAATGTGAAGTGGCTAGAGCATGAACAAGCATTTGTTGCAGATGGTGGCTTTATTGGCTACTTCTACATTTTTGAGGAAATTTCCTAAGACTTTTCATAATGGCTGAATTAACTTACAAATATTTCCTACCTCCTTGGCTCATTTAAACATGGGTCATGGTGGGTATTGTGGCACACAGCTAGTTAACCTGTATCCTGTACTGGAGTGCCTGGCTTGCATATCAACTACCCTGTTCTAATCCAGTTTCTTGTAATGTGCCTAAGAGGCAGTGTAATAATGGGTCAATCACTTGTGCTCCTTCACTTACATGGGATACTCTGATGGAATTCCTGGCTCCCTGTGTTGAAATGACCCATCTCGGGTTGTTGTTAGTGTCTGGTGATTGAAACAAAGTGTGGAAGACATTTCCCTGTCACCCAATCTGTCTCTCAAATGCATGAATGAATGAGTGACTGAGCCAGTGAACAAATAAATCATTCAAATTTTTCGGTACCTATTGTAAGACAAAATTCTTTTTTGATGGCTATACTTTATAGCATTATTGCAGTTTCAGCCTAGTCTCATGGTCAGCATCAAGGCCATGATGCCAGTGGAGGACATGCCTAAAGTTTCAAAAATAAGTCTGAATGCTGCAGGGAGAGTGAATGGGGAAAATTGGAGGAGCCATTGCGGTGATTCAACAAATTAACCCTCCACCTTATAGTGCTGGCATCCCATGTGGCTACAGGTTCGCCAGTCTTGCCTGCTCCACTTTCGATCCTGTTTTCTGCTTGTGAGGATGGTTCAAGTCCTTGTGCCACTGCAATCACATTAAAGACTCAGACAAAGCGTCTGTCTCCTGGCATCAGATCAGCCAAACTCCAGCAACTGCTGCCACCAGGAAATGAACTAACAAATGGAAGATCTCTCTCTATGTTTCTCTGTCTCTCTGCAAATCTGTCTTCTAATAAAAATACATTTTAAGAAAATAAAATGGGAGAGTTAACGTGGCTCAAACGAACTGGAGTCTGTATTGTACAACCAGTTAAGCTGCACTCTACAGTGGCTGCATGCCATATCATCATGGCTGAATCCACTTTCCCGTCCCACTTCCTACTAAAGCACCTAGGGAAAGACACATGGGAACATGGCTCAAGTACTCAGGCCCTTGCCACTCACATGGGAGACCAGGACAGACTTCCAGGCTTCTGGCTTCAAGTTGGCCAAGCTTGCAATTCTCTCTTTCTCTCATCTCTATTATTCTGTCACAAATGAACAAATGAGTCTTTAAACAAAAATCAAGGCTGCTTTTTTTTTTGGTAACTTACATTTCATATCATTCAACTGTCAACCTCATTAAACACTGACATGATGGAAAAAAACAACATTTTCAAGCAATCAATAAGAGATCAGTGACTAATTTAATTTTATAAGTACTTACAAAATCCATAATAAAAAATTCTGATTAGAACTGCAAGGCGGAATAAACCTTTTAGCTCAAGAATGTTAGAATTTGTTTTAAACAACTTGTGATTTAGAGATGAAATATGGGATATTCACCTATATTCTCAGAAAATCCAGCATGAACATTTTCCAAGTTGTCTTCTCCTTGACCCTAAGAAGGGGTTCAGTAGGAATACTGAGAATGAGGGTCAAAGGGGAACTAAATTAAAAAGAAAAGTTCTTAATAAAGTGCTAAACAAACTTAGTTATTTTGAGATCTAGCTTGTGAAGGGTTTTTTTTTTTAAGTATCCTTCCAATTTTTTACTTCTTTCTATGAGTATGTTCTTTTCTTAAAAAATTATTTATTTGTTTTCGGGAAGCAGAGAGCCAGAACACTTTACATTCTGGTGATTCACTCTTCAAATGTCCAAAACAATCAGGACTAGATCAGGCTGAATCCAGGAGACTGGAACTGTATCTTGGTCTCCTACCCTTGTGCCAGAGCAGAGGCCCCAGGAAGGGGGTCAGACTTCACCACTGCTACAAGCACATTGGCAGGTGCAAGTTGCACAGCCACAACTTGCACTGGCGCTCTAACATGACAGGCCAGTGTCACAGGCAGCAGCTTAACCAAGCCACCACAACATTGGCCCTGTAGATATTTTTGTGAGAATCCTTAATTGATTATGAAGCATTTTGGTTAAGGAGCTGCTTTATGCTGAATCACTGTAAAATGACTTCCTCATGTAAACACTCTTATTTTTCCGTGTTCATTTTACTTAACCATGGTGGTTTGCTCACCCTCATCAACTTCAATTTGTAATTAGAAGCCAATTCCATGGAACTCATGTAGCTCATGAGTTCCTCAGTAGCTCATGTTCAATGTGTGAATAGAGGGAGGTATGGTTTGCATTGATCTAAAGAAGGGTAATAACCACATATTAGCTTCTAAGTTATTTGCAAATTGAAATAGGAAATATGCTTTGGAGTTGTGAAAACTTCTATACAAAGTTACCACCCTCAGTTGTTAAGCTTGCCACTCAGAGCCGGTCTGTCCAGCTTTCTCACTTGCCACCACCCCTGTAGTGCTAATGTGAACCTCATGCCTTGCACTCTGAGAGCAGGATTTAGAAACCTTTCTCCCTTGTCAATGAAAAGCACATCATTCTGGGCCCTAGCAGTATTATTAGCTTTTTTACTAATGAATCTGGCTTGTAGGTAGACTTGTATCCAAGTCCCCATATCATAGAATCGTATCAATTCTTAATTCCCTAGTCCCAGACTACACTTGGATGCATTTGATTCACTAAGAAACCAAGTGTCCTGTCATTTCCTGGGGAGATCTGTAAGAGATGAAGGTAAGATCTGCGAGAATGATGCCCTTTGTGGCCATGTCTGCCTTTTCCGTAGTCTTACAAATGATTCTATTTGGGAAGTGATTAAAGCCAGCCTGGACAGCCAGCAAACACACAGTAGATTTATAGCTTCTACAAACAATACCTTCAAAGATTTCCTCCCAGAAAGCATGGCCCAGAGGCATTCCTTTGACTGATCTTCATCCCTGAAGAGTTGCTTCACCAGCAAACAAAGCCTTATTATGCTTCTTTCCTAAGAGACTTTGACATTTTACGACTTTGTATGAAAATATTGAGCACAAGTCAATAGGGATCCTTGTCTGGATTAAAGATAAGATTCATTCCTAGACAAAATCCATTACCTCACTCTCAAGACCTTACAAGCACGTTGCTTTCCTAGTTTACTGTGAAAACAGACGTTACCCACACATGCTTCATACCAGTGAGAAAAAAATGAACAAAATTATACATGCGTGCAATTTAGAGCTGACAACTTAGCAACAAGAAAAACAGAGCCATTTTTTTACTGTTCACCAAATCCCCTAAAATATAAAAACAACAATGGCATCATTTGGGAGAAGCTTTTTAAATCTTAAATATTTTAGGACTTCTTTCATTTCTACAACTAAATAAGACAAGTCACTTGTGAAGGATGGTGGAGTGGAGTGTCTCACGATTTGGGAGAGTCACAGTCTGACATTAGGTGTGTCCCAGTGATCAGTTCTTCTGTGGAGGTAGGTGGAAGGCAAGAAGGAGCCGTGTGAAGGAAAAATCACTTGGCAAGCCAGGAAGCACAGGAGAAGTGCAGGTTCATTGGCTGCATTTATATGGTCTCTTTTTACTGCCACCATGATCCATTCATGGGAGCCACCCCTCCACCCCCCGCCAAATCTTGTAATCTAATCACCTTCCAAAAGGCAGACCTTTGAAAAGCATAATTGGTTTACTTTTCATTACCAATACACTGTCCACTAACCTAAGATTCTGAGGATCAAGCCTTTAACACTAAAACTATTAACTAAACCATAGCAGGTGTATATGTAGTGATTTTCAATAGTTCTGTATGAAGTACAAAACCATTCTCCACTGCTTTCCCATTCATATTAGCAGGGTTATGGATCAAAAGTAGAGCAACTAGGACAAGAAACAGCACCCAGAAGGGATGCTGGCATTGTAGATGGTAGCTTTGCTCACCATACCATGCTAGCCCCAACCATTTTATTTACTTAGTACTATCTATAACAGATATTATCACAGATGTACGAGATAAATACTATTACAACCTCTATTTTGAAAATAAAAGACAATAGTTTGGTTAATTAAGTATATTGCTCATTCTATAGCCCCCCTCCAAAATATCAGAATTGGAATATTTGTAATTTTCTGTCTTTATAGTGAAAGCTCCTGGGTACTGTGTTATATTGTCACTTATGGCTCCACAGAAATGATTCTATTCTTAGACCAGTGCCCAATGCTTTGTGTTGCTCAATTAAGGATCTCTTGTGTGGTGCAGGCTGTTTCTAGATGCAGTTCTTAAAACTGAACTGAATAATTATTTAGGGACATGCTGGACAGGAGGCTATCGGATAAGATTAAGTTAAAAAGTCTGTATTTTCCAAGTCTGTGATCTAATTATTACATGACATTTTAGAAAGAAAATAGAGAGGGGGGAAAGTAAGGAGGGGACAAAGAGGCATAAAAGACAGGCACAGAGAAATTTAGTTAAAAATTGTGGTACATCATGTTCCATCGCTCCCGAAACTTGTTTCATGGGGACCATACCAACTTCAGAAGAAGTTGAAGCAACTGTATAAATGATACAACCTCCTGAAATCACGCTCAATGGACCATAGCAAGCTTCTTAGCAAATTTCCCCTCTGACATACCCAAATGCAATGAACCCGAGGACATAGCCTTCTGACCTCCTAATGTCAGATTTCCCCATCATCACATAAGAGGATCTTCTCCCAATAGGGTTTTCTGGGAGTTTTAGTTTAGAAACCAAGTCAACTCTCAGAAACTTTGCTCAAATGGGATTGAGATGGTAGTTGGCAGATGAAACATTTGGACTACTGAGAATCAGCGCTCACTTCACTATTCCTTTGCCAAATGTGCTACACATACCTACTTATGCCCTGACCAAGGCTGACAGTTATCCAGTTACTCCATTCTCTTCCAGTAGTAAAGGGTCTAGACTTTTGAGTGTACCGCATTTCTTATCAGGCAATTCACAGATTACTTTCCTCATTTTATTTACTTTTGCTTGGCTCAAGCTGTCTTCACCAAAGAAAAATCCTCTATGATTTAGATTTTGGAAAGAATTACCATTCCCTCCAACATGGACTTAACTCCAGCTCACTAACATGAAATGCCATTTCTGTGGGACCATGACTTAAGGTTAAAATTCCAATTGGTGAATTACATACATAGGGATCCCTGTTCGTGGACCAGGGGAAAGCATGATATGGGTATAAATCTTTTTCTAACCCTGGAATTGATTTCTTTTCAATTAGAAATATCAAAAGAGTTCAGAGGGCCTGTTGTGGTAGCCTAGCAGCTAAGTCCTCACCTTGAACGTGCCCGGATCCTATATGGTCCTGTCTCTCATCCCAGCTTTGGATTGGCTCAGCTCCAGGCATTGTTACACTTCTGGAGTGAACCAGAAAAAAACAGAGAAAGATGAAAGATCTTTCTCTGAATCTCTTCTCTCTGGGAGTCTACCTTTTCCAATTGTAAAATGAATAAATCTTAAAAAAAAGCAGTGACTAGAATGTTGTACCACTATCCAGTCACCCTTCACTTAAATTTCATTCTCATTGCTTCCATTAGTATTTCTTTATGCTTCTCTCTTGCCTTGAACTACTGTATGGGTTTTCACATTATTGGAATCCTTCAGAATATCTCATATATAATTAAATGCTCTTGTATATAGTTCATGTATGTTATAATTTTATAGTGTAATAGCCTTCTGTTTATTAAATAAGAACCTGTTCTAAACTCATATTCAATATTTAATACAGATTTAAGAATTAGTGACTTGCCAGAATGTGGTGCCAAAATCCCATAATTAAATAGCAGCATGTTAGGATTCTTACAGTTACTTTACACTAAAACCATAACACACTGAACCTTCCTTAGCCTTTGCATCGCAAGTGCCCCGGTAGCAACTGATTGCAAAAGCTGATCATGGAATTCAGGCAACTGATGGTTTAAATCAGTTAAATCAGATGTGGTGGAACCCAGCTGAGCAGATACTGCGAAGTCTGCTGTAGTCTCTGTGTGGACAAAGCACAAGGAGGCTTGAGGATGGTTAAAAATGGATTTGCAAGAAGCACATTCATGTGAGGAAACTAATTTGTCATGATAACATGCTACTTGCAACACAGTGACACGTTTCCATGGGTGTATGTGTCTAAGGGAAGGCATTCATTTTTTTCAAAGTCCAGCCTGACCTGGAGTGTAGGTGGGTTAGAGGTGATGTAATACAGAGTGAGGTGTCACAGTGAGCAAGGCATGCCCACTGACTTTCTGAAATCAGTCTCCAAAAGCTATTTAGCAACCTTTTCTCAAGTGTTTGCTTTCCTTCCGTGCTCTGATGGTAAAGGTCTGAATTTTGTAACTGCAATACCCCTGCTTGCTGTGTGCCGGTCAGAATCCCTTTAGTAACAGTTACCACCAAGTTTACAATCCTTTTTTCTCTCAGGGCAGAGGATTGGCGGTAAGAAACTATGAACGTGACCAGGGCAAAAATAACTGGACTCAAGGTTGAACAAATAATTAAAATCTAAAAAGCTATAAAACAGATTAATTCATGGAAGAAACATGTCTCCAGAAGTTTCAGTTACTGCTAGATAGACTGCTTTGTGTCTAGATTCAGGGCTGGGTGGGAGGGGAAGGGAATCTACTACCACAATCCATGGATTACTCTACATGAAGTAAAAAAAAAAATCAGGAATGTCCTCTGTCGCAAGGCTAATGTGTGGATAATACAATTTAGTGTGGATTTTAGAAAAGCACATACTGGCTACTGAGAAAGAACAAAAATGTGCCAAAAATCAATCAAAAACCGTAATTTCTAAGCAAAGAATGTTAGTTTCTCTTGTAAGTATATTTATGACAGAGAGGATTTGGTTAGAAAACCAGCAGGCTAGTAGGTTTTCGGCTGAATTGTAGCTAACCCACAGCCACACACATCCCTCTGTACTCAGGTCTGTCGGTGACCTTACGACTCACTCACCAGCAGGAGGGTACCCTGGGCCATAGATTTATCCAAGAATGAGAGGTTGATGTTTGTGGTTAGAATCCCCTGGGGGGTTGAACTGGAGTGTGGATGCGCAGAGAATTTATAACATGGTCTGTGGGCTCTGCCACTCGGCAACTTGTCTTGATTTAATCCTTTTCAGTAGCCACCCCTCGGTCCCATTTCTTCCCAACATTCTTCCACTTCCCTGCAATCTATGTTCACAACACTTGCTACATCATTGATTTCAAACAGCAACCAAATAAGGAGGTGGATGCAAAAAACCCCTTTTCTTCCTTCATTCCTTTCTTTTTGAAAAAGGTATATTGACATGAATAAAATACAGCCCCAAATTCAAGAACACAACTCTGAAACATTGAATCTGATTCTTGCAGGACAGTGAGAGAGCTTCCTGGTAAAAGCATTTTTGAAGCTTTGGGAATTGCTGCCAATTTCATCTGCTATTAGAATTGGTCTGTGTCCTCAAATACGAGTTGTATAATACTTCGTTTGAGCCATTTCCCTTGAAGTTATACCTCAGTCAGCCCGTGTTGATTTCTAGATTCCACTTCTAAACCAGAGCTCTTAGGTTACTGAAGTCTTCCTCTGGGAAGCTATGTCCCCTCTAGTTCTGACAGTGTCTCCCTCCTCTGAATTTTCAAAACATAAGGTCTTGTGTGAAAGTTATTTAATTATTTTCTGCTGTGCATATAATTCACATCATAATACAATCTAAGAGCCTTTTCATTAAATAATATATTTGTATTATTTAATATAATATGTTAATATGTTAAATACATTAAATAATATATTTTAATATGATCAAATGTGGTATGTTTAATATATACTAAATACACATTATAATATATAAATTATGATCAAATACATGATTATAACAGGCTCATTGCATGGGCAAAGATTTATCAAAATATTAAATAAGTTTGTGACATAGCGTATAATCTTTTTCGTTTATTAGAAACACAAAATTTAATACCAAGTCTAACTATTATCATTTAAAAGTAGTGGTGAACTTAAATAATAGTTTCAAATATCCACAACACTTTAGAGGAATATGAAAAACAAAATCTAGTGGCAATTCACAGACATTACTAAATGTGTATGTGTTTGTGTGTATGTGTATATGCAGACACACACAGAGAAAGCTATTTGCTAAATGTTCTTGAATTTATACCAATTTCAAAGTGGTGATTTCAGGCAGAGATTAAGAAAATTCTTGAATTCTCTCTGTTGGAGTATCCTTGACATACACCGCAGAGTCTTATCATCTATCTTATCAGAAAAACTCTCTGGTAAAATCAGGGCAAAGACTCTGAGCTTATTTATCCTTAAATTTCCCTCAGAGAACTAACTAGTTCTCAGAGCCATGTAGGAAAAAGCCAATCATGAAATTAAATAAAAACCAACTTATGCATAACTGAGGTATGCCAAGCCAGCCACAAGCATTACCAGCGTTAGTTATTTATACTTTTATTTGACATATGTTGGATTCTGCCACATGCTGTATTTGATTTCTGTATTCCTGTCTTTTTTAATAAGTTGTATTTTCTGAAGGGTGAATAAACTCCCTGCCTAATTATCTTTGTTCAGGTAATGGGAGCCTACATTAAAGTGGCAGTTACAGTACATATGTGAAACAGGTTAATTTAGTGCAATGGGAAAGAAGAGCTGACGTGTTTCTCAAGAGAGAAAAGACAGCCAAGCCTTAATGCAAAAGTTTGAACTTGAGATTCTTGGAAAATTAATATAAATAGAAAAGTTAAGGCACCGTGAATGTGGTTGGGGGCTCACAATAACACCATGTTCTTCCATTCCTTTCTACATAGCCATTATTACATGTTCCCCCTTTAGAATGAAATGTCATCTGTAATTGTCTGAAATATGATAGACACAAAAATCAGCCTTGAGAATTACAAAGTATTAATCACATTTCCATATACTCTGAAGTAACCACATGTGTTCCCCACCCCCATCCCACTCCCAACTGAACCTTCAGTCAGAAAGCAAAATTGAAATCAACCAAGAACACGGTCCTTACGGTGAGATGTTTGTTCAAGCAGTGGTGCTTTCTGTCTTTATTTCTGAGAAATAGCAGATGGGACTGGAAAACACTGAAGAAAATGGTACTGGGATACTTTCTCTATATGTTACACAATGAGAATGAAAGACACACCCATGCATATTGAGCTACGTTGAAGGCACAGTCAAATCATTAGGTAGTTACAAGTGACTATCACTCAGTAGCTTCCTCAATCAAGGGTTTGAATATTTTGGATTGGCCATACTGTATTTACCTCAATGTTTATTATGCATATTATTCAAGTCCCTATCACATAGTTATTGAGAATGTAGACTCTGGAAATAAGGAATCTGAGTTTATATTTCAACTAATTCTATTCTGAAACAGATTCTATGCTTGGCATAACATTAGATTATAACAAGTGTTCAGTTACTATGAATGTGTTATTACTAAGTGGTTGAATGAGGTCATAGGTTGTGATAACATTTTGAAAATCTTCTTCTCAAACTACGGATGCTTCCATTCTGACATTTTAAAACATCTAATAAACTTTCTAAGGATGTTGAAAAAAGAATGTGATAGACTAGATAAATTATACTTGGGTAAGTATCAAAGCTGAAGAGCAGGGAGATCCGAAGAGAAGTTGCAGCAGGAGCTTTTAAAGAACAAAACTGAAAATCACAACATTCACGTCTTCTAAGAAAATTTTAAGGAAAATGAAAAATTGACATATTTTATCTTATTGAATAACTTAAAAATTATTGACAAAAGTGAAGCTGTATTAAAGTTCTGTGTTCTAGGAAAACACAGAAAATAGAAGCAATAGATGTGGAAGAATTTTTTTGGCAGTGACTGGCAGCAGAAGAGTCAAAGAATGTATGTTGGGTGTAGTCATGTCATGGAAGTTTTTGTTGCCTATTTTGATTCTGAAGCATAGCAAAGGCTAGACAAACCTTCGCAGCAAGGGTGGAGATAGCTGAAGATACTAACCAAAATGAGCTAATTGATGAAGCCAAGTCCCAAAGGAATGTGGAGAAAGTGAAGCTAGAGTCCAACTGAGGGATACAATTTAAGAGGAGGAACTATGAGTCAATAACGATTGAAAAATGGGTGTGGTTAGAAATAATGAAAGGTCTTGTGTTGGAAACTGAAGAAGCTCAGACCACAGGGTCTGGATCTACTCATGAAATAATAGAGTATTGTGGTGCAATGAAAAGAATATGGTCACCCTCCTTGGCCCTAGAATCAACACAAGTGTCAACTTTTCCCACAGAAATCCCTGAGACCAAAGCATCTAGATTGATGTACAGCTCTCAAGCTGAGGATTGGAGGCATGGATGAGAAAGGGTGTTGTGTATGAAGCAGAACTTCAGAAACAGAATACAGTCTGAGTGATCAGCAATTGGCACATGCACATTGGCCAATTAAATCAGATCTACCTACTTTACAGTTGAATACATTCTTAGAGTTAATGGATATGAGCTTTTTGTGGTGGTAAAGGGATTTGAAAGTTAATTCCATTGAACCAACTCTGGAAATAGTGTGATGGAAAAGTTACTTTAACTTTGTATTTTGGCCAGAAGAAACCAAGATATGCAAATGGCCTATATGAAATTCATCCTTGAAAAATGCTGAGACCCATTGGACTTCAATAGCTCTGACACAAATGCACAGAACAATCCCAATCCCACCCGATCGCTCATTCCTTCTCCTTCATTATGCAGTGCTGACAGAGCAGCCACATTTCCCAGGGCTCAATTTTCCTCAACACAGATGTTTTTCCAATTGTGATTTTTAAAAAGTAGACATTTTGAATTTACCCATGATATGCTTTTTCTGCTGTGACAAATTCAAACGATGGTGGAAGTTTGCCCTGAGGTCTGAGCATAGCATATCTGCCTCATTCTTTGCTTCACAGTGAACTTCTCAGAAACTTGGGAGAGACTCCTGGAAATAACTGTATAGACCGAGTGCCAACTGGGATACATGTTTTGAAAACCAGCCTATTTTGTTCCTCATTATTCCTGATCTATACATAATTCTTTTACCTTAGAGAAAAATCCACTCCATTGTCTCCATCATCTATAACAATGTGTACCTTTTTGTTTTACTAAGACTTTTTCTTGTTAGATTGAAAGATTAATTTGACTATCTTTGCGAATACTCTTGAGCAAAATTTTATTTCTGGCACATCTCTGAATTAATCAAGTGGACCTCTGATGTTTACAGTTTGTGCCCTGAAAGTCTAAATGTAAAATGTTTAAAGATATTAGCATTCATTCATAATTACTGCTTTTAGGAAAAAACACAGGTGATAGAATAGATAAGAGAGGAAAGGAGAGGAAAGAGATAAGAAGAAAAAAGTAACAATAATATTGAATAGCAAATTTTTATTCTGTAAATAATAAATGTAGGCACTTGTGTGAGCAGATGAAGCGAGGGGCACAGATATAAAAATAATTTAGTAACAATTAGATGTTCTCTGGAGAGAAAGGCAAGAGACAAATAATGATTATAAGAATTGTGTTTTCTTTCCCACCTCTGTATCCCATTTTTATCTAAAAAAGAACAAAAATTATATGTCCGTAGACATGATCAGGAATCACAATGACTCAAACATCCCCGAGGGTTAAACATCTAAAGACCAAATAATAATGTTGCAATATTCCTGTGCTGACACTTGCTGGGGCTCCTAACAAAGGGTATTGTGTGGCTCAAGAAGCCAGAATCTGGGAAGGGATTGGAACGAAGTCAGAAGCTTTGTACCAAGTAGAATACTTGTTTTATCCAGGCTCTTCGGAGCAAGATGGTATGTTCTCAGCAAGTGCTTCACTCAAGCACAGGGAGGCCTCTAAAGTGGTTGTTATTAGTTGAGATTCCAGGAAGGAAGAGTTAAGTGCAGCTGTGCTATTGATGTGATAGTGGCCATAGTTCTAAGTGGCAAATGGAGATAATGGTCCCCAGCCATTATACTAGAGCCAGTGCATATCCATCCCTCTTTCTGCCATACTGGTTAGCTGTGGAGGATAGTATTAACAACCTGGCACCTTCAACAACACATATTTGTAAGAGTTCTTTGCATTAAAAACCTAACTCATAGACTAAAATGAAGATGTCAGCAATGCTACCCTCATTAATGGAGACTCTAGGAGATAATCCATTTCCTTGTGTTATTTTTTCCTGTTTGGGGTCACACATATCCCTTGGCACATGGCCACTGTCCTCATTCTTCAAAGTCAACAATGTTTATTTCTATAAACTTTCTTTTTTCATTGAATTTCCTTCTACCACTAATAGTTTGACCCTTATTTGCCTTTTACACATCATTTTTATGCATTAGTTTTGGATAGAGAAGCAGAGAAATAGAGAATGTATTGCCAACCCCTGATTCACTCTATAAATCCCCACAATGGCAGAGGGCAAGACTGCTTGAAACAGGGAGCCAGAATCTCAATCCAGATCTCCCTTGATGGTGCCAGAAACCCTACCACCTGAGTTTTCATTGTTGCCTACCAAGAGCTACATTAGCAGAAAGTTGCAATCAGATGCTAGATTGGAATCGACTGCAAAAACTCTAACATAGGACTTGGATTTCTTTACCACCAAGTCAAATGCTCACCCTTCTTCTCCATTTTAAGAGCTCATGTGATGTCACCAGATGCATCTGAAGTTTGCAGGATAATTTCCCCATCTCAAAAAATTTTGGCAACAGGATAAACTTAGTTCCATTTCACAAGAACTTTTAAAGTACCTTCGTGTCTGAACAAACCTTTTGCCATTAAAGGGGTGCAGATAAGGACTCACACATTTCTGGAGCCATTAGCTCGCCTCCCATCAGCTTGTCTAATGAAGACTGCTCACCACCTGTGTGTGAGACCAGCGCTCTGGCAACTCACCTGATATTCTTTTTTTTTTTTTTTTTTTTTTTTTTTTTACTATTTTTCGGATTGGCATCATTTCATAACAGCCACATCAATCACAGCAACAATAACAACAACAACAACATCAACAACAAATTGTAGCACCCTGATAAAATAATGTGCCACTGAGTAAGCAACACATGCTTAACTAAAAGGAAACACAGAAGTCTCTTAAGAACTATGATGCCATCGTATACTTCATGGGCACTTGATGAATTCTATTAGAGAAAAGAGATTATTTGGAAGCAAGCAAACCGATATAAAAACATCAAAACATATGAGATACAGCCAAAAGAGCAAACAGACACTCAAAAAACAGTATAGATTAGACTGTTGGAGTTACCCTTTCCATGTTGGCTTCCTTATATGAGAGAGAATATATGGTATTTGTTCTTTTGTGATTGACTCATTTCACTGAGCATAATGGTTTCTAGTTGGGACCACCTGGTTTTAAATAGAATAATATCATTCTTCTTAATAGCTGAATAATATTCCATTGAGTAGATGTACCACAGTTTCTTTAACCACTCTTCCTTGGACGCACATCCGGTTTGTTTCCAAATCATTGCTATTGTGGATTGTGCTGCTGTAAATATAGGATTACAGATCCCCTTCTCATATGCAGATTTCACTTCTGTTGGGTATATTCCTAAGAGCTCACATGGTATGCTTGTTTGTAATTTTTTTTTTTACTTCTTCCCACTGAATGTTAATTACTGAGTAATTCTCCTGATCAGTTCTCTTTATAGTCTGTGAAACTGAATATAATGTAGTCAATAAGAAAGTGACACAAAGTTATCATTTTCCTTTTCTTTGGGTGACTCAGAATACAGGGAAAATGGATGGGAGATATTGCTGACCTCTGGGATGGTAGACTCTGAGACAGCAGTGCAGGGAGTCACCAAGGGGTAGCAAACAGCGTCTATGGAAGGAAAAGGGAGAAGCGGGTGGAAGGGGACAATCAGCTGGTTCAGAAAGTGCCTTTGGCAACCCAGAGTGCTGGAGGGAACATGATTCTACAGGGACACCCTGAGTTAGACTGGAGAGCCAGGCTGGTTAATTGTTCACTAATGTATCTTGGTATAAACATCTTCTCTTTTCTGCAAATGGTAAAATATCTGAAAAGGCTGGCAACTATGGGTTGGAAGTAACGGTAATGGTGACCTCAACAGCTGAGACACACCCTTTCTTGAAGTCGGGCCTGGAAGGCCATCACAGTGCCACTACGTGGCCTCCTTTCTTCTCATTTTTAAAAATTTGTTTTTTCTTTTTCTTCTCCCTTGATGGTCCCTCCAAAATTGGCAACCTAACATCCAATATGATGGCATTAGAAAGCATACATTTTAATAAAGAATTAAGGCAAGGAGTTTAGTTCTCCTTAGTGGTATTTCAAAAACTAATCTGCTTATTTGGAAGGCATCATTACAAGAAGAGAAGGGTTTTTCATCCACTGGTTTATTAGCCAAAATGCACACAATGGCAGGACTAAGTCCTGACAAGTCCTGGGTCCTGGAACTTCGTTCTGTTTTACATGTGGGTGGCAGGGGCCCATTCTGGCCATTGTGGACACCTGTCAAAAATAATCATTTTAGCTTGTGTGGAAAGAACACCTGTGTGGGATTTCAGTGTTGGATCTGAAGTGTATGTTTATCTTGATCACTGCCATTATGCCTTTCTCTGCTAAGTACAGCATGAACCCTCCCCAGTGCCACCATGCTTTCCTAAATCCCAGCATCAGTGTTTAACTGTGCCGATCGAGGAACCAAGCATTTTATAATAAAATTTGAAAAAAAACCACTATAATTTTAGGAAAACTGATTCACATAGGGATTTCTTTCTGCTTTTGCTTTTGTTTCATTATTTTGCTTTATGTCTCACATATAAGCAAGAACATGTTGAATTTTTCTTTTTGTATGCAGCTTCTTTCATTCAACTTATGTCTTCCAATTTGTTTGAGGAAACTGACCGAATTTCATTTTTTATAACTAAATACTCCGCTATGTTTGTGTGTATATGCATATTCTTGATCCACTCACTCAGTGATGGACTCCTTAACTAAACAGCTTTTACTTTAAGCATTGTTCATTGTCCATGCATATTTTCTACTCAGCTATGATGTTTTTGCTTTTTTATTTGTGGAACGTTTTATTTGGTGGCACATTAAACTTTTGTTTGTAGTTTAAATTTTAAACATGTATTTCCAAAATTTGAAAGATTACAATACTTGGCACAAATGTTTTATGCCCCCTTAACAACATCCTGCTTTAATTTGTGAATTCTTAATGTTTCAGAATGCAGTAGCCTCCTCCCAGCTCCAATCCTACTCCACAGATTTCCTCTAGTATTTTCACTCTGAAGGCTGCCACAAGCCAAATCAACCTGTTTCACTTATCTCAGTCTGTTCAAAACTTCTAGTATCATTGTTGGCTGTTGCATTTACCTGAACCTCCAAGATTTTTTTTTTTTTTTTTTTGCAAATGTGACCCCAGGAGTGTCTTGGGTCCAGTCTCAGTCTGCGTCATCATCTGAGCTTGTTTTGTCCTCCCAACTCTCCCTGGTGGGACCCCTCTCTATCGTCTATTCCTTCATATTTTTCCTCAGAATCCTTCCTAATTCTTCCTTTCACCTTTTCAGATTCTCTCTCCCTCCATCTCTGTCTCCCTGTCTCTACTTATCTCCCTCTCCTTCTTTCTCTACCTCTTTCTCTTTCCAATTTACAGTGATTGCTTTTGCTCTTAGGTAATCAAAAAATCTATTAACATATTGAGCAATCCAATGAGAATAGAAACTCCTTCAGGGCAAAGACTCATTTCCTTATATGATATTTTCTCCATAGTTTTTTACATAGGGATCTAGGAACATAGGATTTTTAGTTAAATTACCACTGAACTGCATTTAAAATATGAAATAAACTTAAAGAAAATCAAAAATTGCAAAAATACTCAGAAACTTACTAGAGAAAATCCTGTAGTCAGAATATCCATGCTTGGAAGCTATATCCAGGAATAATTGGGTTCTTTTGGAAGATACACTCATTATTTTTACAGCTGGAAGAGCCTGAGAAAAATTTTCTAGCTTGAGAGATCACCTTTTTCACAGATTGGTGCCAAGCTAAAATAAATTCCATGAAAAAAGAAATATCCCAAAGCAGACTAGGAAATAACAAACATGAGGTCCCCTTTTCTTTATTCTTGTGAGTTTATTTTCTTAGCATTGATCTTTTCCCTTTCCTCTGGTTTGGTTTCTCTTGATGCTAGAACAAATAGACATAAATCATATGATTTCTTGTCATCAAATGACCATTTTTCTTCTATCACGGACACTAGGACAGATATTTTGCAAACACTTAGCTACAAGTGTTTTCCTGTTTCCATTTCTATTTATGTCCAAATGCACATTTTTCTTGTTGTTTTTCACACAGCAATGGAACTAGTTATCAAGTAGTATTATTGGGAATGCCATCACAAACAGGGCAATATTTGGTGATGTTAAGACCCTATGCTTCTCGGCAATGGGGAGGGACAGCAGAGAAATCTTCCATCTCCCTAGCTGTGTGAGGCAAATGTAAAGCATAATCTATCAAGAACATAACAGGTAACTTATAGACAACAGACTAGAATCAGCATTAGACAATAGTAAAACTACAGACATAGAGGGTATCAAGAGCGATCCTGACAACCTCTTAACAGGAGGTCATATGCACAGAGCAGGGGGTCCCAGAGCGGAGCAGGTGAACAAGAGGAGACTTGTATCCCAACCCTGGAGACCCCCGGATCCTCACCAAGGACCATCAGTATGGGCACCAAGGACTACATCCATACTGCCAAGGGGACCACAGGAAATTGGAGTGCCTTCGGAGGCTAAGTACTCTGAGGTCATCCACTCCCATCTGAATCTCCCACATGGGATAGAAGTCCAAATCCCTCCTCTCAGAGCCCAATATCACTGGAAAAACAGCCAGGAGCCCTGTGTGGTCTACAGAAACAAGAACAATAAACACCCTTCGAGACTAGGGAGAGGAGCTTTCTCTGGTCCTTAGTTAGTTCCAGCACTGGATCCCCACCGTCTCTTGCAATGACCATCAGGGTCACCCCGGAACACCCCCCCACAAAAAAAAAAATAAAAGCAAACAACAACAACAAATCAGAATAGACAGAGAACAACCAGGAAAACTTAGAGCTAGACAGGAAATGATCAGTGGGGACTCACACATACCTTACTAGGTAGGACACAAAAATAAATTACTTCCAACTAGGGTATGGCGGATTTCTCTGCACACCCCTCCCAACAGTTTTCTATGCCTCAACTGGTGTCATATGCCTTGTTAAAGCTATAAGCCAGTTTGGACAATCCTAAAATCTGCCAAATTCAGTAAAAATTATGCTTCAACACAATAAACTGTTAAATACTAAAATGAAAATAGACACGAGACAGCTGAATAGTATCCTATAGCCATTTTAAGGTAGATAGAAGCCAGTTGTATACAAACTATAATTGAAATGTTAATGAAGTAGTCGCAGAATGTGGTTAAGAACCTGCATTTTCTAACATATCAGTCACTCAATACCATGTCAATTAACCCCATAATGTTGGAAACTGTTGTTGATGTTATGTTATGGCTTTTAATTGGCTGTAACGATATTCTGCCAGCTCTGCCTTCAGACCAGAGTTGGTCTCCCCAAGAAACTGTTGAATTGAGCTGGACAATAAGACGCTGGACTCTATGCATGGCTCATGCTTGCAATGAAAGAAACAAGACTGGATTTGAGCTGTAACACTGCAAAAAGGTGGAGCAATCCACCAAGGGGAGAGGGCACGGGGAGGGGATGGGGCAACATCAGAGCCTATGAAATGATGTTACAAAATGAGATGCAATAAAAAAAATATATATGTCACATTTAGGACGATGGTTACGAAAAACGCAATTGAATCTATGGGAATTCTAGTATAATGTGAGAGTCTACCTAAACTGTATGATAATTTTTCAGGATTTTATTCCATAAAACATTCATCTTGGGAAAAAAAGAAGAATCCATGACATAATGAAGACCTGGAATATTATGTTGACTACGTTGTTGTTAGAGAGATTCAACATTTTCCACTTCTATGTAATGGGACATGAAAGTAGCTTGTAAAATTGCTTTATTAGCCAGATTTTATATTATTTTATTTTTTTGCTTTATATGTCTCTCTCCTGTTCTGTATTATGATGATGATGATGATGATGATGATGATGATGATGATGATCTTTACATAGTTGATTAGGGATCAAAGGGTCAATGGCTACAGGAAAGTGGGAAAGACCATTTTTTTCACATTCTCTTTTTACTTCCTGTATCTGGAGGAAGGGGGGAGACAAATGGAGAAGCCCCAGCCAGTCTCCCAACCATCTCAGGGTCCCTGAAGTGGGGCATGTTCCAAGGGCACTGCTCAAGTGGTTTCAATAGTTCAACAGTGCTGAATTACTGCCAGTCTCATTGGCTGTGACAACACATTCAAGTTTTGCAAAGCTGCATTGAAGTGCATATAGTTTCGTATAACAATAATAAAAGTATGTCAGTAGCTAAAAAAGATGAAAGTATGTTTATTTCTTGTGAGGGAAAAAAATCTAAAAGTAGGCATTACATAGCGAATATAGTTTATATAGTAGCACTAGGGATTCTGGTATCATTTTTCTGTTCCGCTATTGCAACATGTGACTCTCCTCTTTGTAATATTTTCAGAATGAAACATGCCTATTGATGTATTGATGCCTTCATTGATGCTCGAGACCAGAAAAAAGGAGAATTAGAGAATGACAAAAGACAGATGAATCCTGTTTTAAGAGACACATCCAGAAATACCTCTAAACATTGTTACTTATAACACTTTGGCTGCTTCTTGGCCACATGGTTACACTTAATTTAAATGGTGGAAGAAAATAGCTTTTAAGCAGAATGAGTGTGTCCTCAGCTAAAAATCAAAACATCTGGGGATGTGCTTTTTAGCCAGTTAGGATGCCAACATTTTATATTGGAGTGCTTGGGATTATAGTGTCTGCTTCAAATTTTGGTTTACCTCTAAGGTGCATCCTCAAATGCAAAAGTTGATAGCCCACGAACTATCAACTGTTAGGAAACAACTATCAATTGTTTCCTGCCATCCAGGTGAAAAACTAGGATTGAGTTCTTAGGATTGATGCTTTGGCTGTAGGTTCCAGCATTAAGCATATTTTGCAAGTGAACTCATTGATGTCAAAGCTCTCTCTGTGTGCCTTTCTCTCTGCTTCTAAACTGAAAACAAAAATCTGCTGCTAAAGAGAAAAACCTTCAAAATTTTTCTGGGAACATATCATATTTTTAATCAATACCATGAACATAAAACGCTGAATTAAATTATCAATATGTTGATTGCCCGTAATATTCCAAACTTGCTTTATTCATCACTTCTTGTACTTTCTTTCTAATGACTCCAGGCAGTACTGTGTAGTTTGGCCAGTGGGATAATTACAATTGTTACACAGTAAGAATTTTAAAAGGGCTCATTTGTGTATGCTTTGTGTTTCCAACTCCTTAGCATCAGGAAGCCACACCCAAATCCACTTATTGGGAAAATGGAGGCAAAGTAGTACAAGCTTTATCATTCCAGTAAAGAACACTTTTACAAGAGCTAGTCATCATCAAAAACATGTGAATCTATGATGAATCTCAGCTGACGTCAAGTCAACCTGCCCCAAATGGGCAGGATGACTTAGGAGAAATCATAGGTATTTGTTCTAAGCCAAAGTGTAATAGAGTTGTTTCTTAAATGGTGTATTTAATTGTGGCTACATGATATGAAACAACTGCATACATTAATGTTCTTTGCCGAAAACAGTGCCCAAAGCATGGCAAGATAAACAATTAAAATAATCACCTATCTGGGATGCACTTGAATAGTCAAGGAACTTTAAAGCAAGAACAGTTTTAAGATACACGTTTTCTGTCAATCGTCACCCAATGTCTTCTCATTTCCCTCTTTCAGTTGAATGTTCCTTCATTCCCACTGCTTTACTCTGTTAAATTAAACCTTATATCCACTGGTAGTTTACAAATCTATGCCTCATTCTAAAATATTTACTTTGATTTTGTCTAAACTTAGCTGGTTCAACTCATATGTGAGAAATAAAATACTCTTTGGTATAATGTTACTGATAGAATATATATCTACATATAATTTTAAGTTTGGGGAACTCGAGCTATACAATGTCTTCAGAATTGTCTATGTAATTAGTCTTCATAGTAATTCATTCTTAAATATTAATATATTGGAATATTTTGAAATATTTACATTTGCAAAATATCTACATGAAGTTACTAAGGATACATAAGTTTGTTAATTTTTGCTGATATTTTCATTGTGAAATGATCAAAATTGAAAGGTGAGACACTGTTACATCTTAATTCATTTCGAAAGAAATCTATTGAATACCCATATTATGCCTTGATAATCAAATACTGATAAATGATTATCCAAAGTTAATTCACCCGAGTTAAGATAATTCATTAAACAGGACATACTTTGATCTTCACAATTTGTTGATGTCAGAGTATTTTCATTTCAAGAAAATCCTTTTATTTTAGACAAATTGTGTTTTGCTTTTATTTTTTCTCCACATAAAAAAGGAGAATTTGGCCCAGTGCTTTAACTAAACTGGCTAATCCTCCACCTCCAAACACAAGGAACCCCATATGGGCTCTGGTTCAGGTCCCACTGCTCTACTTCCCATCCAGCTCGCTCTTTGTGGCCTGGAAATGCAGTGAAGAATTGCCTACGATCTTAGGACCTTGAACTTACATGGGGGACCCAGAAAAATTCCTGGCTCCTGTCTTCAATCAGCACAGTTCCAGCCTTTGTAGCCACATGGGGAATGAATCAACTGAAGCAAAATGTTTGTCTCTGCTTCTTTATGTCATCCTGCCTCCCCTGCAACTCCCCAAAAGAGAAAAAAAAAAAAGGAGAATAAGGAGTTTGAAGACAAATAGCATTTGGCATTGGGTCAATAGCTTAACAATGCTAGGAGCTTTTCTAGCTCTTTATTCATGATAATAAATGATTATTAAAAAGTAGATATTCTATCCAGGATTTTTTTTGAATTTGAAAGCATTTTGATGAAGAGGAACATTGTATGGGAGAGACCTTCTGAAGACTGAAAGATCTTTACCCATTAGCTCCTTCCCTGAACACCCACTTCAGCCAGGATTAGGACATTTGAAGACGGAAACCACGAAATCCATGCAGGTCTAGCACACGGTAAGAATCACCCGAGTATATGAGCTCGTATGTTCTGTCTCCAATCACATTCATTAAGAAAAAAAAAAAAACTGGAAATGGAAGCAGATCTAGGAGCAAAATCCTAACACTCCAATGTGGATTTGAGCATCTCAAACGATGGGTCGGATTCTGTACCATAACGTTCTCCCCAGATATGTCTATGGAATGTAAGGCAGAAGGAAGAAGAACTCCAACATACCCTGTAAAGAGGCACTTTCCAGAAAGACACTGCTTATTCTATATTTTTCCACTACTGTGTTACAGAGCAATCCTTGAATAAATGGAAAGCTGCAGGGTATGCTGTAATACTCCCAGGTTGTTGCAAAGATTGGAATATTTAAATGAAATAGAACACTCAGAAGATTGATGAATGCACAGAAACCTTACAGTCATGGAACTGAAAACAAAGCTATGATGACTTTCAGAATTTTCAGTTGAATAGCAATATCTTTCATTGCATTATATGAAAATGAAATAAAATAATTTTAGAGAGACAGTGACTGAGTTACTGTTTAACAGCTATTCTTAGATTTGGGGACAGGCAAAATATGGTGACATTTTTTTTTTTCCTATTTATAGAGATACTTCCAGTAAGGTTAACAGGCAATAAATGAACCAACAAGCTTCAGGGAATGATAAAAGCCATTTGAAAACTAAGTAGGTTAAGTGATTTCTAGAAAATGATTTGTGATGGCCACAGGGGATGAGAGATACTGCTTTAGGAAACATTCAAAGGAAGATCTCTCTGGGGCAGAGATGCCTAAGACTGATAACAAAGAGAGCATTAAAAATGACACATTTTTCTAGGAAAAGGGTGTCAAAACACATTTTTTATCTGAAAATCAGTATCTAGAATAAAGGGCGAAAAATGATCAGATAAGCCTCTTAGTAAGGATCCTATTTCTTTAAAGGCCTTATACTAGCTATTGATAATGAAAAAAACACCAAGTGATTAATACAGTTCAACAGAAGATTCAGATTTGATGTGCAAATCAAGTGTCACAATCTTTCATGCAATATTTGATAACAATTTAATTTGTAGTTGAAAAAAATACTGCATTTCATCAACTTTGACAGAGGAAATTTTATAGAATTTACCAAAAAAGAAAAAAAAAAAAGGAGGGGGTGGGATGACACAGTCTACTTTTGAAATCACATGTAAGTCCACAGAAGGGTAAAAAGATATGTGTTTGAAATGAATTAGGGATTACAGAATTGCAGGTAAAGATGTCATAATTACTGATTATGTTCTTCTTGTATTATGTATTGTGGCACTGAATGTGAAGACATGAAGAAAGTCAACCAATGAATCCCCAAAATGTAAAATGGAAAATAAAGAACATTTCATTTTGTATTTACTATCAGAAAACACATAAAAAGAAGTGACTGATGTACTTTTCCACGGAATGTGATACACTCCACACTTGAGTTATCTGTAAAGTCAGTGACTTTTTATGGGTTGCTTTAGAGTTACCCTAGCCCTCTCTTCAACTTAAAAATGGAAGAACAGTTAATTCCCTGGCTACATTATGTTATGGAAGAACACCATTTAAATTGTGGCATATCTATGTCACCAAAAGAACTAAGTATGTGACAGCATCTATCTGTGGTGCTGTACAAATGGTTCTACAGTTTCTAGTAAAAATTATTTCAGGACGTAAGTCTCTGGGTTACTAAAAATATTTGGGAAAGATGTGAACATTTTCAAACTTCTATTCAAACAAATTTGCATGATGATATTCCCAAGTCCTCAGAATCTGAGGGAAGTTTTTTTGTGCAATGTCTATGTACCGTGCAAGAACAGTTGCAAGAACTGTCAAGTGGTTATTAAGCTCCACACCCTCTCAAAGTACTCACATGCGGACTGGTTTTACACGCAGGACATGCCAGGGATATAGGTAAGATGTTCTGTTTTCTGCATTGTGCAAGTCAGAAGCTCCTCCAGAATGGGAAAGACTTAAAATCTTTTAGCCAAAGGGGAAAAAAAATCTAAAATTCACCTTCCAGAGACGTCGTGTTAAAATCAGTTGGGGAATTATCTGTAACCCAACATATTCAAACTATTTTTAAGACACATTTTTTAGGGAAAATTTGCTTAAAATTATAGTGATCAGAAATTCAGCAAACATACTTACAGATTCAGATACATGGAATTAAAGGAAATACATCAGAAATGGAATATATATATATCCATGAAACCACAAAATAATGCCTGAGTCATACAGGACTGCACATTTGACTAAAGGGGGAAAGGAGATAGCAATTTTTTTAAAATATCGAAGATCACAATTTATTAAAACTAATTCAATTTCTAAATTTTCAAATGTATTTCTCTTACACAACAATTAAAAGCTGCTGTTGCTTCTCAAAAATAATCAAAGGACACACAAAGAACTAAGTTGAAAGAGTCTGCCTTCATTTATGTATACTTAAAGTATCAATTTGCTGAATTTTGTGATAGTCACAAATAAAATAAAAATTATATTTTCCCATGTCTTAATTCTCCTCTTACTTACAAATGGTGATACTTTCCTTTACCTTTTATTTGACTAGAGGGAGAAATGATGGGATTATAGTACAGCATTGCCAAACAGATGTCTGCTGCTTGCATGTTGTTAAAAGTCAGTGTTTCAGCAACTTGGCCTGTAATTAAATAGCTCAAAAAATTCTCAGATTTTTTTCTTAATTTAAAGATTTTGTCTACTTTAGCCTCAAGGACTGAAAGATCAGAAGCAAAATTGAAAGTTCACACTTTGCAGTTTAAGAAGCTTTTCCTAAAAGAAAACAATGGCTGCCTTTCCCATTACTCCGTGTGTGTGTCTGTGTGTGTGTGTGTGTGTGTGTGTGTGTGTGTGTGTGTCGGTGTGTATGTGAGTGTGGGTGTGTTTCATATACAACCCAACAGAGGGATCATATTGTTTCCTTTCAGTTTCTCACTGCCTGAAAGTAGCCAGAATGTTGTAAGCCGGTAATTTTCTGCTGTTGCGTCTGAAGCCTGGTGCCACAGTGAAGAATCCTTTGATTCTCCTTCACTGTAACTCTAGACTCTCACTGTACTTTGCCTTAGCATCAAGTATTACTTAATTGTATAAAACAAAAGCGCTGTTGCCCAGAAAAACTCCGTTTGTCAGTATAGCTGTAATTCCACCATTTCTGGTAAGTAGTGGCCATTGGAGCAGTACGGGAACTGGATCTGATTGGCAGCTGTTACCATGTTTCTCCATAGCATCACCACTGGAGCCATCCGGATGTGGATTGCTGTGTAAGAGTCAAGAGTGCCAAAGTCCTATGTGATATGGTCTGGCTAACTTACACTGCTTCACACTGTATAAAACTGTGTCATTTCAAGAGGTTGTTGTAGTATTTTCACAATCACTCCGGATGAAAAGAAATAATAAAATTGATATCATCAAGATCAGGTGCAAAAATCTAGTGTCTAGATCCTTGCCTTCCACAGGCTGGGGTCCCATAGAGGTGCTGGTTCGTATCCCAGCTTTTTCAATTCCCATGCAGCTCCCTGCTTGTGGCAGAGGATGGCCTAAGCCTTGGAACCTTGTACCACATGGTGTCTAGAAGACACTACCAGCTTCAGATCAGTTCAGCTATTGACATCGTCTCCAATACCCTCACCTTGCATGCACAGGGATGCCATGTGGATATGTCCTAGCCACCCTGCTTCCTATCCAGCTCCCTGCTTGTGGCCTGGGAAGCAGTCAAGCCCAAAGCTTTGGGACCCTGCAACGGTGTGGGAGATCTAGAAGAAGTTCCTGCCTTCAGTTTGGCTCAGCTCTTACTGTTGTGGCCCCTTGGGGAGTGAATCAGCAGATGTAAGATCTTCCTTTCTGTCTCTCCTCCTCCTATATATCTGAATTTCCAATGAAATAAATAAATCTTTAGAAAGAGAAACAGGGCCATGTCATGAATACCCGCCCTTTCTCCTTTGTGCTGGTCCCATTCACAAACACGGTGAATTGAATTGCTGATCCTTCTCTGTGTGGTGTGTTTCTTTGTCTCTTGGGCATTTCTTGGCTCTGAGATCAGCTTTCAACTTCATGGAAGTCTAATCACTGCAAATTACATTGACCTGACTCCTCAAGAGCTGTAACTGATAAATCAGAAGTGTTAGCATCACACTGGACACTGCGAGAAGGAACAGTCCAGGGAGCCGCTCCCTGTCATTGCTCAGTTCTAACAGTGGCTGTGTGAATTGCAGAAGTCCTGCTTTTACTAGGTGTCGTGGCTCCTGGTCTGTGTCACTTCCTCTTCCTTTAAATCTCCAGCTTTTATTCTCATGTCACTGTTGCTGACTTTTGGAATGTGTATCGTCCTAGGGCTTCTCAACTGTTCTAACAAGCCTGTAGCTATTTTGGTGCACTAAGTGGATAGCATCAAACTATCAGATAACATCGAGTGTTTATTTCCTGACTGCTCTCAGGTTTATACGTCCTCTTACAATATCTAGCTTCACTTGAATCCTGCAGCTGAGTTTAAAGTGAATATGAAAATGAAAGCCATGGTCTAAAGATTCAAGTGTTTTCCTCATGATCTCACCTTGGTTCTTGTCTTCCTTTTTCCCACACCCCACACTCACCTTGACTGTTTAAACATCTTTTTTTATTTTTACATTTTTCTTTCCCTGAGTACTTTCTTGGGTGTGTCATGCTTCCTCAGTTTGCATTGTCATTTTGTCATTATCATTTTCTTTCTTTCTTCGCTTTTTCCTTCCTTCCTTCCTTCCTTCTTTCTTTCCTTCTTTCCAAGATTTATTTTATTTTCATTGTAAAGTCAGATATACAGAGAAGGGGAGAGACAGAGATGAAGATCTTCCATCCAATGATTCACTCCCCAAGTGACCATAACCGCTGGTGCTACACCAATCCAAAGCCAGGATCCAGGAACTTCCTCCAGGTCTCCCACGCGGGTGCAGAGTCCCAAGCCTTTGGGTCATCCTTGACTGCTGCCCTAGGCCACAAGCAGGGAGCTGGATGGGAAGTGGAGCTGCCAGGATTAGAACTGGTACCCATATGGGATCCTGGTGTCAAGGTGAGAACTTCAGCCACTAGGCCACCATGCTGGACCCTCAACAAGTTTTCATTTTTATGCAAAATTTTTTGTGAACATTTAAGGCAGAAATGCCACCTTTACTTAGAGTTTCAAATCTCATCTATTGCCCAAACGGGTTCTTGTCTCTCAAAAAGTACCACATTGTCATAATTGCAATTGATATTCAGTAAATGTTTAATAAATTAGTGAGTTAAAATAGAACAAATCCATACAATTGCCCTAAAAAACAGGGAAATGAAGCAACCTGCAGTACTTCCAGGAAGCAACTGAGAAACCCTTTGGCAATCACCATCAAATTGTCTGAGCATTGGTGTGTGAGCTTAGGAAATAAAATTCAGGGCCAACAAAGCACAGCTCAAGCCAGCTACTTCTTTATTCCCCAAGCAACAGATTGCCTCACTAAATCTCTCACTTTGCTGAATATGTGAAAGCAATCATTATTACAAGATGCAAGAAAAACAACATTTTGGAAAATTGTTTTGATTATTCATAAAATAGTACAATTTCCAGGCATAGATTAGTACCATAAAGACCTATATTTTTGCATAATTTTAGTTAAGCCAAACATGGTCATAAATGGATTTGACAAACTGTATTCCTAGCTGCATGACTCATGTCTCTCATAGTTATTCATAGTGAACTATAGCTGTGCCTGAACTACTTCAATGTCATTTACAGTTAGTTTCTCACAGGAGTGCAGCCCTAACAGGGATGCCAACAGTGATCCGACTTCAAGAGCCATGTGTGTGTGGCTCTGAGATCTCTCCCGGTTTCACGTCTGCCTCCCCTTTGTAAAATTCACTGCCATTTTATTTCTCTGATTGCTCTCCAGTTTCTCATTTTCTGACTCTTGACCATAAGATCAGAATATATTGGTGCTTTTCCCAATAAGTCAGCGCTTGGCTGTGTCCCAATCCTGTACACTGCCTTTAATATTTACCTAATAGTTTGATTCCAGCTTAGAGTTGAGTTAGTTGTGCTTTTGTTGATGTGTTCATTCTTGGCTCTAAGAATCTTCAACCTCAACCAAGAAAATCTGTGTTTCTTTCCCAAGAGGAATGTTCAAATCATCTCATTTTTACGTCAATAGTGGTGTACATCTTTTTCCTTATATTTTTCTTCTACACAAAGTATCTGCATACTTCACTCTGCCTGTTCTTAAAGCTTATCTCAAGTTTTAGCTCAATTAGATGGCTGCACCTATTAGCAGTTTTCTGTGATTTTCATTGTCCCCTTGTCTCATATTTTAATAAAATCATAATGTATAAATACACATGCTAAATGTATAAAAAGTCTGTAAATGATCACTTTGGAAGAGTTTTAGGGAGCTATATTTTATAATCATTTAATGCTCACCAATGCAAACTACTTAGCACGTGAGTAAACTGTAAAACCCTGCACAAATGTATAGTTAATTGCATCCCAATGTTCTTAGTAGCCTAAAAATCATAGCCTTACTAACAGCCCCAAGCAATCTTTAAAAGCTCAGTGAAAAAGATGATATATTCAAATCATCTCTACTCATCTTACATAATTATTGATTAAAGAATGTGTAATGCTTTAAATAGTTCTTTTGTATAAGTTATTTTTCATTACCTCTGTGCCACAAGTCCTTGTCCAGAACCCAGGGACAACAAGACTTTGAAAGAATATTTGTATTCAAGAGCTTTATGGGAAAATAAACTAGAGATGAACACGAATTTGGTGACAAAAGTAAAATTGGTTGGAAAGATACGTTGAACTTCAATGCAACAACAACAAAAATAGCATTTTAGTATTCCAGGAAGGTCTTTGCATCTGGAACACTCTTCAGAGATGGTGCAATTTGGAACCTGGGGTAGGAATGCTTTGACTTCACAACAACCAGCCATGCCCTAAACAGAGCTTGAAACGAGGGGCACACAGCCCTTGAGGTGGCTCGTCTCAGCTCAAGACATTACCCGGGGAACTGCTAGATTTTATTTAGCTACCATCTATTTATGGCTGAGGAAAAAACATGCAGACTATGGTCCAGAAGCTCAGAATGAGTACTCTGTGGAGCACGTGTAGCATAACTACAGCCAATCACTGTCAAAATATGAAATGAATTTCAGTATTTTTTCTATTCCAAGTTGATACTATATGACAATGTGACATAAAGTAAAATTAGAAATGATTTCTAACTTCATCTGTTAATTAACATTATTATATTGTTAAGAATATGAAAGTATATATATATTTATATATATAGAATAAACTAGACATTTTCTTTTTGCTTATCTGTAGAGAGAGAGACAGGGGTCTTTCAGCACTAGCTCACTCCCCAAATGGCTGCACAGTACATTAGAACAGCACATTTTTTTAAATTTAGATTTTATTCAATTCTAAGTTAGAAAGAGACCCGGACTATTTACTTGATACACTATAATGTAGATATTTAATGAATAACTTGATAAAATAAACAAATACATATAATGACCATGAAAAACAGGTGGGATTAAAAATGCCAGCACTGGTATGCCAACCTCAATTTCTTCCCAAATATGAGTGAGGATAGTATCAAGCTTCTCAGAGGATTCAGTGAATGTTAGTAAAATAGTCCAAGTGCTTTCCTTGTTTATAATTTGGTTGAAATTCCAAACTCCTGTGTCAGTTTCAATGCTCAAATTCATTTTAAAGAAAGATATGAGTGATCATATGCTAACTCAGAAAATGGTCTTTATGAGCCAGGTTCATGGACTGCGTGTTAACTGTTAGTTAGAAACAGCAGTTCTGTAAGATCAGATGCCCGCGATTCCATCCACACCCAGATGATCCAGCCTTGCTTTCGCCAATCAATTTTGTTTGCATGGTTCCTTAGCACTCTTTTTTACATCTTTTCTTTCTCCTTGCTTTGTTATAGGATGTCTTTTTTTTTTTTTGTATCACAAAAAAAGCAAATACACTCTTCCTCTCTCTAAAACTAAATCTTAAATGTTGTCTGTCTAAGCTGTACCAGGACTCTGCTTGTTATTTGATTACTTGGCTACTCGTTTTGAAGTTCTCTTGCACTTACTAGTACAAAGTATGTGTTTTCTTCTTTTCCCAACTATATTTTTTGAGGAATAAGTTGGAAACAATAAAATTCTTTTGAATGGGCCATTTGTAAATCCTACACAAATGGTTTCTAACCTTTAACCCACGTTATTATCAAGATATGGAATGTGAAACATTTAGATCAAAACAAAAAGTTTCTTCCAGGCTCCTTGGAGTTAGTGGTATCCAGGCCTTCTCCCAGATGGATGGTGCACTTTAGTCTATTTTCTGCCTCCGTAGTTTTGGCTTTTACAGATGTAATTTAATGGAATCATGCCATATATGTTATCTAGTAAATGCCCTTTGGTATCTATACACATTGCAATAGCCAAGTGGTGTCCTGTTGTACAAATAGAGTTCAGTGTGTTATACAACTACCAAGATAACGGATGTTTGCTTGCATTCCAGCTTTTGCCTGTTTTACAAATATATTTTTTATATTCACATTAAGTTTTTTTAAGGAAAGCATTCCTCTCTTCAATAATAATGTTGAGTGAGAGTATAGGTTAGTAAGTGGATGTACATTTGATGTTACGCGAAAATGCCAGCTATTTTTGCAAAGTGTTTGCACCATTTCACGTATATAAAGAATTGTGTGTGTATGTGTGTGTATGTATATATGTAGAACCTTAGATATCTACTCACATATAGTGGCATGCCACTGTAGCTTTCTTTCATGTACCCCTAATGAGTAATGACATTGAACATCATTTTGTGAAGTTTAACTTTGGTAGTGTCCATTCAAATACTTTATCCGTTGTAAAAACTGAGTTGTTTGCATTACTGACTCCTTCAAGTATTTATGTACTCTGTCTTCATCTGCTAAGGAATTGATCTCATTTCATCTAGTCTGTAGCTTGTAGTTTACTTCTGGTAACATCATTTAGGGAACAGGAGTTTATATTTCAGGTGAAATATGACTTATAAATTCTTTTTTGGAGTATCTATTTTTGTCCTATTTAGAAAATTTTGCCTAATCAGAAGTTAGAAAAGTTTTCTCTCACATTTTCTTTTAGAAGTATTGTAGACTTAGCTCATATGTTGTTAGTTCTGTGATTCATTTGTAGCTGCTTATTGTTTAAGGTGCAGCGTGAGAACTGAGAGTCGTGTTTTGCATGTGATGTCTCATTATTTCCTCACCATTTCTTGAAAACATCTTTTTCCTCTCTGAACCACCAAGGAACCTTGTGGGTAATCAATAGACTGTAAATACTGATCTTTATTTTCATTTTGAGTTAGTGGAAAGGTCATTCTTTTAGAATTGCACAACGACTTAAATATTGTTTAAGACATTTTCTAGCTGTGTTTCCTAAGATCATTTTTCATTAACTGGGATCCCGATCTAGAACAAAAATTTTTATAATATGTAACCTTTGAGATTTCTTTAAGAATTATATTAAATAAGGATTCATTGACTTATTCATACATTAATGGAAAATTGAAAGTGATATTACATTTGTTTTGAAAAGTTGGTTAATCTTCTCTTAATAGTTAGGTTCCTAATTGGGGTGGGGCTGCTTTTCAATCTTCTCATCTTACAAGTTGCTCTTCACGGATAAGACACTGAGCATGGTTTGAGATCTCAAAGAAGGTAATGAAAAGTGTCATCGCTGATTATGCAAACAAATTCTTCAACTAATCCAGGTTCAGGGGAGGTGAAGAAGGTTGGAATATGATCACATTCTTGAGTCATGTCCATAGAGTTTTAGGGTACGCTCACCTCTTCTTCGTTCACTAGAATAAGAACTCAAACAGGAACCCTCAGGTTGCAGCTCAAGAGTCTGAGGATGTTTTGTCCTTTAGGACCAGTTTGTAATTTTCCATTTCTGTTATCTCCATCGCCATAGCCGGCAAATAATTGTCTATTTAAAATGCATAGCATTCCCATCTATAAGCCGTACAAACTTGCTAAGTGCTTTGCTAAGAGTTTTATGTAAAAGGAGGCAAAGTTACATTGCTGTCAAGCAAGCTATCATTTAAATTAGATGCAACTGTGATTCAAGGATGGATTGTTGAACTGAGTGAAATTAGTTCAGCTCAAATTCCATTTCTGGCTTTAAGTAGAAAATAAATTGCTAAATAATCTTAACTGTCAACTTTATTATCCACAAATTGGAGCCAGTTCACCTATTAAGGCCTCTGAAACTTTGAATGGGATAATAAACGTGAAAACATTTTATAATCATTAATATCCTATACAAATATAAGTCATTGTTATTACTAAGACTCAGAGCCAACTTTAGAAAAGCATACGCTATTTGTTGACCAATGAAAATGACCCCTGAAGACCTCCTTCCCAAAATGAATCTGCATGTTCTGAAGATGTAATGTTACCTGTCATTTTCCGATGTGTGACACTTTGCCTTATGTTAAACAGGCCTTCTTAAATTTCCATTAGCTTAGATTAAATGGATCTCAAGGACTTAATTTTCTTTTTTAAAAAAGATTTATTTATTTTTATTAGAAAGGCAGATATACAGAGAGGAGAGACAGAGAAGATCTTCTGTCCGATGGTTCACTCCCCAAGTGATCACAACGGCTGGAGCTGTGCCAATCCAAAGCCAAGAGCCAGAAGCTCTTCTGGGTGTCCTACACAGGTGCAGGGTCCCAAGGATTTGGGCCGTCCTCAACTGCTGTACCAGGCCACAAGCAGGGAGCTGGATGGGAAACAGGGCCGCCAGGAATAGAACCAGTGCCCATATGGGATCCTGGCGTGTGCTAGGCAATGACTTTAACCACTACACTATCGCTCCAGGCCCAGGACTTAATTTTCAAAGCTGGATCCTAGGCAACCTTTGCATGTGTGATTCCCTCTGCTTTTTTGAATAGACAATAGAATTGAGACCTGGGAAATTTTCAAAGAGTAAAATGAATGGCGA
Source organism: Ochotona princeps (assembly GCF_030435755.1). Lineage (NCBI taxonomy): Eukaryota > Metazoa > Chordata > Mammalia > Lagomorpha > Ochotonidae > Ochotona > Ochotona princeps. Next base: position 15,497,731 of record NC_080840.1, on the reverse strand, counting down.
CATCTTGACAATGAAAACGAGTATGTTGGAAAGAATTTTTCTGTTTTTTGTTTGTTTGTTTGTTTAGGATTTATTTACTTTTATTGGAAAGGCAGATATACAGAGAGGAGGAGAGACAGAGAGAAAGATCTTCCATCTGATGATTCACTCCCCAAGTGACCGCAACAGCCGGTGCTGTGCCGATCTGAAGCCGAGTACCAGGAACTTCCTCCAGTTCTCCCACGTGGGTGCAGGGTCCCAAGGCTTAGGGCCGTCCTCAACTGCTGTCCCAGGCCACAAGCAGGGAGCTGGATGGGAACCAGGGCTGCTGGGATTAGAACTGGCACGCATATGGGATCCTGGCGTATGCAAGGCTAAGGACTTTAACCACTACACTACCGCGCCGGGCCTGGAAAGAAGTTTTTAAAAACCAAGTTTTTCTGTTTGGTCTTGAATAAACCCTAAAAATCACAGACATCAGTGATATTGTATTGTACAAGAATTAACATGAAGAATTGAGTATATTTAAGTAAAGAATTTGAGGAGCTTTGGTATATTTACATTGTCATGAAAGCATGACACTAATGTTAAAAAATGAACAATTTTAACCACTACGTTGCTTCTGTCAGTCTGCATTACCGCATATTCTCTAGAATTTTATGTAAATCGAATAATATAGTACTTAATCTTCCTATATAAATACAAATTTTTAATCTGGCTCTATTTACTTCACTATTTTGAGATTGATAAGGTTATAATGTGGATTGATCATTAATTCGTCTTCATTACTGAACCATATTTCTTTGTATGGAGACCACAGTTTGTGCCTTCACCTTTTTTGTTGTTCTGTGGCACAGTTTAACAGGTGCTGGGGTTTCCCTTTCTCCTCCGCCCACCTGGTTCTCCTCTCCCGTCTTTCAATAGTGTGCTCAGAAGTCCATCATACACCTTTTCACCTTCCATGGACCCTGGTTGACTCAAGCACAGCTAAAGCTACTGTGAAAACACATGTGTGAGTTCTTTCATGGACACCTACTTTCAATTATCAAGGAATTATTCAGGAATTAAATGGCTGACTCATGTCTGACATATATTTAGGTTTTTATGAAACTGCCCAGCATTAAAAAGATGAGAATTAATAGATGCTCTTCCTTAATAAGCTCATCCTTTATCTCTACATTTTAATCTTCTGTTCTCACAGTTCAATTCGTTTCAGCATATCTATGATTCTTAAAATATTTGTCCTTTAAAAAGTGGTTATTAAACTGACAGTGCCTCCCAATTCTCTCAAACGCTCGGTTTACTTAGTTTTTATACTCATTTTCCTGGTTATACCGAGGCATCAATGATCAGTGATACCAAGAAAAATTACATCGTGTAAGACTTCTTTGGTGAGGTGCCTGATCACAAATCTCCCCCTATTGTTATTATCTTTTATATTTATCATTGAGTTTTCAAAGTTTTTCTATTTCGTCTGTTCTCACAGACTGTTATTCTGCTAGTCTGTTCATTAATTTTTTATTGTTTCTCACAAATCATTCCTATTCAGTGATTGATATCAAATGTTCCATAAACCAGTGTTTCATATATATGCAACATATGTATATTTGTATGTATATGTGTATGTATATAAGTGACAAATTCACTTGCTATTGCTTCATCTGGCTACTAAGCCAAAATCCACACACCATTTCAGTTAGCTAACTCTGACTGCGATTAGGAAACTGTAATATCTCTTTAAAATTCATTTGTTCCTTTTGTTAGTCCTCCAAAGTGGTTATTTTTACTACAGTCTATACTTCTTGCTGTGGTAATTAAGTATTGAGGGACCTGAGTTCTTTCCAAAGGATGGCTCTACAATGATCAAGGAACCCAGAGTGAACTTAGACAGTCAGACAGTGGCCTGCAAAATGAGTACAAGGGAGGTGTTGGAGCCTGGCAGTGGCATTACTTGCACATATTTATTTTCATAAAGACCATAAGGCCCTTTCTGGATAAAACAGGAGCAAGGTAATATGGTCTCTGGCTATTCTGACAGCGCCCAGAAGCAAAACTGAATTAGGAGCTGAATTTCAGATGCAACATTATCTTTTTTTTTTCAATTTTCCAAAACAGTGACATGAAAATTTCACAGGCATGATTTATTTCCTGAATGTGTTGTTTAGATTCCTGTTACAAATGCCTTCATCCAGTAATGTACTGACGTAAGAATAAGACTCTGAAAGTCTTCCTTAGCTCACTTTGCTAATGAGTGCCTTAATAAAATTAACACCATTTAATTCCTGTTCAAACATTGTCCTACTATTTTATGTTATTTATGTTATTTTCAGTGGGTCCTGGGAAATGCAATTATATTGTGTTATTTATGCCAAAGTCCATATCATCCCCATTGCCAAACACTTTGAAGAAGCATGAAGGCCTCAAGAAAAACTAATCATATAATTATCATATATTTCATTTCTACATCTTTTTTACTGATTTAAAGGTAAACTAATAGAATAAACATATATATGCATATAAGCATATTTCATTCTATGTAAATATATATATATAGGTACTTTCAATATTTTAAGTGATTAAATGCAAGGATAATATCCTCTTTTTAGCACTTAGCAAAGTTCTTAATACATAATAGATCTTTTTGTTTGAAAAAGCATTGGGATTAATACCACTGAGCTCAGGTGAGAGAAAGGCAAAGACAGAATTCTGTAGTTGAATGGATGAAAGTTGCCTTTTTTCTTTATTGTGTTCTGAGCAAAGTTGGTATTAATCACATGACATGGTTCTACACACAGACATAGGCTGGACATAGTCTCCGAAGATGTCTGTGCTGGACAAATCGCCAGTGATGTCTGTGAGGAGCTGAGCTGCTTTCCAGAATGCCAAATGGGGAGGGTGTGTGAGACACTGTGTCTGTGCTGGATCAGCTCTTCTTTGGGCCTGTAATCACTTGGCAAGCAGGTCACTTGAGCAGTCAACGTCCTCTGCTTTGGCTGACTTCTTATTTTAATAACAGAGTTCCTGCTTCACTGGAGGAAAATTCAACTCAATAACAATTCTGTAACCACAGAAACAGCATGATGCCCATCCAAATCCTCAAGTGAGAGTAAAATGTACCAGCATGTCACCAAGCAAGATTTAAGGACAGTTGCATAATATGGTTCCTAACAGCCAGCAGACCAAACGAATGCCAAAATAATTTAATTGTTAAAGATGTCAAAACACATTAGATTGAATTTTATGCCACCTAAATATTGTGCTCTGTTTTAACAACTTGAATGGCAACAAGAAAATGTCATGAGCTGTTAGGCTATACAGAAGCCAAACTGATTCTCTACTCTTTTGTGATATTTTTTAAATGTATACACATTTTCTGTAACTAATACACTATATGTCTATTTTAAAATATAATTTGGCCTGATTTTTAAAATTATGGTTGTTGATTGCTTCTGATTGCTTAGGAAATGAGGCTGAGGAGGCCAACTTGGTTTCTAAATGGAGAGGCAGTTGATGTCGAAACCGTAACAGTATGTAAGCAGTCCTCATAGACATATAAAATACATTTTCACTTATCCAGACTAGAAAAACTCACCTATGTTAGCAGATGAATGGACAAAATGGCATATCCCCACAAATGAATACTACTCAATGATAGCAAGGGATTAACTGTTAGAGATAAGAATTGTAAAGGCAGAAACACTACAAAAAAAACATAAAATATTTTGTAAGGTGATGGTTATATTCTTGATTGTGGGAAGAGTTTCACAATGATAAATACTTCCACACTGAAGAAATCATTAATTTTATTTATGTTTAAGAAAGCTGTTTTGGGGCCCAGCACGGTAGCCTAATGACTAAAGTCCTTGCCTTGCACACACAGGGATCCTATATGGGCACTGGTTCTATTTTTTTAAATTTTCATTTTTTTTCTTACAGTTTTAAAAGTTTTTTTTACATTTTATTATTATTACTATTATTATTATTATTATCATTTTATGATATAGTTCTTCGGGCTCCTGGCATTTCCCTTATCCCAGCCCCAATTCCCTCCCCCCCCCAACTTGTTCCTCTATATCATTACTAAAGTATACTTCTTCATACCCAGTCATATGTCCATCATTGCGGGCATGGACAATGGCAGAGAGTCCAGAATTCTATTGTAAAGATATAGTAAGCAGTTTCATTGTAAGTCCATCTTTGTCTGGAAGTAGAAATGCATACTGCATTGTATCTTCACATCTGGATGTTGGTCTCCATTTCACAGCTACTCTACATCCCCTCAAATGAAAAGTCATAATACAAAATCAACAATAGAAAGAAAAATAGAAATTTACAATGCCATGAAGTTAAATGACATGTTACTAGATATGACAGTCTCCATTACACAGCTACTATACATCCCCTTAAATGAAGAGTCACAAAACAAAATCAACATCAGGAAGAAAAAAGAAATTAACAACACCATGAAGTTAAATAACATGCTACTAAATGACTAATGTGTAGCTGAAGAACTGAAAATCAAGAACCTTCTTGAAGAAAATGATGCTACTGTATGATCTATGAGTCATTGAAGAATTTAATCAGAAGAAAGTGTTTTGAAGAGATGAAACTAACCGAAAACATCAAATCTCATGCGATATAGTTTCCTCTGATTTTTGTTGGTGAAGTGTGTCTCTTCTAAACAACAAATAGATGAGTTTTGTTTTTTAATCCAGTCTACTAATCTATGACGTTTGATTGAGCTTAAGCCATTTACATTCAGGGTTAATATGCATGGATGGTACTTTGGTCCTGTCATTTTAGGAATGGGTTGTTCATTGGTTTAGCCTTTGTCATTTTACTGGGATGTTCTTCCCATTTGCCTTTGGTTTTGTTGGGTGCTATTCCTCTTCTCTGTCAAGAGAACATCTTGAAGTATCATTTGTAGGGCAGGTTTGAAAGAGGCAAATTCTTGTAACTTTTCTTTACTGTGGAAGAATTTTATTTCATTTTCAAAGACAAAAGAGAGTTTTGCTGGATATGTTATCCTAGGCCGACAATTGTTTTCTTTTAGAATCTGGAATATGTCACTCCATTCTCTTCTGGCCTGTAGAGCTTCCTGTGAGAGATCTCCTGTGAGTTTAATTGGCATTCCTTTATATGTCAACTGATTTTTTTTTCACATGCACATTTAAGGATCTTTTCCTTATGTTCAATTGAAGAGAGCTTGATGATCATGTGTGGTGGTGAAGATCTCTTTTGGTCAAGCCTGTTGGGAGTTCTGGGCACTGGTTCTAATCCCAATTGCCCCACTTCCCATCCTTCTCACTGCTTTTGGCCTGGGACAGCAGTCGAGGATGGCCCAAAGCCTGGGAACCCTGCACCTGCTTGGGAGACAACTGGAAGAGGCTCTGGGCTTCTGGTTTTGGATTAGCTCAGCCATTAGGAAGCACTCCAAAGAGCATTTTTGCTTTCCTTCAGCTTTATGTCTGACATATATTTAGGTTTTTATGAAATTGCCCACCATTAAAAAGATGAAAATTTACATTTATTTACATTTCTTCTAGTGGTTAGTGATCTTGCCCTTTTTCATGTGCATTTGCCATTTGTACTTCATCCTTTGAAATATGCCCATTTATTAACTTTAAAAATCACATAAATACTGTAAGAAATTTTTATTTCACCAAATATAATTGTTTAGTAAATTTTAATCCTCACAAATACCTTCATAAGTAGTTGTTTTAGTCTCATTTTCTTCATCCGTAGCATAAGAGGACAAGTACTCATCTAACAAATACCACCCTACTCTGAAGTGATAGTAACATGAGATACAATTTTCCCACTTATGAGCTATCTTCATTTTGGACCAAATAATTCTGATTTGAAGGATACTGACCTGTATATAGCATTCCTTCTAATGTTCCTTCCATCTTTCCTTCCTTCCTGCATTCCTTTACTCTCTGTTTGCCTCAATATATAAACCCTTTTTCAATGAATGTTCTACATAGACACCCAATATGGACATGTATTTGAATTTTTACTCACATTTATATATTTAATAGGCATAAAGCCAGAGACAGAAAAGGATATATGGAGAGGTGGGGAAGAAATCTCATTTGTGACTCTCCAAATGTCCTCAATGACCAGGGCTGGGCTAAGTCCAGGCCTCGAGGCAGAATCACAATCCAAGACACCTGCAGAAGGTAGTAACACAATTACTTAAACCAACACCATTGTCTCCCAGAATCTGTGTTGGCAAGAAACTGGAGTCAGGAGCCAGAGCTATGAATTCAACACAGGGACCTAGAAGTGGACAAGATATCCTAACTACTAGACCAAACACTTGCTTCCAACATGTAAAAGTTCACACAATATGTCACTGCATAAAAATGTAACACATCAGCTGCTTTCCTTGAAATGTTATGGTTCTGACATACTGTTTTCACTTTCTGTATTTTGTGATGATTTTGAAGTCTGCAAAAGTTTGCTAGGGAGCAAACGAACTTTGGGCTCATTTGCTTCTAAGGTTAGCTGAAGATTTGTCAGGAAGAACATCTCTTGTATACAAACCAAGCAAATCCTAGTCCATAACTCTAGCTATCTCTTTATCTAACTCTTATACATCAAATTCATCTTTTCTCTGTCATATATCATATCAGGGCCCCATAATCGGACATGTAGAGAAAATTTCTCTAGCCCAAAGCTTGCAAGAATTATTCAAGCCATCTTGTCCTATTCCGATAACTGTTATGCATGTCTTTTCATGAAATTCCATTAAAGGTTGTGGCCTACCTTTACCCTTGATTCTGTCTTCTCACAATCTTTAATTCTCCTTTTGCTCTGCATAACATTCAATGACCCTGCCCCCATCATCCCCACTCTAGGTGGGTGGGGCTTTGAACACCAGAAATTTCCCTTCAAGCTTTACTAATATTTCTTCTGTGGTCACACAGGCTTTGGCACATCTTACTAAATACACACACATACATTAAATATATGTGTATATATGTGTATTTATAGATGTGTATACATATATAATTATGTATGCATTATATGCTTATATACTGGGTATTTATATAATGTTAACAATATAGAATATTGTATACATTGTATATCATATAATAATATAATACATTATGTATTTTCTATAACATATAATGCATATAATATACACATATCTAATGCATATATATGATTAAATATGTGTGTGTATTTGATATAAACATATATTATATATATTTAAAGATTTTTTTAATTGAAAAGTCAGATTTACAGAGAGAAGGAGAGACTGAGAGAAATATCTTCCATCTGCTGATTCACTCCCCAAGTGGCCGCAATAGCCAGGGCTGAGCTAAGCCGATCTGAAGCCAGGAGCCCAGAGTTTCATCCAGGTCTCCCATGCAAGTGCACGGTCCCAATGCTTTGGGCCATCCTTGACTGCTTCCCTAGGCCACAAGCAGGGTTGGAAGAGAAGTGGAACAGCCAGGATATGAACCAGTACTCATATGGGATCCTGGAGCATGCAAGGCAAGGACTTTAGCCACTAGGCAACCATGCCAGGCCCAATACTGATAATCTTATAATTTGCATTGCTCAGGTCTTCCTTGCTTTAACTAAAATATCTAAGAGGAGCTTCTTGGGAAGAAAAATGGTTCCATCAGCTTACAAAACTGGGTGTAACATCCAAGAGCAAGCAGTTCCATTAGTCTGATGCCTGGTGGAGTCTGGAGAGTCAGGAGGTATGCAGTGGCATGGTGACGCACCAGGTAGACAGAAATAGGACTCACACATGTCTTAAAGAGCCAGCCAACTCTTCAGAATTACCCACCAAAGACATGTACCCAGGGACCTGTAGACATCAAACCCGATCTCTCAGTGTTACAAATTAGTTCCAGTCTCCAATCTCAATCCATCAGTAAATTTAAAGTCTGCAAGAGCTTGGGGACCCAAGGCCTGTTTAATCCATAATAGAACACTTACCCCCTTGACTCCTAAATTATCCACTTCATTTTCCACAGATGCTGACTATACTTGGCTCCTTAAATCATAAAAAATGAATTAATGTAGATATTATCTTCCCAAGATTACATAGAGGCAATCAGAAGTTTAGCTATTTTTTTTTAGGTATACTATGTTTATTCATTATAATAGAATAATAGAGTCGATAAATCACAGCATAATTTTGCAACACACAATCTTTACATAGGCTTTCTTTTCACATATGACCATGAATAAGTTGTTATCACATTTTCATTATACTGTATTACAAGATAATTCACCAAACTAAATTTCAAATAAAGGTGAACCAATATACTAGGTTTGTGTCTTATATGTTGTACACATTAATGCTGGAGATTAAATGTTGCTACCATTTTACAGCTTTACTTCAACTTCACCCACCCAAGTTCTCTTTGACTTTTTCTTCCTCATAAGCAGCTGCACACAAACCAAAAGACAAATTTATATGTTCTAGTTCTACACTGAATCCCATGATTCTCCATCACCCACCATATTCAAGACAAATCCATTAAGGTTGCACATAGGCTTCACCAAGCTGCAGCCTCTGCCTACCTCTCCAAGTTTTTATCATACTCTAACAGCATCAAATTATTCACAACTCTCCCTATGGCTACCCCCACGCCAACACCTGTATCAGTGTTTTATAAAAGGTACTTACTTAATCTTCCTGGAACACATTTCCTGTGAGCTAATCCACTTGTATGCTTTAGAACTTAATATCATTTATAACCTTGGTAAAATTCATCTTAGTGATTCCTTCTCTTAACTTTGAGTAATCTCATCTATCTTTACTACTTTTCAATAATGTTCATCTCTCTATTCTTATGCATAGTACACAGCAGCATGATTATATGCTTTGATGTTTGTCTCTTCTATCATCTGACATTTTTTGGGAAAAAGGTTGTTTAATTTTGTTATCAATACCATCAATAGAGCTGTGGACATAGGGACCATCACATAAACTTTATTGGACAAACTGGCTTCATTTTAGTAAGCTGAAGTTATAACTGGGTTGAATTTTAAGAATAATGCTATACAAATTAAATTATCTTTAAAAAATAGTGCTATCTCCCTATTTGCCTAAGTTGAAAAGAGGGTAAATCTCCAGATAAGCAAGTGTAGAGCGCTCTACAAAACTAATCATCTTTTTTTTTTTAGCAACAATTATAAGACACATTTTTCTCTTCCCAATTGCCTACAGGCAGAGCAAGCTTCAAAGATAAAGAATAGGGTATGATATTTCAGGGAATTTGGGTAATCATGAGGAAGAGAATATGGTTCACTGATTCTCTAAAGGAGAAGTTTAGAATTTCCCAACTGGCTCAATATATAAGACCTGCTTAAGATACTACAGGTGTTTTAAACTCTGGAACTAAAGTAACTAATCAGCGGGAGGGTAAGTCAGGAGCAAAGGAATCAAGAAGTTTATAGAAAGTATAGATTTAGGTGATCTTGTAGAAGCAAATTATATGTAAGATTTACTTTATTTCTCGTTTGAAAGAATTAACAGAGAGAGCGAGGAGAGACAGACATCTTTCATCCACTGGTTCACCCTCCAAATGGCCAAAAAAGCACCAGCGCTGGGTCAGTCAGATGCTGGGAGCCAGGAACCTCCTCCAGGTCTCCCATATGGATGCAGGCATCCAAGGGCTTGGGCCATCCTATGCTATTTTCCTAGGCCAATAGTAGGGAGTTGTCACAGAAGTGAATCCTAAATGAAATGTTTTTATCTTTATACTTTTTTTTGACAGAACTAGGATACACATATACACACACAAACACATCACCCTTGGTCAACACAGAGTCAAGATCGACATTATCACTGTCTTCTACCTCCATCCACATGGCATAGCACACGAAATTCTTTAGGAGCAATAAAATACATGGAGCGGATACCTACTATGGAAACAATGCTGTCCCTCCTTCTGCACATTCCCTGAAGGACCTGCTTAAGATTATTCTATAATAAGGATAAAAGTATAATAATATAATAATATAATAAGGATAATAGTATAGTACTGAACAAGTAATACAGTTGATTCTTATTATTATCAAGTACTATGTGCCATATAGTTGTACCTGCTACACTTTCATATGACTGGCAGTACAGCAGCTTTGTTTACACCAGTATCTCCATAATTAAGTGGGTAATGCATTGTGGCATGAGGATTTGAGAGCTATAATGCTTGGGAATTTCTTAGCTTCATTAGAATCTTATGTGACTACACTCACTGAACGACGCACATGTGAGTATAGCTAGTAGACATAAACTATACAGACCCTGACAGCACATTTAATGCAAACTGTGGTCAGCAAGCAAAATATAATCAGAATGAGAAACAGTATAGAAAATGCTAATGCAGACTTAAGAAGACACGGCATGAACAGGGAACCATATACGGGTTGCAGTGGAGATCAAATGAAACAAGTGTGACTAGACTTTGGTGAATAGAAAGCATATTCAGGAAGATGTTGCATGAAGAGTAGAAACTTAGAGTCAACCTGGCCTAGGTTTAAAAGGTTATCCTAGTCCATATCAACTGTCTGACTTTAAGATGGCAAATGATTGCCGTGAATTTTTGGATAAAGCAGTCCTCAATGATACCCTTACAAGCACTTGGTAAATAACCCAGACTTGAGAGTCAAGCTGTCCTTTGTCCTTGAACCGGTCCTTTGCCCAGTGTTATGGCTATTCTGTGGAACATGTGAGTTCAGTCACAATATGGTACGCGTACTTGCTCTCATCATCTTTAGAATGGTATAAGAATTCTGTTTTGTGGTTTGAGATACTAATGTCATTTTGACAACATTGAAGAAATATTTGTTCCAACTTTGCTAAATAAAATGGTTGAGTAGTCTTTCAACTAACATTAAACATTACCATCTGAGAAAATCCAGGAATTTGCTTTAAACTTTAAGTAAAACTGGCAGGAAAATACTAAATTCTGAATGCTACTAAGGGGAGAGGAGAAATATCATTTTAGAAAAATGTAGTTCCCACCTCCCCCCCAAAAAAACGGCTTTTGCGCAAGCAGGGACTCTGGTGACTCATTCTATGATTGTTCACATATTATGTCATGTTTAGATTCTCTGCCCCTCTTGGGTTTGAGTGATCTTGGTTAAAACTACCATCCAGGAATAAATTAACACGATCCTGTGAATGACACTTCAGTTTGAATTAAGAAAAAGATTATAGAACACAGATATAAAAGATTTTTGAATTATTATATGATTTGTTTGCATTTTAGGTTTAATGTATTACAAAGGAATAAAAAATAATGAACAATACAGAAAACATGTTATATGAACTAATAGTTTCTTATCAAAGGAAGATAGTAATTTTTATAAACTTAGCACAACTTAAGTGTAAAATGTTGATAAAGTCTAATGTGCCCAGTGTTCCAGGCCTGCACATCATTTACCACTCTGAGTTACTGGAATAGCTCCTGGTGCAACAAGTTCCATTCATGGTATGTGCCTTATACCACTTTACATTTACAAATTCACAATTTTCTTCATTATGGAGTATAATAATATGCTATGCAAACTTGCAAGCTAAGAGAAACGCAATGTAGCCAAGGTATACAATAAACCAGCCAGCTAAGTTTGCACAATTGTACTTTGGGATATTCCAAAATGAAATTGCCTAATGAGGCAATTCTTCAATGGCATTCCTGCCTTCAAGTAGCACCTGAATCTATATTAATCTCCATAACCACAAGCCTTCCCACAGAAAATTGCATGCCCAAGAAACGATAAATAGAGCGGTGTGCGCCGTTCCCAGAGTCAGCTCCTGCTGCTGTACTTCTGACTTAAAGGGAATCAGCTGCTCCGGTCTTGTCCTGCTTCTGAGACACCGGGATGAGGTTCCGCCCGCGTAAAGAAAACCACACATCTCGTTCTTCCAGAGGATTTATCCAGTAACATTGAACAATGCTAATGTGTCTTTTATATCTTAATACACTCAACACTTTCATGCATAATATTTCTGACCAATTGCAGATAAACTGTTTCGTCTCTGGAGTGAATTTGAGTAATTATAAAACAGCAAAAGTAAATAATTTGGGCAATTATGAGTTCAAGGCCCAGATTTCAAATTCATCTCTCTTTACTATCATAAATGATTATAAGGAACTTCATAGGTGTTTCTCAAAAGAAAACGTGCTAGGGCCCGGCGGCGTGGCCTAGCGGCTAAAGTCCTCGCCTTGAACGCCCCGAGATACCATATGGGTGCCGGTTCTAATCCCGGCAACTCCACTTCCCATCCAGCTCCCTGCTTGTGGCCTGGGAAAACAGACGAGGACGGCCCAAAGTTTAAAAAAAAAAAGGAAAAAAACAAAATGTGCTAGCATCAGAAGGTATGTGAAAACAATGCTTAGCATCATTAATCATTGGGAAAATGCAATAGATCACAATGACATGGGTTTTTATTGAAAATAGGAAAGGTAATAAGTCTTGACTTGGATGTAGACAAATAAAAGTATTGTACATTCTTGGTAAGAGTATAACTTAAACCAACCACAATGGAAGTCCTCAAAAACTGAAAATAAAACTATTACATGATCCAGCAAAGCCACTTTTAATTACATATCCAAGTAATTTTTTTTTAGTTAAAGGAATTTTGAAGTCAATATGCTACTGAAAATATCTGTATTCCATGGTCATTTTTGACATGGTTCATCCTAGTGCGGGGGCTGCCGTGGTGGGCGGCACCTGTGTGCGCCTGCGCAGCCTGCTCGACTCCGGGCAGTGGAGGCAACGCGCGGGAGAGCAGATGAGAGACCACCAGGCTGCTGAGGAGATGACCTTAGTGGTGGACGAAGTGAACAACCTTGTCAAAGAGGCCATTGAGAGCGCCCTCGTTGGAAACGCCTACCAGCACAGTGAGGTGAACCAGTGGACCACAACGTCGTGGAGCAGACGCTGAGCCAGCTCACCAAGCTGGGGAAACCCTTCAAGTATGCTGTGGTTATGGGTCATCATGTAGAGGAATGGCGCGGGGCTCCACACGGTCAGCTCCTGCTTCTGGAACAGCTCCTCTGACGGGAGCTGCACCGTGTGATGGGAGAACAAGACCAGGTACTGCATCCTCAACGCCTTTGGTCTGTCCATGTGACCGCCTGCCCGGTGGGCGACCGTTCTTCTGTCTCGGCCTTTCTGGTCTGCCCTCATCACTAGCCGCTCACTCAGCGGACACCATGCTCAGTATCTTTAAGTGTTTGTTTTGTGACACTCTCAAAATGTAGAGAGGAACCAAATGGCCGCACTCTTATGTGAGCGCTACACCACGGTCACACCGATGTCACCAGCAGTGGTTGGGCAAAAGCCCGCGTAGGCCCTCGTCCCTGCTTGGAGCCTTTCTTTGCAAAGGTGCTAAAACTGAAATCCGCTAGCAGGGAGCTTCCTCTTTCCTCTGTGATAATTCGAGTACACTAATTCTCCATACTTTTTACTTTGTTAGAATAAATTATTCAAATGTAGAAAGAAAGAAAGAAAGAAAGAAAGAAAGAAAGAAAGAAAGCAAGCCAGCCCAGGGCAGAAGTCTGGTGGCTAAAGTCCTCGCCTTGCACGCACCACGATCTCATATGTGTGGGCATCGTGTCCCATCTGCTCAACTTTCCATCCAGCGTCTTGCTTGTGGTCTGGGAAGGCAATAGAGGGCAAAGGCCTTGGGACTCTGAACCCCTCTGGATGACCTAGAAGATGCTCCTGGCTTTTGGCTCAGCTCCAGCTGTTGTGGCCACTTGTGGAGTGAATCAGTGGACAGACGATCCTTCTCTCTGTCTCTCCTCTGTATAAATCTGACTTTCAAAAAAAATGATTAAATCTATTTTTAAAAATGGAAGCAACTTGGAGCTGGCATAGTGGCTCAAATGGCTGATCTTCTGCCTCCAAATTTGGCACCTCATATGGTTGTAGTTCATGTCCCAGCTGCTCCAATTTGCATTCAGCTTCCTGATTATGGCCTGGGAAAACAGTCGAGAATGGCCCAAGTTCTTGGGACCCTGCACTCCTGTGGGAAATGTGGAAGAAGCTCCTAACTCCTGGCTTTAGATCAATTCTGGCCATTGCGATCATCTGGGGAGTGAACCAGCAGCTGGAATATCTTTCTTGGCCTTTCTTTTTCTGTAAATCCATCCCAGGGTCCCCAGTGTGGAACATGTTCCAAAGGTACTGCTTAAGTGATTTTAATAGTTCTGAGATGTTGTTGATTTCATTGATCCAAGATTGAAGAAAATCTTTAAAGGTCCATTGGCTGACATAGTCCACCCCAGAGTCTCCACTCACCCAGATACTAGCTGTCAAAGCTTGTCCAGGAGACCTGTCCAATTTGCTCTGACCTCCATGGTCCTACACATCTTCTGCCAGCCTCAGTGAATTGCCTGTCACGTCTCCATGTACATCTGGGCATGCTGCCTGCCACACAGGCTTCAACAACTGAGGAGACCCACTTCTGACAGATGTACTCCATGGTCATGCCACAGATCCTGTGAGACCTCCATGATTGGGATTCTGACTCTACTATCCTGTTGGAAACCTCACCAGAAGTGACCCCAGTCCTTATTATTTTATGTTGAGGCTCTTGGTTCTATAGACCTTCAAGCTCTATTTTTTTCTGTCCTGATTTTCCATAAAAGGGCATTGATTGCAAGTAATTAGAATCAAGTACTGGTACTCTAATCAAATATTAACTCTAATTGTCTGATCCCAAGTTTCCAACTAAGACCTTCAAATTGAAACAATGAAGTAACATTACAAGTACTGTAAGACCATGCTAGTTAAACCCAATGTCAAAATTCTGCATGCTTTATAATATTTAATCCATATTTTATAATTATCTATAATCATCACACAATTTTCCTACTCTACATGATTCATGAATCATGGTCTTCATGACCAGGTTGTTAGTAAGAATCCAAGGTAGACATAGAATACTCTGCATATTTAAGCAGAGTGGAGTTGAAAACTGAAAGTTAGTAATTACGAAGTTAATTGATGCCCTGGAGGAGTGGAAGTAACGGAGGACACCACTGTTCGTTGGAATGTAAGAACATTTCCTGTGGGTGTGACTCAGAGATGCCCTGTGGTCTACCGTCACCACTGTCACCATTGCAAATGCCATTCCACCCACAAATTGGGTCCAGCCACTGAAAAAGAAAACAGGATGCCCAACTGTTTCTAATCAGTCACTTTTTATTCTACTGATTATCATTAGAAACTGCAGCTAGAAGGAGGTCTACACTTCAGCTGTTATGTTCTCAGGAAAACGAAAAATAGAAACTTCCTGAAAGTTTTGCCCTGAACATTTGAGCTTTCACCTTCATACAAGTGGCTATTGAATCTCGATCTTTCTTACTCTAATTTCAAATTGGAAACTCAGTTTCAATATGAAAAATAATTTTATATTATAAATGTCTTTCTGTATCTTATTCCCTGTCTTCAAACTGTATGCATTTCTAGAATAACTAAAAGCATAAACTGGGACAAACATTTGGCATATCAGTAAGGCATCCCTTCAGAGACCTACATTTTGTGTTAGCATGTCTGGGACCCAGTTCAAGCTGTGCTCCTGATTCCAGCTTCCTGTTAATGCTCACCCTGGGAGGCAGCACGAGATGGTGTAAGTCATTACTTTCCTGCTATTCATAGGGGAGGTCTGGATTGGCCCCACCCCAGATGCTATGGGTATTTAGTAAATCAGTGCACGGGAGGCTGCTCTCACTTTCACTCTCCCCTTCTCTCAAATACCTAACAAAAAAAGCAAACACAAAGTTTTCCCCAAGTATCTCTCTCTTCATACCCAGTTTTAATCAGTGATGCTTTTCTCCAAAGTGTTCAAGTACCATACCTCCATTTATCAGAACTTACCATTTCTGTTGCTCTTTCTTAATACATGATGATAGAAAATGCAAAAGAATGAATAACATATGGACATACTGAACCTCTCATTTTGGCTTTTGTTTTGAAAGATTACTAACAGCTGAAGCGTATATCCCTTATAACAACAGATCACATAGTGAAGTTTTTAGTCTGCATTTTAGTAAGATTTTATTTGATCATGTATTTGAGAATGCTGATGCCCCATAGAGTTATTGATCATTTTGAAGAACAGACTCACTAAATGGAGAAGTCAATACAATATTTAATGTGAAATAGCTGACTTAGGTAGTGATTATAATCAGATAAAGTATAATCGAAGATTTTCCAAATGTCATCTTTGACACTAGACATATAACATCTATTACACTACTTAAAATCACTACGTAAACAAGCCAGCACAATCTTTAAATGGAATTAGTTCCTCTAGCTATGCACATTTGGGGGAGGTTATTATAAAGATTAAATATGATATTGCTACCTTAAAGTTTAATGTGGTGCTAGTTTTAAAGCATACAACAAATACTAAATTTTTGGCTAAAATTCATTTCACTGACTATATTAATGCCATCCTCCTTCCTATTAGAGATTTCTTAGGGTAATGTTGCAAGCGGTATGATTTTTGATAGTCACTATTATACTTCTTTGTAGGTCCAAAAGTGAAATTTATCAGAAATTCAGTGTAAAAGCAAGGATTTCATGGAGGAAACCAACAGGCTATATTGACTGAACTGGAAAGAATAAGAAGTAAGTAGTTCTGTTTCCAGTTCTCATGATATATAAGTATCAGTTTTCACATAATTATCATTTCAAGGGGGGAGATTTGAGCATTAAACAAATTCTAGGATCATTGGCTTAAATTAAGATCATTCTTTTTTATTAAGCATAATGGTAGATTATGTTAATATTGAGAAGAAAATACATGTGAGTTGTCATTGTATGTCTGCATGTGTGTGTTTCATTCATTAACACATTACAAATTTAAAAAGCAATATTTTTTTTTTTTTTTTTTTTTTTTTAAAGATTTATTCATTTTATTACAGCCAGATATACAGAGAGGAGAGACAGAGAGGAAGGTCTTCCATCCGATGATTCACTCCCCAAGTGAGCCGCAACGGGCCGGTGCGCGCCGATCCGATGCCGGGAACCTGGAACCTCTTCCGGGTCTCCCATGCGGGTGCAGTGTCCCAATGCCTTGGGCCGTCCTCAACTGCTTTCCCAGGCCACAAGCAGGGAGCTGGATGGGAAGTGGAGCTGCCGGGATTAGAACCGGCGCCCATATGGGATCCCGGGGCTTTCAAGGCGAGGACTTTAGCCGCTAGGCCACGCCGCCGGGCCCTAAAAAGCAATATTTTAAAAAGTATACAATGCCATAGAGATTGTCAAGCTCTCATTCACACCCCCATTTTTTATTTCTATAGTGGTCTTGAATATATCTTGAGACGTGGTCAAAAGAGCTGGTTATAATAGCTTATTACAAATCACCAGAGGTTATACAGGCCAGGCATTTTCTTATAAAGATAGTACAACTGATGGAGGATTTTCTTTACACACTATCATCTCAATAAATACTTTGTAAATAAATTGATGAAATATTTAACTGGTTAACTATTGTTGAAGTTAATTTATCATTATACTCGTATCCCAATTAAAATCTTAATTACCTCAATTTTGAAAAATTTGAATATTATAAAAAGAGGCTAAGGTGCTATCTTGATTGAATCAGTAGCTTTCTGTCAGATTTTCTCTCTACAGGGACAGCTTCTAGATTGTAGCCACTTATGCATCTCTGTTAGGGAATGCAGAAGGTCACAGGAGAGGTGAACTAAAGGAATAAGAACATCATAGCTAGGTGAAGGTCATCAGCTAAGCATGAGCCTGTGTGATTCCTCCCCACATAGCACACCCTGAGACTTCCCACTGGGAATGGATGTCTGGGTTCACCAGGGAGAAGCCACTTCTTGTCAGTCTTTGCCTCCTTTTGGCAGAAGAGGACTTGACAAGACTGGAATCGTTGGAACTGGCCTCCCTGCAAGATGCAAAGTGGGATATCCCAGATGCAAGCTTGTTCTTCTCCCCTCTGTGAGCAGTGGGGTGGAGTGGGAAGTACTGCCTGCTTGGCCAACCCAGCTCTGTGACAGGAAGCAGAGTTTTGCAAGCCAGAGGAGCTGAGGGAATGCTCTCAAAACCACACTTCTGCTTCTTGGCACTGTAAGTGGACGGGAAAGCATCCTGTGGGGATTGGCTTTTGTCTAACATGCATGTTCACATGCTCTTGATGAAGCCATGATTTCTAACAGAAGGTTTGTTGCAGAGCTCAACTCAGGATGAAACTGAAGAGAGCATCCTGAAAGAAAAGCCTGTGGTGTGGCATAACATGTGAAACTGCCTCCTGCCACAGGAGCATCCCATACAAGCACTGCCTAGAGTCCTGGATGCTCCACCTCTGATCAACTCCCTGCTAACACTCCTGGAAAGTCAGCAGAAAATGACCCAAGACCTTGGGTTCCTTCACCCACATGGAAGACATGGAAGAAGCTTGCTTCTGGATTTGGTCTAGCCCAGCCCTTCTAGCTTTGGGGGAGTGAATCAATGGATAGAAGATACTCACCAGCAGATGGAAGATCTTTCTCTCTGTCTTTCCTTCCCCTCACCCATGATGTGATCAGTCTTTCCAATAAATTTTTTTTTAAATCTTTAGAAACCATTTATAAATGGGGCCTTTGAAGCAATAGTTGAGATGCCAATGGGTCAGCCATACTCATATCGTAGCCCCTGGGTTTGAGTTCCAGCATCATACCCTATTTCATATTTCTGATAATACACACTTTGAGAAGTAGCTGGTGATAGTTCATGTAGTTGGGTCCCTGTTTCTTGTAGGAAAAAAAGATTGACTACTAGTATGGTCTGGCCAGTGCCCTACTGTTAAGACATTTTAGGATTGCATCAGCAGATGGAAAATTCTCTCTCAAACAAACAACTCTAAAAACACTTACAAGGAAAAATTTAAAGCCTTTTCATCTCATGGAAAAGAATCATGCATCATGTTCTTTCACCTTCACTAAATTCAAAGTGATTAGAATACCAAGTAGCTAAAACCTCCTATTGGAGTTTTCACTGGGATCATGTTACATTTGGAAATTAACTTGGGGAGAATGGATACCTTACAAATATTTAGTCTTACTCTACAGGCTTATCCCTCTCAATGAACCCATTTTTCTCTAATTGAACCAAAAAGAGTATGTTTTGCTTTCTCCTATAATATCCATTTCTATTGTTCTATCATACAGTTTGTTTTGTCTCAATATCTGTTTGGGTTTCTTGCCAATGAAATATAATTAGGATTGGAGTTTGGGATAAGATCATAGAGTGACCCTGTCCAAAAAATAATATCTGTTCCTACGGTGAGTGCAATAAAGACTATGTCGCCTCAGGACACAAAATGTACTTGCCAGTGACATTCCCCCTTAGTGGATGTTTTCCTAACCTTTGCCACACTCATCTGCCTGCATACACTATGCCTTCTAAGGTCTGAAAATATAAAGTTAAGATTTTCTGATTTAGAGTGGATTAGAATTGTGAATTAGTAATGAGAATTGTATTCCCTGCTGAAAGAACATGTTTTTACCTACCTCGGGGGGTGGGGGACACAACCTTTTAAGTCAGTCAGGTTTGTGGGAAATAGCAATTATAGTCAATTTTTAAATTTTGGATAAAATGAGATTAAGAGGAAAAAAGACAATTACTGCTTTCTAAATTTTGATATCAACACAAAAGCAGTATGGCCTTTGGAAAGATGGCATTCTTTCTATTGCTGATATATTGAATTAATGAAGTGATGTAAATTTTTAAAATTCTTACTTATTTTAGAGACAAAATAGAAACAGTGAGAGAGACCTTCCACCTGTTGGTTCATTACCCAAATGCCTGCACTAGCCAGGACTGGGCCAGGCTGAAGCCAGGAGCTCAGAACTCCATGTATATCTCCCTTGTAAATGGCAGAGGCCCAAGAAATTGTTCCATTTTCTGCTGCTTTAATGGGCACATTATCAGGAAATGTATAGGGATTAGAGCATTGAAACGTGAACCAATGTTCCTATGAAATGCCAGCATCTCAGGCCATACTTTAACTAGTGGTGCCACATTCAAGCTCTGGAGAAACTTTAAGCAGTTTGCTTAAGCTACATGAATTTTATGAGAAAGCTAACACTTACTAAATGACAAGAAGTTTCAAAAGCTCTGAGTTTTATTTTATACCATTTATTCACAACTTACAAAATCAAAGATCAATGCTACTTTTTAACCAAAAATAATATTTTTATGTTAAAAATTCAGTAATATTCCATCATGTTTTGCTCAGTATTAACAAGGAAGTTCTCAATGTGTAATTGCTTTAAAACAAATGAACTTGTTAAAATCTTTGTAAATAAGATTCACATATCTTATTCAAAGATTGCAAATAGCTCTTATTATTGCCATTAAAATCACTGCTATACCTTGAAGTTAAAATGATGACATATTCCAGTGACAAGTGGCAGTGGAATTGCTGGACCAGAAAATGAAAGCATCAAAGAGCAAACAGCATCGGAAGGAAGATCTGGCAGCACACTGTGGTTCCCTATGTGGGCTGAGACCAACCCTCCTTCAAGTCTTGCTCTCACAGCTCTGAGGTTACAGGCAAGTTAATTGGCAACATTTCTTGAGTGTGCAGGCCAATTTCCCTCACATTCTATCAACCTGCTCTGGCATGATGATGAGGTTAGAAAAATTTGAGGCTGAAAACCTGGAAATCTAATAATGCAGAGCTCCAGCACGTCATATGTGAGAAATGAACGAGGTTGTGAAGGAGTAGTCCAAACAAGCCCAATGAAAAGAACCGAGTTTCACTTCAAATGTTGATTGGATTACAGCAGGCCCATAGCAATGGACAGAAATGACTGCTGGCTCTCCCCAACATCAGTGCCAAACTTAAACTGAAGAGAAGGCCAGCAAGAGGAAATACATAGCAATGAGCAACGCCAGTCCGATTCAGGTTTTGTGTGGCTGGAATCTTTATTATTCCCCTTTGAAAAAAATAGCACTGATTTAAAGAATAGGTTTCCACATATGTATAACTAGCCACACGCAGTGCTGAAATGTAATTTTCAGAGCTCCATTATATTTACACCGCAGCTACGTCTGAAAAACAGAGCCCTAAATGAGAGATATATTGGTTAAATATTACTTTACATACTTGGTAGGAAGATTATATGTAGTTTTTTTCACTTTGAATTTTTTTAGCATTTATTTCAATAGATTGCTTCAAAAACTAGCAAAAGACAAAGCAGATTGTGATTGTATCACCCCGGATTCTCATAGGCCTGCGGATACAAATTCAAGGTCAGTGGGGTCACAGGAGCTCTCCGTCTCTGCAGTGTCCTGTATTTCCAGCAACATAGTGTACAATATCAGAAGCATGGAAACAACTCAGATGCCAGTCAAAGAATGGGCGGATAAGGAAACTGTGGTGCATCTACTCCATGGAATACTCACTCAGTCATTAGAAAGAATGAGATTCTACCATTTGCAGCCAAACGGTCCCAGACAGACATCATTGTGCTCAGTGAAGTAAGTCAATCTCCAAATGACAAATGCTATATGTTCTCTCTGATATAAGGCAATCTTCCTCCGAAAGACAAGATCCATAGCTTTTCAACACTGCTTTGGCTACATTTCAGGGAAGTTTTTATTTTCTTTCATTGAAAAAAGAAGGTTTTGTTTTTCTTATTTTTTTTTTTCCACAGGCTCATATGTCACACAATAGCACTGTTTACTTCAGGAAGGTTTCTAATTTTCTTTTTAATCTCTTCACTGACATTGGTTATTCAGTAGCATGTTACTTAACCTCAAGTTGTTGTAAATTTTTTATTTTTCTCTCTGTCCTTGATTTTGTTTTATGGCTTTTTATTTACGAGGATATATAGTAGTTGTGTAGTAAAGACTATCACATAGAGCGGTGAAAATAAAATGCAGTTTGCATCTCTACTTGTAAGTCAAAGATGGACTCCCAATGGAATTGTTGAATGCACCTTGACAATAGAGTGCTGGACTCTACCATTGTATAGGCCTACATTACACTTAAATATCAGAATGATGGGCTTATGATTGATTGTGAAGGATTATGTTATTGTAATACATGGAGGAAATTAGTAGGGGGCATGGATTTGGGGAGGGAGGAAGGGAAACCTGGAGAGTATGGAACTGTATCATGGAATAAAGAAAGGAAAGGAAAGGAAAGGAAAGGAAAGGAAAGGAAAGGAAAGGAAAGGAAAGGAAAGGAAAGGAAAGGAAAGGAAAGGAGGGGAGGGGAGTGGGGGAGGGAGGGAGGGAGGTGGGAAGGAAGGAAGGAAGGAAGGAAAGAAGGGAGGGAGAAAGAAAGAAAGAAAGAAAGAAAGAAAGAAAGAAAGAAAGAAAGAAAGAAAGAAAGAAAGAAAGAAAGGGAAGGAAGGAAGGAAGGAAAGAAGGAAAGAAGGAAAGAAAGAAAGAAAAGAGAGAGAGAGAAAGAAAGAAAGAGAAAGAAAGAAAGAAAAAAAAAGCAAGAAAGAAGGTGAGCTCTATAGGTTCAGTTTGGGCCTACGCAGCCAGGTGTATAGATTCCTTCTACCTTTTTTGTGATTCTGACCCTTTCACTTTAATCAGACATATTAATTCTCCACAACTAAAGGTGTATTTAGATGCAGGAAAGTTAGCTACACAAAAATTTCTATTTGCCTGCTGGTGTGCTTCTCATTTGGATCCTGGCTAGAGCTCATACCCAAGCTAGTAAGAAGCTGTTGCTTCCCACACATTTGCTATTCCTCCCTAGTTTCTAAAATCACACATGTGTGTCCACCTGTCTCTCTGCTTGCCTTCAGCACTGAACTTGCAAATATGACTTTGGGGGCTCCAGATGGAATTCTGACATGGATTTTAGTGTGATTTTGGCCTTTCTCTAGGCTTTGCTGAGTCTTGCCCTCTGGAATTTACACTTTCCTGAGCCAGCTCCAAGCTAAGTGATAATGAATCCCTTTTGGTAGGAGTGAAATCCGGAATGTTTGGCAGCTCTCTCTGCCCAGTCTCCTTATGACAGCCACTGCTCCCATGCAAGGGTCTGCTCAGGAATATGTGCTGAATGACAAAATATTAACCTTTTTGTTCTTACCAGTTTATTTTTTGGTGTACTTACGCATTACTTATTTATGTATTTCTGTATTTGAAAGTCAGAGCCAGAACCAGATATTCAGACAGCCATTGAATTTCTGAACCATTCACTGGTTCAATACCCACAATCCCTAACTGTCAGGGTTCAGGCAGGCTGAAGATGCGAGCTGCAAACACACTCCATGTCACCCTTTTGCACATGAGCTGGAAGTCACTACTAGAGCCATGAAGAAAATCTAGCTTCAATAGGGGATGAAGGGATCTGAACCACTAGGATAGATGCACTCCCACAGTGTAAACTTTCAGAAGGTTACTGCACACTCGTCTACTGCCTTCTCTTTGTCGATTTACAAATCATGGCAATTATTCTCATCTATATTCAAATCAGATGCCAATTTTTATTTCTAACTTGCTTTCTCTGTGTTTATTTTTATTTGTTTTTCTTAATCCATCTTCTTATTTTGCTGACTACTGTATCATATTCTTTTCTTTCTCTGAAATTCATATTTCTTTCCAATCTTTTCTTACAAAATTAGTTTAACTCAATATTTGCCTCTTTCAAGAAATCAATATTTATTTACATTTGTTTTTTTTAAAGGTTGATTTATTTTTATTGGAAAGGGATATATACAGAGAGGAGGAGAGGCAGAGAGGAAGGTCTTCCATCTGATGGTTCTCTCCCTAAGCGTCAGCAATGGCTGGAACTCAATCAATCTGAATTCAGGAACCTCTTCTGGGTCTCCCACGTGGGTGCAGAGTCCCAAGGCTTTGGGCCGCCCTCGACTGCTTTCCCAGGCCACAAGCAGGGAGCTGGATGGGAAGCAGAGCTGCCGGGATTAGAACTGGCGTCCATATGGGATCCCGGTGCATTCAAGGCAGGGACTTTAACCACTACGCTACGCTATCACGCCAGGCCCTGTTTTGCTTTTTGATGTTAGCAATTGTCTATGGAACAAATCTGGCATGCACCAAAAAAAAAAAAAAAAGTCTTCCTCAAAGAATGCAAATCTCTGAGTTCTATGTGATATTATAAAGTGCTAAACTTAGGAAACTATTGCATGAATGTCAAATAAGAATGTCTATGAGAAGAGCCCATTGTGGTAACCTATTGGCGAAGGCCTTGTCTGGCAATCGCCAGGATCCCATATCAGCACTGGTTCGTATCACAGTTGTTCTACTTCCCCTCCATCTCCCTACTTGTGGTCTAGGAAAGAATTTAAAAATGCCCAAACCCTTGGGACCCTTCATCTGCATGGGGATCTGGAAGATGCTCCTGGCTCCTTGCTTCAGATAGGCACAGCTCCAGCCTATGTGGCCACTTAGGGAGTGAACCAGCAGCTGGAAAATCTTTGTCTCTCTTCTCTGCAAATCTGATTTTCCAATAAAAATAAAGAATAAATATTTTTTTTAAAAAAATTAGCTATGAGAAATGTTTTGCTCTGTGGCCTGCATGATGCCCTGGCAATTAAGCCTCTGCCTGGAGTGCCGCCATCTAATATGAGCCCTTGTTCAAGTCACAGCTGTTCTACCTCCAATCCAACTTCCTGCTTACGGCTTGGGGAAGGAGCGGAGGTTGACCCAAATGCTTGGGGCCCTAGACCTGCTTGGGAGATCTGGAGGAAGCTCCAGACTCTTGGGGTCTGCTCTGCTCAGTTAGATTAATTGTGGCCAACTGGAGAGCTAACCAATGGATCAAAGATTTCTCTCTGTTTCTCCTTCTCTTTCTGTAACTTTCCAATAAAAATACAATACAACCCTTAAAAAAGAAGCATTCTTTTTAAAAGAAAGAACCTTTAAAAATACTTCCCTTTGTATATCCCCAAAAAGGGAATTAATTGGGAGAAGTTAGCCTGTTATGGACATATATGTGTATATCCACATTTACTAAGTGACAGTGAATGGCTCAGGAAAAAAATGGGCATTTTTTTTTTTGTTGCTATGTTATCTGATATTAAGCCAAGTGCACACTCAATGAATACTTGACTATAGGTATGAACATTTCATGGTGATCTGAAATAACACCTTCAGTTGGCATAGCAGACAAAGAGAATGTCTGAGTGTTTGTATTTCAGCATCATCTCTGTTTCTAGAGATCAATATTGTATGTCAGTGCAATGCCCCTCTACTGTTTTTCTTTTTCTCCCTCCCCAACTGCTTTATGTTATAACTTCTTATACATTTACTTTTCTACCTATCTAGCCTACTCTTTTTGATTTGTTGTGCTGCTTGGATTCCCTGCAATTCCTATATTCACTAAAGTTCCACCCTATTTTTGGAGATCAACTAAAATCTAAAATTAAATTCTATACTCTTAATTGTACTTAATTTTAATTGTACTTAATTTTACTTAAATGTACTTAATTTAAAAGAATTCAAAAGAATTTAAAAATATACATAATTTAATATCCTAGGAAACTCTGAGATAACGTATTATAGACCAAGTCTTTATATGTTTAAGGCTGACTCTCTTTAGTGATGATTTTTGGACTTCTGGTAAATTAGCAGTCATTGTGCTCTTTTGGCAATGCTGTGGGTTGGTTGGTGTAACAGATAAAATTTTTAAATACTTAGCATTAACAGGAGGGTGAAATTTAGTATTTTTCTGATGCCAATTGTTAAAAACACAGCAATACTAACTTGCTCTTCTAAGAAGAAGTTATTATGTTTACTTACAGGGACAGTTCTTTGCAGTGGGACAATATTGATCTCTTTATATTGTCACTGATGCACATGAGTGGAAGTGCTCTATATTCCCCCAATTGAAAGAGAACAAAAAATTTACCTGTGGGATCTACATGATGCTGAGCTATGCCATAACATGCTTTCTCCTCACTTAGTCTGTCAGCTACTGGAATACAGATAAATTTTGAGGTTTTCCTCTGACTAGCTGGCACCCACATCCTCGATTTGTCCGGAGTATGAAATCAAAGTAGGGCTTTTGACCATCACTGACATAGTTGGCTTATATTATGTAAACACCTAGTCTGATTAGCACTGCCACTTGCTGCAGACCAAACTTCTCAAGATAGCTAGGTTCCTAGGAGCAAAAGAGTCACATCTCAGAAATGTGGAGGAAGGATGAAGAAGACAATCAAGAATGTGTTATTACATGTAAATAAATCTATTACTAAATCATGAGTATTTTGTGTATTGAAAACTAATTCTGTGTCGAAATCTTGAGATGTTAAAAAAGAGTATAAAATGTTGGCTCCAAATGGCAATTGACCCCTATTAAACTTGGCTCTTCTGCCAGGAAGCTCTGAACAGTTAGTCCAAAAAGTCATAACATTAAAAGTATTGAAATATTTTAATGTACTAGCTATAACCTAATCATATTAAAATTTTTATCACAACAGATTATAAATATGCAAGGTTTTTACCTGTCATGGTTGTGCATATATTTATTCAATATATATTTATGAGAACATGCAAAAACCTAGGCTCTGTTCTGGGAGAAGAGAATGTTGCAATACAAAAAATGAAGATAAATTATTCTTTTTCCACATCCAAAGACCAAAAGTTCAGATGCTGGTTATCATCACATATTAACTGAGATTTGGGAAGACAGTACACTGTTATACTGCTGGTGGCAATAACAATTTTACCAATAAGCAATCTCACAAAGTTAAAGTAATTCCATATGCAGAGGCTTAAAAGCCTAGTGGTATCACTCCTGACATAAAAGTACAAATCTTTAAGGGGAAATGGACAAATACGTCCACAATGGCATACATGGTGAGGACTTGGAGGTGAGCTATAGAAAAGCAAATGTAGTGATTCTTGCCTGCAATATCCGGTGGTGGTTGAACATGTCAGGTGTTCACATAATATTAACAATGACAAACATAATGTTAAGTGAAAATCTTAGAGAAAAGCATTACTCGTGGCTCTGGAAGCACTTAGACATACCAGTAGGAAACGTGTATTTTGCTTCATGAAAATACATGTTTGTTTTTATTGTGAAGTCAATTTAACCTGGAATCATTTGGCGAACTGTTATTTTATGTAAGATGGACGGGATAAGATGGGAACCTGTGGTAAAATGACAAAATTGTCTTGAACCCTCTATTGTTCAAGCCCTGTAAGACTTTACATTTCTCATCACAGTATAAAATTGCAATGAAATTTGTGAGATTGGTCCTAACCCTAACTCTATGTTCTGAAGCAGTTTTCACCTTTTGTTATGTTTCTTTCAGCTTCCTTGTTCTTACCGCCTATGTTTTGTCTTGGTTGAATCCTAAGTCTGTATGTGTGCACATAAGGCTCTTGTTGCCACCAATCAGAACATACATTTGTTCTTAGACCAGTTCGGTGATTTCACTACTTGGGGATTAATGAGGCACGGTCATAGCCCTGGGCCTTTTAATACTTGATTATTACATCTCCCAAAACCCAAGCTAATGAAATTTATATTCTGACACATTATTCCTTTATCCAAATCTATTTCTTTACTGAAAATATGATGATCAAACTAATTTTAATGGTAACTCTAGTTCTTTATAAACATATTTAGTCTCTCTATTATACAGGACACACCTTGGGGCACATGGATTCATATATCAATCCCTACAACCTGCAAATCTAGACCAGTAGGTACTCATATATAGCTTAAGATAAAAAACTAATAAGCAAGGATGTAAATGCCATAATAATAATAAAAGCCAAGAGAAAGTGATGTCTCCCATATAAGTGTAATAGCCCTAGACTTTTGAAAGAGCTCTCAACTCTTTCAGTGCTTGTGTAAATCAGTTCAGGGCAGCAAAGTACCATGGGCGGTGGGGACTCGGTCTCTGAAGACACTTCCCCCAGCGAATCATCCTGGTGTGTTTATGTCCTTCAGCGATCTCTTCTCTGGCTTGAGCGGGCCCTCCGACTCACTTTTGACAAAAGGGATGTGGTGAAAGTGACTCAGCATGATTTCTGAGGCTGGGAAGACTCGCTTTGAAAAAAGCTATCATCATACAAGAACCCTAACCTCCCAGAGATTTCTGTCCCTTGATAAAATCCAAGCTAGCCACTTATAGAGACCATGCATGAGAAGTCCTGGCGCTCATCACCAGATGTGTCCCAGCTGAGGTGCCAATAAAGGAATAAAGGAACTGCAGACCATCCGATTCAGACTTCAGTCTCTCTGTGCCAGTTGCTTAGAGTGGTAAATCGTTCAAGTGTCCATCATCTTAAAAAATATGTGCCATGAAACTCTGTTAATAATATTTCTCAGCTGTTTACTAGCCTTATTTAGAATAGACTGGTTCTCTGCCGTATATGAAAATATCATTCTATTCAATTTTGTCGCTTTTAAATTTTATAATTTCTTAGGAGAGCTTCCTCTCTAAAATTGTGTGAAACTATTTTTCTGTAATAATTCAATTTATGCTATCTTCATTTAAACTAAAATGCACCGTAAGATACTACATCAATCAAATTTATTTGCAAATAAAATAAATTAGCAGGGTTCCCTAATTAATGGGACTTTTCAATATCATTATACTCTTAAAATTGTATATACTTAATGCATGGAGGTAGTTGTCTTTGCATCAACTTAAATAATTACAAAACAACTATACATTTTTCATGTATACTGTCTGTCATACATTTCAAAACCTGAGAACTAATGACATACTTTGTTGAGAAAAACGAGCTTACCATTACATTGTAAACGTCAGCTTCTTTGCAAATAGAAGAATTGACATAATGAAGATTATTATGAGACGTTCCTGGAAAATGTGAATAGCTACTGTTGTGTTTTCCTTACCCGACTTGCTGTTTCAGCTCTTGGCTGTTGGTCTCTGACTTAGAGAATATGGAATAGCTTTAGTCCCTCTGAATTTCATGATCTGGAAATGACTGCTGTGACTCAATTGCTTGACAATATTCTCCAGCTTCAGACAAAAGTTGTGTCGAGATTTATTAGGTAACTTATGTTATAATTAAATATTTTCCTGGCAACTTGGTTTTGTGATACCCAAACGCATTT
Source organism: Ochotona princeps (assembly GCF_030435755.1). Lineage (NCBI taxonomy): Eukaryota > Metazoa > Chordata > Mammalia > Lagomorpha > Ochotonidae > Ochotona > Ochotona princeps. The sequence continues at coordinate 15,468,720 of NC_080840.1, read as the reverse complement.
TTTAAAATTAAAAGTGAAGTAGCTCTGCTGACTCAGGAGTTCATTTCTTGGGATAGAAGCTGCTACAATGCCAGAAGATCGCTAGGCTCCTTTTCCTACATGGGTATTTGAGGACACAGCCATGCATAGATAGGCATTTGTGCAGTCTCCATAGTTCATCGGAAATTTGAGTGCATTGTGTGTTTCTGTTTTTATTAATGCTTTTTCAAAGCTACAGACTCACAGTATTGACCAATTCTACACAATCCACGTCCTCTGTAGTCACAATCTGACTGAAGTCCCTAATAATTGGTAAAATTTAATTTGTTTTCCTGAGGTCCCTTCTCCTAAGTGTAATATTAAAGATACGATCATATTCACTTATATTCATCTGGCACTTTGTTTCCTTTCTGAAGCTTTGATTTGTAAAGTAATAATATTTTGGTTTTTTGTAGTGCTTTGAAGAACGTAATATTGATATCAGCTGCCTCATTTTAATTTTTCTCCTGGGCCTTTGGGCTGAGATTTGCTGTAAGCTCTAAAGGCTAGACCACAGCAATAGGAAAACTTCCAAGCATTGCATTTCATCCAGTGCATTGTTCTGTCATACTTGTAACTCCCAAAACTGAGACAGCTCCCCAATACAAATCCACTAAGCAAACTACATTCGCTTGGCCTTTCATTGTGAAATATTAAAGAAAGCTGTTTCTACATTTCTGAGGTCTGCATTTATGTATGTGTAATTCAAAATGCTCGTGCACAAATCCTTTGCTAACTTTTCCACCTGCATTTGAAATTTCTTTGTTACCTTTCAACTCACACATTTAGCCCTCCTACTTATCTGAAATCACAGCACCTTATCCACAAAGCAGCTTTTTCCAGTCAAAAGTTGAGCTTGTGTGGCTTCCTGGGTTCTGAAAATAGCACAGCATGATGATACAACCATGTGCATTTTGAATGCTTTGTTGAATTCCTCCCTTTGCTGCATTTTCCTATATGACCTTGGGAAAGAAAGGCACATTCCTTGTCATGACAGGGTGATTTATTTTTCATACTGTAAATTGCTCAACATAATTAGGAAAAATAGGGCAGAAATACTATAAAACTAAATTAGAAGCAGCAATAATAAAATTCACCCATGTTATAACAATTAGAAATGCAGTTATAAATATTTTGCTTGATGGCAGGTCTGCTACCTGTGTTCCTTATGGGACTGGGAAGAAGAGTCTGGTTTTCATTTCATCGGTTTTTAGTATTATTTTCTCCTTCCCCGAAGCAGATATGCATAGTGTTCTGATGCTGCTCTAAGCAGTTTTTTATTGAAGAATCAATTAGTGGTACCAGGAGAATACACAGAGGAAATAGGAAATTAAGTCTCTAGTCTCATTATCTTACGCCTCACAGAGTGAAAAGTCTCATTGTTTGCATCCCCGGAGAAAGCGCACGTAGACTTCTTGCTCTCTCCCTCTTACCCTTCCAGCTTCATGGCCTGCAGTCTTCATGTTTTCTGTCCAATTTGAAATCTCTGAATTGCACGCCCTTTTGGGATACGTCACAGGCTCTGCCAGAGAGGGAAAAAATAGTCTAGTGTCCTTTTTACAAAATCTGAGTTTTCAAGAACTACTAGAATTCTTTACCGACCAGGAGAGGAGAGAAGCCATGTGCAGTGCCTGCCTACCTGTGGGGGATTTTTTTCTCTAGGAAGTGTTTTGTGTTTTCCCGAGGTTTGTAAAATCATCTATGCTACAATCACTAGAGCTTATTGCCTAGTGAAATGGTGACACAACTCTGTCTTGCTTCTCCCGCAAAGTTATAACGCCATCCAAGGGAAACATTTTCATCAATTGCCCAGCACACACACACACACACACACACACACACACACACACACACACACTCAGCCCTCAAGTTGAATCCCCAAATCTCATTTCATCACAAAATTTTCAAAATCCTTACTTTCTCTTTGACTACCTTAGCAGTTTCCAGCTGCTTCCTTCCTTGTGAATAGTCTTCTCAATGACTACTACTGTGCACTACCGTACTGCTTCAGCAGTATTAAAATTGCCCACATACTGTAATGTGTCCTTTCCCTAACCTCTCTCTCCTCTATTCTTTTCTAGCTAAATCTTTAAACTGTGTTTGCCATAAGCCTTCAAATAATCCCGCAGAAGTTGAACTGCTATCTCCAGCAGCTGCTAGGAGGTTCCTAACCTACACGGCCAAATTGGATTGCTGGATGAGTATACCAAGCTTCATTCCTAACAGCCATGTTTCAGAAAAAGTTTTTTTTTTTTTTATTTCCTTGAACAGCACTGATATTTTGGACCATTTGATAAGCAAAAATAACCTCGTATTGTTATTATAATTCGACTGTATTGTAAACAGAATACCATCTAACTCCATCGTGATCATGAATAATTCATCAATAAGAGTATCACGTGGATGGTTTTGAATAAAGGTTAACAGGAATGAAACAATTTTGCAATATATATGACATACCTTTAATTTACCTTTCAGCATAAAGTTTAAGGCTTTTTATTTCTCAGCTTTAGTTCAGAGCTGCAGTCATGTTAAAGTGTCTTGTCTTTCCTCAAATCTACAGTTTTAATCAGCAGCAGCATACTGCTGTTCTGCTTAAAAACCCTGGCACACAAAATGCACTTGATGCATCTACTCCTTTAGTCAATTACCAAGCATGTTTCCAGCTATGCCATCCTTGTTCTGTGGGTGATTTCATTCTTCAACCTGATGAGGAGGACATCAAGGCCCCCAGTTTCACGACCTGGCTGTCACATATCTAGGAAGTGCCAGGTCCAGGCCTGGACAGGAGAAGAAGGAGTGCCTCACTGTGCTCTACCTCCTGGGAAATTCCCACATTAACACTGGCTCAGTGAGGCATGAATGGATCCTTTCAGAAATCGAGTTGTCACAGTCTGATCTAAGTTAGCAAGCTTTCATTTTGCCTAGACAAAGAAAACAAAATGTTAGGCTGGCTGGTCAGCCTGAGGGCTTGGGAGTAGAGGAAGTCCTCACTAGCCGGCATCCTTTCAGCCACACCAAGCATGAATTAGTACACCAGAATGCTCACCTTCTGCTCCCACACGGGCACATCCGGGTCTCTGTTTACCTTCACTGGAGGGCAGGTAACCTGATGCCACCACCACCTCTCTAGATTTGAACAGAGTGGAAGAATGTGGACTGGGATAATACATTTGTGCAGTGTCTTTCAGGCAAGACATTCCCTGAAAGACTATAGAGCCAACAGTCAAAAGCACTCTGAAGCTGGGAAATGCTAGCTTTCCATTTGTAAATACACAGAAGACTTTGGGCAACAGAGGTTCCCTCTATGTTTTGCAGCTGGAGACGAAATACCATGAAGCAGGGCTCCCATAGCATTACCCGTACTTGATTAGGCCTAAGATCTGTGGAACTGTAGGCTACGATTCTCCACACTCCACCTTGGGGGTTGGGAGGGTGCAGATCTTCCAGGTGTTTGGGCACAGCCTGATTTTTTCTTCAGTTTTTCAGGGTTGTGTTTATCTCCTCCCCTGTGTCTCATACAAGATTCACCTGATTTATGCCACCATGCTGAAAAATAGATACTATTACCCTGACTTGACAGATGAGTAATACCATAGTGCAATTGACAAAAAGAATGTCCTGTCAGATAGCATTACTTTCAAAAGGAATTTCCTGGCGAAAGGAAGGTCGTTTTGCTTTGTGCACAACCTGGGACAGTTAGGTGTAAGAAAGCAGTCCAAGTGAGGCATTGAGTTTTACAAACAAGTGAGAAGTGAGGAGTTTCTGGACCAATGTGGGGCAAAAGACAGTGGGGAAAAAAGAGTAAGAAGAAGGATGATCTTGAAAACAAACACCTTTAAAAGGTTGATTGAAAAATGTTATGTGCTAGTAACATTTCTCTGTTTGGGTTTCCAGAAGGCAAACCCTCTTCTCCTTCAGGACACTCCAGAGACTGAGGGGTGGGTTTTGTACTTAAAAGCAGAAACCAGAGGCCAACCCAGTGAAGTAATTCCCTCCTCACAGTTTATGGCTACCTTTGGGTAAAGTTTAACATTGGCAGTGCTTTGAACTGGTGCTTCTAAAACCTGATAGGCCTCTAAAGACCTGAATACTCTAGAGTTTCAAACTTTCATGCTGCACTCATAAAAGCTGGTATGTGTGTGTGTGTGTGTGTGTGTGTGTGTGTGTGTGTGTGTGTGTGTATGTGTGTATATGTGTGTGTGTGTGTGTGTGCACATCTCCCAAAATGTTTTGGAAAAAAAAAAAGAAGACTGGACTATTTTTCATCTCTTGCCATAGCCCTATGAGTCCAAGGCTTTCATATGGTGAGAAGATGAAAGTTAGATCATCTTGCACATATAACTTAGATAAAATCTAATTATAAGTAAAATAGGAATTTTATTAAGAGCCCAATAACACATTTTAGCAAAGCACATTTGATTCAGGTCTTAAAGAAAAGCATAGAAGAATTAATTAGAGGCGAGGCGATAACAGCGTGAAACACAGGATAGCCTGCTGCCATTCCATAGTCTCTATAACCTAAAATCATTGCATCCAATTGACATTCATTTTCTTTGCTACTAATAAGTGCAGTTATGTTTGGGCCCAGAGCTTTGTGACCATCGCTGTGTATGTATTCAGCTGTTTCCAAAAGTAAAAGATGTGATAGCAGATATTTATAAAGAGGCTATTCTATGCCAGGAATTGTGCTAGGGTATTAGGGTGACATGGTGGTGATAATGGAATAAAGCATCTATACTTCAACAGGTGATGTCACCTAGGAAACGTGGAGGAAGAGCACTTCGAGGGGCATGGCTGGGAACTGTAACTCAAGTGCCTTGTGGACAGTGATTAAAAAGATACGGATGAAAATCAAAACAGATACTTTTTGAGTCTCAGTGAAGGCAGAGCTGTGTTTATCTACATATGTTGAAGACAGTAAAGTAGCTTTTGTTTTCATTTTAGTTTCTGCATTTCCAAAGGACACAGCTTAACTATGGTTTTCTCTATGCAACAGATCATTTATCATCAGAATGTTGTAAAAGGTGATAGCCATATAAAGGAAATTAAGAATGAGAAGGAGAGAAATGAAAAGAACTCATTGCATTTCTCATAAAGAAATTTTACTTTTAATATGATGTCTTGTGATTACTGGTTTTGTTTAAGCTCCCCTGACAAAGATAAAATAGCATCAAAGAGAATTGACTGTCAAATTACTTCTCTAATTAAATTGCCATATAGCATGTCGCTCTGGGAACTAAATAAATGAGAGATCTAATTTTTTAGGACATTAGAGATCATTTTGTTCAACTCTCTCATTTCACACGTAATGGAAGTAGGGATGAGAAAGCTGAAATGTCAACGGCTCAGTCCCAGAGAGGTGGCTATGCAGCAGTTCCATTACAGAAAACAATAGTAATATTCTATGCAGATACTGCAATAAGATATAATTAGCAATGGACTCTAAGAAATATCAAATTTCCAAGCACAGCATCTTCCATTTTCTAATAGTATTCGCACAACCTGCAAAAATGCTTCAAATGTTTTATGGAAAAGTTACATTAAAAAAGTAAATGTATTTCACGGCAAAAAATGTTTTTGAAATCCATGCTTTCTTTACAATGTTCTTCCTGGATTTTTGAAAGGTTCTCATACTTTCTCCTTCCCCCCGCGTTTTAGTGCGCTAAGTAATTCAGAACACAGCTTTCATTCTACACGCTTCCATATTTTATGATGAATTTAGTAACCTAAAATTCTTTAAGCTGTATTTATTCATTTAAAAAAAAATCTCAAATGCAGAGTTAAAAAAAATAGAGATAGGTGGAGAGAGAGACCTTCTACCTACAATAGGCAATTCTGGGCCAAATTCTTGGATCCACATTCTCAGATCTCTCATGGGGGTGACAGGGTCCCAGGTATTTGCTGTTTTCCAGGTGCATCAGCCAGGAGTTGGTTTGGTAGTAAAGGTCTTACTGAATCCTAAGTATTCGGATCTGAGGTGTTGGTGTTCCATGTGGCAGTTTAGCTTGCTGAACTACACAGAAACATCAAATTTAGATTACTTATTTCACAAAAGCAATAATACAGAATTTCTTGGATCTTACAAATGTTTGATTGTTGATATAGACAAAACACCTGGAGAACTACAATTATTTGCTTAATTTTTATGTGTCTCTGTGGTGATTTTTTTTTGTTTATTACACTTTAAAAAAAACAAAGGTTAACAGGAATATAGGCAAGGACTATAAACAATAAAATAAAAGATGTGAATTCCATTCACATATAGGAAACTCAAAAGTAATCACAGATCATTTAAACTATGATAATATTTCATTCTTAGCTATTTCTCTACAAAATATTTCTTAATATTTGATGAAAGTATATTCATAGTGATACTGATATATAGGCAATTCCTTTTCTTGCTTTTTAAAAAAAATTTTAGCTCCCACATATGAGTGAGCATTTAATATTTGCCTTTCTTTATTCTGACTTTAAAAGAGTGATTAAATACAGCAATTAGTGTAACAGAATGTGTAAGAACTTATGTTAAGCTGGCTGTGCTGTAGCCTGAGATATTACCTGCCTGGCAGCCACCTAGATAATTAATTAATTAAGATATTTGACATTGTCCCATGCAGACTAAATGAGCCTACTTTTGAAGTTTCCATAGAATTATAAAAAGAAAAACTTGACTAAGGAAAATAATAAAGTGTTGATCCTGAGTTTTGTTTTTAAATTCTCCAACACTGCTAAGATTTTCATGTGTGTTATTTCAATTTCCTATTAATCATGCAGATGTACATTCATTTTAAATAAGTGGGCAACACATTTCAGAGAGTGTGTCATTTTAGACAAATATTCTTTCCACTCTTCACAACAAATGTCTCTAGTTTGTGTGATAAACGTGATTCTAAATAAACTTGACTACTCCCTACCTCTTCCACCTCTCACACAGCCAGACTTGCCCTTTCTTGCTGTGTTTTGGTGACTTATAAACTAGCTTATTGTTCCCATTGTATGGCTTTTCTATCCACTGTGTCTTCATTTGCCTCTTCAAACACTTGACTTCTGCTACAGGAGCAGCTTTCAGGGCATCTCTACAGGTCTTCTCAATCACCACCCCGACACCCTGCTACTTCACACTCAGCACAACGTGTGATTACGCATGCGCCTTAACAGTCCATAGTCTTCTCAAGGACAACTGTTAGCTGAAAATAATTCCTAAAACAAATTAGGTACACAGAAACCGTGAAGAAATGAACACTTTACGATGAATGGCGTCAGTAGAGAAATCAAAACCAGATGCTTTTCATAATGCCCCTCTATTCTTTGTGCCCAATTCTTTTGTTTTAATCGATTGCCCAGCTAACTGCTGCCAGACCTGGGCTCATTGGGGTGCTCCGCTTTTCAGAACTCTGCATCACTCCAGATTTGTTACTAATTAGACTTATTGACCCAGAGTGTCTATTCTGTATCTTCCTTACTAGATTGCAGCCTGCACTCGGTGTGTGCTTACAATACTACTAGAATAATTTCTCTCTAGGGATATCCCTCACATTTACTGGCGTGAATTAAACAAAGACTTTAATGTGACGGCCACAAGTCCAAGATATGAAGTCCCTTCATGTGTCCAAAAAGAAAGAGAAGCAGAAATAAAATGTGGATATAGGGACTGGCATTCTGGAGTAGTAGACTTATCATTATTTGCAATGCCAGTGTCTTATATGAGCACTAGTTGGAGTCTCAGCTGCTCTACTTCTAATATGACTTCATGCTAATGCACCTGGAAAGGTAGCAGAAAAGGGCCCAAACATTTGGGGTACTGCTGCCTGCATAGGAGATCAGGATGGAGTTCCTGATTCATGGCTTCACATTGGCCCAGCCCTAGCCATCAGGGCCATTTTGGCAATGAACCTCCTGTCCCTCTCGCTCTCTCTAATTATGCTTTTCATATAAATCAATCACATTTTTTTAAATATTAAGAAATGTGTGAGGACACAAGATATTACTCCAGCTGAAGAAGGAACAGAGAGCAAGAAGGAAAGCAAATGAAAAGCTAAAAGAAGAGATAAATGACAATAGTTGAGGATGATAATTGGGACAGGTTTTTTAATTTATCAATTTGGTTATGCTAACTAGCCCCGTTTTTTCAACCAAACACTAATATGCATTTTTGTTTGGAAGAGAGCTTGCCAGTGTAATTAAAGCCATTAATCAATTGACATCAAGAAAGGGAGATTCTCCAATATAAACTTTCTGATTCTGACAATCAATTGGAAGGCTTAAATGGAGGCCTGAGACGCCCCTAATAACAACTTGAGAAATTTGCTTCAGAATAACCCAATGAATAAAATAAATGAAACATATTCCATGAGAAAGGCATGTTTATGTTTAAAATTTGTGGAGATTCATACACTCAGTTCATATTACTGGATTATTAAATTAATATTAAAATGCTATGTTTTATGAAATTGGCCAAATGAAGTGCAGTAAGTATAAGTAAAAACTAGAAAACTGAAAGTAAGTTGTGCAAACCAATTAGGAAAGCTTTGAAAATGTTTCTCCCCATTCTCCTAAAACACAAAAAGAAATACATTGAAAAGGAAGGAAGAGAAAAAAAAACACAAAACTTTTCTCAGGATTGCTCAGTAAAACAACACCAAGGATAAATTGCTAAAGTTCCCACTTCCCACCACCTCTCCTTGTAAAGATTTGGCTTTGGGGGACCTTAACTTTAGCAGCTGCCAAATTTTGATTCATTCAGTTTGGCAAGTGCTGGTGTCGACAGGCTTCTAAGGATGGCAAGCTGTAGGGTTTGGAATCAGAAAGAGGTTGTTGCATTGAAAAGAGACACCTGAGTCTGTTGGTGCCACTTTCCCAAGGGTTATAATGATGGGATGTCAAGTGTTCATGTCTTTAGAAATGCCACTTCGTCTCACAGTGCATAGAAGGGCAAAGCAAGGAAACACTGGAGAACGTGGACAAAGCGCCAAGTCAGGAAGAGCTGGAAATAAAAAGGCTTCAATGAGCATGTGGAAATCCTCCTTTCTGTGATCATCGCACTTGAGAGGCATGTCCAAATGCGCGCTGATTCTAGGCACAGTGATGCAACTTGCCTTGCTCAAGAAGAGCTGCCAAATGTGCATTTTGAGGTCTTGGCACCCATGCTCCTTCTAGCATACATCCAAAAATTGCATCCAAGCCACATGTCGTATGCAGAAGAGTCAGAGGTATATGTATATACATGCCAAATAAAGACACTGGAGGAAAAAAAAGGAGGTGGAGATGGCTTCAAGGAAAGGCTGTTCTCTCACAGGTCATGTTAATTCTGCGTTGTTAACACCCTGATCACAGCATTGGTGACTACACCCTCTCCTGTTACTGGAAAAAGTCTAGTTGTCTTAAAGCGAGGGAAAGAAAAAGATAACAAAAGAACTTGAAAGCAGATGATTTTCACATAAACTAGGCTATTTTAATTCTTATGTAAAGAAGTTCTAAGAGTATGGATTTGGTCTTCGATGTAGTATTGGATATGAGATGCCCTAATGCACAACTTTCGAAATGCATTTATATGTATTGTATGAGTCTATTCTTGCCACAATAACAGAATTGAGACTGGCTTGCAAAATATGAACTATCTTCCGCCTAGATCTTTATGGAGAATATTCCTGATCCTTGGCCTAAATGCTAAGTCTATGTGGAAAACCACACCTGAAATTTCTTTCTACTTGTACGTGGTGACCCATTGCATTTGAAATGGGATTTTAAAACCTGCATATATACAAAGACAAAAAACACCTACATGCTATAAGCAAAGATGAAATCTTAAGCCAACCAACATACTCAAGAAAATCATCCTAGATAAGTTGGTTTTTGACATGAGGAGTTTAAAAGAGAAGTGAGTTATTTTGATGATGAGAACATTATGATGAAAGGTATGCAATATCTAAAAAGAAAACTCTCCAATTTTTATTATTAATATGTAACAATGCTACTGTTGTATTAGCAATATATTAAAAGAGTAGTACTTTATTAGTAAAATAATATTTTAAATAAACTTTGTAATAGGGTAGTCAACTTCTAAAGGTTAAAGTCAGACTGGATTCTGTGGCAAATATCATATATCAGAACAAAACATATATGTCTTTGCATATAGGCTTATTTTGTTAAGCATAATAGTCTCCATTTAACTTCATTTTTTTTTTTTGCCATAGACAGGATTTCATTCTTTTTATGGATTAATACTATTCTTTCATGTATATATGTATATCATCTTTTCTTAATTCAATCATCAGCTGGTAGACATTTGGAATCTGGATTTACTCTATATCTGAGGTATTGATTTGATTACTATTTAGCCTTTGTCTATTTCTCTGTGGAACAGTGGCTGTACCTTTTATTTTTTGAACATTATAGTTAGTGGTTCACTAGACTTTTAATCATAGAGTAAATTGAAAGTACATTATTGGAGCATTGTGGTTCATTAGGCTAACCCTCCACCTTCAACACTGGCATACCATATGGGCACTGGTTCTAGCTCCAGCTGCTCTGTTGATGAAGCATTCAGGATCATCCAAGTCTTTGGGCTCTGCACCCACGTGGGAGACCTAGAAGAAACTCCAGGCTCCTAGCTTCAGATGAACTTAAGCAGAGTTAACAGCAGATGATAATTTTCTCTCTTTCTCTATGTAAATCTGCTTTTCAAATAAAAATAAATAAGAAATAAAGCATGTTGTCGCAAAAGTTAAAAAAAGAAAAGAAGGAAGAAGGAAGGAGTAAGAAACAAGGGATTTTACAAGAGGAGGAAGGGCACTGTAGTTATCCTTTTAGAATTTTATCTATGAAATCCGTTCTCTATGTTATTAACATTTTAAAGGATACAATCAATGACTGAGAAATCAAAAAATTTGATCAGTTTGATGTATGTAATATAAGCTATTAAATGTCAAGCTCAAATGTTATTAACTATAGGAGTAGTCATAATAGAAACTTAAAGGCTGAGAGTAACAATTAAATCTTTTTATGATGAAATTTGTCAAAATTGAGATTAAAATTCCTGGGGAGAGAATTAGAAAAAGCTCTGTGAGACTGAGAATCTTCTTAGCAACCAGTGTCGAGTCTGATAGGTTTACTAACTAAATGAATGAGTAAAAAAATTTTTAAAAATCTGTCATATTGGAAAGAAACTGTGGTACGGACCATGGAGTGTTTGTACATTTTAAGTAAATGTGGATAAATAAAAAAATCTTTCAACAAAACAGGGTAATTCTGTGACACAAAGGGTTAAGCTTCTACCCGCAATGGCCACATCCGCTCTGAGTGTCATTTCAGTTGCCAGCTGCTCCACTTCCAATCCAGCTTCCTGAAGGCTGCCATGGTGCTTGGCCAGTTAACCAGGCTGCCAGCTGATACGGTCCTTTGGGAAGTGAACAGCATACTGTACGTGCTTTCTTTGTACAGGCTAGAAATATTACTTTCAACTTATTAATAGCCTTTTTTCCCCCAACTGATGCACCGAGGCAACTAGCAAACACAGAAAATGTATGTAGCAGGCCTTCAGCTAAAGATGCTGAGGCAAAAATGTTGCCTCCCATGTGGCTAAGGTTTTCATTTTTAAGCTCTCTGTGGATGTTCGTTTTGAGTTTGAAGTAGTGATTGTCACAGGTTGGGAAGCATGATCAGAGAAAAGGAGACTGATGGGACAAGTTTGGGTAGTAAATACCAAAACACAATCTAGGGATGTAACCAGGGCTGAGTTCATCAGCACAGAGGGCGACCATACCTCACAATAAGTTGTTATATTCTGTATGAAGAATTACAAGAGAAGAACTGGTAGGTTCTAAACGTAAAGAATGGAAATGAAATAGAAACGCTATAACCAGCGCTGTGTGGTGGCTTGTTAAGCCACTGACTGTGACATCATCCCATGTGAGCACTGCTTTGGTTCCTGACTACTGTTCTTCCTATCCTGCTCCCTGCTAGTGCACCCAGGAAAGCAGCAGAAAACGGTGCAACTCCTTGAGCCACTGCACCAACGTAGGAAACCTGGGTCAAGTTCTTGACTCCTAGCATCATACACGGCTTAGCCCTGGCAGTTATGTCCATTTTGGGAAAGAACCAGTGGATGTAAGATTTCTCTCTTTGTATCTCTCCCTCTCACTCTGTAACTCTGCCTTTCAAACAATCAAATTTTTATAAAGAAAAATGCCTGGTATGTTCAGCGTGCGTTGTTCATATGCATTGTGATACTGAAATATACTCCATAAAATGCACAAACACTGCATAATCCAAATTTTTTAAGATGTGAAGAACGTGTTTCTTATATAAAGAGAAGTTGATGACTTTATCAAACTTGGCAAATGTGATAAATAGAAACTAATATATTTTCTCTGTCAGTTTTTGTGTTTCCTTTCTCCATTCTCCATTAACAATACAATAATGTCCAAACGTAATGATTTATAATATAACAGATCTGAGAGTTTAAGTCAAAGAGGGAGAAAAATTTAAACACTCAGAAAATTACTTAGATTATGTATTTGCTTCCAATAATTCTTCCAGTTCATCTTTTCCTATGTCTTTCCTATGTATTATCCTATGCACCTCCCTCTGTTCCTCTTTTCTTTCCCTTTATCCTTTTGTTTCTATCATTTCTTTTCTTCCTCTCATCCTCATCTCACCTTTTTTCTCATTTATGTATATATTTGCTTGTTCATTGGTTTTTCATCTAAAAGAAATAGTCCATCTATCAGTTCCCTTCCCAAATATCCATGACACCTGCCACTGGGTCAGAGCAAGAAAGGAACCAAGAACTCCATCTGGGTCTGCCACGTGGGTGGCAGGAACAAAAGTATTTGAGCCATCACTTGCTGCTCCTCAGGTTACGCTAGATTCCAAGTGAATCTGAATCTCAAATCCCAGGACTGTGACATGAGATGGTGAGACGCCAAGCAGCTTCCCATGTACTCTGACAAACTCCTGCCTCTCCTTCTGTTTGTTGATTCACTTTCTAGTTTGTCTGATGCCTTCTAGCTTCTGCCACTTGACAATCTCTCATTTTCTTTTTCCCCTTGACCTGCTAATTATGTTGTTCCGCATATACCTGAAATGTTACTATTTTCTACAGATATTCTGGGTTCTCAAGCTGTGTTTAGAGAAATCTCCTACTGAGTGATAAACTATTTAATGTGTGTTAAAGTTTTGTATTAATCTGGCCCGACAGCGTGGTCTAGTGGCTAAAGTCCTCGCCTTGAACGCGCCGGGATCCCATATGGGCACCGGTTCTAATTCCAGAAGCTCCACTTCCCATCTAGCTCCCTGCTGGTGACCTGGGAAAGCAGTTGAGGATGGCCCAAGCCTTTGGGACCCTGCACCCATGTAGGAGACCTGGAAAGAAGTTCCTGGCTCCTGGCTTTGGATCGGCACAGCATCAGCCGTTGCGGTCACTTGGGGAATGAATCATTGGACAGAAGATCTTCCTCTCTCTCTCCTCCTCTCTGTATATCTGACTTTGTTATAAAAATAAATAAATCTTAAAAAAAAGTTTTGTATTAATCATTGTGTACATGTGGCATTTGTTTTGGCATACTTAAATGCAGTTGTATTTTTCCAGATGACCAGCCAATCTTTCATATTATCAGATATTGTTTAATTCACTTTTTCTATGTTATGCTGAAATTCTGGTTTTCATTTCAGTACCTTTGGTGTAAGTCTAACTGCGGTTTGTTTATTTATCTGGTGTACTTCTTTTTGTGCCAGCACCTCATGCTTTTCCGTTACTGAATTCCTGAACTATGTCTTCAAATCAAGCAAGTCTCTTCCATCTTAACTACTCGCTTTTGCAAGACTCTGTTTATAATTTTATATATACGCTTACAGTGAGAAGTTTGGAATAATAGTGATATCAAAATAGCTTATTACAACAAATTTTAACGTTTGGATAAATTCAGAGTAAATTGACAGATTTTAAAAACTTACACTTTTCTAATGAAATGCAAATATGCCGGGGGGATGGTTTCTAACAACATAAAAATTAGGTCTTCCAAAAACTTTCTATGTATAGATGCTGAAAATACTTAATCTATAATTAAGCCATGTGCATAGATATGTATGAAATTATGGCTGGAATAGTTTGGTATAACAATTGAGATGCCCCTTGAAACAGAGGCTTCCCAGATGAGTGTGCCTGAGTTTGACCCAGCTCTGCTTCTGATTTCAGCATCCCACTGATGTGCATGTTGGGGAACAGTGAATGATTTGTTCAACCATTGATTCCTGGATTGGGTTACTGGTTCCCAGCTTTGACCTCACCTGGCACTGGCTGTTGTGAGCATTGGAGGAGTAAATCAGATCTCTGTTTCTCTTTCCCCCTCATTCTTTCTCTCTCTAGACTTCTCAAATGAAATGGGTGTGCGGAGGGGGTGGGGGAAGGCAGCAGGTTTTTAGATTGATTCCTCAAAATCATTTTTTCCAAAGAAACAAAGTTGAAATGTACAATCGTTGAAGGATGCATTTGTCCTAGAATTCTTGAATTATCCTTGGTAGTTTGAAACTTTGCATTGTAAGAGCAATTGGTCTAGAACTAGGAAATAAAGCTTCTATGATGCATATCTCATCAGAGAGACTACATAAAGGTGTGTTGGCTCAAGTGAATCAGCGCCTGTGCTCTGGGGGTGCAGGGGGAAGTAAGAGAAGGATTGGATTGCTTTCCCAGCTCCTAGCTTTAGCCAACCCAGCCTTGGTGCTCCAATTCTTTTTCCTCTCTCTGCCTCTCAAATACATAAAAATATCTGTTTTTTAAAGTTTTATTTTATTTTTATTGGAAAGTCAGATATACAGAGAAGAGGAGAGATAGAGAAGAAAGATTTTCCCATATGGATGGCAGGGATCCAGGTACTTGCGCCATCACCTGCAGTCTTCCAGAGCACATTAGCCAGAAGCTTGAGTTGCATCTAGAGCTAGGATACAAATAACGGGGTCCCTCGTCCAGCGAGTGAAGCTCCGACACAGGTGCTTGCTCTTATGAGGATTTATTGAAGGACAAACTAATTACATTACATAACAAAACAAGAAATCCAAGTATAATACAGAAGGACAGTAACTACAGCATATTTACAGGCTTCCTCTTCTACTACTACTACTACTACTCTACCACTACTCCTCTTTGTTCTTCTTCTTCTTTGTTCTCTCTCAAACTTAGGTTAAA
Organism: Ochotona princeps; assembly: GCF_030435755.1. Taxonomy (NCBI): domain Eukaryota; kingdom Metazoa; phylum Chordata; class Mammalia; order Lagomorpha; family Ochotonidae; genus Ochotona; species Ochotona princeps. The sequence continues at coordinate 15,453,518 of NC_080840.1, read as the reverse complement.
ACCCTATCAACAGCCAATTGCAACAGGGCTGCTTGGCCGTGCATCAAACACACCAATCACAGCCTTGATCACGCACACACACACCAATCACAACTCTGATCACGCGCACACCATGCAGACTGCATGAGACCTTGAACCAATCTTCTGCAACTTCCTAAAACTTGTTTACTGCCTTTGTGCCGTGAGAAGACAATAACAAGCGCCATCTTGGGGCAAAGTCCCGCTCTCCACATACAAACCCAGCTACTCCAATACGGGATGCAAGTTTCCAAAATAACTTCTTAACCAGTGTGCAAAGTTCCCACTTTTTAGCATTGATTTATATTTTCCAAAACACATAAATACATTATTTTTATCTAAATACTTACATATGTAGATAAAGATAATATGCTTTCCTAATTTCTTTTTTTAAAGATTTATTTATTTTTCTTGCAAAGACAGATATACAGAGAGGAGGAGAGACAGCAAGGAAGATCTTCCATCCGTTGATTCACTCCCCAAGTGGCCACAACAGCCAAAGCTGTGCCCATCCAAAGCCAGGAGCCAGGAACTTCTTTCCAGGTCTCCCACATGGGTGCAGGGTTCCAAAGCTTTGGGCTGTCCTCAACTGCTTTTCCAGGCCACCAGCAGGGAGCTGGATGGGAAGCGGGGCCGCGAGGATTAGAACCAGTGCCCATATGGGATCCCAGCATGGGGGTGCGATGACTTTAGCCACTAGGCTACCATGCTGGGCCCATAAAAATATTTTAAAGATAAAGATGAATATAGATATATTTATCTATAACACAAGAGAACAAGTCAAATTAAAAACCATTTAAAAACAAATAAAGAAGCTTGACACATAAAAGTTGAAAGTCTTATTAAAATACAGTGCCACTACCAAAACTATTAAAAATACTGAAGAAAAAATAAAAATAATATCAGGATAAAGGTAAGAGATGATAAAAGGAAGAAGGGTGGGAGAATAAAAATAAACGTATGAGCAACTCAAAAAACTTATAAAGTTATTTAGACAATAGCAACAGGAATCTTAAATATGATGTGATCTTACTTTTGAACTTGTAAAGGTGGAATTTCATGCTCAACTGAAATAACTACATGCAGGGAAAACACAACGCACTTCTAAATATTGTAATATCATTGTAGGATGTGGAGCCAGAGCCACTGTGGGAAAATTGAATGAATTTCCAAGCTAGTCTGAGAATAATTAAAAGTAAAGGCACTGGTATAGGTATAGCAGTGCCTTTACTTTTAATTATTCTATACCAATGCATGAGGGGGGAATCGGGTGCCATCCTGACAACCTCTTAACAGGAGGTCATGTGCGTGGAGCAGGGGGGCACTCCAGAGTGGAGCAGGTGGTAAGGAGGAAGCTTGGATCCCAACCATGAAGACTCCCAGACCTTCACCACAAACTATTAATAGAAGCAACAAGGACTATACCCCAACTGCCAAGGAGGCCACAGGGAATTGTATGCCCTCGGAGTCCAAGTACTCTGAGGTCACCCACCCCCAACTGGAGCTTCCGCAGGGGTGAAAGAAGTCCAAACACTACCGTGCAGAAACCAACGTCATCAGAAAGACAACAAGAAACCCTGAGTGGTCCTCAGAAACAGAAGAACAAGAAACGTCCTTCGGGACCAGGGAGGAGAGCTTTCTCTGGTCCGAGGGCCTGGCTCCACCTCTGGACCCCCGCCCTCCCTCGCAATGACCATCGGGATCGCTCCGAAAACCCCTCATAGCAAACAAACAATCATACAAACTAAAAAAAACTAAAATAAATAGACAAACAACAGAAAGTAGAGCTTGGAGTCTGACAGGAAAGAGCTGGCGTGGATTGGCTCATGCCTCGCTGGGTGGGACACAAAGATTAGTCACTCCTCACCATGGTGTTGAGGATTTTCCTGCACACCCCCCCAAAAAAAATGTTCTGCACCGTAATTGTTGACAAATGTCTTGTTAGAGTTACCAGCCAGTCTAGATTATCCTGAAATCTGCCAAGATCAGCAAAATTATATTTCAACACAACAAATGGCTAAATACTAAAATGAAATAGACACGAGACAGCTGAATGGTACCTTATAGCCATTTTAAGGTATATAGCAGCCGGTCCTGTATATAAACTAAAATTGAAATGTCAATGAGCTAATCATAGGTTGTGGTTAAGAACTTGCTTTTTTTTTTTAACATACTGGTTACTCAAAACCATGTCAATTCCATAATATTGCAAATTGCTGTTAATGTTATATTGGGACTCTTAATTGACTGGGATGATATTCTACCAACTCTAACTTCGGACCAAGAAACTGTTCAACCCATCTGGACAGTAAGTAGCTGGACTCTATGCTTGGTATATGTTTGCAAGGAAAGAATCTTGATTGAATTTGAGCTGTAATACTGCACCAAGGTGGAGGAATCCACCAGGGGGAGGGGGTGGGGGAGGGGTGGGGGGGTTCCCAGAGCCCATGAAACTGTCACATAATGCAAAATAATTAATAAAAAATTTAAATAAATAAAAAAAAAGTAAAGGCATTGCATTGGAAGAGGTAGGCTCATCGCAGCACCTCTTAACTCCTCCCCCAGGCGTCTCAGAAGTGCTCCACCTCTGGTGGACCTACGAACTGCATCTCGCTTCATCACGATTTCCTCTGCCCTTGTTTAGGCTAGAGTGTATCATTCCTGATTGACTCAAAGAGCTGGTTTACTCATGAGCCTAAGATTTCCTGGGTCACGCTTTCTTAACCTTAAATCATTTAACTTGGATGTCACCAAATATGAGACAGAAAGGCCTAGAAATGTAAAACTGCTTATCCCTCCCTTTAAAATGCCCAGCCCCAAAAGGCAAGTCTTACTGCAAAATCTTTGAAAGAATTCCCCATAAGGAAATGACATCTGGATTTATTAGGTGACTAACATACTAAAGAAGTGACAGTAGAACCACAAGAAGAAAAAACCCTCCAACAGGATCAGATACTTGGCAAGGTTTCACCATGCCTCAGTGTAGTGATGAGCATACCTTTATAAAGGACTGAAACCTTTGGCTGCGTCACACGGAGTGTTGTGTCTTCCATAGCAAGAAGGAAAACAAACAAACTCCATGGTGACTCCCAAACTCAAGCCTAGTTTCCCAAATGTGTTTGGTTTCTTCTTTTTATCCCTTTTTAATTGAACACAGTCACCCAAGAGTTCACATGGATTCGTCTTTGATTTTGCTATTTCCTCTTTAGGTTTCTGACCCAGTGGCTACTCCTAGAATAGCTTCTGAAATCTAATCATCATTTCCGTGCTTGTCTGACTTGTTTTAGCATTGCCTTTCAGCTTTGTCTTTTTCAACCCAGCAGTTGGGTGATGTCATAGCAGAGCGGTTAAGAATTTTGAAGAGGAAGCCAAATTGCTTGGGTTTGATCTGACCTTTGCAAGTTCTGACTAGACATGTAATCTTAGGACAAGCACTGAAATCTTAAATGTTACTTTTCTCATCAGAAAAACTGAAAGAAATAATCAGAATAAAGAAAAATGAGAAAATAGATAAAGCTCATAACCATGCATTTCACAGAAAAAAAAAAAGACTACAAATTTCAAACATAAATTACAGAGATCCAAGATTTAGAGGTACAACATTCTTGCCTTAGAGTGTTAGAAATTACAGAAAGCTGATATTGAGCTACGATGGAATAATGACTTTAACAATTTCTTACTGAAAAGAAAAATTATTCTTTTATAGAATAAGAATCTTTCTCTAAAAAATATTTTAAATGTATTTATACATGTTTACACATTGCTATAGCATGTAGTAAATTTATTAAAACTTCCATTTCATTAGCAAAAATGTACATCTTCTACCCATCAGTAGTAGAATAATTGATAAAGCCATGCAGCATATTTATTATGAACTTGATAGTTTCCTAATGTATCTTGAAGCAGAAATCAAACACATTGTATGATAACAAAGCATACAACATGTAAGAACAAAATATAGGGGATGGTATTGTGATGTAGCAGGTAAAACCATTGCCTATCACGCTGTTATTCCTTCCGTCTGTGTGTTCATGTCCTGGCTGAACTGTTTTTCATCCAATTTGCTGGTAAAACTGTTTGCTGATGGCCTGGGAAGAACAGGTTAAGGGTTTTGATTCCAGCCACCCACAGGGAAGATGGAGGCGAAGCTCCTGCCTTCTGCTTACAGTCTGAGCAAGCCTGGCCAATGCAGCCATGCAGCTGAATCAGGAATGAAAGGTTTCCCTCAGTTGCTCCCTCTTTCTCTCAGTAACATTGATTTTTGAATAAATAAACCAATTTTTAAACAGGATAAAATGTAAGTAAACAAAATATATATTTTGCTATTGTCAGTGGAATAGTTACTTTTTAAGAATTGAGATACGGGCCCAGCGGCGTGGCCCAGCAGCTAAAATTCTAGTCTTGAATGTGCTGGAATTCCATATGGGTGCCGGTTCTAATCCCAGCAGCTCCACTTCTCATCCAGCTCCTGCTTGTGGCCTGGGAAAGCAGTAGAGAACATCCCAAAGCCCTGGAACCCTGCACCCGTGTGGGAGACCTGGAAAGAAGTTCCTGGTACCCGGCTTCGGATGGGCTCAGAACTGGCTGTTGCACTCACTTAGGGAGTGAATCATCGGATAGAAGATCTTCCTTGCTGTTTCTCCTCCTCTCTGTACATCTGACTTTGTAATAAAAATAAATAAATCTTTAAAAAAAGAATTGAGATACAGCTACTGAATGGAAAATAGCCACTTTTTAAACACTGCTGATCAAATTGAAAGTGAGAATGTATCAAGAACATTTAGCGTAATGCTTCCCCAAGTTTCAGTTGTCAATGCTCAGAAAATTCCACAACCAAAATACAAACCTACACAGAGTTGCTAAAATTTATTTTGCTAGACTAATCCATTAAGATAGCATTCATCTATTGTCAACTGAATCTTTTTAAAATGTTTTAACACAAAAATAATAAAACAGTTAAACACATATATCAAAATAAAGAAAAGAAATTTAAGCTGTTTTGAGCTCCTTGCAAGGCCAATTCATTGTATTTTCCCCATTATCATGCTGGACTTTGACTGTTATAGGTCTGCAACTGTCACTTATGAAACCCTGACTTGGATCTTTCGCTTTTATCTGTGTCTATTTCCAGCAAATGGAAATAGAGGAGGGAGGGAGAAGCATTTATACAATCAAATAAATAATAATTAGAAAACCAAGCCTAAACGTAGTCGCAATGAAAAGATTTTCTTTTATTATTTGGAAGTAGACAAGTTTTGTGTATATACCAATGAAAATGGGACTAGAAGAAAATTCTATAGTCACAGTGTAGGAGATCAAGAGAAACAGCAAATATTCTGCCCCTAGAGTGCACAGGATAGAAGATCTGTACAAGGATGGGCTGCTGTGACTATCAGTACTGGCAAAAGTAAACTGGTAGTGAAAGCAAACAAAGAAGAAAAGAGGAATGAGGAGAAGGAGGAAGAGAAGGAGGAAGAGAAGAACTTCGGCCAAAATAAAAGTGTAACATTGTTTTCCTGAAGGTATGACCCTAAAATCAAAGATCAGCTTGCCAGTAATTCTCAACTCAGACTACCTAATAGAATTGCAGAGTATTAACAAAAATATGATGCATTGATCCAAGACTAGAGAAAATTATTCTGAAGAACTCTTCATTTACACAAAAACAGCAGTTTGAATGGGGCATCGCTGTCAATGAGAAACAGCTAATAGTATGAATTCTAAGTATTCATCTCAAGAAATTATTTGAACCATGAAGTAGAAAACAATAAAAGTTGAAATTTTGAACTACATATTTATTTACAGAAAAATCAAGCAATCAAGTAATATAAATATATACAGTTTCAATGCTACAATAAAACAGGAATATCAACATAAAACAAATATTTAAATTTTATCTGAGTATGATTAGTATTGTTTCTAAATATTAGGGTGTTTTGAAGATACTCCCCAGAATTTAAAAAGTGGTCTCATTCTAGTAATTTATCCTAATTTTAAGGCAGGAAAGCAGTGGTACTTTTTAAAAAATGTTTTTTTTTTTAATCTTCATGAGAGATGCAGTACATCCAGGACATGTTTTCTCAATTTTCAGAGTTTGGGGGCAAATATGAACAGCATAGAGAATTGTTGAACATGTGCTCTTTGAACAAATATACCAATGACTTGTGGGCCAGTGTTCTCCAAGCGTGCTACTGTAGCTTTGTGTCTGTGTTAGCATCAAATTGTAGTAAAAAACACATATTGTTTGCCCAAGGAGGGGACCCAGAAACACACCTTTATAATAACTTCCTTCATTTCTCTTACCCAAATTACCAGTTAGAAATCATCGGTGGAAACTTGAATCAGGACCATACAAATTCATGCTACGCTTGATAAATTTTTTGTTTGTTTATAAACTAGCAGGCTATGCACAGATAACATATCCTATCAAGGCATTATTTCTAAGCATGGTTTTAGCTAAGCCCCTGCAGTATGATTCACACTCAGAAGGGATCCTGGGAAAACCCTGTTCCATGACATAAGGGAGTTGGTACTCCGTGATTAGGGGGATTAGTAGAAGAAAACAGGGCCTTTTGATCTTTTCTAGACTTTCAGGCTCCTGTGACCAGAACCTCCCTCTTCTGTCAAGACAGAGATAAAGAAGCTTAATGGAGGCACAATCTACACAGTTTCTGGGATAATTTCTTTTAAGACTTGGTCTCTGGGTACCTGTTCTCTGATTGTGACAACTGCTGTATTTTTATGTAGAAAGCAAGAAATTTCTAAACTTGCAAGACAATTGAAAAACTACTATAAGAAAAATTGGCCTATATAGGAAAGCATTGTTGCAACACAAAATGAACTCAAGCTGATTAGTGGAATAGCTTTATGTCTGTGACCAAAATAAAGCTATAAATTAGACAAGTATTCAGAGGAAATAAGCTTTTGTTTTCAAGTCAAGACAAATGTACATTTTTTCCCTAAATCAAATTGTTTTCTGCCTAGTGATTGTCTTCTAGTTCTCTAAATAACTAATCATATCTATATTTTAATTTTCTATCCATCTTATTAAATTGGACTTAAAAATTCAACTTTTTATAGCAATTAAATGTAATTTCTATCATTCTTTTTTTTAAAAAAAAATTAGGTCAGATACTTTCTTGTGTTTCTTGTAAGAAAACTTCTACTCCACAAAAATTTTGATAGTAGTCGACCCCACATTCTTCCATGGAAAGTAGGAAACTGATAAGAGTGAAGATTGTGTCACAGACAAAATAGATTACAAACCTTTCTTTTAATAAATGAACCTATTATACATAAATATCAACTGTATCACCTGTGTACATGAATATCACATGTATCATTTATGTAACTGTTTCTTCTTGTAAATAACTGCAGTAAAGAAATAGCCATGAAGGCTTGGAATAAAGTTCACTTTTCTTTGTGCTGGAGACTACAGTTCTTTGGCTCTTAGTTTAAATGACCAGCCTCCTCTCCTGGAAAACTTTTATCAAGGGTCAGCCAGAGACTGTGGTCAAATTTTCATGCACACATACACACACACACACACACACACACACACACACACACACACACAGTATTCTTACTTTTATAGTATTCTCTCGCCTCCTTGGCTATGCCAGGATATGTATTCTACCTTCTTGAACCTTATGTCAACTGTCCACTGATGTGATTAAAGAGAGCTAAACAAGGGCACAGTCAAATGAAGCTCTAGAGGAAGAACAAGCAACAATCTCGGAAGAACATGTGCAGAAGACTCCGCTAGAGCTGAGCAAGGCTATTTCAAAGAAAACCAACAAGTCAACTCTATCACAGGAGTGAAACAGCATCTGTGAAAGAAATTATATGTGATTGTACATGCACTTAGAAGTACATCTCCCAATGATAAATAATTAGAGGTAATTTATATGTCCTTAATATTTATTACTTATGCGTAAACATTCTATTTTAGGCCCAAAGGAAGTTAATGACAAAAAAATAGGTGAACTTCATAAGTCAGTGGAGGAGAATCAATGGTCTTCATGATTGTATATTGAGTGAAATAGCCAGCTATCCGTTCAGTTACTGATAACAGTCCTTTTCTGTGTTCCCGCTTAACAAGAGTCTTTTTTGCTTTTTATATGTTAAGCTTCTATGGTAAACCATTAAACCTTTGATGGAAAGGAAAGGAAAGGAAAGGAAAGGAAAGGAAAGGAAAGGAAAGGAAAGGAAAGGAAAGGAAAGGAAAGGAAAGGAAAGGAAAGGAAAGGAAAGGAAAGGAAAGGAGGAGAGGAGAGGAGAGGAGAGGGGAGGGGAGGGGAGGGGAGGGGAAGGGAGGGGAGAATGTTAATATCATTATACTCTCAGAATTGTACTAGAGTTATGTTGAAATCTATTAAAATAAAAGATAAAAAATTAATAAAATGAATAAAACAAACAAGGATGTGTAAGAATGATACTTGCATATTCCTGATGTGGGTCAACAAACAACCATATTTGTCAATCCCAACTTGGAATCTAGACATAGCAGGCATTCATTTCCAATACAGTACAGTTCAAGGGGTGAATATTCAAAGGAGAGAGTGGTTAGTATTAGAAAGTTCAGGCTGAAGAAGAAAAGATGGAACCAACTCTTAAAGTCTCTCATTTTGAACAGGGTGTGACCTTATGTTATTTGCTTCATGGAGCCAATAAGTTAACATTAAAAACAGATTGAAACCCTTTATGTTCCCATCTCTTTCTGAAATCCATGGTTCTAATTAACTGAAGAGACCGAAAGGATATAAACAATGCAGTTGGGAAAAGAACTGCAGCCTGCACAGATACAAACCAATTTTATATTCCCCAATGCACAAATGTTAGTATTACACCAACTCATTCTCATCCACCTCTGCCCCTTCCTCACGTCACTGCCATCATTGTATTATGTAAATCTGAGCACTGTTTATAGCTACACATGACTTCCTTTTCCAACTCTACTATAACTAATGGATCACAACATCTCTGAAATGTTCTCATTACAGTTCTCCCATAGCTGAACCTGCTGTCCTAGAACTAAGGTTATGGGTTCCACGATCTTTACACACTCTCAAGCTCTCTTTCCTGGATTTAGACGTTGTTTGTACCTGATTTTTCTATGGCTAAGTTCTTTGTAAGTTATCTTTCTGAGGCACTCAGCTCATTACTTAATTCTTTTCCTTCATGCAATTTGACAGCTTACCATTACCTAGACCCTTTGTAGCAATTTGATTTTAGGTGAACAGGTAAGAAGTGCTTAGCACAATGACAAGCACCTAGTAAATACTCAGTAATATCAGCCCCTTTTATCAAGAATGATGTCCAGAATCCTCCTTATTGTACTCACTGTAATCATTGATAATATAAAAAGGAAAGCAATAATGCATTTCATAATAAATTTGTATTAGTTTTGGAAGCACCTACGTATTTTTGAGAAAGAGTAAACCCAAATAATATTATGTTAAGGTCTGAATGTTTGTGCTTACCAAAAAAATCACACTGAAACTTAGTCACCCTTGTGATCTAATACTAAACAGTGAGGCATTTAGAAGAGTTATGGGGTTAAGAGGATGAAGCCCTGATGAATTGAATTTGACTGCATAAAAGAATCTCCAAAAAGCTTGTTTACTCTCCTGAAGTGTGAGATGCAGCAAGGTCACAAGTATAAGGAAGCGAGTTCTCACTAGACACACAATGTACTGCTGTGTTGATTTTGGACTTAGCCTCCTGAATTGCTTGAAATAAATTACATTGTTTATAAGCCATGCAGTCTATGGCACTTATTATAGAGTCCCAACAGAGTAAGAATTACAGCACATCTCTGCAATAAACTGATGCCCATTTCCCTTCTGCCCACCACACTGCAGCCTAAAGAGAGGAATCACTAGATTAAAGCCCTGATTTCTTCGCATTGTATAAAATCCCTACTCAAAGAAGTCATGGTCTTTTGTTCTCTCTCTAGCCCCATTTCTTTTCCCTAACATACACTCAGATTTGTGGTATATCACTAATTTTCCTTTTTGACTCTTAATCTAAGATCACATCAAATGTATGCTCGGGGAAGCACATTATATTATTGATTGATGTGTATTCGTTTGTCTTTCTATTCTAAGAAACACACCAAGTTAAGTGGCTATTATAATTCTAACTAGAAACTTATTATTTTCTGATACTTTTACCACATGCCAAGATGGCTATTTTCACCTTGGGAATTCCTATGTTTAAAAAAACACAACTTTTGAAAAAATTAGCTGAACAATCATTAACTTAATATTAAGATTATTTAAAGTGTATCAATTTTCTTTTGAAGCTTGAGAAATTTCTAATACTCATATGGATTGCCGAGTTTTTTTAAATACCAGAGAAACAACAAATATTTAATTCCAAGACAACAGTACACATTTGGTGACATCTGAACAAGTCACCAAGTGACTTTTTTGGGGTCTGCTGGCAATATTGGTTTCCAATATGATTTGTGGAATTGATGACAATTTTGTCTTTTGCCAGAAGTAATTGTCTCAATCCTACTTGCAACTGGAAGTAAATGATTATTGGAAAAAGCATCTCATGAGACTTAAAAATAATTTATTATGCAATTTAAGTCTTTATCATGTATTATTCACTACAAAATGACCACATAATTTGATGTATTTATACAGTGTACTTAATAACACCTGCTCCTGAAAGCTATGCACAACAGAACCTACATGGATCCCAACATGAGGCGTACACAGGATGAACTCCAAACACTGACAGTGCTCAAGGTGGGCTGGGAAAGCTTGTGCTGACTGCCAGTGTATTTGGTGCACGGTTTCCCTCTGGAGTTAACAGTGAGGCAGTCTAAGTCATGACAGGGCCAACTGCACTGCGAGATTACTGGTGGGTACACTTGCACTGTGAAGTCAAATGTTACCTAATGGAGGCAAAATATAGACATATTCTGAGTATTTCCTACAGGAAAGAACTAGAAACAATCTCCAGAAAAGAGGAAAGCAGTTGTTCAAAGGCAGCATGAGAACAAGCTTTGACAACATGATACGTTAAATCAGCTGATACTCTTTCCCTGCTGTCTTCATGCTCTCACCTATGAATTTCTCAAAAGCAGCTGCCTGACTTTGGTCACTGTGCAAAGTGGGCACTGCTGCTTGTTAACTTTAATGTTTGTTCTTCCCCTTGCTTCAGTATTGCCAGATCCTTCACTGGTGTCTGGCTTACCACTCAGAACCATACCTTCCCTTCAAGGATAGTTAGTCAACATATGAGTCAGGTAGGGGATGAATGTCATGCTGTGATGTGGGACACCCCAGAAAGGACTTTTTTGCATAAAATAACCTTCATGCCTTCCAGAAACTTTGCACTCTCAATGTCTTCACTATGACTTCCATGTTTGGGTAGTGGGTCAGAATCAAGCAGTTCTCTTTGATTTCTGCAATTTGCATCTTACATGTTGAGAACTACACTTGTGCTTTAGAAATTGAAGTTATATTTTTCCTGCAAGAAAGCCTAGTTGCTTTTTGTTGATGTTGCTGCTGTAATTTTATAAAATTTGTTTATTTTGTTTTCTTTTTTTTATTTAGGAAGATGGACATAGTGATAATTGCCCTTACTGGTGATCTTCACACATCTGTTTTTCAAAACTTCCATCAGATTTTTAAAGTATTCTCAAATTGTTAAATGTAAACTATTTATAGCTTTGGAAATTTGGTTACTGGAGCAGAAATGTCACAGAGAATATCCTTTGACCATTGATCAGATAATCAGGAGCTTGTACCATTGTCCTTAATCACTGTCACATACATTAACCAAGTCTGTCTGTAGGAGTTCTTAAATATGGTATATAGAATACAAAACATATCAAGTAAAAGTAGAATTTTATTATTTTGCTTTTCTTTTGCATGTATTATATTAATCATGATCTCAGAACACAGCTTATATCAATAGAAATATGTGAAATGCCAAGTTACGGAAAATTTTATAGTTGAATAATAGCTTTTTCCTAAAGCATTTAATGAATTCACAAACAGTACTGCTTAATTAACCAAACATTTTGTGATAAGTAATAAGACTAGATCTGAATTGTAAACATGATTCTTCCTTTTCTAAGTCATATGACATTACAAAATCATATAAACTTCTTAATTAATCATTTAGAAAATGTAGGAAACAAGATTATCTTTCTCAGATGAAATTAATATTGAGTGAATGTTTAGCATGATCAGTTTAGTATGTAATACCTAACAAATAGACACAACCAAATAGTTCCATTTTTTACCCTGAGGTGTAATTTATGTTTTCTAGGTTTAGATTTCACAGTATATGAAAGAAATGTTTTGTAGTAGCCCGAGTCCTCTAAGGTCCTCTACGCGTTTGACACCATAGCTAATTTGGGCTTCTGTACCTGGCCTGCTTGCTCACTTCCCTTCTCACGCCATTATCAGTGGGGAAGTAGGGCGCATCCAGTTCCCAAGCATTTTATCAGAGTCTCTAGTGGCCGGAACAACTGATACCAGAAAGTAGACAAAGCTTAGAGCTCTTAAAATATCTGCCCAGAGGAAGAAGTCACGGCAGAACCAGCCCTGTGCACTTTCCATCCACAGGTATCTCCCATTACTATTTCAACACTAGGCCAGTCCTTGAGTACGCACAACGGACACTGTTGAGTACGCTTCAATCTGGATAGTGAGCCTTGAGCATCAACTCCGCTCATCATGAGAACTCAGCTCCCTTCGTTTGTGACTCCTGAGTTACTCTAGTTTATGTGTAAAGGTTTGAACTCAATCTTTTTTCAACCATGACTTCGATACCATTTTAGAGATTCTCATAAGAACATTTAATTGTTTGATCCTGAAATTAGAGAATAAATCGTTGCTCTCTGCATAACAATTGCTGGGATTTCTTGTGTAGAAAAAATTGGGATTCGACAATGCGGTTTCACACAGCATTAGGTTGACTACTCACTGACAATCTTTTGGGGACTTCATGTATATTACTCCAGAGAGTACATTTCAGGAACTTACTACAGATTTGTTGCATAATAGAAAAATTAATTTCAGTAAGATGGGCCGTGTAGAGCTATTACTCTAGGCATTTTATACCTATGCTTGATTTCAATGTGAGAAACATACAATAGAAAAATATCCTGACCTTGGAGAGGAGCACTTTTATTTGGCCACATTTAGAACTTTATTGTTTGTTGCTCCAACAATCAGTGTGAGATGAACAACTCTGCTCTGGATTGTGGGTTCAGTGGGGAAGATACCTACTGGAGTAGATATTTGCTACTCAAATCAGATCAAAAGAATCTTGACATCCTAATTGAAACTGAGAACAACAGAGAGATGAAAGAAGGAAATTGCCCATATAAATGAAGTATTTTAATGACCTTGAGAAAGTCACCCTCTTGGCCTTCGTGGAATTAATTAATTAGCATTAATTAATTAATTTAAAACTTAGAAAATAATGAAGCCTGCCCAAATAACCTATACATTCTTTCTCTCATTTTTGTCAATTTCATCTCATTTTAGAGGCAACATCATACCGCTAATTTAGAAATTTTTTTTTCTGCCTAAAAGTGGTCACTTATATTTGGAGCTATAAGGAATTATATAGGCAATGGTTTATACAAAAAAGTAAATAGATATTTTATCTGGGGATGATTGTTGTTCCCTAGTGCAGCCATCAACCTGCATGTCACACATGATGGTGGGTTCTGGACTTCTGTGTGAGAAGAAAGTTCAGGTCATTTATCAGAGTGTCACTTTGTTGAAAACTAATTCTGACTGATCTATCCAACAATCTACAACATTATTTTTAATGATTAATATTATCATAGGCATAGAAACCTCATTAAAACAGAGATGTTCCATCTATTTTATACATATCTAAAAAGCATTAGTTGATTAATAGAAATATTTAGCTTGTTAAACCCGAACGATTTGGATGATTTAGTTTTTCCCTTAATATTCTTTTCTTTGTGACTCACTAAAATTTCACTACCTCAAATGCAGAGATGTCAAGTTATACTGATTTCCTTTTTCCCTAAAAATTGTTTCTAAATTTGAAAGCATTTCACCAATTTAAGATTCTTTCCAAATTTTACCAATTAAAATGCTTCCATATGTCCATATTCATGTATAAATTAAAATCCATTTTAGCCATTTGGAATATTCGGAATGATTTCATATTAATCAGGCTAATGTTAACTGTGTTCAAAGATTCTGTGCAGGATTTAGATAGGCAGCTCTTCCCTCACATCAAAACAGCAGTTGATTAAAGACCACTCCAGTATCACTGTCCAGCTCTCTGCTGCTTCATCTGGAAACCCACACAGAGCAAGGGGCCCCTCTACTGGCAGCAGCACAGACCAGAGGTTCTGGGCAAGGCACAGTGTCTGACCTGCCAGGAACAGACGGTTTGGTACAGAGCTGAAGGATTCTCAGAGGCACAAAGAAGGGAGACCAGCAATAAGAGGAGGGTTGGACGGCTCCAGTGTGCTCAAGCCAAATCCCCACCCATTTCACACATCCTTGCCACCCCAGCTCGTCTAGATTTCTGCATATTTTAGAAATAGATGGGAGTATAATTTGGATTAAACTTGGTAAATTCAGTAAATTAGTAGTTCGGCCTTTTGTTCTTCACAGAAATGGGACTCTCTGCCAATCAGCTATCAGCATGTTAATAATAATAATAAAAAGACAAAGATTTCTAGAATTTTATGACTTGACTAAGCATCCCTCTACGAACATACTCCAAACTTGTTGAAATAGCAATTTCATCACCTTTTTCGTGAACTTAGTTTTTCATTGAACAAATATTTCTCAAATATCTAACAAGTGGCAAATAATATTTTGAAGCATCAGATGTATTTTGCTACAGAATTTATAAACACATTTTTAACATAGCAGAGAACATGATCGAACTTTGCAGAGGGTATGGAAAGAGGTAGGAAGCTGTATTAATCACTTTGCGCTTTTGCAGTAACAGTGAATTTCTAAGAAGTAGGATGGTGTTCAGAAAGCATCCTAGGAGTATTATCTCTTGAGCTGATTTTTTTTTTTTTTTTACCAGTTAAAGTCGTAAAAGGCAGATACAGGGGAAAAGAGCACCAAGGCAAATGCAAGTGCACAACATGTTGTTGATGTTTTACAGGGCACAGTGCAGAGGACGACGCAGTCACAGTGACCTGGAGAGGATGGCCCAAAGCCTTGGGACGTGGCACCCAGTCAGAGAACCGGAAGTATCTCCTGGCTCCTGGCTTCAGAGCCATTGTGACTATGGCAGTTGTGGCCACTTGGGGAGTAAACCAGCAGGTATAAGATCTTTCTCTCTGTCTCTCCTTCTCTCTGAAAATATGACTTTCCAATAAAAATAAATAAATCTTTTTAAAAAGTAATACTTCTGTAGAATGAGTATTTGTGTGCAAAGACAGTCTCCACGCCCTTCACACTTTCCCTTGTTATGTGAGAATACGGATTCCCAGAAAGGATCTGAGGCTTGCAAAGTCATACAGCCAACAGATATCTGACACACAACAAGTTGTCTTTAGTCCTTTCCAAGTTTTACATAATCTTCATCATTTGTTAAATCCTTTCCAAGTCTTCCAGGCTCTTCTTAAGTTGTGTCCTGAGCCAACAATGAATTTCCAACTTTACTTGTTCAGAATTCTATGGAACTATGGGAATATGTTCCTTTTTGGCCCAAATCCAAACTACTTTTTTCTTTCTTTTGTAAATGCTGCCCTTTGTACGTTGGTCATTACCTATATGTGTGTCTGCAAGTCTCTCCCTGCTTGAAGACAATATCTAAGCATTACCGAGGCTGCAAAACTCTAAGATATCCACTGTTGGCACCCATGCTAATCACACAAGGATTGTCAATATGAGCAAATAAACTGAGGAAAAGAAAAAGGCATGTTTTTTTGTACAATGAATAAGTGACTTTTAAGCCCACTGAGTCTTCCTTCCTTTTTCCAAAAATTTATTCTATTCTTACTATATTGACTGCCATCCCAATCAAAGATTTTATAGTTTTCTTATCAGTTTTCTGCCATTCCCCACTCTCCAACATCCCATACACTCTTCTATAAATCCACTCTGGGAAACTTATTGTGAAATCCCAGGCAGCGGCATTTGGCAGCTATTGGAACCATCCCAGGCTCTATGCTTCCCAATTGCTGGGTAGAAAGCTGTGTCACAGAGGAAGCTCAGGTTTGACACATTTTTTTTTTCTTAATGGAGAAAGGTAAAGCAACTATGTCAGGATGTTGATGATAAAATGCATCATATTGGCCAAGCTTCCCAACTATCCAAAGCCACAGAAGCATCACTGGGAGAAAATCTAAGACGTTCAGTGTCTAACAGTGGTCCCATCCGAGCCTGACTCTTGTCTCATCGACATGGGTGGAGTTGGCTGCATGAGCAATCGCTTGGACTCTCCTTCCTGGGGATTCCTGGCGTTGCTTCCTCAGCACTCACGTCTGAGCCAAAGGAGGCTCCTAATAACTCCAACAAATGTCCTGCTGAAGTACACAGTGTTTCCTGTCCTATGTCTCCCCTAAGAGCACATCACCCTGGTGAACTACATCAGGCTTCTATGCCTGAGGAGCGCCCAAGCTGAAGTAGTCTCGCCACCTACTCCAATTCTCTGGCTTTGTTTTCTAAACTTACTGAATGTTGTTCAATGTAATACAATATTTTAAAAGCAGAAAACCCCACTATCCAGAATAATTATAAATAATTCAATTAAATTTTCTTCAGTCTGCCTCTTTTCCTTTTACTTAAAGTTACAGAGTAATTGAAAGAGAATTTGGTCTATCCCACAGTTAGTGTGATAGGAGAGCTATTTGGGCATTTGAGTAAAAATCACTTTCCCTTAATAGTTAACAAAAAAATTTACCCTCCCCTCCAAAAAAGAATAACATCCTTACTTACTATCAAAAGTACAAATTCAAGCAAAAGTTATGGAAGCAACCAAAATGCCCATCAACAGAGGATTGGATAAGAAAGCTATGGTTCATCTACTCCATGGAATACTACTCAGCTATTAAAAAAAACAAAATGCAGTTCTTTGTGGCCAAATGGGCCAAACTGGAAACCATAATGCTAAGGGAAATGAACCAATCACAAAAGGTTAAATACCACATGTTTGCCTTAATTTAAGATGATATGATGTTATGTATAACATGTTATGTTTTGAATGTTATATGTTGTGTATAAACTAAATTGAAGTATAGGTGAGGTGGTCACAGAAGGTGGCTGGGAACTCGCATTTACTTTTAACATGTTGGTTACTCATTACTATGTCAATTAATTCCATAATGATGTAAATTTTTGCTGATGGTATGATGGAGCTTTCAATTGACTGGGATAATACTCTGCTAGCTCTGTCTTCAAACCAGAGAGGGTATACCTAAGAAGCTGTTGAACTTGACTGGACAATAAGATGCTGGACTCTATGTTTGGTGTATGCTTGCAATGGGGGAATCTCAACTGAACTTGAGCTGTGGTTATGCAACAAGGTGGAGGAATCCACCATGGTGGGAGGGTTTGGGGAGGGGTGGGAGAACCCAAGTATCTATGTAACTGTGTCACATAATACAATGTAATTAATGAAGTTAAATAATAATAAAAAAAAGACTCCTAATCTATATTGACAAGTTCTTAAACAATATCAAGAGCACATTATTTTTGTTTGTGTTTGATCTCTGAAATCTGAGACCAGCATTGTAGCACATAGAAAGGTGAACTGCCTGCTATGATGCCAGAATCCTAGATGGGTGCTGGTTCCTGTGCCAGCTACTCCAGCCTCCCCCACCCCCCGATAAGGAACCCTGGAAAACAGTGGAAGATGGCCCAAATACGTAGGCCCTGCCACCCACAGGGGAGACCTAGATGTTGTACCTGTCTCCCAGCTTCGACCTGGCACAGCCCTGGATGTGGAGGCCATTTGGAGAATGAATCAATGGAATGCAAGATCTTTCTCTGTCTCTTTTTCTGTAGCTCTGCCTTTCAAACAAATAAATCTTTGAAAAAATATGCCACTTATAAATACAAATAAAATTAATAAAAATACAAATCACACAGATGTCTACTCTACTTCTCTACCTTTTTTAGGAGTTCTTTATTTTTATTGGAAAGGCAGATATATAGAGAGGAGGAGAGACAGAGAGGAAAATATTCCATCTGATGGTTCACTCCCCAAGCAGCGGCTATGGCTGGAGCTGAGCCGATCCGAAGCCAGAAGCCAGGAGCTTCTTCCAGGTCTCCTACGTGGGTGCAGAGTCTCAAGGCCTTAGGCCGTCCTAGACTGCTTTCCCAGGCCACAGGCAGGGAGCTGGATGGGAAGCAAGGCTGCCGGGATTAGATCCGACTCCCATATGGGATCCCGGCACATTCAAGGAGAGGACTTTAACCGCTACGCTATTGCGCTGAGCCCTACTTCTCTATCTTAATCAACAAATGAAAATAGAACTCAATATGTATGAAAATAATGTATAAATACTATGTCAAAAAATTGTGGAGGGGCCAACAGAGTGGTTCAACAGGTTAATTGTCTGCCTGCAGTACCAGCATCCCAAATGGGTGTCAGTCAAATCCTGGTTGTTCCACTTCCCATTCAACTCCCTACTTATGGACTGGAAAAGCAGTAGAGGATGACCCAAATCCTTTGGACACTGCACCAGGTGAGAGAACAAAAAAAGCCCATAGCTCCTGGCTCCTGGCTACAGATTGACTCATCTCTAGTCATTGTGGCCATTTGGAGAGTGAACTAGCAGACAGGAGATCCTTACTTCTGTCTCTTCCTCTGTCTGTAAATTTGCCTTTCAAATAAAAATAGTTTTAATTTGTGAGAAAAATAAAAGATAATTATAATGCAAATTTTCTACAAACTTTTTAAAGTGCATCCATGTATAATATGTATATAAATATTATATGTATTGTGTAATTACATACAACCATATGTATTACATGTATGGCATATATACATGAAGACACTTCAAAAAGTTGATGGGAATGAAACAAATATGAATTTCACAGCAAGAATCTGAACTAACAGTTAAGAAGCGCATATCTTATAAGGGAGTGCCTGATTCAATTACCATCTACAGTTCGTAATTCTAGCTTCCCATCAAGGCAGACCCTGGGAAGAATAAATGATGTATCAAGCCACTGGGTTCCTATCATCCACCTGGGAAGCAGGGACTCCTTTCCTGGCTCTCGGTTCTGGCCTGGCCTGACCTGGCTGGTACAGGTATTCATATTCAGGGAGTGAATCAGTGAATGTTAAGTCCGTCTATCTGTATATCAGCTTGTGTGTTTCTCTGCCTCTCAAATTAAAAGTAAGTATGTTTGTTGGGAACAAAGATTAGGCATCCATTCACAGGGTTTTTTTATATAGCACATTTTTCATTAAGTTTTGGTTGAGTGCGCATGGGTCAGCTATCTATGCTCCTCATTATTTTTATTCTGTTGTTAAAAATCTTGTGATCTGGTCCTGTGGCAGCAGCCTAGTAGATAAGTCCTCATTTTGCATGCGCCAGGAACCCACGTGGGTACCGGTTTGTGTCCCAGTTGCTTCACTTCCAGCTTCCTGCTTGTGGGCTGGGAAATCAGTCATGGAGAGCCCAAAGCCTTGGATCCCTGCATCCACACAAGAGAGCTGTAAGAAGCTCCTGGCTCCTGGCTTCAGATCAGCTCAGTTCCAGCCAGTGTGGCCACTTGGGGAGTGAATCTGCAAATGGAACATCTTTCTCTCTGTCTCTCCTTCTCTCTGTAAATCTTTCCAAGAAAAATCTTTCCAAGAAAAATAAATAAATATTTATTTTAAAATCCTTGCACGCCCAGGATCCCATATGGGAGTCGAATATAATCCCGGCAGCCCTGCTTCCCATCCAGCTCCCTGCCTGTGGCCTGGGAAAGCAGTGGAGGACAGTCCAAAGTCTTGGGACCCTGCACCCACGTGGGAGATCTGGAAGAAGCTCCTGGCTTCTGGCTTCGGATCGGCTCAGCTCCAGCCTTTGCGGCCGCTTGGGGAATGAATCATCGGATGGAAGATCTTTCTCTCTGTCTCTCCTCCTCTCTGTATATCTGACTTTGCAATAAAAATAAATGAATCTTTAAAAAAATTTTTAAGATCCTATGATTAGAAAAATGTTCATAACCCTCATCTGTACTACTATGGAACAATGGTCTGTCTACTTTTTACTTATTATAGTTAGCAGTGTATTAAGCCGCATTAAAAAGCAAACTGAAAATATGTTATTACTAATAATAAAGGAAAGAAGGAAGGAAGGAAGGAAGGAAGGAAGGAAGGAAGGAAGGAAGGAAGGAAGGAAAGAAGGAAAGAAGGAGAGAAAGGAGGAAGGGAGGGCAGGAGGGCGGGATAAAAGATTGAGGGAGGAAGAGTAGGCAGGAATCCAGACTATCTTGTTAGAATTATATCTATGAAATACATAAACTGTTCTCTTTACATTGATAAAATGGTAAATAAATAAATAAATAAATGAACAAACAAACAAATAAATAAATAGAAAAATGTAAACCCATTCTTTGAAATTTACTTTGAAGAAGTTTTTCAAGATGTGATGTCAAGGATACACATTGTGATCCAGGAAGTTAAGTCAGTGCCTGACTCACCAGCGTACTAGTGAGTGTGGGTTCCATTCCCGAGTGCTCCACTTCTGATCCAGCTCCATGTTAATGTTCCTGGGAAGGCGATGGAAGATGGCCCAAGTGCTTTAATACCTGAATTTACCTGGGAGACCCAGATGCAGCTCCAATCTCCTGGCTTTGACCCAATCTAGTCCCAGTCTTTGAAGCTATGTGGATTATAGTTCAAAAGATGAAAGATATCTTCCCCCCTCTGTCATTCTACCTTTTAAATCACTACCTTTTTTAAAAGTGTGATCTGAGATGTACGTGTTCAAATATCTGTATTACAAAGCTTTTTGTAGTAGTGAGAACTGTAAGGTGAACAAATAAATAAAATATTAAGTCATTATTTTCAAATTACAGCCATTATTATAAGCTACATCTTTTTCTTCATCAGCTTTTTATTATAAGCTGTTTTTGAGCTACAGACCAAAACTAACATGGTTTGAGTAAGCTCTTCGCTTAAAGTGTTCTTGCAATTTAATTTCTGTCAGCTTTTGGGAATAGGAAAGTTTCTCTTGGCTAAAGGTGAAAGTCCTCCTCTAAGCTTCAATCATCATGGATTGTGGAAACACCCTCCATGTTAATCAGAGGAGCTATTACCTTTGCTTTGTCAGGCAAAACAGCAGATTGGTAGACTGAAGGAAAACATATTATATTCACAATGGCAGCTTCAGTGGATGTTAGAAAGAGGGAAAATATTTTGTCTATCTCCTCTGTTCTGTTTTGACTAGCACCCCCCTTTCGCACCCTCTGAAGTCTATGTTCCTACACCCCTGCCACAGAGGAATTCACTACCTTCACGTAAACTAGTTAGGTTGGCGATGTTCTTTTAAACCAAATCATGAATATCATGAAGCAGGTGACCTTTTTTTTTCTTTTTTGAACATTTTAAAACTCAATAATTTGTTCTTTTCATTGTCACTTTACATTTTAACTTTATGTTTTTTTATTTTCGTTATCATTTTTGATGATACACTTTTATATCAAGTTTTGATTCTTTCTCTTCCATTATTATGCTGGTATTGGATATTTCATACGCTGCTTGAATTTGTAGGAGAATGTTCCTTCTATGCCCATCTTGCTTAAGGTTTTTAGCATAAAGTGGTATTGTATTTTATCAGATGCCCTCTCTGCATTCATTAAGATAATCTTATGGCTTTTCTTCTTCATTTTCTGATGTGATATATCGTATTTGTGTATTTGCATGTGTTGAGCCACCGCTTAATGCCAGAGATAAATCCCACCTCTTCTGGGTGAAAGAATATCTGAGTCAGGGTGGAAGGAACCAAAGCCGTACACAACTTATTCTCTTACAGAATTTTGGACAATGGATTGTAGGGGTTTGGGACAGCCAGGTGAATAGAGATCATCATTGTGTCAGTGAGACAGAGACGCTGTAGTAACTTACATTCTCCGTTGGGTTGTTGGAATCCCAGAACTGGATTATTAGAGCCTACTGCATGATTTGAAATGTCCCTGTAACTTTGGCTACTATTGATTTTGATCCTTATCTATTCCCTGACTTAAGGGATACTGTTTCTGATAAAGAAAAGAGGATAAATCTTTAAGATGAATCTATACTAGTTAGGCAGTTATTCTTCTATCTTTCTCTGGGTTACCCAGATCTCCGGATTAATACCTGTCTCGATTAGATGAATGTGATAGTATTTTCCTGAGCCATGAGTGTGGTGAGTTCCGTCTGGACTAGAGGATCTACCATGCAAAGGGGTGCTGAACTGTCAAGTATGATCAGGAAAGTTGTTGTAAAAATATATATTATTTCAGGTACAGCTAAGGGACTGGATAAAATACACAGAGGCTTTCTGAGACAGCTCTTATGATCATTCAGAGGGAAGAGAGACCAATATATGAGAAAGAAAGACAGAAAAGGAAGCTCTAGTATCTGAAAGGAAATCAGCTTCCTGCCCTTTGGTGTTAGGACAAGAGTGCTGATGGTCCGGGAGGTGAGAGCCTGTGTGAGCATCCCTGGTACTTTCAGTCCTTTTGGGTTATCCTAGGAAGGAGATCTGATCCAGGAAGCCTTGGCCTCTGGGAGCAGTCAACCCTTGAATGCTGCTCATTGCAAAAAGGTCAGGGTTCTGGAGGTTTTCCCTGGAAACATAATGTTGGCATTCTTGTCTTGTTTTCCCCACCTGACCACAGTCATAGCACTTTGGACACTCCTGGGGACCCTCAGGCTTGCATGGACATAAGGTCATTATCCGAGCTGCAACAATTTCCTTTCCCCTTTCTCCCGCTCTATTCTACATCTCCAAGAGGCTCCTCTCAGAACCTGAGACAAAAGGGGAACTGGGGAATTTTTTCAGATGATCACAATAGATACACCAAGGTGTTCTTGAACTTGTCCCAGGTCTACAACCTCATTGTAAAGATGTAAGGTCATAAACCTGCAAAACAAGGACTGAGAAATAGGCTGTTCCCCAAGGTGCAGAAGTTTTCAAGGAGGAACTGCATGACATATATATTCTCACCTGGTCAGGGAGTATAGGGATGGTTAGGAAACAGGAAAAAAATCTGCAGGAAAACAGATTTTTTTTTTAATCAGAAAGATCCTCATCCTAGATGGACACCAGATGATTCTCTAAATAAACAGAAACTAAACATTTCATTGCCTATGTCCTCAAGGTGTTGAAAACAACCAGGGACAAGCCCCTAAAGTATTCCAAACTGTCCCTCTTGGCATTCATAGAAAGATCGTGTGAGGCATTAATCAAGCCAACTTCCCAATCACCCCATTTGATAGGACAATCTTGAAGGATAAAGATTCATATATTAGAAGAGAGCTTCAAAAACCACTATTGCACTTCACAGTGTCTTAAACAATTCACATGGTGTTGCCACTGTAGTACAGCATGTTAAAACATTGCCCGCTATAAAAGTCCCAGCTCCTTGCTAATGCACCTGCGAAGGTAGCAGAGGCTTGTTTGATCCCCTGCATGCACATGGGAGGTCTGGAAGAAGCTCCCAGCTTCTGGCTTCGTCCTGGCCCAACTCTGCATTGTGGACATTTGGGGAACAAACACAGAATGGAAAATAGCTCCTCCCACTCTCTCTCTCCCTCCATCTCTATATTGATCACTTTCTGTCTCTCTAGCTCTCTCTCACGCTCCTTGTCGCTTCTTCTCTCTGTAACTTTGCCTTTCAAAGAAAATATCGTTTAAAAAAAGAAAACTTCTTAAATTTGCCACTTTAATCTTTTTTATTTATTTTATTTTATGACACAGTTTAAGGCACAGTTTAAGGTCTCCCTTCCCATCCCCCCCAGGACCAATAAAAGCTCCAACAATGAGAGAGGTGGTAAAATTCAAGTGGATAGTTGAGTACCCTGCCTGTTAGCAAGTGTTCCTAAATGGGGAGTGGGGTGGGCTAAGGGAGCAGTAGAAGCGGATGGAGAGATTGCTATAGACCTGCATCAGGTCACAAGTGGAGAAAGAGGAGCAGGTGTGGTCTTGAACATAACTGCTACTGAAAGCACCAGGCCAACCTGAGTTTATAAGGGTCAGGTTTGTGTAGTAGGGGAAATAAAATGCCTGAACATAGAAGATCCCAGACCACTTCCCTACCCTGTGACAGAGAAATGTAGTTGGAGAATTAGCATTATTTTCAAGAAACAAGCTTGTTAGCCAAAATGGAGATAAAAGTAGATATATTATGCTCATCTTATTTTATGTAAACACGTGAAGTAAATATGCAGACATCTGTTGTATTACAAAGTAATAGAACTTTAAAGTAAGTCCTGATTTTTCCTTCCAGTTGGTACAGTTGTTTGTTTTTGTATGTTTTCTTAGTTTTGCATTGCTTTCATATTCTAACCTGAGAATCCTAGAGATGTTTCTGGGAAGAATTAAATGCTAAGTGTTTTTCCCCATAAAATATTCAAGTCTGAGTTTCAATACTTATAGAACTATAATTGCTGTTATACAAATATTTCTATCATTGAACTTCTTTTCCCAATTTTAAGTTGTTTAATGCCAGTGAAAAAGAAATTATATTTCTTCTGTATGTCTTTGCGACTTTATCAGGCATGTGTAGGCTTTTAGTAAATACAATTGCATGACTAATTTCTCAAAGGCAGGAGTTTCCAAATTCATATAGACATACGATTTACTAACTTAGAAAAGGATCTAAACTGTATTCTACCAAGATTCTAAACTGTGTTCCATTAAGGTTTTACTAATGTTCTAATTCAAGAACATAATATAAATTCTGTTACTAGGAAATGAGATGTCCTTATGGGCAAATTGGTGAAGGAAGTTCATCTCAATGTAGCTGTTTCTATTAATTTCTTATTATGTTCCGAATTTAATTCAAATTCTGTGGTTTTTCCTCCCCTTCGTAGGAACAACCAGACGAAAATGTTGACTCTTTTTCTGGGGGATCATAGAGCCCTCCAAGTTTCCCTGACAGCGTGAGATATTTAACTCTTGCAGGTTACTGATACAAATTGTCAAGCATTGTTTGTGAAACAGGATGGTACTGTGGATACCACAGCTACATCTGTGGCTTTAGAAAGTTTGTTGTTTTAAGAAATGACCTTTTTGGTGAGCTTCCTACAATTTCAAAGACAGTGTGTTGGTCACCATAAACCTACTCATCCTCAGCATGCATGTGAGTTCCTTTCTAGAAACTTAAAATCTCTGTGAAAAATGTTCCCATGTCTAGAAAAATAAAGCATTTAAAAAAGACTGTACATCTTGCAAATCAGTGCTGAGAATATGTTCTTTGAGATTCCTTTTTTGGATATAAACTGTATGAATTGTTAAAAATAGAACTTTAAGGAACAATGTGTTGATCATAACTTGCTGTTTTGTCTATATATAAAATCCTAAATATCATTTAATTTAGTTGTATCTAAAGTGCCCTCAACTTGTCGCTTCTGAACAATTATATAGAGTTGGAATATTTTATTCTTTGATGTTAATGCTGATAATGGGAAGTCTTAAAATGCTGTAAAATTAATCTATCTGATGGTAACAAGACTGAATTGGCAGCACCATAGGGTTATAAATTATAGTGTTATACTTCTAGAATGCCCCGTCTTCGAAGAACAAAAACCTCAACTACTGGAGCCTCCAGTAAGATTGGAGATGAGCATCTTTAAAAGAGGCAATACTGTTCAAACCATATTTCTGGAGAACATTTCCAGCACTCCACATTCATTTTAATCAAACATATGTCAGGTAATCAGATAAAAATGTATAATAAAAGAAGCTTTATGCAAGGAAAAAATATGGGCATGTGAACAAATATTTGCTATGGAGTGTTAATAGTACCATAATTTTGTAGAATTCTATATGCCTTGCTTTTCAACCATTCTTTGTCCCTAACATGCTTATGCGTTTGCTTGAAGAATCAATAAGAGTTGCTGAGGGCAAAGGAAAAAGGTCTGGAAGCCTCGAGAAATGTACAAATGTTATCAGCAGGCTCAAAGTAACAACTCTGTCTTTCTCTTTGGCTGCAATGCAGGAGTTCAGAGAAGTAGGGAGTGCTAGTATGGAAACTTAGTGGGACACAAATTCTTGAGCATCTTTTGTATGTCATTGTAAAAAATCTGTAAATGTTCGTTTTAAAATGTATGTCACATGACCACATAGTGCACATTCTGTAGAATCATAGTTCCAAAGGCACAGCTCTGACTTCAACCTAAAACCGCCTTCTCTTCCTGGAGGAAGTGCTCGTTGTTACAACCAAAGCCACTTTTGGAGTTAAGCTAAGGAAATTTAAGGACTTACCTACTAATTACTTTGATATTGAAAACTGCAGCAATTCCCTCCGTATTTCCAGATACCTAAATGTTTTATTGTAGAAACCTTGGTTCCCCCATATAGCAAACCTGGAGACTTCAGCTACTGGGAAATGAAGAAAGTTACCAAACACTATCAGCTGCTTCTAAACACTCCCACAAGGACATGTGCCTAATAGAATCAACAGTCCGCAAACTCTTTCAAAAGGAATCACAATATGATTATTCTTTATCTGGAAAATGGGGTAATAATTCCTAAATGCAGGCATATTATAATAGGTAATATTTACATTGCACAAACTGGATTTGTCACAAATCAAAAGCATTTGTATAAGTTATTTGTAAAATAATTCTTCTGAAAAGGTATCCTGTATCACCAGCCTGGTATAGGGATATAAAGAGAGCTGAATAAGAAAGAGACAGAAGCAAGAAGTATTCATTCATGTTACTAGTATTTCAAACAACTTTAACTTTCACACATTCTCAACTACACGGTTTCTCAAGACACTCGATTACAAAAGTTGTAGGAGTGGAAGGAGTTGGAGCAAGTAAGACCACAGAGAGCTGTGGCATCTATCATGGTGGTAGAAAGCAGAAAAGATTAGTAAGCACCTAGAATAGATGCAGAAAACATCACCAGAAGATAAACCTCAAAAAATTTAGAAATAAAAGATAAAATGTAACACTCCCTTATCACTGAAGTTGCTGAAAGACATCTATAATGCTCCTATAAGGAAACTTCCAGAACTGAAGTGCTCAAAGAAGATACTTGAGGAAGCCGAGGGAAGTGTGTGTACAGCAGAAGCTGACGCAATCTGCATTAGGAACCATCTGCAACAGAATAACTAAATAGCAATTTCTGAGAGAGATTCTATGCTCACACACTGTAGACAAACAAATCATTCCTAAACTTCCAAAGTCAGTATGAGAAGTTTTTAAATGTTTATATTCAGGATTTTTTTCTGACTTTTCACACTCTTGATGTGTTTTACACAAAGTCAAACTTTTCCACTCCTTTTGGATCAAGATATTTACACAAGAAGTGTGGTAAAATGGAATTAAAAGTTTATTCTGGTGCAAAATATTTTGAAATCCATTCATAGTTTTTACATAGCATGCATTTTCTATTTTCTGTTCAGACATCCCCAAACATAGATTTCATTTTAAAGAAATCTTTCACCAAAAAAAATTTGCCTTTTAATTTCATTTCCATAAAATTTTTGAATTCATCTTATTTAAAGAAGGTACCGCTTCCCCAGAAATTTAAATTCAAGGACATCCATTTATTTGTTCAGCCAGTGGATTGTTCTGTGTCCATTTCTGATGTGAAATGCATCATGTTGTATATGCTTATGAAGTATTGCAGTCTTTATTTTTTGAAGTCAAAAGCAGCTTAAACTGCTGTGCCACAAAGCCAGGTCCAACATTTACTGCTTAAAAATCATCTTAGTTTGATATTCTGCTACTATCCACTACTCAAACATTGTTTACTTTGGATCTATAGATGTGTATGCTGTTACATTGTCAAGTAACAGTTTTCATTTATTGTTGCTGCCTTCCTGCCTCCACCTCTGTTTGTGCCTGTGAATCTCATAACCCTTGCTTTTCATTTAGAAACTCAAAACTCGTTCAGGAGACAAGGAAAGGATGGATGACCCATCACTGTTCCAATTCACTTTTTCTGTCTAACCTATATATCCATGAAAGCATATGCACCAAGTTTTCCCTTTTTCTATAGATGAAGAAGATGCATGCAAGTCATGACTGGACGGTGCACATCTTATTTTTTCAATTTTATTGTAATGAAACCTTTCAGAAACGTCTATAATAACAAGCTTAAATAGAGAGGAGACTGTTAAACATGTGGAAATGCTATGAGAAGTTTTGACAAATCAGTAACTTCATATATAAAGATCTTTTTAATAGAAACCCAAGGAAACACTCAGCTAGTTAAGTGTACATTTACTAAATCCATTAACTAGAATGTATTGATTATGTGGCTTCTTTGGAAATAAAAATAATATAACTATATGTAGTGAACATCTAAAAGATAGATGAGACATCTGCTTATTGCAGCCAGTGTTACATACATTTCATCCTCCACATGATAAAAACAGGGCAGCTTTCTAATCACTCCAGAGATAGTGTTGCTGGAGTCCATGGACCGTGGTCTGATCTCCCATCCTCTGCGCAGCAGTTGCAGGAAGGGTTCCAATTCTCCAAGCACAATCTGTTGAGTCTAGTGGCACCCAGCAGCAAGGCTACATTATCACCATGAGGTTTACAGCTCTTCTCAGCAGGATCTAGTGGAGATTTTAGACAGCATCTTTACCCAGTGTCCTTATTATAGAATGAGTTTGTGAATCCAGTTACCTCTCCCTCTTTTCTCCTGCACAGCCCTGATATCAGCAGTGTCCATGAAGGAGCAGAGCTTGTGTTTACATAATTCAATGGGGGAAAAAAAGAAATGGACTTATGGGTAACTGTGCCCAATTGATTCTTGATTAAGGTGCAAAGCAAGTCATGGAAGAAAGATAGCCTTTTCAAATAAATGATGTAGAAGAAATTGGATATCCACAGGCAAAGCCTTTACAACTTGTTTCTTTTGCACCTGCCTGTCTTTTTAAATCCTTCTATAATTGCTGTCAATTTCAAACATTTGATGTTTATTCATGTGGTCCAGGCAATAGAATATCTCACTTGGATTGTTGCAATAATTATTTTTCCTATCCATACCTTCTTGACTTCAATCCACATCCATAGTGAAGCCACAATGCCTTTCAACTCCTTTCCCAACAATACTTTTCAAAAAATGTTTTCATCACATTTAGAAAAAAGTTCTAACTCCAATACCAAGCCTACAAGACCCAACATAATTTGATTCAAACTTATTTTTGTAAAACCTAGTTCACCTCACTCCCCTACAAAGTGTCATCCTGATTTATTTCACTTGCTTGGATTTGCATTTACTATTCCACTTAGAAACTACATCAAGTTTAGTCTAGGACTTATAATATTCTACTTTCCCTAATGTTTTTCATAATCATTCTCACCTTCACATTTCTTGTCATGGACTATCAATGGCCAGCATTGTTTGAGTTATCTTGCTCCTGAGATTCCATCAAGAGCTGTTCTTATTTCCAATGTCTTACTGTAATGTGTCCCTGATCAGTTTTCTTCCTACTTAATGATAAGTTATATAAAATAAGATATGTGAAGATCCTAAAAACTACCTCATCCACAGGGGTGAACACACAATTTAGAAAGTGGCCTGCATGTATGAGCCTGAATGTTATACTCTAACACTGAAACTTTGATACATCAAATTCATAGTAGACTTGCTAATGACTTTATAATTTTTCCATTTTTCTCTGATTCTGCCATGGTTACCTTTTTTCTATTCTATCATTGAACTAGGACCTAGTCTGTGATTCCCAGTCACTCTGAGTCCATATTGAGATCTATCCATTTTGGGGAATCTTATGAGTAGCTAGTCTATGGAAAGTAAGGATGACCACCAGAATGTATATGTGGTGTAACACAACAGCTCTTTCTAAAGGTTTTTAACCAGAAAAAGTTGCATTATTGAACAGACAAAATATTTGTGCAAAAGCAGAAAGTAAGCAAGGTGTAACTTTCAAATGCTAAATAGATGCAACAGAACAGCACACTTCAAAGATGTGGTCGCTGGTGATACCTGCAAGAGGGTTCCAAGGAATGATATTTGCTTAATTTTTTACACTTATTTATTTGAATAAGAGAGATACAGAAAGAATCCACCTCATCACTGCTCAAGTGCTGTGCTCACCAAGAGCTAGAAAGAGCAATTTCAACACAATTCTCCCACCTGGGTTAAAGATTTTATGAAAATTATGAAAGTGAGTTTACAAAATGATCTGTGTAAACTCTGTTAGCAAGCAGGGTATCTGTAAAAGTATGGATCCATGGTTATTCAAGAGAGCTTTGTACCCACATTTCAACAAAAAATACGAAAGGAAAATGACTTAAAAACTCCAATTATAAACAATTCTAATGCCAAAGAAAAATTTTAAATTTTGGAAGAATAAAAGCTTAAAGTTGGTAAAATGAAGTCTTTTCAAATTATTCCAAGAGAAAAATGGAAATCTGTATACAAAGTCCTGCACCTTGATTAAGTTGTAAACAGAGAAGAAAAATCTAAGCCAACATGAAACTTACCATGTGTGGGATGACGAAAAACGACTTGGTTCTGAAAGCCAGAGCAGATTTGACTGCTATAACATCACCAAGAAAAATAGCAAAGCTGGTGATCAGATTTTCAAAACTCTGGGAAAAGCAAATCCCACCCATCACAATTAATGGTCCACTATGGACTGTGTTCTGAAACACAAATTCAGAATCTAAAATATAAGAAACTACTATATTCAAAGGCAGCCCACACCTTTTTTTTTTTTTTTTGGAACAGACATTTTGTGGACTATTTTAGTTCTATTTAAATAACTACTCCATCCTGTAAGAAACAGCATGATGCTATAGAAATGTGAGAAGGCAGGTAGGCTTTCCAAAGTAGGGATTCTTAGGAATTGTTTTCACAGTTTACAAAAGTAATAATCCCCATTTTCAATATGTGAGCTGATGAACTTGACAGGTTCCAAATTTGGCTGGAAGAGTTTTTCTTTGTTGTTTCCTGGTCCTGATGATACAGAGCTCAGTGCTTGCCTTAGTGCTTTCCCTTACTGCTGTGCGTGGTGTCAGTATCTCCACAAATAGCTGACAGCAGCATCGAACATTTCATTTCATTTCATCGTAAATTTCAGAACATATTTCTCCATTCACACTTGGAGCTAACTGGTGAAATTTTCCACATTGTTTTGCCTTAGGGACTGGAGTCAGAACCAACACGGACAATGATCTGCTTGGCTGTGTCTTATCTCTGAACCCAAATCAGGAATTACTGGCAAGAATCTAGTGTTCATTGACTAGCAAACACTATAGCTATCCATCTTTTTATTATACTTTGCATATTTTCTGAGTTTCTTTGCAAACCCAGAAAAACCATTATGCTAAATTATATTGATCTCATGAGACTCCAGCACTAAAGGTTCAGAGACCACCCATTTAAATTTCTGGTTTGGGGGAGATAATTAGCTATATTAGTAAGTACATAAATGAATCAGTGATAGAAAAACCTCAAAAAAATACTGTTTCAAAGCACAGTGAATGCACTGTACTGAAGTTTATAAAAATCAATGTAAATAGTATTAACCCTACATTCTGAGAAGAAAACAATTGGGAAAATCAAAACCAAAATGAAGTTAATAGCCTCCCTCTGAAATACAAGAGTATTTTGATTAAAATGACTAAAATGTTTTCTGTTAGTTATGCTAGATTAGAAAAACACGGCACATTTATGTTCATCTCATATAGACCATATTCAAAAATATCAGTGTTAGATGATGATTATGTTTGTCATAGAAAACAAGAGAAATCATTGGGCAAAGATTTGCAGACATTTTTAGAAACTAAAATTTCCAAACCATGATTAATCATAGGAAAAAATCAACATACACAAAGATATGTCAACACTTCCTGAAATATAAAAACAACTGAACACATAATTTCTGTTGAATCACAATATTCTATTTCTAAATCATAAAAGGAAAAATTATGCCAAGTACCCAAAGAAGATGAATGAAAGTAAAAAAGAAACTGTTTGAATTTAAGAAAAATTTGGTCTATATGAGATTTATTTTTTCAAATGTTATAATAAATTGCTTTAAACTGCTGGAATTATTGGGCAGTGCAACATGCAGATGGCAAGGAAAACACACGTAAGCTCTATTGATAGACTGATTTTTCTTGAAGGATTTTGCTACAGAAAAATAAACATTAGAAACACACTTAAGTTTTGTGCTTCTATCATTTTGAATTTGAAAAGTGAGAAGAAGGAGGAGGAGGAGAAGCAAGAATAGAGGAAAAGGAAGAGGAGAAGATGACTTGAAGTGATTCCATTTTCTCTTCATTTTTAGGTCAGGGATTCCTACCAGAGATCAGTGACTGTAGGGGCTGGAGTGTTGAGCAGGGACGCCAGAGGTAGGACAGTGTTGGGAGAAAGGAAATCCAGCGTCAGCCAGGGAGGCAAGAACTTATCCTCATCAACTGCCCAGGCATCTCCATGGATATGATCGTGGGCAGCCACAGGGCGGGAAGAAGCCACGCAGCAAAAGGTTAAGATGCAGGTCAAACCACCAATGGCCAAACTGTAGTATTAGTAGTAACAATGATAATGGCCAAACTGTAGTATTAGTAGTAACAATGATAATGGCCAAACTGTAGTATTAGTAGTAACAATGATAATAATGATAATAATAATGATAAATGTGTAAGACCAAGTCTAAAAGTCAAGCTAAGCAGAATCAGATACTGAAAAGACAAAAGTGTAAATGAATGACAGTAAATAATAAAACCAAAACCTTACAACTAAAGCTAATGGAGAAATTAGAAATAGCAATTATTAGGGAGAAAAAAATGTGAGAAATGAGGCATAAAAGAAGTGAAGAGTTGAGATAAGTATAAAATAACAACATGAGAGATCACAGTTTTAACAATTATAATGAAAAATAGAACTAACATCTAATAATAAAATATAAGACCAGATTATAATAAAACGGTACATTTTAAAACAATAAATCTATTTTAGAATGAGATACCATTTAAAATTAAAGAGATATTAGAAAGATATACCTTTAATATAAATAAATATGAAGTAACCCTGTTTTAATATATTTTATACAGTTAAGAAGCTAGTGAGTTTGCCATGCTAAATGGAGAAACAAACTCGAATTGAAGTTGAAATTCACAACATAAATATCTCAGAAACCAGTAAAAACATTCCTGCTCCATTAGTTCTGATTTATAAAACAGCACAATCAGTCAAATGTGTTTGGCAAGTTCCACTGAAATACACAGAAAGGCACAGCTGACGACTTCAGAACCTCGCCTCCGGGAAGCCCACATGAGCAGCACTTGGGTGAGGCCATAAAACTAGCTTCAGTTTTTTCAGTTTAATGACAACTGCCTGAAAGCCAGGTACAAAAGCTTTCTATGTGATCTTGTGTAGTCATTCTGTATTTGCTCACATATTTCTTTGTAGGTATTCTTTCATGTGTCTTATTTCTTAACGGTTTGTTTTGTGTGTGGGTTTTACTGTTCTGTCTTCCTACTTCCCTGTTAAATCCCTTGAGTTCTTACTCCCAGG
The DNA here is from genome assembly GCF_030435755.1 of Ochotona princeps. Classification (NCBI taxonomy): domain Eukaryota; kingdom Metazoa; phylum Chordata; class Mammalia; order Lagomorpha; family Ochotonidae; genus Ochotona; species Ochotona princeps. The sequence continues at coordinate 15,419,851 of NC_080840.1, read as the reverse complement.
GTGAATTGAGCTGTTAGCAGTAGCTCCAAACTCCTCTTTCAAATTTCACATTGCCTCGTTAAATGCCCTGCCCCTCCTGCAGCGGCAGTTTCTCCTGGAGAGCTCCATGTGCATTCCATGATTTTCGGCTACATTGCATTCTTGTTTGGTTAGAGCACTGGGTTTAGTGTCTGCGGACTCTTGAATTTACATTAATTACTACTTAGGAAAAAGCACATATGTATACACTCACTGGAATCTATGTTCCTAAGCCACTAAATGTGTGACTGTCTTCACTCTGTTAAGATAGCTATCATTCATCAATCTACTTCAAAATTCAAAAGTTTATTGCTATCTCTTACCTGATCTGCATCCCCTAAAAATCAGATGAGGGTCTGTTAGTCAAACTTATGTTCTCTCCTAAACCTGCATATATTTTCAATCTATATTTCTACTTTATTCCAACTTTAGTATCAACAAAAAGTGGTATGAAATTGATAAAAATGAACTAAAATTCTGAATAAGACTTTAATCCATTTTTCTTTCTTTTTTTTTTTTTTTAAAAAAGCCTCATGATCCCTCCAACTGAACTGCTGATTTTAGAACCCCAACCATGAAGACACTGTCAGCCAGTGGATTCTGAATAGGGTTCATTTTGATTGGAACAGAGAGATTGGCAGCAATCCAGAACTGATGAACTGTCAAAACTGTATGAGCAGGACCCTCAGAGCGCGCCTCCCGTTGGGGATCTGGGATGGGTGGGAGGTTGGGTGGGGCTTTTCCCTTTGTTTTTTCCCTGACCCCAGATACAGGGTAAAATGATATTGATGTGGAAACAATGGTATTACCCACTTTCACCCTGTAGCCCTTGACACTTTGCTCCCTAATCAACGAAGTAAGATTATTAAAAATGAAATTAAAAAAAGCTCCATGTATTGAATTGAAAGACAGAATTACATAGAGAGGGGCAGAGGCACAGAGATACAGAGAGAGGCACAGAGAGACAGAGAGACATCTTATTGGTTCACTCCCTGAATGGCCTCAGCAGAGAGCTGAGCCGTGCAAAAGCCAGGAGTCAGAAGATCTTCCAGCTCTCCCACATGGGCACAAAGGCCCAGGCATTTGGACTAACTCCTGCTGCCTTTCCAAGCCATTAACAGGTGGCTGGATCAAATGTGGAGAAGCCAGAACTAGAACCAGTGCCCATATTAGATGCCAGCACTACAGGATGCTATTTAACTTGCTGCACCGCAATGCGGGTCTCAACTCGTGTTATTTCTCCCAGCACTCTGAATCTATGTGACCCTAGGCAAGTAAGCTAGTCTGACGTGCCCTAAAACACAGACGGTCTGGCCAGCCAACTCTCACGTCTCTTCTTTAATCCATGCATGTATTTCCAAGGCAGAGTGAGAGAGGGGGGGAGAGGGAGGGAGAGGCAGAGAGACATATCTTCCTTCCACTGGTTCACTCCCAAATGCCTACCACAGCCAGGGCTGGGCCAGGTGGAAACCAGGGCTGTAGTAATCCATGAAGGTCTCCCACATGAAAGCATCATTCCCTGCTTTCCCAGGTACATTACCTTGAAGCTATAGGGGAAGCTGAGTAGCTGGGATTGGAACAGAATTCTTACTGGACTGTTTGAGATGCAGGGCCAGAAGTCAGGTCACTGCCAGGTTATGAGAAGATAATTTTCATTCTGATATTAAGTATAGTAAAATCTCATTGTCATGAACACGCCTTCATATCAAATGCAGACACCTTGGCACTTTTTTCTTTATCTATTATATAACCTACGTTACATATCATATACATATATGTGTATATGTAGTATGATTCATGCTGTCAGGAAATATCAAAAAGGTATTCTCTTAAATGCCAATCTACTGGTGCCAGCTTGTAGCATGGCTTCTGCCTGTGATGCCAGCACCCAATGGGGGCATCAGTTCCAGTCCCAGCTGTTTTCCTGGCAGTCCAGCTCTCTGACAGTGTGTTTCAGAAGGCCAGGGAGGATGACTCAAGTCCTTGGGCCCCGAGCCCCATGAGAGAGAGACCCAGAGAACTGCGCAGGCTCCTGTCTTCTGCCTGCCACAGCTCTGACTGCTGCTGCCCTCTGTGAACCAGTGAATGCAGTGTTCCCTCTCTTCCCTCGTCTCTCCCTCTCCCTATGTGTCTCTGCCCTTCAAATAAATCAGGGCGTTTTTGTTTTTTTTCTTAAAAAGCAGTTTATTAAGACAATCTTTGGCACATTTCCCCAGGGAAGTGAGCTAGCCTATTTCTATACAGTGCTTTAGGGGATATTTGGCATGTCATCATTCACACTACCCTGGAACTAACTAAGCCACAATCCAAAGCAGGGCGTGGTTAGTCCTACACTGCACCCGCATTGTGTGTTGCCCTCTCCAGGGACTTGGAAGGTTTTGTCCCAAAGATGAAGCACAGGCATCGGCCTCACTTGCCTCACGGGGATTTCATGGGGATCATACGGGATAATGTGGGTGAAACTTTCTTATTTAGAGATTTGTAACTGTGATTACCTTTTGATCTATTTCATAACTATGTACTTCATGTGTTTCTTGTGTGAATGGCCTGATTTTAATCACTCTGTTAAATTTTATCTGAGATAACGACAGAAAGTCACCTGTCTTCTGTCATTTAATGTGTAGCAAAGGTGGCATTTCATAATGACTAATGGCAATAATATCACATTTACTCAATGTATTTTTGTCAGATATGTTAAAGTGAGTCAGATTGCTAATTCCTTTACACCAATCTAACATTGGTGAAATTAAGCACGGCTGGCCATTGCACACTTGAAACACATTTAATCCAACTTGATGTTTAATTGTAATGTAAAATGCACACTGAAAATGCAGTAAGAAAGCACATGACGCCCAGCACAGTAGCCTATCAGCTAAAGTCCTCGCCTTGCATGCACTGGGATCCCATATGGGTGCTGGTTCTAATCTCAGCAGTCCTGCTTCCCATCCAGCTCCCTGCTTGTGGCCTGGGAAATCCACCAAGGATTGCAAAAAACATTAGGACTCTGACCCATGTGGAAGAACCAGAAAAGGTTCCTGGTTCCTGGCTTCAGATTGGCTCAGCTCTGGCATTGCAACCACTTGGGAAGTGAATCAACGGATTGAAGATCTTCCTCTCTGTCTCTCCTCCTTTCTGTGTAGCTGTCTTTCCAATAAAAATAAATTAAATCTTTTTTTAAAAAATGAGGAGATGGATTAAAGAAATGTTATATCAATTTAAGCTTTCTTTCAATTCCATTGTCTAGAGCATTTTGAATTAATCTCATTTGTGTTATATGAGTATGAATAAAATACACATTGAATAAATTAACGTAAACTATCACAGAAAGTCTACAAAATTTATTGAAATGATTATATTTTAAATATATTGGATTAAATAAAATGCATTATTAAAAGTTACTGTTCCTATTTCTTTTTTGATATACAGACACCCAAAACAATTTTCACCAGCTCCATGGTTCGCATTGTATTTCTGTTAGCCTGACAGATACAGACTACAAATATTTTAGGTGTCAGTTTACAAGTAGGCTAGAGTGACCCTGGGAGCTGTAGTAACCACATCTGTGTGGCCTTTTACTCCTGTAGTTTCCTGTAGAGTGACGTTAGGGTTCCAGTTTATCCAGATTGTGAAACTGTGGACTCCTCCGGGCCTTGTGAAGTGGGCATAAGAGAGCTAATTGATGAGAAATGTTCCAGGTAAGATAACGCCTCGGCCAAGACTTCCCAATGCTGTGTTGCTCGAACGTTCACAGCCACCCGCGGGCAGTGCGAGTCAGTTTGGACAACGCATGTTCTCAGTGTCGGTTTCATCGGAGCTTTGTTTGTTTCTGGCACTGCAGCACAGATTTCCGACAGCTCCAGCCTTTATCTGTGTTGATATCACAACGTTGGCTTCAGCTGCAGCTTTAGCTTCTGCCATTGCATGTGCCTTACCCAAGGTCTCCATGCATGTTTTCCAGGTTCCCCCACTGAAACCATTGTCTGTTCCTTGGTAAGTTCTTCAAGTAGTAGGACAAAGTTGGCATGGCCATCTGTTTCTTTGAGTCTAGCTGTCCTAGGCAAGGGGCTCTTTATTCACAAAAATTAAGTCTAGCCTGTATAACAGGGGATTTTAAAAAAATAAGAAAAGATAGCTATGTACAGATAATTGAAAGTTATGAGGTTGTAAACGAAATTTCTAAAACATATCCTTGGGCTGCAAAGTTATATGTGCATGAATGAAACAGTGAGAATCTGGTTTCTCAAGAGGCTGGTATTCAGTGTTACCCGGGACAGTGTGATCGCAGCCCAGTGGACAGAGCAGACGCCTAGAGGTTTGCTGCAGTTGGCACTGCAGTACTTGTGTGATGAGGTCGGTGCACAGGAAACTCGGAACCACCTTTCAGGATACCGAAGACATCTGCTAGGGATCTGCCCTAGGTGAGCTTTCTGGAAGGTACACAGGGCCACCGACTGGAGACATCCATAAACCACTGGAGCAGTGAGCTACAGAGGCAGAAGAGCGCATCCCACTGCCTGGAGGGCTGAGCACAGAGCCTGCAGCATCAGGGAAGCGCTGTTGCAGAGTCTGCCAAACATGGGCAGCTGGACTAACACCGAAGACACCATGAATATCTCTATGGGGGGAACCTATGGAGCCCACCCAAATGCTGCTTCAGGGAAAAGCATTGGACTTGCCTTGAGGAAGCTAGCTAGGGTGTTTTGAGGAGCAGATGTAACAAACTACCCATGGCGAGCAGATGGTCTTGGGCTATACTGTTTGCTAGGAAGCTGCCTGTGCGTGGTGCTGCAGCACCACCAGGGAAACCAGCTGGGCTGTGAACGCAGCTGTGAAGGTGCAGTCAAAATCCACCAAGCATTGGCTCTGAGTCTCAGTGTCAAGCAGATCCCAGGAGCAAAAGCAAAGCCTGTCCAGGACAAAAGCCCCATCTCCCGACAGCATCCCTCCAGCGCCCTCTACTGTCGATTTAGGAATGGAGGCAGGCAATTTGGTGAGAGGCAAGGAATTAATAATAAACGATCCTGTGTATCCTTCAAGCTCAATCCAAAATGTTCAAATCAATTTCAGATCTAGTTTCAAAGTGTATTTCTCGGAATAGCAATTAGCACAAATTCTGAGCTATCAGATGAAAGGCTACCTCTGTCTCTTTGCCACATATCAAATACGATTGATAATTTCTTTTAAAACGAAACAAAACAAAACAATAAAAACACTTTTTGGACAACCACATGCCATATCAGCGCATACGGGTTCAAATCCCAGCTTCATTTCCAATTCCAACTTCTTATTTCCCCCGGAAGGCAGCAGTGACTGCCCAAGCCCTTGTATCCTTGTCCTGCAATTGGGAGAAATTATTCAGTTCCTGGTCTGGCAGAGCCCTGGCTGTTGTGTCTTTGGAACAGAAATCAATGGATGCAAAATCTCCCTTTATGCCTGTTATCTATCCCCCAGCCTTCTAAATAAAAATGAATATAGACATAAAATTATTTTTAAAAAGAAAATCAAGTCATCATGATGGGGAAAGGAAAATGATTTGTAAGGCATTCAACACTTCTTGGGAATGAAAGAAATGTAACTTCTGCTAAGAGGAAGACGCGGGCTTTGGAGAACAGAATTTTGGAATGTTTGGGATACTAACGTGTGTTTGCTGAATTGTGCTTGGACAGAGTTGACCCATAGCCGGCGTTCTAATGCACTTAGTTTGAAAATCACAGACAGGGCTGGGCAGCTGAAAACCTCTACTGTGAGAACTGATGAGTTTAGAGTGATGGCAGAGAACCAGGGGCCAGGGTGAACATGTAAGGATTATATTTTTTAAGAGTTAAGTGAGTGTGGTGGAAATTCAACAGGAAGATGTCAAGCTGTCAACCACAAGGGTGTGTGGTTAAATCTATTGGGAAACTGGCAGGCCTGTGCTCACCAGGAAATCTCTGGGCAGACACCAGCAGAGAGGAGTGTGCTGTGAGACAGCCTGGGCGCTACCTGGGGCTCTCACAGAGGCAGCACAAAGCTGCATGGTGGGGGAGTTCATACTGAAGTAGCCACCCCAGAAGAAAGCCAGGGTGATTGTAAGGAGGGCACTCCTTCAAGACGCTGGCAGTTGCCCTTGGGACTCCCTGGACAACTGCCACCAGCATTTTCCAGTTGCCCTTCATCACCTACAACAACAAGAATCAAAACACAGAGCAGGAAGAGAGGGCCCTTCCCACTGCAGCGCTCTCTTGGGGGAAAGCAGCAAAGCACACGTCAGTGTATGATTTAGGGCAAAGAAGGGTGGATTTGGAGCTGAGAGGCGATGAGCTCACTACCGGAGAGCTGGAGCTCAGGGAGGTCTTTCCACTGGATGCTGGCCTGGCCCTCTCCCTATTGGTCATCTGCTTCTGCCCTCAGCCGCCATGTATCCTCACCTCTGTCCTAAGCATGCAGTGATAGCTGCTGGTCTACTCCATACCCTCACTGAGGTTGTGCAGTGTAGCACAGGCAGTGGCTTTGAGCCTTCCTACAATATCTGTTTTTTCCCATTCCAAAGGGAAGGGAAGCTCATCCCAAGGAAGAGGTTCTCCATGGTTCCCTCACCTTTCCCCTGATCTTTCTTGTGGATATTCAATGCTCTTTCAGAAAAATTGACTTTGAGTGGGTGAGAAACCCCTCCACAACATGATCCTCAGATTTTCTAAGAGTTTACAATCAGTCATTAGCATTCTGTTTTTTTTTTTTTAATTACCCAAATGGGGAGCTAGCCTGGTGACATATTAAGTTAATCTTCTGGATTACTTTTCTTACAAATGAATCACACATTCGAAATTTTAAACATAGATGGGCTTTATGTTTTAGTTCACCTTCAGTCTGTATATTTTAATTGGAGAATTTAGGCCATTCACATTCAAGGTTAATACTGGTAAGTTATGACTTTTCCCATAGATATTCCTATTGCATGGTTTGGATTTCTTTTATCTGCTACTTTTACATTATCTCATGATGATTGCCATCATTCTCTGCTTTTGTGCATAACACATCCTTACGTTTCATCTGTATAGCTGGACAAGTGGTGACAAGTTCTTTCAATTTCTACTTGCTTTGGAATGTTTTTACCTCACTTTTGTTTATAAAGGAGAGCTTTTCAGGGCACACATTCTGGGTTGACACATTTTGTTTTCCACCTTTTAGGACTTGGTCCACGTTTCTCCATTCTCTCCTAACCTGTAGGATTTCTGGTAAGGAATTGGTTGTTGGTCTAATTGGGATTTGCTGGAGGTAATCTGGAGTTTCCCTCATGCACAATTTAGAATCTAAATGTTTGACTACAAAGTGTTGTGCTAAAGATCTTTTCTCAGCATGTTTTTTAAGGAGCTGTGTGTGGTGTTTTCTGTATTTGATGTCCCACCTCTCTCCAAATTAGAAAAGCTCTCTGCTGTTATTTCACTGGATATGGTTTCTAATCCAGTCTGTCTTCGCACAACAACACATAGGTTTAATGGTATCCCACAAATCTTGAACACTATTTTCAGTTTTTCTAACCTCTCTCTTTTTTGTCAGACAGATATATTTCCAAGGATTTATCTTCTAGCTCAGATATTTTTTCCCTTCATTCACATCAACTCGGTGGTTAAGGCTTTCTATTTTTTTTTTTAACTTGACCTACTGAATTCAAAATTTCTAGTACTTCAGTTTGATTTCTCTATCTCCCAACAACATTGTCTATCCATGTGTTTGTTTCTGTGGTTTGTTCCGTAACCCTATGACAGATCATTTGACTTTGTTTTCAGGCTTTTCATCCATCTGTCTGCACATTCTAATACTGAAGTGTTGTGTTCTTTTGAGGGAGTCATTGTATTCCTTGTTCATGTTTTTGTATTTCTTTTTTTTTTTTAGGCGTCTGTGGGAACATTTTTTGGTTTTCTCCTCTGATGGTTTTTATCTTCGAAATTTGTCTCTTCATCTTAGTGGGGTGCCTGCCCCTTCAGTGGATGTACAGAGGTGTGTGTTGGCTGCAGCCAGAGATCTGCTGTACGTGAGAATGGGAATACTTGCGGATGGAGCAAGAGTTCAGGTGACACCCAAGTTGGGCATGGTAGATCTACTCTACTGCTATCATGAAGGAGGATGGGGCTATCATCACACCATCTGGCCTTATCACAGCATCACCCCCTGTTTGCCAAGGTGATCAATGCCTGGGGTTAGCCCACAGTGCCCACACTCTCCACCAACACAGGCCCATGGACTGCATGTGAGGGATCTGTTCATTCCTCAGTATGAGCATGGAACTCTGCCTCTGACATACGACTTCCCAGAGACACAGCTGTGCCCCAACCCCAATATGCAGTATACAAGGACACCACAGTCACGGGGAGCAGGGAATGCATGGTTAGCACCACCGACCTGCCTCATCCATGGATAGCAGACGTATCCCAAAAGCCTGCTGTCTTTCCATGTTCTGGCTCGAAGGTTTGAGACCAGGCATCTCATTTCAAGAAAAATGGCCCTCAAGACCCATTTATTTGTTGCCTACAAAGAAAATATTTCACCATCAAAAAAGCACACAGAACAAGAGTGAAAGGATCAAAAAAGATGTCACATGTTAATGAAAAACAAAAATGAGCAGGTGTAGCTATCCTAATATCAAACAAAAAAGACCTTAATGCAGAAATTATTAAGAGTCAAACAGTGGCATTATGTAATGATTAAAGAATCAATTCAACAGAATTTAAGCAGGATTTAAAACAGGTGCTGATGGATCTAAAAGAGACCCAGAGTTCAATAAACAATAATGCAGGACTTCAACATCCCATGATCAGCAGTGGAATCAGCAAGAGAAAGAAACAATAGAGCTAATCTACACTACTCTAAATCTATCAACAAATCGATAGTTGCTCTCTATAGAACATTCATCCCATAGTTGTATGATGTATATTCTGCTCTTCAATGCATGCCACTTTTTCTGGTATAAACCATGTGTCATGATATAAAGAAAGTATCAACAAAATGTACTATATATTTTTTCTAATCACAATACAATGAAGCTGGAAATTAATATGCAAACATATGGAATCTGAACAACATGCTCCTGAATGAAGAGTGAGTCATACAAAAAATGAAGACAGAAAAAATTTCCTAGAAATAAATGAAGATGACAACATAACACTCCAAGACTTAAAAGATAGAGCAAAAGCAGTGTTAAGAGGGAACTTTATAACAGTTAGTGACTCTGTCAAGAACTTACAAGGAAATCAAGTAAATTATTTGATGATGTATCTCAAAAACCTAGAAAAATATCAATTATCAGCCTTTTAGCTAAAAAAATTTATTAAAAAATAATTCTAATAAAAATAAATAAATGTATTAAGTTACTAAATTTATTAGATCTATTAATTTAATATTTGCTTAATTAATTATTCATTAACTTAATTAATTGTTTATTTTGATTGGTTGTTTATTAGTAATTTCTTAATTATTGATTCATTGATTATTTATTATTTGTTAGTTTGTTGATTTAATTATTTATTAATTTAATTGTGAAATAATTGATATTTATTTAATTGATTATTAATTTAAATTAAATTTATTTGTTTAATTTAGATGTATTGAATTATTCATTTAATAAATAAATCTATTTTTAAAAATAAGAAAAAGCAAACTCAAAATTAATAGGTTGAAAATAATTAAAATTTGAGAAGAAATAAACAAATCCAAACATTTATTTTATGAAATAATAGATAAGACCATTAGAAAAGGGGGGCGAGGGGAGATCCAAGTTAATGAAATCAGCAACAAAAAAAGAGCTGTTATAGTAAATATCACACAAAAATATGTTTCCTACCAGTCCCCACAGGGGCAGGCGCAGTCCTCACACTGGCACCCACTGTAGTGCAGCCCACGTACTGAACTGGAGGTCAGATCAGGATAGAGCCTAATGATGGCTTTTGGTGCTGACAAAGCTGGCTCCACAGACCTCTCCAGGCCAGTCCATTGCAACAGACGATGGCTCAAGAACCAGAGCTTGGGATATGCCAACAAAGGGAGCCTAGAGAACTGGCACCCTGGCTGTTCCTTGACCAGGCCACTGTACCTGATAATGTGTGTGAGAGCAAGCTGGGATTGGGCTGGGCTGGGCAAAGGTGCCTCTCCTACAGGTGTGGTGGGCCTCACACACATTAGGATCTCCAAATTCAGGGACCAGAGCCTGTGGGTCAGGCCTTAGCACAAATGTTGCACAGTCAGAACACCTCCATTGTTGACTTCTGTGCAAAGAAGCCAACATCTCACAGTAGTGATGATGACACAGGAACAAAGCACTAATTGGAAATTCTTTAGCTTGTGAGAGAGATCCATTGGAAAACATAGACTTCCAGGCCCAGGACAGGCAAAACTTGTGTCACTAATCAGCAGGGAATAACTATAGCAGATATGACAAATCTATATGCTTCAGGATCCTTTAAGATTAAGGGTCAAAAAATCTGAGTGGGAAATGGCTCATATCAAAACAAGCAATGCAGAATGGCTGTCTCCCCCTTCCCACAGACACAGAATAGAAGGCTATAACATCTATCTCTCCCACCATTCCCCTCTCTGCCCACTCCATTTCTGAATGTGGCCCAAATGCCTAAAATCTCCTTACCTTTTAAATAGTTTATAAAAACAGAAATTTTTTTTAAATGATCAATAACTACTACAAACAGCTATATGCCAAAAATTGAAAATCTGAAAGAAATAAACAGATTGATAGACATGTACAATCCCCCAAAACTGATTCATGAAGACATAGAAAATGTAAATAGACCAGTAACCGAGATGGAGATTGAATTGGTATAAAGAGTTTCCCAACAAAGACAATCCTAGGACTGGATAACTTTACTGCTGAATTCTTCCAAACTTTTAAGGAAAGAACTCTTTCTAATTCTTCTCAAAATATTCAAAACAGTCGACAGAATGGGAATCCTCCCAAAACTTCATCACCTTTTTCACAATCAGAAAAAGATACAACAAAAAATAAAACAGTATATAAATATTCCTGATGAACATAGATGCAACATTTCTCAACAATATACTCTCCAATCAAATCCAACAACACATCAGAAGGATTATGCACCAAGTCCAATTGGAATTGTTCCCTGGCAAGCAGGACTGATTTGACACACATAAATCACTGAATGTTATATACCATATTGAAAAATTAAAGAATACGAGTCTTAAGATTATCTCCATGGAGATGGAGAAGGTGTATTGATTTGATAAAATACACCATCCTTTCAAGATAAAAACTTTCAGCAAATTGGGTATGGAAGGAACATCCCTTAACGTACTGTGTGGCAACAGATGACAAATTCATTGTCAGCATCCTATTGAATGGAGAAAAGTTTGGAAATGTTCCACTAAGATCTTTAATCAGACAAGAATACCCACTTTTACTATTATTAATCAATGTAGTTCTGGAATTTTTAGCTACAGTCAAAGGAAACCAGGGGGATGCAGATTCAGAAGGGAGATGTCAATCCATGCTTGCTTGCTGATTGCATTGACCTATCTCTAGAGGAACCAAAACTCCACACAAAAAAAAGGTCTTTTGGAACTCACAGCTTCTCTAAAGTTTCAGATACAAAATCAGCGCATAAAAATCATTATAGCCTTCCTATACACAAATAATGTCAAGATTGACAAAGAACTTATAAAATCAGTAAAATTCACAATGGCTACAATGACTTTAAATATCTTTATATAAAATTAACCAAAAATGTGCAATATCTCTACAATGAAAATCACAAAACAAAACATTAAAGAAAAAAATAGAGGAAAACTGAAAAAAGTATCTTCTATTCATGGGTGGAAAGAATTAATATAATCAAAAGGTCCATACTTCCCTAAGCAATTTGCAGACTCAGTTCAATCTCAATTAAAATATCCAGGGCATTCTTCATAGTTTTAGGGAAAACACATGAGATCGAGAGGAGCTTAAGTGAACTCAAACAGCAATAACAAAGCTGGAGGAACTACAATATTGTATTGTTTCTCAGGACATACTCTGGGACAGTAATTATTAAAACAGCCGGATCCTAGCTCAAAATAGACATAAAGCCCAATGAAAAAAAATAGAAACCCCAGAAATAAAAACATGTCACTACAGTGAACTAATCTTCTAAATAAGCTAAAAATCAGTCCTCAGAGAAAAAACAGTCTCTTTCATAAACCATGATAGAAAAATTGAATCTATGAGGCCAAAATTATGACGCAAGGCCCATCCATTACACTTTTATGTAATAATAAACTCTAAATAGATGAAGTACTTAAGCATATTACCTGTATCCATGAAATTAGTGGATGAAAATACTGAGGGAACTCTGCAAGGCATTAGGCAAAGACTTCTTAGAAGATTCCAAAGCCCAAGCAATAAAAACCAAATCAGACAAATAGGATCACATCTGCTATGAAGCTGCACTGCAACCTACGTGGCTAGTAAAAGATTAGCCCAAGATCAATACAGAACTCAACAAATCCAACAACAAAATAAGAAATAGACAAAGAACATAAACAGACATTTTGCAAAGGGTAAAATTCTTATGACCAACAGAAACATGAAAAATGCTCAGGATCAATAACCATCAGGAGAATGCAAGGAAGAGCTGCAATGGGATGTTACCTTACCCTAGTTAGAACTGCTGTCATCCAGAAACCAAAAAGCAGTGCACGTGTGGCGAGGATGTGGGGAAATACACACCTACATTCACTGTTGGTGGGAATGTAAAGTAGTGTAACCATTAAGGAAGACTTATGGAAATTCCTCTAAAATCTCAAAATAGATCTACCATACAACCCAGGTGTTTTACTCCTGGGAATTTACCCAAGCAAAATGAAATCAGATTATAAAAGAGTTATCATTCATATATATATATATATATATATATATATATATATATATATATATATATATATTTGTTAATGTTCAATTCAAAATAATTAAGATATGGAATCAACCCAGTTGTCCATCAACTGATATCTGATAAAGAAAATGTAACATGCCTAGAACTGTGACATAGCTGTGGTAAAACTGTCACCCACTTGAGTCCCATCTGCTCAAATTCCTATCCAGCTTTCTGCTAATGTGCCTTGGTAAGCAGTGGAGGATGGCTCAGGTGTTATAGTCCATTGCACCCATGTGGGAGACCTGGAAGAAATCCTGGCTCCTGGCTTCAGACTGGCACAGTTTTGGTCATTGTGGCCACTTGGAAAGTGAATCACTGTATAGAAGACCTCTCTCTCTCTCTCCTTATCTCTCGCTTTGTTTCCCCTCCTCCATCTGTCTCTCTCTGCAAATATGACCTTCAAATAAAAATAAACCTTAAAAAATCGGATAACATACTACTCGTCATTAAAAAAAGAATGAAATCCTGTCTTTTTACAATAAAATGGATGCAACTGGAAACCATTATGTTTAGTGAAAAAAGCCAGTCTAAAAAGCAGAACATAAACATGTTTTCTCTAATATGTGGCAGTTATACGGATTATTAAAAAATTATGTAGACATTAAATGATGTGATATTATTGTTTTTAACCATTGTTTATTTTTTGTTGGAACTGTGGTGTACTTATGATTTTAGAGTAAAAGAAAATTATACCTCTGCAAAATTATTGGAAAGAAAAGAAGGAAGCAAAAATGGGGTATATAGGAGGACAATTGATTAGATCTATAGGGAAGAGGTCTTTAGGGATTAGATCTATTGGGAGGCCTTACCAGTGTGCAGTCACAGCTAGCTGCAATTCTGACTTGATATGGAAATGCACAAGCCAGGAACTTCCTAATCCTCCAGTTTCGGTAACAGATCAAAGAGAGATGCTTCATCTCAAAGACGGAGGTGCGGGAACTCACATAGTATCAAGTCAACTCCCATTTGCTGTTGATCTGTAAACTCCTCAAACCCTCCTTCCTTATTCCTACGTCAGCCTCAGTCTTTAGAAAGTCTCATATTGTTAATGAACTTGAGCTGTTGACCATCAATCAATAGTCCACATGTATGATTATCAACCCTGTGCACAAGTCCATAGATGCCAAGCAGCAAACAATGGAGGATTAAGCGATGGAAGGGGGAGGGAAACATATGATTATCTTCTTAGAATTGCATCTATGAAATACATAAAATCTATCTCCTTTATATTAATAAAACATTTAGAATTTTGAAAATACAATAAAATTGGTATTTTCTAAATAAAAAAGTATTAGGTACAGTTGTGATGTACGAACTCACTGAAAATGTGCATTTGAAAAAAACAGAAGTTTACTCTATTTCCCATTAGGTAAGGGTAAGTATAGTCATTGATGAAAGTATAAATAAAGATGTAGTCCTCTCCCACTCCCTTCTACCCAAGACAAGAAGAATCAGTAGCCAAAAGTGAGATGTTTACAGGACAAGAGTATGAGTTATCATGAGTTACTTAATCTAAGGCAGCAGGTCATGCTCCCTTATATTATTGGGGTCATGCTGTGCCCAGTAAGTTAAGACACTTCCATACATGAAATAGTCAAGTCCCGGCTGCTCCATTTCTGACTCATATTCCTGCTAATGTGCTTGAGAATTCTCAGCACACAATGGTCCAACTACCCCAAACCCTGCCACTAACATGAGAAACGTGGGTAGGTACCAGGATCCTGGCTTCACCATGGCCTGTCATTCAGACAGTGAAGCAGTGAGTCGCTCTCTCTCTCTCTCCCTCTCTTTCCCTCCTTCTCTCTCTCTATCTGTAACTCTGCTTTTCAAATAAATAAATAACATAATTTAAGATATTTTCAAGTACGGAAATTAGTATGCTCAAGATAGAAGAAAAAATTTTAAAGAGATGTCAAGTCATTAGAGCCAGAATTATGTAGGAATTTAACAGTAGTTAAAATATTTTTAAAAAGCAATGTATTTTGAATATTAGTCTGGGACAATTTCATTTGGTGGCAACAATGGAAAAACAAAAAAATACAATGAAAGAAGTTGTGGCTGAGGGCTAATAACATAACCGAACGGAAAAGAAAACTGGCATGCGTGAAATAAGAGAACTCAGATGGAACATGGACACTCCATCAGTCAGAGTTAGAGGTCTGAGGGATGGGCATCGAGCTTAGCAGTTAAGGCCCTGCTTGTGATTCTACATTCCACATTGTGCCTGGCTTGAGGTTCAACTCCACTTCCTTCCAACTTCCTGCCTTGGAAAGGCAGAAAGTAACAGTTCAAGTATTTGGTCTGTACCACTCTTTTGAGAAATCTGATGGAATTCCAGGCTCCTGGCTTCAGCCTAGCCCAGCTCTGTTGTGTGTTTTTAGAAAGTTGAATTAATGGTTGAAAGATCTCTCTCCATCTCTCTCTCTCATTCCCGAATAAAATGTAATTAGATGATCTTTAAAACAGAAATCTCCATATGCTACAATGAGTGTCCAGATTAGGATAGTGAATTTACAGAGGAACAAAAAAACTGAACAGAGATCTGAGAAGATTATTTTTAAATTTAGGAAATGAGTAGATTACTGTTACATCCCAGATGTGCTGAAGGGTAATATAAGAAATATTTAGCCAGAGGGAAGACATTTCCCAGTTGCATATGAAATAAATTACAACACAGGATACAGTATAGCCAAGGATTAGATTTCAAACATAAGATTAAAGAACTTTTGCTCAATAAATCAGTTCAATAAATACTTTCAATATTCTCAGCATAAATAATGCTGAGTTAGATACAAAACTAAAGATGGATGATAAGGATTCCTTATTCAGCTTATTCCTTATTTGGATCATATTCAGTTAGGCCAATGGACATTGACTATAGTATTTCATGTATGCATAAAGTGACACCTTACATTAATATGGAGAAAAGGGATTGCATAGGCACGGAGCGGAGAGGCACTTAGAAATGTCTTCCACCATCCTAAGGTGTCCTCTGAGAAGATGTTCAAAAACTGTGAGGTGTTGTGAATTTCTGTTGCTGTTATGTCTCTTTAGATAGGATTTAATAACATAAATGTTTTCCCACTAGAGTTAACAGGAAGACTGGTGTTGTGCTATGCTTTGCTATCTGAAATGCTGAGCACCTGGGTGGGACACACCAAAGTTAAGGCTTTTACCAGCCTCTCTAGAAGTTCAATTACAACCCTTGATTTTACTTTAAATTCATATTTCCTCAAGAGGATGTGGTCAGTGTTCACTTCCATCTAAGTGACTGCTTGTTCAAACTTGATTTTCACTGAACGTTTAACATGTGTTGCATACAGTCTTCCCAAGCTCAGACAAGCTCCCGTTAACTTTCTGTGGCAGCCAGGTTTCATTGACAGGACTAACACAGCTTCTAAGCCTGGCATGTGCTACTCTGAGGTTCCCAAGACCATATTTTGTTGATTTTCTTCCACAATTATAATCAAAATTTAATTATTTTTCTCTTTGAAACCTATGCAAGATCATATTAGACATTCATCTTGCAAATTGCCATTTCTTGGTGCTCTAGTGCGGAAAACAAAATAAAATTAAGACAAATTCCTTAGTGCTTACTGAATCTTGTATTTTAAAAATTAAAGTCATGAGTTCATTGAATTTAAAATATAATTGATTTTCTTTTGACATATGGAAAGTAATGGTAATTACTGCAGAATGCAAGATAACATCTTAAAATGTTCATTTGAGGGTTAATACCATGGTGTAGCAAGCTAAACCTCCACTTGTGGTGCCCAAAATCCAATGGGTGTTTATTTATATTTCTGCTGCTCCACCTCTGATCCAACTCCCTACTCGTGCTCTGGGAAAGAAGCAGAGGGTATCCCAAGTTCTTGGGCCCCTATGCCCACAATGAGAGAGCCAGAAGAAGCAGCTGGCTCCTGGACTCGAATAGGCTCAGCTCTGGCCATTGCTAGCACTAGGAAAGTGGATCAACAAATGTAAGGTCTCTCTCTGTGTCTCTTCTGTCTGTGCAACTCTGCTTTTCAAATAAAAATAAAATGCATCTCTTAAAAATGATCATTTCATTTATCATGTTTTGTAGTGAATCACATGGATTTATGGTCCAGCAAGGAGGGGAGACCGCAATCAGTGGCTGGCTCCTAGAACCAGAAACTCTCTTTTCCTACCTGACATCACTGGCAGAAACCACAGGCAGCTGCAGTGGAGATCAGAGGGAGCAGCAGCAGTCCAGACAAATCAATGGCCGAGAGAGAACTGCAAAGGCTCTGTTAATTCTCATTGCCATTCTACGCTACATAAATGGACAGAGCCTGTGTTGGAAACATAAACAGTATGAACATTTGAGTAATGTGTGAGAAACTGATGGGGAGACCCAACACTCTGGTGTGCCACCTCTTCTTCCTGGTTTATAGCTGCTGTTAAGGCAGGTGTTGTCCCAGGCCCATTTCAGGGAGTTCATCCTGATGCTAATGCATGGTGAGCCTTATTGTATTGCTCCCTCCACAGTCCAAAGTGACTGACCATCTTCAAGGGAACTTCTGGTGGAAGACAGAAATTTTAGAGGAGACTATAAGAAGATAGGAACTGAAACAATTTCACACATTAGTCTCGTCATGAGATTATAATACTACATCTCATAAATATGTAAAATTAAAGCAACAATTCAATATGAACAACAGCCATGACCATCAAGGCTACTCCTCATTCTTAATCATTATTTAATGTCTTTTTGAACCAATGCATTTCTGTCCTTTCCCTATGGAGGCTGTGACTTTCACAATGAAGGAAAAGCTTGTAATTTGCAAACACTGACCCCAAAGTACTGAAAGCCATTGTCAGTTCACCATAAGAGATAATGAGATGCATCCAATTCTGTGCTTTATCCCCTATTCACAGATGCAAAGCTTTTCAAACACTTCAGTTGTTATTGGGAGCTAGGACAGGAACCAACTTAGAAAAACTTTCACTGCGGTCACAAAAATATAGGAAATACCAGAATGCAAAACTGAGGAAACCAATAAAGAGGAATGAAGACAAAGAATGACAGAAATGGTTACATATGCATGTGAAAAAATAGTCATGTACAAAATAATCTGTCAGATCAAGTTAACAGGCAAAAATAAATGTATCAGGAAGCACATATTGAAAGGGTTAAGATGAGAAGTGTTTCAGACTACATAAACCAATTTTGAAATCTGATCATTGCTAAGGTATCACTGTATGGCTGTAAATGATGATTTCTCATTTTAAAGTTTAGTTTCGTGAAGGTAATGCAATAATATTGACCATATAGATTACCCAAAAAAATTTATTTGACAATCACCATAACAAATAGTAGTCAGATATCATTAAATATAGTCAAATACTGTAATTGAAATGCAATTGATTATAAAATGATTGAGTTCAAATGTCTCCTGTGGCTCACCTTCTGATAGGGGAAGATAAGACAAATGTATAAATAAAGGGAGATGGATGGAAATACCATTTATAAATAAAAAGGAAGACACAATAAGAATATCAATCACTTTGAGGGGAAAAGGATCTAAGGTTTAGAATGCCTCTGACGAAGGAACATTTGAGCAGAGATTGAACAAATGTGGGAGACAGAAACTTCCATACCAGGTTGGATGTTTTTCCCTGGAGTCTGAATGCCTGAGTTAGAATCCTGGTTCTCGTACACATGTGTGACTAGAATTTTTTTTCTTAGGTGTTAATTTATTTATTTTCATTTGCTTAGAAATTGCATATATATATATATACAGGACATAAACAGAAAGAGGAAGGAGAGAGAAAGATATCTTTCAGTGCCGATTCACTCCCCAAATGCCCACAAGTGCAGGGCTAAGCCAAGCCAAATCCAGAATCCCAGAATTCTACTGGGTCCACTGTGTGGACCCAGGAACTCAAATACATGAACAATCATAGGCTGCCACCTAGGCACATTAGCAGGAAGTTGTATTATAAGTGGAGTAGCTAGGATTCAAACTGGAAACAGACATAGAATTCAAACATTCCAGTTTGTGGCTTAACCTGCTGCGTCTTAAGTCCTGTCCTGACTTTGCTAAGTTGCATATCTCATGTCAAATTGTCATATCTATTCAAAGGCAGTAAGAATAACATACAACTAGTAAAGACTGAAAAAAATAGCTTTAGTTCAAATCAACTACAACTATTACTAAATATAATTTTATCAACATTGGAAAGAATATTCCAGATACAAAGAGAATTAAATGAAACAAAACTGTGGTTTAAAAGATTTTTTTGGCACAGTGAAAGAACTGGAAAATATGCAACTATGATTGGAGTAAACTGTGAAATTTTCCAATAGGGAGAGTGGGGTGCTATGAGAACAAATAGCAAGCTTGCATTGGGTGGAATCTTGTTTTGGAAAAAATACAGTATTTTGCAATAGGAATTGCTGAAATTTTTCCTGTCATTTATCCGAGATGTCCTATTTTATAATGTATCTTTTTGATCTATAATTTGAACATATCAAAATGAACAGATCCCAAAAATGCATGGTCAATATTTTGAACACTCTTCTAATCTCAAAAAAATATCCTCATGATTGGTCCAATATCCTTTCCAATTACTAATCACTCTGAAGCTTTTTTTCTTATACAGACTAAAAAATAATTCAACAGATCACTCTTGTATTTCATGACTAGGACACAGTGTTCAATTTGGCATCACCAAAGTTCGACATGGGCCAAGACAATCTCATTGCCAGTGTGTCTCTGCTTTATAGCATGTTTGCCAACCTAGTGTTTGGTGATTAAGTGCTTCTGCTCAGCTCCTGCTATACTGGGATATCATCACCCTGTTGAAATGCGGGATTGCAACCTAAAGTCTACATCTCCTACAGTAATAACTGCTCTATAAAGAGCATCCAAATACTTTTAAGAACTTTTCTTGTTCCATCACAAATGAACTTTGTGATGGTAACAATGTTCAGACCATGCTATGAAATGTAATTGTGGTAGGCTACAGGGCAGCTCAAAGATGACACATTCCATCAAGCATTCTTACTCTCTAACACCCTTAATTCTCTCCTCTACAAACCCTGGCATCTCTGTCCCAATACATTCAATTCCAATTTTCAGTGGCTTGAGTACTCCTTTGCAGCCACCTCCAACCGAAGAGCAAACTCCATAAAATCTGGAGTCCCTACTAAATTCATCCATCCTGTTAAATTAGACCCTTAAATCATAGGCTCTCCTATGAGCCGCTCTTCTTGAGCCTATGATTTAACATCATATTCATCGGGTGCTGCGGCTTTGTATGAGCAGGCTTTTGCATACATTTTAGTACTGGTATTTGATTCTAGTTATGGGATGGGAGGACAGGTGTGCCTGTAGTCAGTCTTGAGGGGGACGCTATGTAGCTTAGTGATGTGCTAGTACCACTCTTAAACAGCTAAAGGCTGAACTCTTCAAATACCAAGGGCAGGCTTCTATTAGCGTCAGAAGCCAAGAATGACTAACGATTCAAGAGTTTCATATGGTACTAAACACCCCATTCCAAGATTCAGAATTATATTATTTCTCAATAAATTCCCTTATTTGGCTTGGGAATTTTGGTGAAATTATTAGTTCAACTTAGATATTTAACTCACACAGTTAAATACCTTTTTTTATTCCACATTCTCAACCTGATTATTTAAAAATTCTCTTAATTTTGTCATAAAAGTTCTCTGGCTCTCAGGTTGTAACTTGAGTTAATTGATCTTAGTGTTCACTATCTGTTACAACCACAGTACATTTTCCAGAATTCACCTACCTGAGAATTCTTACAATTGTTCTAGCTACTACCCTCGCATGCTGGTGAAGTTAAGCCTCTTCTTAGATTCACAGAACTCTTGCTTCCCTCAGCAATTGACCATGATCAACAATGAGCAATAGCCTGACTGACTGTGCTACCACTGCACACCGCAGCTACAAGCATTCCATTTCCCACTGGCGTTGAACTTGCCTCTGCAGTCAGTTCAAAGAGCATGAGAAAATGACCTGCCAGCTCTGTCTTTGCTGGAATTTCTGCTGAGGTCACGCAACACAACAATTCTCTATCAGAGATAGTGAAGTCAGGGTAATGTACCACACTCTAGTTTGAAGAGGAACTATAACATATATGACACTATTTGAAAGCCTTTATGAAAATGCAATCAAAATATAAGTTTATTTTGTAACTTTTTATGTTTTTCAGTTACTTTATTTTTTTTTCACATATTTCACCATACAGGTTTATAGACACAGTGACAATACCCACCCTTCCTTTCATTTTGCTGGCCTTACCCACCCACCTTCCTCCTAATTATTTTTTCTTTTTATGGTGGCATATTTTCATATCACATCACAAAAAGTTTGATAAAGCAATGGCAATTATCATAAAGGCTTGTAGTAGGATAAAAATCCGTATATCTGTAATGATAAATTGGGCTATGAATTGAGTATATAAAATTCATACAGGGTATCATTTGAAAGGTAAAAATGCCCATAATCTGGACAGTTCTGGAAACTGGATTAATGAGATTTAATTTTCCTCTGCAGTCACAGGATATAAAAAGAATTGCTGGGATTTTCTGTGATATGATGAAGTGAAGAATGACTTAAGACAAGCAAGAAAGTTTGAAGGGCTGTGAAATATACATCCAAAGGCATAGAAGCAAAAACAAAATAAAGAACTCTGCAGTGCTGTAGTATTCAGAGTTATAACGGGTAATAATAAACTATTCAAATATATTAAAAGGGGAGTGTATATAACTCAGTTCTGTAAGTAACGAAAGGCTTTGGCATGGTAGACACTTCAAAATTTGAGAAAATTTTTCATCTTGTTTTAAAACTCTAGGCACAAGAACTGTTTCATATACATTTCAAACAACAGACTCCTATTTTATGTTTACAGTTGGACAGGCATTGGACTGGATGTGGTCATTCTAAAGCAAATTTTGATGGCAAGTAACTTAAATTTTCTCATGGCATATGGAATTTTCTCCCAACAAATCCACCAATCTGACACATGCTAGAGTTGAAGTAAAACTATCAGTTGCTGTAGTTTCACAGACAGGAAGTATAAGGAAGACTGCATGAGTTTGTCTCACCCAATACTGTACTCTTTTTGTTTAATGCTTTACAAATCTAATTTGTTATTCCCTACATTTGGCCAGAAAAGGAGTGTTGCAATGTTTTCTCCTGCTTATTGGATTTCTAGGAAGGGAAGTTGTTCATCAACTACTTCAACCTTACAAATTTACTGTAAAGGAAGATTCATTATGGCAGTGTCCTTGGGCATAGTAACTGGAAATGGCGTTGCACTTCATAAGTTAGTCTTAATTTTATTCTCCTTTACCTTTAATGAAGTCAATGTTTTTAACAGTCTTCATTTGATCGCTTAATGAAATTCATATTTTACATCTTTGTTGGAATGAATTCCATCAAAATACAGGCCTGTGACCAGGGCGATTCTTTCAGCCTCCATGAGCAGCAGTCTTTATTGCCAATATGGCTTACATTTTTTTAAGCAGGGCACATTCTTCGTTTGGTCATGTCTATGACATATCTTGTCTTTTTCTTGTCCCTGTTATATGGCTAAATTGGTTAATTTTATTTATGATTTTTTAGCTTGTAGGACTATGTAAGCTGAAAATTTACCATGTTTTTCTCTGTAGCAAGCACTACAAACTTGCGTGGCTAAAAAGACAAATGAAACTCCCTTTCCTCCCTTATTTCTGTGACTTAACTCAGGATTTCTTGCAGTTGGATGTTGATTGGCCTAATGTTACCTGCAGACTACATTACTCTTGTGTCTCCCTGGGATGGGATAAATAGAGTAGATGGGGACTGGTCGGGCAACTCTGCCCACATGCATAACTGGGACTTTCCACAGAATGACAGACTCAGTTGAGTCAGCATACCCAAAATTGACTATCTCAAAAAGCTACAGGTAAAACTTGATGGAGAATGTTAAGGTCAGCTTCGGAGTTTGACATACCTAATTTCCTTTGTTTGAATCACTCACAAAACTTGGTCAGATTCATTGCAAGGATACACAGTCTCAACTTCCAGTGTCAGACGTTGTTAATAATATGCCGCACATGTAAACTTACTTCACTCATTATATCTTATTTCTGATTTTTTAAAAGTGAAATTGGATCAGCATTGTGGCATAGCAGGTTAAGCCATGGCAATGCCAGGATCCCTTATAGATGTCACTACTGTCCCAGTTATTCCAATTCTGACCCAAGTCCTTGCTGATGCGCATAGGAAGGCCCCAGAGCGTGGTCCTCTGCACTCACATAGCAGACCTGGGTGGAGTGCCTATGTCCTGGATTCAGCTGTCCCAGTCCAGTCCAGGCCATAACAGCCATTTAGGGAGCATCCCTAGCACTCTAGGAATTCTGTTTCTGGAGCCAGGCCCAATGATTGCCCATAGTTGTAGCCACAACTCATACCCTATCACATGGTCATAGAATCCCCACAGTTACAGGGAGCAGAGAATCCACCCTTTGCTCTGCAAGCCTCTCCATCTAAGGACAGAGTCATCCCATTCCGTGAGTCAGCCACCAACCCAACATGGATGGATTAGTACTTCTGCTTGGCAAGCTGAGTCAATCACTCTGGTGGGATGAAAGAAGGGGATCAGTGTGGACCCTTTGGGGATTTCCTTCTTTCACTTTTCTCTTACGTATACTTGCAATCATTTTTCAACATTCCTTTTCAGCAATTTCATCAGTCTCCCCTTCTGCTTCTCTTGAGAAGTCATGTTTCCTTCGTTATTTAAGCTTCTTATGTTTCTGCTTTTATGTTCATGCAACTGTAAGGATCATGTGTTGTCTCCTCTGGAGGATAGGCTATACATAGAGATATAGGTGTACCTAAATATACAGATACATGTTCATGTACGTCTTCATGCATGTACAAATGATGTATGCATTTTTGGTAAAATGTGCTGTTTTTGGCAATTATCAGTATTCCAAATAGAATAATTTTAAAATTATTTTATAAGATATATGTTCTTAGGTTGTTAGTGAAGGTTTGTCACCATCATTATTTTTGTCTTTGTGATGTTTTTCAGAGATAGAAAGCAAGCTTCATGACGCAGCCATGACTTTTTCTCTTTAATATTTAGTCTAGATGTAGCATCATTTTCGCCATTAAATTCGATGGCTCTCTTCAGCTTTTCTACTGTCTTCTCTCATTTTCCAGCTATAAGTAGCCTATGAACAGATTTTAGAAACCCGTAAGATTAGGTATTATGTTCATCTGTCATGCCTCTGCATTTGAAAAACATTCATGTAAATGCCATTACATAACTTCTATAAATTTTCCACAGTTGATCCTCAAAACATTCACTATTTTACTCTTTAAAAAAAACATTGTTCGAAAAAATGAGAGTGATAGTTAACTACTCACACATATGCACTGTAATAATAAAAAAGAAGTTGAAGCTTTGGAAATAGATAGATTTTGCTAAGACCATGGTCTAACGTGACACACCACTGAGGTATACCTGGGGCTTCAGTCCCGGAGGACTGGCCTGGCACTGTGGTATACTGATAGCCTTAGTCTGCAGGTGAAAGTTTGTGGTTTCAGAATGTAGGGACATTTTGTAGGTCTGCATGACTTAGTTCCTGGAGTTTGGCCTGACACTAGAGTCTACTAGGTAAAGCTGACCCTGGTCCTCTGAGCCTGGTGTCAGCCTTGTTATGGGGACAGAAGTTTAATGTAAAAATGCTGCCATATAGATTAAATCTACAAGGCCTGGTCTGAGTTCTCAGGATTCAAGGGTAAGCCTGAGACCAGAGTGCACAGGGGAAACCATATATTCATGGCTGATCATCCTGCATGAGGGTCTGCTAGGATGTCTCTACACCCCAGATTTGATGAGGCATAGTGCTACAGGGCCCAGCCTGGACGAGCGGAACTGTAGGAATCAGCTCCTCAGTTGTGGAACATGTACCAGTAAGTTTGAATCTGCTGTCTGAGGTCAGAGTTCCTGATATGGCACCGGAAGCACTGATGTTGACCTGGGTTCACGGGAGCTGGTCTAATGATGAGGGTTACAAGGAAAGGGGTAATGCTAGGGGAAAGTGGGTGGTGGTCCTAAAACTTTAGCCATGGTGGCAACCTATTACTGAGAGAAGCCCAGGGTCTGGGGCCACTGAGACTGTCCTGCTGGGTGGATTGTATCAAGACTGCCTTGGAGGCATGGAGTCTGGAACTGTTATAACTGGCCTGGAGTTGTCAGTGGCTACCAGTCTGAGTCTAGGATGAAGGGTCAGCTTGGCACTGGGCTTTACTTAGTAGGCCTGGTTCAGGAATCTAAAGTCAAGCCTAGTTTCACTTGTCTCTCCTCCCCACACATGGAAGGTATCTTCCCCCTTGTTGTGCTAACTGGGTTTACAAGATAGATGTTGTGAATAATGTGAAACTGGCTTAGTCAGTGAGTGGTTCTGAATTCCATTCTGTATGCTCTTACTTGGTTTCTTTAGCTTGTATTGGGTATTTTAGTTTTAGGGAAGTTTCTGCTGAGGCCTGGGCCATGGTGAGTCATGTTTCAGCATCTTGCTAAAGTCCATTTTTAATTTTGAACTATATTTCTATTACAAATATTATCTTACATTAGCAAGATAGCATAGGGAGTGGAATTCTGAATCCTTATACTCCAATATCCTTATCCAGATGAAGTAGCTGCGTTTGGGGGAGAAAGCAGAAAGTAAAAGTCAATGGTATAAATGCTGTTGGTTTGCGAGCCAAGTGGTCTCTTCTACATGTTTTCATGTTGCCTGAACACAGTCACCAGGTTTGCTTCACTTAATTCTTTGGATCTATCAACATATATAAATTAAATGGATAAACATTTGAACATTTTCTTTCAAAAGCCTTCAGTAAAAGTCTCCAAATCATAGTTTAAAATAATCTCATAGAGCAATCATAATTAACAAAATTATCTTAATAAACTGTTATTAAATTCTTTCCTTCTATTGAAATTGTCTTTGAGGCTGGCTTATTCAAGTAGAAACTGGAAAAAAAACACTGAAAATGCTGTATTTGACACATTATATTTTAATTTACATTTTTTGATGTATTACAGAGCACATGCTGTGAAATGCACTCATCTTAAACAAACAATTCGTTGAGATTTGACAAATCTGCCCATCAATGTAAACCACAACTCAAACAAAAGAATGAAACATCTCATTTATCCTCTACTTTTCTTCATTTGCCTTCCCAGGCAATTGCTTCCCCTCCTTGATTTCCATCATCATAAATGATTTATGCGTGCTCTATAGCTGCATACAAATGGAATTTTACTTTCACGCACGGATTCTTTACTCAACACACTGCTTCACAATTCATCATTCATCAATGCTGTTTATTATATAAACATTTCTTTGCTTTATCAAAGAACATTGCATTGCATGAATCTACCAAAACTTGTTTTCAAATTTACCTGTTGATGGGACATTGGCATGATTTCCTACCTGACTTTCATGAATATATTTATTCAAGTCTTTTTGTACACATTTTTCAATTCTCTTGGGTAAGGAATAGAACTGTGTGTAGACATTTGTTTTTACTTTAGTAGAAACAGCCAAATACATAACAAAGCAGTTATACTATTTTGTATAACTCCAACCAATGTTTTGGAGTTACAGCTACCCTATTTCTAAGGTATAATGTATGTGGTCACTCTTCTTATTTTTAATTTCACAATATCTACTATTGATTTCATTTCAACTCCCTAATAAAAACTAATACCAGGATCTTTCTCATGCACTTAAAGGACATCTTGATACTTTCTTCGGCAAAAAATCTGTTCAGATCTTCTGCCTGCTCTTTGTTTATTCTTAATATTATTAAATTTCTTATTTATTTGAAAGGCAAGGAGATAAGAAGTTGGAATCAGAAATACCCAGAGGTCTTACATCCATTGACTCAGTTCCCAAGCGTCTGAAGCAGCCAGGACTATCGAGGCAGAAGTTAAGGACCCGGGACTCAGCAGGGTGTCATGAACGGCTGGTACAATTCCACAGTGTTGAGCTGTCACCTGTGGTTTCACAGAGTGCATGTTAGCAGGAAACTGGAAGTGGAAGGAAGCAGAGACAGCACTCAAACCCAGCACTTCCATGTGGGATGCATTCATTCCAAGTGCCATATTAATCATTGGCCAATTACCTTGCTCATCTGTTACTGATTTCAAGGAGAAAATAACTAGATGTGAATGTGAGTTTTTAATTGTAATTACAGACATGGCTTGAAAATATTCAAAGTTTTGACAAGCTAATAATTTATCTTTTTAACTGATAGTTTATTTGTCATTGATTTTGGAATTGTGTCACTATGCTTGTCAATAGAAAGGTTGGTAGCTGATGGCATGAATGGCGGCATAATTGGTCAAACTATACATATTTGCATTAAAAATAACCTAGACCTAGGCTTAGATGGTTATTATCATTATAATATTATTATTATTTCATTCAACCTGGTTTTCTGATTGCTTCAAGCAAGATTTCTGTTATGTGACAAGTTAGTGTGTTGATGCTATAATCCACAAATTCAGTGGCAATTTGTAATATTTTGAAAATGCCGCATTTATATACTCATAAATGGAAACGTTATGAGAGAAGATCAGATGGAATGTGAAGACAGCTATAAGAAAAAGTGAGTATTTCCTCTTTACCACATAATGAATTTGACCCCCTAAAAATATATAAATTATGTAAACAGTGCTGGTTATGGGTTAACTCATTATGTTGCCTGATTAAAAAGTGCTATGTTTTCACTCAAGTAAAACTGAGTGTTCATTTTCATCTTTGTTTTTTCTCTTCTCCTGTTTATTTGTTACATTTATACTTATTTCCTGACCCTCAAAATATCAAATCTAGTAACAAATATGTGCCTTGGGATGAAAACAGGATACAAGTGTACAAAGCTCATAGTCCAGAAATAATATTAACATCATGATATGGACCATATTCTTAAAGTGACAGCAGCACATCCTTGTTAACTGAGCCACACGTAGATCATTTATCTTCACTGGTTGTTCTGTGCTATGTGGGAAGGAGCCTGTTGTAACAGTACAAATATGTAATGTATGTGAGTGAAATTGACATTTTGAGATTGGTTATCATTTACAACACTTGTCTACACCCTTGAGGAAACATGGTTTTTCTACTTATTATTTGTTGAATTTTTATGTAATGGAGTTAAGCTTGTGTGTACAAAGTAAACTGAATGTATGTCCTTCAAAATAAGAATGGAAGGGAGCAAGAAAACTAGGAGAGAGGGGGAAGAAAGAACTGAGAAGTACCATTACACTATTAAAACTGTAACTATGAAATTTAAAATACATGTAAAATGGGGAAAATGATAAAAATGCTCTCTTGTGTTTTATTTTATGATTTATTCTGTACTCTCCAAAACTCATGCTCAAATTTGATTTTCACTGTAATAGCATTAAGAGATAAAATCTTTTCGAGTTCCTCCATTATAAGGAAAGGAGGCTCCTTGTAAAGTGACAAATTCGGCTCCCCCGTACCATTCTCTCACCAGTCTGCTTGCTCCATGGGATGATGCAGCAAAATGACTTTTACCAGACACTCACCCCTTGGATTTGAACTTTCCAACCTCCAGAATAATCAGAAATGAATTTCTGTACTTTTAAAATTATGATGATCTCAGCTGTTTGGTTCAAATTGTATCCTACTTGCATGTTATTTTCTAGGGTTTCTATAACAAAAAACTATACACAGGATATAATAGAAAACAGGAATTTGTTTTCTCTCACTTTTCAAAGAGCCCACTAATTTCCATGCTTCTCATTTGCTTCCAATTTTCATGGTTCATTATCTACATGCTTATGTTCTGCGCTAATAATCTAAAAGCTAACAATCTCTCAACCTTTCATTACTCCTTTCTTTCATTGTTTTTATTGTTACCTTATCTCTCAATGTGTCCAACTTGGTCTTATTGAAACTGACATACATGGAATCGAATAAAATAAAATTTAGTAGTATTAAAACCACATTTTGTTTTTTTTCAACTTTTGAGATTTATTTGTTTTACTTAAAAGTCAAAATTACAAAGAAAGAAAAACCAGAGAGGGGGACACACACAAACACACACACACATACACACACACACACACACACACACAGAGAAAGAAGTCTTCCATCCTTTGGTTCTCTCTCCAGATAGCCATAATGGCCAGAGTTGAGTGGATCAGAAGTTGGGAAAAGAAACTTCTTTCAAATCTCCCTTGTGGGTGCACGGACACAGGCTTTGGGCCATCCCTTGTTGCTTTCCCAGGCCAGTAACGGGGGGCTGGGTAGTAAGTGAAGCAACCAGGACTCAAAGTGGAACCCATATGAAATGCCAGCACTGCAGGTAGAGGCTCAGCTTGATTTGCTACTGCACTGGCTCCCAAATCATACCTTCTAAGAGACTCCATGCAATATGGCCACTTTTTCCTCACAGTGCTACTCCAGTTTAAAAATTGATGTCTTCAGATTAGTTACATGCTTGACAGTAAACATAGTTCTTCATCTCTCAGCGTAGTGTAGAACTCTGTTAAAATACTGACTTTGCTCTTCTTGTGTGTTCTGAGCTACCATTTTCCCAGAACTGTCTATTTCAAATGTGTTTCTCAACTCTATCACAATGTATTGCCACAGTCACTTACATTTCTTTTTTTGTCTCAATCTATGACCCACTTTCTGTGGCCTGGCAAGAACTCTTATATTTATATATTCTACTCCTTATTTTTGGTTGGATTCGGTTTTTTGACTGCCTTGTTACACTTAACATAGTGTGGAAATATACTCATAAGCAACATTTTCACCTAGGAAAGCAAGCATGTAGTAAGAAATACAGCTAAATATTATATTTTTTCTAAGAGCTTACAATTTTTCATGAGATTAAAGCATTCTTAATCCCTGTACTGAGATTGAAATACTCTGGTAGTTCTTGTCAGATACCTTAGTCCTTAGAGGCTGCTAAGCAGAAATACCCTCAAATATATTTATCGGCGTGAGCAGAGGATCTTGTATATTCTCAAGAAGTTGATGAAATGCAGTGAGTTGATGAACTGCAAGAGTTGCATGGTCTATGATAAGCGGCTCCTAATTTAGACAACATTGGCAGAATGGATCCAACACACAAATTGTGGGGGTGGGGGAAGAATTGTAACAAAAAGATCTAGGCTGAGTCAGTTTTCAACGTTTCATCTGTGTAACAGACAAGGTGGCAGTCCCCAAAGCTGAGTATGGCACCATTGCATTAGCATTGGCAAGGCTTCAGATTACCTCGTGGAAAGAAAAGCTAAGGAAGCATTTCCAGCAGGAGAAAAAGTTCATGAATACAAATATTAAGCGCCTTATTCTGACTTTAATCAATGAGGTGAAGTGCACATTGTTAAGTGTTAATGTAATTCAAATAAGTAAAGATCACCTTGTAGTGTAAAAATGAAGAAAGCCTGCTAGAAATAAAACCTGTGTCTGTGTATTCCTTGTGTGTGTGTGTGTGTGTGTGTGAGAGAGAGAGAGAGAGAATATGAATGACAGTATCCACACAGTTGTGTTTGTGTGTTTTTAAATGATTATTTATATACATTATTCCTTTTTTCCTAAGTTCTAGTGTCCAGTTGTCATGCCTTTTGTAATGTCATTGTCAGGTTTAAGCTTTTCTTCATCATCTGTAATGAGAAAAATGTGACACCTAGCAATGCATTGTTGTGAGATCATTAAGATGATAAATCATAGCTGTGTAATCAGCATCCCAAAAAAGTCTATTATGCTCTTTGTTTGCCATGTCTGCAGCTTCTGATTCTTTTCATTCCCAAGGAAGAGGGGGAAGCTCACCAGGGAAAGTGATCACAGCAAAGAGCAAACGAAGACATTCTAGCAAGGACAGCCTTTCAGGAGTGTGCCCGGACAGTTTGAGATGAAAGGGAGAACTCACTCTTGTCCTCTTAGAGCAACCCGCAGGCCTTTGCTGCTTTTGTCTCAATCCGTAACCCACTTAATGTGGCTTCAGAGAACATTGGGATTTCCTCAGATGCACCACACAGGAGTTGTTCTTATAGCCAGAAATCACTGGCTCGAATGTCATGGTTGTTACCTTATGGTTCAGTGTTCATTAAACACTGACAAAGGGTTCTGTGTCCTCAAAGTCTATTTCCTCATAAGTGAAGGAGGATATTGGGCCCTCTTACCATACAGGGCTTGATGAGAACCGTATGGAATAGTGCATCTACACTAATTTTGAAATACACACTTTAATGGGGTGAAAGAAATTATGCTTTATACTTCATAAATGTAAACCAATTTGAAATACTTTTCTTTCATTGGTAGTCATTTAATTTTAATAGAAACGTTATAGCTATGCATTTAAGGGGTGCAGTCATAATCTGATACATGTGTATAATGTGTAAATATCAAATCATACTAATTAGCATTTCTATTTCTGAAATATGTAGGTTCTATATGTGTTGGATTCCTGTACTATTTTGAGATTTGGTTCATGTATTTATTTACTTTTTTATATTTAAAAGGTAATGAAAGAGAGACAGGAAGAATGAGACAGGAAGAGAATAGTTCACTAGTTTTTACCCCCTAAATGCCCACAAAATCCAAGGCAGGGCCGGGCAGAAATCAACACGTCAAAACTCCATCCAGGCCTCCCTTAAGGTTGCTAGGGAAACAATGACTTAAGTCACACCTCCTATCTCCCAGAACACACGTTACTGGGAAACTCAATTAGAAATGGAAGTGAGCAATCTTGGGCAACTCAATCCAAAACAGTGGATTAAATTCTATGCCACAGTACCACCACTTCTCCAGATATTTTGAATGAAACCATTTTGCCAAAATGATACCTGAACATGTATGTCTATTTCAACTTTATTCACAATATCCAATCTAAGGAACCAACAGAGGTGTCGTCGATGTGAGAATGGATTAAGAGGATGTGATGTGTATATACATATCCACACAATAGAAGATTAGTTGTAGTAAGGGCTTAAATCTTGTCATTGGCTGCAGTGCAGATGGAATTCGAGAATATCACGTCAGGGAAATAGACCAGACACAAGACAAAGCCTCATGTTCTCACTGTGGAAGCTAAACATTTCAGTCTCACTAAGAAATGCTCTTTTACAACATAAAATGTTTCTATCATGTCAAATTCTTTTTATCCTTCATGCTTATGTTGAAAGTTTTATAATTTTACTTTATAAATCATTGATTGATGTTTAATTCTTGTATATTTCATGAGATATAACTCATGTAATATCTCATCACCTGTAGACAGAATAAACTAATCAAATGTGATTATACTTTCAATTTCCTTACTTTATTCATCATTTGATGAATACCAGATACTTTCTCCCAGTTCTCTATACATATAGTATGCATTATTTTGATCTATAATGCCATTGTGTTGCATAATGCTGGAATTATGGAATTCACTGCTGTGTTCCTGTATTCATTGAGGAATCTTCCTCTATCCACTCCATTCCTTCCCTTCACGGACTCTAGAATCACTCTTTTAACATGAGAGATTGCGTAAAGAGTTCTCTGCTTTTCATGTCTAGAGCAATCTTCTCAGTACTTACTACTTTTCACCACTTAAAGATGATATAAGTCACACAGAAACACGTTTATTTAGCCACATTTATGTGGAAAGCATAGTACCTGAAATTAAAAGCCCATAAAGAATAATTCAATGGTAATTCTTTAATATTTATTTATTTATTTATTTATTTATTTATTTATTTATTTATTTATTTAAGAGTCAGAGAGAAATAAAGAGATCTTCCATCACTGGTTCACTCCCAGATAGCCACATGGAGATGAAAGCCTAAAGCCAGGAGCTTTGTCCAGGTCTCCCATTTGGGTGCCAAGAGCCCAAGTACTTGGACCATTTTCTGCCACTTTCCCCAAACCATCAGTAGGGAGCTGGATTGGAAGTAGATCTGCTAGGCACAAGCTAGCATCTATATTATATGTTGCTGTGGCAAGCAATGACTTTTTCACTATACCCCAATGCTGCTCTCTTTATCATGATTTTTTTTAAACTTTCTCTGTTCATACAGCAAGAACTTTGG
The DNA here is from genome assembly GCF_030435755.1 of Ochotona princeps. NCBI lineage: Eukaryota > Metazoa > Chordata > Mammalia > Lagomorpha > Ochotonidae > Ochotona > Ochotona princeps. Next base: position 15,386,813 of record NC_080840.1, on the reverse strand, counting down.
AGTAGTTGTAGAATCAATCCAGAGAATGCTTATATCCTTTACACAGTTTTACAAAGTGCTACCATGACAAGCCATAATGTATCGTAAAAACTAAGTTGCCATGTCACAATGCTATTGTCTAAGTTGTAGAACTTATTTGAATTTCAAAAGATTCACATGTATTCTCTTTTTACCTGTAGCTCTGTAAGATTTTATGTCTTTTATGGATCTGTGAAATTAACAGTATAGTCAGTATATAGAATTGTCATTTCACCTCAAAGCAAACCCCTTTGGCCACTCCTTTAATATTCTACTCCCCCACCACGTTGAAAGCCCTAGTAGCCGCTGAGCTGTTGTCTATCATTTTTTAAAAAATAATCTTAGTAATGCTAGTATGAATGAAGTAATTCCATGTTTCATCTTTTTAGCCTGGCTTTTTTCTCCTTCGCCTAATTCCCAAGTTGCTTAAGTCAATGGTTTGCTCGAAGACAGGTAATGCTCCCCTATATGTACATACATCCAGTTGACTCCAGGTTTTGTATTTTGCACATGAAGATGTGTACATACATCCAGTTGACTCCAGGTTTTGTATTTTGCACATGAAGATGATATGGACATTCATTCACAGGTTTTTAGAAGAGCTTAACTTTTACTTCTGACTGAGTCATATGCTAAGTACACAAGGGTACTTAGAAAAGTTTGTGGGAAAACAGAATTAAGAGACAAACTTATTCCAGTACAAAACATTTGGAGATCTATACATACAAAGAGCATTCGAAGACTTCATGGAAAGAGTAAAAATGCATGGACCCCAACATTCTGTGAATGAAAACACACTTATTCTTTGAGGGTTGTATATGAGAGGCAGAGAGAGAGAGAGAGAGAGAGAGAGAGAGAGAGAGAGAGAGAGAGAGAGAGAGAGGCTAGCAGACAATGAAAGTTCCCATTGTTTAATTTATTCCCCAAATGCCAACAATGGCTGTGGTTGGGTCAGTGTCAGACGTACAATCCAGGAAGTCAATTCCAGCTCTCTTATGAGTTTTAGGAACTCATTATTGACCCACCATCACTGCACCTCTGCATTTGTGGGAATTAAGGATCCAGTACTGGGAGTGGAACCCTGGCACTCCAATCAGGATGGGGACGCCATGATCTCTAGGCTACACTCCTACTCCCCGACATTATTCATTAGTTCAATTTTTTCATGAATTTTCACAAATATTCTCACATGCTTAACTTGATAATAGAATTCCAAACTGTTTCCATCCTGTTTATACCCATCTTCCATCCCCAGTAACAGAATAAGAGAGCCAGTTGCCCCACATCCTTAACAGTATTGCTTTCATATTTTTTCAAAATTTCTGTTAGGTTTGGAATAGTGATTCATGATGACCTTATTCATATTTGCATGCTAGTTGATGACATTGGACGCCTCCAGATGTGCTTTATGTCATTCATCTATATCGTTCAGTAACGTGGCATAGTACCGTTCTCACGTTCCAATTTTTTGTTAGTTTTTTTTATGTCATTCGTCTGTATTGTTCAGTAACATGGCATAGTACCATTCTCATGTTCCAATTTTTTGTTAGTTTTTTTATTTTCTTCATTTGGAACTCATATCATAAACCCTATATTGCATCATGTATCCTAGATACATATAATGGAAAACATATAAGTTATCATAAATTCTGGGCATGAATCTTTTGAGATATGTGAACCCTGAAACTATTTTTCTGTCTATGCCTGTATTTTTTACCCTTTTAACCTATTATGCTCTATCCTTCTGTACATGGAACATGTATTAAGACTTCAACCAAACCATAATATACCATGCATAATAACCCTGGAATAAATACTATGTCATTGAAATATCTGAAAAGTTGAAAATGTGGCATTTCATAAGTTAACAGGGACATTTATAGTTCATAGGTTTTGAATTTTGATGAGGTTCAGATCTAACATGTTTACCTTTCTTTTATAGTTATGCCTTTGCTATCAGGTTGAACAATTCAACTTGATCAAAAATATTTTCATCTATGTTTTAGTCTGAAATTATTAATAGTTTTAAGTTTTACATTTGGACCTGCAAACTCTCTCGAGTTTACTTTGCATGAGTGTGAAGTTAAGTGATGTGGACTCATATGCTGCCTAATCAAATAGTTTGTAGAAACTGGAGCGAAGTTTGGGAAATGAAAAAGCAACCTGCCAGAAATCAGTCTGTGAAGTCCAGAACCCAGATCTGGGCACTGTGTAACATGAGAGACATTCAGTTGAACCAGCCTGGCAAAACAATAGCTGCACACAGCATTTTGCTGCATGCTGAAGAGGAATTAATTAAATGAAATTATTAAAAACTTCAGGACCAAATCATCAACAAAGTTCTTATTAATCAGAGAAAGCTGTTATGAACAAAACGCAAAGGCAGGAAAAAATCAGCTCTGAGTTTCTGAATAGATTATAATTCAAATTCAGGTTCAGTTAGTTACACATATGTCTGCTGAAATCCAGTGGTGATGAGACTTCAACTAACGCATCATCCAGCAAGCTCCGGCAAGTGCCTGCCCTTCAGGAATCTGAGGGATTTATTTTTCTCAATATTCAGTTCCACCAATTAAGTGGGTCTCTCTGTCATCTAGCAAATGGTTTTCCCATCACAAATCAGAGGAAACCATACTGTTATGGTGTTTGGTTATTCATTTTTTTGTCACCCAACGTCTAACATTCTATGGCGAGGACAGAGCCTATCCTCCTATAGCCTATTCCCTTGGCATAATGAGTTTGAAGCACAAGCACAGATATTTCAGGGTATGAAAATGTAAGATCATTCTTGAGGCCTCCCCTGTAAACAGCCCTAGGGTACCCCTAGTCAGGTTTAGTTATTTGAAATTGAAATGCTACCCACTTACACAAGAAGCAAAAAATGTGAAGATTTCTCCACCTGTATTGGCAGAATAATAAAAGCTTCTTGGGACAAGTTTTGATGGAGAAAGGCAAAGAGGATACGCAAATCCTGAAAAGAAGGCAGATATTATTCATGACAAGAGAATGAGAAGATACTTGAGTCAATACTAAGGAAAATAATGTAATATTTAAAACCTTTACATCCATCCCCTGTAAAACAATTGACACGAATATCATTCACATCCACCAGCTGAGTTCCAGGGTGTAGTAAAAAATACGGTGCAGTAGTTTCTTAAACCGCTGCTGTGAAATGAATGTTTGTGTCCCCCCAATTCCACACGTTAACATCCTAACCTCCAATGTGACAAAAGGTGGATGCCAACTCTGAAGGTGATCTGGGATGAAGAGCGATGCTCATGAATGGATTACTAGCCCTACTAAAGAGACCACAGAGTTCTTCTCACTTCCAACATGTGAAGATACAGCAAAAGAAAAAAGATGCGTGTGAACCACTAAGTGACATCTCCCCATGTAAATGATCTATCAGAACCTTGCTCTTCAATCCTCTAGCCTCCAAAACTTAATGCATGAAAAAAAAAAGTTTTGGATTTAAATTGTCTAGTTTTGATGTTTTGGTGTACTAGATCAAATAAACTAGCAAAATGACTGCTGGACTTTAGAAATTATTGCATTTTTTAAATTAAAATATTATAGTATCTGACAACTGAGAGATTTAAATGAACAAGTAGGGACTGGCACCATGGCCCGGTATGTAACAAATGCTGCAGCTGCATGCGACATCAGCATTCCATTTGGGCACCAGCTCACGCCCTGGCTGCTCCATGTCAAACCCAGACCCCTATTAAAAGCATCTGGAAAAGTACTGGAGAGTAGCGCAGGATGTGGGGCCCCTGTGGGAGCCCATGAGGGAAAATCAGAGAAAAATCCTGGTTCCTGGCCCAACCCTGGCCATCTGGGGAGTGAGCCAGAGGATGATTGACTCCTGTTTCTCCCCTGTCTATCCATTATTTTCTCAAATAAATGAAATAATTTTAATGCACATATAGTCAAACTTATAGTAGTGTTTAAACTATTCAGTTATGAAAGGTTGATCATCACTGCTTACATGAAACATTATAATCTGGCATTATGCATGGCTTTTTACACACTTAAATACATAGCAAACTAAGGATGGGAGATGTTTTTTTTTTCAATTGTTGGTTCATTTCGTTGTCTTAGGAAGATATTATCTTATAATTGTACAATATAAATATTATATTAAAACCCAATAATTGAATTATTATATTGATCCTTAAATATTCAAGGCATTGCTGTATTTCTAAGTAACTAACATTGAATAATGAGGAGTTGAAAAGAACTGTGAAAGATTCTAGCTTCTACAGTACTTGTAAGCTAATAAATTACATTGGCATCTTCTACTTCAATGGCTTACACGAGGTTCTTCCCAGAAGATAAGGAATTCCTGGATTTGGAGCAAATATTAACATTCACAGCACAACAAACATGATGGCATTCATGGTCAAATCAGGTTTTTTTGCTCGCTCAAATACCACAGATAGGATTCAGTAGACGCAGCACATGGGATGAAACGGTGCAGGTGGCCGACAGGAGGCCAGGTCAGGTTTCCACCATATACAGAAGTGCGACTATGATTTAAGGTATTGTAAATCACAAATGGAATTCCATAAAAAGGAGACTATAGGATGGATGAAAGGCACAAGGAAATGTAAATTTAGAAGTAAATATTGTGAATTGCTTAGCAGGAGCTATGAAAGCTCATTTTGTTAAGACATGCACACTTTCAAATGTTCAAAAGTTGTGAAATACTCTGTTTTGTAATGGATTGTTAAACTTTAAGTAGTATACTAGATTTTTGTGATAGATTATTGCTCAATGCCCACAGGGCACTCTCCATTATGGAACTGAGAAAACTACAGAATGCAAACAAACACAAAATTAATATCCTTGGGATCAAGAGAGATACAGATACAGTGTCAGAGCTAGAAAAACTTTAAATATTGTTATGATTAAACATTGGCTAAGAAATGGAAGAATTATGGATTGGTCTACCAAATAAATAAAAGAATAGATAAAAAATTTAAGAACAAATTATTGAAAAAACTTTTTAGGCAACAACATGCACAGACACAATTGGAGGTCAATAAAAGGATGAAGTTAATTTTATAAATTAAAGCAAGCAGAGAAAAACTCACATATTGCTTCTAAACTTAATATTGAAATACCCATAGATAGAGATGTAACAATCAAGTTCAACAACAGATCAAACACAGAAAACAAATGACAAACAAACAAACCAAAAAAAAAAAAAAAAAAACAGGATCCAGAAAGAAGAAAAAAAATTGGGAAGAAAATCAAATAAGCAAATGAGAAAGACATATGAAACAAAAAAGTAGGATCTAAAATGTGTTTAGTTGGAGTCTCAGATAGAGGAAAGAAAAAAGATTGAAGTGGATAATGACTGATTTCTTCTTGTATTGAGTAACAAACATCAAACACTACCTTGTGGAAACAAAAAACTGGACTAATCTTCAGATAAAACTTCACTGGTTACTAGAGAAAATCAAGTAGAAGATTGTAAAAATACAGCCAGAGAATATTGCTTGTGGTGGGGATAAATTAATTTAGACTAGGTTTCCTCTTCCATTGCAAATAAGTAGAAAGCTAAACCTAACATTTGAAAACCCTCCCACTGTTTTAGTCATCAGAGCCTTGCAGGATGATAAGCCCTAAGAACATGATCAAAGGAACTGAGCCCACAATCAACCAGTCCTGGAAGGAGGCACCTGTCAGACCGCAGTGGAAGAAGGCAGGGGCTGCCAAAGAGAAGCAGGTTTGGTATGCGCCAAAGAAAAGCTAGTCTCCATCAAGAAATCATGAGGTGAAATCCAGCAGAACAGGAAGTTACCAAGGACTTTAAGGTAGAAAAGAATGTCCCTAGATTGTTGGAGCAAGAAGAACCTTCAGTTCTAAAGCTTCTCAGATGTGAACATGAAGGATGCTGGTGGTGTTTGGAACAGCAGTTGAAACCACACTTGAGATGCCTGGTGTCTTAGGATTCTTAACCTTGTTGAGGCAAGTCTCCTGCTTCGCTTTAATATCTGCCTGATTGAGACAAAGTAGAAGGCTTGGTCTTAGAGGAGGACACATGGCTCTCCACTGCTCTAAGGGAAAGCAGTGAACCCTAAATCTGTAAAATGCAAAAGTATTTCAGTTATCAGGCTTTAGAAGTAGGACAGCCCCTGCTTTGCTGAACCACCTAATGCCCTGCAGAGCAGGGCACTGCTTCAGTTAAAATTATGGTATCATTGCTGCTGGTGTTTATAGTTGGGCTTGTGAGTCAGCACTCACATTGGTTGATGTGGCAGGATGTCTGTGGGACTCCAGTGAAAGGGATGCATAGGATGAATTCCCACAGTGATCTCTCTGAAAACTAGAAATACACTTGCTATATGTATCAGCAATCCCACTAGTTGGCATATATTCGAAAAACAAGAATACATTCTATTGAAGAGATGCCTGTGCTGTTGCAATTACAGCAGTACTGCTCACGATAGCAAAAAAAAAAAAAAAAAAAAAAAAAGAATTTAACGAAGGTATCCACATCAACAAAGATGTCCACCATCACAAGAAATGATAGAGAACATTTGATTATCAAGGTAATCCTTTACTGTTGTTGTTTTGTGTTTTGTTTGCTAAGTAAGGCTCTGTTCTCTGGGTCTGCTTTAGTGAAACTTACTCATTTTTTGTAATTTTTCCTAGTCCCAAATTGTTGTCTCCCAGCATGGTGCTTTTGTTTCCTTCCATCCCTCCTTCTATAGTTATGTACCAAGTAACTACAATGCATGTGGAGTTGCTTGGGACTTTCTCTCTGGCACTCTGTCTTCCAAATAAGTACTATTTTTTAAAAAAAGAAAAATGTATTACCATATATATTATATGGAATACTGTTTGCTGTAAAAAATTAAATTCTGTCATTTGCTTCAAAGTGAAAAAAAAATATCTGCCTGATTAACTGGCAAATTGGATAAAGTTTTACAGGAAATGAGGAAAACAGCCCATTTAAATGGGAGAAAAGATGTTGGAGTAAGGGCAAAGTGATGATGTCCCAAGTTTTTTTCCTTATATAGAAAAAAATAGTACCAGTGCAAACAAAGCAAAATAGAAATGCTATAGTCAAAAACATCATACCAAAATACAGACAAAAAGATTGATCTGCATTGATATACAGTTAGTCAGCACTGGTGGGAAATTCCGAGTGACAAGATGACCACACTGCAAAGCCAAAGTTACCAGATCAGTAAAGCTGCCTCAGAAGTCACATGATAGCACTGGTTGTGTTAACCCCAATAACCTCTCATAGTTCATTCTTACATTTCACAGGGCTTTCATCTCAGACACTTTTCTTTAGTCTGTCATTTTGATTTCAGGGGATGATTAGGAAAACCTGCCTATGTGACTAACTGGTGAATACAGCAAACGAAGAGTTGCTACTGAATCACAATTGCAACAGCCAATAGTCTGTGATGACTGGAACACAAATTGCAGCCTACAAGTTAGTCTAGCTGTATTGTATGATGAAGTGTACAGTGTAATGCCACTCCATCCACAGGCACTCTCCATGATGTTTCCGCTGTTACTTTCACATTGGAGTTCAGTTTGGTTCCATACCACAAAATTAGTGCAGCTGACAAAGTAAAAACAATCTGAAGAGGCCACAGTTTTCTGCCTTTTCCTCCTACTGCTGGTAATATAGACTATATCACCCTTGGACGTTTAGGGGGAAATGAACCCATTAAAATAACACCAGTGAACTAAGACATGGACATGTTCATGAACCACAAAGAAACAATGCCGTATGTAAGCATTGAGCCAGGCATCAAGCAGAGATTGTTGACTCTTCTACGTAGAAACTCCCCTAGGCAAAGCAGTCTAGTGGTGTTATTAATAGAGGTGCAAAGCAGCAGCCACGAGCAGACAGAAAAGATGCTCTTTGACAAGTTGTTTAATAGAAGCAGCTTTGCAGTGGATGAAATTTGTTTACTTGTTTAATCTCATAGAGTTAAGTCTCCTCCCCGATTGTAAGGCGGAAGTAATGTGAATAATTGCTTCATGTTCACAACAGGACTTGCAAATAAGTCAATAAGAGGGAAAAAATGAAAATATCCAAAAATCATATGCATTTTCAATGATACTGAATGCATTTAAAAATGACGTTTTTATGTTCTTACATGGGATTATGATACTTTATGAAGAAGGTCATGGAATAATTGTGGGAAAACGCAGGTCAATGAGTGCACTGTTGTAAGCCTTTTCTTTTTCCGTGAGTACCATTCAGTAAATGTGTTTTAAATGACCTTCATTTTGATAGTTGTGCAATCTAAACAGAGGAACTTACTTCTCTCAAGCATGGTTTCAAGGAAATCAGTATCTCTCCAAATCTTATCATGTGTAGATAATCTTTTTTCTGTGGTCCTTAAGGATTGTCATCTCTATTCTGTACCTTTTAAAGAACATACGATCTACATGAACCACTCAGGGTAAGCCAGTGCAATAAACCTCATGTTTTGTTCAAGATGTGAATCAGGGTTATAAATATCCCTTAAAAGTAACAAAAACAAAGTCTGGACCTAGTGTCTGATTGTACACTTGACATGTATATTATGAAAGACCTCTGCATGGATTTTGAACACTTTTTTGCACCAACATAAGCTTGTATTACCTTGTTGAAGAAAACCTAATTCAAAGTACTACAAAAGGTAAGACATCAGCTGGAAAAAGTTCCATCAGAGAAAAATTATTTCTGCTAAAATTGAAGTAAAGTAAGCATTCAATTTATGATGATGTGTGAATGGAAGAATGGTGAAATTATCAATGCCTTACCAAAAAAGATAAGGAAATCAGCAGTTTGCACGCGGATACGAGGAATGGATGGGAAAGGGAAGTACTGAGAAAAAGACAGTACAATTTCAGAAACTTCTATGAGCTACATGGAAATGCACATATACCGATAATAAATAGTAAACATGAAAGACATTGCTTTCCTTCATGGACCTTCTTAAATACCATCCAGAAGTAATAGGTAAATCATTGTATAAATGAGAAAACAATCCCAATTAACACATAGGCTGTCAATGAAAATAGCATAGTCCCATGGGATCAAGAGAAAACCATGTGTGTGTGAAGATACCAGGTGACTTGGGATGGGCCTCATTCTTTCTAGGTAAACATTAAGTCACACAAAGGCCAGACAGGAGCCAGTATACTAAAGTACCAATGAACGGAAAACACAATGAAGCAAAATAAGCAAAAATGGACTCTAGTCAAAAGTCCCGATATAGGGCCCAGCACAATAGCATAGTGGTTAAAGTCCTCGCCTTGCACGTGCCAGGATCCCATATGGGTGATGGTTCTAATCCCAGCTGTCCCACTTTCCATCAAGCTCCCTGCTTGTGGCATGGGAAAGCAGTCAAGGATGGCCCAAAGCCTTGGGACCCTGCACCACATGGGAAACCTGGAAGAGCTCCTGGCTCCTGGATTTGGATCAGCTCAGCTCCAGCCTTTGGGGTTTCTTGCGAAGTGAATCATGGGACAGAAGATCTTCCTCTCTATGTCTCCTCCTCTTTGTATATCTGCCTTTCCAATAAAAATAAACAAATCTGAAAAAAAAAGTCCTGATATAGAAAATTTGAATATTACCTGGAAACTCAGAAGACCAACAGAAGAAACATGAACTAGGAGTAGATACATTTGCATAACAGGCTAACCCTCCACTTATGGTATCAGCATCCCACATAGGAGCCAGTTCTAACCCAAGTTTCTCCATTTAGGATCAGCTTCTTGCCTATGATCTAGCAAAGCAGTAGAGGGTGGCTTAAATGCTTGAACCCTGTAACCACATGCGAGACCTGGAAAGAAACCAGGCTCCTGGTTTCAGATCAGCTCATTCTGGCCACTATGGCCATCTGGAGAGTGGCCCAATAGAGAGGATCCTCCTCCTCTCTGTGTGTCTCTCTCTCACTTTCTCTCCCCTTCTCTCTGTAAGTCTGCCTTTCAAATAAAATAAATAATTAAAGTAATAATGAACCATGAACCAAGAAACAGATTAATGATCTCAGTAAAGCATTTGCAGGTTATAATTTCAGAAGCCACTGAAACATGTTTACAGATCATAACTATATTGTCTTTTCCTGCCAGATACCAGATTCAATATTTATTAAACACTGTTTCAAGGGAAAAAGATGACCTTGTATTGAAATTTTCAAAATAATGGAAAGATAAAAATAGCAAGTAATTACAAAGATTTTATTTAAACAATATTTTCATATTCCAAAAGACATGTAGTTTTTTTTTTTTTTTGCGTTCTCACAACAGCTCAAGAAAAAGCTATCCTTTTTATTTACTCAAAACCTCACAAGCCTTTGCAGAAGCAACTAATTATTCTATTCTTACTTCAAGACTAAGGGGGCATGTACAGACATTTGGTCACTCCGTCTGCACTTCAAGGCTAAGCAGGTGCCCCTAGAGATAATTCTTTAAAACACTGTATTCATATTCTTCAAAGCAAGCCATTATTCATTCTTCAACAGTAGCCATGGAGCGGCAGCCAGGACTCCAAGGCCAAGGCACATGCGATTACCTGCTAATCAGTAATACATTCCTACCACATTTCTATCTCTACAATTTGCCCATTATTCAGTGGGAAAATAAGGGGCTATGCAGATAATAAGTAGACAAAAAAAAAAACCAGAAAGACTGATAAGAAACAGATCTATATAGTTATCTCAAAACACTGTTCCATAAAAAGCCTAATAAATCACAAAAAGAAAAAGAATCATTAATTAGTAAAGAAGCCTGGTGAATATCACTTTAATCAAGCAATCAAGATTAATACCACAAGCAATGGTGAAATCATGGGCCCTAACAGGACACACTGAGAAAGACATATCATTTCTGTGATACTCCTACCAAAAATGCATAAAATCAACTTAATTAAGAGGAAACATTCCATAAGGCACAAATGAAAGACCTTCTATAAAACAGTTGCTGGACTGTAACCTTCAAAATTATAAAGATCAGAGCCTGGCGCAGTAGCCTAGCAGCTAAAATCTTCACTTTGCATAAACCAGGATCCCATATGGGTGCCGGGTCTAGTCCCGGTGGCCCTGGTTCCCATCCAGCTCCCTGCTTGTGGCCTGGGAAAGCAGTCGAAGACATGTAGATTTAATTTCCTGGACCAAGAGAAGCCACTAAACCACTGTGACAGTCCATAGGTCAGGCTGTGCTTGCACTTATTCACTGAGCTGGCTGCAGAACTGGATTGCTCAACCTCACCCGACAATAGATGGAACCTTGCAAAGTCATTCTGTGAGACACTCTCGCTAGGGTCATCCATGTCCACCTCCTACTAGAAACTTCGTACCTTCTACTTGAAGAAGTCAGAGAGAATGTGGGAAGAATAGGAGAGCTTTCATTTAGTCACATTTTTCTTTGGGATATTAATTTTATCATGCGATGACACAGGTGAGAATAAATAATCGATGTTTAACAACATGATTAAAACTCCCAATATTATTGAGAAAAATGATGACTATTTATGTTTAATCACCAGGTGAATACTTGATACAATATGCACATTGACTGTTTCATAGCACTTTATTATTATTGGTGCATGTAGAACATAATCATTTCTCAAATATTTTTCACACTGTACAATACTGAAAATTATAGGTATGGCAGACGTAATTATATCATCATAATATCAGGTTGTCCAAGTGTATCTAAATATTGTGTAATACCAATATAATGTGTCTACTAATTTATTGGGACTATTACAACACCTCAAACTGTGTGACTGAAATAACAGAAACTTGTCTCACAGTTCAAGCAGCTGGAAATCTGAGCCCAAGCGATGCTCATCAATCTACTTTGTAGTATCAAAACTGCTTGATGTATCTTAACTCATTTTAAATGTGGGTAAGATTAGTCAATATAAATAGGTAACCTCACAGTTATTTCCCAACCAAAATATTCTCTGTAATAAAACTATGAAGCTAAAGTCAATCCATTATTACAGGGGAATTAATGTAAAGATAAAAAGTATAATAATTCATATTTTATAGACTTTGATGCATGTTTAACTTGCATTATGCTCTTTGAGATGCATAATTGCTATATACATTTTGATAGGAAACTGAGCTACCATGACATTGAGTATCTTCTCTTAGATATTAGCAAAATGAATTGCTTAAAGCTTTAAACCAACTTCACAACCTAGAATAAAATGAATACAATTTAAAAGCCTGATAAGCTCTTAAAATATATTTATTATCCTAGTCAAGATTTGAAATATATTAAGACATAATTAATACTTCAGTCATCACATAACTTTTTGTGCCCTTGTAACCAATCCATCACTCCTTTTCCCTTAGTAAGCCTCTGATACAATTTCCCTCACTTTGTTTTCTTATTCTAGGACTTCATGTAAATGAAACCATACAAAATGTGCCTGTTTCATTTTGCTAACACAATGTGTTCAGATTTATTCATGTTTCATGTGTGATGCATGGCTTCTTATTTTTTATTGACAGAAGATTGACATATTAATGAGCAACAACATGATGTTTTGATTCATGCATATATTGAGTAATGATCAACACAGTATAATTAGCATATCTGTTACCTTAAACTTTGTAAAATGCTTTCATTTATTTGGAAGACAGAGCAAGTGTAACACAAATAGAGGTCTCCCATTCATAGAACTTTTCAAATGCCTGCAAAAACCGAGGCAGTATCCATCAGTCAGGTGCTGTATACCATTCCAGGTATCCCACATGCATAGCGATAGCCAATACTGAATTATCACCTATTGTCTCCCATTGTATACCTTTGTGGAAAGCTTAAGTCAGAAGCTAAAGCCAGAAATTAAAACTAGGAACTCCAGTGTAGAATTAGACATCATCATTGCCATGTTAAGCACTCCCTCCGAACAACAATTCTAATCTGATAACAGTCCAGATACTCATGTACAGGCAAAATGATTCAACAGATTGTGGCATATTCACACAATGAATTACTTGCAATTATATGACAATGTGTCTAGCTTGTCCACTGTGTACATGCACTTGATCTTAGCACTCAGTAGTTTCATACAGAACGTTTTTGTGTTTCTTCCTGGTGCCCTTGTTCCTAAACCTGTCCCTGAAATGAAAGAAATAAAAGGATAGATGAGTGGCCATATGGATAGAGAAATACACAAGAACGTTATGACTAATTCAAATTTAACGACACTTCACACATCTCTTCAAGAGAAAGTGGAAAAAGGAAGCTTTCCCCTTTTAACGGCAACCTATACAGAGGCTATGAAAGCTGATGTAATTGCCCACTTGACACACTGATTTAAAAGCAGATATGGATTTAAAACCTAACATTTAAATATACTTGCATTTAATATATACTTACATTTAAATTTACATTTCTTGCATTTAAATATACTTCTGTATACAGATAAGTATTAAGTCCACTCAGCAAGTGTAAATATAGCATTAAAGAATGCATTATGGTATATGAAGCGTCGATTCTATTTTCAAGCTGTGATTGAGTGTTGGCATGACACCTGTTCTCCCTACAGCAAATTTCAATCATTATCTCAGCATTTTGCTAAGGTGCCATTTTGGACACAAACTTCTTCCTTTTCTGATAAAGTGGATTTATTTGTAATTTGTATTAGATAAAATTAAACTATTTTCCTATGATGAGAGTATATCAGTCTTCAAAAGTTGGCCACAATTCTTATGAAATGAGGATACAGCTGTAAGGGAAAATTTGTCCTCTGTGTCAATGCCCTGAACAGCCTTAGGATGTAACAGACATTTCTGGAAAGAGATTGTCACAGGGAATGACTGGAGATATTAGCACTGGCATTGAATGAATCAGACACAATACAAGAATAGATTTCAAATATTTTGGGCTCTAATTCCAGATATTTATTTCGCTGAGTAGCTCCCACAAAAATATTTCTCATCCTCAGTAATCATACACTATTTTAAACCTTTAATAAAGGTATAATATAGCAGAATTCAAGTAGTTTATAAAATAATCACATAAAAAGCATGTTGTATGCCATAAAATTGCATTAAGAAAATATGCATAAATCTGCATGTCAATGTAATTAGTGCATGTTTATATAATACATATAAATTGTCAATTTATATATAATTTATATAACACATGTAAATTATAAATGAAATAGTGTCATGAATGTATATCTTATAAAACTTCCATATGTTTTCACATGAAAAACTAGTAAAATTAACCCATTTCAGTTTTATGAAGTTGCAATGCCTAGGAGTCTTCAATGTTCTGCAAAATAATGTCATATTTCCACAGCCTTGCTTCATGAAGGCTCACCAGGCATCTTACCTTTTCTCTAAGTCTTCGATGGTGTCAGGAAGTGGGAGCTTAAAGGTCTCTGGGAGTAAGTAGACACATCCTGCAGCTGCTATGGGGAAGATCCCATAAAGAATCATAGGCAGGTGCACAAAGTAACTTTCTGTTGCAAGGACTAAGGCGGAACATGTGCCTGCTAATTTTGAAGCAATCCCAAAAATGCTCTGTAGACTCAGTCTGCAAAAAGCAAAAACATTTCTTCAAAAAGTTAGGTCCAAACCTTTCTCCAAGTGCTGGCTCATGTAAACTACATATACTAAATATCAATTAACATGTCCCATACCATGCATAGTCTCCCTGTTAGACATGATTGTACTCTTTTGCAATGACGTCATAAGGAGTTCCAAGTATGTCTTTTGTTTTACACAGGGTGTCAGCCCACATGTCAGATTCAGTTTTCTCAGTAGCAAATGGGAGGAAGAAAAACATGAATTCAAAGACAACACAGCACATACTATTGGAGTTATCTGATCAGTTTAAGATAGCAAATTAAATTTTAATTTCAGCTAAGCAATAAATAATGTTGTAGATTAAGTAAGCATCTTACAAGACAGGTGCTTTAACCAACTAAGCCATAGGGCCCTAAGTAAGCATCTTGAATACTTCTTCATTCATTCATTCATTCATTCATGATAAAGATGTTATCTATATGAATTTTAAATTTAAATAGCTGTCCCTCTCATCTACCCTCCCTTTCTTCCGCTCTTCCTCCCTTGGGCAACCCTAAACAATATATATGAATGCTCATTGTATAACTTAAAATTAATATTTAAAAAGCAGTAGAAATGACATAATACTTGAGTAATGGAAATTTTTAGAAATTGAGACTTGAAGAAAGATTATTTCAAGAAGTGAAATTATAAAACACAGCGTACTTTCCCAACCATTACAGTCCAATTAAAATTTACTGTTACCTGAGGACTTAATTTCTCTAGGGAAAAATGTATAAAGCAAGCATTTTACAGGGTCAACATTTTCAAAACACATTATGCTCCCACTTGAAACACTGGCATCCCATATTACAGTGATTGATAAAGTCTCTCTCATACACACACAATCGTATTTGCTCTCTTATTCTTACTCTTGGTCATTTTTCTTTCTTTTTTAAGATTTATTTATTTGGGGGACCAACACAGTGGCCCAGTGGCTAAATATTTGCCTTGCACTCGCCAGGATCCTCTACGACCCGGCTGTTCCACTACCCATCCAGCTCCCTGCTTGTGGCTTGAGAAAGCAGTGGAAGATGGGCCAAAGCCTTGGGATCCTGCATCAGCATGGGAGACCAGGAAGAAGCTCCTGGCTCCTGGCTTTGGATCGGCTCAGATCTGGCTGTTGCAGCCACTTGGGGAGTGAATTAGCCGACGGAAGAGTTCTATCTGTAAAAAAAAAAAAAATTATTTATTTTTTATTAGAAAGGCGGTTTACAGAGAAAAGGAGATACAGAGAGAAAGATCTTCCATTTGCTGGTCCACTCCCCAGGTGACTGCAATGGCTGGAGTTGAGCCAATTCAAAGCCAGGAGCCAGGAGCCAGGAGCCAGGAGCTGCTTCCTTGTCTCCCATGCAGGTACAGAATCCAAATGCCTTTGGTCATCCTCCACTCCTTTCCCAGACCACAAGCAGGAGCCGGATGGCAAATGGAGCAGCAGAGACAGGAACCATTGCTCATATGTAATCCCAGCACACATGCAAGATGAAGAATTAGCTACTACTGAGCCATGGTGTGGGACCCCTTCACTCTTGTTTTGTTCTTACTTTCAATCTCCCATTTCAAACCAACATCTAAAAAAAAATAGACACTTGAAGTGTTTTCTTCTTCTTCTTATGCTTGTTAACACTTCCAAGCTTGCATGCATTGAAGTGGGGGAAAGATTCTCTTTATCAAACCAGAAAATTCACCTGCTCCCTATAAGTATGCCTAGGAAGGCAGTGGAGGATGATCCTGGCATTTGGGGCCTAGCAATCACATGGTGGACTCAGATGAAGCTCCTGACTGCTCACTTAAAACTGATCCTACACAACCACTGTGGAAATTTGGCAAGTGAATCAACAAGTAGATCTCTCTCCTTCTCTCTCCTTTTCTGTTTGTCTTCCTGTAATTCTGTCTTCTAAATTAATAAATAAAATTTTAGTATGAATATATTTAAAATTTTCCAAGGACTGTTCAAATGATTTTTATTTCTGAAAGCTATTTTGAACATAATATGAAAGTTACTTTTATTTTATTTCTTTAAGTTTCCTGGAAACTTCCAGCAGGATTCCATATGTCAAATAGGACTATTTTCTGCTGCTTTCCTTACCTGTGTGTTGTTGGTGTAATTTCATTGCAGAAAGCCATATATATAACTAAGAAGGATGCAAGAGATGCTTTTATCAGTATAAAAATAATGAGACGTAAAGTGGACATATCTATGAACAAAATTTTGGAAACAAAAATTGAGATTATGTTAAAATTAATTCATACATTTACTGTCGAATGTTTCATGACTACCACTAGGAAATTATCTGAAGTCAAACTTTGCACAACTAAGTTTCCAACTAAGCAAATAAGAAACAGTTGGGTATCTACAATAGGGAGAAAATGATTTAAAATATTATTAAAAGTAAACCTGGGATACCAAGATGGACTACAGCGCAAAATCAGAAAACAGACAAAAACAATCCAGGGTTTACAAATACTACAATGCTCAATCTGAAGAAACAGTAGGAAGTAGTAAGATCAGAAACAAAGGCATGCTACCAAAGTTGGATATCTGAAAACCAAGTGCCAGAAGAGCCACAGCAGCTGCCGGAAACTGAGCTGGCTGCTGGAGAGAGATATGTTGGCCTTCCTGTCATTCAAAATTTCACTGATCAAGTCAAATGAAGAACAGTTAAAAATTGGGAATGATAAATTTCAGAGATCAGACTCCCTACTGATGAAAAGCAGAACAAAGTAAGAACACGAAATGGAGAGTGGATATTGAGTGGATATTGAGCTGACCAACAAAACCCAGCAAATAGCACAAAAGGATCATATACTGTTGGAATAACAGATTAAGATCAATGTTTAAGAGATGTATGTACTCACAGTACACAAGATCAAAACGTGCAACACATTTCTGCAAGAACAAATACGTATGACAGTCCTTCATTGAAATAGCGAGGTCAGGAGTAGAAAACAGAACAGTGGTTGCCAGGGACTCTGGGCAGTATATGTATATATATATATATATATATATATATATATATATATATATATATATATATATATATACTGTGTGTGTGTATATATATATATATATACTGTGTGTGTGTATATATATATATATATATATTTGAAAAAAGAACTCCTTATTTCATATATATGAAATGCAGAGTTACAGAGAGAGACAAGGGGCAGGAGACACACACAGAGATCTTCTATCTACTCTTTCACTCCCCAAATAGCTGCAACGAACCCTGGAGTTTTCCCTGGGTCTCCCATGTGCGTATTGGTGCCCAGCACTTGAACTGTCTTCTACTGCTTTCCCAGTCATAGTCAGATGGTCAGGATCAGAAGTGGATGTGCTAAGATATTAGCTGGCTTGGAATATCAGCAACTACAGGCAAGAATTTTATCTGCTATGCCACAATGCCAACTCATAATACATTTTTTATAACAGTTTTATTTCTAGTAAATTAAGTAACCTATCATTTACTGATTGCATCATTTCTGTCAAATACATCATATATATATATGATCATATATATATTCACTTTCGATCCAGCTCCCTGGTAATATGACTGGGAAAGAAAGGAGGATGGCCCAGGTGCTTGGGCCCCTACATCCACAGGGGAGATTATAAAAAGGCTCTAGGCTCCTGGTCTCAGGCCTGTCTAGCTTTAGTTGTGCCCATAAGGGGAATGAGTGGATAGAAGACCTCTCTCTGTTTCTCTCTCTCTCTCTCTCTCTCTCTCTCTCTCTCTCTCTCTCTCTCCCTGTCTCTCTCTCTCTCTGTGTAATCTTTCATTAAACAAATCAAACTTTAAAAAAGAAAAAAAATGCTATTAAAGAGTCTGAATGCCATTTTAATAGTAATAACAGAAAAAAATACCAAACATGAAATAAATCAAAACACTTGGCTTCAAAAATTATCATCTGCAAAGAAATACAGCAAGTACTACATAAGAAAACTATGAAACAGAAAAGAAATAATGATCAAAATAAGAAACCATTGTTTGCTAGCAATTATATTAATGTAATAAATTATACTCATCAGTGAAGGGACACAAAGTGGCTGAGTGAACTTAAAAACTAAAGAGAAAAACAGAAAACATTTCCACACACTGATACAAGAAATTCAGCTACATTTAATGCTGAAGTGTTCCATGGCTGTTCCATGCAAATAGCACCCCAAAAAAGAGCAGTAGTGCCTGTACTTTATATGAAAGAAATGGCACATAAAACTGTGACAGGTGAAAATTGTCATCACATAATAATAAAACACTCAACTTAATAGGAATATGCAATAGTTACAACCACATCCAAATCTACGATCAAACTCCTAAAGTTATATCAACAATGTACTGATAGATCTGAAGGGTAACATAGCAATACAATAATAGCGGAAGACTTCAATACCTCATTTTCTTTGTTTTTTTTAAGGTTTATTTATTTTGCAAGAGATACAGAGCGAAGGAAGGGAAGAGGGAGAGTAAGAGGTTGTGGGGAGAGAGAGAGAAAGGAAGAAAGAAAAAGAGAGAGAGAGAAAGAAATATTTCATTTGCTGATTCGTTCCCCAGGTAGCTGCAACAGCTGCAGCTGGGGCAGACTGACAGCAGAAGCCACGAGCTTCTTTTGAGTCCTACATGAGTGGCCATGGCCGGGCAGCTTGGCCACTGTTGCTTTTTCAGACTGTTAGCAGGGAGCTGGATCAGAAGTAGAGTAGCAAGCTCTCTACATACGGGCATAAACAGTGACCATATTGAATACCAGTGCCACAGACTGAATTTTTCTCCACATAACACATGATGTAAGCTTCTGATTTACAATATTAGATATATCATCCAGACTGAAATAAATAAAAAAGCAGGATTTTTAACCAGGTTCAGAGATTAAATGGACGTGGCAGGCACATAAAACAATTACACCCCACAGTAACAAAAAACATATTCTTTTTCCAGTAGTCATGGACACTCCTTAGTATAGAGACATTCTATGTCACAAACTGAGTTCATGAATTTAAAAAGATTGAAATCATTCCAAATATTTTATCCAACCACAGGAAAATAAAAGTAGAAATGAATACCAAAAGACAATCAGAAAAAAAAAACTTACAAATTTGTCGAGATGGAATAACTCTTACATGGTGGGCTAAAGCAGAACTTAAAATGTAAATTAGAGAAAGTTTCAAGAGAACAAAAAATACAAACACAACCTAATAAGGCTTGTGAAGCACAGCAAAATTAGTACAACAGAAAAGCTCACAGCAACGAAGAGCAAGATTTCAAATAAATAAACTTTACAGCTCAAGAAATTAGAAAAAAAAATGTTCCACTCAGATTTATCAGAGCAAAGAAAATATGTACAGAACAAACTTAACACAGCAAAGGTCAAATGAGAAAACCCACAGCTAACATCTCGCTCTGCTACAACAAACTGTAAGATTTTCCTTCGTTATCTGGAACAGAGTGAAGATATTTTGCTGTCTGTACTTTTATACTAAAGAGTACCACACGTTTGAGCCAGAGGAATTTGGGGAGAAAGAAATAAAAACACTCACAGAAAAGAATGAAGTTAAATCATTTCCACTGGAAGATCATATGCTCTTATATAGAGGAAAAACCTAAACACTCCACAGAAGTAAATAGTAACTATTTGAACAACAACAACAATAAATCTATAAGCCTGTAGAACACAAAATCAACTATATGCCAATAATAAACTACCTAAAAAGAACATACAGTAACAGCAAAAGAACAAAATAGCTTGGAACAAATTTAACCAAGGAGATGAACGCCTTTTATACTGTGAACTCCAAACACTGACAAATTGAAACACAACTTCAGTTCATTACTGTGAGAATTAATATTAAGATTCCCATTCTGCTTAAAACAATATAGAGTTACATTACAATTCCTACCAAAATCCCAAACAGATTTTATGCAAAAAAAGTAAAATCATGTGAAATCACAGAAAATATTGAGAAATCAAAATAATTTTGAGCAAGTATAGCAAAGTAAGATACATCATGTCTCTTGATTTGAAAACTTACTGTAAAGCTACAGTGGTCAAAATAATGAAGTATTGGCATAACTGCATGCCTAAAGACCAATGAAATAGATTATAGAGCCTAGAAATAAATCCATACATTTACAGTCAACTGATCTTTGGCAAGAATTCACAGAAATATATTGGCTTCAAGACTGCCTTCTTTATAAAGGGGATTGGGAAAACTCTGTATCTACATCCAAAAAAAAAAAAAAATGAGACTGGACCCTTATCTCATAGTGTATTTTAAAATAATCAACTAAGCCAATTAACAGCTTAAACATAAGAATTTGCTTCACTAGCTAGCCACATCCTGTGATAACAGCCTTACATCCTTTACGTGAATACTCGGTAATATAACCATGCTGTTATTTTGAGAACAGAAGCATAACCGTGTGTGTGTGTGTGTGTGTGTGTGTGTGTGTGTGTGTGTGTGCAAACTTCAGTGAAATATTAGTAACTGAAGAGGAAGTGAAATATTTTCTAGCCAAGTGTCCAACTATTCCTTACCACCTCAAAATTTAGATCCTATAATTTATCTTCAAAATATTTTTCACTCAGATGTTCTCTTTCCATTATCTTGTAAAACTTGTTTTCCTTTCTTTACCAACACATTCCTATTAATCTGTAATGACTACACGCAAGCGCTGTCTGTAGAGTTCCTAAAACGTCACAGTTTCTAATTAACACCTTTCTCCATGATACATTAGTGCCAAACATGTACTGCCACTACATGGGTTTCCAGATATAACACTTCTGTTTTTAGCCTGGGCTTTGCACTACTTGATAAATAATATTTTAAACATTTATCTTTCTGATTACTGATTCAACAAAGTCATAAATGTGAAGTGAGACTGGCTAAGCAGCACATGATAGTAAAAGCACCTAGATGCCAGACTACAGTGTTTTTAGCATTACTGACATGTGAATTACAGTCAATTTGGAAAATCACTGATTACAGAAATATGCATTTCTTATGAGATTTCAGACACTGAAAAAAATCCCACCTTTGGACACAAATATGTTGACTATAATACCAATTCCAGACACAAGAAACGAAAAAGCTATTGAAGGGCGACGACCAACATGTCTTAGCACAAACAATGTAAGAAATCTGGCGGGCATGTCAATCATCCCAAGTAGAAACTGAGACAGGAATATGTCCTTCCCCAAGTTCTTAATGTCCAACATGAGGCCATATGTACTGAAAAGTGATGAAAACCTGGAAAACAAAATACAAAGCCATTCTATAAACCCAACTAACAGAATGTTTTAATATAGTTTCTGTGTATTCCTAATTTTTTATTTCTCTTGAACATATAATTAGTACCAAAATATTTGATTATCAGATGAAATAAAAGGATTCATGATACAATGAAAAGTTACTTAGAAAAACTTGAAAATATCAATAATGGGGGGAACGTCCATAATCATGTAATGGGGGATTACATATATATATTTATCAAAACTGATACAGTTCATCTACAGTTACAATTCAACCTAAATCCTGAGTGTGAGTGCTCCTGGAATCAATGTGAAAACTAAGACCTTTTTATTTCCTAGGCAGGGATTGCAATTGCTCTTTTCCACAAATTTATAGTAAATAATCATAATTGCCTAGATTTTGTTATGTTTTAAAAACATTAAGGCTTAAAATCTTGTTGTAATTAAAAAAACATTTACTATCACACAAAATGTAACTTCTGTGATTTGAGATAAGACTCCAGTAAATGTTTTATTTGCAAATACAGAGGTACACTAGAATGAATCACTAGAACAGAACAATATACTCATACATGGGCAATGTGTATAGAAGCGTAACTTTATATTGTGGTAAGGGAGGCAGCTGATTTAGGGTCATGGGCTTGGAAGCCACTCCCCACCACCACCCATGTGTTCTCTCCTGCCCACTGTGAGCTCTTTGCTGTATTCAGAAACTGAAATACAGGAAATCACCACTCAAGGATCATTTTTTAAACCTATGTGTGTTTGCGTATGTTTATGTATTCAAACCTTGTATATATGAAGATGCAGGTACATACACATGCATGTATTCATTAGATACTGCATATTGAATAATATATAGTGATTTCTATATTTGTTTTCTAGACATAGAATCTTGGCCTCAGTCCACAAATTACCAGCTTCATTCTCGCATTCACAATAATTATGTTTCTTTAGGTAGCAAACTCATGTAACTTCTCTTACATTTTTGCACCCTTTAAATTGTGCTAAAAATAAACTTTACATAACCAAGTGATAATTTTAATTTCTATTATCTTGTATACATATATTAATCACTGTCATTTCATGAAGAACAGTATCCAGGTTTCCTGTGTAGCTGAGCAATTTTATGGAGAATTACACATTTAAAAATATTGGAGATCAAAGAGAGATAATTGTCCAATAATACGTAGTCAAACTTTGTAAAACTTGAGTATGTGTACATGTAATTCAAAATATTGTACTCCATATCCTTATAAAATATTGCTACACATATGTTAATTTTCCAGAAAATAATCTTTCTTTTCTCCATTTAATGGAATCATGTTACGATCCAGTTTTATCTTTGAGACTTTCTTTCCTCCAGGTCCTATAAATCATAACCATCTTCAATAACCCATTCCCAAAATCTGAATCCAAATGGATATTTTTAATCTTCAATCTTTACTACTTATCTTCATATTTTTATGTCTGACAATTTGAACAAAAAGAGTAAAAAGCTATCGCCTTAGAATAACAGTCCTCACATTGCTTAGTGTGACACTGAAGCTGTTGAATAAGTGTTAGAAGATGAAAAGGCAGGCTACTTACCCTAGAAAGGATCCGAAAAGCAATGTCCTACACAAAGTAGGGTGAAAAATGACCTCTTTCATTTTGAAATGTTTTTTCTTTATATTCAGTTCTTCCTTCATTTTCAGTGTCAAAATCTTCAAAGGCAATGAGTAAAAAAATCATTTAGACTGTGTAGAAGGGATCTTAATTTCCAAAAATTATTTCTTTTACTCCCTCATGCACCAATACTCTCAGTTGGAATCATTCAATAAAAAAGTAATCTCCTATAACCACATTGGTATGGATGCTATTTAAAGTGTCTAATAAACGGTAAAGTAATTAAGCCATTAAACAAAATCAATGCATAAATAGATTACAATATATGCTCCAAGCCTTGTAACACAGACTTATAATGGATATAAAAATTCTATAGAAATCCTTTTCCGGACCCGGCGCGATAACGTAGCAATTAACGTCCTCACTTTGAACACTCAGGGATCCCATGTGGGAGATGGTTCTAATCCCGGCAGCTCCACTTCCCAACCAGCTCCCTGCTTGTGGCCTGAGAAAGTAGTCCAGGATGGCCCAGAACATTGGGACCCTGCACCCGCATGGGAAACCTGGAAAGAAGTTCCTGGCTCCTAGCTCCGGATTGGCCCAGCACTGACCATTACAGCAACTTGGGGAGTGAATCATCGGATGGAAGATCTTCCTATCTGTACATCTTACTTTCCAATAAAAATAAATAAATCTTTAAAAAAAAGAAATTCTTATCCAATGTTCCTGATATCATAAAATTATCTGCTGCTCATTGGAAATCACTGATGTTCTCTTCTGCAACACTGACCTACCTTGTTAAATGACATTCCTCACTGAGACTCAACTTGTCATAAAATCAGCAGCAAACTGTCTCCAAGAACCTCTCATGACATTAATCTCAGTGGTGGTGAGTCCTCCCACATTTACTGAAGTACTGGAAGTATTCCAAATAGCTTTTTTCTATTATACTTTCTGATTTATCATGTGAGTTTTTATCTCTATTACTTTTTTTAAGATTTATTTTAGTTTTATTGGAAAGGAGGATATACAGAGAGGAGGAGAGACAGAGAGGAAGACCTTCCATGCATTGATTCACTTCCCAAGTGACCACAATGGCCAGTGTTGTGCCTATCCGAAGCCAGGAGCTCTTCTGGGTCTCCCACACCGGTACAGGGTCCCAAGGCTTTGGGCTGTCCTCGACTGCTTTCCCAGGCCACAAGTTGGGAGCTGGGTGGGAAGTGGAACTGCTGGGATTAGAACTGGAGCCCATATGGGATCCTGGTACGTTCAAGGCTAGGACTTTAGCCACTAGGCCACTGCACCAGGCCCTATCTCGATTACTTCTTAACGGATTTATTAAAACTTTAGCTTCTCAGAGTCAATGCATGATAATTACTGTGACACAATCTTCATTCTTGTGCTAATGTGATATTAATACAAGGAGAATCAGTTCAATATAATTCACAGATATAATTCTAAAAGTGGGCTCCCCTGCTGGACAACAATTCCCACTGGAGAGCATGGGTTGGGTTGGGGGCAGACCAGACCAGGCAGGGTTACAACACCTGTGGGCCTCATGTGAGCTAGATCAGGAGAAGGCTAGGTTGGGCTGACAGTTCTGACTGGTACAAGAAAAAATTAGAGTGGGTGAGGGTTGGTTGGGCTTTGCCACATCCTCAACTGGCAGAGGCTGTCACTGGGGGCTTAATCTGTCAAATTAAACTCCAGAACCACCTGTAAAGGGAGTGGGAGTGACCTAGTAGGGAGATAATGGGCACCTCCCTCGTGGGTAACCACTCCCACTGGAGAGCACGAAAACCAGGACAGGGGCAGGGGTGGCTAGAGAGAAAGGCACCTGCCAGTATGTGTGTGGGCTGAATAGTAGGTTGGTTGGGTTGCACTAAGCTTTAATGTCCATTGACATGTATGAGATCTAAATGGGATGTGGGACAGACTCAACAAGCCTGCAGTACATACTGGCATGCATGGAAACCAGGGTAGGGGGCAGGCCTGGTGGGGGTTATGGGGAGTTGCCCCAACTAGGTTGCAGTTCCCACTGGTTTGCGTGAGGACTGAGTATGAAATAGATAGAATCGAGCTGGACTACAACACTCATCGAGTCACGTGGAAGACAGGGCTGGAAACAGAAATGACCCAGCAATCACGGCCAGCATGTGCATAAGCTGATTGGGGCGACAGACTGCCAGACCATGTACTGGTAAGCACACACAAAAATCAGGTCTGGGATCACCTCAGATGAAGTTTCTTTGGAGATCGTCCCACTGAACTGCTGATCTCAGAACCCCAACCACAAAGAGACTATGTTAACCAGTAGATTCTGAATAGATTTCATCATGCTTGGTACGGCAAGATTGGCAGCAATTTTGAACTGTTGCACTATCTAAACTGCTTGAGCAGGACCCTCGGAGCGTGCCTCACATTGGAGAGAGGCTGGGTGGGGCTTTTTCCCTTTGTTTCTCCCCTGACCCCAGATACAGGGGGAAAAATGATGATATTACTGTGGAGACAATGGTCTTACCCACTTTCCTGTAGCCCTTGATGCTTTGTACCCTCATCAACTAAGTAAGATTATTAAAAAAAGAAAGAAGGCATTTCAAAAGGTTCATGCAAATATCATGGAAGAAAAATATGCAGGGATTAAAATGTTTTTATCAAAGCAAAATGTTTGGATTTCATTTTTCCTCACACTTTTTGTCTCACCGACTGATCCAAGTGACTGGCACACTTCAGTTATCTGTTCAAATAAATTAATACATCTTAAAAAAATAAATGTCATTGACTGAAAAAAATCTTTTTCAAATCTGCAAATACCAAGTATACACAGAAGGAGATAATCGTAACAATAGTGAATCTTCCCTGACTTCTTATCCTTCTTGGCTCTGTACATCAATAACTTGGCTTGTTTCTTTGGTGATTGTATAGCACTAGGGAATGAGATGATAAATGGTTGTGATCTTTCCTTACCTCAGCAGTCAAGCTTTGCGCCACGTCTTTTTTTCCATTAATATAGGCAATTTTCTTAAGTTCTTTTAAGGCCTGTTCTGTTTTTCCAGTTACAATGAGCCAACGCACGGACTCTGATACCATGCTGTTTGGAAAGGAATAGATAGTTTCTGAAGGAATATTTTGCATTCCAGTTCAGAGAGATGCTTTCACTTTTACAGAAATGAATTATCTTTGCAGCTTACATTGTCCCTTCTGTTTACACAGAGTTCATCTGGATTGTCAATCAGCCCTCTGCCCACTCCAATCATTACCTATTCAGTGCTCTGAATCTTGGGATATATTTTGTTTTGATTCCCAAGTAAGTAAAAAAAAATTTCCCTTTTCAAAAATAGGACACAATTTTCTTTTTTTCAGTTTTATTTCAGAAATCATTGTTGTCTACATGTGTGACTATAATGGAAATTTACAATTTTTAAAGACACCCCTTTGTTATCAGAAGTTTGAAGTATAACCAGAGTTTCATATTGTTAACTTTGATCAGTATCCAGCATTTAATTTCTGAAAAGACTAATTAAAGTTTCTGAACACTGCAACAAGCACTTCGGAAGTAAAAGACCATTTGTTCTTATCATAAGCAGAAATCAGAAAAGAAACCATTTCATTCAGGTGTATTTTCTGGAAATAATCCCAGCAACCAAGAGAAAAAAAAAAACAGATGAAATGGAAGCTTGAACGGGAATTTTAACATTTTATATTAACGTATTTTTATTTACTTAAAGGTCAGAGAAATGGAGAAACTGAAATGGACCAAGAGTGCTCATTCATCTACAATTTACTCCCCAGAATTTAACCAGGAGCTCCAAAGTATGTGACAGGAACCCAATAACTTGAGTCAGCATGTGCTGCTTGCAAGGGTGAGAATCACAAGCCACTAACTGACAGCATTTTATAAAATTTTCTGCTGAGCTCCTTTTCTTAAAATTAAGTTTTCAGATTTTAAAACTTCTTTTTTTTTTTCTCAGCATTACACTTAGAGATAGCTCTGAATGCAGGAATAAGTAGCAAACTAGTTCTCAGTGGTAAGAAACAAACCCTCAAGAATCACAAATATTTAAGCAAAATGGTTTTATATTTAACCAAGTCCACATACCACAAAAAGAGAGAGAGAATGAGGAAAGGCACGGATAACGCCAGCTGAAGCATGTGCCAGTCACGGATAGCATAAGCTATTACTCCAAGCAATGCCTGCCCCAGACTAAGCGAGATTCCATAGGCTGTGAGAATTGTGGAATGCCATTTGGATGAAGTCTCTTCTAAAACTGAAGGGAATCAAGGATACTCAAAATCATTGAGGAAAAAGGACTGTAAAAACTCAAGCACAACATGCATGTAGATACCAAAACAAACTTACCAAGCACGATGCAATTTATTTGAAGTGAACCCAAGCAGGCAGAACACAAAAACCTCAAAACACAGTAAATGGAAAACACGGGGGCAAACGCACAGCAGGTGCCCGAGATGCCACACATCAGGCAACAAAAGAGCAGCAGTGGCTTCCGTCCAAACCTATGATCATAGCAGTTGGTTTAGAGAAAATTACATCAAAACACTGTAAATGATTAGAACCTCCCCGACTTCTAGAATTTCTACTTCCTTGCATTCCACCTGCACATTACACAAGAGTGACACCACAAATGCTCATAAAGCTTACCTATCTTGAAGTCCAAGGTTAGTATCAATACTTCCATGCCTTTTCATATAGCAGAATTTACACACTGTGTTTGCAAATCATTAAAATGATAGTTTTGTGAAGAGAGAAAACACATAAAATTGTTGGAGGTAGTATATGTTATCCCACTCAAGGTTATAAAATAATCATTAACTTGACAATAAATCTGCCATAATGTACAGATACATCATGGATCTTTGTCACGCAAGCTTCTACTAAAGCCATGTTCGTCTACTTACCAAATATTTTGTGTATAGCTTTTAAATGAATCACAGAATTTCATATCATTTTTAATCAGTTTTCAATCTAAGCATGAGTGAACTTACTAAGGCAAAAGGGGAAGACTGTCCAGTTCTTTCTGATAAATAATGTTAGTTTTCCAAATTTGACTCACAGAAGAAGGTTAACAGAAAATCCATGGCATAAAATTGGTGATGTCAAAGTCAATAATAGAATTTCATCCTTGAATGAGCCATCCTAGCAGCAAACCTCTCATAGAATAATAGAATTCATGTTTGCACATACTAGCAAATCTTTTCATTGCCTTTGACCTCTTCTCATGTCCCAAATACAGTTATCATATTCTGGTTATTGTTACTAAAAACAACAGTGAAACAGTATATGTGTTCATTCTGAATGCAATCTTTGCTAAATAGTTTGTATTGTTATATGTAATTAACATAGCTGTAAACAAGACGCAAATAATTATAGTTAATATTTCCTCTTACAGAAAAAAGTGATCAAATATTAGTGGTGTATAATAACCAGACCAAGGCTGCTCAGCAATATTTCATAGCAAGTCCTACTCCTTTTGGATCCAAGTCCCAACACTTCTCGTGACATACAGCGGAACTGCATATGAATTTGACATCTCATCCAACTTCCTACGTGTAATGTTAAGATCCAAAAAAGTTACTATTGTCGAACTTATTTGGGTTTCTTAACCTATTGAAACTCAGATTAGAGAATTTCTGTTTCTGGCTCCACTGAAATAGTTCCACCAAAGTGGCATTCTTAGTTGCATCTTCTTGCTTAAACAGTTATATGATTTACTAATTAGATTATTTTCTTCTTTATTAAGAGTCATAATATTAATTCCAATCTTCCTATTTTAATTTTCTCTGACTGCCCACTTTTTAAAGACAGTGCTTCAGTAGTCTGACAAGTTTCTGCACCTGTTTTTCAGTCTATCCACAAGAAACTATTTTAAGCACATCATGTAAATTTTATAAAGATCACACCTACGTATGTATTTTCATATGATCACATTAATTTTACTATCAACTTTAAAAGTATAATAAGGATTTAGCTGTCAAGCAACCTTAGCTTAGCTTTACAAAGATTTATTTATTTATTTTTATTGGAAAATCAGATTTACAGAGAGAAGGGGAGCGAGAGAAAGATCTTCACTCCTCTGGTGCACTCCCCAAGTGGCTGCAACACATAGAGCTTAGTGGATCCAAAGCCAGGAGCCAGGAGCTTCTTCTAGGTCTTCCATGAGGGTGTAGGGTCCCAAGACTTTGAGCTGTCCTCTACTGCTTTCCCAGACCATACACAGGGAAATGGAAGGGAAGTGGAGCAGCCACAACACAAACCGGTGCCCATACAAGATCCCAGTAGTTGCAAGATGATGACTTTAGCCAAAAAGCTACCATACCGGGGCCCTCAGCCTAATTTTCCTTAATTACCTCAGTGGGGCTTTTCCATCCATAACGTTTGTTACTCTTCATTTCTTAAGCATTTTTGTCTACGCATATTTTTAAAATATTTTTTTCCATTGCAAAGTCAGATATACAAAGAGGAGAGACTGAGAGAAAGATCTTCCATCCGATGATTCACTCCCCAAGCAGCCACAACGAACAGAGCTGTGCTGATCTGAAACCAGGAGTCCAGAGACTCTTTTGGGTCTTCGACGTGGGTGCAGCATCCCAAGGCTTTGGGTAGTTCTCCATTGCTATCCCAGGCTATAAGCTGGGAGCTGGATGGAAAGTGGGGTCGCTTAGATCAGAACCAGTGACCATACATGATCCTGGTGTGCAAGGCAAGGGCTTTAGTTGCTAGGCTATCACACCATGCCCTATACACTTTTTTAATCTGCTTTCCTACCTGGTCCTTCTCAGCTTAAGTTTCAATCTTTTTAGAAGCCCAGATGGTGACCTTCAGGTGTCCCAAGTTTTGAATTTCCTCAAATAGTACTCCCCTCTAATTTGGCTGCTGTCCTCTTTACATGGACATGCCTTTAATGTGTACAATACTCAGCATAAATGTCTAGAGATGTCAGAGATGGTTCTTGATCATAAGGCAAAACTTGAACCTGCACAGGTATGCACAGCTGTATACACTGGCTTCCTGGAGGGGAAGGACCACCCTAACCTGGAAGGTTGTGTGTGTGTGTGTGTGTGTGTGTGTTTTAACCTGCACGGGTGCCTATAGCCAGGCTGTGTGGCTCCTCTCTGAAGGGCTTAGCCGGGGCCCAGCCAAAGGCACTTGGTGAAGTCCCTTGGACAATCTGGTGGTGTATCCTCATGGTTCGAAGGATCTTGATTTACAGGGGAATAACAGGATCTCACAGGTGGTAGTGAGAGAAGAGCTGTGGTTTTTATGCCCAGATTAGGAATTATAGCTGAGGAACCTCCACAGACAAGTCTATGACATGTATATGTAAGTAAAGGACTGAGAGCAAATTGGTTTTGGGGGTGAGGGGAGAATAAGAGTGAGAGAAGTGGGTCAGACAACAGAATCAATGGGGGAAATGTGGGCTCATCCCTGCAGAACTGCAACCTCTCCTGGCTCGCCCAAGAACTTCAGTGGGGTTAGGCCTTGCTGGTGAGCTAAGTGAGCACCCCAGCTGAGATTGGGGTTCCCACTGGTGAAGATGAGAGTAGGATTGAGGACAGCTTGCTTGGCTGGACATGGCTGCGGCCTGCACCAGTGCAGGTATGCACTAGGACTGTGGAGTATCAGATTGGGCTAGACTCCAGCATCCACTGGTATGCATGACAGCCAGGTTGGGTGTAGAACAGGCCAGGCTATGTCTTGAATCCTGATGAACTATGAGAAATCTGTGTCTGGGTGCAGAGCAGGTATTGTTGGGCTACAACAACCAACAAGAACCAAAATAGGAGTGGCTGGTTGAACAAGGTTACTGTTCTTGCCAGGGCAGGAAGTGAACAAAATCAACCTGGGCCAATGATCCACTGGTGTGTGTGAGAACTGTCACTGGGAGGAGACTCCATGGAGGAGCTTGGGAAGCTCCTTCACTGGGATGCAGTCCCTTCAGGTGAGTGCAAGAAACAAGGCAAGAAGCAGCCCAGATAATGCCTGGTTACAATACCTGCCAGCATACATTTGGGTCAAGTCTGGGGACAGACCAGTCTGGGCAAGCACATAACACCCACTGGCAGATCTGAGAACCAGGTCAGGTGCAGGAGGAGTCAGATCAGGCTTCAACACCAGCCAGTTCACATTAGGACCAGGACAGCAACCAGACCGGGTTGAAGCACCCACCAGTAGGAGCTGGAATAGGGCAGACTAGACTAAGTCAGGCTGCACAGTAAGATTGCAGATGCTGAGGTGTGGCAAATCATGCCAGCCTGGGCCCAGCGGGGCCAAGTACACAAGTTCCAGAGACGGGAGATCTGACAGGGATCAGATAGCTTAGTTCAGGTCCTGGGATCCATCTACATGGTGGGGGACGGGTTCCTGAACCCCGGAAATGAGGGAATCGGTGGGGTTTGGATTACTGGCCCATATTCTGGGGCTTCCCTTTTAGGTGGACATCAGGTTCATGAACCTTGGGCTGGGGGATCCAGCAGGACTAGGGTCACTTGGCCTGGGTCCTTAGACTTGCCTGCAAGAACATGTCCTACTTAATGAAAAAGATGGAGCAGTGGACACAAGCCCTGTTGTAAAATGAGCATATGGCAGCTCATTTGGTGTTGCAGCAGCAGAACAGAACTAACTGGACAACTACCCCAAACGATGACAGCAAAAAAACTTAGTAAATGGAGTCAATGAACATTGGGAGGATGGCATCATCCTCAGATTTGGTGAAATTGGCAGCATTTCAGAATTATCCAAACCACTTGGGCAGAACCCTTGGAATCTGTACACACTGAGACTCTGCATTGATGTGAGGGGGTGGTTCCTCATCCCTGGGTCCTGGGACATGTCCAAGTAATGAGTAGCTTCCTCTTTGTTGCTCCTTTTCCCAGAAACAACAAGAAGAAATAGCAAAGTTGAAAGCAATGAGTACACCCAATTTTCCCTAAACCTCAATCCTTCCCACCCTGCTCCAGCATGTAATCATTATAAAATATAAAATTTATATTTAAAAAGGAAGACAAAACTTACCTGTCAGAAAGCATGCTAAATAGAGGAGTACCCACCACATACCCTGCCATGTAGATGGCCTGGGCAAAGGTTTTGAATGACTGAAATTTGCACACTAAATTCCACTGCAAAAGATCGGACAGAAAACAATACAACTTAAAATATTAACACATCACTCAAGACGATAACATAAATATAACTCATGAGTAGGTTAAACTGTGTAACTAGTTGGTAAAATGACAAAAAAATGTATAAAAATGACTTACCAATATTGACAAAGGCTGTAGTTCAGACACCAAAGTGAACAGTATAAATAGTAATCCTATTTTAATAAAGATGAAGTTCTCAATAGGAATAGAATGTACTAAGAACATACTAATAAAATATCTCAGTGAATATGATTGCAGTATCCTTGTATCTCACTGTACAAATGACCCTTTCACCACACAGTATAGAGCTTCATTCTCCAACCTTGAATTCTTAGCTATTATAAAAATAGTACTTCAAACACAAAACAAATGCATAAATCAGGAGAAATTTGATTTTCTCTGTGTCTAAATTTTCAAAGATTTTTGTCGAACATGTTCTATAGCATAGTCAATAGGCATCTAAGAAGAAAAGCTCTTTAATAAGCCACCTGAATTAGGACGGGTATGCAGCTAGATCAAAAGGGCTTTTCTTTAAATCGGGGAATACACACCAAGCCAACACAAAGGCAAAGGTATAGGATAACTTTACTAGGAGAGGTGGTAATGTAGATGATGAGGAAGGACTCCTGAACTGAAAGACAAGAGAAAGTGGGAGCTACAGGAGATTAGAACTCAGAATTGGTCCTGGGATAAGATACCTCATAAGCACCATTATTGATGTTTTTGCACTTTTCTAAAAGCTGTGGAATTCCATTCAGAATTTTTGAGCAAATAACAAATAACAAATAACAATAACTATGGCAAGAGGGAGGAAATGAGGAGTCTGCCAGGAACTTGAGAGGAGAGACTTTGTCACTGGGCATTGCAGGGCACCATTGAAGAGAAGGAAATGAAGATTGTTCATGAAATGTTGAAAATGAAAAGTGAGCAGAGCTGTGTATGTAAAGAATAGCAAGTCTCACAATGACACCAAAGTGCTGGACCGACACATTTGCAGTGGGAGGAGCAGAATTTGTGCCATAGAAAGCTGCACAAGGTTAGTGCTGACAGCATTCTCTAAAATCCCTCGCTTGTAGAAAGTATTATGGAGTTTCTTCTTCTGAGGAAGGAGGTTATCAATCCAGCATCTTTTATTTTTCTCAATTGAAAAACAAATGTTCTGAAACCGTAGAGATTTTACCTAAGTTACTAAGGAACAAAGTCTAACGTACCTTGAACTCACTTTTAGGTCAGGCAAATCCTAATTTAAACCACTGTCTCATTTAATCTGTTAATCACTCACATTGGCCAGGGTGATACACTTACTGATTAAATATTTAAAATCAGAATAAAATAGCATTCCAATTTTCACTGCCTGGAGTGTCATATCCATTATGTTATCTATTATAATATGAAATGACCTCGGCAGATTATTGTTTATACGCATTGCTTTTATTCTTCTTTGAACTAAGTTCTTTATGAAATAGTCATTTATTTTTATTTCACAGGCAGATTCCTAGAGAGAGGGGGGAGACACACAGAGAGATTTTGCATCTGATGATTTACTCCCTAAATAACCAAAATAGCCAGAGTAGGGACCAAAGCCAGGAGCCTGGGGCTTCTTTCAGGTCTCCCAGGAGGGTGCCAGAACCAAAGAGTTTGGGCCATCTTTCACAGCTTTCCCAGGCACATTAGCAGGGAGCTAGATCAGAAGAGGTGCCAGGACTCAAACCTGTAGCCCATGTGGGATGCTGGTACCACAAGCAGGGGCTACTTTGCCCTAGCACCAGCCTCAAAAGTACTATCTTTTTACTCTTTGTATAGTGAACTTTTATTTAGTACAACATTCAGCCTTTAGTTACCAATGGAAATTGAAATTTTGTGATCTCAAAAATACAATAAAAATCAATAATTATAAAAGCCTATGTGGCCATGAGGCTCATAGCTGTGAAACTATCCATCTCTCAGGAACAAACTGGGATTCAACAAAATTATAATTCTAAGTGGATCTCTCCTTCATGTTTATTCTCTTCTTCCTTCTTTTTTACAAACTGCTCTGCTCAAATTATTAAAATATTTCTACTTTTTTGAGTTAACATTTGGGAAACCAGTGGTATACTGCATAGATATTGGCATTTTTTTTTCTTAATTAACACAGTGTTTGACATGATACGCAAATGGAGTCATAATATAACGTTTTTTAGGTATAAGAATTAGGAGATGGACTTAATCCTTCCTAATTTTAATTTTCTACATTTCAACTTTGGTGAAGACAGACCTGTATTTTGCACATTATGTTCCAGGCACAAAACCCAAACCAGAAGACATGTAAATAAATCTGTGTTGAGTCCTGTCATGTGTTGATTTTCAAATGTTTTAGACATATTGTTGATCTAATGTTTGTAATATCTCTGAAACAAACACTATCACATAGTGTATAAAATTTGTTTTTGATAATTGTGTTAAAATAAAATAAAAACTAAGATTGTCCTCAAAAGCAAGAAATAATATCATACTGTTTTAAACATTGGGGAACTAAGGCAGAAAACTGCTGCACTGTGAGAGATAAACCTAGGATTTTAACTTTAATTTAACTTAATTTTCAATTTATTTTAACTTTTAATATAAAAATGTAAAATTTAACTTTTATTTTAACTCAAACATGTTTTCCTCTTATTCTCATTTTACATATAAAAATGATGTTGCATTTTTAAATATGAAAATGAATATACGTAAAGCATATCAAGGTCAAACAACTAGTTGTGCACCTTCATGCAAGCTCAGTCACTTAGCATGAGAGATTCCTGAATCTTGACTATCCTGTGTGTTAGGAATATGTCTTCTACTCATGAAATCCTAAAATCTACTCCCAGTTCAATCCTTGTCACCCACTATTAATCTATTACCTCCGTCATGATGGTAGAACTGAAAACACTTTGGTCGTATATCCATCCTTCCAGGCACGGCTCCGTCTCCAGCTGGGTGTTATTGATGTCTGACACATTAAGATGTAAGAGTTGCCACTGTGTCTGGCGGAACCGATGGCATTTCTCTGGTTTCTGACTTGGGTCCATTGGGATGGATACTCTCAGTAGCGCTTCAGTAGTAAGGTTTGCAGGGATGCTGGCTTCAGATGTGAGGTTGTCAAGGAGTTGTACATAGCAACGGTGAGATGGGATTGCTGCTGTAAAATTCTCCATGTAGTCAGGAGGAGATGTGATCAAAACTAAAAGTATGGACACGATCGCATTCAAAATCTGAAACCTCCCACTGTCGCCGACATAGCGTAGAAGTTCTCCAAAGGCCATGGTTTAGGACTCAAATTGTCAGCTGTAGAATATCAGATTTTTCAGAACAGAAATGATATTTTTACAAAATCATTAGTAAAGTGTATATATGAAAGTATATTTCTAAATTAGGAAGTAAAAGAATTAAAGCAAACATGTATTTTCTTTTACATTACAAAGTTTTCTTTCCCTGTCTTCCTATAAAGTTCTCTAAACACTGTATTACTCATTTCACCAGAGGCAAAGTCTTCTGTGCAATGACGAAAGAAATTGTAAAGGGGACATGTCCTTGAGGAAGCATTTCAATTGCATTTACACAATCCCTTGTGACTGTAGTTAATATGCAATGCAATGTATTCTGCAAAACTCTAAGGAAACAGTCTTTCATTTAATATTAATAGACAGATAAAATTGCTTACATTCAAGGTTTTCAACACACTGTACATTACAAATGTGCATCTTAGAATGGCAGATGTCTATCTTGATCCATAGCTTCTCATATCTCTACCTTCAGACTCGGTTACACACTATTCTACTCGTTGCTCCCATAACTTTAATTCTTTTAGTTTCCACATGAGTGTGTGATTATAAGCTGTTTCTTTAAGTGTCTTGGTTATTTCACTGAGTATAATGTCATTGGGCTCATCAATGTTGTTGCAAGTGATCAAATAATACATAATACATATCTCATTGTATATATATATATATATGTATATCTCCCATCTTACTCATTTATTCGTTTGCTCAAGTGCCTAACATCCTTAATCATGAGAGAAGAACTCCAAACCTTAATTAGATATTACCTCATACCTGCAAATTACCAAAAAATGAAAAGATAACAAGTATTGGTGGCAGTATGGAGAAAAGGAAAACGTAGGTGTTATTGGAAACATGATACAGTGGAGCCTTATTTTTTTTAAATGGAGATTCTCTTAAAAATTACAAATAAAAACTACTGCAATATGATTCAGTAATCCCACCCCCAGGTATGTGATCAAAATAAATGAAATCAAAGTCTCAAAGAAATATCTTCACCCAGGCTCATTGCAGCACTATTGAAAATAGACAAGATTTGGAAATGTCTTAGACATCAGCTGATCTACAATCAACCTGTTCACTCTCAGGAAATAAATTTAATGAAAAATACTTTCTGTTAACCTCACATATGACCAGATATGTATGCATTATTGCATTTATATATTCACATATATTTATATATCGCATTATAAAACTATGATTATGTGTCTCAAACAAATTGCCACAACACTCAACCTCTTCACATTTTTCCTCTAAATCATGCTCTTTATGATATGAATCTTCAATGAATATAATCATGACACCTGTCAATTTGTGCTGGTAGTTAATAAAGATGAGATAGAAACTCACCTCTGTATGATTTCTACTCACCACGTTCAGAAAAACAGGCAAACATGCACAATCTAGAATCTCAGATATCTGGGTTGAAGTCAGAGTTCTTTGAGCAAACAGGGTGATGTTAATGGTTTACTTCAAGCATTCATCCCCATGTACTGATTCTTCAAATACCTGATACAGAGCTTCACCCATTGGGTTTTGCATATTCATCTTTATGATGCTCATTTATGTTATAAAAGAGAAAATGGTGACATCCAGGCTTTCTTAAAGAAATTAACCAGAATCTAACCCAATGCATCCTTAAGAAAGCATCAACATTGGAAATGCAACAATGTTAAGTTTTCCCTTCTCTGCTTGTCTGCTTTTATTTGTACTCTGCACAGTATAAATCATGCATACATATTATATATAAAGTATATTTATATTTGATATATATATACATCTTAGCATATATATGCATAAATTACTTTCTCATCATCACTGCTTTAACACAAATTCCGACATATCTGCCTGAAAAAGCTAATATACTTGAATAATTGTCCCAGATAACAATGCTTATCAATGACTCCATTGGCATTCAATTGAAACTCAATCAGTTTTATACTCTACTCTTTAACTTAAAGCAGAAAATAATTTATCTGACTGAGTTAATCATCTTTCCATATTCAACGTTGCAGAAAGTAAACATTAAGTGGACTTTGGAAGTCATTGTGGCATCACCATGTAGTAAGTTAGATCTGACATGAACTCAAGGTCATAGTGATGAGTAGCAGGGGCAGCGACAGCAACAGATAAAATAGCACCATGCCTCAGCAAATATCGCATGCACTAAAGCTCTGTTGGTCAGAGCCAGAAGCATAGTACAATTCAAAAACAAAAACCAAGGGAAGCAAACCCTGGCTCCTCAGATAAAGAAACTGCAGTCACGGGACAAAAGTTAAAGACTCAGAAATGAGTGTGATCCATTGTGTACAAATTGAATATAATCCATTGTGAAACCAGTTAACCACAATGATAATATTAAATAAAATAGAAATCTAAATTATCTTCTCATCTTAATGTGAGTTCATAATTCTTCACTCCCTCTTCATTGAACTACCCTTACAATTTTAGCCATTCAAAACATGATTAAATGGAACATTGTAAGAGATATTTCTTTTTCCAAGAAAGCAAAAAAGTTTAAAACTATGGGTTATGTTATTTTAACCAAATCACTGTGTCAAACCCCTTCAAGAAAATTAAGAGGCTATTCCTGCTGCCCAGTGCCCTCTTACTCTGATATTATTGCCCACAATAACTCAAAATGCATATCCAGAAAGCAATGAAGTTTGAAGCCA
Organism: Ochotona princeps; assembly: GCF_030435755.1. Lineage (NCBI taxonomy): Eukaryota > Metazoa > Chordata > Mammalia > Lagomorpha > Ochotonidae > Ochotona > Ochotona princeps. The sequence continues at coordinate 15,348,248 of NC_080840.1, read as the reverse complement.
TTGGAACAAGCAGATATAGTTTTGTGGGTGCCCTATTCATGCTGACAAAAAATTTTCTCCCCAGTGGAAGCGACAAGCACGATTCTTTGCCCTGAAACCAAAGGCACAGAGGTTCCTGTAAAACTATGCCTAAAGATGTGGAGTAGAGTCAACTTCCTACCTGGACTTCTGCTTATGGAACACCTTCACAAAGCCGTGCCTGAGATTCTGATCACAAGAAGAAATGAATACCGCAGTGTAGACAAGAGAGACGCACAGACATTATAGTCTGCCTGCGAGGAACCCACGCACCTGGAATCATCAGGCAGACTGCTTAGGTGACCATTCAGCAACTGCATGAAACTGGATGTCCACTCTCTGAAGAGTGAGAAATTTTGTTGAGCTATAATTTAGAAGGATCTTATGTTTTCTTGAACAAAACCCATAAAGATTCTCATGATGGGAATCTTCAAGAAAGATCTAAGCATGGTTCTTGTGGGAGACTGTTAAACATAATTCTCATGTAGAAGCAAATGTCTAAAAGCAAATATCACTCATAATAATGAGTGAATATTTTCCTGGAGTAGTAATGGATAATAAACCATGTATTCAGAAAGCTTTAACACTGCATAGGGAAAATGCAACACACACACAAACGCATACACACACTGAGCACATTTTTTTCAAACTCAGAAAATAAAAGGTAAAGACAAAATATTTAATAAAGGTGAAGTGAGGGAGTAAGTTATATGGAAATATTCAAGGATCAAAAACACAACGGATTTCTTACTTGTAATTATGCAATCAAAACAAAACACTGGAATAAAATATTTGAAGTATAAAAGGAAAATCTGGGCCCAGCACAGTAGCCTGGCAGCTAAAGTCTTCACCTTGCACGCTCCAGGATTCCAAATGGGCACCATTTGCATCCCGGCCCATCCAGCTCCCTGCTTGTGACCTGGGAAAAACAGTAGAAGATGGCCCAAAATCTTGGAACCCTGCACCCATGTGGCAGACCCGGAAGAGGTTCCAGGCTCCTGGCTTCAGATCAGCACAGCTCCAGCCACTGCAGCCACTTGGGGAGTTATTCAATGGACGGAAAATCTTCCTCTTTGTCTCTCCTCCTCTCTATATATCTAACTTTCCAAAACTAAAATAGATCTTTGAAAAAAAAAAAAGGAAAATCTGTTTACCTTGATGTTTCCATCCAGGGAAATTAACTGTTGTTAGAAATAATAGAGAGTTACTTCAAGAACGCTGATGTGAGGGGCTCTTTAGTTAGACAACCCAGTGAAACAAAGTTGATTTTCAAACAACTATTCCCCCTGGGACTGTGCTAGAGCAGGTTCGGCAGCTTGCAATGCCAGCACCCCATATGAACACATGTGTGTGTCCCAACTGCTCTGCTTTCCATCCAGTTCTTGCCAAGGAGCTGAGAAAGCACGCGAGGATGACCCAAGCATTGGACCCTGCTCCTGTGTGGGAGAGCCGGATGAAACGCTTGACTCCTGGCTCCTAACTGCAGCCTGACCCAGTGCTGGCTGTTACAGGCATCTCACGTTGTGAATCAGCAGATGAAAGACTTCTTTGTCTCTCTCCCTCCCTCTCTGTAACACTTCAAATAAATAAATAGTGCTTAAAACCAAAACAAATATTTTAAAACATACAACAAATGAAAAAGAGTATTATTCAAAAATATGCTAATTTTTAACAAATTATTATGCATAGGAATTAACCCACAACCTTTTCCTCTTCTCTTTCCTGCTAGGTGAATTTCCAGGCATATTTGTTTTGTCTCTCCTGCTCTTATGAGAAGGCTATAGAATCCTCCTTGGATGGATTGGTCATCAACACTTCATGTTCTTCATTAGTCAAGCATTAAGAGGCTAAATTCCAAGTGAAAGAATTTCCAATAATGCTATGCTTTCCTTCCTATATCCATCCTCCACATGCATGGCAGGGATTCCATTGCAGGGATAGCTTGGTGAGAGAATGCTATGACCTTGACACCCCATCCCTGCTCATTCATTGGGTAGGAAGTTCCCTCCAAGGCAGGCAATGCAAGATTATCAGGGACTGTTCACTTTCCCAGTTGTGGCCTTCTTTTCTTTTCTTTAAATCAGCATTTTTTTTTATTTTATTATTGTTAACATTTTATGATACAGTTCCATAGGCTCTGGGATTTCCCTTATCCCCCCCAATTTCCCCCCCGCCACCTAGTTCCTCTATTTCATTACTAAAGTATAGTTCTTCATACACAGTCCTATGTCCATCATTGCAGGCACGGACAATGGCAGAGAGTCCAGCATCTTATTGTCAAGATATAGTAAGCAGTTTCATTGGGAGTCCACCTTTGTCTGGAAGTAGAAATGCATACTACATTGTAGCCTCACATCTGGATATGTTACTCTCCATTTCACAGCTATTGTACATCCCCTCAAATGAAAAATCATAATACAAAATCAACAATAGAAAGAAAAATAGAAATTTATAATGCCATGAAGTTAAATATGTTACTGTGGTCTTCTTCTAAAGTAACCCTATAGGGCAAAAAGTTAATGTGTGCCTCTTAGGTAATACAGTATGCATAAAATCTAAAATATAAATATGAATGTGATCTACTTAAGGCATAATTCATGAACAAATTATCTCTGAGATTGGATTATAAATAAGAGATAGAAGACGCATCCTGGATTGAAGACTATCCCAAGCAGAGAGAAAGAAACACAAAAGGTTGCATTTATGAATGGAGGCAGTATTATTAAACAAAACAGCATTATTCAGTTTGGGGTACTATCACAATACTGTATTTCATGGCATACTACAAGACTGTCATAATCAAAACGACATGGTATTAACATAGAAATAGACATGTAGACCAATGGAAAAGAAACTCCAGAAGTTAAGCAGCTCATCTACTACTACTCAATTTTTGAAACTGACCTAAAATAATTCCTTGGGGAATTAGAGTCTCTTCAACAAATAGAACGGGGACAAAGGGATTTTTACATGTGAAGTTTTTAAATAGGACCCCTGCCTTACACTATATGAAAAATCAAATCAAAAGATACCAAGGATCATCACTTGAAACATCAAATTCCAAGAGGAACACATAGGCAAAATGTTGTAACATCAGAACTTGAAGCTGGAGTAATAGAACTCATTGTTCCAGGACTGAAAAAATTGAATTAGAATGAAGTGTGGTGTGTACCTGTGTATACAGAAATGAATGAGGAGCAAGCAATGATTTTCATGGTCAGAAGGAAATATAAAAGATATGAGGTGTTTCATGAGAGGGAAATAGTCAAGAACAATCCTGAAGCGGCAATGAGGACACTGCCTCAGCTTTGTTCCACAGATTCTATAATGGAAAACATTTGAGAAATATTTGTTTCCACGTAAACATTGAGGAGAACCAAAGAAGGAATTATGTATCTAACAGAAGGAATGAAGGAGCCCAAGTCAAACAGAACCCTGCATCCTTCTTCCATGTTCTTCATTGTTCTCCACCTACCTACCATTTACCTTATTCTACAAGCAGTCTTTGTAATGTTAATGAAAAGTGCATATTATAAAGACTATGAATGAACTTCAAAATTTTGGCACCAAAATAAACATATTTAAATTCCATTTCCCAAGGAACTATTTGAAGTGTCCTCATACATTTTGAACCTATCTCGTAAACTTACTTTCTCACCATATTGATCACTCCCACTTGATCAAATTCTACAATGCTTCACTTAGATGACACTTAACGGATTACAAATAATGGCAAGTTCTAATTCTGATATCCTAGTATGGAATCTTCTCATGAGGACCTGCCATCAAGTGCATCAATTAAGCTTTCTCAGCATGAATGTCCACTGACTGACGAAAGGAAATATGACATTAGCCCTTGAACGCAATTGGCATCTAGCACGTTTAGACTGGAGTGAATTGAAGCCTGACAAGGAACCAAACACAAGATGAGAAAACTCCCTGTACAAAGAAGGCTTTCTAACAATCTACTGAGATTAAGAATGCTTACTCATATACATTACATTTTTATATATATTTTCAGATTTGATCATTGTGTATAACCCTTGTCTATACTCTTGAGGAAGTGGTTTTTCTATATCTTTTTGATTTGTGTATTTAGTGGAGAGTTAGTGTTGTGATTATAAAGTTGAAAGTATGTCAGAAGAAAACTTACAATTTCAAAATAAAGAAAGATGGAAATGAAAAGGAGGGAAGGGGTGTAGAATTGGAACTATTATCCTATTAAGGCTGTACATATAAAATACATAAAATCTGTTTCGTTTATATAAAATTTAAGGAGAGAAAAAATAATGTTTGCCTGAGCAAATAAATTACTACCAACAGAAGGCAGAAACAGAGCCATGAAAGCAGTATTAGGTAGAGTTAAGATTGATTGCAAGCCTCCTATCGCATATTTAGAAGAATAAGCTACAAAATGCAGTGAGGAACCTGGATTTCGTTTACAGAATCTAAGCATACAAAAGCGGGAAGCTTGCTGGCAAGGAAATCCACAATTATGAACAGTTCCACTGCAGCAACCCAGCAGTATTCTGCATAAGAGCCCAAGAACAAGTTGGACTGCTTCAAGCTCTGAATTCATTCAGAGCCCAGGAGGAAGATGTCAGTCTTCTTTCAGGTAGAATACCAGAAAGAGAAAACTTCTCCCCTGGACTCCCATGTGGTCTGAACAGCTGTTTCAGGAATGAATCTAGCCTGTGCTGGCTAAGATAATTAGTCATGATAGCAGGGAACGTTTTGTTTCCAACCAGAGCAGAGAAAGTCCCTGGAGAATAATGAGTGCCTTCATTAAATCAGAACATAATAGTTTGCTTTCCACATGTTGGCTCCAATCAATGATCTTCTTACTTACATGGAAACAAGCCAACCCTCTCTCAATGTAAGTTTGAACACTCCAAGAAGTTGCTCACAATATCTCAGATGCTCATAAGTCAGGGCTTCTTCAGGCAATGCCAGCTTAGCTACTCTTGACAAAGGACAGTGACTAACACACAATAGACACTCACTATGGACAAGAAACACAATTTTCCCACTGCTGAATATTATTCTGGAATAATTCTGCAAGATTATTTTCTTAAGGTGAATTAATTCCCTCAGTTTTGTTTGGCTTTTATTGTCGTCTCAAAATTCAAACACATAATATCAAACAGATGACTTGAACCAGTGAATAAATATGCCATAAAAGAGTTTTGTGTACTTCATTGTTCTGGTTTATGGCTAAACACAGCAATCAGGTTTTGTTGAAATCCGGATAAAATTGCTAGTTTCACTTTGTTTGAGTTCCAGGTGATCTGGAAGAAATAAAACTTCTCCAGGAGCATGTGTTCTTGGAATCCCTTTTTCTTATAATTTGCTCAAGAAATTGAGTCAACCTTTTAGATTTTCCAAGCTTCAGCTTTATAAAACAGACTAATGAGAATCAAGTCTTACCATTCTTCATTCATATCAAATACATTAATTAAGTACTTAAATAGATATTACAAATGTTAAAAGAAAGAGTACAAATGATTCCGCAGGAGGAAATGATGTGATAACCATGAAGAGTTGGTGTGGACACCGCAGATGCAGACGTTGTATCAACAAACACATACAGTGGGCAACTAGCATTGTTAGAGCTGCACTTTCAGATGGCATAGAACTAACAGGCTCTCTGGCGCAATGGAGAGCGCATTGGACTTCTAGCTAGACCCTAGGGTGGTGATTCAAAGATGGCATAGAACATGTACAGGCAACCTTTCATAAGGGATTGCATTTGATTCTCCACTTAAAGAAGCAGTTTTTGCACTGCATTTGTCAATCATAGTCCTTTCTGCATATAATTAAAGTCACCTTATTGTGATTTTATGATTTTGTTGTCATTTGTTGAAGCTTATTTTCATTTTACATATGAAGCTATATGATGCATGCTAGTTAGATAACAGAATGCAATAAATTATAACTTATTAGGAAGTGAGACAGCAGAGCTAATAAGACTTTATGCCTATCTAAAATTGCAGATACTTCTTACTTCCAACTAGTGCTAGGGAATACTACTTCAGGAAGGTGGCATCTTAATGAAACAGCAATGTCTTGATATGATATGATATGATATGATATGATATGATATGATATGATCTCTTTTCCACACAACAGGACAGCAAGAGTTTTTAAAAAACAAAGATAGCTTCAGGGGATGGTTAGAAATAAAACAAGCAGTCTGTTCAATTGATAGCTATGCAGAAGTTCAAGTTCTGTTCTGATAAGGGACCATCAGGTGCATCTGAGGAAGTCAAGGACTTCAGCCGATGGGGCTCAGCAGATTTTGGGTGGAGGCTCCTTGAGGTTCCAAATCATCCTCCAAAATTCTTACGCAAACATGACTACTTACAGAAGAATCACAGGTAATTCCAGCACCAACAGTTGGTTGCTGTATGTAGCTGGTTGAAGAACAAAGCAAAAGAAAACACTTTCGTTACGGTTCTAAGTTCCCCATTGTCATTGTTTTTTGTTTTGTTTTGTTTTGCCTAAATTTTGTATCTTTGAAATAGGTGTATCAGCTCCATTCTGGCTAGTTCTTGCTGATTGGATGAAGTAAGAGGAACTGAACATTTTGACACAGTGAAAGACATTTTCCTTTGTTTCCCCTTCCAAGTGAGCGCAAAGTCAAATTTTCAGTCTCCATTTACATAAAATAATGCCTTTTAACCCTAAGTAAGTTCCCGCAGCTGCTATTGAAAGTTCTAATTGTAAAATTCCATCAAAAATACATCTGATTCCAGATGAGTCCTTGGAAAATAAATTTAAAAAAAACTAGTCTCTAGTTCCTATGACTAAAATATAAATCAGAAATACTAACAATTGTCACCAAGCAATTTTTTTAAAGATTTATTTATTTTTGTTGGAAAGGAGGATATACAGAGAGGAAGAGAGATAGAGAGGAAGATCTTCCGTCCCATGATTCACTCTCCAAGTGAGCACAACGGCCGATGCTGCGCCAATCCAAAGCTGGGAGCCAGGAACCTCTTCCGCGTCTCCCACGTGGGTGCAGTGTCCCAATGCATTGGACTGTCCTGGACTGCCTTCCCAGGCCACAAGCAGAGAGCGGGATGGGAAGTGGAGCTGCCGGGATTAGAACCGGCACCCATATGGGATCCCCAGGGCGTTCAAGGCGAGGACTTTAGCCGCTAGGCCACCTCGCCGGGCCCCAACCACCAAGCAATTTTAACTTCAAGTTAGTAGAGATGTTGATTAACGCTAATTGTAGGTCAGGCAGCATTAAAACAGGTGGGACATTTAGGGCCCATGTTAGTGAGCTAGGAAAATGGTCTCAGAACTATTCGGACTGTATATACAGCATCCTGCTTTTGAGAATGCACACATTTTCTCTTTGGTTATTGTCAAATTGTTTTAAGTCATTCAAGAGAGCTAAGAATCTTGTTTCTTAGACTGTGTTAGTCTAAGACAAAACTGGGCACTGGCATTGTGATACAGGGACAATAACATGCCACTTGCAGGCCTAGCATCTCATACCAAATTGCTGGCTCTTAGTGCTGCAACTCCACTGCCAGTTCAGTCCATGCTTATGACTTCTGAGGAAGCTGACAAAAGATGGGCTAAGGACTGGGGTCCCTGACACCTGTGTGGGAGACCAAGATGGAGTTCCTGACTCATGATTTCAACATGCCCCAAATTTGGCTATTGTGACCCTTTGGAGAGTGAACCAGTGAGTGGAAAATCTCTTTCCCCCACCCTGTCGCTCTGCCCCATTTGCAAGCACATTATCCTAAATGCATGATTTCTGGTCCCCATGTCACTGAATGAGTTAAGAAGAAGCACAAAACTAAGCAGTATCCAGATAAGGTTGGTGAATTGATCTGACAGTTCCACCAATGAAGACATTAACTGCAATGCAATATCCCTAAGAGAGAGACTGATTTCTTAGCAACTTAACTGATTGCTTACATATCCTCAAGGAAATTTAATGTTGAGTTTACTAAATCCTTGCTTGGGTTTATACTCAAGATAGAGACTTTGAAAAAAATATAGATTGCATTTCTGTTTATTTTAGTCAGAGCTAGTGAACTGGAACCACAAAATTGGTGGATTAAGTATTCACGTGCTATGGTCACTAAAAGAAGTTTCCACCAAAAATTGGTACATATAGTGTAGTTTTTATAGCGTGTGATATCACATACATTGTGTATGGCATAAGTGTATGCTAAGCTGAAGTCTGGATTAGATGATAGAAGAGAAAAGCGATCCTCAACAAAACCAGTAAAATCCAAATAAATTTGGTAGTTTAATTATTAGTATTACAATGTTGATAATTTCTTCTTTTTCACAAATGTGCTACAATGATGTAAAATGTTAACATTGAAGGAAGTGAAATGAAAGTATGTATAATTCTGGGTAATATCTTTGCAGTAACCCTGATATCTAAAACTATATGTACAGATTTAAAGTTGAAATATCACCTGAGCATAGCACCAATTAAGGTTAAGTAACTTACAACAAAACTTGGGTTAACACACAAATAAGAAATAGCCAAGTGGGTTGGTGAATTAAAAAAAAAACAGTTTTCTCTTTTTGGCAATAATAAACTGGAAGCATTTCTGGTTCTTTGTTTTCTTTCTATCATTAATTTGATACTCAATAGTGGAGTACCTACAATTTAATAGGAACAACTCTAGGTCATGGAAGTTTCAAGAATAAACAAAACCATCATGATTCCTTCCTTTGTGGAATTTATGTCACTAACTGGACACACAAATATAAGATGTTTGGAAATTAATTTCTCTTAATAATTGCATAACTTGGAGCCAGTGTGATAAATCAAAGGCTAAGTTCTCACCTTGCTCATGGGGATGCAATAGGGTGCCAGTTTGTATCTCAGCTGCTCCATTTCCCGTCCAGCTCTTGCTTATGGCCGGGTAAAGCAGTAGAGAATGGCCCAAAGCCTTGTGACACTGTACATGAGTAGGAGACCTCCTGGCTTTAGATGGGCTAAGCTCCGACCATTGCAGCCATTTGCGGAGTGAACAAGTGGATGGGGGAATCTTTCTCTCTGTGTTTTCTTCTGTGCATAAATCTGATGCTCTTTTATCTTTAAAAATAACAATTGCATAGCTCATGCCCCATAATAATACACTTACAGATATCCAAACAAATTTAAAGTATTTCCTTATTTATGTTTTAACCAGACTTTCTAATACTTAGTTTGTGAGAAAAGTGGAAAATTTAGCATTGACTCTCCCATTTTTTTCGATAGTTTCTTTCTCTCAAATTTAATTTGATACTGTGATTTTAAAATGGCTTATTCCCCTCTAAGACTCATGATAAAATTGATCACTATCTTGGTAGTGGTAAGAGAAGAACCTTTAAGGGAGATGGTGAGTCTTGAGTGTTCTGATCTCTTGAAGGGAGTATGCGTGAACTCTCACTCTGATGGAACCAGATTGTGAGAGTAGTGACTAAAACAGAAGGTTTCTATATACTGTCCCCTCAATCTTCTGTTATTTTCTCTTTTGTTTATGCCAATTCTCTTCCACTTTCTCTCATGAGCTGCAACAGCTTGAGGCCCTCATAAGAGCTGAGAAGATGCAGTACCATGTTCTTACCTTTCACGGCCTCCAGCCCCATGAGTCTGGGTATTCAATCTCCTCTATGTAACGAATTTTCAGATCTCAAGTATTTTTCTGACATTAGAAAAATGGGATATGATATTATAGTCTCAGATCATTAGAACAGGCATAAAGCTTTGCACTCAGAGTCTTTTGTGTGTGTGTGTTGTACATTCTATTATGCATTTCTTATCTGGATAAGATTTTTAAAATCCTACCTGCCTGTGGAGCTGCACTCCCCTGGTGTATGTGCCTTTTGTGTGTGTGTCACTCTTGTTACCTGCATTAGATTGACTATTGTTCCTGCAGTGTATGAATAATAATAATAATTTCTTGAAGTCATTTATGGAAAAAATGGATAAATATCTGCTAATCTAGTATGTAGCTTTCCTAGGGCCATTGTAACAAAGATATCACAAACAAAATCATTTTAAATAACAGAAACATACTCTGTCCTGATTTTAGATACTAGAAACCTAAAAATCAAGGTGCATGTGGATTCTGGAAGCTCAGAAAAGAGTCCTTCCTTACAGTTTCTTAGCTGCTGAGGATTATTGGAAATCTTTGGGTTCTTGCATGTAGCTAACATCACTTCAATTTCTTTGTGTTCAGGTAACTCACTTTCCTCCCTGTTTTGGCATCTCTGAATCCAAACTTCAGGCTTCCTTCCCTTTCAAGGACGCCAATGACTCTGTCACCCTGTCACTCTGTCAGGGCCTATTTTAACCCAGTTTGACAACATATTAATTTAACTAAATCTGCAAAGTCTCTGTACTCAAATAAAGTCATATCATAGGGATTGGGGTTTAGACGAGAACCAATCGTTTTGGTGCACACAATTCGATCACATTTACCTACTTACATAAATACATGAAAACCATCATAGTCTTCGAGTTTTTATTGTTCTAAGCAGAAACTATTCATTTCTGTGTGATTCAATAGTAATTTAACCTCACAAAAGAGAAAACTCTTATTTAGGGTGTTTTCATAAGATTGTACTGAAGTGAAAACTGCAATGGACTTGGAGGGAGAAAAATTGGGGCTTCTATTCCAATTTCCTACTTATCATTCTAAGGACCATAAAACGAAAACCATATGTCAATTGAGTTAAATTTGGCCTGCACCCCAATTCTACCTTCTTGCCAAACCCCAAACCTTCTTCTTGACATTTACTGCTTCCCAGCTGCTTCCTTCCTCGGATTTCTCTCTGACTCAGCACCCCTGCCTCAAGATTGTTGTATTACAGTGCCCACTCCAATCTGAAGTCTGTCAGAAAAATTGCAAATGACTTTGAAATTGGCGAAAGAATCCCTAGGAGTTCCTAACTGTATATCTTTCTCTGTTATCTGTACCCTTCTTGACCTTGAGTTGATTTCCATCGCTTGTGGATTGTGGGAAAAATTATGTAACGCCCACGGTTCCTGTCTACTGAAACATAATTGCGTTTTGATCAATTGGGGCACAATTAATTCCCTGTTGTCATTGAAGGAATCCAATTTTCTGCATTATTGTAAAATAATTTCAGCATTCCTGGCTGACTGTAACTTTGAAGTATCTGAATTTCCATGTAACTCATTATAACATTCACTTTGTTCTCTCGTTCACTAATAAACTATAAAATTTAATTATAAGCTTATTTTATTCTTGCATAGTTCATGCAAAACTACCTTTTTAAAATTAAATGATCATGAAACAAGGCAAAGATCAACACCTGCAATTCAAAATAAAATATGAGAGTACTTAAAAACATTCATGAAAAAAGGAATTAAAAGACAAATTTATTTTGGTGCATGCAATTTTGAAACTAACGATTAGATTTTTGTAATATATATTTTCTGTAAACTTTTTAAAGATCCTGCTTTATGCTGCAGGCATTTCAAAGGTTTAATAAGTTCCCTAAAACCTGGGTAGAGGAAAGAAAAGCATAGAAAAGGAAATACAGCAAAGTTTTAAAAAAAAAATTTTAACAGATTGGCCTGGGACAATGACCTAGAGACTAAATCCTTGCCTTGAACCGCTGGAATCACACATGGGCATCAATTCATTTCCTGGCTGCTACATTTCCCATCCAGCTCCCTGCTTGTGGCCTGGGAAGGCAGTAGAGGATGGCCCAGTGCCTTGGGACCCTGAATCCACATGCAATACCAAGAGGAAGTTTTTTTCTCCTAGCTTCAGATTGGCTCAGCTCAAGGTGTTGTGGCCACTTGGGGAGTGAAACCAGTGGACAGAGGATATTTTTAACTGTCCTTGTTTCTGTAGATCTGTCTTTCTGATAAAAACATATCTTTCAAAATTTACCAGACATAAAAATTATTTGTATTTATGGAATACCATGTGAAATTTCTATATATGTGTGCATCTGTACTGTCCAATCAGCGTCAATGTATCTATCTCGAACATTTAACGTTTCCTTTCATGTGCTTTTTCAGAAAAATATGTAGCAAATTAATATTGTTTACCATTTCCCTATAGTATTCCCTGCAATTTCCCTCAGTAATAACTAGATACCTATTCATTAATCTTCACACACATCTCCACCATCTTGCTTATCTTATCCTGTCACTACATTATCTTTATCCAGCATCCTTAAATTGAAACTCATAGACTGAACAAAATTTTACCCATATCATGTCCTAGAGACTGAGTAGTCACTCCAAATAGTCTTACAGAATGTTCTCAATTTAAAGAGGTGTCTCCCTGTGGCCAGCATGATACCATATCAGGCCAATCCTTCGCCTACGGCACCAGAATCACCTAGAGGCACTGGCTCATGTCCCAGATGCTCCACTTCAGATTTAACCCCAACTTATGTCCTGGGGAGCCAGTGGAGGATGGCCCAAATCCTTGGCACTTTGCATGTATCTGACTCCTGGCTTCATATGGGCTCTGCTCTAGCTGTTATGCTCATTTGGGGAGTAAAGCAGAAGAAAGATTTCTCTCTCTCTCTCTCTCTCGCTCTCGCTCTCGCTCTTTTCTGCCTTTCTCTCTGTAAATCTATATTTTCAATGAAAAATAAGTCTTAAAAAATCAAGTTTCTGCCTGAAAGAACTTGCACTGATTGATTGTAACAAATAAGGTTTCTTCTTCCCAATAAAGAGAGTTACACAATTTTTCTAAGCCTTGGTCACCCTGTTGGCTAAATAGGGCTTATAGTTACTACTCTTTAGGGATACATTAGACTGAAACATGATCACAGGGACAAAGACACTTAGAACAGAGGAAATGGATGAAATTCCTATTAACTCTGATTCTATGTAGATTGGTGCAATGGGATGTGGACATTGTCTAAAATTTAAATTTATTATCCTGAATGCTGATCAGTTATTACTTGCCATTTTTTGTTAGGATAAGGCTGTGTATGCCACATCTATCTCATCAACCAATCCACACTTTGACTCCCCAAAGGAAATGCTTTCCTCCTGCTTCTTCATAAACTAATCAGAGCATCACTCATCTGCCAACCAGCTCTGTTTAGTCTGAGAGTGGCCGCTCAGTTACACCATGATGAAAAGAAAACTAATGGAATCCCTCATTTCATGTCACCACCTGAACTTCACAACTGCTTTTTTCTCCCATTAAAACAAAGAGACTTCTTTGAGAAGTTGAGACTTACTTGAGGAAGAGCTAAGAAAGAATATTCGCAAGGGATTTTTCTTAGATTTCTATTCTGTGTCCAAAGTCAAATTTGGGATAGAATTCTACTACTCAGGTGACCTTATATTTTTCAGCTCTTTTGTTTTCATCCTGGCAAGTGTCCTTGAATCCAATATCCTAATCTGTAAAATGTATACTGTTATCTCTCATTCTCCTTCCAATCACAGGGCTTCAAGTGGCAATCCTATTTCAACATTTCGTATTGCAAGAGGCCCCAGAACCTTGAGGAGAGAGGTAAAGATTGAGACAGTTTACTTTGAAGGAGATAAAAGGAAATACTAGTGGTGATAATATTTCCTAAAACTCAGAGATTTGCTTATCACTAACTTGAATTTTGCTATCTGTGACACAACTCCAGGATGTTTTCAGTGGAACCCACTTTATTTCTGGGAAATGGTTGATAATTACCAGTGTCGACTTCATCAATTAACTCTAGTCAAATATTAACCATTGTTTATATATGTATATTTTCCTGTGGTTTTATTTGAAATAGGATTTTTGCTCATGCAATTAGTTTAGATGACAACAGATTTTCTTTTTTTCCCTCTCAGTTTTGTGAAAGCACCCAGCTTACCAATACCTGGATTTCAGACTTTGTCTCATCGACTTTTGTTCTGAAGGCTGCCCAGCTTGTGGGACTTTGCCAGGGAAGCCCTGGCAAACAAATGAAGTATCTGATAAAAGTGGGCATAGAAGTCACCTCTGCACATCCATGCCTTACAAGAATTTCTCCAGGTTATCTGATGACCAGACAGAAGTATCTACTCAGCATTAGCAGTAACTCATTACTCGAGTCAAAGATGTCTGAAAGGATCAGCACAAATGCGAAGGCTGATGCTAAAATGACATTGATGATAATAGCTATAATTTTCAGTGGAGTTATAATTTGATAATATGATGTAAGATCACTGGATGTTCAACAGCTTTCAGCTTTCAAACCTATAAAAAAGTTAAAGGCAGCCAAAAAATCATCTTCATTATATTTTTTCTCTTTGCTTTATCTAAATTCCACGTAAAGAAATAACTGTGAGGACAATGCATGGAAATTGCTGATTCGTGTCCCCCAGAGTTTACTGAGTTGGTAAAACCATTATTCACATCTACAAATGTAACCACCTAGAAATTACTAGATTGCCCTGTCTATAATGGCATATTATCAACTTTGCATGTACTGTTTGGATAGCAAGGATGGTAAAAGATTTATAAACCTGTCCCATGCATTACATAAATTATTTAAATTACCATACATTCTCTGTAGTAAGCAAATTTCATTAGTAGATCCATTCAGTGCCCTCCATTCATTCATGGTCTTTATGTAAATTGTGGTAATACCTTTCCCCTCTGACTTCAGGCTTTTCTATGAATTATTTTGGAAAATGGGACAGTAATTAAACACAAAGAATTTTAAAAGCATGTGTGTTTCATTTTTAAAAAGATTAATTTAATTTTTCCACCTTTGAGTTCTCTTTCCAATGACGACAATAGTAGGGGCTGGGCGAAGCCAAAGCCAGGATTTAGGAGCTTCCCTGGGGTCTTCCTCATCGGCCCAGGGGCCCAAGCACTTGGATCATCTTTTCCTGTTATCCTATGAATATTTGCAAAGATCTGGGTGGCAAATGGAGTAGTCAAGGATTCAACCAGTATGTAATGCCGAGGCCATTCTATATGGGCATATGTATTTCCAATATATGGCAATGCAAGCCCCAATACATTTATCCCAAGAGATCACAAGCGCTTGAAGGAGAAGTTGAGCATGTTTGACCAGACCAATGCACAATTGTTCTGGAGGCCCAAATTTTGAGCAATTTGGTCTTCCTTATGCTAACAACAAATCATTTCAGTCAACAAATAAATAAATATTACTGAAACAATCTGTTGCTAAGAATAGAATGTGTCCACCAAGAACAAAAAATCCGGGAAACCTTGAATATTCCATTCAAGGATTATTTTGTTTACCTACAATTCATGCCACTTCACTGCTCGGTTCAAAAAGGACTCATCTCTATTTGCTGTTTGTTCTTCTTTTGGCCTCTAGTGGCTGGGGGCACAGGCAGGAGGGAGGAGGGAATGTGACGTATCCCTATGATCTTAAGTCTGTATTGTGAAAAGCATGAAATCTGCTCACTTTGTATAAATAAAAAGTTAATAAAATAACTTTGCTTTTAAGTTTTATTTATTTTTATTGGAAAAGCAGATGTACAGAGAGGAGGAGAGACAGAGAAGATCTTCCATCCATTCATTCACTCCCCAAGTGGCCGCAACGGCCAGTGCTGCGCCAATCCGGAGCTGGGAGCCAGGAACTTCTTTCTGGGTCTCCCACGCGGGTGCAAGGTCCCAAGGCTTTGAGCCGTCCTCGACTGCTTTCCCAGGCCACAAGCAGGGAGCTGGATGGGAAGTGAAGCTGCTGGAATTAGAACTGGCACCCATATGGGATCTCAGCACATTCAAGGCTAGGACTTTAACTGCTACGCTATGACACCGAGCCCAAAAACTTAATAAAGTAACTTTTATACTAATTACATACTGAAATGATAGTATTTTGGGTATACTAGACAAAACAAAATATTATAATTTAAAAAATAAAATGATAATTTAGTTTTACTCAGAGCCTAGCTTCTTCACTTTCAATTTTTCTAATACCCATATGAATCCAGATTTCTTTGCAGGAATGAGATATTAGTGAATTAACTAGAGTTTCCTGTAATATTTTTACTCACAACACATGGATAGCATGTGCTATGGATGTGCATAAAATACAACTGGGCAGAATCCTATCATTTTTGTTTGTTACTTGTTTTGTTCTTTTCTGGGGACACACTTCATGCTTCAAGGAAATAGAGTTGGAGTTGATGTCAGTAGGTTACAGAGAGCAGGTGTGCTAATCCAAGCTGGAAGGGAAGATTGTAAATATCTCGAAACTTTAATCTTCCATTACAGGAGTCATGAAGATAGGCAGATGGGGGTCATTGCCTGATAATAAACATGCAACTAAGAAAAAAAAAATGAAATGTTAGAGGAAACAAATAAGAAATAAGAATAATAAGAAATAAATTGAACAGCTCCAGGATGGTCTGAAAAAGAAGTATTTCACTAATTTATTTATTTGTGGTATATATATATACCACAAATATATATATATATATATATATATATATATATATATATATATATATATATATTTATAGAATCTGTGGATTCCAAGTAAAGACACAGCTGTCATTATTTTGGATCAGAAATCCAACCTAAATAATGCCTAAAAGAGAGAGCTTTCCACAGGCTTTTTCACATGGGATATAGGGAGCATAATGTGAAGGGTGTGATTGGCCTTGGAGCTAGAAAGGCTAGGCTTTCATTCTAGCTCTGCATCTCGTTGGCTAAGTTACATTAGAGAACTGACTTCGTCCCATGGGATAATGTGAATTATATAAGACAACATCTCCAAAACCATCAACAAAGGATGCAAAACATACTCCAGGCTTGAACCATAATATGACCTCTCCTTTTCCGTTCACCAAAACTCCCAACAGGGCTGACCTTCCATGATAGGATAATTTACCTTTATGGAAAGGTGACACTTGTAAGTCAAAGACTTCCAGCAAAACTTGTGAGGAAGGTTAAAGAGCCATCAGTGAAATAGCACACTGGTTATAAGGACTTTATCCTTATACACAGCTGCTGCCCCTTTCCCATGCTTATGCAACCAGTACAGAGTAATGCTGGCAAGGGAAATGGCAGCTCCATGTTGAGAAGACAGAGATTTTTTGGTAAATACCAGTTTCAAATACAATTCAATGAATAATTGGAACTGTCAAGCAATGTAATACATTTATTGTTCCTTCTCAATTGATGTTCACACCAACTGTTATGGAAAGAGAAGAAAAGGCTCAGATAGGAAAAAAGATTTGATTGTTTCTAGAGCTATTAAATACAAGCAAACTTCCAAAAGTTGATGAGAATGTGGCATTGAAAAAATAGATTAATTATTGAAAAGAAATCCACAGTTTTGGAAATCGATGCATGGTTTTTCATATATTTCCATGAAGTTTTTATAAACTCTCTCTGTGTTTTTGTTGCTGAAACTACAGTTTTGCAAAACTCTGTTTTATTCCTTTGGCAAATCAAAAGTTAAAAACGTTATGATACTATAGTTTTCATGATATATTGTTACGGGGTATGAGTGACATCACACCAGACATCTCTAAGGCTTTTTAAGGAGTCTTTATTAACCAAGCTTGGTGATAATAGAGCATAATAGAAATAGCAAATCACAAGTCCATACAGCATTCCAACCAATCATAATCCAACCAAACATAACCCCAAAAGGAGCAAATGGTCATTACCCTTAAGTCCATCCATTAAGACCCATGTCTCAGCTTCCCCAACAATATAAGATATCCTAAGAGACAAGTAATGAATAACCTGGACACACTTACAACGCTGTAGACATTCACCTTTCCCTGGCTTCTCTGCCCATATTCCATCACTGCTAGGCCTCATCTCTCCTGGAACTCCTGATAGTACACAAACCAGAAATAACACTGCTATATTCATTGTCCAATCTAACCAACGGAAGCACCCGTCCAGAAAGAGTGTGAGCTCCTGTTTCACAGGCCTTTTAAAGGGGCTTGTAAGGGGAGTGGTTACACAACAATGCAATACTGCCCCCTCTCAGATGATAGGTGAGTCACAGGAGGGCAGGAGCGAGTACCTAAGTGGTGTGCGGGCAGTGGCAGAGGATGGAATTAACATTCCATCATTGTTAGGACCCATCTTCAGGACGGAGGGTAGGGGACACAGCCACATTCATTTGCCCACTGTCAATAGGTGCTGGCTATCATTGGCTGCACCCCATAACAATATGATCACTTTATTGTATGTATGTGAAGTAGTCATTTTTCTCTTCAGTTATGTTTATAGTTGTTATCTGTATTACCATTAAATTAGTGTGTTTGGTTTTCACTGGTTATACTTCGTATTTGGTAAAACATTGAGCCTGTTCACTTTACATTTATATTTAAATGGTGGTTACCTCAAAAAACAAAATAAAGCAAAGAACTAAAGAAAGGAGTAACAGGGAGAGTGAAAGCAAGAAGAGGTTACTGTTGTGTTAGAACTATATTGATGAACTACATCGAATGTGTTAAAAAACAATTAAAATTTAAAACTTTTTAAAATAAAATTCAGTTTTCATATTGTTTCCTCTGTACAACTGACAACTGGTGTACATACTCTGACTTCTGACTTGACCTTTAGTTCACTAAATGGAGGGTTTTAGAGATCTGTGTGCAAAACTTAGTGCTGAAGGCCGTGAATCGCTTATGAAGAGAGTTCGCGAGAAAGGGGAGGTTTAGCTTCATCGTGATGCAAGCCATCTCTTCTGGGTAAGGGTGATGATATAGAACTTAGAAACAATCTTTTTTTAATGTTTATTCATTTTCATTTCAAAGCCACTTTACATAAGGAAGGAGAGACTGAGGGAAAGATCTTCTATCCACTGGTTCACTCCCCAAGCAACAGCAGCAACTAGAGCTGAACTGATTCAAAAGCCGGAGCCAGAAGCTTCCTCCAGGTTTTTCACATGAGTGCAGGGTCCCAAGGCTTTGGGATGTCCTCTACTGCTTTCTCAGGCCACAAGGAAGGAACTGGAAGGAGAGTGGAGCCACCGGGATACAAACAAGTGCCCATATGGGATCCCAGAGTGTGCTACGCTACTGCACTGGGCCTGAAACAACCTTTGTAGATAATGAAAGAGAAACAATGGATAGTCGGAATATTTTTTTAAAATCGGAATATTTATATTGTCTATCTTGCAAGCAATAGTAAGGGTTATAATTTGAAGGTTTGTGTTGGGGAATCAATTCCAGCCTGATAATATTAGAAGTAAAGCCTATAGCAAGTGATTAAGTTACAAAACCTCAAAACGAGAGTCAGAAACCTTACAAAAAGCTGGAGGGAACAAGCTAGACCCTCTTACCCTTCTGCCTTCTGCTATAGAAGGGTGCTCCAAGCTATTATCTTGCAAGCTGTTTTCTATGTTCATTGTAAAAATAACCTTTTGTGTGACTGAGCCACTGCCTTGGACCCTCCACCACATGGCAGACACAGAAGAATCTTCTGGCTTCACCTTCAGTTCAGCTCAGCTCTGGCAATTGTGGCCACTTGGGGAGTGAACCAGCACATGAAGATGACTTACTCTCTCTTTCTCTCTCTCCCATTCTCTGTGTAAATCTGCCTTTCAAATTAAATCAATAAGTCATTTTTTAAAATAAAAATAAAAATAAATTTTTTAAAAAGTGTTTTGGAAGCCTGAAGTTGAGAACAGTGGACTCGGCCCAGTGTTGTATGAGAGGAAGATGA
Source organism: Ochotona princeps (assembly GCF_030435755.1). Lineage (NCBI taxonomy): Eukaryota > Metazoa > Chordata > Mammalia > Lagomorpha > Ochotonidae > Ochotona > Ochotona princeps. The sequence continues at coordinate 15,328,623 of NC_080840.1, read as the reverse complement.
AGAAACGTGAGACAAAGAATTTTGCTCTGCATTGTGGATGCCATCTCCCAGCTAATACTTTGTGTAGGGCGAAGTGTAGTGAAAATATAAATGCATTTCATATTCAAATGTAGAACTGACACCTCTTAGAATGCGGCACCTACAACGCCCCAACCTGTGCACAGGCTTTGTTTGCAAGAATTCTTTCCAGCAGTCGTGGATTTTCCTGAATTCCCTAGAAATGCAAACCAAAGACAAAATAAAAGAGTCTGAATTGAGCCTGAATAGAACTGACTGTGGTTTATTACTGAAACGTGTCAGACGCTCACCCACTCACACAATACAGTCAATGGTTGCTTCAGAATTTACTTATTCAGTCTCACCAACAGGGGCACAAGAGACCTCCAAAATCATTCATTCATTTTCTCAGCAGCCTGATAACCACAGTATCTGCTGGACAGAAATTAGCGCCAAGCCTAATATGGACAAGCGCACTTTGTTAACCACCTCCATATGGGGCTCATTATTATTCCAAGCCATCTCAGCTGTCAGCAGATTTAGAATATAACTGTATATACCACATTCATTATGGCCTTTTCAGATTGTGTGACAAGATCAATGTCCTGAGAAAAATATGTTATATGCTTATTATACATTCATGCTTAGACCTGAGCATTTATGAGGCCTATAAATTAATATACATGGTAGATATGTAAGTAGGTGGGTAAATAAGGATTCATATCTAAATGCATGCATACACAGACAGTGAGAGGCATAATGTGAATGTTTGTGGACACTGCCAACTTCATTTTGGAATAAAATTAAGTACTTGATAATATTAAGGCATCGGGTCTTTAAAAGATGAGTACATTAACGAGCTCACTAATGGGAGTACAGAGATTATAAGAAGATGCTAGAAAAGGGCCAAAGGGAACAAGCCAGCCTGTTCTTGCCATTTCACTTTCTGCCATATAAAAACCAAAAAGCAACGAAATTCTCATTTTGTAATTAGAGAGTGGTTCACTCCCAGAATCCAAAATCTGATAACTTAATCTTGGAGTTTTGACGCTCTATAACCCTGGGAAATAAATATCTGTAACTTACAAATTATCCAACATATTTTGTTACAACATCAGCAATAGACAGATACAAACAAAGATACAGAGAGAGAGATGACAGATACATAGCTAAAAGCATGTTCAGGACCTGGCACAGTGGCCTAATAGCTAAAACACTCACCTTGCATGAACTGGGATCCCATCCATGTTCCTGATCATGCCCTGGCTCTTCCACTTCCCATCCAGCTCCCTGCTTGTGGCTTGGGGAAGCAATAGAGGACGACCCAAAGCCTTGGGAGCATGTTCCCATGTGGGAGACCTGGAGGAAGCTCCTGGCTCCTGGCTTCAGATCAGATCAGCTCCAGCCATTACAACCACTTGGGGAGTGAACCAGTGGATGGAAGATCTTTCTCTCTGTCTCTCCTTCCCTTTAAAAATCTGCCTTTCAATAAAAACTGAATAAATCTTAAATATATATATGTACATATATATTTATATAGAAAAACGTGAGCATAGAACATGTGAATTCAATCACAGACTCCTATATATGTAACTATTACATTTCAAAAAAAGATAGACTTTTATTAGAAAGGCAGATCAGACTTATGAGAGGAGAGACTGAAAGAAAGTGTCTGCAGTGGCCACACTCTTCAATCACACCTCAAGCTCACATAAGAAAATCTTTTTTGCAAAATTGCAGAGTATACCAATAGGACGTCACCAGCAACATCTGTATGTTTCAGAAATCCTGTATCATTGGAATGGATACTCGCCCACGTGTATGTTTCAGAAGACAGTTACTGATTTGAGCAATTGTGTGTTTTATGAAACTGGAGTAATTTCAAGGAGGAGAGTTTACCCATTATGCTTTGGGTCAGTACTGCCCTCTAACACATCCCCTCTGTCTCTGTGTCTGTGTGTATTGTGGATTTCTGGTTGTTCTGCCTGAATCCCCAGCTTTTGGTTTATCTCTGAATCAACTTCCAATACCTCAGTCTATCTTGCTCTGTAACTCTTTCTTACAAACTGCTCTTCCTCCTTGGTATAGCATTTTCCTTATGCTGAAATAAATATGGCCACATTCTCTACTATCAATTCATCATTGTACTTTCCATGTAAGGAAGCAAATTCTCATCTTCATCTTTACTTTTTGCATGCTAGTATATCATAGAAATATCATTTCTGCCAATTCTTAATATATTTATTACTTTTCAATTTAGTAGAAGTTTCCCACAGAACTACCATGAACTACAGAGTGAACTCTAATCCCTAATATATGAACATACTTTTCACTTTTAAAAGCCCTAAAATACCCATGTAATGTTTCTTTATTTTACAAAAATGAGCATAATTTCAAAAGCTGATTTATGTTCTTTGATGTATAACTTCATTGGTTAATTCTTATTTCATCTTGTAGATTATACAGACTCAAGAATATATTATATTAATTCAGGCCCTTTGATAGGGAAAATCTGAAGTGTGCTTAGAAACCAAAGTGAACATGCTCATTCAAGTCCTGTACAAGGCCATAAAATAAGGTCTAATAGCCACTTTTAACAAAACCATTAAAAGAGTTGAGCTTTTTTTGATAGATTACACTCATCCAGCAAAATTGTTTCAGTCAAGCTAACAGATGTCCCCCTCAAAGTCAAATTGACTTTTTCTTTTAAAATTTGCACTTGAACACCAATAGATCATCCAAGTACTTTTGAAGTTACTGTTAGCTGGTGGTCATGGACCCCACCTGCCCCAATAGATGACTGAATCATACTTTAGTATGATCGAAGTTGGAAAAAACTGGAGTGAATATAGAATTTCTCACAACAGGTGTGTTGTACATTCATGTCTCAGTACTTGCAGGCAGATACCTAAAAACCATTTTTCAACCAAATACTGCAGTAAGATGATGAGATCAGTGATTACTTGTACTGCCATCTCCAAAGCATAAGACATTCCCATTTTTAGGAATTTTAGGAACCCTAGCCTTTAGGAATTTTTTAATGCATACTTAGCCTTTCTTGACGCTAAGTATCTCCATGCAAAACACTCATTGTAATTCCTCTAGCCTTCCTCCAGGCCCTGGAGAAAACAAAACCTCAAAGCATATCTGGGTCATTCTTTACTGCCAAATTGACATATTTCTACTCATTTGTTGATTCAATACTGATGAATAATTACTTGGCATTCTTTCATTGCTTTAAATATATTACTATAACAAAAAAGTAAATAACACATGCAAAGAAGTCTCCTTGCTCTTCTGCAAAACTTACTGATCTGTACTCCAGTATCTGTGTTCTAGAGAGTTATACTGTGTTTGCATGTTTCACTACCCTAGCTCCAACTCACATTGTCCCACAGAGAAAACTCCAATCTTGTGCCAGTAAATGATCCTCTTCTAGAGCTAACCACCTCAATGGGTCCAACACACTCTTGTGCTCACCACAAGCAGGTTGGAAAACCTTAGCTTTCACCAGTTCATCAAATAATTAAGATTCACCTGCCTACTTCACATACTAGTTCTTATCCCAGGATGAAACTCTTCCACTTGAAAAACCAAGGGAACTGAAAAGATGGTCTAAAAAGGACTGAAAATGTCAGATGCTAGTGTAACAAAATCAGTTGTGTGATTGACTTGGAAAATATCACTAGAGACTCGTTTCCCTGTGTTATGAATGCAAATTTGAAATTCAAGTACCCAAACTTGGTGACTCAAATGACTGTATATATTGTGATAAATGCTTCTTAAAATTTAATTTTCAGGGTTTGTGTCTTGCCTATAAGGTATGATTCCACTTGGAAGACTTACATCCCACATTAGAGTGACAGAATTTAAGTTCTGGCTCCAATCCACTCTGTTTCCATCATTCTGCAAATGCACACATTGAAGGTAACAGGCAATGGTTTACGTTCTTGCGTACCTATCACCCACATGGGAGACCTAAACGAAGTTTAGTGCCTACTGACTGGGGAGTGTCACATCGCGGGCTTGTGAAGGTATTTGGTGGGTTTGACAGCAATTAAGGGCTATAAGTGCCACTTAAATTGAAAAAAAAGTCAAAAAATTTTTGGTCAAAAATAATTCTTCTTAAATTACTTATGTAAGGAGAACAGATTACACATCTTCATATAAGGAGGTTTAATCACATACTGATACTTTCAACCTTACCCTCCTTTCTTCTGTTACACCCTCCCTTCTCCTTGCTTTTTTGTTTTTACTTTTATTTTTTACAACGAAATAGTTTCAGTTGACTTTATACTAACAAGCTTAATCTTCCACTAAATAAATAATACAACAAGAAATAGAAAAGTCACGGTCCCTCTAAGATATAGCAAAGAACTATAAACAAACAAACAAAATCTCAAAATGTAGGTTTTACTCATACACATTACTTCTTCGTACTCTATATATTGCTTATCAAAAATACCAGGGAAAGCATGATATTTGGCTTTTTGGAACTGGCTTATTTCACTAAGCTTAATGGATGCTAACTGCAAACCTTTTGTGGCTGAACAGTCTTTCATTGTGTGTGTATATGTATATGCGTATGTGTGTATCCATGTGTATATATCACAAATTTTTAACCAGTTATCAGATATTGATACTCCAGATGGGCTTTCTCTAGGATAGAGCACATGCTAGGCCTTAAAACTAGTCTCAACAAATTTTAAAAACTTTGGTTTTATATTGTGTGTCTTTTCTGACCACAGTGCAATTTGGCTAAAAAGTAATACTTTAGGAAATCTAGAAAATATATACAAACACATGGAGAATGAAGTTTGCCATAAAATAAATCAAAAGGAGATCACAAAAAATCTAGAAACGAAAGATGATAACACATCAAACTTATGATACATAAAAGCACTGTCAACAAAAAGGTTTAACACATTCATATCTCATCTCAAAACCGAGAAGACATTAAATAAAGGATCCAACAATGGATCTTAAGGACCTATAAAAATAAAAACATGCCAAATCCAAAATCATTAGGAAGGAAAGAATAGTTAAAAATTAAAATAAATAAAACCGAAACAACAAGATACAAAGAATCAGTGAAAAAATAAACAAAATTGATACATCATTGACTTAACTAATGAAAGACCCAATTAAATGAGTTATGAAAACAACAGGAATTATGACAAACCCCGAATGCCAACAAATTGGAAGATCCAAAAGAAATTCATAAAAAAAAAGAAATTCATGTCTGGTCACAAAAAAATGTAGCAAACTTGAGTCATGAAGACAGAAAAGCTAAACACACCACAGACAAGATGGTTGCTGGATCAGTAATGACGACCCTCCCAACAAAGAAAAGCCCAGGATCAGATGGCTTCACGCTGATGTCTATCAACATCTAAAGAAGAGCTGATTCCAACTCTCCTAAAATTACCCAAAGCAATTTAAAAGGAGGTAAGAATCTGTGAGGCTAACATCATCTTAATTCCAAATCCAGAAACAAACAAACAAAAAAGATACAAGAAAGAAACTGAAGACCAATATCCCTGATGCACACACAGATTCACAAGTCAACACAGTGCTACCTAATTGAACAACAACACACCAAATAGAGCATTCACCCAGACCAAGTGCAATTTATCCCTGGTATGCAGATACATACCAACACAAATCAATAAATCTGATATAACAGATTAGCAAACTGAAGATTACAGATCACACAGTTATCTCAGTACATGCAGAGAAGATCCTTGCATCTGGTACGAGGACACACAACAGGAGTTTCTTCTAATGAACATCTGATAATACAAACAAAACATTTTGGACTTCGAACATCAAAAAGGACCCTTAAGAGCTGATCATATAATCTAATCCTCTGCTTCCAGGTAAGGCTATAGTAACAGCTGTCTAAAGCCAAATTACCTAGGGAGATAATGGAAATGTATTAAGTCATTCAAGAACTTTGTCTGCTTGACATCAGTCATCAATGTTTTGAAAATCCACTCTCTTCGTATTATTCCTTGTCCAGTGTGTAGAGCTGTTACACAATCATTCCAATGGGTTTGAGGCCAAGACAGTTAGACTCACTGTAATTGTAACATAAAAAGCCTGCAGGAGATAAATTCTTGTTGAGGTCATTAAGGTAAATTCATTTTTGCAGCTCTTCAAATATCCAGATGTTTGGCATCATATAGGAAAGAAAGATCAAAATAATTGCCTGCATATTTCCACAAACATAGCAACCCTTATTTAACCCACTCAAGGAAGGGTCACCTGTCAAAATCTAAGACCCAAACCTCCAAAGCCTTAAGAGTCTGAGGGCAGAATGACTACTTCCTTAGGGAATAAATGTATTTTAATCTGACAGCAGATATTAACCAAGTAATTCCTCCTCATGCAAAATCTTATGGAATAGCAAATAACTCTCTTTTTATTAAAATTCATGACAAGTACAATTAACAAAAGGGAATGGTTGAACTTTCATTTTATAATAACTAGTTAAATATTCTCAAATTGTCAATGAGTTTAAACTATTTCATAATTATATATTTTTAAAAATGTATTTATTTTTTTTTTTTAGCAAAGTCAGATATACAGAGAGGAGGAGAGACAGAGAGGAAGATCTTCCATCCGATGATTCACTCCCCAAGTGACTGCAGTAGCAGGTGCTGCACCAATCCAGAGCCAGGAGCAGGAACTTCCTCCAGGTCTCCCACATGGGTGTAGGGTCCCAAGGCTTTGGGCCGTCCTCTACTGCTTTCCCAGGCCACAAGCAGGGAGCTGGATGGGAAGTGGAGCTGCCAGGATTAGAACTGGCGCCCATATGGGATCCCGGCATGTTCAAGGCAAGGACTTTAGCCACTAGGCCACTGCGACAGGCCTCATAATTATATATTTTAAAATGAAAGATGTTACTACAGCTCTATCGCCTGTGTTAACAGCCCCTGGAAAAAACCCTGATTTTGTCATCCTGCCAGCTCATGAACAATAAGTGACCTTTGGGATTTCTTGAGATGGTAATAATAATGAAGAAAAATACATATGGCCTGGAGTCTCTGGGACGTTAAATTACAAACACTCAGGTGCAGCAAGTAAACATTATGTGGAACAAATTATATCTTATATTCACTTGAAAGAATATAACCATGACTGCCATGCCATCTTTGCCCTGACTTCTCAGACCACTCAGTAGTGATTAGCATCATCTTTCATCCTCATCTTTCACCTTTCAGCCCTGCCCTAGTCCTAACCTCATATTCACCAGGACAGGACAGTTTTGGGAGCATCAGCTTCTGGGAATGAAATAAGTGATACCACAGGCTTAAATGTCCTGACAATGGACGAGATCTAATCCCACACTTCCACTGACCCACTATTTTTTGCTTGTTTATTTTATTTATTCTCTATGACCTAACTATAAGGAAACGGAGAATAAAGCATCCAGGATTTGCAACTTCTATATTTGAAAGTAAGGTCTGTATTACACTAAGATATTCATGAATTCTTCTTGTATATTTAAGATTCAGGTGTTGGTACATTGCAATCTGAGGAACTGTCACTCTTGTCATGTTCTTGGAGAGGCCAGCCATTCCCCCACAGTAACCCACAACAGATGTATGCACAGAGAATGCAATGAATAGTGAATTTCTTCCTTAAACTACACTCCACTTTTTCTGCACATCAGCCCACATCATTACGATATTCAACCTAACTTAATTCACTGAGAACTTAAACTCTTGAGAATTCTGCCTATATATGACTATATATAGCCATGACTGCACCTGTAAAAATTAGGGGAATTAGTCAATCCCTTGTACTTCTATAATCTTTTCGCTACTTGATTTTTAGAGATGCTACTATATCTTTACCTAAAAGCAAAGATAAATAATTTCAGCCAATTCAATACACACTCTCTAAAAGATCTATTTATTTATTTATTTGACAGAATTGCAGAAAGAGAGAAACACTTTCGATTTGCTGGCTCACTCCCTAAGTGGCTACAACATCTAGGACTGGGCCAGTCTGAATCCAGGAGTCACAACTTTCTTCCATTTCTACCACATGGGTGGCAAGGGATCAAACACTTGGGCCATATCTGTTGCTTCTGTCAGGTCTTTAGCATAGAGCTGGATCAGGAGTAACTGATTCATGAACTGTGCCCATATGGGATACCCAAGTCACAGGAACAGTTTAATGTGATACTCCACCACGCCAACCCTGGCACTTGCTTTTTACCTGACATTTACCAACTGAACAAGGATAGCAAAAGGGCAACATGGATGTTTTAGTGTTCAATTCATAGTAAACATTAAACATTTATTTATCCCTTCAATATTCCAAGGTCCAAAGAACTGCAGTCCAAATCTCCAAGGGAGAACAACATGTAGTATTACCTTGACATTTATAAATACAATGACTTTTAAGTGAATGGCAAACTGAAGAATCACGTTGGTATTAGGCTCTTATTGAATCTTTTACTCTGTAAATGCTTCCCACTCCAGGGTTTTTATTAAAACATCCATAAAGTCCAATGTTGGCAGAGTTGACAAAAACTAACAGGTAACTATAACAAACATAAATTCTAATATTTGTAACTCTTGCAGAGAGAATAAATCACTGTAGCATTAATCATAGAAATGCTCCATGTAATAAATTTATACTCTGGTGGTCAACAACACAGCACAGTTTTTGGTGTAGTGGGAGTTCAATTATAATTCCATGAAAAACTTGGGGAGGTAATATGCACAATTCCAATGTCTATGTAAAGTCATTTTCTACAAGTCCCACTGGGCAAATAGAAATGTTCTCATGTTCAGTTAACTAACCACAATTACATTTCATTTAGCCTTACTTATGAATTGACTGTACAACCCAACATTTGCTATGACTGTGATAAAAAGTTCCCAGAATTTCCTTGTATTTTCTGATCCTGTTCATCTGTAATTCTGACCACTCCGACCTGATCATATAATGCTGCTCAAAAATGCCTAGCCACACAGTTAGATAAAGAAAAATACAACTAGTGAGAGACAAGACGCTAAGGCAATGTTTATTTTCTGTTTTGTCCCCTGTTTTATCTTTGGTAATTATAATAACACCTGACCAACAATAAACATAATAGTGAATAAAAGAAATGAGGCATTCCACTGAAATGCTCACTTTTTGTATCATTTTGACATGGTCATTGTCAAATTGAGTTCAACAATAAGTTAAGCTATTATTTTTTTTCATGTTACTTATCAAAAGAAGAAAAAATTTAAAAGCTGAAGAATATTTTTCCTCAAAGGGTCTAGCTTATGTAATAAACCAGCTTTAATCAGCATCCTTGATATTTGGAATATTATAGTATCTTTGAATCAGAAAATATAAGTAATAGAACTGGGTATATTAAACAATCTTAACAGTTGAAGGTGATTTGGTCAATACCCAAAGGCAACCACCTTAGTATCACAAATAGTTTATAATAGTGAGATCGGATATATGTTGTTCTCATGACCTAAGTTATTTCAAGAAGTGTAGACCCTTGTTTGGAGTATCAGTTTGAAGAATAAACAAGTCAGAAATCTTTTAAAGCAAGATTGACTTCTCAATGCCAACTTTCAAAGACAATCACAGAAAGTTGCATATTCATCAAATTCTAGACATCTTCAAACTTTGGAGGAACAAATGCAAATTCTTGAGCCAGAGCTAAAATTGTCCCTATGTACTGCTTCTTCCTGTCCCTATGTACTGCTTCTTCCTGTCCCTATGTACTGCTTCTTCCTGTCCCTATGTACTGCTTCTTCCTGTCCCTATGTACTGCTTCTTCCTGTCCCTATGTACTGCTTCTTCCTGTCCCTATGTACTGCTTCTTCAATACATTTTTGCTTGCTCATGGCAGAAAAACAAAAACAAACCAATAAACAAACAAAGTCCACTAGGAAGCTAAAGAAAGATGTTTTCCATAGCTGTGTCATACTCCTGCATAGGCACACTTCAGTTCCTTGTTCTCCCTTCCACCTGCAAAGCTTCATCTAGTAATGTTCCCCATCCTTGCTTCCCAATGGAGTCTCAAATCACAATTGGGTGTTGCTTGCTTTGTCCTATTTACTGTATTTCCCTAAAACTCTAGGCTCACTGCATAGCCAGACAAGTCATCTTAAAGTAGAAACTTTACCAAGTGGAATTTCTACTCTTCTCAACAGTACAGAACTGTTCAATTGTTTTGAGATGGTAAAATTTCACTTGAAATGATTTTGGTCATTGATTGAGATAAAGAGGGTTCATAAAACCAATAGGATAGATTTAATTTACTCTGTTTCCAGAATCTTCTGATGTTTTCAATCAGTTTTAGAAGAGTGGAAATTTTTTTTAAAGCAGGGGAATACTATGTTCTGTAACTCAACAGTTGGCAGTTAATATTAACTCCCTTACACACAGGCATGGTTCAGGTTCAAAAAAAGACTCATTCTCTGGTCCTTGCCGGTGCCCACATTCCTGGGTATTGCTTGCTCCAGAGCCTGGTCTTCTGACCCCTGCCAGACAGGCTGGCACAGACAATGAGGTCATGCAATAGTGAGCACAAAGCACTTTTGCTTTGGCCACTGGTACACCAGTGGGTACAACCTTATCACGCTCTCCTGTCCCAATGAGCAGCCCCATTTTGCCAAGGGCTGGGGTGCCCAGCAGCAGGGAGAGCAAAGACAGGGGTAATGAGGTCATGGTAGGCCTAGGAGGACCAGCAGGTACTGAAACCATCCCTATAAGGGCAGGGGCAAAAGACTCCAGATACATATCTCACATATATCTCCCAGGTAAAATTTACAAAATCGACATTGACTTCCAGCTAATTATTCTCATATTTGCTTCCTAAATTGGATGATCACAGACATATCCTACCCATAGTTTGGAGGAGGAGAAGTTCCTGGGATAAAGCATTCTAGGAATTGAAACAGAGAAAACCCCCAGAGAACCAGGGAGAGTTGGCAACACTATATCCTATCTGTCTCCAACCCGTCCCTCCACTGTGGTTTTAAAAACTATGTCTGTAGCAAAATGTAAATAAAAAATTCAAGGTTGCACTTCAGTCCTGTTTAGAATGGCTATCATCTGAAATTAAATAAATAAATAAATGAATGAATAAATAAATAAATAAATAAGTAAGTAAATGCTGGTAATGATGTGGGGGTCAAAGGGTAGCCAAAACCTCTATCGCTAAGAATGTAAACTTGCAGCAGCCTTTTTGGAGGACAGTATGGAGATTCCTCTGAGATGTAAAAATAGATCCACCATATGATTCAGTCATCCCACTCTTGGAAATTTACCCAAACAAAATGAAATCAGTATGTGAGTTATTTGTACCCCTATGCTTATTGAAGCTCATGTCAACCCAGATTTCCTCCAGTGCATAACTGGATAGAGCAAATGTGAAATATCCACACTGGAATATTACTCAGCCATAAAAAGAATGAAATCGGACCCAGCACGGTAGTGTAGTGGTTCAAGTCCTCGCCTTGAATGGGATCCCATATGGGCGCCAGTTCTTATCCTGGCAGCCCCGCTTCCCATTCAGCTCCCTGGCCTGTGTCCTGGGAATATAGTCGAGGACATCCCAAAGCTTAGAACCCTGCACCCATGCGGGAGGCCAGGAAGAGCTTCTGGCTTCAGATAGGTTCAGCTCCAACCATTGTGGCCGCTTAGGGAGTGAACCATCAGATGGAAGATTCTCCTCTCTGTCTCTCCTCTTCTGTATACCCACCTTTCCAATAAAAATAAATCTTACACAAAAAAGTGAAATCCTGTTTATTGCAACAAAATGAATGCAACTGAAAACCATTATGCTTAGTGAAGTAAGCCAGACACCAAAATAAAAATCTCATATCACTTCACTGATCTGTAATAAGTAACATGGAGAGTACAAAAATGCAATCTCTATGAGCAAAATTGACATTTTTGGATTTGATTAATGCATACAGCCTTTTCCTATACTCTTGAGGAACAGCAGGGATTTTTTTTTCTACCTATTATTGGGTAAATTCTTTACCTAACAAGATGTTATGCCTGTGAATATAAGTGACTTGAAAAGTATACCATTGTACATTTAAAGAGAAAGAGGAATAGAAAGAGGGAGATGAAGGAAGGAAGGAAGCAAGCAAGCAAGCAAAGGGAAGGGAGGGAGGGAGGGAGGGAGGGAAGGAGGGAGGGAGGGAGGAAGGAAGGTTAGGGTGTGGGTGGGGCACAAGAACAGGAAGGAGGATAGTGCAGGGTATATCAAGGTATTCCTAAATCTGTATTGTGAACTACATGAAACCATTTTTACTTTATGTAAACAAAGAAATTTGAAATATTAAAAATTAAAATCATGTGACACATTTCCACTATTAAATTGATCAGCTAATCACCAGTTTTCTTCACAATGTAAATGTAGCCAGAATGCAAAATAGCAGGTATCATTTTGGAAGTGGTCCCTGTAGACTTGTTTTAAGGTTTATTTTCTTTTTATTAGAAAGGCAGATCTACAGAGAGGAGAGAGAAAGAGAAAGATCTTCTGATTCACTCCCCATTGGTCCTCAGCTGATTTGAAGCCAGCAACCAGCAGCTTCTTCCAGGGCTCCCACACAGGTGCAGGTTCCAAGGCCTTGTGCCATCCTCTACTGCCATCCCAAGCCACAGGCAGGGAGCTGGCGTAGAACTAGAGCAGCTGGAACAGGAACCTGTGCCCTTATAGGATCACGGTACTTGCAAGGGAAGGGTTTAGCCACTGAGCCATCACACTGGGCCCAGTCCCTACAGATTTTTAGCTTGTTCTAATTAACTAGAAAGCAAGCATCCGTTTATTTGTTTATTTATTTTGATGTATTCCCTAACATTTTTAGCAAGGGAATATCATTAATAATAATAAGGAAGTATTTAAATTTGCTTTTATTATTTAATAGTAAAGTTTGTGTGTTTATGTGTCTTAAGAGATCTGAATAGAAACTGAATTACAGTAATCTTATACCCAGATGGAAGTCCTCGTTTCTCTACTCCTGGGTTAATGGCTTTTGATTGGTCATAGCTGGATTGACAAGTCCACTGGAATTTCTATCACCCAGGTTTGTACCCTCGCCCCAGAATTAGCTCTCATTCAACAACTGGTTGAATACTAAAACCCAAGCCTCATACCTTTGTCTATATCAGAGCTGCCATACCACTCCATTTCAGATCACACAGTGAAGGAACTGAGGCCACAATGGAACCTCATCATAGTTCAACTTCTTATTTGACTGATCCTGTTCTCCATACTTACTCAAATTTTTTAATAGTTTATTTATTTTAACATGAAGTTCAGAGTTACAGAGAATGGGGGAGAGGGAGGGAAAGAGAGAGAGGGAGAGAGAGAGAGAGAGAGAGAGAGAGAGAGAGAGAGAGAGAGAGAGAGAGACCACACCTCCACTTATTGGTTCACTCCTAAAAGAACCACAGGAGACAGGAGCTTCTTCTGGATCTTCAATGTGGATACAAAAATCCAAGGCCTGGGGCCATCCTCCACTGCTTTCCCAGGCCATAAGTATGGAGAGTGGTTTGGAAGTGTAGCAGCTCGTATATGAACTGGCGTATGGAAAGCCAATGCAGCAAGCACAGGATTATTAGTCTGCTATACCACCTTGTCGACCCCCCTCCCAAATGCCTGAGATCACACTATAAAAACATTGGTTACTGCATGAAATTCTTCTTCTTCTTAAAGACTTCTTATATTATTAAGTAAAGTTTAATAATTAAGCTTTCGTACTCTATATATGCAGTAGTAGATGTGAAGCCACATGCTTAGGCCTTATATAAAAAAAAAGTTCCACCTGCTTTATCCCATTGAAGTCCTATGAAAATTGGGAGTAGCAGACTGAACAAATCTGTTAACATATGTAAAACTGGCGAGATCTAGGGTGGTTGCGGGTGGGTAGGGGCGGAAGCGGGTTCGGTCTCGCAAGGCCAGGGCCGCAGCGCCAGGAGCTGCTCCGCCGTAAAAAAAAAAAATGTAAAACTTTCAAAAATTAGATAGAAATAATCATAATAAGACAAAAAGCTGATGTACTATCATTATTCATCTCAAATCTAGTACTAGAATCCTAAATGGCAGTGCTATAACCAGTGTTATACCTTGTCCTCACAGTCTGGCTTATACTTATTGTCTGAAAATATTGTTAACAGCATTCTCTCTAAGTCTCTAAAAGATCCCAAGCTGTACAACAATATACATGCTTAACTAACTGTATACCAAAATACAAAGAAGACAGCAGAATGACTCAACAACTGTTTAAAGATGAACAACTATCCAGATATATGGTGAGCTATGGGTTGGGATCTCTTGCATGTAACTGTTACAGACTTATCATTAACCCAAATTTTAACATTTCCCTAGCAGAGAAGCCAATCTGTTGCTTGGGACTTTCACAACAGCACTGGCAAGCTTTGCAGAGCAGCCACACCATTTGAAAACTATTAATGTGTCATCAAGATATTATGACTTGTAAAGCTGTTCTCAGAAGTTATCGAAAACTGAATTCTCTCATGAAATTAGTTTGGATTTCCAACGTTTGGGTCCTTAGTGAAACAAGATATTGAAATCAAATGCTGGAAACTTGCATATGACCACTAGAAAGAAAATTATCACATAAAAATTTAACCCACAAATGTGAATATAGGTGACTTCTTATGAGATATTAGATAAATTAAAATATAGCAGTCACAAAATTCTAATTCAACCTAGCTCAAATAACCCCAGAACTGATTTGAGTAAAGTTATAATAAAAATATATATCTACCACCACCAAAAATCCATCCTGCATGTTGACTCAATCACACTCAACAAATGTTTTTTTCTCACAAATTTTGAGCTTTGGGGTGAACATTTGGCATGGAAGGGAAAGTGTGTTGAGAGAAAGCAAACCAGGCAATGAAGATAGGTTCCATGACCAGGGGCAGTGAACAAAGGATCCCTACAAGGCAAGGACCTAGCCACTGAGCCATTGCACCAGTCCCTTCTTGGCATATTTTCAAAATGCCTTGCTACATACAGACACAAGTGAAGCTTTAGATGGTAGAAGACATTGAATTCGGAAACGTGAAACCCAACTACTACACCAAGATTTTCATAGCACAACGGAGATCTACCATTATACCTGTTTATGAATATAAGACTTCTGTGTATTTATGTGGGTGTGCCTATACATATAAACGTGTGCGCACACACACACGCAAACACTAATTGTTAATATATATGTGTTTGTGTGTGTGTGGGGACTCCATGAACTTGAGGTTATAAGAAGTAGTATGAAATAAATGATTTTAAAATATAAAAAATGGGACAGAAAAAAATAAAAATGTGAAGAAACTGTGGCTCAACTTGCTATGTTTTTCAAATTTTTTAAATATTTCTAATTTTAAAAATTTTTAAAAATTATAGGAAAAAATACAAGAATACTTTGCAACCTTGAGATAAAATGTTTTACAGAAGAGTCAAAAATAATATCCATAATATTTTTCTTTAAAAATTTATCAATAAAAAATATAGAAGCAATCCACAGACTAGGAAAAAAAATGAGAAACAGATAGACATCGAATAGGCTTGTATATGATAGATATGAAAATTTCTGCAATTCAATATGGAAAAAGAAAACATTGAAACTAAACAAAATATGTTAACAGATATTTACAAGGAAAATCAAATGCCATGAGGAAACTACAAATTAAAAGAATGTGATACTACTATACATCCAATAGAATTGTCACAGTGCATTTAGGCAAACATACAGTAAAATACACTTTTTTAGAGACTTTCGGATAATTATAACTAGTACAGTCATTCTGTATATTTGTTTGTTTCAAATGCAAGCATATGTCCACCTGTGACCCTGTAATTCCATCCTTAGCTAGTTCTCCCAGGTTACATAAAAACGGATTTTTATATTATTTTGAAGTGTTTGTGACAGCTTTTTCATAGTAACAAAAACAGAAAACAACTATAATGTCTTATTTACAGGAGAATAAAAAAGGTGAATACTTTGATAAAATATTAAGTAGCAATTAAATGAAATAAGCCATTAATAAATAGCATAACATGAATGAATATCAAAACACCTTACTGAGGAGTTGGCAGCTAGCCTACTGATTAAGAAACTGTATCCGAATCAGGATCTCTGGGATTGATTCGCATCCCTGGCTCATGGCTTCAGCTTTCTGCCAGTGTAGACCTGGGAGCCAATGATGAAGGTTCAAGTAACGTGAAAGGCCCGCATGGGGTTCTTGTCTCCTAACTTTGCCCCAAATGTTTGAAGGCATTTAGGTAGTTAACCAGTAGAAGTGACCTCTCTTTAGAAATCTCTCTCTCCTTCTCTTTCTCTGTATTTCTCTGCCTCACAATCAATAAATGTAATTTTTAAAAATACAATTCTGAGCAAAATATCTAAAACCGAAAGTGAACATAATGCATGATTCTAGTGGCATAGCTGTATCAAAGAAAACAAATTTAGAGTGAAATTCAATATAATATATAGAAATTGGAAAAGTGCTTATCTTTGGTAAGCACAAAGTCTGACATGGAGCCAGGGGAGCTTTGATAAATATGTTGGTATTACATATGCATTTGTGAAAGAAATCAGAAAAAAGAAACGATATTATTGTACTTCTAATGTCTGTGCATTTCACCACAAGCAAATTACACCTTATAGGAAGCAATAGTCACATAAATTAAGTAGACTTTGATGTGGAGTGTTTCCATTATTTCTGAAATACGTATACCTTAATGAGGAATTCCTATGTCCTGAGCTAAGGAGGAAATGCCTCTAGTGTGAAAGTGAATTTGCTAATGTGTGCAATTTGCCTTTGAAGTCATTGCGTTCTCAGACAGATGAGCAATAAGGTTAGAGGGAAGTGAAGCACTGGCCTTGGAATCCCCATCTGCTTCCCACTTAGTGTGCCCCAGAAGTATAACAGGATTTGGCATCAGAGTGACTCACAGATGAGAGCGAAACCCTGACACAGATGAGAACGAAATGCTGACGGAAAGTAGCCAGGATTTCTCAGCCCTGTACGCAAGCCTCCCGCGGTAACACTCAATCTCACCAGCCAAGTTTCTCAGTTAAAAGGCTTCCTTTTTAGCATTCTTTCCTATATGATATGATTCATGAAATCCTCAATCTAGGACACTATTCTTTGTAATGACTGTATCAACACCATGTCTATGAGTTATTGCCTGATGAGCTAGATTCTCATGCTCTGTAATAACTCCAGGGAAATCTAGGATGGAATGGAGCCTGTATAGCATTGCTGATTGCTGCAAATCTTCATGCAAATGCCAGTGTCAATTTTAGAGCTCCCACATAATGTGGGTGGCCAAAACACATTCTTCTATGGCTGCTGGGTCAAGTAACTGTATGATTTCCCACTAACAGTTATTCCCCAATAGACCTTGAATTGGCTACATTTAGAAAAAGCTACTGCAAAAAAGTGAAGATGGTCTTGCCTACTGGTGTAGATTCCAGAGTTGTGTCCTTGATCCTATTTTCAGTGCATGCACATCTTTAGAGCATAAGAGAGTGAAACACAGTCATTTCCACGAAATAAAATACAGCAAAAGCAACACAGTGCTGGTTAGCCATCTCTGGTTCTATCAAGAGAGAAGGGAACTGCCTGTGTTTTCTTGTGAGTCCTGCTACAATCTCTGGAATGACAAAGGGATAAAACCACTATATTACTCAATTCTTACACTAGCCCATAAATCAATAAGTTTGATCATGCTGTTCTGGTTTTTTTTATTTTACTCCATAATGCCCTTTGGCAGAGTACTCAATATGCACACATACGCACACACACACACACACACACACACACACACACAAAAGAAATAGGCATAATTCTTTTTTTTAAATCAATTTCCACGTCTTGAATTCTCTTGATTTAGAAACAATCACATACACTCATTTGGGTAAAATATTTATTTCCCTTTGAATCAATTCTTTGTTGCACTAACAAATGGCAAATATGTATTACCATGAAGAATTTTCACCATTCTATTGTATTTGCTTCCTGAATGAGAAGGCTATGAATCTTTTTGCCTATGATAAAATTATGTATGCTTTCTAGTTTACAATTTTATCTTCACCCTTGTATTTCAGTCGTATAAATCTAGGAAGTGTATATAGGTTACTATTATCTCATCCTACGGGTAAATTAACCAAGATTTGCAGTGACAAAGAAACTTAGTGCAGCCTAGTAACTGGCAGTGTTAGAGCTAGAATCCATTTCTTCGCCTATCCAAGCTAATATCCTCTGCTGTTAAGAGAGGATTCCATTCATTTTATCTTTGAAGCCAATGATCTTATTCCTTGGACTGTGACAATCGGTTGACAACCTTGAACAAATGAACATATATCTGCAGATATCAAAGACTAAGAATGCACTGCTGTGTAGACCGTACTCAAGCACTGAAAAAAAAAAAGATCAAAGTAAGTAACTCTAAGGATTTGTTCAAAACCTGAAATATTATGATCAGCTGACAAAAAAAGAACTCTTCCAATTTTTGTCTGAGATGCTTGTGTGACTTTGCTGTTCTAGTGTCACTGCATTTGGTTTTCCAGCAAGGCAAAGGAAGGAAATGCTAGCGATTCGCATGAAAAAGCTGTTATTGAAATAGACTAGTAGGTACCTATTCCTAGGAAATAGACCTACAAATCGCAAAAATTTCCACAATTACTCTGTACAACAGTCTTCCCCAGAACCTCTTCCTCCTGGGTGCAGAAGCAACAGACTCATGGGGTAGAATATGTTTGTCTCTATACTGAAAGACAGAGGAATGATCATTTAAAGTCAGCTATAGTCATAAGAAAACAAGCAGGGGTGGAGAGAAAGTAGTCAGTAGAAGACCAATATTCAATATTCTACCTAGCATTTCCTGAATATAAAAGAGAGGCATTTCGTTGGCCAAAATTTCTATCACTGTAGAAAGGATGGCTGGGGTATTTAGCATGCTTAACTATTTCTTTTCATTGCAACACCAAATCAGACATACAGATATACAGAGCGAGAGAAACATCTTCCATCCACTGGATCGCTCTTCAAATGGTTGCATTGGCTAGAGCTGAGCTAACCCAGAGCCAGGAGCCAGGAGCTTCTTCCTTGTCTCCCATACAAATACAGCATCCTAGGTGCTTGCAAAATGAGGATTTAGCCTTTGAGACATCATACCTTGCCCCATTCAACATATTTTAATGGCTACTGAAAATCTATGTTCGTATGCAGGTACACAGACATGGCCACATCTATGGGTTGCTGGTTATCTTCATATTTTTTACTTTTTGTATTTTTGCTGCAAATAATTTTCAATTGGAAGCATTAGTCAACTCCTTAAATAAGCTGCCACTCTTCAAATGTTTTCTGTGAAACCAAATTCATATTAAATATGCTAAGTCTGAAAAAGAGAATGTAAATCAAGAAAGTGCTGTCAGGATGATGAGTCATTCTTCCTGGAAAGAGAAGAAACAGTCTTCCAGCAAAAAAAAGTCCAATTTTAACTATGAATCAGTGCTTCAAGGCTATTCTGTAAGAACAGTGGAAATACCCAAATGTATTAAAATCAGATAACATTAAAGCTGCAATATTGGGGGAGGAGCGCGTACAGTCATGTCAAAATCTTCAACCTCTCAAAACACAGGTATGGTCAATTATCTATGTAACTTCTACATTTAAACTGACTTCCACAGCATCATGTTCATAGATATACCTCAACTTTCTGAGACAAAGCCAAGCTTAAACATCATATCATATTATGGGCCCTGTGCAAGGGCCTATTGCTTTGATCCTCACTTTTCATGCACCAGCATCCCATCAGGGCACAGATTTTTGTCCCAGCTGCTTCACTTCCCATCCAGCTCCCTGCTTGGGGCCTGGGAAAGCAGTACAGAATGGCCCAAACCTTTGGGACCCTGCACCCCTGTGGGAGACCCAGAGGAGGCTCCTGGCTTCTGGCTTTGGATTGACTTACCTTCTGCCATTGCGGCCACTTGGGAAGTGAACTAGCAGAGGGAGGGTTTTTTCTTCATCTCCTTATCTCTGTAAAACTGCCTTTCAAATAAAAACAAACATGCAAATTTAAAGAAATCATGTCATGTTATATGAACTATTGCAGAACTTCTATTTTCAGAAAAAATGTAGTTATCAAATTTATGTAGCAAATCTGTAAAAATGGAAATAAGCCTAAATCAGAAAGTTCAAGAGCCACAAAATGGAAATAGATTGAAGAATATCATATTATGTATGTGTCAAATCGCAGGGATGTGGACACAACATAAAATCAGTGTAATCATAAGTATGAATATTGTCACAACCACAACTTCAATGGTTTCACTTAAATAAAATGAATGTATAGTGACTTTTATAACTCAACTTACTTTAGCTCCTATTTGAAATCAAATATAATATAAATTTAGTAGAAAACCTCATTTTTAAGACCACATGAGTACAATATGGCAAAGAGATTGTCATCAGTAAGGCTTTTCAAATGTACTGTCTCCCTCAAAGAAATCATGCAATCTGCTGAAAGTGTTTTGTAGTTAATGTGGACTGAACTTGGCTTAATGCAGGAAAAGGATTATTGTTTCGAAGAATAGCAGACAGTTATTTTATAGCTCTATGGAATCAAGACTTGCAAAAAGAAATACAAAGTTTCAGTGAAATACTTTAACATATTATTTTAGAAGTTAATTAGCTTCATACCTGTGGTTGCATCTTGACAGAAAACAATGTCACAGAGGATTCACAGGCTATGAAAAGCAGGAAAAAAATCCACAGAATGGAGAACCTACAGACTTAATTCTGCCATGTTGTGGTCCACAAAGATTTACTGAGCACAGACTGTGTGGTGGAACCTTAAGGATAAAATAATTTATAAATTCCACTTAGTTTCTTTTGTTTTTACAATCAGAACACTTTTTAAATTATTTTTGTTATTATCCATGATACAGTTTTGTTGACATAGGAATTCCCTCCTTTCCCATGTTCCTTCCTCACCATTTTCTTGTTTGTGATTTTAGATTAGTCCTTCAGGAACAGTTGCAACATGATTTCCCCATCTTGACTCAGTTCTTCTCCCAGCTTTCTGTTTCAGCATTTTCAGGAGGCTCTTTCCAATTCTGAGATTCTTTCTTCTGCCTCATCAGTTCTATCATGGACGCTTTCCACTGAGTTTGTTTGTTTGCTGTAGTGCATTATTCATTTCTAGTAATTCAGTTTGACTTTGTTTCCATGTTGCTACTTCCTGTGTCATATAATCCTTAAATTCCTTGAACTCCTTTATGTGCTTCTCGTTGTTTTTTAAGGAGCTTTATAGTGAAGTTTTAAAATTTTTTATCTGTCAGTTCCTTATTGTTTTCCTTGGTGAATTCCTTAGTTGATAAGTGTTTTCCTGCTTGTGTCAGTAACCTCATTCACTTTGCCCATGCCTCTTCTATTTTCCCTTGTGCACTGCAATTCTGACTAGATTTTTCTCCTTGGAGGCCATTTTTAAGCTTTTGCATCCCTCAGGTAGAGTTTCTCCTTCCAGCTAGTTTCAGCCTCAGACTTCCATGTTACACTTCTACCACCACGGTCTCCACAGCCCTGGCTCCTGTTTGGCCACCCTCCACTCATGATCCTGTGCTGTGGCCACACCCTCCCGGCTCAGCCTTTCTCCTGTTCATGGTTTCAGCATTACCCAACAGGAGGAAGACACAAGCTGTGACTTTAAACTGAATCACAGGGCTGTCAACAGTGCCCGATGCATGATTCTTTTTTCTTTCCTCTTCTTGTTGGGATCTGTCTAGCGGTAACCTGAACCTGTTCTGGAATTGAGCCCAAAGGATGCCATGTCGGAGTTGGTTTTTTTTGGGGGGGGGGGGGCAGGGACCAGTTCCAACGTGTTGAACTGGAGGTCAGTTCTCGCCCTGGCTTAGTGCATGCACAGCATGCTGCTGCCTCTTCCTCCCTCATCCCTCCCTCCCCCAGGTGTTTTACTGCAATACTCAAAATGGCATCCTGTGTGGCAGTGGTGGGAGACTTGGCCGTGAAATCCACCCTGTTCCCAATCTGTCCAACAGGGTCCCGTCACTCAGCCTCTGTTTTTGATCAGGTCAAAAAATCAGAAACCGACAGTTCTGTCTGGATTTCCTTCCTGCATTCCTGCTGAACTCCCATTCCCACCACACCACTGGTGGAGCTCTGGTCACTGCTGGGTTATCTGTTCACAGCAGCACTGCTCTGTTCTCTGCTGTTTCCCATGCCCATGGTTCTCCAGGTGTCTCTGCAGTCAGCCTGTCCTCTCCTATTGCCTAGGATTCCAGCCTCTCTGTCCTCAGCAAATCCTTCGTCACCCGTTTAAACATGTGCTCACCCTATTTCGCCACCTAATTGAACGTAGTAGTATTGTTCAACTTCTCTGGGTGTTTTCTTTTTCTCATGATGTGAAATCAATGTGAGATAGAGGCATCCCAACTTTCTCCACAGGCTGAGGAAACCTGACACAGACGCTCCGAAATGAGGCTTCCTGCACATGACTCGGGACCCTTCCCAGCATGCTTGGCTGTGGGGTGCCCTGAGTGAGCTGTTGAAACTGCACCTGCCCTGCAGAAGGAGCATTATTAATGGTATTTTTTGTAGTGAAAACATTAAAAACTCTATGTGTTAAGCTTAAAAATACTGAAGGAATAGACAGTATGTTAGCATTATTAGCATCATTCAATAGACGCCCAGAAGCTTTACTCTTCTCTGTAACTTAGTACTTGATAATTAGCGTTTTCTTACATTCCTCGCTCTTTTACTCTCAGCATATGGTGACCACTATTACACTTTTAATAGTGAGATCATGTGACATTCGTCATGCTGTGCTTGATTCATTTAACCTTATGATCAGCCGATCCACTCTCATTGCAAGAAAGATTTTCTTTCTACGACTGACTGGTATTCATTGTGTTTATATTCATCACTGAATAGCCAATTAGACTGCTGCCGTTCCGTGGTCCTTGCTAATGGTGCTGCAGTAAATACAAAAGCGCAAATATCTTTTTATTGATTTCATTTTCCTGACTACATGGCCCATAGTGGGTTTTGCTTTGCTTCCTTCCTAGATACATTAACAGGGAGCTGGATTGGAAGAACTGGCATTCTGACGTGGGTTGTGGGCATCAGACACAGCTCCTGAACCCAGTGTTCCACAGTTCTGGCCTCAGGTTGCTAGAATTTTGTTGACGATTTCTGCATGCATGCTGAATAAGAAGACATCGGTGCACCTGAACTCATTTGGTAATCCTTGAGGTCAAATATCTAAATATAGCAAAAGTGTTCAAGAATCCGCCCCCTGCTCGTTTTCAGTTGCTTCATGTAGCTAAGAATGTTCTTGGTCTATTCACAAGTCTGAAGGTTCCTCGCCATCCCTTCCTTCCCTCAGTAACTCCTTATGTTAGACTTATGTCCACAAATGGTCTCTGCTCTGAAAGCAAGCAGAGGTATCCTTCAGACTTTGAATATCAATTATTATTATTTTTTTATAATATTATTAACACAATTTCATGAAGCTAAATTTAATGTGGCAGAAAGAAAGACATCCATAGACTTTCAAACTGAATTTAACTTTATGAAATTGTGTTAACTTGTGGGACCACAGACCTATAAGATGCCTGTTTCATTTTCTGCTTTGCTTACCTTGTATATAATGAATGATTATGCCATCATTGAATGTGGTAAGTAAAAATTATTTTATTTTCCCATTAACACTTGGTCTACACTCAGAGAATGCACAAACACAATTGCATATACTCTACACAACACAAACTGTAAGGAAAATGAGAAAACATATCACACTAAAGTAAGAAACCATCCTTCAACATTTTAGTAAATCTCTACTGAGTGCTTATCTGGCTGAACTCTTATGATTCTTAGTGATAACTTATCTGTGTTTGTGTGTGTTGGTCCCATCTTATTAATCAAATAATTCTCGGGGGGAAATGACCTTTTTATTATGAAAACCAGTTAGAAAGTAGAGACATTTACTGCTTTCTCCCACACATTTTACTCATTACATAAAGATAAAAAACAGTTCTTGCTTCCAAACTCTATTACATATTTGATGGATCCACAGCTTGCATCTTTGATCCCAGTTTTGGCAAGTTCTTGTCTAAATGCCTAATCAATCACTGTGCATCCTCCTCATTCTCCACCACTATCCCTCTACTCTCCCAAAGAAAGATTTAAATTTAAAGGGACAGTAAAACACATGTTTGAAAATAACAGTAAGCACAGGGCAGTATTGAAAATTATTAAATGAAATCTGTGTGAAGGTTATTTCCAGAGGAAGAAAAAGTAAACGTGAAGGAACGCAATGTGTTGACAAGTTTACCGTTGCTTTGATTCTCTTGGATTTTAAATTGCAGTTGCATCTGGGCATCACTGATTTCCCCAGAAATTCTCTGAAGTAGAATGGGAGTGAAGAGACTTTGTGATGAAGAATCAGATTATGGGTGCAAATGATCATTTTCTTATCCATTCTCTAATAGAAATTAGTAAGCTTGGAGGCAAAAAGACTGCATTGAATGTTGCTGTGTGCTCAGTTTTGAGTCAAGCTGAAGAGGAATGGGTCTTCGCTTGTCCCCTCCTGCATATTGTTGGCCATGTACTTAGCTTCTTAGTTTCAGTAACACCAATTGTCATCTTAGTACTTCTCCTATAGGAGAAATGATTCAGTGGCACAAAGCAGTTTCTCACTGGATTCTCCTGATTTCTAGGAATAAGAAATCCTGTAGGAATACCTAAGATGGTGGCATAGAGTACAGACATGTTTGATAAGGCGGAGAATCTTTAGGCAGGGAGAAGTACAATAAGTAAATTAGAGGGGATAAGTAGGGCTCAGGCAGTAAGCAGAGGGTACCAGGAACCCCCCTGGACACAGGGAAGCTGCGGAAACAAGACAGCAGTGTTGTAGCGGATCGAAGAACCCACCAGCAGTCGGCAAGCAGCAACTCAGACCCCAGTGATCCGGTCTCCGACGATCCAGGCTCCGGTGATCCAGGCTCCAGTAATCCGTTTCCAACGCCAGCCATACATCCAGCAGTGGACTCCACACAGACGTTGTGACCGTCAGGTGAGAGCCAGGGTCCACGTGGGGAGCTAGGAAAGCCAGTGTGGTCTGGGAGCAGACAGACAAGCTGAGTGACTGGGACCAGCTGCAGGCAGAGAGCGTCGGGGACTAAGGGCGCCATCTTGTGTGGAGAGGCGGAACACGGAGTTGACAGAGCAACACACAGGCCCCTTTCTGGCTGTTCATACGGAACTGAACCAAGGGTGGAGGGGAGCACCAGCTTTGCTCCCTGCAGGGTCTGTGTGGTCCCTGGAACTGAAAGCCAGCAGCTGCAGTTCTCCACCTGGTGCCATATTGAGTGGCAGGGCAGCAAGTATGGACCCCAAGTGGAGATCCAGAGTGGGCGTGTTGCTGGTTAATTGCACAGAGCTGAGCCCACGGCAACAGCCTTGCAGCCTGTGGGGTCTGTGTGGTCTCGGGAGCTGACGGTGACAGCCCCCTGATCTTTACTGGTGCCTCATACGGGCGCAATCTTGGACACTGAGGCAAGTGCTCCAAACACTGATAAATTGCAAAAGGAGGAATTGCAAACTGCGCATGCGCTAATTCAGTAACTCTCAGATAACAGTGTCATGTGAGCAGATACTGTCACACTGAAGGGAGGTCAGCTGAATCACCCAAGGGCTGACCTGGAGACAAAAATACCTCCATCTTAGAGCACTGCATAGGCTCCACAGAAAAAACAGCCCCGAAACCATACGCCTCCAACTCCACCCAAAATAACCCCAGGAGGTACTTAGACCTATTGGCTAGCAGGGAGGCGACAAGCTCAGTGCTGCTTATAAAATCAGTGCCGCAGAGGAAGCAATTATTCAGGACAGCTGTGTTCCCCAAATCCAGGACACTGGTTGAACATAACAATCAACTTATAGACCTGTAGGTAATATACCATAGAGATGATTTCGTCAACCAGATTGGCAACTACAAAAGGTAAAAGACAAGACAAAAGCACTATGAATGTTACTGAAGTCTCTCCAACAAAGGAGCAAAAGCTTCGCCCACTCCCAGAGTTAACTGAGGAAGACATTGAGAAAATGGGGGACAAAGAACTCAGAAAACTCATTGCAAAGCTGCTGGTCAACAATGAGAAGTACAAACAGGAGTTCAAAGAAGAAATAGCAGTAATACATCAAATTAAGGCTGATATATCAGAAATGAAGAGCACAGTAGAGCAAATTAAAAATACAGTGGAGAGTCTCAACAACAGAATGAATGAGGCAGAAGAAAGAATTTCAGAATTAGAAGATAGTTCCTGTCACCATGAAACAAGCAAAAAGCTGGAAGCAGAGCTAGGTCAAGCTAAAAAAAGTATCCAAGAATTAAAAGATATAATTAAAAAGGTCTAACATAAGAGTTATGGGAGTTCCAGAAGGTGCAGAAAGAGAAGCTGGGATTAAAGGAGTATTCAGTGAAATAACACAGGAAAGCTTCCCTAATCTGAGCAAAGAATTAGAAAGTAATATACAGGAGGGCTACAGAACTCCCAACAGAGTTGACCAAAATCGAACTTCATCACGACACATGATAATCAAGCTCTCTTCAGTTGAACAAAAAGAAAAAATTCTTAAATGTGCACGAGAAAAAAATCAGGTGTCGTATAGGGGAACCCCAATTAAACTCACAGCTGACTTTTCAGAGGAAACGTTACAGGCCAGAAGAGACTGGAGTGACATATTCCAGATTCTGAAAGAGAAAAATTTTCAACCCAGAATAACTTACCCTGCAAAGCTCTCCTTTGTCTTTGAAAATGAAATAAAATTCTTCCACAATAAAGAAAAACTTCAAGATTTTGTCTCATCTATACCTGCCCTACAAATGATACTCAAGGATGTTCCCATGAAAGAAAAAAGAAATAGCAACCACCAGAAACAAAGGCAAATGTGGAGAACATCCCACTAAAAGGCTAACAGAAGACCCAATCATAGAACAACACATCGCCAAAATGACAGGACCAAACTGCCCCTTATCCATAATAACGCTGAATGTAAATGGCTTAAACTCAGCAGTCAAATGCCATAGATTGGAGGACTGGATCAAAAAACAAAACCCAACTATCTGCTGCTTACAGGAGACGCATCTCACCAACAAAGATCAGAAAAAATTGAAAGTGAAATGATGGAAAAAGATATTTCAAGCTAATGGTAAGGAAAGGCGAGCAGGTATAGACATTCTTATATCAGATGACATAGACTTTGATGTGAAGAGCCTCAAAAGAGACAAAGAAGGATACCACATAATGATCAAAGGAAGCCTCCAGCAGGAAGAGACCAGCATAATAAATGTTTACGCTCCAAATGCCAAAGCATCTAGCTACATGAAACAAATATTAACGGGCTAAAAGGGAGAAACAGACTCCAATACAATCATAGTGGGAGACCTTAATACCCCATTAACACAAATGGACAGATCAAAAAACCAGAAACTCAGAAAAGAAACAATAGAACTCACCCAAACTCTAGAGCAAATGGACTTAGTTGACATCTATCGAACCTTTCATCCTACAGACAGAGAATATACCTTTTTTTCATCAGTACATGGAACTTTCTCCAGAATTGATCATATTACAGGCCATAAAACAAGCCTCAGCAAATTTTAAAAAGTGGAAATCATACCATGCATCTTCTCAGACCGCCAAGGAGTGAAGCTTGAGACCAAGAATTCAAAACACCAAGGAAGACTTACAAACATACACAGGCTGAATAATATGTTACTAAATGAGCAATGGGTTAGAGAGGAAATCAAAGGGGAAATCAAAAAATTGCTTGAAACAAATGAAGGCATCAACACAACTTATCAAAACTTATGGGACACAATCAAGGCGGTGCTGAGAGGAAAGTTCATTTCAATCAGTGCTTATGTCAAGAAACAAGAAAAGCACCAAGTAAATCAGCTAACCTTACAGTTGAAGGAACTAGAAACACAACAACAAAGCAATCCCAAGATTAGTAGAAAAAAAGAAATCATCAAAATAAGGGAGGAAATAAACCAAATAGAGACCAAGAGGACTATACACAAGATCCATCAATCAAAGAACTGGTTCTTTGAGAAAATCAACAAAATAGACTCCCCACTAGCTCGACTAATTAGAAAAAGGAGGGAGAAAATACACATCAATAGCATCAGAGATGAGAAAGGAGATACAACAACAGATACCTCAGAAATACAAAGAATCATCAGGAACTATTACAAGCAACTATATGCGAACAAATCAGAAAACCTAGAGGAGATGGATAGATTTTTGAACACATACAATCCACCAAAATTGAGTCAAGAAGCAATTAACAATCTAAACAGCCCAATAACATATACTGAGATTGCATCAGTAATTAAAGCCTTCCCAACCAAGAAAAATCCAGGACCAGATGGCTTCCCTGCTGAATTCTACCAAACGTTCCAAGAGGAACTTACCCCAATCTTACACAAGCTTTTTCAAACAATAGAAAAAGAGGCAATCCTTCCAAGCTCTTTCTATGAAGCTAATATCACCTTAATACCAAAGCCAGAGAGAGAAACAACAGAAAAAGAGAACTACAGACCGATATTCTTGATGAACATAGATGCAAAGATCTTCAATAAAATACTAGCCAACAGAATCCAACAACACATCAGGCAGATCATTCACCCGGACCAGGTGGGATTTATCCCAGGCATGCAGGGACGGTTCAACATTCGCAAAACAATAAATGTGATATATCACATCAACAAATTGACAAATAAAAACCATATGATCCTCTCAATAGATGCAGAGAAGGCATTTGATAAAATCCAACACCACTTCATGTTAAAAACCCTAAGCAAGATAGGCATAGAAGGAACATTCTATAACACAATCAAAGCAATTTACGATAAACCCAATGCCAGTATCATACTAAATGGGGAAAGATTGGAAGCCTTCCCTCTAAAATCTGGAACTAGACAGGGATGTCCACTCTCACCTCTACTCTTCAATATAGTTTTGAAAGTCCTTGCCAGAGTTATTAGACAAGAAAAAGCAATTAAAGGAATACAAATTGGAAATGAGGAATTGAAATTATCGCTATTCGCAGATGACATGATTCTCTACATAGGAGAACCAAAAGACTCAGTCAGCAGACTATTGGAACTCATAAGAGACTTTGGCAGAGTAGCAGGATACAAAATTAATGAACACAAATTGATGGCACTAGTGTACAGCAATAATTCCACTGCTGAGAAAGAAATTGTAAGTACAGTTCCCTTTAAAATAGAGGAAAGGAATCTTAAATACCGAACAATTAAGCTAACTAAGGATGTGAAAGACCTCTGTGATGAAAACTATAAATCATTTTAAAAAGAAATAGAAGAAGACCTCGAAAAATGGAGAAACTTACCATGTTCTTGGATTGGCAGGATCAACATTATCAAAATGGCCATATTACCAAAAGCAATATACAGATTCAACGCAATCCGAATCAAAATCCCAGCAACATTCTTCTCAGAAATAGAAAAGATGATGCAGAAGTTCATCTGGAATCACAAAAGACCACGAATAGCTAAAGCTGTCCTGAAAAATAGAAATCAAACTGGAGAAATCACAATTCCAGACCTCAAGACATACTATAGAGCAGTGGTTATCAAAGCAGTCTGGTACTGGTACAGAAACAGAGAGAAGATCAGTGGAACAGAATAGAAAAAACATAAGGGATCCACACATGTATAGTCAACTAATCTTTGACAAGAAAATGGAAAACAATACAGGTAAAAAAACCTGGTCTATTCAACAAATGCTGTTGGGACAACTGGATAGCAGCTTGCAGAATAAAGAAGCAAGACCCGCACCTGTCACACTATACAAAAATCAGCTCTAACTGGCTCAAAGACCTAAATCTACACCCAGAAACCATCAAACTATTAAAGGAAAACATAGGAAACACACTCCAAGATATAGGAACAGGGAAAGACTTCTTAGAAAAGACACCTAAAGCAAAGGCAATCAAATCCAAAATGAACAAATGGGACTACATCAAACTAAAAAGCTTCTGTACATCAAAGGAAACAATTAACAAAGTGAAGAAGCAACCAACAGAATGAGAAAAAAATTTGCATTCCACACGAGTGATAGGGGACTAATATCCAGAATCTACAAAGAGCTTCAGAAACTCAGGGACAGTAAAAAAACCAACCCTGTAGCAAAATGGACAAAAGAAATGAACAGACATTTCTCAAAAGAACAGGTTCAAATGGCCAACAGACATATGAAAAGATGCTCAGGCTCTCTAGCCATCAGAGAGATACAAATGAAAACCACCTTGAGGTACCACCTAACTCCAGTGAGACTGGCCTACATTCAGAACTCGAACAACAACACCTGCTGGCATGGATGTGGGGAAAAAGGCACCCTCCTTCACTGCTGGTGGGAGTGTAGGCTAGTACAACCACTATGGAAATCAATATGGAGAGTGCTTGGAAGATTGCAAATAAACCTGCCATATGACCCAGCAATCCCGCTCTTAGGAATATACCCAAAAAGAGTGAAATCGGCATATGAGAAGGGGATCTGTAATCCTATATTTATAGCAGCACAATCTACAATAGCAAAGTCATGGAAACAAACCAGATGTGCGTCCAAGGAAGAGTGGTTAAAGAAACTGTGGTACATCTACTCTATGGAATATTATTCAGCTATTAAGAAGAATGATATTATTCTATTTAAAACCAGGTGGTCCCAGCTAGAAGCCATTATGCTCAGTGAAATGAGTCAATCACAAAAGAACAAATACCATATATTCTCTCTCATATAAGGAGGCCAACGTGGAAAGCGTAACTCCAACAGTCCAATCTATACTGGTTTTTTTTTCTTTTTTCAGTGATTGTCTGTTTGCTCTTTTGGCTGTATCTCATGTGTTTTGATGTTTTTATGTCAGTTTGTTTGCTTCCAAATAATCTCTATTCTCTAGTAGAATTCATCAAGTGCTCATGAAGTATACGATGACATCACCTTTCCCAAAAGACTTCTGTGTTTCCTTTTAGTGAAGCATGTGTTTCTTACTCAGTGGCACATTATTTTAGCAGGGTGCTACAATTTGTTGTTGATGTTGTTGTTGTTGTTATTGTGATCAATGTGGCTTTTATGAAATTATGTCAATTCGAAAAACAGTAATATTATCTCAACCCCAAACAGCCTGTATCTCATGCAATAAGATATTGTGAAGTAACCAATGATGTGAGGCAGATTGCTTATGATCTACATCAAAGAATTGTAAAACCTAATGTACTTGTAAGGCCCCATGATACTTGGAAATGGGGAGGGAGAGCAGAGAAATCTTACATCACCCTAGAAGGTGTGAGGAAGACGGGAAATATAACCTATCAGGATCATAACTGGTAACTCATAAACAACAGACTCGAATTAGCATTAGACAATAGCAAAACTACAAAGGCAAATGGGGGAATCAGGAGTAATCCTAACAACCTCTTAACAGGAGGTCATGCGCATAGAGCAGGGAGGGGTCCCCAGAGTGGAGCAGGCAGACAGAAGGAGGCTTTTCTCCCAAACCTGAAGACTCCTAGATCCTCACCAAGGACTATCAGTATGAGCACCAAGGACTACATCCCTACTGCCAAGGAGACCACGGGGAAATGGAGTGCCTTAGGAGACCAAGAACTCAGAGGTCACCCACCCCCATTTGGATCTACCACATGGGATGGAAGAAGCCCAAATCCTGCATTGCAGGATCCAAGGTCATTGGAACAACAACCAGGATCCCTGAGCGGTCCGCAGAAACAGAAGAACAATAAACTTCCTTCAGGACTAGGGAGAGGAGCTTTCTCTGGTCCTTGCCTGCTTCCAATTTTGGGTCCCCACCCCCTCTCGTAATAACCATCAGGAGTGCTCCATAAACCCCTCAAAACAAACAAACGAACAAACAAAACTAGGATAGACAGAGAACAACAAGGAAAGCTTAGAACCAGACAGGAAACGGTCAATGGGGATGCACTTATACCTCACTTGGTGGGACACAAAGATTAGTTACTCCTCACTGGGGTATGGAAGATTTCTCTGCACACCCCTCCTAAACATGCTCACCTAAACTGTTGATATATATCCTGTTAGAATCATAGAGTTAGACCACCTGAAAAACAGCCAGGTTCAGCGAAAACATGCTTCAATGCTATAAACTGCTGAAGACTAAAATTGAAATAGGCATGAGACAGCTGAATAGCAATCTAAGCCATTTTGAGGCTGATAGAACACGGTTGAATATAAACCAAAATTGAAATATCTATGAAGAAGTCACAGGTTGTGGTTGAGAACCTGCATTTTCCTACTAACATATTAGTTAATCAATACCATGTCAATTAATGTCACAATGTTGTAAATGGTTGGAAATATTATGTTGGGGCTTTTAATTGATTGGGACGATACTCTACTGGCTCTACCTTCAGACCAGAGATGGTCTCACCAGGAAACCATTGAACTTGCCAGGAAAATAAGATGCTGGACTTTATGCTTGGTAAATACCTCCAATGAAAGAATGTCAACTGAATTTGAACTATGGAAATGCAACAAGGTGGAGCAATCCGCCATGGGGGGAGGGTGTGGGGAAGGGTGGGGGGAATTCCAGTGCATAAAAAATATATCACATAATGCAATGTAACTAATTTTTGAAAACATGAAATGCAAGAAAAATATGTTTAAAAAAAAAAGAAATCCTGTAAAAAAAAAAAAAAGCCATGCCAAAGATGCCACTGTCTTGGTGGAATACTGAGGCTGGATAATAAAAATCCTTCTTTAATGAGAACTCAATCATTGACGTAAATTAAATCTTCCATTTGACATCTGTGAAACACCTGCTGCATGGGGGAAAAGGAACCGTATCAGTGACAAAGTACATGGTCTATTTCTCTACCTATCTGAGTACAACAGATACTCAACAATGTTTTGTTGAATGGATGGTAGAGATGTTTAAACTAAATAATAACATGATGTCTTTTTTCCCAGAAAGAACATGAAGTAGGCAACCCCTGCAGCTATGGCAGCTGTTGAATGAAAAGGTCAGCTTGATGCAGAACTCTAATTTTAGTAAAAGCAGAAAATTTCAATTTGTTCTTGGTCGATCATATTATTCAACAGGTGGAACTTGGAGATTTACATATTAATCTCCTGATAAAATTTTTTATCATATGAACAAACTGGGTAAACCTAAAATTACCAGGATTGTTTCCTGCTGTAAACCTCACAGAGCCAGAACTGTTTATCTTAAGTTTTGTTTGAGTTAGTGCAGGAGGGACTGGAAACCACTAAGGACCTCAATTCTGACAATGATGTGCTCTTCCCTAATCCCTAAATCTTTTACAAAGATGCCCTATCTTCTTTCAAATCCTCAAAAACTCAAGATATGCCCATATTTGCCAAACTTCTATTTTTCAGAATTCCAGTTACCTTTAGATGCCTTTATTTCTGTGAAATGAATTACCAATTATCTTTGACACATCGCTTTCAGAAAAACTTAAGATTTAAAGACTAAGCTCTCATTTTCCCAGCCAGTGGCCATTTTCAGGCAGTTAAATCTGTGATGCCAAGAGATTTGATTGTGAAGCTAATGAACCAGTGCCCAGGGTGATTTCTTTCCAACTGTTAAATGTAATCCAAAGAACATGCCTGATTGCAAACATTTGCAGATACAGACAAAGGGAGACTATTCGTTAAAAGGACTTGCTTTCCAAAAGGCTCCAACCCAGCCATCACTTAGCTTCCTTACCAAGGAATTTTGCTTCTGTTCTCTGCACACTGAGCAATAAAACTACAGAGGCCATTTGGCTCCCTGTAGGTTTTTGTTTTTGTTTTGTTTAGAACAGAGGTTGACAATCTATTCCCCAGGGACAACATCTGAAGTGCTCTTTATTATATGTCCATGATATATAAGCTAAAAATATTTTGTATAGTTTTAAATTGTTGGGCCAAAATAGTTAATATTTTGTATGTGTCAAAATTATATAAAATTAAAATTTTAGTCATAAAGTCATGTTAGAACAGAGCCATGCTCATTCATTTGGTATGACTGACTCCATGCAACAATGGAGGAACAGCTGTGATCGAGACCATAAAGCTTGTAAAACAAAATAGTTATCATTTGACTTCTTACAGAAAACATTAGATGCCTCTTGCATTAGAAGAGATTAGGTTTTCTATCATTCTCCACTCACTTCAACATTGGATTGTGTTCACAGGAGTCAGTCCAAATAGACCTACAGGGTGAGACCAGACAGGGAATCAGAGATTCAAGCTGGAGCCTTGGGTCCTCCATTATAGTGTAGTGGGACCTCAACCCAAGTTCTCGGTCTCGATGTTCTCAGTGGTTAAAAAAAAGATTGGTAATTCTTCATTCTCCAAGGGCTACTTTGAAATCTATCTGATCTCTCCCTCATCTGTCGTATCTATCATCTGTGATAATTATCAGCTAACATCCATCTATCATCCATTTATAGCCATATTTTGTCTTGAAAAAGACAAAGTAGTTTCTTTTTCTCTTCACTTTTGCCAAAATGTTCTTAAAGAAAGAAGTTCCATGACCTTTCTTGGTAATGTATTTGCTCAGGGTCATAGTGAAAAATCTATTCCTAGCATCTTATGAAATAACCACTGCATGCATTCTTTCAGGAAGACAGGGGAATTTTTTATTACATTGCTCATATTCCAGGATGACCAATTTTCTTTTCCAAGTGCACACAAGCAAAATCCCTTTATCAGGGCAGATGTTTGGCCTCGAGATTCAAATACCTATTATAAAACCCACATCCTATATTAAAATACCTAAGTTCTAGTTGTAGCTCATAGCTCCAGCTTCCTATTACTGTACCCCCGGGAGGGTGGCCGATGATCAGTCACGTAGTTGAGTCTGTGTCAACTATGCAAGACACTCGGGTAGAGTTCTTAGATCCTGGCTTTGGTCTGACTCAAGCCTGGTTGCTGCAGACATTTGGAAAGTGAGTCCATGGTTGGAATTCTGTATCTCCATCACTTGATACTTCTCAAATAACTTAATCTTAAAACTTCATGATAGATACTGTCTTGATTTTAACAATGTTAACGTTTTTTTAGGCTTTATTTTTGTCCATTTCAGTCTAGTCCACTGTGCTGATTATTAACATACCTGAAAGTTAGTAAAAGAAAATTGATACATAAAAAATAAAACTCTGTTTGAAATTAGATCCTCAGTCATCACTGAAGGAGGAGCAAGTTTTATTTGAAACAAGTCTCAGGATTTCTCCGAAAGGGAAGACAGACATTCTTTGTGCTTTTCCACCAGACATACACCCAATTTAACCAAGGGCTCTGGTGGTGGATACTTGTGCCAAGAACCTATTTGTTAAAAATTTAGTGTTAAAATCACGGCACAACAGTTGTAAAGGGGAGAAACCAGTCCGTATATCTAATCTAAAACTATACAAATGTCATTATATCATAAGACAAATGCCACATGTCACAGAAATCTAACTAGCTATGTAGGCAGTGAGACTTTGACACACTGTAGGAAATAATTACACTCACTTCTTTGAAGTCCAGTCAGCTGTATCATCCATATTTGACATTGGAAAGTCAGAAAGGTTCGTTATACATGATAAACTGTTATTTCAGATTCAATTTAGATCTTTTGAACACCTGATTTAGACCCAAATGCTACTTTTCTGTGCATTGTATTACATGATCTTGATGTACATGTGAGACAAATATTGCTCATTCCATTCTACCATGCACTTTCCCCCTGTCCTCCAAAGTTAATGAAATTATTTGATTTTATTTTATCTTTCCACATTTTATCCCTAGTGAGAATTCAGCTTGTAAGGAGGTCTTTATGTTTTGCACTATTGTGCAAAAAAGGAATACCTGTGTAGTATCATAAACATTTATAAACATAATGTGATAATCACAATGCCAAAAATAATTATTGTTATCATTTTGCAACCTATCTTTTATGGACAATCTTTATTTTGACTTTATTCTTAAAAGTCATTTTTGCCAAATATAGATTTACTGCTTTGCATACTTTTCCTTCAACTCATTGGATATTATCTTCTGCATTTTATTTTTTATGAGAAGTCATTTGTAAATATAATAATAAAGCTTGATTTTAAGTGACTTATTTTTATTATAGCTATGATAAGACCTATTAAGCTCTATCATTTTTATGCAATTCTATTATGGTGCATATAGGATTAGTCTGCATTTCAATCGTATTTCTTTTTTATACTTTCCTTTAGCTTTTATGTCCTTGTAAGTATAAAGCTTATTAACATATTTATGTGCATATGTGTATGTTTCTACCATCCATTTGGTTATTTTAATTACAGAATTACCACTGTTCAACTGCAACTAACTTATTTTAAGATTTATTTATTTTTATTTCAAAGTCAGACATACAGAGAGGAAGAGAGACAGAGAGGAAGATCTTCCGTCCAATGATTCAATCCCCAAGTGACCTTAATGGCCAGTGCTGCCCCGTTCCAAAGCCAGGATCCAGGAACTTCCTCCAGGTCTCCCACACAGGTGCAGGATCCCAATGCATTGGGCCGTCCTCAACTGCTTTCCCAGGCCACAAGCAGGGAGCTGGATGGGAAGTGGAGCTGCTGGGATTAGAACTGGTGCCCATACGGCGTGTTCAAGGTGAGGACTTTAGCCACTAGGCCACCTCGCCGGGCCCATCTTATGCAACTAATAATAATCTTCAAAATTTTCATTTGGAAATATCTTAATTTGGTAATTTTGGTAATTTATTATTTCAAGTATGAGAGCTGAAGTGTTATAAATATAGAAATTTCTTTCAGTCCACTTAAAACTAAAAAATATTTTATAATTGGAATACTTATTTATATTATTTATATTTGTGTACTCATATTTATTATATCTATATAATGTAACATTATTCTGTGGGTATCAAAACGTATCAAATAAAATGTTATATATTGAAATTCAACAAAATACATGTACGACTCACCATTTAGCTCCCTGCTTGTGTCCTGGGAAAGCAGTAGAGGATGACCAAAAGCCTTAGGACCGTGCATCCTCATGAGAGACCTCCTGGTTCCTGCCTTCAGATCAGTTCAGCTCCGGTCATTGCAGCCACTTGGAGAGTGAACCAGCAGAAGGAAGGTCTTCCTCTGTTTATTTCCTTCTGTCTATCTGTCTAACAAAAAATAAAATAAATCTTTAAAAAGATTATACCTTTCATGTTTCTCTACTACAAACATTCTGAAACAGCTGAGAAATTCCAGCATTATTATGATAATGACAATCAGTGAATAGGATGAAATAAAAATCTCAGTTTCAATTTATTTACTTATTAAAGAATATTTCCTTAAAAGGCAGAGCTGAAACAAAGAGAGAGTGAGAGAGAGAATGAATTTTCTGTCTGCTGGTTCATTTCATAAATAACCACAATGCTTAAGTCTTAGAGGGCAAAGCCAGCAGCTTCAAATGAATCTCCCACGTGCATGGCAAGATCCAAGCCACTGGTTCATCTTCCACTGCTTTCCCAGGCATACATGCAGGGGGTCATCATAAGTGCAGTAGCTGGGGCTTGAACCGGTGCCTCTATGAGATGCTGATGTGGCAGGCAGTGGCTTACATTGATATATCACAATACTGATCCTCAAATAGTATTAGTTTAATGCCAGAGCATCTTTCATAGACACAGTCATACCCTCAAAGTTAGGAAGATCCAGTATGCAACAGGTCATTTCCCTCTGAACTTGTTTCTCTTTCTGAGAGAGATGTGAATAGATTAAATAATGTGCAATGCTATATGCTTCATTTGAGCTGAATCTCCGTTCTCCTAGGCTTCATAAATAGACTATATTTAGAATGCATGCTTGCATGAAAGCTTGACAGTGAATAAAATTTCAGTGTAATACCAGTTATTTTATTGAGAAAAACATGTTAAAATCAAACCACTGTATTTCCACTTATTAGATATTCAACTAGAATAGATAATCTTGCATACTTTATCTTAAATCTTTAGGCACCACCTTATTGATCAGTGGTATGGGAAAATTATTTCTATCCACCTCAGCAACTTGTGATTGATTAAATCAAAAAGAAGCTGTGAGGCGCTCATCAAAATACAAAACAGAGTCCAAAAAAATGATGATTCTCTTTCTGAGTGATAGCTGAATGTGCCTCTCCCTTTTCAGATATTTCCAGAA
The DNA here is from genome assembly GCF_030435755.1 of Ochotona princeps. Taxonomy (NCBI): domain Eukaryota; kingdom Metazoa; phylum Chordata; class Mammalia; order Lagomorpha; family Ochotonidae; genus Ochotona; species Ochotona princeps. The sequence goes on along the minus strand of NC_080840.1, from coordinate 15,290,354 downwards.
GCAAAAAAAAAAATTTTAAACACCATTTCTTTCCTTGTTTTTTACTTTGAAAACTGCATTCATTTATTGCATGGCATTCTCCTTGTAAAGCAAAACTGTCACCTTGAATACCAAAGTTAGATTTTATAATCCCTAGATAGTCCATAAGTCAAATATGCCATTTAAATTCTAACAATGTAGATTTGTCATTCAAACTAATTAAGCCACTGAATTATAGCACATTAGTTCTCTAAGAGACATTTCTGATTTTATATTTTCATTTTCACATGAGTATCATGAAACTTAAGGTGGTAAACAGACTTAACAAAGCAGATTTTGGTTAGTGGCAAATCCCAGATTAGAATGTTACGCTTCTCTTCAGGGTTCCTGAGTTCTAGATCCAAATAGATTTGAAAAAGGAGAATTACTTTGTATACGACAATTCTGGATTCAATCAATTGATTGCAGGGCACATACCCAGAAATAACGCGAAGTAAGGTTTGTGACCTGTTCTTTCACTCTTGATGAAGATCTCTATTGGGTTCTCCATAGGATTGTGCTATGGTTTGCATCCCACTGAAGTTCCCTTGTTTGAGCAAAGTAGCACCACATGGGCAGTGGGGCTAGTGGTTAAGATTTGGGTTAGACCTTGTGTCACATGGGAACACCTGTGACTGAGTGTTGGATCGCCTCAAGTCTAGCTTCATGCTTAGGCAACACCTAAGAGACGGTGGTTATAGCTCCCATGGTTGGATCTCTGCCACCCTCCTGGGAGGTCTGGATTGAGATCCTGGCTCAGCTATGGACAATTCAAGAATGAATTAGTTGAATAGGAACTCTGCATATTTCTCTGCTTCTGAGATAAGTTAATAAATAATATTTTCAAAATGATCTGGCAGATCTACCAGGAATATTTCATTATTCATTGTGCTTGCCTTAGAGAATGACTGGGTAGAACAATGGCCAACCCCACAGCTTTTACTGACTAGCATGTGGTAGCTTTTCTTCTGATTTTAGAGATATGTATAGAACAGCTTCTTGTACTTAAGTTTAACTATGGACTTGGAAATAACAGAAAGTTTCTAGAACTTGGTCTGTTAGCATAAAGCTTAGGGACACATCAGGTTATAAGACAATTCTTGTTAAAAGAAGATGTAAATTTTTGCTGATGGTATGTTGGAGCTTTTAATTGATCGGGATGATACTCTGCGGGCTCTGCCTTCAAACCAGAGAGGGTCTTCCTAAGAAGACATTGAACTTGACTGGACAATAAGATGCTAGACTCTATGTTTGGTATATGCTTGCAATGAGGGAATCTCAACTGAATTTGAACTGTGGTTATGCAACAAGGTGGAGGAATCCACCATGGGGGAGGGTTTGGGGAGGGGTAGGGAGAATCCCAGTACCTATGAAACTGTGTCACATAATACAATGTAATTAATGAATAATTTTTTTAAAAAAAGCCTTTTGGCAGCAAAAAAGAGAGAAGATTTTGCAAGTGTTAATGATATGATTGCAGACCAGGACTGTGCATAGTTAAATATGACAATTTAGAAAAAGCAGCTCCTGGCATACTCCTTTGATTGATGACGGCATTTGGCCCAATGAACCATGGACGTTTACAGTAAAGTGATCATTCCCTGCTTGTACCTGAGGACTGAGTAGTTGGAGGTGACCATAGAAGAGAACATAGGGATAGATCCAGCTCCTCCGTCAGGTATGAGGGAAATACATGCATTAGATCTTCCTCAGTTGTGAACCATAGAAAAAGAACTCACACAGATTGTTATACAAATTTTATTATCCTTATTATTCAGCCACTAAAAAGAATGAAATTATACCATTGGCAACTAGATGGTCCCAACTAGAGACCATTATGCTCAGTGAAATAAGCCAATCCTAAAAGGATAAATACTGTATGTTCTCTAATATAAGGCAACCTTCATGCAAATTGTCAGATCAACAACCCCTTCTCTACTGTTTTTGCTGTATCCCATGTGTTTTGATCCTCTGGTTTTTATTTTCATTTCTTCCAAACAGTGTCTCATCTCTTGTTTATCTCATTGCTGGCTCGCAGATCACACAGTGGCATCATTTTACCCGAGGCTTTTACGTTTTTTTCAGCTCTTCACCCATGCGTTGGTTATTCAGTGGCGCATTTTTCAACTCCATGGCGCTGCAAATTTTGTGTTGTAACTTCATTCCTGTTGTTGATTCTGTTTTATGGCTTTTCATTTAAGGGAATGTATTGTGACAGTGTGATAGAAGCTATCATATCCAGATGTGAAGATAGAATGCAGTAGGCCTCTCTACTTCCAAATCAAAGATGAACTTCCATATCTAGACAATAGGATGCTGGACTGTCTGACATTGTGTCTATATACCAGCAATGTCAGGGCACACTTAAATAACACACTGATGGACTTATGCCTATTTATGAAGGACTATACTATTGTAATAATATGGGGAAAATCAGTCAGGGGATGGAAATTTGGGGAGAGGGTAGGGAAATCCCAAACCCTATGAAATTTTACAATAAAACTCAATATTAAAAAATAAAAAATATTATTCTTTCATAAAATAGGTAGTGTATTGTGGGTGATGGTTTGAATTTTAAATTATAGATTTAATTAGAAAAAATTAAAACTTCATCATAGGAAATTTTTTTTTATTGTACTTTTTTCTCGCTCTTTTTATGGTCCTGAAAGATTTCCCTGCACTCCCCCCCCCCCCCATTACAGGTTAACATAGCGTATTGAGGGTATAGTAGGTTTTACAGTTTTTCGATGTAGATCTTAAGTATTCTGACATTAATTGTTGGTTTATAGATTATATCGCATTATCTTATTGCATTGGATACAGGTTGTTAGAGATTGCACTAATATTACAATATAAAGGTACTATCTTCCAAGTTGTCATCTTTTCATCTCAGATTAAGGCAAACGTATGGTATTTAACCTTTTGGGATTGGTTCATTTCTCTTGTGAACAAAACATTGTTTCCATGAAAGACTGGGGTTGGCCTTCTAACATAGTATGTAAAGCTATGACACCCGCATTCATAAGGGTACTGGTTCATGTCCCATCTGTTCCACTTCTGGTTCAGTCCCCTTCCGACGGCCTGAAGAAAAGCAGCAAAAACAGTGTTTGGAGCAGGTGATGTCTACATGAGAATGTATTTGGAGCTTCTGTCTCCTGCCCCAGCTTTGTCCATTATGGCCATCTGCAGAGTGAACCAGCACATGGAAAATATCTCTTTCTCTTTCTCTTCCTGTTTTGTCTCTGTAACTCTGCTTTTAAAATAAATAAACATAAATTTTAAAAGTAGCTGTTTAATAGTTGTCCTGTTTGGACACTTCACAATTTATAACTTTATCAAAACATCATCTAATATTTGATAAATATGAACACATTTTATATATCTGATAAAATTTTAATGAAAATGGAGCTGGCATGATAGCTCATAGGCTAATCCTCTGCCTGCAGTTCTGGCATCTCATATGGATGTCTGTTCAAATCCCAGATACTAACTTCACATCTATGTCCCTGTTTATGGACTGGAAAAGCAGCAGAAGATGGCCCTATCTGTTGACCTTAACATCCGCATAGGAGACCCAGAAAAAAGCTCCTGGCTCCTGACTTTAGCTCAGCTCAGCTCTGGCTGTCGTGGCCAATTGGAGATGGAAGATATCTCTGTGTTTCCTTCTCTCCATAAATCTGGTTTTCAAATAAAAGGATGATACATATATACAAGATACCATTTCCACCAGTTCACGGACCTTTTTCTTTTTTGGAGCCCCCCTCCTGTCACTATGGCAGAAAACTTCTTTCTCACTCTTTCTTGAATAAATCTTGCATTACATACTGAAAAATTAAAATATAAAATATAAAATCAAAGGAAAAGATCTTGCATTATAATTATAGCAAGTCATATTCAGCTCTAAATACCTATAATTCTCAGAAAATGGCATAAGAGTTTCTTTACCTGAAGTCTTTCTAACTATCTATGTGACTTTGAATGCACAAATTAATGTCTCTGAGCTTCTTATGCTGTACAACAGAAGAATAAGGCCTGGTGGAAATACACAGAATAACAGAGGTGTATGAGTGTCGGATTGTCTTCCCATCTGTGCAGATGGTGAGTCCCATCTGCACTTACCCCTCTAACAGCTTAATAGATTCAAATAATTTGATTCCATCCCCTAATTCCAAAGGTGACACCTGACACAGGTTGAAACTAGAAAGATTATGTACAGAAGGTATCAGTAACATGCTAGTCTTCCTCCATTGCTTTCACTAATAAAATGCAGAAGACCTGGGACTGTTTGCAGCCATCGTGGTCTCTAAGGGGAAGGAGTTTGCCTGAGGATGACACTGTCAGTGCCAGGTGCAGAGATGAGGAGAGGAGGAAACCCCCATGAGTCAGCTGCTTGAGCAGCTGGACACACTGGTGTCCAGTACTGTTATAGATTGGCACATACTCAATTAATTAATTTTGTTTTCTTTTTTTTACTTTAGAAGGAAGTCCATGTTAAGTTTTCTTTAATTTACAATGAAAAGGTGGCTGATAACAAGGTTTTATGGATAGGGAGGCTCTTAAAAGAATAAATTAAGTAAAAAAATATGCAAATAAAGCAATTTCTTTAGTTTTCTCAGATCAACAGCAAATGACTCATTATTCTCATCCAAGAAAAATTGTTATGCTTTTCCATCAAATTACATAAAAATGACTATGAATATAGCTATTTCCCAACAGTACTAATCCCATTATTTATATTACTGAAATTCACTACCAATGTTTGCTACCAGTAACTGTGCTACAGATACAAGGTCATTGGGATTTTTAGATTAATTCAGATTTAGTGATTGTGAAAATTTCTGAATTTATAGCAAATTAACTACATGTGTTAGATTTTTAATGTGTTTTAAGGCATAAAGATAGATGAGGGCAGGCATTGGTACACCAAATAAGATATCATTTGAAATGCAGATATCCCATATTAAAGACCATGGGTTTAGTCCTGGCTGTACTCAGCATTCCTGTTTCCTATCTGTGTTCACACTGGAAGACAGCAGACGTTGTCTCAAGTACTTGGGGACGTGCTATCCTGCAGGACACCTGGACTGAGAGCTGGGCTCCTGACTAGCCTGGCCCTGGAGGGTTGCTACTGTTATTTGGAAAATAAACCAGCAGAGAGCAGATCTCTTCTTCTTCTCCTTCTCCTTCTCCTTCTCCTTCTCCTTCTCCTTCTCCTTCTTCTTCTTCTTCTTCTTCTCAATCTCTCTGATTATCCAATAAACGCTTAATGTTTTTACATAGACACATATAAGATAGATCAAGAAGAGTATGATGTGTGAGAAAATATAGGACTAACACAAAGTTTGTTTAATTTAAGAGTGAGGGAGAGGTATGAAGAGTGCTTGACATGTGGACAACCACATGTGCTATCATAAAACTGTAGGGGATTTTCAAACCTTTAAAATAATTACAGAAAACATAGAGAATGGAGGATGGAAGAATGTTGACAACTCTGATGATCTGTTCCAGTGAATTTCCAGTGCAGTTAAACAAACAGAATCAAAACTCATTGGGGAAAAAACATTTTAAAAAGCTAAAAAAAAGTGGAGACAGTGTTTATCAAATATTTTTAAAAGTTTGGGCATGGGAAGTAAGACTCAGACAGCAAATAATTTTAAAAATTAGTTTATCAAATAAAAATTGATTGACAATCAAATGTAATACAATTTTCATACATAGCATAATGAGTAGAAACAAGAACATCAAACACCCCCTGTAATGACCAGATGATTCATGAGCTCAAATATAGAAACCTGTTTTTAAAGACAGAGGTAATGCCTTCTAATTATTTTAATTCTCCACATCACCTAGCTCTGTGAATGTGGCTAAAGGATTGAAATAACCATGTCAATTAAAACACAAATTAAAAATGATAATTTATCACAGTTCATGAAGACCATCTCAAATTATCTTATTCCAACTATGCAAGAGCTATCAATCATTAAGCCAACTGTAATGTCCAAATATTCCAGGAAGCTATAAATGGAAGCGGTCATATCACTAACATTATGGGTTCAAATATTTGATAGGTAAAGGAAAAAAACAGTAGATAGAAGACCAAAGAAATAGTTTCTTCTGAAGAAGAAAGTAATGGAACAAATTTGAAGCATCAGGAAATAATCCACTTATGATCAAATAGCACTGAACTGGCCAGAGAAATTAATACTCCTTTTTTTCACTGAACCACTGGATTAATGTCTGAAAAATCGTGTTATGTGGATTGCACCTCAGCAAATTTCATAAGACAATACATGGGCACATATAGTTACAAATTAAACATAAGTCTTATCAATCCCAAGCTAGCCACCCACGCTCTCTCAAGTCTGGTTCTTGGAAACAGAGCCCAAAAAGAGACTCTATGTATCAATTATTTATTAAGAAAGTGTTTCCTTAGGGTACTGATACAGGGACTAGCAAAGATAGGATGGAGGAGAAAGAATCCAAGAAAAGATGGAGTTTCAGGCAAAGCTGCCATTTCAGCTGGGCAGCTTTGGTCATGCCAGGTGCAGATCTTTGGCAGTGGGCTGGCAGGTAATCAACAGGTAAAGTCCCAAACAGGAACAGGGTGGTTATTGGCTCCAGTATATCGAGGATAATTCTCTGAAGAAAGCTGAAGCCCTGCTTTACTGGCAAAGCACACAGAATTGAAATGAGAGGTGTGGAACATCAGCACAAGGGATCAGAGTGGATTTGAGAGGAGAATCAAGGCTGCTCAGTGTCTGGAATGGCTGCCTTGGACCAGCTCAGCCTCTGTTTTTCTCTCACCCTATAAGATAAAGTAAAAAATTGTGCACTATGTTTCCCACTATGTGTCATCCACTGGCTCACTGTCTAAATGCCCACAAAAGCCACAAAAGCCAGAGGTTCTACAAACCTGGAATTCAATCCGGGTCTACCATGCAATTGGCAGGGAACCAAAAACTTGAACCATTACGCACCGTCTGCCAGAGAATACAGTAGCAGGAAGCTGGAAATGGAAACAGAGCCAGAATGTGAACCCAGACACTCTGACGAAAGTTGTGGGCATCTCAACCTATAGCCTAACCACTGTGTCAAACATCCATCCCCATGAATATTTTTGAACACTATTTCAATATGCCATGTCCCTTTCAGAATATTAGTTATCCCTTTGTCCAAAATGTTAACACTGTATACCATGCTCACACTTAGTCACTTAGCCATCTTGGTTTCAGTTTTGTTGTGGTGGTGTCATTGTGCTTGTGATAGAATGTTCTTATTTTCCTTAATAATGACCTCAAATTGCAATAAGGATTCTGTCAATTTGGGTATCCCAAAAGAAAAGACATTAAGTATTTCCTTTGAGAGAAAAGATGAAAACACAATCAGCTATTTTGAGAGAGAAACCACACCCATGTGACCTTAATTAAACATATATTTACATATATAATTATTGTATTGTAAGTTATTGTTGTTACTCTTTATGCCTAATCTATAATTTTGACTTTATCATACATAGGTGTGTAGCACAGGAAAGCAGTGTGTATGTAAGGCTTAGTGTCATCAATCATCTAAGAAATCCACTGGGGAACTTGGACTGTATCCTTAATGGAGAAGGGAGGACCACCATGCAAAGCTACTATAATCAAAACAGTATGACAAGAGCGTAAAAACAGACACACCAGCAGAACGAAATAGAGATCCAAGGGGAGAAATAAATCATGTATTCTATCAAATGATCTTCAATAAAGATTTCGAGGAAATCTTTGAATGGAATATCTTTGAAAAAGATATTCAAATATCTTTTTCAAAGATATTCCATTCAACAAATGGTGTTATATAAGCTGGATAGCCACATTTTAAACAATTAAGTTAAACTCTTGGTCCAAGCCACATACAAAAATTAAATTAAAATATATTGAATATCTAAGTGTGTAGGACCTGAAACTAGAAAACGTCCACAAAAACAAAGCAAAAGCTTCATAGCAATGAATTTGGCAATGATTTCTTGTGTGTGATATCAGAAGGACAAGAACTATGTTTATATCAAAATTCAAAATGTTTACTCAGCAATGGAAATAGTAGAATGAAAAGGAAGCATAGAACGGCAGAATATTTTCAAATCATATTATCTGGCAGGATACTAAAATTAAACCTATTAAGTAACTCCATTTGTTCACTAGAAACAGAAATAATATCAATATTCCATGTGAAAAAGAGTAAATGAATACATCAACAACCAATAATTCTATGGAAAACACACTCAGAACCATTAGTAATAGAGGAAATGCAAAACCACAATGTGACATCATCTTGCATCTATCACACTTTCCACTGTCAACTTAAAAAAAACAGAAAATAAAATAACAAGTGTTGTTGAGGCTGGGAGAGACTGACATCCTGTATCCTGTGGATAAGCATGTAACATGATGCAGCTGCAATGAGAAATAGGATGGAAGTTCACTAACAAATAAAAAAAAGGACTACAGGAACTGCAGCAGGCCTTGGCAAGCCTGTCTACAGACTTGCATACAAAAGAGTTGAAAACGATGGCTCAAGGAGATCTGCACTGCTATGTGCCATGCAGCACTATTCAAAAAGCCAAGAGGCACAGGCAATCTAAATGTCCATCCACAAAAGAATGGATAGAAGAAATTGGTTTATACAAATAATACAGCACTACTCATTCAAAGAGAAGCAAGTCATGTCACATGATACACACATGCGGGAGTCTTAAGGCTAAAATAAGTCTGCTAGGTACAAAACTGCATGATTCTACCTATGTGAGTTACCTAATGTAATCAAAATATTAAGAAAGGAGAATGTGGTTTCCAGGAGCTGAAGAGATAGAAAAATTGTGATTCAATGGATACAGAGTTAACAATTTGGTAATTTTTGAAAGTTCCAGAAATGTATTATGCAGCAAATATGCGCAAGGTTCATGCTGCTGAATGATATACTTAAATGGTGAAGAAGGTAAAATTTACCATGTGTGTCTTTTACCACAATAAAAAGCAATACTGGTGGTAGGAGTTCTTTGTTCTCACTTCCTACACCTGGATTGAGCCTCCAAGATCCTGTTGGCAAGGCCCTGGCAGCTCTACAAAGTAGCTGCAGTTGAATCCTTAGAAGGGTTCTTCTCTCTGGATCAATGGTTCTTGTACTTTTACTGAGGTCATATTGTAATACGGCTTCGACTGGGTTAGGAGCTGCTGACAGAAAACAATTTTGAGTTTGAAAACTGCAAGATCAGTTCTGAGTGCTTTACCATATGCCTAACCCTAATCCAGTGGTAAACCATTCAGCTCCATGATGGGAAAGTCAGACTCTCATGCATGAAAAGTCTACATTGAGAGGTAGTAGAGTAGAGCCAGGTAGCTGTGTATAATCTGAAGGTTATGGTCAGGAGAAATGAGTCATTGGAAAGTTTCTCTATAGAATCAGGCAATGTAGCCAAAAACTCACAGAATTTTGGTCCTGTGAAAACTTTTGTGAGTACCATGACAGTAAAATCAATTCTGAGTCAAGAAAGAATAAAACGTTTGGCAAGAAATGATGGAAGAAGAAAACAGGTTTTAAAACAAATGAGACAATGAATGAAGAAAGAATTCAGAAGTATTAGAGAAGAAAATGGTTGTATGCAAGTCATGAAGCTCCACCTACTGATTGGAGAAGGTTTTGCACAAAACATTGACAAAACTTCAAAGAACAGGAAAGTGATCTGATCCACTAAATTAAATTCGATGTCAGGAATCCTAATTTTCATCATAAGTGTGTGATGAGCCAAAACTTGATTGAGCCTTAACACTTCAATGATTGTAATCATATCTCCTACAGATAATTTTAAAAAAAAAAGTCCTTGAGAAGGCAAATGTGGACCCAAAGCCAAATAACTCACTGGGATGAGCTCACCATGCATCATCCTACTCTTTCCCATTTCAAGTGATCATTTCCTATCCCTGTTGACTCATGGGGAGCCGTCCCATGAAGTAGGAGGGTCAATTTTGCACCCTGCAAAACCAAAGCAGGGTTCCAACTGCCAATGCACTCATGCTCTCCCAACTTGGAGTCCTATAGCAAGTAACTGCTGTGGAAACAATAACACTTGACATTTTGGTTAGTTTCAAATGGGCTATAGTTAACTTTATTGAGTGGTTATATTACATTTGATAGCATAAGGGTGTCAAGATTGCTTTAAAGGCCATAAAGGATAAATGAAATAATAAACCTTAAATTACATTGACAAAGTTTGAAGTCAGTAGAGATCCTCATGTGCTGAAGGAGAAGAAAACAATGCTTCTGTGTGTGTGTTGTAGCTCAGCTGAGCTTCTTCCTAAGGTCATGTCACAGTATTTAGGAAAAAAAGAGACTTGCATTGAAGCAATTCTGGATTTATCTGTCATTTCCGCTGCTAAATCCTTTGTGGTTAGAAGCCACAGTTTCAGGCTTTTGAGCCTCTACAGGAAACCAGCCCATACGAGTCAGTCCTATGTTAATTTTCTTTCTTCTAACTGTATTTTCTAGAATGTCCAGCATAACTCCATCATTAGTACGCTCATAATAAATACTTGTCCACTGACACTTAGACATCTTAGATGTCTTTATTCTATTGTGTCTCTGAAGCCCAAACTGACTCCAAGTTAACTCAGTAAGATGGTACTCCAAATTTTGATTGTGCAGTATGACACTGTATGATTTTTCTTATACCATGATAAGGAATATGCAATGCTCTATGACTCTTTCATTTGAAGCTTCTTTTTAAAAATTTTGTTTTAACTATTTTAAAGCAGAGTGACATAGACAGGGCAAGGAAGAGAAAGCTATCTTCTATCCACTACTTCACACCCCAATGGCTGTAATGGCTCGGGATGGACCAAGCCAAAGCCAGGAGCTAGGAGTAATATTCAAGCTTCCCACATGGATGGTAGGGGTCAGGTACATAGTCCATCTCCTGTTGCCTTCCCATTAGCAGGAAGCTGAATTGGAAGTCATCAAGACTCAAACCACCATTCTAATATAAGGGATGTTTGTGTCATAAGCAGTGGCTTATTTGGTCAATGTCCCATGTTTCTTGGGTTCCATATCTAAAATCTCCTACTCCTTGAATTGAACTGCATGTGCATTTGTCTGTAATAAAATTAACACCAGAAACGTGATAGGATGTCACTTCTGAGAGTCGGTTACAAATGGCTGGCTTTTATCTTGTTAACACCATCTCTTCTCTTCCTCACCTTCCTGATCCAGCTGTGCATTGCATGGAAGGTCATTAGGTCAGGTGTAATACCCAGTGGTGAGATTGTTGGATCACACAGCAGGCTAGAAACTGCTATGTTTGGGGATACAAAAATAGGGAAAGCCAGTGTGGTTAGTATTTGCAGTAAAGATACTAATATAAGATTTCAGTAAGGGAAATGGAAAGAGGGGTATATGTTAACATTTTATTGCTACCTCACAAGTTTTGTTTTGCAAACATAAATCTATTCTGAAATAAAATGTTTAAAAAATGGCCTTGTCTGAGAAGGCATGTATCCCCTTCAAACGATTTGAGCATGAATTCTATTTTTTAAGAAAAAGATAAAAAATAAATTCAAATTATGTTTAATTATAATCTCTACAGTATTGAAGAAATGCAGCCACTTAGAAGTCTACAGCTTAGCCATATACTCAGATTTTTTTCGATTTAAGTTTTGAACAAAGCCATTGTGCATTGTCTGGAATTCATTCCCATTTAATCAATGAAGGGGAGCTAACAGAATTGTAGTGTAACATTACAGTTCAAGTGCTACGCTTGAATTCTGGGATCTAGCTCTATTACAGTCTCCTAGCAGGTCACTTAAACATTACAAATCTATAAAACGTAGGATAAGCACAGGTCCTGGTGTTGAAAATATATTGCAAAAATACAGGTAAAAATTTTGGGGCCATCACAATGGTTCAACTTGCTAATCTGGCTGCGAACACCAGCATCCCATATGGACACCAGTTTGTGTCCTGGTTCCTCCATATCTGATCCAGCTCGCTCTTTATGCCTAGAAAAGCAAGGGTCTTTGGACCTTGCACCCATGTGGGAGATCCCGAGGAGACTACTGGCTCCTGACTTCAGGTTGGCTCAGCATTGGCTGTTGTAGTCATTTGGGGACTGAACCAGTGAATTGAAGATCTTTCTCTCCCTGTCTCTCCTCTCTGTAAAATTACCTTTCCAATGTAAATAAATATATTTTATATATAATATAAATATATGCTTTAATTCTAATGTCAGCATCAATGCAATGTGTCCCTAACATAATTCATAAACAGAGTGTATAAAATGATTAAGTAGCAGCGTAACCATTGGTCTCCTGGGACTGGCATTGCAGTATGAGTCACCACCTGAGATACTGCCATCCCTTGTGGGCAGCTGTATGAGTCCTGACTGTTCTGCTTTCAGTCCGGCTTCCTGATAGTGGCCTGGAAAACACAGCGAAACAAGACCCAAATACTTGGGTTCCAGACACCCAACTCTAAGATGCAAATGGTGCTCTTGCATCCTGAGTGGTGACCAGCTAGGAAGTGAACTAGTTTTGGAGGTTGAAACTCCAATGTTAAACAGTCTCATCTCTTTCACCTCTAATAAGGGCCCCTCTGGCTATTTCACAACATAAATGACATCATGGTAGGAGCATGCATGAGAGGGACAGAGAGTCACATACTAAGAGAGGAGACAAAAGATATTCAGGGACCAGGCTTGTGTTTTCTAGTAAAAATCTGCTGTTTTGGGAACTCACCAGTGCCCATAAAGCAACATTAATCCCCTCCAGGAGGTGGTACTCTCCATGACCTAATCGTATTCCAGTATGCCCACCTGTTAATAATTTCACCACTTTAACACAATGGGACCAAGTGCTTGGTACACTAACCTTTAACGGATACAGTTAAATCATACCCAAACCACACCCCTAACCTTTCCTAACGAGTAAATTAATCAGTAATTAGAGGTTAAAATCCCACCACACTTAACATCTTTGTTAACTTGCAGAGATCTTGTTAAAAGCAAGGGCCTTACTAAGCCCTCTCTACACTAGAAGACATCAAAAATAATTAAGCATATTAACATTTCAAAAAATCTTTTGGACATAAACTATTGTTAGACTCCTGACAAAGGAAAAAATAATGACCATGTCACAGGCTATATAGAAAGCTGGTTTGGGCCCAGCGGCGTGGCCTAGCGGTTAAAGTCCTCGCCTTGAACGCCCCGGGATCCCATATGGGCACCGATTCCAATCCCGGCAGCTCCACTTCCCATCCAGCTCCCAGCTTGTGGCCTGGGAAAGCAGTTGAGGACGGCCCAAAGCTTTGGGATCCTGCACCCATGCGGGAGACCTGGAAGAGGTTCCTGGTTCCCGGCATCAGATTGGCGCGCATTGGCCCGTTTCGGCTCACTTGGGGAATGAAACATCGGACGGAAGATCTTCCTCTCTGTCTCTCCTCCTCTCTGTATATCCGGCTTTCCAATAATAATAAATCTTTCAAAAAAAAAAAAAAAAAAAAACAAGAGGTTAAGTGCCAGTCATGGCCAACTCTTTAAAAAAAAAAAAAAAAAAAAAGCTGGTTTTCCGTAACCTATAGAAGCCACAATTGCAACAAAGAAAAAAGAAAAACAACCTCCCAACATTCCATTTCTCTTCCCATCTAACTGGCACTTGAATCTATCCAAAACTACATGGTCAAAAGCCAACATGGTGCCTTAATGTATCTGTTTTTCTTCTTGGCCGCAAGGTTGGATGTCTCCATCTCTTTCTTTGAATGGCTTCTTTGAGCCCTTGTGTAGAGATGGTTTCTCACATCTGGGCAGGTATTCTCAGCACTGAACCTCCCTCATCAGCTCACCATCAAATCCCTCCCACACCGAATTTTACTATCAGGATAACACGTTTTATAACTTGATGACTTACAGGTTCTTGGCAATGTATTCTGGCAGTGAACTTGCCTAAAGCTTATCAGGTTAATGCATGTGTGTTTCTGAGTCTCTACACTCCTGCGAAGAGGGGGTAGACATCCCCATGAGCATAACTGAGCATAACTCTATGTCTGAGTTGAGACGGGATTAATTTTTAGTACATAGCCCCTGCCTGTAAATGCAAGTTTAAAAAAAAAAGATTCAGATAATCACACTATGTCAGTAGGGTGCTTATAGTCTTGGCAGCTTGGTTTTCTTACATACCTCTATAACATTGTATTTCCCTCATTTATAAGGATTGGAAAAATAGATGACCCTGAGTCTAAAGACATAAAATCCTTTATATCCAATATATTCTTAGACAGGAATCAAAGCATGAACGAATAAGAATCATTTTTCCACTATAACCTAGATTTCTGCTTTTTCATATCAAAACCATTCACCCAAATGGCCAAATCAACCAGGTTTCAAGTTGCTAAGAGTTTTAAAATAATTATGACAAGAAACTTTGCAAGCCAGGATCCATTGAAGTCCTTACTAGTCACTGAAAAGTGCTTAATAGGATACCTACAAGTTAGCTCTTACCCCCGAGCTGCATGTCGATGATCCCTGAGTGTCTCTGATCCCTGAACAGCCAAATCCATCCATTTTACAGATACAGTGCAAGTTGATGACGCCAAGTTTTACAATTAGCATGGAGTAGGCATTTTGTAATAAAACAGGAAGGACAGAAGGAGGGATAATGGGAAACACCGGGAGGGATTGAAAAGGGAAAGAAGAAAGAGACAGGAAGGGGGAAAAAGGAAGAGAGCTCACAAATGATTCTTATCCTACCCGCGACATCATTTTGTCTAACTGTAGCAGCACATACTGATGTACATTTATTTAGTCTCCCTTTTATTGCTCTGTTTCTGTAGTAGGTTCTACAGGTTTTTCAAAACTTTGTGGGAAAAGGAGATAAAACGGCAGCATGTATTTCCCATCAACTTTATGAAGAAGCCTCGAATTCTGTAAAATGCAAGGAGATTAAAAGGAGGATAGAGGGCCAATGATAAGAGTAAAACATCGTTCCTGTGTTTGCATAACAGTAAATGGCCTTAAGTGTTTGTGGGTTTGTTTGTTTGTTTGTTTGTTTTGTTTTGTTTTTAAGCACTGTGATACCATAGAAACAAAAACTCTTACTCTATTCCTGAACCATAAACTAGCAGGTTACTTCAGAGAATAATCAGCTACCTGGTTAATCTCTTGTATGTAAAATGGAAACAACAATAATTAATCTCAGTGAGGTTTGATAGAACAATTCAAAAAAAGTGATTTGGAAGAAATGGTACAATGCAATTAACTACTCAAAAAGCATCACTATTATTACTATTTATCCATTGGATTTTACAGGAGATACTGATGTACACAAAAAAAGAGAAAAAAATAAAAATGTAGCTAGTCAGCCCTTGGGCATGGCATGATGACTCAATTGGCTGAAATCCTCCCCTTGGCAACAGCCAGGATTCCAAATGGGCGCTGGTTTGTTCCTGGCTGCTCAACTGCCCATCTTTTTCCCTGCATGTGACCAAGGAAAGTAGTGGAGGATGGTTCAAGTCCTTGGGAACCGATACCCATGTGGGAAATCTAGAAGAAGCCTCTGGCTCCTGGATTCAGATTGGCTCAGCTCCAGCTGTCACAGCCATTTGGGGAGTGAGGCAGCAGATGGAGGATCTTTTTGTCTGTTTCTCCTGCTCTCTGTAAATCTGCCTTTCCAATAAAAAGAAATAATTTAAAAAAAAAAGAATATCAGCTTATTATCCATACCCTGAAATTGCTACTTTTAAGAAGCTGGTCTTTAGTTAGCCAAACTGGACTCTATAATTTATCTTTCACAGTGCAATCAAAATAATGCTCAATGTAACTATATAAATAAGAAATATTTGGAGAAATACATGTTTCCCTTTATTCTTATGGAACAATCTGATTTAAGAGTTGTTTAGAGACTCAAAGTTATTGAAAACTGCTTTTGGCCAAGTTGGAGTAACCAAAAAGATATTCAATATTATTAGAGATCCAGGAAGTAAAAATTGAAACTATAATATCACTTAATACCCAGATAGAAATATGGAACCACTCAGATATTGCTAAGATCCCCCAACCACTAAGATCCCCTCAAGTAAAAGGCAATTAAGAGGAAAAAGCTTTAAAGCCATACAAATAAATTCTGCCATAATTAAGCATTTAATTGATATTTTTAAATTAAAATTGTATTTATTATCATGATCACAAAAATGCTATTTTTTTCCACCAACACTATATATTTATAAACTGGCATTCAGAATTCTTTGGCAAGCAACAGCTCCCTTCTTCCCCCCTGCCTGTGTACTCACCTATCTGCTTGTTAATTTATATGTCTATTAGCAGGGTGAACATGTAGGTGGATTATTGGCTTTAATGATCTATAATTAACTACTTTTGATTATTATGCATTTGATTTATTATAGATTCAGTCAGCAGGAATGCATGTTGTATATGTCATGTTGTTATTTTTGTTATTAGCATTTGCTTTCCTTTTGACTCCTGTTTGAAAGGTATAATGGTAAATCCAGGGTGCATAAAAGTACTCTTCCTATAAATTCATCTGTATGCAGTTCCTTCTGCAAATCTCTTTTTATTTCAATCTTGGCATCCTAATTATGTCAACAAATTCCCATAGAGATGACATATTCTTCGAAACTTTGTTCTCTGTACTTACAACATGATATGTGTAATTTGTCCCAACACATACACACACACACACACATTCACTATTAAAGGTGGCACATGAACCTTATATTTCTGTTTTCCTGGTTCTCAACACAGATTTTTTTATATATAGAAAGTACTCAGTAAACATCTGTTAAATGGATTGAGAACATTAAGAGAAAGGAGAAAAGGAAAGTG
Organism: Ochotona princeps; assembly: GCF_030435755.1. Lineage (NCBI taxonomy): Eukaryota > Metazoa > Chordata > Mammalia > Lagomorpha > Ochotonidae > Ochotona > Ochotona princeps. Next base: position 15,273,478 of record NC_080840.1, on the reverse strand, counting down.
GGAGAAAAAGACAGACAGATACACAGAAAGAGTTTTCTCCAAGCAGAAAATAATAAAAAACAAAAACATATCACTAGCAATGCTAAGCAGTGAGGTATAGGGTGTGATGTGAAAAGACCCAGGCTCAACATGTGGTTTTTCCAATTAGCTGTTCCTTTTGCGCTCAGTTTTTGCATGTGGTAGTGACAGTGATTTCTATGGCTGATGCCCAAGTTTCCTAAGTGATTCAGCTTTGTTGCCCCAACACAGAGCCAAGTGCTAATTGCCTTTCACGGTTGCTCTAATAATAATGACAGCTACCATTTATTGAGTGCATTACACGTACCGAATTGTAAATTTGGTGGTGACTCTCCCTCAGTCTGTTCCCTGGACAGTAATAAGAACACACCATGATATGGCCCCAAATTATTAACACTCAAACTGAATTCTACTAGAATTCTGTGCCCCAATTATTTTACATGAGTCAACTGCTGTGGCTTGTTAAAAAGTTAAAGTCAGTGCGGCACCTTGATAGACATTTTCTAGCCCGCTAATCAGTACCATGGACACTTTTGTGCTCTTTGCTGTTCTGTTTGATCTGAAAGCATGGAAAATACCATCCAGACTCTTTTCACAACATTTAGTAACATGCAGATAGTGACAGAGAAACTCATGTGAAGTTTGAACGAAGGAAAAGACATCTTCTCCTTCTAGAACCACACACACACAACACTCTAGTCCTTAAGACCAAGAATCATACTGGATTGATTCCTTCCAAAGTCCAAGCAGTCAACTCTGCTGATTCCTAAATCAATTGCATTAGCATATTTAGCATAATCAGTTTAATAAATCAAACCACTATTTTGCCTGGGATACATCAACATTTACCTAAGTTATAAACATTAGCATGAATGTTGCATTTCATGTGAGTGTAAAATCATACCATGTAGATTTTTAATACAAATGCCATTGGCCATCTTTCTGTTCTCTGCCAAAGTTAATCATCAAATCCTAAATATATCAAAATTTGAGTAGATGCAGACAGAGAATAAGAACATTTTGGATTGAGAGACTGCCTTGAAAAAAATCAGGGAAGGAGCCAGCATTATGGCACAGTACAACGGGTTAAGCCACCACCCACCACCTACAACACAAGCATCTCACATCAGAGAGCACTGGTTGGAGTCTGCTTCCAATCCAGTTCCTGCTCATGTGCCTGAGGAGCTAGCAGAAAATGGCATAAGTACTTGGGCCCCTGTGTCACCAACATGGAAGAACTGGGTAGAACTCAAGTGGCAATCAAGAGATTTTTTTTTTAAAAAAAGTATTCTCTCTCTCTCTCTCTGGATCCTTGGTAATTACCACACACAAATTGAATCAGGCATCGCATTCTGTAGTACTCCTTGGTGATTCCAATGTGTGACTGAGGTTGGAAATCACTGACTTCGGTTTCATTGTAAAAGGCTTTAACTACACAGAAAAACATGAGTTTTAGAGACAGTAAGGCCACATACATTTCTGTAACAAAGCTAGAATAAAATTTTTAATCTTCTTCAATGAGTAGTTCCACTGACCCTTTAATTTATTTTAATTCAAATCATTGACTGAGAATTAAAATCTGTCCCATGCCATACAATGTAAGGGAAGATTATGAGGCGACTAAAGCAGAACAAAAGAAATTGAAGCAAAACTCTGATTGATTGTCATAGGTCTAGCAGTAGGGCATCTGTGAATGACAATTTGTGAGACATATATCGAATCGTGTGTTTGAGATGAAAAGATGAGATTCCTATCTCCAAATCCTACTGCTAAAGGACATATTTAAGAGAAAGCTCAAAATATAAGGACTAGCTTTGTATTGTAACAAGTGAGGTTCATGAATTGAACTCAAAGCTGACTCGCTCATGGCAAAAGTGGAATTCTTAAGAGAGAAAAAAGCGCAAAAGGAACAGGAGCTTAGAGGAAGAGCAAAGATAAATAACCATCAATAGTAGAACATCCTGAAGGAAAACTGGAGACATCATTGAGGAATCTGGCTCTACTTGCCCATTTCTCAACAGCATTTTCAGCAAAATCTTCTTTATTTTTGGACAAGTGTGGCATTAAATGAAGTTTAGAGCATGGAACTTCGTGGAGGAGAAATTTGTCCCCTCTGGTTTATGTTCTGTACTGATATTTAAGAAAAGCATCTTCAGTCATGTATGTAGTGGCCCCAGGCAGATCTCTAACTAATGAAATCAGCAGCCCTTGCCCAGGCCCAGGTTATTTATAATCCAGAACTTATAGCTCAGCCTTCACTTCTTCAGTATTCCAGTAGGACAAATACAGGGTCTCATCATTGCAGAGTAAACTAAAGACGCATAAAGACTGTGTGACAATTTTTGATAAACAGAATCTCAAACCTCAACACATCCTAGATGACAGCCCTTCCCTATCGTGATTGTATGCATTTAGAGGGAAAGAGCAGGAAGAAAGGATCTCAGAAAAGCTTCCCACTGAAGTTGAACCTGTGGAAACTGAACTTTAACTCTTGAGTCTAGAAATCATGAGTGCACAAAATTCATCTGGTGAATGCATGTTCCAATGCTGAATGGCAACGAGTCCTCTGCTTCTGAAAGCCTGGAGACCTGGGAAAAAGCTTCAGCTGGGGGGAAAATAACATGGCCTCATTTCTCTCATTAGTTCCTATTGCTTTGACTGATGGGGAAGAGCAAGAATCACTTACACACCTTCCCTGAAAACATAGTCATTGAAGGGACACCTTTATCTGTCTTGGAAACACATTTGTAGCCTACAAATCATGTCAAAGATTTTGAATTAAGAAATTGTTAGAGGGAACAGGGAAGAAAATTGTTCTCTAAGATTCATGAACATCCCTACCTATTTGAAAAGGAAAGATTCAGAATGAAAAGACTTATTTTTTGGATGATACAGACTACCAAAGAAATGTGGAGGGATGAATTGATCACTTTGGGATATGACTGTGATTTTTAGCCCATGTTCATACTCCTGTGTAACTATAGTCTTCCTACTTTTTATTTGCTAAATATTATGATTAGTGGAAAATCAACTCCCTGTAAAATTGATTAAAATTATGTCTTTGCTAAAACTGATGAAGAGAGGGGATGAACGAGGTGTAGCTGAGGAAGGAGATGGGTGTGATATCTTCCTGAAATTGAAACTGTCGAAAAATCTCTGACTTCATTCTGCCACTCAATAGAAACCTGTTTCTTTATTCTGCTTGTATGCTGAAGTTCATTCATTCACTCACAACTCTCATTTCCTATTAACTTATGTTTAAAGCATAAGAATATTTGAAAGTATACCTTTAGAAAACACACCAAAGATTGAACAATCAATTGAAGAAGTTAGAGTTGTACACATACCAAGAAGATACAGCACACACTGTGGAAAACGGTAGAGGTTTTTTAGATGGGATCAGCAGAAAGACATGCAAGCGAAGACTTCAAATAATGAAGAGATACATGTTGCAATAAAGATGGAGAGTGATGTTCGGGCAGAAAAACAGGCTACAATGTCTGTGCATCAGAAAGAAGCTTGATGTGTTTGAGCACCTGATTGGAATTGAGTGACAAAGGAATAAGTAGTATAAAGTGATGGGAAGATTACATACTGCTTTAGCAAACAAGACAGGGAAGTTATTTCTAATTCTAACCACAATTGAAAGCATCTAAGAATCTTAACCATGAGAATTTTGTAAATAAATTTATGCTTTGGAAAAATCACTCTGATTGCTCTGTGGAAAGTGAATTGTTGAATTTTTTAAAGAAACTATCCTGTTACATATAACAAATTTGACTGAAAGTCAAGTAGGAACAGTGGGCTTAACACATATTCCAATCAACTACAGAACTTTTAAGTCACACCTGAGTTCCAAATGGAAAAGCAATGGACAGAAATATAAATTCCTGAGTAGTTCAGATTTATATCTCTTCAAAAACCACTGACTAAATAAAAAATTAAAATTTGCTTGGGTTCTATAAAGCAAAGAGATTCCAATAGCTCTCCATGTTCAGTTATCCCATGAGAATACTGTTGCTGTAGTCTTTCTTTTGAATTCCAAACTCAAAATAAATGGGGACTTACAATATCATACGTGGTATTATTAGCAGACATTTTGTGCAGTTACAGAGTAATATTGGATATAAGACAACCACTTAGTCATTTAAATCACCAGAGATTCATACACGTATGCCTCAAAAACAATATTTTTAGTCTCAATGAGATACATATTTCCAGCACATCATAATGAGCATGTTTTACAATATAGTTACAGAATCTGTTACGCACACATACACACACACCCAAAACCATGCAAGCCCTGGAACCTAACCTCAAAGCCAATATAGACTATTTTCTCAGAAGTCTTGGGCACTTCACAGAAGTGTCTGACTCCTTGTTTTAGGTCATAACCTTAGCAATATGTTTGAGAATTCTCACATCTGAACACAAAAGAAGCATTGTTCTTAAGGCAAGAAGTATTCTTTGATGTTGGGGTTTATTGTAATGAATACGCAAAGTACTTATTGCTTTGGAGGTGACGCCAGACAATGTCTGAACACAAAACCTCATATATACAACCTACATTCTAAAGAGAAGTGTCCAAGTAGCATCACACCTTTCAAAGTATTTGTCTTTTTGTAGTATTAGTATTATTTTCGATGCTATAGTTGTGTAGTTGTAAGAATCCCCCCACCTTCCCTATCGCTCTCCCTAATCCCCTCACATACTATTGTCCCTGAAATAGTGCTTCAGCAAGATTCACAAGTTCAACATTCTGCTGTTTATGTGTTTCATGGTATTGTGGGTATAAGAAATAAAAGAAAATCTAATATCAGATTATCAAGATATAGTTAACAGTTTCATTGAAAGTCCTCTTTTTATTCAGGAATAGAGATGCATACTGCAGTGTGTCATCACTTCCTAGTGTGCTAGTCTCCAGTATGTAATTTTTCTATGAGAATATATATATATATATATATATATATATATATATATCATAGAGAATATATATATCATATATATATATAATATTATATATATATATATATATATATATATATATATATATATATATATATATGACTACTAGCTTCCTGAGTAGCATCCGTATAGGGGAAGAGAACTTAAGTCTGGCCATTCTACAGGAAACCAGCAGAATTTGTAGAATCTGAACTGAAATTTCTCTATTAATATTTCACTTCTGCTTATTTTTTATTTCTGTTTCACTAGAAAAGAAATATGATGCTCAGTTTTAAACATAAATATGTACAACTTCTGTTACAATAAAATCTAATGAGTATACAAAGGAAAAAGATTTACAGAATCAGATAGAAAAATTAGAAAAAGGAAAATAATGAGTCTGGAGATAATATAATGGAAGCTAACAAAATATGGAAAAAAAAATTGTTTTTTCCCCTAAGAACTCATTCCAACCTTTAAAAATGGTAAGTTGTAAGGTGAGTTTATAGAACATGATGCTACATAAAACTGAGTTAACTTCTAGAAACTAAGAGAACAATTTTATAAGTATGTTAGGACAGAAAAGGGTCTCACTTATGCTAGTCATTTGCTCAAAAGTGTAAGCCATGTATTCCAAATGCAGTGAAAGGGATTTATAGGATCCCAACTTCATATGCATGTTGGGGGAATCGAAAAAAAAATTTTCTCATCTTCAGAGACCAAGAGGAAAATTAATGCAACCAATAATTTCTCCAAATTAATTAACCTTATAAAATGGAGCCCTATAGAAACTATTTCTCTTCTTTCTTTATTTCCAGAATTGGAAGAGTAGATGTGCCCACATGGACAGATCAGACAAAGCAAGTTTACTGAGGAAGTAAGATAAATACCAAATTTAAAGAAATGGCTCATATTTTCTCCTACGAAACTACTAATTTCTTGAAGTTTCAAATATTACATATTGTTTCATGTATTTTTGTTTTTGTCACCTATGAGTTTTGGGATTTTAAGAGTATTCTCTAACTTCTCTAGATTTGAACTATTTCATTCCAATATAAAAATACTATCTCATAGGGAGGGTGTGAAAATTAAGTGGGAAAACAAACCAAAGTGATTGCTAAACAGTTCAGTTGGTCAAGTCACAACATAAGATTAGATAACTAGCACCTTGTATGTTCTCAACTAGGATGACCCTTCAGGATTGCATTAAAATACTTCTTGTGAACATTCTGACTGAATTAACTGGCCAATATTGGCAGAAAACTACTACAAATTTATCTAATATGTGATCTAACATCAGATCCAAACAAAAGGAGAGGTGTTGCATGCCAGCAGGAAAAGTAAAACTTGGGAATGGAGTGTCTCAACAGCATAGACCATTAATCAAATGTGATTTATTCCATCAGATATCCTAGAAATCACTATTATGATCTCTTAATAAGTGCATCAGGTCCTGGGGAGAGGAAGTAACAGACCTGACACTGGAACAAGCAGCTGTTACAAATTAGTGGAGTAGAACTCTGAATGGGGTGCAGTGAGGACAGTAATGAACAGGTACCACCATCACTCCACAGTACCAACTCAATCCCTGTGGAAACTCTAGTTTTTTTGAGGTGCTCTGGAAATTTGTTTTATTGTGTAATAGCTTAGCGCACATTGTCTCGATGTAAGCCAATGTAACCAGCTATCACAGAATATATGCCTTTAACAAATGAATTAGTGCACATCTAGACCTATGTCTCAAGCCACTCGGCTCCTTCTGACGTGTGAATCTTAGCACAGTCCTTGAATAAAGATCAGGCTATATGTGCGTACAGAATAAAGGGGGCAGCCAGTTGGTAAACGGACCTAACAAGACCGCTCTATCAAAAAACAGAAAAAGAAGAAAGGAAATGCTTATGAAGGAGACATTTAAGACATGATTGTCATCAGCAATACGGTTAACTCCTAACTCTTTCAGCAAGATCTCTTCAATTTGATTTGCTTGTGAGAGAAACTACACCTGAGAAAACTCCTTTTGGTATCATGTCAGATGCAAGTCTACAGATAAAGGTGTTTGAGAACATAAGCACAACTGAAATGCCAGGTACCTAAGGTTATTTATTATGATTATCTGAAGTGTTCAACAAAGAGATTTGGGATATTTGAATAAGCTTAATGGAATCAAGGCAAGATATTTAGATATAAGGAGCCAGTGCTTTATGAGACAATTTCAGGAAGGTTGCTTTGGGACTGTAGGTCTTGACCTCCCCTTTCTTAAGAGTTTTCATTTTATGCAATTTCTAATGACAAGTTCTTTCTTTGCCACCTTGCTGAGAAATCAACCTTCTCCCTATTTCCAGCAGGTTTTATAACTCAGCCAGGGCTGGACCAGGCCAAAGCCAAGGGCCAGAAACTTCATTCACATCTCCCATATTGGTGTTGGAGACCTAAATACTTGAACCATCTTCTACTGCCTTCCCAGGCACAGAAACAGGAAGCTACATGGGAAGTAGAGCCGCCAGGATTTGAATCTGTACTCCTGTATCAAATACCGGTTTCCACAAAGGATGGCTTAACCCACTGCACCATAATGCTGATGATATATAACACAAAACATCTTTTCATATGCTTATTTCCTTTCTGTGCATTTTCACAGAGCTGCCTAGTAAGATCTTGGACTCTTTTCAAATGAGTTCTTCAGTTTCTATGCTGAATCTTACACTATGCTAATTACTGAGTAACAATAGAGCTTACGTCTACCGGGAAGACAAATAATATAAGGTGAATCAAGAAAACCTGCATCATTTTTTGCTACTTGACTATTACATATATAACAGGGTTCTGAAACAGAAAACATTGAGATACATGTGTATTTAGGTGGAACAGTCTGGAAAATCACTATAATTTTAAGTTACTACCTAAAAAAGAAGAAGAAGCAGAAGAATGAAGGCATATACAGATATAGAAGGAAAGATAAGGAAGAGGTCAGTTAAGCTGTAGCCAGTTTGTGCTGATCTTGGCAGGCCGAGAGGAATTTAGATTTGATTCTGTGAGTGTGCCAAATGATTTCCATTAAAGACAGTACAGGTCTTTTTATTTAAAATAGACTAAGGACAGCCAAGAATGCAATTGGTGAAATTTGTTGAGACAATATTATAAGAGTGTGAAAGAAATATTAAAAAGAAGGACTTCTAGAGTCTCCCCATCAAATGCAGAGGATGGAAGAGTCAAAGATTACCAACGGAAGTCAAAGTTTCAGATGCAAAAGCATGAAGTTTGAGAAACGTGCCATTCACGTAAGAAGAAAAGGAAGATATCAGAGTACAATTCCGAAAGTCCATGAAAAATAATCTTAAGGGATTCTTTTATTTCCATGAAAAACAAGTTGAAATGAAGTGTGGAGGGCTTTTTTTTCATACTACCTCTAAACTTAAGTATTCATGTTTTCCCTGCATTCCAAAGCATCACTGTATTGCTAAGACTTGCAAACAGCTTCATTCTCCACAATAGACAAAGGCAGAAAAAGTAAAACAAAGACTTGTATTTGCTTGATTAAGAAGATTTATATATATATTATATATATATATGCACATACATATATATATACTCTGCCTTTCAATAACAATCCAACTTCAACTTTAATTTAATATAACACAGTGTTTCTCAAAAACACATGAAACCTGAGCATTTTTCAATTTAAAAACAAAAATTCCGTAAGGGCCAAATAATGAACTGATGAATGATTTCTTAGGATCTGCATTGTTTAACTGGGCACAATATAAATAGATAATCCTTTTTCTCCCTCTGAGGTTTCAAACAGCTTGCTTTTTCCACTCTTAAAATAATGTGCTCACTATTTTAATTCATCAAAGGATTATTGGGTAAAAATGTGTAACATGTCTTGAAACAACACCACATCATGAATTCCCTGGTGGAGCTGCGGCCTGAATCATACACACCATTGTTTTTCTGTTGTGCAGGCACTGCCTTCACAGCCAGCCATGAATGAATGACACAGTCAGGATGATTCTTTACATAGTCTACAGCCAAGTTCAAAAACTAAGCTGGTTGGCCATCTGCACCTGGTATACAGGTCCTTTCCTTACGTAGGCTCTGGGGTGGCCCTTTGCAGTAGGGAGGCCCAGATTTAATACTGACGTATTCCTTTCCTACTGTCCCACTTGGGGAACAGTCTCACTTCACTTTCATGATGAATCCATGTGCTTTAGTTATCAAGTCAAATATGCCACCCACCCACGTCCAGTACCAGAAGGGGAAAAAGAAAAAGACTGTTTGGCTGAATTCAGCGGAATACATTCAAAAATCCTACATAACAAATCCTGTCTGATTCAATCATTGCTTTTCTTCTCAGTCCTATTTTACTGAGAATTATACTTTGGCTCAAATGCATATTAACAAGGAAATCTATGTTTGTGTGTTTGTGGTGACCTGTTCTGAATGAGCCCGTTCTATTAGAACAAAGTGAACCAAAAAAAAAAAAGCGCCTGATAGACTGGGGAGGGTAATTCCTGGAGAAGGATGTGCTGACAGCTCTGAATGAATAGCTCTCCTCCTGGAGAACCCAACTCCAGTTGGCCTCCAGGCTTGGACAACTTACTCACCAGAATCCCAGAAGGGCAGTCACATCTAACCAAGTTCTGGAAGTGATTAAATAAGAGACCTCCATCAAGAAAAAGCAGACCTTCAACCAGCTATATGCGGATTTTTTTTTTCTAGTGCAATCAAATCAAATGAAGTTTTTAATCAGTCCCTGATTTCTCCACCTGCTTTCTATGTTGGTGCATGATAAGCTAAATGTACTTATCATGTTAGAAGAGTATAGGTTATTCAAGAGCAGATAAAACTCCATGATCCTCTAAGGAAGTAGAATTAGATGTTACCAAGACATATATCAGGTCTACAATGTGGGGTGGTGGGGAAAGTCGCTATCATCAGTTCCAGCATCCTTTGCAAGAACCAGTACAAATACTCCACTTCCAATCCAATTTCCTGCTAATGGCCTGGGAAAGTGGCAGACTTAGGATGGCCTATGTTCTTAGGTTTTGTACTCATGTGGAAGACCTAGAAGAAGTTTCTGGCTCCTGGCTTCAGCCTGACTCAGCCCAGGTTGTTGCAGCCATTTGGGGAGTAAATCAAAAATTTTAAAGTGTGGGAAAGGGATCATTATGAAGTTTAATGTAAAGTGTTAAGGGCATAAATAACTCCATTCCATTGAAATTTTGCATAAAGCCTTTGAGAAAATGGAGCCTTAGAAATGTTAAGTGAGCAGCCAAGAGCCCAAGAGAGTGGCCTCTGCTGAGGGTAACCCCTGCTCAGCGCCAAGGCCTTTTAAGACCAATGAATGACCATTTGTGAAATGTTCCAATCACTTTCTGAAACCCTGAGGCAAAATCTCGTGAAAAGAGAGTCCAGAAACTTTTTTAGAATATTCAATGCATAGTGTGATTATATCAAAATGATCCTCAAATCACTTCATATTTCATGGCAGGGTTTCTTGAATCCTGAAATAATAAATAACACAACTTTTACCTCTCTGGTTTATATGGAACTTTGAAAAGTTCAAGTCTCAGAAATAGAGAGCGGGATGGGGGTTATCAGGGGTTGGAGTCAGGGAAAAAAGAATGGAAGAAAGGGAAATATGGATCAAAGAATCCAAAATTTTGGAAAGACATTAGGAATAAGTTCTACTGATCCAGTTCATGTGACAATAATTAGTTAACATCCATGTGCTAATGCTTCAGAATTAGAGGAGTAGGTTTTAAATCATCATCACAAAGAAATGAGAACTATGCAAATTACTAGACACATTTATTAGACAAATGTAATAATTTAACAATGTATGCAGGTGTCAAAACATCACCCATAAATGTACCCATAAATTACATAAATCATATAATCATGATTTGCAAATTATACACATAATAAACTAAGTTAGAACAAGTTTGCATAGAGTGTGTGAAATGTCTGGTTCTCTGAGAAGCATCAGCTATTCCCAAGAAACAGAACATTTTTATTCCATTTCCGTAACCCCTAATGTTCCCTGTTGTTTTATTCAGGGGCCACTGATGCAGCCACAGAACCTACTGAAACCCCTGGTATTATGCTGACTTGTGTCCATAAAAAGAATTAGCAAGAGGAGAGGGAATTTTGATGTCAAGAAAAGGATTACATTTATCACGATGTGTGTTCATAAATATTTGGGATGCATCTCTCTGTTAAAGAAGTACCTATTGGCCTTATTAGTCAAAACAATCTGCAACACAAATGTTGCAAAAACCATGCTATTCCTGCTTTTTTCACACTGCTGCTGCCTTAATTTTATTCATTTGCCTGTGTCCAAAGCCCCTATTTTACCTGCAATTCCACTCACTGTATTACATTTCGAATCTGGATTTACAGGAAATGATTTATGCACCACTACCTAGGCAATGAAAGAGGAAAGTGTACAAAAAGAACTGCACATTTTAGAAAATACTCCAGCTACCAAATATTAGGGGACAGATGGTGTTGCCTATGGGCACTGCTTTCCTAACTTTAACTGCAATTGTTTTTAGAAAGAAGATGCCAAATTTTTTCAAAGACACACTATGTAATAATTTTACATTCCTATTTAAAAAAACTCATAAAGCAATAATAAAATTTCAGTCAGTAAACAATGTTAGCTTTAAATTCTTAAAAGTCACTAGACATAATTCCAGGCAATCTAACTCCCAAAGTACAACTTTGCTTTTAACTGGAAATAAGGCATGTTTTCTTTCTGTACACAGAAATTAATTATTCAGTGTGTAAGCCAAGCTCTTTTCACTACTTCAATAACCACACAAGAATGTATCAGCCAAAACTAAGCCTGCCATTTTGAAGTATTTCAGATCCAAGAGAAGAAAACAACCATTCTAATTCTTTTCTAGTGGGGAAAATCATGTCCACTCCCAAATCATAGACCCGAAGAGGAGGACAAGTTCCTGTTTAGGATGAGAAAAAAGGTGGGAGAATTGTGATAAAGGATTTCCTAGGGGCGAAATATGCCACTTTAGGGAAGCAGACAGGCAAGAGCCCCTACAGTACATTCATCCGTGTTCCGTCTGACTCCAGATAAGATAGAACATTTCTGATTTATGGAACAAAATAGAATCAATTAAAGGCACACACCTGCATGTACGTGAGCACGCACACACGCACACGCACAAATACACCTGACAGTAACACATCTGGCAGAGTTTCTTTATTTCTTTCTTCTATTTCTATCACTGTGCTTATATCCAAATCTTTTGGGTTCTCTGGTTTCCAAATTTTTCCTTTGCACATTAAGGCTGTAGGACAACACAGTGACCTATCTTCTGAATGCGTTTCCTGCTTTGGTGACCACTTACCAGTAGCTTGGTCCACCCAAATATACTGACCAGACGGCTGCCCCGCCGACATTGCCGCTTCCCCATAAGCTGCTGGGCAGATTCACCCACCTGTCTTTCACTGCAAGCAGCAGTCAGGCAGCCTGTTTTGAGAAATTTGACCCACTGGAGTTCAGAAAAGCAAGTAGGGGCTCCCAAATACTCATCCATAACCACAGGAAGAAACTGAGCAGACTTCCTCCAAGTAAGTCAGCCCTGAGGTTATTCACGCAGTTTTGTTGCTCTGAGGAAGACCCCAACCAGGTGCAGGTCCTGCATGAACGTCAGATGCTGACAGCTGTCTCGACCCACTCAAGAACGCATGTTACTACACCTGTCTAAGCCTAATGCAGCATCTCCCTTTCTCGCACAACCTGCGGAAAGTAGCGAGAGCCTCAAAACCCACAGCTGATTATACCACAGATCCCATCTAAGAAAGCTACACTGGCTACTCAGTAGGCTACTGAGACCCACGCACACTGCTGACACTGATGGCAGCTGAAGAAGCTACATTAAAGCCTTTAAGGCCGGGCCCAGTGTGATAGCCTAGAGGTTAGTCCTCGCTTAGCACGCACTGGGATCCCATATAGGAGCCAGTTCTAATCCCGGCCGCTCCACTTCCCATCCAGCTCCCTGCTTGTGGCCTGGGAAAGCAGTCAAGGACGGCCCAAAGCTTTGGGACCCTGTACCCACGTGAAAGACCCGGAAGAGGCTCCTGGCTTTGGATCAGCTCAGCTCCAGCCATTTTGGCCACTTGGGGAGTGAACCATCTGACGGAAGACCTTCGTCTCTGTCTCTCCTCCTCTGTATATCCGCCATTCCAATAAAAATAAATAAATCTTAAAAAACAAAAAGCCTTTAAGGCCGATGCAGCACCATCAACAAAGTCTGGAGAAGAACATTTGCTAGAATTAATGAAGGCACTGATCTGCCAAATGCAAAAAGCATGCACAGTGATCTAGAGAGAGACACACAAAGAATCAACATATCTGTGAGCAAATACGCACTACCACTAATCATTGAGGAAATGCAAACTAAAACCACAATAAGGAATCATCTCACTCCAATTAGAATATTTGTTGTTATGAGTTTGATAGGACTTGACTTTCCAAACACATTAGATGCTTCAGCTCTGAAGTCTCAGTAATAGTTTTTGGATTTAGGATGGAAATTTGATCTAATTATGTCAGAAAGGTGGTTCTAGCAGGTCTTTAGGTTATTGGGAGACTGTCTCAAAAGCAAGTTTTTGCTAGGGAGTTGATTATTGAAGCAACATTTAGCCTAGTTTTTCTCTATGCTTCGCGCCTTTTCATGTGATTATTGCACCAACTCAATAGAAACCAGACTAATGAGGCTGAACTATGAACTGCCGAACTGCTAATCAAAATCAACATTTTCCTTCTCAAGAAGTTTATCTCAGGGATGCTATCGTTTGAGTAACACTGATTCACTGAAGTCCATCTTAGTCTTCACTTTCCGAATGAGAAAACTGAGACGTAGAACAGTTAAATAACTCACCAAAGTTTACTAGCTAATAAACAGTAAGGCTAAGATGCCAACATAGAGTCCTCGCTAATGGTTGAGTCCTTTTAAGTAACTGACCGCAATATATGCCAATATGCAGGTATAATTAGCAGCATTCATAAGCAGTAATATTTTTCTTTAAATTATAAAATCCCTCAATCTAGATATGGCAGTTTGAATTTTGTTTGAAAGTCATACAATTAAAACAGAAAAAAAGACATACTAAGGAGTAGAGGAAGAAGAGAGAACATGTGATTGTCAGTCAACATATAAGTTACACTAAATACATGATACAAGGGTGCCTGGATCCCTTAGTTCTTGCTAAATTTCTATCAATCAGTAGCCACATAACTTGGCTAAGCCTCATTTTCTTTACCTGTACTTTGCAGGCCTTGAAGAAAATGCTTTCTGACATTCCATGAACCCTTGATTCAAGTTCACTACAGAGTGAATTCTAGCGAATTGTCCCTATTTGGACAAACACCCTCTGTGCAACCAGCTATATTCTCTGTTACAATGTAAGTTTTTAAACAATGAAGCTTGTGTCTTAATGTTAAAGAAGCATATTGGCTAAAAGCAGACTTGTTTGCTCTCAGATCTAGATCCATTGTCTGTAGCTCTAAGTTATTGGGAGAGTTACTCAACCACTCCATATCTCTAAATCCTTGTCAGTAAAATGGAGGTAATGCTACATGACATGTAGAATTGCTTTGAGGGGACCCAACACGATGGCTCAATGGCTAAATACTCACCTTACATGCACTGGGATCCCACCGGTTCTTGTCTCAGCTAATCTACTTCCTCTCCAGCTCCCTGCTTAGGGTCTGGGAAAGTAGTAGTGGATACCCCAAAGCTTTCGGACTGTAGCTGTATGGGAAAGAAACTCCTGGCTCCTGGCTTTGAATTGGCTCAACTCCAGCCGTTATTGTCATTTGGGAAGTGAACCAGCAGATGGAAAATCTTTCTCTCTGACCCTCCTTCTCTCTGTAAATCTGATCAGCCGTCACTATAAAATAAATAAATCTTTTTTTTTAATTGCTATGAAGGTCATTTGACATGCAAGTCATTTGCAATACTCCTTTACATTAAACAGACTCTCATTAAGGTCAGGTCTTATAATCTGTGTCTAAAAGTTTCTGAAAAGTATCAGAGGCCCAGATGCTCACTGGATAACTACAAGATTAACTTATTCTACAATATTTAAGTTTTGAAACTGAAAGAGTCCGAACTAATGGCAATTGCCAATGATTTTTGCACTTCTTAATATAAAATGAGGTGTTTGTGCTAACTCAGTATATTTTACATTATATTAGGTCATAATTTTAAGATTACTGTTGAATAGAAACTTAACATGCTCTTGTGCCTGGTTTAAAGTTTCAAAGTCTGGCAAAACTCTGCCCGAATTTCATAGATTAGAGATTGTGACAAAGGGCATTATTACCATTGCCAACCATCCACTTTGAGATGTTTACATGGACAGAGACTATGATGGGATGTGGTTAGATAAGAGGTTTGGAAGTGCTATGAAAGAGCAACATGCAATGCAATGTTTGGACTACAGCATGATCTCAATTCTTCACTATAATTAGATAATAAGCCCTAATTTATGAAATTTCCTGCCTTGGCAAGATTCACAGCATTCTTCACCACAAATTCTTCTATCCTGTTTCTGCCTGAGACCAAGTACATGATAATAATGTTGTTAATATTCCTAACATAATAATGTCAGCTCATTTGTAGCAATAAACTCATTTTAATTGAATTTAGCTTGCAAGTTACATTTTGGTGCACCGCATCTTCAGCTAAATAGACATCTATGTATACAAAGTATCATTTAGAAATGCTAGTACAAAACACAGCATCATTGCAATGAATTAGCTCCATACTTCAGCTTGTCCTTACTCAGAAAAACAGGACTGTAACAACAAGCTCTTATTAATTATTCCACGAAGATCAAGAGTCACTTCGAAAGGAGCATATGTTCAGGTATTACAAAGACCTGAAGTGTTATTTCTCCAAAACTGATTTCTAACTTCATTAGCCAGAATGATTTATAAAGAAAGATTATTCCATGTGCAAACTTGATCTTCTTTAATAAACATTTGAGTAGAAAGCGTAGTAAGATTAACACATAGGTTGATACAAACATCTGGATTTTGTTTTGTTTTGACAGTACACACTTGATAGAAATTTGACACAGAATTAGGGGAAATAGACGAGTTTCAGGCTCCACACTTTCAGCAATCACCTCACTCTATGTGCTTCAATTTTCCCATGAAGTAACGATGGGATTGCTAAATTATAGTTCTATTATACTCTATAATCCCATAATCTCACCTCTCTCTCCTAAAGACCAGGTGTTGACTGTGAAATGATTTACTTGCATTAATGTGAAAACCAACAAGCTACACTAATGAAGTATATAGCACATTTTAGCTTTGAAACATTTTGTTTCCAACCAGTTTCTTAAAACAGTGATGATACAGCAAATTAATTCTTTAGCATACTAAGTTTTTTCTCAAGAATGAGCAACAGAAATCAGTTAAATGACAATAATCGCTTCCATATGTTTATCACACAATGGTATTTTAATATCCATGATTCTTGAAATAAACTTGATAGATTTTTCCAATGAAGTGTTGAGTGTTCATATTGTGTGTCATTCTTGCTTTTATTTTTGTTTTTTGAGAGACCAAGAGTAGAGAGTCATAGTCAACCGCACACACATTCAAAGCTTGCATCTACTGGTTCACCCACCAAATGTTCACAGCTAGAGCTGAGACTGGCTAAATCTCCTAGCTCAAAACCCAGTCTTGTTCTCCCGTGGGGGTGGAAGGAACCCAACCACATGAGCTGTCAGCTACTGCCTCCCAGCGTACACATGAGAAGGAAGCTAGAGCTGGGAATGCAACAGGGACTGAAACATAGGCACTCTGATATAGCACCAGGCCATCCAACAGCCATTAAAACACCAGGTCAATAACACCAGTAAGACTGGCCCACATGAATAAAAGCACCAACAGCACTTGTTGGCGAGGTTGTGGGGAAAAGGGAACCCTACTCCACTGCTGGTGGGGCGGCAGGTTGGTACAGCCTCTATGGAAATCAGTATGGAGAACATTCAAACAACTCAAAATCGACATACCATATGATCCAGCAATAGCACTCCTAGGAATATACCCAAAACACCTGTTTTATGAGAAGCCAACATGCACCCCTATGCTCATAGCAGCACAATCAGTAATTGCAAAAACATGGAAGCAACTGAAATGCCCATCAGCAGAAGACTGGATAAGAAAGCTATAGTTCATCTACTCCATGGAATACTACTCAGCTATTAAAAAAAACACAAAATGCAGTTCTTTGTGGCCAAATGGGCCAAACTGGAAACCATAATGCTAAGGGAAATGAGCCAATCCCAAAAGGTCAGATACCACATGTTTGCGTTAATTTAAGAGGATATGATGTTATGTAAAACATGTTATTTTGTGTATATTATGTTATATGTTGTGTATAAACTAAAACTGAATTGACAATGAGGTGATCACAGAAGATGGTTAAGAAATCGCAATTGTTTTTAACATACTGGTTACTCAATACTATAACTATTAATTACACTATTAATTGTTGCTGATGGTATGTTGGAGCCTTTAATTGATCAGGTTGATAATCTGATGGTTCTGCCCTCGGACCGGACAGGGTCTCCCCAAGAAGCTGAGGAACTAGACTGGACTATAAGATGTTGGACTCTATGTTTAGTTTGTGCTTGCAAAGAGGGAATTTCAACAGTACTTGATCAGTGGATATGCAACAAGGTGGAATATTCCACATGGGGGAAGGGCAGGGGGAGGGGTGGGGTGATTCCCAGTTCCAACGAAACTGTATCACATAATACAATGTAATCAATGAATAAAAAAAATATATAAAAATAATAAAAATAAATAAAATATTCTAAAAAAAAAACACCAGGTCAAATGCCTGCCTTGAAATTTTAAGCCCAAGACCATATGTGCCATTCAAAATTACTACTCTTTTAAACATTACTCCTTGTTATGATCAAGCCTGATTTATTTTTATCTCCTTTTCTGAAAAAAATATTTATTTATATAAAGCATATGTCATATATTTTGTATTTACATCCTTACCAGTATATGATACCTCCCACTTTACTCTCTCTCCCTAATTCTTACCCTCTCTCCATTTTTCTTTCATATTTTTTAATGTTTACAATGATATGCCTCCTGTTTACTTCATAACCACCACTTTAATTGAACAAGTTGAAAGCAGAAAAGCCACTGTGCCTCACGAGTATAGATACATGCTATAAACAACAGATTGCAAAATGTCATTTTCACCCATACACATTACATTTTTTATACACTATACATTAGCTACCACAAGTTAAAGAAAGTGTATGATATTCATCTTTTAGGATTCAGCTTATTTCACTTAGCATAATGGTCTCAAATTAGATTTCATTTTTTTTTTATGACTGAGCAGTGTTTCATCACCCCATTAAATATGGCTCTCATAAAAGTCTAAAATAGCAAATTCTAACAAAGATGTTAAAAAAAAGAAAGGTTCTCACTATTGGCGGGAGTATTTTCTAGTACAAACATTATAGAAACTGTGTGACAATCCACAGAAATCTGTAAAATGATCTACCGTATAATCCAGCCACCCCACTCCTGGGAAATGACCCAAAGCAAATGAAATAAGCATAAGAAACAGTTATTTCTGCCCCCATGTTTATTGCAGTTCAATTCACAATAGCTAAGATATGGAATCAATCCAGATGTCCATGAACCAATGAATGATTGGACAAGAAAAATGTGGAATATGTAAACCATTCATTCAGTGATCCTATTAAGACAAGTAGAATTTTCAAACATATTCTCTCATGTTACTTCAAATGTGTTATTTCCAGTGGTAGAAAACGAAGCACATAACATTGAAGGTATAACTGTACCTTATACTCAGCTGACAGACCTAGTAACATTTCTTTAAGAATATATTATATTGGGGCCCGACGAGATAGTGTAACATTTAAAGTCCTCACCTCGAATGAGTCAGGGTCCCATATGGGCGCTGGCTCTAATCCCGGCAGCCCTGCTTCTCATCCAGCTCCCTGCTTGTGGCCTGGGAAAGTAGTCGAGGCTGGCTCAAAGCTTTGGGACCCTGCACCCAATATATATATTGGGTCTGGCATGGTAGCTTGGTGGCTAAAGTCCTCACTTTATAAGTTCCAGGATCGTGTCATTGTGCTGTGCGTGTCTCAGCAGCTCCTCTTCCCATCCAACTCCCCGCTTGTGGCCTGGAAAGGCAGGCAAGACAACCCAAAGCCTTGAGACCTTGCACCCATGTAGAAGACCCAGAAGAAACATGTGGATCCTGGCTTCGGATTTGCTCAGCTGTAGCCACTGTACCCACTTGAAGAATGAATCAGTGAACAGAAGTTCTTCCTCTCTGTCTTTCCTTCTCTCTTTATATCTGCCTTTCCAATAAAAATAAAAGAAATTTTTAATATATGTAAATATATATAAAGAATTGATTCTGTACACTGCCACCAAGGCAACACAAAATACTGTAAGCAAAATATATTGTCTTTCTAGATAATTATAATTGCATAGGAAATTAGGTCATAGTCTGTTTCTGTGAGAAAAGGCAGAACTAGAACCCCTGCAGTGGGATGTGGTCTGGTTTTTCTGGTCTCGAATTGAACAACCCTCAGATAGTCATTCATTAACTCACCCTAACATCCTGCTGGAATCATAGCCACCACCACCACAGCAACGCACCACTAATCCATAAAGAGATGAAGTCAGAGGTCCGTGGAAGGCATATGGTTTGCACAAGGAAGTAGGATATTATGCAATTTTCTTCAGTTAGTCCTTTTATAGGATTTTCAGAGGTTTACTCAAAATATTATAGTGGACTACATCATGTTTTCTGCAAAGATGTTGAATAATTTGATTACTCTGCATGTGCTGATTGAAAATAGACATTAGGGATCTATGAGTTATCACATTCGAACAGAAAACAAAAAGAATAAGAAAAGAATTTCAAATAGTCTGTGAGCATGAGTCACAGGTTTAAAGTCGAAGGGATTGTTTGCTTCTGTATTTTAGCTGGAGGAGAAGAGTGCTGTTAAGTCTCACTTTTGAAAGTAATCTATACACATGACACAGATGGTTTGCACCCTATAACACAATGCCATTATTAATTAACATAAATAAATCAAAAAGTTTGAAAGATAAGGTGTTTTGTCATTAAATGTTTTTGTAAGTACAGAATTTAGGGAGAGTTTTGGTTATTCTGATGTTGAAACTAGAGATTCTCATCTCAAATGTTTTGCACATAGATGGTCAATAAATGTTCACTGAATGAATGGTGAACAGCCAAACATAGTCTATCCACTGAAGTTGCACACACATCATTCCTGCAAGTAGAGATAGGCTGGCAAACACATTCCTGAGCAGCTCAGATCAAAGGGATGGTTTTTCACTACTTTAACACATAACAGAAGATAAGATGAGGAGAAGTGGTGACCACTGACAGATGCAGTCCTCCAAAACTTGAAGTTGCCCCTTGCAGCTCCCAATGGACCCTCACAAGGCCCTACTGTTCTCCCCTTCTTTCATATAACTTAAACTTGCTAAATCCATCTCTCCGGGAAAATCACCCGACTCCCAGCCCTTTTAGAAGATGGTCCTTCTACAGAACTGAGACTGAGATACAACAAATGATTCCCTTGTATCAAAACCTCCAATCTTGATTTCATTTTCAGCTTCTTTCAGATTTTTTCCAACATTTAATCCTCTGTCCAGACACCAAGTTTCCATCCTTCTCTTCTTAACTGCAGAATCAACCCGTATCTCTTTGACTTAGAATCACTTTGTCCACAAGCAGTGCTCCCTACAAAACCTCTTCTTATCTGGTTCATTTTATTTGCCCTATAAATTCTACCATTAGTTCTATAACTAGTGAATTACAGAAGCTAGAATTACTAATCACTACTACAAGATGCGCTAGACGAAAACTCCAGGCAACTCCGCAATTTTTCTGCCATTTCTTAGTTAGGTGGACAGTTATGCCCATCATGTTAACTAAAAAATAAAAATGATCAACATGGGATTTTAACTCAGAGTTACTTAAGTTTCAAGTGCAGTATCTCAACCAACATTTTTCAATGACTGCTTCTTCCAGCTAATGCCACAATCCTTTGTGAAATGGCTATTACTGAAATTTCTCTGTTTCATTTACAATATCTTGACTTGCTAGCCATGCTTTCTATACTCTCCAAGATTGGAAAGAAAGAGGAAAAGAATAAACAAAATTTGATTTGACTGATGCTATTCAGATATGACTTCAAATTCTTTGTAACTGACACATGCTTAAGAATGGCTAATTCTCGGGCCCGGCAGCGTGGCCTAGCGGCTAAAGTCCTTGCCTTGAACGCCCTGGGATCACATATGGGCGCCGGTTTTAATCCTGGCAGCTCCACTTCCCATCCAGCTCCCTGCTTGTGGCCTGGGAAAGCAGTCGAGGACGGCCCAAGGACTTGGGACACTGCACCCGCGTGGAAGACCTGGGGGAGGTTCCAGATTCCCAGCTTCGGATTGGCGCACACCGGCTGATGCGGCTCACTTGGGGAGTGAATCATCGCACGGAAGATCTTCCTCTCTGTCTCTCCTCCTCTCTGTATATCTGACTGTAATAAAGTGAATAAACCTTAAAAAAAAATGGCTAATTCTCTTGTGTTGATTTGGAGAGTCAATGAACATTTATCCTACAGAACTCTCCAACTCCAAAATCCGGCAACTTATTTTTTAATTGAAAATGCTGATATACAGAGAGAAGGAGATACAGAAAGAAAGATTTTCTATCTGATGGTTAACTCCCCAAATTGCCGCCACAGCCAGAGCTCAGCAAATCCAAAACCAAGAGCCAGGAGCTTTTTCCAGGTTTCCCACATGGGTCCAGAGTTCCAAGGCTTTCAGCCATCCTCTACTGCTTTCTCAGGCCACAAGTAGGAAGCTGGATGGGAGGTAGAGTAGCCAGGACATGAAGCAGTAACAGTATGGGATCCTAGCATATGCAAGGTGAGAATTTAGTCACAAGAGTATTGTGACACACCAAAATTCAACAACTCTTTCCTTTTCTCAGATTTGACACCTTGGAGAGAACCCAGATGGCGGCATAGAGTACAGACACGTTTGATAAGGCGGAAAATCTTTAGGCAGGGAGAAGTACATAAGTACATTACAGGGGATAAGTAGGGCTCAGGCAGTAAGCAGGGGGTACCAGGAACCCCCCTGGACACAGGGAAGCTGCGGAAACGAGACAGCAGTGTTGTAGTAGATCGAAGAACCCACCAGCAGTCGGCAAGCAGCAACTCAGACCCCAGTGATCCGGTCTCCGACGATCCAGGCTCCGGCAATCCGTTTCCAACGCCAGCCATACATCCAGCAGTGGACTCCACACAGACGTTGTGACCGTCAGGTGAGAGCCTGTGTCTGCATGGGAAGCTAGGAAAGCGAGTGTGGTCTGGGAGCAGACAGACAAGCTGAGTGACTGGGACCAGCTGCAGGCAGAGAGAGTCGGGGACTAAGGGCGCCATCTTGTGTGGAGAGGCGGAACACGGAGTTGACAGAGCAACACACAGGCCCCTTTCTGGTTGTTCATACCGAACTGAACCAAGGGTGGAGGGGAGCACCAGCTTTGCTCCCTGCAGGGTCTGTGTGGTCCCTGGAACTGAAAGCCAGCAGCTGCAGTTCTCCACCTGGAGCCATATCGGGTGGCAGGGCAGCAGGTGTGAACTCTAAGTAGAGATCCAGAGTGGGTGTGTTGCTGGTTAATTGCACAGAGCTGAGCCCACAGCAACAGCCTTGCAGCCTGTGGGGTCTGTGTGGTCCCGGGAGCTGATGGCGACAGCCCCCTGATCTTTACTGGTGCCTCATACGGGCGCCATCTTGGACACTGACGCATGTGCTCCAAACACTGATAAATTGGAAGAGGAGGAATTGCAAACTGCACATGCGCTAATTCAGCAACTCTCAGATAACAGTGTCATGTGAGCAGATACTGTTACACTGAAGGGAGGTCAGCTGAATCGCCCAAGGACTGACCTGGGGACAAAAACACCTCCATCTTAGAGCACTGCATAGGCTCCAAGGAAAAAAATAGTCCATAAGGCACGCCTCCAACTCCACGCAAAATAACCCCAGGAGGTACTTAGACCTGTTGGCCAGCAGGGGGCGACAAGCTCAGTGCTGCTTACAATATCAGTGCCACAGACAAAGCAATTATTCAGGACAGCTGTGTTCCCCAAATCCAGGACACTGATTGAACATAACAATCAACTTATAGACCTGTAGGTAATACACCATAGAGATGATTTCGTCAACAGATTGGCAACTACAAAAGGTAATAGACAAGACAAAAGCACTATGAATGTTACTGAAGTCTCTCCAACAAAGGAGCAAAAGCTTCGCCCACTCCCAGAGTTAACTGAGGAAGACATTGAGAAAATGGGGGACAAAGAACTCAGAAAACTCATTGCAAAGCTGCTGGTCAACAATGAGAAGTACAAACAAAAGTTCAAAGAAGAAATAGCGGTAATACATCAAATTAAGGCTGATATATCAGAAATGAAGAACACAGTAGAGCAAATTAAAAATACAGTGGAGAGTCTCAACAACAGAATGAATGAGGCAGAAGAAAGAATTTCAGAATTAGAAGATAGTTCCTGTCACCATGAAGAAACAAGCAAAAAGCCGGAAGCAGAGCTAGGTCAAGCTAAAAAAGTATCCAAGAATTAAAAGATATAATTAAAAAGGTCTAACATAAGAGTTATGGGAGTTCCAGAAGGTGCAGAAAGAGAAGCTGGGATTAGAGGAGTATTCAGTGAAATAACACAGGAAAGCTTCCCTAATCTGAGCAAAGAATTAGAAAGTAATATACAGGAGGGCTACAGAACTCCCAACAGAGTTGACCAAAACCGAACTTCATCACGACACATGATAATCAAGATCTCTTCAGTTGAACAAAAAGAAAAAAAATCCTTAAATGTGCACGAGAAAAAAATCAGGTGTCATATAGGGGAACCCCAATCAAACTCACAGCTGACTTTTCAGAGGAAACGTTACAGGCCAGAAGAGACTGGAGTGACATATTCCAGATTCTAAAAGAGAAAAATTTTCAACCCAGAATAACTTACCCTGCAAAGCTCTCCTTTGTCTTTGAAAATGAAATAAAATTCTTCCACAATAAAGAAAAACTTCAAGATTTTGTCTCATCTACACCTGCCCTACAAATGATACTCAAGGATGTTCCCATGAAAGAAAAAAGAAATAGCAACCACCAGAAACAAAGGCAAATGTGGAGAACATCCCACTAAAAGGCTAACAGAAGACCCAACCATAGAACAACACATCGCCAAAATGACAGGACCAAACTACCCCTTATCCATAATAACGCTGAATGTAAATGGCTTAAAACTCAGCAGTCAAACGCCATAGATTGGAGGACTGGACCAAAAAACAAAACCCAATTATCTGCTGCTTACAGGAGACGCATCTCACCAACAAAGATCAGAAAAAATTGAAAGTGAAATGATGGAAAAAGATATTTCAAGCTAATGGTAAGGAAAGGCGAGCAGGTGTGGACATTCTTATATCAGATGACATAGACTTTGATGTGAAGAGCCTCAAAAGAGACAAAGAAGGATACCACATAATGATCAAAGGAAGCCTCCAGCAGGAAGAGACCAGCATAATAAATGTTTACGCTCCAAATGCCAAAGCATCTAGCTACATGAAACAAATATTAACGGGCTAAAAGGGAGAAACAGACTCCAATACAATCATAGTGGGGGACCTTAATACCCCATTAACACAAATGGACAGATCAAAAAACCAGAAATGCAGAAACGAAATGATAGAACTCACCCAAACTCTAGAGCAAATGGACTTAGCTGACATCTATCAAACCTTTCATCCTACAGACAGAGAATACACCTTTTTTACATCAGTACATGGAACTTTCTCCAGAATTGATCATATTATAGGCCATAAAACAAGCCTCAGCAAATTTTAAAAAGTGGAAATCATACCATGCATCTTCTCAGACCGCCAAGGAGTGAAGCTTGAGACCAAGAATTCAAAACACCAAGGAAGACTTACAAACATACAGAGGCTGAATAATATGTTACTAAATGAGTAATGGGTTAGAGAAGAAGTCAAAGGGAAAATTTAAAAATTGCTTGAAACAAATGAAGGCATCAACACAACTTATCAAAACTTATGGGACACAATCAAGGCGGTGCTGAGAGGAAAGTTCATTTCAATCAGTGCTTATGTCAAGAAACAAGAAAAGCACCAAGTAAATCAGCTAACCTTACAGTTGAAGGAACTAGAAACACAACAACAAAGCAATCCCAAGATTAGTAGAAAAAAAGAAATCATCAAAATAAGGGAGAAAATAAACCAAATAGAGACCAAGAGGACTATACACAAGATCCATCAATCAAAGAACTGGTTCTTTGAGAAAATCAACAAAATAGACTCCCCACTAGCTCGATTAATTAGAAAAAGGAGGGAGAAAATACACATCAATAGCATCAGAGATGAGAAAAGAGATACTTCTGAAATACAAAGAATCATCAGGAACTATTACAAGCAACTATATGCGAACAAACCAGAAAACCCAGAGGAGATGGATAGATTTTTGAACACATACAATCCACCAAAATTGAGTCAAGAAGCAATTAACAATCTAAACAGCCCAATAACATATACTGAGATTGCATCAGTAATTAAAGCCCTCCCAACCAAGAAAAATCCAGGACCAGATGGCTTCCCTGCTGAATTCTACCAAACGTTCCAAGAGGAACTTACCCCAATCTTACACAAGCTTTTTCAAACAATAGAAAAAGAGGCAATCCTTCCAAGCTCTTTCTATGAAGCTAATATCACCTTAATACCAAAGCCAGAGAGAGAAACAACAGAAAAAGAGAACTACAGACCGATATCCTCGATGAACATAGATGCAAAGATCTCCAATAAAATACTAGCCAACAGGATCCAACAACACATGAGGCAGATCATTCACCCGGACCAGGTGGGATTCATCCCAGGCATGCAGGGACGGTTCAACATTCGCAAAACAATAAATGTGATATATCACATCAACAAATTGACAAATAAAAACCATATGATCCTCTCAATAGATGCAGAGAAGGCATTTGATAAAATCCAACACCACTTCATGTTAAAAACCCTAAGCAAGATAGGCATAGAAGGAACATTCTATAACACAATCAAAGCAATTTACGATAAACCCAATGCCAGTATCATACTAAATGGGGAAAGATTGGAAGCCTTCCCGCTAAAATCTGGAACTAGACAGAGATGTCCACTCTCACCTCTACTCTTCAATATAGTTTTGAAAGTCCTTGCCAGAGCTATTAGACAAGAAAAAGCAATTAAAGGAATACAAATTGGAAATGAGGAATTGAAATTATCGCTATTCGCAGATGACATGATTCTCTACATAGGAGAACCAAAAGACTCAGTCAGCAGACTATTGGAACTCATAAGAGACTTTGGCAGAGTAGCAGGATACAAAATTAATGAACACAAATCGATGGCACTAGTGTACACCAATAATTCCACTGCTGAGAAAGAAATTGTAAGTACAGTTCCCTTTAAAATAGAGGAAAGGAATCCTAAATACCTAGGAATTAAGCCAACTAAAGATGTGAAAGACCTCTGTGATGAAAACTATACTGCATACTCAGTGGCACATTATTTTAGCAGGGTACTACAATTTGTTGTTGATATTGTTGTTGTTGTTATTGTGATCGATGTGGCTGTTATGAAATTATGTCAATTCGAAAAACAGTAATATTATCTCAACCCCAAACAGCCTCATGCAATAAGATATTGTGAAGTAACCAATGATATGAGGCAGATTGCTTATGATCTACATCAAAGAATTGTAAAACCTAATGTACTTGTAAGGCCCCATGATACTTGGAAATGGGGAGAGAGAGCAGAGAAATCTTACATCACCCTAGAAGGTGTGAGGAAGACGGGAAATATAACCTATCAGGATCATAACTGGTAACTCATAGACAACAGACTCGAATTAGCATTAGACAATAGCAAAACTACAAAGGCAAATGGGGGAATCAGGAGTAATCCAAACAACCTCTTAACAGGAGGTCATGCGCATAGAGCAGGGAGGGGTCCCCAGAGTGGAGCAGGCAGACAGAAGGAGGCTTTTCTCCCAAACCTGAAGACTCCTAGATCCTCACCAAGGACTATCAGTATGAGCACCAAGGACTACATCCCTACTGCCAAGGAGACCACGGGGAAATGGAGTGCCTTAGGAGACCAAGAACTCAGAGGTCACCCACCCCCATTTGGATCTACCACATGGGATGGAAGAAGCCCAAATCCTGCCTTGCAGGATCCAAGGTCATTGGAACAACAACCAGGATCCCTGAGCAGTCCGCAGAAACAGAAGAATAATAAACTTCCTTCAGGACTAGGGAGAGGAGCTTTCTCTGGTCCTTGCCTGCTTCCAATTTTGGGTCCCCACCCCCTCTCGTAATAACCATCAGGAGCGCTCCAGAAATCCCTCAAAACAAACAAATAAACAAACAAAACTAGAATAGATAGATAGAGAACAACAAGGAAAGCTTAGAACCAGACAGGAAACGGTCAGCGGGGATGCACTTATACCTCATTTGGTGGGACACAAAGATTAGTTACTCCTCACTGGGGTATGGAAGATTTCTCTGCACACCCCTCCTAAACATGCTCAACTAAACTGTTGACATATATCCTGTTAGAATTATAGAGTTAGACCACCTGAAAAACAGACAGGTTCAGCGAAAACATGCTTCAATGCTATAAACTGCTAAAGACTAAAATTAAAATAGGCATGAGACAGCTGAATAGCAATCTAAGCCATTTTGAGGCTGATAGAACACGGTTGAATATAAACCAAAATTGAAATGTCTATGAAGAAGTCACAGGTTGTGGTTGAGAGCCTGCATTTTCCTACTAACATATTAGTTAATCAATACCATGTCAATTAATGCCACAATGTTGTAAATGGTTGGAAATATTATGTTGGGGCTTTTAATTGATTGAGATGATACTCTACTGGCTCTACCTTCAGACCAGAGATGGTCTCACCAACAAACCATTGAACTTACCAGGACAATAAGATGCTGGACTTTATGCTTGGTAAATACCTCCAATGAAAGAATGTCAACTGAATTTGAATTATGGAAATGCAACAAGGTGGAGCAATCCGCCATGGGGGGAGGGTGTGGGGAGGGGCGGGGGGAATCTCAGTGCATAAAAAATGTATCACATAATGCTATGTAATTAATTTTTAAAAAATGAAATGCAATAAAAATATGTTTAAAAAAAAAAAGATTTGACACCTTTCCTTAGCTCTAACTTTCTAGTGGTCTTCATTGCACATGCTTCTTTGCTTGCATCTGTCATCTTGGGTGGTGCCACCAAACCAACATAACTCAAGGCAACTTTGCTTCTCAGTACACATGGATTGCTCTTTATTTATGGAAGACACTTAAGCATTCTTGGCGCTTTGAATTCAAACTACTTGCCACATGGCAATTGTTTCATACCAGGAGTTAGCTCTGTAAGAGAGAATTAGAATATAGACAGTTCAGAAATTTCCCTGGATATGAACATTTATGGGAGAAGAAAAAGCAATGCATCAAATTACCCAAACCACAGATCTATGGTTCTCCCAGATTCCTCGTTCCTCAGCCTCCCAATTAAAATCCACAGCACATTCTCTTTTTTTGATTGCATATCCAAATAATCTGTTACCTAGAAATTCTTACTGATTTCATCAACTTAACCACTCAAGCTATCTCTGTAGGATACCAGAACACAATTAAAGGAGGAAATACAATTATTTAGATATTTATACATGGGAAACTAGCCCTTTAGATGCTTGGAGATGTGTAAGATTTTCTGCTGTTTGACTCAAAGTGTGCTAGCAGATTCATGTAAACTTCTAAAATACTAAAAAATCTCAGTGTCTATGTAAGCATTATTCTTCTTAGGCAACTCAGTATAGCATAGTTACACAGTGAGAATTAACTAAAACTTACTGCAAATCTGCTAAGGACTATACTCAAATGTTGGAAGCATAAGCTCTCATTAACCTCACATGTAATAGTTGTTATTTTTTCATCAACCTTTTAGAGAAATCTAGTGATAAACATAGATTAGGATATAACTATATAAGCACTTATAGTTGCTTAGGAATTATTTTGTGTGTCTAGAACTCTACCTATTTCTTCCACATTATCCAATTTGTTGGCATATAACAGCAATGTTTCTACGTTGTTCTTTATTTCTGCAGTATCTGTTGTAGCATCTCCTTTTTTATCTATAATTTTGTTAACTTGGGTCTTCTCCTTCGCCTTTTTATTGGACTGGCGGGGTAGTTGGGCCAGTGATATATCAATTTTGTTCAGCATTTTTATAAGGAACATCTCTTCGTATCATTTATTTCTTTATATTTTGGCTGTCTCAGTACTCTTTATGTCTTCTCTGATTTCAACAACTTCTTAAGAAATCAACTGATCTTTGAAAATGCTCTAATATCAATCCCTGGAAAAAGCACAATAAATGTTGGTTGGAAAATTGGATCTCCACACACATACATATGAAATAAGACCCCTTAGCATACAAATTATACAAAAAAATTCAAACTGAACCCAGTATCTAAATATCAGATGTGATCACACCAAATTATTAGAATAGAACATTAGGGAAACTCTGTAAAACATTGACATAGTCGTAGATTGGAAAACAGTCCAGATGCACAGGAAATAAAAACAAAGTTGAATAAATGGTGTTACAAGAAGCTAGGAAGCTTTTGCACTATGAAGGGAACACTCAACAAAGAGGCAACCAATAGAATGGTAAAAAAAAATATTTGAAATGATAAAGAGTTAATATCCAGAATGCATAAGGAACTCAACAATCTCAGCAACAGCAAAACAAACAATCCAGATAAGAAATGGGCAAGATACATGAATAGACAATTTTCAAAGATGAAATGCAGATAGCGAAAAGATGAACAAAAGCTAAAGATCACTAGACAACAGAATAATGCAAATCAAAACAGTGTGATTTTACCTCAACCCAGGCAGAGTGGCTATCATACAGAAATTAGAAAGCCGTCAATGCTGGTGAGAATGTGGGGGAAGGGACCTTAACCCACTGTTGGTGGTAATGCAATCCAGCACAAAAATTAGGAAAGACAGTTTGAAGATTCCTGAGAGATCTGAAAATTGAAGTACCATAGAACCTACCAGCGATCCCACTCCTGAGAAATTATCCAAAGGAAATTAAATCATCAAATGATAGGGTTTTCTGCACTGTCATATTTTAATGCAGCTTAATTCACAGTAGTTAAGTTATGGAATCTATCCAGATGTCCATTAAAAGATGACTGGAGAAAGGAATAAGAAAATGAATCCAGCCATTAAAAAAAATGAATGAGTCATAAAAATGAAATCCTATCTTGTGTAATGGATGAGAGCAGAAATCATTATGTTTAGTGAAATAAGCCAGCCTCAAAAAGATATACTATATATTTTCCCGCATGGCACCAAAAATGCAATGTATCTGATTAAAATTGACATTTTGAGATTTGATTATCACTCACAGCCCTTGTCTTCACTCTGGAGAAAGAGTGATTTTTTTTCTCATTACTGTTTGTTGAACTCTTTTTCTAGTGGAGGATTGAGTTTATAGTTATAAAATAAACTGAAAGCATGTCATTATAAAAAAATAAAAGGGAAGGAGGATGCAAGGGAAGGAATATAGGGCTCCTAATACGCAAAATACGTAAAATTTATCCATTTCCAATGAATTAGATCCTTGTAAAGTAAATTAAAGATATGAAAATGAGTAGATAGATAGATCCCAATCAGGGCCCAGAGCAATGGCTCAATTGGCTAATCCCCCACCTCCAGGCACTCGTATCCCATATGAGTGCCAATTCATGTTCCAGCTGATCCATTTCCCATCTAGCTCCCTGCTTGTGGCCTGGGAAACAGCAGAGAAGGACTAAAAGCCTTGGGACATTGCACCCACCTGGGAGACCTAGAAGGGGATCCTAGTTGTTTGGGGAGTGAACCAACACATGGAATATCTTTCACTCTGTCTTTCTTTCTCTCCATAAATCTGGTCAGCCTTTACAATAAAAATAAATAAATTTTTGTAAAAATAAAAGAAAGACTCAATCAATTGGAATTTTATATTTCTTTCATGTGTACCTGCTATATACCAGATACTGCTCTTAATGTTAAATGAACAGGAGGAAACAAAGTGTCATTCTGCTTTAGGTATGTTCTTTGCATATAAATTAGTGCTTTGTGTAATAAAAAGAGAAATGTGAATCCATGGCCATCTGGGTGAATTCATCTTTCCCCACCTGAACATAAAGAAAAGATTATGAATAGCAGTAGCTATTAACTAATGTGTATTTACCAATAAGAAATTCTGCACTAGCCTGAGAAGCTATTAGTAAATTTATTTGTAATACTGGTCTTCCTTTATTGAATATTCACATACAGTAAGCAGCATTGTCCATACATTATTTAATCTGATTTGCATACCTGTTCTGTGAGGTTGCTGTTATCAGTATTCTAAAGGAAGCTAAGTGATTTGCCAATGCAAAACACGCACAATATGTAAGCCAGGATTATAAAGACAATTCAGGCATTTTTCCACAACAGGGCATTATTTGAGTTGGTCTTACAAGGAGAAATCTATTTTAGAAATTCAAATATGGGGAGAAAAAGAAAGGAAATGCATTTTAGGTATAGGGAAGGTTTTTTTTTTTTT
The DNA here is from genome assembly GCF_030435755.1 of Ochotona princeps. Lineage (NCBI taxonomy): Eukaryota > Metazoa > Chordata > Mammalia > Lagomorpha > Ochotonidae > Ochotona > Ochotona princeps. The sequence continues at coordinate 15,241,686 of NC_080840.1, read as the reverse complement.
TTTAACACCTAAGAGTGGGTATTTGAGTCCAACATAGAGGAATAAAACACGGAACAACTATACCCACTGTTGTTATACAACACATGTATCTATGTACATGAGAATTAGCCTTAGTCACGAAAGAGCAGTATACACACATTTTTACGTAATTATTTGATTTCTACTTAGAATTTGCTTTGGATAACCAATTTCTGGTCCATTTTCTCCTGAGACAGAATAGCAACAACATTGAGTTAAGGAATAAAGACCCAGACACAGACCAATCAGAGAGCAATCAGTAATGCATTTGGTGAGGCAGTATGACAGGGGGGTTCACTTAGTCAAACACATTTTAAAAAATACATTCCCACAAAATTAGCAAGACTTTACTTAAAATTTTGAAATAGCACAGAACCACAATATCAATAATGAGGGATGCATGGTTGAACCATCTGCAGCCCTGGTTAAAAGAAGAAACTAGACTTCAACAAGAAGCAACTCCACAAATAACAAAAAAGAATTCAGACAAGCCATTTATGGCTATGACAAAATTCATGGAGAGTGTACCAGAAGTATCAAACAGGTTCCTAATTTCAGACCCCTAAAAGAGTAAGTAGTTTCTTGTGAGAACAGACTTTTCTGAAATTAACTGCTCATATTCCTAAAATGTTTTTTTTGGGGGGGGGGGCATTTCTCCCTACATTTTTTAAAATTTATTTATTTATTAAATGATCTTATTTAGTTGATTAGGGTACAAAGGGTCAAGGGTTACAGGAAAGTGGGTAATATCATTGTTTCCTCACTAATATCATTTTTTTCCCTGTATCTAGGGTAAGGGGAGAAACAAAGGGGAAAATCCTCACCCAGCCTCCCACCCATCCCCGGTCCCCAATGTGAGGCATGCTCTGAGGGTCCTGCTCAAGCAGTTTTGATAGTTCTGAATTGATAGTTCTGAATTGATAGTTCTGAATTTTGACAGGTCTGAATTGCTGCCAATCTCGCCATTCCAATCGCAATGAAACCTATTCAGAATCCACTGGCTGACATAACCTCTTCATGGTTGGAGTTCTGAGATCAGCAGGGGTTCTGAGATCAGCAGTTCAGTTGCAGGAATCTCCAAAGAAACTTCATCTGAGATGATCCCAAGCCTGATTCTTGTGTGAATTTGCCAGCCCTTCACCCCAAGCAGCTTATGCACATGCTAGTGGTTGTTGCAATTGCTGGGTCAGCTGTTTCCAGCCCTGTCATCCAAGTGAACCAATGGGTGTTGTAATCCAGTTTGATCCTACCCATTTCATACTCGGTCCTCACACAAGCCAGTGGGAGCTGCAGCCTAGTTGGGGCGACTCCCCATAACCACCACCAGACCTGCTCCCTACCCTGGTTCCATGCTTGCCAGTATGTACCGCAGACTTGTTCAGTCTGTCCCACATCCCATTTAGCCCTGGTACTTGTCAATGAGCATTGAAGCCTAGTTCAACCCACCAACCTACTATCCAGCCCACACATACTGGCAGGTGCCCTTCTGTCTAGCCACCCCTGTCCCTGTCCTGGTTTTCATGCTCTCCAGTGGGAGTGGTTACCCACGAGGGAAGTGCCCACTATCTCCCTGCTAGGCCACTCCAACTTCTGGATTATGCACTCCCCAAGTGGTTCTGGCATTTAACTAAACAGAATTGGCCCCCAGTGCCAGCCTCTGCTATCTAATGATGTGGCAAAACCCAACCAACCCTCACCCACTCAAGTTTTTGCTTGCACTAATCGGAACAGTCAGCCCAATCTGGCCCTTCCCCAATCTAGCTCACTTGAGGCCCACAGGTGTTGTAGCCCTGCTTGGTCTGGTCTGCCCCCATCCCAACTCACACTGTCCAATAGAAGTGGTTGTCCAGCAGGGGAGCTCACATTTCCCTATTGGCTTTACCTCCCCCCACCCTCCCGGTTCTCACATGTGCTGTTTGGGCGCTACAACCACATCTGGTACGGCTCACCAAACCTTGGCATTCTTTAATGTGCACTGGTATGTGTTGCGACCCAAACTGGCCTGACCCACACTCTATGCTGGTGCTCAGATTTGCCAGCAGTTGATGTGAACAGGTTCAGCCTGGTCTCCCCACCACCTATGCCATATGTATGATGGTGGATAATCTTCCTCTGGCCTGGTCTGGGTTGCTCCATATCATGATTCTTGTGCTCACCTGTAGGGGTTGTGTTCTGACAGAGGAGTTTCCCAAGCTCCTCCTTCAGAACCTCTCCATATGCCAGGTCTTGCGCATACTGGTGGTTCCATGGGCCAGCCCTCATTGCTGGCCTTCTTTCCATTCCAGTTCTTGGTGTTGGCTGTTTCACTTCAGCCAAAGCTTGTCCATACCCAGACACTGCTCACACATGGCTCAGTAGGGGTAGAGATCCAGCCTGGTCTGTCCTACATCTACCCAGGTTCTCCAGAGCACCAGATGGTGAAGGCGTCTAGCCCAGCTTGGTGTGCCCAGCCTCAGTTCACATTTGTGCTTAGGGAGATTGCAGCCATATTCAGACCAGAACACAGCACCCACTCCAGCCCCCACACCCTCCTGTGGGAATCCCAACCCAGCAAGGGTGTACTCTCACAGCTCCCCAGTTGAATCTATTCCCAGCCCTAGATTTCGCGCATGCCAGTGGGTGCTCTGACCCAGCTGGCTTAGCTCCTCACCTGTCTCAGCCTTTGCCTTCGATGCTGTGTCATAGTATCCTGCCTCTTGAAGACCAGTTGGGGGAAGAACCTAGTTTGGAATGACATGTGCTCCATCCTGATTTCTTTCCTTTTTCGTGAGTTGAAGTTTGCTTGGCCCTGCCCAGTCCAACCCCTTTCAGTTGCAGCTTGGCCCACCCCATTTCCTATTTTAGTATGTACCTTCAGGTGGTGCTGCCTTGACCTGCCAAGATTGCCATCGGTTCCTTTACCCATAAGTGATGGCAGGTGCCATGGTCACTCCTAGCTAAGCCCATCACCACCCCAGCTCACAGTCTAACCTGTGGGACTTGTATTTCCACAGGGTTGGGCCCACACTTCCCCCACAGAGTTTACTCCCGGACCAAGTTCTTTCATGTGCTGGTTAGTGTCTTGACCCTGCCAAATGTGACCAGTCCACTATTCCACCACCCAGTCAAGTAATGGTACCTAGCCCTGCCAGACAGGCACCCATCCATAGCTTTGGTGTGGACTGGTGTGTGGCAGTCAGTGATGCTCTATGCTAACAGCCCATCTCAGGATTTCTAATTTGGCTGGTGAATCAGTCTGGCCCAAATAGATCTTATGGACACTCCCCTCCAAACCATCAGGTCTCAGCCCACGCTTGCCTGAATATTACATGACCCTGTTACTGGGAATCACGCAGAATTCATCTCTCATCTACACTAAAACTAGCCTTATTCATGGGTGTTCCTAAGCAGCAATTACATATCCTAAAAACTCCAGAGCTCACTGCTAGGCAGCCAGCAGGCAGAGTCTGGTGCCCAGCAGGATCACTGGCCACCCAAATGCTGTGACTAAGTCACTGCCTTTCAGCAGTGAATTTGGCCTGAGTCCCCAGCATTGGATCCAGCCCGGCAGGGGAACCCCCAGTTGCCGCCACACTGCAGGGAGCTACAAGCCACCCCAACTCCAAGACCCGGATCCTAAGATGTTTTGTATCATGAACTTTCAAAGTTGCGTTGAGTTAGGCAAAGTTGCGTTTGAGTTACCAAAAATCGAATGATGACTTGTCTTTTCAAAGTAAAATACAACTGTTACGTCTTCCAAGAAGCTCCTACCAACTTCTCAGAAATTAGCACAAATTACAGTATAAGAACCTCCCAGTCATCCAAACGTCATGCACATTGTAGAATTTGGTCTTGATTCCCTAAAATGAGAGTATTATCCTCTAAGAACGGAACAGGATTGATCTTTGTGCCCATCTATATCCTTCATTCCTCCTCTCTGAGGGAAGAAGACCAACTTACATGTTGGGATGAGCCTTCTAGGTAAATATGAACATGACTTAGCTTATGAGCCTATTTCCCCTGTTTGGGATCCATTGGTTCTGGGATCTAGTGCATTAAGTTCTGGTATTTTTGTCAAGAAAGTAAGAATTTGTGAAGTAAGAGTCACCTTACAGAGCCTTTAATTTTGCGTCTACTCTATTGAAGTTCTAATACTTAATGTAAGGTGATGACTCAAGTTGTCATCTAGGTAGAATCAGACTTCTTTTACCTGATCAATCCAATTTCTATAATCCAGAAGACAGGGATATTACAAGTCCCTATTGGCTATATAAATCCAAACAGCATTGTACAGTCAAATTTCACTAACCACAAACTTGTTTTTTTTTTCTTGATCTCTGCAATTCCTGTGCCTACATACTAATTTGTTGAAAATGAAATGTATTATCACTCTCCACACCAAATGTATATGATTCAGATTAAATCTAAGCAATCTCAAAAATTAAATACCAGAAAACAAATATCTTTGAAGTTCAGTCATTGACACATCAATTTAGTTTTTTCATCTTTCTAGTATCTTTGTTTTCTAAGCAAAAAACTAATTTGATTAAAACTTTTCCTCAGCTAAACACTAGTGTGGACTTAATTGCGCTAAGTGTAATAGTCTCAATTACTAATAATTGGATGTTTACTTTTAATAGTGTCAAAAATGAAGTTTTGCAATCTGAACAATTTGTCATCATTTGTCCCTGGGGTGAGAAAAGCCAGGATTTGCCATTAAAGACACATCAAAGAAAAAGACAAGTCCATTTTTATTAAAGATTTTATTTATTTTTGTATAGAAGGAAGAATTACAGAGAGAAGGAGAGAAATAGAGCTTTCGTCTGCTGGTTCACTCCTAAAATGGTCACCATGCAGGAGCAGAGCCAATCCAAAGCCACATGGGTGTAGGGGCACAAGGACTTGAACAATCCTCCTCTGCTTTTCCAGATCATAAGCACAGAGGTGTTGAGTTAAGCAATTCATTGAGTTAGGGACGTGGATCAAAGGTGGAGCAGCCACTGCACTGAGAGCAAATAATTGGTCTTATACACAATCAAGCCAGCCCCAATAAAAAATTTTAAATGGTCCTCAGTAATTCACCCATCAACTGTTATGAAATGATTATACCTATACCAGAAAAAGATATTCACTCTTAAATAGCTGTAATTATCTTTATCTTATTATATTTTATTTTATTAGCTAGCAATTTTAATTTTTTAAAAGATCGATTAGTTTGAAAAAGAGGTCTTCCATCAGATGGTTCACTCTTATGTGGCTGCAATGAAGCCTGGAGTTTAGAAGTTCATCTGGATCTTTCGCCTGGGTACAGTGGCTCAAGCAGTTGAGCCATCATCTATTCCTTTCCTAGCCACACAAGCAGTTATCTGAATTGGAGGTGGAGCACTAGGACTCAAGGCAACACTCATGGCAGGCAGTGGCTTGGCCCCCCCTCCCCCCGTACAGCATTTCAGACCACAGTTTTTAAAATTTGCCATAATATGTAGATATTATACACATGCATGTACATACCGGGTTTTTTTTGAAATCAGGATTATTAACATCACAAAATGTGAGAATCATGACAATTACTGCTGAGTAAAGAATGATATATTGTGTCACACCAAAGTGTAATTCTGTGAATATCAGGATTTCATTATAAAACAAAAATGTTATTTTAGAACCAGTGATTTAGATATTACCAGGTATGGAACCAAAAATTGGTTTAAGAAAACAAATGAAGGTTCGGGCTTGGGTTTGGGGGCAACTGCCACTCCTCACAGTGTGGCAGCTGTGGGGGGTGCCCCTGCCGGGTCGGACCCAATGCTGGGGGCTCACGCCAAAGACACTGCCGCTAGGCAGTGAACGAGTCCTCGGCCTCACCCAGGACCCAAGAGAGCTCTTTCCTCAGGGTAAGTGCGCCATGAGGGAACTTGGGAACTGGGTTAAAATTCCTAGCTCCACCCAGCTGCTAATATCTGGCAGCTAGGTGAGTTTGGGAGGGGTTCGGGCTTGGGTTTGGGGGCAACTGCCACTCCTCACAGTGTGGCGGCTGTGGGGGGTGCCCCTGCCGGGTCGGACCCAATGCTGGGGGCTCACGCCAAAGACACTGCCGCTAGGCAGTGAAAGAGTCCTCGGCCTCACCCAGGGTGGCCAGTGCACCATGTGGTGCCAGGCTCTGCCTGCTGGCCGCCCGGCCGGGGAGCTCTGGGGTAATGGATGTCCAAATTGCTGTTTAGATAGCTCTAGGGTGACCCCACTGTTTCTGGGTTCTGAGTCAATCCTAAAGATTCCCAATGCCAGTAACTCTTCTTTTGGAGAACTTCTAATCACTCAATAATGCTGAGCTTTGAACACCTATAATGCAAAAGATAAGCCCCGGCTTGTCTAGCAGGATATTTTTTTGCCTGACATGATGTTGGTTCAGGAGACTGGTCACATTAGGCAGGTCCATAATTTTAACTAGCACTCTAGAACTTTATCCTGGGGTGGACTCTGTGCAGGATGTGTGGGCCACACCCTGTAGAAAGTTTAGCCCCACTGGTAAACCTAAAGTTTAGATGGTTATGGACTAAGCTAGGTGTGACCAAGGAGCCTGCCATCAATCACAGGTAAAGGGATCCGCCATAGACTGGACTGGGCAAGGCAGCAGCACCCAAATGTGCATCCTGAATAGGGTGTGGGGTGGGCCGGGCTGCAACATTCACCAGCTCATACAAGGCCAAATGTGAGGCCAGAGTACACCGGGCACTGGCCTAAAAACCAATGGCATGTATGTAAACTGGGTTTGGGAGTGGATCAAGTGGAGGTACTTGGGAAACTCCCCTGGCGAGTCATAGCTCTCGCTGGTGAACACGTCGTCCAGATCTGGGGGTCGGACAAGCAGGGCATAGTAGCTCCAAAATGTGTAAATTGGTAATGGAACGTAATGTACTGGGCAGGACTGAGCAAACCTTTGTCTACAAGCAAAACTAGAAACCAGCATGGAGCACAGGTCATACCGAGCTAGGCTCTTGTGCCTACTGGTCCTCAGAGCAACCACGGGCAGGTGCATGATTTACAGCTAGGAACAAGCCCATTCGGGGAGGTAATGGGACACCCTAACTAGGTTGAGGTTCCCACCAAGGAGAGTATGTGCTAGAATTGGAGCTCCATTCTATCTAGGAAACAGTTGTAGTCACCCGAGGCACTAGTGTGGGCTGGGATTGGATGCACCAGGCCAGTTCAGACCCCAACACCATCTGGTGTCATGGAGAACCAGAGGGTAGATGTGGGACTGACTAGGCTGGGTCTCAACCCCCTACTGAGCCATGCGTGAGCTGTATGTGGGTATGGACGAGCCATGGCCTGGCTGAAACATCCAACAACAAGAACCAGAATGGGGTGAAAGCCAGCCAGGAAAAGCCACTGTTCCTGCTAGGACAGGAGGTGAACTGAGTTGGGTTGGCTCAAGGACCCCCTGTCATGCGCAAAATCTGGCATTGGGAGGGGTTCTGATGGAGGAGCCTGGGCAACTCCTCTGGCAGGACACAGTCCCTGCAGGTAAGCGCAAGAAGCACGATAGGAAACAGCCCAGAATAGGCCATGGAAAGTTTCCCACTGGCACACATTCAGCATGGGTCAGGAGCAGACCGGGCTGAATCAATTCATGTCACCCACTGGCAAATCCAATCACCAGGTCAGAGTGTGGGATGAGCCGGGTTTGGTGGCGACAAAACCAGTACACATTATGGAATGCCAGGGCGTGGTTGCCTGTACTGGATATGAATGCAGCACCCAACCAGCACACGTGAGATCCAGGAAGGAAGGGAGGGGCAGAACTGGTGGGGGGATTAAGGGGCTGGTTCCCTCGCTGGACAGCTACTCCCAGTGGAGAACGTGGGCTGGGATAGAGACAGACTAGACTATGCAAGGCTACAACACCTGTGAGCTGCATGTGGACTAGATCAGGGAAAAGCCAGGCTGGGCTGATTATTCCTGCTGGTGCAAGTATAAATTAGAGTGGGTGAGGGATGTTTGGGCATAGCCGCAGAAGCTGGCACTGGGGACTAATTCTGTCAAGTCAAATCACAGAACCACCTAAAGAGTGCATAAACTGGGACAGAGAGACCTGGGAGGGAAAAAGTGGGTTCCTCCTTCTTGGGTCACTATTCCCGTGGGAGGGCATGAAAACTAGGACAGGGGCTGGGATGGCTAGATAGAGAGGCACTCAACAACACCCGTGAGGGCTGGATGGTTGAGTTGGTTAGATAGAACTAAGCTTTAATACCCATTGACAAGTGCTAGAGCCAAATGGGATGGGGAAAAGACTGGTCTTCTGCTACACATACTGGCAAACCAGGGTAGGGGGCAGGCCTGGTGGGGGTTATTGTGGGTCGCCCCGACTAGGCTGCAGCTCCCACTGGTTTGTGTGAGGGCTGAGTACGTGCTGGGCAGAACCAGACTGGACTGCAATACCCATTGGTGCCAGTGCAACTCGGGACTGAAAACAGAACCAACACAGCAATTGCAACCACCAGCTGATCAGGGTGATGGACTGTGCCGGGCTCTGTGCTTGCTAGAACATACAAGAAACTAGTCTGGGAATACCTCACAGTTTCTTTGGAGATCTCCCCAATCGAACTGCTGGACTCAGAACTCTAATCAAGAAAAGACAGAAGACAGAGTAGATCCATCATTCATCTCAGCTATATGTTGGCAGCGAAATATGGGGCAAAAGGAGACTTTATAATGGACCATATCAATCAGTGGACGACCTCATCGAGCGAAACTGGCAGCAATTCATAACTGGAGAACTATTAACACCACTTGAGCACATATCTCAGTGCATGCCCCACATCTGGGACTCGGGGTGGGCGGGAAACCGGGTGGGGCTTCTCCCTCAATATCCCCCTTTACCTCAGATACATGATGGAAACAATATGGACATAATAGTATTACCCACTTCCCTATCCCCGTGAACCTTTTTTTTTTTCTTTTTCTTTCTTTAACTGTAATTAACTATGTAAAGATTGTCAACAACAACACAATAAAATAGATTAAAAAAAAGAAGAAGAAAAAAAAAGAAAGCAAATGAAAATCATTCACTTGTCAAGTATTCATCACGCACTTGTGAAGTGTCAGCTGCTGTTGTTGAGGATGCAAACGGGATCAAGATGGATAGAAGGACAGACGCAGAGGCCAGTGCTCCTAGAGTGCTGGTCCCAGTGTAAGTCAATATTATCTGTAGTATTTGTGTCTTTAAGACTTTGCAAATGCTTCCAGCTTGTGACAAGAACCGTGTTTATACCCAGTCTTTCCTGTCTTCCACTTGCACTAAATACACATTTTCTGAAACAATGCATTGCTCCCAGCACTTATTTAGTGACTGCAACTCACTGAAGTAGATCACTACAACTATTGTGTATATACAGAGGGAAGGTTGCATGTGTCTACAGCAGCTCTGATTGATAAAATTTGAAGAAACATGCCATACTTTTCAAGTTCCTAAGAGAGTAGCACATTATACCCACTGAGTGAGAAACTGTGCCAGCTGCTACCACACAGCTGACCTCATACAGCCATAAATATTCTAGCTATGAACTGAAAAGCAGTTTTCTTTTCTTTTGTAAGATTTATTTATTTTTACTGGAAAGTCAGATATGCAGAGAGGAGAGAGAAAGATCTTCCATCCGCTGATTCACTTCCCAAGGGGCTGCCATGGCCAGAGCTGAGCCGATTCGAAGGCAGGAACCAGGAGTTTTTTCCAGGTTTCCCATGCAGGTGCCAGGTTTCAAAGCTTTGGACTATCTTCCACTGCCTTCTCAGGCCACAAGAAGAGCGCTGGAAAGGAAGTGAAGGAAACAGGATGTGTCATTCTTGGCGCAAGATACCTACATTTTCAAGAGCTCAAAGTCCAAGATAACATCACTGAAATAAAAACCCAGCACTCTTATGGGACCCCAGTGCATGCAAGGTGAGGACTTTAGCCACTAAGCTGCCATAGTGGTCCCTGGAAAGGATTTTGTTTTAAGGCACAAGACATAAGGAAGCTTGTGGACCTATTATTTGGAAACACAGTGCTTCTTTTGTACGTAAAAATGTGATATTCAGTGATTTTCTTTTAAAATGCAGTATTATTTCTACTTAGTTGTGAGATCATCTGAATTACAAAATGTTAAATAATATTAAATATTAAAATTTAAATATGATTTGAAAAATTAGCATAACTCCAAAACTCACTGTAAAAGAGTATCTTTCACTGATACAGATAGAGCTATAACAGTTATAGCTGTTGGGTGAACTATTAAGGACCATTTTAAAAATTGACTTATTGTAATACAATAGGGGAAATCAGTGGGGGGAGGATGGGAGTGGAAATTCTAGAGCCTTTGGAACCATGTCATAAAATTACTTGATTAATCAATTAATTAGAAAAAGCATTTAAAAATTCCCTGGGGAAAAATAAACTGAGTCCTTTCATGTTTTTCCAGTGTAGTTGAAATCAGATATCACCTGAAGCAGTGATAATTAAAATATTCTACTCAGTTGGATATGTAGCCCTTTACCAGGCTTGAAGTTGATGTCAGCAGTTGGCTAAGACCTCAACTGAGCCTGTAGACGAGATTGACAATACACTGTCTCTCCATGAAGCATATAGTTATCACAGTATGGTGCCTGAGCTCCAAGAGCAAATATTCCAAGAAACCCATGCAGAAGATCAAAGACTTCCTTTTACCTAGCCTCAGAAGCTTCCAAAGTTATTTTGGGACAAATATTGGTTAGCCAACTAACTAATTTCAACTCAGTTACAGGAGGTAGGAGGCTCATTACTTGCATGTATAGTGGAAAACCAAAATCATGTTGTCTATCTTTATGCTTAACCACAACTGTCATTCTCTGGCCATCGTAATTCATACTCCTGCCATACATGAATTACACTCATTCTTGGCCCAAGATACCCACATTTTCAAGAACTCAAAGTCCAAGATAATGTCACTGAAATCAAAATCAAGTTTAGATGAGACTCACAAGAATTGCTTCTGGTTTGCAGCTGCCTGAGTATAGTTCTCCCCAAATTATTTGCATTGTAGATGTGCTTTCTACACACTTGTCCTCTACGTAATGTCGATAACCTGGGTACAATAGGCACATTCTTCAAAACAAGGAGTATGAGGGAGCAGAAAGCATGTAGAAGTCACTGCTCCAGAGCAGTTCCGAATTTCAGCCAGGCCATTTGTCACCATTCCTTTGATGATGTCCCGCTGCCTGAGTCTTTATGGTTCTTGGCCCTTCACACTGAGCCATACTTCATTTTTTCTGATGTGTTCCATGTTTTAGATTGGGTAATTTGTGATGGCTTCCTTCCCACTCAAGAAAAGTTTGAAACCCTGAAAGCTATTTTCATTTTCAATTGGCATTGGCATTCTCAGCCCAAGGTGAAGGAACTCTAACAATATACTTCTCCTAAAAATCTTGCAAATCACCTATAGATCTTTTCATAGTTTCATCCCAAAGACAGATGATTCATTCACAAATCTCTGAAACACTCCTTCCTAATCTAGGTTGAACATCAGAATTTTGTGTGTATTTCCTTTACATTTTTTCCACTTGAAGATCTCTGCAATGAACCCTTAGATCTTTGTGAAGCCTGAATGAAAGGTCTTACAACCATGCGCTTCACTTTATCCTTATTTTGACAACATTGCACTCTAAAGGAGCTTGGGAAAAAGAAACACCTTTTACTTTAAACCTGCAAAGTTATGGTTTCTTTACATAAATATTTCCTTTAATTCTGCTTGAAAACAAAAGTTTCTTTCAAGCTTGTTGTACTTGAACATGTATGGTTAAAAGTAGTCAGTGACATTTTCAACATTCTTCTTGAAAATCACCTTATTCAAATTCACTAACATATTAACTGCTCACACCATACACATACAAACACCACACACATATACATATAATATTACTTTAGGAGACATAGTGCCATATTTTCTACTATATCCAAGCACAAATAATCCTTTCTTCTCAATTCTCCAATAATAAATAAGGTTCTCCTAACTTCCCAGCAACTGGGAATAAAATCAATACCATAAGACTCAGTTTCCTGATTCAGCCACAGCACCCTGATTTCAGATCAGTGTCTGCTGTGGCTATTAACACATGGTAGTAGCTCATAACTTAGCAGCTTAAAACAAAAACATACCACTCTACCTTTTAGCTCTGTAAGTAGACCGCAACCATTGGGCAGAAAAGTTGTAATGTCTTTAAGACCTTGGACATGCAAGAATCTACATAGGCTCAATCAAGTCACAAAAACCAGACCAAACTTAAAAAAAAAAAAAGATTTATTTATTTGAAGTAGAGAAAGAGAGAGAATGATCCATCCTTTGGTTTCCTTCCCAAATGGCTAGAACAGCCTGGTATAGTCTCAACTAGGCTGAAGGCAGGAGTTAAGGACACCACTGCCTTTCCAGCTCAATCAGTACTAACTCTGGATTAGAGGTTGGGTAGCTGGCACTTGAATCAGTACTCTAATATGTAACAATAGTGTCACAAGAAGTGGCTCAGCCTATTGCACAACAGTGCTGGTGCCAACAACAAGTATATGTTAAAGAATGATTATTTCCAGAGTGTTGCTATGTGAAGATAAATTTCTTGCTCCTTAATGTCTTGCAATATAATTAGGGGCCAACAACAACACTTGTAAAACAAGTAAGCAAAAGGATGAAAATAACAGTCTGAAGAATAGAGTGATTTGGTACTGATGGTTGAAAAAGTATGCTCATTTCCATGCTTTATTTGTTACAATGCTATATATATATACCGTTTTTATGATAAAGAGATTTTGCTGCAGGCTGCCTGCAAATGTTGTTGCTATATAACCTCTTCTTTGCTCTAGTAAAGGGACAGTGCCCAACTGCTGCACCCCATAATCCCCATAGTATTCCTGCTGCAGTCATGCTCTCTCTGGGCTGCTGCCACCGGGGTGAAGTGGAGCAGCACTAGTGTTACAGGCAATTCCTATCCAATACAGGACAGTTCCAGCACATAATTTTTCTTCTGAGACTTCTGAGGTAGCTCGCAAGCTGTGGCTCTTTCTACCCAACCTCCCTTCCTTTCTCTCTCTCTCTCTCTCTCTCTCTCTCTCTCTCACTCATTCAGGGATCAGAATTGCCTGAGTCTTTGACTCCCTGGTTGCTGCTACCACTTCTCTTCTTTACCATTAAAGTGTGCTTAATTCTATCTCAGTGTCCGCTCCCAACAAAATTATAACTGACACAGACCACATGAGGTGTTAAGATTCATTCTGTGCTTTTCAGCTCATTAATTTGTTTTAACAAACCTTCAGCACTTAACCCTTGATATAATTTAGCTCAGCTTTATCATTTATTCAGCATTATACACACACACACACACACACACACACACATATATATATATACATATATATACATATATACTGTAATTTTGTACTTCTCAAGTATAGTAGTTCCACATTTGGTATAACAGAGCACTCCATGTCTGGGCAACACAGCCTCTTCTGATGTCAAATACTCTACTTGCTATTTCTTCCCACTGTATCTAGCACTGTCCCATAGGAACATTCCTAATGAGATTATGTGTTTCTCAAATACAGAGATCTGTTTAATGTTTCTACTTCATTTCCCTGGTATCCCACTCCTGCCTATTTGATATCACTTGCATAGTCAAGTCATGTTTTGTTCCACTTGTCTCTTTTTGACACCTCAGTTTCACTGCATCTTTTGAAAATGTATCATCCAGAGCAGCCAGAAATCAACAAATGTCTGCTCTGCAAAGTGCACTGATACAACCACCGCAAGAGAAGATAGCAAATGCCTACTCTCTATCACAGAATAATTCATGAAGGATCATTAATGCAGCGCTGTGGAAGGAAGGAGAAAAAGAAGAAAAGAAGGAAGAAAGGAAAGAAGGAAAAAAGGGAAGGAGGAGGGAGAGAGGAAAGGAGGGAAGAAAGCAGGGAAGAAGGGATGGATGGAGGGAGGGAGGGAGGGAAGGAAGGAAGGAAGGAAGGAAGGAAGGAAGGAAGGAAGGAAGGAAGGAAGGAAGGGAGAAAGAGGAAAGAAAGAATGCTTGTACCAGGATCCCTGATTCTCATTAGACCAATATTCCATCCACCAGGGAAGTCTAGACTTCTGTCCTAACAGGAAGACTTAAAAACAACATGGAAAATGTCCTAATTGAGTCAAAATTAGTCCTAAATGTTCCTGCTGAAGATAGGCTTCCTTCAGCAAAAAGAGTGCCAATTTTCTGTGTGACTGTGGGTTTTAGTAATCTGAATGCATACGGTTTTCTTGGTCATTGAAAGAGAAAGAATAGGTGTGATATAAATGAGGAGAAGTAGGATTTCTTATTGGTACATGTATGTCAGTAAATATGCTGGAATCCAGCCAATTTTCAATAACTCATTCCTCTAAGTAAGACTGAGTAGAATATGTAATTGGAAGGGGGAAATTGCTTTTTTTCTGGATATTTTAAAATACAATTTTTATTTAAAAATTAGTATTTATTTGAAAGTGTAAGGAAGAGGGAAAGTCAAGGAAACCAAAGTCAGGTATGTACCCCAACCAGGTCGCCCACACAGCAGGAGAAGACCATGGATGTGTGTGTGTGTGACAAATGGCCCTAATGCAGAGAAATCCTGATCTCAGTGGTGTAGTGTAGACTTTCCCCCAGTGGGAAGGTCGATAATAAATTCAGCCACTCAACCAACTTGCTTGCAGTACACACTGTGGAAGTATGTGAAAACAAGACAACTTACACCATCTTATGCTCCAGTTTAGCATTAGAGTCAACTCTTCTGTTGTCCTCTCTCTCCATCTCCCTCTCCATGTGACTTCTGACAGGATGAGCACTTTGATAGAGGTTAGAAACAAGTGTCTCAATCTTAAAGAAGCAAGCTCCAACTCTGTTGTCAGTCTCTGTGACTCCCAGATCACTGGGAAAGGTGACAAGGCGTGTTGAATCCAGACACTTAAACACACAGAGCTATCAGCTTTCACACCTGTGATGACCATGGGCCTAGATTTCCCCAACTCGACAGGAGCGGTGAGCGGGTCCCCCACTATCATCAGGTCTAAGCTGGATCCTTCAACACAGCTTACCACAAATCAGCGGGTTGTAGTCTCTGAGCATGGCCTAGCCATGAATAAAAATAATACTTTGTCCATTGTTGCTGTAACTACCTATTGTGCAAACTTAGTTAGAACCTGGAAGGTGAGAGCTAAAGAAACCTGAATTCCTTCAATAGTCAATCACATTAATAATTTATCACATTTAAAATAAAATACAGGAGCTACTATTATAGTGTAATGGTTATAGCCACCACTGTAATGCCAGCATCCTGTATGGGCCAGCATATAGGATGTGCTGACTGTTCCACTTCCAGATCCTTGCCATGGGCCTGAGAAAAGCAGGAGAAGATGGCCCAAGTGTTTGAGCCCCTCCCAGCCATGTGGGAAACTTGGGAAATGCTCCTGGCTTCAGCCTGGCCCAGTGTTGGCCATTGTGGCCATCTGGTGTGTAAACCAGCAAATAGAGGGCCTCTCTCTCTCTCTCTCTCTCTCTCTCTCTCTCTCTCTCTCTCTCACACACACACACACACACACACACACACACACATTCACACACAATTTGTTGACTCGGGAATTTGCTTAAAGCATAGCGCATGGGGGGCCCGGTGGCGTGGCTTAGTGGCTAAAGTCCTCGCCTTGAACCCACTGGGATCCCATATGGGCCCCAGTTCTAATTCCCAGCAGCTCCACTTCCCATCCAGCTCCCTGCTTGTGGCCTGGGAAAGCAGTTGAGGACGGCCCAAAGATTTGGGACCCTGCACCTGCGTGGGAGACTTGGAGGAGGTTCCAGGTTCCTGGCATCGGATCGGCGCACACCGGCCGTTGTGGCTCACTTGGGGAGTGAATCCTCGGATGGAAGATCTTCCTCTCTGTCTCTCCTCCTCTCTGTATATCCGGCTTTCCAATAATAATAAAATCTTAAAAAAAAAAAAACATAGAAATTCCTGGTTCCCGGCTTCAGATTGGTGGAGCACCGGCCGTTGTGCCCACATGGGGAATGAATCATCAGATGGAAGATCTTCCTCTCTGTCTCTCCTACTCTCTGTCTATCTGACTTTGTAATAAAAATAAATAAATCTTAAAAAAAGAAAAGCATAGCCCTTGGGAAAGACTCTCCCACAAAACACCATTTGGGGAAATTTGATTTAGAATAAATCTGTAGAGTAAGCATCATCTCTTCCCTTAAAAAGACTCATGAAGAACCTACTGTGTGCATGGCACTTTGTGAGACATTGGAGAAACCAAACTGAAACAGAGCCCTCTTACCTTCTGGGAACTTTCAGCCTAAAAGGAAGACCAGGCCATGGAAGACTGGAGGCAGAAAAGCAGAGGGGTTTGACACATCTGTCCCAATGGGAAACAAAGCTCTGACCCTGAGCAGATGATACTGAGGGTAACAGCGCCAAAGAAATTGAAGAGAAGGAGAGGATGTCTCTAGAGTGTGTATTCTACACAAAACAAGCAACATGCTAGTCACAGACTACAAATCCCCGAAGAGCCTCACACAATGTGAGTCTCCTTTAAAGATATTTGAAGGGACAGCAGATTACAGTATTAAGGGAATCAGAAAATTCTTCAGGAGACTCAAAGCCTGTGTCAAGGTCTACAGTAAGTGTGACCCATGCCCAGACCTCAGCAAGTGAGACGCTCCCCTGACCTCAGAGATGACCACGACTCCCACGCTGGAAGCGTTAAGTGGCTCTGCCGCTTTACTGCCAACAGGGAAGCCAAACAGCAGGGACATTTAATTTGAAGAGACTGAAACATTTTAAGGATTAAAGCGTTTTGACCCAGAGATGAAAGTATTTGAAGCTATTGCTACTGAAGATACATAATTTCCATGTAGGAAAAAAAAAAAACCCTTTGTTGGAAGTAGCAATAACGTGGCAGTAATTCATGGGTAGAGAGGACTGCATGGAAACCTCTGCAGGGCTGTAAACTTCGTTCCCACGGGAACAAGGATGGCCACACAGTCAGGTTGCAAGCCAACAGAGAAGTGCAAATACACTGCTAAACTGAGATAAGGCAGATAACGTGAAAGATTAAAGGAGATATGGATTAAGAGACAGAACACTCTGTAATTAGTGCGCTGTCAGTTTCAGATCTAAAGCACCCCGTGAGTTACAGTGTTGCTGTGAACTCATCATGGGCAAAAGGAGTAAAACATCAGGCCCAGATTTTCAGATGCTAAACTAAAGGCATGAAAAGGAAAGGGACCCAAAGTACAACTAAAGCAAAAGCTCGCAGTGAAGGACATCATCAAAGGCTAACGGGGGCTCTCATGGGCGACATGAAATAAAGCAGACAGCCTCACAGTTGTCTTTCATTCAGAGGTTACAATAAGACACGTGTACAGCTTTCTGGAATCAGATCCGTGATGCTAAAGCATACGGACTTCAGACTGACCCAAACCAGACTTACCCAATGGATTGCAACTGCCAAAGGCAATCATTCTATCAAAGTGGCTGTGAGCTTACTGGAAACGCTTCAAATTTGTCTATCTTTTAGTTTTCACCAGTAAATCTTTCATAGGGAATGCTAACTTTTTTTCTCTGCTATTCAGACAACCAATTCCTTCTTCTGAAAATTAATTCAGGACAATTTTCGAGTATTTGTGTTTCCTTACTAGAGTTATTTGGGAAGAGGAGGAGAATAAATTATTTTCATTGCCACAGGTTATTTTTTTCATGGTTCTGATCCATTTTCTTTGCTTTCTTCCCTAACTTCTTTTGCAATAACTATGTACGACTGCTTTTCAAGTGATTGGAGTGTTCTTGCACTTTGCTTAAAATCTTCCCATAGCTTTCTTTCTCTCTTGTTCTCTCTCTCTCTCTCTCTCTCTCTCTCTCACACACACACACACACACAAACACACACATAATATTCCAATTCCTTAAAATATCATAGCATCTGCACCTCAAGGACATGGCATTCTCTCATCCCAGTTCTTTCCTTGCCTTATTGCCTCTACTCCACTCCCACCAGCATCCATGCCTCTCACAACTAAGAATGCTCACCCCTAGACCTTTGTGCTTCCTGGTGTCTTGCTTGGCAGACTCTGCCCTGACCTGGGAGATGCATGAATCAACTCACTCACTTCATCTAAGCTCTTGTCAAAGGTCAACCAATCAGAGACCCTCCTTGACTTCTCATGTTGTTGCTGTTGTCAGAAAACAGCAGTCTTTTTAAGCTTGGATTACTGTCAGACACTCTTTGAAATTATTAATTTCTCAAGTGTTAGCTACAGTTAGAAATCAGGGATCTATCAACAAATTTACTCTGTGCAGTAAAATCCATTGGTTTACCTTGCACTTTTAATAGACTCCTATCCATGCCTGATTTTAATTTACATTCATATAAAGAGAACCTATGTTGTGTATTTCATAAGTACAATTCTAAGAGGCCATATTTCCTTCCCTTCATCACTCAACCTCTCTCATTTCTTTTTTATATAAATTTATTTTTAAGATTTATTTATTTTTATTACAAAGTAGACAGAGAGTAGGAGAGACAGAGAGGAAGATCTTTCATCTGATGATTCACTCCCCAAGTGGGCACAACGGCCGGTGCTCCGCCGATCCAGAGCCAGGAGGCAGGAATTTCCTCCAGGTCTCTCACATGGGTGCAGGGTCCCAAGGTTTTGGGCCATCCTCGACTGCTTTCCCAGGCCACAAGCAGGGAGCTGGATGGGAAGTGGAGCTGCTGGGATTAGAACTGGCGCCCATATGGGATCCCAGTGGGTTCAAGGCAAGGACTTAAGCCACTAAGCCATGCCGGGCCCTATAAACTTATTTTTAAATATTATTTTATGACACAGTGCCATAGGCTCTATGATTTCCTCTCCCTTATCTGAAAAACCCTTCCTCACTAATTTCCCTATATTATTACAATAGTGTAGTCCTGCATAAACAGTCATAAGTCTATCATTCTGCTATTTAGGGGCATCCTGACATTGTAGGTATGAACAATGGCAGAGAGTCCAGCATCCTATTGTCAAGATACACTTAACTATTTCATTAGGAGTCCATCTTTGATTTGGAAGTAGAGATGCATACTGCATTGTATGTTCACATCTGGATATGATGGTCTCTATTACACAATTCTTCTAGATGACTATATGTACATGCATGACTAGATGACTAGGTGACTATATGTACATGATATTTGTCCTTGTGGGATTGGTTTATTCCACTGAGCATAATGGTCTTTTGTTGGGACCATTTTGTTGATAATGGTAAGATTTCGTTTTTTGTAATGGCTGAGTAGTATTCCACAGAGTAGATATACTACAGTTTCTTTATCCACTCCCCTTTCAATGGACATCTCGATTGTTTCCATGTCTTTGCTATTATAGATGGTGCTGCTGTAAATACAGGGCTACAGAGCCCTTTCTCATATGCAGATTTCATTTCCTTCGGATAGATTCCTTAAAGTGGGATATCTGGGTCATATGGCAAATCAATTTTCAGTTCTCTTAACACTATCCACACTGACTTGCATAGTGGTTGTACCAGCCTACACTCCAACCAACAGTGAAGGAGGATGCCTTTCTCCCCATATCCACACCAGAAGGTGTTGTTAGTAGATTTCTGATTGTAGGTCAGTCTCACTAGAATTAGGTGGAACCTCAATGTGGTTTTCGCTTCTATTTCCCTGATAGCTAGAGTCTGAACATTTTTTCATGTTTATTAGTCATTTAAATTCGCTCTTTTGAAAAATATCTGCTCATTTCCTTTACCTATTTTTTCACAGGGTTGTTTGCATTGCTGTTGTTGAAGTTCTGAAGCTCTTTGTGTATCCTGGATATTAGTCCCCTATTCATTGTGTAGTGTGAAAGGTTTTCTCACATTCTGTTTGTTGCTTCCTCACTTTGTTGATCATTTCCTTGCTGTACAGAAACATCTTAATTTGATGTAAAAACCATATGATCATCTCAATAGATGCAGAGAAGGCATTTGGTAAAATCCAATACCACTTCATGCTAGAAAACCCTAAGCAAGATAGACATAGAGGGAACATTCTATGACACAATTAAAGTAATATACAAAAAAATGTTAGTATCATACTAAACGGGGAAAGACTAGAAACTTTTTCCACAAGGGTCTGGAACTAGAGAAGAATGTCCACTTTCAGCACTGTTATTTAATATAGCATTGGAAGTCCTTGCTAGAGCTATTATACAAGAAAAATTAAATGAATTCAAACCAGAAATGAGGAATTAAAATTATCCCTATTTGCAAATATCATGGTTCTCCGCATAGGAGAAACAAAAGACTTAAGAGAATATTGGAACTCATAAGGAATTGGCAGGGTGGCAGGATACATAATTAATGAACATAAATCAATGGCACTAGTATACGCAAATCCATGACTGAGAAAGAACTGGTAAGTATAATCCCTTTTGCAATAATAGAGAGGAATCTTAAATACCTAGGAATTAACTTAATCATAGAAAGACCTCTACGATGAAATTCATAAAACATTTAAAAAGAAACACAAGAAGACATTAAAAGATGGAGAAACCCATCATGTTCCTTGATCGGCAGGATTAACATAATCAAAATATATATTTTACCAAAAGTAATATACAGATTAAATGTGATTTCCATCAAAATTCCAACAGTATTTTTCTCATAAATAGAAAAGATAATACAGAAGTTCATCTGGAAATACAAGAGACTATGAGTAGCCAAAGCTTTCCTGAAGGATGAAAATCAAGCTGGAGGAATCACAATTCCAGACCTCAAGACATACTACAGGGCAGTGGTCATCACAGCAGTCTGGTACCAGTACAGAAACAGAGAAGAACATCAATTGTACAGAAAAGAAACCCCAAAATGGAATCCAAACATGCATAACCAACTAATCTTCAACAAGAGAACTAAAAATAATCCAGGGGAAAAGCCTGGTCTCCTCAACAAATGCTGTTGCAATAATTGGATAGCAGCCTGCAGAGGTAAGAAGCAAGACCTCCAGCTGTCATCTTAGACAAAAATCAGCTCAATGGATCAAGGACCTAAATCTGCATTCAGAAATCATTAAACTATTAAAGGAAAACATAGGAAGAACTCTCCAATATATAGGAATTAGGAAAGACTTCTTAGAAAAGTCACCCAAAATGAAGGCAAAGTCAAAACAACGAAAAAAAATGTACTCTATAATCAAGAGATTTTATGTACCACTAGACACAACATGCAGCCAAACGGCCACAGTTTCACACACCCCTAGTCCCATCCTTACAATTTGATGTGGTAACAGGTGTTCATTTGTGTACTGACTCTGTTCAGTGATCAGGGAGCGTTGACTTCTTAACGGAAGGTGCTGAACAAATGTCTTAATAGGTTTCTGACTCTTCTCTGTGTTTCTTACGCAACTCACTTTTGCTGTCCCCATAAGCATCACTCATGGCAATGTATCTTCCTCTTTTATCTACCCTGACAAGGGAACAGCAGATAAAAAAATTAGTCTCTCCCCAGTATCATTCAGAACTCTCGAGAGAGCCCTAGTTCCGTCTGTCCCCATAACCGGACCTTCTGTTATCCCTGACATTTACAAGCTCTCTGGCTGGCAGGATCCTTGCTCTGGGACTCCCCCAAATTCTGCTTCTGTCTGAATGAAAAACAAACCTTGCTGTTATTCAGTGTGGTACGAGTTGTTGAGTAGTATCTGAAAAGAGGTGGAATGAAGACCTAGCAGCAAGCCAGACAAAGACTGTGACACCCACCTTATTCACAAGAACTCCTCCCCCTCACTGTCCTGGCTGCAATCTGGAGCCTTGCCTACTTCCAACCCTCTTGGTTGTTAACAGCACTTCTCATCCTATTCTTTTCCTCTTCTGCCACTCTCACAATGCAACATTAAGCCAGTCTCACTCATCTCAGGGAAGACTTAGTTTCCCCCTGATTCTGCTGCCACTGAAAATACTGACTAGACATTGCCTGGAGTGTCAGGTTGCAAAACACCTCAGGAAAATCTCTTCATCCCACTTGGAACTCATATAGGGGAGAGTCCTTTAAACAATGCATATTTTCATCCTCTAATGTATGTCTAGTCATCCTCAACTAATCTTGCTATTGTGTTAGTGCAGTTTTGACACAGAGCACTCCTTCCAGTGTTTAAGGGATCAGAAACACTAAAGTCTGTAGGAGCCAGGCAAGACATCTCAGTGTGAGAAGTGACTGGATTGTTCACATCTGTGATTGCCAATACTGAGACCACAGAACAGAGCAGACCTTGCCCAGCAGCTATCTAATTTAAACTATTTCATCTTACTCTACCCTAACCAAACAAGATGTCTTCAAGCTAGATTCAGCTCATGGCCACAAGATGAGAAATATGACTACAGATGCTTAAGCTGGGTGGGACAAACTAACCATGTAGACTAAGGTAACATTTCTCAACATTGACCACACATAATCATCTCAACACGAAAAATTTTTAAAAAACTGATATGAATGTCCCAAATGTGTTAGTCAGCTTTTCATTAGTACAAGTAAGATACCTGCTACAAAGCAAGGAAAAGATTATCTCAATTTACAATTTTGAAGCTCCTCAGTCCAAGATCAGGTGACCCCATTTTAGTCTGATGAGTGTAGAAGAACTTGTGCAGAGAGGACCCCATTTTAGATCAGGAAGCAGAGAAAATAAATATGCTAAACTTAGCTTATATAACTAACCCTTTTGCAAGAAGAACCTTCTAGACAAGCCCTGAGTAACCAGAGGATCTTTCACTAATTCACCTCTCAGACACTGTAATTGAACCAAGTCTCCATCCTTCATCCATGGATCTAGTAACCATTAACATCAGACTTTGGGAATTAAAAAAGCTGCATGAATTGAGGAACCAAATCCTGTTTTAAAATACAACACTCTCCCTGGAAATACTAATACAATCATCCAGGAGTAAGCGGTCTGGGCATCAGAAAGTTTGAAAGAGTCCTTCATTATTTTAACATATAGCCAATCAGTCAATCCTTTGGGGAGTACATTTTAACATATGTTTCCTGGAGCATAGATGAGGTCCACCTATACAAGCCTTGCTTCCAAAGTCATCAACATTTTGAAATAAAGGTCATTATGAACTTGGAAGCTAAGTGATTGGAAGGAAAATACCATAAATATTCAAAAGATCAAAGATTTCAACAGAATATAGGGCATTTTAAATGTATAGTACAACAATCACTTTTAATCCAAAATTTTCCTAATACTACTTAGATGCTTCAAGCACACGGTGTGCCTCCCCAGAGCATGTCCAAACCAAGTGGTGCTATTTCGAGAACAATTCATCCCTAAGTTCTGAGCAACATTTCTGGAATATCTTAACACAAAAAGAAACCATGTTTTCTTTGGAAGGCATGTAGACATACATACCAGGAGGCTCATTTAGGTTAAAACCCACAGATTTAACCACAGATGTTGGAAGAATCACTCCCCTCAAGGTCTAAAGGTGAAAATGATGAAACTGAAATTCTTCAATAGCTAAAGCATAAAGCAATTGTGCTCCTCCGACAGCGTCATGGGTTGGGAGACATAATCAAATCAACGTTTATGAGCTTGCTTGTTTTGTTGTTTTCCTTTAAAGCACATTCTTTGAAAAAAAAAAAAAGAAAAGAAAAGAATATACAGCTCAACACAGGATCTTCCACAAACAATCAAGTCTTCACATTCTTGAGAATTGCTGCATTGAGAACCCTGGGTCCCTTAACTGGGCTCATTACAGAGCATTTACAATCAGATCAGCCTCATGCAGAATAAGTTCCTAGACTCCAGGGAGTACCCAGTTCTTTTTGAACGAATGATGCCCCTGGAAAGAAATGCATCCTGAGCATCATAGACACTTTCTGAGTTGTTTGTAATGATCAGAGTCGCAATCCGGGCTCTCTCCTCCCAATATCATGATCATTAAAGCTCCTGTTGTTGACACATCCAGTCCACTATATTGTCAAATGCTGCCAAAAGAATATATCCTAAAGTAAGAGAGTGTGCAATACTGAAGTTTTAAAAATTTATTAGTGAAGTAAAAGCTCTAACTAGAGAAAGAAAAAAGGTTTGTAAAAAAAGAATGAATCACAAAATGTTCTTTACTTAATGTCATCAAGCATCCCATTTCATGTTATTAATGTTTGGGGGAATGCTTTTGAAAACATTTGGGTTTAGTACAAAACGATGTACTCAAATGTAAAAAACCTGGGCATCCGGTCCTGTATTTGACACCAGCAGCTGTGTGGGCATGAGCAAACCACACAAGCTCTCTGTTTTCAGTTTGCAAAACTATAAAAGGAGATCTTTGTGGCTCAAAAATTCTAGCTTGGAGCTCGGAAATTTCTGAGCTCCAATAATTGATCTGCCATTCAATACGATTTTGAATCTACAATGCAGTTATCCAAATCTCAAAACACAAAAAGGCTCTATGAATTGTGAGGCTTTGTAACTAATCTACAATGCAGTTATCCAAATCTCAAAACACAAAAAGGCTCTATGAATTGTGAGGCTTTGTAACTACTCACAGCCTAAATCTGTCCTCAACTATTACAAGCATATTTACTGATTTATTTCTTCCATTTACTCTCACCATTTATCTGTCAGAATACAGAATGATCCAAGTGCTTGATTACAGGGTATCCCTAGACCCCGCGGTAGCTGTTGTGTAAAACAAACATTTATTGCAAATCACCTTTCAGACATTTGAAAGTTTCTGAATGCTAAAACATGTTTTTCCCTCTTGATTTCAGAAATGACTGTGAGTCAATGATTGTGCTTATCAATGACCAGGCATGATTCTAAGTGCCTTAAGAACTCTAAGTCATCATTCACTCTCATATCAAATGAGGTAGAAACGGTTACTTTGCCTAGTCTCAAATAAAGAAAGCAAGGCACAGAAAGATAACTAACTTGCTCAGAGCCACAGTCTTACTGCGGGAACCAAGCTTTGGAGTCAGACACTTTGTCCCACATCTGGGTTTCCTGAAAACTATACTATCGCGTAAGAATTAACAAGGCAGAATTTTAAAAGACTTTCACTTCTCCATCTGTAAAATGGTGGGAAAAAACCACCACCTTTCAGGAGAAACTAACAGCTGGTTCAATGACCTTTGCAGTGGAGACTCCATTTGGAATGCCCAGTCTCTTTGACCAGGTAGTTTGCTGGCCATAGCTGCACTGGAAAGGCTGTGAGTTCAAAGAAGATCTCACTGACAAGGTTACTCATTCTTTTCTCTCTGCAGCATTCTGCTCTCCGTGTAATTTAGACACCAGTGGAAAAATGGTGCTAGGTCAAGAAGCAAATCACCTAAAAGGACATTACAGAGGCCATTTAAGATCTCAGTGAGTCTAATTCCCCATCAAAGCCCTTTAATATCAGAAGCTGTGAAGTTTGGGAGCTGATGTTTAACAAAGTCACTAAGGCTTCTTTAACCAGCAGCTGCTCTTATAGGCACCCCATGACAAACACCTAAAACTCCAGCAAAGCAAACCACTGGCCCAAACTGCTAGAACAGCTGAACAAGCCACCAGGGAAGTAGAAAAGCAATAAACTAAATAACTTTGATTTATTTTTGTATTTCCCCAGGGCTCTGTATATTTTAGGGTTCAAATATATTCCACTTTGCAGGTGCATTTGTTTTGCGTCTTCAAGTCTAATCTTTGAACGTAGTATGTTTTACCTTTTTCCATGCTACCTTTACTCCAGTCTGTTTAGCATTACCCTCCTGACCTTAGGCTGATTGTCTTCAATTAAGACCATGGATTTCCTCTTCCTGCAGCAAAGTCAGGTTACAGAGCAAGAATAATAAAAGACTGAATGGGGCTGTAGTGTCATAGCTAGGGCCCTAGTGTCAACTCTTGGAAAACAACCTGACTTCAGATACCCCATCCCACTGGGAGATTCAATCGTAACAGCATCGCAGTCCACTGGTTTCAGAGAATTGGTATCTGTGCCAAGGAGTGTTTTTTCTGGGAATCCGGTTTCCAATTAAAAGAACTAGGGACAAGGAATCAAAAAAAAAAGGGGGCAAGCTAAATCAAAATATGATATGTTGGTTTAAGGGAAGTTTAAAAAAGAATCTACTGTGATTAATCATACCACAAGTTCATTTAATGTATTTGGAAGAAATTCAGAGCAAGTGAATTCACTAGTGCTTTCAACAAATATTTTTAAAATAATTAATGCAGAGCACATAAGTTAGGAATGTTTCTTAAGAAGTTCAGTTAATAGTCACCTTAAGAGGTATAAAATGCAAGTTAATGTAGCATAAGGAAATAATTGCATATAGGGTCATTTATTGTCATTAAAAGTAGAGCCTTATCTATGTTTTAAATAAATAAAAACTTCATTAAGCATCTGTACCTTACCAAAAGCAATGAAAGACTAAGCAGGCAATATTGTAAATGATGCGCCTTTGGATTTTGTATATATATTTCCTTTTCAACTCTCCCATCAGCAAAATTACTCAGAATACCCATGGGAAATAGGTAAATAATACAGAACCATTTCTACTCTAAAATTCAGTCCTCTCCCTGTAATTTTAACTCTCTCCTCCCAAATCCCCACAAGCAAAAAGCCATAGGAGATCAAATGATGAGAAATGGAGAGGAGGGAAGTATGACCACCAGGCCAGTAAATTAAATATGACCAACTGTGCCCATAGATTTTTTTTCACATACATCTTTTCTCCACTTTTTCATTCATTCCAACAAATAAAGCAAGTTCCAGTCCTATAGCACATACATAAATATAATCAATTTGTCTTTGTTACAGAATAAGTATATGTTTAGTATGAATGACGATTCTATTTAGTCTGTCCTGTTCATATAATAAACTAGATTTCCCCATGGAGTATGATCCCAGACCATTGTACTGAAACAACAAGTTTAACATGAAAGAATCCATGCTGAATTGAACTCCATCTTAGGTGAGGTGCCCACTCCCCAAACCCAGGCAAGAAAATCTTATCCTGCTTAGCAAGAATGCTTGAATCCCTGGCTAGGCTGTTCAAGCATGACTAGGAGAAACATGAGTTTCACCAGGTACAGCCACAAAGGCTTGCAAAGCTAGTGATTAGTCATTTCTCATGTTTCAAATAGTTCTACAAAAGCTCAGTGTATTAGTTTAGTCTACATTCCCCTGCCTTGGCCTTAATCTATTGATCCTCTTCCTCAGCTATAGGACAAACAGTTTCAGATTGAATTTATAGTATTCACCTTGACTTTCACACCCATTCGGGAACCAACATCCAGTCTCAGTCTTCCCAGGAAAAAGGACTTAATTCCAGTCCCACACTCTGCGTTACTAGTGGGCAGACTTTCCTTCAGCAGGAAACATAATTGACCATAACTGCAATCTTATTGCCAGAGACACTGCTTGCAATAGAGCAAGTTTTTCAGGTCCCAAAAAGCTGTTTGATGACGCCATAGAGTTCAGACAGACTTGCACTAGTCTATAGGGAGGAAACCACTTTCACCAATTCATTTTCCCTCATTTCAAGTATAGGAATTCCATCTTAGCATTTATGTTCTTCACTTTCTTTGGCATCTATCTAGTCCATGCATTTAGATAGTTTTATTGAGTTAGATCAATTTTATTCTAGACTGGAAAAATTCACCCCTGTGAAACATGTGAAAACAAACATAAACTATAACTTAAAATCGGTTAGCTGCCTAACAAAGACAGCCTGTGTCAATGAACAGGTTATTTCATTAATTTTTTAAAAGTTCAGCCTTGAAGCCAACTTAGTCTTTCCTTCTGAACTATTTTTCTTCTCTTTGTTGTCCAATTAAAACCTTAAAACTTATAAGTTAGAAATTTGTAAAAGAAAAGCGACATACAGAAGGCAGGCAAGTTTGAATCAAAGCTCCAATGGTGCTGAAAATTCCTGTTCGTGTTGTTCCCAAAACCCTCCTTTAATTCTATGAACTTTTAAATCTCTGATTTGACACTAAGCTAAACCAATTACACTTGGTTTGGATTACTTTCATTTTTTAAATGATAAATTCATTTTATTTTGATAATGTTTACATAGTTTAGAAAGATGCATGCCCAAGTGGCTCACCTATTAGGATGTAAGGGTTGGGTAATGGAGGAAAATGGAAAAGACAACTCTTTCCAATCTCCTTTTATTCTTCCTGTATCTAAGGAAAGTGGGACAGAAAAGGAGAGAGCCACTCCCTGCAGCCAAACTGTATCAGTACCCGGGAATGGGGGACAGCCACCCAAGATCATTCCAAGGTCCCCAAAGTGGAGCATGTTCCAAAGGTACTGCCTAAGTGGTTTTGATAGTTCTGTGATGTTGTTTATTTCATTGAAATCCTTCCAGGCTCCATTGGCCAGCATAGCCCCTATAGATTTTGCGCTTGCCCAGATATTCGCTATCAAATCTTAGCCTGGAGAGTTGTCCAATTTGTTCTACCCTCCACCGTACTATACATCCTCTGCAGGCCTAATGAACTGGTTGTCCCCCACATGCATCTGGGCATGCTGTCCACTATACAAACTTCAGTAACTAAGGAGAGCCAGTTTTGACACATGCACTTCATGGTCAGATCACAGATCCTGTGATTTTCCCCATAGCTGGACTTCTGAGTCCAGTGGTCCAGTTTGGCGAAGGGGGGGGGGGGGCAAACAAACCCTGCCAGAGATGCCAGAACTGATTCCTGTCTGTGCCAACCTTTCAACATGAAAAAAATCTACTGTGTAATTTGCCAGCTAGATGTTACTAAGTTACAACCAATTCCCAAACTTATAGTACAAGAACTGGGAAATTCTTCTGTTTTTAGCTGGTAATTTCAGGACTTGTGGAGATAATTATTTGAATCTTAAACTGATAAATGGATGAAACAGAGAAGTTTGTTTAAAGTTCAACATCCCAGCTGGGGTGTGGGAAATAACAAGGTGCTCATTACACCCAAGGTTAGAACATTAGAATAAATCGGAACTATGAGATCCTAGAACTGTCTTACACAAGCTCAGAAAGAGCCAAAGGTGAAGGTTTTAGAATTTGCAAGATAGTTGTTAAATAGAGCCATTTAAAAACTAAATAAGATAATGAATATTCAATCGCTTCTTAATTATTTTATGATATTTTACTGCTGGCTATGCTACTGGAGCTATTTATATCTGTTGTAACTTTATAGTGAACACAGATTATCATTAGTAATTCTGCCAGTCATATTTATAGCTTAAAATGAACCCTGGGAGTGTTTATACTTCAAAAATCAGAAAATATCATGAATATGATGGCTTTTCCTTATAAACTCAATTGTTGAACATTTACCAGATCACCTCTTTACTGAAGTATTTCACATTAAGAGACTAGTATCAAATAAATACTGACAAATAGCCAAGTTATTTTAGGAAACATATATTAAGGATTAAGGAGACATCTCCACAATTAAATAGCAAGTATAGAAATCAGGAAGAGACTCTTGTCTGTAAGATAACTATAACCTCCATATTGGAATTCAATAAATAAGAAACCATTTTTTTTTTACTAAATTGCATTGCCAAAAGAATCACTTTGCTAGATTAAAAGTGACTATGCTATTTAAAATTTAAAGCCAACATAGGTTCCACAGCCATTTAAACACTGATGGAGACCTAAGATAGCTGTCAGAGGGCAAGCTTAAGGTTCAACAAGAACAACTAAGTTAAGAGACACATCCTCCCTCCAGGGTTAATCAAGAATGGTCCTCCACCTCCACATCAGGAGACTTTGGTAATGTCTGCCTAAGAGGATTTCAGAATCGCTCCAGAAGAGACTCTGTGACTCCCCACTCTTTTGCTGTATGAATGAAAGTGTTGACAGTTTTGAAGTCCCTCCTTGTCTCAGGTATTAATTGTGCAGGATAGGGAGTGGGTGGGAGGAGCACAGCCGCAACTGTCTTGTTAGTTCACAGGTCTCTGGGTCAAAAGCAGAACATTTGAAGCTGATGGAGAAAGCAGTGCATACAACTCCCCCAATGAGAAACTTTCATACCATCACAGACTCTGCTTTTCAAGGTGAGAAAATGTGATGGATTAGATTTGAGACTTGATTGTTTTGTGGACTATTTTCTCTAGGTAGTAAAGAGAGTGAGCAGAAATTTTTTGACCAAGAAAGAAGGTTATGGTATCCACCATTACTGCCCACCAAACCTGTTCACCTCTTCTCCCAGGCATTTGATAGGACTGCCTTTCTCCAAGTCTTTGAAGATGCATATGGCCATACGCTATGGTCAGAGAAATGTGAGCACTCAGATTTTGGGTAATGTCAGAGGATATTGGTAGGAAACAAGGGAGTTGTCTTTTAGGACAAATAACAAGCAGGGTTGTCTTCTTGGAACCGTACTTAAAGAAAGCAAAAAAAAAAAAAGTTCTTTTTTTAAACAAGTTAAAAAGAGCAATGGGCAATTAATATTTCTCTGTTCTAGTGGCCAGTTATATCTCCAACAGTGGCCACTTTCCACCAGCATTTATGCTAGAGAGCAAAGAGGATGGGGAAAAGCTCCCAGCCAACCCAGAAAACCACACACTATGAGCAAGAAATAACCTCTGTGGTTTTAAGCCAATGAAATTTTGATAAATGCTAGACTATCATGACTATCATAACCACAATTTCATATTTTCTGGCAAATCATTTCCATAAGTAGAAGAAGCTGGTCACATTTGATTCCTGTAACGGATGCCAAAGGATTTCCTATCACATACCAAATAATGCAACTGCAAGCAGGAGAAATTGCCAAATTCCATAAAGTAGTTTAAAGACATCACAAAGTAATAAAATACTGATAATAACTGAGCTATGCATCACTCAGAACTGCCATTATACCATCAAATATCAATTTGTCAAATATTTGCCTCTGACTCTGAACAGAAATTGCATAATTCCAGCCTGGAATAAGAGATTCAGTTGAAGATAAAAGCAACTAGGAAAGTGAGAATATAAAACTTTAAGAAAAAGTGTCAGACCCTGCATGATAGCCTAGTGGCCAAATTTTCGCCTTGCACTCCCCTGGACCCCATATAGATGCCAGTTCATGTCCTGGCTGCTCCAATTGTCATCCATCTCCTGGCTTGTAGCCTAGGACAGCTGTAGAGGATGGCCCAAAGTCTCAGGATCCTGCACCTGCGTGGGAGACATGGAAGAAGTTCCTGGATCCTGGCTTCAGATCAGCTCAGGTCTTGCCATTGCGGCCACTAGCGGAATGGACCAATGGATGGAAGATCTTTCTCTCTGCTATCTTCTTCTCTCCGTATATCTCCCTTTCCAATTAAAAAAATTTTTTTAGAAAAAAAAAATGGAAAGGGCTGGGTGCAACAGTCTAGTGGCTAGAGTCTACCCCTTACATGCGCCGGGATCCCATATGGCGCCGGTTCTAATCCCGGCAGCCCTGCTTCCTATCCAGCGCTCTGCCTTTGGCCTGGAAAATCAGTCGAGGATGACCCAAAACCTTTGGATCCTGCACCCGCGTGGGAAACTCGGAAGAAGTTCCTGGCTCCTGGCTTCAGATCGGCTCAGCTCCAGCCACTGTAGTGGCTTGGGGGAGTGAATCGTCAGACGGAAGGTCTTCCTTTCTGTCTCTCCTCCTCTCTGTATATCTGACTTTCCAATAAAAATAAATAAATTTTTTTAAAAAGGCGGTGGGGGGAGAAAAAGCACCAGCAATTGGGAAGATACAGAAGACCCTCATGACCAAACACAAGAATTCTGAATTTAAATTTTAATGTAGAATATCAAAGAGATTTAGGGACATCATAATGATGTTTTGTGGTTTCCTTCTGAAAAAGTGATAGGTGATACAAACTCACATATTCCAGACATCTAGAAGAGTTCTTTTAACAAATGTAAACCAATAACAAGTTATAGTCTAACTGGCAATATGATTTCTTCCTTCTTGATGATTTATGGAATAACAGTGAGTCTTAAAGCCTAGGTATCTAGGAGTTAACAAAATGAAGTATTAGGAAGGTACTTATAATACTAATACTGAAAATAGAATATAGGTGGATGATAGTTTATCATAGTTTGCTCCCAAATGAACCAATTACCAGAAGATCGTAAAATAATTAAATTCCTATCTACTTACTTAACAAAACCCACCCAACAGTAGGCACCCTTCTACATATGATTGTGGTTCAAAAACATGCACCCATATGTATATATGTGTGTATATATATATATGTATGTATATTTGTATAAATAAAACAATTTGATTTTGGCTATTTTACGAGTGGTGAGAAATTCTCTTCTACAGATGTGCCTTCTTATAAGTTTCAAAGCCATGTTTAAACTCGATATCAGATAGATAAAACATATATGTTTTGAGCCACAGATCAGACAGATAACTTTGAAATCTTAATTTTTCCAACAAATAAATAGGGACATGGATAGTTATGTCTCCCTAGGAAATATTTAAATAAACATGATAGGATGCTCATGGAATAAAGTTTATTTTCTAATCTAAAGCATAATGCATCATAGGTGGTAAAAGACTCAAGGTGTCTTTGTGAACTATCCGGCAATATTCTCCAATTTGACATAAGTTATTTGCTTTGACCTATGAATATATCTCAGGCTCTGGAAGTCTCACACATTGCACATTCATTCAGTCCACAAAGTATGACGTCAAGTAGCATTGTTGACAGAGAACATCTGATTAGGTGTCAGATACAAATGTATAATTGAACAGCTTCTGGATTTTTTTTCTTGGCATTACAACTTGTCTAATTAGCTTGTGTGAAATTTTACCCGAAGACGAAAATGTTTAAGAACACAAGAATTCATAGGAGTGGCTTGTTTTGCAGCCTCTGGGAAGCCCCATTGTATCCTTGTTACATAATATAAGTCAAAGAGAAGAATGATATGCAGATATTAATTTAAAAACAGTTTTCATCTAACATTGATTACAAGAATTCCAGTGTTCTTTCAAAGTTCTCAGAACACAGTCTAAAAACAACCAGTTTTGAAATACCTCAAGTCTATGATCCAAAGGGTAAGAGAACTGGGAAATTGTGCACCTAAAAAATCCATTCACGTTTTGGGGTGCAAAGACTCCCCAGAACCTTCAGCCTGACATGTTGCAGGTCTACTGTGGTCACTCCGAGGGTCGGAGGAAGATTGACAGTATCTGGAGCTCACGGGAAGAGCAGGCACCAGGGAACAGGTGCAGAGCACTGGCATCGGCTGCAACACTGTTTTTTACACAAACTGCCTCCACTACATTTTATTTAATGTACCATTGCTCTAGGCTCTACAATTACCTTTTTATACAAACAGTACCATTCTTTTCCATCTTTGTAATCTGCACTATGATTGTTACAACTTCTATATCCGGGCACTTCTTGTCGCATTCAGAAAACTATCAGATTTCAGTCTGAAATAGCTGAAAGTTCTGACTTCACAGACTGTGGCTCTCCAGGGCATTTCTTATGAGATTTCAGTATCTACCATCATGCTCTACAAAAATTCTACCACCTGGCACTTAAAGTGCTGAAATTCACTGTTTTATTTATTCATTCATAAAACATAACCCTCTTTCTCTGCCTTCAGTATCCGGTAACTCATGTCTCTGGGTCTCTGTTATAATAGGAGAGAAATTTATAGCCTGTAGGATTTTAGTACAAATAATATCTTCCAAATTCAGTCCAGAGAGGAAATGGCTTCTCAACTGTTTCAAGAGCCCCCAGCTAAACCGGACTTGAGATTCTCAAGTGTCTATCCACTCTACCTTAATGTGAAACAAGGTAGAGTTGGATGTGGGTGCTTCCAGTGTGTCTTTCATGATTACTTCTTTTATCTGAAGTAATGCTCAGCAGGAGACCTGTTTGAGACCTGTTTGCATTCACAGACACCCCCAGTGGCTCCTGTCTGATCCATGTCCAGTGAATTCTGCTTGACCATTGCTCTGGCCTGGAATTCCAAACTGTGTTATCAAGGGAATTCTGGGGGGAGAGAAGAAGAAGAAGAAGAAGAAGAAGAAGAAGAAGAAGAAGAAGAAGAGAGAGAGAATAGGATATCCCCGGTTCTTCAGATGAAAATGTCAAGCTCATTACACCACCACAATATGAAACAGGTTCAAAGATTTTCACTTACAGATCCTGAACAAGGGCACAACAAACTGTGGGGGAAGGCCAGGGCCCACTGCTCATACAAGACAGAAATAAAAGGCGAGGTCACAAGAGAGAGGAACCCAGGATCCAAGGCCTTTATAGGGGCACATGGTATATTCAGATTCTCCACAGGGAATTTTAATACATGGGTTTAAAGCAAGCAGACATAAGTTCCAGAAGTTTGCTGTGACTAACAGATGGTCCCTGTAGTCTGGGACATGGCAGTCACTGGCACCAGCAAGTAGATGGCATCTTGCTGTCATATAGACACGTAGGCATCAGATGGCAGTTGCATAAGGCAAACCTCTAGAGTGGTCATAGTGTAAGGCGCCAGGAGAAAGTATAGAACCGGAAATTGTGTGAGAATGACTGAATCCTATTTCTAGTGTAAGGAAATCCAGCTTCTCAATATGGATTCTGAGATGGCTTTAAACTTTCGGAACCCACTACATCATTATGAAGAAATGTTGTTAGTCTCTAACATGCAAGTGTACTTCAGAAAATTTGCAAAAAAATAAGAATTACAGCAAAAGTTATTTCCATGCAAAAATAACTTGAAATCCATGCAGTTTATTTTCTAATACATATTTTGCATGAACTTTTTGAAGTATATTCACACTACTTTTTTTACAACACCTACTTTTTTTTATGTAAAAGGCAGGTTTACTGAGAGGAGAGACAGAGAAAGAGAATCTTCCATCTGCTGGTTGACTGCCCAAAACTGAGCCGATCCAAAGCCAAGAGTCAGGAGTTTCCTTTGAGTTTCCCACAAAAAACTCACACTACTTTTTGACTCAAAGAGGGGAGGGATGGGTCCCATCTTCTTCCAACTCAGGTCACAAAAAGAGACAAGATTGAAGTCATGATCCTTATGTCCAGAAAGAACAGCGGCTACATGGGTTCAAGTTGCCTTGGATTGGTTGACACACTTCCCCTGGAGGGCCATGTAGGAGGATTTGGCAGTGGTGTGCTGGGTCCTATAATTAACACCCCACAAGAGCCAGGTATGTGCATTTCTTTTATATATCTATATTTATATCTATATCTATATATAGATAATATTTAAGATATATGTATAGAAAAATATTTATTAGATGATATGTTATTTAATAGGAGCCAGATCACAAAGTGAACCTTTTATTTTGTAACAAAATGGATTTGAAGATAAGCATTTTTAACTTTAAGAAAAAAGAGAGCAAATGTGAATGTGTTATAAAAAAGGAACCAGTTAAGAGCAAAAGAGCAATATTGTAAATAAATTGGACCAATCTTTACCTCCTTTTGTTGGCAAAAGTGTCTAATTTATATTGCATCTTGTGACTTCCTTGTGCTCTCTTGTCTAGAAAGATGATTTTGTATTTTTTTTCTGCTTTTATTTAACCTAAAGATAAACTTTGTAAGTTTTCAGTCTCATGTATTTGGAAACAAATTAGTAAAACAGTTTAATTAAGAGCAGAAATGTTTTTAAAAGCTCTGTTAAATGGAAGCAAGTTACTACAGCATCCAGATCTATATCTTATATAGACTATTCAAATTTTACTTGCATTAATTGTAGCTAAATACATGTGCATTTGTTTATTACCCTACAGTGGAGAAGGCTCAACTTCTTGGTAGATTGAACCCCCACAGAGGGAGTATCCAGCGTGTTTACACCATTGTTTGCTACTGCAGGGCCCGTCATTATGTTCTTTTGCTGGCTTTGCCCTAAATGATTATATGTTGGCATCAAATTATATGTCTTGATAATAAACACTTCTCTTCTAATTAGCACATGTCATCTCAGAAAATTTACAAAATAAAAAGACAAAACAGGTGAGGAGTTCCAGTGAAGTGAGGCTGTGCTGGTGTGGGCAGCAGGCTTCTCCCCATCAGGCATCTTTTCTGTGAACCCTCCTGTCATTCTAGACACCATTTCGTCTGAGCTGTGACCATGGCGTAACAGTCCATTCACAAATCTGTCAGCTGTGTCTTTATTTCTAGCATTTCATCCTCTTGTCTCAGCAGTTCCTAAATACACCAAGACAAACAAGGGGACTGCAAAGTGTTTATTGAAAAGTGGAATTTAAAATATTGGTTGAATAATTTGCATAATTTTTTCATAATATGTATTTTCCACAACCTTGTTGAAGGCCCTTCACATTTGGACTTTCTTCTCAGAGTAGCACAAACCCTCTTGGAAACTATTGTCACCATTAGGTCAGATAAAGTCTAATGTCTACTTCTCATATGTTCACTCTGTTGGTGTTTCCCAAAGACTTCCATCCTATTTGACCTAAAACAAAAGGAGAATCTAAAGGGATGATAGCAGGAATTTGGTCTAGTGATTAAGACACCCACATCACACCTCACAATGCCTGGGTTCCACATAGATATTTAGTATGACTTCTAGCCAATGTAGGAGCTTGGAGCTAACAGTGATGATTCCAATAACTGGGTTCCTTTTCTCATACTGGAGACTTGCCTTGCGGTTCCTACTCTGACTCCAGCAGCAGCTCAGCTGCAGGTACCGCAGGTAATTTGAAGAATAAGCCAGCAAATGGAAACAGTTCCTCGTTTCTCTGCCTCCTAAATAAAAACATAGAAACTTTTAAAATAAGAATATACAGTCTCCAGGGTACTCTCTTTGGGAAAAACAGAGGAGTAAAACCACACATTATTGCTGACAAAGGAACTCACCATCCTAATCTCACATAGCATTTCCTTTCTTGCTGTCACTCAGTTTCCCTCACTGAGATGAGTTATTTTAAAATAATTAAAGAAAATACTCATCTTAGACACTCGGCTGCAAATTCTTAGTAAGCATTTATGCTATCTTCCTTTCAGGCTCTGACCATGGATATAAGATTTTGAGTCCATTGGTAATGTCATTACTAGACTTGAAGCTGAAGTATAAAGTTACTGTCTGAAAATTTAACTTCTCATCAAACCATGAGTTGTGGTAAACTGGCCTGGTTAAGTGATAATCTGGCTGTCTGATTCATAGACATAAAAATAACTGTCGTGACCGAAAAAAATGGTAGCCAGAAAATTTTTGGAATTATTCTGTTAGCTTGAATCATTGACAAAGCCTATGTCTGCCTCTATAGGTCATGTGTCTGACATTAACTACTTACCAGTCAATCAAGGGAAAGCTGTAGGAAATGAAGATGACCAAGAAAGAATGTGGAACATATAGTGCCTGCAACCAGGAAAATCAGGTGTGTCTATAACTATAGACCTTGTCTAAAGAAATAGTTTCAGTATCTTTTTCATACAAATCTCTGTTGTGGAAAGAACAAAATTTTCATTGATAGACAAGACCAGAATGATCAAAGAAAGTACTAAGCTTGTCTCAGGATGGAGAAGGGAAAAATAATGAATACGCCAGACTGACACAGGTGGGGTGACTTGCAAAATGTAGGCTAAATATTACAATCCACTCTCATAAACTCACCAAAAAAATTCACCTGTTCTGGAGTAATAATGGTGCCTCAGTAGGTCCTCAGTTCTCTGGTAATGCACCTGCTGTTAAGCTCATCAATGCACTAGTTTTAGTCAACACTATCCCTGTCATATGGAAACATAACATTGTGCTTCCACCCCAGGATCTACCACAACAGAGCCTTCTCCTGAAACTGCAAAGTCAATAAATCCAACTCTGCAGGTGCTTCTTGTAAGATATGTTCTTGCCTCCAAGAGGAAAAAAAATCATCCGAGATTTTTAATATCTGGTTTTACACAGACTGAGGATTAGGGACTGAGAACAAGAGTTGCTCCCTCTAGCCAGCCCAGACAAAAGAAAAAGAACCAGCCCCTGAGAGATCTGCCCTAAATCACAAGCGTGTGGATGCATATGCATGTGCTTGAGATCTGTTGTTTAAAACAGAAATGGAGAAGTGATCTAATCTAAATAAGTATATTGACACTTCAACCTCACATTGTCAAGATTATACCATTCATTCTCTCATTTCAACAAATGCCCTCTTGATGCTAAAGAACGTCTTCCAAATGTCAGTCAGTCACTTGCTCCTTAAAACCAGTTTAGGTAATTAATATCTCTTCCAGAGACAGAATGTGGGCAACTTCTTGGAGTTGACTAAAATTTTAGGACAACAAATCATCAACAAGGCTAAAGTTTACCACTACTAGCAATAAATGATAAGAGACAGTGTGAGGTACGTGAAAGTTTGGCTAGAATTGAATTTGCATATCTGATCTACCACTTACCAGCTGTGTGATTTGGTCATGATATTATATTTATGCAGCTTAGTATCCCATAGAAAACCAATACCCATTTATAGTCTGTTGTATGAAGATTAAGTAAGATAATGCATATGAAAGCTAAGGACTGGGACTAAAGGTATTTAACAAATGTTAGTTATTACTAGATGCCAGGCACTCACAACCAGAAAAAAATAGAAGATGAATGTTCTTAAGAATTTAAGTCTTATCATGAAGGTCTTGGTCAGAATAGAACTATAAGAATCAATAAATGGGGCCCAGTGCGGTGGACTAGCAGCTAAAGTCCTTACCTTGAACACGTCGGGATCCCATATGGGCACCAGTTCTAATTCCGGCAGCCCTGCTTCCCATCCAGCTCCCTGCCTGTGGCCTGGGAAAGCAGTCAAGGACAGTCAAAGCCTTGGGACCCTGCACCCGCGTGGAGACCCAGAAGTTCCTGGCTCTGGCTTCGAATTGGCACAGCACCAGCCATTGCGGCCACTTGGAGAGTGAATCACTTGACAGAAGATCCTCCTCTCTGTCTCTCCTCCTCTCTGCATGTCTGACTTTGCAATAAAAATAAAATAAATCTTAAAAAAAAGAATCAATAAATGGTGGCTGGCACTATGATGTAGTGAGATAACCCTGCATCTGCAGCATGGATATGACATGTGGATGCCGTTTGGAATCTCAGTTGCTCCACTTCCAATCCAGCTATCTGTTTGTGGCCTGGGAAAGTAGCAGAACATGGTCCTTAGACCCCTGAATTCATAGGCACTTGGAAGAAGCTCCTGGCTCCTGACTTCAGATCTTCTCGGCTCCAGCCATTATTGCCATTTGGGGAGTAAACCAGCAATTGGAAAAATCTCCCTTTTTCTCCTTCTCTCTACAAATCTCTCCATAACTGCCTTTCAAATAAAAAATAAGATAAAATCTTAAAAAGAATGAGTAAATGGAGCAGATGAGTTTTGTGAACAATTCCTGGGGTAACTTCCTGGAGCCTAGGTCACCAGACCATTGAGAAGAGAGCATCTAGTGGCCACACCTGTCCACACCTTCCTCCCCGGTGACCTCAGTTTCACAGGTTCAGTCATGACCACTCTGGACCAAGATCAGAACAATGAGTTTTTGTCTTCCAGGATTTTAGAATTTAATATTTCAACCAAGATATTAACTTTCGTGGTGATGTAAAGCAATAAGATATTGCCTTAGGATCAAGCAAATAGAGTGGAGAGGAGAAATCTAATTTTCAGAGGGTAAGAGTTACTCAGAAGGAACAAACAGTGAAGCAGAGATAAAGGTGAAAAAAAGGTGGTTTTTGCATTCTCTAGACCTGACTTTTAGATTTCCAATTTTATATTCTTTGAAATATCCCAATGCACTTATTAACATTCTCCCATTACTCACTAATGCCAGAGAGTGTGTTTCGAATTCAGTGGATCAACATTATCTTAATTCTAAGCATTTGTAATTAAGTATACTTCACCATGTCTCCTAACATCCTCACAGGTCCCAAGGAAAGAACCGGAGCACCTTGTGAAGGTGTGGTTGACATTATCATACCCAACACAGTGACATTTGAACAGGTCTTAATAGAGATAACAAAGCAGCTGTTCTGAGTATTTGGGTAGAAATTCACAGGGAGAGGGAAAAGTGACAATAGAGACCCTTGTTTGAACTGGTTCTTAGTATGTTACTAGAAAGACAGCCAGGAGAGCAGTGTGACCCGGACAGAGTGAGAGCTGAAGTCAGAAATGCAAGGGTCGGAGTAGAGTGGCTTATGGGCCGTCTACGCCCTGCAGGTGATTGAAGAACGGTGGGAAAAGGAAATAACTGGAAGTAGTTGATGGGGACTGAGGGATGATAGTCCCTGACTTGAGGTTCAACAGAGTCCCTCACGCTGCTGTGTTGTGAATATAATCTAGGATTAATGTCAGAAGAAGAGAGATCAGTAAAGAAAACTAATAAAATATTCAAGTGAGAGAAAATAGTGGCTTAAACCTGGATGGCAGTAGAGGATATAGTGAAAAATTGTCCAACACTAAATAATTTCAAGGCTCGGGTCAATTAGGCTCTGATGGGATTAGTTATTTCGTATGAGAATCAGACAGGAATGGATTGGCTTAAGGTACTGAAAGAATGATTTTTTTTCCCTTAATGAGAACTAGTTTAAGAAAAACAGGTCCTTGGAAGGAGATTAAGAACTCAGTTTCAGATATATTAGGTTTGAGAAATTCATCAGAGAATCAAGCAAAGATGTCAGGTAGACAGTTGCAAGAATCCAATAAACACAGAATTTAACTCTGTTTGATACCTGAGACAGTGAACAAAATAGAAGTTCAAGGACTGAAGCAAAATTGATATGAGTGGAATCAGGAAGGAATCACTGAAAGCAAACAAAAAAACCAGGGAAACAAAAAACTTAAAACTTCACGTAGGCACTTGCTAAAGAAAAAAACAAGAATGGGTTCCCAACATATGGCAATAGGCTGTAGAAACAAATGACATCATAACTTGGAGAAACCGTATCAGGAATAACATATAAAATCCGATTTGTCATCCTCCAGGGCACAGCACACTCAAGACTGAAAGCTTTGTATACAGTATTCATGCTGATGCTGAGCTAACATTTGACAGAGTAGTTGCAAAAGGCAAGACATAATAAAGTGCAAGCACAAAGGTTTCTTTTTGTCTGGGGAATTAAAGTATTTATTTCCACTACTAAGAAAGAGGAGCAAGCCTAAAAAATAATTATGCCAAATGTACAGGTACCAGAACAATGGGCTACATTGTCGTTTCATGTTAAAATCTCATGCACTGGCAGAACACCATGGTTATAAGATGTTGTAAGAGTTGTAATATGGTTATAGGAGTCCTTAGTAGCCACCTTATGTTTAAAGCACTCAGTGTACAATACATGCTAGGTGCTCAGTAATTATGCTTTGACTTAGTTTGATTTATTGAAGGAAAAATTATTTTAAAAAATTAACTGAATTTTAATTTGAGTTAGTGAATGTGTCCTAAAACCCTCAGATTCCACACTCCAGAATCCATGTGCCCTACTTATTCAGTTATTTCATGTCATCCATCATACTGCTACATGACTTCTGCCCATAAATGATTCACTTCGCCATAAGTGTCTTACCACAAGTTGAACCACTCAGAGTTTCTCATAAGATTTTCTAATCTAGGACTACAACACAGACTCACCCTCTTTCTCACCCTTTCTCTCCATCCTTTCCTCCCTTCTGCAACAAGATTTTTTTTTAAGATTTATTTTATTTTTACTGGAAAGTCAGGTTTACAGATAGGAGAGACAAACAGAAAGATCTTCCATCTACTGGTGCATTCCCTAAGTATCTTTCATACTACTCTCTCAATATAGAATGGTGAAAATAAGAACAAATCTGTCACACCAAAACTAAAGAAATAAATACCAGTAAGTTAAGTACTATACCCAAGAGAGAAATCACCTTATAATAAATCATCAAAAGCCAACACAAAACAGCAGCAGCAAGTGCTAAGTCCTTCTTAGCAATGTTACAAGTAAAACAAGTAAATACAATATACATATTAAACTAAAGATGTTAGTTAAACGATCTCCTTTACCATGGGCCATACGAATATGTTTTCTAAACTATTATTCATTACAACTGTGATCATTTCCAACTCCCCGCTTATGAACTGGGAAAGCAGCTGAGGATGGCTCAGCTGTAGGTCCCCTGCATCCACACTGGAGAGAGACCTAAAAGAAGCTCCAGGCTCCTGGCTTCAGATCAGCTCAGCTCTGGCCATTGTGGATATTTAAAGTGTGATCCAATGGATGAAAGGTCTCTCTCTCCTTCTATCTGAAAATCTGCCTTTAATAAAAATAAATAAATCTTGAAAAGGAAAAAAACTATGATCAGCAGTTTTTAATCAGTTCTGAAATGATCCAGAAATATGTGTGTATGTGAGTATATATTATATTATGCTATATTATATTATCACACACATATACCACAATTATCCGTAAGAAATCAGGGATCTAACTTAGCGGAGTTCTAGAGAGGTTTCAATTATACTCTATCTCTCTTTACAAGATTTAA
Organism: Ochotona princeps; assembly: GCF_030435755.1. Taxonomy (NCBI): domain Eukaryota; kingdom Metazoa; phylum Chordata; class Mammalia; order Lagomorpha; family Ochotonidae; genus Ochotona; species Ochotona princeps. The sequence goes on along the minus strand of NC_080840.1, from coordinate 15,199,246 downwards.
GCATTAATCTTCACTGGACTTTCTTGCCAGATCCCTAGAAAGAAGTTATCTGAAACCCAAAAATGTGCTAAATATAAGATTCAAGTGTCCAGTTACGACAAGTAAATACAATAGCCCACGAAAGCAATCTGAATTATCCCAAGAGAAACTACAGATTCAAGGACGAATTCTACTCCACATCACCACTATAACTGAGATCCTGTTAAGGAAAAACAACCTAAGATTTCAAAATCATGTCCTTAAACAATCCTCATAATGATCAACAATCAGGTTCAAATTCAATAAAACTGAAGTGATATTTGGTAGTTACACGCCATTAAAACTTCCCAATCCCCTGTTATCTTAGAGAAAATACTAATGGCTATATGCAGTGATTACCCTTTGATTTCTTAAATTCTCTTAATTAATATGGTAAATTCTCTACTATGTTTTAGTACTTTTGCATATGGTGTTAAAATGTCCTATCTCAATTTATTTCCCAAATCACAGTTCCATCACTCTGATTTCAGTTACTCAAAAAAGAATGTTTTATGTACTATTATATGGGATAGTCTTCATAAATAAGGTGCTTTTTTTGGCTAAATTTAATATATTTAAAAGGGTAATGTATTTTTGCTGCTAATATGCCTATTAGTATACTATTTTAAAAAGATGCCTTCATACACATATATATAACAATTTTCAGCAAATGCTACCTTGTGTTCTTTATAAAATTTTCTTTAATATTTTTAGAAAGCATGCACCACCCACATGCCTTCCTGAAAAATATCTTTAGTCAAAATTTTACCAATTTGTACTTGTTATATTTTCAGTTATTTTATGACTTAAAGTTCTAATCAGTCTCTGACTGAACTTATAAAGAGATGGGCAAGGTGGAGCAGCAGGAGGGCACTTTCAGACACTGTGCTGTTTGAAAGCAACCAGACATCACAAAGACAAATATCAACAATTATATATTTGTATACAGAGAGAAGAGTGGACATCGGTATATAAACCACTGCATGTTGCTTTACTTCATGTAGAGCCCAAGATTTGTATTTAAACAAACCTGTTAGCTATTTAAAAAGAATGGAGAGTTCTAGTCCATAGGATATTACGATATTATTACGCGCAGCTAATTCCCACAACCTGGTTCTTTACCGTGAGCTGAAACACACCAGACGCAACGAGGTATCTTAGGAGGTTTATTCCAACGGGGCAGGAACAGGGTAGAGGTGGTGAAAATCAAAAAAGAAGGGAAGAGAAGAGAAGGGAAAGAGAAGAGAGAGAGAGACCAGAGAGAGAGAGAGCAGAGACAGAGACCAGAGAAGGAGGGATAAGAGAGTGAGCCACACCTGGGGGGGGCCTTTTTGTCAGCCAGGTATAGGGGGCGGGGATTAGGAGGGATTGAGGCCAGGCCCCAGAGGATTGGCACCTGCAGGTGAATGCCTAGGGATGATTGGCGAGTGGGTGGGGTTGGGGAGGGGGCTGGAAGATTGGGTTGGGATTCAGGTGGAATGCCAGGTTACATCTGATTGGTGGATAGCTGTGAGGAAGAAGGAATGGCGCTGGGTCCAGGGAAGGATATTGGAATAACTCCTTACAAAACCTAAATTTAAATTCTCTACTGCACTTTATGAATACTGATATGTTATGAAAGTTCTTTATTCTTTAATGCTTTAACAACTTCATTTGCAGAACTGAGATAACATTGCTGCAGTATTGAAATTCCTAATGATGACATAATACATGCAGAATGTGTAGTGACATGCTTGGCACTGAATATATATCTCATCAGTGGTATCTATGGTTTTGATTATCCATGCTGATTATCATGTACTCATTCGTTCATTCAATAGAGAAGAAAAGCAAGTGTATGCTGTCACATTTTCTTGATTGGAGAACAGCCCCTTTCACTTTCCATTGTTTATGAACTGAAGTGACCATTATATATGCAACAAACATTTTCTTTCACGCAGATGTTTAGTAACAGGCTGATGTATTCTGTACCCTATATCCTGGTGTTGCCACTGTGCTAAGAAGTAGAGGGAAAACAAAAGCAAAAGAGGAAGTTCCTATCCTCTTGTGTCTTTTAAACCCTGATGCCTGGCAGACAGGCTGCAAAATCTCCGTCATAAGCCTCAAAATGCTGAGCCGCTTCTGTCTGCTTCCATTTAGCCTGTCATAACTATTTTTTTAATGATCTTGCTTAATTGATTAGGGTACAAAGGGTCAAGGGTTACAGGAAAGTGGGTAATATCATTGTTTCCTCACTAATATCATTTTTTCCCTGTATCTGGGGTAAGGGAAGAAACAAAGGGAAAAAGCCTCACCCAGCCTCCCACCCATCCCCGGTCCCCAGTGTAAGGCATGATCCGAGGGTCCTGCTCAAGCAGTTTTGATAGTTCAACAGGTCTGAATTGCTGCCAGTCTCGCCATTCCAATCGCAATGAAACCTATTTAGAATCCACTGGCTGACATAGTCTCTTCATGGTTGGGGTTCTGAGATTAGCAGGGGTTCTGAGATCAGCAGTTCAATTGGAGGGATCTCCAAAGAAACTTCATCTGAGATGATCCCAAGCCTGATTCTTGTGTGAATTTGCCAGCCCTTCACCCCAAGCAGCTTATGCACATGCTAGTGGTTGTTGCAATTGCTGGGTCAGCTCTGTTTCCAGCCCTGTCATCCAAGTGAACCAATGGGTGTTGTAGTTCAGTTTGATCCTACCCATTTCATACTCGGTCCTCACACAAGCCAGTGGGAGCTGCAGCCTAGTTGGGGCGACTCCCCATAACCACCACCAGACCTGCTCCCTACCCTGGTTCCATGCTTGCCAGTATGTACTGCAGACTTGTTCAGTCTGCCCCCATCCCACATCCCATTTTGCTCTCGTACTTGTCAATGGGCATTGAAGCTTAGTTCAACCCAACCAACCTACTATCCAGCCTACACACATACTGGCAGGTGCCCTTCTGTCTAGCCACCCCTGTCCCTGTCCTGGTTTTCGTGCTCTCCAGTGGGAGTGGTTACCCACGAGGGAGGTGCCCACTATCTCCCTACTAGGCCACTCCAACTTCTGGATTATGCACTCCCCAAGTGGTTCTGGCATTTAACCAAACAGAATTGGCCCCCAGTGCCAGCCTCTGCCATCTGATGATGTGACAAAGCCCAACCAACCCTCACCCACTCAAATTTTTGCTTGCACCAGTTGGAACAGTCAGCCCAATATGGACCTTCCCCAGTCTAGCTCACTTGAGGCCCACAGGTGTTGTAGCCCTGACTGGACTGGTCTGCCCCCATCCCAACTCAGGGACATCATAGATCACTTTGAGAAGCTAAAGAATTAATGAACTTTCTCCCAAGGACATAAATATACGTATGTATTCATACTGCTTTTACATAGAATCTAAGGAGTTCTGTAGGCTCTCTAAAGACAACGTATGCTCTCCCTTAAAAGAATGTCTGAAACCAAAGTAAGAACCCATGTTTCTTGTCTGTGCAAAATCCCCAATTACTTTGCAGCTCACTTTTGTGATTCTACAATTCTTCGAGTTAATGCAGAGGGCTGAAGAACAAGAGTTGAGATCAGAGCTAAGAATCACTGGCTCAGAGTCCCTGACAACCATTTAAGCTGGGCTGGTAGCCAAAAGAATCAAATATGGGGAGAGAAAGGGGGGTTTATATCAGTCTGAGAAGAAACAACCTACAAGTCATTATTTTCCTCCTTCATTTAGTGCAAGTCAAGCAGCTACAATGTCGGTGTTTGATTTACTCTCTTGATAGGATGACCCAACTTTGTAGCTCTGTGCTTGTTACTCCAAATCTAGGCTTGTGGTTTGGCTTTGTCTCAAGGTTCTAACCATAAACGTCAATGTAAACACACATTTTCTAGAAGGATGATAAAATCAAAACAATCTATTTTCAGGAAACCAAAGTGCAAATGTATCATTACAATATAACTTCTTCTACAATTTATAAAACCTTGGTCAAAATGTTTGTCAAAAGAAATTCCCAGTGGAATGCTGATATGAGCCACGAGGCTCTCTTCTTCAACAAAGATAATTCATCAGGCTGCACACAAGAGCACACAAGAGCCAATACTACCTACAACGAAAATGAAAGCTGGGGGTATCCGGGGGGGTCCTTTGAGAGGAAACTCCAAGGTCAGGGTACAGTTCCAGAACAAGAGTCTTAAAGCAGGAAGCATCCATTTGTGACTTGATAGTTGTAAAAGCAGAAGGATGAGCTAAACCAGAAATCAAAAATGGGCTTCAAAGTTGTATGCATTGACTACAATTAGGAGGAATTATCTAGTTTTTTATCTAATTATCTATAAAAGACCAAAAGTGGAAATTAAAGTTGGAGTCAAAATTTCCAACACAGGAGGAAATTTAGTAGTTCCAAACCTAACTGGTGCAAGCTCAACTTGAGAGATGATCTCAGACGCCATCTGGCTTTGGTGGCTTGTTTAAGTAACTAGCTGGGATGTAACTAATTGCTTGTAAGAATGAACTTGGCTTAAGAATCTGCAAATAGAGTCATACAGGTACTTTTTCCTAAATGTATAACTTTTTATAATAGTTATAGAATTTCTTTTCAAAGCTATAGGAAAATTTCATGAGGCACTGAATTCTGAACCAACCCATGGACACCAGACTACTTTGGCAGAAATCAACCCAACTGAATATTTCAGTTTTATTTTTGGTACCATGTCTTGTCCAGTGAATATGTGACCACCAGTCCCAGTGGCTCATAAAGTCATAGTTTGGCTGTAAATAGGTGTACATTCTTCTAGTTGTGGCTCCCTTTTCCATAAAACATAATATGTGTATTCATAAAAGTAACTTTCATGAATACTTGGCTATAAACACAAATAAAATGTATGACTATATCCATTTTTTATTCTAATGCTGAAAGAATGAAATGATATTTTTGGGCCCTAAATACTTTGTAGATAGTAGCAATAAAAATTCAGTAACTGTAAACACTTTTCCAATTCTGACTAGAGCCCATAACAGCTCCATAAAGCGCACAGTGTTCTCCATAATGACTTTGGCACTAAAACACAGGGAGGTCAAGTATTATACAAAGGCATAGGAAGTTTGTCCAGCCCAAAACTCCAAATAACCAATATCTTTGTTTATTTAAAAAAATTATTTACTTCTTTGAAAGATCAAATAACACAGAGAAAGGAGGAGACAAGGAAAAGGATTTCCATTTACTGGCTCGCTAGCCAACCTGGGCCTGGATGGTTGGAAACCAGGAACCAGGAGCTCCATCTGAGATGCCCACATGACTGGCAGGAGTTCAAGCACTTGTGCCATCATGCATTGCCTTCTCAGGTACATTGGCAGGACTTGCATGGGAAGTGGTGCAGACAGTACTTGAACCAGCACTCGAACATAGGATGGCTTAATAACTGTTGCCACCAATCTCTATTTTCCCCCTCTCCAAGTCCATTAACAATAATTCTTGACTAAAGTTTTCAATACAGTTTTTATTCATTTAACATTTTCTTTAAAATGGCCTTCTCTTGGGGCCAGCACAGTGGCTCAATGGCTAAATTCTCACCTTGCAAGCATAGGATCCCATATGTGAGCTAGTTCGTGTCTCTGCAACTCCATTTCCTATCCAGTTCACTGCTTGTGGTCTGGAAAAGCATTAGAACATGGCCCAAAGCCTAGGGACCCTGTGTAGGAGATGCAGAAGAAACTCTTGGATCCTAGCTTTAGACTGGCTTAACTCCAGCCATTGCAACTATTTGTGGAGGGAACCAGCAGATAGAAGATCTTTCTCTCTGTATCTCCTTCTCTCTGTAACTCTAATCTGTCTTTCCAATAACAATTAATAAATCTTTTTTATATAAAAAAGGACTTTCTCTTCATGAATTCATTTTTCCTTTCTACATATTTTATGATATAAGGTATGTTTTAGGCACTCCATCCCTTTCCTAATTCCCATCACTTCTTTACATTGGGCTCTGTTAAAAGATGCATATCGCTGCATTGTAATTTGAACAACTGGGTAATTCATCAATCAGGCAGCCACAAAGCTACAAGACTTAGACTCAACCAAGAAAGCACCAAGAGTAAGCATCTAAGATCTTTGCAGAAGAAAAATAAAAAGACATGATTGGCTAAAGTTAAAAAAAAAATCCTTAGTTGAATGACATTTTCAGAAGGGCTAGGCTTGCATTTCAGTTTACTATTTACAGGGAGTTGGATTTGAGTTTTTGTACATAAATGATCAAGTCAGTGGACTGTCTCAGCCTAGAGACTTTCCAACCAGTTATTTTACCAGGACTTCCTTAGCATCAACCACTGACACCAACAAGGTGTGAAGCTCAAACTACTCTTTCTCCAACTTGTCTCTAGCAACTCACACATTAAGTCAGCCCCTGGAAAGCCCAGACAAGTACTTATGGATTTTCTCAGCATGTATCTCGCATGTACTCAAGACAAAATAGGTGGTGACAGGTGAAGGGAAAACAGAGCAAATGAAAGACTTTCTTTTCTCTGCCCCACTGAGAATAACTGCTTTTTGGCATCAGTGTGAGCCACAAGAATTGACATTTCAATAAGAGAATGTCATTACCAGGAGATACTTCAAGACAATTAACATTTTGTCAATGATCATGCTTACTTATCTATCTATCTGAAAGGCAGAGTTGCAGAGAAACAGAGCAGCAGTCCAAGGTCTTCCATCTACTGATTCACTTCCCAAATGGTTGCAACAGTCAAAGCTAAGAAGTCCAAAGCCAAGGACCAGGAGCCTCCTCAGAGTCTCCCACATGATGCAGGGGCCCAAATACTTGGCCAGCCTCTGCTGCTTTCCATGAATGCATTAGCAGAGAGCTCAATATGAGTTGAACATCAGGTACTCAAACTGGCATCAATATGGGATGCTAGTACTGCAAACAGTAGCATTATCTGTTATGCCACAGCACCGTATACATATTTCTCATTTCACCTTAGAGTCCAGAAAGCTAAGAACCAAATTGAAGGTTCAATTATCTCAATTTTAATAGTGGTACTATTTTCATATCCTGGACACCAGGATGAGGGATGGGGTGGTAACTTTCTATTTTATTTAATAGCTTTTCTGTTATTTGCTCTCCTAATAAGCTGCACTTTAAAAACAATCCTGGATAAAATAAATAATAATACTTGACAGAAATTACCAGAAAATGCCCATTTCTCAATTTATATATTCAAAGGGTATGGTTACTTATGAAATTTTCAAATAAAATCTTAAAAAGAAAATATGCTACAAAATTCAACAATGGTGCAAGAAACACAGACTAGAAAGCAGGTGAAAGGAACAAGGTAAACAAACGCTTGTAAGTGCTTGACATTATCTGATCACTACTTTTGGCCTTTCTCTAAATTTGTTAGCAGCTCATATTCCGGGACTTGGCAAGAAAAAAAGAAGAAATGCGTTGCAATAATTGTATGACAGGTTTGTATTCCCATGTGCCAGTGAATAAAGAACTCTTTCAGCCAAGTTTCTTTTTCAACCAACTTTTAAAATATTTACTTATTTTATTTGAAAGGCAGAGTTACAGATAGGGAGAGGCAAAGGCAGACAGAGAGGGAGAGAGGGAGAGAGAGAGAAATCTTCCATCTGCTGAATCACTCCCAGATGATCTCATCAGCCAAAGCTGAGCCAGGTCAAAATCAGGAGCCAGGAGAGTATAGGAATAAACTTTTTAATTTAGTAATAACCTCAAATTGGGCTTGTTCTGGCCACTAAACAATGAAGTAAGTGTTACTATAATTATCTCTTTGTAATGTTAAGAAAATAAAGGCTCAAAGAGTTTTGTTTGTTTGTTTTTAATTAACTTATTTTTTATTATTTATTGACAATCTTTACATAGTTGATTAGGGTAAAAAGGTTCAAGGGCTATAGAAAAGTGGGTATGACCATTAATCCCATATTGTTTCCTTCCTGTTTAAAGGGGGGTATTAAGGGAGAAGACCCACCCAATTTCCCACCCTCCCCAGGTCCTGGATGTGGGGAATGCTCCGAGGTTCTTGCTCAAGTGGTTTTGATAGTTCACCAGTTATGAATCGCTGTCAGTCTTGCCACTTCAAGCACGATGAGGTCTTTGGAGAATCCACTGATTGACATAATCCATCATAGAGTCTCCGTTTGTCCCGTATTTCGCTGCCAACATATACTTGAGATGGTTAATCGACCTGTTCTGTCCTCTGTCTTTTCTTGGTGAGGGTTCTGAGCCCAGCAATTCGATTGGGGAGATCTCTAAAGAAACTTTGTCTGAGGTGTTTTCAGACCAGATTCTTGTATGTACTAGCAAGTACAGGGCCCGACACAGTCCATTGCCCCATCAGCTGGTGGTTGCAATTGCTGGGTTAGTTCTGTTTTCTGCCCCGACTTCCACTGGAACCAATGTGTGTTGCAGTCCAGCCTGGTTCTGCCCAGCACATACTCGGCCCTTGCATAAACCAGTGGGAGCTGCAGCCTAGTTGGAGCGACCCACAATAACCTCCACCAGACCCGCCCCCTACCCTGGTTTGCCAGTATGTGTAGCAGTAGTCCAATCTGTCCCACACCCCATTCAGCTCTCATACATGTCAGTGGGTATTAAAGCTTTGTTCCATCTAACCAGCTCCACTATGCAGCCCACACAGATGCTGCTAGGTATCTGTCTAGCCACCCCAGCCCCTGTCCTAGTTTTCGTGCCCTCCGTGGAAGTGGTAACCCAAGAGGGAGGAGCCCACTATTTCCCTCCCAGGCCTCTCCCACTCCCAGATTATGCACTCTCCAGGTAGTTCTATGGTTTGACTTGACAGAATTAGCCCCCAGTGCCAGTTTCTGCCAGCTGATGCTGTGGCTAAGCCCAACCAACCCTCACCCACTCTAATTTTGTTTGCACCAGTAGGAATAATCAGCCTGGCTTTTCCCTGATCTAGTCCACATGAGGCCCACAGGTGTGGTAGCCTTGCCTGGTCTGGTCTGCCCCCATCCCAGCTCATGCTCTCCAGTGGGAGTAGCTGTCCAGCAAGGGAACCACCCCTTATTTCCCCGCTGGCTCTGCCCTCTCCCCTCCTGGTTCTCACGCATGCTGGTTGGGTGCTGCAGTCACATCCAGTACAAGCAACCTCACCTTGGCATTCCGTATTGTGCACTAGTTTTTGTTGTGACTGAATCCGGCTTGACCCGCATTGTTCTGGTGCTCAGATTTACCAGAGGATGGTGAGAACTGATTCAGCCTGGTCTGTCCCTGACCCATGCCAAATGTATGCCAGTGGGAAACTTTCCATGGCCTGTTCTGGGCTGTTTCCTATCATGCTTCTTGCGCTTACCTGCAGGGACTGTGTCCTACCAGAGGAGTTGCCCAGGCTCCTCCACCAGAACTTCTCCCAATGCCAGATTTTGCGCATACCAGTGGATCCATGAGCCAGCCCTACTCAGTTCACCTCCTGTCCTAGTAGGAACAGTGGTTTTCCTGACTGGCCTTCAACCCAAACTGGTCCTTGCTGTTGGATGTTTCAGCCCAGCCATGGCTTGTCCATACCCACATATGGCTCACACATGGCTCAGTAGGGGTTGAGACCTTGCCTAATTCATCCCACATCTACCCTGGTCCTCCAGGACACCAGAGGGTGTTGGAGTCTGACCTGGCTCAGTGCATCCAATCCCAGTCCACACCAACCCCCATTCCAGGCCACGCACCCCTTGGTGGGAGCCTCCACCCAGCTAGGGTTGTCCCCTTAGCTCCCCAACTGGGCCTGTTCCCAGCCATAGATCATGCGCATGCCAGTGGTTGCTCTGACTCAGCTTGGCTCAGCCCATCATCTGTCCCAACCTCTGCCTTAGACACTGTGGCTTAGCGTTCCTGGCTCATACAGACCAGTAGGTACAACAGCCTAGCTCAGCATGTCCTGTGCTCCATCCTGGTTTCCAATCTTACTTGTGGGCTAAGGTTTGCTCAGTCCTGCCCGGTCCACCCTGTTCCATTACCAATTGACACATTACCCAGCTGTTGGAGCCACTTTGCCCAGTTTGTCCTACCCCCAGGTCTGGACCACATGTTCACCAGCGGGAGCTATGACTCGCCAAGGGAGTTTCCCAAGTTCCTCCACTTAATCCACTCCCAGACCCAGTTCTCATACATGCCATTGGGTTTAGGCCAGGTTCCGGCGAAGTCTGGCCTTCCATTTGGCCTTGTATGAGCTGGTGAACGTTACAGCCCGGCCCACCCCACACCCTATTCAGGATGCACATTTGGGTGCTGCTGCCTTGACCAGTCCAGACTGTTGCAGGTTCCTTTACCTGTGATTGATGGCAGACTCCTTGGTTACACCTAGCTTAGTACGTCACCACCCCAACCCTCGAGCTAGCCAGTGGGGCTAGAATTTCCACAGGGTTTGGCCCACACATCCCTTACAGAACCCACCCCCAGATATCGTTCTCGAATGCTGGTTAATGTAATGGCCCTACTTAATGTGACCCTTTTCCTGATCCATCATCATGTCAGGTAACAGGATACGATTCTGCTGGACAGGCTCCGAGCCATAGCTTTTGCATGGACTGGTATTTGGTGTTCAGCATTGGTCAATGATTACAAGTTTTTCAAAGGAAGAGTTACTGTCAATGGGAATCTTTACAATTGATTCACGTCCTAGAAGCTTAGTAGGATCAACCTGGAGCTACCTAAGCAGCGATTCAAAGAACCAAAACCCCAGAGCTGCCTGGCCAGGAGGCCAGCAGGCAGAGCCTGTCGCCAAATGTCGCACTGGCCCGGGAACAGCTCACCACGTGCACATGGTGGCTAGTGTCTGGGATCCAGGCATGAGACGCCCCATCCTGAGACCCACCAGCAGCCAGGATGCTGCTGGAAGTTTAAACTCCCAGGCCCAAGGTCACACCCCTCCCCAATCCCATTCACTGCCCAATGAGGGCGGTGGATGGGCCTTGGACCTGCACAGTCATGGAGACCTCCCCCCTCAGTGTACTCACCCTGAAGGAAGCAGCCCCCAGAGTCCAGGCAGGCCCAGGGACAGCTCACCACGTGCACGTGGTAGCTGGTGTCTGGGATCCAGGCATGAGACACCCTGTCCTGAGACCCAAGAGTTTTGTTTAGTGTGTATAAAGATTCATATTTAGCAACTTTTGGCTTGAGATATGAATGGGTGGATACAAAGCTTATACATCTAGCCACTATGTGATGGCGTTGTTAATTAAAGAACAAGTGAGAATAAGTATGAACTTATCTATCAACAAATACCTTTTATGATCCCACCCTTTCCAAAACTCCTCTGCATTGGCTTTCTACTAAAACTTTCTCCTTTTTCTCCTTTTTAAAGATTTATTTTATTTTATTGCAAAGTCATATACACAGAGAGGAGGAGAGACAGAGAGGAAGTTCTTTCGTCCATTGATTCACTCCCCAAGTGACCACAATGGCAGGTGCTGCACCAATCCAAAGTCAGGAGCCAGGAGCTCTTCCAGGTCTCCCACACGGGTGCAGGGTCCCAAAGCTTTGGCCCGTCCTTGACTGCTTTCCCAGGCCACAAGCAGGGAGCTGGATGGGAAACAGGGCTACCGGGATTAGAAATGGCACCCATATGGGATCCAGGCATGTTCAAGATGAGGACTTTACTAGGCCACGCTGACTGACCCTCTACTAAAACTCTCAAAAGCATAGTGACTAAGACCAATCTGAATTGAATCTTGTGGGTTTTTTTTCTTTTTTTTCATTTTCCTCCCTAAGTGGAGTTTAGTTTTTGAGTGTTTTTTTAGGGGTTTTTATTGTTGTTATTTTCTGTGGTTCAGTTTTGTACAAGTAGGGATTACCCCCTCCTCTTCCACTTTCTCCCTCCCCATCTTCCCTCCCACAATTTCTCCCCATTTACTACAGTAACAGTTACAGATTTAACATTCTGATACTTAAGTGCATCATGGCATTATAGGAATAGGCAATAGTTTAAAATCTAATATCCAATTCTCAAGGTATATTTAATGCTTTCATTAGGAGTCCCCCTTTTGTTCTGGAGTACAAATGCATACTGCAACGTATCTTCACTTTCAAGTAGGCTGGTCAGTTCTAAGAAAAAAAAACTTTCAGCAGAAATCAAAAAGTATATTATCTAGGGGGTTAGAAGTTTGGGTAGAGTATATTCACAAAGTTTTCTTTTCAAACTTGGGACCAATCTTCTGCCTCATTTGTGCAGTTCTGATATGTGTAGCAGTAGAGGGTTAAAGCTTACATGAACTTTGTTTGAACTTAATTTGGGCTCTTCCCACTTTTCAAAGTTTTACATTAAACTTTGCAACATGAGGATAGCATGAAACTTAAAGTAAATAATTGGAGGAGTTTGGGTTATTTTCCAGCCTAGGTCAGCAAACCCCAAAAGGCTTATAATTAGGGGTTTTTTTTTACCTGTCCCTTCTTAGTTTAATCATGAAAATCATGAATAAGAATACAGTTTAATCAAATAGATGACTATTCCTCCCTCAAGACTGCAATCTATTATAGACACAAAATATCTTCGAGGACGTTTGGAAAATACCTCACAAATAAGCTGAGTTAGCCTAACAGCCTTTATTTTTACCTATTCCATCCTTCTAAGTGTAAGTTCAATGATTCCAGCATAAAATATATATATGTATATGTCTATATGTGTTTAAGTATATATATGTTATATATACATATATAATATTATACAGATCCAAATTTAAGGAGAGTGGCTTTTTATTTTCTCATAGTGGTTTTTCAAAGCACACTTCTTACATTTCTGAGATATAAGAACAGAAGAAATAACTTACTCACTTCGGGTCTGTATTCTGTCTTACAATGATACGAAAAGGAACATCCATGGGAAGCAATAAAAGCTACAGCTTGGAAAGGCATCTCAAAGACCAACATGCAATTCCCTCTTAGCAATTCATTTTTAAGGCCAAGTTCACATGGCACATATATATACTGGAATTCCTCTGGAATGTATCAGAGTTTCAGTTTTCTGTTGGACAATCCAGATGGCTGCTTTTGGCTTAAGGTAGCACCACAGAAATCATACTACATGTTTATGCTTCTTCTTTTTTTTACACATTAAATGAAATTTTAATGCTGTTCAGATGAGTATAAGGAAACAACACTTCCAAGACTTCCTATTGTGGGTTCCTGTAGATTACCTCTTGTGGGAACTGAGGGCATTTTGTCATCAGTTCTATGACCCATTATCAAACCACACAAGTGACCCAAACACAGTGCTGTATCATAAAGGGGAAAATCACCATGCTGATATCTCTAATCAAGCAGGGAAAAGTATTTCAGCATTTATGAATTCACCTTTCTCTAACACATTGAAGCAATTCATTATGTATTTATCCGGATTCTCATATGGGGACATGTTTCACATTTAGGAAAGTTAAGCATTTTTTAAGTTGTAATATTGCATACTCTAAGATAGCTTCCTCTTCAATAGATAATAATTTTAAAATTTTAATGAAATGTAACATGATCAAATTGTAATTATCAAAGTCAAACATCCCTATAAAACTCAGTAGTAATGGAACCACAGCTGAAGGAGAAAGAAATGCACCTCCAAGTCATTATCCATTTTGTTGTTATTGCTTCTCTTTCTTCATGGAAAAACAATAATAACCATGTTATAATTGCCTGTGCTAGCATATAATCTACAACATAAAATTTTCAATTTTTGAGTATTTGAGGTTGACTGATGTTCTACAGTGACAAAAGAGAGATGAGTGTTGAAAAGAACAAAGAGACATCAGAGTGGTTAAGAATTTAGCACCAGCTCACACAGTTAAAAATCAGATACATTTTCAGTACTTCTGGTCCTCACCTCACTCATGACATGATTTGATTGGCATGCTGTCCACTAACAGAAGATTGGGGAATCATCTCTAGCTGCAGAGACTGGCTTTGGGAAAGAAATTTTTAATTTTTTTCAATAGAAAGGGGAGTGGGGCGGATAGAAGGGGAAATCCCTGAATCTAAGGAACTGCATCATAAAAAATATGTTTTTTTCTAAAAAGTTTCAGTCTTATAAATAACAGCTTTATGCAAATCCCACACAGCTTATATACACAGGAATTGGGTTGCAAATACATGTCAATCTGTCTTCAAATGCTGCTGAGTAAAATATGATTAAGAACCTGTGAGTTGGAATTGGATGAACTTACATAAAACTCTGCTCACAGCACCTACCGACTGTATGACATTGAATCCCTGGGAGTCTCAATGTCACAATTTGTTACCACTATTGAAGGAACTGGTACATCCAATATAGTGCTTGGAGTGTAAAGTAGCTAGTGATAACTATAATATATCAAACTGCTGGCTTTTGCTCCTTGCTCTACAACATTAAGGGTGGTAACAGCTTCTTGCCTATTCTCCTCTGCTCTACCAAAGATCTTGAATACACCTTTATAAATAGTCATTTTATTAAATTCTGATAAGTTGTGCAGTTCTTGCACCATGCATTTTTTATGATACCCCAGCTGTTGCTCTACACTAGCAAGAGTCTTTAAAGTGATCATGAATCAAAATTAAATTCAGACCTTGTACTACTGGGGCAAAAAAGATAAACTAGATATTAGTAGAAAACCAGCCTCTAAGAAGCTCAGTAAATGCTTTTTCCTTATTTGAATTTGAAAACCATAAATCTACCAAATGAAAATGCTCTTATGATTGCTCCCAAGGCTTTCATTCCTCTAACAGTTTTTGCTGCTTCCCCTCCAAGGAAGCATTCAACGAAACTACACGGAGGGTAATAACCAATTCCTAGTCTTAAAGTGAAGTAGAAGAAATTTGAATCATCTTCCTCTCCATTCAAAGGTGCATTTTGCACAGGATGACCAGTTGACCAAACAATCAAAATGACATATAGTGACCTAGAAGTATTGTATGGTGAGTCATGTAAGTGGATTCCCATTAGATCGCTTTCCTACGCTAGGAAAACTGAAATAGCAGCATGTTCTCATTTCTGCATCTGCCAACTCAAGGCATCTAGTAATCTCAGTGTATGTTTTATAGTGTCAGGCTTGTCTACACCAGCCCATCATAATCTCCTGGGCTGCATCAGCCTCTCTACAGAGAACCCAAATTGACATACTCTGTTTCCCAACCCTGAACTGCAACTGGCACTCACATTCAGCTGTCATGATTCACATGGCTACCTTCTTGTGAATACCTGGATTTATTAGGATGAGGGTAGTGGTTAGAGGCACTGAAGTGGACTTACAGGAGAAACTCATTTAAGAGCTTTCATCTCCCTCTCCATCACCCTACAAAAATAAAGTATGTTTTTGCAAAAATTAAAGAGAAAAAAATGGTGGCTGGGAGAAGGGGGGATTGAGGGGAGAAGGGAGGAGGAAGAGGAAAGAATGGTTACCTGGTTAGAAGTTTATCTACGAAATACATAAAGCCAATTCTCTCTATGTTAATAAATTTTCAAAAAAAATAATGAAGTACCTAATAAAAGTGTCTGCCTGGAAGAGCAAGTGAATGGAACATCCACGGGGATTTGGGATGTGTTTTCAAAGCTGTTTGTCACTGGCATTGCACTCAGTACACAGGACTCTATTGTGCTGGAACCCTGCTCACTTCCTATGAGTGGGCTGCTGATTGTTTGTTCCCCTGTTGCTACAACAAAGCCATGAAAGAACTTCCTGGGGGACCAGTTTCAAATTCCTCCCAAGCCTGAATGCAGGTCTCAGTCCTCCTTGTGACTGGCAGGAACTATCAAGCTCTTCCAAAACCTTATTTCGGAAAATCCTGGGACAAAGTGGTGTTTGGACTGGCTGTTGCTAATCTCTGTGTCTTTGTCACAGAGAAGCACACACTCATACACTCTACCTCTTCATGTTCACAAGTTTGGTGACTCTTTGTATGACTATCTTTGTTTACAAGTAAGGAAACTCAACAGTCCAGTAACTCCATGGCCCTTCAGCAGTAAGTAAGCAGTGGAGCAATGACTGAATCTTGGCTTAACCTGATGTCACACCCCAAGATCCAGCCCTCATCTCTGTTACCACCTTTTCAGAATGTACAGAGGAGGGCAAAATGAGGCCCTAGGGTAAGAATTCAACAGCACTGCTCGGCAGAGCTTTGAGTGAGATGCCCAGCAGGCCAATAACTGCCCTGAAGAGAAGGAAAATAAGGTGAGTTTTCTCGACCAGATAGTTAACATGATCATCAGTGGGGCATGGGGAGATGAGACAAGATGTAGCTGTCTTTTGCCATGGCAATCCACTTTGAAACCTGATGGGATATGGAAATAATATTCCCCACTTCTCATGATCTTTACTTTGACCCATGATTCTTCTCCTCCATCATATCCAACAAGGCTCATCCTGCTAAAGGCTGGGATGGCTTGGAAGTTTCTGAAGGCTTCTGGGGATTCTGAGGCCTCTTGGTGCTGGCTCTTGGCTTGAGGCTTCCACAGGACTTCTGTTGTGTCCTCTCTCTCCAGCCAGTAGCTTGGATTTCCTTAGATAATGACAGAAGCTGCCAGGTCTCCTCCAGGAATGGTATCTGTAATGTCTGATTCAAGTCTGGGTTAAAAGCATCCACATGGATGAAGGTTCAGCTCAAAACAAGCTTTATTGCTCCCGGGCAAGGTTCACTGGTCCAGCACAGATGCAAGGCCAAAGAGGTTGTACCCAGGGATCGTTAACCAGGGCTTTTATACTCAGCTCCAAACAGAAAGTGGAGTGAGGTTTACTAGGGGAAACAACTTTTCCTTATATGGCAGCGTGAATTCACTTAGGCATGGTTGGGTTCATATATCACTTCTGGTCCATGCAGGGGCTTCTGGGTATTGTAGTCCCTTGGCCTAATTACATCAGTCAATCCCTCTGCCCATCTTCCTCCCACCTGCAGGCCACTCCTCCTTCACCCAGCTGGGGCTTACAGTGTCATTCTGTCCTTATTCCATTGGCAGAAAAACAAATCACAGGTGTGTCCAGATTCAGGAAGGCGGGAAACTGACTCCATTGCTAACTGGGAAGACCACCATCTACACAGAAGGAAGATAAGGTCTACCTGTGGCGCCAAGATTCCATGTGAGCATCAGTTCTAATCCTGGTTGCTCCACTTCCAATCCAGTACTCTGTTGATGGCCTCAGAAAGCAACAGAGCTTGGTCTTTGGTCCCTGCACCTGTGTGCGAGACTCACCAGCTCTGGCAATTGCTTAAGCCATTTACATTCACAGTTTAATATGTATGGATGGTACTTTGGTCCTGTCATTTTAGGAATGGGTTGTTCATTGGTTTGGTCTTCTGTTGTCATTTTACTGGGATGTTCTTCGCATTTGTCTTTGGTTTTGGTGGGTGCTATTCCTCTTCTCTGTCAAGAGAACATCTTGAAGTATCATTTGTAAAGCAGGTTTGGAAGAGGCAAATTCTTTTAACTTTTCTTTACTGTGGAAGAATTTTATTTCATTTTCAAAGACAAAAGAAAGCTTTGTTGGATATGTTATCCTAGGCCGACAATTTTTTTTTTTTGAATCTGGAATATGTCACTCCATTCTCTTCTGGCATGTAGAGTTTCCTGTGAGAGATCTCCTGTGAGTTTAATTGGCATTCCTTTATATGTCAACTGATTTTTTTCACATGCACATTTAAGGATCTTTTCCTTATGTTCAATTGAAGAGAGCTTGATGATCATGTGTCTTGGTGAAGACCGCTTTTGATCAAGCCTGTTGGGAGTTCTGTGCCCTTCCTGGATCTTGTTTCGCAATTCTTCCTTTAGATTAGGGAAATTTTCCTTTATTATTTCATTAAATACATTTGCAAACTCAGCTTCTCTTTCTGCACCTTCTGGGACTCCCATAACTCTTACATTTGGCCTCTTAATAGTGTCTTTCAATTTTTGAATACTTTTTTTGGCCTGATCCAGCTCTGCTTTCAGCTTTTTGTTTGCTTCCCCCTGATGACAGGAAATATCTTCCAATGCTGAGATTTTACTTTTAATTTGCTCTACTGTGTTCTTAATTTCTGATCTATCAGCCTTGATTTGCTTTATTGCTTCCTTACATTCTTTGAACTCTTGTATGTGTTTCTCATTGTTGATTAGAAGCTTTAAAATGAGTTTTATGAAGTCTGTGTCCCCCATTTTCTCAATGTCTTCCTCAGATAACTCTGAGGTTGGCGATGGGTTGGCATAGGGTTTTGCTCCTTTGCAGGGGAGTTTTTGGTAATATTCATTGTGCCTTTGTCTCTTCTTTTACTCTTGGTCATTGTACTTCTGGTTAGCAGAGTCTTCTCCTTGGGACAGGTTCCTAAGCTGTGTCACCCACAGGTCTACAATGCGATTTTACTTATTGCAGTTAGTACACAACTCTTTGCTTGCAGCCACCTGTGCCACAACCTCCAGCGAGTTCCAGGTCTGGTTTCTTATGTTAGATTTCCACAAAGGTTTCCACAGCCCCAGCTCCTGGCTCACCACTCTCCACCTCCTGTGATACCATGTTGAGGCTGCAATATTGTCTCTGCAACCTTTCTCCCACTTCTGGTTGGAACAGGTCCCAAGATTAGAGAGACACCAGGTGTCCTATATAGCTAGGTTGTTGGTGGCGCTGATCTTGTCAGAACCTGTTGGACGTTAGGTCTGGGTGCCACATGGGCCTAATCTGACCCTTACGAAGCCACAGTCAGGAGTTCTCGCAAGCTCAGCACATGCACAGTTCACTGTTGTCCCCCGCAGTCCTAAAGCTTTTGCCACAGTGTACAAAATGGTGCCTGACGTACCACTACTTCAGTTCTTGATCTGCTGGCCATCAGATCTGAGGGCTACCCAGACCTGTCCTGGGTGGAACCTATAGAATGCCACCTTGCTGCAGTTCACTAGTCAGAAATGAGTTCACTCCCAGCTCAGCGTATGCTCAGTCCTTTCCCTTGCCTTTGACTCGTTACGCAAAATGGCGCCCAATTCAGCTCTAGGGGGCTGACTGGGCTATGAAATCCACCCTGTTCTCACACTGTGCATCTGGGATCTGCTGCTCTGTCTCTGCTCATGGTCAAATCAAATGGACCAGCAGGACAGACAGTTCTTTGTCTGGGTTCACCCCCCAAGCTCCCAGTGAAAGCCCCTTCCCACCTGGTTTCTGGTGGAGTTCCAGCTGCTGATGGAGCTCAGATCGCTGTTAGCTGAATGCCACTGGAGTATCAGTCACTGCAACACCACACTGTTGTGTCCGCTGCTTTCCCGTGTCTGTCAGTCTCCAGGTACCCCTCTACTGTTGTTCTGTCCTTTCCTATGTCCTGGAATGTGTCCTCTCTGCTTCATCCTGATTAAAAGCTTTTCCATCTGTTTAAATGTGTCCTTACCCTATTCCGTCATCTTGATTCAGCTCACACATTTATACAACCCCTCAACACCCCACCATCGCCAAGAGTCTCCTGCTCCCTTGGTCTCAGTGGCAGACAGAGATTTTCAGACATGTCTGTTTTACTTGGGCCATAAGTGCTTTTAGATCGTAAATCCCACTGAAGATATGTTCCCATGGAACTTCACACCCTCTTGGATTTTTCTGCCATACAATCACACTGCTCTGGGTCTGGCGCCGTGGCCTAGCGGCTAAAGTCCTTACCTTGAACGCGCCGGGATCCCATGTGGGTGCCGGTTCTAATCCCAGCAGCTCCACTTCCCATCCAGCTCCCTGCTTGTGGCCTGGGAAAGCAGTCAAGGACAGCCCAATGCTTTGGGACCCTGCGCCCGCGTGCGAGACCTGGAGGAGGCTCCTGGTTCCTGGCTTCGGATCGGCATAGCACCGGCCGTTGTGGCTCACTTGGGGAGTGAATCATCGGACAGAAGATCTTCCCCTCTGTCTCTCCTCCTCTCTGTATATCTGACTTTGTAATAAAAAATAAAATCTTTAAAAAAAAATCACACTGCTCCTACTTTTACAAGATGTTTTCCACAATGCAATCAATCAAAACGAATGAGAGCTGCCACTATGCAGAAAAGAGAAGAAAACAAATCTTGCTGGCTTGAAAGCCAGTTACAAGACAAATTTACACAATACTCTTCGGAACAAATGAAAAGTTTTGTTCTGACATATTTTGAAAATGGTTTTAATACAGCAGCCTGCCATGGGAACCGCACATGTTATGCCTCCCCAAAACATCCTTTTGAAGCTGAGGCGTGTTTTGCCACGCCCTGATTTATTAACAAAGAGGAGACAATGTTAAACATGGAATATCAGATAGCTTGAAAACTATCTTATTGGTAGTTTTGAAAAATAGTATCCATTGCTGAACACATGAATGCAATAAATAAAATAAGTAAAGGAAAGTAATACTTTCCCCCTGGTAGTAATCACTGAACACTGTGGTGTTCTTGCCTGTGGAGTATATTCTGTTGTTAAAACTGCATTAGCACATTGTGGCCAAATCAGTCAAAGAAGAGACAAAAAAAAAAAAAAATAAAGAAATCAGAAACCCACAACAGCTCCTTCAAAGAGAGAGAGAGAACACTCACATATCTCAAAGGTCTTCAGTCTGGCAGGGGAACTCAATCCGTAGAGAACGAACTCTGGTCAGAGAGAGAGAGCTTATCCAAAGGCAGCAGGGGCAGAGTGCATGGCTTTGGGTAGAGAGAAACCTGGTTATGAGTTTTATCTTTCTCACTTCCCACTTACATGAATGCTGGGCAAATCACTCATCTCTCCAAGCTTCATCAAGGAAATGGAGAGTTCCTGCCTACTGCTCTGGCATGCTGTGAAGATTTAATGAGAGGATCACTACTATCTCCATAGAGGATAACAATTGTGAATTATCTTCCCATAGGCCCTTCTCAAGTTACATCTCCCATAATAGAGATCTTCAAGCTAGGAATAATGGTGTAGTGCTGATTTCAGACAAATCTGGGCTCAGGAGCCTTGCATGACCAATTCCCAGTTCCACGATTTAAGACAAGATGTGAATGAGATTTTGCCGCATAAAAAACAACCACAAAATCTCAGTGGTATGCAGCAATAAGCAGTGATTTATCTTAACTGTCTATGGGTCAGCCAAGAGGAGGTTACTCCAGATTGGACTCCACCAGGAGGTGGCTCTTCCTATCCTGGTTGCTTTCTCTCACACATCTGCAACTTGGCCATTGCTCAGTATGCCTCTTGTTCTACTCCTGGGATCAGCAACCTGTATTTCTATCCCTGAGCACATTTTCAGAACAATGGCAAAAACAAGAGGCTAAGCAAAAATATACAAGGCTTCTAGCACCTAGTGCTAGCGTAAGCACACCATCATTTCTCCCATATCCTATTTACCAAAGCCAGTTTCAGGGCCAAATCCAAAATCAAGAGGTTTCAGAATATCCCCTACTCATTTAGTTGGAGGAACTGCAAAGCCACATGTAGAAGGGTAACCATTAGAGAATAAGGAAATAGTGTGGAAGCAATAACATGAGGTATTACAGACTAATTACACAAGCTTTTCATTTTTTCTTCTGTAAAACTTGAAGTGCACTATCTATATAATTGTTCTTTGGAGGGCCATCATTGTGGTGTAGTAGGTAAAGCCACTGCTTGCAATGCAGACATCCCATATGGGTACCAGTTCAGGTCCCAGCTACTTCACTTCTGATTCAGCTTCCTGCCAATGATCCTGGAAACAGTGAAAGATAGCCCAATCACCTGGGTCCCTGCACCCATCCCTGGTGTGTGCGCACGTGCGTGTGTGTGTGTGTGTGTGTGTGTCCATTCCCTTCTAAATATACCTTTCAAAAACTAATAAAAACTTTAAACAAAGAATGAGTTCCCTTAAATATCAAGTAATTGAATAAGGTCTGTGTTTTTCTTAGTGATTAAAATGATGCTAGGGATGCCCACATCCTATATAGGAGTGCTTGGATTTGAGCCCCTACTACTCCTATGTTCCTGCCTGGCTGCTAATGCCAGTCCTGGAAGGTAGCTGATAATGACCCTGGTAAAGGAGTCTACCAGCCACTTGGACGATGAAGATTGAGTTTCCAGCTTTGCCCTGTTTTCTAACCCTAGCTGTTTTAGGCATTTGGTAAATGAACCATCAGGTAGAAGATCTCGTTTGTCTCTCTCTCCCTCTCTATCCCTGTTCCTCTCTCCCTCCAGTTCAAATAATAAATAAACATATTAAGCAAATAAATACTATTGTGAATATGATATATTTGTGCTTCCAGCACATTGCGTGGCTCACAGTGAACACTCACAACTGTAGGCTGATAAGAGGAGTCAGTATGAAGGCAGTACGAGTAGGGCAGCAGTCTGTCCCCTATTTCTCTATAATGTATTACCATGCTTCATCAATCAATTTGCCCATTTATTTGATAGCTATTTATTAATCCAACACATGATTGGCATACACCAGAAACTTCATTAGCATGCTAGCCATGTAAGAGTGCAAGTTGTAAAAACAGTTACATAGCATTTTCACACACAGGATTGAATTTGATCCTCACAACTACTCTACTGTATAATAATTTTTATCAACCCTAATAAATGAAAGGTGAAGCAAAACCCTATTTATGATACTACTGACCTTTAGTAGACAAGAAGGATAGGACAGAGACTCTCAAAATCAAGATTCTGTATGCAGGCACCAGAGTTACTCCAAATAGGGCAATTCCTTCATATATCCACCAGAATTTGGATTCTACAATGTTTGAAGGAAATCTCACAGGAATGCCCTGTCACATCAGATGCTTAGTTCCAATCATTCTCTTACTCACTCATGAAGCAGTCCATGCTTGGCCTGAGTTCTGAATGATACATGGGGGCTATCCGGAGGAAAGAAGGTGGTCAGAGGGTAGCAGGCCATTACATACAGAATTGCTGAGTGAATACAGGCAAAAAGTCAAACGGAGGAAGGTACAAGTGAGGCAGTGGCAAAGTTCAATAATAAAGCATTAATTTCAAGACCAGAATGGAAAGGGATGATGTGGAATAAGCAGCCAGGCATTTGGCCAGCGTTGGCTTTCTATGCCATGCTTAAGCGGGGATACAGAAGGGTGCTTCTCCAACTCCATCATTACACATGGGAAATTACTGACCACAGAGGGGAAGAGAAGATGTGACTTACTTAGGGTCACATGGGAGCCTCTTAATGCCCAGACATGTCCTTGCCTCACCCCCATGCAGATATCTACTTGCTTTGAATTCATTCAGTGTACCAGGTTCAGCTGTGTAGAGACAGTATTAAGATCAGAGGACTGGAATCCCCTGATCTTATCTCAGTAATCCTAGAGTTCATGAACGGTAACAACTATATTCCTCTTTCTGGGAATGACCCCAACACCCTTAATCACCTCACAGTTCTCATACCGGGGTGACCATGGAGTCCAGAGTCCACATGGAAGTCAAAGACATGCAGATACATAGGACCTGAAGAGCCAATGTCTGCCATCCTGAGAACAGATTCTTCAGTCCAGTGGGATGTCTTTGGATGGGGTTAACGCTGTAGGGGAACATCAACAATAATATCTGTTGTTTTGAGAGAATAGATCAGGATCAGAACATGACAGAGGCACCAGGAGACCAGACAAGGAGTCAGTGGGCAGTTCAGTCCAATCTACCTGCCAGCCCAGTGAATAAGCTTACCGTGCTGTGGCACCTCTATTCCCCAGACATTTTAATTTTTGATTTATTTTATTTTTGTTGGAAAATCAGATACACATGGGAGGAAAGATAGAGAAGAAGATATTCCATCAACTGATTCAATCCCCAAGCAGCCACAATGGCCAGAGCAGAGCTGAGCCAATCCAAAGCCAGGAGCCTCCTCCAGATCTCCCATGCAAGTGCAGGGTCCCAAGGCATTGAGTCATCCTCAACTGCTTTCCTGGGCCACAAGCAGGGAGCCGGATGGGAAGCGAGGCTGCGAGGATTAGAACCAGTACTCATTTGGATTCCTGGCATGTTCAAAGCAAGGACTTTAGCCAGTAGGCTACCACACCGAGCCCATCCATAGACATTTTAAAAGCTACCATCACCTGACTTCCAGCCTCTCAATTCACTTTCATGGAATTGAGAAGTCTTCAGTCTAGCTTGCTGGTGCACACCTAGTAGCAAATATATATTGCTTTGACCCCGCAGTTTGCAATTCACTAGGGCTATTGCTCATCACTAAAACTAAAAGGTAATTACTATCACCAACTCACTCTTAACTGAATTCACCTTGCACACTTGAATTCATTTGCACAGATCTTCGACTTCCCTAGCAGAAACCATAACTGAAAAGGGACCACACCTTGATTCCACCACTATAACAGAAAGCAATTGTTACTGTAAGTTGAAAGGAAATAAAGGAGGAGAGGTAAAGAATAAGTTTAAAGCAATACATTTGGGGTCAATAGTCAACTGGAAAATAATATTTTCTTGTTCTTCCAAAAGATCTATGAAAAGTAGTGTATAGTTAGAGGAAAATGTCATTTTTTAGAAAAATTATATATGAAGTACATGGTTCAAAAGAGGAAAGACAGGAAATCTACCTTCTATACAGGCTGTGAATTGCCCCTACAATTTTTGCCAATTCTCTGTAGGTTTTGAGACTGCTCTAGGAATGGAGACTTGCGCAAGCTAATCCCACAGTTCTAGGACTCATTGATTTTAATCAGAAATCAGATTGAGGACGATTAAAAAATCAAAATTCATGACTATAGGCAAACTCAGACTCCCTAGGCTTAATTTACTCTCCTTAGCCTTCCATTGTTTAGTTTCTGAATTTTCTTTCCTTGTGATCACTATACCTTCCCTACAGGAAGAGAGAGAGAGAGAAGGAGGGAGAGAGGGAGGGAAGGAGAGAGGGAAGGAAGGAAGGAAGGAAGGAAAGAAGGAAGGAAGGAAGGAAGGAAGGAAGGAAGGAAGGAAGGAAATGCAACTGCAAGGAGTTCTGTGGATCTATGGACAAAACGAGACAAGAAGGAGCTGTGCTAGGGTAGCACAAATAGAAAGACTCTCCAGCAGACATATGCTCCCAGCCTAAATCCAAATGAGATGTGCACAGCTATTATAGAATTATCAGAGGAGACTGGGGTCAAAACCAACCCCAAATCAGTCCCAGAACTACCCCCGCCTGTCTGAAGTAGCTGGCTTCATGATTGCTGTGTCAGTTGAAATCCGTGCGGTCTGCATTACACAGAGAGACAGAGCTAGGCTGTCACTCACACTGTGACAGCTGTCCTTGACATGAGAAACCGCAGGAGCTACCTCACACCAAATGCAAAAACAAGCATTTCTAGTGAGCAGTTCTGCAGTGGATGTCAGATTTCCTGCAGCTAACTTTGACATTAATCTAAAAGGCATTTTTGTTTTCTGCTCTCTGCTGTCTGTATGCGAGTGAAGCTACCTTAATGGCCCCCCAAATTGGTAAGACATGTCGGTTTGGAATACACCGACACTCTTAGCCACAAAAACTGGGAAACTATAAGATGCCTATATGCAATCAAGAAACTAGACAGGGAAGCAGTTCTTATGTGCAGAGGAATTTATATATTCTGCATACTGTACCTAATTCTCCAATGAAGCACTTTTAAAATTGTCAGCTTTTTAAGGAAGTTTAATGTTTACAGAAAAATTGAGCAAAACTGCAGAAAGTTTTTATATATCCCCCAAAGCCTACTGCTGTTTTCCATATTCTTAACATCTTTTTTTAGTGTACTTCATACTAAAAACAAATCTTCAAAAGTTTATGTATAACCACAGCTCAAGTTCAGTTGAGATTCCCCCATTGCAAGCATATACCAAACATAGAGTCCAACATCTTATTGTCCAGTCAAGTTCAACTGCTTCTTAGGAATACCCTCTCTGGTCTGAAGACAGAGCTAGCAGAGTATTATCCCAGTCAATTGAAAGCTCCAACATACCATCAGCAAAAATTTACATCATTATGGAATTAATTGACATAGTAATGAGTAACCAATATGTTAAAAGTAAATGCGAGTTCCCAGCCACCTTCTGTGACCACCTCACCTATACTTCAATTTAGTTTATACACAACATATAACATTCAAAACATAACATGTTATACATAACATCATATCATCTTAAATTAAGGCAAACATGTGTGGGAGGGTTTGGGGAGGGGTGGGAGAACCCAAGTATCTATGTAACTGTGTCACATAATACAATGTAATTAATGAAGTTAAATAATAAAAAAAAAATATAGCATAAATAACATGGATTTAAAAGAGATAGCATGAGGCAGCGACAATCTTCTATCCACTAATTCAAGGAAAACGAAAATGTTTGTTTACAAAGACTTGAACTGAAACAGAACCAAAAACATTACTTGTATGAGGTCAAATAAAAAAAAAACACAAAATGGTAAAAAAAAAAAAGTTTATGTAAGTACATATTATGAATGGATTTCAAATTTTTTGCAATAAAAAATATTTAGCTTTCATTTTGTTTTCCACAAGCTTTTTGAAACACTCTCATATTTTGTGATTGGTGATCACTGTTGATACATCATCAACAGTTAAAATCTATAGATGACATCAGGGTCCACTCTCAATGTATAAATGGCCTGAATTCACCACAGAAAGATAACTGCGTAAAGAAGAATTTCAGTTCTTGAAAAAAAAATCTTCTGTGATCCCCTTATCAAAACCCTGACAATCGTGGACCTTTTCATTGGCTTAAGAAAGTATTTTCAAATATTTCAAGAATTTTAAAGATGAGGAAACGAAAACTTTCAGAGGTTAAGAAATAACTAAAGGTGGATAGCAAGATGCTAGCATCAACTAAACCCAGAGTTAAGCTTCTCCCAATACATTTATCCACCCAGTTCCTACTTCCTGAAGACCATCCGGAGGCTAGCCGGCCACAGTTGCAGGTGCTAGGGACAAAATAACAGTAAAGACAGTACTCCACTCCTGCCAGGTGCAAAGCTTAATGAGGAGCAGGCATGCAAACAGTCACCTCAGAAATAAGTATCTAAATATGACTTGTGATAAATGCATGAAAGGAAACAATAGGTGATACAATATAATGAGAATGCTTTGTTGGGTTCATTTGAGAGGAGGTGGCTGAAGAAGATGACGTTGGGAAAGACCTCTTGGAACAAAGATTGATCCTTGCGATGGACAAGGTATAGTCAACATCTTGCTTATTTTCCTTCCTAGAACTCTGCCACTTATTCCCTAGAGTCAGTCACAATCCAAGTTACTACATAAGCTTTCCTTCTAGGTTTCATGTTTCATATTTTATTGTCTTAGTCTCCTTTAATAATCTGTGCATAATAGGTGGATAGATGATAGATAGGTGGATAGATGATAGATAGGTGGATAGATGATAGATAGGTGGATAGATGAGAGAGAGAGAGAGAGAGATGATAGATAGGCAGAAGATAGATGACAGATAATTGATACACATAGGCAGATATCACATAATGTCATCCACAACTTGAGTACATCACCAAACATTCTTGGACAATCTAGCCATGTTGATACATAATGATCTCATTCATTCATTTGCTTTGCTGTGTAAATGAACCTACAGTCCACCCTCTATTGCTGCATTGATGAACTTTTACACTGCTTGGATTTCCTCTTTAACATGTAATGCTTCACTGAACACAATGAATATGTTTCCATGGACGTATGAGCAGGAGTTTATCTAAAGTTTGTGCCTAGAAATGTATTCACTGAGTCATAAGATATGCAAATTTCAACTAAAGATGCTCCTCAGCTTAAAATGGGTTAAGTGTTGTGATAAACCCGTTATAGATTGAAAATATCATAAGCTAAAACACATTTAGTGCATCAAACATACAAAAGCTAGCAACATGTTGTATAGTTTCTGGTGCTGCATCTTCATGATCACAGGACTGCCTGAAAGCTGTGGGTCTCCAGGTTCCCAAGCATCCCATACATTATAAGCCCAGAAATAGAAAATAGAAATCCAAAATTTGAACTACTCTTTCTACTGAATAGCTAGGAATAACTGATTTTATCCACTTGCTTATTCCCTTATCTGCCTAAACGGTGCTCAGTATACACAGTATTATGGGCTGAACTATGTCCTATGTCAGTTACCCCTTTCAACAAAATATCAAAGTATGTATGTCTTTTTTTTTTAAAGACAGATACACAGAGAGGAGGAGAGACAGAGAGGAAGGTCTTCTGTCAACTGATTCACTTCCCAAGTGGCCACAACAGGCCGGTGCTGAGACAATCCAAAGCCAGGGACCAGGAGTTTCCCCTGGGTCTCCTACACGAGTGCTTAGTCCCAAGGCACTGAACCGTCCTCAACTATTTTCCCAGGGTGCAAGCAGGGAGCTAGTCGGGAAGCCAGACTGCCAGGATTAGAACTGGCGCCCATATGGGATCCCAGAGTGTGCAAGGAGAGGACTTCAGCCACTAGGCTACCACACCTGGCCCAATATGTATGTCTCCATCCAGCACCTCTGATATAACTGTTTCAAGCCAGGGTCCTTAAATGAGTGACTAAGTTAAGATGAGGCAATTAGGATAGACTCTAACCCAATATTACATTCAAGCAAGATATAAATAAGTCAATACTAAAACAGTTTCAGGTATAGACTTCATGGCTCAATTACATTCCTTTAGAATTGTCTGTGTAGCACTATTTTACACAGAGCTCATTGGAGGGAAGGCCTAGCTGTCTGGAATCCTAGCCAACGGGCACAGCCAGTCTTCTCAAGCCTGGTATGAGTAGTGGCATTGGCCTACAGGGTGCTGCAGGCACTCTTCCATCTGAGAACTTCTTCTGGGACTGTTTTGTGATCGTGGTTATTTACTGGTGCCATCCTGGGCACCAGTAAAGTGCCTCTCACTTTTCATCATAGCTGCTAGTTGTTAGTCCTGGGCTTTTTCCTCCCCCACATGGTGACAACTGCTTCCAGATTTAAGAGTTACATGTACTCACTCATTTACACAGAAAAGGATTCACCCAAACAAACACTGCATGGTCTTCGCAGCCTTTTGTTAGGTTGGAAATTTGAGAAAGGGATGCTGCACTGGTTGGGCTCAGAAGAAATATGTTCATCTGAAACTAATTGCACATTTAGGACAAATGATGCATTCTCTTTGAAACTGAATTATTGTTATTGTAGAGGTCAAATGATATGATGTCTTTGATAATAATCTGGGAAATATAAAACATAAAAAAGGCTGAGCTAATGCTACTTCCCTGGGGCCCCTTTTGTAGATCAATGATATTTAAAATCCAAATTAAAGGAACAGCACCTTGCCCTTTACAAACCCTGTTGAAACAGTTGCAGAAAATGAAATGGAGGAAAATATTGCAGTAAAACATACCTGATCCTTATCTGGCTCTTTGGATTTCTAAATGTGTGGCCTCAAACCTTAATCACCTCACCTAAAAAAATTGGAAACAATGCCCTCTAATTCAAACAGGCTTGTGAGGGCTGAGTTGTATGACAAACATGAAATGTCTGTGACAGGTGGAATTCTACAGCATTCCCCAAGATTCTCATTACTGCTGTGTATACCCGGCAAATTCTCCTATTTGAGTGGGAACAAGACTTGTGTGAATAATGGTATTTCATTATTCTGATTAACTTACTAATGAATAGGCTTCGAGTTAGTCAAAATGGAGACCAGCATGAGCGAATCTATCAGGCGGGATCATAAAAGAGACACTGTGGTCTTACTGAAGGCAGAGATTACAATGTGAGAGAAATGAAGATTTCTCATGTTGGCCATGAGGAAGCAAAATGCCATGTTGTAGAGCAGGTCATGTGGCCAGGACTTGAGACTAGCTTCTGGGAGGCAAAAGAGGCCCTAGCCATCAAATACATAGCAATAACATAAGGACCACATTCCCAGAGTTACGCGGAACTGAATTTCATCATCAGCTGAGTCAGTTTGAAAGGAGATTCTTCCCCAGGCCCAGCTTCCAGATAACACACAGCCCAGACAAACCTAAACACCTGGTTTATGGGATCAGGAATAGAGCTACCAACTGAGCCGTACACAGACCCTTACCTGCAAAGCTACAGGGCCTCTAAATTTAAGGTTAGAAACACAAAATAAATACAACACTTGGTACCATGCCAACATTATATGTGCTCAGCAAAAAAAAAAATGTTAATTGTCAGTACCCTTAACAGTGTATTTACAGCATCCAAAATAAAAACGCTCTGACAAAAAAAAAAAAAAACGCTCTGACTTCCTCCTGTTCTTCGTGCTGTTTGCTACACCAGATATTTCTTCCTCCTTTTCCTTTACCTGCTCCTCACCCAGTCAATCCCTACTCAGCCATGGGCCCACACCTCTAGAAGGCTATCAGTGGATAAACAGACTAACTTGCAAATTTAATTGAGATAGTGTTATAAAATATACATTCTTTTTTTTAAATTTTATTATTTTTTCTCCATTAATTACAATGTATTACGTGACACAATTCATAGGTACTGGGATTCTTCCCCCTCTCCCCAAACCCTCCGCCCCCCAGTGGATTCTTTCATCCTGTTGCATAGCCACAGCTCAAGTTGTTCTGGGATTCCCTCATTGCAAGCATACACCATACATAGAGTCCAGCGTCCCATTGACCAAATTCAACGACCTCTTAGGGAGGCCCTCTCAGGTCTGAGGGCAGAGCCAGCAGAGCATCACCTCGATCGATTAGAAGCTCCAACGTATCATCAGCAACAATCCAGGTACAATGAGACTGGTCTTAAGAGTGTTCTTGACCATGTAACTATTGATGTTTAGCTTACTTTCTTGTAAAGAGTTGCACTGTCAGTTTTAGGATGTTTAGCAGGAACACTGTTGGTAACATCCACCATCCCTAAATGTGCCAGTGAGAGCTGTCTCCAGACATTTACAAAATGTCTCTGCAGGGCAGAGGGCCAAGGAATGTCCTTCCTAGTCGAGAACCTAGAGGAGTAAGCTTGAATCCTGACTTTAATATGTTCTCGTGTGTAATCTGGGACAAAACTCATTAAGCCTGTTTTCTTTTCAATAAAATGGAAAGATGGGAAGCGCCATCTCATAACATCCGGATAGGATTTAGGAGATGCTGATGTTCAGCAAATTTTGGCTACAGGGCTCATTGATGTTGCCAAGCAGAAAACAGCATAAAAAAAGCAGGAGGGAAATACAAAGGCAACTTGTAAGGTTTCTTCCAATCACAGATCCCTTAAGTCTACACAATGACATCAAGTAATCCTTTTATGAAGATCTTACATTTTCCTTAAATTAGACTTGATTGAAAAATAAGTAGACTATCTCATGACAAGCAGAGAACTTGTTTTATTAACACTGGAATCATGAGAAGCATTCACCAAATTCAACTAGAAAATCCAAATGTGCTTGCTGTAGAAGCAGAAGGTCTCACCTTCAGTTTGTGCTCTCTGGTAATGTCTATATGGACAACAAAAATATTAGCAGAAAAGAATGGTGGGAGCCATTTTTCCAGACTGCCCTCTGTGTGGCAGGGACAATGCTGAAGTCTTCTATATGTATAAAATAATCCAAGAGGACCCACTTTCTGTTAATACCAAGGTGAACAAAGACACACTGTATACCCTCTCACTCATTTTTTTTAACTCATTTTATCCACTGTTTCCCTTCTTGGGTAGACAATTATCACTTGCAAATTTTAGGGCATTTTGTTATAATATTTTAGATACATATGTGTTATTTTAAAATCCAGCCTGAATGTTGGCTTCATTAACATGAATCAAATAAGCAGATGCAGCAAATCAGACACTGCACGAGGGCACTGGGACTGTTGAGACAGGTTGTATGATCCACACTGGACCTAAAGAATTCATAGTAGACAAGAACATACAGACCTAGGCACAGGTACATCCCATCAGGCACTGGTTTTAAGCATCCTGTAAGAAGTAAAGTAGCATTAAGCCTGGCACAGTAGCCTAGTGGCTAAAGTCCTCTTTTTTCATGCACAAGGATCCACGTGGGAGCTGGTTTATGTCCCAGCTGCTCCACTTCCCTTCAAGTTCCTTGCATGTAGCCTGGGAAGATAGTGGAGGACAACCCAAAGCCTTGAGACCCTGCACCTGCACAGGAGACCTGGAAGAAGCTCTGGCTCCCAGCTTCGGTTTGGCTCGGTTCTGGCTATTGCAGCCACCTGGGGAGTGAACCAACAGACAAAAAATCTTTTTCTCTGTCTCAAATTAATGGCATGATTCTGCTACTTAGTAACTGTATAATTTATGTTCAAATTAGTAAG
Organism: Ochotona princeps; assembly: GCF_030435755.1. Taxonomy (NCBI): domain Eukaryota; kingdom Metazoa; phylum Chordata; class Mammalia; order Lagomorpha; family Ochotonidae; genus Ochotona; species Ochotona princeps. The sequence continues at coordinate 15,167,121 of NC_080840.1, read as the reverse complement.
CTTTTCTGTGCTTCTGTTCTTTCATTTGTATAATTGGATTCTCATGAAGACTAAACCGGATCATATAAAATAAACTGCTATGTTGTTCCAATTTTAGTATATGTACTGCCTAAGAGAGCATTAGAAAAAACTGCTATAATCGCTAGCCATTATAGAATATAGGATGCTTAGAAACACAGTGATAACTAATTCTTCCAGAGTAAGTTATTAAATGCATGAAAAATATGCCAAGGAATTCAACAAGAAAGCAAAAATGCAAATGCAGACTTATGTAGGAGTCTGGTGAAACTCAGAGGTAGAAACTTAGATAGGACTATATCCTGAAGTGAAGCAGTGGACAAAGGAAAAGTGAATGTGGGAAGTGAATTAGAAAATGGGAAGCTGTACTTCTTTTTTCAGGCAAGATGATAAGATTCAAGATATCAATGAATAGTTCATATACATGGCATTCCCAATTCTTTATTCCCTCCAGGCATTATAGTTAAACAGGTTATTTTGTGTTTTTTTGCCTCAGGACTTCCCATTAGAGTGGAGAGATATTTTCCCTATTCCATTGAAATTGTGATTGACCATATGATTTGATTTAGTCAATGAAATGCAAATAAAGTAGCAATGTCCCAGTTATAAGCCAAGGCCAACAAAGGAATAAAACACCCATAGGGGTTCTGGAGGACCACTCTAGGTGACCATGTCCTTTCAACTTGAGCCTCCAAATGAGAATACATGAAGCTGATATTGCCTTCACAAGAACCCTGAAGTCCAGCCTGACCAACCAAAATCCAGCAAGCAACAGTCATATTGAGCATCTATAAACATAAAAACAAATGGCTTTTCTTTAATATCTCTGAAATTTTGACATTATTTGCAGAAAAAATCTAATATATTTGCATCTTACAATGGCCTTTGCTGCATTCAATTGATGTATATTGAGCTTGTATTATGTGCCAGACATTACTCTAGAAACTAGAGATACATCAAATGTCTAAACAGACAAAAATACCCTCATTCATCGTGCATTCAAAAGGTGGTAGTTGACCATATGAAAAGTGTTCAAGACCAACAAGGATGTATATTCAGAAATTGAGAACAATATACATTATTTGACTGAATTGAACTCAACGTACTTCTAGCAAGTTATATGGGAAAACATGTTCAGTAACAGCCTCACCATGCTACATCCAATGAAAATTGGATTTGGGGGCTGGGGTATTTTGCAGACACACAATATGCCATTTGCTATAGTAACTCTGCCAAATCATATGGTGCTGAAACCATTAAGTCTTGTATTAATGGTTAATGAACTAATGTTAATGGTTGATAGATTCAAAATAAAGACTTGACCCAATTATTATGTCTGGGAAGTAAGAAACTCGGTAGGAAGTGTTTAGGTCATTGGGAGGCGGGGAGGTTGTCTTCACTGCATAGCTCTTAGTAAGAGGGTGGTTATCTAAGGCAAGCATGCTCCCTGTCTTGCTTCATGGCTCAGCATATGATCACCCCTCTCCACCTGCTCCACCATCAACAGAGCCACCCAGTCCTGGACTATGCAGATAAAACTGTGTGAGCTGAAATAAACCTTCTTCCTTGCTAAACAGCACTTCTGCAATATTTGTGATAGTGCTGGGAAGCTAACTAAGGCACCACCATACTTGTAAGTACACAATGTAATCCTCACTCTGCCTTTGAATTGCCTGTAATTCCTGTATTTCAAACCGCACTCTATAAAGTTTGATTTAATTGGTTAGAAACAAAGTATTTTTGTTGTTGTTTTGACTTTTCAGGCTGGCCTAAGAAGCTGACAGGCTTTAGGACTTTTGTATGAGATCTCATTGTTTGTCAGACAGACAGCACTTAGCCAGTTGGACATCCAATATACCAGGTGCAGCAGCGCCTACAAGTAACATCTCTTTTCATTCATATGTTTTATTTATATGTCATGTATTTCATATATATTTCAATTCTATTAGATAGTGACTCTCCTGCCCTTATTTCCTCTTTCTTCTGTCTTCTCTCCTTCCTCATTTCTTACATTTTTTATTGACATTTTTCAACTTACTTTATTATCATAATCTTAACCCTCCACTGAACAAAGAATTCAACAAGTAGTAAGCAGCAAATAGAAAAACCATTTTTCCTCAAGAGTATATAGAAGAATATAGACAAGGTCTATAAACAATAATCAAATTTCAAAATGTCCACCAGTTGATGGACATATCAGTTGCACCAGATAATCTCTTTTGTGTTTTCATCAGGATCATTACTAACTCTGTAAACTGCTTTGGGCAGTGAGGGCTTTTTACTCTGCTAATTCATTCAATTGAAAAATATAGAAGATTTTTCCATTTTCCAGTCTTCTATTTTGTTCCTTAATGTTTTGTAATTTTCACTGTGGATATTCCTTCTTTTTTTAAGATTTATTTATCTGTTTTTGCAAAGTCAGATATACAGAGAGGAGGACAGAGAGGAAAATCTCCCATCTGTTGATTCAATATCCTAGTGCCTGCCATAGCTGAAGCTGAGCTAATCTGAAATCAGGAGTTTCTTCCATGTCTCCCACGCGGGTGCAGGGTCCCAAGGCTTTGGGCCATCCTTGACTGATTTCCCAGGCCACAAACAGGGAGCTAGATGAGAAGCAGGGCTGCCTGGATTAGAACTGGTGCCCATAAGGGATTCAGGTGCATTCAAGGCAAGGACTTTAGCTGCTAGGCTACCACGCTAGGCCCCATTGTGGAGATCTTTTTCATCCATGGTTAAATGTACTCTAACATATACAGAATTTCTGTAGTCACTATGAATTGGACTGATTTTGCAAGTTCGTTCTTGGCCATGGTATTTCTCATGCACACAGATTCTTTTGATTTTTGCATGTTGATCATAAACCCTACATCTTTACCAAACTCTGTTATTAGTATCAATAATCTGTTAGAGGAGTCTTTTAGTTCCCTATAGGATTACATCATCTACAAATAAGGATAGTATCTTAACTTCCAAATTATGCAAGGATCGGGCTAAGAGATCTCTTGGTTTCCACCCAGGTCAGAAAGTCAGCAGTTTATGAGCTATTGCAGCAACAGACACAAAAACAACTAATATTTTCTTTTTATGGTGACTACTTAAAATTCTCAGTCTAGGATTTGTCTCTGATCAAGCAGTTAATCTTCTAAGTTCAGTATATTTAGACTGATTTGTCATAAGAATTTGTTATAGAAATTTAAATGAATGGAGTACTATAATTTGGGGAAAAATATATTTAAACCCATATGCTTAAAAGTGGCATTTCAACAAGAACCCCAAGTAATAATAGGGTCACAAGTTTTACCAAGAGTTATTAATGTTATTTTACTGACCTGACCTTGTTTTCCCCAAACAACATAGATACCAATAAAGATAAATTTCTCCTCTTCACTGGAAAATAAATGTCATTCCAATTCTAATAACTCCTCTAGTTAATAGTTTAGGGACTGTTAACTATAAAAATTATCTAAATCAAAATAGAAGGGAATGTCTTTGGTTTTTCCTCCCTCTGTTAGATAATTTAGATAGTGATGGAGTGAAATTCACAAAAGAGCAACGTTCATAGCTTACAAGACAAAATCCTTCCCTGTTTGTCTTACAGCCACAAGTACATTAGCCTTGCAAATAACAGCTAGCCCAAAAGCTAGTTAGTAGCCCATCAGAAAAGAATAATTGCATAGTGTGAGTTCACTGGCTCAGATCTTTGGGGCACAGCTTGTATTTATCTTTCTTCAGGTCCATAGACTGGCCTGGATAATATCACATACTTTAGAAAAATAGATGCCACCAATGCACTCACTTTAGATCTCCACTATCTTTATTCTACTTTTGACATTTGTGTGTATTCCAGAATAGCTTTGGTCATTTCTCCTTAAGAGTTGCACAACTGATGTTATGTCGGGGCTTTTAATTGATAGGGATGAGACTCTGCCGGCTCTACCTTCAGACCAGAGATGGTCTCCCCAACAAGCCATTGAATTTGTCTGGAAAATAAGATGCTGGACTCTATGCTTGGTATATGCTTTCAATGAAAGAATCTCAACTGATCTTGAACTGTGGTAATGCAACAAGATGGAGGAATCCACTATGGGGGGAGGGTTTGGGGAGAGGTAGGGGGGATCCCAGTACCTATAAAATTGTGTCACATAATGCAATGCAATTAATAAAAAAATTGAATGGCAGCACACACACACACACACACACACACAAAGAGTTGCACAACAAGGTCCGTGGTAACCTAGAGGAAGAGGTGTTGCCTTGCACATGTCAAAATCCCACATGGGCACTGGTTTGTGTTGCAGTGGTCTTGCTTCCCATCCAGCTCGCTGCTTGTGGCCTAAAAAAGCAGTCAAGGATGGCCCAAAGCCTTGGGACCCTGCACCTATGTGTGGGAGACACGGAAGAAGCTCCTGGTTCCTGGCTTTGGATCAGCTCAGTTCTGACCATTGTGGCCACATGGGGAGAGAATTAGCAGACAGAAGATCTTCCTCTCTGTATATCTGACTTTCCAATAAAAATAAATAAATCCCTAAAAGAGAGAGAGAGTTGCACAACATCTGTGGAGAAATTCTAGAAAGTCTAATGAGCCAGAGCTATGGCATGGTGCCTGATAAAGACAGAGAGTCCACAGACAAAACTAAACAATATGGCAGCAACAATGACTGAAGAGCAATAATGACTGACTGATATGTTGAAATCTATCAAATCATTATAAATGTGGGCAAAATAAATATATTGGTTCAATTAACCTCAAATTCAAGTTCTGAAGGCTATTCAGCTTGAATACCTAAGGAAGGATTTTGTGTTGTAAATAGTATAGTTATTTCTGATAGACAAAAGAGTAACCCTGTGAGATTAGGTTTATTTTCCCCAAGTTCTCAAAAAACAAATGTGAAGTTGAGATTTCAAGTGACACACTGAAGTTTATAGGGATAGTATTCAAGGACTTAAGTGATGTCTACATTTGCTGGGTTTCTATTATGTCCTGATAACTATGCTAACCCTTTGCATGACTTGTTTGTTTTTACCTTTTTAGTCCACAATTCTTTGAATTTGATCATGTGATTGTATCTTTGCATAGAGAAGAAGTTTTGACTTAAAGAATCAAATGTCCTAAAATTGTATGACTGATTTGTAATGGAAGGAATTTTGTAAGCAAACACAAGTGATTGTAATATTCATCCTGATTAGGCCAGATAAGTCTAAAATTCCTAAATAATTTTACTTCAGGATGCACCTGTACATGTGTGTCTCCCCAAAAGGACTGACTACTTGTGCATATCTGATATGCAAAATATATCAAAAACAATAAAAATCATAGGCATGTTAGCACCAAAAGAATGATTCAGGCTAAAACATTAGTTTCACAAAAACTTGAGACCTGTTCAGTTTTTTCATTGATTATCAAGAGCATCTAGACAGCAGAGGTCATCTATAACCTTTGACAAGAACATCACAGGAGAAAGTTACGCCTTCTCTCGCCCTATCCTTTCCCATCAGCACAGGACAACATCAGCCAGATCATCGTTCTGGCATGTAAGTCTCTTTCATGGAGAGACAAAAGGTCAGGATTTCACAAAATAAAATGGAAAAATGAGGCAATAGTTGCTTAAGCATTTTAATTAGACTTTGTTAGCAAATCACAATGCGTGGCAGGATCAAAGCCAAAATCTATGAAAGTTACATAATCTGTAAGTGCTTTGACTGTAAGGCTTCCTTGAGAGGCAAAAAAAGGCGGGAGGGCTAGTGGCCCGTGTCCCTCAGAGAGACTAGGCTCCTTCACAGCTTGTTCCTGTGTTTCTACCCTATTCTGGGACGATGACTCTTCCAACTCTATCGCTTGATCTCTGTTGATGGACCAGCTCAGGGTTGCTTTTCATCTCTCAATTTCTGAACTATTCTTTCTGTTCTAATTTCTCAAAACAGAAATTTTTGAAGATTTGTCTTTATTGTAAAGGAAGATATATATATATATATATATATATATATATATATATATATATATATATATATATACACAGATAGATCTTTCATCGACTCATTCGCTCCCCAAGTGGCCGCGACAGCTGGAACTAAGTTGATCCAAAGCCAGGAGCCTGGTACATCCTCTGGGTCTCCATGCAGGCACAGGGTCCCAAGGCTTGGGCCCATCTTCCATTGCCTTCTCAGGCCACAAGCAGGGACCTGTAAGGGAAGTGGAGCAGCCAGGATACAAATTGGTCCCCATATGGGATCCCAGCAGATACAGGGCAAGGACTTTAACCACTAGGTTATCGCACTGGGCCCCTCAAAAAATTTTGATGGCAGATTCTGATCCCTTTTTTGTCATAGCCACAATGACTGTAAAATTCCAGAAGACTTAAGGATCCAAGAAAAACCAATAAACACAAGAGCTTGACAAAAAATGAGATTCTTCTGCAGCCTTTTGAATTCAAGGCTTTTGTTTGAAAGTATCACAGATAAATTTACCCTCTGAAAAAAATCATATGTTTACAATAGAACTTTGCCATTAGCAAAAAGATAGAAGCTCACCTTTGAAGCCTTTTGCTTACCTAACAAAAATCCAGGGAGCGCTTATTATCATGAAAAATGTAAAAATTAGCTGGGAAATATGAAAATTGAGCCAATTTTCCTCCTTACTCCAGTCTGCTGGAAAAATTATATCTGGTAGAAGTAATGCGTTCCTTGGCGCACTGATGCCTTAAAAACGTGGCATCAAAACTTCCCACATTTGATGTCATCCTCCTGCTGCCTTGCTATTGTGCTTTGCGTAGGGTATGGTCATGTACATCGCATAAAACTCATTGTGAGGTCAAAGAGCATCCACCACACACAAGGACTCCAGTGGCAGCAAGCGTGTTGGTGGCTAGGAGAAGGGCCAAGGAAATCTTTTGGCTCATAAACTTCCAAAATGTATTCAAGATGAAAATCTCAGTTTCCTAAAAGTTATCATTTTCCCCACCTTTACACCTCTCCTAACTCTCTCGCAACCAGTGAAAGTCCCTGCTATCTCTTTTAAACCTGGCCTTGCCCAATAGTTAAGAACCTCTAGAGATATGGACAATCAGGTTTGAGACAGAAGAGAGAGAGAGAGAAAAAAACATTGTCCATTTGAGAAGGCACGGCGGTAGATACTGGATTTTCATTTGGGCCCCAATTGTTTTTATATCATCCCTACTTATGTAGACCAAAATGTACAGAACAAGAACAAAAACATATAATAAAACTCAAGCTCTAGTAAACTCTACCTCTTGACCCCTGGATCAAAGTGTTCAGCACATGTCATTCCATCTATCACACATTTTCTTCAGCTCTGGTCCTGGCAGATCTCAGAGACTTGGGGATGCCTGGGAAACAGGCTTCTGGGTAGAATTTGCGGATAGCAGCAAGGCCTGGCCGGAAACCCAGGCTAGAACAGGCCAAGAAGAAGAAATGCCGAATGTGATGCTTACTCCCCTCCCTAATTTCTCCTCCTTTCATCCACAAATATCATCTGCCCTTTAGTATCCAAGCATGGGAACTGGACCATGTGGTTATACTTACTCTCTTTCCAAATAATTGCAACATTTCTGCACTTGAAAGAAGGAACCTCTGGCGGTAGCCACAGGCATTTCATAGGACTGCACCAAACCTTTTGCACGTACATTTCACTTTGGTCTGAGCTACACTCCCAAGAGCTCATCCATTTTACAGGTGAAAACCTGAAGAGGCAGCAAAGGATTCCCACACCTAACATTGTGATGAAAGAAGCAGCTCCACATTCCTTGCTCCTTTCCAGTAGCCCAAGTGTCTACTGAAACTAGCCCTGATCCAGCTGTTTGTGAAAGCAAATTGAACAAGTGGTTAACTCCTCACGGTAAAATAACCAAAGAAAGCAGAAATTAAATGTCCCTGCATGTAACATCAGCCATAAGCAACAGCAAAAGAGAAGAATCTAAGAAGCTTTAGGGAATAATAAACTTCAAAGAGCTATAAAGAAGACACAATTTATTCTAACTTATTTCTCCCCTTTCCCTTTTCTTATTGCATTGGATTCCATTTTTCCTCAGAGATAATTGTAGAGGAAGCACTCTTAGAAAAGTAATGCTGGGTAATTTCCTGCTTTCTGAAAGTGGCAATCCAAAGGCATCATTCCTTATCAAACAGCCCCATCTGGGTGCCACCAGGAATGGAGAGCCTCCTGGGAACATGCATGACGTGGCTCATTCACTAGGAGTAGCTCAAGTAGTCAAACTATTTCTTTTACATTCACTCATTCACTCTTAAATTTTGACTGAGCACAGATTGTATTCCTGAAAATTATCTAGGTATTGGACAGCAGGGACAACGTTGCTGTTTTGGCCAGTGTTTCAACCTCACTGGAAAAATGAACAACAAAGAAACAATCGGAAGACTGGTATCATGACATCCAGTGATCAATTAGTACTATAGCAGCGATAGGGAGAAGCCAGGGTTGCCTTTCAGTTAGGGTGAAAGAAAAGGCATCAGCGAGAAAGGTGGCAAGTCCTGTGAGGCCCCCAAACTCCTAGAAGAGGAGCCGTCCAGACAGACCCAGGCAGAAGGAAGAGTCGGCAGGAGGACCTGAGGGAAGGACTCTCAGGAACATCTCTCTGGAGATCACCGAGTGAGGGGGAGAGAGAAGGAGTCAGGGAAGTGGTGACGAGCCCAATGAGGCAGAGGAGATGGTGCTGAGTCCTTCAGAGCCTTCTCCTGGGGCACACGAATAAGCCTCTGCCTCCTACTCTCTGAAGGCAAGGAGAGAAAGAAGAGATGTGCTCAATCAAGCATCAACAGTTAGAATATAGGCAACCTCAATACTCAGTTCTAGCAAACAGGAATCTAAAGAAAACTGGTGCATCCATTTTATTAATGGTTCTGAGTGAAGGTTCAATGTGGAATGTCTCCCTGTGGTCAAAAGCAAATCTGATACAAAAGTTATTAAAAGCCATCCGTAACCTTAAACTGCATTATTCCTGCTGTCATTTCTTTCTGTTCTGTCCAGACAGAGGGTAATAAACTTGTGGATTGCTTGCAAAATACCTTTGGAGAACTAGCATTGCTTGAATAAATTCTGCCAAGTCACACAGGACAGAGAAATAGAGTAGTCCAAACATATAACACACACACACACATACACACACCTGCGTACACAACCAGTGACTGCCAGCTGCCACATACAAAATAGATGCTCTCCGCTCCAGGTTCACACCCTAACCCTCCTCTCCTCCATCCCCATGTTTCTTCTCTGGCAGCACCTCCCCTTCTGCAGGTCAACAGCCTAGTTACTCAAAGGCAACCAAAAGCACCATCTCCAGTGCACACTCAAGCCGTAAGAAACACCATCAATGCCTGGTCAGAAATTATCCAGTTCAAATGGTGCATATTTAAAGGTTCCAAAGCCTCTTCCATGTCACTGCAGAGTGCAATAATCCGATGTAGTTCAAATTTTTCCTCTTCCTGGAAGACACAATACACACCGCTTTAACCTGGCTGCGATAACATCAACATTCCCTCAACTTTAAACAATTATTACCCAATTTCTGCAGTAATTCCTTTATTTCAATCTCTCCAAGAAAACCATCTGAACGAAATTGTTTTCCTCCTGAACCTTAACGTATTAGTCTGTTTCATGCAACTACAACAAAATACCATTTGGTTGCTGGGAAGCTAAAGACACACCATGGTATCAGGCCTCTGAGGAAGACCCTCTGCCTGTGTCCTGACAGGATGGAAGGCATGAAAGGAGCAAATCCAATCCTGTGAGCCTGTTTTATAGCACTATGCATCCATTTGTAAGGACTCAGTCTTCACAACCCGGGGCGAGCAAATGGCAGGACGGGTCTCAGCTTCCTTAGCCTATGCAAGGGGCAGTGAGAGCAAGGTTTTGGTGCAAGTCTAGAGACTCCAGGTCTCCCACCCTTTGGTTTCAGCAAAAGCCTTGAGAAACTGTTTCAATGGCACCTTAAGACCCCAGCGGACCCATGCGATTGGCAAGAAGCCTGAGGTCCTCCAGGTATTTCTCACCCCTCAACCTTTTCTGGTAATTTGGGTACTTGCCAGTAACTTGGTGGCCTCCTCCCCCTGCCTATACCATCCCATACCCATCTGAGGTAAACTTCTGATAGACTTGTAATAAACAACTCCAGGATGTGGGTGGGTTGCATAAGTTGTGGTGGGTTACAGAGTGCTACCTGGTAAAGTACATGACATACTGATTGGCTAGGCTTATATGTAATAGATGCTTATATCCAACAAAAATATTGTTAGTGACTTGAGGCTTGTTTCCTTGGGCCCTTCCTATATAATCTCTGCTTAATTGCTAATAAATGGACAAGCTCGCCATAACTGTCTCCGGTATGTCTCTTTTGAGAATGCCATTACCATACCATGTTACCTAGTTGGGTAGTCTATGGCTGTGGTCCCCCACACACCCCACATTAGGCCTCACCTCTCAGCCCCATTGTACTGGTTTTTTATTGCGTGACTTTTAGAGAGGACAAAACACTCATAACAGGCCACCTGCTAATTGATCTATCAGGCCTAATATTCGCTTAGTTTCCTAGTCTCTTGGGAATGCATTTTTTTCTTTTTCTTCTTGAGTATCATTTGCATCACTTCTAAACAGTTATCAGAATTGCAGACATCAAGCCAACAATCTTGAGGTTCTACCCACATTATTTATATCCCTTCTTCTGGGCATTCTGCTTTTCTCTGAGTTTGTCTGAAGTTATTTCTTCATTTATGCAAATATTTACTAAAGACTTAAGGATATCATTGCCATACATGCAATAGTATATTAAACATCACTTCTGCCTTTAATATCTTTCTGATACTAAAGAAAAGGAAGACAGACAAATAAACTCCCCAAAATATTAATACAGCAAAGAATAAAGAGAAATCAATGAAATTCAATATGAGGGTTGACAAATGTAATCTTGAGAAGTCAAGAGAATTGATGTCTGAGGTAACCTTGGAGCAAATAAGAGTTTGATGCAAGAGAAAATAGGAAGTGAGGCAGAAAAAGAACATAAGCAAATGCATAGAAACAATGTGCTACAGAGAAATGAGTATTCAGCAGCGTTGGAGTGGAGAATGCAGAGGAGGTGAGACCAGGGAGAAATGAGGTTGTTCACAAATGGTCCAACACACCCTTTGAAAAAGTTGGACTTTAACCAGAGATCAAAATAGAATCATTCAATGTTGCTAAACCGTGGAATGCCATAATCCATGACAGTTGGAAAGTGGAAATTATATAGAAAGAAACAAAAGAAATCCAGACATAAAACAGTGATAACCTAGCCCGCACTGTTTCTTCAACAAAGACTGGAAAAGCTGGGTAAGAATAATGCAACGTAATTAATAATAAAGAATAATTATCTTTAAAAGATGTTTAGAGGATGGGATTAATAAGACTGGGAGGTATAGACAGAAATAGATAATCACACCGAAAAGTGGCTTAAGCAAGAATATGTTGGAACTTATCTCCAAGATGGAAAGCCCAGGAAAAGATCGGAGTTAAGAGGGCTTTGTGTGGGGATGCTTCTACCAACAACATAGTGTCCTAGACCAATTCCCAGAAGAGATATCCACCCTGAGGCCACCATCCCAGTCAGCCTGGAACTCTCTTGGGGGGATCTTCTGTCTCTTCCATTGTCTTTCTCTGCTTGGATGTACTTTCCAGTGGTTATCTCTAAGCCTGCCTCTCATCTCTCTATACCAAGAATCCTCCTCACTTTCTCAACGTGCCACTTCTTTTTAAATTCCTTCATGACTTTTCCAGAATGTCTAAGATGTCCATGTCTTCATAGCATCAGTTCTTGGCATAAACATACTGCCTCCACAACCTGGAGTGCCTCATGTCTCACCCACCCCCAACCTCCAACTCTGGGCTGGAGCAGAGCTCCAGCTTTCAACTCCTAGGCAGCTCCATTTCCTCCATACAAATGTAATTCAAGTTCATTCCCTGACTCTGGCCAAAGTGATGACCCTCTCCTCCCCTCTGACATTTGAGTAGGGATTATTTTCGATAGCTGTGGCCACAGGAGTGAAAGATAAGCCTTCGCACCTGGAAGTGATATCAATCATTCATTCAGGAAGCACACGACTCCTGCTTGGAGAGTAAAACACTACGGAATGAAATGGTGTCCTCTGCTAAACAGCAGGTGGACCTAAGTTTCAGAATGCTTCCACCACAACCCCCTTCCCATTGAGATTGACCCCCAGAGACCTGGGATAAATCTAAATCAACTTTCCTCCAACCAAAGCCAAATCCCTGCCAAGAGACTGACAAACTTACTCACTGGCCAAAACTAAATCTTGTCTGCTTTTCTCATCATCTACACCTGTGACTGGGCGCTTGATCTCTCCCCAGCGACAGAAACCAGTGAAGGAACACACAGACCTCATTAACAACTAAACATCGGGGCTCCCCCACCCTCACTGACCAATCCCTCTTATGCTCCTCACTTCAGGTCCTGTAACATTTACTCAGTACTTGCTATGTGCCAGGTGCTGTGAACCATCAGTCATCTATGAAAAAAAAATAATAATAATAAAGAAAGTTACCATCTCCCACACAGGGAAATTATTATTAGCAAGAAGACAAAGACAAATAATAAGTAATGTAATATCTTTTTTTTTTTTAAAAGATTTTATTATTACTGAAAAGCCGGATATACAGAGAGGAGGAGAGACAGAGAGGAAGATCTTCCATCCGATGTTTCACTCCCCAAGTGAGCCGCAACGGGCCGGTACGCGCCAAACCGATGCCGGGACCAGGAACCTCTTCCAGGTCTCCCACGCGGGTGCAGGGTCCCAAAGCATTGGGCCGTCCTCTCCTGCTTTCCCAGGCCACAAGCAGGGAGCTGGATGGGAAGTGGAGCTGCCGGGATTAGAACCGGCGCCCATATGGGATCCCGGGGCTTTCAAGGCGAGGACTTTAGCCGCTAGGCCACGCCGCCGGGCCCAGTAATGTAATATCTTATCGGCAATAGTGTGTTTTACATGCCAGGGGAATACAGGTGAGGAAGCAAGCTCTCCTCCCTAGGATGAGAAGAGGGGAGATGCAGATACTTAGGGAAAAGTCAGGGAGATGAGTAAGACGACAAAGGAATCGGATATGAATGCATAGAGTTGGAGTCAAGGAATACAAAGGGTTTAATTTGCCCCTTATATATGGCAAATAAACTTCAGTCTACAAGGTCTGGGGAGACACAGACACTCTCGCTTCATAACCCTCAGAGCATGAGTCATCCCTCCCCAAGTATGGGCTTTACAGATCACAACATAGAGACCAGCCCAAAGGTAAATGCAAGAACTGATCCCAAGCCCTAATAAACTTGATACTGACATGACACCAGTGGGTGCAAGCTAGTTCAGGTGTGGTCACACCTCTTAAGAAGTCTCATATGATTCGAGTTGAGAGTTAGCATTGGTTTTAACAGGTGGAAATTTTGGAAAAATTAAAAAATGGTTATTTATCGCAGACCATTCAACAGGTTTTTTGGTTGCATTTAAAGTGTCCATAACAGGCCCGGCACAATAGCCTAGTGGCTAAAATCTTTGCCTTGTGTGAGCTGGGATCCTATATGGGCTCCAGTTCACATCCTGGCTGTTCCATTTCCCTTCCAACACCCTGCTTGTGGCCTGGGAAAGCAGTGGAGAATGGCCCAAGTCCTTGGACCCTGCACCTGCGTAGGAGACCCAGAGGAGGCTCCTGGTTCCTGGCTGTTGGCTCCTGGCATTAGATGGGCTCATCTCCGGCCACTGTGGCCACTTGGGGACTAAACCAGCTGATGGAGGATCTTTCTCTCTGTGTCTCCTCCTCTCTATAAATGTGACTTCCTAATAAAAATAAATCTTAAAAATCAATAAAATAAAATGTCCTTAAGAAATAAAGTTTCCGTAGCATTATATATACAGTTGTCATTATATGTGCTAAAAAAGAATACACAGCTTTTATTAGCTTTTATTAGCATGTCGTGTGAACTCTTAACCAAACAGGTTGATAGCAACTACCTTAAAGGTAATTAAAAATAACACTATATGACCCCTCTTAAATACTAACAGGTTTTCCAACGCAAGCAGATAAAAATCTCACCTGACACCATCCATGGATAACACTGATATCCAATACATCAAACCACAAGAGAAGGTTGGGTGGAGGGATTCAGACCACCATGGTTTGCAAACACACCACACACACACACACACACACACACACACACACCCCAGAAAAATCACTTGGGAAAAAAAAAGGAGCCCAAATTAGGAGTTGAATTCAGCAATGCTTATTGGGCAGCAATATGAAGGTCACTATTCCAGATAGGTGGGAACCATTGAAGACCAGAATGGGAGGACTTCACAAACCTCCGCCAAGGAGTTCACATTCTAATGAGGGTGGCACAGATTCTAATTTGCAGAACTACTCAGATAAAGAGTATATTTGAAATTCTACAAATAAGGGTTTCATGCAAGTAGTGAATCCAGAAAACACCAGCAGAAGTTTGGAGACATGAAATGGGGAAAAGAAGAAGGGTCAGGGTGGAGGACATGATCGAGGCAGTTTGTACTGATGGGGACTGAAGTTTAATCCTGCTGGAGCTTCTGGAAGTCACTGTAGAGTGCCACCATAAAACTACTCCAACATAGGGTGAAGGGCATGGCAGTTCATGTGTCCACATGCACCAGGTTTTAGTGAGGGCTGTTGAGCAGAGCCACTACCGGGGCTTCCACCTCCAGAAAAATCCCTTAGTGGTTGGAAGTTGACACTCATTCATCACAGTGGGCAACTCCAAGGAGCACAGAACAGAAAAAGACAGTATTTACCACAGGATCCTCAAGTGAGCCAGCGTGCTATTGGTTCACACATCCATTCATTCACTTAGTCATCATCCAGTGCATGAATCCCTACTCTTTTTCAGACAAAGGACTCCATTGGTATGTATACCTAGAATCTCAGAATTGAAAGTAATCTCAGCGATTATTCAATGCAAAATCAAAATGCATAAAATCACTTGAGGAGGCTGAGTTGTGGTACAGTGTGTTAAGATGCCACTTTGAGACAGTCACATCCAATATCAGAGTGGAGTCTCACTTCCAATCCAGCTTCCTGCTAATGTAACAAAGAAGCAGCAGATGGTGGATCAAGGACTCAGGTTCCTGCCACCCACATAGGAGGCCCAAATGAAATTCCTAGCACCTGTCTTAGGACTGACCCAGCACCAAGCACTGCAGGCATTTGGAGAGTGATTCGGACAATGAAAGATCTCCATGTCCCACTCTCTTCGTGTGTGTGTGTGTGTGTGTGTGTGTGTGTGTGTGTTCCCCTTCCCCCACACCCAAGTCATTCTTCCTTTCAAATAGGTCACATGACAAATTATTTGAAACTGTGGGTTATTGAACCTGACTTTAGAGGTTTAAATATAGTAGATACGAAGTGGGTCCCACTAATCTTCATTTTTGACAAAACACTAGAAATTCTTGGATCAGACTTTAAGGACATCAGATTTCAATTAAGCACTTCAACTCATGGAAAAATTAAGGAAGAATTAAACATAGACAATAACATTTCTATATTATTTTATACAGGTTTTTTGCTTTCTCTTGCCCTTTCCTCTCTACCAGGATCTTCCCCCTCCTGCTCTTGGCTGACTAGCAATTTCTTGCTTATGCTGAATGACCCAGTCCAACAACTCTACCTCTAAGAAATTCAATGATGCATCTCTTTCATGTGCTCACTCAGGTCCTATTACCACCTCATACTGTAACTATAGCCATATTCCCTCATGATTACTTTCATGTATGCCCATATTTCCCAGGAGATGTTCAAGAATGATTTAATTATCTCTTATTTCCTATATCTAACTGACTAGATTATAGCACCTACCAGATGCGTTAGACACCTTGAATCAGCTGCCCGACTGGAGTGGCATGCCCAGTCCCCTGGCCATGGAGAAGGAACAGGGAGGACACACAATGAATAGAACTCATCTGAATTCCGGTGAAACCCCTACAGAAGAGGAAGGCTGCCACTGAAAGACAGGAAATCTGGTCATGAAAAGCAACAGCACCCTACTGAATCTGCTATATCCACTTACAGTGTCACTAATTTTGAAGAATAACTCCATTCATAAGGCTTTGTGAGAGGTGCAGTAATCCTCAATAGCCCCTTTCAAAAGAAACGAAATGCAGCCTTAGGCTTTCCGGCACGTAGAGAACAAGAAGAAAGCTGCAGCAGCGCCTGAGACACGCTTTTTCCATGGGTGTAAGGTTGCAATGTGACATTGAACATCAAGAAAATCTTCAAAAATCTAGATTGGGTTCACACCCCTCTTACTATAAAACTGTCAGCAATATGATATCATTGATGATTATTTTTGAAGTGTGATTTATAATTGCCTTATATAAGCCAGCCAGTTTCTTTTTATACTACCCCTTCCAAGGTTTTATCACTTACCATTCACACTCCAGGTTCCTTGAGGATGTGACAAGTGCCATGGCAGATAAAGTGAAAATCTAGTTCAGGCCAAAAACTTGCAAACTGGCAAAAAAGTCTGTGGCGTTTCGGCTCCCTTTCCACAGAACATATGTTCGTCGTATTCTGCCTTAGATACTCTGGGAGAGCTGGGGTTCCGAGACAGAAACAGGCACCATGAAGACTATTGTAAAAGAAAGGTATTGCCTCTCCTTGTTTTCTGAGCACTGGAATTTTAAAACACTGAGTGTCACTGAGATCCAATATGTGCAGGCAGCTCCCTGAGAACAAAGATACTGTCCCCCTGTTACATCATATGAATGGAAGAACAGGTGAACAAACAGCTTTTAAAAGAGCTCATTCTACATGTTACTTTTTTTTTTAAAGATTTATTCATTTTATTACAGCCAGATATATAGAGAGGAGAGACAGAGAGGAAGATCTTCCGTCCAATGATTCACTCCCCAAGTGAGCCGCAACGGGCCGATGCGCGCCGATCCGAAGCCGGGAACCTGGAACCTCTTCCGGGTCTCCCACATGGGTGCAGGGTCCCAATGCATTGGGCCGTCCTCTCCTGCTTTCCCAGGCCACAAGCAGGGAGCTGGATGGGAAGTGGAGCTGCCGGGATTAGAACCGGCGCCCATATGGGATCCCGGGGCTTTCAAGGCGAGGACTTTAGCCACTAGGCCACGCCGCTGGGCCCTACATGTTACTTTTTAAAAAAAAAATATGGGAATAAAAACTGTTCTACACAACTAAATTAAAATGACCAAAATACCATAGCAGAAGGCATTCATTCACCCCTAGTGACACAGACGCTGTCATCTCATACAGCAGTACCTGGGAACGATTCCCAGTGCAACTGCTGACTAGCTTCTTGCTAACAAGCACTTTGGGAGGAAGTAAAGATGCCTCGAGTATTTGGATTCCACACAAAAAGCATGAATTGTGTTCCTGACTCCTGGTTCAACACCGCTCCAGGCATTGCAGGCATGTGGGGAGTGAAGCAGAGCATGGGAGCTCTCCTCTGTCTCTGTATCTCTGGCTTTGAAATAATAAGTGAGCAGTTATATCACATGAAAGCACACAGAGGTATATATCATGTCAAAAGTTCGTGGAAATGGGTATTAACAAAAATTATGATTTATTTAAAAATCTTTGCAGCAAAATAAAATTATTTTAATTCCTTATTCCATGAAGTTTTTGAAGTACTCCTATACTGCAAAATAAGGGGTTTGGGACAATTTAGTGAAGGATCCACTGGGAAGGCCCTTCTAAGCAGATGACCTATCATTAAACAAGGAAGTCTGAGTGTGAGCTAAGCTAATTTCCAAGGAAAAGCATTCGAATCAGTGGGAAAGTTGAACTCAATGATTCAGAAGCAAGAGTGTTCCTGACATATTTGAGAACCACAGAGGAAGCCTGAATGACTAATAGTCATCAGAAAGTAATTGGAGGTTTACTGACAGGAAGTTAAGAGCCTTGGGTCACTGGAAGGTTTTAGACTTCAATGTAAGAAGGAAATGAGGGGCCCCAGTGCAGTGGCTCAATTGGTTAATCCTTCCCCCTTGAGCATTGGGATCCCATAAGGCCACTGGTTTGTATCCCAGTTGTTCCACTTTCCACCCAGCTCTCTGCTTGTAGGCTAGGAAAGAAGTAGAGGATGGTTCAAAACCCTGGAAACCTGCGCCCTGGTGGGATAACTGGAAGAAGCTCCTGGCTCCTGGCTACAGATCAACTCAGCTCCAGACGTTGCAGCTATTTGGAAAGTTTACCAGTGGAGGGATGATCTTTCTCTCTAAATCTACCTTTCCAACAACAACAACAAAAATGAATGAATGAAATGAGAGAACTTACGCCTCAAGGTAATCTCATCAGATACTTAATCACATCAGAAATGATGAAATACAGAACTGTGTGGGCAAAGGCGCAGAAAGGGCTTCCAGGTTTCAAGGTATTAGGATAGTCCAAGTGAAGGGCAGTGGTGGCTTGGATCAGGGTCAGCAGTGAAAGATTAAACTCACTAATTCACAAAAAGCATTTGCCAAGGTGTTTCAGCTAAAAAACAAAAAATCCACAATAACCTACACCTACTGTTATTAATATTTTATTATTTTATCATTCTCTCCTTTGGTCAACTACCTATGGCCAACTGTGCCCTACAAATATAAAATTGCAGAGGTGAATAAGTGATAAATTTTAAACTGTATACTTCCGTGACTGGTATAATGAGATTTCATGGCATCCTGCTTTGTCCCATCAAGGGCATGAATGAACCCTTTTCTTTGAGTATCCACGCTGTATCTACTAATTAATTTTTCATTCTTCACTTGGTTGCCTTTTCGTGTATTGTCTTATTAACCCTTATTTCACCTCATGAAGACCCCCAAAGAAAGATTAATACCACTGGTAATTCAGATACCAAAGAAAAGGCATAGCGTGCCTCTTTTAGTTTCTTAACAAAAACCAAATCATGTGGAGTGTGCTGAGATCCATAACAACAACTCAGCACTGTTCTATTAATGACAACATGAAAAAAAAAAACCGCAGGTGTGAACACAATACAATAAGGGATTTTGAGAGATACCACATTCACTAAGCTTGTACCACACTACACCACATTGTTGTCGTTTATTACTGTTTGTTAAGCTTCTGCTGTGCTTAATGCACAGTTAACTTCTTCATAGGTGTGTTTGCAGAGAAATAGCACACTCTCCCAAGGTTTCAAATACACACTTAAATATGGGAACACCTCTCCCAAGTGTAACAGAGAGCTATGGCATTATCCACCCTTGGGCTAAGAGTTCTAAGTACAGCCCAACTTTGGGGGCCTAATCTAGCCACTCTCCTCTGAGCTTTCAGATATGCTTCGAGTTGATTAAAAACCTTTGCCTGAGACTAACCTGGTATTTATGCCATTATTGAAATGGATGTGATGGTTGCTAAATTTGCCGACCATCTGTGAAAGAAACGTATCAGCCTACTGTAGAAAAAAATGTAAATGGGCCTTTACTGGGGAAAGTCCACTCTTGGGCCTTTCCTCCGCGCAAGGGAGAATCAGAGATAAAGAGGGAAGCTGCAGGAACGAAAAGGCATGCAAGGGAACGTGCAGGAGGCTTTCATACCCCTCCTGACACGGAAGCTGGAGCTCGTGCTGCTCCGGTCCTTACTAGGTGAGGAATGCTGACCTGAGTTCATCATTGGTCCATCAGGGCTTTGCTGCCCTGGTGAAGTGTGGGATATCTGCTGCCCCTTCCGGATCCAGCCTGAGTGACCTGTCCAGTCTGACGCAAGCTCCACCCTTCTCCTGTAACCATGGCAACCATCAATGGTAAAATCTTCAACAAAGTCAAGCACACAGTGTCTGAGAGGCTGAGATTTTTTTCTGGGCTTTGGGAATGCACATATACTGTCTTACTAAGGGCTGCCACACACAGCAAGGTCTCACAGACAAGATGGTTCAGTCAGAAAACTGAGAACAAGGTGCCAGCAGATCCTCTTCCTGGTGAGAATTCTCTGCCTTAAAGAAGACCATGAGCCTACTGTGTTCTTGTGTGGTGTTCCTTGGTGCACTGAGAGAGAGAGACAGAGAGAGAGAGAGAGAAAGAGAGAGAGAGAGAGAGAGCAAGCTCTGATGTCTATAAGTACACTCCTATCCTGACAGCCATATCCTTATGATCTCAGCTAAATCTAGTTACTCTCCAAGTCCCCACTTCCAAACACCTCACATTGTGGCTTGGAACATCAATACATGAGGGGCACAGAGCTGGATGGGGTGTCAAAATTTAGTCTACTGCAGGTGTGTACATCCAGCCATACCACAAACCCCCACCTTCCTGCAACACCTGCTCCTGCTTTTGCTGGTTCAGCCAGGATCTACGGCTTCTCTGGTCCCTTCCTACTTGTGACATCCCATGAAATTCTACCCTCCCATACACCCTGCTGTCCCTTTGTCAGAATTTCTAAGCCAGATAGGAAATGCAGGAGAAATCACATACAGCCTTTCCTTCAATTATTGATTCCTTAAGCTGGCCCACTTGGACAAGGATGTTGCCCTGCCCATCTGCTGAGGAGCTCTCCCACTCTGTCATACTTTCCAAATGTGTCTCATAAATGTTAGAAGGCCCATCTGGGTCAGGGAAAGGATCTCTGGGAAAAGATTGCTCAACTGAATGTCATCTACGATTAAGAAGACGGATGGCTTGCAGAAGCACTTGCTGGAAGTTGTGCTCTACTTCTGGGTGGAGTTGGAGAGTGATCTTCTTTCTGATCCACCCATCTTCTTGAAATGGATTCTCCTCCGTGAATCTTTCTGAATGCACTCACATCCCTATGAGCTTGTCTGTTTATATGTATTACGGTGAGTCTTGCATGGAGCATCAAGATACAGAAGGATTGATTTCTCAAGAAATCTACACAGAGCCAACTCTCTGATCCCAGCTCCCAGTGACCACTAAGAGAGCAGAGGAGAAGAGAAGGCCGTCATCGGAAGACGCAGTGCAGTTGCTTGACAGAATTGCAACATGTCAGCTGGGGACTGCTGAAACAGCATGGGCTTTAAGTCAAAATAAAAGTTGAAATCTTGATTTTATCCTACAGTCTACTAGCTGTGTGATTGTGTTGACTGACTCAACCACTTCCAGTCTACTTTACAGGCATCCTCCTACACAGGCAGTGCATGGTTATAAGATTGCACATCCTGTGTGTGCAAGGACACTGGGAGGCAGCTGAGCAGGCTTATCTAGGCTGGCTCAGTGGTGGTCCTTCAGGAGTGGCTCTCAGCCAAACTGGACCTCACTCTCCCAGAGGAAAATTCACACTATATCCACTTAGTGCTTAGTAGTGACCACACTAAAAGTGTTATCAAAACTTTCTCCATGAATAAAACTTCAGGTTGTATGGCTAAGCTCTATCAAATATTTAAGAAAGGATAAAATTACCAATCATGCAAAACTCTCCCAGAAAACACATGAGGAAAAATTACTCCCCTGGCTTACTCTGTTAGACCAGGGTAGTTCTTTCACTAAATCCCAGCATTAGTAGGAAGTTGTGATACATACCAGTATCTCCCATGAACTGCCCTGGATGGATGAATAAATTAATGGCACCTCTGCTGAAGCTGTTCTTTTACCTGATTGACATGAAAGACAGAGAGACAGACATGGAAATCTTCCTCTTGCTGTTTTGCTGTCTAACTGCCTTCAGCAGTCAGGGCTGGACCAGCTTGAAGCCAGGACTCCAGAATTCAATGTGGGTCTCCCTTGTGGGTGATGAAGACTTAATTCTTGAGCCATTATCTGCTATCTCCACGAATGTTCTTTAGCAGAAAGCTGAACTGGAAGCAGAAGAGGGACTCAAACCTTTGTACTTCGACATGGGTTGGGAGTATCTTAAACAGCATGTTCACCACTGACCTGCCCCCATTTTCATCTTTTGACAGATCAGGAAAACAACGCCAGGAGAAGATAACAAAGTCTCCAAAAGCCACACGGTTGAAAAGTGGCAGATTTGGAATATAAACTTGGGTGGCTTGGACTTCAGAACTCCTGTTTTTAATCAGTGTGTTAGTGGGGCCTTCCTTCTCCTATGATATTTATTAAGCAAGCTTGACTCCAAAGGAATGAATTACAAAAGCAATTTTGACCATGGGAAGTGAATGAGGGAAATATTCTAAGGTCAAGCAGGTGACACCTTCTCTTCTCAAGCTTGGCAACAACCCCCTTCTCCTTGCCTCTATCCTTCACGGCAGCATACAGTTCATTCACCTGGACAAGGCATGTACTCCACAGAGCATTTATATCAGCTCAACTTAGATGGACAGACACAACTGTTTAAAAGCCTCAAGCTCCCAGACACAGGCACACCTTCTACAAAAGCCCAGCTTGAAGCCTAAGAAAGACTGAGGTGGTGTGACACACCTCCAGGGCATACTTGCTCATTCAACACCAAAGTATCCCACAGAGAAACAGGTGCCATCACTAAACAGAAGCAACTGGAGCATCTTGCCCGTGGCCCCCTTCCCAGCCTGGCCTGGACTCACCCTCTCAGCAACCTCTCGTAACTGAGACGGAGAGGGGAATAGGGGAGGCTGAGGCTGCTAGAGGTTCCTCTGTCTCATTTTCTGTTCTCCGGTTATTGGATCCAAAACAGCCCCATGCCCATTCTGTTCTGTGCAAGTCTGAGACAGTCTCTCCCCAGAGTGTCTTTCTGCCTCCAAATCCAAAGAAACTGTGATGAGGCAGGAGTGACACCAAACTAACACCCAGCTCCCAACGCCAGAGGTAAAAGGGCACTCCTTCTGCATCAAGACTAGAAATCATTTTCCAGAGATGAGTCATTTTGACATCTAAAACAAGAAAGGGATATCAAAATACTGCTGAGTCCATTGGAATTCTCTGAGATATGAAGGCAAACATTTCACTGTCTCATATATGCCTCTTACAAACACTTAGGGCCTACCTGTAGCTTTCTCCTAACCCACAACCCACTTCTGGATTGATTCGTACAAAGGATGTCTTCCTCCAGGCAGGTGCAGTTTAGGACAAGAGCATGTCCAGCAGAGTGGGGACTCACTCTTGAAGACCTTCAGGTCTTGTTACCCATCCCCAGCCCATCATCTCCACCCAGAGCAATCATAAAGAGCTGCTCTGCCCTCCAATTACTTTGTAATGGAAACCATTTAAGCCTAAAACACTGTATCAGACAATAAAGGCAAAATCTTACAGGGTTACAGCAGAAGGTTAGAAGGTGCTAAGGACATGTGATTTCGTGGAAACATAATGGAAGGTTAAATGGAAGGAACAGGAACTGCCCTGCACATGGTTATTAGGAGTGATCACTCCCTTTGTCGTCCTCCCTTACAGGGCTGACTTGAGTGGTCAGTAGGACACTGGAGAAGTGAGAGTATGATTTTCAAGGCTGGGCCATAAAGGACATGAAGGTTTCTGTGTCACATTCTCAAAACATTCATTCTGGGAAAGACAGTCATCACATCCTGAGAACATTCAATAGCCTTATGGAGAGGCAAGGGTAATGAGGAGCTGAGCCAAATCTCCAGGCCCAGTCAAGCCTCCAGATGACCACAGCCTCCCAATGCATCCTATTAACTCATAAATGAGCTTGAACCAGGGCATCAAACCCAAGTGCATTTTCCTCCTGGTGCAAAGAAATATTCATTTAAAGAAGACATTTATTTTAAATAGCCACATTTTGGAATCATTTCTTACCTACCTATCAATTACCAGGTAATTGATACACTGAGCCTTAACAAAGTGGGAGAAATTCAATGCTCAGGAAAGTTAGGAGCATTGAAGATGAGGAGATTGGCAAGAGGAAGGAGAAGCAAACTCACCAAAGACCTGCCTGCTGGAACAGAAAGGTTATTTCCTACCAAGGATCAGAAGATTTCTACCAGACAACCTCTGGGGAAGTCTCTTATGGAAATAGAAACTTTATTTCTTAGTTTGACCAATATCTGCAGCATCTTCAAACCCTCCCCAAAGGAAAATTGGGCAGGAGTATTTTTTGCAGAGTACACCACAAATCTTCAGTGCTCAAGTTCACAAGCACTGCCTGAACAGAGGTGATGTCTTGGAGGAAGGGAACTCAGATGTAGAAAACAACATGCTCTCTGCTTTGCAGACTGGGGAGCCCTGGGTACCAGGATGAGGCTGTGAAGGGCAGGCAGAGGGAAGACACAGAGGAACGGTCACTATTTATTTCTAAAACACTGTATTACTAAGGTTTCTTGGAGATACAAAAAGAAATATGTATTTTCAACTCTACTGCAGCTGGAAAATACGATTTTTAAAAAAAAAAAAAAATATTCTTTCAAGGGCCCGGTGAGGCAGCCTAGCAGCTAAACTCCTCACCTCGCATGCACTGGGATCCCATATGGGTGCCAGTTCTAACCCCGGCAGCCCCATTTCCCATCCAGCTCCCTGTTTGTAGCCTGAGAAAGCAGTCAAGGACGGCCCAAAGCCTTAGGACCCTGCACCCATGTGGTAGACCCAGAGGAGGCTCCTGGCTCCTGGCTCCTGGCTTCGGATTGGTGCAGCTTCAGCCATTTCAGCCACGTAGGCAGTGAATCAGCAAGTGGAAGATCTTCCTCTCTGTCTCTCCTCCTCTCTGTATATCTAATTTTCCAATAAAAATGAGTCTTTAAAATATATATGTGTGTGTGTATATATATATATATGTATGTATAGATAGACAGATAAATGAATAGATAGATAGATAGATTTAAGGAGCCCAAAGCCAAGAGTACTATGTGATGTGGTCACAATCACTAAGAGTGCCTGAATCCCTCCTTTTATCAGTAGGCTGATGCCATTTGTTTTTCTGGATGAAGAACAAAGCGGTCCCTTTAGTCTCCCCTGTGAAGTTTCTCCCACTAGTTCCCACGCGCCTGGAGGAAGCACGGGGGAAGTGATTCTGCTCTCCTGAGATCTGCCAAGGGGCCTGCAAGGGAAAGTGGTGTCTGCTTCTCATGGGCTCAGAATGGGAGGCTGCCTCACTGACTCTGAAGTCACTTCAGCGATTTTCCAAAAGTCAGTTCCCCAGCTGGGCTTCAGCCATCTGCTGCACGGAGCCAATAAGAAGCTCCTTCCCTTTTGGCCACCTGGATTCCCAGGAGTCTGTATAGAAACTGTTTCTTAAGTCCTGTGGAAATGCCCTTAAAATCCATATTTTACCACATTGAAAGTATGCCTTTAGATAGAGGGAAATAATCTCTTTTTTAAAAAAGGGAGGCAACGAGGCAAGTGAGTAGAAAGCTCACCACAGTTATGACAAAGAAAATACTCTTGGTGCAAATTTAAGGACAATTCCAAGGTGGACGTATAACCTTGGAACTCAGATGCTGAAGACCAGGAGTGACACTAACAGAACATGAAATTATAGAAGTCTCTCGCAAGGATACAGTCTGACTTCAATTTGCCTTCCTTCTCCACCTCATTAGGAGAAGTTGGGGACTTAAAGGCAGGGACCCGGGGTGCTCATATGCCATTTCTATTGTGAAATTGTTGGAGAATGTTTTTAAAAGACATGCTGAAAGGATAGAGTTAAAGGAAGATAACACACTTGAAAGCCAAAGCGTCCAGCATAAACCATGCCTAGATATATGTCCCCAAGGCACTTAGAATCCATGAAAAACAGAGCTTGACAGCCCAATCAAAACTTAAAGTCAAAACAAATATTCTCTTAGTATGAGATTGAAGCATGAAAGAAAGTAGGAAAACAAGTGTGTGAATTTCTAAAATCATGCCTTAGTCATCAATGCCTTTTAAGTACAAATTAATGTTTGATTAATGTCAATTTTTAAATGTTTAAACATCTAGATGTGTGTTTTGACTGACTATTATGAGAAGCCACGTTGATTTAGACTAGATACCGTTGTTATCCTTGTGTATCTGGTAGACAGTTAACAGCAAAACAAATTAGTTGGGTTGTCCAGCAGTGCCAATTCATAACTTTAAATGATTAACATGGATCACAATAACTTCTGTTTAGGATATAGGAGGTATATTCACTGAGGCCTAGCCTTGTTCCTTTTCTTCCCAGTTTCACAAACACAGGGAAAAGCCATATTAAGATGACTATCCGTCCTTCAGCCATCCTCCACATCGGGATAAAAGTACTCAGAAGCCCCAGAGACCAAGAGAGAAACCCCCAGTTGCTCCATAGATGATGTGACTCAAGTGAGATCTTACATGGAGGATTCCAAAATGCTAGGTTTTCCTCTGTTGTCCCTTTGAAGGATGCCAATGCACGAGGCGGTTATAAGTGATTGTTACTGCCATGCACACTCTTCACTACAAGGTTTTTAATATTCTTTATCTAGAGGTATTGCCAAAATACTCACCACTATCTGAGGATTAGACTGGCCCTCCCAGCTGTATCATCTGGGGTGAGGGGAGAAGGGAGGTGGTTTGGCTATGAAATGGGAGTGAACGAAAAGTGACACCTGCCATTTCTGAGTTGAATTTTCCAGTCCTACTTCCCTCCCTCCCTCCCTCCCTCCCTTCTGCCAAGACATTCGGAAAGCCTCTCACATGTGTTGTTCATGAGCCTGGATCTCTGAGAAGAAACTGAAGTCAGATTTACTTACAATTACAAAGTATGTAATATATAGTCAGTGTCTTATACAACAGGTTTTCTAACCTTGTTCCTTCCGTCTAACCAAAATTTGATACCTTTGACTGCTAAATCTCCCAGCCCCCACTCACTCCCTGTTACCACCAGCTACACTCTGCTTCTATGAGTTCAATAAGTCACTAAGATTTTAAGACCATGTATTACTGCAGCATAAGATAACCCTAACCTGCCTGATGTGTAATCATAAACCAGACTGATGTCTGTCTTAACACACTGGAAATGAGAAAAAGAGAAAATGAACACCTGCTGGGCCAAATACGATCACAATATCCCATGTGAATCCCCTTTTCAATCATAGAACACAAGTCATTCAGATGTCAAGAGTTTTTGGATTCCTTAAAAAATGGAACAGTATTTCCTACACTTGAGAAATTCTTCAGCAACTCTAACAATCGATTGTGCCATTACTATTTAATTAGTACTTACTTGTTTATAGCTACAGACACAGCTATTTAATTTAATTAATATTTACCTTGCTCAGAGCTACGTTATAAAGATGCACATTTCAAAGGAAATTGTAGCACTACAAATCAATGAAAACCACCATCATTAATCTTAGAGCTAAAAAATTTGTATTTTTAAAAAATGCATCTGTATCCCATTTTGACTATTGCAAGACTCCATGGGATTATTTCTGGCTGTCTGGGAAGTGATGCAATAATCCAGACTCGGAATTCAGAGTTCTAGGTTCTAGTCTTCCACATTTTGTGCAGTCTTAGACAACTTCCAGTGGACATTTGGAACAGCTATTAAGGCATTGTTTGATATGCCCATACCCCATGTCAGAGTTTCTGGGTTCAAGGTTCAGCTCTGTTCTTCATCCCAGATGTCTGCTAATGCACACATAAAGGCTCCAAGTTGAAACTGTGTAAGATCCCATACAACCCCAATGTTGTGCTTGCAGTTGTTGGGAGTTTTCTGTTCTATTTCTCCTCTCTACTTCTACGACTATTAACAATTCATTTAGTGAAATCATTAATAACCTTAGCAGGTTAAAAAGGATCCAGCACAGCTACAAGACACCTCTTATTTAAGCTATTTGTATATGTCTCTTCCAAAGAAATACTATCAAAGCTATAAAGCCCAAACACAGATATATTTTATTTCATCTTCCTTTATGCCATGGCAATGACTTCTTACAAGTAAGATTCTCTCTCATGGTTCCAAAAGACGTTTCTCTTCTTCCCATGAGTTGACTCTATTTCCCAATGTTGCTTGAAAGAAGAAAGGAAGGAAGGCATAATTCCTCCTAACAGGCATATGTTGGCTATTAGCAATAAATACCATATTGGTTATGCAAAGCAAAGGAGTAGCTGTCCATTTGCAGAACAATCCTTCTTCTCATAATTCCAGAACTTTAAGTGCTTTCATTACTCAAGTTCAGAGGACTCCAACTCTTCAAAAAAAAAAGGAACATATGTAAAGCAGGCTCATATTAAAGTTATTGATTTTGGAACCTGGAAGGAACTTAAGAGATCATCTGGTTCAAGCAACATGTTATAAAGATGAAGATATTAAGGCTGAGTTTGTGTAGATCTGGGACATGATTTGGGCTGCAGGCTCACAGGCCAGGAGATGGTGTCTTCTAGAAATTCAGTCTCTACCAACATTGTTTCTCACACTAATGAGAGTT
Source organism: Ochotona princeps (assembly GCF_030435755.1). NCBI lineage: Eukaryota > Metazoa > Chordata > Mammalia > Lagomorpha > Ochotonidae > Ochotona > Ochotona princeps. The sequence continues at coordinate 15,138,844 of NC_080840.1, read as the reverse complement.
GTCATAACTAAATTGCTAGAAGGAGGCTATGAAAGAGGGGACCTCCTGCTCATATGCCCAATAATAAGAACTACCACCACTTTACACAGAAATAACCACAACCTTATATCGAAAAATACTTGGACAAGGACACCTGTCAAGCAATTGCTAGACCAATACCACCGTTGTTACTGAGCCTTATGACCACAGATTATTATTTCAAAACAGCTTTTGTAGTATTCCTCATTTTGCAATTTAAAACTCCCCTTTGCCTCAATTCATTTGAACACAAATATAGTATTCAAAAATATAGTATTTTAAAAAGTGGCACACTTTTACCACTGCAGTAGTCACTTCAGGGTGAATTCTTCGGAGAGTCTCCATGTCATTTATGTTGACAGACCCAATTCCCTTTCCTGTCTCCAGTTTTTTTATGTGTAAAATGAATTCCACACTGCTCCTATCTACTTTGTAGAGTTATTTTTACTTATTTCTTTTGTTGATTTATTTTAAATGGAGAGAGAGGGAATCTTCCATCCACTGGTTCATTTAAATGCCCACACAGCTGGGTCTGAGTAAAGCTGAAGTTGGATCCTTGAACTCAGTCCTAAGTGAGTCCTACAGATATTGAGATACTTGAGCTATCCCCCAGCTTGCCAAAGTGCACATCAACAGAAAGGTGGATTGAAAGTGGAGCCAGAAGTGGAACCTGGAAACTATAATACGGAATGTGGGCATCCCACATGGCATCTGAACCGATGCCCCAAATGCCCACCTCTAGGGTTATTCTAAGACCCCAGTGAGATTTACTGATGCATCTCAAATTTGAAGATTTAAATTAATGCCCAAATTCTATCCAGTTTCTCTGAGCTGGGGCAGGGATATGCCTCAGGGATCCTGCAGCCTATGGTCGCCATCCCTGAGTTGCTCAGTGTTCTTTTACTCTTGCCAGCTGCTCCTCCCATCCTCCAGTCTCTTTTTGAGACTTTACACTAAAACTTTCCCATTATGGCCCCTATCAAACCCTGATTGATGTGATGTTTCATTGTAAGTTTGAATATTTGGGAAAATTAAATCAAATAAGTTAAAGCATACTGTGAAGCTCTAATGTAAATATGTTAAGGTATAATGAATAAGAAGGCAGAGTAAACATTATTTAAGGCATTACTACTGGACGTGAGGCCAGAAAGGATGAAAGAAAAACAGAAGGTCAAAACAAATTCTCTTAACATTCACAGACTCCCCATTTTCAGACCCTTGGACACTTGAACTCACAAAAGCCTCAAAACTCTATGAGGAAAATTATGTGGTTAGCAATTCCATGTAAGGAAACTCAGGCCCAGAAAGATTACAGAACTCATTCGGGAGTATCCAGCTGTCTGAAGCAAAACTAGAATTTGTCTCCTTCCACTACCTGATTCTGCTTTGTTAATTATATTCCAACTAATCCAAAGTATTTGACCAAATACTGAGTTTTTCCTTTATGAAAATGCAAAGTTTTATTTGCACATAAAAGGGTCAATACAAAGAAATACCTGTGTATCCAGGCAAATATTCACCTAGTCATATTCTAAGATTCCATTTGAATCATCACTTTCCTCAAATATGTCAAGAAACATCATTCAATACCTTACTAGCAGCTTTCACTCATGCATTCAGCATTGGTCACTTGCACACCAGCATCACAACTCCCCTGCTTTTGTCACTCTTAACACTCAAGTATGTGCTTCTTTGATTTGCATTTTTCTTAATTTTTATTGTATGTTCTGTGCCATAATTCTTTCCATAAAGTAAGGATGAGAATGCACACAGAAAATGCCTCACTCAACAGTCCAATACTACCTGTGAGCTGTGTCCTGTACTTACAGTCACATGCATAGATACGAACAAAGCAAACAGATCGTTACTTTGTAGACCTTGCAAATCAACAGGAAGGAATTCCTTCACACAACTCTGTATGAAAATGGTAAGAAAACGGAAGTTAAAATGTTTATTAATACAGCAGTCATCTCTTTGTGCACAGAATCTGCTTCTGACCAGAAACTTCAATACAAAATGCCCCATAACTAGGATGTCTACCACTAAGGTATTAGACCACAGCCTCCTCAGGTCTCCATGCTCCCTCTCCATAACCTGTGGAAGCCCTGGAGACCACAGATGTCCTTGCTAACCCATTTCCAAGCCGGACAAGAGACAGAGTTACTTTCTCATACTTCCCGTATTCTGGTTGCCGTTTCCATCAGCCAGTTTGCTAACAGCCCGAGGCTTTCCCATCTGCAGTGACGTTAAATATAAGTGAGAGGTAATGATGGAGTGAAACTATCAAGGCCTTGAAGACTCATCATACCCCTGAAATTGACTAATAGTTCTCACCCGGAGATCTGAGAGGGGCCACTGAAGTGGGTGTTGGATGAGTATGAGATTGTTCAGGAAAACAGCACATTGAGAGGTGAAAACTTAAAAGCATAAGATGTAGTGCTCAATTTATATTCCAACATAAAAGACTCAGGCTCAGAGCCAGAGAATTTTCTTGAATCTGATGTGGTTTTTTTTTTTTTTTTCTATCTCAGACTCTTAAGTACAGCCAGCAGGGACTCTAGTTTTAAGCATCATCCTCTGATTCTCTTTTGGAAGTGAAATATTTGCTGCCAGTAGAAACGGAATGCAATGTCCTTGGCTTTGTCAACCCCAGGAAGAACTGAGCTCTCTGGGTTGATTCCATAGATCTATCACGTAACAACAGCATGGGTTATTAAAAAATCTCTATCAGAACCTAATGGCTGGGATTCTGCCGAAAAAAGAAGCAGATTGGAGAGAAAGAAAGACTATATAATATGTTCCCTGCAGTTCTCTACCATCGACTAAACTAGCCACTGGTGAAAAGAAAATGATGAACAGGAAATTATTTGTGCTCTAATTATCCCATTCAGTGACTGCATCAATATTTATTGTGTACCTTCCATGACTAAGAAGATCCAAAGAAGATTTTAAATAAGCTAAAAACAGCCAAGTGATACAAAGGATCATTGACAAAATGCATGCATTTTTTGGCCTATCTTACACATTTGCTTATATTATCACCCTTAATCTTCACATTTTTCAAAAATGAGGAAACAGGTTCAGAGATGTTGAGAACCTGCTCAAAGTCACACAGCTGATATGTGTCAGTGGTGGAACTCCAACCCTGAGGTATAACCCTTTACAATACTCTATACTACTATAAGCTACTATATACTACTATAAGCTACTATACCAGGGTGCTTTCTTATGTCTCCAATGCAATAGGATGGCTACCATGATTTTAACTGCACTCAAGTGCCAGAATAATAGATTAATAATGTGGTTGAGAGATACTGAGCCTTAAAATCATGAAACTGGAAACTTAGAAACTATTCTCCTTACGTTCAACCTCTGGTTGTAGAACTCGGGACATACAGACAAGTGACAAGATATGTCACAGAGGGACAACAGCAGCCAAGCCAGGTCGATTGTTATTTGGTGTCTTTCCACCTGATTCCCTTCCAACTGCAAAGCCTCTCACCTTGACTTCTCTACTCACTCATCCCCTGCTTTATGAAGTTTGCTGTTAATTAAGTCAATAATCACTCAATTCAATCCATTAATTGCAACATTAAAATAGCACTATGAAAGAAAACCAAAAGATCCAATGAGAACTTATGCCAAGAAAAACTGATTTAGGTGGGGCAGAAGCAGAGTTTCTCTAGGAAACTGACCTTTAAGCTGACTTTGGAGGGATGGGAGAAAGTGTCCCAAGGAAAGCAACAAAGTCCCTGCAGGCTTCTCATGTGTCTTATGGTTGATCAGCCATCAGATATTGTGACAGAGGTGGCTGGGCCAGGTTTCTCACATCATACAACAAGCTGGCCTCAGCTTACTCATGTAACGGGTGTGGTAGGGAGCAAGAGAGGACAAACTTCAAAACAAGCATTTTTCAAGGTTCTACTTGCATAACATTTCTGTTGTTTCATTGGCCGAAGTCAGTCACGTGGCCAAGTTCATGGCCAATTCTGGGAGGACACTTCCCCAGGGCATGTATAGGAAGAGGAGTAAAAAGCTGGAGGCCCTCTCAGCAGCAGAGGACCCTGGAAGATGAGCAAGGAGAAGTCTCGACCACCCTGAGGGTTAAGCAGAATCATCCAGCAGTAACATTCAAGAATATGTAAAACTATTCTTGCAGGATAAGAGTGTCTAACTTATCGAAAGCACCAATATAGGATATGAATATGTGATGTACAGGAATTATTCCAATCCAATACAAAATCGAGAGGAAGGGAAAATATTCCTGAAACAAACATTTCAAAAGTTTTAAAGTAAAGTCAGAAACTCGTATAAGAAAAATTAAAGATGTTTACTATTACCTAATAGTAGAGTTAAAGACAGAAATAGCTAGCAATAAAACTTGACAGATAAAATGGGACTACTCAACAAAGTCATGTTAAGGAGGTTAAACTTTATCCAACATGTGAAGTTATCAGATTTACATCTAGAAAAACATCCATTGTTTCCTTGTGAAGGTGAGGGAAAATCTATCAAGAAGTATGTTAGCTCAGGGGAATGTGAACAATGGCTTTACATGAGACAGCAGCAGTGGAGAGGAGAAGTGTTCAGATTGCAGACAGAATAAAAGCCAAAATAACTGTACTTCTTGTTTTAAAAAAAGTGTTTCAGGGAGAGGGGACTCAAAAAATTTAGATTTCTGCTTGAGGAAACTAAAAAATAGGTGTAGCATTTATTGTTAATGCTAGCTTAAGGAAAGAAGAATAATTAGGGTGGGTGGAGAATATCATTCTTGATATTTTGAATCGGAATTTCCATGTGACAACCCAATGTGTTGGAAGAAAGTCAGACATATAGGACTGAATCTTGGCAGAGAAAGATGAGTTAGGAACTACCAGGATCTTTAGTAAAGAGGCGATTATGTTTAGCCAACAGCCAAGAGTGATTAAACGTGGACCAACAGAGGAAAACCAAACACAAAGCCTCCAAAGCACCTATCTGTAAAGTGACCCAATCACAGAGCCTGTGCCTGTGCTAAAAAGCCGGTGAGAATAAAGAGAAGGCAAATGACACAGATGGCAGATGAAGAGAACACTTGCAAAGGAAGGCACGGGCAGCAGGGCTTCCTAGTTCAGGACTCAACGGAAAACCCTGTCCTGACGCCTTGGAAAGACCAGCTTAGGCTGACCTTCCAGAGCATGGGCGGAATGCAGTAACTGTAGAAGGAATGAGGGTAGTAAAGACATACAAAGCATATCAAGGACTGTGAGGGAGACTGGAGAGCTAAAGAATGATTCGTTGTTTTAGAGATCCAAACTTGTTTAAATCCTGATGATAATGATCCAGTAGCAAAAATGAAAGAAAAAAAGAAAATCATGAAATCAGTAGATGCAAGACAAATAAGAGAAATGATAACTGGTTTCAAGAAGAAACAAGAAAGGATTATTATTCTAGGTTGATTCCCATTTATTCCTTATTGGACTCTGCACTGCTGATCCACATCTTCACCAGTCCAGGCACTTTTCCTGAACTCACTGTGGAGGCTCCCTGGGCGACCAAACACTGAAGCCACACATTCTTTGACCCCCTGGTCAGGACAGCCCCACCCTGGCTACTGACCACTCACGTCACTGAGCTTGGGGAGTGCTGCTTTTTTCACTCGGCATGATGGGAAATGCTACTTATCACTTTAAACCTTGCCATGTGAACTTGAAGAGAATGGCTTGCTGACAAATTGCCCTAAGGAGAGGCACCACCCAAAGCAACAAAACAATCCCCTCCCTCAGTCACCCCCCCCATGCTGCTTCCCATTTTCATCACTCAAAAGCAGCTCTGCGTGAACCACTCGGCAGCCTTAGAGAGCTGGACAAGAGCTTTTTGTTGTAAACAGGCTAGAGGTGCCAAACTGTGTTAACCCTATTTGTGTGTAATGAATGGAGACCAGGAACAGCTGTCATTATGGTCTCTCAGCATTCAGGGCAAAGAAAAGGAAGGAAGAGGGAATGGTCTCTGCCCAACATGCATATATGTGGTTTGATTGCAATGGTTGTTTCTCATTCTGCTTGTTTATGAATATTCGTGATCTTTGTTTCCTTAAAGATGAGCTGAACAAACCGAGGCATCTTGAAATGATCACTCATCCCGCAGGAAGAGAACATGATAGGAACCTTAAAGACCCATCGGCTGCCTTTATTCCAACCTCCCTTTGTATTTACAGTGTTTGCCAAAACATATTTAATCCCATAAAGCCCCAAGATGTACATTTTTTTGGCTCACATATAGACAGCCTTCCTCTATTGGAAAAAGATGCTGTTTGTCTTCCATTTCTAAAGCAAGCTTCTCAGAACAGCCTGATTGGGCAGAGCCAGAGAAAAACCACAGGGGAGGAGCCAAGGATCTGTACCAGATGGTGCCACCACGGCAGGGTCAGACAGAGACATAGGACATTGAAAGAAACCCTGGAAACTGATAGCAAGCTGTGTTAGCCTGCTGGACCACAGGACACCTCCCCACACAAAAGAAGACCAATGCTCCAGAGGCACTCTGCATTCTGAAGAGCCATCAAAGTCCCAGGATTTGTGGCCCTGTTTGGGCAAACCTCCATACCCTTGAGACCTGCTGAGCCTTTAAAAAAAATCCAAAGCTACAACCTGGAGATAAGAGTCCACTTGCCCATGTGTGAGGGTGTACACAGATTCCTTCCCACTCTCTTCCTTCTCCTGTGCAGTGTTTGACTCCCACCTCCCTCCTGCGTTACCCTAACAACAAGAAAGTTCCTTGTCCTCTCTTTGTGTCAAAATCCTCATCTATGAAACAAAGAACTAGCATTCCCTACTTCACAGGACTCTGGTCAGATTTCAATGAGTTGGTCATCTAAATCCCTTAGCACGATAATGATCCACAAAGAGTTCAATAACTACTAGCAGCTGTTACCCTTTCTACTAGTTTTATTAATTTGATTTTTTTTTTTTTGCTATTTTTCCATGGTGTCCTCAAACTCTTTGAGGGCAATGATTGTATCTTATTCTTCTATATCTATCCCCACAATAACCAGCATGATATCTTACAGATTATCATTCAGCAACAGTTTGTACCAGAAAGAAGGAGGAAAAACGAACAAAAGAAGGGGAAGAAAGAGGAGTGACACACAGCAAAGTCAGCATCTTGGTATCATTGGTGTAGCAGTTGGGAGAGAAACTCATATTTGACCCTCTAAAGTAGGAAACAATCACCAACACTAATGATAAAGCAACATCTGAACTGGCATGATCCAGAGAAGGAAAGCCCAGCTGGGCTCGGCCACTGATCACCCTTGCAACCTTCCTTACGTTTTCGGCATCTCTAAAAGAGGATGCATGAGGGAGCTACTTTCATTGTTTCATTGATTTGTTCATTTTCTTTTCATTTGGAAGACAGAGACCCACCAAGACAGATGCAGATATAGAGATCTTCACAACACCTGATTCCCTCCCCCAAAATAGCCAAGGTTGGACCACGCCAGAGCCAAGAGCCTAGAACTGCATCTGGTTCTCTTGTGTGAGTGACAAGGACCCAAACCTTTCAGAGTGTGTATTAGAATAAAGTAGAAATGTGGAACTGGAAACTTGACCTATAACTACTCCTTATAGGATCTGGACACAGGTAACATCTTGGCCACTGTGACCAATGGGATCCTTGCTTCCAAGGTTCCCTCATCTGCATTGTTCCTGTGCTTCAATGCAGCCTTTCTGAAGCAGGCACTCACTGAGCAAAAAATGAAGGAGAGAGCAGGTGCTCCATGGGAATGCTTATGGAGGATGAGCAGAATGAGAAAAAATATGTTTATCAATAGGAGAAGCAAGGAGAGAAGACAGCAAGTAACACACAGTGATTTAGGGATAGAGTCAACTCAGCTCTAGGAGGGATGCAAACTGATTTTTCCTAAGCACAGGTGATGTCCCAGGCATGTATAATAAGCTTGCATATACATTCTTTAAATCCAGGGGTTAAAACCATTTCCACTCCAGAAAGAATAGGGAAGTTGAATTCAGCCTGTGCTGCCAAACCAGTGCCTTGGCTAGAAAAGGAAGAAAAAGACAAGGTTCAACATTGTTGCCCCTTGGAATTAACATGTGAGACCGGAGGAGCTGCTCTGAGTAAAGCCATCTGGGGTCAGGTGGAAAGTAATCACCTTTCCTGGGGTGAGAGGATGGTCAGGGATCTCAAAAAAGCTAAAATGTGGAGTTGGAACACTTGGTGGTAAGCCTTGATGATCAGAGCCACAGCAAATCAAGGAGACTGACTACTGGAGCTATGTTTTCTTCCAGAAAGAGTCCAGCTATAATTCAAGTCCAGCATTCATCCTCCACTTTAACAACTCCCTTCTAGGGTCAAAGGCAGCTCCTCTTTAGAACAAACCTGCATCCTCCCTCTCTGACTTGCGGAATTTTACTAATCTGTGTCTGCCATCCTCTACCTGAGCAGTTTCTTCCCAGCTGCAACAAACTGAAGACCTAGTAGAACATTCCATCAAATGCCACCTTGAAGTGGCCCAAGGATACCATGTGATGCCCACCACACCTCCATCACCACAGCCAGCCCAGGCTCTTGGGAAACTTCATCAGCTGAGGCTCTGAGCCCTGGGTCCCTCCCAACCAGAGGAGTCCAAGTGTGAACATGTGCTGAGTGAGCAAACTCAGCTAGAAAATTCTCACGCGGGGTTGCAAAATTCTTGCCTTTGCAGCAATTCCTCAGAGAAGGAGAAGATGTGTCTTCAGCTACTGACTCCCTTTCAGCTTGTTGCATGGAGTCTTTCCTCATATTCATCCTCTTTCTAGACTATTCTAGCCCCACCCCCTACACACACACATCTTTTACTTCTGATTCTTCTATTAATACAGAACCTAAGTATCTCCTTGGGAAATCATCCTTGATCACCCAATTTAAAAGACATTGTTTTCTAGGACCATGTTGTTTGGTTTCAGAGAACTCACCTCTACTAATAATTTTTAATTTCTCCGCCAAATTATTTTAGAGCTGTCTCCTCCAGAGGGTCAAAGAACTGTCTCTTCATTCAATATGTTGCTTAGTGCCAATTGCATGTAGAGAAAATAAGTATCTTTTGAATGGATAAATGCAGTCACAAAGACAGAGAAGATTTCTAACTCCCCATCAAACTGCAGAGTCAATACATGTTTAGATGTTTGTTACACCAACTTCCTGGCCCCACAGCTTGGGGGCTAAAGTGATGAGAGTGGATACTTGTGTCACTCGCCTCTTGAAATAGGAAGCCCTAATACAGCAGTAACAACTACTGGACAAAAGTCCAGAGAAGCACATTGAAACATTTATAACTTAACATCCAAAGAACTGAACACTCAGAAGGACTGTCTAAGCATGAAGAAAAATCAACTGTAAAATGCTATAAACCAAGTAACTTTGGCCATGTGATATAATAAGCCTACAATTCCTTAGAGAACATCATTAAAGTAGATTATTAATGTGGAATAAAGAACTCCAGCAATGCCAACACTGCATGTTCTGATCTTTTCCAGACATCCACCAAAGGAACAAGATGCCTCTGAATATTGAGGCTCCCAAAAGCATTTTCTTATTCATATTAATAATAGATGAAGAGATATACTAAAGGAAACAATTGATTCTCAGAACTCTTGGGATAATAGTTGGATTGTGTAATTTCTTGACACCATAGCAAATTGCCAAAGAGCTAAAACTAGTCAGTAGAACTGAATGAGAATAACTATTGTAAGATAAGTGCACATGGAATAGTGAGTCACAGAGCCCAAAGAGTACCTCCCCAACACTCAGCCATTTCTCTCAAGTCACTGCTATTAGTAAGACAGCACATGGACCAGGCACTTTTGTGATCAACAGTTACTTGCTTACACTGCTCTGAGGAAAACTTAAAAAGATATTTTAGGGAATCAATGTTGCAGGTCAAGTCACTGCCTGCAATGTAGGCAGCCAATATGGGCCTAATTCAAGGCCTGTTGCTCCACTTCTGATGCAGCTCCCTGATAATGTGCTTTGGAAAGCAGTGGCAGGAAATGGTACAACTACTTGGATCCTTGCCATTCATATGGAGGGTCTGGACAGAGTTCTAGGCTCCTGGCTTCAATCTGGCCAAGCCCTGGATGTTGTGGCCATTTGGTGAGTGATCCAGTGGATGGAAGAGAAAATTCTCTCTTCCTCTCTCTCTCTCTCTTTCTAAGGTTGTATATATTAACATGAATACGCTAACATAAATTTTGCATTCCTATTATGTCAGGCTGACTTCAGTCCTTACATCTTTTCTTCCCTCTTTGACCATCAACCAGTGCAGAAAAAGCCCTAGAGGCACCAAGTGACCCTTTTATCAAGCTGATTAGTCTGTGAATCAATAACTCAGTGAGAGCTCAGCTGGGGGTCTGTTACACATTGCAGTTGGATTTGCCTGACATTGTGGTCAAATGAAGATCCCACAATATCCCACTCCCACAGCTGGCAGCCGAGGCTAGCAGTAAACTGAAAACCCAGCCAGAACTGTTGACCTGACCCTTCTCAGGCTACCTCTCCATGTGGACTAGCACTCCGTCAGTTACAGAAACTTATTTCTGAGAAGGAGTATCCCAAGAGTGAGGGTTCCAATAGGCCAATTTGGAAGGTGCATGCCTCTTAACCGAACCTCTGTAGTCCTGCAGCACCACTTTCGTTGTGTGCAATTCAGTAAGGGAAAAGGATGGGGCCCAACCCCTCAATGGGAAAAATAAAAATCCATGACTAGTTTATACATGTTACTGCTGTCATCTTGCTGTTTCAAAAGAATTATCTGTTGACTTTTTTTGAATCTCACATAATAAAAAGCAAACTTACATATGATCCAAGAAGAATTTTTTATAAAGTCAATATAATCATGCACCCCCAACCACACATGGAGCTTAGCCAAAACCTCCACACCTGCAATATCCAAGATAGCCAGGTAAGGCCTCAAAGTATAATTCATACTGCAATTATGTCACCTGCTGTAAGCAAGTAGTTGCAAAGCATGTGGAAATTTCTCTGTAGTGCCACTGACTGAATGATTAACAATAGCATTTTTGGGTACATAAAAATGGAATTGGCATGTACATGTGGAGACTGCGTTGCCATTTTCAAACCAACAGCAGGCAAGTGTCATGGTTATCACTGGCCTACAGTTCTCATCTCCCCACCCACTCCTGGAAAGCAGAGCTTGAGGCATGGGTTAGGGTTCACAGTTCACTTAGTATATGATACCAGGGTGCGTTGAAAGGAGGGGAAGCAAGGGAAGGGTTAGAGGCAAACCAGCAAAACTAACAGGTTTTCACCATGGGCAACTGACATTCAACCCCATGGAGCATCCTCTGGACAGTGCATGGAACATATTTTAGGATTGTCTTTCTGAGAGATGAGAAAGTTGTTGCACCCCTGCCCCATGTTTATTGGAGTTGCTCACACAGCGTTAAATCCTTGGCACACCCATCTCCTGCGCATACACTGAGCACCCTTCCAAGCCAGACAACACTCTCAAGAACAATGGCACCAAGAGCTGTCAGTGTGCAACTAAGTTCCAGGATGGGATGTGGGACACACACTGTTTCTGCTCAGCTGTGCTAAGAGTTCTCTGAGCTTTATCTCTGCTAATCCTTGCCACAGGTCTGTGGTCACAACTTGTTGCTGCATTCTACGTTTCACAAAGAAGAAAAACTATGCCTCAGCAAGGTTAAGCAACTTGTTCACAGCCACTCAGGCAGCGCAGATGAGCCTAATTTCAAACCCTATTCTAAGTTGTTCCCATTGCCCAGAGAGGCTGAGTAACTTGCAAAGAGGTACCCGTTCTCATCCAATAAACAAAGCATTCTGTTCTCTGGCTGACTGCCTCCTTGTGCCATTCGGTCTGCTCACTGAGCTCCGTGCCTTTCCGATGTGAAGTTGAGTGAACAGCTTAACAAAAAACATTCTACATGATTTTCAACTCAGCAAAGACGACGCTGTGTGCTGTAAGTCAAAACACATGTCATCTGCACTATACATTAAGACTATTTCTACCCCCAGCTGCGTGGAAACAACCCAGAAGGAATCTCCCCAGCAGAAACAGAACGTACTTTGGATACACAGAGGAGAACAAGTAGGGAACACACAGGCTTAGCCAAGTGCAGACCCATGGAGGGCTTTACTTTTCCTGGAATTGTACTTAAGGGCCAAAGCACAGGATCAACACCATGGACATGCAACCTAGAGAGAATTTCTGAGTGACAGCCCATGTCAAGGGAGCAAATGTTTACTAGGACAAGGCTGGACCCTGGAGAAGAGCAGGCATGGGCTGATGGACAGGAGATGAGGGACTCTTGCTTGCACTAAAACAGAGCTGGGCATATACCAAAAAGACCAATAAACAAGGGTACGAAGAATTAAGATTTTACTTGCTTACTTATTTTAAAGGCAAAGAAACAGACAGACAGACCCGCTACAATCGCCTACTGGCTAAAGTCCTTGCCTTGCATGAGCCAGGATTCCGTATGGGCATTGGTTTGCATCTTGGCTGCTCCATTTCCCTTCCAGTTCCCTGCTTGTAGCCTGGGAAAGCAGTTGAGGACAGCCCAAAGCCTTGGGGTGCTGCACCATGAGGGAGATTGGGAAAAAGCTCCTGCCTGGTTCCTGGCTTCGGATCATTGTTGCAGCTACTTGGGGAGTGAACCAGCAGATGGAAGATCTTTCTGTCTCTCCTTCTCTCTGTAAATCTGCATTTCCAATAAAATATGAATAAATCTTAAGAGAGGAAAAAAGAGAGAAAGAAGGAAAGAAAGAAAGAAAGAAAGAAAGAAAGAAAGAAAGAAAGAAAGAAAGAAAGAAAAAGAAAGAAGCTTCCCATCCTCTGATTCATTCCCCAAATACCAGAAGACACTGACTAGATCAGAGGAGCTGGAAACCAGAACTCTGAGTCTCCCATATGGGTACGGAGAGGTCCAATTACTTGGTCCATCATCTGCTGCCTCCCAGGGTTCATGTTAGCCTAGAGCTAGAGTGTGGAGCACAGGAAGAACTTGAACCTGGGCATTCAGAATAGGATGAGACTGTCTCAAGCAGCATCTCAACCGCAGTACCAAATCCCTACCTCCGAACAGCATGTGTTGGGGTAGTGACTAAGAATTCAATCCACTTCCCTGGAAACACGTCACTTTGTCCATCACAAAGGTAAGGATCTAATGAGCAACCAGTAAGAAAAGAGCTTAAATTTAACGTTTCCTGTGTGCCAGATCCCAATGCCCATTCTACTGTAACTCATGCTTATATTTCATACACTCTTAGTCAAGTAAGCTGCAGTGTACAGCCCTTGAGAATAGGATTGTTCCTTGTTAAATGTTGTGTTCCAAGGACACAGCACAGTACCTGGCCCAGAGTTAACCCCATTGGGAACAAAGAAGGAACAGGCCTGGATGCAGAAGGAAATACAGGTTGCCATGAGAGTGGCTTGTATGAAGAGCCATGTGGGTTCGCAGGCATGACATTGACTTTGGCACCTTCACAGAGAAGATGAATCAGGAAGGAGGTGTGAGAGTCTGTCTGTGGCTAAAGAGATAAGAGGTGCTGGGAGAAGGGGTCTGAGATGCAGATTTAGAATGGGCGTAACAAAACCAGGGGATAGCCAACACACCCATCTGGCAGAGTCTGTGGTTCGCAGAAGGCAGAAATACAGAAAGGCAGCTGTAATCACCCCTACCCTTGTCAGTTCACAGACCCTTGTCAGATTACAAACTTGGAAGACTTAGGAATAGGTGTTTTTCTTGCTGTTTTTTGGTTTTTCTTTTTTGTTCCAGACACCATTCTCACAATCTACAATAGGATTTCCCAACATGGACACAGTGGGTCTTGTGGGACAGATAATTCTTTGCTGATCCTGTGTGTGGTAGGATTGACTAGAAGCAGCTCTGGCCTCTACCTACTAGATTCCAGTAGAACTTCCCCCCAAGAGGACAACCAAAAATGTTTCCTTAATGTGCAGATAGGCCTTACAACACAAAATCACCCCCTGAGTGCCACTGCTGTACATGTATTAAGTTATTCAAAATTTACAGCACTTCCATAAGGCAGTGACTCTGTGTAGCTGTGTCCCACAGGTGAGGGGCACCAAAGTGAGGAAAATTTAGGTAGCATTAAGTACATTGAAGTTCAGGGGGTCTAAAAGGAACGCAATTAAGATTGTTCCAAGACAGACTAATATTGAGCCCATGACTTACAAACTACACTGTGCCAAAATACTAATTTTTTTTAAGTTTGTTTTGTTGGAAAGGCAGCTCTACAGAGAGAAGCAGAGACAAAAAGATGGAGAAAGATCTTCCATCCACTGATTCACTCGTCAAGTGGCCACAATGGCCAGAGTTGAGCTGATCCGAAGCCAGAAGCCTCCTCCAGGCCTCCCACATGAGTGCAGGGTTCTAGGCCACAAGCAGGGGGCTGGATGGGAAATGGAGCAACCAGGACACAAACAAGTGCCTATACAGGATGCTGGTGCTTGAAGAGAGAGGATTAGCCAATTGAGCCATTGTGCCAGGCCCCAAACCACTAAATTTTTAGAAGTTCAAAATGCATTAGGTTTGCAGTTATGTAGAAATCTATAAAATGACACATGACAATCATTGACAGCAGGCTTATTAAAATCACAGCAGTTTGCATCAGGGAAATGAACTTATGGGTCCCTGCTTTCTTTCCTTAATTGTCTTAAGTCACTTTAATTATGTAAGTGAAGGATTTGATAGACTCCACCCCATAATCCTAAGATTATTTCTTCCCCCATTTTCAAGAATAACTGGCTTAACACAGCTCCTTCCCACCCTTCCTTGAGCTCAGCTCAAATACTTCCTCCTCCTCTGGGACATTCTCTCTCCCTGTCCCTCATCCCGCTCCTCCTCTAGGTAGCTGCATGTGCCCCACCTCACTTTGCATCAAGCTAGACAACATCATCCAAGTTCTCCCACTTCATTTCTTATTTAATGTGGCATTCTCTGTGCTCAGAAATGTGAGCTGTTTGAGGCTGAACACAATTTCTTTTAACAGTTAAATGTATAGCAGAACAGTGTGTGTGCTTTGACAAAGTTTGTCGAGTCAATCAAAGAACACAGCTTTGAAGAGTCCCAGAGTAACAGGCAAAAGCCACAGGACAGCCCTGGGAACTGAGCTCTGCTCCGGGACGTTAACTCAGCTCCAGTAAGCGCCACAAACACACGGACATGGGGCGAAAAGTGACAAGGCGTCACTCTCTCCTTCCTACCACCCTGAAATCTTTTATTCCTTCGGATGCTGGACTTTTGCATTTGGATAGCAACAGAGAATAAAGCAGAATAGAATCAGTAAAAAGAATAACTCAAATCTTTCCTTACTACAACAGGTCTACAGGATCCAGGATTGGCTGTAAGGTTTCAGAGTGGTTCATTCTGTGCACATTGGTTACTTGTCTTTAAATGTTCTAAAATCAAATTAATTCATAACTAATTTCCCAATATAATTATGTTCTTTGTCTTCAATTCTCTCAACCTTCTTACTTTCCCATTATCAAGCATTACCATGTGTCACTCACTTTATCGGAGTGGGATGACAACTGTGATGACTTCCTGGGTTTTGCTAATCATTAAATGAGCTTGACATATAAAGAGCTGAAAACTGTCCAGCCCAGAAACATGCCACATATGGCAGCTTGTGATTTCCTATTTTCATATCAGAAAACAGGCAATCAAGATTTAAATGCTGCTGTCTTTGCTACTGTTCCTCCTTCCTAGATGATGTGTCTGACAGCTTAAGCATCAAAAGAAGGAATCGGTGACCAAAACAAAGGGCTGGACTCTATCAGAGCCCACCTATACCTAACAGGAAAGCATTGGTGCCATGGACTCCGGTCCCTTGTGCTTTGCTGCCCTCTGCTGGTCCAAGAACTCAGCACTAGAAAATGGTATATACAAAACGCAAGCAATGCCAGAACAGTGCCCATCTGGTTCTTTACAATAGAAACCCCCTAATCCTGGGTCCCCCCTCCACATCCTCTTGATGTTTCATGTCAGGACTGGCATGATTTTTATACCAAATCAAAAAAGAATATTAAAAATGAAATGGACCTTCTAACTGACTGAAAAGGCCCTTACAAACAAGATGTTGTCATATGGGGTTCACAAGGGGATGGACAAGTGTGAACAGGGAAGGGCAGAGAACTATGAGGCAGAAGAGGAGCTGGAGGTCCCTGGAGTTGGGACAAGGCCTATCATTGCACAAACACATATGCGATGTGTTCTGAACACCTAAGAAACAGACTTCAGAGCGTGTGGGATATTTGCAGCCTGAAATCTGGTCTATTTGTGGTTGTTTTTAATTTGCTTCTGAAGCCCAAGGAGCATGGTGATGGAAGAGGAGCTAACGGTACTGAGAGTGTGATATTTCCATCAACCCTACAAGGCAGGAATTCCCACCACTGTTTTATAAAGTCATGGAGTGAGGTGATTTGCTCACACTACATGTGTGGCATGTAGCCAAGCTGAGTCTCCTTGGCAGTTCATCAGCCTCTTGTTTCTTGCGCCAGGCCCAGGGCTGTCCCTGACTGACTGCAAGAACCTTCCTCATTGGAACTCGCAGCCACCCCAGAGCAGGGAACGGATGCTGCGCAGCACTCTCCGGGTCGCCCAGTCTAGCCATTTTATCTCAGCCCTTAAGAAGCAAACCTCAGTACTGTGTGTCAGACATAACGAGAAGAACACATCTTAGAAGGGAAAAATCTTCAATGCAAAAACCAAATCAGAGTGGCTTTCCTAGGGTGACTCAGTTGTTCTGAATCAGGCAGTGAAAACAAGCATGCTGCCATCTGGTAATCACCTTGGGGCTGAGGTGTCAACTCCAGCTGCTCTGTCCTACCCTCCTTAGAAAAACACCAGCCCTGGGTGGTCCAGATGACCAGAGGCCTTCGCACAATGAACAGAGCTTGCAGACACGTGTGTGGCTTTTTTTGTCACAGGAAGTCCTCCCATGCAAAAACACAGCCAAGGAGCCTTCCCTCCTCGTAAATGGCTCGTTAGAGGGTCAACGACTTCTGGGAAGGAAAGCACACAAGGACTCCATGAACTATCTGTGCCCTTCTCTCCCATCCTTTGTCTGCTTTGCCATGAAGGAGTCCGACATGCCCCGGTTTGCTTACTACCATGGTGGTCAGCCCTCTGGGAGGCTTCAAAGACTGTCTCTATCAACAGGAAAGAGGGGGGAGCCGGTTTTCCCCGTCCCACATGGCCGTTACCCCTTCCAAACAGCATCGGTGAAAATACCCGGTAGTTGTGATTAATATGGCAACTGGGGGATCTCCAACTCACCCTGCACACACACAGGAGAGCCCCCAGCAGCCCTTGAGGAAGAGGAAATCCAACAACAATGCCAGATTCACCAGGGAGGAAGGGTGGCTGTACCGCCGCCCTGCTTCTCCAACCCACACAGCAGCCGGAACAGGCTCCTCGGGGAAGCCTAGCTAGCCCACTGCCAACCATTATGTCCCAGCTTCTTTCTACTCCCATCCAGAACTGATACCCCGTGTAACAGAATGAGAGCTGGACCAGAGCAGCATTAGGCACCTCTCTTTTACGGTGGCATATTTCAGTGTGTGTGACTCGGCACAGTCACCTAACCTTTCTGAACCTTGTTTTTATCCTATATAAAATAAGGATAATAAAAGTAATTACTTTTGGTTTATTATGATAATTTAACATCTTAGGATATTCTATGGCCAGTACAAGTGTTTAATGACGTTTTACCAGTAATTTGATATTGATTTTTATTATTTGTAAATGCTGACATTTAAATTACAAAGATTAAGCAGGACTTACATGTCTTTGAGTCCAAAGTATACAGTTTGTCACCCGTGGCACTAGCTATCAATGTCAGCACTATTGATATTTTTAGACAAAAATGCTGGGTTGTGAGAGCTGTCCTATGTGCTGTAGAATGTTCAACATATGTCTGCCTTTGTCTGCTGGCTGCCAATAGCACCTATCCTCCTATTGGGACAAACAAAATGCCTCTTGGCATTACCAAATTATCATGGGGTTAGGGAGGGGAGGGGGCAAAATCACCCCCTGGTGATAGATCCTTCTTCTATTATATCCTATGTTACACACTCAATTTCTCTAAAAAATATATTTTTATTTGAAGGGCCCCAAATGGCCAAAGGGCCAGAGTTGAGCCAATCTGAAGTTAGGAGCCAAGAGTGTCTTTCCAGATTTCCAACATGGGTACAAAATCCCAAGAACTGGGCCTGGCAGCGTGGCCTAGCGGCTACAGTCCTCGCCTTGAACGCCCCGGGATCCCATATGGGTGCCGGTTCTAATCCCAGCAGCTCCACTTCCCATCCAGCTCCCTGCTTGTGGCCTGGGAAAGCAGTTGAAGACGGCCCAATGCATTGAGACACTGCACCCGCGTGGGAGACTCGGAAGAGGTTCCTGGTTCCCAGCTTCGGATCGGCGCGCATCGGCCCGTTGCGGCTCACTTGGGGAGTGAATCATCGGATGGAAGATCTTCCTCTCTGTCTCTCCTCCTCTGTATATCTGGCTGTAATAAAATGAATAAATCTTTTAAAAAAAAATCCCAAGGACTCGGGCCATCCTCCAGTACCTTCCAGGTCATAAGCAGAGATCTGGGTCAGAAGTGGAGTATCCCAAACAGGAACCAGTACGCGTATGGGTTTTAAGCGTTGTGGGCAGAGGATTTGCTTCATAATCTGCCACACTGGCCCATCAGTCACTCATTCAACTTCTGCAATTTTCTATAGCAACTAAAAGGAAGGCAAATTTACTTATTATAAAATGATTATTAAGTAACATCATTTTAATATAGCTCATTTTATCCCCTCCCACATTACTATATGCTATACCCATTTATTGATTAAGAAATTGAGAAACCCAAGTCCACATGGTTGCAGAGTTAATTAGAAGCAAGTGGAGGCCAGTGATATGATAATACCTGAGAAAACATAGGGCGAAGTTCATTAACAGGTTCTAGAGAATCCTGAACAAATACAACAGTAACATTCCTAGCCAACAATCAGGAGTGTAGAATTAAGTGTCATAGAACTGAGAGAGGAGACTATGGGGTCTAGACCCAAATGAGGGGCACTGATTCACGGTTGAGGTCTGCAGGTCTGACCAGACACTCAGAGAAGCCAGTGACTAACTTTGTGGGTGCCCAGAGCTATTTGACCTGAAACTGAATTCAAATCTTGACCTCTGAGAAAAGGTGTCTGAAAGCGAGCAGCCAACTGGAAGAAAACCAGCAAGAACAGAGCAGGCATTTGCTGGACGCTACTGATGTTTCAAGAGGCACCTTGAACTAAGCCAGGTACTGACGGCTCACCTGCTCAGGTGGAATTTTCACCCTGCAATCTGTCCTGCAGGAATAAAGCAGCTGTAAACACTAGCCTACTCATGGACACCAATATTATTCAGGGACTCACCAAGCCAGAAAGAGAAGGAAGAGGACAAGCTGCTGTGTCCTTAAGAGGAGCAAAAAACCCTGTGGTCAGAGGCAAAAATAGGGACCATTTCGCTGGTTTACTCACAGTGTCTTGAGTGTGTGCCAGAGCACGTGTGTTACTATTAGGAAAAGACAGCTCACAAAAGGTCACTTCAAGGTCTCATCCTGCAGTTGACCAGAGAGGCAAGTCTGGGTAGATCATTTTTCTCCTTGAGCTGCGTTTCATTATCTACTGGGACCATTTAATAGCACCTGCCTTGAGTGGTTGGTTGTGAGATGTCCAGGAAAGAGAATTAAATGGAAAGTATCCCTAACAGCTAACTCAGTTGATGGAAAACAAAACTGGGTTTTGAAGATTCCCAGTCTGGGACAGAACCAATCAGCCAACCATCCCACCTGATGCTAATCCATGCTCCCATGAAACTCTGTCATTGTCTCCTGCCTTGGCGAAGTCCCTTTACTGCCCTGGTCTATTTTCCCATAAGTCATTTGAGAATAAATCTATAGCAAAGGAATAAGCAATAAATAAAAAGTAGTAACTTGTGGTTACTATTATGCTTTGAAAATCCAACTACTGTCCAGAATCAATGCATTCCCACCCTAAGAAACACACAGGCACAATGGAGACTGCCCCAACCCTGCCAACATGCACTTTCATGGACAGAAGAGAAAGACTAGACTCCCACTGACTCCAGGGAATAGATCCAAAAACACTCTTCAATGCAGTGTTCAGAAAAATATGGTACCTTCGGTTAAGCACGTCCCCATTTCCATCTCTGAGTGTAGAAGTAACCACAAGAGAAATTTCATCCATATGTTTCCCATTCATCCAAATGTAACTCTCTATAACACTGCTAAGTAGTACAAGGCCAAGAAGAGTTTACGTGCTATATTATTTATTAATTTTGTTTTTATGCCAGGAGCAGTAAATTATCATTTCCTCAGAGCAAACAGTCTCAATCCTCAAAATATTTACGCTTGAGCCAAGCACAGAACCTTCTCACCACATGATGGTTGAGTCTTACACACACACACACACACACACACACACACACCAACCCAGGGACAGCCAGGATGTTTTGAAAAGCTATCCCAAATCATAGTGGAATTTTATTGTTGCGATGCAACTCCATAAAAGATAGAGAGTGCAGAATATAAAAATGTGACAATATCTTCTTGATTGCTGGAAATGTACAGAAGATGTGACGAATCTCCAGGGACTGTCCTGGAGTTGTAGAGAGTAACATGCTTCTTTTCATCAGAAGGGAAGTTGAAATGCCCAAAATAGTAGTATGAGATATATTTGCCATTGCTTCCTTCAGTGTACTTCCTGCTTGTCAGTTTCACAATTGAATCTGGTTTGTAAGTAGAAACCTACTGTTCAAGTTTCCAGCATTTCTTGTAGTCAGTTTAAACATCATCCTGTGTCTCATCTTTTTCAGTAGTTTGATATCGGAGTAGACCTTCAGGCACACTTTAAATATCATTTCTCAGCTGCTGCCTTTAAGCTGAGCTCCAATGTTGATTGAATCAAAGGAGCAGAAAGTTCAGGACCAATGAGACTAATTCAAGTTCAGCTTGATGACTTCTCAGCTTGGACAAGTTGTTCAGTCTGTTAAACCCTCAAGTGCTACACTCTATCTTGTCTCCAATGCAGGAAAACATGTTTGTCATTTTATACCTCCCAGAGTGGAACTTCCCAACGGGACAGCAGATTAACTTGAGAAAAGTTAGAACATAGACTCCGAGAGACCAGGAAAGAACACAGACTGAACAAACTCGGGACACAAAAAGCAAAATTCCCCAACAGAGTCTCTCCCAGTTATCACTCAGGTAATCAAATCCTACTTGCGGTAGTGGACAGAATAATCTCTCTCTCTCTCTCTCTCTCTCTCTCTCTCTCTCTCTCTCTCTCGCTGTGTGTGTATGTGTGTGCACATGCACTTGTGTGTGTGTGTGTGTGTGTGTGTGTGTGTGTGTGTAGAGAGAGAGAGAGAGAGTAATCTCTGGAGCCCGTGAATATTACCTTCCTTCCTGGCAAAGAGCTTGCAGATGTAATTTAGCTAAGAAACTTGATGTACAAAAGCTATTCCGGATTATCCAGGTGACTGCAATGCATTCCCAAAGGCCCATATAGGTGATGGAAGAAGGAGAGCCAGGGGTTTGGGAATGCATCCTTACCAGCTGTGACAGTGCAGTGAAAGACCATAAGTCAAAGGATGCAGGCAATCTCCACAACTTGGAAAAGTCTAGAAAACAATAGATTTTCCTTAGATGTTTCCTTCATAGGAGCACAGCCTAATACCTTGGCTTTAAACCTGTAAGACTTATTTTTAACTTCTCGCTTCTAAACCTGTAAGCCAATAAATTTGTGTCATTTTAAATCACTGAATGAGTGGTGAAGTGTTACAATGGAAATAGGAAACTAATACAGTAGAATGTGATAGCTATGTACCAAGCATTGGTGCAGTCACGCAGTACATGCATTCACCAGTAGTCTTAGTGCACCAGAGAAACAGCAGTCCCGAGGGTCTGTCCACCCAGAAGAAAGAACTGGCAAACTGTTTACAATCTGGACTCCTCTCTGTATTAACTCCCTATTGCACATTAAATTATTGCCAAACATGGAGGCTTCATACGACATATATTTTTCATCACGCAATTTCTGTGAGCCAGTGATCTAGGCACAGTGGGGCCAGGATGTGTGGTTCAGAGCCTCTCACAAGACTGTCATGAGGATGTGTGCTGTGTTCAGTCATCTCAAGATTTGATCATGAAAGATCCACTTCCAGTTTTACTCAGGGTCTGTCGACCACATTTAATTCTTCTTGGTTCTTGGGATGAAGACCTCAGTTCCTTGTCAGCTGTCAATCAGCAGCCACTCTCAGCTATGTTGTACTCGGGGCATTCCAATATGGCAGCCTACCTCAACAAAGCAAGCAAGGGAGAGAATCTGTTAGCAGAACAAAAGTCATGGTCTCTTGTAACTTAACCACGGAGGTAGCATCCATCATTTTAATATGTTCTTTTCATTAGAAGTCAACTACTGGACCAGTGTTGTGGTATAACAGGTTGAGTTGCCATTTGTGATGTTGCCATTCCCTGTGGGTGCTGGTTTCATACCCAGGTGCTAATGCACTTAGGAAAACAGCAGAAGATGGATCAAGTGTCTGGCCCCTGTCGCTCATATTGGAGACCTGAATGGAGTTCCAGACTCCTGGCTTCTACCTGACCCAGCCTTGGCTTATGTGGCCATTTGTGGAGAAAATTAATGATCAGTGAGTGGAAGATCTGTTTTTCTCTCTTTCTGTAGCTCTTTCAAATAAATGAATAAGCCATCAAAATAAAAAATAAGTGAGTATTTATAACACCAGTTCTTAGGGGGAGGATATTACCAAAGAACAGAAATACCTAAAGACAAGAAGTACAGAGCTAGCTTAGAATCTGCTCACCATACTGCATTTCTCAGAGAGCCAGCCAAACCTCACTTCCTCATCCCCACCTGCATTGGCCATTTGACTTTGTCCTAGCCCATAAAACATTAACAGACAGGAATAGCTTTGGCCAAAATGCTTCCCCTTCCTCACATCTGGATACATGCAGGCACACTGCCCTTGGAAGCTGTGTATTGAAAAGAGTTAAACTAGGAGATAGAAGAAGCTTAAACGGTTGACTCAGCAAGTGAGCACATCCTTGAGTAAGGACACCATTTTGAACTTTAAATCAGCCAAGACTCAACCTCCTCATATTTAAACCATTATAATTTAGAGGTTATTGCTGTGCGTGTCTTTGGAAAGCTAGGGAATAAAAAGTACCATAAAAGATGAATGACCAGCACTCTGCAGGAGAGCAGACAGAGACTAACTAATCCACAGCAGGTTGTGAATCTCTCCCCATTACATACACACACAATCTACAAGTATGTTTCAACCATATATTCAGGGCAAAATCTACTCCACCATTCCTCTTTAAGAACACCAAATGCTTAATGTTAATATATATTTCTTACAAAAAAGAGTGAACAGCAATGTTTCCCATCCAAACGTAATAGGAAAAAATGTTAAAAACATGACATTAAACACAAATTAAGGATGCTGAACTTTTTGCCATTGTCCATGCCTACAATGTCAGAATACACTTAAATAGCAGAATAATGGGCTTAATGACTGATTGTGAAGGACTACAACATTGTAATGACATGTGGAAGATTAGTGGGGACAGGCATGCAAGGATTTAGGGAGGGAGAAAGGAAACTCTTGGATCCTATGGAACTGTACAAGAAAATAATAGAATAAATAAATAACTTTTTAAAAAAGAAAAAGGTAAAAAACCAGAAGCAACATAAAATGATGTTAGGTGTGTTACATAATGTTGCTTCTGATTAAGTTCTGTTTGGGAACTAAAATTTAAAAAGCAAACAGAAATGAAAGAAAAAAGAAATGTCTGTGTGTATTAGTACTGTTGCAAACATAGCTTTGTAAAACTGTTTTATACTTTTGCCAAAGTAATGTGTAATGATGTTATGTACCATAGTCTTAATGATCTGTAATTACTTTAAAATTTACTGTTTGTGGGTGATTGTTGCTCATAACCTTTGTCTCTATTTCCTCCAAACCTAGGTCTTACTACTTTTTGCTTGTTAAATGCTTTATTTGGTGAAGTATTAAACCTGTTACTGTAATGTGAGTTTAAAATATGCTAATTCAAAACTTAAAAGGAGGAGAAGGACAAAGAGTGGGAGAAAGAGAGAGAAGGAATGTATTTGGACTTGCATCTACACATCACAGTGAACCTTTTGCAAACTAACAAAATAAATATTTTAAAAGTTACCAACATAAAAAAGACAAAAATAAAAGAAAATAAAATGTAAGAATCATACAACTAATGGGAAAGATGGCAGAGAAGTAGAATTTGAGCAGATTTCACCTAAATGTCCAAGGGAACAACAAATTCCTAAGGGCTTGTGGGTTTGATGTGGCTCGACTCTGACAGAGGAAAGAGAAACAAGGATTAGGATTCAGGTGAGTCCTGGGAACATGCTCACATAAAGCAATCTATGCTGAAGAACCTTGGCCAGGTTGAGCTAGGTTGATGATTCTTCAAGTGTGGCTACTGTAAAGTTCAATGAATGAGTTCATCATTAATGAGCAAGGGTCAAAGGGGTACTTCAGTGAATGGGATTCATTTCAGGAAAATTCCATCAAGACGATGTCAGCATAACTGAATGATTGACTCCAGTTCATCAACAGCTTTATTAATTTCAGCAACAATGTTTGAACATCATGAACCTGACCAAGTCATTAATCATCTTGAAATTTCTGACAAATAAAAATGTTCATATCATAGTACAATCCTCAGTTTCATCTAAATTGTCCCATCACAACTTCAGGGTCTTCTAGCTAAGTCTCAAATTAAAACAGACTGTGAAAGGAAACACATCTGACACCCCAGAAATCACCAGTCTGAACCAGTCATCAGGCTGAACGGGCTAGGTGAAGGTAGCTTCAAAGGCTACCTTTCAGATATGTTTCAACAAACAATGGCAGTGTAGGTGATGGTGTAAGATCTGACGGCAAGGCCTTGGAAGCAGATTGGTTATGTCAGTGTTCATTGTTCAGATTATTTCTTTCTTCAGTCATCATATTGGTTATGTCAGTGTTCATTGTTCAGATTATTTCTTTCTTCAGTCATCATATTTTTGCTAACCATGCCTATTACAGGAGGGAGCTTATGAAAGACAAGAACAATATTTATTAGAATTGGAAGAAAGCTGACTCAAAACAGAGTGCATCTCCTGACTTCCAAAGGAGTGAGTTCAATGGCCTAACATAGAACCACTTGTTGCTTTTGGCATGTATGTAGTCTGTTTCTTATGTGTATTCTCTATTTGCTCAAGATTATATAGATGATAGAAGGATAGATAGGTAGTTATCTAAAATAGGATTTTGTGAAATACTAGTGAAAGGGAGAGAAAGACCAATCCACCCAAGTGAAGACAGACGCACTTTTGTTTGAAGGATATACTTACATTAGCAGGATGGAGTAAAAAGCCTCCCTGAATGCAGTTAAACAATCTTACAGAATATTTGGTCAAATCATTACATTTAAGCTACTTCCACTTTAGCCTATATCAATTTATGAATGTATTAGCTACTATGCCCCTGCTTTATTATTTCTTTAGCCATGCTTAATAAAGCAAGGTTAATAAAGGATTCTTCATTAAGAGCCTTTCTTACCTCTTCTCCATTGTGTTGGCAATAAAACTGAATTAAAGAGTTGAGGCAGATAGCAGACTTTTAGCCTGGTTGTTCTGAGGTCCAGCTAACATCTCAGAGTACCTAAGTTCAAATCCCAGCTCTTCCTTGTGTCTGCAGCCTCCTAATGCACACCCTAAGAGACAGAAATGACAGCTCATGCACTTGGGTTCCTGCCACCATGTGAGAGACCAGGATCAGCATTCCCTTCCTCCTTCTCCGCCCCTCCCTTTCATCCATCCTCTCTATTAATTTTGAGATAGCATATTCTTAATGTACATTAGAGTCAAGATTTTTCTCTTTTAATTGTGTAGGCATTCCCTTTGCCTTTAAAAATTGTCTAAGCCCTAATATTCAGTCACTAATGTTTCGTACGACTCTTTCGTCTCAATGTTAAATTTCAGTTCTATTCACCTTATAATGTGATTTTCCTCTCTCTCTTTTTTTATTTAATTTCATTTTATGACACAGTTTCATAGGCTCTGGGATTCCCCCAACCCCTCTCTATGCCCCCCCCCCATGTTGGATTCCTCCACATTGTTGCAGTAGTACAGTTCAAATCCAGTCATAATTCCTTTGTTGCCATGCATAGAGTCCAGCTTCTTATAGTCCAGATAAATTCAACATTTTCTCGGGGAGACCATCCCTGGTCTGAAAGTAGAGCTGGCAGAATATCATCCTGTCCAATGAAAAGCCACAACATCAACAATTTACAACATTATAGAGTTAATTGACATGGTATTGAGTGACAAACATGTTAAAAAATACAAGTTCTTAACCACATCCTGTGACTACTTCATTGACATTTCAATTTTAGTTTATATGCAACCTGCTGCTATATACGTTAGAATGGTTATAGGGTACTATTCAGCTGTCTCCTGTCTATTTTCATTTTTATATTTGGCACTTTATACTATTGAAGCATAATTTTACTGAACTTGGCAAATTTTAGGACAGTCCAAACTGGCTTATAACTCTAACAAGGCATATGTTAACAATTGAGGTGCAGAATAGTTTTAGGAGGGGTGTGCAGAGAAATCTTCAATGCCTTAGTGAAGAGTAACTAATCTTTGTGTCCTACCTAGTGAGGTATATGTGAATACACGCTGACCGTTTCCTGTCTGGTTCTAAGATTTCCTTATTGGTTTCTGTCTATCTGATCTAATTTGGGGGTGGGGGCTGCAGTGCAACCCCGATGGTCATTGCAAGAGAGGATGGGGGTCCAATTGAAAATGACAATTGTTTAAATTCCTCCAAAAGACAGTAGTCCTTGCAGTTTGATCTTCAATCACCACCGTTAAGAGTTTTAAATGAATTTCTCTTGACCCAGTAAGATTTAGCTCTCTTATTTTCTTCTTTAGTTTAGTTTATATCTATTTAAACAGCCAGAAGTATCAGTGACTAGACTTCTGCATCGTGTTCCTGATTGGCCACACACTCTTCCCATCCCAAAGACCTTAACATAACCTCAATTACATTCAGCAAGAGAAAATACGGCAAGACCAAAAACCACAGATCAGAATCATCTGGTTACATAATTGCAAGGCAGCAACAAATGAGGCTGACAGTTAGATCCAGGTGGCATGGGTTGGTCTGTCTTAATCTTAATTTTTTTTTTCTCATGGAACAATGGAATTGAAAGTTTATTTTGGTACAGAAAGATTTTGTTTTATTTTATTTTTGATGATGCTTACATAGTTGACCAAGGCAGAAAGAGTTGAGGACTAAGGGAGCATGGGTGAGACCACTGTTTTAAAATCTTCTCTGTCTTCCTCCTGTATCTGGGGAAATGGGGGAAACTAGGGGAGAAGCTGCACCTAGCCTCCCTGCCGCTCTGGCACCCATGGATGGGGAATGGCCAACTGATTTCATCCCAGGGTGCTCAGTGTGGGACGTGCTCCAAGGGTTGCACTCAGGTGGTTCCAATTATTCTGAAATGCTGCCAATCTTGCCAATTCAAGGATGAGCAAATGTTTCCAAGGTCCATCTGCTCACACAGTTCACCCCAAAGTCTCCATTAGCCCAGATATTTGCTGTCAATGCATTGCTGCAGCAGTTGAGCAATTTGTTCTGCTCTCCTTCTTCTGCTGCGGTACCAGATGTCCTCTGCAGGCCCCAATGGTTGCCATATCCTCCATGTGCATCTGAGCATGCCATTCACTTAGCCATCTGTCTTAGCCTCTAAGGAAGTCCAATTCTGACACATGCACTCCACAGTCAAACCACTGATCCTGCAATTCTCCCCATGGTTGGATTTCTGAGTCCGGCAGTTCAGTTGAGGGAAATCCCCACAGAAATTTTCTCTGGGGGAATGCCAGACCTGACTTTTGTGTGTGCTTGCCAGTATAAGGTCCAGCTCATTCTGTCACCCATGTCAGCCTACACACATTGGGCAGCTGCAATTGCTGGGTCATTTCTGTCTCCAGCCTCTTACGTAAACCAGTGGATTCTGTGTCCTGTTTAACCCTGCCCAACACACACTTGGCCCTCACATCCACCAGCGGGAACTGCAGCCTAGTCAGAGCAATCCCCAGTGACCCCCACCAGACCCACTCCC
Organism: Ochotona princeps; assembly: GCF_030435755.1. Taxonomy (NCBI): domain Eukaryota; kingdom Metazoa; phylum Chordata; class Mammalia; order Lagomorpha; family Ochotonidae; genus Ochotona; species Ochotona princeps. The sequence goes on along the minus strand of NC_080840.1, from coordinate 15,110,548 downwards.
AGCCCTGGTTCCTATATTTGCCAATACGTGTGGCAGAATGGCCCAGTCTGTCCCATATCCCATTTAGCTCTCACATATATCAATGCGCATTGAAACCTAGCGCAACCCAACCAACCCCAGTATCCAGCCCACACTCATGCCAGTGGATGTCACAATCTGGCTGACCAGGCCTACCTCAGTTCTGATTCTTATGCTCACCAGTAGGAGTTGTAGCCCATCAGAAGGGTGCCCACAGTTTCCCTAACAATCCCACTCCCACCCCGATCTTGCAGTCATCTGGTGGTTCTGCAATTTTGCCTGACATGACTTGCCCCTAGTCCCAGCATTTACCAGCTAATGCTGTGGCAAAGCCCAACCAGCACACATTTACTCTGGCTCATGCCTACCTCAGTGCATAGATACAGTCAGTTGACCCAGTCTGGCTCTGCCTCTAACCCAGCTCACCTGCAGGACAATAGGTGTTGTAGCCCTGCCTTGCCTGTCTGCCCTGGTCCCAGTACTCATGTTCACCAGTGGGAGCAGTGACCCAGCAGGAAAGCCCAACAAACCCCTCCTACTGGGTTTGCATCACCCTTCTCAAGTTTCACAGGAGCTGGTGGGTGTTGTGGCCCAGTCTGGGCCTCAGCATTAACCAGTAGGTGCTGCCACCCAGCCCAGCACAGCCCAGCCAATCTCCAGTCTTAAACTAATATGGGAATCTAGCCTTGCCAGACATGCCCCAAGCCCTAGCTTTATTATGTGCTGGTGAGTGATGGTCAGCTGTGATATATGCTAACTAACCCAGCTGAGATCTCCCACATGTGCTGGTGCATTCAACTGACCCATAGAAGTCCTGTGACTTCCACCCTCCAAATCACTTGGTCTCAGCTCCCTTACCTGCAAGTACAGCAGCCTTGTCGATGGGAGTCCCTCAGAAGTCATTCTTCTCCTGCAATATATTCCTGCAGCAGTCTTCTCCCCAACACATCTCCTTATTCACTTCTCTGATCAATCCATGGATCCCACACATGGAGAAATCCCCAGACTCCCTCCACAAGACTCCAAGTCTCCACACATCCCCACCAGCAGAATCCCCCAGCTCCAATGAGCACAAGGCTGAGCACAGGCCTTAGGTTCGGATGGGTCAGGCAGGCAGGGCTGCGTTCTGCCTCGCAGGCAGTCAGCTCATGGCAGCTGCTCCTGCCATTCTCTTCATCTCTGAAGAATGAAGGCCGTGGGCCTGGCGGCATGGCCTAGCAGCTAAGGTCCTCGCCTTGAGCACGCTGGGATCCCATATGGGCATCAGTTCTAGTCCCAGCAACTCCACTTCCCATCCAGCACCCTGCTTGTGGCCTGGGAAGGCAGTCGAAGACAGCCCAAGGCCTTGGGACCCTGCACCCACGTGGAAGGCTCGGAGGAGGTTTCTGGCTCCTGGCTTGGGATCGGCACAGCACCAGCCATTGTGGTCACTTGGGAAGTAAATCATCAGATGGAAGATCTTCCTCTCTGTCTCTCGTCCTCTCTGTATATCTGACTTTGCAATAAAAAATAAATCTTTAAAAAACAAAAAGAATGAAGCCCATGAGGTAATTCTAGACTGAAAACTTAAAGAGGTCCCCAAAAGCTGTTTCATCTGATGAAACCATATGTCTTGGATTTTAGCGGCCTGCACGGGATCACTGGTCTGCTATGTGGAGAGAAATGAAGTAAAATCAAATCAGGCAAGTCAGGTCATTGCTCTCACCAGTCTCAAGCCCAGGCCACCCTCATGACCTACACTTATTCTGCATGCATAATTTTGATGTGCATGCAGACATATGAAATATATGGTATATTCTATTTTCTCTGTCATTAAAGGATTTCATTAGTTAGTTTCAGCTTTGTATATATGAAATCTCAGTTATCTTAAAACACCTACCAGTTGTACTTTTTATATTTGTTACAATCATCTCCATTAGTCACCTACCCCAGGTTGAACACCTTCACATGCACTAAACTAGAAAGTCAAAGGTGTCATTTCTCAAATCTCTTTACAATTAGGAGTTCTCATGGAACCAGAATCGCCCAAGAAAAGACCCCCATCCAAAAACCCCATTTCAGCTAGTAGATGCTGAGACTGAGCCCTATAGTCCGTAAGAATTGACATACTTGGTTTTCCTAGAGCCTTCCTCAGGAGTCATGGGTTCAGTGCCCCACTGCAGAGTAGCAAACACAATGGGGAAATCTGTCCATATTCTTCAGACCCTTCAAAACTTATTTCCTATGTTATTCCCACTCCACCCTGAATTTTTGCATTATGTGTTTTGTACTTGCATTATGTATCTTGTCATTTATATTAAACTTAATTTTTGTGAAGCTAGGTTCCTTCTGGTGCTAATGGATCCTGTGACCTCTCTTCTTGCAATTTTACATCAGAACCATTATCTGTCCAAATAAGTGAGATATATGACGAAGAGTTAAATACAAACTGAAACCAACAGAATATTCTTTGTCGATCTAAAGTCACCTTAGTATCATTGTCTTGGAGTTATTCAATTCTCATTAACTTAAAATATTGAATGAGTGACTCAGATGTGGGGTACATTACACCTTCTCTTGAGGAGCTCATCATTCAGTGAAAGAGACATACAGGAAAACAGGCAATATGGAGAAAGAGGACTAGACTCCAATGGTCACTCAATCTAGTCATTGGGAGCCAGAAGAAGGCTTCATTGAAGGAAGAACATGCCAGATGAGACTGAGGGTAGCTGCCCAAAACAAAGGACAGTTAGAAAAATTGTGCCAGGTAGAAGGAACAACATGTGCAAAGGTCCTGCCCCAAGAGGGTTGAATCACTCAGTGGTCGATTCAGCTTGTCACAGTTAGGGGGATGGCGTTGTATCAATACTAAAGATAAAGGGTTGAGTGAGGTCTAAACTGTAGGATTTGCTAGGCACATTTGGTGTGAACTTGATTTATTTCTATCTGAATGAAAAATTGGGGATGATAGCATGTGTGGGGAAGGAGAAGATCAAGTAGAGAAAATAGGAAAATAATCATAAGGACAATAAAATGAGGGAAGAAAATATTCCAGGAGAGAAGATCAAAACTTCCAAAGAAGCTAGGGGACAGGAAATTTTGACAATTATACAAGTTGATATGTAGCTGATCCTAAACTTCTGGGGGGAGGGCAGACCTAGAGTTTAGCATTTGTGCAAAATGCCTGAGGCACCAAAATTCCCTCCATGACTTCATAGGCCTCCCAGTTACTACTTGCCCAAGAGAGCAAGGGACTTAATAAATCGACCCTTCACTGGACTTGCCCAGTCCAGACAGATGGATCATATCAAGAAGAGCCTAAAATTTTCCCAATAGGGAGAACCCAAGGCTGGGCTCATGGTGCTTCTAAGCCCTCATTACAGTCGACAGAGGAAGTCCACATCTGTAGCTTCAAGACAAGAAAATCCAGAGTTGGTAGAAATTATAGTTGATCAGTTCTCCATTCCGTATTGAGGAAAAAATGCCCTAAGCACAGCTTGTGCACAGGCTAGTCCACACCACTGGACTGGAAAGGACATAAAATGAAAAAGCCTTTTTTCAAACATCTCATTCCAGAAAGCCCAAGCCAAGTAAAATATATAATTACTTCCAAGACGAAGGCCTCTCCTGGCAAGCCATCCCATTCTCCAGCTGTATGCTGAGGTCCCTTGTCTCAATGCATTAATTGACTTTTAAATCCGCATTCTATTGTTTCTTATGGAGGAGAACCCCTCCAAAATTAAACAAAAAAATTAAGCTCCTTTCTTACTCAGATCTAAGTAGGAATCTTGGATCTGAGAGGTCCTAAAATCAAAAGGATATTTTTGTTTGACTCTTGGCCATTCCAGGCAGCAAGGCAGATCCCTTCCCTACTCCATCCCTCACCCCAGATGCCTGTCAAAGACAGCACAAAAGAAGGGGAGCTGCCTTGGGTCTGAATCCAGACCCGGCAGTTACTAGTTGTAAGTCTTTGGAAACCCACTCACTTTCCTGAGTCTCAGTTTCCTTGTCTTAAATGGAAATGGTGATAATCCCCTCCCCTTGGAGTATTTGGGAGACTTAAATGAACATGACAGTGCTGGTAGCATCAAGCACAGGACTGCCTCCCAGCCAGAGCTCAATATGCTGTGTTTCACTGTTGAGTCTTTCTCTGTTGGGGAGGAAAACTCAGCTAAGGAAAGTGGATACAAGAAGAACCATGAAGGTCATGATTTTTGTTGATTTTGATTTGCATTGGCACAACCACCCTTAGTAGAGTACTGACCCACACTGACGCACAAGGAATGGCAAGTGGAAGGATATTCCAGAAGCAAATGAGGACGATGCCAACCAATGGATAGCTCCCCCTACAGATATGAATGCATTGATAAGTCCCAAAATCACTTTTACATGCTGTAAAGGTCAATGTAAGGAGAGGACACAGCTTGATGATCTTTGTGACCTGAGCTGTTTATACAACCCTCCAATGGGCAGATATCTGGCGGTGAGTTAAAATGGATTCCAAAGTTGTGATGAAATTAGCTTCTTTTGCTCTGTCACGTTAAACCTGGCTACTTTTCATGATGTCAATCTACGTTTCCCCTACATATATATCTCTACCCCCTTCCAGTTGACAATAGTTTCTGGAGTAAAATCATATCCAGAACTGCAGTGGGTACCAGGGTTCATGAAGCTTGGTGTGAGCAAAAGCCATCACATCATTCATTCTCTTCCACTATCCATCAAGAGAAGAGAATGGTGCCTGGCTCAGAATCTGACACATGAGAGATGTTCAGTAAATGTTTCTTCAACTAAGCGCACCTGGAAAATGAATTCTGCTGAACTACAGACATCATCCTGCACCCAGTGTATCCTTTCAGAAGGATCAAGTGGGGATAAGGCTACAATGTGGATAGACCTCAAAAGCGTGCTGCTAAATAACCATGCTAAATAACCATGGACTGAGTTGGTCTGAAAAGTATGTATGTATGCTGTGACTCCGTTTAAACAAATGTCCAGGTGAGTAAATCCAGAGAGACAGAATACACATTAGTGGTTGCCCCAGGCTAGAGGAAGTGAGAATGGGGAGCGATTGCTTAATGGGCATGGGTATCCATTGAGGGTTATGAAAATATTTTGTAAGTATAAAGATGGTGCTCAACATCACTGTGAATGCACTAATTGCCATTTATGCTTCAAAATGATTCATTTTGTGTTGCATGAATTTTCATCTCAATGAAAACCAAGGACACGGATTTAGCACTGTCGCATAGTAGGCTAAGCCTCCACCTGCAGCATTAGCATTCCATCCGAATGCCTATTAGAGACCAGGCCGCTCCATTTCCAATCCACCTTGCTACTGATGTGCCTGGGAAAGCAGTGAAGGATGATGGTCTAAGTACTTGGGGCCCTGAACCCATGTGGAATACCTAGATGAAGCTTCCAACTCCTGCCTTTGGACAAGCTCAGCTCTGGCCGTTGAGACCATTTGGGAAGTGAACCAGCAGATACAAGATTCTCCCTGTCTCTCCTTCCCACTGTAACTTTGCCTGTCAAATAAAAAGGAGTAAATCTTTAAACAAAAAGAAAAAAGCCAAATCCTGTGGGTTTTTCCCCCCTTCTAATGCAATTTTTGTTTTCTCATTGATTTGAAAGGCACTGGCCTAGGGGTTTACATGTCAGCTGAGTTGCTGGGTTCCACATCAGAGGACCTGGGCTTCTTTTCCTGCTCTGGCTCTGGTTCCTGACCCCAGTGGCCTGCTAATGCAGGCTGTGGGAGACAACCGTGATGGCTTGAGTGACTGGGTTCCCATCATCCACGTGGGTGAGTTCTTCGTTGATTGAATTCACTATTTCAGATTCTGGCCCTGGCCCAGGACTGGGCTGCTGTTAACATTTGTAAAGTGATCCAGCAGGAGGAGGCACTCCTCTCTGTCTCTTTGCCATACTTCTCTTTCGAATAAATAAATACCCGAGAGCTTAATCTGTTTAAGAAACTGAGGAAAGTTCCATGAAAACTGGGGTGGTGTTTGTCTAAAAAGACTGGTGAGAGATGGATCTTATCATCTACTGATACCTAGGAAATTACAGCCATACCTAAGGACTTAATAATTATCTAGCTCATAATTTTTGTGGATTGGAGATTTGAACAGGGCCCATACCTGCTCCAAAAGACATTAATTGAGGTCAAAGGCAAATGTTCAGCTGGTAAGTGGCCTATTCTATAGAGTCCAAGGTGTCTGGCACTTTGGCAAGGTAAATAAAAAGCTGAGCAGAGAGAAAAACATCAGTGAAGCACCTGTGCATATCCTATCGGAGTGGCTTCAGTTGCCACAGGCATCTCAATCCTCCCCCAGGCAGAAAAATGGGCTGCAGTATGTAGAAAGTAGAGTGGATCATTTCTTCAATCCTGGATCAGAAACTTTCAAAATGTCACCTTCACCATGGTAGATTCATTTTTTTTTTTATTACCCATTTTATTGTATTGTTGTTGACAATCTTTACATAGTTAACTATAGTTGAAGGAAAAACAAGAAAAAGAAAAAAAAAGGTTCAGGGGGATAGGGAGGTGGGCAATGCTATTATGTCCATATTGTTTCCATCATGTATCTGAGGTAAAGGGGGATATTGAGGGAGAAGCCCCACCTGGTTTCCCGCCCACCCCAAGTCCCGGATGTGGGGCATGCTCTGAGATATGTGCTCAAGTGGTGTTAATAGTTCTCCAGTTATGAGTCACTGCCAGTTTCGCTTGATGAGGTGGTCCACTGATTGATATGGTCCATCATGAAGTCTCCATTTGTCCCATATTTCGCTGCCAACATGTAGCTGAGATGAATGATTGTCCTATTCTGTCTTCTGTCTTTTCTTGGTTAGAATTCTGAGTCCAGCAGTTCAAGTGGGGAGATCTCCAAAGATACTTTGAGGTATTCCCAGATTAGTTGCTTGTATGTTCTAGCAAGCACAGGGCCCGGCACAGTCCATCACCCTGATCAGCTGGTGGTTGCAATTGCTGTGTTGGTTCTGTTTTCAGTCCCGAGTTGCACTGGAACCAATGGGTGTTGCAGTCCAGTCTGGTTCGGCCCTTACATCAACCAGTGGGAGCTGCAGCCTAGTTGGGGCGACCCACAATAACCCCCACCAGACCGCCCCCTACCCTGGTTTGCCAGTATGTGTAGCAGAAGACCAATCTGTCCCCCATCCCATTTGGCTCTTGTACTTGTCAATGGGTATTAAAGCTTAGTTTTATCTAACCAACTCAACCATCCAGCCCTCACAGATATTGTTGAGTACCTCTCTATCTAGCCATCCCAGCCCCCATCCTAGTTTTCATGCCTTCCCACGGGAATAGTGACCCAAGAAGGGGGAACCCACTTTTTCCCTCCCAGGTCTCTCTGTCCCAGTTTATGCACTCTTTAGGTGGTCCTGTGATTTGACTCGACAGAATTAGTCCCCAGTGCCAGCTTCTACCAGCTGATGCTGTGGCCCTGATCTAGTCCACATGCAGCGCACAGGTGTTGTAGCCTTGCTTAGTCGGGTCTGTCTCTATCCCAGCCCACGCTCTCCAGTGGGAGTGGCTGTCCAGCGAGGGGACCAGCCCCTTAACCCCCCCGCCAGCTCTGCCCCTCCCTTCCTGGATCTCACGTGTGCTGGATGGGTGCTGCATTCATATCCAGTACAGGCAACCACGCCCTGGCGTTCCATAATGTGTACTGGTTTTGTCGCAACCAAACCCGGCCCATTCCACACTCTGTTCTGGTGATCGGATTTGCCAGAGGATGACATGAACTGATTCAGCCTGTTCTGCTCCTGACCCATGCCGAATGCATGCCAGTGGGAAACTTTCCATGGCCTATTCTGGGCTGTTTCCAATCATGCTTCTCGCGCTTACCTGCAGGGACTGTGTCCTGCCAGAGGAGTTGCCCAGGCTCCTCCAACAGAACCCCTCCCAATGCCAGATTTTGCGCTTGCCAGGGGGTTCTTGAGCCAACCCTACTCAGTTCACCTCCTGTCCTAGCAGGAACAGTGGCTTTTCCTGGCTGGCTTTCACCCCATTCTGACTCTTGTTGTTGGATGTTTCAGCCCAGCCATGGCTCGTCCATACCCACATACAGCTCACACATGGCTCAGAAGGGGATTGAGACCCAGCCTAGTCAGTCCCACATCTACCCTGTTTCTCCATAACACCAGATGGTGCTGGGATCTGAACCGGCCTGGTGCATCCAATCCCAGCCCACACTAGTGCCTCGGGTGACTGCAACTGTTTCCTAGATAGAACGCAGCCCCCATTCCAGCACATACACCCCTTGGTGGGAACCTCATCCCAGCTGTGGCATCCCAGATTGGGACCGTTCCTAGCTGTAAATCACGCACCTGCACGTGGTTGCTCCGAAGACCATTAGGTGCCAGCCTGCTAGACAAGCCGGAGCTTATCTTTTACTTGATAGGTGTTCAAAGCTCAGCATTATTAAGGGATTGGAAGTTCTTCAAAGGAAGAGTTACTGGCATTGGGAATCTTTAGGATTGACTCAGATCCCACAAACAGTGGGGTCACTCTAGAGCTATCTCAGCAGCGATTCAGACGTCCAATACCCCAGAGCTCCCCGGCCGGGCGGCCAGCAGGCACAGCCTGGCGCCAAATGGCGCACTGGCCGCCCGGGCCCAGCCCGCCATGAGCCATGGGCACATGGCGGACTGGGTTCGGGATCCGAGCTAGACGTCCTCTCCCGCAGCCCTCAGTAGATTCATTTTTTATGAGGAAAAAAAGCTACAAAGCCCACCCAGAAACAAGGAAAAGTCACAAGTCACATCGACCTTGTCTTTCTATTAGAGGAGTGTCAAAGAATTGCTGCCATCTTTAATTCAACACAGAGATGATTCTGGAGAAGAACTTCAGTGTCAATGAGAAGGATCCTGCAAACCATCCTGAAGATCTGTGTTGGAGTCTGTCTGGTATAAGCAGCAGAAAGAGGTGTTTCCCTAAACAGAGAAGAATGTTTGTGAGAAGATGCTTAAGGATTATTACCCCCACCCCAGGAAGTAGTAAGAGATACATGAAAGAAGAGTCTGTTGGCCAAAGACCATTGGTGAGACGACTGTATGAGTCCACTAGGCACACTACTTCCTGATCCTCAGTACCCCAAAGATTTGTTTTAAAAAAGAAGAGGAAGAATTATACTGTGGTTTGGATATAGGTCTTAGTGTCCAGGCTTAGCTCCAGGAAGGCCATATGTGGAAACTTTATCCAATAATGGTGTTTAGGAGATAGAACTAGTGGGAATTCCTTGGGTCACTGGAGGTATACCCTTCGAAGGCAGTTTTCATGAGATGCTTGATTATAGAAGCTAAGCTGAGCCTAGTCATTCTCTCTGCTTCCTGGCTTGCCATGTGATCTCTCTCTCTCTCTCTCTCTCCACACACACACACACACACACACACACACACACACCTCACACTTAACCATGCCCATCTCCTGGCCTCACTCAACATCCAAATCATGAGACCCACCCAAGCTCCGACGGTGAACTTCCAACACTGGGAGCCAAAATAAACCTCCTTTCATAACTCAGAATTTCTTCCAGGGATTTGTTATAATGACAAAGAAATGAGCAATACTGACCAGCTCTTATTTTAGCAACTAACTATGACTAACATAATCCTATGAACAAGATTTGCTGATCACTTGGAATAGAAAGAAAGGAAAAGTAGAGGAGGAGGAGGACTTGCCAATATCTCCACAGTTTCCAGCTTGGGGAATTAAATGGTTGGTGATCCCTTTAGCAATGACATCTACTGGTAGTTAATTGTTTCAAAGACTTACTGCACACGGCGTACTTGCTACTCTTATAATGCCCTTCTAGTCTTTTAAGTTCCTCCCTGCCACGTTTAGTTCACTTCTCAATCCCTTTCCTTACACACAGATAGAAAACTCATGTGGAATTCTCTGTGTGGGTATGCTATCAGCTACTCAGCACAGTTCCTTATTCATGAATATTCACTCTAAACCTCTAGCTTTTCATCTCTCAGTTCACAGAGAAGTTCAAGGCCAGCTGCATAAGAATTAGCCAGAGGAGCTTATTAAAAAGTTCAGTGTCTAGTGGCTGCTCCTATGGATTTTGATTCACAGGTTTGAGAAGCTGCCAGGCTTGAGAAGAACTGTGAGAAGTGACTGATTTCATGAGGTAGAGAGGGTAGACCTTAGAAACATGTCAAAGGTGTTAAGGGAACCTGAGCCAGCCCTGCTTGAATGCTTCTAAACATCCTCTGGTAACACAAAGTTTCTGGAAACGCAGGGTGTGGGGTTTGATGAGAAACAGAATGCTGGTTCCTTTTTAGTCCCTACTTTCAATGTGATCTTTTATCAGAGGCACATATGTTTTCAATACCTACACATGTGGCTGCAGTTAGACCAGGAAACAAATTCCCAACTAGTTGAAGGTTTGGCCTCTCTTTTACGCCCACTGAGCATCAGTTTCTGTCCTCTGTTGGGAAGACCCCAGGGAAATAGTTAATCAGCCTGCCTGCTTGCAATACTCCCAGGGCTTGGGTCATAAGAAGGGCACTGTTCCCCACAGATGGCACAACAGTGGCCTGGAGACCTCTCTGCTCCAGTACCATCTCTAGGAGTCAGCAGTGCCGACCTGATTTCTTCCATAAAACCCCTCCTAAAAGGTTGGGACTTTACGGAAAACCCTTCCCGCACATTTCCCCAGGGCTTTTTGCCTATTGGACAATTCATGTTCAGGCCAAGACTAATCCAAGTGTATAGGATGGGCAATTTCATTGAGACACTGCACAGACACAGATCTGGCATCCAACCAGCCATTCTCCATTAGCAGCCTACTTCTCAGCTAGACAAATAGTACGTGGAAGCTCAGGACAGGGACATCCAAAGCCAGGCCCTTAGGGAAGGACAAAGTTTATCTAATTAGCATATACATGCCCTTGCCTCATTATCTTTGTAGTTAGAATGTGTTCCATCCATAGAGTAACTGTTCTAAAGCAATTATTTCTCTCCTGAGCTAACCAACAGGGCAATTCTCACTCCTTGCTGTGGATGAGAATCACTTGGCAAGCTCATTTGAAAGGCAAGCACCCAGCAAGACCCTTTCGTTTCATATTCAGCATCTGTAGTATTTGCTCAAGCAAAACAAGATTCAGCCAAGCTCTACACTATTGACCACCACCCCAATGTTTCCCAGATAGATGTGTAAGAGCTAATCAGTTATATCAAAGGCCCAAATTCTCCCTCTTTATGGCTACACTCCTTTCCATGTGGCTCAGCTCATTGCCCATGCTTTGACTCTCAGTTAGCTTTGGCTAATAAAACATTAACAAAGGTTGCACAAGCAGAGACCTTAAATAACACAGGTGCATTGCACATCACTGAGCAAACATAAAAGCTAAGATTGTCCTATGTACCATGAGTGCTTAGTGAGGTTGTTTGGATTGTTATGTGGCATTGTTATGGCAACAGATCACTGATCCATGGTTTAAAATATGAGAAGAAAATGCTGGCCTGACAATATCAAGTCCAAGCTCCTCAGTACAGCCTACAAGATCTTCATCTTCTACATCTCTTCAACATTACACATCTCTCCATTTTGCTGGCCCAATATCGTTGATGTGCACCTGTTCCCTAGCTGCGCTAAAACACCTGCAGGTCACCAAATCAATAGTGCTATCTCACATTGCCATGTCTTTGTTTATGTTGGTCCCTCTTCTTTGTTTAGGGTTTGTTTGTTTGTACAGTGGAGCGAGAGAGAGAGAGAGAGATCTGGCATCTGCTTCATTCCCCACCCCCAAATATTTACAACAGCAAAGTCTAGGCCAGCCTTTGAGTGTCAGCTGGGTCTCCCTCGTCATGTGTGACAGTAAGCCAACTACTTAAGTCATCTTCTCTTACCTCTCCAGGTTCATCAGGGGAGAGTTGTATCATAAGCAGGAAAGCTAGGTCTGAAACCAGTACCCCAATAGCAAATGCCTGTGTCATAGGTCACAGCCTACTATGCTGCATCACAACCCTTGTCCCTGTTCCCGCTTCTTTAAAGCACTCCAACACAGAAATTCCAGCTAATCACAAGAGAGCATCAATAGAGTGGTTTAAATCCTAGACAGTTACCTATTTGGCCTGTTGCTTACAAACTATCAATCTGGGACAACTTTTTAATCTCCCTACATTTTTGTTTACATGTTGGAATTCAATGAAAATTGAGACAATGACTATAAAATATTTTTCACAAAATGAGCACTTCAGTGATGCTAAGTATTAATGGCAATGTTTTTTGTTTTTAAACCAAGCTACCGCTTTCATTACTATGTCAATTAATTCCATAATGATGTAAATTTTTGCTGATGGTATGTTGGAGCTTTTAATTGATAGGGATGATACTCTGCTGGCTCTGTCTTCAGACCAGAAAGGGTCTACCTAAGAAGCCGTTGAACTTGACTTGGACAATAAGATGCTAGACTCTGTTTGGTATATGCTTGCAATGGGGGAACCTCAACTGAACTTGAACTGTGGTTATGCAACAAGGTGGAGGAATCCACCATGGTAGGAGGGTTTGGGGAGGGGTGGGGAGAATCCAAGTACCTATGAAACTGTGTTACATAATACAATGTAATTAATGAATTAACAATAATAAATAAATTTTTAAAAAAAGAATTCTGTGAAAAGCCCCAGTTTGGAACAGTAAAAGAAGACATGAACAAAAACTAAGATGGAAAGATACCTCCAGCTGCAAGTCCACACACAGTACATGGTCTTCTGCGTGAGCTGAAAACATGGCCCTGGACTCCATTTAAAAATAGGATGATAATGTGCATTTCCATTTTTCAAAAATATTGCAGATCATGCATACAGAAAACAAGCGCATTTCAAAAAGCTCACAAAAAGATAAGCTCGTTGTGGTGGGAAAAAATGCATCACACATGTCATCCAGGCATACAAAGGGTTTTCTTCAGAATTCGCGGAGGTGCATATTATGAAAAATACACAAAGACTGTAAAATGTTTTGAACTGATTATTTTATGTTTTAATTCAATTATCTAACATGCATGTTTAAGTGTACTCTTATCCCTCCAAAAACAAACTGCATTAAAGTTTTAGGAAAATATCACAAAGGATCCTCTTTTAGAAACATAGCTGTGCAGACGACACTGTCAGGAATAATACCATCTATGTGCTATTTTTATTATTATTATCATTATTATTTTACGGCATAGTCGAATAGGCATTGGGTCCCCTTTCCCCCCTGAAAGTTCCCTCCCTTCCCCACTGTTCTTCCCTCCAGTTTTATAATGGGTGTCTTTCATGAATTTTCTTAAGTCCATCGTGTTCTTTTGACACTGAAAGCATCAGCCATAAAAGTTGAAAACATTTGCTTTACCCAAGACTGTGTTAATAGACTGAAAAAAAGCCATCATTTAAGGGAAAAAAATTGCAGTTTACATCTGTAACAATCATATCCAGAACAATGGAAATGTAAAGTGAGCAAAAGATTTAAATGGAAAAACATAAAAAATGCAAATTAAAACCACTGTTAGGCACCACTGCACATTTTTTAAGATAGCTTAAGAAGTACAGACACCTATGCTATCAAATGTCGATGGGATGCAAGGAAATTGGATTTCCCATTCTTTTGCAGAAATATAAGAATGATATGGTTGCTGTAGAAATCAGTCTGTGGGGTTGTTTACAAAGACATTAACTATGCATTCACCAGGTAACAAATAGCAGCACTGTTAGGCATTACTGTTAGATATATGAAATGCATGTTTACACAGAGGCGTAGTGTTGGGGCTCAAAAGACGATAGCCTAGTAATGGCATTTCTTTTGACATGATGAGAATTTTGATATAAAAAACTCAAAAAGGAAGTTCAGAATCCAGTTCCTTCTAACATTGCCTTGCTTCTTCCTCAGGTAATGCAGGGACTTTCTTCAAAGTTCCAAATATATCTCAACTCCGGACCCAACAGTAAAGAAAGTACCTATGTCCCTCCCCATGGACTAAGCTAACATTTGTTACAGAAAGACTGAAGATTATCAACACACCTGGACAGACTTCTGTCATTCACCATGGGCCCCAATTTCAGTCCCACAATCATTTGTAACCCATTGTGCCATGAACCCCAAACTTAATCCTGCACCACTGCATATTCTTACAGCCCAGTGAGTCCCCCAGCATCACTGACTGTGCCCCTGATGTTGTCCTTCTTGCCCCTGTATACCCTGCTGACTCACTCTGGACCATGAATAGTTTCCCTCTTCTGGTCTTCGCTATGCTCTGATTTTTGCCCCTTTGCACATTAAGCAACCTACATGTCTTTCCAGTTGTGGGTTCATCTTCAGTGGGCAGAGGGGGAATTTCACCTCCCCTGCAACAGTCCTGCTCATGCAGCTACACCTTGCACAACACAATGACACAGCTGAGTTTAAGAGACTGAGACTATAACACTTACAAAGCCTGCCTTGCTTACCATACATCGCTTCACTAAAATAGCTTGTCAACCTCCAGTATAAACAGTTCTAATTTATTACTAGACAACAATACTCCTGTGACACCTGCATGAATGCCTTATTTCTTTTGGATTGTTTTCTTGGCATGACCTCCCAGAAGTGGGAGTGAGTCAGAGGGTATGAGCACATTGACAGCTTACTGCACATGCTGCCAAAATGCTTTCCACAAGGACTGGGCCCGTTTCCCCTTGCCCCAGGGGTAAGCAGGGATGCCAGTTTCCATGTCCCCTCCTCCAAAGGGCTGTTCTGGAGTCTTAACCACTCCACCCATGGAAGAGGCCACATGTGTGACTATGTCCAAGACTGTGACACTTGTTTCCCTCAGCCATTTGTTTCTGAAATAATGGGGCCATAACCAAACAGTTTCAGGGCTTCGATTTGCCACTTTCTGCTTCTGAGATGGCAGATACCTCTTGGGGCCATTGCTAATCTTTAATAGAGTCAAGGCTTGAACATCATCTCAATTTCTGGGAGTAAATTAATCAAAGTCTCTCCATTGCAGAGACAAGTGTGATATAGAAGAAGCCACATGTTCAGACCAGCATTCCAGCAAAGTGAGTGAAGCTACCATCCATAATGCACCAGTTCATGTCCTGGCTGTTCCACTTCCAAGCCAGCTCACCCTGCTAATGCGCCCGGGAATGCAATAGAAGCTGGCTCAACTCCATATACTCCTATACCCAGGAGGGAGACCCATAAGAAGCTCCTAGATTACACTAGTGCAATTATTTGGAAAATGAATCAATGGATTGAAGATGTCTCTCTCTCTCTCTTCCTCTCTTTCTGTAACTCTAATTTTCTAATAAAAATAAGTATTTTAATGTGATTTTTTTAATCTTTAAAAAAAAGGACATCTAATGTTAACTAGTCTTTCTTTCCACCACTGTACTTCCCTACTATAGGCTGACTTGTGTCCCCTAAAATTCATGTCATGAATGTAAATGGGATTAGAGGTGAAGACTTTGGGAAGTGATTAGGTTTAGAAAGAATCCTGAGGTTGGAGCTGCTGGGATGGAATTTGTACCCTTGTGAGCAGGAACATAAAAGAACTCTTTTCTTCCTCTGTCATGAACGGATATACACTGCAAGCCAGGAAGCAGGCCTTTACCAGGAACCACATCTGCCAGCACCTTTAACTTGAATTTCCCAACCTTCAGAAGTGTGCGAAATAAATGATATTTAAGCCACCCAGTTTGACATTTTGCTATAGCAGCCTGAACTAAGACCTTCCCCAATATTCTCATTTGAATATGAAGAAATAAATGCCCAGTGTGATCATTTGATTGTTCAAGGTCACATGGCTAATTAATAACATGTGTGACTAAACTCCGTTCAAGTGTTCCTGCCATTGTCCTTGATCATTCCTGGGTGTCATCGGCCTTCCTGAAAATATCAAGCTCCCCATCTTTATTATTCACAATGATAAAATAACCCAATACTGGCTAAATTTAAAGATCTTGAAACATTTGTGAGCTTCAGTATTACAGATCTAAGCAATGTATTTGAACAACCATGAGTAAACATTAGAGAGACCATCCGTCAACAACAAGAAGGCAACAACCTGTCCCTACCAACCTTTGTGGATATTGACACAGCATGTCTAGCATGATGGAGACGGGGCAGAGGGGAACAGGCAGTCTGGATTGCTTGGACAGCAGTCCCACGCATCCATAGTATGGTACTCATAATTTGCCACTTTAGGAAACCATGCAAGCAATGGCTGATTTCCCCGTTTAGCTAGCTGAGATTGTCATGTTCTTCTGACAGTTGTGCCATGTTTTCAAAACCTACAAATACTTCTGTAGTAACAAAGTGGGTGCCTTTTCCTCCCTCCCCTAACCCTGCAGTCCTGCTGCCACTAGGCCCATACTCACAGACTACTGACAAGCTCTGGCAGGAACTCAGAGGGAAGAATCCTCCAGTCCAGCCCACAGAGCTTGCCAGCTCATACCCTTCCAGTTTCCACAGGCTGGGGTTAAGAACCACAGGCACGTTTCTGCCTTGGTGACCTCCGACTCCTGCATCAATCTCCTCTGAAACGTGGCCAGGAGCAGCAGCTGAAACTGTAGACTTCACTTCTGTTCCCACTGTAGAGATTCCACTGGAGACTCCACTTGAAAAAGATCTCCCCACCCTGTGATCAATCCATACACAAAGGCAGCAACTGAGGCCTGTGCCTGCTAATCAAAGCCTGGATTATTGAACATCAAAGTACACTGTGGGATTCCCCAACTCTCCAGGCCTCTTCTCACCTGGCTCCAGGCGCTACCTCCTGCCTTGTCTTTTGACAGTTCCTACTTGAATCCCAAACTCCCCTCCAGACTGGTTCCTCCCACATAATCAAACTCAGAAGGCCTCTAGTTCACAAAGGATGCTTAGTAACACTATATTCAACACATGCTGACTGAGCACCTGCCATGTCCCAGCCACTGCTGATAGTCTGGAGAGTGAGCAACACACAGCTTTGTGTTCCAGAAAATCAAGTCACCTAAGTTGCATTTGCTTTTCTTGTCTTTTAAGTGTGGGAGACGCCCAAGGAGAAGAGTTTTCCTGTTAGGACAAGAAGCATTTGAATCTCATCTCTGCTACATGATGTTGAGTAAATTACATGAGTACTTCGTGCCTCTCTTTATCTCTAAAATGCATCCAAATGATTCTAAGGTAAGAGAAATTGTGCAGACATTAAGTGGGATAGTATTTGTTAATGCCTTTTGTAAATCGTGGAAGAACCTACTGACAAGGGTCTGGTGGTGTTTTCTACCCTACAAGTAAGCTGTGCAGGAGGCAGGGCTGCAGTTAAACTGTTGTCTGACAGGGCTCATGAAGTACAGAGGATAGATGAGATGGGGTGTGCACATAATGAGTCTAGTTCCCCAGGGTGGGAGAAACTGTCCTAGAAGCTGTCCTAGCATCTACAGCAAGAGAACCAGGAGCACCACACACAAGTTGGATCCCCTCCCGCTCCCCGCCAAGTGAGGGGAGGCTACCCAGAAGTGCTTGCTGAATTGGACTTTCATGTGGATGGCTGAAAAAATACAAAAAGCCAAAAACCTCACTTAGCCACAATATAAGGCTATCTATATGGAGACAGAAGTTAGAGAATAGGGCCCCAGCTGGAGGGGAGAAAGGCTCCCACTCTCCTGGGAGTGGCCGGAAGAGGCTCCTACAGCTGCCCAGCTATGGCCACGGGAAGCCTGAAGCACTGCATGGGCCCAGCAGTGGCCTCACTGCTGAGGGGCTTGGCTTCCAAAGCCTAAACAAGGGGTATCATCTCAGCACTCCCGAGCAGATAGGGAGACAGGCATGCAGGCCCAGCCAACAGGGCAGCAGGAATGAGCACCACCATCACTTCCAGCAGTGTGGACAGGCCTCTCAGGGCCAGAGCCAGAAAAAGATACTGTCGCTGCTGTTTCAGGGATGTTGTTCTGTACCCTCAGGGCTGAGCAGCCTGGGACACTCAGAGTACAGTTTTATACTCTTCCAAAGATCAGCCGTGTGCACCTGCACAGATCCACTGCCAGACAGATCACAGCCCTGGGGAAAGCCAGAGAAACCCCACCCCCAAGGGGCTGCAATGCTTGAATGTGTGAGGCTCAGTGCCATGAGTCCATTATAGCAACAAAGGAGGGACACGGAGGGAAGGCTGGGGCAGGAAGAGCGTCCCAGAGATGGGGCAGGACATCCCAAACACTGGGAGGGGCCCTAAGTGAAGAGGACGTGGAACTAACTGGCTAGCAAATAGCTCAGAGCAAGGGCCAAACCACATACAGATTTTCAACCCTGCTCTTTTTATCTGATAAGCAGAGAAGCAGGTGGCTTGTGGAGTGAAGAAGCGGCAGTCCCCAAAGCCTCGTTTCTCTGCCCTGTCTCTAAAGACACTGAGACGTTGTCCTGCGGGCTCTGACTGGGCTGTCTGGCTGCAAACCCAGACCTGCAGGGGCTTATGCTCTGGGACTAGCGTGGAAAGGAGACCTTCCTCCACCAATTTCTCTGTCACACAAAATAAGAGGAAATTTTCTTTTCTCAGCCACTATAGAAGGTTCTTCATGTTCTCTGTGCAATCAGAGTCCACATCAGGCAAGGCTCAGAGCGGGCCTGTGATTAGAAGCCAAGGTCTCACAAACAAGGACCTTGGTTGTCCCATGATTTCTCCCCAAATACTTGCTTTTCCTGCCAGGACAAAACCCTCTTCCTTGAGAGGAGGCTATTCCACAGAGTCCAAAGGACTAGTTCACTTCATTCCCCTATCACGCTGGACAGCATCTGACCAAAGCCGTTTTAGGAATGCCCGGTACATTGATTGCAAGGAGAAGGCATAGAGAATGTTCCAGTACTAAAAGGAATGCTCACTGCCCCTCTTCACCTTAACAAGGTCAAGGACTGTGTTTGGAGTTGGCAAATATATTTGTTGATTTGTTGATTTGTTTGTTTTTATTTAGAAACGTGGAGAGACGAGAAAAGGCAGGAGATCGTCCATCTGCCTTTCCTTCCCCAAATGGACACAACAGCCACAGCTGGACCAGACTGAAGCAAGGAGCCAGGAGCTCCTCCTGAGCCTCCCACTTGGGTCATCCTCCACTGTTTTTCCAGGTTAGTAGCAGGGAGCTGTATCAGAAGTGGAGCAGCCAGGACTCTGACTAACACTCATATGGGATGCTGGCATCACGGGTAAAGGCTTAGTATGCTATGACATGACACCGACCCCAGCAAAATTTACTATAAAAGAACAGAAGGAGTATAGTTCTTTAGGAACAGCTGCAAGTTTAAGTGTATTGTGGCATTGCAAGTCTAGGGAAAGATAGGGAATCTTATATCATACTGCGAAGTCTATTTAATTGCTTCACTGGCAATTCTCCTTTATTTAAAGTAGAGATGTACAGGGTAACATATATTCATTTGCTTCCTCAAATGCGATAAAGCGGCAGGAGGCGAAAACAGGGAGGGAGGAAGAAAAAGAAGAAGATAACAGAAGGAGGATATTTTAGACTTTATGTACTAAGCAAAATCAAAGAAATGTTACCTAGGTGTACAAGACAAACAGGTCTCTGTCATTTTTCCCACCACTTAAAAATGTAACAACCTTTCTTCATCTTAGAGGCCATCCAAGAACACAGAGCTGCCAGATTCAGTCACCAGGCAACTAATGGGCTGGCTTCGCCCATCTCCCCCACTGTTCCGCCGAGACCCATCCACATTTTCCATGGTCTGAATGTCTGGCATAAGGAGCCCTAGTTGGTTAAGATGAAGGAGTGTGTAGCAGAAATATTTGTCATCAGTTTAATTTCCAAATCACTAAATTTTCTTGTTCAACCTATGAGTATGTTCAATTTTTTAGGTGCAAAGCACCAACCCACACAGAATTAAATTTAGCTCTGACCCACACCAGCTGAGGCTATGTTTAAAATGCATCCCTAAAAGAAAGGTAGTGGAAGTTTAAGAGATCTTAAGTCATGGTAATAAGCAGTCACTCAGAACCATCTCTGTAAACCATCAGAATAAAAAGTACACCGTGATAGGTTCATCTTGCTATTTAGACTCTCAGCAGGTGATTGTTCCTCGTGACTTGTATTTGCTTGGACACATTACTTAACCTCTCTGAAACTAATTGTCTTTCCTGGTAAAAAGAAAGTGTAAGACCTGTATCAATCAGAAACAATACAGGAAAAGCAACAGATCTTTAGACATTTGCAACATTGAGCTTGGCAGATGAAGTACCTTGTTCTTAATAGGGGTATGAAATACACTTGGGCAGTCCATACTTCACACAAGATATATTCTCCCACTAACATTCTAGGATGCCATGTCTTCATGTTTCTCAACCTTCAAGTTCTAGTCAAGCATCACTGAATCTTGTAGATTTTTTTTTCTACAATGCAGATTTTTCAGCATAGAAGATCAATCCTTCCCCTCCTTCCTCCATATTTCCCAAGGGTAATGTCCCCAAGTTATTGCAATGGGGTAATCAATCATTTTGATTATTATAAGCTTAACTTTCTGATATGTGAGTGTATCATGGCACACTATCACTTGTTTTGACACTATTTAAAATAAAAACCCTATGTGTATGCGATTACATGTTTCATTCCTGGAAGATGGTCAAGTGTCATCTCCATTTTGCAGACCAGAGAACAAACAAGAAATCAGAGGAGTCAGATAATTAAGGGTTAAATATGAAATGTGCCGTGTGAGTTTCTTATTTTATTCCCCCTAATTTCAGTGTTTTTAATCTATAAATTGGATATCTGGTATTATTAGAGGTTTTATTTGGAATGCTTGGCACAGCATCTGGAACATGGTAATGGCCAACACATGCTGGTTCAAGCTGTATGGCCAGATGACAAATATCAGACAAATATCAGTGGGGCACACTGGCATATGCTTATTCAAGCCGTGTAAGGTGGGAAATGCATCAGACATGATAACAAAAAGCTGAAAGTCTTTGTAAAAGTTATGCTCACAGAGTTTGTAAATTCTTTCGAGTTTCTGAATTCAAAATAGTTGCCAAATCCCAGAGTTTTCTGACTTATTGAAAGGCCTTGGTTAGAATAATAAAGACAGTCTTGAGGTCTCCACATGGTCCACTCTGTTGATGCAGACAGCCGTGATGCTCCTAGAGGCTGAGCCTGTGACCTAACTCTGCCGGTGACTGGCAGCTCACAGAAGAGAACCCTGAGCCTCTCCCGATAATGCCTTATCGAGAGACAATCTGAGAAATTACTGATCCCATAAAGTTTTTCTGAGCAGCTATCACCTTCTAACCAAGACACAATAGATACAAAAATTCCTAAGGCATAATGGATGACCTGGGTCTAGAGGATAACACATATTTACAAGTAGGAACAACGCAACATGGTAAAAGTCATGAAAATATTGAAATGCTATGAAACTATTGCCATGAAGACCAAAGACTCACAGAAAAAAAAAAAACATCATTGATATGGGTTATAAAGGATGAAAAAAAGTGTGTGAGGTGAAACAGAAGGTCTTCAAGGGAGAGGAATTGATGTTAACAAAGGCCCAAAGTGTTAAGGAAAAGGTAGATCACACACAGCATGATTTGTGAAAAAAGAAAAAACAGAAAACCATACATAGCTCACTATGGTTTAAGTGAAGAAGATATTTTACTTCATTATCTAGAAATACATACTGAGCAAGCCTGAAGTGATAGATTTGGTCACTCAACAGCCTCTTCTTGTTGTCAACTTGCATCAGCTTATGCTGCATAATAAAATGATTTCAAGCTTTTGGAGTCTTAAGCAGAATATATTTATGTCTTGTTCATGATACAATCATTTGTGCTTTACTGGCTCTGATGGACTCTACCGATCTTGACCATGCCTAGCTAGGCTCACCGTAGTGTAGGTCTCACATCTCACCTGAAGATCCAATCAGGCTGTTTTCAGGGTGATAACCAAAAACAATTGCACCCCAGTCACACCCTACTCTCAAGAATGGCTGCTGATCAGAAAGGGAAAGCAGAATATCTACTGATAGCCACTAGCACAAGCCTGTCGGTTGTCCAGTGTCAAAGACTGGACAGTGATATGGGTCAGTATGGCAAAGGTGAGGCAGGAACAGAGAGCTATAAAATACAATAATAATAATATAATATTTCCCACCTCGGTCTGAATGTTGGTGCCCTTCCAAATTCATGTGTGGGGACCTAATACCCAATGTGAGAGTATTACAAGTTGTAGCCGCTGAGAAAGGGATTAAGATGGGTGGATTCTGCCCTCATTGCCCTTACAAATTAGGCAGAAACAGCTGCTTTGCCTCTCCCATGATGCAATGATACAGCAGGAAGACACCAATTCCTCTGGCACCTTGATCTTGAACAGCCTCTGGAACTGTGACAAGTAAATGTCTATTGTTTATAGCTCATTCAGTCCAAGATGTTTTTGCCTTTGCAAGCCAAATGGGTTCAATCACCATACTCAAAAATCTCAACTCTCTTTGCCTCTCTGTCAAGCCGTCCATAGCACTAGCTGTCAGCAGGAGCTGGGACGAAAATCTTCCTTCACCCTAGCATAGAATATAAAGTACTGTTTTTAGTCTTATGGGGACATTTGAGATTATGCCAGGTCCCTGAACCAGGGACAGTCACCAGAAACTGCCATGTAGTGAGTAGGCAAGACTAATTAGATCTGTCCATGGAGCCAGAGATGAGGTCACCCTTCTTGAGTCTTTACGAAATGGGTGATTACCTGAGTGAATCAGAATTGTATTGGGAAGGAAGAGTACAGGGGATGAAGTCTGGGTCAACAACTTGCAATGTGACCCATACATGTGTGTTCATGACTCAGGTCCAATTCTGTAGGACCCAAGAACCTGAGTAGTTGTGAAAACACAAGACATTTAGGGGAAATGATTCTATCCTCATTTTCCTCCCACCTCCCTGTGCTCCTGACAACACCTAGTGTGTACTCTACACCCTCCCCATTCCAATATTGCCATAACCCCAGAGTTCCATCTGTAGGCTTCTGCTCATCTCCCTCAGACATCAACTAGCAAAATATGCTAACACGTCAAAACCAATATCATCAATGCTAGTTTCCCTTTAGTTTGAACATCTATTTATTTTTTATTGGAAAGGCAAACATACAGACAGAGACACAGAGAGGAAGATTTTTAATCAGCTGAGTCACTCCCCAAGTTGCCTCAACGGCCAGAGCTGAGCCAATCCAAAGCAAGGAGCCAGGAGCTTCTTCCGGGTCTCCCATGCAGATGCAGGGTTCCAAGGCTTTGGGCCATCCTTGACTGCTTTCCCAGGCCACAAGCATGGAGCTGGGTGGGACATGGAGCAGCTGGGATACAAACCAGAGCCCATATAGAATCCTGGCTGGTTTAAGGTGAGGACACTAGCCACTCAACTACAGCGCAGAGCCCAGTGGTTTCCATTTTAAGTTCCAGATGTGTGTTTGTACCTGGTCAGTACAAACATCATTTTTTCTATTGGCATCACATTCGTGTAGATACACTTCCTTCTCTTGATGTTCATAAGTGATTGGTGACCCTTAGCTGCCTCTCCTTCCCCCCGAGTAGCTCTGTGTCCTCTTCTTAATCATGTCTTACCTGGATGACTGGAGGGACATCCTCAGTGGCCCTTACTGCCTCGTGTTTAAATTCCCTACAAGCCATTTTCCTCTCTGTATTAAGGGGGGGATCTTTCTAAAATATGTCCCAGTTGCTATATCCTTGCCTAAAAAAACTTGTCACTGTGTTCCCATTAACAGTTCACACCTCTGAGCATGGCACTGAAGATCCTGCATGATCCCCCTCCTTTGTACCTCCTTATCTTCAGGGATAAACTGACAGACTGCTAAACTCTCGCCCATTGAAACTGCCCACAATCTGTCCACAGCCACCCCCAGGCCCTGCACCTGTGTGCCTTCATCCATGTCATTTCCTAGCCTCTCTTGCCTCTTGCCCAGCTCACTTCTACTCACAAGACAATCTGGTTCTCTTTCTGCTCTATGACTCTCATTGCTGTCCTCCATCACAGCAGCCATCCCCATGCATTCTAACTGTACCAGCAGTTTTCAGTTTTCCCCCAGCCAACTCCTTCTTGGTAGTAGAGATATGGACCTGACCATCTCTGCATTCTCAGGATCTAACATAATAGTATGTGCTGATCAAATGAATGAATGCAATTCAGAGATGAACTGATGGTGTCAGAACCTCTGAACGCTCATTGAGACTGCACTATGCATCAGCTACTGCTCTTGGTGTTGAAGATATTGCAACAAAACACAAATGGAATCTCCAAGGTGGAATATGCAGTCTAATCACTTGTTTCCTCACCTATTCATTCAGTTCTCTCTCTCTCTCTCTTTCTCTTTCTATTTCTATTTCTCTCTCTCTTACACACACATTCAATCCTGCTTTAGTGTCTCTATCTACTCCTCACTCTCAACCCCAAAAATGTCAAGCAACATGAGTTGTTTAGTAAATGTTTGCTCAACTCATGATACACTGACAGATTGACAGATGGTTAACTACAAAATCCTGGACAGCAAGGCAGTTTGCCCCCTTGAAGATGTTCTGACATATCTCAGCTGATGAAGAACAAGTTAGAAATACCAGTCAACTCAAGGAGTCACCAACACTCTCCACACTTCAGTTGAGCAGACACTGTAGGGATTTCCCAGGTTATTTCTTTTTCTAGCAACCAGGCAGATCCTGACTTTTTCTGAGGCTCATTGTCCTGAGTCCTGCAAGCAGGAACATCTTCTGACCTTCTCTCTCTGACATGAGATCAGGCCCTATGAGGATTCTTTCACGTAGAAAGCAGAGGTTCTCAGAAACCTGGAATTGTGCGTCCAGCCAGCACCGAAGGAGTTGAATGTCCCCCTGAAGGCCTCTCAGGCTCTAGTGAACTTCTCCCAGTGGGGAAATTCCTAAAGCTCCATCTCTGTTCTAGAAACACAGACACACAGAGTTCCTCCTGTCCCCAAGAGAGACACACATGCCTCTAGCATCCTGTGAATCCCCTTCTGGGATTTCAAATTCCCTTCAAGGGAAAAAGAATAAAACTGAGACATTATCCCCGCCTGGGCTCTCTTTGAAACTGATGGGGAAACCCCTATCTAATTCCAAATTTCCCCAAACTCTGTTTCCCTTGAGGATTCCTCTGGTTTTTTCCTTTGAGTAAAGGACATGTATCTCAGGCCCAAGGGGTACACACTGTCCCAGCAAGGAGCTGGAACAGTTCTTGAAGTCTAAGGCACCTAGTACTGAAAAGCCCCACAGCGACGCCTTCCTCAACAGCTAAGAAAACTAAAGGTTCATGTCTTTGATTTCCGGGGCTGCTATGGAAAAGTATCAGAGGCTGCATGGCTAAACACAAAAACATATTTTTTCACATTTTGTGCTCTGAGAGTCCAAGGCCAATACCCAAGAGGCTTGGCTTCTCCTAAGTTTTCTGTACTCCCCTCCTTCCTGTCCTCCTTTGAACTTTTCTCGGTGACAGTGCATTCCTAACACCCTTTTTTGTGTCTACATTCTCTCTTTTTATAGGAACACCAGATTTTTTTAAAGATTCATTTATTTCTATTAAAAAGTCAAATATAGGGCCCTGCGGCGTGGTCTAGCGGCTAAAGTCCTCGCCTTGAAAGCCCCGGGATCCCATATGGGCGCCGGTTCTAATCCCGGCAGCTCCACTTCCCATCCAGCTTCCTGCTTGTGGCCTGGGAAAGCAGTCGAGGACAGCCCAATGCTTTGGGACACTGCACCCGCGTGGGAGACCCGGAAGAGGTTCCAGGTTCCCGGCATCGGATTGGCGCGCACCGGCCCGTTGCGGCTCACTTGGGGAGTGAATCATCGGACGGAAGATCTTCCTCTCTGTCTCTCCTCCTCTGTGTATATCTGGCTGTAATAAAATGAATAAAATCTTTAAAAAAAAAAAAGTCAAATATACAGAGAGGAGGAGAGACAGAGAGGAAGATCTTCTGTGTGCTCATTCATTCCCCAAGTGGCCGCAACAGCCAGAACTGAGCTGATCCAAAGCCAGGAGCTTCCTCTGGGTTTCCCACATGGGTGCAGGGTCCCAAGGCTTTGGGCCGTCCTCAACTGCCCTCCAAGGCCACAAGCAGGGAGTTGGATGGGAAGCTGGGCTGCCAGGATTAGAACTGGAATCCTGGCAAGCGCAAGGCAAGGACTTTAGCCACTGGGTAAAGCACCAGGCCCCAACACACCAGATTATTGTATTAATGTGCACCCTCATGGCTTTATTTTAATTTTATCCTCTAAGATGTTATCTTCAATACAGTAATGCCCTGGGTCAGTGGCAATTGGACTTAACATAGGCATTTGAGGACCACAACTGAGCCCATAACCCTAGGGAACTGAAGATTCCCCAGGGCCTTCCAGTAACTGACTTTCCTTCAACATCTGAGCCTCCAGGAAGACTGCTCTGGCTGGAAAGCTCAGACTGCCCTCACTCAGATCCCTTGTCTCCAAGACTCCACCATGTTCTTCATAATTCTTGTCACTTCCACCATGAACACAGTCACAGGCAGGCTCTAGAAGAAGCTCCAAACTCCATGTCTTGGCTAACAAAGTCCCAGTAGTATGTTGTCCCTGTTACCCTTGCTAGAGTCATGGCCATCTCCCTGGGCCACCCTCATTCCTGATGTAGAACCTTTGTGCATGCTATTCCCTCAGCCCAACATGCACTTCTCTTGGACAGCTTCTTGCCATTCCGAGTCCATCCTAAACACAACCCTACACAAGCCCTTTCATAACTGGCCAACCTAAGCCACTACCACGTTGATTTTCTGCATAGCACACTCAGCATCACCTAATGTTGTCCTAGCTGTCAATTCAAAATTCATTCCCGTGTTCATGTCCAACTCTACCACCTCTCACCTTCCACCCCACACCTAGAATGGAAGTGACGGAAGAGCAGAGATTGTTCTGTCTTTTCATTACTGTACCCTCTATGCTTACAACTGTGCCTCGTCTGTTGTGGGTACTCAAAAATGTTACAAGAATAAAGGACAGTACAAGTGTTGGGCCAAACCAGAGTTTTTGCAATGACTGTACCATTGGCAGAGCAGGCCAGAGTTGTGGACTGATTGCTTCTGTTCCCAAAATGTCATTCACACAAAACCTATGCCCCAATAACATAATATTTGGAGGTCTTCTGAGAGGTAATCAGGTTTAGATAGAGTCATGTGGATAGAGACTTATGGTGAGATTAGTGCCCATATGAGAATAGAGGGGGCCAGAATTTGCTCTCCCTTTCTCTTTCTTTCTCTCTCCCTCTCGCTCTGATAAGTGAGGAGGATGATGACCATACAAAAGCCAAGAAGTGGACCTTTCCAAACAGCAAATCTGACAGTAATCTAGCTACCTGACCTACAGAACCACTGGAAATGCTGTTGTTATTTAAGTCTCCCTGTCTGTGGAATTCTATCACAGCAGCCCGAACTGGGACAGTTAGGGATGGGAGATGTCTTGGGCATTGCAGGATGTTTAACATCCACCCTCCACTCATGACAACCAATGTTTAGAAGTATCTCTAAATATTGCCAAATATCCCCTAGGAGGGCACAGTCACCCTTAGACAGCCATTCCTTAGACTACAAGCTCCCAGATAGCAGAGGTTGTGGCAGAACCCCTCCGATTTCTGTTGTTTCCACATAGTAGATGCTTCATAAATATTTACTGAAGATTTCACAATTTCCTAAAGCCCAGATGGACTTTTCCAGACCCACTCTTGCAGTAGCATTTAACAACTTGCTGTTTATATGATTTTTAATAACTCACTACTCTAATCCTCAGCGTCCTCACCTGTTTTTTTTTTTAATTTTTATTTTTCCTGATACACTTCCATAGGCTCAGGGATTTCCTATTTCATGTTCCACATTCTCCCTTCCCTATAGTACTACCATAGTATAGTCCATCAACAATAGTCACAAGTCCATCATTCTGCTAATCCCTAGCTAATCCTTAGAGTGGGACCCGGCCTTCTAAAGCACCATAACCCATTGAATAAATGTGCTACTTATTGTTGATTGATTCCCAAGCAGTGCACTTTTATCGTCTCTTGCTAACACTTGCCAAAAGTCTGTGTCCCCTCGTCTTTGCTGGAAGCTTTGCTTGGGTATTTACCATCATCACCCCACCATCCACTCAACTCTCTAGAAGTCATGGAAATTCCCAGATTTTGTACAGCTCCATTCCTCCCTCTCACCTCCTCCTCTTTAAGTACAGACTTACCAATGAGACCTCTGTCTCTCACAGCTCGTAGGTAACTTTGCCACAGAGAGGCCTGGGTTGTGGGAGATGCCCTGGTTCCACATCCTTCAGAAAGGAAGTACTTTCCACCTTAAATAGTAACCTTCCTTCATGACTGATGTTCCCAACCTTTCTTCAAGATGCTTCCAGATAGAACTCAATGTTTAATCTCTGGCATAGCACATCTCAAAGCTCATCTGGTAGCAAAAGAGTGGATGGCTCATCCATTCTAGCTCAATCATTAGCATCTATAGAAGGGGTCCAGGAGTTCTGGACCAAGAGATTGTAACATATTCCCTACTTCCCTCTGTCATCACATCTCAGCAGGGGAAAAGATATTACTAGAAATTTGATCTCTTGGGAATCATGAAAGAACACACGATCTGCTTTTTAGATTAGGAAATGCACGTCATATTTCTGTGATTTCTAAAGCACAGTGTAATTCGTAGTTTTTTTTTTTCAAAGCAAAGCTACTAGCACACACAAAGGCAAACTACTAGCGCCACCTCATGGACATGAGACATACTTCCCATACACACAAGCTCTATGCCATGTTGGCTGCTTGCCAGGTGACAATAACATCACGTCTCTCACAGTCAACTTCATCCCCACGCTGCTGTCAGTCTAGACTGCAGCAGCAGCAATAGGGCAGACAAGGCTGAGGTGCCTCTCGCTGCCTGTAGTCTGGATTCCGTCAAGCAAGGACTCCTTCGAGCTGCCCAGGCAACCTCTCAATTCCTCCCTGTCCTATCTTCTGGCCATTCCTGAGCCCAGGTCCTGCCTTGCTTCTTATTAATAAATGACACTTTTCTGAACCTAAACTTCCCACTTGAAAATCCACATTCAGGGTAACTCAGACAGCTCTGCTCCCTGCTCATGGTCTGCTGTGAAGATGTGCCCAAAGCCCAAGGGTGTGCCAATTTGTCAGATGATTGCCCTGAAGGGTATACTTGGTGACGTGACTTTTAAGTTCAAACACACACATACCCAAACACACAAGAACTGGCTTTATTCTTTGGATGTTGCAAGTTGAATTCACAGCTGCCCCAAGTACAGTTGCTCCCACCAGTCTGTTCTCCTGGCACCCACCCGCTGCCAGGCTTCCTCTGTTCCTCATGCAAGGCTGTCAAATCTCTGACATGTGGAGCACAGCACATCCATCCAAGTCAAAGACTCCAACCTCTTCTGGGTGTCCTTGAATCAGTTCATAGCAAACACGAGATCTGATGTCAAACAGTCAAACTGGCACCTGATATCCAAAAATGAAACCTTGTACATCATCATAAGAGGAATTCTAGGATCATGACTTCAACCATCTGCCAGAGTCAGGAAGATAAGTAAAACAGTGGTCCATACCAGGCTGAAGACAGTCTCTGTCACAGCAAACTTTCAGGTATGCCCATCATGATGGTTAATTTTAGGCATCAATTTGGTCTACATATTGGGTCAGTCATCATTCTGAATGTTTCTTGGGGATAAGAAAGGCATTTAGAGCAGTGAATTTTGAATTAAGCAGATTACTGTCTGTAATGCAAATGGGCCTCACCCAATCAGTTAAACAAAAACTGCCCTTAACCAAGCAAGAAATAATTTAGCTCACAGACTGCCCTTTGGCTCAGACAGGACCTTTCTGGGTCGCCATCCTTCCAGTTCACCATGCAGACATTGGCCTGCACCCCCGCAGTCACGTGAGATACTTCTTTAAACTGTATCTCTGTCTTCACACACACACACTCACTCTAACAACCACAAACATGAGCCTGTACACAGTACTTCAAAAAGTTCATGGAAATGCATGTGATCATGTTTTACAGATAAGTTCAAACTATATTTAGAATTACATATTAAATTTAATGTTGTCAACCATCCCATTGGAGGAGGGGAAAATCAAGACTAAGAAAGAAACAAAACGAAACAAAAACAAAAACAAAAAAACCCACAATGAGTCAAGGTTTGTGTCTGTCCAAAATTCAATTTCTGGTGTTTTAAAACTGCCATGGGAAGAAATTAGTACACCTATCAAAAACACAATGTCAAATTGATTTACGTTTTCATACAGATCAAAGTGGATGTTTGTGTAGTACTATGCATGTAGTCATATATGCACTGTGTAAAGATAGGAGCTCAGTGACATTAAAGACCTCCCATATGCCTTGGGCTCCCACTGTTTCAGGTCCTTCGAGTGTTCAGGAACTTCCAGCTACTTCTTCAGTGTGCATCTCACAGGTTCTTCTATTCTTCTATCATTTTTTGCCTTAAATCTGCCTCTAAATAGACAGTTGGTGTAAGTGGTAAGTCTCCAGCTCTCAGAAAGTCTTATTCATCAGTCTGACTCCTATGAAAGATTCTGCTTCAGGCCCGGCGGCGTGGCCTAGCGGCTAAAGTCCTCGCCTTGAACGCCCCGGGATCCCATATGGGCGCCGGTTCTAATCCCGGCAGCTCCACTTCCCATCCAGCTCCCTGCTTGTGGCCTGGGAAAGCAGTTGAGGACGGCCCAAAGCCTTGGGACCCTGCACCCGCGTGGGAGACCAGGAAGAGGTTCCTGGTTCCCGGCATCGGATCAGCGCCCACCGGCCCGTTGCGGCTCACTTGGGGAGTGAATCATCGGATGGAAGATCTTCCTCTCTGTCTCTCCTCCTCTCTGTATATTTGACTTTGTAATAAAATAAATAAATCTTTTAAAAAAAAAAGAAAGAAAGAAAGATTCTGCTTCACAGTCCTTTACTAACACTGGAAATTCAATACCAGGACTTCCACCAAAAGAACTGCCAGGGGCTTCCTGAGTAGGTTCGGCTTCTTTGACTCTAGGCATTCAGGTTTCTCTTTCAGTTAAAGGTAATGGCACAGGATTAAATTGTTGTGATGAATCAGCAATAGGGGGGTGCGTCCTTATATGCAGCACTATTTAATGGTTGTTCATTTTCCAAGATACTGAGGTAACAGGGATTCACAAGAGAGCTATCTTGGTCATCTTCATTAGCAGTTTCTTGCTCGGATGGGACAGTTGTGCTTTGGGTGTCTTCCAAGTCATTTTGTAGAACCTGATTGCCATGTTCATTCTCTTCTGCAGCTACTTTTTTGATCTGGAGTGAAAGCTGGATATCTACACAGCTCTCTTCAAGCTCTTCATCCTCATTTTCATTGTCTCCTTCCATAATTAATTAAAGCTTGAACTTTAGCCTAAGACAATTAATAGGCACCAGACATCCTTCACTTTCTTCATCATCCTCTTGATCAGAAATGCCGGGCCTGACCTTCATCACCATACAACTCAGGTGTTTGAGCTGGCTTCACTGTTTCAGTCTCATCCTTGTCCTTATCATCAATCTCTCCAGCAGGCAACCCATGATCTCCTTCAAGAATCCTTTTGGTTTCTTTGGATAAGCATGTAGCACTTTGGCTGTTTCTATTCTCCTTTTGCATCTCTGTTGAACATTTATACTATTATTGTCCAAATATTGCATGAACTTAATGAAAACTCATTCATGAAACAGTACTTCAGATAACTCTACAACAAGGTCTTCTCTGCAGTCTTTCAGTTTCCTACCAGCAAATTTTGTAGGTGAATCCTGTAATACGCTTTCACGTTGCTTATGAAAAAAAAACTTTACGAAATCTTTGCTCTCTCATCATTTTGCTAGATGAGGGTCAAAGGCATGCATCTTAGTGAAGAAGTTGAGATTAGCGTACTTCATTCTTGTGTTCCTTCAAAAAGGAATGATTTCTTTCATAATTGCTTTAATTTGTTGATGCAACTGTTGAGTATCAATTCTAGGACATGGGATGTTTGAAGCATCACTTACAAGCTGTTGTGAACTACGTCCCTTCTAAATTATTGACTGTATTAGTTGCAACAGCCCCATCTTCATCCTCAATAGTCCTACAGGAACATCTCATATCTGAATTGCTTCCAACTATAGTTGAAAGTTCACACACACACTATCTTTTAATTCCACTTACAATGAACATCCATTCCCACCCTGTGAATCCCATTCCTCCAGAGAACATTGAAGAATGTACCTATCAAGAGACCATCAAGTAGGCCTAGAATGGTGGCCTAGCAGCTAAAGTCCTCGCCTTGCACATGCCAGAATTCCATATGGGTGCCAGTTCTAATCCCAGCAGCCCCGCTTCCCATCCAGCTCCCTACTTTTGGCCTGGGAAAGCAATCAAGGATGACCCCCTTGGGACCCTGCACCCATATGGGAGACCCAGAAGAACTCCTGGCTCCTGGCTTCAGATCGGCGCAGCTCAGGCCATTGCGGTCACTTGGGAAGTGAATCATAAGACAGAAGATCTTTCTCTCTGTCTCTCTTCATATATATATATATATCATGTATAATATATCATATCATATATAATATATGATATATATTCATATATATAAAACCAGGATATATAGCTGACTTTGCAATAAAAATAAATAAAAAAGAGATCATCAAGTGACTCTCACTTCCAATTAACCATGGGGACCAAAAAGAAAGGTTACCAGACCCCTGTCATCTGCTAGTCCATCAGTTTGGGCATATGAGCTATACCTGAGAGAGACAGAACCAGGATCCACTCTTCATTAATATTGCAGACTCTCTGCTCATCCACCTCCAGGAGGGAGTATTCTCCAGGTCCTTCATTTTCTGCATCCCAACCTTTTCTATCTGTATCACTAGTTGAGAAAATAAAACAGACAGCATACTATATATACACATACAGACCTGAATCACACATCACAATGTTCCCTCCCCAGTTCACAGTTGAGAAAGTGGCTGAAAGGCATTTAGTAATGCTTCCAAGATCACACCATCAGCAGATGATGGATGCTCAGAAGCTGGACTACTAAGGTCCAATACTCAAGACCTACCAGACGACTTAATGGAGACCATCTTCAAAAGTTCCCAGTTTCAGAAATCCAACCTGATTTGTACATCTCCAGACAGATGATCATGGAAACCTCCTCTCCTGCAGCAAGCTTTTGGGCCACCAGGGTTCAGCACACAGCACAGGCAACATACATGTAAAAGTCTTTGGATTTCTCCAATAGAATAACAACTTAATCACTCCATACAGCTGCAGCCAGAGAAGTAAATCTAAAGCTGAAATCTGAACCTGACACACCGCTAGTTGAAGCTCTCCTGTGGCTTAATTGCCCTCCTGCCCCTAGTCAGTACTTGTCCTGGAGGGCAGAGTGGGGCTGATGTCTTCAGATGAAGACTAGTGAGCACAGTGGAGAAGAGGGGTGATTCAATAGCTGGGTCAGGGTCAGGTGTGCCATAAATCTTCAGGGCCACCATGTTGATAACACTCCTTCTAGCTGGATAGGAGGATGCACACAGCCTGCCCCTCTGTGCGTTTCCCTCTGTTCTACATGTAAGGGCCATCTTTCTCTGTCCAGTGTTGTGGCATCAACAAACCTCATCACCAAAGCTTTCCCTAGCATTTCTTGCAAACACGAGTGGGGAGGAATCCTCCACCTCTGTTAGGATTCCCTTTTCTGATTGTAGGAATAAGGTTGCTCTCATCCTAGCCATTTCTCAATGTGGCCCCAAGTGGGACATCAAGAAACCTCCAGGCTGCCCCCAGAGTGATTCTTGGCAACGTGAGGACTAGCGGAGGCCAGGCTTTCTGCCAAATTCTGTTCTTGTGAAAAACCAGCTAGCCCACTCTGAGCAAACATATAAAATAATGTGTAATAAATGTCTCCTGAAAAAATGTTGAGGAAATTTTTCCATCTTTACAGGGTAAGGTTATAATAATGTCTTTGGAGTGCAGGATTAATTGTACAAGCTGTAGAAACCAACTACACAATCAAGTCCCCCACCTCCAAAAAAAAAAAAGAGGAAAGACAAGCAATGCCTGACAGATATATTCCCTACATCTATACACGCTGGTGATTGCAAAGGTCATAGATTAATTTCACAAATCTGTTTCAAATGATAGGGATGATGCTGCTCCAGGAACTAACAGCTTGGCGATTAGCTGCTGGGTATAGTAGGCAAAAGTGCAGCTTCAGATATACAATCCCTTACCTCCAGAAAGATCCCTGGGAATCATCAAAACGTGCAGCTGGAAAGGTCAGCACATTCTTGGAAACAGGAGGTTGAGTGCTTTGGGTAGGTAACATATTTAACAGAATATAGTCAGCCATCAAAACTTTGCTAAAGCAGGGTCACTTTTCCATACATCAGCAGTATCATACTTGCTTTCACATGAAGACCTCACAAGTCACATGTAATCACCAGTAAAACACATTCTTCACACAATAACCACAGAATCTGCATTCCATCACCCCTTGCAGATATCAAAATCCATAGCTATTCAAGTCCTTTATGTAGAATTTTGCAGTGTTTGCATATGGTCAACAAACATCTTCCCACAATAACCTTTGATCCAAAACCAAGAGCCAGGAGATTCCTCTGGGTCTTGGCTTTGGGTCATGCGTCTATTGTTTACCCAGGCTACAAGCAGGGAGCTGGATGAAAAGTAGAGCACCCAGTATTAGAACTGGTGCCCATATGGGATCCCAGCACATGCAAGGTGAGAATTTAGCCACTGGCCACCATGTCAGGCCCTGGTATTGTTTTCCTTGGCAAGGGTCTGTGTCAGGTGTTGTGGTGGTAGTCAGTGCACACCTTGGACAACTAACGGGCCAGCTGAAAATGGAAGATGAGCTGGTAGAGTCTGAAGCTGCACTGAAATGACACTACTAATCTGTCCCAAGCTCCAGGGTTCTTTACAGTTCCACTCCTTTTGGAATCTTCTTTCCATAGTAGAAAAACAGAAGGTCTGGAAATGGGCATTAATTGGATTATTATGACAATAGTGTGAATAAGAATGGTGTGAAAAGTATGACCTACGGGTGTTGGAAAGAGCCCAAGACCCTAAGTTAGATTTGGCTTTGAAGTTCAGTTTCAGCTCTTGTCCTTGAACAAGTGCGTGAAATTATCTAGTTCATAAGTTTTCCTAATGAAAGAGTGGGTGAGAATGTTGATCTTTCAACTCATGAGCATGGAAACTGTATTGAGTGGAAAGAGTGTAGCTTTGGGACTGGAAATTCTGGATTGGAGCCTGATTCTGTCTCTTTTAGACCAACAAATTTAAGAAAGTCATTGGATTCCAAGACTTCACTTCTTCATCTATTAAAATGTATTAAGAATAACTTGTACTTCTGAGGAGGTTGTTGTGGGTGGTAAGTGAAAAACTTGCTAATACTACTATGACAATTATTAATATCTTAATAGTACTAATAATGACCATAATAACTTCCATCCATATCTTTTTATAACAGTCCATATCTGCATTCTAACACCACCTACCCCTCCCTTTTCTAAATTCTCAGTGTCCCTGGCCAGACACGAATCATTCGTCTTTAGTCTCCCTTCTTACCCAAGAGGCTGCTAGGCTCAACAGCACTGCTAGTTACACTTGGACTTCCATCTGCTAAGCAGCAGGTACTTATACATCATAGACCATGAATAGATGAACTGTAGCATCTAATGTGAATGACACCCCCTAGAATAGTGCAAGGCAGAATTTGTACAACTGTCTATGGTGATGTTAGCATCTACCCATCCATCCACAGACCTCTAGATCTTCTCCTTCTAGATTTGCATGTAGGCAAAAGATTCAGCTTTTCTGGTAGGCGTTCTGCCACTCCGGAGGCTATATTGCAGAGTTTTCCACATTGGAGACATTAGAGCATTTCCCAGTAAAGGCAGCTTGCAGAGAAAGGACCTGTGAATAAGGTTGAAATCTATGAGACTGGCAACTTGGTGTATGCAGGTGGACTCAATGTTTGCTTAAATGCAGGTGTCGGAAACTTGGGTGCCTGGAATTTGGGAGGGAGAACATACAATCCCAGAATAAGAAGAAAGAACAACCTCAAATGGATGAAATGCATAGGGACTTAGGTTAGCTCTCTGAACTAGACAAGGTTAGTTTTGAGTTCATTTTCATCTTCTAATTGAAGTGCAATGACACAGAACCTTGCCAAATTCAAGAGTCAGGAATTTAGCCTGGCCTTGATATTGCCTCCTCTTAGAATTTGTATGTTCCAACTCCAGTGTGGCTGTATTTGGAGACAGCCTATTAAGAGTTAATTAAGGTTAAGTGCGATGTCAATAATGGAATTCTGATCCAGTGAGGTTGATGGCATTATAAGAAATTGAGAATAAGGACATCTTTTTCTTTCTGTATATGAGAATACAGTTGGAATATAACCATGAAGAGAGGGCTTGTCAGAACCTGACCATAATGGTACCCTGGTCATTGGCTGTTAGCCTTGGAACTCTAAGAAAATAATTAGTATGGTTTATGTTCCAACTCTGTGCTGTTTTGTTATGACTGCTGGGGACAGACTAAAAAAGACTCTTTGCAACCGAAACCAGCAAGTATATATTTCAGAGATTTATCTTCTGATATCAAGAAGAGGTAGGAGAAGGTAAGATGAGGCTGGTACATGGCCTTACAGAATCATGCAGTAGTCATGCAGAATCTCCTGTTTTTCATCTTTAAGGATTCCATCTCAAGACTACCTCATGGTCCAAGATGGTTGTTGAGTTCCAGCAACATCTCAGGCAGCAGGAGAAAGGATGAGAGGCAAAAAAAGAATGGCTTTGCTGGCTGAGTCAGCTCCCTTAAGCAATCCTTATGGAAGATACCCCACAACCTGCCAAGCATCTCTGTTAAAATTAGTCTTGTGTCCTTGCCTAATCTGAAAGGACATCAGAAAACTTGATATAAAAGCTGGATGGATTTCTGCCCAAAATAAAATTGGGATCTTGTTTCTAATGAGTCATAGATGTAAGTAGGCAGCCCCTCTGCCATAGGGACCATTTTATTTCAAAAGATTCATTTGTTTGAAATGCAGAGTGGCAGGAAGCAAGAGAAAGGCTAGGAGATTTTTCTCCATCACTAGTTCACTTCCCAACAGCCAGAACTTGGTAAGATCCAAACTGAGAGCTTGGAACGGCATCCATGGCTGGCAGAGACCCAAACAGCTGGGCCATCATCTGGTGCCTTCTCAGGGGCTTTAGCAGCAGCTCAGACTCAAACATGCTTTCTGGTATGAGGATGCAGGCCACACGTGTCCTAACCAGTGGCTTTCTTGACCACAATGTGTCACGATTCATGCCCCCATGGGTAGCTTTCGCCTCTCTATTTACACACTGTTTTGTTGAATCACTCCTTTTTTAAAAGCAGCTGGCAAGCTCAGGTGATTCTATTGCTCAGTGAATCTTAACTGAATTATTGAAATAGAATGCCTGTCAAACCATGACATTGATCGAAGGACAGGGAGGATGTGAGCTTCTTTTTGAAGCTGTGCTGGTCAGGGCCAAAACAAACATTTCTTGTAACTCTAACATGGCTTGCAAGAAGCACCACTGTTCCAGAAACTCAGCATGGGTCAGAACTTGATCTTTCCTTTGTTGTGGCTTCACATGGCAGCTATTCGTTAATACATTACACAAGGTAGCTACTGGTGCCCTAGGAAAGAAATTTGTGACTCATGAAATTACTTCTAAGCCACAAATGTATTAAGCTAAAGTAATGAGGCAATGACTTCTTTTTAAACCTATATTTCATGTAGTACTTGCCAGGGATTGCTCAAGGAAAGTTGGCTTTGACATAGCATACCAGAATGCATTGAATATCGTCAAGCTATTTCAGAGTCTTTCTGGACGTGGAAACCCAGACCATATGCATTAGAACATGAGAAACTCTACTTGACTGATTCATACTTTGAAATGTAAATCATTATAGTAAAAACAGTATTGAGCATATGTAGTGTCACAATGCTTCTAGGAGGCATCGACAAAGAGCAAATATTTAATTTTCGCCTT
Organism: Ochotona princeps; assembly: GCF_030435755.1. Lineage (NCBI taxonomy): Eukaryota > Metazoa > Chordata > Mammalia > Lagomorpha > Ochotonidae > Ochotona > Ochotona princeps. The sequence goes on along the minus strand of NC_080840.1, from coordinate 15,072,480 downwards.
CAAAAATCTTGTCAGTTACTGAAAGAGATACATTGTGCATGGATGATAACTATGCAAAGTGGAATGAGAAGCAGTTACTGATATGGGAGCAGTGGGAAGCCGAGAAGAGAGGTTGAGGGTGGGTTGGCAAGGAGAGTCCAAGGAGAGCTTGGGGGTTGAGGTGGTGGTTAAGAAGCTTTGAGCCAATGAGGACTAAGGTTGAGAGAGTGGAGAGGCATTCCTGATGCAAGTAGCAGCATGAGGAAGGCTTGGAGAGAAGATGGCCTGGAGTTTCAGCGGAACCTGCCGAAAATCAAGCTGTGCATGTACATGTAAATATGCACTCTGGGAATAAGGGCCCCATGAGCAAATAAACTTGAAGAAAAACCAAAGATTTTAATTAATATTGGCACACTGGGGGCTCTGAGGAAGTCCTTTCTTAAAAGGCACACTGACATCTGTTTAATTTTGTTAAAGAAGCAAACACATTCATTTGAGTAGAGAAGAGGCATTCTACCTAGAACTATTATTTGCTGAATGTTTTCCTACAATATAGTTTGGAAAATATTTATGTGTCTGGAATGCAGGTCTTAGGCTCTTTATAAATGCTATCCAACAAGGATAGCTGTACTAAAATGAGAAGAGTTTGTTTTGGCTGGTACACAGGAGCATAAACATAATTTTCAAAAGTAATGGTGGAAAGGCATATTGAGATGAGATTGTGGGGGAGCCTTGAGTATCACATGCGTTAACCAGCATCCTTCTGAGAACAAGAATGAATAGAACATCAATTAAGAAATTTGTGAGAACAGAGGTGGGGAGGGAACTTGGGGGAGGGGGAAGGGAGACCCCAGTGCCAACTAAACCGTATCAAAGAAACAATAAAAAAAAATTCATAAGGATGTAAGCTAAAATAAAAAGGAATTTCAAGTTCACAAAGAGAGAGAGAGAGAGAGAGAGAGAGAGAGATTTGTTATAACATACTGCTTCACATGACCATGGAGGTTGAGAAGTCTCCTGATCTACTGTCTGTAAGCTGGAAAACACGAGAAGCTGATGATGTCATTCAAATACCTGACAGTCAGAGACTTGATGATGTGATTCCAGCCAGGTCTGAATGACTGACCAGCAGGAGCACCAAGGGCAGGAGACAGACGGCCCAGCCCCAGCACTCAGAGAAACACCATATCCTTTCTCCACTTTTTTTTTTTTTTACTCAGGTTCTCAAATGATCAGATGATGTCCACCCATAATGGAAGAGTCAATCAGCTTTATTCTGTCTACCAATTCAGATTCTCATGCGTTCTGGAAGCTGTTTCACAAGCATATCCAAAAATAACACTTAGTCAGGTATTGGGGTATCTCATGGCTCAGCCAAGGTGACAGACATGAAATTAACCATCGCAAAATGCAAAGGTGCTTGGATATTGTGTAGGCAGAGAGAATAATTACTATTATTGTCACACCTGGGAAGTATACCCTGTGTCCATTTTCTACAAAGACTTAACATTAAAACACATGAATATCTAGGCCCAGCACAATGGCCCAGTGGCTAAATCCTCACCTTACAAGCACCAGGATCCCATACAGATACCAGTTTTAATCCTGGGTGCTCCACACCCTACCTAGCTCCCTGCATGCGGCCTGGGAAAGCCGTGGAAGATGGCCCAAAGCCTTGGGATGCTGCATCTGTGTGAGAGTCTTGAAAGAAGCTCCTGGCTCCTGCTTCAGATGAGTTTAGCTCCTGCCACTGCAACCACCCGGGCAGTGAACCAGCAGATGGAAGATCTTTCTATCTATCCTTCTCTTTGTAAATCTGCCTTTCCAATAAAAATTAAAGTAGTACATCTTTTAGAAGAAGAAGGAGGAGCAGATGGAGAAGAAGAAGAGAAGGAGAAGCAATAACAACACCAGTCAGTACGACTTGGGGTGAATTTTAATTCATGAGTCAAAATTGCCTGAATGACTAATGTTGAAACCAGTTTCTGAGACATTATTTTGCTGAGAAAGTGGATTAGCAATGTCTACATGGGAACATTGATCATTGGAAATGGGAAGGTTGGAAATATGCTATCAGCCCAGCTTGATGACTCAAGTACATAGCAACTATGTCTACTGCAGAGCAATGCAAAGTAGCACACAAGACTGACCAGAGATAAATCCGTTTTAACGTCAGAAATCCTTCCTTTCCTCTCTCATCTGTCTTCTCCCTGTACCTTCCAACACTCACAGACTTACACATGTACACACACACACACACACACACACACACACAATTCTACCAAGTTAGGTCAAATTAAGGTTAGAAAAATCTTGAAGAGCAAACAATTTACACAATGGTTCTGCAGAGGAAGAATGCGTATGCAAGACTAGGGTGGTCCTACCAGCTTTGCTGTTGCAATGAGGTTATTAGGTGAAGATCATTTCAGAACTGAAGCATTTTTATTACACCTAAGAAATAGAATCTGGGCAGACCAGGTGAGCAAGATCTAAGATACACCTAAACAATGAACAGCAGAATCAGGGCTGTCACTCACAAACAGCACCAGCATCTGCTCCACTCCAGTCCCCATGACTTTCTTGTATGTGCCTTAAAAAGGCCAGCACAAGGACCAACACAGTGATTCTGGGAAACATACAAATATCCCAGAAAAGAAAAGAATCGGGTTAGGATTTTTCTCAAGGCAGAGGGAATGAGAGGTCCAAATATTTACCTTTTTCAGTTCTTGCTTGAAGTGGCTTTTGGCACCAGATCATATCATGGTCCAACTTCACCTACCAGCCAGTCATCTCCAGCAGAAAAATGAGGTCAGACAGGTGGTGTGTCTTGCCATGGTTGTACACAATAGACTCACGGCCAGGACTTGTAGCACATGTATAGAAACCAATTTTCAAGTACTTTCTAAACGTCAAGGTGAAACCCACCTCTTTCTCCCAGGCAGCTGTCACCCATTACTTATGGAGTCACCAGCCAGCATATTAAGAATGGTATGGAGTCTGCAATGGACCAATGTATCATACAAGATAGCATTATTTTAGAGAAACTAAAAACAAGGGTGTATATTGCTCACTGATATAAGTCAACAATAACTAGTCTAAGGATGGTATAGAAGCAACAAAGTTGTTTGGAACTCAAGATATTGCTTGCATGTTATGACATTGTAACAACATTCTAGAGTAGTTCAAGATGTTTTGCCTGAACTCCAGCCTGCACCTTGGTCAGTATTGGAGAGAGGAAGGAAGAAGAAAGACATGCCTTTTCCCTTTAAGGAAACTTCTTGACTTCCTTCATCACCTTTATTTCATTGGCCAAAACTGAAGTCACTCAAGTGTGCTTACCAATTGCAAAGGAGACTTGGGACATGCCATTAACAATGTTCCATCTCCTTAAGGATGAAAGGAAAATGGTATAGAAAGACAACATAGGCTTATACCAACCCAAAGCCAACTTCCAGATGAATAGGGATTAGATAAAAGAATTATATGAGTAAGTCAAAGCAGACTCATTCCTTAAAGGCTTTTGAAGCAAGAAGAACATGAATTAGCAGAGAAGATGGAGAGAGTTCTGAATGGAGGAAATCTCATGGTTAATGGTCTAGAGAAAAAAACATAAAAGTTATCAGTTTGAAATATCAAAACTGAATCTACACAATATTAAATGAAAGGAGCACAAGTTGGGAAAAAACTAGCATTAGTTAATGGCTTTCTCCTGAACCAGGTACTGAGCAAGGCACTTGGCAAATATTATCACATATTTCTAAAATTATTTTGTAAGGGATATTTTTATAAATAATAAGCTAAGGCCAAGAACACAGAATGAGTGAATATCAGAGGAAATTTAGGGTCAGATTATATGTTTTAAAGTCTGTGGTAATTGCACCAATAAATATTTTTAATAATAGAAAAAGGAATGTATTACAATGGCATCAAATAGCTTGTAGAATTGACAAAAAATACTGATGAACCCAGTTCAACAATGGTGGTGGGGATGTAGGAATCAGGAGTGCTTTCATGGTCTCAACGGAGATGCTGCTGGAATGAATGTGCTGTGTGTGTGTGTGTGTGTGTGTGTGAGAGAGAGAGAGAGAGAGAGAGAGAGAGAGAGAGAGGCAGGGAGGGAGAGAGGTGAATGATTCTACGACACAGTTTATTTGGAAGAGATTCCGTTTTCTGCCTGTTGTACTAATGTAATTATAAGAAGTGACACTGTATGTCAAGTGCCTGGTTCAGGAGAAAGCCATTAACTCATGCTAATTTCCTCCCAACTCGTGTTCCTTTCATTTAATACTGTGTAGATTCAGTTTTAATATTTCAAACCAATTGTTTTTATATTTTAAAGCACTGTTGGGTAATTTAGCTTCTTGAAAACAAGATGAGTCACAACATCCAACTGAAACACAGTTGTGCTCCAGAAAAAGCAAAAGGAAAAAAATAGATAAATGGAAAAGATTGTGCATAATGTCCCTATCGGTAAGTAGAGGTTATATTACAATAATATACCCCAAGAATGTAAATACTACAACTATTACAGAAGAGAGTATGGAGATTTCTCAGCGACTCAACCATCTGACTCCTAGAAATTGACCCAAATGAAATGAAATCAGCATATGAAATTGGCATTTGTACCCTCCCATGCTTATTCCAGCTCAATTCACAATAACTAAGGCACGTAAACACTCCAGATATTCATCAAATGATGAGTGTACAAAGAAAATACACTATATATACACTATGGAATACCACTGAGCTATGAAAAAATGTGTTTTGCCACAAAATAAATGCAACTGGAAACCATTAGACTTAGTGAAGTAAGCCAGTACCAAAACCATAAATATCATATGCTTTGTCTGATACGTGGCAGTTAAGATAGAAAATTTTTGAAGTATAGGAATGAAATGGTCATTTTAGGATATGATTGTCATATGTAGCTCTTGTCTATTCTCCTATCAAGCTGAAGTCTTCCTATTCTTTACTTATTCAAGACTTAATATTGTTTTTGTCCCATCCATCCTTATCCAGTGTGGACACTGAACAGACCAACAGAGCCCATAAAATATATACATAGACAAAGATCAGTTTTTAGAAATTAGCTCATAAAAAGTATGGCAGGACTACAAGTGGGAAATAAACACAGAAGTTAATGTCACAGTCTTGAAGCTGAATCTGCAGGGTAACAGGCTGGAAACTTCCTCTTTGGGAAACCTTGGTCTTGGCTCTTGAGATCTTTCCCTGATGGGATGAGACCCACCTTCATCTTAGAGAACAATCTGTTGTCTTCAAAGTCCATGGAATTAAATGTTAAGCTGGTCTAAAAATACCTTTATACCAACATCCAGATTGGTGTTCGACCAAGACACTTGGCACCTGTTTAAAGCTTAGCCAAGTTCATACAAAAACCAACCAAGTCCGCCACCTATCTCCAATCTTGGCCATGTTCATAAAACCAAATAAAAGATGTGAAAATGAAATCACATTGGCTCTGCACCTTTCCTCCCATAACTGATACATCCCACTCTCCCTCATGTTTAATTGACCAGAGCAAATCATATGGTCACACCTAACTTTAATGAGATCAGGAGAACATTATTTTACCATGCACCAAGAACAGAAACAAAATATTCATGAACAGCCTTAAGAAAGGCCACAGCAGCATGATCTTTCATTTTAAATAATAGCACCACTCTTCATCCCTTTCTCCTTGACTTTCTGTTCTAGTGGTCCTCAGAGAGGATCTCAAAAGAAGACAAAGCAGCAGACACCTCTCCTGCTCTCTTTCCTGAGAGCTCCATGCTAAATCTTTCTTAACATGGAGCTCTCGGCCCTTGAGAGTCTGAAAAGGGATCGGGCAGGTGCCCACGAGGTTTTGAATTGGCTGCTGGGAAAGGTAACCCCACTTGCTGCTCTGTTACCATCCTGGTCAGACATGTGTGATAAGAACCAAGGTGGCAGAGAGCTGTATTTCTCACAAACAATAGACAGAAATGAGGCGATGGAAGAGGTATCTAAGTCATGAGTTCTGAAATGATTTTCAGGCATCTTTATTCTGCTCTGGGGCATGTGCCAGATTTCCTCCTTGTGTTACTCTAGAGGCATTTTCATAGACAATTTCCATGAACTGAAGATCTGCCCCTTGGTTCATTGTCAGGTCAGGAGTAGCTACTTTCCCTAGTGCTTCCAAAAAGCAGATGAGTTCATTTATTTTATCCTGCTGAGACAGCCAAGCTTAATAAACATCATTGGTCCCAAGTAATCTCTGCTTTCCTTTAAAAAGAAAGGGGAAAAATTGTCACAAATGCTGGGTAAAAAGCAGGCTCCTTGTTTCCTCCTTGCTTGGCAACAGGTGAAATAAAGGCTTAGACAGAGCTGAGACTGGTGCCAAGGTAACAGCAAGGCAAGAAGGGAACCTACTTTAGAGCAAGGATGTGATAATAACAGAATGATTCGAGGTTGTTATGAAGGTTTTAGCACAGGCAGCTGCCTAGAGCCTCACTCTGGATGGCAGGTGTTCTTGGAGCATCCAGAGATAGACTTCAGCTCCACACAGTAGTCCTGAAGCCTCAGCAGGTTATTCCCCATCCCTTTGCCCCCCTGTCCTCCTCTCTAAAATGGAAATAATCACACAGCTGTGAGGATGAGAGCAATCTGCAGAGCAGCCAGTCCAGCATTCATGATCATGAGTGCCATTCCCCACAGCTCTGAGAGAATGGGGCTTCAACCGGGTTGTGCTCCCTTGGCTCAGTTGTTTTCAAAACAGCACTACCGTTTCAGAGACAGTCATTCTTGAATGCTGCCCAGAGAATCAGGTACTTCGAAAGAAGAAAGGGGGAATTGGAGCTGGGTCCTGCCCCTCCCGTCACAAAAAGGCTGGATTCTTCATTCTGAAAGTGGAGATGCCATGCATGATTTCAACATCAAAAAGGTGCTAATGTGCAATGAAATGTAGAAACCTGCTATTCTGTGTCTCCTCTCACTCTCTCCTTCTGAGGCAAGATCATTAAAAATGGAATAAACATAGTCATCTAGTCATGATTCTTTAATTCATTCATTGTTTAATTTTTTTTCATGCATTCATTTATACACTGCTTTTTTCAGCAAGTTCCCAGCCCAGGCTGTAGGATGTCAACCTGAAGCAAACAGTGTCATTCCTGGGAGCTTACAGCTCCCTCTCCAGCAGGAGAGGTAGATAAGGAAACAGGCTGTAAATCAGCCATACCCAGAAGAGGCAAACATATTCCACAAGGAGAGAGTCTTCAAAACCCTCTGAAGACAGCTGAGAAAGACCTCCAGGGAGAAGAGCGTGTGAAGTGAAGCCTTAAGGACTGGCATGCAGGGTAGAGGCCCAAAGGTAAATCATCCAGATGTCTGGAAGACCAGAAAATAGGACCAATGAGACAGAAAGTATCCCAAAGCATCAGAATCCAAGACCCAGGCAGCCATAGCCCTTCCTGGCCAGGTTGCTTTGGTTGCCGTAGATCAGGTTGTACATTCAGTGATGGCCAGAATTCTGACATCTGAATGTGGCCCCTCCAAAGGGTGAGTTTTTGAGTGGTTCTTGATGTTTTTTGAACAAATAATACATTTTTCCTACTTGAGTTTGAATATGCATACAGGAAGCAGGCCAGGGTGGGCACCCCCAGGAAAATCGGGCACAAGAAAGAGCGGCTGAAGCTGCTGCAGCTTTCTCATGGCTTGCAGCTGAATTCATCTCACTCAGCCTCCGGAGGGACCAGTTCCTGAATGAAGTCACTGAGCCATGAAAAGAGGCCTGTGCAAGACTTTCAAAGTCAGACTCTTCTCCAGGTTGGCAATGGAAAACATAAAATCTGCTGGCTGAATCCAAGGCTCCTCCCAGCAGATGCAACAGGAATATTCTCAGATTGTGAAAACTGCGATGACTAATTCTCACTGCATACACCCAACTGTTGAGCCAGGTTCTGAAAGGCTGGCTCTTCCTACATTCCTATGAAAAGCAAGCGCTTGCAACACCTAGGGCATGAAGTCAAGGCGAAAGGTGTCGTTGCCTTAATGGTATCGTGATCATAAGTACAATAAGAGCTTGCATTCCCTGAGCATATACTCTGTGCCTTGCAGAAACTAACTCCTCTCAGAGGCTCTGGAGTTTGTAATAGAGGTACTTCAATGTTACAAAAACAAAAAGGCATCTAGAAAGTCTGCAATTAAGTGGTTTTTACATGTGGAAATCTACAAATGGCTTGTATATCATATGAAACAAAACCAATAACATCCATAAATAAGCTGACTGTGTAGACCTCAGGTGTCTCATCACATGTAGACCCACTCAAAGGTGGCACATTCAAATAAACAACTCCAGAACTCATGAAAGAAGCTGAGGAAAGGTGCCTCAGCTGTCTGAGACTAGCTCCAGCACTCTCTTCCTCTATGCCCTATCTCCAGGCAGTCACTTACCTACTTTTATCTCCGTATTTTCACCTTTTTTGACAGATGTTTATATTTTCTTATATTCTTGGACCGGCACCTTTCCATCCACCCCATCTTTCCCCTTACTGCCTCTAAGAGCCTCATTCTGCGTACAAGTACATAGTGAAAGTGAAAGGAAAAGTTTTACCTAAATGGAAACCAAAAGACAATAAAGGCGGCTATGCTTACACTGGGAAAACTTCCACTGGCAGCCAGAGAAAGCAGAGAGGGGAGAGAGGAGATGAAGCAGGAATGCTGGGTTGAGAGTAGAACATGACAAGCTTTGGTCTAGGCGTCAGCCTTACAGCAGGCATGGCATTCCTCTTCTGCCTACACCTTTAGCTGACACCACTAGTAAAGAACGGGATTTTTCCCCACTGTGCTCAGAGCCTCAGAAGGCTTCCAGAATCACATACACTATAGATATCAGAAAGCAGCGCATTTTACAACAAAGCAAGCAAGGGAACAAGGGCAGACATGTATTTTTGAAACATTGTCCCTGAAGGTTAGGTCAACTATGGGATATCACAGTGGTATCATGAACTCATGGCCAGACCCTACTTGTAGGCAGACCTCATCTCAAAGAAACCTGCATAGACAACGTTCTTGAAACCCTGAGATCTACAAGACTCGGGTCCACAAGAAGTCAATCAATAGAGGCGGAGGAGGACCGTCCTAGTAGCTAAAGGACAACCTTGAGAGACTTTTTTTGTATGAGCACACAGAGCAAAATATTCCTCGATTGACTACATCACTACGTGGAAACTTTGAGATCCAAGAAAGAAGTAAAGATTCACAATCCAAAGGTTCCAGGTGGTGGGGTGAGGGGGATTTTATAGAGGAGAGGTAAGAAAAAGGGCAATGCCAGCAATAAGACAGAATAAGAGATTATTTTGAACATAAACTTCATTTGAACTCCTTTTTGGAGAAAGCACATGGTCTAGAGACCTAACCATGCTCTGCTATATATATGAGCATGCCTCAGAAAGTTCATGAAAAAGTGAATTCAAAGAGAATGCTTATTTCCATAAACTCTTTCAAGCATCCTCAAATAGCAGTGTGACCTAGGGCAAGTCACTTCAGTTCCCTGAGCCTCAAATTTTTCATTTACAAAATCCAAGTCATTATTTTATTTGCATCCCACCTCACAGGGAATGTCAGGAGTATCTTTTGGCTGTTTCCCTTTCTCTTGCCAACACCAAGGTTTTGCTTTGGATACAGCTTTGTGAAGCCTTCCTCAAAGGTGCTCCAATAGTCCCTTGGTTGAGGATTGCGCCTGTGTTACAACACTGGGCCGATCGGACATTCACCCTGGAGAACAGATCCTGAGCAGGGTAACACAGATTCTGAAGGCAGTCAGAGCCAAGGCCAAGCACAGGTAGAATCCTGAAGACTCTAGCCTTTCATTCCCACTACCTAGAATAGGTCTGGGAGCTGAAATTGTGTGACCCAACTAGAACTCTCCAAAAATGTCCTCTTAACTACAGGATGAGCCAGCCTCACCGAGATCCCTGGCTGATAAAAAAAAAAAGCACCATAAGAGGAGATGATTCATGATAAAGTGCTTAGAAATGTGAGAGTTGTAGACAAACATGTACGATATTGCCCAATGTCTGCCACCCGAGGGACTTACTAAATGATTGCTAAGGTAGAACTAGTGGATGTGCTTGCCATTCATGGACAAACCTTCCACTCTTCTTACCTTTGTGTGTTCCTGAACAAAGCTACTCACTGCCCACCACGTCCCTTCATATCCTCTGAAGGTCACAGGCCATTGAGTCATCAGAAAGTGTCATCTGCATCACACAATGGCCAAGACCTCTATCTCCGTCTACCCCTAAATGCTTCTATTGCAGATACTTCCTAGAAAAACTAATATGAAAAGAAAATCCACAGGAAGCAAAAAAAAAAAAAAATACAGATGCCCTCAGTTCACACCAAGAATCTGTGAGATAATGAGAAGGGATGACCAGTTACCAATAGGGCTTTGCCCCTAACCAGTTTTGTCATTATTCGTTTGAACCACAGCTTGCTCATCTGTCAAATTCTGCTGCTAAATGAGGAAAGTCTCCATGGACTCCTCTAGGGCTGGATTCTGTCAAATGAGTTTGGTCCCACCTGACTTTAATGTCAGCCAGTCTCCTGTGCTCCATCTAATGGGCAGATGCTATGGAAACTCCTTGCCAGCATCCTTCAGGGTCTATCCCAGGATGTCTAAAGCCAACCCCATCCTAAAGTTTTAATAGGGTTTGTCTCCTCTGAAACTCACCCCAAAATTTCAGTATCATGAGATATTAAGAGGTGGGACCCTGTGAGACCTTCAAGAGGTGACTGTGTTCTTTCTCTCATGAACAGAGTTATCCATTTATATGATTAACAGATTAACTGATTGGTAGATTCATGGGTTATCTGAAGAAGGGACTGGCTATCTCTCACCATCTGAACGCTCTGATCACATCTGAATTCTGCCAGCAGGAAGACTGGAACCAGATGCAATTCCTCATCCTGGGTTCAGAACTATGAGTAAAAATGAGCCTCTTTCCCTTGTAACTTATACACTCTGTGGTATTATTGTGTCATTAGTACTATAAAACAGACTGAGATACCCCAGAACACAATATGTTTCATTAAAAACATCTGTATCTTTCTTGCTCAAGAAAAATGTCAGATCTCAATAGAAATCAAACTTCCATGGCAAAAAAAATCAAACCATATTCCTATTTCATTAGAAATGATAGAAAAGAAGAAATAACGTTGTGTCCAATTTTATTACACGCTATGTATAATTGGGAATTCTCACAAATGTTTCCAGCATGCTTACAAGCTGTTGAAAGTAAGAAAAAGTGATCCACAGCACAATGTTCAAACACAACCAGACAATGACACTGCCCAACATTGAGCGAACCCACCGATCCCTGAACGGTTGCTTGCCCGGTTCTTGCTGTAGAAAGGGAAGCACTAAACTTCGACTGGCCTCCCAATGAAATAGCAAAGTGGTGAAGGCGCCCTGATTTTTGAGGAGGTGGGGATGGATCTGGGAAAGATTAAACACTGCTCCTCTACAAGGTCTTGACTTCAGGCCTTCGCATATGAAACCAGAGCAGCCTCATCAACAGGGGCAGCCCTCCAAAATCCATCTTCTCTGCTCCTAAGACAAATCCATATGTCAGCACCAGCAGAAGCGGCAGGAATTGCCAGAACTGAGCAGTCCTGGCCCCACAAGAATGGAATTCACTCCAAATGCCCTGATTGTAAAAATTGCCATCAGGCGAAGAGAAAGCAGAGCCAGAGCAGAGCAGGCTCAGGTGGGTGTGCAGGCAGAGGCTGGCCAAGGCCAGTGCTTCAGGCTCCACCCAAAGGCTGCAGCTGCAGCTGGAATCCCATTATTGGGGGCAGGGGAAACTTTTCTATTTGTGCTTGGGTCCCCCTAGTGAAGCAGCCAAAGTACACTGGCTTGATCTCCTAAAGGAGGCCTGTGCAGAGATGGAACCTCTCCTAGGAAAGTTAAAACCAGCTGCCAAAACTGCGTTTCTCAACACCTTCCCTGCAGTCTGAGAACAATTCTGCAGCCAAGCAACTGATCAGCATGTAATTCACACCTACTGTTTACCCAACTTTGGAGATAGAGGGAAATGTGAAAGGAATCAAGCAACACATATCTCTTGGGTTCCTAGCAGTGGGGAGAGAGGGCACTAGGCTAATAAACAGGGTCCATCCCATTAGAATGCACACCAGACGTCATAGTACAAGGCCAACAGTCCAGTGTCCAGACTGCTTGGGTCCCTCTGCTGATTCCTCTGAGCACTGATTAACTGACCTCAGATTTTTCATTCAATGTGAGCATATTGACATCAATATATACACACTAAACACTCGATTACAGCAAATTATATACCAAAAAAAAATCTGTCATTGAGAATCATGTTTTCATTGGTGAAAAAAAGTATACAATCTACTACCTGATGAAAGGACTTAAGAGTCAGTGCAGGGGCGGGCATTGTGGTGCAATGGGCTAAACCACCACCTGCAACACTAGCATCGCATATGAGCACCAGTTCAAGTCCCAGCTGCTCTTCCTCTAATTCAGTTCTCTGTTAATGTGCCTGGAAGAACAGAAGAAGATGGTTCAAGCATTTGCACCCTGAACCCATGTAGGAGACCTGGATATAGTTCTATGAAGTTCCAGGCTCCTGGCTTCGGCCTGGCCAAACCATTTGGAGGATGATGAAGTGATATTTCTGTGTGTGTGTGTGTGTGTGTGTGTGTGTGTGTGTTTCTCTCTCTCACTCTGTGTGTGTATGTGTGAGTGTGCATATGTCAATAGACCAAGTGCTTGGATCCCTGCCACCCATGTGGGAGACCTAGAAAGAATTCAAAATTCCTGCCTTCAACCTGGCCAAGCCCCAGCATTTGTGGTGATTTGCACACTGAACCAATAGAACATATCTCTCTGTGTGTCTTTCTATCCCTCTTTGTAACTCTGCCTCTCAAACACACAGACAAATGTCAAAGAAAATCTCACTTAAATATAAAGCATTATACAAATTAAATAATTATTTATAGGAATACGTCCTATTTTCTAGATACCACTTTAGACCCTGACAGAAAAAAATAAGATCTCTAGTCTAAAAGAATTCACAAACTGTGAAAATCCCTGTGCTGGATCTCTGAGCACGAAAGGTGAAAAGCCTTGGGTAGTTAATCGTTTAGGAGCAAAGAGAGAGATGGGAGAGATCGCTGCCACGGACGGATCAAAGAAGAGAAAAGTAGCACTCTTTTTGGTGAAACCTTCAAATGAATGCACAAATGACCTAACAGCTGTCTGCAAAATATGCCACAGGTCCATTTCAATTAATGTTTGAACGTCATTGTCTATTTTCGCCTTGATCTCATCACCAATTTTTCTCAATGTGTACCTCCAACCCAGAACTCCCCGACAGCCCAACTGGCAGTTCTATCAGTTTGACACATCTACCTGGATGTTTTAAAAGTACCCCCTCAACTCAGCCAAACTAACACCCACCTCCTCCAGAAATGCCAGCTCTTCTCTGTCCTGTCTTCCCATGCACCCAGAATCTGTGGCTGACAACCTCATTGTCCTCCGTAACTTTCCACTTTCCTCATCCCTGGTCTTCATAGTTTCCCAAGTCTTAAAGATGCTACCTGGAAACGTTTTGTTATCAGTGTCTTTTCTTTGTGTATTACCAGTCACATTTCTCCTACACACTTGCAAAAGTGAGAGTCCCACTGTAATCTATCCTTCTGTAAATGCAGTTTTAATCCTCTTTTTCTAAAGCCTTCAGTAATTCTCTGCTTCCTGATTAATCCATTCAAAGTACTCACACAACTTCAAACCTCTCTGCAGTATGTCCCTGGCAATATTTGAACACCATTTATCAAGTGCTTTCTCTGTGCCAGACCCACCTCCTGTCCAAGTCTGTGGGAAGCAGAAATCTGTCAGTTCAGTCTCTATCCTCGAAGAGCCTCCCTTCTGAAGGAGGGATTGCGGTGACCATGGAAACCCACCTCTTAGATACACTTCAAGAGAACCTGCTGCAGGGAACATAGCTGGCACAGTTAGCTGTCAACTCCATGAACTCCAAGGCCATGCTTCCCCAAGCCTGCTTCTAACCAATGAGCGAACAAGACCATGCATGCCCAGTGTGGAGATTTTCTGATGAGCAGCTGGCTCAGGAAATCTCAAGATTTCCTAGCACCTTGGACTTTTTTTTTCCCTCCTTTCTTTTCACAGGTGCCAGGCCAGCAGTGAGGATTACAGGTTCTCCCTGGTTCCTCCTGCTTTCTTTTCCCTTTTATCCTTCACAGACATGTCCCGCCCACCCCGCCCTGCCCCCAGTCAACGTCTCTTGTGCTTCTGATTGGGTCCCTGTGTCTACTGCTTGGAGGACCCAAGCTGATTCATGAGCAGTTGTGCAAATGTGGGATTTCAGTTAGCCATGATGAGTACTCTGAGAGAGGTAGCCATGATGATAAGCAGACACAGAAGAGGAGAGAAGGGGGAATCTTGGGGGATGCTAGAACCTAGGACCAGACAGAGCTAGGAAGGACACAAGGTCAGCTGAATTAGCCTCCACTTTTCTAATAGTACTCTACATCCAAACTTAGCACACTTATCTGGAACCTCATGCTAATTCTGTCTTCCCACAATTTTCCTTTACTGTTGTTATGACCCTGAAGGGACCAATAAACAACTCCATTTTCCCACACTAGCAGATCAAACTGGAAAAACAGACATTCCTAGCCTGAGTTCAAATATTCCCTTCTGCTATGATAAAGATAAGAGGATATGGCTGTCCATGGGTGCCAAGTGAATCTGACTGCTGGATTCTCCTCCTTTGGGATCTCCTGAGACCACCGCAGCATAGTTTACACTTTGTTTCTGGGTCTGTGTGTGTTAGAACAAAACCTGGGTGAATCAAGGAAACCAAGTACATGCACTCAGCCTGGTACAGACAGCTGGGAGAACAAGCAAAGCCTTCCCCCTGGAGAATCATAGAAAATGATACTCTCTGAGGACAACCCATTCCCTAGAGGAGGAAGGACAGATAGAACCCAGATATGCCCAGTTTTCTCTTCTTCCAATACCCAGCCAGTTGTCACCCAACTCCTCCCAGGAGAGGCAAGAAGCGTCAACAAAAACAAGCTTCTTTAACACAGAAAGAAACTTAGGAAACTTAAGAAATGTTCTGCCTGAACAAAGTCTAGCTTTCTGTCTCCACCGCAGTCAGCTTCATTATCAAGTCCATGGAAATCACAGAAGGTTACCTACATATTTGGTTGCACCTCCAAGACCAAACATCGTTCCTGGGACCACAGATAAGTCTTTTCAACACTGTTCCTAGAAGATTCTAAAAAGCATAAGAACAGAACCAAACACAATCCATATGAAAATGAATTCAGATCCAATGCGGAAAATCCACCCCTTACTATTTCTTTTGTATCACGTTTCATGCAGCCAGATCATTTTCATATGTTCACAGGTCAAATTCTCCTGAAACTTAAAGTCTAAAGATGTTCTCGTCCTTATATTTCATCAAATCTCACAGTTCCCAAGAAGAGCATTTTGTGCTGTGTATTAAAAGCCAATAATCCAAAATCCATGGTTCTCAAGTGGAGTAAAAGCAAGCCTCTGTCTTATCACTAAATAACAGATTAAATCCTTAAGTTGAGCAACTTTTAAAATATTATTAACAAACAGCACATGAGAGAAACATATACATGAGACTAAAGTAAATGTTTAGTCTGCCTGGCTAAAGAAGGACTAGCCTTCTTCTTGTTAATGAAATATTCTGGCGAATGGTTAGCAGGATGGCTTAAAGAGACAGTGATTAAATTGCCAAATGACCTACATCCTGGCAATCCAAAAGAAAACACATTTGCACTAAACTATACAGACTGGGATTTAAGATGGAGCTGGATCTATCTTGTGCTTGAGTCAGAAGCCAAGCTAGGACCTTGCTGTGGGGATGGAATTGTTCCCAAGCCTATAGCAACAGATGCTCAGGAGGTAGGGATGCCGATAGGTGAGTCCTGTGTGTCTTTCTGTGCAGGATGAAGAACCTGGCAGGCTCATGGGCCTCATCTCCTCACCTCCCTTTCTACCAGGAACATGCATTTCCAATACCTGACACTGGTGGCTTCAGTAGCCACCGAACCACACTATCCATAGGCCCACATCTGTAGATTCAACTAAAACGGGTATAAAATATTAAAAATAGGTAAAATTGCCTCATCACTAAACATGCCCAGATTTTTTTCCCATGGTGATCATTCCCTATAAAAGTACAATGTAAATCTACTTTCATGGCATTGATCTTGTATTAGGTATCATTAGTAATTTAAAAATAATTTAAATTCTCTTCATTTGAGCTATCTATATTTCATTTGAAGATAATTTAAGGTGTACAGAATGATGTGCATAGGTTCTATGCAAAAACTGCCTTCTTTTAGGTAAGTGACTTGAGCATCCCTGGACTTGGCATCCAAGGCAGATCCAGGAACCAGTCCCCAGTGAACACCAGAGGATGACAGCATTGTATGGTACTTCATAAATTCATAGAATGAACAGATACTTGGTATTAAACAGCCAAGGTACCTAACATCCTCGACAAGGTAAGGGCAATCAGCCAAACGATACATGGTATTTGTGCTTATCCCATCTCCATTAAAGATAAATATTTTAGGAACTGCTGCTTCTTAATGATATCCCTAGCAAATGAAGCCAGGCTGCTGAGCACGGCTCCCAACATATATCAAATATACAGAAAAACTCCGTTAAGATTCTAATGTCACAAATCCTACATTAAGTAGAAACAATAAGCATTTATTTAACAGACACTCCCCACCCCCGCAGAGAGCAGAAGCTCCTTGCTTTTTGTGTATATACAAGTGCAAATACAAATTATTATGTGGGAGGAAACTAATGTTTCATATGAATAACCAAGAAAATTAAGTCACAGGCTATGGTGTGAGGCTGACTCTCCTCAGGCCACTTCTTTAGCCCTCAGTCTTCCCAACTCTTGTCCTCTGGCAGCCTGCTCCTTGCTAGCTTCATCTCTCTAGCATAGCACCTGCCAGAGAAGAAACAGATGCTCATCTTGGCAGTTCCTATCTGGCCACAGCGGGATTCTGGCTCCTCTCTGCCCCCTGCGTCGTGTGCATGCCCAGACACTACACGAGAGAACCCCAGGAATGAGGGCAAACCCTTCCACAGCCCATCAGGTACATATGTCAGGCCTTCCAAGAGTCAGTCACAGATTCTGCTGCCTTGGTTCTTCTCCACCCAGGAATCCCTGCTCCTTCCCACCCTACCCTCCGCAGCGCCCTCAGATCCCCGGCCCCATGCTTGTTTTTCTTCATTGCTGTGACTAAGTCCTGACACCACCTTAGCCCAGAGACATGCCATCTGTCACCTGACTCCCTCCTTGGCTGGGCTTCTTCCTTGAAGAGGCTACACTGAAGGCAACCACCAGGGGGAAGCACTTTCCTCTCAGCAGTGGGCATGGGCGTGAGTTCCTGCCACACCAGGCACCTGCACTCCAGCTGCCTCTCCTCCCAAATGGAGTCTTTCCCTTCTCCGTCCAACTCCCATCCTTCCCTCTCCTCTCCTCCACCACAGTACAGCCTCTGCTTCTGCAAACAGCCACGACTGACCTGGCAACCCCTTCCCTGTTACCATACCACAGTTTATACTCTGGTATCTTGACTGCATTCCTAGTGACAGTTTGACATGGGAACAAGCATGCTGGAAATTTAAGGGAGATTCTCTCAGGAGCAATAGCCTAAGAAGTAAGTAATGAAGGAAAAAAAAAGTAGTCCTAGGCAAACGGAGAAGCTGAACTGCGATGCAGCCACATTAGAGCTTCAACCTGGCCCAGAGCTAAGCTAGCCATTCAGAATCATCGTAGTCTAGATCGGGTCTAATATTTATTTCTCAGGTTTTCGTCTCTTACCTAAAAGACATTTTAAGTACAGACACAACTATAGCTTACAAAGTGGTAAAGCTTATTAGAAGGGTGAGCAAGACACAGACATATGCAGGCCCTGTTCAGGGATAGAGTGGGCCAGGAAGGGAAAGGATAATGAAGGTTCCTTCTACCTGCCTAGCCTTTGTTCCTAGAGAGTGAGCAAGCATTAACGCCTCCCCAGCATGAGCTCTGATGGGGTCTGAGTGGGGCATGACCACATGCCACTGCCTCTTCAGGTCCCAGGGCAAAAGAGGAATCCCCTGGGAAGGAATCATAAACAGGCAGGTGGACAGATAAGCAGCAGAAGTGTGGCTTTCCACTTGTGACCCTAAGCTAGTTACACACCCAATCTGTATCACTGCTTTGAGACACGAGGACCAAGCGTTTATGTTTCGCACTGCTGCCTGTAGGAGAAAGGACACTGTCTCAGGTGAAGTAGTTTCTTCCAGAAAAGGCACTTGCTGTAGACTCAGCAGAGTCACCTGCAGCCAAAACCCTTGGCAGCTGGAAGACAAGGCACCAAGATCCTGAAGAAAGAGCTGGAGGAGCCGCCTCCACACATTCCCAAGTGTGTTCATTCTTCAGTCACCAAGTGCAACAGGACTTCAAAAAGTCCATGAGAATGGAACTAAGAGAATGCACACTTCCTGTGGACCCCTCCTTTTTTGTAAAGATCGGAAAGTCTTGGGACATACACCAGGGAGCAGCTTTAGCTGTAAGCTGTGAGCATTGTCTCTCTGCCCCTGATGCATTTGATGATCACACAGTGAACAATGGTGGAAAGAGACAATGGGAGGGAAGCAGCCTGGTAAATAACACCTCTTCTCTCACTTTCAAAATCCCTTGATGGATACACCAGATAAGACCTATGGGAGTCAAAATGTCACCTTCATTACTGAAAACAGGTGCTGCTAGAGAAATGAATAATGGTAAAGCCCAGAGTTGCGCAGACTTTTCCACCCAGCCCTGGGCAATGCTGAGCAATCACTGCCCTGCCCCCAATAACAAGGAAAAGACAGAAAAATGCAATCTTCTACTGGATTCTGAAAGGAAGAATCGGAGCTAAGACCGGACTAGGCTGCAGCATCCACCAGCAGGAGCTGGAACTGGGAGAAGTCTGGACAGAGCCAGGTTGAAGCACCCACTGGTAGATGCTGTGATGAGGCAAACCATGCCAGTCTGAGCACAATGAGTGCCAGATCCTTGAACTCCAGGGAGGGGGTTTGGCAGGGTTCAGGTGCCTGGCCTGGGTCCTTAGGCCCACCTGCATCATGGGCACCAGGTCCAGTTCTGTGAGCTCTCGGGGGAGGGAGTCTGGCAGGGCCCTGGTCCCCTGGCTTGGTTCCTAGGGCCTGCCTGTGAAAATTCTTTCTCCTCAGTGGAAAAGATGGAGCAGTGGATGGCACCGCTTGATGAACATGAAAGATATGGCAGTCCATTGGAGGCTTCAGAGGACATCTGGTACCATAGCAGAGGAAGGAGGACAGAACAAATTGGACAACTACCCCAGCATAATATTGACAGCAAAAATCGGGGTGAATGTAAACTCTAAGATGGACTGTGTCAGCCAAAGGACATTGGAAGGGCTTCCTCATCCTTCCAACGGTGAGATCAACAGCATTTCAGAAACATCCATAAAACTTGGGCAGAACCCTTGGCGTGTGTGCTAGGATCAGGACCCTAGGTTGATATCAGGCGGCCGTTCCCCATCCCCAGGCACTGGGGCAGTTGGGGAGGCTAGGTATGGCTTCTCCCCTTATCTCTCCCCTTCTCCCAGATATAGGAAGAAGAAAGATAAAATTTGGAAACAATGACCACACCTACTTTTCCCTAACCCTCAATCCTTCCCATCTGGTCAACAATATAAACATCATCAAAAAAATTTTTTAAACAAGAAAATACATACAGATTTCAAACATGAGACCAAAAGTGTACAATGTCTCATTAATAATGTGATGTTGATTACATGCTGAAGTAACATTATTTTGAATATATTGGATTCAATAAAATATACTACTAAAATCAATTCCAGAAAAAATTAGCATCTTCCAACATAGCCAAACCCTTGATGGTCTTGTGAATGAATGACCCATCATCTTTCCTGCTTAAAAGGAAAAGAGAAAGGAGCTTTGTTGTTGGAATCTCTCCCTTACCCACTGAAAAGAGGCCACCACGGCAGAAACGAGCACGGCAGGCAGTGCCCTTGTCCATGGCAGCTGAATCAGCCACCTCTGCATCTGCCTCCTCTCCAAAGCAGCCACTCCTTGGCTGTTTTGCTGCCTGCAAAAAGCTGCTTAGCAATTTGCACACTCCAGCAAACTGAACTTTGGAATCTTACTCATCCTTTCAGCAAAAAATACTAGGATTGGGAGCAGATTTGAATGCAAAGGACTATGGCATGATTTGCCTGAGTCCCAAGACAGCATCACACCTGGTACTTCCCTTGGCTCTTTCCCACAGCCCAGCCACGAGCCACAGGTGACATTTTGGAACACTGAGAATCTTTCTCCCCAAACAAGGAAATGGCAGCATGGTTCCAGAATAATATTCTTCATGTTTCTTATAGCCATGGTAAAGGATTTGAGATTGTGAAGCCAGATGGCATTTACATGGTAGGCATCAGCATCCTTGGGAATCCCATTCCACAACAGAGTGGAAGAGCAATCACTCAGCAAAACTGAAGGTTTCTTGGCTCAGCCCTCTGGGTCTTTTCCCCTGCCCTATTACAGATGCCAGCCTTCATCTCATGGTGCCTGGAGCTAGAGCTCCGAGGTGGGGCTGCCTCCAGGGCACAGTAAGTCACCTCTGGGTGGTCACTTGGCTGAGTTAGTCTCTTGAGTGTCTTTTCGGGCCCAGTGAGTTCCTCTTCGACTCACTGACGTCTGTGCACTCTTGATCTTGGCCTCTCGCTTCAAATTGACGAGTCTCTAGACACTCGGTTCTCATCGCGACCTCTGCCAATCTTGCAGTTATTTCAAACTCTGCATCTCTGTCACCTTGTTCATTTGCTAGGACTGTCATAATCAATCACCATAATTGAGAGCCTTAACACCGCCAACACGCATTCTCTCACAAGCTTTCAAACGTTCAAAATCAAATGTCAATATATTCACTCTCCCTCTGAGGACATTGAAAAAGAAAGCTCCCATCTTGCCTGCTCCACCTTTAGATGGCTTCTGGCCTGCCTGGGCTTGAAACACCATCCCTCCAATATCTGCCTCCATCCTTGCCTGGCCATCTTGTCTGGGTCTCTGTGCCTCAATCTCCTCCTTTTGTTAACTTTTATTTCAGAAAAAAAAATCTTGATCTGTGAAACAAAAATTGAAGAGTTCTACAAAACATTCCCATAAAACCAGTTTCCCCTATTATTAACATCTTAATAGAAGGATATCAGTCACTGAATATTGGATTCACCCTAAATCAAGATGGCTTCATTCAGAGACCTTAAAGCACATCCACAATGACCCTACTTTTATCCAAGGTCACATTCACAAGTACAAAGGGGTTAGGTCTCTGTTTTCTCTTCTGGAGACACTATTTAAACCTGTTATCTCCTCCAAGGTCCACCAAAACACACCGGCTATCTCCAAGTCCTCCCCACAAGTTCCCATAGCTTGTGAGCACTTTGACTGTCCCTTGCCTACTTCTCATCCTAACTCTGAGCCGTAGGACAGAAGAGCTGCCTGGTGGTGCCAGGTAAACACTAGGCCATAATTTTAGCCAGTAACTGAAGATATCAATTCCCTCACTACCTAGATCTGCTGGGTGTGCCTGCATCCCATAGATTCTTCTCTCCCTGCTCTGCATACACCCTCTCACCAGAACCATCTCCTACTCCTCACCTCACTGGAAATCTTTCTGCAGAGCCTACTGGCACTCAAGATCCCCCCACACACACCCAGCAAATTGCCTCTCATGTTCACCCTGTTCTCTGTCTACCCCAGCCACCTTACTCCCCCGACAACAGGGCTTCAGTCCTGTTGGTTCCAGAGTCCTCTCCTGAACAGATGGTGTCTTTCTTCCCATAACCCGTAAGCCTCGGGGTATAGAGGTGGGGTGGGAATCCATGTGGCTGCTTGCTGCTTCTTCCAAGAAGAAGTAAAAACAAACAAATTGAAAAAAAAAGCAAGCAGCAGCAACTCGGGTTTTTTTTGGAGCTTGCTTTGCCCAGCTTTCTGGCATTCTCATTCTTTGTCTTCATCTGTGCCTGACTCCAAGTCCCACTGCATAATTCACTGATCACCATTTTTCCCCATCCTTCTTATCTTTCCTGTGGAGTTTAATGTCCCCTAAATGACACATCCAATGAGCTGGTCTGTCACTTCTTTGGCTGCTGAACTCTGGCCGTATTCTGTTGCATCTCATCCCAGACACTCATTCATGTGAAATAAATTCATAGATCTCTATGCCAAGTCACACTGAGTGACAGAAAGCTAACAATTGTTTCATGTCAGTCAACTCCCATCCGTAGGAAACTCTCCCAACTTGCACTAGATCTGAATGACTGTGGTGGAGAAAGCACATTAAGCAAATGATTTGATTTGATTTGAGCAACATTAAGATATGAAGTCTTTGCTCAAAAGTGCAAAGGCAGAAGTAAAGAGGCAGGGATTTGGGAAGGCCACTCCAGAGGAGGTGACCACTGGGCAAAGTTTGGAATTACAAGCGGAAGTTAGAAGAAAGGTGTAGAATAGAGGGGTTGTGTTTAGAGCGCAGGGCACATGCAAAGACACGGAGGGGGAATGGATTCTGGCATGAAGTTATTTGCTTCTAATGGGACCTGTGAAAGAGGGAGCACTGAGAATTGAGACTGGAGAGACAACTAAGCACAAGATGATCAAAGGGCTCAAGAGCTGGGCCAGCGTGAAAATGCTGGCAGCCATGAAGCATAAGCACTAGGAGCCCATTCGCATAAGGCATTCGTTCTCAGGTAGCCATCCTCCAACAACAGCTGCCAATAATTCCTTCCCTCCCTGTAGCACACGATGCTTCACTTGATGGGGGACAAGATCCTTTGTTCTTTTGCCTTGAATCTTACCTAGTCTCATGACTTCCCTTGCCCTGCAGAGTATGATAGAAGTGATACTGTGCCCATTTCAGTGTTAAACACACCAGGCAGCTTTTTCCTCTGGCTCTGAGATGTCAGTTCAGATTCCTAAGAGATGAGACCCTACACGGGGGGCGACGGGGGGAGAAAAGGCTTGTGGAGGAACCACAAGGTGTGAGGCATGGACGTGAGGGTTTTCTGGATCTCTCAGCCAAGTTGCCAAATGAATGGAACAATGAGTCCACAGCATATCACAGGAGACAGAGGAACCACTGAACTGAACGCCACCTGGGTACTTGACCCATCAAATTTCTGGATGGTTTATAACACAGTAATAGAAACTGAAACAAATCTCATTTTGTTTTCAAAATAATTCCTTTTTTTCCTATTTTTAATTTTTTTATTTTTACATTCTATTATTATTATCACCATTTTTGTTACAATTCCATAGGCTCCTGGCATTTCCCTTATCCCCTCCACAATTACCTATCACCCACCTAGTTCCTCTATATCATTACTAAAATATAGTTCTTCATACACAGTCATATCTCCATCATTGCGGGCATGGACAATGGCAGAGAGTCCAGCATCCTACTGTCAAGATATAGTGAACAGTATCGTTGTAAGTCCATCTTTGTCTCGAAGTACAAATGCATACTACATTGTATCCTCACATCTGGATGTTAGTCTCCATTTCATAGCTACTCTACATCCCTTTAAATGAAAAGTCATAATACAAAATCAACAATAGGAAGAAAAATAGAAATTTACAATGCCGTGAAATTAAATGACATGTTACTAGATATGACAGTCTCCATTACACAGCTACTATACATCCCTTTAAATGAAAAGCCACACAAAAAAATCAACATCAGGGAGAAAAAAGAAATCAACAACCCCATGAAGTTAAATAACATGCTACTAAATGACTAACGTGCAGTTGAAGAAATGAAAATCAAAAACCTTCTTGAAGAAAATGATGTTACTGTATGATCTATGAGTCATTGAATGATTTAATCAGAAGAAAGTGTTTTGAAGAGATGGAACTAACAGAAAACAACAAAACCCATGCAATATAGTTTCCGCTGATTTTTGTTGGTGAAGTGTGTCTCTTTTAGACAATAAATAGATGGGTTTTGTTTTTTAATCCAGTCTACTAATCTATGATGTTTGATTGAGCTTAAGCCATTTACATTCAGGGTAATGCGTATGGATGGTATTTTGGTCCTGTCATTTTAGGAATGGGTTGTTCATTGGTTTAGTCTTCTGTTGTCATTTTACTGGGATGTTCCTCCCATTTGCCTTTGGTTTTGGTAGGTGCTATTCCTTTTCTCTGTCAAGAGAACATCTGGAAGTATCATTTGTAGGGCAAGGAAAGAATTGGGAAACAAGATCCAGGAGCAGCACAGAACTCCCAACAGGCTTAACCAAAAGCGATCTTCACCAAGACACATGATCATCAAGCTCTCTTCAGTTGAACATAAGGAAAAGATCCTTAAATGTGCACTTGAAAAAAATCAGTTGCCATATAAAGGAATGCCAATTAAACTCACAGGACATCTCTCACAGGAAACTCTACAGACAAGAAGAGAATGGAGTGACATATTCCAGATTCTAAAAGAAAAAAATTGTTGGCCTAGGATAACATATCCAGCAAAGCTTTCTTTTGTCTTTGAAAATGAAATAAAATTATTCTGCAGTAAAGAAAAGTTAAAAGAATTTACCTCTTTCAAAATAATTTTATAAGGAAATACAATGGTGCTTGGAAAGTTCTATGAAGAAAAAAATGAAAGATAAGTTTGTCTTCTGGCAAAAATCAAAACTTTGAAAGCCATGCATTTTTTCATGGTACACCTTTTCACCAACTTTTTGAAGACCCATTACATATTAGCTTTTCAAAAATGTTTGCCTCATGGCAAATTTGCCTATTCACTCAGTTTTCCACAAGTTTTTTTAATATGCTTCTTTTATTTTTCCCATCTTTATGTGAAGATCAGCAAAGCTTTAACTTACTCAAAAGCATGAATCTTATACAAGGACCTCCTCCAAGTCCAAGATAGAACCTACTGTCTCATCACCAGACGTGGGCAACAAGCCTGGTCTTGAGCTAAAATGCTGGGTCCAGTCAACCTCTCTTCAGATTAGTCCGGTGCCCATTCAAATTAGTCAAGGCCTTCTCTATCACGGTGATGAAATATTTGGAATACTGCCCCTGCATGGGAGCAAGCAATTGTAAGATGCAATCATCGTAATCATTCTTGGAAAATGCTGAAAGTCTTTCAAGTTTAGAGAAAATACTCCTTTGCCATCCAAAGCCTGCTTTCCCAACCCTACCAAACTTGTTTGCTTGGATACAATCAGCATTCGAGGCTAGGGCCCAGAAGGGACATCTGGTCCTCCTAGGTCTCCATGGAACTGCTCCCACACAACCAGAAACACCTGTCAGCAAGCCAAACTAAAATGCACTCCCTACAGATGCTCAGTTTCTTTGCTTTTCTAGCTCCCACCTTTTTATCTCCTTCATAGGGCTGATTTTTGTTTTGTTTTTTACTATCTGTTTTATTACATTGGAACACTCCCTTAGAGTATAATATTCTGGAGTAAAACTGCCTTTTTTAATTCAATATATTGCTCTTAGGAGCAGATTTTATTTCCTGTACTTAATGTTGGGCTATAAATGTTACGTTTCTATTTTTCCCAGTTTTAGCACCCAACCTCCCTTTGCATTTCCATGGGTAAGGGGCAAGCAGACTTCTATCATGCCCCATCCTTTACAGAGACATTTTCTGGAAAAAAAAAAAAAAAAAAAAAAGATTCCTATGACTCTGCACAAAGGAAAAGATAGAGAATTAGTTGTGCTCAGGTGGCTGTCCCAGACTGCAGACAGGTTTTCTCCCAAGCTGAGGGATTCAAAGCATGAGATAGAAATCCTTGGTTCCATCACACCTTCAATAACTCCATTCCATACATGAGAACTTTCCATGCAGTTTCATGAACCATGGGATGAGCTGAGCTTGAAATCAAATGATATGTGGATTCCCTTCAATCCATTCCAACCAGACTTCTACCCTCCTCACAGAACAAGATCACCAAAGGTTTATCAAGGTTATGTGTGCTTGCATCTCACCAAATTCAACAATGGATTTCAATATTCATCTTACCATCTCAACAACAGCTGACAGCTAACAGTGCCTGCACTCTTTGCAGTAAATCCACCTCCCCCCACATGAAACTTCTGAGTTGCCTCCCTCTCTTCTCATGCTTCCTTCCACTCAGCTTTTTCCCTCTCTGCTTCCCTGAAGTCCCCTCCTCCTCCTAGCCTGTGTCTACTGGAGTCCTCTAGTTCCTCTGCTCATCTCTCATGCTGTGTATGACCTCATTCACCCTCACGGCTTCAACGTCAATCTGTATGTTGCTGACACTCGAATTTTATCTTTAGATCTAATGATCCTACCTATCAGGAATCTGGAATCTACAAGGTCAAAATAGAATTCCTAATCCCTCTCCCTTTACCCTGCTCTCCCACCAGTCTTTCCCAACTCAGCAAATGTTAACACTGTTCACCCAAGGGGTTCAGACCAAAATCCTGGAGTCTTCTTTTCTTGCCTTGTCAGCATTTGCTCAATCAGCAAGTCCTTTCATCACCTCAGCTGCCACCACCCTCACCCAACCCAGCTTCATTTTGCCCTGGACTATTGCAATTACCTCCTATGATAGATTGCACCACGATTTCCAAGTACATATGCTCAAAGACGTATGAAGGGGTGCATTCCAAGAAACCCACCATAAGCTTAAAATGTAGCAAGTCAAAAGCATATTTCAGGGGTGGACACTGTGGTAGAGTGAGTTAAGTCAACACCTAGGACTCCCTCATCCCATACTGAAGTGCTAGTTTGGTTAATAGCTGCACTCCATGCTTCCAATCCAGCTTCCCACTTAGTGTGGTTGGAGAGAGCAGAGCATGGTCCTGGGTTCCTGACACCCACATCATTGCCCAGACGTAGTTCCTGGCTCCTCGATTTTTACTTTCCAATCCCAAGTGTTACAGGCATTTGGGGAGTAAGTCAGCAGATAGTAGATCTGTGTGTGCATGTGCATGTGTGTGTGCCTTTCAAATAGATCAATATTTTAAAAAAGAGCTCAGTAAACAGCCCAGAATAGGCCATGGAAAGTTTCCCACTGGCATACATTTGGCAGGGGTCGGGGGCAGACCAGGCTGAATCAGTTCTCGTCATCCATCCACTGGCAAATCCGAACACCGGAACAGAGTGTGGGTCTAGCCAGCTTTGGTCGCGACAAAACCCAGTACACAATATGGAATGCCAGGGTGAGGTTGCCTGTACTGGATTTGACTGCAGCACCCAACCAGCACGCGTGAGAACCAGGAAGGGAGGGGGCAGAGCCTGCAGGGGGATTAAGGGGCTGGTCCCCTTGCCGGACAGCTACTCCCACTGGAGAGCGTGGGCTGGGATGGGGACAGACCAGAATAAGCAGGGCTACAACACCTGTGCCTCATGTGGACTAGTTCAGGAGAAAGTCAACCTGGGCTGATTGTTCCTACTGGTGCAAACAAAATTAGAGCGGGTGAGGGTTGTTTGGGCTTAGCCACAGCATCAAATGGCAGAAGCTGGCACTGGGGGCTAATTCTGTCAAGTCAAACCACAGAACCACCTGAAGAGTGCATAAACCGGGATTGAGAGAGACCCGGGAGGGAAATAGTGGGTTCCCCCCTCTTGGGTTACTACTCCCACTGGAGGGCATGAAAACTAGGATGGGGGCTGGGGTGGCTAGACCGAGAGGCACTCAACAACATCCATGAGGGCTGGATAGTTGAGCTGGTTAGATAGAACTAAGCTTTAATACCTATTGACAAGTACAAGAGCCAAAGGGGATGTGGGACAGACTGGACTAGTCTGCTACACATACTTGCAAACCAGGGTAGGGGGCGGGCCTGTTGGGGGTTATTGTGGGTTGCCCCGACTAGGCTGCAGCTCCCACTGGTTGATGTGAGGGCCAAGTACGTGCTGGGCAAAACCAGGCTGGACTGCAACACCCATTGGTTCCAGTGCAAGTCAGGACTGAAACCAGAACCAACCCAGTAATTGCAACCACCAGCTGATCGTGGAGATGGACTGTGCCGGGCCCTGTGCTTGCTAGAACATACAAGAATCTGGTCTGGGAATACCTCAAAGTTTCTGTGGGGATCTCCCCAATCAAAATGCTGGACTTAGAACTCTAGCCAAGAAAAGACAGAAGAAAGAACAAGTCAATCAACCACCTCAGCTATATGTTGGCAGCGAAATACTGGGCAAATGAAGACTCTATCAATCAGTGGATTCTTCAACGACCTCACCGAGCTAGGAGTGGCAAAAACGGCAACGATTCATAACTGGTGAACTATTAAAACCACTTGAGCAAGGATCACAGAGCATGCCCCACATCCGGGACTTGGGGAGGGTGGGAAACTGGGTGGGGCTTCTCCCTCAATATCCCCCTTTACCTCAGATACAAGAAGAAAACAATATAGACATAATAGTCTTACCCACTTTCCTATAGCCCCTGAACCTTTTTACCATAATTAACTATGTAAAGATTGTCAACAATATAATAATAATAATAATAATAATGTTTTAAAAAGAGCTCAGTAGCCTAGTGGCTAAAGGTCCTCACCTTGCAAGTGCCAGAATCCCATATGGGTGCCGGTTCTAATCCCATCAGCCCCACTTCCCATCCAGCTCCCTGCTTGTGGCCTGGATAAGCAGTCAAAGACGGCCCAAAGTCTTGGGACTCTGCACCCATTTGGGAGACACAGAGGAGCCTCTTGACTTCTGGTTTCATTTCAGCTCAGCTCTGGCTGTTGCGGTCACTTGGGGAGTGAATCAGCAGATGGAAGATCTTCCTCTCTGTCTATCCTCTTCTCTGTATATCTAACTGTGTAATAAAAATAAATAAATCTTTTAAAAATGCGTTTCATACAACTAAATCATCACCAGCATATCTTAGCCATACAGTACACTGCAGAGTAACCACCCCAATTATACTTTTGTCTCATCATACATTATAGAGTTTCTTGCCTTACAATCACATGGCTGACTGGGAGAGAGTATCATCACTGTTTGGCATTGCAAAAGAGGATTGTGCCCACATCACCAGCCCAGGAAAAGAGCAAAATTCAAAACATTGTTTCTACTGAATGTGTGTTGCATTCACAAAGTCCTCAAGTGAAAAACCATAAATCGAACAGCTGCAAGTCAAGAACCGTCTGTCTTCACTGCTCCTCTAAGAAGAGGATCATATCTCTTCTACCAACATGGGCATTCAGCTTTCCACCAGACGCCGTGGTCAGTGAAAGGTGATGGAAGTGATGCTTGGCCCTTCCA
This sequence comes from Ochotona princeps, assembly GCF_030435755.1. NCBI lineage: Eukaryota > Metazoa > Chordata > Mammalia > Lagomorpha > Ochotonidae > Ochotona > Ochotona princeps. The sequence goes on along the minus strand of NC_080840.1, from coordinate 15,043,147 downwards.
AGTAGAACAGTTCGGATCTGCATGTGCTTTTCTGTGATCTCCTTTGCCTCTGCCATGAACTCAGCCATGTTCCAGATAGAGCCACTCTACACCCCAGATCCCGAAGCAGATGTAATGCAACACAAAGCTGTGAGCTACTGTAGCATCACCCACTCCATCCCGGCTACCACCTTACCACTTGGCCTCCCAATTTCCATGTCAGTATCCCTCCACCCACCCAGGGAATGCTCCTCTTGGTAACCAGAAGAATATTTCCAAAGGGTGGGTTGCATATCCTAGTTCCCAACTCCAAGTCCCCCACAGAATTCGCATCTAACTTAGAATAAAACCCAGCCTTCTCATCTCATCTATAAGCCCTTTGCATTCTAGCCCACCACTCTGCAAACATCTCTTTCTCCTTCCTCTTGCTCTGTCATCTAGACCACCCTGTAGTTATGTCCATACTTATATTTATTTATATTGTATATTGTTTCTGGTATATACCAAGCACACTCCAACATCAGAGACTGTTCCCTGAGACTCTCTGATTGGGGTGCTTCTATGGTAAACTCCCTCACCTCCTTCAGGTCTCTGTTCAGATACTGCCTCCTCTAATATTTCCTGAATCATTGGTCACCAGGGTCCAGGAGCAGACATTTGGTGCAGCAATGAAGGCACCATCAGGACACCTAAATGTCATATGCGAGAGCCTGGGTCCAATCCTGGCACTGCTCCTGCATCCAGCTTCCTGCCAAAGCAATCCCTGGGTGGGAGCAGGTGATGAAGCAAGTAGTGAGAGACTAAGATGAGCTCCCAGAACCTGGCTTCTGTCTGCCTCAGTCCCTACTGTTAAGGGCATTTGGAGAGTGAGCCAGTGGATTGAAGATTGATACCTGCCTGTGTACCTCTGCCTTTAAAATATATATATAAATGAAATATATTGAAAGTAGTCCATTCCTTCTTTTCACCTGATTACCCATTATCTCCTCTGCTTCACTGCACAGCACCAATCAGTATCAATCGGCACATTATACAACTGTCACTCATTCATTGTCTCCTCCTACAGAATGTGAATCCTAAAGAACAAAAATCTAGTATTTGCTCATTATTAAACATCCAGAATCTACATGACTTCCAGGTACACGAGATGCTTCAGAAAATATTGAATGCTGAATGAACAAATAAAGAAATGAGGCCCAAGTGAAATTTTCTTACTGTCTACATAAATGTTAGCAAATCATTTTACTTTCAGAGTTCAAGTCCCTCATCTGCAAAGACTGTAATCCAGAACTTCAGGATTATGTGCAATTCAAATCCGATTGTGAATATAAATATATCTTCTAAATGGCAAATGACGATAGAATGATTGCCCAAGATGACTGATATTTTATTTGAAACACCAGGACAGTTTGGGGCCCAACTCCTAGATGAAGTTTGTCTCTGATGACCTTGGCCTTCTCTGTTGCCAGTCCCTCAACCGACAGTAGCTCCTTTTGGTCTCTTGAATCCAGGTGCTTCATCCTACCTGTGCAGTGGGAAGAATGATGAAAACCCAGGCCATCTTCAAATTTGCCAGTTCAGACCTCAAAAACGTTCCTCCACCTTCTGAGGCTCAGGTTCTTCATCTACTAAGCAGTGATTATGAGGAATCAACTCCATGAGGCAGTTGTGAGGCTTAAATGAGGAATGTCACATATGCTTTGGAGATCTTGTGGCTCATATTAATCTTTCGGGAAGTACTTGCTGGTATTATTCACTTAAGCATTTATTGAGTATTTATGCAGATTATATTAAAATCTACTTGTATAGTTGTGTGTGTGTGAATTAAACAAGGCTAATTCCCTAAAATTAAGATTAGAACCATTGACTCTACAAAGTATGAAATGGTAGGGCAAGAGGAGTCTGCTGTTCTTCAATGGACCTTCTGAAATTATTTGACGGGGAAATTAATGCTCACGTATAACTCTGATCAATATGAAGATTACAAGTAAAGCAGTCATTCATCAACGACACATTAAGAAGAGGTGTTTACATTAGTCATTCAGTAGCATGTTATTTAACTTCATAGGGTTGTTAATTTCTTTTCTCTTTATGTTGTTGATTTTGTTTTTGTGGCTTTTCATTTAAGGGAATGTATAGTAGCTGTGTAATGGAGATTCTCGTATCTAGCAACATGTTATTTAACTTCATTGCATTGTAAATTTCTATTTTTCTTCCTATTGCTGGTTTTGTATTGTGGCTTTTCATTTAAGGGGATGTGTAGTAGCTGTGAAATGGAGACTAACATCCAGAAGTGAGGATACAATGCAGTATGCATCTCTACTTTCAGACTAAAGATGGCCTCCCAATGAAACTGTTTCCTATATCTTGACAATAGGATGCTGGACTCTGCCATTGACCATGGCCACAATAAAGGACATACGACTTTAGCAGTGATATAGGGGAACTTGGTAGGGGGGTAGGGAGGGATTAAGGGAAATCCCAGGAGCCTATAGAACTGTATCATAAAATGATGATGATGATGATGATGATGATGATAAATACAAGATTTTTTTTAAAGAAGAGGTGTTTATTCCAGTTTCCCTTTGTTAAGTGCAGGCATAGGCACACAGTGCCATTTGAGCAATACATTCTGCAAAGCAACTAAATGCATGAAAATATTTCAGGAGAGTGTTAATGATGTGCTGGACCAATCTGTCTGTTGTAAGTAATTTCTCAAGCAAGTGTACTAATTAGAGCTAGGATAGGCAAATGATAACAACAACCTATCAATCAGCAGCACTTGCTGCTCATCTATCAGATATACAGCAGGAAATATTCAGCATTCTGTGGGTAAACAACCAAGCGTAAGATGTCATTTTTGGAATTAAGAATTTTATTATTCAAGTAAAAGAAACATGGATCATAAACTTCTGCAAAGCTAAGTATGCTACACACTTACAAATAATATCTTGCAGAAAATAAAAAGATGTTACAAGATAACACCCAAGTTTTGCTAAATAAAAGCACAAACTAGTACAGAGGTGGTGTTGGCTAGAAGACAGAGATCACGATGCAGCGAAAGAATGACCGGGAGATGAGATAATCAGTAGATCTTGAACGGTGAGTTGCCTTTAGATGGAGAAGGGGAAGGAAGGAATCAGAATGTGGATCCAGGAAAGTGAGAAGTGACCATGGCACCCTGCAGAGAGCTCAGGGTCAAGGCAGGCTCTAGCCTAGTGGGTAAGAGCCCAGCTAAGATGCCGCCATCTCGTACCAGAGTCCCTGGGTTCAAGCTCAGCTTGCTCTCGGCTGCCGCTTCCAGCTTCTGCACATCCTGGGAGGCGGTGCTGGGTTTCTGCCACCCTGAGGGGAACTTTGATTTGAGTTTCCACTCCCAACCTTCACCTAGCCTTTGAGGGCATTTTAGGAATGAACACGAGAATGGGATGTCTCTGCCACCCCCCAAGTCCTTCTCTCCAACAAATTTTGTTGAAAGAGAGATTGCCATGTGTGTTGTCCAAATGTCTTCCTGAGAGTGCCGTCACCAAAATGCAAAGGCCAGCCTGAGTAAAACAATTTGTTCAAAAGAAAGAAATGTACCACTCACAGTGGAGCTGAGGATCTAGACAGGTGTTCTACCAGACCTGTATCCATTGTTTGAGAAGCTTAAAAAAATCCTAGGAACGATCTCTGATTCGGGTCAAAGGCCCCAAATCTCATCAAACAGCAATTCTTGGCACAATCACTAAGTAGGGCCTTGTCTTGATCCTATTGTGAATTTTAAAAATGCATTTGAAAACTTCTGTGCTTTGATGAGTGTGGTCTCAGTTATGGGGAAGCTATTCTCCTAGAGAATATAAATGCATTAGTTTTAAGTCTCTCCTGTTTCTAAAGTTCAAACACATTATCTCTTCGTGGACTCTCAGAATCAAAGTGATCTCAATTCAGAAAAAATGGATAGACATGTAAATGAGCAAAAATAAGTATTCTGACGTTTATGTAGCAGTAAGATCCCATGACGAAAGCTGTCTGGATTTGTGGAAGGTCAGAAGTGTTCTATGCATAGCTATAACTAAGCAAACATGAATGCATAGTAGAACTGCAAAGAAAACCTCACTGGGCTGTAGTAATTAAGGGAGATCTGGTGGGCAGATGTAAAAAGACAGCGAGAGGTCGCCTCATAAGGCAAGGCTGTGACCGTGCAGCTTCTAGCCAGTTCTGAAGAGAGGGTAGCTATACTCACCAGTGCCCAGAAGAGGGCAGCCAAGAGCCGCTCCAATGGATTTCCCCTGTTGGCAGGACACCCCATTGGTACCAGTGGGAAAAACCACCCGGACTACCCACACCAAAAAGACTCATCGAGAAATGAAAAACCCAGATGGACACGGCCAGCTATCGAAGGAATAGGGCTCAGGACATTATCACCTCCGATGGAGCCACTCCCCTGCATAAGAGCTTCCTGTGTACCGTTCCACTTTCTTGGCCTGACATTCAGGGATCCACTGGGGTTTAACCCTGACACCCCCTACACACACACACACACCTCAAGAATGTCGGCATTTGTTGGACACATGCAAGATTCCAACCAAAGAAAAGATCTTTCCTCTGTGCCTTTTCCCCTCCATTCACTCATCCTAACAGTGAGTTGCCCCCTCGGGCTACCGATGGGAGAGGAAAACAGCGTTAAACAGATAAGCAGCCACCTGCAAAGCCACCAGGAGTAAACAGACCACAATGTACAGTGGCCTCTGCCACAGTGAAGAGGGGACAGGAGAGGCAACTAAGCTTTCTTGTTTGCCTGCAAAAACTAATAAATATTCCTTTTAACTCCAGCTAGCTCAAAGTAAGTGTTTAAAACAATGAGATACAAAGGCAGGGTTTATACACATAAGACGCCTTAAATATGCCTGAATTGTTTAAACGCTACCACCTTTACTGATCCCTTACCATCAGAATAATCTTGATGTCTTCAATCTCCAGGAATAACAAATCCCTTTCCCAACCAGCAACTAAGGAAGGGAACTCTCAGAGGTACAGCAATCCTACCCAAGCAGTCAAACCCAACCCTGGGGCCAGAGCAAGGGGAGAACCCTGCCAGCGTGATTCCTGGAGTCTCCCTCCACCCCCTCTGATTTCACCTGTGGAAAATCAGGAAGGGCTGTTTCCAAACCCTCAGTCAACTCCATGAACTTCCAGCTACTCAGTGGTGGACCACGTCTTCTGCACTAAGCTGGGCTGCCAAGAGCTTGTAGCTTGCCAAAAAGGTGGCGGAGAACAATACCCCTGATCTGCTGTATAAAACACTTAAACATAGTATACTCGGGGAAGCTGGACAAGTTCGTGGAAAGTAAAATGTCAAGGCAAGTTTATTCTGGTACAAAAATAAAGTTGATATCTATAGATTCAAGGGGATCTTTTAAAAGCTGAACATGTGTGTTACAAAAAAAAATCATGCATGAATTTCAGAATTGTTTCACATCAAAATGAACCTGTCTTTTAATTCTGCTTCTCCATTAACTGTCTAAAAGACACTTGTATGGTATCCACCCAGCAAAGTACAATGTAGCTATAAAAAAGAAAAGGCATGGCAAAGCTATCACTGTGGTCTGATGTGGAACACTCCCCAAAATCCTTACTAAGGGGATAAACACTATAATATGATAGGTATAGATGAGGGGGGGGTTGAAAATGTTCTTGGAAAATGCATATTATGTAAAAACTGTGTATTTCACAAGTATTTTATCAAAGTAAATTTTCTTCTTGGTTCCATTTTCCAAAGTTCAAAGTTCTACCATGTACAGTTGGGGCTGGGGATAGAGCGAGGAATTTGTATTAAAGAAAAAAGTATATGCAAATATTTGTGCCTTCGAGAACTTTCTCTGGATGGATTTACAATGCAAGAAACTGTCCCTGTTGGCTGACCTCAGGGAGAAATACAGCAATGTTTTTCTCTGCAGACTTGAAGTCTTCAGAATGATGGGCCTTGCAAGTGTATCACCTACTTGAAAAAGAATGAAAAATACGTTTCCTTAAGTAAACTCATCTTACTTGAAGGTTGTGGTGGTACAGTTGGTTTTGTGGTTCTTTTTGTTTTGTTTTCCCAGACAATAGAAGGAGAAAATTGGCAGTCTATTCTGGGAAGGGAGAAAAAAAGCAAACCACAGTTGGCATCCTTAGAGCAATAACGTGGTGAATGGGCACCTTTCTCATATTTTGCTCCAAGCATTTGTAGACACCGACTCATGCCACCTTTTTTTTTCTACAGGGTGTGGGAAAATTGATCCAACACTGTCCAGCTTCTGGCTGGAAAGAAGCCTGCAGAACTGAGTTTGGGAGTCCAGCCTGTGCCCAGTCCAAGCAGGTCACTCTGTCCCAAGAAGCTGCTCCTGCAGCAGCACACCTTTGTGCCAAAGCCCACGCTCCTGGAGACCAGGCCAGGGGGTAACTACCTTAGGCCTTTTTGCTCTGTTTTGTTTAAATGGCCATTCTGTGTCTGCTGTAGTTACTCACTCCACACTTACGTCAGGAAAGCAATGATGGTCCAGATTCAAACAAGCACACATGGCTGTGTCCCAATAAAATTATCAAGCAAAACCCAAAGCGGGCAGCATCGCAGAGTGGCATACCTGCGGAGCAACAAGAGCTGTCATTCATTGCTGATGGGAATGAGAAAGGCTGCCACTGTGGAGGGCAGGGGAGCCGCACTCACCCCACACAATGCAGCATTCCTGCTCCTGAGTGTCTCCCCAGAGGAGATGCAAACTTAGGAGTACACAGTCATGTGCACACAAAGCAATCCACCCCCCCATAATTGCTCAAACTGAGACACAACTAAATCATCCGCCACAAGTTAATGGATAAACCGATTCATTCAGACATGGGATCTCATTCAGCACTAACAAAAAATAACTTATGAAAAGACATGGAAAGAAGTTCATGAAAAGAATATTACTAAGAGGGATGCCAATTTGAAAGACTACATACAGTAAGATGTTCTGGAACAGGCCAAGCTATGGGGACAGGAAAAAGCTCAGTGGTTGCCAGGGGTAAGAGGGGAGGAAGGGAAGCGCAGGCAGAGTACAGTGGGTCTGTAGGCAGTGTAGCTGTTCTGTGTGACCCTGGGATGGCAGATATATGAGTCTCAACGGTTATCCAAACATCTCAAACAAGAAGAGCCTTAATGGAAACTGTGACTTTGGGGTCATAATGATGTGTCTGTGTAGGCCCATCAGCCATATAGAAAATGTAATCATTCTGTGGGGGATATTGATAATGGCAGAGGGTATGCTTAGTAGAGGCAGCGGAGTATGTGGGCAATCTCTACAAGTTCTCAAGTTTTAGAACTTAAACTCTTCTGAAAAACAAGGTTTGCATTTTTAAAAAGGTCACACTGGATGTTGTTGGCCTTCAGGCCATAATTTCCCAACCCTTCCCTTGGACTGCATGGAAACCTGTTATCAGTCATTATCATTGGGCTGTGCATCTATGTTCCCTTCCCCAGCCAATGCAAGCTCCCTGAAGACACAACCTCTTTTCATTTCCACTCACTGTTCTGAATACTGCTTGAACTGAATTGGCCAAGTTTGCTCAGCCTGCCTGCTAAAGTGAGAATGTTGATCACATACTTAAACCCCCACTCCTAGAAAGCAGCACCTCCATCTGCTCTGTGACACTGCATGCCCTGCTACAGAGCCCTCCACAGTAACACAGGCAGAGCACACTGTCTATATGGTGTAGAAGTCGGGACAGATAGTCGCCACCCAGGATACTGTGTTCTGTATCAGAGTGCTGATTCCAGTCCAGCTACACTGCTACCCAACCAACTCCCTGCTGATGCTTCCAGAGAGCCAACAAACAATGACTCAAAAAGTGCTTGGGCCCTACCACTGACATGATATACACAAACGGAGCTCCAGGCTCCTCGCTTCAACCTGACCCAACCCTAACAAAGGCATCTCTCTCTCTCTCTCTCTCTCTCTCTCTCTCCCTCTCTCTCTATGTGTGTGTGTGTGTGTGTCTTTTGATCTGCTTTTCAAATAAATGAAAATAACTTTTTTAAAAGAAAGGGAGAAAGCTATCAATCAAACAGTAGAACAACACTGCTCATCTGACTGCTGTAGCTCCTCCCATTGCCCAATGAGCCTGACACTCACACAGAACAGTTAGGTCTTCGTTTTTTGTAGCATTTTGTTGGTGGTGGTGATGCTTACTTTTGGTCCGCATTTGGTCATTACTCATAGCAATTCAACATTTATTGAATATCTGCTATATGCCAAGTGGTTTCAATGTCTTCAAAAGTTGTCCAATGGAGAAGGAAGAGAGTTTCTTGTCCTTAAAGAGCTTTTTGATGCAGTTGGGATTTTTTTTACCATGCATGTTATTGCTTTCTCTTTATAATTATCTTAGAAGAGACCAGTGAAGGGATTGTTCATGTGATTTTTCTCAATGTCTATTTCAAGCATGAGGTCTTTCAGCATGTGGTGATTGCAGATTCCAACCAAATGTTTGTCAGTTGACTAAGTGTAGAGAAACATAACATCGTTTTGCTTTGCATTTGGAAACCGCAGAACTTTCCCAAATAATCTTATCCTCACTTCTCATGATTCTTTTCTGCACATTGCTATGCTTTCAAAGTAAAGGGCCTCTATATTCAAGACTTGGTAACTTGAAAGGGAGATAGCCCTCTCCCAGCCTCCATTCGTCACCTTCCTCCAGCCTCTATCCGTTGCTTCCTTACAAGAAGTCGCTTCCTATTGTCAAGATATCTCCAACAGTTTCATTGGGAGTCCATCTTTGATTTGGAAGTACAGATGCATACTGCATTGTATCTTCACATCTGAATATGACTGGCATTGTCTGTACCAGCAATGTCCAGACACACTTGTAATAACATGGGGAAAATCGGCCGGGGGGGGGGGAGTTGGGAAGGGGGTAGGTAATCCCAGACCTTATGAAACTGTACCATACAATTCAAAATAAAAATTTTTTTTTAAAGAAGAAGCTGCTGGGAGAATAGGGTGAGGACACGTTTAAACGGATGGAAAAACATCTAATCAGGATGAAGCAGAGAGGACATATTCCAAAAAATAGGAAAGGACAGAACAACAGCAGAGGGGTACCTGGAGACTGACTGACACAGGAAAGCAACAGACACAACAGTGTGGTGTTGCAGTGACTGACACTCCAGCAGCATTCAGGGAACAGCAATCTGAACTCAACAGCAAGCAGGTGGGAAGGGACTTTCACTGGGAGCTTAGGAGCTGAGCCCAAACAAAGAACTGTCCGTTCTGCTGGTCCATTTGATTTGACCAGGAGCAGAGACAAAGCAGCAGATCCCAGACAGACAGTGTGAGAACAAGATGGATTTCACAGCCTGGTCAGCCCCCTAGAACCGAATTGGGCACCATTTTGCATAAGGAGGCAAAGGCAAGGGAAAGGACTGAGCATACGCTGAGCTGGGAGTGAACTCATTTGTGACTCAGTGAACTGCAGCAACGTGGCATTCTACAGGTTCCACCCAAGACAGGTCTGGGTAGCCCTAAGACCTGACGGCCAGCAGATCAAGAACTGAAGTAGTGGTACGTCAGGCGCCATTTTGTACACTGTGGCAATAGCTTTAGGACTGCAGGGGACAACAGTGAACTGCGCATGTGCTGAGCTGGGAGAGAACTCACTGAGGTCCATGGATTGAACTGGTCCAACAGGAAAATAATACCAACTGTGGCATCGTACGGGTCAAAATAGGTCCATGTGGCACCCAGACCTAACGTCCAACAGGTTCTGACAAGATCAGCGCCACCAACAACCTAACTATATAGGACACCTGGTGTCCCCCTAATCCAGGGACCTGCTCCAACCAGAAGTGGGAGAAAGGTTGCAGAGACAAAGGTGCAGCCTCAGCACCGTATCACAGGAGGTGGAGAGTGGTGAGCCAGGAGCTGGGGCTGTGGAGACCACGGTGGAAATCTAACATAAGAACCCAGACCTGGAACTCACTGGAGGTTGTGGCACAGGTGGCTGCAAGCAAAGAGTTGTGTACCAACTGCAATAAGTAAAATCGCATTGTAGACCTGTGGGTGACACAGCTTAGAAACTTGTCCCGGGCACAGGACAGCATGCTTCTCACCATCAACGAGAAGCACATACAAGAGTTCAAAGAATTTAAGCAAGCAATAAAGCAAATCAAGGCTGATATATCAGAAATTAAGAACACAGTAGAGCAAATTAAAAGTACAATAGAGAGTCTCCAAACTAGAATGAAGCAAGCAGAAGAAAGAATCTCAGAATTGGAAGATATTTCCTGTCATCATGAGGAAGCAAACAAGAAGCTGGAAGCAGAGCTGGATCAGGCCAAAAAAAGTATTCAAGAATTGAAAGACACTGTTAAGAGGCCAAATATAAGAGTTATGGGAGTCCCAGAAGGTGCAGAAAGAGAAGCTGAGTTTGCAAATGTATTTAATGAAATAATAAAGGAAAATTTCCCTAATCTAAAGAAAGAATTGCGAAACAAAATCCAGGAGCAGCACAGAACTCCCAACAGGCTTGATCAAAAGCGATCTTCACCAAGACACATGATCATCAAGCTCTCTTCAGTTGAACATAAGGAAAAGATCCTTAAATGTGCATGTGAAAAAAATCAGTTGACATATAAAGGAATGCCAATTAAACTCACAGGAGATCTCTCACAGAAAACTCTACAGGCAAGAAAAGACTGGAGTGACATATTCCAGATCCTAAAAGAAAAAAATTGTTGGCCTAAGATAACATATCCAGCAAAGCTTTCTTTTGTCTTTGAAAATGAAATAAAATTCTTCCACAGTAAAGAAAACTTAAAAGAATTTGCCTCTTTCAAACCTGCCCTACAAATGATACTTCAGGGTGATCTCTTGACAGAGAAGAGGAATAGCACCTGCCAAAACCAAAGGCAAACGGGAAGAACATCCCAGTAAAATGACAACAGAAGACTAAACCAATGAACAACCCATTCCTAAAATGACAGGACCAAAGTACCATCCATCCATACATATTAACTCTGAATGTAAATGGCTTAAGCTCAATCAAACATCATAGATTAGTAGACTGGATTAAAAATCAAAACCCATCTATTTATTGTCTAAAAGAGACACTTTACCAACAAAAATCAGCAGAAACTGTATTGCATGGGTTTTGTTGTTTTCTGTTAGTTCCATCTCTTCAAAACACTTTCTTCTGATTAAATCATTCAATGACTCATAGATCATACAGTAGCATCATTTTCTTCAAGAAGGTTTTTGATTTTCATTTCTTCAGCTACACGTTAGTCATTTAGTAGCATGTTATTTAACTTCATGGGGTTGTTAATTTCTTTTTTCTCCCTGATGTTGATTTTGTTTTTGTGGCTTTTCATTTAAGGAGATGTATGGTAGCTGTGTAATGCAGACTGTCATATCTAGTAACATGTCATTTAATTTCAAGGCATTATAAATTTCTATTTTTCTCCCTATTGTTGATTTTGTATTATGACTTTTCATTTGAGAGGATGTAGAGTAGCTATGAAATGGAGACTAACATCCAGATGTGAAGACACAATGTAGTATGCATTTCTACTTCCAGACAAAGATGGACTTACAATGGAACTGTTTACTATATCTTGACAATAGGATGCTGGACTCTCTGCCATTGTCCATGCCCGCAATGATGGAGATATGACTGTGTATGAAAAGCTATATTTTAGTAATGATATAGAGAAACTAGGTGGGTGGTAGGTAATTGGGGAGGGGATAAGGGAAATGCTAGGAGCCTGTGGAATTGTATCATAACATGATAATAATAATAATAATAAAATGTAAAAAAGAAAATAAGAAAAAAACAAGAAGCTGCTTCCTTCTGAAGTCAGAAAGGCTGTTGCTCCTGTGGCTACCAGGGAAGGGAGGAGTAACTTCTCTGCCTCCCTCAGGACCTGCCATTCTCTGGAGTCAGTGAACCAGAAGACTGGCTCCAGTGTCTTCAGGTACCCCAGGAAAGGCAACACCGTCTGAATTTTCCCCCAAGATGGTGAAAATGCAGACAAGTGAAACCCCACTGAAGACCACGTGGTGGTTGGCTGAGCCTGCACCATGACTGAGTCCCTGCGCTCTTGAGGAAAAGAATGGCAGGTGCATTGACGGGCAGGTGAAGTTGCCAGGAGCTCTGGGAACCACAGCACACTGTCCTGGCTCCACCCTACCTTCCCTTAGCTCCCTCCCTAGCCTCTAGGGGCTGGGGCTCTCAGAAAGTGGTTGGAAGGACCAAGAAACTCAGTTGTTTTATTATCTTTTTTTTACTGACTTAAACATCAGCTTTAAAATAGACACAATTCAGTTATGATTTGAAAAAAATTTGGAAAGTGAGTCTATTTTTCAACTGTAAATGTTATAAGACCAAAACCCATATCAATTTTTTTATAGAAACTTATGTCCGCATTGAGATGTGCTATGAGTAAAAAATAGACATCAGATCTTGAATCTTAGTTCAAAATGATATAAAACATTCCATCTATAACTATTTACATTGATTTGTGTGAAAATGATAATGTTTTGGATATCTTGGGTTAAATAAAATAGGTTTCACCTATTACTTCTTCTACTTATTTGGCTACTTACTGATTTGAAAGGCAGAGTGACAGGAAGCAATAGAGACAAATCTTCCATCTGCTGGTTGACTCTCCCTACGACCACAGCAGCCAGATCTGTGTGAGGCTGCAGCTAGGAGCCAGGCTTTCTGTTTTAGTCTCCCACACGGATGACAGGGACCCAAGCACTTAGTCTTTCCCAGGCACATTAGCAGGAAACTGATTTGGAAGCATAGCATCCAGCACTCCAGCTGGAGCTACAATATGAGGTGCCAGCATCACAAGTAGAAGTTTAATCCTAACATTGCCCACCAAGAAATTTAAAATTACATTGGCAACTCTAAGTGTGTTTCTACTGGACAGAGCTCTTCTATGGCATTTTCCAGAGACCTTTTGCTTTGGGAAACTCTGTACACCTCCTGGCAGGTCTGCCTACCTGGTGGTAGCTGATTGGTTTCCTTGGCAGAAGTCACTCGACCTCCTGGAATCCAGAGAAGAAAGAGAGGGGAGAGAGAAGGAAAGTGAACAGGAAGAGCTGAGTGTAACTTCCTGCCCTAACACCAGAGCCCCACCCCACCTTGTGGCCTGGGATAATTATGTGGTCCTGTCCCTTAAGGAACTTGTGGTTTAGTGGCACAAGTCCAGAGGCATAGAGATGCCTAGCATCACCCAACTCAATTTTGGGACAGGGAGCCATCCCAAGGGGATGTGGCACCTGAATGAGGGAATATACACCTCCCTCCACTTGAACTGTGTAATGGATTTGCATAGCCCAGTCACAACCACATCTAGAGCTAAACCAGATGCACGAACTTGGACCTCAGCACCCTGCTCTGAGCCTTGGTTTTCATCCATCAGATCAGAGAGTGTGAGCCATCTCTACTCGCAAATGCAGGAACTCAGCACAATTGCCTTTTTCTCTACATTGCATTGGCAGAGGAGCAGGGCAATCAGGCCGCTGGCCAGCTCTTGTCTTTTCCCCGAGAGAGCTAACTTAGGAGTTCATTTCCATGCCCAATGCCCAAGCCCAGGTTGGCCTGAAACTCAGGCCAAACTTCATGAAAGGCCCACAGAAGGGAGAATCCAGCAGAACAAAAAGGTAGGCTCAGCACAGGTGGGGTTAGCTTTTGGGGGCCAACCTCCCTGGGCTGCATTTTCCCTGTCACAAGGGAGCACCTCCATTCCAGGAGGCTCAAAGTTGGAAACATACAAATGGATTTGGGCACAGGTCCCCAGTTACAAATGCCAGCAAGACTAGAATACCCAGCCAAATGCCTTCCAGGCTTGTGGTGCCCAAGAGGCCCGGGATGCCAGAGAATGGAGAGTCCATGAGAAAAGGTGGGAATAGCTGTGCAGTAAAAACCAAGACATCCCAACATCAATCCTGACTCTCCAACAAGACATTCAGGGTCTGGGAAAGAAATAGCAAAAAGAATAACAGGTGCACAGGCATTTCCCTTCACATGCCAGCCCCAGAGGAGGAAGTACTCAGAGAAAGCCTTTATCTCCTGGAGATTCCACTCCATTACAGCTATGCAGCCCTCAGCCATAAGGACAGGTTCTCAGATGGGTGTCATTTGGTGATTTTGACATTGTGTGAGCGTGATGGAGTATGACTACACGAACCTATCACACCCCTGGGCTCCATGGTGTGTGTCTGGTGTGGCCTATTGCTCCCAGTGCCGTGACAGACAAAACAACATGAAGTCAAGCCTGAGAGCAAATGAGGCACTGTGTGAGGCCTCTGTAAGCACAACCCAGCTCGCTGCTTCACAGGCAGCATTAGGCTAGCAGCAAAACTAGACTCTTAAATAACCACAGCATAGGATGTGACAAACATACCACACAGGTGTAAGACACTCACCATAACAGGGACTGGCTATGGGGTGTACAGGAGCTCTAAATTCTACTTCACAGGGCCCAGCGCAGTGGCCTCGTGGCTAGTGACTAAAGTTCTTCCCTTGCATGTGCCGGGATCCCATATGGGCGCCGGTTCTAATCCCAGCAGCTCTGCTTCCCATCCAACTCCCTGCTTGTGGCCTGGAAAAGCAGTTGAGGATGGTTCAAAGCCTTGGAACCCTGCACCCACATTGGAAGACCCAGAAGAGGCTCCTGGCTCTTGGCTTCTGATTTGCTCAGCTCTGGCTGTTGCAGTTTCTTGGGGTGTGAATCAGCAGACAGATCTTCGTCTCTTTCTCTCCTCCTCTCTGTATATCTGACTTTCCAATAGAAATAAATAAATCCTTAAAAATTTTTACTTCATTGCTTGTGTTCAATGAATTTAAAAATTATTCTGAAATAAAAGTTTTTACAGATAAAGTAACCTTAGAGGAGGGCATTAGATGCAGCAATTAAGACATCCTTTGGAATATTCAGATCCTGCATCAGAGCATCTGAATCCAAGTTCTTCTTCCCCTTCTGATGCAGCTCGCTACTAATGCACAACCTGGGAGAGTTCAACTGCTTGGGTTCCAGCCATTAATGTGGGAGATCTGGACTGAGTTCCAGGCACCTGGCTTTGGCCCAGCCCAGGTTTGGCTATTGTAGACATTTGTGGAATACACCAGCAGATGGAAGATCTCCCTGTGTGTCCTTTAAAATAAATAAAAATAATTATAAAATGTTTTAAAGCAACAAAATCCTAGACTAGATAATGCATAAGCCAGTAACCCACTTGCTATCTAGCATTGCGTACCATAGCCACAAAACCGTATGAGCTGTACCTTTATAAAACTGGCAGTGCAGTGGGCTTGTTTACAACAGCATTGCCACAAACATGTGTAAAGCATTATACCATGAACTTACAACTACTATGACATCACTAAGTGATACAGACACACAGTGTCACCATCGTTTTATGGGATCACTGTCATTGACCAACATCATTGAGTAGCACATGACAGAGTGATACAGGAACAATAAAGGAGTGTACATGAAGAAAACTGGATTTATAGCCAGCACAGTGGCTCAGCACACTAAGCCACGGCCTGCAATGCTCACATTGCATAGGAGCACCAGTTTTAGTCCAACATGTTCCACTTCCAATCCAGCTTCCTGCTAACGCACTGGCAAAGCAGTACAAGATGGCCCAAGTACTTGGACCATGCACATGGCAGACTTATATGAAGCTCCTGGCCCAGCCAAGACCATTGCAACCATTTGGAGCATGAACCGGCAGAAGCAAGATTTCTCTGTCTGCAACCCTGCTTTACAAACTGATGAATAAGTCCTTAATATAAGTAAATAAATAAAAGTCAGCATCTCTTTTTTAAAAAGTGAACTGGGTCAAGCAGATGAGGAAATTCCCTCCAGCTGCGGGGCTTGGGAAGGACTTCCAGGTAGGGTGGCATGTGGAGAACAAAGTGTCCTAGAGGAGAGAGGCTGAGGAGGCAGTGAGGCATGCCTCCCCTTCCAACTTCAAGTTGACTACCAGTTTGCCTCTTGTATGTGCTGTGCTGCAAGAATAAGCTCTGTGCTTGAAGCATGAAGCATGCTCGGAAGGAAAACCAATGCTTGACTGTTCACACTTTCTGTCATTTCCTGTATCACTACCAAGAACATTCATAATAGCCCACTGTTAGCTAGGTTGCTTTGTGCACATCTGTGGGTGATTGCTGCTGGATCTCTGCCTGCCAGCCCATGTGGTAGGCAGTAGGCACACGGTACACTGTGTTCCCAGGGGAACCCCTAATGGGAGTTTCAGCTAACCAAGACCCCAACATGGCCTGTTCACTGGGCATGCAGCAAGAGCAATGAGCTGCACCCCAGTCTATTCTCTTCCTCTTTAATAAACTGTGCTAGGACTTCCTTGGTAAACAACTCTAGGAAGTCAAATGCTACATTCATCCTGCTGTTCAGCAGGTAATGAGTTTGCCCTAAGACACAGCTTCCTGTGCTTCATGACCTATAAATTCACTGGAGGGTCCAAAGAGATAGATCTATTACCCAGTCACAGTGTCACTGGGTGGAAGTACTGCCGAGACTGCCCTTCTGCCCGCCCCTTTTCCTACTCCATAGAAACCTGTAACACTTTCAAATAAAGGGACATCCCCCACCATCGGTTTGTTGCAGTGTTTCTGTTGCAGAGGAGCACTGTCACCTCACCCTTCGGTGGTCTTGGAGTCTGCTTGATAGAAGACCCCTGAGACTTTTCCGGTATCTGCAATAGCATAGTCAGGGAAGACACGTGACCCTGCCTCTTACATGCTTCCAAACTGCTATGCACTCTCTGGATTAGAATGGGCCCTGAAGATCACACTGCTCCATCTCCTGTCCTTTCTCCTCCAGAGGACTCTGCAAGGCCAGCGAGCATACTGCTTGCCTCTTTGTTCTGGGTTTGTGCAGAATGGAATGTTGAAAGAAGGTTGTTTCTCTTTCAGTATCTACTGGGGATCCAAGACAAAAGCCTACTGCTTTCCATTCCTAAGCAAGGTGTAAGACCACCAAGACAGAGTGAAAGTAGTCCAGAACAGACTTCAAAGTCTCATCAATGCATCTCCAGGACCGTACAGAAGTGGGAGAGGCAGAGCTATGGGGTTGGTTTTAGACACGGATTTGGGGAGAGAGTCACCTGTGCCTAGATTCCACTCCCCCCATGAAGAAGGGATTCTTCTCATCTCAAATGGAGTCAGAGTCTTCTGACAGAGCTCCTGGAAGGCTTACTGCCTGTCCCCTGGATCACAAGGGAGTCCACAGGCTGATATCTGACTCAGAAACTTAAAGGGCAAGAGATGAGGGCAGGCTGGGTGTCAGATAAAGCTGCTATGTTGAGGGGGGCTTGCTTTAGCCAAGTCTGTTACTCAGCACAGAAGATGTGGGGCACTTTCTCCCAATTGAGGATGGACTGTGAGGTGTCAGGCCAGATGACCTGAGCATGAGGGAAGAGTCAGGAACAATCCCAAGAGACACATGCTGCTGATCTAGTGAACTGTACCTGCCACAAATCACCCACGAAACGATCTGAGAAGAAATGGGTCAGCTGTCAAATCCAGATGGTGAGAGTCACTCCAGTGGAGCAACCTGTAATATCCCTTCTCTCTGCAGAGACCAAGCCAAGGCAACTGAGCTGGGAGAAGGAAGAAATTGTCATCTTCAGTGAAGGGTGAGGGATTTGGATTCTGTCCCTCAGCGGACATAGTAATTACTAAAGGGCAACTGAGTGTGAGCAAAATGACTGGAACATTTTTTCTGAGATAAGAGAAGTCATAATACCCACCCCACTCTGATCAAGAAACAGAATAGAAGCAACAGCACTGGCTTCCAAGGACAGCAGGAAATTAAAGCACACTTTATTTCTATTGCATCTTACACACCCCTACTTTTTCGATGTGATGGTGACACGCACCCAATTTCCAATGTTGGGACCAGGCGCTCTCTGGCATTCAGATCTTTATTTTTTTCACAAAGAATACTATATCATGACACATTTTTTTCTTTGGAAGAAAATATTCATCTACAAGTTGAGCATACCACCATCTGGAATTGCTGTAGTTTATTTGCCCAATATCTTATCCAATGTTTGCTCTTGCAAATCATGCAGAAATCAAACATCCTATGCATAATTCTTTGTATACAGATTTGATTCCTTCCTAAGGATAAATTCCAAGAAGTAGAATTGTTATATTAATGGGTAGAAACCTTTTTAAAGCTTTCCATCTATATTATCAAAAAGATTCAGAGTCTGGCAACACATTTCCCTAAGCAGGGTTTAGTTGTCCAGACAGGCCTGACGCAGTTGCATATGGCCTGTGGTTGGTGTGGTTGTCATCGAGTGAGCAGCAAAACTCCACTGTAACTATCAGGGAAGCTCATTCCAAGCATAGCTACAGAAGGGGAACACAAATCATATCTGAACAAGTTTGTTCTACTACTATTTTTTAAGATGTATTTATTTTTACTGGAAAGCAGAAATACAGAGAGGAGAGACAGAGAGAAAGATCTTCCATCTGCTGATTCATTCCCCAAGTGGCTGCAACAGCCAGAGCTAAGCCAACCTGAAGCCAGGAACCAGGAGCTTCTTCCAGGTCTCCCATACAGGTGCAGGTTCCCAAGGCTTTGGACCATCCACCACTGCTTTCCAGGTCACAGGCAGGGAGCTGAATGGGAAGCGGAGCAGCCAGGATTAGAACTGTTGCCTATATGGGATCCCAGCATGTGCAAGGCAAGGACTTTAGCCACTAGGCTACTACAATTACATATGCAGAAATCATTACATAACCCTTGTGTCAGTATCACTTGTCCTGAGTTCCTCAAAGAATTAACTCCTGGGGGAGGTAGAATCCAAAGAGATCTTAGTAGAATAGTAAAAATATTTGAAATCATTTTTTTTTCAAAACACACATTGTCCATGGGCTTTGTGGAGATCCAGCATAGGCACGGAGTTTAATAAATTTGCTCCCAAATAAACTTACCTTTTCATTTCATTGTGACGTTCCCCCCTTGCATGGCCAAAGCATGACTTCTAGGGGCAGGGAGCTTGGCCTCAGCTCCACCACACAGTAAGCATGGCACTGGAGCAAACACCTCACCTCTGTGTCCTGACCTTCTACATCCCTCAAATTCCACATTTGAACACTTTTCAAAAATCTTTAACTAAAAGGCTGGAATTTGGTACATGTTCGACAGCTGATCATTAGCCATTGTTGTCTGGTTTCACCTTCAGCAGAATTGAATCCAGATAAAGTAAATCAGTGATTCTCAACTGGGAGTGATTTTTCCATCCAGGGTATAGTCATGCTATCTGGAGACATTTTTGATTGGGTCAGTGTATGTTGGGGAGAGTTCCTCTGGCATCTAGTGGGTAACCGCTAGGAGTATCTCTAAAGGTCTACACATCTAACATGCCCACAATAAAATGTCAGGAGCACTGAGGTTGAGAAGCCACACCAATGCTGGCATTCACCTGGACACCAGCTCTCACATCCAGAGGAGCCCTGCCCTCCTGTTTGTGGAATGCCAGCCACGCAGCATTTCCTCCGCACTTCTCTAGGGTCCTCCAGTACCCTGAACATGTCACCTGAGCCACACCCTTGTCCAGCACTCACAGCAAGAGACAATCCACAGGGATCTCAGTCCCAGGATGCACATGCCTCTGTCTCCGTGTATTACATTAACTCTCTGAACATTGGTGCTGACATTTCCTGCACAGCTTTTAAAGACTGAAGGAGAAAAATCACTCACATCTTGCTCAGTCTTTACATAACTTCTGCCAGCCTTACAGTCTATCAGAAACTCAGGGATAGAAGGGGGAGGAAAACATTAACACTACACCAGTGCCAGGAAATTTTGACACATTCAGTTACCAACCCTTCCAGCAACAGGTGAATTCTGTCATCTTCCTTCTGGCCCATATTAATATTTTACATTTTGAAGCCAAAGTCCTGTATGCAGCTGTCATCCTCCACTGCTTCTCCAACTACTCTACATTCAGGAGCTCAAGGATTGTGTTCCTGCCCCTAGCACAGACCTTACTGCTACCACTGCCCTTTGCTCACCTGTGCCTGCTTGGAATGTACCAGTCTTCTCTGGTTTCTGTCCAACTATATGGCCTCTGAGCTTCACATGGAAAGCTCCAAATTAACAAGACCTACCCTATTCCAGACTTATGTGGCAAGTCTTCAACCACAGACTCTTGTCCCTGCAGCTCACTTCTGACCCCCAATTTGTTGTCTCCCTGGAAAGGTTAAGGCTTTCACGAAGACGCAACTTCTTCCACATTGCTCATTCTCCCTTTGGCAATGGCTTGACAGACTTGTAAAAAAAAAAAAAAAAAAAGGCAAACATTAGAGCAGTGGTTTCTGGAGTACTTGTACCTTAAATCTTCAACTCTGTTCACGTGAGCTCTTAGGTGAAACCAAATATGCCAACCAGATCAAGAAAGCAGACGGTGGGAGAGAGATTGGAGGGGAGTCACAGATGTGTCTGCTCCCACTCCAGCTCCTCAGCAGCTGTTGGGGCACCCCCTCTAGAATTCAAGCCCTTCACCTTTTCCCCCTCTGTCCTCAGATCTTCTCCCCCAGCTGTTAACACAGACAGGTCACCAAGGTCACCACCCCTAGCAGGCCTTTCCTTGTCAATTATCTGCCCCAAGGTCCCCTTTTCTTCCTTCTAGTTCAGTAGTGTTAGATTATCACAGATGCAAGGGTGGGTGAGAAACTCAAAACATCAGAGGAAAAGCATACAAAAAATAAAGGGAGCAAGTTGGAGTACTTCGGAGAGCTGATAACTGGCAATGAAGTTCTGCCCCAGTGTGAAAGAAAGAGACGACAGGGAGGAAGGGAGAGAAGAAACGAACAAAGGGGAGAGAGAGAGTCTTAATCTATAAGGTACCTAAGAAAAAGTCATCAAGGCCTTCACAGGGTGCTCCAGCCAGCTATCCACTGAAGAGTCCCAAGGCTGTCTTAGCATCGCTGTCCTATTTGGTTGTTGGCAGGAAGGAGCCCCAGAGAAACACAGTTCTATCAGCCACACACTGTCAGATTTCAGAATCCAGCTGCTGGCTCTCACTCAAGTCCACAACCTGGAACATGAGATCTCAGGGGCTCATTCCAAGAGCCAGTGTCATTTTTCACTTTTTTATTTTTAATTTATTTATTTTAGTTCTTATTTGAAAGTCAGTCAGACACAGTCACAGGTCTTGCCAGAATCAGTTCATTCTCTGAGAAGGCTCACAGCAGGCAGGCTGAGCCAGGCCCATACAGAACTCAGTGCAGATCTCCCACGTGAGTTGCTGTGATGTCAGTATCTGAGCCATCACTTGTTGCCTCCCAAGATGCACAAGCAGGAAACCAGAGCTGGAAGTGGAATCAGAACTTGAACCCAAGCAATCAATATGGGAGAGGGCATTTCAGCCATTTGGCTACTCTACAGATTTTCTTCATAGCACCTTTAGATCTGATATTATGTCTAATATGTAATGTCCCCCTAGCTGAAAGATGGACTCTAGGATAACCAAGGTGACCTTCCCTGCTAAATAGTCAGCTCCTATAACAAATATCTGGCAAGTGGAAGTGTTCAGAAAATGCTTGCTGGCTGGGTGGATGGGCAGGTGAATGGGCAGCCTGCACTGCAAAGGAACTACAATGTGAAGAGAACAGGGTAAAGATCTTCCCGTTGTGTTGCTACCCAAGGAGGGATCAAAGGCACGTTTCTATACTGGACTGGGCAGGAGAGAGAGAAGATGGCAATGGGGAGCACATCCAAAATGCTGTTGTGTCAGTGAAGGACAGAATGCAGGAAGCTCTGAAGGTGAGAACACAGGCAAGAGATTGAGCATAGGGATCTTTTGCAGCTCGTGGGTCACAATTCAACCAGGCTGAAAGTTTTCAGTTTGTTTTTAGAGCCAAAAGGCAGCCAACTAGAGGTGATGAAAAAATAAGAATGCCATTGAACTTCCTTTCAAGCACACTGGTCTTCTTCTGCATGTCTGGAAATGTTTCCCAATCACACCCTCCACCTCACCCCACACAAGCCATCCCCCAAGACAACACTGTTAGAGAACTCTCTCTTTCCAGAATCAGAGAGTCCAGGGAGTCAGTACAAGGATCTCAGAGAGCACGGTGTGGAAGAGAGGTGCTGTAAGCAATCCACTGCCCCTTATCCTCTTCCCCCATATCTCCACACTTTCATCTGCCATGCACACTAGCCCTTGCAGTAAGCTTTCACATAAAGAAAGTTCTAAATAAATAGTCTGAGCAATGCTCGTCAATTCCGCTGAGATTATGCAACATTTCCATCGGAGCTTCATTCCCACACATCCTTAGGGGGTTGTCTGTTTAATATTCACTGACATATTTCCTACTCCCCAATACTCAGGGGCTATCTCCAAACTGGGGACAGATGTTGTCTGGCATACACAGCTTTTCCAAGATGCTTAGCGGGAGAATTATGGCAAAGAAAATAGCTCAGGGAGCATTTGCTGAATTCTAACTCTACAATAGACACCAGGGATAGCAAGATTGACCCTCCTCACAAATAACTTACAGAATAATACAGGGGGAAATTGCATAGGCAACATGGAATGTGTTCATATGCAAGTGACAGACCATACCTCAATACGTCCCACAATGTGGCTTAAACAGCAGGGGGCTGTTCGTATTTCACACACACAGAAGAATTTGGAGGAAGGGTCAGCATTTGGCATAGAGTACTAAAGATGCCACTTGGGATGCTCATGCTCATTTATCAGAGTACCTTACTTTGCATCCCAGCTCTTTTTCTGATTCCAGGTTTCTGCTAACATGTATGTTGTGAGTCAGTGGTAATGGTTCAAGTAGTTAGGTGCCCACCACTCATGTAGGAGACCCAGATTGAGTTTGGGGCTCTTGGTTTTTGTCCTCTCTCTCTCTCTCCCTTCCTCTGTGTGTGTGTGTGTGTGTGTGTCTTTCTCCCTTAATTCTCTTAGTGTTTCCCCTCATACTTGCAAGATGACTGCTGCCCAAACATCACATCCTCACAGAACTACATTCAGTGGCAGAAATAAAAATGATCACTCATTTGTTATTATACAGAAAAATTTTCACCAAGAATCTCTTAGCAGATTACCCATCTTATGCCCTTGTGAGCAGAAATCACCCACAAACCCAGACCTTAACTGCAAAGCCAGCTGAAAAAAAAAAAAAAAAGAAATATCGGTATTTTATAACTTGGTTGAGAGAGGCAATGTCTGCCAGCAAAAAAGAAAAGGAACAGCTGTAAGTGAGCAGTTCACAAGGTCCGAGATGCATGTCAGGTGCCAGGACGAGAAACATACATCAGGGACAAGGGACACCTGGCCATGGGCTGCTCGCTCATCACCTAAGGTTAGACAGTTGCTTCTCTCTCATGGCCTTCCCATCTTTTTTCCTGTTATTTGTAGAACCTAAAGGGGAGTAAAACAAAATAACAGTTTCCTCCCCTACAAATGCTGATAGAATTCCCAAAGTAAGATTAACTTCTTGAGATAGCTCGCCTAGGACCTCCTCTAACATCTCTTGAATCACAGAGGAGCAACAAGCAACAATAGTTACCGTTCTAGGCTGGAGGTGAAGCCAAAGATGGCTGTGGAACTTCAGAGTTGTGAAGAGCAGGAGGACTTGAATGTATGGGCTCTGAGCAGGACCGTCTGGGTCCCAACGCCATTGCCTCCACTTACCAGATTGTAACCCCTCCCCGCCCCAAGAGAAGGTACAGATGGAAAAGAGTCTTACCTGGAAAGCAGTTCCCCCATAGGCAAGACAGTTGTGATAACAATATCACCTGTGGAAGGATCACCCACTCAGTCAGTCATTAAAGCTCCCTGACAGAAGCACATGGGCTGAGATCTTGGGGAGGGTACATCCTCATGTGACAATCGAAAGCCAAAATGAATAAGTATGAGTGCTGTGGGAGCAAATATCCAAAGTTTGCCTAATGATCATGCGAAACACTCTTACCTCAACAGGCTCACCCTTACTCCATTCCACTCAGCCTGTCCCCTTCAGGAACTGCAGTTGATATGGTTTGTTCTCAATCCCTCTGGCTCTGAGGCCAGTTGGAAATTCCATTTTTCTCTGAAAAACATAACTCAGTGCAACCATTATGTTGGTTTTTTTTGCAAAGTGTTGAACACAATGTCTTAACCATTAGTGATGGGAAAACTGTTGTCTTTTATGCTAAAAAGGAGTCAACAGATCTTATCAACCTAAATGAAAAGGACTAAAGCATGATTATTTTCCTTTTAATCACCACCACCACTAGCACCCACCACCCACCCACACACACATACACACACACACACACACTCACACATCCCAATGGAAATTTACACAAAATGGAGCTATCATCCATTCCTTTCATGCTGGATGAGTGTCTCAGTCTCCATGGCAGCAGCCCCCAACCTGAGACTGCTCTGCTCTAGGGAGCATATTTGGCATTTTTTTCTCTGGTGAATGCAGTCCATGTAGACTGGTACATGGGATAACTCAAACTTGAGATTATTTTTGCTTTTGAATTCCGTGTGTGTTTTGACTGTCTGAATGGGTCACATTCGCCAGATAAGTCTTCTGAGTCTATGGGGGACTGCAGGATGCTGTTTGGAATGCTGGTGCTCTCTGTCCTGACCCCGAGCATTCTCTGGTTTCCTATAAAAGGATGATGCCACAGGCTTACTTTCTGGGTCAAGGAGGACTTGCCCTTTCAGGTTGTTCCACCAGTAACAGGCATTCTTTCCCAGCTCATTTTCTCTGATTTCACAGACCCTCACATGTGCCCAGTGAACAAAGAGAAGCCTGTGATAAGTGGGCTACAGTAAGGAATGAATGAACCCACCCAAGCAGAAATTGAGCCCACTATCTGCCTTCTTGGGTGGTAACCAATTACCATGTCCAGTGCTCTTGAGGGAAGGTCAGGCTTCTGGGAACTGAAAACCTAACAGCTATTTTTGCTGCCACACTCTGCTTATAGGATGAGCATACAACCTGCAGAATGTAAAGAGTTATTTGTAAGCCACATCACTGACAAGCACCTTGGATTTAAGACATATAAATAACTGTCAAAACTCATTAGTAACAATCTAATTTTAAAATGGTCAAATAATCTTTTTAAAAAGAAAGAAGGTGAACAACTATATCACCAAATAAGAGAGACAGATGGCAACTTAGCTCAAGAAAAGTTGTTCAATATCATTAGCCACTAGGAAATGCAAATTAAAATGATAATAACATATTTCTATGCATCTTTTAAAATGGCTCTAGCAAAAAATAGAAATGATATCAAAATATGGATGATATGATCCCCAACATTATCAGTATCAATGATCATATCATTAACATAATCACATATCACAATCATATCATGTCATTTTCATGTGTCATAGTATCATTATCAACATCAATGACTGCTAACAAATGTCAATGATCTGCAACCAAACCTCAGAACAATAAGAATAATCTAGATATAGTTAGTAAAAATGTAAAATGGTATTGTTACTACAGGTAAGTTTGTCAGTTTCTTATAAAATTAAACAAGCACTTATCATGTGACCCAGAAAACACACTCCTGGGGGTTTATCCCAGAGAAATAAAAATTTATGTTCACACAGAAATTTGTGCACAAACATTCATTGTCGTCTTACTCACACTAACAAACGCTGGAAAAAAAAAGAAATGTCCTTCAATAGATGAGTGATGGCACAAACTCAGGTGCTTCCACATGATGGAAAACTGCTCAATAACCAAAACAAATGAACTCCTAAGCATGGAGCATTTGGATGGATCTCAAGGGCATAATACTTAGTAAAAAAAATTAAAAAAAAAAAAACAGACAATCTCAAGTGGCTATACATCTTGTATATCAAATTCAACTTACATAAATTCTCAAAATAATGAAACTTCCAAACTGGAGAGTAGCTGAATGGTCGCCAGGGGAAGGGTGCGAAGACAGAGTAGGAACACAAAAAGGTAGTGTGAGTTCCGTGGGATGGAGCCGTTCTGTATTTTGATTCTCATGATACTTACATGGATCCATGCGTGGGATAACTTACACACACACACACACACACACATAAATGCAGACTTTAAGATGGTGAAAACAGAACACAATCTTATTAGCAATAGTGATATACCAAGTTTCCTGGTTTAAATATTGCTCTGCAGTTTTAAAAGCTGTCACCATTAGGGGAAGCTATGGAACTCCATACGCCTTACAACTTTCTGCGAGTTCATGGTTATAAAAAAATAAAAAGAGCTGCCATAAGCTTACTATCCACCGTTTTATATCCATTTTATTTTCCCTAAATTATCTCTCTTGGCATTAACTATGACAATTATCTCCATCAATAGAAACGTCAACCATACGCACATGCAGCAGTTCTCCTTGGTTCTTTTCAGAACAATGCTGCAGTCTGGACTTACCCATGATCTCTCCAAAACCCTTGTCTAACACTCCATCCCAGTTAGAAGCATTGGTGATGGGCATGATTGTTCTCCATAACAAGGGCTGTGTCAAAAGCATACTCAAGTCTCTGAAGACTCACTCTTGCTTTGCCCACTCTCTAAGGATTTCATAGCTTTTAGAAATGCTGCTTCCAAACGTAATACAATCCTTGTGTTTGCCACCATGGTTAAAACTATTCACACCTAATCTCTGCATTTAGAAACCTCATGGTACTCCTTCTATTAGAGTCTCCTGGAAGTTGGGAAACAAATTTACTTACTTGCTGTGTCTTCCCTGTGCCCTTCACAGATTTGTAGCCCTCCCTTTTTTCTTCAAAGCTTGAAGCTTTCCATTCTTGAATCCTTTGAGTTCTTGCTCAAACACAGATTCTTACAATCATTTAATCTGTCTCCTCCTGTGTTAGCCCGTCTTTCCTTTAATAATACAATGATTAAAATTGGACAGCCCTCCAGGTACTGACTCACCTAGGTTGTTTACAAGATGTATAAAGTCAAATTGTGAACATCCAGGACCCATGGAAGCCTTTCTTAGACGCTAACAATTTCAGAGGTTTAAACTGTCTTCTTGACTTTTCTCTCATCTTGTAATTCTTTTTCTCAATTGAAATCTGTCCCAGATGAACATCAGAGGCAAGCAGCCTCTATCAAAGGAACTAATAGGCTATGTCCCAAGCACATCAGAAAAAGAGAAATGTTCCCAGGTTGTGATTGTGACAGTAGGAAAGTGAGGGTGGCAAATATCTGCAGAGTGACATCAGCATGGTTTAGCGGCCAGCTGTACGTTACCTCCATTTCTGCTTAGGTATGCTCCTCGAAGTGTGACCTCCCAGTTTGTTGACTCCTGACACAATTCTAAAAGTAGCTGTCACCTCAGTTTTGTTCAGATATTTGCTTCTCCAGACGTTGAGTATAGGATGTTCTTGGCCATATCTGAAACACATTGAGCAAATAGTTTTAGCAAACAATCTACCGTGTGTACAATGCCTCTTATCTGATGATCAATAGAGAGTTGCACTTCTTTCAGTCTGTCCCCCTTTAAAGACATTTATCCATGATTTATTTTCTCTCCCTCTTGCTTATTTACCCAGTTGCTCACTCACTCATTTGATACAATTTTTCATGTGCTTATTATGGGTAGGTCCCTAAGAAACAGCCCAGACACGCCACAAACAGAACTATGTCATAACCCCTGAGCTCGAATAGAAATTTCCATTCTGTAGATGGGTCATGTGACCTGGTCCAAGCCAACTGACACATCACACACTCCTGACTCCAGTTATTGATTCACAGATGGTACAAGCGTAAGGACAGTCCAATCAGTGTCATTTAAGGATCGGGTCAGCTCACACACCCTCCATAAAGACAGGACCCTCTGTCCATCCCCAGCATGGAGAACACTTTATAATGCCTAGTAGGGCTTCAATGAATATTTTTTAATTAATTCCATGAGTTTTCTTTGAATTAATTTTAAAAACAAACCACTCTTTTTTTCTGATGTACTAGAGGATTCTGGTACTGCCCTTTCGTTATCAGAGTCCAAGACAGAATTCAACAGATTGCAAACCACAAAGGAGAAGTGCATAATTACATAACGTAGGACCTGAGTTTTGCCAAGCTGTCCTTGGGCTCTTCAGGTACATAAGCCAATAAGTTTATGTTTTACTTACACTGTGTTCATTCTGTTTTATGTAACTATTTACCCATCAGATCCTTTTATACACAAAGAAAAAGTTAAGACAGAAAATCTCTTCACTCAGCAATGAGAACATTCCATCCCCTTGGCAAGGGAAGCATGGGCCCAAACCTAGGGGAGTGGAGGTGTTTCATGGACCTGCCTCTTGTGAAGGATTTGCTCTTGATGGGAAGAAGTGGCAAGTTCGGGTAGAGGGATCCTCCAAAGCCCAGGCTCCTGCCAGGGTTGATGAGTTGTGAGGAAGTCTCATAAGCCAGGAGAAAGAATGCTTAATGTGAAGCCAAGATACAGGGTCTTGGACTCGGATGTTCAAGTTAAGAGTGCTGTGACTTTGAATACTTAGATGAACTCTCTGTACTTCAGCTTCCTCCAGCATTGAGTCTAAGTGACACAGTTCTCAAATGTGTGTGGTTATTAATGCTCCTCTTGATATTGAGCCTACTGCTGCAGCAGGTGCTGCCATTATCACTGCCCCCTGATGATGACAGCATGCTTAGAAAGAGCAGGAGTGATGACGATAATGCTTATAATAATGTGGCCAGTGAGGATGACACTGGGTATGACAGTGGTGGTGGCGGTGGGATGGCTGCATGGTGGCAGCAGTACATTAAAACTGGCTCTCTTCCTTGATCTTCCAACCCTCATAGTCACCTCAGTTGACTAGACAACTGTTTACAAATTATACATTCTAGAACTGCAATAACTTCAAGAAGTTATCCTTCCACTTTCCTGCTTAAAAGCAGACAGGTGCTTGTAGCTTCATGTTCCAGACAAAGCTGCTGAGGCTTAAAGTCTTTAACTCAATTTCCAAAGCCATCCACTGCTGGAGGCTCTCACCAGCAGACACTTCTGCTCTGATATCTAACCACATAGACTAAAGACCCACAGCAGTAGAAGAACTAAAATTGAAATGCATCATTTCCCATTAAGCCTTCTGTCACATTCCCACTGTGAATGAGTCTCAGAAAGTAAGACAAGTTATGAACCAAATTTTTCCTCCCAAATTGATAGGTTGAAATCCTAACCTTGCATACTTGAGAATGTAACCGTATTTTGAAATGATGTCTTTTAAGAGTTAATTAAATTAAAAAATTTGGGGGGAGGCTCCACTGCACTATGACTAATATTTTTATATAAAAAGGAAGATGAGATGTGGATTGTTAAACAGGGAAAATGATGTGCAGACACATGAAGGTACAGGCAGCTACAAGCCAAGGTGAAGAGGCCATAGAGGAAGCCAACCTGGCTGACACCTTGATGTCAAATATCAAGTTCCAGAACTGTAATAAAATAAAATAAAATAAAATCCTATGGTTTGACTCCCCTTCTCCTTGGCCTCTGATCATGGTAGCCTACTATAATTTCAGTAGGGTATGGTTCCTGAACTCATGTAGATGCTTAATCTCCAAAATTATAAACTAATGTTACCAACAGGATGCTTAATCCAATTGTGATTTTTAGGAAATGGGCCCAATAGGAGGCCCTTAGAACAATAGGGCCATGGCCTTGGAAGGTCATTCTTGTCAGAGAGTTGGTCATAACAACCAAGTTGGTCCTAGATATTATCTGCTTCTTGGCTGGCCTTGGGAGCCTTCCTACACACACACACACACACACACACACACACACACACACACTCCATCATTGCCTTCCTTCAGCGTTACCAGCTGTCCACACCAGTAACTTAACCCAATGTTAACCTGGGAAACTCTAAAGCCATAAACCAAAATAAACCTTCTTGCTTCATAAGTAACTTATTTTATGTGTTCAGTTATAATAATGAAAGACTAATTCAGCCCTAGAAGATACATTGTTATTTTCTGTTCCTCAGCTTATTTTACTGTCTTATAAGTTAAACCTATGATTATTCCTTAGCCCTCCTTCAAGCATCTCACTATGCTCTTCCTGTCCAATCACACACCCTGCTTCCCCATAAAAGATCTCCACTGTAGTCAGAGCCTCTTCCACATTGTCACTTAAGAATGTCATGCTGGTACTCATGCTCCTATTGACTATTATCCAGCTCCAAAGTCTTCAGCTCACTCACTAGGCAAGATTTGATTATTCCTAACCAAGTGCTGTCACTTAAAAGCTTAAGGGATGCCACAGTTCTTTACAAGGAGAAGGGAGTCATATTGCAGGTTCCCATTCCATCCCTCAAGCTAAAGTAACAGGAATCCATCTAAAACCAATTAAACTTTAGTTCTAGGTTTTCAGAGAGCTGTATTAGAAATTTCCATTGCTGGCATTCAAGAGGACACAAAGTTCTTTTCACAGTCCCCTGTTCAAAGAAAGAACCATAAAGGAAGGGGTTGGTCAAGTCAACCTGCGAACTTTGCACCCCAGTCTGCAGGCAATACATGGCAGCATGAAACAGTGAAACATGTCCATGCATCTTTGAGAAGGTACAGTGACTGGAGTAGAGAGTGCACGGAAAAGAATAGTGAAAGGTGTTGTTTGTCAAACCAGTTTCCAAATGGGTAAAAGCATCTTTTCCCTGCCCTGCAGCCCTTCTAACTTGATCTTGTGAGCCAAAGGCAATCAAATGCAGGTTTTGGAGCAAAACTTAAAAACTATCAGGATATTGGCATTGGAGTGTAAGGTAGGTCAGAGGAGGAACAAGATGGGGGCAACATTTAGGAAGCTGTTATAATAATGTAGGTGAAATATGTTAAGTACCTGAACAAGAGCATTGCCAGAGGGGATGGAGAAATCTACAGGTGGAAGAGATGGTTCAGAAGTCAAATATACATCATTCCGTAATGAGTTGAGCTGGAGGCAAAGATACAAAGACCAAGGAGACAGTCCCTCTCAACCCATAATTCACATGGTTGTGGACTGCTAGCTCCAGAACTGAAACTGCTTTAGGGATCGAAGGCCCCACGTACTGGGTGGCTTAAAAGTACTTGGAGCAAGTCTTCTTTGATTTGCTGGCAAATACTTGTCTCCTAAAGACCATAGATATGTAGAACAAGTAAGACATAATATTGCTAAAATATTGGCCTTTACACAATTTACATATTGTGAGAGAACTCAAATTATGTAAGTCTTAGCTAAGGAAAAGATCTACTTCGTGAACGAGCTGTGCTAGAGCTTAAACAGTGAGCAGATTTCAGTGGGTAGTAGCAGGTACCCCAAAAGGTTGCAGACACCTGAGTTGAGGCAGGTAAGCATGAAAGCAACTCCCAGGTACCTTGTAAGAGGCATTGCTCTGAGATACTCCAGAACCCAAGGACTTACGAGCAAATAAACATGAGCATTGGAGGTCCACAATGCGCTTGACACACTGAAGATCCCATGAAGTCCTGCAGTCAAACACCGTCTGCCCATTGACAGAAAGCAAACCAGACATTGCCTGGGGCTGGAGGTAGAGCTTGAGAAAAGAAGAACAAAAGCAATACATTGGGGTAACAAATATTTTATGTCTTGATTGGAATGGTGAGTTACCTGTGTCAAACTCATTGAGCACACAAAATATGACTTTTTGTTGTACATAAACTATACCTCGTTTTGCTTGATTAAAAATTAGTGATTTTTAAAATCTGACTTCAATACTTTTAGAAATTAGCTTCATTAACATTTTCTTAAAAGGTCTGTTTCTTGGAGCAACTTGTGAAGACCATTACTGTGCTAGTTTTCAGCAACCTCTGGAAGAATTTACCACAAACATTGTGGTTTAAGATCACACAAGTGTGTTCTTGGATCTCGCTGGGCTACAACAAAGGGAACAGCAGAATTGTAACCCCCTGGAAGCCCAACAGGGCAGCCTGCATCCAGGCATTGGCAGGCTGATAGGTGCAGGCTGCCTTGGGTGCCTTGGGCTCCTTCCTGCCATCTCAAAGCCAATCATCCCTTTACTCCCATCCTTTGTTCCCTCAGTCTCTGACTCTTCGTTTTCCCTGTTTCACTTACAAGGACTTTTTTCACGTATGAGGACTTTTGTGAAAACATGAGACTTATCCAGACAATCCAGGGTACTCTCCCCATCTCCAGCCCCTCCTTAGCTGTTCATACCTACAAAGTCAGTCTTGCCAGGAAAGGGAACAAGGCCAGGTGTCGGAGATGAAGGCATTTTTGGGAAGTGAGTGGATGAAGCAGGAGCACCTAACAAGCCAGGAGATGACGTCAAGACTTTTCCATGGAGGCAACAGGAACAGAGCTTATTTATTTTGAATTGCTGCATCCACATGTTTTAAAATTAGAAATCTGTCCTAGGCTATTAAGTAAAAGTCGTTCCCTGTTCTCTCACTATCCAGTTGCCCTCTCAGAGCCAACAAATGTTACTCAGCATTTTTATGTGTTATTCTAGAAATGTCTATATTTACAATTTTTACACAAATCGTAGCATGATATAAAAATTGTTCAGTAACTTTCAGCCAAATACTTAGCAGAATAAAAAAGACTTTTTGAAAAAGTATTCATTTTTTATTGGCAAAGCAGACTTACAGAGAGGACAGGCAGAGAGAAAGATCTTCCATCTGCTGGTTCACTCCCCAGATGGCCACCACGGCCGTAGCTGAACCGATCCAAGGTCAGCAGCAAGGAGCTTTCTCCAGGTCTCCCATGAGACTGCAGGGTCCAAAGGCTTCAGGCCATCCTCCGCCGCTTTGCCAGACCACAAGCAGGGAGTTGAGAAGTGGAGCAGCCAGGACAAAAACCAGAGACCCTATGGGATGCTGGTGCTTGCAGGCAGAGAATTGGCCAGTTGGGTAATTGTGCCTGCCCTTACAAAAAAGATTTTGATATTTCTGTAGACATATGAAGGAACTTCAAAAAATCTGTGGAAGAGTGAAACTAAAATGCAAACCTTTTTAAAATCCATACACAAGGTTTTCAAAATACGCTATGTACTTGAATTTTGGAGACACCCCTTGTATATATGGATTTCAAATTTTATGAACCAAAGTAAACTTGTCTTTTAATTCTTTTTCCACATTTTAAGCAGACTCATGTAGCTTTTAATTACATAAAACAATGGCGTTGTTTCCATTTCTATTTATTTGCTTGTTTGAAAGACAGAAATGAAGACGGAGAGAGCACTTCCATTCCCTGGTCCACACCCCAGATCCCTGCCAGCATCAGGACTAGGCCCAGCAGAAGTCAGAATCTCCATGCTGATGTGCCACGGAGCTGGCAGGGAACCAGCTATCTGAGCTACCTCCTGAGGTGCACATTAGCAGGAAGCTGACTACAGAGCAAAGAAGAGATTTGAACTCAGGCACTCGGGTAGGGCATGCAAGCTTCCCAAACAGTATCTCAACCACGACACCTCTACCAGTGGTTTTCAACCCACATGTGCCCTGGAAATACCTGGAGAGATTTTGGAAGATCATCTACTTCTCTGAACAAACCTCCACAGAACTTGGAAATACAAAACATCATCCACTTTGTCATACTCACAATGTGGAGGAATAGATGAAGAATTCAGGCTCAGTAAGGATAGCTTATCTGCTCTGCAGTGACTGTGGCCTCACCAGGGGCGGGGATTCAGACAGTTGACACCAGCTGCTAGAGTTCCCTTAGAGCCATAAATATTGGACCTTTGTCCTTGCATAAATTGGGATTCTTGATAAGTTTCCACATCACACTTTCTTTCTGAAACTGGAATATCTAATAAGGCCTTATCCCTCACACATCTGGAGCTTGTCCTGGGTGGATGGGGTAAATATCAATGATCTCTCCCTCACCCCTCATCTGCACCTAGCCTGGCCTTCATCACAGCCAGGAGATTTTGGAGTAGTTGGACTTACTATTCAGCAGCTGTCTCAGTTCACAACTAAAGTTCCAAGAGGCCAGTGTAGAAGCCACAAAGCTTACAACTCAGCCCTGAGGTTCCATGCAATCTCTTCAAACACATCATATGGATCAAACAGTTCAAGGAAAGGACACTGTCTGTCAATAGAAGGACCTGTCATTATCTTCATGTACTATGCCAAAGTGACCTACATGTGCAACCAGGCTTAAAATCTCTTCTTGCTGTATCACAGGTCTACCATACCTTTTTAACCAGGCCTTCATTGATGGATATGCAGGTTGCTTCA
Source organism: Ochotona princeps (assembly GCF_030435755.1). Taxonomy (NCBI): domain Eukaryota; kingdom Metazoa; phylum Chordata; class Mammalia; order Lagomorpha; family Ochotonidae; genus Ochotona; species Ochotona princeps. The sequence continues at coordinate 15,008,953 of NC_080840.1, read as the reverse complement.
GCTATTTTGCCATTACAAGTAGTACAGCACTCAGTGTGTACTTCAACCACTATTTCACACATGAACAAGTCTGTCTGAAGGAGAAATTGCTGGAAGGGAATTGATGTATTAAAGATTGGGTACTGCAAGTTTCTTAGCAGTAAAATGACACAGTCAAGGCAAAGCTTTAGGAAGTCCAGTCCGTCTGCCTGGCTCAGGGATGAGCAGGGAGAGGGAGGAACTTGTCAGAGAGACCAGGCTGAAGGCTGTCAGTCTGGCTTGGGGACAAATCATTACTAGAAGTGTGGCGACAAGGAAATACATGGAAGAGATCACCACAACGCTGTGATTCTCACTAGCAAGTGGTGGGAAACAGAGGTTAACTTGATAATAAACTTGGTGGTGCTGAGAGTATGTATTGCAGTGATCATTGCAGCTTTCTGGGAAGAGATGAGATGAAGCATGCAGTGTAAGAAGAACTTTAATAAGCAACAAGGAAAGAGGAAGACAACCTTCTGGACATATCTCATTGGCCACTGTTAGAAGACAAAATGGTGCTTCTTCCTGAAACAGTTGTTAATTCAACAAAAGTATTGCTAGTGCTCACCACCTACCAGCCACTCAGATAACTCCTTCTGCAGCTGGCACCATGATATACTAGGCTAGGTTTATGCCTACAGGGCCAGCATCCAATATGGGCCCCAGTTGGAGTCTTGGCTACTCCACTTTCACTCCATTTCCCTGCTGATATGGGAAGACAGCAAAAGATGGTTTGAGTCCTTGGGTCCCTGGACCCATGTGGGAGACTGGGAAGAAGCTTTAGTTTCCAGGGCTGGCACAATGGCACAGGAGCCATTCCTCTGCTCTGCAGTGCTGGTATCCATGTGGACTCTGGTTCGTGTCCCTCTCTGCTCCACTGCAAATCTTACTCTCTGCCTAAGAAAGCAACAAACGATGGTCCGAGGTCCCTGGACCCTGCAGCCACATGGGAGACCTGGGAGAAGCTCCTAGCTCCCAGCTTCAGATTAGCTTAGCTCCGGCTATTGTGCCCTTTCAAGGAATAAGCAAATGGATAGAAGACTTTCTCTCTCCTTTCCTCCTCCTCCTCCTCTTTATCTTCTCCTTATCCTTATCCTTCTCTTTCTCCTTCTTCTTCTTGTGAAATTTGCCTTTCCAACAGAAATTTTAAAGCAGCAGCAGCAGCCCCAGGTTGCTAGCTTCAAACCAGCCTAGCTCCTGCCAGTGCAGGTACAGCGGTTCGAGGGGGGTGAACCAGTGGATGGAAGATCAAGCTCTTTGTGTCACCTCTCTGTGAATCTGCTTTTCAAACAAAAATAAAAGAAATATTTGAAAAATAATGATTCCTATTAAAATCAATAAATTAGAACATGGCTTTGAGGGACTGTGATTTTGCTCTTTTTATTTTGGAACAGACCCTTGTGGAGTGAAAGTCCGTAAATTCAATTGCAGGCCCAAGTTGGAGCAGAGAACATATTTTCTCTCCACCTCCAGCTTCCTGCCCTTGTATGGGCATGTCATTGGGAACTGACACTGGCTTCACAGGGCCAGCTCTAGAATGCCATTCCAGACCTGCCAAACCTTCTCAGCCTGGTCTTCATCTTCACATCACCCTTAAACTTGGACTACAAGCTGATTTTTCTTGGAGCCACCATAACAGAGAAAATGTTCCCAGAACAAGTATAAACTAGAGTAATACTGCATTCCAGACTGGGAAGACTTTGTCCAACAATTATTCCAATTCTGGATGGTATGTGATAGTGAAAAGAACTAACATGTGGACTGTACCTAGACATTACAATAGGGTTAATTCTGTAAACCCTTTGGGTTTCAGCTTAAAAGTCACTTCGTCCAGAAAGTCCTGCTTCACAACCCTGAGGTTGTTCAGATGTCCCAATATGTACTTCTTTATGCCATGAATCTCCGTTTTCTTTGAATTAGCATACTCCTATTGTGCTTGCATGGATATCCCCCCTGTGACGGAACAACTCCAAGGTGACACTCGCTGTTTTCCACCTCCTGTTATTCAGGTTTTGGCATAATCCTCTCCCTCTGAATGTTTGTGTAACTTGTGACTTGGTTCTGCTCAGCACAGTGATCGAACACCATAGCCATCACACCCCAGGTTGTGGAAGACTCAATTTCAGACAACTAGAGCCAGGGATGCTTCTCACTGGCTGGATACTGTCATTGGCTATTGGGAAAGCCACAGGGCAGGGGACTGTGGGAGCCACTACTTGCTGGGGAGTAGCCTCTAGGATCTGTGGATGGAACCCAACCCATAGCCAGCCACACCAGTTAGACCTTGGCAGGAAAGTGAATTTTGCCAACAAGCCAAATGAGCTTGAAAACACTTTTCTTCCAGGCAAGCATGTAGATGAGAACCTGTCGCAGTTGAACATAGAGTGAATACATACTCCAGTAGACTCTATTCTGCACGTGGGCAGAGACCACATCCCACTACATGCTATTACATCCCAGCCCCCCACATGATCCCCAGCACACACCACATGCTCAACAGATATTTCAAGTATTAAAATTGAATGAATGTATATCATCTATACAGTATTCCCAACTACTTTATAAAAAGGATTATTTTAACTCAATTTTTACTAACATTGAGCAAAGATGACACATCCAAGATTCACCCAAAAAGAGAAGAGATAGACTTCAAACTAGCAACTGTTGGGACGAAATCCCAAGCTCATTCACTGAAACCATACTCTTGAGAATAATCAGAGCAGATGCTCCATGGCAGAAGCCTACACAGATTACTGCCCCTTGCCCATACCCAGAGAAGACAACACTACTCAACCCAGCCTTCAGGCTGAATTCGACACAAGCCTCAGCTCAGCATTTCAGTAGCTACAGGCCATCAATCAAAGCTGGCCCAAGAATGGAAACCTGTTTATCGTCTGAGCCCTAAGAACCTAGTTAGAAGCTATACCTTCATGGAATTGAATTTAGAATCCTTTCCCAGCAATGTCTGGAACATAATAAGCAAAAAAAGAAAAGTCTGAGGGAGGGAGGGAAGTGGTCTGAACGGAAAGAAAAACCAGGAAAAAGGCAAAGGATGGAGAAAAATCAAATGGAAAACAATGTTCCTAGAACTTATTCCACAGAGAACATTTCCAGGCAGGAAATGCCACTAATGATTCTCCTACGATTGAATTCCCTAGCCAGCTGATGGATTTGTCTTTGCATCTTAATTGGATCCAGCAATTAGAATCTCCTTATTATCATCATTGCCATGCCATCCTCAGCATCCCTCTAAGCCCAGCTGATGACCACACATGGGTACAATAGATTGCACTTTCTCCGTGACTGGCATTTTTATTGTTTTGATGATCAAGGTGTGTGCTTGCCTGAGGGGCTGCAGTTATGATATTTTAAGCATTCTTCTCCAGAGAAGAAAGCTGTTTCTGTAAGAAGTACGTGTGCTGTCATAAACATGATGAAGCCCCAAAGTCAAAAAAAAAAAAAAAACCAGACTGAGAAGTATGGAAGATGTCAATGAATGTGTTTGGCTTTCAGTTGCTTTCTTTCTTAACAAATTAATTAAATCCACTTTGCTCTAGGCATTGAAAAGATTAGCATCACTAAATATATTGTGCTGACAGTACCACCTCTCTTGCCCATGGCAGGCATTACTAATTAATCACATCACTCTTTTCTCCTTCAGTCTCAGGATGGCCTCGGAAACCAAGCCACTATAGAGATTCAGTCAGCCCAAAGCAATCTATGGTTTCAAATCTCAAGGAAAAATTACTTGCCTTCCTAGAGTTCAGCCAAACACACAAGTCATCAAGCTAAATGAAATACAATGAACTCAGATGAGTCAGAGGAACCCAGACACTGGACAAAGAGTGCTTGGATTTGAAACCCACCTCTGATATTCACCAGACCTTCCATTCTGCAGGTTTGTCACCGCCCGCCCCCCCAAAAAATAAATGGAGATGATCTAGCACCCACCTCATACAGCTACAAGGATGATCACATAAGCAAAGATAGGACAGCATTGGAAAGTAACTGGCAAACAGAAGCACTGGCTACTCTTTCTTTTTTTTCTATTCATTTATTCATTAATTACATTGTATTACATGACACAATTTCATAGGTACTGGGATTCTACCCCCTTCACCCCAAACCCTTCCCCCATGGTGAATTCTTTCACCTTGATGCATAACCACAGCTCAAGTTCCGTCGGGATTCCCTAATTACAAGCTCACACCATACAGAGTCCAACATCCCACTTGTCCAGTCAAGTTCAACGGCCTCTCAGGTTTGAAGGCAGAGCCAGCAGAGCATCACCTCGATCAATTAGAAGCTCCAACATATCATCAGCAACAATCCAGGTACGATGAGACTGGTGCAGAGTCCACTGATTGACATAGTCCATCTTAGAGTTTCCCCTTGTCCAGTTTTCCGCTGCAAACATATAGCTGAGGTGATTGATTGATCTACTCCATCTTCTATCTTTTCTTGGTTAATGTTTTGATTCCTCCATTTTGTTCAGGGGAATCCCCAAAGAAACTTTGAGGTGTTCCCAGTCCAGGCTCCTATATGCACTACTAGTAAGCACAGTGCCCGCCACAGTCCATCACTCCGATCAGCTGGTGGTTGTAACCCCTGGGTTGGTTCTATTCTGAACCCCGACCTCCATTGGAACCAATGAGTATTGCAGCTCTTCCCGGCTCTGCCCATCACACACTCGTCCCTCACCTAAACCAGTGGGAGGTGTGCTGGTTGGGTGCTGCTTTCCCTACTAGCACAGGCCATTTCACCTTGGCATTTTGTGTTTTGTACTGTTTTTATCACAACCAAACCTGGCCAGGCCCCCACACAGTTCCAGCGCTCGGATTTGCCAGTGGATGACGTGAACTGACTCAGCCTGGTCTGCCCCCAACCTGAGCCAAATGTATGCCGGTGGGTCACTTTCCAAAGCCTCTTCTGGGTTGTTTACCTCCATACTTCCTGCGTTTATTTGTAGGGTCAGTGTCCTGTCAGAGGAACTGTTCAGATTCCTCTATCAGACCCCTTCCTGGTGTCAGGCTTCACGCATACCAGCAGGTCCTCCAGCCAGCACCGCTCTTCAACCCATTCGGGTTCCTGCTGTTGAGAGTTTCAGCCCAGCCACGGCTCATCCGTATCCACATATAGCTCATATATGGCTCAGTTGGGGTTGAAACCTAGCTGAGTCCGTCCCACATCTACCCTGGTCCTCCGGAGCACCAAACTGTGTTGCGGTCTAACCTGGCATGGTGCATCAAGTCTGAATCCATTTTTGTGCCAAGGGATTACAACTGTGACCCGACCAGAACTCAGCCCCCTTCCAGTTCCTGCGCCCCTTAGTGGTAAGCTCCACCCAGCCAAGGCCTCCCCCAACCTCCCCAACCAGGCCTGTTCCCAGCCAGTGTTAAGTATGCCAGAGGTCCTCTAGGTCAGCCCAGCGCGCCCCCCAGACTGTCATGCCTCCTGCATAGACTCCACCGGCCCTTCTAAACCATCCACTACCTGACACATTCTAGCCCTGAGTATGGTTCTCGAATGCCAGACAATGTCATAGTCTTGCCTTCTGTGACCCCTCTGCTGATCCCTCATCCTATCAGGTAATGGGGTATCCTGCTGGACAAGCCCAGAAGTTTGCCTTTTGAAGGAACTGGTGTTGGCAATCTGCACTATAAAGTGACTACAGGTTCTTCAGAGGAAGATTTGCTGCCATTGAAAATCTTAAGGACTAATACACATTCTCAGAGAACTGTGGGTTCAGCATGGAGCTACTCATGTAGCATATCAAAGAAATCAAATTCCAGAATTTTCTGGCCGGGCGGCCAGCAGGCGCAGCCTGGTGCCAAATGACGCACTGGCCGCTCGCGAGCCGCTCACCCCATGTACGTATGTATGTACGTGGTGGTAAGCCTGGCTGTGCTAGGCTGGAATCGTGGCGGGGAACCCGAGCCCTCCGGGCAGCATGGCTGCCCGGGGGTTGAGACGCTCAGGCCTCCGCCCGGATCCTCCTAGCTCCTCCCCCACTCCAGCCGCATGGCGCGCTGAGGAGGTCCAGATCCGCTTCTCAGAGTCCTGGGACAACCCCCCAATCCCAAAAGAGTGCCATCAAATCAGGATTCTGGCAAATCAGGAAGCCGCCCACGAGCCGCTCACCCCATGTATGTACGTACGTGGTGGTAAGCCTGGCTGTGCTAGGCTGGAATCGTGGTGGGGAACCCGAGCCCTCCAGGAAGCTGGCTACTCTTTCTTGTGTTTGGATAGCTTACTTTCCCTTACTCTCCTTGAAACTCTAGCACTCCCAGTAGACTGTAAGCTGCTCAAAGGCAGGCATCATGCTTAACCCTGCTTTACATTGCTAACATTTAAATGCAATGGTAACTAAGTCAGTAAGTGCTGCACTCTTCCAGGCAGACCAGCATGCTCACCGCACCTCTGCGCCTCTCTCCCATGGTGTCCCACCCCACACCCTTCATCTCTTTAAGGCTCCACTTTTATCTTTCCCGCCCCCTCCATCTCTCTACCAATCCCACAATGCCAATATTCTCCCACTCATTCTTCAGAGTCTGCCCAGCTAGCATAGTCATTAAATCTGCCCCTCAAATTTTTTCAGCACTCCGTCTAGTCGCAGAATAGGTTGTGCTTCCTGCCCTTCCCCTGTGCCTGGGCCAGGCCATGAAAGGTGCAGCATTTAATTACTAGTGGGTTCCTGGCCGTTCAAATCTTGGCTTTGTCTTCCTTTCAGCCAGGAACTTTCCAGCTTCTGGCTATTCCATCAGTCTGGTTTAGAGTAAAACTGGGATAAGGCAGAGCCACTAGTGGACCATGATGGGCCCACAGCATGAATGCAAATAAATATTTGCTTACAATGTATTGTTGTTTTGTATCATCACCTAATCTGTCATGGCAGACTCTTGGAGTTCAATAATCTCCTTTAACACTGCTCCAGCTACTCAATCCATGACATTCTTTTTCAAAAGAACATATTAATCTTCTATATATTTAGTCCAAAACCTAACAGAATCTCATACCTAACAAGTGCTCATTAAATGACTGCTGAGTAAATGAACAGTCATTAATCTCTGAACCTCTGATTTTCCATCTATGGAACAGGATAACAAACTTCTTGCTCTCCCTACTTGCAGGGCTATTGCAATTATGTGTAAAAAAAAATGCTCTTGGAACTATAGGATGATAAACTTCAGGGGAAACTTCACAGGATTCATTCATTCATCTACCTGACACTGTTCTAGTTTTATCATTAATTGCCCATGCATCCAATCTTGTGTTACATTTGTAAATTTAACAAGAACTCACAATAGTCAACATCTACTGAATGCATAATATATGAGAGTGTAGCAAAAAGTTCTTGGAAAATATCCTTATAACCAGGCCCTGTATACTTTCCACTCCATTGTTATTGATAATGTTCAGTCATTGGCAATACATACTTTATGCCTATTTTACAGAAGTCAAAACTGAGGTTTAAAAAGAGTTAAGCAAGTTGCCCAATATCTGGTAGCTAAAAAGTAGTAGAGTGGGAGCTTGATCAACAGATCCAAGCATTTGGACTCATAGTAGAACCATTCTACTTCTCAAGAAAGGTATGAACTAGATCACCTTCAAATGGCATATAGAAGATCACTACAAACGCAGGTACCCTGAGCATGACCCCAGAAGGGACCACAGTGATTCTGTGTGAATAGTCTGCCCAGGCACTCATTTCCACCAGTCACAGGAGCCGAGCAGTGCTGGTGTTGTCCAGTGCACATCCATGAAGATGAGATCACACTCAATTTAAGACACTGTTCAGTCACCATGTAATGATGTTTCTGCCAATGAATGACTGAATACACAACCACAGTTCCATAAAATTATAACAGAGTTAAAGACTTTCTAGCACCTACTGATGGCCTCACACTTTTTCTAGGTGTAGCTCTGCCTAGGTACACAAACAGCTTTGTGTCGTCACTGCTTGCAGTATTTGCCAAAGTAACATGCTGCATAGGCTTGTACCCATGGGGCAATAGGCCAGTTGTGGCCTGGATGTTTAGTTAAGTAAACTCTAGCATAAATGCTCTAAAACAACAGAAAAAAGTAAATAATATAATAAATCAGAACATGAGTGTATACAAGGTGACACATGAATGTATATAGAAAGGCACACATGGAGGGCCAAAATTGGGGCACAGTACTTGAGTCTCAGCTTTCCATTTCCTATCTAGTTCCTGCTAATGCATCTGGGAAATCAGCAGAAGAGCAGAAGATGGCCAAAATGCTCCCACTCATGTGGGAGATGCAGAAGAAGCTCCTGGAATCTGGCTTCAAACTGGATCTGCCCTGGCTGTTGAAACCATTTAAGAAGTATACTAACAGATAGAAGATCATTCTTTCTCTCTCTCTCTCTCTCTCTCTCTCTCTCTCTCTCTCTCTCTCTCTCTGTTCTTTCCTTTCTCCATTACTCTTTTAAAGAGATGCCCATCAACAGATGCCCATCAACCGAGGAATGGATAAAGAAACTGTGGCACATCTACTCAATGGAATATTACTTAGCCATAAAAAGGAATGAAGTCTTACTGTTTACAACAAAATGGTTCAAGCTGGAAACCATTATGCTTACTGAAATAGCCAGTTCCAAAAGGATGAATATCATATATTCCCTCTGATATAAGACAGCTAATATATAGAGCACAAAATATATATAACAAGGGATATTAGCATATCAGAAAGTAAAGAAAATATACAGTATGCATCTCTACTCCTGAATAAAAGCAAGACTCCAAATGAAACTTATAAATATACTTTTACATTACAATACTAGATTTTTTTGTTTTTTCCTATACTTATCATATCTTGCTACATTTAAATATCAGAAAGTTAAGCTCCTAACTTGTACAGAGTGACTATACTATATTGATAACATGAATATATTGATAACATGATAATATTGAAGCCAAATGGGGGGAGGGGAAAATGGGAAAGAAGAAAAGGGAGATGGAGGGATGAACCCCTAGGCCTATAAAACTGTATCATGGAAAATAACAAATGAAAAAGAAAGAATTTTCAGAAGGAAGGATAGAGATAGTTCAAAACGTCAATCTCTCACTTTAGGAAAGAAATCACCTGAAAAAGCGTGTTAATGTCAACCCTGGGAGCACAATGCAGTCACATGGAACCCTGGGCTTCAAAAGCCCCAGAAAGACTTAACTGCTATGCAGATGCCGCATTGAAGTTCTCAAAAAGTGATTGAAGATGCTTAAATTTGTATTTTCATTGTATTTGAAAAGCAGAGTCCTTCCATCCACAGCCAACTCTCCAAATGCCTGCAGCAGTAGGAGCCTAGAACTCCATCCAGATAGCCCACCTATAGGATAGGAAGCCGCTTCGCAGGATGTGAACAAGTTCCCAAAGGTTACTTCGGAGTTGTGTTTCATAGGTGAAGTCCACAGGGACATGGAGCATGCTCCAGGGTTTGGCCACTTTGGCTCCCATGCAGTCCCACCCCCTGCTGCTGCTCCTCTGCTTCCCAAACTAGGACCCTCTGCCTGGGGGCTCCAGCTCCGTCCTCCCAAGCCCCACCTAAGCACAGACACTAGGAGGATCTAGCTGCAATGCAGAGAGCAAGAACTTAAACCCCTCTTCCTCTCTGGCCTAGCATCTTGCATCTTACTTAGCCTGCCCCAGCCTGAGTTTGCTCATCTATAAAATAAGTATAAGAGCAGTACCTGTTTGGAAGCTCCCATCAAGCACCAAGCACAGCTCCTGGCACCTAGAACTGCTCAGTAAAAGGCAGGGACCGTGTTTTTTACCTCAGGCTATGAGACTGTTGCTTTGCTTCTGGTTCCCAGATGAGAAAGTGAGGCTCAACAGGATCACCCGGGTGGCTCTCGCCTGCAGGGGCAGAGATGTAATCTCAGACCTGCTGGATTTCAAAACCCACAGGTCTGACCCCCAGGTCATACTGTCTTGCTCCTGCAAGAGGGCCTCTTCCGATGGCAGAGGTCCTGCTCCAGGCTTGCTCTTAGGTCTTTAAGTCAACAGTCCTCTGAACTTGTGATCTGACAGAACTTTAAAGCTCTCAAAGTGCTATTGGCAATCAAGATAACCCTACCAGGCAGCCATTGTGGCTGCCATTATGCACACACCCCAAGGGACCCCTCCTGTCCGTTGAACTTGTCTTGCCCAGAGCCCCATACAGCGCCATGCCCAGACAGCCACTTAATAGGCTTCTTTGATGAAAATCTATGTGGCAGTTAAGGCTGGAAAGGTATTCATGTTCTCCACACCTACCTGAGGTTTGATGCCGACACTGAGCGGCAGGAGGTGAGCAACCAGAATGATTGAATGAAAGCACGATTGAAACTAAACACAAAGAAAAAAGGGAAAAGGGCAAGACCAAACGTCTGCAACCCAGGCTTTTATGTCTTTGGAATTAAATCCAGGAAAATTGCTGCAAGCCATGTGGAGGGTTGGCGGGCTTTTTCTCCCTGGATCGTTGCATCCTTTGGGAGCCTTCCTGCTCAAAATGCACATGTTGGAAGCTCAGCCCTGCAGCCTCTGTGTGTAGGCTACGTGTGAGGCAGCCTCCAGCCCTGGCCTGGCCTCATGTGGAGGGCAGGTCTATCACTAACGCATGGGAGAGAGCGAGACAGGAGTGGGTGTTTGCTGACAAGTAGCTTCATGGGAACGCTTGCCTTGGCGTTTCTCAGTGCTGAGTCGGGGAGAAAAGTTGGATGGAGTGCCTGTGTGTGCTTGGTGGGAGGGAGGCAGGAGGGAGAGAAAGAGAAAGAGAAATCAAACAGAGCCTGAGGTGGAAGAGAAAACACCACGCAAGGCAGTAAGAGCAATGGGACACTCATTACCACCTGAAGGTCAACCGGTGCTTTATCTGCACTTGAAGAAAGAAAATACGAAATTAATTTTAGTAGCTTTATCTAATTAAATAGGTCCAAAAAAAAGCACTATTGACATATGTCATGCATGTAAGAATCATTGTGTTTTAGGTTCTCTTTTGACGTCTCATTTGAAAGTTAGACACAGAGATCTCTCATTCACTGATTCAACTCCCTCAGGCATTGAACAGCCAGGACATGGCCACACTGAAGCCTGGAGCTCCTCCCGGTCTGCCAGTTGGCAGCAGCAACCCCATTACTCCAACCACTGCTGCCTACCAGTATGTTTCAGCAGAAAATGGAAGTAGACCAGCCAGAGGTTGGACAGGCACTCCGATATGGGACGTAGGCAAGCCAGGTGACAGCTTGACCCACTGCACCAAATGCTCACCTTCAACAAAAATATTATCGAAGGAAACATTTTGCACTCATTATTTTCATGTTAAGTCTATGAAATCCAGTATGCCCTTTATACTCGGATCGCACTTGAGTTTGTATCAACCTGGGCATAGATGGCTAGTGACTACTATACTGGAGACCAAGCAGGTCTTAGATACCGAAATATACAGGTGAACAGAGCCTCACTGTAGATCATGAAAACTGGCTTTTTGATAGGTAAAGTTCCATGAACTTTGACACACATATTTACTCAGATAATCGCCACCGTGTTCAGGATGCAGAGCAGGTCTATCACTGTTTTTCATTTCTGATCTGTCCCATCCAGATGGAATCACTCACTATACAACTTTTTGAGACTGGCTCCTTCCAAGTTTGTAGTATTCATCAATGGTTCATTCCTTTCTGTTGCCGAGTATTATTACATCATTTGTATATACCATAGCCTGTTTATCCATTCACCTGGCAAAGCATAATAAAGTAGTTTCCATTTTGGGGCGACAATGAGTAGAGATGTGGTGCGTGTATGTAAAGGTTTTGTATGAACATTAGTTTTCTTTTTTCTGTGGAAAACACCAGGAATGGGATTCCTTGGGTATTTATACAGTAAATCACTAACTTCATGAGAAGGTCTCATATTGTCATCCAGGAGAGCTAAGACACTTGTTTATCCCCACTGACAGCATGTGAGGGTTCCAGTTGCTCTGCCTGCTTGAACCTGATATTATCAGTATGGTATAGCTTAGCCATTCTGATAGGTGTGCTGCTGTCTCATTACAACTTTAATTTTCATTTCCCTAGTGATTAATTATGTTGAGCATTTTTAATGGGCTTCTTTGCCCTTCATATGCTACCTTTTGTGATGTGGCTAAGTCTTTTGCTCATTTATAAATTAGGTCATATTTTCTAATTTTGAAAAACTATATTGTACATACTCCAGATGCAAAGGCCTTTGTTGAATAGGTCTTTTTGCTGCTATTATTTGCTTGCTTTTTATTCTCCTAATATTTTTTTTACTGAGCATGACTTTTTAAATTTAATAGCATCCAATTTATCAAGGTTTTTTTTTTCAAGAAATGTGTTTTTATTATCATGCATTAGCCATTTTGCCTAGCCCTGAATCATAAGGATTTTCTTCTATTAAATTTTTGGACTAGAAAAGCACATGCTTCAGAGCTAAATAAAACAAAGATGGATAATATTTGGCCCTTAAAAGCAGCCTCCAATTCACTGAGTATCTGTAGCCAGGCCAGTTAAACACCATCTATAACTTTTAAATCTAGCATTGTGCCACCGCGGACCCTGAAGTTTACAGAAGTTAAGTAATTTTCCACAGTTGCACAACCAAGAAAGAAAGTCGCCAGCACCAGCTAACTCCAAAGCCCTCAGAAATAGCAGAGTTTTTCAGTTTGTAGCAACACAGAATAGCTCCACCTAGCTAAGAGGGGAAAACAAAGAACAAAATAGTCCACAAGCATTTCACAGAACCAGCTGAATAAGAAAAGAACTTGCAGGTCCAGTATCCAGGCAGCAGGGTAAAAAGAAGCCTGACCTTTAAGATGTTCCTTCCAAAGGAAGCATCGTAAACAATTTTCAACTCTTGTATTTGTCCTTTAGAATGTGAATCCCCGGAAGCAATCACCCAACAGAGCTAGTGTGGGTCATATGACCATCTTTTGACCACAGAAGGAAGGGATATTATACTTAACTGTCCTACCAAGACTATGCACAATGAAGAATACAAACTCCAGTCTTTGTTGTAAGGGTTATCGACATTTTGTGTCCAGAGTAAAAGGGAAGAATAGATCCTGAGGTTGAAAAAAATCAGTCTACCTATGGCAGTGGCTTCCAAAGCTACAGACATGATCCATGCTGTAAAATACAGTTCACCAACCTATGAACAAACACGCAAGCAAATAAAACAGGATGCTCATATACTAGTGCACACGTTTAGAATTTGTGGAATGTTTGGACATATCATTCATTTCTTCCTGTGTCTAGAAAGAGGACTTTGTCATTCTCTTTTGATTTATGGGCTATAGTTGAAAAGCACAGCTCTCAACTGTGACACGCTTCCTCTCCCTATCCATGGAGACCCCAAAAAGGAAGGTGTGTGTCCAACAATGAAGATGGAAAGGGGGAAAACTTCCTAGTTGGTTCTCAAAAGATGCGGGTGACCCATTTCGCACTGTGCATATGTGGACATCCGGGAGATGAGGATTTGGATCTAAGTAGCTTGTTTCCAAGGTGATCTCAGGAAATCCTAAAAGAGAAAACAAAGTGTGAAAAGAAGGGAGGAGAGCCAGCGCTGGTGGGTGATGCAGGCGTCATTCTCCACAGCCTCTGTGGTATGACCACGCAGGAGGCCCTCCAAGAACTGGGCTTCTGAACAAGCTCAGAATTCCTCCACCTTGAGACAAGGAGGCCCGGGTGTTCACGTGCCAACTGCCATCCATCTATGTTGATGATCAAATTCAACCCTTTAACTTTCTGATTCTTCCAGCTTGCTACAGTTGAGGACCCTGCTTCCACAGTCAGCGAGCCCCCTCAAGTCAAGAGACAAGGGATGTTTGGGGAGGTAAGGCAACTATCTATAGATGACCTCAGGAGGGAGCCAAAAGTATGCAGTGTGATTCAAAATGTAACCAGGAGGGGAGAACAGCCCAGGAAACCACTTTCAGCCATCACCACTGTCCTCCCTGTCTAAAACAAACCTCGTAATCCCATTTCATCTGCCCATCTCAAAGGTAGAAAAACTGAGGCTCAGCATAATCAAGTAGCCTACCCAACATCCCAGCATCAAAAATGAAGCAGCCAAGATCACCATCCCAAGCTGAGTCCAAAGACCATCATCTTTTCTTCCCCACTATATTCCCGAGTCAAAAATGTAATAAAACTGTTGATATGAGGAAAGGAAAAAAAACGAACAAACAAAAAAACAGAATGATGTGCCACTGAAAAAGGCAAGACTGGCCTAGGTAAGGCAAGATAGCTCAGACTATTCACAGCACCAAGAAAAATCGGCAAAACCGCCACAGAGAATGAGGAATGGCTAATCCTGTCCCAACATTCCCCAAGGCTAACCTTGCCCTCAAAAAGGCCTTGCATCCAAAGTGAGTGTATGGGCTATATCCCATTGGACCTTGAACTGTGACTTGGAACATCACGCCTGGCAGTTCACGTCTGAGAGCCCCTTGACGTGGTTAATCTTCTCCAAGTTCTCTCTGGCCTCCAGGCAAACTAGCTTCAGCTTTGAGAACACACCCAGCCCAGCAACCCGCCTCTCCTCATTACTACAGCGGATTTCTCTCTCCTGCCCGACTGCTTGACTCTCTGATCCAGCAGCCCATCTGGCTGTCGGGGTATCCTGCTGTGCTCAGCCTCCCCTGGGACTGCCCAAAGACAGGAGCAGCCCCATTCATTTTAACTCCTCTGCCTTTGCTCTGTGAAACTGAATCTTATTTAAGTACTGCATTTGGAATGAAAACAAGGAATTTCAGTCTCTGCTTTCTTGATTACATTTTCTCAGCCACAAAAAGATGCCCAGTAAATTAAAGCCATTGTCAAAAGAAAAGCTTAATACCAAAATCTCCCAACCGCTCTGTGTTTCCCAAGTTCAAGAGTATCTTTCAGTGGTGATTGGGAAACTGTCAAGCTGGAAGTGGAAAACAAAGCCCCACATGGGAGAGTGACTTGCCCAGGATGCCAGCACAAGCTGGCAACAGACACTTTGACCTCACATTCCCCGATTATGTTTTACTGGGCAGGGACTACCAGACTGGAAAAGACAGAAGAGTGAAAAGTGAAAGCTAAAAGTGAGCCTTTGGGGCCTGCCAAACTGGAATTGGCTCCAAGGAAGTAGAGGATTTAAAACGTGCAGGCCTAGCCGCTCTTGAGAAGAAAGAAATTTACCATTCTTTTTTTCTTTGTGATTTACCAATGCAGCTCTCCCAAGTCAACTAATACAGGACTGCCATGTTGCACAAGCCCAGGCAACTCAGCTCACTTGGCACTATCCATCTGAATATGGAGAAAGGTTAAAGCTCAGTTCCTCAACAAACACTAGCTATTCTTTTTCTTCATCTGCATGAATTGATAACTACAATACCCACTGGAAACAGATAATGACTTAAGGACACGTGACAGGCATGGCTTGTAAGATCCAGGTAAGTCTGCGAAAAGGGCTGTCACAAAATTGTTTGAAACAAATGAGGGCATTGCTGGAAAGCACAGGATTGGGCACTAGTGGATGTCAGCTCTGCAGCAGGCAGGGTTCCACAAGCTTTATGGGTGTTAGTCCTTGTAACTCCAGGCTTAGGTTCAAGCATCATCCAGTTCACACAGTAGGAAACGGAAATGAAAGGTCACTTTCCCAGGCTCTCCTGAACACTGAGCATCTGTAATTCAGTCTTGCAAATGAGATATCAGAAGACCAGCTGTGGCCAGAGCTTCCCAAGGATTTCTTGCTTCCCTAGAAATGGGGACTCAGTTGGCATTTTTATCACTCTTGCCCCTGGCCCATGCTCCTTGTTCTTCCCACATAAAGGTGAAGCAGCCATCTTGCCACAAACAAAACCAAGAGTGGGCATTCGGGCTAGCAACTAAGAAATCCATGATCCCATACCAGGGTTCCTCTGTTCAGCCAACAACTCTGGTTCCTAACTCCAGCTTCCTGTTATTATAGAACCTGGGAGGCAGTAGTAAAGTCGGGGTAGTTCGGTTCCCGCCGACCTTCTGGGATATACTTGGACTGAGGTCGAAGCTCCTGGCTTCATCCTGGTCTTCGTGGACACATGTGGAATAAACCAGTAGATGGATAGTTTCTCTCTCCCTCCCACCACCTCAAATAAAATTGTTAAAAAAAAAAAAAAACTAAAAACAGCATGCTGATCACAAAAACAAAGAGGAAGTCTAGAATCTAAGAAACCTCCTTAGATTACTACACAAAATCTACAGCCCTGGCAGTATAGCAAATTTACTCCCATCATTACTCTGCTATTAAGGAACTGAACACAACTCGGATATTTACTAATCTCAAACCAAAGTATTGAATTTAATAAAAATAGAGAAATACTTGAACTGGACAAGTGGGATGCTGGACTCTGTATGGTGTAAACTTTTAATTAGGGAATCTCAACGGAACTTGAGCTGTGGTTATGCATCAAGGTGAAGGAATTCATGATGGGGGAAGGGTTTGGGGTGAAGGGGGGGAATCCCAGTACCTATGAAATTGTGTCATGTAATGCAATGTAATTAATGAATAAATGAATATTAAAAAAAAATAGAGAAATACTGAGTGCTTGTTCAAAGTCATATCAGGCATTGGGCCCGGCGGCGTGGCCTAGCGGCTAAAGTCCTCGCCTTGAATGCCCTGGGATCCCCTATGGGCGCCGGTTCTAATCCCGGCAGCTCCACTTCCCATCCAGCTCCCTGCTTGTGGCCTGGGAAAGCAGTCGAGGACGGCCCAAAGCTTTGGGACCCTGCACCCGCGTGGGAGACCCGGAAGAGGTTCCTGGTTCCCGGCATCGGATCGGCACAGCACCAGCCGTTGCGGCTCACTTGGGGAGTGAAACATCGGATGGAAGATCTTCCTCTCTGTCTCTCCTCCTCTCTGTATATCCGGCTTTCAAATGATAATAAAATCTTAAAAAAAAAAAGTCATATCAGGCATTGATTAGCGGCAAAGTAAAGAATATTGCATATCTGTGTCTTAAATTTCTAACCCAAACACTGCCCAACTAAACTACATTCCCATAAAATTTGTCTTTTTGTCAAGAATAAGAATGAATGGTGTCATGAAAGAGGTATGTGGAAACCAGTGGTGCTGCCTTCTGGAAATTTAAGTAGCAAGTTTACTTTTTTAAAACCATAGTTTTCACTTAATCTCTACAAAGTAGCCTTTTCACACATCTCCGTAGAGGAGCTGTTCATCTACAAAATCCAGCTTTATCCCTCTGCAAATGTAAGGAAGCACCTCTGAACCGCACGAAGAACATCATGCTGTGAAAACAACAGAGCTGGCTGCCCTGGGATCTATCCTGGAGAAGATGCTGGATGCAAAGAGAGAGAGAGAGAGAGAGAGAGAGAGAGAGAGAGAGAGAGATGTCTTTGAACCACTAATAAATACTGTGAGTGGCTTATTAGAAGAGTCAGGATTGAAAAGCACTACCTTCTAAATATAATCTGTCTGTGACAAAAATTGCTTGGGCTTAAATATATCATCTGCTTTGGTTGTTAGAATTGAACGAAGGTTTCTTGACAGGCTCAGAAATGCAACTATTAAATAAAAGCAATTAATAAAACCATATCCAAATTCTCTTGCTCAGAATGTTTCTACCAGAAAGCCATTGGAGTGTTTAGAGTCTTGGAAACTTTCGGGTCCCTAGGAGAGCAAGCAGCAGTCGTTTGGTTTGCCAAGAGGTACATCCTTGGAATTTCCCAGGTGGATGTAGGTGCTGGTGATTAAAACTCATCTTGCTACCAAACAACAGACCTGAGGTGGAATGTTTTCACAGTGACTGCCCTGGGAGCTTGGTGTACTAACGTCCCTGTGTCCTTGGCCAGGCCCCACTTGTAAGCACACGTGATCCACAAAGCAGCACATTCTCCAGTCATGGGACGTTAGGATTTGAGCAGAGAGACAACATTGGCAAACTTGTAGGATTGGGTTGGGTGGTTAGCAGTGCATTAGAAAGTAAGCTTACAAGCTACAGTGCTTGGGGTTCCAGGGGCTTGTCCAGTTCTTGCCTTTCCTAAGACATTCTGATGCTGTGAGTTCCCCTGGGGCTTCCTTAAGAAACGCCTCTTTTCAGACTCTAGATCAGATCTGTTCCTACTGCTTAAAGCCACCTCTTAATTAATGAACCTGCCACCACTGATACCAGCTTCATGCCGAAATTAGTGGGAGAACAAGGGATGTTAAGGACTCTCCTCTTTATTGTCTTTAGCCCTCTAAAGAAAGTTGTTTCAACACCCAGCACTCATGTCCCACACAAAGACCCTTCTTTGCTTTCTTAGGTCTTTCTTCTGCCTGTTGTGGTGAAATTAGTTGGCAGTGGTTCTAGACACGGACTTTGAGACTGGACCCCCTGGCTTGGAACTGTGCTGCATCTGTGTGATTCAGGAGGTTGTCTAATTTCCCTGGATCTTGGCTTCTGCATTTATATTGGTGGGACAATCAAAGGCCTGGCCTTACAGGGTAGTTGTGAGAATCAAGTGAGCTAATACACTTAAAGTGTTCAGAATTATATCTGAATTTCTCCTACTGCCTCCTATTTCAGCCACACAAGCCTAAATCCTTTTTCCTGCCCAGGAGTCTCAAGGGAACCTTTGAATATTGTGTTTATTGTGTTTTCTCTGCCCAGGAGCTTCTCTGGTGCTCCCATTTCCTGCATTGGCCCTGAGATACATTGCAAAGACAACCCTAGTTCTCCACTTTTTTCATATAAACACTCTCTTTGCTTTGTGATTCTCAAACTGTTACTACTAGAAGTGAAATCTGTATTCTCCACCCTGTGACTCCAGGCTGGTCATGTGGCATTCATTGGCCAATAGACTTTAGTAAATGTGACACCATGCTAGTTTCAAGCCTTGATTTCAGGAGACTTTTCTGTTTCCATTGTCTCTCAGCTCCTTTCCAGTCACCAGCCTGGCCTGGCCTAATGCAGGATAAGAGAGACATGGACCAGCGTCTGCACCATTACTTCAACCCACGACTTAAGCCCACCTTATAAAGTAAGTGTAAAGATGAAATGAGATAATGCTTAAAAAGTGCCTATATGGCTTTAAATATTGCAAAGCTACTAACCACCATGTAATTAATGGTAGTTGCTGTAATGATGATGCCTTACTTTGGAATCTCTCTGATCTATAGAATTGGGAATTATGAGACTGAACAATTAGCGTGGTTGGGAAGAACTGGGAGAATCTGTATAGTGTACTTATCACCAAGTCAGACACAAATCAAACATCAATAAATGGTTATAAGTGCTGTGTTGTGTTGTGTTGTGTTGTGTTGTGTTGTGTTGTTGTTAAACAGTACTGCCAAGTACTGGCTGCCTAATCTCCAGCCCTCCGGTTTTTCTTTTTTTTTTTTAAGATTTATTTATTTTCATTACAAAGTCGGATATACAGAGGGGAGGAGAGACAGAGAGGAAGATCTTCCCTCCGATGATTCACTCCCCAAGTGAGCCGCAACGGGCTGGTGCTGCGCCAATCCGAAGCCGGGAACCTGGAACCTCTTCCGGGTCTCCCACATGGGTGCAGGGTCCCAAAGCTTTGGGCCGTCCTCAACTGCTTTCCCAGGCCACAAGCAGGGAGCTGGATGGGAAGTGGAGCTGCCGGGATTAGAACCGGCGCCCATATGGGATCCCGGGGCGTTCAAGGCGAGGACTTTTGCCGGGCCCCTTCCGGTTTTTCTTACGTTGGCCCCCAGCATTCAGGCTCTCAGTGCAGCATCACCCATACACGTTGTAAGAGGAAACTTCAAAACTCCAGGCAGGAAGACGCTGGTGGTGAGGCCCTGGGACTCCTTGAACTTCAGCCCCCTTGTGAAGCTTAGCCGCTAGGGGGCAGCCTCAGCCTCCAACACGCAGCAAGCCCGGCCCACGCTGTGGGGTTCATTTCCGATTTCTAACCCTTCTGCCCACCTTCTCTGAGAGTAGGACTTGAAAAGTGCGTGCTGGTGTCACTGTCTGCGGGCCACATCTCCACTGTGACCCCGTCCCTGCTCACATCCTACCCTCCCTCCTGATGTAGAGCGACCCCACCCCCAGCCACCTGGAGCACCAGCTCTGGGCAACCTCTCAACCTACGTGAGTGGTTTCATAATTCATGCCTGCCCATCAGCAGACAGATTTAGCCTACTGCCTGCTGAGTCTGGAAATACTGAATATTAAAATATCCCAGACACTCGCCCTTCTGACGCCCTCGCCTCTCTCAGACTCACATACAGTTAGTGGGTTGCACAAGCAGTTCCAGGGACACATGGCCATGGGTTGATTAAGAAGGTTTTGAGCACCCACTTGTGAAACTTTCATCCTTGGAGCCACATGTTATGTGTGTGTAATGGAGAAGTTTTAGGCTTCTGATATCAAAGCCACTGTGTTTGGTTGCCACTAAAATTCCCCCAGGCCCCTTCTGCAGCACTTTTTGCAAGAAAGGAAACCATGAATCCTATTTGAAGTGTTTCACTGAGCCAAGTAGAGCTGAACACCTACAGACACATTCTCTGCCTATGTAGGCCAACAACAGAGGCAGTCGGGAAGTAAAACCTGCCTCGAATGTGTACAAGGAAGTAGAGGAGAGTCGTGTTTTTGATTAAAAAAAAATAGTAAGGTGTGTGTATGTGCATGTGTGTGTGTCATACACCCCTTGACCAAATATCTGACTTCCCCTCCTACATATGAAAGACTGCCACGCATTTCCCACCTTTGATGTTGAGCTTTCAAAACGTCTGCCCAGCCGGAGAACTCCCCGGCTGCTGCCAATGCACACACATTGGCAGATATCCAGTAATGACCAGCTTCGAAATGAGGTTGGAGTCAAATGCCCCATGGATTCTAAATAGAGGAAAGGGTTTCTCTTGGCAAATTTCATTCTCTCATCCAAGAGAAATACAATGAGTCCCTGAGGCAAGTTCCAAAAGAGGGAAGAAGTCGGAAAGAGAGATCATTGGTACTCAGGGTGGATAAGCTAATGGAAGAGACAAGACGGCCATGGGGAAAATAAAGAACAATGGCCAGGCAACATAGAGAGCGTGTGCAATAACTTAGCATAAGGTTCATAATGAGCAGCAGAGAGAGGTCTAGTCTCTGCAGAGTAATCAGGAAGAAGGCAAGGAAGGCCAGGGTGTACAGGACACGCAAGATCTGGGCCAGACAGACCAGGATTCAAGCCCTGGAGATTCTGCCCATGGTGGAGGGGAACCTTATTTCCTGCTGCGATTCAATTTCCTCGTGCATGCAATGGAATAATAATACCGCCACACCAAAGGCTCAAGAGGGTTCACACAGCCTCGCTTTCAGAAACTTCTTCTGCTTCATTAGAAACTTTGTGGCTAAATACAAGAGACTCCATTTGAAAGACTCTGGTCACCGCTGATGGATAAATGACTCACGGGACTAGAAAACAGATCCAGCACAATGACCAATCATGGGCTGCGGTGGGCTGTGCCACTCATGTCTGCCCCAAGAGAGGACAAGGCAAGCTCCATCCAGGGGTGTGCCCAGTGGGAATCCAGGGAGATCCACTGGATGAAGCTCATCTTGCCCCTGTGGCAGAGCCACAGGCGCACCACCTGTAAGGCCACCTGTCTGCTGTCTCACAGTGCTAAAGAACAAAAGAACAAGATGTGTCTCGCTGGATTGAGGCCACCTCCTCCAGCCCTACAAACTCACGAGACCATGAACAGTGAGCCCAACGGAGCTTTAAGGAAATGCTCTCCTCTTGAAACCCCAGCCAAGCAAGCACCAGTCTACTTCCTGGATCCATAGCTGTGCCTATGATAGATCCTCTTCCTGTGACAAGTGGGAAACCCAGGGCTCAGGTGAGGATGTAAGAGTCGAAATTCCTGGAGACAATCCTGGTCCAACAGCAATCAGCCATGTGGCCTCAGATCAGTGACTGCAACTCGCTTCATCTCCGTGTCTTCTTCTGCAAGTTGAAGACGGTGTTCACAGTGACCCCTGAAGTCATGCTCATGAAGGGCTTGGTGGAATTTCTGGCTTGGTCTGAGTGCTGCATGGATGGCATTTGTATGGTCAACACCGCTGAGGCCAACACAAACTTAACAACGAAGGGTAGAAGCCTGAAATCAAGGTGTCAACAAAGCTGTGCACCCTCAAAAGGAACTAGATGAGGGGACTCTGCTTCTCCCATCCTCTGGGGCTCCTGTAGCACTCCTTGGCTTGTGGGAGCATCACTCCATTTCTGCCTCCATCCTCACATGACCTTCCTATCTGTGTGTCCATTGTTCTTCTTGTAAGGACTCTCATGTTAAATTTGGGGCCAGTATCTCACCCCGATCCTCAGCTTTATTATATCTGCAGGATTTTATCTCTAGATGTTTCCATCAACTCAAACTCTTCTAACAAGGTACCTCCTACAGAATCATTTAAAAAAAACAGAAACACATTGTACACACCCAGATTATGTGCACTAATGTGTTCTACAAAAAGAGGGCCATGAGCCCAGCATGGTAGCCTAGTGGCTGAAGTCCTCAGCTTGAATGTGCCGGGATCCTACATGGATGCTGGTTTGTAGCCAGCTCTCTGCTTGTGGCCTGGGAAAGCAGCTGAGAAAACGGCCCAAAGCCTTGGGATCCTGCACTCGTGTGGGAGACCCAGAAGAGGCTCCTGGCTCCTGGCTTCAAATTGGCTCAGCCCAGGCCATTGCGGCCACCTGGGGAATGAATCAATGGATGGAAGATCTTCCTTCCTGTCTCTTCTCCTCTCTGTATATCTGCCTTTCCAACAAAAAATGAATAATTTTTACAGGGGGGAGGGGCCTCCAGGACCAGCAATGCCCCAGACCCACCACACAGGGAGGCAGGGGAAGCACAGACCCAAGCGAGGTCTCCTGGGCCCTGGGCCATTGTCACACGGAGAACTGTGACGGCACACCTTTCTGGAAGAGTCATTTGGAAATTATGTTTTCGGAGTGCTATGACCCTTTCTACTTAGCAAGACCCATTTGACTCTGGGTGACTGTGACCAGGTCTCCCCTTTCTTTGTTTCGGCTTCCTTTCATGCAAAATAACATTGGACAATCATGTTTTCCATGTCTATGAGTCATACAATGTGTCTCCAAATTTTGGGGAATGTTAAAAGCACATGTAAACAGGTTAGACGGCAAAGTGACACTTTCATGTACATTAACAACTCCTGTCAATCAGGCTTTTCTGTGAAACTCTTAAATCTGATAGATCATTTAATCCCTTTGAGTGCCATGAGAACATGGTCAGCCCTCTCAAGGTGTTCGGTCCAAGCATCCTGGTCTTACAAGGACATCAGCCAGATTGAATCAGAGCCCTCCCTGGGAGCCGCATTTTCACATAGTAACAACAAAATCCTACCTCCAAATAAGTCACATTTTGAGGTACTAAAGTTAGGTCTTCAATTATGAACCTGGGACAAGGAACATTATTCAATCCGTAACAAAGATCAAAGTTGAAATGGAGTGTAGGGGCTCACTTAAAGTATCTCAAGTTAAACACATTTTTAAAATTTAATTATCAGTTTTGTTCCAGGGAGGCACAGAAAGTCAGACACAGAAGTGATAAAGATGGGTGTGAGGGAGGTGTGGGAGCAGCAGGCACGTTAAGCCTCTGCCTGAGACCCCATGTGGGCGCTGGTTCAATCCAGCCCCTGTTAACGCTCTTGGGAAAGCAGCAGAAGATGGTCCAGTGCTCAGATCCTGCCTCCCATGTAGGAGACCCACACAGAGTTCCAGGGTTCTGGCTTCAGTCTGGTCCAACTTGGCCTTTGTAACCATTTGGGGAGTAAATCAGCAGATGGAAGATATCCTTCGCTCTGTAATTCTGCCTTTTGTATAAATAATAAACTAAATTTTTTAAAAATAAAAAGTTTGTAAGAGTCAAGTGAGTACTTCTATCACTGGTTCACATCTCAAATGCCTCCAAGGTTCTGGCAAGTTAGCAACCAAGCACTCAGCCTGAGTCTCCTTTGTGGGAGACAAGGAACCAAACCTTTGAGCCATCACCTGCTACCACCCAGAGTATCCATGTACAAGGAATTAAAATTGAGAGTGGATCCAGGATTTGAATGCAGGCAATCTGTTTTAGAATTCAGGCTTCCCAAATGGCATCTAAAAAAAGATTTATTTATTTTTATTGGAAAGGGGCAGATTGACAGAGAGAAGGAGACAGAGAGAAAGAAAGATCTTCTGTCTACTGGTTCACTCCCCAAGTGGTCACAACGGCCAAAGCTAAGTCAATCTGAAGGTTCTTCTAGGTCTCCCTTGTCGGTTCAGGGTCTCCAAGGTTTTGGGCCATCCTTGATTCTTTCCCAGGCCACAAACAGAGAGCTGCATGGGAAGTGGAGCAGCTGGGACATGAACCGGCACCCAAACAGAATCCTGGTGCTTACAGTAGGGGGAGGATTAGCCAATTGAGCCATTATGCTGGGGGCCCATCTATTAAAAAAAAAAAAGATTTATTTCTTTGTATTAGAGAGGCAGATTAAAACAGAGAAGAAGAGACAAAGATCTTTCATCCACTGGTTCATTCCCCAAGTGGGCCAGAGGCGCGCTGATCAAAGCCAGGAGCCAGGAGTTTCTTCCGGATCTTCCACACGGGTGCAGGGTCCCAAGACTTTGGGCTGTCTTCGACTGCTTTTCCAGGCCACAAGCAGGCAGCTGGATGGGAAGTATAGCAGCCAGGACACAAACTGGGGCCCACGTTGGATCCCCACACTTTAGCCATTGAACCATTGCTTCAGGCCATCATATAAAATCTTAAGCATTGGAGCAAACAGTCTCCCCAAACAGACTTTTGAAAACAATGTCTTGTCCCATCAACCCCATCTGAATGCCCCAGGGTTGCGTCTCTCCTAGAGGCATCCACTCTTGACAGCGTTCCTCACACCAAACACAGCATACTGCAGGAGCTCTGTCAACCTTCCTAGTCAGAGTGTGAGTTCTAGAAAAAATTCCTACTTGTAGTTGTGTTTAAAGAGCTCCCCGTAAAGCAGATATTTTCCTCCAGGCCACCTGCCTCTTGTTTGTGGCTTGTGTATGGAGCCAGAAATGAACAATCTAGGCCTACACCACTCATTTCAATTTTTCTGAAATGTTTGTAATTTTGTGCAAAAACAAAACATGAAGGAATTTGGACCATCGCCATCTTATCTCACTAAAAATTATTCCAGGTTTCCTCTCAGTTTTTCTGAGAATCACTGGGTAATGTTTGGGGAATTACAGACACAAACAGATGCACTTTTACAATCAGCCTTTCCCCCTCATTGTAACAACAGCGTTTACCAGGTTGGTGTATTTTCCCTGAAATGTTCTAAGCAAATACAACCTTTTTATCAGGTATTTCAGTCGTTTTCAGTTTCCTGCTTTTCAAGTAACATTAAAATGAACAATGCCATATATTATCTTTTTTCACCCCTCATTCTAAATTCTAAGGAAGGATTCTCAGAAATGGGATTGTAGGGTAAAGAGTTTACAGGTTTCTTTGGACGCTTAAAGTGTATTCCCAAAAGTCCTTCCAAAAATTCACTGACATTGCCAGGGCCCTCTCATGAATGTACCGACCTCAACCATTCTGATTCTCACCACTTGGTTGTATAAAACAAAACTCGAACTCCAGTTCATTTCTTTGGTAATAGAGCTAAGCATGTTCTTGTGTTTATTCATTACTAACGTGACCTGATTTTTCACATCTTGGCCAATTTCTCTTCCTTCAAACAGAACTAATCAGTCTGCCTGGGTCTTCTCTTGGGACCTGCTTCCTCCCCTCTACTTCCAGACTTATGTACTGTCACTGTCGTTGGCTCACCCAGAAGGCCCCAGAGAGAGAGAGCTCTGTCATCCCTTCCGCGATCACCAGTTTCCATGGCTGCAGAGCCCTCCACATGGGGCTAGTCCAGATTGAGATGTGCTGAAAGTGTAAAATCAACAATGGATTTTGAACACTGAGAAAGAAAAATTAGAGAACAGAAATATCTCATGAATCATGTTTACTTTTATTACATGTCAAAATGCTAATATTTTGTGAGGGTGAATTAAGTAAAATAATTACAAAAACTAATTCCACCTCTTTCTGTTTACTTCTTTAATGTAGCAACTAGAACACTGTATAGAAGGTTTTGTGTCCTCGTAGTATATTTCAGTTGGACAGAGCTGTCTCAAGTCCTGATTCTGTGATCAATATTTGCAGAGAAGTCATCCAATAAATGCACAAGCTCTTAAATTCTCCCCGGACAATCTATAGCCCTCAGCTTAAAATTATCACCATCATCATCTCCTTAGCATATTTAAATCTTTCTTTGTTCAAGGCGCAGAAAGACAGAGAAAGTTCCATCACTAAATGCTTGTAAAACCAAGACAGGGCTGAGCTGAAG
This sequence comes from Ochotona princeps, assembly GCF_030435755.1. Lineage (NCBI taxonomy): Eukaryota > Metazoa > Chordata > Mammalia > Lagomorpha > Ochotonidae > Ochotona > Ochotona princeps. The sequence continues at coordinate 14,982,576 of NC_080840.1, read as the reverse complement.
CTGAGAGTACAGCTCAGGTCTCCCCAGGGGGTGGCAGGGCTCCAATGACCTGACCCATCCTCACCCCTACCTCACAGTGTGGGTGCTGGCAGGAAGCTGGCAGGTGCCAGGGATCAAAGGCAGGCACTGAAACATGGAATGCAGGCATCTTCCCCCACAGACCAAATGCTGTACCCGCTCACATTTGCACCACCCCTCAGCATGCTGCGTCAGAATGGAAGAAGAACCCGCTGTGGATAAACATCCACTGTTTCCAAGCTCCTTGGAGACTCAAGATGATCACTGCGGGAAAACAGTGACACTTTCCTGGGAGAGTGAGAGTGTTGAGGAGACAGAAGTAAGAACAGTAAGTGTACCCCATTGCGTGTTAGAAAGGGGCACATGCTACAGCAAAAGACAAAATAAAGAGGGGGTTCAAGAGGCGTCATTGGTACCGTCAAGTGGGTGCTCTCTACAGGTCTCAATGGGAAGAGTTGGTTTACAGCCGGGGTCTAGAGGAAGCGAGGACTGCCACAGTGATTTCCTGAAGGAAGAAGATTTGTCAGCCCCAAGCACGACTATTGCATAGGGCTTTTGTCGCTAAGCCTCAGTTTCTCCCATATCACCTGGGTCTTCTCTCCAGCAGCTCTGTGCACCTGCAGCGCTCATAATCGCACCACCAACGTCTCTCAGACTGGTCAGTGCTCATCCACTCCATCCCCGCCATCGCTTCTGCCATGTCCCAGGTTTTCAGACGCAAAGAAGCTGAAGTAGTGGGGGAGGGACGAGTGCAGCCAGAGCCAGCGCTAATTTATAGAGCAGGACAGCCTGTGGGCTGCTCCACAAACCTGGCTCCGCTACGCGAGGAACAACCAGCTGCTGAGAGGATGCCCTAGGGAACCGCTCTGCTCACTCGCCAGGCACTGCAGCCATCTCCGCCGAGGTGGTCGGTCAGGAGCAGCGCTGGATTCCGCCGCCAGGCCTATGAGTGTGTCTCCTGCCCCCGCCCCGTGGGCCCGAGTGTGCCTTTCTGTGCTCGGCCTGGCGATATCCAGAGCTTCCCAGCTCAAGGGTCTCCGCAGGGTGCCTGTAGGTTAGCACCTCTGGTCCTTCCTGACACATCCCACTTGCCCTCCAAGCCCCTCTGCGAGGCTCATTGCACCCCCGCAAGCCTTTATTCTCGCTCCCTGTCTCCTCTGCTCCCCCTCCTAGCAGACACCTAGCTTTCCCTTTCCATGGAGTGTGGTGGATAGAGGGGACTCACGCTCTTGAAGATCTTGTGACATCATCTGGCATACAGCAAGTGTCCAATAAGTGCCAATATAGCTGCCATGCTTCCACATACCATCATTTTTTCAGCAATTCCTGCTACTGCTACCTGTTTCACCAGGCAGAAGAGATCTTTTCCCACTGTGTCCTCCAATGTCTTAAATTCAGAATTAGAGTGTTTCCTGTGACAACCACCTGAAGGCAAGTGGCCTGCCTGGAAAGTTGTCTCAGGAAGACAAACGAGGAGGTGGGACAGGGGGAGACCAGGGGAGAGAAAAGCCAAGAAAAGAGAATTAAACAACTGTAAGCTGAAAATCCAATCTGTCCAGTCATGGTCTAGGGATATGGACACAATGATGAGAACGATATGATGCCAAGAAGAAGAAAGAAGAGGAGAGAAAAAGAAGAGGGGAGGAGGAGAAGGAGACAGAGCGGGGCGGGGGGGGGGGAGGAAGAAGAAAAAGAAAGAAAAAAAAAAATTCTCGAGACTTTGGCAATTCCACCTCAATGAACGTATCTGAGGTGAAGGATCGTAGCTGTGTACAGAAGAACAACTGAAAGAATTTTCCTTTCCAGAATTATAGCGGTGAAAAATTGGGCTCGATCTTAACGTCCAACAACAGGAGAGGAAGTAAATGAACCGTGTTCCATCCCTTTAATGGGATACCCAGCAGGCAGTGAAGATGATTTTGTGCAAGAATAGTTCATATAAAAGAAACCTGGGCATGGACACACATGATATGCATGAAGTTGTTCTTTTAAAATAACAAGGTTTTATTATTTTTTTTATTTGAAACATAGTGTTACAGAGAAAAGGAGAGAGAGAGAGAAATTTTCCATCCACTGGTTGACTCCTCAAATGGCTACAAAGGCCAGAACTAAGCCAATCCTAAGCTGGGAGCCAGGAGCTTCTTCCTGGTCTCCAACATACTTGAGCCATCCACTGCTGCTTTCCCAAGTCGTAAGCAGAGAGCTAAATCAGAAGTGGAGCAGCTGATGCTCAAACAAGCACTCAGATGAGATGCCAGAGCCACAGGGGGAAGCTTATCCTACTATGTCACAGTGCCAGCCCACATAATATTGCTTCTTAAAGAAAACACTCATACAACATATAACCCAACATAACTAATATAATCATTTATGAATTTACATAAGAGTTTAGCATAGCACACACACTCACAAAGACTTAGAAAGGTAATGACTAAAAATTAGTGACAATGGAAATAATTGACTGATTGCATTTTAATTTTTTTTTTGGTTGTTGCTGTTGTTGTCTGTAATTGCAAATTGAGCGTTCAAGTACTGTAGGGCTGCTCTGACAGCACCCAGACTGCCAACTTCAAGAAGGTTGAGCATCTCTCAACTTGCCCATCCTTCTAACAAAAAAGATTCTGGGATGAAGCAACTCCGAAAGCTTGGCTTGCCTCCAGTCCCAGGGAAGTCCGTCTGGGACATGTGTGTCTCCAAAAACACATAGGCTTCTCCAAAGAGAGTAGCCAGCCCACAGCCAGAAAAGGGTATTACAGGTTTTTCTCAGCAGATGTCTCCATCTCCAAATTTTAATCAGTGAAATAGAGCTGCTGGCTGGTTTATGTTGCTCAAAAACTGGTTTAAAATGAGCTGATCCTATGAGGTTACTGGTAGATTTTAAAAGGGGGAAATGGAATGTTTCATCCATGATAAGTAGATCCTTTTCAAGATCTCTTTCTATGTTCTCCAATTATCCTTGGAGGAGGTGAGGAAAGGAGGACTGAGGCAGAAAACCCACATAGGCACTGAGGAACATGAGCCCTTAAATCTGAACATCTGCTCTGTGCCAGGTGATGTGCAAGGCGCTGAAGACCCAAGAAAAACACCGTCTTCACCATTGTGGAGCTGAAAGTCCCCAAAAGCAGGCAGAAATATAAGCATATATGTATCACAATTAAAACACCTTAATGGGATGGATATTGCAGAATAAGAATGGACAAAGTACAAGGGGAACACAGAGAATGAAGAAATGCATTTTGGGCCCAGTGCGATAGCCCAGCATCTAAAGTCCTTGCCTTGCATATGCTAGGACCCCATATGAGCAATCGTTCTAATCTCAGCAGCCCCGCTTCCCATCCAGCTCCCTGCTTGTGGCCTGGGAAAGCAGTCGGGGACAGCCCAAAGCTTTGGGATCCTGCACCTGCCCGGGGGGACCTGGAAGAAACTCCGGGTTCCTGGCTTCAGATCAGCTCAGTTCCCGCCATTGAGGCCACCTGGGGATTGAATCAATGGGTGGAAGATCTTTTTCTCTGTCTCTCCTCCTCTCTGTATATCTGACTTTCCAATAAATAAATAAATAAATAAATAAATATTTTTAAATGCATTCTAATGCAACAAAGGAATTAGAAAAGAGACCAGGAAGGTTTCACAGAGGAAGTGATATTTGGGCTGCATTCAAAATAGAGGGAAGAGTAAATGCAAAAAGTAAGAGGCATAAATTCACAGGGATTTTTGCAAGTGGTGTAAGATATAAATGACAAGGATTATGGTTTTTTTTTAATAATTTACATACATCTTCATAATTAAGGCTATCATTACTTTGTTGGTGTTATTAATTAGGGGAGGTGTTATTAATTAATTCAGGGAGGAAAGACTGATGATAAAGCATTATTTTTTAAGATTTATTTATTTTTATTGGAAAATCAGATTTACAGAGAGATGGAGAAACAGAAAGATTTCCCATCCACTGGTTCACTCCCCAAGTGACTGCAATGGCTGGAGCTGAGCCGGAGCTGAGCCCAAATTGAGCTGACCTGAAGCCAAGAGCCAGAAGCCTCTTCCATGTCTCTCACACAGGCACAGGGTTCCAAGGCTTTGAACCATCCTACTCTGCTTCCCCAGGCCACAAGCAGGGAGCTGGATGGGAACCAGGGTAGCCAGGACATGAACCACCACCCTCATGGGATCCCAGCACATGCAAAGCTAGGATTTTGCCACTAGGCTACCTCACCAGGCCTAGTAAAACTGTTTTTCCACTTAGAAGCCATGCAGATTCAAATCAGTGTAGCAACAAGAGAGCATCCCAAGCAAGTTGTCCCACGCATGTGATACAAGTGGAAGTTAAGCACAGAGTTAATCTTTTGTGTACACAGGCAATATTCTTGGTCCTGTCTTGTGGAGGAAGCTGCCTGGGAAAGACCTCTGGTGATGAAGGGATCAGCTACCTCAGGCATCTTTAAGACGAAAGATGTAAATAATTTGGAAAAGAGCCATTTCCTTCCCAGCCTCCACTAAAGCCCCTCCTCTTGAGATGGAGTCCCAAGCACTCAGATTTCTGTGGATGGAGAAAGCCCTTGGTAACAGAAAACCAGTCCATTTTTTTTAATATCCTGATGTATCAACAAAGGTTTTATGGCAAAGAGGAAACTTATTCTGATCTTGAAAAATGACTATAATCTAAATGGCTGAGGAAGAGAAGGGCCAAAAACCCCAGGAAAGAATTCCTTTATGCTTCTATTAAGCACCTTACTTTCCCAGGTAAATCCTGCTTGGTTCCAAGCAACAGAAATCAACAAGCTCAGTAAAAAGAGAAGGATGTGTGGGGGTGTCTCACAAACCATGCTCTTCTTTCCAACCACAGAAATTAACAGGCGCTCTCGCTTGCTCGCGCGCGCTCTCTCTCTCTCTCTGAATCCAAATTCTCCGATTGGTCCAATCCAGATTCCCATGTTCAGTCCCAACCAATCAATCAACTCTTGCTGGATCTCATGGAATAAACATGGCTGCCTTGGCAACCATTACCAAAAGGTCAGTGCAAGCTGGACTACACACTCTAAATTCATACTTCAGGAAGAGAAGGGATGTATTTTCATATCCTTCTGTCTCAGAGCGAAAAAAAATGAGCTGAAATCTGTGATCAGATGGGAACCTTAACGTCGAAAAGTATAGCCAGGTTCAAAAAAACAAAAACAGAAGCTACCCGAATAGATCTGAGTATTCAACCAAAGCCAAAGCAAATAAGCATATGTTCTATGCAGTATTTGGGACAAACTTGCACTAAAAAATCTTCACTACTTACATGAAATTGAGATTTAACAGGGCATCTTATATTTTTACCTACCAAACCTAGTGGACAGGTGATACTGTCACAGGGTTCCGAATTCTTGATATTTCCAAAATAATGATCACATCTCTGGGAATGTAAATACCCAAGACAGATGTAGGGGTTTTCAGTATGCCAAATCGAGGCCTCTGTGAGTGAGGCTGGCATCCTGAGAGCGAGAGAGGTGCATCTGCATAATTATCAGTGAATTAAATTGCTTTGTTGCAGAGAATCCGCTTATTAAACATGCATTTCAATTTTGGAGTAGTTGGCTGAGGAATTTGCATATCAACAGATGGGAAAACCCTTGCTGCCGTGTGACATTTTCCTGCCGTGCTGACTCACAGGCCACGGGCAGGAAGACATTACTCCACCTCTAAAGGCCATTCTCTAGACAGAGCAGGGAGCAGTGGGCTCCACCAAGGCTGGCTACCTCCACGCGTCCACGTTCTCTTTGGCTTTTGTCAGTCTTCACTTATGCCTTGGTTCTTTCCCTGAGTGAAAAGAACACTGCTATCCATCTAAACCTAAGTGAACTTAGCTCCTGGCCCTACTGCCATCTAGATGCTATGAGCTAGAGGAAGTCAAGAAAATTCTCTGAGCATCAATTTCCTCATATGCTAGTTGGGGATGGTATTACCCATTGGAAAGGGCCAGTGACCTGACAACTAAGTAAATGACCCTCATCCATAAAACACATCTTAAGACTCCTTGTAGTCCATGTCCCCACAGTCAGTCATGTTTTTAAAGATTTATTTTATTTTTATTGGAAAGGTAGATATACAGAGAGGAGGAGCCTGATCCAAAGCCAGGTACTAGAAGCCTCTTCTGGGTCTCTCACAAGGGTCCCAAGGCTTTGGACCGTCCTCGACTGCTTTCCCAGGCCACAAGCAGGGGCTGGATGGGAAGTGGGTTGGCTGGGATTAGAACCGGCGCCCATGCACCAGGCCCCAGTCAGTCATTGTAATTGTGACTGCCTATGACCTTAAAATGCATGCTTTGATAATCACTAAACTTCAAGATCAGTTATATCCCTATCTTCCTCTCTGAGTCACCCAGCTGGCTGGCATCAAATTTTAAGACAGATCCTTGTTATCCCATCCCAGCTGGGCTCTCCCAGTGCCTTTTCCCCATAGACTCATAATTCCATGACTAAAACAGAAAATCAGATTCTTTTGTTTCCACATTGGACATACACACGACAGGGAAAAGGAATACAGAAAATGAGATCAGGAGTCTCATCTGATCTCTGAGGTCAGGGGTGTTTCAAGAGTTGCAAAGACATAGAGACCCACATAACACTTTGCCCTGGGATCTAGATATGTAGACACCGAGAAAAGTTCCCTCTCCCCTGCACTTGAATAAAAGCCACTTCTGATCAGCAAGCGAGAAGCTGTGTGGCATCCCACTGTGCCAGCAGCTAGTGCCCCTACAGGATCCCGGAATCTTCCCACAGCATATCTGCAGAGTGTCTGCACACTCCAGGTGGTGGAAGCCCAGGCCAGTGGAAGCTCGCTGAGCCCAGAAAGCAGAGGCTTGCCATCCACACACAGATGTGTCATCAGAGCAAGCTTCCCGAAGCGTAAACCTTTCCTTCACTACATCCTCGACGCTCTGACATTTTCTGCTTTATTTCTCTGTTTTGGATTTAAATGTTTCAACTGAGCTTTGATTTTTTTTTTAAATAATATTGTCACATTGTGAAAAGGAAATAAATTAAAATAAACTGTATGGAGGAAACACTGAATAACAAAAAATTTTTTACTGAGATGTAACGTTTTTCAGAAACTTCCAGGCAAGCTGTACAAAATGTTCACACGCTTTGCATCTGCAGACAAACCCAAGGAAACAGACCTGCTGATACGTGTTCTGACCTCAGATCTCCCACTCTAAATCACGTCCCTTGTTGTTGTTGTTAAGATTTTTTTTATTTATTTAAAAGGCAGAGTTACAAAAAAAGGCAAGACAGAAAGAGGACTTCCATCCACTGGTTCACTCCCTTGATGGCCACAGCGGGTGGGCCAGGCAGAAGGCAGGATCCAGAAGCTTCTTCTGGGTCTCCTGTTTGGGTATCAAGGGTTCAAGTACTCAGGCCAGCCATTTCAGGCCATTAGCAGAGAGCAGGTTTGGAAGTAAGTAGTTGGAACATGAACTGGCACCCATATGGGATGCTGGCATTGCAGGTGGCAGCTCCACCACAACACTGGCTCAGTTTTCCTGCTGTTGTTGGAAACAGTCCTGGCTTTCTCACTCTCCAATCACAGTCAGCATGCCCAGGTAGGCTTGTGTTCATCTGCTCAATGTCTACCTGCCCGTTATACTGTGGTCTCTATGGGAGCGGAGACAAGGTCTGTATTTCTTGCTTTCTTATATTCAGACTCTGGTGCTGAATAGACCCTTGTAAACTCTTCATTACCAAATTTCTTTTCTTTTTTAAATTATTTTTTAGTTTTCTTGATGTTTACATAGTTGATCAGGGTGGGAAAGATCGAGGATTAGAGAAAAGTGAGTGTGGTAATTGTTTCCAAATTTTCTTTTTCTTTCTCCTGTGTCTGTGAAACAGGAGAGATAAGGAGAGAAACCACACCCAGCCTCCCAACCACCTCAGTATCTGGGCTTGGGGAGCAGCCACCCGACATCATCGCAAGGTCTCCGATTTGGAATATGCTCCAATGGTTCTGCTTAAGTGATTTTAATAGTTCTGAAATGCTGTCAATCTCACCAACCCAAGGATAAGGAAACCCTTCCAAAGTCCATTGGCCCAGATATTTGCTGTCAATACTTGGCTGGGATAGTTGACCAATTCATTCTTCCCTCCTTCCTCTGCTATGGTACCAGCTGTTCTCTGCAGGTTCCAATGGACTCTCATATCCTCTTTGTGCATCTGGGTATGCCATCCACTGCTCCGTAAGCCCCTGAGAAAGTCCAATTCTGACACATGCACTCCACAATCAGTCTACAGATCTAGCAATTCTCCCTGTGGTTGGAGTTCTGAGTCCAGCAGTTCAGTTGTAGGGATTCCCCCAAAATAATCTCATCTGAGTTGATTTCAGACCTGACTCGTGTGTGTTTGCCAGTACAGAGTCTGGCTCAGTCTGTCACCCACATCAGCCTATGCACACACTGGTAGTTGCAAATGCTGGGTCAGTTCTTCAATCCCATCTCTTACACAAATCAGTAAATGCTGTGGCCCAGCCCAACCCAGATCACTACGCACTTGGCCTTCATGTAACCAGCAGGAGCTGCAGTCTAGTCAAAGCAACCCCCAATAACTCCCACCAGGCCTACCCCCAGCCCTGGTTCCTATGCTTGCCTGTATGTAGCAGATTTTCTTTTAAGTACATTGATGATATGACTGTATGTCTATGCTTGTATTATTTTCCATAGGAACCAGATATGAATGTACACATTCATGCGTGAGTGAATTGACTTACAGGACTAAGTAGGTTACAATGTCCCAAGATCTGTAGTTGGCAAGCCAGAGACCCGGGAGAGCAAAAGGTAGAAGCTCCACGCCAAGGCAAAAGAAAACTGAAGTCGCAGTCCTAGCCGTATAAGGGGAATGCTTTTATATAAACGAAGGTCAGCCTTTTTGTTGTAAACAGGCCTTCGACTGCTTGCCTGAGGTCCCTTACAGTACAGAGGGCCAGACTCAATCTACCACCTTAAAAGATTAGTTCATCCAAAAACACCTTTCAACATGTATTCAAAATAATGCCTGACCAAATCTCTGGGCACTCTGTGGCCCAGTCAGTTTGATAGATAAAAATATACCACCCCAGTGGTCCGGGAAAAATAAGGATTCATCAATTAATTAATTTTTTGTTATAGATGTAGCCTGCAATGGGAATAACAGAACCCTAAATGTTCACATCCTACTCCTGGAACTTGTGACTGTATTAACTTCTAAGGCAAAAGACACTGCACACTCAATTAGGTTGAGGATATCATGATGGAAATGGTATCCTGGGTCATGAAAGTGTAACAAGTCAAATCACACAGCCTTCCTGATCCGTGGTCCACAACACTATAACCATGGAAAAAAGGACAAAGTGACGCAATGAATGTAGAAAAAAGTCATTAGCAAAGCTCCTGGAAGTAGGAAAAGGCACCAGGACAACTGATTATTCTCTCCTGGAGCCTCCAGTCAGTACCTTGGTCCAGCCCAGTGTATGTCAGGTCTCTACAGAGCTGTAACAAATGTGTGTTAGGTTTAAAGTCCAAGTTTGTTAACTCTGTTATGGCAATGATGGAAAACAATATGTGTCCATAAATTTAAGTTGCAGCTAATAATTTTTGAGTATTTACTGGGTACTTTCCTAAATATTCCCTCATGTTTTAATTATGATCACCATTCCATTTGTAAGAAGTTTATATAAGAGAGTATTATTTTTAAAAAGCATGGATTTTCATTTTTTCATTAAGAAAACATTTTAATTCCATTTTCCATTAATTTTTAAGCTATTCTATTTATCTCAGCTTATAAACGTGAGAATCAAGGCAAAGAGAGACTTAACAACTTCCTGAAGACCGGAGAAGGATGGAGCCAAATTTGAACCAAGACAGCCTAGCTCAGAAGCTGAGTGTCTGATGATTCGGGCACACCACTTCCCTTAGCGTTCGCAGGAGTAGCGAGGCAGGAATGATAGAAGTCATCGGTGTTCTTTAGCAGGTTCCATTTCATATGTCTCCTGAGTGTTGTGTGTGTTTGAATTATAAACAGCATGTCATTATGTTAACAAAATATATATGCTGTTATTTTTCTGCATCATCATATTTGTTATTGGACCATAGCATGGGTCTAGGGTCTTCTGAGCATCCTTTACTTTTTAAAAAATGTATTTTTTATTGGAAAGTCAGATTAACAGAGAGAAGGAGAGACAGAAAGATCTTCCATTCTCTGGTTCACTCACCAAGCTACCACAATGACTGGAGCTAAGCCAATCTGAAGCCAGGAGGCAGGAGTCTCTTTCAGGTTCCCACATGGGTTCAGGATCCCAAGGCTTTGAGCCATCCTCAAGTGCTTTCTCAGGCCACAAGCAGGGAGCTGAAGGGGAAGTGGAGCAGCCAGGATGCAAACTGGCACCCATATGGGATGTCAACATTTGCAAGGGGATAAATAGCCAGTGAGTCATCGTGCTGGGCCTTCTGCGCATCCTTTTCATGTCAGCTGCTTCTTAACTGTCACCATTAGGCTCTGGGCATGGGAGAGACACTTGACAGATTTTGTCTGATTCCATCATCATAAGAAACCCTTACATAATGAATCTACTTGCCACTGTTAAGTTTGTGAGGAAAGTGAGCCTCTGGTAACTTGCCAACAGGCAGAGCTGCTGAGTGTCACTGAGCTCAGAGTTGACTGTTCCTTGTCTTCCCCTTGCTGCTTACATCGTCAACTTTGGTGGCTATCACCAACACCCAAGCAAAGTTCCTGGTGAAGCTAAGAGGCTTATTCTGCCTTGTAGTCTGGGATGTTCACAGCCCAACAGCAAGTAGATCCTGCTGGTTCAACTTTTTGGGAGGCCCTCAGAAGGCAAACGGAAGAGCAGGTATACAGGAAGGACCACACAGTAATCCAAGAAGCACAGGATGGTTGGATCCAACTCAGCATTTATGACTGACCTTCCCAAAGAGCTATCTTGCCTGGGCATGCCCCAGTGTTTGAAGACCTTCCCTGTAAGCCCAGTTCCTGAACATGAACCTATGGCTTTGTTATTTAACAGCCTTATGAGTTTGGGAGCCAAATCCTGTTTAAAGCATAACATTTCTCTTCCCATACCCCAGCCCCTACAATTTCCTACAGTCTCTTCACTCCTCTCAACAGGTTGAATGAGGTGTCATTCTCAAAATCATTCATTCTATAAATGTTACATTTATTGAGCAACAGCTTCATGCACTGTTAGCCACCACAGGCTCTGGAGCTGCAATAAAGAATGAGACAGAATGGTGAACACTGATATTTGTGGATGTGGTTCATTCTGTGCCCCTGCCACAACCACAAACCAAAGGCCTCAACCCCAGCCATTCTGACAAAGATGTCCTCCTTGACAGAACTTTACTCAAATTCCACTGAGTCCTCTTGCTGACTCAGCATCATCCCAGTGCAGCCTTAGTCTTGCCTTTGTTCTTCCCATTCCTGTCTTGGCGAAGAAACCTCGAAGCCATTCCGGCACCCTTGATATCTGACCAAGGTCCTCATGCCCGACTTGTGGTGTCTAAGTTTGTGGCCTCTCATTGGCTCTATCTCTGATGTCTTATTTCAGGAATTTTTCACTCACTGGCCTCTTACCCTGCTTCTAGACTGGGAGCCCCACTTGTGTTGGCAATATTCAACACTGAGCCCCATCTCTCTTCACTTTTGCGAGAGTCTTGAATAAAGTCTTCCTTACCATTTTAACGAGTGTCAGAGTAATTTTTTTAGTGGTTAATTAATATCACCTGAGTTTGTTTGCTTGTATTATGTGAAGGCCTAGGTTCCACACCAACAGAATCAAAACCTTGGTGGTGGCTCTATGTGGAACCAGAGCTCAGAATCACAGGTCCAGAAGCCCTGCATGAATCAATTTCCTTATGATGTAGAATTTAGGAGCTAGGCTGATTCTCAGACTGGTGGGCCCTGAGGATTCCTCATGGCTGGGCCAACCTTCATTTTTGCCCAACATCAATCTCACCCTCACTTGAAAGGACTTATTCTCTCAGCTACACCAGATTGCATTCCCTGGAACAGAAGCTAAGTTGAGCTATGTGTTCCTCCTACACTTTTTCATATAATCTCTTCCTGAAGTGTCCACTCCCTGCCCCCTACCACCCAGGCAATAATTCCTGGTAGCCAAGATCCCAGGTCCTGCACCACCTCCTCTGGAATGCCTTAAGCAATTCTCTCCGGAGCTGTAATGATCCCTGTCCTCTTTCTGTCCCATTTGCTTCATGACCGGTCACCATCATGCCATCCTTGTTAACACATCTGCGCCAGTTGTTACTCTGTGGACCAGCCTAATCAAGCCTAGAGCAAAGGACAACATTACTGGTGTCACCAAAATCAGGAACACAGCTCCTCACAAGGGAGAAGGACATAATATTTATGCAAACTGAGTTTTGCAAACTGAGTTTTAGAAACCACCCTTCTGAAATCAAAATTAACATGTGAGAAGATAATGACGAAAGCTGGTCACTAGAGGAATTCAAGCTTATTGGATCTGCCAGAAAAATGAAACTTGGATAAACCTCCATATGGGACACAAAGGTTACTGCTGATGTCATCTAGTATTAGGAACCCTACAAAATGGAACATTGGAGTCGAAAAACCTGGACTGTAACCACCTCAACCATTTTCTAAGCATGTAACTTTGGGCAAGACACCACTCTCTTTGAACCTCAGTTTTCTCATTGATAAATGAGATTCTGATACTTCATCCACACTGCCTAAAGTAGTATGTTTTAATCTCTATATGCAGAATGACAAGTATCCTCTTTAACTGTGAAACTCTACACTAGTACAAATAAGACTTATAATGTGCTTCCTAATTACTTGTGTTTCTCTTTATACTTAATTAGTATCAACATGTTGCACTCATATGAAACAGATTGAGAAATCCATTCAGGAGTAATTAAGAAGAAATCTTCAGTTTTAAAAGACTGTGGGATGTTGTTGGAGGGATGGTAACATCTCCTTTTTTCTTTCTCTTTTTTTCCATTTTTAGGATATGAGATGCAAATGACTTTATTTTACTATGGCTCTTCCATACAAACTGTAATAAAAAATATCTTGCATTTAAACAATGTAGTTACATTTAAATTATAGTCATCAAGGGGAAAGAATAGCTAAGGACAGGAAGCAAGGGACAGCAACAACATGTGATTAAAACCGTAATTTGGAAACAGTTGAGATCTAATGCAGGTGATTGGTTTTGCTGAAGTGGTTGACTCACTTCCTACTTTTCAATCATGATCTTTTCTTGTATAAATCAACCTGCCAACAAATGAGGAATATGTGTTCACGCATATGCAATGCAGTGTGTATATGCATGTGAGTAATATGTGTACGAGTGTTCCAGTCTTGGTTGATTGGCTAGTTTGCCTGCGGTGTTCTGGGGAGGTATTTGACTTTTTTTTTTTTTTTTACAAAGTAATGCACTTGCAAGGTATTAAAGTCCTTACAACTCTCTCTGGAGTTAGGTTAGACTAATGGTTCTTTTTTTTTTTTAAGATTTATTCATTTTTATTGGAAAGTCAGATATACAGAGAGGAAGAGAGACAGAGCAGAAGATCTTCCATCTGCTGATTCACTCCCCAAATGGTTGCAACAACCAGAGTTAAGCTGACCCAGAGCCAGGATCCTGGAACTTCTTCCGGATCTTCCATTGTTGCAGTTTCCCTTGACCACAGTCAGGGAACTGGATGGGAAGTGGGGCCACCGGGACACAAACTGGCACCCATATGGATTCCTGCTCATGCAAACCAAGGATTTTGGCCACTAGGCTCCTATAGTGGTTCTAAATTACAATTTCAGAAGCAGCAGAGCTCACAACACAGCTATTTCTTTTCATTGAAGTCTTCTTGGTTTGAAAAGAGTCTTAAAGAGCATCTTGTCCAGTGCTGTTTACCTTCTCATTTTGCAGATGAGGAAAACAAGGATGGCCAGTGAAGGAAGAAGAATTGTGTAAGATCACACCACTGTAAGTTTCACAAACTTTTCCCAAGCCTCTATTATGTGCAAGGCCTGATTCTAGTCAAGAGACTCCATGAACAATAAGGTATGACCTTCATACTGAAGGAGTTGATCATTTAATAGTATGTCAGTGTCCTATCATACTGGTAGCATAAAATCAGGGCTGTAAAGAAATGATAAGAATTCTGGAAGGACTTGGAGCAGGTGTTTGGTCTAGTACTCAAGATGCCTACTGGGATGTCTGCCTCATGCCTAGATTCAGGACCTGACTATGCTCCTGCCAGTGTTCTCCCGGTACAGTAGAAAATGATGCCTGAAGTACTTGGGTTCCTGCCACCCCTGTGGGTGACCCAGGAGTTCTTAGCTCCTGGTTTCAGCCTGGTTCAAGCCAGGCAGTTGCAGCCATTTGGAGTAAATAAACCGATGAAAATGGATGGAGCATATGTCTGTCTCTGTCTGTCCCTCAAATACATAAAACAAAATATTTTTTAAAATGTTTTTACAATGAAACACTGGGAAAAATGAAGAAAATTCTTACTGGGAAGTCAAAATAAGTTTCGAAAAGAATATGCTTTCTGAGCTTGACATCAAAGGAAAGTGGATTCAGATGACACAGTACTCTCAGAGTTGTACGTGTCACCACCACCTGATGCCTCAAGTTACCTCTCCCAGGGGATCACAGAAGAAGGCTGGCTGATTCTAAAAAAAAAAATACAGGCAAGAAGCAAAATTTAGAACCACAGTTGTGGAAAGTACACATAGAAAGCTAAAACAATTCAATGGATTAGTAAACAGATGACCCTTGGGACACTTGCTTTCTTACTCTACAAAATACAGACTAGATTCATGCCTAACTTAAGGTAAGGAAAGAGAGACTAGGCAAGAGCAAAAAGTGTGAAGGAAACCGTTTTAAATCCAATTCCCAAATGGATTCAGGACAGAAGAAATGCCACTGTGAGGTTTGCAATACTAACTCCACCATGGGCAGTGAGGTCAATAAGAGAATAAAAGTATAAGAGACGGAGCCACAGGATTATCAACATCTAAGTGATTATTAGATGTGAGAGGTGGGGTGAGATCATGCAGAGAGTGTGCAGGGTGGGAGGAGTTCTTGGGCCAAGACTCTGGAAAATAAGCTTTCCAAAACAGGAGATGACCAAGAAGTGTTCCTGGTAACTTGAGTGACAACAATTTCATGGCACTATGGAAGTAGATGGCAGAGTGCAGTGGGTTGGAGGTAGACACAAAACTAAAAACTGCCCTTATGTCTGGCTACCTCCAGATAATCGTACGAGGAACTGAGGCTGCTCTGCACTAGAGCAAGTAGGAGTGAGTATGGAATCATGAGATGCTGGAGCACATGTTACCTCACAGGACAAAGGACTCTGCCCCAGACCAATGGGATTCTTCAAGGTAGCTCCAACAGGTGTTTCCCTCTAGGTCCACTGAAGAGCCTCAGTAAGAGCTTCTCTCCCCACATCATCTCCATTCCCAGACAGACAGACACACACACACACACACACACACACACCACCACCACCACCACCACCACCATCAACACCACTCAGAAATCAGACTTTTGATGAACATTATAAG
This sequence comes from Ochotona princeps, assembly GCF_030435755.1. NCBI lineage: Eukaryota > Metazoa > Chordata > Mammalia > Lagomorpha > Ochotonidae > Ochotona > Ochotona princeps. The sequence continues at coordinate 14,966,992 of NC_080840.1, read as the reverse complement.
CATCTCAGTTTATACCCATTATCCTCTCATTATAATAGATAGGTGTTGGTATTCCTTTTCACTCCCAAAAGTATCCTGGCGTAGTGATTACCAACAGTTTGAAAGAGCAACAGTGGAAGACTGCCAGTAAAAAAACAGCAAGAAGGAAAACAGAGATCATTCTGATGATAAGATCATTCTATATCATGATTGTGGTGGTGATTACACAGATTTGCACATGAGAACACACATGGGACCAACATCATTTTCCTGGAGTTGACGTTGTACCACAGACCTGTAAGGTGGAAAACTGGGTGAGGGTACCCATCACTGTCTACACTGCCCTTCCAACTCCCTGTGCACCTGTAACTATTTCAATATCAAAAAGTTTGAAAAAGAGCAACAATAACAAAAAAGCTGAAACAACATCAACTAAGCCTTGGAGAGAGACCTCTAGAGAAACGAAACTTGCTCAGTCAGTACACAGTTGCTAATGGGAACACTGGCTGTTATTATTAGATAGGAGTTCAGGAAGACTCTCTTCTTTGAAGTTTGAAATACAAAACAGAGGCCAAGTATTCTGTATAGCTCCTTTATTAGCCCTGGCACAATTTCTCTCTCTCTCTCTCTCTCTCTCTCTCTCTCTCTCTCTCTCTCTCTCTCATAAGATCACAAAAGTAGACAGTAGACAGAGCATGTGGGAATGTATCACTGGTTAGATAGCACAGGGGATGGGGAAGGAGAGCCAGGACAGCTCCTGGCTCCAAGCTCCACCAGCATTCAAGAAAACAAAAATTCAATAGTAAATTTCAAATTCATGTTGTAGTGTAGCTATACATAGAAGGCTTGGTACACTGCTTTTAATTTACTCAATATTGTGACTTTCGTCATTCTCCACCACTCAGTTTGTTTCCTTTTTATCATCACATGTTAAAAGCATCTCACCAGCTATCAATAAGCACTTGCATTTACTGAAGACTATGCATCTACACCATTCACAAGTTACTTCACTTCAACCTTCACACACACTTGCAAAGCAGATATTCCTATCCCCACTTTGCTTATGAGACATCTGAAACCCAGAGCGGTTAAGGAACTTGTCCAATGTCACGGGAATAATGAGAGATAGGACCAAGATTCAAGTTCAGGTGATTCAGGTGGCAAAGCTAGTCCTTGCTACCAGACTACACTGCACGAAAGAGGCAAGGGTGATGAGACTTACAGTGTCGCCCGAGACAAGATGAACCAGCTGATGACTACGATCACACATCCATTACAATGGTGGGGAAAGCCAAGAAATGCACCCCTTGGGCAAAGCCGGTATCTGAGCCTCCTCTGTATTCCAGATATTCCCCGGGTTGGAGGAGCAAGGAATCTGGCTACTTTTCCCATCATTCCCTTTCTTCATGATAGCCGCAGTAAGGACGAAGCTAATCCTGCCAAGCACATCCAGAACCAAGTGCTAAACCCCTTTCTCAGAGAGCTTGTACAGCTTCCACAGCACCTGCCCACCCACCCATTTGTGGACCCGCCTTGAAGAGTGGCAAACATCAGGCACTGGAGCCTTGTAAGATGGTCAATGTCCTCTGGCAGCTCCGGAATGCAGAATAGCACAGGGGAAATCCAACTATGACATCTCTTTCTCCAAATCCTTTCAGGTGAAATGGCATCTGCCTTGCATTAGAGGAGAGAAAAAAAATCACTTTCCTGGCCTGAGCATGTCCCCAGCAAGAACTCTTCTGGGAATAGCCTGCAAAATCTACTCTCACAGCAAAATTCGATGTCACCAAGCCAAGTTATGAGATTGAAAATTCTAAGGGCAGGAGTGAGGAAGAGACGTGGCTAACATCTCAACTATGAGGCTCAGTGAAGAGTGCCAAAGATTCAGTCCTCTGCTCCTATGACCGGGGTGCACAAATTGAGATAGCTTGGGGTCAAACTAGTGGAGTGGCAAGGTCACAGGCCTCTCAGCTTCCCTCCTCTAACATAGCTACAAAGAAAAAGAGGAACCAAGAACAGTTAGCAGGCTAAATGTGCTTAGAAACTGATGACTGTGTTTTATCTGTGCCTACACCACAGGCTAAGAGATGAGTATTTGATGTGCATCATTTCATTGGATTCTCACAATAGGTATGAACATCAGGAGGGAACTGAGGCACAAAGTTACCAATTTGCTAAGATTTCATAGATATTAAGCAACAGGAACAGGGTTTGAGCCCATGTAAACAGACTCTGAAATCGACACTTCTTTATCTGCTCCCCAACCATCTCTCAAAGAACAAAGAGGAGCCTCCAAGCAGAACTAGACTCCAAACCTGGCCAGACTCAAGGCTCTTACCTGTGCAAAACATTTCATTCATATGTCGCTTGGGATCACACACACACACACACACACACACACACACGTGTCTTGCTTTTACTGTCTACCAAAATCATGGGAGTGTCTTTGTAATATGTTCCTTGGGGACTGCATGTTCACAGTTGAGGATTCAAGACTTTTCTCCTTGTGATTTTGTGTCAGAAGAGCCGTTGGCTCTGGCTAGTGAAGTCACAGCCTTTCTGATCCACCAGGTACCAACCCATGAATTCCAAGGCTTGGGATCACCCTCAGAATCGGATACAAAGTTCAATGGAAGGCTCTAAGTCCAGCCAGATCTGGGACATGTTCCTGGCCCCTGCCTTGTACGCATGCACACACACATACATCATTTGCAACCGTGTAACATTAAGAGGGTTACAAACACAACATTTAAGGAGAAAGTGTGCCTGCTTTATCAGTCATGTGCATAGTGAGTTCTGAAAGATCTGTACTTCAGATAATGAGTAAAAAACACCAGTAGCCCCAGGTGTTGTTAAAAAAAATAAAGCACCCTGGAGCTCCTGGCTGGGATAAGTGAAGCTTGGATGACCCCAAGGAGAAGGAAATGGTCTCAGAGAAAGAAACCGAGAAAAGAGGAAAATCCCAGGTGGGTAAAGTCACATGTTCCAGGAAGGAGAGCTGGGGAAGCCCAGGTTCAACAGCACAACTCAAAAGAGAACCAGCCGCAAGCATAAACTCTGTCAAAGATTGCACCCAAGGGCAAGATGCTATGGGTCCCTCCTTCATAGTCTAATGGCAAGGTCCTGTGTAAATGCAGGCAGAAGGTTTTGCACCCCAAATGTCAATCCCAGGAGGGGACATAATTGGAGACAACACTTGAGAATCTTGTCAGCTTGGGAGCCAAAAGTCACATGGCTCATCTTAGAAGAGGACGATTAGGAGACACTTGGGGTCACACTCTTTCTTTGCCTCACAAGCTCAGGGAGAAGCTTTGATCCAGGCTAGGGTCCCAGTGACTTGTCAGGTGGGTCTAAGTAGATAGTAATAAATTGTTCACAAAAAAGAAGAAACGAAAACTTGCTGAAAGCTTGGTATATGCCTATTAGTGCTCTAGACATGTGTGTGTAGTAGGTAATTCATCCACCAACTGGATGATGTGATGACACCACTCATGTTGTGAACACAGAAAAGATGAGTTTAGCTTATATGAAAATTATGATAAGGATGGTGATGGTGGTGACAAAGTCAATGATGATGGGGATGGTGGTGATGATTGTGGTGATGGTGATACACAGCGTAGTGTAGTGGGTAAAGATACAGACTTGGCTTTACATAGTCTAAATCTCAGTTCCCCTACTTATTCATTATGTGAATTTTAGCAAATGATATAAATCCAAATTTCCATGTCTGAGAAACAGGAGCATCTCTCTTATTGAGTTATTGAGAATAGAAAATGCATGTCAACTTCTTAGCATTGTAGTGACCCTGCCTAGAGAAGAGTTGTGGGGGCAACAGTTGTAGTGATGATGCCAAGATGGTTTCCAATAGACGTCAAAGATCTCTTGGCAGCAGGAGGTGTGCAGGTTGCTGATCATATCCTTCACCACCCATCCAGCAGACATGAGCTAAGGAGACCTCTTCTTGAGAAGCTGCTTTCCATTGGCTATATTTAATATTAAGTGCACAGGAAGGCCTTCCAAGCTATTACAGGTGCCACACACTTAACCATTAACCAAGCTGGCCCTAGCTAAGCTGGGAAACAGGCAAAGGTTATCTCTAGAGCTATTGCATCACCTTCTCACCCTCAGTCCAGGCTTTCTGTGATCTGAAACTAGCTGGTGCACTAATTGCCCTGTCACATTTGCTCCCTCCCAAATGTGGTTTTAATCCCCCTGTGACTGGGCAACATTGGCCATTGGGGATTCTATGACCTCAAAGCTAGTAAAAATAATAACAGCAAACATTACGTATTTACTACAATCCATGTTCTGATTATTTGATTATCCCAACTGCCTTTTGAGTTAAGTGGAGTTATCAATCCTGTTTTACAGATAACAAGAACAGGTTCGAAAGGGTAAGTAACATGTCCTTCATCACATAACTGAAAAGCTACAGACCTAAATTTGCTTGGAAATGTGTCTGCCATGGAGTTCACCATACAATATGTCTGCTTTGCAAAGACTTACCCCACCGGAGGGGAATATTAAGAAGGCGGGGTGAAGGGATGCTGTTAGGAAAATACTTCATTAACCTGGTTCTCAGAGCCCTCATTCTCCACTCCCAGCTTCTCTCTTGACATTGCCCAGGTTTGCCATGGTTCAATTTTCTCAGTCAGTGTGAATCTTCACACTGGTATGTCAGTTGCAAGCTCTAAAACATGCTTTCTGAAAAGGCAGGCTCCAAAGAACGTTGCAGCGAACCCTTAATCCCAGCAGTTCCACGTCTAGACTGTCATCCTTCAGATGGATTTTCACATGTGTGAAGTGACATATGTACAAAGCTATTCATGGTTTGTAACGGCAAAAAAAATCTGGAAACAATCCAACTGTCTATCTGAAGCGGATGATTTAATAAGCTGTGGAATGTGCAAATGATCTAATTCTCTGGAGACAAAAGAGGAAGCCCAGGTTGCAGGGACATAGAAAGGATACTTAAGATCTGTCTGTAGCACACAGCCAAGTACCAAAGTAAGAATGACATGCATGTTATGCTGCCGCTTGTGTCATGTAGGAAGAGGAGAAGCATGGATATATGTACTCTCCTGTACATGCACACAAGACCTTTAGGATGTTATGTAGGAAACTAGCACCACCAGCTCAGACATGGCTCAGCTGGCTGGGAGACAGAAGTGCCCTGCACTGGGAGGTGGAGTGAGGGTGCTAGTTTTTGTTTTGTTTTGTTTTGTTTTGTTTTGTTTTGTTTTGTTTTGTTTCTAGGATTTGTTTTGCTTGATTTTATTTGAAAGGCAGAGTTACAGAAAGAGAGGAAGAGAGAGATCTTCCATATGTTGGTTCTCCCCAAACAGTCACAACTAGCAGAGCTGGACTAGCTGAAACCAAGAGTTCCATCCGGGTCTCCAACAGGGGTGCAGGGCCCCAAGGGCTTGAGCTATGTTTCACTGCTTTCACGGGTTCACTAGCAGGGAGCTGGATGGGAAGCAAAGCCCCTGGGACTTGAATCCTACCTGCAATGCAGTTCAAGGCTTAACCTGAGAAGCTACCACCTTGGATCAAGCATTTGCTAATTTTTAAAAGGCAGCGATAGAAGGCATGTTTGAGACTGGCACTTCATACCCAAAGGACCAAACAGGCACCCCTCGGGCAACAGAGAGAGGAGGAGCACTGTGGGTAGATGGTATAGAAGTCCTGAGCCAGAAACACCAAAAGACAAACCAGAATTTCTGGGGAGCAGCAGGCAGCAAGAAAGAGAAGGGCAGTGCGGGTGGTGGGTTAGGGGAGTGCTGGAAGCCTTCAGAGCCCATGATAAAGACCTTGTTGAACCTGCCAAGTGTGGCAGGAAAACACTGGTATTCTTTTATCCAGCGTAGCTTTGGCCTGAGAGATAGAGAACAGGCTGAAACCACTTGGGTTCAATTCCCAGTCATCCCAGGTCCAGGCTGAGAGCCTTTGCTTCGTTAGCTCTGAATTAGGACTTGAACAATGCCTCTGCGAAGGTGGCTATGGGATTAGCATGCAGCCCATAACGAGTTTCAGCCACAGTCTGGCACCTCTCAGATCGCCTAGCAGAGGCAGCAACCAGAATTAAAACTGCAGGGTCTCTAAAAAAAATCACTCAAGTGCAGGAGTGAGCAAGTTATGACCCCTAGTCCAAATGCAGCCCATATCCTACATTCATGCTGCCCACAGGCTAAGGACAGCTTTAACCTTTTTAAACTGAATTTTAGCATCAAATGAAAAATGGTATTTCATGACATTCAAAATTTCCAGAAAATTTGCATTCCTGCATCCAAACACAAAGTGTTATGAAGACATCACCATTCATTTCCATATCACCTATGGCTGTTGTGTGGCTATAGCAACAGAATTCTGACTCTGAAACGGAGAGCAGATGGCCTGCAAAGCCTGGAATAGGGACAGCCTGGCCCTTCACTGTCCCAAGTTTGCCAATCCCTGTGCTGGAGAAATGATTAGGAATATCCAAAGGTACGCAAAGTGACAGGCAGTTAGAAGATGTAAAAATTACAGTAAAAATCAGAGAGAAAAGGCTTGAAACAAGATTCTGTGAAAATGTTTTTGAAAACTTAGACATGGGACTTAGCACAGTAGTGGCTAAAGTCCTCACCTTGCACACACTGGGATCCCAAATGGGCACTGACTCATGTTCTGGCAGCTGTTTTTCAGCCAGCTCCCTGACTGTGGCCTGGGAAAGCAGTCAATGATGGCCCTAAAACTTAGGACCCTGCACCCATGTTGGGAGACCCAGAGGAAGCTCCTGACTCCTGGCTTTAGATTGGCTCAGCTCTGGCTGTTGCTGCCACTTGGGGAGTGAATCAGTAGATGGAAGATCTTCCTGTCTATTTCTCCTCCTCTCTGTATATTTGACTTTCCAATCAATCAGTAAATCAATGAAAGAACAAAAGAGGAAGAAAGAGAGAAAGAAAAAGAAAGAAAGAAAGAGAGGGAGAGAGAGAGAAGGAGACAGGGAGGAAGGAAAGAAGTAGAAGATGACAAATTTTGGCCCATTGAACTATTTTCTAAGTGGAACATGATGGTGACAACTGCTATGCACTAGATTTGGTTTTGACATCGGCTCCAACATCCTACTTCCTGGGATCTTTTATGATAAGAGCAGATGCTGTCGGCCTCCAGGTGACTGATGGGCTGAGGGCATCACACTTCTGTGTTGCCGGAAAAGCCCATGCTACTGTGTGTAAATAGAAGTCCGAGAGCATCAAGAAGCATTCCTAGGCTGCTACTGTCCTCCGCTAACCTCACCACGGCAGGCCCCAGGCAAGCGTAGCATCCACCACTGAACCCACACAGCCAGCCCACGCCAGTAGAGGATGGTAGGCAGAAGCCAGAAAGTTTATGGGAGAGTAACACCTGTGAAAAAGGTAAAACAACCAGTGTTATCCAAAAATGGTAAGTAACATGAAATAGGCACCTGCTAAGTGCTAGGCATTGCTTTAAGCTCTTTATGAAAATTGATTTGTTTGACCCTTGATATCAACCTACAAACTTTTATTTTGCTGCCTCCTGTTTTACAGTTGGAGATAAAGAGGAGAAGAGGGTTGAACAGCTTGCCTGAAGCAGTGTAACTCGTGGTTGCCTCCAGATCCGACCGAGAGCTCCTGGACCTAACCATCACACTTTACCATCAATCTTTTCTAGCCCTTGGGGAAAAACAAAAACTGAGGGCCATTTAGTAACAACATGCAGATCCCCAGTCTCTGTATTATAGACAATACTCTTTCTACAAAACAGCATGATTATGCAATGATCCATCCATTGTTTTCTGAAGTTATGTGTGACTTCCATCTTTGTTCCTCAACATGCTGTGCCAACATCCCACCATTCTCTCTCTCTCTCTCTCTCTCTCTCTCAATACACACACACACACACACACACACACACATACACAGTGCAGTCTTATCAAGGGCAAATTAGGATTCTCAAAGGGGTTCTTCTGTAACCTTCAGGTAACTCTCAAGTAGCTCAGGACTCAGGACACCCTCTGGGTTCTAGACTGGCAGTCACCAGCTTAGATGCAAAGCCTAGATTCTGTCCAGCTTTCAGACATTATGTCAAATCATGTTTTCCACCTAAAACTGAATCAAGCAATATGGGCTTGATTAACTGGATCAGAAACAGAAGTTAGACATAATGTCAACAACAGTGAGAACCAGTGCTACCTCTTATTGAGTGACATGCGCCCTCCACATAACCTTCTCAACAACCCTGTGAGTTGGCATTCGTTGATGGTATCATTCCCATCTCTCTCATAGAAAACAGAGTTAAAGTGTGGGAAGTACTCACCACAGAGTCCCCAGGAAATGTCAGGGTCATGGCTCATACTCAAACTGCATGACCCTAAACCTCTGCTCTCAATTGAGGCCACAGTAAAGTCCCTAAAGCAGAATAAGGAAAGTCCACAGTCCACCAGCTGGATGGAGAAAACATCAAATCCTCCTTCTCAAGTGCTCCCAACAAGGGATCTTGATTCCAATTCATGTCTAGTGAACCTGTCTTGACAAACTGCGTCTTGTGACAGAGAAGAGGAGATGTGGTATTAAAGGGAATGCGAAGATGCTAAATGTTCCAAAACTCTCGGGAACAAAGAAGTTTTTTTGTTGTTTTGTTTTGTTTTTAAATTAAGTGTCTCATAACTGGAGGGAGGGGAGAGGAGTGTGGTTGGAAAGTTTCAGCTGAACCAACAACAGGTTTCCTGTCCACAATTATGGTTGGGGGAGCCTCCACAGGCCATATGAAACAAAAGGCACCTGTGCTCAGAGAGTCCACACACAGAGCCTACGGCCAGGAGAACGTGTTTTACTCAAGATCTACAACAAAATGCAGATGGTATTTCTAAGTTCTGATGATCATTTCACTCAGGCAAGGCCTGGGGCCTCAGAGAACCCATAGGACTGTGCTGAGCCTGCATGACTCCCTTCCTGCCATGGGGCACACATCCCACAGCAACACGGAGTTTCCTCTCTGAGGTAGTCATTTACAAGAACAGTAGCTAGCAACTAATAAGGCCAATGTTCCTGTTGTGGCAAGCCCAAACCAGGTCCACCTACTTGGGCAAAGCGTGAAAGCCCTGATCTGGTTCATCTCTGTCTTCCCTGAGTTTGAGGCAGGGAATCTGAGGCCAGAAAGTTGAAATGGATTGCCCAAGAACACACAGTACACACTGACTCCTTCTTCAGTGCCTTTTCAGTCATGCAAACTTTCATGAAATACTTTTATGAAAAAGGTACAGAATTAAGCGTGGAACCTCTGTGTCAGTGCTAACTGAAATGTTCGCTTTGTTTCTCAAAAGGCAAGTGAATTACAACCATAGGGAGACCTTTGTATAGTAAAAGCAAATATTTCAGTAAAGATAGCCTCCCATAGGGTAGCTCCCTTTGTAAATACCACTGCACATCCTATATAAGCAATAATAGTAGAAAACCATCTTAGAAGCTCAATATGCTTATGACAATCCAAGGGAAAGGGCTCTAAAATACCAACAATTAGGATTTCTGCCTGCAGATACAATTAAAAGCCTTGGCCATTTGTTTAGGTCAGTTTTTGTTACTACAACAAAATACTGAGGCAACTAAGTTTAAAAGAAGAGAAGTTCACAGTGCTCATATTTTTGGAGGTTGAAGTACAAGACTGGGAGCCCCCTTTGGCCTTGGCCTCCAGTGGGAATAATGACAGATGCATAAAGAGAGCAGCTCATATGGTGAGCAGGCATGCATTCTGTCATCCTCACATGATGAGAGAGAATAGTTTAGCCCATACTCGGGCTTTTATACAACCCTCTCACAAAATCCAGGAGGTTATTTAACAAATACTTTTTGAGGACCCAGAGTGATAGTCTGCTAACTAAAACCTTCACCTTGCATGCACCAAGCTCCTGAATGGGTGCCAATTGGTGTTCCAGCTGCTTCACCTCCCTATTAGCTCCCTGCTTGTGGCCTAGAAAAACAGTAAAATATCACCCAAAGTGTTAGGACCTTGCAATAGCCCCCAATGATTTAAGGACTTCCCACTAGGGGCCATTAGGATTAATGGTTCCACCACCCTGGGAATAAAAACTGGGTACTAAGAATTCACTCTGCACTAAATAGAACTTCCAAACTATCATAAAATTATATGCAAAAAAAAGAGAGAGAATTCAAAAGATTCTGGCTGGTGGAGAGAGGAAAAACACAACAGTTAGAAACCTTGGAACCAAAGAAATAACCATACAACAATGACTTCTTTCTCTTCCTTTTCTTTTGCCTCATATACCTCAGACTTGGAGCTATAGGAGCTGATAACTTGAAAACACTGTTAAGAACAGGAAAAAATCCCCAGCAAAACTCAATGAAAGCATGCTCTCTCCAGCCAAAGAACCAGAAAAGGAGCAATCCTTTCAAGAAAGGAAATTTACACTGTAACATCTACATTCCAACAAAACACAAAGCGGGGGGGGGGGGGGGGGAGGGGAGGCGGGAGGGAGGAGGTGGTCCAGCCAGGGCTGAGAAAGGAGATGAGAATTCCACCCCTGATCAGCTACAATAAGGGTGGTATCAGAAAAGGCAGAGAAGAAGCTAAGATTTCACTATAATCAGCTCAGCCGAGACATCTGGCGAGCCTAGATTTCCCCCTTCGCTTGGCATCTGGGACCTTCACTCAGAAGTACTGAGAGATCCCCCTCCCCCACTGATGTGGCATGAGACCCAGCAAAGTTAAGAGTCCTATCATGCCCATCATTAACAAGGTCATCTTCATCACGATGTCAGTGGAGGTCACACGGGGACTGTGAAAGCCTACCCTCACCCACACTCATGATCCTCCCTTCAGGAATCAGCTCAGTCCGTGTGGAGAACCTGTGCATGTATTCTCATCTGACAGGAACAAGCCATGGTCCTTCTCCTTTACCTTGCCAAAATGGTGTCATTGAAAGCCAGCTAAAACAGATGGTTTAAATAAGATCCAGAATCTGATAACACTAAATGAAAATGTTTCAGCCAAAAAATCACTTTTCTTTCTAAGAAGAAGGAATATCATATCTGAATGAAAAACATTGCTGCTACATGCCAATACCAACATAACAGAATTATGTTAGAATTATCTGACAAAATGTTTCAAGTACCTGTGGTTTTAAAAAAAAAGACTTCAAGGAACAATTCTTAGCATGTTCTCAATAACATTTTAAAGCCTCAGTAAAGAAATAGAAAATCTCAGGCCCGGCGGCATGGCCTAGCGGCTAAAGTCCTCGCCTTGAAAGCCCCGGGATCCCATATGGGCGCCGGTTCTAATCCCGGCAGCTCCACTTCCCATCCAGCTCCCTGCTTGTGGCCTGGGAAAGCAGTTGAGGACGGCCCAATGCATTGGGACACTGCACCCGCGTGGGAGACCCGGAAGAGGTTCCAGGTTCCCGGCTTCGGATCGGCGCGCATCGGCCCGTTGCGGCTCACTTGGGGAGTGAATCATCGGACGGAAGATCTTCCTCTCTGTCTCTCCTCTGTATATATCTGGCTATAATAAAATGAATAAATCTTTAAAAAAAAAAAAAGAAAGAAATAGAAAATCTCAACAAATGTCTACATAAAATGTAAAGAAAATAAAAATAAAATCTTTAAATCTAAAAAACACAGTCATCAAAATAAAATTCCAGTGGGTGAACTCAACAGTATAATGATGACATAGAGGAAAGAATCAGAAAATTTGGGGATTTTGCAATCTGAACAAGAGGGAAAATAGATTGAAAAAACTAATACGGACAGTGGGCATTTGGCCTCATGATTAAGACACCCACATCCTACCCTGGGATGCCTGGAATGGATTTCTGACTGTGGCTCTCAACTTCTGCATTCTGCCAATGCAGACCTGTGGAGACTGCAGTAATGGTTCAAGTGATTGGGCTCCTGTCACCCACATGGGAGATCTGAAACAGGTACCCAGGCCTGACTTCATGCCCTCGCTCAGTCCCAGCCACTGCAGCAACTTGAGGGGTGAGCCAGCACAAGTCCACACTTGCTCTCTGTCACTCACTTGCCCTCTTCCTGCCTCCTTTTCAAATAAGTAAAAATTTTAATTAAAAAGTATCATTATGGGCATAACTAGGGATCTGCAGGCAGTCACAAAAAGATCTAATATTTGTGCTACTAGAATCTCAGAGAGGATAAAGACAGGGCTGAAAGAAAACTCAGAGAAAAGAGAAATTGTGGCAGCCAATTCAGGAGCCTCCACATTGTGCCAGCTACAGCAGCCATAGATCTCTAGCACAGGCTGTGCCTGCACAAATCTTGAGTTTAAGTTACCAGCTGGCATTGCAATTAGAGCACTCATAGCTTAGGATCCACAGATGATCTGCCCAGAATATCTGGATAGGCTGACTATTGGAGAATGTTCTGGAGGAGGGAGCAGGGGCCAGATTGTCAATATTGCAATAAAAACCTGTTTCTTCAGAGCACAGGTACCAATACACAGTCATAGGAATGAAAAACAACTGGATGCATAACCTCATAAACTGGACAAAAGAAGGTGCCAGGAACTGACGCCAAAGAAATGGAGACAGGAACTGCCTAACGATGAGTTCAAAATAGATATTTTAAAGAAACTCAGTGAACTCTAAGAAAACATAGAGAAATAATTCAGAAACATGTCAGAGAAATTTAAGAGATCAGAAATACTTGGAAAAAACATAAAGCTGAAAACTACAATGAATGAGATAAAAATGCAATAGGAAGGTATAAACAGCATATTTGATACAGCAGAGAATTCAGTGAACATAGAGACAGGGGACTTGAAAGCATATAATCAGAGGAGAAAAACAAAGAATGGAAAATAATGAAAAAAGCTTAAAATATTATGGGAAGGTCTGGCATGGTAACCTAGTGACTAATTCTCGCTTTGAAAGTGCCAGAATTTCATATGTGTACCGGTTCATGTCCTGGTTGCTCCACTTCCCACCAGATCCCTGCTTGTGGCCTAGAAAAGCAGTGGAGGACAGCTCAAAGCCTTGGACCCTGCACCCATGTGGGAGATCTGGAAGAAGTTCCTGGCTCCTGGCATCAGATAGGCTCAGCTCTGGCTGTTGCAACCACTTGGGGAGTGAACCAGTAGACAAAGATCTTTCTCTCTATCTCTCCTTCTCTCTGTAAATCTACCTTTCCAAAATAAATTAAAAAATAAATATTTTTAAAATATGTTTATGGGACAGCATCAAAAGAGAAAATGCATGAACCATTGAAATTCAAGAGGAAGCAGAGAAAGATAAAAACAAAAAGTAGCAAAGTTGAGAGTCAGGTTACAAGATGGCAAATTTGTGGTAGTTACCACGGAGCCAGGAGAGGGAGCAAGCTGGGAGGTGGGGAGGATGTTAAAGGGAGAGAAGAGGGGTGTGCGGGGTGAAGTGAGAGGTAATGGGGCCTCTGAGCAGAGGAGTCTGGGTTGCTCCTGTCACCCTCCTCGTTGTCCATACTTTGGAGTCATGTTGCCCTCAGATGCCTCCAGAATGAGGGGAGTTGATGAGGTGTGAGGCTGGAGCAGAGGCGGACGGCAACTATGAGTGAAGGTGTACACTCTGAACCAAGACCAAAGGGATGTCACTGCTGATTGGAGCAGAGTCCAACAGATCACTGCTTTTGGAATCAAAGATAAATCCAAGCACTGCATGTCAGAAACAACAGGCAAGTAGTTGTTTCTCTTTATTTTGAAAGACCTCATCTGTGATCAAGCAAGTTTTAATCTAAGATGGGGAAACCACTCCTGACAAGAAAAAGCATGTTTGGTAAACACAGTTGCAGACTTTATATATTGCAGATTAAGGGGTTCAGTGAAAAGTGAAACGTTTTGTATTCTCATTCATATATTGACATCTTTGAGTTACCCACTGCTGTTTCATATTAGAAGATGATGTATTCTTCAGTTTTATTTAAATACAGATTGGCCATATCTCTTTTATATGCTGTGCACTAAACCTTTTATTATGCATCACATTAAAGCAAACAACAAGAACAATGCAGTTTTTGAAATAGAAGCATTTAAATTCTATTCTTTAACTGTATATTTTACAGCAATCACTTATTATTTCACGATTGTGTACATTGCCAACTAAGTAACATTTTCTGTTAATGTTGTCTTACTTGGTAAAGAAAATCTTTGCTGCATGTTAAGTGTGCCTCTAATTATTTGATCAGAAAATGATAGCAGTGATCAAACCTTTCCTTCTGTGAATGTTTTTACTTTTATGATGAAATATATTGATTTAAAAGTACATAGAGTAATATACTGGGTGTTTGTAACCACCTTTAACAATGTTAACATTATAACATTTGTGTCAATCTTTTTTGTAATGTTGAAGCCGGTGAATACACTTAAAGCCCCTTTGTGTGATCCCATCCTGTCCATTCTCCGTACAGTTAACTGCTGTTCTAGTTGATGTGATTCTTTCTAAACATTCTTTTATCCCCTTTCTGTGTATATATGTATCTATACGTAACGTGTAGTCTTTCATATTTTTAAACTTTATACAGTTGATATCTAACTCTTAATGTATCCAATTTGAACTTATCGCTCATTTTTTAATATACATCTAGTTTTTAACAAAAAACACAGTATAGTATTTTAGTATTCTGATGTACTATTAACAGCTGTTAGATATTTGCCTTATTTCAAGTTTTCTGTGTGTATGTGCTGTGTGAAGTCAATATATAGCAGGTATTTTCAGGAGAAATGAGAAGTTATGTTAGGATTATATTGCTAACATCATTGTCGACATAGAATCACTGTCTGCTTCAAGACCTGTGAGGATTTGAATAATCAGAAATACTTTGTAGTTATTAATTGTGAAAGTCTCGCAATTGAGTAATTGTTTTGTGTATAATGTATTCTTATCCAGATTTTTTTAAATATTTGAAAGATTTTCAGTATTCAATTGATTGCTTTTATCTCTGGTTAGAAACTGTTGTACCTCTTTTTTGGTGGAGAATCAAATTGATAGATTGAGGGCCAGACATGGTGGCCTAGTGGCTAAAGTCCTCACCTTGAACACGCCGGGATTCAATGTGAGCACTGGTTCTAATCTCGGCAGCTCCACTTCCCATCCAGTTCCCTGCTTGTGGCCTGAGAAAGCAGTCAAGGACAATCCAAAGCCTTGGGATTCTGCACCCACATGGGAGACCCAGAGCAGGTTCCAGACTCCTGGCTTCTGATTAGCACAGTTCCAGCAATTGTGGTCACTTGAGGAGTGAATCATCAGACAGAGGATCTTCCTCTTTGTCTCTCCTCCTCTCTGTATATCTGACTTTGCAATGAAAATACATAAATCTTTTTTAAAATGCCCTGGATTGAACACCTGAGGATTTCCTGTACTTTAGACATTTTAAAGTACGCATTTAAGTAAATTTGATTTTTTTTCTTTAAGATTTATTTATTTTTATTACAAAGTCAGATATACAGAGAAGAGGAGAGACAGAGAGAAATATCTTCCGTCCGATGATTCACTCCCCGAGTGAGTGCAACGGCCGGTGCTGTGCCAATCCGGAGCCAGGAGCCAGGAACTTCCTCCAGGTCTCCCACACAGGTGCAGGATCCCAAAGCGTTGTGCCATCCTCAACTGCTTCCCCCGGCCACAAGCAGGGAGCTGGATGGGAAATGGAGCTGCCAGGATCAGAACCGGTGCCCATATGGGATCCAGGCGCATTCAAGACAAGGACTTTAGCTGCTAGGCCACACCGCCAGGCCCGCAAATTCGATTTCTAAGACAAATGACTGTATTCCTACCCTCAATTTTGCAAAATTGCCACTTTTGATTTGTTTTTAGTTTTGCTTAGCTTATATATGGTGAAATAAAGATTATTTGAAAGAAAGTAATAGAGAGAGGGAAAGAGAGATCTTACATGCTCCGAGTGACTCCATATGGCCATAACAACCAAGGCTGGGCCAGGCCAAACCCAGGAACTTTGAGTGTCCTCTGGGTCTCCCAAACAGGTGCAGGGGCTCTTGTACTTCGGCTTTCCCAGGAACATTAGCAGTTGTACCTTTTTACTGTTTTAAAGTAAATTAGAGTTTAGCTGAATATCAAGAGAGTATCAAAGATTATCATTGATTTATTTTTGTGTATGTGATGTTGCAGAATGGAAAAGAGAAAATGTCTGACCTAATGAACTTGTTAAGTATTAAATACCTTGAAAATAGGAAAGAAATGTTTCTAAAACATCAAATAAAATGCCTGTTATATGTGTCAGAAAAAAATAGCAAAGTTATTTAAAAGAATGATAGTAGTACACTTTCCAAATACGCAGAGAGATAAAAGCATTGAGGTACAGCAAGGTCAAATATCTCCAACAGGTTTATGTGAATGGAATAACCATGTCTCGTGACAATAGCAGAGACAAAGAGAAAATTCTAAAACCAGGAGAGAAATTAGATCGAAGGGAGTTTCAGCATTCCTGGAAGATTTCTCAGCAGAAATCTTAAAGGACAGGAGAGAGTGGGATGATGTATTGAAAGTGATGAAGAAGGAACAGACATTTAGCTTAGTAATTAAGATGGCTCTCATCATTTACAGATGTCCATTCAAATGGATTAAAGATTTAATGTAACACCTGAAACTATGAAATGCATGGGAAAATAACATTAAGAAAAAAGATTTATAGGGATTGGCTTGGGAAATAACTGTTTTGGATGTAGCTTCAGAACCACAGGCAACTAAACAAATGGAATTACATCAAACTAAAAAGTTTCTGCAGACTTAATAGAGTGAGGAGGCAACCAATAGAATGGGAGAATATATTTGTAAATTACATATCTGTTTCCAAAATATAGAAGGAATCCAAATAACTCAAAAGCAGGAGAATAAACAACCTAATTTTTTAATGGGCAAAATACATACATACATACATACAATTAAAAAGGCATGTCTCAGAAAAATAAATTAATGATCAACAGATGTAGGAAAAAATGCTCACTGATCATCAGGAAAATACCAATTTAAATTATAAGGAGATATCATTTCATGCCTGTTACAATGGTTATTATTGAAGAAAAATATTGCAAGTGTTGATAAGAACACACACTGTTGGGTGAAGTGTAAATTAGTATAGCCATACAAAAAGCCAGGTTTTTCAAAACACAAAAAATAGAACGACTGGATACCTTGATGCGCAACTAGCAAGTGCGTGCCAGCATCCTAGATGAGCGCTGGTTTGAGCCCCACTTGCTCTGCTTGTGATCTGGAGTCCTACTAATGCTCCTGGGAAAGTAGCAGAAGGGGATGGAAGACGACCTAAAAGAAATTCCAGACTGGTCACTTCTCTTTAGCCCAGCGCTAGCCATTGTGGCCATTTAGGGAGGGAACCAGCAGACGGATGCTTTCTCTGTCTCTCCCTTTCTCCTCCTGTAACTGTGCTTTTCAAATAAATAAATCTTTGAAGAAAAATGGAATTATCATATGATCCAGAAATCCCGCTGTTGGATGTACACCTGAAGGAAGTACAATCATTGTGTCAAGCAATGTCTGAACTCTGAAGTTCATTTCAGCATCATTCACACTAGCCAAGATAAGAGATCAACCTAAGAGTCCTTGAACAAATGAACGTATAAAAAATATGATATATACACACAATTCAGTCATCAAAATGAACAAAGCATGGCATTTACAACAATATCCAATGAACCTGTAAAAAAAAAGTATGGTAAGAAAAATAATCCAAGCACAGAAAGACAAATATAATATTGTGTCATTCACATGCAGAATCTACAGAAGTTAATTTTATAGACGTAGAGAGTAGAACGATAGTTACCAGATCCTGGGGTGGAGATGGAGGGGGAGGCTGGCAAGAAAGTGGGAGATACTGCTCTAAAGATATGCAATTACAATTAGATAGGAGCAATGAGTTTAAAACATCTGTTGTATAACACGGGGACTATATTTAATGATGACTTATTATATTCTTGAAAAACACAGAAGGAGTGTACAAAAATGATAGCTATACATTTGCTAATTAGCTAGATTATTCATATTTGCGTGCTTAACTATGTATTTTAACACGTCATTTGGATACAATAAATACATACAATTTTATCTGTCAATTTTAGAACATGCTAAGTAAATCCCAAATAGGATAATTGCCTGTATACCAGACAACAGAATTATAAAATCTGCATGGCAAAAATTCAGCAAATGGGAAGGAGAATCAGTCAAATCCCCTATTATATATAGTTGAAGTGCTCAACAACTTTCTTTCAACAATGAATAAAAACCAGAGAGAAAGCACCCAGGGCTGTCAGGAACAGCATCAATCAACAGGAAATGACAGACATTTGTAGAATACTCCTTCCAATAACAGCAAAATACACACTTTGGAGTGTACAAGCCGTATGTTCAAGACAAACCAAGAACAGCAATCATATACAAGGTACTGAAACGCACATGTGACAGCCTGAGTGAACATCAGAGAATAATTCTAAAAACAAGAAGTCCCAAGAGGTCACATGCTGAGTAATACAATTCACATAAGACTTCGGAAATGACAACAAATTAAGAATGGTAAACAGAGAAATAGTTGTCAGGAGTTTTGAAGGGTACCATATAGAAGAGAAGTGGGTGTGGCAATAAAAGATCAACATGGGGGATTCTCTGCTTGTGTATCTACAATTATACGAAAATTAAAATCTGATTAAAATAGTACAAAACATTCTGCAAGTTTCAGAGAAATTTCAAAAAGTGCATGTGAATTCAGATAAGACCTGTTTTGCTTGTTGTAATATGAAATCAACACCAATGTCTTCGTTTTGAAAAATGCACTGAGAAACTGAGTGAAGCCTACAAAGGATCTCCATGTATTTATTTTTTTATATTTTCTTGTGAGTTGAACTATTTCAAAAAAAGATAATTATAAGTATTTAATATTTTACCAATATGTAGTACTTACACTTTGATGGTGCAATATTTTTCCACAAATAGGAATTTTGGGTGCCATTATTACATTTTGAAATGTTTTAAAGATTTTATTTATTTTTATTGCAAAGTCAGATATACAGAGAGGAGGAGAGACAGAAAGATCTTCCGTCCGATGTTTCACTCCCCAAGTGACTGCAACGGCCGGTGCGCACCAATCCGAAGCTGGGCACCTCTTCCTGGTCTCCCACGTGGGTGCAGGGTCTCAAGGCATTGGGCCGTCCTCAACTGCTTCCCCAGGCCACAAGCAGGAAGCTGGATCGGAAGTGGAGCTGCCGGGATTAGAACCGACGCCCATATGGGATACCAGGGCATTCAAGACGAGGACTTTTGCCGCTAGGCCATGCCGCCGGGCCCACATTTTGAATTTTAATCAGATTCTTGGACTGGTGGTTCATGTCCACCCGTTCAATCATCTTTAGCCCGTGGTCATTCCCCATGGCTTTTCCAGAAATACCACCATCCCTTGGAAGCTCCATGACTTTTCCCAAAGCAAGCCTGGCCTTCTTCAGCATTTTTACTTTTCTATTGATGACATCATGGAGAGAGTTCATAGATCAGCGAACCTTTTCTATGGCTTTTCCAGTGCAGACTGGAAAACTCATTGCCCACTTGGTTCAAGTCTTTTGCTCACACTTTCTTCATTATGATTTCCATCATCTTCCTTTAGATTTGCAGGACCAGAGGATGAGAACAGGAAATCTTTCATATCTGGATGTGGTGATTTTTGGTACAACAAACACAGAACAGATGAAACAAATAGCCACCAGTAGTTTTGACATCAACATGAGCATCAATTCAGGCCTGCCATTTTGTGGCCATGGAACACATGTTGTCACATGTCACTTGCTAGGAGTCATGCCATGAGAGTAGTCAAGCAGTCTTTGCCCCAAATGTGCTTAGTAATTAGCCTGAGTTTTCTAACTGTAACATTGTCATTCTGCATTTATATTTTAGTTAATGTAAATAGTACTGCAGTGAATCTAGGAGTGCAGGGATATCCTTTATATACTATTTCATTTCCTTCTGGGCATCCACCCAACAGTGAGAGCCGGGTCATAGGATGAATCTGTAGTCCTTAGATGTCCTGCCAGACTGTGCTCCATCATGGCTGTACTCATTTGCATTCCCACCAACAGTGTGTGTTAGTATTCCCACCTCACACCCTCACCAGCAGTTATTATTTTATGTCTTTTTTATAATAGCCATTCCAGCTGGAGTGAGATGATAGCTCCTTGTGGTTTGGATTTTCATTTCCCTGAAGGACAGTGAGTGCTTTTTCTTTTGGTGTTGAATCTTCTGACTTCCTGGTATATTCTCTATGTTAATACTTTGCCAGACACATAGTTTACAAAGATTTTCTCACACTTATTGTTTCTTTACTGTGTTGATTGTTTCTTTTGCTGTACAGAAGCCGCTCAGTATGATATAATCTATTTTTAGTTTTGTTGCCTATACTTTTGAAGTCTTATATTTTTTAAAAAAAAAGCATTGCTTATATCAGTGTCTTAAAGTAGTTCTCCTATCTTTTCTTCTAGCAATTTTATAGTTTCAGGTCTTACATTTACGTATTTAACCCATGTTCAATGGAAAGGTGTCATGGATGGTCGAAATTTCATCTTTTGCCACTGGAAATCCAGTTCTTCCAGCACAAGTTACTGAATTAAAAAGGCTTTTTGGAGCCTTGAATATAGTTGTGCAGATTTATTTGTGAGGCTTCTACTCTCTTTGATCCATGTGTCTCCAAGCATTCAATATTCTGGAGCCACTGTTGTGGCACAGCAAGTAAAACCACTGTCTGCTACATGACATGCCATATGGGCAATGGTTTGAGGCCCAGATGCTTCACTTCCAATCCAGTTCCTTGCTGAAGGTCTGGGAAAAGCAGAGGAAGATAGTCGAAGTGCCTGAAGCCCTGAACCTACATAGGAGACCCAGACGTTCCTGGGTCATGGCTTCAGCTTGGTCTAGCCCTTACCATTGCAGTACTTAGGGGAGTAAATCAATTTCTCTCTCTCTCTCTCTCTCTCTCTCTCTCTCTCTCTCTCTCTCTCTCTCTCTCTCACTATAAGTCTGAATTTCAACTAAATAAATTTTAAAGAGCTTAAAAAGCATATTACATCCTATCTTCTTACTTTCAGTCAATTCTTAAAAGACCACAGAAAAATTCTGGTCCCATGCTGCTGGGTTTGCATGTGAGCACCGTGCAGATACACTCACCACCCAGGAAAGCACATCCTGCCAAGTGCATGTCAGCTACAAATCAGAGTCTTTAACGAACAACTTTCTTCAGTTTCTGCAGTGCAACCCCCTCAGCACTTTGAGTTCCCATTCTGTCAATGTGGGAAAAACCATCCCAGACAGTCCAACTCCCACCACTTACTCCTTTCTCTGTGGAGATGATCCAAGTTCTGGAAAGCTAATATACAGCGGTAATGCCAAAGTGAGCTGCAGAGGGTAGCGGAGAACAGGTACAAACACACCCTCATCCCTGGTGTCATTGCCCACAGCACCATGCTTGAAGACCCAACACCTCTTTGTCCCTCAGTCATTGGTCCATGCAGGTCACTGCTGAGTCATCTCTGGACCCCATCCACACCGCATGTGCTAGTTTCCTGCACCTGCTCTAACAGATCCCCTCAAGTGCTTTATCTCACAGTGAAAGCCTGATGTGGGTCCACTGGGCTAAAATCAGGTGTCAGAAGGGATGCTTGCTTCACAGAAGCTCCAGGGCGAGTTCATGTTCTTTCCTTTGCCTCGCTGGGAGGACTGCCTGCATTCCTTAGTGAAGGCTGCATCACCGTGACCCCTGGCTCCTACCGTCCTCTGGCTCACTCTAATACTCCAAGACCATCCCCGTACTGCAGGATCTTCACTTAATCCCACCAGTAAAGGACCTCTGCATGCAAGGTAGCACATGCACAGGATCTGGGATCAACACAAGGACACACTAGAGGCAGGGGGTGGTATAAGGCTGGGCAGAGATCGTTTGATCTCCTACAACACCTGTGGCACTTGGTGTCATCCCACTCTCACCTTCCTCTGTGGTTTTGTAAGAAACCATGCCCCTACCTCAAATGTAGGGTCATGAAGCTACCATTTTTTTATTCTTATACCTCTTGTTTCTATGGCTCAGGAATTAGACCAGATCCTTTGGGAAGGTGGGCTTTTCTCTGCCCTAGGATGGCTGGGACTTCAGCTGTGAAGACCCAAGCCCTGGGGTGACTTCCCAGCTGGACACTCGAGTCCTCTGGAAGTCTCGTGACCCACAGGCTTGGAGGTCATGCCAACTGTCAGTTGAGACCTCAGCTGGGGTGCTAACAGGGATCAGTGCCTCATGGCTTCTCCTTATGTGCACAGTTCAGCACCACAGCTCCAAGAAATCAAACATCTCACACTCAACTTTCTCAAACACGAGTTTCCCAGAAAATAGATTAGATGCCTCATTTGGCTTTTGTAACTGAGCTTCTGAAATCACACAGAAGCATGTCTGCAACAAGTAGACATCAGAGCAACCACAGACTCATCCGGCTGCAAGGAGAGAGCAGTAGACCCCATGTCTTGGTGGAGGGGGCTGAGAATGCGGTATAGCACAGCTCATAAAATGGCAGGTGGGCAATGGTTTGAGGTCCAAATGCTTCACTTCCAATCCAGCTCCCTGGTAATGGTCTGGGAAAAGCAGACACAGGTAGCCCGAGTGCTTGGACCCCTGAGCCTACACAGAAAACTCAGAAACTCCTGGAAAGCAGCTGCTTCCCTAGGGTCTCCTTACTTATCCTGAGGACTCTCCCCAGACATGGCCCAGAACTTCTGGTCCAGATTCCACAGCACTGAGGGTGGATGTGGCCACTCTCCGAGCTCATCCAGAGAGTAGAAATCTGAGAAGCTCACATTACTGTCCCCTCTAACACATCCAGCTACAGGTGTCAGTTGCTAAGGAAAGGAATTGGGAGAGGTATGTCCGGTTTCTCATGCTCTGCCCAAAACTTACGGTCTATGTCCTGAGGTCTTACATTTCCCATAATGATCCAAATTTGAAAAGCTAAAAGGCCAGGCATTTTCCTTTTCTTAATTTTATTTTTATAATGTTTACATAGTTGATTAAGGCACAAAGGGCCAAGGGTTACAGGAAAGTGGGTAAGACCATTGCTTCCTCATTTGTGTGTGTGTGTGTGTGTGTGTGTGTGTGTGTGTGTGTGTATCTGGGGTAAGAAGGGAGATAAAGGGAGAAGCCTCACACAACCTCCCATCCCATCCCAGGGTCCCCAACATGGGGCATGCTCCGAGGGCACTGCTCAAGTGGTTTCAATAATTCAACAGTTCTGAATTGCTGCCAATCTCACCATTCCAAGCATGATGAAATCTCTCCAGAATCCACTGGCTGACATAGTTCACAATAGGGTTTCAGTTTGCCCAGATCTTCACTGCCAACACATGGCGGGGGCAGATGATCCATTTGTTCTGTCCTCTGCTGTGGCACCAGGTATCCTCTGCTGGTTTCTATGGATTGCCATTTCCTCAATGTGCACTTGGATATAGCTGAGGATGCTCAGCTTTGACACATGCACTCCATGGTCAGACCATGGAACCTGCAATTTTTTTCATGGTTGGGCTTCAGGGATCAGCAGTTCAGTTGGAGGGAACCCCAAAGAAACTTCGTTTGACCTGATTCTTATGAGTGAATGCCAGTATAGGGTTTGGTAGAGTCTGTAACCCCAATCAGCTCATGCACATGCTGGTGGTTGCAATTGCTGGGTCAGTTCTGTTTCCAGAACTGTCTTCCAAACAAACCAATGGGTGTTGCAGTCAAGCCTAATTTTGCCCACCTCACACTTGGCCCTCACGCAAACCAGTGGGAGCCACAGCCTAGTCAGGGTGACTCCCAATAACCCCCACCAGGCCTGCCTCTTACCCTGGTTCCCATGCTTGCCAGTATCTACAGCAGACTTGTCCAGTCTGTCCCACATCCCATTTAGCTCTTACATATGTCAATGGGCATTGAAGCCTAGTTCAACCCAATCAGCCCTACTTTCCAGCCCACACACATGCTGGCAGTTGTCGTTCTGTCTAGCCATGCCTTCCCCAGTCCTGGTTTTCATGCTCTCCAGTGGGAGTGGTAATCCAAGAGAGAGATGCCCACTATTTCCCTACTGGGCCACTTCCTCCCTGGATCATGCACTCTCCAGGTGGTTCTGCAGTTTAGCTTGACAAAATCAGTCCCCAGCATCTAGCAGCTGATGCTGCAGCAAAGCCCAACCAACCTTCCCCAACCACCCTAATTTATGCTTGTACTGGTAGGAACAGTCAGCCCAGCCTGGCTTTTCCCTGATCTAGCTCACATGAGACCCACAGGTGTTGTAGCCCTGCCTGGTCTGGTCTGTCCCATCCCAACTCACGCTTTCCAGTCAGGCAGCAGAGCCCTTCACACTCCCCCTACCAGCTTTGCCCCTTCCCCCACTGGTTCTCACGTGTGCTGGTTGGGTGATACAGCCCAGTCTGACATGGTCCACCTTGTCTCAGCATTTGCCAGTGGGTACTGTAGCTTGGCCTGGCCCACCCCCAATTCCAGCTCCCGCTAGTGGGGGTAACAGCCTAGCCCAGCCCAGCCGCCCCCCAACTCCCATCCCAGCCATATGTATACTGGTACATGCTACAACTGAACCTGGCCTGACCCACATTCAGTTCTGGTGCTCAGATTCACCAACAGGTGATGTGAATTAGTTCAGCCCAGTCTGCCCCAGACCTATGCCAAATGTATGCCAGTAGGTATCTTTCCCTGGCCTGGCCTGGGCTGCTCCCTATTGTGATTCTTGCGCTCACCTGCAGGGACTATGTCCTGCCAGAGGAGTTTCCCAAGCTCCTCCATCAGAACCTCTCCCAATGCCAGATCTTGCACATACCGGAGGGTCCATGGACCAGTTCTACTTAGTCAACCTCCTGGCAGTAACAGTGGCCTTTCCTGACTGGCCTTCAACCCATTCCAGTTCTTACTGTTGGATGTTTCAGCCCATCCATGGCTAGTCCATTCCCAGACACAGCTCACAAATGGCTTAGTAGGGGCAGAGACCTAGCATAATCCGTCCTACATCTACCCTGGTCCTCCAGAGCACCAGATGTTGCTGGAGTCTAGCCCAGTTCGGTGCACCCAGCCCCAGTCCACACTTGTGCCAAGGGACACTGCAGCCATATCTAGACCAGAATTCAGCCCCCACTCTGGCCCTCACACTCACCAGGGGGAACCCCAACACAGCCAGGTGTCCTCTTAGCTACCCAACCAGGCTTATTCCCAGGCATAGATTGCACACATGCCAGTGGTTGCTCTGACTCAGCTTGGCATAGCCCCTCATCTGTCTTGGCCTTTGCCTTCAATGCTGTGGTCTGGCATCCCTGGCTCATGCAAACCAGTCAGTATAAGAGCCTAGCTTGGCGTGACCTGTACTCCAGTATGATTTCTGTTCTTGCATGTAAGCTAAGGTTTGCTTGACCCTGCCCGGTATGCCACTTTCCATAACCAACCCACACTTTAGCCAGCCATTGGAGCTACTTTGCCCAGCTTGCCCGACCCCCAGGCCTGAACCACGTAATCATCAGTGAGAGTTGTGACCCACTAGGGGAGTTTCCCAAGTTCCCCCATTTGACCCACTCCCAGACCAAGATCTCATGCATGCCAGTGGGTGGTAGGCCAGAGCCTGGCATAGTCTGCCTTCCATTTTGGCCTTGTATGAGCTGGTGAACATTGTAGCCTGGAGGCCGGGCATTTTCTGAAGAATGTGATGTTTGCCTTGTTCCTTCCCTGAGGCAAAAACACTGGAAGTTCTCATCTTTCCTTGGATGGAAAGAACAGGAGGTCAAAGGGTATAAGGAAGTGGATAGAGGTGAGACTATCAACAAACTCTTCCACAAATGTGATCTTACTGCAGGTGCTAATATCACAAAAGCTGTGCCATCTGTTGGGGTCCTGCCCAGCTTTGCACCCACAGTGTGCCAGTACTTGACATAAAGTCTTAAGGTTGTATCTTTCATGGTAGGATGAATGTCCTTTGAAAAAGAGACACCAGAGTGCCCTTATTCCATTCTCTTATTTGCACATTCAGCATCTAGCTTTTATCAGTATTCTATTGCCATGAAAAAAAAAAAGAGCAAAACTCGAACAGCATAAACCAACACAAATCTCTTTTCTCACAATGTCTGCGGGTCACAAATCTGTTCACGGCACAACTGGGCGCTCTGCTCAAGGCTCTGGGCTGGAATCTAAGTGTGATCCAGAGCTGAGGCACTTCTCCTGATCTACAGGTTTCCTCCAAGCTCTGCGGTTAGTGGCAGAATCCATGCTCGTGTGGCTGTGTGACTGAGATGTCTGTATTCCTGTTCAGTGTTGGCCTGTTCCCTGTCCTTGCCACTAGAACCCTCCCTCTTGGCAACAGAAAACCTCCATTTCACGGTCTGAATGCTTCTGCCTTTCCCTTCTGCCACAGAAAACCCCATGCTCTTCAAGGACTCATGTGAATAGATCAGGCCCATCCACATAATCATCATAATCTCCGTACTTTAAGGTCAACTGACTTGGGACTTTAAAAACATCTGCCAAATCCTTTGACTGCAGTTTTCTAGATTTGTGGCTGATTGACTAAGCAGGGGCTGGGAATGCTTAGGATTTTGCCCACCACATTCTTCCTGGGAGCCAAGGAATGGGGATGTTAAGATGAACATGATGAAATACTCATCCACAGGAGACCTACAGCCAAGTGCATGGGGCAAGTACAGAGTGTCTAAAACACGGAGAAACAACCAGTGATTCAAGGGAAGTGCCATGTTCTGCAGGGCATCAGAGGAAGCCAGATTAATGCTCCTGGAAAGCAAGCAGAGAGGATGCCCAGAGTGACGAGAACAGGTGAGGAAGGAGGACAGGTGAGTGGGAGGACAGGTGAGGAAGGAAGGCTTCAGGTAGAGGGCACACTACCCACAGAGACAGAAAGACCCTGAATGCTTACGGGAATGGTACTTATCCCAGTAACTCTTACAGGTCAAGCCAGAAGTACAAGCATCCTGGGCTGCAAAGGCTACCTGGACAAATTTACATAGAATGACACATGCCATCCTAAACAAATGGAGAGTAAGGAAGGATGGTAGTCAGGAAAGTGACCGAGCAAAATCTGTTTCAGTGACAGCTGGGGTAGTGGAGGTGGAATCCAGTGTCGGGGAAATGAGTTAGTCGGTGTTTATAGCATTTCATGTTTCTCAGTTTTAGTCAGTTCGGGCTGCTAGGACAAATTACCATGGACTGGGTGACTTGAACAGCCTAAATTTATTGTTAACAGTTTCTGGATGCAGTCCCCAGAACAGCGTGTAAGACAAAATAGATACTTGGAAACAAAACTCAATGTAGGCATGCATTTACAGAAAAATTGTTCACAGTACTTTCGTGTGGAAGTAAAATTGAGTGATATCTTTAATGTATTCATTTTTGCTTTACCTATTTTATATGGCATAATATTATCAATAATCTAGGTAGTATGATGCATGAAAAGGCTTCAAAAAGCTCACAGAATTTTTTAATACCTTTTTTTTTCAGAACTCGAGAGAATTTCATAGATTTGTTCATTCCACAAATGCCCACAATATCCAGTGCTGGATAAGTTCAAAACTAAGACCTGGGCATGCAACCTGGTGTTCCTGGATGGACGGCAGACATGATTACTACCACCCAGGTTGTGCACTGGCAGGATTGGAGTCAGCAGTCAGAGCCTGAAATTCAACCCAGATTTATCTTGCAAAAAATATATAAATTTTATTTGCTTCACTTTGAAAGGCAGTTACAGACTCACAGTGAAAGAAAGACAGACAGATCTTTCACCCACAAGCTCATTCTGTAAATGGCCACAATGGCTGGAGATGGGCTGGTCCAAAGCCAGGACCCAGGAGTTTCCTCCAGATCTCACACACACATGGGCGCAGGGTCCCAAGAACTTGAACCATCCTCTGCTGCCTTTGCAGTCCATTAGCATGGAGATGGATCAGAAGCAAAGCACCCAAAGGAGATGCTGGAACTGCAAACAGAGGCTTACCATGCTACACCATGTTCCTGGCCCTTGATGTGGGCATCTTAATTGCTAGATCATGAACTTTGTGAAACCCCTCATATTTTGTGTATTTACTTAGTTTATATATTTTTCTCATGTATGGATTATAAATTATGTATTTATTCCTTCAACCAATGTTTTATTTGCATGCACTTTCTGAATTTTCCACAATGAATATGCATTTTTTCATGAGAAGTGATAATAACAGGTAACATTTACTGAGCCCTCACAGTGGGTCAAGCAGGAAAGCTCAATACTTTACATGAATTATCTCAGTGTCCCTGGGAGTTGGGGATTATCATTATCCCCATTTAGTATTCATAGCTAAGGACCCTGAAATTCAGAGATGGTTAAGTCAGCGCTCGAGCTGGAATTGAAGCCCCAGTACCTCTATGCTGTAGCTACCAAATACTAACTAGATCAACACAGATGTCAGGAAACACATGAGATCATTAGAAGACTGGAGAGAGGAGCAGGCTCTTGGCCTAACAGTTAAGATGCCCAAGTCCCATGTTGGAGTGCCCGGGCTTGATATCTACCCCCTCCTGACTCCAGCTGCTTACTAATGCAGACTCAGCGAGGGAGTGGGTAACAAGTCCTGAGACTCAAATCAAGCTTCACACCCCAGGTGCAGTGTCAGCGTCCAGTCCAGTCCTGGCCAGTGCAGGGGAAGAAGTCAATGACTCTGTCTTTCCCACCAAAAAAAAAAAGCTTCATGAAGTTTTTAAGGTCAAGGAGGCACATTAATACAGGTTATCTCATTGAAGACTCACAAGAATCTTTTTTAAAAAATCTTTTTAATCTTTTTATTTGAAATACATGGAGGAAGAGAGATAAAGAGATCTTCCATCAGCTAGTTCACTCTCCAAATGGCTGCAGTAGTCAGGGTCAAGCCAGACCAAAGCCAGGAGCCCAGCACTCTAGCTGAGCATCTCCTTGAACCATAACCTGCAGCACATCAGTAGGAAGTTAGAACCAGGAGCAAAGCCTGGACTCAAAACTAGATACTTCAGTATGAGATGTGAGCACTCCAAGCAGTGTCTTCACCACTGCTCCAAATGCTTGCCCCTCATGAGAGGTGTAAGATGGCCCTCGCTACACAGATGTGTAGACTCTCACAGAGGGCTGGCTGGCTGTCACTGGATGAGCACTAGCAAGAAGTACACCCCATTCATTTAGCAATTGTTTGTGCATCTCTGATAAGTTGGGCAGGTGCAAGCATGAAGATACTACAGAAAACTAAACCAAGTTCTTGCCTGCATGAACTCTCATTTTAGAAAGGAGACCATTACATAAATGAGTCAGCATAGACAAAAATCCTTTATCATAGAAAGGCTCTACCCAAAGACAAACGTGCTTCAGGGTTCTGCAAAAAAGCGAACGGGGCATGACTGGTAGAGCCTATCCTAGTCTCTTGTCAGTGCGACAGCAAAAGATAAAGAAAAGGCACTGAAACAGCATCGACCTTGCTGTTACAAGACTTGGATTTTAATCATAGTTCTGAATTCAGCCTGTGATCTTGAACTAATTATTGTAACCTTTATAAGCTTGAGCAACCTTCTCTGACAAACAGAGATAATAGTAATGGCTGTGTCTTCCTCACAGGGATGCTGCAAAGATCAACCCACACAGGGAAATCCAATAAATAATAAGCCCTGTTTTTCCCCCAATTTGTCAACTTTCAGATGTATACCCCAAGCAAGTTCAAATTGCTGCTAAGTCAAGTTCTGGTATAAACTTGAAAACATCTAGTCTCAGCTCCAATCCTACAGATGCCCTGGGAATTCCAGCTGCACCCTGAGCATCTCCTTCAGTACAGGCTGTTTTATATCAAACCGTGGTGGGGAGATGCAGACATGGAGGGAAACCGCCTCCTTTTCCTTCTCACTGTGGGTATTCAGCGGAGCAATGTGAATGCTCGGAGGACCACCCTGTATCCCTTCTAATCACAAAGAGTGCCAGGCGTGGCTGTTCTATACTCTTGTTGGCAAACTGATACCTCATGGTTTCCATTTCTAAGAGTCTTAGAGCAAATGAAATAAATGAAACATATGAAACATGTATACCAAAACCGTAACCAGTGCCTGGGAGGATCTCTGATAGGTTGGCTTTTTCTTACTTGTCCCTCTGCATTTTGTTTTCTTTTCTCATTCATCACAAAAGATTTATCCAACATGCAGAAGTCAGAGAGCTGGAATGGGGTGATCCTGCAAATCACACCTTGATTCCAAATCTTTGCCCTCTGCCCTTCAACCCTAAGCCCGCAGACCCAGGTCTCCCTTGGGTATGAAAGTCACCCTGGCTTTCTTACTAGATTTGGCGCTTCCTGGGGCTAATGTTGTGATGGCTATTTCTTCTCCATATGTCCTCTCTAACTTTTCAAGACTTCCCCATCAGACCTAGTTCTCATCATATTACCAAGCAGAAATTGCCCTTTCCCACACCCCCGCTGGCACGTAAAAGCCCACGGCTCCTTGGTTCGGAGGTCACCAAAGATGGGAATCCAGGTGCTGCCGCTTATCAGTTGCGTGACTTCACAGAAGCTTCTTACTCGCCTGCTCTGCAGTTTTGTCACCTACAAGATGGGAAAACAATACAGCCAGGTAGGTGGTTCTAAGGCTTGGGTGGCCAGGTGCAACCCCACACCTGGTAAGGCCCGGAAACTTTGCAGTTAAAGCAGAGGCTGCTCTGTCTGGAGGTGAGGCTCAGTTGCTACCAGAAAAGGGGAATGGAACAGCTCTGCTCTGGCCTCCCACCAGCCTAGTGTCAGTTCTAGTTTGCTCAGCCAATCACAACATTTCTTTGAGCCTTGGCTTCCTCCTCTTCAAAATGTGGATACTAGCATAACCTAACAACAGTTCTGAAACCACAGCCCAGACATTGGAGGTCCCCAGGACACATTAGGGTCATCAAGGTGCATGGTGGTGCTAACACATTCCTTGTTCTTTTCACTCTCATACTCACTGGTGCAAAGCAGAGCTTACCTGCGCCATGCAATGATGTCACAGCTTTATTGGCTAATGGAAAGTTTTTCATCTTCAGTTTATTTTCTTTAAAAAAAAAAAAAGGAAAGGCAGATTTACAGAGAAAATGACAGAGAGGAAGTTCTTCCATTCACTTCCCAAATGGCCACAATGGCCAGAGCTATGCCGATCTGAAGTCAAGAGCGAGGAGCTTCCTCTAGATCTCCCATGTGGGTACAGGGTTCCAAACCCTTGGGCTGTCCTCCTCTACTCTCCCATGTCACAAACAGGGAGCTGGATGGGAACTGGAGCAGCAGGAACACAAACCAAGACCCATATGGGATCTCAGCACTTGGAGCAGGAGCCAGTTGAGCCATCGCACTGGCCCCCTCCAATTTAATATGTATCTATCCCAAATAGATAAAAGCTAATTCAACAAGTTTAAAGAGAATCTGCCTGATAGGATTGTTAACAAAGATTAAATAGCAACTGACCAACGCAAAGCACGCAATCAGCATTGCCCTTGCAATGCTGTCTCCACACTTCTGAATCCTGTCCACTGCTTACTCTTTCTACACAAAATGGGATGGTAGCCGCTAAGGCAAAAGTCACTCTTGTTTTGATCCCTTGCTGGTCTTTTGTATGACGGAAATTCACCCTCTGCTAAACCTAGAACAATGTAAAGACATGCACTGTACGGGAACCCCTTGCCCCAACAGCTGAAGATAAGACTCAGTATCTCTAGGGTTTCGGGTCTTCCACATCTGGGCAGCAGTTTCCCTCCTCGCTGGGCCAGAGGCAGGTGGCAATGAGCTGGAGGCTAGAGAAAATGTTTCTGGAAAACCTTTCTGAAGGATCATCATAGAAGGGAGTTGAGTTGCGGCCTCAGAGCAGGAACCGTTTCCTTAAGGTTTGGATCATTTCTATGGAAACACGTAAAAGGATATTCGCTAAAGTTCACGGAAAATTGAAACAAAAGATTAATTTTGCTGCAAAAACAAATTGAAATCTATGCACAAGCAAGGTTTTCAAAAACGTCACGGAAATGCCCATGGGAGGAAACAATATTGACATTTGGATTTTTAAATTCTTCCGTCAAAATAAAGCTAATTCCACTTTCCATGAATTTTTTGAAATATCCATCTAATGAGTTTTCAAGGGGAGTTGGGAGAGGAAGACCCTGAAAGGATAGCAAGGTAGCAATGGGGGGAAAACATGCTGGAATGAAAGGGATTCCGCACACACACTTTTACTACCCTGCCACCCCCTGAAGAGTGAAAAATCAGCAGCCCCATCTTCCAAAGCTGAAGGCAAGTAGATTGGGACCTTGGACGAATGGACATGTGCTGGGGCTCTGATCAAGACGTTCTTAGCAGAATCCTGCAAGAGTCTGCTTTTCCCGAGGTCGGCGGGCATCAGTCCCAAGCCAGGACCTTGCTTTATAGGTTATTTAAAAAAAAAAAAAAAAAAAAAGCAGACAAATCCTACATCAGCAAAGACCAGATCAACAAGTGCAGGCCACCGAGAAGGATTTGCATAAGAGCCATTTTTATCGCCTTTTTTTTTTTCTTTTAGAGAGAGTCAAGGGGTTATTTGTGTCAGAGAACCTGGAGCAACGCGGAAAATGGGAAGCCTCTTATGTCTTTTACCTACTTTATTTTCCCCGGCCTAGGAAACGAAAACGCCAAGCGGTCCCAGCTTATCGGCCACACGGTCGCAGCCTGCCCAAAGCCAGCTCAGCCTGCCCCAGCCTCGGGCCTCGCCGCCGGCCACTCAGCTGCGCCCAGCCACCTGTTGCTGCCCTTGCGCCCGGAGCCGCCGCTAGAGTTCGTTCTGATTCCCCAGAGCAAAGCACGGCCGAGAAGCCTGACGCGCCGCGCCTGCTGATCGCAGCCCGGGCGGCGACTCTGCAGAGCCTCCCGGCCTTTTGTTTTCTCCCTGCACGCCTGAGTGTCAAAAACAAACCCGGACCGCCAGGCCCTAACACCGACCCGCCTCGCGCGCGCTCACCCACCAGCGCGCCCCGGCGAGCTGCCGAACGTCCTAGGGGCCAGCCGAGGCGAAGCGTGGGTCCACCCGTGCTCGGGAATGCGCGGCGCCCACAGGTTGCTAAGTGGGAGGGTCCCCAAGGGTACCCCGCAGCGCGAATCGCTGGCAGTTCTTCTGCCCGGCACTGCGGCAGGAGCGGGACGCCGAGAAAGAACTCAAGTTCCGAGACCCCGCCCGCCCGAGCTCTAAGCGCCGCAGGGGAGCTGCAAGAGGAGGCAGTCAGGGCGCCCCGGGCGTCCGGATCTTCGGCTTCTCCATCCCTAAAACCACCGCCTCCTCCGCCTGAGGCACTTCCCCGCGAGCACCACAGCCGTGTGCGTGTCCCCGGGGCTGAAGATCGCGGCGCTCGCGGGCCCGACACGAGTTGAAATCGGCTCTCGGGGAGTGAGTTTGTTTATTGGCTGTTCGGGGAAAAGTTTGTGGATCTTTCTCCAGCCTCAGACCTTTGCGAACGGAAATCCCGACTCTGCAGCGAAACCGATCCAACTTCGAGCCGTTACATAAGGAGGTGGAGGGGCTCCTTC
The DNA here is from genome assembly GCF_030435755.1 of Ochotona princeps. NCBI lineage: Eukaryota > Metazoa > Chordata > Mammalia > Lagomorpha > Ochotonidae > Ochotona > Ochotona princeps. The sequence continues at coordinate 14,933,454 of NC_080840.1, read as the reverse complement.
TCCTCCTCCCTGTCCCGAGCCCTGTTGCTACTATTCTAGGAGTAACATGGATCTCATTATATTTATACACTTAGTGTTACTGCTAGTATATTCCTGAAGCCGAGGACGCAGGCAGCGCCTGGGGGAGCGCAGCGACCCCCCACCGGCGCACCGCAGTCCCCCGAGTCGCCGAGGGACACGGGTCCGGGTGCAGCGGGTGACGGGCTCAGCGAGCGCGCCCCGCGGCCTCGGGCCCGCCCCTCCACGTGGTCAGGATCAACAGTTTGTTGAGCTCATCAGTGACACCTTGAACTTTTCCTAAAGAAAATGGGGATCTCACGGAGCCGGCTGGGCCGAGGCCGCCCAGAGCCGCCGGGTTGTGCTTAATATTCAATGAGCTCGCTCGCGCCGCCCCCTCCTCTTCTCGCAGAAATTCCAGCGAGTCCGTTACTGGGCTCGGACTTTTAAGTGAATTTATGCTCCCCTACCCCAACACCTCCCGCGCTCACACCTTGGCCAGGGACCAGGGCCTTTCGGGGTAGCCTCTCCCGAATCCCGGCAGCTCCCGGCTAAAAATGACATCGCGCCGGCGTCTCCGCGGGGCCCGAAGGCCACTTTGCAACTTTGCGCGGAGCCCGAGCCCGGCGGCGCCCGGCGGTGGTACCGTATGCAAATACGCATGCTGACGTTACAGATCATGTGGGTTTTGGCGTAGATTCCCCACTGATCGAGGCATTTTTTTCCCCTTTTTTTTCCTTTTTTTTTTCTTTAAAAAATTTTGGCCACTGTCCTCCGTCCGGGGGCTTCCTCCGTCCGTCGGTCCGGGCGGGCTGGCGGGGTCCCCCTTTCCCACGCCGCGACCCGGCGCCGCCGGGCAGCGGGCCGTGGGTGGGAGCAGCAGTTCCATTTTGGAACCCGAGCCGCGTTCTCGGCCCGGCCGGCGCCCGCCTTCCAGCCCCGGCGCAGGTAAGAAACTTCGCCCGCGCCGAGCACCCCCGGCCGCGCCGCCGCCCCGGGCCCGCTCGCGGGGCGCCGGCCGCTCCAGCCCAACTTTCCCACCGCCGCTCCCGGGAACGCGCTGTTGGTGGGACTTGGCTGGGTCTGTGATTGGGGGGTAAGGGGTGGGGTACGGGGGCAGGAAGGGGAGGAGGACACAGGGTTATTATTATTATTATTCATTTCTTTGCCGGAGGGAGGAGAGGAGCGGATACGGATGGGAAGGGTGATTTTTTTTTTTAAAGAGTTTTGATTGCAAGTTTGGATAAACGGGAGGTAGAGTGAGCAGGACGAAGAGAGGAGGAACAACATGTCTACGTTTCCCTATGTCGACATAAGCCACAAAAAAATATGGCGTCCGCTTTCGACAGGGCGTTACGTAGAGCCGACTCTGTGTTTTTTATTTATTTATTTCTTCCGTGGCCCGCGAGCCCTCCCTTCCCCGGCCGAGCTGCGGCGCTTTTGTGCAAGCGGGGCAGGTCCCGCGGGGACGCCCCCCGAGGCCGCGGCCCCGGCTCGGCAAAGGGGGCTGCGCGGGGCGGCTGGGGCTGCGCGTGCGGCCCGCGCCCCTCGGCGGTGACGACGCGCCGTTCGGTGGTGGCAGGAAGCCTGGCGCCGTGGGCTGAGGCTGCCTCGCTGCGCGCCGCTCCCGGCGGCTGCAAGCAGGGGCGCGCCGCGCGCTACCTGACCCGGGCAGGGCCGGGGCGCGTTGCCGCCGCCGCGCTCAGGTGCCCACGAGCCCGGGGGAGGACCCGGCGCGCGGTGGGCGTGGGGAAGGGGGTGACGGCGGAGGCGTGCGGTGCGCACGGCTGGCCCACGCCCGCGCTCGTCCGCTTGCCGGCTGGAGCCCACGCTTGGCCCCCTACGCTGCGGTTGGCGGCTTGCCCCGATCCGTCCCACAAGAGGTTAATCTTTGTTGGTGTTGCAGCTTCTTTGTGGCTTCCCCGGGACTGGTATCCTGGGCTTTGCAAACTTGCCCTTTTCCCAGCCGCTTTGCTGGAGGCTGCGGAACTGAGAAGGAGCTGAGCGGAAAGTTGGAAGCCGGCAAGCATCACAGGACGGTCTCTTTGGCCTCCTCGCTGGGCAGTGCCCGGGGAAGCAGGAGGGCTGGTCAGACTGGGAAGCAAGCCGGACTGGACCGGGAAGCTAAGTTGTGATTTGCTCAGGCTTTCACCTGAGCGATGGACGGAGCAGAGGGGCCTTTTGTTTGTCTAGGCGAGCAGGGGAGGAAGGGGCCAAATGAATACCTATGGCTGGCTCTTGGACCTGTACCCGTTTAAAGAGTTGCCGCCCGCCTGGCTGGGACGCAGGAGATCCCTATCTTTCAGGCCCTGGAGTTGCACTTTCACATGCAGACCCTGTGTGGGTAGGATTTGGGATGGGAGTGGAGGGCAGCTGCACGGGTACACCTCGAATTGAGGGCTTTACAGGGCTTGATTCTCAAGGTGGCTCTCTCTCTTCATGAGGGCAGCAGGTGTGTAAAGAGCTTTCGCCCAGGGTAGCAGTATCAGAACCTGCTAGGATGAGGACCAAGAATATCTTGTAACAGTGTGTTTAATATTGAAACCAGATGGATGCAGCCGTCAGGTGTTTGAATGGGGCTAGGGTAAAGGTCTGATTTAAGCTGAAAGGCAAAGCAACATGAAACACTGCTGGTGTCCTTTATTTTTTAGACTGTGTGTGCGAGGGTAGGGGTGTCCTTGCCGTCCAGAGAGAGGCCAGGTCCCTGCATGGTTTTCAGGCGTGTGCTTGTATATTTCTTGCCAGCTGGGTTTGACACTAGCTGAGGGTTCACCTGAAGATAATAGTCCTAGAGGAAAACTTCAGAAGGCCAAGGTTTGAGGGTGGACTCCACAGTGTTTGTGAAAAGTGGGGATTCAAAGATGAGTATTTTTTTAAAAGATAAGTCTGTTTTGGTGCACAGCACTTGCAAATCCATGCAAAGTGTTTTATTTTCCTCAGAGTATGCATTTCCTAGCAAGGTTTTGAAGATCCCCATCATACTAACTCATCCTCCCTGAAAAGGGGAAATATGCGGAGGATGGTGCTGTCTGTCGGCAGGTGCACCGTGATGCAGACACTTGGACTTCAGTGTGCCAACTGTGACCTCCACCCCAGCCATGCTCCGCTTTGGGCCCACCCTGTTCATTTCACAAAGAATAATAACCGTGTGCACTATTGCTTCCTGTTACCAAGGTGCCAGCCCTGGTGCTGGGTGTTTGACCTGTTCTATGGGCTCAGAGCAGTGAAGAGCATGAGGCTCAGAGAGGTAGAGCAACCTGACCAAGCCACACAGCAGAAAAGCAAAGCCAGGGGCCCACAACCAGGCTTGACTGTGTTATCTTGACTGCCTGGCTTTGTAGCCGCTCCCTAGACATGGGAAGCAGTGGTAAAAGGATGAGAGAGTGCCAAGGACAGGTGGGAAACAGACACGGAGTCTGCATCCCAGGGTTTACCTGTCGTTCCCTTGGTGTTCGTTGAGCAGTTGTGCATGCATCGGCTGATTCATTCAGCCACTATCGTATTCATATAAATAAGAACCAGTGGTCTTTAAGTGCTTTGCTGTGCCTCAGCGCTTTTGCCTTCCTGGCAACACTGTCAGGTAAATCCTCTACTTCTCCCTGTTTTGTAGAGGAGGAAATGCAGGCAGAGAGAGAGGTCAGCAGCTTGTAAACAGAGAATCAGCCCCTGGGACACATGCAGCCCAGTGCTAGGCAAACAGAGCTCTCTGCCCTCAGCACCAAGCCCTGCTCTAGGCACCTTGCAGATGCTGGTGGGATGGAGGGCGCCCTGACTCAAGGCGTTTGAACCAGACCAGCAGGGAGCGCTCATTAGGGCACATCAAGCAGGATTAAACAAATGCTGTGACTGAATGGTAACCACCCCACCGCAGAAACACAAGGAAGGGCAGGACTGTGTTGCTCCGGAGAGTTGGGGAGGGACTCCCAGGGCGTCTGAACCAAGCCCTGGATGAGCAGGAGCCATGGCCGGAGCTGGTGCAGACATCATGGCATTTAGCCTCTGGCCACAGCACTACCCAACTTAACCAGATAGAAGCTGCTTTGTGTCACAGGCTGACTGCCTTGATAGGAGGAGGACTCAGCTGTGCTGCTGGGAACACAAGCTCTGTCTTTGCCTTCTGTCACCCTTGTGGGTAGGGTTCAGCTCATGGGAGAGAGATGGCTGCAGCATGTCCAGGCCTCATGTCTGCATGCCAGGAAGGGAGGCGGTGGCAGTAAGGATGGATGAGGCCCCAAAAGCCTGGGCCCACTGTGGTTTTCCTGTTACAGTTGGGAAGCGACACTCCCTGGGGACCTCTGTCCTTAGCTCATGAACCCAGAGCTATGCCTTTTGGAGACCCAAACCTGCCAGGAAGGCGCAGCCAGTATTTTCAGCTGCACCCATTACTGTCCACAGACCAATTCCAGACTTAAGGTATAAGGCAGAGGGGGAAGTGGAGGAGCAGTGGCTGACTTGGCAAGACAAGCATGGGCTGCATGAGACGAGGAATGGATCATCCTGACAGCAACATGACATTCCTGCAAGGTGGATGGGGAGGGGTAGGAGAGAGGGCATGCCACAAGCTGAGGCCAGACTTAAGGGTGGATGCAGAACAGGCTGATTTTCAACCTGAAGGTACTGAAGAGCCATTGCTGAGGAGGGCGTGGCATGTGTTTTAGGAATGGCATGGATGGCATAGGCCAATAGCAGCTATACCTTGTGCAGTCAGATGAACCAGCTTGGTCATACTTGAGCTATAACAGGTTCTGGAAAACTGCAGACCAGGGCACCAAACTTGCCTTAGGAAGAGAAGATGGCATCGAATAAAGAAGTGAGGGGTGCTGTGCACATTTCTGTTTGTGTTAGGCTCTGTCCATAACGATGCAGAATTCATCTGAGGTTAGTCAGTTTTTCCAGGAGGTAAGCTACTCTCCTTCTGTGAGATCTCAGTGGAACCCAAAGTGCTAGAAGAATCGGCCACTTATGGCCTGGACACTACACTGTGCCCCAGCTGCAGCTCCACCTCTCACCAGCTGAATATTCTTGGCCACAAGCCTCACCCTTGCTTTAAATCATGGAGATGATGTCACAGGGCCCCTGGGGCCTTCCTTCGGCACAGTGGGTCTCTCTGGTGAGCATCTGCCATCCCATCATTTTCTCCGCTCATGTTAGCTGTATGACTTTGGACTGTTGCTTTGCTCCTTGGAATCTCAGTTTCCTTGCCGTGAATTTGGGCATTGTTCTAGTAGCTATCATGAGGCTGTTGTGAGGCTTTAGAAAAAAATAAGAAAGGGTGCAGATTGCACTTACCACCATCGTCATCATCACTGCCGCCACCTCTAGGATGTGACTTTGTCATACCATTCAAGTGCCAAGTAATTAATATGCATGGATTTTATTAGCAATCCCAGGACCCTGTCTGTCCCCATCTCATTGCCATTCTCCTCCCACACACACTCCCCCACCCCCCACCTGCATGCCCCAACACACATGCAGGCGTTCTCTGACAAATCCAAGCAGCTAGGGAAATGGTGAGCTATCTTGAGAATATCACAGTTGAGGCCCTGTGTAGCAAGCAGATCGTGCAATGTGCTGTGTCAGGGTCAAATCCAGACCACGACGCTTGGCTATGCACGTGCCTCTTTGGTAGACAATAGGGTGAACGCTGTGTTCAGTATTCACAAGGTAGTTTCATTTCTAACTGGGAAAAAAAATCTCTCTTGCTTCCCCTTCCCTCCCGCTTCTCTGAGTCCCCCAACCTCCACTGAACAGGTTGTGATTTTTAAGAACAACCACCCACAATCTGCTTCCTGTTCCTAGCCTTGTAGTCTTCTCTTCAGGAAGGACTGGTCGGTGCGGGGCTTGTGGGACAGACCCGAGGGAGAAAGACACTCTCAGCAGCAGTACTCAATGTCCACTCCGACTATAGCATGAAATACAGAAAACCCTTGCCTCTTCTAACCCTTTAGTGGACAATTTACCCTTTAAGAGCCATGATTTCGCCCCTCCTGCCTCTCTCCTTTCCCTTCTCCAGCACTAGAAACACCAGAAGAGAATAAATCTTGTTACACTGTGTTTCACTGCTATAGTATTTAATACCTAACAGAATCTAGTGAATGAAACTCTTGTGCTATTGATTGGTGGTGGATGGATAGTACCATATGTGAGCCAGGCATTCACCTTGGCTAAAGGGATGTGCAGTATATTTTAGGGATGCATCATCTTGGCTTAGGAAAACCATGAAAATCCTGGGAACCAGTCAGGATCAAGTTCAGCATGGAGACTAGATGCCTGCATTCCTGGGAGCCTCAGGCAGTGGCTACACTGAGCTAGCTCCTTCTTTGAAGGGTCATCCTCCCTGTTGGTGGCCCAGGGCCCATGTCTGCATGAGACAAGGAACCTGCTATTGAGAAGCTTTTGAATGAGAGTTCCTGGGCCTTGGGGTTCCAGCCTTCCGCAGGAACTTGAAGCAAGCACAGTGGAAGGGAAGGCAGTGTGCGTGCAGGCAAGCACGCATGGGCTGTCAGAGGTGACAGCGTGAACCGGTGTTGCAGAAAGACTCCAGGAACACACTCATCAGGGGGCCTGCCATTTGCATCTCCACAGCCCTCGCTCCACTGACAGCCTTGTCCATTCTGGCTGGTGAGGCTGAACAAATCCAATACCTCCCTCCATGCCCAGACACATCACCCAGGCATGTGGTGCTTATACCCTAAGAACAGCAACAATTCCAGAAAGGTGGGCACAAGTTTCTGCCAGGCACCCTATAACCACTTTATCAACCCTTCATGGTTTTACCTGAGCAAGAGCCGGGAGTCTTATGTTCAAAACAGAAACTAAAGCTCAGAGAGGCCTTGTCCTTGCTCCAGATCAGCCAAGTCAGGATTCAAACTCAGCTTCATCTGATTGTAGAACTCTCTAAGATTACTCCACAACCTTTAGGACAATCTGATTACTTGTCTGCTTAGGGGTGTAAGGGTATGCATGTGTGTGTGTGTGTGTGAGAGAGAGAGAGAGAGAGAGAGAGAGAGAGAGAGAGATTGAGAGAGAGAGAAACAGAATTTCATCAAAACAGCAGAGAGTTCCAACACCACCCTCCAGACCCATACCGTGCTTCAGTTCCTGTCACTGTGGGTCACAGAAAAATTTTGAGGCCGGGCAGGAGGCAGCTATCCCTCCCCACCTTCCCCTCTTTGGGGAGGAAGACATCCCAGCGGGCTGAAGGCTACAGAGTGGAAGCCTTGGGAACACTGGGGGGTGGGGGATGCCACTTGCAGGATGCTGAGCAACCTTACCAGCCAATGGGGGCAGGGGGCGGAGGGAGCAGGCTTCGGGAGGTGGAGAATGGCTGTGTTGCTGTTTTTATACAATAAAAGAGCATCATTGTAATTGAGGGCCTTTGAATCCTAACACGTCTGCCTATGGTTCTCTCCAGCTGCAGAGCCATTTAGTTAAATAGTGCACAGAAAACTCCTTTCAGCTGATATTACGTTCCTGCTGTTCTTAAAATATGAGTCTGGACTGAATTGCTGCAGTGACAAAGCCATCTGAGGCTCTCCTTCAACCCCGGGGTGTACCCAGAGTCCCTCCAGGATCTCCGCAGCCTGTGGAGGGTGGTGTGAGAGACATTCTGTCCCCTTGCATGGCACACCTGTCTTTTTGGAAAGCATTCTCAAAGACAGTTTGCAGAGAACGGATGTCACAACCAAGTTGTTTATAGTGGGCGGTGGCCTGAAGGGAGACGGCAGGATGGGAACACTGAATGGGGAGTGGCTTGGTGTTGGGGGGGTGCTGTTTAATTGAGGGCTGTGGAGCTGGAGAGAGAAGCTGTCCCCTCGCCAAGAAATGGTGGGGAAGGGATCGTTTCCAGGCAGGCTGTGAGTTCTAATAGAGAGCTCAACCGTTTCATTATTGTGTGGAACTGCCTGTGACTTTCTTCTGGAGGACTTTGTGTTACAAAATTTATTCTGTGAACTTCTACAGGAGATAGTCTGAGAGAACTCGAAAGATTTCACATTGTTAGGCAGAGTGGAGGCAGCGCTGGCTAGTTTGGAATTGATGTGTGAACTGTAGGGAGAGAAGAGGGCAGTTCTGGATGGGGTGGAACTGGGCAGGCCTAACTGGCACTTTGAGAAATGAGATTCTGGGGCAGAGTATGATGTCTCCTAGGATGACCGAAAGAGTGTTTTGGGAGAGAGGAGTCTAATGGCAACATGGTGCATTATATCAGGGAATCCTTCAACCAGAAGAAACTTTAGGGATCTTCTAGCCCAGCTGAAGGAAACTGAGGCTCCAAAAAGCCAAGGGGTTGGCCCACAGAGGCATGGTTCTATGGCAACATCTCCATTTCCGCATAAAGATACAGTGTAGCTGACATCTCTTCTGTTTTTCCACTGTTCCTCCTTCACTGGCCAGCCGGCTTATCACCACACCTCCCCTTCCCTTTCTGTTCCTCTTTCCAACCAACACTCACTAAGCACCTGCCAGGGCAGGCAGACAGTGCCCCTGCCCTCAAGAGGTGCAGCCACAGCTTCTTAAGGATTATGTGAACATCAGAGCCCTCGAATGGCACCCTCAGCCCCATCCTGAGAGCTTTCTGTGGTCGTTCTTGTGATGGTCCCAAGACATTCTGGGATTCTGTCACCTCCACTTTAACAGATGAGGAAGTGCAAGGGTGGCAAGTCAGAGGCAGCGGACAGCCTGATGCTACACCTGGTGCGCCTGAGGCCTGGACACTTGCAGTCCCTCCCTCTTCCCTTACCCTTGGCCTCCAGCAGGAAGCTGCTGCTCCACATAGTAGAGCCTGAGCCGGAGCTGGAGCCGGAGCCCAAGCCCAGCACTAAGGATGCCAGCAAGGGTGGTTATGCATTCGGCACTTGGCATAGGGATTCCCTGCCCATGTTCAGTTGTTTGTTTCTCCAGTTGACTGAATACTCCAAATGCCCTCACACGCTAGCCCATGTCAACTTCACAGAATCCCCAATGACTGAACAGTCTCAAGGGAAGAGCCAGAACCCTAACATAGCTCTGGGGAATCCAAAACATAAAGTCTTAGCCACGCAGACAGGTGCTGGGTGGCAGACCTGTGAGGGTATGGACAAGGTTCTTAAGGACACAATCCCTGGTGGCTGCCATGATTAATCCCCCCACCCACCTCATACAAGTGAAGGCACTTGTATGCAATGTAGGTGACCTTGAGCTCAGCAATGGACGACCATGTATGCATAGTGTCAAGCAGTAAAGATGGTACAGGGGGCACTCACAGTGTGTCCAGCAGTGCATCTCTCTGTGCCATAGGTGTTGCCCCATTTCTAAAGCAGCTGTATGATTCTAGAACATTTCACCCTCCCTGGGTACCCATTAGCAGTTAATCTCCATTCTTCTCTTCCTCCTCCCTGGTCCCTCCTCACCGCAGCCCTGAGCAGGTGCTTGCCTACTCTGTCTCTGCAGCATTGCCTTTTTGGGACATTGCATGTCTATGGAATCCTATCACCTGCGGTCTTTGGATTCTACTGTCTATCAATCAGAGTCGCACTTTAGGTGCATGCTGGTGTGCACCAGGGTCTTGCGCCTCTCCATCATCATGTAGCATCCCACCATGTGGGCCTATCACAGTGTGCTACCTGCTGGCCAGCTCAGGGGCAGTTGGGCTGTTGCTGCTCCTTCGTGGTGCGGCAGTGCTGCTGTGAACATGTATGTGTGAGCCTTTGTGTAGGCAAGTGTTTCCCTCTCCCCTGGGAACCCAGCAAGCAAAATGACAGTGTCAGTAGTTCTGTGTTCAGTTTTCTGAGAATGGCCCAACTGTTCTCCAAAGAGGCTCTACCACCTCACACTCCCATCAACCATGTGTGAGCTCTAGTTTCTGTGCATCTTGCCCAATCTTTGGTACTGTCATTAAGCCCATTTTACAGGAAGAGTAAACTGATGTGCAGGAGAAGGAGAGTCCCATGACTAGGGAGTGGAGAAACAGGGTGACTCACTAGTCTCACCAGTTACTGTGGGGGCAGGACTAGAGTAAAGCTGAGGAGAGGCAAAACTTAAGGAACTTATGCAAATGCAAAATTGGCATCTGAGAGGCATCACCTCTTTAGATAATGCTTCTTGAATTTTTGTATGCCATTTACCTCATCCATGTCCCAAGATAAGGCATTGTTGGCTGGTGCTGGGGGTGAGCAGGTACAAAGATGACCATGCCACAGTCCCTACTCTGCGCAGTGCCTGGCACCTAGGCAGTTCCTTGGAGATACTGTCTGGGGTTGTTGTTGACCTGTCATGACCCTAGGTGCTCTAAGCCTGCCTCTGAGTCACTGGGACTTGAGAGAGATCTTAATACTACACACCCATGCCTGGAAGCCCCCACTGCAGGAGAGGAGGGACCATACCCCTCTGGTGAGGAAATGGCCCATGCTGAAGGAGCATGGGCCACCAGGCTCTACTGCGGCACATTGGGGCTTGCCCTGGAGCAGGAGTCACAGATGCAGAGCCCAGCACCAGCTCGCATGGAGCTGTCAGGTTGGCCTCTGCTGGACTGCAGCCTGTGTCTGGCTTTCTTCTTGAAAGCCACAGTGTAACTCTTATGCTTCACCAGTACAAAAAGATACATGCTGTGTCCTCCTTGTGGTGACCAGGGTAAGCCAAGGATAGGCTCGAGTCACTTCTGGGGCATGAGCAATCTGCTGGCCTTCGCCAAGCTGGGAGTAAGAGCCCTGTGGGGCCTCCTATGCAGCCAGCTCAGCCTGCTGATCTTTAGGGTTTGAAGCATAGAGGGGGGCCACTGTTTGATACATAATAGGAGATGGGGATGGACATGAAGTTTCTAGATGAAGAAAAGTCTGTGTTACAAAACTGAATGGAAGAAGGAATGGGCACCTGCTTGCTCAGATTGGTCCAAGGTTGCTTTGAGTCTACATTTGGCCTTAATGGAGCCTCTTTACTGGATAGCAGAAGCTCAGGGGCTCTGTGTTGGGGAAAGGCTGCCTGGTGGGCAGGGCCAGACCACCTGCTGCCTCCCTTTCACTCTGTGTATCTTGGCCTCCACCTCTTGAACAGTGGCTTTCTGCTTTCAGGTGTCTGAGGCTCTCAGAAGCCTACTGTCTGCTTTGTGCTGCCTGCCAGTGGCTGCACATGTGTGCTAGTGCCTGCATAAGCCCCCAAGCTTGCTCGAATCTGGGACTTTGTGTTGCGTCTCCCACATCTCCGCTTCCCCCAGCCCCTAGAGCACCTGAGTGGATGTTCAATATGCAGTGATTGAGCTGCTAAACAGAACTAAAGACCAGAGAGTCTGTATGTGTGCTGCATGTGTTGAAAGAGAGGATGACGTCTTATTGGGCCTGACTGCATAGAAGTGAATAGAAACTTCCAGGGTTCAATTTTTGCATCTTCTTTTTTTTTCTGTAAGAGGAAGGAGGAAGTGTTCTTGGAAGGAATGCATGTTGTGTCATCTGTCATCAATTTCACTCTCCCTCAGCTCCTCTCACGTGTGCTCCTAAAACACCAGATTCTTTTGGATTTCTCTCACCTCCTAGAAATCTCCCCTGGTTGCCGGTTGCCTAGAGGGCAAAAGCCCCAATGCTCTCATGGGCTTTGCAGATGCCATCAGAGTGAGAGGTTGAGGGCACAGGGGTAGGAATTGGTAGGGGGTGGGTCAACGCAGGAAGCATCTGCCCATTCTAAAGAGTTCTTAAATGGACTCTCCAGTCCTTTCTGCAAAAAGCCAGTTGGTAACTTCTGACCTCCAAGGTCAAGTGCAAACTCATGACCCTGGACGTGATAGCTCTTTGAGATCTGACCTTTTGCTCACCAAGCACATTTTGCTCTGTATACTTTGCCTTCTGCCACATTCCCATCAGACTGTCAGCACCACCAGGTTGACCCTGAACCCCTAAATCATCCCCTCTACCCACACTTCTTCCAAGAAAGATATATACCCCAGGCTCAGCAAAATGTGCATATTCCCCTCCAGAAATGTTTCTCTGAGAAGCCAGTGTGCTGTGGAAATAAACCTTTAGCAGTTTTAACAGATTTTGATCTGCATGTATCTCCCTCAAAAACTGACCCACTGCTGCTCCACCATTAGGGAACACTGTCTGTCTCCATGTCCCCAGAACCAGTACAGCCTGGCCTCCCGTGTAGGCTCAAAAGTGAATGTCTGTGGAGTGACTGGAAGCCTATGGGAGTGAGTGACTTTCTCAGGTGCACAATGAGTGCCTGCTCGCAGCCGCCCCTGCTGGCCAGTTCTCATCAACGCCTGGAAGCACCATCCCAGGACCATTTCACAACAGGAAGCCGCCTTTGCAACTTCCGTCCAAAGCAGGGTTGGCACCAGATTTACAGACTCTTGGCCAAGTCTGCCAACTGGCCCACTTCCCTGGCCCAGCTGTGCTGCCTCATCATGACAGCTGGCCTTCGGGTACCACCTGGGTTCCTGTTCCCTTTGGTTTAGTCTTCCTGTAGGGAGCACTTCCTGTGTCCTTGTGCGCCCTTCTCTACTTTCAGTAATAAACTTTTTTTTTTCTTTTGGTAGAGCCTAAACTTGAGATCAGACTCCACTCCAAAATGGTAATAAGGAATGAAACATATTGAATGCTTGCTGCATGCCAAGCATTGATGCAAGTATGCTGAGTACCGGGCCTTGTTTTATGCTATTCAATTCGCCCACCTGCCCAACTTGTTTAGAAATTCCTACCCCACATGATAGAAGTGTCTACACGATTCCTACCCAGGCTGAGGCTTCAGGAAATGGATTTGCCCAGGAGACACTGCTAATGACAGTGAGCTGGGATCTAAAGCCAGGATTCGAAATGAACAAAATGAATGGCACAGCCGTTAGGATGCTCCTCATGATAGTTGTAGCCCAGAGCAGAGTGCCTGGAGTTGAGTCCTGGCTCCACTCCCAATTCCCACCACATGCCAATGGACACCCTGGGAGGAGCAAGCTCCAGTAGTTGAGCCCCCTGCTAACCCCCTTGGGAGACCTGGCTTGAATTCCAGAATCACAGTTTCAGCTTGGTCCAGCTCTGGCTGCTCAAGCATTTGGAAAGTGAATTGGAGAAAGAGATTCCTACCCATCTACCTCTTTTTTTTTTCCTTTCAAATAATAAAAAATGAGTAAATATGAAAACCATGTCTAAGTGACATCCACGCCCATGGACCTGCCCCATCATAGGGCTAGACTACTATGCAACTATAATATCCTATGTTACTGGGCAGGAACGCAGAAGCCCTTGCACTGGCTCCCCCAAGACCACAGGACTGGGATTCACACAAGCATATCTTTTTCTTTCCCTTTTGAAGGTAACTGTTGGCATTAATGCAGCTCCTTTTTGTCAAAACACTTGTTCTCTTATGGTTTTATCACCAATTGCTTTCCCTCTAGAGGACTGAGAAAAACAACAACAACAACAACAACCTATCAAAAGAGAGAAGGGGCCAAGTTTGTTAAATCTTCGTTCTCTTATTTGGCCACTAGGCAATAGAAAAGGTATCCCTGGGATTTCAGTCTTAACATGCGTGGGGCCTGAGTGCAGATGTTTGTGTGTGTGTGTGTGTGTGTGTGTGTGTGTGTGAGAGAGAGAGAGAAAGAGAGAGAGAGAGAGAGGGAGGGAGAAACAGGCCACTCTGACAGAGGTGCATGACACCTGCAGGACAGACAGGTTGAGCTAAGCGCTGCTACTTAGCTCCTGACTTCCTGCTGGCATCATCAAGCAAAGTCTCCTGGATCTGCGGAAGGACAAAACTCTCCCAGGGACCTGTCTTGGGCACTCTGACTTAGGGAAGCAAGGCTGCCAGTGTGCTGGGGCCACCTCAGTGGAAACAGTGAACTCTCATGCTGCCGGAACAGAAGGCATGAGGAGTGGTGACAATCTCACCATCACACACATAACCCCACCTGACTGCCGGGAGCCTGCACATGCAGGGCAGCCCAGGAATGGCCTGACCAAGTTCTGGTTTGCTGGGAGGCGTTAGCCAGAATTACTCCCCTCGGCCTCATTCCCTGCCCCCGGGCAGCAGGGAGCCCAAGAAGTCGCTCTTCCTGACACTAGGATCGCACGATTCCCCTTAAAGTGGGAACCAGAGGGTCACGGGAAAAGCCCACGCCTCGGCCTCATGCCCTTTCGGCCTCTCCCAAAGGGATGAGCAGGAACTGTCCTGCCGATCTGAAAGGCCACCTGACATTTTCTTTTTTAAATTATACAGCCTATTTGCTTTTCTTGTATTTTGAAGAATACCCTTGCAGTCTGCTTTTACACTGAACATCCAGTCTGGCATAAAGAAAATTAACATTTAATGAGGCCCTAATTACTGCCAAGCAGTAATGATGCTGAGCTTAACAATAGTAATGCTAATAGGTTCCCTGTGCCCACCCTTCCTAATGCTGTACAGATTAACTCATTTCCTCTACGCCATGAGGTCCTTCCTGTCACTTTCCTCCTAAAGGGGATCTGATCATCTTCACAGAACAGTAGATGAGGAAACTGAGGCTGGGGGAGGTGAAGAATCTGAGCCAAGCAAGGAGCAGAGCCGGGCTCCCCAGGAAGTCTGACTAATGTAGTTTGTAAAGTATATGGGGATTGCAGAAAAGGCCAGGGACTTGTGCTCCAGAGCTTCCTGAATGCCACGCTGGGCCTAAACATCCCAGGTGTGTTCCAGGTATGTGAAGGATACCGGATCCTCTGCCCATCCAGGAAATACCCCAGCACCTGCTGTGTCAGGCATCACTGAACCCTGGGAATGCTGCAGAGGTGGGTGGGGCACTGCTTTCAGTCTAGACACAGTCACTTCTTGATGGACATGCCTTGATTTCTTTTAAACGGCCTTGAAACTTGAGAACCTTGACCCCCAACCTCCTCCCCAGGAATGGGTGGGTGTTTTTGAGTTCTTGTCTCAGGAACCATTGCACGGGACAAGTGGGCTGTGCTCGGCAATCAGGAGCCTCTTTAACCTCCTGCTCCTGTGATTAACCAAGCCTGTGATTACCACTTTGGTAGAAGTTCCTGTGGTGAAGAAGCAGTCCATCAATTATTAAAGTCAACATCCGAGATCCGCTAGACCAATCCTTCAGGTTTTATAGGCCGCTGGTGCAGACTGCGCTGTTGCTGCTTTCAGCATGTTTGTGGAACTGGCACTATGGTGTTGTGTATGGGTGAAGTCGCTGCCTGCAGTGCCTGCATCCCTTATGGGCCCTGGTTAAAGTTCCAACTCTTCCGCTTCTAATCCTGCCCCCTGCTAATGACCTTGGTCAGCAACTGAAGATGGCCCTAGTGCTGGGGTCCCTGCTCTCACCTGAAGATCCAGAGGGAGTTCCTGGCTTCTAGCTTGAACTGGTCCAGCCTCGGCCAATACAGCCATTTGAAGAGTGAACTGGGGGATGGAAGTGCTCGTTCTCTCTCTCTCTCTCTCTCCCTCTGTATATGTGTGTGGGTATCCTTTTCTCTATAACTCTGCCTTTCGAATCAATCTTAAAAACAACAACAAAATCTTGTTTGTGGGTATTCAGCTTAGCAGTTAAGTTACTACTTGGGAAGCCTGCATCCCATCTTGGAGTGTTCCCAATTCTGTTCTAATTCCACTTCCTGCTGGTGTGCACCCTGGGAGGCAGCAGATGATGGCTCACGTGCTTGGTACTTTTCACCCACGTGGGAGACTGAGTTTCTAGTCCCCAGTTTTGGCCTGTCCCCGCCCCAGCTTTGGCAAGCATCTGGTGAGTGGACCAGTGCATGGGAGCTCTATGTCTTTTATTCTCTCTTCGCTTCTCTCATAAATGCACACCCCATTTTTTTCCATGTTTCTATGTTAAAGCTCTTTTTAAAATAGCAGAGATTCCCACAATCAGTGCTACTCTGGCTGTGGGCTCCCGTTAGAGAACGTTGAGAATATAAAGCTACTTTCAATTCTGGACACTGATTAATATATATATATATATATATATATATATATATATATATATATATATATATATATATATATATATATATATATCTCCCCTTCAAGCCCAGGGCAGGGAATGCCAGCAGCCACATCTCTCACCTTGCCCCAGGGTCTGGGAGAGGTGGACAAGGCTTGGGTAGACCCTCCTTGTGACAGACAAGGGAGAGAACCCAGACAGCCCTGAGTGTGAGACTGGCAACAGAATCTGGGGAGAACCTTGACCCTTCATCTGGTGCCTCTCTGTGAGGTTGCTTAAACACAACACAGAATTGAATTGATTTGGTCAAAAAAAATTTTCTTAAAGCCATGCATTTTTTTTGCATAATGCACATTGTTTTTCCTGAACTTTTGGAAAACTCTGCAAAGGCATGGATTTTACATTTTCCTTTGCAACAGAACCAACTTTTTTTCCAACTGCACTTTCTAAAAACCTTTTTGGAGTATCCTGATATCTTGTTTGTTTCTTATTTATTTTATTTGTTTGCTTGTTTGTTTTATTTTAGTGTCAGAATCTCATGCCTTTTCTAGGACAAAGCCAATCATTGAACATTTAGGGGAGAGGTAGAGTTGGGAAGGATACAATTCCAGTATCCCTCAGATGAATTTCTTCTTTGTTAGCACCTGGTTTAAATATTGGAGTTTGGGTCCCAGAAAGTATTGCTGTGACTTGCTTATCTCGGGGACTAGTGGGCTTGGCTATGGTCCTAACCACTGGTCATCCAGCCAAGAAGGCTGCCAGGCCCCTGCTCTGAGAGGGCACTGCACGAGGCCACTTGCTGAGTTGCCCTGTAGGAAGCCTTACTCTTTCTGGGATTCTGGAAAGGCTATCTATCCCCAACCATTAGCTTTTTTTTTTATTATTAATTGCATTGCATTATGTGACAGTTTCATAGGCTCTGGGAATCCCCCAACCCCTCCTCATGCCCTTCCCCCATGGTGGATTCTTCCACCTTATTGCAGTGTTACAGTTCAAATTCAATCAAGATTCTTTCTTTGCAAACATATACCAAGCATAGAGTCCAGCATCTTATTGTCCAGATGAATTGAACAGTTTCTTGGGGGGACCATTTCTGGTCTGAATGTAGAGCTGGCAGAATATCATCCCAATCAATTAAGAGCCCCAACATAACATCAACAACAATTTACAACATTATGGAATTGACACAACCATTAGCTTTTGCATCCGAATATCCTTTGGAGACTAGCAAATGCTATTTTGGTTCCTCTTATGCTCATCTGGCACAGCTGGAGTCAGCCTGTCCTGGGGTCCCAGAATGACGCTATTCCTTTCATCCCAGGCCCCTGCTCCTCCTGCCCTGCCCTGGTCCTGGGCTCACATAGTAGCAGTAGCCAGAGTCGTGGGGGCTCCCAGCTCCTCCCTCTTTTGTCAGGCACCCCAAAGGAAGCTGGTGCCATCCTATACCTCTTGGCTTCTGGGGTAGGGGGAGAGCTCCTGTGTCCCCAGACAGCATGGTGACGCTGGTGTCAGCTGTAGCAATGGCCCAATGTGCAGAGTAGGTGGTCAATAAATATTTGTGGAATTCCTGAAGCAGGCAGAGCTCGTGGAGCTACACTGACTCTTACCCGGAACATGAGCAGTTGGAGACCTGGCACTGTGGTGATTTGTCCTGGCAACTGATTAAACACCTTCACACCAAGGGCTGGCGGTAACCCTCCATGCAGGCTAACAGGGAGCACTTGAGTTAATCATCCAAGAGCCCTGGGTCTTTTCCCGAGGGAGGAAGATGCAGAGTGAGAGAAAGAGAGAGAGAGAAGGATGAGAAAACAGAAGCAGAAGAACAAAAACATAGTTTCTCCTTTCAAAATGGTGAGGGGGGTTGCCTGAAGGAGCTGTGAAAACAAAACCAAGCCTATGGCTGGGAGGGAGGGCCTGTGTAGACAGGTGCACACACGACCGAAGCACAGCATCGCCAGCAAGTTGAGAGCTTGGGCGTCTCTTGTTGGACAGTGCACAGGTGTTTGTGTCCCATGGCAGCAGACGGTCTGTTTGCTGAGTCCCTACTACAGAGAGGCAGTGCTGCAGTGTCCAACTTGCCAGCTTAAGATTATGCTGTGCTTGGTGGTTGGTTTATTTAAAGATAACAGCCCATGAAAAAAGCTTTTTGTTCTCCAGTTCGCAGAAAGCAGCTGTTTATTGCTAATTAACTCCATCATTATGGGCGTCTATAATAAAGTTTGCAGGGTGTATTGGGAGAATTACTATTTTTAATAAAATAGTGACTTAAGCACACCTATCCCTGCAAATTTCCCATAATGACCCTTTGCTTAGGATGCAGCTCCATGGGATGGGACTTGAGAGTTCTCCCCAGAAACAGGCGTTGTGTGGGGTTTATCCTTGAAGAACTTACATACCTCTGCTTTTAAACACTTATTTGTTGAAAAAGCAAAGTTCAGAGAAGGAAAGACAAAAACTTCCCATCCACTGGTTTATTCCTCAAATGCCCTCAACAACCAGGACTGGTTCAAGTCAATGAAACCAGGAGCCTGGAACTCCATCCAGGTCTCCTACATGAGTGGCAGGTCACCAGTTACAGGCCATCATGCGTTGCCTTCCAAAACTCATCATCAGAGAGCTGGATGTGAAGTGGCACCCACATGGATGCCGACATCCCAGGCTGTGGCATACCCCACTGTGCCACAATGCTGGCTCCAGGAGAAATAATTTCTAAGGAAGCAGAGGTCTTGGGGGAACCCACCACTCCCACTGTGCCCCAAATGAACATTTGGAGGAAGGTGAGCTACCAGCTTTGTTTGAATGAGGAGCCTTTCTGGAATAAGTATGTGACCAGACAGAAATGTTGTATGCTGGCGGGATCTGGGGACTTGTTCTCATCCAGCTCAGCCACTTCCTGCTGCCTGCCATGAGCTGATTGTCATCCCTGCCCTGGCCTCCTCCATTTCCCCACTTGTAAAATGCAGGTGGTCTCACTATGCCCAGTTACATGTTAGCTCCACAATCACCAGTTTCGCTCTGTCCCTCCCAAGGGGGTGGGGTTTCTGCAAAATGGAGCTCTCACCCTGGCTCCCCCCACAGCCTATTGCCCCAGATTTTTCTGGAAGCTTTGGATGATAGAACTTGACTTTCCATCCATATTTGCCTGCCCAGAACTGCTGTGCTTGCAAAGCTCACGTGGTGTTGAGCAAGAACACAAAACGGGGGAAAAGCATGAGGCTGGCTTTCATTAGGCCAGCCTGGGGGGTCCCCAGGGAGAGGGTCTGAAGCTGAGTGACAGGGACCATGAGAACCATAGAGACAGGTCCGAGGGCAGGCGATTTCACATCCCAGCCTCTGCCTGGCAAATGACTGTGTCAGCTTCGTGCTGGGGAGGGTTTCTAGGCTGGCTGGGCTGCCCCTCCCTAGCCCTGAGAGCACCCTCCCCCCTTTATCTACAGTTCTGTGCGTGTCCGCATCTCCAAGAAAGTCATTTCTGGCATGGCCGTGGCCAGAGGAGGCCAGCAGGCTGTCACAAATACACTCCCCCTGCCATTGGGCCAGAGCACCTTGGGCACTGGAAGATGGCCCGAAAAGGCAGAACAAGTGAGCCTGAAGGTAGCCGCTCTGCTCACCTCCTTTCCCCTTCTGAGCCTGGCCAGGGGGTAAGGGCAGGCTCAGGGACAATGTAAAAGTGAAAGCAGCCGAGCAAATGCAACCAGATTTCCCACCCCCACGTGCAAGGCCGGAAGTAGGGCAGTAACTGAGGTGCAAGCTCAGCTCTGGGCTGCTCGCTGGAGGAGATGTGGTCTGGACTGATCTGCATAGGGAGGGGAGAGGAGGGGCTGGGAGGAACCAGCTGGTGGCTTCTTGTTCAACACAGCAGTGGCGGACCACCTTAGTGTCCAGGCTTGCCCTCACTGCTTCCCGAACGGTTGCTACTGTTCCTCCTGGCTTGCCTGTCTTGCTTTTGCTCCCTATTCTGCATCAGGACATCTCTGGCTGGGCTGGACTGGACGGTCCTGTGTAACGAGACGGTCTTGGCAGCACCCTGGCCTCCATTCTCTTGGTGCCCACACAATCCTTCCCACGGGGACAACTGAAAATGTCTCCAGATTTTGTCAAATAACCCCTTTGGGTGGGGGGGAGGTGAGGACAGAAGTTGTCACAACGCTCCCACCCCCACCTTCCATTGGGAACCTCTAGGTAAAGCCACATGGAGACTTTCTGTGTTTCACAGTCCCCATCACACTCTGGATCCTTACAATGACAGCTCATCAGACTCACCTGAGACAACTGCAAAAAAATTCCAGCATCCAGCTCCACCCCAGAACATCCAGTGCTCTTGTTACAAATGTCCCCAGTTGGCCTGCTGGGCAAATCCAGTTGCAGCTCACTTCTATCTGCTCCTCAGAAAAGAGTTATAAACCTATGTAACTAACCTGTGGAATTGAGCCAGGCACCTGATGGAGACCCAGAAAGCAAACGCATGCTGCAGAAGACCCATCATCACTAGCAGGTGCCTTTGCAAGGATTCCTTCATCATTCATTCATCTGTTTGGCAAGCATCTGTTAAATGTTTGCTGTAGGCCCAGTAGGGCAGCCAGTTCTGGGATGAGTAGATGAGTGTCTTCCATTGTGGCCTCCAGACTTCTGGGAGGCCAGTCTGCAAAGGCAAAGTGTGGCCCCTTTCACAAGACCCTCAATAGCTCACAGGTGAGCAGAGAGTATTGTGAACCTTGGCAAGGGCCTGGTATACTTGAGTGAGATGTCTCACTTCTACTGCCCCACATCTGCACAGCATGGCCACCACTTCCCAACTAGGGAAAACAAGGAACTGGGTGGTCCCCCAACTTTGTCAGGGCCACCCACCTATCTATAAGCCACCTGTCACTTGGAAGCCCACCATCCTTCCGCATGCAGTGCTGCACCTGAAGCCGTCTGTTCCTCAAGCACACGGCGGCTGCTTAGTGCTCCCACTCTGCACTTAGCATAAAGGATGCTTCACAGGCAGGCTGCATGTGTTTGCTGCCACTGGGTTACTGCTGAAGTCCTTCTGCTGTATGCTCTTTCATTCTGTGAAACCAAGAAATAGGCTGGCCCTGCTTGGGTGCCCCAGAAGCAGACACTAAGGCCAAGATCGAGGTACAAATACTTAATTTGAGAAGTGTTTGGGGACATGGGTAGTAGACAAGGAACAGAAGGGGTGGCCAGGGCATGTCAGGAAGAGTTAGACCTTGCCTAGGGGGAGTTCCAGGGTCCGCTAGAGCCCCTGTCTCTCTGCTTTACCCCAGCCAGCTGGCACTAGTGCGCCCCTTCTCGTCATCAGGAATGGGAACTGTGGGCTCCCTGCATTTCCCTGCCATGCACAAAGCCAAGTGGGCACTGAAAACTAGAGGGAGCCCCCCACTCTGGGCAAGGAGCTCCAGGTACTGACAGTGAGAAGGGAGGCCAGAGTGCAGGGATCCATGGGCTGGGCACCTGCTACAGAATTAAAGGAACAATACTTCCTGTGTCGTTGCATCCAGAGTCCCTCGCTTGGTTTGAAATAGCAAGCCAGGTGTCCCATCCTTAGGAGCTGATGGTGGTGGATGGATTGCCTGTGGAGTGTTGTCACTCAGCAGACACTGCCTTCACTGGCCCCAGCCTTGTCTCTTATCACTGCTCTGCCATGCTTGCCTCTGATCAATGTTCCTCATCCTGATTTGCCAGGTGCCTGTGGCCTTTGTGAAGCACCCTGTTCCTTATTACCACCCAAGTGCTCATGGTGCACAATTGTCATTACCCCTCTACTCATCTGCGTGCTTTGGGGAAGCCAGGAATGGATGTGGCTCATTCATTAATCATTAATGGAAGGCCTGAGTAGCAAAGCTCAATATGAAAGTGAAACCTGGTCTCCAATTTGTGGGGTATGATTTGGACTTTTGCCTCAATTTTCCACCCGTGAAAAGGGGCACAGTAAGACTTCCTTCACAAGTGCAATGCATGCATCAGGGAACTGCCCGGAGCATTATGCGCACAGGTGTCTGAGTTCCCCAAAGGAAGGGAGAGCATACATACAGGTGAGGTGGTGAAGACCATTTACAGAGGTGTGCCATAAGAGATGGAGAAACGCTGGGCTAGCAGATGCTGGGGGCCTGAAAGAGCAGGAAGAGGGATGGTCCTGGAACTCAAAATAGTTGTGGTTACTTGAACCACTGTCCATGTGACCCTAAAGCCCAGGAGCTGGCATTACTGAGTGTCTTTGCTGATCAGGCATTGTGCTCGATATTTTAACTTACATAAGTCACATTCATGGGGATACTTCTGATGTTTGGCAGGTGGGCAGCCTGAGTCATTGTCTCTGGGTTTCATGGCAGCAGTCAATAGCCACATTTTTCTGCTTTTGACCTTCTTCTCTGGTGTCAGTTCCCTCCCCCAACCTACCACTGGTAGGACTCTGTTGGAACGTGTGTGAGGACACCCCAACAGCAGGCCAGAGTACAAAAGGTGGCCAGTAGATTGGGGCAGCAGAGGACGGCGCCTAACACAGCTGGGCCTGCCACTGCCACGTTTGGTGTCGTCGATGATGCCTGGCTCCTGCGGCAGGCTCGGTTGGTTTCCAATTGGGTGAATGAACTGCTGACCTATTAACTACATATTACAACAACATTACTTGGGCCCTAAATAGCATATTTATTGAATAATGTAATTGAGAATATTATCCCTTCAAGCTTCTAGTAATAAAGGAAATAGTTCACTCCTCAGAGTTTTAATAATATTACATATTTGTTGACTCACGGAATTCTTTTTGACATTTATTCAGGATTTCCAGACTGCATGGGAAGAAAAGCAAAAACACTATAATCAGCATTGTAGGTAGCAAGAAGGAAATAGAGTTCTCCACTCAGACTGAAGTGGCCTTGTACTTCAGAGAGTGGACCTCACACTCCTACCTAAAGACCACCTAGTGGGGAGGGGGTTTCCAGGAGAAGACATATAAGGCCCTGACCCAGAGGCTGCTAATGACCAAGAGTAGCAATGTGACATTGAACCCCCCCACCCCACCAGCCTCACAGGAGTTAGGCTCAACTAAGGGCCACCGGAAACTCAGAAATGACAGCTGATGCCTCCAGTGTGTTTTTGGGTGCCACATACTCACGTATGAGGACTTCTAGGGTGATAATTAGAAGGCGACCCACTTTGCAGACAACTGAGGCTGTGAGGAAATTAAGTAATTTGCCCGAGAGTATCCTGACAGTAATCAGAAGAACCCTGTTTCAGGGTGACAGCCTGACTCTCTTTACTGCCTGTGAACTGCTACAGCCTCTCCAGTGGTGAATGGTAGGACTGAGGCCCTTGGATTTCACAGATGAGGCTCCAGGAAGGTCTGTGACTTGCCCAAGGTCACTCAGTATCAGGATTGTAAGAGTTCAAGTGCATCTTCTTAGTGCTTCTTACCCTGAACCATCCTGTCACCTTGAGCAGATCACTCAATTTTATTTTCAGTTTATTTACTCATCTGTTAAATGGGACTAATCATTTTACCTTTCAATACTTCCATGAATTAAGGATCCTTTTCCTCCTCCTTTTGAGTAGGAGACACATTGACTCTTGGCAGGTGCCTCAGGTCTATGCAAGGGGGCTGGATGACAATTACAGGGAATAATGATGGCCTGGAAAACACTGTATGTGGCTGGGTCAATAGTGATCCATAGCCCCCACCACACCTCTCCCAGGTCCACAGCTGACATGCCAGCTAAAGCAGGGAGTAACTCACTGGGTTTTTCAAGTCAGTAAGTGAATGTGTTTGCCGAGATCTGTACCTGACTAGCCTCACTTGTAGCACCTAGCCACCACACAGGGTGGAGATCATTGAGTCTAGCCCTGCTAAGACACCCACAGGCAGGGCTCAGATGTCAACAGATCTACAGCAGGCTCATTTTTAAGTTGTCAATTTGTATGGCCTGAGAATGACATTCTAAATGTACACATGGCCCTAGGCAGGAAAGATTCCGCATCCCTGGTACAGGCCTGTACTATCTATGTTTGTTACATTTTTTTGATGCACATGTGTTTCCCAAGCAACACATCTCCTTTTTGCTAGCAGAGATGGCCACACATGCTGTCACCTCCATCATCCATGAGGAAAAACAGCTTGGAAGGCTCCTGAAACGGCTCCTGAAGTCACACTGGCATTGTGCCCTCACAGAAAGGTGGGAGATAACTGCAGGAGCTGCAGGAGGACGCAGCTTGAGACACCAGGAACAGGAGTTGAACATGGACCTCCCATGGCAGAACAAGCCAGCTTATGTGCAGTCCCTTGTTGTTGTGTAGTTTAAATCCCCACTGCTTCTAGACAAGCCCCATGGACCCATTTGCCTGGTGGCACCTGTGCCCCCTCCCGTGTAGTTTGAGTGGAAGCTAAGTGTCCTTGCTGGCAGTATGACTCTGGCCCACTCTGCTATCACCTTTATGAAGGCAGCATGATTGCATGGACATGATCAGTGTGTATATATGGTTAAGAGGAACCCTACACTTCATTCAGACTCAGAAAACAGAGGGTTAGAAAAGGTTGCCCCTGAGGACCATGTTGTGCAGGGAGTGGGGGCTAGTTTTCATTACAAGCTCATGGTATTCATTAGAAGCTGTGGCAGTATTTGATTTCTTGGCCAAGAGCATGTTATTTCTTTGCTTAAAAACATCTTAACAGCATTTTAAACGATCCTGCAGCTCCATCACAGTGTGTAATGCAGGCTGGGGAGTGGGGGTGGAAGACAGAGACCTGAATACATGGAGGCTGCTGGGGGAGATGCCGCTGGTGGGTACTATCGCTGTGTCCTTAGTGCTCCCAGGAGGGAAGCAAGGCCGGCTCCCTCAACCTGAGGCTTCAGAATCACAGAATAGGAAAGAGGATGAGACCAACTGAAAAGTACATCCCATCCTCACCCAGGCCACTCTCACCTGCCCACCAGTGACCGGCTGCACAAGAACATGGGTATATACCAGGTCTGGCCTCGGACCTGGACCCAGCAAGTATCACGCAGGTCACCCCAGATCTCTCAGTTCTGTTTCTAAGGCTGTTCTGCTAAGGCTCCATGAGGGAAGTGTGGTGGCCATGAAAATCCAACCCTGGCTCACCATGATCTGGTAGTGCCAGGTTAGCTTTGTCTTCTTTTTTTTTTTTTTTTTTTTTTTTTTTTTTTTTTTTTTAGCTTTGTCTTCTTAAAATGGGCTTTGAGCTGGTAGAAGAGGAGAAGAATCACAGACTGAGTATCTGTGGTTTGCTTCAAGGTGTTTGGCGACCCACGGGAAGCCTAGTGGATGGCACTCCTGGGTGAGCGTGCAGCTTAAATGGTCTCACCAGAGACTACCAGTGGATACAGGAGAGGTCATCTACGGAGGGCCTGGGCTGGGTGCCCAGGGTCTCTGGGCTCACCCTCATTCGGGTCACATTTCTGTTAAATGAAGACCTAAAAGCTAGGCCTGGAGGCCTTCTAATGTGCAAGTTTTGGAACTTTCCACTTGTGAACTAATATGACACA
Source organism: Ochotona princeps (assembly GCF_030435755.1). Lineage (NCBI taxonomy): Eukaryota > Metazoa > Chordata > Mammalia > Lagomorpha > Ochotonidae > Ochotona > Ochotona princeps. The sequence continues at coordinate 14,908,074 of NC_080840.1, read as the reverse complement.
TGAAGACCCTTGATCTCTAAAATCTTCAGTGTCTTCACCTGTAGAATGGGACAGTAGCACATAAATGCAGGGCAGGAAGAATGCATGGCCCCATGCCTGAGGCCTTGCAAGCGTTCAGTAAGTGGTCACTGTCACCTCCTTGTGATCAGAACTGGTTAGGCAATGGAGACAGCCGACTGAAGACCTCAGCTGACAAGAAGAATAAGAAAATAGCACCAAGCCCTAAACTACCAGGACATGTGACCCTGACATGTCACCAGTGCTGGATGGGAGAGGCTCTGTGGACATGATGGGGAGGAACAGATATAAATCTCTTTAAAAAGTTTAAAAAAACTTATCTTACTTGAGAGAGATACATTGAGCAAGTGAGAGACAGCAAGAGATCTGGTTCACTCCCCAAATAGGAGTCACAGCCAGAACTGCACTGATCCAAAGCTAGAAGCCAGAGTTTCTTTCTGGGTCTCCTACATGGGTACACAGGCCCTGACAACTAGGGCCATCCTCCTCTTCTTTCCCAGGCCATAAGCAGCATGCTGGATCAGAAGTGGATCAGCCAGGACAAGAATTGGCACTCATATGGAATGCTGGCACTCAGGCAGAACATTAGCATGCTATGCCACTACAGTGGCCCCTGTAAATTGTTTAACAGCATGGAAAGCAGATGGTATCCTGAGTACATGAAGCAGTTTCAGCCTCCTTCCCCCTGGGGTCACAAAAGTCAATAGCAGAGCTATGGTCCGCATTGAGTGTGGTGTGCAGAACACAACAGCCACAGGCTCATGTGTCAATGGAGAGCAGGCAGGATGATGGACATTCAGCACCACAGCATCCAAGATTTCACTTCTGAAAACTGGGGGTGTATGGGGCTGGAGTTCAAGGGGTCAACCCGCCACACAATCCTGTCACCTTCCTGTCACTTGGCTTGGGACTGACACTGGAGTTGCATGGAAGGCTCAAAATGTATCCCCACTGGTGTGGTGAGAAGAAGGCTAGAAAGCATGACATAAGACCTTTGGCTACATGACCTTCCTCGTAGCCCTGCCCTGCGTGCAGGCTGTGGGAGAGGGGACTGCCCATCTACAAAGCTGACCACTGCCCAGGAGCCACTCTGTGGTCAGAGGCAGGACAGAGACAGACTCCAGGTGTGATGACACAGCAGCTCAGCTTCCTGGAGCCAGGAGAGGGACGGCACTTTACCTCTCTGGTGGGGGAAGAGGCAAAAGGGAAACTAGGAAAAGGTCCCAACAGATTTGGGGAAAGGTCATTTGTTGGGGAAAGAAGACATGGAAGGAGGAAGGCTCTCCCTTTCACGTCTCAGAAGGCTGCCAAAAATTTAATAAGTACCTTCTTTGTGTGCAAACTACTTCTCATGCTTTCCTTCAGTGAATCGTCAAATATTTGTTGATCACCTGTTTCATGCCAAGAGCTCTTCCCAGGCTCATGGAGTGACAAAATAGAGACTCCTGCAGCCAAATAAATAAATAAATAAATAAAAATATAAAAACATGGACATTCTCCAAAGCAGCTTTCTTTCTGAAACTGAGCATAAAGAGGCATGGCAAATTCCTGGGGTATCTACTTAGATTCAAAGGTTATAGTAAAGAAGCCAGACCCCAAGATTGACTTGCCACTACAAAGCTGGGTTTTTATGCTCTGGGAACTAAGTTGGTTGCTGAGGGATTGATGCCCACTGGCCTCGTTGAGGAGTTTGTGTTGATATTCCTGCAGTGAAAAAGCACATATTGGTCCCCACTGTCTATAGGACTGTGACTAGTTTTTTTTCTTCCTCTCCCACTTCCATTTCATGCAACTTTTGCTCACAGCCTACTTGGCATAATTGACACATTGGCTCAGGCCTCTGAGACTGCCAGCTTGGAGCTTTGGATCAGTTAAATCACTTATGACAGATGTGATTATTTACAAGAAAATAGAAGTCACTATAATTAGGCCTTCTGAGGAGTACATTTGGGTGGAGAATGAGAAAGTGCAAGTTTAATCTGGCATGATGTGTTTGGCTTTCAGCCCTAAGCAGCTTCTTCTCCCTGTTCTATGAGAGGAGGTGCTGGGGTTCCTGCCACCCTCTTCAGATGTGACCTTTTATCAGTTATCATGATGCAGCCCTTAATAGAGGGAAAGGCCAGGTGCCGACACGAGTGGTAGATGGGGGCAGCAGAAGCTTAGCAGCCACTTGTTCTTAGCACCGTTTTATTTTTCCATCATAAAATGAGGATCAAAAAGAATCCCTGCCTCATTGGCCAGGGAATATTAAAAGTGATCAAGGAAGACAAGAGTCTAGCATGGTGCTGACCTTCAACACCTCCAAGGCGCTCGATGTCCCGACCCTTCTCAGCTGTTGCTGTTCAGCCTCTCCAAACCTCACCTTCCCTACCAGAAAGCATACCTAGCAGCCCTCTCTCACACAGTAGATGTGAAGGTTAGAAGCAATGAGGTGCATAGAAGGGCCTCAAGACCATCTGTTGCTGTTTCAGGTCTCAGTCAATCTCTGTAAGAGCTCCCATGGGTCCCAGCACCATGAGCCAGGTGCTGTAGTAGCCAAGACTGACTGCTCCATTAGATGCACTGGACATGGTGCCTAGGGTCCAGACTACTTTTAGCAGCCCAGACGGTCATCTATAGTTCTCTTAAAAGGAAATCGTGAATATAAAAATATGAAATCAAATATAAAGATACTGATAGGTGATAATAAGCATAGTAATGAGTCCAGCCTGGATTTATATTCTTCTTTACGTAAATGTTCAGAGCACGCCAATGCCGTGACACAGTGTTGGTTGCTGCTGAGAGGTTGATCAGCTCAAGCATTCCCAGGAAGGTGTTTTTAATTCTCCTTTTATAGATGAGCAAGCCGAAGAAACTCATCTAAAGCCAGCAGTTACGTGCCCAGTAAGAGGTTTTATTCATCAGATTGGACTAACAGCCATAACAGTGCTAAATTTAAGTGGCTTAATGCATTTGGAGTTGGCTTCTTGTTTACACCAGCCAAAGGATATATTTAACAAGCAGGTGTCTGCACAGCGATTCAGGGACCCAGGCTCCTTCCCACTTGTGGCTCTGTCATCGGTTAGTCCACCAAACTGGTGAATGGGGACAGTGAGAGAACCATTACCAGGCCTTAAAGTAGCCCACGGCACTTCTGCTCACTTTCCATTACCCAGAATGCAGTCACATTACCACACTGAGCTGCAAGGAAGACTGGGAAATGTAGTTAAGGTGCATATCCAAGAGGAAGAGGAGAACTTGTGTACAGGGGGATACATGCAGTCCCTGATGCAGTAATAGTGTTGCCTCCATCCTCCATCTTTTGTACACAAAGTACCATCCTGAGCGTGCACAAGTTACCTTTTTAGGCTCTTTTCTCCTGCCAGACTTGCTCACACATTCGCTGTTTCTACCACCAGCCTTGCCTGTTTGGTACCAGTTGCCAGGGGAGGCATTGGGAAGAGGGCTACACTGGGCAGCTTCCCATGCTGCTTTGACAAGGCAGGGACCAGGAGTTCTGACCTCTAAGTCTCCCATAGGGCATCACCAGGAGGTGCCTCCCCATGCTTGGGGCTGGGGGCTACCCAGAGAGTTTTAGAGAGCCAGGAGAAAAGAGAACTGAATGGAAGTCTTGGTACAAACATAAGTCTTAGGCAAGGCATCCATGGTGAGCGGGCAGTACCAGATGATCCTACAGCACTGAATTGTCCAATCCTGGGATTCCTGGCCATTTGCCTCAAATGAACTATGTGGTCTATAAGTAAGGTATATGGTAACTATATGTTACCTCCTGAGCTATAATATGTGCTGCCTTTGGGGACCCATGAGCCCAAAGAACAAGGCTGTCGGGGCCAATTGGAGGCCAGATGCCCAGCGGACACCTTCCTGGGACCACCGGGCAGGCCCAGAGACACTGAGAATAAGCTGACAGTGCTGATATTGGTAAGCACCCCAGCTACTCTAGGATCAGGCCAGAGCTGTCAGTTAGGAGCCTCTTGGGTGGAATTAAAATGCCTCCCTTCTGCAGGAAACTTTCCTAGACCATTCAGGCCCCAGTGGCCAGCCCCTCTCCAGAGCCCAGGGGCCCTTGTTGCCATCCCACCTTGTAACATCATCTTCTTTTCATTTGCTGTTGGCCTCAGAAACAAGGCGACTGGGATCACATTTAGAGAGAATTCTGAATACTTGGCTGACATCATGTGCTAGGCAACACCGAGCCCATCCTATAGTTCCATCCAGATGCACATCCCCAGTGGATTTTATCTTGCAAGAATTGGTACCCCATGACATCATTCTGCTGGGAGTCAAGGAAGAGCCCAAGGATGGAGCCAGGTTTGTTCTGCCACCGTCTGAGATGGCTTGTCTGTAAGGTGAGCAGCTGAGCACAGCTGACCCCACAGGATACCTGGGAGGATGTCAGAAACATGTCAGCTGCAATCAGGCCCAGGCACATCCTCTCGCTGCCCTTTTGCCAGCTGGTGGATGCTGTACAGGCTTCCCCCACCTCCCTCTGCCTGTTGGCTTCTCTGTCAGGTCATGAGGCTACTGGGGCTGGCTGTGGGGCTCAGCTCTTAGCATGCAGCTCTCCTCCCAAGCCGGCTAAGTCTCTCCCACAGGTGCAAAACCTTGCTTTGACAATGTGTCTTGCAAGGAGACTCAGCATCCAGGACTCGCCCGTGAGGAATTTGTTTGTGTTGTAATGCCAAGGACGTTTGCATGAAAACAAGATCTTTGTTGCTTAGGAATTGATCAACTCCTGCTGCTGCTCTCTGTGCTGAAGTGCCATCCCATATTTGTCATAGGCAAAAAAAAAAAAAAAAAAAAAAAAAAAAAAAAAAAACCTGTCCCTGTAGGGTGACTGAGACCTGTGCAGATACAGGAGGGTGGCAGATGACAGAAAGCCTAGAATCAGAGGCTGCAGGGAGCTCCCTATTAGAAGGTGTCCATAGTCAAAGACCACAGCACACCTGAAGATTTCCCCTGGGGTTTCTAATTTTTTCTAGATTCTCAAGGGACAAGGGGAAGAAGAGGCAAGATGTTCAAGACATGCCACCTGTTAGGACCTTCATCTGGACAGGGAGGAAGCCAGTGCAGGAGAAAATACAGTCATCAGATACAGAAGAACAAGGAAGATCACAGGTGTAAGGTGGAGGACCTGCACCTGCCACCCAGAGGTCAGGCACAAGGAACTGGACACACTTGGAATGTGCTGCTATGACTGTTGGGTGACCCTGACATGCTGTCCAACCTCCCTGCACCTCGCCTATAACATCACGCACAGGAAAGACCCCATGAGCTGCTGTGTGTCATGTGGTGGGTGCATATGCAACAAACACCCCCAGCAGCCTCAATCTTTACTTAGTGTACACATTCATACTAGATTCTCTCCATCCAAAGAATAAGCCATCCAGATGGAGCTGAGGCTGTTTAGAGGAAGGACTGGAAGTTGGTTTGAAAAGTAGAGAAGGTAACCAGAGACCCAGAGAAGAGAGAACCCATTAGTGTTTGAGCACCTGGACCAGTACCCATGTACGTCCATTACCAAATCTTCTTAAGCAGGTTGAGAGACACTGTTCAAGCAACCGAGGTAAAATTGCCCACAAGGGATTGGAGGAGAGCTTCTGGTTCCCCTGCTGTGTAGGGACACCCCAACCCAAACCCCCACCCCAAACCCCCAAAGGGCATCATCACAGAACGGACAGAGATGAGAAGCAAGCAGAGCCAAGCGCCTTCCTGGCTTCCAGAAGGCAGCGACATACTTAATCTAAATACCCCTGAGAGATCAGACCTCTCTCTCTCTGCGGTCTGCTTGTGAGCTTTAGGGAAAAGAAAAAGAAAAAACCACCCTGCTTGGCCAAAGGCCCACGCCCTCGCCTCGGCGAGCCTGCCCATCCTCCCAGGGCTTGACCTCCCGTCCGCCTGCACAAGGGCGTCCATAAATCCAGCTTTCCAAGCCATTGGGGGTTGGCGAGGCTGCCGTGGCCCTCAGTCACATCACGATGGAAACAACTGAAAGCCACTTGGCAAACAACAAGGGGTGATCTAATGTTTTATAACAAGAAAACATTTTTCCTTCCCATCCTTATCCAAACCCTGGGGGATGAGCCAGCTGCTGTCCAGTTTGTTGGGCTAGGACCCCCGGGGTCCTTTACTCTTCTCCCCTATTTCAGAGCACCCTACAGAGGGAGGCCAGGCTGGGGACACATTCCTGCCTCCACACAGGCCCTGGAGGAGTGGGGCCGGGCTTACCTTCCGCTACTGCCAGGCTGCCGCATGCCCCTTGGAGGCAGGGCTGTAGCCACATGGGCCCATGGCCCATATATAGAGGCTGGGGGATGTGGGCCTCTGGCATGGAGCCTGGAAACAAATGGCTGTGTTCTGAGGGTGAACGCCGCCAAATTATAAATAGCACCTGCCTCTCCCAAACCCCTCCCCCGCTTCGACTTGCTGTGCCGGTCACCAGAGAGCTGACAGTTAAAATTGGAGAGAAGACTCAACAGCACAACAGGGCAGGGAGTGGGGCGGGGACAGGGAGGCCCCTGCTTGGGCAGTGTGTTTTGATGCTGTCTTGGGGTTGATAAGGAGGATCGTCAGCCTTGGACAGCGGGGCTGAGCGGGGTGCACTTGGGTTAGTGGAAGGACTAAGGATTTAATGCATTTTTATCAGCTGAATAATCTTGCAAGGAAGAGTAAAGGGAGGTTCCAACCCCACAAGACGGTTTCCAAAGCTTTCGAAAAAAAAATCATAATAAAAATCAGCTGTGTCGGAATAGAGACTCTCAGGTTGCAGAAGGTCAGCCGCTCGGGCTGCCCAACTTGACACGTGGTCAGGTGCCTGCAATGGCCCATGCCTCCCGAGGCTTCTGCCAGAAGTCTTCTTTCTGTATTTTTGTGTCTCCCTGACATGGAGGAAGCCAGGGTGTTTTTCCCCCTCTTCCTAAACCCTCTCTGAAACATAATGTTCACCGAGCAGAGAGCCATGAATTCAGAAGGTTTTAGAAAGTAAAGAAATTAAGGGGCGTGCAACTGTGGCTGTAGAAAAGTCCCCAAGCCATTCTACCACTGGGGCGGCAGAAAAAGCCTCCAGTAAACTCTGAATTCTGGAGGATGAGGGATGGGCTGGCTCAGCAGGGAGCAGAAGTCCTTGGCTGTGCTGGGGACTCCCAGGAGCCAGCTGCCAGCTTTCTTGATTTGCTGCCCAGCCCTGCAGGGGTAGGAGCGAGAGATCTGCTGGGCACCACTGTGACGGAACCAAGGTGACCCAGAGCAAAGCAGGGACTGGGAGCTCACAGAGCAGGCAGAGCTGCTGGGCGTTGATCGCAGCCTTTGTTTCAGCATTTGGGGCTTTGTCTTCCCTCACAGTGATTTAGGAGAGGAATTAATTCATTGATTTTTCTTCTTCTGCCTTGATAATCCCCATTGCTTCTGTTCTTTGGGGCAATGTTTGAAATCAATAATTTTTCAAAATAAGTAGCGTAAGCAAATCTTTATGTCCCGTGGACACTTCTCAATGGAAGACCCTGGGCTCCTCCCCATCCCCACTCCCAAACCCCAACTCCAGGGTCTGTGAGTGAGATGTGAGTAGCTGATGCACCACCCACCGTGGAACCTCACACTTGGGCTCAGCAAGGATTTCCGACAGGGAGCCCTGTTGGGGGAGGGTGCTCAGAGGCCACGGTAGAAAGGGCCTTCTGGGCCCTCACCTTACCCTTAGCTGATTTAGTTATCAGTTCATCGCAGTTTTTGAAAAGTGGACATGCCTTTAAGCGGCTTGGGAAGCAGTGTGACAGCTTGTGCTGCCCAGTCCTCTTCCTGCTGGGTAAATGAAAACTCAGACAAGGACAGCACATCCCCAAGGTTAAGACCTCTGCTTAGGTTGCTGCCGCCATCTTGGCTCTTGTTTTAGCAAGGGAAATCCCAGAGAGTGGGGCCGAGAAGCAATCTCATCAACAGGTGCCCAAGGCCAAGAGCCAATCAGGGGCCGACCTGAAACTGGAGGCCACCATGTGGGGTGCACGTGTCCAGAGGCATGCTGTGTGCTAAGAACCAGCATGGCAGGACCTCCATGGATAGAGCCAGCTTCCCAGAGGCCACGATGCTAAGATGAGCTGGGCTGAGCAGCTAGATCGCATATGCTGAGGGGTGCGGGGTGCTCCTGAGCCAGGAAGCCGCCCTGCTTTGGGTCCACATTGCTCGTCTGTCTGCTTCAGGGAAGCAGGGGCCTCAGGAAAGATGCAGCACTCAGGTACCTTGTTCCATTTGTCCCTGCACTAACTTCCCACCCAGGAAATGCAGGGGCTCAGCGTGTAGCCTCCTGCCAGGCGAGAGACAGCCATGCTCGGCTGGTGCAAAGCCGATGGCCTTGTGTGCCCATTGGGTCTTTTCCCCAGGAGGCTTTCCCGCGGGAGCCAGGACGGTAACGCTGGCTGCAGCAGCAGGACCTGCATACATAATGTGCCTCATCTAATTTGAGCTGTGACAAAGTGCAGACGGCCTCCTGAATACAAGAGAGGTCGCGGCAGAAACAGGTGGTGTATCTTCACTGAGACACTCTGTGAGCCCTTGGGGAGAACATTAGCCTCTCCGGAACATATACCTCCTGGGAATACACCGCGGACCCAGGCTCAGGCCCCAGGTCTTGTCTCATGTCTTTGGCTGCAGCATTTACTCCTTTATCAAGTCTGGAGGAAGGCTTGGACCGCAAGATTACACCTAGCTGTTTACTCTTGTCCTGCTCCTCCCTCTTATAACAGTGCTTCATGTTACAGGGACATGCACTGTCTTGTTCATTACTCTCTCCTGGTACCAAGCACATTGTCTGGGTCAATAGAAGTGCCAGGTGAGCCCATCGCACTATCCGTCCATTCAATCCCTCAGGATACTTCCAAATGTAATTCTCTTAACTTTGCTTAGCTCCATATATATGTGTATATATATATATATATATATATATATATATATATAGAGAGAGAGAGAGAGAGAGAGAGAGAGAGAGAGAGAGAGAGCTTATTTTGCCTTCTCTTTGGCTCATCACTTAGTCCTAGGACAACTCTGACCCTGGGAAGCCAGCCAGGACCATCCCCAAGGAAACACACATGTTCTTCTCACCAGGGTTCCTTCTCTTTGTAGCGCTAATGACTAACAGAAATGCACTTGCTCATTTCCCAATAGCCTCAGTCGATTTTCCATTGCTACAGCTCAGTTCTACAGACTGGGTGCTTTGTAAAGGATAGAGGTTTGCTCAGGCCATAGGTCTTGGACCTGGGAAACCCAAGGGCTTAGTGCCAGAGTCCACTTGGCATCTGACAAGGGCTTCCTTGCTGCATCATAACATGGCAGAGGATATGACATGAGACAGAACAGGTGTGCCCATGTGGGCCACCCTTCCTCTTCTCAAAAAGCCAGGAATGCCAGGCCAGGTGTGGTAGCCTAGCAGCTAAAGTCCTCACCTTGAACGTGTCGGGATCGCATATGGGCATCAGTTCTAATCCCCGGTGGCCCTGCTTCCCATCCAGCTCCCTGCTTGTGGCCTGGGAAGGCAGTTGAGGATGGCCCAAAGTCTTGAGATCCTGCGCCCATGTGGTGGACCTGGAAGAGGTTCCTCGCTCCTGGCTTGGGATCGGCACAGCTCAGCTCTGGTTGTTGTGGTCACTTGGGGAGTGAATCAGACAGAAGATCTTCCCCTCTGTCTCTCCTCTCTGTATATCTGACTTTGCAATAAAAATAAATAAATCTGTTTTAATTTAAAAAAAAAAAGCCAGGAATGCCACCATAGGGGTCCAACCCTCCTGACATCATCCAATCCCACTTACCGCCTAACGGCCCTGCTTCCAGATACTATTCCAGTAGGAATTTAGAGCCCAGGTTTCCAAAATACGTTCAGACTTCAGCACTCATCACCTCATGCTTTGGCTGTTTCCGCAATCACTGTGAGGTCAGCGACTGATTCCCCAGTGCCTTGGGCAAAGAGTGCCTGGTGAAGGCTCAACAGGGACCTGCTGTGTGGCTTGCTCCCTTTCTGACCACCCTCATCATCCTCACAGGGAACTGAAATTCCAAACAGGCCAGCGTGCTGCAGGGCATGCTATTATCTGTCTGCCCTGGCAACAGGTTGCCCATCACTAGAGCACAGTGGCCACTGTAGACACTGGCTTCTTGCTCTCAGTTGCAAAATGGCAGAAGCAAAAGAGACCCTGGAGAACCCTCCAGCCCAGGGCTTGAGTTTTTCTGTCTCCTCCCATCTTTCAGTGTGATTCGCCTCCTGTGTGGGCTTTCTGTGGCTGCCATGGCGTAACCAAATGTTCAGTGATTTAAACTAATGCTGGTGTGTTAAATGACAGCGCAAGAATTCTCAAAGCCCAGTGTGCCCCCTGAGCTCAGATCACGATTTTACAGGGCCAAAGAAGTCCTGGGCAAAGTGTCTTTCCTTGCAGCTTCTGAAGGCCACCGGGTCTCTTGACGTATATCTCTTTCCACCTTCAGAGCCAGCGATGGCTCCTGAGGCTTCCTCAGTCTGACTGTCCACATGCTGCCTCTCCTGCTTGTCTCCTTTGCTTGAAGGACCCCTGTGATTACGCTGCGCCTTCCTGGATAAGCCTGGATAATCTCTTCATCTGAAGATCTTTCACTTAATCGCATCTGTATAGTCCCTGCTGCTATGTCAGGGAGCACAGGTACAGGTGCTGGGATCAGGAGAGGGAACCCTGTGCTGCCTGCCACGCTTGCCATCTCGCCAACTGCCTCGGGTACCTCTTCACACAGATCCCCAGCACTCTGTGTACCCTGCTGCTGCGGAGTTTGCCTCATAACTATGTAGATGGCTCAGTGTCTGGATGCCCACCATGCTGATTCAGGTGACGTGGCTGGCAAGTGTCAGCTGAGATTTATAAGCACTGGGGGCCAGAGGTGGGGCAGCTTGCTTTTGACTTCTCCAGTCACATAGGTGGCTCACCTCTAGGCCTGCCTTGCTTTCTCTATACTTGAATGTGAGTATCTTCCACTGTGGTCAAGATGTATGCTTAGGTATTTAATAGCCCCAATAGGTAGTAGTTGATCAATTAATGAAATATATAAAGGACTAGCTCTTCGTGATATCCTTGTGTGTTACCCCTACTACCATCACTGTTGCAATGCTATATGTATAAAATAGTACTCAGTGGTACACATTTATTAAAATATTTGAAAACTGTGTGTGTGTGAAAGAGAGAGAGAGCTTCATTCTCTTAGTTCACTCCTTGAATATCTGTAAGAATGGGAGCTGGCACAATGGCTCAATGGGTTAATTCTATATCTGCACATGCTGGCATCCCATATGGGTGCTGGTTTGTGTCCCAGATGCTCCACTTTCCATTCAACTCCCTGTTTGTGGCCTGGGAAAGCAGCAGAGAGTTACCTAAAGCCTTGGGACCCTGCACCAATGTGAGAGACCTGGAGGCTCCTGGCTCCTGGCTTTGGAATCAGTTCAGCGCCAGCCATTGTGGCCATTTAAAGAGTGAACCAGCAAATGAAAGCTTTCTATCTCTCCTTCTCTTTGTAAATCTGTGCCTTTCCAATAAAAATGAATAAATCTTAGAAGAAAAAAAAAAAGAAAGAAAAGAGCCAGAGCTGGGCCAGGCTGAAGCCAGGAGCCAGGAACTCTATCCAGGTCTCCCTCCTGGGTGGGAGGAACCCAAGACTTGAAGCATCACCTGCTGCCGTACAGGAATCTGGATCAGAAGCAGAGGTGGGACTCCATGCTAGGCCCTCTGACCTGAGAAGCAAGTTTCCTAAGCAGGGGCTTACCCCACCGCCCCACAATAGCAATCCTGGAAGTGTCAACTTTGAATGTTTTTGTGGAATCCCTTAGGACATAAGAGAAGCTCATGGATTTTGACAAAATGTGTGTCATATTTGATAAAGAAGTGGATCTACCTGAAACCTGTGAGAAGGACGCTAGTCTATAATTTACCTGCTTCCTCACCTAAGGGATGTAGAAGTCCTGCAAAGACCAAGATCTGCCATCTGACAGGAATCTACATCCAGCAGCCACTGTTACTGACTTAAAATAGCGTAGTCCTCAGAGCCATCCATTCTCTGGCCAGCTCGCGGTTGCCCCTTCCTCATCCTCCACGCCCAGGAGGAGTTCACAGACCTCCAGGACACATCTTTACTTTTCTAAGGGTAAAATTGGGGCAGAAGACAGCCCATTATCCCCAAATCTGTGACACCAAGCAGAGGGAGCACACCTTCTGCAGCCGAAGGGAGGACAAAGAGACACTTGAGCCTGTGGTTTCAGCCAGCCCTGCTTTCTTCACTGGAGGGAAAATGGGCCATTCTTCTCCCGTGCTCCATTCCCAGCCCTCTGTGGAACAGGTTTCACTGCTGGACACTCTGACAACATATTAGCATATTTTGCATTTAAAAGGGGCTGGGAAAATGAATTAAATGATTGACAGGGTGTTTCAAAAGGTTATTCCAAACTACTACGGATTGTGTGATTTGAAAATCTACCAGTGCTGCCTGCAATGCCCTGGGCCCGGCAGCCGGCTCCACCAGATGAAGTAGCAAGCAGGGGCGCATTGGCAGGCAGAGGAAACTCCCTGACGGCTGAAGGGTGCCTAGAGACTAGCTGCAGAAATGCTTGTCCTACTTTCTCAGCAGAACCTGCAGTTCATATTCTTTCCAGAGCTGAGGTTTCCGCCACTTCAAACCTCTTTCTCCAAGAGGCCCTGGGTCGGCCTGTTCACAGTCCACTGAGACACCAGGCAGTGTACACACCGAGCCAACAGGGGAGGAGCATGGAGGCGGAAGCCAGGGTGTGGACTTGTTCATAGTAAACAGCACTGCTCTGGTCTCCAGGACTGTGTGGAGGGCACAGGTGTCTTTGGGTAGGTGGAAGCTTCCAGAATGTGCTGGGGGAATTCTGTGCAAATACACTGTCTTTCTCAAAGGTTTCAGATAGATCCACTTCTTTATCAAATACAACACTCATTTTGTCAAAACCCATGAGCTTCTCTTATTTCCTAAGGATTTATTTCTCTGGTGAAGGAGTCAGAATTCAGACTGGCTTTGACTTGGCAGTTTTACTCTTTGAGAATAGAATGCAGATTCCTGTAATTCCTAACTGTAGATTTGTTCATTGTACAAATCCAACAAGAAGAAAAATTAACCCAGAGTGAAGGTCTGGGGGCTAGGGAGATGTAGCAATTTGGAAAATGATAAGCTGCCAGAGAACTGTGGGCTTTGCAGAGTAATAGGGAGCTGTTTGCAGTGACTGTAATTAATGACAAGATCAATGGCAGGGACTGCAAACATTTGCGTGCTTTTTCCATACTAGCACAGTGTCAAGTGCATCAAGTGTAGTGTGCACATCATCCCCCTTCATCCTCACTGCAGCTCTCTGAAGCAGGTGAGCAAGGCCGGGCACCCCTCACCTGGACAGCTGAAATCCGAGGCGTTCCAAAATCCAGAACATTTTGAGTGCAGACATGACACCAAAAGAGGGAAACTGCACATTTTTGTTTCATGCATCAAGTTAGGAAAACCATTAGGTGAAAATATGTCCAGGCTGCGTGTCAGAGGTGTAGCTACAACATCAGGAAATTCTGCATGTAGCTTTTAGGGTTCTCATCCATGGATAGATCAATGTGTACCTGTGAATATCCCAAAAGCCAGAGCATTCCGCCACCTGAAACACTCTGCCCCAAAGTATTTCAATTGAGGAAATCCTAGACCTGTTCTAATCTATTCCTAATGTACAGGTTAAAAAACTGAGGATAGTCATGTCAAGAAATGGGCCCAAGGGTGCCCACTTCTGTCTGTCCCCAAAACTGAAATCTTTGGGAGATCAAAAGGAGAGAATCCCTAAGTACATGGTTAAGAAGGGAGTCCAGGCCTGCTTTCCTGCCAGGCTTTCTGCATATCCAAGAGCAGATGGGGGCAGCACTTTGAAGTGGCCTGGCCCCAGCGCAGGAGAAGGAATGGCACGGACACATTGAGAAGAGCCCATGACAATGATGAAGTGAGTTCATCGCTGGACAGGAAGAATCTTCTCCTGCCATCCTGAGGAACTTGGGCCAACTGAGTCTTTCATAGGGCTGAGTGTCCAGAGGAAAACCCAGTTGAACAACTGGTGCCCGTTGGCTCCTTAGCCCCATCCTGCAAGTGAGTTACTGATGACGTAGAGAGTTACCAGGTAAGCCAGACCTGCAGCAGCCTCTAGAGGCTTCCAATCACCCACCATCCTTTCCTTGTGTCATCAGCCCCGGGTCACCCTATCTGTGCCATCGTCATGGCAGTCAGTGCTGATCAGAAAATAATTCAGCTCAGCTCATCACTTTGCAAAGTCCTGATGGCCATGTACAGGTGATGAGTAGAGGAGAATCCAGAGGGTTCTTTGGAAACTGCAATTCAGAATTACTCTCACATAGAGCTTCATGTCAGTCCCTTGGGGCGGCCACCAAGTAAACAGCTTAATTTTTATCCCTGCTGGAGGTTCAGAACCCAGCATTCACACTTGCCAGCAGATAAATAACCCATCTCTGTTGCAACTGAGTGGATTTTGGTAAACTTAATAAGGCTATAAAGAAAGAAACTAACTTGATCCTCCTGGGCAAAATTGGAATATAGAGGAGCTGGTTCCTTCTCACACCCTTTCCTTCTTTGATGACTGATGGGCAGCCTAGCCAACTCCACTTGGGCTCATTCAGGTGAAATCAAACAGTGAGGCCCCTGGACTGGCTGCAGGGGAGGTGCTGCTTTGACTGGTATGCGGTGCTCGCTTTGTGTGGGGGAATTTGTCCGCAGAGGCAATTTGCATTTCTAATAAGGGCTGCCCACCTCCTTAGCTCAGTGTGCTTGCAGCCCTGGGAAGCATCTTCTCTTCAACAAATCACTGTGGGAAGGCCGGGGACTGCCCCGGGTAGGAATTGGGGGTGGAGAGGGGACACTTCCTGCTGCATGCCTCAAATGGTGTGGTCACCACCTGCGGACACCCTGGGGATCCTCCTCAGTCACAGATTCCTTTGTGTGAGAGGTACTTACTAATCCGTTCCACTCTGAGGTTCAAAGATTCATGGTTGTCTCTCCAAAAAGATGTAACCAGGCATGTCTTTCCCAGGAGTATTTACACAGCAGAAAATTGGGAGAAGAAAAAACAATGTACAGCCACAGGTGAAAGGCAAACTTACGTGATGATTTAAACAAACCCATGGTTAACTGGGGCTAGAAACCCTTGAGTTACATGGTAAGTCTGTTTAGTAACACCATAAAGAAAAAAAAAATCCGCGATCCATCCCAAATCCAGACAGATATCATAAATGCTGTCTGTATTTGAAGACACACATGCAGCCATGAAGAAGCCACAGCCAAATGCTAACCCAGCTGAAATCCAGAGCCAAGACACCAGAAAGGATTACTCTGTTTCTGTTTAAATTGACTAAAATGATGCATTTTTGATGGTAGCAAGCAGAACATCACATTTATCCTCAATTCTGTTTCCCTTTCTTTTCGGTTCTCCTTCCTTCCTTTTGTCTCATAGCACGCACGTGGCCTTGAGTGTTGTCCCACACAACCGTTTTTTCACAAGCAGGGACCAAAGAGGGCTACAGAAGCCCAAGATAAAACTCCAGCGTTTCAGATTCCCTCCCCTCCATCCGTCGTCGTTCACTCATCCGTGAGTTTGTCTAAACCCTTCTTGAACTTATTTATATTTTTAGCTGGGGTGGCCTCTCTGGCCCAACGAGTTCCATGTGTTTTCCACCCGTGGTGTGAAGTGGCAGGAGTCTGCCCAGCTCATGTCCTTGGTTGACCTCCTTTGGGCTCCCAGGGTCCTCCCTGCTTTGTGCATTTTTGGCATGGGAGGGAACAAAGCAAGAACAGCAGTGACACACTGGCCACTAACAAAGTACCCGTCCAGACCGAATTGATCTTGTAGAGTTGTTGAACTTGATGTTGGAAAAGACCTTTGTTGAGGCCAGTATTTTCCTAAAAGTTCACATTGTGAACATCGGTTTTTCCAGAAACCAGTGGAAATTGTACAGTATCCTGGATTCGGTGGCGCTGTCTGCCTAAAAATACCGTGGGGGTCAGGGGAGTTTTTGTTTTTGTTTTCGCTCTGAGCTGGAATTGGATAACAATGGATGCCTTGTTTTGTTCCAAAGCCCAGGCTTGGTGATTTTGTTGATGGAGAAGTTAATGAATGTATGAGAAACAGGATCCTTTAGCATATGCCTTGTGGAGAAGGCAGACGTTGATGGGACCCTGCTAATCTGGCCAGGGCCTGGGAGGCAGAGTGGGCAGCAATGTTCTGGCAATTGCCTGCTGGGTAAGGAAATGGACCCCTTTGTTTTGGCTCCTGACCCCAGCTGGGGCTGCTGTGTGGGGCTGGTGGGATTCAATCTAGGTTGTGTAAGTGTTGGGCTGTCTCTAGAGTGCTTAATAAGCCTTCCTGTTTAAGTCTGATTCCTGAGATGTGCTTCCTGACTTCAGAAGAGCTGAGTAGGCTGCAGTTGTGCTTACTCAAGTATTAATTACTTTGACTATTTAAATCCTTCCTAGCTGGAGAGACACCAGCTTCCACGTTGGGTAGAGAACAGTAGGGAAGAAAGTGGGTCCTGGATTTGACTGACTAGGTTCAAGCCCTGGCTCCATCACCACTCTGTGATCCTGAGATGAATGGGATGGTGGCAGGACTCGCCTTGAAGGGCTATCACACTACCCAAAATAATGAATGAGCAGCACTCATCTGGAGGCCGGGGCCCAGTAAATGCAGGTGATTGGCACCACGATTGCTGTTGGGCTTTCGTGCGAAGACCGCAGCCTGGATGGAGAGGCAGCTACAAGCCCATTTGACTTTGCAGGCTGGGTGGCAGTTATCTCCTTGTCTTTGCTTTCTGTTTAGGGGAGGACAACCAGCAGCTCCCCCACTTCAAAGGGCAAGACAAGGAGTTGAACACCCAGGTGACTTGCTCAAAATCACACAGCTCATCAGCAGAGTGGGTCTCCTGTCTTTCTGGCTAGAACTTATCACACTCCAGTGCTCTATTCCCTCTGGATATCCCCTCTGATCACTCACAGCAGGAAGCAACAGGAGCAACCAGCCAGCGACAGGAAACCTTGGTGTTGGTCGCGGCATTCATTGTGCACCTGGCACGTGGTCACCCTCTCATGGAGCACCCTCCGGGACAGCTACCTGCCAGGGGCCAGTGGTTCCTTTTCCCCTCCCTTCTTCCTGCCTTTCCCTTGTGCTCTCTGCAGGTGGATGGCAAGGCCTCGGGGACCTGCAGAATGGGGAGTAAAGGAGTCCACTGGTGGTTTCCGCCTGGCTTGAGGCTTTGTTTTCCCCAGTCTCACCCCACTGGGGTAGCAAAGGAATCACCTGAAGCACCTAGCCGCCTCCCAGGTCACTGAGGCTCCGCTACTGAGAGCCTGCCTACTTCACTCGCCCAGACATTCTGGGGCCACCAAACTGGGCAAGCTGCAACTCAGTTCCTGCCTGCTTGCAAGGGGCACCCAGGCAAGGAGAGTCAGGCACAGACTGAACAGAAATACAGGATGATTTCTTGCCTGTGCAGGGTGTTAGATGATAGAGTATTCCAGATACAAAGGTGACCTGAGCTGAGGCAGAGATGTTGACTCACATTTAGCAGCTGGCTGAGCCTTCCTTTTTCGGAGATTGAATTGTGTCTCTCCTTCCAGCTTGCCTGTAAGTGGTTCTAGCCTCTAGCCTCCATAACCAAGCTTCCTCTTTCTGCCATGGCCCCTGCATTGGTGGGTCAGACTGACAGCTTAGAAAGCGCCTGGATGCATGAAGGGTCTTCAGAGAGGTTGTAGGAAATGTGTACTATGAAAGAACTGCACATATATTCCAGAAACTTTTTGCACCAAAATTAACTTGGCTTTGATGCAATTTCCCAGGGATTTGTAAAGTACTCTCCCATGTGGTTGTATTGACCTGCTCAGCAGCCTTGAGAAATCAGACCTCACTCCCAGGATACAGATACAGATGAGCAACCCAAGGCCCTTAGAGGATGGTCTGTCTGTGACTCCACATGCACTCTGCGGTCAGCCTGAGGGAAGGTGCATGGACTCAGTGCCTGACTGCGGGACCTGGCCTTTAGAGATACTGTGGGGAGCAAACCTGCAGGCAGGGGCTGCTGGCACTGCAAGCAAACCTGGACTGAGTTTGAGTTCCAGCTCTAACAGATGGAAGATTCATTAACTTAGTCACTTCTCTTGGAACTCGTTTTCTCAGGTTGACAAGTGAGCCAGTTGCAAAAGATTGCATCTCACTTACCTATAGAACTGGGATTGAGAACATTGGTCATCTGCTCCTGTTCTCTCCCAGAGCTCAACCCTACCAGGTCTGTGTTCTCCAGCCCCCCTCCCACCACCTCTCTCAACACCTACACAGGCATGCACCCCAAGAGACATTTCAGGCAAAGAACACCCACCATCTATACCACTGGGGTCCCGTAACAATGATATCACCTGGTGAGGTCACAACAGCCTGGTTTTATACCACAACAAAGCTGCCTAAAGACACACCTCCCAGAATGTTCTCCATCATTAAGCAATGCACGATGGCACTTTCCTCCTCTAACAAACTCAACCTGGAGTTCCAGAGACTCATCCCTCAACCTCGCTCTAAAGCTGAATCGTGACCTCCATCTCTGAACCAAGAATTCTGAATCCCTGGAAGATGGACGCCCAGCAACTTGCCTTTCCACCCCCCAGATTCTCCCAGGACATTCTCATGATGTGCCAGAGCTGTAGGTTGCTGCCCAAATTCTTGGGTTCTCCTACTGTCATAGGCATCTGATCACTTGAAAGGTCTAGTAAAATGGCTAGGTCCCTGCTCTTCAAGATGTCCAGGTCAGGGGTCAGCTCGCTCGTTTGCACTTCTATCAGGTTTTTCAGGTTGATCTGGGGACCACACTTTGAGAACCATTGTCCCAGATTGTTCCCTGTGAGCTCAGCTGTCAAACCAGCAGGGACTCTTGACCCCTGACCCCTCTGCAGTGGCTGTGGGTGGAGCAGCTCTACCAGCCCACGACCTTGTTGACAGATTCCTTCAGGATGACTGAGCTGGTTTGTTCTGACACACACTGGATGCCAGGTCCTGTGCTGGATGGCTTACAAGCGGTGTTTCTCCTTATTACACAGGATTTGAGATTCATGGATCTGAGATCAATGAGATTAAGTAATCAGCTAAGATTACACTTATTATGTGCAATCAGAATTTTCTAGAACAAGGGTATGGCTCTCTTTTCTTATCCTACAATACCTGCCTTTACTGTTCCAGCCATGAGTAACTATTATGGAAATTTCAAGCCAGGTTCAGAGAAGGGTCACTGTGCAGGTTGGGGTGGGAAGTCTTTCATTAGGTCCCCACAAATTGCACCCTGCTAGTCATGGCCTTTGGCCCATACACTGGGGCAGATCTGCCCAGTTAGCCCACTCTTCAGGGTCCCCTCACATACACAGGGCTTGTTGTCTATGGGAAATGTTGTACCCAGCACTGTGAGTTCCGAAGGTAGAAACGGAAATTGCCCAGGATCTGCAAAGAACTCTCAGCACTGGGGTTCCCCCAAGCTCCCAGAGAACATTCAGCAGATAGATGTAAAAGATTCTGCTTCAAAACATCTACCTTGCTTCCAACAGGTGCATCTTAGTAGGGACTTCTTTCATTTCAGCTTATGCAAATTGTTGAACAGGAAGCTCATTGATAAAGAAGTATAAATCATGGGGTCATTAGAGAAGGAATGCAGGTGGCTCCCAGGGCTTTTTCCGAACTGCCATTTTTATTCTCATCATTCACCAACACACACATACATCCACATGTGTGCTCATATTGCTTCTGGTTTTTTCTTCAGTAAATTTTAATTCTGGCAGAGATTCAGGAAATCATCCAAGCCATCTAGGACTTTCCTCAACTGTCTTCTGTGTGTTCCTTTCTCCTTGAAAAGAAAAGAAGGAAGGAGAGGAAGGAACCCACCCTCTCTCCGGCGTTGAGTGGCAGGGGGCCTCTGTATGACAGCTCAGAGTGCTTCTTCTCTTTCTGCTTTAAACAGAGAGGCTAAGGTAGGATCTGCACAGGCTCTGTGCACACCCACAAAGGTACCTCATGGAGTCTACCATGGCTGAAGTGGTGTTGAAGTTGAAGACTCCAGTCCAGCGTCTGTCTGTAAGCCACCCAGCTTCTCTGACCTGGCCATCTGCTCATAGAGATTAAAAAGGCACCAGTGCTTGTAGTCATAGATGCATCCTTCTACCTGGGGACTGGAAGAGACTGTAGGTGTGAATCTAACTGTCTTGTGTCACCCATGGGAAGACTAGAGCTCAGAGACAGGAGATCTCATGCATGGGGTCACACAGTAGGGGACAGAAGAACTGAATGGGGACAGAGAACTAGGGTCCCATTAGCCTCATCCCTGTAGCCATTTCTTCCCACGTGACTGGCAGATGATGAGTGAAGCAACTAGGGAAATGGGAGATGGGCATGGTGGTGGGAAAACTGCCTGGCCAGAGCGCCCCCATAGCTCCTGAGATGGAACACTCAGGATTAAATACTTTCTCTCTCTCTCTCTCTCTCTCTCTCTCTCTCTCTCTGTGCGTGTCTGCGTGTGTGGGTGTGTATGTGTGTTTCTCTTCCTCTCTCCAGACCAAACAAATGTTGTGTCCCTGTCTCTATCTGTGTGTGTGTTTTTTCTTCTCTCTGTCTCTCTCATACACACACACGCCTATATGTGTGCACCCCTCTAGGTGTAATAAGCAGAAACAAAATTGTGAAACCCATTCATAGTTTTTCATAATATGCATTTCCCATTAACTCATTGAAGAATCCCCTAAACACATCTCTGGCCTCCCTGCCTCCAAATACACATGGGGTGGAACCCAGGGGGTGGGCTATCTAGAGGGTCAGAGGAAGCAACCTGCCCTGCTTCTCCTCAGCAGAATTACCGCAAGGCCAGGTCCTTAGCCTCCCTAAGCTTCCTCTCCCCCATCTGCACCCCAGTTTGACTTCTTGATGCTCTCAGGAAGGTCAACAAAGGCAAAGTATAAAAGCTCAAGATGCGAACTGGTACAAAATACAGGCTTACCTTACTCCACCTTCCCCACCAAGAGGGGAGGTATTGGCAGTGACACTGCAGGTCACATTATGGTTGCTGTTATTCTCATCAGGGAATTCACTGGTTTACAACTTAGAGGAGAATGCAGTAGGCTCCCAGTCGTTTGACTAGTAGTAGCTCAAACTCTGACTTGTCTACCTCGAGAGGAACAGGTGTTGCCCCTGCTTGCAGCATGCCCCAGCTGGGCTGCCATCATTGGTAGTGCAGGTGCCATCCTGGTGGTCTTGAGTAATACCCTGTGAGTCCATGTGTCTTATCACAAAAGCTTCTAATACTGCACACAAGAGAGAAATGCAATAGAACAGGAAATCACTACCACAGTGTAAAAATATAGAAGGGACCCAAAATTATTAAGTAATAATTCAGGAAAAATGTTATAATATTTAAGCAGGAATGGGCAGGGTGACCCACCAACTTTAGCTGCTGTTTGGGATTCCCACATCTCTTGTCCAAGTGCCTGAGATCAGATCCCACCTCTACATCTGATCCAGCTTCCTGTTAATGTGCCTATGTGCTTGGGTTCTTGCTACTGCCATGGGAGACGTGTATGGAATTCCTGGTGGCTGACTTTAGCCTGGTCCAGCCCCAGCTGTTGCAGGCATATGGGGAGTGAACCAGCCGATTAAAAAAATCTCTCACTCTCCAACATAATAGGAGATGAAAATGGCTAAGTAATCTGATATGATCATCATACCTTGACTGTGTTTTGAGTTATCACACTGTAACCACATAGATATGCACAATTAAAATAACTGCGCCCATTCCACAGATAAAGAAATGGAGTCTCAGCCAGATGGCACAGCCAGCTTGGGTCCAGGAGGAGAGTGGTTAGTGCTGAGTTTGGAAAGTCAGGCAGGAACCAGACCAGGAGAAGGCAGGAGGACAGTTGGATTTTGTTACAAGTTCCATGGGAAGCCTTACAGAGCTTCCCAGAAGAGTGTTCACAGTGACTACAACTAGAGCAGCTGGCTGGCTATAGTGGGGACAGCAGCACCATACCAGTGAGGTAACTCTGGCAACAGATGCTGACAGCACCAAAGGAGACAAGAGAAATGGGTGGAACACAGAGGTAGGAGAAGGACCAAGTCAGCCTTGCTGTGGGATTAGGTGTGAGAGATACTGCGGGGCTGGTTGACAGGAACTCCTGTTGCAGCAGCAGGCTGCCAATCAGCCCCATGAGTCAAGGCCACCTTATTTTTGCAAGGAGGAGCACATTCCCCAAGCACTCAGCTCCCACAGCAGGCAGCAGGCTGGTAACTTGCTTCTGGGTCTTGAACTAGTGCTGCCTGACAACCAGGTGAGCTCTGGCTTCCTCACTCAGCCTGACTGTAAAGACTTTGGCTGCTTGCTGCCACCAGGGACTGGGGGAATGATGAATGACACTCCTTAGCATGTTGGGCCTGGTACAAGAAACAAAACAAAAGGTCCTGGTGTCCTACCTTCTAGGGTTTCAGGCTCTGCATGCCTCTTTCTTTTGCCAATCACCACAGGATCTTCCCTGTGCTTGTGGTTGAAACTGATTCCTTTTGTTTGTTTCCTTTTTCTTTCTTTCTTTCTTTCTTTTTTTTTTTTTGGTAAATGGAATGAGGCCTTAAACAACCTTTGCCCCATAGTAGCTTCTGAATAGATGAAATTTCATAAAATCTCCGTCATATCCACAGTCGTAGCATAACAAGAGTGCCATTCCATTGAAAGACCATTTGTATACACATTACTTGATTTTTGCTGCATCAGAAGAAAAAAAAAATCTCTGGGGTGGGCTACGTAGTGTGTTCAACCATTTGAGAGGCTGAAGAAGGTGGTAGGAAGAACATGACAGGTTCGGTTGGTAGAGTTGTTAAATTACAAAAGTTGAGCTGGCTGAAGTGCCCAGAACAGGGGCACACCTGTGAATATCAGCTAGTGTGATTACGATTCAGTTCCACATTGAGAAACTGAGGCACAATGAGGCTGAGGTGTCCAACCTTGGGAGCGGACTGGGTTCTGTTTGCTCCTGGTGGGTGCTGCTCTCTAAAGGAGTGAGGGTCCCAAAGGGGCTATTCCGGTGGACTGGAAGGCACCTACCAGGTTGTATCCTATGAGGTTCTTCTACTTGAGCTCTCCTCATCCCCAACCAAACCAGGAATCATCCTACTTTCCCCTAGGAGATCTCCCAGCCCTCTGAGGGGTTTGAGCATACCTCCAGGGACCCCGTGCACTGCCTCCTGCCCGGGAGCCCTCCCCTCCACCCTGACATGTGCCATCACCCCCATTTGTCTTCCTCATGCTCTATCTATATAGTGTGCATTTCTAGGGTTTTCTGGAGTCACCACCACCCCCACCCCCGATCCAAGACCATCATGTGTCATGCTGTCACGGCTCTCAGCTCACCCTGCTGGGGAGTAGGAGACAAGGGTTTTTCTTGTACTTTCTTCTCTATTTCTCGCTTGCTTGGCCACCCATGGGTGCCACCCACGTCATACAAGGGGCTTCCAGAAGTTGATGGAACATGAAATGAAAGGACAGATTTCTTTGGGTGCACAAATTTTTTGAAATTCATGCATGGTTTTGTCTTTTAATAGCATGAGTTTCCATAAACTTTTTCAACATCTTTTGGACAACCAATTCTAATAGGAAATGGTGTCTACCATAACCCTCTTTGGCAAATGGTGGCATCTCCTTGTTGACATGCCTTTGGGAAGCTTCTCCTTTGTCCCACAGAGGGTACCAATATTAACAACTCACTGGGCACCCAGCACAGCAGAATAAGCATGCTCACCCCTGCCTCACACCTGACTCTTGTCCTGATTAGTATCTCTGCCCTTTGGAAAAGGGTGCCAGCCACCCTGAAGGGCCCAGGAGTGTGACAACCCTATAAGAAGTGCACTAGAGGAGAGCTGCAATGGTGAGGGCCTGGGACGATGGTAGGCAGATGCACACCGCTTCCTCTTAGCTTCCTAGCAGACTCTTAGGGCAGCACTGAGCCAAGGGCTTCCGAACAGAATCTGAGCAAGCGCCGTATCATTGACGTAATGCCCCCAGGGTACTGTTTAAATATTGGGTCTCTCATGGCTGGGCCTAGGTTCAAATCCCATCTCTGCTTCAGGTCTAGCTGCCTACTAAAGCACACCTTGGGAGGCAACACATGATGGCCAAAGTACTTGGGTCCCCACCACCCTTATGGGAGAACCCAAATGGGAGGTCCTGGCTCCTGGCTACAGTCTGGCTGAGCCCCAGCTATTGTGAGCATTTGGGGCTGAACCAGCAAGTGCAAAAATCTTTCTCTCTTTCACCTTGCCTTTCAAAAGAAATTGAAGGAGAGAAAGAAAGGAACAATTGAATGCGTACATGAGTGAAACCTCATTACTTCATTGCCACAGTATAAACTTATGAGCTGCAGTGCAGGTATCTGTGTGTGTGTGTGTGTGTGTTTGTGTGTGTGTGTGTATTGCTGAACCAGCTCCTACCCACTGAGGCCTCATAGGAGACACCTGCTGCTGGGCACCACGGTGCCCACGTTTGTCGCCCTCCATTGCCCTGAACTTCATTGCCTCATTCTTCTGTGGTCCCCAGCCTCATCCCCACATTAACTGGCCCTCATTAGGACTTTGTGTGGGAAGGTGCTAGAGTCCCAGGCACAGCCTGGTGGTGTGCCAAGTCTCACTTGCATCTGAGCTGAAATCGTGATGTTTTGGCAAGGCCAGAGACCAGGGACGGCATTGTCCCTGCCTTGCTGGGATTGGGTTGGAGCCAGTCAAACTCTATTGGGCCTCTGTGGGAGAGGAGAGAGACAAGGTTTCACTGAGGCTGTGACAGTGGCTCCAGGACAGCCTATGGGCCCTGCCCCAGAAGCTGTCCATCCTCAGTCTTTGTGGCCCATGTGGGCACCCCAGGAAGAGCACCCTGCACTCCCAAGGGAGCCAGAGGTGTCCTGAGGTGCCCCCTGAAATCTGTTTACCAAGCCTGCGGCCCCACCTGCCTCTGACCATGGCCGCTTGCACATGGACCCAGCAGCTGCAAAGAGAAAGCGCCAGATTGGATGGAATCCCCAGCCCAGCCAGCTGGTGGCTGCCAAGAGGCATTGGCAAAGCCAGGCGGGAGCTCTTGGGGTTTTTCCAGGTGGAGAGGAGGTAGGGATGGAGAATGGGGCAGCCACCCAGCAGTGTCCTCACTAGACGCCCAGAGGAGCCTGGCACTGCCATACCGACTCTATTCCAGGTGCAGCCCAATGGCTTCTCATCTCCATTCCCTCACTGGGGACACCGGATGGACAACACCCACCTCCCAAGTGGTCAGCTCTGCCACTCACTTGCTGTGTGACCTCCCTCTCCTGTGCTTCATTCCGTTCATCTCTGGCAGCTGCCATAATCAATGCTCGCAAACTGGGTGGCTTAAAATGCTGGACAGCAGGCCAGGAGTTGGAGGTGCAGTATCCGCAGGGCCCTGTTCCCGCAGGGAGTTCAAGGGGAAAGCACCTTCCTGCCTCCTGCTGCCTCTGGTGTCAGTGCTGGCATCACAAGCAGCTGCAGCCCTCGGCCTCCGCTCTGCACCACCGCCTCTGCTCCCCGGCTTTTAGGCAGACACTTGCCATCACACTTAGGGCTGCCCTGGAGAACCCAGAAGGATCAGACCTGGAGATCTTTGATTATACCAGCAAAGACCCTTCCAAACAGGCTCTGGAATTCACAGGATGAGAGCATCTCAGCCCATTGCTGTCTTCTATGGAATGAGGAAGGTAGTGCTGCCTGCCCTGCCATGGAGATTCCAGTGAGATCATGTGTTTGGTGCATGGCAAACACATGATCCATGTTTGTTCTTTTCATAATCCTCACTGAGACACCATTGTGTGATTATTATGAGCCTCATCCTAACGTTTCATAAGAGATTCCCCAGACAGAACACGTCTACCCTTCACCTTGGACCCTCCAGCATCTCAGGAAAGAGGGCCAGGGTTAACTGCAGTGTGTGGGTCAGCAGCCTCTCATCTCATTTGTCAATCCCCTGATTCTTGCCCATTCCAAAAAGCTGACTGTTGTCTTTACTGCACGTCCCCAAGCATCTCCTGGGACTGTTATGCTGTACTCCCAGGAATGCCCCTGGCATGTTGCTGGCTGTGGGTGGAACTTCCAAAATCCTGCAGTGCCCAATTGAGGGTGATGCTGCCTCCTGTCACCACCCTCACTGTGCCCAGGTGCACCAGATGCCATCAGCACCCCTAACACCACCAACGTACACCTGGATCATTGCAGTAGCTTTTGGCTACCTACTCACCTTTACCTCCTGCACACACACACACCCTGGCTACTGTACTCATGAAAACCACCAGTCAGATTTTGTCCCTCCCCTGCCCCAAATCCTCCTCTCATTCTCTTCTCTCACACGGGTCCAAGGAGCCCAGCATCTCCTGCTACCTGTGTCACTCAAGTGCAGCCACCTGGCCCTGCTCCTCTTCCTCGAACACAGCACATGCAGGTGCTTCCATTGGCACTGGCTCTTTTCTCCCTCTGGAAGGCTATTTTTTTAAGGCAGAGAATAAGAGCCAGAGAGACAGAGATCTTCCACCTGCTGGTACACTCCCCAAATGCCTACAACAGCCAGGGTTGGGCCAGGCCAAAGCCAGGAGTCTGAAACTCAATCCAGGTCTCTAATGTAAGCAGCAGGGACCCAACTACTGAAGCCATCAGTTGTTGCCTCGCAGGGTGCACATTAGCAGGAAGCTGGAACCAGACAGCAGCTTAACCACTGCACCAAGGGCCTGCCCCTGGGCGCGTTTCCAAGCTATCTTCACAGTTTTTTCCCACACAGCTTGCAAGTTCTGCTTAGGAGACACCGGCACAGAGGCACTACCCTGGCCACAGGGTCGGTGCTTACACAGCAGCCCTCCTGGTGACACACTGGGATGCAGCCGGTTAACCCATCACTCGCAATGCCAGCATCCTGTGAGTACTGTTTCACATCCTAGATACTCTACCTCTGATCCAGCTTCCTGCTGGTGTGCCCTGGGAAGCTGTGGACAATGGAACAAGTACCTGGGCCCCTGCCGCCCATATGGGGGACCAAGATGGAGTGCCAGGCTCCTGGGCTCGGTCTAGCCCAGTCCTGGCTATTTTAGCCATTCAGAGAGTGAATGAGCAGATGGAAGATTTCTCTCAACCTCTTCCTCTCTCTCTCACTCCGCCTTTCAAATAAGTACATCTTTTAAAAGATCCTTCCTGATTGATGTTGAAAATTTTGAGAGCCATTTATGCTGCCTTCCTGGATGACATAAGAGGAGAAAGCAAAGGGGTAGGAGGTTTCTAAGCTACGAAGCTCTACTCAGCTCCTGTTAGACTCTGTTGACATAGAATGTTTCAGAAACGTGGCACATGGATGCCATGAATGTGTCCTTTATTCCCCAAAACAGGCCTGGCCACTTTCCTGCCTTTCGTGAACATGGGGACTTGATGAGAATCCGGTGTTTTGTTGCAAGGTGCCTATCATTAAGAGCATTAAACTGAGTCAAGATTTGTCCTCAAAGACCCTGTGACTTCAAAGGATAAATGTGTCCCCTTCCCCTGCATCCTACCAGGCCTTGCACTGGATGCTCCCACCTCGTTCAGTTTCCCAAACCACTCTCAGCAGCAGTTACTTGCAAGAATCCTCATCAGTATTCATCCCAGAGGCACAGAGAGGTTCAACACTGTCGCCAGAGTCACACAGTAGAGATGACTTTTAATATGGTTTCTGTTGTGACTCTCAGCTTCCTCTGTCACCTGTGGGGAAGGCACTTGGTCACATTTTCCAGCTTAAAAAAAAACTCTGAGAATGAGAATCTGGGAGGAGTTTTGACTCATTGATGTGAATGCAAAAGGAAAGGGAGAGGACAGATAAGATCGCTGAAAAAAAAAAAAAATCACAGAAGGGGCCAAACCAGGAGCTTGCTAATTATTTTTAATCAAGTGCTTGCTTGCGTCTTGCTGTACTGTCTTTTGTTTCTCTTCTTGCCTCAGTGGTTTACAGAGATGACAGCTCCAGGTGCCCGGCTCCCCTGTGATGCCAGCCCTGTCGGGGGCAAGGAAATGCTGGCGGTGATTCCTCCATTTGCAGCAGCCCCACAGCTCTCTTCTTATTGAATTCCCCTAGTAACCCGGCACTCACAACCAACAAGATTCCCATTGGACACACAAGGGGTGATGAAGCTGGTCTTCAGGTTCCAAGTTCCTCTTCCTGCCCCCTGAGTCTTTCCCAGGGCACAGCACCAGGACTTCTCTTACTTGGCTACAGTAAGTTTAGCAAACCCAGCCACTCACTGCCCCCACCCCACCAGCCGCCTCCCTCACCAATGCCACCACTAGAGCCGTCTCAAATGTCATCATCGTGATAGGTTTTCACCACTGAGTGTTGTCCATGTGCAGAAACTATGCTGGGGGCTTCTCACCTCATTTACTTCTGAGCCCCACAGCAGCCCTTAGAGACATGGTGTCTGGGTGCACAATTCACAGATGAGGGGGTCCATGACACAGCTCGAAAGTGGGAAGTCCCACATCCGGATGTGTTCACAGCATAGAAGGCCCCACGTGCCCTCACTGGTGAAGGCTTCTGGGACTCCTGACCATGCAAAACAGTGTCCACAGGGGACAGGGTGAACACGCACTCCTATGTCCACTGCACCTGCCCCCTCAGCCTGTGCACCAGCTCCTTCTCCTTCATCTTAGCCACACATAACTGCCCACCCACTGCTCTCTACTGGCTCAGCCACACCCTTTCTCTGCACCCTGCCCTCTGCTCCCCTCCTTGCAGTGCACCCCACAACTGCTGCCCCACCTTCCACACAGCCTGCTCTCATCCACCCTTCCCGCTGGCTGCTCTTCCTCTGCCTGTATGGCTGTAGGCATCCTGGGCATCTAGCATGGCCTGTGGGCACGCCAGCTCCCTGCTGCTGGTTTTTAACACCTTGTGCTACTCCAAACTGACAGCTCTGTGGCTGGTGTTTGATCCACAGCCGTCAGTCTGAGACTATGTCCTTCTGTGTTATTGGCTTAGTGGAGGGCTGGCTGCCTAGATGGTGGAACGGAGAGACTTTCCTGGCTGTTCAACTTCTGGAAAACATGGCATTCTAGATCTTGCAATCCACAGGTATTTCCTACACCCTTACTGTGTGAATTCTGGGAACATGGTAGGGAGAGAAGCAGCAAAGTTCAATGACTTTGGTGCAGACCTTCCTGTCAGGCACATTGAAGCTTGATGCCTAACTCTGTCACTCACCAAATGACCTTAGCCAACCTCCTTATGTTCTTACTTGCAGAGTGGGCACCATCGTGTTAAGCACACAGGATTGGGGGAAGATTAAGAGAGATGAATACACCCACAGTGCCTCGCAACACACCTGACCTCCTTCAAGGGCCCCTGAGCAAGCACATCCTCCCTGCCGTGTCCTGGCTTGGGGGTGAGGGGAGGGGTGGGAGCCCAATAGTGACCAAGGTGCAGCAGACCCCTTGTTCTCATTCTCCCCAAGGAGTCAGAAAACTAAAGAGGGCTCGGGGGTGGGGGAGGTGTGCTGTGCCTCCCAGGCCTGTGGCTGAGCCTTCCCAGGCCCTAGGGATGTGGGGCCCACTGCTGGAGTGACAGAGGCACCTGCAGTGGCACTGTCTCCCCACCTCCTCACTGCATGTCTGGAGCCGCCTGGTCATGTGCGGAGAGGCCCTGGGGAGGAAGGCTGCGTGGAACCCGAATGAGACTCATGTCCTAGGACTTCCCTGGTGGCAGCTTCTCTGGGCCCTGGCTCTGCCCTTCTCCCTAACATGGTAAGGTCTCCCAGGAGTTCTCCCAGATTCTGCCAGCCGGAGTGTGTGAATACCTACTTGTGCTGCCAGAGCATGTGATGACCTCCTTGTGCTTGGGACAATCTGAAGTCCAAGAGCTGTGGGTGGGCTCCGAGCCTCCTGGAGTTATGACTGATGCCTCGGTGTCCTCACTTGGAAAATAGGATTAGTCGTATATGTCCCCAACGGGGTGACGGTGAGGGTTAAAGAGGCGAGCATGAAGACAGCCCGGGGACAGGGCCAACAAGGGCTTGACCTAGTCACAGAAGCTGTGTGATGGGAATGATCCTAGATGCAGATTTGGGATTGGGTTTCGCCTTAGATTCAGAGTTTGGCTTTGCCACATCCATCCCAGGCCTTGCCAGCTCTGCTTCTGTGTCCTGTGTGCAGCACTCAGTGTAGGAGACCCCCAGCTCTGCTCCTGTGAGGCAAGGGGCAGGGAGGGCTGAGACGGAGCCCCACACTGCTGGCTTCACCGTGCGTCGGCCTGGGCCTAGCAGCCACATTCAGTGCTCTTACTCAATTCATGTGACTCAACAAATTTGGAATGCGTTAGGGAGAGAGAGTTTTTCCAAGTATGAGTCAGTACATTTATGCTCTCACACACATTAAACAAGAGAATTTAGTGAGGACCATTTATGAGTGCAAAGTGAAAACCTCTGGAAATTTTATTTTGACCCTGAAGGCAAGCAATGCGTAAGACATTTAATAAAGGATCTGAAACAAGATACAGTTGGGAGAAAACACAGCTAGTTGCCGTTTCCTCATGTGCCCTCAGCCTCTGCCTTGTATTTAGGACGCAATTTACACGGGGTTATAACACCCCCTGAACACCTAGATGCATTCCAAGCATGGCCAGAAACTACAAGCTCCGTCAAAGATGGGAAGTGAAACCAACACAGCTCACCCACTTCTTCTCTACCAGCTCATAGTGAAGCGGGGGACAAGCCCCAAGTTGAAGAGACAGTGGGGGAGGGGAAAGAATGATCGTATTCAGGCAACCTTGGGTTCAAAACTCAGCAGTTCACTTTCATTCCCTTCTCTAATCCCCATCATATCCCAATTTATGGGTGACACAGCTAAGACTCTGAGCAAACGAAATATTTTGTCTCTGGATGTAAAATTCCTCCAGTGGCAGACACCACATCCTAAACTGGCTTTCTCAGTTGGCAGCCAAAAGCATCTCTGTCCCTGTACCTACGCAGTAAGGAGTCCCCACCCACTCTGGGGCATGCTCAGTGCAGGTCCTAACCAGATAACTGATTTCTCACCAGCCATCACCCTGCCCTAGTCCTGGTTCCTGCAACCGGGCATCATGAAAAAGCAGAGTCCCCCAGCTCGATCCTCTCTTGGCTGCTGTTGCTTATTTTCAGGGCAGAGAGCTTTTGTTTCCAGCTCACTTACGTCTCTGTTGCAACAGCCAGTTTTCACCCGGACCCGGTCTCCAGGGAGCTGTGTCTTTCCCCTGGAAACATGAGCTGTAATCAAAGATGGATGCATCACCCTGGCACCTCCCAGCAGCCTGGTCAGAGCCAGGGTTCCCTGGGGCTCAGGGTTCCTGGGAGAATTCTTCCCAGCCGGATCCCATCACCCTGTGCCTTTCCAAAGAATCCCCTGCACTGCCTGTGCCATGGCCTGAAGGACGTGGGCGGGGGGTGGGGAGGAAGGGGTACTTAAACAGGATATGTCCTTCCTTTCAACAAAGAATTCTGAGGGCCACCTCGTGCCAGGGCATGTAGACAATCAGCCTCCATTACTCGCAGATGAAGATCCAACTTGTAGCAATGACTCAGATCCCTGGAAGATGGGACCCAGCCCTTTCCTCTGGTCTCTCTGGTCCGGCCACTTTGGCCAGCCTCCTGGCCCTGGTGTCCACCACAGCCCTCTCACTCGTCTCTGTTGCTCAACTCTTCTCTGTCTTTGCCTGTTTTGTTGCTGCTTACTGTTTGGGCCTCACCTCCATTTGCTGTGTCCTCAGATGGCCTTCTCTGCCTGTCTGCCACCCTTGTATGGTGCCTTGGCTGGCACAGTGAGGCCACTGAGATTTTAACCTCCACCCTGGTGGTTGGAAGACTGGGGCGCACCATGTCTCCCCACAGCCTGACCCATGGTCAGTGACCATGACGAGTTATTGAAAGAGCAAAGGAGGTGCTGCCCTTCCCCATGCCAGGCACATCTTCTTGGGAAACTGCTATGAAACAAAGGTAGATCAGGTGTAGAATTTCTCATAAATATTCATGACGTTGACTTGAACCCATCCTCTATAGAGTGGCTGTGAACTCAGCCTTTTTTGGACTCAGCAGAATCTCACCTGAAAAGTGGGGGTGGGGTGAAGTGCTAGTTCAAGTCCCAGCTGCTCCACTTCCAATCCAGCTCCCAGCTAATATACCTGACTAAGCAACACAAGATGGCCTCAGTGCTTAGACCATCTGCCATCCAGATGGAGTTCCTGGCTCCTGGTTTTGGCCTGGCCTACCCCCAGCCCTTGTGACCATCTGGGGAACAAACTAGCTGATGGAGAATCTCTCACTCTTTCTCTCTGTGTTACTCTGCCATTCAGAGAAATAAAACTAAGAAGAGTAGGATGGGGCTGGTGGGGAAGATAGGCCAAACAGGCGGCCTCTCCAGTCATGCATTCCCTGTTGAAGAGGGGTGTGTGTGTGTGTGTGTGTGTGTGTGTGTGTAGGTGGGGGTGTTAAGGAACGATAACTCAGAGCTGTGTAAGTCCAGTAATGAGCTCCTACCTTTGCGACTCTTAGCAATGTAGTCATCTCTCACAGGTTCAGCCTTTCCCTCTGTAGACTGGGTCTATGAACACGTGCTCTGCAGAGTTGCTATGGAAATAGAGGTGGAGCCTCTTTCTCCACCAGCTCATGGCTGGCATGGCGCATGCTCAGAAAGGACAACGATGGCACTGGCAGCCAACTGGGCAGGGCCTCCTCTGCCCTTTGGAACTAAACGCTGCTGTGAGTGAGGAAGAGGGAATTATGCCTGCAACACAGGCCTCTAGCTTTCCACTCTTTCTGAGCTGGACCGACCTCCCTCGGGTCCAGTTCTGTCACGTTTCAGCCAGAAAGTGTTCCTCCCTTCCTTGTGCCTGCTCCGAGGCAGGCCAGCAGCAGGGCCGCTCTGCTCCCGTGTGCTCCGTGGGTGCCTCATTGTCAGCTGAGGAGGATAACAGAGACTGTCAGCAAAGAGCGCAGCGCGCACACCTGCTGTCACACATCCAGCCATTTTATGTGAATTGCCTCTGTCACTGCTGGTGTGAATGAACGGAAGAGGGAAGACAGAGTGTTCCAGAGAGGCAGAGGAACACAGCCCAGCCGCACCGGGCTGCAGGCAAAGTGGCGGGGAGGTGGGGAAAGAGTGAGGTGGGCTCACTAGGGAAAGGGGAGGGGCACGCCAACGCGCGTGACACTCCACCTCAGATGCACGCTGAGACTCTGAGGCGCTCCAGCTTCGATCCTCATTCTTCATGAGCTGTACACGAGTGAGGGCTTCCATGGTTCCTGGAAACATAAAATTTAGTGATATACTTGTTTGGGTGGGAAAAAAATAAGATTCAGGGATAGTTTGTTCATTCTCTACATTTTCATGAACTTTTTTGAAGAACTCTCCAGAGGCATGGAATTTTAATTTTTTTGTGTGGCAATATAAACTTTTAATTCCACTTTCCATGGACTTTTTTGAAGCATCCTCATACTTTTTCACACTCAATCTTTCTTCCTTGTTGAACCATTTTTTTTAAGATTTTTTTTAATTTTAATTTTATTTCATTTTATTTAGAAAGCAGGGTTAGAAAAAGAGAAAGCAGCACAGAGAAAAATCTTCCATCCACTGGCTCGCTCGCCAAATGCCTGCAACAGCCAGGGTTATGTCAGGCTAAAACCAGGAGCCAGGAGCTTCTTCCGGATCTCCTACATGGGTGACAGGTGCCCAAGAACTTGAGCCATCTTTTACTGTTCTTCCCAGTAATCAGAATGGGAGCTGGATCAGTAATGGAGCAGCCAGGACTCAAACCAGTGCCTATCTGAGTTGCCAGCAGCAGCTTAACCTGCCGCGGCATGGCGCCAACCCCGTTGTACTGTCTGTTACTTGTGCCTGCTTGATACTTACCGTAGAACCTGGTATGTGCAAGTACTCAATAAATGATTCTTAACTGAACGTTGAATATATTCAGCATTCATATTTGATATTTAATAGCTATTATGTTATATATGGCTATTAGAATCTGTAATATAGCTTCGATTCCACAGGTGTTTCTGCTCTAAAGTCACATCTGCCTATGTATAAACCTGTGCACTCTGAAACATTCAAAATTTGAACTGCTTATCAGATCCTAATACCAATAATGCTGGGTACTGATCTTTAACCAAAAAAAAAAAAAAAAAAAAAGGAAGAAAAGAAAAGAAAAGGAGGGAGGGAGGGAGGCATGAAGACAGAGAGAGGGAGAAAGGCCAGGCGTTTCCTTCCTACATTGGAATGCTCCTGGCTGCAGCTCCTGCTCATGCAGGCCCAGGGAGGCAGTGGTGGATGGCTCACATCACTGCCTACCTGCCCCCACATGGGAGACCTGGATGGATTTCCCAGCTTTTGGCTCAGCCAAGCCATAGCTACCACAGGCCTCCAGGGAGTGAGCCAGAGATGGGAATGCTCATTTTCACTTTGGTTCTCAAATAAATGTTTAAAAAGAAATACCACTGCAGTGTTAGGTCTTGAGTATTCATAGGTTTACATGGTTGGGGCTCCTTGTCTGCATCTTGCTCATTCCAGGGTTCAGGCACATGAAAGGACTGAAAAAATATTTGGGGAAAAAACTTGCAAGGGGAGAAAACTGTTTTTCTAACCATTATTCCCTAAGCAATGCAATTTAGCAACTATTTACATATATTTACATCCTATCAGTAGGAGTAACCTCAAGGTGATTTAATCTACATGGAAGAGGCAGGGTGCATAGGCTGAGTCCAAATTCTACATCATTTTACACAGGGCTAGAGTGTGTCAGAGCCAGAAACCATCCCTCATAGGCTCTGAGAGATGATTGCTTTCAAAAACCAAGGGGGGCTGGTTCAGTGCGATGGCTCGTTGTTGACTCCTCTACCTCCAAGCACCAGGATCCCATAGGCCACCAGTTCGTTTCCCAGATGCTCCACTTCCCATCCAGCTGCCTGCTTGTGGCCTGGGAAAGCAATAGAGGATGGCCCAAAGCCTTGAGGTCCTGTACGTATGTGGGAGACCAGGAAGAAGCTCCTGGCTCCTGGCTTTGGATCAGTTTAGCTAAAGCTGTTGCAGCCATTTGGGGAATGAACCAGTAGATGGAAGATCTTTCTCCTTGTGTCTCTGTAAACCTGCCTTTCCAATAAAAATGAATAAATCTTTTTTTAAAAAAAAATAAAACGAGTGTTTGCCAGAAGGTGCCTGGGAAGGGTTGAGGCTGCAGAGGTGTTGCAAAGGCAGAAGCAGACGGTTCTATGTGTCAGCAGTGGCCTGGGAAGAATGATGGTGGGCTTTGCGTACACATGGCTGAGATGGACAGTCTGACAGCACCCTCGCACGAGGGCGGGGAGATCCAAGCCCATAGCCACACAGAGCGAAGAGGAAGAGCATGGAGTGAGAGGGTGCCATGGGTAGCGAGACACCCTCTGAGCGCCTGCCTACCCTTAGCTGTGCCAGGCTCTTGCTGGAACTTGGGTTCATATTCTAGGAACATTTGCAGCACCCACATTTGTTTGGCCTTATTCTCCTATTTAGCTTGTTTGAACTAATCTACCTTACCCAAGCTGGGACAGTGGAACAAACAAGATCTATAGCATGTGATCAAGGGATACACCAAGAATGCCAACCCTGGGGGTGGGAGGGCAACTTCCTATCAATTCATGAATCTATTCAGTTTAACCCTCCTCACACGCATCAGGGTGAGCACTAGCCTATGAGGTAGGGTGATCCTAATTGACAGCATCATATACCTGGTCAAGAGCAGCCCACCTACCCTGGTCACACCTTTAGACTTGGAGTCAGAGGACAGCAACCCCAGCCTACCTTCGAGCTGTCTGGCCTTAACCAAGTCAGTTGGCCTTTCTACCAGATAGAACTAGTGATGCAGCCCATCAACACGGGGCCCGGGAGGGAGCATTGTCCTTCCTGCATATTAGTGTCTGAAATCCGCAGGCCAGCTTGTCCCACCTGGGGTACCTCCACCAGCTACACAGGTGAGTTCTAAGGGCTGGCGAGAACTCAACTCCCTGGAATCGAAACAGTCTACATGACTCAATGCAGAGGGTGAATCCCCTGTCGGAAGGAAGGCTCAAACTCCTCGCTGGGGATTTTCCTGGTTTCTGACGGACGGAGGAGCAGGTGTAGCTGCCTGTCTCCAAACACCCAGCCTCCAGCTCTTGAGGTCACCTCCTCACCACCACCCATGGCCCATTGCTGTCCTTTGGTCACTCCCGTGAAGCTGGGCCTGCTCCCCCTGTCTGTCCTCTCGCAGGCAGTGTCCCGAAAACAGCATGGTGGAAAGCAGCACGTGAACAGAACTTTGAATCTGCTCTGCTACTTACTGCCCAAGTGAGCGCCACGAGAGCCTGTTTCCTCACCTGGAGAATGGGCGGCCACATCTTTTCTTCTACAATCATGGAAGCCAACACTTGCAGGCTGGCACGTGCCCAGAGCCCCTTGAGGGCCTGATGAAGATGCAAGTTTTCTGATTCCCCGGAGCCAAGACCCCCACCCAGTGGGGTCATCTGATTGGTGAGCCCAGATGTATGGAGCACCTGGCACCTGGCCAGCACTGCTCATCAGAAGCCCTCTCACTTTTGCGCTGAGTTCCTCCTCTAAGAGGAGGGAGGGGGTGAGTAGAGCAATTCTCTGCTTGTGCAGATCTCTTGGGGAAGCAACAAAAAACCAAGTTTGGCTTTCACACACGCTGGGCGCAGCGAGAAGCAGAGGCCTGGCAGCAGCCGGCTGCTCCCACACAGGTACCCGCAGGTGGCCCTGCTTGCCTGGTTGCAGACACCTGCAGGGATCCAGGCCTCGACTTGTCAAGCTGTGAGTGCATCCTCCAAGCTCAGCTGAGGAAATCTTCAAAGCACACAGGGTCGGCCACACCTGGCAGTGGCTATAGGACAGCAAGATGCTCCAGGGCCCGTTGGAGGGACTGTGATATAGTCTCCACCTGAGGCCTGAGCACAGAACTCTGCCCCCTTCATCCTCATCAAAATGGAAGTGAGCCTGGCCAGCTGCCAGCAGTGGCCATGACCGTGGACTCAAGGAGACGCGCAGCAGGCTTCCAGAGGGGAGGCCCACCCCACCTCATTCGCTGCTGGCTTTCCTCCTCTAAGAAGCCTGCTTCCCCACAAGCTGCTGACTCATCCGGGTTAGGGTCTTTCTCTCTCTCTCTCTCTTCCCTCATTTCTTTCTCGGAATCACCACAAAGCCCAGAGATTTTTGAGGTTGGTTTAATGAGCAGTGAGTCCATATCATTGCTGGTTTGTGTTTGTTTGGTTTTGTTTTTTAATCCACCCTGTGCCCCCAGCCTGCCAGAGGCCTAGCCCTGCTAGAATGGAGAGCTGGACACCTTCTCCCTACCCCCATGCAGCTGCCCTGCTTTTAATCTGGAATTTTTCTTCTCTGTAGGACCTGATGCCCTGGCTGCTCCTGGAAGCGGTGCAGAGAAAGACTCCCAGGATGTAAGCAACCACAGACTGGTGAGTGATGTGTTGGGCAGGGGTTGCACGTGACCAGGGCTTCAGGGAATGGCCGAGATGAATTGGTGGCACAGAGCAGGTGACGCTGGGCCTATGCAGGGGCCAGCTGAGTCTCTGTCTGCACGCACCTGACCCAGGATCCAGGTGTGAATGCCTTCAGTTCCCTGGGATCCTACCAGTCCCTCCCAGAAAAAAACTGAGTCTGTGTGTGGCTGGGTTGTCCTCTCTGCTCCTGTAGCAGCTACTCAGATGCTGGCTCCCCAGGGCACCTGCTAGAGCTGGGGACATATTCCTAGAACAGAGAGAGCTCGCTGGCTCACATGAGTTGGTAAATCATAGCCTCTAGGAGACAGGGCCCACTAGAGACAATCTTGCGCATTTGAGAGACTGATCTGGGCAAGAGGGAGGTGGGAAACTGGTAATACAGTTTCAGAGCCATGCAACGAAATCATGGACATCTTGGTGAGGTAGTGAGTTCCCTGTCCCTAGTAGAATTCAAGCAGAGGTTGGAAAACCTCTGGAGAAGAGGATGGGAGACAGGATGCAGCAATGACTTGGGCAGTTTTGCTAGTTCTCTTCCCTGGTAGTCTGGAATCCCCCCAAGGGGCAGCTAGGAGAAGGAGAATGCAGACTCAGGGTAAGCCTAAGTGGAGGAAGTTATCAAACGCATGCACACACCTGTCTCGAACTTCTCGGCGTCAGCCAGTGGATTCCGCTATCAAACCACTCAGAAGCCCCTGGAGGCATGAAGTACCATGGCCCACTGCCTGTTGACCAGTTGTTCCTGAGCTCATAGGCATGCCCCCAACCACTGATGTGTGTGATGGGTGAGCACTCAATAAGTATGAACGTTGTACTCCAAGGCTCTAGGGACTTACTTCTCATCCCAAAGCTTCCACAAGTTGTGAGTAGGTGCCATCGTTCAGGGTCCCAGGCCCAGAGAAAGAACAATGGCTCCTGTGACAAGACCCACACCCACGAACACACACACACTTCCCAGGGCCCTCTATAGAGAAAGCGGAAGTAAGGGAACAGGGAGTTTTGCTTCACAGGGCCATCTGGGCAGGCCCCTTAACAGGGGCAGGGCAGTCCCTCATACTCGAGTGAGCAACACCTGGTTGGCTGAGCGTGAGAAAAATTGCCCTCCAGACCCAAATGGGGAAACTACAGGGGAGAGAACCCGGTGTTGACGGGAGGGTGTGGGCAAGGACTGAGTGGTCATCCGCTATCTGGGTCTCCTTCTGACATCTGGGTCAGCAGTGTTTATCCCATGGCCCACCCCCATCCCCAGGGCAGGGCTCTGCGGGAAGCCAGAGACCCAGGTTTGTCTTTGAGAAACTGACAGCCTGGATGTGAATCAAGTTTGACAGTGGCTGGGCTTGGGCCTGCCAGTTCAGCTAAGTCCTGATGGCTTTGTGGGCAGGGTAGGAAGGAGAAGGAGGAGGTAAATGGCGAGTATTAGCCATAACTTGGCTCAAGCAGGAATTGAGCTCCTGGGATGGGAACTGTGTCGCTACAGTCTCAGAATCCCACAGAGAGTAGGTGCTCAGTTAAATGACCGTGATAAGAAGGCAGTTCCCCAGTGTGTGTGACTCAGAGCAGGGTCGTGGAATCAGACTGGCGCTGTGGAATCCTTGCCCTTCCCCTAGTTATGTGGCCTCATGCAAATTGCCAGCCTCCTTTGTGCCCAAAGTCATGGGTAAAATGGGGTTACCTGTATGCTGCTACTCACCTCTCAGGAATGTTTGGGTGGACTTAGGAAATTACTCACATAAAGCTGCCTGGTCTCATACCAGCACACAGCGTGTGCTCGATGGGGGAGGAGACGCCAGGGTGAAGCTCCTAGTTGGGACAGGAAATGGCTACGGCCAGAGGCCTGGCACAGCTGCAGCAGTCACCGCAGGAGCCTGTTCTCTAAGACAGAGATGCTGTGAGGAGGCAGTCGGGGGTAGCGTTTTTCCTGTTCATTCTCTCTGATATCCTTTCTGCTACTGGTCCAAAGCCAGAGAAGCTCTGCCTTTTTTTGTACTTATTTTTACTTGAAAAGCAGATTTACAGAGGGAGAAAGATCCTGCATCTGTTGGTTCACTCCCCAAATGGTTACAACAGCCAGAGCTGAGCCGATCCAAAGCCAGGAGCTTCTTCTGGGTCTCCCTCATGGGTGCAGGAGCCTAAGGACTTGGCTCCTCATAAGCAGTGGAGCTGTGTTGGAAGTAGAGCATCTGGGACTAGAACCAGTGCCCATGTGGGTGCCAGAGCTTCAAGCAGAGAATTAGTCTATTGAGCCACCATACTAACCCAGATATTTATTACTGGTGGTCAGTCTCTGTCTCTGTCTCTCTCTGTTTCTGTCTCTCTCTCTCTCTCTCTCTCTCTCCTTCCCTCCCTCCCACCCTCTCAAATTCCTTGATTTATTTGAGAGAATAGAAAGAGAGCTTCCAACCTGTGGTTCACTACTACCCCCACCCATAACCCAAATGTCCATAATAGCCATGGTTGGCCCAGACTAGAGTCAAGAACTCAACTGAGGCTTTCCACTTGGGAAGCAGACCCCAGTGCCAGAGCCACCGCCTGTTCACTCCTGGGGTGCACATTAGCAGGAAGCTGGAGTTCGGAGTCGGAGCCCAGATAGATGCAAGACCAGGCCCTCCAATGCTAGACGCAGATGTCTGTACCACAAGGCTGAGCACCCACTCCGTAGAATTGTTCTTGAAAAAGGAAAAGCATTGACAAAAGAAAGACTTCCACTGGATACCCAAAGGTCCTGGAAAAGATATATCTTGGAGGGAAAAAAAAAAACATAAATAAATAAATACACACACACACACACACACACACACACACATATGGATAGCTTTCAAAAAGCACTTGCAAAACAATTCATTTTTTAATTCCACTTTTTGTGAACTTTTTGATATCCCCCTTTATGGATGGAAAGTCATTTGGGTCCCAAGCTTGGGTGGTCTTGAGCCACAAGGTCCACATCACTTCCCATCCCCTCTTCCTTGGGGAGGCCTGGTTGTGTCCACAGCTGGAAGACAAATGGCTGTGTTGCCAGATTCCCAGATTGGAGCTTCAGGCTGCAAAAGGCACCACCCCCACCCTGGTGTGTGTCGCAGCTTGAGGCCTTGCCACATACAGGGTCATTGCTAAGGCTTCACTGTGCCTGACAGCAGTGACTCCTCATAGCCACACTCCAGGTGTGAGACGTACAGCGAACATCCACATTTTGAATAGGTTCAGTAAACGGTAGAACCGAGGCCAGGTCACAGAGCTACCAGACCCTCAGGTCTGGGCTCCCAGCTGGAAGGTCAGTGAACAGAGATGGACAGGAACCTCAAGGTCATGGCAAATAGAGCTGGGGACAGACAGGGCATTGGGAGGCTGACAGCCTTGTCTCCCAGCTCAGCCTGTCCCCAGCAGTGTGACCTTGAGTGGGGAGAACAGTGACCGTGGTCTCTGAGATAGGCATGGGAGGCTCCAGACCCTCGCTGGGGCTGCTTTGACTTTGTTTCTAAAGCCCAACCTCTGCCTCAAGTTCCTCCTGTTGGCGTTTCAAGCCTCCCAGAGCCACCTGCTCCACATGGCATTCCTTTTGGCCTCATGAGGTAGTGTTGTCGGTGCGCCCTGTGAGCTCAGGACTGAAGCTGTGTCAAAGCAGAACAATATACAACAGAGATGGCTTGTGGCCCATAAAACCCAGGGCATTTACCACCTGGTCCTTCCCTGAAAAAGTGATGACCTCAGAAAAAAAAGGGTGTGCTGTACCCCCCCCCCTTCTTGCACACACACAGGTATGGAGAGTGCATTGAGAGGTCAGGGTCCAGAGCAAACTTCAGACCTTGTAAGCCCCTGGGGATGGCTGGCTTGGGTCCACAACAGTGGCTTAACGGCTTTTGTGCTCACGCTGTGGTGCCAGCGGCAGCAGGGGAAGCAGTGGCCATAACTTGCCGAGGATCAGCCTCTTTGATTCCCAAGAGGGTTGCTAGCAAATATGTCCCTGCCACCTGTGTGAAGACTGGAGCTGTGTAGGGTGGACAGGTCACTCACGCAGGGCTCCCAGTGAGACGGGACAGAGCCCAGAGTTGAACCCTGGGCAGTGAGCCTCTGCACCTTTCTACAGTGCCCCCTGCTGCCATCTGTTCTCCCTTCTTTGCCTTGTCACATTTGCACACTTCCCTTGGCTCCTTCCCCAATCCACCATCCAAAATCCGCCCCACTGTAAAAGAGGACAACAAAGAAATAGAGAAGCTGTCACAAACAAGTGGGACACAAACATCCAGTGTTTCAGTTTTGGTGTCCATCTGTCCATCCATCACTCCAGTCACGAAACACAACCCTGCACCTGCAACTTGTGAAAGCCATGTCTCTAACTGAGGAGACTGGGCCAAACCCCAAGCCCCCAGACCCTCTAAAGTCATTATTTCTACGGGGCTCCAAGGGAAGCTCATTAAACAGTCCCAAGCACTTGATTAATATGCTGCAAGCCAGGCAGCACCAGCCTATGTTAGCCTCCCTCCCAGATCCTCGTTGCCATGACGACATTATTTTAACAAACAGCTCCTTAATATTTAATGGAAATGATACTCCTGACTCCTGACAGGCAAGCAGAGAGCACTGCCCCGCCAAGGGCTCAGAGGAGTCCACAAAGATGTTTTTGCACAAAGCCATCAGTCCTTACCCCAGACCTGGATCCCCATATGTAACTTGTCACCAGAAAACATAGAAATGTCCTGGAGCCTGGGTGCCTATGTGATGCCAGGCCTGGGGCACACATGACAGTGGAGGATTGTTACCTTTTGAACATGGAATGTCTCAACGACTCTGCAAGAACGGATAGCAGGCCGGCACTAACTGGTCCTTTGCACAGCGAGCCGCTCCTCTCACCCCTGCTCATCTGAGCCTGTGGAGGAGCCTGTTTACTTCCAGGGTCTTGAGCTGAGAGCACTGAGCCTGCCTGCCCCTAGAGTAGGAGACAGAACCAGGTTTCTTCATCAGGCACCATGTGCCCTGCCCAGTCATATCCTGAGCAAGCAGGTGCATTCTCTGTCCTCCATGGGGTACAACTTAGAAGAGGAGACACCACAGATCATAGCCTCCATTACTAGGTAGGTCCATGTGCCAGGCACTGTGAGGAGCTCTGTAAGGTCAAAATTATCCCAGGGCCCCCGTAAAAAATACGAGTAACTAACAAAACAGAGAGAGGACACTAACGGTAATCTAGCTGTGTGTCCTTGGGTAAGTTCCTGAACCTCTCCATGCCCCCGTAATCTCGTTCACAAAGGGGGAGTCATAAGCTGTCTCTGCATCAGGAGTTGCTATCAGGTTTAAAATGAAACAAAAACACAAGCTCTATCTGGAAGACAGGTGGGTGTTTTGAATAGTGTGCTAAGGTCATTACTTGGAACAACCATATCCCATATAAAAATGTTTGCATGGGTGTCTTCTCTTTGCCCCTGACTCTAGCTTCCTGCTGACGCACACACTGGGAGGCAGGGGTAAAGACTCAGGTAGCTGGGTCCTTGCCACCCATGGGGAAGACCTCAATGGAGTTCCCAGCTCCCGACCTTGGGTTTTGAATTAGTGGATGCGAGCAAGCTCACATTCTCTCTTGCTCTCTGCCTTTCAAATAAATGAAATTAATTAATTAAACATTTTTAGCACTAGAACAGTGCTTAAAATCCTAAAAGCAAATGGTACGTGCTCAGCATTAAGTAGGCACAAGCTGGGACTGGATGTTCCCATGGTGCCATGCATCTGAGCCATCCAACAGCTCACATATAATAAATGCTAGCTGTGTCCCTAATGCTGAGCTAAGTGATGGAAATACGCTATCTCATTTAAAATTGGCTGGCATCCCTGGGTGGTGAATAGTATCGTGGGGTTTTTTTGCTTACAGAGATGGTGCTGTGGGAACATGCAGGGCTGTTCTGGTGGGCTCTGAGGAGGGCTGTCCAGGGGCACAGAACTCATGTATCCCCACAGACACAGGGCAGAGGACTTGCAGGTGGCAAGGCACTTCTCAGTGGGGCATCCAGGGGCATGAAGTTTTGGGGCAGGGGAGACTTGACTACATTCTGATTAGGAGGCATGATCTGGTCTGGGGATTCCTGGGAGGCTTCTTGGCACTGGGTGGAACTGGTCTTCAACAAACATGACCTGTTTATTTGCAAAGGCAACACTGGAATTGTATTTAACATAAATAGGCAGGAGAGGAGGAGTGAGACATAAGGGGGAGAGCAAAGCTCATACAATTTTCCTTGAATCAGGATTTAGTTGGATTCAGAAAAATGAGAATCAATCTCTCTCTCTCTCTCTCTCTCTCTCTCTCTCTCTCTCTCTCTCTCTCTCTCTCGTGTGTGTGTGTGTGTGGCAAAAACATGCCTCGGCAATAGCAATACCTATAAAAGCAAACACAGGGAGATCTGGGTCATTTAACGAAATGCATTCACCATCATGGTGCACAATGTGTCTAAAGACCCTATTGGCCCAGGGCAGCTGT
This sequence comes from Ochotona princeps, assembly GCF_030435755.1. Lineage (NCBI taxonomy): Eukaryota > Metazoa > Chordata > Mammalia > Lagomorpha > Ochotonidae > Ochotona > Ochotona princeps. The sequence goes on along the minus strand of NC_080840.1, from coordinate 14,863,982 downwards.
TATCACTCCAGTTGTGCTTTGTGGCAGCACCCACCAACCTCACAGTGGCTGTCAGGGGGCCTTCCTCTCACCCATAGAGACCCAGTGCTCCGCTGCCCTGGGTTGCCATGGCTGGCACACCTGAGAAGTCCAGGCAGGACTGGAAGTCATGGACGGAGGGGAGCTCAGCCAGGAGACAGCAGATCAGGCACCACACACTCCAGCCGCAGCAATGTCACCTGGGAGTGACAAGGACACCAGGGTGCAGTCAGAAAGTCCATGGCTTGTATCATGTGGCTGACATCCAGTAGGCTGGAGCACATGGTATGGCTGCAGTTGCCATGGGTGGGCTCCCCAAGGGAATAGAGGTCAAAGGCTGTGGAAGCAGAGGTAGAAACTGGGGACTCTGACTGCAACCAACAGAGTGTTTGCCAAGCCCACCCGATGGAGTCAAGCAGCAGTAGTCCTCAGGAACAAACTTGGAGCATTCATGTGATTTCTCCTGCTGTAAGAGCCACAAAGGTGAATTTGACCTCCAAATGAGACTCCAACCTGGGGCATTTAGTCGGCATCTGCATCTTCGCACCTCACCTCTGACCCCTGGCCCCAGGTGTCTGCATTGGCAGGTAGAGGCCATAACTAGAGAAGTGGGTCCATGGCAGTGTGATCTCCATAGCAGAGGTTTGGATGCATTGCTTGTCCTGCGAGACTCCCCTGTAGAGCAGACGAGCATATCTTGAAGACAGCCAAATCCCTCCCCGCAGCACCTGGACCCAAGATTTGCCCCAAAGGTTATCTACCTAGCAATGACAGTCAACTAGGAGATAAGCCTTTCCAAAGAACGTTGCTTTAAATTCTGTATCTTTTTTGTTTCATAGTAGCCAAGATTTAGGGTCTGTTTCATATTTAATTTTTTCTAAGTCAGGACTAGCATGATGCCTAGTTCACAGATGATAAGACCAAGGCCCAGGAAGCTTAACCACCTTCCTCACTTCTGTAACTGGCCAACCAGGAGAGGACCCCAGCCCTACCTCTATGTCCACCACCAGTCTCCAGCTTTGCTCTTGGACTGCACTCCCACACACTCCAATGACACTGCTCAGCTCTTGAATCTGCCTCTTGCAGAATGGTGGCCCACCCTGAGCCTCTAAAAGGAAGCAGTCACACCACCCTGATCGGGATGTTGGGAGAAGTCAGTGAGCTCCCGGCTACTGACATTCTTGGGTGCTGCCCCATGCTTAGGAGTAGCCCTGCCACTGTCTGATCTCAACAGACAGTGGTATAATCCTTAACTCTGAGCAAAGTACAGGTGCTGATGCTGTGCCATATTCACAGCAGGAACTTGAGGCAAGTGCACTAAGTGATGTGCAGGCTGCCTAGTCCAGCACCTTCCCCTTAGCTCCTGTATCCAGCCAAGCACAGTGGTCCCTTTGGGACCTCGGGTAGCAGAAGCCCTGCCACCACCCTGAAGGCCCTCCACCCCCAGCCTGTGCACAAGCACAGCCTTGCCAGGCCCCTGACATCAGCACCTTCATAAATCCCGGAAGGAGCTCAGAGCAGGATGTGCTTCTGGCTGTTATATGGCAGGTCAGTTCCGGCTGCTGCCCACCCTCTCCACCCCACTCTAGAGGACACCCAGGAGGAGAGGGTCAGCACTGAAACTCTGCTTGCCTGTGGTCAGAATCTCGGGTCTGTGTTTGTGCTTTGCCATCCTCTGGCTGTGGGACCTTGGGTGAGTCATTGACATCTCTGAGCCTGTTCTCCCCTCAGTTTGATGGGGACAAAGATAGTGTCGGCTTCTTAGAGCTGTTAGGAGATGTATATAAGCTCTCTCACACATCTATGTGATGTGCATAGAACAATGTATGGAATAAACATAGGGAGGAAGCATTTGGTAGATATTGCCCATGTTTTATTACTGCGTGTCTTTTAATGGATCCTATATGGCAGTGACATAGGGCTTGGTCCCTTGGATGAGCGGCACGGGTATGCGGAACCACAGCAATGTGGCAGATGCACTCAGGAACCCAACACGATGGGTGACTCATCCAAGGTCACTCTGTGATGGGAAGATCACCTGAGGGACTGGCACCAAGCTCTCCTGACTCCCAGAATCGAGGACTCTCCTGCCTTCTCAAAGCTATCAGACCCTCCTGGGAAAGGTTTCTGGGCCATCCCTAAGGTACCCACTCTGCACTCGAGGGGTGCTAACCCCTAGACAAGGACCCATGTCCCCCTGTCCAGCAGAAACCACAGCCCCACCTCCACTGCTGGCACCGTAAAACTACTGGCAAATGTTGTGAAGTTCGGGATGCAGGTTGCATTAACCAAGCAAACAGGATGTGGTGTGTATCTAAGCACACTTAATTAAGCAGTAGGTTTAATTACTTTTCATCAGGCTCCCTCCCTGCTCCCCTGCCCTCCTGGCAAAAGAAGGCCATTTTAAACGGAGCCCCTAACCAGGAGTTCTGATTTTAGCAGTTTCAAATCAGACTCCGCATTGCTAGCTTGTTGTCTTAATCTGCCCCCTGGGACACCAGCCTTCCTTGTGCGATGAATCTCTCCTCTCTGTGGCCACATTTCACGCAGAGATGAGCACCACACTGTTTTATCACATTGTGGCTATTGTTCCTGAAAGGAGTGGGCAGAAACAACAGCCTGTACCTGCAAAGCACACACAGGCACATACCTGCACCTAAACACACATGTGCTCCTCTTGATACTGTTTCCACAGCCAGTGTCTGAGCTTTGCTCTTTGGTAGTCGCTGGGACCTGGTTCCCTTGTCTGCCCCTTTGAGACTCTGTGTCAGCATTTTGAACATAGGTTCTTCTTTTCTCTAAAGAAGAATGACCTGCTGAAAACTGGACCAGAATGACCTGCAGGAAACTGGGCCTAGGGCCCCCAGAACTTCCCTTCCTTCCCCCAGCCTGGGGCTGAGAGGGATACCTGTCCCTAGCCAAGGCCTGTGCCTGCCTCCCTGGGACAGCCACCACCAAGGCTCCCCCAGGCCAGAGCACCACTACCCACAGCCTTATGCCCTCAGTCCTTCATTCACCCCTCCCTCGACAAGGGCAAAAGATAAACCAGACCACACCTCTCCCAACAGCTACAGCCTTCTAACAGCTTGTCACTGCCCTTGAACTAGGGTCCAACCTCCTTCCACTGGCCTCAAACTCCCAAAGATCTCGCCCTGTCCCTGCTCTGCAGCCTGCTTTGTCTCTGTGCTACCTCCACCCCTAGACTCCAGCTGCACTGGGCCCTTCTTGTTCCAAGCCCCAAGCCTTGCTCCATCTCCAGGTTTTGCTTTTGCTGTTTCCATGGCATGGATGAGCTTAGCCTGGCTTCTCATAGAACAGGCTGAGGTGAAGTATGGGACAGTGTATGAGGGGCTGGGGTAGGTCCGGAGGCCAGAGAAAGATGGGAATGTGCAGCTGCAGGCAGGAACAAGAATGGCAAAAAGGGGATGAGAGAGATGGCAAATGCTGCAGGTGCATGCCTCTCCAACTGCTCGATTCACGAGACACTCCAGCCCTCTGTTCCCACCTACTGCAGTAGCAGTCTGGGCTGCAGTCCTTTAGACTTCAATGCACTGTATGCATTCCTCAGAACCACCAGGCTGTGTAGAAATGTGCGATAAACATCACAGTGCTGCGGCCAGCATCAGGTGCCGCAGTGAATATGCTGCTTGGCTCACCAGCATTCCATCGTAGAATGCCCGAATTCAAGTCCTGGCTTCCTGCAGATGTGATGCTAGGAGGCAGCAGGTGATGGTTGGGTCCCTGCCACCCTGTGGGAGACCTGGATTGAATTCCTGGCTTCCGAATCATCCTGGCCCAGCTCTGGATGCCATGGGCATTTGGGATATGAATCAGTGGATGAAAGATCTCTCTCTCTCTCTTTCTCTCCTTTTCGAATAAAATACACAAGAAGAAATTTCATACAATCATAGAGATTATCGGCAAAATGTGGTTAGGGACACAAGGCTCAAAAGGAAAGATGACTGAATAGACGGTAGAACATAGATACCCACATTACACATGGTTGAGAAATACACAAAGACTGTGATAAATGTAGCACTTTGCCTCGTATTAACACCTGTAATTGCTTGAGGAACTGGGTGTCAGGAGGGCTGGAAGTTTTGAGTTACGGTGAAATGGTAGAAAGAATGAAATCAGATGGAAGTCACTAACAGCTAATACGGATGAGCATGGCTGATGACACACAGGGGGACCTGAGGTAGCTGGCGGAGGTGGATGGTGTGTGCACCATGTGCGCATGTGCATTCCTGTGTGACCCCTTTCAGTTGGATGGTGTTTGATGTTCACCTGCTATGTGTCATTTATAAAGTCACACACAGACAAATACATGCTTCGTGGTATAGTCAATGTGTCCCCAGTGCATCCAGCAGGGAATTAGAAGATATTTACATTCTCAAGTGTTACAGGAGAGCCTAGAACACTGGACTCAGGATGGTCCGTTGGAGGTACAGAGAAGGAGGACTTTATTTATCAATGCCTCGTGTTGGTCCCAGCTTCTCCCACCAGCATCCCCACTTTGTGTTCAGGGTGTGTCAGCCAGCCCCTCTGGGTAGCACTGGCTGCTCAGGTGAGAGGTGTGGCAGGTGTCACTCTGACCATGGAAGCTTGGCCCTCCAGGAGGGGAAGGAAACTGAGAAAACCTATGGGATCAGAAGCCAGTGATGGCGCCCAGGGTACAGATGTGCCAGATGAATGAGTGAGGTGGGATCCTAACATGCCCTGTCCTGAGCCTGCCCCTACTTCTGCCTCCACTTAAAGGAAGAGGCAGCAGCCCAAGGTAAAGTAACTGACGCCAGGCATAACTCATTCACAGGTACTGGAATTTCAAACCAAGATGAGAAGCATGGGACCTAATGCTTCCAGTGGGGGACCTGATTTGGTTTACATGAACCAAACATCTCCTTGATGCAGTGTAACAAAACATATGGCTGCAAAATTGACATCTAAGCAGGAAGCCAGATGTGAGGTGGCAGCAGCTGACACCAGGATGAGAGGTGCAGGGCAGATGAGAAGTGGTCAGATCTGCAATGCATGTTGGAGTCAAGGTTGGCTGGGCTGGCAGTAGGAGGCTGATGTAAGTGCAAGAGCAGACATGGCCCATGAATCCCCCTCCGACACACTTCTGGCTCACAGGAAAGTTGCTTGACCCCACTTCAGAAGGATCTGGGTGAGTCGGTGAAAGCTAAGACTCATTGCAATGTTGAATTTGTCATCTTCCAGAAGAATTGCCAGCAACGGAGCTGCCTGCTGGCAGCATTTGGCTGTGATCAAAGCAAACTCATCCACCAACAGAGAAATGTAGGAGACTCTGGGGGTCTGTGGGCACCTCCTTCCTGCCTCATGTCGAAAAAGCTCTCACTTAGGGGCTGGAGGTGTGGCTGGAAGGTTTGTGGGTAGGGGATTGGAAGTTCAGCACCGACTACAACAAGGCCTTTACAGGGGTGTTCTTAGCAATGGATGGGGTCAGAGTGAGGAGTGGTTTTGCCTTCCAAGAGATGTTTACAGATATTTGATTGTCCAGTATCAGGTGGGATTGCTGCTAGCATCTAGTAGGGTGAAGGAATTTTTTAATTTAAATTTCTACTTGTTTCTTCGAGAGAGATGAGAGAGAAAAGGCACCCATCTGCTGATTCACTCCCCCCAGATGCTCACTATGGCCTCTGCTCATGGATAACATTAGGGTCTATGGATAGCAGAATCCCAGCTCCCATGTCTGCATTAGCAGGAAGTGGGAACCAAGAGCCAGAGCTGCAGCTCCATCCAAGGCACTCTGGCGTGACACTCAGGTGTCTTAACCTTTATGCTAAATGCCCACCTGGCTAAAGGATATTAGAATGCTGCTAAAACATCATAGACTGCATGCATCAGCTCACCTCAACACAAGAGCTATTTGGCCAGAAATGTTTCTGCCAAAAGTAAGAAAGCTTGATTTGCTACATCATAGTCCTTGAATGCTACTTATTAACCCTCTCAGGGCCTGTTGCAAAACCCTGTGCTCTGGAACCCTGGCTATGGGGCCTGCTGGGTTGTGCTGGCATCTACACCTGACCTGGGAGCTCCTCACGTCTTGTTTTTGGGAGATATTGATGAAGGGTTGAATACATACAATATAGTTGGATCATGGTTTCAGAGAGGCTGCCAATTCAAGAGAATAAGAGAAAAAATGTACAAGTATGCTATAAAAGCTAGCAATACATGCCAAAAATTGGGAGCAACCAACTTTTTTTAAAAAGATTTTTTTTAAAATTTTCATTAGAAAGTCAGATATACAGAGAGGAGGAGACACAGAGAGGAAGATCTTCCGTCCACCGATTCACTCACTCCCCAAGCAGCCACAACAGCCAGAGCTGAGCCAATCCAAAGCCAAGAGTCAGGAACTTCTTCCGGGTCTCCCACACGGGTGCAGGGTCCCAAGGCTTTGTGCCATCCTTAACTGCTTTCCCAGGTCACAAGCATGGAATTGAATGGGAAGTGAGGCCTCTGGGACACAAACTGGTGCCCATGTGGGATCCCAACGCATGTAAGGCGAGGACTTTGGCAACCGGACTACAATGCAACCAGCAACCAGCTTTTTTTGTTGGCTTTCTATACAAGGCAGGAGGAAGCTGTGCACATGCCCTTCCATGATGAGTGGGTAAACTGGCACAGCTATACAACCAGGTGTTGTTTATCCATAAAAGTAAAGGGGAGCATCCACTCCAACAAAGAACATGAGGAAACGCACATGCATCTTCCGAAGAGTAAGAAAGTAGTCTATGTGATTCTAATTCCACAACCTTCTGTGAGGATACTCACAGGATCAAGGTTTGAAGAGGAGGGAAGAGGAGAGGTGAATAGGTAAACAGGAGATTTGGGGCTGACACTGTGACTCGTTAGGACAAGTTTCCACTTGCAATGCTGAGCATCCCTAATGGCAACCAGTATGAGCCCCAGCAGCTCCATCTCTCATCCAGCTGCCTGTGCCTGGGAAAGCAGCAGAAGATGACCCAAATGCTTGAGCTCCTGCATCTATGTGGGAGATCCTGAGGAAGCTGCTACTTACTGGCTTTGGACCAGCCCAGCTCCAGCTGTTGTGGCCATTTGAGCAGTGAAATACAAGATGGAAGATGTCTCTGTGTGTGTCTCTCTCCTTCTCTCTGTAACTCTGCCTTTCAATTGAACATAAATAAAAAGAAAAATAAATTTTTAGAGCAATGAAGCTGCTCTGCATGATACTCAAAGGATGGATAGTTGCCACAGAAACAGGACCAGCGCTAACGGTATCACATGCTCATTCTCGATTCTCCAGCCGCCATAAATACACTCTCCACTGCACCAATGCAAGGTGTCACATAGCAGCAACTGGCAGAAGGAAGCTGAGGGGACCCCAGCCTCTGCATGCTACAAGTTGGTTCTTTCTGTAAACCTAAAGTTTCTGGGAAAGTTAAAATCGAAGCCATGCTTTTAGTGTGGTATCACAGAATCAGTAAAAACAAACTTCCTGGATCACCCAGCCCCGAGCCGGGAGCACGACTCCGCTGCAGGCTTTGTTCTTTAAGATAAGAAAATGGAGACTCTGAGAGTCTCCTCCCCGCAGCCAGTGCTCCATGGCATCAGAGGTGGGGCTTGAACCAGATCCGTTGGCTGCTACTGGGCCCCCTTCCTCCTGCCACTGCACATGTGTGTGCACCTGTGTGAGTGACTGTGAGTGTGGCAGAGAGAGGAGGAATGGGAGGAATTGGTGAGTGTGAATTGGTGAAAAGAAAGAAGGAACATGTCAAAAAATGCAAAAAGGGGGGAGAATGATACATAAATGCACATAAAACTATGTGCTGAAGTATAGATGCTGCATAGCTGTTCCTACAAAGGGAAGGATGCAGGTAGCAAGGGGTGGCAAGGGAGGCTAGGAGGACATGAGGAACTGCAGGCCAGCGGCCTGGAGCAACTGAGGTTTTCCCAGGCTCTGTCTGTCTGTGCATCACACCCACCCAGCGTCTGGGGCACTTCCTGTGGGCGTCCTCATGCTCTGCCCTCCCTGCCTGCTGGGACTCCTGCTGGGCCCTAGTTCTGCCCGTTGGTGACCCCCATTGACCAGTGTTTCCCTTGGACCCCCGCCAGCCTCCTTGCTGTGTTTGAGGCCAGCCTCCCTGCCTGGGTGGTCCTGAGTAACTTCTTTCCCCAGCCTAGGCTGTGACTCTAGACCACACAACCACACACGCCCCGCCCCATGCTCTTCCCCATCTCCAGAAATGCACTCTTTTAACAAGGGACCCTAAGGATTGAATCATGTTCTTCCATCCTCATGTGGAAAGAAACTACCCAGGATGTCGAAGTTGCCTTTGGGCCTCTGTCCTTTGAAAGGTGCTGACAGGCATGGAAGGGAAGGTGGCCACTCCCTTCTTCCTTAGCCACTTTACCGGTTGTGCCTCATCTTCTCTCATCCATTTTAGTGTCCAGAGCCCACTGTCCATCCAGCCATGCAGAAACCTGTGAGGACACGTCTCAGTCACCCCTGTCCCTCCATGTCTGCTGCAGTGCCTGACAATGACACATGGACGAGGGCTATTTGAGTAGATTGGTCTTGACTGTGGCATAGGTTGGGGGGCGGGGGTTCATGCCACAAGATTCTAGCCAGAACTTCCTTGAATCTCTGCACTGTTTTTCAATCACCAGCATTGATTTCCCTTACCCCGGCCCCCAGGGTCATCTCCACCCAACTGTATTAAATTGCAATTGATGTCGACATTTGCTTTCCTCCCTTTTCTTTAAAGAGGGCGTATTGGCGGTAGCAAATTGGAGAGGCAATAGCGATGGCAAGGGCATTTGCGATTTAATTAGGTGATATTGTGGCTGCTTTCTGAGGAAGGGCCACCAAGGAGGTGATGACTGCCCTCGGCCAGGAGTGAGGTGGGGGAGGAGAGCTCGTGGGTCGGGGGGAGATGGGCAGCTGGCTTCCCTTCAGAGTTGCTGTCGGAGATGCTGCTGAGGGCCACTGGGATAGAGAATAGCCACAAGAACTTTTGGTAGGCTGGTGGGCTTCATGGGGTTCATATTCTGGCCAACGGTCTCCCTCTAAATCCTTGGACAAGTGGAATCTATAAATCAGCCTATATGCCCTCACCCTTTTGGTGCTGTTCTTCTATGCTTTTTATTGTCTCTGTGTTCCTGTCGCTGGTATCTAGACTCCTGAGGCCATGATGTGGACAAGATGTGTTCACACTTGCCATATTCCTAGGGCTGGATTCAGGGCAACCAGGTGAGGCCCACGTCATCCTCACCCTCTTGGTGCCCGCACACTAAGAAGCAGGTGGTTGAGATCATATGGGGAATGCTGTGGCAGAGACCAGCAAGGAGGAGGTGTCTTTTCCTGCAAAGCCACCAGGACCATTGTCATGCCAGTCTCTAAGATTAAGAATATACTTATTAAGAGTTTCAATCAGTGCAATTTTTTCTCCCCTGCAATTAGTAATCTGTCAGCCTGTGATTCATTAGGGTAACCGTTGTTGTGATTAATGATGTAGCTGGGACACTCTGTCTCAGGCAGGAGCCAGTGCAGAGGCAGGGCACCCACCCTGCTGGCCCTGCGATGGCTCTTGGAGGAGACAGAAACATCCACCTGTCTAGATCCTAAGGCCCACGTTCCACAACCCTGCTCTTCCCAGTGGACAGGTCCCAGAACCTTCCTGTAATTCCTTACCATGACTGCTGTGGCTGTTTCTTGATTATTTTTTAATTATTAAAAGCATATGAACTCTCCTCTAATAATTATTTTACTCCCTGCAGAAATTTTCCTCCTGCAGGAAATGGGCACAGCAGGTCCTTGTCCAATGGTGACAATGGCCCCACAGTGACAATGGGAAAGTCTGAGGGGCCATGGTGGACGCATGGTCCCCTGCATTAATTCTAGGATCCAGCAGGTGCTTGGGTCTCTTGTGTAAAATGATGAAGTGTTTACATACATCCTGCATCCTCCCATAGACTTCGTGTAAGCTAATGTCACATATAATACCTAAATACCATGTAACTGCTATGTAAATACTTGTTTTCTTATCTAGGGAATTATAGCAAGGAAGCAAGTCTCAGGCGTAGTTAGTACAGACACAATATTCTTTTTTTTTTTTTAATTTTATTATGATTGGAAAGCCGGATATACAGAGAGGAGGAAAGACAGAGAGGAAGATCTTCCATCCGATGTTTCACTCCCCAAGTGAGCTGCAACGGGCAGGTACGTGCCAATCCGATGCCGGGAACCAGCAACCTCTTTCGGGTCTCCCACACGGGTGCAGGGTCCCAAAGCTTTGGGCTGTCCTCAACTGCTTTCCCAGGCCACAGGCAGAGAGCTGGATGGGAAGTGGAGCTGCCGGGATTAGAACCGGCTCCCATATGGAAACCCGGCGCGTTCAAGGCGAGGACTTTAGCCGCTAGGCCACGCCGCCGGGCCCCAGACACAATATTCTTTTGAATATTTTCAATTTCCATTGCTAAGCCTGAGAATGTAGAGCCAGTGAATATAGAAGGGCAGCTGGAATGAACAGTTTCAGAGTGCCACTTCTACAATGTGCATGATCACAACAGGAATGCTGTTTCACTGTTATGTTCACCCAATTATCCAAAAAGCGATGTGATTTGAGGACCTGCCACATGTCAAGTATCGAACAAGAGGTAGCTTCAGCCATGAGCAAAATAGACCCTGGGTGGAAGCAGCTGCTGTAGCCGGTAGTGTCATAGCCTGGGACTCAGAGGCTCAGTGCACGAAACCACTTGGCCAGGGTGACCCAGCCAGGTGTCAGCCTGCTGTGAGGTCGGTCCCTGTTCTGACTGCTCTCCATTCCTCCCTACGGCTGAGCACAGTTTTGGGGTGCAGCAGACAGCTTTGCACACATCAGGAGCTGCCCAACCTTCACTCCCTTGTGCTTAGCTGTGCTTACAGCATCACCAGAGAGAACACGGTGCCTGGGAATTAGAAAATTATTCACAAGAGGGTCAACCTGTGTCGCCTCCCAGGCTATGTGTGATCTCGGATATTTAACCCCTTGGAGCTTCTGTTTTGAAGGCTGTGAGATGGGGTGGGAGTGGGAGGGAAAGCATGTAAATATTTCTAAAGAGTTTGTGGGAAATGAAATTGCTTACTTTGGTACACAGGAATTTTAAATCTATGCATAGTTTCTTTTTCCTACTATGCATATTCTGTGGACTTTGTGAGAACTCTGGATATAACACTGAAGGTTCTGGTGGCTTTTCAGATCCCCAGAGCATGCCTTAGGAGCTTTAGGGTCCTAAACCAGGAGGACGTGTTCTTGACACCCTGGGTGTCTTAGGAACCTGGGTTTCTCCTGACCCTGAAGACTGAAGTCACTTCTAGCTCAGGAGAGGGAGGGCATCCCAGTGGTCATGCGTGGTGGTTGAAATTCCACTCCCCACTCCCTTAATGATGTTACTAGCCACATGGCACCTCAGTGTTGTCACCCACTAAATGGGAGGAATACTAGAACCTACCTTACAGGACTGTTAGCAATTAAATGGTCTTATTCTGGAGCAAATAGCAGCCAGCTTTCAAGGACCAGAAATTCATTCTTTCCTTCAACAGCCCACGAGCCCCTGACACTAAGACCTCCCTGATGATGGTGTTTCTGGGTCTGAAAAGCCCAGTCTAATGGTTTCTAGAAAACATTCCATCCCATTGTTTTGGTTTGAGGTTTATTTCCTTCAGATGTTCCATCTGTTTGCTTTGTTTCTTCAATGTGGCATCTAGAAGTTTAAGAGTGATTTTATTTCTGTTGACTTAAAAAGTTGGTCATAAAACAGAAGCTGTAAAAACAGGGTCCACAGCTCAGGAAGCTGCCTCACCTGTGATGGTGTTGGTCTGATTGTCCTGTCCGAGAACTGGGCATGGGTCAGCTAGCCCCCAGCAGGGTGTGTCCTGAACTGGCCTGTGCCGTCCAGCAGGGCCATGAACTCTCTGTGTAACCCAGTCCTGGGTGTGGGGGAGGAAGAGAACAAGGCCCAAGATCCAGGGTGTCCAGTCAACTTTGTTCTTCTTCTGGATGTGGTGGCCTGGTCACCAGAAGGCCATATGTGTGGCTCAGAGCTATCAGGCAATATTGCTCAGCCAGGAGACCCAAAGCTATGAGGAGAGAGCTGTGGTGGTCAGCCATTCCACACCTCCTAGTGAGTGACACCTGTCAGGGCCCAGCCCCCACTCAGATGCATCCCCAACTCTGTTTCAATGAATAGACAAGTGATGAACGTATTCATATCATATATCTCTCCACCCCCACCCACCATCCTCATCCATCACAAGCTCACGTTCTTTGGGGTTCAAGTTCAAGTAGCAGTTAAGCCATTTGCCGTGTACTGTGCATGGAACATAACACTGCTAATAATTACCGAGTCCCATGTACCCTTCTATACCCTGAGCTCCGCCCTGTGTCAGCTCCCCAAAGCTGGTGACTCCATTAGAGAGATGACACCAGTGTTGTCCTCATTCTACAGACAAGGAAACCCAGGGCTGAGTCCCCTGCTGAGGCTGCCCAGCTGAATAGCAGCAGCTGCACAGATAACCCCCCACGTCAGCTGTTCTTCCCACCAACAACCTGCTGGGCCACATGTGAGCCCCATCCAACAGCAGCCCCATGCTTCCAAGTGCAGGGGTGGTTGTGCAAGCACAGTTGTCCAACACTTGCCTGTGGGAACATCTCGCAATTTTACACAAGAGTCATACTGTGCAGGGCTAGCATTTCAGGTGGCAGCTACAGAACCCCCATTCAAGGATTTTGGGTCCCTCCTGACCCAAAGCCCCAGGCTGGGCACTGTGAACCCAGGTCCTGTTCATGTACTCAGGGAGTGCCAAATTTGCTGAAGGCTAGCTCCAGGCATCTTCTAGCTTTTCCGAGCTCCACCCCCAGAGCCTCAGCCCCCTGACACTCCCACACAGCCCCTCAAACTGCCTTCTCCGGCTCCCGTCCCCCTCCACTGCATTCTTCCCCTACTGCTGACAGCATTTCCTCTGCCAGGCTGGTATGTTAGTTCTCTCTGATAGGGAAAGCCATGACTCTACCCTCCCAGCCCAGGGCAGGAAGTCAATAAAATGTATATTAATGGTTGAAACTCAGACTCTCATTATCTTTACAAAGAGAGTAAAACTGGGGTGTCTAATAATTGCACTGACTTCATGAATGGAGTCCCCTGGAGCCTGTAGAGCAAGGTATGCTGCATGTATACAACCTTAGCAGCAACCCCCTCAGTTCCCTCCTTCCCCCGCCCCATCCTATCTCTTCCCGCCAAGAGAAATGTTGGCACGGGACATTTGTCGCAGCTCAGAACCTGGGATGACTGTCATTGTAGCCTTGTCTTAACCCAATTCCACAGTCACACCTTCTACCCCCTCCCGACTTTCTGACTTACGTGGGGAATCAATGTATCTGTAGCAGGGACAACTAACACCAAGAGGTTGCACCTGAGGTGGAAATTATGCAAGCAGCTTCATGCGCACAGGAGGGGAAAGACAAAAATAAAGTGGGGGCTGCTAGAAGGAGAGGCTGGCTGCTTTGTTCACTGGGTTTTCAACAAGGTGGGCTGTGTGCAGGGCCCACTTACAACTAGCAGGGCTTGGGATTAACACGCTTGGGGAAAGGATGCCCATGGCAGAATGAACACATTTGACAGTGACCTTGAGTTTTCTGTGGCCCTCAGTGTCTCATACCCTCTGGTCAGCTAGCCCCCAGCAGACCTCCCCAGGGTCCCAGAGGCGGAATGCCCACACAAGCCTGTTTCTGATTAGAGTGGCTTCTACCCCTGACATGCAGAGCCCACTTTCTTAGGTTTAGTGACAGCCAAATGTGTCAGTCCTGGAGCTAAGGGCAAGCTGAGTGTGCCCAAAGGTTTATGAGTGGAAGTTGATGTCCATCAGTGTGCCACAAGGCACCGCTCAGTGTGGGCAGACCCCTGAGGGCTCCTCCTCCAGGAAGCAGCAGGATTGCCTGCCTGCCCGCCTGCCAGCCCTGGCAAAGGGCTCTGAACTCCACACGAAGAATCAGGCAGGTCTGCCTCCCAGGACATGCAGTTACTGTGAGAGGTGGCAATGCGTTGCTCCCCATACGCACAGCCTGTCAATTTCAAGTGGCGTGGGCAAATACTACTTATTTTCCTGATTACATGCTCTCAGAAGTAGAAGGAAAACATACAGTAGCTGATCACACCTGTGATTTCCTGGGTATTGTTGTCTTAGAAACATGCTAGAGAATTTACAATGTGATTTGATTTTTCAAAATTATTAAGCAGAGAGTTCTACAGGTGGTATTTATCTAGGACCCAACTCATGATGAAGTGACAGCAGTGATGGAAGTTGAAGAAGTCACACTAGGATGCAAGAATTTCTAACTCCCTTTTTTTTAAGATTTATTTTTATTGGAAAGGCAGAATTTACAGAGCAAAGGAGAGATAGAGCAAGATCTCCAGTCAGCTACTTCACTCCCCAAATGGCCACAACAGCTAGGGCTGAGCCAATCTAAAGTCAGGAGCCAGGAGCTCCTTCTGGGTCACCCACATGGGTCTAGGAGGCCACGAACTTAAGCCATTCTCTGCTGCTTTCCCAGGCCACAGGCAGGAAGCAGGGTCAGAAGTGGAGCAGCTGAGACATGAACTGGCACTCATATGGGATGCCGATGCTGCAGGCAGAGAATTAGCCTACTATACTACAGCACCGACCCCTCTCATTCACTTTTTAAAACATTACTCCTTTCCTCTGCTCCTGGAAGAATGAGAGAATGTCCATGTGTAACCAGCTCTCCGGGGAATACCCTGAAAACACAGCTCCCACTCCCCACCCCAAAAGAGTCTGACCCACTGGGTTTGGAGTATGGCCTGGGAATATGCATTAAGCTTCCCACCAGGCCCAGGGGAGGATTTCTCAGGAAGTGTTCCCAGTCCACTGAGGCTCCCTAGGGCACAAAAATGCCTGCTTTCCTTTGACCCTTCATGATCTCTGCCCAGCCTCTCAGAATCCAGTCTCCTGACCACAGTGCGAGTGTGAGCACATCTGGGCACAGCTTGGCTCACAGGGGACTACTCAGCCCCAGCGCTGGGGCATTTGGAGTGGGCTGAGCTGTGTCATGATGTGTTACCTTTGCATGGCAGCACATGACACCACGGCCTTCTGCCCACTAGGTACCAGCCACACACACTCTTGCGACAGTGACACATCTGGACCTCTCCACATATCCCCTACACAGACATGCAGAGATGAGCTGGGGACTTTATCCCACTCTAACAAACTTCCCAGGCAATCATGGGACCCAGCAAATGCAGTTCAGGGACTTGTCAGTCTCCCACTGCTGGGACTGAGTTATTTGAAAACTCAGGTCCCCGACGAGAAAAATGTGCCTCGGGAGACATTACGCATAGCTATATGGGGTCTGGGATTTGCATTCTGCCTTTTTTTCCCAGAGCCCCATGCTATGTAGAAAAAAAGAAACAATGTGGTTTTTTTTAAAGATTTATTCATTTTATTACAGCCAGATATACACAGAGGAGGAGAGACAGAGAGGAAGATCTTCGGTCCGATGTTTCACTCCACAAGTGAGCCGCAACAGCCGGTGCGGGCCGATCCGAAGCCGGGAACCTGGAACCTCTTCCGGGTCTCCCACGTGGGTGCAGTGTCCCAATGCCTCAACTGCTTTCCCAGGCCACAAGCAGGGAGCTGGATGGGAAGTGGAGCTGCCGGGATTAGAACCGGCGCCCATATGGGATCCTGGGGCTTTCCAGGCGAGGACTTTAGCCGCTAGGCCATGCCGCCAGGCCCAAGAAACAATGTGTTTTACAGAATAAGCAAGGCCAAATGAGAAGCTTGCAGCCTGGCACATGTCTACTGTAAGATCAGCTGCAAATTCAAGTGTCTTCATGGAATCACTGAGTGACTGGGACAGCACAGGTGGCTACTGGCTGCCCCTCCCAACCCAAAGTGTGTGCTGAGCCAAGGAAGAGTCACCCCTTCAGGGGAGTTGGGTCTCTAAGTAGGAGAAAGTGCGCTACAAGAGGCATGTTAGGCACTAGCTACATGAACCTGGATTAAAAGTCCTAATCCACAGGTACCAGCTGTGTGACTTTGGACAAACTATTCGGCCTCTCTCTGCCCCTGTTTCTTCAGCTGTAACTTGGAATAGAAACAGTGCCCACAGCATGGGATTCTTTGGAAGGCCATCTGAGTTCTCCTTATGAAGCTTAGAGCAGGGGCTGTCAACCAGAAAAAAGGCCACCTTGGAGAGACCAGGTGCTTAGCACTTGAACCCAGCACTTAGAACACAGTGCTGAGCAGCAGGCCTAGAGTCAGGAGACCTGGGTTCAAGTCCCAGCTCTGATTCTTCTGAGCTGGGCAAGCAGTATAATCTCTTTGGGCCCCAAGTCCTTCATCCATAAGGTGGGTTTGAACATGTCCTTCCTACTGGGAGCAATGTAAAGCTGCAATAAGATTGTCCAGACAAGGCCCAGCATGATCTGGCACACGCTAAGCACTGAGTACATTAGAGCAGTTGCTGCTATTCCTCCTGTAAAGGGGTTCATGCCTCTGTCTCACTCATGAGACTCCTGGACTGCTAAACGGCGGGCTTCCAGAGCTGACCTTTTCTACTCAGCATTAGGTTTCTCTGGAAGTCTCTGCGGTCTGCTGACAGAGCCTCACTAACAGGCAGGGGCCCTGAGGACTACTGCAGGAAATGTGTACAGATGCTCAGTGCGTGCTGCAAAGGAAAGAGGTACCAAACCTGACCTGGCTCTTTTGTTTAATGTCCAGCTGCCCTCCAATCATTATCAGAGTCCACTGTAACGTGTGGGCTGTTGGGCATCCACTGGGACGGCAGGAGGGGAGGGTGTAGTCTTGGAATGTATCCCAAGGGGCAGCAGGTGTCTCATTGAGAGCAGAAGGCAATAGCGGGACATTTTCAAAAGAATGTCAACCACAAATCCTATCTACGTCAGGAAATCTCCTTCACGGCCTGCAGGTTGTTGGCACTGTGACTCCGGCATCCCATCTGAACACCGATTCCAGTCCTGGCTGCTGCACTTCAGGTCCAGCTCCTGTTAATGCACCTGAGAAAGCAGTGGAAGATGGCTCAGGGGATTGGTCCCCTGCCACCCACATGGGAAACAGCAATGGACATCCAGATTCCTGGTTTCAGCCCAGCCCAGGGCTGACCACTGGGATCATATGGGGAGTGAACCAGTGGATGAAACAGCCCCCTGCCTTTCCTTCCCTATCTCTGTAACTCTGCCTTTCAAATAAATAAATAGATTTAACCAAAAAAAAATCTTTCAGATTGAAAGAGAAATTAAGACTTTTCAGATGGAGGAAAGCTAAGATAATCTTTGGTCAACAGACCCACTGTAAAATAATGACTAAAATATCTTCTCTAAACAGATAGGAAACAAGGAAAGCAGTAATTTGGGAACATTGGGCAGAAAAGACAGGAAACTTTTTTCCTCCTCTGTTGCCCAGCTGAAAAGAAAAGACCAAGAAAATAAAAAGCAGAGGGTTAGGATTTTGAGAAAGGAAAACCATTTGAATCTCAAGGGACCTACTAGAAGAAAGAGAGGAGTGACTTGGCTGTTGCCCAGGCTGGAGGCCTGGGGACCCGATGCAGGGACACGCCTGTAGTTGATGTCCTTAATTCTGTGTCATTTCAGTTAGTAGAATCTAATGATTTGGGCCTGAACAGGATTGCTCTCAATATTAGGCTAGAATCCCATGACTTCTCTCAGAAACCTAAGACCTATCTTCAGCTACCTCAGAAAAAGTAACTTCCTGCACTAGCTGAGACTTGTCTAGGGAACGAATTGGAAAATTTGGGAAAATACTATCGCTGTAAGACTTCAATATCTAAACCCAGTTTCAGTGTTGGATTAGGCTAGAGATTAACACCTCATGTCATGAAAATAACCCCTTTTTCATCACAGTCGAAACAGAAATGCAATTAACGCCAACCACTGCTTTTTGAAATGAACACTTGTTATCAGCATTGAACTGGGACCATATGTTAAATAAAGCTACATAGGAAGGCTTGGAAGATAGCTGGTCTTTATTGGAAGCTTATATTTCTATGACTGCTTTGATTTACAATGTTACATGGTACAAAATCAGTGAGCAGGTGGATAACCTTAGAGTCCATCCTTGGGGGAGAGGCTGAAGCACCACTTGGACAACAGAACGTATTCGAGAGGATAAGGAATCGGCACTTTTGTCGGACGATGAGAGCTGTGATCCATGGGTGAATGAAGAAAGCAAGTCGCTGAATAATGCATCCAATCCCACCCATGATGGACAAAATAAACTCCATGTGCAGCTGTGTGCATGGGGAAGGCGTAGCCACCAAACTGTCCAAAGTCATTACTTCTGAGAGTAGAAAAAGAAAGGTAGAGATGAGGACATACTTTTATGCACCCCTGCCTCATTTATATCTTCCTAAAAATCGTACATTGCTTGTGAAACTTTCGCAAAGTTTCCATTGGAAAGGGTCAAAGAGCATAAGGCCCAAAAGCGAACCCTCTCAGGGGATCTGGGCCAGCTCAACTGCCAAAGCTGCATCAAAGGCATGCGGCCAACATGAAGCCAGTGCAGCCCCACCTTGTGGCGTGGACTCAGATCAGAGGATGTTTGCCCATCTGCAGAACAGCTCAGGACACCCCCTTGGGAGAGTGTAGGAAGGATGAGTTATGAAGATGTCTGAGGTGCTGGGTCATGTCCACAGAGCTATGATCACAGCAGTGGCAGTATTAGCCTCTCCATGCCACCCCAGCCTTGTAACAAGCCCCACAGAGGCAGGGTTTACATCTGGACCCATCGGAGCCAAATGCAGGGTGGGTACTGTGTCTCCCAAGCATGTCATCAACTGACATTTTAGGGGTTGTCTTGATGGAAGGACAGCTGCCAATGGGCTTGCCCTTGACCACAAGTCACCTCACTGAGGACTGCCACAGCTTCTAGAAGGATCAAACTGGGGCGATGGCCCTCACCCACACTCCGCAACATGCTTGCATCTCATGAATCTGTTGTGAACACAAGCAAGGGTGCAAACACTGCAAACACCATGAAATTGTGGTCTCATGGATGACTGGCTGTCACTACCTTCCCTTCAGTTTGACCTGGGACTGTTAAGTGGTACATTTCTCTCACCCACCCAGCACTCAGAAACCTTCCTTATCCATTCACATCTCCTTCAACCTGCTTCCCAGGAAGCCAACAGCAGCTAGGGTGATGACTAAAGGGAGAAAGCAGAAGAGCAGTCTTAACATGCACGTTCCAAAGAAGATGGCAGCTCTCTTCATACTGTTTACAAAAGCGTATGTGCAACTCCTACTCCCAGGCCTCCCTGAACTCGTGGGCAGCTGGAAACTTGCCCTGTCCCAGGGAGTGGCTGATTCATTGCCTTTTCTTGTTGCTTGGTGGTTTCCTCCCTTCTATAAGGCACCAGTAAGTTCTAACTTGTTCTGTAATTTGAAACTTCTCACTCCTCCCCTGCTTCCAAAAACTCACAGTGTCCAGCAAAGGGGTCTAGGATGCAACTGCATGGTAGCTTAGACAAAGTCTAAATAAATTTAGGCGGGTTTTGTAGCCGAAAAGGAGAGCTAGATTTGGTAAATGTTGGCAAGGGAAAAGGGCAACCTTGTGGACCATCTTCATCACCCTTTAAGCTGATGTATGGACTTGGCATGGCTGCAGGAGTCTAAGAATAGACTCAACACTCATCATTCCTGCTCACTGCCCTGGGATGCAGCCAAGACACCACCTCCAGCTCCTATCCCACACCAACCTGCTCCTCCTGGTTCTCTGTCACTCAAGGCAGGAACCTGAGTCGTACTGGGTGTGGTCCTTGACGTGCCTGCATGATCCTTCCACCCCCACTGTCACTGTGTCATGCAGGGCCACACACCTCATACCTGGCCTCTTTGAGACACCTCCATTTTGCCCTCTGCCAACTTTCCCCCCATCATCCACCAGGTAGCTTGAATACTTGAAAGCAGCAACCACAGAACAGTCACCCCAGCGCAAGACCCATTTCAGAGGCCTAGGCCTTTGTGCATTGCTTGTGTACTCCTATTAGAAAGGATGTAGACTTTTTAAAAATGAAATGAAAGACACTATTCCACTATTAATATACCCTACACAATAAGAGTTAATAGTCTCTTTTTCAATGATTTATCAATTTTTGTTTGAAAGGCAGATTGGCAGAGATAAGGGAAAAGAGAGATTTTCCATCCACTGATTCACTTACCCAAATGGCCACAATGGCTAGAGCTAAACCAATCAGGAGCTGAAAGCTTCTTCCGGGTCTCCCATGTGGGAGCTGAAAGCTGCTTCCGGGTCTCCCATGTGTGAGACCTCACTGCCATTCCTCACTGCTTCTACAGACCATAAGCAGGGAGCTGGATCAGAACTGGAGCAGCTGGGACACAAACTGGTGCCCATATGGGATATCAGTGCTGTAGGTGGAGGCATAGGCTACTATATATGGTGATGGTCACAGGAGTGAGCATTGTCTTGTCCATGTTTGCGTTTATACATGGAGAGGACACTGCCTGCATAGATAGCACATAGGAGTGCTATGTGGGTTCTCACTCAAAACATCTCTAACCTAGTGGGGTCAGCTCTGCAGTTGGCCATCCAAAGCCTTCATAGATGTTTTCTGTTTTAAAACATACCTTCCATCCCTGGGGCTCCCAGAGGATGTAAGGGCTTCATCAGGACAGCATTGAGATAGGCCATGGAGATCCTGGTGCATAGAGTTGGCTAGGACCAGCAGGCAAGCCTCTCCCTCCCCCACACAGTCCTTCACACACATACCCTACCACCATCACTACCACCAAAATCACCAGCACCATCGCCATCACCACCACTTCCAAACCACCACCACCAGCACCACCATCACCAACACAATCACTACCATTACCACCATCACCACCACCACTGCCATCATCATTACCGCCACCAACACAATCACCATCATACTGCCACCATTACTATCAATCACCACCCCTGTACTCCTCAGTAACTTCCATTTCCCAAAAGCTCCGATCCTCAGGGGCCTGCCTGCCTTGGAACCATCATGCCATCAGAGCCTCAGCCAAACTGGGGCACTGATGGTTTGGTGTGAGACAGCCCACGTGGTTCTCCGGCATCTGGGTAGATCCTTATGGACAACAGCAGGCAGAGGACAGAGGCAACCCTAAGGCCTGGGGACTTCAAGGCCAATGGAGGAGTTTGGGCAGCATCGGCTAACACTCAGGGCAGTGTGTGTCTGGCTTGGATCTGCTTGGTGACCACACAGCACATGCTTCAATTCCCTCTTTGCTCTCTCCTGAGCCTATCACCTCCTTAGCTGGTTTCTCTCTTATGACCAATGTTGGGTGATGGTGCCCTTGGTTGTTGATAGAGGCGAGGAGGTTTAGACAGAACCCAGTGAGCTAGCACGGCCAGAGGTGAGTCTGTCCTACGCCTATGGCTTCCTCAGCTTAGTTGGCTCCTGGAGCAAACCCTGCCTAATGTCCACACCAACTACACTCTACCCTCTGTAGTACTTTCTGTTCCTTTCCTTCTTAGATTCCTTTTTAGAACTCAAGTCATTGTCACATCTCTGCCTGTGCACCTATCTACCTCCTTCCTACACTCAGGAGAAAAGATGGTCACTTATTGTCCAGATGGCAAGAACCTTGACTCCATGGGGATGCTCAGAGAAGGCTGGGCAAGAAGGCAGAGCTGGGGGACTGTTACTGTCCTCCAACTAGGCAGTTCTCTGCCAGGCTGCCCAAGCCAAGTATATACTAAGCCAGGGAAGCCAGAAAAGCTCTCAAAGCACCCGAGCCCCATTAGCAAAGGTCACTGTGCTACAGATGGTGACATGATGATAGAAGAGGACAGCATGGGCAGCAGCCAGAGCAGATGGCATTTGCCTTTGACTGAGGAAGCACAGGGCCCAGTCGCTTGATTCTCAGCTGCACCTGCAGGTCCTGGTCTGGCCCTGGCTGAGTTTCAACCTCATTACTTGATGCTGCTGCTGCTGCTGCTACTGCTGCTACTGCTGCTACTGCTGCTACTGCTGCTGAAGCGAATGATTCCCCATTCCTGCTTCCCAAGACCCACCCTGTGAGGCCCAACACTTGGCACTTGGGCACTTCCAAGATTCACCACTTATCCAAAGCCCAGCTAATTAAAACTTCCACCTGGCTGTCTTTCTTGAAGCAGTCGACAGCTACTCACGGGCAAATCGTGCAGGTTAATTCAGATGCCTCCGTCAACTCCCTGGGCAGTGGCTGCCGCTCTGTTGCTTTGTTAGCTGAGCTATTTCATCTCACTCTGAGATTCTTCTGATGGTCAGAGTCGATAATTTATTTCTCCCCAGAGAAGCTGCTTTGGGGTTCCACTCTCTCTCTCTCTCTCTCTCTCTCTCTCTCTCTCTCTCTCTCTCTCTCAGCAAGTTCCCACTGCATTAAATATTTTAATGGCATCCCCAGAGAGGAGCCTCTTGCCTGCCTGCCTGCCTTCTTTGCCTTCCCCAACCCCAACTCAGTCTAGGCTGAATATACCACCTGCACTTTTCCACAGCCATCACAGGCATCTTCCATACTGCCTGCTGACTCTCACCTTGCTCCACAGAGCAAGAGTCAGAGCCAGAAAACAGGCCTGGGGGTGGCAGGTGCACGGCACTGACTCACATCTGAGGGGTTCCCATTCTCTTTCTCCGTTTCTGGGAGCCAGAATTCCTACAATGATGGGCTGAGTCAGACTGTGAGAGTGCAAGCTCTTTAACTAAGCCTGCAGCTGCCTCCCACTTCTCTCCACTTTCCCCTGGGACTCTCCTACCAGCTCGGCATCTCCCAATCGCAAGGGCAGCCTGTTCTCTTCAGGCCTGGAGATTTCCCCAAACAGTGGGGAATAGTAAATACATCACAGAAAATTGACCAGAGGCTCAGTCCTGATTTGTGGGATTTCATGGAAAAGATCATCCATCTCTGGCTGCATTTGATGGCTTCATAATGCAAGAAAACACCGTCCTTCTCCATCCGGGGTGTTCTGTGGGACCCTGTCCCAGCTGTGGGTGCAGGTGGTGGTACAGAATCCCCAGGGAGAGCAAGTGAAGGCGGGAAAATCTGTTAGCGTCTTATCCAAAGCAAACTTCACTCTTGACCCGGGGCTGGTGACAGCAATGGCTCAGGGGCTGCTCCTGCCACACAGCACCTCTGCCACACAGTACCTGTGCCCAGTGGTCTTGAGACCGAAGACTGTGATCTGCAATACATTGTGTGCTGGGCGGGCAGGCAGGCGTGGAAGATGGACTGTAAGTCTCCAGCTGTTACTGAGGGCAGCCCCAGGGCCTCGGTGGTTGGTTTCCCTTGTCCCCTGCAGCCCGTGGGACTCTCAGCCAACAGGTCTCTGGCCCTGACTCACCCAAGTCCAGGCACCTGGGGGAAGGGAAGAGGGGAGGCTAGCCTGTGTGTTTCAAGCTGCCTGCCTTGAAGTGCAAACGGCAGGTGCCGCTTTTCAGAGCATCCGCCCGGCTCTTCTATGGGATTATAAACGCTTTCATCTCCGCTTTGGCCCCGTTTCCCTCCTTCCCAGCAAGGCTCCAAAGACAGGCGCTGAGGCAAGAACAAGGAGAGGAGGCCCATTCGCGCCTGCGTCCCCGCTGGGCAGGGCGACCTGGCCTGCACATCTTCAGCAAGCGCCTTTGAGCCTGGAGGCCGGGTTAAGAGGGGTCCTTCCCCTGGGCGCCGGGAGGAAGTTGCATTGCATCCTGGGAATGCTCTGATCAACCCCTCTGCTTTGTGTCTCCTACTTCAAACCGGCGAAGGGGGACTGGAGGCCTTTCTTTCTCCTTTCTTTTCTGCTTTATTTTTCTTGATTATGATTTTTTTTTTTAACCTGGAGGTACTTGTTTGAGTTTCAGGGCCAAGAACACGGCGCCCGCCTGTGCTCTTGCTTGATGTGTGTGTGTGTACATGCACGGCCTTAGTTCTCTGCTGTGTTTGCTCACAATCCTGCTTTTCAAGTTTTCTTTCCTTTAAAAACCCAAGCAGAGTTTCCTTCCCATGTGGCTCTCCATGAGAGAAAGGGGAGCTCCTCTCTTTTCCTGGGTCCTAGTTATGCCCTGCATCTGTCCAGCTGTCATCCAACCACGGTTCCTGGAACATTCCTTGGATGAAAGGTGCTGCGCCAGGAACTGGGGATGTGACAGTAGACAAAACCAAGTGCATGCCCACGTTTCTCCTCCACCCCTCAGCCCCTCTGGCCTCAGCAGACAAGGAGGGGTCAAACTCTGGCCAATGTTGCCACGTGGCAGCAACCAAGCTGAAATGGACACCCCTGCAACAGCCTTATCATGGTAGAGTCCACGTATCATATCAGAGCTGTGCAGCCCCCATCCCCAAATCCACAGTCAACTCTGCTACAGAGAGGAGGCCCCTCCACCCTCAATGCCAACCCCATATTGCATTGTGTCACAGCCACCACCCAGATGGGCTCCTGGCAAGGTGGCTATGTCAGGTTACATTCCTCCTCTCATCTTGGAATCTGACATTGCTGCCTGGTGACTAATGCAGTGCTATGGAGTCAAGCTGTGTCATTTCCCTAACGATGTATTATCCACCCCCAACAACCCCTGGGGCACTAGAATACACACACACACACACACACACACACACACACACACTGCTATCCAACCTGCCTTGCCAGAATTCCAAAAGTGTCCCGTCGTGTCTGAATGCTAAGACAAGCATCCCACAGACCCAAGAGGTTCACATAGCACCATTGCCCTTTTCATACCTAGAGCAGACATCAGCAATCAATCACAATGCAGGTCCTGCCTAGGGAAGCTTTTAAGATCCTTCTCATCGCTCAATAGACCTCACCTCTACTCAGAAGGTTCCCTGGAGCCCCTCGCTGGACACACCCTCACCATTCTCTGACCTAGCACAGCACTCGGCACATGGCTACCACTTTGTGGCCTCATCCACACTGTGAAATAAAACTAATAGCTCACATATCCTGAGCTCTGACTAGGGATCCAGCACTGTTCTCGGTGCCTCTTCACACACCCTCTTGATCCCCACAATCATGTGAAGTCAGCTGGTGTCATCTCGTATTTGACAGATGAGGGCACTGAGACACAGGCAGTCCCCAAGCCAGAGCCTGGGTCCTCCCCATAGTATCACTTCTGCAGCTCCACCCCGAAGTGCACCAGGCACTGTGGGGAGCGGGCAGGGCACAGGAGACACATATTGGAGTCCCGACCTGGTGCTTGGATATGGTTCCTAAGAAATCATCAGTTTTGATGATGGTTGTCATGGAGAGATGGGAAGATGACAGTTCACTTCCAGAATGAGAGGTGAATTGGAGACTGAGGAGTCAGCTCATTGAGGAGTATAGGATGAATGGGAGAGGGAAAAGGAGAAGAGAGCTGGAGGCTGACTCAGATCTTTCATTCCCTGGGAGCCTTAACCACTCTACTGGGACCTCACTCCTCCCATCCACCCCTAACCTTGCCACACTCAGCTGGTGGCCTCAAAACTTATTCACAGAGCCAAGTCTGCCTGGGGTGCAGAGACTTGTGTTCTGTTTAAAGGAAGGGCCCTCGCCTTTCTCTCCACTTTGTGCCTCACTATTCCCACAGAGGCTGCATTACACAGCTTTGCCTGGCAGCCACTGCAGGAGGGCCGTCACCACCAGGCTGCATCAGAATTGACGGTGGTCTGGACCAAACACCCAGAACTTTCTGCCATCCCAGTGAATTGCAATGGTGCTCTTTAACTGCCCTGCAAGCAAGAAGTACAGTCGGAAGCACGCACGAGGGCATCCGCCTCCTCCCCATCCCCCACCCTTTCCCACCACCTACCATTCTTGTCTTTTCCTGGTCCCTTTTATACTTCTCCTCACACCTCCAGACTGCTCTGACCTGGTCCCTAGGCAGAAACCATGGTTTGTTTGGACATCTGTGTGTTCATCCAGACAAGAGGACCAGCTTTTCTGCCACAAGCCAGACAGTAAATATTTCAAGGCTCCATCATGACAACTCAACTCTCCCACAGAAATCAGAAAGCATTTGTGGTGGTCACCATTCCAATAAAACTTTATCTACAAAAACGGGAGTCAAACCACAGTTGGCCAACCCCTGGCCCAAAGTGTTCTCCCGCCACGAGCATCCTCGGCTTCATTTTCTCACGTATGCTACTTCCTGGTTCTTCCTGCTCCCCTGTGCTTCCACCCTTCACCAATGCCTTCTGGGGATCTCTGCCTTCCTCCTGTTCTCCGTTCTCCTGCACCTGCCACTTTGCATCTGCAGCATAGCTCTCTGGTGATGGTGAGCTTCTTGCAGCGCGTATCTCAGATGTCTTGTGCAGTGCCATTAGTTGCAAACAGTGCCCTGGGCTCAGGATCAGTACACCGTGCATGACCAGCAGTTTTGAAGGTTCACCTGGAGGTGGTGTCTTAGGCAGGTAGGGGTTGTCACTCTGATTCTGCAGCTGCAAGTGTGAGGGGTGGAAATAGGACAATTATTCTTTCCACATAGTACTCACTACCTACTTGGTACACATGGTTTTTTTTTTTTTTTTACCTTCTAAAATAAATCATGGGTCAACATCAAGCCTGTGCTGGTGAAAATGTGAAAAGGACCCAAGCCTGGAAACTATTAAAGATTCTCAGAGAGTTTGGTCTGAGAGATTCTGAGAGCTTGGTTGTAATTACTAAAGTCAAGCAGCCCGTGTGAATGCATGAAGTGCTTCTGATGCCGTGATCTCGTCTCATTGTAGGGACACCCTCAGGGGTCAGGCGTTCTGTCCCAGTTTGCAGATGAAGGGACTGGGCTCATAAGTATGTGGCCTGCTTCCAGGAAATGGAGTTTGACCCCAAAATTGTGCCAGAGTAAATTCACTTTTCTGTTTCTAAAGGGAGGAATCCAGGTTGTTACAGACATTTCTCAAAATATGTCAGTCAGAAAAGCAATCCTGAATCCTCTGCCCGCATCTGTGGATAGCTGATGTCAACATCATCTGTGTGTGTTTTTTTTACAAATGTTTGAGTTTCATCAAGTTGAAATTACATGGTACTTCCTAATGTGTAGTTGCATTGTTTTGGCTTTTTGCAATTAGGTTAAACATAGAGTAAAATTTACCGTGTGTGTGTGTGTGTGTACAGTTTTGTGGGTTTTGACAAACTCATGTAGCTGAATAATGACTACCAAAATCAAGCCAAATAATTATCACCCCCAAAATTCCTGTGTCCCTGTACTCAGCCACTAGCCACACCTCCCGGAAGTCGCTTGTTTTTGTCTGTGGGATGCTACTTCACCCAGAAGTCAAGGATGTTGAATCATGCAGCATGTGGTGACTTCATCTTTGCCTTGATAGAACTTGAGAATGTCCCTGTGTCATTCTGTATTCCTCAAAAGTATTGTATCTTTTCATGACTGCCTACCTCTGCCCGTGCCTCACACTCTCCAGTTCTGTGTAAGCAGCATTTCAGAGGATAGAAGTGAGAGGTTGAAGGGCATGCTCTTCCCAGCATGTGAGTCTGATGAACCCTGTTGCCCTGGAGGGAAGGGGCGGGCTTGATGCATCCAGGCTAAGATGACAGCTCCTTGGAACAAACTGGAAGATACACCATGTGCGACAGTCAGGTTTCCATTAGGCATGTGCAGACACAGGATGCCTTCTGAGTTCTTGGGTTCAGATTCAGAAAATTTCTCCAGGAAATAGAGATTCAGAAAGAGGTCCCCAAAGGAGGGCACTTCAGGAAACCATAAATCTACTGTAAGGATGAAAGGATGCTTGTGCCCAAGTGCTGACCACTTGAGCTGGCTTTCTTTCTTTCCCATCTCCTACCTCCCTTGCTCAATTACCAAACGAAAGAAGAAAAAAAAACAAATGTTCACTATGGGAAGTGAGGAGTACATGGACTGGTTTGATTGTGCTGATGGCTTCACAGTGTACACATCCATCAAGGCATCGGGCTACACACCTTAACTCCCCTTGGCCCTCCGTGCCTGGGTGTTCTGCTTCCATGGATTTAGCCAACCATACATAGGAAATATTTACAGAAAATATCTGTACTGAACATATACAGACTTTCTTTTCCTTCTCATTGTTCCCCAGGTCATGTAACAGTTATTTCCATGGCATTTACACTCTGGTACATATTCTAAGTAATCTAGAGATATTCAGAAGATATGGGTGGAATTAGGGTATGTGCAAATACCACACCATTTATGTGGAAGACTTGAGCATCCACAGACATTCTGGAATCAAGCCCCGTCGGATACTGAGGGACAACTGTCTACACAGTTTGTGTTTGCCTAAATAAAACCCGACAACAGACACGTGAGTTGATGTTGCTGAAAGGTGTTGGGGACAGATTGTCACTGAGTTGCCTGCCTCCCTTTTACTTTAGAAGGATCAAAATAGAATCGAAGAAAGAAAGCACTTCAGGAAAAAAACTGAATACAACTGCTGGCATTATAACAGTTGGGAACACATACACCAGGCTTCTAGAACTTTCCCCCACTGACGAGGCAGGCCTCCTTCTCAGGCCTCTTCTGCATTTTGGATGCTATTATTTTAGGAATTTTGTACCAGCTCCTACCTAACATGTTCTTGTTTCTCCTCCAGGGTCCTTCTTAGATTTTCTTGTTTCTTTAAGATTTATTTATTTTTATTTGAGAGGCAGATTTACAGAGAGAAGGAGAGACAGAGAGGAAGATCTTTCATCTGCTGGTTCACTCCTCAAATGGCCAGAGATAAACTAACATGAAGCCAGGAACCAGGATCCTTTTCTGTATCTCCCATGCAGGTGCAGGATCCAAGACTCTGGCCATTCTGCTCTGCCTTCCCAGGCCATAAGCAGGGAGCTGGATGAAGTAGAACAGGTGGGAATAAACTGCTATGTCCCACATGGGACACAGGCACCACAGGATAAGGGATTAACTGTTGAGCCATGGTGCCAGCCCTTCTTTGATTTCCCCCAACAAAGCACAGTCAGTATCCTAGTGTGTTGCTATGGAAAGAATGGCAGCATCATTTCTGGGTTCATGAAAAAAAAAATGGAAAAAAGCAAGAAAATAAGACAGGCAGGATTTTTTTAAGTGTTATACAAAACGGGAAGAAAAAGCTATTTCACCACTAAATGTATCAACTTAGGAAATTAACAAACACTGGGATTTGCATAGAGTCAGAGTCAGTCTCTCCAGGCTGCAGGAAAATAAGCTGAAAACCATTGCTCCCACAGAACTCAGAGAAGCTGCTAAATCCCCAGGGTGGTGGCCAAGTGTATTTTTTGATAACATTGCAAGCGGCACCCTGAGCAGCCACAATGTTTTGTTCCTTTTGTTCCTTTTTGAGATCTCCTTCCTGTTCCTTCTTCCCGTGTAAGGTCACTCCCACTTTGAGCCCCCTTGGGTGGCTCCAAAATGTCCACTCTTCAAGCCTGGGTTTGAATCCCCTTCCCCCAGCTCTGGTCCTTTGGCACATTATTTGGTGTATCTGAGGAACACCTGCTCTCAGGGGGTTGAGAAGCATGGCAATCACACCCGCATGCTTGTGCTTGAGTGAGAAATTGACAGTGGAACAAAAGAGCAGAACCAAGAAGCAATTTGGACCCACATCACAGATTGCAGGTACAGGAGAGTTCAGATGGTACACCTTGCAGGGAAACTGGCTTCTCAGGCGGTCGTGTGCCAAGTGACATTTCAGAAGGGTCCCTAATGACAAATGGGGCATGGATGCATTCTCTGATTCCTGCTGATGCCAGCCACCCCTCCATTTCTCCCAGGTGTAAATGTCAAGTGTTGAGATATCAAGTTTGCTGAAAGTGAGGCATTTGCATCCTGAGTCCCGGTGCTCTTTCCTGGTGAGAGCAAGATGCACATTTTGATGGAATCAGCCAGACTCACCTTCACCAGTGAGTTCTCCAGACCATAGTCACCTGCAACCATCAGATCCCCTCTTTGCCTGGTGGGTTCATCTCCCAGTGCTGCCATAGGATGTGCCGCACACTGGGTAGCTTGGGAGGAATTGACTTTCCGACAGCTCTGCAGCTGGAATTGCAAAATGGAGGGGCCAGCAGGGTGGTGCTCCCTCTATAGGATGCAGGGAAAGGACTGTTGTGGTCTCATGCCCCAACTTCCATGTGCCTCCCACTCCTTTGGCTTGCAGGTGGCCATCTTCTCCCATGATCTCTATGCTGTCTTCAAATTGTGCTCATTAACAGCAGGAGAGAGAGCAAAACAGTGTTACCAAGGGAATCTGGACAGATGGCTTTCCCTTGAATATGGGGTGAGTTGGCTTTTGATGGAGAGATGTTGACCAACAGGGCAACCAGAGGAAGACCTGGAGGTGGCCACAACAGAACAGGTACAGAAGCAGCAAAGCACATGTCTAGGTGGTAGGGAACCCAAGCCATACTCACCAACTTAGGCAATGTTTTAGAGACATTGCACAGTAAGGGAAGGTTTTAAAAGAAGGAATGGCCTGTAGCCATCTTGATCTTAGGCAGAACAAACAGAGTAGAAGGTTGCCAGAGAAGCTATGCTAACACAGCAGGCGGGGCAATGGCTGTGGGATAGAGGAGAAGACACCAATGGAGTGGATCACATTTACTGGCAACTGCTGGAGAGGAATGCCAAAGCAGATGAATGAACCTGCCCAACAGGGGAACAGAACTTGGATAATGCCTCATCTCAGAGCCTCCTCTGTACCTAGAAGCCAGTCCTGGACTGAAGCTTTGCAGCTCAATTCCCCCGCAAAATGGCTGGGCCTGAGACCAGAACTGCTCAAACTGGACTACACATTGGAACCACTTGGGGATTTCAACATTAGGAAAGGCCAGGACCCACTCCCCCAACCCTCCCACAGAGAATGTGGTCTGACACAGGGAGAGGCCTGAGCAGTGGAGTGTGTGGACACTCCTCTGTGGATGCAGTGGGGAGTCAGGTTGAGAGGCCCCGGCACTGCAGAGGCCCTTCCTGCAAAGCCAGGCTGCCAGGTCACTGTCAAGTTGCCGTCGGTTACTCATCTGTGTGGCTTATGCCCTAGGTAGTAAACTCCCTGAGGACAAAGCTGCTGGATTTTAGTCTTTGAAGGGCCACTCTGCTATTTGTAAATTCTAGCTGCCCCAGCTGATAGGGAACCCAGGGAGTTCAGAGAATTATAACTCTCATTGCCTGCCATACCTTATCACAGTGGTTCACTGCCGGGTGCGGCGTGCATGCTGTGCAGAACTACCTTGACCCAGAACCCCCACCACATGCTCTCCACCCTTCAGCCAGCTAGGGAGCGCACATGAGGTGTGGATGTCAGCAAAGCTACCTCACTGTGGAGGACCTACTGGGGAATTTGTTTCCTTTGTCCTTTCCAGCATCTACAACCACAGCATCTACAGCTTTGGAATCTTTAGCTCAGGGCCCTTTGCTCCATCATCAAGATGAGGAGTGTAGTCCCTCATCTCTGACTCTCCTCTGCCTCTACGGCATGACCACCTTCTCTTGTCTCGAATTACCCTCCAAGCAGACACTTGGGTTGCATTTGGTATGAAAGGATGGGCCAGGATGGACCAGGATGGCCAGGACGGGCCAGGATGACTGCTGTCTCCAGATCCTAAGTTTGATTGCATCTGCCAAGGCCTTTTTACCTTCTGAGATAACATGCACAATTTCAGGGTTTAGACCCTGGGCAATGTCTCAAGGACCGTTATTCAGTTGCCCCAAAAGTCCTGATTCTCTGCACTTTGTCACCTTAGAAGCTCATGACCCAGTGACATCAGGAATGAATGCATAGGGAGTGTAAAATGGAAGCATTGAGAATCTAAATCTTATTGTCTTAGGAACCAGACTTGTAGGGACCCAGAAAGAGAGCTGTAGGCAGGACATGGAGAGCCAGGTATGGAGGGACTCTGCTGTGTAGCTTCTAGAATACACATCAGTTCATGTCCCCACAAGCCTGCACCTAGGTCTCTCTCCACTCCTGGGCTTTCCATTTCTCTCAAAATTCCTCCCCCTCCCAGCTCTCCTCTCATGACCTCTTATCATATCTTGTTCTGCCCCTAAATTTGCGCTTAGCATTCTTGCATTGTCTGTGCCCATGTGATGCTCTTTTTCTTTCATTAGACTTAAAATCCAGGCTAGCTCTAAACCTGGCTGTATCTCCGCATCCTTAGTGTGCCTCCCAGGATAGAAGCTAGCCCTTAGTGGGTGCTCAAGTATCAGTTAGTTGAATAGAGAACTGATTCAGATCAATAATAGGTGACTGAAAGCCATGCAGTCTTTTTGCTGAGGATATTGGCTTATCAGGGAAACTTGGTGGGTCTTGATCACTGCTGTGTGTTCACTGCCTTGACCAGAGTCCTGCTGGTGAGGATTGGGGGAAGCAAAGAGCTGTCTAATGGTGAGGGTTCAGAGGGTAGAGTGAGTGGGGTTTGATTAAGAGCCTTGGGGTTGTATCTAGGAGACCCTGAGAGCTCATTAGAATTGGAATGCAATTCAGTGGAGAATGAAGAGGTATCCCAGATCATCAGAGAACAGAGAAAGAGAAGAAACCCAAAGACTGAAGGAGATCTATCTGGCAGTAGGCACAGATTGGGGAGAAGTGAAGAATGGGTATGTGGTTCCATTCCAGCAACCCAGGCAAGGTGCAATGACAATGCCTAATTGTATGGGACCCATCAGGAATGTAGAAGCAGATGGAAGTGCTTGGATTCAGACTGAGAGAGCAGAACAAGCGCATGAGTGCAGGTAGCACCCCCAGGCAAACATGCAGAGCAGAACAGGAAGGGGCGGCCAGGACAGGTGTGCTTGTCACCCAGAATGACAGGCAGCTCGGTGTCCCCTAGGTGAGGGATCACAAATGAGGAAACCCGGTGACCATTTTGACTTAGGACAAGTTGGATTGGC
The DNA here is from genome assembly GCF_030435755.1 of Ochotona princeps. NCBI lineage: Eukaryota > Metazoa > Chordata > Mammalia > Lagomorpha > Ochotonidae > Ochotona > Ochotona princeps. The sequence continues at coordinate 14,831,067 of NC_080840.1, read as the reverse complement.
CTAAAGATGAGACATCCTGTTCTTTTTACCTGATTGTGTTGGTGTTATTATCTACATGACCATATTTATTAATGATCCATTTATTATGGACTTAGATATGGTTTTACTTTGTTTTGCGCATTAACACTAAGAACATAAACTGAATCAGGCTAAGGTGTTTAGTGATGGGCCTTGGGGGGAAGTAATTGGGATTAGATAAGGTCTAATTAGGTTTAGAAAATCGAAGTGGAGCCCCCATTGATTCCTGGTGGCTGTGTAAGAAGAGAGCCTACATAATCACTCCTACACACTTCCTGGCTCTTGACACATGATGCCCTCAACTACCTTAACGTGAGGCCAGCAAGAGGTCAACCCCAGATGCCACCTCTTTCCTTTGCGTCTCTCTTGTGTCTAAGAAAGCACGCTCAGTATTATTTAGTTTCTTATCCTTACATGCCCATGACTCATCGGCTTTCTCAAGAAGTAAAGAAAGATCAGTATAAACCTAGCAGTGCAGGAAGCTACACTGTTGTTTGCAATGGACTAACCCTCATATCCTGTGCCACTGAGAGGGAAAACGCCAGGGCCCAGAAAGGCTCTGGCCCCAGTCCCTGCCTCAGGGCTGCAGTTACCCCAGGGAGGCAGCAGTCTTCCCTGTAACCTGTACAAACCAGAGGATGACAGCAGGGTGCATGCATCATACTGGTGCTGAGACAGAGGAATCAAGTGCTAGTATTTCCCCATGCCCTCGAGGCAGCTGCAGGAGGGCACACTACACACCATGCACACTACAGGTGCACAGTCAGCACCTGTAGTCACTTGCTACTCTCAGCATTGTGGCATGCAGAAGCCTTGGGGAAGCCAGATGGAACACACAGCCACTGGTTTTCTGCCACAAGCTGCCAGTTTATGAACTTGCTTTGAAAAGCACAAGAGCAAAGGGTGGCTAGCACTGGGGCACAGCATTGATCCACAGCTTAGGACGCCCACATCCCGTATATAACCGGTGAATTGAGTCCCAGTTGCTCCAGCTTCAATCCAGCTTCATGCAGCAGGTGGGAAAGCAGCAGAGGATGGCCGAAAGAGTTGATTCCCTGCCACCCAGGTGGCAGACCCAAATGGAGCCCCCAGCTCCTGGCTTCAGCCTGGCTCAGCCCTAACAGTTGTGACCATTTATAGAGTGAACAAGAAGGAAATTCTTTCTCCCTATCTCTCTCTGTCACTCTACCAAATAAATAACTAGATTCCATGAAAGGAACTGTGAAAGAATTCAAGCTCCTATAAGCTCTTTGTTGCATTCCACCAAATAGACAATCAAATCCTTCTAGAGCCTTCCACACTGGAAACACAAGGTGAAAATTTTGGAAGTAGTCCTTAAAGAGACCTTCTCTTCCACTTTCTACTGCATCCCAAATGGGTTGCTTAGCACCATACTACACTGGGAAGGAAGCAGGGATGGCTGGGACACCTGCAAGTCCCAGGGCTTGGTCCATCTGCCGAGGCCTCATGGTGCCAGCAAGTCCAACTAGAATTTCCGAGCTCTCAGACCAGGCTGGATCTAAGTGAGCACGGGCGCCTTTTCTGGCCTTAGACTGTGTTTGGGAGCCATTTTTCAGCCTACCTCCCTGAGTCCCCACGCAAAGAGATGTAGAAACCTGGCCTGGGGATGCGGTTTAGATCTGTGTGTGTTTTGTCTGGGATTTGACTGGCTCAGATGAATGTCTTTGTAGAGGACATTCTACCAGAGAATAAGAGTAAGCCTTCAGCCTTTATCCAAGGCTTTGAGATGAAGGGAAGTCTCTTCGAGGTGGAGATGAAAGGGGTTCAAGAGAAAGCTCTGAGTTTGGCAATGCAGAGGATGGGCTGACAGGCTGGAGGAGGGGACTGGGCGGGGGAGAAGGGAGAAAGAGATCTGACAGAAAGAATTTGAGCAACCACTAACATCATCACCACCCCCCACCCCACCCCACCCCGTCTCACCCAGATCTGTGCTTGGGGAGCAGAGAAATCTCACTCCTCACTCGGCCTCAGAAAAACAGTGTGAACAAATCACCCAGTCAGAGGAAAATGAAAAGGTTACACTAGGAATTGTCAATATAATAAATCCCTGTGGTCTCACAGCCTCTAAATGTTTTGATAGCAGAGTGTGATGGGTTGTAAATCAGACTAGACCCATCTTAAACAGTTGATAGTGCCTCATTTATTTACATATGTGACACATCTCTTTTTTTTTTCCGTCTCAACTACATTTTATTTTCTCCTACTTTCACAAACATATCACTCTTCCCGCCCTGGTTCTCTCTCTCTCTCTCTCTCTCTCTCTTTCTGTGTGTGTGTGTGTGAGAGAGAGAGAGAGAGAGACAGAGAGAGAGAAAAAAGAGAGAGAGGTGGGGAAGAAAAAAATGTAGTGATGGCTGTTAGGATTTGTTCTGTACAGAGAAAGAATATTTTGTGTTGGAGAAGAAGTAGCATTGGGAATTAACTGCAAAAATAATGAAGCCACTTGGCTTCAAAATGCCTCTTCATCTTTAATTTTATTGCTTTTTATGAGATTATTCCTCAGTAAAAAGGGGGGAGCAATAATATCACAGCATGATAGATTGTGATCTAACACTCAGGCATACACAATTACCTGATTTTCTTGGATTTGCATATAGAATCATAAACAACCTCAAGCTCAAATTCAGCTCGTTTTTGTTTCTACCTGCCATCCATCCTAGTGGAGGGGCCCTCATTTCATTGTCAACACTGCTAACATGCGGAGGTTTCTGGTGTAGTGACGAAGTCTTTACAAGCGTGATCCTGCAAAATCCCCAGGGAGTCATTGGTCCTGGGTTTATAGATAAAAAAGCCTGACCCGGGAGAAGGAAAGTAGCTCACCCAGATCTCAAACCCTAGAAATCCAGCCTGGATCTGCTCTGAAACCAGATCCTGTGGACTAACCCACTCTACTTAACTGGCTTCTCCAGGATCAGGCCAGTTCAAATCTCGCTGAGCCACCCTGACCTTGAGACATGTACAGCCCGGCAGGTCCCTTGTCGCCAGGAGAGCTGCCTCTAGGGGCACTTCCCCTGCCTTGCAGGAAGCAAGCACAGGAGCCCGGTCCTCTCATTACACTGACACATCTGTCCTTTCTCATATCTTGTGATGGTGACCTTGACCAACAGACAGTGTGGGCCACCTCTGAGATGCCCCCTCCAGGGGAGCTTCCTCCACACCAGAGCTCAGCACTGGGGTGCCAGCCTACTGGATATCAAGACCAGCTTCCCTTTGGCCACTTTGAAATGCTGCATGCTGAAGGGTTTTTTTAACCCCCTTCATTAAAATTATTTAAAAATCTTTCTTCTAGTCTTTGATCTGGACCCACAAATGACTCTCCCCGCCCCTGTTTTTTTTAGAAGGGGGATACTGTTCAGAGCTCTCAACTCATCTCAAGTTCATCACTTCCTAGATTATTATACTAAGGAAAAGAAAGTTGTTTCCACTATAAATCCATCAAAGAGGGGTTTTTTTCTGTTCATACTGGTAACTGAAAAATAGTACTTCTCAGTGAAGCTTAAGACCTTTCATAAAGTCCTGTGGGGAGAATCAGACTGAAGAGTTTAAAAATGATTTGACCATGGATGTGGCAGGTGGCACATAACCAATGCATCTCCTCTCCTCTCACTGCGACCCACATGCACACCAGAGCTGACATGTGGCTCTCACCTTAGCCATCCTCTCCTCCAGGGGCTCGCCCCAGTTTTTTCATGGAGCAAGCTCTTCTTCACCGTCATGCCAGTTGGATTTTTTTTCGTGCATTTGAGAGACAAAGATCTTCCATCTGTTGGTTCACTCCCTAACATGTCAGTAACCAGCAGGTCTGGGATAAAATAAAGCCAGGAACCTGGAGCTCCATCTGAGTCTCCCAGGAAGGTGGCAGAGACCCAACTTTTCAGACTACCACCTGCTGCTTCCCAGGGTGCCGTTTCACATGAAGTCATATCAGAATCCAAGCGGAGTCTTGAACCCAGGAACACCAATGGAGGCTGAGGCCTTCCGAGCAGCATCTCTGCTGCACCCAGCCCTGGATCAGAGTTTAGCAACCTTCACGCAGCACTTCCCATTACCTGTGAGTGATTTGTTCTCACTTCCCGGCCACCTTTCCTGGACTGTCCACAGAGCAGGAATCTTACATCTTCCTCCCTAAATATGCAAAACAGTGGCTGACACACAGCAGGCACTCAAAAATGAAAGGTGAATGAACTGTGTTCTTTTCTCCAGTTATCTTTCTGGTTCTAGGACCCAAGCTGCCCTGATTTCCATCTCCTTTAAGATGCCTGGCATTGTGGTTTAGAGGGTAAAGCCTCCTGCAACACCAGCGTTCCATATGGGCACTAGTTCATGTCCAGGCTGCTCCGCTTCTGATCCAGTTCCCTTGCTATTATCCTGAGAAAAGTAGCAGAAGATAGATCAAGCCCTATGGGAAACCTGGACGAAGCCCCTGGCTCCCAACTTCAGTCCAGCTTCTGCCTGACATTGCACTGACTGTTGTAGCTATCTGGGGAGTAAATTAGCAGATGGAAGATTTCTCTCTCTCTCTCTCGCTCACTCGCTCACTTGCTAACTCTGACTTTCACACAAATAAATAAACCTTAAAATGAAAAGAAGAAAAGGTACTAGGTTGTTTGAGGAGTGGTGTAAGAAGGTCAAGGTTAGCAGAGTTGAGCACCCCTTCACTACTCGTTCCCAATGCTCCAAAAGCAAGGATATTGTGATCGGACTCAGGTTTAGAAACATGACATTCAGCACTGGCATCTGCCATGAGGTACATGGCGGCAAGAAACCTCTTGCTAAAAATAAAGCTTCAGAGTTTGGGAGTGGCTAGCGCTGTTCCTGATGGGCGAGACACAGGGTTATCCCTGTAGAAATGTCACTGCTGCCTTTCTGAAGGCAAAAGAGTGGTGTAGAACTACAGGCAACATGACAAGGTGGCAAGTGAGCCGGGGAGGGTGTTGCAGATGGCTTGCCACCCAGCACCTGTTGTAACAGCAGAAGCAGAGAACTGATGTTTTACAAAGAAATGGTGCCCCCAAAAAAAGAATACTTTGCATGACAGGTAACAGAAAACTGACATAAACCCACAACAGCATGGAAAAGTCCCTAAGGCAGGTGTACTGGACCCCACAGCTGCATCTGGGTTTTCCCGGAATGGCCTCTGCATGTCTTGAGTCAACTCCCAGGAATGGTCCCCTTGCAGTAGCAAGGCAGCCACCAGCCCTTCTGGGCTGACAGTTCATCCTGTTGGCGGCTCCAGTGGTTCCAACACTAATCACAGCGAGCATTCCCATTAGTCCTTCTGTTCTTACGCTGCCAGAGGTCATTCCTCAGTCACTCTCCACCTCTGCAAGACACAAGATTCTGACGGGTCAGGAGGCAGTCCCACACCCACTGCTCAGGGTTCCACGTGGGCCAACAGTGACCAAAAAAAGACTTTCTTTAGAAAAAGTGGCGGTTCTGTTGCCGGAGGATCAGGCAGGGATGCTAGATGAGCAGTTCTGGTCGAGGGAAGAGGGCAAGAGGGACTGAAGAAGCCGAGAGCAAAGCAGTGCTGAATCAGATCTGCAGAAGCCAAGTCGGAGCACCTGTTGCCTAACGAACTGTGAGGTGAAGGAGGAGAGACGGGAGAAGGAATCTGCAATCTCCAACCTGAGGGACTCAGTAGACTGTGATAAGAACCATTCAACCCAGTGCAGTAGCCTAGCAGCTAAAGTCCTCACCTTGCACATGCCAGGATCCCTTATGAGCACAGGTTCTAATCCTGGCAGCCCCACTTCCCATGCAGCTCCCTGGTTTTGGCCTGGGAAAGCAGCCGAGGATGGCCCAAAGCCTTGGGACCCTGCATTCACGTGGGAGGCCAGGAAGAATCTCCTGGCTCCTGGCTTCGGATCGGCTCAGCTCCAGCCATTGCAGTCACTTGGGGAGTAAATCAGCAGATGGAAGATCTTCCTCTCTGTCTCTCCTCCTCTCTGTATATCTGACTTTCTGATAAAAATAAATAATATCTTTGGGGGGAAAAAGAAACATTAGAGTGGAAAGTTGGGAATCAGGACCACTTCAGAGAGATACAATTTGGGAGACACGTGGCAAGCTTGGTTCTAGATGAGTTCAATTGGAGGTGCACAAGAGACTGCCCCTGACCCCCCCAACACACACACACACTGCTGGTCATGGATTGCTGGACAGGCATGTTAAAAGAGGCTCTGAAGGCCACCCAGGCTAGCCCCTGCCAAGTCACCCCGTCAGAAACACCTCCTAAGTAGGAACAAGTGAGGAGTTGTTTTCCAAAAGAGTGGGAAGGGAGCACTCATGGGTTTTTTTTCATGTGTTTCTCGGATTTTATGAATCATCTTGGTCCCAGCGACAAATGTCTGCGGTCCATCCTGTCTCCTTACTTACAGTCCTCAGCTGGGGAGACAGGCAGGCTGGGAAGGTTGGTTTGGAAGTGTTATCTTCAAGGAGGAATCAGGCACTTTGGGATGGAATGAGGGAGGATGGAGAAGAGAGAGGAGAGGGCCAAGGTTATTGTCTTGGTCCAGTGTCTGCAGTTGTGACAGAACAGTCAAGACTGAGTCATTAAACAGATGAGAGATTTCTAACAGGTCTAGGGGATGGGGAGTGTGAGAGTGTGGCAGGGACCCCTGGCAAGGGCCTTGCTGCATCACAATGGGATGGAGAGCATCACGTGGGGAGGAAGCTGCATGCACAAGACAGTGTGGGAATAAGAACACCTGGGAAAAAGAAGACCTCACGAGAGAATGGTGTGCACCCATTCAGAGACATGGAACCCTTACGCTCTAACCCCCTCTTAAAATTCCCACCTCCTGATACCACGACAATGATGGTGAGTTTTGGAAGCAGTAATCCTCCCATAGCAGGCCAGAAGATACACCCATGGTGGATGAAACTAGAAATGGAAGCCAAGAAGGAGTGGCCAGGAGAACTGCAAGCCCAGCCCACAGAAACCAAGGAAGGGAACTGGGAGACAGTTGTTTGTTCCATGGAGTCAATACTGTGGAAAAGAGTCAACGGAGCCACCAGGACAGAATCTGCAGACGTGCGGCATGACCTGTGCAATGAGCAGTGGCCCATGCTAATGTCCTCTGCAAAGTTCAGCGGTAAAATCATGTTAACAACGGGAGCCCAAGAACTCATTCCAAAACAGGCCCAGAGCCAAAGACTGGACACTCCCAGGAATCCCCTCATGTGGGCCCACCCTCACCCTCAGACGTGGAAAAGCTAAGGCCTCGAAGACCAAGGGAGCTGGCTATTGGTCATGGACAGGGGTGACACCAGACCCAGAAGGTTTGTGCCTGTATCTTCTGCTCGAGGACCACTGTTCACAGTGTGTGGAGGTAGTGGAGGAATGGCACATTGTGGGAGATTTGGTCTCACTTTTCCTGTCTGCTTCATTTTGTTTACTTTTGGGGATACATCACAGTTTGAAGTGTTTGTAACCCCAAGGGGAAGGAACCCAGAGAAGGGAGACCAGACTGAGAGCTGAGTGACTGGGGAGAAAGGTATGTGAATATGGTGGAAAAAAGTTGTCATCCTGTGACCTGGATCATGGGATTTTGGTGGTCACAAAGGCAAAGCTGGGAAAATGAAAAATGATGCAGCCGTTACTAGAGTATATTCAATAGGCAGGAATGAAAGAAGAGCAGAAGCTCTCCAGGCAGTGCGACTCACCAAGATGAGGTGGTACAAATGCTCAGCACTCCTACCAGGGTCGGCAGCCAACAGGGCTGTACAGGGGAGGGTGGGGTAGACCGTGAGGAGAAGAGCACGGAGCATCACCTGCATATACTTTGTCACCGGTGCTGGCTAACTCATCAAAGTCTCAGGGACTCCAGACTCTGCAGGATGAGTAACCCCATTTTACACCCACAGGAACTGAGGCTGGCCACAGTGCATGACTGGGCTGCATTTTTGGTGTTTTCTGAGCTGCAAGGGAGTTTGGGGGCTTTCAAGTGGGCCTCCCTGCCTCCTCTGCTATGATTCATGCCAAGGATGTTGCTATCAGCCTGTGCCCCCTCCATCAACTAAGTGGACATTAATAGAGCCCTGTGTGGGCCAAGTCTGCCTATCAAAGGGCCAAAAGGGTGCGAGTCTTGGAACTCCTTGTTTCTAAGTATCAGAATGCACTTTGGATTACAGGCTCATGGAGGTCCCAAAGGGGATCCACCTGCTCACACATCATTGGCTCCCTCTGCCCTCTGAGTACTGACAACCCCATCTTGAAGATACCATGCTATCCCTTCACTGGCAGCACAGCTTCCTCTCAGAGCCCTGTGCCACCTGGCTGGGCTGAGTGAGGAAGCCACGAGTGTCATCTTGTCCATCAGCAACTCACACAGCTACTTGGTCAGGAGAGACCCTGCATCTTCGTCCTGCCATAGAGAGCCCCTTGGAGTGGCAAGGTGGAACAGACATCACAATTCAAACTAAATCTTCCTCTTTTGAGCTCTCCCAGAGGAGACAGGTGCCTGGGGATTGGTAGGAAATGCAGACGCAGCATCAAGGTAGGAGTGTTTGACATCAACAGCCGCAGCCCACTCAGCAGCAATGGAGCAGAAGCTATGAGCTGGCATACCCACTGCTCAGTTGAACATCCCAATGGGGGGACAGGATGGGCATCAGGACTGCTGTAGGAGAAATAGACCAAGCATGTATACAGCATGCTTGGGTTGGACTAGATGAACAAACCTGTTAACACTGTATGAATTGGGGGCCAGCCTTGTGGTACATTGGGTTGAGTCACCTCCTGCAATGCCCGTTCAAGTCCTGGCTGCTCCACTTCCAATCCAACTCCCTGCTAGTGCACCTGGGAAAGCAGAAGATGACCCAAGTACTTGGGCCCCTGTCACCTACATATCTGGGGAGTAAGCTAGCAGATGGACACTCTCTCTCACTTCTCTGTCTCTCTTATTCTCTCACTCTCTGTCTTCTTCTCCCTGTATCTCCCTCTTTCTCTACAGTTCTACGTTTCAAATAAATAAATAAACCATTTTTAAAGTGTTCTGTGGACAACTAAGCAATGCAAAAACCAGACACAAACAGCAAGACGTAGCTTCTGAAAGCTCAGTTCACTGGATTGTGAACCTCACTGCTGCTGTAGTGAAGTCTTTGCGGACTCTGTGGTAGAGCCCCCCGCAAGCTGGGTCTTCTCTCTCCCAAGGTCATTGCTTGTGCGATGCATTCTCTGTCTCTACATCACCCTCCACAGAGTTTGTCTGTGCCCTAGGGAGTATACAATACTCTACTCCAACAACAGTGTGGGGAGCCTGAACCGCATCTGGTTTCCACTGCGGCCCACGTTGCAACCAGGAAACTCCCCCATCTTCGTGGGACAGAGTTAGCCTCAGCCCAGCCACTTCTGAACTAGAAGAGGCTGAGGTGACTGACATTCTGTCACTAAGGCCACCAGAACCTGCAGCTTCTCAGAGTCCTGCAGCAGCTGGTTACACATTCAGATGGCCAGACGGACCTAGAGCTCAGCAGGTTACCACACGCATGTGCCCTATCAGAGTCCCTTGGGTGAGCTCTGCTCCTGACTCCTGCTTCGTGCTAATGTGGATGCTGGGAGGCAGCAGTAGAGGCCCAAGCACTGGGGTGGGCAACAAGCAGAACGTTCCCAGCTCCCAGCCTCAGCCTCAGCCTAGCCCCAGTCACATTGCAAGCATTTGGGGTGCAGACCAGAAGGCGGTAGCTCTCTCACTTTCACTCCCTTGCAAAAACAAGAATCATTTATCAAAAAGAAGCCCAGATTCCTAGGCCCTGGGCCTGGATGTTTGGGTTTTAATAAATCTGAGCTGGGGTCCAAGAATTGGTATTTACACAAAATACCCCAGTGAATTGCAATGGCTTGGGAGCCACCCCCTAAAATCCAGTTTAGACTGAAGGTGGGATGGAGAGAAAACTTGGGGTTATCAGCAAGTTTTCAGGAGCAGTCCCCATTTAACTAGCAAGAAAGGAGGAAGCAATGGCCGAGGTAAGTGAGAAGCGAACTGGGTGCAAACCCAGAGCCCCTGCCTTCCCAGCCTTCAGTCTCTCTCCATACCCCCACAACATAACCCCAACACACTTCCTCTGAGGTGAGGAGTCTGCTGCAGTGTCTTGTTGCAATTTTAAAACACAAAAGAACAAGCCTTGCCATCCCCACCCCCCACTCCCAAAGAAAATCCCCCCTTGATGAGCTGCCGTGGAGTCTGTTAACAGCTCTGTGGAAGACCTCACCAAGCTAAAGGCCTGTGTTTGGGCTTTGATGTCTTGACAGGATGCTGCCTTTGAAAACTCCCAGAAGGCCCTGTCATTGCCCCTGACGGCCCCAGCAAAAGGCTCAGAAACAGCGGTCCACCTCAAAATCCAAGGTGTGATTCCTGCCAGGTGAGCTGTTGGGCACTCCCTGGGCTTGGAGGAGCATGTGCTCTGTCCCGGAGACCCACAGCCCCCTGGAAAGGATGCTAGTGCTCAATGTGGCCATTTGACCCAGTTTCCCTCCTCCCTAGGGGAGCGGGGAGAGAAGGGGCTGCAAGCTGCTTGCCAGGAAAGGTCAGGGAAGACCATCACCCTGACTCGGGTAACAGCGGAGAGTACTGCCTCTCACTGCTGTGTGCACAGCCCACCTTGTAGCAGGTTTCCAGCCAGGAGCTTGCTGGAGCTTGCACTCAGACCCTACTCAGATGATAAAACTGGAGACTGTATTTTACCAGGTGGTTCATCTGCACCTGCAGTTTGTGTCCCACCTCTGAGGCTCTGAGGGTCCAAGGCCCAGGTCTGCAGGGAAGGTTTCAGAGACATGAAATGTGGTGCGTGGTGTGTACCCGGAAGCCTATGATGTCAGCTGCCATCATCCCTGCAGAAATGTTTGTGGAAGAATCAGTCGCTGCATTTCAACTCCCTATCCATCATCCAGACCACTCATCCATGGGGAAGGGAGGCCAGACTGAGTGGCAGAAAGTTCCAGATGGAACATGGTGGGCTCCTGACAACTGAAAGGAGAAGCTCACAGCTGTAGGGAAGGGTGATTGGGCCTTGGCTGCTTAACTGGAAATTTGTTGATTACTGCTCAGCTGCTTGGGCGGAGGGTTCTTCCCTTCCAGCCACAGACAGCCCATCTGCTTCAGCAGCTCCATCTAGAAAACCGTGTCCCTCCAGTGCCCAGGAAGGAAATCCCAGCTCCTTAGCAGGGCATTCAATACTCTTGCCAACCTAGTCCTGGCCTGGCTTCTTCGGCCTCCTCCACCTCCAGTCCTGCCCTCACCCCTTGCTCCTTGTCCTTCCTTGGGCATTTTCTCCCTGCCCCGCTTGCTCTGGCTGTCGGTTTGCCCTGACTGGCGCCGCCCGTTTCTCTCCAGGCAGGACCCTCTCCACCTTTGAAGTCCTGCTTAGCCAGGGTGGGCTGTGTGTGGCCAGGCCAAGGACACAGGGTTTGGAAAGACTGCTCAGGTCCTGGCTGGACCGTGAACCAGGCATATGACCTCAGGCAAGGCACTTGTCACCTCCTGGCCTTGACCATGTCAGCTGCTGTTGGAGGCCGATGACACAATGCTTTGCGAAGTGATGTAAAGACTCCTCAGGAACATATAGACAGTTTCCATGAACAGTGGCTGTTTTTCCAAGAAGGGAAAAGCGACCTCTGCCCCTTAGTCTTTATCTTCTCCCAACCTGTCCCACAGAATTTAGTCGTGCAAATTCTGTCTCCTTGTTTTTGCAACATTTGCATGTCCCCCTGTCACGTGCTCATGAGGCGAGTCCCTGAGCAGCCCACTTAACCCCGCAGGTAACCCCTCTCCTCTTGCTGCCTGATTCTTCTCCATGGTGACATGCCCAAAAGCAGCCATTTCTGTCTGCCTGCTATGTCCTCAATACCTAGAACCACATCTCGCATGTGTTGGTTATGTGAAGTAATTTCTCATGCCATGAAAGGGCATTCGGATGGTGTGGGGTGCCCTTCCCAGCTGTTATAGACTGAATTGTGACCCCAAAAATTCATATGTTAAAGCCTTCACTCACACACATACACACATACTCACACACACACACACTCACACTCACACACACACTGCTCCCAAGATCTTCAATGAGATCACTCAGACTGGATGAGGTCTTTGGGGTGGGCCCTTACATATTGTTTACTCCAAGGTTCTGCCATTTCTTATTGCATGCTTAGGGGTCCTTTGAGGTGCATGACAAATGCTGCAGTACATGAAAGGAAAATTGAGCTAATATGAAAACACACAGAGGAAGCAAGAGTGGCCCTGATGGTGTGGCTTCTTCGCCAAGGACTCGGTGTGTGGTGCTCTGGGTTATCCTGCGAGGGGCAGGCCTCACAGATGGCAAGGGGCTACGAGGAGAGGAGATGCCAATGAGGCGTGCTTCTTGTCTCTCCGCTCCCTCAGAGTACCACAATCTTGTGGGTGCTTAACTCTGACTTGCGTAAACACCCCTACCCACTATAGGCAGGGATAAGGCACTGCCCCCTTTAAATGGATTTTTTCCAGGTTAGCATCAATGTTTCTGTGCCTAGTTCAGACTCACTATGGAAGCTGGCCCAGGAGACCCCTGGTCCTACTAGCATACTTGCCACTCTCAGTGGAAGGGACTGTGTCCAAAGCAATTCTTCACGTGCCTTTTATTCATTCATTCATTCAAGGTTTATTCCTTTTTGCCAGCTTTAACCCAAACTTCGCACAAAATATTATTAGCCTCCGTGCCGGGGAGATCCAGGCCTGATGGTGCTGGTCCTAACCTTGATGAAGGCTCATAGACCCTCCAAAATGCAGGGGCCAGCCTGCTACAGCTCTGCAGACACACGGAGACCCCTGACCCAGTGTGAGGCTTCCTAAGGCAGTGTACCTCCACCAAAGGCACCCTGAACTTTTCAAAGCCCCTGTCTATCCTAAGCACTCCTACATTTTCTTCCTTGCCATCTTTTCCTTCCTCTCGGACACACAGCGCTCTGCTGTGGATTCCTGGTTACTGGAGGAGTTTGAGAAGACACTGTTTATTTTGAAGCACAGGCTTGGGAACTCAGAAGCATTCAGGCGATTTCGTTTGCCTCATTTCTTGGGCTCACTTGTCAACAGATTGGAATCACTCTAGCTACAGGCAGTTTCTTCAAGAAAGATCTTTTTCCTCTCCTGCACCCACTCCCGCCTGGTGCCTTTGTTCTGCAGGAGAAAAATCTCACTTGGCTCTGCTTGAAAATTGTGACTCAAATCCTCTGAGCTCCTTGGCCCCAGTGAGAAGTGGCCGTGGTATCTTCCTCTTATGGAAAAGTCCCCTACTCGCTCACACAAGGCTACTTCTAAACACTCTCGGAAAACAAAATTAAAATATGAGGGGTTTTTTTAATTATTGAAATAGATACAGGGATTTTTATTTATAATGTATATATACCACTGACTTTCTGAATACCCTAGTATATACAAAAATTTTTTTACTCTATTTGTCAAAAATCAACTTTTGAAAATGTTGCAGACATACAGAGATCACCTATCCACTGATTTAGTTGTGGCTGCAACAGCCACAACTACCACGCCAAACCCAGACGTAGAGAACTCCACCCAGGTAGCCACATGGCCGCCCATCACCTGCTGCCTCCTATGGTGTGCATTAGCACAAAGTTGAGATCAAGACTGGAGCCAGTACTCAAACCCAGCTGAGGAATATTGGTATTTCAAGAGCCATTTTTCTAGGTCAAATACTTACCTAAACTTGCTTTATTTCCATTTCCACAGGGTTTTTTTTTAAGGCATATTCTATTTATTTGAACTACAGAGACAGGAGGAGAAACAGAGAGAGAGAGCAAGAGCAAGAGAGAGAGCTTCCATCCGCTGTTCAATCCTGAAATGGCCACAATGGCCAGTGTTACACCAAACTAAAGCCAGGAACCAGGAACTTCTTCCGGTTCTCCCACATGGGTGCAGAGTTCCAAGTACTTGGGCCATCTGCTGCTGCTTTCCCAGGTGCATTAGTAGGGAGCTGGATCAAAAGTGGAGCATCCAGGTTTTGAACCAGCACCCAGATGGGATGCCACCTTAGGGTGGCAGCTTAACCCACTATGGCACAGCTCCCACATCACTCATGAATATTTTGAGTCCTCTCCCAAACCCCCAGTGCACATGCACACGCACTCCCAAGCATCTGTTCACAGGAGATCTCTCCAGACCTCCTTGTTCGTCTGAGCTGCAGCGCCCCTCACCTCCCTGCAGTTGATCTAATGTTGAAACAATAATTGTGGGAAGCAGACTGCACATGCCGTGGGTGGGGTGCTGCTCTAGGCTCTGGGAAGCTGCATTGGAAAGACTGTGCTTGGGAGTGCCTGTGCTAGATTCGCACACCTCGCCTAAGACACCCCTCCAGAGCTGTAGAAAGGCCACTATGGAACTGTATTCGTTTCTTTCGCTGTCATTCATTTAAACCCAAAGAACCATGTGTGGCTGGTGGCCATGGAATCAGGCCACACAAATCTAAGAGAGACAGCAAGGTGGCCCCTTGTTCTCCTCTACCCACAGGCTATAGAAACACACTGTTGACTGTTGAAAAATGTGCTGAAGAGAGCAAAGCAGGGCGAGGAACTGGGGAGGGGCCTCCCCGTGGGCGGCTACCAGGGAGCTCTGGGATGGAATGTTCTGGCAGGGGTCTGGGAAGGGAGTGATGCTTCTCTGAGCAGCTGGCGTGTGGCGAGTGAGGACAGAGGGAAGCTCAGGCCAGAATCTGCCAGGGCCTGCAGGCAGTCCTAAAGGATGGAGCACACTCAGATGATATGGGCGGTAAGAGAACTGTTCCACACACTGCTGGGATGATGGCAGCTGCTTTGTATTGTAAAACCTCCCCCAGGAAAATCTGGGCTGGAGATGACCAGGGTAGTGATGACAGGGGGCCCAGCCCGAGACGCATTCTGACGACTGAGCCCATGGACCAGCCAGCATGGGCTGAACCAGGCCATGCCCTTGTGGAGCCGGTGACATGGAGGAACCCTAAAGCAGGACAGACCATGTGTGAAAGATGCCATCAGGAGCCTGACATCCATGGGAAAAGGCAGCTGGCCATGTCCACAAAGGACACAGGGGCCTGTGTCCCCAAAGCTGGCCCTGAGGAGCCTATCCCACTTTATCAGCTGATGGAACTGCCTGGCTGAAAACACCCGTGTGTCTCATAACACAGCGGGATTCGGGGTTTGCCAAAGAGTAAGCCTGTCTCCTGAACCTTGCCCCGACTGGCCCCTCAGCAAGGAGCTGCCTCAGCAAGTAGGCCATCCTTCCAGGTGTCAGGTGCTCACTGAACTCCTCTTCTAGCCACTAGCTGCGCTCTCCTGCACACCTGCTGCCCACTGAGACACCCACGTGGCCTAGCCCACTCACCCCCTAGACTGAGTCCTATTCACGCACCGCCACCTCCTAATCAGCAAATGTTCTGCGCTCCCAAAGCACTATTGTTTATGATAACTCAATCAAAATTCTAATAGGATTTTAGCCTATTGTGGATTCTGATTTCTGAGAACAGATGATCAAAATCACCAAGAACAGTTTTTTAAAAAAAGGAATAATTGGGGGCAACTCTATCTTATATTAAAATATACTCAAGAATACAAAATATTTTTAAAAGCAAGATGTACGTGCAGGGTCCAATAGCAAAATCAGATGCACAGATTCGTTAACCCAGAAATGACCCCAGTAGATACAGAAATTCAGTGTGTGTGAATAGGTATTTAACCTAGCAGTTGAGATGCTAGTTCCTCTACCACAGTGCCTGCATTCAAGCCCCAGCTGCTGCTCTAGATGCCAGCTTCCTGCTAATGCAGAACTTGGGTGCAGGTGGCGATGCTCAAATGATTAAACCTCTTCCACCCCACTGGAAGACCTGGATTGAGTTCCTGGCTTTGGCCCAGTCCAAGCCACGGTTGTTTCAGGCAATGAAAAGTGAACCAGGAGGAAGTTCTCTCCCTCCCCTACACTGTCCCCCACTCTACTCTCTCCACCTCTCTTCCTTCTCCCTCCCTCCCTCTTTTTCATTCTGTCTCTCTCATCTTGGCTTTCAAATTAAACTTATTAAATGTTTTTAGTTTGGTATAGAATAAAGGAAGTTTCTCATAAAATAGTGAGAAAAGGACACCATTTTGTGTTATTGAGATCATTTGCAGCCCTCAACAAAAGTGGTTAGGAATGTGTCTTACAGTTTAATTCTCCATCAATCAATATAAATTAGTCCTTTGGGTGGGGGAAGAGCAAAAGGGGTAGGGGTTGTGGCATAGCAGGTCAGGCTCCACTCGGGACCCCCCACTCTCATATTGGAGCACCAGTTCGAGTCCCAGCTCCTTTCTTCCAATCCAACTTGCTACTAATGAATCCTGGAAATGGTGTTTGATGGCCCAGGCTTTGGCCAGCCCTGACTGTTGCAGGCATTTGGAGAATGAACCAGTAGATGGAAGAGTCAAAGTGGCAGGGTAACCTGTTCTGCCACAATGCCTGCCCCACAGCCATGTTTTAAATCAGCAATCTGCTCCATATCTCTAAAAATTCAAGGGAAGTGAAATATTTGTAGTGATGAATTCCCCCCGCCTTTTAGTGTTTTTCTACATTGGTTAAAGGGATTATTTTACCTTTATGGCAAGAAACAACTTTTTGATATCCCTTTTTATATGTTTATTATTTATTTGTATTGAAACAGCAGATGGGATTTACAGAGAGAAAAATCTTGTATTCTCTGGTTCACTCCCCAAATGACCACAATGGCTGCAATGGCCACAATGACAGGAGATGAACTGATCTGAAGCCAGGAGCCTCCTCCAGGTCTCCACACAAGTGCAGGGTCCCAAGGCTTTGGACCATCCTCTACTGCTTTCCCAGGCCACAAGCAGGGAGCTGGTTGGGAAGTGCAGCATCTAGGAACAAAGCCAGTGCCATGGAGATCCCAGTGCTGGCAAGGTGAGGATTTAGCCATTGAGTCATTACACCAGACCCTCATATCCTTTTTCTAACGTCCTTATAAATCCTGCCTACACCCTAGGTGAGCAGCTTCCCTCAAAGGTACCATAAAGAAAAACCTCCTGCACATTCAGAAGCATTTCATCAGCCACCCTTCCCATTTTCAGAAGATCTTGGTGCCTGTTTATTCTTCTGTGTCCCTCTGTCTCTAACGGTAGAGTGGTGACCGCCGTCTGTGTTTGTTTTGCTGTAGGCCTGTCTCTGCTTTGGTTCTCAGAGACAGGAAGAGAAGAATGTAACCTTGTGTAAACACCCCACTCTCACAGCCTCTGTGCTTAGGTACACAAGTGTTTGATTTGGGTGCCAGTTGAGAAGGGTCATAGGGGCAACTGAGACAGACCTGTGTGGTCTTCCACATTGTGCAGAGGCACTGACCCCCATCTTTGTTCTTGTCCCACAGATCACGATGCTCCCTGATGTGTCTAGTGATTGGTGCAGTGAAAAGTTTCTGTGCTGAAATCGTTCTGAAAACTCAGAGGAGGCTTCAGCAGTCAAGGGAAGCCAAAGCCATTGGCGGGGGGGATAAAGCCCAAAGTCTTTTATCCAGTTTGTTCCAAGAGTCTCAGTGCCCTCTCTAAAGCAAAGCCATTGCACACCAGTGGGCAGCATGGCGAGCAAACGAAAATCAACAACTCCGTGCATGGTTAGGACATCACAAGTGGTACAACAGGAGGTGCCCGAAGAAGCAGACGGGGCCAAAGAAAAAGGCATCGGCACGCCACAGCCTAACGCAGCCAAGGACAGCTGGGGAGCCGAACCTGACAACTCTTCCAAAGAAAATGAAGTGATCGAGGTGAAACCTACAGGGGAAAACCAGTCCAAAAAGCTCCAAGGTGGTTATGAGTGCAAATACTGCCCCTACTCCACGCAGAACCTGAACGAATTCACAGAGCATGTGGACATGCAGCACCCCAATGTGATTCTCAACCCCCTCTACGTGTGTGCCGAATGTAACTTCACCACCAAAAAGTACGACTCCTTGTCAGACCACAACGCCAAGTTCCACCCTGGGGAGACCAACTTCAAGCTCAAGTTGATCAAGCGCAATAACCAAACTGTGTTGGAGCAGTCCATTGAAACCACCAACCACGTGGTGGCCATCACCGCCAGTGGCCCCAGAGGTGGTGACATCGACCCTGGGATCCCAGTGAGTAAAACCCCAATCATGAAGCCAGGGAAGCCAAAAGCAGAGACCAAGAAGGTACCCAAGAAACCCGAGGAAGCTACCCCTGAGTGCCAGGTGGAAGGGACTGCCCGCCTGGTAACAGACACCGCCGAGATCCTCTCACGACTTGGAGGTGTGGAGCTCCTCCAAGACACGTTAGGACACGTCATGCCTTCTGTACAGCTGCCACCAAATATTAACCTTGTTCCCAAGGTCCCTGTCCCACTGAATACTACCAAATACAACTCGGCCCTGGACACAAACGCAACCATGATCAACTCCTTCAACAAGTTCCCCTACCCAACCCAGGCAGAGTTGTCCTGGCTCACAGCTGCCTCCAAGCACCCAGAAGAACATATCAGAATCTGGTTTGCCACCCAACGCTTGAAACACGGCATCAGCTGGTCCCCAGAGGAGGTGGAGGAGGCCCGGAAGAAGATGTTTAATGGCACCATCCAATCAGTTCCCCCAACAATCACTGTGCTACCTGCCCAGCTGGCCCCAACCAAAATGTCACAGCCCATCCTACAGACTGCTCTCCCATGTCAGATCCTTGGCCAGACCAGCCTGGTGCTCACTCAGGTGACCAGCGGCTCCACAACTGTATCTTGCGCGCCCATCACATTGGCCGTGGCCGGAGTGACCAACCACGGCCAGAAGAGACCTTTGGTGACTCCCCAGGCCGCCCCCGAGCCCAAGCGTCCACACATCACCCAGGTGCCAGAGCCCCCACCCAAGGTTGCCACCTGCCCGCTCACCCCAGCCAGTGACCGCAAGAAGACGAAGGAGCAGATCGCACATCTGAAGGCCAGCTTTCTCCAGAGCCAGTTTCCTGATGATGCTGAAGTCTACCGGCTCATCGAAGTCACCGGCCTGGCCAGAAGCGAGATCAAGAAGTGGTTCAGTGACCACCGCTATCGGTGCCAGAGAGGCATCGTCCACATCACCAGCGAATCCCTTGCCAAAGACCAGCTGGCCCTCACAGCCTCCCGCCATGGTCGCACGTACCATGCCTACCCAGACTTTGCCCCTCAGAAGTTCAAAGAGAAAACACAGGGTCAGGTTAAGATCCTGGAAGACAGCTTTTTGAAAAGCTCATTTCCTCCGCAAGCAGAACTGGATCGGCTCAGGGTGGAGACCAAGCTGAGCAGGAGAGAGATTGACTCCTGGTTCTCTGAGAGGCGGAAGCTGCGGGACAGCATGGAACAAGCTGTCTTGGATTCCATGGGGTCTGGCGCCAAAGGTCCGGATGTGGCGGCTCCCAATGGTGCTCTGTCTAGGCTTGAGCAGCTCACCGGAGCCCAGTTAGCCAGCTCTCTGCCCAGCACTTCACCAGCCATGACACAAAGTCAAGAGCAGGTTCATCTCCTGAGGAGTACCTTTGCAAGAACCCAGTGGCCTACTCCCCAGGAGTACGACCAGCTAGCAGCCAAGACTGGCCTGGTCCGAACTGAGATTGTGCGTTGGTTCAAGGAGAACAGATGCTTGTTAAAAACTGGAACCTTGGAGTGGTTGGAGCAGTACCAGCCACAGCACGTGGTGGACGATCACGGCTATGATACTGTGGCAAGGAAAGCAGTAAAACCCAGAGCCGAGAGCCCAAAGAACAGGAGCGAGACGGGGCAGCAGTATTACAAGGACCCCAAAAAGCTCTGTGAAGAGGACCTGGAGAAGTTGCTACCAAGGGTGAAAGTGGGCAGTGAGCCAGCGAAAGATTGTTTACCAGCCAAGCCCTCTGAGGCCGCCCTGGCAAGGTCCGAGGGCAGCCGCCGGGATAGCCACGGCAGCAGGGAGAACGAAGAGTCAGGCGTGATGGACTATGTGGAGGTGACAGTGGGGGAAGAGGACACCGTCTCAGACAGGTTGGATAGTTGGAGTCACACCGCAGCAGGAGCAACGGAGCTGGCCGACTCAGACTCCGATGGTATGCCAGCAGAGCCTGGACAGGCCTAGACAGGTAATCCCACGTATGCCCCCTAAGACCCAGGGGGAAGGTTGCTTTCCTTGATTCCTATTGTGGGGTTAAAATAGGTGTTGGGGACACAGTGATGTTGGCACAGATGATTTTTTTTAACTTTTTAATTGATTAACTGATTTTTATATAAGATTATAAACATAAAATCTTTTACAATTAATCCATTTTTAACTGAAAACTATCCATATAGATTAACAGTGGTCATGAACATGTATCCAATATGCCAGTGACATATTAAGTATGTCACTACATATCTCCTATGCAAAACTTCTTAGAAGTAGACAAGTGTCAGACTTTGGAATGGGATAGCTCGGGGCCAGGACCTAAGATATAGCCTGAAATCCATTTGTGTTTTGCAGACATCAGTTCCATAGTCTGAAGGTAAATTCATGCGATACATTAAATAATTTCGTGTATGACACCAGGTTGTGGGTTTTCCACTTGTGGCTTCTTGACACTTCAAATAGGTTGGGTTTTGCAGCATTTTGGATTCAAGTTTCCAACAGGGGAGGTTCAGCAGCTGTTTGTCATTGCAAGGTGGTGCTGTGAAATATCTCTACGCAGTGCAGTGGTTTAAGGGAGTTCAGGGGTCTAGGCATTGCTGCCATTTCTCTTTATGGATAAGTTTCTTTTAAATATCAGAAAGAAAAATTGAGGCTGACAAGCTCATACCCTTGTTTGCAAGCCCATGCTAAGAGTGATGACCCTGTTACCCATTGTTTAGACTTCGGCCTTCAGGCCCCTCTATCCCTGCAACTCTTAGAGCAACACATCTTCTCCTGGCCTTGTATTCCTTGCCATAAGACACAACTGTCAGAAGGCTATGCACATGCTTTCATCATCCTGTTTCCTCTTTGCTTGCCAGCTTTTGTTAAGAGCAAGTTCTCAGGTTTTCCAAGTGCGGTGGTCACCTGCCAGCCTTTGCAAATGCCCGCTGTTTGCCTTGTTGAGGCTAAAAGAAGAGTTGAGTCCCCCTCAACAACCCCTTTAAATCTGAAAGAGGATGGTGTCAGGAGGGCCAGGGAAGGGCGGTTACCATGGTTACTAATGGCTGTGTCATCCACATCATGGGAATTGGTGCCAGTGCTTTCCCCAGAGGTCACTGCAAACCAAGGCCCAAGGACAGCAGCTTGCCCAGTGGTGGGGTGAGAAAAGGGAGTGGGGCCAGGAGGAGGGTACAGGAAGTGAAGGTCTTCCTGTGGCAGCAGGCTTCCAGAGCATCCTGCACAAGGGAAGAGGGGATAGAAAAAATTTGCCAGGATGGCCTTGCTTCACTAGAGATCACTTAAAAAGCCATCCTTCAAAATATTGAGATAAAGGCCAGAGCCTTCAGAATAGCTGTAAGTCCCCAAAGGGAGTCCTGCAAGATGCCATGCCCTTGCATTAATGAGCTGAGACGACTGTGGCTGACACCTCACCCACCCCTGCACCTGGTCAACTAGTACAATCCTCTGCCAGCCTGTGTTAACCATTCCAGCAGGTTCCAGCAGGTTCCAGCAGCTGTGTGATGAGCACACAGTCCCATAATGCCAATCAGAGATTCTCCCCCTACCTCACAGCAGGGTGTGCCCCAGACCCAAGCAGATGGCTGCAAAGCTACCTTGGCTTCCTCCCTCTCTGGCCATTTTCCTGCCTTCTTAGAAGATGCTACCCATCTAGCCCATGTATCCCTCATAGAAATGATGGAGCAAGTCACTCGTACACCTGTGTGCTACTCACTTGCCATGTTCCCCGTGCCTGAATCTCCCCTGATCCACAACACCGTCTACATGGTTGCTTTTTCCCTCCTACCCCAGTAGAGCCAGCAAGATCCCATTCCATAGTCAACACTTTTCCAACCCCTAATGTGTGTGCCAGATACCATGCTGGGCGGTAGGGATGATGAGGGGAAAGTGACAGTCAGGAGAGCCTGTTCACGTGGAACTCAGTCACACCATGAAGGGAGGAAACGGCCCCTGTGCCTGGATGCCTGTGAGGTGCATACATGGTGACTGTGTGGGAGGGCCTACAGATGGGGAGCTTCCTGGAGGAAGGGACATGCAATTTGGAAATGAGGTCCTGGAGAAGAGTTAGCCAGGGGGTCCAAACAAGATAGAGAAAAATGAGGCAAGGTCCACGAGAGAGGCAAAGATGGTGCCGTTGAGGCCCCAAGTTTGCCATGGCCAAAAAGTCAAGCTGGGGCACTCTAATGGGTGCAAGTTGTCCAGACGAGCCATGTGTGCTGAGTCTAACTCCAAAGATACTAAGCACCCCTGCACCACCAGTGAGCTCAGGGAGCTCCATCCGAAGCAGCAGCCTGTTGGGGCCCCACTCCCCCAGCTCATGTCACCCCCTCCAATTGGAAATGATCATCCAGGTGTGCTGTTGCTTTACTCGTCCCCTCTGAGGCCCCAAGGAAGGATAGTTGGGAGAAAGAAAACCAAACTCATGAATAGAAGTCCTGGGGAACAGGGACAACTGGGAAAGAAGGGGGAGAATCCTTCAGGTAGCTCCAGCCATGCACTTGGCCAAGCCTGGTCTGCCTTCATTCTCGAAGAGGGGTGGCGTTTTGCCTTCTGCTTTTGTTTTCGTTCTCTTTTTATTTTATTTTTATTTCATAGCCTTCATTATTATTATTATTATCATTTTATGACACAGTTTCATAGGCCCTAGGGTTTCCCACACCCCCTCCCCAATTCCCTCCCCCCTCACTGAGTTCCTCTATATTATTACTATACTATAGTTCTTCATACACAATCATATGTCCATCATTGTGGGCATGGACAATGGCAGAGTCCAGCTTCCTATTGTCAAGATACAATAAACAGTTTCATTGGAGTCCATCTTTGGTCTGGAAGTAGAGATGCATACTACATTGTATCCTCACATGTGGATATGACAATCTCCATTTCACAGTTACTACACATTCCCTTAAATGAAAACATCACAATACAAAATCAGCAATAGGAAGAAAAATAGAAATTTACAATGCCATGATGTTAAATAACATATGTCTTCATTACACAGCTACTATACATTCCCTTAAATGAAAAATATCACAACACAAAATCAACAGGAAGAAAAAAGAAATTAACAATGCCATGAACTTAAATAACATGCTGCTGAATGATTGATGTGTTCCTGAAGAAATGAAAAAGAAAATCAAGAACCTTCTTGAAGAAAATGATGCTACTGTATAATCTATTTGAAGAGATGAAACTAAAAAAAAATCAAAATCCATGAGATACACTTTCCACTGATCTTTGTTGGTGAAATATGTCTCATAGGCAACAAATAGATGGGTTTTGGTTTTTTTTTAATCCAGTTCACTAATCTATGACATTTGATTGATTAGTTTAAGCCATTTACATTCAGGGTTAATATGAATGGGTAGTAATTTGGTCCTGTCATTTTAGCAATGGGTTGTTTGTTGATTTAATCTTCTGTTGCTATTTTACTGGGATGTTCTACACATTTGCTTTTTCTCTGTCAAGAAAACATGTTTAAGTATCATTTGTAGGGCAGGTTTGGAAGAGGCAAATTCTTTCAACTTTTCTTTACTGTGGAAGAATTTTATTTCATTTTCAAAGACAAATGAAAATTTTGCTGGGTACATTATCCTGAACTGACAGTTTTTTGCTTTTAGAATCTGGAATATGTCACTCCATTCTCTTCTGGCCTGTAGATTTTCCTGTGAGAAGTCTCCTGCAAGTTTAACTGGAAATCCTTTATATGTCAATTGATTTTTTTCTCATGAGCACATTTAAGGATCTTTTCCTTATGTTCGATTGAAGAGAGCTTGATTATCATGTGTCATAGTGAAGATCATTTTTGGTCAAGCCTGTTGAGAGTTCTGTGCCCCTCCTAGATGTTGTTTCCCAATTCTTTCTCTAGATTAGGGAAATTTTCCCTTATTATTTCATTCACTAAACCTTTAATCCCAGTTTCTCTTTCTGCACCTTCTGGGACTCCCATAACTCTTATATTAGGCCTTTTAATAGTGTCTTTAAATTCTTGAATACCTTTTTTGGCCTGATCCAGCTCTGCTTCCAGATTTTTGTTTGTTGCCCCTGGTGACAGGAAATATCTTCTAATTCTGAGATTCTTTCTTCTGCCTCCTTCATTCTATGTTGGAGATTCTCCACTGTACTTTTAGTTTGCTCTACTGTATTCTTCATTTCTGATATGTTAGCTTTCATTGGATTCACTGCTGTTATTTGCTGTGTAACAGATTCCTTAAATTCCTTGAATGCCTGCTTTATGTATTTCTCATTGTTGATAAGAAGCTTTATAACAAGTATTTTAAATTCTGTATCCCCCATTTTCTCAATGCCTTCCTCAGTGAACTCTGAGGTTGGCTTAGGGTTTTGCTTCTTTGCAGGGGAATCTTCAGTAATATTCATTGTGCCACCGTCGTCTTCTTTTGCTCTTGGTCATTGTACTTCCGGTTATCAGATTCTTCTTGGGGCAGGTTTCTAAGCTCTGTCACCCACAGGTCTACAGTTCAATTTTACTTATTGCAGTTGATACATAGCTCTTTGTTTGCAGTCACTTGTGCCACTACCTCCAGTGAGTTCCAGGTTTGGGTTCTTCTTATGTTAGATTTCCACCATAATCTCCGCAGCCCCAGCTCCTGGCTCACCAATCTCCACCTCCTGTGACACCGTGCTGAGGCTGCACTGTTGTCTGTATAACCTTTCTCCCACTTCCAGTTGGAGCAGGTCCCAGGATTAGGGGGACACCAGGTGTCCTTTACAGCTAAGTTGTTGTTGGTACTGATCTTGTCAGAACCTATTGGCCATTATGTCTGAGGGCCACACGGACCTATTTTGACCTGTACAATGCCAAAGTCACTATTATTTTCCTGTAGAAATAATACTGCAATGCACTAAGCTCAGCGACTTCGCTCCCAGTTCAGCACACTGAACTGAGCTCACTGTTGTCCCTGCAGTCTTAAAGTTTTTCACACTGTACAAAATGGTGCCCAATTCAGCTCTAGGGTGCGGACTGGGTTGTGAAATTCACCCTGTTCCCACACTGCCGGTCTGGGACTTGCTGCTCTGTCTCTGCTCCTGGTCAAATCAAACAGACCAGCAGGATGGGCAGTTCTTTGTCTGAGTTTAGCTCCTGAGCTCCCGGTAAACGTTCCTTCCCATCTTGTTGTTGTTGGAGTTCTGGCTGCTGGTGGAGTTTCTTCCAGATCTGTTACGTAGGCATAGGGGCTGAAGCACTTGGGCCATCTTCTGTTGCTTTGCCCTGGATGTTAGCAGAGAGTTATATGGGAAGTAGAACAGCTAGGATACGAACCAGTGTCCCTATGGAAAGCCAGCACAGCAGGTGGCAGCTTAAGCCAGCACACCACAACCACAACACCATGAGACTCTATTTTTATAACTCTGGAAACTGGCACTCAGGGACCCAGCCAGGAGCCCTCACTCCTACTACCACTCAC
The DNA here is from genome assembly GCF_030435755.1 of Ochotona princeps. Taxonomy (NCBI): domain Eukaryota; kingdom Metazoa; phylum Chordata; class Mammalia; order Lagomorpha; family Ochotonidae; genus Ochotona; species Ochotona princeps. Next base: position 14,805,487 of record NC_080840.1, on the reverse strand, counting down.
TCTACCTCTTCCTCTTTACACAAAGTCTCCATTTCTGATTGGACACTTTCACCAGTAGGCGCAGAAGGAGGGACACCCAGGGATTTTTTAGCTGCCTTTTGAACTAAGGTCAGACAATTTAGAGATGGAGGACCCACCAGTATCCCCCAAAAAAACAGAGACCGGAGACACTGTTGTGTATTTCTTTGTGGTAAATGACCCAAGTATGAGCTGGAATTGGTGTTCAGAGATGTGCAGCACCCAGCCATCCCAGGCACCCTCACAACTTCTGGCATCTCGGAGGCCTATGGCATGGAGGATAGAGTTGCAGTTGCGCCAAACTTTTTCTCCCAACAACTGGACAGAGACATCTGGTTTTTTTTTTTTAAGATTTTTTTTGGGGGGGCCCAGCGCAGTGGCCTAGCGGCTAGGGTCCTCGCCTTGAACGCCCCGGTTCTAATCCTGGCAGCTCCACTTCCCATCCAGCTCCCTGCTTGTGGCCTGGGAGAGCAGTCGAGGACGGCCCAAAGATTTGGGACCCTGCACCCGCGTGGGAGACCCGGAAGAGGTTCCGGGTTCCCGGCTTCGGATCGGTGCGCACCGGCCGTTGTGGCTCACTTGTGGAGTGAATCATCGGACGGAAGATCTTCCTCTCTGTCTCTCCTCCTCTCTGTATATCTGACTTTGTAATAAAATAAATAAATCTTTAAAAAAAAAAGATTTTTTTTTATTGGAAAGGAAGATATACAGAGAGGAGGAGAGACAGAGAGGAAGATTTTTCCGTCTGCTGATTCACTCCCCAGGTGGTCACAACAACCGGAGATAAGCCGATCCAAAGCCAGGAGCCAAGAACGTCTTCCGTGTCTCCCACATGGGTGTAGGTTCCCAAAGCTTTAGTCTGTCCTCGACTGCTTTCCCAGTCCACAAGCAGGAAGCTGGATAGGAAGCAGGGCCACTGGGACGTGAACTGGCACCCATATGGGATCTCGGTGCGTACAAGGCAAGGACTTAAGTCACCAAAGCTACTGTGCCAGGCCCTGGAGACATCTCTTACAGAAGATTTTTGGTTTGAGGGTGGAGTTGGGGAGTGACATCTCTCCAAATTGCTTCAGTTTTGCAAAGCAAGCATATAGTGTCTTGAAATTCATAGGCAGTTGCTAATAGGCCAAGGTCAGTGTAGATTCATTCAGAAACCTGCAGTCATTGAGTTCCACTGTTACATATATGAGGATCATGACCCAGAGAGCTGGAGAAGAAAACCTGAAGAAGAAAACAGAGGATATGTGGCTTCTGTGGTTTGGGCTCCTTGCTGTGCATGCAAGGCTTTAGACAGTGCCTGGCTCACTCCCAGCCCACTTCAGCCTCAAGGTGAACCACAAAGATGGGGAATGGTTCCCAGCCTTTGTCTCAATTCAGTCTCTTTGTCCAAGCATCCCGTCAAGAGAGGCCTGTGCTAACCAGAGGCTGAAAAACAAATGTCTCCTCTCCTAAAACTGAGACAACCTAATTGAGCAATACATTGTCAAGCACATGTCTTGGTATTGGGCCAAATGAGACAGCCATCACCGCTGCTAACAAGGGCTGCATTTATTGGTGTGTGCTGCCCCATCAGCATTCTTCTAAGCATGTCGATGATGTCACATGGCCTTGATAAAAACCCTCTGAGGTACAGACAGATTTTTCTCCACTTTGCAAAGTGCAAAACTGAGGCTCAGAGGCAATGCCAAATGTGTCCCAAGTTATTCAGCTAGCAGTCACTGGAGGTATAGCCACTTTCCATTTGTCAAGCCCACCAGACAGTCCACAACCTCTCCCATGAGGGCCCCCTCCAGAGCCTTGGAACCAACAAACAGAACAGGGTCGTCTCTCACTTCTGTTTTGGAATGGGAATTAAAACACACTTTATCCAATCATAAAGCAATAACTTAAAAGCTCTATCTTTGGGCCAGGTGCTGTGTTGCAATGTCTTTGACAAAGCCCCTACCTACCCTGAGCTCATTCCAAGGAAAAAGAGGCCTGAGCAGGAACGTACCTGTATGTCTTCAAGAAAGACACAAACTTTGTGAAATGTCAAAAAAAAATGTTTCCATGGTTCAGCTTGCTCAGAATATTTTGGGCTTTTTTCTATTCTATCCTGCCTACAATTAAATGTATGCATCCCACATTCTGTTGTGATTAGCTACCTAAATACCAGTATTTGACTGGTTGAGTAAAGGAATGAAGGAATGAATGAGGATGTTGTCATTATCTGTTTCCCTATCTCTCTCCCACCAAACGCTTGAAGGCAGAGAGCGTATGTCAGTCATTTCTGAATCCCCAGAGTGAATTCCCAAAAGATGTTTGGTCAGTACTGCTTTGTTGAAATGACCTGGACATTAACCAAGGCCATCGTTGGCTATCTAGAATGTGGTATTTCAGCCCTTTTGCTTCTCCTGGTTGGTTGGTTGGTTGGTTGGTTGGTTGGTTGGCTTTCCGTTGTCCTTTCACCCCTAATGACTGAGAGCAGTCAGAGGAGAGTTACTAGGGACAGTTGCCCCCATGTATGTGAGCAGCTTGAGAAGAAGGTGTATTGGAGAATCTCTCCCGGGTACATACCGAATGGTACTTCTCAGGGAATGTTTAGCCTCTCCTCCCTCTTCCCTAGTGGAGAGCTCACTGATACACTGCTAAGTGCCTCATTCCAGACTGTTTTGCCCTAGGAATTCTCACCATGGCCTTGGGCAGCTTGCAGCAAACTAACAACTGTGAAATCCAAGCCCCTTCATTTTCAGAGTAAAGATCCCTAAGGAGGGGAAGCATCCAGCCCAGAGACATTCCTAATGAGTGAGTACTTGGTCCACTCATCACCAAGGATTTGTGGATTGCCAGCTGTGTGCCAGGATCTGGAAGGCTTCAGTGCCCAGCATGTGTGGTTCAATACCTAACCAGGAATGAAACTTCCTTTTTTAAGATTTATTTATTTTATTGGAAAGGCAGAAGAAGACACAAAGAAAGATTTTCAATCCACTGATTCACTTCCCAAATGACTACAATGGCCAGAGCTGAGCCAATCCAAGACCAGGAGCGTGGAATTTCTTCCAGATCTCCCATTTGGGTACAGGCCCCCAAAGACTTAAACCATCCTTTGTTGCTTTCTCGGGACATAAGTAGGGAGCTGGATGGGAAGTAAAGCAGCCAGGACACAAACAAGCATCCAAGTAGGATATTTGCTGGAAGAGGATTAACCAGTTGAGCCATCACATCAGCCCTCGGAAATGAAATTCTCATCAAACAAAATGAAAAATCGCCATGCTGACAAGTGAAACAAAGGTTCACACTACTATTCAAGTATAATATAGGCAAGCTAAGCCTGGTGAAAGGTTTGGATGAACTAAAATCCGAAGGGCTGAGCCAGCAGATAGGAATTGGCTGAGCACAAAAGAGAGAGCAGCATTCTGGGACAAATAAACAAAATACTGCCAGACCCAGGGCAGGCAGAGGAAACTGATGCACGAGTGTACTAAAAGCAGCCAGTGTGTGAATTCATGCTCCACAGAAGTGCAGGAGTTCAAACCCAGATGTTAGATAGATTCACACATCATCAAATTTGCCTTTGAAATCCCTTCATCTCTGTCATAAAGGAAGCTGTGTGTGGCTCTGTGTGTGACCCTGGAGAGAAAGCTCAAGACCCTCTGTGCTGCTCAAGGAAGGAGCAACAATCGCGTCAACATGTGGGTGCCTGAGCATTCTGAGCTTTCTACCTACGTTTTAATGGAGGATGGATGCTGGAAAATTCTAGAGTGCTATGCATTTTACTTTACTCTTTTATTATTATATTAATCTTTAATTATTAAGTTTCCATAACCTCACAGTGTCCTGCATCAGTCAGCGAGGCTGCCATCACAGAATAGCCTGGACAGCTTAAACAGCAGATATCTACTTGTCCAGGTCCTGGAATGGTGGAAATTCAGATTAAGGGGCTGCCACACTTGGTTCCTGCTGAGGCATCTCTCCTTGGCTTGTGAACAGCCACCTTCTTGCTACCTATTCCCTTTGTCTTTTCCTTTGGCATTCACCCTTTGACATCTCTTCTTTTTGTAAAGATATTGATCTATTAGATTAGGATTCAATCACCCACCCTAAATTACTTCCCTAGAGACCCCAATCTCCGAGTGGAGTTAGGGCTTACAGTATGAATTCAGTGAATTCTATTACACTTTACTGGAGTGTCCAGTGTTGTCAAGATTGCAAGGGGATGACATCATTGAAAGCCCTGGAATGAGGTTCTGAGGTTAGCATCAGCACCTGCTCACGTGATAGATTTGAAGTTGCTACCTGCCAGGGTTAACATCAGCACCTTCTCACATGATGCAGATCTGAACTTGCTCACTGCTTTCCCGGAAGAATTTGACCCACTTCCTGCCTTTCCAAGTTCAGGTTTTTATTGGGCTCCATTTGTATGAGCTCATACCCTTGGGTGTTTACTGCATCTCAGAGGGGTGGGGATGGGGAGCCTGGCCCCCCAACAAGGGGTGATATCCACTGACAGGGAAAGGGCAGGAGAGCCAAGGCTGTTCTTACATGGGCTGCCCTGTGGGCTTCCCCCCAAGCAGTTTTGGGCAGTCTTGCTGGCTTCTGAATCACAGCAGATCGCCCAAAACTGTCTTGGAGAAGATTGGCTGGATGAACCAGAGCTGCCCGAAGCCTAGCACCAGGGTGACCCAGGGCATGTCAAGTGTTCTTCATTCACTGGGAAATTGCCCAGTTCCCTTCCATGCCAACATTTTGCCTTTCTCAGTTCTGACTGAAATCAGACTGAGGCCTCCAAAGAACGTTGTCAAGAGGATGATCTTATATGAAGTGTTGTTACTCCCAGAAAGAGAAAAGTAGACACAAGGAATTCTCAGAAGGTGCTGGAGGTGTTTGGTGGTGGATTGTGGCGCCAATTGTTTGCATCTGTCTAAACACACCAAAGTGCATACATTAGTTGCCTACAGTTTTTCATGTATTTACAGCTCAGTGAAACTTGGACAGAGGCGGGGGAAAATGGACAGAGAGGAAAGACATTACCTGCAGGGGAGCTACAGTTAAACTGAAAAAGCAGATTTCTTCATAGAACAACAACAACGTAGAAACTAATTGACTTCTAGATGACCATGATACAATATGCACAGCAGACACTCAATAGGTGAACAGTGGCTACTGTCCCACACCTCTCCAGGAAAGAAAAGAAATAAAAGATACCTTGAAAAGCTTGAGGGAAAAATGCAATTAAAAAGCCAGTTTATTATAGTGTGTGGAACTATTTTTGAAATCCACGCGTCCATTTTTTTTTTCATCCAGTGTTTTTTCCATGAGCTCCTTGAAGACCTGTTCTCATGATGGAGATTAGAGCTCTCCAGAGTGGTTTTGTCTCTCCTGGAGCACAACTTTTCTCTTCCAACTCCCCAGAGCCCCGGGGAAAAGCCTACAGGGAAAATGTTAAATAAACAGCAACCTGTCACATGGGGAAAGAATTCTGGGTTTTTTTTCCCAGGTTTCCCCAAAGGATAAAGACCTTCTGAGTACTTTTTAGCATATTAAGTCATCCCCAGTACTGAAAGGGAGAGCTGGGGGGCACGCTGAGTTTCCTGCCTGGGGACATGTTAGAGCCAGCACACGCAAACATGCACTTGAAAGAAATGTCCCTCTAGGGGCCACAGCCAAAGACCCAGGGCCTTGAGCTCTCCAGAGCTGAGCTGGGGTGACACAAAAGGGTGAATGGCTGTGAGAGGCAGGAGGCCCATAGAGCAGTCCAGGGGAAGTAGCAAAAACTGCAGTGCAGACACAGTGAGGATCCCTAGAAGACCCTGCCCCACAGAGACGTGCCCCCTGCCACCAGCCTCCTGTAATAGCCGCCACTCTCACAGCATCATGCCCCATGCTCCACTGTGATGTCCATTCATTATCCAATGCCTGTGAGCAGAGCCTGCAGGGAGGGCCCTCAGGGCTTAACAATGAGCATGACAGGTACTGTCCACCTCCTCCTGGGCCCTCTGAAGTCATCCCCATGACAGCTGGGCCAACAGCTCCAGCGTGGGAAAACGCCACCCCAGGAGCGGTGGGAGCAACAGCCTTGCTGAGGAAGTAGCAGGCAGCTGCGGTCTGCACCTGCTGGAGGGGGACCCAGCTCCAGCTGCATCCCTGGAGGAGAAGTTACACGCAGGGTGGCACCAGGGGCTAGAGGAGGCTTGGCGAGTAAACAGCAAACTCAGGCTGGAGCTGACCCCACAGGGCCTCAAGCTACAGGACTGAAAGGTTTTAGTGGAGGAGCATGCTAGGCCAGATCACACTGTGCTATGGGAGGCAAGCCCTGGCTCGAGAGGGTCTAGGACCTATGTTGGGCAGCCTGGGCTGGAAACACGTTCAGGAGAGACTGTCCACTCCTGGAGGAGAGGGGAAGTTTGAAGGGTTGAGGTCAGGTCGCTGCCAGGTGTATCAGGTGTGGGAGAAACAGGAGCTGCTACCACTCTTGTCACAATCAGGATCTGCCGGGTGTCTGGGGACTGTGCAGTGGTGAACACATCATGTTTTCCTCCCCAGGCAGCGATGTGGGGCAGCATCACCTCTAACGGTACCCTGTTGCTATTAGTGCTGATGACTGGATAGCTTATGGGGTAAAAACAGACCCCCAGAGCAAACCCCAGCATCTGTCTCCATCCCCATCTCAGTACCTGAGAAAGCTCCAGCAAGTGGCATTTTGTGTACATGAGACCAAACACAGTGAGCGTGGACCTCTCAGTCTAGTATCATCCATCAGTGTCAGTGGTTCCTAGTGGCTGGCTGGGTGGGGAATACACCCTTGCTCTCCTCCCCACACCATCCTCTCTCCCCTTCCCCGGGATGATGCAACCTCCCAGGACTAAGACTGGGTGCTGCAGCTCCCGTATGTGATTTGGCATTGTCCACATTTCATGGGGCAAAAGCCAAGCCCTGGAGAAATCAAGTCCCATGGATCATGAAGTGGGAAGTGAGACCCAGGTTTGCTCATTTCCAGGGCCTGGCAGGAGGCACTGCACCCCGGTACCTCTCCAGCAATCAGAAAAAGGGGTCTGGTGGTAAGGAAGGACACAGCCAGCCCTTCTGTCCCCAAGCCTGATGCCGGAGCCTGTCCCCCAACATCAGACCACGCAGAGTAAACACCATTCTAAGCCCACCCAGCACGGGAGGCTGTCTGTCTCCACTCCAAGTGTGGTCCGCCCCCGGGGGTGACCCCAACTGCGCCAGGAGAGCCAGGTAACACTAAGCCTAAGCCATCTGGGTGCGCTTTCTGACCTCTGCTTGTGTGTCATCCTTCCAGGAGGCGTCAGAACTGCTGCGCTGGTGACTCTGAAGAAAGAAGAGAACTCGCCTACCTGACCAGGGGCCGGGCTTGCCAGGGGACTCCCAGCGCACATGGCCGACTATGGGTGCCCTGGAGGCGCGGGAGCTCGGATCACCCACTGGCCCCTTGAAGATGCCAGATGGAAACTGCCCACAGTGCCAAAGCCCTACTACTGCATTTTCAATGGGTCCCTGTACATAGTAGCTGCCTAGCCCGGCGCCTCTTGCTCTACTGGAAACGATTTATACAATGTGGGAATTTTATTACCTTTTTAATCAAGGGCGACTTCTTTTTCCACTTCTCTATTGTATGTCTTGTTTTTCGTTTGTTTTGGGGTGTTTTGTTTTGTTTTGTTTTGTTTTCTGGAGGGAGGACTAACCACCACACTTTTTCTCTTTTGCTTTTTTATTTGACTAATACAGGGGAGGGAACGTTAGTTTTAGTGCCATTGTCTCTCCTGGATTGTGGGTAGGGAGAGTTTCTTTTTAAAGGTAGCTGGAAACGTGGGCCTGCGATTTCTGGGTGGGAAGGGCTGAGGTGCAGGTCTCTGGCTCAGTGGGGAGAGGGTTTACAAATGGCAGATCTCCGGACCACAGCCATCCACAGTTCTTCCCACTGGCCACACCTGCGGGGGGACGCCCTGCCTTCAACACAGGCCAGGCTCTCTTCACTGCCAACAGCTAGGTCTCACTCCCCGACTGTATGACCTTCTATTGCCAGCCACAGTCAGGGGCTCCTTCCCCCGCCCACCCCAGAGCTTCTGTTTAAATACCAGCAGAACGGGCTCTGACACCTGTTAGCATTACCGTAACAGTTACGAGATGAAAGCAAACCATCTTCCTATCTAGATGGTACAAAGATGAATAAATTTAGTTTTCATTTCTCTTCTTAACTGCCTTTCTTGGTGTGGTATTGGAGAAGATTTCAACAGGAAGCCCCACCATGAATTGATTTCTTTGTGTGTTTGCTTTTGGGCCAATTTTAGATACCTGAGTGCACTTTTTTTTCCAACTTAATCCTAACTTTTGAAGAAGATGTAAATGTTGCAATATGAATTATGTCTGCAATCCCTTTCCAGCCCTTTCCCCTGCCCCCCGCCCATTTGAGTACACTGCACAAACAAAATATTAGGGAGTTTGAATAAAACCGATTTTTTCTAACTTGTTGCGCATTTGTTGTAACTCAATAAAGCAGACTAAACGTTTTTCTAACCTGCTTCTCGGCTCCTGATTCTTCAATGGCTAGATGGCTCTCAAAGGAGCTGGGCATGAGGGACTCAGCCATCTCCTGTTGCCAGCTGAAGTCCTTGTTTCCCATCCTGGTGACATGGGGGTGAAGGGGAGGTGCAGTACAAGCTAAACTTCAACAACAGGCTGTTGCCTGAGTCCTTGTCTCTCGAACACCGTAAGGAAGTTACTGGCCCCCTTCTCCGGGTTCTTGGGAAACTGCTCCTTAAATACTGCAATGCATGGGAACAGGCGCCAGATGACCCACAGAGGCCCTGCTCACCCTCACTGACCACAGGTAAGTCATGCCGCCCTGGGCTGCTGCTGACCCCACTGGGATACTGTCATCTCTCCAAGGTTGTGCTTCTTCCATGTTATTTCATTTTATTTGAAAAGCAGTGAGAGAGAGATGGACAGAGATCTTCCATTGCTGGTTCACGCTCCCAGATGCCCCTTCACAGCCAGAACTAGGCCACAGTGAAGCCAGGAGCCTGCACTTGCGTTGTTTAAAAGCATTTTTGCAAGCAGTTGCAGCCAACGTCTCCTGGTTTTTGCCCACGCTGGCTTCCCTGCTGACACCACCAGCACCTGGACCTTTGCGCCCCTCATCACCCCCATGCTGTCCTGCCCTTCCAGCCCATTAGGGCACATTTCCAGCACTTCCCCCCACCACTCAGCAGGCATCGCCTTCCCCTCCTGCTGGTCACCACTCCAGCAGCCAAGCTTACCACTTCGCAGCAATTTAAATTATTTCTTCAAGGCAGTGTGAGACACGCTCAAATCCCTGAAGAAACCGAAGGGAAAGTCCTGGTAAGTGGAAGGATGAGAATATACTGGACAGATGGCTGGGGCTCTCTTAGCCGTCCGCAGCAATGCCAAGTTTTCTCCCCCAACAGGGAGGAAAGGGTGGCAGCAGGAGAGGGCATCTGGCCTCCCGTTCAGATCCCTGCACCCACATCAGGATAGCTGGGTTCAGAGTCCAGCTCTGCCTCCTGACTTCTGTTTTGGGCAATGGGAACCCTGGGAGGCAACGGTGACAGCTAAGGAACTGAGTTCCTGCCACACATGTGAGAAACCTGGAAGAAGCTCCTGGCTCCTGGCTTCGGGTTAGCAGCTCCAGCGGTGGTGGCCACTTGGGGAGTGAACCAGTGGATGGCAGATTTTTCCCTGTGTCCCTCCTTCTTTCCATAAATCAGCTTTTCAAATAAATAAACTATAAAAAGAGAGAAAGAGAGAGGGTGACAGGAATGAGAAAAGTTCTTAGGGAGCAGGGTTGCCAGTGAAGTGAACAGGAAGGGGCTGCCGTCCACTGGTCACGTCTTCTGTCATACCTCTTTGCATTCCTGTCACCTCCTTTAAGGCAGCTCCTCTTTCCTTCGCCTCACCCAATTGTGGGGACTTTGCACTGTGCTGACCCACTTCCCTCCCACAAGGGGAGCCATGGAAACCCCAGCACTCTGTACCCAGAGGGTGCAGCACCAGGCCCAAGACACATGCAGAGCAGTTGATGCAGCGATAAAGAGCCGCCTTGGACCATTTAGTCTGTGGACATAATAATATTAGCCAGAAGCCACCAGTGCCAGAGTCCTTGCCAGCCAAAGGGTAGACAGCAAGATAAATAATAATAAAAATAACAATTTTTAAAAAGGACCAACAAAAGAAGGAAAAAATAATAGCGATAATGATGGTGGCCATGACGGTGATGGTGATTTTGATAATGATGACATCATTTGAGGCCCTAGTCCCTGCTATTCCAAAGGCTGGCTTCTTGTCATTACAGCTTCATAAACACCAATTTTTTTTCTCTCTTTTTAAAAGATTTATTTATTTTAAAGACAAAGTTGCAGAAAGAGAGAGAGAAACAGAAACAGACAGGTCTTCCTGCTGATTCACTCTCCAGATGGCCACAGCAACCAGCTAGATTAGACCAAAGCCTGGAGCATCTTCTGGCTCTCTACCATGGGTGGCGTCTCACCATCAGCTGCAGCATCAGGGAGCTGATTCTGAAGTGAAGCAGCTAAAACTTTTAGTGATTTCTGCTTATTTGAAAGACAGAGACAGGGCCTGGTGGCTGAAGTCCTCGCCTAGCACATGCTGGGATCCTATATGTGCGCCAGTTTGTGTCCCAGCTGCTCCACTTCTGACCCCACTCCCTGCCTGTGGCTGGGAAAACAGTCGAGGATGACCCAAAGCGTTGGGACCCTGCAACCACATGGGAAATCCAGAAAAAGCTCCTGGCTTCAGATCAGCTCAACTCTGGCCATCATGGCCACTCAGTGAGTGAACCAGCAAATAGAAAATCTTTCTCTCTGTAAATCTGCCTTTCCAATCAAAATAAATCTTAAAAAAAAAAAACAAGATCCCTAGATGCCTGACATATTCATCAAAGTTTGAGAAAAGCTCCTCCCTCCACTCATCCAACGCATTGGGTGGGTGACCAGTACATCTGGAATACCAGGCCTATGGCAAGGTGTAGATCTCCAGGCCTGGGAAGCAGGCAGCCAGAAGGAGGAGTGTAGTTGCCAGGCACTGGGGCCCTTGCCCTTCCAGGTGCCCCCAGTGCACAATCATTTGCAAACAACAGCACTTGGAAATGACAGCTGTCACTGGCCTGTCAATCCAGCCTGCATGCGACCAAGAAAGACGTCATTTCCTTCTTACCACTGCTCTGTGAGAGCTGCAGGCCTGACCCCTCACATCTGGACATGCAGAGAAACCCCCTGCAGCAACACCAGCACAATACATTAGTATTGCCTAATACTAATGAATCGAAAACACTTCTGGAGTCATGATGTGTTGCAAGCCAGGTCTCCTATAGGGTGTGGAAGGCACCCTTGAGTTTTTCTCGATTCAAGGAACACCAAATCTAAATGGAAATTAGAGTGTCCATCAGTATCTCGAAAGCCTTCACCCCACACAAGCCCCTAAAGCTCTCCAGACTCTCTCAGCCTGGCAGGAAAAAAGTGGAGCTCTGGGTCATCTGGATTTGTTAGAATGGATAATTTCACAAGAGCATAGGCCGGGTTTAGGGAGGTGTGGGGATTGTGACTAGCAGGAGCATGGGAAAGGGCAGGACAGACATACAGAGGGGGCCACTGGAAGGAGCCGTGGCCTTCAATGACATGACAACCTGGTAGGAATTGAGGCACAGGAATAAAAGTCTTCACATCATCCTCTCACCATCTGTACTCCCAAGAACCACAAAACTGGAAGTCTAAGGACCAGAGTTGGTCCATGCCAACAGATGGTCCAGCATGACTATGCATCAGTGGGCTAGTCCAACCATGGCAACTCCATACCATATTTGCTGTCAGGTCAAACACCCACAGCACACCCATAGGAGGCATTAACAATCAACCTCTTGGGGAATGGTCCAAGTGAGATGCACATGACCCAAGCTGGGCCAACCACAGTCATTCTTGAAATTGCAAGTAAGTGGCTTTGAAATGAGAGGTGTGAGAAAACTGGGCCACAGTACATAAGACACTTGGCCATGGATTGTATATAGAAGCTTACTTAATTCTCCTTCAGAAAACTACAGAGAAAATCAAATTCCCTTTTCATCACATTTTGGCTTCCTGGGACTATGCTTTTAAAACAGCTCCAGGACTGGAAACATGTGGGTCCCAGCTTCCTGGGGCCACATGAGCCAACTGCAGCAGCCAGCGTGGAAAAGAGCTGGAAAACCAACTACGCCATAACCTGCTATTAATAGCACAAGCTTCGGTGCCCATGTCACCACATGGCCTCACACTGCCCTCCAGCTGGCATGGATTGCTCTGAGCCCTGGCATAGACAGAAATGCAGTTAAGAGGCCAAGGACACGTGACTTGCCAGCATCCCCTGGACTGCACTCAGCAAGACCACCCCAAGATTCAGAGGCCCTGATTTCTTCCAGCTCTTGCTTTACCATGCCTGGGCTACACCACCCTGGGAAAGGCCATTTCTTCCCTCTCTTTGCATCCCAGTTTCTTCAGTTGAACACTGAGAGTTTAGATCCAATGGCCATGAACTCTCATCTCTCTTCTGAGACCCTGACAGACAGCCCCTGAAAAAACTCAGAGCCCAGCTTCCTTCCTTGACCCTCAACAAGAACCCTGGTGGACAGGGAGAGGTATTCAGCTCTTCAAGTATCTAGAAAGTGGCTCCAAAACTTGTCAGCAAGAAGACTGCTGTGAGCAGGCTCCCCTGGGAAAACTGGGAGAAGCAAGAGTATCCATGAGCTGTGTGTAATTCACCAGTAAGACAAGGGGATGAAAGACTGATGAGGAGGCTGTAGACAACTCTTCCCCCAACCCGGATCATATCACCCCCTATCCCCTCCCTAGCCCTGTCACCTTCACAGTGGCATTCGTTTAAGAAACAGAGATCCATTGTTTGGGGTCACTGCATCGACTGCTCAAAAAAAACAGCTGCCCTTGCACTGTGTCTGGATGCAGTCCTGTAGGCTGCAGGCATGCTCTCCACCCTGCAGAGGTGGACACACCTTGTAGGCACCCGCGTGAGAGCCAGACTCGGGGCTGGGCCAGCCTGGGCAGGGTGGATTCCTCTCTAAGGGATTGCTAAATCCCATGTGTGCTCCAGAGAAAATTCTGTATGGAACGCAGCGCCCGATCCTTTGGTGTGCAGCTCAGTAGTGTGTTGTAAGGATGACCGGGGCTCCGGGCAGTGAAGGACTTCCACGCGGCAGCGTTGCAATTCCTCGGCATGAAGAAATTGCATAACTTTCCACATCAGAGGAGTGAAGTTTGGACTTGAGAAGGATTTCTTCAAGGTTACAGTTAGGAGTCTGCCCAGTGCCCCTCAGCAGCTGAGAGTCAGAGCCAGGATTCAAAACCCAGGTCCCTCTGAGACCAACCACAACACGCCAACTCCTCATCAAGCGGCTGTCATGGCTCAGGACTGACGAGGACACGGCGAAACCTCATGGACACACACACACACGGTCTGTGCCTCCCCAACATCCATCCCACACACATACACAGATTTCTGCAGGCACTCCCACGCCCAGGAGTGGCCAGTCTCCTTTTCAGGAGTCTGGCTCTGGGGCTTGTGGTCATGGATGGCTGGGAACGGGAGGCATGGCAGGGGAGGGGAGTCTCAAAGATCTGCAGAGAGGAATCAAAACAGAGTGAACAACCTGGCTATTGGCTATCAGCTGGTTTCAAAAATCATCTCCTCCTTATTCCTGAGAACAAAGGACCAGGGCAGGAGGCTAAGGCAGTCTGCAACCCACATCAGGACTGTAAGACCCTCTCCAGTAAATGTTTATTGTATCTTGCCTTCCTAAAACAAATGTCCTTTCTATTTCTTCATATCACTTGAAAGACGTTGTAGGTGGGTTCATTAGGCTAGGCGATCCCTGAAGCAAGGATCATAGCTATTCATCTTTACAGCTCCAATGCCTAACAAACATTGAGGAAGGAAGAGATGGCGGGAAGGAGGGAGAGAGGGAGGGAGGGAGGGCGGGAGGGAGGGAGGGAGGGAGGGAGGGAGGGAGGGAGGAGACGAGCCAGAAGGGAAGGAGGAAAGAGTGTGGCCCCAGGTACATGCTCTGCATGTTTGTTGAATGAGTAAGTGAATGAACCTAGGTGAACTGTGAGAAGAGGTAGAACTGACTTGTTTCTTTTCACCATTATCCTGCTGATGCTGCCCTTAATATCGGGGGTAGAAGCATTTCAGATCCAGATCTAAAAATACCAAAGGATAGAACACTCTTTTGCATACCTCATTGGAAATGCTTGTATTGAAGAAACGTATTTTGGAGAGGGAGAGGATGGTGCCATGGAACAGTAGGCTAAGCCTCTAGCTTTGGCACTGTCATCCCATAAGGGCACCAGTACAAGTCCCAGCTGCTCCACTTCCAATCCAGCTCCCTGCTTACGACCAGGGAAGGCAGCAGAAGATGTCCAAGGCCTTGGGTCCTTGCGCCCATGTAGGAAATCCAGAAGAAGCTCCTGGCTTTCTAACCAGCCTAACTCTGGCCACTGTGGTCATTTGGGGAGTGAAACGGTGGTTGGAAGATTTATATCCGTGTGTGTGTGTGTGTGTGTGTGTGTGCCTCCTCTGTGCAACTCTGCCTTTAAAATAAAAATAAATAAACCTTTTAGAAAAAGAAATATATTTTGAATTCATATTTACACTAACAAGTAGGCAAGAAAGTAGCAGTGGGGAAAGAGAAACTCTATGCTTAACTGCACTATCAACCAATAAACATAAAAGGAAAGACTGGGCTAGAAAACGATCCTTCTGCAGCCCTCACATTACCTACTGATTCAGCAGGAATTGCTGGGGGATCCCAAGGCGTTGGGTGAATGTTGGGAACACGATACTCAAAATCTCAGTGTCCCCCACAGACTACCATGCTGGGAGGGAGAGGTGTCTTCCAGAGAAGGTTGGCAGAAACTGTCTCCACCAAATGACCAAAATCAGCACCAGCAATGATGGGACAAATGACATCTGGGACACCTGATGCGCAGCCCTGGGAAGGTCTCAACATCTTGCCCAGTGTCCTGCCAAATGCTACTGCATCCAGGAACCAAGGTTCAGATCAGTACCAACAACGGGGACTGTCAACTGAATAGGAACTTTCATCTTTCCATAAGTCAACATTGTGAAAGACAAGGGTAGGCTGAAAAAACTTGATTGAAAGAGAGCCAAGAGACGTGGCAAGAAAATGCAGGATGCCATGCAGGGCTGGGTTCTTGAAATAAGCATCAGTATAAAGGGCAGCATTGGACACGTGGCAAGGTATGTACCCAAGATGATGATGCTGCAGGGATGACAATTGCCAAAACCTGTCAATTGTACTGTGCCTACGTCAGGAAATAAAAACTGCTTTATGGAAATCTTGAGTTTTGAAACTTCCAAATCCACAGAAAAGTAGAGAGAAAAGTATCACATTACACTTGTATGCCCATTATCTAAATTTAAGAATTGTTTGCTTACCACCATTTTTTTCAGAAATATTTTAAATACTTAAAAGGAAGTCACATATATTTCATGACCTTTCAGCTTTTCATGACTAAAACAATTAAGATGTGGGCCTGGCATGGTAGCCTAGTGGCTAACGTCCTCACCTTGCATGCGCTGGGATTCCCATATGGGTGCCGGCTTCTCCTCTTCCAGCTGCCTGCTTGTGGCCTGAGGAAGCACTAGAGGTCAGCTCAAAGCCTTAGGACCCTGCACTGACATGGGAAACCCAAAGGAAGCTCCTGGCTCCTGGCTTCGGATTGGCTCAGCTACAGCCATTGTGGCCACTTTGGGAGTGAACCAGTAGACAGAAGATCTTTATATCTCTCCTTATCTCTGTATAATCTGCCTTCCTAATAAAAATAAATTTTTAAACATCCTTTTTTTTAAAAAAAAAAAAGACATTTTCTTATGTAACTGCAATACCTTAACACATCTAATAATTCATAATCCTTAATATGATCTCAAATGTATCCACATTTATCACTCCGTTCGCATTGAGCTCTAGAGCTGGTCTACTCAGACCAAGATCCAGTCAAGGCCACACACACAGCTCTTAGTTATTACAGAAGAAAGACCTTAAAGTTACGTCTTGCCTTGGTGGGCTAACATTGTCTCACCCAGATCTTTTTCTGATCATTCTCTCTCTCTCTCACCCTCTTTCCTTCTTTCCCTAGCAAGGATGAAGTTAGGCAGAAAACTTCTCTGAGTAGGAGCTGTCACAGAGCTGAGAGCAAAGTGCCCTAGGGCAAGAAGGAAAGGGAAGAGGGTGGCCCAGGGAGGGGACAGGGGCTTCACCTAGCAGATGCATTTGGAACCTTCTAGGTGGATGAACTGGATGATGAATACCCACCAGGGTGGGACACGGGCCTTTCAGAGCCAATGGGCCTTTCATAGCCAACGAGCCTTTCATAGCCAACGGGCCTACAGTCTGAAGACGATAGGACTGCCAGGTTGATTGTGGAGATAGGGAGCAAAGCAGATGAAGATGACTTTTATAAAAATGGCATTCTGACATGGACTCTGTTTCATAACCTGCTCTTTTCATTTAACAGCTGATTGTGAACAGTTCCTTTTCATGCCAACAAACGCAGATTGGTTTCAGGGATTGTACATGAGTCATTCTCTTTGTCTGAGCAGTCCACAGTTTATTTAACTAGCTCCTTGCTGGTGGCCATGCAGTTTGTTTCCAATTATTATATATATATATACCATGTAGATACATACATAAGATAGATAGATAGATAGATAGATAGATATCTGCCATAGGTATAATCTGTTCATTCTTTCATCTGTCTGTTTCCTTAGGATACGTGAGGGCAAGGCATTTGGCTTCCAAAATCAAAGTCAAATCAGAAGGATCGGGGTCCTGTCGGGTCAGACAGCGGTGTTGAGCTGCCCACTGTTTGTCCCCAACAAGGCTTTATCCCCACGGCAGAAGCAAAGCTTGTGAGGAGCCGATTCCCTGCCTGGCTGAGCCACACAAAGTGCAGAGCTGGCTCTAACGACCCGCCAATTAACACCAAAACAGGTGAGGCAAGACTCCAGGTAGGCACACTGACATTTTCTAGACATAAAAGCCAGGGCCTGTGGAGACCGACACCCCATCCCCCAAGACGCTGAAAGGAAAAAATATGAAGCACAGAACAGCTTAGAAGCCATGCTGCCCAGAGAGACACAGAGGAGAGCCAGAGATGCCACCAATAATCAGCACGACTGTGTGGAAGCCGAGTGATTCAAATCCTGGAGGACGTCCAGCTAACTTCTGGGAGCCGCTGCTTTTCTTGGATGTAAATGGGAAGACAATGCCAACGTAAGAGTTCAGATTTGGGTGACAAAAGGGAAGTGTGGGGCAGTCGCTCATCCCAGTAGGAGATGGCCACTCACCGTGGCAATTCAATAGAGACATGGCAGCGACAGCATGGACAGCTATGCGTAGAACCAAAGAAAGACCCTAGAGGCAAGAAGACACACAGGAACAACAGGAACAGGAAGACATTGCCACATCCAGAGAGGCAGGAGAAGAAGAGGAAGGCAGACAAAACCAGTGAGAACCGAAGCCGTGGTGGAGGCCTGGGCTGCAGATATTGTCAGTGACCAGCAGCAAGGCAACCAGAACGAAGCAGAAACACCCAGCGGTGCTCATTCACTCTTGCTGCCCAGCAGTCTCCTGCCAGCCCCTCCCATGATGAAGTCCAGGCTGAACTGGCTGACAGGGTCTCTGAGTGATGCCAATCCAATTGGCGTGGCATCAGGGACCCTGATCAACCACCCAGCCCAGCACACACAGCAGAAAGGGTAATCCTGGATGATGATCATGGTCCACCTGGGTCACCAGAAGAAGCCAGCTTGAGCAAGGTAGAAACTAGAATGGACACAAGTGGGTTCCAGCCAGAAATCTAGGAAACACACATTGATTCCAGGAAACCCAAATTCCAGGAAAGCCTCCCCACCCTGCCTTAGACAAAAGAGCAACCTACTATAGGTAACTAATTTGACTGAAGTCATCTTCCGAGGCCAGAATTCAGACACTCTGCCTCTAGAACCAGATTTTCTTTGCAACACACGCTGGTATTGCAGCAAGATTTCCAAGTTGTCTTTGGTTGGGCCAGGGTTCTTAATACCTACTGAGCACATACTGTGTGTTTAGTGCAATGCCATGTGCCATAAGTGCCAAAATATTTAAGACAAGATTCTTGTGCATTAAGCATCTTCTAATAATTTCTTTACTCCCCGCCTGCCAACATGTGAACACACACATACACATACACACACACACACACACACACACACACACACACACCAGTGAGCAGCTACAGCCTACTACAAACAACAAAGGCAGCCATAAGCCCAGGGAGTGATTGCTGCTGTGGATTGACCTCACACCAGCTATCTGTACAGTTTTCATCTGCAGAGGTGAGCATCCTGCAGGTTCACCCTGTGATGACCAGGATGCAATGACTCCTTTATCAGACTGCTCATGGCTCTCTATACCAACCTCTGCTACTCCACCCCCAACCCCACCCCATCTCCACCACCACACAGCTCTGTGAAAGCAGGAGTCATGCCCAGTCATGTTCCAGCCCCATTACTATTGACTATTGTCTGACACAGAGTAGGTGCCAATTAACTGGGTGGTAAGTGAATGGATTATAAATATAATTGATGGATCGATAAAGTGGTAAATGAGCAAATAGTTGTTTGAGTGGGTCTTTTTATGTATGGATAGATGTTTGGGTGGAGGTGGAGTAGATAATGGATGGATAGATGGATAAGTGAGTATTTACTGAATAAATGGGTGGGTAAACAATTTTAACATATTTATCTCCCTTGGAGATTTAAGATTAATCTGCTGGAACTGGGGTGGTGGTATTCAAGCTAATCCTCTGCCTGTGGTGAAGACATCCCATTTGGGTACTAGTTTGAGTCCCAGGTGCTCCAATTCCAGTACAACTTCCTGCTATGGCATAAGAAAGCAACGGAAGATGGTGCAAATCCTTGGGCCCTTGCTTCCACGTGGGCGACCCAGAAGCAGCTCCTGGCTCCTGGCTTTGGAGCACCTCGGTTCCAGCCATCATGACCGTTAAGGGAGTGAGTCAACACATAGAAGGTCTCTCTATCTCTCCTTCTTTGCCTCTCTCTGTCTTCAAAAAAAAAAAAATTCAGAAGTCATCTCCTCTGTCAAGACATAGTCCCTGCTGGTTAGCACAAGAACCAAGGCTGGAAGCAGCCCAGAAAATGCCAGGTTACAGTACCCACTGGCATATGTGTGGATCAGGTCTGGGGGTGGGTCTGGCTAGGTCAATTCATAGCACCCACTAGCAGATGTTAGAACCAGGATGAGGTCTGGGACAGGCCACGTTGAGCTGCAACACTAGCCAGTTCACATTAGGGCCAGCACTGGGAGCTGGCTAGGTTGAGCTAGGCTGCAGCACCCCGCCAGCATGAGCTAGAACTGGAGGCAGGCCAGGACAGGCTGCAGCACACACTGGTGAATGTTGAAATGAGGTTAGCCAGGCCAGACCGGGCCACAGCACCCACCAGGGCGAGAACCCATGAGGAAGGCTGCAAAGGGCTCTCCTGCTGGGTCATTGCTCCCATTAGTGAGCATGAGAGCTGGAACTGGGGACAGACCAGGCTGGACAGGGTTGCAAAATCTGAAAATCTGCAGGTGAACTGGGTTAAAGGGAGAGCCAGGCTGGACTGAAAAACCATATCCACTGGTGCATGCATTAGCCAAAGTAAGTGCGAGTTGGCTGGGCCCTGCCACAGCGTCAGCTGGCAAGTGCTGGGACAAGGGACAAGCTCTGTCAGGCTAGACTGCAGAACCAACCAGAAAGTTCAAGATCCAGGGTTGGTTGTGGGCCCGGTAGGGAAACTGTGGGTACCCTTCTAATGGGACGCAGCTCCCACCAGTGAGCATAAGAACTAGGGCTGGGGATAGGCCTGGCTGGACAGACAGTAGCACCCACTGGGATAAGTGTGGGCTGGATAGTGGAGTCTGCCAGGCTGAGCTAGGCCACAGCACCCACTTATACGTATAAGAGCCAAATGGGTATGGGACAGACTGGCCCAGTCTGCTGCACATACTGGCATGCACAGGAGTAGGGGTTGATGGCAGACCCCGGTGAGGGTTATTGGGGGTAGCTTCAACTGGGCTGCAGTTCTCAGTGGTGTGCATAAGGGTCAGGCATGTGATGAGCAGGGTTGGACAGGGCCACAGCATCTGTTGGTTTGCATAAGAGATGAGGCTGGGGACAGAACTGACTGGGTGACTGCAAATCATCGCTGTATAGACTGGTATGGGTGATGGATTGAGCCGGACACACTCAGGAATCAGGTCTAGGGTCACCTCTGGAGAGATTTCTTTGGTGACCCCCCACTGAACCACTGGACTCAAAACTCCAACCACAAGGAAAATCGCAGGTTCTGTGGTCTGCTCATGGAGTGTATGTGTCAGAACGGGGCCCCCTCTGTTGCTGAGACCTGACCTGTGCAGCAGACAGCACACATAGATGCTCATGGGGCTATGATAACCAGTTCATTGAGACTTACAGAGGACATCTAGTGCCAAATGGGGCAGAAAAAAATTGACAAAGCTCCCAGCCGAGCTTTGACAGCAAATATCTGAGCAATTGGAGACTCTAGGGTGGACTATGTCAGCCAATAGACCTTGGAAGAATTTCCTCAATCTTGGAACATTGAAATCAACAACATCCCAGAACTATCAAAACCACTTAAGCAATGTTCTTGGAACATGCTCCACATTGGGGACCCTGGGATGACATCAAGAGGCCATCCCCCATTCCCAGGTAATAACATGGTTAGGCTGCTGGGAGCAGCCCTCTCCTCCCTCACCTCTTCCCCTAAATACAGGAAGAAAAAAAATACTGAAAGCAATTAATTGTCTCATCCACTTTGCTCCATACCTCAACCCTCCCCACTGTAATCAATGGTCCACATGGATATACATCCTTCTCAACTATGTAAACATCATCAAAACAAAATAACCTTACATACATATATTCTCACAGATGAAATGCAGAATGAAGACTAGCATACCAAGTAGTGAAGATACTTCGTAATATGCATTCCTATTCCTGAATAAAAGGAGGACTCCCAATGAAACTGCTAAGCATATCTTAGCAATAGGATGCTGGACTTTCTGCCTTTGTTGATAGCTACAATGCCGTGATGCACTTAAATAGCAGAATGATGGTCTTGTGACTATTGCTGAAGGACTGTACTATTGTAATAATACAGGGGAGAACAGTGGCAGAGGGAGTCGGCAGGTAGAAGGGGGAATCCCTGAGCCCAGGAAACCACTTTACATATGGGTTCAAGTCCCAGTTCTGCCCCTGATTTCAGCTTCCATTTAACACACCTCCTGGGAGGCAGTGCGTAACAGTTCTAGTGCTTAGATGCCTGCCCCCACGTAGGAGATCTGGGTGAAATTCCTGACCCAGTCCTACCATTGTGAGAATTTAAGGAACGAACCAGCAGATTATATCTCTTTATTTCTTTTTCTCACCGCCACCCCTTCTCTCTGTCTCTTAAATAAAGTACATATAAGAATCTTTTAGGGACCAGCACAGTGGCTCAAAAGCTAATCCTCTACCTCCAAGCACCAGCATCCCATATGAATGCCAGCCTGTGTCCCGACTGCTCCTCTTCCCATCCAGCAACCTGTCTATGGCCTGGGAAAACAATGGAGGATGGCTCAAGCCCTTGGGACCCTGAACTAACATGAGAGACCTGGAAGAAGCTGCTGGTTCCTGGCTTCAGATTGACTCAGCTCCAGCTATTGCAGCCATTTGGAAAATGGGCCAGCAGACAGAATATCTTTCTGTCTTTCCTTCTTTCTGTAAATCTACCTTTCTAATAAAATAAACAAATCTTAAAAAAAAAAAACTGGCAGTCATTGTGAACCTCAATGAGTTAATGGACAAGTGTAGCTGAGAGTGCTTTGCCACAGCAGGCCATGATAGTTATGCCCACAGTGACAATGAGGGTTGTGGGGAGCGGTGTGCCGGAGCTGCCCCACGCCTATGAAAGGCTGTCAGCTCCACGCCTATGAAAGGCTGTCGCAAGATGGTGGCTGGCCGAAGGCCAGGAGGCGGGGTTGGTCCCGCCAGCAGGCAAACAGGAAGTCACGAGGATAGGCTGATGCCCTCGCTGCGATTATGTCATTGCTACCGGCCTCTCAGGTAGCGCCAAGTGGACCCACAGGGAGAAGTGATTGGTGGAGAACTGTATATAAGCAGCCCGCTTTCGGCAATAAAGGGTCTTTCGGGTTCCGGTTGCGGTTGTGGTTCCTGTTTTTCCAGACCCTCAAGAGCGTGCCTCGTTATTTAGTGTTGCTGCTGGTCAGCAACAGAGGGGTAGCCTTGGCAGCTGTCCTGTAGCCAGCATCCACGAGGCAGGCACATGGAGTGTTTCCAAAAACTCATGGAAGATGCACATTATGCAAAAGAAATAGCCATGCACTTCAAGGGATTTTGTACCAAAACACACTGAACTTCCCATTCCATTTTGCTTTCATGAACTTCTGAAGTCTTTTCATGTTATGCCTCTCCCTTAGCCCTCTGTGTCCTAGACCGCTATGCTCCGGTCTCAGCGCTTTCTGTACCTTCCACCAGAGACGCTGCCATCCTGTGTCTGCTGCCCAGGCTGGCCACGTCACCTTCGGCAGCATCTGAGGCCACTAAGCATGAAAGCAGAGAGACCACAGGAGAAAGCACCTGTGCAAAGTACAGCTGACAAAGCCTTCACTGAGTCAGCCCGTTCTGGACTCAGCTTGGATTGCTTAGGAGTCTGAGCAATGCATGCCAAGGCCCTGCATTCAGTATTGGCTTACTTCAGGGCTAGCTTTGTCACCTCTAGGGAAAGAGGCTATTTGTGTCTCCTTGTGAAAATCACCTGTCTGGGCATCGGTTTTTCCTTTCCCATGAGGGGGGTGCCAGTTCTAGTCCTAGCTGCCCCACCTCCAACCCAACTGCCTGTTAATGGCCTGGGAAAGCACTGGAAGATGACCTAAATCCTTGGGCTACTGCATGTGTAAGGGAGACCCAGATGAAGCTCAAGGCCCTTGGCTTCTAACTGACCCAGCCCTGTTCTTTGCAGTTATTTAAGGAGTGAATCAGCAGATGGAAGATCTCTCTCACCCCCCTCCGTCTCCTTCTCTCTCTGTAACTCTGCCTTTAAAATAAATAAGTAAATCTTTTTAAAAAGAAAAAGTCTGGGGAGGTCATGTAGAAAGTCACAGTGGGGGCCCAGCATGTTGGCCTAGTAGCTAAATCCTACCTTGTAGGCAGCAGGATCTCATTAGAGTGCTGGTTTTCGTGTCCCGACTGCTCCACTTCCCATCCAGATCTCTGCTTGTAGCCTGGGAAGGCAGTGGATAATGACCCAAAGCCTTGACACTCTGCACCTGTATGAGAGACCCAGATGAAGCTCCTGGCTCCTTGCTTCAGATCAGCTCTGGTCATGCAGCCATTTGGGAAGTGAACCAATGGATGGGGGATCTTTCTCTCTACCTCTCCTCCTCTCCACAAATCTGATCTGCCTTTCCAATAAAAATAAATAAATCTAAAGAGAAGAGGAGAGAAGAGGAGAGGAGAGGAGAGGAGAGGAGAGGAGAGGAGAGGAGAGGAGAGGAGAGGAGAGGAGAGGAGAGGAGAGGAGAGAAGAGAAGAGAAGAGAAGAGAAGAGAAGAGAAGAGAAGAGAAGAGAAGAGAAGAGAAGAGAAGAGAAGAGAAGAGAAAGGAAGGAGGGAGGGAAGGGAGGGAAAGAAGTCACACTGGGAATTCTGGATAAAACTGGGGAAAGAATCCCAGGTTCTGATGAGAAGTGAGGACCAGGAGGCCAGAATCCACCAAGCCAAAGGAACAGACAAATGGTCTCCCCATCCTGTAGCCTCTGATGGGGCCTCAGCTCAGGAGTCCTCCTCTGATGGCCCAGAGTACTCCTTCAAAATCTCTCTCCCTTACCTGGGGCCAGGGCAGGGCAATAGGGAGTCCTTCAAAAACTTCACAGGAACTGTGTCCTATCTTTGCATTGCATGTATCCACGAGCTTTGGAAAGTCTTACTGGAACAGGCTTCCACACATACCTTTCTGTTTAACTTCCTCTCACCCTCGAGGTGAGCGTTAATCTGCCCACTCTTCAGGTGGGGATACAGAGGACCAAGGCCAGGTAAGATGCCAAACAGCACACCCTGGAGACAACAGAGAGAGAGACAGACCCCAGTCTGTCCAACTTGCAGGTCTGCACTGTCCTGCCAGCTCCTTTGCCTTCGATCCTAGGCCCCAGGCCTCTGGCATTGCCAGGGTGAGCAGCTAAGCCCCCTCCCTTCTGAGAGTGCGTGTGGACATCAGCACAGACCCATCAGGCAACAGGGACGTGGTGACTACAAAGCACTCATGACAAGTGTTGGAGGAGAGCCCAACACTGTGTGTGTGTGTAGGTACAGGCCTGGTACAAGCCCACTTCCACCTTCTCCCCATCTCTGAGTCCCTCTCATTTGGTGTCATTGGCTTGCAAAACTTGACCAGAATCCAATGACAAGGCCATCTGGAGAACATAGCTTCCCATTGTTAGTGTTACAGGTAAGTGTAGAAGATGGCCAGCATAGAGCTGGATGCCAGCACAGTATCTGATACACACCATGAAAGCCACTAAAGAAGAAATTCAAGGCCCTAACAAGCCCTTATTAGACTAAGCATCAGCACAGTGGACCCTTGTCCTCTTGGTAGACTCCTGCGCAGCTCAGCAGTTTTCTTGCATTGGGTGAGTGACTCCCCAACCCCAAGCAGAAGCTGTGATACATCCTGTCAGCCTCCCTTGCAGCTAGGAACAGGCAGCAGCTCCACATGGTATCAGCAGGAGCCGTGGGAATGGAAGTGAGCCATGCATAAACCAACAATTGACCTAGGTCAGAGTGGAAGTAGGGAAGTCTCTGTCCCAAATGTTCCAGAACATTGGTTCATTGAGTTGTTAATCATCTGAAGAGGAATAGCTCATCCCTCTCCCTTTAAAGCTGAGGCTTACCAAATGTGAACAGCTTGCTGTACAGGCACAGAGCTGGTCAGGGGCAGTGCCCACCAGGCTGCCAACCCCCAGAGGTGGGCACACACAGGACCAACTGGGGCCCACACCCTGCATAGGACCCAAGGCCTTCAGGGCTGCCTTCAGGGCTGCCTTCAGGGCTGGGCCCATAGTTTCACTCACCATCTTTGTTCCTCAGGTCCACAGCCAGACCTGTACCTACACACACGCACGCAGTGAGCCCTCCCCACCCACTGCTATCAAAAAAGCCATTGTCAGATGCGTGCACTTGAAATCCCTGAAACACTAAAAGACTGCATTTTCATTTTTCAAGGGCTCCTTCCCGATCACAAGAGGCCACTTAGGCTGAGGGGGGCCCAGGGATGCTGATTAATGATTATGTATTTCTCAGCACCTCCCGGGGTGCACCTTAATCAAACGACTAGCCCTGGTGACACTGGGGGGTCTGAGAACCTTGTGGCCGGAGCTCCAGGGACCACAGGGATCCAAGCTGCCTGGGCCACACCCCTACCTTGGGGCTGCTCCGCCTTCCCCATTTTCTGGTCCTCAGGCCCCTGCCTCCGTTAGGTATGTAGTCCTGGGAGTTTGCCTCCCCACCTGCAGCCCCTGACTGCCCCCCACCCTGACTGACTCCTTAACCCCGAGGGTCTGAATACTGGTAAGCGTGTGCACCCCTCCAGTCCCTTCATCTTGATGACATGTAAGGGGTTTTCTGTAATTCCCTTTCTTCACGTGACAGGGACAAAATCATTAGTGAGTGCACCTCCCCCACCTGCTGCCCCCAATTTCTGAAGGAAATCCAATCTTCAGAATCAGTCCCCTCCTGAGCATAAGCTCTCCTGGCCAGGCCTATCCCCTAGCTGGGAGGCTGTCAGAGGAAGAAAGGGACCGGGCTGACGGGACTGAACAAAAGACAAGGGAGGGCAAAGGGGTGGATGGTGAAGGTGGAGCGGAGGGGTTCAGGACACAGCGGAGCAGCACGGACAGGAACAGACTGGGAGTGTGGGTGCTGCGTGCACTGTGGACCTGCAGGACACTGACTGCCACAGGCATTCTGCAAACCTAAATGTGTTGAGACTCCAAGGCTTGGTCAAGTCCTACTTCCAGCAGCTGAGTTCAGGTGGCAAACAGCAAACCACTGCTCACCATGCAAGATGGACACTGCAGCGTCCACAGCAGCACTATCATGGATTTCAAGCAACTGTAGAAGGAGTAAAAATAATGGTTTGTCTAAACAACAAGAATAAAAGCACTACCGTGATATACAACATGATATTAAAAACATCAGACACAAAAGAATATATGCAATAGGATTCCGGTGACAACTAATCTAGGTGTGTACAAGCCAATCCGAGCAGCACCACCACTTGGCACAGCTGGTGACCAGGAGCCCCAGGGGGGCTTGAGAGGCAGCGGTGGCAGCGCTCATGTCTTTGGTCCTCATCAGGGTGCAGGTCTCACACACACTCTGTTCCATGCTGTGAACACTTAGGATTTGTGCGATTTTCATGTAAAGTACAATAACATTCAAGGCAGCAGCATTTTTTAAAAAGATTTATTTATTTTTATTGCAAAGTCAGACATACAGAGAGGAAGATCTGCCATTCACTGATCCATTCCCCAAAGTGGCCACGATGGCTGGAGCTGAGTGATCCAAAGTCAGGAGCCAGAAGCTTTTCCTGGTCTCCCACAGGGGTGCAAGATCCAAAGGCTTTGGGCCATCCTCATCTGCCTTCCCAGGCCACAAGCAGGGAGCTAGAAGGGAAACAGGGCTGCTGGTATTAGAACTGGCGCCCATATGGGATCCCAGCACGTGCAAGGCGAGGATTTAGCCACTAGGCTACCGCACCGGGCCCAAGGCAGCAGCATTTTAATGATGTGCTCTTTAGACTTGAAGCGCTGATTTGCTCTGTGATTGCTTTTGTTGGCTGGGCTGTGTTTCTGTGACCGTGACCTTGTGCTGCTTTCTGTTCTCCAAACTCCATTTCGTTGGCCTCCTGTGCACACAGAAAGATTCGGCATTTCTGAGCTTGCTACACACTTGGTTGGCATCAGGCAGTAAGTACTAGCCAATATAACGTGAGCAGAAATGATGTAGGATGCTGTCAGCCTGGCCCCCAAAGCCCCTGCACAATCCCCACTCGTCCTCTTCCAGTCTAAGGCACCTGCAAAGGATACAGTAGAGGACACTCGTGTTCTGGCAGTTGGTGTCCCACCACTGCACCTGCCTACCCACTTAGGCTTGTGCTTTGAACAGGAAACAGAGCTGGGTGGTGATTCATGATGGAGACTTGGGAACTGCTGTTGAGGGTGTCAGTCTAACCATCTAATACACAATTTGCCACACTTGGGTCCAGGGTCTCCCAGTGGAGTCTTTGTCTCGTAAAGGGGAACAGCAGGGAACATTTTGAGCAGGAAATACTTATTCCTGACTCCTTGTGTTTTCAAAGAGAGAGACGATCCGCCTCAAAAGGCAAAGTAAATCAGGAACCCTTCATTTTTCCCTCCCCAAAGGGAAGCCATATGCAGTTGGTGAGCAGAAGGAACTGAGCTGAGCCCTTGCAAAGCTAGCAAGGGCCTGCAACAGCATCTTCCCTGCTCGTCCTGGAGACACCACCCTTCCCCAGTGGAGCCAGGGGTGACCTTCAAGCTAGTTTTAGTAAGTCCACGTGGCTATACCTCAAGTTCCATCTTCCCAGCCAGCATTTCTCACTAATGGCGTGAACATCTTTGATCTCCAGCTAGGTACTATTTCTCCAACAGTTCCCAGGAGAGGAGGGAAAGGGGAGAGCTACTCACAAGCCCCTAAAAAACCATCAGTGCAGGGGAAAAGAGCAAAGTTAATTCAAAGGAAATCCTTTTCAACCATAGAAGGGAAAACCACAGGATTCAGCAGCGAATGCCAACAGGGGGTGAAATGGGGGGGGGAGGTTGTTGAAGCAGGAATACTGACCCCTCTCTCTTCCTTCCTAAGTCAGGTCAGCTTCACTTGTCTTTAAGATTTGAGGTTTCACCCAAACCAAGTTCTACGTCCAAAACCAGTCTGAAAGTGTGTAATTTGGGTCATCTTTTAGGTCCCCTCTGGCCTAAAGCTCGTGTGGAGTTTATCTAAAAAGCCCATGTTTGTGGTGCTTTGCTCGTGATGCTGCCCCGTGATGCAGACACTTCTCCACCAGGGCCTTCTCAGGGGCACAGAGGTGCCTGCAGGCCACCTCTCCCAGGAGGGACTGGAGCGCTCAACCTCTCAGAGCTGGATAGTCTGCAAGGCTCATTTCAGAGGACGGCACGATAGCCAGTTTCTGTGCTAAGGAACTGAAAGACACATGGGAAGCTGTTGCAGTACCTTAGGGACCTAGGGCTGCTGCTTTGAATTACTGCCACTTTAGTGATTATGGAAATTTCATCTCCATGGGGTAGAGATTTAGCCTGGCATTCCAAATCAGAGTATATGAGTTCCAATCGCAGCTCTGGCTTCTGACTCCAGCATGCTGCTCAAGTGGACTCGGGCGAGCAGTAGTGACGACCCAAGTCACTGGGTTCCTCCCACTCACGTGGGAGACTTTTGGTCTTGGTTTCTAGCTTTAGCCCCAGTCCCAGCCACTGCAGAACTCTTCTCATGCTTTCTCTTCTCCCCACTCCACCCTGAGGTAAATGAAACCAAGGGGGAAAGCATTTGGTGTAATCATTGACACAACTTTATCCTTTATCAGTGTCCAGCTTGGAGTCTTGACTCTTAAGTCCAGCTTCCTGTTAATGCACACCCTGGGAGGCAACAGGTGATGATTCAAGTAACTGGTCCCAGGTACCCAATAGGAGACCAGACTGAGCTCCCAGGTTCTGGCCTGGCCCAGCTACTGTAGACATTTGGAGAATTAATAGGAGTGAATGGGAGATCCTCTCTGCCTGTCAAACTAAATAAGTAAATATATAAGCTACTCATGCTTGCACAGTTAGAAGCCAAAAGTGTGAGGGCAAGGTGTTGGCAGGCCACTTGGCAGGAAGCTCCGAGGAAGATTCTGCCTCTCGCCTCCCCTGTTGCTAGTGGCTCCAGGCATTCCTCTCCAGTCCCAGCCTCTGTCATCACATGACCACCTCCACTGCGCATCTGCTTCCTCTTGCATTTCTCAATCTCCCCTTTCACTGGATGCTTGTCATCACATTCAAGACCCACCTGGATAATGCAGCATGACCACGTCACCTCAAGATCCTCAATTACATCTTCCAAGACCTTTCTGGTTTAGCCTAGGAAGAGAAGTGATGAGGTCCATGCCTGCTCCCAGGTAAGGGTTCTCAGCAGGTCCCTGGAATCTTTAAGCTAGGCTGGAGTTTTCCAATCCATTTCCGTTTTGCTAAACTTGCCAGAGCCCTCTTTGCTCCCCATAAAGCACCTTACCCAGTGCATGTGATGATGCGAAGTCCCAATCCTGCCTTTCCAACATGGGGCCCAGGCACCTCCAAGGAAGAGCCTCTGGTCTAGAAGGGCCTAGAGTGGGGACAGACGGGCCTTACGTCCTTACGGTCAAGTTTGCCACTTCTATCACAAGACAGCTACAATCAAGTTCCAAAGGCTCCCTTCAGCCTGCAGGGCTCACCCTCAACCAACAAGGCCACTCAGTGGACCAATCCCAACCCACACCAACAGAGACAGCAGCTCCATCTGAATCAGGTTCAGGCTTCCAATGACAGAGGGAGCTTAACAAACACCTCCTAAGGGATCCTTGGGCCCCACTGACATGGCAGGAGCCTCTCCTTCCCTCAATGCACATGCAGCTCAACTCAGATCTTCAATGAATCTTCCCAGTCTTGCTTGCCTTTTGTCTGTATCTTGTCTCCTTTGTCCAAATTATGCCGGTACCCATCAGGAGATACAGGAGTAGATGGAAGCTGCTTTGCTGCCTTTCTTATAAAATGTATTTGGAAAGCAGAGAGAGTTCCCCCACCTACTAGTTCACTGCCCGGGTATCTGCAACAGTCATGGTTGGGTGAAGCCAAAGCCAGGAGCTAGGAATTCCACCCATTTGAGGTGGCAGCTACTCCATATTTGAACCATGCTACAGGAAGCTGGAAGCTCGGGGGCAAAATTCAGACTCAAAAACAGCATTCCCACAGCAGAGGCAGGATCCCAAGCAGTGTCTTAACTTACTACCTTTTTAAAAAGTACTTTAAATTTGAATCCATTCTTCGCATTATCTCCAACCTCTTTTATTACCCTATTTCAGGATAGGAAGAATAAAAATCCTTTAATGCTCTCGGAAGACCAGGCAACTGGCTGTAGAAGCAGACCAAATTCCCACCAACATCATTACCAATCAAACTTCATATACAGCAAGTAACAGAAGCCTTGTGACATGGTAGGCCCATGTCCTGCTGTGGGGATACAACCATGCCTGGGATGCAGTTGTCTGATGCTCACAGACCAGGGGAGAGGCATTAAGGACCACAGGTGTGAGGTGTGTCACAGAGATCTGGAGCCCATGGACCAAATGGGAAGACATTGACCTTCACCAACAGATGGAGATGAAACTCGGCTGGAGGAGATGACACCTTGTTTAAGCAGTGCTCTGTGAACAGATAACCAATGGAAAGCCCTTCACCCAAGCCCTCCTCTTTCTCATTAAGTCCCAGGGATTCTTTCTCAGGTAAGCCACACCAACCCAGCCCCAATTCCATGGTGTGGATCAATCTTAATCTTCCACCAGCACCCCACAACCAATACTAAACATCTTACCTTCAGCTTCTGTTCTCCCTAGTCCTGACCCCCTACCCCCATACTGCTGCCAGCCACTTCCTAAAGAACAAATGTGACAACCTTTCCATGGTTCCTTATTGCTCAGATGGAAGTTTAAATCATACCACAAGATTCTCCCAGATTCGGCCCCCTTCCACTTAGCAGCCTTTCCCCGCCACTCCCTCATTGCGTTCTGCCCAGCCATGTATTTCTCTTCTCAAACCCCCTTGCCTTGCTGTTATTTGCAGCATTTGCCCTACCTAGAATGAAGAACCTTTCCCCATCTCAACCTGGGACCGCCTGCCAATCTTTCCAAGTAAATCACATCCAGAACTATTTTTCACTTAAATTTTGGCAGCTCATCAAACTGAATTAACTTCCCATCTTCAACAACTCAGGTATGTCCCTACAACAAGCTGTCTGCCCCAGCAGAAAGTTCTCATGAAGAGTATGTCCAGGGCCCGGCACAGTAGCTGAAGTCCTTGCCTTGCATAAGCCAGGATCCCATGTGGGCACCAGTTCTAATCCCAGCAGCCCCGCTTCCCATCCAGCTCCCTGCTTGCAGTCTGGGAAAGCAGTTAAGGATGACCAAAAGCCTTGGGACCCTGCACCCATGTGGGAGACACAGAAGAGGCTCCTGGCTCCGGATTGGCTCAGTTCCAGCAGTTGCGGCCACTTAGGCAGTGAGTCAGCGGGCAGGAGATCTTCCTCTCTATATATCTGACTTTCCAATAAAAATAAATAAATAAGAAGCATGTCCCAAGTGCATCTGCTTTGGCTCCTGAACTGTAAGGGTGCAGAGCTGTAATTCTGAATTGGCACCTGCCAGCTTCTTGATCTTAACCAAGTGCCTCAATCCCTTTAAGATTCCAAAACAGTCAGGTGGGACATCCACACCCCATACTGGGAGTGCTGGGTTCAAACACTTTACAACCAGCTTCCTGCTAATCCTGGGTAGATGTCACAGAAATGCCCAGGAGTAGACAGTGTGGACACACAACTAAACATCACGACACCCTGTAACTCCGCACATTGTTACGTCTGCTGGAATCTGTTACGTGAAACTTGTTTTAAAAAGAGATGCCATCGAGCACACTACAGACGAATAGGACTTCAACTCAGAGCTCAGATGCATCCTCCTTCATTAAGATGAAACTTCAGGACTTCCACTCCCAGGAATTCATCCAGATTTTCTCCAATGTGTGAACAAAACCATATACTACAAGTTCTGCAGTGTCCCTCACACAGATAAAACAATCCCAGAGACCCCACATGTTCACCAAGGGATGATTAGTGAACTAAGTGACAGTAGCGTGTTACATAGAAACTTAACAAAATTTCAAGCTTTATATTTTAATCAACAATTTGTTTTTTACTAACAAAAGCATGAGTTAACAGAGAAGTCCTCTATACAAAGTAAGGATTTTTCAATTCATAACAAGAATCCACAGTTAAATCTTGTTTGTTTGTTGTGGTAAAATTACACCAGAGAAGCAGGCAAGTAATGCGGACAACAGCAATACAAACACCACCTTCCCAAGTGTGCTGAAGGGGAGACTTCGCTGAACACGGCGCCTTGAGCTGAAGCATTCTGAGTGCTTGCAAACCTGTAGGAAACCTTGAGCGTTCTCAGGCAGGCACGGTTCTCGGAGCACAGCCAGGACCCTCCAGCTCACTCCCCACCAGGGTCTTCTCTCAACACTGAGTGCACATGCAGCCAAGAGCCCTGATGGCTTCTAAATTTCACAAGCAAGTTCCATTGTGGTTGCAGGACCACAGCAAAACCCATGACAGTGAAAGCTCATACACACTCCTAACACACACACGCACACATACACACGCACACATACACACACACACGGAATCCTATTACATAAAGGAAGCCTCAGAGGTCCACACCAACAAGCTTTATTAAAAATGAGAAGCTCCCTTCAAACGCCCACTTCCTGCTATAACACACATCACGGCTTCAGTGGGGAAAGACCAGCCACGCCGCTGGAACACAGCGTTTCTTTAAAGCCTTTCTGTGGGCTCAAAGTATGGCAGCCACTCAACACTGCTCCCAGCAGTTTGCTCTCATAAGAGAAACACAACATACAATAACCGTGTGAAACACTGTAGCCTCCAAAAAAAAAAAACAACTTTGTAACTTTATTTGGTAGGGAGCCAAGCAGTGAGGGGCCAAGCTCCAAGCTCTGATGGAAAAAGCCCATGTAGGAGAAGGAGCTTCGGGTACTGGAGCCGGTCAGGCTCACAGAGCTTGTACATCCAGGACTCAAACAACAAAGCGCCTCAAACTCAAACCATCCAAAGCCATCACCAGGCCAGGTTATGCAATGATTCAACTGGATGAGCGGATACGGGCTTTAAAACATTATCTACACACAGAAAGACCTGTACCTTCCTCACAATGAACTGCAATGCTTGACTAAAAAGGGGTTGGGGGGACACACACACCAAAGAAATACAACAATTTAAACAGGGTCTGAGGGGCTCTCCTGCAGGTTTCAGGGAACACACACACGCCAAAGGAGAGTTAAATGGAACCCACAGCCAGCAGCCCTTCCCGGAGAGCATTCCCTGCAGCCAGTGTGATGTGGAGCCTTCCAACACAGCACCACTCACCTATGCTGGCAACACAACGCCAGGCTGCCCTGCACGGGAAATGCGAAGGGCCTATGTCCACCACGGCTTCAATCTAGCCCCTGTGTTACAACTGCACCACAGCTGTAAGGATGTAACTTAGGGGGCAGATGCTTCGCAACCCCCCTCAGCTCTCCTCAGTACGAATCTGTGGCCCTCGTTGACCCAGAGGTGTTTTATAAAAACATCTGAAGACGTGGCAAACGGTCGCCACTGCTGTCAGTTCAAAGCAATTCCCAGAACTGAAGAAGTGCTCCATCCTCTGCTTCATCTTCCCCCCTACTGTCACAGCTCTGCCGCCAAAGCGCCAAGGGGAGAACACGTGAACTGGTTCCTTGTGACCACGCCTTGGCAAAAATCAATAAATAAAGAGCTGTCGAAGGCAGAACCATCTTAAGGGCTTGGAAAAAGCAGGAGGGAGGCAAGTGTGCAAGAAGGAGAGTCCTTCTGATTAGGGCTTGGTTACCCAACCCCACACACCCAGCTCGATGCTAAAAACCCATCATCCAGACAAAAAGGAAAGACACCAAAAAAAATCAAGTTTTGAAATTTGCGCAGTTGATATTTGCTCTTCATAGCAGTAAGAACTTGAATGAGAATTATGAAACTTGAGAACACTTGTATTTTTCTCCAGGATTTAAAAAAATCTTGTCTCATACTCAAAGACTACATTCAGTGTGGGTCAGGTCCAACAGCATTAGCTAGAATGCGGTGGTTAGGGACACCCCGCCCCGGGAGGAATGCCGTCTGAGTGGAGCAGCTGCTGGGCAGGTTGGGACCGTGCCTTCACTGGTCTCCAAGCCGGAACCCCTGGCCCCAGTTGTGTCTTCCACCTCCAGCATTCTGATCAGCAGCTCGCCTCATGCTAGCAGGAGGCACACCAAAGCCGGACACCCCTCCTCTCCTGCTGGGCAGCCAGCGGTACCTGCAGCAGACAGGAAAACAGGACGAGGAGAACAAGTCATTCCCGTGGTTAGGTGAGGCCCGAGTGTGTCTCCCTCTCCCGAACCAGGCCAGGACCATGTTTGATTTCAGCACCTAGCTCAAAGCCCTGACCACAGATGGCACTTGCTTTTCCCATTTCTTAAGTCTATCAAGCTTTCAGTTAAAATCACACTCCAACATTTTCTTTTCTGATTACCAAAGTAATTCATGCAGAACAAAAATATTACACCCACAAGCCCAACCACCAGAAACAGGGAGTGACAGCATCTTGGTATATCTAAATATGGATCAAACTGGATCAAAGGATGTACACTGAATTCCTTTTCCAAGGCCAAGTCCACAGGCTGGCTGTGTGCAACGCTTTCTTCTGAGTCCATCGGAAGGACTGGGAAAGAGGGCTTATGACTTGCAGTATTAGGCATGTTTTAACACATAATCTGTCCTCTGAATGCCTTCTTCCCACTTCATAGGCGATAGGAAAGCCATGGCCCAAAACGGTGCGAGGAGTTCCCACCTTATGAGTCACACAACAGCTCAGAAAACCAATCTGTGCTCCCATTCTTGACCATCTACATTGTAAAACTGACAGGCGAAGACCTGCTGTTAACGCATGCCATGGACACACACAACCCAGATTGGAATGTTTGGGCTCGAGTCCCAGGTCTATCCCAGATTCCAACTTCCTGCTGGGTGACATTACAAGGACATGGGTCCCTGACATCCATATGAGAGAGCTGGACTGAGTTTAGCCTGACCCTGTCCCAGCCCCTGTGGGCACTTGCAGAAATGAACCAGTAGATGGGAATTTGTGTGCAAACATTCTAATTCACTCACTATGATTAAAAAAGAGTAAGATTTTGTAAAAACTGAAAGTGTACTTTAACCTATTTCATTTATCAGATCTTCATGTTTAAAATTTGTCTAGAAACAGCATGATCTGATACCATGGATAAACCTCTCTTAGCAGCAGATACCAAGCCATGCCAGATACCTGCCCATGGCACACAATCTGAAGAAGAGCACAATATTACACAGAAGACATGTGGACCTGTCATCCATTAAGGGTTTTCCTTGTAACAGGCACAGCACATCAATAAACTCATCAGAACTTCCCAGCCCTAGGAAGTACACACTACTGCTACAGGAAAAGAGACGAGGTTGGGTAAAGATCTTTTCAAGTGACAGGATTCAAACTCAGGCAGCCTGACTCAGGAGCCTCACACCGTGCCTGTTCTACTGACTACACCTGTGCCTTCTGACAGGGATGGGGCAGCAGACACCCTCCTCCATACCTTCATACCCTTCCTGAAAAAAAAAAAAGACCCCCTTTGAAACAGAAAGTTTACTACGTATAAAAAGCGGGAGTTAACTACTTTCCCAAATGGAATGCAGACCATCAATACATCAGAACTCCGCAACTCAGCTCTCCACTTTTACACTCAGAGCCTCATCATTAAACCAACTGCATTTCTAAGCACTGGGTTCTCCACGCCCAAGACACCTGGCACAATAATATTCCTCCAAAGTGCGTCACCAAACAGAACACTTTCCGAGGCCACACTGGAGCAGCCTTGCCTTGGTACTCACTCTAAGACAATATGAAAACCATCTTCACTGCTTAAGCAGACAGTGAAATTAAATGCAAGTAATTAGGATAAAAAGATGCCCAATTACACATAATCAACAAAAATTTATGGTAATTTCAAGGCAGTTATTACTTTTGCAAGCAGCTACACTTTGTCATCTGATCTTTATGCAAAATTTAACAGAAGGGCTTTCCAGTGACAGAGAAAGCTCTAGTGGAAGGCGGGTTCCAGTGCGCTGCTGATTTCGCCACTAGAATCTCACTCTGTTGCCTGCAATCGAGAAGTAGCCGCAAGCCGTTAAGTCAGAATGTGGCCATTTAAAGAAAATAACTGTTGGCTGCTCCCCAAAGCACCACGTTTTTTTTTTTTTAATTGATGCATCTGCCACCCTACTTGATAAACCCACACCAGAAATCCAAATTTGCTGTCACTATGTCCTTTGATAATTAGAAAGCAGATTGGTCATTTGTTTCTTTCGCCTGAAGGCAACCATGGCTCAGAAGAGAAACAAGTTTCTTTTCTTCTCTTGAAGAAACAGGAGAGGAAAATAATACCACACATCCAACGCCACTGTGTTTTTCTGGAGAGTTCACAATAGAAATGTCTTTCAGAACCACAACCCCAGCTAGACAAGGACAGAGCAGTGAGTGGCAGGGCTCCGCAAGTCCTCCCGCCCTCACTGAGTCCCTGCAAGAATGACAGGACTGCAAAACAGAAGAATGAGCTGGATGTGAAAGGCTCTGGTCTGCTTTTATCTCTCTCTCCCCCCACCCTGCTTTTTTTTTTTTTTTAAGCTTTTAAATGCAAGCTATTACTGCACATTTCCAACACAAGATTAGGCGTGACTGTCAGGAGGCTGTGACACGCAGATGGCGACTGTGCCAGGCCTTTCTTTAGCCTTTTGCCGCACTGACAGAACGATCCTACTACTCCCATGCTCGGCGTGCGGCTTCTCAGCCCATCAAACTCCCGCCCCACGCCCACCGCTAGGGACAGGGCCTGAGTGCCCACTGCTGCGCCCCACAGCACATTTGACCTTCTACACCCTGGCAGACATGGGCTGCCCCTGCAGCTCACAGATGTGCAAACTGAAGCCTGGAGGCTTTCCTTAGCCACTTTCCCAACATCAAAGCTGCCACATGAGGGGAATGGGTTCCAAACTCACATCTGCCCCAAAAGAACTCCAAGAGCCAAATGGCCCTGGTCTCCTCATGTCAGTGATCCCTGACAACCAACCAGCAACCCACTACACACCCCGCTCTCCTGAACTCTGAGCAAGCCTACTAGACTGCTACCATTTAACTCAAAAACGTTTCCAATTACCAACCAAGTTGCTAAGTTCCTCCTTCCTCAAATGAAATCATGGGGAGATGGGCCTGGCATCGTGGCCTAGCAGCTGAAGTTCTCGCCATTCAATGCGCTGGGATCCCATGTGGGCGCCGGTTCTAATCCCGGCAGCCCTATTTCCCATCCAGCTCCCTGCTTGTGGCCTGGGAAAGCAGTCGAGGACAGCCCAAAGCCTTGGGACCCTGCATCCACGTGGGAGACCCAGAAGAGCTCCTGGCTCCTGGCTTCAGATTTGCAGAGCACCGGCCATGATGGTCACTTGGGGAGTGAATTATCAGATAGAAGATATTTCTTTCTGTCTATCCTCCTCTATATATATCTGACTTTGCAATAAAAATAAGTAAATTTGAAATCATGGGGAGAGCCAACCCTCTAAGACAAGAAGCACTGAGGTCCAACCATGCCCCAGCCCAGCGACTATGCCCTAGCCCTCCACTGTGCACAGGAGGGCCTCAGGTGATCCACCTTGTCTAGCAGGGCCGAAATGCTTCCTGTGACCCATCAGTCGGGTTGGGAAAGGGGAGGGTTCACCAGCTAAAGGTGTACCCTGAAGGAGACTGAGTCACAGCTTCAATCTCTGGCTTCCCAGGACTGCGACTGGAGGATGTAGCACTTGTCGGCTCACACTCTTCCATCAGAAAGGAAGTAAACCCCACTTCTTGCGGAGCTCCCAGCAGGACACAGAGCACAGGCAGCAGAATGAACACTAAAGGAGGGGGAAAGAACACTTACAAAAACTGAGGTGTGGAGAGAAAATTTCTTCCTCCCAAGTCCATCGGGTATCTGAACATTAGGAAGAAATAAAGGTGTCCAACAAGATTTCCAATCAGTTCATTGATCACCCTGTAAACAGAGAGTTGGGTTCAGTTAAAAACATCATGCAACGAGACGTGTCAAGGTGTGACTCACAGCAAAGTGAGAGGCTCCCAGTCCCTGGGAGCAGGTGACAGCTCTCCGATGAGCCCTTTGGTTGTTGGCACGATGGCACGGGCGTTCTGCAGCAGAAGGGAACCAAGAAGGCTGCCTTTCTTCATGCCCAGCCGTCCTCCTGACATCTCCCTTAAGGTCTAGTCTATCCTCCCAACACTGCTCCGCTACTTCCTTCTTCTGGCGATGGGGAAATGCAAAGCTCACTGTTGACTGCTAGTGGTCATCAATGCTGTTTATAGCAAGTGGGAAAACACAATGGTTACCCGGGCCCAGCAAGACGGCCTAGTGGCTAAATCCTTATCTCACATGTGCTGGAACCCCAGGTGGGGCACCGGTTCATGTCCCGGATGTGCCAGTTCCCATCCAGCTCCCTGCTTGTGGCCTGGGAAAGGAGTCAAGGACGGCCCAAAGCCTTGGGCCCCTTCACCCATGTGGGAGACCCAGAAGCTCTTGGCTCCTAGCTTCAGATCAGCTCAGTTCAGCTCCAGCCTTTGCGGCCACTTGCAGAGTGAGCCAGCAGATGGAAGATCTTTCTCTATCTCGTTCTTTCTGAAAATCTGCCTTTCCAATAAAAATGAATAAGTCTTAAAAAACAAAAAAAGAACCCACAATGGTTACCAAAGACAGAACATGGGAGTTAAGAAGAGGGACCATACACACCTGAGCTCCTAGTCCTAGAGCCTCTAACACTCCTCCCTCAGCTCCTGCACCTTGGACGGCATAAAGCCAGAGATCGTGAGGGAACGCAGACCTTCACGTCCTCCATCCTAAGGTAAGCACGGAGTTCCTTCAGCTTTCCCATGGCTGACAAGGAGGTCACCTTAAAATGTCACAGACCCACTCTGACTGTGACACATCCTTCCTGTCTCCACCTGAAACATGACTCCCATCAGGAACAAGTCAACAGCTACAGAGTTCTCAACGTTACCCCTACTCTGAACGCACTACGCTTTCACACAGCCTGTCTGCTTCCTTCATTCACGCCTCCCTATCAACATGCAGAAGCAGCTACGATCACACAGAGCAAATGTGTCAGACATACGAGCAACCAGAACTATTAAAATGCTGATAAGATTCTGCAGTGGAAGAAATGCGAGTTTGTGGAACAGCTGTGC
The DNA here is from genome assembly GCF_030435755.1 of Ochotona princeps. NCBI lineage: Eukaryota > Metazoa > Chordata > Mammalia > Lagomorpha > Ochotonidae > Ochotona > Ochotona princeps. Next base: position 14,766,107 of record NC_080840.1, on the reverse strand, counting down.
CTCGATATCCTCCCTTCAAAATTCTGACTGCACACATTGACTTTCCTAAGGCTCTGTTCTAATTCCAAACCAACAGCTAGGAATCGGACTCCGCACAGCCAAAACTTCAGCGTTGTAAAATCCCTTAGAAAACTGCTCTCCACCTGAGAGCCTGCCTGTTGTGTGACTGGAAATGCTTTAATAGAAGAGGTAGTAATTGTATGCCCAGGTCTTAGGAGAGTCAACTCAGACACAAAAGGTTTATCCTTGCTCCAACAGCAGAGGATCCCATATCTAACAGGGAACTAAATAACCAATCAATGTTAAATACCATTAGAGATCTGCATTTTAATCAATTACACTGCAATGAAAATTATTCCTCACATATAGGGTTCTAACATATCAACACTTTGACTTAAGGTTTTACAGATTAAGGAAAGATGAAGCACATAGGTTTTCCAAGGATTAGATCCCAATTAAATAAAGCTATTATCACTTACGAGCCTCCGATGATATAGTTGAATCCAAGGATAACCCAGGGTAAGTAACAGGCCTAATTAAAAAAAAAAAGACGACAATAGGTGAATGAGCATGCACACAGCCAGGAGGGACTGCAGCGAGGACAGGCTGTGCTGACGGGCTGGCGGGGATGCCCTGGAGAGCCCTGCAAACGTTCTCTCAGCAAGCAGGCGTTGCTCTCACGGGGTCTAATAGCCTCTCCCTAGACCCACACTCAGCTTTTGTGTACAGGATCCTGGGCCCAGAGTTCAGGTACAATTTGCGCCCTGCTGCACGAACAGTAACACCTAGGATGCTACCAAAAACACAGCCCATATGCCAAACACACAGAAGACTCCAGAAGCCACCATAAACTAAAACACCCCAGCTGCCTAGGTTCTTCTGCTGCATCTTTTGTATCTTCAATTTTTATTTCATTATTTCATTCACTCTGATATCTCTAACTATCACTCTTCCAAATAAGCTTTCAGGAAAATTCAACATTCAAGCCCCTCACCAAATTCAACATATTACACTAAGAATTAAGGGGGCTGTGAGGCACTTCACAAATGAGTGAAAAGATTAACACATACAAGGCTGAACGTGGTAAGCATCACAAAAGAATCCCAAGTACCAAAAAAGCTCAAGGTCAAGAGTAATTCCATGCAGGAGCCTCACAAAACATACTCAGCATCAATTCAAATGTAAGAATGGGCAGGCATCACATGAGGAAAAACGATTGAAAAGATGTTACAGGTGGAAAATGGTGAGAGGCGCTGCAAAGGGAAGGAGCTAAAAAAAAGTAACAAGGAATAAGAAAGTATTACAGATTTTCAAAGGCAAGCTTCTTACACACACACAACACACACACACAACACACAACACACACACACACACACACTCTCACTCACTCCCTCACTCCTGACAGTTAACAAGGCTCTCTGCGACTGAGGTGCAAACAGGGGCTTGCCCACGGTACACTGCTCTGCAGTGACCTCTTCTGGACTATTCAGGAAGAACACCTCCGGGCTGAAGAGGGGTTTTTGATGACAAATGAAAAGGCTTTCCAATTCGGGTAAAATACCTTAAACCGTGTTCCAAACCAAAATGACACAATCATGTCTCTATTCAGCTGGGCCCAGACATAAAGTACTGACATGATCAGAGGAATCATCAGCAACTGCAAGAGAAGTCAATATGGTAAAGTTAGGCCCCAGCACACTAGAAAAACCGTCGGCTCTGGTTCTTAACCCCTCCCCTCCAAAAAAATCAAAAAATCCTCACATGGGTATTCAAAAGCAAAAGGTAATTCCAGGGATCAGAATCACAAACTGGGGAGCGGCTGCTTGGCCTAGCAGTTAAAGGACGCTGGCATCAGTTTGATTCCTGGCACCAGCTCCTGATTCACTTTCCCACCAACGCAGACCATGCGAGTCATGCCTCAAGTTACTGAGTTTCTGTCACCTCCCTAGGCGACCTAGCTGGCGTTGTGGGTGCCTAGCTCCTCCTGGCTCCCCACAGCCCATCCCCGGCCCCGGCCTCAGCCCTTGCAGCATCCGGAATGAACCAACCAACAGGAGCTCCTTTCTCTTTTGCCTGCCTCTCTCTGTGCCTCTCAAATAAATAAAAGAGTTTTTTTAAAAATTGAGTTGATTCTATTATTTATCATACAATGAGCAATATACAATCCTATCATAGGGTATAACACAACTACATTATTTTCAACAGACTAAGAAACGCCAGGGTCAAATTCTGTTACTTGAAAAAGTAGGTCACAAACCTTTACTTCTTACTACGTAATCTCAAAAAAATATATATATGGTTTAAGAATTACTGCATAATCATTATTGTCAATGTTAAAAATACAAAAGGTGCCATAAATTAGCAAGAAAAGCAATGATTTAGATAACTCATGTAAGAAGCTCATCAAACCTTTAGCTGACTTAAAATGTCTAAAACAGCCACAATTCTATAATTTCAAAATGTCATATAATTAACCACACTTTCAACCAGCACTACCAGTGAGGAACAGTAAATCGGAACAAAGAGGCAGACATGGTGGGCACTTACCTGCATATCCATGGCTATGCCAGTAATCTTTGTTTGTAAAGTTAAAGATCAGACAGAAAGCATTCTTGTACCTCACCAAGACCGACCTGATTCTTCGACCTCCCCCCGACCCTAACTGAAAGCAATTTTGGTCATATTCTGAAGGGAAAACGCTGTGCTCCAGCTCAAATTACCTGAAGCACCCAGAACACAAAAGGTACTTCAGCATCTTCACTACCAATGGGAATACTCCTCAGGGCTCTGCTGTGACAAGGAAGGGTACATGACTCAGCGTGGCCACCCAGCACCCACCTCTTCCCGTTGTGCCCGTGTTCATGCGTCAGCATCCCTAGGACAGGCATGCCTGCTCCCTCCCGCAACAAGCAACAATGTGACTCACATGGAAGGCGATGGCCAGACCACTGCTGGCCGCCCCTACAAGGGCACAGGGGCCAAGTGCCACACTTTCTGGCCCTTGGTCAACTGTCAAGGGCAGGTGGCCCAAAAGCCAACAGTGAGCTTCTCAACGCTGTCCGAGACTTGAGCTCCTGGGCTGCTCGCTCTCAGCAGCTGGAAGGCTGCTGACAACTATGGGGGACAGGAAGCCAGGGACATGCTGTGTCCCTTCCCACAGCTGGGCATTTACAGAGAAACTGAGTGGCTATTTAGGACCCTAAAGACCAGCAATGAAGCCAGAAAAGCATGCTGGTTATCAATTCATTTTCTGATAAGGACCAGAGACTTCCAGAGCCGCCTCATGGCAGAGTCTCTATGCTTCAGTTGGCAGCTGCCACACATGAGAACACAGAGAACTGGGAACGGGAACAGAGAATGGCAATAAAACACACCCAACTGTGGAAAAATCCCACAAAGGCCATGCAAGAAAATGCACCACTCAGGCACCGGATGATTTACTACAGCTTTTCGAAAGATTTTCAGTTAGTCTTAATTATTCAGTGTAGTAAACAAAAATGTAAACACTGTGATTTGCAATTTGTATAGATTTTTATCTACCTTCCCTAGCCTGGGGCGGGAATGGCTTCCTTCTGACCCAAAATATCACACTGAAGGATACCACGATGCAAATCCAGTTAAAGAGCAGCATGAATAAATAGTCTGCTGGCCTTCCATCAAAAGCTGCTGGAAACGAAAATAAGCCAAATGTCATGTTTCAGAATTTTAGAACAAAGTAACATCCATGTAGAGAAACACGTCAAAGAATTAAAGAGCCAAAATGCCAATACTTTTAAAATCACTCCTCTCAAAAAACAACTAATTCTTTTAAATACTAAACCATGTCCTTTACGGTGAGATGAAACAGTCACTGAGTATGGCTAACCCCAGAAAGTGACAAATTCTGAGAGCTTCAGACTAACGCAAGCCCACAGGGAGGGTGGTCAAACCTGCCCCCACTACATCTGCACTGCACACGGCAGCGGCCTCCCCACACTCCACGCGTCACTTCAGATTCCAGCCCTGGCTGATGCCAGGCCCCTTCACCAGCTTGCCAGGGAGAAGCCCTGTCCACTCCGCCGACCACTGCTTTCTCAAGCACCACTCTGCCTGAGTGAGGGTCTGCCTACTAGACTGAACACACACACAGAGCCTGTCCAGACACTGGGGAGACTCAACGCCTGCCTGCAGGAGCTGACATTCTAGCAGGCCATAAGCAATGTGGGAGAACAGGGGGCACGGGCAGCCATGCCTCCCCACAGCCTCTTACTCCTCACCCCGCTTCTGGGAAGGGAATACAAAGACCTATGACCCCTCTTCCCAGATGAGGAACTAAAGTTACACAGCCAAAGCTGCATGTCTTGTTAGAAGAGAATCAAGTCTAACTGCCACTTAGTGCCCTGGACTCTGCACCAGGTGTCACTCCTGGGCAGAGTAATCAACAGCCCCAGCTCTCTTCCAATCACAACTCCTGGTGCCTTCAGCTGGGAGACTAAGAGACACAGAGCTCATTCCTGGGCCACCACGGAACTCAGCAGGACGCAGCCCAGCCACCTTTAAGGAGCTACAGGTCACATCCTGGCTTAGGATCCCTGGGAGGGCCGCCAGACACACTGACAAGCTCAGGAGCAGGCACAAGGCAGAAAGGACTGCCCATGCGCGTCGTCAGCGCAGCTCGTCGGAAAGGGACGCGTCTCCGGAGTTCATCGTCACCACGTGACGAGGAGTTGGAGAACAATGATTACAGAAGCATCTTCCCGACCGACAAAAACTACTCAGTTAAGGTGAAAGGCTGTGTAATGTTTATAGTGTTTCAGAAAAATAAATTAAAAAAAAAAGAGAGAGAGAAAAAGAAAGCCAAAAGTGTAAGGACACTAGCTCAAAAATTAACTTCTCCCTCACAAAGCAGGATGTATGATGTATAAGTCTGAATGGAAATTCTACAGCTATGCATTCATTTACTTTGTGCAATTAATATGTCACAAAAATCACGGAGTGTATAACACACTTCTGGGTTTGTGTCAATTCTAAAAACAGAATCTCAAGTTCTGTTGAGCCTTTCTTCTCTCAGTCAGTATTAAGTGGTGTGTTAGCAGCAAGGACAGCTAACCCTGTGTGCTACGTATTTTTACATTTTGTTCATCTCTCTCCATCTACAGTGAACTAATTTTTTGGAAGAGAGAATTTCTTATTGTATAACAAACACACAGGGCATTCCTTGCATTTGACAATCGAGTTGACCAACAAAACTGTCCTACTCACTCTTAAAAATGAATCTTGGGGATAAAAAAGAAAAATCAGTGCATTTCCCTTACAAAATGGAAAGATCTATGCTAAGTCTGATTCATGTGAAGAAAATGTGGCAAACAACTTATTTCATAAATGCTGAGGGAGATGCGATGACAAGTATCCCGTCTCCTTGTTCCCTGAGCACTTACGTCTAAGCACGTGATCGACACCATGGTTTCAGAGCCTAGCTGTCGGGCCTGGTGCGACAGCATAGCAGCTAAAGTCCTTGCCCTGAATGCACCAGGATCCCATATGGGTGCCGGTTCACAGCCCAGTGGCCTCGCTTCCCATCCAGCTCCCTGCTTCTGGCCTGGGAATGTAGTCGAGGGCAGCCAAAGCTTTGGGACCCTGCTCCCACGGGAAAGACCAGGAGGAAGCTCCTGGCTCCTAGCTTTGGATTGGCTCAGCTCCAGTTGCTGTGGCCGCTTGCAGAGTGAACGATCGGACAGAAAATCTTCCTCTCTGTCTCTCCTCCTCTTTGTATATTCGCCTTTCCAATAAAAATAAATAAATCCTTCAAAGCCTAGCCGTCGATGAATGACGGAGACACAGAGGAAACACTTATAGAGTTTACCACCGTGTTATATGAAACTGAAGTGATCATGCATACTCTCTTGCTTGAAGAAGTCTTTGACAAAAAAAGCAGTAATTGTCATTTGTGAATTTTCTGGATCCAAAGAAAACAGTTGTTATATATGTAATTAAGTTATTTTATACCAAAAATAAATAAATAAATAAATAAATAAATAGAAGCTCAAAAAGAAAATTACCATCCTTCCTTTCCTCATCCCAGCTATCTATGGGATAAAGTCAATTTTAAAATTAAAAAGGCCCTGCACAGCAGCCTAGTGGCTAAATCCTCACCTTGCATGCACCTACATCCCACATGGCCACCAGTTCCTGTCCCAGCTGCTCCACTTCCCATCCAGCTCCCTGCTTGCAGCCTGGAAAAGCAGTAGAAGACGGCCCAAAGCCTTGGGACCCTGCACCAGCATGGGAAAAAGGCTCCTAGCTCCTGGCTTTGGATCAGCTCAGCTCCAGCCATGGCAGCCACTTCAGGAGTGAACCAGTGGATGGAAGATCTTTGCCTCTGTATCTCCTCTCTGTAAATCTTTCAATAAAAATAAATAAATCTTTAAAAATAAAATAAAATAAAGAATCTTTGGGGTGGGCATTTGGCACAGTGATTGAGACACTGCCTGGGACACATGCCTCCCTGACTGGAGGACCTGGGCGAGTCCCAGTTCCATTTTCAGTCTAGCTTTCTGCTGATATGGGCCCTGGGCAGCAAGAAGTGACAGTGCAAGCAGCGAGGTCCCTAGAGCGCGTCTGGGGCTCACAGGGGCCTGGCCTAGCCCCAGGCACTGCAGGCTCTTAGGGTATAAAGCAGCGGAGGGAAGATATCTCTCTCCCTCCCTCCTCTCCTCTCTTTCTCTCCATGTAACAGACACACACAGGAACACATGTGCATGTCAAGTAAAATCAAAATTTAAAAACATTTTAATTTTACCACGTATCAGATAGCCAGAAATAAATGCAAGTATGTGAAAGAAAACAGGTTTCCAGGTCAAGCTGCTTCCTTTATTCTCTCTCCTCGCCTCCAAGCCACGCCTCGGCCCAGGCTAAGGCTGCTGAGGACTGGAGATCACCAGCCTCACTCAGACCCAGCAAACTGACAAAGCTGCTGAGTTTTAACAAGTCGTGCTTCTGTTGGCGTGGTTCTCTTTGTGATTGCTAAGAATTCTTTGAGTGGAATACTTTAAAATACTGTAATCACATAAACTTCAGCATTCTAAATTTTGGCGTGCTTACAACTAGGAATTTATAAATTAACTCTCAAATAACAGTCTTTCAGTTCAAATTAGAAACTTCATAAATAAGCCAGTTCTGTTATACACTTAACAATCTAGCTAGGCAAGAGACTGCAATGGTAAATATTTTGTCAAAATATTAATTTGAGGGGCCAGCACCATGACCTAGTGGGTTAAGATTCCACCTGCGGCACCAACATCCCATATGAGAACTAGTTCAAGCCCCAGCTGCTAAAGCCCCAAACTAGTTCCCTGCTTATGGCCTGTGAAAGTAGCAAAGGGTGGCTCAAGTGCTTGGGCCCCTGAACTCATGTGAGAGACCTGGGAGAAGCTTCTGGCTCCTGGCTTCAGATCAACTCAGTTCTAGGTGCTGCAGCCATTTGAAGAATGAACCAGTAGATGGAACATTTGCCTCTCCTTCTCTCCATCTCTGCCTTTCAAATAAAAATGAAATAAATCTTTAAAAATATGTAATATTAATTTAAGGGGTTGGCATGGTGGCTCAACAGGTTAATCCTCTGCCTGCAGCACCGGCATCCCATAAGGGTACTGGTTCAGGTCCCAGCTGCTCCACTTCTAACTCAGCTCCTTGTTTACAGAATGGAAAAGCAGCAAAGGACGACCAGAGGAAGCTCCTGGCTCCTGACTCCAGACAGGATCAGGTACAGCCATTGCAGCCATTTAAGGAATGAACCAGTGGATGAAAGATCTACTTCTCTCTGTCTCTCCTCTCTGTAAACCTGCTCCACCAAATAAAAATAAGTAAATCTTTAAAAAGTAAAGCAAATAAAAAGAAGCAGAGGATGGCTCAAGTGCTTGGGACCCTGCACCCACATGGGAAAGCCAGAAAAAGCTCCAGATCAGCTCCGCTCTGGCCAGTGGCCACCTAGAGAGTAAACCAAAGACCTTCTCTCTTCTCTCATTCTCTGTAAAGTTTACTTCTCAAACAAAAATAAATAACTTTTTTTAAGTTTACAGTTTATTCAAAACATTGGATACTGCCATATTATTAAATCTTAGCTATATTATTTTAAAATTCAGTGTTTTAATTACAGAAAGTAAGTCTAGACTTCTAATTACACAGTATTTTCAAGCCCACTCAAACAACATATATATACTCCAGCCCAATTTTGCATTAAACAAGGACTTTTCTACAATAGAAATGAGATCATGATTTAAGTGAGAAATACAATTGAGCCACTAGGACAGGAAAGATACTTTTTTCCACCTATAAAATGACACTGCTACTTGCGTCTCTGATGTTTTTGAGAAAAGCCGAGTAACATAAGAGCCTAGCACAGTTCCAGTTCAGTCACTGAACCACACAATCGTTATGCTAGTTCTTATCAAATGCTACCTGCCCTTAAAATTCCCCCAGGAAAGCAAACATACGGATTAGCAAATTAAAAGAAAAAAAATACTTACAACATCTGTAGATGACATACCTGTTTCCAAACGTGTAGAATACTGATACAAGAAATATAAATTGACCAAGTAAAGAAATCCAGTTCCTGGACCCACGGGGAAATAAAAGGTGGCAGTGACTGGCCTCCAAATCTGTCAGGACCAAAACAAAGACAGCTGTTAGTTTCTCTAAACCTGAGTAACTTTTTTTTTCTTTCAACTAAACAAAATTAACTTTTGTGAGGCATTCTCCTCAACGAGTCACCACAATGAACCACCAATACAATTTAAGAAAACAGCTAGAGAAAAAGTCATACAAATTACAGCCACATCAATCTGCAAACCAATGGACAAGCATCAAGTATTTCTTAACAAATTTTTTAAAATTAATGCTATTAGGCCCAGTTCGGTAGCCTAGTGGCTAAAGTCATCGCCTTGCACATGCCAGGATCCCATTTGGACACTGGTTCTAATCCTGGTGGCCCCACTTCCCATCCAGTTCCCTGCTTGTAGCCTGGGAAAGGAGTCAAGGACGGCCCAAAGCCCTGGGCACCTGCACCCACATGGGAAACCTAGAAGAAGCTCTAGGCTCCTGGCTCCTGGCTTCAGATCAGCTCAGCTCCAGCTGTTGTGGCCACTTGGGGAATGAATCAGTGGATGGAACATCTTACTCTCCGTTTCTCCTCCTCTCTGTGTATCTGCCTTTCCAATAAAAACAAATAAATCTTTCTAAAAACTAACGCTATAGAATTCCACAGTTGGGACAGGTGTGTGGCACATGAGGTTAAGTTCTTATTTAGGATTCTCATATTTTTTACCAGAAATCCCAGTTCTTCCACTTCCAACCCCAGGAGGCAGCCAAAGACAAGTCAAGTGCTTGGGTCCCTCCACACAAGTAGAAGCCAAGATGGAGAGGCAGGCTATGAGATCTGGGTCTGGGAGTGAACTGAGTGGGGGAAACTGGCATTGGGAGAGATCTGGATGGAGGAGCCTGGGAAACTCCTCTGTCGGGACACAGTCCCTGCAGGTGAGTGCAAGAACCAAAACGGGGAGCAACCCAGACCAGGCCAACATACAGCACCCACCAGCATACATTTGGTGCAGGTCAGGAGCAGGCCAGAATGGGTCAGTCCACATCACCAACTGGAGAATCCGAGTGCCAGAATGGAGTGTGGGTCAGGCTGGGTCAGGGTGTAATACCAGCCCGTTCACATGAGGGCCGGTCCTGAGGGCTGGCAGTGCTGGGCTAGACTGTAGCCCCTACCAGAGTGAGTTGGAATCGGGAGTGGACCTGGCCTGGCCAGGCTACAGCTCCCACTGGCAAATGCCGAGGTGAGGGGGTTGTGCCAGACTGGGCCACAGCACCCAACATGTGAAACACAGGGGTGGGGGTGGGGATGGCCCTAGTGAGGGGGCTGCAAAGGCCTCCTTGCTGAGCCATTAGTCCCACTGGTGAGCATGAGAGCTGGGACTGGAGGCAGATCAGGCCAGACAGGGCGGCCACATCCGATGGCCTGCATGTGAGTTGGATCAGGGAAAAGCCAGGCTGGGCTGACTGTACCTTCTGGTACATGCATAAACCAGTGTTGGTGTGGATCGATTGGGCTCTGCCACAACATCAGCTGGCAGATGCTGGCACAGGGGCCAAATTCTGTCAGGTGCAAGCTTGGCCTACACAGACAGTGCACCCGCTGGCACCAGTGTGGATTGGATAGTGGGGCTGGTTGGGACGAACTGGGCTTCAATACCCATCAACATGTACGAGAGCTGAACAGGATGTGGGACAGACCAGACCAGTCTGTTGTACACACTGGCAAGCACAGGAACCAGGGCAGGGGCGGGCCTGGTGGGGGTTTTCGTGGGTCGCTCTGACTATGCTGCAGCTCCCACTGGTTTACGTGAAGGCCGCGTATGGGGTGGGCAGGATTGGGCTGGGCTCCAACACCCATCAGGTTTCGTAAAACACGAGGCTGGAGACAGAACTGACCCAGCAATTGCAACTACCAGTGTATGTGTAGGCTAATTTGGTGACAGACTGCGCCTGTATTGGCAAACACACACAAGAATCGAATCTGGAATGGCCTCAGAGGTTTCTTGGGCAATTCCCTACCAACTGAACTGCTGGATTGAGAACCCTAACCATGGAGAGAATTGCAGGTTCCGTGGGCTGACTGTGGGAGTGGATGTGTCAGAGCTGGGCCTCCTCAGTGGCTCAGACGGAGCAGAGGACAGCATATCCAAATGTACATGGAGGATAGGGCAGTCCATCAGAGCCTCCAGAGGACACCTGGTACCATGGTAGAGGACGGAGGTAAGAACAAATTGATCAACCACCCCAGCCAGTCGTTGGCAGTGAAGATCTGGGCAGACAGAGACACTAAGGTGGACTATAGCAGCCAGTGGATTTGGGAGAGATTTCTCATGATTGAAGCGGCGGGATCACCAGCAAATTCAGCACTGTTGAACTATCAAAACCTCTTGAGAAAGCCATGGTGTTGTGGCTTTTCATTTAAGGGGGATATGTGGTGAATGTGTAATGGAGACTATCATGTCCAGATGTGAGGATGCAATGCAGTGTGCATCTCTACTTCCGGATCAAAGATGGACTCCCAATGAAACTATTAGCTGTATCTTGACAATGGGAGGCTGGACTCTGCCATCATGCCCGCAATGATGAAGAGCTATGCCATAATAATAATAATATAGGGGAGTTCAGTGGGGGGAGAGAATCTGGGGAGGGGCAAGCGAAATATAAATAAATAAATGAATAAATTTTTTGAAAAATCATACTCTAAGAATTAGAATGGGAATTTTTACTAAAAAATCATGTGCTAAAAAGATAATATGAGCACATGACTTTAAAACCACTACCTGAACAAACAACACAGAAGGTTCTACAGTAAGAATTAAGCCTTGCTGGAGACAGTACAATGGCTCGGCTGGCTAATCCTCCCATATGGGCACTGATTTGTGTCCCAGCTGTTCCACTTCCCATCCAGTTCCCTGCTTTTGACCTAGGAAAGCCGTAGAGGACAGCCCAAAGCCTTTGGCCCCTGCACTCACATGGGATACCTGAAGAAGCTCCTGGCTCCTGGCTTTGGAGCGGCTCAGCTCCGGCCATAGTGACCACTTTGGGAATGAACCAGTGAACACATCTTTCCTCTGTCTCTCCTCTCTGTAAATATGCCTTTCCAATAAAAATAAATAAATCTTTTTAAAATATTAAGCCTTGGGCCTGGTTCGGTAGCCTAGTGACTAAAGTCCTCTCCCTGCATGTGCCAGGATCCCATATTGGTGCTGGTTCATGTCCTGGCTGCTCCTCTTTCCATCCAGCTCCCTGCCTGTGGCCTGGCAAAGCAGTCCAGGGCAGTCCAAAGCCTTGGGTCCCTGCACCCACATAGGAGACTCGGAAGAAGCTCCTAGCTCCTGGCTTCAGATCGGCTCAGCTCCAGCCATTGCAGCCACTTGGGAGCGAACTAGCAGACAGAGATCTTTCTCTCTGTCTCTCCTTCTCTCTGTAATTCTGACTATCCGATAAAATAAATAAATAAATCTTTTTAAAAATGTAAGCCTTCTAACAACTGTTGAGGTTTTCGCAGCAGTATTTCTTCAAAGAAGTAACAGCAGGATTTACACTTTTCCATTCTAACTTGTCCTGTAGTGTTTTATACTTTGCTTCCTTCTCTTTATGAAGTATTCCTTTTATACGAAATCCATACTGCTTTTAAAATTTTATCTATTTAGTTACTATTTATTTGAAAAGCAGAGTGACAGGGGAAGACAAAGAGAAAGACATCTTTCATCTGCTGGTTCACTCCCCAAATGACTGTGAGAGCCGAGGCTGGGCGAGGCTGAAGCCAGGAACCAGCAGCTCCACCCTGACCTCCCCCGAGAGGAGCAGGGCCTAGGCCTTTGCACCATCATCCACAGCTTTCCCAGCTGTGTCAGCAGAGCTGACGGGGAGCAGAGCAGCTGGGACTGAAACTCGCACTCTGATACGGGATGCCAGCGTTGCAAGCAGCAATATAACCCAAGTGCCACAATGCCAGGCCCCCAAACTTCACTTAAACTGCCAGAATGACACAAGTTATATTTTTAAATATGTTCTTTATTCATATAGCTACAAGATAAATTCCTGTTAATCAATCTGCTAGATCCACAGACATAAGCATTTATTTCTGCAGATACTACCAAAAGCCTATGAAAATATTTCATCGATTTATACTTCTCCTAAGATGTGGATGACTGTCTATCTTCTCTCCACATCGTTAATGTGCAGTGTTGTTGTTGTTGTGATTTATTTATTTTACTTCAAAGTCAGAAAGAGGAAGAGACAGATCTTCCGCCCGCTAGCTCACTCTTCAAATAGCTGCAACAGCCAGACCCAGGATGGACCGAAGCTGAGAGCCAGGAGCTTCTTCCAGGGGCAGGCAGGGGCACAAGGTCTTGGCCTTCCTCCGCTGCCCTTCCAGGCCATTAGCAGGAAGATGGATCTGGAAGTGGAGCAGCCAGGAATCAAACTGGGCACTGCAGACAGAGAATCTGCCTCATGCTACCATGCCAGCGCCTGGTGTATTTTATCTTCATCAGCCTGACAATTACCTTTTATTTGCTTTATGAAAAAGCCTGAGCATCTCTTTATACTAAGAAAAAAAAAAAAAAGAAAACTTCAGCATTTCCTTTATTTACTTTTCTGCTAGATTTGCTTTTCCTTGTAACTTGGGGAAATTACTCTTTCTCGTTGGTACACTTTGTGGTCCGGGGCTTTAGACTTACATGTTTTGTTTTGATTTTACATTTACCCACCTATTTATTTGAAAGGGTATTTTAGGGCCCGGCGGCGTGACCTAGCAGCTAAAGTCCTCGCCTTGAAAGCCCCGGGATCCCATATGGGCACCGGTTCTAATCCCAGCAGCTCCACTTCCCATCCAGCTCCCTGTTTGTGGCCTGGGAAAGCAGTTGAGGACAGCCCAATGCCTTGGGACCCTGCACCCGTTTGGGAGACCCGGAAGAGGTTCCAAGTTCCCGGCTTCAGATCGGCGCGCATCAGCCCGTTGCAGCTCACTTGGGGAGTGAATCATCCGACAGAAGATCTTCCTCTCTGTCTCTCCTCCTCTGTGTATATCTGGCTGTAATAAAATGAATAAATCTTTAAAAAAAAAAAGGGGGGGTATTTTAGCGAGAAAAAGACATAGATCTTTCACCTTCTGGTTCACTTCCCAGATGGCCACAATGGCAGGTGCCCAGTCCAGGAGCCAGAAGTTTCATCTGGGTCTCCCACTTGGGTGACAGAGGCCCAAGTACCTGGGCCGTCTTCCACTGCTTTTCCCGGAGTATCAGGAGGGAGCTGGATTTCAAATGGAGCAGCTGAGACACAAACCGCCATTTATACTGGATGCTGGCACCATACCCTTTCCCTGCTATGCTACATGCAGGCCCTAGATTGATGTTTCAATAACAAGTAAAAGTTTAAGTGCAGCAATGCAGACAGGCATTGAGCCCAGGGCTAAGGATGCTGGCCTGGGCCCAGCATCGTCCTAGAGGCTGAAGTCCTCGGCTTGCACATGCCAGGATCCCATATGGGTGCCAATTCGTGTCCCAGCAGCCCCACTTCCCATCCAGCTCCTTGCTTGTGGCCTGGAAAAGCAGTTGAGGACAGCCCAAGGCCTTGGGACTCTGCATCCGCATAGGAGACCCGGATGAAATTCCTGGCTTCAGATTGGCTCAGCTCCGGCTGTTGCGCTCACTTGAGGATGAACCCAGAGGGAAGATCTATGTCTCTGTCTCTCCTCCTCTCTGTATATCTGACTTTGCAATAAAAATAAAATAAATCTTTAAAAAGAAAAAGAAGAAAGATGCCTCCATTCCATAATGAAAGCCTGGGCTTGAGTCCTGGTTCTGACTCCAGACTTGAGAGGCAGCAGTGACGGCTCAGGGAAGACGGCTGGTCTCCTGCCACCCACAGGGGAGCCCTGACTCAGTTCCAAGCACTCAGCTTTGGTCCCACCCAAGGGACATCCTGAACACCTGTGGAGTGAACCAGCCAACAGAATGGGAGCTCTCTGCCTGCCTATTCCTCTTTCTGCTTCTGAAATAAAAACTAAATGTAAGCACATTTATCCACCATTTGTCATGTTTATGAAATTGTCTCACTCCAAGAATATCAAATACCCAGTTTTCTTACAACACTTTCCATGGTTCTCCCAAGGAAGGGGGAGAGGTCCACTTCCTGTCCCCAGATGGTTACTCAGCTTCCCATCGTCAGAGTGTCCCATGTTTCCTCCAATTATTGGAAAAGCTGCTTTCACTGAATGTTTACTCCCTATTCTGTCTGAAATTGAGGTCTATATCAATACCAAATTTTAATTTTTAGTTTTATAATAAATTTTTAAGATTTGATAGTTAAATAGTGAAATCTGCACCTTCCTCTTCTGAATTGTCACAATTTTTTGGCTAGTTTCAATATTTTATTTTTCTAAGCAAATTAGAACCAACATAACTTATTCTATCAACATGATACTGATAATAATTTCCAGCCAAAAAGTCCCCATAGATTTTATAATCTGACAGAGTTCCATCTTTCTATAGCCAACCACAGGAGCTGAGTGTCTTCTTGTTCGCAATAACCGAGCAGATATTCTATGTCCGAGCAAGGCTTCATCTTTTGGCACTGTTATCTGCCACGTTGGCCAGTGCCCCAGATCAGTGCCAACAAACAACGGCAGAAGCAGTCGGCTTTGTCAACTTTTGGAACAGCAGCATGGCGCTGCACTTTGGCCTGAGAGCTGCAAGTCTTAGGGCACACCACCACATGCTGAGCAGGAAACACACAGCCCACGCCTCTGGTGTTCCCGGCCCTGGGGAAGGCTGCCAAAGCAGCAAGTGCTGGCACCACACGGGAGGGGGGGGTATGGTCTCGGTACAAAGTCCCAAGGAACGGTAGGAGCACAACGGAAGAGTGGCACTGCCAGCACTGCAGGTGCAACTGGAATGAGGGCCCCAGGAATCCAGCCTGGGCAGACCCTGAGCTGGCAAGTTCCAACCTCCACACACAGGACACAGTTACAAAAAGTGACTTCCTAAGAATGCTATCTTTTTAAAGTATATAATACACACACTCCCCACACACTTATTTGCTTGCTTGCTTGCTTGCTTGCAAGTCAGAGTTAGAGACTGACTATCCAGATGGCCACAATGGCCAGGACTAGGCTGAGCCAGTCAGTAGCATGAGCGTCTTCCTGGTCTCACATGCGGGTGCCAGGGGCCCAAACACCTAGGCCATCCTAGGATGCTTTTCCTAGGCCATTAGCAGGGAGCTGGATCAGAGGCAGTGTGCTAACACATGAATCGAGCCCAGATGAAATGCGAGCGTCCCAAGAGAGCACTGCAAACCACATCACAGGAGACAGCTCAGCAGCCACACCACCATGTCTGCCCCAAACATGTTGCTTGAGCCAGTAAAACACAGAAGCTTAAAATTAGTCTTGATTTACTCACAATTTTATCATAGTAACAGGATGAAGATTCTAATGGCTAGACAATGATGACCTGAGAAAACCTAAAGTTTCTCCTTACCATTCAAAAGAGAATGCTATACTAATGTTGGTCCTATTTTGGTTAGTGAGGTTTTTTTAAAAATCAATAATTATAGTGCCTTTTGGCTTATTTACAAGCACTGAGTCCAGACATGGATTTTTATAGCTGGGAGAACAGGATGAGAGAAGGTTAAGTAATAATAGCTGGTAACTGGTGGAACTCGAATTTTGTCGCAGACAGTCTGACTCCAGTTTGTGATACCAAAGTTCTGTTTTCTCTGTGCCTCTCAACGTGACATTCATACACTGAGACAGAATTAAATTTAAATCTTTTCAGTACTACTACACTTACATAATCCTGACATGAACTAAGAGTAAACCTACAAATTCTGCTTATCAAAAGCAAAGGGAGCAAAGGCCACAGGCAAGGTGTGGGCTTGGCTGCCCAGCTGCTGCGTGCTCTTGAAACAGGCTGGATGTCTGAGCCGCCTCGCCTCACCTACCCCATGGCACCAGCCCTATGACCCTGCGCTCCTCCTTATCTTACAGACACTGTCACAGGTCGCAACGAAGCAGGTGTATGCGTATGTTTTGACTACAGCGTTAAGGAGACACCCACTGACCTGGTTTTCACCAGCACACATATGAACTACTCTCATATTATTCTAAGTTACTCAAGGCCTGATTTTGAAAAAGAGATTCTGTTTTTTTCTGCCTACATCTTCTCTAACACTGATGACACAACACTATTTTTAGCACTGCATGCACCTGTTCTTTAGAAATCAGTGTCTGTCAAAATATCTCACATTCCTATTCCCTGTTCATTAGTTAGACTTGCTTTCATTGACCTAAGAAAGAAATTTAGACTTTAAAATAATTTGAAAACACCAGGGGATAGCTCATCCATCTCTTTAGTAGGATACAACATAATAAATTTCAGAAATTCCTACTGACAGCATCCAACTAAACCCCGCTGTTTCTCCCACTGATCCCTACAGAGCTAGGATAAGGAAACGGGCTTTAGTTTCAGGATCAAGAGGAAAGAGACCCGCCTTCCGCCCCACAGGGCCTCAGCAGCACTGGGTGTAGTGCCAGGAGCCTGGGTCTTGCCCACACAACACTGCATGCCACACATTTGCCAAGAGGACTTGTTGGGGAGGAGGGACGAGCCCAGATCCCTAAGAAATTCAGTGTTTGCTGAGTCCTACTTACAGTGCAGGTAAGCCACTTAAGAGTTCCTCACATCACCAGGACAAGCAGGCCTTGCATTCACTGGCACTGAGCATCTTCAAACAGAAAACACATTGCCCTATAGGTGCCAGGCCAACTACTTGGTGGGAGTGTGGACGGCAGCCACCCCTACCTATTATCTCCGAATCTGCTACTGAAACCATCAGAAATGACTGTCAGCATCTAGAGTTTTCCAAGAGCTGGCTAAGTCCTTTTACACTGATCACTGAACATGATGATGAGTGTCTGCGCTAACAGATATCAGACACAACAGGTAGGCAAGAAAAGCGCCACCTCCCCACTCACACAAACGGAAGGCGCAGTGTTGTGGCGCAGCACGTTAAGCTACCGCTTAGAAACCTCCATCCCACACTGGAGTGCAGGTTCCAATTCTGATTTGGAGCCAGCTCCCTGCATTGCGCCTGGAGGTGACAGCCCAAAGATGTGCCAACACCCATGGGGAAGACCTGATGGAATTCCTGGTTCCTGACTTCAGCCTGGTCCAGCCCCAGGGAACGAACCATATGGGAAGTGAACCAGCAGGTGGCACACAGAAACATCCATTCAACTCCCTCTTTCTCTTTCTGCCTTTCAAATCAATTAATCTTTTTTTTAAAATCGAATAAAATGTACTCATCTCAGCAGAGGACTTTGAAAAAGCTATTAGAAGCTACTGATTCTACTCAGGTATATATGCAACAGAAATGCACGCGTGTGTTCCTCAAGATCATTCACAGTAGCACAATCCATAATAGCCAAAGATGGGAAATTATGCAAAAGGTCTGTAACAGTAGACTGAATAAAGAGGCAACAAACAGAATGGGCATTCTGTAACTAGATACAACACAAGTGACTCCCAAACACACGGCTGATGAAGCACCTAGAACCACAAGCACACTCTGTACATCCCATTGAGAGAAGGGCCAAACACTGCAGCTAACTGGTGGGATTACAAGTCACTGGTTACCTCTGGAGAGGGCCGAGGGCCGAGGAAGGTTAGGGGATACTGACGGATGCTTTTTTCTGGATTCAGATGCTGACTATTTTGGTGTACTGAGTTCTTGAAAGCAAGCCATAAATTTTCTAAAACACACACTTCCCTGCTTGCATACCAAAACTCAACACCAAACTAAAACACAAAGCAATGGGATCTGGCACGGTGGCTCTGTGGCTAAATCCTCACTGCTCATGTGCCGGGATCCCATCTGGGCGCTGGTTCGTGTCCCAGTTGCTCCACCTACCATCCAGCTCCCTGCTTGTAGCCTGGGAAAGCAGTCGAGGACGGCCCAAATCATGACACCCTGCACCTGCGTGGGAGATCAGAAAGAAGCTCCTAGCTCCTGGCTCCTGGCTCTGGATAGGCTCAGTTCCGGACATTGTGGCCACTTGGGGAGCGAACCAGCACAGAGAAGATCTTTCTCTCTGTCTCTCCTTCTCTCTGTAAATCATCCTTTCTAATAAAAATAAATAAATATTTTTTAAAAAATTAAGCAATGATCTAATAAGATAACCTTAACTACAGGCCATAGCAAAACAGGACCACTAAGAAACATTTTAAATTCTATGCACCAAAACACCAGCCAGTACAACTCTACATCCAAACCCTAATCATGTGTGAAATAGCTCTCTTACCAACAAACTCTCAAATCAATCTGCTGGGGCTGCTGTCGCCAGGTTAAATGTAATTATCCAAGTGAAATCCTGACAAATGCTAGCATTACTTTGAGTCAATGTGTATTTAAGACTGCATCACCGATTTGGTTGATGCAATTTTGTATTCCTAAAACCAACTGGAGGAACAAAGAGCTCACATCTTCCAATTTCAAGTTAGGAAGCTTTCATGGGAACAAAAAAGAGAGTAACTCTGCAGTCATGTTTCAATCTCAATTACAAATTAAAATCAGAATCTTCTCCTGTCCATGGAGAAAAAGCAGTCAGAA
Source organism: Ochotona princeps (assembly GCF_030435755.1). Classification (NCBI taxonomy): domain Eukaryota; kingdom Metazoa; phylum Chordata; class Mammalia; order Lagomorpha; family Ochotonidae; genus Ochotona; species Ochotona princeps. The sequence continues at coordinate 14,746,919 of NC_080840.1, read as the reverse complement.
ATTATTATTATTGCCTAATAAATCCACAGCGCCAGCATCCCATATAAGTGCCTGTTTGAGTCTCAACTGCTCCACTCCACTCTCAATCCAGCTCCCTGCTAATTGCCTGAAAAAGCAGGATTTTATCTGAAATGAGGATGGCCCAAGTCTTCAGAGCCCTAAGGACCAGGACCCCGGAAAATGCTCCCGGCTCCTGGCTGGTTCGGCTATTTGAGGAGTGAACAGTGGATGGATGGGAGATCTCCCACTCTTTTTCTGCCTTTCCTTCCTTCATTGTAACTTTACTTTTCAAATAAAAATAAGTAAAAAAATTTTTAAAGATAATTTTTTTTTCCTGAGGCCAGCCACATGTAATTCTAGCATCCCATTCAAGCTCTGGTTCAAGTCCTGGCCACTCCACTTCCAACTCAGCTCCACGCTAATGTGCCTGGGATAGCAGCAGACAATGGTCTAAGGGTGTGGGCTCCTGTCACCTACATGGGAGACCCAATGGAGTTTCAGGCTCTTTGGCTTCGGGCTGACCCAGCCCCAGTCCCGTGCAACCACTTGGGAAGTCAACCAGCAAGCAGCATCTGGCTCTGCCCTTCTCTGCCTTTCTCTACAACTCTGCCTTACAAATAAGTAAATAACTTTTTTTAAAAAAGAAACACATTGAAGCTCAGACAGGATGAACACACGAGCAGTAAGCGCCAGGCCTTCAGACTATAAGGGCCTTAACATCCCAAGGTCTTTCTTCTTTAACAGAAAGGCAGCCATGTTTGCCATGACTGATTTGGACAAAATCACCTTCAAAAATGTTTTGCTAACCACCAAATTATTTTGTAGTAGATATTAAGCAAAGGAGTTAAACAAGTCACATTGGAACTATCTTTGACTCACAGACAAATTGAAGCTGCAGCTGTCTATGAAATAGGGAAGTGAATGAGAGAACAGAGAAGCACATTACAGATACTCGGGCGACGTGTTCCTCCGTCCCGAGAAACGGGGGTGTAGTACCACCGCACAGGCTGCCCTCAGAGACCCCAGGGCAGCAGGCAAGGGCCACCTCGGTCACTCAGCGGGAACTAAGCTGAGAAGACCCGATCCCTGTGATCGCTGACTGACGAGTTTAAATACAAAGGGTTTGGAACAGGGAGAACACGGACAGCAGTACAGTCTTAGCACATATTGGCTTCAAGCTGTCCAAACCAAAACAAAAACAACAATATTTAATCTTCAGAATTCCAAACCAACAACCTCAACAGAGGAAACCTACAGGTAAGCAAAAAAAAAAAAAAGAAAAAAAAAATCAGCGTTTCCAATATGAATGCACAACTCCGAAGTAGTCACTCCTCAAGGATATTTATTTTTATTGGAAAGTCAGATACACAGAGATGAGGAGAGAGACAGAGAGGAAGATCTTCATTCCACTGATTCACTCCCCAAGTGGCCACAATGGCCAGAACTGAGCTGACCCGAAGGCAGGAGCCAGGAGCTTCTTCTGGGTCTCCAGGCAGGTGCAGGGTCCCAAGGCTCTGAGCCGTCCTCAACTGCTTTCCCAGCCACAAGCAGGGAACTGGACGGGAACCACGGCTGCTGGGACACAAAACACAGCCCATATGGGATCCCAGAGCGTGCAAGGTAAGGACTTCAGCCACTACGCTACCGTGCCGTGCTCAAGGGTTTTTAAGCTGTTAAAAATTTAGCTTCTTTATTTTCAGTTACTTTGTCTTATATATACGAAAGGCAGAGACAAAGGAACAGACAGAGAAAGGCCAGCCATCTAACTGGTTCACTCCTAGAACGTCCACACCAGCCGGAACTAGTGGAGGCCAAGGCCACGGGCCCAGAACTCAGGCTGGTTCTCCCCTATAGGTGGCAGACCCAGTACTGCAGACACCACATGCTGCCTCCCAGGAAGCCAAACTGGCAGTAAAGGAGCCCACCAGAACCAGGCACTCAGAGACTGGATGCAAGAATTCCACGCAGCAACTGAACTGCAGCACCCAACGCCTTACCGCAAAGGCCCAGCCTCCAGCAGAGCCCGGGCTACTGCCCAGCACACGGCCTCTCAGGAGCTTCATCTGCAAGTGAGTTCCTCCAGGGGCCATGAAAGCTTAACTTTTCCGAAACGGGCAAGCATTAGAAGAACACAGAACTCCCTGTGCCAATGAGCCCACCTGCCTCCTGCCCGCAGCCTCTCACCAGGAAGATGGGCACACCCTGGCAGATGTGAAAGGCCATGGTCACTGAGTGCCTTGAACTTTGTGCAGCTCAAGCCACCAGCAGACAGGCTGGCGGTGTCAGCGTGGATTCTACTCCCCCAACTCAAGCGCGCAGCTTGCAAGATTCTACAAGATGGATCCAACAGCCAGTTCTGACCATGTCCTGCTCACAAAATGACTTACAAACACTGCTCACCCAAGATGCCCATGCCCCAACATGCCAGCAGGCACAAGTGCACAGCATTCACTGTCCACTAATTGTTCCTAAAGTCAATCACAAGAACACCACCAAGCCCGGCTGGGGTCTAGAATGGCATTCCTTTGTCCATCCACCTGCCTAAAAAGCATCAAGACTGACACGGAATTCACTAGGAGAAAACATCATTCTTCATCCACCTGCCCCAATCCCGCCAGCAGACACTTCCTGACCTCAGCAAAGGGCCCCTCCACCAGCCACTCAACTCCTCAGGGAGATGTGGCATCGACCCCATCGCCTACTCACCCTCACATCCACTCAGCTGCAATCCTGTCCACTCCGAGGTTACAGAGAGAGGAGGAGAGGCACAGAGAGGAAAGGAGATGTTCTAACTACTGGCTCACTTCCCAAACGGACACAATGGATGGAGCTGAACTGGTTTAAAGTCAGAAGCCAGGAGCTTCCTCTGGGTCTCCTATCCAGGTGCAGGAGCCCAAGCACTTTGACGCAATCTTCTACACATTAGCAGGGAACTGAACTGGATCAAAAGTCAAACAGTGGGGACTCAAACCCATGCCCATAAAGATGCCAGCACTACAAGAGAAGGCTTTACCAACTAAACCACAGTGCTGCCCCTAAAGTTCAAACTTCTTAACGAAGTATCAGAGCGCTAACCTAACTTTCCATCTTTACTTTGCTACACTCGCCCCTGGTGAACCTCCCCGTCCTCATCTCCAACTCTCCCCGCTCTGTGACCGACTCTCCCCTGGCTTTCCTGGCTCTCTGCTCCCCATTCCAGCCTCTAAGCCTTTCCCCTGCTATTTTATGAAAGACTGGTTGTCTCCAAGCAGATCCTCCCAAGGACATTCGGTGAATACCGGGTGCCGTTCTTGTGAAGACCCCATCGACTACCACACTCCACATCACCTCCATCACATGCCTCTAGTTTCTGCAAGCTTGCACATCTTCTTCCTCACCGTACCCCCAGTGCCCAGAAAGTGCCCAATTACTTTCATGAATTCAACCAACAGGCACCGCTATGTGCTAGGCAAAGATCCGGCTCTAACAGAACCTTCTCTAAGGGGAAGGAGGCTAGGGCCCGGCAGCGTGGCCTAGCGGCTAAAGTCCTCTCCTTGAACGCCCCAGGATCCCATATGGGCGCCGGTTCTGGTCCCGGCAGCTCTACTTCCCATCCAGCTCCCTGCTTGTGGCCTGGGAAAGCAGTCGAGGACGGCCCAAAGCTTTGGGACCCTGCACCCGCATGGGAGACCTGGAAGAGGTTCCTGGTCCCGGCATCGGATCGGCGCGCACCAGCTGTTGTGGTCTCTTGGGGAGTGAATCATCGAATGGAAGATCTTCCTCTCTGTCTCTCCTCCTCTCTGTATATCTGACTTTGTAATAAAATGAATAAATCTTAAAAAAAAAAAAAGGGGGGGAAGGAGGCTAACAGTACAGGGGGATGATGGAGTGAAGCGGAATGCTACTTCACATGGGGCAGTCAGCCAGGCACCGGCCCGTGACACAGCTGTCAGACACACCTGAAGGACGGGTTAAGCAATGCGCCTCCCCACGTGAGATGGCCTGAGGAGGGCCGGTGTTGGGGGCCTGAGGCAACAAGGACCCTATTGCCTAGGCCAATGAATCCAGCTGAGGACAGGAGGACACAAGACCCTAGCGGCAATGGCAGGGACCTTGAAAACACTATAAGCACGTGCATTTTACTCAGGAGTTGAGAAGACAGCAGAGGGTATGGTAGCAATACTAACAAGCCATGATCTACATTTTTTTTCAAGATTTATTATTATTGGAAAGCCGGATATACACAGAGGAGGAGAGACAGAGAGGAAGATCTTCCATCCGATGATTCACTCCCCAAGTGAGCCACAACGGGCCGATGAGCGCCAATCCGATGCCGGGAACCTGGAACCTCTTCCAGGTCTCCCACGCGGGTGCAGTGTCCCAATGCATTGGGCCGTCCTCAACTGCTTTCCCAGGCCACAAGCAGGGAGCGGGATGGGAAGTGGAGCAGCTGGGACACAAACTGGTGCCCATTTAGGATCCTGGTGGTGCAAGGAGAGGACTTTGGCTACTATGCTGTCATACCGGGCCCTTGAATTATCTTTTAAAAATGTAGATCATGGGGCCTGGTGGCGTGGCCTAGCAGCTAAAGTCCTCGCCTTGAACGCCCCAGGATCCCATATGGGCGCCGGTTCTAATCCCGGCAGCTCCACTTCCCTTCCAGTTCCCTGCTTGTGGCCTGGGAAAGCAGTCGAAGACAGCCCAAGGCCTTGGAAACCCATACCCATGTAGGAGACCCAGAAGAAACTCCTGGCTTTGGATCAGCTCAGCTCCAGCCGTTGCAGCCACTTGGGGAGTAAACCAGTGGATGGAATATTTTTCTCTGTTTCTCCATCTCTCTGCAAATCTGCCTTTCCATAAAAATAAAGAAATATTTAAGGCCCCGCGGCGTGGCCTAGCGGCTAAAGTCCTCGCCTTGAAAGCCCCGGGATCCCATATGGGTGCCGGTTCTAATCCCGGCAGCTCCACTTCCCATCCAGCTCCCTGCTTGTGGCCTGGGAAAGCAGTCGAGGACGGCCCAATGAATTGGGACCCTGCACCCGCGTGGGAGACCTGGAAGAGGTTCCTGGTTCCCAGCTTCGGATCGGCGCGCACCGGCCCGTTGCGGCTCACTTGGGGAGTGAATCATCGGACGGAAGATCTTCCTCTCTGTCTCTCCTCCTCTCTGTATATCTGACTTTGTAATAAAAATAAACCTTTAAACAAAAAAGAAATATTTAAAAAAAATAATTCAAGTTTTCTAGAGAAGACGGAGAGGACGATGGAAAAAATGCAGTCTGCAAGCAGCCTGTATCCTGACGTGGGCCTAAGGTAGAGCCCACAAGCTTTGCTGAAAGGCTGTGGCGTGGGAGAGAAAAGCATGCTGAGGGATGACTCCACAAGTGTTAGGTAGCAGACCTCTAGCGATGGAGCCACTGCTGCGTGAATTCGCACCCGGTATGACTGACACCTGTAAGCAACGCCAATGGCCATGGCAGGGGCACTGTGGGACACACAGAACCAGAAGCAGGACACAGCTGGGCTGAGGACGCCTCCGCTGTCTGTCAACGTGACAGCCTTGAGGTTGTACCAGGGACTTCCAGGCGCAGGACTGAGAGAGATCACGAAGGAGCTAGAGGAAGCCTACTGAAGGGGTTCCGCACTTACTCCCTGGGGCACAGCCACGCGCACCAGCTAACAGCGCGACGGCCAACAAGGATGACTATGAAATGACGCCCGTGAGCAACAGAAGACACGAGAATGCTGCCACACCAGGTCACGTCCCAAAATCCCTGTCAGATTTCAGAATCCAGCCCACCACGAGTCAACATTTTCAAATCATAATACCTACTGAATAGACATAACCTCCAAGACTTAATATTTTGTGGCCAGTACACCAACCTGGACTGCTTCGTTCACCATAACGAAACAGCAAGGCCTTCTGCTGTTGGGGTAATTTACTCCTTACTCATTCCTTCATAAACCCTACTACTGCGTGCAGGACGCTAGGTCATGATCTGAGGCAAACACAGCTAAACTCCTCCTCTGAATATCTGACTCTAAATTACTCCTGTAAGGGCGGGATGAAGGGGGTGGGGGTGAGAAACCTTCTATTAACATCAAAACACCTCAGGCACAGGTGGTCAGGTTGACATCTACAAGCCACCCACGTGGGTGACAGAGGAAGTTCCCAAGGCGCTGCTCCTGCTGGACCCAGGGTGCTCATTCCTAGTGACTCAGGGACCAATGATGGACTTACCTTCCCACCGCTTCCATCACTGAGTGCAGGGGGGCGGGAAGCAGAATGTTACTACGGGGTGACTCAGGCCATCTCACCAGGCCAGAATCACACGCGGCTACGAACCCAGGCCCTCACAGCAGACCCCCCAGCCCCAAGACCCCGCCCTAATCCGCTGGAGGCGGCGGCACTACAAATCCCAGAAGGCACCACACGCCCGCGCCAGGCCGCCTCCCGCTGCGCGGCCGCGGGGCCGTCTGGGACCTGTAGTCTCCACTGACCCGCCGCCGGCCAGTACCTGGAAGCGGTAAAGGAAAGCTTCGGGCCAGAGCAAGAAGTAGGCCGGGCTGATGAGGCCAAGTTTGCCGACCAAGGGCACGGCGACGGTGGCGGCGAACCAGTAGCGCGTGATGGCCGGGATGCTCCTGAACCAGTCCCCGATGTCCGACATCTTCGCCTCGCAGGTCGCCGGGGTGCGCTCGGCCGTCGTACACGGTGCCCCTCACGCCGCGGCCGGCTCGCGAATGGAAGGTGTCTGGGCGGAAGCCGCCCAAGCAGCCGGTTTCAAGGCGGAGGACCGGCGGAGACTGGCGGAGACCGGCGGACGTGGCGCCACCGAATTCGGACAAGCGAGACAGCGTTCCCAAGCGAAACTTCCCCTTCCGGCGACGGCGGGCAGCGTGACCAGAAGTCCCGCCGCTTAAAGGGCGAGCGCCGCTTTTTGGTTCCACCCCGCCTCCCAGCCACAGCCAGCGAGACTCGGCTTCCTGGGGCGGGGCCTGAGGGCGGGGCCAGAAGGGGCGGGATCTGAATGGGGCGGACGCACGACTGGTGGGAAGCGGCGGTTGCCAGAGCAACGGCAAGTGCTCCAGCCAATGGCGAGGCGGAATTCCCTGCACCTGCCTTAGGCCTAAGTTGTAATACAGGTGGATCTACTTGCCGGGGAAGACCGACCGGCAAGTGGCAAGCAAGCGTTTCGTGTGTTTGTGCGCCCATTCTCCACAAGCGTGTTCAGGCAGGGCTGTCGCGGTGCTGTGGCCCCTGGAGTTTACATCCTCATGGTGATGGGCAGACAGCAAATGATGCACCAAGATAATTTCGGAGACTGATGAGGAAAATGAAATACGTCAGTGGGGTGGAGTGACAGGATAAGGAGAGTTGGCTACTTTAGATAAGGCCGGCCAGGAATTGCTTCTGGAAAAAGAGGATGTTTAGGCTGAGTCAGCCAGGCCAAGAGCTGGCAGGAGAGTTTTCCTATGCCAAGAAAACAATGTTGAACGAACTGGGAGCAAAAAGATCTCGACTGCAAATCTGGTTCATCATCCTACGTGGAGATTCCAGCCGATGAAATCTTTTTATTAGGGTCCGGCGCAGTAGCCTAGTGGCTAAATACTCGCCTTGCGTGCACCCGGATCACTTACGGGCACTGGTTCGTGTCCCAGCTGCTCCACTTCCCATCCAGCTCCCTGCTCATGGCCTGGGACAGCAGTGGAGGACGGCCCAAGGCCTTGGGAACCTGTACCCAAAAGGGAAACCCAGGAGAGACTCCTGGCATCTGGCTTTGGATTAGCTCAGTTCCGGATATTGCGGCCACTTGGGGAGTGAACCAGCAGACAGAAGATCTTTCTGTCTGTATCTCTTTCTCTCTGTAGCTCTGCTTTTCCAATGGAGGTAAATAAATCTTTGTTGTTGTTATTTTTATTAGCACTTTCCTGTTTTCACATTTAGGGTCTCCTGTATTCAACCAAGATTTATTCAGACACTTCACTCATGAACCTAGAGCCATCTCACTGAGCAAATGGGTCTTTATTGGATTATGGAAGTGTAGAGTTTGGGATTCAAAATTAAATGATGCTTTGATAGTCTAAAAGCAAGGCAGAGCTAGGTGTAGCATCAGGTTAACAAGAGGGTTGGGACTGAGCCGAGATGCCGATTCACAAAAGTCTTTCTCCTTGGAAACCTGAAAGCTAAGATCAATGTGCAATGTTGCAGTTTGCTACCTGGAACGAACGTCCTGCTTGAAGGGGGCCTACATGGCTCAGATTCCTCAGGCTTACACCAGGCGTCTGCTGACACCAGCACAAACAGCAAAGTTCTCAAGGGCCTGTTGCTTCAGAGAACACCTGCCAGCACCAGGCCCTTGGACTTGCTAGACGAAAGCAGGGTTTACCAAATGCGTAGGCACCAACCAGTCCACCCCTGATGGAGAGGACACAACATCCACGGAGCTGATGAATTCAGTACCAAGCACAGCAAATGTGGGAGGGAACTCCTCACTGATACACAGCAGGCAGGGATACAAATTGGTACAATCTTACAAGATCACATGATACAAAATAAAAGCTAGGGTATAAATAATAGGTCTAGAGATGCCTGAGGTACCTTCTCTGCATCTCCACCCCCCCTTTTTATTTTGTACCTGTTACTTATTATACCCAAGGTATGGTTGGAGGAGTAAACAAAGTTTGTCTGTTGGATTGGTAAGTACACATGCATACACACACAAAAAAAAAACACAAGAACAGCATTTAGTCAATGTCTGCAGTATGTATCACACTCTAGAGCAGAAGTTCTGGAATTCAACTTCAGGCTTTAGCAATACTGAAGTTAAATCATGGCAACAGCACTTACTGGCAGTAACACTGAAAAAAAATGATTTAACAGCTGTGCCCTTCAGTTCCTAGGTCTATAAACTGGGGCAAAAGAGCAGAATAACTCCCCTCTTGAATCCAAAGGACTGTTGTTAGGTTTTAAATGAGGTCAATTTATGACAGCCCAAAAATTCAAAATGGTGTCAGTTTTATCAGACCCTCTGAGTCTACATGAGTCTCAGGGCAAGCAGAGAAACAAGTGTTCAGTTAGGGACACATACGCAGAACCAGAAAAAGACATCTACTGCCCTCTTCCAAACAAGGCTAACTGGAAAAATAACCATTGTGTAAACCAAGCTTGGTTGCTTGCTTGAACTCCTCACTACCAAGTAAGATGTAGCTCATGGTCCGTGTAAACACTTACCCACCCATTGGATAATTTCACATAATTGACACTGTTATTGTTTCCCCTGGTGCTGCCTGGCAGTTGGGTTTCAAGTGGTCAACCTTCCTCTTATCCTCAGATTAGCACTCAGCCATAAAGTTTTCCCTGACAGGCCAGGCAAAAACACAAGTCTTTTAGAACCCTGGGAAGAAAGAGTGACCAACCTTGCAAAGACAAGAATTCTTAACTATTGCCCCTTCGTCACATTGCAACAATACTAGCTCAGTTGATTGGATAGTTTTTCATGCTAATGTGAGCTTAAAAGACCCTAAGGACAGGCTACAGAGGCTGCTCCTCTCTTCCATCTGTGTTGGTATCAGACTGTCTGCTAGTCTGCTAAATAAAGATTCTTGAGCTTTTAGGAGTCTACCTCCAGCTCATTTTGGGGATAGAATGGCCAGCTTGCAATAAATTGGTCTTAGCAATTGAAACTGTATCAGTGTTGTCGCTACCTTCTTTTCTGCTGTCTTTTCGAAATGTTTGACGGTGAAAGTGTTTTCACTTTCTAATTTTTAAAAGATTAGTGTGTGAGAGTACCTGTCTGCTTGCCAATTATCCTACCCTGAGGATGAAGCAATTGTTTGCAAATGACAGTGGGTGACAGGATTATCAATGAGTTCTCTATCAAAGATTTCAAATGCCCTAAAACTACTTTTTTTAAAAAAAAAAGATTTATTCATTTTATTACAGCCAGATATACACAGAGGCAGAGAGACAGAGAGGAAGATCTTCCGTCCGATGATTCACTCCCCAAGTGAGCTGCAACGGCCGGTGCTGTGCCGATCCGAAGCCAGGAACCTGGAACCTCTGCTTTCCCAGGCCATAAGCAGGGAGCTGGATGGGAAGTGGAGCTGCCGGGATTAGAGCCGGCACCCATATGGGATCCCGGGGCTTTCAAGGCGAGGACTTTAGCCGCTAGGCCACGCCACCGGGTCCCCTTAACTACTTTTGTATCCTTTCTTCCATTCTCCGTGCTGTTCTGAGGCAGACGATGTGCCCACGGTACTTGGAGAACCAGCAAACTAAAGAAGTCTCTGGGACTTTTGTATTTCTCCTTGTTTTTTAAATTATTATTATTGTTATTATCTTGATGATATTTACATAGTTGATTAGGGCGCAAAGGGTCAAGGGCTACAGAAAAGTGGGTAAGACCATTGTTTTCACATTTTTTTTTTCCTGTATTTGGGGAAAGATGGGAGATAAAGGCAGAAGCCACACCCAGCTTCCCAACCATCCCAGGTCCCCAATATGGGGCATGCTCTGAGGGCACTGCTCAAGTGGTTTCGATAGTTCAACAGTACTAAACTGCTGCCAATCTCGCCATTCCAAGCACGATGAAATTTCTCCAGAATCCACTGGCTGACATAGTCTACCTTAGAGTCTCCATTTGCCCAGATATTCACTGACAACACTTGGCTGGGATTGGGGATCGATTTGCTTTGTCCTCTGTTGTGGTACCAGGTGTTTTCTGCAGGCTCCAGTGGACTGCCACATCCTCCATGTACACCTGAATGTGCTATCCATTGCTCTGTCTGAGCCTCTGAAGATGCTCGGCTTTTTTTTTTTTTTTTTAACTGCAAAGTCAGATATACAGAGAGGAGGAAAGACAGAGAGGAAGATCTTCCCTCCGATGATTCACTCCCTAAGTAACCACAATGGCTGGTGCTGCACCAATCCAAAACCAGGAGTCAGAAACTTCTCCAGGTCTCCCATGCGGGTGCAGGGTCCCAAGGCTTTGGGCCATCCTCAACTGCTTTCCCAGGCCACAAGCAGGGAGCTGGATGGGAAGTGGAGCTGCCGGGATTAGAACCGGGGCCCATATGGGATCCCGGGGCGTTCAAGGCGAGGACTTTAGCCGCTAGACCATGCCGCCGGGTCCCCAAGGCTCAGCTTTGACACATGCATTCCATGGTCAGACCATGGAACTTGCACTTCTCTTCATGGTTAGGATTCTGAGTTCATCAGTTGGGGAGATCCCCAAAGAAACTTCATCTGAGGTGATCCCAGACCTGATTCTTGTGTGTGCTTGCCAGTACAGGGTTCAGCACAGTCCATCGCCCCAATCAGTTTAGGCATATGCTGGTGGTTGCAATTGCTGGGTCAGTTCTGTTCATGTCTTCTACATGAACCAATGGGTGTTGGAACCCATCTCCATCCTGCCCACCACACACTCGGCTCTCACACAAGCCAGTGGGAGCTGCAGCCTAGCCTAGCTGAAGCGACCCACAGTAACCCCACCAGGCCCGCCCCCTGCCCTGGTTCCTGTGCTTGCCAGTATGCACAACAGACTGGTCTTGTCTGTCCCACATCTCATTCAGCACTGAAGCCTAGTTCAACCCAATCAGCCCCACTATCCAGCCCACAAATGTGCCAGTGGGTGCCATTCTGTCTAGCCATGCCTGCCCAAGTTCTGGTTCTCATGCTCAACAGTGGGAGTGGTAATCCAAGTGGAAGGAGCTACTCCCACTCCCAGATCATACACTCTAAAGTTGGTTCTGCAGTTAAATTTGACAGAAGCAGCCACCAGTGTCAGTATCTGCCAGCTGATGCTGCAGCAAAGTCCAACCAACCCACACCCACTCTGATGCATGTACCAGTTGGAACAGTCAACCCAGCCTGGCTTTTCCTGATGTAGCTTCGCATGAGGCCCACATGTGTTGTAACCCTGCCCGGTCTGGTCTGCCCCCAGCCCAACTCATGCTGTCCAGTGGGAGTGGCTGTCCAGCAAGGGAGCCCTCCACATTCCCCCTACTGGCTTTGCCCTCTCCCTCCCTGGGTCTCATGTGTGCTGGCTGTGCACTGCGGCCCAGTCTGGCATGGCCACCCTCACCTCGGCGTTTGCCAGTGGGTGCTGCAGTCTGGCCCAGCCTGGCCCACCCCCAATTCCAGCTGACGCTGGTGGGAGTTACAGCCTAGCCCAGTTCAGCCAGCACCCAGTCCCGGCCCTAATGTGTACTGGTACATGTTGCGACCGAGCCTAGCCCAATTCACACTCTTTCTGGTGTTAAGAATCACCAGCGGGTAATGTGAAGAGGCCCTGCCTGGTCTGCCCCTGACCTGTGCCAAAAGGTATTCCAGTGGGTACAATTCCCTGGCAAGGTCTGGGTTGCTCCCTGTCGTGGTTCTTGCTCTCACTTTTGTATTTGTCTTTGTAAAATCACCATATATGGTAATAAGCGACTCAGGACATAAAACATATAGGTTGTTTTTTCTTAGCTATCTTGAATAGAGGATGACTTGCTGCTGCAGAGTTTAATCACTGCACTTTAAAGAAGTCCCAGTGTTTGGGTCATCAAAGCAAGCCATCATTTCAAAAAAAAAAATGCAAGTCCCAGGCTAGATTCTAGAAACGAAGTATGGCAATGTGGAACAAATGGACATGTGCGTGAATGATCACTGAGACTCTATTCATCCAATACCATGCAACATTTCATAGTGAAAGATAAGCCCAAAGTGGGATGCTCTCTAAGAAACAGTACTAAGGAGACACAAGTGATATGAAGCAAATACGAAGGTTCTAAGACTCCCAAGCATCGCATAGGTTCTGCTTCATAGCCTGCTTCAGCGCTAGTGGACACAAAGCACATCGGGAAGTGGAGGCATGTGTTTCCTTGAAACAGTTACCCCCGGGAGGCGGAGCTGAGGGTGGGCGGTAAGGTTGGGAAGCCGCTTCAACACATACCCTTTTGTAGCTTTTAAGTGTTGGCCCTGTACATGTATATGCACTATGTGGTCAAGAAATGAGTTTTTAAAACACAATTTATTTAGAAAGGAACAGGTTTATCAGAAACTTCAGAAAAATGAAGAAGTGAGAAAATGGTGTTTAAATATGTCTTTCTTGCCATAATGGAAATGTATTTTCTGTTGCTTCTCCTAAAAACAGAACTTAGGGGGGAAAAACTGGAAACTGTCAAGAGAACAGTATTGGGACCTGCACGATGGCTCAACAAGCTAATCCTCTGACTGTGGCATCAGCATCCCATGTGGGCACTGGTTCCAGTCCCATTGGCTCCACTTCCAACCCAGCTCCTTGCTTAAGGCATGGGAAAGCAGTTCAGGATCGCTGAAATCCTTGGGCCCCTGCACCCATGTGGGAGACCCACAGGGAACTCCTGGCTCCTGGCTTTAGGTCAGCTCAGCTCTGGCTGCTGCAGCCATCTAGGGAGTGAACCAGAAGAAGAACAATCTCTTCCTCTCTTCCTCTCTCTCTCTCTCTTTCTTCTTCTTCTTCTTCTTCTTCTTCTTCTTCTTCTTCTTCTTCTCCTTCTGTCTGTAAATTTGCCTTTCAAATAAAAATATATATATTTAAGAGCACAGTATTGCTTAACACTGAAGTATGGCACTGCGTAGTTGAAAGGGGGCTGATGACCCAAATATGCCATCCCAACAGTCACAGGAAAACGCCGCCCTGGGGGAGGCTGCCGCCTACTTAAGAAATTCAAAGAACATGGCAGATATGTAATTAATCTTCATGTTAATTAGAAGGCAGGTTCATTCGTCCCACCTTGCAGGTAAAACACTCCGTGGCAAGAACAATAACTTACCAATGTCATGTCCAGCAAAAGCAGTCCTGTTTTCAGACATAGGTCTGGGAAACTTTTCCAATTTTGACACACTGTACTAGGAGATATGCAAATGACTAAACAGCATACAAAGCGTTCTCGCTTGTTATTCTGATGCCTGGCACGTTTCTGTGCATGCCTGTGTACATGCATGTACAAGTGCGTTTACACCGATAAGGTTAGCCTTCTACACAGTGTACAGGGTGTCAGTCTGGGCTTCAGTCCTCTGCTGTCCTCTGTTAATTGTGTCACCCTGATCAAGTCACTAACTTCTCAACTGACTCACCTGAAGTCACCTGCTTTGAGGTGGCTTGCTCATTTGCTTTCCTTGAGAGCCCGCTGTTTGCACTATACTCCCATCATCTCACGTCTCCCTCATCCACATTCTTATGGGTGAACTGCAAAACAGACGAACTCGCTTAGCCATGGTCACAGAACTGGAAAGTTATGACCCAAATTCTGGTTTGCATAGTTTTATCACTCATCTTTAGTTACTAGACTTCCGTGGCAAATATGAAGGTTCTTAGACTCCCAAGCATCCCATAGGTTCTGGTTTTAGTTCTAATTGCACAGCAGATCCGTGCATGGGATGCCGTCAATGTTTTATAAATGAACAAGCCAGGCTGGCTAGTCAAAAGAGTTTCTATAGAAGTTCCCGGATGAAAATGATTCCTATAATATCCAATCCTCTTAGCTAAGAATTCTGCAAGTATTAGCAACAATGATTGATATTAATCAAATCAGCTTATGCTCATAAACAGAATAGTTAATGATATGCATTCAAGATCTGCCCTAAGGAAGGCCTGTACGTATCTGAAATGGCCTTCCTGGGAATCTAGTGAAAATTGTTGGAGCCCAGCAGAAGGTATAAAATGCCACAGGTCCAGCAGCTGACCTTGGGCCCAAGTCATCATCCTTAGCGTGGGCATTGCATAGACTCAAGGTCAGGCAAACTCTTCAGATGACTTCAGCAGGTGACACATCTAAGGAAGAACATGTTCAAAAAAAAAAAAAAAAAAAGAAGGGCATGTTCAACCCCAAGCCTTTGCAAACATAGCAAGTCTGTCTGTGGTGACAGGAAACAGCTGTCAACCAAAATGCAAATGGGCCTGAGCTTGTGGTTAGAAACACTAGGGCTGGGCCATTTCTTCAGACAGAACAAAGTACCAAGGAGTGATGGGAGGGAGGGTGCTTATCACAAAGGGAGGCAGGTATAAAAATCTTACCACCTCCCAGTGCTGGCTCACACACAGGTTGTTATCTGCCATTTACGTTTTTATAAAAGGCTATCTCTGCTTTTATAGAACCTTATCATTTTAATTGCTAATATCCTACCAGTAACATGGCATAATTTTTAACCATTTTGCTATTTCTAAAGTTTGTGGGTTTTTTTTTATTAGTATTAGTGGTATTTATTTGAAAGAGTGTTCACAGCCCCAGACACCATCAGTACCTGCAATGCTGAGACGGAGCCAAGCTGAAACCAGAAACCAGAGACTATCTGATCCTAGAAACTCAAATGGAAGTCATCATCCGCTGACATTCAAGGTACATCTTAGCAGGAAACTGGGTGGGAAGTGGGACTCAGTCCCAGGCACTCTGAAATGGTATGGGGCATCCAAGCAGCAACTTAACTCGGCGTGCCAGAATGACCACCCTTGTTTTCCTATTTCTGGTGTTTGTTGTTGAGAGCTAGATATAGCTCTATAGTACCATCCTTATGCATATTTGATTTTGTACATTAACTTTTTTTTTTTAACTGACAGCTAACCTTTGTGTGGAGCTTTACAGAAGCTTGACTCCCACACTGTCACACAGGGACGAGCTATATGCAAACTGCAACACCCTCACCAGCCTCCTGAAACCCTTGAGTAACTACCTCAAGGTGGCAAAGAGCATACACCTGCCATAGGAAGAGGACATGTCCAAGGTATCGAGGTGGGGTGTGCGTGGCACGCGCACCATACACTTGAAGAGCAGGGGTGGGCAGGCACTGTTGTGGCATAGCCAGTTGGGCTGCCATCTTCCATGCTGGTATTCCATATGAGACACAATTGCTTCTCTTTTGATCCAGCTTCCTGGAAGTGTACCTGGGAAGGCAGCAAAGGACGGTTCAACCGCTTAGGCCCTTGTGTCCATGGGGAAGATCCAGGAGAAGTCCTGGGCACCTGACTTTAGCCTGATACAGCCCTCACTGTATCAGCCATTTGGGGGAGTGAACCAGCAAGTGGAATATTTCTCTTGTTCTCTCTCCCTCTCAAATGTGTATATATATATACACATATATATATATATGAAGTGGAGCAGTTGAGACACAAACCAGTGCCCATATAGGATGCTGGCACTTGGAAGTGGAGATTAGCATTTGAGCTACCATGCTGGTCCCATATCCCAGCCTTTTCAGCACCCAAACAAGCTGATGTGTCCGCCAAGGGACCATGGCAGGCTCTGAACCCATCCACAGTCCACAGGACCAGCCCTCTCGCTCTCCGCAGGCAAACCATGAACAGGCTTAGGAAACCAGCAAAGCCACTCTGTGAATGTGTTCAGAATTCCCCAATAGAAGCCTATAGAATTTCTTCCATGAGCACTTTGAGCTTTAGGGTTATTTCTGATTTCTAATTACAAATAAGGATAAGAACCTTCATCTTTTTGGATTTAAAGTCTGCCTCTTCAAGTCTCAAACCAGGCCGTTTTCCTAATCAAGTCAAAGTTCTCTTCTTCTTTTACCTGTTGTTCCTCTTGGAAAAACCGAACAACTAACCAACCAACCAATGAAAACAAAAAAACGTCCAGGTTACCTGAGGAGATGGCATCACACCGTCCTCTGGCTACAGCCTGGCAGCATCAGTGAGCTTTGCCACATATACTGCAACAAGCACTAATTACTTGCACCAATACAGGGAAAGATCTCAGACTGTGTTCTAGAATGTGAGGAAGGAGACCTGTCTCTGTTCACTGAAATATTCCCGATGCCTAAAATTGTGTTTGGAATATTTGCTGTGTGGTTGAATTGTTAGTGTTTATTTATCCGAGCACTTTGTCCTCCCCCATGCCTGTCACCACCACCCAGGCTAGGGTTAAATGCCCGGCACCACTTTCACAGTACTCCTGAAACACTTTGCACAAATCGCCATTGCTGTCCCTATGCTGTGGGTGTGTGAAATGTGTGTCTCCTCTCAAGTATGTGCTAGCTCTAGGGGAGTATCGAGTTACAGGATTCAGCCCTCAAGATTAAAGAAGTTTCATGAGAGCCCCTGCCCTCTCCACCTTAAATATATCCCAGCTCAACCAGTGCATATCTTCCCATGCCACCTGCCAGCCCAGCCTACTAACAGACAGAGCCTGCACTCTGCCTAGACCAGCAGCTGGCTGCCTGCCGCGGCTGTGCCCCTCCACCTCAACTATGCCAGTCTGCCACTACTGTGGCCCTCTGCCACCCTTTTGTCCCCTTGCCACCTCTGTGTTCCCTTGCTGCCCCTGTGCTCTCTGTCAACACTGTGCCCGTCTGCCGTCTGTAACCACACACCAGAACCTAAACCAGATTGTGCCATTCCCTAGTTGGTTCATTTTAGTCCAGATGTAATGGAAAACATGCTAGAAACGTTGACCTCCAAGACCTGATACAATAGGAACGGCGGCTACTCCTGCACCTCATTCCTCCCGTGTTCCCTGTGGCTGTGCATCAACCTGCCCAGGACTGCCAAGGCAACTCCCAGACTTGCCCGAGGCATCACCCCATCCCCCAAGAGGAGCAGAACTCTACCCTGACCAAATGCCCTCTTTTTTTTTTTTAAGATTTATTCATTTTATTACAGTCAGATATACAGAGAGGAGAGACAGAGAGGAAGATCTTCCATCCCATGATTCACTTCCCAAGTGAGCCGCAACCGGCCAGTGCGCGCCGATCCGAAGCCGGGAACCAGGAACCTCTTCCGGGTTTCCCACGCGGGTGCAGGGTCCCAGTGCTCTGGGCCGTCCTCGACTGCTTTCCCAGGCCACAAGCAGGGAGCTGGATGGGAAGTGGAGCTGCTGGGATTAGAACCGGCGTCCATATGGGATCCCGGGGCTTTCAAGGCGAGGACTTTAGCCGCTAGGCCACGCCACCGGGCCCGCCCTCTTTTTAAAACAAATATTTGCTGTTCCTAAATGAAAGCCAAAGACAACAGATTACCAGTGCAAGAAAACACGTGAAATGCCTTCACTGTCACATGAGTGAACAATGAAAGGAAACGAAATTATGTCATGTTTTGTTTTTTATGTTAATAACCAGACACAACCATATCAGTGGATGTAATGAAGTCATCTGTCACTTGCAGCTATAAATAGTCACGCAGAATGAGGAGATACAAATGCAGACAGACCCGTGCTTGTCGTGTTCATGCTCCAACCACCACCAGTCACCGGGCCTGCCATGGCTTACATGATTAACTTGCAGAAAAGTTCTGAATATAATGGAATGCACCAAAATTCAACCGTGATAAAGTAAAAGACAGATTCAAGTATGTAAAAAAATTGCTTGCATAATCACCAAATCATATAGGTAGAAGATATATGACAAAGCGGGAGAAAATGTTTTCAAGGCATATCACAGATATCCCTGTGGTATAAAACATTTGTAAAAAATAGACCAAAATCTAAAAAGAGAAATGAATAAAATCCCCAAAATCACAAAAATATTAAATTATTGTAAAGTATATTAAAAGGTGCTCAACTCTACTTATAGTAAGATAAAATCAAATTAAAATTATATTTAGACACTGCCACTATCAAACTGGCAAAAACAGCACAAAAGGAAATTTAGAACAATAGAAATAATACGTACATTTACGCTTTGGCTCAGCAATGCTTACTTGAGTCATTTATCCTGACAATAAACCAGTAACGGCGAAAAGAGCTTACGCAAATCGGACACAAGGTTGTTCAATGTTGTATCACTTGAAATTACAGCTTGTTGGAAAGAACCCATGAGCTCCTACAAAGCAGATTGTTTTTATAAATTAGGGTGCGTGCACGCATGGGAATTTTTTTATTTGCAGCTGCAAATAAAAGATAAAGAAACTTCCACACATGCAGAGTCATTTCCAGGAAAGCTCACACAACAACACACAGCGCAGAACCGTGCCACTCTTCACGAGGAGGAAGAGGAAGACACAAACATCTTTTACAAGGGACAGGTGAGCATTGCCTTTTCTCAATGAAAACAGTGGGGACATTCCAGGAAAGTTTGATGTATGCTAAACTCCCGGAAATAATCTGTTGGTGTGTGACGGAGTTCATTCTAGGTTCCGATATTGCAAACAGGCTTTTCACTTGCAGGAGTAACTCAGGAACTTGCACACGGGTGTGTGACCACCTCATTCAAGGCAGACTACCTGCCTGGACACCTGGGTCCCTTCCCTAAATGTCCATTGCGCCCCCTAGTTGTTGTGATAACCTGATGGGGCTGGCGGTTGGATTGCTTTGCAAAACACGTATGTTGAAATCTTGACCCTTGGTACCTGTGAATGTGGCCTTATGTCGTCTTTGCGCATGTTTCAAGCCGAGCTGATCATGTGGGTTTAGGGTGAGCTTTAATTCAATGACGCGTGCCTTTATAGAAAGAAAAGGCCTCTGCCCACCCGCAGGGGACACAGCTGAGGGAAGACAGAGGCAGAGATCAGAGGAATGGGTATACAGCCAAGGAATGCCGCAGCTGACCAACAACCATCAGGAATGACAGCACGGGAATGGAACGCTTCCCCTTAATGTGCCCCATCTATTACCAGGCGCCTTGATTTTGAACGTTTGGCTCTAGAAATGTGAGAGAAGCAATGTTTGTGCTACTTTGTCACCTCATATTCGGAAACAGATACAAACCCCACACACCGAGCAGCCAGCACTTTCTGGAAAACCTGTGATTTTCACCATTCAGACACAGCCCTTCAAGGGAGTCTTCCCTGCACACCTTGCTCAAGGAACTTTTCATGCTCTCATTCTCTTCCCGTTCCTGCACTTAAATTTTCCCTTGCTTTTTCATTCCTTAACCCAATATGATTTGCTTATTATTAGTTTATTGTCCGTATCTCTAACTGGGAGGCAAGCTCCGTGTAAATGCAGCTCAGCACCCAAAACAGCTCTTGCACACAGTAGGAGCTCAGTAAGAATGTACTGAATGAATAAAGCTCCTCTTTTTTTGTGTGTCTTTTTTTTTAATTAATTACATCGTATTATGTGACACAGTTTCATAGGTACTTGGATTTTCCCCACCCCTCCCCAAACCCTCCCACCATGGTGGATTCCTCCACCTTGTTGCATAACCACAGTTCAATTCAGTTGAGATTCCCCCATTGCAAGCATATACCAAACATAGAGTCCAGCATCTTATTGTCCAGTCAAGTTCAACGGATGAAGCGCCTCTTTTTAACTTTTGTAACATAAGGAATAGAAAAATGCTGTTAACCTGGAAAACAGCACCAAGAGAGGCACAAAAACAATCCAAAGCCAGGAAACCAGGTAAAAACAGTTGGAGATGTGTTAGGGCAGCTCACCTGTGTAGCCCCTTCGCATCACGGGATATTATTGCTGTCACTACAGATGTGATGTGCAAATATGCACATGCTTGACTGGCACAGCGTTGAACCCCAGCTGCTACATCTGTCGTGTCGGTTTGAAGCCTCTCCAAGAACACACAGTAGGAAATGCTGACAGGATTTACTATCTAGCCCATGGTATCAAAGCAAAAGGGAGAAGCCTGTTGGGAAGAGAAAGCGTACATTGTAAACAGCCACGGTCGGGCATCTATTAAGTTGTGTACAACGTCCCTCAACCTGGAGGCTGGTTGCACTTTGCACTAGTTCTGCCTGGCTTCGAAGAGGCCATCTCAGATGCCTCTGGGTGATTGCAAGCATCCTTGCCTGTCATGTGGCAGCAGCAACCCTCATCCCAGTTCTGATCACCAGAACTGTGCACAGACATGGGCAAACAGCCTCAGCAGGCAAAACCTTGCCTAGAACCACGGAGTTCTACATGACACATGATGCCTGTTCACTCGCACACCGACACACGCCACTTACAGGACAGCCCCGGCCCAAGAAGAGTGGTTTGTTCTGTTTATATTCCTTCCAACTATGCTCCTGAGTCAACTATCACATGAGGAACCTCTAACAGAACCTCTCTGTCAGGATGCGTGCACTGTGTCATTCCCTGAAACGCTGATTCTGGTCTTTTTCAGCCAGTGCAGCCAGCCTTAGCAGGTGATACAAGCAGGACCCTGATGAACACCTGGGTGTGCCCTATTGTGACATACCTTTCCCAGAAGCCAGGGCCGTGTGAAGAAGCTCTATGGGACCACAGAATGGAGAAAGGCATTGGTTTGTGAGAGAAGGCGTCTTAATCCCCTGACAGGCTTCAGGTCAAAGCCATCTCCACTGTTCTGGGCCATATCAGGTGTATCAGAACTGTCCCTTTGAGCTCGGTTAACACACGAAATCCTGAGAAATATAGGAAATCATCGTATCACTTCTTGGCCTTTAGGCTAAGGTCAAGTGTAGGAAATCATCGTTATCCTTACCAGATCAATCTTAGGTGGCCTATTTTACCCCAATAAACAACTCCAATGTCAAATGTCTAAGGATGAGAGTGAGTCATGTGGTGTTAGAGCCAGTTCACACCAGCTTGCAGGATCCAAAAGCTACATTTCCAGAGTCAATTATCAAACGGCAGATGTGATTAAAATTAGGTAATAAAAATCTACATTAAGATAAATTGTATTTTAAATGCCTACACCTAGTATTGTACTCTTCACTCTTGTCTAAACTTGACATTGTTCACAGATTTGCAGTGTGCAGACCACATAGCAGCAGAGTGCGCTAACGCTCACCGCTTCATCCTGCTACATGCAGTGACGTCGCTTTGACAGCTTGAAATCGCCCATGGCAGGAGTATGCACACCCCAGAAACTGCCAAATGAGATCATCTGGATCCCTCACATTTAAGTATTGCACCTATATTTTTCAAAGTGTTACTCAGAGCACAAGACCTAACAAGTGTACACGTACTTACAGGGAGAACAGACTTGGTGCACTGGCCCAGTGAGTCCTCCTCACCTTGCAGGCCCAGGAGCCTATGTGGCCATTGATTCGTGTTTCAGATGTTCCACTTCCCATCCAGATCCCTGCTTGTGACATGGAGAAGCCGTGGAGGAAAGTCCAGAGCCTTGGGATCCTGCAGGAGGCCTGGAGGAGGCTCTTGGCTTCTGGCTTCTGATTCACTCAGCTCTGCCTGTTGTGGCCATTTGGGGAGTGAACTAGCAGATGGAAGATCTTTCTATTTCTTCTTCTCCCTGAATATGGATCTGATCTGCCTTTTTTATAAAAAAAAATTAAAATTCTATTCACACTACTCAATTAGAGGTTTTGATTTAATGTCAAATTTGAACAGGAGCTTTAATATCATTTGAAATCAAGAAGTAAGCAGAAAAAAAAAGAAGAAGCAAGCAAGACCAAAGAACAAATGGCAGTAAAGTGAAAAACAGTTAACCTAGTTAGCCTACCAAGTACAGGTGCTGGCACCCTACCCCAGCCCGGTGTGTCCACATCTACCTGCATCTACAGAATTCCCTGCAGGGTTAGGTAAGCAGATGCTCCCTGCATTGGAGCTTGGCTTCGCTGGCAAAAAGGACTCCGAGATTAAACCATTTCACACATGCCCTACCTGCTCTGTGTCCTGTCTCAAGTGGCAGGTTTTTCACAGTAGTTTTCAAAGCTATCGATGTAATCAACACAACAAAAACACTTGTGAAAGACAGTTTGTATGAACGAGGGCGCCTTATAGCCCACGTTAGGCCACAGAAGGGCCACAGAATCAGTGGGGATGTGATGACATGGGTCTAAGGAAGTGACTGTCAGGCACCAAATTCTTGCAGGTCAGCTGTATACAGGAACGTGCCCTTCTCCCTGGAGAAGGATGCCACAGCACCCAGGAACACTTAGCTGGACAACGCTTGTGTAGTTAATCAGCGTGTCTTCCTCGCTTCCAACATTCAGAGGCATTTTCTGCTCAGTTTGCAAGCATCCTGCAAGTTGGATTGATGGTTTATCCTCTGATCTCACAGGTGTGCTTAGGAGCCATGAGTCATGGAAACCATGCAGTTCGTGGGATACACTCCCAACAACCTCGGGCTGCACAGCCCTCGGCCCACAGAGGGCTCCACACTGGACTGTTGCCTGTCAAGTTTGGTTTGGAAGCTTAGCCATATGAGATCATGACCAGCGAGCTCATGCTACTGTCTGCACTAGCGCAGTGAGATGCAAACTGCTTCAGAAAGCCCGGCTGCCAGGAAGGCGTTTGGCGCGACTTTCAGCTATGCCTGGGATAGCTGGACCTCGTGTCAGAGGACCTGGTGGGAGTCTCAGCTCTGCTTCCCATCTAACTTCCTGCTTATGTGCACCTTGGGAGGCAGCCAGTGGCGGCTCAGGTACTTGGGTCCCTGCCACCCATATGGGAAACTCAGAATGAGTTCCAGGCTCCCAGTGTTGGCCTGGGTCAGGCACAGCTGCTGTCAGTATTTGGGTAGTGAACCGACAGATGTCTCTCTCTCTCTCACTACCATTCAAAAATAATTTTTTAAATACTCATGTATTTATTTTACAGTTACAGAGACAGAGGGAAAAACAAACACAGATCTTCCATCCACTGGTTCCCTCCCCACATGGCTACAGTGGCCTGGGCTGGGCCAGACTGGAGCCAGGAGCTAGGAGCTTCTTTAGGTTCTCAGCATAGGTGGCAAGGACTCAAGTACTTGGGCCATCTTCCGCTGCTTTGCCCAGGCCGTTAGCAGGGATCCGGATGAGAAGTAAAGCAGCTGGGGCATGAATCAGTGCCCACATGGGATGTCGGCAACTCAGGCAGTAGCTTAACCTGCGACATCACATTTATTTGTTTTTGTTTGTTACTTTATTATTGGAAAGTCAGATTTACAGAGAGGAGAGACAGAAAGATCTTCCATCACTGACTCACTCCTTAAGTGCCTGCAATGACCAGAGCCGAGCCAATCCGAAGCCAGGAGCTTCTTCTAGGTCTTCCCTCAGGTGCAGGGTCGCCAGGAGCTTCTTCTAGGTCTTCCCTCAGGTGCAGGGTCCCAAGGCTTTGGGCCGTCCTCCTCCACTTTCCCAGGCCACAAGCAGGGAGCTGGATGGGAAGTGGGACCCCTGGGACATGAACTGGGGCCCATATGGGATCTGGGCAGTTGCAAGGCAGCACTTTAGCCACTAGGCCCCTGCACCGGACCCATCCTTGTTTTTTTTTTTTAAATCCCACCCACCAACAATTGGGGAATTATATAAAATAATGCCACATTTACCAAAACAGAGAACGGCACACAGTTGTGCCTAGGTGCCAAGAAGCTCTAGCCTGGCCTAGCTTCTTCAGCCACCTTGAGACGTGACAGCCCAGGCTCAGGTTATTTGGTCGTGGAACGGATTCCCTGGCTGAGCACCTGCTCTCGTTACTGTGGAACAAGCCCTTAGAAGCCTTGAACCGTGTCAGCGTGTCCTCACTGTACTGGCATGTGAACTTCAGCCTCCGAGAAGCACTGACGTGGACTGACATGACCACAGGTGCCAAGTCCTTTGGATGAAGCCCCGTCCCTGGTCGCTTTCATGTGTGATGAGGACGCCTAGGTGTCCGTATCACTCCAGCAGCCTAGAACACATCGCTCTGCTTTTCTTTCTTTTTTCTCTGCTCTGACTCACACTGATGGGGGCAGGGACATGCATGATGCCGAAGTTCACCTCAAGTGGCTTCTGTCTCTTCCCTCCCCGCGCTGAGTCATCCAGGAAACAGGAGCCACGGCCTCAGCTGGCACCCCTTGGAACCATGACATGTCTTTCTCTTTTACTGATGCAACACAACTGCTTCTTTTGCAGTCTTTGTTTTCCTGCAGCACGTGTCAAGAGAGCATCGTCCAGGTGTGGCCTGTTTGCAACTTCCGTGCCAGGCAGCCTGCTCAGCCCCTCATCACTGCTGGTCCCACCTGGAACAGCCCCTCTCCTCTTCCCGCCCCAAGCCCCAAAGTTTGTTTTTTTTTAAGAGTTATTTATTTTCAATCAAAACGCAGATTTACAGAAAGAAAGAGAGACAAAGATCTTTCGTCTGCTGGTTCTTTCTCCAAAAGGCCACATGGACCAGAACTCAGATGATTTGAAGCCAGGAGCCAGGAGCTTCCTTTGGATCTCCCACATGGGTGCAGAGGCCTAAGGACTTGGGCCATCCCCTTTTGCTCTCCCAGGCCATGAGCATGGAGCTGGCTTGGAAGTGGAGCAGCCAGGACTAGAACCAATACCCATCTGGGATGCTGGTGCTGCACGTGGAAGATTAGCCTGTGGAGCCACTGTGCTGACCCCACCCGAAACTCTTTCAAGTGACCTTCCCACAGCACTCAGAGGGATGCATCTAGAAACAAGAAGCCTCTCCGGAACCTTGAAGGATAAGATCCAAACCCCTTAGCCTGACAGGTGGAGTCTTTCCTGTTCTCTCATTTTGCATATCTTACAGTGTGATTCCCCTGTCCATCACCCCTGTGGTAGCAATGGTAACTGTTATTGCTGAGTTTCCTAACTGCTAGGCATGTTCTGTTTTGGTCATTCTGTATTTTAAGAGAAACGCTCCTGTCCTTTCTGGAAGGTACCATATGCTTTCACAACCCTTGACCCCTCGCCTTTTGGCAGAGCCTGCTTCCTCCACTTCCTTCTCTGCCCTGATAACCCCTTTGTGATCTTCCAGACTGAACTTGGGTATCAATGTCTCCTGAAGCCTTCCCTCAAGGCCACCTATTTCAGAGAGAGAGAGAGAGAGAACGAGCAAAGAGAGAGTTCTTTCATTCCCTGGGTCACTTTCCAAATGGCCACAATGGCCAGGGCTGGGCCAAGCTGAAACCAGACTCAGTCTCCTGTGTGGATCTCAGCCTTCCTCTGCTGCTTGCCCAGACACATTAGCAGGAAACAGGATCAAGAGTCCCAGCCCGTGGCTTAACCCACTGTGCTACCACATTAACTAACTCCCAAGTGCATGCATAAATTCTTCTTTAAAAAAAAAAGATTTATTTATTTTTATTGGAAAGGCAGATTTACAGAGAGAAGGAGAGACAGAGAGAAAGGGCATTCATCCGCTGGTTTACTCCCCAAATGGCTGCAATGGCCAAAGCTGAGTTGATCTGAAGCCAGGAGCCTCTTCCAGGTCTTCTTTGCGGGTGCAGGGACTCGAGGCCCTGGGCCGTCCTTGACTGCATTCCCAGGCCACAAGCAGGGAGCTGTATGGGAAGTGGAGCAGCCAGGATACAAAGTGGTGCCCATATGGGATACCGGTGCGTGCAAGAGGGACGATCAGCCATTTGAGCCATCGCGCCAGGTCCTCATGTATTCATAAGGCACCGGAAGAAGGCCTGATCCCTGGGAACGCACCATAAAGGTACTAACAGAACTTTTACAAAAACAACTTAGGTGTCCATGCAGCTTACTGTTAATGACACTTTGCCTCTCGGGACTGCGACTGGAGGGCCTGTGATCCCAGAGCCTCTCGTCAAACTCTGAACTGAAAAATCCTGGCGATAGTGAAAGCGCCAAACTGAGCTGCAGTCACGTGTCACTTCACCGCTGGGAAAGTTCAGAGACAGGCGTGACTAAGTGGCGTGGCTGTGAGAACGCCAGGGAGTCTGCTTACCAAAAGCTCGATGTAGTAGGTCGCTGGACATCGAGGCTCTCGATGTACCCAGCATTGTACACCTGGGTCCACCAAGAGATGAACAACCTGCACGCAACGCATTTTCTGTTCCACCCAATGATTCTTCCGACCCAAACAGTTCTATGAAAGAACTTGCATCCCCAATGTGTTTGCCTCCTTGCTTCTCTGTAAGCTACCCCTTAATAATCCTTTCGTCCCTGAAAGGCAGTTTAGAATGGACTGCAGGGACCACAAGACAAAGTTATTTTTGTTGCCTCTGGCGAGAGACTAACACCCAAAAGCGCAGAATTCCCAAGCCCACACACACCCCACAAGAAAAACTACGATTCCCAGAAGGCTTTGGGATCCCAGTTGTAGTGGATTCAAAAAGGGGCGGAGTCTAAGGGAGGGTCGTTGGCCGATTCCATTGTTTGAAGGGGGACACCCGGGCGGAGTCTAGGAGTTCCGCCTTCCGGTTGGTTGTAAGTAGAAGTGGACGTCCCTCGCACGGTTGGTGCGGTCCAGGACCGGGCTGGAACTCCGGTCGGCGCTCGAATTTCCCGGGTCGGGAGCGCGGCGCCTGCCGGGAAGGCGCCGGGACGGTTACCCACCAGGTTCACGGCTGTGGCAGGTGGACCTCGCCATGCAGAGCACCGACCTGGGCAACAAGGAGAGCGGCAAGATATGGCATCGCAAGCCGTCCCCGGGCACTCGGGAAGGGTAAGGACGGCGGAGAGGAGAGGGTGCGCGCCGGTGCAGACGCGCTTGGACGGGCTGCGGCGGGTGCATAGGAGTTCGCCTTCTGCCTCTGCCCTGCATCCCTTGCGGTGGGGGATGCCTCAGGAAGCTCCGGACGCCACGGTCCTCGGGAAGTTCCTTCCGGGTCCTGAGGCTGCAGCCCGGGGAGGTTCGCAGCAGGGAGGCAGGTGCGCCTCTGTGTGCGCGGGAGCGTTTGCGTGTCTCGTGGGTGGATCCCGGCCCGGAGTGGTGGGTACTCGGATACCCGAGAGGACAGAATAAACTTCCGGTGCTCTGGAGTTGGTCGTGTTGGCCTGTGCGTCAGTGGCCGGGAGTTGGATTGTGTAGCTCAAGGCTGAACTTTCCTTTGGCCAGGCTGCTTTTGCTCCGGGCAGGCCCGGTTATCTCCTGGGCTGGAGGTACAGCCCCTTGGAAATTCCTAGGATGCATCCCCTTAGTTGCTGTCCCAGCCTCTCCCTCTGGTGGATTATTCTTAGCTCGTTGGGTTGCTTCTGGACTAATTACAACTTGGCCAAAGTACCAAAGCACGGTGCTGAGAGTACCAGCAGCTTGATTGCTTTCTGGTTGCTGTGACTGTCACATCGCAGCGCTCAGGTCACATCAGCTTTGCTGAAAAGACTTTTGTCTTAAGTGAGGATTCTTTGGGGTATCATGCCCAAATTTGGTGTGTTTGTAAATCCCACCCTCCCCTCTGCTCTAAACATTGTAATAGTTATTCTTTGATTCATTCTCTCTTACTGTTAGAAAGTATCTAGGTACACCTGCAGTATTTAAAAAAAAAAAGAATTGAAGGTGTTCTTTGTTCGAATGTCTTTATTGTTTGTTTCTTCTGCTGAAATGATAGCTTTCTGTTTATTCCCTAAATGCCTTTGCTGATGGTATTGCCAGAGAGGCAACGCACCCTGCGTGGGAAGTTAGACGAACTGAGTTGGAAATGCACTTTTCCCAGTGCTGTGACCTGACAAGCTGGTCGCTGCCTCTATCCCACAACCTCGGTTGCTGACGGCTGCTTTGGTCACCATCCTGGAAGCTGGGACTGGGGCTGAGGATCTTCCTGGATCATCCCATGGTGGCAGGACAGAGAGACTTACAAGGGGTTGCGGGCAAGAGGAGGAACTCTGCCTTTCAAACCACTCAGTCACTCTTTACAAACGTACTTAACATGGAACATATGCTTTTGTGTTTAACAGAATTATCGTGAACATCATCCACAGCACCTCCGACTACCATCCCAAAGTGTTGCGATTCTTGAACGTGGCTTTCGATGGGTCAGGGGATTCCCTCATTGCTGGAGACCATCAGGGAAACATCTATGTTTTTGACCTGAATGGAAACAGGTAAACAGAGCCTGGTGATACTTACCTCATTAACAAACTACTAATTCACTGACTTTTTTAGTTCATGCCATTGATTATTCACTCAGGAATTCCAAGTTGAACTATAATTCACTTAGCTTGCAAAACATAAGAAGTGCTGAGAAAAAATAGGAAAGGATGGAGAGCTACTATTCAGTATTTTTAGGGAACTAAAGTGCTCATCTTCACTGGTTTTGAAACAACTTAGTTTTTTTTAAAGATTTATTTATTTTTATTACAAAGTCAGATATACAGAGAGGAGGAGAGACAGAGAGAAAGATCTGCCATCCAATGATTCACTCCCCAACTGAGCCGCAACGGCCGGTGCGCGCCAATCCGAAGCCGGGAACCTGGAACCTCTTCCGGGTTTCCCACGCAGGTGCAGGGTCCCAATGCATTGGGCCGTCCTTGACTGCCTTCCCAGGCCACAAGCAGGGAACTGGATGGGAAGTGGAGCTGCCGGGATTAGAACTGGCGCCCACATGGGATCCCGGGGCGTTCAAGGCGAGGACTTTAGCCGCTAGGCCATGCCGCCGGGCCCAACAACTTATTTTTAAAATTTAACTGCCGGAAGTTTATCACTTTATTTCTGATATTTCATCAGGCAATTTAAAAAGAACACAGTTTCTTCTGTACGTTATCGTTACAGTGCGGTATAGGTAAGACTTCTGAACACTTGGTCTTCACGCTGTCCTCCTGCTCCTCTCCTTTTGCCTCATGGAACATTCTAGTCCAGAAGCAGTGAGGTGGTGGGTATCTGTGTGCTGGGGTTGGGTTGTGGTTCTGCCAGAGGGGCCGAGCGTGTCTGTGTGGGGCACACGGTATGGGCCAAGCTCGATTGACACGGGAACTGTGCTCCAGAAAGGAAATAACTTGGGAATAAGTGAGCCACATTTCCCTGCATTGGAAGAGGGTCTCACCTGGATATGGAAAACCGGGAATGGACACTGCTGTGAGCTTAGGATTGGAACTCCCGGTGCGCACTCTCCTGATTTTTCATGTCTACACACATAGGGGTGCCTGGGTGAGATCGGGGGAATTGTACAGGTGCGCCCTCCCCATCTTTATCCTCTTGAGGACCCGGGGGCAGTGCCATGCCAGCAGCAGTCAAAGTGTGTGCTGCCCAGTTCTGCTGGGGTACTCCGGTCTAACTGAAGGAGTTGGGTCAGGAAGCACCTCTTACCTGTTCGCTTTTAGAGCCGACAAGGAATTGTACTGTGTGCAAACGAGCTGGACGCCAGGTGGGAGGTGCCCCGAGTGACTGTGCTAGAGACCCCTAGGACCCCGAGGTGCGTAGTGAGAAACTAATTAATAAATAGAGAGTAATGGGTCATATCCATGGACGATAATCAAAATCTGTGAATCATGCTGCCATCAACAAACAGATGAATGAAAATGGGATACTAAATGGTATTTTGTATTTTCACCAAAATGCAGGAAAAGAAATTGTTGAATGAGCCATTGGCAGAATAAGGAGTTTCAGCCTCTTGGATTCTTAGCATTTCATTGCTTGCCTACTGATACTAACTTTTCCCAATTTCCTTGTCTTCTGGCGTGGGAGCCTACTCACCTAGCCCCTTCTATGTCCGTTACCTTAGTAAGCATGGTCTTAGTCTGGCAATACCAATCCCTGTTTGTTTTTTTTTTTTAAGATTTTATTTTTTCATTGGAAAGTCAGATACACAGAAGGAGAGACAGAAAGCTCTTCCATCTGCTATTGACCACAATAGCCAGAGCTGAGCCAATCTGGAGCCAGGAACCTCCTCCAGGCTGCCTATGCAGGTGCAGGGTCCCATGGCCTCGGGCCATCTCTGCTGCTCTCCCAGGCCGCAAGCAGGGAGCTGGATGGGAAAGTGGAACAGCCAAGACATGAACCAGTGCCCATATGGGATCCCAGGCATGTGAGGTGAGGATTTAGCTACTTAGCTACCATGCTGGGCTCCCAATCCCTCTTTTCTTTCTTTCTTTTTTTCCTTCTTTCTTTTTTTCTTTAAGGTTTATTTATTTTTATTGAAAAGACAGATTTACAGAGAGAAGAGGCAAAAAGTTCTTTCATCCACTGGTTCTCTGCCCACATGGCCACAATGACTGGAGCTGAGCTGTTCTGAAGCCAAGAGCAAGGCGTTTCTTCTGGGTCGCCCGTGTGGGTGCAGGGTCCTAAGAACTTGGGCCATCCACTACTGCTTTCCCAGGCCATAGAGGGAGAGCTGTAAGGGAAGTGGAGTAGCTAGTACACAAATTAACACGCATATGGGATGCTGGCACTTGCAGGTGGAAGATTAGCCACTTGAGCCATGGCACCCAGCCTCGCGATGTGTATTTTCCAGAAGTTCCTCCTGAGCCTTTGGATCACAAGTGTCCATTCTTGTGTTATCCTCTGTCTCCTTTGCTACCTATTTTAGTGCAGAAAAAATAATTTTTCTCTACCCTTCTAAACTCTTGGCTGGGGCTCCTGTTGGAAAGGAGAGACAGGACTGACAAGGGAAAGACAAGCAAGTTGTGCCCTTGTATCACAGTGTGACTCGTGGGTGTTAGACAGGCCAACCACAGGGAAGAAACACATCTTTAGATGGTCTTTATTCCAGGAGACCCGGGTCACCTGCTTTACTTCCCTGTGCAGCGGAAAGGCAGAGGTGAAGCAGGGAGCTACAGAGGTAAGAAAAGCTAGAAGGATGCATGCAAGGGAGTTTCTAATCCCTTTTGACATGAAAGCTGAAGCGGGAGTCGCTCTGGCCCTTATTTGACGGGGAATATTTCCTTCGGGGTCCCAGCCTGAGGTTAGAGTGATTCACCTGGATCGGAAGCAAGTTCTGCCCTCCTCTGGTCGCCATGGCAACCATCAGTGGGGCAGGCATCCAGCAATGAGAAACCCTTAGAGGTGACTTAGCACCAGCTTGTGTAGCATCTTGCAACACAGAATTTGTTGGAGATTTGATGGTCTCAGTTGACAGCAGGTTTCCAGATGGCGTTGATGTGAGAAACTCAGGTGGGTAAAGGCGGCTGAGTGATGTTTGCTTTGCTGCGGTCTCTAGGGTGATATGTCCCTTCTAGGACTCAAGCCCTGGTCCCCTGAGATAGGAGGTAGGGAGCGATGCCTTTGGAAAGTGACTCAGGCAAGCAGGGAGACAGCAGGGAGTTTCTCTTGTATCTGCTCCTCAATTGCTTTCAACTGAAAATAGTATTTATGGCAAGTACTAGATTGGGGGGGGGCTGTCCTGTCCCTCTACACCAGAAACATTCATGGCTGAACTGAGCAGTACGTGATAGAGGGAAGAGATGAAATTAGACTTGAATTATTTTATAAAGATTTATTTAATTTGTTTGGAAAGTAGACTTACAGAGAGACAGTGGGGCTGGAGGAAAAGAGAGAGAGAGGACTTTGATCTGCTGATTCACGCATCAGATGGTTCACACCTAACTTGGCCACAGCATCTGGGGTTGGGCCTACATGTCCCATGTGAGTGCTGGGCACACAAGGACTCGGGCCATCTCTCTCAGGTGTATTGGCAGGAAGTTAGATGGGAAGTAGAGCAGCCAGGACTTGAACTAGCACCTGCCTGGGATGCTGGTGTTGCAGGTGATGGCTTAACCCATCATGCAGTAATGTCAGCTCGCTAGACTGGATTCCTAAGGCCAGTATACTGGCTGCTTCAAGGCTTCCTCCTTGCCCAATCCAGTGATCGCATTTCAGTTTTCATTTTACCGAGGCGACTGAATGGCATGTCATCAACCCTTTGTCCTTCCGCTTCGCTGACTGCCCTGCCACACTGCCAGTTTTCCCTCTGTTTGGCTGGCTCTTGTCCCAGCCACTGCTGGCTTCACATGCCACCCAGTTGCCTGTCCTGGTGCTCTTCCTTCTGTAGTCCTGGGAATTCTCTCAAATCATCCCAGCGCCGTGATTCATGAGCTGTAGGGCCGGGTGTCTTGCACACGGACCCTTTGGTAGCCATGGGCTGCATGTGGCTCCTGAGCCCTTGCAGGGGGCTACTCCAAAGAAAGAAGTGCCGCAGATACAGCGTTGAGAATGCACCCTGAATTTTGGAAGCTTCATGGGAATAAACGTGCCATTTGATGAACTGTCAAAATGATGTTATTGTGGATATATTGTGAGTTAATAAAATGCACTTGAGATGAACCCCAGGTTTCTTTTTACGTCTTCCTGTGGCCTCCTGAAAAATGTCGAGTGACACGCATGGCCCACACCAGAGCATGGCCCTAAATGCTCTGCAAGACCCTCAATCTCAACATGCTTAAAATGAGACTTCTTCTAGTTCTTTTAAAAAGATATATTTATTTTTAATTGGAAAGGCAGATATTACAAGGAGAAGGAGAGACAAAGGTATTCTATCCACTGGTTCACTCCCCAAGTGGCTGAGCTGATCTGAAGCCAGGAGCTTCTTCCAGGTCTCCTGTGTGTGTGCAGGATCCCAAAGCTTTGGGCCATCCTTACCTGCTTTCTGGGCCACAAACGGATTTGGATGGTAGATGGAGCAGCCAGGACATGCACCAGGACCCCATAGAGATGCTGTGCCCCAGGTGGAGGCTTGGTCTATTACACCACATCGCTGGCTTCAAGAATTCTTATGTTTCACGGCGAACCTTGATCCCCTTTTGCCTAAGCTCGAAAGCTGCTTTGTTTCCAAGGTGAACTGCGTAGGCATTCAGTGTGCATTATTTCATGTAGTCATCACAACAGCCTTCTAAGATAGTGATTCTTCATCTGGTGAGAGCGTGGGGAGTGCCTGACCCCTCCGTGTTGACGTGGGTCGTGTACACGGCCTCTTCCTGCTTACCCTTTGGAACCGCTCCCGTCTGTGCCTTCCATCTTGTCCCAAGATCATTGGTTGGATCTCTGGTAGCTTCCTTTTAAGCCATGCTAGTTTATTTAAGAGGTCGAGGAAAAGTGCAAGTAAGAGGTTACAACAGCCGGGCCTGAGCTGGGGTGGGAGACATGCTGGAGCTCCCAGGTGGGCTTCCCGTGGAGGTGGTCAGCACCCAGCCACCCAACTGGCTGCTGCCTCCAGAGTTGAACCCAGTGCCTTAGCTGTGGAGCTAGCGCCAAACACCTGTCCCTCGAGTCTCTTTCTTTATGTTCTTTTTTTTTTTTTTTTTTTTAAGATTTATTTATTTTTATTGGAAAAGCAGATCAGATTCACAGAGAGAAGGAGACACAGAGGGGAAGATCTTCCATCTGCTGGTTCACTTCCCAAATGGCCTAAATGGCTAGAGCTGAGCTGATCCGAAGCCAGGAGCCAGAGTGGCTGGGTGTCCCATGTGGCTGCAGGGTCCCAAGGGTTTGGGACATCCTCTACTGCTTTCCCAGGCCACAAGCAGGGAGCTGGATGGGAAGTGGAACAGCTGGGACATGAGCCAGCACCCATATGGCACTTGAAGGTGGAGGATTAGCCTGTTGAGCCGTGGTGTCAATCCCCCAAAGATCTTTTCTTCCTTTTCCATCCTATTGGCGGTGGCGGTGGTGCTGGGATCATCTTCCTAAAAGGTATGTCTGATGACGATTGCTCTATGTGGAAATCTCCTGGTGGTTCTGCATTCCGTGACTGAAGCCCAAACCCCTGAGTGCATCGCATGGCACCCTTCATCAGCTGTCTTTGACTGAGCATAGTGGTAGGTCCTTCTGCCTCCCAGCGTCTTGCTCTCTGGACCCTATGACAGAAGGCTCAGTTGTGCCAGTGGAATTTCTGATGCTAACACAGTGATTTCTTCGTAGGTTTAACCTCGTTCAGCGAACGGCACAAGCCTGCACGGCCCTGGCCTTCAACCTCCGGAGGAAGTCGGAATTCCTCGTGGCATTAGCTGATTACTCGATTAAATGTTTTGATACGGGTAAGCAGTCCCCCTGTGTGTCTCGAGAGACGGTGCTGCAAGGAATGTAGCAGGCTCTGCAGGTTGAGGGCGCAGCCCCGCAGGCTGTCTCCTTTGGAGAAAGCAGCCACAGGATGTCTGCGGGGAGCATGCTCACTTCATGGCGCCTGGCTGCTGACTCGGCGTCCCTCACCGACCCTCGCATTGGGCATTTTACTGGAGCCACCCACAAGCCTTGGGAAAGCACTTGGGATTATAATGCAGATTACAACCAGGTGAAAGAAGAGGTGCTTGAGGTGGGGTGTGGAAAGTTCCAGAAGCAGAGCTCCCATGGTCCTCAGGGACAGGTGACCCTTGCTGCATGGCAGTCTGCGCCTCATACTGCTGGCCCAGGGAGGCTACCCAGGCTTGGGACCCGGGAGATGTTAGTGGACTCTGTGGCATAGGGGTAGTTATATTTTGTCCACATAGTTTCCAGCCCCCCTCTTCTCCTGAGGCTGACAGGGCATGGCCCGAAGTCCCCAACTTCTAATCACATGGTTGATATTTTTTGGCATGCCCAGCCCCGTCGTGTCTTCCTAGCGTAAACTAAAGCAGTGTCCTCTGACCTGAGAGACGCACCACGCATAATGCAGGGACTCCCGATTCGCTCAGGTTTGAAGGTTGTCTCCCACGAGCCTAGACAGAGGACACACTTCTGTTTGATTGCTAGATTCCTTAATGTTTGGACGCAGCAGTAACACTGCGGGAATCCTGTACATTTTGTGTCACATTACGCACACACGTATACACACATATGAATGTAGTTTGATTTAGTTGAAAAGCAGAATTACACAGAGACATATTTTCCATCTGCTGGCTCGCTCGCCATTGCAATGGCCAGAGCCTGAATCTCCATCAAGATGACCTGCGTAGGTGGCAGGGGCCCAAGCACCTGAGCTGTGTTCCGCCGCCTTCCTGGGCACATTAGCAGCGAGCGGCACCTGGACTTGAACAGATATGGACGCTTGGTGTCACTGGCAACAGCTTCATCTCTTGCCCCACAGTGCTGGCCCCATATGTGGAAATGGAGGCTTGTTTTTCCCTGTTTTGAGGATGAGGGAACTGAGGCACAGGAATAGCTTAACCGAGATCCCACAAGTGGAAAGCAGGGGAGCCCAGATTATGGCAAGGTAGTCTGGTGGGTGTTTTTACTCCATGCACACTTTGGTTGTGCCCAGAAACACAGTGTGTCTAGCTGTCCTCCCTGGGCTGTTTTATGGGGCTCCTTTCCCCCTGTTAAAAATTCATGTATTTCAAACCACCAGTGCCTAACTTTTCACCCTGCAACTGTTTGTGGTAACAGAATTGTTTTTTATATTATCCACTGTTGGACTTCTAAGCTGTTTGTACTTTTTGCCATTAGAAACAATGCTAGAACAAACATTCCAAAGTCAGCCTTTATGCATAGCTACGTTTGCTTTTCTTGGATTCCGCCACTGTCTTCCTCTCCTCTTGTAGTTCCCTCTTCACAGCCCCGCCCATCTTGCTGAAACGCTGCCGCCCAGAAAGCCCTTCCTTAGCTGCTGCTGCCACCCCCAGCTCCCCAGCGGCCTCCCTCCTGCCCCACTGTGTAGACCACACTCCCTCACCGCATCCTCACCGCATCCACCAATACACTGCTCTTGGTCCCACCACTCCAGGCTCTGCAACTTCTTCTGTTGTTGTGCCAGTTGTTTATGCCCTCTTGGTACCACCTGTCATCCCACGTGGTGGCACTCATTGTTCGGGGTGCTTTAAGAGGCCTTGGGGTTTATACTCTTTCCTCTCTTGGTTCCCCTTTCTGACTGCTTCTTTGTTGTCTATCCTGAATTCTTTCAATGGTTCATGTGCCTGCGGATTTTGTAACCAATTTCTTAAAAACTAGTCAATATTGTTTTGAGAATTTTTTTATTTTGCAAATTCATGTTGCAAAACAACATGGCTTCACTTCATAAAAATGAGAGACTTTTGGGCCTGGCACGATAACGTAGCTAAAGTCCTTGCCTGAATGTGCCAGGATCCCATATGGGTGCCGTTGTAATCCTGGTGGCCCCACTTCCCATCCAGCTTCCTGCTTGTGGCCTGGGAAAGCAGTTGAGGACGGCCCAAAGCCTTGGGACCCTGCACCCGTGTGAGAGACCTGGAAGAGATTCCTGGCTCTTGGCTTTGGATCGGCGCAGCAGCAGCCCTTGCGGTCACTTGGGGAATGAACCATCGGACGGAAGATCTTCCTCTCTGTCTCTCCTCCTTTCTGTATATCCACCTTTCCAATAAAGATAAATAATCTTAAAAAAAATTTTTTTTAAATGAGGGATTTTTTTCCAACATAAATTTAGAGGGACATAATACTAGCTAGAAGGAAAGTGCTTTCAACTTAGCTCTATGAAAAACTCCCTTTATCCCTCCTTTTCTCATGTCACTAAAGACAAGTGAAAAATTGATTGATCATTAGCAAATGCCACTTTGGGATTGGTGTTTGGAAACTGTTCTTGTTCCTCTAAGGAATTTGTCTATCCCTCTGGCTTCAATGTTGACCTACTTTTTGTATCCTAATTTTCCTCAGACTTTTCTTATTGTCTGACTATTCTCAGCTCTAACTTTCTGGGGCAAAAATTCTGATCACAGAAGGCAAACAGGCCCACTGTAGAACACTGGGTACCATATGGGAAAATGGGAAGAGAAAATAATAACCTAGTTGTCCACTGGTGACTAGCATGAATAGTTCTTGGAGGCTTCCCTGCCGTACCGTTTTTCTCTCCTCAGACAAATGCGCACATTAGAACCATTCGACTGCTAATTCCTTCTTAAAGCATTGATTGTATCACTAGTATCCTTCCATGTTTCTCCTTAATAGCTCTTGAATTTGTTCCTTTCTGCGCTTCCACTTTCTTGATTTTGACCTTGCCTGCATTGGTTTTTGCAGAAGCACAAATCAACTTGTCCAATTCCCTCTTCTCTCTCAGAACACCCACTGAATATCCTCAAAGTGTTTGTTCCAAACCATGAGCCACAACTGTGGCTCTTCCACATAAAGCTTACCCCATAAGAGAAAGCCCAAGCTTCCTAATATCACAGTCAAGATTGTTCTTTTTTTATTATTTAAAATTTTAAGATTTATTTAGTTTTATTTGAAAGACAGACGTGTTACACAGAGCAAGGAGGAGACAGAGAGAGGTTTTCCATCTAGTAATTCACTCCCCAAATAGCTGCAACAGCCAGAGCTGGACCGATCTGATGCTGGGACCCAGGAGCGTCTTCTGGGTTGCCCACTTCAGGGCAGGGGTCCAAGAACTTGAGGCATCATCCACTGTCTTCCCAGGCCCTAAGCAGGGAGCTGGGTAGAAAGTGGAGCAGCCAGAACACAAACTGATACACGTATGGAATGCTGGCACCACAGGGGAGGCTCAACATACTGCACCCCAATCCCTGTCTCCAGGACTGTCCCTGAAACTACTATTAGGACCGGGCACAGTAGCCTAGTGGCTAAAGTTTCCACCTTGCATGTCCTGGGATCCCCTATGGGTGCTGGTTAATATCCCAACTGCTCCACCTCCCATCCAACTCCCTGCTTGTGGCCCGGGGAAGCAGTTAAGGACAACCCAAAGCCTTGGGATACCTGGAAGAAGCTCCTGGCTCCTTGTTTCAGATAGGCACAGCTCCAGCCTTTGTGGCCACTTGGGGAGCGAATCAGTGACTGGAATATCTTTGCCTCACCTCTCTGTAAATGTGACTTTACGGTAAAAATAAGTGAATCTTTAAAAAAGAAGAAGAGATATAAGAACAGTTAATTCATTAGACTCACCTTCCAGGACCTCCCTGAAACACGGGTCCCTAATGTGATGCAGTTGCTGAGCTGCCGGAGCCTTGCACCTGCGGGGATGTTAGTGAGGGTTGCTCATAGAATACTGTCGTCGGTTGAATCCATTCCTGCAGCATTTCTGTGAAATGTTGTTCAGATGCTGCACGTGCATAACAGTCTTCCTTGTTGGCACAGTCACGAAGGAGCTGGTCAGCTGGATGAGAGGGCACGAGTCATCCGTGTTTGGCATCTCTGTGCATGCATCGGGGCGGTATGCCATGACAACGTCTTCTGACACTGCACAGCTGTGGGACCTGGACACCTTTCAGAGGAAAAGAAAGTTGAACATCCGCCAGTCCGTGGGGATACAGAAGGTCAGTGGGAAGTCCAGCTCGATCTCTCGCACTGTTAGCGTAGTTTCTTGGTAGGATTTATAGATGACATAAAAACAATGGTTCCTTTTGCCCCACGTACTGGAGCCGTGTCCGCACGATGCAGCAAGAA
The DNA here is from genome assembly GCF_030435755.1 of Ochotona princeps. Lineage (NCBI taxonomy): Eukaryota > Metazoa > Chordata > Mammalia > Lagomorpha > Ochotonidae > Ochotona > Ochotona princeps. Next base: position 14,708,165 of record NC_080840.1, on the reverse strand, counting down.
GCAAGGCACAATGGCCAGCACAATTAAAGGTGTTGCTTGTTGCTACAGTTTGTAAATTAACAAACTAAAGAAAACGAGTTATGCCCGTGAAACTGCAATGTTAATGGTATTCTTTATTTAGTTGGTGGGCTTTTGTTTGTGCTGTAACTTACCTACCTCGTCAGCAGATTTGTAAGAATTTCAGGGTGCACACATGTGGTGCCACCATCTGGAGTCTACCTTTTAAAGATTTACTTTAAAGCATGATGGCTCAGTGGCTAAATCTTCGCCCTGCAAGTTCTGGGATCTTACAGACGCCAGTTCGTGTCCCAGCTGCTCCACTTCTTGTCAGCTCCCTGCTTGTGACCTGGGAAAGCAGTGGAGGATGGCTCAACGCCTGGGACCTCTTGTGTCTGCGTTTGACCCCTGCTTTGGATTGACTCAACTCCAGCCATTATGGCCATTTGGGGAGTGAACCAGCTGATGCAAGATCTTTCTCTCTGTCTCTCTTCTCTTTGTAAATCTGCCTTTTCAATTATAAAATAACTTATTTTAGGGCCTGGCGCGATAACCTAACAGCTGAAGTCCTCACCTTGCATGTTCAGGGATCCCATATGGGCGCCGGTTCATATCTTGGCGGCTTCAATTCCCATGCAGCTCCTTGCTTATGGCCTGGGAAAGCAGTCAAGGACAGCCCAAAGCCTTGGGACCCTGCACCTGTGTGGGAGACCTGGAACAAGTTCCTGGCTCCTGGCTTTGGACTGGCTCAGCTCCAGGTGTTGCAGCCATGTGGGGAGTAAACCATTGGATGGAAGATCTTCCTGTCTCTCCCCCTCTCTGTTTATCTACTTTGTAATAAAAATAAATAAAATCTTTAAAAAATAACAACTTATTTTATTGGAAAGGCAGATCAGATTTATGCAAGGTGAGGATTTATCCACTGAGCCATAGCGCCAGGCCCATGTCTGTTTTAAAGTAAATTCTGGACATCAATGTACCTTTCCATAAGCATTGAAGCCTGTTTTTAATCAGCTATTCAATATTTGTTGATATAAAATTTATGTATAACAAATGCATATGTTAATGATTTTGAAAAGTGGAGAAACCTTTACAGCCTGTGTACATTTCGCGCTACCCCATCGTTTTCTTATAAACATAAACATTACCTTGAAGCTTTCCCACTGTACATGGGTTTTGCCCATTCTAAAATTTCATATAAATAGAACTGCTCATAATAGTTTTAGGCTTTTATCACTCAGCAGAATGTTTTTGAGATTTTTCCATCTGTATATGTCACTAGCGTGTTCCATTTTACTGCTGGTAAGTATTGTATTAATATACTACTTTTTTTATAAATTAAGTCCATTTTTTGAATTTTTTTTTTTGTTTGTTTTTTCAGTTAGCTACTTCTTCCAGAAATAGATGAGTATCCCATGTGATTAATTATTTTGCTTTAGGTTATATTATGCAGTGTTGCTTTTTAATTTCTTGGTTATTAACATGAACAACTTACAATGCATGTCAACCAAGAATTTATTTTGTAATCTCTGTGGGAATCCCAGAGTTCTTTATATTGTGCCTGTAATAATTAAAAAGAGATAAAAGTTGTGACCAGCTTTTTCATTCCAGAATTAGGCCAAATGTCTTAGTAGGTCTGTTCTTCTTTAATTGCTTTAGTACTTAAATTGAATTTTAAATTCCAAAACAGGGAGCGCATTGGGAGTTGAACCCACAATGGAAACAAAGTTATGAAACAGTGACATAGAAACCATCTGTTCTTTTTACCATGAAACTAAAATTAGTGCACACTGGGTGGTTGCCAGGCTAACCTTGCTTCATCTTTTAGATGTTTGAGTTTCCAAAACAGTATCATGAAGTGCTAGTGCTGTAAGAATAGGATTAAGTGTATGAAGAGAGTGATATATAAACTAGAAGTGTATTCTGCGTTAGCACACCAGGGTCGCAAGCAAGCTGTTTGGTTTTTGTTTGTTTGTTTGTTTTTTATGACCAAATAGCAAGTATTTTTGGCTTTGCAGGCCAAAAAAATATTATGTAACCATGTAAAAACCATACTTAGTGCTGGGGCTATGCAAAAATTGGAAGATGGCTAAATGGTTACCCCTCCTGGTTTTCACTGTTAAAAAGTAGCAAATAACTGATCTTAATGAAATCTTAAACTGTAGCTTTATTTCTTACCAAGTTTTTATTAAATCTATGTTTCATTCCAGTTTCTTATTCTGTATTTTCAGTAGAACCATCATACGGCTAGATGACCCTCGAGACTCTTGAAGTAACTGTCCTTGAGTTTTTTGCTGTGGAGCGCACCCATTTTAGGATGACTCTTCATGCGAAACAGTCCTCCGTTTCCTTCTCCCTGCCCTGCCCCAGGACATTAATTTTGTGCCGAGACCAAGCCAGTTGCTTAGCCAATGCCCCACATTCAGGATTTGTCTCAGTGGTTCATCATTGTTGTTTAACTTACTTTCCTATCCTCTACAGTTTAAAAGCTTTTGTAGGCTCAGATTAAACAGTTGGACAAACTGTTTACCTTGTGTATAAGATGATAGCAATAATAGATTGATCTGAGCATTGAATGTAAGCATCTGCCAGCCACTTCGCACAGTGCTGATTGTATAGTAAGTGCTAAGTAAAAGTCAAGCTCGCTGCCATTTCTTTTATAGTTAACTCATTCAGCTTATGGAATTACTTCTGTGCATTTACAGTTTTTTTATTTAATTTTTTTTTTTTTTTATTTTATGATACAATTCCATAGGCTCTGTTACAGTGTTCTTAACAACCCATAAGCAGAGGGTTTAGCTATCTCTTGAGATATCAGTATCCCACTCGAACCCAGAACTGGTTCAAGTCCCAACTGCCCAACTATTTCATCTCTTTATATATATATATATATATATATATAGTGTGTGTGTGTGTGTGTGTGTGTGTGTGTGTGTGTGTGTATAACAGGCAGAGTTACAGAGAAGGTGAAACCCAGAGATCTTCATCTGCTGGTCACTCCCCAAGTGGCTGTAATAGCTAGAGCTAGGCACACCTGAAGCCTGGAGCCAGGAGCTTGTTCCAGCTCTCCCACGTGGAGGCAGGAGCTCAAGGGCTTGGGCCCTCTGCCACTGATTTTCCAAGCATGTTAGCAATAATTTGGATCAGAAGTAGAGCAAGCAGAACTTGAACCAATGGCCCTATGCTGGCATCACAGGCGGAGGCTTAGGCTGCTTTGCCATAGTGCTGCCATCCTGCTGCCCTTCTCCCCCGCCCGCGGCTGCTTGATTTCTGGTCCAGCTTCCTGCTAGATATGGCTCAGGTGGTTGGGACCCTGCCGCACAGGTTGGAATTCCTGCTCTTGACTTCAGCCTGGCCCAAACCTGACTGTTTGCAGTCATTTAGAAAGTAAATCAGCAAATGGAAGCTTTCTCTCCATCTGTCTCTCCATATCTTTATCACTCTGTTTTCAAATAAATAATTTTTTAATAAGGAAATTATGTTTCATCTTAACCCATGTCATAGATGCACCATCTCGTATTATCCATTCAAAACTGCTCAATTAATCCAGTTAGTGCCAACATGTGATCTGACCTAAATTCCTTTAGTAGCAAAGTCTGAAATGAGTGGACATGAGGTTGGAGTATGAGTATATTTCAGTGTAAGTTGTTTCCCTAGGTACTTGGGCCTCATACATAATGCGTAGAGTCTGGCGCTGTGGTGTTAATGAGTTCAACCTGCACCTGTGTCAACATCCCATTTTGGCACCAGTTCATGTTCTGGCTGCTCCACTTCTGATCCTGCTCCCTGAAAGTGCACCTGGGGAGGCAGCGAAGGGTAGCCCCTGCTGTCCCCTGTGTGAGAGCTAGATGAAGCCCCTGGCTCCTTGCTGAGACCTGGCCCAGCCCCAGCCATTGTGACCATTCGGGGAGTGTCGGTGAAAATTTCCCTGACTCTGTAACTCTGCCGTTCAAATAAATAAAAGAATCTTTATTTTTAAAAAATCCACATGTTACTTTTAAAGAAAATATTAAATTACCTTTCTAAAATTGCAGATAATTCTGAAAGACACTTAGATTTTTTTAGATAAGGAACTATGAATCTTTCATTTCAGGATGTTTTTAAAACACCTAACCGCTCTAACTTCTCACTGATTTTTGTGTGTGATAGTAGTGGTGATTAGTAGCAACAGATTGCAGTTGCTGCATACTTCCTGTATAATTTTATACTTTACATAATCCTTTTATGCTTAAATAATACTGGAAGTATTTTTAAGCTGAGAAGGTGCAGCAGGGGACGCGGAAGCGCGGAAACACTGAGTTGTGTGACGGTCCGTAGTTTATAAAACAGCCATTGCACTGTACTGTCTTACTGCTGGAAACCAGTTCTCTAGAAAATCATAAATTCTGTTGTTGGCTTAGAGGTAGGATAGTCAGCTCTTTAGTTACTGAGTTTGAAATAAGCCTTGGGATTTGTCGCTGCTCCGGTTCAGTATATATTGAGACAGGGTCTGTGAGGGAAGTTAGGAAACATTGGATTGAATGTGTCATTGAATTTTTTCTAGTCTATGTGATGAGACCTCACTTGCACGTTTGACCCAAACTCTAAACTCTTTAAACTTTGTTTTGTTGTATTTTAAAGAGTTGCTTATTTATTTGAAAGGTAGAGTTACAGAGAGAGAGACAGAGTACAGGAGATCCTGCTCCTGCTGGTTCACTTCTCAAATGGCCACAATAGCCAGGGAGGGGCTTAGCCAAAGCCAAGAGCCAGGTACTGCTTCCAGGTCCAAATACTTGGGCCATCGGTCACTGCTTTCTCAGGCCACTAGCAATGAGCCAGATCAGAAGTGGAGCAGCCAGGCCGTGAGCCGGCACTGTATGGTATGCCGCCATGTCAGGCAGTAGGTTAACCATTAGGTCCCAAAAGCTTCTGGACCTTTAAACTGCAACTTGAACTCACATTCTACAGGGAAAATCTGCAGCCCTATCTTAGAGTCCATCCCCCTCCTAAACTACATTTTGTTAATGTTTTACAAAATTTTTTTATGCTTGTCAAGGGATGACACTGTCTAAATAATAATGACATGATTCATTAGGAACAATTTTATAACCATTAAAATATGGCAATTAAAATCAAAAATCGAGTAATGAATAATCATGCCAGCAATAATCTATCACAGCTATTCCCCTAAAATAGCAGTTGATGCTCATTAACTCATAAGCTTTTGCTTTTCCCAGTAGGAATAAACTTTATTACTTTTCTGGGAAAATGACTGCTAATTATAATAAGAATTTTCTAGAGTTATTTCTTGACATCCTCTCTGAGTTGGTGACTTTTTTTTTTTTAAATGAAACATTTATTTAAAAAGCAGAGTGACAGAGATAAAGAGACAGAGTTCTCTGCTGGTTCACTCCTCACGTACCCCAGCAGCCAGGGTTGGGCTGGCGGGAAGCTGGTGTCCTGGCTGGCGCCTGGAACCCAGTACTCAGTACTATGTGCTGTGTTCCCTACACTGTCACCAAGAATGAGCATTTTGTAAGATTTAGCTGTAGTTTTTTTTTGTTTGTTTGTTTGTTTTTTTATCCATTTTATTGTATTGTTGTTGACAATCTTTACATAGTTAATTACAGTTAAAGACAGAAAAAGAAAAAAAAAAGGTTCAGGGGGATAGGGAGGTGGGCAATGCTATTATGTCCATATTGTTTCCATCATGTATCTGAGGTAAAGGGGGATATTGAGGGAGAAGCCCCACCTGGTTTCCCGCCCACCCCAAGTCCCGGATGTGGGGCATGCTCTGAGATATGTGCTCAAGTGGAGTTAATAGTTCTCCAGTTATGAGTCACTGCCAGTTTCGCTTGATGAGGTGGTCCACTGATTGATATGGTCCATCATGAAGTCTCCATTTGTCCCATATTTCGCTGCCAACATGTAGCTGAGATGAATGATTGTCCTATTCTGTCTTCTGTCTTTTCTTGGTTAGAATTCTGAGTCCAGCAGTTCAAGTGGGGAGATCTCCAAAGATACTTTGAGGTATTCCCAGATTAGTTTCTTGTATGTTCTAGCAAGCACAGGGCCCGGCACAGTCCATCACCCTGATCAGCTGGTGGTTGCAATTGCTGTGTTGGTTCTGTTTTCAGTCCCGAGTTGCACTGGAACCAATGGGTGTTGCAGTCCAGTCTGGTTCGGCCCTTACATCAACCAGTGGGAGCTGCAGCCTAGTTGGGGCGACCCACAATAACCCCCACCAGACCGCCCCCTACCCTGGTTTGCCAGTATGTGTAGCAGAAGACCAGTCTGTCCCCCATCCCATTTGGCTCTTGTACTTGTCAATGGGTATTAAAGCTTAGTTTTATCTAACCAACTCAACCATCTAGCCCTCACAGATATTGTTGAGTACCTCTCTATCTAGCCATCCCAGCCCCCGTCCTAGTTTTCATGCCCTCCCATGGGAATAGTGACCCAAGAAGGGGGAACCCACTTTTTCCCTCCCAGGTCTCTCTGTCCCGGTTTATGCACTCTTTAGGTGGTCCTGTGATTTGACTCGACAAAATTAGTCCCCAGTGCCAGCTTCTGCCAGCTGATGCTGTGGCCCTGATCTAGTCCACATGCAGCGCACAGGTGTTGTAGCCTTGCTTAGTCGTGTCTGTCTCTATCCCAGCCCACGCTCTCCAGTGGGAGTGGCTGTCCAGCGAGGGGACCAGCCCCTTAACTCCCCCGCCAGCTCTGCCCCTCCCTTCCTGGATCTCACGTGTGCTGGATGGGTGCTGCATTCATATCCAGTACAGGCAACCACGCCCTGGCGTTCCATAATGTGTACTGGTTTTGTCGCAACCAAACCCGGCCCATTCCACACTCTGTTCTGGTGATCGGATTTGCCAGAGGATGACATGAACTGATTCAGCCTGGTCTGCTCCTGACCCATGCCGAATGCATGCCAGTGGGAAACTTTCCATGGCCTATTCTGGGCTGTTTCCAATCATGCTTCTCGCGCTTACCTGCAGGGACTGTGTCCTGCCAGAGGAGTTGCCCAGGCTCCTCCATCAGAACCCCTCCCAATGCCAGATTTTGCGCTTGCCAGGGGGTTCTTGAGCCAACCCTACTCAGTTCACCTCCTGTCCTAGCAGGAACAGTGGCTTTTCCTGGCTGGCTTTCACCCCATTCTGACTCTTGTTGTTGGATGTTTCAGCCCAGCCATGGCTCGTCCATACCCACATACAGCTCACACATGGCTCAGAAGGGGATTGAGACCCAGCCTAGTCAGTCCCACATCTACCCTGTTTCTCCATAACACTAGATGGTGCTGGGATCTGAACCGGCCTGGTGCATCCAATCCCAGCCCACACTAGTTCCTCGGGTGACTGCAACTGTTTCCTAGATAGAATGCAGCCCCCATTCCAGCACATACACCCCTTGGTGGGAACCTCATCCCAGCTGTGGCATCCCAGATTGGGACCGTTCCTAGCGGTAAATCACGCACCTGCACGTGGTTGCTCCGAGGACCATTAGGTGCCAGCCTGCTAGACAAGCCGGAGCTTATCGTTTACTTGATAGGTGTTCAAAGCTCAGCATTATTAAGGGATTGGAAGTTCTTCAAAGGAAGAGTTACTGGCATTGGGAATCTTTAGGATTGACTCAGATCCCAGAAACAGTGGGGTCACTCTAGAGCTATCTCAGCAGCGATTCAGACGTCCAATACCCCAGAGCTCCCCGGCCGGGCCCAGCCCGGGCCCAGCCCGCCATGAGCCATGGGCACATGGCGGACTGGGTTCGGGATCCGAGCTAGACGTCCTCTCCCGCAGCCCTCGGCTCGCCTCTCATTTAGCTGTAGTTAATATTTAATATAGTTTTATATTAATTCACAGTCAGTTTATGCATATAGTTTGTGTATAGGTATTTATATCACTTTTGAAAAGATGGTTTTTATTTTTTGAAAGACGTACAGAGACAAAGAAAAAGAGAGAGAGAGCTTCCATCTACTGGGTCACTTCCCAGATGGGCCAGGCTGAAACTAGGAGCCAGGAGCTTCATCTGGGTCTCCATGTAGGTAGCAGAGGCCCCAACACTTGGGCCACCTGCTGTTTGCTTAGGGCCTTAGCGGGGAGCTGGATGGAAGGTGGAGAGGCTGGGACAGCACCCCTAGGGGATGCCACAACTGCAGGTGGTAGCTCTACCCACTGTGCCAGAAAGCTAGTCCCATGTGCTTTATTTTTTAAACAAAGTTGAAACTCAAAATGGTACCGTATTTTCATTTAAGTCTTTTAATAGAAGGTAAAATTTCATAAATTGTTATTTAGAATTTTGTGAAATGCCTAGTCATTGCAGTTACCTTCTTGATTTAAAATTTTAATTAAAAATTATTTTAATTTTTAGTTTATGATAGTTTGTGAAATATCAGTGTTAGCCCTTATATACAAGCATGTTTTTCTCCAGTTTAAGGAAAGGTGATTTAAAAAAAGAAAGACTGACTACTTTGCTTAATTTAAATATAGAGAGTCCTCTATCAACTGTATAAAAAACAAAACAAAACCTTTTCCTGTTTTCCTTGTAGGTCTTTTTCCTGCCATTGAGTAACACCATTCTCAGCTGTTTTAAAGATAATTCCATTTTCGCCTGGGAATGTGACACTCTGCTTTGCAAGTATCAGTTGCCAGCTCCACCCGAAAGCTCCAGTATATCGTACAAAGTTTTTGCTGTGACCAGGTAACGCACCTTTTAAAACATTTTGAATTTAAATAAAACTTAATATATGATCGTCAACTTTGAAAGAAAGAGGCAGAGCTCTTCCACCACCTAGCTTATTCCCCAAATACCTGCAGTAATTGGAGTTGGGCCAGACCTAAGGCAAGGGCCACGCAGTTGGCGGCAGGGCCCAAACACCTGGGCCATTTCAGACTCGTGTCAGGGACTTGGCTTGGAAGTGTAACAGCTGGGTCTTGAACCAGCAGCTATGCGGTATGCCAGCATTGCAATGCTGGCCCAAGCATAGACCACTTTTGTCGTTGCGGGAAGTGCTGTTGGACAGGCTTGCTGGAATCCCTTAGCCGGTGGTCCTTGCTTTGTCGTCTAGAGACGGCCGAATCCTAGCTGCCGGAGGGAAATCGAATCATCTTCATCTGTGGTGCCTGGAGGCCACACAGCTCATCAGGATTGTCCAGATGCCTACCAATGTTCGAGCCGTCCGTCACCTGGAGTTTCTTCCCGATAGTTTTGATGCTGGTTCTAATCAGGTAACACAATAGCCAAAAATCTGTATTTTTGAGAAAGATCATATCCTTTTCTAATTCTAATTTGTATAACTCATATCCCTATAAAGGAATTTGCATTTGTTGATGTTATTTTTATATAGACTCTGGAATTGAAAATTTTCAAAATTTCGGGTTATTTATGCTGTTGACAATTCACTGTTTTTAAAAAAATCCATATATTTTAAATGTATGTTGTGTTCTCTGGAGTACAGGTTGCTTTAGCATTTTTTTTTTCAATGTGATACCTAATTCTTTGAACAGATACAGGGAAGGCATTCTCCCTATTAACATTGGGTAATTACGTAAGGATTAAAGATGGAACTATTTAAAATTGTCATGGTTTGTTATACTGTTTTATATATCATAACTAGTTGACTCACTTCGGTGAACCATTTTTTAAATTTTGCGTTAATTCACACATACTAATTGTGCCTACTTATGGGCTGCAGAAACGCTGTAATTCCAGTATTGAATGTCTTGATCACATCCAAGGATCATGCTTTATTTGTGTCATTTTGTAGCTTATGAAATGTTTGTTCTTCTTCCTTCCTCTCTTTTTTCTTTGTAATAGATTATCATGAATCTTGCAATCGAACAAACTAACTGGATATGTGTGTGTTTGTGTGTGTTTATTCATCTATTTCACTTCAGTTTTTGGAGAGATAATACTGTCGAGTGATTGGAAACAGAAAAAGTCAATAAGCCTCTCACTCCTCTCCCATTTGGCTGTTGACGCTCCTCTCCTCCGTAGTCACTGTCGTTACATGTTCTGTTGTGTTTTTCCCACGTTTAAAAAATGTGCTTTTTTGAAAGAGCAACAGAAAGAGGGAGAGATGGAAAGAAAAAGAGGAGAGAAGGGGAGATCTTCATCTGTTGCTTCACTTCTCAACTAGTCGCAACAGGCCAGGTGTTTTCCAGGGTGAAGCCAGGAGCCAGGAACTTCATCCGGGTCTCCCACCAGGCCTTACTTGGGCCGTCTTCCATTGCCTTCCTGGAACATTAGCAGGCTTCAGAAGCAGAGTGATCAGGACTTGAACCAGTGCTCCACAGCATTGCAAGTGATGGCTTACTGGGCTGTGCCACAGTGCCCATCTCCTTCCCACTTCCGTAAAAGCTGTATGTATGCATTTGATCGAATATTGATCATCTCTGGACCAGTTCTGTACAACGTAATACTTTCTCCTGGTGTTGGACAGCAGTGTCGAGCTGCAGTGCCTGCGCAGCCACATGGTCACAAAAGGAAATAGCTTACACTGTGCCATGCACTATATTGCAAACATAGGGTGTTTAGTAGTTGTATAAAATGCATTTTCAACTTGCAGTGAATTTTTCTGGATCAAATTCCATTATAAATTGAGGAGCGTGTGTGTGTGTGTGTGTGTAAATGAGTGTAGTTTGAAATGCTTGATTTTCACATTTTGGGGGCCTCTTGGTTTCTCCCCCCTTAGGTCCTTGGAGTGTTGAGTCAGGATGGTATTATGAGGTTTGTCAACATACAGACGTGTAAGCTGCTTTTTGAGATTGGGAGCGTTGATGAGGGTATCAGCTCCTCGGTGGTCAGCCCGCATGGACGCTACATCGCGTCCATCATGGAGAACGGGAGCCTGAACATATACTCAGTGCAGGCGCTGACACAGGAAATAAACAAGGTATGTTATCAAGGCAACCAGTTTCTTTTTTTTTTTTTTTCTTTTAAGTTTGATTTTATTTTTATTTGAAAGGCAAAGTTACGGAGAGGAGAAACAGATCTTCCATCCACTGGTTCATTCCCTTAACTAACCACTATGACCAGAAGTAAGCCAACCCAAAGCAGGAGTCAGGAGCTTCTTCTGGGTCCCCCTTGTTGGTGCAGAAGCCCAAGGCCTTGAACCTTCCTCGCTGCTTTCCCAGGCCACAAGCAGGGAGCTGGATGGGATGTGGAGCAGCCAGATCAAGTGCCGGCATCGCAGGTGGAAGACCAGCCTACTATAATGCTGGCCCTTCTAGAACTTCAGTTTTTAAAGAACACCTAAATATCATGTTATTCAGAATAAAATATTTTGCTCCTGTTCTAGTTCCCATAGGAACTTCCCGTTTTCCTGACTGTCCCTTGTTACTCTCACAGGTCACAGCTGCAGCCTTGATTTCTTACCTATGCTGCTCCATTCTGAAACCACTCCTCCTTCAAGGGCATCTGTCTACTGGGTGTCCCTGTGCGTTCAAAGGGTCATCTCTCTTTTTTCTTCTTTTCAGCCACCTCCTCCTCTAGTGAAGGTGATTGAGGACGTCCCTAAGAACAGGCTGAGTTCCGGTGACCTTCAGATGAAAGTGACAACAGGAAAAGTTCAGCGACCAGCCTTACGGCCCAGGGACCCCAGAATACAAACTAGAATATTAAAGCAAGACCTGACTGGTAATGTTGAAAACAAAGAGGTAAGAATCCATCCCAGTTAGACTGGCTTGGTCCTGATTCTGCTCGCTGGAAGCGCGTTATGCCTAAGTGGTCGTTACTCTTCCCTGTCCTCAGAATTAAAGGAATGTCACATCTCGAGAAGAGTTTGCAAGTGAAGTTACCATGAATTTTTTTTTTGACAGGCAGAGTTATAGAAAGCACACAGAGAGGTCTTCCATCTGCTGGTTCACTCCCCAAAATGGCCACAATGGCCAGGGTTGGGCCAGAGCACCTGAGTCGCCCACTTCGGTGCAGCGGCCCAAGCTGCAGGCCGTCCTCCACTGCTTTCCCAGGTGCGTTAGCAGGCAGCTCAGACAGGTGCCCGCCTATATGGGATGCCAGCACTGCAGGCAGCAGCCTAGCTCTCTATGCAACGAAACCGGCCCCACAATGCACTTTTTATACATTTTCATGAAAATATAAAACATTTCTGGAGAATTACACAGTCCAGGTTGCAAGCCATGCTGTGGCTGCTAAGTAACGTGGACGTGGCCAGTCTGAAGGTGGCTGTGGGTGTCGGGAACACAGAGTGAAGGCAGTTAGTACTTCTTTGTGCTGATACATGCTGAATTGGTACTTTGATTCTTTGGGGCTAAATATGCTACTAAAGGAGACATAGAGAAAGATCCTTCATCCACTGGTTCACTCCCCAAGTGTCCCAAAGAGCCAGAGCTGAGCCAATCTGGGACCAGGAATCAGGAGCTTGTTCTGGGTCTCCCACAAGGGTGCAAGGTCCCAGGCTTTGGGCCATCTTCTGCTGCTTTGCTAAACCATAAGCAGGGAGCTGGATAGGATGTGGAGCAGCCAGGACACAAACCAGCACATTCAGGGCAAGGAATTAGTCATTAGGCTATTGCGCCAGGCGCTGATTGCCTGTTCCTTATGAGAACAAGAGCACTGAACTCAGTCAGAAAATCTGGCTTCAAGTCTTGAGCCAAGACCTTACAGTTCTGTAAATGTGAGCAAGGCACTAAACTTTTCCAACTTTCCCACTTTCTGGAACACAGGAAGGGGACAGGCTTTGCAGTACAGTGGGTTAAGAGTTGCTTTGGGACACCCAAATTCCTGAGATGGAGTGAGTGCCTGAGATGGAGTCCTGCCTCTGCTTCGGAGTCAGCTGCCTGCTCATGGGTGCCTTGGAGACAGCGGGTGTGGATGCGCGATGAAGGTTCCTGGCTTTGGCCTGGCCAGACCCTGCTGTTACAGACATTTGGAATAAATATAAATAAATACCTTTCAAATAAATACAAGTAAATACCCTTGGAGAGTAAAGGAACATGACAAACCCATCTGTGTGATATAGTTGTTAAGATCCAATAAAATAACCAGTGAAAACCGGTTTATAATCAGAAATCCTATGAAATCATATTAAAAATCACAGTTGACTTAAGTTTTTTAAATAGAATAGATTATCAGGAAAAGCGTGTGATTATTGGTGCTTCATAAGGTGACCTGGAGAACTAGAAAAGTTCTCAGATTTGGCCTTCATTCTTTCTTCCTAGGAGTTATCCAAAGTTTTAAGAAAGAGGGCTAGCGTGACGGTGCAGCCCATTAAGCCACCATGCACAGCCAGCATCCCATGTAAGCACCAGCTGGAGTCCTGGCAGCTCCCCTTGCTGGTGCACCTGGAAAGGCAGCGGAAGATGACCCAAGGACTTGGGTCGCCTGCCACCCGTGTGGAAGACCTGGATGCAGTTCCAGGCTCCTGGCTTCAGCCTGGACCATCCTAGACTGCTGCAGCCATTTGCATAGTGAGCCTGTGGATGGGAGATTTCTTTCTCTGTCTCCCCTTTCTAAAACTCTGCCTTCCAAATAAGTAAGATAAATCTGAAGAACAAAAGGAAAAGGAAGGGCCTGTTGCGATAGCATAGTGGCTAAAGTTTTTGCCTTGCACATGGGCGCCGGTTCTAATCCCAGAGACCCTGCTTCCCAACCAGCTCTCTGCCTGTGGCCTGGGAGGACAGTAGAGGACAGCCTAAGGCCTTGGGACCCTGCACCTGTGTGGGAGACCCAGAAGAGCTCCTGGCTTCAGCTCGGCTCAGCTCCGGCCGTTGCAGCCGCTTGGGGAGTGGATCAGCAGATGGAGGATCTTCCTCTCTGACTCTCCTCTCTGTGTATCTGACTTTCCAATAAAAATAAATCTTAAAATGAAACGGGGGTGGAGGGTAGGGATGGGGAGAACATATTAAATTTCTTAGTTTTAATGCAGAAGATGCCAGTGATAGCCTGTGAGCCTAATCTGCTTACTTCATTCTTTTATATGTTTAAATGGCTATGTTTGAAGTTGTTATAAAAATACCTACATAATATTCTCAATTGTCACTCTTAGCCCACAAAACCTGACATTTCTACCAATTACCTGCTCACAGAAAAAGTTGCTAAGCCCCCATCTAGGGAAGACTGTATTCGCCATGTGCATGGCCTCATGGGAGTGAGGAGACCCGTGACAGCACATGGACCTTACTGTGTGTCGTGTCCAGAGCTGGAAAACCGCTGCGGCCTGGATTAGCATTTGTTCTCTTTTTCATTTTATGATTATACCACTTACTGAAACTTTTTTTTTTCTTCAGAATGAATTATCAGATGGGTTAAATAAAAAACGTTTGCAGATCTTACTAAAAGGCTATGGTGAATATCCAACCAAATACAGGTAACAGGTAAAATTTTTTTTTAGATAAAATTGGTTTTATTCAAAGAAATTTTTTTGATTAAAATTATGCTTTAATTTCAGGATGTTTATTTGGCGCTCTCTGCTACAACTGCCTGAAAATCATACTGCGTTCAGTAGCCTGTTGGATAAAGGTACTCACGTGGCGTTTCTGAACCTTCAGAAGAAATACCCCATCAAAAGCAGGAAGCTACTCAGAGTTCTGCAGAGGTGTGTTCAGCATGACCCGGGAGCCTAAGCCTGGCCAGTGGCTTTAAGCCCTCTCTTTATGACGTATTGGTCACCTTACATGATGTGTTGGTTGGCTTAATTTGAAAAACAAAATACGTCCAAATATGCATTTGTATTGTATTTGAGTATTCATGTCATTATTCTAGAGAATAGGACTTCCACATAATTTACCTAGAGTGGGGGAGCATCTGACAGGCAAGCTGAACAAGACCCCAAGAACCAAGGCACCTGGAGGCGGGACTTAAAAGTAGTAACTCTAGAGCAAACCGATTTTAAGTCAGCCGTTTCGGATGCCCTCGAGTGATGTATCTAAATGACCCTCAAAAGAAAAAGGGTGCCCCACCCCTGACAGGAAATGGGGATGCACAACTTGAAGAACTCTGAATTTGAAGGTAGAAGGTTTGGGTCCTGGTTCCATCACGAAATAGCTGTGGTATCTATCTGAAAGTGGAAGTAACAACAGCAACATCATAGAACTGTGTGGGGCTCAGGGGCAAGAGGCCACTAAGTCAATAAGATGGCGACTAACAGTCAAGGTCACTGGGTTACATGTGGCGAGCAAGATGGCGGCCAAGGACAGGCTACGCCATGGCCAGGGGATTCCGCGTTCATGCAGAGCAATGGGGTGCCAAGGGTCACTTCCGCAGAACTGCTTGGGGAAATAGGATGAGAATCTCTGAAGAAGTGCTACGGTATATCCAGTTCAAAAATGTACCCAGGAAATAATAATAATAATAATAGCTAATCATTTAAAAGGCTTTTCATATGGAAGACACGCTAAATATACACTTAATTTACTTTACAAATAGAGAAACTAAGTGGCTAGGTAACATCCAGGCATTTAAGTATTAGAGCTTGGGATTAAGCCAGGCTCAAGAGTCTAAAACATTTTTTAAAAAGTTTTCATTATGAAATTCTTCAAGCATAGATAAAAGTAGTATAATAATACACTCATAAAATCCTCCAGCTCCAACAACTTATTCAATCAATGGATTCTTTTTTTTTTTTTAAGATTTATTTTTTTTTATTACAAAGTCAGATATACAGAGAGGAGGAGAGATAGAGAGGAAGATCTTACGTCAAATGATTTATTCCCCAAGTGACCGCAATGACTGGAGCTGAGCCAATCCGAAGCCAGGAACCTGGAACCTCTTCAGTTCTCCCACGCGGGTGCAGGGTCCCAAGGCTTTGGGCCGTCCTCAACTGCTTTCCCAGGCCACAAGCAGGGAGCTGGAGGGGAAGTGGAGCTCCCGGGATTAGAACCGGCACCCATATGGGATCCTGGGGCATTCAAGATGAGGACTTTAGCCGCTAGGCCACGCCGCCGGGCCCCAATCAATGGATTCTGACTCCTTGTTTTTTCCTTGCAATTTAGTTGCTGAGGAAATTTGAAAACTTCCCCATATTCTGGATTTTGCTGATTATATTTCCATGGTTTCATTCAGATACTCCTCATTTTTTTTTAATATTTATTTATTTTCTTATTTGAAAGGCAGATTTACAGAGAAGAGAGGACAGAAAGATCTTCTATCAGGTGATTGACTCCCTAGTTGGCCACGATGACTGGAGCTGAACTGATGCAAAGCCAGGAGCCAGGGGCTGCAGCGAAGTGCTAGCTTGAGTCCCAGCTACTCGCTGGGCAGTACTTGGCTCCTGCCTCTCTGAGGGGACCAGGACGGAGCACCCGCCCCCTGGCTTCAGTCATGTGGGGAGTAAAGCAGAGGATGGAAGATTCTCTCCAAAGAATGGAGAACTTAGCTCATTGTTATTTTTTATTTTTTAAAAGATTTATTTCTTTATTTGAAAGTCAGAGTTCCAAAGAGAGGGAGAGACAGGGAGATGTATCTTCCTTTAGCTGGCCCCTCCCCAGATAGCCATAAGGGGCAGGGCTGGGCCAACTCAGGCAGGGCTCAGAAGCTGCTTCTTGGTCTCTTACGAGAGTGGCAAGGGCCCAAACACTCGGACTGTCCTCCACTGTTTTCACAGGCTGTTAGCAGAAAGCTGGATCAGGGGTAGAGCAGATAGGGCACAAACCAGTGCCCCGTGGGATGCCAGTGTTAAAGCAGGAAATCCGGCAGTGTTTTATCTTTTATTTTTTTAAGAGAAATGAAATTAGAAATAAATGTGTGAGAGTCATAATCCCAGGGTAAAATGGGTCTTTCTAAGCGTGGTATATCAAATAAGAGATTAATAAGAATGAAAATCCCTACATGTTAAAAAAAAAAGCTTCCTAGAGACACATGTAAAAATATATACAAAACATGATTAACAGAGGGATGATTTCCTTAACATGTGACGTACTTTTGTAAACATAACAAGAACCAGCCAACAAAAAATGGATAAAGAATATAATATCTAGTTCACAGCACTGAGAATGGCTCTTTTTTTTTAAGATTTATTTATTTTTATTACAAAGTCAGATATACAGAGAGGAAGATCTTCCATCCGATGATTCACTCCCCAAGTGAGCCACAACGGCCGGTGCTGTGCCGATCCGAATCCAAGAACCAGGAATCTCTTCCAGGTCTCCCACATGGGTGCAGGGTCCCAAATCTTTGAGTCATTCTCAGCTGCCTTCCCAGGCCACAAGCAGGGAGCTGGATGGGAAGTGGAGCTGCCAGGATTAGAACCGGCGCCAGTATGGGATCCTGGCGCATTCAAGGCGAGGACTTTAGCCACTAGGCCACACCTCTGGGCCTGAGAATGGCTCTTTTTGTTTGTTGCTTAAATTTATCTGGAAGAGAGAGGTGTCTTTCATTTGCTGGTTTATTCCATAAATGTTGTCAGCAGCTGGCCCTGTGCGACACATCAGGCAGCTATGGCGTGAGAAAGCACGTATGTCTTAAGGCACGCCAATGATGGGGATTTTTATTTTGAGGAAGGGTTCATCTATGCTCTTCACGGGCAATGCTTCTGCACAAGTGAGCTAGCTGATGGGGAGAGCTTCAAGTTGACCTGTGACAAAGCTTTCAGCATGTGCGGGTATTATTTCTTGGAAAACGTGTCAGTGAGTTCCTGTTTCCTGACCCTGGTTTCTTGGTCTCACTCCCAGAACACTGTCCGCATTAGCTCATTGGTCTGCCATCTTCAGCGACACTCCATATCTTCCACTCCTGGCATTTCCATTCGTAAAACTGTTCCAGAACAATCAGCTCATCTGTTTTGAAGTGATTGCTACGCTCATAAGTAAGTAGATCTTCATTACAGAATGAAACCAGGAGTGGATCCTTATCCGTTTCCCTGATGTCTTTATACCTTTGTAATGATTTATAGCTCTAGATTTCTCTGTTTTTAAATCAAAAAGAAAGAATGAAATGCTCAGGTCTGAGCATAAAATAGGATATTTCAACTCTTTTTTTTCCCCTTAGGCTGTATAGACTTTTTTTTTTTTTAGATTTTTTTTTTTTAATTTGAAAGTCAGATATACAGAAAGGAGAGACAGAGAGAAAGATCTCCCGTCCGATGGTTCACTCCCCAAGGAGCCGCAATGGCTGGAGCTGAGCCAATCCGATACCAGGAGCCAGGAACTTCCTTCCCGTCTCCCACGCAGGTGCAGGGTCTCAAAGCTTTGGGCTGTCCTCAACTGCTTTCCCAGGCCACAAGCAAGGAGCTGGATGGGAAGTGGGGCCACTGAGGTTAGAACCAGCGGCCCATATAGGATCCCAGGCAATCAAGGCAAGGACCCGAACTACAATGCTATTGCACTGAGCCCTGTATTGATTTTTTTATTGGAAAGAGTGCCCTGTATTGATTTTTTATTCACAGAGACCAGAGACAGAAAAATCTTCCATATTCTAGTTCACTCCCCAAATGGTCACAATGGCCGGAGCTGAGCTGATCCAAAGCCAGGAAGCAAGAGCTTCTTCTGGGTCTCCCACACGGGTGCAGGGTCCCAAGGCTTTGGGCCGTCCTGCACTGCTTTTCATTGCTTTTTCTAGGTTCATTAACAAAAAGGTGGGTCAGAGGGAACAGCTGGGACTAGACTGGTGCCTATGAAAGGATGCCACTGTTGCAAGCAGATGCTTGGCCGGCTGTGCCGTGTCAGTCCCGGGAGGGTCTTAGGGAAGGGTTTGGAAACACGCACAGGTGGGATGGTTGCACACAAGGACACTTTTAGAATGTTTCCTGAGAAATATATACTGTGAAAAAAATGGATGTAAATAATACCTCAGAATGGTATGGTTAAAATGGCAAATTACACGTAATTTGCCACAATTAAGAAAGAATACAAGCAGGTTATATCTAATTTAAGTAGGCAGGGAAAACTTTTTTATTTCTGGTACAGTCTTGTTGGAAAGCTAATATATGGTTGTGTGCTTAGGGAATTAACTTTTCTGACGTACATGAAAGCTTCATTGGGAGATTGCATCTTCTCCTGATGATCAGTCAGCATGGGTGACTCGTGACTTCCATCAAGAGTCTCACGTTAGTTTGATCTGATCTGGTACATAGGTGCTGAGCTCCCCTACCCGTCCCTCTCTTTGGGATATGCCCTTGCTCTGCCTTCCGGCTTCCAGTCTCGCTGAGACCTAAAAGAAATTTCAACGGAAAACATGATTTCTGTATATAATTTGAAATGGTTTTTTTTGTTTGTTTATTTTTGTTTTTAAGATTTTATTATTTTATTTTTATTGCAAAGTTAGATATGCAGAGAGGAGGAGAGACAGAGAGGAAGATCTTCTGTGTTGATTCACTCCACAAGCGGCTGCAACAGCTGCAATGGCTGGAGCTGAGCCAACCTGAAACCAGGAACCAGGAGTTTCTTCCGGGTCTCCCACGCGGTGCAGGATCCCAACACCTTGGGCCATCCTCGGCTGCTTTCCCAGGCCACAAGCAGGGAGCTGGATGGGAAGCTGGGCTGCTGGGATTAGAACTGGCACCCATATGGGATCCTGGCGTGTGCAAGGCAAGGACTTTAGCCGCTTGGCTACTGCACTGGGCCCAATTTGAACTGTATTTATAAAAGTCATTTCAGACAGTACCTTATGGCCAGGTGGCAATTCTTCGAGCAAAGAATCTCCATTTCATTGATCATTTCTCTTTATTTCACTGTCAGTCAGCTAGCTGTTTCCCCACACCTTCTGCCTCCTTGCCTGGTGGCACCAAAGCAGAATGGAAAGGCTTAAGAGGAGGCAGGTGGTCACCACCGGCAGGATTTGCCTCTCACTAGAAAGCAGGGTTCTGTTAATAAATACTAAATTGGAGGATCTGGACTTCGGGGATGTCTGTGGCTTGCTCCCTGTCTCTTTAGGATTTACTGATTTGAAAAGTAGATTGATAGAGGGGCTGGATGTGGGGAAGAGACCTTCCTCCGCTGGTTCCCTGCTCAGGTGGCCACAGCAGGTGGGGCTGGTGCAAGAGGAGCCTGGAGTTCCTTCTGGGTCTCCACATGGGTACAGGTACCCAAGCACTTGAGCTATCCATGGCTGCCTTCCCAGGCACATTAGCAGGGGGCTGATTCGGAAATGAAGCATCTGGGATTCAAACCTCTGCTGATATGGGATGCTGACATTGTAGGCATCAGCTTAGCTCACTACACCACAACACTGGCCCCCATGTGTAGCCTTTTAAATTCCCAGAACCAGTAGTGTCTGAGACATAACGGGACTTAGTAAGTATTGCTGAACCTGATATTTCTTCTAAAATAAATTTATTTAAGAGCAGAAGTTTGAAAAAGTGTTTCTTAGTCTTTGCAAGATCTTACTTGGCTTAATTACTAGCTCAAATTAAATATTCCTTGATTAATGAGGTAATGACTTTTCAGAATTGGCAGGTCCTTATGATCATATGCTATCCAGTATTCCTCTGATAAAGCCTTCTACTGGTAACTTTTTAAGCTGTATTTATTTTTATTGGACAGTCAGATTTTTTTTTCTTTTCTTTTTTTTTTTTTTTTAAAGATTTATTCATTTTATTACAGCCAGATATACACAGAGGAGGAGAGACAGAAAGGAAGATCTTCCATCCGATGATTCACTCCCCAAGTGAGCCGCAACGGCCGGTGCGCGCCGATCCGAAGCCGGGAACCTGGAACCTCTTCCGGGTCTCCCACGCGGGTGCAGTGTCCCAATGCATTGGGCCGTCCTCTGCTGCTTTCCCAGGCCACAAGCAGGGAGCTGGATGGGAAGTGGAGCTGCCGGGATTAGAACCAGTGCCCATATGGGATCCCGGGGCTTTCAAGGCGAGGACTTTAGCCGCTAGGCCACGCCGCCGGGCCTTGGACAGTCAGATTTACACAGAGAAGAAAAGACAGACATAGATGTTCCATCCTCTGGTTCACTCCTCAACAACAGCCGGAGCTGAGCTGGTCCAAAGCCAGGTCTCCCGTGTGGGTACAGGGTCCCGAGGCTCTGGGCCGTCCTCGGTTGCTTTCCCAGGCCACAAGCAGGGAGTTAGCAGAGAAGTGGAGCAGCCAGGATGCAAACCAGCACCCTATGGGATCCCAGCAGTTGCAAGGCAAAGATTTAGCCACTAGGCCATCACACTGGGCCCTCTACTGATAATGTTAAATAGAAGATCTCGTTATTATTGAAGAATAAAACTGGAGTTGACCGGGTGCTGCAGCAGTTTAAGCTGCCACTCGCATTGCTGGCATCCCATATGGGCACCAGTTTGAGTCCCGGCTGTTATACTTCCCATCCAGCTTCCTGGGAATGTCCCTGGAAAAAACAGTGGAAGATGACCCAAGTGCTTGGGAAAACATTCCAGTAAGCCTAGGATAGCTGAATTAATACAACGGAGTTTTTAAATCTATTCTACAATTTAGGCAGTTACATTTTTTATTTACTATTATTAAAAACATTAAGCCATATATTGAATATATTTAAGAATTGCCGCATAGAAGGGTATCTAAATACAGTATTCTTTTTTCCCTCATAGTCAATTGGTGTCAACACTGGTTTGAATACTTTCCTAATCCTCCTATCAATATTCTCGGCATGATAGAAAACGTCTTGGCCTTTCATGACAAGGAGCTGCTAAAGCACTTCACGGATCACAGTGTGACCTCGCAGGTAAGCAGGGTCCACGCTTGCCAATACTGTAGCTGATTTTGCAAACTGACATTGGTTCTAGCATGCATAAAAGGGTTTTCTTCAGAAGATATAATCAAAAGCATACTACATCTTGTATTTTTAACAGTATTCCATTCTTTTTCTTCATTCAATTGCATTCCTGAGAGTTTATAGAGGGGTCCAAGTTGAGTCAGTCCCTTTCATGCTTGTATTTTTAATATAATGATTTTCATCACTGAGGACAAATGTCAGAGAGTATTCCAGCCACTCTGGTTTTTTTCCCTTTGCCCCAGTCTGTGAGTGCATTTTTCCTTCTTCATTTTAGCTGTATGCGTGGCCCCTTCTTGAAACAGTGTTCTCGGAGGTTCTGACAAGAGAGGAATGGCTGAAGTTATTTGATAACGTCTTCTCCAACCATCCCTCCTTCCTCCTGATGACCGTTGTAGCCTACAACATATGTTCTAGGGCGCCTTTGCTCAACTGTAATCTCAAAGATGACTTTGAGGTAAGCATCCTTGTTCCTCAGAGGGAGTTCTCAGATCTCAACAGGAAAATCCACTAATCAAGTGTATACTGGGTGTGAGACACCAGGACCACGTGATAGGAACATTAGGAATAACAAGTTGGGCCGTATCCCCACCCTCATGCAGTTAGCAGAAAGAGCTATAATGGGAAGAGAGAAAAAGAAATCTTCCATCTGCTGGTTGACTCCTTAAATGGCTAACAAATGGCTAAAACTAACCCAAGCTGAAGCCAGGAGTCTGAAACTTCATCGGGATATGCCATGTGGGTAGCAGGGGCTGAGCCCAAGGGCCATCCTCTGCTGCCTTCCCAGGCACATTAGCAGGAAGCTGGAGCAAAAGTGGAGCAGCTGGGGCCTGAACCAGCATCCATTCTGGATTCTGGTATAACAGGTGGCGATTTAACCCACCATAGTTCCATGCTTCCCTCATCCCCACCATTTGTACGTCATTAAATCAACAATTATAGTAAGTATTTAGTCTTAACAGTTGCAGTTAAAAAAAAGTCATGATTGTAAGGTTTGAGTTCAGGTTCAGAGTCAGGCAATCACACAAAGTGGTGGTCGGCTCAAAGCAAGCTCTATTGGGAGTGCTCTTGGGTCAGGTTCACTGCTCTAGTACAGTCAGCGGGCCCAGGGGCTGTGGGAAGGACATAGCAGAGAGATGGGTAGTTGGAGGAGAGAAAGAGGGGGGCAGAATCTGGCAGATGGCTCCCTGGTGGGAGACAGCCAGGGACCACTTCTACGTGGCACAGTAACCGTGGGAGGGAAATGGCCTTGGAGAAGCTGCAGCTGGAGGGAGAGTAGCTTCACAGAGAGGAGGAGGTGGACAGGAGGAGCTGCTGAGGGAGGAGGGAGAGTCAGGGAGAGTTTAACCCTGAGGTGGCTGGGCGGGGACTCATGCATCATGAGTGCTAACCCTGGGGCAGGCTGTGGACCCCGCAGGGAGAATGGAAGTTGGACTACTGTCGGTTGTTGAGGCCTCAGATGCTGCTCCTGGCTGTGTTGAGGGTGGAACCTGTGCTGTTGGGGAAGGTGCTGTGCCATTGATGATGTGGCGGTGGAACTGATGGGCATCTGTGTTAGGAGGGCTGAGGGTGTAGGGCTGTGGAGCTTTCAGTGGGCACCCTGCTGTGTATTGTGTCAGGACTGCCTGGCAACCCTATCTAAACCCCACAGAGCAGACAGTGCTCTCAGGGCCAGCTTAGAAGGGCCTCAGGGTGAATGAGGTGAATGTTTGGGAGTCAGATTGGTTAGGGGAAGAGTGAGTTAAGAAGTCGTGGGTTTAGAGTGTGTTAGAAGAATTTGGGAAGGGAGAGCAGGATCGTCAACGGGTGAGAATGGAGAAACAGAAGGCGTCACCATAGAAGATCTCTAATCGTTAACCATCGCAATGACAGAACTTATCTAGGTCATGGAGAATTTGGAGGTCAATTGAGTCATTGATTTGTGTTGAGTCCCAGCCACACTGCAGAGGAAAGTCGGGTGGCACAAGATCTGAGTTGCAGGGTTTTGAGATTTTTAGGAAGCAGTGAAGTGGAGACTCTGCAGGTGACTCGAACTTTCCAGGCTGGCTGGAATGTCCAGAGCCCAGAGTGGCAGGATTTGTGTAAGCTCGGATTTTTGTAGGGGGCAAAGCCCAAGAGGAAACGTGGAGAGGAACCTGTTGACAAGGGGACAGGTTACGCTTCGCCCGTTACCCGCAGTGGGTAGTAGGTCGCCATCAGTCTGATTGGAGTAGTGTGCTGGGTCAGCAATGGCTGAGAGGCTGGTCTCCTTCACAAGCAGACCTTCAGACAGAGGGGGATGAAAGGGAGAGAAAGACAAAGGCAAGATCGTGGACAGATTTAGATAGGAGATCAAAGAAAGCCTAAACACGGGGAACTCCTTCCACTTTTCTGTCCTGTGGCAGCAATTTCTACATCGTGGAAGATGTTAAAATCGAAAGTCCCCTCCCAGAGGCCAGTGTGACTGGTTGTCCAGCTGTATTGTGGTCAGGCCACTGTGGAGTAGGAAAGCAGTGTTCTCTTGGCAAGGTCCTGGGACAGTCCCAAGGTGCCAAGGTTAGCCAGAAGGCACCCTAAAGGTGTCTTGAGATCAGCTTTAGACTCGGAGTTCCCCATTGTTTGACCTGTGAGGCTCCTGACTGGGCACGCGAGAACCATGGGTGTTCCTGAGGAAGAGTAGTTAGAGCAATCCCTCCGGGGGACATCTGCTCGACCGAGGGAGGCCCTGCGAGTAGGAGGAATTCCTGATGCAGCTGTGATTTTGGAGTTGTGGTACCTGGCCACAGTGCAGGGAGAAGCCTCAGAAGGGTTTAGGGGAGGACTTACCCCGCATATGACAGGTTGATTGGAGGGTGAGGTCAGAGGTCATGTCCTGGAGCTGGGGTCACGTCAGGACAAGGAGAGGCCTCGCGGGAGGGGCAGGTGTAGGTGGGGGTGCACGGCCCTCTTGGGTTTCAGCACCAGATGGTGTGGTTTGAGTTTGTGTTCATAGTCAGGCAACTACACAAAATACTGTTCAGATCAAAGCAAGCTCTATTGGGAGTGCTTTCCAGGGAGGTTCACTGGTCAGGGACAGGCAGCGGGCCAGAGAAGCTGCTCCCACCATGGGGAGGAGATAGATAGGCGGGGGAGAAGAGAGTCTGGCACACTGTTCCCTGGTGGAGACAGCCCGGGACCACCTCCACATGGCATGGCGACCCGTGTGAGGGAAAGAGCTGCAGGGCATGCAGCACTGGGCTTTTATACATCTTAGGGGTGGGGGGAGGCGACAGCTCCTCAGTTTGCGCATGCTTCTTGCCATGACGTGTCATATGGCGGGGGTTGGTCTTCTGTGCAGCGTCACACTGGAAACATTTCTGGATGGGAGCGTCTGCTTGACCTCCGCAACTGAGGTAACACTGAGGCCAGTGAAGCTCTCTTCTGTTGTTGGTGGCCAGAGGGAGGCGGGAAGGAGAGGTAGCACTGGAACTGCACTTGGTGTTCCCAGCTTACCAGGTTGCTCCTGGCTTGTAGTCATTTCTTTGTCCTTTGATGCACTCAGCTCCTCCAGGAATTGCTTCTGCTCAGCCTAACAATGATTTGAGGCTTTATGTTTCTTCCTCCCCCCCCCCTTATGGATACTGAAAACCCAGGTAGCTATTTTCCTGTGCTTGATCTTAAGAGTGGCCCATCTTGTTAACATGTTAAAAAAAGAAAACGTTAACCCTGGGACTTGTGAGTCTTGATGAGAAAGCAAGGCACTAGAGGTGGTTTCTGAAGAGAAGAGGCTCAGAGCGGGACTTGGCCTGGTGGCGGAGAACCCTGCATTCCACAGTGGGGTGTCCAGATTCCATTGCCTTGCTCTGACTCCTGCCACCCACTTCCTGTGCATGCAGTGGGACGAGGTGGTGCTGTCTCAAGGTCGCTGGATTCCTGCCATCATGTGGGAGGGCTGGATTGCCTCCCCAGCTCTGAGCCTCAGCTATCCCAGCCCCAGGCCAGCCCCAGAAAGCCCCAGCCCCAGGCCCAGGCCCCAGCCCAGCCTCAGCCCAGCCCAGCCCCAGCCCAGCCCCAGCCCAGGCCCAGGCCCAGCCTCAGCCCAGCCCCAGGCCCACGCCCAGCCTCAGCCCCAGCCCCAGTCCCACCCCAGCCCCAGGCCCAGCCCCTGGCCCAGGCCCAGCCCAGCCTCAACCCAGCCTCAGCCCAGCCTCAGCCCAGCCTCAGCCCAGCCCCAGCCTCAGTCCCAGCCCCAGCCTCAGCCCAGCCTCAGCCCCAGCCCAGCCCAGCCTCAGCCCAGACTCAGCCCCAGACTCAGCCCCAGCCCTGGGGGACTTTGGGAAACTGGACCAGTAGTCAGGGGCTTGAGCTTTCTGTCTCATTCCTCTCTCAGTCTTTCTCAAATAAGTAAAAACTGAAGGAAAGAGAAAAGCAGACTCTTTAGGTAAATAGGCTGAATTGGTTAGTTTTGTGTGGTATTTTTACCACTTATTTTGTAATTCTTATCAAATTGAACTTTATTTTTGCTTCATGGTCACGTGGTACGTATGTTTCTACTTTGGAATTTGGCTCTGCTGGTGAAACAGGATAATGTGGAACCTTTGCAAATACTGTTAAAAAAAACCAGGCTCATTTGTTTTCAGGGCCAGTTTATTTTCTGACTTTATTTTTGTCTGTTGAAACATTCTTTTTCTGTTATAATGGAAACTTTCATTTTTGAGTTAAGATGTAAATCATTTTATTTCAGAATGTAATGAAATCAAGCCATCTGAAAACAGGGTGGGCTAGTGGCTAAAGTCCTCACCTTGCATTAACCAGGATCCCATATGGGCTCCAGTTCTTGTACCGGTGGCTCCACTTCTCATCCAGCTCCCTGATTATGGCTTGGGAAAGCAGTGGAGGACAGCCTAAAGCCTTGGAACCCTGAGCCCATATGGGAGACCTGGAGGAAGTTCCTGGTTTCAGATCAGCCCAGTTCTGACCATTGTAGCCACTTAGGGAATGCACCAGTGGATGGAAGATTTTTCTGTCTCTCCTTCTCTCTGTAAATCATCTTTTTTAAAAAAAAAGGTTAAGAAAAACTTCAGTGAATTTGCCAAAAATATCTTGAAAATAAACTCATATTTAAAATTTTAATCTCTTTTGTAAATTCTGCCTCAACATTGCATTGTTCGGTAAATGTCGACTTAAACACTAAGTTTTCTTACAGTATTTTTTTCATCATCGGAATAACCTGGATATAAACGTTGTGATTAGAGAAGCTTATCATCTCATGGAGACCACGCCTAGCAGTATCCATCCAGACAGCATGCTTGATGCGTTCGCAGCACTGACCAAAGGGCAGTATCCCGTGTTTAACCAATATCCAACATTTATTGTGGACTATCAGACACAGGAGCGAGAAAGAATAAGGAATGATGAATTGGATTACCTAAGAGAGAGGTAAAAATTGAATAGTTCTTCTGTAACATTTTTAATGCAAATTGCATTTAAATTTTGAAACATTTATATGAAATTTAAGTTTGGTAATTCTTACATTTAGTAGTAAAACTCCTTTATGCACTAATCAGATACACGTTTTATGTTCCGACAGGGGACTTCAGTTAGTGCTTTTATTTGGATTTTTCTAACAATTAATCTTACTGATTTAAGGCAGACGGTGGAAGACATGCAAGCAGAAGTGGACCAGCAGCGAGTGGACGATGAGGCATGGTACCACAAACAAGAACTGCTTCGTAAAGCTGAAGAAACTCGGCGGCAGATACTCTTACAAGAGGAGGAGAAAATGATACAACAAAGGCAGAAGTAGGCTTTGTCCCTATGTCAAAATCTGGACTTAGCGAGTTAGTTGAAATGATTTTTATTTTCTTTGTTCTATCATTAAGGAACAGTGCTGTCTATAGAATTAGCCTGCTTCATTTCCATTAAGTAAATATTCAAAATTAAGAATTTATGCTTTCAAAAAATTGGTCTATAATTGTAAAATACAGAATATGATCTGAATGTGTATTGATTATTTTTCCAAATAATACTGACCTAATGTAGCCTGAAACACATTGCTTAGACGCAGCCTGAGGTGGGCAGAGTGCCTTGCTGTGGAGCGCTGGAGTCATTGTTAGTGGAGTATAATTTTTTTAAATTTTTTTTTTAAAGATTTATTTTTATTACAAAGTCAGATATACAGAGAGGAGGAGAAAAAAAGAGGAAGATCTTCCATCCGATGATTCACTCCCCAAGTGAGCCGCAACGGGCCGATGCGCGCTGATCAGAAGCCGGGAACCAGGAACCTCTTCCAGGTCTCCCACGCGGGTGCAGGTTCCCAATGCATTGGGCCGTCCTCGACTGCTTTCCCAGGCCACAAGCAGGGAGGTGGATGGGAAGTGGAGCTGCCGGGATTAGAAGCGGCGCCCATATGGGATCCCGGGGCGTTCAAGGCGAGGACTTTAGCCGCTAGGCCACGCCGCCGGGCCCTTAAATTATGTTTTAAACATGTCTGTTTGACCTGAGATTTGAAATATAAAATGCTTGCTTCACCATGCACTTAATACCTTACAGGACAAAAGTATTGCATGGTTATGTAAAATCTATGTTGTTAATGAGAAGTGCTCAAATTAGTTCAGTGTATCTAGTGAACATTGAGAGTAAGCCTAACCGGGGGAACCTCACCTCTCTGAGCTTCTCTGCATTCTTGGGGGCACTTTATAAAACAGATTTCTGTTGTGGATTTCAGAGGAGTTTCAGACCTGAGCCATTAGCATTCTCCTGAAATCCTCGAGGAGTAAGTATATGCCGCATGTGACACCCCTGGAGCATTTTCTTGGCATCCTTCCTTCAAATAAAGGAAAACAGTTACATTGAAGTGATCGGAGTACAATAAACCTGTTGGACGTTTGCATATGAAAAGCCTGGCCAACTTTGTCCTGAATACAGACATGTGTAATGGGTCCTTCTGTCTGTGTTACAAACAGTTGTGTCCAGGGGGCACCAATGAGTCAGGACAGCTAGCAGGGAGCTGAATGCCGTGGATGACCAGTCAAAGCTTTCCCTTGGTGTGTTTTGTGTGTAAGGCTAGCTGCTGTGAAGAGAGAGCTGAAGATGAAGGAAATACATCTACAAGACGCTGCAAGAAGGCGTTTCCTGAAGCTTCAGCAAGATCAGCGGGAAATGGAACTAAAAAGACTGGATGATGAAATCGAGAGAAAGGTTTATTGTTTACTTATTATTTTTCACAGTACAGTTTCATGTATATAGGGCTTCATCGCACCCCCTCCTCCTACTCCCCTCCCACTCTCTGTCCCCATGGTTTCAGAAAGGCACAGTCACTCGGATCAGCATTACAAGCTTAATTTTCTGATATTTAAACGCATCATGACACAATAAGCATAGGAAAAGGCAGAAAACCTAGTATCATAATATGGAGATGTATTTATAAGTATCATTGTCCTGCAAATGTTCCGGAGTAGAGCGCGTAGTGTGTAGGACCATTACTTCCCAGTGTGTTAATCTGTCATGGACACCTGGGCAGTGGTCCGGTGGATAGTGTCTGACCATTAAATAAATAACTTCCTGTCCAAGCCCACCTCTTCTCTGGCTTGGTTCCTATTCCTGGTGCACACTGGCAGCGACGGCAGCTTCATGATGCGGTGTGAACAGGCCCAGTTCTCACCTGTCGGCCTCCCTCGTCAGCGCTCCCCTCAGTGTTCTCGAATATGTACCACTGCAAGTAGCCTTGGGGGGATTTCGCCACTCTCTGAATTGCCACCTCCTGCCAGCCTGGAATTTGTATTAGAAATGTACTGAATTTAAGCTTGAGTTTAGGGAATTGCAAACCTAGTTTTGAGGAGATAATGGAATGTTGAAGTCTTGAAATATTTTTATACACTACTAGTCTGTTCCATTTTTGATCACTTGATACTCCTTTTGTCCAAAGCGAACTTGAAACTGGATTTTTAAACTATACAGTTCCTTTCATTTGCCTCATCTAGTAAATAAGATTTACATTATTGTAGAAATGTAAATGTTCTTCCCATAAGCCCACTGAAGCGCAAAGCTCTGCAGTCTTTTCTTGTAAACACTTGTAAGATGGGGCAGGCATGCACCGCTCCGAGCATCCCGTGACGCTTCAGGGCCAGCCTCTGGCTGCCCTGCCAGCCTCCTGCCCTTCTGCTGCCTGGTCTACTGGTGTGTTCTAGCTCTGCCAGGCTGCAGAAACTCCACTTGCCCTTCCGACTCCAGCAGGAAGGTTGCATGAATCCAGAGTGGCATGGAGGGAGCTGCGAACATCGGTTAGTGGCCTGCATAGTTCGTCTGTTTCCACGGTGGCACGCAGCTGTTTGCAGCTCCTAAAACTGAGACTCAGAACAGCTTTTGTAATTAAAATTCCTAAAATGGTGTGTGCTGTGCCAAACCTGTCCTCCATCTCAGCATTGCTGTTTCTTTCCTGCTCACAGTTCAGCTCGCCACTCCCCCAGTCACCTCCTTCAGTGAGCTGCTCTCTAAGCCGTGTTGGTTATACCCCTTGGATGTGTATCTTTGCATGTCCCACTGTATCCTTGTGTACGAAGAATATCTAACTCATGACCTACCCCTGAGTGCAGGGATCAGTGAATGGAGATCGATCGGTTATGTCTATTGTTAGTTTTGTTTTGTTGCATACACGTACTGTGTATTTTGTTCTCGCCCATTAAAGAAAACGGAGTTTTAGGCAGCCAAATATTCGAGATGAGTTTGCAGCTTCTCTTGTCTAGAGAGCGCCTTGCCCAAACCCTGCAGGAAGTAGGAGCTGCAACACTCAGCCACTGTGAGCAAAACCCATGAGACTAGGTAGTCCACAGTAAAGGTAACCCTGGACTATTAGCTGTCAGGGCAAATTTATAAACATGTAGAAGCTTCGTCCAAAAGAGCACTAGAAAAAAGTGTTACATTTTCTAAGGTTACGCATTCTGTATTTCTATCTACTCCAAATTTGAATGACTCAGGTTTTTCTAAGTCAGTGTTGGTTATGGAGAAGCTGCCGTCTGTTCCTCCAGGCGGCTGGATGAGCATATGGGAACCAGGCTTTCTGGGAAAAAAAATTAACTGGCTTTCATTCAGAGATGCTTCCTAGACTGCTCAGTGAGTATAAATATATTGTCAGCTACTCTGGCTTCAGAAATCCAGTTCCTATGATTTTAAATATTCTTACTTGATTATGCAAATTGAAAGATTGCTGAATCTATTTTAAAACTGTTTTTAATTCGTTTTGATGTTCACAGTTTGTTATTTGGCCATAGGTACAAATGAGAGACCAAGAAATTGCCAGCACCGCCAAAGACCTCGAGATGAGACAGCTGGAGCTCGAGTCACAAAGAAGGCTTTATGAGAAGGTATGAGTTGGTTAACTTCCAGGCTGTGCAGACCCTGTTTGGACTGTGGTCGCTCGCAGTGTCTTAATGGTCCCTTTGTTTGCTTTAAGCTCAATGTGAGCGCCTCTCGGGGTTGTAAGGTAGCCAGAGCATCTGAATGTGGAGGTTGTTGTAATTCTGCAAGCCCTGTTTCTGTTAGCAGCTTAGGTTAGTTTGTAAAGCACCAGATGTAAACTCCAGATTTTGCGTGAGGATCTTTCCACTGACTTACTGAGCTCTCCTGTCTGTGTGTGACAGTAACAACAAAATGCTCCCACTTCTCTTGCAAGACTTGGAAGGCAGGTCAGGCGAGAGCTGAAGTACTTTAAATCTGAGCCTTCTGAAATCCAACCAGTAAACATCTGCTTGGTACATACAATTCCATTTTCAAGAATTCCAGGGAAAAGGGGGCCTTGTTTATATCGATCTTCAATATTTGGGGGAAGTATTTTGTTACTCATTCATTTCATATTGAAAACATAAATTTTTATTTCTTTCGGCTTGAGCTGGATATCAGTAATAACTGAGTTCATAAGAGGTAATATACATTTGATGGTTAGTCACATTAAATAAATTGAAAACATTGTGCCTGTTTCTATCTCACAGCACTTAAAAAAAAAACACACTGGATTTCTGCTGAAACTAAGCAACGGATTTGGTTTGATTAGATCTCTTCTGATTTTGATTTAGATGTAATTCACTTATTACAGTAACCTGAAGGCTGGTTTGTCCTGTGCTTTTATGAGGCAGTTGGAAAATCCAGTAATTTCCAAAGTAACAAAATTTGCAAGAAAAATACTAAGGGTTTTCAACTATTTTCTGAGATTCTCACCCATTACATTTTTTTTGCTAAGTTTGCCCTCCCGTTCTCTAGACAAGCACATGGACACTTTTCTGAACTGTTGAAGATGGAGAGCTGTCCCTTAACTATTCCAGTGTGGATTTTCTTTCTCTCTTCTTCTTTCTAAAGATTCCTTTGTTTACTTTCTTCTTTTTTTTTTTTTTTTTTTTTTTTTTTATAATCCATTTTATTGTATTGTTGTTGACAATCTTTACATAGTTAACTATAGTTGAAGGAAAATCAAGAAAGAGAAGAAAAAAAAAAAAAAAAGGTTCAGGGGGATAGGGAGGTGGGCAATGCTCTTATGTCCATATTGTTTCCATCATGTATCTGAGGTAAAAGGGGATATTGAGGGAGAAGCCCCACCCGGTTTCCCCCCCCACCCCAAGTCCCGGATGTGGGGCATGCTCTGAGATATGTGCTCAAGTGGAGTTAATAGTTCTCCAGTTATGAGTCACTGCCAGTTTCGCTCGATGAGGTGGTCCACTGATTGATATGGTCCATCATGAAGTCTCCATTTGTCCCATATTTCGCTGCCAACATGTAGCTGAGATGAATGATTGTCCTATTCTGTCTTCTGTCTTTTCTTGGTTAGAATTCTGAGTCCAGCAGTTCAAGTGGGGAGATCTCCAAAGATACTTTGAGGTATTCCCAGACCAGATTCTTGTATGTTCTAGCAAGCACAGGGCCCGGCACAGTCCATCACCCTGATCAGCTGGTGGTTGCAATTGCTGTGTTGGTTCTGTTTTCAGTCCCGAGTTGCACTGGAACCAATGGGTGTTGCAGTCCAGTCTGGTTCGGCCCTTACATCAACCAGTGGGAGCTGCAGCCTAGTCGGGGCGACCCACAATAACCCCCACCAAGCCTGCCCCCTACCCTGGTTTGCCAATTTGTGTAGCAGAAGACCAGTCTGTCCCCCATCCCATTTGGCTCTGGTACTTGTCAATGGGTATTAAAGCTTAGTTCTATCTAATCGACTCAACCATCCAGCCCTCACAGATGTTGTTGAGTGCCTCTGTCTAGCCATCCCAGCCCCCGTCCTAGTTTTCATGCCCTCCCACGGGAATAGTGACCCAAGAAGGGGGAACCCACTTTTTCCCTCCCAGGTCTCTCTGTCCCGGTTTATGCACTCTTTAGGTGGTCCTGTGATTTGACTCGACAGAATTAGTCCCCAGTGCCAGCTTCTGCCAGCTGATGCTGTGGCCCTGATCTTGTCCACATGCAGCGCACAGGTGTTGTAGCCTTGCTTAGTCGTGTCTGTCTCTATCCCAGCCAACACTCTCCAGTGGGAGTGGTTGTCCAGCGAGGGGACCAGCCCCTTAACCCCCCCGCCAGCTCTGCCCCTCCCTTCCTGGATCTCACGTGTGCTGGATGGGTGCTGCATTCATATCCAGTACAGGCAACCACGCCCTGGCGTTCCAGAATGTGTACTGGTTTTGTCGCAACCAAACCCGCCCATTCCACACTCTGTTCTGGTGATCGGATTTGCCAGAGGATGACATGAACTGATTCAGCCTGGCCTGCTCCTGACCCATGCCGAATGCATGCCAGTGGGAAACTTTCCATGGCCTATTCTGGGCTGTTTCCAATCATGCTTCTCGCGCTTACCTGCAGGGACTGTGTCCTGCCAGAGGAGTTGCCCAGGCTCCTCCATCAGAACCCCTCCCAATGCCAGATTTTGCGCTTGCCAGGGGGTTCTTGAGCCAACCCTACTCAGTTCACCTCCTGTCGTAGCAGGAACAGTGGCTTTTCCTGGCTGGCTTTCACCCCATTCTGACTCTTGTTGTTGGATGTTTCAGCCCAGCCATGGCTCGTCCATACCCACATACAGCTCACACATGGCTCAGAAGGGGATTGAGACCCAGCCTAGTCAGTCCCACATCTACCCTGTTTCTCCATAACACCAGATGGTATTGGGATCTGAACCGGCCTGGTGCATCCAATCCCAGCCCACACTAGTGCCTCGGGTGACTGCAACTGTTTCCTAGATAGAACGCAACCCCCATTCCAGCACATACACCCCTTGGTGGGAACCTCATCCCAGCTGTGGCATCCCAGATTGGGACCGTTCCTAGCTGTACATCACGCACCTGCACGTGGTTGCTCCGAGGACCATTAGGTGCCAGCCTGCTACACAAGCCGGAGCTTATCTTTTACTTGATAGATGTTCAAAGCTCAGCATTATTAAGGGATTGGAAGTTCTTCAAAGGAAGAGTTACTGGCATTGGGAATCTTTAGGATTGACTCAGATCCCAGAAACAGTGGGGTCACTCTAGAGCTATCTCAGCAGCGATTCAGATGTCCAATACCCCAGAGCTCCCCGGCCGGGCGGCCAGCAGGCTGTGCCTGGCGCCAAATGGCGCACTGGCCGCCCGGGCCCAGCCCGCCATGAGCCATGGGCACATGGCGGACTGGGTTCGGGATCCGAGCTAGACGTCCTCTCCCGCAGCCCTCGGCTCGCCTCTGGCAGCCGGAGGTTAAATCCTGCAGGCCCGAGGTTGCGCCCCTCCCCAATCCCGTTCACCCACCACCCAATGAGGGTGTTGGGTGGGTCCCGGACATGCCCAGTCACGGAGGCCTCCCCCCTCGGCGTACTCACCCCAGAAGGAAGCAGGCCGCACCCAGGCATGTCCGGGCCCAGCCCGCCATGAGCCATGGGCACATGGCGGACTGGGTTCGGGATCCGAGCTAGACGTCCTCTCCCGCAGCCCTCGGCTCGCCTCTGGCAGCCGGAGGTTAAATCCTGCAGGCCCGAGGTTGCGCCCCTCCCCAATCCCGTTCACCCACCACCCAATGAGGGTGTTGGGTGGGTCCCGGACATGCCCAGTCACGGAGGCCTCCCCCCTCGGCGTACTCACCCCAGAAGGAAGCAGGCCGCACCCAGGCATGTCCGGGCCCAGCCCGCCATGAGCCATGGGCACATGGCGGACTGGGTTCGGGATCCGAGCTAGACGTCCTCTCCCGCAGCCCTCGGCTCGCCTCTGGCAGCCGGAGGTTAAATCCTGCAGGCCCGAGGTTGCGCCCCTCCCCAATCCCGTTCACCCACCACCCAATGAGGGTGTTGGGTGGGTCCCGGACATGCCCAGTCACGGAGGCCTCCCCCCTCGGCGTACTCACCCCAGAAGGAAGCAGGCCGCACCCAGGCATGTCCGGGCCCAGCCCGCCATGAGCCATGGGCACATGGCGGACTGGGTTCGGGATCCGAGCTAGACGTCCTCTCCCGCAGCCCTCGGCTCGCCTCTGGCAGCCGGAGGTTAAATCCTGCAGGCCCGAGGTTGCGCCCCTCCCCAATCCCGTTCACCCACCACCCAATGAGGGTGTTGGGTGGGTCCCGGACATGCCCAGTCACGGAGGCCTCCCCCCTCGGCGTACTCACCCCAGAAGGAAGCAGGCCGCACCCAGGCATGTCCGGGCCCAGCCCGCCATGAGCCATGGGCACATGGCGGACTGGGTTCGGGATCCGAGCTAGACGTCCTCTCCCGCAGCCCTCCTTTTTTTTTTTTTTTTAAGGTTTATTCATTTTATTACAGCCAGACATACACAGAGGAGGAGAGACAGAGAGGAAGATCCTCCGTCCGATGATTCACTCCCCAAGTGAGCCGCAACGGGCCGATGCGCTGATCCAATGCCGGGAACCTGGAACCTCTTCCGGGTCTCCCATGCGGGTGCAGTGTCCCAGTGCATTGGGCCGTCCTCAACTGCTTTCCCAGGCCACAAGCAGGGAGCTGGATGGGAAGTGGAGCTGCCGGGATTACAACCGGCGCCCGTATGGGATCCCGGGGCTTTCAAGGCGAGGACTCTAGCCGCTAGGCCACGCCGCCGGGCCCCCTTTGTTTACTTTCATTTGAAAGACTGCGTTACAGAAAGAGAGAGATTCTCCATCCACTGTTCACTCCCCAAATGGCTACAGTGACTAAAGTTTGAGCGATCCAAAACCAGGAGCCAGGAGCTTCCTCCAGTCTCCCACTCTGGTGCAGGGTCCCAAGGACTTGATGCATCCTCTCCTCCTTTCCCAGGCCAGAAGCAGGAAGCTGGATGGGAAGTGGAGCATCCAGGACTCAAACTGGCACCCGTAGGGTATACCAGTGTCACAGGCAGAGGCTTAGCATACTACGCCATGGCTCCAGCCCCAGTGTGTATTTTCTAAAGCAAACAGATCTTACAAAACCACAGTGTAATCACCAAACTCAGGAAATTAGCATAATGTAAGACTTACTAGCCTTATTCAGATTTGATCAGTTGTCCCAAAATTATTCTTCAGAGCAAAAGAAAATCCAAGATTGCCCAGATTATTTTTAAATATTTATTTTATTTTTATTACAAAGTCAGATATACAGAGAGGAGAGACAGAGAGGAAGATCTTCTGTCCGATGATTCACTCCCCAAGCAGCCGCAACGGCTGGAGCTGAGTCAATCCAAAGCCAGGAGCCAGGAGCTAGAAGCCTCTTCCTGGTCTCCCACGCGGGTGCAGGGTCCCAAGGCTTTGGACCGTCCTCGACTGCTTTCCCAGGCCACAAGCAGGGAGCTGGATGGGAAGTGGGGCAGCTGGGTTTAGAACCGTCACCCATATGGGATCCTGGCATTCAAGGCAAGGACTTTAGCCACCAGGCTGCTGTGCTAAGCCCAACCTAATTTTTTATGTGTTTTAAATTGGAGCCCTGCCTGAGTTTGCTCATAAGTGGTGGCATTGAGAGTGTTGGAAGCATGTGGCTGGCTGCCTCCAAGACCGCCCTCAGCCGCCACTTGCTCAAGGTGAGGTTCAAGTTCTGGACTTCAGCAGGGATGCCACCGAAGTGATGTTCAACTTCTTTCCATGTCTCGGGAATGTTTACTGATCCCTTGGGTGCTGTCTTGTGAAAGAAGCCAACCATTGGCTTAAAGAGGAGTTTATTTAACTGCTTAGGAACACGAACTTAGGAAGCCTTAATCTGATTAGTTAGAGGCAAAATGTAAGACTAAATGTTTTTCAGATTGGCTTTAGTGATTAACACTTTACCTGCCGAAGTGATCCCTACGTGAGTTTGATTCAGTATCTGTTTCTCGAAATGTCTCAGAAAAAAATGTTTGTGATTACCTTTATGGAAAATTTGAGCTCAACATTCCGTATGTACCCAGATAAAATATAATTTTTTAACAGAAGAACAAAGTTAAGCACAGATAAAAATAAAACGAGTAAATACCCACCAGACCCTGTCCGTCCTCCGTCTCATCTAGCCTGTCTTTTATGTCTCTCTGACAAGTGTGCCTCCACTCGGTACAATACCAGCCCCGCCAAGAGTGCCGGGAGGGGTGGTGTGAACGCCCCGGCGAGGACTCGCAACTCTCTTGGATTCCCAGTGACATGTATCACTGTAGAAAGATCTAGATTAAACCCAGCTCAGGTGGAGGGCACCCAGGGTGAGGTCCCGGAAGAGCCGGGCAGAGGCTTCCCCTGGGCTCTCCCACAGCACTTGGCCTTCCTCCAAGTGGAGTGACTAGGCCTGGGTGTCGCCCAGGACGGGCACCTTCCCCGGCTGCTTTCTCTCCTCCCGCCAGAGGGCGTGCTGGTGGAGGATGGCTCCCATCCTCTCACTGTGTGGGCACACTGAAGTGGCATGGTCCCAGGCATGGAGGTCACCTCCCAGGAGCTGCTCAGGGGTCAGTCTTCCCTTTGGAGTATGCAGGGTTTGAATTACTCGGGGCTGCGCCCGAGTGGGCCCATTACTGTTATGTCTGATCCTAGATGCCAGCTCCCTCCGCCCCCTCGGCCTAAGGAGGAAGAGCTCTGTCCTTTAAAACAGTTACTGACAACGCCCTCCACCCAGTGTGTGTCTCCTGCCCCGCGCCCACACCCCCACCCCGGGCATCTTCATTCCTTCTCAGCATTTTTCATTTTCTGCTGTTTTCCTTCATCTTCACACACACACACACACACAATTTTCTTTCTCTATGGATTACCTAAAATACCATGCTTGCTGCTTTTCTGTTTCACTTAATAAAATTATTTTTCTTTGCAGTTGTCATTTCTAGAGACTATTGAGGAACCACAACCTTAGACTTTTTTTTTCTGTTTGATATTTGTTTTATCATTTCTGTCTCTGAAGGTCATCCCTCATACAGCTCTTCCGCATATAATAGAGAACAAATTTATTTTCAGCTCCTTACAAAGGAAATTATGCTGCCTCTAGAGAAGTAGGAAAGTTTTGATCCCTCCATCAAGAAGCACCACTGGATGGTTTTGTAAATGAATCCAAGGCAGAGCTTGGGACAGGATAGGAAGGGCAATAATGCAAGTCCAAACGGCATAGCGTGCCGTTCCTGCTGGGCTGCGGGCATGTTTTATGAATCAATAAGTGTTCCTTAAATTACTACAAAAATGAGGCTAATTTCAAGGATCCTGAAAGTTTTTGATGAGTTCTGGCAGTGTTCTCAGCACCGATGTGGTTGGAGAATTCTCACAGGTCCTTCCTGGATGATTGTGGATGCTGTCACTCATGGTTGCTTTTCCCCTTGAAAATTATGTGGCTGCATTGTTCATTTGCGTGTATATTAGTATTTTGAAAAAGAAGTCTCTTTTTTTCATGTTCTAGCAATGTTCTATAGAGCAGTGACTTTTTACAAATGATTTTTTTAAACAAAGAATCTCACTAGAAGCCAGGAAGCCGTGGCCAAGGACCTGCGGGAAGACGCAGACGCCTACAGACGGAGAGTGGCTCTCGAAGAAAACCTGTTGCACAAACTGATAGAGAACGACCAGCGACAGAGCCGGAAAGCTCAGGAGGTAGGCGAGCGCCGCCCGAGGGAGGCATTCCAGCCAGCAGCCTTTCCTAAGACCTCGCGGGGCGAGGAGGGAAGCTGAGTGCATGCCCAGCCTCCCTGGGCAGGTCTTAGAATCTCACGTCCTGGGGGTATTCACAGGGTGGGCACTCCACGGACTGTCAAGTGGGTGCAGCTCCGTTCTGTTGGGGAGCTGTCCTGGTTAGCTGCGATGAAAAGGCACAGTGACTCTGAGTTGTACCGTTGGCTGGGCTGTGCCTCGGGAGCCGTTCCTGGCTTTGTTGAGACTGCAGAAGATCAAGGCCCTGCTGGCCACACAAGCCCCTTCGAAGAGCAGCCTGCACATGTCTGTTCTGTCAGGAAACGAGGGACGGGCCAGTCAATATCGGAAACGTGGTCTTAAAGTTAGGTTTCATAGAAAAATTTTCTGCCCACTGATTCACTCCCCAAATGGCCGCAATGGCCAGAGCTGAGCCAATCAGGAGCCAGAAGCCAGGAGCTTCTTCCGGGTCTCCCCTGCAGGTACAGTATCCCAAGCACTTGAGCCGTCCTCCACTACTTTACCAGGCCATAGCAGGAAACTGGAGCAAAGTGGAACAGCCAGGACTAGAACCAGTGTCCATTCGGGATGCCAGTGCCACAGGCAGAGGTTTAACCTATTCTGCCATGGTGTCTGACCCCCTCCCCGTCCTCAAAAAAAAAAAAAAAGAGGACTTATTTTCTGGAGTTTCCTCCTAGAATACTGACTTGAAGCCAAACTTGAGACATTCCAAAAAGAACTTTTTTTTCTCTTTAACAAAATGTTAAATGCGTAGATGTCTGGGCCTGATCCTAGTCCCAAAACTGGGAACAGTGTGAGGTACAGACTTTTCTCTTAGCTGCTCCCCCAAAAGACCCCACTTCCTTTTCGTACAGGCTTTTGTCCAGTCTGTAAAAATGGGTTCTTCAATCCTCTTTCAGAGGGTTGAAAACACAGGGGTTGTTGAGTCTCGCCCACCCCCGGACGTCCGTCACCTTGGCTGCCGTTCTAGTGGAGGGAAGAGCTTCTGCAGTGCAGCGTGTCCTGCTGGCGCCCAGCTAGATGTCCCTGTCGGGGCCAGGGTGCCAGCCTGTCTTAGCTCTCACATGGCGCCAGGGTGACGAGCCACTGCCCTTGCACTGGGCTGCACTAAGTGGGTATCCGCGTGACTGTGTGTCCCCAGTGTGACCTCGTTTCTGAAACTGACACCTTTTTCAAAGGCAGTTGAAGCAAATTTGGACCAAGCTGAACAAGCATGCCTAAATACCGACTGGCAGATTCAAGCTTTGTATAAACAGAAATGTCACGATTTACAGCGAAGTGAATGTTACCAGGAAGTGGCCAAACTCCTTCAGGAAAACAGAAGGAAGGAAGGAGAGGTTTTAAAGGCAATGATGGAAGAGGAGGCCCTGAAGGTAGGGATGCTGCCAGAAGGGTTTGCCCAGTGTGCGCTGACATGGTAGTGTGTTTTGTTGACAAGATAATAATCTAATTGTAATAGGCGCTTCTCAGAGAAGTCATCTATTCCAGTGCTGCTACGGTGACGAGCCATCTGGTCACTGTGTGTGTACAATCAGTGTTACTCCTCAGCCTCCTTGATGCGTTCTGGCTGATAGTATTCATTCTTGAATTTACCTCATCAAAGCCAAAGGATTTTGATCAGGTACAAAGTATATATAGCTGCTAGCCAGTATTAACACCCAAGCAATAGCGCCTGTACGCAGGTTAGAAATGTTTCCTTGTCAAGAAGCAGGTCTTTAGGTAGGCAGTGCAGGGTTGACATCACACCTGCAGGTCCTTGGGACAGCGACCTCCTCCCACCTTCCGCACTCCTTCCTGGCATTGGTGCTTCTCACGCACAGGAGTCCCAACCCTCCATGGTGACTGCTGGAGTTCCAGCCATCACCTGTGTGTCCCTACAAGATGAGGGAGTGTGGAAACATCCCATCTCCTGTCAGTCCACTCCTTTCCGAAGGCGAGTCTCCAGCTGGACGATGAGATGGTGACTCTGTGTGGGGACTGTCATCATCTCAAGTCCAGTTAAGGTTCAGTGGGCTTTGGAGGACACAAATAAGAATCTATGCAGCACATCCTGCCTCTTGGCCGATGATCCAACAGCTCTGCGATCCGTGCTTTGTAGGCAGGATCCCAGGTGCTACGGACTTTTTTTTTTTTTTTTAACAGATATATGTGTTTTACTTGAAAGAGTTACAGAAAGCGAGAGAGATCTTCAATCCGCTGGTTCACTTCCCAGATGGCCACAGCGGACAGAGTTGGACTGTACCAAAGCTCAGACTAAAGATTTCATCCAGGTCTCACACATGGGTGCCTGGAGCCATCCCTGCTGCTTTTGCAGGCCATTAGCAGGGTGGCCTCAAACCAGCGCCCATGTGGGATGCCAGATGCCAGCCCCGCAGGTAGAGGATTAGCCTGTATACCACCACCTACCTCTCCCGGGCCTTACAAGGCTTTTTTTTTTTTTTTTTTTTGGCCAAGTTTTATTTTTCTATTGGAAAGGCAGATTTACGGAGAGAAGGGAAAAGAAAAAGAAAGATCCAGGTACTGGGTCACTCCCCCAATAGCCACAATGGCTGGAGCTGTGCTGATCCGAAGCCAGGAGCCTCTTCAGGTCTCCCACGTGGGTGCAGGGCCCCAAGGCTTGGGGCTGTCCTCTGCTTTCCCGGGCCGCAAGCAGGGAGCTGGATGGGAAGTGGAGCAGCCGGGACAGGCACCAGCACATGCATGGGATCCCAGCAGATGCAAGGGGAGGATTCAGCCACTAGGCTGTCACACCAGGCCCCCCACAGGAGTTTATAAAGATAGGGTAAAACAGGGTGAGGTCTAGGTCAGGAGAAGTGGTTTTTCCATCCCTCTTTGTGCTGTGTCACCGTGTGTGTTGTGAAAGCATGCAAGTCATTACTCCCTGTTCATTTTTCTCCTCCCCATCCCAGAGGCCTGCGGCCCTGTCTTGTAGCCCTTTCCTCCAGGGCCCAGGATAGGGGGTCCTCAAGAGAGGGGTGATGTGTGCAGGGTCCCTCGGGCACACAGGAGGGGGTGCTGGCCCAGAGTCCTGACAGAGCACGCGGTGCAGGGGGATGCCCTGTGGGCTGCCCACTGTCTGCGGCTTCGCACCTCTTCCCCCTCCTTATGCCACGGAGAAACACGGCGGTCTGTCCAGGCTGTCACCTTCTGCCCTGTTGAGTTTCTCTCAAGCTTCATTTTCGTGCACCGGTATAGCCATAACATAGAAAAATTCTGTTATGTTTCCGGTATGACAGCGATGGGCTTTGTAGGCTTTTGGTTAACTTCAGGAGTTGGACTTCAATGTCGTTGTTTTAAGATCCAGCTGAAGATCATGTCTTCGTTGTCTGTGGAGAAGAAAGCAGGGGCTGCCCAAGATGCGTTGCCTACCCTCCCGTCATCCTGTGGGGTCACATCTGGGCAGAGGTGGTTCTCTGAATGTTCTAGACTTTATATGAAAGCAGAACTCTCAAACGTTCAGTCAGAGCCCAGTCTCAGGTTTGAGACTGCGAGCAAGTGGAGCTGAGCTGCCGTTGGGCAATGCGGGACCCACGCGTGCACTTCCTGGCGCTTCGCGGTGCTGGCTGGTGCCTGAAAGGAGGCTGTGTTCCAGCACGGGCAGTGGGGAGCCAGAGTCCTCTCCCCCTCCCTGGCCCAGGAGGTACATACACTGCCACAGGTTTTCTAGAATCTTCCCCACTGTCCCCCACACTCCTACACACACACACTTGTCTTTCAGTGGAAGGAAGCTGAAGAAAAAGAGTTCCATTTGAGATCAGAAAGGAAGGCTGCCGCCCTTTCAGATGCGTCTAGAAGGTGGTTCTTAGAGCAGCAGATCAGCGCTTCGGCAGAACACACTGAGAGTCCATCCCACAGAGGTGAGTATGAGGCCGGTCCCTCTCCACGTGGGCTTACAGGTGCATACTGCTGCTTCATTCTGATTGGCTGGGAAAAGGTGGCCCCGGTGCCTTTTGTGTAGTGGGGAGGAGTGAGCTGAGAGCCGTCACAGGCACCCCGTGGGGGCTGCTGAGCCCCCCAATCCAGGGGCACTTTGTTCCCAAAGTGCTGTGTCCAGCATTTCGTTTTCATGAAACTGGGTACTTTCCTAGTAGTTCTCAGAATGACAGCATATTAAAGTACCTCCAGGAAAGTTCTTCAGAGTTCATCAAACATTACAGTTCTGTATGAAGCTTACAGTGGCAAGACTACAATTTACAGTGCTAAACTGGAGTGCAGGCGGGTGGGACTTTTACTCCCTGTGTACTGTAGTGCTTCAGGCATTGGCTGTGTGTGTATCCTTTGAAAAATGGCAGCTTCACTGACTTAGCATCGCATACGGTACAGCTCGCCTAATTCAGGCGTCCAGTTGAGTGGCGTTGTATTCCTGTTTATCAAGAAGGATGTTCAGGAAGTGGGGATGGAGAGAGTAAAAGGGGAAATCCCCAAGCCTCTGGAAGTTTATCATGGGAAAAAAAAAAGTATGTTTGGAATTTTACAACCATCAGCAATTTTAGACCATTTTGTTATACTAACATAAACCTTGGGGGCCTCCACCATGGCATGGTAGGTTAAGTCTCTGCCTATAGTGCCAACATTCCGTATGGGTACCAGTTTGACTCCCAGCTGCTCCACTCCCAATCTAGCTCCTGCTGATGGCCTATGAAATAGTAAAGACTGACCTAAGGCCTTGAGTCCCTACACCCACGTGGGCGACCCAGAAGCAGCCTCTGGCTCCTGGCTTTGAGCTGGACCCTCAACTCTGGCCTTTGCAGCCATTTGGGGAGTGAACCAGCAATGGAAGATCTGTCTCTCCTGGTCTGGCGCAATGGCTCAGTGACTAGATCCTCGCCCTGCATGGACCTGCACCCCACATGGACACCGTTTCATGTCCAAAAGGCTGCAAAGGCCAGAGTTGAGGGTCCAAAGCTGGGAGTCAGGAGCTTCTACCATGTCTCCCACATGGGTTCAGGGTCCCAAGCGTTTGGGCTATCTCCTGTTGCTTTCCCAGGCTGTAAGTAGGGAGCTGGGTGGGAAGTGGAACAGCAGGGACTGGAATTAGCACCCCAGGAGATACTAGTGCCACAGGTGAGTTAGCTTGCTGTACTGCTGCAAGGACACAACAGTGCCCTCTACAGGGTATGTGTGACATTTCAACATGTATACACAGCAGCTGAGGCCTGGCGGTGTGGCCCAGAAGGTTAAGCCTTAGCCCACAATGCCAGCATCATGTTCTGGAGTGGCATTTCCAGTCTTGGCTGCCCGACTTGCTAGCCAACTGCCTGCTGATGCACCTGGGAAAGAAGGTTTTTGTTCACTAATGGGCTTTCTATCCTGTTCCATTACAGACATGTCCAAGTGGCGAGATGACCAGGGCGACCTGAGCAGCTTGCCCAGAACCTCACAGCTGAATGACATTTCTGAAACCGATTCTTCAACACAAAGTAAGTGGATGAGCAGTAACAAGTTCGTGTGTGATCCAACACTCATTCACCGCTGTTTACACCAAATTGTGGCTTACGTCCTATGACCCAGCTGTTTTCCATCCTGTGATAAAACAATCTTGGTGTTATTTTTCCCACCTATTGTGTGTCTTTGTTTTGTTTTGTTTTGTTTTGTTTTGGGGGCTCCTTGCAGCCACAGTAGGGAGGGTGTTTTGTCGCAGGTGCTACAGGCGCACTGAGGCAGCCCTGGCTCGCCGACTCAGGACCCTACATTGGATGCACCAGAGAGCGTGGTTAGGTCAGATGTCTGTTTTGTGTTTCCAGTCTGTTGTTTGGAATGCACAAGGTGGGAACAGCTTATAGAAATACAGTCGCAGCAGCTGCCCACCCAGGAGCAAGCATTGTTCTTGGCGAAGCATACCGTTCGTCTCAAAGAGAAGTGTCTTGCTCAGT
Source organism: Ochotona princeps (assembly GCF_030435755.1). Taxonomy (NCBI): domain Eukaryota; kingdom Metazoa; phylum Chordata; class Mammalia; order Lagomorpha; family Ochotonidae; genus Ochotona; species Ochotona princeps. Next base: position 14,663,684 of record NC_080840.1, on the reverse strand, counting down.
CAAGCTGCCTGATTAATGAAGCAGAACTCAGCAGGGCCTTCTGAAGCGTGTTAGAGGAATGAAGTTTTTATTGTAATGGCATAGAGAAAAGGAGATACAGAGAGGAAGATCTTGCATCTGCTGGTTCGCTCCCCAACTGGCTGCAGCAGCCGGATCTCAGCTGATCCAAAGCCAGGAACCAAGAACTTCTTCTGAGTCTCCCATGTGGGCACAGGGTCCCAAGCCTTTGGCCCATCTTCTGTTGCTTTCCCAAGCCATAGACAGGGAGCTGGATGGGAAGCAGGGCCCATATGGGATCCTGGCATGTGCAAGGCTAGGACTTCAGCTGCTAGGCTACCATGCTGGGCCTGAGGAATGGACTTTTATGTGAGGCCCCAAAGAGGTTTCATGAGCAACCTAGCTCACTTGTCATGACAAGTCCTGGGGGGTGACTGTGTCATGGGAAATACTCCTGGGGTGGTCATGCTTTTTGATGTATGCCGCAGGTGTGTGCCGGAAACAAGCCAAAAACCCTTGGGAATCAAATGAGGTGCGAGAGATCTGGGCACTGTTCTCTCTCCTGAACTTGCTGTTAGAACTTGTTTGTCACAGAGAAATGCCAAGCCAGGGATGGCTTACCTGAAAGTTACTTGGCAGGAATACAAAATTCATGAAAAGTTCTAGTTCTTTGGGAGGGAAATATTTCCAAAAATTGGCCCTGACTGTTGGAATATGTAACTACATTTCAGAGAAGTACATTTTTGAAGTGTTTTTTCTCCTTCCGCCTTCCCCGCCTCCCCAATGCCCATGTCTGTCAGCCTTTGTAAGTCAGTGTGAGGCAGCTGTTCAAGCACGGACAGCTTGGTTCCTTGTACCTATTGGGAAAGGAGCCAGGCTGGACCCTGAGGTGTAACTCGGTGGGCTCGCAGCGAGGGGTCCCCCTGTTGGGAGCAGCTCATAGTCACCCCACACCCAGCTTGCTTCATTCCATAGCCCACAATGAAAATTGCTGAACAGCCAAAAAACAAGTGTGTTGTTTAGGAACATTCGTTCAACTCAGTGAACCAGTGCTTGGCTTGCAAGTGGGACCACCGAGGGCCCGGTACCAGGTTAGACTTCTCGTTCAAGCAATTTGGTTTTTAGGATCCTTCAGGATTGACTTTTGCCAGTATGCTTCCCTTTAAAATCCATGTGCTGTTATTCGCGGCATTTGGGAAATCCAGCTACTGTTTGCTTTGAATTTTGTCTTCAAGTTCCTTTCAGTCGGAAGACGGCGGAGTGGGACAGCTCAGACCAGAATCTCATGCGGAAGGTGAGGAATCTTCGCTGGAGACTGGCCACCCAGGCTCGCAGCAGGTGTCAGGCCTCGCGGCTTGTGGCCACGTAGGAGCCGCCGCGCCTTGAGTTCGTCAGAGAGAGAGCCCTCCTTTGCAATCAGTGACTGCTTTTTCCACTTATTTATTTAAAACTTTTTGCATAGCAGAATCTGTCCATGAAAATTATGTGTTCTATTTCACACCTTTTGGATTGTAAATATCTCCTTGAACTTTTCATAATAAAGATTTTGTAGAATCTGGGATAGCCGTGTCTGGACTTAAGTCCCGGGGGCTAGCGTCAACCTCCGAGCTGGAGGTGATGAAGGTTTTCTTTAAAGATGCAGCAGGAACCAAAGGACCAGGATCCCGCCACAGGAGTGGACGGGCAGGATGGAGAGCGAGGTACCCGAGCACCTGCCCTCCCGGAGCCAGAGGCCAGGGGCGCTCCCCGTGTCCCCTCGTGGCCCAGAGTGGCTGCCCACGGGACACGGACGTCTCCCCTTCACTCCCACTGCCTCCCCGCTGGCAGTGCTGTGGCCACCACCCGCCTCTCCACCCCTCGGCTCGGCCTCTCGGGCCTCCTTCCTCCCACTCACCCAAAGCAGAGTAGGAGAGGCTGGTGGAGCCGGTGAGATGAAGTGAGCTCGCGCCCGGAGCTCCTCCGTCGGGCTGGACACACGCGGTGCGATGTGTTTGCTCCTTGTGTTCTCCCAGGGCGGTGGCCCGAGTGACGCCGACATGGGCGGCAGGCGAAATGCTCCTGACTACGCTGGCATGCCAGCCTCCGCCTGGCGGTCCACACCAGTCACCTCGTCACAGGTCGGGCTGCCTGGGGTGGCAACAGATCGGGATTCTGGAAACCATTCCGATTCTGGAGTGCCCTGCTCCAGCGTGACGCCGTAAGCTGGGAAGTCCATCGGAAGCAGAGTGCAAGGTGAGTCTGGGACCCACCAGGATTCTGACTCTAACGTTGGGGCGGGGCCTTCTGGGCCCAAGCGAGAGTCCACTGACACTGCGGGAAGACTTACTAAATGACGGTACGGAGCAACTGTGAAGCCGCAGAGAACTCTAAGAGGGCCCAGGATGGTGCTAGGACAGGGGCCGCCTGGGCACGCAGCAGGGCATGCCAGGAGCCCGCGGCTGATGGCTCAACTCCTTGGGCCACCCCACCAAGACACAAGTTCTGGGCTCACCCAGTCCTGACTGGGAAGTGAAAAGTGAACCAGCCAATAGAAGACATTTTCTCTCTCACCCCACTTCTCCCTTTCAAGTAGATGAAAAAGAAGTAAACATTAGCAACAAGAGGGTGAAGTAGAAAAAGGATGAAGCCTCAGAGCCCCGGATGTGGGGAGAGTTGCAGGGTTATGCAGGCCCGAGGCGGCTACATCCAGACACAGTGGTCTCCATGAGCCTAGCACGGGTCAGAAGTGCAGGCTGAAGGCCAGGCCGGTGTGTGGTGGGTGTGCACAGTCTGCCAAGAGGGCCGCAGGAAGAGGGCCACACGTGTGAGCGCATCCAGACGGTGGTGTCCGATGGGGAACCACTGCTGGGCAGTGGAGGACTAAAGGGAGGGGTCTTTGGGCTGGTGAAGTCGGGAGGCCACGGTGTGCGCCCCCCCATCCCCGCCCCAGGGCGGGTCCTCCTGCGCACAGGTGCAGGAAGGGGAAGAGGGGCAGGAATAACCCAAACATCAGAGCCAGGAGAAGCGGCCCAGCCCGCCCAGCAGTGTCCCTCCAGCGCCCTCTATCGGCACTTCAACAGAAGACACTGTCAAGCTGGAACAGTCCAGAGCCCAGCTGCAAAGCCAGGACTGAAAAGTAAGCTTGGAGATGCGAGCCCGGTCAGCAAGCAGCGCGCTTAGCGCCTGGGAGCAGTTTACTGGGTTCTCTGACTGACAGAGACGCGGGTTTCCGGCTGGCTTTTATTCAGTAAGCTCCAGATGCCGTAATTTCCCTGGCATGAAGCTGTGTAGCTAAAGGCTTAGAAAGGTGGGAATGGGTGGGGAACCTAAAAAAAAGTACAATACAGGCGCCACCTAACAAAGGGGTGGTGCCTTGCAAATCTATCAGGAAAACACCACCTGCTGTCCCACCCCAGACCTGGAGTCAGTCCCCAAGCTCCTGTGTGGCAGGGGTGGCTGGGTCTCCAAGCCAGGGCTTGCTAGGCTTACTGGACCTGAGCGGAAGGGGATTTGCCTTGATGATGGCCACCCGGGCCCCCGTGGGGATCAGGTGACCCTAGGGCCAGAGAGCAGCCAACCTGCAACTGTGGGCTGTGTATTTACACACTGCAATCAGCCAGCACACAGGGCAGACAGACAGGAACCCCCACCCACTCTGCAGCCCACTGGGTCAGCAAAGAGCTCGGCAAATCCCAAGGAGCTAAATCTTTGGGACACTGCACCCGCGTGGGAGACCCGGAAGAGGTTCCTGGTTCCCGGCTTCTGATCAGCGCGCATCAGCCCGTTGCGGCTCACTTGGGGAGTGAAACATCGGATGGAAGATCTTCCTCTCTGTCTCTCCTCTCTGTATATCCGGCTTTCCAATAACAATAAAATCTTTAAAAAAAAAAAAATCCCAAGGAGCTGTCACAGCAACCCTGGGGAACTGCGGGGCCGCTCTGGCGGGGCTCCCCACAGCCATCCCTCTCCCCAGACCTCATCGCACCAGCCCACGTGCAGCTCCATAGCCCAAAGGAGCTTGCAAGGAAGGGCAGCACCAGACACCCCAAAGCCAAGCTCCGTCTACAACTCACCCAGCATCAGGGCAAGGAAGGCGGCAGGAGCAGGGGCAGGGTCAGTGCTTCTGTCTGGTTCTGTCATGTAGCATCTCGGGGGCAAGTTTTTCCCGCCATCAAGCCCCGTAATTTAATATCAGCAAATAAAATAGGGTTCTCTGGATGGAGAGAAAATTTGAGGGGGGAACAAAAGTATTGTGCCCCGTGTGAGGATCGAACTCACGACCTTCAGATTATGAGACTGACGCGCTACCTACTGCGCTAACGAGGCACCTAGTGGCAGCTGCCGTCCGCGACATAATAAGGCAATGACGGCAGCGCTGCGCATGCCCAGGGTGTTGCATCTTGGCACGCTGTTGCCTGTGTCTAGTGACCGGGATCTGCGGCTGCTGGCTTTCCGCGCGACTGCCGCTGGTTCCCTGGTTCCTCTGCCTTCCTCCACCCGCCACCGCGTCAATCGACAAACGCTGCTGCCTGCTCGCCAACGCAGCCCGGGGAGCCGGGACACAGCAGCGGGCTTCTTTTGGGGGTGTGTGGGCTCTGCGCTGGGCTGGCCTCGCGGAGCAGGGGTGCGGGCGCGGATGTGTCACCGTCTGTATCGATCTGCAGCCGCCGCCGCAGGCCCGGCCCCCACAGCCAGGCGCGGGAGCCACGGCCCGTGCACCTGCTCGGGGTCCTCCGCGCGCCGCGGCCCCTCGTTGCCACACACTGGTCAAAGGCAACTTCGATTCCCAAACGGGAAAGGTCGAAAGAGGTCAGTCTCCGAACCTGCCCAAGTGTGCAACGGCCGGGCGTGCGTGGCGAGGGGGTGAACCCACAGCCGGGACGAGCACCCCGAGACCTCAGTGCCCACCGGGCGGGGAGGCTCGCCAAGGGTAGGGAGGTGTAGAAGAGGCCCTTGTGGGAACAGAGTTTCCGCGCTCAGGCCGAGCCCCAGGAGGCCCGAGGCGCCCCTCACCAGGGGGAAGGACCCTGAGTTCCAGAGCAGGTGCAGCTGGGACCCCTGCCTCGCGCCCCTTCTCCACGGCCCCCGCTGCGGGACGTGGCGCGTTGCCAAGAGCAACGGGCGCCGAGAGCCAAGCGGAGTGGAGAGTGCGGGACGGCGACGCTGAGGTTGCCGGGTGCCGAGGTAGGCAATCCGCCTCCGGTTGCCAACGCCGCAGCCTCGGAGAGGCGACCAGGCGCAGGTGGGCGGCCTGCCCGCAGGCCGAGGTCCCAAAGTCTTCGAGTCAGAGTCCCTGCACGTGTGGTCGCCACGCGGGGCACCTGCTACTTCAAGCTCCCCCGATTTCCGCTCGCGGCCGGATCGGGGAGCCCCCGGACCTTGTCTGCGGTTGCGGTTTGAGGCTTGAGTCGCGGTCAGGGGTTTGTGGGGTGTCCACTGGACGCCGGGACCTGATGGCTGTTCTGGGATGAGGAGGATTTTATCAAATAAAGGAGTTGCGTTGATCCACTTAAAAGTCTATTTGGATTTGCAAAACTCCAGGCCTAAGGAAGAGAGCGGAGGATGAAGGAGAAGCTCAGGGGAGAAGAGGCTGCCCGTTGGGGAGTCAAGGCGCCAGGGATTGCGGGGAAGCGGTGGACGTCCCGAGTCAGGGGACGCAGCCTGGGACCCGCGCCCCCCACGCCGGCCCCCAGGCCTGCCCAGGCAGGCGGGCGCATGGGGAGAGGAGGAGCGCCTTTGGATGCGCGCTCCACCGGCTTCCGGGACTTGGCTGCGCTCGCACCACCGAAGGCAGGTGCCGCGGGGCTGGTTGCACCCTGACTGGGTCCGACATAGAAACAGAGGGCGAGCAGCGTCGCGGATGAGGCCCCAGCAGACAGCCACCGCCAAGCCTGACCAGGAGCTAGCGCCTGCTGGCCGAGGACCGTCCGGCTCAAGCCTCCCCTACCTCCTGGACCTGGCACCAGCCTGATTCGCCCCTGGTAGGTCCAGGCCCACCAAGATCACTTCTTGTCCCTTCTTGCCCTCCCACTGTGGCCCCTGTATTCCTGCCGGGACAACCTGCAAGGGGTACTAAGTCCCCATTTAAAAAGCAATACAACTTCGCTGGGGCCGGGCAGGCGGCGGCGGGGAGCCCGTGGGGGCCAGTGGATGTGGGCTTGGGATGGGGGAGGGCTAAGGAAATGGCACCGGTGGGCCTGTGGGGACCTGGGAGCTCACCTGTAGGCAGGTGGAGCAAACTTGGGGATTTCCTCATGTGCCTGGCTCTGAGTGGCGTGAGCAGAGGGGAGGGGAGAGCCCCAGGTCAGCATGCAGCCCTGCTGTGGTGGGGGGATCAGGCCTGGAGAACCTCAATGGGCCTGGCTCTTGGGCTTGTGGAGGGGTGGGGCACCAGGCCAGCGCATGTGCCAGGAACTTGGGACCTTGGTGGGTGAGGAGAGCTTTGCATCAGTCCTCACTTTGCTTCCAAAGCCTGGGCTAAAGAAGCCATGCACTCCTGGGCACAAGGATTTGTGGATTGCATAGAGAAAGGAGCAGGGGGATATGGGGTAGGGAGGGCTGCCATGGGAGTGTCTTTCAGGTGAGGAAGGACTCCTGAGACACTCCAAACAACAGGGTCACTGTACTTCGCAGGTAAGCAAGGGGACTGAGACCTGGTGGTTTGCAGGGGAGAGACCAGAAGACCTTTATGGGTTAGAACGATGGACCAGCCCACATGGGAGACCTGAGCTGGGCTTGTTAGCATGGATCATTGCTGACCATCACATGTGGCCCTGGTGGGCCACAGATCCTGCTGGTGATCCAGGCCTGGGTATAGGGCAGGCTGGGCAAGGTAGCTCCATCTGCCGGCAAGTGTGTGTGGGTTGGTTTTGGAAGGGGGCAGACCGGGAAGGACCAAGCAAACCTTATCCCACTGGCAAGTGCAGAAACAAGGCAAAAGCACAGGTCATGCCGGGCTAGGGCATCACACCTACTGGTTTATATGAGCCGGGGAAGGGAGCAGACTTAGCAAGGCCAGGTGCCAGCACCCACCAGTGAGAAATGGGACTGGGGGCTGGGTCAGGCCAGGCCAGGTTGCAGTATCCGAAGGCAAAGGCCAGGACAGATGAGGGGCTATGCCAAGCTGGGTCAGAGCAACCACTGGAACATGCAAGATCTGTGACTGGGAATAGGCCTGGTTGGGGAGCTAAGGGGACACCCTGGCCAGGTTGTGATTTCCCTTGGTGAGCGCGAGGGCCAGGCTGGGGGCTACTATCTGGTCTGGACATGGCTGCAGGGTCCCTTGGCACACATGTGTACTGGGTCTGGGATACACCAGACTGGGCTAGACTCTAGCACCCACTGGAGATCGTGAGAACCAGCATGGGTGTGGGAAAGGCTGAGCTAGGTGTCTGCCCCTGCAGAGCCACGTGTGAGCTGTGTCTGGGTGTGGACCAGACTTGGCTGGGCTGTAGCACCCAACAAGAACCAGAATGGGTAAGGGCCAGTCAGGAAAGGCCACTGTTCCTGCTAGGACAGGAGGTGGACTAAGCAGGGCTGGCCCATGGACCTACCAGTGTGTGCAAGATCTGGCATTGGTAGAGACCCAGATGGAGAAGCTTGGGGAACTCCTCTGTCAGAACACACTCCCTGCAGGTGAGTGCAAGAACCAAGATGGGAGCAGACTAGGCTAGATAATGCTATCCACTGGCATACATTTGGTGCAGATCAGGGACAAGCCAGGCTGGGCCAGTTCATATCACCTGCTGGCAAATTCAAGAACCAGAATGGAGTGTGGGTAAGACCAGGTTGGGCCACAATACCATCCAGTCCACATTAGGGCCGGGACTGGGGGCTGGCAGGGCTGGACTAGGCTGTAGCCCCCACCAGTGTGAGCTGGAATTGGGGGTAGGCCGGTCTCGGCCAAGCTACAGCTCCCACTGGCAAATGCCAAGGTGAGGCAGGCCATGCCAGACTGGGCCGCAGCACCCAACCAGCACACATGAGACCGAGGGGGGGCGAACCCTGTGGGGGTCTGCGGGGGACCCCTTGCTGGGCCACTACTCCCACTGGTGAGCATGAGAGCTGGGATTAGGGGCAGACCAAGCCAGGCAGGGCCACAACATCCGATGGCCTACATGTAAGCCAAATCAGGGGAAAGCCAGGCTGGGCTGACTACTTTCTGGTGCAGGCATAAGCCAGGGTGGGTGTGGGTGAGTTGGGCTTTGTCACAACATCAGCTGGAAGTTGCTGCCATGAGGGACAAACTCTTACAGGCTCAAGCATGGCTAGACAGATGGTGGCACCCTTTGGCACCAGTGCAGACCTGATAGTGAGGCTGGTTGGGATGAACTAGGCTTCAATGCCCATTGACATGTACAAGAGCCAAATGGGATGCGGGACAGACTGAGCCAGTCGGCTGTACATACTGGCAAGCACGTGAACCTGGCAGGGGACGGGCTTGGTGGGGGGCTACTAGGCTGCAGCTCACACTGGTTTGCGTGAAGGCCAAGGGGTGGTGGGCAGGATCAGGCTGGACTGCAACACTCCCTGGTTTGTGTAGAAGACAGGGCTGGAGACAGAACTGACCCAGCAATTGCAGCTACCCATGTGTGCACAGGCTGATTTGGGTGACAGACTGTGCCAGACCCTGTATTGGCAAGCACAAGAATCAGGTCTGGGATGGCCTCAGATGAGGTTTCTTGGGTGGTTCCCTACCAACTGAACTGCTGGACTCAGAACCCCAACTATGGAGAGAATTACAGGTTCCATGGTGTGACCATGGAATACATGTGTGGGAACTGGGCCTCCTCAGTAGCTCAAATGGAGCAGTGGACAGCATATCCATTTGCACATGGAGGATATGGCAGTACACTGGGGTCTGCAGGAGACACCTGGTACCATGACAGAGGATGGAGGGCAGAACAAATCGATCAACTACCCCAGCCAAGTGCTGGCAGTGAAGATCTGGGCAGACAGAGACTGTAGGATGGACCATGTCAGCCAGTGGATTCTGGAGAGATTTCATTGTGCTTGGAGTGGCAGTAACAGCAGCAATTCAAGACTGTTGAGCTATCAAGAGCACCGCGTGTGCCCCACATCGGGAACCCTTGGATGATTGGGAGGCTGGGTGTGGCTTCTCCCTTCATCTCCCGCTTTTCCCCAGATACAGAGAGTAAGAAAGAGAATGTGGTGGAAATACTGGTCTTACCCACTTACCTCTAGCCCTTGACCCTTTGCATTTTAACCAACTATGTAAAAATCATCAAAAAATAAAGAAAGAAAAATTTTAAAAAAGCAATACAACTGAGTTCATGGCCTCATAGCATTTTTTCATGTATCCCGGGAGAGCAGGTGTTTGGCAGAGCGACTGAATTCCCCTTTGGGGTGTCTGTGTTCCTTGGTCCTGGGTGCAGCTTCCTGCTGAGGTGTGCTGCCTGGGAGCTCAGCTTCCAACACCTTGACACATTTTGTGTTGCAGGTGTAGCCCCAGGCTGTGGTGCTGGGTCAGAGCGCCCTGTCACCCTGAGTCTCCTCATTCTAGAACGTCTGTCTCCTCCCAGTGACATATTCCACGGGGGGCTTTGAGGAACATGTAAGGTTCAATGGAAGTCTGGAGGGGCTTGGGAGCTGCCAATCACATGTTCTGTGCTTCGCCCCCTGGGGAGCCTGAGGAAGTCTCCACCTGCAGGTGCAAACCGGAAGACCCGCCCCCGCCCCGTACCCGCAGCCCATGGCTGGCATCTGCAACTAGGAATTGCCTTTCACCCGCCCTCCTGCCTGCACCTGCTGCTCCTCTCCGAGTCCAGGCCGCTCTCTCCACCTGCCTGGCAGCATCTCAGGCAGCCCTCCACCAGCCCAAAGTGCTGTGCCCGACCCCCAGGGGCTATCGTCATGGCAGTTGGAGGCATGGCCAGCTGAGCCGGTTCCCGGATCTGTGTTCCCGTTACTCGTTCCCATCTCCTTTCCAGCTCTCTCTGCTTAGAATTAAAATAGAGAGGGGCCAAGAAGCTGAGAGGAGGTAAAGGTCCTGGGGACAGGCAGGAAGCTACGGAGAAAGGCCTGCTGGGCATCCTCAGGCCTCCAGGAGCCTTCCCAGGCTTGGCGCCTGCCCAGTCAGAGCATGGGCACAAGGCGGGGCTTGCATGGGGGCCCAGGTGTCGTTCTAGGCTCCTGGTCAGCTGTGCAAGCCCGGGGCGGCCCAGGGGCTGAGGAGGAAACAACAGCCAGTGGTTCTTTTGTCCTCTGTCCAGGCCAGAACAAGGTCACGGTCCTCCAGCCTCAGCCCTGGCCGAGGGACAGTGCTCTGTGAGTCAGACTGTTTTGGAAGCAACCAGAAGGTCTTGCTGTGAGCCCTGCTGTGTGACCCTTGCTGACTCAGCACAGAGAAGACCACAGGCCCCACCCCTTGGCCCGCTGCTCCCCAGGCATCCCAAGGCCTCCAGAGCTGTTGCAGAGCGGCTCCAACCACGCCCCAACACTGGACACGCCTCCTCTTCTCCCCCAGCCAGTGGCTGCTCTCCAGTTGTCCCCAGTTCTTGTCAGAACTTAGCAGGACTGCAGTGGATCTATGTGGTGTCACCGGGATTGAATCATATCCCGTGTACACCTGCTAGTCACCAGGTGCGTGATCTCTCACTCCTGTCACCAGACTCGTGAGGCATGGACACTCAGGGCACTGCCTGCTCTCCCCATATGGGATGGGAGGTCCTGAGGGTCCCTGGGCAGGGGAGAAGCAAGGGTGACAGCTCCCCAGGCCCTCCCACAACACCTCTACCCCAGAAGAGACGGGTGGAGGCAATGGGGGTGGCCCTGACAGCCGTGAGGCTCTCACGAACAGGGAATGTCCCTTCCGGGTTCAGACATGCAACAGGGTGGTGATTTTGCCTGAGGTCCAATAGGTGTAAAGGGATGGCTGGGCTTGCTGTGTGTGTCCTGCTCCCCAGGCTGTGCTGGGTCACAAGGCCTGAGGTGCCCCCCTTCCCGGGGCAAGGGCACAGTTAGCCACAAGTGAGCCAGGTGTGTATGGGCTGGGCTGCCCCAGCACCAACCCTTTCCAGTGAATCAGCAAGCTTTACGCCCCACGCCTGTGCCTGAAGTTGCACAATGGTGTTAGGGCAAAGTTGCCTCACCAGCACCTGATTGAAGGCTTCCAGGCTTCCATGAATTTAGGCAGAAGACTGATGGCCAAAGGGAGGAAATCCCATTGCAAAGCAGCATCGACTGGGGGGGGAGGTCCTAAGACCAAGATTCTGCAGCACACGCCACTTGCACACACGTAGCAGGTGATCCGTCAGCATTTGTGGAAGGACTGAGTGATAACGTTTGCTCTCCTGAGTCTGTGAGTCCATTTATACTCAGGCTCTGTATCTTTTACTGGAAAGGCAGATATACAGAGAGGAAGATTTTCAGTCCAATGATTCGTCCAGTGATTCACGCCCCAAGCCAGTGCAATGGCTGGAGCTGAGCCAATCCAAAGCCAGGAGCCAGGAGCCTCTTCTGGGTCTCCAACGCTGGTGCAGGGTCCCAAAGCTTTGGGCTGTCCTCGACTGCTTGCCCGGGCCACAAGCAGGGAGCTGGATGGGAAGCAGGGCCGCCGGGATTAGAACTGGTGTCCATATGATATCCCAGCCCGTTCAAGGTGAGGACTTTAACCGCTACACTATTGTGCTGGGCCCTATTTTATCTATTTGAAAGGCAGACTTACAGAGAGAGGGAAGAAACAAGAGAGATCTTCTATCTGCTGGTTCACTCCCTAAGTAGACCCAACAACCAACTCTGGGCTAGTCCAGCCCAACCCAGGAGCCTAAAACTCCATCCTGGTCTCCCACATGGGTGGCAGGCATGTGGGCCGTCCTTGGCTGCTTTCCCATGCCCTCTAGCAGGAAGGTAGAATGAAAATGGAGCAGCAGGGACTTGAACAAGCCCTCTAATGGGGGATGCTGGCCTCTGCCATTGAACCACAACACAGGCCCTTCTGCTCTCTCCAGGAACAAGGACTGATAGAAGATGATCAGAGGTTCCATGGGTTATGTACTGAGCGTAGGTGTCGGGCGGGCCGTGGGGATCACATTAGTTCCTCCCTCACTGACAGGCACTAAGTAGGGAAACAAATACGTAAATAGGACATGACAGGGATGCGTGCTGTGATGGAGGTGGCAAGAGGAACGGCCTCTGAGCCACTGAAGAGACTATGGTGGAAGTTACCCTGGACAGTGCTTTCAGGACTAGCTGTTCTGCCACCTTCTGACCCCTCCCCCCAGCCATGAATGTGCCAGCACCCACAGATGCCACTGCCATGGGAGTGATGGCATCTCATAATAATGAGGATGACTTGGTCTCTGTCCCTGGATTCTGGAACAAAGCTTTTTTTTTAAATTCTAGTTCCATGTGTACCTTCATATACATTACTTACACGGTGATCCTGCCCAGGTCCCAGATGAAACTAGGGCATCCTAGGAACGCAGTATTGTGACAGCCAGATAGGAGAGAATGATATGAGGCAGGGCCTGTGGTTCCAACTCAGCTAGCTGCATTATCCCACATCAGGTTGCATGACAGTGTATTTCAAAACCCACACAAGTGCCCACAGTAGGGGTGAACCGTACTGCCTCCAAGTTCGTTTCCTAAAGGCTCCCACGTGTTTACTAACCCATGAACGGCAAAGCCCAGAGTTTTGGTGCAAGTTAGAAACTTCCAGGTACATCCTTGGGACTCAGAAGTAGGAAACAAGAGCACCAAGCATTTTGCTGCTGGGACCCTGGGCCTCCAGCCATGGTTTCGCTGGGTACTGGGACCCTGGGCGACCAGCTGTGGTTTTGTTGGGTGCTAGTGACAGAATCATAGAGGACCACCCTGGAGAGGCTACTCCCATGTAAAGCAATAGTAGAAGACCCCACTGATGGGTGGGTGGGTGGGTGAGCACCTGGGTGGGGCTTGGGGTGCCTGCCAGGATCCCCAGGCCCAAGCTGGCTCCCACCCTGCCTGCTGGCAGAAGCAGCAGCTGCCAGCTCCTTGTCCACCCTGTCTTCACTAAGCTGATTTAATGCCAAAAGGATTGATTGGTGTTGACAGGGAGCTATTTACCCATCTCATTAATTATGCCAACTAATTTTCAACCGAACTGGCACTTCTCGGGTCATCAGATGATGAGAGGAGGCTTTTCATGCTGCAGCAGGCCCTGATGGGGGATGGGGCAGGGAGGTACCCTCATCCTCCAAGCCTCCGGGGGACCTTGATCTGGCTCCCCATTCCTGGCTGCCCCCTCGAGAAGTAAGACATGATTGTTCAGCCAACAAAATGTGATTCTGCAGCATGAGTGTATTACAGAACTGCAAAAGACACACCAGGTACAACTGGCAAAGCTTGCATGGGGGCTGTGGATTTAAGAGGTGATCATGGTCACCGCTGATGTCCTGGGTGGTTGGGTTGGCTAGATTGTAATTGTAGGGGAAAGTTGATCCCAATCTGTAGGAAACACACCTGTACCTTCCGTGCTGACCTGTGAGTTGGGCCCTCAGCCAATTACTCACCTGCCTACTATGTGCCAGCTGTTAATGGGGACATGCCCTGCAGGTTGGAGGAGGCAAGGCCATGGCATGCGTGCCACCAGCCCACTCCTACACTCAGAGCCGACAGTGGGCGTTCCCCTATAGCAGCTACAGGTGTGGCTGCAGGCAGGAGCGAGGCCTGTAGGGGCCCACGGAGCCTCCCAGAGCTCCAAAGTCCTTGAGGGTGGTCATTGACTCAAGCATCCCAGGGCTGCTCCAGGGGGCAGAGGGGCTGCTGCAGGAGCCCTTTGGGGTCACTGTTCTCGTCCCCTCTCCGCCATCTCACAGAGAGAAATTTTTCTGAGTGGTACCTCCTTGTGGAATCACCCAAAAAACACTTCTAAAAAAATCAAGGAACTAATGTGGCATATTAGATGAAATTGCCACCTGGTATTCCATATGGGCTCAGGTTCAAGTCCTTGCTGCTTCACTTTGGATCCAGCTCCCTGCTAACGCACCTGGCAAAGCGGCAGGAGATGGCCCAAGTGCTTGGGCACCCACCACCCATGTGGAAGACCCAGATGAAGCTCCTGGCTTCTGGCTCTGGCCTGGTTCAAGCTCTAGCAGTTGCAACCATTTGGGAAGTGAACCAGTGGATGGAAGATGTGTGTGTGTGTGTGTAGCTCTGACTTTTGAATGAATGAATAAGATCTTCAGAGGAAAATCAAAAGCTTATTGAAATATTGCAAACACAGAATAAATGTCCTTTCTTCTGAGTCATGAGAGAGTGAGCTGCCTGCAGAAGGTGCTGTCACCCCTGAATGTTTCCCTGGTGGGTTTGCTGCCAACTAGACTTCTCTGCCCCGAGCAGCAGCTTCGGACACCAGCAGCACTTATCGCCTCCACTGAATCCTCGGACGCCACGCAGGCTTTGCCACTTGCGCTCACTGTGTCTTGGGAAGCAAAGGATCCACTTGGGGATCTCACTGCAAAATCACGTGCAGCTCTCAGGGTCTCCTTCCGCTGCACCAGCTCTGCAGCCCCTCATGACCCCCTGACTTTGATGCTTTGGAGGTGAATGGGCAGCTGCTGTGTAAGCGGGCTCTCGCCTTGGCTGCCTGATATTCCCTCAGAAATAGAGCCAGGTCGTGAAGCGTGGTAGGTAACCATGTGACTCTGTTTGGCTTTTGTTCCCATCAGTGGCTTGTCAATATTTCCCTTCGTCCCACTGTGGATGAGACTCTCGATACCTCGGTGAAGGTTATATCTCATCTGTTTGTGTGTTGCAAAATTTCTTGTTGCTTCCCTAATAAAAAAAAAAAGATTTGTTTATTTTGATCAGGAAAGCAGATTTACAGAGAGAAGGAGAGAAAGAAAGATCTTGCATCTTCTGGTTTACTTCATAAATTACCTCAATGACTGGAGTTCAGGCAATTCAGAGCCAGGATCCAGGAGTCTCTTCTGGGTCTCCACATGGGTACAGGGTGGCAAGACTTTAGGCCATCCTCCGCTGCTTTTCCAGGCTGTCAGCAGGGAGCTGAATGGGAAGCTAAGCAGTCAGGACATGAACTGGCACCCATATGGGGTGCTGACGCTTGAAGGGGGAGAACTAACTCATTGAGCCACAGTGGCGGCCCCCTGTATTTTTTTATTTTTATTTTTTTTAGTGTTTATTACATCAGGAGAGGATATCAGACCCATGCAGGCCTCCAAAGTAGGATGGGGAGGGAAGGTGGAGAAGATGGGTGAGAAAAACCCTTGCCATCCCTCCTGTGACCATGGGGTGGGTACATACTGCTCCACTCCTTGCTGCCAGATCACATCAACACCAGGGGACAAAGATGGTCCCCCTGAAATCATCCCAAGGACCCCAGTGGGGAGGGACATGTCCTGGGGTTGTTACCTGAGTAGTCTCAATTCTTCTGACATGGGATTGGCTTTGTTGTGCTGTAGGTGAGACCCAACCTCCCCACCCATTGGCTGTCCATGTCTATTTCACGGCCTTAGGTGCTGATGGGAGAACTAGACCTATAGTGTAGTTGTTCAACCTGCTGTTCTTTCCACCCTTTGATGAGGCACTCCAGGTCCTCGGGAGAGACAGAGAGATCAATTGTCCTGCCTTTAATGTGTTCCTTTCCATGTTTAAAAAAAAAAAAAAACTCATCTATGCATTTGAAAAATAGAGGCAGACAGCTTCTGTCTGCTAGTTCACTCCCTGAATGTCCTCACCAGCCCAGGCTGGACCAGGCCAAGGCCAGCAGCCAGGAGTTGCTTCTAGGTCTCCCACATACACACAGGGACCCAAGGACTCAAGCCATCCTCCACTGCTTTCCCAGGCTCATTAGCAGGGAGCTGGATTGGAAGTGGAGCATCTGGGCCTTGAATGGGTGCCCCTTTGGGGATACTGGCATCTCAGCTCACAGTTTAACCCTACGTGCTACACTCTGGCCTCTTTTTCACCATTCCTCTGACGGTGAGAAGCCTGGTTCCCATCACCCTTGCAATACATATGCATGAATCAGTGCCCCTGTAAGTAACCCATCTACCACACCCCTTCTCTCCCAGCTCAGGCCATGAAGCCCCCTTACAGGCTGCCCAACCCCTGCATGGACGCCCTGCCTAGACTCTAAGCACCAGCCCCTCCAAGACGCCCCCTCCCCACTCTCTCCTGAGGCCAGCTCAGCTCCACTCTCTACACCCCACCTGGGCTCCGACACCAGTCCTGGGACAAAGCACGGCTTCCCACCCCCTTGGCTCACCACGCTGTGACTCACCCAGCCACTGCATTGTTTCAGAAAGAAAGGGAGGGGAGAGTGGAGAGGGGAAACAGGCGCATCGTTAATGAGCCTGACAACAAGCTGGTGAGTAACAGCAGGCCAGGAACTTGCACACATCTGTGCGATCAGGCAGACCACGTACTTGGAAGGAACTTTGGGCCCCCTCCTGCCTGGAAGGACACCAAACCTTCTCCGCCAGGCTTCGCGACCTCTGCGCTGTGTCCTTCCTCCGTGATGTGGTTGCCACGAGGGTTAAGTGAGTTAGGCATACGGAGTGCCAAACTCTGTGTCAGCTGACGAGAGGGGAAGTGGCCAGGAATTCAGTGAGATCCTCAGGTCGCCCCACAGGCCACACATCAGTTTGGGCACAGGGCAGACGCGGAGGCAGGACCCCCATCACTGGCACACCAGTGAACAGACACAGGTCCTAGGAGTGCTCTGCCACTCAGAGCCAAGAGTGGCCAGGCAAGCTTGGATGCCAGGGATGTGTTGAACCAACTGTGATGGTGGGGCCAGGACTTCCTGCTGAGGGCCCAACTGGAGCGATGGCAGAGGAGTACCGCACCACATGTCAGCCACCCCCAGGGCCAGGAACCTAGACCAGCAGGCCCAGTGCCATCCACAAGACAGCCTTTTCCCAGGGTGCTACGCTGTGTGCTGCAGGACACAGCAGCCTGCGGGGCTTGTCCCCACGAATGCCAGCTGGCAGCACCCTGCCTGAATGACACTCAAGAATGCCATTCTGTCATTGCAGTGCCTGTGGTGGAGGGCTCTCTGACAAGTCCTCAGTGTGTGGGCACGTATGTGTGTGCATGTGTGTGGCTGTGCATGTGTGCATGCAGGCACACGGCTCAGCCACAGCCAGCCTTCCCGGGTCAGCAGCCCAGCTGGGATGAAGACACTTCCCAGGGCTGGGTTGCAGGGGAGGGGCAAGGCAGGACGAAGTGGATGACAAGCACTGCCTGGTTGGGTGACTCTGAATATAGTCACTTCCGTTCCTGGGCGACAGTCTTCTCACCGGTAAACCCGAGGGTTTCTCGCCTGGCTGAGCTTCCTTCCAGGTGAGGATGTGTGTGCAGTCCCCAGAAAGGGCTCATTTCCAGTCACTGTGCAAGAGTTCCATGATCAGCTAGCCAGTAATGTCTGCAGGCGTGCTGGCATGGGGGATGGGAGCGCTTGCTTGTTCTGAAGGACAGGATTGGAAGAGGTGGGAGGTGTCTGTGGGAGGTCAGGAGGAAAAGTCTCCTGCAGGTCCCCACCCTGCCTCAGGGGGCGCTCACTCATTTCTTCGTGCAGCAGGAATTAGGTCCAGGTGAGAGGAGACCCCAGAAAACCTTCCACCTCCTTCATGCCCCCCTTGAGCATCCTGGGAGGGATCCGAGGAGCCGATCCACTCTGAGTGAAGACAGGAGCAGGTAGTGAAGCCTGTGCGGGTCTCTGCCAGGGTCAGCGTGCTATCTGGAGCAAACTGCTCCAGCGGCATGAGCCTTGCTTTGCTCTCCTGTGAAATGGATCCTGAAGGACCCCAGCACAGTAGCCTAGCGGCTGAAGTCCTTGCCTTGCACATGCCAGGATCCCATACAGGCACCTGTTCGTATCCCAGCGGCCCTGCTTCCCATCCAGCTCCCTGCTTGTGGCCTGGGCAAGCAGTCGAGGACAGCCCAAAGCCTTGGGACTCTGCACCCATGTGGGAGACCCAGAAGAGGCTCTTGGCTTTGGATTGGCTCAGCTCCAGCCGTTGCAGTCACTTGGAGAGTGAATCAACAGACGGAAGATCTTCCTCTCTGTCCTTCCTCCTCTCTGTATATCTGCCTTTCAATAAAAATAAAGTAAATCTTAAAAAGAAAGGAAGGAAAGAAGGAAAGAAGGAAGGAAGGAAGGGTCGGGCCCTGAAGTCCTGCCCCCACCCAAGTCGGCAGGCCCCCATGCAGCAAGCACTCAGCGGTGTCCACATGGGCACTCTGTGTAGAGTCCCAGTGCTAGGCACGCTTGGGACCCCATGTTTCTTTTGGCAAACAATGGGGAGCCATGGATGGCTTAAGAGTCATGGCATGGGCCCAACAATTCCCACAGATTATTACCTCCTGCACAAGAGCTGGAGGTGATAGACAGGAGGCCCAGAAGGACACTTCCTGGACTGGAGGGAGGAGGGGATGTCAGGGAGAGCTCCTGTCAATCTCCATCAGCAAGAGTTGGTGGGGCCCAGCGCAGTAGCCTAGCAGTTAAAATCCTTGCCTTGAATGTGCGCCGGGATCCCATATGGGCACCAGTTCTAATCCCAGCAGCCCCGCTTCCCATCCAGCTCCCTGTTTGTGGCCTGGGAAAGCAGGCCGTGGGACCCTGCATCCATGTGGGAGACCCGAAAGAGCTCCTGGCTTCAGATTAGTGCAGCTCCGGCCGTTGCGCTCACCTGGGGAGTGAATCATTGGACAGAAGATCTTCTTCTCTGTCTCTTCTCCTCTCTGTATATCTGATTTTGCGATTTAAAAATAAATCTTTTAAAAAAAAAAAGTTGGTGGAAGATGGAAGGGAGCAGACCCGGTAGGAGGCAGTGAAAAGAGAAAGCTGACGGTGTGCTCCCCGAGGCTCCGGGCATGAGCAGGAGGAGAGGAAAGAGAGGATGGCCAACAGTCTGACTTACTTTCTCTGCCTTTTTTTCCCTCCCAAGATTTATCTTATTTTAATTGGAAAGGCAGAGTTACAGAGGAGAAAGAGAGACAGAAAGATCCATCTTCTGGTTCATTCGCCTAACGGCCACAATGGCTAAAGCTGGGCCAGTCTGAAGCCAGGAGTCAGGAGTTGCTTCTGAGTCTCCCAAGTGGGTGCAGGGACCCAAGGACTTGAGCCGTTCTCTGCTGCTTTTCCCAGGTACATCAGTAGGGAGCTGGTGGGAAGCGGAGTAGCCGGGACACGAACCGGCGCCCTTGTGGATTGGTGGCATAGCACATGGAGACTTTACTTGATAAGCCACAAAGCTGGCCCTTGAATGTAACTGAACACCTACTGTGCTGCTCCTGAACTGAACTCCACGGGGCGCGGCTGCCATCAGCTCCAGGCAACCACGCTGCCATCCTGGGAGGAGCGCTGGCTCCCGGACACTTGGGCTGTCATTGGGGTGGTGGCTCTGAGCAGCCCCTACATGGCCTCAACATCCCGGCAGGTCCTTGGCAGGTCCTTGGGGCTCTGATCCCAGCACTGGGGCCTCCCCGCTCCCACGCAGCAGCCTCCTCCTCCTGGAACTCACAGGAGAACACTCTAGGCAGGAGCCGGAAGAGCTGGGACCTGACTGGCTCTCAGGGCACCTGGCCCCTGGTAGGTGGGTGTGGATGGATACAAAGCTTCCCCCAGGGCAGGATGATGCTGGGATGTATCGTACTCTGTCACCTAGCAGTCTCTCAGGGGCTGAGCTCCAGTGTCCCCGCATACATCCACTGCATGGAAGACCCACTCATTCCCTTACTCTGTGCTGGCTGCCTCCCCTTCCAAGCTCTGAACCCCAGCCCAGCCTCACAGTCTGCACCTAGCACAGCCCAGGACTCCCCATCAGGCTCTGGGGGCATCCAGCCCAGGAAGGAGGTGCGGTCACTCCTGCAACATTCATCCCTTCCACCCCACTTGCCGCCCCTCCCCTGTGCAGCAACCAAAGGGTCTGACCCTGTGAACCCCGGGGGGGACCCAGCCTGGATCCTTCTTGAGCCAGAACACCCCCCTCAGCTCAGCACGGGCTCTTTGCAGAGTGCAAACCCCACCGTACCTAGCCCAGGACGGCAGAGTAGAGAGAAACACCTTCGTGGGACCAGGAGGCCACCTGGAACCTCACTAGAGAGGCGCCCAGGCCCCTCTACTGCAGGCTCCTACCTGGGCAGCATTCCCTCCTCTGCCCCAGGGAAGTCTGAGACTTTGGACCAATTAGCATCTGAGCTGAGGGGAGCGGGCAGATCCTTCCAGGCCAGGGGAGGCTCCGGGCTCTGCCCCAAGCGCCCCGGGCCTGGGAACTCCAGATGTGTTGTGCAATCAGGTGAGCGGGAGAGCCGGCTCACCCCGGCTGGCAGGGAGCAAATATCCCAGGCTGGCAGTGCCAAGGCGGGGCCTGCCCCAGCCTCCAGCCCGCAGGCAGGGAGGCTCCCTCCGAGATAAGCCCGCCCTGGGCTGCGGGGGCCCAGAGCCAGACTGCACAGAGTCGCTTTTCTGAGCAGCGGGAGAGTGAGCCGGAGCTCTGCACACCAACGCCAGGTAGCCTCCCAGGAGAGCGCCGGCAGCGGTGTGGTCCAGAAAAGCGCTCGGGGCGCCAGCATGAGCCGGTCAAGACACATGGGCAAGATCCGGAAACGTCTGGAAGATGTCAAGAGTCAGTGGATCCGGCCAGGAAGGGCCGACTTCAGCGACAATGAGAGCGCCCGGCTGGCTACAGATGCCCTCCTGGACGGGGGTCCCGAGGCTTACCGGCGGGCGCTCAACCAAGAGGGCGAGGTGGACTTCCTGTCCTCGGTGGAGGCCCAGTACATCCAGGCCTGGGCCAAGGAGCCCCACTGTGCCTCCGATGCTGCCGCAGGCGCCGCCGAGGCCGGGC
Source organism: Ochotona princeps (assembly GCF_030435755.1). Classification (NCBI taxonomy): domain Eukaryota; kingdom Metazoa; phylum Chordata; class Mammalia; order Lagomorpha; family Ochotonidae; genus Ochotona; species Ochotona princeps. Next base: position 14,642,892 of record NC_080840.1, on the reverse strand, counting down.
CCAAGGCCCTAGACGCCAGCTCCCTCCAGTCAGGTACCTACTTTCCCGTGGCCTCAGAGGGCAGTGAACCGGCCCTGCTGCACACGTGGGCTGCGGCCGAGAAGCCCTACCTGCAGGAGAAGTCCACCGCCACTGTTTATTTCCAGACGGACAAGCACAACAACCTCAGGGACCTTGTCCGCCGCTGCATCGCCAGGAGCAGCCAGGTAGCGGTGGCCCAACCCCGTGCCCGTGGCCCTGGGTGGGAGGAACACAAGATGGGGGTGTGGAAGACTGGCGCCTGGGATGGAGGTGAAGGCCTGGTGCTGTCTGGCCCTGGAAGGCTGACCCGCTGACCTCCTGACCCTGCCTGTCGCAGCCCTGGGCCAGGCCACGCCCCCTCTCCACCTGCCACCCTTCCCAAGGGTCCCGTGGACCCACCACGTTGCAACTCAAGGCCCGTGCCTGAGCTGTTCCTCACACTGGGGTCACTTTTTCCTGCATTTTACCCTGCTCACGTCATTTGCTGCGGCCCCCCTGGGGACCCAGCAAGTGCAGCTGTGCTGAATTCCTTAGGTGGGGCTAGGCACCTGCTTCTGTCCTTGCTGATGAGGGGGCCCACTCCCTGGAGACACACTGCACCCAGCCAGTGGCCAGTCTGGGTGTCCCTGTCCCCAGAGGATGTAGATCTTTACAGGTGACTGGAAGAGAACAAGTCCTAAGAGAGAAGTGTTTGGGCTGAAAGAATTCCAGGCCCCCTGAAGGCAGGTGCCATGTCCCGCCAGAGACCCTGGAACCCCAGGCCCTCGGTGGATGCCTCTCCCAGCTTTGGAAGGTGTAAGAGGGATGCAGCCTGGGACACAGGGCAGGGGATGCCCACCCTTTCCCCCCTCACCCCTCACAGCTGGACAGGGGCAGGGGCAAGAGGGGACTCCCCGGGCAGAAATTTATCACCTGTAAAGATGGACACATTCAGTATCTGTCAAGACTGATTTTTCTCTGTCTCTGAAATGTTTTATTTGGATACATCTTTTAAAAAATGATTTTTTAAAATGCTGATATGTGGCTAGGGTCCCAGTCTTTTCAGTATTTCTCAAGTTCAATACTTGAAGTTCCAGGAAAAGCCCACTATGGGCAGAGAGGCAATGCATGGTGCGAGCTGTAGGAAGTTCTGGAAAAATCCACTGGAAGGGGATGCAGATGGAGCAGGCACTGTTGGTGTGGCTGGGCTGCTTGGGCACCAGCACAAGGTAGTATTAACAACTGACAGCCCACTGGACTGCAGGGAGCCAATCAGCAGCCGTGGGGCGGCCTCACTGCCTGTCAGGTCTGCGCTCCCTTCCTGCTCCCAAGTGTGAAGTTCAGGGCAGTCCCAGGAGCAGGGCTCAGAGGTGTTGCAAGACACCTGGAGGGAGGCCAGGCTGGGGCTTGTTAAACTGGTCCTGGGCTGAGCCACTTACCTTCCTCCACTCCCCATCTGCCAAGACTTCCTCCCACCTCCGTGGCCCTGAGCACACTCCCCCCTCCACCAGGTCCTTCTCACTCACACAGCATGTTATGCCTCTAGGACAGCTCTGAGACTCCAAGGACTTCACTGAAAAGCGAGCATGCCCGAGGGGCACAGGCAGGCAGGCAGGCAGGCAGCAGGTGGACCTGGCTCACTTGGAGTTGAGTTATGGCCACTTCTTCAGCTTGATCCTCTTTGCTGCCGTCCCCACCCCTCTATTGCATTGCACCTGTTTGTGTTGCTTGCCAGACTCCTGCAGTCAGGGTTTGTGCTAGCCACTCATGCACGCATGCAGAGGCAGAGGGCTCAAGGAAGGTCTTCTCGCACGGATGTGCTGGTGGAGGGTGGTGGAGTCAAGGACTAGCAGGATCCCCAGCCAGGGCTGTCAGGGAGGTAGGAGAGTAGAAGGGGCACTGGGACCGGGAGGGCAGGTGTGGAGAGAAGCTACAGGGAGACTCCTGGGGGAACCTGCCTGCGCCGTGTTCTCCTGGCTGCTTCTCCTCTCATCTGACAGCAGCGAGCCCAAGAGAAAGGGAAGGGGTGTTAGGAACAGCCCCCTGGGGTGCTGAGTCCCAGTGCCTGACTCTGCTGCTTCCTGCTTGTGGGCACCATGGAAAGCATCCGACAATGGCCCTTCCCTCCACATGCGAGACCCAGATGGAGTTCCTGGGATTTGGGGGAGTGAAGCAGTGGATAGAAATTCTCTCCTATCATAGCTCCTCAAATTAACACACGATAAGTTGTAAAATTTGTTTTAAAGAATGCTGCAGGGCCTAACGCAATAACCTAGTAGCCTTGCATCTGCCAGGATCCCATAAGGGTGCCGGTTCATGTCCCGGCTACTCCACTTCACATCCAGCTCCCTGAGAAAGCAGTCGAGGACGGCCCAAAACTTTGGAAGCCTGCACCTGTGTGGGAGACCCAGAAGAAGCTCCTGGCTTCAGATCAGCTCAGTTCCAGCCACTGTGGCCACTTGGGGAGTGAACCAGTGAATGAAAGAGCTTTCTCTCTGTATCCCCTTCTCTGTATATCTGCCTTTCCCATACAAAATAAATCCTTAAAAAAAAAAAAAAAAAGGATGCTGCAAAAGCAGTGAAATTCTTAGTGCCCCTTGGCTGCCAGCCATGTGATTGTAAACCCATGGAGGAAGGGGTCCTGTTCACCACCCCCTTCCCTGAGCTCAATGAGAGCAACCCTCCTCTGCTGTCTTCCCAGGCACACTAGCAGGGAGAGCATCAGAGGTGGAACAGCCAAGACTCGAACAGGTGCCCATATGCGTGTCGGCACTGCAGGCGGCAGCAGCTTTAGCTACCACACCACGATGCCAGCCCCAGAACCTTTGCTTTCTGTGGTACTCATGTTACACGCAGGAAGAGGCTTTCTGGATGCACAGCATCTGTCCATGAGGAGACCGGGACCCAGAGAGGCCGAATGACTTGCTCAAAGGCACACAGCTGGCTTCTAGCAGCTTCCAGTAGCACCAGGTCTGGAGCCAAAGTGCCCAAACTCCTGGCAGAGCCCTTGCCTCTGGATCACGTGGACTGTTCACTACGGCTTCCACAGCAACCTGCCACAGCTTCTTCTGGATCTTCTGCAGGGTCTCAAGGCTTTGGGCCGTCCTCCACTGCTTTCCCAGGCCACAAGCAGGGAGCTGGATGGGAAGTGGAGCTGCCGGGATTAGAACCACCCCCTCCAGTAGAACAGCACTGGGCAGGTCAGCCACTGGGGCTAGCGTGGGGCCCCAGCTCCTCTGTGACCCTGCCCTCCTTCGTGCCAGGTCCTGGCCATCCTGATGGACGTGTTCACTGACGTGGAGATCTTCTGTGACCTCCTGGAGGCGGCCAACAAGCGCAGGGTGTTCGTCTGCGTGCTCCTGGACCAGGCAGGTGTGGCGCTGTTCCAGGAAATGTGTGACAAACTCCAGATCTCTGACGGTCACCTCAAGGTAGGGCCCCAGGCAGAGTCCCCAGGGTGCTGCGTGTCAGGCCGGGGAGGGGAGGCGTGATTGTAGATGCCTCCGTGTTTGTCCCCTTGCTTCACCTCCTCCATCTTCCATCTTGAGCTGCACCAAGGCGTCGACACAGAGGCAGGATCCTGTAAAACTGGCAGCAGGCAGCATCACTGCCCCTTTCGCCTGTCGGCTGGGGAAGCCCAATGGGAGAGCCTCCTGGGCCAGGGCAACCCGTGGAACCCACAGGAGACAGGGTAGAACTTCTTGGCCCCAACAGGACGTGGGTCATCTCATTGAAGAGAAGCTACATCCCCACCCATCACATCCCTTTCCGGGCAGGGAGAAAAGAAACCCCAGAGGACAGGGCACATAGGCACCCAAGTTCAGGAGCACCTCATGCAAGGTCAAGTGTGACCGCCCCACTGTAGTTTCCATGAGAGGGTCAAGGGTGGTCCACAGGCTTCCTTGGTTGACTCCCCTCTCACTCTAGCCCCTCTTGACTAGGATGAAGCCCCCATCCCCACCTCCTCTTCCCTGCCCTCCCCATTACATGCAGCTGTGTTCAGGGGCCCTCCGGACACCTCACGCCCTTTGCCTCTCTGCTCTGATTTGACCTTGCTGGGTCCCATCTCCCAGGTATGAGGCCAGCCAATAAGTCCAGAGGCCTTGTCTTTAAGGGCACCACAGGACAATGGGATGTGCCTTTCCTCTTGGGAGACTGCCACCTTCCCCTCTGGTTTCCTCAGCTTCAGGGCTGGGGCAGCAGGTGCTGCTGGCAGGGCACAGGGGACACATGTAGCTGTGGTATGAGCTGAGGAGTCACCCTGGCTTGGGACAATGGAGAGTCCGCTGGACCTCCACAAAACCACCCCTTTGGTTACGCTGGGCCATCTCTCTGGCCAGCTTAGGGTCAGGACCTTGTCACCGAGGCCACTTATAAGACAGAGTTGGGCCTTGGCGTCCCTGGGGGCTTTGGCTGGGAACTTCACGGGCGTCAGCTCCTTGTTCTCTTTCCTGCCTCTTTGAGTTTCTCCCCTCTTCTCTCTCTCTCTCTCTCTCTCTCTCTCTCTCTCTCTCTCCTCTCTCTTTTTTACCACCAGCAAATACCAGGATAATGAAGAAAAATTAGGAAAGTCAGCCAAGGAAGACGCTTAAACGGCCCATAATCCCACCACACAAGAAATCACCTGTGTTTACATCTTTAGTAAAAATTCTTCCAGCATTTTCCTTTTGCCAACTGTTATGGCCTGTCTGGGCTGCTGCCATGGAATAGCCATGGAATAGGTGGCATGGCTTCAAGACAATGGAGATTCCTTTCTCACAGTCTGGGGATGGAGGAGCCCTAGCAGGACAAAGCTGCCTGGGGGCAGGGCCACTTCTGCTTCAAACAGCTGTCTCCACTAGCCTCATCCAGGGAGCTCTCGGGGGTCTCTTGTAGGACACTAACCCTGCTCCCAAAGGCTGTGCTGCTGTGAGCTGTTCACCGTCCCCCGCGAGCCTCACCTCTCAAAGCCGCCACCTTGGAGGTGGGAACCCCCCAGTGCGCACCTGTAACCACACTGCAATAAGCGACGCCTGTGCCCCCTTCCTGCAGAACATGTCTGTCCGGAGTGTGACGGGAGAGGTGTACTGTGCCAAATCAGGCAGGAAATTCGCCGGCCAAGTCCAGGAGAAGTTCATCATCTCCGACTGGAGGTTGGTCCTGTCTGGCTCCTACAGGTGAGCACTGGGTTCACTTCCTGTCAGTTTCCTGGAGGTGGTGCAGAGCAGCTCCCCACTGCTAGTGTGCACACATCAGCACCGACCCAGGACACGACCTGGCTGAGCCAGATCTCCTGCCCAGGGCAGCAGCCAGAGAGGCTGGGCCTTCTCTCGGGGGACTCCCGGGTGAAGTGGCACTGCCAGGTGTCACCTTTCCTAGTAACTGCAATGAGACATGGTATCTTCTTTTCCTCTCCTCCATTGGAAGGCAGAGAGAGACAGAGATCTTCCATCCACTGGTTCACTCCGCAGATGGCCACAACAGCCAGAGCCGGGGGCTTCCTGTGTGTTTCTCATGTGGGGGCCACAGGCCTCACTCCTTGAACTACCATCTGCAACACTCGGGACCCACAGTGGTATGGGGCTGTGCCAGAAGTGAAGGAGCTGGGTCTAGACCAGGGCCTCCACCACGGGATGTGAGTGCCCCCAGCAGTGACGCAGCTACTGTGCATGTGGTTGTAGGTTACCCCATCAAAGGCATCTCTCCAGGCAGAGGCGGGAGCAACAGGAAGCAAAGAAGCAGGGACGACTGGCTCTCCCAGGGGGCCATGCCCGGAAGCCCCAGAAACCAGCCAGGGAGGCAGTGGAAGAGGAACAGACACATCAACCAATGGGACAGAGGGAAAGTGCAGATACAGACCCACCCACAACAGGGGACACGGACCCATGGGGGAGAACAGGAAGTAGGTCATTCCCCCGCTGGAAAACCAGGTTCCTTCCTCACACCTACTTTCCTAATATCAGCTCCCATGGGGCCAGCAGGCTAATCCTCCGCTTGTGGTGCCAACATCCCTTATGGACATTGGTTCGTATCCTAGCTGTTCCACTTCCAATCCAATTCCCTACTAATGTGCCTGGGAAAGCAGCGGAGGATGGCCCAAGTGCTTAGGCCCCTGCACCCACATAGGAGACCAGGAAGGAACTTCTGTCTTCCAGCTTCAGACAGGCCCAGCTCTGGCCATAGCAGACATTTGGGGAGTTTTCCAGGGAATAGACGATCTCTCTCTCTCTGTCGCTCTGATTTTAAAATAAATATATAATTTTTTGAAGAATTACTTGTTTATTTGAAAGAGTTAGAAAGAGGAAAGATAGGCGAGCCACCCTCTGCTACTTTGCTAGGTGCATACTCAGGGACCTGGAGGGGAACAGGAAGCGGAGCAGCCAGGACTCAAACTGGTGCCCCTATGGGAAGCCACTGCAGCAGGTGGCAGCTGTGGTGGCTTAACCCGCTGTGTCACAGCACCAGCCCCCAGATGCCTTAGGTCTTCTTGACACAGCCCAAGCCCCCAAGGACAGTCCCCTTTATGCTGCTTCCCCCAGAGCTCTGTGTGGGTGGAGGAGGCGGGTGTCCCACTTCACAGGTGGAGACACTGAGGCTGGGGCTGCTGCACCTGAGGACGCGGCTTCCCTGCAGCCCCTCCTGCTTTCTTGGGGAGCATCTAGGGTCACCAGGAGGCCACACATGTACGAACTAGAGCCGCAACCCTTCACCTGCAAACACCTGTAAGAACCAGGCCACTAGGCCTTGACTCTGTCATCTGTGAGTAGGGGACTCAGCATCTCCTTCCCTCCAGGGGGAAGGGAGTCTCCCTCCTGCCCTGCGCGGAGGGGGCCACAGGCCCCCTCATCCTCACCCTCATCCGGTCCCCTCCTCCTGTAGCTTCACCTGGCTCTGTGGACACGTGCACCGGAACATCCTGTCCAAGTTCACTGGCCAGGCGGTGGAGCCATTCGACGAGGAGTTCCGCCATCTCTACGCCTCCTCCAAGCCCGTGATGGGTCCCAAGTCGCCCAGGCTGGCGGCCCTGGTACAGGCTCGAGTTGGCGCCAGCCCTCCCCGCGGTGGCCTCAGCAGCAGCAGCAGCAGCTCAGCCAGTGATTGCTCTGCCTCCAACGCCTTCAGCAGCCCCTCAACCAGCAGTAATCCCCAGAATCAGAGCCTGTCCCCTGGGCCCTGCAGTCCTGGGGCCCCACAGCCAGCACCGCCTCCCAGGGCTCAACCCTACAACAGTCCCTGGGCAGCCTTGCTCTGTCCCAGGCCGCCTGCTCTCTACAGCAACTTCAATGTCTACAGGCCCACACGGCTGCAGCTGGAGCAGCTAGGCCTGGTGCCTGCCAGGGGTGCCCACACCTGGAGGCCCTTTCTGCAGGCCACACCCTACTTCTGATGGCCCCTTGGTCCAGATACTCTTCCTGGAGCGAGCTCTGGATGTGCCTGGAGCTTCTGGCCCAAACCACCCTGCAGCTTTGAAACCACTTTCCAGTGAACTGAAGGTGCTGACTTGAAATGGTTGCCTGGATGCAATGTTCCCAGGCCTGGACCTCCATGTGCTGACACTCCCTTTCCTACCACTCCTACCCATCCTGGTGACTAGCTAGTCTGGCCTATGTAGAACATTCCAGAAGGTTCCAGGGAGGTGATGGGAAGCCCCAAGAGGTAGATGGATGGTGAGACCTTCTGCTTCCCAGTGCCCAGGAATGGGCCTCCTCCCAGAGAATCAGAAGGGAAAGAATCAGCTGCGGAGGTGCAAACATTCTAGAGGTTGCTAGGAAAGTTGATAAGAAGGGGGATGGCTTGCTCTCTCCAAAAAGGCTGGTATCAGTGTATCCCTGGGCAGCCCTGTGAAGTAGAGGCAAGGTCCCAGAACTCCCTCTGGGGCCATGTGAGCTGTAGACACTGGGGACAGAGCCAGCCAGGGACCTGGGGATCCCAGTGAGACCAGGCAGCTTAGTGCATTACAGAGCCCTGGGTTGCCACCCGGGGCTTCCTAGGATCAGAGCTGGATGTTACAGATGGAGCCGACAGGCCCTGGGATCCGCCTAGGGAGGCCTGGCCTTCCCCCAGACCCAGGAGCCTCTGCCTGGCCTGGTAAGTGCCTGAGCAATGAATGCTGCACCTTCACAAGCCCCATCATTCCTGTGATTTAGGAAGTTAACCAGCAAACAGAAGCTCTCTCTCGTCTACCTTTCTGTATCTTGGAAATAAAAGTTTTTAATAAAAGAAAGAACTTGCCTGCCAGACAATTTATAGGGTACAGCAATGGCCTTCTGTAACCGGAGACAGGGCTATGGATTGGCGGTGCCGTGCTACCAAAAGGACAGGGTAATGACAGCCCCCCGAGTCACTCAAGCGGGTGCGTCTTGAGAGTAAGGCACTCCGGGCTCTGTTCCAGCCCACCTTTTTTTTTTTTTAATTTATTTACTTTTTTTTTTAAAGACTTATTTTTTTTTTATTACAAAGTCAGATATACAGAGAGGAGAAGAGACAGAGAGGAAGATCTGCCATCCAATGATTCACTCCCCAGGTGAGTGCAACGGCCGGTGCTGCGCCGATCCAAAGCCGGGAACCTGGAACCTCTTCCAGGTCTCCCACACGGGTGCAGGGTCCCAAAGCTTTGGGCCGTCCTCGACTGGTTTCCCAGACCACAAGCAGGGAGGTGGATGGGAAGTGGAGCTGCCAAGATTAGAACCAGTGCCCACATGGGATCCCGGTGCGATCAAGGTGAGGACTTTAGCTACTAGGCCACGCCGCCGGGCTCCCAGCCCATCTTCGAAGCAACGGCTAGAGAGCCAAAAGCCTAAAACAGGAGACCATGGGCTGGTGTTCATCTAATGGTTAAGCTAGAAAATTTGTCCCTCCTCTCTCTGTAACCTTTTCAGATAAATTAAAGAGAAGAATTTCCTGAAGTCAGGGTTCCGTGGCCCACTTCACACACATTACAGGAGGCAGCACCGCACACTCCACACATGGCACAGCAGAGACTCCTGTGTGTCCAGACCCCGCGGCAGGAGGAACCGAGACCGACCCGCTGCAGCAGACCCGGCCCTGCGGTCCTGTCAGCACTGAGGGGCCGGCAGGCCTCCTCACCAGCGGGCAAATCCTCAGATGCTTGGTACTTCCTGACACACTCTTGTTAGGCCACGTTCTGGGTCATCCATCCCTGAGGAATTTGTCCCCACAGTGTGGACTCTCCCAGTGCCAGCTGTAACACTGCAGCTGCCTTTAAAAGGCCCTAACACTCAGGGTCCTTCATAGCTGGCCAACAGCCACTGGCTGAGGGGGAGCGAGTGTCAGGCATGGTGCTGTGAGGAACGGAATAACACCCAACGAGGAAACGGAAAAGAGGCTGAAGATTGCAAAAACAACCTGAGAAACCATTTTTTTAAACAAAGATTTATTAATTAATTAAGATTTAATTTTTATTCTTATTGGAAAGGCAGTTTTCAGAGAGAAGGAAAGACAGAAAGATCTTCTAGCTGCTGGCTCACTCCCCAAGTGGTTGCAATAGTGAGAGCCAAGCTGATCCAAAGTCAGGAGCCAGGAGCTTCTTCCGGGTCTCCCACCTGGGTGCAGGGTCCCAAGGCTTTCGGCCATTTTCCACTGTTTCCACAGGCCACAAGTAGGGAACTGGAAGGGAAGTGGAGCAGCCAGAACATGAACTTGTGCCCATATGGGATCCTGGCACTTGGAGGTGGAGGATGAGTCAACTGAGCCATCACGCTGGGCTCAAGAGAAGCCATTTTTATGAAACACAAGTCGCCAGCTTTAATCCTCTGTGTCCTGTGAGTACCAGGGGATCCCATCTGAAGCAAACCAGGACCCTTCCATCTCCCTGCGGACAGGCCCGCTAGGCCGAGGTGTGGATGTGCACGCCGAGCTGACTGTGGCAGGCCAGAGCTGCTCTCTGATCCTGTGGAACCACCTGGCTTCGAACTCCTCAGGAGAGGCAGCCTCCCAGGCAGTTAGGGCCGCGGGCCCGACACTCTTCACCTCTGAGTGAAGCTCCTCCTTGATTTTTTCTGGAACTATGTCTTCTCCCATGACCTGTAGCAGGAGAAAAACTCCGTCCCAGGGCACAGGCAGCAGATGAGCCAGGGCCGACCGCCCAGTCACCAAGCCAAAGGCTTTCACACCCACAAAGAAAAGCTCCTGAGCCATCGGAGGGATTCCCAACACACTGAAAAGACACTTGCCCAGAAGCAGCTACTCAAGGACCATAGTGAGGAACTTTAAAACATTCATGGAAAATATACCTAAACGCTTATTCTGGGCCACTAAGTGTTGTGGCATGGCACCCAACGTTGCTGCCTGCAATACCAGTATCCCACTTGGGCACCAGTTCAAGACCCAGCTGCTCTATTTTTTTTTAAAGGTGGTTTATTCAATATTTTTTTTTTTTAGATTTATTTTATTTTTATTACAAAGTCAGATATACAGAGAGGAGGAGAGACAGAGAGGAAGTGGAGCTGCCGGGATTAGAACCGGCGACCATATGGGATCCTGGCACGTTCAAGGCAAGGACTTTAGCCACTAGGCCACGCCGCTAGGCCCAAGCTGCTCTATTTTTGAATCAGCATATGGGACAGCTTTCTCTTTTTTTTGTTTTTATTGCATTTTATTTTACAACATCGTTTCATAGGCTCTGATGTTCCCTCGTCCCCTCCCCGTACCCTCCCCCCATGGTGGATTGCTCCACCTTATTGTAGTATTACAGTTCAAATCCAGTCTTGTTTCTTTCATGCAAGCATGTGCCATGCACAGAGCCCAGCATCTTATTGTCCATGGGGGAGCTTTCTGTCTCTGCTCTCTGTATATCTCCCTTTCCAATAAAAAATAATAATAATTAAGTTGGGGTCCGGCGTGGTGGCCTAGCAGCTAAAGTCCTCACCTTGATCGCACCAGGATCCCAAATGGGCATCGATTCTAATCCCGGCAGCTCCACTTCCCATCCAGCTCCCTGGTTGTACCCTGGGAAAGCAGTTGAGGACGGCTCAAAGCCTTGGGGCCCTGCACCCGCGTGGGAGACCTGGAGGAGATTCCTGGCGCCTGGCTTTGGATCAGTGTAACACTGGCTGTAGTGGTCACTTGGGGAGTGAATTATCAGATGGAAGATTTTCCTCTTTTTTTTTTTTAAGATTTATTTTTATTACAAAGTCAGATATACAGAGAGGAGGAGAGACAGAGGGGAAGATCTTCCATCCGATGATTCACTCCCCAAGTGAGCCGCAACAGGCCGGTGCTGCGCTGATCCGAAGCCGGGAACCTGGAACCTCTTCCGGGTCTCCCTCGCGGGTGCAGGGTCCCAAAGCTTTGGGCCGTCCTCAACTGCTTTCCCAAGCCACAAGCAGGGAGGTGGATGGGAAGTGGAGCTGCCGGGATTAGAACCGGCGCCCATATGGGATCCCGGGGCTTTCAAGGCGAGGACTTTAGCCGCTAGGCCACGCCGCCGGGCCCAGATTTTCCTCTTTGTCTCTCCTCCTCTCTGTATGTCTGACTTTACAATAAAAATAAATAAATCTTTAAAAATAATAATTAAAAAAATTTTTTTTTAATTTAAATTTATTTTCATTTGAAAGGGCAGAGTTAAACAGAAGATGGACAGAAAGAGAGACCTCCAATCCACCATTCCACTCCTCAAATAGCCACAATGGCCAGAGCTGGGCAGGTTTGAAGCCAGAAGCCAGGCACCTCTCCCGGGTCTCCCTCGTGGGTGCAGGGGACCAAGGACTTGAGCCGTCCTCCACTCCTTTCCCAGACTATTAGCAGAGAGCTGGATCACAAGTGGGGCAGCTAGGATACAGATCAGTGCCCACAGGGGATGCCAGTGCCACAGGTGGAATTTCAGCCGGCTACAGCACAGAGCTGGCCACGCCCTTGGCTCCCTGCCACCCCACAGCACATCCTACTGGAGTTCTGGGCTCCTAACTGCCTTGGCCAAGCCTCATGAATCAAAGATCACTTTCTCTTCTTTCCCTAAGCAAACAAACCTCTTTGTTAAAAAAGAAAAGCAAGAGGAAAAAGAAACTGCAGAAGGACAATTTACAAAAAGCGAAGGTTTTTAAAGAGATAGACAGCGCTGGTCTCCCTGGGGAGGGGAACGGGGTGGAAAGCAGAGGCACAGCTGGCACAGCTGCCTCCCAGGCCAGCTCTGCCTCAAACGGGAGCGTAGATTCCTTTGTCAACCGGGCGGTCGACACACAGGAGAGGCATTTACACTGTGTCCACAGGCCCAGGCTAGCAAGCACCCCAGACACACACAGCACAGCTGCCGCCGCCCGGAGCAGAAGCCGCCCCTCTGCTGACGAGTGATCCACAGGCACGGACAGGCGGAGACAAGTTCCCCAGCGCAGGACACTTGGCTCTGTTTCTTACAGAACAGTTCTGGAGCCAGCACCAATATCCAGGAGGCCTGCTTTCACGCACACCCAGGGGGATTCACTCACCTCAGCCATCAGCAGCAACGCGTCTTCTTTGAAGCTGAACCCTCTCATTCTGTCTTCAATTTCCCGCTGAGTCCTTAGGTTCTTCTCCAAAGCAAATGATGTTTGCTGTGACTGTGTAAGCTGAAGCAAAAGCCTGAAAAGCAGAGGCATGCGGCTGTGCGGAGCCCAGCTGCGGGTCGGGACCACCAGGCTGCGGGGACACTGCCAGGCCTGCAGGGCCCAGCTAACCCCCTGAAGCGCTCCGAATAAATCCCCCAGCTTTGCAGCACAGATGCACCTTTTCAGAAACAGACCGAAACTTTTCAAAGAACTCCGTGGAGAACAGCAGCAGCTCCAGGGAGTTTCCTGGAAAAGTCATGTGCTTGAATGTGTAATTGGCGGAGCGAAGAACAGGCCTTGGTCATCTCCCTCCATGTGGCATCCGGGATCTGCTCTGTGCCTGTCCCGCTCCCAGACCCTGCAGCAATGTGGCCTCCAGGCCCTGCTACATTCACCAGCACACACTCTCCCAAAGAGGCCAGACCCGCGACGGCCCTCGGGTGAGCACCCCGCAGCCCTCTGCCCACCCCTCACTGTCAGGTTATAGCCTGATTCCCTCTCCTGGTCTTCCCCTTCCTGTCCTCCTCACTCGGCTCCTTGTGTTTTTCCAGATCCTGCAAGTGCCTCCAGAGTTTCCCAATTTTCCTCAAGTTTTCCTGCTCCCCAGGAAGCGGGCATTTCCATCAGTCCTCTACCGTAAAGATGAAGAACCTAGGAGCAGAGACCTGCAGACATGTGTGAGGGAGGACAGCCGGCAAGCGGCAGAGTCCAGGCTCACTCGTGCACAGCCACCACTCACCGAATTCCTGACCATCAGCTCTGCCGCCCTCTTGGCCTGCTGCTGCAGCGTGCCTGGAGCGCCCGCTTCAGGGCTGCTCTCGCTGCCACCCCTCGGGGGACCACACCTTCCCACCCTGGCTTGTAAGGCCTACAGACTCAGATGACACTGAAGTCAAGGGGTACTGTGGAGACCATCAGCAAAATCCCCCAGTCCAGCCTAAGGTCTGAGGGTTCAAATTGGAAAAACAGAAGCCTGACTACGAGCCAAGGTAGTCGGCTGCATGCAGCTCACCTCGGCTTACCTGGTTCGTATAAAAGAGGCGCAGGCCTTCATCTGCATGTCTCTCAGTGCTGCCTCTCTCTTCTCTGCTACACAGTGTGGACTGTTCCCCGTCGCCGGCTCCTTTTCCTGGCTGTGACTGCTACCTGCTTCCTTGGCCAACACAGAGGTCCCAGGCAAGGTTTCAGGCGAACACAAAAGGCCCCCTCTGCCTGAGTGCAGAGAGGGGGAGCCGACCATCTCGGCACCTGAGGGGAAGCTGTTCTGCTTCTGAGATGACGCAAAGGATGTGGTGAGAGCTAGCCCCAGACGCAGGTACGCCTCTGCCAGCCTGCCCCAGTTCCAGGGATTGAAAGGATGCAAAGAAATCAGTTTCTGCAAGCAGAAAACTGTCCTCTCCACGTCCTGCCAACTGGAGAATATAGCAAATTGTAGGTACAGCACGGTGGTTAAATGGTCTGTGTTGGTGGCTTTATTTTCCTAAGAAGAAAACAAAAAGTTAAAGTGTTAGGAAATGTCACCCATTCAAAATGAAGGTGTCAGGTTGTGTATGAGCATCTTCCAGCAGCTTTGTAAGTGGAGTACACTAAACAGACTCCCACTTGAAACTGCAAATCTAGAGAAATACATACTATCTAGCAAAACAGCCATCAGCCACGCCTGCGCATCCCAACCTCCCTTAGCCACGCCGACCTACTCGTTCACGTGAGAGCAGCCAAAGTTAAGTAACAAACTATGTCATCTATGTTCCATTTTTACTATAATCTTTAGCATCTCCAGAAGAAACATCAAAGACGAGGCCAGTTCTCCCAGACCCTGGGCTCATGGTTCCATTTTCATATTCAAGCCTTTCTAACCATCCAAATGAGCATTTCCTTGAGCATCTGGACCAAGTCCATATCCAAATTGTCCCTGGCTTCGCCATCTCCAGGACGGCCCTGCCTGCGGCTCTCGGCGCTCCGGGAGGCAGCGTAATTGAACCCAAATGCCTGCTCTGGGAGCGATTTGCCAGGCTCATTATTTTTGGCTCGAGAGGTTGCTTGGTTTCCTTCTGATCAGAAAATCCTTTTCAAGTCTGCTCAACCGCATCCAAGTCCTCTGGCCTGACCTGCCATATGGTAAATGCCCTTTGGGTTAGCAAAACAGGCCTGCTTTTCCTTTTCCTTTCTTCTAAAAAGATTTACTTATTTGAAAGGCAGAACGATATTAAGAGGAGGAGCAGGAGGAGGAGGAGGACTGGAGAGAGGGAGGGAGGCAGAAAGGAGAGAAAGGACATCTTCCCTCTGCTAGCTCACTCCCCAAATGGCCACAGTTGCCAGGGCTGGGCCGGGCGGAAGGCAGCAAGTGCAACTCCATCCTGGTCTGTCATGTAGGTAACAAGGCTCGTAGTCTGTGGGCCATTGTTCGTTGCCTTCCAGGTGCCTTAGCAGGAAGCTGGCCCAGAAGCATGGTAGCCAGGACTCCAACCAGGACTCCAGGTATTGGCTGCCAGTGATGGAAGTGGATGTTTAACCCACAGTGCCACAATGTGGGCCCCCGGGGTTCCTTGTACAAATGAAAGTCCGTGGAGAACAGGCAGCAGACGGTTAGTAGACACGGAGCCTCGGGAAAGCAGGGACAGACTGCTGGCCTCCAAGTCAAGTACTCACAGAGCTACTATGCAGGCCAAAGGAAGCAGCAGATGAGCAGGTGAAAGCCCACGCCTGAGCCTGCTCCTTGGTCTCCCTAAGGCGAAAGACACAGACCACAGCTCCAGACAGCTGTCTGTCCACCTGCCGCCCAGCAAGCTTCTTACGCGCTTCTGTTCAAAGCCGAATTCCACTCCAATAAGCACTCGACTCTTAAAGTCACACCTTGTCCTTTTCTTGACATACAGACAGCCACCCATATAGACTGTCCCAAGGGCCACTTCCTTCCACAGCACGTCCCAGCGGGGAGAGCCAGCACCATGCCGGCACACACCAACTACAGGGCTTCCTCTCTGGAAATTTAATTCCACTGAAATGAATCCAAGGGATTTTTCCTTCTACAATAAAGTGATGATGACGATAACTAAGATTGCCCGAGTGTTTACACTCATTTTACAGCCCATTTTAAGCTGAGGTGACTGAGTCAGAGTAGGGAACTGGCCCGAGGTCACAGGCCAGAAAACAGCAGAACTGGTCGATGGCAGAGGAGGGCACAGAAAGGAAACACAGGGGGAGCTGCCATGCCCTGGCCGTCCCACCTGGCAGACACTGGCTCAGCAGTGCACTCAGGGCATGAGCACTGCTTATGCTCCCTGAACATGAACCCAGAGGAGGCATAAAGACGACTGAAAAAATGCTTATTGTGGAGCAGATGAGAAACAGTTTCTTATAAATAGAAAATGTCTTCCTGGGGCTGGCGCGGTGGCTCAACAGACTAGTCCTTTATTTCCAAGTGCCAGGATCCCATATGGGCACAAGTTCATGTCCTGGCTGCTCCATTTCATATTCTGCTCCCTGCTTGTGGCCTGGGAAGACAGTTGAGGATGACCCAAAGCCTTGAGACCCTGCACCCGTGTGGGAGACTTGGAAAGGAAGCTCCTGGCTCTTGGCTTTGGACTGGCTCAGCTCTGGCCATTGCAGCCACTTGGGGAATGAACCAGAGGATGAAAGATCTTTCTGTATCTCCTTCTCTCTGTAAACCTGCCTTTCCAATCTGAAAACCAAACCCCAGGTATGAGGAAACCAAAGCATACACACAGGCAGCATGCAGAACACACCACTGCGGCCCCATCAGTCCTCCCCTCCCCGGTCAAAGTGCCCAAGGTCCTGGCGTGTCCCACATGCCTTCTAATCAAACTTCCTTCTGCCAGAGAACCACCCTAGGAGGACATGGGAGAGACCTGCAGGCTGGCCCCGACCCTCCTGGGAGCTGCAGACAGACATGCACCTGGCTGGATGGGCCACAGCAAAAACTAGGAGGACATGAGAGAGACCTGCAGGCTGGCCCCGACCCTCCTGGGAGCTGCAGACAGACATGCACCTGGCTGGATGGGCCACAGCAAAAACTCGGCTCCGTGGCTCCTCCAGTAGCTCCCGCCTTTAGCAACCACAGCCAAAGGCACAAAGCACGCACTGACGTGCAAGAGGTGTTGCCAGCAGAGCGGGCAGCAAGGGCACACAGGCAGGCACCAGAAGCATTCAACATGCTGCCAGTCTGCAGAGCAGGAAAGCCAGGAACAGACAAAGCTAAACCCCACAAGTTCACTGCTCATGCCAGTGCTTCCTGGGCAAGGCGTCTGACGCCAACACAGAACGAACCTGTAATTAGTACAGAAGGGAGAAGGAACAACACCCAGCTGTTCTCTGCGTCCAGTCACTACAGGGACTGACTCACTGCAAGGCCAAGGCCAACCTTCCTCAGACTGGGCAAGCCAAGGTCAGTGAGATGGAGCCAGGCTGCTTGTGGGATGGCCTCTGGGTGACTGCATCCACAGAGTTCAAGTTCAGGGCCACAGTGCCTTGTAAAGGCCCTCAGAGGAAGCAAACTGGTCATCACAAATGAAGAATGGCCTACTTAGAATCATTTCCATACAAAATTTTCACAAGGTAACAGAAGTAAGCCATAAATACCTTAATCTAAAAAACAGAAATAAATAATAAACTCTAGAATTACAAACAACTGTCTTTCTTTTTCCTCAGTAAGCAATCTGCAATTGTATTTAAAGACAGAAAATACTACCAGGTTTTCTTCGCCTAGTCAGTCCTTTTGGGGTAATTTCTTTTCTGTTCACAAAAGCAGTGCATGTTTCATTTCATACAGTTTAGAAAATGAAATCTAAAAAACCTAACGAGCAGTGGTCCCTGTGGCACAGCAGGTGAGACCACCACTTGGGACAGCGGCACCCCATCTGCAGTGCTGGGGACCCAGTGCTGCCTCCACCTCGGCCTGAGACTCAGTTTGCTGCTAACACACCCGGGGGTCCCCGTCACTGAGACCCCAGCTGATCTCTCGCTCTGGCTCAACCTCAGCAGCATACTTGCAGAGTGAATCAGCAAACAAACAAACTCTCTCTGTTGCTCTGGCTTCCAAATAAAGCTGGATAAGTAAACCTTAAAAATTAAAAATCTAAGGAAACAATCAGGTCACTTAAATTCCTCCCCAACCTGGGGAATATTTATTTCTGATAGAAGAAACACCTCTGAAGAGATCTGTACAAGGCCAAACGCAGAACTGCTACAAGAAGACAATTATGCTAGGTGCTCGTGTTCACCTTAGCAAACTTCTTGTGCCACTGACAACTTCCGACTTAGCCAGGTCCACAGATTACAGTGCCAGTGGGAGGCTCACTTTTGGCTTCATTAATTAACACGCCGACAATGACCGATCGCCCTGCCACCACTTCTGCTGGAGAAAGCCAGCGGCCACAGCCCTCAGCAGACTCACCAGGCAGGTGGCCACCGCCAGCGCTTCCTCGTGCCGCCCAAGCCGAGCCAGACAGCGGGCCTGGCCTTCCCAGACATCCCTCTGCATGGCAAAGTTGGTCAGTGACAATTTTTCCGCGATGCTGGAATACTCCTGCAGTGCTGCCTGCCAATTATTTGGAAAATACAAGCCATGAACAGAAAGGAAGAAAGGGAAGGTGGGCAGCGCCCTCAAACAACTGGGCCCCCTCTAACAGCATGCCCGCCTGGGAGGGTGGCACAGGGTGGAGAACTGACCAGGCACTGACGCCCGCATCGCCACTACTGTGCTGGGTCACCTTTCCACCAGCAACTAATAAGAGGATTCTGGCAAAGAGGAATCATGAGGGCACTGCAGCAAATTCTGCGAGAAGTGGAATTAAAAGACAGGCTTTTTTGATGCAGAAACATTTAAAGTCCATTCAAGGATTCTGGTAAAACACATTTCCACAGGCTTTTTTGCAGCCCCTTCACGTGTCCGGTTTCACAGCCTCTGCACCACAAGAAACTTATCTTTCCATTCCGTTCTCTGCAGACATTCCGAGTCCCTCACACACACAGCCACCAGTGAGTTCTTGGCTTTTTCCCGTAGCTGGGGGCTTGGCTCCTGTCGCCACGAGGAGCCTGGGCAGCTGGCAAGTAAAAGGAGGCGACAGAGAGCCTGGGGAAAATAGACCTAAAGATCTCTGGTGGAGTTAGAAACCCATGGGGCCTGGAGCCACGCAGAAACAGGGGAACCTGGGAGGGTACAATGCTAACTGCCCGTCACCAAAGACAAAACCTGCCTTCGTAAGCAAGCCCCACCCAGCCAGTACGCTGCTGGCTGCTGCCACTGACAAGCCAGTGCCCACACCAGCGCCGCCCTGCACCGTGAGCCCTACCTCATATTCACGGCGGCGGTAGGCCAGGTCCCCTCGGAACTTCTTAGTACTCAGGGCCTCCACATCATCACTGCTCTCTGTTTCTTCGCAGAACCACTGGAAATTGTGAAAACGCCACGTTACAGAGTGAGGCTGTGGGGGCCCATCTCAAGCTTGGAAGCATAACCAGCTAAGCCTCCAACAGAACACACCTCTCCAGGATAAGCCTCAGTGGAAAAGTGTAAGAGAGAAGCAGCTGAGACAGGCAGACAATTTCAAAGATGCCCGAGGGGTCAGCAATTATGGCACAGCAGGCCAGCTGCCAGATAGTGTCCTGGGAGAGAAGCAGCCGAAGATGGCCCAAGTGTTTGGGCACCTGCCCAGCCATGGCAACTGCAGCAGCCTCTTAGACAGGAGACCACTGCAGCCCCGCCCTTCTCTGCACCCCCATCTCCTTCTCTGACTTTCAAATAAATAAATAAATCCTTTGAAAAAAAAAAAGAGGGCCTAGTTTTTATTAACACTGCCACAGCATAGGGCAAGAACGGTACCTCTTTCACCTCTCTTAAAAAGCCACTCAGCAACGTACAGCTGCATCAGCAGCATTTCCAACAGGGGCTGTGGTGCCTGGCAGCCGCCACCTGACCACTCCAGTTCACACTGGTTCATGCAAGTGAAGCATGTTCGCCAGCGGGGAGACCATGGAGAGGATGAAAGAGCAGGGCACCAGTCCTTGTGGAAGGAATTACAAAAGCGCTGTGCTACAATGAAAATGTTGCAAAGGGAAAAAAAAGAAAGGAAAAAGGATAGCAGAACCTAAGCAGAGAAGATATAAATTAAGGCTGAAAAGTATAACCAAGACTGCAGGGATTAGGCAAAAAAGGCAGGGTGAGGGGCACAGCATGGGGGCAGAGAATTGGAAGGTTTCTGCTGGCTTGATTTTAGACACTCCAGAAACTCCTCTGACCACACTGTTCTGCCTAAGCACAACTAGGCCAGCTGCGGCAGCCCCACGGGAGGCAGAGTCTTGGACATACCAAGCATGTGTGAAGACACGATGGCCAGCAGGAAGGGCCCTCCCACTGCCCCTTCCCCGCATCCTGGCCCTGCCCCTGATCCCCGCTACAGGAGGGAGCTACACCTTCCCACCGTCTCCTTCACTTGTCACAGAAAGCTCAGAACTCCGGCTTAGGGTCCAGGATCTGCTGACACCCCAAACCAATCAACCCTGCAATCAAATATCAGACCAATGGAAGAAAAGTTTGAGGAAACAGTTCCATTTGCTTTTCTAATTTAAAAATATTTTGAGAGTTACAGACAGACTTGTAACACAAAGTCCACATTCCCATCATCAGTTCACTCCCCAAAGGCCTGCCTGACTGGGGCTGGGGCCGAGGCTCGGGCTGGGACTGAAGTCAGGGCTGGGGCTGGGGCTGGGGCCGAGGCTCGGGCTGGGAACTGAAGTCAGGGCTGGGGCTAGGGCCAGGCTGGGCTTGGGGACAGCCAGAACAAGGAATTCAATCTGGATCTCTATGTGCATGGTGGATGTCCGGCTGCTGGAGCCATCATCACTGCCCCCCAGGGTATGCCCTGCCAGGAAGCTGGAAAGGGGAACCAAAGTGCAGGCACACCAGCCAGCTAACACCTCACCCCAGGGACCAAACAAGGAGCTTTCTCTTGATTTAAACCAGAAAAGTGACGCTGAAACTCCTTGACTGTTAAGTAAAACACCGAGGTTCTAGGCAAAGTGCTCTTGAGTGGTGGGTATCTCTGCACTGAGCAAAGCACCCGATGCTCACTTCACGCCCAGTCCCAAGCATGCCAAGTCACAGCTTCTGGGCACGAGCGTTCTGATGCACTGGCTGAGCCACCACAGGCAGCCCCATGTCCTCTATCCCAGTGAGCACTCGGGTTTGTGTCCCGGTTAACACGGCTTTCCTGCTGGTGCACACCCCAGGAGGCGGCAACAGTGGTTCATGTAGTTGAGGTTCAGGCCCCACTTCGGCCCAGCCCAGCCCTGGCTGCTGCGTGCATTTGGGGAGTGAGCCAGCAGATGCAAGACCCATCTATCTCTCTGCCTTTCAAATAAATAAAATGTTAAAACCAAAACAAATTGAGCCTGGCGTTGTAACCTAGTGGTTAAAGTTCTCACCTTGCATAAGCCGGGATCCCATATGGGATCCAGTTCTAATCCTGGCAGCCCTGCTTCCCATCCAGCTCCCTGTTTGTGGCTTGGGAAAGCAGCTGAGGACGCCATAAAGCCTTAGGTCCCTGCTAGTACGTGGGAGACCCAGAAGAGGCTCTGGGCTCCTGGCTTCGGATCAGCTCAGGTCCGCCTTTGTGGTCACTTGGGTAGTCTATCAAAGGACAGAATATCTTCCTTTCTGTCTCTCCTCCTCTATATATACCTGACTTTCCAATAAAAATAAAATATTAAAAAAAATCAACTTGGGGCCAGCATGATGGTTCAACTGGTTAATTCTCTGCCTGCAAGCACCAGCATTCCATATGTGCACTGGTTCAGGTCCTGGTTGCTCCACTTCCCATCCAGCTCCCTGCTTAGTGGCCTGGGAAAGCAGTGTAGGATGCCCCAAAGCCTTGGGACCCTGAACCTGCATGGGAGACCAGGAAAAGGCTGCAGGTTCCTGACCTCAGGTTGCCTTAGCTCCAGCCACTGTGGCCACTTGGGGAGTGAACCAGCATACGGATGATCTCTCTCTCTCTCTTCTAACTCTGCCTTTCCAATAAAAATAAATAAACCACTAAAAACGAAAATTACAACTGCCTGGCCCTATTTCTCAAGGAATCACCTGAATATCCACACCCTTGTTATCTTGGCAACGCCTGCTTCTCTCCCTGGCCAGCGCGTGCCCTGGAGAAGGCTAGGAACCCCTTTTTTCTGCTCTCCCTTTAAGTGCTTCACCCACACTGTCCTCCGTCACAGTATGCTTCAATCGGCCAGTTTTCAAGCATCCTTCAAGTGGCCATGACCTTAATGGCTTTCAAATGACGGTTTCTGTCCTACATAATCTGCAGGGCTGCGAAGAATTCACACAGGGGACGCCTCAAAATACCCCCTAGAAGGACAGAAAAGCGTGGACACATTGCAGTGCCCGGCTCAGGCAAGCAGGCAGGGCCAGCAGCCACCTTCTGAGCCAGGCTCCTGGGAGACGAACAGGCCTTAAGACTTTTCTGGCTTAGTGTATGAGCAGGTTTACCTCAAAACAAATTGCCAAGCCAAAGGATTCTGCTCTACAAGGACACGGCACCCACTGGCCCCGGACGGGGTGTTTCTGTATACAGTATCTCCCGGAAGGATCAGCAGCAACTCCTTGACCCAGCAAGCGCTCTCTTCCCAAAGACAACCGACCAACCGACCAACGCAGGTCCTGGTTCCTACCCAGAACTTCCTCAGGCCCCAGCACAAGCCTTCCCAGGCCCATCTCTGCTAGGGGTCCCTGAAGCCGACTCTGAGAGACTGCCCAGCGTCGGGAAAAAATGAGGCAAATAAAATTTCTAGGAAGTACCCGTGCCCAGCATCTGTTCAGTCCAATCCTTGTAGGGGGAAGAAATGCCAACAACATGGGAAAGGCAAAGCAGCACAGCGTCCCCAGCACCTCGGCTGCGGGTGGGGAGGTAACACGCAGTAATCCTCCAACTCAGCACCGCTCGCGGGGCGCCGGCTCTGTCTCCGCACGGGTCACGCCCCGCAGCGGCCATCGCGTGGACAGCCGGCGAGCGGCAAACAGAAGCTGCACGTGGGAGGGGAGGAAACACCAAGCTGATAGAAAGAGAGGACCAGGAAAGACTTCCTGGAGGTGGCGCGTTTAGGATGCGTCTAGCAGTGTGACGGAGGGGTCAGTGGCGGCAGCGGGGCTCGCCCGGCCTGCAGGGCGGGACGGGCCGCTGGACCCGGGAAGGCGACCGATGCTTCCCGCAGCGCTCACGGCAAGAGCCGACCCGAGGGCAGGCGGGCCGTCGGCGGCTTGGCCCGGCCTCTCACCTGCGGCTCGCAGCGCTTAGCGCGGTAGGGCGCGGGCGGCCCGAGCCTCCGCTCCGGTCTCTCTTCGAACACCGAATCCTCGAACTCGCCGCCGAACAACCAGCAGCCAGACTCCATCGGCCGCAGTCCACCCGCCGGACACCAAGAAGCGGCCGCGCCCACGTGCGGACCAAGCGGAAGGGGCGGTGCCGTCGCCGGGAACGCGGCATGTCGGGAGTTGTAGTCTTTGGGAAGGGCCCGCGAGCTGTGTGGCCAGCGGCTGGCTGGGGAGTGCAGGTTGAGCACAGGATTATTCCCACTCACGAATTGACAGGACCCTAGCCTAAGGGTTTGACTTCCGTGTGCCCGGAAACGGACAGAGCCGTCCAATGACAATTTCATTGCATTGTGTTAAGTACTGTTTTTCCACGTTTTGTCTTCTACCAACTGTGTGAAAGGCACAGTCAGTCGCATTTTGCAAATATTGGGGCTGGAAAACGTTAAGTGCCTTGCTCAGGACCGGTTATTACTGGGCGCAGAACCAGGAAATCCAGAAATGACTCGGTGTCCCTATGTGTCTGGAGAAGTGCCACCATCACCAACACCAAAGGCCAGGGTCAGGCAGGCATTTACAAAACCCAAAGCGCAGAAATGTTCTCTGGGGACGCCGGTTGGAGTGAAACACCAAGCCCAGAATTCCAAGACTGGCCTTTCCTAGCATTCCTACACCTTCAGGCGCTTTTCTTTGGAAACTGGACGTTGTTAAGCACGGGCCAGCACTACCGCTCTGTCACGTCCCGTACCAGGGACTCAACGTGGAGGTTCACCCAGCTGGCCTCTCTCCCCCAGGCCTCCACCACCATTTGTCTCGCAAGTTTTTTCTTTCAACCCAATTTTCTACTCCACAATCTCACCCTAGGGGAACTTGATTTATTCCCCCTTGGGTTCAAAACCCATCTCTGTGCTGACTACTCCTGGAATCCAAACAGCTCCAGTTGTCCAGCTGTCCAGCTGTCCCGTTGTCCAGCCCCTTCGTGTGCAGGCTCCAGGCGTTCAGCCTCCAGCCTTTAGCTACCAGAAATCATCACAAGCTTTTGCGCAAACATCCAATTGTTTTGTTTTTACTTCATGGTTAAAGATTACAAACACAATTCTAAAAAACATTTTACTTTAGAGAAAACATTCTCAGCAAGCCATTACTCATTCAAACCTGCAGTCACCCGGCTGAAGCCAGGAACGTCACGGTTGGCAGCACATCTGGTTACATAGTGATAGGCGAGTTCCTTATATCCAAAATCAATTTTTACTAAACTTAAACTAATATTATGTAAAAATCAGGCATGCAAAATTAGCAAGAAAGCTTACAAATGAAAGGCATTTATAAAGGCACATATCATAGATTCTTATTAAATCTTATAATCAATCATACACTGACTACCATCACCTTCACCTAGTGCTGATTCAATTGTTTTTTGTTCTTTGGTTAAAGGGCAATGGGAAGCATCAGGGCAGCTCGACCTTTCTATGAATGGAAAGCCTTCACAAGAAACTTCTTTTCATCTTTCCAAACTATTTTCTTTCCCTAAATGTAAGTGCCAATATAAGGTAGAAATGTCAAACCATTTTCCTCAGTGGCCTCACATTTCAGGGGCTCACCTCCCTCTTAGAAGATGTCCTATGTTCTTTCTGCTTTACGTGGTGAGAAGCCAAAATGTGTCATTCCATGTAATGCAGCAGTTCGAGGCTGCACAGTAAATAAACTCTTTGTACCTCCATAATTGTCATATGGTTCTAAGATATTATCAAGCCATTTCTTAAGGAGAACATTATGTGTCTTAGAGTAAATTCTAGGACAAAGGTGGGTACACATAAGACATTTGGGAACAGGGTGGGCTCAGTTGTACTACTGTATGCTTTTAGCTGTGTCTCATTGTCTTAAGTTACTGAAAACCCTTTTACCATAAAATGATTGATTAGGGCCCAGTGCAGTGGCCTAGCCGCTAAAGTCCTCACCTTGCACACACCGGGATCCCATTAGGGCACCGGTTTTAATCATGGCAGCCCTGCTTCCCATCCAGCTCCCTGCTTGTGGTCTGGGAAAGCAGTCGAGGACGGCCCAAAGCCTTGGGACCCTGCACCCGCGTGGGAGACCAGGAAGAGCTACTGGCTTCTGGCTTCGGATCGGCGCAGCACCAGCCGTTGCGGTCACTTGGGGAGTGAATCATTGGACAGAAGATCTTCCTCCCTGTCTCCTCTCTGTATATCTGACTTTGCAATAAAAATAAGTAAATCTTTTTAAATATGATTGATAAAATCAGTTTCAGGCATTATAGCAGTTTCAGAAATCACATTTGCAGAGAAACAACATCCTCAAGAGAATTCCCAGAAACATCAAAGAAATGATTGAGTGTCCACACAATGGAGTGAGGCAGCAATGAGGTGATTATAGAGGTGCAACCAGAAACTCCTTGTAGCCTTGCCAACAGGGGAGCAGGTCTCCTTACACCTTTGCATGGTTTCCCACACTAATTCACTGCCCAAATACGAAAGTTGGGGATGGGCCAAGACCAAAGCAGGAGCCTGGAACTCATTCTGGGTCTCCCACATGGATTCTACGTTCTTGAGCCATCACCTGTTCCTCCTCCCACCCCAGGAAACCAGAATCAGAGTCAGAATGCAGTCATTCAAATGTCGGATGCAGGTAGGTATCCCAAGCAGTATTTAACACTGCACCAATTGCCTGCCCTAAAACACCCACTTTTTAAAGATTTTATTATTTATGATGTTTACATAATTGATCAGGGTGGGAAGGGTCAAGGATCAGGGGATAGTGGATGAGACCCTTGTTTACACATTTTCTTCTTCTTCTTCCCATGTTTGAGGGAGATGGGGGATACAAAAGGAGAAACCATGTGCAGCATCCCAACCACCACATTACGGGGGATGGGGAACTGCCACCCAATGTCAGCTGCTGTTTGGGCCATCCGCTACTGCTTTCCCAGGTGATAAACAGGGAGCTAGATGGAAAGCGGAGCAGCTGGGACACGAACCAGCAGCTATATGAGGTCCCAATGCTTACAGGCAGAGGATTAGCCAATTCAGCCATTAAATTGGCCCAATTCAAACCCTCCTTTCAGAATGCAGGATACAATAGTAAATTCAGACAGCCCTGATCCTTGCTGCCACGGAATCTAAGTTGTACTGGGAAAGGAATAAACTTGTCCATGTTCTTGGTGTGTGACCCTGGTCCTTTACAGGGAGCAGAACACATCTTATTCACATAAGAGATCATGGAAATATTTAATAATTTACATATTATTAAATGTCTGTTTGACGGTTATCTAAAGGACCGACACAAGATGTTACATCTCTGATTTGCCCAACTTGGATCAAAGATCAATGAGCTCTGCTCAACAATACTGCAAAAAGAATAAGCAACCTGTGCACTCCGGAGGTAGATGAATAC
The DNA here is from genome assembly GCF_030435755.1 of Ochotona princeps. Classification (NCBI taxonomy): domain Eukaryota; kingdom Metazoa; phylum Chordata; class Mammalia; order Lagomorpha; family Ochotonidae; genus Ochotona; species Ochotona princeps. The sequence continues at coordinate 14,616,633 of NC_080840.1, read as the reverse complement.
AGTGAGACATACAATACAATAGGTTACGAAGGCCTGGAAGGTAACATTGGGGGAGAATTCTTTGATAAATTAGGAAGAGTAAAAATAGCAGTGTGTATGGAAGAATTTACAATGTCAAGCATATGCTGAGGGCATGATGTAAACTCACACACACACACACACACACACACACACACACACACACACAAATCTAAGAAGACCCTAAGCTTTCCCTTTGAGACACCTGTTAGAACACCACAACACAGAGCCAGTGGAGAAGGGAGATGTGTACTGCTATTCGTTTTTCCAATGTGGTGCTAAAATGTCTATGTAAAGCGATGACGCAGGCAAACAGACACATCCAAACTAGAAAGGGTATCTATTTACAGGTGACATGATCCAATGGACAGAAAAACCCCAAAGAACTCACAAGAAAGCTCCAGATGGGCCCAGCACAGTCCTCACCTTGAATGTGCTGGAATCCCACCCCATATGAGCGCCGGTTCTAATCCTGGCAGCCCCACATCTCATCCAGCTCCCTGCTTATGGCCTGGGAAAGCAGTCGAGGACGGCCCAAGGCCTTGGGACCCTGCACCCAAGTGGGAGACCCGGAAGAGCTCCTAGCTTCTGGCTTCGGATCGGCTAAGCTCTGGCCATTGCACTGGCTTGGGGAGTCAATCAATGAACCGAAGATCTTCCTCTCTGTCTTTCCTACTTTATGTATATCTGACTTTTCAATAAAAATATATTTTTTAAAAAGCAAAGCTACCAGAGCTATTAAATAAATTCAGCTAAGTCGCAGATTACAAGCACAACAAAAATCATTTGTATATATATATAATATATATATATTTGTTGTATATATATAATCAGTTATATATATCAGCAATGAATAATTTGAAAAGGAATTTAAGAAAGCAATTCTGTTGGGCCCGGCGGCGTGGCCTAGCGGCTAAAGTCCTCGCCTTGAACGGCCCGGGATCCTATATGGGCGCCGGTTCTAATCCCGGCAGCTCCACTTCCCATCCAGCTCCCTGCTTGTGGCCTGGGAAAGCAGTCGAGGACGGCCCAATGCATTGGGACACTGCACCTGCGTGGGGCACCCAGAAGAGGTTCCAGGTTCCCGGCTTTGGATGGGCGCGCATCCGCCCGTTGCGGCTCACTTGGGGAGTGAATCATCGGACGGAAGATCTTCCTCTCTCTCTCTCCTCCTCTGTGTATATCTGGCTGTAATAAAATGAATAAATCTTTTAAAAAAATAATAAAACACAGAAGAATATACTTAACTACATGGTGAAAGGCGCAGGTGTTCGGCCTAGTGATTAAGATACCACTGGGTAGTGCCAGCACTGTGGCATAGTGGGTTAAACCACTGTTTTCTATGCCAGAATCCCATATCAGAGTCCTGGGTAGGGTCCTATCTGCTCTGCTTGAGGTTTAGCATTCCTGTTGATGTGCCAGGGAGGGCGGACTACGGCTCAGACCTGGGTACAGTTCCTGACTCTTGGCTTCAATCTGGCCCAGCTCTGGAGTGAACCAGCAGATCTTGTCTGTCTTCTCGACATTCTACCTTTCAAGAAAACAAACATTAAGTTTAAAAATCCATTTGCGACGCATCCCATACCAGAGTCTCTGAGTTAAAGTCCTGGCCCTGCTCCCTACTCCTGCTCCCTGCTTCCTGCTAACATGCCCCCTGGGAGGCAGCAGGCGATGGCCCAAGAACTTGCCTCCAAGCCACTCATCGGGGAGACAGATGGAGCGCTCAGCTCTGGCCTGTCCTAGACCCAGCTAACTAAATACTTCCTGCAAAAGGCAAAAGACTTGCACACTGCAAACTACAAAGCATGGTTGAAAGAAATTAAGCCCTAAACACATGGATGACGTTCTGTGGTTATGGACAGGTCTGGTTAAGATATTGATACTATCCAATCTACAGATACAACATAATCCCCTTTTAAGTGGATAGGCTAACCCCCAATTTCATGAAATCAGAAGGGGAGCCAGACTGTCAGGATTAATTGAACAGATGAGAAGATGCTTAATGGAGAAATGATTTTATTAATCTACTTCACGGCCATCATCCACTTTCAGGATGACGCTGTTTGCTTAAGAATACACAGCCTTTTACATCCCAAAAGAACCCGGGCGTAACACAAAGCTTTCATTAATCCTTACCTAATGTAACCTAGCAGTTTTTAAAATAATTCTTCTTGTGTTAGCAAAACTAAAGAAGAAATGGGGGAGAGAATATATAAACAGTCTTCATTTGCTTTGATTCATCACTTGTAACTCATAGACGGAAAGAGGAAAAGGTGGTATTGGGGCCAGGGATGCCCTCTTCTGTTATTTGTAACCAGAGGGGGGCAGCTCAGAAAGACAGCACCGCGGAATTCGCTCTGCCGCTTGGTGTCCCAGGCTTAGTCACAAACCCACGTGTTCCTGACCTGTGAATAGCTCTCTCGTCCACCGATGCACTCAGCTCCTTCACCAGGAATGAATCAACAGATGGAGCATCTTCCTCTCTGTCTCTCCTCCTCTCTGTATACCTGATTTTCCAATAAAAAAAATTACATCTTTAAAAAAATATATATAGCAATACACCCGGACCTTGGATTTGGTCATGGATTCTTAGATTTGATAGCAAAAGCTCAAACAATAAAATAGAGAAATACAGAACACTTTTGCACAACAAAGCATATTATCACAAAACTGAAAGTACAACCCACACAACAGGGAAAATACAGCCAGTTCTCACTATTCACAGTAATTGTGTTCTAGAATGTAACTGCAAACACTGAATTAGCATGTTGAACAAAGGTTTCTCAGGTTAAGGATCTAAGAGTCTGGGTCTGGTCACTTTATTTTCATCAACAGATCAATACATAACATTGTTTTACATGAATTCATAACATTAAACTGATGGCCAACAGTACTAGAAAGTATATATTTAATGACATTTTTTTAAAAGATTTTATTTATTATTTTTACTGGAAAGGCAGATATACAGAGAAGAAAGATAAAGGAAGATCTTCCATCTGTTGGTTCACTCCCCAAGTGACCGCAACGGCCAGAGCTGAGCTGATCCGAAGCCAGGAACTAGGAGCCTCTTCCAGGTTTTCCACGCAGGTGCAGGATCCCAAGGCCTTGGGGCCATCCTCGACTGCTTTCCTAGGCCACAAGCAGGGAGCTGGATGGGATGTGGGGCTGCCAGGATTAGAACTGGCGCTCATATGGAATCCTGGCACGTCCAAGGCAAGGACTTTAGCCGCTAGGCTATTGCGCCGGGCCCATGACTTTGGTTAAAAAAAGTTTGTTTTTATTGGAAAGGCAGATTTACAGAGAAGAGAGACAAAGATGACAAACAAGACCTTCTGTCCTCTGCTTCACTCAAGCAATGGCTGGAGCTGCACCAATCCAAAGCCAGGATCCAGGAACTTCTTCCTGTCCTACTACATGGGTGCAGGATCCCAAAGCTTTGGGCCATCCTTGCTGCTTTCCCAGGCCACAAGCAGGGAGCTGGATGGGAAGTGGAGCAGCTGCAGCACAGTCAACATCCATATGGGGTCCCTGTGTGTGAGGCGAGGATTTAGCCACCAAGCCGTTGCATCAGGCACGCCCCCTCCAGTGACATTTATGTAATAAGTACTGCCTCCATAGTGCACGTGACAATCTTGGATGATGGCAGGAAGGGGGTGTGGCACAGTAAGTGAAGCGGGAACTTGAGATAATCGCATTCCATGATCAGAATTCTAGCTTGAGTCCTGACTACTCCACTTCTTACCAGGTTCCCTGCTAATGTTCCTGGGAAAGCAGCAGATGATGGCTCAAGTGCCTGGGTCCCTCATCACACAGGAAACTTGAAGTTCCGTGTTTCTGGCCTTGACCCCACCCAGCCCTGGCTATTGTATTTGGGGAATGAAAGAGCAGATGGAAGATCTCTGTCTCTCCCTCTATCACTGAGTCTTTTAATAAACACATTTTTATAAAGAAAATTCTATAAGTATTCATTTTGCAGTCACACATTTCAAATTTGCATATACAGATTCAGTGAATATTGAAAATTGACTACATTTGCAAACTATATATCTGGTGAAGCAGTAATATCTAGCATATATAAAGAACTCTTAAAACTTAACTAAAATCTGGGCAAAGGGACTGGCACTGCAGGGCATCAATTTAAGCTGCTTTCTCTAAGGCCAGCTCCCATATGAGTGCCTATTTCAGTCCTGACTGCTCCTCTTCAAAATCTGGTTCCTGTTACTAGGCCTGGGAAGGCAGTGGAAGACTGCCCAAATACTTAGGCCCCTGCCACCCATGCGGGGGACCCCGTTGGAGTTCTAGACTCTGGCTTCAGCTTAGCTGGGCTCCAGCCTCTGGCGAATGAACCAGTGGATCTCTCTGTGTGTCTCTACCTCTCCAAGCAACTCTTTCCAATATATGAAACAAATCTTAAAAGAAAAAAAAAACTGGATAAAGTACTTGAACAGACATTCCTCCAAGCAGATGCAAAAACGGTCAATAGTCACATGAAAAGATGTAGGATTTTTTTTTTTTTAAGATTTATTTGACTTGAAAATTAGAGTTACACAGAGTGAAAGACAGAGGGCTCTCCCATCCTTGGGTTCACTCCCTCAACGGCTGCAAAATCCAGAGCTGGATGAGTCTGCAGGTGGCAGTCAGGAGCTTCCTCTGTGTCTTCTACTTGGGAGCAGGGATGAAGGCTTTGGGACATCCTTCGCTGTTTTCCCAAGGCATCAGCAAGCAGCGGGGTTAGAGGTACAGCAGCCTGGACTAGAACCAGTATCACAGGCTCCTCAAAAAGATTTTTACTTTGATCTGCATTTCCTTAGTGATTAATGTCTTTATACTATGTGAATTACATAATAATTTTCTTAAAATGAAAGGAGTTGGCAAGGATGTGGAGAAACCGAGACCCTGCTTGTGCAATGCCATAAGGTACAGAGGCCGAGCACCGTGGAAGTTTGGTGGCTCCTTCAGAAGATCAACACAGAATGACTATGACTCAGTAATTCCACCCCTAGCTATACACTGGAATGAACTAAAAATGAGGACTCAGATTTCCATACAGGCGTTCACTGCAGCATTATTCACAATAGGCAAAAGGTAGAAAACCCAAGTTCCCATCAACAGATGAATACACAAAATGTGGCCCACAAGCACACAATCAGTGAGACACCAAAGGAAAAACAGTAAAATAGATGAGACATCGAAGGAAAAACACTGGTGTTTCCCCTTATTTGCAACTGTCCACTCCAAAGAGTCAGGAAGTACAGCAGAGGTTACTAGGCCTGGGCTTGGGGGATGCACAATTATTGCTTACTGGTTATAAGTTTCTGCTTGGGGCAATGAAAAAAGTTTGGAAATAGGGTGATAGTTGTATAACACTGTGAATATAATTAGTGCTACTGAATTATACATTTTAAATGGCCATAAAGGCGAACTATGTTTTATATATATATATATATATATATATAACATATATATAACATTATAACATACAGGACCATAATTTTAGAAAATTGATCCAGTTATTGGGAAAAAAAATCACTGAAAACTCTAATCACTGCTATCTTTTATTTTGTATACAAGGACACAATCAATAGAGAAGGAATCTTTTGCCTGTCAAATAAATATATTTGAAAGCTAACAAACATCAGAGTAGAATTTTATCAAACCTACCAAAAATGGAAAAGTTGATTAATGGTGACATTTTGAATTTTAAAAACATGAAAATTGCTGTAAAACAAAACTCAGACCACATTAGTAATGGTTTAGAAAAGGGAGCAATTTAATCAGTATAATACATAGTGCTTTAAGAAGTCTTTAAATGTGTAAAAGAAAAACAGCTTAGTGCATTCAATTATTACAGTCTTTATGTTGTCTCTTCTTTTTATTAAAAAGTTAACAGTAGTATGAAAAGAGCCACCCACAAAGCCAGCTGTTTGAGTGGAGAACTCAGCTAAACTGCAGCATTTTGGAATTACTAATAAAGCTATAGTTAAAAATAAAAAGTTTATCTAAATGAAAGCAGCATGCATACTCAAGGCTTTTTTGTAACATTTTAATTAGGTGACAAACATTTAACCAAGAGCTGAACATTTATTATTAATTAAATTAGATTATATAAACTGGCCAAGCCTACTACATCTGATCATTCAGAAAAAACATTTTAAAAGCCAGAGCTAATTAAACTGAGCGTTTCTTCTGTGAAGAAAGTACATTTTGCAAAATGGTCCTATGATCACAAAACAGAGGTCCTTCTCAGCATGAATGAACAGCACCGGTCTTGGCAGAATTTCTCAGTGAGCCTGAGCATTCAATCTCCTGACACAGTGACAGGTAACGGCTAACATTCCCATGATTCAAAGCATCAAGCTAACTTAACTTATTATGACCAGTTCAGAATTTCTATTCATAGACATTGTTATGCAAAGCAGAATTTCATAAAGATATCATTCTTGGAAGTTTTGAATTGACACCTGTATGCATACTTCTGCTTTCCATATGATTGTAAGGAAATCACGTATTTACTATATGATTATTTCTTCACATTTTTGGTACAGTATTCATTTCAGTTTCACCCTATCCAAATTCTTACGCCAGTTTCTTTTCATTCTTCGACATTATCTTCAGTTTAATAAAAAGCAATTCAGCTTCTAATGAAAAAAGTAAAAGAAGTATTACAAATGGAAATAGTGGTATTCATGAATGTGTTTCATGAAAGATCCAATCATCAAGAGCCAATGAGCTCCCCAAATCTTACTGCTTCAATATAATTTAATAGGTTGTTCTTAGACTTTAAGTTGTATAAGCCCATGCACAATTTCTAATCCCAATGCAGGGCCTGATAAATAAGAGACACAGAAATAAATCATAATTCAATTCTTTCCCCCCACCCCATTTCTAGCAACTTTTACTCCATAAAACGTTTGGTCACTCAAAGCTGCAAGTTTAATCACATATCAAAGACATATCCAGGCAACAAAGCCCATCTTACCAGACACACAGTAGTAAGCTGGACCAAGGAGGAGGGCAAGCTCCAGTGGTCATGAAACCCCTCAGAAAGTCTAAGATTTAGAATGTCTCCATTGTATCAGAATAAAAATGTATTAAAACTTGACTTTTTTTTTTACAAGTTTTTTAATTAGTGTTCTATTTACATTGCAGAACTTCCGCCAACTGCAATAGTTTAACTTTGGCACAAGGTTAAGTTCCATTACTTTTGGATATTGGATCCTGTGTTTTGAGAATCTGCATGTCCCAAAACGTTTTCAGTGTCATCAAAGACTTAGCCCATTCACAGTTAATCAGACATCTTGAGCTGAAGAATTGATTCTCCTTCCATGTTTTAGGCAGCTATAAAAGAAAAACATTATAAAAAAACACACAAAAAATGTAAAGAAAACTTCAGTTTTGCTATGTGTAGACACAAGAAGATATCAGTCAACCATGTGAACAGCCTGTGTGTGCGTACTAACACTGAGGGTCACTTGCCCTGTGCAGCACTCAGGGGCACATGGCCTGCCTATGCCAGGCTTGCTGACAGACACAATCATCACATAGTCACTCAGCTCAACGTCATTAGCACGAAGCTCATACTTCATTGCAGTATTTATAGTAAACAGGCTATGAAATCTAAAATTTTCACTTCTTTTTTTTCTTTCTTTTTTTTTCTAACATACAAGACTGACACACGCAAAAGATACACATGTACCTCACTTTCTGCAACAATATTGGGAAGATCTCTGCAACTTTTTAAAAAATTCAATCATTTAAATAAAATAACATAAGAGGAAGTCTATAATAAATTCTCTTAAAGTGAAAAGTTATCTTATTAGGTCAATAGTGGTTTTTCCCTTTTTTAAATAAAGTGTTTAATAATTTTAGACTCTGCATATTTATTCTAAAAGCAAGGCATGGGGTCTGGCTGCCTCTTGCAATGCCAGCATCCTATTTCAGAGTACCCATTAGCATCCCTCGGATCCGGGCGATGTGCCTGGGCAGGCAGCGGAAGATGGACTGAGCGCTGCTCCTGCCACTCACAGCGGAGCCCCAGGCCCGGTGTGGCTGTTGTGCCATTTGGGAAGCAAATCTGCAGAGGGATGATCTCTCTGTCATTCTCTTTCAAATCTATAAATCCACTGAAAGCAAGACATACCTGTATACGTACCATAAAAGTAACACACACCACAAATTTACCAGGTCTTTGAAAACCAGCTTTATGTAAATTTGATGATAATTAGTTTCCATTTCCATTACGGTGTTAACAGGTAACATAAGAATTAACCATGCAAACTTATGTTAAACCAAATCATACCCCCAAAAAATCAATTTTCAGAAGATTGTAACTTCCCAGAAAATCACTGGAGCAACTAATGTGTTGATTTAATCTGGGCTGAGTGTGCATTCTAGTTTAGCAATAACAGAAAGTGCCTGTTAAAAAATATTTTATGCATCTAGGTCAGAAGAAAGCCTGAAGATTTCTGCCAGTGGGAAGCGGAGGGCTGCACTTCAGGATAAAACTTTTTGATTTAACTTTCTGTTAAATCATAAAAACTTTTTCTATGATTTAACTACAGACCTAGAAAATTATTTACACCACTTATTAAAATAGCTTAGTTTTTAAAATTTCATCTGTTTCTCTGCCTTAAAAATGTTAATAAAAACAAAACCTGAAAGAAGACTGCTAAGCAATAAGAACAGTGCCTGGCACATATTAAACTCTATAAATGTTAAAATAAATAAAATCAGGGACCAGACACAGGGAATGGAGGAACTACTGCACAGACTAAGAGCGTATAACAGTCTGGGATGAGGAGGCATGCTCATGGCTGGCGCTAAGGTCCCGTGCCTCGTCCCCCATGGCTGGGGAACGCTAAGGCTCCATGCCTGTCCTCCATGGCTGGGGAACGCTAAGGCTCCATGCCTGTCCCCCATGGCTGGGGAACGCTAAGGCTCCATGCCTGTCCTCCATGGCTGGGGAACGCTAAGGCTCCATGCCTGTCCTCCATGGCTGGGGAACGCTTTGCAGCAGTCCTGGACAGTGACATGTTCTTTGGACCACTGTCAGATACACACACAGATTTCACAATTGCATTCTCTTCAAAAGAGTGGATTTCTATCCTGAAATATTCCAAACTGGTTAGAAAACGATAAAACAAAGTTAGTATACTCCAGAAGTATTAATAATTTAGGTTCTGATTCCAAAACAGAGAATTTCAACTAAACTGAAATTTTAATCAATTTCATCTACAAAATCATTAGGATCTGAGGACTATGCAAAATCTTTTAAATGTAAACCACAGATATTTGTACTTTTAAGACTAAAGAGATATATTTTTAACCAGTGCTAGTTACTAGTAATAGGTTTGTTTCATATCACAAAAAAAGAAAAAAAAGCTGTTAAGGGCTTGGCAGCGTGGCCTGGTGGCTAAGGTCCTCGCCTTGATCCCATGTGGCCGCTGGTTCTAATCCCGGCAGCTCCACTTCCTCTCTAGCTCTCCTCCTCTCAGTATATCTGACTTTGTAATAAAAATAAAATAAATCTTAAAAAAAAAAAAAAAGCTGTTAAGATAAATTTAAGGAAATTTTAGTTTATTTAACACCACATCTGCCATGTGCCTTTTAATCTTTAAGACAGGAGTAATTTATATCACAGTTGCCACAATAGATGCCACCTAAGAAAACATGAATTTATACAGATCTTTGGCTTTTAATAGAAAAAAAATATTGAATAATTTAATACATAAAGCATTTTAAGCTCAAGGAAAAAAAATTACTGAAATTTTGGCAGCAACATAGTGAAAAGACTCATTTTCACCTGGTTTTCTAAAACTGTGTCTTTCCTTTGATACACTTCCTCCTTTTTTTCAGTTTTCGTTTTTTGAATTCTTAGACAAAAAGAAGCTGTGGTGAAGGAGGGTGGCGAGAAATCTGATACCTTTAGTATTTGTAAATCCCACCTCTTACCAGTCTCCTTCCTTCAATAATGAGTAACTTTCTCTTAAAACAAAGTATAACATATCTCATATGAAAAAATAAATACTCAAAGCAATATGAAACTCTACACAGAAAGTAGAACAATCAAATTATACATGACAATCTTCCTCGGCCTTTCTGGTGGAACCTTGTTCACTTATTAGGGCAAAGGACAAGTATTTTAGCAAAAAAGGATCACACTAGAGCTAGCTGCTACAACACGGTGATTGTTCCGAACGGAGGTGGCAGACGACACACGAACATGCTCAGATGAAAACACTTACATTTCAGTCATCCGACTTAGAAAGCTTCCGCTTCACGTGCCGGGGAGGCTCCCACGTGTCACTGTCATCTGTTTCTTCGTCATCCTCCAGATCCTGATCATCCGCAGCTTCCTCCTCCTCCTCATTTTCCTCAAACAACTCCATTCCTAACTCTGATCTCCTCTGCCTTTCCGCAAACCACTCTCGGACCTGCTCGTAGCCCATGTGCGATCTGTTAACCAGCTCATCCAGGTCTTGTTCATTCAGAAATTTGTGCTTCAGGTAATAATCCTTAAGTATTGCAGTTCCAGTTTTAAATTTTATAAGTGACGGTCCCCTGTCCCAGTTGTTAATTCTCTTGCCTCCTCTGGGCCGCCCTCGGGGTCTTCCTCTTCCCCGTCCTTTGGGCCTCCCCCTCCCTCTTTTCCGAAGGGAAGACAGGCCATTCAAACCGCTGGAATTGGAGCTCTGATAGTAGTAGTACCATTTCAAGTTTCCGTTTTTCCAAGCATAGCGGGTGTCTCCAAACCAGCTAACGATGTCTGTTCTAGCAAGTCCACTTTCTTCCGCCAACTTGTCATACTCCTCGGCTGAGGGCCATTGCGTCCGGACAAAGGCACTTTTCAGCAAGTGCAACTGCTCAGGGGTTTTTTTACATATCTTGCCTGTACTCCCTGACTTAGGGGCAACGGATTCATCTCCAGGAGAAGTTTCTCCGGCTTCTTCTTTGGAACTGCCCGCATTGTTTTCTTCTACATCTACCTTCTCTTCCTTTAAAGCTTTTGATTTCTTCTTCTCTGTAAACCACGCGTCGATTTCTCTTCTCGTTAGCTTGGTTTGCGCTCGTAACCTATTTAATTCTTCATCTGTCAGTACGGAGCTGTTGAGAAAACTTGCCTGAAGGAGGCGAAGTTGCTCTGCAGTTTTCTCTTTGAACTTTTGGGGTGTGAAGTCAGGAAAAGGGTTCCAGGACTGCTTCTGCTGTGAGGTGGCGACGGCGGGCGACTCTGTGGTTTCATCGCTCGAGTCTATAACGATGGTGCCGGAGGAATCATTGTTGAGATGTAAGCACTGGTTACTCTTGGAATTCCTCTGGTTGTACCTGGTGTCGCTAAACCATTTTTTAATCTCTCCTTTTGTTAGGCCTGTTATTCTCATAAGTCTGCTGATTTCTGAGTCATGGGGAAACTGATTTTTCAGGTAGCTGACTTTTAATTCTGCCAACTGTTCCTTCGTTTTTTTGGCCCGAATGCCAAATGAATCAGGGTTGACCAACGCAGCCTCCTGTTTGGGGTTTTGAGAAGTGGGAACTGCTGCTGTTGCAGGCTTTGTTTCTGCGGCAGGCTGAGCGGCGGGCACCTGACTTTTCTGTACATTCGTTTGATTTGGAACCCCGGCCACTGTCAAGGCTATAGGTGCTGTTACCGGCAAAGTATTTGTTCCAGCCACTTGGGTGAGAACCAGGCCTGGCTGACCAACTATCTGGCATGTCTGTAAAATAGATGGCAAGCCATTACTCCCTGTGGAAACGTGTGTAGGAATAACAGTTATGGTCTGAGGTACAGTATGCACTGTCCCATTGAACTGCTTTCTTCTTGCCTCCTCCACTTCCTCAGGAGTCCAACTAACACCATGTTTTAGACGCTGTGCTGAAAACCATATCTTGATCTGTTCCTCTGTGTATTTTGCTTGAGCAGAGAGAACTGTAATTTCTGACATTGTCGGATAAGGGAATTTGTTGTAGGTGTTCAGCAAGAGGGGATTGTTGTCCAAAGCGGCATGGTAGGTGGGGATGCTATTAACAGGGATTAAGACTTTGGGAATCAAGTTAGAATTCTGCTGAGCAGACACTGCAGTGATCACCTGTGCTAACCCAGGCAGAACTGCTGCTGGGGTCACCATGGTGCTGGCAGTACTCGGATGCACTCTGTTCACAACAGAAGTACTGGTGTTAGATTCAGACGCTGAAGAGCTTGGGTTTTCCACAATTTCTTCATGGTTCGGCTTGACTTCATTCTCTTTCTCTTCGGGAGCGCCCTCCGCCGAATCGTGATGGACTGCAATTCGCTTGCTCTCCACCTTATTTTTCATCATTTTCATGATGGGAGTTTTACTGATAGATATGCCCGAAGAAGAAACCTCTGTAGATTCTGCTTGTTCCGCATTCTCCTCTTTAACAAAACTACCATCAAAAGTCAGATCATTTATTGTTTGCTCAAAGATTGTCTGGTTGTTACGTTTCACCATAGTCAACTTAAAATTATCTTCTCCAGGGTGATATTTCAGATTATGCTCAGAAAGTGCATCATACCTTTTGGTAAGGAAATTGCATTCAACACAAACATAGGATGAATTTAGCACTACATTGGGATGCTCTGAATCCACATGGAAAGTAAACATATTTAGGTCTGGAGTTTGAAAAGTACAATATTTACATTCATAGCCGCCTTCCACTTTCTTACTTTGCTGATTGTCAGAATCTGCAGATTCATGGACTTCTTCCTCACTTGAGATGCTCTCTGGTCTGGTGTTTTCTATAGGTGTGAGGACAGGGGGCCCCTCATCCACATCCGAGGTCAGTTCAAGGTCAGGATCCTGTTCACTGGCAAGGACCATGCACGGTGTTGTTGACTTTCGCCTGCTTGCCATCCTGATTATGGGGGAATCTCAGTGGTGATTCAAAAGCATTGAGGCTTGAAACTATTCAATATTCTTCATTTGAAAACAATGACTTTTGGTTCTTCAAGTCCATTTTTGTGCTCAACAAGTCTCAATAGCAGCGTTTTCATGGTGCAATCAAGTAAAGAGTGTATTACTGGAAGATAAAATACTGCTGAACTGTTGAAATTTTTGAAGCACAAGTCCAATCACCTACATTAAAATAAATGTAAAGATGTTTTCAAATCAATAACTATGATCACGTCAACAAGTTGCAGTTGTGTCTTGCTTAATGAAGTTGTTTAATAGGTAGGCTAGAAAGTGTAGAATATGAAAAGAATCAGATAAAAAGTCTTTATTATATTGTATCTCACTTTTTTAGTAACAGCTTCATTGAGACTGTCTTACCTCATTAATACTTTAAGTCCCTGAAATTTGTATCTTCAACCTAAAGCTCTCACAGTTGAGTTATTTTGGTTAACATCTTATTCATGTCTGCATTTCCACTACCCTCAATTAGATAAAATTCAATGTTTATTCAGTCAAACTAGAATGAATTGGAAAATAGTCGTAGGAAACTCAACAGGGTTAGAAGGCATTACCAAAGAAATCAATAGCTTGGGCCCGGCGGCGTAGCCTAGCGGCTAAAGTCCTCGCCTTGAAAGCCCCGGGATCCCATATGGGCGCCGGTTCTAATCCCGGCAGCTCCACTTCTCATCCAGATCCCTGCTTGTGGCCTGGGAAAGCAGTCGAGGACAGCCCAATGCATTGGGACCCTGCACCCGCGTCGGAGACCTGGAGGAGATTCCTGGTTCCCGGCTTCGGATCACGGCGCGCACCGACCCGTTGCGGTTCACTTGGGGAGTGAATCATCAGATGGAAGATCTTCCTCTCTGTCTCTCCTCCTCTGTATATCTGACTTTGTAATAAAAAAAAATAAATCTTTAAAAAAAAAGAAATCAATAGCTTAAACTTTTAATAAAAATAATTTTTGTTTTCATTTGAAAGCAGAGAGAGGAGCCTGATATAATGGCTCAATTGACTAATCCTCTGCCTGCAAGCACAGGGATCCCATAAGGTGCCAGTTCATGTCCCAGCTGCTCCACTTCCCATCCTGCTCCTTTCTTGTGGCCTGGGAAAGCAGTCGAGGATGGCTCAAAGCCTTGGGACCCTGCACCTGGGTGGGAGACCTGAAAGAAGCTACTGGTTCCTGGCTTACAGACTGATTCAGCTCCAGGCGTTGCGGCCACCTGGGGAGTAAACCAGCAGATGGAAGATCTTTCTCTTTGTACTGCCTCCTCTCTGTAAACCTGTCTTTCCAATAAAATATAAATAAGTTTTAAAAAGAAAGCACAGAGACTTTGAGAGACAGATCTTTCATCTGCTGGTTCACTCCAAATACTAACAATAGCCAAGGCTAGGTTAGCACAGAGTCAGGAAACCTTAACTCAATCTAAATTTCCCGCATGAGTGTAGGAATCCAATTACTTGAGTCATCCGTCACTGCCTTCCCAAACACATCAGCAGAGAGCTGGACTGGAAGTAGAACATATAGGACTTGAACCAGTACTTGTTTCAAGTGGCAGGTTAGCCCAATCACGTTGACCCTGTATCATCAGGAAAACATGGATTAGTCTACGGCCATACCACCCTGAACGCGCGCGATCTCGTCTGATTTCGGAAGCTAAGCAGGGTCGGGCCTGGTTAGTACTTGGATGGGAGGAAAACATGGATTAGGAATGGATGTTTGGTTTGATGACTCAGGTGTCTCCTGGGATATCCACAGCCCATACTGGCGTGCCGGGTTCAAGTGGCAGCTCTCTTCCTGACTCCAGCTTCCACCTTGGAGACCACAGGTATCAGTTCAAGTCACTGGGTCCCTGCCACTCACACAAGACACCCAGACTGAATCCCTACCTGCTGATAAGCCACATTTTTAAAAATGAGTTATTTTTATTGCAAAGGCAGGCCTACATAGAAAAGGAGAGACAGACAGAAAGATATTTCATCTGCTAGTTCACTCCCCAAGTGGCTACAACAGAGCTGAGCCCATCTGAAGGCAGGAGCCAGGAACTTCTTCTGGGTCTCCCACACAGGTGCAGGATCCCAAGGCTTTGGGCCGTCCTCCATTGCTTCCCCAGACCACAAGCAGGAAGCTGGATGAGAAGAAGAACAACCATGACATGATTCGGTTCCTGCATGGGATCCTGGCACTTGTAAGGTAAGGATTAACCACTGAGTCATCATGCCAGGCCCTGTAATAAGCCACTTTTAAGTTTTCCATTATCTTGCTGGCAAAACCACGGTCAGTTTTAAAAATATATACTTAAAAGGAAACAGGACGATTCCCACAAGAGCTTCAAGATATGGTCTGGGCCGGCATAATGGCTTAGCAGCTGAAGTCCTTGCCTTGAACATGCCAGGATCCCATATGGGCACCGGTTCTAATCCCGACAGCCCTGCTTCCCATCCAGCTCCCTGCTTGTGGCCTGGGAAAGCAGTCGGGAATGGCCGAAAACCTTGGGACGATGTACCCATGTGGGAGACTCGGAGGAAGTTCCAGGCTCCTGGCTTTGAATCAGGACAACACCGGTAACTGCATTGACTTGGGGAGTGAACCATCGGACGGAAGATCTTCCTCTGTGTCTCTCCGCCTCTCTGTATATCTGACTTTGCAATAAAAGCAAATAAATAGATTTTTTAAGATTTTATTTATTTTTATTGGAAAAGCGGATATACAGAGAGGAGGAGAGACAGAGAGGAAGATCTTCCGTCCGATGATTCACTCCCCAAGTGACAGCAACGGCCGGTGCTGCGCCGATACAAAGCCAGGAGCCAGGAGCTCTTCCAGGTCTCCCACGCGGGTTCAGGGTCCCAAAGTTTTGGGCCGTCCTTGACTGCTTTCCCAGGCCACAAACAGGGAGCTGGATGGGAAGTAGGGCCGCCAGGATTAGAACCAGCAACCATATAGGATATCAGCGCGTGCAAGGCGAGGACTTTAACCAGTACGCAATTGTGCTGGGCCCGTAAATAAATCTTAAAAAAAAAAAAAAAAAAAAAAAAAGATATGGTCCAATGGCTCACTTCTGCATCACACATGTGGTCTGAAAATTGGCCAGAGTAAACATTAACATCCTCAAGGTTCTTATTAGTTAGTCATAATTTTGGAGGAAATAGGTCCTTAATACAGCTGCCGTATTTTTATGGAAGAATATCCGGACCAGAGTAGTTAGTACAGAGACAGTGAGTATGCCACAAGGTAAAACTAGAAGTGTCATTCCTGTCAGGGAACTGGCAATGCTACTCTGTCTCTGTCTCATTTCTCTCACCCCTCAAACCAAGACTCTTCAATATAAATGTGTTGAATGTCAACGCCATGACAGGCACTGTGTTAGACAGGAGGAACACAGTGGTGACCAAGACAGTCTCTGGTCCATCAGACATCACCAGCGGTGAAGGGAAAACAGGTTTCTACAAGAATCTGACAAAGTATTGGGAAATTTCAGTATGCACACACCGAAAGAAGCTTCTAGAAAAGAAGTAGAAACAGATTCTGTGAATAAAGGAGGAATAATAGTTTCTACCTCATGGTACGACCAAGTAAAAATCCTTCCTTTACTTACTCTCATTAACAGTAAGTGCCTGATTGGACGTTTTTCCAGGAGTAGCACCATTTATTTAGTATCATATACCTTCTCTCCCTTTTTAAAAGCAACTTAGTTAACAAGACGCACAAACTCAATCAAAAAGACAGGAGTAAAAATGCAGAAAAATTTCTATGGTATAGTTCTAATTCAGCTCTCTTTGTCATTAAAGTGTAGTGTGCCTAGGTCAGGAAAACGCTGTTCAGAAATAGCTATTAGCTAATCGCTACCTGGTGTTCTGTTTGAAGATCAACTAAAATCAGGGCTTAAAATCAGTTTGAGGAACATTGTATTATTTACTTGTAAAAAAGGGTGAGAGGTCAGTTGCACAACTGAGTAGCTCAGTGGCTTTACAATTAAAACACCATTAAAGTTAAATCTGCCAACAAAAAGAAAAGAGTATAATCTAAGCGCATCCAGTACGGCAAGTATCACCCTTGAAAACTGTTTTCAATTAGCCTTGCAGTAGAGAAATGAATTAAATAAAAATCCTAATGAAATCGAGTCTTTTATTACCATTAAAAATGATTATCAGGAATAATCCAGAAATGCAAAATAACATTTAACCACTTGCAATTTTTTAAAAAAATCAGAACAAGATCTGCATGTTAAGTGGATCTGAGAGACGTCAGAGGTGCAGTGGGTTACACTGCTGTTTGGAACGCTGGCACCCCACACTGAGAGTGCCAGTTCAACCCCTGGCCACTACACTTAGGATCCAGCTTTCTCCTGACAGTAGGCAGTGCAGCATGACCTACGTGCCAAAGTGGGAGACTGGCTGCAGCCCCTGGCTCTGGCACTGCCTTTCCCAGACCTGGTTATGTGCATTTTAGAATGAACCTTCCTCTGTCACTCTGCTTTTCTTTTCTTTTTTTTTTTTTCTTTTTTTAAGATTTATTCAGTTTATTACAAAGTCAGATATACAGAGAGGAGGAGAGACAGAGAGGAAGATCTTCCGTCCGAAGATTCACTCCCCAAGTGAGCCTCAATGGGCCGATGCGCGCCAATCCGATGCCGGGAACCTGGAGCCTCTTCCAGGTCTCCCACGTGGGTTGCAGGGTCCGGGCTGCAGGGTCCGAAGGCCTTGGGCCGTCCTTGACTGCTTTCCCAGGCCACAAGCAGGGAGCTGGATGGGAAGTGGAGCTGCCGGGATTAGAACCGGCGCCCATATGGGATCCCGGGGCTTTAAAGGCGAGGCCTTTAGCTGCTAGGCCACGCCACTGGGCCCTCACTCTGCTTTTCAAACAAGCAAGAAATATTTTGAAAATTATATTGACCATGAGAAAATATGTATGCATATGGACAAGGACCAAATGAGAGCAGATAAAACATGAAATTTTCATGTGAGATTATGGGTAAGATTTTTGTGTAGGCTATCTTTCTTTAATATTGTTGTAACACTGCCTTATTATAAAATAAAACAACACTTTCAGGAACTTAAAAAAGTTGCAAATACTGCCACTGTCTCAAGCTGGAAATAGTTTCTACTGCATTTTTAAAGCAAAAATCTATGCTAAACTTGTTTTCCAGGAGAATCAGGAATCCCTCAGTATGTATAGCATTCAGGCCTATTCCAGACATTTCTTGAGAAATGTCCCATGACTATGCACGTGCTGAAATAATTACAACAGAACTTCTCTACATAAAAGCATTAATGGAAGCAAAGTTCATCTCTTCACAGTACTAACATTTTGGCAACTGTTCCAGGAGCTCTTTTACAGCCAGAAAGAATATTCAGCTCTCCACTATATCCATTAGGTTCAACAAGTATATATGAAGACCTGAATAATATTTGCTGGGAAAAAAAAAACTTTAAAAGAGACCTATGTTGCATATGATAACATAACTTCATTAAACATTAATTTGTAGAATTATGAAAATTGTGCTTGCTCTCCAGATTATTCTCACCAATAAAATCCCTACTAATAAAAAATCACAGCAATCAGCAAAATATTAAAATATCCTTGAGTAAAATAAAAACATTCAGAGAATTATTACCATAATGAAACAGGCGAAAAGAGCAAAGTTCTCATAAGGATGTCCAAGCAAATTCGTCCTTGGAATTATCACTTCTGTATTCCATAATACAACTATGATGGTATTCTACCACAGTTTCAAAAAGATTCAAAACTTCTGGATGTATATACTACAGAAGTTAGTGGATTCTTTCAAATGCTATGCTTCCTAAAGTCTAAAAAACTTACAGCCAAGCAGAACCCAGGCTGCGCTGAACTTCCCAGCCTCTGGGTTTTCTGACTGTCTTGTACTGTAAATTAAATTATTAACAGATAACAGTAGGTTGGGCCTAGTTAGCTTGCAAAAGGATGCTAGTTTTATATGACAAAAAAAAAGATTTTATATGATAAAAACAAACATTTTTAAATCAACTTTGGTTTAACTAAGAACATTAAGAAGATATTATAGCTTTTAAGAACCATGTTAGGTTTCACTTACTATCTACTAAAGTGAAACTGTTCTTATGGAACAAAAATACACACCCTTAAAATCCTTTGGAATTTGCATTCATAAATATACCCGCAAAATTCTTAGGACTCTGTATTTTATTTGGCTTCACGTCTCACTCTGAGTCAGAGTTGTTTAGTCAGATGAAAATGCTTATTTTCACATGTTTGTATTCAAACTAAAAGTTATAAATCCACCAAAAATCATAGAATGCCTGAAATAACAGTAGGCACAAAGAATAACAGAGTCAAAACAAAGGCCATCTATTCTGTCAAAATCAAACTGGGTGGAGGTGGCCTTTAAAACCTAAGACATTTTCACATTTAAAACATAAAAATATTTAGAAACAATAAGTTCTTAAAAATTAGGGGACCCGGCACAATAGCCTAGCGGCTAAAGTTTTCGCCTTGCATGTGCCAGGATTCTACATGGGCACTGGCTGATGTCCTGGCTGCTCTACTTCCCATCCAGCTCCCGGCTTGTAGCCTGGGAAGGCAGTGGAGGACGGCCCAAAGCCTTGGGACCCTGTGCCTGCGTGGGAAACCAGAAGAAGCTCCTGACTCCTCGTTTTAGATGAGCTCAGATTCAGCCATTGCAGCTACTTGGAGAGTAAACCAGTGGACGGAAGACCTTTCTCTCTGTATCTCCTTCTCTTTGTACATGTGACTTTCCAATAAAAATTAACAAATCTTTTAAAAAATTAAGAATTGGGCCTGGCGCAATAGCGTAATGGTTAAAGTCCTTGCCTTGAACGTGCTGGGATCCCATATGGGTGCCAGTTCTAATCTCGGCGGCCCGGCTTTTCATCGAGCTCCCTGCTTGTGGCCTGAAAAATCAGTCGAGGATGGCCCAAAGTCTTGGGATCCTGCACCCGTGTGGGAGACCCAGAAGAGGTTCCTGGCTCCTGGCTTTGGATTGGTTTGGCTCCGGCCGTTGCGATCATTTGGGGAGTGAAATCAGTGGACGGAAGATCTTCCTCTCTGTCTCTCCTCCTCTCTGTATATCTGCCTTTCCAATAAAAATAAATCTTTAAAAATCTTTAAAAAAAATTAAGAATTTGACAACACAAATTTATACTCAAAACAAATATATTTAAAGTTTATTGGCAACACAAAATCATTACATGAGAAAGAAATCTCAAAAAATAGTTGAAATGGTCTCAAAAAATTAAAAATCAAGTATCAAAGTAAATACAGAGATCGAAATGGATGGAAGAAAAGTGAAAGCACCCCAGAAACCGGGGCTGGCCTTGTGACACAGCAGGCGAACTTCCTGCCTAGAATGCTAGCGGCCCCTGTTAGAGGGCTGCTTCGGCTTCCGGCAGCATCTGTGCACAGGGAAAGCAGCAGAAGACGACCTGCATCCTTGGTTCCCCGCACCCACCAAGGAGCCCTGATGGACCTTCAGGCTCCTGGCTTTGGTCTGGCCCAACCCTGGTCAGTGGGAATATTTGGGGAGTAAATCAGTGAAGCGAAGATTCATTCTCTCTGTATGTCAGTTTAAAAACAAAACAAAACAAAAACCAGAGTGGACAAGGATAAGCTAACGAAAGAGGCTCCCTTTGCTAATGGCTGAAGACAAACTCAATCGTTGCTGTCTTCCTTATCCGCCATCCACCCCCCACGCCGGCCACAGCCTCCCCCAACCCCATACCTCCCACCCAACCTACCACTCTCACCCCAAGAAAGCACACCTTAATAATGCTGAAGAGTGAAAGAAGAATCCAAACTGGACTGCTGCCAAGCTCGGACCCCAGTTTTAACAGTGAAGTATCTTCCTTTATTATTATTATTTTTAAAATGGTTTATTTCTCTGATCGCCTAAAAGGCAGAGAAACAGTGATCTCCTTTCTCCTGGCTTATTTCCAAAGCACCTGCAACAACCAGGACTGGACCCGGCCAAGCCAGGATCCAGGAACTCAATCCATCTCTCCCACATGGATGGTGGGGATGAGCCAAGTACTTGAACCAACAGCACTGCCTCTCGTGTGCAGCAAGCCAAGATCGACAGCAGAGCCGGCACCTGGATTCAGGCTTCTTTAAGCAGCAGGTTAAACACAGCACCAACCCTCACCCCTCAATATCTGAAAAGATTTCTACCTGCTGCTTTCAGGTAAGTACAGATGTACTACGATGAGAGTAATACATACACTAGCACTACCATGATACTGCTTATCTTAAGAGTTTGTGTATATGATCCAAAACAATTTTCTGCTGCAGTTTTCCATAAGTTCATCAAGCGTGCTTTCACAGTCTAACCTAAGACTGCTGTTTTTACTTCCAAGTGACATTATCTTTGAGAGGCTGATGAACCAGTCACGGGTCCAATATCTCCTCATTTATAAAACAAGGAACTGCTAGCTCCTTATAAGTGAGTTAATCATCCAATCACAAAAATTCCTTGAAGGAAAGTAGTAATTAGTATTGGTACCACTGACTTGTAAGAACTCATTTTTTTTTTTTAATGAGAAAGGTACCGTGCTGGTGATAGAAATGGTAACGCTGCCAGGTATAACCCCAACATCCCATATGAGCATCATTTCATATCCTGGCTGCTCCACTTCTGATCCTGATCCCTGGTAGCAGCTTGGGAAAAGCAGTGGAAGATGTCACAATTGTTTAGGGCCCCTGTTTCCTACAGGGAAGACCGGGAAGACACTCCCAGTTCGTGCCTTGGGTCTGGCCAAGCCATGACTCTTACAACCATCAGGACAGTCAGTCAGTAGACAGAAGAGCTCTCTCTTCCTCTCTATAACTCATTCAAATATTTGGGGGGGGGACCAGCAAAGCAGCCTAGCGGCTGAAGTTCTTGCTTTGTATGCGCTGGGATCCCATAAGGGTGCCAGTCCATATCCTGGACCATGCTGCTCCCCTTTCAATCCAGCTCTTTGCTTATAGCCTGGAAAAGCAGCAGAGGACAGTCCTTGGGCAACTACCCACCTGGGAGACCTGAAGAAACTCCTGGTTACTGACTTCAGATCGGCATAGCTTGGCCACTGCAGCCATTTGAGGAGTGAACCAGCAGACAGAAGACTTCTCTCTCTACCCTTTCTCCTCTCTCTGTAAAATCTGACTTTTAAATAAAAATATATTTTTTTAAACTATTGATGCCGACATTGTGCTCTATTAGCACAAGTTCAAGTTCTGGCTGCTCCTCTTCCAAAGCAGCTCCCTGCTACTATGCCTGGGAAAGCAATAAAAGATGGTCCAAGTGCCTAGCTAGGCCCTGACACCTTGTGGGAAATCAGTGGAGGTGTATGTTTTGGCTTCAGTCTGGTCAGTCCCAGCTACTGCAGTCATCTATGGGAGGAGCCAACGCATGGAAGAGCTCTCTCTCCGTAGTTCTGCCTCTCAAACAAATAAATACAAGTTTAAACTTTTACATAACAGAGCCCAGCACGATAGCGTAGCAGTTAAAGTCCTCACCCCACACAGCCTGGGATCCCACATGGGCGCTGGTTCTAATCCCGGCAGCCCCGCTTCCCATCCAGCTCCCTGCCTGTGGCCTGGGAATACAGTCGAGGACGGCCCAAAGCTTTGGGACCCTGCACCCATGTGGGAGACCCAGAAGCAGCTCCTGGCTCCTGGCTTCAGATTGGCTCCAGCTGTTGTGGCCGCTTGGGGAGTGAATCATCGGACAGAAGATGTTCCTCTCTGCCTCTCCTCCTCTCTGTATATCTGCCTTTCCAATACAAATAAATCTTTAAAAAAAAAGTTTACGTAACAACTGGATTAAAGTATAAAGATTTCAAGTATAGTAATACGTAATCTAATGCTTATTTTGGAAAGTCAGCTAATTAGGGGGCTGGCATTGTGGTGCAGTGGGTGGTGCATCCCATATAACTGCCGATTCAAGTTCAAGCTGCTCCACTTCCCTGTGGATGAAAGATTTCTTCCTTTCTCTCTCTGTATAACTCTGACTTTCAAATAAACAAATCTTATAATAATTAATAATGTAAATAAAAGTGTGTATAAATATTGGCATGGCTAATCTAAATAAATATTTAATTATGAATTAAATGTTTATAATCAACTATTATTAACAACTTTTATAAATGAAATTATATCTCAGCCCTGCTCTTTCTTTTT
Organism: Ochotona princeps; assembly: GCF_030435755.1. NCBI lineage: Eukaryota > Metazoa > Chordata > Mammalia > Lagomorpha > Ochotonidae > Ochotona > Ochotona princeps. The sequence continues at coordinate 14,593,539 of NC_080840.1, read as the reverse complement.
TTCAAAAGTCTGGCCCTTTGCCATCTTACTTTATCTTTTACCTAAGTTTTTTTTTTTTTCTTTTGTTTTAGGTTTGTTTATTTTTACTTGAAAGACAGATTTCACAGAGGAGAGACAGAGAAGGGCTTCCTCTCCTGGTTCACTTCCCACATGACTGCAAAGCAAGGGCTGACCTGATGTAATGCCAGGACCTGATGTAATGACAAGGAGCTTCTTCCTTGTCTCCCACAACAGTACAGGGACCTAAGGACTTGAGCCATCCTCTGCTGCTTTCCCAGGTCAGAGCAGGGAGTTGGATCAGAAGGGGAGCAGCTGGGGCGTGAACCGGCACCCATGTGGGATGCTGGCACCCAAAGCGGAGGATTAACTTGCTGCACCCCGGCGCTGTGCCCCAGGACTGCTGTAGTATCTTAAAGCACTTCTGGATCTAGGTACAAGAATGTAACAGTCTCTGGATCAGTTTCCCACAGTGAGGCTCCTACCCTCAGGGCCCCCCTGCGTCTTGCTTACCTCCTTTATCACTGCTCTTGATATACTGTCTGACACACAGCTGTTTTCAGCAAACAGTAATTGAAAAATCAATTATAAACATACGACAGTAAGACAGAAAAGTCAGTTATGAACACACCACGTGAGATTTATTAGGTGTGCTATTTACTTTGAAATTAAAGCAGTCTGGGCCCGGCGGCGTAGCCTAGCGGCTAAAGGCCTCACCTTGAACGCCCCGGGATCCCATGTGGGCGCCGGTTCTAATCCCGGCAGCTCCACTTCCCATCCAGTTCCCTGCTTGTGGCCTGGGAAAGCAGTTGAGGACGGCCCAAAGCTTTGGGACACTGCACCCGCGTGGGAGACCCAGAAGAGGTTCCAGGTTCCCGGCTTCGGATTGGCGCACACCGGCCGTTGCGGCTCACTTGGGGAGTGAATCATTGGACGGAAGATCTTCCTCTCTGTCTCTCCTCCTCTGTGTATATCTGGCTGTAATAAAATGAATAAATCTTAAAAAAAAAAAAAGAAAAAAAGAAATTAAAGCAGTCTATATCTTAGAGTTTCTAAATTGTGAAACCACCTGAACGTTACCATCGAAAAACAATGAAACGCGTACTTGCCGTACTTGCCATAGCTTCTTGAGCATCCTGTTCTTTGAAATGGGAGGATATCCCTTTAAATCAGGAGACGTCTAGCTCAGGCCATCCTTACAAACAGGTCCACAGGATCCTACCAAAAAAAGGTGCAAAATGGCTTATTATCCTATATATGATTTATCCATAACAAATTTTAGTTTATGCGTTACTTTTTGAAAATGAACATAATTGTGGGCCCAGTGCAGTGGCCTGGCAACTAAAGTTCTCACTTTGCATGCACCAGGATCCCATATGGGTGCCATTCTAATCCCAGCTCCGCTTCCCATCCAGTTCCCTGCTTGTGGCCTGGGAAAGCAGTCGAGGAAGGCCCAAAGCCTTGGGACCCTGCACCCTGTGGGAGACCCAGAAAAGGCTCCTGGCTCCTGGTTTCAGATCGGCTTGGCTCCAATTGTTGCTGCCACTTGGGGAGCGAATCAGTGGACACATCTTCCTCTCTGTCTCTCCTCCTCTCTGTATATCTGACTTTGCAATTATAATAAATAAATCTTTCTAAAATAGATTTTAAAACTGCTAAAAAAAGAAAGGAAACAATTTTAAGAGTACTTATTTTCACTTATTTGAAAGAGAAAGAGACAGACAGAAAGACTGATAAAGATCGCACATCCGTGTCTCACTCCTCCAACCCCCACAGCAGCCAGGGTTGAGCCAGGCTGAGCCAGGAGTCCAGTGCTCCACCAAGGTCTCCTGTGTGGGGGGCAGCAACCCAAGTCCTCAAGACAACACCCATTGCTCCCCGGGGAGACATCAGCAGGGAGTGGATGGGGTTCCAGTGTGGGAGGTGGGCAGCCCCAGGAGCAACTTAAGTAAATATATTTATGTATTTAATACACTTTTAAAATCATTTTTTTTTGAAAGGCAGTTAGAGAAGGAATGGGAGCAGGGAGCAAGAGAGGTCTTCCATGTGCTGGTTCACTCCCCAACTAGTCATAATAGCAAGCACTGGTTGGCTAGAGCTGGAACTGGGGTTTCCTGTACCGTGTGGGTACAGGAACCCAAACATGGGGGCCTTCTTCCACTGCTTTCCCAGGAACATTAGCAGGCAGCTGGGTAAGAAGCGGAGCAGTCATATGGGATGCCAGCACAGCCAATGGCAGCTATAACTGCTAAGCCACAGTTCTGTCCTGCAAGTACCATTTTAAAGGTTGTACCAAAGCCCTGGTGTGATGGCCCAGTGGCTAAAGCCTTGCCTTTCATGCACCAGGATACTATATGGTGCCAGTTCTTACCCCAGCTACTCTGCTTCTCTTCCTGCTCCATGTTTGTACCTAAGGAAGTAGCAGAGGATGGCCCAAAGCTACCACACCCCGACCTGCACAGGAGATCTGGAAAAATCTCTAAGCTCCTGGCTTCTGATCAGTTCAGCTCTGGCCGCTGTGGCCATCTGGAAAAGTGAACCAGCAGACAGAAGACCTTTTTCTGTGTCCCTTCTCTCTATAAATCTGACTTTCCAATAAAAATAAGATAAATCATAAAACAAAAACAAAAAGCTTAGAATCTGGGGCCAACACAATGGTTCAACTGGTTAATCCTTCATGTCTAAGCGACAGGATCCCATACGCATGTCAGTTCGTGTCCCAGCTGCTCAATCTAGCTCCCTGCTCGTGGCCTAGGAAATCAGTGGAAGATGGCCCAAAGCCTTGGGACCCTGCACCCGCGTGGGAGACATGGAAGAAACTCCTGGCTCCTGGCTTTGGATTGGTTTGGTTCCGTCCGTTATGACAATCTGGGGAGTAAACCAGTGGCTGGAAGATCTTTCTCTGCTTCTCCTCTCTGTAAATCTGCCTTTACAATGAAAATAAATAAATCTTTAAAAATAATAATAAAATAAAACTTAGAATCTTTTTTGTTTGCTTTTTTAAAGATTTATTTATTTTTATTACAAAGTCAGATATACAAAGAGGAAAGACAGAGAGGAAGATCTTCCATCCGATGTTTCACTCCCCAAGTGAGCCGCAACGGCCGGTGAGCGCTGATCCGAAGCCAGGAACCTGGAACCTCTTCCGGTTTCCCCCACGCGGGTGCAGTGTCCCAATGCATTGGGCTGTCCTCGACTGCTTTCCCAGGCCACAAGCAGGGAGCTGGATGGGAAGTGGAGCTGCCGGCATTAGAACCGGCGCCCATATGGGATCCTGGCGTGCTCAAGGTGAGAACTTTAGCTGCTAGGCCATGCCACCGGGCCCAAAACGTAGAATCTTTTTTTTTTTTTAAAGATTTATTTATTTATTTTATTATTACAAAGTCAGATATACAGAGAGGAGGAGAGACAGAGAGGAAGATCTTCCGTCCGATGACTCACTCCCCAAGTGAGCCACAATAGCCGGTGCTGCGCCAATCCGAAGCCGGGAACCTGGAACCTCTTCTAGGTCTCCCACGCGGGTGCAGTGTCCCAAAGCTTTGGGCCGTCCTCAACTGCTTTCTCAGGCCACAAGCAGGGAGCTGGATGGGAAGTGGAGCTGCCGGGATTAGAACCGGCGCCCACATGGGATCCCGGGGCGTTCAAGGCGAGGACTTTAGCCGCTAGGCCACACCACCGGGCCCAGAATCTTTTAAATTAGTACATAAATGTTATGAAAACCTCAATTAAAAGTTGGGAGAAGGTATGTTCATTTGTATTTGCACACAAACCTATTAGTGTTTGTATCCTAATTTATACTGCATTAAATATGGTGGTAAAGATTATTAATGCTGGCAATTCAAGCCAATAATAATTAAAATAAACTAGTGGTACTCTAAGCCTAAACATGATGTTATACAACAAGATATCAATGTTTAATTATTCAGTTTTGCTACAATACTACCTGAAACTACAAAACTACACGAAACATCAATAGTTTGCAATCAAACAATTGAAAACTGTTCTTTGAAAAGTACATGGTAGCTGTTGTCGTGTGGCACATTAAACCAGTGGCACATTAAACCACCGCTTACAATCATCCATTTGGGTGCTGTTTAAAGTCCCATCGGTCTGCCTTTTGTTTCAGCTCCCTACTAATACTCCTGGAAAAGCAGCAGAAGATGGCCGGAGGGCTTGGGCCTCTTTCCACCCCAGGCCGGAGATGGGCCTGAACTCTGGGTTCCTGCCTCTGACCTGGCCCAGCCCAGACACTGAGTCACTCAGCTGTTGCAAATACTCTCTCTGTAATTCTCACTTCCAAATAAACAAAATTTTCAAAAAAGAATCGTTAGTATCCAGAAATCTTACATTACCCAGTGCAGTTTAACCAGATAATTTAATAAAGTTATAACTGATTCTCTTACTAGAGTAACAGTAAACAGTGCTTTTAAAGAGATAGAGTCTATCTGGTGCTTTTCTTGAATCACTGACACTCTGCAAACTACAATAAAGGGATAGTTAGAAAGGCAATTTCCCCAAAATACCACATCTTTTTATTTCTGTCACTGTTCAATACTACTTGATGAAGAGCCCTCTTAAGTGAGAAAGACCATAAATCTATGAAAATCTGTCCATGCTAAGTCAAAGCTGACAGGGATACATGTTCATGAAATGCCAGGGAGCATGTTTTGGGAGCTCCAGGGGAGCAGCTTGTCGTCTCCTCAGCCTGAGCAGGTACAATTTCATTTCCTGCTATCTCCCTGGCCAGCCCCTTGTTAGCCATCCATCTACAGGATATGGGGTAGGAGAGAAGACGAGAAACAACTGCCAAAGAGGAGAGGTTATTTTCCAAAATGAATTATTAATATCGTAGGAAATTGGTAACTTATTCAATCCATTCTGAGATCATCCGACAACTGCAAGATGTTTCGCCAAGCGAGCGTCTCCCGGGAAGAGCTGCCAAGAGGCAGCGAACAAATGGGCTCCCCAACTTCTGAATGAAAATTCTAGTCACCTGACATTGGTTTAGTTCCTGATGCGGGGATTACTGCATAACATTTCCAATTCAAGGTGTTTTTTAAAATTCAGAATGAGCGGGCTTTTATAAATTAAAGAGTTCACCTCTACAATGTACATTATGTAATAAAAACATAACAAGGGCCCGGCGGTGTGGCCTAGCGGCTAAAGTCCTCGCCTTGAACGCCCTGGGATCCCATATGGACGCCGGTTCTAATCCCGGCAGCTCCACTTCCCATCCAGCTCCCTGCTTGTGGCCTGGGAAAGCAGTTGAGGACGACCCAAAGTATTGGGACATTGCACCCGCGTGGGGGACCCGGAAGAAGTTCCAGGTTCCCGGCTTCGGGTCAGCGCGCACCGGCCGTTGTGGCTCACTTGGGGAGTGAATCATCGGATGGAAGATCTTCCTCTCTGTCTCTCCTCCTCTCTGTATATCTGACTCTGTAATAAAATAAATCTTTTAAAAAAAATAAAACATTAGAAGATATTCTTGAAGTAGACAGATTTTAAAGCCCAAGAGGCTTGGACCAGACTGGGTTCAAATTCCAATACTATCTCTTAATACCTATGTGGCTTTAAATGAATGATTTAACCTATCTGTGCCTCATCTATAAATGAGACTAATATTCACACCTCCCTAGTATGCTTGTTGCAAGGACTGTAATACATACAAAAACTTTTTGAATATCTGCTACAACTTGGGAAGAACATAAATGTTAGATATTTCTTATTTTACCAAAGATGTTGACTTCAAGTTACATAACAAAGGAAAGTTGTGTGTTTTAAAGATTTGCTGAAAGTTGACAAATCCAATAACATTCAAGCAATAAACTTCATTTTCTTTTTATTTAAAAGATTTATTTTTATTAGAAAGTCAGATATACAGAGAGGTGGAGAGACAGAGAGAAAGATCTTCCGTCCGATGATTCACTCTCCAAGTGACCACAATGGCCAGTGCTACGCCGATCTGAAGCCAGGAGCCAGGAACTTCTTCCAGGTCTCCCACGCGGGTGCAGGGTCCCAAGACTTCGCGCCATCCTCGACTACTTTCCCAGGCCATAAGCAGGGAGCTGGATGGGAAGTGGAGCTCCCATGCGTTCAAGGCGAGGACGTTAGCCTCTAGGCCACCGCACCGGACCCAATTTTCTTTTTTTTCCCCCCAAGATTTATCTTTATTGGAAAGGCATATATATAAACAGAGGGAGAGACAAAAAATTCTACCATCCGTTGGTTCATTCCCAAGTGGCTGCAATATCCAGAGCTGAACCTGTCCGAAGCCAGGAACCAGGAGTTTCTTCTGGGTCTGCCACATGGGTGCAGTGTCCAAAGGCTTTGGGCCATCCTCAAGTGCTTTCCCAGGCCTTAAGCAGAGCGCTGAATGGAAAGTGGAGCAGCTGAGATAGAAACGGGCACCCATATGGAATCGTGGTGCTTGAAGGAGGATTAGTGCGTTGAGCCATTGCGCTGAGCATATTAACTTCATTTTTTAGTTCATATCTCTGAACATTTTAAATAACACTGGTACAAGTTGACTTTAACAGGTAGACACTAATGAATCATGATTTAATCCCCTCTCCACACCCTTTCTCTCACCTTAGCTTCAAAATGAATCACTCCCAGATGGCATATTTTAAGGGGTATTACATAGAACAAATTGGCCCTACAAATAATCTTGTATTCCTCTTCTCACCCTCCTGCCTCCTGAGTGCAGCCTATGCCCAGTGAGCCAAGACGGCGGCAGAGACGACACTGGCAGGAAAGGGGAATAGTCCTAGTATGGGAAAAAAGCCTAAATCATGAATATAGTGCTTAGAGATATCAGAACTTCCTATGTCCTTCTAGTTCTACAACAACTAGGAAAGGAAGGAAAGACCTTCAGAAACAGAAAAACAGGAGTTGGAATCATGGGAAACAGGAAAATCACCAAAATTTCAGGAGTTTTAATTTTATTGAAAACAAAAAATGCTTATGATACAGTTGCCACCTTAATATTTTGATGCACAAGCTCTGATGATAAGTTCTTAAAATCTAAATCTAAAAACTGAAAATAAAAATCCTGCATTAAAAAGCATTTATTCGGGCCTGACATGGTAGCCTAGCAACTAAAGTCCTTTCCTTGCACGCACTGGGATCCCACATGGGCACTGGTTCATGTCCCAGCAGTCCCGCTTCCCACCCAGCTCCCTGCCTGTGGCCTGAGAAAGCAGTGGAGGACAGCCCAAAGCCTTGGGACTCTGCACCCATGTGGGAGACCAGGAGGAGGCTCCTGGCTCCTTGCTCCTGGCTTTGGATCGGTGCAGTTCTGGCCGATGTGGCTGCTTGGGGAGTGATTCAATGGATGAAGATCTTCCTCTCTGTCTTTCCTCCTCTCTGTATATCTGCCTTTCCAATAAAAAATAAATATTTTAAAAAAGTATTTATTCAACTGGTTCCCTGAGTGAATGTTATTCCTAACCTGTACGTATAAACTGGTGTTCCACAGATCACTACAATTGTTTAGGCCAAAGATATGCATCTGTCATAGAGCCATATATACGTAAACACACATGCATTTCTTTTTTTTTTTTTTTTTTTTTTAATTTATTTTATTTTAATTACAAAGTCAGATATACTGAGAGGAAGAGAGATAGAGAGGAAGTGGAGCTGCCGGGATTAGAACCAGCGGCCATATGGGATCAAGGCGAGGACCTCAGCCACCAGGCCACGCTGCCAAGCCCCAACACACATGCATTTCTACAACTGGTGATAAATCAAAGAATACAGATCACAGAAAATGCCAAGATTAATCTTCTAAAACACAAACCTGGCAACTATATAAAAGTTTACACATTAACATTTATTTTAAGAATAAATGTATACAGGGCCCGGCGGCATGGCCTAGCGGCTAAAGTCCTCGCCTTCAAAGCCCCGGGATCCCATATGGGCGCCGGTTCTAATCCCGGCAGCTCCACTTCCCATCCAGCTCCCTGCTTGTGGCCTGGGAAAGCAGTTGAGGACGGCCCAATGCATTGGGACACTGCACCCGCGTGGGAGACCCGGAAGAGGTTCCTGGTTCCCGGCATCGGATCAGCATGCATCGGCCCGTTGCGGCTCACTTGGGGAGTGAAACATCAGACGGAAGATCTTCCTCTCTGTCTCTCCTCCTCTCTGTATATCTGGCTGTAATAAAATGAATAAATCTTTAAGAAAAAAAAAATAAATGTATACAATACAGAATCAAGATGAATAGGGTAAGGACGCATTTAAACAGACGGTAAAACATTTACTCAAGATGAAGCAGAGAGGACATATTTCAGGACATAGGAAAGGACAGAACAACAGCAGAGGGATACCTGGAGACTGACAGACACAGGAAAGCAGCGGGCACAGCAGTGTGGTGCTGCAGTGACTGATACTCCAGCACGGCAATCTGAACGCCACCAGCATCCAGAACTCCACCAGCAACCAGGTGGGAAGGGACTTTGACTGGGAGCTTGGGAGGTGAACCCATACAAAGAACTGTCCGTTCTGCTGGTCCATTTGATTTGACCAGGAGCAGAGACAGAGCAACAGATCTCAAACGGGCAGTGTGAGAACAGGGTGGATTTCATTGCCCAGTCAGCCCCCTAGAGCTGAATCGGGCGCCATTTTGCATAAGGAGGAAAGGGCAAGGGAGAGGACGGAGCATGTTCTGAGCTGGGAGTGAGCTCATTTCTGACTCGGTGAACTGCAACAACGTGGCATTCTATGGGTTCCACCCAAGACAGGTCTGTAGCCCTCAGACCTGATGGCCAGCAGATCAAGAACTGTGGTGGTGGTACGGCAGGCACCATTTTGGGCACTGTGGCAATAGCTTTGGGACTGCAGGGGACAAAAGTGAACTGCGCATGTGATGAGCTCAGGAGAACTCACTGAGTTCCGTGGTTTGCACTGGTCCCGCAGGAAAATAATTTCAACTGTGGCATCGTACAGGTCAAAATAGGTTCATGTGGCACCCAGACCTAATGTCTAACAGGTTCCAGCAAGATCAGCGCCACCAATAACCTAATTATATAGGATACCAGGTGTCTCTCTAATCCTGGGACCTGCTCCAACCAGAAGTGGGAGAAAGGTTGCAAAGACAACAGTGCAGCCTCAGCACAGTATCACAGGAGGTGGAGAGTGGTGAGCCAAGAGCTGGGGCTATGGAGACCATGGGGGAAATCTAACATAAGAACCCAAACCTGGAACTCACTGGAGGTAGTGGCACAAGTGGCTGCAAGCAAAAAGCTGTGTACCAACTGCAATAAGTAAAATTGCATTGTAGACCTGTGAGTGATACAGCTTAGAAACCTGTCCCAAGGAGAAGACTCTGCTAACCAGAAGTCCAATGACCAAGAGCATTAGAAGAGACAAAGGCACAATGAATATTACTGAAGATTCCCCTGCAAAGGAGCAAAACCCTATGCCAACCTCAGAGTTAACTGAGGAAGACATCAAGAAAATGGGGCACACAGAATCCATAAGACTCCTTTTAAAGCTTCTCATCAACAATGAGAAGCACATACAAGAGTTCAAAGAATTTAAGCAAGCAATAAAGCAAATCAAGACTGGTATATCAGAAATGAAGAACACAGTAGAGCAAATTAAAAGTACAGTGGAGAGTCTCCAAAATAGAATGAAGCAAGCAGAAGAAAGAATCTCAGAATTGGAAGATACTTCCTGTCATCAGGGGGAAACAAACCAAAAACTGGAAGCAGAGCTGGATCAGGCAAAAAAAAGTATTCAAGAATTGAGATACTATTAGGAGACCAAATATAAGAGTTATGGGAGTCCCAGAAGGTGCAGAAAGAGAAGCTGAGTTTGTAAATGTATTTAAAGAAATAATAAAGGAAAATTTCCCTAATCTGGAGAAAGAATTGGGAAACAAGATCCAGGAGGGGCACAGAACTCCCAACAGGCTTGATCAAAAGCAATCTTCACCAAGACACATGATAATCAAGCTCTCTTCAATTGAACATAAGGAAAAGATCCTTAAATGTGCATGTGAAAAAAATCAATTGACATATAAAGGAATGCCAATTAAACTCACAGGAGATCTCTCACAGGAAACTCTACAGGCAAGAAGAGAACGGAGTGACATATTCCAGATTCTAAAAAAAAAAAATTGTCGGCCTAGGATAACATATCCAGCAAAGCTTTCTTTTGTCTTTGAAAATGAAATAAAATTCTTCCACAGAAAAGAAAAGCTAAATGAATTTGTCTCTTTCAAACCTGCCCTACAAATGATACTTCAAGATGTTCTCTTGACAGAGAAGAGGAATAGCACCTACCAAAACCAAAGGCAAACGGGAAGAACATCACAGTAAAATGACAACAGAAGACTAAACCAATGAACAATCCATTCCTAAAATGACAGGACCAAAGTACCACCCATACATATTAAACTCTGAATGTAAATGACTTAAGCACAATCAAACGTCATAGATTAGTAGACTGGATTAAAAAACAAAACCCATCTGTTTATTGTCTGGAGGAGACACACTTCAACAAAGATCAGTAGAAACTATATCACATGGGTTTTGTTGCTTTCTGTTGGTTTCATCTCTTCAAAACACTTTCTTCGGATTAAATCATTCAGTGACTCGTAGATCATGCAGTAGCATCATTTTCTTCAAGAAGGTTCTTGATTTTCATTTCTTCGGCTACACATTAGTCATTTAATAGCACATTATTTAACTTCTTGGTGTTGTTAATTTCTTTTTTCTCCCTGATGTTGATTTTGTTTTGTGGCTCTTCATTTAAGGGGATGTACAGTAGTTGTGTAATGGCGACTGTCGTATCTAGTAACATGTCATTTAATTTCATGGCATTGTAAATTTCTATTTTTCTTTCTATCATTGATTTTGTATCATGACTTTTCATTTGAGGGGATGTACAGTAGCTGTGAAATGGAGACTAACATTCAGATGTGAGGATGCAGTGTGGTATGCATCTCTATTTCCAGACAAAGATGGACTTACAATGAAACTGTTTACTGTATCTTGACAATAGGATTCTGGACTCTCTGCCATTGTCCATACCTGCAATGATGGACGTATGACTGAGTATGAAGAACTATATGTTAGCAATGATATAGAGGAACTGGGGGGGGAGGGAATTGGGGAGGGGATAAGGGAATATGGAACTGTATCATAAAATAATAGCAATAATAGTAAAATGTAAAAAAAAGAATAAATGTATACAATACAGATTTCTAAACACGCATCCTGAAAAGCAATCTAAATGCACAACTTCAGTCATGTAACTTTGTTTACTAATTATTACAAACATATCAAAGCCACAAAGACACAATAAAATTCATCAGAAGCACTATAGAAACACTGGATTTTGTTCAAATGCTAAAATCATATCTTTATATATATATACAATTACTTTAGAACAGAATAACTCCAAATCCCTCCCTAAGAATTCCACTGACTATTATATCAGATTAAAAACTAGATTAGGGCCCAATGCGATAGCATAGCAGCTAAAGTCCTGGCCTTGAAAGCGCCAAGATCCCATATGGGTTTCGGTTCTTATCCCAGCAGCCCCACTTCCCTTCCAGCTCCCTGTTAATGGCCTGGGAAAGCAGTGAAGGACGGCCCAAAGCTTTGGGACCCTACACCCACGTGGGAGACCTGGAAGAAGCTCCTGGCTCCTGACTTCGGATTGGCTCAGCTCTGGCCATTGTGGCCGCTTGGGGAGTGAGCCATCAGACGGAAGATGTTCCTCTCTGTCTCTCCTCCTCTCGGTATATCTGCCTTTCCAATAAAAATAAATAAATCCTTAAGAACAAAAACTAGATTAAATACTGAACTGTCAACACGGGTAATACTCAAGTAAAGTCTTTTGAGCCCAAATGGACAATGCTACTGCATAGATAAAAGTGTCGCTCCCTCAACTGCATCTGTAATGATTTAAATAATCTTAAGAGCACTTTCATTTAGGTATTAAGTCCTAAGTCACAGGCAACTGAGTCTTAAATACCACTTCTGTGCTCAGTTCAAAGAAAACATGTAATATATCTTAATATAACCCTTCTACCTTAAAGCAGAAAATAAAAGGAAAAGGGGTTCAGAATGAGCCACCTCCCCATGCCATTTTAATTAGCAAATTAACTGTAAAACTTTATTCATAGCTATCCAAGAGAAAGAACTGATAAGTCTCCTGAAAGGCGAAAGCACCGCCACAGCACTGATGAGCCACCCTCCCAATCCCGCCAAGTCAGCGCAGCAACAAGGGAAGAAAGGCTCCGAGCACCCGGTCCCAGCCCATCGCCAACCAGCTGGCTGCGCGCCTCTGGGCCTCACCCAGCCAAATCTGTTCAGGATGAAACAGACACTGGAGCTATGCGCACTCGGAGGAGACCAAAGAACAGCACAAATAGATCCCACCCGGAGCTCTAAGCTGGTGCAGGCTTCAACTGTATCTGTAAGGCACTGCCAATAAATTCAAGCCCTTTTGAAAACACAAAAATGGCCTGCAAAGTCTGAAACAAAATATCACAGCGATTCTCAGTTATTCATCTTATTTTAATTCTTGCTTTCTCATTTTAGCCCCTAGCAAATAACAATCCTAGTAAATAAAACCCATGAAGAGATACTTGTACGAAAAAAAGAATCATTGGGTAAATAAAATGTTACCATTTTCACATTAAAAAGACTGAATCCAGACGCTTCTTACTTTGTCTAAAATTCGTGTGTGCAGTTCTACAATGTTCACTAAAGGAAGGAAAACCTGAAGCGTAGCCGTAAGAGCCGTTTCCTTCTCATTCTTGCCTTATTATTCCATAGGCAGCTCATGGGTTCCCTTGATTAGGCTCAGGAGTCAGAACTGGTACTCCAGCAATTGAAGCGTGGAGCGGTGGCTACACTCCTGTTGAAACCAGGGCTTTGTTTCAGTGCCTTAGCACCAGCGTAAAGTCGGGATGACTTACTTAGAAACAAAGGTAATTCCTGCAGCACCACGGAACACAAGTTAAAGCTTTTAGACAAAGACTGGGAACAATGACCCACAGCAACTACCCCAGAGGTGCATGACAGATGCCTATGCGCGCGCGCACACACACACACGCACACACACACACACACACGCCACAGTCCCCAGTCCCGCTGCCTCCTCCCTAGCCACGAAACGCTGTCTGCTTCCCAAGCCTTAGCATCTGCTCTATCAATCTTAACCTCAAGGGAACTAGTTGCTTCTTTCTGTGAAGTTACATGGGAAACATAATCACACCATAAGTAATCGGCTAGCCTTTCTGGACATTTTTCTCGCAAAGATGTGCTCTTTTCATCTTAAAAAAATAATAGGAAGAATTGGAGTTAATGACACAAAACGACTGTGCACGTCTTGTTCTGCCAGGTCTCCTGTCTTCTCCCATCTCCATCCTCCTCTTTTAACTCCCCTAGCCCCAAGTCCCTCACCGATGCTTCGCACGGGCTGGACCCGTCCTTAACCCAAACTGCGGGCACCCCACGAAAGCTCGTCCGTGGGTAGCAGTGGGGAGAGGGGTGTGGGGGGGGACACGTTGCTCTTTCTCACTGCGCTCACTGAGGGAAGGGGTGGCGTATTGGAACAAAGAATTTCAAGTCCCTTTTCTTGGAACTTTGGGGCGAATGCACACGGGCAAGGCTCTTCTTGCCTCCCGTTGGAGGCTCTTCGCACCTAGCACTCCGAACGCCTCTTCCTCGCCTTTCATCCCCAGGATTTCCTAGGACCGCCAGCACCCCACCCCAGCGCAGCCCCACCCCGTTCTATTGAAAAGGGTGGGCGTTCTTTCCATTCTCATTAACTTCTTCCCTAAATCGCAGCGCTGCTTGCACATCGTAATACTGTCCTTAAAGATCTCAACCGAGTCTTTCTCCCAAGTGGAGGCGCAGCCCATCCCTGAACCGGGTGGGGGAGGGGGATGAAGGGCTTGCACCTTCCCCCAAAAAGGTGTCCGGGGTTCCAACTGCAAAGCAACAACTAGAAAAGCTCTTCTACTCTCCGAGAAGCCTAGCCTCGCCGGGTGGCCACACATCCCCGGAGGGCAGCGCCAGTGCGAGGGCCCTCAACCTTGGTGGGGTCCTCCATCCCTGCGTAGCCCCTCTCAGGGAAAACCTAGCCTTGACTGTCCGCTCAGCAGCCCCCCAAGGTGCTCACTGCTCGCTCACGCGGGGCGTTCTGATGTCTCCCCCGCGACCCCCGCCCGGGGAGCGCGATGCAGGCGGCGGGTCCCTCGCAGGCCCCGGCCCTCCCCACGGACGCCCCGTGCCAGGTGCGCCCCGCCGCAGCGCGCCGGCTGGTCCCCGGGGTCCCTGCCCTGGGGCCGCCCCGCACCCCCGGCGTCCGCTCCCCACGCGCAGCCCGGGGCGTCCGGGCCCGCCGGTCGCGTCGCTACCTGCAGGCGCCGCCGCGCCTCTCAGCGCCCCGCCGCCGCCGCCATCTTGCATTTCAAACCGAATGCACTTTTCAGGGAGTCAACTCTGACCTGTGAACCCTAAACCCGGAACCATTTGGCAGTGCCCGCACACACGACCTCAGCAGCTTCGGCTAGCCAGCCGAGCGTGGGGACCCGGGGTTAAGGGGGTGCGAGGAGAGGCGCGCGCCTCGCGGCCGTCCGGGGGCGGAGCGGGGAGAGAGCCAACCGAGGTGGGGCCCTCCCGCGCGCGCCCTCCGCGCGTCCCCACACCGCGCCACGCCACGCCGAGCTCTCCACACCCGGACCCCGCCGCTCTCCCGGGTCTCGACACCCCGCAAGCCACCCCGGGATGGACGCGCCGCGGGCGCCGGGGAGCCTCCCCGCCTCCTGTCAGCTGAAGCTCCGCCCCGCCGGCTCTGGCCCCGCCCCTTGCCGGCGATGACTCCGCCCCTGGCCGCGTATTGTCCCGCCCCTTGCCGGCGATGACTTCACACGCTGGGGTCTGAAGCCTGGTCGTTTCTCAGATCAATCCAAAAGGCAGCCCCGCCTGCTGTCAGCTGAAGCCCCGCCCTTGCCGACGATGGCCCCGCCCTTGCCGGCGGTGACTCCGCACGCGGTGGCCAAAAGCCTGGTTTCTCAGATCAATCCAGACGGCAGCCCCACCTCCTGTCAGAAGTCCCGACCCCGCCTCCCGCCCCGCCCCTCGCCGGTGATGGTTCCGCCCAGTGTGAGCAGAAGCCTCGCAGTTTGTCAGGTCAGTCCAGAGGCTACGACGCCCGTCTTCTGGGCGCACGTTCGGTCTTCCCGCCGACACCGCCGGAACGCGAGAGGCGCCCCCTTGTCACCGTCAGCCCCATCTCCAGCCCGTTGCCCAGGCCCCGCCCCCTGGATGCCCCGCCCCGTCCGGGAAGCCCCGCCCCGGGAACCAGGCTCCGCCCCCGGCCCGCCGCGGTCGCGCCGCTGGTCCCTGCAGCTCCACTTCTCGTGGCTTCCGACTCCAGAAGTTCGGTGCGCCCTCACTTCGGAGCCGCCGGCTGCACCTCCCGTCACCTTCCCTCGCGAAGGCCTTTCGAGTCCTTTCCTTCCAAAAGTGCAGACAGCTTCCACGGAATACTGCGGCTGCTCCGGGTGGAAGGCTGACGGAGGAAAGCGGCGTAGGCCTGCTTATTATTCGCTGTGTCATCTTGGGGTGCTAGACCCGGCTCATCGAGTGAGGGACCCTCCATGAGCGGAGGGACCCGAGCCCTGTCCTGCGTGGCGACCCCGGATTTACCACAGAAAATGTCAACACCGTCGGGCTCACTTGAAAGTAAGCCGCCAGCGCAAACTGCCGGTCCGAATTCTAGAAACCGTGTGCTGAGGGACGAAAGGGGAAGCAGGGTCGTGGGTCACGAGCTACCATACTGTGATCAACACGATGTCGAAAACGATAGGTCTCCCCACAGGATCCGTTCTCTGTACAAGGACGCTCCCTAGGGGTGACCCGGCGCCCACCGAGAGCCCCTGGGACTTGGTCCCCGAGGAAAACAAATGGTGCAGATGCAGACTTTCGTTCTTTCGTCTGTATGTCTAAGGGCTACTGTGGGACACTGGCAGAGGAAAGCCTGAGGTGGGCAGCAGGCTTGTTTCCCAGACGTATCCTACAGTCTAGTGCCCAGGGCAAAGCCCCGACGGCTGCCACGTGTCCGAGTGAGGGGTGGGTGCCGGGAAATGCAGGAGGGACAGAGCCTTCAAGGGATGCTAGTCATGCACAGAGACTTTTTTCTCTCTTCCTTTCTTTTGGAGAAAAGCAAATAAAGAGTTCTCCCAGGTGCTGACTCACGCTCCCCACGCCCCGGCAGAGCCAGAGGACCTCGGCAGGGTCCCGGCCGAGAGGTGACGCAAGCACCTGCCGCGCAGCCCCGGGAGCCCTGGCTTCCTTTTCCTCCTCCTCCTTCTCTGCCTCTTCTCCAGCTACGGTGTATGTCCTCTGCTGGTCCGAGCTGTCTCGGTGGCTCGGCGCCCCGTTGCCCGCAGCCAGCGCACGGTCACGCGCACGGGGCAGTCCTGTCCGTGGCACGGTCCCGAATGTCAACGCCACCACTCGGGGAGGGGGCAAGGGGAGGGCGGAAAAAAAAAACAAACAACCCTACTGGCTGCCGACTTAAGTAACGCGAATGTTCGGTACAGCAGATGGTGCCAACCCACATCAATCTGTTTCAAGATCAAGCTCACAGAGTTCCTTGTTTTTATTAAAATAAACTCATTTATAAAAATCGTAAATATGACTGATCCAACAGCCGTGAGGCTCCAGCAGTTAAGTTTCCACCCAGAAATATTTGAAAGAGTCTCGAGATTGTCTGCCTATGTTTTGTGGCTGGTTCCATACAGGCGGTACAGCCGCGCTTCATGGCTCTCAGGATAAGCGTCGTTCCGCAGGATTTTTTAAAAATGCAGCCCTTTTGTGGTTCAGAGCCTCCCTTCCACCCTTGGAAAATTGGAGGGAAAAGATATTTGCGGGAAAGAAAGAGCTTTCAACAAAAAGTTGGATAAAAAGCCCAATAAAGTTCAATGAAAAGCTCTTACCTCCGCGGAACAGGCTTCCAATAGCACGTTTTGCAGTTGCTCCCTTCTGTTACTGTTTTTCTCTTCCATGTTGTGTGTGTGTGGGGGGGGGGGGCAGCTTTAAAAATCATGGTACCACGAAACAGGCCTGCCAAAAGTCTTCACACTAAGACACTTGGAACTTTTATCCCTGGTTAGGTGAACTGGCGACAGGCTGGAGTGAAGGGTTCCCGGGGTTTCCTCAAGTGGCTGCTTCAGAAGTGAGCCAAAAAACTTTCAGCCAAAGCTCCTGCAGCATGAACAGCTTCAAAATACACCGGGCCCTTCTCTCTGTAAAATGACAACAATAATATGGACAGGGCCCAGCACAGATAGCCTAGGGGCTAAATCCTCACCTTGCAGGGAGCTGGATGGGGAAACTGAGTAGTCATGCACGAACCAGCACCCTGGCACATGCAAGGTGAGGATTTAGCCACTAGGCTATTGCACTGGGCCCAGGGAGATTGTTGGTTTTAAAAGATCTGTTTTTACTTGAAAGTCAGTTACAGAGGAACAGGGGAGAGAAAGAGGGAAAGAGGTCTTCCATTCCCTGGCTCATTCCTCAAATGATGCCATGTCCAGAGGTGGGCCAGCCCAAAGCTGGGAGCCAGGAGCTTATTCCAGATTTTCTGTGTGGGTGTAGCTTCCAATGTTTTGAACCATCCTCCACTGCTTTCCCAAATCACAATTAGGGAGCTGAATGGAAAGTGTAACATCTGGGACATGGGCCAGAACCTATATAAGATGCTGATGCCACAGGAAGAGGATTGGTGTGCTATACCACAGCACTGGCCTGGCCATTTTACATGTATTAAGAATATCAACTGGTTTTTACTCTTGCTACTTCCATCTTATTATTATTTAAAAATTTATTTAGGGTCCAGCACAGTAGCCTGGTGGCTAAAGTCCTCGCCTTGCACGCACCAGAATCCCATGTTTGTGGCCTGGGAAAGCAGTGGAAGACAGCCCAAAGCCTTGGGATCCTGCACCCTCATGGGAGATCCGGAAGTAGTTCCTGGCTCCTGCTTTCAGATCAGCTCAGCTCCGGCCGTTGCGCTCACCTGGGGAGTGAATCAGCAGACAAAAGATCTTCCTCTGTCTCTCCTCCACTCTGTATATCTGACTTTCCAATAAAAATAACTAAATCTTTTAAAAAAAATAAAGGTCTATTTATTGGCGAGACAGATATTCAGAGAAGGAGACAGAGCAGTATCTTCCATCCCCTGGTTCACTCCCCAAGCAGCCACAACTGCCACAGCTGAATTGATCCAAAGCCAGGAGCCAGGAGCCTCTTCTGCGTCTACCACAGCAGAATCCTGCCTTTAATCACAGTGTGGTAAATACATGGCACTCACACTTTGGAGCTGGCACTCTGGTGCAACAGTTAAGCTGCAATGCTGGCATCCTATTGAGTGCCAGCTCAAGTCCTATTTGCTCCATTTCCAATCTAGCTCTCTGCTAATGCACCTGGGACCACAGGCAACGGGCCGAGGACTCAGTCCCCTGCCATCCACATGGTTTCTCTGGAAATTCCTGGCTTCAACCTGGCTCAGCTGGCCATGACAGCCATCCATGTGGGAAGTGAACCAGTACATGGAAAATCTCTTTCTGTTGTGCCCTGCCTTCTTAAAATTCTGCCTTTAAAATAAATACATCTTTCAAAAAAAGAATATTATCGTAATCTAAACATATTAATCTTATAATAAATATTCCCTTAGAAATGGGGGCAGAGGTAGGCACGAGTGCTTGTCTTTCCTGTAACCTCATCCTTTGCTTTAATATAAAGTTGGCTGCAGGTGCTCTTATCAAGCGATGGAGTATGGCTGGTTCCATGGCCAGCTTTGGCCACTAAAATACGACAGAAATGATGGTGCATCAGCTCTGAGCCTGAGCTTTAAAGACTTTTATCCTATCTTGGGTCTGGCAGGATGGCTCAGTGGCTAAATCCTCACAATGAATGCACTGGGGATCCCATATAGGCGCCAGTTTGTGTCTTGGCAGCTCTACTTCTCTTCCAGCTCCCTGCTTGTGACCTGGGAAAACAGTGGAGCGAGGCCCAAAGCCTTGGGACCCTGCACCAACACTGAAGACCCAGAAGAAGCTCTTGGCTTTGAGTCAGCTCAGCTCCAGCTGTTGCAGCCATTTGGGGAGTGAACCAGTGGGTAGAAGGGCTTTCTGTCTATCCTTCTGTTCCAAAATTTGATCTGCCTTTACAGAAAAAGATTTATTTGTTTTTATTACAAAGTCAGATATCAGAGAGGAGAGACAGAGAGGAAGATCTTCCATCCGATGATTCACTCCCCAAGTGAACCGCAATGGCCAGTGCTGCACCGATCCGGAGCTAAGAAGCCAGGAACTTCCTCCAGGTCTCCCACGTGGGTGCAGTGTCCCAAGGCTTTGGGCTGTCCTCGACTGCTTTCCCAGGCCACAAGCAGGGAGCTGGATTTGAAGTGGACATGCTGGGATTAGAACCGGCACCCATATGAGATCCCGGCGGGTTCAAGGCGAGGACTTTAGCCACCAGGCCGCCACGCTGGGCCCGTAAAATTAAATTTAAAAAGAGAGAGAAAGAGGGAGAAAGGACGAGATCCAGGGAGAAATGTAAGTAGCAATTTTAAAGTTTTAATGGGTGAGAGAATTTTGGGGAAACTATTGGGAAAAAACAGATCCTTAGGAGGATTAACAAAATGCTACATAGACTGCTAAGATTTTGAAATACAGTGATTCATTGCTTCAGTATTGCTTTCTAGTTGGATGTTACCCTAGGAATTTTTGTGTTCTAAGATTTTACGTTAAAAAAAAAAGCTACTTATTTTTTTCATGGATGACATTGACATAGCCACTAAACCCTTTGCTAGAAGCATTTATATACCAGGGAGTGAACCAACCTAAATCACACCAAGATGAAAATATGAAGAGCGCCAAAATGATCTTCGAATAAAATGAGAAATATTTTTTCCTTTGTTCTTTTTATTTTGTAGTTATAGCAATATCGTCAGATATATGATGCAAAACTTATATGAAGGAGTGGAGTGGGGTCCATTGCTCTTTGTATTTTATGAATTTTATTTTTATTTTTATTTTTATTTTTATTTTTATTGAAAGGCAGATTTACAGTGAGAAGGAGAGAGAGAGAAAAAAAGAGAAAGATCTTCTGTTTGCTGGTTCGCTTCCCCAAGTGGCCATGACAGCCAGAGCTGAGCCAGTTCAAAGCCAGGAGCCAATAGCCTCTTCTGGGTTTCCCACAAGGGTCTAGGTTCCCAAGGCTTTAGGCCATCCTCTGCTGCTTTCCTAGGCCACAAGCAGGGAGCTGGATGGGAAGTGGAGCAGCCAGTAACTTAAACCAGTGCCTATAGGAGATGCCGGCATCACAAGTGGAGGCTTTACTGTTGTAGCACAATGCAGACCTGCCCTCACCCTTTTATAAGGAGGAAATGTTATACTTGTGTTCTGTCTCAAAAGACGGATAGTTGATGTAAAGGAACAGGTTTTATTTTGGTTTCTCAGAAAACTACCAGCCATGATGATGCCGACAGTTTCCTCCAGGGTCTGTCCAGCCTGAAAGTAACAGGAACGCAAGGACCTAAATAGGTTTCCTGCAAGCCAGGACCCCAACCAGACCAGAAGTTACTTTAGTCTCAAAACAGCACACCTGAGCCCAGCACAGTAGCCTAGCGGCTAAAGTCCTCGCCCTGCACACTCCAGGATCCCATATGGGCACTGGTTCATATCCCGGCGTCCCTGCTTCCCATTCAGTTCCCTGCTGTGGCCTGGGAAAGTAGTCGAAGACAGCCCAAAGGCTTGGGACCCTGCACCCACATGGGAGACTCAGAAGAGGCTCCGGTTTCCTGGCTTCAGATTGGCACAGTTGTGGCTGTTGCTTGAGGAGTAAATCAATAGACAGAGGATCTTTGTCTCTCTCTCTCCTCCTCTCTGTATGTCTGACTTTCCAATTAAAAAACAAAAAACAGCACACCTGTCTCCAATTGCTGACCAAACAGAGACACACATTGGTGTTCATCAGGTACTCCCACCCCCGACTTTCGAGGGTGAATCACTACTCTTAATTCCTCAGGCCGCCTGAGAATTGACCTGTAGCCACCTGACTTCTCATCTGCACTTTCCTAATAACCAGCTAAGGTGCACTGTCCAACTTTACAGTTAAGGTGGCCACATCCCACACTGGGTTTGATTCCCAGCTTCAAGTTCCTGGTAATGCAGATGCTCAGAGACAGCAATGATGACTCAAGCCAATGAGTTCCTTTCACTGTCATGATGGAGCTGGACTATGCTCTTGGTTTTGGCCCTGACCCCACCATAACAGTTGTGAACATGTGGGGAATGATAAAGAAGACAGATGTAAAATATCTCAAATGCATTATTTTAAAAAAAATTTTAATTCCAGTGTTTTGACACAGTGGGTAAAGTCCCCACCTGTGACAATGGCATCTCAAATGGATGTTAGTCCATATCATGGCTCCCGGCTGCTCTACTTAAAATCCAGCTCCATGCTAATGGCCTGGGAAAAGCAGCAGGAGATGGAAGGAGTGTCTGAACCCCTGCTACCATGAGAAAGACCTGTATGAAACTCCTGGCTTCACAGAGAAAGAATCTTCTCTCTACTGGTTTACTCCCGAAATGACAGCAATGGCCAGAGCTGAGCTGATCAGAAGCCAGAAGCCAGGAGTGGTTCCCCTATTGATTCGGAAGCCCAGGAACCTGGGCCATTTTTAGCTGTTTTCCCAGGCACATTCGAAGGGAGCTGGACTGGAAGTGGAACAGGCAGAATTCAAACTTGCATCCAAATGAAGATGAGGAGAAGACTCAAACCAAGTGCTCAAATTTGGCATGAGAGCATCCCATCCCAAGTGGAAATTTAAATGCTGTGCCAATGCTCATCCCTGTATTTTGTACACATTTCTTCAATGCCTTACATGTTTATTTTCAGCTATAGCATATACTTCATTTATATGTATATATGCATATATACATATAAATTGAACGAGCATTTGTTGAACAAGACATAGACTTTGCCCAAATCACTAAAATTTTTTTAGTGTTTCATCTTTTCACTTGTCATGTAGTTTAGTTACCATGATCTCATTTTAATTATTAATATTATAAGTTGAAAATACAGACTGGCACAAGCATTGTGGCTTATAAAGTTAAGCTGCCGCTTGTAAGCCAGCATACCATATGGGTGCCAGTTCATATCCCAGCTGCCCCACTTTCTCATCCAACTGCCTGCTAATGTGCCTGAAAAAGCAGCTAAAGATGGCCCAAGTGGTTGAGTCCCTGACACCCATGTGGGAGACCCAGAAACTTCTGGCTCCTGGCTTTGGCCTGGTCTAGCCTTGGCTGCTGTGACCATCTGAAGAGTCACCTAGCGGCAGACGTCTCTGTTTCTCCCTCTCCTTCTGTAACTCTGACTTGTAAATAATCTTCAGAAGAAGAAAATATAAATCAATTACTCACAGTTGCTTCCCTTTCTGTTTCATAGCTGGATGATAATTTACAGTCAGCAAGGATATATGAAACAGGGCCCGGCAGCGTGGCCTAGCGGCTAAAGTCCTCACCTTCAACGCCCCGGGATCCCATATGGGCGCCGATTCTAATCCCAGCAGCTCCACTTCCCATCCAGCTCCCTGCTTGTGGCCTGGGAAAGCAGTCGAGGACAGCCCAAAGCCTTGGGGCCCTGTACCCGCGTGGGAGACCCAGAAGAGGTTCTTGGCTCCTGGCTCCGGATCGGTGCAGCACCGGCCATTGCGCTCACTTGGGCAGTGAATCATTGGACGGAAGATCTTCCTCTCTGTCTCTCCTCTCTGTATATCTGACTTTATAATAAAAACAAATAAATCTCTATCCTCTCTGTATATCTGACTTTGTAATAAAAAATATATCTTTAAGAAAAAATGATTGCATGGTTGATCAGGGTGGGTAGAATTGAGGTTTAGGGAAAATTGGGTGAATTCATTGCTTCCAAATTTGCTATTTCTTCTTGTTGTTCTTGGGGGAAGGGAAGAGTTACAAAGGGGGAACACACTCATGACTAGCCATATGTCCCAGTACCCAGGGATGAGGAATTGCCACCTCATATCAACCCAGAGTCTCAATGTGTACATATTCTGAGGGTTCTGTCCAAGTGATTTGGACAGTTCTGAAATGCTGTCATTTTCACTGACCCAAGAATGATGTCAGCCTCCCAATGTCCGTTGGCTCCATTCACCAAGATTTTTTGCTGTCATTGTTTGTTAGGGTAGTTGTCCAGTTTGTTCTGTTCTCCTTCCTCTGCTACAGCACCAAATATGCTGCCATATTCTTCTTTTACAACAGGGTCTATGTCCACTGTTTCACCTTTTTCATTAAGTAGGACATGTACCCAGGCCAGGTATCCCTAGAATCACTGGATCCCCCACTCCTGGGGCTAAAGAACCTGGCACCCACCTAGTAGGTGGGCCCTGGGACCCGGGCCAGGTGACCCAGTCCCCACCGTATCCTCCACCCCTGGGGTTTACGAAACCAAGATCCACCTAGCAGGCAGGTCCCAGGATCTGGGCCAAGCGACTCAAACCCTACCAGTTCCCCTATCCCCGGGGCTCAGGAATGCAACCCCCACCACACAGGTGGGCCCCAGGACCTGAGCCACTCTTTCTGAGCCCTGTCAGATCCTCCATCCCTGGGACCCACATACCTGGCACCTGCTGGACCCAAGCTGGCATGACTCACCTCATCTCAACATGTGCAATCTTATTATGCAGCCTGGTCCAGTCCAATCTGCCCCTGTTCCAGCTCCTGCTGGTGGGTGCTGCAGCCTATTCCAGCCCACCCTAATTGCTGTCCCGGTCCTAATGTGAACTGGCTGGTGTTGCAGCCAGATCTGGCTCCTTCTGTCCCCCGCCCTGGTTCTCAGATCTGCCAGTGGGTATTATGTGCTGGCCCAGATTGGTCTGTCCCCAGACCTGACCCACATCTATGCCGGCGGGTACTATAACCTGGCATGGTCTGGGCTGCTCCTTGCCTTGATTCTTGTGCTCACCTGCAAGGACATTTCTGTTTTTAAGGAGGTTTTTTTTTTTTTTTTTTTAAGCTTCTATTGGGGCTAGCACGGTGGTGCAGCAGGCTAATTCTCCACCCTGTGGCCCTGGCACCCCATATGGTGCTGGTTCCTGTCCTGGCTGTTGCACTTTCCGTTTAGCTTCCTCTTATAAACTAGGGAAGCAATGGAGGATGACCCAAGTCATTGGGCCCCTGCACCCATGTGGAAGACCTGGAGGAGACTCCTGGCTTCGGATCAGCTGAGCTTTGGCCATTGCAGCCATTTTGGGAGTGATCTTGTGAGTGGAAAGCCTCTCGGCCCAGCATTGGTAGCCTAGTGACTAAAGTCCTCATCTTGAATGTACCAGAATCCCATAGGGGTGTGGATTCATGTTCCAGCTGCTCCACTTCCCATCCAGCTCCCTGCTTGTGGCCCGGGAAAGCAACAGAGGATGGTTCAAAGCCTTGGGACCCTGTACCCAAGTGGGAAACTGGAAGCAGCTCTGGGCTCCTGGCTTTGAACTGGCTCAGCTCTGGCCATTGTGGCCGCACGGGGAATAACCTAGCGGGTAGATCTGTCTCTCCTGTTTGTAAATCTGCTAAAAATTAAACCTTAAAAAAAAAAAAGGGAAAACCTTCTCTACATTTCCTCTGTGAAATCTGCCATTCAAATAAAAATAAAATTTAGAAACGTTTTTAGTACTAAAGGAGTGTATGGTCACCACAAAACTTACAAAATATAGAATCCATCTTTTTTTTTTCCTTCCTGTCTAAACATTTTAGTGTAGTTCCAGGTTGGCTATTTTTAGTTGAAAGAAAATGTGTAGTTATATCCATTCTTTCTCCTGAAAGGTTATTTGGCCTCAGAATATTAGAAAACTGCCTTGTTAGATGTAGACATGTTCATTTAGTTAGCATTTTTGTGATTACATTTTGTGTAACAGCTGTGAGGTGAAGGCTCCAAAGACAGCAAGAAGTTTGAGCGGTGGTGGAAATTTCCGTTTCTCTGCAGTCGGGTGGAGAAAGGGACTTGGGAGAAATCTAAGGAAGAACAGCAAAGAGGCACATGCCGTGGTCCTAGAGCCAAGATCTGTAAGCTGCATGAAAAAAAAAATGTACAGAATTTACGATTGCGGATAGTTTAGTCTTCATAAGTAAAGCGAAGCTTGTTTTTTTTAATCCTAATTTTCCTAAAATATTCACTACAGTAAATTGCTACCATTAGGATTCATCACACGTAATCAGTTTCCAAATGATTTCATGAATACATTACCTATTGAAATGAGCACTCCTCCCTCCTCACTCCCCCGAGTCAATCTTCAAGCCAACTGAAGTTTTACAATGGTTCTTTACGCTGAGACTCAATGCGTCCGCATGCCGGGGTCCCCACGGCCAGCTCTCTGGCCCACCCGACGTCTTGGTCCCATATCTTTCAGCCATTTAGATCGTTTTGATTCGGCATGTTCCAAGAGCCTCTTGCTGCATGCTAAGTGCCGTAGCTCCGACTCCTCGCCAGAGCTCGGATGCTGGCAGCTCGGCTGATGCCTCACATGTAGTCATTTCATTTCCAACTCTGGCACATAAAATTACACAGCCAAAACACAAAGCTGCCAGATTTTCCTTTTCAAAAACAGGATAAAAACAGAGCATTGCTCCAAAACAAAACAATCTTTAAAACAGGAAACAGTTGAGAAATAAAATTGCTATGCTGTCAAATTGTTGGACCATCTCATAATTTTCATTGATCTTACAGCGTCTTAAGTTAGGCTCCTCTTAAAGCAGACCCTGAGTACAGGATACGTGAGTGGCTGGTTTATAAGTGGTGTGTGGGAGGCAAAGGGAAGGAAGCTCAATGTGTAGTTCCAAGCAGGTTACTGCTCTGGGATCTAGGCAACCTTGGTCCCAAGGCTTTGGGCCATCCTCTACAGCTTTCCCAGGGATGGGAAGTGGAGCAGCTGGGACACAAACTGGTACCACACGGGATCCCTGTTATTTGCAGGGATTTTGCCCACTCTAGGGCCAGTAAATTGTCCAAGTTGCTCCAGGAACATAAAGCATAACTAGGTACCTGTGACAAGGCTGGGCATGAGTCGCTGCAGCTGTGCTAAGAGCTGCGATTTACTGAGACTGTTATTTGTTACTCAGGGTTGCCTCCTGGAAGTTGCAAGCCTTCAATACATCCCAGAATTCAACAGTACTGACATGAGAATCCACCAACATCTTTTTCCTCTAGGTGGATAAATTCCTGGTGCTTTCTACTCCATCATCTTCCCAGAGACCTTGCAATCTATGAGGGCTTTTGAGAAGATTCTTGAGAAAATGGAATTCAGGTTGCATCTCTTTTAAAAAGGGAGAAAAAAAAATCCTCATAAGTCTAAAACATCACACTTTTTCTACAATTTCCCAAGAGCTTTCTGAGGACCTGTATACATGTTAAAATTCTACTTTCCACACTTTTTGAAATGTCTTCATGATGTCTTAGCCATCTCTTCGCGCACCCCAAATGCGACCAGAGTGGTATGCAATTACGTACTTTATCCCCACTCTGTTCACTGACTCCTGGGTTGAACTTTGCCACTCTTGAGACTTTGAGGTAGAAACATTAGAATTCAAGTGCTACAGCTTTCCTCGAGAACACGGTCATGGTTCCAATCATTTGGTCTGCTAAGTACTCCTTTCCAGTAGAGTTGTTCACTGGAAAAATGCAGTGACCATTAGGAATTCAGATCTGTACATCTGGGTTATTCCCCTTGCAAGGGAGACGGTAAAGAGGGCTGTTCTGATTACCAGCCTTAAGACTAGACAGAAATAATACAGCAGCTAGGTTTATTTTTTAATTATTTATTTTTGATAAGACAGGGACAGGGGTAGGGAGAGGTAAAAAGAGTAAGCTAGCTCCCACTTACTCCCCAATGAATCAACTGGAGCTGTGAGCCCAATCCAGGTCTTCCTGATGACAGCAGATACTGAGCCACCTTGTGCTATCACCTGTTGCTTCATGGCGTATACATCAGTGGCAAGATAGAATTTGAAACAGCACCACCAGGCCCAAACAAGCTAGATTCAGGAGCAAAGCAGGCAGTTCAACAGGGGGTGTAGCTGTCCTAACTACTAGGCCACTGTCCCCTTTAGGAGATAGGATTCAAAGAACTTTTCTTCTTTCTTCCTGCATTATGTCCCCGTCCCTACCCCACTATCTTCAAGGAATACCGGCTGACATTTTAGGTTTCAGGTGGGAATTGGAGTAAAATAAAAATCTTAAAATTATCTAGATTCCCACATACCTGGAAATGTACTGATGTTAGTAAACGTTTTTCCACCTGGGCCAAAAGTGGACACAGAGGAACACCAGCAGACTGTAGCAGATAGGTTACAGCAAGGGGCCCTCAAGTCCTGGCTGTGCTCCATTTGGTCTAATTACACACTCCAGCCAGAGCCCAAGACTAGAGTGAAAGCAACATTGATTCTCCTGTTCCCTCCAAACCAGGTTGCCTGCTTTGCTCAAAGTGTGACTATACAAGCTTCCTTTCATTCTGGTAACTGCTCTAACTTCTCCCTCATTCTTGGGGGCCTAGCACCATATCATTGCTTGTCATTCCCTTCCACCTTTAATCTTACCTTGTTCTTTCTTAATATGCAAGTGGGAAGTCTTGCACAATAAGCACAAAGGATGCAGGGGGCAAGGATTTTTTTTGTAAGATTCATTTTTTAAGTTGGAAAGGCAGAGCTGCAGAGAGAAGGAGGGACAAAGATCCTCTATCTGCTGATTCGCTCCTCAAGTGGCTGCAACAACCAGAACTGAGCCAATCTGAAGCTGGAAGCCAGGAGCTGGGAGCTTCTTCTGGGTCTTCTATGTGGGTGCAGGGTCCCAAGGCTTTGAACCATCCTCTGTTGCTTTCCCGGGCCACAAGCAGGGAGCTGGATGGGAAGTAGAGCAGCTGGATATGTACTGGCACCTGTATGTGGTCCTGGCGCTTGCAAGGTGAGGATTTAACTATTGAACCATTGTACCAGGCCAAAGAATGTTATAGTACTCAGAAATTAAATGCTTATCAACAGTAAGGTGGATTAATAAACTATGGTTTACTTACAAAACAGGATTTATGATAATGAATGAACTATAATAGTAAGCAATACTGTGAAAACATTGTAGCAAACTAACATTAAGGGGGACAAAATTATTCCTATAGAATACCTTTTCATTAAGTAAACACCTGATGGAAAAATGTTAACCTGTAAGAACATAGATTAATAGTCCCATAAATTGGAAATCAAGTCACATAAAATGTAAAGCAACAAAAAGACTTGGTTTTTTTTTTTTTTTCTTTTTTAAGACTTGGGTTTATATTATCATGTGCTTGTGGCAGGTGAGGCTATCTGGTGGGAGGTTTGGTTAGATGTTAACTATCATGGTTTTGATTTTCCTTTTGAGAAGTAAGTTTTATAGGTGCTAGTTACTTGCAGTTCAGTTTTTCAGAGGAAGTGGATTTATACAGGCAGCTATGGGAATCACCAGGAAGTCACAATTTAGCCAGGAAGGACCTCCTGGAAAGAGAATAGGTATTGAGGATGGCAGGCAATTACTGCTGGCCGAGGACACAACCTGGGCAGGGGGAAGGAAAGGTATTGTTTATAATTACTGTTGGTATAAAAATGATCACACACTCGGTGGCTTTAAAGAACAGATTGTTGGGCCCGGTGGCGTGGCCTAGTGGCTAAAGTCCTCGCCTTGAACGCCCCGGGATCCCATATGGGCGCCGGTTCTAATCCCGGCAGCTCCACTTCCCATCCAGCTCCCTGCTTGTGGCCTGGAAAAGCAGTCGAGGACGGCCCAATGCATTGGGACCCTGCACCCGCGTGGGAGACCTGGAAGAGGTTCCAGGTTCCCGGCATCGGATCGGTGCAGCACCGGCCCATTGAGGCTCACTTGGGGAGTGAATCATCGGACGGAAGATCTTCCTCTCTGTCTCTCCTCCTCTCTGTATATCTGACTTTGTAATAAAAATAAATCTTTAAAAAAAAAAAAGAAAAAAAGAACAGATTGTTCTTTCACAGTTCTGGAGTCAGAAGTCCAAAATCAAGATCATTAATCTTCAGTCCATCCAGACCCTGGCAGGGCCGCCTTCCTGGCTTTCAGGCTGCGTGATCTCCTTTCTGCAGGAAGGTCCTGACTCCCTTTTACAAAGATATAGATGATGTGTTCAAGGCCCACAGAGTCATGGAGGGAAACACCCACTGAACCCCAAAGTGCTTCATCAGCACTGAAAAGCATCCTTTCCTTTTCATGTTTTGCCACATCATGTAATTGACTATTTCCAGACTGCTGGTGGTGGTGGGTGAGTTGCTATCATGTTTTCAGCCAATCACCAAGGTTTCATGCAAAATATGAAGTAGACAGCTGCACTCTCTTCTGCCTCTGCACAGTACATGAAAACGCAGATGCTTCTGAACGTATCCAACTCATCCCTGAACGTGGCATATTCCACTATTGTAAACATCCACACAGAAGGCTTAGGAAAACACCTTCACAACTCGGAGTTACCTTTAATATGCACAAAGGGGGATTTTTTCTCAAACACCTACACTACTCCAAAACTCATCAAAACCATGCCCACTATGTTTCTTATTATTAAGACCTTCAGGATAGCTGAGTTTTTAAATTTTGAAGAAGTCCAATTTCTCAGAATACTTATTTTTAATTTTGTTAGCTTTTTTTTTTTTCGGGCTACCCTATCCACTATCTAAGCACTAACCATCACCAAATCAAGGCTTTATTATAAAAATTTGCTTTTTGTAGTACAATCCCATCTCAATTTTAGGACTGATCTTCCCATTTTCAAAAAAAAATCAAAAAAGCAAACAAAAAAAACCCCAAACCATGTCACTGGGATTTTGATCAGGATATAATCTATAAACTGATTAGAAGGTTACTGCAATCTTACCAACACTGGATCTTCCATACCATAAACAGGTTATGTTTCTGTTTATATAGGTATTATTTCTTTTAGCAAGATGTTGCCATTGTGTGTGTAAATTGTTCGCCTCTTTAATTTTTTCCTTTCCAGACTGTTCAATGCTAATCTACAGAAATACAACAGATGTATAGGAGCAGGTCTTTAGCCTAGTGGGTAAGACATCCACATCACACATCCGGGTGCCTGGGTTTCATTCTGTGTGCCAGCTCCGGATCCTAGCTCCCTACCAATATCCATCCATGTGGGAGACAGGATTGTGTTCATGGCTCTACGTGATGGCCCCAGTTGCTGTGGGCATTTGGGGAAAGAACCAACAAACAAGAGAACTCCTTAAGTAAGTACAAATTAACTTTTGAATACTGATTTTCTATCCTGTAATACTGCTGATCTTGTACATCTAAGTCATTTTTTTTATAAAGATTTATTTATTTTATTACAGCCAGATATACACAGAGGAGGAGAGACAGAGAGGAAGATCTTCCGTCCGATGACTCACTCCCCAAGTGAGCCGCAACGGGTCGATGCGCGCCAATCCGATGCCGGGAACCTGGAACCTCTTCCAGGTCTCCCACGCGGGTGCAGGGTCCCAAAGCTTTGGGCCGTCCTCGACTGCTTTCCCAGGCCACAAGCAGGGAGCTGGATGGGAAGTGGAGCTGCTGGGATTAGAACCGGCGCCCATATGGGATCCCGGGACTTTCAAGGCAAGGACTTTAGCCGCTGGGCCACGCTGCCGGGCCCCATTTTTGTTTGTTTTGCACTAAATTATCTTTAGTATGTTTTAATATACTGAAAATGACAAATCTGGTAAGTTTTCACCTTTAAAATTTATTATGCAAGCTGTACATACAAAATGAAGTACTAGTTACAAAAGCTGTGTTTGCAAAAATAAGTTAAATTTTAAAGAGCATATGTATGTGTCTCCAGCAATACACACACACTGAAATCTTGTGACTGGCATTGCTTGATGCATTACAGAGGGTGGCAATCTACCTATTAAAACACCCAAATTACTGCATTTGACAAGCCCTGAAATATAATATTCAGATAAAGCAACAAGAAGCAGGTCAATTCTGCATTGTTTCAGAATCCAAAATCTCTCATTTCAGATTCCCACTCACTATTCCACTCAAACAAGGATTCCAACAGTTTCACAATTTCTTAGAGTGTCTTCTCCACAAAGGATATGCAAGGAAATGAATGATCTTAGCATTAAGACTGCATTTTTTATATTAACACAGAATTTATATTTGCATTTATATATTTGTATATAAAAGATATATATAGGCTACACAATTTAAGATATAGTTTTTAAATATAAAAATTTTGCTATTAAAGATGCTTAACAAGGTAGTTTTTAATAGATTTGCTGTGAATATAATTACAAAAGCAAACAAAAATGTTTTAAATCTTTATTGACACAAACAAGATTATAAAAATGTATCTAAAAACATTAATTCTAATATTTAAATGAAGAATTGTATGGTGCAGTCAAAAACTGTTCAAGGGCTGATATACATGGTAACTTGAACTCTGGCTTTGAAGTGGACACGCAATGGATGCTTGAAGGCAGATGGGAAAACAGCATTAAAGAAAACCAAAACAACAAAACAATGGCAATGATACAACGGTTAAGTAGGTTTCTGCTCTGATAGGATAAACTGCTCTGATACAATAAACTGTTTTTAGGTAGGATAAAATTAAAAGTGCGCAATACAAAAAATTTCAATGTTGCTAATTACTCTAAAGTGCCATAAACTCTTAGCTATCAAAATAACTTCTAACAGTTGGCGAAGTTTCAACTACTATTATTATAGTGCTGTGTTCAAGCATCCAATGTTCATCAGTTCTTACACATGTACAACATACCTGGAAAGTCTTATGATTTTAATATTTCCCTTATGAGGCAGGACTTCATCTCATATCAGTTACATGGATAAGTAAAGTGATTTACATAGGAATGGAGTATGAAGAATATCTGAGACAATATCATGATCTTGAACAACTGAAGTCTTCTACCTCTTGCTCCATTTTCTAGGTAAGATAGGAAAGAAAAACATTACGTTAACATAAATTACACATTTGATAGTGAAAATAAAAAGTGAACTTTACAGATAACTGCATATAACTTGATTTTAGTGATGCAAATTATCATTCATTATTTAAATATCTTTGAAGTAAGTTTAAGATGCATCCATGCTATATTTAATTCCAACAGGCAAAATTAACATAATGGTATAATTTGACATAGTATTACACTTGGTAGGTCACAGCACTATGCCAACCTAGGTATCATAATATGGGTTGGTAGGTACACTAAATGCTACACATAATGTATATACTTAGTATATTTATACATATATATATTACATAGTAGTAGGTAGGTAGCAGGTACAATTTTAAACTTTGTAAATACTGATATTGTAATGTACCATGGAATAACAATTTATTGAAATCAGCATTTCAGTACGAGTAATAAAGCAAAATTATATTTAAATAAGTAGTTCTAACAAAAAGCTACAGCTTCACTAATACAAAGTTTTCATAGTTTACTGATATTATAGTTAAATTGCTTGATGAAGATACAAATGAATGAAGTTCTACATTTAAGAAATTCTGAGCTCGAATTTGTACTTACAATATACATATTAAGGATGGTCTTTAAATTCTTAGAATCAAACCAGTTGGGGGGAGAGAATTTGGGGAGGGAATAAGAGAAATCCCAGAGCCTATGGAATTGTATCATAAAATAGAAGGGGAAAAATTCTTTTTTTTTTTTAAAGATTTATTTATTTTTATTACACAGTCAGATATACAGAGAGGAGGAGAGACAGAGAGGAACATCTTCCATCAGATGATTCACTCCCCAAGTGAGTGCAACGGCCGGTGCTGCGCCGATCCAAAGCCGGGAACCTGGCACCTGGAACCTTTTCCGGGTCTCCCATGTGGGTGCAGGGTCCCAAATCCTTGGGCCATCCTCAATTGCTTTCCCAGGCCACAAGCAGGGAGCTGGATGGGAAGTGGAGCTGCCGGGATTAGAACCAGCACCCATATGGGATCCCGGGGCATTCAACGCGAGGACTTTAGTTGCTAGGCCACCGCTGCCGGGTCCGGGGAAAAAATTCTTACAATGAGCTAATTTTTTATTTATCTAGATTAAGTAAAACTTTAGCAATCTTATGATACGTGACAATGGAGGAATAAAACATTTTCAACAACAGTTTACCTGTATAAGAGTGGTTTTGTCGTAGTCCCTGCGATGCTGATAAATACACTGGCTGATGACTGCATACAAATTTTCCAGCTGCAATATATTGTATTCTTGACTTTTTTTCACAACAGTTTTCAAAAGATTCTAAAAGAAAACAAGATGATTGCTGTGAAAGATCACACTTCCTGAAACACGATATTTAGTTTTAAAGATCTGGGGAGCTATTATATAAATCGGAGAACAGACCAAGCCATTACATAAAAGATGGTAGGCAGTGCTTGTCATTTCGCTGTAGTTAACTTCACCATCATTTGGTGATCCTGGCTCTAGCCTTGAGAAATTTCCAGGGTAAAAATTACAGCTGCCTACCTCTGCCTAACATGCCCACCCCTACAATGGCTCAATTCTCCCACTGCAAGTACTGTGATTTCACTGGGGCACTGGTCCATGTTCCACTTCCTATCAACGTCCTGTTACTAGTCCACAATCCAATGTGTGGAGATTATTAACTTAAAACACTAAGATTTCAATATACATACTTTTTAAAAAAGATTTTACTGGAAAGGCAGATTTACAGACAAAAGGAGATACACAGAGAAAGTTCTTGTGTCCACTGGTTCACTCCCCAATTCCAGCCTCAATGGCTGGAATTGAGCTAAAGCCAGGAGTCAGGAGCTTCCTCCAGGTCTCCCACATGGGTGCAGGGTCCCAAGGCTTTGGGTCATCCTCAACTGCTTTCTCAGGCTACAAGCAGCGAGTTGGACGGGAAGTGGAGCAGCCAGGATATGAATTGGTGCTCATATGGGATCCTGGTGCATGCAAGGCGAAGATTTAGCCATTAGGCTATTAGGCCAGGCCCTCAATATACATACTTTTAATCGCTCATGGTCCACAACAAGTGAGGGTGTAGGCTGAGAAAGAATCGCCAAAGCCTTTTCAACACTGATGAGCTGCTGTTGCTCAACTTGGGAACGTCTGGCTCGAGTCATTCGCAGAACAGACATTTCTGGAATGAAAAGTTAACTATTACTTAGACAGACATTATAATGCTTAAAATGACTACTAGGCACATTCAATAATACAGCATGTTTACTAAGCACATAAGCACCAAACAGAAATTCTGGTTTATTACTTCTAAGATCACAACAATGGAACTTTTTAAAAAACTTAGACAATTTAAGAAATACTCCTCAAATGGATTTCTTTTATTTTAAGGGAATTATCAACCAGTCTTTCACTTGAGCTTAACACTCACATCCATTTTACACCTATCATCAATGGAATGTCCCCAGCAGGGTTAAGTAGTTCTGGATGGAGACCAGCCTGAATTTTTTCATTAACCTGGCCTAATAATAATAATAATAATAATAATAATAATAATAATAATAATAATAATAGAAAACAAACAAAAAACCCAGGCTGACACAGTAAGTTAATCCTATGCCCAGTGGCGCTGGCATCCAGTATAGGCACTGGTTCATATTCCTGCTACTCCACTTCTAATACGGCTCTCTGTGGAAGATGGCCCAAGGCCTTGGGTCCATTCAGCCACATGGAAGACCAGGGCTGAAGTCAATGTTCCAGCCAGCTTTCTCACATGGGTGGCAGGAGTCCAAATATTGGGCCATTATCTGCTATTTTCAGGTCATTACTAGGGTGCTGGATGGCATGTGGTAGAGCCAGGATATGAAGCAATACCAATACGGGATACTGCTGTTGCAGGTGGCAGCTTTACCTGTTACTCCGTAATGCCAGCCCCTCTTTATGACTAAATAATATCAGGGACCTGCAAAATCCACATAAATCTATTATTAAACATTGAGAAGATTCACATGGAGACAATTCTATAGGGAAAATTTGAAGAGTAAACTCATTGAAGAAAGAATAACAAGAATTGTTCCGTATCATTCAGTAAGAGTAACAGAAAATGCTTATCTTGCTTAAATGCAAAAGGATATTCTGTCAGCTTTTTAAAAGCTCCAAGATTTACATGGATTACCCTATTCATTCTCAAAATACCTCTTAAGCCTGAACATTTTCCCTTGCTTTCACAGATGAGTAAGCAGGCCAACAGGCTAAGTGTCCTCATGAGGGTCCCAGGTACTATGTGGTGGACTAGCGGATCAGCTTCACGTCAGCTCGCTGTCAAGTACACTGCTGGCTAGTGACCAACTTACTACTAGTTCAACAGCAAGTAATGACGATGTTATTTTTCCCCAAGTAATGATATTTACATTAAGAAAAAAAAAGACCATAAATTGAGAAGTACTAAGCTGCTTAGGGATTTTGAGCAGAACTTTTAAAAATTAGTAAGCTGCTCTTTAATCAAGGAAAACTTACCCTTTGCTTCATTTTCATCATAAACACCTACTATCTGAGAGCTAGAAGCATCTCCATTGCAAACAATCTTTTCTTTTCTGAATTCCAGGCAAGCTGCAGTCTTTCTGGATTCTTCGAGCTCATTCTCGGTATTACTAGCACTTGAATTATTTTCCACTTCCCCCTTGTCCTCAGAGGCATGGTGCAGCTTCTCGCTGTCTTCCAGTGAAGACTCCCCTGTGTTGCCTGTCTCGTGGTCTACACTCGTCTCCTGCATTTCCTCCGGATCACTCTCGATTTTGTCGACAGCACTTTGGCTACCTTCCTTTGCTTGTGAAATCTTTCTTCGCTTTGTTATGGTGCCCAAGTACCACTTTGACTTTTTGCGAATTTTTCTTTTCAACTGAGCTTCAAAGAATTTAAAATTATAAAAAAAAAAATTAATTTTTAAAATTCTAAGAAAATATGAAACATTTGAGAAACCACAGTAATTTCATATGGTTGTAGTATAGAAACAAAACAGAGGGCACAGTGAACAGAAGTTGGCAAAGTGGGAAGGCCCAGATCACAAAACTTGTCATTCCAAGGAGTCTGAATTTTATCTTCACTAATTTCAGAAATCCTGAATAATTTGAAGAAGGGCAATGACATTTTTAGGAAAATCTACCTTTTTAGGAAAATCACTTTGGCAGCAACATAATAAACTAAAAGAAAGGCAAACCTTAAAATAGCCTATAAGTATAAACTGCTTACACTTATTTAGGAACTTGTTTAGCTTTATCTATACTGACTCATCACTCACTAGACTTATGCTATCATCACCATTGGACAGGGGTACCTGTGTTCAAAACCCAATTCCGGCACCTGGCTCTTGGAAACAGGGGTGATAAATTAAGTAGATGAAACCCAAAGTGGAAGACATGGAATGAGTTCTTGGTTCCTGGCTTTGGCCAGGCCGTTCATTCCCTGTCTACTATGGGCTTTGAGGAGCAAATCAGCAGAGGAAAATCTGTCTTTCAAACAAGTGAGGATTAAAAATAGCAACAAAACAGAATATCTGGAAGGGTGTTCGGTCTAAAGTTTCAGAAATCAGGATGCTGATGCCCGCCCCCCACCCCTGTGGAGTTCTGACCTATGACCTCTGGCTCTCGCTTCCAGCTTCCTGACAATCAGGACCCTGGGAATCCCAGTTCCTGCCACTCAGGAGGGAGACCTGGATAATATTCCTGGCTCCTGGTTGGTGGCATTTTGGGAGTGAGCTAACACATGAGAACATTGCTTCCATCTTTCAAAATAAATAATACCTAATAACAAAGAACCTGATTTCTAAAACCAAATTAGTTCTGCCCTTTGTAAACAAAAACTTAAATCATATTATCATGTGTGTGTATAATATAAACATGTCCTATTCTTACACGCTGCTTTATGTAGAGGTTTAATCATTTCTACTGCTGTGCCATAATCCTGTTTCCATTCTGTTGAGGGAAATTTAAGCTGTTCCCAGTGTTGCTTTCATGAAGATTCTTCTGGATTTTTTAAAGGGATTACAGCATATGCAATTCAGCCAGGTATGTAACCAGGAACCTCAATCTCCACATATAAGCTTGCCCAGAGTTAATTTAACCAGGGGCTTTCTGGTTAGGGAAAGCTTCTTGCTGACATTCTTTGTCATCCCCTCCTTTCTTGTTAATAACTTTAACTCAAATCAACTTGTGAATGAACAAATCTGTGAGGGAATAGCGAGTCCTAACTTGAGCAAAGTATACACACACACACACACACACACACACACACTCAAGATTTAACGTGGCAGGGAAGAACTGGGATGCCAAAAGCAGAGTCTGCTACTCAAGGATTCTAAGAGAATAAACTGGAATTAAGACATGCCTGGGGAGGTAGCCTCAGCAAACTGAAAAGTCTTTGGCTTGCTACTCTGTGGTGTTTTACCACAGGGGCAATGGGAAACAGGTCAGGAGTCACAGAAAATATGATCACTCATAATTAGATGGTAAATTGGGTTTGTAATCAATATAGAACAAACTTCGATTTAAAAATGCAAAGTTGCATTAATATTAGTAAAAATTTATGCGATTCATTGTATTACCAGAAATAAAGTGAGGGACAGAGTAAATGGCACTCAGATATATAGAGAAGAGAAAAGACTTTCCATTCGTTGATTCACTCCCCAAGTGGCCGCAATGGCCAGAACTGCGCCAATCCAAAGCCAGCAGCCAGGAGCCTCTTACAGGTCTCTCACATGGGTGCAGGGTCCCAAGGCTTTGAGCTGTCCTTGACTGCTTGGAAGTGAGGCTGCAACACCCATATGGAATCCCAGTGCGTGATGACTTTAGCCACTAGGCTACCGTGCCAGGCCCTAAATGGCATTCCTGAAGAGAACAGACACACTGATTTCATGGATGAGAACTAGCCCAGAGTGCTTACCAGGCGTGCTGCAAGCCACAGGAGGACTGGCCACCTTCAGCTTCTCACTGTGCTCTTGGTCAGATCTTTTATCACCAGCAACAGTGGAATTTTGTTTTGGCATCACATGGTAGTAGGAAGGGGCGTACTTGGAGGAGATACAACCTAAAAATAGACATGTGGGGTGTCTAAAAGATTTCCAGATTTCAAAATTCTGTAAATAATTAAAAGGACTCAATCACTACATCTGAAACTGCTTCCGGTAATAACTTTCTTACCTCTTTTCTTTCTAGATTCCTGAATTTCTTCACAAAGCTGCTCAAAATCTTCATCAAGTTCCTCCTTAATTATTGCGTAGGCAGTATCTCTTAAAGCACAGGCTCTATGCCTGATAAGACGATCTGAAAAACAAATAAAAATGTAATTATTAACTTCTTATTTTTCCTCTCTAAGAAACTACATATATTGAGCTAAAAATTACAACTTACATTTTTAGTAAAAGTTGTTGGAATTACTATCTTTCTCTGGTATTGATCTAATGTTCTAGATACTTGAAGTTATTGCTGCTACCTCATTCTGATCCTTCCTTTTAAATAAATTGAAGAATCAACCAATAGCAACAACGAACAAAACAATTAAGAAAGGAATAAACAAAACATGGGGGGGTTAAGTGTCATTAAGGGTATCAGGGAAACCAGGCATGTGAAAGAATTTTGGAAGAAGTATAAAGGATATTATTACACAGAAACTAGACCAAATGAAACAGCAATTCTACACAGGAAATACTAGAAAAACCCTTTAGAACAAAGGGGCATATAACTAGTGAAAGCAGACCAAAACCCCTCACAGAAAATACTGCAATAGCAACTCCACGCTACAGCTCATGAGAATCAGCTCTGTCTGCATCAGGGTGCTACAGGAGGCTTCCAGAAAGACATCTGGTTCACAAGAAAAGCACGGCAGTCTAGGCAGTGGTATCCGAAGGGTGGGTCCCAGACCCACCACATTTCAGTATGACCTTGAAACCTGAAAGAAATGCAACTTCTCAGGCCCCCACATCCCACATCTAAAGGACAAGGAACCTGATATTGGTGTCCACGTATCTGTATTAACAGTTCTATGAGATTCTGATCTCTACTGATGTTGGACAATTTTAGTCTCACAACAGACAGGAAGCCCAGAAGCAGCAATATGACTACTAAGCAAACAAAAAAACCCTGCTTCCTTCTTTGTATGATTCAGACACGTTCCCAGTTTCCTAGCTTTCCTTAATTTCCAGAACCCTGAGCTACAGAAAAAGCCTGAGGAAGAGGGGGCAGAAGACTAGGAGGGGAAGAACAGTGGCTTTTCAGTCCAATTTATAAGCACCACTTAACTTTGTGGCTATAACCTGTGTCCTCCAACAGCACTGCTTCCAGTCCAGTTGCTCCACTTTGATCCAGCTCCTTTCCTTGCTAATGGCACAGGAAAACAGCAGAAAATGCCCAAGTGCCTGGTCCAGGCCACCCATGTAGCAGTCCAAGATTAAGCTCCACGCTTCTAGCGCCCATCTGCCCCAGCCCTGATCTGTGTGGCCACTGGTGAGTGCGTCAGCAGAAGGAAGCTCCATCGTTTGTGCCCCAGTGCATCCCTCCACTCACCTCCAGGGTCCCTATCTGGGTTATATTCCAATGCGTTACTACAGATCAGGTCAATATCTCTCAGATAGTCTTTCACAGTAAGATACTTGTGCAGATCAATTTTGCTTATTACAGATGAAAGGTCCATTGGCTGTTTTATTACAGTGACATAATCAGGAACCTAGAATTCAAGCAGACGTCCAAATCACATTAACTCTAAGCAAAACATCTGAGTTAAGCTGCTTTACCAGGCAAAATAGAGGAGAGAGTAAGTGCATATAAAGTGACTTGCTTCTCTGAAGTAGCTGTATTCCATAAAAACCCATATCACCCAACTGCCCCCCATCGTTCAATGTCAACTTAAAGTTTGGCTGTTCTAACTTTGTAGATCACAATATTATGTGGCTATAATATATTCACAAACTGCTTCTAGAATGTTCTAGGCTAGAAGTTATTCTCCACAGGAAAAGAAAGAATAAAATTATACATGTTGAGCACACTTAACTCAGAACATGCACCTACGAGGGAACACACCCTGGGTCCAGTGCTGTGGCAGTGACTTCGGCTGCTGTTTATCATGGAGAGCTAGTTTGGGTCCCGGCCACCCTGCGTCCTACCCAGTTTCCTGACACTGAATCTAGGAAAGCATATCACTCACGTGCTTGCCCCTGCCATCCATGTGGGTGACCCAGATGAAGTTGTAGCCATTAGTGGGGAGTGAAATCAGTAGATGCAGCATCTTTCTGTCTTTTCCTCTCTCTTGCTATTGTTCTTTCAAAATAAATCAATACATTTTGTAGAATACATTCTTGTTTTTGAGATTCATTTTATTTTTTTTGAAGGTTAAGACCAGATTTATGGAGGAGAGACAAAGATCTTTGAACCACTCGTTCACTCCCCTAATGGTCACGATGGTCTGAACCGAGTGGAGGCGCAAGTCAGGAGTCAAGAGCTTCTTCGGGGTCTCCCATGTGGGTATAGGGTCCAAGGTTTTGGGCCATCCTCCAATGCTTTCCCAGAACACAGGCAGGGAGCTGGATGGGAAGTGGGGCAGCTGGGACACAAACTGGTCCCCATATGGGATC
Organism: Ochotona princeps; assembly: GCF_030435755.1. NCBI lineage: Eukaryota > Metazoa > Chordata > Mammalia > Lagomorpha > Ochotonidae > Ochotona > Ochotona princeps. The sequence goes on along the minus strand of NC_080840.1, from coordinate 14,552,896 downwards.
CAGGTGCTTTGTGAGGATTTAGCCATTTAGCCATTAATATATCTTAAAATTTTAAAAGATCAAAATGTATCGCTTCTCAGCCTTTTGGCTAAGATCAAGTGTAAAAAGATCAAAATGTAGGCAGGGAAACTATTCAAACATTCTGATTTCGAAGCATTTTGGCAAAGAACACATCCAACACAAAGATTAAATTAATACCTCATCAGGGTCGACGGGTTTAGTAAATATTCTAAATCGCTTATCAATGGCAAGTCTATGCGTAACATTTCTTAAGAAAATCCTCAGTTCTCTGAATGTATCTTCCTCTTGTTCTTCAAGTCTCTTCATTTCTTCTGCTGTCAGTGGTTTTGGCTCAGGTGGTGGTGCAACTGGGAGTACCTCCAAGGCCTGCAAAACTTCACAAGTAAAAAAGTTCAGTTACTATTCCTCTGTAAAACACAGAAATTACTCAGCAAAAATAAGTTTTGAGGGGGTTATCTTCCTGACATTTATCAGGAATAATAAGAATTTGAAATATAAAAGTGTTATCATAATCTTTACCCTTATATCCACCCTAGAAATAACTGGTAACTTATAATTTTGGATTGCTAATTTGTAATCTCCTCTGTTCAATTTCAAGATAATTTTTAAGAGTCTATTAAAACTAAAAATGCATTATCTCCAAGACAGGAAGATTTAACTATAAGTCTTCTGTATTAATTTATTAACTAATGAGAAATTATAAATTCAAATATGAAAGAAGTTTAATATTGTTTAAATACATACACAATGAGTACATGGGATAAGAGTCCTATGTCCAAGAAACTGGCAATCTATTAAGGGGGTAAGAGACAATGATGTCACTGTGATGTCATAGTATTAGTATGAAAAAATACAGTAAGTCATGAAGGTAGCAAAAATAAGTTTTGACCAAGTAAGTTTTGGAATACTTCCTAAGTAAACAAAACAAGACAAAAAATCAGTTAAACAAGTCCATCTTTAGGCACAGATGGGCAAAACGGACAGAAGTAATACTGAAAGGAGTTATGAACGAAATTAGGAAATTCAGAAATATGTTTATTGGGCTTAAAATGAGCTGGAAAGATCAGAACAATCTATGAATGGCCTATGTGTTGTAGAACATTTTAACAGGAAGCATAGATTTTTAGATGGTTGTCAGCACCATTAACTAACATTTTATTCTGTTTTTCAAAATTACCTATTAGCTTTCATAGAGGAACTAACCTGCTTTCTTCTTTGAAACAGGAGGCTTAGCAGCTTGCTTTAGAATTAAATCTTCAAAAAATTTAGTTCGTTCTTCTTTACCTGGCAACTGTACAGTAAAAATCTCTCCATAATCTTGGATAAACAACTCCTGCACCTTAAAAATACAGAATAAATATTAGGGTGCCTCAAAAATGTCATGGAAAAAGGTAAGATAATTTTGGTTCCAAACTTCTGAAATCCACATCTTTTCAAACCACAGCTTCTAGGAACATTTAGAGGACACCCAGCATAAGAGATCTCCATGGACTGAGGAGGGAGAAGGAAGAGGTGACAGCTCCTGACGGGAGGAAATGGACGTGCTGTCATCGCCCAACACTGTATCACATGCTGAATGGCGGTTCAGATGGTAAGTTGTTAATGTGCATCTTACCACACACTAACCAAAATAAGAAATATAAAATTGATAGAAAAAAGAAGTCTCAAAACAAGTCTCCATATTTTCCAGTATCATGCTGACTAGAGGTTCATTTTACAACCAGTATGTGGTGTATTTTGGTTCAGACATCTTTGATACACAGAAGTTTACATGTATGGCTTTGACATGTTCCATCCTGCAAGGTCTTCCATGCTCCTACATTACTGCCAGGACCTGGGATCTACATGGTTCCTCCAAAACTCCTGTTGACACTTAGCCCTGATGCCTCAAAATGAAGAGCTCCAGGGAAGGAGCTGGGCCCCTTCCTCTGTGTATAGACAGGGTTCACCAGCTCTGCCAAGAGCACTCTCCTGGAAGTGAACCACAGTGCTCTCCAAACTCAGCTGCTACGGCCTTTATAACGCATTGCTAACCACCAGAGTTACAAAGCTAAATCTCTGTTGTTGAAAAAGACATTCTTCTACTCACTGGTTCACTCCCCAGATGGCCCACAATGGCTAGAGTCAAGCCAATTTGAAGCCATGATCCAGAAGTTTCTAGATGTCCACATGGAAGACAAGTGCTCAGAGAATCCACACCTCCTCCACTGCTTTCCCAATCAGAAGGGACTGAAGTGGTGCAGCTATACTCGAACCAGGACCCATGGGACACAAGTGGAGGATTAGGCTGCTACACTACCATACCACCCCCCAGCGATCATTAACATACTTCAGTTTCATTTTTATGTCTGACATTGGCCAGTCTCCACCTAGTACAGGAACATGCATTCATTTTGCGTCCTTACTATGCTCAATCCTATTATTTCAAGCGTAAATCAACCTAGATTTAATGTTCCTTAGAAGATTTTGCCTCTATGCCTTACTATTTTATTTAATCAACTTTCAAAAAAAAAATCTGAAAAGCATGATTACAGTGAGAGACACTTTTTTAGCAATATTTTTGATAACTTTACCTTATCATTTGGCAGTACTTGAATTTTTACAATGGGCTATAATGATTTTGGAAAAACAAGTCTCTTGGTAAAGTATGATAGTCTCCCACCCCCTCAATTACCTCTTCTGGCAGAGCAGAATGGGGTTTGTCAGAAGTTGCAAGTAATAAAACTGGAGCAAATGAAGGAATATTTTGTAATAACGTGGTAAAGGTGGCTTTGAGCGTTGGTCCAACTATTTCCCACCACAAATGGATATGTGGAATATACACTATGCTTGGTGCTGTTCTCTTAGCTTCACGAATCACCTAGTAAATAAAGGAGGAAAAAATACTCATTTTGACAGTCAGTACATTAATTTACTATTGCTTATTCTATTAGTCTGAAACATGGTATAACTTCACAGACTGCCTTAGGGTCAGCTAGGAGGCATAGTAGATTAAGCATCTGCTGGCATTCCCCACTGTTCCACTTCCGATCCAGCTTCCCTGCTGTGGCCAGGGAAAGCAGCAGAGGATGGCGCAGGTTCTTAGGTCAGGCACTAAGGTGGGAGACCCGGAAGAAACACCTGGAGCCCAGTTTCAGACCATCCGAGCTCTGCAGGTTAGTCAGTGGGAAATGAGTTTGCAGATGGAAAATCTGTCTTTCATATAAAAGTAAATAAAATGTTCACAAAACTTCCCCCTATATCCTGTAACCTTGTTTATATGTTTTATGACGCTCTCATTTTTTTTTTTGGTAACATTCTAATAAGCACCAGAAACAACTTGAAAAATCTAATTAATATACTTTCCCATTGTGGTAACTACCCTTAAATAAAAACAGCTTCAAGCAATTCAGAAGAATTGAACACAAAGATAATATTTTGGTGCAAGTTGGAAATACATGCATAGTGCCCGGCGTGATAGCCTAGCAGCAAAAGTCCTCACCTTGCATGCACCAGGATCCCATATGAGCCCCACTTCCCATCCAGCTCCCTGCTTGTGGCCTGGGAAAGCAGTTGAGGACAGCCCAAAGCCTTGGGACCCTGCACCCGTTTGGGAGACCTGAAAGAGGTTCTAGCCTCCTAGCTTTGGATCAGCACAGCTGGTCATTGCAGCCACTTGGGGAGTGAATCAGTGGACAGAGATCTTCTTCTCCGTCTCTCGCCCTCTCTATATGACTTTCCCATAAAAATAAATAATAAAAAAAAAAAGCAAGTTGTTTGGGAGACGGGCATCCACAGTAGATCCTTGGCTTGGCGTTGTGGCTTTGCTTCCAGTCCAGCAGTAACACCTATCCTGGGAGGCAGCTGAAGGCGGCTAAAATACTTAGGTCCTGAGCAACCATGTGGAGAGCCCGGAATGAGTTCCAGACTCCCAGCTTCTGTCTGGACCGCTATGGCTGTGCTTGTTACCAGCAGTTGAGCGAGTAAACCAACAAACAAGAGATCCATTTTCTATGAATAAATATTTTTAAAAACACATTAAGTAGTAGATCTGGGATTTAAATCTGTGATTTTTTTCTCTTTACTTATTCAAGAGGCAGGGAGACAGAAAAAGAGAGCCTGCATCTGCTGCTTCACTCTCCAAATGCCTGCAATGGCCAGGCCTGTCCAGACCACAGCCAAGAGCTGGGAACTAAATCCAGTTCTTCAGTGTAGTGGCAAAGACCCAACCACCGGAACCATTACTTGCCGACCCCCACGTTCTCCGGCAGGACCAGTGCCAGGAAGAGAACCTAGCTACTGATATATAGGATGCAGGCATCTTAATTGCAAGGTCAGATGCCCACCCCAAAACCTACATTCCAATCTATCAATAATTTTTACAGCTCTATTCCATAATCCTGAAAATGAGAACCATAAAAAATGCAATTCAAAAAAGACGACTCACCTTGAGATTTTCTCTCTGAAACATTTCTCTTTTTTAAAAAAGATTTATTTATTTGTTTATTTATTTATTTATTTTGGAAAGGCAGATGGATATACAGAGAGGAGGAGAGACAGAGAGGAAGATCTTCCACCCGATGGTTCACTCCCCAAGTGAGCAGCCACAATGGCTGGCGCTGAGTCAATCTGAAGCCAGGGGCCTCTTCCGGGTCTCCCACAAGGATGCAGGGTCCCAAAGCCCTAGGCTGTCCATCACTGCTTTCCCAGGCCACAAGCAGGAAGCTGGATGGGAATCGGGCCCGCTGGGACCAGAACCAGCACCCATATGGGATCCCAGTGTGTCCAAGGCAAGGACTTTAACTGCTAGGCCACTGCACTGGGCCCCTGAAACATTTCTTAACCACAAATAATTACCTGGGCACATGTTTCTTCAGGAGATGTAGCACTAACTCCAAAGAGAACAGCAATGTCTAATGTATACACGGCAAATTTTTCCAAAGCATGGATGACAGCAGGCGCCAAGTGTGAACCCTGACCAAACCCTGGCTCTCCCACGATCAACATTCTTGGTCGAAAAGACATAGGCTGGTAACAAGCATTCCTGAAACAAATGATTAAAATGCTGTTTTAGAAAAAACGTTAGTTCATGTTTCTCCAAAAATACTCTCTTGAAGTCAAAAGCTTTGCCTATATGATGCAATCATGACATGGGGATCACGTAATATGTGACTCTCAGAGATGTTTATGTAGCAATACTTTCATATACTTTAATTTTATCACAATTACATCTGTGACAACAAAAAATTGCTCTGATATTAACAATTTACATAGCAAAAAAACTGAACTGTAAGGAAAATATACCTATTCAGACGAAGAAAACACTGTTTCGCCTTATTCACAGACTTCTGAGAAGGCCCATTTTCATATACAGATGAAACCTCGTCATCACTGTAGGCCAGGTCACTTTCTAACAGAGGACAAGAAATGTCTGTAAAGCACAAAAACCATGAACTTTTCTGTATAGTAATGTTTCAGCTAGCAAATCACTTTTTTAAAATTTTTTGAAAGTTAAAGATTTATAGGGATGAATAGCAAATGAAAATAATTCATTTCGAATTTAAATTGAGTTAATACATTATATAAAGTTCCTTTAATAAAGCAAAAAGAACATTTTCAGGAGGTCTTTCACAAAGAAAACATACTTAGAATGGAAACAGTCAGCTATATTAAGAACACTAATTTACCACCTACTCCATGGAGTACTACTCAGCCAATAAAAAGAATGAAATTCCACCAATTGCAAGTAAATGGTATCAGCTAAAGACCATTACGCTCAGTGAAATAAACCAATCCCAAAAGGGCAAATATCATATGCTCTCTCCAATACAAGGCAACCATCATGCAAAATACAAGTTCAACAGATATATAGGTAAACATGCATATATACATAGTTATCTAGAGGAACTATATAATAGAGACTATCATATTGAGATGTGATGATACAATGTAATATGAATCTCTACTTCTAAATCAAAGATGGACTCCCAATGAAACTGTTAAATATATCTTGACAATAGGATGCTGGACTCTGCCATTGCCCATACCTACAATATCAGGATACACTTCAGTGGAATTATGGACTTATGACTGTTTATGAAGGGCTATACTATTGGAATAATATAGGGGAAATCAGTGGGGAAAGCGACTTGAGGCGGTGGGGTGGGGGGAACCCAACAGCCTATGAAACTGTATCATAAAATACACAAACACAAATTTACAGTGGCTAGTCTGAGGTGAGCACCTGCCCCGGCAGTTATCTGATTATCTTACGTGGAATTCCTGTGTCTGGTGCCTGGCCCTGGCTCCTAGTATCACCCAACCTCCTGCAAACACAGTACTGGAGAGTGGAGGTGATGGCTTAAGCAATGAGCTCTGTCACCTCGATATGGAAAGCCTGGACTGGACTCCTACCCAGGCTTTCATTCCACCCTATCCAGCCCAGCTTTCATAGGCCCTAGCCACTGTGGACAGGTGAGGAGAAGACCAGGAAGCTCTTCATCTACATCTCGAATGAAAAAAGGAAGAGAAATGGTCAATCAAGTTTGATACCTGAGTCTAAGGCTTTGTTTGTTCCGACTTGCGCATGGGGGAACACTCTCTGCAGGGCTCCCAGGATCTTGTGCAGGGTGCACTGCAGCAGCGGCTTCACAATGGCAGACAAGGCCTGCCCGGGCGACGACACTGCTCTTTGAGAGGCCGGTATCATCTTTTGCATAGCTACCTCAAAATCCTTAGCTGAGATATTAATTGACGAAAGATCCAACTGCAGTTTCTCACTAGTGGTGTAGATCTGTGGATAGCGCCGACGAAGAGCACACAAAGCAGCTTCAGCACATATTGACTTAATATCTGCACCACAATATCCTATCCAAAGCAACCAGGAAAACACAAAACCACCAGAACCCTGTTAGCATCAATCAATCAACCACTTAAAGGAGATAATGCTATCCACTACACAGGTCTGATGTGAGAGCTACTTCAACTGTCAAACACTTCTGCTAATATTCAGGACGACTGAGAAGAAAAAAAATGCCCAAAATAAAGAAACGAGAAACAAATAGGTTTGTTTTTCTTTAAATATGATCTTGTAGGACTACTTGTTTCATTTTCAAAATTAATTTAGCATTTAAATGCTTAAAACAATTTTTACCAACACAGCTTTCAGCCAGCTCATCTAGAAATGTGTCCAGGGGTTTAGGATTCCAATCTCTTGTGTGAATCTTCAAAATCTCTTTTCGAGCCTATGAATTAAAAAAAAAAAAATATTTTCACAACTTTAATAATAAAGTGCTATTCCAAGTAGAATTTCAATTAAAAAAAACTTACACTGGCTAAAATTTTTAAGCAATCAGTACTTGAATTAAAAAAAAATCCAAAGCAAACTGAGGAAAAAAAGAATTATCAGAGTTCAAAAACGTTGGATTCATGGCTAAATAGGTCTATTTTCTAGAATTCAAGTTACACCCATCATAAATGTAAATAACAGAAACTGAGTAACTACTGAAGAACTGTTTATTCTAGTGCAAATTAAGAATTGTTTTTAAGAGTATTGATAGCTCTATGCTTCTTTCCTTAGTTCTTATAAAATAACTAGGTAGAATTATATGATGGTATCCATGAAACAGTCAATGCTGAATAAACTGGCTAAGTCACAAGTTCCAAAACAGGCATAGCAAATTTTGTCTTCTAAGGTACATTTGAATATTTATAACAGCATTTGCATGCACACAAAATGATCAACTTAAAAACTATCCTCCTGCAAACTGGCTATATTTCAAGTTCAAGCTGCGGCCGTTACATGGCCTGCGGGCTGGATGTGGACCAACTCTCTTCCATAGCAAAACTCATAACATACAAAGGCTGTGCACAGGGCTGGCATGATAGCGCAACTGACTAGTCCTTCCCTGGCAAGGGCCAGGAACCCATTTGGGCGCCAGCTTGCATCCCAGCTGTTCCACTTCCCATCCAGCTCCGTTTATGGCTTGGAAAGCAGTGTAGGATGTCCCACAGCCCTGGGCTCTTGCACCCATGGAGGAGGCTGGGAAGAAGTTCCTGGCTTTGGATCAGCCCAGCTCTTGTTGTTGTGGCTGTTTGGGGAATAAACTAGTGGACCTCTCTGTCTCTCCTTCTCTCTGTAAATCTGTCTTTCACATGTAAGTATTTTTAGGAGGCATTAGTATATTTAGTAAATAAAAATAGCCTTATTTGCATTCTTTTGAACTATTTAGTAACATTATCATATTGAAGACTCTTCAAGTAATCTGTTTTATGAGACTTCTTTCTTTTTAATTAAATTTATTCATTAATTACATTGTGTTGTAATTACATAGAATCTGGGATTCTCCCCCCCACCCTCCCCCCATGGTGGGTTCCTCCACCCCGCTGCATAACCATAGTTCAAGTTTAGTTGAAATTCCCTCCCTACAAGAATTTGCCAAGCATAGAGTCCAACATCCCATAGTCCAGACAAGTCCAACTACTTATTGGGAAGAGACTTCTTGATGACAAAAAGGACATTTTGTGAAAATTCGAAGTGATGTCACATGCTTACATCTTTATCAGGTAGAGTAAAAAGGAATTCTCTGTCAAAACGACCAGGCCTTCGTAAAGCAGGATCTATAGAATCTAGTCTATTGGTAGCCCCAATGACCACAATTTCTCCTCTACTGTCCAGTCCATCCATGAGAGCTAGCAGAGTGGAAACAATAGAGCTAAATGAAAAAAATAAGAGAATCAAATTAATAAATAGAGAAAAAAAATCTGGGGGGATAAATATGCAAACACACTATATCACAGCTCCCTATTATCTTCAATGGATAAGAGAAATCTGTATTAATAATGTACGAATTAGCACACAGAAACCAAAATCAATGGAACACAAAGATGGTGATTGGAGTGCCTCAAGAGATCCTAAAGCCATTTCATATCACATAATCCCAGATCTTCAAAGTTCCCAAACAGCGGCCAGCAGAGTGACTCAGCAAACTGATCCTCCGCCTGTGGTGCAGGCATCCCATATGGGGGCTAGTTTGAGTCCCAGCTGCTCCATTTTGGTTCCGGCTCCCTGCCAACGGACGAGAAAGCAGTGGAGGATGGCCCAAATCCTTGGAACCCAACACCCATGTGGAAAACAAGATGGAAGACCTCTCTGTAATATATACTAAAAAAAGTACTAGTAGTTCACCACACCTTAAGAAAAGAACTAGCACTCAAATGTTTGGGTCTCTGCACTAATGTGGAAGACCAAGCTATAGCTCCTACTTCAGTCAGGCCATTGTAGCCAGTGAGTGGGAACACAGGTCCCCACTGTCTCTAGCTTTTTCAAATAAAATATTCTTTACATAACTGACAGGCAACAGTCACATTCCCTACCACAATTCTACACATAACACTGGCCTTCCTCATTCTGCTAACAAATTCTGAAAAAAAAAAAAAAAAGGATCTTTTTCATTTATTTGAAAGGCAGAGCAAAAAAGAGAAATCTCACTGGTTCACTCGCTAAAAGTCAGCAAGAACCAGGGCCCATGCCAAGAGCCTAGAACTCCATCGAAGTCTCTCAGGGCAGGGCAAAGACCTAAGCCCCCGAGCCCAGGATGCATTCACAGAAGCTGGACTGGGAAAACAGCAGCCAAATTCAAACTGATACTGATAAGGAATGTGGGCATCCCAAGTACCAGCGTAACCTACCGTCATAAAATACCTGCCTGCAAACCATGACTGGTAAACCACACTTCAGACCAGATACTCAGGGGCCCGGTGCTAGGGCTAAGTGGCTAAATCCCTGACTTGAAAGCACCGGGATCCCACATGAGCACCAGTGTGTGTCATGGTGGCCCTGAGTCTTGGGACTCTGCATCCACACGGGAGAACTGCAAGAAGCTCCTGCTACCTGAATGGCTCTGCTCTGCCTGTTGCAGTCAACTGGGGAGTGAATCAGCAGATGGAAGATCTTTCTGTCTCTCCTTCTCTCTGTAAATCTTACTTTTCAATAAAATAAATAGTAGTAGTAGCAATAATAATAATAATACTAGGACACTCAGAATAGGCTAATTTTAATTTGTACTATTTATACTACTGTTTTATAAATGTTCTCTCACCATTTAATGTTCTGTCAGTCATACACCGATTTCCCCTAGAACTTACAGGAAGAAAGGTAGAACAGGGGCTGGCATGGTGGCCTAGTGGCTAAAGTCCTCGTCATGAACGCGCCAGGATACCATCAGGGCGCCAGTTCTAGTCTCAGCAGCTCCGCTTCCCATCCAGCTCCCTGCTTGTGGCCTGGGAAAGCAGTCGAGGACAGCCCAAAGGCCCAAAGCCTTGGGACCCTGCACCCACATGGGAGACCTGTAAGCGCTCCTGGCTCCTGGCTCCTGGCTCTGGATCCGTGCAGCACTGGCTGTTGCGGTCACTTGGGAAGTGAATCATCGGACAGAAGATATTTCTCTCTGTCTCTCCTCCTCTCTATTTATACATCTGACTTCACAGTAAAAGTAAATCTTACAAAAAAAAGGTAGAACAGCAACAAAGTAAATTTTACCTGTGAATCTGATCTTGCCTGCTTGATCGTACTGGAGCTAGGCCATCAATTTCATCAAAGAAAATAATTGATGGGCGCATCTGATAGGCCTACAAATAAGGGTAAGTGTCATGTTATTTAAAAATTCCCTACAATATGAAAAATTTAACATAGATTTACTTTCAAAGTCCTTACCAGAAAAACTTATCAATCTGAATATATACCACTGGAACCCATTTTCATTCAAAGCTGCTTATCAGATTTTATTTATAACTTATAAATCCAAATGTAAATTCCAAGAACAGATTAAATTTCTTATATCTTCACCTGGAAATACTCGAAGCTGGATTTCCCTATCATAGTTACTGGGACATAGAAAGTACCAACTAAGGGCTAATGGGAGGGGGCTCCTAGTTCTTCGCTGAAATGCTGGCCTGGTACATCAGGTTGTCAGGTGTACTCCATTTCTGCTAGCATGCTTACTGCTAAACAGTATACAAACAAACAAACAAACAAAAACCCCACAAAACTGGAACAGGACAAACAATAGATGACAGTGACAATCTTTGTCCATAACAAGAAGCGAAAATTGCTATTTAGCAGGATCTCATAGCGTCTATTTCCATAAGCAAAGGTCTTCAGAGTTGCAAAAAGATGTCAAAGTATTTGTAGCAATGTTATTCAGCGGAGCAGAATGTACCACGTCACACATTGGGTTGAAGGCCAGTCAGGAAAAGCCACTGTTCCTGCTAGGGCAGGAGGTGAACGGAGTAGGGCTGGCTCATGGACCCCCTGGTATGCGTAATACGGCATTTGGAGAGGTTCTGATGGAGGAGCCTGGGCAACTCCTCTGGCAGGACACATACCCTGCAGATAAGTGCAAAACACGTGATAGGAAACAGCCCAGAACAGGCCATGGAAAGTTACCCACTGGCATATATTTGGCACGGGTCAGGGGAAGACCAGGCTGAATCAGTTCACATCATCCACTGGCAAATCTGAGCGCCAGAACAGAGTGTGGGTCAGGCCAGGTTTGGTCGCAACAAAAACTAGTGCACATTACAGAATGCTGAGGTGAGGTTGCCTGTACTGGAGGTGACCGCAGCGCCCAACCAACATGCATGAGAACCAGGAAGGGAGAGGTGGAGCCGGCAGAGGGAATATGGGGGGGTTCCCTTGCTGGACAGCTACTCTCCCTGGAGAGCATGAGCTGGGATGGGGGCAGAATAGACTAAGCAGGGCTACAACACCTGTGGGCCTCATGTGGACTAGATCAGGGAAAAGCCAGGCTGGGCTGATTATTCCTACTGGTACAAACAAAATTAGAGTGGGTGAGGGTTATTTGGGCTTAGCTGCAGCATCAGCTGGCAGAAGCTGGCACTGGGGGCTAATTCTGTCAAGTCAAACCACAGAACCACCTGGAGAGTGCATAATCCGGGAGTGGGAGAGGCCTGGGAGGGAAATAGTGGGCTCCTCCCTCTTGGGTTACCACTTCCACAGGAGGGCACGAAAACTAGGACAGGGGCTGGGGTGGCTAGACAAGAGACACCTAACAGCATCTGTTTGGGCTGTATAGTGGGGCTGGTTAGATGAACTAAGCTTTAATACCCAGTGACACGTACGAGAGCCGAATGGGGTGTGGGACACACTGGACCAGTCTGTTACACATACTTGCAAACCAGGGTAGAGGGCGGGCCTGGTGGGGGTTATTGAGGGTCGCTCCTACTAGGCTGCAGCTCCCACTGGTTTATGTGAGGGCTGAGTATGTGCTGTGCAGAACCAGGCTGGAGTGCAACACCCATTGGTTCCAGTGGAAGTCGGCGCTGAAAACAACCAACCCAGCAATTGCAACCACCAGCTGATCAGGGCAATGGACTGTGCCGGGCCCTGTACTTGCCAGTACATACAAGAATTTGGACTGGGAACACCACAGACAAAGTTTCTTTTGAGTTCTCCCCCAATCAAACTGCCGGACTCAGAACCCTAACCAAGAAAAGGCAGAAGACAGAATAAGTCAATCAACCACCGCAGCTATATGTTGGCAGCGAAATACTGGGCAAATGGAGACTATGATGGACTATGTCATTCAGTGGATTCTTCAACGACCTCATCGTGTTTGGAGTGGTGAGACTGGCAGCGATTCATAACTGGTCAACTATCAAAACCAACAATCTCGGGGCATGCCCCACATCCGGGACCTGGGGTGGGTGGGAAACTGGGTGGGGCTTCTCCGTCAATATCAGCCTTTGCCTCAGATACATGAAGGAAACAATATGGAAATAATAGTCTTACCCACTTTCCTATAGCCCTTGAACCTTTTTACCCTAAGTAACTATGTAAAGATTGTCAAAAATCTAAAAAATGAAAAAAAAAAAAATAATGAAACATAAAAAAAAAGTCACCCAGGGCAGAATGAGGCTTGCATTCCCAAACGGAGGCACAAGTCAATGAATCATGTCTCTTTCCCTCCGAGACCACCCTCTCTCAGCATGTAGCAGACCTCAGATTCCAAAGAACTCGGGCCCAAACATTCCTTTTTGTCTTACTAGAGAACTGTCCTTTGTAGGCCCATGTTACTTTCTAAGAGAAAGTAACCCAGAAAGCTTATATTGTTTGATCTTCTAGCTTGTTTCTGTGTAAAGTTTTCAGATCCAAGATTTACCTGAAGTCTGTACACTTTTACCTGCATGCATCACAGAGCCATCTGTGCAGGTGAGCTTACCATACCTGATCAAACAGCAGGCGGAGCTGTCGCTCGGACTCCCCGACCCATTTGCTCAGACAATCAGCACCTTTCCTCATGAAGAACGCTACTCTCTTATCACCCTGACTACATTCATTGGCAAGCGCTCGAGCCACCAGAGTTTTTCCAGTTCCAGGTGGACCATAAAACAAGCAACCTCTGAAAACAAAACAGAAAACATTTTGGTACAATTACCAAAAAGAAAATGACTTAAACAAGAATTCATCTCAGTACTGAATAAAAACTGCAAGACAACTAAAACATCCATTCCACAAACATAACTTAAAACATGTGAGAAAATAATACTATAAAATTAGCATTGGAATTGGGCCCAGCATGGTACTCTAGCTAAAGTCCTCACCTTGAATGCACCGGGACACCATATGGGCACTGGCTCTAACCCCAGCGGCCCTGCTTCCCATTCAGCTCCCTGCTTGTGGCCTGGGAAAGCAGTTGAGGACAGTCCAAAGCTTTGGGACCCTGCACCCGCATGGGAGACCCAGAAGAGGCTTCTGGCTCCCCACTTTGGATTGGCTCAGCTCCAGCCGTTGTGGCAGCTTGGGGAGTGAACCAACGGAAGGAAGATCTTTCTTTCTGTTTCTCCTCTTCTTTGTATATCTGACTTTGCAATAAAAATAAATCTTAAAATTTTTTTAAATTAGCATCAGAATTAGAAATTAAACCTTTTACTTGAAATATAATTTCTTTTCAGAAGACTTTATTCACTTGAAAGATGGAGTGAGTGAAGAGTGAATACAAGGACATAAGCTGATTTCCAAAACGGCAGCAATGCCTAGAACTAGACAGAGCACAGTTGGGCACCTGAACACTGTGGGCTGTCTGCTCCTTTCTCAGCTGCAGTAGCACGAGCTGTACTGCAAGTGGAGCAGCCAGGACTAGAACCAGTGTTTCCATGCTCTGCTTATAGGGCATGCCAATGTTGCTTAACGACCTGAGGCATAAAGCCAGCCCTGAGCCATATTTTCTTTTAACCATACAACAATGCTTATTTCATCTTACCTTGCATATATAAACACATAATTTAATTTTTATGGGAGGAAATTTGAGTTAAGAAAGAAAACAAAATCTGAGAAACTTCTTTTCAAGTATTTAAATGATGCTTGGTACCTCTCCAACAATATCCTGTAAGTGCCACATGGTATCATTTAGTATCATTTGACATCTTCAATTACATTTACCTATGTTTAACTTTTTATAATGGAGAAGTAAAAAGCTTATGAATATTAAAAAGTTCACATAGAGGCCTAGCGCAGTAGCCCAGTGGTTAAAGTCCTCGCCTTGAAAGTGCAAGGATCCCATATGGGCACTGGTTCTAATCCCGGAGGCCCCGGATCCAGCTCTCTGCTGTGGCCTGGGAAAGCAACTGAGGACGACCCAAAGCCTTGGGACCCTCCATCCGGGAGATCCAGAAAAAGCTCCTGGCTCCAGATTGGCGCAGCTCTGGCTGTTGTGTTGAGTAAATCAGCAGACAGAAGATCATCCTCTCTGTCTCTCCTCCTCTCTGTATATCTGACTTGCCAATAAAAAAAAAAAAAGTTCACATGGGCCCAGTGTAATAGTCTAGGGGCTAAAGTCTTCGCTTTGCATGTGCTAAGATCCCCTAAGGATGTAGGTTCATATCCCAGCTGTTCCACTTCCCTTCATTTCCTGTTTGTGGCCTGAGAAAGCAACACAGGATGGTTCAAAGCTTTGGCACTCTGCAGCCACATGGGAGACCCAGAAGAAGCTTCTGGTTCCTTGTTTCAGATTGGCCTAGCTCCAGCCATCGTATCCACTCAGAGAGTGAACCACTGGATGGAAGATATTCCTGCCTCTCCTCTCTGTAAGTTGGCCTTTCTAATTAAAATAAATCAATCTTGGGGAAAAAAGTTCACAAGTCTTTCTTTCCCATGGAGTGATTCAAAAAGAGAAGCTGAATGAGGAGTACGAACAAAGTAGAACATAAACAGACTGAGGAGCAGGAGCTGGGATGGAGAGGAGTCACTGCTCGGCATAACCAGGTCCTAGCTCTAGCTCTCCTTAATGTATGCCCTCAGAGACACTCTGGCATCTGCTGACCTCCGGGGGACCCAGACGGCAGACCTGAGTGGCCTGGCCAAGTCTCACTGCTGTGGCCACCTGAGGAGTAAACAGTATAGGAAACACATCTCTTGGTGTCAATCTGGCTTTCAAATAAAATTGAAAATAAGTCAGTTAGTTATAAAAGTTAAAAATAGTTTCATAAGTAAAACGGAAGAGTTAGAAAAAGCATAGCACAGATTATGAACCAAAATCTTAAAATTAGAATTAAGTTACCTTGGGGGTTGAATTTTGAATTTTTCAAAAACTTCTGGATAGAGTAATGGAAATACCACCATCTCTTTTAGAGCTGCAATATGATTAGATAAGCCACCAACACTATCAAATCGAACCTGGGAACGGAAAATGAATAGTCTTAAGATGTGGAGTCAAAATGTAAATGCCACCTCACTTCTAAATGATATGTAAGTCATACATAGTCAACTGAGTAATACTATCTTTGTGGGTTCAAAGTTTGAAAAAACATACGCAAAGGTTTGAGGTTCTTGAATTTATAAGCAGCCGCAGGTGGGCAGGGACTGTGTCTGGCCAGGTCCTGAGTGCCTGCGTTTCTTCCCCAGCTCTTGCTCCCAATTTCAGCCTGTTGTCAAGAAGACCCTCGGAGCAGTGGGTGCTGGCAAGTGGCTGGCAAGGGACAGATGTGGCCTAATTTCTTGGCTTTAGTCTGGCCTAATACTGGGTTTGTGGACATTTCAGGAAAGAACCAGCAGGTGGAAGCTCAGTTTTTGCAAATTAAAACAAAAAACTATAGATCTTTTTAAATTTTAAAACTAAGAACAAATACATCAGAACAGAATACTCACTGAAGAATCGAGTTGCATTGGATCAACATCAGCAAGGCTAGCTCCAATTTTCATTCGATCTTTATAGATTCCTTTTAATTCATCTTTTCGAAAATTTAGTGGGAGGCACCTATTCAAGAAGACAGGCATGTATCAACTCACCTTCCTTTCAAGTTTCATGTTAAAATATAGACACCTTAAAAATTAAAAAACAAACAAAAAACAAAACAAAACATCCAAACAATGCGTTTGTGGGGTTATATAAAATCCCACATTTCTTCCACAGACCTAGAACTGAAAGTTTACTACTAGATATACACTCAAATAAAAATATCAAGTTGAAGCCCAGCGCAGCAGCCTAACGGCTAAAATCATCACCTTGCACACACTGGGATCGTGTATGCTCACTGGTTCATGGCCTGGCCGCTCTGCTTCCCATCCAGCTCCCTGCTTGTGTCCTGGAGAGCAGTGGAGGACAGCCCAAGGCCCGGAGGAAGCTCCTGGCTCCTGGCTTCAGACTGGCTTAACTCCAGCCTTGCAGCCACTTGGGGAGTGAACCAGCGGACAGAAGAGCTTTTTGTCTTTCCTTCTCTCCGTAAATCCTACTTTCCAATAAAATAAATCTTTAAAATAAATAAACAAATAAATTTTAAAAAATCAAGTAATCCAGATGCCACAAGAACCATTAAAAAATCCATGGTAAAGGGGGTGGCAAGATGGCAGAGCAAGCTAATCCTGTGCCAGGATCGCATATGGGCGCTGGTTTCACATACCAGCTGCTTCACTTGCAACCCAGCTCCCTGCTTACGGCCTGCGAAAGCAGCATGGGGTAGCGTATGCGTTTGGAACCCTGCACCCATGTGGGGGATGTGGAAGAAGCTCCAGACCCAGGATCATCATTTATAGCTACAATGGCCATTTGAGGAGTGAATTAGCAGGCAGATGGAAGATCTGTTTCTTCTTCCCTTTCTGTAAAAACTACTTTTCAATTAAAAATAATAAATCTTTAAAGAAAATTCATGATGGACAATTAGAATACTGATATACATTAAAATGGCAAATAATTTACCATATATACTCTCAATTTTCACTGCTTTACATTTATTAGATCATTCAATCCCCACAACAGTCTTATGATGCAAGTATTATTTAACCCACTTTAATAGAAAGCCAAGGGCTTGGAATTGTGGATAGCAGTTAAAACGCTGTTTTTGACACAACCAAAGACTGTTGCAATGTCTGGTTTAAGTCCAAGTCCCTCCTTTTCTGATCCAACCAACTGGTAATTCGCAGCAGCTGATGGCTCAGGCACTGTGGTCCCTGTCACCCACTTGAAAGAGCCAGGTGATCTTCATGTTCTGGCTGTTGGCCTGGCTCAGCCCCAGCTGTTGCTGATATTCAGGGAGGGAACCAGTGGATAAGAGATGTCCCTGTCTTTCAAATAAAGGGAAAATGTAAAATAAAAGATTAAGCATGCCAACATTAATCAGAATTAGTTAGTTCCTGCCAATGCCCATCCATGTAGCCAATTGAGGCACTGCACTGGTCCCAACTGTACACGTTTCAAGCAAGAGAGTGTTTCGCGCAGCATTCATCAGCCAAGCTTTATCCATTTCTGAATGATTCTACTTTTTCATGACTTTCTACAATAAAGATATCTGAGGCTTTAAGAAGTGATAGCACTCACCTATTGATGGCTCTGTTACGACTTCTTTTTCGTCGCCTCTCAAACTGTTGCTCATCTTCAGAAGATGAAGAAGATGTTGAGTCACTACTGTGGATTGCATGCCTTCTCCTGAAATAGAGGAAATAAAATATAATGATGAGGAAAGGCACGGGAAAACAAATAGAGTAACGATGTTTTAACTTTTGGGACCACGGTTTAAAATGATTTGAAAATTTATTTTCGGACCCATCGTGAGAGTCTAGCAGCTAAAAGTCCTCATCTTGAACACCCCGGGATCCCATATGGGCACTGGTTCTAATCCCGGCAGCTCCACTTCCCACCCAGTTCCCTGCTTGTGGCCTGGGAAAGCAGTTGAGAATGGCCACAAGTATTGGGATCCTGCACCCGCGTGGGAGACCTGGAAGAGGCTCTGGGCTCCTGGCTTTGGATTGGCTCAGCTCCAGCCACTATGGCCACTTGGGGAGTGAACCATTGGACAGACTCTGTATATCTGCCTTTCCAATAAAAATAAATGAAATTTTAAAAAAATTCCCAAGTTTAGAATATTACCAAAGCCTAGCAACCATTAGCAAGAGATTTACAATAGCAATCCTGGAATTCTCCCTTCCTTCCTATTTCTGTCAAGAGACCCTTGGAAGATCCACAGTTTGGCTACAAAGTTTCTTGACCATTTGCCATAGGTAACTAAGAGCAGTATTTGAATGATTCTCTTCATATATACATTCATTGTTGCCATGCCTTACTAGCTAAAGCAGTACATGAGGCATAAACATAAGCTGGTCTCCTTAAAAAAAAAAATTAAAATTCTTCAAATGGATGATATTCTTCAAACCTTGGCAAGCAAAAATAAAAAAAAAGGGTCATGTAATAATAAGGGTTGGCAAGAATGCAGAGAAACTGAAACTCCGCTAAGCTATGTGGGACTATAAAATGGAATAACCACTTTGTACACAGAATTAGTACCTGGCCCAATTCCATTGCTAAGTATAAATTTCTCTTTTTCTTTAAAGATTTATTTATTTTTCTTACAAAGTCAGATATACAGAGAGGAGGAGAGACAGAGAGGAAGATCTTCCGTCCGATGATTCACTCCCCAAGTGAGCCACAACGGCCGGTGCTGTGCCGATCCGAAGCAGGGAAACAGGAACCTCTTCCAGGTTTCCCACACGGGTGCAGGGTCCCAAAGCATTGGGCCGTCCTTGACTGCTTTCCCAGGCCACAAGCAGGGAGCTGGATGGGAAGTGGAGCTGCCGGGATTAGAACCGGCACCCATATGGGATCCCGGGGCGTTGAAGGTGAGGACCTCAGCTGCTAGGCCACGATGCCGGGCCCAATCCAAAAAGTTTTAAAATCAATGCTTACTCTCACCATAATCTGCCATTTCCACAAACACTCTGAAGACATAGCAGCTTTTTGTTACTATCACTCAAATACCTAAAGCTTTCCGTACCTGGTGGCCCTGCCAGCCTGTCATCAGATAAAGAGTGGTGGACAGTGAGATACACACAGACAAGGATCCCAGCAAGAGCCAGGAAGCAGGAATTCATTCTCCTCTGTGCAACCCTGCTTTTACTACAGAGGCCCACCCTAATCCAATTCAATTCAATCTTTTTCTAAATTTTAAAATAAAGCCAGACCGATTTTCACCTGCCGGTTAATCCCCAACTGCTAGCAACAAACAAGACTGCACCAGGCCAAAGCCAGAGCCAGAACTCAACCCGGTTCCCTGTGCCACCACCGAGGGCCAAGCACTAACGCCATGACCAGCTCTGTCCCAGGGTGTGCACTGGCAGAAGTTGCCAGCAGAAGGAGCAGGGATTCCAATGCAGGCACACTGATATGGGATGTAAGTCACTGTCTGAACTGCTGAACACAAATACATCGGTACAAGATGAATGAATTCTGGAAATGTTGCATTCAGTGAAAAATCACTCACCAAACAGTCAACATAAATGAAATACCCACAAGAAATAAATCTACAGAAAAGATATGGGTTAGTGGTTGTTTAGGCCAAGGGAATGGAGACTAGAGGAAAATACAGTTTAAAATTTTTCTGAATGATAAAAACATTTTAAAATTTTGGTGCTAACTGTGTAACTCTGAATATATCAAAAGCCAATGAATTGTATACTTCAGTTGGGTGGACAAGAATGCTTTATAGAAACAAACATATGGAGGTTATCAAGTCAAATAAAGGTAAGCAAATCAAAAATGATTCAGGAGATGGCTTATATCTTAGTCGATACTTCCATTTAAATGTGTCCTGTGAGAGCCAGCGGCAGGAGTTCTGTATAGCTGTCCAGCTTGGCACATGGTAGCACTCAAAAAATAGTTGTTACATAATGGGGGGGGGGGGGGGGAAGAGTGGAGGGAAGGCAAATCCCAAATCCCTTCCAACCTCTTCCTTCTGGATCACACAGAGGCCTCTACTGCAGCCAGGTACCAGGACAGCCGTCCAGCTTTGTGCTTCCTGGCGCTGCAGATTTGGGGGAACACCATTCTTTTCTGAAGGTCACCACATTTCACTACCAAATACAAGCCTTTAATAACATTCCAGGAGTCAGAGAACATGGACAAAACTGCCTTTCCAACATGATGGATTCTGGCATCACAGACATGTGCAGTTCACCTTCCTGACCTTGCATCCTTCCACGCTAGTCATGATATGGTACGATGGAATAAGAAATCTAGAACGTACACTTGTCATTCTCACAATAAAGTAAAAGACCAAGGAACATAGTAGTATTAATTTTCCTAAGAGAGATCCATCTTTAGCATTTTGAAAGTACTGTCTTCCAAGAACAAACCATGATCAGACAATCTGTTTCTTTGAAGAAACTGACAGGAACAGCTCAAAAAATAATTGAAATTTCATAGATTTTAGTCTTCTGAGAAATTAACCCCAACATCATTATTTATTCTTCTCTTGTTCATAAGCTTCTGTTAATGCTTTGTTCCTGATTAGTCCAACATACCAGAAAATCCTGCATTATTCCAGAAAATTTTGACAGACAAGAACAACTACTGGGAAGCAGAAAGAAAAGAAACTCACAAATAATTTAAGTAGTAATAGAAAATGAATGTTTTCTTAAAAGGAAGAGAAATAAATCTAAAATAGATACAGAATAGGAATAATCACCCAAAAAATATGCAACTAAGTATATTTGACAGGGCAGGAAAACATGTCCATGACAGTAGGACAAGATTGAGCCTGTGCTCTAAAATAATTTAATGGGAGAATTAAATCAAACCATCCACAAAAGATACTTGACACTGAGCCAGGAAGACAATCAATACCAAAAGCCACTGGTAGCTGAGTCACTGAAGAAGGTACGAACACTTGGAATAAGCCATGCAGCATCGAAGTCCATGTGGCTCAGGGAGGACAGCAGTTAACCGCACGCGTTTCACGTATTCTACCCTAACATCATCTTAACACATTGAATCCAAAGACTCTAGAATCCTGTCCAACATGGCTACAATTATGTTCTCATAAATCAAACACTATCTTAGAGCCAAACCTGTTCATTCGTTTACAGTAAGGACTTCTTGGCCCCGCAGAAGATAATCGGTATCTTCGTCTTGCAGGAGAAGTTGGGCCACTATAAAATATATTGGGCTTCCTCTGGTGACGAGGTTCTAAAAAAGGAAATACAAATGATAGAAATATGAATAAAGAGAATTGTGCTCATTTTAAATATTTACAAAAGAATATTCACTAGCAAAACAAAGTACTAGTAAACATTTACTACAGAATATTTTACTATTCATGCTTTTACATGCACTCCAGGTTGCTGCTGAAAACATAAACAGTATAGACCCCAACCAACCAAAATCCATACTGGCCTCACACACAAAAAACCCGCTGTGATTATACACATGCCTACTGGGGGATTGCCAGCCCTGTGTAAAATGTTTACAAGTATTAAAAAATAAGTTTATAAGTCTTAAGCTTTAATGTTAACATAAATCAAAATCCTATACACACTAACTGGCAAAATAAACAGAAAGCTGTGCAAAAAAAAAAATCTAAAGACAAAAAGGAATTTCAAAATAGCCCAATTATTTGCTTTGGTAAAAACTAACATTAGATTTTCTTTGGAGGAAATCACTTCTTACAATATAGGATGAGTTAACAAAAGTAAGGCATGAAATTATCAAAAACAAAGGAGGCTGAATGATAAAGATAAAGCTAATACATCTGTCTTGGAACAAAATACACAGAGCACTCACTTTCCAAGGGAGCCTGGTAATACACAGTAGCCTTCCTCTGTCGGAGATAATAACGCTGCTGAGTATCCTCTTCTCCATCTTCCTCATCGTCATCGTCTTCATCATCCTCACCATCATCTTCATCTTCTTGATCATCACCCTCTTCAGATGACTCTACAATTAAGAAACAATTATAAAAAGCAGCTCATAAAATGGTAACAATGCTTTTGTAAAGCAGCTGTGAAGTCTCCTTTTAAGATTTACCAACTTCCAAAATTCTTCACAGAAAAAAACTTGCCACGCTTTTGAAACATGAAACAAGGATTTTTCAAAATGCAAAAGCTGTAGAATTAAAAATAACTTATAGCAGTCCCCCTACATTCCGGCTCCGGTTCCTGTTTTAGCTCCCTGCCACTGTGTACAGGGAAGCAATGCTAACTCAAATCATCGAGTTCGTGCCACCCACCTGGGAGACCTAAATTGTTCCCTGCTCCCAGTCTCAGCCTTAGACACAAACACGCCCATATGGGATGCTGTGCCTGTAGCTGGAGGATTAGCCTGTTGGGCCACAGTGCTAGTCCCATAACTTTAATCACTTTTAAACAGATATGTGGTGCTGGCACATTGCACAGGTTAGCCAATGGATGTGCTGCAGGATCACTGATACCACTGCTTCCCCAGGCAAATGATACTTCTCAGGCTCTCTTGCCTGTTTTTTCTTTTAAACCATGACCAGTGCTCTGACCTCACAAGCATTCCGTGTCATAGCCTCTGAATGAATAATGCTATTTCCTACTGAACAAATATCAAGCACTGAAGACAAAAAAACTAACCCACACTGCCTTCTTGATTATCAGTCGTTTCTTCATCAGTTCTTTGAATACGTTTTTGCTTTCCTCTTGCATACACATTAAGGTTACCCTAAAACATTTAAATAAAATCCATTAGCATTTACTATCAATTTATAAAATTCAGCATTACTCTCCAATCTTGCCTAAAACATTTTCAGCTATAAACTCTTATAACAATAACTAATAACTGGGCTCAGCAGCGTGGCCTAGTGGCTAAGGTCCTCGCCTTGATCCCATATGGCCGCTGGTTCTAATCCCGGCAGCTCCACTTCCTATCTCTCCTCCTCTCAGTATATCTGACTTTGGTAAAAACTAACATTAGATTTTCTTTGGAGGAAATCACTTCTTACAATATAGGATGAGTTAACAAAAGTAAGGCATGAAATTATCAAAAACAAAAGAGGTAAAAACAAGAGATAAAAATTTTAAAAAATAAATAAATAACTAATAACTGATCAAATACTAAACAAAGTGATTAACAATTTAGCAAAACTTGATACTAAGTATAACTTGCTAAATTAGATTAGTACTATGAAAAAAGAATGAACGGGAGACCATGAACTCTTTCCTCTAATGGGAAAATGCACTTACTTCAGCTGCTTCATCAAACACAGTCAAGTCTCCAAGTCCTCTCATCCTCTGTCTTCTCATTTTCTTCATGTCATCCATTTTTTGCAGCACAGCTTCAGCAGTGCTTAAAAAAAATTGACAAGCATCAGTAAAAATGGAAAAAAGATTTTGAAAATCAAAATTCATCAATTTTTAAAACAATTTTTAAAAAGACTTATTTTTATTGCAAAGTCAGATATACATAAAGGAGGATAGAGAAGATTTTCTGTTTGATGATTCACTCCCCAAGTGACCACAACGGCCAGTGCTGCGTCAATCTGAAGCCAGGAGCCAGGAACTTCTTTCCAGGTCTCACACGTGGCAGCGGGGTCCCAAGGCTTTGGGCTGTCCTTGACTGCTTTCCCAGGCCACAAGCAGGGAGCTGGATGGGAAGTGGAGCTGCCGGGATTAGAACCAGCGCCCATATGGGATCCTGGTGCGTACAAGGTGAGGCATTTAACTGCTAGGCCACAGCGCCAGGCCCTTGTTATTTTTTTTATTCTACTCTAATCTCTTGGTTCTAAAATGGTACAAAAAACATTGATTGGGTCTGGCGTGGTAGCCTAGTGGCTAAAGTCCTCGCCTGGCATGCACTGGGATCCCATATGGGTGCTGGTTCATTTCCTGGATGGCTGCTCCACTTCCCATCCAACTCCCTGCTTATGGCCTGGGAAAGTAGTCACAGATGGCCCAAAACCTTGGGAGCCTCCACCCATGTGGGACACCTGGAAGAAGCTCCTGGCTCCTGGCTTCCCAAAGGCTCAGCTCTGGCCATTGTGGCCACTTGGGGAGTGAACAAGTAGAGGGAAGATCTTTCTCTTTACATCTCCTTTCTCTGTAAATCTTACTTTCAGTAAGAAAAATAAGTTAATTAAATAAATCTTTATTTTTTTTAAAGATTGATTTATTTATTACAAAGTCAGATATACAGAGAGCAGGAGAGACAGAGAGGAAGATCTTCCGTCCGATGATTCACTCCCCAAGTGAGCCGCAACGGGCCAGTGCGTGCCGATCTGAAGCCAGGAACCAGGAACCTCTTCCGGGTCTCCCATGCAGGTGCAGGGCCCCAATGCATTGGGCTGTCCTCAACTGCTTTCCCAGGCCACAAGCAGGGAGCTGGATGGGAAGTGGAGCTGCCTGGATTAGAACCGGCGCCCATATGGGATCCGGGCGTTGAAGGCGAGGACTTTAGCTGCTAAGCCACTGTGCTGGGCCCTTAAATAAACCTTTAAAATAAAGTGTGAAAATTTCAGGAATCTAGACATATACAACTACTACAAAGATGAAAAAGAAAATGAAAAATTTCTAGTAATTGTTTTGCTTTATACTATGCACAAAATGAATACATTAAATACTCAAACTGGTCTAAATTTTTTATCCTTTTCTAACATTTTGTAAGATAAATCATATTTATCAAAGAAATTTTTACTCACTTTGTTATAAGTTTGTCAAATAGAACAGACTGGTTCACAGTACCATAACGACTTCTAATCCTACAACTGCGGCGAACTTCAACGTCCCCATTTTCTTCACGCAAGCGTTCTGTGGTTTGAACAATGTTTCTAGTCCTCAAAGATCTTGTAACTGGAATCACCTTGTCTTCATTGACATGTACACAAAGAGAGTCAAATTATTTAACTACATTTTCATGCAAGGAAATTACAGTATGTTTTTTGAAAACAAAACACACACCCATCAGGTAATCAGCCTTCCAACTCACAAGAAAAAAAGTAGGAGGGGAAACAAGCCTCTTGCACAGAAATAGTCAAAGCAATTTTGTGACAGCACCAAACTGGAAGAGCCCAAGTTCATCAAGATAACGAGCCATCTAAGTGATAGAATACTGCTCAGTAATTAAATGAAACCAAAAACTCCCCAATAAGAATGATACACAAATTACAAATTATGTACAGCAAAAGTCAGACCATTACATACAACTGTAGATAATGCAAACTAACCAGTAACATAAAGCAGACTGTTGGTTAGACAGAAACTGCTATGTCTGAGTGATGGCGAGCAGAGCACGTGGAACAGCCTGGAAGGATAAGGAACCCTGAGGCCAGAGTGGAGGAGCCAGTGAGCCTCACAACCTTACTGTGAAGATTTCCTATATATGCATATCAAAACCATCATGCCATACATATGACACACATAAAACTTACTGTACAAAGATAAATAATTAACAAAACCATTAACTGCACACTTAAACAATACAATGGCTTTTAACATTACTTACCTTCTTTGCACTCCTCTTTTTTTTTATCAGCCTGTTGTCTGGCCAGCTGCCTATAAGAAAAACATATTAAATAAATAATTAATATAGTTTTAAATTATGCTCCATCATGCCACAAATGAAGACATTATGAAAAGCAAACACTCACATCTAAAAACTTACACTGAAAATACAGCTTGAGTGTAGGAGGACATTGTGACCCTAGGTCAGTGAGCACAGGATTACACTTGGTTGGATAATATTTGAAGGAGAACAACCAAATGGCTACCTTTTGTATGCCTTATTGGATATCATTTGCATAAGAACAGTTGAGTGGACAGTATTATATATATGAGAACACCTAGTGGAAAATACAAGACAAAAGGAGTTCCAAACAAAAGCATTGATGGTTTTGTTAATAAGCTCAATGCTTCCTCCCTTATCCTGTATGACCCTCAGTGTATAAAGTCTGATGCCACTAATGAACTAAGGCTTTGACCATCAGGGTCCACGCATGTTATTATCGGCTCCGTGCACCAAGTCCATCGCTGCGGGACAGCGACATTTGAGAACATTTGTGCTTATATGAGTTCCAGCTAAAGACAAGGAACTGGTTCAACATTCAACAGTATTACCATTAAAAATGCTAAACAGACTTAATAAAATCAAAGTATCACACTTGAAACAAACAAAATCAACAGCAATTTTAACACTAATCTGTCTCCCTTGCACTGAACTGCAGCCGATTTACAAGTGCTGATTCAACTACCAGCTGCTCAGCTTCCAACCCAGATCACTGCAAATGTGCCTGTCAAAGTGCAGAAAACGGTCCAAGTACTTGGGCCTCTGCCATTACCGTGGGAGACAAGGATGGAGTTCCCAGCTCCCGCTTTAGCGGGTGAGGCCACATGAGGAATGAACTAGTGGATAAAAGATTACTGTCACTTTTTCAAAATGAATCTCCAAATGAACAAACAAAAAACACCCACTGGGCAAACAAAACTCATCTTTAGTGACACAATTATGCATAACCGGCCAAGTTTTCTCTGTTGATCTATGTTTTAAGCTATCTGTATATAGGCTGGTTTCTACATGTGGAACTCCAAATATTTATTTCAGATAATTAAAATCAGTTACTACTTGATGTCAATTCAATTGCAAACAAAAATGTAGAAATAGAGGCCTTACGGTAATTTTCTAGAAAGCATTAATTTGGGTGATTTGGAATTTTTTTCTTTCGCAATCTTTAAAAAAATTATTTTTTAATTCTCATGGGGAATTTGTAGACCATTTCGCTCACCTCCACAAGAACAAACCCAAACAAAATGCTTTCCCTCACTCGTTTTAGAAGTTACGCATTTTCCTCCTCATTTTGACATCTCTGGAACTGGAATGTCATACAATTAATGAGATGCCATAATGTTACTTTCTTTCATGTTTAGTGTCTCATAAAACAAGGCTGATCATGAATTCTGTGAAATGTAGTTGAAGCACATCAGAGACAAATTCATGTTAAAAACAATTATTTCATCAACAATCTTGACTCTAATTGGGGTTTTCCCCAAATTTTCTGCATTTCCACAGTAGTAGGAAAAGTGAGGGTACAAACTAAGATTCCAAACTGTCCTGAACCAAAGAACTTTAGCTCCATGAACTTAGCCAAACCACCTACTGAAATCAAACTTTCCAGTTTGAAAATGAGATTCATGCCTCCTCCCGCAAAGCAGATAAAAACGTACATGTGTATAAAGCATTCATCTCCATTAGATCAATTAAAAAAAGAAACCCAATGTTCCGCCACCTCTGTGAAGAGGTCTCAGAAGCTCATAAATGACTCAGAAGTGATGACAAACCTGATAGCAGCAACGAGAAACAGCAGTTATTTGGAACAAAGGCCTTGTAAAGACGACAAAGAAAAACCACGTTACCAGAACATTAGTCACAATGCCTTTAGATGCTCAAATCCTTTAAAGATTTGATCTTGCATCAACCAACCTTGCCAACTGCAATTAAATTATCACTTTTGAACAAAATAAACCTGGTTACAAAATATGAATTTTTAACTAAACAATATCCATTTGTGACATTTAATCACTTCTCAGCCTTTTAGGTAAGATCAAGTGTGACAATTTCATTTCAAGTAAGTTACATTTTACAAGTCTGTAATCTTGGCAACGTATTAAAAATAGTTAAAATTCCAAATCATTAAACTATTATTTTAGAACTAGTGCTCAATCATCTTGTATTACCTTGTAAAATGTCTTCCATTAGTATGTTTCTCAGTTATTTCCATATTCTTGTCAAAACTAGAATCTGAAGAATTCTGTGCAGTTTTTCTCAAAGATCTTACAGCACGTGTCCGGTGATAGGTTTCAACTTCCTTAACTGAAGACCCATCCTTTAAGAAAAAAAATCAAAATAGAAAAAGCCATCTAAGTTTTTTTTTTTAGTCAAAATTCCCAGTTTAAATCCATTAAGTTTCCTCTGCTTAGAGATGACAACTGCTTTCTGTGGATAATCATTTTATATCTCCCCAGAAACTATGATAGTTAAAATCTAAAATAATCATGTTATAAGAAACAAATACAAGGATTATTTATAAAATAGCTACTTGAATTGATGGACGGTTACAATTATTCTAGAGAATAAAGTTTTCCACCATAACACAAAAATGAGCCATTTTAGGGCAGGCATCTGTCACAGAGATTAAAGCCAACTGGAATGCCTGCATTCCAAACGAGAGTGCAAGGCCCACACCCTGCGAGGTGGGTCATCCCATGGCAGACCTGAGCTCACAGCTTCCAGGATCAGCCTGGAGCAGCCTACAGCTATTACAAATGGTATATCTAGTTCAAACAAACAAATAAAAATATTTTAGTTTCTGTACTTGCCTCAACCTAAGACAACTTTATCTAACCACAGGATTTGTATAAAAATGAAAAAAGAAACCTTAAAAAGTTTTAAAAGGAACCATATCACGTGTATGATTTCTCACTACTTTATCTGTGTACACATACTGAAGATGTCTGAAAAAATACCTACACATTAATATAAGTATTATTTTTTAACACAAACACCTCATATCTTAGACCAGTGTAGTATGATAGAAAACTTTCCAAGAAATATCTTGAAGGACTCTATCTGCATATATACTTATCAGCAGAGTTGAAGGCTGTGCCTGGGGAAACCTGGAGAAGCTCCAGGCTCTGGACTTCTGGCCAGCCCCGCTTCAGCCACTGTGTCATTCGGGCAGTGAACCAGCATCAGTATTAAATGCAAGATCTGTCTCCCCTCTTTTCTCTGCAAACCTGCCTTTCAAATAAAAGTACACCCAAAAAACAGAAAAAAACACAATTTGCCTGAGAAGGCACAAGACATTCCATTCATTTGCTTTCTTTCATTCAATAAAAACAATTTGGCCCAGCACAGTAGCATAGTCGCTAAATCCTCACCTTGCAACTGCCCATGTGGGCACCAGTTTGTGTCCCGGCTGCTCCCATTCCCTTCCAGCTCCCTGCTTGTGGCCTGGGAAAGCAGCAGGAGATGGCTCAAAGCCTTGGGCATGGTGCACCCATGTGGGAGACCAGGAAGCAGCTCCTGATCGGCTCAGC
Organism: Ochotona princeps; assembly: GCF_030435755.1. NCBI lineage: Eukaryota > Metazoa > Chordata > Mammalia > Lagomorpha > Ochotonidae > Ochotona > Ochotona princeps. Next base: position 14,523,570 of record NC_080840.1, on the reverse strand, counting down.
TCAGACTGTCACAGCCACTTGAGGAATGAGCCAGTGGATGGAAGATCTTCCTGTCTTCCTGTCTCTCCTCTTTATAAATCTCTCATTCATTCCAAATATTATTATAGACTGCCAAGGCAAACCAAACAAAAAACCTCCCAAAAGCCAATGAAAATATTGATGCAGGGACTGGTATTGTGGCTAGACCTGTTAGTGCCAGCAGCCCGCACAGGACGCTGATTCAAGTCCTGAATGCTCCACCTCAGATCCGGAGCTCTGCTAACGTACCTAAGAAAGCAGTGAAAATTTGCCCACATACAAGATGAGACACATCTCCTGGCTTCAGCCTGGCCCAGTTCTACTGCAGTCATTGGGAAGTAAGCCAGTGGACCCAACCTCTCTCTATATATGACTTTTTCAATTACATATATCTTCAAAAATGGATCTAAGTGAAATGACTAAGCCAGACAACAAATCATTCCTTTTGCTACGTGGTTTGCAAATGCTTTCACTTCTAATAAAACTGAAATGAGGTCTAATAAAGCTAAAAGGCCATTTAAAACCATTATTGGCAAGTAACTTTGTGCAAGATAGTTAAATAGTTTATGGTGTCAAAAAAATGGAAATCCTTGCATGTACAGTCTTCAAACATTCATGGAAAATCTCTATCATAACAAAACTGAATTAATTTTGGGATTTGTTGGCACCAAAATAAGCACATCCTTTAATTGAAAGGATAGGGAACAAATCTTTTGGCCAAGGGGTATTTCGATATTTATGAAATGAGTCACAGATCATACAAAATTATTAACCTAAAAATTAGCCTGTGGGCCTAGCAAATAGCACAGTGGTTAAAGCCCTTGCCTGGCGTGCAATGGGAACCCATATGGGCACTGGTTCCTGTCCCAGATGGCTGCCCCACTTCCCTTCCAGCTCCCTGCTTGTGGCCTGGGAAAGCAGCAGGGGATGGTCCAAAGCCTTGGGACCCTACACCTGTGTGGGAGGCCCAGAAGGAGCTTCTGGCTTCGCAGCAGCTCAGATTTGGCCATTACAGACACCTGGGGAGCAAACTAGCTGACGGCACTTCTTTTTCTCTCTCTCCTTCTCTCTGTAAATCTGTCTTTCCAGTAAAAATAAACAAATCTCTTTTTAAAAAAATTAGCCTGCTATGTGTATAGATTGCCTGAATTTCAGGTTTTGCCTGCAGTTGCCCTGGCAAGACCAGACTAAATGACTTCATGAGACATACACTGCCCTTCGGTCACAAGTTCCCCACCCCTGCGTTAATTCCATTTTCCATTGACCTTTTTTTTTTAAAGATTTATTCATTTTATTACAGCCAGATATACAGAGAGGAGGAGAGACAGAGAGGAAGATCTTCCGTCCGATGATTCACTCCCCAAGTGACCCGCAACAGGCCGGTGCGCGCCGATCCGAAGCCGGGAACCTGGAACCTCTTCCGGGTCTCCCATGCGGGTGCAGTGTCCCAATGCATTGGGCCGTCCTCAACTGCCTTCCCAGGCCACAAGCAGGGAGCTGGATGGGAAGTGGAGCTGCCGGGATTAGAACCGGCGCCCATATGGGATCTCGGGGCTTTCAAGGCGAGGACTTTAGCCGCTAGGCCACGCCGCCGGGCCCTCCATTGACCTTTTGAGGTCTCTGTATATAAACTAGAAAAATGTGAATGGAATTGCCAAACAAAACTATTCCTGGGGCTGGTGTCATGGCACAGCAAATGAAGCCATTGCCTGTGACCAGGCATCCCGTTATCAGAGCACTGTTTCACTCCACTCCCTGGCTGTTCTATGACAGGTGCCTGGGAGCAGCAGGAGGGCCTAGTACTTGGATTCTGGCTTCACCCTGACTGTTGCAGCCATTTGGGGACTGGACCAGCAGACGAAGCTGCTTCTCTGTCCCTGCCTGTTTCTATAGAATTCTGCTTTTCAAGTAAATTTTAACAGCACATTTCCAAAAAAAAAAAAAAAAGAGAGAAACTACTTTCATTATCAACTACTTATTCATATAAAAGACTGTTTCTGGAATGCTCCACCCTCTGGCGCCCTGATCCCAGCGTCTGCCCCTCCAACTCTGGCCTGCAGAAGCGGAGGAAGCCTGATCAAGTTCTAGGGCCCCTGCACGCACATGGGAGACCCAGAGTCGCTCCTGAATCAGCTCAGCTCTGGCCACTGCTACCATCTGGGGAATGAACCAGTGGAAGGAAGAACTTTCTGTAAAATGTAACCATTCATAAATTAAAAAAAAAAAAAAAAAAAAGCACAGAGGTGTAACTCAAACCTGGCATTCCTATGGTACGCTGTGCCAAACATCTGCCTCCTCATTCTGCAGTTTTTAAATTGAAATACTATTTTCTGTTTTTTCTATTAACGTATCTTGTCATTTCTTAGTCACCACACTAATGTATTTAACAAACTGCATAACACACTATTTTGAGGCTATCTTCATTATTTTATGTTATAAATACTTCTAGATGAACTATCTTATCTCTATTTGATTTCCTAAGGAAAACTAACAGTTATTAAATTATTGCATTTTATTTATTTATTAAGATTTATTTATTTTTATTGGAAAGGCAGATATACAAAAAGAAGGAGAGACAGAGAGGAAGATCTGCCACCTGATGATTCACTCCCCAAGTGGCCACAACAACCAGAGCTGCACCAATCCAAAGCCAGGAGCCAGAAGCTTCTTCCAGGTCTCCCACAGGGGTAATAGGGTCCCAAGGCTTTAAGCCATCCTCAACTGCTTTCCCAGGCCACAAGCAGGGAGCTGGATAGGAAGCAGGGCCGCCAGGATTACCACTGGCACCCATATGGGATCCTGGTGCAAGCAAGGAAAGGACTTTAACTATTAGGCCACCCACAGGGCCCAGTGGCACATTAATGCACTAACAAACTAATTCCCAAGAGATAAACTAAGCACCAATTGTTGTAACAGTAATCATAAATTAACAGTGGAAAACAGAGATGGAACTTTCACTTTCTGTTTTTTACATTTTCACATACAATACCACAAAAATAATTTTCCTAAGCAGAAAATAAAGGTGACATAAACTTGATATGAGCACTGCACCTGGAGACACACAGTTCCCTCATCTGTCTGGGGGTTGAGCCGTCCTCACAGAGCACCGACAGCCTGTTCTGTCTGAATTACTACAAAGGCAGAGACAGAGCGAGCCCCGAGTCAGTGGACTGATTTACTCCCCTATGCCCACCAGGGAGTCCAGGCGGGACAACCCAGGCTGCAGCTAGCAGCACCACCTGGCTTCAGGCCCCCCACACAGGTGCCATAGGTGCGAAGCAGAGGGTGCGAGCTCACCAACTCTTGGATAAAATGGTCTTTGCTTTTACTCTTAATTTATCTGAAAGATAGAGGTACGGAGAGAGGACAGAGAGGTCGTCCATCTGCTGCTTCCCTCCCTAATGATCGCAATGGTAGGAGCAGGCCAGTCCCAAGCCAGAAGGCTGGAAGCAACTCTGGGGCCCCCACATAGCAGGGTCTAAGCATATGGGCCATCCTCCGCTGCTTTCCCAAACTATCAGTAGGGTGAGGGGGGCCTGGACTGGAAGTGGAGCTGTTAGAGCTCAACCTGTTGCTTGTATGGGATGCTGGCACTGCAGGTGGAAAGGTCTGCTTCGCCACAGTACTAACCCCCAATCGTTTCAAAATAAAACACAGCCAGGCGCTGGCACTGTGGCATATGACGTAAAATTGTTACACCCTTTTAACTGACCTTCCAGGTTCCAAGTTTACTGACTACAATCCTACACACTATCTCACCAGATCCAACTGTAGCTCCTCAGCACTTGCTGAATAGTTTCTGACTCCTAAGGCTAACAACCAAGGGCCTGGGCTGGCGCTGTAGTGGACATAGCCACTGCAGCCATCTGAGGAGTGAACCAGAAGCAGAAGATGGAAGACCTCTCTTTGTAACTCTGTCTTTAAAATACATGAATCTTAAAAACAAAACAAAACAAAGCAAAACAAACGAAAGGCCTCCTTCCGCATCAACCTGCAACTGCCTGCCACATCACGTAACCCCAGGGAGCGCCAATCACTGTTCCCCGTTGGATTCTCCTAACCAACTATCAGCAAGCCTTCGTTTAACTGTGTATTTTTCTAGTTTCTGTGTTGTTATGCTCCAAGCTTTGCACACACAAACATCACAAAACAAAAACCAACAGCCTCAAATGACACTTCAGCATGAGTAAATATTAGTATGAGGAAATCGAGGAAGCAAAGTAGAATAGAAAATGGGTAGTCTTGACCCTGAAGAAAGAAAACTACAAAAAAAGATAACCACATTAATATGCTTGTTGGGGAAAAAACAACCTTGGGGGCTGGCACTACGGCACAGAGTTAAGCTGACATCTGCAAAGCCTGCACCCCACGTGTGCATAGGTTAAGTCCTACCTACCCCCCTTTCAATCTGCTCCCTGCTAATGGACCTGGAAAAGCAGCAAAAAATGGCTTGAATGCTTGGGCGGCTGCACCCATAAAGGAATCCTGAATAGAGTTCCTGGCTCCTGGTTTTGCCTGGTCTGGTCCTGCATATGCATTTGGGGAGTAATCCAGCAGATAAAAGAGCTCTCCCTCTCTGTAACTCTGCTCTTCAAACACAAGAAATAAGATTTAAAAAAAAATATTAACTTAGGGCCCAGCGCAATAGTGTAATGGTTAAGGTCCTCACCTTGAACGCACCTGGATCCCATATGGGTGCTGGTTCTAATCCCGGCAGCTCCACTTCCCACCCAGTTCCCTGCTTGTGGCCTGGGAAAGCAGTTGAGGACGGCCCAAAGCCTTGGGATCCTGCACCCATGTGGGAGACCCCAAAGAAGTTCCTGGTTCCTGGCTTCAGATCGGCACAGCTCTCTGGCCGTTGTGCTCACTTGGGGAGTGAATCACCAGACAGAAGATCTTCCTCTCTGTCTCTCCTCCGCTCTGTACATCTGCCTTTCCAATAAAATAAATAAAACTTTAAAACATACAAATTAATTTAAAAATGTAAAGAAAAGGGCCCTGCGCGGTGCCCTAGCAGCTAAAGTCCTCACCTTGAAAGTGCAAGGATCCCATATAGGTGCCAGTTCTAATCCCGGAAGCTCTGCTTCCCATCCAGCTCCCTGCTTGTGGCCTGAGAAAGCAGTCAAGGACAGCCCAAAGCCTTGAGTCCCTGTACCCATGTGGGAGACCAGGAAGAAGTTCTTGGATCCTGGCTTCGGATTGGCACAGCACCAGCTGTCGTGGCCACCTGGGGAGTGAAATCAGTGGACGGAAGATCCTCCTCTCTATCTGACTTTGTGATAAAAATAAGTCTTTTTAAAAATACATAAAGGAAAAAAAATCACCATTACATATACAGGGAATCTGTACAAATCAGGAAAAAACAAAATGCAAATCCTTTAGCAAAAGTGAAACAATAGTCAAAATCTAAGAGTAGAATTTAACTAATAGGTGATTACAACTTCCAAGATAAAGAGCGGCAGTTAAGCTCTAGAATGGAGGCCAGTATTATGGCATAGTGGGTTAAAGCTACTGCCTGAAGTACCAGCTTGTGGCCTGGGAAAGCAGCAGAGGATGGCCCCAAGCCTTGGGACCCTGCACCTGTGAGAGACCAAGAAGCTCCTTGCTCCAGATTGGCTCAGCTGCAGCCACTGAGGTTATCTGGGGAGTGAACTAGTGGATGATCTTTCTGTCCCTCCTTCTCTCTGTACATCTAACAGTCTAATAAAATTAACTCTAAAAAACCTGAATGACACAGTGAGAAATTTCCCCATCCACTTATTCACTCCCCAAATGCCTGCCCAAGAACCAGGAACTCCATTTGGGTCTCCCTCATGGGGGAACCATCACCCTCTGTGACCTCCAGTGTGCCTGGGAACAGAGGCTGGGCTCAACCTGGGCACACCTGCACTAGACACCTACGTTCCAAGGGGTTAGCTTAATCTATTGCATAAGAGCTGTCCCTGGAGGGAAAGCTGTCAAGAATTCTGCGCCATTACAGATGAGAAGATGGTTAGGGAACACAGGGAAAATTGGTAACTTTTACTCTGAGATACAAAATTACTACAGAGTGGGCCCCACTGTGTGGTGACGTAGTGGTTAAAGTCCTTGACTTGGTTGTGCCAGGATCCATATGGGTGCCAGTTTGTATGCCAGCTGCCCCACTTTCCATCCAGCTCCCTGCTGGTGGCCTGGGAAAGCAGTACAGGAAGGCCCAAAGTTTTGGGGCTCTGCATCCACATGGGAGACCCAGAAGAAGCTCTAGGCTCTGGATTGGCTCAGCTCTAGCCATTACTACTACTTGGGAAGTAAACCAGTGGATGGAAAATCTTCCTTTCTGCATTTCCTCCTCTCAGTAAAATCGAACATTCCAATAAAAATAAATAAATCTTACAAAAAAAATTACTACACAGTGTTTGAGCAGAGAAGTGAGCAACTATTTTGTTGTTTGAAAAGCCTAGGCAGGGGCCCGGCGGCGTGGTCTAGCGGCTAAAGTCCTCGCCTCGAAAGCCCCGGGATCCCATATGGGCGCCGGTTCTAATCCCGGAAGCTCCACTTCCCATACAGCTCCCTGCTTGTGGCCTGGGAAAGCAGGAGAGGACAGCCCAAAGCTTTGGGACCCTGCGCCCGCGTGGGAGACCCGGAGGAGGTTCCTGGTTCCCGGCTTCGGATCAGCATCGTATCGGCGCGTACCGGCCCATTGCGGCTCACTTGGGGAGTGAATCATCGGATGGAAGATCTTCCTCTCTGTCTCTCCTCCTCTCTGTATATCCGGCTTTCCAATAATAATAAAAAATCTTTAAAAAAAAAAAAAGAAAAGAAAAGAAAAGCCTAGGCAGGTACGTAGCAGTGAAGGCACTGTCCCCGACACCCACGTTCTATCCTGGGGTCCTGATCACGTGTACCCTGGGAAGCCGCAGTGAGAGACAAGCAGCAGGCTCCTTGCCAACCAAGGGTGACCTAGCGACCTACACCCTGCTTGGGCCTAGGTCTCCTGAGCTCTTGCAGGCATGTGGGACATCAATCAACGGATAATAGTGCTCTCGAATTCCTTCATTTAAAAAAAATGACAAAAACTGATGAAAGTTCTAATAATAATAATAATAATAAAACATGGTATTAAGCACTCTCTGCTGGAGGAGGGGAGGAAAAGAGGGAGGTCAATCTATTTAATGATCCAAGTAAGAGGCAACAATATAAGCAGTGCTTAGACTCCCCGGATACTTTGTAAATAAAAGTTGCTAACTTACTGGGTTTTGCCCTGAGAATCTCCAGAGCTGGACGATGACCAAGCTAAAATCACCCAGGGTCTTACAAACACAAGCATCCTCGCCACCCACGTGGTAGCACTCTTTGTAATAAGTATAGAAACTCGCTCAGCAGGGGCCTGCATTGCGCCAGCACCCCACACAGGCTTCAGCTCAAGTGCTGGCACCCCCGCACCGTGCCCACACGGGAGACCTGGACGGCAACCCGGATGGAAATCCCACTGTCTCCCCTCTGTAACTCTCCCTTTCAGCACACAAACCTAAGAGACCTGCTGATCACCCTGCTGTGCTTAGATTCCAAACAGCTGTCTTCAACAGTACTGGCATGTCACCAGTTTTCAACCCATCCTTGAAGTCACAGGAAGCAGCACCCTTCTGAACCTAACATTCAATAACGATTGAACCAACTAGCTTTTCTGAGCACAGGTTAGGAACTCGTGGAACCTCAGTTCGGTCCTTAGCAGGCATGGCATTCCCAGAGCTCTGCCAATTCCCCCACGTGATGGAGAAACAAACTCGAAAGCCAAGAAATAAGGTTTTTTTTCCATTCAGAACCACAACTTCATAGCTTGAAAGGAACTTTAGTTCCCCCTTGTAAGAGCAGCAACGTTATGGGGCACTCAGAAAAAAATACAGACAATTCATTTTGTAGTCATCTTCAATCGAAAGCGTCAAACGTTAGGGGGAGACGGTCATTGCCAGGGCACACACCGCTGCCGCCTTCCTGTGCAAGCCCATGTGCCCAAGCCGCTTCCCCATTTCCCGTGCCTCCCTGCATTCCAGGCAGCGTGTACTACCTGCTGCCTCGACTTTACTAGTGTGGCTTCCTCATCTTCTCCAATCTTTCGTAAATGCCGTCCCCTCCACCTGTAGCTGGGGTGGATGGGACAGGGCGTCAGTTTCCTGTCTGAATTTTGCCCATCCACAGATCCTCTCTGCACTTCAGGCACGCGGTTACCTCGGCGCCAACTTCCCCCATAGACACTGTTTAGAACTGCAGCAAGACATAACAGACAGGGAGAGCTCTGGGCGGCTCGGAAGCAGAGTTCCAATTTTAGATCTGCCCGTGCCCGGTTTGCAGTCCGCTTCATCTGCCAAACACACATCACAGTTAACTAACTACGCATTCGGGACTTGAACGGAAAATCCTGCTTTCCTCCCTCCGCGTTATGCAAGCCGAGTTTTGGCCTCTGCCTTTCTTAACTTTACCCTAACCCCTTCTAGGTCTGAAATGGAGGAGGATCAAGGAGAAGCCCAGGGATCATCTCGACTCCTCGCGCAGGCAGCAGGCAGCGGGTCACCGTGTGCGGCACTGCGGGCCCAGCATGGACAGCAGTCAGGGAGGTGGGGGCGGGGAGGGCGGCCCCCAACGAGCCCGGCTCGGGCCCCACACTACTGCACTTCCAGCTCCGGCAGGATCCGCTCTTCTTGCGTAAAAGGAGGGGTACACCAACCGCTCAGCCCTCTCCTTGGGGCCGGTCCCAACTCCTCGCCCCGACCCATGCCGGGGCGGCTCCGACCACGGGAAGCCTTCCATTCCACACCATCACCGCCGTCCCCTCGCCGGTCCTCCACCACAACTGCCCTCCCCCCACCAACCGTCACCCGGACCCGGGCAGCCCTGCAAGCCAGGCGCGCCGGGCCGCGCGCGCCGAGTCCGCCCCGGGTCCGCCGCCCACGCCGGCCCGCGGTACTCACGCCCGCGCCGGCCGCAGGGACGGCAGATTTGGCCTCCGCGCCGGCAGAACGGAGCCGCCTCCGTCCCAGCTGCTCCAAGCTGAGGAACGCGTTGGACAGGTCCAGGGAGTCTGTGGCCGAGGTGGCGGAGTGGCCGTGCAGCTCCAGGCTGCTGCGCAGGACCACCATCTTGCGGCTGCGGCGGAGCGGGCGCCCGCGCGGCCGGGGAGCGCCGGGCAGGGCCGGGGAGGGCCGGAGGCGCTGAGGAGAGCCCGGGGCGGCAGCCGCTCCGGCTTCCGCGCTCTGAATTCTGGCGCCACAAGCTCCGCGCCAGCCGCCGCCGCGCGCGCGCCCGGGATCCCTCCGCCGCCCGGCCCGCCCCACGCCTCCACTCCCCACACCCTCAAACGCTCCACTTCCTGGGCCCAGGAGACCCCGAGGCCGGGCAGGCGATCGCACGGGGGCGGCGCGCAGGGTCCGAGAGGCCCGGGCAGACGGCGGACGCCGACGATCCCTCACGGCCCTGGTCCCGGCTCGCGGGACTCTGGCGGACGGACACCGAGGCCGCGCCGCGCCGGCTCCTGTTTGGAATTTTGGCGCGTGGACCGGGAGGGGGCGGGGCGGCCTCCGCGCGCTCCGATTGGCTGGTGGCGCTGGGTCTCCGCCCCGCCCCTCCCGACACCTGCCCGCGGCTTCCCGCCTTGGAGGATTCAAATGCAAAATGGGCTGGCCCTTGACGGGTGGGAAATGGAGCACTTGGCCTTTGACTGTGTTTGACTTGGAGTCTGAAGAGCATTTTTCCTTCTGGCGTAACCAAAACAAACCGGCAAAAGGAAAAAAGACTGAAGGAACCCAATGTGCGATAGACACAGCGCTGTACCCAGCCCTGCCGGGTCCAAGTGGGTGATCCTAAACAAATTACTCTCTCTCTGGGGCCTGATTTTCTCTGCCGGGAAAACAACTGTAATACTAATACTAACACCAGCACCTAAGAGTCCTTGCAGTCCTGTGTGTGTGGGACTGCCTTGTGGCTTTGCTTCCTAACCAGCTCCCTGCTATTGTGACTTGGACGGGAGCAGCAGATATGGTAAGTACCGTGGCGCTTGCTACCCATGTGACAGGCCAGCAGTTCCTGCCTCCTGGCTCCAGCCTGGCCCGCACTGGCTATTGCCACCATCTAGGGAGTGGATCAACAGGTGCAAGAACTCTTTCTCTCCCTATCACTGTGCCTTTCAAATAAATTAATTTTTTTTAAAAAAGTGTATGCCTATATCAAATGTTACCCTCAGAGAACTAAAGGCAATGACTTTGGAAGATGATAGCAGTTCCTTGAGTACTGTGGGATACAAGACAGTGTGCAGAATGACCGTACGTGGAAGGAGCCCTAATAGACCAAACCAGAATCTATTTATTGACTTGCGTAGTTACAGTTTATTCATTCAGCACGTGTTAAATATTTATTAAGCATGTATTACAGGCCAGGCATTAAACATGGGAAATCTAGCAGTAGCACAAAGAACAAAACTGCCCTCATCAATCTTAAGTTTTAGAGGAAAGGGAGAAACTGTAGCCTTGGGGGTGCTGCTGGGAGTGGCCGTTGAATTTGTTGGAATGGGCATTTGGCCTTCAGAGGTGAAGAGGCCCATTCCCACGTTGGAGGGCTGCACTGGGCTCCTAGTTCCATCTCCCAACTTGAGCATCCGGCTCACACGGTTCCTGGGTGGCAGGTGGTGGGATGTCCGGTATGAGCCACCAGGTCCCAGCTTCTGGCCACCCAAACCTGGCAGGCATTTGAAGAGTGATGAGGCGGAGGTGCTTACTCTCTCTTTGTCTCTCTTTCAGTCTTGTGCTTTTCAAATAAATAATAGATAAGTGCAAAAAAATGATTTCTAGCTCTATGCAGGCCATTTTATAATACTCATTCTCAATGAACTTAGAATGGTTCCTGTGTGTCTTAAACAGACTGTAAGTAGGGCAAGGGAAGGGGAAAGTGTAATTGTTACTATTTTTCCTAATTATTCTTTATTTTTATTCAAGAGGCGGAGAAACAGAGCTCCCACCTATTGATTTACTCCCCAAGCACCCACCCAGACTGTGTTGGAGCCGAAACCGGAGCAGCTGAGCCTCACTCAAGTCTCCCACATGGCTGGCAAGGACCTCATGGCTTGAGCTATGACCTGCTGCCTGCCAGGGTATGCATTAGCAGGAAGCTGGAGTCTCGGGAGAGAACCATTGTAGGAACCCTGACACTGACATGCAAGATGCTGGCATCCCAAACAGCACCTTAGCCTCTAGACCCAACATCCACCCTCAAGCGTGTCGTCTTAAACAGGCTGTTGGGGGCAGTCTTGCTGAGAACACTGAACAAAAGCCTAGTAGAAGTTAGAGGTATCTGTGAAAAATGACGCAGGCAGAAGGGGGAGGAGAACACCAAAGCCAGTAGGGAAAACGAAACAAAACAAAATCCAACCTCAAGGGCCTGATGCAGTGGCCTCACAGCTAAAGTCCTTGCTCTAAATGCACCGGGATCCCGTATGGGCACCGGTTCTAATCCTGGCAGCTCCACTTCCCATCCAGCTCCCTGCTTGTGGCCTGGGAAAGCAGTCGAGGACGGCCCAAAGCCTTGGGACCATGCAGCGCATGGGAGACCTGGAGGAGGTTCCTGGTTCCTGGCTCTGGATCAGCTCAGCAGTGAGCATTGTGGTCACTTGGGGAGTGAATCTTCGGACGGAAGATCTTCCTCTCTGTCTCTCCTCCTCTCTATATATCTGACTTTGTAATAAAAATAAATCTTTTAAAAAAAATACATCTGGACCTGACAAAGTAGCCTACCGGTTAAAGTCCTCGCCTTATACCAGCTGGGAACCCATATAGGTGCCGGTTCTAATCCCACTCCACTTCCCATCCAGCTACATGTATTACATATTGTGTAATTTGCAGGCATTTGCTACTTGCGACAGCCTGAAGAGATGTGTATGGTTGGTATGAAACTGGTGGAATTTCCCTTTCTCTTCAGTCAGGGGTGACTTGATGTAGAAAAAGAGGCAATAGAAAATAAGGTCTTGCTCATAACCCCTGGCTGTGTTAGAAAGACTCGAGAGTTTTTGTTTCACGTATGACAGAAAAGAGATTGAAGTAAGAGCTAAATATCAGTCTGTAACTTCATTTTAGATGAGGTCATATGCCAATCCCTTTCTGTCCTTTGGTAGCAAAGTTAGAAAATAAACATCAAATGGGGCCTGGCAGCATGGCCTAGCGGCTAAAGTCCTCGCCTTGAATGCGCAGGGATCACATAAGGACACCAGTTCTAATCCCAGCAGCCCCACTTCCCATCCAGCTCCCAACTTGTGGCCTGGGAAAGCAGGCGAGGACGGGCCCAATGCTGCACCCCTGTGGGAGACCTGGAGAAAGTTCCTGGTTCCTGGCTTCAGATCGGCATAGCACTGGCCGTTGCGGCTCACTTGGGGAATGAATCATCGGATGGAAAATCTTCCTCTCTATCTCTCCTCCTCTCTGTATATCTGACTTTGTAATAAAAGTAAATAAATCTTTTTTAAAAAAAACAAAATAAACATCAAATTGGACAGAAATGAACTTTAATGACATTGTGAAATGTCCTCCTTAAATACGATTGCTAATCTCACTGGTTTCTCAGAAAACAGGAAAAACCACAGATTGCAGGAGATGCGGGGGAACTGTACTTGACATTGGCCGTGTTTCAGCAACTCTGCATTTTAGCGGCCTTGCTGTCTGGGAGTGTCCCCTTTTAGTTGGTTTCGGTTAGGTAGGAGCCAGCCATTAACCACAGAAATCCTACAGGGACATGGACAGTTGGCTCCCTTGACCTGTGAGTTCTGTATCTGGTGATTAAAACAACCACAGATCAAAATCATGGGGAAAAAAAAATTGTATCTTTTTTTAGAAGATTTATTTTTATTGCAGAGGCAGATACACAGAGAGGAGAGACAGAGAAGATCTTCCGTGCACTAATTTCACTCCCCAGGTGGCCACAATGGCAGGTGCTGAGCCGATCCGGAGCCAGGAGCCAGGAGCCTCTTCCAGGTCTCCCACGCGGGTACAGGGTTCCAAGGCTTTGGGCCGTCCTCGACTGCTTTCCCAGGCCACAATAGGGAGTTGGATGGGAAGTGGAGCTGCCGGGATTAGAACCAGCGCCCATATGGGATCCCGGGGCGTTCAAGGCGAGGACTTTAGCTGCTAGGCCACGCTGCCGTGCCCTAAAGTTCTTGCCTTGAACGCACCGGGATCCCATATGGGCACCGGTTCTAATCCTGGCAGCTCCACTTCCCATCCAGCTCCCTGCTTGTGGCCTGGGAAAGCAGCAGAGGACGGCTCAATGCATTGGGACACTGCACCAGCGTGGGAGACCTGGAAGAGGTTCCAGGTTCCCTGCTTCGGATCGGCGCGCACCGGCCGTTGCAGCTTACTTGGGGAGTGAAACTTCGGACGGAAGATCTTCCTCTCTGTCTCTCCTCCTCTCTGTATATCTGGCTGTAATAAAAATGAATAAATCTTTAAAGAAAAATAAAATAAAAAATAAAAAAAGAACTTTAACCACTATGCTATTGCGCCCAGCCCAAAAATTGTATCTTTACTGAACACACTTAGGTTTTGTTTTTTCCTTGTCATTCTTCTCTAAACAATATAGTATAATAACTATTTAATAATAGAGCCATTGGGCCCAGCGGCGTGGCCTAGCAGCTAAAGTCCTCGCCTTGAAAGCCCCGGGATCCCATATGGGTGCCGGTTCTAATCCCGGCAGTTCCACTTCCCATCCAGCTCCCTGCTTGTGGCCTGGGAAGGCAGTTGAGGATGGCCCAATGTATTTGGGACACTGCACCTGCGTGGGAGACCTGGAGGAGGTTCCTGGTTCCGGGCTTCGGATCGGCGTGCACCGGCCCGTTGCGGCTCACTTGGGGAGTGAAACATCGGATGGAAGATCTTCCTCTCTGTCTCTCCTCCTCTCTGTATATCCGGCTTTCCAATAATAATAAAATCTTTAAAAAAAAAATAATAGAGCCATGATATAGTAGGCTAATCCTCTGGTTGTGGATTGGCATCCCTTATGAGCAATGGTTTGTGTACTGACTGCTCCACTTCCCATCTAACTTTCTGTTTAAGGCCTGGGAAAGCAGCAGAGGATGGCCCAAGTCCTTGGGAATCTGCATGTAGGAGACTTGGAAATAGCTCCAGTTACTACAATGTAACAGCTCAGCTCTGGGGTCCCACTGTTGTGAACATTTGGGGAGTGAACCAACAAATGAAAGACCTCTCTCTTTGTATCTCTTTCTCCTTGTAACTTTACTTTCCAAAAAAAGTTAGATCTTTAACTAAATAAATAAACGAAGCATTTGGACTGTAGGGCACAGTAGCGGAGTGGCTTAAGTCCTCACCCTGAAAGCACTGGGATCCCATATGGGCCCCAGTTCATATCCCGGCGGCCCCACTTCCCATCCAACTCTCTGCTTGTGGTGTGGGAAAGCAGTCAAGGACGGCCCAAAGCCTTGGAACTCTGCACCCGCGTGGGAGACCTGGAAGATGCTCCTGGATCCTGGCTTTGGATCAGCTCAGCTCTGGCTGTTGTGGCCACTAGGGGAGTGAATCAATGGATAGAGGATCTTCTCTGTCTTTCTTCCTCTCTGTATATATGATTTAAAAAGCATATGTATATATTGTTAGGTATTATAAGTATTCAAAAAATGATTTAAAGAATGTGGATGGTGTGCATAGGTCATATGAAAATAGTACCTTGTAGAAAGACATTGTGACCCTAGAAGGTCAGAGAGCACAGGATTACAACTGATAGGATAATAGTATGAAAGCAACTGAGTGGGTACCATTCCTATAGCTAAATGGATATCATTTGATGAGAACAGTTGAGTGGACAGCATGTGAATGACAACACTTGGTGGAATGTACAAAACAAATAGTTCCAAACAAAAGTATAGAAACATGATGGGTTTTGTTGATAAGTTCAATACCTCCTCCCTTATCCCATATGACCCTCAGTGTATAAAGTCTAATGCCACTAATGAACTTCCGCTTTTCGACCATCAGTCAGAGTCCACGAGTGTTATTATTGGCTCCATGCACCAAGTCCATCGCTGCAGGACAGCGACAGTACATCATTTTGTGTAAGGTACTTGGACACGGTTGGAAAGCCCCCATTCCCCTGCTGCATGGCTGTAATCCATTTCTCTGGTAACTTTGCAGGCCCGTGACCTTGACCCTGGCAATGAGCTGCTTCTATCCAGGACATTTACTGTCTTGTGAGGGAGTGCCCCAAGATGCAGATACTGAGCCTATTTGGTGTCAGAGGAGAGGGTACAGAGGCGGTCGGAATAAGGGAGATAGCTTCACCAGCTTATACTCAGATTCTCTGAGGACTAGCTCAGTGTAACCCGAGCTGTCCTTCCTGCCCTAATAAGCCAAGCCCAACCTTCTCACTTCCCGGTCTGCCAAGAAAGTTCTTTTCTGCTTAAGTTAGCCTGAAATGCTTTCTGTTGTTTGCAGCCAAGAACACAGACTGCTAGAGAGGCTTCAGGCTGGAATGGGAAGTGTTACCAGTAGATTCACAGAGCTAATGTTGGGAGGCCATGTGGGACATGCAGGCTGGAGGACAGAGAAAGAGCCGGCAGGATGTGAAAGAGGAAGATGCGTTTTAAGGATGTGGTTTTCAGGCCTTACTTTTTTATCAGCCTCCCCTAAATATTTTTTCAGTTTCTTCACGTTCTCCTGTCAGCTGTGGTATGTGGCAATGAATGTGATGCCTTTGATTGGTTATGATCTAGCCCGTGCAGAGGATCATGGGACCACTGTCCCCCCCTCACCCCAGGCTTAGTCAGATTGGCCTGTTCCTGTGTTCCAGTCCACAACTCCTGTCAGATGCTGTCCTGCGCTTGACTGCTCCCCACCCAGCACTTTGCTGCCATAGCATTTATTGTATTGAGCTTACCACTTTAACGTGGGAAAAGAGTGATCAGATCATTACAACACAAAAACGGAGATACCAGGATTTCACTTGCTTTGTTTTATCTAATTCTTTTTTTGAAAAAGAGAGATTTAAAAAAGAGTCAGATATACAGAGAGGAGAAGAGACAGAGAGGAAGATTTTCTGTCAGCTGATTCACTCCCCAACTGGCCACAACAACTGCCCACAAAGCCAGGAGCTTCTTCCTGGTCTGCCACACAGGTGCAAGTACCCAAGGCTTTGGGCCATCCTTGACTCCTTTCCTAGGCCACAAGCAGGGAGTTGGATGGGAAGCAGAGAGGCTGGGATTAGAACCGGTGCCCATATGGGATTCCAGTGCATACAAGGCAAAGGTTTTAGCCACTAGGCTACCATGCTGGGCCCGGAAAAGTTTTTTTTTTTTTTTAAAGGATTTATTTATACTCACTTCATAGAATTATAGAAAGAGAGAGAGGGACAAAGAATGATCCTCTACTGCTCATTCACTCCCCAGATGGCTGCAAAAGCCAGAGTTGGGTTGGTCCGAAGCAGTTTCTGGATCTCCCTGGTGAGTGTGTGTGGGGGTGTGGTCTAAGCAGTTGAGCCATCCTCTGCTGCTTTCCCAGGCTGTTTGCAAGGAGCTGGGTTGGAAGTGGAGCATCTGGGACCCAATCTGGTGACCATATGGGAAGCTGGTGCCTCAGGCAGAGGAATAGTCTGTTATGTCAGCAGGCTGGCCCCAGGAAAAAGTTTAAAAACCTTGCTATTCTTACAAAGCAACTTGTAAAAAAAATTTCAGGCAATACAGAAGTGCAGAAACTGGAAGTACAACTTGTTCCATGTGATGATAGTGAGGAGAAGGTATTTTTTTTTCACCTCAACTTTTTTTCTTATTTGCATTTAAAAAAAATTAAATTGGAATACAATTAGAAAACAGCAGCCTTCTGCCAGGAAGCTTTTTCATTCCTCTGGAGTTGTTGGACCTGGAAAAAATGCACCAGTGAGGCTGCCAGTAGCTATTCCACCCACACAAAATGAGGACCAGCGCTCAGAAGGTGCCCTGGCCTGGAGACGGAGGCAGAGAGCTGGCGGGAGAGGAAGGCTGGGAATCCCTCCCCAGTTTCAGACCCTTGAAATCACGCAACTTCGCCTTCCCATCTCAGAGCGACTTAACTGTGCTTCCCGTGAGAGGCGTTGATAAATAGCCTTTCTGACTTGACTCACAATTAATTATTTGAAAAAAAAAATCAATTCAGAAAGGGTCTCTGCCATGAAGTTTTGTTTCTTACAGTTACAAACCATCCGAGGAAGACATTGCGTTTACTAAGCTACAATGTTTGAAACGCATATTTCTTTTTCCCTTTTATGTGTGTCTCAAGGCAGCAAGTATCCCTATTTAATCTTACATCATAGCTTCCAACGTATTTTTTTTTTCCCAAAGATCCGTAAAAGAAGCTTTGGTGATAGAATTCAAAAAACTTCAGGATTCTGGAATATAACTCCAGGTCTGAAGATTTTTGGCTCACTTAAAACAACTTAGTGCTTTCTCTCACTGTACCTAGTTTGAACTTTAATTTCCTTTCATTGGTCTCTTTTATTTTTCAACAGTTTGAAGATCATTTTTCTTTAATAGAAAAAAAAAATACAAGCCAACTACTCACTGGGTATTTCCGTTTTCTTTCAGTTGTCTAATCACATCATCTTAAGGTTTCAAACAATGGGATTTTCTTTTTTCCCCCTTGGCTCTTGAGTTGTTTTTTTAATACACCCCCAATTAAAAATGAAAAGCTTCCTTTGTTGTTAAGCCTCGGGAAATATTGTGTTGTAGACTTCCTGGGTCTCCTCTTATGTGATGGTGGCAGTTTTTAGACTTTCCTTTGTTTCAAGTTCCCCCTCTAAACCCTGTGGATGCATCTCTTATTTCTTTTCCAGATCTCTGGAGTTCATGGGTTAGAATCTGGTCCCAAGCACCCCTTACTTCTGAAATCATACCCCCTTTTACAGTCTATACTAAGGAATTCTGTATTTTTTTCTTTCAATTGAAAAAATGTTTCCAGGGCAGTCGTTCTGTGTACTGTTAAGATGCTGCTTTGGACTCCCATGTTGAAGTGTTTAGGTTCTAGACTTGCCTGCTTGATGCTGATGCACACTCAGGAAGGTAGCAGGTGATGGCTCCAAATAGGTGGGTCCTGACCATGTGGGAGAGGAGGATTCAGCTCTCAGCTCCCAGCCTCCACCAGCCTGGCCGCTGGAGTTGGAGAGTGAATTAGCAAATGGAAACTCTGTTTATCTCTCTGCTTAAGAACAGAAGAAAACAAAAATGGAAAGTTTAGAAGCATAAAGAAAACACCAATGCTGTCTCTCTCTCCCCCTCTCGCTGTTAATATGTATTCTTCCTTTTCCCTTGAGATTCTTTGTCCTGAAGAAGCTCTGTGCTTTCAAATCTCCTTTGCAGCACGTGTGATGTTTTGTCAGTGGAATTTGAGCAGAAGGGCTGTGCATCATGTGCAGGTTCTGTCCTTAAACTGTGCCCTGGCTGCTTTGCTGGCTGAACTGGCCAGAATGCAATTGGGCAGACATGATTGTGAGCCATCTTCGAATGTTCTGACCAGGGCAGCATCATACATATGGCCTAATTACAAAATATCATTTGTGTGTCCTTTAGAGATATCACAGCAGCTTTGGAATACATTTGTTCAGCTTGTTCCATGAGGAATGTATCTGTATTGTCTTTAAGTCACTACAGATTTTTTTTTAATCTATTTTATTGTATTGTTGTTGACAATCTTTACATAGTTAATTAAGGTTAAAGAACAACAACAAAAAAGGTTCAGGGGGTATAGGGAAGTGGGTAATACTATTATGTCCATATTGTTTCCATCATGTGTCTTTGGTAAAGGGGGATGTTGAGGGAGAAGCTCCCCTGTTTACCCACCCACCCCAAGTCACGGATTGGGGCATGCTCTGAGATATTTGCTCGAGTGGTTTTAATAGTTCTCCAGTTATGAATTGCTTCCAGTTTCGCTCGATGAGGTCGTCCACTGATTGATATGGTCCATCATAAAGTCTCCATTCGCCCCATATTTCGCTGCCAACATATAGCTGAGATGAATGATTGACCTGTTCTGTCTTCTGTCTTTTCTTGATTAGAGTTCTGAGTCCAGCAGTTCGATTGGGGAGGTCTCCAAAGAAACTTTGAGGTATTCCCAGACTAGTTTCTTGTATGTTCTAGCAAGCACAGGGCCCGGCACAGTCCATCACCCCAATCAGCTGGTGGTTTCAATTGCTGTATTGGTTCTGTTTTCAGTCCTGAGTTGCACTGGAACCAATGGGTGTTGCAGTCCAGTCTGGTTCGGCCCTTACATCAACCAGTGGGAGCTGCGGCCTAGTCGGGGCGACCCACAATAACCCCCACCAGGCCTGCCCCCTACCCTGGTTTGCCAGTATGTGTAGCAGAAGACCAGTCTGTCCCCCATCCCATTTGGCTCTTGTACTTGTCAATGGGTATTAAAGCTTACTTCTATCTAACCAACTCAACCATCCAGCCCTCACAGATGTTGTTGAGTGCCTCTCTATCTAGCCATCCCAGGCCCCGTCCTAGTTTTCATGCCCTCCCATGGGAATAATGACCCAAGAAGGGGGAACCCACTTTTTCCCTCCCAGGTCTCTCTGTCCCGGTTTATGCACTCTTTAGGTGGTTCTGTGATTTGACTTGACAAAATTAGTCCCCAGTGCCAGCTTCTGCCAGCTGATGCTGCGGCTATGCCCAAACATCCCTCACCAACTCTAATTTATGCTTGCACCCACAGGAATAATCAGCCCAGCCTGGCTTTTCCCTGATCTAGTCCACATGAGGTTCACAGGTGTTGTAGCCTTGCTTAGTCTGGTCTGTCCCCATCCCAGCCCACGCTCTCCAGTGGGAGTAGCTGTCCGGCGAGGGGACGAGCCCCTCAATCCCCCTGCCAGCTCTGCCCCTCCCTTCCTGGATCTCACGTGTGCTGGTTGGGTGCTGTACTCATATCCAGTACAGGCAACCACGCCCTGGCATTCCATACTGTGTACTTGTTTTGTCGCGACCAAACCCGGCTCATCCCACACTCTGTTCTGGTGATCGGATTTGCCAGTGGATGACATGAACTGATTCAGCCTGGTCTGCTCCTGACCCATGCTGAATGTGTGCCAGTGGGAAACTTTCCAAGGCCTATTCTGGGCTGTTTCCTATCATGCTTCTTGCGCTTACCTGCAGGGACTGTGTCCTGCCAGAGGAGTTCAGATTTTTTTTTAAAGATTTGTTTATTTATATTGGCAAGGCAGATTGACAGAGAGAAGGAAAGACAGAAACAAAGATCATCCATCCAGTAGTTCATTCTCTAAGTGGGTGCAATCACCAGAGCTATACTGATCTGAAGCCAGGAACCAGGAGCCAGGAGTTTCTTCCAGGTATTCCATGTGGGTGCAGGATCCCAAGACTTTGGGTCATCCTTGACTGCTTTTCCAGGGCACCAGCAGGGAGCTGGATGGGAAGCAGAGCAGCCAGGATTAGAACCAGTGCCCATATGGGATCCTGGTGCCTGCAAGGCGAGGATTTTAGTCACTAAGCTACCACACAGGGCCCGAATTCTTTTGTTTATTTTTAAGATAAATTTATTTTTATTTGAAAGAGTTACAGAGAGGAGACACAGGTCTTCCAGCTTGGTTCACTTCTCAAATGACACCTATGACCGGAGCTGGGATGCTTTTAAGTCATGGCCTGGAACTTCTTCCAGATCTCCCACACGGGTGCAGGAGCCCAAGTACTTGGGCCGTCTTCTGTGCTTTGCCAGGCACATAGCAGGGAGCTGGACTGGAAGGTGAGCAGTCAGGACTTGAACTGGCACCCCATGGCATGCCTGAACTATAGCTGGAGACTTCGTCTAAACCCCATGGCACAGGCCTCATGGTGCTGCATTTGAGGGTTTCTTTTACATCTATCTCATTTATTTTCCAACTAGTAGTAGAAAAATACATGAATTCACCAGGATCGTTGCCAGCCATAATGCTTACTCTCTGATTACAGCGCTCTACAGTGGTAACAATTTTTTTTTAAAGATTTACTTATTTTTTATTGCAAAGTCAGATATACAGAGAGGAGGAGAGACAGAGAGGAAGATCTTCCGTCCGAAGTTTCACTCCCCAAGTGAGCTGCAACGGCCGGTGCTGTGCCGATCTGAAGCCGGGAACCAGGAACCTCTTCTGGGTCTCCCACACGGGTGCAGGGTCCCAGAGCATTGGGCCGTCCTCCACTGCCTTCCCAGACCACAAGCAGGGAGCTGGATGGGAAGTGGAGCTGCCAGTATTAGAACTGGCGCCCATATGGGATCCCAGTGCTTTCAAGGTGAGGACTTTAGCTGCTAGGCCATACTGCCGGGACCGCAGTGGTAACAATTTTAAGTGTGAAACAGAATAGTTGTTCCTCATGCAGGTAACTGAGAACCATAGAACACCAGCATATAATTTGGCTCTCAGTCCTGTACCAGGAGTGATAAAACTAACATGGTTTCTAGCAGTAACAAGCTGCGTCCGCAGGATGACCTCAGCCCTCCATTAACACGCCTGCCAGAGAAAGCACAGCCCTGCCGGTAAAATTTACAATTTGTTTCTACCCACACTTGGTGATGGTCCTGCCCTTTGATTCTTAGAGCATTTACTTAAAGTGCCCGGGATTGTAAATATGGGTCTTAGGCAACTCAGAAGTCTCAAGAACTCTGAGAGCCATTCCTTTGAAATGAAAGGAAAGATGAGGTCTGGCCTTGGTCTCCGCGTCGGTGTGGGAGGCTACACTCCTAACCTAGATATCTGCTTGCCAGCAGACACAGCTGGCCCGATCACAGTTCCGCCGATCAAGGCTTGGTAATTTACTCACTTCTGACTCTCCTGAGCCCCCACACACTTTTCCTTTTAGATCCCCGAGTCTTGCGGATGTCCAAATTAAAACGGAACTTTACTGCCTCACCACTAACAGTTACCAGATAAAATTTTTCTTTACTTTAAAAAAAAGTTGCATATTTATTTGAAAGTTTGAAACATATGGAGAGAGAGCAAGAGAGAGGGATGTTTTTGCTCTCCACCCACTGACTTACTCCCAAAGTGCCCCAGCAGCCAGGGCTGGGCCAGGCTGAAGTCTGGAAGCAGGTATGCCATCTGTGTCTCCCTAGGGGTGGCAGGCACACTGGTACTGGGTCATCAGGTGCTGCCTTCCAGGAATGCGAGCAAGAAGCTAGGTCAGAACCAGAGGCAGGCACCGTGAGAAGTGTTGTTGGTGTCCCAGGCAGGGGTTACCGTGTTGTCGCACACCATCTGGCTCAGTCCAGCTGCCTTTGTGAGGGTACTGTTGTTTCGCCTGGCATTACGCTGAGCTCCACACAGATCAATAACTCAGTCTGTATCGCAGCACTCGTCTGGGAGGCACTTTGGATTATCCTCATTTTCGCAAAGAAACTGATAAGCACTGAAGGGTTAACGACTTATCCAAGGTCACGCAGCATTCAAATCTGTCTTTCTGATTCCACCTCCTAAGGCAAAAGGCAGGCTCTGAGCTACTCATGGCAGAGATAGAGATCAAACTACTCAATATGAAATTGATGCTCAAAGTTGTGACAAAATGGGAACAAAGGTGTGAAGAGATGGAAGGCAATGATTTCGGGAAAAGGCTGCAAATAAGCAAGGGGAAGAGGGTAAACAGCCATCTGGCACTCAGGCTTGGAGGAGCAAAGGAAGAGCAGGACTGTGATGGCTGGCCTGGTCTGCAGGAAGTCAGGAAGCAAGACTCTGCTGGAAGTCATGGTTGCTAACACTTGTTATTATGCACAGCAACTGTTTTAAGTGCTTCATATACATAGAGTCAACCAACCGTTGTTAATAATACTGTGAGGTCAATTGTACTGTATCTATTTTTAAAGATTTATTTATTTTTATTGCAAAGTCAGATAGATATACAGAGAGGAGGAGAGACAGAGAGGAAGATCTTCCGTCCGATGGTTCACTCCCCAAGCGGCCGCAACGGCTGGAGCTGAGCCAATCTGAAGCCGGGAGCCAGCAGCCTCTTCCAGGTCTCCCACGTGGGTACAGGGTCCCAAGGCTTTGGGCTGTCCTCTTGACTGCCTTCCCAGGCCACAAGCAGGGAGCTGGATGGGAAGCAGGGCTGCCAGGATTAGAACCGGCACCCATATGGGATCCCAGCGCGTTCAAGGCGAAGACTTTAGCCGCTAGGCCTCCTTGCCGGCCGGATGATTTTTAAATTTTTTATTGCAAAGTCATATATATAGAGAGGAGGAGAGAGAGAGAGGAAGATCTTCGTCCGATGATTCACTTCCCAAGTGGCTGCAATGGCCAGAGCCTAGCTGATCTGAAGCCAGGAGCTAAGAGCTTCTGCCAGGTCTCTCACATGGGTGCAGGGTGGAACTGCATGGGCCTGGACACAAACCCGTGCCCATATGGGATCCCGGGGCGTGCAAAGGGAGGACTTTAGCCACCGGGCCTTACAGCTCCAATTTTCACACACAAGCCTCTGTTGTTCTAGGACACACAGGCCCAGCCCCTCAGGGCCACTCGGTTAGCCACTCCTGAGCCTCCTCCCTGGCTCCTCCCGCAGGCGGCCTGCCCGTGACCTTTCCCGCAAGCTTCCAGGGATTCCCGCCAGCCCCAGCACGCCGGCCGCGCCCCAGACCCGCCCTCCGGAGCACGTGGCGCCGGCTCGTCCCGCCTCCCCGTCCCTCACGCCCGCCCTGACTCGGTTCTCCGGTGACGCGCAAGCCTCGGCGTCTCCCTGACCCCGCCCCATCGAAAAAGGGCTCCGCCCACTCAGTCCCGGCCTTCCCGCTCGGGGAACCAGGGCCGCGTGCTCCACCGCCCAGAGACCGCCCAGACCACGCCCACAGCCCCGCCCCGCCTCCCGGAAGCGGCCCAGCCTGCTCGCCCGGTTCCTGGAGCGAGGAGGGCCGCACGCCGGCTTGCTCCTGCGATTGGCTGGCTCGGTTCTCCTCAGCCCCTTCCCGAGCCGGCGAGCCCGCCCGCCATGGAGGGGGACGGCCCTGCGGCGGCCGTCGGCGCCAGCTACACGCCGGCCGGCCCGCCACGGGCCGCCTGTGTCTACAGCAGCTGCTACTGGTGAGGTGGCGCGGGCGCGAGCCCCGAGTCTCCCTGGCTCCGCGGGCGGGTGCACCTGTTTTGCTGGAGGAGGGAGCGTGCCCGGCAGCTTTGGCGTCCTGAGGGCAGGGTTCGCGTCTTCGCCCGGCGTTTTTCGGGGCTGGACGGGCTTGGTGGAACTCAGTGCTTGGGGGCGAAGGTTGGAGATGAGGGGTACAGTGTCCAAACGTTTAGGAGTTAGTGTGCTGAAGCCGGAGCCGAACCAAGGGAAGGGAATTGGAGATTGAGTCTGAGGTATTTTTGCTAAGGTCAGCCTGGCTGACTGATAGCATCCTGGGGACCCGGGCTCAAGGCTTCTCCGCTGGCGCAGGGAGGTATGCTCTGCCAACCACCCTGCTGTCACATTTAAACAAAGCCACATGCTTGCCATATTTCAGCCTCAGAGGTCGCCCCAGAAAGAAGACAAGCCTTAGCCCCAGTTTGCAGGTGACAGCGAGGGGTTGCAGGTCGCTTGAGGAGGAGTGGGGGTGCAGTGGCACAGTCTGGCACTGTCCCCCTGTCCCAGGCCACCTCTGCAGCTGCGTGCGACACGACCACCCTTTCTCTCCCATCTTCCTGTCCTTTCCTTGAGGAATACCTCCCCCCTCGCATCCTCCCTCACTTCCAGTTCCTGCCTGAGACATCTCAGCACCATCTAGAAACCGCCCCTTGCCCTCAGCTGGCCATCAGGCCACTCTGCGTGTCAGGCCCAGCTCCAAGAGCTGCTGTCCTTCCTGGGGAAACAGGCTCTTTAATTGTCACTGTCTTCCTTTTACGATGAGAAGGCTGAGCCTGGGGGGCCGATGGTGCTTGCCTGGTGTGGTCCGTCTAGCAGATGGTGGTGGGGCACCTGCTCTGTGATGCTGCAATCCTCACCTCTTCTAGCTGTCTTAGTTCTCTGTAATGCCTGCTCATTGTTTTCTTCACTCAGTAGGTGGAGTGTGTGATATGTGCGTCCAGGCACTGGGGCTGGGAGGCTACCAGTAAACAGAGTTAACAGAGCCCCTTGGGAAGAGCTCATGGTTCTTTTTTTTTTAAGATTTTATTTATTTATTTTTTATTGGAAAGATATACAGAGAGGAGGAGAGACAGAGAGGAAGATCTTCCACCTGATGATTCACTCCCCAAGCAGCTGCAACGTCCAGAGCTGCACTGATCCGAAGCCAGGAGCCAGGAGCTTCTGCCAGGCCTCCCACGTGGGTGCAGGGTACCAAGGCTTTGGGCTGTCCTCAACTGCTTTCCCAGGCCACAAGCAGGGAGCTGGATGGGAAGTGGAGCTGCCAGGATTATAACTGGTGCCCATGTGGGATCCTGGTGCATGTGGAAGATGAGGACTTTAGCCACTGAGCTACCACGCTGGGCCCTTGTGGTGTTTTAATTATTCCATCTTTTGCAGGCATTTGTGAACGCGCAGCGTGCCAGGGAGCCCCCTTTGTCCCCAGCCTGTGACTCTGCAATGTCAGCCTTTCCACTACCAGAATCATCTAGTGATAATTGGGGGACAGTATCATCATCTCCCTCCTTTTTTTTTTTTTTTTTGTTAAAGGTTTCTTTCTTTATTTGGAAGTCATCTTTAGAGAGAAGGAAAGAAACCGAGAGATCGTCCATCTGCTGGTTCTTTCCCCGGGTGGCCACAAGCAGACTGAAGCCACCCAGCTCTCCCATGGGATTCCAGGAGCTCAAACACTTAGCCCCCCTTCTGCTGCTTTCCCAGGCCACAAGCAGCGGGGGAGGGAAGTGAAGCAGTCAGGGCACACTGGCGCTCATGTGAGATCCTGGCACTTTCAAGGGGAGGATGCGTTAATTGAGCCATCGCACCAGGCCCATAGCCCCAGCTTTTTTATTCCAACAATGCGTCCCTGCATTTTCTAATATAAAGCCTCTTGCTCCTTTCAGTGTGAAAGGTTTTGAGGTAGTCTTGCACATGTTAATTGTGCTCTTGAAAAAACAGGACTGGTGCCACTACTGTGGCACAGAGGGTTAAAGCCTCAGCTGCATTGCTGGCATCCCACATGGGCTCCGACACATGCCCTGGGGACGCCAGCGGCGGCTCCAGTGCCTTGGACAATGTCAGTGTGTGGGGACCTGGGAGAAGCTCCTGGCTTCAGCCTGGGCTATCCCCGGCTGTGCTGGCCATTTGGGCAGTAAGCTAGCAGATGGAAGATGCTTTGTCTCTCTCTGTAGCTCTGCCTTTGAAAAAAAGAAGGAAAAAACAGCTAGAACTAAACATTGGGGCAGTGACTGAATCAGTCTAAGGGGTCAGGGACTCCTGTCTGTTTTTTTCCTCTGTGACACCCAAATGTGTTGGAAAAACAACAGGTGGTGTGTGTGGAAGACACATGTGTGTTCTTCGGCCTCACGGTTGGTGCTGTGGTGTTTGTGGGTTCACGGGCCCTTCCTTGTGACCCTGAGCACATCCTTAGGGTGGGCTGAGGGTTGGTGACGGACGAAGAGAAGCCACTGCCCTGCACTTCCTCCCATAAGCCTCGGAGTGACTCCCTCCCCTGTGTGCAGCTTTCATGGCCTTCTGTGAGGCCTGCTGTGTCTGCCTCTCTGTGGCTCCACTGTGGGCACTTAGCGCGGAGTCATGTGTAGAACAAAACTTAGCTGTTGCATGTTATGTCATACTTAAATTTTGCGAATTTCTTTCCTTTATTTGAAGGGTAGAGACGTCTGTGCTGTGGCATAGTGGGTTGAGCCTGTTCCTGCAGTGCTGGCACTGCTCCATTTCCTTTTTTTTTTAAATGGTTTATTTATTTTTTATTGGAAAGGCAGATCAGATTTTATGGAGAGAGAGACAGAAAGATCTTCAAACAATCTGCTGGTTCACTCCCCAAATGGCTACAGTGACCAGAGCTGAGCCAATCTGACGCCAGCAGCCAGGAGCTTCCAGGGTCCCAAGGCTTTGGGCCATCTTTGCTTTCCAGGCCACAAGCATGGAGCTGGATGGGAAGTGGAACAGTTGGGACACAAACTGGTGCCCATATGGGATCCTGGTTCTTGGAAGGGGAGGATTAGCTTGTTGAGCCATCACTAGATAATCCTCTAGGGGCTGCCAGTGCCACGGGTGGCAGCTTGATGTGCTGGGCAACAATGCCAGCCCCATCCATCTTTTTTCTTTTTTCATCTTTTTTCTAATGAGCACCTCTACTCAAATTGACTATATCGACACTCCACTCACAGCACCACACAGCCTGTCAAAGCCCAGTTTGTAGTTGCCTACACATGGGCCCAGTGTGATAGTATAGTGGTTTAAGTCCTTGCCTTGAATGTGCCAGGATCCCATATGGGTGCTGGTTCTAATCCCGGTGGTCCTGCTTCCCATCCAGCTCCCTGTAGTTGCCTACACCACACACACTAAAAAGGAAAGAAGGGGGTCTGGTGCGATATCCTAGTGGCTAAAGTGCTCGCCTTGACGTGTTGGGATCCCATATGGGCACTGGTTCTAATGCTGGCCGCCCTGCTTTCCATCCAGCTCCCCTACTTGTGGTGGGGAAAGCAATGGAGGATGGACCAAAGCCTTGGGAT
This sequence comes from Ochotona princeps, assembly GCF_030435755.1. Classification (NCBI taxonomy): domain Eukaryota; kingdom Metazoa; phylum Chordata; class Mammalia; order Lagomorpha; family Ochotonidae; genus Ochotona; species Ochotona princeps. The sequence continues at coordinate 14,495,970 of NC_080840.1, read as the reverse complement.
CCTGCATCCGTGTGGGAGACCTAGAAGAAGCTCCTGGCTTTGGATTGGCTCAGCTCTGGCCGTTGTGGCCACTTGGAGAGTGAGGCAGCACTTGGAAAGATCTTTTTCTTTGTCTCTCCTATCTGTATATCTGACTTTCCAATAAAAATGAATAAATTGGGCTCAGCATAGTGGCTTAGTGGCTGAAGTCCTCACCTTACACGTGCCGGGATCCCATGTGGGCACCGATTCTAATCCTGGAGGCACCACTTCTCATCCAGCTCCTAGTTTGTGGCCTGGGAAAGCAGTCGAGGATGGCCCAAAGCCTTGGGACCCTGCACCCGTGTGGGAGACCCGGAAGAGGAGGCTCCAGGATCATGGCTTCAAATCGCCTCAGCTCTGGACATTGCAGCTGCTTGGGGAGTGACTCATCACATGGAAGATCTTCCTCTCTGTCTTTCCTCCTTTATGTATATCTTACTATCCAATAAAAATAAAATCTTTTTTGAAATTAATAAGTCTTAAAAAAGAGAAAGAAAAAGGGAAGGAAATCAGAGACTGAGCGTTGGCATCGTTCTGTGAAAACACACCTTTCTGTGAACAGGTTATGGCTTTGTCTGCTTGTCTCAATGCTGCATGTGATTGGGCTTAAATAGTGAATGTAGACACTATAACTGTGGTCTTGTTTTTCCCTAAAACAACTAAGAAATCTTAAAGAAGAGGGGTGGTAGTGCTAACAGGAGATTGTTCCTGACTGCTTCAATGTGGCATGCAGGTGGGGCAGCCAGCATTGTTTCAGTGGGACATACAAGCTGGGAACTTGGTGTGGGGCTAGGCTGCGACTCGGGGTGTGCACCTCGTCAGACTGCCTGGGTTCCAGTCCTGGCTGCCCTCCCAGCTCCAGCCTCCTGCCGAGGTGCACACTGGGAGGAAGTAGCTGATGGGCCATGCAGTTAGGTCCCTGCCCCCCCACATGGAACACGGGAACCGAGTTCTCCTTTCCTTGCTTCTGCCTGACTCATCTCTTGCTGCTTTTCGTGGGCCGTTTGCAGGGAGCTGGATTGCAAGTGGTGCAGTCAGAGCACGAACTGGCACCCATATGGGATGCTGGTGTTGCTGTTGCCCACTATGCCACAATGCCAGCCTTGAGAAAAAACTTTCTGTAAAATGAGGCCTCCTTAGTTCAGGAGATTGGAGAATCCTACTCAGGGCTTTCTTCGGAATTCTTGGATGCGCCACCATATTTCTGCGTCTAATCCTTTCCAGTCAGGAGTGAGTACTCATGTCCCTTTGCTAAAGGAAGCAGAGAACTTTTTCTTCTTTCTTTTTTATTTTTGTTGAAGATTTATTTATTTTTATTACAAAGTTAGATATACAGAGAGGAATAGAGACAGAGAGGAAGAACTTCCATCCAATGATTCACTCCCCAAGTGACTGCAACAGCTGGTGCTGAGCCAATCCGGAGCCAGGAGCCAGGAGCTCTTCCAGGTTTCCACATGGGTGCAGGGTCCCAAGACTTTGGGCCGTCCTCAGCTGCTTTCCCAGGCCACAAGCAGGGAGCTGGATGGGAAGCAGGGTTGCCGGGATTAGAACCCACACCCATATGGGATCCCGACATATTCAAGGCGAAGATTTTAGCTGCCAGGCCACTGTGCCGGGCCCTTTCTTTCTTTTTTTATTTGAAAGAATTGCAGAGAGAGGGTGGATAGCTTGCATGCACTGCTCACTCCACAGATGGCTGCAGGGCCCAGGGATGGGTCAGGCTGCAGTCAGGAGCCTGGGGCCTCGTGCGCATTGTGGATCGTCTGCTGCTTTTTGCAAAGCTTGCGCAGGGAGCCTGTCCAGGGATTCAGAGCTGAGCTGTGGCAGGTTGGGCTGGTCTTTGACGTAGACTGGAAGGAAGAGCCTGGATCTGTAGAATTGGTTTGGTCAGCCTAACATGTGTGGTCCTCATTATTCTGGGAAGTTGCTGGATTCGTTTGGATTTTTGGAGACGTATTTGTGGTCTTTGCTTGGTTCACTAGAGTGGGCAGGCTTATCTTTGCAATGCTATTGGGTATGTGTCTCTCCTTTGACAAGAGTTGTGTGAAAGGGGCTAGCGCCGTAGCATAGAAGGTTGTCTCCACTTGCAATGCCAACACCCCTTATGGGTGCCACTTTGAGTCCTGTCTGCTCTGTTTCCTGTCTAGCTCTCTGCTAAGGCGCCTTGGAATGCAGCAGAAGATGGTTCAGGTCATTGAACTCCTGTACCCACATGGAAGAAAGCCCCCCTGAAGAAGCTCCTGGCTCCTGGCTTCAGATTAACCCAGCTCCAGCTGTTACAGCCATTTGAGGAGTGAACCAGTGAATGGTAGATCTTTCTCTGTTGTATTACTCTCTGATTCTGCATTTCAAATAGAAATGCATCTCAGAAAGAAAAGAGTCTGCGAAGGCAGTGTTCCCCTGTATGGCCGTGTGCACCGAGGCCAGGGCACACGCCCACGGGCTCTGTCACCTCTGACGCCAGCTGGACGTGAGAGCCCGGGCTGCTGATGCCAGAGGCCTTCAGTGGGATCCGGAGCAGGCCCGGGAAAGGCAGGAGATCCCAGGATACACAGGTGGCAGGCCTCCAGGACTTCGAGGGGATGACCCCTGGATGACCGCTGCCATGGCCGTCTCAGGCGCTCTTGGAGCTGGCCTTGCCTGCCTCTTGCCTTCTCCCAGGAAACAGGATGGGAGGGAGGGAGGTGAAGCTGGTGTTAACGCACATCCAGGGAATCTTTACAATGTGGTATAATTATGTCTATTTTACAGATGAGTAGATTTTCAGAGAAGTTGAGCTGTTCAAAGCCTCTTAACCTCGTAAATGGCTGAGTTGGGTTTCCAGCCATATCTCCAGTGCCCATATGTAAAGTTGAGACAAAGTTAGAGCATTTCCTCAGTGTGTAGGCAGTGTGCGGGGGACGTGCCCCTACCCAGAATGGTTCGCGGCTTGTTGAGGATGTTGCTTGCAGAGGTTAGCCAGCGGTTGGACGAGCTGATGGTTAAGGTCTCTTCCCATATTTTTTAATGGCATCACCACCAGTCATTTGTCCCCATTTGAAGGACACAGACAGTGATCTCTTCTGATGATACTGATTAGACAATTATTTGATTTCAGTGAGGAAAATGTTTGGAAGCTCTGTGAACACATCAAGAACCATGACCAGTACCCTTTGGAAGAGTGCTACGCTGTCTTCATCTCTAATGAGAGAAAGATGGTAAGTGGACGAGTGACTGCGGAAAGAACCCACAGGAAGCTGGGTATTTGTGTTTAGCACCACCCTGAACTGTGCTTTCTGAAACACAGGGGCGTTTTAAGGTTTGTTTCAAATGAGATTTTTTTCCTTACAGGGCATAGTTGAGTTAGAAGAGTTCATGCGTGAGGACATTTGTAATGATGTTTGCACAGATTAAGGCCCGTTTCTTTGGATACGAACTTAGAGCTTTTTAACTGCGGAGGTGATTCAGCCACTGGGTCATTGCACTTGGCTCTTGCCATTGTTAAAAGGGTGTTTTTGGTTGCTTTTTAAAGAGTTGTCAGTTTGAAGGGACGGTGACAGACATCTTCCCTGCATCACTTTCCCAAGTGCCCACGACTACCAGGGGTGGGCCAGGCCCAAGGCAAGAGCCAGGAGCTCCATCTGGGCCTCCCCGGCAGGGAGCAGGCACGTGCCTGTCGTCCACTGCCTTGTAGGTACATTAGCAGGGAGCCGGCTTGGAAGTGTGGTGTACTCCACACTTGAACCTGTAAGTCTCACAAGGTTGTAGACTTCCCAGGTAGCAGCTTAACATACTGTACCACAGCAACAGCCCCTATGTTTCTTTCTTTTTTTTCCTTCTATTTTATTTTTAATTTTATGGTACAATTCCATAGGCTCTGGGATTTCCCCTATCCCTTTCTCATATCTCCTCTCCGCAACTTACTTCCCCTGTATTGTTACACTAGTATAGTCCTTCATAAGTCCATCATTCTGTTTGTGTCCTGGCATTGCTGGTAAAGACATTGGCAGACAGTCCAGCATCCTATTGTCAAGATATATTTGGGGCCCGGCGGCGTGGCCTAGCATATAAAATCTCACCTTGTATGCGCTGGGATCCCATATGGGCACCGGTTCTAATCCCGGCAGCTCCATTTCCCATCCAGCTCCCTGCTTGTGGCCCGGGAAAGCAGTCGAGGACGGCCCAAAGCCTTGGGACACTGCACCTGCATGGGAGACCTGGAAGAAGCTCTTGGCTCCTGGCTTCGGATCGGCGCAGCACCGGCCGTTACAGTCACTTGGGGAGTGATTTATCAGATAGAAGATCTTTCTCTCTGTCTCTCCTCCTCTCTATATATCTGACTTCGCAATAAAAAAATAAATAAATCTTTTAAAAAAGAGATATATTCTACAGTTTCATTGGGAGTCCATCTTTGATTTGGAAGTAGAGATGCATACTGCATTGTAGCTTCACATCTGGAAATGATAGTCTCTATTACACTGTTACTATTCATTCCCTTAAATAAGAATCCATGAAACAAAGTCAACATCAGGAATGAAGGAAAAACAAAAGATTTATAGCACCTTGGAGTTAAGTAACATGCTACTGAATAACCAATGTGTAGATGGAGAAATGAAAAAAACAAACTTCTTGGAGAAAATGATGCTACGATGTGATCTATGTGTCAGTGAAGAATTTAATAAGAGAAAATAAACTATTTTGAAGAAATGAAAAGAAACAATATCAAAACCCATGGGTTCTAGCAAAAACTGTATTGAAAGGACTATTGATCTTACAGTTTGCATGAAGGATGCCTTATATCATATGTTATTGTCCTTTTGGGATTGACTTATTTCACTGAACAAAATGGTCTCTAGTTGGTTTGCTTTCAGATTGAATAATTTCGTTCTTTTTAATGGCTGAGCCTGTGTTTCTTTATAAGATGTTTTTATTTTTAGGGCCTGGTGCAATGGCTCAGTTAGCTAAGCCTCCGCCTTTATGTGCTGGGATCCCATATGAGTGCTGGCTTGTGTCCCGGTTGCTGCACTTCCCATCCAGCGCCCTGCTTGTGGCCTGGGAAACCAGTCTAGGTCGGCCCAGGACCTTGGGACCCTGCACCCACGTGGGAGACCTGGAAGAACCTGTTGGCGTCAGATGGGTTCAGCTCTGGCTATTTCGGCCACTTAGGAAGTGAACCAGCGGTTGGGAGATCTTTCTGTCTGTCCATCCTCTGTAAATCGGCCTTTCAGGAAAAATAAATCTTAAAAAAGAAGTTTTATCTTTAAAGGTTATTTCTCTGAGAAGCAGAGAGGTAGAGCTGCCATCTGTTGATTGATTCCTCAGATGACCAAAATGAGCAGACCTGAGCCAAGCTGAAGCTGGGAACTAGGGACTCTGGGTCTCCCATAGGGGCCCATTGGGCCTGCCCACTGAGCTGCATAGACAGGACTGGGACTATGTGTTGAACCCAGAGGTCCTGACAGCAGTCTCGGGTGACCTCACTGTCAGGCCAAATGCCTGCTTTTGCACTCCAGTCTCTCATTCATTCTTTACCTTTAATTGTTGATTGTTTAGAAATCCTTCCTTTCTCATAAATGAATTCCTCTTCATACAGTAGTAGTGGCATAGCTGAAGGTGTGGCTTATCAAAGTTACTGTCTTTTGTAGATCCCTATCTGGAAGCAACAGGCGAGACCTGGGGACGGACCTGTTATCTGGGTAAGTTTGGTCAGACAGTGGTGCCTTGGGGCCTCGTAATCTGCTAGTGCTCTATGGGCTTCAGAAAGTTTAAGTGACAGCCACTGTGGAGAGGGCTTTGGAACCATTGGTAAATGGGCTGTCAGGTGTTTAGTCTGACACACTATGAACTAAACACTTTGCCCTCAAAGAGCTCATTTTTTAAAAAAAGATTTATTTATTTTTATTACAAAGTCAGCTATACAGAGAGGAGGAGAGACAGAGAGGAAGATCTTCCGTCTGATAAATCACTCCCCAAGTGAGCCGCAACGGCCGGTGCTGCGCCGATCCAAAGCCGGGAACCAGGAACTTCTTCTGGGTCTCCCACGCGGGTGCAGTGTCCCAAAGCTTTGGGCCATCCTCGACTGCTTTCCCAGGCCACAAGCAGGGAGCTGGATGGGAAGTGGAGCTGCCGGGATCAGAACCGGTGCCCATATGGGATCCCGGGGCTTTCAAGGCAAGGACTTTAGCCGCTAGGCCATGCCACAGGGCCCAAAGAGCTCATTTGTTTACTATCTGTTTATTTGAGAGTCAGAGTTTGAGAGGAGGAAAAACAGAGACAGAAAGAATGATTCAATCCCCAGATGGTTATAAAATCCAGGGCTGGGCCAGGCTAGAGGCAGGAGCTTCTTCTGGGTCTCCCACAGGAGCACATGGGCCCAAGCACTTGAACCATCTTCCTCTGCCTTCCCAGGCACATTAGCAGGAACCTGGATTGGAAGTGGAACAGCCGGGCTTGAACTGGTACCCATATGTGTTTAGGTGCTATAGATGGAGGCTTAGCTTGGTGTGCCACAGTGCCAGCCCTGAGCTCATGTTCCTGGTTTTTCTGCCCACACATGAGCCACTCTAACACTGAAGTGCACACCCGGCAGGGCTTTGGTTGGGGCCTGGGTTGGAGTCTGGTGAATGAGGCTGAAACCCCAGTCCTCCAAGTTTTCAGCTGTGTGCCTTGTCTCTTAAATTTCTTCTGTGGCAGATGAGGTTGTAAGGCTTCAGGAAGGTAGCGTAGAGGAAGAATTCTACTGGTGTCGGGGACCATTGCTGGGCCTGGTCTTTGAGAAGCATGGCCTGTGACCGTTTCTACCCTGGGTCGCCAGCTATGTGTCTGTGCTGGACTCATCAGCTCTGTGGTTTCCAGGGTCCTCTTGCTCCCTGTCCAGGGAAGCTTTCAGGAAAAGGCTCATGGTCTTGTACCTCCTCTACAGTTTCTCCTGGTCGCCTAGGTGGGAAGCCTGTAGCAAAAACTCCCCACCCCCTGCGGCAGGTGCATCCCCGCCACAATGCTGTCTGTGATAGGAAATGCTTAGGCCTTGCCGAGTGGATGGAGACAACGAGACAACAGGGAGCAGCTCCCCTCTGTGCCAGCAGTCCTGCTCCTGGGCTCGCTGGGCCGTTCCTGGCAGCTGAGCCAACACCGTGCCGGCTCAGGGAGTATGGCTTCTTCTAGAGTACACCTGTGCTGTAAGTTGACAGTTCCCAGTGCAGGCCTGGTTTCCTTCTCAAGCTCATCCACTGTCCGTATCTGGGAATGGCCTGAACCATCGAGCAGGCTGCAGATAGTCATTGTTGAGGCCAGTTCACAAGTCGTTCACTCCCCATTAGGGATGGTGTCCACTGGCCAGCAGGGAAACTCCTCCTGGCAGGTGGGCCCCAGCCCTTCTGTCTTTTTGGTGGTATTTATTTATTATTATTTTAATAAAGATTAACTATTTGAAAAGTAATGTTACAGAGAGACAGAGTTTGGTTGTCCATCTGCTGATTCATTCCCAATTAGCTACAGCAGTCAGCTGGGCTGGGCTGAAGCCAGGAGCCAGGAGCTGCTTCTTGGCCTCCCACATGGGTGCCAGGGGCCTAGTGACAAGGGCCATCCTGTGCTGCATTCCAGGGCACTTTAGCAGGGAGCAGGAAGCTGACCAGCTAAAATTTGAATCAGCACCCTTGTATGGGATATCAGTGTTGCAGGAGGCACCTCAACCCACTGTACTGCAGAGCCAACCCTCTGGGCTGGCATTTGGAAAGGTTGACTGTTTACACAGTCAGGTCCACACTCTAATTGTCTCCATTCTGTCAAGGAGGAAACAGGGTGGGAAGTGGAGGAACTGAGATTGGAACCAGGCTCTTGACTGGTTCTCCCTCTCTCTCTACTGCAACACTTGATTTGTGGTTCCACTCTCTCCTCTGGGAACTCTCCCGTTACTAATAGGGAGTGTGTACTTAAAACCCCCGGTGGTGTTTGCAGAGCTAAGATGGGCAGACTTTTGGTAGGGGAAGGAGAGGATCACAAATGGATTCCTTGGAGAGAAACAGCTTTTGGTCCTGAGCCTGCGTACTAGAGAGGTGGAGGAGGTTCCTGCAGGGGGCAGTGCCATGGGAGGGTGGCTGTTGGGAGATATCTGTCAGACTGCCAGGTGAGATGACTGCATCCACGTCGGAGCCCCACGTCGGAGCCCCACGTTGGAGTCCAACATTGGAGCATTGGGCTGTGATGCCTGGCTCCAGTTCTGACTCTGGCTTCCTGTTCATGCAGGCTGTTGGTGGCAATGTGATGGCTTAAGTAGGTGGGGACCTGCCACCCGAGTGGGAAACCTGGCTGGAGGTGACAGCTCCTGCCTTTGGTTTGGAGGGAGCCAGTTGATAGGAGTGCTGCCTGTGCCTCTCAGCTAATAAATAAGTAGGCAGAGGAGGCCGCCTTTGGGAGTAGATTAGGGGAGGTCCTTGCAGACTTTCTCTGCACTCACACGTCTTCGTGCACACATACTTGCTTCTGAATGTCAGTGCGTGTCCTCACATGCACATGACTTATCAGAAACCCATTAATATGTTCACATTCTGCAGTTTACTTTTTCTGTCTAGCTATATATAACATGGACATTTTTGCATTTTCCACATTTTTAAAAAAAATTTATTTATTTTTATTGGAAAGTCAGATATACAGAGAGGAGGAGAGACAGTGAGGAAGATCTTCTGTCTGCTGATTCATTCCCCAAGTGGCTGCAATGGCTGGAAGTGAGCCCAGCCTCTTTCCCAGGCCGCAAGTAGGGAGCTGGATGGGAAGCAGGGCTGCCAGGACATGAGCTGCATGAGATCCTGTATGGGATCTTGGTGCTTGCAAGGTGAGGACTTGAGCCACTAGGCTGCCTCGCCAGGTCCTTTTTACATATTTTTTAAAAAAGATTTATTCATTTTTATTGGAGAGAAGGAAAGACAGAGAAAAAGATCTTCCATCCACTGGTTTACTCTGCAAGAGGCTGCGATAACCAGAGCTGGGCCAATTCAAAGCCATGAGTCAGGGGCTTCTTCCAGGTCTCCCATGCAGATTCAGGGTCCCAAGGCCATGGGCCATCCTCGACTGCTTTGCCAAGCCCCAAGCTGGGAGCTTGGTGGGAAGTGGAGCAGCTGGGACAGGAATCAACACCCGTATGGTATCCCGGTAATTGCAAGGGGAGGATTTAGCTCCAGGGTCAGTGTGCTGGGTCGCAACATACATTTATTGCTATCTTTCCCATCTGGATCAAAATCGATGATGGCTGTGGCAGTTGACTCAGCATTCCCAGCTGGAAGTGCTTGTGGTCTTTTCAGGATTACACACAGTGCTGCAGGGAATTTCCTTGTGTTCACACTTCACAGGCTCACTGCCATTTTTCTGTGGAATACTTTTCTAGAGGTGAAGTTGCAGGGTCACAGGTGTACATTAATGTATGTAACCATTTCCATTGCCTACTTAAGCACTTTCCAAGTCACTGAGCATTCAGTGTTTTTTTAATTGTATAAATTTTATTGTTGATAATTTTTACATATTTGATTAGGGCACAAAGGGTTAAGGACTAGAAGAAAGTGGGTGAGACTATTGTTTTCACATTCTTTTTTTCCTTCCTGTATTTGGGGGTAGGGGAGAGATAAGAGGAGAAGCCCCACCCAGCCTCCCAACCATCCCAGGTTCCCTGTTATAGGGTATGCTCCGAGGGTCCTGCTCAAGTGGTTTTGATAGTTCAACAATGCTGTGTTGCTTCTGATCTTACCACTCCAATCACGATGAAATCTCTCCATAATCCACTGGCTGACATAGTCCACCTTATAGTTTCTGTTTGCCGAGATATTCACTGTCAACTCTTGGCTGGGGTAGTTGATCGATTTGTTCTGCCCTCCATCCTCTGTTATGGTACCAGACGTCCTCTGCAGGCTCCAGTGTACTGCCATATCCTCCATGTGCATCTGGATATGCTGTCCACTGCTCCATCTAAGCCACTGAGGAGACCCAGCTCCGACACATGCACTCCATGGTTAGACCATGGAACCTGCAATTTTCTCAATGGTTGGAATTCTGAGTCCAGTGGCTCAGTTGGGGGGAATTCCCAAAGAAACTTCATAAGAAACAGACCTGACTCTTGTGTGTGCATGCCAAAACAGGGTCCAGCATAGTCTGTCACCCAAATTGGCCTTCGAGTACAATGTTAGCTGCAATTGCTGGGTCAGTTGTCTCCAGCTCTGTCTTCTACGCAAACTAATGGATGTTGTAGTCCAGCCTGATCCTGCCCACTGCACACTCGGCCCCCATGCAAACCAGTGGGAGTTGTAGCCTAGTTGGAGTGACCCACAATAACCCCTACCAGGCCTGCCCCCTGCCCTGGTTCCTGTGCTTGCCAGTATAAAGAGCAGACCGGTCCAGTGTGTCCCACATCCCATTCAGCTCTTATGCCAATGGGCATTGAAGCCTAGTTCAACCCAACCATGCCCCCATCCAGCCCTCACATGTGCCAGTGGGTGCCACTTTGTCTAGCCATGCCTGTCCCAGTCCTGGTTCTCCAATGTGTTTTTAAGGTTTGGGGTTTGCTTTATTTTGCTGCGGAAGGAGGGATATATAGTCTTGTAACTGTTTTTGTGCTAATTTGTGTGCATTGTGGGGTCTTAGAGTCATCATGGAAATCTGCCTTTTCCCTCCAGGACTACCATGTGGTTCTGCTTCATGTGGCCAGTGGCGGACAGAGCTTCATTTACGATCTGGATACCGTCTTGCCCTTTCCCTGTCCTTTTGACACTTACGTGGAAGATGCCTTCAAGTCTGATGACGACATTCATCCACAGTTCAGGAGGTGAGGTGATTTGGGTTGGATTTGCCCACTTTTTTTCTGAAGTAAGACTTTGCGATTATCCTGAGTTTTTTGTGTTTTGTTTGCATTTGCTTTGTGTTGGCATCGTCGCTGGGTTGCTGTTTGAGAATGGCGTGCTTGCTGCTCACGAGGTTGAAGCTGCTTTAAAGCTGGAAAGGTTTATCCACTGCAGGAAGGGTTGTCAGTCTTTGGAATTGTGTGAGGAGATCTCAGCTGCTTTCCTTCAGGCTTCCGGGGCTTTCTGTAGTGCTCTCGCTTGGTCAGGAGGGGTGAGCGCCCCATGGTGGCAGTACTAGAACACCACGCTGTTTGCCGCTGTATGCCCTGTATACGGCGGAGTCAACAGAGACAGCCCAGGTCATTTCCGTGCCGTGGTAGTTGTAGACTTCAATCGGTCAGTCCCCACGGCTTCGTTACTGTACGGTAAGGCTGCTTATGTAGTTGTATGTTGCTTGGTAGTACAAAAATTCTTCTGAGGTTTGTGCTTATCATAGAACATGAGTCCATCTGTAAATGGAGTCACAATTTCCAAGGTGATTCCTTGCTCATGGAGGTGTTGATTGATTTATGTGCAGGAAGTTTCGAGTGATCCGTGCAGACACCTATCTGAAGAACTTTGCTTCTGACCGATCGCACATGAAGGACTCGCGTGGGAACTGGAGAGAACCGCCACCGCCCTATCCCTGCATTGAGACCCGAGGTGAGTGGGGAGGCCTGCCTGGAGAGTGAACGAGCACTGCCCAGCTCGGCGCCCTAGCTCAGCAAGGACAAGACTTAGAGTGTTTTTTTGGATAAAACTGCCTGGGCAGTGAGGGAGTTAACAGAGTGCTTGTTCAGTGCGTTGATTAGATCCCAGAATGGGTGCATGGAGCATGGGACAGGAGGGCTGTGGGAACTCAGGGAGGAGGTGCACAGAGCCACACTGCTGCCAACCTGGGGCTGGGACCCTAGAGCTGTCTGTGTGCGGTGTCATTAACAGTGGGAATAGTAGCACCTTGCCCTGGTAGGCTTTCTTGTGATGCTGAGAGAAGTGTCCTTATCGCCTGTGAAATGGCATTTAAGTGATTGTGTGGTGAAAGCTGCCCCCACGGTAGGTGAGAGCGAGTAGGTTTTATGGCACCATGCACTGCAATGATGTGCTTGTAGGCAGCAGTCCAAGTGATCACTCCCCGAGACATGTGACGATGAAGGGTTCTTCACACTGTTCATTCTGTCTGGCATTCATCTGGGCTTGCGCCCTTCCTTATTTATGATCATAAGTAATTCACAGTATTCTCCACTGTTGGTGAGATCATTCCAACACAGGGATAATACTGCCTGTGAAAGTGCTCCGTGCTGAACGCCAGAGAAGCAGGGTGCCAAGCCAGCGACGTGTTGCTTAGTGGTGGGAACGTGCTCTGAGAAGTGTGCGGACATCACAGTGCGTTTATTCTGGCTGAGATCGCTGTGATGTCACTGAGGTGATAGAACCGCACGAGACCCCTTGAAAATGGGTCTGTTGGCTCAGACGTTGTCATGTAGCACAAGGCTATGTGAATAGTTCATTGAAGAAGAAAATAAAACCATGGTGTCTGAAGGGAGAGAGTGCTGACAGAGGGTTTGAGCCCTGATGGTTTGAGGCTCACTGTGAAAAGCTCTGATAATGAAAAGTGTGCATTGGAATTGTTTGTCAGCTTACCACCCTGCTTTCATGGCGTTGGAACTGGGAAAGCTTCCAGGTCATGCAAGGTGTCACTGGTCTGCCCTCTGTGCAGGGACAGGTCTGTACAGGCCAAGTGTACCTTCTGAACTACCTGCCTGTGTCTTCTGGGCGTGGGCATCGAGTCGGAGCCTTGCGCATGACACACACTGACTAAACAGAGGCCCCATACTTGGGCCATTCCTGAGGTTCTGATGGCTGCTGCTTGCTGGATGCCATTTTTTGCCAGGCTTTTTCCGTCTGTTTTGCATATTAGCTTAAGTGAGACAAATTTTATTTTCCTCCTTGATAAATGGCAAAATGAAGAGTGTGAAGGTGAGGTAAGTACCTTGCCTAAATTGTGCAGTTATACTCATGCTGGATGAAGAGTTTTATAGAAGAGCCGGCTATTTTTTAAAGATTTATTTTTCTTGGAAAGGTAGATCTACAAAGAGAAGGAGAGACAGAGAGTGAGATCTTCCATGTGCTAGTTTCCTCCCCAAGTGGCTGCAGCGTTCAGAGCTGAGCCAATCCAAAGCCAGGAGCTTCTTCTGGGTCTCCCACATGGGTGTAGTGTCCTGAGGCCTTTGGACCATTCTCTGCTGCTTTCCCAGGCCACAAACAGGGACCTGGAAGGAAAGTGGAGTAGCTGGGACATGAACCAATGCCTGAATAAGATTCTGGCTTGAGGGTCCGGAGGTGTGGCCTAGTGGCTAAAGTCCTCACCTTGAAAGCCCCGGGATCCCATATGGGCGCCGGTTCTAATCCTGGCAGCTCCACTTCCCATCCAGCTCCCTGCTTGTGGCCTGGGAAAGCAGTTGAGGACGGCCCAAAGCATTGGGACCCTGCACTCATGTGGGAGACCCGGAAGAGGTTCCAGGTTCCCGGCTTTGGATCGGCGCAGCACCGGCTGTTATGGTCTCTTGGGGAGTGATTTATCAGACGGAAGATCTTCCTCTCTGTCTCTCCTCCTCTCTGTATAGCTGACTTTGTAATAAAAAAAGATAAATAAATCTTTAAAAAAAAAAAGATTTTGGCTTGAGGTTGAGGATTAGCCAATTGATCCATTGCACTGGGCCCATAAAGAGAGGAGCCAGTTTTAACTTCATGTGTAGTTTTTCATCAGCGGGTCTCCTGAACTTGCGATTGAACCTGAAATGATTCCACTTTGAAGTCTTGAGTAAATATTTGGCTAATTTAAATTGTTAACATTCTCTTATGGTAAAGTCATGGCAACAAACCCTTTTTATTATTATTTTTAAACTAAAGATTTATTAATTTTTATTTGGAAGGCAGAGTTACAGAGAGAAGAGAGGAAGAGAGACAGAGAGGAATCAAAGCCAGGAGGCAGGAGCTTCTTTTGGGTCTCCCATGTGGGTGCAGGGTCCCAAGGAGTTGAGCCATCTGCTGCTTTCCCAGGCCGGAAGCAGAGAGCTGGCTGGGATGCCGGCACTTCAGGTGGAGGTTTAGGGTGAATACTGTGCCACAGTGCCAGCCACCAAAGTCTTTATTTACCAAAAGAATATGTTAAGGATTAGGGTAAGTGTGAATTGCTTTTAACTCTTAAACAAGTTTTTCTTTTTTGTTCAATATTTAGGAAAGACAACAGTAATTCAAGATAATGAACTTTAATGCATCTTTGGATACAAGTGTTAACAGCAGCAATTTTGTTTCTTTTCATTTAGTTATGGGATTGGCTCTCAGAATTTGTATGTGTTGTATATCATGTTGAAAGGCATACATTGAGTAACTGGCAGCAGCCATGTGTCTGCTGTTCTGATTTAACATTTAAAGTATTTTGAAGGAAGCCACTTTGTTTTCTTAGGGAAGCAGATTTATAGTGGAGGTATGAATGAGTTCCATGGAAATTCTGGGAGTTACCACACCTACTGAAATCCTGGTGCCTCTTTGCCTAGCCTCATGAAGTTTCATCCCATTTAAGAAAAGGTCATCGCTTATATGAATACTCAGGGCGGGGCTAGGTTTCCTCTGTAGATTTCTGGAACTTTCTTTGTGTAGCTCTCTCCTCTGTGAAACTCCACCCCCCAAGTCCTAGGCCCTCTGGAACTTCCATTTCTGTCTCCTCACCTCAGGAAAACTGGCTGTTTGTGTGCCTGTCACAAAACTGTGGTCTAGACACGTCCCCAGGCAGTGTAAGTTGGGGCCTCCCAGTGCTGCCCTACCTGTGCCCATTGTCTACTGTCTGGAATCGGTTGTTCCCTGTAGGTGGTCTGGTTTCCTGCTAGTATATGGTTGAAGAGCAGTTCCTGTAATGGTTTTTGGATAGGCAACAGTAAAAATTTGTGTTTTTGTGGAAGATATAAGTTATGTATCCAAATAGAGGAGTGTCTCAGACCACCACCACTTGCCAGCTCAGGGTTTGTTGATTCATTTGTGTCCCATTCCTGTTCCCCCTCCTGTGTTACTCTGAAGCAAAGGCCAGATAGTTTCTTCTAGTGTGTATCTCTATAACTAAGGATTTCTTTTTTAAAAATACATGCCTGATAACCAAATGGTTCCAGTTGGAGATCATCATGCTCAGTGAAATGAGCCATTCCCAAAGGGACAAATAGATTTGCTCTGATATAAGACAACATCTATGCAAAATACAAAACAAAAAAATAAAGATAAACAAACACACAACTTGTAATCTCACAAACGAAGGGTGTAATGGAGGCCAGAGTACCAGGAATCACAGAAAATTGACAGACCGTGTCTCTATTAATGAATAAAAGTGGGATCCCAATGAAATTTCTCAATATACCTAGACAATAGAATATTAAGCTTTCTACTATTGCGTATACCAACATTGTCATGACCCACATAAAGAGCAGAAAGCTAGAGTTAAGAATATACCTTATAGGTTATTTTACTACAAAACACAGGGGCTGATGGGGGCGAGGGGTGAGAAGCAAATGGGGGAGGGGAGAGGGGAGAGGGAGGAAGCCCTAGGCCTGCAAAATTGTAAAATGGGAAAAAAAAACAAGAATAAAGTACATGCTTGGAGTACCATTATTACATATAGTATAATAGTAGTTCTTTAAACCTGTCATCTGTCTAGTCAATGTTAAAACTCACGGTAATCTCATGAAGCCCTGATCTATTTTCTGGTCTGTTGTTGACTTGGGTCAGGATCCAAAGAAGGGCCTCATGCTGTCCTTGCTTGTACATGTTTTTTTTTTTTTTTTTTTTTCAGATTCATTTATTTGAAAGGCAGAGTGATGATGAGAGGGAGGAGAGGTAGGGAGAAGAGAATTAGAGCTAGAGTGATTGATGGATTGATGAGTCAGAAATCTTGGCATCTGCTGCTTGATTCCTGAGAAGCCTACAACAGATGAAGCTGGGCCAGGCCAGAGTCAGGAGCCAGGAATGCCATGTGGGCCTCTCTCACATGTGGGCGGCAGGAACCCTAGCATCGACTGCTTTTCTGGGCATCTGAGCAGGAAATTGCATTGGAAACGGAGCAGCTATGATTAAAACTTGAGCCCAGTAATGGATGCTGGTATCCCGAGTGATGTTGCTTTGCTATGCTGTGATGCTTCCCCCAGTATGGCTCTTAGGAGTCCTTTTCATTCACTATTTTTTTCTTGTAAAGTATTTGTTGAAGAAATTGGGTCTGGGAGAAACAGCCTGGCTTTGGCTCATGTCTCTGCCATCTCGTATGAATTGCCTGTAAATTGGCCATTGAAGCTGATAAATTAGGCAGTTGGATTACTTTTACCTTGAAATGAGTTTGGTGTTCTAGGTAATTTGCTGAAACAGTGAGAGTTCTTATGTAAGGAAGCTCAGGTTCGCTTAGGGTAACCTTTACCAGGACCAGGAAAATGACACATTGGTACTAGACTGACATTGCTATGGTACAGCACTGTTAGCTTAGACTTTCTCTAGGTTTTGTTTCCTTTCATTGGTTTTTCTCGTCCATAATCTAACCCTGGGATAGCATGGCCAACTTTGTTGTCTTGCTCCGTCTCTGCTGATTGGCGGCAGTTTATTTTCTCCCAGCATTACTCTGTGCCTTGGAAGCCGGTCATTTTGTGGAGTACCCCTCACTTTGGGTCTGCGTGGTGTTGTGTTGTGATGAGGTTGAGGTTCTGCTGTTCAGGCCAGATGTGACCACAGAAGTGACCTTGAGCGCTTACCCGTTTGGATAATTTCCCTGCTTTGGTCTTTGGGGTTGTTTTACTGTGGTTAAGCCCAAACTGTATTTTCAGTGGACATTTCTTTCACATGTTTTTCTAGATTCCAAAATGAACTTGAATGATTTCATCAGCATGGACCCTAAGGTGGGATGGGGAGTTGTCTACACACTCTCTGAATTTGCGCATCGGTTTGGCAGTAAACACTACTGAACTTCACAACAGGACCTGGAATTGTGGAGAAATGAAGGACACGAACAAGCCATCCCCTCAAGTGGGACAATGAACATCGTGATACAGTGACAGTGGGCCTGGATTTACTGCTTTCACTCTTATAATTCAAATGAGTAGAACCATGAAGGAACACGAGTATAAACAAACTAAGACTTCTTTTTGATATGTCAAGTCAAAACTTGACATAGTGCGTAATTGCTAAGATAGTCCAGTGGCTCGTTGATTAAGATGACTTAGGCTTGTGATTGCCCATGCAGAGGTAATTGGGGTAGAGGTGTAGATGGACAGCCAGGTCCTCCGTCTGCCCTGGATGTCTGTGGGGTCTCTGGTTTCTCTGGAAGCTTCTTGGAAACAGGACTGAGGCTTGCTGCTCTGTGACTCCCCAGTGCCCCTGAAACACTCTCCTGGGGCCGGGCTGCTACTTGAAAAGGGCGGGTCAGTCCTTCCCGCCGTGGTCTTGCGAAGATTGCGGTCCCCTGGTGCACGTGCTGTTTGATCTGCTTGTTTATGGTTTTGAATAAAATAGAATTTATTTTTGTTTTGGAATGATTTTGTTTTGGTCATTCACAGATAACAATGTGTCAGTCATAGCTGAGAACCATTGCTTTAAGATTCATTCATTTATCTCATCTGCCTTTTGGAAAATATCTTGGAAATCTACTTTAATCATGTAGATCCAAATAAAAGGTAATTGGCATTAAGCTGGCATACACTATCAGCTGTCATGCATGTTTGTGTGGTTTTGTTATTGTAAAAATGGACAGCGTCTTAACAGCAAGGATGACTAACCCTTTGTTCTTAGAACCTTTGGCTTGTTAAGAACCTTGCGTTCCTGTGAGTCTTCCACCTTGTGCGTCGCAGGCTAATACGACATTCAGTCACGGACGCAGGCATCTGCCAGGCTCAAGGCCTTGTGAGGTAGGCATGCGTGCTCAAGGCATTGTGAGCTAGCGAGCTGGTTCAGGTGAGCAGACAGAACCTGGGAGAAGCCAGGGAGCTTTGAGTTGGACGGACGCAGAAGTAATCTTCTAGACTGATTTTATAGCTCAGAGCTGCATGTGGCCCCACACTGAGATCTTCCCTGCGAGTTTCGTTTGGCTCAGGAAGGTCATGGCCAAAGTAAAGGGGATACATCTTGGCAGGCTGTCTGCAAAAATACTTTGTCCTGAGCAGAAAAGTTTCAGAGAGATCAAAGGACTGTAATCTGATTTGTAAATTGTACTTTGGAATTTTCTTTCCCACATAATTTATGAGCAAATTTTCAGTCTGCTATTCAAAAGTATTTCTAGTACAGACCAGTCAGGCAACATCTGTGTGAATGTTTGAACTCCTCAGCCACCTGGCTCTGAATTGGAAACCATTACTTTTTTTTTTCTTAAAGATGATTTATTTGAGGGCCTGGTGTGGTGGCCTAGCGGCTAAAGTCCTTGCCTTGAATGCGCCGGGATCCCATGTGGGCACCAGTTCTAATCCCGATAGCCCCGCTTCCCGTCCAGCTCCCTGCTTGTGGCCTGGGAAGGCAGTCGGGGACAGCCCAAGGTCTTGGGACCCTGCACCCACGTAGGAGACCCGGAGGAGCTCCTGGCTCCTGGCTTCAGATCAGCACAGCAGCAGCCGTTGAGGTCATTTGGAGAGTGAATCATTGGATGGAGGATCTTCTCTGTTTCTCCTCCTCTCTGTATGTCTGACTTTGCAATAGAAATGAATAAATCTTTTTAAAAAAAGAAGATTTATTTGAAAGGCAGAGTTACAGAGAAGGATGTAGAAACAGAGATCTTCCATCTGCTGATTCACTGCCCTGGTGGCCACAATACTACGTTTGGACCGGGTCGGTGATAGAAACCAGGAACTTTTTTCAGGTGACTCATGGTGGGTGGCAGGGTAAGTAAATTTTAAAATAGTGTTAATTATTTTCATTTTTAAAAGAGACTTATTTTTATTGGAAAGGCAGACTTACAGAGAAGCAGAGACAAAAAAAATTTCATCTGCTGGTTCACTCTCCAAATGGCTGTAGTGGCTGGAGCTGAGCCTGTCTGAAGCCAGTAGCCAGGAAGTTCTGCACGTAGGTGCAGGGTCCCAAGGCATAGGGCTATCTTCTCGTGCCTTCACCAGGCCATGAGCAGGGCGCTGGGTGGAAAGAGGAGCAGCAGGGACGTGAACTGGGATCCTGGCACGTGCAAGGTGAAGATCGAGCCATCATGCCAGTCCAATACTTTCCATTTTTAGGAAAAAGTTCCTGGGGCCCGGCACAATAGTGTAAAGGTTAAAGTCCTTTCCTTGCACGCCCGGGATCCCATATGGGCGCCGGTTCTAATCCCAGCAGCCCTGCTTCCCATCCAGCTCCCTGCTTGTGGCCTGGGAAAGCAGTCGAGGACGGCCCAAAGCCTTGGGACCCTGCACCCATGTGGGAGACCTGGAAGAAGCTCTTGGCTCCTGGCTTCGGATCGGCTCAGCTCCAGCCATTGTGGCCACTTGGGGAGTGAATCATCGGACGGAAGATCTTCCTCTCCGTCTCTTCTCCTCTCTGTCTATCTGCCTTTCCAATAAAAATAAATAAATCTTAAAAAAAAGAAAAAGCAAAAGTTCCCTTTCTCTTCTCCATTCCAAGTGTCTAACATGAAAGAATGGGCTTTGTTACAGGTTCATTTTATATTCAAGTGGCGCAGCCACAGCCATCAGTAACGTGACAGTTCTGCTGCAACTGCTCCAGAATTTTGTCTGTTTCATAAAGTCATTAAGTGGTGTGACCATGAAAAAGAGACCGTGAAATCGAGGTTAAAGAAATACAAATAAAGCATTTGCTGAATGGCACACTTTAGTGATTGATGCCTAGGAAGAGTTCCCTCCTGTCTTAATGAAGAAATAAAGAGCCACAGAAGCCGATTTTGGGAGAATCGTATGTCACACAATGTGGATTGGCGGCAACTGCCAGTGGCGGCAACTGCCAGTTGCAGCAAACACGGACTGTGTTTATCCCTGCCCCCTATGCTGGATCTCACGCTCTCCACCCCCAACAGCCTCCTACCACATATCAGGTATTGTGGGTATGAGTGTGAGCCATCGCAGACAGTCCGTAAACCACCACATCTGACTGGTTTGACTGCAAGATTTTATGATTTTAAGTTTGTTGGAAGTATTCCGTAATGTTTGAAGTATCCCGTGATCGTCCTCTTGCCTTGCTAGAAGGAATGGGGGACACCTGTTGCCTTCTCTACCCAGCACACCTGAACGTGCTTGGGAAACTTCTCTCCGCAAGTTTCATGTAGTGCAGATAGGCCTAAGCTGGGCCTCACTGGTGGAAAGATGTAAGAACGATGTGTCAGAATGCTCCCTCGCTTTTCCAGAATCATCATGTCCGGATAGGAACGCTTTCAGCATTGAGATTGCTTAGCTGGAGGACTGAGAGGTAGGGCCTGCTGTGGGCCTCCTGACCACTACAGGGGCAGGGCACGCTGCAGAGGAACAGCCAAACCAAGCTGAGCCCCTGGGTCCAGCTGTGCTTGAAGCAAGCTCCGACCTCTGAACCCCCCAGGTCCACGGACCAGTGGATTCTTTCTTCACTTTGCCTTGTGGGAGCTGAACTTCTTACCAGTGCTTACTGAAAGGTAAGTTTCCTTCCAGGTTTTTTACTAGGCCCAGAAACTGTTGTGTCTCTGCTTAATTTTTCTGTGAGGTCAGCTTTGCTTCTCTTTTATTCCCAACATGTGAGTGAATGGAAGACTGTTTGGAAAGAAGGCCTTCCAAGGAAAGCAGCAGACTGAAATAGAATTTGTTGACTGTGAAAAAAGGGGAAATGAGGTAGCTTTGAGAATCCAACAGGGAAGGACATAGGAAAACAGAAGATGGTTCTCTGGCCAGTAGAACTGGCTAGCTGTGCCTGGAGGTATAAACAGCTTCTGTTTATCAATGTGTTCATTTGTTTGTTGGATCTGAGCTTGCCTGTGCAGGGCTGGGGCCTGGAAGAACACTCATGGAACTGAAGTAGATGGGACTTTTTTTTTTTTTAAGATATTATTATTGGGGGCTTGGCAGCGTGGCCTGGTGGCTAAGGTCCTCGCCTTGATCCCATATGGCCGCTGGTTCTAATCCTGGCAGCTCCACTTCCTCTCTAGCTCTCCTCCTCTCGGTATATCTGACTTTGTAATAAAAATAAACTAAATCTTTAAAAAAAAAAAAAAGATTATTATTCGGCCTGGCGCAGTGGCCTAGCAGCTGAAGTCCTCGCCTTGAACGCTCTGGGATCCCATATAGGTACCAGTTCTAATCCCAGCAGCCCTGCTTCCCATCCAGCTCCCTGTTTATGGCCTGGGAAAGCAGTCGAGTGTGGCCCAAAGCTTTGGGACCCTGCACCCGTGGGAGAGACCTGGAGAAAGTTCCTGGCTCCTGGCTTTGCATTGGCTCAGCTCTGGCTGCTGTGGCCACTTGGGGAGTGAATCAATGGATGGAGGATCTTCCTCTCTGTGTCTCCTCCTCTCTATATATCTGACTTTGCAGTAAAAAAGAAAAAGATATTATTATTTATTTAAAGGGCAGAGCTACAGAGAGAGAGAGAGAGAAAGAGATCTTCCATGTACTGGTTCACTCTTCATATGGCTGCAGTGGCCAGAGTTGAGCCAGGTCAAAGCAGGTGCTTAGTTCAAGTGTCCCCATGTGGGTGGCAGGGTCCCATGCGAATGGACTGTCTTCTGCTTTTCAAGGCCGCTAACAGAGCTGGATCGGAGGTGGAGGCTAAACCTGACTTCAGCATGACCCAGTCAGACTATTGTGGGCATTTAGGGGTTGGGAGATTTTTGTTTCCATCTCTTACTTCTGTTTTTGAGGATGCAAAGTCCCATGGCCCACCCCTTATTGGAGAGCATTCAGAGGTATCCCAGTGACTGTCACATGTTGTCAGTGTATCTCCTCCCCTGTGAAAAACCCAGAAGGAAAGGGGACATCCCTGTTTTCTAGTCTGATTGAAACCAGGAATGACTCTGCGTGCTGTGCAAGGATTCTTCATGCATGTGGCATGTGTATACATGAGCACATGTTGCTGGAGAAACGACCTAAAGCCTTTATGGTTGTTCGTTACCTTAAACATATTTATGTTTCTTTCCTTGTTGAGGGCTGTGTGATAGATCTGGGTAGTCCAAATCAGCACAGCTCTCACTCTTACAGAGCACCCAGGACGTCAGCCCCACCCTCTAGGGCACTCTGTGCAGGGCAGCCCCAGTGATCTCTTAGGAAGGCTTCAGGACCACTGCTGTGGCTCAGCCTGCGGCGCTGGCATCCCATATGGACACACTGTTCATCACACTGCTGCTCCGCTTCTGATGTAGCTTGCTGCTTGTGGCCTGAGAAAGCAGCGGAGGATGGCCCAAGTCCTTGAGCCTCTGCACCTACATGGGAGACCTGGAAGAAGCTCCTGGCTCCTGGGTTTGGATCAGCTAAGCAGCAACTATCATGGTCATGTGGAGAATAAACCATTGGGTGGAAAATTTCTCTGTCATTTCTGTCTCTATAAACCTGCCTTTCAAATAAAAAAATTATGAAGATTTATGTATGTTTATTGGAAAGGTACATCTACAAAGAGAAGGAGAGACATGGAGAAATGTTTTTTTTTTTTTTTTTGTCCACTGGTTTCCTCTACAAGTGGCCACAGTGGCTGGAACTGAGCTGAGCAGTTTTGAAGCCAGGAACTTCTTCTGGGTCTCCCACGCGGGTGCAGGGTCCCGAGGCTTTGGGCTGTCCTCGACTGCTTTCCCAGGCCACAAGCAGGGAGCTGGATGGGAAGTGGAACGGCTTATATGGGATCCCTCTGCTTATGAGCTGAGGATATAGCCATTGAGCCATCACACATGGCCCAACTTTTTCAGATAAATAACTCAAAAAATAAATGGAGATTAGACTGTTTCAGTTCTGTGTTTCAAAGCCACCACTTCTGCTTCACGATGGCATCATCACGTCTTAAACCGAAGCCTAATCACCCATATTTCAGGCCCACTGTCCTCCCTGTGGCCTGCCTGCCTGCCCTGTGCGGTCCTGGCCCGTGGCCTTGGGATTCCAGTCCTGCCTCTCCTGGCCCACTTCCCAGCCTGCCCTCTCACCCTGCAGTAAGGTTTTAGCCCAGGGGCAGCTGAGCTCATTCTGTCTGCGGGACTTCTTGCTCTGTTTGCGCTGACCGTATTCACCCCTGTCTCTTCTACTGGCTGGCATTGCCTGATGTTTAGACTTCAGTTCGAGTCCTCTTAATTTCTCCCCAATCATATGTCTGTAGCTGACCACCCTGTTTATGTCATGTGACTTTTAAAAATTTCCTCTTAACTGTTGTCACTCACTGGAAAACTCTTGCGTACTGTGTAAAGTCTGTTTCTTTGTCTATTCACTGGACTGTGAATTTTCTTGGTTTTATTCACTATTTTGATACTAGTGCCTAACAAGGTGTCTGACACATTGAAGCAAGTGCACAACTAATCATCCTCCAATATTTATTTTTAAAAATTTTTATTTGAAAGGCAGAGTTACAGAGCGAGGTGAAATACACACAGAGAGAGAGCTTTGTTTGCTGATCTGTTCCCCAAATGGCCATGATGGCTGGAGCTGGGCTAATTTGAAACCAGGTACCAAGAGCTTCTCCTGGGTATACCATGTGGGTGCAGGAGTTCAGGCACTTCTTTTGCTTTCCCAGGCACATTAGCAGGGAGCTGCGTCAGAAGTGGAGTATTCAGGACTTAAACCAGCATCCATGGGCCCGGCGGCGTGGCCTAATGGTTAAAGTCCTCGCCTTGAAAGCCCCGGGATCCCATATGGGCGCCGGTTCTAATCCCGGCAGCTCCACTTCCCAGCCAGCTCCCTGCTTGTGGCCTGGGAAAGCAGTTGAGGACGGCCCAATGCATTGGGACCCTGCACCCATGTGGGAGACCCGGAAGAGGTTCCAGGTTCCCGGCTTCGGATCGGCTCGCATCGGCCTGTTGCAGCTCACTTGGGGAGTGAATCATCGGACGGAAGATCTTCCTCTCTGTCTCTCCTCCTCTGTGTATATCTGGCTGTAATAAAATGAATAAATCTTTAAAAAAAAAAACCCAGCATCCACATGCATTGCTGGTGCTGTAGACAGAAGCTCTACCCCTGTGACACAGTGCTGGTCCCAGTCCTCCAGTGTGTTGTTGTATTTTTTTCTAAAGATTTATTTTTATTGGAAAGTCAGATAAACAGAGAGGAGAAGAGACAGAGAGAAAGATCTTCTGTCTGCTGATTCACTCCCCATGGGGCCACAATGGCCGGAGCTGCACTGATCCGAAGCCAGGATCCTGGAGCCCCTTCTGGTTCTCCCATGTGGGTGCAGGGTCCAGGGCTTTGGGCCGTCCTCCACTGCTTGCCCAGGCTGCAAGCAGGGAGCTGGATGGGAAGTGGGGCGGCTAGGTTTAGAACCGGCACCCATATGGGATCCTGGAGCGCCCAAGGTGAGGACTTTAGCTGCTAGGCTACCGTGCCAGGCTCCCTCCAGTGTCTAATGACAAAATAGTTCTCGATACTCAAGGAGTCTGTATCAAGAGCTCCATCCACTCTACTGCTGAGTCCTTGCTCTGAAATCTTTCTTCTAGTGAAATTTCTTGTCTCTGTTACGTGTTCCCCCCCCCCCCCCCCAATTAATTGTTTTCATTTGAAAGGCAGGACCAGCAGTAGAACTGCTGGGATCCAACGTGGTGCCTATATGGAATAATGGTGCTGCAGGCAGACACTTAGCCTGTTATGCTGTGGCACTGGCCCCTCTTTTAGGTTCTTCTGTCCTTTTCCAAGCAGGTTTCTGTTGAAGCTCCTCAGGCCTGAGTTCCAAGCCCTTTGGGCTGGAAAGCACATGACAAGTGACCTTCGCAGATGGCCGAGAACACTGCGGCTTCATTAGCTTCACTGTCCTCTTGGAAGACACCTTGTTCTAGGTTCTTGTCACAGTGTGGACAGAGGGCCCTTCATCCTGTGTCTGAGGTTGCCACAGGGGCTCATGTGACATTCTCCCCTCTGTGAGCCGACCACTCAGCCTCGCCCCAGAGTTTGAGCGCACTCTCACCCTCTCGGGCCACGGAGTGCGTTTGCTTTGGCTGTGAGCTCCAGTGAATGTTGGGGACTAGGCTTTGACCAATATCCATTTGTTACCAATGGGGCAGTGGCAGCGTAATTTCGCTTGGAATTAATAGGCAGCCTTTCCAGAGATTTCCAAGGGTACCTGGCATTTTAGAGCAATTTCTGGGAAGAATGTCAGAATGATAAATGTCTATATTGTGACTGAGTTCTGGCCCTGGCCTTGTCCATAGCCATGGGCACTGGAAGCAGCACTCCCCAGTTAAGACCTTCAGAGGCGGAGCCAGGGGTGACCTTGACGCAGGCTGCTGTGTCCTGGCTCTCTGAATACAGGAAATATGAGGTTAGAGTTCTTGGTCCCCATGGCAACCTCACATTTGCCGGCTGCATGTTTTGTGACCTTCATGAAGTCACTTCACTTCTCCTGACTCTAGTTACCTCACTTAAGAAAACATTATTTTGAGGCTTTTGTGGGACTGTGGGTATGTGTGTGTGTTTTCTAAGATAGAAGGCTAATAGCTAATGCTTTTTGCATGAGTCATTGGGACTTGATGGCCCTTCTAAGCTGGTTTTGTGTTTGAGCTCATTTAGCCATCAACACACATGGTCAGGTGGGTACTACTGTTATCATGTTACAGATTAGAAAACCAGGGCACGGGGAGGGCGGGTAACTCACCGCAGGCGGAGAGAGCAGACGTAGGCGCTCCTGCTCCAGAGTTCTACTGTCACCCCTTTGACTTAATTTCCAGTCTCTCCCATTTTGTTGTCACTTTCTAGTCACTGGAAAGGTGACTTCTCTGGTTGGGCAGGAGTGGGACCATTGATCCTCATCATCATAGCCTGGGAAAAGTGTCCTTCCAAGCCACCCACTTGAAGTAGCTTACATTGGAGAGGATGCAAAAGATTCTTTAGCCCAAGGGGCTGGTGCCGTGTCATAGAAAGCTAGGCCTCTGCTGGCAGTGCCGAAATCCCACGTAGGTTCCAGTTTATGTCTCAGCTACTCCACTTCTGATCCAGCTCCTTGCTTGTGGCCTGGGAAAGCAGCAGAGGATGGTCCAATTCCTTGGGCCCTTGCACCCATGTGTGAGACCCAGAGAAGGTGCCTTGTCTGCTGGCTGTGGATAGGCACAGTTCCAGCTAATGCGGCCGTTTGGGGAGTGAACCAGCAGATGGAAGATCTCTCTCTCTCTCTCTCTCTCTCTGGAACCCTGCCTTTTAAATAAAAATATAATAAAAAGGAATGTTTATCCCTGCATTTCCAACCTGGTGAGTGTAAGATTGCTTGGAGAGTTTGTTCAACAGGGAGATGTTCATTGCACCCCATTCTGCCACCCAGCAGATCAGCCAGTGATGGTCTGGGGAACATGCGTAGACCAGGGAATCCTGGGGCTGCAGTGAACCCACTTATGCTTTCGCTGAAAGTGGGTGTGAGATTAGAAGCAGTGTTGGTGCCAGGTTTGGTAGTAGGTTGTTGGCAGCAGCATGTAAATCCTGTGTGTAGAACAAGAGGCTCATTTGAGGGGGAGGGAAGTCACTTGCTCCCCTGGTGGAAGGAATTCCTTACAGTTAAGGTGCTCTAGCACCTGGTGTGGCTCGTTTCCAAGGTGGCCATAGAGGTAGGAAACATGTATGCATAGCAGAGGGGAGGAGGCAACAGCTCAACATACCCACGTTTTGTTCCCAAGTGTTTAAGGGGGGATTCTGGTGAGGCAACAGGAGTGAAGTCTTTTGCTTTCCCTCATCTCTGGATTTTGAGAGTGCCTTTCTAACTGTGTTCCCTGGTGACAATGGGACTCGAGCTGGCAAGTTTCTGTGTTGTTCTAGTTCAAGGTCCCTGTAATCCGACAGTGGTTACGATTAGGGATAAGTGCTTTGCTCACACTCATCCTGCTTGTTCCTGATTCTTTTGAATCTTGGGAAAACATATTGCAGGGGTCTTTATTGCAAAGCTTGGCACCTGGGACACATATTTTAAATGTCCAAGACACCCAGGGATGGCCAAGTAAACAAAGTTACAAAAAGTGTGGCTGAACTTGATTCAAGAATTACCTCATTGCAGGAAGTAATTACTTCTGTCACTTCTGAGAAGTGATAATCCTTACAGGAGTTAAACAGGGATGAAGCCTGCATTTGGGCGCTTCACCAAGAATGGAAGGATAAGTCCAGAGCAGTTTTACATGATGGCCTCAGGGAAGACAAAAAATAGTGAATGCTTTTTTAAAAAAAATCTACAACATATCATTTTCTTTTTTGGTCATCAGTTCATAACCTTTTATGTTTGGCATGTCTTTTTAAAAAATATTTTATTTATTTTTTAAAGATTTATTTATTTTTATTAAAAAGTCAGATATACAGAGAGGAGGAGAGACAGAGAGGAAGATCTTCCATCTGATGATTCACTCCCCAAGTGAGCGTAACAGCCGGTGCTGTGCCGATCCGAAGCCGGGAGCCTGGAACTTCTTCTGGGTCTCCCACACGGGTGCAGGGTCCCAAAGCTTTGGGCCGTCCTCTGCTGCTTTCCCAGGCCACAAGCAGGGAGCTGGATGGAAAGTGGAGCTGCCAGGATTAGAACCGGCATCCATATGGGATCCCGGGGCTTTCAAGGCGAGGACTTTAGCCGCCAGGCCACTGTGCTGGGCCCCTCATTTTTGGTTTTAATATGAAATTGATTATCTTAACTTGGTAGGAAGAGTATCTGATAGATTCTTATCAAAGAATAATAATATGTAGTAATGACTGATGAATACTTAATCCACTTGAGTTAGACTGCACCAAGACGCAGGCTAACTTTTGATCTTTGTTACTTCATTCAGCCCTCTCTGATATGGAATTTATTATTACTGTGTCCCCTTCACAAGTGATGAAGCTGATGCTTGCTGAGATGACCTGCTTGTAGGGATTCTTGCCAGGGCAATGTGGCTGCAGAGTGATGCCCTTCACAGGCAGGGCTACAGGTACCCTGCTCCCCATGCCTCCCCAGCCACACTCCTGCATCGCTGGAGTGCAGGCCCAGAGTCTCACACCATTGCAGAGCAAACTGTTGGGACAGCAGCTATGCTGTTGGGGAGGGGGCAGAGAGGATACCTTAAAAAGTGAGGCACTCTCGTCATGTCCCAGGTTGGCACATGTGCCAGGGGTTGGGGCTTGATGGTCAGGTGGAGCTCTGGGCCAGCTCTCTGCTTCACTGGAGGACTAGACTCCAGAGGGCTGGGCTAGAAAGCTCCTGTGATCCTGGACGCAGGGACTGTGGGGTTAATCGGGGCAGGGAGCAGGGGGATGTGTGAGAGGGAGGAACACAGAGGGAGTATGTTGGAGTTGAGGAATAACTTGCATGGACAAGGGCACTGTACTTGCAGAACTAGGCTCCCTTCGTGACTTAGACAAGCAGTGGACAGCATACCCAGGTGCACATGGAGGATGTGGCAGTCCATTGGAGCCTGCAGAGGACACCTGGCACCATAGCAGAGGATGGAGGGCAGAACAAACTGGTCAGCTACCTCGGCCAATGATGACAGGAAATATCTGGGTGAATGGAGACTCTAAGATGGGCTATGTCAGCCAATGGACCTTGGAAGGATTTCCTTATCCTTGGATCGGCGAGATCAACAGCATTTCAGAACTATTGAAACCACTTAAGTAGACCCCTCGGAACATGCTCCACATCGGGGGGCCCCTGTTTCCATCGCGGGGTACTGAGGTGGTTGAGAGGCTGGGTGTGGCTTCTCCCCCCACCCCCATTCCTCCAGATGCAGGAAGAAGAAAAAGAAAATTTGGAAACAATGGTCTTACCCACTTTCCCCTAGTCCTTGACGCTTCCCATCCTAATCAACTATGTAAACATCATTAAGCTGGACTCTATGTTTGGTATATGTTTGCAAGGAAAGAATCTTGATTGAATTTGAACTGTAATACTGCACCAAGGTGGAGGAATCCACCAGGGGGGAGGGGCGTGGGGAGGGGTGGGGGATTCCCAGAGCCTATGAAACTGTCACATAATGCATAATAATTAATAAAAAAAAAGTCAAAAAAGAAAAAACCCACAAAAACAAAAGTGAAGCCCTCCAACCGTCTTCTCTGAAAGTCTTGGGGCCTGGGTTGTCCGCACTGAAGGGCAGGGTTTGAAATCCTCTCTCTGGAATGCATGCTGCTCTCTTGGTACACCAGGGGGAGCGTTCAGCACAGGGATGGGAAGCAGGCCCCGTGGGAGGGAGAACAGCTGCTTTTTGCAGGGCCAGTATTGATTCTCTCTCTCTCTCTCTCTTTCTCTCATTGTGAATATGTATTTTTATACTGATCAGTCTGTCAGCAGGTCACAGACATAACGATGCTGCAGTTACACATACTTCTCGGGTCATGATGACTTCACACCTAAGAGGTTTAGTGTGGATGCATTCCACTTGGCATACACTGCACTCAAATTCCTCCAAAATCTCTAATGTGTCACTTTTTTTCTTTTAAAAAAAATCCATAGCTGATTGTTTTTGGCTCTTTAATATTGAAGGTTGTGGTCATTTTGGGGGATAATATTTTGTTGTAAAATAGTCATAATTCTTTAAAAACTCCTTGAAGCTGGTTTGCCAGAGTTTGTTGATGAATTTCTCTTCGGTTGTTATTGTTTATTCCATTATAAGTACAACATGGTGCTAAGTAGACCCTCCTCTCTCAGTTATGGCTCAGGTACCAACTCTGTGGATAGCACGCACCAAAGTGAGAATAACATGGAATCTCATTTCTGTAATTCATCAGGTGTCATTCGGAAAAACTGGGGCAGGGA
Source organism: Ochotona princeps (assembly GCF_030435755.1). Taxonomy (NCBI): domain Eukaryota; kingdom Metazoa; phylum Chordata; class Mammalia; order Lagomorpha; family Ochotonidae; genus Ochotona; species Ochotona princeps. The sequence goes on along the minus strand of NC_080840.1, from coordinate 14,466,265 downwards.
AGTTTTAGCAGTGTTTTGGGATCAGCAGCTGGGGCTGGCTGGGGGATACAGGAATCAGTGGGAGGCATTGGACTGTGGTGCCATCACTAGAAAGCCTTGGTACCTCCCTCCCCTGCCCCCCATCCCAGGAGCCCTAAATCTGGGGTGGCCACAGGCAAGAGAGCTACATCATCCACTGGCTTCCTGTCATCCCTGGGCAGGGGGCATGATGTTGAGATGCTTTTCAGAGAGACCGGAGGTGGGGAGGGGGCCTCTGGCCTCAAGGAGAGACCCACGGTACCAGGACCATCACGTCCAGAAGCCTGTCACCAAGGCTCAGATCTCCTCAGTCAAGCTGAACGCCCTGAGGGGGCTGGGGGGAGGAGATGTCCCTGGAGAAAGCACTACTGGCAGGGACTGAGGGGAGCACTCCCTCCTCCATAAGTTTACAACAAGGGTCCCCAGAGAGCTACACACTGCCAGGGGCTGGAGGGCAGCAGAACAGAGAGGCTGTGCTCCCAGGATTTGGCGGGGGTACAGGATAAACCTTAGGTATTGCCTGGAGCTTCCTGGGGAGAGGCAGTACTGGCCAGGTTACTTTATGTAAGCTTTCCTTTTTAAACAAGGTAAGACTCAGAAGTTGCAGAAATAAAGATTCTGTATGCCTGGATTTCTCCAGTGATGACAATATATAGCCACAGTGCATTTCTTCTTTTTTTCAAGATTGATTTATTTTTTATTGGAAAGATACATTTTTTTAAAAAGATTTATTCATTTTATTACAGCCAGATATACACAGAGGAGGAGAGACAGAGAGGAAAATCTTCCGTCCAATGATTCACTCCCCAAGTGAGCTGCAACGGGCTGATGTGCGCCGATCCGAAGCCGGGAACCTGGAACCTCCTCCGGGTCTCCCACGCGGGTGCAGTGTCCCAATGCATTGGGCCGTCCTCAACTGCTTTCCCAGGCCACAAGCAGGGAGCTGGCTGGAAAGTGGAGCTGCCGGGATTAGAACCGGTGCCCATATGGGATCCCGGGGCTTTCAAGGCGAGGACTTTAGCCATTAGGCCACGCCGTCGGGCCCTGGAAAGACACATTTTATAGAGAGGAGAGGCAAAGATCTTCTGTCTGCTGGTTCACTCCCCAAGTGGCTGCAGTGGCTGGAGCTGAGCTGATCCGAAGCCAGGAGCTTCTTCTAGACCTCCCAAAAAGTGGATGGTCCCCCCCACAAAAAAAAAGTGGAGGGTCCCAAGGTTTTGGGCTGTCTTTTACTGCTTTCCCAGGTACAAGCAGGGAGCTGGATGGGAAGTGGAGCAGTGGGACATGACCTGGCATTTATATGGGGTTTTGGTGCTTATAGGCAGAGGATTAACAAACTGAGCCATTGCACTGGCCCAGAGTTCCATTGGTTTTTAAATATTTCATTGTGTGCATGTAAGGATGTGTGTGTAGTGCTATGAAATCACATACATCATCAGGTTCCATCAGTACAGAAAACGTCCATTCTTCCTCGAATTTGTGGAAGACCTTCCTGCTGAGCTTAGCTACTGGAACCATGAGTCTGTTGCTAGATGAATCGAGTCACATGGTATTGTAAGCTTTAGTGATTGGCTTTTTTTTTCACTCAGCTTGTCATGCACCTGTATAGTTGCATCATTAATTCATCATTTTTCTTTAGCTTTGAATGCTATTTCATTGCATACCCACACTTGCTTATCTGTAGGTAGGAGTATTTGAAACCCTGTCCAAGATGACTCTCTGGCAGAGTGGGAGGAAGCCCAGCAGTGATGTCTGAAGGGTGGGGGCTGCATAGAAAAAGCTGGTGGCAGCTGCGGTGGGAATCTTTCCTGAGGATGAAAGCTGGAGAGGTCCCCAGAGGTGGAAATGACCAAAAATCTCCTGGCACGTGCTCCGTAAGAAGCAGTGTCATAGAGCTACAAAGCCCAGTGAGCAGGAAGGCAGCTATCACGGTGCTGTTTCGAAGTCAGTTACAGTAGCCTGAGACAGGACAGGTTATCTTTTGTATGGGATCCAAACAGCAGCTGAGAGTGGAGGAGAAGCAACAGGCAGGTCTGGAGAAGAGAGGATACTGCCTGTGCAAGCCCTGCCTTCCCTTCTTTCCCTGGGGAAGTGCTGGCATCTGCTGGGAAAAGGGAGTGCCATTGATGAGCATAATGAAGTGACTCCTTGAACCACTCTGTGTGTTGTGACTTAATGTGACCACCAGCCTGTTATTCCCTGGAAGTGACCACACAGGCAGGGACTTGCAGTCATTTTCATCTGGAGCCAAGGCCAAGTTTCCTTTTCTCCCACTGACCCCCAGACTTCCCCCAACAGAATAAATTTTAATGGGATGGTGGGAACAGCATGATAGAGTCATGTTTTGATTATGTCAACATAGCAGTTACATAAATAACTTGGAACAAACATCTTCTATACATAAACTTTTTTTCTTTTATGGATGTCCTTAGAACAGATTCTTGGAATTGGGATTAATAGGTCAAAGCACATGGACTTTTTTAATGGCTCTAGAAACATATTGCCAGATTGCTTTTCTAAAGATTTGTGCCAAGTTCCTTTTTCACTAAATACCATATGAATATTTCTTCTTCTTTTCAATGGCAAATGATGCTATCACCAGGTTGTTAATGCACTAAAATTTAAATGCTGTTTTGATGTTTGCAACAATTTTAGAGTGCTTTCATTAATACGGTCATTTTTACATGAAATATTTTAGAACTTGGCATTTTTTTAAAGATTTTTTTTTTTTTTTAGAAACATATACAGAGAGAAAGGTCTTCCATCCATTTATTCACTCCCCAAGCGGCCACAACTGCCATAGCTGAGCTGATTTACAGCCAGGAGCCTCTTTTGGCTCTCCCATGCAGGTATAGGGTCCCAAGGTCTTGGTCTGTCCTTGACTGATTTCCCAGGCTACAAGCAGTGAGCTGGATGGGAAGCAGGGCAACTGGGGTTAGAACCGGTGCCCGTATGGGATTCCAGCATGTGCAATACGAGGACTTTAGCCGCTAGGCTCCTGCACTGGGCCCAGAACTTGGCATGTTTATCTAGAATATAGAATGATGTTGAGCATGTGAAGTAATACATCAATCACTGGCCATTCGTATCCAGCTCCCGGAGTATGTCCTGGATCAGTTATAAGCGTATCATATCCTGTATGGTTTGTCTTCAGGGAAGGAAAGTAGGACCAGTGCTGTTGCATAGCACACAAAGCTGCCATCTGTGGTGCTGGCATCCCATCTGGGCACCATTTATTGTTCTGGTTGCTTTATTTCTGATCTAGCTAATGTACCTAGGAAAGCACTGAAAGATAGCCCAGGTGTTTGGGCCCCTGCAGGCATGTGGGAGACCCAGAAGAGAATCTTGGCTTTGGCCTGGCCCAGCCCTAGTCCCAGTCCCAGCCTGCATTTGGGGATTGAATCAGAAGATGGAATGTCTCTTTCTTTTCTCCTCTCTCTGTTATTCTGCCTTTCAAATAAATAAAATACATCTTAAGAAAGAAAGAAGAAGATAGGAATTTTGTCATTAGCGCAAAGAGGGCAGTGGAGTTGAAAATATCTTATTAAATCCCCATCAGTGGATTTAAAATTTTGTTTATTCATTTAATTGTAGTAAGAGACATACAATACTGAATTTATCGTGCTAGCAATTTGTAAGTGTACACTTCAGTAGTGTTCTGTATTTCCATGTTACTGTGAGACACACCCCCAGAATTTTTCATCTTGCAAAAATGGAACTTTGTACCCATCAGTCACCTCTCCATTTCCTTCCTCCCCCTGGCCTCAACCACTGTATCTGCCATTCCGCCTCTGTTTCTGCTGACTCCTTAAGCTATCTCATAGACGTGGGTGCCCACAGTGCTTGTCTCTCTGTGGCTGGACAAGTTCATGCTGCGGTGAATGAAGGCCTGTCCTGCCTCTGTGAGGCTGGGTACTATTCCATCATCTGCAAATAGAGCCATTTTGTTATCTGTTTGCATCTAAGCACACAAGGGCTGCTTCTTCCTTTTGGCCATTGTGGGTGATGCTGAAGGAGTGTGTGCATGCTGGTACCGCTTTAAGAGCCTGTCTTCAAATTGTTTTACACTGAGGACTAGGATTATTGAATCATGTGGTAGTTCCACTTTAAACTTTCTTTAAGGTACTCCCATTGTGTTTGCTCAGGCCGCGTTACTTTATGTTCTCATCCACGGTTCCGACGAAGCAGGCTTCTGATACTTCCTTTCGTTACATGTTTCGTGGTCCATCCTTCTTCTCCCTCCCTCCCTTCCCTTCCCTTCTTGCTTCCTTCCCTCTGTTCACAGCTGTCTTAATGAGTGTGAGCTGCCATCTCACTGTAGTTTTGACTTGCAGCTTTCTGTTGATTGCTGCTATGAAGTATTTTTTCATGAGCTTATTGACTATTTGCATATCATCCTGGAGAAATACCTACTCAAGTTATTTGCCCATTTTTAAATCGGGTAATTTGATTTTTTATTGTTGAATCAAAGGACTTTACGTATTCTGAACATTATGGTATGAAAACATTTTCTCCTGTTCTACGAGTAGCTTTTTGACTGTTTTGTGTCCTTTGGTGCCCAAAAAGTTCCTTCCTTCCTTTTCTTTCTTAAAAGGTTTATTTATTTGATGGAACCAGGAACTTCATCTGGGTGTCCCACATGAGCAGCAGGGTTCCCAGTACTTGGGCCATTCTCTGCTGCCTTTCCAGTGTGTTAGCATGGAGCTGGATGGGAAATGAAGCAGTTGGGAAATGAATCAGTGGCCATATGGGATGCAGGCATTAAAGGCTATACTGCAATGCCAGCCCCACACAGTTTTAAAATTTACATCTGTTTGTTTTCTTGTTGCTTCCTGTGCTTTTGGTATCATATCAAAGAAATCATTGTGGGAAACATGGTTTTTTTTTTCTTAATGATCTTTAGCTTCTAGAAGGAACAATTTTGGTCAAGTTTAAAGAAATGGACTAAGCTGGATTATTCATTCTATAAAAGAATAATTCATATTTCCATATAGTTCACACATACCCTGCAGCCAGAGATTCCAATAATTGCATGAACTTGCTCGTTTGTGTCATTTTCTTTCTTCTAACGCTATTTTTTTAAGTGGATGGTACACTTTCAGCAAGTCACTGAATTTTTGTTTTTGAAGGATAGGTTTGGGAGCATATAATGACCTTGTGAGTGAGGGGAGAGGTCAAAGCAAAAACACTAGAGTGTGATAAGACTTTGAGTCAGTTTCCTTGGGACTAGTAAAATCTGTTGTTGAGCTACTGTCCCCGTGAGAAGGCAGCAGTTCACGGACAGATTGGTTCAGCCATCAGTGTAGTGGTTATCGAGTATCTCTGTTGTTCTGGGTGCTAGCAAGTCAAGGGAATACAGGCGTAGGACACGGTCTACTCTATGTATGTCTTATTTTTAAAAAAGATTTATTTAGGGCCCGGCGGCGTGGCCTAGCGGCTAAAGTCCTCGCCTTGAAAGCCCCGGGATCCCATATGGGCCCCGGTTCTAATCCCGGCAGCTCCACTTTCCATCCAGCTCCCTGCTTGTGGCCTGGGAAAGCAGTCGAGGACGGCCCAATGCATTGGGACCCTGCACCCGCGTGGGAGACCCGGAAGAGGTTCCTGGTCCCGGCTTCGGATCGGCGCGTACCGGCCCGTTGCAGCTCACTTGGGGAGTGAATCATCGGACGGAAGATCTTCCTCTCTGTCTCTCCTCCTCTCTGTATATCCGGCTTTCCAATAATAATAAAAAAAATCTTTAAAAAAATTTATTTATTTTTATTGGAAAGTCAGATTTACAGAGAGAAGAGACAGAAAGATATTTCATCTGCTGGTTCACTCCCCAGATGCCAGAGCTGAGCCAATCTGAAGCCGAGAGCTAGGAGATTTTTCCTGGTTTCCCACGCAGATGCAAGGTCCCAAGGCTTTGGGTCATTCTCTGCTGCTTTCCAAGGTCATAAGCAGGGAGCTGGATGGAAGTGAGCATCTGAAACATGAATTGGTGCCCATAAGGAATGTCAATGTGTTCAAGAAGAGGACTAGCCAATTGAGCCATTACACTGGCCCCATATGTATTTCTGTGTCAAATCTCGTTTTCTGTCAGCAGCATCCATTGAAAATGCACTACCTATCCTTACCTCTCCTCTGGTTCAGAGACATGCTGTGAGTTCGAAGTTCATTTCTCCCTTATTGTGATGGTGTTTGAAGGTAGGGCCTTTTGGAGAGGTAATTAGATATAGATGAGAATTATAGTCCTTTAAGAAGAGAAACCTGGGCCTGGTGTGATAGCCTAGTGGCTAAATACTCACCTTGCATTTGGAGGAGACGTCCGCTGACCTGTGTGCTGGGGCTGCACAGTGGCCACCGTGTGGGCCCGCACACTGCCCTGTTTTGTAGTTACTGGGCTGGGTGTTGCATTTCTCCGTGCTGCTGCAGGGTTTGCGTCTGATACGGAATGCACAGCTCAAGTCAGCTGTGTGGTGAAGAGCTTTCAATACTGCGAGAGAGGCATATTAGATTTATACAACCTTGGTGACCCTCGCTGTTTCAAGCAAATCATTAATGGTGAAGTTAACAAACTTAACTGGTATGCAGTCCTCACTCCATAAGTGGTAGATTCAGTCTATTTAAATATGTAAAAATGTTACTCTGGAAAACCTTGGATTTATGGAAAAGTTGCAGAGTTCTCACATACTCTTCACCCAGTTTCTGTCTCCCTTAATGTTAATATCTTATATTATTATAATAATACTCATTTTATTAAGTACCATTACAGGATGTACTTTAAGAAAACCGAGAAACCCACACTGATACTTTACTATTAACCAGAATCCAGACTTTATTTGAATTTCACCAGATTTCCCACTAATGTCCCTTCTCTGTTTCGTGACCTCATTGCGGGCACCACATTGCATTGAGTTATCGTGTTTCTTTAGTCTTGCATTATCTGTGTTGATTTTTTAATCTGTGTTTTTCATCACCTTGACAATTTTGAGAAGAATTAGACATGTAATTTGTAGACTATTGGATCCATTCTTTTTTTTGAGTGGAGCGAGCGAGCATGTGAGCAAGTGAGCGAATGAACGAGCGTGTGTTCCCAGTTGTTTTAATCTCCAGATGCCTACAATGGCTGTGCTGAAGCAGGGAATTGAGAACTCTGGCCAAGTCCCCCATGTGATGTGGGGTGCAGGGATCTTCACTGGCCTCAAAATTATGAGGCCAGATGCCTGCCCTAGTCCAATCTTTTTTTAATGCACTCTTTTGTGGTTTTTCCCAGAGCCCAGTGTTAAAGCACTTCTTCAGTGTATTTGGTAAATAAAATAATATGAAGGGGAGCTTTTTGGATTAGTGGACCATCCTAATAGCCACTCGCAGCTCACAAACTAACTGGCTACTGTGGCTAAGCATCTGTTTCCCAGAAAGAATCTCTACAGCAGAAGTCACTCTGACCTAGTTCAGCCTCAACCAGTTTTATATCTGTTTGGTTTTCTAACATGACTACTGTGTTAGTCAATCTTGGAAAGAAACCTCAGGCACACGTGGCTAGGATTTTGAAGAAGATTTGATGAAGGAACTGTTTATCCAGATGGGGCAGTGTCTTAGTCATCTTGAGTTGCTGAAACAGGATATCACAGACCAGGTGGCTTAAATGATTAGCATTTATTTCTCACAGTTTTGAAAGCTGAAAAGATCAGGCTCAAGGTGCTTGCCTATTTGGCTCCTGGCTGGCTTGTGGATGGTCACCTGACTCCTGACACGGCAGAGACTGCATTCTGTAGTCTCTTCTTTATTATTTTTTAAAGGCTTTTTTTAATTTGAAAAGCAGATGGTGATAGATAGATATATAGGGAAAAAGCTTAACATTCATTGATGTATTCCCCTAAAATGTGCAACAACTGGGGAGGGGTAGGCTGAAACCACAAATCTAGAACTCAGTCTGGGTTTCCTGTGTGGCTGTCAGGCACCCAAATACTCAAGCACCTGTTTGCTTTCCTGGGGTGTGCAATAGCAGGAAGTTGAATCAGGAGTCAGAAGAGCCTAGATTTGAACCAGCACTCCAGTACAGGATGTGGGTGTCCCAATAGTGGCTTAACCACCGTACCACATGCCCGGCCCTCAAGTGCTGCAGTGCCTGCCCGCATCTTCTCTTCTCATGATGACAGGAATGGGGGTGCCACCCTCATGACTTAATCGCTTCCAAAGAACCTCCCAGAATAATCATATTGGGGTTTAAGGCTTCAACCTAAGAATTTTAGAGGAACACAAATGTTTCCATTCAAAAGTTTCTATTCTAATACAGTGAGCTTAAAATACAGGAGTGTGGGAGCCAAAGCATGTTCAAGCAATAGCAGCAAACAACGGGGGTGATGAGGGAGAGCAGTTGAGGACAGCCCAAAGCCTTGGGACCCTGCAATCACATGGGAGACCCAGAAGAAGCTCCTAGCTCCTGACTTCAGATAAACTCAGCTCTGGCCATTGAAGCCACCTGGGGAGTGAACCAGTGGATGGAAGATCTTTTTCTTTGTCTGTCCTTTTCTCTGTAAAGCTGACTTTCCAATAAAATAAATAAATGTTAAAAAGAGAGAGAGAGAGATCGCCAAAGCTATCTCCTCTTGGGGATGGGAGATGGCAAGAGGTGCTGGGAGAAAGCCTCTGAATGCCTGAATACGTTTTCTGGTTTTGGCAAAATGAAACCAACCTCTTTTGGTAACTGTGTGTATTAGATCAAATCACTGTGTGAGCAAATGCTTGGGGATACACCCCAAGGGGATTTTTAAAGAAAGAAAATGCTTCAGGAGGTAACAAGCACATTACTTACCTGAGGTATTATATAATGTATAGTTTTCAATGTCTGTGTTATTGTTCTATGACCTCAAAAGCATAAAGAGATGGGGAGAGAGAAGTAAAGCAGCACAGATAGTCTGAACTACCCATAATTTTAGACTGCTGTTTGGTCTCGTTCAAGCAGCAGTTTACTTGTGTCTTCTCTGCTAGGTTATAATAATAAAAGTTGACATCATAGCTCTGCTACTTTCTAGAAACATTGCCATGTTTATGTTGCTTAACTGTGACCTTGAGATTATGAAGGTTAATGGAAAAAACACATACAAACTCCAAGCGTAGTCCTGGTGCATTATTGGTAGTCAAGGAGAGAAAATTTCTAAAAACATCAGATTATTATTATTGCTACTTGTATTGTTGATATCATCAGGATATTTGGAAACGTAGAAATAGGTGGCTTATGAGCATATTTGCTGTTGAAAAGATTCGATAATTTTAGGCTGAATGGCAAATTTCAAAAACAGTCCATATAGTACTGAGAATTCCCACATGGGTTCCACGCTGCTTCCCCTAGTGCTACATCTCACAGAGCCACAGTGCGAGGATCAAAACAGGAAACTAACATTGTCCCATACTGCTAAAGGATTCGCAGACTTTACTTGAATTTGCTAGTTTCCCCATCACTGACGGGTGTTTTTTTTCCTGAACTTCATTTTGAGCAGAATAACTTAGTTTTCTCTAATGTAGTTTTCATCTTGTCTTATACCATCTTAACACTTCTGAAGAGAGCTGGTCAGTTACTTTGTAGAATGCTTCCCAGTTTGGGTTTGTCTGTTTTCCCTGGCTAAATTGAAGTGATGTGATTGTGGTAAAAGATACCTCAGAGGTAATGTGTCCTTCTGCGTGCGTCATATTTGGAGGTACAACAGTGTCAATCCAATGTCTTTTATCACCGTGTTGTTAACCTTGGTGCCTTGATGTTAGCATGATGCCTGCCATTCCTCTACTATCTTCCCTTTGTGTCTAACCAATGTCTGGGAATGCTCGGGTTTGGATGTGGAATGTCTCCTAGAGGCTCATGTTTAGTTAAAGTTTAGTCCTCAGGGTGGCGCTCTTGGGAGGCGGTGAAATGTTCAGGAAGTGGGGCCTATGGGTAGTTCTTAGGTCAATGGGGGCATAGTGTTTGCCTATTTGTGATATTGTGTTTATTTCATTCTTTTTCTATTAATTAACATTCTTTCATAAGGAAGAAGTGTCCCTTGTCCCTTATTTATGTATTTCTATCAATACGGGCTTATGGATATTTATTTTCTGGGTTATAAATCTAATACTGTCCTTATTTTGTTGCTTGAATTTCGTGTTCAGGAACTTAAACAGATCGGCCCCAATGTCTTTTTAACATGCCCTATCATTTTTAAAAAATGTATTTATTTTTATTGGAAAGTCAGATTTACAGAGAGGAGGGACAGAAAGAAAGATATTCTATCTGCTCGTTCAGGTGGCTTCAATGGCCAGAGCTGAGCCAATCCAAAGCCAGGAGCCAGGAGCTTCTTTTGGGTCTCTTATGTGGGTGCAGGGTCCCAAGGCTTTGGGCCATCCTGTACTGTTTTCCCAGGCCACAAGCAGGGAGTTGAATGGGAAGTGGAGCAGCCGGGATATGAACCAGCACCCATATGGGATCCCGACACATGCAAGGCAAAGATTTTACCCACTAAGCCACCACGCTGGACCCATGCCCTATCATTTTTGATGCATACTTTTTATTCTAGACTTGTACTGTGTTTTCTTTGCCTCAATCCTAGGCTCACCCCTTTCTCCAAAGAACTCTACTTCCTTACTTTGGAGAATGGATTTGGAAACCAAGATTATGGCACTGAGTATGCTCATTATTCCAGAGGTATCAATACTACTACGTTCTTTCACTAGAGAGAATTGGGAAATGTTTATGTGAGTACTAACATATGCATCTGTGTTTATTTTCTTTCTTTTTTGTGTGTTTATTTTCATATGCATCCTTATAAATATTAAAAGCCACAATGAAAACATGCAGTCTGAGATAAATACCTGTAAAGGAAACTTCTATTTGTTTCTCAACAAGAAAGAGAACAGGTCCTACTGCATTCCTGCGGAATTGACAGTACTTGTTTGTTTTCAGATTTTATCTTGTGACTCAGATGGCTGAAGTTGTCAGTGACCTAAGCTCGTATAATTCTGGAACTAGACAGAATATGATAGTAGTAGTCACTCACATTTCTTTCATTTTCCCCCAAAGATTTATTTATTTATTTGAAAGACAGAGTTAACAGAGGGAGGTGACACACACTTGCAAACATTCACATGAAGGGACAGAGGGAAGGAGAGAAGGAGAGAGAGAGAGGTATCTTCCATCTGCTGGTTTACTCTCCAAATGGCTGCAACAGCAAGGGCTGTGCCAGGTCAAAGCCAGGAGCCAGGTGCTTCATGCAGGTCTCCCCTGTGGGTGCAGGAACCCCAGCACTTAAACTTTCCTCCTCCCAGGCAGAGAAGCAGAGAGCTGGATAGAGTGCAACACCTGGGACACAAACCAGCACCTGCACAGGAGGCTAGCACCACAGCTGGTGGCTTAATCTTATATGACACAACTCCAGCGCTTGTTTTGAAATTATTTATTTTAAAGGAAGAGACAATGAGAGAGAGAGAGAAGAAAGAGAGATTTCTTCCATCTAATAGCTAACACCCCAAATGCTCACAACAGACAGGGCTTGGTTGGATCAAAGCCAGGAGGCAGGAATTCAAGCTGGATCTCCCACACGAGTGTCAGGGACCCAGCCACTTGAGCCATCATTGTTTGTCTCCCAGGAGGAGCCTTAGCAGGAAGCTGGAATGAAAAACGGGAGCTAGGACATGAACGTAGGCATTTCAATATGAAAAGTGGGCATCCCGAGTGGCAGTTTAACCATTGTGCCAAAACCCTGTCCTTTAACTCACATTTTCTAAATTGAGCTTTCATGGAATGCTGCTCTGGGAGGTGGTAATGAAGCTATAGCCCAACAAGTTTGGGAGACTCAATGTTATGGATCCCCACTCCTGTGTAATACTACCCATGGATTCTTAGAAGAAATGTTTTTCAGAAAACAAAATATTCCTCTGATCACTTTGTGAGACTGAAGATACAAGAAAAACATTTCTCTGTTGGACAAGTCTGCTTAGAGCTAAAGGCTGTACATCAGCGTGGTGTATGTCAGGTGAGTGTGGCCACATTTCTTGTTGAGAAGAGCTGCCAGGGGCTGCCATTGTGGTGCCGCGGGTCAAGCTGCCTGTTGGGCCCTTGCCTTCCTTGTCAGAGTGGCTAGGATCAGTTCCTGCCTCTGCTTCTGATCCAGCTTCCTGCTAAGGCACCAGAGCAGCAGCAGATAATGGGCTGGTACTTGAGCCCTGCCACCATGGCAGAGACTCTGAAGGAGTTCCTGGCTCTGGACTTGGCCTTGCCCTGGCAATTGCGAGCATTTGGGGAGAGAACCAGCAGGTGTAAGATCTCTTTATCTCTCTCTCTGTCTTTGCCTCTGCCATTCTCCCTTAAATACAAAGAAATAAGCTAATAAATAAATAGAGTAACTGCCAAAAGTCACATGTCTTCAGGTGACTTAAACCTGGGGGTGGGTTGTGACTTGCATGAACTTTAATCAAGTGGACAAATATATTCTTTTTTTAAAAAATTACATTTATTTCATTTTATGACACAGTTTCATCAGCTCTGGGATTTCCCCAAACCCTCCCCAAGCCCTCCCCCCACATGGAATTCCTCCACATTGTTACAAATATATTCTTTAGGGAAAGAATATGCCTTATTCCTGCCACTGAAATACGGCTTCTCAAGACTTAGTGGAAAAAACTAAAAGCAGAGACAAAAACTCCTTTCTCACAAAGTAGTCATTTTGTGGACAAAGGTAGAAACCACCCGTCTTGCCTCCGTGGCAGTATGTCACATTTAAACCTTCTATTTTTAACCTGATGGTGGGATTCTGGCTAATGCCTATGAGATCTGTGTCTAGACAGTTGAGAAAAACAGGAAATGAGTTACATTGTCGTAGCTTAAGGGAATTTAACCTCCTGTCTTCCAGCTCCAAGCTGTGCCTGCTTTAAGCAAACATTCCGTGTCTCCTGAGAGTTTTCAGAGCATGTAAGGAACTATAATCACTCCCGGCCTCTTCGCAGAGCTGAGGGAGTTATGTAGGTGGAAAGGAACTTGAGAACACGAGTTTACTGTGCTATGGACCACAAAGCAAATGCAGCCACTTGAGGAACACATTTGCTGCTTGTCGTTTGAATTCTAAGGGTGTACATCCTCAGAGACTGGGCTTGTCCAGGGGAAGGGACTCATTCCTAGTTAACTCATTGTCTGTGTGGCTGCAGTCACAGTTCGGTGATGCAGCGCAGGAAGTAGCTCCCAGAAGAGCCAGCTGTGAGGATGTAGCTGACACTGATGGGACACTTTCCTTACAGCCCCTGAGCTAAGCTTCCTACCCCCGCCACAGCCCCATCTCATTTAATTCTCACCACAACTTGAGCATGTAGTTACTATCATTCCTCTCATTTTGTATTTGAAAGGATGGAAGGCCCAAATCTGTGTGATCCTAGAACCTGTGTTCTATACCAGTGTAGGGCTCATGCCATGATATGTGTGGCCAACTGAACCACAGTTTCTGGTCCATAATAAGCATCGTAGTAGAGCTGGGCTTTTATTGATCTGGATAGGAAAAAAGAATCCTGTTCTTCAGTGGCAGACTGGCCTTCAGGTCAGTGCGGCTATTACAAGCAGCACGACATGGGGCTGAAGACATGCAGGTGGTGACAGGTGGTCAGTGAGAGGGTTTGTAAAGAAGTTCATTGGGGTGGAGACTGTGACAGGAGGTTTACAATTCTGGAGTTACTTTTACCATTGCTTCTTGAAATTGGAGAAGGGACAACATAACCATGGTGTGCAAAAAACATTATGCCAAGAGGCTGCATCGTCAGACTCTCTTAAAGGCTTCACCGTTGCAATAGTAGTTAAGTCATGTCTTTGTGTTTATGGAACTTACAAATCAGCGGGGGATGAGCTAAGCAAACAAACAAGTGAAATCATTACTAACTGTGACCAGGTGTCTCCAAGAAAGTAGGAACAGCAGAATGGAGTTGGTCCATAGGGAGGAGAATGCACAGGCTAGGAAAGGAAAGCTTCCTCGAGCAGGTATTATTTGAGACAAGTTGAGAAGGAGAATTGGAAGAGGGAACAGCAAACACATTGATCAGAGGTGGCGAAGGACTTGGCAAGTCCAAGGACCTGAGAGAGAATGAGTGTGGCTGGAGCGTGAAAGAACAAGATGAAGCTAGGAAGCTAGGCAATGATACTCTCACGTAGGGCCTTCTTGACTCTTGGTAAGAAAGAGGGTTTTAGCTTCAGATGAATGGAAACCCTCAAGAGAGCCCTAACTAGATGAATACTTGGATCTGATTTGCTGCTGAGTGGGATGGGATGAGAACGCTATTAGGAGTCTTTACACAATAAAATATTGGTGGGTTGGACCATGCAGCAGGCATGAAAGGAACAGCTAAGGGTGACTCTAGGCTTCCAATTTGGGCAAATACGTTCTCATTGGTATTTATAGGAAACACTACGTAAGAATGCCACCGTATTAGGTTTTATTAGTTTTTGCTGCAGTAACAGCCCCCATTTCTCTGTGGTTTATATGGTAAAGTTGTAGCTTCAATTTGTGTTGCTGTATGTCTGTGTGGGTCTGCTGTGGCTTCTTCCCCTCCTTGGGACATGCCAGTCTGTGGTTGATGGAGAGGAGTCATGGTAGAGCCATTCACCAGCCCTTCAAACACCTGCTTGGAGTGGTGCACACTCCCTGGGCTTGCCTTATATTGGGAGGAATGAGTGAGTCACCCCCAAGCCTGATGGCATGTTATGGGATTCATCACCAGGATGGTGGCTTACTATGTTATTATGCTCAAAAAAAAAAAAAAAAAAAGGGAAGCAGCATTATATGCCAAGGCTATTTTTGGGCCCTTATCTAAGAATTGAAAGATGGTATGCAGAATTTGGGAATAACTTCTCAAACTGAGTAAAAAATATATACATATATTTTAAAAATTATCAATTTGTAAGAGGTTGTGATCTAAAAAAGTCACAAAAGGGGATGCAAGTGAAAGGTCTTTCTGTCTGTGTGCTGCTGTCAACCACTTCCCTCCTGTGTGCAACACAAGCCAAGAGGGGTCATGGAAGCTTGTGCAGGAGGACACGTAGAGGAGGGAGTACTTATGTCGCCAAGTATTCCCAAGTAGAGAAGCTGTGATTCCCAAACAGACTCCCAAAAGTTCTTATGGGGCCTAGTATGGTAGCCTAATGGCTAAAGTCTTGAATGCGCTGGGATCCCATATGGGTGCCGGTTCATATCCCGGCTGCTCCACTTCCCATTCAACTCCCTGCTTGTGGCCTGGGAAAACAGTACAGGATGGCCCAAAGCCTTGGGACCCTGCACCCACATGAGAGACCCAGAAGAAGCTCCTGGCTCCTGGCTTTGGATTGGCTCAGCTCCAGCCATTGAAGCCACCTGGGTAGTGAACGAGCAGGTGGAATATCTTTCTTTCTGTCTCTCCTCTCTGTAAATCTGACTTTCCAATAAAAATAAATAAATCTTTAATAAAAAGTGAACTTATGCTAGAGAAAACTCATTTATTATTTTCATTGTATTATGAGAGTACTTTGAGAGGAAGATGCCTTGATTGAGGTGTGTCTTGATTTCTGATTTATTTGTTTTTATTTAAAAGGTGTGTGTATGTGCATAGAATGTGAGTATGTGATAAAGAGATGCCTTTCATCTGCTTGTTCACTGCCCTAAATGCCCGTAATAACCAGGGATGGGCCAGACTGAATCTAGGAACCCGGAACTCAATCCCAGGTCTCCCCCAAAGTGGCAGGGACCCAAGCATGTGAGGCATCACCTGTTGCCTCCCAGAGTGTGTGTTAGCATGAGGCTTGGTTTGTAAGCAGAACCAGAGTTCAAATCCAGGCACTCTGTTGTGGGATGTGGCCATCCCAAGCAGGGACCACTGTTCCAAACCCCTGACCCCTTTTGGTTCCCTGTATAGCAGATGGTACAGGCCCTCATGCTATAATTGCCCTCTTTAGTTAATTCATCTTAATAAATGTATTATAGTATATGCATTCATGAGAAACACTTAACAATAGTTCATACAGTATCAATGCTAACAGGTGTGATGCATCTGGAGAGAATGGAGCAAGAGCCCGTGTGTGTGTCGTTTGGGCCATGTCTGTGACTAATGTTTTAATGTTCTAGAAAGCTTTCAGAGACAGGCAATAGGACAGGCTTAGATGTGGAATAGGCCCTCACAGGAGCAGCTTTCCCATGGTGGGAGAGCTGCAGCAGGCAGGGGAACCAGATACATGTCATGGAGCTCCTGGGGTTCCATCTGGACCCCATGAGTAGTCATCATCACAGGAGGGGAGCTTCCTCTTGGGGCTGCTGAGTTGCAGTGAGCTCCTTGACACTGGAAATCAGTACAGCCAGGATCACATTGGGTACTGCTGACATCAAAGCCTAACTTGAGTGACGGGCTGTTAAAGATGCTAGAGAGAAAAGAGCTATCCATAAGGGGAGAAGGAGCTGTGGCTTGAACCCGTGTTCCAAAATGGGATACAAGTGCCCCAAGCATCCCAAGCAATGTCTTCAGTCGCTGTGCCAAGTGCTCATCCTGTACACATTCTGTGATGAACCTGCATTCAATATGCTTGCAGAGTAGTGTGATATTTTGACACACTGGTTGTTAGTGTTTCCATCTGCCATTTCTTTATGCGCAGAGCCTTTGCCTGCCACTCTGTGAGTTCTTTAGAGTGCCTTGGACTGTTCAGGAGGTCTCGGTGTATTCACAAAACCATGTAAGAGGGAGGCAGGAGGAGTAGAGGTCAGAATGAATTGGGGCCCTGAGCCAAGACACACAATGGGCACTTGAAGCCGGAAAAGGCACAAGTGAACTGTTTCAAAGGGGCTGCAGGACCCATGGAACTCTTGCCAACCCGTTTTAGACTTCCAACTTTGAAGACTGTGAGGTGATGGGTTTGTGCCATTTTAAGGCAACACATTGGTGTAACTTTTTGTCACAGGGGCGGGAAATGAGTACAGGAGCCTTTACTGTTTGAAGGGAGGAAGGTATGGCAGGGAATGTTGGGAAATGCCTAATGGGTCTGAGGGTTGGCCCTGTGGCATGCGCAAGAGGAGTCAGCAGAAACAATTTGCTCTCACCCTGCCTTCCTCCCTGATCTGCCTGTGTCCCTCCCACTCATCAGAACTTAAAGCTTCCAGCAAGGGCCAAGCATGTCATTCTGCATGTTGACCCTGCCACCCTCTGCCAGGCTGTGAAGAGCCTACAGAGGGATGGGGAGTGGGTTGGGCGTGGAGGTGGGAGGTGAGTCGACAGGTGATGTTGGAGAAGTCTGCCGACAGGTGCTGATGGGCCTTGCAGGGAGTTCATCAGACAGATAGGGAAGGGTGTTCCAGACAGTGTGCCTGGCATGTACCACAGAGGTGCCAAGTAGGTGGACTGTTCAGGGAATTACATGTGGTTTGATGCAGCTGAAACAGAATATGCAGAAGGCCGTTGATGAGGCTTGGGAGAGGGAAGGGCCTCATTACCACTGGTCCTGCTGCTGTGCCAGTGAGGCTGAGTGGTAGGTCACAGTTAGTGGGAAGACTCTAGTCATTTTACAATGTTTTATAAAAAATGACGAAAGAGAACTCTTGCCAAACTTTTAAATAACAGTTGTTTATGGTTAAAGATTAAAGACTCCCTTTGCTTGTTCTCTTGGTGGCGTCCAAACCCTCCCTCGCCCCAAACGAGGTGGACAATTGGGTTTACTCCCCAAATGGCTGGACTGGCTGAAACCAGAAGCCAGGGGCTCTATGGGGTCTCCCACATGGGTGACAGTGGCCCAAGCATCTTGGCCATCTTCCTTTCCAGGTGCATCATCAGAGATCTGGATTGGAAGTGGGGTAGCCAGGTCTCAAACTGCTGTTCATATAGGATGCAGGCATTGCAATCAGCAGTTTAAATACCTGCACCTCAATGCCAGCCCTATGGTATAATTTCCAGCTGCACCAAATTTAGAGAAAATAAAAAGCATATTCATTTACCCGTCACCCAGATTCGACAGTGATGTGTTGAATGCCTATGAATAGGGGAGCGATGAGATTAGGCCTGGTGTGCTAGACAGATTTTTAGAGAAGCAAAATGAGAGGCTAGAGGAGCAGCCAAAGTGGGGAGACAGAGTTTGTGTCTGTTGTAAGCTCTTTGCAAAGCCGTGTGGGGTTCTCTGTCTTGTCAGGGGCAAGCAGTGGAGAAGGAGGCAAGGGGTAGGTCTGGGAGAGGTTTAAGGTAGATTTAACCATAGTTGGTGTTTTTCAACCACCAGTCTGTGTTTCACTGAGGCTAAAATTTTATGAAGTATGACATGATCAGAATTCAAAGCATATTAAAAATGAAAAGAACGTTCATCTTGGAACTGAATACATTCAGTGGAATTAAAAGCTGACTGCCAACCCCGTCCGAGAACACTGGGCATGAGCTCGTATTTTTTACTGTGGAAGCGAGAAGCAGGATTTTGGTTATCTGAAATCTCAGGGCTCAGCGTGGCTTGCAGAGCTGTCATTTTTTATGCTTCTTGAGATGCACTCTTGCTGTTTCTGTGTATTGGAAGATGTAAGTGTTCAGGAGCTTCATAAGAGTCTCTCAGCTGCACAAAGTGTTGCCCAAGCATGCTGATGTCCTGATGAGGCCATGGTCATGTTCAGGTTGGGGGCAGCCAGATGCTATTTCTTTAATAAAAGGAGATGCTTTGCAAGGCAATGCTAGGGGAGCTGGTCTGCTGCTTTTCCTTCCAGGGGCTTCCCTGGATTTCCAGAGAGAGTAAGCTTAGATTCCACAGCAGATGGAGCTCTCATCCATGTTTTTTTTTTTCTGCCCGCCACAAGGCCTTGAAACCTGGAAGGACAGGGTACAAGTGCGTGCTTTGTTCGGGAGCAGGATTTTTATGTGAATATAACGTGTTTCCAAGGACCCATATTGGGGACCTGAAATTCCCCTTTGGAGGGTGAGACATTTAAATCAAAGCAGACACCGGGCAGAGGGACAGAAGTCAGGGCCCAGCAGCCCAGCTGCAGGGATGGAGGCCTCTATGGCCAAAAGGGCCCCAGCCACCTGGGCCAGCGAGATCATGAATGCACATCCAGGACTCTGGGGGGGCGGGTGGCGGGGAGCTTAGCCTTTCGGATTTGCAGCTGGGTTGAAAAATCCACATGAATGTTTTTTTGAAGTCCGGAACCAGACCTCCGTGTTACAAATGAGTTTAGGACAATATTTTATTGGTTGTAGTTTTAGAAAAAGCAATTGTAAGTTTGTATTCCTGCAAACACGCAGCAAACTGGCCCTTTCTTCACACCACTAACCCTGCACAGGGAATCCATATGGCTGCATTTTGAATGCCAGTTATCCTTCTTATGCCTCAGTTCCCTGCTCTGTCAAGAGGGAATATGAACTAGAATAGAATAGAATAGGGTAGGATAGGATAGGATATCAACAGAACAGATCTGAAACCAAGTGTTCAGCATGATTGGAATAGTGGCTCACTACTCAGTATAAAAATAACAACATTCACAGCACTGAAAGCTGGCTAGTGTGTAGTTCACTCTGGGCCAGGTGGTTTTTCTACTTAAAATCCAATGAGTAGATGCTATTTTCACTCCACTTTTTGACAGATGAAGCTATTGGAACACAGGAAAGTCGATTCTACATAAGCTAAATATTCCGGAGTCTCTGTTGCACCTCCTGTACTTGGTGGTAGGACATGTGAACTATTGGGTTGTATACTAGGCTTCCCCCATGCACTCATGGGCCCCTCAAATTGGAAGACTATTTTTATGGATTTATTTTTTTTCCCACACTCATTTCTTATAGGACCTCTGGCCCCAACACCCTTTTCCTCCCAACCTACTTCAGTCCCCACTTCCTTCCTGGAAGCTGGAGCCCATGGTGACCTGGGGTGGGGGGACACCCCCTTAATGAGATGCAGGGTTTCAGCCCTACCTACCTTCTTGGTATCCACTCAGTCCCTGGAAAGTTCTCCCACCTTTGCCTACTCTGGGCATGCTGGGAGCTCTCTCACTTCCCCCTCCAGCTCCCTGGCCTGTGTCCTTTCCCAGTCTCTGCTCCTAGCTGCAAACATTTGTGAGACTGTTGCTTAAAAAGCCAGACCCAGGGGAATGAGGTGCCAGCCTTGTGGGTCGTGGGCACTCTTGGGCTTTATGCGTGATTTCCCGGGAGTCCTCACTGCGACTCATGGAGGCAGGGTGGGGGAGGGAGGCTCGTTCTGGGAACACATTGCTCTTCTCTCAGCTGGCTGGGATCTGCTCTCTTTCCCCACTTCTTTTATGCAGGAAATGGGGGTGGGGTGGGATGGGGTGGAGTCAGTTCTCGCCTCCTGGGAGGCCCCTCAGGGAGGTGGCTTCCCCTCCCCCCATTGAGCTTAAAATGTGGGATACTCCTTGCCATTTGTTCTCTGTGTTCTCTGAAAATTCTGGGAAAATAAGGTAAGCTTCAGACAGCATTCTGTTAACACTAATGATTGGCTTATAGAGCCTTGGCAGTTCTGCATAGCTGGGGGGTCTCAGTAAGTCTTATTGCTGAATTGGGCTGAGACCTTTCTTAGCAGAAAGCCTGGCCCAGCTTGGGGTGAGGCCCATGGACTGATGGGAATCTGCCTGAGGGTGCAGAAACAGGCAGGGAGAAGTTGTGTTGGGGTGGGCTGCTGGATGTGTACTGGGGAACCTAGTAGTGTCCTACTATTGTCATAACAAGTCACCACACATCTCATGGCTTAAAAGAATTGAAATTTAAAAATTTTATGGTCTTGCAGGTTGGAGCTGACACAGGTCTTGTGGGATTAGTGTCAGGCAGTTAGCAGGGCTGTAGAACTTTCTGGGAGCTCTGGGCTCTAGGGAAGAATCCGTTTGCTTATCCTTTTTTTGGTGATAGATGCTGTTCTCATTCCTTGGCTTGTGGCTCCCTTCCTCCCTCTCCTAAGCCAGCAACGGCAGGTTGAGCTCTCATATTGCATCATTATGACCTCCTTGGTTTTGTTCCTCTACATATATAAAAAAAAAAGTTATTTGAGAGGGAGAGAGAAAGAGAGAGAGAGAGAGATATGGAGTCATTAAGTGAGTGTCCCTCGTCCCTGGGTGCTGATGTGGTTTGACAGCAAGTTGTGGCTCCCTCTTCCTCCACTGCAGATACGGGAAAAAAATAGAGATATTTGTCCCACCCACCTTCCTCCTTACCGCGATACTCCTTACCCAAATCGGAGGTTCACAGGGGCATGTATCCCTACCAAATATGTGAACAATATTAGAAATAAAATAATAAATGTAAAACATCTTTAAAAAATTTTAAAAATGTGAAAAAATTGAAACCCAGGGTGCGATAGCCTAGTAGCTAAATCCTTGCCTTACATGCGCCGGGATCCCTCCCATATGGGTGCCAGTTCATGTCCTGCTGCTCCACTTCCCTTCCAATTCCCTGTTTGTGGTCTGGGAAAGCAGTAGAGGATGGCATAAAGCCTTGGGACCCTGGCACTTACACGGGGAACCTGGGTAAAGCTTCTGGCTCCTGGCTTCAGATTTGCTCAGCTCCGGCTGTTGCAGCCATTTGGGGAGTAAACCAGCAGATGGAAGTTATTTCTCTTTGTATCTCCTTCTCTCCGTACATCTGCCTTTCCAATAAAATAATTAAGTCTTAAAAAAAGAAAAAACTTCATTCATATTAATTGTTTAAAAGACAGAGAGAGAGAGAGAGAGACAGAGATTGGGAGATCTTCCACATGCTGATTCACACACTGAATGCCTGCAATGGTCAGAGCTGGGCCAGAGCCAAGCCAGGAGCTAGGAACTCAACCTACCGGTTGCCTTGGGTGGCACTTACTGGTGCCATCATCTCTACCTACAATGTCTACATTAGTGTGAAGCTGCAATCAGGAGGCAGAACCCTAGCCCACACCTAGGCATTCCTCTGTGGACTGTGGACATCTCAGCCAGCCTCTTAACCATCAAGCTAAAGGCCTGCCCTTTCTTCCACTTCTAAGGACCTTGCTAGATAATGGTATTTTCATAGGTTCCAGGGATTAAGCTCCTAAGGGAGCTGTTGTTTTGCCTCCCAGCACAGCCTCAAGATTTCCATCTAAAATAAACAACTAATGTCAGATACCACTTTAAATTGAAAGGTATCATGATGTCACTAGTTTTCACAGTGTTTACAGTTACTAAGAGAATTTGAGATAGAGTTTTGCTTAATTTATTACATTATTTATTTGGGATTGTATTAAGCTTATCTGAGAAGGTAAGTGCTTTAGAAAAAAAAAACCAAACACATTAGATTTACAGCTGAAGTGCTTAGCAATCCAATGTTTCAGGTTCATAGCTGTCGCTTGAAAGTGTTTAAAGGATTTTTAAAAATTGTTTGTAAAAGAGATTTGTGATACTCTGCTGGCTCTGTCTTCAGACCAGAGAGGGTATACCTAAGAAGCCGTTGAACTTGACTGGACAATAAGATGCTGGACTCTATGTTTGGTATACGCTTGCAATGGGGGAATCTCAACTGAACTTGAGCTGTGGTTATGCAACAAGGTGGAGGAATCCACCATGGTGGGAGGGTTTGGGGAGGGGTGGGAGAACCCAAGTATCTATGTAACTGTGTCACATAATACAATGTAATTAATGAAGTTAAATAATAAATAATTAAAAAAAAAAGAGATTTGTTTTTACAGACTTTGATCAGTTCATTAACAAGAATAAAAGGTCCTTTTACTTTATATTAAAATTTACTAGACTTCTAGGTAAAATATCAAGATTCATTCATTAGTTGAACTTTCAGGAAGTTTTAATGACACCTGGGTCTCTGTAACTGTTACTTTACCCACCACTGTTAGCTTCAGCCCAGATGCCCATGCACAAGAACTCTTACTCTAGTTAAGGACCTGCATGTGGCTGGGAGACTTTGGAAGGCCTTTTAAAGATGCGTGGCTGGGTTTATTAATTCAGTCAATCCTGCCTTTGTGCCAGGTGTGATGAGATGGGCACCAAGAAAACAGCCATGCGATATAGTCCCTGGCAAACATGAGTTAGGGAGGTGAGATTTACCCCACTGACTCAGGTGTTGGAGCGGAGGTGACCCGAAGAGGCCACAGGTGCCAAGGAGGTAGACAGCCCGAGCAATGCATGTTCAGGGAATTGAGGGAATGGTCAGATTCGGTCATCTTGGGGAAGGATTGAAATAATCAACCTTAATTATTGTTAGGAACCTACCGTGGTAGTACCTGCTGGAGAAGTAGGGCAGTGGCTGGGCGTGGCCCAGAGTGAAAGCACCTGTAGGCAAGTTACCTGATTAAACCACAGCTCAGTGAAAAGAGCAGCCCGGTGCCTAACCTAGCCCTTAGGAGCATGCTAATGGCAGTCATCAACATTTGTGGAGCTCACAGTAGGTGCCCAGCTCCCGAGTGTAACAGTGTTGCTTCCTTAGCACAGCTCATCAACACAGCCTGAGAGAGGATAGTCATCATCTCAGAGTCCAGAAATTGAGATGGAGAAATTAAGTACGATGATAAAAGTCACATTGCAGGTGAGTGGCAGGACCATGGCTCGAACCTTGTACAAAATGTTTCCTTTCTGGAACACTCTTGCTGTCATTCTTCTGAGACTGGCTTCTCAACTTTTCAGGTTCCAACTTGCACAGGACTTCTCAGAGAGGCGCCTGAGTGAAGTCCACCATAGAAGGTCCCCCTGTTATTCACAGCTCAAGCCCCATGTTTATTTCCTTTGTAATATTTATTTTTTTTATTTATTTTTTGTTTTATTTTTTGACTTTTTTTTTTATTAATTATTATGCATTATGTGATATTTATTTTTTTGGGGCCCGGCGGCGTGGCCTAGCGCTAAAGTCCTCGCCTTCAAAGCCCCGGGATCCCATATGGGCGCCGGTTCTAATCCCAGCAGCTTCACTTCCCATCCAGCTCCCTGCTTGTGGCCTGGGAAAGCAGTTGAGGACGGCCCAAAGCTTTGGGACCCTGCACCCGTGTGGGAGACCCGGAAGAGGTTCCAGGTTCCCGGCTTCGGATCGGCACAGCACCGGCCCGTTGCGGCTCACTTGGGGAGTGAATCATCGGACGGAAGATCTTCCTCTCTGTCTCTCCTCCTCTCTGTATATCCGGCTTTCCAATAATAATAAAATCTTTTAAAAAATTTATTTTTTAAAAGATTATTCATCTTAAAGGCAGAGTTACAGAGAAAGAGAAGGGATAGGGAGGGGAAAGAAAGGGAGAGAGAGACTGAGAGAGAGAGAGAAAGATAGAGAGACAGAATATGAATCTTCCACACTCTGGTTCACTCCCCAAATGGCCACAGCAGCTGGAGCTGGTCCAGGTCAAAGCCAGGAGCCTGAAACTTCATCCAGGTATGCCTTGTGGGGGGGGGCAGGGACCCAAGCACTTGAGCCATCTTCTGTTGCTTTCCCAGCAGCATTAGCCGCAGGGAGCTGTTTCGGAAGTGGAGCAGTCAGGAATTGAATTGGCACCCATATGGGATGCTGGTCCACAGATGTTGGTTTAGCCTACGTTATCATAGCAATATTTGCTACAATTTCTGCCCTACTTGCTATTCTTTTTATCTTTCTTACATGGAATCTAAATTTCTTTTCTGGCTTGTCCCCTTTTCCCGTACTTCTGTCTAGGTCTAGTATAGTAGCTGTTCCAAATATATGGATGGATAAGTTGATGGTGACTTCAAAACTTGTTATTATCTGTTCCTCTTACTGTACAAGTAGTTTCTGGAATATTCAATTTAAGCATAGTATTATGTTATGGAACCAGGTTAGTATTAGTCAACAAGCTTTTTTCCCCCTATGTATTTTTTTTAGAAAGATTTGTTTATTTTTATTGCAAAGTCAGGTATATAGAGGAGAGACAGAGAGAAAGATCTTCTGTCCATTGATTCACTCTCCAAATGGCTGCAAGGGCTGGAGCTGAGCCAATCTGAAGTCAGGAGCCAGGAGCCTCTTCCAGGTCTCCCATGTGGGTACAGGGTTCCAGGGCTTTGGGCTGTTCTCAGCTGTTTCCCAGGCCACAAGCAGGGAGCTAGATGGGAAGCAGTGCTGCTGAGATTAGAACCGGCACCCATATGGGATCCTGGCACGTTCAAGGCAAGGACTCTAGCCACTAGGTTACTGCACTGGACCCTTTTCTATGTATTCTAAGGAATTTCACAATGGTGCTAACAAGTTTCTGGGAGAAAGAATATAAGTTTCAATAGGCAAAAGTTGAACATATGAAGTATAATATAAATCCTATTTGAATTGGCATACAGCAGAGATACACAGTGTGTGTTGCTGGAAAAACATTTATTGCAATTCAGTGTCAAAAAGTTTTTACAAAAATATGCCACTGTCTGGTACAAACAACTATAAAAAATCAGTTCAACATGCAGGAAAAGTGTGCAAATAATTTATACAGAAAGATTCAGCTCACACCATATTAAATAAACATTATGGCATGTAATTGGTCTACCTTTATACTTTTAGCTACAACGTCCAAACCCCATATGGTGTTTTTCATTAAAAAAAAAAAGTACATTAAAGCTGCTAAGCTTAGGACATAGCTATAACATAGACCTCCTTTAGCCTGGGTGATTGGCACTTGGTAGAATAAAGATGATGCCAAGGATACAAGTGCACAGCAGGGATTGGAGCTTTCCGTTTTATCGTTATTTCAACAGACATGTCTAACTTCAAAGACAGAGAAACCCATGATCAAACTATAAGCAGCTTTGTAGAAGTTATAAGGAGTTCAGGGTATTGAAGCAGCCATCCAGTTTTGGTCAAATGGCACAGGGCTGAAGTTTTGAGGGTTTTCTTCAGGATGCTGAGAGAATTCAGGGACACTTTGCAAAGTCACACATATCATGGCCCTGGCTCCTGGATGTCTAATGGGATAGAAACCTCCCTGTGTCTCCTGCCCCCCACTTAGTGAAGACCAAGTCTGGCAGAGAGTGAATGTCTGCTGGGCTAGAAACACACTGGACCTCACCATTGGTGCTGGAGGGGGAAGAGGAGATGAATAGGGTGGAGGAAATACTGGCATAGCTGCCTTTAGAACCCCAATTTCTGGAAAACACACTGCTGCTCAGCCCTCTTTACCTTTAGGAGGGCCATCTTTGTACCCACGTTGAAAGAAGAGTTTGTCATAACATGCTGCTTGCTTTCTTGCAAGCTGCCCATCCATCCACACAGAATGCTGCGCTCGCAGTAGAGTCAGAGGTCTGCAGGGACCCGACAGGGCTTCCTCACCTCTCCAGGAAGAACCAGAGACTGGAAACACTGGGGAAGCTCACAGCTCTAGGTCCAGATAGTCAGTCTGCAGCACCTTCCCTGTGAAGGTCCAGCGAATTCCACTGACCATCCAGCGGCAGCAGAACTGTGTCCAACACTGAGCACAACAGGTGCTCAGGCTGAGAGTAGGGGATGTGTAAAGTCAGTCTTAGGAAGCCCCTTGTTTATACTCAGCTCCATCACTGAGGATGGAGGGCAGCAGAGAGCACATTCCCAAGTCTTGTGAACCCACTTCTGCATCCAGAAAGGCACCAGGGCTGTCAGACTCCACTGGCTCTCGCATCCCTGCTGGGTCCCTAATGTCTGGGGCAGTGATTTTTCCCCCCCTTTGGGAAACCACAGAGGGTTTGTGCTCCATGACAATACAAAGAAGAAAGCATCTAGAGAAAACATGAGATTTGAAGGAATTGTGACCTTGTTTGTGGAAGCCCAGGGTATATCAAAACGCCACATCTCCACCTTTGCCTGGTTGTTTGGGGGCTTCTGAGGTCTGTTTAAGCACTAATAGGATTTTAGGCCTGCAGCCAGTCAGAAGAGACGGTTCGCAGACTCAGCGACTCAGATAGTTGGAAAGAGATGAAAAAAGCAACAGATATCAACACAGAAAATGATGATACAGTTTAGTTTAGGAAAAAAGAAAGCACGCATAAAATTACAGTTAAAAAAATCAACACATAAAGCAGTGTTTGCATAGCCAAACATTATTGCCTTGCAGCTTGGCAGAAAAAATATAAACTCAGGTGAGCCATATTCTAATAAACATTGTATTCAACACTAAGAACGATACACCACCGAATGTCTCTTCGGGTGCTTTGTCAGTGACACCTCCCGCTCCCAGGCAAAAGGAACGCCAACTCTTTGTCCTCTTGTCAAAACGGTAGAAACCAAGTGCCTGTGTCCACAGCAGATACCTTTCATGGGAAAAGGTCCGTGAACCCACAGAGGTGAGAACTGCAGCATTGGCCAAACACATGTGCATGGCGTTCCCTCCCAAGAGCAAGTCCAGCCTGCTCTGTGTTGGTACAAATCCAGCCTTTCTACAGAATCTCCTCCAATTCCCTTTGACATACAGCTGCTTATCATCTCACAAGAGACACTCTAGGGGTGTGTGGTCATCCTGGAACTTTTGTTCATTTCTGCCTCGTGCCCTTCCACTCAAGTGATTCATCTGCCCAAACCAACAGTGTGGTGTATTAACACAATCTGCATGAACAAGTTATCCCTCCTCTCCCCACTGCTATGAAGAGAGAAATTTCCATACTTCCCTGGATGCTGGCTGTTATACCCGACACACTCTGGATTCATGGCCCATGCATCATGTCCTTTGGGTTAGGACAAACCCTAGCAAATACGCCTGCTCTCCCCGCAGTGGATAGAACCGTGTCCTTCTCTGGGAGTATGAATGGCCTCATCTTTGACATCTGTGTCTGATTACTGGACGGGACGTAGAGTGGGGCAGGGCAGGTACAATGAAGACTGTGGAACCCTTTGTCCTGGCACTTTCTGCTGTCAGGTCTCTTCTGGCTCTTAGTGGGTCCAAGATGGGGATTCTTTGGTTTGGTTTTTGCTTTTAGCCCAGGTCATCCTGAGAAGATTTGCCAATAGAAAATGGAGAGACTCTTTGTGCCCAAACAGCTGGTACTGGTACACACTCTGGCAGCAGGGCTGCTTCTGCCATCCCCCAAACAAACCACAGTGTCCAAGATGAGCCGTTTCTACTTCTGTCCCTCTCCCTCTGCACCTGCTGTTTCCCTCTGTATTCTCCACTTCCAATGAAAGACAACCATCAATGTCACTTTTTTTTCCCCTAAAGACATTTTCCGACTCTGTCACAATATCATCTGTAATAACACCAAGAGTCCAGGGGCACCATCTCAGTAAATGTTTCAGAAAATCATCCCCCTGTCCTGGGGCTGGAGGTTAGGGGCTAGGAGGGGTAGAAGCCATTTCGCCGAAGTGCTTCTTATTGACCTGGCACTGCTCCAGAAGATGGGCTTACCCGTGGTCTGCTGCCAACACAAAGCAGGCAATGTTTTTGGGAATAATAAGCTCCGAGGTGCCAAGGACTTTCCATCCCCCTGATGGACATGAACACAGGTTGGTGGGAAGATTTGGAAAGCCACGAACCCCGCCACCCTGAAAGTGTCCTGAGTCACAGTTAGCAAAGCTCTTCACAGCATGGCAAACCCAACACTCCAGCTCACCCTCACACTTCAGAAAAGATGGTGGGAGCTTTGAGAGAACCTGAACATGCGAGGAGCAGCAGCTTTTGAATTTAACAGTCAAGGGCCTGCATGCCAATGTGAAGCTACTTCAGCACAGCAGCAGCAGCACGGGCTTGCCAAGCAACAGCAAAGGAAGCAGCACTCTCAGATGTCTCGGGTTTGTGGCTCTTCTGAAACTCGACCTTTCCAAGGTCTTCTTCTTTTACGCTTCCTTTTTCTCATTAAGGAAGATTTAAGTTATTATTATTATTATTAATCTGAAAGGTATGGAAACTGAAAAAAATCTGAGAGTAGGCATGGACATTGCAAAGTGAGGTATGCAGAGTAGCAGTGACATCCCCTCCCAGGGCTGCCATGTGAGTGGCACATTGCCAAGGGCGGCATCTGAGTCAAGGGCTCGGCCATCTTTCCCTCTTCCAGACCCTTCTCCAGAAAGGGTCATTCCCCCTCCCAAGGAGATGCTCTCATTCTACATGCAGGGCAACCAAGCTCTTAGTGGGCTCCACTTGTTTGCCAAGAGCATGCAGGCGGCAACTTTATTTGGAAAGAGAAACAAATAAACAAAAAGCAAGTACAACTGCAAATCTGTACATTATTGTAGAAAAGCAACCCTCTATAAAAAGTAAAAAAAAAAAAAAAAAAAAGAAAAAAAATCAAAACAACAAACCCCAAACATCCCCACCCCCTCTTCAAGTCCTGAAATTTCCTTTCTCCCACAGTGCTCTGCTGTCATCTGCCTGGAAGAATCCTCTGGGAGCCGCTGAAACAAGGTCAAGGGGAATGCGCGGTACCTCTGCCCTCACGTCCATCTGCAACTTTCATTTCCAATGCCCTTGCAGGAAGCCCTGACTCAGGGTGACTATTTTTTAATGTTGGGCCTAAACAAAAACTCTGCAGTTCCTCCCTATACCAAGGGGAACAGCAGCTGGAAACTCGTCCTCGTCGTTGGCCAAACTGTAAAACCTGCTGGTGAAGCCACCACGCTTGGGACTCCTCCATGACAATATCCGAGGAAGCCCTGCCCCCTCTGCGAGGTTGAGCAGGAAGACGGAAGTCTTGACCGCCAGGGGGTGACTAAATTCTGTCTTCATGCAGCAGGGCGGCTGTTCTGATTGCGTCTGTTGTCTCCCCAGATGATCCACAACACGGAAGGACAAAAGGCCCCACTGTTTTGGGGGTTGTTGGAAGAAAAACTCCAAGAGAGGGCTGTGTTTGCCTAAAAAGGAAGACTGAAATGAAAGTGCTGCTTCCAACATTGCTTTCTACTTTAAATCGCTTTTTATAGTTCTGAAAACACGAGACGAGCAGACACTGTCTAGGGGGCAGTGCGTGCCATGAGGGCACGCACCGTGCTTTGAGAGGTAGACCACTGTGTGGAGGCTTCCAAGGATCAGGTCCCAGGCGCAAGCACGTCACAGATGGGCTGGGCTTCTTTGCTTTTCCAAAACAAACCCCAACCCCAGCCCTGAAGCCCAAGGTTTCGCAACTGTGGTTATGCTGCTTTTCTTTCTTTCTGCCTAAACAGATTCTTCACATTGTTAACGAAGAGGCGTCCTGTCTTCTAGGTGAGGTTTGCTTTTTTCTTCCTAGGGAGCTGTGAAGGAGTTTCCATGAACATGAAGATGAATTCCATTTTCCCATTGACAGAGAGGTCTTGCTCTTGGGAGTCTCCCTGACCGGCTGTTAGACAAAGTTTACTGATAGCATTTCTGCCGTTCCATACTACTGCTGGGGACAGGGTCACACCCTCACATCCCCAGGCCGGCTGCGGCACTCCCTTCTCTGCAGGACTCATCTCCGAAGTCTCGAGCCAATGTTTATAAAAATGTACATTATTTACAAATGGAGTGCCCAAGTTCCGTCCTCCCAGCCAGCCAGCAGGCCATCCAGTCATTGGAGGGGGACCCTCCTGGGAAGTGTAGTATGAGCTGAGATTCAGAACTTGAACAGGTTGATGAAGTCCTGGGGGGAGAGCGAGATGGAGCAGCTCTCTGGGTTGTTGGCTGTGCAGGGGTGATCGGTGCCCTGGAAAGGAACATCATGGTCAGGGTCATGCCATCAGAGGCCTCTCACTAGCTTTCATACCATTAGGCATGTTCCCACTTCCAAACAGTATTTCCCAATCAAGAACCCACCCGTCTGGAGGAATCTAAAGAGCTGTGTTTGCATACGTGTGTGCACTTGTGCATACAGAGACAGGGGAACTTTTTAGTGTTGAGGGATGGGGTAGTTTGAAAAAAAAAAAGCCTGGTGGCAATTAATATACAGAGTACCAAAAAAATGTGTTTGAGTGAAACTTGACATTTGAGATTTGGCGATTGTTTATAGCCCTTGCCTATACAACTGGAGAACCATGGTTTTTCCTCTTCCTACTTGTTAAGTATCTTGTTTAGTGGAGAGCAAAGCTTGTGATTTTTTTTTTCACTCTTTTTTTTATTACATTGCATTATGTGACACAGTTTTATAGGTACTGAGATTCCCCCACCCCTCCCCAAACCCTCCCCCCATGGTGGATTCCTCCACTTTGCTGCATTGCCACAGCTCAAGTTCAGTTGAGATTCTTTCATTGCAAGCAAAGCTTGTGATTATAAAGGGAATGGAAAGTATGTCATTGTGAAAATTAAAAAAAAAATGAGAAAGGAAGAAAGAGGGACAGTGGAAGCAAGGGAGACTGGGAGGGTAGGGTGAGAAGGGTCATTGTGTTCTTAAATTTGTATATACGATGTACGTGAAATTCATGCCCTTTATATAATTAATTATATAAAAACATAATGATGTTTTAGTTAGTGTGGCTTTTCCATGGATCAGAGAAATAGATGAGTAGGACAAAGGGAATAACGATTTTAGAAGTAAATCAAGCGGGGAGGGAAACACAGGTGCTTGTGAGTTCCTCTGTGTGCCGAGCAGGGACTCTTACCTTCCAGGACAGAATGTGACAGTGCTTGCAGAGCTGGAGAGTGTCTCCGTACTGTTCCCTCCTCGGGTAACACCGCACCAGCTTGAAGTACATCTTTTTCCAATCCAGCTGCCCCTTGTCGGACAAAATTAATCGCTTACGAATCTGAAAGGCAAATGAATAAATGTAGTTGCTGTGGGTAAATCCATTCAGAGGATGGTTTGTGGCTTTCTGGTTCTGAAAAATTCTATCCTCATCCTCTTTGCCATTAAAAAAATCTCTGCTATGGCTGGGGGTTGGGGTAGGGAAGAACTGCTACGTTGTAAAGAAGTCCCCTCTTCAACAGCAGCTTTTAGAGAAACAGGTGCATGGTGACCTATTGCTGGTGACCTTTCTTTACAAAGTTGCATTTGGATGACACTGTAGTGTTCAGCTGATCTTGAAAAACAACTGCAAACCTGTTTTCTGCTATTGGCTTCCAGAGAAATGCAATAACTACTTTGCATCATGGCTCTGTTTTATGTTTAAACAGTCGTGGCTTCCTGAATGGAACGTGTTGAACTCAACACATCTATTTAAAGAAATCAGAAAAAAAAAATTGAGGCAGAATGACTCAGGGAAACAAGCCCAGCCTTGATGTCTGAAGGCCCCAATTCAAGTTCAAAGCCAGTTCTCTCACCCTGAGAGCTGCTTTGATTCTGTAGATGTGTCATTTAGCCATTGGTGGCCTCCCTCTCCACTGGCGTAAGGTGGGGATTTGACAGATATCCATTATAGAATAAAATAGTATCTGCAAAAAGCACTTGAACTATACAACGCCATAAAAGTGCAAGTGTTTTGTTATGGAAGGGAGGGATGGGTGCCAACTTAAGATTTTTTTTTTAACACATTGCTGAATGTGAATTGGTTAAGAATGTAAGCTTTTTTTTTTAAATCAAACTAGGTGGATAACATTTATTTAGGACCCTTTTAGAGTATCCTAATCTAGTCAAATGAGGGAGCTCTGGTGGGTGTGGGGTGTACACAGCGTTTGGGTTAAGGATGCGGGCCTGAGGGAGGGACTTCAGATGAGGGGAAGGAGAGGAGGAGCATGGAGCAAGGCTGGCAGAGACCCACCCACCTGCCGCTCAGAGAAGTGGTATTGACAGAGTTTCTTCCACAGCAGTCGGTCCTCGCTGAGCACATGCAGGTCAGGGGCCACCTGGCCCAAGCTGACCAGGTCCCGGCCATCACTCAGCCGCTGCATGATGTTCAGTTGTAAGCACAAGGGCAGGTCAGTGAAGGTGAGGCCCTTGAAGGCAGGCTGCAAAGTGAAGGATGACCACACAAGTCAAGGCCACGCAGCAGTCACCAGGTGACAATGGCAAAGATGCACTTTGTGCTCCCCCTGCCCGCCCAGCTCCAACTTCCACCCTCTACCCTCAGTCTTGCTCATAGGCAGTCCCTTCTGGACCCTGGGAACAGAAACAAGGCCCTGGAGTGGCTGAAGCCAAATCATGCCAGGCGCCTTTCTGGTTTCCTAAGTGTTACTCTTTTACTCTTTGAGATTGACCAAATCACACATACTGGGTGTCGGTTTTCTCATGTCCAAAAGGAGTGAGTTTAGAAGACACTGAAGATCTCTTCCACTCCTAGCAATCTCAGGCTTGGACTGACTTCAGCCTCCTACGTTCAGCAGCAGCGTCCATGACTCAACAATTTACACTGCTCAAGTCCCGTCCCCCCACTCCAGAACTGAACCTTTCCTTGTTTGCAAAATCCAGGACTTTGCAAGGAAGGCCCCAGGCCGTGTCATTTATCATATGCTGCTGATCATATGAGCTAATAAAACTGCCAGGAGATTTTTCTTTTTTGTTTCCATCAGTTCAAAGCCTCTACTTTTTTTGGTTAAAACTCCCAGGCAAATTATTACATTAACTCCTATTAAAGGCAAGTCCACTTGGCAGATGTTCACTGTCAGATTTTTAAACCTGAGCTTTTCCAAAATCTCTGCCCAGACCCCATGCTGGGCCCTTACCCCTGATAAATGGTTAACTGCTTGCTTGCCTTCTTGTTGAATATAAACATATACAGAAAAATCTGTCACTCTTGCTCCTGAAAGCATGTATTGGGCTAAAACCATTCATGCCTATTCCACCCACTTCTGCTTCAAAACATTGCTTTGTCCCATGAACACAGCAATTAAAGTTGCTTCCCCTACAGCAGTTTTCTTATTTTTTCTCCTTCATCCCTTATTATATGAATTTTTTTTAAACCAGTAGAAATTGGATCCATAGAATTAGATATGAAAACTTAGAAGGGGCAAGATTATGTGCTGGAAAGATGGCATTAGCACTTGGGCAAAATTAAAGGTATTTTGGGATGAAAGTCACCTTATACTGGTTCAAGGGATACCTTATTTGTCTTTGACCCAGACTGTTAAAGAGTAAAATTTAAAATATAGCCCAGACTGCAGTCACTAAGCCCTCCTTCCCTCACTGTTGCTCTTTCTCTCTGGAGAGTTAGGCATTTGTGTGAAAGGCTCACCAGCGCTCCACAAGGATCCAGCCTGGCTCTCAGCAGAACATGGTTCCCAGGCAAGGGCTGCGACAGATGACAGGAGGAAGCAGGGCACAGTGGCTGAAAGCACAGCCTCTGCCCAAGGTCGTGGGTTCAGTGCCTTG
This sequence comes from Ochotona princeps, assembly GCF_030435755.1. Classification (NCBI taxonomy): domain Eukaryota; kingdom Metazoa; phylum Chordata; class Mammalia; order Lagomorpha; family Ochotonidae; genus Ochotona; species Ochotona princeps. The sequence goes on along the minus strand of NC_080840.1, from coordinate 14,432,240 downwards.
GCCACATCCCAGCAGCATCTCGGCCTCAGCTGAATTTTTCATCTTGCTTCCTTCCTACTTCTTCCCCGACTCATCCCCACCCCATTTCTGTTCTCTTTCCTTCTTTATCTATTTATTTATGTATTTGAAAGACAGCTATATGGAGGGAGGGAAGGAGGGAGAGAGAGAGAAGGAGGGAGAGAGAGAGAGAAGGAGGGAGAGAGAGAGAGGAGGGAGAGAGAGAGATCTGCTGGCTCACTCCCCAAATGTCCACAACAGCCAGGGCTGAGGCAAACCAAAGGCAGGAGACATCCTCTACTGCTCTCAGGCTCATCAGCAGAGAGCTAGCTGGATGGGATGCGAAACAGCTGGGACTTGAACTGGTGCCCCTAAGGGGATGTCAGCATTGGAGGCAACTGCTTAGCTCACTACACCAGAATGCTAGCCTCTTCAGCTGAATGACTCTTAACCACAGTCCTAATTTTCTACTTGATAAGATGAAGATGCTATGATTTCAGCATCATTTGTCACTCCACTTGCCTGCTCCCTTCCTCCTTCTGCCAATAATAATGGCTGACACCTTCTGACAGTATACTTGAGATCTCTGTTCCAATTGTTTCTGCCTAATAACTTCTTCCATCAGGACTGTACTCTTGCTCCCACTTTCCAAATGAGGAACATGAGGCATGGAGTGATCAAGTAAGTTGCCCCAGTCCTGTGTTAGGCACATGATTGTCATTATTCACAGTAGAGGACAATGTTTTCCAGCTGTGTTCTCTGAACAAGGAACAGGTGCTTCTGTAGGTAGTGGGTGGAGACTCCCTGGCTTCAATCATTGGTTCGTGAATTCATTCAACTAAAATTTCCTGACAGCCTCTGCTCTGGGATAGCAAAGGGACTGAGATGGTGGAATTCTTTGGGTGAATGTCCTTTTGTTGTGGGGTTCATGGACCAGTGAGGCAGAGAAAAATTAGGTAACTTCAGATTAGTAATTGCTGAGGGAGGTGCCAGGAGGAGTGGCTTCAGTGAACCAGGGGTCAGGGAAGGAGTGAAAGTAAAAGCCCTAAGGCTGGACCAAGTTCAGAGTGTGCAGAGCATACTGGGACTTGGCTGGCACATCCCTCGCAGACAAGAGAGTGGGAGGAACTTCAGTGTTTTGATCTCTTCTGTATGGGATTTCATTGGCTTACCAAGGCTTAGAAATGCAGGATCATTGGATAAATAGTTGGAAGAAAGCTGGATGGAAAAAAAAAAGGTTTTGGAATCCACTGTTGTCAAGTAAGCTTTACCATTTTAGGAATTGGCACTCTGGGGCTTTTCGCCTTGGGTCTGCACGCACTGGCTGTGCAATGCTGGGCCAGTCACTGGGTGTCTCTGGTACATGCCCCATCCCCATGAGGGGAGAGGGTTAGCACAATGCCATTGTCAAAGATAGTGGGAATTCTGAGGGAGTAAGCTGTGGTTGCTGGCACGGTGAAGGGGGTGGCTGGGAATGAAGGCACATGATGGCCAGCCTAATGGGTATATCCCAGAGTTGGTGGGGGCAAGATGCCCTTTAGATAAATGAAACTTGCTCATTTCCATTGCTGGGCAATCCCGGATTTATAAAAACTAGCTAGCACTAAGTCCAGGCCACAGACGAAGCTTCCAATTATTCTGTTTCTGAGTTTAAGAAACTAAAGCCCAGACAGGTCATTTGGAAGGCTTCTGACAGTAAAACTGTTATTTACAAGGAGGTCAAAGGCCACCTTCTCTTGATTCGGGGTAGCCTTAAACGCTATCAGTGTGGGTCCTGGAAACCTCTTGAAGTAGTCACAATCTGTGATTAGATTAGGAAGCTAAGTGCTCCAAGAGCTGCCTAAATGTAGGTCTCTGATCCGTCCTCCCCCACCTCCCCCTTCTCTTGAGCCCTGGGGGTGACACCAGCATGTTTTGCACACTTCTGTATGCCTCAGACCCCCGGCTCACTACTAGGATGATAAGGGTCTAGTGCTCAGTTTTGTTTTGAAAGCCTGAAGAAACTACTGATATGAAGAACTATGCCTTGCTGGTAACCTGAGGGCTTTACTTGTTTTCTTTCTTTTTTGTTTTAGCTCTTTGATCCATCTTGGGTGATTTTTATATATGGTAAGAGGCAGAGATCTAATTTTACTCCTTTATGCATGCCAATTTTTCCAATACCTTTTATTGAAAAGACTGTGGAAATTAAAAAAAAAAAACTAGAAACAAACTGCAACATGATCCAGCCATCCCTCCACTGGGTATTTATCCAAAAGAGGCTATCTATCTATCTGGAAGAGCTACAAGGAGAGAGGGAGAGACATAGAGAAAGATCTTCCATCTGCTAGTTCACTGCCCAGATGGCCACAATGGCCAGAGCTGGGCCAGGCTGAAGCCAAGATTTAGGGCTTCTTCCAGGTCTCCTGAGTGGACAGAGGTCCAAGTACTTGGGCAACCTTCCTCTGTTTTTCAAGACCATTAGCAGGGAGCTGGATTAAAAGTGGAGCAACTGGGACTTGAACTGTACTGAATGCTGGCATTGCAGGCAGTGACTTCACATGCAGTGCCACAATACGAAGTCCTACTGTACAGCAGATTAAGCTTCTGCCTGCAGCGCTAGCATCCCATAGAGGTGATTTGAGTCCTAGCTGCCCCACTTCCCATCCAGCTCCTTGCTCATGTTCCTAGCTGGGAAGAAGCTCCAAGCTCTTGGGTTCAGATTGGCCTCACTCTTCCGGCTGTTGTGGCCATTTTGGGAGTGAACCAGTAGATGGAAGCTCTTTCTCTATCTCTCTTCTTCTTTCTCTGTAAGCCTGCCTTTCAAATAATAATAAATCTTTAAAAAAAAGAAATAAATTACAAAATAAAGATACTTCTTGGATTGTCTACTTCCCATGTCAGAATATCTTGGATCAACTTCCAGCTCTACTCCTAATTTTACTAATGTGCTCCCAGGGAGGCTGCAAATGATGATTCAAGACTTTGGGGTCCCAGGCACGCACATTGTGAGACATGGCTCCTGGCTTCAAGCCTGGCTCAGCTCTAGGTGCTGCAGGCATACAGGGATAAGAAATCTCTGTCTTGATCTGTCTGCGTTTAAGGTAAACATAAGTAAATGAATAAAGAACATAATACAAAAAAAAAAAAAAAAAATCAGGAGGCTAGCTAGCTCATCCGCCTAAGCCAAGTTTCTGCTTTCCCACAGTGTTTCAGTTGGCTGCCTTTGGTCTCTGACATGGATCATGTTGGCCAAGTCGTTGCCACCTTGCCCCTACCAGGAAAGCCCCAGCCCACCTCAGCACCAGCATGAAACAACCTCACATCCCCTCAAAGCAGACCCCTGCATGCCCTCTGTGGCCAGGTTGTGTGCAGGCCTGGCTGCCTGGTAGAGGGCACCTGCTTACCCTGGTGATCTGGATGCTGTTGAGCTGCTGCTGCCAGTGCAGGATGGTCTCCATGCGGTGCACCCACATGTTAATGTTCCCGACCAGCACAGACTTGCCGACTCTCTGCACCAGTGTGCACAAGGAGGTGTACAGGGTCTGCAGCAGTTCTCTGATGAGCCTAATGTTCTGCTGGTCTTCAAGGACTTGAGTGGGGAAGGAAGAAAAAAACCCACACAATCCACATTACGATTGGAGAACCACCCCCATCTTTGATTAGCTGGCTTGTCCATTCTGCTCTGATCCCTGGACCCTGCCCCTGGGGACTGGTTTTCTTTCTCACTGGCTGTTTATTCAACATTTGGCCAAGCGTCTGCACTTGAGGCTAAGGGTAGAGTTTCTGAAATCTAGGGCTCTTTTTGTTCTCTTCTCTCTGGTTTTCTATCAAGCCCCTTTTTCATCTCATTGTTCCAAAGGCTCACCTGATCAGAAAGCACTGTTTTCCTTTTCTTCTCTTTCTCCCCAGCAGAGACACGGTTCTGGGAGATCAGCTTGGTTCTAATCCTGATGGGCTGGCTAAGGAATTAAGGATAAATCACTCCTTCTGAGGGGCCTCCGCTTCTCTCTGTGCACAATGGACCATTGAACCAGATACCTAAGGTTCCTTGGCTAGTTTGATTGCTCTCAGAATCTAGTCTGCCTGGTATATCTCTCAGTTTTCTAGGAATTTGGAGACTCAGTCACCAAGGGGTAGGACAGGTGTCTATCCTGAGACGCCTGAAAGGCTGTCATAGAAGGGCAAATGGCTGATACTAAAGAAAGGACTGGCAGGTGATGGACACAAGTTGCATCCTCTTCTGAACTGGAATCTGCTCCCCGCCAATGCCCTGGATATATAGCTGCTGGAGCTGCTAACTTCCATCCACTCTCAGTCCTTTACATCTGATGCCTTGTCCATTCAATTGGAAAATCCTGTCCCCACATTGGTAAGAAGGGCAAGAGTGTGAGAGGGAGTGCTCACCTTTTAGGACCACTTTTTCCAAAATGTTCATGAAGTTCTTTTGAGCGATGCCACTCAGAGATGTGAGCTGTGACTTTGCTATCAGTTCCAACAGCTGTGGGTAAAAATAGAAGTCGCCAGGCTTAGAAGACAGAGTTAGTTTTCTCCTCTAATCTGTACTTTTGAATCACATGACACGTAGTCACGGATGCTCGGGGAGAGGTAAATGGCAGGTGGGGCCAAGAGCAATCAGAAACAGATGCTCAAAGTGAAAAGACGAATGGGGGTGATGTAAAACCCAGGCACCAGGATGGATGGTCAGTGATTTTTTTTTCCTTCTCAAGATAAAGAGCTTTGGCTTCAGCTCTGGCTAACCCATTCTACGTGTCCCACTGCAGTGAGTGATGCTGACATCCTCTGAAGAGAATAAAACCTCCCATGGTCTGTGAACACCCAGGTTCCACACCATCACCCTGCTGCCTGTACTTGAACTTGTTCTCTGCCACTGTCTGCTTTTGAGGTGTCTAAAAGCTCACGCTGGGTGACCATAGGCATGAGCCAAGGAAGGGGCTATTCTTTCTTCCTCCCATCACTATGTTACTGATTTACTTGATTTTTCAAATGTTTAGATGAATGGCAAGACTTGCACACATGTACTCAGCGTAAACTGATGAGGCCAGGCAGCTAGCCTTTCCCCTTGCCTTATCTTTTCTTTGTGTTTAGAGCTTACCAGCTGCTTTCTTCCAGTTCTTTATACAGAACAGAATGCAGTATTGTGAGGTATAGTTACCCCACTGTGCTGTGCAACTCTAGACCTTGTCAGCTGTGTATGCCTGTGTTTGGGTGCCTATTATACAACCTCCTACTACCCCCCAAGGAAGTGAGGACTCTCAGGCCGCTATCTCCTACTTACACAGTGTTCACTAAACACGCCTGTTATTTAGAGCATCTCATTGCACCTGCTCCTAGGACCAGAGGGAAATGTAGGCATGTGTGTCCCATCTCCCTGTTTCTGCTTACAGGCCATGGATTCCCTGGGGCTAACAACTAAGATCCTTGTGCTTTTAGTTCAAGCTTCGAATCGATCCCCGATTTCCTCTGTGTCCAAGGGCAACTTTCTTACTTTCTTAGTGCTGTGGTTTCTTCATCTCTATGCATAATTCTGACAGCCTGCAAGGTTGCTGTGAGCTTGAGATGAGAGAAGGCATGTGCAGCTCTTTGATCGTGACCTGTCACAAGTTGGGTGCCAAATAAAGCTCTATTTCTTAAAGGATCTTGGCCCATTCTCATGATCAACAGCCACAAAGAATAATGGTAATAATAGGAGTTACTGCAGCCTTAAGTTTACACCCTCTTGTCCCCGGGCCACATTTTTAACAGACGTGGCATGATTAAAAAGAAATTCTACTCTTATAAAGTGAATCTTTAGACTGTCTGAGGAGTTAGAGGTCATCTGGTTCAACCCACTTTTCAGCTGGACAAAGTGAGGCTCAAGAGACTAAACTTTCTGGACTACTTTACAAGTAGCAAAAGGACTCAACAGTCTGCAACAAGGACACACATGTCATCCTTTCGTACATTTATCAAACCAAACAAGTTGCAATCAACTGAAAAGAATTTGTTTTGTCAGACCTGCCCCGCCATGGGTCCCTAAGGAAACTGATTGAAGACTTAGATTCAGTAAAGTAGATCAGACCTCCTGCAACTTCCTACAACCCAGACTTCTCCTTTACATCAAAACTCAACCTCCATCCCTGAGACAATTCCTAAGAGAGATTCATCACTTGGCCAGGCTCCAGCCCAACCTCACTTCAGGTCAGCAAACACTGAGCTTGACATGGTGTTGGGTGCTGCTCTCAAGGCTGAAGGAAGAAGCAAATTCAAGCTTGGAACACTGAGTTGAGGAAGAACCAACACTCTTGGATCAACGCTCCAGGCAATTCAGAGCAGCTCTCTACTTGCACGACAGGAGTTGAAAAACCATCTCCATGGAGTGTTCTAGGAGCATGTTAAACTACAGATGAACTTTTAATTTCCTGAACATAATTTTACTTTACATTGAAAAGAAAAATATAAAAGCCCACGACTCAAACCTTTGTTGTGCCTGGCTTATCCATTCTCCCAGGCAAGAGGAACAGGTGCGACTGGCTTGCTCTGGTTAGCACTGGTGCCCTAAGACCCAGATACAGAATGGACTGAGTGATGCTAAGAGACAGGAAATCAAAAGTGCTGGCAGGGGCCATAGCCATACACAGAGACCACACCAAGTGCTCCCTGGCTGTCTGGTTTGTCTCTGTCATGAACCAGCACATGATAGTCAAGAGAGAAATGCAAACACCCCAAAGGGTCAAGCCAGAACTTGTCCCTGTCTCCCTGACCAACAGTAAGATGCAGAAGGCCCTGGGCGCTGGGCTATTAATACCCTCAACCTCACATGACCAGCATGAAGCCAGATGAAGGAAAACAAAAGCCTCGAGGCGGCTGCCCTTGAAGGGCAGGCACTGGGGCTGTGACTCATCACTGCATAGGAGGTGGGTCCAGGGGTGTGGGGAGTGTGGGCGGCCCTTGGTCTGAAATCCACCCAAACCCCAGACCCATGCGGCTCCTGTATCATGAGGGTGGCTGGTTTCAGTTCATCCCAAAACACCAGTTGCAGGACTAAGAAACCTCTCAGGGCCCACAATGGTGCCTGTAGGGGTCTGGAAGCCAAATGCTCTTTGGTTTGCCTGCGATTGTCTTCCCTAACTGAAGATGAGGAGGAGGATGAGGAGAAGGAGGAAGAGGTGGAGGAAGAAGAGGAAGAAGAGGAGGAGGCATACAGCAGAAAATCCATCTGCTGTCCTCCAGTTTATGTGTCCCCCACGCAGGGATCCAGCCTATCTCTGGAGAAGGTTCCTCTTTGCACTGCCATGTGGCTATGAGGTCAGGAGGAGGGACCCTGGAATAGGAAGAGGCCTGGCATTTGTGGTGGGGTGACCCTTACCACTGTCCTTCATCTGTAAGTACCTTCGGGTGCCTGCTCTCTCACACTGTGGTAGGGAACAGAGGTGTGACACTGGAGACACATGATCTCTTGACTCAGGGCACTCACTGTCCAATATGTGGTGCCAGTCATGTAGTCTCTGCGAGCCCCAGTTTCTCTAGCTCTAAAATGGAAATGAAGTCAGTCTACTTCACAGGATTTGGGGGGATCAAGTGAGATAAAATTGTAAATAGCCACTGTAAATACAAAACATGAGGCATGATAATTAGAAGGTATTATTTTCCCCCTCCTAAACTCCGGTCTTTTTGTGAGGTTTAATGTTGACATCTGAGGTGGGCCATTTTTTTCTGGAAAGGGTTAGGCAGTTAAGTGAGTTCAGGTCTGTGGGTTATTGAGGTGTCAGTGGTGAGCCCACTCTGCAGCTGTTTTGTGCACCAGCCATGGAGAAATGTGCAAGTGAGCAGGAGTATTCCAATAAAATTTTATTTATATAAACAAGTGGAGGACCAGATTTGGCCCCCGGGTTATGATTCACCAACTTTGGGTATATAACATAGAATTCAAGAGTGGAGATTCCAAAGCCATCTGCCTGTCTCACTTTTCCCCTCTGAAAATTATGTATCCTGATAATAACTGCTTCAGAGCTGCTGTGAAGTCACAACATTGGCTGGGTGAAGAATAGACTCAATAAGTTACCTTTAGCTTTTATCATAATGCTGAGAGCATTACTGGGCTGGAAACAGTGAATTTGCAAAGTATAACCAGTTGAAACATCTTTGGAATCCTTGTATCATAGGGATTGTGTGAGCTATCAACTGAATGCTTTCATGCTTTCAGATTTTGAAACCTCTCTCTGTCATCTTCATTATGTGTGAGATACATCTAATAGCTTCCTATCTTTTGATTGAAGCTAATACTGGCGCATTTCTAACTGCATAATTGCATCTGCCATGATGTCTTATTTTGCAATCAGAAAAGAGCATTTACTATGGCCAGTGACCAGGGAAAACAATTTATATGTAAGGCCTAATTTAATTTTCTTTGTAAAATTAATATGAGTGAGTTTCCATCCACTGGCTCACTTCTCAAATGCTCACAACAGATGAAGCTGGACCATGGCTAGAACCTTGAGTTGAGAATGTAATCTAGGTCTCCCACATCCATGGCAGGAACCTAGTTACTGCCTCCCTGGGTCTGTCCCAACAGGAACTTGGAGCCAGGAACTGGAGACAGGAACAAAGCCCAGGCACTCCCACGTGGGATGCAGTCATTCTAACTGCCAAAGTCCCCTCCCTTGATTGTCAACTACAACCCAAATCTGTTTGACTAACAAGGATATTGATGCTCAGAGAAGTCCAGTAGCTCACCTAGAGGTAGACCAGCAACAGCAGATGGTGGGGTTAAGGCTGAGACCAAACACATGTAACAGACAGGATGTGTTTGTGAAAGCTTAAGGATTTTAGTTTGTCAAGATCAATTAGGCTTGCCCCTCAGGCCAAAGTCTGCCCTAACAATAACAATAACTGTTCTGCAGAAACCAAATCTAGAAATGTTTTGCACTATTATGTTGTGGCTGATAACTAGCTTTTAACATTAGAACCCAGAAAGTTATAATAGCATGTTTATGATGAGGCTGCTATTCTGAGTAAACCATTAGGTTTACTTTCCATATCAATATGATTCTGCAGGCCCAGGCTGGTAGGTCGTGTTGTAGGGAAGTAAAGAGGACTTCTAGTTTGTTAAGTGCATTTCTGTGTTGAGAGAGCTGGGTGTCCTGGAGAGTGGATTTATGTGTAGCAGTTTGTTTACTGAGATGGCTTAGCCAATGGGATTCTTTGCCGCCAGCCACAAGGGGAACAGAAGAGAGGAAATGTCCTGTTCGGAAGTGGCTGTTTTCTGCTGGGCAAATTTTAGCCCAGGTAATTTGTGGCTGTGTGTTAGGCAGGGCAGCAAGGCACGAGGGACGAGGGAAGAAGGAGGAGGCGGGAGGAGGGTGCTGGGCTGCTCTTGGATTGCATGCTCTCATTATGGCGTGACAGGCTGTGCCTGGGTATGCAGCAGCAGAAATGGGTCTTGGCTCCTGCAGGAAGGGCTGGTAGTCATGCATGCTGAAGCCACATCCTGCCCTGAATTCAGCCCTGGCTCAGGTTGGCTTTGGAGACGATGAATTGGGAGAAACATTGAGTTGCGAGCAATGCTGGGTAGCAACTCTCAGAGCTATACCACAGTTTGGAATGCTGAGTAGAAGATGAATGGGTGGAAGCGAGGTTCCCCTCTACATTAATTTACTTGCATTAAAAAAAAATAAGTATCTTACTTTCTCTTTCCCTCAGTTCATTCTAGCAGTTTTCATATTCAAATTACTTCTCTGCTTACCATCTTTAGATGGTTTCCCTTTGCACTCAGGAAGAACCTGAGCCCCTTGCCATGGTTTTCAAGTTCTTCCCTGCTCTCTCCCAGCATCACTGTGCCCAGTGTTGCCCACCTAGACTCACACTGCTCTGGCTGAACAGCCTGACTTCAGTTCCTTGAATGGTTCAAGTTCATTCCCACATCCCAGCATTTGCTTCTGCCACTTCTCCACATTCCGTGGGTCTCAGGTGAAATGATGCCTTTCTGGAACTTAGGGGACCCTCCTTGACTATCCTGCATGAACCCCCTCATCACCATCTTTACCTTACCATGACTGCATTGTTCTTTGTCGTTGCACTCACATACCTCTGAGAGGATCTTTGCTTAGTTGTTGATTGCCCAATTAGGAAATAAGCCTCCAAATTGTTATCCTGTTTGTCACTATGCCTCTAGCCTGGCACTTGAGAAGGACTCAATAAATGCTTGGGCTTTAATACATTTGTCTTGAAGAATCAGAGAGTGTGACAGTTAGGAGAGACCTGGGACATCCCCCAGCTTTGGGTGTGGATCCTGATAGTCAAATGGCATAACCAAGGTCAATCATGCATCATCTGAAGTGTCAGGTTGTGTTCATATGGAGTCTGGTATCAGACCAAAGCTCCAGAAGCAGGCCTTGGACTTCAGAGCAAATTCTTTACAATGAGAAGGAATCTCACTATCCAGAAGGGCCAAGCAGCCCGAGAGCTAGAGTGACGCTGAACAATTGGGCCTTGGGAAGCATCAACAAAATGGCACAGCCTCCTGCCTGTAAGAGAGCAAGATCATACTGAGGCAAGCCAAGAAATTCAGCCAGAGCATCCCTCATCTTGCTTGGTGCAAGAACACTCTCCCCAGATTGCTCCATTTCCCGTGGCTATGGGGCTCTTCAGCTTGATGGGAAAAATCTAGGTTACTAAAGGCAGGAAAGCATCCCAGCCTCCAGGAGCCCCTGATGTGTATCATGAGCTCATGTACCAGGAAGGAGACCCTTGGTCACAGCAGGCAGTGGCTCTGCCTGCATCGGGGGGCTGTGTACTTCCAAGACCCTTATTTACCCAATAGATAACATAGATGACTACCCCAGAAAGTTCTATCTTGACTTTGAACTGGAAGTTAGGAGGGGAAACGGTCTCTGGGTATGTCAAAATTGGATAAATATTATCTGCAAGTGAAATGTCTCTCTAACTGAGGGAATTATAATAATAAAGGGCCAGGTTTGCATGACTTCATTGTATCGTCAGCTGGGAGAACCTTTGCCATCTTTCATCTATCACAGCTACTTTGTTATCATTAGAAGGAGAATGAGAGTGACAGAAGGAGAGAGAAACATCTGTGAGAGTGTGCTCTCATTCACCGTTTCACTCCCTAAACGTCCACACGACCAGTGTGGACTGGGCCACGGCCAAAGCTAGCAGGCAGGAGCCAGGATCTATCCCAGCTACTTTTGAGCTTAGAAGTGATGCCTTGCTCTCCGCACCCCCTTTTAAATCAGCCTGACAGTAGTCCATGCACAGTGATTTGGCTTACATTGAGCTCCCCCTTCTAGACTATGATTCTATGGCCGAAGATTACCTTGCGCCTGGCCTGTGACCTGCCATCATTCCACTTTACTTCAGTTATTTCTCATTTCCAGATCTCCATTCATGCCATGTGTCCCTGAAAGCCTTCTCCTTGCCTCTCCATTTATGGTCAGATCCAAAGAGGGACAGTCAAGGTCAGGTTCTGCCACTTCTGAGAAGTTACCACCAGCATCTCTGGACAGGACCACATTCAAGTACTCAAGTAGCTCGGCCTTGTCACCCAAGTTAGCCCCGGGCAACTGAGAGTAATGGCCAGTCCTCAGATGATTCTCAAGTGACTGTGGCAACACTGGGTATCTTTTTAATACAGAAATACCTCTCTAGGAATTTAAAAGCATTCACTTGCAGCAACTTGTCGTAGATACAGGTCTGACTGGAGGATGCTATTGATTTTCTATTCTTTGCCATTGTCAGTCTCTTCATTGGCACCACTGAGAGGCAGTGCCTGCTGATTCTAGGTCATATCCACTTAGAGGGTGGTGTCAAGTCCTCTCACTGACACCCCATGCTGGATGGAAAAAGTCTGCTGATCTGGCACTTGAAACCCAGCCTACCTGTCCAATTTGGCACATTCCTCTGAATGTTAAGCACCCAACGGTGCCTAAAAACCTAGATAGGATTTTAAAGTAAATGTATTTCTGGGCTTGTGGTTATGTATGTGTAGAATCTGATTCCGCAAAAGGAAAAAATGATATCAAATAGCTGTTTCCAAAATGGGATGACAAAGAAAATCAGATGGCAAAATAATAAAATAGTAACCTTGAGGTTTTATTTCCTTTTAAATTTCTATTTCTGGGTGTTTTTTAAGGTCTCCCTGAGTAATGTCCCTAAAGATGGTGATGGCAGGAACAGTAACAACAATTGCACCTGCTGAGCGCTCCGTATGTGCCAGGAGTTCATCTAAAGCTTTCCACGTGTTTGAACTCAGCTGAAATGCTCACAGCAGCACTATGGTCTGAATACCATTGTTGATAGCTTGTGTAGGTGCATGACTTTACAGTGGACATAGCAATACATGTAGATCAGCAATGCATGCTAAAATTATTATCATTATGTATTACTCTACTCTTTAATCTGCCCCTGTTTGGATGGGTGCCTCCTATCTCTGCAAGCACCCCAATACTTCTGTTGGGTTGGGTGATCCCTACTTCTTCCTTAGTTTCTGCTTCTGCATGGGCACCCCTTTATTCTGCCCTCCTAGTTGTAAGTGGGGGGCACCGGAATCCTTGCAGGACTGCTGGCCTGCATGCTTAATAATAACCGCAACAGGTTGGAATTCAGAGGGAGGCAGACTTTCTCCTCTAAACCACCAGTGACCTAGTTGGCATGCCCCGAGACTCCTGTTTAAGGGCCCAGCCAATTCTCACAATCTGCTATCATCCCTGGAAGTCATTTTCAAGTGGGGTCATGACCCCCCTCTGCTGACTCTGCTGTTGCCATAGGGGCTGTTGGCCTCCTTCCCCTCTCCCAGATATGCCCAGATGTTAAGACCCCAGTGGCTAGGCCACCTCCCCATTGCCTGAAGGCCACCAAGTGTGTGTACTGCTGCAAATGAGTCTAAGGTCACTGTGGCAGAGGAACCTGTGGGAAGGGCTAGGCCCCTCCTGCACATTGTGATTCACCAGGGGCTTGGCAACAGCATGCCCTTAATTTAAGGCATTGGGTTTAAACTTGAACCATTGTGCCATATTTCAGCTTTTCCTTTGCCAAACCACCAGTCAACTTAAGCTAAAACATGTTTTTTTGGAAAATGCTTTTAGGGGCAGTAGGAATGCAGTAATTTGCTGGAAACATTGGAGAGAACTCAGAGTGGTGATGGGGGAGAAAGTGAGAATGTGTATGGTTCCAGAGTGAGATGGGTTTTGCTTGCAGATGGCTTGCAAGCTTCTAATCTGTCCTTCCTCATCCACTTGTGCAGAGGAGTCAGTTTACTACTCAACTGGGGTCAGGTTCCCCACAACCTGCCAGGGCTTGAAGATGGCAGCTATGGTTACATGGAGGAGGGAAGTGGCAGGTCAAAGGTCATGCTGTCACTCTCCTGTGTGTGTGTGTGTGTGTGTGGGGGGGGGGTGTATGTGTGTGTGCGTGCGTGTGTGCATGTGCAGGCAGACATGTCTGATTATAAAACAGCAGGTTCCCTTCTGTTTTTAACCAGCCAGGCAACATGGTAGAGGGGAGAGAACACTGGACTAGGAGGGGGAGAACCCTGCTTAGGTCCTGCCTTTATTCCTCATCTCTCTCTGGCTGGGTGACCTTGCACAAACCCCTCAGACCTTTGGCTTCTGCTTTTTCAGCTCTAATGTGGACTAACATGCTGCTTCTAAATGTTGCTGATAGCCCAGCCTGCCTGTGTCCACCAAAGTAGAGGACAGGGATGGGCTCAGAAAACTGCACAGCAACAGTGTTGTAATCCCATAGTTGATGACACCTGGGACTGACTTTCTGCAACAGTGCTTTACCCAGCAGCTTCCTCCTGCTCATCAGATGATGTCATCTGGGATAACCTTGCATTCCAAGCCTTTTCTCAAGTCAGTCCCATTTCCTTTTCCGGCCAGTTAAAAATGAACAACTGTCACCACTGCTTACAGACTTCTTACTGTATATGGTCCATGTACTAGAAACTGTTTCTTTCAATTAGTCCTCACCATGGTCTGAGGGGTGCCAATCTCACCACTCCTGTTTGACAGATGGGCAAGTGAAGCTTGTCCAAGATTGTGTAGAACCAGCACACAACAACACCCTTAGCTGATCCATAGTTGTAAGCATACTCTACTGCTCTCTGTCCATGTCAAACAGACCCAAGATCCACCTGCCTCCTGCTCGTCTCCCTGGGTTCCATCCTTGTTCATGACCAGCTCAAGCCCACTTCATCCCTGAAGTCTTCTTTGGATGTGCTGCCTCCAATAGTCCCACCTGCCGAAACTTCATAGCTCCTCTGGCTCTACCACATCCTTGTACTTTTCAAAGTCTGTCTCATGAAGCATATTTCTCAACTCACCAATATTCCTAGAGAGCAGGGTTCACCCTGTTTTTTTTTCCCCCCCTGCAAATGGCTAGCTAGCATATATTTCAGATGTGCAGGCCATAAATTCTCTGTCACTCAAATATGAGCACAGATAATATCTAATATCTTTGCCCCAACCATAGATAGTCTGCAGGTGGAGGTTTAACCACTCTGGAAAGAGCTGTGTATGTTTAAGTCTTACTTTCTGGAAAATCAGCAACAGTACATTTTAAACCACACGTGACACGTCCCTATGCATCACCTGTATTTACCCATTGTACTTTTCATCCTCACCTAACTTCCCTGCTACTGTGATTATCCTTGTGTCTTGGTTTAAATGGCTAAGGGATAGATTTGCAAAAGTATCGTAGCAACACATATGGACCTTTGAGCCAGGATGTGGGAGGGGCTACCCTCTTGTCCATCATTAATTCCTGAGGGACCACAGGACATAGCCAAGAGGCTGCATTTAGAATGTCCTGCCTCTGTCTGTCTTTATCATCTAAAATAGAACAGTTGGGCCCCAAAGGAGTTTTGGAGCTGGTTCACAAATGTGGAGACTCATTGGCATCATCTGGAAGATGCTAGAAACACAGCAGTTCCCGGGTACCACCTTCTGTGGATTCAGTGAGGAGCTCTAGAGGTGTGCTCCTGTGGTCTACCAGGGGCCTCCAAGTGCAGCCAGCACTGACAACTGCTGGGCCACAGCTGGTGGGGGTCCCTGAACCTGCTTCTGCTTGACTTGATGCTAGAGACCCATCTTGTCCTGTGGTCTCTCTGTGCCCTCACCTCCTCCTACCTCACAGCTGGTTCCACCTCTGGTCTCCAGGCACAGGATAAGCTTTAACACACAGTTAAATTAATAGTGCATGATAAGCCATTGACAGAGGGTGGGGAAGGAAGGAGGAACAGGCACATAGCTTGAAGCCGATTAAAATGACATGCAAAAATACTACAGGAAAACCTTCCACAAAACATGTCAGGTCCCCAAAGGGGCCATGGAATTTTCTCACCACCCAATAAAACCAACTTTGAGACAGCAGTGCAGGTCAGGTCTTTCATGATCTGTGTGTGACTCTGTGGGATGGTGTCAGCCGGCAGGAAGACACAATTGAGAAAAAAAATTGCCTTTAGTTTCAAAAATGTGTCTTGGCTTTAAAGGTTTCAGATCTTCCTTTTTCTTTTCTCTCCCCAAATGGCCATCAAAATTGGTTTAGCTCTTTAGTGAAACCAAGATAGTACTGCAGCATCAAATCATCATTAGGTCAAAGTAGCAAGCTGCGGGGATAATTCAGTGGCAGGTTTCTTTAATTGGTTTAAGGATAAGAAGAGTATCAGAGAACTATAGTATGCTCCTAAGAAGGAAGACTAAACACTCGGTGCCTTGCATTAGCATGCTTTGAGTTATTTGTAAATATAACATATTATTTCTCAAATGGCAGAGGTCTCTAATGGTGAAGGGGGAACAAAGGGTCCTTCCCCACATTGGCTATTTACCCACTATTGTCAAACCTGACACCTTGAAAAGTCTTTGGCAGTTTCTCCAACTTTATCTCATTCAAGAGAAAGCACTCATGATGTAGTTCCCAAGTAGCTACTATCAGGAACAAATCCTGAGTTTCAGGAGGCCCCTGGGAAGCTGAGCTGAAGCCCCCTACACAGAGCAGAAAACCGGGACTTCAGAGGAAATGACTTGAAATCAGACAAATTGGGGACCTGACCCCAGGCCATTTGACTTTACAGCCTCTCCTGACACAAACTTCACTGTGGTAGTTGTAAGCATCACCCCTGAAGTTTCATATCCTGACCTCGTCATTTTACAATCTTGTTGAATTAGAGAAAGGCTCAAAGGTGCTGAGGTCTGTAACTGTGTGAAGTAGAATTTTTACTGTTGTGATTTTTGTTCCTTTGCTGATTTTCTTGTGCAAGAAAAAGGAGGTAACAGGGACAGCCACTTGGATAACAAGATCACAGGAAGACATTACATCTAGGTGCCTTCCTCCAACACTTTGAAGATGGAAACTATTCATATTCTTAGCAACAGAAGTTTCCAGATCTTCCTGGGCCCACTTCCAACCCCAGTGGATTAGTTTTCAGGCACCAGGAGGGCTGGGTGACCTCCTTCAACTGGCAGTTATGTTGAATGTTGGACAACATGGCCCTGTCACCCAGGGAGGGCTCCTATTTTCATTGCTTTTGCATTGGAAATAGGGCTTAGCTGGAACAGACCGATGTGCTCCTGTGTCTTGGGTTTGGTTCACAGTTCCTAACCTGCTGCCTGCAGGCCTGGGGCTTTCGGCAGCTGCAGGTCTGGGACTTTTGGCAGGCTGTGCTGCTTGGGCAGGTTAAGCCTGCATCCGCTTGGAGGACATGTGAATGATGCATGCCCCAAGCGGGTTTGAAGGTCATCATTCTGGCCAAGTGCTCACAATCATCTGACTCAATGACATGGCAATGACGAGCTCAGTACGGCAAGGACAAAGAACACCAAAACCATGCCAGTAACCAGAGGGGGAACCATTCCCTCCTGCTTTTGGAGCCTAAAACCCCCAATTCCAGCTGCTGCCTCCCAGGCTAAGTATTGACAAATGCACAGGGGAGCTTTGCAGGAAAAGCAACGACCAACCAGTGACTTGTAAGAAACAGTTCAGCTTCTTTGCTTCACTTCTTCCATCATTCGTATTTTTCTGAAGTTCATGACTCATTTATTTATGTATTTATTTTGAAACAAATAAATGCAAAGTGACAGACCTCTACCGACTAGTTGGAGGCCTCCGGTAGACAGGAAACTGACTGTTCTTAGCACATGGGGGTGGGGGTTGGAGGGAGATCTGGGAAAGAAACACAAAGTTGCTTTGAACCCATCTAGTCTTATGGCCTGAATCAAGAATGCCTTGTGGCTTACCAGAGTCTGGTGAAGCAGGACACGAAGTAAGAATAATGAGAGATGCAGGTGTGGAAGGCTTTTCAGACAAGCAGAGGCACTCACCTTGGGTCTCCCTTCCTGCCTAGGTCTTGTGATGTTGCTCCCAGAGCCCCATGGCTGGCTGCCCATGCCCACTTATCCATGCGCTGGGCATGGAGAGAGGGTGCAAGCTGGAAAGGGGCTGGGAGGGACATTTCATTGAAGGGTGCTGATTTGCTGAGGTATTATGGCAGCCCTAGTCTGTCAGGGTCAATATCACATACATTCCTGTGGCAACTACCTATGACCTTGAACTATGTCACAAAGAGGGTAGGTTGAGTCTATTTTCTGTTTGCCTCAAAAATTCTCAGGCAGTTGTAAGGAATTATGTTTTGGTGGGAAGATATAACTTTGGAACAATCCAGAGAGATGATTCAGCTAGACAGCCTTGAGACTCACCCGGACCACATAGTTAAACCTTCTGGAATCCAGAATGGCTGTGGAAAAGTCCAGTCTATTGAAGGCTTCCCCCAAGGTACAGTATCCATGGCGCTGTGTGTGAAAACAGGCACAGAGGTTACTCCCACCATGAGGAGGTCATTTCTCCAGAGCAATCCAGCTGGATGCCACCAAGCAAGCCGAAGACCCATCTAAAGTCACCCTGATGCTGGGTTTCTTTTGCACCCATAATGCCTATGCTGGTGGCAGAAGCCTTAGTCAGTGACTCCCGTGTTAACTGCTCCTTTTCATGACATGTTGTATTAGGGCCCTTGCTCTCTGCACACACTCATCTGTGAAAATTGCAAAAGCAGTGGCTTAGCCCTGAGGGAGTGAGAGCTGGATGTTATGCTGGGTCAGATCCTGCAGGCTGGCACCTGTCACATAGCCCACCTGTGCCTGGCCTGGCACAGAGTACCACTCTCAGAGTGATCAGCAAGATCATCCCAAAGGCTTCATGAAGAAGCAAAAGATGTTTTCAGGGCACTAGTCCCAGGGCTCACAGTCCCAGCTGTGTTCTGCACATTTGGGTGGTCTTGGTGTGTGTCACTGACCCTTTCTGGGCCCCTAATCCCAGGGGGAACAGGATATTCTCTGAGGTCCCTGCAGTGAGGGGAAAAACTTATGCAACTGCCTTGAACTCTGGTTCTACAAGTAAATGCCCAAGTAATGCCATATGCATGTGAAACAGCTCTCTGAAGTACTGCACACATGTGCGGTTTCTCTGTCTGTTGAAAGCGTATGTGTGGCTCTGAGGATGCCTTCTCTCCTCCTACACCATGCTGAGTAGGTGCTGTGGGCTTCGGCTGTACTCTGATCAGCCCTTCTGAGGGGCTACACCTTAGTGAAGTTGGAGGCTGAAGAGATCTCAGGACACAAGGAAAGCGCTGACCAGAGTCCAAACCCAGGACTTCACAGCCACACTGCGGAGACGGGCACATTTATCTTTACAGAGCATTTGGATATATGTGACCTTCCTGCGTGCATCTGTTAACTTCTGCACCCCTCTTGCTCTCTGGCCTCAAATTCTGATGGTTGGGGAGACAGAAAGCTGCTGCTAGATGCCCTCCACCCTCCCACCCTGCCAAGCTAGAAGACAGTCCCAACTGGCGGCCATGCCAGTGCCCGGCTTCCTGTGTGGGAGGCTTCTGGGGCAGCATAACTTTAATGAACGGGTTGATGCTCACCTCTTTAGTGCTGCCTTTGTGAACATAGATCCACTTCTCTTGGTGGAAATCTGTGGAGACCAAACAGTAACAAGAGAGCTTTAGGACTTTTAATGTGTGAGGATTTCAATACACTTTTCTTTTGTTTACTCTAGAGTGAAAACATTATGATAAAAACACAAGACTCTACTGACAATCCAAGATACAAATGCTAATTTCAGCAGGATATGGATCCTGGGCTATAAATTGTTTTGTCCAAAGCATTTGATGATTGGATTTACTGTAACAAAGTCTAAAAATACAAAACAAAACAAAAAAGCTAACAATGAGGTGCAAGTTTGTTTTAGATGTTAAACCTAAAACTAACAATGAGGCCATAAAAAAGAAATCAGAAACAAGACAGATGAGGAAGTCATCATACAGTAGAATGACTGAATTAATACAGCCTATGATTCCTGCTTTTTAAAAAAAGATTTATTTATTTTTCATTGCAAAGTCATATACAGAGAGGAGGAGAGACAGAGAGGAAGATCTTCCATCCGGTGATTCACCTCGACTGCTTTCTCAGGCCACAAGCAGGAAGCTGGATGGGAAGTGGAGCTGCCAGGATTAGAACTGGTGCCCACATGGGATCCTGGCGCGTTCAAGGCAAGGACTTTAGCCGCTAGGCCACCATGCCGGGCATACTTGCATACATTAGCTAGAAATATGGATGATAGCTACATAAGGAAAGATGGAGAACATCTCTTTCCAAACCACAGTTCAGAATAAAAGCACACTCCAGAGTTGTTTCAAGTGAGAACATCATTATATAATAATTATACAATCCTTGTCAAATGCAAGGGATAAGCAAGGAAAAAAAAAAGACCCACCACAGCTAGCGAGTAGCAAATGACTTACAAAGAATCCAATACAGAACGTGTAATCTTGCTCATAAAATGCACAGCCAGAGGGCTATCATGGTGGTTTAATAAGCTAATCCTGTGCCTGTAAGTGCTGGCATTCTAGCTGGGCGCCACTTCATGTCCTAGCTGCTTCACTTCCCATCCAGCACCCTGCTTGTGGCCTCGGAAAGTAGTGGAGGATGGGTCAAGTTCTTGGACCCTGCACCCTTGTGGGAGACCTGGAAGAAGTTCTTGGTTCCTTGCTTTGGATTGGCTTAGCTCTAGCAATTGTGGCTATTTGTGGAGTGAACCAGAAGATGGAAGATTTCTGTGTTAAGTCTGCCTTTCCAATAAAAATAAAATAAACCTTGAAAATAAACAGCCAGGTCTCTGTGTGCAGGGATCTGGGCAACCTCTGTCTGCAGAGTGTGCACTAAGTGCCTGCCCCAGGGAGGGGGAGGTTTGATCTCAGGCAAGCACAGCTCACTTTAAACAGCTCTCTGTTGACATTCCAAGCACACGGCTTACACTGAGTTTTGGTTTTGCTGTTCAGTATGTCCTTCTTTCTCTTCTTGGCCGCCACATCGTAGTTGAGGCTGTTGAAGAGGTTCTCTTTGTTGTACACCTCCTTGCTGCAGTAACTGTGAACAGCACAACAGAGGGTGAGATGGAACAGCAGGCTTATGAGAAGAGCTTGTCCTATAAATAGCTTCCGGGGTTCTAAAACACACACACGCGCGTCTCAACCAAAACAAAACAATAAAAGAATCACTCCACTGAAGTCTATACAGGCAACAGACTTCCCTGTTTCAGGCTGAGATGTTGTCATATTTGTGGGAAGCAGGAATGGGGGCTATGACTTCTTTTGAATTCCCTAACAGTGCCTGCCATTGTGGCTTGACACACAGCTCTGTGTACCGTTGGAGAAGCACAAGGCAGGGGTCGACACATTACTGAAGCCAGTGTGCTGAGCGGCTTGTGGGGGAAATGGGTGACAGCGCTGGTGACGTCACTTAACACACAGTACTTTCAATTTGCAAACGCATCACTCTGAGCATCGTAAAGAAAAGCCTGACTAAGGCAGAACTTCCCTGCTGTACTGTGTAAAGTGCGTCCAGGCTGCTTGAACTAGTAGGTATCTATCGTGTCTTTACCAAAAACAGACTTTCAAGCTTCATTTCTAACACATGTTGAGTGTGCGCAGTGATAGCTGCTGAGGATTCACACACTTCCTTAGCTAGCATTTGGCATCGGGCTGTGTGAGGTGCAGACCCAGGATGCTCACTCCCACAAGGCAGGTGCAGACCTCATCAGGCTGTAGGACTGAAAAGACATGGGGTGCATGTACCTGTCCAGTTGACAAGACACTGAAGGATGATGGCCAGGTTCAAGGCCAGCTGTGTATCCCTCTCAGCAGGTGAGCTATGATTTTGGGGTGGTTGATGAGTTCCCTGCACTATACACCGTAGCTTCAAGGTGCATCTCTGATTTCCACAGAGGTTACCATGTCCTTTAACCTCCATGGGGTACTTATGACATCGTTTATGATTCCAATTGGTAAAGTGTAAATTGGAGGGGGCTTTTTGTTATGCCACCTTTAAACTTCTGAGCACTGCCACTGAATTTAAAAGGTGATCTTACTTTTCTCTCTTTTTCTGGACATAACATTTGTTGGGTAAAATGAGCTGCACCTGTGATGCTCTAAGCCACTGCTATTGTGTGAGTAGCAGAAGAACAAACCGTGGGTTTGAAACCATTTTCAGGATGCTTCTGTGGCAACAGCATCTCTCAAGAAGCACTTCGGTGGGTTTAACAGGTCTCTTGCTAAAATGCTTGTAAGTAATTTTATATGAAGTGCTTTAGCATCTGCACCACATCCTTAGGGTTACTCTTTGGGCCTATGATGGGGACAAGCATAATGGAAAGTCCGTCATTTGTTGGCCTTCCCTCCTAGGGCTATGCTGCTTGCCATTTATTAAGCTTCCCAATATCATTAGCCTTCTCCTTTTAATTCAGGGAAAGAAGATATTTTTAGGTTTCAGATAGAATGTGTCCTCTCTCTGCTGAGGCATTTTTCTCAAACAAACCAAGGGTGAATGTTTGGGTCCAGTCTGTGTGTAACATGTGAGCCTGTGTTTGTCTACTTGAGTGATCATCGCGGTGCAAAACGCCTGACCGGTTGGTTATCTGCTCCAAGGTCAGCAGGGAGTGGGGAGGGGCAGAATAAAGACAGAACAGAACTGGGAGTCCTTGAGGCTGATCTAAGAACATGTCAAAACTGAGGAAAAGAGACAGGGATGGGATGAAGGCCACCGCACGTTCACGACCTACGAAAGTATCTGAAAGCCCATGCAGGAACATTCTGGATGCAAAAATCCCACCTGAGGGTTTATTGGGAGGAACCTTCGCACTTCCAGATAACAATAACTTATAACCTGCCTTTCTTTCCATCTCAACTTTTGCCAGTGGAAGATTCTGTAGAAACTTAGAGTTTGGGTCATGAACAGTGCCGTTCTCAGGCAGTTGGAGCATTTAAGTTTAGTCATGTTCTTTTCTAACTAAAAAGGCTCCTTGCAAGGAAATTGACTGCTTGCTTTTTCCAACAGAAGCGACAACCACCTGCCTGAAGCCTAAAGGATTCATTTCTACGAAAGACTTGACGTAATAGAGGCTGATCACTCCGTGGAGAAGGTAGAATAGTGTCACCAAAGAGAAGTGGCACACTCTGTGTTTGGGAGTAAGCTTTGATTCTCAGAGAAGGTTCTGGAAAGAAGGGCTCTGGGGTTTATTTCTGTTGCCTGCCTGCCTGTATATATTTTCTTTTTGACAATCCGATATTCAGTAAGATTTCAGTCATGTCCAGTTCAAGGAAATGAAAACCCAGAGGAAAACTGAGACCGAGACTTGGAAAAAGGAAAACCACTACCGTTTAGGAGTTGCAGAATTTCTTGATTTTTTTTTAAAGAAGCAAAGTCATCTCAATGAGGCTGCTTTCGTTTCTAAAACTTAACAATGCCACCAAGCTGTTCTTTTATAGTCAGTTCTTACAAATGTTGGTTTTTATATAGGCCTAGGTCTAGAATGAGCTCCTTTTCTGCAGCCCTCATCACCATGGAACACATGACTGACACTAAGATGACTTTTGAAAAGGTGGAAGGATTCCAAAAAAAGACCATAAGGAAGACCGTTTTAGCAGCAGATGAAGGAGGGAATGAAAATCAGTGAAGCCAGTTTCTCATTTTTCTCATTTCAAATGCAGTAAGAACCATTTAAGAGAGCCATATCCTTCCTGCAAAGACTTTTGGAATGTGTTTCAGAAAGCCTGTGGGAAAGTGGAATTCAGATATGATTTTAGTCCAAGAAATTGGAACGCATACATGTGAGGGGTTTCCATGAAGTTCATGGAAAGTGCATATTGTGAAGTTATGTAGGTAAATGTTCTTGTGCCAAAATGTTTTTTTTTCTTTTTACTAGCAGGTTTTGTGCTTTTTCATGATTTCTTTTGAATTCTCAAGTATATAAACAGATTTCCTCATACTCACAAGGTTAGCATCTGGCTGGCACAATGAAGCAAACAACCTAGTCTACAGGGCTCACTTAGGACAGTGCCTGGGACACAACAAGCACTCATCAAACCTTAACTATGATTTGTTTTTTTGGCCAGTGAAGTAAGGCACACTTCCTGGTTCCTGGTCCAGCCGTAGCGTACAATAAAGCAATATTAGGATGAGATTTTGATGGCAGAAGTGTAGACTTGCAGAAGCGTGGCCAAGGCTCGGAGGCTAAGGTTACCCATCCTGGGGGAGCCAAGGGAAGTGGGGTGGTTAGTTAGGAGGGCTAGGCCTCAACCACCACTTCTCGGAAGTGTTCTTGGATTATCCAATCCATGCTGACATCTTGCCTTGCATTCTTCATTGCTTCACTTAATTTTATCCACTTTTTATATTGTTTGAATCTCGGAGAAGTCCTGCTTTAGGCTTATCTTAACTCCTCTCATGGTCTCCAGTTGTGTTGAGATTTGCTGGAGGAGGACAGGTTGCTGGGCCACACAGAGAGAATGGCCAGAAAGGGTATGCCACTAAGGCAAGGCCACAGCCAACACCCACCTGGGAGCGCAGACTGACAAGCAGCGAGTGCGTCCTCCACGCCTCACTCTGGCTGGGCTGAGTGGAACCAGAGAGGTTGGCCAGGCCTCTGTAGCCCTCAGTTGTACAGTCCCTTCCTCTTCTCCAGAGGCCTGCCTTTTGTTTTCCTCTAACAGGAGCAGCATTCAACTTCACCTATGCAGGCAGGCACTCAGCCCAAACCTGACATCACCGAATAAAGAAACAGCGGGGATATCTGAGATGACAACCCCAGGCCTCAGAAGGCCAACTGCTTTTAAGAAGTTGGCAGGCTGCTCATGCTAAGCAGGGAAGGGATTGTTTACAATTGCTGCTGAGGGTTAGAAGGGGGAGGCGGGGAAAATGACCCTGCAAACAAACAAACAACCGGCTTCTTTGCTGGGAGACTATCAAGTGGTTCCTCAGCTCTGACTCATCCAGTGGCCGCAGGTGGTCACGGTATTGATCACTATTTTTGGCAATGATGATTGATGAGTGTGACAGCTCCAATTTGGAAGGTGTGAAACAGGAAGAAAGGAGGCTCCAGAAAGTGGGGGGTGGAGGGAGGACAAAGAGGGCGGGAGGCTACCTGATCCCAGCCTCATCTAAATTTGGAGGCAGACTTAAAGCCATCTCAGGTCTTCCATAATATGGAGAGGCACAAGGCCTTGCTTGTGTTGAAAGGAGATGGACACCAACTTATCTTGTGAAGCAGGAGGAGGGTAAGTGTTAGCACATGTCAAACAGAGGACACACCCTTTGCAGCCTCTCACTGCGCCCATCCCTACGCCTCCCTGAGAAGGAGCAGCTTGGAGACTATGGGGAGGCGACTCAGTGGGCCATCGCTGCACCTTTCTGGAAGGGATCTGGCCCTGTGCACACAGAACCAAAGGGGCAGCATATGCCATCAGCACTGCTTTGGAACAAGGAGGACAGATGGCAGCTCTAGTCCCTTTCCATTTTTTTGTTGAGGAAGATCAAATGAGGTCTAATTGGCAGCTATGGTAGCCTCAGCGTGGTCTGGAGACAACAGTGGGTCATTTTGTTTTGCTGTAAATAAAGGACCTGCTTTTCACAAGAAATCTCTACGGGAGTCCCCAGACTGGTTTTGGACTGCCTCAAACCAGCTTGGTCTCTAAAGGTTCATCAGTTCTCCAGTCTCTCCTGACCAAATCCAGGGTTAAATAATTTGCTTGTCTTTATTGGGAGACAAAAGGAATCCGATACATTAACAAATCACAACTTGCCAAAATAACCAGTTTCTTGATGCTTTTCTTAACATCAATTGCCAAAGCTTTCTCCAACTCAGAATCAGCAAGTAAGTGGGAACCTGGCCCAGTCATAGAGCCCAATGGGACGTCAGCCTTAGGCAAAGGCAGCTGGAAAAGAAACCTGGGTGACTCTGTGTCCCCAACCCCACCGGGAGCCCCTTTCACAATCGGCCCACCAGGGAGTCGCTGTGAAGCTTAGGGGACCATGCACCATCAGCGAAGCTGAGCAGCGAGTTTAGGGATCTCAGACCTGGCCTCAGGTGGGCCCTCGGTCCAGGCGCTCACGGGTGCCTATGGGATTGGGGTGGCTGGTTCTGCTGAGGACACAGGTGCAAGCGCTGGTCCTCTGGGAAAGCAGTGAGCTTCACCTCCGCCTCCTTCCCCTCCCCCGCCCCTCGCGTCACCACTGGTCCTCAACTCCTGCAAGAATGCGCCGCTGCCCCAGGCAGCAGCCGGTCAGCCATCCTTCCCTGGCTTCTCCCCCCTCCCTGCCTATTCTGCGGTCGCCCGCGCGAGCGTGGGAACAGCCCGGAGGCGCTCCTGCGTCCAATCCCGACACCCGACTTGTGCCCACCCCGCCTGGGGCGCTTGGTGCTGGGCGCGCTTCACAGCGTGTGAAAGGTACTCGGCCCACTCGCCTGTGCCCCCAAACGTGCAAATGGTGCGAGGCAGAGGTGGGCTCTGTGGGGTGGTGGTGGTGGCCTTAAGTTGTGTGCTTTTTGGGGCGTCTGGGGACAAGATCCGCGGCTGTCAGATTCTCCAAGGGAATGGGGTTCCGTACGCAGTTATGTCCACTCAGAGACCTTGACCTTGACCACCAAGAGAAACCTGTCTCCGGTATTCTGGTATCCTGTGCAGAAATCTGGGCAACTCATTTCCCCTGGGCAGGGCCCCCTTTTCTTCCAGTCCCAGACTTGCCCAGCCCCAGTTAATCTACTCCCCAAGCCTGGCCTTAGCGCGGCTGGGGCCAGGTTGTTTTGCGGAGCTGGAAGTGGGTCGCCTCACCTGCTGAGGTCGCTCACCAGGCTGCTGCTCTTCTCATCCAGGAAGCGCTTCCAGCCATCGGCCGTCTTCACCCAGCTCTGCCCGGGGGACCGCCAGTCCTGCCCGAGGAATGGCATGGCACCAAAAAAGAGCGATCGCGAGCGATGCGCCGGGACGGGCTGGAAGACGGCACCCGGCTGACGGCCTCGGGTGGACGATTGGAGTGCTGGGCCGGAGACCCGCAGAGGGCTGAGGGCTGGGGCTGCTCAGCCGAGACTGTGCGCGGGCTGGAGGCTGGCGCCGGCACCAGCAAGGATCGCAGGGCGTAGGACTCTGAGCGTTGCGCGGCTGGCCGGGCCGCTCTATTTATCCCGGGCCTCTGGCCCCGGCTCTTTGTTGCCGGAAGAGCAGCCTGCCCTTGGCCCGGCCCCCGCCGGCCCGGAGGCCACGTGGCTTTGTTTATGGGCTCGGCTTGTTTTCCGAGGCGCCCGCGGCTCCGCTCGCCTCGCGGTTGCACAACCGCGCGCCCGTGGAAACTCGCAGCGGAGCTGCCAGGCCAGCTCTCCTGCCGCCCCCAGGCCCTGGCAGCGCTGCGCGTCCTCCCCGTTCCCAGCCAGGGCGCAGCTGCCGCGGCCTCGAAAGAGCCAAACCTGCGATCGGGAACCCGTGCCCGGAGCTCACGCAGCTTTCGGGCCGGCGAGGAGCGGAGGCCAGGGCCAGCTCTTGCTCGGTGTTGCTGGGGGCTCAGCCACGGGGTCTCTCTCACTGGCTGCCTGCCCCTAGGGCGACAGGGTCGGAGTGGGGGCAGGACTAGCCAGTCCTCGCGCTCCACCGCCAGGAGCTTGTCATGAATGCTGTCAGGCCTGATCCTGGTGGGGGTGTTGGGCGGCGCTGGCTGGCAGTGGAGGGCAGGGGCCGTCCCTGATGCTACCCCGAGCGCCTACGCAGCGTGGCCAGTGGGGTCCCGCAGTAGGGCGGCGGGGCTGGCCTGCAGTTCCAAAAAACCCGCTGTCTCCTCTCCCAGCACCCCACTGTTCGACCTCCGCTGGGTGGTTGCGTCCTCCCAGGGGAATTTCTGGCCGGAGTTTTGTTTTCTTTGCTGGAGAGCCCACTGCGGGACCCGCGAAGCTTGCGTTTCAGGGAGCAAGCAGATTGTTCCCACCTACCTACCCTGGTGTGTGCACCCTCGTGGAGTCACCCTTCACGCCCTCGAGAGGGGGTGAAACTCGTGGAGGGCCCAGCGAGGGCCACATGATGTGCTTTGCTTTTACTTTTTGTTTTACTTTTGGTAAGTGTCTTTCTACAGAATGGAACTGTGTGCGAACCAATCCTGTTCTCTGTCATCCTAGGCCCAGAGTCTGCCTTCTGTGAGTGTGTTTTGTAGGATGAGTGTGTGGCCACCACAGGCTGAGCCAGGTGGCTTCTGGCCCTTCTCTGCATCCCAGGGAGCCGACTGCACAGCGCGGTGGCAGTGAAATAAAGCCCCTTGTTCAAGCATTATTTTTCCCCTGGCTTCTCCCATGCTCTGTTCTCTGCAGCCAACCCCGTCTCCTCCTGCACTCTGCCATGTTTAAGGCTCAGAGCAGCTGCGGAAGTGGGTTGTGTGCCCCGTGAAGGTGCAGGTTACAGGGAGGAGAAGTGATTGGCAATAAAGCCTGTTTGCAAGTAGCTGGGGCTTTCTGCTTTTCATTTCTCACCATAAATAATTTATGAGTAACATGGTTTTTCTGGACACTGTAGGAGGGCCCAAACAAGCATTCAAGCTAGATGGGAGGATGACAGGTCTGTCTGGTGAGACTGGAGAGGCTGGAGAGAATGGATAGCTTCGAGGAGGTAGAGTTATGGAATGCGATTATACAAGATGAATGTTAGTTATGTGTCCAGGGACCACATTCCCATGGAGCCCAGAGAGGGTAGAAGATTTGAATTCTAATTCTGCTAGGATAACAGACTGCCCTTGTATGAATGACAAATTCCTGGGCCTTTGTTTACTTAGCTGTCTAGAGAAAATGGAACAAATGACACTCATCGTTCAGTGCTCCGATTCCTCCTCCTCGTTAATGGTGTTAGGTGCTCACAACACCGTTGCGGCCTCCAGGGGGACAGTTTGTACTTCTTGGTTCTTGATGTTGGGCTTGGCCACATGACTTGCTTTGGCTAGCAGGATGCTAGTGAATGTGATGTGGGCAGAGGACAGTGTGTGTACTTGCCTGGCTGGATTTGACCTCTAATGAATCCAGCAGCACCACTGCTTCTCCAGTGGCCTGAGTAACACCATGTGTCCTGAGATGTGATACGTCAGTTGCTCTATGGATATGTTAGCAAGAACTAAATGTTTCTTGTTGAAGGCCATTGGAGTTTGCATGGTCCTTCTGTTACATAGCATCACTATTTCAATAGGTGACTTCTGTAAGGGGCTGGGTGGCTCATAGTAAAAAATCCTTTTCTCTCTCTCTTTCTGATAGCAAAATTTTATTCCTTTCTTCCCTCCCTCCATTCTTTCTTTCCTTTTCTTTGTCTCTCTCTCCTCCCCTCCCTCTCTTTCCTTCTCTCTTTCTTTCCATCCTTCCTTGTTTCCTTCTGGTCTTTTTGTTAAGAACTAATATCAAGAAACCTCATTTTTTGGCGAGTACTGTGGTTGTCTCTTCCTATTTCTCAAGAAAAGGGGATGAATGGGCAGGTGTTTGGCTGCAACCCACATTTAAGTGCTTGGTGAAAGTCCCAACTTCATACCTTTTTATATTTTTATTTTTTAAATATTTATTTTTATTGCAACATCAGATTTACAGAATGAAAGAGAGACAGAGAAAAAGATCTTCCATCCGCTGGTTCACTCCCCAAGTAGTTGCAATGGCCAAAGCTGAGCTGATCCGAAGGCAGGAACCAGCAGCTTCTTCCAGGTCTCCCATGTGGGTGCAGGGTCCCAAGTGCTTGGGCTGTTCTTGACTGCTTTCCCAGGCCACAAGCAGGGAGCTTAATGGGTAGTGAAGCAGCCGAGATTAGAACCGGCATCAATATGGGATCCCAGGTGTGCAAGGTGTGGGGGCTTTAACCAGTAGACTACTGCACCGGGCCCTATTTCTTTTATTTTTTACTTAAAATTTTTTTTTTAATGTGAAAGGCAGATTTACAGAAAGAAGGAGAAAGGCAGAGATATCTTCTGTCTGCTAGCACACTTTTCAAATGGCTGCAGTGGCTAGAGCTGGACTGATAAGAAGCCAAGAGCCAAGAGCTTCTTCTAGGTGTCCAACGTGGTTTCAGGGGCCCAAGCATTTGAACACTCCTTCTCTGCTTTCCCAGATAAGTAGGGAACTGGATGAGAAGTGGAGCAGCTGAGATATGAATCAATGCCCATGTAGGACACCAGCGTTGCTGGTGAAAGATTAGCCAGATATGCTACTGCACCGGCCTCCAACTCTACTTCAGATTTTAATTTTTTTCTAATGCCCACTCTGGGAGACAGCAAGTGGCAGTTAGTTAGTTGAATCCTTGGCACCACTAGGGAGACTGGGCATGACTCCCCCCTTCTGGCTTTGGCCTGATGCAGGATGGTGACTCTGGACATTTTGGGGGGCGGTCAACCAGCAGATGGAAGATCTTTTTTCTCCCTGTCAAATAAAAAAAAAGATGGATATTGCATTTTAATCTAGGTTGCCTCTGAAGTGTGATTGACTGCCTTAGACTTTGCCTAGCATGAAAAATTGAACTTGACACGTTTCTGAACACATGATTCTTACTAGGAAGCCTTGTAATACTGGGTCCTTCAAGATAAAGAATGTGCTGGGCTAGGTCCAGAATAATTATGTTCACATCATATGTTGGCCAGACTTTACAAAAAGACTTGATATCATAGCTGAGCATTTGAGAATACCCAAAGGCAAACTATCAGTGTTAGAGTTTTAGTCTGAAGACACACAGGCAGATGGATGTAGGAATTTCCCAAGGCACAGGCTCGTCAGGACCCAGAGCAGCCTGATAGTTTGGCCTTGCCCACAGTGTGGGCACCATGGCTGTGAGCTCCATGGCAGAGATGCTGAGCCACTATCTTTCTGCATAGCTTCCTGAAGTGGATTGCCCACTTGCAGGCTGGCTGTTAGATTTTGCACATGTACTTCCTCTCTGTAGGGCTGAGAGCTCGCTGATTGTAGGACTGTGTTTGAGCAATATAAGAACCAGTACCTAGTATGGTGCATGGAAAGCAATGCATAAATAATTCAACAAATGTTGCTCTTGAGCTGACAGGGAAAGCTGTTCTTCCCATGTTGTCACCTAGTGATGTCTGATTGTGCTTTGGACCTAGCAAGATGGAGAGGAGGGTGGGCAGGCAGCTGCAGTCCCCCCCGCTCCGGTGTGGCCGCTCCTCTCATTGGTACAGCCTTAGCAGCTATAGAAGAAAAGCAGGCAACCAGAGGGAGCATCTCAGAAACACCATGTGGGTGTGCAGTTCCTCCGACGGCAGGTGCCAGCCATGCCTAGGACACTGTGCCAGGCACTTGGCGAGAACAATCCTCTTCAGTCTCACAACCTCTAAGCTCAGGATTTTTCTTCTTATTTTACAGATGAGGAAATTTTGGCTTGGAAAGTTTAAGACACCTGTTTGAGACCAGCCAGAGTGATAGAACACAAACAGCCTCTCAGGTCTTCTGATTGGAACTGGTTTGATTTGGTTTGACTTGTGGCTCCCCACTTATGAAGCTGAAGAATCCTGGGCAAGTTACTTAAACTGCCTGTGCCACACTCCCTTCAATGATAGCACCTACCTCAGTAGTCGCTGTGAGATTTATTGGGGCTAAGGCATAGATGGAGTACTTCTAGCACTGTCAATCTCAATGGTTAGTGTTATGGAGTGAAGTTTGCATTTCCCCCTTTTACTCTGCTGAATCTTTCTCCATTTTTTTTCCTCATTGAACTGTAAATTTTCAGAGCAAGGTGTATAGCTCACTCAGCTAATGTCCAGATGTGGTAAATCGTGTCAGTTGGAGTAACGGAATGAGAACACTTCAGCAACCGTGGAAAATGGAGTTGGAAGGTGAATTTATATTGCATAAAAACTTAAAAATTAAAAAAATTCTTTTTAATATTGTTTGCATAATTGAGAGGGATGCATGCCCATATGGGCTTCTGATTAGGGTGGGGAGGGTCAGGTATGGAGGAAGGTGGAGACAAATGTTCCAGAGTTTTTTCTCCTTTGTCCACAGGGAAGGAAGGAAGGGGGCTGCTCCTTATCGTCAAACTACACTAGCCCCCAGGGATTGGGATGGTTATTTGATGATGCCTTAGGAGTCCTAATGTGGGAAAGAGTGTTCTGAAGATGTTATTTGAGTGGTTTTGATAGTTCTGAGAAGTTGTTGGCTTCATTGCTCCAGGGTTGGGATCTTTCCAAGGTCCACTGGTTGACAAAGTCCACGTTAGTGCATCTGCAGATCCAGGAACATGCCGCAAAGCTTGGCCAGGAGACTTGTCCAACCTGTTTTGTTTTCCATCCTCTGACCAGGCACTTGATGTCCCCTGCTGGCCTAAGTGAGCTGTCTGTAATGTCCCCTGATAGGCATCAGCAACTGAGGAAGCCCAGACCTGCCTGATACATGCACTTCAAGGTCGGACAACACATCCTGTGATTTTTGCTCTGTGGCCAGGAGAATCTGAGTTGGGGAGTGCAAAAACTTTCGAATCATGCCTAGGAAAAGTCTTTGAAACATTTGCAGAAAAATATGTATTATGGAAAAAATGGTGCGTGAATTTCCAAAAAAAGTCTCTTTTAATTCCATTTTTTTCCACGAGCTTTAAAAAAGTACCCTCATACAATGAAGTGATGGCTTGCATACTATCAGTTACTATTTATTGCACTTGAACCATGGACATGGCCTTATTGTGTATAACACGTAGACAGCTTTATTTTCAAAGGAACACACAGCCCAGATTTAGCTTGTCCACTTCTTTGTAAGACTGTCTGGAGCAATTGCAGAAGGCGTTGTGGTGAATACGAAGTCCTTGGTTGCTTCTTAACCAAAATGACCTTCATTTATGGCTTTGGCTGGGAGACTGACTACTTCCCACTGAAATGCAATGGTATTTTGTTTTTTTCATAGTTTCTGAAAGATTTTTTGGTGAAAAATACTTATCAGTGTTAGCTGCAAGCTAAAAATAACTAGCTTGTTGAATGGGGTGGAGGTAGAAGCCCCCAGATTTGTTGAAGTTAGAGTGAATTTTATAGAGGAGGAGCTAGAGACAGTGTGGCAAGCTCAACCCGTACAATGTGTGCTAAGGAATGTATGCTTAATGTCATAACAATTTGCATATGACCTTACACCCCATCTGCCTAGGGTGGGGCCTCCTTGCAACAGTGTGAAATGCGTCTGTGAGGTGTGTTTGAGCAGGAACTGCCAGCTGTGTGTTATTTTTGGGACTCCGGCTGCCACAAGTTCTGCCAAATAAATTAAAGCCGGTCAGACATGTCACTGAAAATATGCTCATTACTTTAATGAGAATCATTTGGCATTCTTCAAATGGGGGCCTGATTGAGTTTTTTTGAGAGAGGGTCAAGGGCATTTTGCTAGAATCCTGCTCCTTTCATAGCCCGATTGTTCAGCATTCATGGAAATTCTTTTTTTGTTTGTTTTATTATTTTTTTTTTTGTAAGTAGCAAAAAGGATTGGGGAGACAAGGCTAATAACTTTTGCATAACACAAAGAAATGAATGGAAAGGGCAACATTCAAAACAACAGGCCAAACTTGTGTGACTTTTCAAAAAAAGGCATAGATTTATAAAGCAGGATGTTGAATTGGTTAAGCTCAGTTTTGTGTTAAAATCGTTGGGATGGATGCAAAACTTTCAATATAATATGAGAATACTTCGAAGCTCTTGGAAACATGAATGCGAAAGTTTATTTTAGTGCAAATAATTGAAAATTCGTGCATATACAATCTCCATGAGATTAAAAATATTTATTTATTCAAGAGAGAGAGATAGCTTCTGTCCATTTTCCAAATGCCTGCAGTGGCTGGGGCTGGGCCAGGCTGAAGCCTGGAGCGGGCAGGAGATTAAATGCAGGTCTCCCCAGTGGGTGGCAGTGGCCCTGTTTGGGCTCCCTCCCAGGGCTGCTTTCGGAGGCAGCTGGAGTTGGTAGCTGGGCTCTGAGGCCCAGTTAGGCGTCTCCATAAACTTTCCATATATTTGGCCAAACCCAAATGTATTCTCCCTGTGAATGTTTGAAGGTCCTTGGTGTGCATGAATTTCAGCTTTGCTTTTTTTGGGGGGGGAGGGGCAACAAAATAAACTTAATCTTTATTAAGTTTATCTTTTAATTTCATCTTCTATGAGCTTTTTGAAGTATCCTTATATTAGGGTCTGAAATTGCTTAAAGCTAGCCCATCTATAACCCTTCAAATGGTATCTTAAAACTGAAAAATTCTTAATTTGTTTGAGAGTGATCAAGCTACCATGTATCAGTACATTCCGTAAATCCTCACATGGCCCAGGGGTGGGGGCTAAGCCAGGAGGCGGAAACTCAAGCCAGGAGTTCCCCACAGGCGACAGGGACCCACCTACCTGTGCCTTCACCTTCTGCTTCCCAGGGTATGCCTTAGCAGGAAATGGGAATTAGGAGCCAGAGGTGGGAGTTGAACCCAGCTACTCTGATGTGGAAAGCGAGTATCCTGACCCATGTCTTAACTGTGAGCCCAAAGGCCTATCCTCCAATGGTGCCCAGAATGGTTGAATTGTAAAATTTGGTCACAAAAATGGAGTTACTTTGGTTCAGGCCTGCATAAGTTGGCTAGCGTGTTCTTTATGTTTCTGTACAAAATGCTTTACCAGTTTCTTGCTTTTGGGGCCTTATCGCTAGACTAATATGCTCTGCTAACAATTCTCAGCTCCAAGAATCAATATTGTATGATTTATTCATTCATTGTTCCTATGACTGCCTCCTGTGGCTGCCCGAGCCTACCCATTGTCCCCGCCCCCCATGGCAGCTTCCTGTGGTTGCCTTGGCCCACCCACTGTCCACCCATTGCTCCCAGGCAGCCTCCTGTGGCTGTCCAACTCACCTGGTTCCCATGGCTGTATAACTCACTTTTTCTATAAAAACCCATCTAATTCTCATCTCAGGGTCACTCCGAAGGAAAGGAGAGCTGATCCCAGGCTGTTGGTCTGTTTGCCTGCCTTCTCAGTAAACTTTGCTGCTTTGCAGGATTGTCTGGGCTGCATTTCTTAGAGAGAGGCTCGGCAAATATCAGTTCTGAAATTTCTCACTTGCCAAAATAGCTGAGATTGAAATTCATTTAGATAATGTGTCAATGGCGTATCTATGTGTTATCAATATTACCTAGATAACTTGGTAAGTTGGCATATTTATTTCCATTTTATAGATGAAGGGACTGAGGCTCAAGTATATTGAGCATCTACTCAAAATTCTGCTTAAAATCATAGCAGGCCTTACAGATGGCCTGGTCCAATTCCCTCCTTTACCCATGAGAAGACTAAGACCCAGAGAAGGCACTTAGGCTGGGCTCCCTGTAGCCCTGAACACAGAGCCAGTGAGTCACAGACACTCCTGTTGGACACTGATGACAAAATGAAGAGGACTAGAATATTCCATTACTCTTCCTGTCATGACCAGCATCCTTGAGAAATGTAAATTTTGAAATGCAATTCAAGTTATTTGATTTACACATTCCAGTGCTTGGGTTTTATCGGGACTTCTCATCAAACGAGTTTGATTCAAAGAGTGCAAGAAAAACAAAAACAACGACTGGGGCTCCTCCAGAAGTGACTCTTGACATTCTATCAGGGTCTTGGAAAAACAGCAGATTTGAAACATCAGGTGGCCCGTCAGTCCTGCTTGTTACTACTGGATGAGTTGTCATCGCTGCATGTTTTGACTGGTTGACCCCAGCGGCTGCTGAAGCGTTCTGTGACTCATGGTATGCGTCCTCGCTCGAGTGAATCAGCTCCTGATTTGTCCAGTCCCCGAGAAGTTGCTGAACCTGGTCAGTGTCCCGTTTTTCACATTTCCACACACATAGGTATTAGAGATGGTTGTATGGGTCTCTGATATCATTGATTGATGAGTGAGCATTAATAACAACCATTTCTCATTGGGAAACTGAAAACCACAGTTTCTTCTCCCTGCAACACCCCACCCCCGTTTCCTGGGTGGTTTATCCATTTTTTAAAATGATTTATTTATTTTTATTGCAAAGTCAGATATATAGAGAGGAGGAGAGACAGAGAGGAAGATCCTCCGTCTGTTGATTCACTTGCCGAGCAGCTGCAATGGCCAGAGCTGAGCTGATCTGAAGCCAGGAACTAGGAGTTTCTTGTGAGTCTCCCACATGGGTGCAGGGTCCCAAGGGTTTGGGATGTCCTCGACCACTTTCCCAGGCCACAAGCAGGAAGCTGGATGGAAAACAGGGCCACTGGGACCGGAATTGGCGCCCATAAGGGATCTCAGCATGTTCAAGGTGAGACCCTAGCTGCTCGGCTACCACGCCGGGCCCTGGGTTATTTATTTTTGCTTGACACAGTCATCCTTTTCATTCAGAAGGCTAACTCTGGTGAAGGTATTCTTCTCACTGCTTTATCCCTGATGCCTGGCACTTGTGCGTTCTCAGTGTATGTGGGATTGAGTTTTCAAGTTGTTGCCTAGCAGCATGACCCATGAACCACAAAACATTTTATTGCTGCTCTTAGATGATTCAATAGAAATAAAAAGAAAACGAGCCCATGATTTCTTTTAAGCCACAGGACATTCATCTCAGGAAGCAGACAGTAGTTTAAAAGGACGGAATGTTCACCTTCCCATTCGGGCTGTAGCCTGAGAAATGAAATCCCTTCAGGGACATAGCATTTTCAACTGGACTCCACTGTTGATAGTAATTTGAGAAATGATTTGATCTTTTTACCATCTGCTTTGATAAAAATTGGATTCCATAAAAGCTTGGCTGAAGGCCTTCACATGTTGCATTTATTGAAGACCATTTTACAGGTAGTGAAATTTATTATAGAATATCATTCATTCGTTATCTAAACACAGAAACATTCTACCCTTGCTGAGTTCTTGGCACTTTTTAAACCCACTTGGGAAACAGGAAGAGGAACGCTTGGCCCTATAGAGCTTAAGGGTGTAGGAGGGAGGAGGGAAAGAGACCCTTATACCTAAAGGTATGTAACATCTGCAGGGAGAGGTGTGGGCAGGGAATTATTAGGATGCCCTCGGAAATAAACCCAGGCTAGCCACGTCAGAGGAGGCTTCCAGGGTTGGTGCTGAGCTGTGTCTTAAAGATCTAGCAAATGGTGGTGAGGGTGGGTGTGGGTGGGCACTGGGGGCAGACCAGGTAACATGAACAGAGGATGGGAAGGCAAGAACAATGGAGTGTGAGGCAGGGCTTGGACCTTATCTAAGGGGATGGGTTCCACAGAAGAGCTTAAAGCGATGGAAAGCAGTTGCTCCCCATTATCCATGCGGGGTTAATACCAAGACCCAAGTGAATGCCTGAAACTGAAGAAGCTAGCAAACCCCAGATCTTCTCTGTCTTTCCCTATGTATGCATTCTATGATGAAGTTAAATTTAAAACTCAGGCATGCTAAGAGTAACACAGCAGGGCCTGGTGCAGTAGCCTAATGGCTAAAGTCCTTGTTTTGCATTCGCTGGGATTCCATATGGGCACTGGTTCCAATCCCGGCAGCCCCGATTCCCATCTAGCTCCCTGCTTGTGGCCTGGGAAAGCAGCAGAGGACAGCCCAAAGTCTTGGAACCCTGTACCCATGTGGGAGATTGGAGAAAACTCCTGGCTCCTGGATTGGTTCAGCTCTGGCTGTTGTGGCTGCTTGGGCAGTGAATTAGCAGATGAAAGATCTTCCTGTCTATCTCTCCTACTCTCTATATATATGACTTTGCAATAAAAATAAAACAAATCTTAAAAAAAACTTTAAAAAATGAAAAAAAATCATAGGAATATACCATAATAAAAATTATGAGAATGTGGCCTCTCCCTCTCAA
Source organism: Ochotona princeps (assembly GCF_030435755.1). Taxonomy (NCBI): domain Eukaryota; kingdom Metazoa; phylum Chordata; class Mammalia; order Lagomorpha; family Ochotonidae; genus Ochotona; species Ochotona princeps. Next base: position 14,395,108 of record NC_080840.1, on the reverse strand, counting down.
GATATGTTATTCAAACTGCCTTGTTTGTTTTAAAGATTTATTTATTTGATAGGCAGTGTTTTACACACATACTCAGAATTTTTTCATTTGTTGGTTTACTCCTCATATGGCTATAATAGTCAGATTTGGGCTGGTCCAAAACAATGAGCCAAGAGCTTCTTTCAGGTCTCCCACAATGGTACAGAGGCCAAGGACTTGAGCCATTGTCCACTGCTTTCCTAGGCACATAAGCAAGGAGCGAGATCAGAAGTGGAGGAAGCTGGGATTCATACTGGCACCCATATAAGATGACAACATTGCAGGCAGCTACTTTACTTGCTACACTGTAACTCCTGCCCCAAGATATCTTACTATACTATCCTGAGTGTTCTTGTGCTGCTGTGAAATGATGCAATACTTATGAGATGCAATGAGGTGAGATGATGATGTAAGTTTGCTAATGTAATGGTAGACTATGAATGACCCTACTTAGCACAAATGCTGTGAGAGTCAGTGTGACAAGTGTGGTGATCACTAACTGAGTGATCACTAGGCAGTGTCTACAGTGTGGCAACAGTGGACGAAGGGATGGGTCCTTTCCTGGGTAGGTTGGAGTGGGGTGGTGAGAGATGTCATTATGCTAAGCAGAACAGAACAAGATTTAAAACTTGGAGGCCTGGTGCAGTGGCCTAGCGGCTAAAGTCCTCAGCTTGAACACCTCGGGATCCTATATGGGCGCTGGTTCTAATCCCGGCAGCTCCACTTCCCATCCAGCTCCCTGCTTGTGGCCTGGGAAAGCAGTCGAGGACGGCCCAAAGTCTTGGGACCCTGCACTCATGTTGGAGACCTGGAGGAAGGTCCTGGCTCCTGGCTTCAGATCGGCACAGCACCGGCCATTGCGCTCACTTGGGGAGTGAATCATCGGATGGAAGATCTTCCTCTCTGTCTCTTCTCCTCTCTGTATATCTGACTTTCCAATAAATATAAATAAATCTTTAAAAAGAAAATATTTAAAACTTGGTTCCAGAGCAATGGCCTAGTGAGTAAATCCTTGCTTTGCATGCATTGAAATCTCATATGGGTGATTCTCCACTTCCTGTCCAGCTCCCTGCTTGTGTTCTGGGAAAGCAGTAGAGGATGGCCCAAAGTCTTGGACCCTGCACCCGCATAGGAGACTCAGAAAAGTTCCTGGCTTGTGGCTTCGGATTGGCTTAGCACTGGCAGTTGCAGTCATTTGGGGAGTGAGCCAACAGATGGAAGATTTTTCTCTCTGCATCTCCTTTTCTCTGTATATCTGCCTTTCCAATAAAAATGAATAAATCTTTAAAAAGCTTAATGAATTATCTATTTCTGGAACATTCCATTTAGTATTTCTGAGCCATAGTTGACCTCAGATAACTGAAACCATGGAAAGCAGAACTGTTGCCGTTGAGGGAACACTGTGGTCCCAAGGGACAGGAGTGTGAGGACAGAAATCTACTAGGGAGGAGGGATGGATGTGAGAAGTATATAGCAGGAGGCTGGAGACAAGTTAGGAGGATGTTGGATTTTTAGGCAGCAATTGGTGAGCACCAGGATAGCCAAGGAAATCTGGGATGGAGGAGAAATGTTTGAGAGGCAAACACTGCAAGACTCAGAGATTGATGGGATACAGGGCGAGGGGAGGGAGACGGAGAGGCCGACACGGACGGCTGGATGGAAGACAGAGAGCCAGGCTCCCTGTGTCCTGCGGGAGGCCTTGCTTCCACTGGTCTTAGGGCCCACAGCAGAATGAATTCTGCGTTTCCTCTGTCCCCCAGGAAGTTGCTGGCAGCAGCCTTCTGAATCACCCAGGTCTGTCCAAAGGAAGTGGCAGGAGCTGAACTTGGTACCACGTTTGTTCTTCCCTTGTTGCCTTTTCCCTGCTAAGGGGTTTGCAATGCTCTGAAATATAGTCCTCCACATGCTTTTTCTTGAAATGTCCAAAAAAGGTCGTCAATCAATCAAACAATCTAGCTTTCTACAATTAACTGACAAGCTTTCTTTAAAAAAAAATAAGCAGAGAGTGAAATTATTTAAAAGGCAAATGAATGTATTGTGAAAATTTATCTCTTTTTAAAAATTCTATTTATTTATTTATTTATTTATGTTTTTAATTGTTATTTTAAAAGATTTACTTATTTTTACTAGAAAGGCAGATTTGCACAGAGAAGGAGATATAGAGAGAAAGATCTTCTGTCCACTGGTTCACTCGCCAAATGGCTGCATTGGCCAGAGCTGAGACAATCTGAAGCAAGGAGCTAGGAACTTCTTCCCAGTCTCCAACACAGGTACAGGGTCTCAAGGCTTTGGGCCATCCTCTGCTGTTTTCCAAGGCCACAAGCAGGGAGCTGGATGGTAAGCGGGGATGCCGGATTTAGAACCAGTGCCCAATATGAGATCCCATTGTGTGCAAGGTGAGGACTTCAGCCACTAGGCTACTGTGCTGGGCCCTAAAACCCTTTTAATGCTGGCGCCTCCTTCAGGACAACACCTCCCTGGGTGTGATCTTGGTGGAAGGTCATGCTCACTTCCACCTTCAGGACTTAGAGGAACTAGCTCTTCTCCCTTCTGGCCTGCGCTAGCTGGGGAAAGGCATGTGATGTGAGTGTGACTGGGCCCCACTGTCCTTGGGGAGGACTGGAAGGAGATTGGCGGCTCCATGTTGGGGGCATTCCTTCAAGCTGACTGTACCTGCCTGTTGCCGCTGTGGCTTTTCAGCAGCCCTCTCAGGTCCCACCTGTTTTCACCTGTCTCTGCAGCCATTTGTGGATGCTGTGGCTCATGACATTCTTTCAATAGGAGCTTTGTGCTTGGAGTGGGCATTTGGCATAGTTGTTGAGACAGCATGTGGAATGCCCACATCCCTTCTCAGAGTGCTTGTTTCCATGCCCAGCCCTGCTTCTCCTCTCAGCTTCCTGCTAATGTGCACCATAGGAGGTAACAGGAATGGCTCAAATATGTGCATCTCTCTCTACCATGTGGAAGATACGGATTGAGTTCCTGGCTCCTGTTTCATGATTCCTAGTTCTTGGCTTCAGCCTAGTGCAGTCCCAGCTGTGGCAGGCATTTGGAGAGTTGAAGCAGTGGATGGAAAATCTCTCTAAGTCTGTCTTTGTATTCCTTGAAACAAAAACAAAAAAATTTGTGCTTAATAGAGCCAAGGCTGATTTCTGTTGCTTGCCGACAATGAACTTGGCTAGGCGGAATTTTTTTGTAGGAAAGGGTTCCTGAGACTGGGTCACACAAACATTTACTCTCTCCTTCCCCCATCATTCCTCCAAGCTGCTTTAGTCAGACGTGCTTATGTGTGTGTATTAGGGCCAAGGGCTGACTTAGACCAGAGAGCATGATTTGTAAGTATTAGAACTTACTTACCAAAAGAAATCATCTACGGAGAAATCTGGACAGCAGCCCAGAGAAGGGATTACTGCCTTGCTCAAAACTGGCAGATTTAAAACTACTCAGACAGATGAATGTTGAGCTGTCCCTGTGTGAAAACAAAAGAGGAAGACCTGAAAAGCATTGAGCATTGAGCAGGAGAGTTTGCTTCTAAATCCTTGGTGGGAGCTTCAACAGGGCAGCAACGCTGAGCCAGGGCATGGCCTCTGGGGACACTTTGTGATTTTGCCTAAGGCATATGCTCTGTTATAAGCAATTCCTAACACTGGTGCTTCAGAGGTGGCATTTAGCTTGAAGGCAGGGGAAGGGCAAAAACAGTTACTGTGAATGCCTACTGGGTGAATAAGTTTTCACCGACCTGTGATGTGATCCTGAGAATCACCGACCTGTGATGTGATCCTGAGAATCACGATTTTTTTTCCCCCTGGTCCTTGTTCCACAGAGATAACAATTCAAAGTGCATGCATTGCACTTGAGAAGCACCATTTACTTAACAGTGAGGGAATAAACAAACATTCACGAGTGGGTGTGGACTGCCTCACATGGGGATATAGCCCTTTGACCATCAAAGAGTTCAGGAGCCTGGAGCTTTTGAGTCTCTCTTGGCTGCAGGAGCCCAAGCGTTTGGGCAACCCTTCTCTGCTTTCCTAGGCACATTAGCATGGATCTTCATCAGAAGTGGAGTAACCTGGAGTAGAACTGGTACCCATATGGAATGCTAACACCCCAGGTTGAGGCTTGACCAACTACGCCCTGACCCCAGCCCCAGTGGATTCCATCTTATTGCCACAGTCCTCATTTTCTCAAGGAAGCTGTCATGCCGAGGCTGAGGTAAAAGCAGAAGAAAAATTGTCAAAGGGAAAACTCAGGAAATTCTTTTCTCCCAGCATACGTATGGCAACATCATCTGTCGTAGATGAGGAATTGTTTTCTACAGACACAGCGCAGAATTTAGTTGTCACTCTATCTTTTTCAGCTGCTGTCATCAAATTATAATCCTGTGGGATTTGAAGTAGCCCTGCAGGCATTTATTCCTTCTCTGGAAAGTTATTTAGGGCTTACTGGGTACCCCACAAGGCCCCTGCCATCAGTGAATTCAGGAGAAGGGAGATGTCGCCTGGCTGACCAGGTGTTAGCTGGGCACAGTGTGAGGGCATGAGTGTGAATCCCAGCTGTCAGGGATTAGTGTGTGACCGTAAGTTTGACATTCTGCTCTTGAGAGTCCTCCTGAGTAAACATAATTCTGACATAACAGTAACTGTCATTCATTCAGCAAATGCCGTTGAATGTTTCCTATGTGCCATTACTAGGACTTAGTGATGCAAGACTGGTGGGAGAGGCTGGCATTGTGGCTTAGCAGGGAAAGCCATTGTCTGCAATGCCAGAAGCCCAGATGGGTACCAGTTCATGTCCCAGATGCTCCACTTCTGATCCAGCTCCCTGCTAATGACTTGGGAAAAGCAGCGGAAAATGGCTCAAGCACTTGGGTCTCTGTCACCCACGTGGGAGACCTGAATGAAACTCCTGGCTCCTGCCTTCAGCCTGGTTGAGCCCTAGCTTTATGCTAGGTGTGGGAAGATCTCTCTCTGTCTCTTCTCTTTGTAGCTTTGATTTTCAAATAAATAAATATCTTTTAAAAATTGGGGGTGGGGGAGGAAGCTCCTTAAAGAAAACCTTCAAGCCCTGAAGAAACTTCTCCAAAGCAAAAACAAAGAAACAAAAAAAACCATAAAAACCCAAAATTAAACGTATTCTGAATAGAAACTACTTCTCAGATGCTCTCTTCAGTCATGGCATTTTTGGTCTAGGAATCTACTTCATAGCTTGTGAGAATTAAATGACACATAGTAGCTGTTTATGGAATGTTGAAGATTGTAGTCAATTGTTGGGGAGACAGATTCATTGCAATAGCATGAAATGCTTGGTGAAGAATAGCAGAACATGGAGAAGGAAGAGATTCATTCTCTAAGAAGCAACTAATGGAAGAGGTCCAAGAAGAGGTGACTTTGAAAGAGGGGTCTGATTGCACTGGGGAAAGGAGGGAATGCTTTTGAGAAAGAGGACAAAGTCATGCAGGAGTGAACGTGGCCTTGGTGTCTAGGAAGAAGTGTTGAACTCAGGATCCTGGCTGCCTACAAGGAGACCTAGTGGACCAGCAGCTGTAAGTTCTGGGGTAGGTAGACATCAGAGAGTCAATGTCCAGTGCTGGAAAGAAAGGACCAACAAGAGACTGACAATACAGAAATCTAATTTCTTCTTCTTTTTAAAGATATATTTATTTTACTTGAGAAGGTTACCGGGAGAGAGAGAGAGTGAAGGAGAGCTGGAGATAGAGAAAGAGAGAAGCGCGCGCACGCACACACACACACACACACACACACACACACACACAGATCTTCCATCTGCTGGTTCATTCTCCAAATGGCTGCAATAGTTGGAGCTGGGCTGATCTGAAGCCAGTGGCCAGGAGCTTCCTCTGAGTTACCCACATGGGTGCAGAGGGCTAAGGCTTCGTGCCATCCTCTTCTGCTTTCCCAGGCCATAAGAAAGGAACTGAACTAGAAGCGGAACAACCAGTGCCCATAAAGGATACTGATGCCATAGGTCGACCCCAGTCTCATTTCCTGAGCACATGAATGTGCTGGGCTCAGGGCTGCTGCTTCACAAACAAAAGGAATGAGCTCATAGTCCAGGGGATACAGTGGTCTCTACAGGCAGGGTGGCTGATGTGTGTCATGGAGGTGTTGACCTCTCCCGTGATGGCCCCGAGAAGTGGGTGGCCAATCTTGTTCTCAGTTGGGAGAACCAGAAATCGAATGATTTCCCCAGAGTTTCCTAGTTGAGATATCAGTCCAGGTTTCTGCAGGACACATGGTACCATCAGATAGTGCAACTGACAAGGGCTTCATACAGGACAGCTTTCCACGGGCAGGGCAAGGCAAGGGGAGCAGCCCAGGATGGTGGAGACAACCCAGGGTTGCTGTGTGTGTGTGTTGGGGGGGTATTTGTATCAGCCAAGCCTCCAACCTTCCCCTTCTCCCCTTTTGCCATAAAACAAACACAAAAATCCCACTGTGCAGAGTGTTCCAAGATGCAAGCTGAGCTGATCTTATCATGTGTCCCTAGCCCAGTTTCACCTAGATGAAAGCAAGGCCTATTAAAATATCTGCTTATAGGTTTTATGTGAGAAGCAGGCTGGAGCAACTAAGCACGAAACACTATTTATTGTGCTTGGAATCCTGAACAGCTGGAGAGTCTTGCAGAATTTAGACAGTTGTTCGTAGGGACATGGATGTAAGGACAGGGTTGATTGTCAGACCCAGCCTCTGCAGCTGCCCCTTCCCCCAGGCAAGGGATTTCTTAAGTCTCAGTTCTCCAGGGCAGTTGGGGACCCAGTAGGGAAGTCAGGATTCTTTGGTGTGAGAATAATTATCACTCATTACTTGGTTGTTTACAGTGGATAATGCTCCCCCCCAATCCTTACGTATGATGTGCATTTTTTGTCAACTGATGTAGAGTTGATGAACAGTGTGAGGGTTGGGTACAAGTGTACTTCCTGTCCTGGGATTGGACCTGGGTGCTTAGCACTGCCACCTCCTTCAATGCTGAACCTCACTCTGTATTGTAAAGTTTGCAGTTCCTCTTGCCCAGCTCTTTATAAAACATGATGGGTTCTAATGTATGTTTTCCCCTTGGGGAGGTGGAGGACGGGATGTATTCCTGCTACCTGCCAATATCTGTATCAGATATTATTTTTTGCCTATTCTCTAGGTCTGATCTTCAAGGTGGTTTAGGGAGGTTTTTTTTTTTTTGGAACTCCCAGGATGGATAACAGACTTTGTTTATGTGGTGGCTATGGCCAATCAAGAGAGATGTTGGCTGGTAAATGCGTTTCAGCTCCCTTTTGTGGTAACAGCTCAATATTAACTTCCAGAAAACTTTCCCCTTCCAAATTTGATTCTGACAGGGCTGTTCAAAAATGATCCTCCTTCTTCCCTACTGGGGTTGTCAAGTAAGGAGGCTTTGCCAGTTACACAGTTACTACCTTCGGGTAAAGTGATTGGTCCGTGACCTCACCAGGGCCAATTGCTGCTCTAGAATTGTAAAGCTATATTCCCAGAAGCTGTGTTTCATATGAGCATTGGGTAAAGCTATCTGTATTAGCAGAGGGACAAGGTGGGACATGGAGTGAAGCAGTGAGGAGAAATGGGGAAAGAGTAAGAGCTCTCTTTTGAGATAACCATGTACATGCAGTTCACCTTTGAAGTTCTCAGTATGTTCACCACCATCTAGTTCTAGAGCATTTCCTTCACATGAAAAGGAAACTCCGCAATGTTTAGCAGTAACGCCCGATTTCCTCTTTCCCACAAGCCCCTAGGAATCACTGGTCTTTTGATACCTTTGTCTGTCTGTAAATTTCATACAAATAGCATCTTGCAGCCTTTTGCCTTTGGTTTTGTTTTCTTTCATTTAATATTATGCTTTCAAGTTTGAAAAATGCTATAGCATGTGTCAGGACTTCACTCACTTTATGGCTGAGTATCCCACTGTAGGGGTATATTACCCTGTTTCCCATTCGTCAGTTGATGGCATTGGCTTCCTTTTGGTTATTATAAATGTTGTTATTGCTAAGTTTATAGAGCTTTATGCAACTGTGATAAAATAACTTCTGCAGTGCTTTGTTAATTTCTTTTTTTGAGAGGCAGATTTACAGAGAGAAGGAGAGACAGAGAGAAATATCTTCCAACTGCTGGTTCACTCCCCAAGTGGCTACAAAAACTGAAGCTGAGCCAATCTGGAAACAGGATCCAGGAATCCCTTCTGGGTCTCCTGTATGGATGTTCAGGGTTCCAAGGTTTTGGAACTTCCCCTACCCATGTCCAGGCCACAGGGAGGGAGCTGTATGGGAAGTGGAGCATCCAGGACATGAACCAGCATCCATATGGGATCCTGGCACATGCAAGGGGAGGATTATCCAATTGAGCCACCACGCTGGGCCCAATTGATGTCTTATATTTCCCACCAGATTATAAACTTGAGTGTAGATAAGCCTAGACAGTACCTTTCCCAATAGGTGTTCAGTGATTACATTTCTGCTGAGTGAATAAGTGTAAGACATGGGAGTATAAGTCCAAGTTACAGGCAGGGAAGCTGAGAGAGGGATGATTCAGTTGTCCAAGTCGCAGGGTACAAACAACAGAAACCAACTTTCATTGATTGGAGAAAAGGAATTTGTTGAAAGTTTAGTGGGAATGCACAGAATTGGCAGAAAAGACCTAAGTCTAGAAAATGAACTTGAACATAGGAGGCAAGGTTATAGCTTGGGCCATGGCTGAGACTGAGTGTGAGGTCATCTCAGGAGGTCACAGCTGATATCCTGAGGGGACAGAGGACACTCCAAGCTCATCATAGACTCTGGTTCTTTCTTTCAGTGCTTCTCGCGTCACCTGGCATGCCTTTTTCCTTGGTGGGGAAAGAGAGGGAGGGAGGGAAGGAAAAAGACAAATATTCCATCTGTTGGTTCATTCTCCAAACGGCTGCAGCAGTTGGGGCTGTGTCAAGCTGAAGCCAGGAGTCTATAGAATGTCTTCCATGTTTCCCATGTGGTCACTCAAACTATCTTTGGTTGCTTTCCAGGCACATTAGCAAGTGGCTGGATTGAAAGTAGACCAGCTGGGTTTTGAACTGGCAGTCATATAGGATGCTGGCATCAGAGGCAGCAGCTTAGCATGATATGCCGCAGTGCCAGCTCCATGTTATCAGCTTTTGATTTTAAAGTCCATTGCAGGGAAACTGAGTACCTGGCCCTTTTGGTTTCTGTAGTTGACTTGGCTCTGCCTTATCAGGATTCACAATGAGGAATTCTCTAGAGCAGCAGTTTAGTGTTGAGTAGAAAAGATATAGAATTTTTCCTCTGGTAATAGGTAGAAAGTGGTCTTTTCAAATGGAATACATGATGATTGTTTGATAGCTTCTGAAAAAATGCCCAGTTTTCCAAGCCTTTTCATTCAGTGAAGCCTTGCCTTATTTTCAATTTATTCCTCACTTTCAACGTCAGGTGTCAAAGTTATGGCAGGTCATCATGCACTCAATAGACTTATTGCTTTCGTATCCCCTCCCACCTTTTGTCTTAAAAGCCAGTCCTGTCAGTACACAGTGCCCCCTTTAATGTCAGCAGAACTGACTGCCTTAGAGAAAGGCAAATGGAACCAAACCAAAAACACCCAGAAAAACCAGACCAAACTAAACACTGTGACTTCAGCCTCTGGCCTTGCCAGGCATGCAGGTTTTGGCAGCAGCAGGGAGTTCCCTGCTGCTTCAGACATTGAGCATTGACCCCCACCACCCGCCCCCGTCTGTACCCAGCACTGTCTTCTGGCCCAGCAGCTTTGCTATGGAGAAACACCTGCCTTGGCCTGATGAGTGCCCCCAGGACTTCGCATGAGTGAACTCCCTGTATTATTTCTCTATCATCATCTCAAGGGACAGCCACCCTGGGCCATTCATCTGGTGCTCATGGAAGCAGAGCTGTTATTCCACGTGAGTGGCCTCATGCTGAACTAAGCAGTCTCTGATTAGATCAGGGGGAAAAATGTGCCTGCTCTGCTTGTGCCTTGGGCAGGTGGATAATAAAGCCACAGATTTATTCACAATCACTAAGGAGATGCCAAACTACCTGTATTCAAGCCAGGAGACTTCAAGTTTGCCAGACTGGACTGTAGGGTAGAATATTCCAGAGAAAGAGGCCATCTCTGATAATAGAGTATTTGAGCTGGAGGGGCCTTAGAGAGATAGAATCCAATTTCCAAACCCCCCACTTCCCAGAGGGGAAACTGGAAACTAGAGGGGGTAAGGTGACCACTTGGGGTTCTGTAACTCAATATTGGCCAGGTCTGGACAGAACCTGTGTCTCCATTTCTAAAATGGATACGTTAAAAATAACAAAGTATTCTGTGAATCACAAGCTTGTTACGACATCACATAGAAAAACCTGTGGGTAAGCTAGACTAGGGATATGTAGCAGAATTTGAGCAAGTGCTTCATTTTGTTTTCTGTGCTTCAATTGTATCACTTGTGCTGTGATAATAACATTAAATCCCTTCTACAGGTCGTGTGAGGATTAGCTGACAAAATGCATGAAGAAAAAAGCAAAAGCTTGAAAATTGCATGGGACAGAACTTGGAACATTGTATGCCTCCATGCATGTTAGCTGTTCTGTTGGTTTATTAAATATCACACCCAGAGCTATATAGTAACTGTGTAATGGAGGCTATCATATCCAGATGAGGGGATACAATGCAGTATGCATCTCTACTTCCAAAGATGGACTCCTAATGAAACTGTTAAATATATCTTGGCAATAGGATGCTGGACTCTCTGCCATTGTCCATGCCCATAATGATGGACTTATGATTGTTTATGAAGAACTATACTATTGTAATAATATAGGGGAATTCAGTGAGGGGAGGGGATTTGGAGAGGGGGGTAAGGGAAATCCCAGTGCTATGGAACTGTATCATAAGATGAAGAAAAAGAAGAAGAAGATGATGATGATGATGATAATAATAATAATAAAAATAAGGAAAATATTAAAAAAAGGTCACAGCTAGAGTTAGGCACTGCTACTTTACTGATACATCTAAAAGCTTAATTAAGTGATTAATATGCTCTTCTTCAAATTTCCTGATGGGTAGAGAAATTTGTCCAAAAAAATAAGGTCTTGCTCTCCTGTTTGTACTGAGTCCCAGAAACAATCTGGAGGGATAGTGTGGAGGCTGGGAGCTGGCCTGTGGGGGCTTTCTGCACACATAGCTGTGGGCCTTGTCCATGGATGTGAACTTGTTTGCAAACCAAATGCTGGTAGTGATTGGCTGGAGACTGATTTCTTCTTCTCTCTGGGTATCACCTTACTTAACTTTAAAATGGCAAATTGGCTTGTTTTATTCAACTCCAGATGTCTCTTTAGAAGGTGTGGGCATTGGGCCCGGTGCAATGGCTCAGTGGTTAAATCCTTGCCCGGTGCGTGCCAAGATCCCATATGGACGCTAGTTCATGCTCTGGCTGCTCCACATCCCTTCCAGCTCCCTGCTTGTGGCCTGGGAAAGCAGCCAAGGATGACCCAAAACCTTGGGACCTGGAAGAAACATTTGGCTCCTGGCTTCAGATCGGCTTAGCTCTGGCTGTTGGGGCCACTTGGGGAGTGAACCAGCAGATGGAAGATCTTTCTTTTTCTATCTCCTTCTCTGTAATGCTGCTTTTCAGAAAAAAAAAAAAAAAAAAAAAGTAAGTCTTAAAAAAAGGTGTGGGCATTGGGCCTGATTGGATTATCTGTTCCCTTGGAACAGTATACAGATAGTCTTCAGCTTCAGATAATCCAACTGAAGTTTTTTTTTCTTGTGTGTGTGTGTATGTGTTACAATACATATAACCACTCTATTTTTCACTTTTGTACAGCAGTCAATAAATTACATGGGATATCAGTACTTGACACAAGAGGTTTTGTGTCAGGTGAATATGCCCAGTGTAGGCTGATGTAAGTGACCTGAGGACATTTAAGATCTATTAAGTAGTTGAGCTATGGTGGTACATAGGTTAGGTAAATTGCATACATCTTTTGTGTGTAATATTTTCAACTTACAACGGACTTGTTGGGATGTAACCTCATGACAAGCTGAGGAACATCTGTAGTGTAAGTTAAGCCTGTGGACTATAAAGTTCAATACCAGACCTGAAGCTTAAGCAATTTGTCATCTGTAAAATGGGAATGATAACACCAGTTCCTTCAAGAGTTGATATGAGAATGCTTGCAATGAAAGAATCATGACTGGATTTGAACTGTAATACTGCAACAAGGTGGAGGAATCCACCATGGGGGGAGAGCATGGGGAGTGGTTGGGGGAATCCCAGAGCCTATGAAACTGTGTCATAAAATGAAATGAAATTAAAAAAAATCCTATACTATAAGCAAAATAGAAAAAAAAAAGAGTTGATATGAGAAAAGTCAGTTAGATAACGCAAATAAAGTACTTAGCACTATTTCCGGCACCCCAAATTTCCTACTTACAAGTGCTAAATTTAATAACAGCCGAAGTTTTTGCTCCTGAACAAAATCCTTCAATTCTTTTTCTGAAGTAAAGTACACAGTTTTGGCTAACAGAGTTCCAATAGGTTGAGTGCTGGTTTATCACAAGCTGACTGCCCTCCTGCGCTGCTCACGTTTGTTCGTGACCCACACTTGCGAGGGACTGCTGAGCATCTGTTGGCACTTGTCTGGAGCGCATTCATTCTGAGGGAAGGAAAAAAAAAACCCTTTGGTTTCCCACGCTCAAACCACTCGGTCACTTGGTCAGCACGCTCAAACCACTCGGGCAGGCCAAGCTCCGGGAGAGCAGGCTAAGACAATATCCCATCAGAACTGGAAGCAGCATCTTCGGAACAAGAAAAATACATCTAGTCTCATATTTCATCTGAGTGCATCAGGGAAAATGTTTTTCTTGGCAATGAATAAAAAAGAAGCAATCTACCCATCCGCCCCAAAGTAAGAAATCATAATAAAATCTCCTGTGAACAGCCATTTCTAGTAACTTGGATCAAGAAGATGTGGGTTCAAAGTCATGCATGGAGTATTAGACGTTTCACATAAAACAGCAAAGAACGTGGGGAACTTGGTTAAGGATTTGTGGTACGTTAATGGGCTGAATTTATGCTTTATAAGAGTCTCCTTCTCATGACTTTGTGAAGGAAAGGCAGCTATGGAAAATGCTTTTCCTTAGCCTGCTCAACAGCCCAGAGCTGCAGGGGATGCACAGGTGTGTGTGTGTGTGTGTGTCTCCTTGGGCAGGAAGAGCAAGGGAGCAAATAAAGCTGCTCAAAAGCCCCTTTACACAGGAAGTGAACTCTGAGGTTTTGCCACTGGGATTGATCCTTCTAGAAGAGAAGTCTTGGGGTAGAGGGACTGCCTCAAGACAGCTGATAGGTTGTAGACCAAGCAGTCTGCAGCATACTGGTAATGAGATCATGAGTATTCCGTGGTGGTCAGTTTTCCTTCCACAGCCTTTGTCTCTCTGTAAGTTCCTTAGCCTTGACTCTTGCTGTCTGGTGACCGCTGTTCTTGCTGACCACCTCAGACCCCAACACTGCCCCCTTCTAGGTCTCCTAGGTCTTTTTTTTCCTCTTAAATTTTCTGTCCTCACCATTTGCTGCTTGCTGGTCCTCTGTGAGGGTGGCAGGGGCTCAAGTCCTTGGGGCATCTTCTGCTTTTCTCTGTGTGTTAGCAGGCAGCTGGATAGGAAGTAGAGCAGCTGAGAGCAGTGCTGACATGGGACGTGGCAGTTGGCATGGTGATTTTATTGTAATGACATGGTAATGATCTGAAAGTCATTGCCAGATGCAGCCTGCGGTCATATTGGTGTTTTTTTTTTTTTAAAGCTGGTTTTGGTTATGTCCCTGGAAGCTGTTGTCTGCACAAAAAGGTGCTGTGGGTCCTGAGTCGTGTCCAGGGGCTTGGCACATGTGGGACTGCAGTACAGATGTCTGCAGTCCTCCTCTGTTCTCCACAACTCCCTGCCATGTCATGATTGACCTGGCTTGGGTCACGGGCCCATTTCCTGATGCTGTTCCTTCATCCAGAATTCTGATTTGCCCCATCTCTGAAACCCTTGCCATGTTGGGAGTGTGTACTGTGCCCTGGCTCTCCTTCTGGAGAAGTAGAATTCCTCCCACAGTGACCTGTAGTATGGCCATGCCCGCCTCTCAAAGATGCCAATGTCATACTCCCCAGAAAATATGAATATGTTGTAGCAGCATGGGGCGGGGCGGGGCAGGGGAGGAGGGAGGATGGAAATGAATGTTCCATTTGAATTAGCGATGTTCATTAGTAGGCTCTAAAAATAAAGCCAGTTAGCCTGGCTAATCCAGGTGGGTCCTGTGGAACCATGGTGCCCTTAAACAGGGAAGAGGAAGCAGCAGAGTCAGTAAGAGACATGGATTTGGGAAGACTTGTCTGGTCATCCCTGACATTGGAGATGGGAGGGCACTGCTGCCTACTTAATGCAGGCAAACCCTAGCAGCTGGCCAAGGTGAGACAACGGCTGCTCTTCTAAAGCCTGGAAAGAGGCTTGTACTTGGTTTGGTTCTGGGAGCCCCATAGTAGACTTGTGGTCTCTGGAGCTGTGAGATGGTAGCTGGTGTTGTTTTAAGCTCTTGCATTTGCAGTGATTTGTCACGTAGCAGTAGGAAACAAATACAGAGCCTAAAATAGAGAGGCTATCACCCAGCCTTCCTTGCATGCAAGAGTGGCTCCAGCTGAGCTCTGGGTGTCAGTAGCCCCATTGTGTGAGAGCTGCTGGGAATCCTAGACACCCTCTTCTTCTGCTCTCTCAGCCAGCTGCCTGGATGTGGATGTCAACTGGACCTCCAGTATGAGGCCACATCCCAGACAGGGTGGACACAGAGGCTGGGAGGAGTAGACCCGCTGGGCCAGGCTTGGATTCCTACCTCCACCTTTTGACTTGAACAACAAAGAAGTTTCCATCTCGTTGGAGGCACTGTTTCTTCTGGGTGGTTTCAAAAGTCAGCAGCTGGAATCCATCCTAATGGATGAGGCAAGGTGGCTGTACAGTTAGGGGGAGAGCGCCCCATGGCTGGGCCAGAGAGGCCTGGGTGCTCCTCCTGCAGCCTTAGCTCATCTCTGGTGAATGCTGCAGTCTTGGCATCATAGCCCCCTCGCCATCCTGTCTCTGGCCTTGGTTGTTGGTATCAGTTCTTAGGCAGCCATCATAGCCATCCTTCAATCAACTGAACCCTCTGCTTCTTTGGATTGTGTGTGGCTTTGGTGGGCAATCCCCACCTAGTTCTGGCCCATGGTACTTGACCCCCCCACCCTAACTCCTCCAATCCCACACCGGTTCTAGGCAGACAAAGCTGTGTAGGAATAGGGACTTAATTAGCGCAGTAGACCTGGCTTTAGTTAGAATTGCTAGCATTTATTGAATGCTTACCATGAGACATTGGTTTATTTGATTTTTGAAACCTTTGCTCTTTACAGCAACACTGGGGTATGGGTACGAGTGTCCTCTTCTTTACAGGCTAGGAAATGGAAGCTGTGTAGCAGGGAAGGTATTTAATTAACTCAAGGTCACTGTGCTGCTCAGGGACACTGACACTGAACAAAATGCTTGGGCAAGTAGGACTATACATCATGCAGGCAGGACTGCCATGTACAGTTGAATGGCCTGTGCATCACACAGTTCTGGTGTGGGGGTTTGCCATTCATCCAACCTCTGGAAGTGTGCAGGGAGCCATCGGCACCACACTACGTGGCTGCTCTGAGGTCTTGGGGCTTGTCAGAGGCAATAGCAGGAGGTCACATGGAAATGCCAGGAGCTCAGTGGGGAGCTATTAAAAACTGTGCTTGGGAGTTGGTGTTGAAAATGAAGAATCGGGGCAATAAGCCAAGGTAATGGGAGACAGGAATGCAGAGGCCTCTGGCCTGGGTGATTGGTCGGTATCTGCTGCTTGGCTTCTGTCGTGCCCAGGCCTGCACTGTGACTCTGCCGGTGGGGGAGCGGCTTGTTTATTTTCTTTACCTGTGAAGATGATGAAAATAATGCATGCTTGTTGAAGGACATTTAGAACATACAGGAAGTTTACATAGAAAAGTACTCATTGTTCATGGCCCTGGGAAAATCACTGCTGATATTCTATTGTGTTTTATTTTTTTTCCTTTTTATTGATTGCACTGCATTATGTGACACAGTTTTATAGGCACTGGGACTCCCCCACCCCTCCCCAAACCCTCCCCTATGGTGGATTCCTCCACCTTGTTGCATTACCACAGTTCAAATTCAGTTGAGATTCTTTCATTGGAGGTTTTGACCAATCATAAAGTCCAGAATCTTATTGTCCAGATAAATTCAATGGTTTCTTGGGGAGACCACCTCTGGTCTGAAGGTAGAGCCGGCAGAGTATCATCCCAATCAATTAAAAGCCCCGACATAACATCAGTAAAAGCACTGTTGGAATATAGATTATCTAGAGATACCTACAGATCTTGCTTGCCGCCTATTGTGCCATCATACTATGTGTGTGATACCTATAACGAATCTATAAACTGAGCTCCCATCCACCTATTTAGGGTGGATCGGTTGATCATCTAAGTAGCACTTTCATGGCCCATCAGGCTGACATTGTTCATACCAGCTGCTTGTTTGTTGCTTGGCCTTTAGCTTTGGATCCTGTGGGATTGAACAGACTCTTGCTTGCTGTGGAGCATCTTCAAGGCTGTCCCTGGCTGCTGTCACAGGCTCCTGGACAATGCCATGGAGAACTGGTAGGCAGGAGCATGGAGAGGCTGTGGACCTGGTTGCAGGGGAAGGCGAGGGAGTCACTTTTGTATCACAGTCAGGGTCGTGGTCTGAAGAGTCTTGCATGGGTTAAACATGCAGTGGTGAGCCTGTTTGTGCAACTAGGGGACCTGGGGATCCCTAGACACTCAAGCAGCCTTCTGGGAAGGATTTTTGGGGTGAGCCTGTACAGCCTCTTCTCCCCCTTTCCACTACCTGTCCTACTTTGATAGTGCACTCACACACCATTGCTACTGGAGGAAACTTGGGCCCTAGGGAGAGAACTTGGCCTTCAGCAAGTCAGTGGCATTCTGGGAGCAGGACTCAGAGCTCCTGGCTTGTTCTCAAGACTCCAGCACATCTGAAAATATGTGCCATGTGAGGCCAGTCGTGCCACATGTTCTGGAGTGTTCTGTGGTCAGGGCAGCACCAGAAGACTGTCCATTGTCCTCCTGACTTGGAGGGTCAGTCAAGGCTCTGAGAAGGCTTGCTGCAGAGAATCCTATCTAACTTGCGAGGAGATATTTTCTTCTTAATTGTCTAGTGCTGTCTTGAGGAACATTCTTGGCCTGGGGGGTGGGGTGGTAGAGGAGAACAGATGCTGTATCATGCTACATTACCCATCCTCTTAAGCCAGAAATGATGCCTGGGGCCACAAGGAATATCACACTGTGTCTGAACCATTGGTCCTTCTAGTTTAAGGACTTTGTCTTCTCTAATAGGGCCACCAAGCACAGGTGGCCTCCCTTCTCTGAGGCCAAGCTTAGAAGGAGTCTGCATTTTCTTTCATGACCTAATGGCTTTCTCCAATATTGTCCCAAAGAATACTTGAACATTTCAGATAGCTTATACAAACCCAGTTCTGTGAGAGCAAGTTTTTGATGGTCTGTCTTCAGTGCCTAGAACAGTGCTTGATATATAGGAGGTGCTCGCTAAAGACTGACTGAATACATGAAAAGTAAATGTGCAATTACTTGTGTTAGAGTTCTAAAATTGGTTTTCTTTGAATAACATAGACACTGAACTTTTATATCTCAGGGTGTGAGACTTTCAGCTTATGAGTCAAATTTAGCAAATATGCATTTATAACAGCTTTATTTACTTCCTGGGGATGAAGAGGGATCTTACACCTACTAGTTCACTCTCCAAATGGCTGCAATGGCCAGGTCAGGAGCAGGCTGAAGCCAGGCATGAAGTGTCACATGGGTGGCAGGGGCCCATGGACTTGTGGCTATTTTTCCTGCTTTCCCAGGTGCATTAGCAGGGAGTTGTTTTGGAAGCTGAGTAGCCAGGACTCAAGCTGGTACTTCAATATGGAATGTAGGTGTCCAAGTGGTTGCTTAACCCACTGTGCCACGGTGCTGGCCCTCAGACATACATTTGGGGCCTATTGGATGTGAACCCTGAGCTAGACATATTCCCCTGGGAAATTCTGTGATCCTGATTTTTCAGGTGTGGAGGCTGCAATTTGAAGACATTAGCTGACATATCCAAGCTGTTGTCCTAAGTAATGGCAAAGCTCTGATCTCAACTCGGGCATTTGGATTAAGGGGTGAAGCTGGGCTTCATGATGCCGTGGCCCAGAGTCAGATGTAGCTTACCTATGGAGCTTTGCCTGGAATGACTGAAGCTAACTCAAGAAGGATCCACATAAGAAGAACGCAGATACCATCCCCTCTGGGGTAGAAGGCAAGGTGCTTCCTCTCATGAGAGGTTGTCAACAGCACAGTTCTCATGGCTGTATTGGATGCTGAGGAGGACCCTGGGCCACCTGTTATGTGTCTTGGTGTGATATGGAAACAAATCCTGCTGGGGTACAGGAATAGCTCCCAACAGAGAGGACAGCTGTTGCCCTAAGCCTTCCCAAGCCGTGGTTACAACAACATGGAACAACACCACCACAGCATGACTATGAAAAGGCCCCATCCACACTGCAGGTGAGTGGGGCTTCCTCCATCTATGTCTTTAAATGGCCCAGTATTGATCTCTTTAGTGCTAGAGTAGCTTTTGTTCAGCTTAAAAATGGAGAAAAGATAACCACTGTTCAAGGGTACTTCAAGTAGTTCAGGGAGAAGTGGAGTTCAAGGGTAAGTTTAATTGCTTACAGAAACATTTCAAAATCCATGTATAGCTTTTTCATAATCTCCATTTTCCCTTTTGAAGAGTTCTTGTCCATACAGATGACTCCTGACAGCACCAGCAATGCCTGCAAGCTAGTGCAGAGAGCCAGCAACATTCCATTTATGAAAGTATTTGCTTGGGTGGAAAGATTATATCTGTAGATTTTGCACAGAGAGATCTTCCACTCATTTCTTCACTGGATGAATAAAAAATGATGATCAATAAGTCTGACACTAAGTTGGCTCCCACATTCAGAATGACCAAAAACACTAAACATCTATTGTTAATGAACACATCACATCCTAAGTGTATTTTGGGCTTTTAAAAGTTGATTTATTTGGGGCCCGGTGGCATGGCCTAGCAGCTAAAGTCTTCGCCTTGAACGTGCCAGGATCCCATATGGACGCCGGTTCTAATCCCGGCAGCTCCACTTCTCATCCAGCTCCCTGCTTGTGGCCTGGGAAAGCAGTCGAGGACGGCCCAAAGTCTTGGGACCTTGCACCCGTATGGGAGACCCGGAAGAGGTTCCTGGATCCTGGCTCCTGGCTCAGCACAGCACCTGCTGTTGCGGTCACTTGGGGGTTGAATCATCTGATGGAAGATCTTCCTCTCTGTCTCTCCTCCTCTCTGTATATCTGACTTTGCAATAAAAATAAATAAATCTTTAAAAAAAAGTTGATTTATTTGAAAGGCAGAGTGAGTATCTGTCTGTCTGTCTATTTACTTATCTATCTAGATCTTCCATCCTTAGATTTATTACCCAAATGGCACTGGGCCAGGTAGATTGGCACTGGGCCAGATAGGTTCCAGGCGCATCTAGGTCTCCCACATAAGTGGCAAAGAACCAGGGTCTTGGGAAATCTTTTTCTTCCTTCCGATGCATTAGCAGGAAGCTGGATCAGAAGTGGAGGCACCAGGACTCAAACTGGTGCTAAAATGGGATGCCAATGCTGCAGTTGGTAGTTTAGCTCACTGTGCTACGATGCTAGTCCTGGTTTCCTGTGTGGTGTTATCTACTGATGGCTGATAGCTACTATAACTTTCCCCACTTGAAGAAAACCTTTCTATTGGGGGCTCTTTTCACAAATACACAAAATAGCAAATCATGAAACCGGTGTGCCTGTTGCTGAGCTTCTACCATTCTTAGCATTTTGTCAAGGTGAGGATTTTAACACAATTTCTTCTATTGTTAGCTTCCTTGGGAAACTGCTCATATTTGTGTTTTTTTTTCTATGAAAAACAAAAGTTATTTTCAGTGAAACAGATAAAACAGAAAGTCAAATTCATATGCAGATCAGGCTTAGTCTGTCACTATACTCACAATTATACTAATTAGACATTAATTAAGTTTCAAATGCCATATTTACACATGGAAACATACATTTTTATAGGAAGCTTAAATTTAAAGTTTTACAGCCTTAACATTGTAATACAGTGGAATTCCTTGGCGAGAAAACTTGAGTGGTAAGGAACAGTATGAGGAAGGAAGCATCAAGTTATTTGAGTACAGTGGATTTGACTCAAAATTTGTACAGAATAGGGCCCAGCATAATAGCCTAGCTGCTAATAAGTCCTCGCCTTGCATATGCCGGGAACCGATGTGGGCATGGGTTCTTTTTTTTTTATTATTATTATTAATTTCATTGCATAATGTGACACATTTGTTTTTATGCACTGGAATTCCCCCCGCCCCTCCCCAAACCCTCCCCCCACCCCCACGGTGGATTGCTCTACCTGTTGCATTTCCATAGTTCAAATTCAGTTGAGATTCTTTCATTGGAGGTTTTGACCAATCATAAAGTCCAGCATCTTATTGTCCTGGTAAGTTTTCTTGGTGAGACCATCTCTGGTCTGTATTTGTGTGTTTTATAAGCTATGTGAACTATGCAACCTATATAAAAATAAAGTGATTCAGAAAGTATATGGAAAATGCATATTCTAATTCCAGTGTTCCGCAAACGCCTGGAACAAACACCTTTGTGTGTCACACAGTTCATACACATCAAGGGCAAGTGCCCACACCTTTCAGTCTTCAGAGCGTGTGGTGATGTGTGCCACCTTGCAATCAGCAGAACTTTCTGGTAGGCTCAAGCACTCTTGAGGCCTGCTCCTTAATGGCTTCCCACTGCTTTGCAGGAAAGTCCTGCAGGGCCCTGCCTCAGTCTTTAGCCTTGTTCTCTTCCCCACCTGCCTCTCTCTGTCACAACTTCACTCTCGCCTTACAGCACACCATTGCACACAGTGCACATATTGACCCAAGTATTCCCTTTGCCCAGGGCCTTTGCATGTTCTTCCTCCACTATTTCCTATCTTGGCTATAGTTTCACTTTCTTAGAGACTCCCTCGCTTCCCTGTAATTCAGGTGAAGTTTTCCTGAGGGTGATTCATTCTATGGAACTGGATCATTTTCTTTCCTTGCACTTGAAAGGCCAAAATAGAACCATCTGTCAAAATAGAACCATCTAAGTGCTGGTTAATATTTCTCTCTTCCTGTAGGCTGTAATCTCCAAGAAGGCACATAATAGGCATTTGACCAATTGTGGAATAATTGAAGGCTGTTTTATCGTTCAGGGTTAGAATAGTACCAAGGTAAGATGTAAACCCTATAAACTGGTTGCTAGATGACTCATCATTGCGTGAGAACCTCAGTCCTGGAAGAGATAAGGAACAATGCAAAATAATAGTTCAAGTTCAGGGGTGGTGAGTGGTTAATTGCAACAAGTGCAGTGGATGTTAAGCGCATCGAGTTCAAAGAGAACATGCTCCATGGGGGTGGACTGGCCTGACTTCAGACTGTATCATTTTTGGAAATATAAAAGCCACATGTGAACAAACACATATTGACATCCTGGAAGCCAAAATCCTTGCTTGTGATACCAAAAGCATAATTTAATTGTGACTAACAAGAGTCTCCAGTTCGACCCTGAAGTCATAATGCTAATGTCATCTTTCCAGATCATTCCAACATGAAGGGAATCTGCCTTTTTCTCAGGCTCTGTGTCTGTTCCAGCCTTTGGGATGGGGCTGTGGTTTATTAGCAGTAACATCTCTCCCTAAGCCTTGCAGCAACCCCCCTCCCTCGACCGCTGGCTTGGCTTTTGATGGGCTCTCACATGGTGTTTTTCTGTGGTTTTGTGACAAGTGGACTTGTTTTTATGTGCTCCGGTAAATAGAGAACCAATTCTTGGTATGAATTTAGGGGGCTGGAGGCTGATTTGTGAAGCTTGGGCTGATGTTCATATGATCCGAGTTTGTTTTTAACTGAGAAAGAACCCCATTTCCATCTGTTTTAGTTTCAGCAAGCAGTTTTTGTCTCCTTGGCTTCTTCTTTCTTGCCCTCCACTACAACATAAATGTTATGAAAGCTGGGACCCTAATGTGCCAGTGGTAACCTCAGCACCTAGGACAGGGCATGGGGCAGAGCAGGTACACAATACACATTTGTTGGAGGGACTGTAAGGTGACATTTGGAAGGAGGATGCAATTTGGTTTACTTTGTGAGCTCGTGGCTCAGTACCATTGTCACTTCAAAGTCTCATATGCGTGGGAATAACTTGAGAACAGAAGTCAATTTCCCCTCGCCCGCATATCTAATTCCCATGGCATTGCTTCCTACCCGGTATTTATTCAAAGTAGATGTTGTGAGGCATCACCTAGGAGGAATCAAAGAGAATTTTGACTTGTCCTCCACCTGTGGCAGTGGAGAAGGAAGAGCAGATCAGAGAGGGCTGACTTAAGAATGAGCAGAATGGGCCCAGAGTGATAGCATAGCGGTTTAAGTCCTCGCCTTGAACGTGCCAGGATCCCATATGGGTGCCGGTTCTAATCCCAGCACTTCCACTTCCCATCCAGCTCCCTGCTTGTAGTCTGGGAAAGCAGTCGAGGTTGGCCCAAGGCTTTGGGACCCTGCACCAGCATGGGAGACCCGGAAGAGGTTCCAGGCTCCTGGCTTCGGATTGGCTCAGCTCCAGCCATTGCGGCTGCTTGGGGAGTGAACCATTGGTCGGAAGATCTTCTTCTCTGTCTCTCCTCCTCTCTGTACATCTGCCTTTCCAATACAAATAAATAAATCTTAAAACAAAAAGAATGAGCAGAATGAGCATGAAGTTCCGGTTCCCCTTCTTCCTCTCTGAGTAACCTTAGGTGACTGAACTTCTTGGCCTCCATTTATTTATCTGTGTATTGGACATATTGAGAGCTGCAAACCTTGAATCAGGGACACAGTGAGGCTTCCTGTCTGGGAAATGCTGTCTCTGTAGTGAAATGCTTAGAGATGAGGGAGCTGGGGTGGATTCTGGCAAGACAACTTGGGGAGGCTGGGGGTTCCCATACAGTTGGCAGTGTCCTTGGCTGAGCTTGGAAGCTGAACCTGCTGGGCCTAGATGCACAGGTCTGTGCTTCTGTAAGTTCCCCTTGTCATCCTCTTCCTCTGTCTCCTCCCTCCCCCACCTCTGACCTCCCTGTTTGCTGGCTCATGCAGCCTAAAGGACATGCCAGATGAACTGCAGCATGATAGCCTGGGTCGTCTAGAATTACATTCCAAAAACATCTCTGCATTTCCTCAGGGGAGGAAGGGAAGCAGGGAGCAGGCATAGGAGGGCACAGAGGACACACCGGCCACATCTAAGCTTTTCCTGAATACAATGTGGCCTATGGTTTTCCAAGGAATCTTCTTCCACAAATGCCAACCCTGTCATTGGAATGAGAAGTCTCCTATTGGATAAGATTGGATGGGAATTGGAAGACACTGCCCTGATCTCTCTTATTGTCTGAGATTCTTGTAGTACTGCACTTTTGGGTTTGAAGCTAGTGTGTTCCCATTGAAGTTCATGATTAATCACTGTCTCCCAAGGGCCAGTTTGGTTTTTCTCAGATACCAAGGGATCTAATTTGTAGGACTGATAACTTTTGGCAAGAAAAAAAATGATTGGGAAAGATATCCTTTGAAAGGATGTTGCAGGAGTGAAACCAGGGTAGCTGAGAATGTGTGGAAATGTAAGAACTGAACCAGGAGGAGAGGCAAGCTGAGGTGGGGTAGCGATTGCGAGAGGTACAGGTACCTTTTCACTGTGAAGCCTCACTGGGGTAGTGGTTAAGATGCTGCTTGGGGCACCTGCATCTCTTATCAGAGAGCCTGGCTTCAGACTTGGTCATGTTTTGGCCTCCTGCACCATACCCTGGGAGGCAATGGTGATGACTCAAGTACTTGGGAGGCTGCTACACAGGTGGGATCTCTGGATGGAGTTTCCAGCTTCTGGTTTCAGCGTGGCTCAGCTCTGGCTGATGCAGGCATCTGGGGAGTAAACCAGTAGGTGGAAGATGTCTTTCTCTCACTTTTCTGCCTTTCAAATAAAAAAAGGGAGAGAAAGAGAGAGAGAGAGAGAGAGAGAGAGAGAGAGAGAGAGAGAGAGAGAGAGAGAGAGAGAGAGAGAAATTAAGGGGCTAGCCAAGTGGTTAATGGATATTAATGTTAATGGAAGATGGTTACTTTCAAGTTTGAGACTCTGTATTTTTTAACTTTAAAATTCAGGTGGGCATTTTGGTGGAGCAGATTAAGTGACAACCTGTGATGCCAGATCCCACTTCGGAGCACTGGCTTTGTATATTTGTCCACATGTCCTTCCTGCAAGAGGCCTGTCTAGATTCTCCAGGCTCGGCTGGGTCTTCGTGGTGCATATGTTTTAAAAGCTTCTCTGAGCATCTTTTTCACGGCTGCTGGGTCACTATGCAATGATATATTTAGTTTTATGATGATTTGGACTGATCAGGTTGGATGAGGGGACTCCCCCGTAATTCATGGAAAAATGGAATTAAAGGGTTATTTTGGTGCAAGATAAGATTGAAAACCAGGCATAGCTTTTTTTTCAAGGACAAGGTTACAAAAGGAGAGATGGAGTGAGAAGGAGAGATAGAGAGAAAGGTATTTCATCCATTAGTTCACTCTTTAAATGCTTTAACAGCCAGAGCTAGGCTGATCTGAAGTCAGGTGCTTCTTCTAGGTCTCCCAGGCAGGTGCAGGTGCTCAAGGCTTTGGGCCCTTCTGTGCTGTCTTCCCAGGGCATCAGCAGGGCGCTGGATTGGAAGTGGATCAGCCGGGACTTGAACCAAAACCTGTAAGGGATGCTGGCTCTACAGGTGGAGGCTTGGCAATGATATGCCTTGATGCTGATCCCTCATGGATTTTTGTTTGTTTTTTGAAGATCTCTCATAGACTCCATGAGGGCAGGAGTTTGCGTCTGTTTCTTTCTGTCACTTGAGCCAGTGTTTAAAAACTCCTGCCTGACACTTAGCAGGTGCTCAGCGGGTGGTTGCTGAGTCAGTCTGCCTACAGGAAGAGTGAGACTAGGTGTCTGGCGTAGAAGAAGTAGAGCAGGCATCTCACCTGTGAGTCTGATTGGCTCCGTGTATCTCTGCCTACTTCGGTGGGAGAAGCTCCCCCGTGGCTGCTGCTTCACAGACCAACTCTGCTGGAGCCAGACTCTCTCCATGCCAGTTCCTAGGGGATAGGATATGATTTGCTCACGTTAGTTCAGGTGTCCAACCTTGGTCCAGTCAGTACTGCTGAGTGGACCGAGTATGAGGCAGAAGTATAGATGCCAGGAGTCCTTGTGGGCACGTGGCCCACCTGAAGACTCACAGTCATCAGGACAGGTGCCCCCAAAAGTGTTCACTGTAGCTTTTCCAGGACCATTGTTCAAAAGAGGGGCTTAGCCTGCACCTGGTGATAAGGATCCGGGAGAAGGACAGGAAGGGGCAGGCGCGCCAGGGAGCTGCTTGGATGTGATGACCCTCATGTAGTGGAGGCGCGAGTGTGGCTGTTGGCTGGTCTTCCTACGTCAGATTTGCAGGCTCTGGAAAGGTCAGCTGTTCCCAAGAGTGATTTTCCTGGCCGCCTCTGGGCCTCTCATGCCAGCAGAAGGAGAAAACTGGGCGGTTCAGTGCCCAGACTGCAGACAGGAACTGGTTGGCTCTGCCAATGAACGAGTTGGCATTGTCCAGACCTTGTCTGTTGATCATGAAGTTCCGAATGCTGCTGAGAAAAGGGATGGAGAGAGAGGGAGAGGGAGAGAGAGGGAAGGCAAGAGTGAACTGTAACAGGCCTGGAGGTCATAGAGGCAGAGTATGGCATGCAGTACACTTGCAGGCTGTGAGTTCTTGATCATGGTGCGAGCTGGGACTGGCAGGAACCTGGTACTGTCTGCAGTCCTGGCAATAACCGCACACTGAGAGCCTATTCAGGCCAGAGCATGTACCTGTAAATAAGACGCAACTTCTGTCATTATGGAAGATAGTCTATTGGGGGAGACAGAACCTACTCCAGTGCCTACAGGGACAGTGCGGCTGCTGGATGTCCCAACAGGTATTGGGTACTAAGGAGGGTGGCAACCCATGGATGTCAGGGAAGGTTTCCAGGAGGACATGACATTGGTGAACAGGATTCTGTCTGGTGAATGAGAGTCCTGGAGGAGAAAAGGGTCGGGGACTAGATTTGAGGCTGAGAGGATGACATTTGCAAAAACCTACCTGTAGGCCTGGTGTTTCTTGGAAATGACATGGTGGGGGCCAGTGACAGATGAGTGCAAGTGTAACCTTCCCTCCTTTCTTCATGTGCTGGAGCCTGCACTCACCCTTATGAGAGGCAGCCCCATGGATCCCAGGTTCGACTTCTGTGAGAACAGAGCAGGTGAGAGTGGCGAGCTCTTGGCCATCTCTGGGTCATGGTTGTCTCCCCTGCAAACTGAGGCGAGGAATGCAGAAGAGGGCGTCTGCCCACCGTGGGCTTCTGCTGTGTTCTGCGTTTGAGGCTGTGCTGACAACACTCTTGGGATTTTCAAATTGTTGGCTGGAGCCAAGTTGCTTTCTCAAGCTGCACCAATGGCCTGTCCTGCTTGTATGTGTGTCCTGCTCTACTCCTGATGGTGATAATACCATGGCCTCCTCTACATCCTCACACCTGCCAAAAAATGTGCCTGACAGTCTACTGCAACATGCCTTCCCTGGTTGGGGGATTTCCCGCGGACACAGCTATGACCCCATGGATCACAAGGTACTCCAGCCAGGCAGGTCTCTCGCTCTCACACTGCACTGTGCATGCCACGTTTAAGTGGCAGGGCTGCTGTGGAGGGCCAGCCAGGGCAGAAGATGCCTTCTATGGCTGCAGGAAGCACAATCCCAGCAAAGACTGCTAGGTGATTCATGCTCCCTGCTATAGGACCTCAGAACCCACCTAGAACACAGGGAGACCAACTGGATGTCCTCCCATCACTTGGGCCCCAGTCTGACTACCTGGAACACAGGGAGACTGGCTGAATGTTCTCTCATTACTTGGGCCCCAGTCTGCCTGCTTGGAACCAGGGAGATCGGCTGAATATGCCCCCACCCCAATCACCTGGGCCTGAGTCTGGTTCACTGGAACACACAGAGACCAGTTGGATGTACCCCTCTGCCGTCACCTGTGCCTCCGTCTGCCCACCTGGATTGGAACACAGGGAGACAGGCCAGATGCCCACCCCATCCTGCCCTGGAACTTGCTTGCCTGCTTACTGCCTGGGAGTCCAGGATAGGCTTGGATAGTGGCAGTGCAGGCACAGGGAGGCAATGCAGGCACTCCTGGGGTGAGTGACCTGACAGCCTGTGGTAGGCAGGGACTCAGCTCACTGGCAGAACTGGCTGCTTCTTCTAGAAGGGGCATGGAGCCGCTACCATACCCTCCATAGTCCTCCTATGACTCCTCTCTTCCGTTTGGCCTCCTTAAGGGAGGGTATGAAACCAACTCTGCAGCCTCAGTATTCTTCTGAAACCCTTGACCTCCAAGCCTCTGATCTGCCCTAGGGCCCTTTCTGTCACCAGGCTGCCCACAATTGTCAAATAACTTACCTGTGTTGCATTTGGTCTTGTACTAAAACTTTTTTTTTTTTTTTTTTGGTCTTAGTTACACAAAGAGAGAGAGAGAGAGATAGAGGAAGAGACAGAGAAAAAAACCTTCATTCTGCTGATTCACTCCCCAAGTGGCCACAGTGGTCAGAGCTGGACTGGCCTGAAGCCAGGAGCTAGGAGCTTCTTCCAAGTCTCCCATGTGGTTGCCGTAGCCCAAGGACTTGAGTTGTCCTCTGCTGCGTTCCCAGTCCATTAGCAGGGAGCTGGATGGGAAGTGGAGCAGCTGGGACTTGAACTGGAGCCCATATAGGATACCGGTGCCACACCTGGGGGATTAGCCTGCTGTGCCCATGTGCCAGTCCCTGCATTAAGCTTTTACACACTTGATCTCCAGGAACCTCCTGCCCCCTGTTGTCACCTGGCTGCTCTGTTCCTGTCCTCCTTCCCTCATGCATCGGTTGACTTGTTTCCCCTGCACTTTGTCACACCATTCCCATTTCCTGTTCTTTGTAGATTTTGGGTGGGAATTTCACATTGACTTCCTATCTGTTGGCCATTCCTGCTGAGAGTTTAGATGAGGAAGCTTTATCTGTTTTGCTCATCCCTGCGCAACCCTCCCCCTAACACCCACAACAGCAGCTGGCACACAGCAAGGATTCATAAATCTGGGTCAAGTGAGTCAATGCCGTTATCACCATGTGAGATATGAGAAAGTCGAAGCAGAGACAGGCTCAGCAACTTGCGGTTAATACAATGGCAGCACTGGGCTTCAAGCCCACAATGTCTCCAGAGCATACCTCCTCGACCCTGATAACTGCTGGCCCTTCTTGCACGGCCTTGCCCTGCTGGTTTCCCACTGAAATGGGCTGGGTGATTTTTTTTCCTGCTCTGGCAGGCTTTCTAAGTGGTGCCTGACTTTGTTTTGCTGGACATGAAGTACGACTTTTCAAAAACTGTGCTTTTAAGTTCTCTCTGGCCAGGCTTAGTATATTTTTTTCTCCCCACCAACAGTGTAGAAACTGCAAGAACCAACATGCTAGTTCTCTCGTGACAAGCCTGTCTGTCCAGAGAGGTCCCCACTTATCAGGTTAAGTGGCCCTGGACTAGAGTTTGTGGTGTCAAGGATGAGTAGAAGCATGGGTGTAAGTTTTCTGGGTGAGAACATATGAAAATGTGCTGCTAATATCTTTTGGTTGTTTTTAAAGGGGAAGTGTAAAAATAGAAAGTCTTGTTCTACTAGATAAAACTCCTAGAATGAAAGTCAAATAGAATTACACGGAGGATTGGGTAAGGAGAGTGAGAGCAAAATATGGAATTCCATCCAGGTTGGGGAAGGATGTGTCTGGTTCTGTCCTCAGAGTTTAAATTTTCTTGAAGACTTGTTTCCTGGGTCCGGCACGGTAGCGTAATAGCTAACATCCTTGTCTTGCACACACTGGGATTCCATATGGCCGCTGGTTCTAGTCTTGGCAGCCCCACTTCCCATCCAGCTTTCTGCTTGTGGCCTGGGAAAGCAGTTGAGGATGGCCCAAAGCCTTGAGACCCTGTACCTGTGTGGGAGACCCGGAAGAGGCTCCTGGCTCCTGGCTTCGCATCAGCTCAGCTCTGGCTGTTGTGGCCACTTGGGGAGTGAACCAGTGGATGAAAGATCTTCTTCTCTGTCTCTCCCCTATCTGTGTATCTGACTTTCCAATAAAAAGATAAAAATAAATCTTAAGCAAGACTTGTTTTCTTATTTGAAAGGCAGAGTTGGGCTGAGCTTGTGGTATAGCAGCTTAAGTTGCCACCTGCCAATGCCGGATCCCACGCTGGTTGGAGTACTGACTAATCTGCTTCTGATCCAGCTCACTGTGGCAGATGTTTCAAGTGCTTGGTTTCCTGCATGGGAGA
The DNA here is from genome assembly GCF_030435755.1 of Ochotona princeps. Classification (NCBI taxonomy): domain Eukaryota; kingdom Metazoa; phylum Chordata; class Mammalia; order Lagomorpha; family Ochotonidae; genus Ochotona; species Ochotona princeps. Next base: position 14,365,478 of record NC_080840.1, on the reverse strand, counting down.
GCGGAGGGAGTCCCTGGCTTCACGTGGCTGTATAGGGAATAAGCCAGTGGGTGGAAGATCTCTTTCTGACTTTCTTGCTCTGCCTTTCAAATAATTTTCTGAAAGGGCAGAATTACAGAAAGAAAGAGAGATTTTTCATGTGCTGGTTCACTCCCCAGATGGCTGGGACTGGATCAAACTGAAGCCAGGTGTTTCTTCCCACGTGGGTGGTAGGGGATCAAGCACTTGGACCATCTTCTGCTTTCGCAGGCATGTTAGCAGGAAGCTTGGATCAGAAGTGGGAAAGCTGGGGCTTGAACTGGTGCTCATATGGGATGCTGGCATTGCATGCGGTGGCTTAACCTTCTACACCACAATGCTGGCTGCCCAGAGTTTTGTATTATGACATAAAAACATAGAAGGAATTATAAAAGGGGAGGTGCAAACAAGGAAATAATCTAGACTTCCCCCACCCCAAAGTCTGAGATGAGAAGTACGCATCTGTCACATTGGTTGTAATCTGAGGACGTCGGTGTCTCAAATGATGCAAGGCTCTGCTTGCCACCATGTGATGCAACACAATCGCTTCACAAGACAGTCAAGTGAAGCTCAGGATGCGGATGCTCTGTGGTTTGCCTTTATCTCGTACCCCTGCCAGCCTTTTGTTGCCTGCACAAGTCAGTCGTGACAAATGCTTTAAGTGAGTCACTACTAACAAAAATGTCTCTATTTAAAATGTCATCCACATGGAAATGTGAAGTCCTTAACTAAGGACAAAACTCCCAAGGAAGTCTGATTCAGAAATAGAGCCTCCCACGCCTTTTTCCATTTCTATTTCTTTCCCGCTAAGAGAAATTGAAGATGTCGTCTCAGGAGGCTCCTTAACTTGATATGGAAACAAGCGACCCCATTGTCTTCACTGGAATTCACATGGGAGATGGCCTGATCTCAATGTGGCAGGCCCCCGTGGATGTGCGTTTCCAGATTTAGGGGCTTGGAAAGCAGCTTCCCTGGGGCTAGGCATCGAGCCTAATGGTTAAGAGCCAGTGTCCAGTGCTGGAGTACCTGGCTTTGTTGCTTGGCTCCAGTTCCTGATGTTAACTTTCTTGTTAATAGAGGTCCTGGCAGGCAGTGCTGATAGCTCAAAGAATTGGGTCCCTGTCACCCTTGTGGGACACTTGGATTTAGTTTCCAGCTCCTGGCTCAATTTTGGGATCTGGGGAGTGAATCAGCAGATTGGAGTTCTCTGTTTTGTTTTTTTTCCTTCTGTCAAAAAATTAAAAGGAAAAAGACTTTTGATAATCCAGGGAGTATAGTGTGTCTAGCTCAGTGGATTTAGAAACATATAGCAAGCACTGAGTGATTCATGGCTTGCTGAATAAATTCTTTCAGCCTTCTTTCATTCTCATGAAACTACAAAGGGGTTTCCAAAAATTCATGAGGCATACATGTTGTCTTTTAGTTTCATTTGTCTTTGAACCTTCTGGAATCTCCTGTGTTTTCTTTGGATGACATGAAGGAGGAGGAGGAAGGTGTTTCTGTCCTTGGAGATGTGTTTGCAGCAAGGTAGTCACACCCTTCCCAAAGTCTGCAAACAGGATTTGGGAGATTCATCTGCTTTTTTTGTATGATATGGGACAAAAGGTTAAAACATGTGGAATTTTAAGGTGAAACATTAAGTCACAGAGATGAGCTTGTGGTGGGCATTTGGAACTCTGCCTCCTTTGGAAGTTACCTACTGGCAGGTTTAGGTTCCTCTGCCAGTGTATCTGGCAACTGTAACAACACCAGTGTCTCCAAAAAGGGTGTTTAAGGGGAAGGAACTAGAAAGCCTGGGCCAGGGAAGAGAAAGCTGGTGGTGCCCAACTAGGGTAGTGCCTGGGGCAGGGCCTGCCATGAAGCAGGGAGGGGCCTCTAGCTGTCCCAGACCAGAGCCATTGGACAGTGAAAGCGTAGTGTTAACAACTCTGACTTTGCATTCTCCCAGCAGCCTTCTTGGCAGATGTGTTTCTCAACTGGGACAGCTGGCCATGCCCTCCCAGGGGACATTTTGGCACTGTCTGGAGACTGTGGGTTGTGTGACCTGGGAAGGGATGGAGTTACTGGCATCTGATGAGTGGATGCCCCGACTGCCAGTAGCCATCCTAAAACACCCTGGCTGTCCATCCTTCACCCCAGCCTTGACTTACCTTATCTAATACAATGCCAGCAGTGTTGTGGTTGAGAAACTCTGTAAGTGGAAATGGCAAGTTGATGTTCTTGTTTACTCCTCAGTCTCCTGAGAGTTGAGTTTAGAGCTTAGACACTCTGGAGATCTGATGGCTTGGCAACCCAGTCTGAGGCTCAAGGCTAACCCCACTGGGTCCGCTAAATCCACCAACTGGGGCTCTTGAAAACCCACTTGCCACCCTTGGCTTGATACTCTTTCAGCTTTCCACTATCATATTTCGTCTGAAAGGCAGAGAAACACACAGAAAGAGGAACAACTACCTGTTGGCTGATTCTACAAATTCCCCAACAGCTGGACTGGACCAGACCAAAGCCAGGAGCCCAGAACTCAGTTTGAGTCTCCCACGTGAGTAGCAGGAACTTAAGTTCCTGAGCTGTTGCTGGCTGCTTCCCTGCACTCTGGCAGGAAGCTGGAGTCAGGAGTAGAGCTGGGACTTGAATGCAAGCACTGTACTACAGCATGGGAGCCTTCCAAGCAACATCTTAACAGCTGTGCCAGATGCTCACCCCATAATGTGCTAGTTAAGATAACAAAGGATTGGTAACATCCCCCTGTACATTTTCATTTGCACAAACCCCTCCAAATTAAAAAAAATACACACAAGGAAGACCATACTCTGCATTATTACTGGTGTCTCTCTTATCAGGTAACCATGACAAAGCTTAACTGCTTCACATGATGTATTACAGATGATTTAACTATTTGACTTCTTGTAAAAAAAGATTTATTTATTTTAAAGGCAGAGTTTATGTATATGTGTGAAGATAGATATATTTGTCATACACTGGTGCAGTCCACAAATGGCTGCAATGGCTAGGGCGGGGTCAGTCCAAAGCCAGGAACTTCCTCCAGGTCTCCTACACGGGTGCAGTGACCCATGCACTTAAGCCATCCTCCACATCCTCCACTGTTTTCCCAGGCACATTATCAGGGAGCCGGGTTGGAAGTGGAGCAGCCAGGACTCAAATCATTACGCATGTGTGATGCCGGTGTTGCAGGTGGTGGCTTTACCCTGATAGTGCCATGGTGCTGGTCTCTAACTGTGTGGATATTTAGGTGGTCTACAGTTTTCCATTGAGCATTTCTGTCCACATGCCTTTGTGCATGTGTGTCAATGAATTTCTAATGTGGAGTTGTGGCTTGAAGCTTTTGCATGCATTTTTAATCTTTTTTCTTAACTGTAACGTTAAGTTGTAAACATTTATGAAGTATGGGATTCATGATGCATGAACACATTGTGGAACGATGAAATTGAGAAAAAAAGGATTCATTTTAAAATTTTACTTTGATGGCAGATTCTCAGAGTTAATTAGACAGAGAGATCTCCCATTTGCTGTTTTATGCGCCAAATGCCCACAAAGGCCAGAACTGATTGATCCAAAGCCAGGAACCAGGGGCTGCTTCTGGGTCTCCCACATCGGTGGAGAATCCCAAAGACGTGAGGTCATCCTCTGCTGCTTTTCCAGGCAGAAAGGTGGACAGGAAGTAGAGCAACTAGAACGTAAACTGTCACCCATGTGGGATGCTGGTGCCTGAAGGTGGAGGGTTAGCCTGTTGAGCCAGTGTGCCAGCCCCACATTTGAGCTTGGTGGAGGTGCTTTCCAGTTTACTGGGAGGTTGAGCCAATTCATCCTCCAGCCAACAGTAAGTAAGTACCCTTTTCTCCAATCTTCAGCAACACTGCATTATCTCAGTCCTCAGAAAATTTTGCCAGTCAGCTGAGCTTTAAAAAAAAGGAAGTACTCAATTGATATTTTCCTGGTTACTAGGGAGATCTCGAAAAACTTTTTATATGTATGGGGCCATTTGTATTCCTCTTGCTTTCAAAGTCCAGAATTTTGTGGGAATGAATAGATTTATTTTCCCATTCAAACCTGCAGGGATGTGGGCTCTATGGAGACTAGAACATATTTCCTAGCCTCCGAGCTCCCGGGATGACCCAGCTCTAGTGAAGTGGACTGACCACAGGATTAGTCTTCGTGTTTGGGTCCTGGGCTTTGCTCTGGGCTTGAGTCTGGCTGGAGCAGGATGATGGCTGGGAAGGATGGAGGGGAGTCTTGGGTCTGACCTTTGGACAAGTGGAAGTCATTGCAAATTCTGTGACTTCACACCACAGTCTCCTCTCCTCCTGGGGGAAGAGATCACACCTGCGATTTGTACGGTTCTCTATGTGGCCTTGGGTGATTCATATTCCATGTAGCACATTTGTGCTGTGATGAGGTCATTGATGTCTTCTTCCCCCCTTTTCTTCAGCAGCTCTTGGAGTTGCTGATCCCTGCATGCAGAGACTTAGCACTGTGTCCTCTGTTTGGTGCTTGCTGCTGGCAGGGCAGTTCTCTCTGCACCTGCTGTCCAAAGGTCTTTGACTAGGAGTTCTCAGCCAAAGGTGGTTATACACACCTTTGTCATGATCGGGCATGGGGCAATCCTGTCAGAGCAGATCAGGCAAACATCTGCTAGGCCAAGTCATTAAATAGGGGATTTCACTGGGTTCCTATTTCCTAATGCTGGAAAAGTGACAAGTGGACTATTTTTTATTTAGATTTGTTTTGCATCTCGTTAGGACAAAATCTAACCCAAAATGTCTTCTTTATCTGACTGTTGCCAACAAATAAAATTCCACCGTAGGTATGCATGTTCTTGGCTGTAATGAAAGTAATTTCCATTTATTAAAATAATGATATACTCGTTCATTTATCTACTTCCTAGTAAGGATTCCTCTTTGCTTTCTCTAGGGTGTTTTTGAAAAAAAAAAAAAACATTTAAGGGGAGCAGATTTGGTACTTCAGAAAGCTCTAGTCTTTTAGAAAATCATGGTCAAGGATCATATCAAATGAGACAGTTACTCGAGGTAAGAAGTCAAAAAGCACTGTTGTAGACATCGACATGTGAGGTTTTAGAGAAATTTATTAGTCACAAAGCAGCATCTCAGTCTGATGCAAGTTGAAGTTCAAGAGTGGCCTTGATTAGGGATTCTAAGAAACATGTCATTCTGAGACAAAGTAGAGTTGTGAGCTAGAACACTGTGTACTGCAAGAGGAGTAGGCAGGGGACTTTGAGACAGATGGCCTGGGTTCAAGTCCACCTAGTGCTTTTTGGGGCAGTTAATCAATTTCTGTTTTTCAGTTTCTGTGTAGATTTTTGTGAATCCACATTAAACGAAATGATGAGTTTAGTATAGTGCTTATCATTTAATGGAAAATGATTATAAATCATCTTATTGAAGCAATTAACACCAATAACCACTTTCTTGTGCAACTTGGAACCAGCTGGGACAGCATTGAGAAAACTTAATGGGCTTGGCCAGATAATTGTCGACGAGGGTACTTAAAATGACAGTAGATTTGTCCTAATATTTTGTCTGGTCACAAAAAGAAGCCAGGGGTTCATAAGAAGGTTTTGTTACTTACTAAGAGAAGAACCCCTCTGCCTGTGGTTAGAGAATGTGCTAGCCCAATAGCAGGATACACACACTTGTTTCGCTGTGCTTCATGTGCTCAAGTATGGGACCTATCAACAGAGGTCAGACAGCATCTAAGTGGGATGGATGAATCTTGGTAAATCCTGGCTGTCACCCCAACTTGTCAAGTGGTGGATAATCCAAACACAGCCAAGCTGTCCTAGTCACCAGACAACATGAATTCGTTTGATACATCTGTTCCGATGACATTTTAGTAGTTTCTCAGAAGGAGTGTCACCCATAGCTGTGATGAATCCAGACTCGGAGTTTGTAAAGAAGTCACATTTGGGGTGTAAGAGATGGACAGAAGCCATGGGAGGAATGGGGGTTGGGAGGTAGCAGAAATCTTAATTCCTAATCTCACGTAGGGAGGAGGAGGAAAAGTGAAAGATAAAGTGGTTGAGGAAGAACAAGCAACTCACCTAGCCTCAGAATTGACAAAGAAGTTTTTGAATTCAAGTATAAGAAATGGGGGCTGCGATTGTGGCACAGTGCACTCAGCCGCTGCCTGTGATGCTGGTGTCCCACATGAACACTAGTTTTGAGTCTTGGCTGCTTCACTTCCAATCTAGCTCCCTGCTAATGTGTGTGGGAAAGCAACAGAAGATGGCCCAGAAGTGCATGGGCCCCTGTCACTCATGTGAGAGATCTGGATGGAGTTCCAAGCTCCTGGCTTCAATCTGACCCTGCCAGGGCCATTTGTAGTCATTTGAGGGCGTGAACCAGTAGATAAAAGAAAAAAAAAATCTTTCCTTCTCTTTCTCTCTAATTATGTATTTCAAATAAATCTTTTTTCTTTGTTCATTTTAAAATGGCAGTTCCTGTGGAAATTGACACCGATCAATTAATTTTAATCGTTTCTCTCTGGGTAAATAAAGTAACATCAACTTATTATAGAAAAGCTTAGAAAAATTAACAGAAAGTTAAACACAAAAGTTAAGCATAGAGAAAAGTCAGTGATCTTCTCAGGAACAGATAATCCTTGTGAACACTTGGGTTTTGTCTCAGCCTTTGTTCAAATATAGACAATTTGCTTATCTGAGATCAGTGTATATACATGACTTTGAATGTATTTTTTCCACATAACATTATATCATCACATTTTCCATAGCTTTTTTTGGTGATGCTATTTTTAATGACTGCCTAATATTCTGTAGAACTGGTAAAATGTTTTATTCCATAACATTTAAGTTACTTTCAATTTCCCTCTTATGTTTATGCACACATTTTTGTCCATACTTCTTTTTTTAAAAAGATTTATTTATTTATTTATTTGTAAAGTTAGATGTACAGAGAAGATGAGAGACAGAGCAGAAGATCTTCTGTCTAATGATTCACTCCCCAAGTGACTGCAATGGCTTGTCTGTACCAGCCTGAAGCCAGGAGCCAGGAACTTCCTCCAGGTCTCCCATGCAGGTGCAGGGCCCCAAGGCCTTGGTCCATCCTTGATTGCATTCCCAGGCCACAAGCAGGGAGCTGGATGGGAAGTGGAGCTTCCGGATTAGAACTGGCACCCATATGGGATCTTGACACATTCAAGGTGAGGACTTTAGCCGCTAGGCCACCACTCCAGGCTGTTGTCCGTATTTCTGGTTGCTTCCTCAAGACAAACACTTGGAAGTGGAGTTACTGGACAAGGGGAATATGCCATAGTGTTTTTTTTTTTAAAAGTATATACCTATAATGTATTTTCAAATAAAACATGGGAATATTATAGTCTCTAGATGCCTTCCCAAACCATTAACTTCCCTTTTATTTCTCTATTGCTGCTCAAATCTCCCTTCTTTTCCCCCTTGCCTTTCCAAATCTGGCAATCATATACTATAGAAAGCAAAGCTTGGTTTCAACTTACTGCCAGGAGGGTATTGAATATTAGCCATTTTTTTTCAGGGCTGGGCTGCATATTTTCTTGCTTTTCATAAGGACTCCAAGATACAGCCAGTAATGAAGGAGGAGGGTGTTGATACTGAGGTTCGTGCACAGGGCCCTGTTCCCCAGTCCTGCTCTATGGAGAAACAGTCAAAAGAAGTATGATTGTCTCTCCTCCCTCCTTGCTTTGCCCTTCTTCCCACATTCATTTCTTCCCTGGTGCACACACTGCTTACCTGTTCAGTACTAGGTACTCTGTAAGATGCTGCAGTTCAGGACAGGTGAGAGTGTATGCCAGTTAAGGCTCTGCTTAGTTAAGAGTCCCTGAAACAGGCCTTAGGCAATAGGCAGGGAGCTAGGGAAACACAGGCCTGGGACTGCTCTGGGAACAGTCTGCTGGTTAGGACTCAATGCTGGCGACACCCTGCTGGTACAGCTCCTGCTGATGGCCAGAACACAAATAGACCTAGAATGAACCTGCCTTTTGGCTATTTCTCACCATCGTTTTTTTTTTTAAATAAACATTTATCATTATTATTATTTGTATTGGAAAGGCTGATTTATGGAGAGAAGGAGAGGCAGAAAGATCTTCTATCTGCTGGTTCACTCCTTAAATGACTGCATTGGCTGGAGCTGAGCTGAACTGAAGCCAGCAGCCAGAACCTTCTTCTGGGTCTCCCATGTGGGTACAGGGTCCCACTTTGGGCTATCCTCTGCTGCTTTCTCAGGCCACAAGCAGGGAGCTAGATGGGAAGTGGAGCATCTAGGATATGAACCAGCACCCATAAGGGATACTGATGCTTGGAGGTAGAGGGTTAGCCAGTTGAGCCATTGCACTGGGCCCTTCATCAGCTTTTAAGTTCTGAGCAGAAGCCTCTGATTGGATGAGGCCAGACCACATGATTACAGATTACAGGGTATGTCTGGCTCCCTTGGCTTCTTCAGAGGAAGTGAGTCCTTGTCCCTCAGCACCTCTCACTCAATAGGGGATTCTTCTAAAACAAAGGATGTGGGGAATTCAGATTCTGGGACTTTCTCTTGCCCACACTGGTAAGACTCATGTTTTTCTGTTCCCAAACAATGAATCATTAGTGTGGTACTAAAAGACTGGTGGGCATCTCATTCCTCCTTCAGGCAGGGACTGAGACATTAAGCTGAGACAATGGGCCAGAAAGGGGCATTAAGATGATAAAATCTGGAGCGTCTCTGAGAATGGGTGGTGATGGAAAGCAAAAGAGGCAGAGATTTCAGATTGAATGAGGAACTGGATAACAGGGTGCATCAGAATGAGCAACAAGAGAAGGCTTGGTGTTGAGCAGAGGATCAACAATTTGACTTAATGCACGTAGAGTCCAAGATAGCCCAGATTGAGAGAGTTCCTGGGGCTCATCCTGTGTTCCAACAGAAGTGTACACCTTGCCAGTGACATTCCAGTATCTATTCCAGGTGCCAAAGGCCTGCCAGAGAACAAGAAAAAGCCATTCCTGCCCCCTCCCCTGGAAAATATATTCCCTTGAGGTGCAGAAGAGCAGATAGAGTTGGATCGCTATTTAGGGTTTATCCATAAGAAGATGGTGATAGTGGAAGGTTTGGAAGTGGACATGAGAAGCTGGAAGAGTGTTGAAGGAAAGAGAAGAAGGCCTTGGATAGAACCTGGGTGATGCAGAACTTAAGGAGAAAGGGAAGCCAGCAAAGGCAGCTCAGGATGTGCTTAGTATCTTCTGTCTGTGGCCTTTGAAGCTCAGGAATTTGTGACAGAGACCTGTTTGGAGCACAAAGGAGGAGGTGTGCAGGGTCCCAGCGCATCCAGGAAATAGCTGGGGTGCAGCAGCCATCTCCAAATTGCTGGGGTCCTGTCCCATATTTGAACATCAGGATGTTCCCGCTCTGCCTCATTGCCCTGTCTTCCATGGATCGTCTTGATCCCTTCTGCAGCAGATGCTACACTCTGGCGTTGAACATCCTCCATCACCAGCAGGAAAACTGCTGATCACCTCTGTGAGGAGGGCAGTGTAATGTCCAGAGGTCCTGTGAGAAGATGGCAAAACCCTTGGAATGTGAAGCCTCCCTTTTGGATTTCTTCTTGGCTACACTTATGGATTTATCTCTTTGCATGCCCGCACACAGTACTCGGCGTACCAGTTCTGGAACTACTGGTATTTATTGCTGTGCTGAGGAGGCCCATTGCACAAGCTCTCCTGAAAGAGAACATTGTCCCGATCACTTCAACAGCTCTGCTCTGGGCAGCTGCAGGCTAAGAAATGGACCTGGCTTTCCCTTCTGCCACCATTCAGACTCCTGGCAATTAGAACAGGAAAGGAGTTTGGTGGCTATGTTAGCTTAGGGTTCTCTAAAGAAGCAGAACCAACAGGGCACAAGGGTGGGTATGTGTACAAACACACACACACACATAGACATTAAGGACTGGGCTCTTATATGATGTTGGTAGCTTGGGGAACCTAAGATCTGTAGAATGGGCCAGCAGACTAGAGTGCTAGGAAAGAGTTGCAATTCCAATTCAATTCTGCTAGCAAGACTGCTTCTTATTCAGGGAGATCCATCTGAGCTAGTAGGCCTCCAATAGGTTGGATGAGGATGATTTGCCTTTTTGGAGGATTGAGGGCTTTGCTCAAAGGCCCACCTCTTTAATGTAAATCTCATGCATAAGAAACCTGTAGAGATATGGTTTGTCAATGTCTCTTGGCATTGTGGGTAAACCAAGTTGGCACAAAGTGAGCCCCAGGGAACCCCACAGCTAGCTATTTATTGGAGGGGAGAGGGTGCAGCTAGAGATGGGTGTGTCCTGGTTACAGTCTTGTGTTATATGAATGGTGCCACTCATTGGGAAGTTAGTTCTTCATTGGCATAAGCCCAGCACATGGCTTTCCACTACAGAAGGCTGCATCCTGCCCAATCATCATTCCAATGGATTGGATTGGTTTCTTTACAGAGCTGAAGGGTGCAGTACAGAGCAGAACTCTGCTGGGCAGTGTGGTGTGTGTCTTTTGGGATCCTTTAACTTAGTACCATTGTGGTCTGGGTTTGGGCCAAATATTTATTTCCTAGGTTTTTCTTACTTAAAAAAACATTTTAAGTACAGACACTGACACACTTAAGCATGTGGTAAAGTTTATTCAGAGAGTGAGGAATACAAACATATGTGGACCATGTTCACGCAGAGTGGGCCAGAAAGTGAAGGGGTAAGGGAGAGAGATTGCTACCTTTTGTCCTCAGAGTAAGACTGCAGGAAGCAAAAGAGCGAACCCCACCCCAACCTGGGCTTTTATGGGGGCTTGAGAGAAGAGTGGTTTCATAACAATGCAAGACTGCTCCCCTCTTCAGGTTCCAGGTGATGATGGGCATCATTTGACTCACAAGTGGGCTGAAAGGATTACATGGGTTGGGGGGGTGTGGTTTCCAAACTTGTGACCCTCAACTAGTTGCCTAGGATCATTATCAGCAGGATTCTGTTAGGACTTCAGGAAAGTGAATGGCTAAAACTGAGGATCTTTTCCTGGAATGGGGCTCTTTGATCAAGTAAAAAAATACCCTGTACTGTGCCTGTGTCACTATTTCCTTTGTTTTCAAAGGAGAGCTGCTGTGTGAGCAGCTGCTATGGACTTTAAGAAATATTTGCTGGGTGATGAATAATAAGAAATTCATCTTGACTTTCAGCTCTGGTTGGAAAAACAGGGTGTGATTCTTTAGCATGACCTTGAGTCATCTTCTGAATGGCCAGTCGAGGTCCTGCTTACATAGGTCCCTATGTAACTTAGGCATTTGCTTGCCCACCACCTGCTAGTCCCTTCCTACTCTTAGAAGACATCACGTTAGAAAGAATCCTAAACTCTCAGTCATAGACAGGGTCTGGGAGGTGCACGCACAATTGCAGGGCCCATCTCTTTTTGTGGACCAGCAGCTGAATCCAGAAGTGATACTAATTGTGTTGTAGAATAGTCATGATCAGGAGGAAAAGAGTTTTTACTGAGAAACCACTAGGTAGCAGCTGCTATGTTAAGTGTTTTTATATGCATTTGATCACAGGTTCAGGTTCTTCCTCTGTCTTTGGTGACAAAATCAGAATGTGATTCTCAAAATCAGGAAGCATTTTTTTCCCCATTGAAGCAGAACAGAATGCCCAGGAAGTACCCAGAACAGAATGATGCTAATACAGGCTGTGAGACATATGGGGTGTGGGGTTGACCGAAGCAGCTGTAGATATGGTGTCACATGGGAAGAATCTCTGAGAGGCATTTTTTGAATCATCTGCTGATACTGTTGGTCCTTTGTGCAGGAGAACTTCAGAGTAAACTATAGAGGGGTTAACTGGCTCAAGTAACTCCCTTCCAAAGTCCCGTTTGGTGTTCAAGGGACTTGGGTCACTGCTCCCGTAGACTGCCATGGAGATATTCAACATTTAACTTCTTACAGGTTAAAATATCTCAACATCAAGACTAACACCATTTATATCCCCCAAAAGACAACATTAGTTGTTTCAGTGGCAATATACATAAATGTTATGAAGTGTAACACATTGTTACAGATTTCTCATGAATTTTCTCATTTAACCCTTATGGAAATTTTAGGAAGTAGATACTGTTGCCATTCCTACTGTATGGATAAGGAGACTGAGACTGGTGATAGAGAAGGTTGGTGATGGAGGCTGGTGATGAGCTGGTGACAGAGAAGAAGAGCTTAGAGCCCAGACCTATCTCTTGTCTTGCTCCATGGTGTTTCTCAGCAGGACTTGTGGTTCTTCAGAGACTCCTCCTTTCTGGGTGGGGACTGCATGAGAGAGTCGTTCCCAGGCTTCCCTGTGTCTTGTCTGCTTTCTGTCATAAAACCCAGGAGTCTATCAGGATAGATTAAAAAAATTTCCATAGCACTTCCCCAGAAGGCTATTTCTCTACTTCTCCAATCCTTAGTATCACTGAGTCTCAGTCTGAGAGAACAGAAACAGAGGAACACACACTTCCTCCTAATGCAAACCTCTGGTACTCCCAGCAGTTTTCCCATAATTTGCTGCCTTCTGTCTGCTCTGGACCTTGTTTCTTGGCTGAGGCCCAGCCCAACACTCAGGCCACACTCAGGTCTATTCTCTTCACCTTCTCCAGCATTTAACCTTCCCAGTTTTCTCTATACCACAGCATCGTATTTCCATCCCACCCACACCTTCTAGATGGTTCCCTTTAACATACAGATGGGCTGTAATACATACTGTGCAGAAAGAAGTTTTTCTCTGACTCTTCAATTGTTACTTGCTACATTTCTATTCTTCCCTGAACATACATAATGGAAACAGTTGTTTATCTCTAAGCCGTTACTTCAGTTCCCTTTCTCCTTTGTCCCCATGGGAGATAGGCCATTATCAAGTACCATAAAGAAGAGCATCCTTGTATAAACTGAAAAGTGCTGGGAAGAAATGAAAGTGACAAGCCTGGGATGGCTCCAGAGGCCTCACAAGGAAGTGACTTCTGAGAGCAGTTTGTTTATCTTGTAGCACTTTCTCAGTTCTTTTTTTTTTTTTTCTTTTATTCAATTGCTCACATGTATTTATTTGTTTGAAATGGAGGGGTAGGGAAGAGACAGAGGAAGAAAGAGATCCATCCGTTGATTCTCTCATAAAATGCTTGCAATGGTTGGGGAAGGGGGATGCTGAAGCCAGGAGTCGCATTTCAGGGTGGCAGGACCCTAGCCCCAGAAGCTGTTACTGCTGCTCCCAGGACATGCATTGGTAGCAGACTGCGGTCAGGAAGGCAGCCAAGTGTTCTGATGTGGAGGGCAGGAATTCTAACCGTTGGGCCAAGTGATCATCTCTTTCAGTTATGTTAAACAAATTTTAAAAATCTATTTAAAAGCAGAGAGATTGATTTCTGTTGCTAGTTAATCCCCCCTGGTGTTTGCAACAGCTGGGGGTGGTCCAGGCTGAAGCAGGGGTAGGGAACTCAATTTGGGCCTCTCCTGTGGATGGCAGGGACCCAGGGACTTGAAGCATCACCTGCTCTCTCCCAGGAAATTAGATTTTGTAGTAAAGCCTGGACTTGAACCCAAACACCTGGACAGGGGATGCAGACATCACTCAAATTCCCACCCTTCAGTTCTTGTTTCAAATGGTGAGCTACAGAAAACATTTTAAAGAGTCCATAAAATATATGGGTAACTTAATAATTTTAAGTCTAACCTCTTTGTAACCAAATTTCAGGTCAAGAAATAAAACATGGCCAGCTCTGTAAAGTCACACCCTGTATAGCTGCTCAGGGCATTTTTGATGATAACCCCCTTGCATTTCCTGCTCAGTTTATTGCTTATGAAAACATCCTTGAACAATGTAGGTTGATTTTGCCTGTTTTTGAATTTTGAGTTGAATAATAGTATTCACACTTTTCTGATTTCTTTCCAAATCTCAGCAGTACGTTGTGATGTTTGTGTGCTGTCCTTGAGAGTATATTCATTTTTATTGCTACATATCCTTTCATTATATTAAGAGACTTGCCTCTACTTACCAGTTCTATTGAGAAACATTTGGGTTGTTTCCACTTTGGGGCCTTTTTTGAACTATGCTGCCATGAGCGTTCCCATGTATGTTTCACGCATTGTAGATATGGGAAGAAGAATCGCCCGGTTAAGTGGTATGTGAAGCTGTAACATTACTAGTAATGAACACCATTTCCTGCTCTGTCCTGAAACTGCTCTGACACTTCTTCTATGCATCTGAGAGCCAATGACCCAGGGACACTGTGATGTGAGCGGTGAGTCTGACCAACGTGCTTCTGGGTGGAGTGGGACTGCCAAAGCCATATCTGTGGCAGCAAACAGACTCCTCATAAGATCTCAGAAGCTGATGGCCTCTGGTACCTGTAAGAATCTTCAGGAAGAGCTGGGAAATGGTGATGGTAGGGTTGGGAGCCACAAACTCCTTTTGGGAGTGACTGGGATTAGACACAGTCCTCAGAATGCAATCCCATGGTTAGGTTACTGGTGGCTTTGTGAGAAGATGGAGAGAGACCAGAAGACACTTGTGTCTTGCCACGTGACACCCTGGACTGTGAGAAGTTCATTACCAGGAGCAGTGCCTTGGCCTTGACCTGTCAGAACCATGAACCTAAAACAAACCTTTTTCTTTAAAACTCAACCCTTCTGTAGTGTTGGACTCATTCAGTGATTCAAATGGAAACTAACCTATCTGGAGTCAGAAGCCACATTCTTACTGCAATCAAACATTGTGGCTTGGAGTTTGTGTCCATCATCCTTAAAGATTGAGTAGCTCCAGAGACACCATCATAGCCACTTGTCTCCATCACCTGGGCTGCTTGCTAGGAAATGTTAGGGGCCACATCCTGACCCAAAAATCAGGCTCCTGGGATGGAGGCAAGCCAGCCCCTGCCTTTGTTGCAAGTTCTGCTGTCAGTTCTGATGTTAGTAACACCTGAGCCCTTTCTGTGTGGTCAATGGGTGTGTCGGGGACTCTGGAGAAGACTTCAAGTTTCTGCACACTGGAGATGTCTGATTTCTAGAGCGAAGTTCAACATGCTTGCCACCTATCATGTATCCAGTAATAATAGGAGAATGAAATTGGTGAGCCATGGATTGGTATTCTAGGAGTGCCGCTTTTAAGGTGAGGGTAATCCTAATTAGAGTTACAAGGTCACCTGGACAGGGTGCTGGTACATCAGGAAACATGGAGTGGTGGCCCCTTCCCGTCTGTGGTTGTGTTTGTGGACTATTGTCCTTGTTTAGAGAAGACATTGCACATGCTCAGGTGGACCTTTTGGGGTCATTTCAGAGCCATAATTGATCCACAGAGGTGGTCATGTACCTGGCTGTTGTTGACTATTTCTTATCTGTCAGGCACTTGGTGTGCTTTCCTTTGACAGCCTCATGGAGTGGGATATTAATATTATTCCTACTTGATTGGTACAGAACTGATGCTGAAGAAAGTGGTTTTAGACAGTTATGAACCAGGATTCAAATACAGTCCTCCCCAGGATACCAAAGCTTGGATTCAGGGAGTCTGTTTTCTGATAGTTTTGGTTGAGAGGATCAACCAGCTGTGGTCCAATTGGTGCCCATGTTCTACTGAGCAGAAGAGTGAACCGGATGCTACAAGCAAGCCTGCAGAATAAGAGCAGGCACTTGTTCCTGGGAGCTCATAGTATGATTAAGGATGGAACTCAGATTCAAATGAGTTTGCTGGACTGTGTCTGTGTGTGTGAGGGGAGAAAAGCATGAGAAGAGAAGGGGAAGGAAGCAGGGGAGATCTTAGGGTTATGAAATGAGGCTCAGAAGGTCTGGGGTCTTGGCATCCTGCCTGGCTGGTGGGATGAGAGAATTCTCTATGGAAGTGATGGTCAAAGTCAAGCAGGCAACCCATTAGACGACCTGGGAAGCTTAAAAAAATAACAATGCCTGGGTCCTCTTTACAGCTGTAAAACACTGATTTCATTGGGCCAGGCTGGACTTAGAGACCAATCATTTTAGAAATCCTTTGCATGGTTTTTATAAATGTTCTGACTGAGTCCTGGGCTGATGCATGCTATTTCCCTCTCTCCCAACCCCCGGTCTGAATGCTAGCCACAGGTCTTTCAGCAAATGTCTTGTTGCTGGGTCTGCTTGTTCCCTGTGGAGTGACTGTGAGGCCAGATGACCATGCAGAGGCCACCACCTGTTGCTGTAAGTCTGGGACTATTTCATCATCAGCTTGCCCAGTGTGTTTTCAGTGTCTTATAACACATCTGGATTGGCAGTCTGTTTTCCACCTTATTGCGCTTGCACCATAGCAAGGGGATGCGTGCCATGGTGGAAAACATGTGTGTGCAGGGGTTAGTGGTGGTCCTTATTTGCAGGACATTGTGGGGATGACCTGTGACATTGATCAGAGCTGGCTTCTACAGTTCCTTTGTGAATGTGCTGCTGGTAAAGCCTTTCAAATAAGTTGCATTTTGTAAAGGTCTGTTCTCTGTTTTTCTCTAGACATACACACATTTTTTCTGAACCACTTGAAGGTTAAGGGCAGAATTTCTGTCCCTTTATCCCTTAACACTCCAGAGCATCTTTCCCATAGACAGTGTATTATGACAGTAGCTCTCAATCTTGATTGCATACATTAGCGTCTAGTGAACATGAGCAACTCTCAGGGAGCTTAAATATATACACACACTCCAACCCAGCAACCGCTAAATGATCCTGATGTGCAGCCAAGGTTAAGAACTTTTGTATGAAGGGATGAGAGAGGCTTAAGACTTCAGAGGGCATGCCAATATGTTGCAAGGAATAAAGGAGAGTTGGAAGGCAAGGTTAGGCAACAGTCATAGACACCAGCTTTGGAGGGTAGTAGTTAAGCCCTGCCAATTCCAAGAACTCAGCTTAGCCTTAAGAAACAGATGGCCAATCTCCAAACATCCTTGCAATCCCCAGTCTGTGAGCTATTTGCATCACGCGGCCTGGGTGCATGCAAGCGCTGATAAGGAGAGCAGCCCTGTGTCTGTGTGTCCCTTTGCCCCTGAGAAAAATGGAGCGTGTGTGTGTCTAGGCTGCCAATGATTCAAATGGCTAATTGCCAAGGAAGGTTAGGAAGCTGTTGGGAGTAAAGAGGGTGTGATGGCTCTCCAAGCTGTTCTATGACAAATGACACAAGACATGAGTGTGTCATTCAGGGCCTTAGGTATACAGATGTGGGTTGTTTGGTCAGAATGTAAACAACCAGCTGGGGACACACACACACACACAAACCCTGTTTCTTATGAAATAGTTTCAAACTCACAAAAGAGTTGCTAGATAGCACAAAAGACTATAATTTCATTTGCCCAGACCCACCCATTGTTAACTTACTTGCACATCCCTCCCTCCCATGTTGTGTGTGAATTACCCAAATGATCTGAAGTCTGAAGGCAATCATAGGAGACAAGCAAAGGCTGTTTGCTTTGAGATTGTGAGGGAGGCAGTCATCAACACTGGTGCGCGCTAGAAGCTGGCATCTGATGGGATAGGTTGGGGTGCGTATCGAGCCTACTTTCTCTGCTTGACATGGAGTTGGAAGCCAGGACAAATGAGGGGGGATGGTAGCTACTAATCAGATCGTGGCTCTTTGGGGACCATTGTTAGAGAAGTAACTGTTGGGCTCCCGAATGTTGCTGCAGCCTGGTTGCTTGCACATCAAAAGTGGAGCATGCTGCCCACCTCTGATTATCCTAGGTCAGGGGTTGCTTTCCTGGGTGGGCTATGGGTCAAAGCTCTGTTATTGCATTTGGTGTGGCTGCTGTCCATCTGTGGATTCAGACTCAGTACAATGGATAAGTTCCTGCTGAACTTTGACCTAGCAGCACTGTTTCTAACATACTCTCCCTGCTCAAGTTTAACCAATAGCTCTAATCTTTTCCTGCAAGGCAGTTTCCCCTTTGACCCCAAAGGCAACTGAAGATCGTGCATTGCTCTCGGAGGCCCCATGCTCTTAACAGCTTTTAATCTGGAAGATGTTTTGCTCAACACTGTGATTTTTGAAGTGCCCAAACAAGCAGTTTGGCAGGGGGAGCACTCCTGAAGGCATGGATGTTAGAGTTGACTGCGAACATGCGCCCGGGGCAGTGCTCCCTCAGGCCTTGCTGCTTACATCTGGTGCTAGATTGAGAACTGTTTGGGTTCACGCGGCCCAGGTAACCGGATCGGCAGTCCTGGGTTAGGACACAGAAAGTCACGTCTACGTGCAGGGCAGTGGGCAGGCTTGTAAGCATGCGTGGTCCTCACAGTCATGTTCTGGAGCAGTTAATCCTTTGCAAGGCCAAGCCAGTCTGAAATAGGTCTTGGTTCCACTTTTGGAAAGCTTTTCACACACGTAGGACGCTGGGTTTTTCCTTGTGTTACCCCTCCTCCCTCCTTTCATTTCTTGTCTCTGCGAAGATGTCAGAAATGTTTTCCAGGCCCTGAGTGGAAGGGGTTGGGGTTTCGTTTTTCCAGGATGGCACATGTGGCTGCATCCCTGTGTCCTGGAGGGGTGGGATTGGCCTGTGAACTTGAGAACACCACAGCCTCAGAAAGTTTTGAGTCTGAATGGACTTGGAGTAGCCCTGTCACTCTGAAAATATCCATGCCTTGGTGACTCCAAACTTGTGTCAGCAAGTGATTTCTGGGTCTGTCAGTGACCTGGATCACAGTGAAGTCTTCTCCTTTCCTGATACCTCCCAACAGCCTGAGAAAGAACAAGATTTTATTTACAGGGGGTTGGACCAAAATAAATTTGCTATGTGCAATGGTTAAGATGATGGTGTTGGTGTCAGATTGCCTGGCTCCAATCTGTGCTATCTCATACACGTCCCTGGGTGAGTTGCTTAACTTTGGACTTTTCAGCAGTGAAATGAGGACAATGTTAACTGTTTTTTAGGGTCAGCAGGAAGAGTCAATGTCGTGATAAACAATGGTGTCTAGCACAGTGGCTGGCCAAGCACAAGCCCTCTTACTCTGCTTGGCAATGAGGAAGAAAGCTGAAAGTGATTTGCCACAACTTGTTGTGGTGGCCATTATAGAAAGAGCCTGAGTTTTGTGTCCCTCAGATGTAAATCCTGGCTGCTTCTGTCCCTGAGGGGGGGGGGGTGATGCTTGGCAAAGAAACCACTTCTGAGCCTCAGGTATCCCATCTGTGGAATGGGAATGATACAGTCTCTGCAAATGTGCTCTAAGAATTCACCAAGAGAACTGGTGTAAAGCCCATCTTCCTTTTCTCTAGCCACCTGCCCCCTCACCTCCCTACCCCTGCCTCTGCTCTGGCCCCAGCACAGTGTCTAGCATGGAGTTGATGCTGAATAAGGGCGCCTGTTTCTGAGTTTCTTTGGCCTCTTCCTCTCTCCAACCCTTCTGGGCCCACAATAACGAGACTTATTTTCAAAGAGCAGAGACAGCAGCTATCTTGGCAGGTGCTGGGGAGAAGAGATGGGGGTAGAATTCCTTGGGATCATCATAATAATGGTTTTCATGTTCCATAGGTTCATTGCTTTTGCTGCCATTACACAGGGTATCCCAGTGCCCCTTGCATAGTATTTGCCTCTTTGGGCTGACTGTGGCTAGAGGTGACCAGTACACCAGCTATCTTTCAGAGGCTTTCTCTTCCCTGTGTCTTTCTTGTTCCCAAATAAACCTTCAGGCAGGAAAGAACATGTAGACCCTGGCCTGCTTCATGTCTCACCAAAGCAGGACTGTGGGAGCCTGGTGCGTGTAAATCAAATTTCCTAGCTGAGCTCCTTCCTCAAAGAGACTCTTTTCTGAAGGTGCTTGACCTCATTCGGGGCTCATAGGTGCTGCCCAGCCTTTGAATTCTGTCTGCAGATAACGTGTGCAGAGTCTCAGGAATCTCAGCTTGCTGTCTCACTGAGAGAATCCTGTTGTCTGTGATAGAATCCAGAGATATCCTTAAGGTGTCTGACGAAATCTGACTCCTGGAGAAGCAGAAAATACAGCAAAGATTAGAACACATTTCACATTCTGTTTTCAACTGAGACTTTTAATCTTGCAACCCCATCAGTTTTAGAATACGAAGTATAGGATGAGTAGATCTTCAAATTGAGCTTAAATTGAACTGTGGAGTTAATGAGGAGTCACTGCCTCCTCTGCTCATTCTTTTCTTTTTATTTATTTATTTTTTAAATTTGACATGAGTTTTTCTCAACCCTGAGGCCTAATCAGAGTTGAGGCTTAAAATAGTTAAGACTGGATTGTTGGAGGCTCAAGTCAAGACTGTTACCAGAAATGCCCGTTGGGTTCTTTCCTCAGCTTAGTATAGAAATAAAAAGCCGGGAATCTGTTGCAAACAGAAGTTTATTTGTGAAGGGACCAGGTGAGAAGGGAAGGGAGGAAAGAGGAAGCACCTCTGGAGAGAAAACCAGGAGGTGGGGTGCCTCTGGAAAGAGGAGGGAGAGAAAGACACCAAAGGTTTGAGGAAGGGTCTTGGGATTTTAAGCCTTACCTGACCCCTCCTTGTTGGGCCGGGAACCTACAGGTAAGATGTTCCCCATTGGTGATCTCTTAATTAATTATAAAATGGGTGGGCAATGCTGGTGCCGCCCACCTGAAGGTGTGGCCAAGACCTCAGCAGGCCTGGATGGTCTCAAAGACCAGTTTGAGGACATGGGCAAAGTGAATGCTAAGTGTATACATACGTTAGTTTTCTGAGCATCTAGATGATACTTTCAGTACATGGTACTGGAGTCCCATGGGATGGTTGCTGAAGACATTTCTGGCATCTATCCCAATCCTCCTGGATCGGAGATTTGTGTAGAGTGTGACCTGCACTTGACATTTTGTGCAATTTTTCCATATGATTCTAATACACACAAAGTTGCTCTTAGACTTGACTCCTAAAACTTCCAGTTTCTGCTACCTCCAACTCAACTGTCAAATTCTTGGAAGAGGAAGACTAGTTAATTTTCCATTCATTTCTTGTTCCTATTTCTGCTGTTAAACAATGAGTTACCCCCAAACTTAGAGGCTTAAAATAGCATCTTTCTTGCTTTTCATGATATGTGGCCCCCAAATTTGTGATGGGTGGGGTTGTTGAACTGGGAGTGAAGGATCCACTTCCAACGGTGCCTTTATGTGAATGGCAGTCACCTGGGGCCCCATTTGAACCATCCCCGGGGAAAGTTCAGTTCTTGTCCATATGGCCTCTCCCAGAGGCTGGTCTGTCTTCCTCATGGGTGAAATAGGTAGTGATAGTGGCCTGAAGAGCATCATGCAGCCCTCCTTGTTGCCTGGAATCTTGGAGGTGTTCTGGTCCCTGCTCCTTCTCAAGCCAGGTATTTACACTTTCCCTTTCATTCCATCAACTCAGTTATTCTTTCAGTATTTCCCTTTCTAGTTAAGTTACTCAACAGACTTTTATTGCTTACAACCAAATACCTGAAATGATGCAAATAAATAATATTACTGAGCAGATTAAGAAATGTTCCAAGAAATACAACTCTAGACAAGTATACCTAGCCTATACAGACAACAGATATTTGAACAATGGTGATTTGTAACTAAGCATGTGGTGAGGATGACATCTGTATGAATTTTCACTGAGGTTGTTAATGTGTTTCCTTCCTGGAAAGTATCTTTTGAACTATACATCAAGAACATTGAAAAGTGCATGGCCTCCAATTCTGTCTAGACATTTGCGTTATGGCAGTGACGTGAAATGGCAATTAGATTTATGTAGACGTTGCTCATTGCAGTGTTATTTATAATAAGAAAGTAAAATCTACTTAGACATTCGGTATCAGCTAAGTAGTTAGGTGAATTAAGGAAGTGACATATGTCATAGATACAAATGTGGATTCCAGAGTTGGTCAGCGTGGCTTCAGGTCCTATTGTTGCTAGTCTCGCTTAAGAAAGCTTTTGTGTCTAGAAAACATGAACAAATTGATGTGATTCAGTTGTTTAACAGGTTTTCTAAGACTTACCCACCATATCCACTTCCTGGTATCCATGTTCATTTGCAATTTCCCCCCTCATTTGAGAAGTTGACTTGTTTGATGGCCGGTTGGATGTTGTGAAAACTAGGAGATGTCTCTGTTTAGGAGATAATGATACTGTGCCTTCCACTTTGCTGTCTTTTGGATTACTCACCCTGGGGCATGTAGGGAGAGCACTCACACTGCCCCATGGCAAAGACCTGAGACATACTGCTGCAGGATTAGCTGCTTGGGAAGTGGAAGCTGCAGTCTTGTTCACGTTTCCAGAGGAAAGATGCTGGTAACTAACTGGTTGACATTTTGTGTATAGCCTTATGAGAAACCTCAAGCCAGAGACTGTGTGAAGCAATGTTTATGATTATCTTAAGCCCCTAAATCTTGGTATGCTTAAGTGGCAATAGATAACTAAGATATCATGTGGTATGGATTTTTATAAGAATTAAATAATGTAGTGGTTACAACAATGCTCTGCAAATTGTCTCTCAACTACCAGGTACTTTGTGTATTATTAAAATTATTTAGCATACTATATACTAAAATGAAAGAAAATAAAGATTAAGAGTAGCCAACTCTTCGATGGAACTGTAGCAAATTTTTCTGTATTTTTATATTTTCCAAAATTTCTATAATTAGATATGTATATTTATAATTACATATAAAGGACCTTAAAACATTCATGGAAAATGTGCATTATGAAAAAAATCTATGCAAGGATTTTGATTTTTTTTTGTAATAAAAGAAACTGGTTCTTTAATTTCATTTTCTACAAGCTTTTTGAAATATTCATAGCCTCCCAAAATAACTTCATAAACATTAACAGCTACTCCAAGCACCATTTATGTTTGAATTGTTTTTCTAAACTGTAGCTTGAGAGAGTCTGAAAACTCAGGTGAAAGAATGATGGAAGAATCTTTGGGTGTCCCAAGAATACCGATCTAAAGTAAGCTGATGCAGATGTCAACTTGGGTACTGGAAATCCATGCTGACACTCCTCCAGACCTCATAGGACTAAGAAGGGCTAAGAGGGGCTAAGAAGTTCTTGTTCATAAGTTTATTCACATGGAAGAATAAGCTAAGTAGAAAGTCAACTTGGGTGTGAAAAAGTGTTTTAGAAAAGCAAGCAATTTGCTTTGTTGAGATACGATTGGGAAGACAGTATTTAGTGGAGAAGAGAGGGAGGTAAGTGGGTGAGGTGAGCTCTTGGGTGCTGGGCCTTTTGCATAATTTTTCTTTAATGTTTGCATCAATGCTTAAGAAAGTTTTTGCAGGTGCCATATCCCATTTTAAGTGCTTCCTATGTCTATGGATGTATTTAATATCTCATCTATCTAATGTGAGTATACATGTTTGTGAGTATGTTAATTCTTGCCCACCTTGGATGCAAGAAAGAGAAGAGGTCTAAGAGTAGGCCTGACATTTCAATCCAGGTTGTTGAAAGTAAAAGAAACTATCTCTGGTCAACATATACATTTGATAGAAGGATGTGGGCTTTATCCTAGACTCTCTGGGCAGGTGTGGATGCAAGTTCAGTGCAGTACTCAGTGCCTAGAGCCTTTTCAGGGACCATTGCTGGGGCATTTGGCTGTCATTCTTTGTGGTCTTTGGGTAACTCTTCTCTAGATCCAATTCGGAGTGAGAGTGAGAGGCAGCTTGGTTCAGCATGAGACAACTACACTTCCTTTTCCTAGGGGAAAGTGGCCAACTCCCCATGTCTGTAAGTATTATGGCAGCAGTGAGTACTTTCCTAAAGTAGAACCATGCTCAGAAAGGGAGAGGTGTGGATGACCTGCATGACCAGTAGGAAAAAAAATGATGTCCATTATCCCTAGGTTTTAGTTTCAGTTTGGGTGCTAATGATTGTGTGAAGTTATTTAACTTCTTTAAACCTTAGTTTCTTATGTGGGTAAAATATTCTCTGCAAGATAAAATAAGGGAAGAAGAGGCGCAGGCTCACCATCCTTATCTGAACTCTCAAGCAGAAGATGTGTTTTGGTAATGAGAGGCCCAATGTACCACATCTTAAGAGGCACCCCATTAGAATTTGATTCAAAGCCCTAAAAATGCATCAATACTATTCCTATATCATAGTGTGCACCCAAAGTGATCAAGACTGAAAAATTGCCTCATGGCCGTTTTTGCTGTCACCTTGTATAGCCAGTTGATTTTACTGCAAGTATGTACAAACCACTTTTTAAAAGTTTATTTCAAGATTTTTGAGATTTTTGAATTGTGATAAGGGTGGCGGATGTGTATGGATTTTATAATCCCGGGTAGATTTCTTCTTAGGTCTTAGCTCCCTGTCATTTTCTGGCTGATCTCTGGTTATGTAGGTTGCTGAGGAAGAAACTTTACATGGCTTCTGTCACTCTGTGGAAACCTGAAACATGGTAGAATAAAACTTTGGGCAAGTCAGAGTTCCAGTCTGAGGATTCCTCCCCCTTGTGAATTTAGTTGTCCTTTCTGGATCAGTGCCCGATAGTCATGATCCCAGTGGAGACCAGTGAATCATCCAGTCATGGGGTTTGGAGATGATTCAGCAACATTGAAGTGGTGTGAGGAAAGCTTTTGGCTGAAACTCTCTAAGGTGCTGATTACATATCCCATTAGGTAACCGGCCCTGAGGCCTGCATTGTGGTACAACTTGATTCTCAACCAGTGCATCCTGCGAGGAGGGGCCCTCAGCTGGTACAGCGTGATCTTGTAGATTTCACGCTCTTGGAGCTCAGGGAAACTCTTGCTGCCAAGAAGGTTCTCTGCTCTCGGCAGAGAAGGAGCCATCTCTGTCCGTGTTTATATTTTAAACCTTGTCAGCCACCTCTGGGCCAAGATCAGGGATATTGTGGGGGACCCAGAAGTGACTCTTGGCTTGTGTCCTCTCTCTCATCAGAGTTCATGGTATGAAGGAAGACTTCTGCAGGCCAAAGCCAATCCCAATGTCCAGACTTTGACAATTTGAGATTCACATGGTGTAAGACTTTGTTCACTGGGTTCATAGGCAGTAGATTGTACTAGGACTAGCAATCTTGAGCACAGGTTCGAACCCCACCTGAACTGTTGATTGTGGAGTTGTCTGAAACATGTTTTTTTTCTTTCTGACCTTTGCTTCTATCAGGTCAGACTTGGAGGAAGCCCCACTTGCTTAGTGTTCTGCAGTTTCCTTTAGAATGCTTTCTATGAATCCTTGCCCTTTGACTCTATTCAATTACCTGACAACTGTTCATTAAAGTTTCATGGTGTGTCTTGTCCAAAGGTAATGATGGATGCTTGGGCAGATCCAGAGAAAAACAAGGATCCTTCCCAGGAAAAAGCTATAATGATCTTCTAGTACTGTTTCTTTAACATAGGGATGAAAAAGGAGTCGGTTATAGGAACACCTGTTGAAAGAACACTCTAAGCAGAGTAAACAGCAGATGCAAAGATTCTGATATAGAAATGACTGAGGCATTTTTTAACATTAGATTGAAGGTAATGAGGCTGAAATATAGTAGATAGGGGCATGGAGAGTAAGTTGGAGGAGACCATGGCCTTTTAGATTGGGTTAAGGCTCTTTTTTTAAAGATTTATTTATTTTTATTGTAAAGTCAGATACACAGAGAGGAGGAGAGACAGAGAGGAAGATCTTCTGTCTGCTGATTCACTCCCCCAAGTGACTGCAATGACCAGAGCTGAGCTTATCCAAAGCCAGGAGCCAGGATCCTCCTCTGGGTCTCCCATGAGGGTGCAGGGTCTCAAGGCTTTGGGCCATCCTTGACTGCTTTCCCAGGCCACAAGCAGGGAACTGGATGGGAAGTGGAGCTGCCGGGATTAGAACCAGTGCCATATGGGATGCCAGGCGTGTAAGGAGAGGACTTAAGCCGCAGGCTACTGCACCAGGCCCAAGGCGTTGGGTTTTATCCTGAGTGAGAAGAAAAACTAGTGACAGAATGACATGATTGACATGATGTGACTTGCACTTTAAAAACTTTGTTCTGCGGTGTTACAGCTCTTCTCAGGCAACAGAACATCTATACAGAAGGTGACAGAGAGCATCGATGGTTTTTGGGGAAGGGGAGTAACTGGAATGCTCATAAACTGCTGGTGGGAAAAAAGATCAATATATCAAGTTTGGAAGAAATTCTTCATACCACCTGTAAAGCTGACTGTATGTATGTTCTAGAACTTGGCTGTTTCATTCCAGTTTTAAACAGATACTCATAGATGTGTTCACTAGAATGTTCATAATAATCTAGATGGAAAACTATACAAATGTTCATTAGGAGTCAAGCAGATACATAAACTGTGCTGTGGGCATATAGTTCAGTACTGGAAGCAGCACAAATAAACAAAATGCAAATATACAACAGAAAATACAGAAATGTGAGTGAACTTCAAAAACTTATGTTGAACAACAACAAAAGATAGTCCAAAGAGTTGAGCCGATCTCATTCCCATTATGTAAACTTCAAAAACCAGGCAAACTAATTTAAAGCACTAGAGGGGAGGATGAAAGGCACTCATAGGGCATAGCGGCTGGAAGGAAGTGTGAAGGAGCCTTCCAAGACCCTGTATTCCTGTTCTGAGTGCAGATGCTTGGCCGTTTGTGTATGTGCTTGCTGTCTTTCTCTGAACAGCTTTGTGTTCTTCTAGACAGAAGGAATTAAGGCCACAGGTGGACCCTTGCTTTAGCATTTAGTACTGCAATTTTCTTCAGAGGGTTAAATTCACTGACCAAGACATTGTGGCCTAAAGACCTGAGAGAAGTCCCAAGCCTAGACCAGAAGGGACTGCATAGACCTCAAGCCCATGTCCTTGGGTGTTGCTCGAAATGCCTGGTGCCTTCATTTCTTCATACTGTCCATTTGGCCTGGGCCAAATTGTCTCCCTGCCCTCTCTTATCTGTATGACTATGAAGTGCTATGTGTGTCTCTTGTAATGGACGTAAGAAACTATGGTGTTTTCAAAACACAACGAATAGCTAGAAACATCCTGAAGAATAGGAAGTTAACAGGGGGAATCACAGTTCCGAACCTCTGGGCATACTATAGGGCGGTGGTTATCAAAACAGCCTGGTACTGGCGCAAAGAAGAGAAGAGGATCAATAGAGCAGAATAGAAACAACAGAAGGGAACCCACACAGATACAGCCAAATCATCTTTGACAAAAAACTGATGACAATCCAAGCAAATGGGAAGGTCTCTTCAATAAATGCTATTGGGACAACTGGTTAATAGCCTGCAGAAACAAGAAGATAGACCCACATCTCTCACCATACACTAAGATCAAATCTAAATGGATAAAAAACCTAAGCCTACATCCATAAACCCTCAAACTTTTGGAAGAAAATGTCGGAAACACCCTGCAAGATTTAGGTGTAGACCCTGACTTCCTAAAAAGGACACCAAAAGCAATAGCAATCAAGGCCAAAATAAACAAATGGGACTTCATCAAACTAAGAAGCTTCTGTACAGCAAGGGAAACAATCAACAAGGTAAAAAAGCAAGCCACAAAATGGGAGATCTTTGCACACTACATAGGTGACAGAGGGCTAATCTCCAGAATGTCCAAAGATCTCAAGAACAACCAAAACACCAAAATAAACACACTACTCAAGAAATGGGCACGGGAAATGGGCAGACATTTCACAAAGGAACAAACCCAAATGGCAAACAAACATATAAAAAAATGCTCAAGTTTCCTGGCAGTAAGGGAAATCCATATTAAGACAACGATGTGGTACCACCTAACGCCAGTAAGAACGGCTCACATACAAAAAACCACCACCAACACTTGCTGGCGTGGATGTGGGGAAAAAGGAAACCCTTCTCCACTGCTGGTGGGAATGCAGGTTGGTACAGCTTCTATGAAAATCAGTATGGAGAACACTCAAACAACTGAAAATCTGCATACTATATGATCCAGCAATAGCACTCCTAGGAATATATCCAAAACACTTGTTACACAAGAAACCAACATGCACTCCTATGTTCATAGCAGCACAATCAATAATTGCAAAAACCTGGAAGCAACTGAAATGCCCATCAACGGAAGACTGGATAAGAAAGCTATGGTTCATTTACTCCGTGGAATACTACTCAGCTATTAAAAAAAACAAAATGCAGCTTTTTTTGGCCAACTGGGCCCAACTGGAAACCATTATGCTAAGGGAAATGAGCCAATCCCAAAAGGTTAGATACCACATGTTTGCCTTAATTTAAGATGAAATGATGTCAATCCAAAAAACAGTACCTGTAAACTGTAATATTATTCCAACCCCAAACAGCCTGTATCTCATGCAATAAGCTATTGTGATGTAACCAATGAACGAACAATCAATGTGAGTCAGACTGCTTATGAGCTACATCAAAGTACCCTATAGCCATTTTAAGGTGTATAGCAGCTGGATCTGTATATAAACTGAAATTGAAATGTCAATGAAGTAGTCACAGGACATTTGTGGTTAAGAACTTGCGCTTTTTTTTTAACATATTGGTTACTCAATACCATGTCAATTAATTCCATAATGTTGTAAATTGTTGTTGATGTTATGTTGGGGACTTTTAATTGATCAGGATGATAGTCTGCCAGTTCTACCTTCAGACTAGAAATGGTCTCCCCAAGAAACCGTTGAATTTATCTGGACGATAATATGCTGGACTCTATGCTTGGTATATGTTCGCAAAGAAAGAATCTTGACTGAATTTGAACTGTAATACTGCAGCAAGGTGGAGGAATCCACCATGGGGGGGAAGGTTTGGGGAGGGGTGGGGGAGTCCCAGAGCCTATGAAGCTGTCACATAATGCAAGGTAATTAATAAAAGAAACCCATAGATTATACATAAAAAAAGAAACTATGGTGTTTTGACCATTACCTCTATGTATACAGCCTTATCTCTAATTGTCTCCTTTTTTTTTTAAAGGAATGCTTTTGATTACGGGGATAAAAATATTATAAATAAAAAAAAAAAACCCACAAAAACAAATTGAGACCAGATTGGAGGCCCATTCAACTCTCAGGGACAAATGGCGGTTTTCATTGTCAGATTTTTCTCTAGCCTACTGCATGGACATATGGAGTTGTGTGACACATTTTTGTTCTAACCACAAAATTTCATGAATTTGCACTCACTGAATAATGACATAAATAATCATTCCAGACAAAAAAGAAGGCAGACATTTTGAAGGCAGAAGTATTTCCTTGGAAACTTCTTGAGAAACTCAGGCGTCGGCCACTTCCACAGGGGCTCTGAACCCCTACGGAACATCTCATGCCTTCAGTGTGGAAGGGTAGATTGCGGGGTCCTCTGAGGACGGGAAACTGGTGGTCAAGTGCCCAAGATGGATCTCATCTCGGTCTCTGTAGCCAAGCATTACTTGATAGGAAGCCAACAAGAGTTCTCTTTTGACCAGGCGAAGGGAAGAAAGAGATTTTGGGGACTGTAAGGAAAATCACTTTAATGACATGCCTGTTAAGTGGGCCCTCTGCTACCTCCTGAACCACATGTGTTAACTAGCTATTGCAACCTGTATTCTGCCACACATAAAGCAATTGGAAGCAGAGACAGAACTTTCTGAGGTGAGGAGCCTATGAAGGGATTTAATTGAGGAAGAGACCTTGGCTGGATTGATTTTTTTTTTTTGCTTCTGCTATTTTTAATTAATTATTTTAATTAATTTTTAATTCTTAAAAATTTTTATTTTTTGATGATTTTTACATAATTGATTAGGGTGATAATGGCCAAGGGCTGCAGGAAGATGGGTGAGATCACCATTTCCACGTTCTCTTTATTTTAAGATTTATTTATTTACTTATTTATTTTACTTTTAAAGTTTTTATTGGAAAGATCTTTTTTTTAAAGATCTATTTTTATTAGAAATATTTTTGTTTATTTTTGTTCTCTTAGAAAGAGCCAGGGTTTACCCCTCCCCCACCTGTCAGGGTTGCTGCTTCAAGTACTCCTCTGGGTGTCGGGAGAAAGTGAGTTTAAAGAAGAGAACGGAGCCTGAGTATAGGTGGCTTTGCTGTAAGATCTGGGGGAGATGACCACATCCCACCTCTGCCATTGCCCCCTCTTCCAGGCTTTCCACTTCCACTATTGTACCTACTACCCACCACTCATAGTTTCTGTTTTTATTTTCCTTGGCTTTTGCTAGTTCATTTCCTTAAGAGACAGAGAGTTAGAGAGCTTCCATCTTCTGGGTGGGGGAAAGCATCTTGCAATCTGCTACAGGATCATGTCCCCCATGTGGTTGGTAGGGGTCCATGTATTTGGGTCATCCTGCATTGCTTTTCCAGGTGCATTCACAGGGAGTGGATTGGAAGTGGAAAAGCCAGCACTCGAACCAGTGCCTGTATGGGAAGCTGGTGTTGCTGGTGTTGTAGACGGTGCCTTTGTTATGCTGCGCACTGGCCCTCCCTATGGACTCTGTCCCTTTGTTCCATAGAATTTTCTCTCCTATTCTTTGCTGTTGTCTGTTAGCATGGTTGGGTTACCTAGGGGATGGGTGTGGTCTGCCTTCTAAACTTCCTACACTGCTCTCCCTCTCACTGCCTACCTACCTGCTATGCTCACCTACGCAGAGATGGCCTTGCCTCCTGCCCCGGATGGCCATTCTATCTGTCTTCAAGTTGACCCACAGACACCCCTCCCCTCTGGCCTTGGCTGCATCTTGACTACCTGCTTTGTCATTTGTTCACACGTGCATGTGTTCGTTCAACACCTGGTCACTGGCAGCCCCTCTCAGAGGTTTTGTGTTGGTTTTGTAGCTGGCCTGAGGATGCGGGGGGTGGGGCTGACACCCCAATACAGTCTCTGGTGTTGAACAGTACAATGCCTGCCTCTCCCTACCGCACAAACACACTGAATTCCTGAGTCCCTGCCCCTGTTTTTCTGGATCACTGATTTTGTGGTGGGGGTCTGCTGGGGAGCTCTGGATTGTGGGCCTCGGCATTCTCATTATGCAACCAAGTGAAATGGAGAGGAAAGATCTGTGGACATCTCTTAGAGCCTTGAGGAAGGAGCCTATAATTCATATGAGATTGCATGATAACTGACATTTCCAAGACCAGATCCCCTTCTCCAGCACCCTTGGCTTTAACACACAGCCTGTCAGAATGTCACCCTGTAGGCTGGAAAGACCTAGAAGGAGATATTGAGGGTAACATTGTGCTAACAGCTTAGTTCTCTCAGGCAGTTTCTGATGCTCAACTATGGGCTTCTCTGTGTGTGCCCTAATTCCTTCTTGACTGGCACTTGGCAGACCTTACCCAGCTTGGATTTGTGGGAACTTCTTGGAACTAGGTCTTGCATACATTGGCTTTTAGCTCTTGGAGTCTGGAAAAAAAAAAAAAAACCTGCTAGGCCCTGTGAAATGCTTTAGTTTGGTTCAATACACATTTACAGAGATGAAGGACATGACCCTTGTCCTCCAGAGGCCGTCAGGGAATGGGGATGTGGGGGTCCACTCAGAGCCTTGGATATTACTGTGGTGGTTTGGATCTTGGTTTTGGTGTCTCCTAAAGGCCCATGTTTTAAAGCAATTGACCCCAAAGATTTATGGTAATGAGATTAATGATGACTTGGTTCAATTAGGACATTTAGGAAGTAGGACAAGTAGGAGGGCCTTAGATAACATGCTCTTGGAGGACCGTTTTCTTAAAAGGATAGGTTCTATAAGTTAGCCTGTCAGGCCTAGCCTGCCTCTGCCCCTCTCTCCTTCCTGACTCATTGTGTGACTGCTCTCTGCTTGCATTTTACCATTGACAACTCTTATCAGACTCTGCAACAATGGGGCCACCCTGCCTTTGAAATGTGGACTCCCAGAACTATGAGCCAAAAGAAACTTTTCTCCTTCATAAGTAGCTTCTCTCAGGTATTTAATGATAGTAGCAGAAAGGTGACCAACACAGTGACCTTAGTTGGGTATGGGGTGTTTGCAGCTATGATTAAGGAAAGGATCAGGTGAGACCATACTGGGGTGGGGTGACCAGTAAAGGAAAATCAGGTGTAGTAGAAGGCTGCCTAAGGAAGGGCTGCAACACTGAGGCTTGCTGAGGTCAGGAAGGCGGGAAGAGGTAGGGAGGCCTCTTCCTAGAGCCTTCTGGGGGAGTGTGGGCCTGTTGGTGTAGTTCTGGAATCCTGTTTTCTAGAACTGTGAGAGAAGAAATCAGTGGGATTTAAAGGCACCGAGTATGCAGCACTTTGCAATGGCAGCCTTAGGGAAGCAACACGGGCAGCGGTTAAGTCCCTGAGACAAGTCCTGTAGGACAGCTGCCCCAGTTGGCTTACCTGTCCCTTTCCTTCTAGAATGCAACCTGCACAGAGAGAGCCTCCACTCTTCTACAGAGATTCATAGCAGAGGGACCATCATTGTCTTCCTTGTTTACTCCAAGAGCCTTATATTTAGCATGGAGGGGTTTCTGGACAATGTTGTTTGAATGCCTGAATGAGTGAGTGTGTGAATGAATGAATGAATAAAATAGGGTGTGGACCAGGCAACAAGTGCAGGTGGTGAGTCCTCAAGTAGAAAAAAGCCACAGTGGTTGGAATGGAGGGGCTTATTCATAATGGTTGGGTCAAATGCTGACTCTTGGTCAGCAGTGGATATTTGCGGCAGTTTCTCAGAGGGGATTGTGCATAGGTGACAAGGCAGGGAAAAGGACCCACCAGCAAGGAGATGAATGGGACTTGGTTTAGTCTCTTCTGTGCTGGTGCCTGTATTGTGTAGGTAGGCTCCATTGTCATTCCTGGAAAGCTTGAAACAATCACTGAGGGTGAAGCAAGGAGTCTCTGAAGCTGTGGAAGCAGTTGAGGCTCCAGGAACTGAAGGCACTTGCCACTTTGGCAGCAGGCAACATGCTGGTCAATGGCAGGCCAACATCTGGACCCTGGTCTTCTCGGTGCCCAAGTTGGTGTTAACTGCAGTGAGGTGTGTAGGTCCTGCTAATAAATAAGTGTGAAGAAAGCTATGATGCCTCCCAAGTTCACATGGCTGGAGCAGACAGTTCCTGAAGCATGACCAAGTATGTTTGCTGCATCTGGCTTCCAAGTCTCCTAGGGGCACCTGTCAAACAGTTTGGCTGGTCTCAAGGAGGCATCCTGGGGTGGAGAGCCCTGCTGTTTCTTTCCCTGCCACATGTCATCATTTTCATAATTTTCAGACAGTCTGCCATGATCTTAATTGAAAAATGGGATGAGGGTTTCAGAAGGGAGGTAACAGGAACCTGGTGGCCTTCAATAGGAGAGTTGACCCCGGCTGGAGTCAGAGGGCGTATGGACAAGAGGTATGGTGCAACATCTTGTGACTTGGTGTGAGGGACAGTTTGAAACTAAGCCACGAGATGAGTTAAGAGAAGTGGGTATCAGATAGTTACTGCTTTACATATGCAGAGGCCCCCTGACAAAGGGGAGGTATAGGATATTAAGGGTGACTGGAGCAGAGACACCTCCCCTGCTACCACCACCACCACCAACACACACGCACACACACACACAAACACACACACACACACAGAAAGTGGGGGTGACAGAAGAGGAGGTCAGAGGGGTCGACTGGGTTGTGGAAAGCTCTATAGGCAAGAGAAAAAAATTGGGCCTGTACATGAAGGTCACAAGGGAATCCTTGGGATCACTGGCAGCTAGAGAACAAGAAAGGTCAGGTATGTGCTTTAGAGAGTCCTCTAGCTCTTAGGGTGCGGGTTCTTAGGAGGCTGGTGGGAGATGAGCTTGGTCTGTATCTGAAGGAGCAGTGAAGGTGTAGAGATAGGAGGTGCCTGGGATCACCTTTGGGGTATCACTCCCAGGCACCTGTTGATGGATTACATAAAGGGTGGTCAGGGGAGGGCATGCTGAGTGGTGGAAAGAGCCAGAGGTTTCTGGTGGAGGGCACAGCAAGCATAAAGCAGAGCACAGTGACCTGCTAGGCATGTGAGCCACGAGACAGGCAGGGCTCAGTGGTGTGAGGTAGGGATACACGAAGGGGGCAGAGAGCAGATGCGAACAGAGAGGTCGCAGGGCATGGGGAGAATCTTGCAGGTCCCTGATGGTCACCAGAGAGAGTGGGGTTTTAACGAAAACAACTCATTTTGACTTAGGTGTATGACATTAAAAGGTCATACAGGCTGTTTTGTGGTCAGATTCTGGGGGCCAAGGTGGAAACTGTTGGAGTAGCTCCACACAGAGAAGATGGTGGCCTGGGCTAGTCACCAACAAGGGCTGTGGAACATGATGGGTTCTGTATGTTGGGTGGGACAGGTGGAGCAGAATGAGTGAGAGAGACAGGAATCAGGGGTTATTTAAGCTTTGGCCTGAGAAACTGAAGGGGCCTTATGGGAGGAGCAGGTCTGGGGGGCATAGAAGGGTCTGCAATATGGCTAACCTGAGACAGATTTTTGCCGTCTCAGTGGAGATGGAGTTTGAGCAGCGGAGTATGGAATGAGAGAAAGTTGGCAAGGCGGGGGCATTCTGGGTGGCGTTGAAATTCACAGGTGTGGTGATCTCGCCCATCCAGGGTGCTCACCCTGGGCTGTGTGACTGTCAGGGAAATTGGAAGATGAGGGTGAAGCTCAGGAGGCAGAGGGAGGAGCACCAGCAAGGGGGAGTCCCTGAGGTGGATAATATGGAGGGAAAGGGGGAGGGGTCATGAGGCACACATCAGCCGTGTAGGACAGAGTATGAACACAAACTGGGGAGGAAGGACAAATGTAGCATGCACCTGCAGAGCTGGCTGGAGGAGACAGGCTGCAATGTGGGGGCCAACCCGGCCCTGGCTCTGGGCAGCAAGCCCTCACGTCCTGTGCTCCTGCTGATGGGCAGAGGGCTTGGCTAACCCTCCTGTGCGCAGCAAGGATGGGATGGGATCAGCCAGGAGGATTCTCACTGCCCCTCGCTGAGCTCTTCACCCTGGAGGTGGCAGTGTACCCTGATGGCAGGTGACAATCATCTGGGAGCAGGGGGCAGGAGAAAGTGTTTGAAAGAACGAGTCCTGGATGCTACCTTTGAGATTCTCTGCGCACTTGCTTCCAGTGGAGTGTGACCCCATCCTCAAAACGTTTTATAAGTGACTGCAGAATACAAGCAGGGCTGGTTCTCTGGCTTGGACTGAATCCTTGTGATGGGAGGGACTTGAAAGGAAGAGGGAATCTAGGGACAGCCAGTGCTGGCACCTGGAAGACAAACCAGTCAGTTCTTGTTGTCGTTTCTGAAGGAGTTCATTGGCTTTACCCCACAAAGGCAATTCTCATCTCATTTACCAAAACAAGGATCCTGATTGAGTCTGCAGGTTTTTCAAAATTTTAATTAGATTCAGTTTTATTTGAGAGTCAGATGTATAGAAAGGAGAGATAGGGAGAGAGAAAGAAACAGCTTCTATGTGCCGATTCATTCCTCAAATGGCTGCAATGACCAGAGCTGAACTGATGCGAAGCTGGAAGCAGGAACTTCTATTTCTCCCGTGTGGGTGCAGGAGCCCAGAGAACTCAGTGCCATTGTCAGCTGCTTTTCTGGGTCATAGACAGGGAGCTTAATTGAAAGTAGTGTAGCTGGGACTTGAACTGGCACCCATATGGGATGCCAGCACTCCAGGTGGAGGATTAGACTACTGTGCCATTCTGCAGGTTTTTATAACTCTCTAGAGGCTGGAGAAGACCATCACTTGGCACTGGAAACAATCTTTACTCTAGCAGAGCAGGGCCATTTGACAAGCATTTCTCTGGAATTCTGAAGTGCTGCATGCATAGATCGCAGGCACCTGTCAGAGCCATTTCCTCCTGGGGCCTTTCCAGACAGCCGTGGCGTCCTGAGCAGACATGTCTCTCAGCCCAGAATGTCTCCATTGAGAGCACTGCTTCTATCTCATTTCCTGGCATTCTGATGAACCGGACCATCGCAATAGATCTCTCATTTCTGGGGGCTGGGACCAACCTATTAACCATGGGAAAATCCTGGCCACAGTGATGGCTCAAGAGGTAGCAATTGAGTTCAGAAGGGACCCATCAGTGTTATTACTTTTGGGTGATGGTCAAATTCTCTCCTGAAAATGTAAAGCCAGAAACAATGCATTGGAATTTCTGGGTTGTTATTGTCTCTGTGCTGGGTGGATGAAGACACCTGCTGGAGAATGAAGTCTAATGGAGACAGGGTAGAGAGAGTGGGTAGTGGAGGGGAGAGAGACAGAGACAGGAAGGAAAACAGACGAACAGAAAGGAGAGATTCTCCCAGAAAGGAGAATTCCAGAGGGTCTGGCATCCTTGTGTCTGGCCTTAAGGCTCAGGTATCCTCAGTCCCAAGGGGTCCCTTCCTGAGGGGTCCCCACACATCCCCGCAGGGCTGAGCTCCGAGGAGCTGTGTTTCTGTCTTTTGCACCAGGAAGTGTCTTGCCTAAGATGGGAAGCTGCTAGAAGCCGTGTGGGGCAGGCATTGCAGGCTGAGGCAGGCATGGTCAAAGAGTTTGTGAGGCAGTTGGCCCTGGGAGGTCCATGTGTCGGTCTCAGGGTCGTAGCAGTCGAAGGAGGCAGAGTCTTCGATGCTGCAGTCACTGGTCAGCCGCCGCCCACCCGTCACATACAGCTTGTTCCCCATCACCGCGGCACCGTGGTGCATCCTCCGTTCTCTCATGTCTGCACACTTGGCAAACTTGTTGGACTGAGGGTCATAAGCGAGAATCCTCCTGGTGTAGCCTGAAAACAGAACAGGGACAGGAGGTCAGCCAGCCCCCTCCACTTCTCCATCTCTCCCACACCCAGCTGGGAGACAGCTGGCCCCCTGCACCTGCCGTGTGTGGAGGCGGGGACTCTGAACGACAGGGTGGGTCATTAGTTCACCTGCCGTGGCCCTGTATGTGGCTCAGAGCTGGGATTGGCACCCAGATCTGTCTGAGTCAGGCTCCTGTGTCTTTAACCCCGAGTCAGGACTGCCTATCTGTACCCCATAGACTTGGAGCTGCCTCTCAGTCGCTTCTTGGCTTCATTGACTTTTCGCTTCTCAAACACTAGTCCAAAAGCTGTAATACTCCAAGAAGGAGTCTTTGGGAACACAAAAATGGGTCCCCTCAGTAGCCTCATCTTGTGAATACTTAGAGAATCCACTCCCCCACACCCACTCAATTTCACTGATGGGCAAACTGAGGCACAGAATGACAAATAACTTGCTAAGGAGCATACAAGCAGTTAGTGGTAAAGTCAAAAGTTAAACCCAAATCTGTCTGATGCCAAAAGTAGTCCTTTAAATCAAGATACTATACTGCAATTACAGTGAAATCCAGTAGTGGCCAATATCATTGATACTGATAGCCAGTGTTGCAGGTCTGTTAGTTGCCAATATTATTACTATTTTTGAAGATTTGTTTAAAAGGCAGGGTTACAGAGGAAACACACACACACACACACACACACACACACACACACACACACACATCTTCCATCCACTGGTTCTCTTCCCAAATGACTCTATTGGCTGGGCTTGGGTCAGGCTGAAACCAGAAGCCAGGAGCCTCATTCGGGTCTCCCATGTGGATGGCAGGGATACAGGCACTTAGACCATCTTGTGCTCCTTTCCTAAGCCATTAGCGGAAAGCTGGATCAGAAGTGGAGCAGCCAGTACACAAACTGTCACCCATATGGGATGCTCACTATCCTACAATGCCAGCCCACCAGTGTTATTGACAGTGACAGTCCTGTTACAAGTCTGTTAGTAGCCAATATTATTGGTGTTACCAGTTGTATAGTAAATCCTTTGTGGCTAGTATGATCAAAAATAGCAAATGTTTTTTTTATTTACTGTGTCTGTGTAGTAGTGCTAAGAGCTCAAGACACATGCGTGTATGCCTTATCATACAACTTCATCTGTGCTGTACGGGCAGACAATTCTGGGTGAGGATAAGCCTTCTTGGGTTGGCTGAGCTCCCCTGGGGAATGGATATGCTTTCAAACGACTGCCCTGTACAGCAGCGCCTGTCTGGCAGAGTTCTTTATCCAGCTGGGCGTCCCACCTCGCCAGCTGCAATTCATGCTCACCTCCCACAATGACAATCCGCTCCCCTAGCACCACTGCTGGGGCACACACGTTCTTGATCATCCTTGTCTCCATTTTGAACCATGTGTTTCTGGAGATGTGGTAAACCTGGGGGAGAAGTGGATTCATTACTTTACATTAAATACTTTTTATTAACATGGAAGCTATTAACATTAATATCTTCATTGGTACATGCCAACATTTCAAAGCACACACCTGTGGAGTGTCAACTGATCCAAGCAGGCACTCAGCCTTTTCATTTCCTTATCTTTGTGTTTGGAGCCTGCTGCTCCTCTCAGTTCTCCATCGAGTCTGACATGTCACTATGAACCCACATCACCCCACTGAGATATGGAACAATGTGACTCGTTACTTCTACCCAATGGCTTAAAAAATACAGAAAGAGGAATTAGGAAGGTGAACAAGGAGTGAGGTTTTTTCTTTCCAGTTAGGTGATAGCTATGTTGCAATTACTAAATATTATTAGATATGAGAAACAAGATTATTAGAAATCAGTCAAGAACTCAGCGATTGTAGGGCGGGCCAACCTTCTGTCCTGAGGTGCAGGTTTCTTTTTATCTTGCTTGAAACAGTTTTTCTCTTTTAGTGAGAAAGGAAACAACTTAAATCTTCAGAACACCTGTGATTATTCTAGTCATTTTAATTTCCAGTCCATATTTAAATTTCTAATTGTGTTGCTATATTCATAGAACTAAGAATAAATTTGGGGTGAAGTGGAGATGACTTTTGAACAGCTTATGTCTGACTAGCATTAGGATTCTAGAAAAACGGAAGTAGGAGAGAAGAATGGAAGACGAAAGAGGGGACTGTAATCCCTCTCCCTGTCCTGGAGTCAAGGATCAAATCTTGACTCCTGGACGTGTTCTCGGACATTCTCAGTTTTCTCAGACTTCATTTTTGTCTTTATATCAAATTTGAGCTTCATCAACATTCTTATTACCTATCTCCCCACCCCCCACTGAGTTTTCCAGGTTAGACCATTGAGGCCCAGGGCAGGCGACACGCTTAGGTCCTACCATGAGTGGACGAGCGGGTCTGATTGAGCCCAGAGTCCATGACCCTCCTCCTCTCCCTTCCTGGTGAAGGCCTATCCTGGTGGAGGTTCCTGGCAGTCCTTTAGGTTGGTGGTGCCTGAGACAGTGGCTATCTCATGAGAGCCTCATGGTTACATCTGAAAATAGGCGGGAGACAAACTCGTTGGAAAATGGGACCTTGGCAGAAAAGTAAATGCCAGGTTGCACTCTCCACGAGTAATTGTCTCCTGACTTTCTGTCACCTATCAGCCTTGGATATATTTTCAAAGCTAGATTAAACGTGGGCTTCTCCACCCATGTCCTCTACCAGCGAGGCTGGCGCAAGGACAACAAAGGATGGGTTTTTTTTTTGTTTGTTTGTTTTAAACATTTATTTTATTTTTATTACAAAGTCAGATATACTGAGAGGAGGAGAGATAGAGAGGAAGTGGAGCTGCCGGGATTAGAACCAGCGGCCATATGGGATCAAGGCGAGGACCTTAGCCACTAGGCCACGCTGCCGAGCCCCAAAGGATGGTTTTGACTAGCCAAGGAGGTGACAGTTTGTGGTGGTGAAGGCTTTGCGAAGTGCCGTCTAGTGTCAGGGGTTAGGAACGATTCCAGGTAGAGAGGGACACGTACGCACATGGTGTACGCAGCGCAGCGCATGGCAAGGTCATTTGTAAAACAACGCACGTATGCAGGTGAGTCACCTGCAGATGAGTCATCCCACCCCTGCCTGAACAACCAGCCTGCTCACTAAGTAACTCAAGCGTTTATTTCTAACTCTAGTGGACAGAAAAAAACTTTCATTTCAAAGCTAGTGCTGAGTCAATAAAAAAACATATGCATTTGATTCCCC
Organism: Ochotona princeps; assembly: GCF_030435755.1. Classification (NCBI taxonomy): domain Eukaryota; kingdom Metazoa; phylum Chordata; class Mammalia; order Lagomorpha; family Ochotonidae; genus Ochotona; species Ochotona princeps. The sequence goes on along the minus strand of NC_080840.1, from coordinate 14,325,620 downwards.
TGCCGCCTTTTCACTGCTGCAGTGTGAAAGAATTGCTCATAATTTTATTTTATTTTATTTTATTTTGGTTTTGCAACACTGGTGTGATTATCCTGTGTGTTTCGTCCTAAGCTAACTGTGAGCTCTTTTATTTTTAGGAAGTTAATGATAGCCTGGCACAGTGAACTCATCAGCGTATTTGTCAACTCTACTTGAGAAGCAGTCAGAAGGAGGAAGGGGCTTTAGCTTCCCACAGCAACACTTGGTGACATCTGTGTTGTGTGGTTGGACTGGGAGGGGGTGGGAGTAGAACATGTCTTTTCCGGCTCAAGATCGTGGGTGGGATTTAGAATAGGGACGTAGGAAGGCTACGAATGTGCCCAGATGGTCAGGGAGGAGCTGGGGGCATGGGATGGAGAAGTGAAGGCAGAAAGACAGTCTGAGCGTTGGGCCTGGACCTCGTGCAGTCCCCCAGCCACATCAGTGCTTCTCTGCAAGGGTTCCAGAAACAACTTCTGAAAGTGTGGAGCAAAGGACCCCACTCACCTGTGTGCAGTTCCTTGGTAACGGCCCTTCTACTGCCTCTTAGGCTGCCAGCCCAGCTCATTCTCAAGCCCTGGAAAGCCCTACCAGATCAGACACCTCTCTACAAACACTCATCTCCCAAGAATGTTCCAGAAGTAACACAGGAAGGGCTCCGGAGTGGCAGTCAGGGTGGAGGAGGTTGCTTAGGAAACTTGAAAAAGGGCTGATGGAGATTCGTGGGGGCTGACACCTGTTCTGCCCCTGGACACATCACCCTCCTTCTGCATTGCTGGGCTCAAGACCTTTGCACAAGCTGTTCCTCACTGTCTCTCACTACCTCCTCCTCTAGCAGGCAGTTCAGGCTCCCCCTTAGGCAACGAAGAAACTACCCCGTCACAGCGCAGGTCAGACGTAGCTCTCATCTGCTCTCTGACTATCGTCCTGCCTTTCTCCCTCCTCACCTGGTGGCTCTCCTCCTGCCACCTGTCTGCTCAAGTCAGCTTAAGCTGACTTCACAGAGCTCCCCAAACCCTATAGATTTGCACGTAGGAGTCTTCTTAAAGGCTGCAGTAATTTAGGTTGGAGCATTTGTCAAATTCCTACTGGACTTGACTTTGTGACATTCAATATGTTTCAATTAGGATTTGTAGAGCTTTTCTCCCCCCTCAGATGAACATAGGGATTGAATTTGCAATAACTTGGTTTGTACTGGTTCATAAATTCATAAATTGAAAAAGTGCCGTTGATAATTATCCTCTTCTCTCTGCCCCTCCTGCCTTCACACAACAATGAGAAGTGTTGTGTTTATGGGTATGCATGCATGTGTATTGCACATATACATTTGTTGCATGCATTCACATGTGTGCAATGTATGCATCCTGGCAAAAGTGTATGCACACTTATGTGAGTATATATGTGGTATATGCATGTATGTGTGTGCTCATATGCATATGCGAACATGTTCTTGAACATGGGAAGGGCCACTTACCTGGATGAGCCTCACAGGGTTCTGCATGATGTCCTCTCCCCCAAAGAGGTAGAGCCTCTGGTCTTTGGCAGCCACGGCAGGGTGCAGAACGGCCACTGGCATGCTGGCCATGCTCTCCCACACATTGGAGAGGCTGTCGTACCTCTCCATGGAACCCAGAAGCTCCTGCCCTTCTCCAAGGCCTCCGATGCAGAAGATAAAGTTCCTGTGCACTGTGCTTCTGTGGGAGTAGCGGGCTACCAGCATGGGTTCTGCCAGCCGCCACTGGTTGAGTTTCAGGGAGAAGATGTAGACACTGCGAGTGACCACGCTGCTCCCCACACTGACGGCCATGCCTCCCAGGATGTAGACACTGCGGTGTAAGGTGACTGCCGAGGGCTTGTAGAGGCGTGTCGGGAGTTTTGCGAGGTTCTGCCATTGGCAGTTTTGGCTGTCATACAGCAAGACATCCCTGGTGGTCTGCTGGTTGTCCTTCCTCCCGCCCAAGAGGATGAGGAAGTCCTGGTAGGAGTTTCTAGGGGGCACATGCTCCAGGGGTCTGCAGCCGGGAGCACTGGTGCTATGCAGAGAAAACATGTGCCTCTTGGCTGTCTCCAGGATGGTCTGGCATGCTGGTGAGGTTTGCAGGAGGTCGTCATTGGCAATGAAGTGGAAGAAGAAGGCCGGGTGCACATACTGAAGCCGGACCTGCATGAACAGCTCTGGCACATACGGCTTCCGGGCCTGCGGATCATGTCGAATCCAAGCCATGAGGGCCTCAAATACCTTCTCTTCCTCCCCGCAGAGCCCATCATCTCCAAGGTAATCTCTCAGCTCCAGGGCACAGAGCTCCTTCAGGTCTGCTGACATAGCCACCTCTGGGAAAGATGTCAAGGCCACTTCCCTGGCCTTCCTCTTTAGGGTCTCACAACTCAGGATCTCTGAGAGTCTGATCATGCCCAGGCAGTTGCCGGGAGCCAGTTGGTTCTGCAGGTATGAGGAGCAGGCCTCAAACAGTTTGGGGTACTGCAGCATGGAGGCTGCCTCCATCAAGGGCAGGACGTTCTCGGCCGTGATGCATGCCTCCCCAGTGTACACGTATGCCACGATCTGCTCTAGAGTAGGCCAGCCAATGCCTTTCAGCTGGACCTTGGCCTCACTGCTCTCCCGGAAGTTGCTGCAGAACATGGCCCTGAAGTAGGGGCTGCTGGAGGCCAGCACGTTTCGGTGGCAGGGCACCTCCTGGGCACTGGCGCAGATGCTCACATCTGTCAGGATCCTGTTTTGTCGGAAGCTGTTGAGCTGCCTCAGCAAGTCAGAAGAGAAATCGGGATCTTGGAAGAACAGCCCATCCATTGACTCTTTGTCCATCCTGCAGTGAGGGAGAGGAAACCCTAAGAGGGAGCCGGAGTCAAGTGCATCTCTCAGTGGCACCTGCTGGAGGGTGTGGCCTAGGGGCTGCACCTGTATCCTTCTACCACCATGCCAGTGGGAATTGCCTGGATAGCATATTGTGAAGGTTGAAAAAGGGAAGCCTCATGAACCCCACATCAGAGATGAGGCACTGTGATTTTTTTTTCTGGGGGTTATGATTATTCTTAAAGATAACAGGAACACAGTGTCTTCAGCTAATCCAATGCTGGGACAGAACTCCCCAGTTGTTGGATGTTAGTTGATTGCTGGGGGCCGAGATGGCAGCCAGAGGCAAGGTAGTAGCCTGTGGCAGTGAGCAGCAGGAGTGCACAAGCCTCTGCACAGGCCCTTGGCATCTGTGCTAGTTAGTAAGCCTGTCAGAGAGCCCCTTTCTGCAGGTTAGTCACTCCCAGAGGATGGCATGCTGGGGGTGTGGCCCGCCGGGGGGGGGGTGGTGGTGGTGAGCAGAAATGAGAGCTGCAAGTGGGCCTTTACAGGATAAGTTCTGTTTTGCAAAGACAAGATGACTGGAAAGCAGAGGTAGGATGAAACCCTGGCTTTGTGGTTGTCCTCTGGTAGAGCACCTGCCTGGAGCTGTACACCAGGGACATTTACCTTGTGCTGTGGCAGTGGCATCCACCGTTGTCACTGGATCTGCTTCCTCCCCTAAGACGTCCGGGTGACACCATAAACCCGCAGACCTGCGCTTCCCTCCCAGTCTGTGAATACCTGGTTTGTCCTAGGAGCCTTGAGGATTGTTTATGCTGAAAGCACTGTCAAGGTTTTCTAGAGCTTTGTACAAGGGCCGCTGGGCAGGGAGACGGTGTATACATTCCGGGGCTAAGAATAGTTGCATATGTACTTTCCACTGTTATGACATGTGACTTTCCAGTTGCCTTTTGTAGCTCACCGGGGCCTGGAGGGGCCGGCGCATGCCCACACGCCCTCGTTTCCTTGGTGAATGTTGACATCGGCATAAATAGATCGGGAGCCACAGCCTCTCTGAGAGCTGCCCACTTGGAACTGGCTCAACCAAGTCCCTTGTCCTGAAAGTGCCTGGGAATTCTAGATGTTTGTCAACAAATTGCTGTGGGGCCTATGGGGAGTCTGTTCTGGTTTGGGTTCCCTATGGAAGGTGGTGGTGGTCCCAAAAGAAGGCAAATCACGGACCTGTGGGTGCTGCTGTCAGTTGAATCTCTGCCACTAGCTGCCTGGTAGAACTGGGAACAGAGTCTGAGGTGATGGAATCATGACAAATGTGGTGTTTAAATAGAGGGAGAGGAGAGGAGAGGGGAGGAGAGGAGAGAGGAGGGAAGGGGAGGAGAGGAGAGGAGAGGGGAGGAGAAGACAGGAGGAAGCAGGTGAAAAATGACAATATTGCAGTAGGAGGCAGCCTCTAGCTAGAAGAATCAGATCCATGGAGGAGGGCTTGAGAACCCCGGGGTTGGGGTGGGGGCTGGGAGGAAAGGGGTCTGTGGCGTGTCCCGCTCCTGCCTGCAGGGTGGTCCATGACTGCCCAGCCTTGAGGGGCAGGAGAGCCTGGCTTCCCTCCTTGCTCAGTCCTGTTCAGATGCTTGCAGCAGCTCTGGTACTGTGAATCTCTATCTCCAATGCACTGCCCCTCCAGCACGGAAACCTGTGGGAAGGCAGTCTTCCATGGTGTGCCCTTCACTGACACCCCTGGCCTGCAGGTCCCCACAACCAGGCCATCTTCTTGCTTATTTCTATTCCACCAGACAGCTGACAAATCCTTGTATGCATCTGGGCCTTGCTTGGGAGGCCAGCTCAGGCTGGCCTGCAAGGTTATCTCTCACAGCTGCAGGTCGACAAGTGGAAGATGCCCACAAAGAGTTCATAAAGGCTTGGTCAGGGGAGTTGTGATTCACAGTTTGTCATTAGGGGTTAGGGGTCATGGAGGCCAGAATTAGGAACAGGGCACCTGGGACCCATGGAGGTGCCAGCAAGGGGCAGGAGATAGCGGCAGTGGTCCTAGTATCAGGGCCACTGGTGCTGGGAGCACCTGCCACACTCGCCGTTTTTTGTGTGACTTTCCCTTTGTCCTCTCCTTTCCTTTCTCTGCTCCTTATCATGCTTTAATAGCTACTTTGTAAGAAGGATGTTCAAGAAATTCATGGAACATTTATATCACACACATGCACACACGCAACCCACATGGATTTGAAAACTCTTACACCACCATAAACTCTGTTTTAAAAGATTTATTTTTATTTGAAAGGAAGATTTACAGAGAGGGAGGGAGAGACAGACAGAGATGTCTTCTATCCACTAGTTCCCTCCAAATGGCTGCTATGGTTGGAACTGAGCTGATCCAAGTCCAAGAGCCAGGAGCTTCCTTTGGGTCTTTAATGTGGGTATAGGGTCCCAAGAACTTGAGCCATCTTCTGCTGCTTTCCCAGGCCATAAGCAGGGAGGAATCAGCCAGGACGCAAATCAGCACTCATGTGAGATGCTAGTGGACTGTTGAGCTGCCACCCCTGCCTCTGAAAGGCAGAGTTAGAGGAGAGACTGATGGTGGTTCATCTGCTGGTTCACTCCTTAAATGGCCACTATGGCCAGAGCTGAGTCAATTCAAAGCCAGGAGCAAGAAGCTTCTCCTGGGTCTCTCACGTGGGTGCAGGGTCCCAAGTCTTTGGGCCATCAGGAAGTTGGAAGCTGGTTGGAAGTGAAGCAGCTGGGACTCAAACATATGTGAATGCTGGTGCTGCAAGTGGACATCTAACCTATTATGCCATGGTGCTAGTCCCCATAAACTTATCTTTTATTTTCATTTCCATGAACTGATTGAAGTCCTTTATTTATCAGATCCCCTGAAAGTCTTCTTGACCTTCTCAGATGATTCATTTCTCACACCCCTGAGCTGTTCCCCTGTCTCTGTGTGCCTCTGATGTTCCCTAACTCCAGCCTGGTTTCCATGGCATTTCCTTGCATGCATCTCTCTGGACAGCAGGTACCTTGACATCATCTTCATGCTAACCCAGCACCCAGCACAGTACCTGGCAGTTCGGGGGTGAGTTACACAATTCCTTTAGCAGTGAGTAGGCGGGGGAGAGGGAGCTTTGTTGATGAACTTCACACCCCTGTGTGCTGTGCAAACAGGGCTCTGAAGAGACCCTGGGTGAGGATGTGTGGGTGTGTGTGTATGCTGGGGAGTCCTTCATTTTAGTCAAACCCAATAACATTATTAGGAGAAAAGTAAAACAAGTGCTTTGTGCCAAAACAAGAGACAAGTTCAGGTTTGGAAGTGAGCTGAGTTCCTGTGACTCCAAAGCTGGTAATCTTAACCTTGGCCTTGGAGAAATGATTTGTTTGTTAAACTGAAACATCTGCAGCTTATCTCTCCCAGTTAGTGTGCAAGGTGAGGGGCAGCTCTGAGTGTGTGCGCGTTGTGTGTGTGTGTGTGTGTTGCAGGGGACAGCATTTCCTAGGGGTGCACCAATGTGGTGTTGTCTACTGGCAAGGATCTCAGCGTGCCGCTCCAGCCCCTTGCCCAGCAGAGCTTCTGGAATCAAGCCCTGTCAAGCACACGATGTTGGAGTCTGTACAATGTCAGTTGTCAGCCTTTTGGTTCCAGGGCACTCAGAAGGAACAGGCCTCATTGTGTCGGCCTGGTGCGCTGCAACCATTCTGATTCTATGCCCAGTATTAGCAGTAAGGACACAGAGGGACTTGATGTTTTCCTCATAGCAACAGCACACACTTGCATTCCCGAGCCCCATCCGCAACTGCCTCTCCCCAATCAGCCTGTTGTGAACCTCTTTCTCCCACTAAGTTTGAAGTTCTTCATCTTAGCCTTCATTTAGAAGTGGTCGTAGTTCAGGATCTGACTATATGGCACCCTGTCATAAACACGGATAGTCAGCTCTCGCTCTCTTCTTGGAATGCAGGCCAATGTCCTAGCGACTAAGGTATAGCACTGGGTGCAGAAGGCCAGTGGATAATCATAGCGTCTTCCCTCTCAGGAGCTGTGTGCTCTTGGACTAGTAACTTATGTCCTGAAGCCTCAGTTTTCTTCACCTGCTGAGGTGTGGTGGCTGGTGAGGTTACTATTCCGCGACTGCTCTGGAACTAGATCCCAGTGGCTGCCTCTGCATTCTGGCCGTGTCCTTCACCTTGAGTCATTGCTGTGCTCCTCATTAGCTACTCATCCTGTAGGAATCCTGGACTCTATGAACTGGCTGTGTGTCCTAAGACAAGTCGCAGAACCTCTCTGAGGCTTCTTTCTTAATCAGTTAGGTGTCAGCTCTGCTCCTTCCAGCCCTAACCCCTGTGGTCTGTTCTACCAGGTGGCCTGAGAGCTTGCACGTCTCTGGCCTGAAGCCAGTTGCAGTGGACGTGCTGCTTGGGTTGGCAGTTGCTGCACTCTGAGCCAACCCCGAGAGCCATGGTTTTCCTCCTGGCACTGGAGACTTTGCGTTCTTTCCCGTCTGGGTGCACAAGGCCTGCGTTCCTATGGCACAGCCAAGCTCTCTCTTCGCAGCCCCAGGGCTAAGTTCCTTGCCTCCTACACTGTCTGCAGGAGGGAACCTTGGCTGGGACAGCTCCAGGGCATTGTGCAGCCAGGACAAATAGGTACAGAGGGCCTGCGGGGCTGCTCCCTGTAAGCACCAGAGTGTCTTCGTTCCCAGTCAAGGTAGGAGGAACAGTCAGTGCAGTCCCCTGTGCCTTGAAGAGCTGTTGGCAGGAAGCTGCCTCTTGATGTATAATTTCAACATTGTCCTAGATGTGTGGCTCCTCAACTGTGCTTCTGCCTCAGGGGCTCAGCCATAGACTGAATCTATTCCAAACTGAGAAATTGTGCCTGTACCGGAAGTAGATAGACTTTGCTTCTCATCATGGTTCCTCAGACAGTGCATTCTTATGACTGTATTGCATAAAGTTTTCTTTGTTAAAAGATTTATTTTTATTGGAAAGGCAGATTTACAGAGAGAATGAGACACATAGAGAAAAGATCTTCTATCCACTGGTTCACTCCCTAAGTGGTTGCAATGGCTGGAGCGAACCAGTCCATAGAGAGTAGTTTCTTCCAGGTCTCCCACACAGGTGCAGGGTTCCAAGGCTTTGAGTCATCCTCCATTGCTTTCCCAGGCCACAAGCAGGGAGTTGGATGGGAAGTGGAGCATCTAGGACACAAACCAGCACTCATACGGGATCCTGGTGCTTGCAGGGCGAGGATCCCCTATGGGATACTGGCGGTTACAAGGTGAGGATTTATCCATTAGACCATTGTGCTGGGCCCTGCATTAAGTTTACTAAGGAATCAAGTGCAACGAGGCTGGGAGAGGTAGCAACCTGCTGCAGGGATGTTTTCTGCAAGGGACTTGAGCATCCTCTGCTCCTGTGGGCGACTGCAGGGGTCCTGGAGCCAATTTTCCATGCCTGAAACCCTGCTTTGTCTGAGAGCTGGATTAACTAGGCAGATCCCTGTCCCTGCCCCCACCGGCTTTGGCTACTTAGGGGGGGAGGGGAAGCTCAATAGCGACTTTGTATTCTAGACAATGGCAGAAAGGGCACCTGGCCGAGTGTCCAGAGGTTGCCATAACTACAGATGCTCCTGTTTCGGGGGCCATTGGTGCAGACAACAGGGATCACATTTCCACCCTTTGTCACCCTGTCTGCCCGCAAGAAAGTGTCTTCAGAGCTCTCTCCTCCCCAGGGAAGATGAGGATAAACCAAGGCTGACAAGGGTACCATCATGACTGCAGGTGGGTTGTTGGTATAACCCGGTCATCTGGCCTCACTTCCTCCCTCAATCTCAGTTATGACTTCTTACATCTTTGCTGTGGGTGATAAGCAAAAAAAAAAAAAAGGTTTGACATCAGTTGGGCGCAGCTCTGTGAGTGACAGAAGAGCAGACAGATTTATAGGCAGCGAAGGAGAGAGAGAGAGAGAGAGAGAGAGAGAGAGAGAGAGAGTCATCATCCACTGGTTCTCTCCTAAAAGGGCCACAACAACCAGAGTTAGACTGGCCCAAAGTCGGGGAGCTTCTTCTGGATCCCCCACATGGGTGCAGGAGCCCAAGAACTTGAGCTATCATCTGCTGCTTTCCCAGGCACATTAGCAGGGAGCTGGATCACAAGTAGAACAACCAGGACTTGAACTGGCACCTGTGTGGACTGCTGGCATGGCAGCCGGAGGCTTAATGTACTGTGCTGGCACCAGCGATGACTATCCCCTTCAGAAATTGGAAGTGAGCAAGGCAAGGGTCTGAGTAACTCAGGGTCAACCGTCTTCTCCATCTACCCAGCAGACAAGCTTTGCATCCTCATGGAGAGGGAATGGCAGGCTAATGTCGTGGTCCAATGTGGTCTCTAGGGGACCCATCCCCTCCCTCCCCCGCACCACCTCCTGCACTTCTGCTCACCCTGGATCCTCATAGAAGGAAAACTTTATCCTCACATCTTTGAAAAGCTTTCAGGGCAGCTTGAATTTTAGCCCAAGTGTTTGCTCATTTCTCTTCTCAGTAGGCTGCTCGTGTTTGCTCTTTTAGGATTGTCCCTGTGTTTTTATTAGTGGTCCTCTTTTGAACTCTTTCCAAAAATATCTTTCATCTGTCTTTTTTCTAATAATCAAAAAGAGCAGTTGAAAGATGATTTCTGGGCTCCCTGCTGTGAGATTAAGGAAAAAATCTGAAATCCTTTTATTTCCTTCTTCTTACTTTGTAGTTTTGGGGAAGAATCCGGGGTTTAAATCTCAGGCTGCAGTCATCAGATTATTTTATGGAAGGTAGCTTTGACAAATTACATGGGTTTTCAGAATGATGTTCTCTTTCCCCGTTCTACAGTATTTCCCCCCCGTAATGCCTTTTTTAAAAACTAATAACTCATTACAGAAGAGCAGGGCTACACAGACCTAAGGTTCTTTTTTTCATGATTTTAAAAAATAATCTAACTTAGTTGATTAGGGTACAAAGGGTCAAGGGCTACAGGATAGTGGGTAAGACTGTTGTTTCCACATTAATATCATTTTTCCACTGTATCTGGGGTCAGGGGAGAAACAAAGGGAGAAGCCCCACCCAGCCTCCTACCCATCCCAGGTCCTCAATATGAGGCATGCTCCAAGGGTTCTGCTCAAGCAGTTTTGATAGTTCAACAGTTGTGAATTGCTGCCAGTCTCGCCATTCTAAGCACAATGAAATCTGTTCAGAATCCACTGACAAAGTCTCTTCATGGTTGGGGTTCTGAGATCAGCAGTTCAGTTGGAGGGATCTCCAAAGAAACTTTGTCTGAGGTGATCCCAGACCTGATTCTTGTGTGTGCTTGCCAGTACAGGGTCCAAGAGTGCCCTTTTTTAAAAAAATGAACGGGTGTGCCCAACCCTGACGATGAAGATGGGCAGCCACAGAAGACAGGATTGGAGCTGTAATGGTGCTTGCATGCTGCTTGAGCATTCCTCAGATCCATAGCTGGAGGATGGCTGATTATTCTTTTCCTTTCCTAGCTCTATGCCCAGGAGCATCCATGGAGTTTGCACCTGCTAGGTGGAGATGTGACTTTCTCCTCTCTTTGGTGAACCTACAATTTTCGACTATCCAGAAATCGCCCTCAATAATCTCTTCCTGTTTTTCCCAATTTCCAAAGCTACTTATGATGATTCCTCTCCATCTTCTGGGATGCCAAGAATCCCAACCATCTTTCACATTGTGCCTTGTTGTTAACTTGAAAGTTGCAGATTTATAAAGTTACAGATATAGAGTCTGTGCAATGCACACACACCCCCCCACACACACGTGTGTGGGAGTGTGTGTGTGTATAAGAAATGCCGTATGCTGTTTGCCTTGGAACATGCCCAGAGCTGGGGCCAGCATTTGGCCTAGTGGTTACGCCATCACTCTGGATGCCCACATCTGATATCAGAGTGCCTGGGTTTGAGTCCTGGCTGTATTCCTACTCTCAGCTTCCTGATAAGGTGGTGGGTACTGGCTCAGATAGTTGGGTGCCTGCTACTAATTGCAACAACCCCACAGCAATTGCAGGAATCTGAGGATTAGCCAATGACTGGAAACTCTGCCTCTCAGGTAAATCAATTTTTAAAAAGAAAGCTTTAGAAGTAAGAGAGCTGGCTGTTTTAAGCTTGGTCTATTCTCAAGTCAAGCAGAAGGACTGGAAGAAAAAAACTCCCTAGTACCTTCAGAGGATGGGATCTTCTTTCTTCCATGAGGCAAAGCATGAGGTCCTTCAGTTGTTTCCAGCAAATTGTGTCTAGTTTGTCTTTATTCAAATGACTCCCACATGCTGATCGAACTGGTGTCACCCAGTTTCTCTGGCGTGGGATAGTGTTGCCCATTCCTGGTGAAGTGGGCAGTAGGTGCTCCCACCTGCAGGGGGCACTATTGTGTGTCACAGGAGCCTCTTCCCACAGTTCTTGAGAGTCAGTGCTTGGACCCTACTCTACTAGGGACCCAGCAGCCCTTAGGCTAGCTGAAGGCTTCCCCTGCCATCTCTGTGCTTTTGATGGCATCTGAATAATCAGAGGGTGAAGAGTGGGCAAAGGCAAACAAGGCTGATTTGGCAACCCCCATTCCTAGGAGAACCTGCCAAAGTCCCCAGGGCTTTGGGTCAGGAAGCAGGGAGTATCTTCCTGTGTTTTCCATTCCAGTGGACAAGCTGACACAAGCTGGGAGTTTTAAGACATGAACTGGAGGTCACCAAGTCTGCTGTTTAAACTCTTGCTAACACTCAGCGCATTGTCTGTGGTCGAAAGACATTGCACAACATTGGGGGTAATGATAGCAATCAGGAATCCGCTGTTACACCTGGGAGACGTGCACAATCTCCCTGTGGCTCAGACAGTGGAGAGAGAGGCGGACCACAGGACCGGGCTGCCCAGTCGTCCTCTAGAAGTGATCGTGACAGGACCTATTCACTGATTATTTCATTCCAACATGAAATTATGGAACTCCAGCTATGTTTGCTGTCTACAGCATGTGTCTGGGAAGACATACACACACATTGCATTTCTGCCAGGCCAATCACAAGCCTATTTTTCTGCTTGAAAATGGCCCCATCTTTTGTGTTGAGCAGACACTGAGTTCAGCTCATTGGGAAGGAAAGTACAGGTAAGAAGAATGATCCAGAAGGTATTGTTAAGGTGTGAATTGTCCCTAGAAAAACACATTGCAGCCTTGTGTGAAAGGTTGGTTTGAAGAGCCGATGTGGGGTCTGAGAAGGACACGGGACAGGCACATGGTAATTTCAAAGTTGAGGCTGTCAGAAGACCCTGGAGCACACTTGCCTGCCCATTGGCGTGCCGTGTCATGTCTGCTTTAGGAAGAGCTGCATTTCCCACTTGACCTTCCCCCCACGTGTGTTCTTTGTGTGTTTTCTTCCCCTGGGCTCTGCTCCCCATCTATTCCCACTGCTCGACTCTCACCCCATCTCAGTTTCTCAGCCAAGTCTTTTTGCTTGCCAAGCCACTCACTTTTTATCTCTTCATTCCCATTCTTCAGGAGGCTTCTTTCTGGGTTTAACCAGCTTAGCTGCCAGCTTCTTCCCTGTCCTCTTCTTCCTTACCCGGGGAATACCTGGCTTCTGGCGCTTGGAGGTAGCTTTGTGGAGTAGGCCCCTTCTGAATAGAACTACCATGTCTAGTTGCTAAGAGAAGCAGCCTTCAGACTGGCCTCTGTTCAAGCAGCAGGTGCCATTGACTTCTCAGATACCTGCGAGCCCTTTTTGTTCAGTCTGCTGTTGTGTCCTGATTTTCCTGCGGGTAGAAGACTCACTATGCCAGAATTTTTTTTTGTTTTTAGCAAAAAATGATCCTGCTATATAGCCAGACATCTAAGGATGCTGCAGAAAATGAGTAGAATGTATGTGTTATCTTCTAATTCTACTTTCCATGAACTTTTGAAGGATGCTGTTCTTATGCTAAAAATTTTTTCTCATCTGAAATTCAAGTTTGAGTGCATCTTCTGAGGTTTTACTGCTTAGTTTTATTTTACTGTGCAACTGGCAGCCCCAACCCCCAGAAGCCTATCTGACCACAGAGATTGAATTACACAGGGTGTTTGATAAAGGTTAGCTTCCTGCTCTCATTCTTCCCTCTCGTCACCACTCAGTGTTAACAGAGAGACAGCAAGCCTTCTGGGAAATGAATGAGTGTACCCTGGTCTGCCCCCCAGCTGTTTAAAGAGACATTTTGTTTTTGGCCAGAAGCTTCCTGGCAGCACCGGAACTGAAAAGAGGGCACAGTGATAACCTGATCTGTCCCTGAACCCCAACCAGAATTTTGACCTTTTGGAAATGATCATGGGCGGAGCAGTGAGCCAGGAGTCCTTGGCCTCTACAGATGTTCATGCTTGCCTTGGCTTAAATGTCTCCTCATCCCATGAATCAGGCTACTTCTGTGAAGTCTCTTCTGCCTTTAAGTCTGTTTCTTGCTGTGTCAAGGCTAGGAATTCCCAACTCTGTTTCTTCATGGGGCTATGTCTTGCTGAGAAATAGAATAGTTGATAATCCACTGATCTGGGTGTGGGGCCTAGCTCTCTGCTTACCAGCTGTATCACCTAAGCACTGGATGCTTTGGTTTCCTCATCTGTAAGATGAAGATGGTGATAAGTCAGATACAATGAAGGCTGTGTGGATGGGAGGCCAGGCTTGCTAATTAGTCCTTTACCCACACAAGCACTCATTGACAACTTGGTCCTTGCCCCCTGTAAACAGCCCTGCCTGTTTGCCTAGTTTTGTGCTGCATGAATGCCTTGCTCTGTGCTGGAAGAAAGCAGAGACACTCCAGGAGCAAAATAAACAAACAAAACTAAACAAAACAAAAAAACCCCTAATCTATGCTCGGGGGTGCCACAGCAGGTGTGGGAGTGATGCAGAGGAGATGTACATGTGGGATGATGCAGCAGGTGCAGAGAAACCATGAAAGTCCTGCTGGCTTCCCGGGGACACAGAGAGCAGGTGTGATGATGTGCGCTTTTAGTCCAGTGCAGTCTTCTTTTGGGTATTCCCAGATCCATGGAATAATGCATCGTGGTTGGAACCAGGAAGTGCTGCTCGTGGGAAGCTATTGGTGGAAGAGACAGGCAACTTTTGATGATGTCACAGATTTGGATCAAAAGGTGCCAGATTCCATGTGTAAGCCCACAGGGTCCTGATGTGCCCGAGGCAAGGCCTTTGCACTTGCTGTCCCCTGAGACCTCTGCGTGGCTGGCACCTCCATGTTTGGGACTCAACTTGGATGTTATTTTGCTAATCAGACTTTCTCTGAACACCTAAGGCAGCCTGTGTTCCCCTGCTGTTTTTGTCATTGCACCTTGCATCTCAGGATTCTTGGGGTTGCGTTGTGTGTTTTATTCTCTGTCTCTCTAAGAGAACTGGGTCTGCAGGAGTTAGATGGATGTTTAGGATGAGCATGTGAGCAGGGTGAGGAACCTGGTAGATAGTCATAGGGGTTCAACAAGACCCATATAGACCCATATAGACAATAGCATCTGCTCTAGGAGGGACTCCCGGTGAGAACAGCTTGTAGGGGCTCCTTCTCTTTCATCTTTCCTTTATGAGTAGTTCCAAGGCTACTGGCAGTGACTGAGGGATCCACGGGCTAAGACGCAGCCTGGGCTTCAGGCCCATCTGAGACTGTCCATGAAGTGGTTCTTGCTCTGGCTTCACATGAGTTTTGTGGGAGACAGAAAAACTCCCAGTCTAAGTCATATGAAATTCACGTCTTGGGAAGTGGGGCCCAAGCACCAGCATTCAGTGAGTGCACTGTATAGCGTGGCCATGGATGGGAACACTGTGCTGGTACCATCATGTAACCCAGACCCTGCAGGATTATATTTACTGGTCTGTCTTATTTACCGTCAGAGAGCAAATCCAGAGACCCTCCCCTGGGTACGATGTGATGGTTGTGCTTCTGGCAGGGATACTCTGCTTGCAATCAGCTCCACATTTTCTCCACAGGGTCTATCTGTTCTGCCAGGACCATCCTGATGAGATGTTATTTTGGGCTCCTTGCTGGCAGTTCTGAGCTGGCTTACATTGTGCTTACGACCAGCTGGCTCAGGCCATCTCCACTTTCACTGTCCTTGTGACTGCCACCTTGCCCGACTTCTATTTATCATATCTTCAGCAATACTAGTGACCAGTGAAGCTTGGTGTGTTTGATACTATTGACACAACGGGCAGAAGTGCTAGCCTGACCTCCCAGTAGCTCCCTCCCCACCACTCCCCCTTCTGGCCTAGGACCAGGTGGCTCCCTTGGGAGGTGCTGAATTTCCTCCACTGGTCTTACCATTTACGTTTGTATCTTGTCTTGCTGACTGTCACCCCTCCCTCAGCTCTCTGCACACCAACCCCTCCGCACGTACCATGTGACCTCTGATGAAACTGAACATCTGGCGCACCATCCATAGCCCTCTTTCTAACTGAACTCCTTGAAATACAATTGATACCCACTGATCCTGTCTGCATTCTGGGTGCTGAACAAAACAAGTAGCCAGTCAGTCCTTCAGAGGGGGGCTGCCCTGAGGCCAGTCAGGGCCCGTGTTGCCTATGAATTAAATTTATTCTTGCCTTTGTCCTCCCTAGTATTCGTTTCAGAATGTGAGATTTATTCATTGTACCCATGAATCTTGTGTTGGAAAACGTAACAATTGCCAGACAACAGAGCAGTGGCTTTCTTTGTCCTTTGGGTGCCCTGGGATTGATTGTGTTCATGGTGGCTAATCAACCCATTCTTCCTCCGTTTGACAAACATGTGGAGTGAGTCATTCACAAACAGATATTTGCTGTACACCTACTATTTCTCAGATACTGTTGTGCACACACTGGAGCTACAGTGCTGGAGCTCCCCCTGAAAAGAAAAGTAAAAGTCAAGAGAAGATATTACCTGGTAAAAGGACATGGTGTTCATCTGGTCAACCGCCTTTCTTGAGCATCTGTGAGTTTAGAGTACCAGACGTTGTTCTAGGCACTGCGGTAGTGGTGGCGAACAATAGAGAAACATGTTTCTGACCTAGAATATATGTTCTAATGATGGGGAGTCAGGGACAGACAATGAGGACATAAACCAGAGGATTTGGGGTGTTGACAACCGCCATGAAGACAGCACAGGCTAAGGTAAAAGGCAGGGCTTGGGTCTCTCCTGGAGGCACAGAGGGTGATGGGACTTGCTGAGTGGACAACACTAGCCCTGAAGGAGGTGAACTGGGTTCTGAGAACAGATTGTGTGTTTTCCTCTGGGTGGGGTGGGGGACTCTAGGCAGAGGACCTATAACCATAGAAATCCTATGTATGGCAATTTGGGGAAGAGGTTAAAAAAAACCCAGGGTGGATGGTACCTGGTGGGTGACAGGGAGTGGACATTCTAGATGGAGCAATTGGAGAATTAAGGAGCTTATTTGAAAGCCAGAAAAGATGGGGGCTTGGCATGGGGTGGTAGTGATGGAGCTGGTGGACACAGATGCTCTGAGACATGTGGGGGGATGGTATTTAATGGGGAGTCCTTGAGAACTGAGGGATGGGAGGGATATCAGATGTTTTTATGTATAAAAGTACCTTTTTCTTGGGGATTCTTTTTTTTTAAGATTTGTTTTTTTGCAATGGAAAGGCAGATTTATAGAGAGAAGAAGAGGCAGAAAGATAGATCGATCTTCCATCTGCTGCTTCGCTCTCCAAATGATTGCAACAGCCAGAGCTGAGCTGGTCTGAAGCTAGGAGCCAGGAACTTCTTCCAGGTCTCCCACATAGATGCAGGGTCCCAAGGCTTTGGGCCATCCTCCACTGCTTTCCCAGGCCACAGGCAGGAAGCTGGATGGGAAGTGGAACGGCCAGGTCATAAACTGGCACCCTTATGGGATCCCAGCGCTTACGAGGGGAGTATTAGCTAATTAAGCCATTGTACCAGGCCCTCCTTAGATTGTTCTTTTTTCTGTTTTTAGATTTATTTTATTTTTTATTTCAGATATTGAAAGAGGAGGAAAGACAGAGAGGAAGATCTTCCATCTGCTGACTTATAACCCAAGTGACCACAACAGCCAGAGCTGAGCCAATCCAAAGCCAGAAGCCAGGAGCTTCTTCCAGGTCTGCTACGTGAGTGCAGGGTGCCAAAACTTTGGGCCGTCCTCGACTGCTTTCCCAGGTCACAAGCAGGGAGCTAGATGGGAAGCAGGGCTGCCAGGATTGGAGCCGAAGTAACAAGGTAAGAACTTTAGTTGCTAGGCTACTGCTCCGGACCCCCTCCTTAGATTCTTAAAGCTGGGGTTGTAAGTTGTGACTTAAATAATTGCCCTGAAAGACCCTGCCATTTTTGACTCAGTATTATTATTGTTATTATTATTATTTTTATTTGGTACTATTTTAAGTATCTGCTCCCCCTTGGTCGGCTTCCTTAAGTTTCACCTGCTTTTCAGGTTTTAATTTTGTTGTCTGACAATCTGCTGTAACTTTGTAACCCTGTTCCCACCAATCTGCTGTAACCTCATGGCGCGGTACCTGACAACCCTACCCACCAATCCCTCGTGGCCCTTCCCCCCAATCCCCCAACCACCTACCAGTCCCCTGCGACTCTGACAAGCCCATCCACCCATCCCTCACGAACACTCTCCCATCCATTTCCTCTTCCTCCCTCCTTTCCGCCTTGCTCCCCTGAGCTGCTGCAGTTTCCTCTCCCGACTCTTCCCCATTCCCTTGTAGCCTCATCCTGCCACCATGGCTGGAGAAGTTCCCTTCTTCTTCTCTCCCCCTCCCCCCTTGCTCTTTTTACTACCCTGCTGGAATAGAAGGACCTCCTAGGTACCTCGCTGAGTCTGGTATTTTGGCTTATGGTGGCAAATGTATGCTGAAAAGAGGACTTGGTTGTGCGTAAGAGCTAACGGGGTGCTTCTTGGCTATTTGCACTCTCATTTGACAGAAGAGGATATGGAGCCTGGATGGGCCCAGTAGCTTCCCAGGGAGAAGCAGGCTGTGAGTAGAGCTGCCAGAACCATGCCTGGTCATCCTCACTCTTAGGCCCTGTTCTCCTTTATTCCCTGTCTGCAGCCTGTGGCAAGCAGGGGCATGGGAAACCATCTAACTCCACGCACATCTGTTTCCAGAAAATCCCAGGAGAACCATAGACAAACGGGTGCTTCAGAAGGAAGGAAAAACAGGAATACGGTGGAAATCCTGTTATCTGACTCCCTTGACAGGGACAGTTGACACTTATGTCTAAGTCTAAAGCAGAGAACCATTACAGCACAGTTTTATTTTCCACATGAAACCCTCAGATGTACATGGTTTGGTACAAACATTGACTTAAGAATGAATCATGGTAGGCGTGAACAGTGTTTGCTTGTTTGTTTTGCTGTAGCCCAGCTTTGTGTAGTCTTTTCAAGGCATTCAGTTGGGTTTCACAGAAACAGGTTGGGCTCTATAGCTAGTCAGCCTATTGAGTAGGTAACTGAATTACATAATGACAGCAATTAATGCAACAGATACAGATGAAATTTGGGCATAAATACAATCTGCTTTTACAAAGAATCAAGAGAGGATGCCTTCGACCAGCCACTGGATCGCAGAACCTCAGAGGGAGGCACCAGCAGACTGCAGGAGGACACATGCCATACATGGCTTTGACCAGAAAAGACCACCGATGCTTATGGAACCTGCCTGTTGATCTGGCACATAGGCTAAGGGAGATTCCGTTCAAAGAGTGCTGATTGATAGGAACAGGCCTGAGTTGCATGTGCTTGGATGGAATCCTGGTGTGGAAGTGATTTTGTTCTTCTGATCTTTCCTGGCTCAAACTTTGCTGAAGACTGTTTCAAATTTGAATCGGTTCAGTAGACTCTTTCAAAACAATAACTTTGATTTATGTTTTCAAGGCAGTTAAAAAAGTAATACTTTAGAGTTCAGACAATTAATGTCATCTGCTTTGGGTTGTGAGTCACGTGATCTTGGTGTGTGTTAACTCACAGTGAGGAAGCATTCCACACTAGAGCTCCATCCTTCCCACTGAGTGTGACAGTGCCTACAATGCCTCTGTTCTCTGCTGTCCTCAGCTGTCCTCCTTCTAAGTGGTTCTGAACAGGTACCCATTGGGGACCAAAAGTCTCTGACAGAAAAAAACTGACATCTAACCCTGCTGTCTCCTGTTTGTAACACTGAAGTTGATCATCCTGCTAATGAATAGACAGCTTATAGAAATCCATGACTCCTATAGTTCAAACACTTCCCAAACTGAATGTCATAGTCTTGTCCCACCGGCTGTGCCAAGTTTCCAGCGATGACCCAAGCTCTGTCTCTCTTGGCTTCTCCAGTTTATACTCTTGTTTCTCACATTTGATCCTTCCCCTTCCCTTGCATGGCATCAGTATTGACTGAGCGCATTTAAAAATGTATTGAACAGTTTATTCTAGAGGTAGAAACACACACACGCGCGCGCGCACACACACACACACACACACACGGGCAGGGTAGGAAGAGAAAGAGAAAGACAGACAGACACACATGTAGACAGAGTGCCTAGTTGTTGAGTCACTCTTCAGAAGCCACAATGACTGAGCCTGGGCTGGCTGAAGCACAAAGCTGGGAACTCAGTTGATTGCCACGTATGTTTCAGGGACCCAGCTCCTTTAACCATCACTTCTGTCCCCAAGAATCTGCACTGACAGGAAGTTAACGTTGAGATTTGGAGCTGGGCAATGAATCCAGGTACTCTAATCTGGGCTACAGGTATCTGAATGGCATCAATAGTTTGGTTTTGTGACAAAGAAGCCATAGTGCCTTCTCTTCAAAGCTGTGGTCCATGTCAGTGGATATCTGAGGACCCCTCAGCCTGGCTCATTCTTTCTCCCTAGCCCTGGACACGAATCCTCCCCAGGGATACTTGCTCCTGGAGCTTCCCTCACATTATTTTCTCCCTGTGCTTTTTTTTCCCACCCAGGATGTTAACATCCCCTCTTAGCACAAAGTGCTTATACTGGATGGAAGTAGGAGATGTTATGTGATGCTGTTAGTTCGATACTGACACAGTGGATCTCTGTCCATGTCCACATCCAACACCATGTCTGTGTGTATCCTCTATAACCTGTGTACAGGTTTTTATTCCTTATCTGAAATGCCTGAGATCAGAGTGCTTCAAATTGTGATTTTTCAAGAAGATTTTGAAATCTTTGCATATATAAAATGATGTTATTTGGGGAGTGGGTGGGATTAAGCCTAAACATGCTGTTTATTGATGTTTCCACCTTACACACATCCCCTAAAGGTAATTTTGTACAATATTTTTAGAGATTTATTTATTTTTATCTGAAAGGAAGATGTACAGAGAGAGAGAAAGAGAGAGAGAGAGAGAGACAGAGATTGATTTTCATTCTCTGATTCACTCTCTAGATGGCTGCAACAACCAGAGCTGAACCAATCTGAAGCCAGCAGCCAGCAGCCAGGAGCTTCCTGCAGGTCTTCCACACAGTTGCAGAAGCCCAAGGACATGAACCATCATCTGCTGCTTTCCCAGGTCATAAGCAAGGAGCTGGATTGGAAGTAGAACAGCCAGGACATAAACTAGTGTCTATATGTAATTCCAGCACTACAAATTATAGAATAATGTGGTATGCCACTGCAACAAACCCACACAATATTTTTTGTGTGCCTACAGTTTGACTCTCACCTATTACATGAGGTCAGGCATGGAATTTTCCATTTGTAGTATAATGTAAGAGCTCCAAAGTTTTGGACTTAGAAACATTTTGGATATTTGGATAAGGTGTTCAATTTGTATACAAATAATTTTATATGTGTGTGCATACATTGATTTGTATACACACATGTTTCATACTTCTCCCCACTGAGTGGGCCAAGAAGCAATGGCACCAGAGATCTTGGTATGTAACAACCTTCCCAATCCAAGGAAGCAGGAGCCAGGAAGAAATGACTGATTCTAGGAGTTGGGAAGAGAACATGCAAGATGGTGGCTCCAGAGACTAAAACACCGAAGAAGGAAAATGAGGGATGTGTTAAACAGACCAGGAACCAATGCAAGAGGTCCCAAGGCTACAACAATCGAATAATGCAACAAAAAATGTGGTGTTGATTATAACCCAGAAATGTAAATATTCCTGAGTCTATTTGATATGTGTAAATTGCTGCATCCACTTAAGTAGTGGAAGTCAACAGAGAAACGTCAAGTACTGAGAAATCTAAAATAGTTGATGTAGAGAATCCCCCCTCCAAAGGGTGAAGTTTTACTCCATACCTGTGGGCTGCATGGTGGGGTGTGGTTTCTAGGAGCCCAGAGTGGAAATGGGGAAGAGAATGGGTGATTTCAAAGTACAGAGACCTGCCAATCAACACTGGAGCCAGTGGATCAAAGTCAACCTGAACAGTAACTTGATGCCATATTACTATCATGTAGCCTTGAGATGGCATGACAACAATGTACAATAGTCTTGGGCTTCCTCTCTGGGTCCCATAACCCCAATCTAATCAGAAGAAGATCCCAGCAGGACATCCTGTAACATGCCAGACAAGTACTCCTTAAAACTATCAAGGTCATTGGAAACAAGGAGGAAAAGCTGAGGCAGGGTCACAACCCAAAAGGAGCCAAAGGGGCATGATGGCCTCTTGCAGCGTGGGATCCTGGAAAAGAAAAGCAGCATTAGGGGCCTTGCGCTGTGGCCTAGCAGCTGAAGTCCTCGCCTTGAGCATGCCAGGATCCCGTATGGGCGCTGGTTGCAATCCCGGCAGCTCCGCTTCCTATACAGCTCCCTGCTTGTGGCCTGGGAAAGCAGTCAAGGACAGCCCAAAGCCTTGGGACCCTGTACCCACATGGGAGACCCGGAAGAGCTCCTGGCTTTGGATCAGCGCAGCACCGGCCCGTTGCAGCTCACTTGGGGAGTGAATCATCGGACGAAAGATATTTCTTTCTGTCTCTCCTCCTCTATATATCTGACTTTGCAATAAAAATAGATAAATCTTTAAAAAAATAAAAGCAGCATTAGATAGAAATGAGGGAAAAGTGAACCAAGTGTGGGCTTTACTCAGGTTGCATCGGGACTAGTTTATAAGTTGTGACAAATAGAACACACTCATATTGGTGATGGAGAGGCCAGGAGTGGGGTCTATGAGAATGCTGTCTCATATTCCTGAAACTTGTTGGCATCTCTCTGTGGTAAGTGGGGTGGTGCTCAGTTCTTGGATGGAGAGCTGAAATCCATTTCTGGCTTTCTGGCACCTAGATTTCTCAGCAGATCTTGTTGCTGTGGGGTTATCTGAGGCCTGTTGGTTAGCTGTAATGTGGTCAGGGAACATAGCTTGGTCTAGGAACATCCTGCGCATTAATCTCTTGCCACTGTCCAGGCCAGGCTGCACACTGTTGGGACAGGGATGCCCTGCCCTCTGGATGAGGGATATGGGGAGGAGCTCTGGGGGCAGGTCCCCTCCATCATGCTCTGCTTCCTTTTACTCCTTCACTCTCTCCTTTATGTACTAACATGTCAGTCTCATTTTTGTATTGTTATTCTCACCTCATTTTTCACCGAAATCTTTACTTTTGGTTGCTCAACTAAGAATGGATTTACATGGATTGTTTACATAATATTCAGGATGTCTGGAGAATCAGAACTTGTAGCATCTGAAATAAAAAACCGTTCACAAGACATTCTGCCTAGGGAAGGATCTCCTGAATGACCCAGTTTTGGGTAAAATAGCTTATAATCAGCACTAGCCATTTGGAACCAGCCAATGTGGTAACTGCACATTGGCAGAAGGTGCTGTCCGAAGGCTGCTACAGCCCTGCAGGCAAAGTCTGCATTGGGAGAACTGGGATGTCAGGCCCAAGATGTCACCTCAACCAGGCAGCCTTGTGCAATAGAGAATCTACACACCTGTTTGTGGTGATCCTGAGATGTAAGGTGGGATCCACACAATGCATTGCCCTGGGGAAAAGTGGCTATCGTGGGGATGTGAGTTTGGGTGTTAACTGTCTTTCAAAGTCCTGCATATTAAGGGCTTCCTCCCCAGAAGGTGCCACTGGGAGATGGAAGAACCAATAGGAGGCAGGGTCTAGTCAAGGTCTTGAACACACATCGGAAATTGTTACAAAGCCTGAGCTGGGCCGACCACTCTTTTTGCTTCCCATCTTGTTGCATGATCTGCATGTTCTTTACCACTGCCACCCGCCACACAATCTTGAACTTGAAGTTTCAGAACTGTGACCTCAGCCAACCTTTTCTCTTTGTAATGTAGTTGTCTCAGGTGTTTTGTTGTGGTGATAATCACTTCTTACACTGGTTCCTAATGACAAGGTACAGATCATCCTAGGAAAAGCAGGATTAAGACATAGATTAAATGCAATGTCAGTGCAATTAGTTCATAAGAGCTAAGTAGATTTTCAGAAAATTTATGAGGTGGTTTGCTAAACAGAGCTATTATTGAGAATTAAATTAGATAAACTTACAACTAAAATGTGGTATATAAGTGCAATAAATACTCAGAATTCATTGGTTTCTAATCCTTGACTACATTTTAATGTTTGTCACCTTTTCATTGTGATAACGACATCTCCAAGTTAGGCTACTTATGAAGACAAGAAATGTAGCATAGCTCACAGATGTGGATGCTGAAAGTGCATACAGTGTGGTACAGTTTCTGGCAAAGGACTCAAGCTGGATGGTGGAAGTGTGTACAACAGGGAAGGTCACATCTCCATACAGGAAGCTAGAGGGAGCCTGCTGGAGCCAACTCAGGCTTGTGTGACAATCTTCTTATGAGAACTAGTTAGGCTTCGGTGAAAACCAACCTAACCCTTGCTGAGGGCATACACTCAACTGATCTAGGGACATCCTACTAGACTCCACCTCTTAAAAATTTCACACCAATTTGCAGCTCCACCACCAGTGTATCCTCAACAGGCCTCTCCTAGTACAGGACAGAACCAGAGAAAAACAAGCAGGAAGAGCTGGGCTGGCATCCACAATTAAGGGTGGACTTGCATGGGGAGAACTGCCCAGGACCCCCAGAACCGGTGGAGAGAAATCATACAAGGGCTGGAGCTTCTGCAGTTGGTGATGGAATGATTTTTTTTTTGTAATTATTTTATTTTGATAATCTTTACATAGTTGATTTAGGCACAAAGGGTCAGGGGCTACAGGAAAGTGGGTAACACTGTTGTTTCCACATTATTATTATTATTATTATTATTATTATTATTTTATGTATCTGGGACAAGGGGAAAGATAAAGACAGAAGCATCACCCAGCCCCCCAACCATCCCAAGTCCCTGATATGGGGCATGCCCCGAGGGTTCTGCTCAAGCAGTTTTGATAGTTCAACAGGTGTGAATTGCTGCCAGTCTCGCCATTCTAAGCACAATGAAATCTGTTCAGAATCCACTGACTGATATAGCTCAGCTTAGAGTCTCCGTTTGCCCAGATTTTCACTGCCAACACATAGCTGGGGCAGTTGAATGATTTGTTCTGTCCTCCATCCTCTGTTGTGGTACCAGGTGTCCTGTACAGATTCCAATGGACTGTCATATCCTCCATATGCTGTCCGCTGCTCCACCTAAGCCACTGAGGAGGTTCAGTTTTGACACATGCATTCCATAGTCAGACCATGGAACCTGCACTTCTCTTCATGGTTGGGGTTCTGAGCAGTTCAGTTGGAGGGATCCCCAAAGAAACTGAGGTTATCCCAGATATGATTCTTGTGTATGCTTGCCAGTACAGAGTCTGACACAGCCCGTCATCCCAATCAGCTTATGCATGTATTGATGGTTGCAATTGCTGCTGGATCAGTTCTGTTTCCAGACATGTCTTCCACATGAACTAATGGGTGTTACAGTCTAGCCTGATTCTACCCAGCACACACTCAGCCCTCACACAAACCAGTGGGAGCTGCAGCCTAGTTGGAGTGACCCACAGTACCCCCATCAAGCCCTGGTTCCCATGCTTGCCAGTATGTACAGCAGATTGGCCCAGTCTGTCCCAAATCCCATTCAGCTCTCATATATGTCAATGGGCACTGAAGCCTAGTTCAACCCAACCAGCCCCACTATCCAGCCCACACACATGCTGGCGGGTGCCATTCTATCTAGCCACCCCTGCCCTAGTCCTGATAACCCCGGAAGGAGGTGCCCACTATTTCCCTACTGGGCCACTCCCACTTCCAGAACATGCACTCTCCAGGTGGTTCTGCAGTTTAACTTGACAGAATTAGCCCCCCAGTGCCAGCGTCTGCCAGCTAATGCTGCGGCAAAGCCCAACCAACCCTCACCCGCTCTGATTTATGCTTGTACCAGTAGGAACAGTCAGCCCAGCCTGGCTTTTCCCTAATGTAGTTCACATGAGGCCCACAGGAGTTGTAGCCTTGCCTGGTCTGGTCTGCCCCTATCCCGACTGACACTCTCCAGTGGAAGTGGCTGTCCAGCAAGGGGGCACTCCACAGTCCCTCTACCGGCTTTGCCCCTCCCTTCATGGTTCTCATGTGTGTTGGTCGGGTGCTGTGACCTAGTCTGGCATGGCCCCTCTCACCTCAGCATTTGCCAGTGGGTGCTGTAACCTGGCCTGGCCCGGCCTGGCCCATCCCCGATTCCAGCTGACGCTGGTGAGGGTTACAGTCTAGCCCAGCCCAGCGGGCACCCAATCCCAGCCGTAATGTGTACTGTTATGTGTTGCGACTGAATCTGGCGTGACCCACACTTAGTTTTGGTGCTCAGATTCATCAGCAGGTGATGTGAACTGGTTCAGCCTGGTCCACACCCAACCTATGCCAAATGTATGCCGGTGGGTACTTTGCCCTGACCTGGCTGCTCCCGATTGTGGTTCTTGTGCTCACCTGTAGAGACTGTGTCCTTACAGAGGAGTTACCCAGCCCTGGTGCTCCCAGTCACCAATAGGCTACTGGAAGTTCTCTGTGCCCAGAACCCAAAGTTGCACTGTCCTCGTCCCACCTGCCCCACAATGTTGGTGGCGGGTGGAGCCTGGGCCTACCTTGTTCCCAAAAGATCCCCTCCAGCATACTCACCAAGAAGGCAGAAGCCTTTTGAGCCCAGGCAGGCCCGGGCCCAGCTCGCTGCATGGTTGCAGAGGCTGTAGCCAGGGCCCCAAGCATGGAGTCCGACACGGCCCAGGTGTTCCCAGCTGCCAATAGTGATGGAATGATCTTGACCTCTCAGCTTTTATAAGGGTTTCCTAGTCCAGCTCCCAAGAGTCTATTTACTTGCTGCACCCTGGGAAACTGATGTGGGGGAGCAATAGTATGGAGTCCCGTGAGGCCCTGAAAGAGATTTCATGAGGCAGTGAATGTGTGTTGCGTTAGCAAAGACATCAGCGGGGCCTGCCGCTCCTGTGTGCAGCTCTGGGTGTGTGCCTCTGGGCTCTGTAAACATTTGGCTGGCAGCTGGCATTCCTCCTGGGGTCCTGGAAGGAAGTGTGAGGCATGGGGACATGACTGTGCAGTGGAGCAGGTGACATGACGGCGCTGCTCTTTGTCATTCTTCTGTTTTGTTCTCTTCTTATCTTCCTTGCCTCCCACTCCCTCTACCTTCTCCCACCCCCTACCTTCCCCCAGCCAAAGAGGCTGGGAGGGCTTGGACACAGGTGAAAGGGGCCTGGGAGGACAGCCATGTGTGCGAAGAAGAAAGGGAGGGATTCCCTAGCTGGTTATGGGAACAGGGTGGGTGGCCATTTCTGGGACAGACCGGACTGGGGCTGTCTTGTGAAGGATCCCAAATCAAGCAACTAGGAACTGGCTGTGGCTTGTGAATGATGAAATTTTAAACAAATGCACTCGGGAGCCAGGAGCTGGTATGGTGAAGGGAGCAGGCGAGAGGGACACAACAATCTGAGATTGAATTCTAGACCCTTCTTCTACATAGCCTTGACCAGTGGCCTTGTTTCCTCCGCTGAGAACCACCTTCATGCTTTTTGCTGTGTGAATCATAGCAACAAATCATGTCTGCTTTTAATAGTTCTCTCTGCTGGCCTTGCCATAAGCTCAGATCCCAAGAACTGGTTGTTTTGTTTCTTTTTATGAAAGCAAAGCCCAGCTTTAGCTCCAGATACATAAATACCAGCATGTTTTGGCACTGACCTTGGCTCTCGAAATAATGTTTTATGTGTTAAAGTTCAAAACAGTGACCATGACTGTTAGGTAGATAGACCAGTATAGTGAAGACAGATGTTTGTGTAATTTCATAATTGCTGATTCACAGTTTTGTAGCCACTTAAAGGCCACCCATCACATCTGTCCTTAGACTGTTGGGGATATTTGCTACATGTTGATCATATCAACAAAGTTATTTCCCAAGGCCCAAAAATGATCATGCTCCACAACATGCTCCGCAATGTATTAAGCACACCCAGACGCTGCCATTGTTCACAGAACCAAACCCAGACATCACAGGAAATGCCATGGCCAATGGGGTCTGAACTGAATGTTGGTGGCCTGGTTGCCTGGCTCCCGGCAGGTGCAATATGCCTCCTTTCATAGGGCAAAGTCCCAGGAAAATGGATCTTACCTCCTCCTGGACATTCTGTCTACTCCCACTCCCATCTCTGCCTGTGTCCCTCCATGTTTTCTCTGGAGGGCTTCTAGGCACTCATTAGAACCCAGTGCAATTGCGTCTCTGAAGGGTTCCCAGCTTCTCCACACAGGGCTGTTGTGTTCCCTCTTGTCCCTTAGTGTTCCCTTGTGTCCCCTTGCTAATGCACTCACAGCATTCAGTTGAATTATATCGACACCTGTCTGCCTCACAGGCCTGGGAATGAGTTGCCCAATGGGTAGTCAGTCTTCTGCTAAGCTTTTATATCCATGGAGTTAGATGAATGAATATAGATCCATTCCCTGTAATTCAGGTTATCTTTATTGGGGGACAGGTGATTAGTAATATGATTTCTGGATTCAGTCAGTCCTGGTTTCACATCCTGATTCTATCACTGAAAATGAATTAGACTAGGTTACTGATGTCATGGTTTTCTGACTGTTAAATGGGAGTAGTATTAACCTCATAGAACTATGGGAGCAATAGGTATGACATTGTCACTTAGAAGTGCCATACACAATTGGTCACCCAAAACCAAAGGTGTGTATGGTCTCTGGATGGATTTCTAAGGCCAACATCTTGGGTCAAAATTCTTTTGCTAGAAACCAACCCACCAAAGAGGCATCCCATTAACCTTGATCTCACTGGCATTTTGCTCAGCCTGAAACACTCAAGTGGGCCAAATGTCTAGAGAAGAAAGCCTGAGTGGACTAGATTAGTGAATTTTGCTCCAGTTACACTTCATGTAGGCCACTCAGTTATCTCCTTGCATTCTGTCCCTTAGTGATCACAAATAAGTGTCACTGCTTATACACAAGTCCTCTATTTCCAGGACAAGAACCCACACAAATCAAGTCAGTCTTTGGAAAAGCAGCAGACTGGAGACACAATCTACAGCTTTAATGAAGACAGAGGCTTTGACATCGAACACAGAAGGAAAATTAACAAATTTGTCAAATTGTTTTCCCTGTTCTTTATCCATTTAATCTTTACGTGGTACATACACACCCCATGCACTGTATAATCTTCCAAACATTTTATTAAAAACATAGGGTTTTTTTTTATCAATTGCTTATTTCATTTGTGTGTGGAAAGCATTCAGTTAGCATGCTGAAGAAGCATTGAGAGGCATCCCAGATACCTGCTAAGCCTCAAGGTGAGCCACCAGGGCATCTTGGTATTGCTGCCCTTAATTTAAACAGCTGAGCTTGGCTGCACTGTTTAGGCTTCTGAGAAAATAAATCCGGACTTTTGAAGGTTTTTTTTTTTTGTGTTTCGAATATGCTCTTCAAAAACATGGCTTCTCTCTTTATTCTTATTTCTGGGGCTTGGCTCAATTATTCAAGAGGGCCACAAGGAGTTTCCTGAAGTCTCCAGAAGTGTCTGAGCGAACCATGTCAGTGAGAGACTTCTGATACTTCTCTTGAAACTTTGCTTTAATCCCTGGAAGGTCCACCTGCAGGAAGACAACAAACACAGCCACATTTATGGTGTATGGAGCACTGTTCTAGTATGTTCTACTTGTTGGCTTACTTATGTCTTAAAACTTCCTTTTAAGAGTTGCTGTTTCCATTTTGTAGATGAACAAAAAGCAGGGCAAACTCTGAAGATTCTTTGCATATATTTCAATTTTTTTTTGCACCAAAATAAGCTTTCCATGAACTTTGTGATGTGTCGTTAAACCACTGGTAATTTTCTGGTACATATTCCACAGAGCTGCAGAAGTGTCTGTGGTGCCGGCATTTCTTGAGGAGGTGAAAATTAAGGGGAAAATGCACTTTAAAAAGGCTAGAGTCCTTGCCTTAAGCGTGCCAGGATCCCATATGGGCGCCGGTTCTAGTCCCAGCATCCCTGCTTCCCATGCAGCTCCCTGCTTGTGGCCTGGGAAGGCAGTCAAGGATGGCCCAAAACCTTGGGACCCTGCAATCATGTGGAAGACCCTGAGGGGGCTCCTGGCTTCGGATTGGCGCAGCACTGGTCGTTGCAGTCACTTGGGGAGCGAGTCATTGGATGCAAGATCTTCCTCTCTGTCTCTCCTCCTCTCTGTGTATCTGACTTTGCAGTGAAAATAAATAAATCTGAAGAAAAAAAAAAAGTTCCTCAGAGGAGTGGGTGTTTGGTGCAGTGGTTAAGGCTCCACTTGGGACTTCACTGTCTCATATCAGATTGCCTAGGTTAGAGTCCCAGCCCTGCTCCCAGTCCTGGCTGCCTGTTGGGACACCCTAAGTTCAGTACACCAGTGCACACCCTGGGAGCCAGTAGCTGATGACTTATTTGGGTCTGTGCCAACCAATGTGTGAGGCTTGAATTGAATCTCTGGCTCTTGGCTTCAGCCTGACCCATCCTTAGCTGTTGTGGGCATCTAGGAGCAAACTAGCACACAAGAGTATGCCCTCTCTCTCTCTCTCTCTCTTTCTCTCAAATAAATAAATAATTCATTTAAAAAGCTTCTTGGAGGGTAATCTTTTAGGCTGAGAAAAATTGTCATGAGTTGCTGCATCTCTTGCACATGATCAGTGCTTCTACAGTGTGTCCAATCAAAGGCCTAGCTCAGGAGCTAAGAAAGCCTTTGCTGTCTGGAACTACCTCCATGTCTGTTGGTCTCCCCTGAGCTGAAGCCATGTGGAGTTGCCCTGTTTTAAAGTGACTCTGCTGGGTCCCCCTGTGTACCAACTGCCACTAGTTCTCTGGATCACCAAAGACAGAAGTAGAAACAAGGGCCTGGTACAATAGCTCAATTAGCCAATCCTCCCCTTGCAAATGCTGGGATCCCACATGGGCTTCAATTCATGTCCTGGCTCCTCCACTTTCAATCCAGCTCCTTGCTGATGCACCTGGGAAAGACAGCAGAGGATGATCCAAGTCCTTGTGTCCCTGTCTCATGTGGGAAACCTGGAGGAAGCTCCTGGTTCCTGCTTCGCATTGGCTCCGCTCTGGCCATTGAGGCCATCTGCAGAGTAAATTTGCCTTTCCAATAAAAACAAATAAATCTTGAAAACAAAAAAAGTGTAAAAGCAAGTCTATGCAGCATTTACATATAAAGATTGGAGCAGAGCACAAGGTCTTGTACAAATTCTGGGAAGGCGAGGACAATCTCTGTTTTGCTACAAATAGGCCCTTAAGGAAAATGTTCTGTTGGGGTTTGTGTTGTGGTGCAGTGAGCTGGGCTAGATTGCTGCCTGTGATACCAGCAACCCATATCGGAGCACCAGTTTGAGTCCTGATTGCTCCACTCCCAATCTAGCTCCTTGCTCATGCATCTGGAAAGCCAGCTGCACTTGGGCCCTTGACATGATGGGGGAAGCCAGGATATAGCTTTTGGTTCCTGGTTTCTCTCCTTTCTCTGTAACTCTGTCTCTTAAATCAATCGATCGATCAGTCTTGAAGCACACTATGCCATGAGTGGCAGGAAAGGAGGGGTAGGGCCCTGTCTTTGGAGGTGAGGGAGTCTTACCTCAGCCCTGGTCACAAGGATGGCAATCAGTGTCTCCTCGTCGGTCCCTGCACCCTTCATGGATTTGTACAGACGCTCGGCAAAATAGCCCTCGCGGTCCTGGGCACACCTCACTGGGCAGGACAAGGGAGAAGAGATGATGAGAATGTGGTTCCCTCCGAAGGGATTGCACTGTCGAGGTAGTGCCCAGGTTGCCCTTAGAGCTCACTACCTTGTCGGATGAGGCATGAAAAGGGCCCATTACATGCTGCTATGGGGTGAGGTCTGGGAGAGCCCCTAGGGAAGGGTGTCTGGGCTCTTCTGCCAGGGCAGGGTCAAAATCATGTGAGGGGATAAGAGCCTCTCCTGGCCCGACGCGATAGCCTAGGGCTGAAGTCCTCGCCTTGCAGTGCTGGGATTCCATATGGGTTCCGGTTCTAATCTCAGCACCCTGCTTTCCATTCAGCTCCCTGCTGTGGCTTGGGAAAGCAGTGGAGGATGGCTCAAAGACTGGGAACCCTGCACCTGCATGGGAGACCCAGAAAAGGCTTCTGGCTCCTGGCTTCAGATTGCCGCAGCTCCAGCCATTGTGGTCACTAGGGGAGTGAATCAACAGATGGAAGATCTTCCTCTCTTTGTCTCCTCCTTTCTGTATATCTGACTTTCAAAAAAAATCTTAAAGAGTCTCTCCTGTATACCAAAGAGACAGGCTCTCACTATACTAGCACGAGGAACCAAGTGAGACCTCTGGTGCCGGGTGGGCTTCCCCAGAGGGGAGGTACAGGCTGGTGGCAACCTGCTGTTCCCAAACAGTATCATCTCAAGGACTGGAACCTGCTTCCCCATGCAGAGCAGCCACTCTCCCTTCCCTCCCTGGTCCTTTCTGGTCCTGCTTGGTCCTCCCTGGATCTCCATGACCCTACTCTCATTCTCAGTACTAAGTCTTTTCCCGGCGGGTTCCCCACAATCCTCCCAGGGAGTGATATCGGGTGGCTGGGTGTCATGTTTGAGCCTTTCTCAAGTTCACCTTTCTGGGATGCTGCCAGATGATATTTTCTGGCTCTCTCCTTGCCCACTGCTAGGATCTACCCAGGAATTAATCAAGTGTCCTTTCTAACCATCAGCTGGTGTTGGGATGTCCCCAACACCCTTCTGGGTAAGACAAGAGACCACACAGCCTCTCTCATAAATGATAAGTAAAGAAACTGGATCTGAACTTAGAATAGTGGTGGCTGTGGCCCATGTCCTTGGGCCTGCCTACATGGTGGGTACTGGGTCTGTAAGCTCCCAGGTGGGGGTCCAATGGGGTTCAGGGTACTTGACCTGGGTCCTTGGGCCTGCTGGAGCAGTGGGTGCTGGATCCATGAGCCCCAAGAGTGGAGTGTCTGGCGGGGCCTGGGTAGGGTCCTGGGGGAAGCTCACTGGCCACCTGGTGGCACACTTGTAGGGATTCTGTGTGTGCAGGGGCCTGGGGATATCATACATGGGGATGTGCAGGGGCCTGCGATCTCATGCCAGGATTGGTGATCTGATTGTGGAGCGCATGTGTCAGAACTGGGTCTCCTCAGTGGCTAAGATGGAGAGATGGATGGCTGACCCAAATGCACATGGTGGATATGGCAGCCCACTGGGGCCTGCAGAGGACATCTGGTAGCATAGCAGAGGAAGGACACAAACTAGACAACTACCTCAGCCAAACAATGACAGTAAACATCTGGGTGGAATGAAACTCTTAAGGTCAGCTAGGTCAACCAATGGACATTGGAAGGGTTTCCTAATCTTTGGATCAGCAAGATTGATAGCATTTTAGAATTGAAACCATTTGGGAAGAACCCTCAGAGCATGAGCCACATCAGGGTCTCTGGGTTGATATCGGGTGGTCATTTCCCACCCCTGAGTACTGCGGTGGTTGGGAGTCTGGGTATAGCTGCTCCCCTTATCTCCTACTTTCCCCCAGATACAGGAAGAAGATACAGAAAATTTTAAAACTATGATCACACCCACCTTTCCTTAACCCTCAATTCTTCCCACCCTGATCGATTATGTGAACATCAGAAAAAAGAAATTTGTGGTGGCTGGTGTTTGGGAAAGGGGAAGGGGATGGATAATGGATATAAAATCACAATCCTATAGAATACATTCTGATGTCCCACACTGCCTGGGGTGGCTATAGATCACAATAATGCATTACATTCTGTATAAAGCACTTGGTGGTAGACAGTTGACCTGGTGGTTGAGCCCTATTGGAGATGCTTACATCCGTATCAGGATGCTGGCTTTAGCTTCTGGCTGCACACCTAATTTCAGTTTCCTGCTAGCACACCCTGGGGGGCAGCAGGTAACGGCTCAAATGGTTATACCACTGCCACCCATTTGGGAAACCTGAATTGAGTTCCCAACTCCTGGTTTCAGCTTGGCCTGGCTCCTGCTGTTGGGGGCTTGAAACAGCATACAGGAAATTTCTGTTTCTGTCTACCTTCCAAGAAAAAGAGAGGGTCTGCTTAGCTTGAAATGCGAAGAAAAGGTAAGGATTGTAGGTTATTTGCAAACTGTAAAAACTCATCAGTGCTCTCCTGTCCCTCGAGCTCTTCTGGGTCAATGATCCCAAGTACTGAGGGGCAATGAGCCATTTGCTCTGTAGGCTGTAACCTGAATGGCTTCAGGTGGTGTGATACCAGTGATTATAATGAGCAATCCACTCAGCATAAGCACAAATGTGCAACCTCAATGTGTCCTGTCACTGGGTCCTTGTTTTCTAGGGCTGTTTGAGGGGTGCTTACGAACAAGGATGAGGAGCAGGGTTAGGGAGGCAGGGTCTAGGGTTGGCCATGTGGCGGTCACTAGAGTTTCAATGACAAAGAGAAGGCCAGGCCCAGATGTCTGGCTTCCATATCCAAAAGGTGCTGGATTATTTGGTGATGTAGAGGAGAACATGGCTATCACTGTGGAACTCACTGTGGTCCCTAGAGAATCTGACCTGGTGGCTGCCACAAGGTTTTCCTGCAGGTCCTCCCCCTGCTGTAGTGACGGACGAGAGCTGGCAGCATTGTCTGCCTGGTCCATGCATGCTTCAACTCCATGACACTCTCTCCCTAGACATCCCTTCTCTAGGGAAGGAGCCCCAACTTTCTTACTGTATGCAAATATCTAACTGGGGACCAACGCCTATGATTAGAGGCTGCAGCAGCAGCTAGGATCTGGCCAACTTCGAGCAAGGAGAGCTGGGGAGATATGCAGTGAAGCTGTTCCTGGAGAGAAGAAGAGGGGCAGCTAACTGCTGTGCTGGGCCTCTCCCTCCTCCTCCTGGCTCTGGGTGGGGACCCTCAGACTCCAGGAGCTTGTGAAGAGGAGCTTGTGACTTGTGGGCTGGAGGTTCTCAACAGATAACTTGGAGTGGAGCCCCAGAAACCTGTACTGTGTCAGGTGAGTTGGATGGGGTTAAGGTTAGGGTTAGGGTTAGGTCCAGGGTCCCCATTGGAGAGGGCCGCCCCAGAGGCTGTAGGTGGCAGGAGTCATTCGATCTCAGTCCTTTCTTCTCATGTAGATGTCTGCCCTATATTGGTGTCTTCCTGACCTGGTTGTGTGGGAACAGGCAGGGAGGGAAACACATGACCCAGCTGTGAAGTCAGGTTACCTTATCTGTGTGGTTTATTTTCAAGGCCTTTTCTAGTCACCTCCACTTTTGCTACCAGGAAGTCCAGCAGCTCCTGCAGTTCACAGGCCCATGCTCTAGGGACTTGGTTTTTTCTTCCTCTGTAAACTCCTTGCTCTTTTTTGTTTTTAATTTTTACCATAGCCTAACCTGTTGGTTTGCATGTATCCACTGTGGGTATTTAGCTCTTTGAGAGGAGGGGGTCTTATTCATCTCTGACCCTCACACTTCCCAGATGCTCCCTGAATCCAGCAGGTGCCAGTTGGATGTTACATGCCTATGCTGCTGTGTTGCCATATTTGGCTGCCCTCCCATGTTTTCCTCATTCTCAGTTCTGCAAGGATGGCAAGGGTTTGGTGCCTCAGAAGCAGTGCCCTCCATCTGCTTAGAGATGCCTTGCCCACTCAGAGGGTTAGAGACAGTTGCCCAGCTGAGGGTTCATGTGCGTCTAGGATGGGTGTGAATGACACAAGGGGTGTCTGGGATCCCTCCATCCATCACAGTAGAGGTCTTGCTAATTTAAGTGCAAAATGAGCAAGGACAAAAGAAAAAAAAAATCAATTGCTGACATTGTTCTAAAAAAAACCCCAAACCTTCAAACAGCAAAACAAAACTGTTTGGCACCTGTAGCACATTCTTTAGCTTCCAGAGCTGCTTGTTTGGTGCTTCCTCTTCTTCTGAGGAAGTCTTTCCATGTCTTGTGCCATTTGGGATGGGGCCCTGAACTCCTTGCCATGGGAAGGTGGACAATAGACAATGTACCTCCTTCCAGGGCTTGCAGAAAGACAAAGGAGTCTTGCCCAGTGTGCTCCAGGGCCCATCTCTCTGCTATTTCCTGCCTTTGGGCAACACCTGGAAAGAAGGTCCTGGAATGTGTGTGAGCACTTTCCAAGATCTAGTGTTCCTTCACTTGCTGTTGAAACTCATTCTTTACACATGTCCAAAGGAACTGAATGCAAAAAGAAACCCTGAAGCTACTGGGCATGTGCAAACACTTGGGTCCTAAATAAAGGTGCTCTGGTATGTGTGTCCCGTGAGCTGCCCTGCCAGCTGAGCCTATGGGAATGTCCTGGGAGGGCTACAGATGATCTCAGGGGACTGCTACCTTGGTGGAATAGTTGCGAATACTGTGGGATACCACCTGCATGCTGGCTGTAGGATCGAGGCTTGACTGCTGCAGCTGCTCACAGCCAAACCTCTCTGGGGAAGTCACCCTTCAGGGGAGAGAGCTGGCTTGTTCAAGATGGCAGGTGCTGCTGGGACAAAGCCAGCACCCAATTACTGGCTGATGGAGGGTTCAGACCCAGGCTTCTTGCTCTTCTTTGGGCATTGCCACCTTGGAGCTCCCCATGGTACCTGCCATGCCCCGATGTGGCTGCATCACCTTCACAGTGTCCCTTGCCCAGGGTTTTTTAGGTGCAACATTTCCCACACTATTCTGTGACATCCACCTGCATGCAGTCCTCTGCCACCTAGACTGTTCCAGAGTGCCCAACTCCAAGCTGAGGCTTTCCTGGCTGTACTTTACCGATGGTTAAATAGGCCTTTTTCAGATCTCCCGACGTCTCTGCCTCAATGACTGCTTCCATGTCTTTGCCGTTGAGCTGGAGAGAGAACCAAAGTCCCACCGTTATTCCAGGATTTGCATTTGGCCTTGGCACCCCAGGATTGTTCCCCTGGTGTGTTAAGAAGCTCCTAGCCTTCCTGCAGCCTCGTGGGGGCTGCTAAGGTTGCCCCTACTTCTAGAGGAAGCTCTTGTTGTCCCAGGAGTAGGTCCAGGTTTTCGCTTCTTTTTTTCCTGGTAAGGCAGAGTTACACGGAGAGAGAAAGAGAGAGGGAGGGGATCTTCTACCCACTGGTTCACTCCCCAAATGGCTGCAATATCTGGGACTGGTCCAGAGCAAAGCCAGGAGCCCAGAGCTTCTTCCAGTTTTCTCACCATGGGATCAGGGGCCCAAGTTCCTGCTTTCCCAGGAACGTTAGCAGGGGGCTGGATTTGAGTGGAGCAACCAGGACTCGAATCAGTGCCCATATGGGATGTCAGCACTGTAGGTGTTGGTTTAACTGGCTATGCTACAGCAATGGCCCTGTGGATTCACGTTGGACCCTGGTTACTGCCATATCCTTGGCCTCAGTTTCCTCAACGGTAAAACCAGCAGGTAGAGCAATTAATTAATGCTGTAGCAGTAATTCTTTAAATTCATATAGGACTTTAGTTTTCAAGGTGTTTTTTAATCCTTTCCACAGTTCCAGTATCCTGGGAACCTCTGAATATGACAATCCAAACGCACCTTCCTCATCTCCCTTGTCTTGGGCCCAGACACCTGGTCACGTACAGTTTGGGTGCAGCAGGAAGAAGCTGTGAGGTTCAAGGCAAGGACTGGATCAAGTGTCCCTGAGAGAGTGAGGCTGCAGGGGCTGGGAGCCCAGGGGGCTGAGCTCATCACAGCACACTTCCCTTCTCTCTGGGTGAATTGTGAACGGGCCCTGATTTGCCACCGATTCACATACTGCCCTGCACAGCATTACGCATTGGGTTTCTTTCCAAATATTTACAGAAACTGACGTTAC
This sequence comes from Ochotona princeps, assembly GCF_030435755.1. Classification (NCBI taxonomy): domain Eukaryota; kingdom Metazoa; phylum Chordata; class Mammalia; order Lagomorpha; family Ochotonidae; genus Ochotona; species Ochotona princeps. The sequence continues at coordinate 14,288,594 of NC_080840.1, read as the reverse complement.
AGTAAATTGTGACTTATCCTTAACACAAATACTGCCTGGGCCACACTCGGGGCAGACAAATAGAGAGAAAGAAGAGTGCTTTGCTAGGGTGGGGGAATTTCAGTGAAACATCAGAAAGGCTGAAACCTTCTTAGAAGTGATCTGTGGAGGAAATGACACATTCAGTTCTATAAATAATTAGGGCCTTTGTGGGCCAAGCAGAGGAATTAATGTAGCTTATCGTGAAACATACAGGTAAACAAGATATTCTTTATGATGCAAGCAGAACGCGTGGGCTGCAATGAGGAGGCCTAGTTTTGGTGCGTTCTCTTCTTTGGTCTCCCGGTTATTGTTTGGTGTTCAAGACCAGATGAGAAGGAGAAGCGGGGCTGAGTCCCATGTTTCTGTCAGCTGCCCACAGCCTTTCTTGGGTCTGCTGGTGGGAGCTGGTAATTTAGAAAGGGCTAGGTGACTTCCCCTGGGACCAGGCTCTAGTTCTGTGGAAAAGATTGCCATGCAAGAGGACCCTTTGGTTACCTGGGTCTGTGCTTGCTTAAAAAAATAAATTCCTCCCATGAAACCCCTTTCTGCTTCTATTGGTAATACCAGACAGAACAGTAGTTTTGTTTTCCATAGAACTTCACCCTACCCAACAGGCAAAACCAGGGTTATTCTGAAGGAGGGGAGGTGGCCCCTTAACCTCTCCTATTCCCAAGCAGAAATGCTGCCTCGTTTCTGTCCTTTCAGGGTCTCTTCCTTGCACAACTTCAGGAGACACTATGCACACAGGGCAGCAAGATGGTACACCCCTCTTCTCTTCCTGCCCTTCTCCTGGTGGCCCCCATGGCTCTCTGTGAGCTCCATGGAATACACAGAATCCAAAAACAGCTGCCCAGGCCGTGGGGCCCTCTCCTTTGTTGGCTATAGGAACCTAAGGAGTGCTCAGAGCAGAATCAGGGTTTCTGAATTCAGTACAAAAACACCTGCTGAGGCAGGGTTCTGGGGACATGTCAGAGTGAAGCAGGCAGCAGTGCCCCAGGGGAATCACTGGAAGACTAAGGGAGCTACATCTTCCTTCTGAAATCCATTCCCCCAAACTGACAACATGCCAGACCCAGAGCCCTGTGCATTGCGGTGTTGATGGTCATGGTTTAAGGGCTCAGGGCTCTGCTAGGGCTTTAGGACACCTCCAGAAAGGGAGTGAGTGGTGAGGCAGCAAAGCGTGGCTGTGAGTGTGGGTACCTGCCGTTCAGCGATCCCTGCTTGGGGACTTGACTTTGGCTTTAACCTGTGCAAGTCTTCAGTATCTGGTCAAGTTGGGGGATGTCATAACCTTGCACGATGTGGTTGTTTGTGAAGGATTTTCATGTTTCAGATGAGACTACAGGGAGCATCAGAAGGTAAGATTTGGGCTAAGGGGGAAAACAGAGGTCAAAACCTCAAGTTTCTGTGTCAAAGGTAAAAATCTGATTGGGTGCCAAGACAGGTTCTGCCACAGCACACAGTGGCCTCACAATCACATATTTGTGCTTCCGGTCAGAGGTCATCTGCAAGCTTCCAGACCCTGGGACCCAAAGCAAAGTCAACGCTGAAAACATGCAAGGTGAAGAGGACCCACATTGGAGCAAGGCTTTGGAATAGATGAACAAGGTAGAATGTAGGGCTGGTTTGGCATAGGAATCACCAAAGCCATGGATTTAGGATCCATTTGAGTTTTGCTCTCACTTGTCCATTCTTGGTCCCCTTAGCAAGACTGAACAATTGCTAGAGTTTATTGAGTTCCTTCTGCAGGCCAGGAACTATCTAAGGTCTTCTGTTCATTCTTTTAATCCTTACTAGTCCTATGAAATAAGTAGCACTACTACCCTTCTTTACAACTGGGGAAACTAAGGCACAGATATAACTTCCCAGGCTCATACAATTAGTAATCTACTGCTGACTGGCCCCCTGGCAGCATGCCTCAGAATCACATGGAAGGCGGAAAGACATACAGATGGGAAAACCCTGGACCCACTCTGGGGAATGTGACTCAGAAAGTCCCAAGTCGGGGCTGGGAGTTCTCATTTTTATTCCATATTCTGGAACACTGAGGCTGCTACTTCAAGACGTTTGGAGACAGCGACCTAGTCAGTGTCTCCTGGCACGCAGTAGGAACTCTGCAGGTGCGTGCGCGCACACACACACACACACACACACACACACACACGCATGTGCATCCCTATAGTAACAGCCATCCTTAGAACCCGTGGTCCCATCATGGACAAAGACGACCTGGGTCATGGAGGGGTCTTTCAGCTTAGAGGTCACCCAGACCCCCAGACACAGAGACCAGTGGACTTAGAGTTCCAGCTGCTTTTGATCACAATTCTGGGCACGATTTGAAAGCTGAGAGTCCTCATGGCTTATATACAATAAGGCTAACATTCCAAAGCTTCCTTGTCTTTTTATCTGCTGGCACCACACGGGAACTGCTATTTTGAGTGAGGGGTGGCCAGCTTCAGCCGACGTAGACGCTCCAGCTGGGGAAGCTTGGAGTTCTCATCTGCTCCCTGCTACCGACTTGCTGTGTGGTCCTGATAAGTTGCAGATGGTTCCCTGCTCAGCCGACTCGGCTAGTCCCGCAGCTGTGCAGCGAGCTGGCTGCTCAGCCTCGGCTGCAGTTCCCACACTGGCATGCAGCCGAAATGAGACATGGGGCCTAGAAATGCTTTGAACAGGTACAAAGATAAAACGGGAAGGGAAACAAATATGCGGTTCCACTAAAGGCTTCTTTTTTTCTCCGTCCAGACTGCTTTTTGTGGAAAGGTTTCCTGCTCAGGGCCTTGACATAGCTAACCTGACTTGTTGGTGTCAAGCGATGGTGATGATGAGATTATACGAATGCTCTGCATGCATCTTCCCAGGAGTGGGTTTATGTCTTGGGAATAGCAGGGCCATCGGCCCAGCTGCAAATGGGAAGGCTAGCAAGGATAAGAAGGATGGGGATATTCTTAGCACCACCAGGCACTGTTAGGCACCGTTATCTTACTGAATTATGCACAGAAGTCTCGAGGCTGTCATAACGAGGTTCAAGGCTCCTATTTTGCATAAGAGGATGGAGAGGTTTTGGTCTCTTGATGATGACAGTATAATCAGAATTTGCACCTGTATCCTTTGGCTTGGGAGATTGATCCTAAACATGACCCATTTCTGTTTCCCTAGCATCTGCCACCAGCCAGGGCACTGCATGTGGGGCTGACCACCTCTTTGTTGAGGGCACTGTAGGAGGTGTGGCTGTGTCCCCTCCCCCACGTTGCAACAACTCCAGAATGTTCCCTGACATTTTTGGGTGTTCCTGGGGAGGGATAAACATGAGTTTTCCTTGGGTTATAAAGAGAGCTTCAGTGCTATACCCCAGCTCTAGGCTTTCCTGGGACACAACGGTCTCAGGGCGAGCTCGCACTGTTACTTACCACCTGGTAAGCTTGGAAGGTGGCTCGCAGCTGCTTGTAGTTCCTCTTGGCCAGGACCTCGTTGAAGGCAAGCTCGTCAGTGCCCCAGCGGCCTTCCCCTGCCTTGGGAGTAGATAGAAACATTATAGAAGAGGGGTTTTTGTGAAAAGACCAAATGTCTGGGGCTAGGACCAGGCCTCCTTTACAGGGACTGCTAAGCAATGCACTGAGCACAAGTACAAGGGCTGACTCAGCACATTCAGCTTCTAACCCGCAAGTACATATTTATACACTTTAAAAATATATATATTATTTATACCTTCCCTGGACCCTTAAGTGGATTTCAGAGGTTAGCTCATTGCATAAAAATAGGAGCAGTTCTTCACATATGACCTATAAGGAGCTAAGCCTATATTTGTTTTGTAAAGCTCACACTTAAGTCCCAATCACTCCATTTACATGAAATGAAGAAACATTGGTTGGCAATAAGGTCAATAAATTAAACCCCCAGCATGCAGGGAGCCTGGCACGTTGGCATGCTTACTTCATACAGCTCTTTGGCATCGTGGCCTGCCAGATCCTTGTCCACAGTATCTCCTTCATCACGGTTAGCCTAGACAAATCAGTACATTGTTATTGACTTGAGTTCTTTCTTGACCACAGAACACAAAAAGAAAAACCCATAGTCCAGGCAGCTTGGCTGAGATCTCCAAGGCTGCTCTTTGCTGCCATCTCTTGGTCGAAACTGGCAAACAGCGTAGCTTCTGTGACAACCCCCTGACCTCTGAGCAGGCTGACAGCCACCTAGGCTGTCCTCCAGAACGTCTATTAGGAAAGATACAGCCTTTCTTCCAAACTATCAAATGTCACCATTCCCCATCCCTGTGTTACAGCCCTAAGAGTTGGTCATGGAAAATCGTGAAAGTCTAACATGAGCCTATGTGATAGGCAGCAGTGTGCAGTGAGTGCCAGTGACCCATGGAGGGTGGGTGGGATCAGCGAATGTGGAGAGTGGTCCCTCTCCCATGATTATGGAAGATTTTTCTAGATATTTTTCTTTTTAAAAAGGATTTATTTATTTTTATTGGAAAGGCAGATTTACAGAGAGACAGAGAGAAAGATCTTCCATCCACTGGTTCACTCCCTAAGTGGCTGCAACGGCCAGAACTGAACCAATCTGGAGCTAGGAGCTTCTTCTGGGCCTCCCAAGTGGGTGCAGGGTCCCAAGGCTTTGGGCCATCCTCTACTGCTTTTCCTGGGAGCTGGATGGGAAGTGGAGCAACTAGGACATGAACTGCCCATATGGGATCCTGGCACTTGAAGGGGGAGGATTAGCCAACTGAGCCCAAGTGTCAGGCTCTCTAGAGTTTTCTAGAATTTCCATGATAGGGAGGGATTTTTTTTTCTAGATGTCATTCATGTCCCTCATCAGCTGAGTGACTCAAAAGGGAGATTTTCTCTGGGATAGGGGAAGGTTACCTATTTAGTTGAGTTTTTCTTTTTTAAAAGATTTATTTATTTTTATTGAAAAGTCAGATATACAGAGAGTAGGAGAGGCAGAGAGGAAGATCTTCCGTCTAATGGTTCACTCCCTAAGCGACTGCAATGGCTGGAACTGAGCCAATCCGAAGCCAGGAGCCTGGAGCTTCTTCCGGGTCTCCTGCATGGGTGCAAGATCCCAAGGCTTTGGGCCGTCCTCTGCTGCTTTCCCAGGCCACAAGCAGGGAGCTGGATGGGAAGCAGGGCTGCCGGGAATAGAACTGGAGGCCATATGGGATCCTGGGTGTGCAGGGCGAGGACCTTAACCACTATGCTATCACGCCGGGCCCTATAGGTGAGCTTTTAAAAGATCAGAGGTGAAAGCAGTCGGAGAGATGAGCTTGTACTGGGCCGGGGGCCACGGTGGGGGTTCTGTGGCAGGGATCTGTGGGCACCCTCTGGAGCCAAGGGTGATAACTGACAGTTTGCGAGAAAACAGGGGCAGCCAAGTACATAGCCACAAGGAGATGACTGATGGGTGGATAAGATAGCTGTCCTATCGACACTTTGATTCTGGCCAGTCTAGACCCCAAGAGAAGGACTCTAGTGACCCATACTAGACTTGACCTACAGCAACTGTGGGATGCTGGAGCTGGGTTGCTCTGAGCTGCTAAGGGTGTGGCAACCTTGTTGTGTAGCAAGAGAGAACATTCAGGTCTTTGTTCTCTGCACCCAGCCCCATAGCCTCTGGGGACAGTGAAAGCTCAGCGTGTTGAAGATAGCAGGTATGTCCCTATGAAGACAGAAGGCACTCTGTCTGGGGGCCCTGGAGAGGCTGCATGCTCACAGGCTCCATTCTGAAAGCCCTGCTCTGCTGGCCAACTCCCTGGATGCAGTTCCTACAGGGCTAGCCTTGGCTGACTCCTGGAAGCAAGTTCAGAGCTATGCTGTGAAGAGAGCCCTGCGTGTGGACACCTGGTCCCATGGCAGCTCGTGGGCTGTGCAGTACCAGCTCTGTCAGCCTGGGCAGGTGACCTTTCTCTCAAGGGCTAAGACTCCTTCTTGGCAGAATGAGTTAATTCATGGATGCCAAGGGGGCAGTGTCCTGCGCCGGACAAGATAGATTGCTGTTTCAGGAGAAATCCACGCCTCGTAATTTCAGTCCCAGTGGCTGCTGGTGGAGCCGGACCTGAGGTGTCCCCAACAACGCTTTCTACTGGAGAAGGGAATGCTTGTGGACATTGTCTTTTTCATTGTGGTACCATGTTGCCAGGAGTCTTGTCCAAACCATAAAGTAGACAAGACCTCTTCTACTCTTACCTGTAGCAAGGACACCAAAATTCTTTGTAGATTTCCACTTGTATCGCCCTTGACATCCGATTCAAGGCTGTTGCCGAATACTTTTGAGAAAGAGAAAAGGAAGGGGAGAAAGCAGATGATTTAGTTTCCCACTAGTAGTTTTTAAGGGACCAACTTTATCGCAAGTCAGCACAAAAGGTCACTTACACCTTTGGTAGGCTTCTTTGATAGCAATGATCTCCTAGGGAAGGAAAAAAAGAAATGAACACTTCTACGTCAGGTTCATTGACAAGACACAAAGAACAGACGGTGCTCTTCGGACCTCTTAGAATGGTCTTTCCTGTTGCCAGCTTGAGTGGCTGTGAGGGGGACCCTTTGTGCAAGTTCATACATAATGTCTGGATACCTTCTCATCAGATAAGGAGCTAACCTGTGAGTCCATGGGCAAATGGATAAGGAAAATGTGGAGGATATGTGCTGTGTGGAATACTGCTCAGTCATGAAAAAGGATGAAACACTGTTGTTGCACAGGGGAAGATGTGAAGGAGGGTGAAAGGAGGAGTGGTTGGACAATGGGATTAGGGTTGCTGGTACCAGACATAAGTTATGGTGCTCTAGTGCATGGTAGGGTGAATATGGCTAGCAAGAAATGTATGGCTGCAACATAGCTAGAAAAGAATGTTCTCACCACAAAGAAATGGCAAGCATTTGATGTGATGGATACATTCATTATCCAAATTTGACCATCACATGCGATATTCATGTGTGGGAGCATCCCCACTCTACTCCATAAAGGCACACCATTATTATTTGAATTACAAGTTTAAAAGTAAAAATATTATAGCTGGGCTAACACTGTCCTCCACTACCCGCTGGTTCTGTCTCTCCCTCTTCTCCACCGTATGGCCAGGTTAGAAGTTCAGTGCATGGACCTCCGCAAGTGTTTTTCTTTGCATTTGCATATGTGTATCTGTGCTGCTGGAAAGCTGTATGAGTGCTTTGTGAATGTGCTGTGAGTTTCGCTAGTGGGATGCTGCACCTGTCATGCTGGGACTTGGGTTTTCACTCTCTGTGAGCACCTTTCACCTCTAACCATGCTTTTGTATTATAGATAGTTGCCTATCAAATGGTTATGGAATGTTCCACCCTAGAATATCCCCCAGTTGGTTTCTCTAGCTTCTATTGATGAATGCTTGGGTTGTTTCCAGCATTTCTCTGTTTCAAACAAGGCTTCCTTCAGTGGATGACTTGCTAAGTGCAGGAGTGTGAGTTTCTCTCGTGGGTGTGTCCTAGGCAGGGTTGCTTTTTATTTTGATGGCCTATGCCAAGAGGCCCCCTTCAGGAACTGCCCAGGGTTACTGTGGGGCTGGCTGTGTGCAAGAGTAGGTGCTTTCCTGTGGCAGGTTAAAACAAGTCAGTGGGCAGCAATAGGGAGAAGATGGCAACAGGTGAGGAATGGGCCACTCTGCTTTGATGGGGAGGGAATAATGGAGTTGGTCCAGCCATGGGAGTAGGGGCTGCTGGCCACTTCCTGCTTTTACCGCTCCTCCCAAGTCACCACCAAAAACTGCCTGAACCTGGCACCTGCTCTCTTGTCATTTTACTTCTCATTACCCACCACTCTGTTTTAATGGAAGAAGGAAACATTGGCCTTAAAGAAATCAGGCTTGGCGAAGAAACTCTGATCAAATAAGGTTAGAAAATAAAATAATAAAATGAACTTTTTCACAAAGGCAGGTAGCAATGACCCCTGGAACTGGGCACCTCCCTGCTGGGGGCCTTGGTGCTCCTTAGATGGGTAGATGTGAATGGGAAATGGCATGTTGCCCCTGGGGTCTATGCTGACCCTCCTCCGAGGCACAACCCTGCATTATCTTGAGCAGGACATAAATTTAGGGATGTTTAGGAGAATGGTTTGCACTGGCGGTTGGCTGGTGGCAGTGCTGGGGGGACCTGGCCGAGTGGCTGAGTAGAGAGGAAGCAGGGAGGCCAGCACCTGAGGCTCCGAACACCACAAACACCACAAACACCACAAACACCACATTAGCTTCTCTGTGCTGTTGCAGCTTTCCTTGCTGTCTGCTCCAACCACCACTTCTGTTTCCTGCTGGGCCCTCCTGAGCTGTGCTGAATTGCTGTGCAAGAAAGTAGGGCAGCCTTCTTGGTGATTTGTAGATATTTACTTTCCATACAGACGCTCCTGGCTTCTGGAAACAAACCAAGGGGCTTCCGCTGGACCCTTGCCAAATGCTGTTTTCAGCTTCTGAATGGGGGTATCCTGGGATGACAGGAGGACCCTGAGGCCTCTGGGAAGGCAGCTCCTGGGCTGGGAATGGGTATTCATGGGAACTTGCAAGCCTCACCCACCTCTCATTGCCTGGTTATCTTCTTTCTGCTACTCTAGGCTCAAAGGTAGTCAGGGTGAGGCAGCGGCCCTGGTGGGCTTGGCTTACTTATTGCCGTATTCATGCTGGGAGATCTGCAATTCCAGCTAGGGGAGGAAGTAAAGTCAAATATGGCCTTCTGCCTAGACAGTTAAAACTGTAGCTAAGACCACAGTGGAGCAAAGCTAAGGCTGAGTTGACACACTTATTCTGGAAAAATCTATCCTGTTAAGCCAGAGGCAAGGGCTGCAAAACCAACCTCTAGCAGCCTGGAATAAACATCCCTCCTGCAATGGCCAAGCAGGTACATCTCTGCTCAAACTTTTGCTTCCTCATGAGAAGAATGCAGAGGGGTCACCATGCATGAAAGGCTGCAGCCCTTTGATGGAGATGTTAACACCCCCTTGACCAAGTCCCGGGCTTGTCTGGACTGACCTTGTTGGTGGTGGTGCATAGGACCTCGATGAGCAAGGACTCGTCAGTGCCCAACCCCTTCATGGCCTTCTTCAGCAGCCGGGCAGCATATTCGCTGGGGCGGTCCAGGAGAGCCAGGGCCGCCTTCTCGAAGTTTCCACTCAGCTCACTTTTAAGCACATCCTCCAGGTCCTGAAGGAAAACAGATGGGAGAGGTGTCTGTCTGCCCTACTGCCTGTGCCCAGGGTGGGGAGTGCTCTGGGCAAGAGTGGCCCACTCTTGAGGACAGTGGTCACCACCAGTGCTCAACCATCTCCCTTGAGGGCTGACCAAGATGCAGATACAAAAGGCTTTATCTATGAAACCGGCAGATATCCCTATATCTTAGAAGGTGATAGTTGGATTTGCTTCCAGAGATTCAGCTGGTAAGGACGGAGATATGGGCCTGCCCTTCTAGGGGTGTCGGGTTTGTCACCCACACTGGGTTGCTTTTGAAAGAGAAAGGGACTGCTATTAACAATGGCAGGGCTGAGTAGGAATAAGTGGACAAACTGGATGTGTGGTTTCTTCAGCGACCTTGTGTAACCCCAAAAGCGAATCATGAGAAAGCACTCAGGGGCATGGATGGAGAGGTTCAGGAATTTCTCCCTAGCCCCTTGCTTTGAGCTTTGCATGCATCCGCCTTCATCTTTTTTTTTGAATATCACAAGTGATCTGACTGCCTTCAGAACAGACATTCAGTCTAGTAAGAATCAAAGCCCCAACATTGGTGCAGGATATTCACCCAGAGCCACAACGAGGAGGTGGGTTAGGGAAGGCGGAAGTGGGGGGTGGGGGAGGAGGACAGACAGAGGCCATATGCCAGAGACTAGGTTAGGGACCCAGATTATAGCTGTGGTGGTGAAGAATATAGCAACAGGGGCTTTGTGCCCTTGGAATTTGTGCTTAATTTCACCAGTGGTCAGCTTCCTGCTCTGGAAAATGATGAGAATAAGCAGATTTGCCTTATAGGCTTGTTGGGAGAATTAAATTATAATTCAGGTAAATGCTGGGCATAGTGCCTGGTGTATTTTAGATGCTCAGTAAATGTTTATTAGAATGATCCCAGGCAAAACAGCTGTTTTTTTTTTTTCAAATGAACCTCCAAGATCTAGGCTTCGGAGAAAAAGAAGACTCTTGTCCATGACCCTGGGGTGTGTAGTCTTAAAGGGGGCTGAGATATCATGGCTTCCTCCTGTTCCAGTGAAGCCTGTATCTGGGTCACAACATCATGATGTGGATCCAACCAAACACTGGGACGGCTTTTTCAGGTCAAATGGGAACTCTATAGAACTTCAGAGGAAAGAATTCCCAGCTGCCTCCTCTTACAAGCCACAAGCATGAAAACAAATCCTGGACTGTTGACCTTCTGTTTAGGCTGAGAAGCAGGCTCAGGCTCCCTCAGTGCTAGTTCCACTTTCCTGCTAACTAGCCGGGTTACTTTGGGATGGTGATTCCCTTTGGAATTCCGTTGACATGATGACCCAATTAGATTGTCTTGGACATCTCCTAGTTGTGTGATATTGGACTTCCAGAACACCTGTTTTGAAGTCTTGCCTCTCAGAATCATAACTGGCTACTGGAAAGGAATGAAATGTTTGGTCAGTGAAAGACTCACAGAGTCCCTAGTCTCCTTGCTTGGAACCATGTATCTTCTTAGTTGACAGGGAGGAAAGGAGGGAGAGAAAGAGAGAGCAAACACATGGGCACTTTGGTCTGCTAGTTCGCTCCTCCAAATGCCTGCAACAACCATGACTGGGTTTGGCTGAAGATCTGAGCCTGGCATTCAGCCCAGGTCTCCCTCCTGGGTGGCAGGGGCTCAACTATTTGAGCCATTATGGACCAATGATGAGATGGCTGTTAGCAGGGAGCTGGAGCCAACTGTGACTCTCCTGCGCTTCAATGTAAGATGCAACCTTCCTCACCTTCAGGTTGTCTGTCTTTTCTTAAAGACTAAAGTTTAGGAAGCCCTGTAATCTAGCTTTCCATGTTGGTGGGGTAGAATAAGACATATGACTTGGGAGGCAGCTGGACTTAGGTGTGTTGGAAAGTATGAAAATTCAGCTTCATTCAATTCAATTCAATCCCGTTCAATTAACTTGAACTGCAGACTTACTCAGATTTTTATAAAATATGATAGACAAGTCTGATTTTCAGAAGATAAGCAGAAAAACTATAAAATCACAACTATCTGGGCTGTTTAGTATGCAAAAGCACTTCAAAATGTTTGCGGAAAATGAAATTTTAAAAGCTTATTTTGCATTTTCCCCCATGATCTATATAAAATTCACATTATGGAAAGCCATGCATGCATTTCAAAATTTTTGTACCAAAATAAACTTTTAAATTCAAATTTCTGGGGTTGTTGCTGTAGTGTAGTAGGCCAAGCCTCCACCTGTGGCACCGGCATCCCATATGCATGCTAATTCATGTCCTGGCTACGCTATTTCCAATCCAGCTTCCTGCTTATGGCCTGAGAAGGTGGAAGACAGCTCAAGTCCTTGGGCCCCTACACCCACGTGGAAGACCCAGAGGAAGCTCCTGGCTTCAGACTGGCCCACTATAGCTATTGCAGCCAGTAAGTTAGTGAACCAGCAGATGGAAGATTTCTCTCTCTCTCCTCTCTGTAACTCTGCCTCTCAAATACAACAACAAATCTTTAAAACAAATTAAATTGTCCATGAACTTTTTGAAGTACCCTCATGTCAGTTAGTAGTTCCATCCATGGCATTAGGTCCCCCAGGAATGGACATTGGCGTTGAAATCAGAAGGCTTGGATATGAGTCATAGTTCTGTTTTTTCTCCTATGCATGTAATTTTACATACTTTGTTTGCATATTTGAGTTATACCTTTCCTATTTGTGAAATGGAAACAGTCACCTGTATCCCAGCTTTCCCTCAGTGTGTGCTGCTACAGTGCTGTTTGAATGTCCCAGCCACCTGGGGAGCGAGGAAGTCGCCTTCTGCATTATTCATGCGAGGAACCCAGGGCCTAAAGAGATCATCTCCCACCCAACCTCAGGAAGGAAAGCCTATGTCTTTCTATGTATCTGTTCATACATATAATGATTAAAACTACAAAGTTTTATAAATATGGACATGAATCCAGCAATATTTAGACTCACTTTGCATAATGGCAATTCTACTGATATTTTAAGAGCTTAGATTCTATTCACTGTATATTAACAGAGAAACAAGAAGACTTCACGTGTGCTTGAATATTTCTATGCCTAACAACATCATTTACAACAACCCCCGCCCCCCCAAAAAAGATGGAGGAAATTAGGAAAAAAAGGTATGATGCTTAAGGAAATGGTTGTTTTTTTTCTTAAAGAAAAATTTTATGTAAGTTACTTGGGAAGAATACGTCATTCTTGAAGATAGCCAAATAAATGGAAAATTCTAGTCTGAAAACTCACCTGTGGTGTTCATTTTCTAAAACACTTGCTATATGTAAGTTACTGTGTGGAATGAGTCTAAACTGAGTGGGGGAAATGACTAAAGAATTAATAGAAAAGTAGTCAATTTATAAAATAGTAGTTAAAGGATATTAACTTTACAAGCTGTTAACTAAGCCATTTCAGTTTTTTTCTGAAGTCAATGAAAAGTTTCAGGTGGTGACCTCACGTTTTCTCCTGGGCTTTAAAGTCCTGAAGCTTTAAAGTCGCTCTCTGTTGCCTGGGAGGGTGCAGGAGACAGAGCTGGTCAAGGGCAAGATGGGTGCAGGCTTGCCCAGGACCCCGCATCACCTTGCCATATGTAGCCTTGTACTTCTGCTTGATTTGTTGCCTCTGTTCCGATGTCCTGGTTGACAAGATTTCAATGATGGCTGCCTCATCCGTTCCTAAAGTACGGAAAAAGAAAAAGCCACAGTAAGAAACAAAAAGGAGGCTTACAAGTTTTTAACTCAAGTCCAGGGAAGGCAGCTGTGCCTGCCAAGGGTTGGTCAGCCCTTCAGTGGAATCAGTTGAACCCCTTTGCTTTAAGGTCTAGTGCTGAAAACAGTATCCTTTTCAGTTATTTAAACAAATATCCCTTGAAACATCATGGTGCATGAAATACAGTGCTATGCATTACGGTAAAATGAGGATCAAATATGGCCTGCTGCTTAACTTCATTCCTGCAGAGAGGAAAGCAAATGAACACACCAATCTTGTACACAAATGCTCATAGCAAGCAGTGTTATTCATAACATCTCAAATGACCCAAAAGTTCACCGCTGGACAAACGGTCGAGCAAATTGTGGGATAGCCATACGAGAGTATTATCTATCTAGAAAAAAAGGAATAAAACTTTTTTGTTATATCTTTATTTTGAATTTTTGAATTTTGCGGTACAATTTCGTATGGACTGGGATTCCCCACCCCCAAACTCCCACCCTCTGACAGATCCCCCCATGTTGCTACAAGGAATGAAACTTTGGTAGAGGGCTTGGCAGCGTGGCCTAGTGGCTAAGGTCCTCGCCTTGATCCCATATGGTTGCTGGTTCTAATCCCGGCAGCTCCACTTCCTCTCTATCTCTCCTCCTCTCAGTATATCTGACTTTGTAATAAAAGTAAAGTAAATCTTTAAAAAAAAAAAAAACTTTGGTAGATGCTATGATGTTGATGAATCTTCAGAACATAGGCTAGATGGAATAAGCCAGTCACAGAAGACCACATATTTTATGACTTTGTTATGTTAAAATCCCAGAATGGGGAAATCTTAGAGGTAGAGAATTAGAGGTTGGAGGTGGGTAGGCTGTGTAGGGAGATAACAGCTTAAGAGTTCAAACAGAATGTTCTAAAATCAGCCAGGCTGATGGCTGCACAAACCTATGAATTAAAAAAAAAAAAATCAATGAACTGTGTATCTCGGAGAATTGGAGAACATGTGGATTAAATCTCAATAATATTGTTAAAAAATACTAAGGAAAGACGTATGTCCATTTATTAGTCTCTGGTACCTACAATTAATTGGTCAAGATTAAGATATAGAAATGGATTGTTCAGCTATCAATCCCACCCATAAACTTTGTAATGATCTTGGGAAAGTGTAATTGAGACCATGAAGGATGATTATCTTTGAATTATGTTCTTTTAAAAAAACTTTTTTTTAATGCTCAAAGTAATTTAAATTCCTTTCAGCAACTGGAAAGGTATTAAAATTATATGAACAAAAGAGGTGAGACTCTTTATTTGGGCATGGGTATGAGGTTAGACACATGATCAGGAATTGCTCCTGGGGAAGTAAGAGTCAATTTTTTCAGACTGAAACAAGCTCATTCCCCAACTCCCAATGCTAACTGTGGCAAGCCTCAGTTTTCCCACCCATGAGATGGATTAATGAAATATAATGGTATTGCGAGAACGAAATGAGAGAATCCAAGGAGGGGTCTGTGGTGGCCCTGACAGGGCGCCTCAGAGACCTTGGACACTGGAGCTTGAATAACCAAGTGCCACTGAGCTGGCTCATGTCCAGCAGAGCACATGTCCAGTACACCCATCACAGTCTGTCCACCTTGGCAGTCACCAGGGTTCTGGGATCCGAGAACAGCACTCAGTAGTTCTCAAGAGAGAGGGCAATGGGAGGAATTTCACAGGTCATCAAGGATAAACATTAATTTCCAGATGGGAACTGAGGCACATCACAAAGCCTCAGGCCCCAGATGTACCCGACTGGCTGCATTCAGATTTGTTGGATATTCTCTGCTTAGGACACCTTCCTTGGCTATTTGACATCCCTACTCCTGCTCCTCCTCTCAGCTTCCCACCACCCGCCCTGCCCATCCTGCATAAACCCTTATTCTTCCTTTATTTGCCTTTAGGCGCAGTTCCCACTTTGCATTTCTAGTTTGTGAGCCCTCCTCCTTGGGGGGCACCACCATGGAGCTATGGAGTCCTGGACCAGTGCCTGTGGCCCTCCTCTTTGCCTTGAGTTCAGATCTCTGTGGCTGGCTGCACCACCTTTCCTTGGGTCTTCCAAGGCAGTCAACTTCGCATGTAGCTAAGACGCAACTCATTTTTTTCCCGTCCTGAAATCTGCTTCCCACCACCTTAGTCTCAGTGCATGGTGTGGCTTGAATCAGAAAATCCAAAGTCATGGTTGAGGGCCCACCCCGTCTCCTTTACTTTCTAGTATCATCAGGCTCTGTCTGACTTGTGAGATAACCTTCCACCTGATCCATTGCGCATAATTCTTTTTGCCTCAGCCTGACAAGTCCTGTTGGTCTCTCTGACCCCAGGTTGTGACCTCCGCATTTCTACCCTTAAAAGCACACATGTGCTTCTTTTCCCTCCATAATTCAAACAGCTTCAATGATTCCTTATGATTTCTGGAACGAAATTGGAATCCCTTAGCCTGGCATCCAGACCATCTGCTGTTTGCTCCCAAACTACTCTTCTAGAGCTGACTCTGCAGCCACCTGCAGGCTCATTCACTTTATAGCAGCCTACGTCTGTCAGGTCAACTGTTCACGTTTGGCTCCCTCTGCTCTTCCATAGCATGTTGCTTGGATGAAGATGCTTCGAAAATTCCTAGAAATGGAATAAACAGGTTGAGATCTAAGGCCTAGCCTGGGCACTTGACCTGGAGGCTGAGAAGCCACGTGGGATGCCCACATCTCCCATTGGAGTACCTGGCTTTGAGTCTCAGATCTTCTCCCAGATCCTGCTTCCTGCTCATATGTAGCATATGGGGTAGCCGTGACTTGGGTGTTCGAGCTCCTATCACCTGTGTGTGCAACACCTAGATTGAGTTCCTGGATCCCAGCTTAGTGGAGGTCCAGTATGGGCTGTTGCAGGCATTTGAGAACTAAACTAGTGGATGGGTTATCTCTCTCTCCTCCCTCCCCCCCCCCCCCCGGCCCTCTGTCACTGCCTTTCAAATAAATAAAATTAGTTAATTTTTTTCCAAGAGAGAAACCTGGTGAAAAGGCTGGATGGAGAACTGTGTTGTGGTCTGAATGAGGCGCTGTTTTTGTGTCCTTGGACTGATCCCATAAGCTCAAGGCTTACTTCTGCCTCTGCAATTCTGGGAAGACTTGGCTTTTCAATTCCAGTTGGCAAAACAGAAAATTCTAGGATGAGCTTGCTTGCAAAAATAGCCAGAGTTAATTGCCTGCCTCATTTGGGTTTGGCTCCAGTGCTGTTATTTCTGTTGTCCCTCTTCATTTCTCTTGAAGCTGCACCTACACAGTGTGTGCCCTGTGACATTATTATATATTTTTTTGAAACCTCCGTGTGCCAGAAATCTCACTCAAAAGGGAATCTGTTTATCATAAATGCCTCCTGAATCCTCCACACCCCCTCTTTTCCTCCATGCATGTGGAGGGCCTGACATTTCAGGCTTGGATCCTGGGTGTTGCCATTTCTGGAAGGAGCCTTAGGATCCCACATAGCCCATTCACTGTGTTGGACTGACCAAGCACCTGGAATTCATCTGGCTTTCCCCCTTTTCCCTCACTCCTCTCCCCTCATCCAGTTAATCACTGTGAGAGCCTTTCTAGTGCACCTGAGTCACTCTCAGGAGTGTCCATTTTTTTCCCTTCCAGGCCTCTGTCGTATTACTCAGCTGAGCTGGTAACATGGCCTTAATGGGCCATACTTGCTTTCACTTTCGAAAAAAATTATACTTATTTGAGGTGTGAGGGAGAGAGAGAGATTGTGTTCCTATATGCTGATCTATTCCCCAAATACCCTCAATGGTGGGGCTGGAAACTGGGAACTTAATCCAGATTTCCCATGTGAGTTACCTGAATGAGTTACCTGAACCATTAATGCTACCTCCCAAGAAAGCTAGGGTAGACCAGAGTGGAACCAGGTATTGAACCCAGACACTTCAATATGGGCTGTAGGTGTCCTGACCACTATCTTCAGCCCTGAGCCACATGGCCGCCTTTGGTCTGATCTTTTCCAATCAGCATTCACTGCTCCTAGAACTATCTTTCTGAAGTAGAGATTGGTGTGGCCCTCCTTTGTCTGCAGCCTTTCAATGGAGACCTCCTCAAGTGTAGAATAAAATCTTGACTCTCCAGTGGGCCATATGGGGTGTTTGAGACCCAGCTGCCATTTGCCTCTGAAAATCTGTCCTCCCGTTTCACCCCTTCCTGGGTTCGTGTCCATCCTCTCTCCATGATTGGCAGCTCCCAGGAAAGCAACCCTCTCTTCCTCACCTCTGGGTCTTGCAGGGGTGATTCCTCTGCCTGGAACACCTACACCTTGCTCTTCACTTTCACTTCCAAATCCCTAGGACTCAACTCCCTTTGCTTTCCTGGACAGAAGCTCTCCCTCTTCTGCGTCCCTCACATTACCCGCCCTCCTGTTTCCACCATTATGCCCTGTAAGTGCCCTGGGAGCAGTGTTCTGCCCACCACTGCATCCTACAGGAGGTTCTTGATAGTGGTCAGATGACTTCCTGCATGAATAAATGCCAATGCAATGCTTGGTAAATGAATGAGTGGGGAAGTTTGCACATCATTGTGATAGAACATTGTCTCTGCGTTGGTGTGATTGTGGATGGTACCCAGACGGTTTGCAGGGAGCAAGGCCTAATAGAAAATCCTCTCTGGGGCCTGGTGCAGTGGCTCAGTTGACTAAACCTCCCCCTTCAAGCACTGGGATCCAATAGGAGCACCAGTTCATGTCCTGGCTCCTGATTCCTGGCTTTAAATCAGCCCAGCTCCAGCTGTTGCAGCCACTTGAGGATTGAACCAGTGGACAGAAGATATTTTTCTCTGTTTTTCCTTCTCTCTATAAATCTGCTTTGCCAATAAAAATAAATAAATATTAGAAAAAGAAAAAAGTCCTCTCTATCCTGATGATTTGTACAGCCAATAGGTGAATTATCAGGGAAATTCAGTTATTGTTTTAAAAATTTAGACCTTTCTGCTTAGAAGGCCTTGAGAGAGACAGATGAAGAAGAGAGGAGGGGAAGGGAGGGGGCAGGAAGAGAGGGGAGAGGGGACAGAAGACAATAGGAGAGGAGGAAAAAGGGGGTGAAGAAGAAGGGAGAGGAGTCTAGTCCAGTCCTGGGGTGTCCCAGCAACCATCCTGGAGATGGGGAGAGTGTATCTGAGCCATGGAATTCCTCTCTCACCCTCGCAATCCTGGTCTCAAGCTCATCCTGCGGCTGTTTGTGTCATTTGACCAAGAAGCCAGGTACTCAACAATGACCTCATTCTACATTGCACAAGATGTGTGTCATACAGTCAGTGTCACCGAAGTTTTCTGTAAACATTGACAATGATCTGAGGCACACGGGCCAGTCCCCAGCAGTTCTGGGAAAGACTCTTTGTAAAGTAGGAGGCGCCAGCCCCTGGCTCCCACCGGGTATAGCGATGACCCTGCAGAGGTCACAGCTCTGGGTGACTCAGTCACAGGAAGTGCCCTGTTCCTCTGCGGGTTGCCTTTCCCAGCAGCTTTCTGGGAAGATTCTGAGGCTGAGGCTTCAACTACAAGGAGGTCATGGGGTTTGAAGCCCTCAAGGGTCTGGGAGCTGGTGGTGGGGGCTCTGCCTTCCCCGTGAACCCTTAAGCGTTAGGCTGAGCCTGGCAGGTGGCAGCCCTGGTTCTGTTGCCTAGGGATACTCCACTCCCTGCCTTCGCTTTTCCTCTGAGAATGGAGGAGCAGGGGAGGCAGCTGAGTACATGAATGGTGGGGAATTTGCCTGCCGAACTGAGTCTTGACTCTTGGCTTCTCTCTGAGTCCATCACCACCACCTTGGTGGCAGAAAACAATAGCTGTCCAGTCTTGCGTGATTCCAGAGCAGGGAGACAGAAGAAATCCCAGTGGGTGAGGTTACAATGCTGCCAGAGGCTTTGGCATGGAATTCATTCTTTGTTTCTCCCAGCTCTGGTGCTCCTTAGCTTGTGGCTGCCTCCCTCCAGACTTAGCCTCCATCTTGGGGTGACCTTCCACGTGGATCTTTTGTCTCTCTCAGACTCCTGTCATTGGACTTAGGGCTCACCCAGGCAATCTGAGATGATGGCTTCTCACGAGCCTTCATTTCATCTGTAAAGACCCCTTTTCCAAGTGAGGCCACACCCACAGCTCTGGGGTGGAGGGCTGTAGTTGTAAGGGGCCTCTTTTCACCCATCATGTGCTCAGCAATGGAGGGCAAACATGGGCCTACTGGAACATACGCCCTCCTGGCTGGTGTGGATTGTGGAGCCGAGTACCATGTTGCCAAGGAGACTGGCAGCTAATGAAGGTGCAGCAGGGCTTGGACCTTCTACTCTGCCAATTCCATGTGGCAAGAAATTTACTTGCGCCACTTTGCAGGTGAAAAAACTAAGGTTTTGGTACTGATAAGTGGCAGGACAGGGCTGAAGTTTATTCCCTGTGTGCAGGCTGTGCAAGCAGTGTTGTGCTGAGAGTCATATGAGGTTTAAGTTCTCTGTCCCTGCCAAGGTGTGGCTTAACCTCCGCAGCTAGATCTCAGGCAGACCTGACCTTGCACTTGGAAATGTGGCTCTAGCAACTACAACCTTAACATCATCCGGGATTCCCTGGCAACGTGAAGTCTAAGGCATCTCCTTCCACTCACACCATTCTGTATCAGAATCTGTGTTAACACAATCCCTGAGATTCACTTCCAAGGGAAGCCTTGGAGTAGATCATTCCCATAGCAGCTTCACCTCCATGGGTGGAAACTGGACCCTGAGGCCCCCACACACTCAGGAGAAAGGCCTTCTCTTCCTTAAGCCCTTGATGGAATGACACAAGGGGCAGGTCTGTCTAGCAGCAGCCTGGGAGCTGGGGAGGGAGCAGCCGAGAGGCCTGGAAAAAGAAAAGAAAACGGGCTGGCAACCAGCAGCAACAGCAGGGTTGGGGTGGGAATCTGCTCTAAGTCACCCCAACCTGGCACCTGCTACGCACTTAGCAGCTGCCTCGGATACCAGGAGAGGAAGGATGTTAAAAAGCCAAGGAGATCTTGTGACTCTGAGTCACTTCGAATAATTCAACATTATCTACTGGTATTAGCCTGACTTAGGAGGCTGACTTAGGGGCTGCTTTTTATGTAGCATTCTATGTGCACTCCAGTAGCCCCTTGCCCCGTGTGGCCATTGAGCACACTGAGTGGGGCTGGTCCAACAGGAAGCGGTCTGGAAGTGTAGAGTAGGCAGTGGATCTCCAAAACGATGTGAAAAGCAGGTCATAAATTAGCTCATAACTAATTGTATGTTGACTACCTGATGGAGTGATATTTTAGATGTAAAATTGGGATAACTATATTATCAAAATAATGCATTTCACTTGCTTTTTTTTTTCCTTTCAGAATGTGTCTTCTCAACAATTTAAAGTGACCCATGTGACTCCCCTGTGTGGCTCTTGAAAGCACTACCTTAGACATTTAAATCCAGCCTCACCAAGGTAGATACATCAATGAAATGGGTTCATGGTTTGGGAGGCAAATTTTGCCAGTAATACAGTTTAGCTATAGTTTATACTCAATAGGGATGGAATTTCAGACCTCCAACCAAATTAAAGCTCTCCCAGCTACTAAGAATTTAGCCCTCATGTCGTAACCTTATTATCTTGAACATGACTTTTAATAGTCAAGCCTCAATACTTCTCATCTGCTAAATAGCTAGGATCATGCCAAATTTTCAGGGTTGGGAAGATCAAACAAGATGTGTGTGTGTGTGGGGGGGGGGCACATTCAGCTTAGTACCTGATACTTGGTTGATCCCACCTTGTGATGTCACCCAAAAGAGAGAAGAGGACCTTGTGTGACGTTGGCAATTAGCAGATGCTCCATGTGTGCCGGTTAAGCCTAACTCACATGATGGCTTGGAACCTGAGGATTCCTCACTAACCCTGACTGAGTCATCCCCGTATCCGCTTCAGCTGCTGTCTCTCTGTCAAGGCCAGGTGTTAGGCCCCACAACGGGACAGCAGGGCATTGGCTTGGAAAGCACCTGGGAGACCAGCTCAGCCACCAGCAGCTCCAGCACAGCCAGCCTCCCAACAGCTGCTGTCTGAGGCAGGAACCGTGCAAGGCTGTGGGAGAGGAATAGCCCCTCCAGAGCTGCCCTCCGCTGCCCCCAAGCCAAGCAGCTCTTTGTCATCTTTGATTCTCTGTGCATCACGTGCCTGCCCTCCCTCCCCCTTCCCTTCTCTCTCTCTGGTTGATTCAAGAATGCTTAATATAGAGAAATTCCTTCTGCCACTGCTGGACCAGATCTTCTGCAGCTCCAACACCGTGGGGTCCTCCCAGCACTGGGTGGTTCTTGCTATGGTGGCAGAAAGCTGATTCCTGGCAGCTCTGTCACGGGTGCCAGGGTTTCCCCCTGAAGCAGAATGAAGACATCTGGACCATATCTGTTCTTTCATGACATTCTTTCCACTATTTTACTTCTAAGTACCCTTACATCACTTGGATTGGCAAAATATTATGTGGAGTAGAAGAAGCTGCATAGGAAAGGTTGTGTATCCTGTGGTTCTGTTTATAGGAAGTGTACAGAACAGGCAGATCCTTAGAGACAGGAAGTAGCTTGCTGATTGCCTGGGGGTAAAGGGAGGGACTGCTAATGGGTGTCAGGTTTCTTTCTTGGGGGTGATGGAAGTGTGCTGGCATTGGTTGCCCTACCCTGTGACTATATTAAAACATGCTGAGTTCTATGCTGCAAAAGGATGATTTGGAGGGGATGTGAGTTACATTACAACGAGACAAACAAGAGTTCGATAAAACATCCCATGAACTCAGATGGCTCCTCCCAGCTGTTGCTGGCTCTCAGCAGCGTCTTCGACCCCACCCCCTGCACTACTGCAGCTGTGTGGGTGTGGCCCCATTGAAATAATTCTGAATTAGCAGAGCTTGGAATGGGTGAGAGAAACAAGTTCAATCCCAGCATTCGCTCTTCACTGCGCTTGTGACACTGGTAGTGTTAGCTATCTTGTTAGGGCCTTCCTTTTGCCATCAAAAAATGGGTTTCTGTGAGAATAACTTAACGATATTTTACATATGAAATGCTTGACTCAGGGGCCAGCACTGTGTTCTAGCACATTAAGCCTCCGCCTGTGACACTGGTATCCCACATGGGTCCTGGCTGAGAACTGTCTGCTTATTTTTCAATCCAGCTCTCTGCCAGTGCACCTGGAAAAACAACAGAACATGGCCCAATGAGGGAGACCCAAAAGAAGCTCCTAGATACTGATTATAGCCTGGCCCAGCCCCAGGTGTTGCAGCCATTTGGGAAGTGAACCAATGGACAGATGATCTCTCTCTCTCCTCTCCGCTTTCTCCTTCCTCTTTCTTTTTCTGTCTCTCTCTCTCTCTCCCGTCCTTTCCTCTCCCCTCCTCTCCTCCCTTCTTCCTCTCCTCTCCTCTTCCTCCCATCTCCTCTCTCTATATCTCCTCCTTTTTCTGTAACTCTGCCTTTCAAATAAGTAAAATATAAACCTTAAAAATGTTCTTGGCCCAATGTCTGAAACTTTCCAGTTTTCACCAGGTGAAGTGAGAATTCAAGAAGTCGGCTGACTTTGTTCCTTGACCCCTTTCACGCCCTCACTTGCCTGAGTCGGCGCAATACCCATTCCTTCCATTCAGGCAGCAGAACACAGTCACATCCCTGTGTGAGCTGGAACCCTGGAAAACTGTGGACTCTTTTCTCAGTGGAGCCCTGAGCAGGGGTCAGCACTGTGGTCATGATCGCCCGCTTTGCTTCCTGGGAGTTGCTTCTCCACCGAAGCTCCACCTTCCAGTATCAGGTACACACCCTCCTCTCATTGGGCACCTTTAACTTCTGCCACGGCTATACCCATGAATGTGTCTATTCTAGTTTTCAATCTTAGCTCTTCATCTCCCCCTCCAGTTCCAGGGCAATTTTGTTATTTGTGCTTTGGATTCCATCTCCTTTTTCCAGACTCCTGGGAGTAGAAGCTTGTTTTGTGAATGGCTTCCGTGAGTCTTAGAGTCTCTCTGCACGATGTTACACCTAGATTCTCTCTTCCCTGGATCCACTCTGGTCCTGGACTTACCTTACTCCAGACCTCTCATTTAGTCCCTCACACTTGACTGTGCAATTATTGTTAGGTCTGAATGTAATCAGCTTCTCCAGTCTTGTCCCTCGATTTTTTTTTTTTTTATTGGAAAGTCAGATGTACAGAGAGGAAGAGAGACAGAGAGGAAGATCTTTCATCCATTGATTCATCCATTGGTTGCAATGGTCGGAACTGAACCAATCTGGAACTAGGAGCCAGGAACTTCTTCCGGGTCTCCCACGCAGGTGCAGGGTCAAAGACTTTGGGCCCATGTAGGATCGTGGTGTGTGCAAGGTTAGGACTTTGGCGACTAGGCAATTGCACTGGGTCCTGCCCTTCGATTCTTGACCTGGGCCATTGTTTTGCATTCATTCGATTTATTCCTAAATGCACCTTCCAGGTCCCCATAGTCCAACTCATTATACCCAACTCCCCACCGCTTTCTGTGGAAAGGATGGGAGAGGTGTTGTCTGACCTGCACTTCTCATGAAATTTCCCCTAATTACAGAACAAGTTAAGTGTCACAGTATCTGACTTGTAACTGATACATAGACTCTTGAGAAATGACAGAATCTAAGAACTTTGAGACCTTTAAAAAAGAGATTGTTAGACGTGAGCAGCTTAAGTTAGCTTGGAAATCACAAAGTAGATTGGAGGTCACCTGCTTCATGCTGTGGGAAAGGTGATTTTGGAGTCAAGCTTAATCAACTTCCAAACAGTAAAATAACAAAATGGCTTTCATACCCATTCCTTTGCAGGCTTTGTTCAGCTTTTTGACATCTCGATCCACATCAAAGCCTTGGTGACTTCTTCCTTTGGTCTAGAGAAAATAGTGGAAACAGTGAGTAAGCAATGCAGGTGTTTTCAATCATCTCTGGCTGAAACTTGTAGCTAAGGTGAAGCCCCAGTAGTCATCCAGACAAGGGACCAGCAGCCACTCTGTATGTGAGTACATGGAACCCAGCAGGGAAGGCTCTAGCCCCAGAGGGCGGCTGGTACTCCTGGGCACAGGCTGGCCTTCGCTGACCACAGGATAATGGCTGCCTCTATTCTTAGGAACAATCAGTCTAGCCAGCTCGACCATGTGCGATTTTCATAGCAAACCCAGCCTTATGTGTCTGTGGCTGAAGCAGAGAGTAACACAAAGCTCCAAGCTTGCAAGGAACTGCTCTTCCCCTTTGGCCATGGGCCCCAAGTATAGCTTTTGCCTGCCAGAAACTGAGGATTCTACGCTCTGGCTGCAACTCAACTTCGTAATGTGGACCTCTGTTGTCCATAGAATGAAATGTGATTGAATTTGCAGATACTACTTGAACCAGTCAGAACACTTTGCTGATTTGTTTTGTTTGGTTTTGTTTTTAGTGGTTTGGATAAGAGAAAGGTGTCTTTACATGCTGAGATATTTCCCAGACTTAGTCACTTTTGCATACTGTACAGCTGCTGGTATCTGTACTTTTACTTGCTTATTACTTTCTTTTCAACTGATTTTTGTTTCAATGTACAGTTGCTAAAACAAATAAACAAACCCTCATAGAAGTTAAGAGTCTAACAGTGGTTATCAGAGATTGGGGAGGGAAGAGAGGAGGAAAGGATGGAGACAGGTTGATGAGTGGGTTCTTTCATATGGATGAGAGTAAGAAGTTTTGATGCTCTGTTGCACAGTAAGGTGACTTCAGATAATGCACGGTGCATTTCTATTTGAAAAGGAAGTTGGAAGACAGGATCTTGGATGTTTTGCCAGGAAGAGTTGTTAAATATTTGAGGATACAGATATATTCACCTTGATTTAACTTTATGCAATGTGTGCTTTTATCAAAACATTGTATGTTTGGAGCTAATATTATGGTATAGTGAATTAAGCCATCACTCCTGACACTAGCAATCCAGTGGGTGTTGGTTCAGGTCCTGGCTGCTCCATTTTCAATCCAGCTCCCTGTTAATGGGCCTGAGAGCGGCAAAAATTGCCCCAAGTGCTTGGGTCCATGTTAGACACTTGGGAAACCTGGATGAAGCTCCTGGCTCCTGCCTTTGGTCTGGCCCAGACTGGGCTATTGGGACCATTTGAAATTGAGTTAGCAGATGGAATATAATGCCCTCTGTCTTTGTCTCTCCCTCTTCCTCTGTAACTATGCTTTTCAAATACATATTTTTTAAAAAATCACATGACACCTCATGTGTGTGTGTGTATATATATAATAAGTTATAATAACTTATATTATATATATATATATATATATATATATATATATATATATATATATATAATAAGTAGTTTCTTAAAATCCTGCCAAAAAAAATCCCACTTCTATTAGCATGGAAATGGAAAGCCATTTTTACTTGCCTAAACAGAAGGTAACTAATAATGAATATGTCACAGTTAAAAACATATCACTATGGGTTGGTACAGCTACATAGCAGGCTGATCTACCACCTGTGGCACAAGCATCCCATATGGGTGCCAGTTTGTGTCCTGGCTGCTCCGCTCCAATCCATCTCCCTGCTGATGGCTTGGGGAAATCAGCAGAAAGGCCTTGGGCCCCTAGAAGAAGTTCTTGACTCCTGCCATTGGATCAACCCAGCTCTGGCCTTAATGGCCATCTGGGGAGTGAACCAGCAGATGGGACATCCTTTTCTTTAATTCTCCCTCTCTTTCTATAATTATGACTTTCAAGTAAATCTTACACACACACACACACACACACACACGCATATATCACTACTGTCTGATTGCAGCTATGTAGCGAGTACCCTTGAGCACGCCGTTTGTTTCTCAGTTCTTTGCCTTTCTGTACCTCCATGAGGTGTCTTGTGTGCATTGAATGAGCTCCTATCTTTCAGTGAGGGTGGTTCAGTGAGGCTGGTTCGCCTGTGCTCCCTGTACCCTGAAACCATTCTTCCTGCTTTCAAGTGCTTCGGTTCTGGTAGGAATGAATACAGGATCCCACACAGCCCAGAAGCCAGGTTGTATGTATCTGCGTGGCATTGTTGTATCCTTAGGGCCACTTCTTTTTCTCCTGTTCAACAGGGTCACATGAGGACTGATCCTCAACACCCAACCCTTTGCTGCTCCCATGTGTATGGGCCCTGTTATCCTGCTGGTTCAAGAATGGGGACATAATCCAAGTGGGATCATTTAGTCTTTCCCTTGGTTCATTCATGGAGCGAGGTATGTGTCTTTCCCTATTGAGCTTGCCAAACTGAGAGAAGGTGAATCTAGGGTGGCCATGAGATAAAAGGAAGAGAAGAGAGGGACAGAGAGGTGGAGACTGAATGCCCTCATGTATACAGAAGTACCTATGTTCTTTTCCTCCCAAGTTTCATTACCTAACCAACTTCCCCTTTGTCTATGTGAATGTGGGTTGGGTTTTTGCTCTTATAACCCAACATGGTTTCATCCCTTTGGTCTGAAGGAATAGTGGCTTCTAGGCCTGTGTAATGGAGGATATTAGGCTTTTCGAGCCAAAGGAGTTATCAGGGTCCCTTGTTACTCCACTACCTTTGGGAACATGAGGACACTGCCCAACCTGAAGAACCTACTACTGAGACAAGCCCAGAGTAAGTGGACATTTCTTGAACATCTACCACTTGTCAAACAATTTATAGATCTGTTTTCCTCATCCATAGAGAAGAGTATGTATTAGTGATGCCTTACAGGTGAAGAAACCTGGGGGCTGATAGGCTAGAGAACTTCCCGAAGGTCTTCCAAGACATAGGATTGCACCTAGTTCAATATACCTTCCAACACTCTTATTCTACCAAGTGCACCATCCTGTTTTACATTTTATGGTTCCCATCGTTGGGCAAAAGAATTAAATATTCTATCCCATTTTCACTCTTCAAATCTGTTGTGGGGTAAAAGGGAACTACTTTGTGCTTTTGAAGACTTGTTGGCAGGACAGTTGTATTTTTTAATGGGGCTCAGTGCAGGGCTCCTTGTTCAAATGTATTTGAGAATTTCATTATGGTGACCTTGGCTGTGAAGCCAAGCACTGGGACCTTCTGGGCATGCGCCCCTATGGATTACATAGGCTACAGCCCTATGAAGCTCATCTAGTTTCTGATCAGATTCTGCAGGGGCTGCTTCCTTGGGTTCAGCTCTGCAATCTCCAGAGTATGTGGCCTTTGCTTTGCATTAGAAGGCCTGGGAGGATTCAGAGATGAGGTAGTGCTGAACCAGAGGGCAGATACGTTGCACTACTAGAGCACTGCATAACTGTTCTGTAGACCGCACCAGGCCTCAGCAGTGCAGGGACTTGGCTAGGACATTTATCCAGCCCATTCCACAGCTGAGAAACAGGCACAGAGCTCTCTGAGACTGGCTGTGTAGGTGAGGCCCTGGCCAAGGGTCCTGACCAAAATGCTGGTGGCTGGAATCCAGCTGAGGTTGCTGGAGGTTTTCATAGCTGCACTCCCCTAAAACCCCTGCCCCAGGCATCCCTTTCTAGATTACACAAAGAAGCTGCAGGGGCATGCCAAGGCCAGGTGGGACTTGTTTCAGATCACCTGGCTAGAAACTGGCTGAGCGGGAGCCAGAAGTAAGACTCTGACAGGTACAAAATATCACTCCTGCCCATGCCACTTCCTGTTTGAGGGAAGTCATTCTCGGATACAAGGATCATAAGAATTCTGAGATGAGGGAAGGCCAAGGAACCCTTGGAACATGTTCAGCTTTTCTCTTTTCTAACTCAAGGCCCCAAAAATGAGTCAGTTAACTTCCTTGTGAGCAGATTCACACTGATCTACAGGTGTACAATGGGATGAATGAACGTGCTAGGAATGAAGATGTCAACAGTACTGAGTGTTTTACGAATCATGCAAGGAGTCTAGCGTTACGTCAAGGGTTCTGCCATTTCTGGGGCAGGTGTTTGTCTCTGACTTTTACAGGAAGCACTGTTAGCTGTGTTTGTTACCTTTTCTGATCTGCTTGGGAAAAAAATTCAGCTTTATTCCTTGTGACGGCAGGGTAGATGATGTGGGAGCTAGGGGTCATGTGCTGAGAGAGAACAGAGTCTGGAAATTTTCCTGCCACGTGGCTGGGCTAAGTCCACAGTGAGCCATTCATCAGGGACTTCCAGTGCTGATGCCAGGGTTGTTCCCTGGCTTGTTCTGATGAGCTGGATAAGAAACTTCTCCTCTGGAACGTCCTGCATCCATTGTTCATTGTTAACAAGGCAGGCACTGGCTCTCGGGCTTCAAGCCTGTTTGCTTTCGGACCCAAAGCTGCTGAGCGGCAAGCAGGGCTGCAGGTATAATGAGGAGATATGGAGGAAAGGAAACAGGGGCTTGGTGCACTTGGGGCTCTACCTATCAGACTCACTTGTGAAACTTCATGTGAACACACGGATATTCCCTTTGCTTCCGGCTGTCAGGTGTGCTACAGGCAGCTCTTGCACTGTCACTCAAGAAATAGACAAAGGTGCCAGTAAATGAGAGGAGTCAGTCAGACCAGTGTAGGCTCTGGACATTGAGCCCACTAGGATTCTAGGCTGAAAAGGGGTTCTGCCCCTTAGCAGCCAAGTGAACTCAGACCATTAACCTTCAAGCCATTATTCCCTCATCTGCAATGTGAGGCTAGGTTCTATCTTGAGCAGATTTTGAGGCTTCCATGAGATAACATTTTCAGTGCCAGTCGAGAGGGACTGTATAAATATCAGCCCTCTATCCGGTCCTTCGGACCAGCTCTTGTTTTTATTGTCTCGCAATGATATGCATAAGATTTCATAACATTATATTTATGTAAATTTCAATTTGTCATATTTTTGGTCAAGTTTGGAAGTTTATCTATCTATCTGTCTATCTACTTATCTTTCAATCATCCATCTTCCAAAGTTGTTGAGTAAACATATCACCATGTCCCAAACAATATCAGAATTTATAGTATGTTGCCCAAAAAGAGATAGTAGTTTGAGCTTAAGAACACATCTTTCTTGTCAGATTAAACTGAATTCTCAGCTTATTATCTGTGTGACCTTGGGCAAATTACAGAGCCTGCTTGTGCCATGGTTTTGTCATGGCAAATGGTGATGATGATAGTGCCTCCCTCATGAGGCTCTTGGGAGAACTGAAATGAAGTCATTTATGCAAAGCATGTAAGATGAAGCTGTGCAGAGAACATGGGCTTAATACACAGGTAATATCTTTGAAATGCAGACAGGCAATGAATTTTCCACAATGTCCCAGAACCCTTCTTGCTTGAGTTTTCATTGCTTAAATGCCACTCTGAGGATCACTGTTTTCACCCATCACCCATGGCCTGGATCTGGAGTTCCAGGTATGTATTTCACACTGGACAGAATGGTGGTTCGAAAGTCTGGCTGGTGAGTGCTGTGGCCTGAGGTGACACCTCTGTAGTACTCTCTTGTGAGCTATTTCATTTGACAAGTGTGAGAATTCACAGCTCCCTGGGTGTGAATCTTTCACTGGGATGCAGCTCTGGGCACATGCTAGCCATCATCCCAGTAGATCAGGCTGCCTCAAGCAACAAAGTCATCTCCACGTGAGGCACGACCTATGGAGGAGGAAGTTGGAGCTCCAGCTGTCTTTCTCCAAGTGAGTCTACATAACATTCCAGATTCCCTCTTTGAAAACAAGGAAGCAAGCCATCCATTCCCCTCCCACCCCCTCCCCCAAGGGAAGAGGGATGTAGCACAGAAAATAAATCTAGAGGCAGTGATCCTAGATGTCACATGGACAGAAAGAATGCTAGACATGCTCAGGATCCACTAGGTCACTCACTCTTGCATCAAATTCCTGAGATGCCCCTCACCTCAAAGGAACAGAGGAGAAAAACAGATACCCCCTCAGCCCTAGTTAAGCATCTTCTGTCCCAATCATGTTCAACGCAGTCTTCATTCATGGTAGAAATGGAACATTCTAGGCAAGCCTTCCTTCAGGTTGCAGCAGACTCGGGAGGGAGTTTGGCAAGCGAGATGGTTTGCAAGTTGCTTGCTCTATGTTTTATAAAAAAATCATCAAGATTGTTCCAGAACACAACCTAAAGTACCCTCACACCCTTGAGTCCTTGTGTCTTGATTTTCTATTTGGAGAGCAGCATGAAGTTTTGTAAGAGACACATGAATTAATCTTCCCTCGCTGGTTCCTCTCTTCTGCTTCTCCTGCTCCCTTTCCCCCCTCCTTTCCCTTCCTTCTACACAAAGATCTTGTCTTGTGTATCAAACACCATCCCTAGTTGAGATGACCATCTGTCAAACACTGTCCTTGTCCCCAGGGAAATGGAACTCTAGACAGGTAAACGACAACTGCATTGTGATACCATCAGTGCTGTGGGTGCTCGTGACTGAGAGGAGAAGTGTTTTCATGGAGGAGATGACGTTTGTGCTGGCTTTTGGAAGATAAGTAGGAGTTAGGCAAGCTAAAAGAAAGAAAGTGGTATCGGGGAGGGGTGGAGGGGAGGGAATGACCTGCCAGCAGCATGGTGCTTTCAGAGCCTGCAAACTGGTGTGGTGACCGTGATCCACTGGGGGTATTGCTGAATGGCATACAAGATTGGATTTGATTGTGTTATGATAGTCCCCACTGAGTGGATTTGGGAGTCCTACTGTGTGCAGCCACTGCTTTGCGCGATCCCCAGCAAGCTGACTCCTCCTTGAGTCCTAATTGTTTCATCTTTAAAAGTGGAGAAGCCCTGCTCATGGAGTGGCATGAGGTTCAGATGCAGCCTTGTGTGGGAAGCATGAGCAAAGTGCCAAGTTACCATGAGCACTCTGCTGGCAGCCTGCTAGGAGGTAGGGTGCATGGGGTCACAGGGTGGTGAGGGTTATTAGTACATCTGAGATATATTATCAAAATGCGATGGGAGTGGTACTTTGATTAACATTTTCAGCGCACTTTCTCAGAAGCTCTGGCTTACTGTACTCTATCTGGTAAGTAAATATTTGAAAGTAATTGCCGGGTATCCAGGTTCTAGGCCAGCAGGGGCTCCTGGGAAGTGCCAGAGAGCAGCAGGGCAGAGGGTTCACTGCATGTTGATCTGAGAAGAGCTACTCTTTGAACTGCCATGAAAGGAAGAGGAAGCTGAGGAGATGAAAAGTCAGGGCCAGGGCTAGAACCAGGTGGTGGCCTGGGGTTATTAAGCAGGTGCAAAATGGAGGGAGGTGCCAGTTGTGCTGGACAGAGCCTGAGACCTACAGGAGTTTCCTCAGTGCTGGCCACAGTCCTTGCCACAGCTAGTTCATGGTACCTGGGGGCCAAGGCTGCAATTCTGGCTACAATCTTTTTTTTTTAAAGATTTATTTATTTTTATTACAAAGTCAGATATACAGAGAGGAGGAGAGACAGAGAGGAAGATCCTCCGTCCAATGATTCACTCCCCAAGTGAGCCGCAACGGACCGGTGCTGCCCCAATCCAAAGCCGGGAACTAGAAACCTCTTCCGGGTCCCTCACGAGGGTGCAGGGTCCCAATGCATTGGGCCGTCCTCGACTGTTTTCCCAGGCCACAAGCAGGGAGCTGGATGGGAAGTGGAGCTGCCGGGATTAGAACCGGCGCCCATATGGGATCCCGGGGTGTTCAAGGCGAGGACTTTAGCCGCTAGGCCACGCTGCCGGGCCCATGGCTACAATCTTTTATCTGGATAAATGTTGATATGAAATTTTGGGGGGAATTGTAAGTACTTTATTGAAATATAATTAAGATAAAATAAATTTCACATATTTAATATGCACAACTTGGTGAATTTGAACAATCAAGGAAGCTGACAACATTCAACACCTCTCAAAGTTTTCTCGTGCCCCTTTGTGTACATGCGGAGCAGCGGGTAAGAGCACTGAACAAGAGAGCTACCTCTAAGTAAAGTTTGAAGTATATAGTCCATAGAATAGTGCAGGCTAGGGCTACCTGCTAGGCAGCAGCTGGCTGGAACGAGTTCATCTTGTAAAATCGAACTGTTACATTCCCTAACCACAGCTCTTTATTTCCCCAGCCCCCTGGATCCTGGTAACTGCAGTACCATTCTTTCCTTCTGTGACTATTTAGGGGGCATCCTATTGGTGGAGTATTTTGTCCTGTGCTTCCTTATTCCAGCTGCCATGATATCCCCCAGCTTCATCCAAGCTGCTGCAATGATAAGATTTCCTTCTTTTTAAAGGATGAATAATATTCCATCGTAAACCTAGCTTGGACATTGTAGAATTGGGGAAGAGACATCTTTGTGGTCATATCTATTCCCTCTCCTTTCTTGCACATATCTATCCTTGAACCAAGAATGGTGTTACTTTTCCCTTCTTACCTTTTCTGTTTTCCCATCTGAAAGATGGTAGTCATGATAGAATCTAGTGCCTATGGGTTGTTATAAGGTTATGTGTCAAGAATACTTGGCAAATATTCGGCATGTGGTGAATGCTCATTGATATTTTATTACCTCCTTCCATCTTGACCAGGTTCCTGTGGAGCATGAATGTGTCCCTTCTGTGGCACTTTATGTTTAAAATTGTGAATGTACTATAGCAACCTCCAAATGATTGATTGCATACTCTTACCCTGACTAAGAAGCTACTTTGCACTTATACATAAGTATTAGTAGGGACTAAAGTCTAAGTGAGATTTATAGGAGAAAAGCCCAAAATGCAGGGCTTTTATTATGTGCCAGGCATTGATCCAGATCTGCTTGTAATAACCCATTTAATCCTCACAGCAGCCCTAGGAGGTAGGTATTATTGCTTCTTATTTGGCAGACAAAAATACCAAGATACAGAAAAGTTGATATCTTGCCCCAGGAGAAAGTGGGGAATCAAACACGCTGCAGTTTGATCTACAACTGACTTATTCACTGAGTTTTTGAATCCCTGTTAAGAACATTATTTTTTTTTAAATTTCATAATTGGAAAGTTTAACCACCTTCAAGGGATGCTGGCCTTTCACAGAAATAACCCTTGAAGGCCAATTTTGTCCACTTTGAACCAAGAAATCCTTGTCAGAAATGCTCCTATTATGAAAGACTAAGACATTCATTGGGGAATGGAGACCAGTGACCACTATTCGTAAGGCAAAGTGAACAGTCATCTCCTGATGGGCCAAGTGTACAGGCATGTAGTTCTGTGGGAAATTCTACCCCTAATACTTCTTCGATTCAATGGAATCATGTGTTCTGTTTCTCATTCATCAGCACATAGCATCTTCAGGAAATTCATGACAACAAGTGAGAGAGTTGGCCGGGAAAGTTTCCTTAAGATGACCCCCAATTGGCAGCAGAGAGATGGGCCTTTCTGTCTGCAGTGATCTCCCAGTATACTTCCTCCTCCCTTCATCTCACCCTACCCCTTCCAGTCCACTTTGTGTTAGTACATCTTGATCTCAGGCTAGGGGAAGAGGAGAATAACAGCTGAAGGGCAACAGTGTTCCATGGGTGTTGAATCATAGTAGAAACATTGAATGTTAAAGAGCTTGAGGCTCATGAGGTGACCAAGCTTTCCAATATGCTGCTTCTCAGCCTAATAAAGTGTCAAACATTTTCATAAGTGAAATGCCACTTCTCCTTCCCTGGCAGACTGTATGCAAACTGACTGCTGATTTGTCTTTTTTCCCCATGGGGGTAGGCATGTGTATGAAGCAGGGGTGGAAGGGATGAATGTTGCAAGGGGGAGTAATGGCTCACCGAAACTGGCAAGTCCTCAGAGGAACAAAGGAGCTTGGGATTGACAATATGGAGTTTCAAGGCTTTTAGAAACCATAGGGTAAATTTGGGCTGTCATTAACCCCCTTTGTGCTAGTGGAGAATGTAATTACAATTCTACAGAGCCTCAGTGAATGTGCTAAGCGTCACTTCTTTTCTGAAACCACTCCTAACCCTCTTGGGAAGAAGTTGGGGCATTCTACCCAGTATGCTGGAGCTAAGGTAGTTGGTTGATTAGACACAATGGAGGGCCGGCCCTCTGGGAGGTGACACTTCCTGTGGAAGAACTGGGGTGGTTCCAGGTTGATGGGGTTGATCCCTGTAGCTGGAGCTTTCTTCACAAGCTTGCAAGAGCTGATTCTGTGCCTCTCTTCCCAACTCTGTGTTCATCGAGATCATGCTAGCAATTTAAAATAAGCCATAGTGGAAGTATTTATACCACTGAACTCTGTAAACACCAAAAATGAATACCTTTTGTCTCTGGAAAGCTGATTGGCAGACTTTTAAAAAATACATCATTGACTTTTGTGCTTACAACTCCAGAGACACCTCTCAGATCCTCCTAAGGTGCATTATTATACTCATGTGCTAGTCTAGCTCCCTCCTTAGAATGCAAACCTCTTGGGGGAAAAATCTTTGTCACTTTGTCACATTCCCCACAAGCTAGTATAATACCTGGCACATTGTAGTAATGGAAGCTCAATTGAACAGAACACGTAGCTCTTTCTATAGAAAATGCGAATTTCTCTTCCCTTCCAAAGGAGGAACGCTCTTTTTCTCTCTCATGCCAACTGCAGACTGAGCACTTTCCCTTTGCAGTTTGGCCTTGCTTTAGATTCCATCAGAGTTAGGGGTCAGGGCAGTCACGGGGAGAGAGAAGAGGAGGAGATGACTTATCCACTAGTTATCTTGAGCAGAGACTGAAAAAAGAAGCAGGACGTACAACTGGATATTTGGGAGGCCGAAGCAGACCTCATTTGGAGGAAAAACAGGGATCACAAATGATTGCAAAATCTTTGAGAAAGTTACAGTGAAGTCTCAGGTGGAACTATCTTGAGCTAAACAGAGTTTAAGGTTCTTAGAATTAATACTGCACTTGGGTCCAGCGTAATAGGTCAGTGGCTAAATCCTCACCTTGCATGTGCTGGGATCCCATAAGGGTGCTGGTTTGTGTCCTGGCTGCTCCACTTCCTATCAGGCTCCCTGTTTGTGACCTGCAAAAGCAGTAGAGGATGGCCCAAAGCCTTGGGACCGTCACCCACATGGGAGACCTGGAGGAGGCTCCTGGCTCCTAGTTTCAGATTGGTTCAATTCTGGCCATTGCATCCACTTGGGGAGTGAACCAGAGGACACAAGATCTTCCTCTCTTTGTATCTCCTTCTCTCTGTAAATCTGCCTTTCCAATAAAAGTAAATAAATCTTTTAACAAAAAGAATTAACATTCTGTGGAGGAAATAATGGACCCTGGGGAAGATGAACTTTAGCTAAAGCAAGTGTAGTCGCCACATTAGAATCATTTAGTTGTCCTGCTAAATTAGAATCATTGAGAGATGGGTATATAAGGTGTGGAGGTATTTCTAAAACTTTGCAGACAATTCTGATGTACAACCAAGGTTAAGAGCTATTGGTGAGACAAAAATTATAAGCTTTTTCTAATGCCAGAATTACTGACATTCTAGTGAAGGAAAAGACAACTTAAAAATAAAAGGAGAATTTATGTAGGTAACAAATTCTTGATCAAATGTAAGGCACTGAACATAAAGGGGAGAGGTTAATTTTAGGATCTTGCAGTGAAAATTCAATCCCTGTTTTTCCAAATAGGTGACATGGAACATTGAAGCATTTGACGTCAAGTTGGGAAAGTCATTCTTTTTAAAATTCTTTCCTAAAGTTTCTGATTCAGGCTTTCCCAGGTGATGGTATATATATATATATATATATATATATATATATATATATATATATATACACACACACACACACACACGTATATATATATATATATAGGGTCAGGGCATATATGTATATATATATGAAAGGCAGAGAGACAGAAATTGCCCATCCACTGGTTCACTGCCTGTAATAGCAAGGATTTAAATTCAGGTCCCCAAACTCAATCTGGGTCACAGACATGGTGGCAGGGACTCAAGTACTTTATCCAGAGTGTGCTACCTCCCAGTATGTGCTTTAGCAATAAAGCTAGAATTGGAAGCTGAGCTGGGAAACAATCCCAGGCATTCCCTATGACATATAGACATCCTCAGAGTGGCCTAACTGTTGTGCCCACCCTTGTCCTCATCACTTGTTTTTGTAAATAAAGTTGTATTGGAGCACAGACAACATATCCATTTATATTTGGTGGATGGTTGGTTTCATATGACGGTGCTGAAATACTTGAGGTAGAGGCAATTCGTATCTTTCCTTGGTGACCCCTCCTAGGCCAACCCCAGCTGAGTCTTTGCAGAATCAGAGAGTAGATGACAAAAACACATTAGCTGGGATCTAATGTGCTCTTTTTGCATTTGCTTGTTACCTACATCAATGCCTATTGATATCTCTAACCCTTTAAGATTACCAATATAAAGTTTCCTTTTCAGAGGAATGAATTCACATTTTAAAAACAGATGGATTTAAAGATCATTAATAGAACTATAGTAGAACAGTGGCATGTATTTGCCAACGACCATGATGGTTGTACTTGAGTCATAAGAATATTGGCCGTGCTATTCACCTGTCCACAGTCACCTACTTTGTTATGGAAAAAGTAACACTCTCCTCTCTCCCAGGACAATGTTCTTAAACTAGTAAGTCATGTGTACTTTGAAGCCAGTTAATATGAATGCAAAGTATTGTATGATTAAAGTTCACAAAGTTGGAGCCAGAAGATATCCTGGTGACATTTCCACAGACATGTTCAGTGGAGAATGAGGAGCAATTTGGAGCAGAAAAAATATGCCTTTTGTGTCTTAAATATGAATCCTGGGTGATTGGCAACATGCCGTTTTCATTAGGGTGATTGTTTCTTGGGCATGGTTTGTTTGGAACAAGAAATTTGAGCAAAAGTATTGCGAAGTCTTTGTTTAGTTTTCTTTTAAATCAAAATACACTTAAGTGTCACAGCATAAAAGTAAAACTACTTAATAGAAAAAACATGGCAGTGTACTTTGGTGGGTAGTGTACTTTGTTGGGTATACGTAAGAATCTTGTGGGAATATATTTACTTACTATGGAGTCATGGCTCTATTGGCACTAGGATTCTCCTTGATCACACCATGGTAATAGCAAAGCTGATTCCTTGGTGTCAGATGCTCCTCCCACTTGGGCACTCACTGGAAGCTGATTCCTTCTTATGGTGATGCAGTTTTAATAGGATGTGTAGGACTACTCAGTGTTTGGCTATCACTTTAAATTGGTAGTAACGCTTGCATTGTTTGACAAATAAGGCTGAAAGTAAAACACATCTATGTGGATCTGAGTTTGTTACCTGTGTTGTTTTGTTCTGAAAAATGTTGGAATTTTAAATTAAAAAAGAGACTTTTCTCCTACATTTGGAGTTGTAGTTTTGGCACCTTTAATGAGGATTGGTAAATTAGTTCATTTTCCAGAAACACATACTTGCTTAGGCTCTGTTCTCTGACTTATGTGTGCTGATGCTTGTAACTGTAATGGGTGCATCTTCCTTTCCCTTCTTAAATTCCACCCCTGTGACATCTACAACTCTAAAGAGAGTACATCGCCCTTCCCTTGTCACATGCTATAGAATGAAAACTAGCTGCTGATGTTGGGACTGATCAGAATGTTTGTTGAATTCAACAGATATATACTACGTGCTTAGGAGTTCTAGGAACTGACAACAGGAATATGGGTAGAGTGGAAGACCTCAGATAAAAAAGAAATTTGTGATCACCAAGCTGGTTTCAATGGCTATCACTTCCTGGCAAGAGTTCACAACTATCAGCTTCAGGTCAAAGGAACTTCCACCTAATTGGACAGTTGTCAGAACTGACCTTTGGGGACCTGCCTGATGATCCATCAACTGAATCTGTGGTCTTCCCTAACCTCTTCCAACTCCCCTTTCTACTTTTAAAAGTCTTCCTGCTGATTCACAAATTGAGAATAACACTTGTGAGACTGATGCTTGCTTTCGCTCCTCCAATTGCTGGCTTATTAAATCAACCTATTTCTCTGCATCAGCTCTTGTCCATGATAGATTGTCCAGCAGCTGGTAAGCTGTGCCTAATTTTAATGGCATTGATGTGATACTGACTTATCAAAAGTGTCTGTGGGGTTGGGCAGGGGCAAAGAAATTTGACCTTAGGACTCTTCAACATCAAGTGCATTAAAGTGGTAGGCACTACTGCTCTTGAAGGTGCGGCTGATACACAGATGGTTCCTAACTTACGATAATCCTAAGTTTACAAAAATTTTTTTTTTTGATAATGTAAAAGTGGCTGTGTTTAGTAGAAATTCTAGCTTAAATTCTGAATTGGGATCTTTTCCTGGGCCAGCAACAAGCAGTTTGATTCTTTCTTGCAATACTGTACAGACCCCAGTAAGTCCTGCTTTAGGGGAGGAAGTCAACATTCTATACTGTGCCAAGCTTTGGTGCTCAGTAAGGCAGGTGTATTAAACACATTTCATCCTTAAGAAGTTTTCAGCTTGTGATGGGCTTATCAGGGGCCACCGGTGAGTTGATGACCATATGGCCCTCAAGTGCAAACAGTGTGGCCTAACTGTGAGTTGATGACCATATGGTCCTCAGAAGTACAGTGTGGCCTGCCTGCCGTCCGTGGAGCTCTGGTATAGGGAGATCTAGTAGGAGAGCTCTGTAGAAGAGAGCTGAGTTTTTTGGCCCAGAATTGCTTTGATCAGCATCTTTACAGGTGAGCACTATTCATGCAGGAAAACCAGTAGCTTAGCATCCCCAAATCCCCCTTCCTGGGTGTTTTATGGTGAAACTCTCCTCACACAGGCTATCAGAAGGAAGAGTCATTTGGGGAAAAACTGCAGCCTCTCAGTTGCTATTGTCCCCCACAGGAGGACAAGGGTTAATCTTTGGAGGAGTTGGCTTTTCCCCTGTGATAAAAGAGCGGAAATTGGTATGAGGGAGTGCCTGGGCAGAAGGGCAGTAATACATGGTAGCTGCTGGAGGCCTAAGGAGATAAAGACATTCTGGGGTCATCTTCTGCCTTGCTTTTCCACCTGAGGTTTGTGTCTGTATAGTAGGTCTCAACTACGTGGAGCGATTTCTTCTCTTAAGTGACAAACAGTAGTGTCCAGACACGTGTTTGTCACAATATGGAACTGTACATCTAGTAATAGAAATCAGGATTATGCTAAACATTCACAATGCCCAGAATAGTCTTACACAAGCAAAGAATTATCTAGGCCCAAATG
Source organism: Ochotona princeps (assembly GCF_030435755.1). Lineage (NCBI taxonomy): Eukaryota > Metazoa > Chordata > Mammalia > Lagomorpha > Ochotonidae > Ochotona > Ochotona princeps. The sequence goes on along the minus strand of NC_080840.1, from coordinate 14,249,579 downwards.
TCAGTACTGCCAAGGCCTACAGTCTACCTCATGGTATAGCAATTCTGTTGACTATTACTTTAAAGACATGGGGAAGGCTCTGCTTCTGATAGATCACATAGGTGCCAAATAAAGGCCTTGAGTCACCTTGAGAGTAGTGGTAGCTACACAAAATGGAGGCTTACAAGTGGACCAAGATGTCTTCCTCTGGTTTTCACGTTTTGCAAAATGACCCAGGAGACAAATTTGGGATGAAGTTACTAGGAGGGAGAGTATGAGTTGAGGTCAGTTCAAAATGAGAAGCCTGTCATTACCCTCTGCTATTTTTGTTCGGCATCATGATTGTTGGGGCCATCACAAAGTGTACCAGCAAGAGGACATGGCTATGTGACATGATATTCTTTCTCAAGTGCTGCTTTGGGTGAAGAACTTGGAGTTTCTATCAGAGGCTGTTTCTCAACCGTGAAAGGAACCATGCCTTCAGGAGTTACGAGCAATGAAGCACGTTTCTCATTAGAAAAGAAATATCCATTTCATTTCTTACACTGCCAAAGGCTGTCTTTTGCCAAATCAATCAGAGTATGAACTTGGGATTCATTACTTAAGGGGGGAAAAAGAGGCAGCTGTACTTTGGAATTCTCAAGAGTCAATAGTAAGTGGGCAGATGTGCTTGAAAAAAGAAAGTGTTGGGGACAATCCAAGTCACCATGGCATCAACTGTGCTCTGTAGTAGGTGTGACCAACACGTTCGGATTTGTTGAGAAGGAAACAAGGTGAAATTGCTAAATTTGCTTTAAGCAATTTTCTGTCTCAACCAGTGTCTACACAATGAATGCTATTCTTTTAAGTTTCAAATACGCCTTGGGTTCCAACCCATTAATTTTTTCCTTAAAATTCTTTTAAAGATTTTTATCTTTCTTTTTACTCCCATTCCAACTACCTAAACCTCTGCCATCTTAAGGGTGAATTATTTTCTTTCTAATCTTCAGGTCTTACTTCCTTTTCTATTTTAATCTACCCAAGAGTACTAGTATTAGGATTAGTGGTGGTAGTAGCTGTAATAATTAGAAAAAAAAGTCTTTATTAGAAATCGGTAATGATAAAGCGATATTCTCAGTTCCCAAGGATATTTAAGGTCAACTTTGATTGTTCAAGGGATGGAGACATGACCCAAGCCCCAAGCCAACCAGAATTCTTCTCTAACATTTTAAATGTGGATACTTAGAGAAAGAAGCTGGCTTTTTTGAGGTTGCTAAACTGAAGTGACATGGGCTAATATTTGTTGTGCCTTAAGTATCTGAGTACATGCCCTCCTCCCTCCAGCTCCCCATTTACCTCCTCTGCCTCCTATATTATTGAAAATAAAGGCTTATTTTCAGTAGGAATAAAATGAGAGCAACACACATATTCTCTCTCTCTCTCTCTCTCTCTCTCTCTCTCTCTCTCTCTCACACACACACACACACACACACACCTTACAAAATGATTTTGTTGGGTCCCAGGAATGAATCATGATTCATGACTCTCATCTTTCCCACTGCAAGTTTGGACACTTGATCAATTCTAGTCAATGAGATTGAAAAATATGTCTGCTTGGAGTTTTCCAGATTTTCCTCCCTAGTAGAGGAGTGGTGAATGAGGAGAACACACATTTTTCTCTATCCCCTTCCTTCTTGACATGCCTTTATCAAGTGAGATCATTAACTTGAATATGTAATCATCATCTTGCATATGTGAGGAGGAGACATTGCCAGGTCTTCAAGGTTAGCAGATTGGACTGGCAGACAGTCCTCAGTGATGTGACTTAGCTGCCAAACCAATACTGAAAATAATGTCCTTTCAGATTTCCCAGTAAAGTTGACAATTAAATAGTCTTGCTATTTAAATCATTGTTCATTAGTTTGCTTCTTGTAATAAAACACATACAAGTTGTTCCAAACAGATAGAAACGAGTGTAAATTTATCCTTTCCAAATTATCTCAAACCCAAACTTTGTTCTTGAACTTCAGATGCAGGCACCTGCTAGGCAGTATCCCTGGGCATATCACAGGTATCTCAAACTCAATAGACACCACAACTCAAACTTACCCTCTCGTTATGCAGATCTCCCTTCTGCATCCCTGGGAGGCACAACAAGTCACCTGGGCGCACAAGCCACATCCTGAGGAGTCACCCTGTTATCCTCCTTTCCTGTCACTTCTCAGAGCCAGCTAACCAACAAGCCATGCCTATTTGGGCTTCCTATTTGCCCCTTTCTCCCTAATTCAATCATCACGGTTGCAGTTAGTAGGAGGAAAGTAAGATTCATCAATTCCTCCACCATTTTCAAAGTCCTAACCTTGCCTCCAAATAACCTTTCCCATAAGCTTCTGGCATAGTCTATTGAGAAGAATCCTCCTTACTTACCTAAGGCAGTAGTTCTCAAGCTCTGGTCCCTGTACTACTAGCATCAGCATCACCTGGGAACTTGTCAGAAATATGAATTCTCAAGTAGCATCTCAGAATGGCTGCCAAATCAACACTATGAAGGTAGGAGGATCCAGCTTCTGTTTTAAGAAGTCCTCCAAAGGAATATGACATGTTTAAAAATTTATTACCTAAGGTAATAAAACCTAGTTTCCTTGGTGTGGTGGGTGGAACAGTGTCTACTCATAGCTTCAAAATATATTATTTTTAGAAATAAACTATTTGCAGGTGAAAGTTAGGTAAGGCTCTCTATTAACTGCTCATCTTAAATCTAGAGTGGGCACTAAATCCCATGGAGAGTGTCCTTGTATAAAATTATAGAGAACCCAGAGACACACACAGAGAAGCCACATGAACAAAGAGCAGAGGTTAGGATGGTGCAGCTGCAAGCCAAGGAATGCCTGGAATCCCCATGGGCTGCAAGAGACAAGGAAGGATTTTTCCTTATAGCCTTTGGATGGAGTGTGGTCCCATTGACATCTTGACATCAAACTCCCAGGTTTCAGAACTTTGAGACAATAAATTACTGCTGGTCTATATTCCTTGGAGTTCAGTATTTTGTATAGTCACCCTAGGAAACCAGTATCCTTGGCATAGCATTTGAAGGTCTTTGGATACCACCCCACATATCTGTCTGGGCTCATCCCATTACCACTCCCTGCTCATTGATCTTTTATCAGAAGCATTTATGAATTTGTCATTATGAGTCAAGCTGAAAGCGTAGAGCTGTGACTAAGGCACATCCTCTCCCACGTCAAAGCTCCCAACCAGTTAGGGACAGCAGCAGCTCTCTAGGAGGTGGAGTGATGCTCCAAGTGCGTCAGCAGGGTTAGAGCTGCACATGTCCACAGAACCCCCTGTAGTTCTGTCAACAGATTCACTTATTCTTGCCCACTTAATGCAAGTTCCTACTGGGCAAGGAACTCCCTTCTCCACTTTGAGACTCTGCTGCCATCCATGTCTCTTGTAAAGAACCCCTCCTTTCACTCTCTTCTTTCCGAATTTTATTACAATGGGTGCTTTTCTAGTAGTGCTTGCATTACACACTGTTGTTATTATTTATTTGTCTGCTTCCCTCACGAGACTGTGGGCTATTATGAGGTCAAGGACTATGGTCTTGTGTTTTGTTCCTCTTTTTATCCTCAGGGTTCCAAACAGTACCTGACTCACAGGAATTTCTCTAAAAGAATGTTGAGTAGAATTGGAATTGAAAAATTGACTACAAGGATGGTGAGTGGCTTCCTTTCTGCTTGGTGGCAGAAGGGATGTTTTCTCAGCCACCTTCTCATAGTTCAGTCCTGGGAGCAGGTGCATTATGGGCCAGGAGTGAGGAGGGAGCAGTCAGGAGCAGTTGTCTGTGGTGCATTCCGTGTGAGTGACCCAGGAAGGAGAGTATAGAGTTAAGCGTATTAGAGCCATCATCTGGGCATCTCTGAAGACTGAATGCTGGGGCTGGACTGTCCTAACAGTAGGGAAATGGCTCTAACCTGGGCCTGCAAGAGGCCGATGCTTCAACCATAGTTCTCCAACTTGAGTGTATGTCAGAATCACCTGGAAGGCTTGTTCATGTGCAGGTTGCAGAGCACATCTCTAGAGTTTCTGATTCAGTCAATTGTGGGGTGGGGCGTCCAGAATTTGCAATTCCACGATCCTTAACTATACCCATGATGCTGACCTAAGAATCACATTGGAAACCATGACACCAGAAGAATAGCTATCATTAGATTCCTAATTCTCAGAGTTGGATGCAGAATTATCTGGAGATAAAGATATGCCTAGATTAAGGATTTTGAACTACAACTGAACAAAATTCTGATTTGATCAGGACTGATTTGGAAAGTGTAATGACTTGACAAGCTCATCAATCTTTTTTGTGTTTTTGCTGTGCTCTAGGCATTGTGTTGGTACTGAGGATATAAAGATGAACAAGACACAATACTACTTTTGGGGCCATCATACCAGATACACAAAACAGATGATTCTAAAACTACAGAGAACAGGGGGATTGAATCATTCACAGAGGGTTGTGGAAGTGTTAAGGAAGAGTATCTAATCCACCCTGGAGTGGGAAAAGAAGGCAGTTTAGAAGGGGGTAGGGAAGAGAATACAGGGGGACAGTCCAGTTCTCTCATTTTAGAAAGTCCAGCTGACTGTATTTGATAAAACACAAAGACAGAATGCCAGTAGTTTGTGCCTGAATCCACATCTATGCTTTTCTTTTTCTAGGTGTCCAAGCTTAGGCATATCATCTGTCATGCTCTTCAGGCTGTCAATACATCTGTCCTTGGCAGTTATTGCCACCTTGATATGGCTGCCTTTCACGTACCACAAAAGTCACTGTGTTTGCCATGGAGCTGGACTTTGAAAAGAGCTGTGTCTCCATGTGAAGAAGGAATTCTTTGTGCATGGTGTGCTTTGATCTTGGAGGCCCTTTCTGCTTTTTCTATACTTCCATAACTGTTTTGAAGGCCTGACTTTCCAGGATGAAAGATTTCCTTCTGAGAAAGTAGGGTTGCTTGGTCTGACCTAGTTTGTGCTTGACTGTACTGGGGTTGTTTTGACAGTGGGATCACAGACAAAGGCACACACTTGCTTAAAAGTAGATGTGTATTCTACGCTCCCAGTAACATCCTTACCTGCCTCCAGAGCTCCCCCTCTTTTCTCAGGAATCTGGACATAGGTCCCACCTGTTGTATGGCTCCCAAGTACTCTGGTCCACCCTCACCTGAGCTTGCCAATCATGCACCTCGAGTTGCTCTCCACTTCTAACAATATTTATGTTGGCTAAATATTGGCACAAGCAAGTCATATGCTTGGCATATTCACAGACACCATGGCAGATCATTGAACAGATGTTCAAAATTTACAATCCATTCTCCTTTCTGGTCACTCCCAGTGACGCTGCTCTCCTCAGCAGTGTGCAGAGCTGTTTTTGCAAGGCTCGTGGTAGCCTGCCATCCAGGGTTTGTCACACTCTGCTGCACATTGGGATCACCTGTGGAGCATTTATAAATCCTGATGTCCAGCACAACTGCCAGGCCCATAAAGTCACACTCCCAGGAGAAGGAATTCAGGCATTCATGGTTTTTAGAACTACCTACGTAATTCAAACCTATAGCCAGGTTTGAAAACCTGTTCTGTATATTCCTCATGGTTCTGAAACTTTGATGGGCACTTTGGGATCTTGTTAAATTGTAGACTGTGATGTAATAGGTCTGGGTTGGCTTGATATTCTGCATGTCTAACAAGTGCCCAGGTCATGTGGATGAACTGCTAGTCTAAGGACTGCACTTTAAGTAGCAAAGTGTCTGTTCATCAGTCTTGTAAATGCTTTCCCAGAAATCATAAGTGACTATTTTCACACTTAATGACTCCCCTAAATTTTATTTCCTTCCAGTTGTTCTGCCCTTATCCAAAGGCACCCTTCCATGAGAAAGAAAGCTCAACATTGATCTCAATTCTCTCATTTTCTATAGGTATTAATTCTCTAGAAAACAACGCACACGATAGTGTAGAATGTAAGAGTCACTGAGATAACTTGAACAGACTTCTTTGGATCTCATTTTTCTCTGCTGTGCACACTCTTTGAAGTTCATTGGGCAATAGGACAAGCAAGCTCTGAGCATCGTATGATGTAGCAGATGTTCATGATATCTTAGTTATTGCCCCTCTAAATAGGTTGGTCATAAAAGCTGAGTCTCCCATTTAAAAGTGCATATCTTTGTGGTGGCAGAAGAACTGGGGAAAATTATAGAGCAAAAGTCACTTTGGTATCAGGACTGGATGCGATTCCTGATAAAAGTATCCCAGAAAATGTAATTTCCTGGCCAATATTCTATTGAATTTACAGCAATATTTGTCAAATGGTTATCTATGGACCCTTACCTACAGACACATTCTTGGGGATTCCAAACTTTTCTAGAAGACTTTGAAAACAGTGTGCTTAACGTTGATAACTCTAAAATGAACATAAAATGCACTAGATCATCAGGATGACCAAGTGCTGGCACCAGATTTCAATGCCTGGATTTTTATACATATATATGATTATTTAGATGCCAAATATCCATATTTTAGTTGTCACAGGCTAGTGACAAAAAATAGAGAACTGAGGGAAGGGAATAGAAAAATTAAGTTTGAGCCAAGAGAAGGTCCTCAAGGATTCTTATAAATGAAAAATTTCTCAGTGGTTGAACAGAGAAATGGGGCAAAAGAATTAAAATCACACACCATGTCATTTTGTAGACTATGTAAGACTCAAAAGGAAAAAAAATCCTAGCATATAGAATTAGGATCATTTTGCATGAGCACAGCTACTTAATCTCAACAAGGCAACATTGTCTATCACACTAAATTAAAAACACACATGTGAACTTCATTGACTTGTCTTCTAATTTTCATTTGAAAATTATTTTTGTTTTTTCAGTTGCTTCAAAACTCCCAGCACTCTAGTTTTAGTTTGGACACAGTCAAGTAGGCTTCTAATGCCTACAATTTTAGCTATAACTCGGGGAATATTTTTTATCCTTTATAAAGATTGTGCATTTACTTCTAAAGAATGTATTCATTGCTTGAGCACATGTTAAGTTCCCTTACCACTTTCTGAAATGCCACAGGGGTCAAAATGTAGCCTCATGCCCTTGATTCTAGGGGGCTGTTAATAAGATGGGGTGATGATATCAACCAATCTCCCAGCAAATCGCATTTGTACATAAGTTGTTAATATTGTGACAGACATTTGCCAGGGGAAGAAAAAATTTTCTCGCTGCTTGTTAAGTCATAGCTGATGGTAAGATTCCAGACTAGGGAATGGGGGCGTCCAACATGACTGGTCAACGGTAGGGAAGAGTGGACACACATGAGGCCAGACACAACGTGGAGTTGAAGTAAAGTGCTTACGAGCTGTGAGGCCTCTGGCTTTCCGTTCCCTGACGGGTGGCGGAGAGGCTGTGAGGCTGCCGAGGGCAGGGTGTCCCCTCTGGGCAACTGTTGACTGCCTTCTGAGAGGGAGTAAGACTGGCTCTGAAGATTCAAAACAGAAATATGTAAAAAATGCGGGCCCGCCCTCCAAGGCCAGCTGCCCTGTGCGCTGACCTCCCCTTGGTCCTCCTCAGGCCGCTCACAAAGGGGCCAGGGAGTGTTCCTCAAGTGCTGTGCCTTTCTCTGCAGCTTTTAATCTCTGCAGGGAATGGATGACTCATGCTCCTGCCTGGTACAAGAGGCTCTTTGCAGGTGATTTCATAAATCATGCTTCTGGAGCAAGCGGGTGTAGGTGCAGCTACTTCTGACTGCAGGTGTAATGTCAGGGATTGTCAAAAGTCCAAGTTGTACAGAATTTGAAGAGAAGTTGGCTTCGTGGCAAAATATTTTGAAATCCATGCATAGGAAGGACCTTCAGAACATTCATGGAAATGTGTTATGAAAAGCTATGCATGGATTTAACTTTTTTTTTACATTAGAAAAAATTATCTTTGAATCCCATCTTTCCACCAGCAATTTGAAGTACCCCGTATATAGCCAAGGGAAAATACTAGAAACAAAGTTACAGCTTACAGAGAATTCTAGGGTCATCTCTGGTGATTGTACAATACAGCATTCTTTACTGTGGGAAGTAGTAGTTGGTCCATAAAATCTAATTAAAGTTATTATCGGAATAACTTTAGATGTGCATTTTGTTTTCAATAGAAAATATCAAAATTCAATTCTTATCCGTCTTACTGATAATGGGCTCCAAAGGGCAATATATTAACCATGAACACCTTGTGTGCTATTCTCAGGTCTAGATATTTCCGAAGAAAAATAAAATATTAAAATTTTCTCATGGATGCTTTCAAACATCTGAAAGCTTGCTGTTTATCAACAGTAAAACATTTTTCCTTTGGATCCGCATTGTATAGATTTATAGAAGCATTTTTAATTTACTCCTCTGATATTTGCAACATGCATCCATCTTTCCTGCAAAACTCTGAAACAGCATAGTCTATAATGCTTTGTATGACGTGGCTACAAACAAAAAGCTTGAGCCATAGGTTCTACAAATACATCTTAACCATTTTTTCTCCTCTAGACACTGTTAACTGCCTTCATTTAAATCTTTCTCTTCCCCTCCTGAAGGAGTTTCAGCCAAAGGAGAACAGATATTTTCTAAATGTGTTTCTAAAGCATTGTAGGCTGCTGTTGCACCAATAAAGGGTAGCCACAGTGCCAGAGCGTAAAAATCTCAATCATGATCTGCTCACTTCAATCCTCCCCCATGCCAAGCAAGATGAGCACGATTCCCAAAGGCGGTGGGTACTTACATGGCGGTTGCCCATGTTCGTTTTTCTGAGATGGTGGTTCCGTGTTTCATTAAGAGATCAGCCCTCCTACAGACAAAGTTTATAATGGTTTTCCCAGGGCGCAGTATCTCATGTGTTTAATAAGTAACCTTGGCATTGAATTTGAAATCTGTTGTTGGGGATGGGTAGGGAGTGGTGATAGCTACAAATGAACTGAAACTACCTACATGTTGCCCCGGGAGGTCATCATTTGAAGATATAAAATACTTATTCATAAATAAGCTTTAAACTTTTAAGTTGAATTAGTTATTTGTAAGTAAAAGATTAAAACTGCCTCATTTCTGAACTGCTGAAAACGTTATTCTTTTACGCTTTGGGTGTTTATTTAAAATTGTAGACATTTTAACAATTGAAAGCATTAAACAAATAGACTGAAAAATCTTGCTATTTTTATCATGACTATTATTACAGTGAATTGTTGAGTTATACTGGATCATCAATTTTATGATTTCACTAGTGTTTTGGTTTTGAAAGTAATGTATGAGGTAAGAAAAAAATTTTAAATAAAACCAAAAGGCTAACCTCTTAGTCCCTTCTCCCCCTAATTTTTGCTAAGTCCTTCCAAAAGTGCTCTATGCATAAATAGCCTTGTCTGTTTATCCATCTGTCGGTATATGTGCCTATATCTCAATCAATCATTTGTCTCTGGACAGTTTTATTCCTCATCAAATGGGTTTCTCAGAGGCAATCTGTTTTATAACTTATAAAATGAGGTTAGTGTTGTGGCACATCAGGTTAAACCACTGCTTGTGAGACCAGACATTGACAAATCTCTCTTTCAGTGGCTACAGAGCAACCTATGACAGGTACAAACCAAGCCTTATTTCGTCAGTCGATCATTGAATGTCATTAGATTATTTTGGTCTTTTGCACAAATATCTTATGTGTATCTTTGCTTATGTTGGCTTAGCTATAGAATAAAATCTTAGAATAGAATAGTTACTTAAATAGCTTGTACATTTTAATATGCTGATATTGGTAGCGAGCATTGAGGCACAGCAAGCTAAGCTGCTGCCTACAATGTCAGATCCCATTTCAGAACACAGACCTTTGTCCTGGCTGCTCTGCCTCTAATCCATTTTCCTGCATAAGATGGCATGGGTCTTGTGCTCCTACCCACCCATGTGGGAGACCTGGATGGCACTCCAGTCTCCTGGCTGTGGCATGGCTCATTCCTGGCCATTACAGCCATCTAGAGATAAATCAGCAGATGGAAGATCTCTCTCTCTCTCTCTCTCTCTGTCTCTCTCGCTCCTCCACCCACGCTCTCCCCTCTGCCCTTCCCTTCCTGTCTCTCTCTGTCCTCATTTCCCTTTATCTTCTCCTCTCCCATTCACTCTTGTTCTCCCTCCTCCTCCCTCCTCCTCCCCTCTTGCACCCTCCCTGCCTCCCTCCCCTCTTTTCTCTTCCTTCCCCCTTTCCCTTCCTCCCTCCTTCAGATAAGTAAATTTTTAAAAATAATAAGATTATACTCAATCTGAATACATAAAGTTGATTATTAGCAGCTATCAGAGGTGGGAGGAACAGAAGGAATTTGTATAAAAGAGGGAGCTGGTAAGGTTTATAAATTGTATGGGTTATAAATCTCAAATATACTAATATGAGATGTTACTATTAGGAAAACTGGAGTGAAGGATATGCAGGATTTCCTCGTATCAGCACAACAGAATTTTTGTTTTGTAAATTTAAAACTTCTCCAAAACAAAATGTTATACAAAGAATAAAATTCCGAGATCCAATAAATGTTGCCAAGCTATCCTCCTCACAGACATAAAACTACTGGACCCCTCTCAAAGACCTGCTGGCCCATGGGGCTTACTTGCCAAAGGCAAAAATTATGCCTCTTATAACTCCCCAGCACTCATTTTCTTACTGGCCAACACTAATATTAGCAAATGTATCTGCCAATTTTGAAGATGAAAAAATGGTTATGGCTTAATTTATGTTTCTTTCACTTGGTAGCCTTAAAATTGTTTATCTCAGTCCTCAAAATCTATTTGAAGATAATTTTTCCTTGGCTTGGTTTTTCCTGCTCTTTATTTTTCCTTTGAGTTATTAGTCATTTTTATTTGAAAAGTATCTTATTTATTTTTAATAAAATCTAGGACTTTGCCAAATGTAGTGGTTATTGTCTTTTATCTTTGTTTATATTTTGAGTGAGTGTGTGTGTGGGGAGGGAATGTGTTGGTTTTTAATATACTCAAGGTCTTATCAGAGTTGCTTGGAAAAACCTTGTCTGCACCAAAATATCTACGTTTCATGAGTCTCCTTCAAGTTCCTTTAACAGGTAAATATCTGAGAGCTTAAAACTTTGATCCATTTGGGATGAGTTTGATGTGCATTAGAGAAGGAAGATATTCCACTTAGATCATCTTAGGCAGTTATTGAAAAGCTCATCATTCCTCTGTTGACTTAAGATGGCACCTTTGCTTTCTACTGAATTCCCAAACAATGTGGGATTAAAATTCTACTAAATCTCAATTATTTATGTTCATTCTTGTGTGTCTTGGATGAGCAGCCCCAAGGACTTCAACAGTGAACAGAACCCTGTGAATTTCTCTTCCTAGAACTTAGAGTCAAATTTCCACACATTTTTTAAAGATTTATTTTTATTTTTATTGCAAAGTCAGATATACAGAGAGGAGGAGAAACAGAGAGGAAGATACTCTGTCTGCCGATTCACCCCCAGAAGTGGCTGCAACAGCCGGAGCTGCGCCACTCGGAAGCCAGGAGCCCGGAGCCTTGGGCCATCCTCTACTGCCCTCTCAGGCCACACGCAGGGAGTTGGAAAGGAAGCGGAGGCACTGAGACCAGAACCAGAGCCCATATGGGATCCCGGCACATGCAAGGCAGGGACCCCAGCTGCTAGGCTACTGTGCTAGGCCCTGAACATGACATTTTAAATACAAGAAACAAGCAAATAATGGAGAGTATCCAAAGGGATTATAAAGGAGATAAACAAAATGCTTGTGGAGGCTAATGTGGGTGTGCAGGTCGAAACTTCTTTAACAAGTGGAGCCAACTTTAACAAGTGGAGCCAACTTTAACAAGTGGAGCCAACTTTAAGGAAGCTTGGGCCCTTGGAGGAGCTGACCTTTGGGCTGTCAAAGGATGAGCAGAAATTCTTCATCTGGAGAGAAAGGGTTCCAGGCAAAAATGTTCCCAAGCTTGTGAGTGCTCAAAAGAAAGGAAAGATCTTCGCACACTGAAGCAAGCAAGATGACGAGAGAGATGAGAACGAACAAGGCAGAACATCTTTTGTCCGGGAACTGAGTGAGATGGGGGCGGGGGTGGGAGGATGAGAGCATCTAAGCCATTGGCTCTTTGCTGTTATTTCCCTTTAGTGTCCAGTTTCTGCTTCATAGGCCACAGCCTAATTCGTCCAGCACCAGACTTCTCCCCACCCCAGCCTTCCAGCCCCACCACCTCGGATCCCCTGATAAGCGATGTCTCCTTCTCTGCCTCCCTCTCTCTCTTCTGTCCTGGCGCTGGAAGTTCAAAGCTCAGGAGGAGCAGCTCTGGGTAGAGATAAGTTCTAATCAAGGGTGCTGGGTTCCTAAGCATGGGAAAAGCCTACAAAAGACAAGATACTGTTTATGACTGTGGTGAGGTGAGTGAGATGACCGAAAGGCCAAGTAATAAGCGGGCACACCTTGCTGGCCTTCTGGATCACCATCCCCATGGATTATCAAGATGTGTCTCATGATTATCTACAAGTGCCCACACTCGAGATTTGATCTGACTGGAGCAGAACCTTTCTCCCAGCCCCCAAGCTGATGGGGTCCTTAGGCAGGTGGCTGGGATGGCTTCCAGCGGTAGCAGTTGGGGAGGAAGGGGCCTGCCCGTGAGCTATCTACTTTCTAGTGAGATGGGATGATGTTGGAGGCCAGAGAAGACAGAGAGCAGTCTGCGGAGGAAAGGGAGAGGATAAAAAGAAATGATGGGAAATGGGTATTTCTATGTATCACAAACACTGAGTAATTAGTAAATCATAGCAGGTACTGGTGATAGCTTCCTCAACTAGATGGGTCTTAGTTGTTTATACTGTTGGATTTTGGTGGTCCTGTGAGTGCTGCTGCTGCCCGTGGAGTTGGCATCATATGCTGGCTTTCCATAATAGATGAAAGGAAAGGAAAACTTATATCCTGCACCACAGGAGACTTTGTTGCGTAGGAAGGATGATTCCATGCACCTCTCCTAGCTAACAGTGCTCCCATTCAGAAACAAGCGGTGAGGAGGTTCCCTCTTTCTCCCACCTTTTCAACAGGTAGAGCTGTATCTGCACACATGAACATGGAAGCCTCTCATGCTCCTAGGCTTTTTTTTTTTTAAGATTTATTTATTTTTATTGCAAAGTCAGATATATACAGAGAGGAAGAAAAACAGAAGAAGATTTTCCATCCGTTGATTCACTCCCCAAGTGGCCACAACGGCCAGAGCTGAGCCAATCCGAAGCCAGGAGCCTGTAGCTTCTTCCGGGTCTCCCAGGCAGGTGCAGGGTCCCAAGGCTTTGGGCCATCCTCTGCTGCTTTCCCAGGCCGCAAGCAGGGAGCTAGATGGGAAATGGGGCTGCCAGGAATAGAACTGGCACCCATATGGGATTCTTGTGTGTTCAAGGTGAGCACTTTAGCTGCTAGGCTAGCATGCCAGGCCTGCTCCTAGGCTTTTAAAGTCTGTGAAATCTGAACGTGACAGTTACACTGCAAAGTTGTAGAATACCAGATGAGGGTAAATAAGCTTGTTGGGCTAGAGGAGAAAGATCATCTAGATAATCCCTGCGTTCTAAAGCCCAGAAAGTCCGGGCCCAGGAAGACCATGTGCAGCAGAGCCTGAGGTGTGAGACTACAGAGAAACAATAATGCCCACCTTTCCCCTCTACTGTGGCATTCTTTGAGGTATGCAAGCTTGGCTATAAAGTAATAACAATGTTTTGTCAGTAACAGCCTTTAAAGTATCTTTATATTTTGGTTTCCTAAAAATATGCTGCGGATTTTTCTCATTCACAGACCTTCTGCAGGATATGCATTCGGCACTATTAGCACAGTAATCATCAAATAGGTTGCTGTCCTCAGGGAGGTTTAGGCTGGGCATGGGAGTGTAGTGCATAGGACCTTTCTAAGTGTCTGTCATTCCCTCAATCTCCCTGCCCCTCTTCTCAGCCACCAGCTTCACTTCCATTCCTCCAGCATGCCAAGGACTCTCACACAAGCTGCTCTTGGCACAGGCCTCTCACTTGTGAGAAAGTTCTGTTTCTCCATTGCCCGGAAGTTTTGTCTTCATTAGGAACTTCGACTTCTTCATACTCTTCCTGTTACATTGTTGGGAGTTCCCTTGCACACACTCTATGTCCAAGAGTGTCCCTCTGTGGGATTCTCTGCCACAGCTGAGCCTGGTATTTCAGCATTTTTGGGTCACGTGTTTATTTGCTTATTTATTCTCTCTATGCCAGGGGCACCCAACAGGAACACAATATGTGGTAGGTAATTTTCAGTTGTCTAGTAAGCACATGAAAAGACGGGCAAACCAAATTGAGATTTCAAAGACTTAATACCTCCTCCCAAAGTGTCTTTCATATTGATCACATGTTGAAAAGTCAGTATTTTGCATGACGTTTTTGTAAAAATTGGATTATATAAAATGTGTTACAATTAGAACCTAGTACATTATTAAATTTACCTCATTTCTTTTTATGTTAATAACATGAAAAACCCAGAATCAATGAGAATATATAATAATATTTTACTTAGGTAGCATCTTTTAGACAGCATATATACATTATAATTGATTGGGGACTGATATTTTCCCCCACATAAATAAAAGTGAATGTTAATATTTCTGTTCTGTTTGTTCAGAGAACAACTTATCTCCTTCAAGTGTTTTTTTCATGATCACTAACTGCTAAAATAAAAAATGATGGAAAAAGGAGAGCAGGGATTTGGTCTACACTTCAGACCTGTCTGCCCAGGGATTTCTGCATCCCGTGCTGGAGTGCCTGCTGTTGAGCCTGGCTCTGCTCTGAATTCCAGCTTCCTGCTAACACACCCACTGAAAGTCTGTAAGTCCCCATCTACATGAGAGGTTATGATTGAGTTCCAGCGTCCTGGCACAGACCTGGCCCAGCCCTGGCTGTTTCAGGCATTTGGGGAGTGAAGTCAGTAGATGGAAGATCTACCTGCCCGTTGTGTGCCTTTCTTTGTCTCTCTGCCTCCTAAATAAGGATTTTCAGAATTATTAGGAAATGAGAATTGCCATGTTAACTCGAGGGCAGGTGTCTCTGCGGTGTCAGGATCCGGTTATCTTTGCTGTGAGCTCTGGGCTTGTGAGAAATGGAGGCCACGACCTCTGTCCTAACTCTCAGAGGGTCACGCTGCAGGAGGGAAATGAAACACTAGTTTTGTGGCCAAGAAGCCACATCCCTGGATTGTGGGCTGATCTTTGCTATAATTTAGGGTGTGATTACATCAAGTTATTCGTTTTGTAAATGCAAAAGTTGGATTACATCTCTATGTTTAGAGATTTTAAATCTAGAATGCTGTAAACAATTTGAGTTTAGGAACATACAGCAAATACGACTTTTCTGGCCAATGACTGTATCTCTCGCCATAATTTAGGCAAACAAGGCTTTTTTTTTTTTTACTTGCATAACTTAGAAAAGCAGCACAGCTGCATTCAGCTACTGCAAATATATTCCAGGACTCTCTCTCTCTCTCTCTCTCTCTCTCTCTCTCTCTCTCTCCCCAAGGATCCTCTCTCTTCAGTCAGTGGTATTCCTTGTCTCAAGGGCAAGGTGTTAACCAGTGAGATACTGTCTTAATCTCCCCATGCTGAAGTTGGTGAAAAGATCTGCGAGTGTCCTTTCCAAGGACTCTGGCCATGTAACCTGCTCTGGCTCTCTGGGACTCACACTCCTCTCTGAACTGGGGAAAGCTAAGAGCTATGCAATGAGTCACTTATTTCCCCAATCCCCTGACACTGAGAGTGGGGGGGAGAGCCTGCCCAGGAACACCAGGCTGCGCTGGGTAAAAGAAGGGTGAATGTGATGGTAGGGTGGCTGAAAGAGGGGTGGCCACAGCAGAGGGACAAAAAGCAGTGTTTGGAAGGCATGAGAAGACATTAGAGAAGGGAAACAGAAGAGAGGTGAGGATGGGAGGAGAGGGAGGAAGCAGGCATAGAGGCTAAAGTTAGTCCCCCCTTTCCCCCAAGAGGAGTGTTGTGCCCTGTCCTGTTGACATGGCACTCCCAGCCTTGCTTTCTGTGCATCTGCCTGGGCCGGCCTGCCTCTGGTTGGTCACTGCCCTGGGCACACTCAACAGCTGCCCTGGGCACCCTCAGCTTCTGCCCCTGACTTGTTCTGTCCTGTGAACTTCCTCACTGGTGCTTGGCTTCAGGGAGGCTGGTCGCTATGGCTGCCTGTCTGTCCTTTATTCTGGGAGGATTTGCCACAGCTGTGGCCAACAATGAAGAATTCCAGAACTTGTTCATTCACACGCATGTTCTAATCCTGGACTATGGGGTGTCATACCACTATGTTAGGTGCCAAGAGGCTGAAGAGAACAAAGTTAAAAAAAATTTCCAGATTGTCTTCCAAGAGCTCAAATTTACTTTTAGGGAATAAGATACTTAAAAGTATGTTTGCAAGCCAGAATATCACTGAGGTACCAAAGGCCTTTTATAGGTCAGGAATAATCTAGAAGTTTTGGAAAAAAGAAATAGTATTTTTTTAATAAATCATTTTGAAAGACAGAGTTATAGGGAGAGGAGGAGAGGCAGAGAGAAAGAGATCATCCATTCCCGTTCATTGATTAATTCCCCAAATGGCTACAGTGGTCTGGCCAAAGCCAAGATCCAGAAGCTTCATACAGATCTCCCACACGGGTGCAGAGGCCCAAGCACCTGTGCCATCTTGTGCTGCTTTCTCATGCACATTAACAGGAGGTTGGATTGGAAATAGAGCATCTGGAACTTGAACCAGTGCTTCTATGGAATGCGCATGTTGCAGGTGGTGGCTTAACCTGCTACATCACGATGTTGGTCTTAGGAAAGGAGATCTAGTTGCTGAAACGAGTAAGGAGGACTTTGTGTGTGTGTTAGTGGGAGTGTGGGGTGGAGTGTGCACTTTATTCTGGGATTGTGGAGTGGTGGGAATGTGATAGTGATATAGGATAGGGCATCAAGGGGACAGCATTGGAAGTGATGAATGCCATTAAGGGAATAATCAGCAGGTGATCAAGAGGGTGATCTGTTCAGGGGACAGCAGGAGTTGAGAAGACTTATAAGAAGGCTGAGAAATTAAGCTAGAAGTCAATGTGTGCACATGGAGGATGGCAAAGGGGGAGATTATGACCCAGAAGCTAAGGTATTGGTCCTGCTTCTTCAGGAAATTCAGAGAGAGGGAGGGAGGGAGGGAGGGAGGGAGGGAGAGAGAGTGAGAGTTGTATTAGGTAGGAAACATTGAACTGAGGAGAGCAGAGGACCCTGAAAGGGAGAGTTCAGGGGTCAAGATGGAGAAGAGAGGGATGGCATGGCTGAGAAGTTGAATTTAAGAGACTGATGGTTGCCATCACAAAGGAGAATGTTGGAAGCTGGGCAGAAGTGCATTTGCCAAGGCAAACAAGGTGCAAAGGAAGAGAAGGCCTGCACCCTGCCCTGGCTCTCATTCATGGCAGCATGTGCTATAGACTGGCCCAGCCCAGCCCACCCCCCACACTCAACCTACACTGATGCTGATGGATACTGCAACCCTGCCTGACATGGTTCACTCCTAGTCCTGGCACTCACTGGTAGGTATTAGGTGTGGGCCTAGCTCAACTGGCCCACACCCATTCCAGCTCTTGCAAGTGATACAGCTTGCCCAGCATGGTTCTCATGCAAACTGACAGGTACCATGGCCTAGCCCAGCTTGTCCCATACCCATTCTTGCTCTTGTGAGCACCAGCAGGTGCTGGGGTCTAGCCTAGTCTGGCATCTCCCACCAAACCCAGCCCACCCCAACATGTGATGAGTCCTTGTGTGGTCCAGTCAGTCCCCAGTTCCAGCTTTTATGCTCGCCAATGGGAGCTGCAATCTAGCAGAAGAGCCCCCAGAGTTCCCCTACCAGGCCTATTCCCAATATCTTATGGCTACCAATGGCTGCTTTAGCTCAGCCTGGTATGGCTTTCCCACAGTCTCAGTTCTCACTGAATCCCCGTTCATCTGCCTTTGATTGGATTTCCTCCTTGGGAAGCAATAGATGATGACTCAAGTGCTTGGGTCCCTACTGCCCATGAGGGAGCTCTGGATGGAGTTCCTAGCTCCTGGTTTTGACAGACCTAACTCTGGGTGTTGAAGGCATTTGGAGAGTGAACCAGCAGATGGAAGATTCTCTCTCTCTCTCACTGTCTCTTCCTCACCTGACTTTCAGATACAAAGTGAAAGAAACAAACAAACAAATAAAAAATAAGGCTTGGGGTGAAAAATACTATCACCTGGGGTGAGAAAGACTTAATGGAGGGAAAAGCTGGATGAGCAGGGAATTATGATTTTTGGCTTCAAGCATGTTAAATTTGAAGCTTGTCAGACATGTAGGTGAACATCAAATGAGTGCTTGGGTTTCATTGATGCCTGGGTTGGAGGTAGATTTGAGAGTCACAAGCAGATACACAGTCATAAGCCAGGTTGAGATAACTGCTTAAAATGTGAGAAAAGAGAAAGGGAGGGGAGGGAAGAGGAGCCTGGAGCCAGCCCTAGTTGCACACGTACCTGTTGAATGGAGTGAAGAGACGAGACAGCCCAGCGAACAGGAGTAGCAAGCAAGGCCAGCGAAGACGCAGGAGAACATGGTACCCCGAAGGGCCAGAAATAAAGTAGTCTATTACTTAAATAGTCCAGAGAGTAATATGAAGCGATCTGAGTATCTAAACATGTTTTACTCTTAAAAATTAACCTCATGGGTTTGTAGAAGCACATGTATCAAATGAATAGAAGCAACCATTCATTGGTTCATGATTTTAATTAATAAAAATCTTTCAAATTAATTAAAATTGTGCAGAGACTGGATGAGGTCAGTGTCAGCTTCACAGGGTCACAGAGAGCGGGAAGGTGCTCATTCATCCCCCCGGGGCGGCGACTGTGAGGAGCACAGGCCTCCCTGCACATGATCTGCTTCTGTGTCATTAACAAGGTGGCCACAAACAGTCACTTCCTCCTTGTGGGTTTCCACACTTGTAACTCTATAGCAAAGTCCTGGGTCGGGACTTGTAAATCCCCTGTTGTGTTGACTTTACTATGATTCTGTGGGCCCAGCTAGGAGCACATATCTAGCCTGTTCTTATTAAAATATAGTAGCATTCCAGAGCCTATGCAAGTGTATCACAAAATTTTAAAAGTATGTTACTGCAAAAATTAAAGGAAGGAAAAGGAGGAGGGGATGATGGTGGGAGGAGAGAAGACAGTATGATTGTCTTCTTAGAATTATATCAATGAAATACATAAAATCTATTTTCTATTAATAAAATTTTTTAGAGATAAATGCAAAAGTAAATAAATAAATAAAAATTTAATAACAATAAAAAATACAGTAGCGTCAATGTAAGACATTTTCTTCTTCCAAAATTTTGCCTAAGGCAAGCCTTGTCTATATTAATATGCGAACAAATATCCTTGTTGCATGAACATTCATTCTATTTTATGGAATGAAATATTACCCAATACTAGAGTTAAGAATAAAGCCAAGTAAGAGCTTTTGTTTTGCTTTTTAATCAAGGAAGGAAATACTGCTTTACTTTCTGACTTTCCATTTCACAGTTCCAGGCGTCGGCAGTCAGCAGCAAGAGGCAAGCTCCCCCGGTTTTCAGACTCCTGTGATTTTGGTGACTTCTATTGCATATGGTAAATTAGTTTCTACTCGACAAGGGGACGTGATGACTAAGATGCCTATGATCAGATTCCCTTGCCTTTTGAACTTCCTCAGTGTTACTGGCCAGCTCCGACCTGTGAACTTTTCACCAAGATGGTTCATGCTCAAAGCCATGAGGCCTTCTTCTGCCGTCATTGGGGGCGGCAGCCTATGTGGGCTCCACTCCAGGGTCTGACTGAGTGCTGATCATGCACCTGTAGCACAAGGCTGGGGCTCTCTCATGTAGTTTAGTGAAGACCTTTCCTCAGCCTGCTGCAGCTCAAGACAATATTCCCAAACGATCTTTCAATGAAGGCTGTAGAAAACTTCAGCATACATTGTGCCTGGAGATAACAGATAAATGATTAATGAATCAGGAGGCTAATAAATTGCCTGCTGACTAATAGGCTTATGGAAAAAGTGGCTGCCGAAGGTGAAGTAATGAAGGTTGCCCTTCACTTCTTCACATATAACTCGGGTTTCCTAACCTTTCCTGGTAGTCAAGGCTTCTTTTTAGAAACAGATTTTTAAAGCAACAGGCAGAATGAGCCATTTCTAGGAAATTCCCTCAACTACAGTGACATGTTTCAGAATTAGCTTTTTAAAATCCAGCATCATAGCCCACCTTTATTAGCCGTTGAGAAGAGCAAGTTGAAAGTTGTGCATCTTTTTGGGGGTGTGTAAGTGGCTGTGAATCACACTGACCCTTCTTCCATCATTAATGAGAGTATCTAGCCTGTTGCTGTGCACCCAGTAGATGTTTTGTTTGTAGTTAGCTGAGAAAACAAACACACAGATGGAAAGTAATTAGCTGCTAAGCAGATGCGAAAGATGAACAGTGACCTGAAATTGAAAGTGCACATTTTTTCCCACTAGCAAATATGGAAATTCCCATAAGCCTGCGGACTCCTTTCTTGTTTAAAACATCTTTTATATTTATTGAATGTACATAAGCTGTATGCCATTGTGCTTTGCTAAACACAATGAGTATAAAGGGGAATGATGACTAACATCAATCAAATGAGCATGCCGTCATCTCTCACACAGTTACCCTTGTGTGTGTGTCATAAGAGCAACTAAAATATACTCTCAGTGAATTCCCAGAGGACTGTAGTGTGCTGTGCCTTAGACCTCTGGATCTAGTCATGCCATATAACTGCAACTTTGTGCACTTCTCACATGTTCCAACTTCCTCCATCCCTGATAAACATGGTTCTATACTCTATTTACATGTATTTTTTTAAAACAAGATTCCACATGTGAAACCATGCAGCATTTTTCTTCCCACATGTGGTTTCATTCAGAGATTTCTTCAATCCCATGAACGTTTGATAACCTCTCAGATATAGAAGAAAACTAAGTGTCCATCACTGAATAAACAGGTAAAGAAATTGTTACACACACACACACACACACACACGCACACAATTGTTTAATGGAACACTAGTAAGCCTTTAAAAAGATCCTGCCATTTTTGACAACATGGATAAAACTTGGGAGCTCCTTTCCTCTAAGAAAAAATATGTATTTTTTAATTGATTCTGGGTAACTGGGGAATTCTGGGGTTCAGGAAAGTCCCATCAGGGCAAGGTTTATTTAAAACCAATTAGTACAATAATGACCATTAAAAGAAACGTTGTTATTTAGTTGAAAAGATACATAAAAACCTTCTTGTAGAAAATCTGACTACATTATAAAATATGTGAACTCACTCTACATCAATAGTACTAAAATCCTAGGTATGCATTTACAGACATTGTATCTACTGATGAATTTTTAATTTTGTAAACTTTTGTCTAGAGCAAGCACCCTGTGTAAGGCTGTGTTGTGGTGTTGAAGCGGATCACTAAAGTATCAGAGGGTGATTGGATTGAAGAAGCAGTGGTCTGTGTACCTTGGGTCATTAAGATTCTGCAGGCTGTGTTATCGACTTAAAAGATGGGTTGTATAGCCCAAGGTTATTATAACCCACCCTCACGTTTTCATTCGACTCAAAAATCTCTAAATCTTATCAGTGATATAACATTTTGCATTTACTTGTACTTTCTTGTATCATATTGCTTCTCCACTCTCTTGCTGCCTCTAAATGTCTGCTAACTTAAAGCAAACTCACCTCCCCACTTCCCTTCTGGGTGCTGGGCACCACGGAAATGCTAAAAATCTGAGTGATAAAGATATTCTTGGCACTGTTGGCTGTATGAATGTTGAAACAGACATGGACGCATCATTTGACAGAGTTAGACAGGTGCTGTGTTAAGGCCATCTTGCTGCTGGGCCTGTGATCATGAGGCTACTCAGTCCAGAACATGTGTGTTCCTATGCTACGCTCTTGCTCAAAACTTGGCTAAATGTGAGGTTGGAGATAAGAAAAAGCCACAGATGGAGACCTCATCCTTCCTTCCCTGAAATGACTTCTGAGATGTGCTGGTTTCATCCTGCCTTTTTCAGAGATGCCACATGAGACTTGGAAAACTTGAGAAACTGTGGTCTTATCAGTGATATAACATTTTGCATTTACTTGTACTTTTCTTGTATCATATTGCTTCTCCACTCTATTGCTGCCCTGAAATTATATGCTCTGAGAATGCATCACCGTATAAGTTTATCCACTTGTCTTCTAGATAGTGGGGCCTCAGAGAGTGTTTCTTAAGTGTTTGGACTACTATCGTTGCATACCATGGCATATCTAACCTAAGGTGAATGAAATGAGGAGGTGAGGAGGGAAATGTGATAGAAAAAGGCTTCCAGAAGGAGGTGACTTTGCAATAGGGCTAAGGAGGAAAACTGTTAGAGGCAAGCAAAATGGGGTTGGTAAGAGAAGATGCGCCAACACGAGCAGAAATATAGGACGTGGGGCCATGAGCAGGACTTAGGGTAAAGGGCTTCTACTTGGAAAATCAGTAGAGAGATGAAAGTCCAGAAGTCTAAAAATGTTAACTTTTTGGCTTTTTAATCTCACTCTCATTACACCCTAAGCAGGGAAAAAGTAAAAGCATTTAAGAATGTCCTAGAGTTTGCTTAAGCATGTATCAAAAAAGTTCACAAAAATGAGTTAAATGTTTATTTTGCTCCAAAATACATCAAAATCATGAATAGTTTTTCCACAATACATATTTTCTGTGATCTGTTTGAAGTCTCTTTGTATGAAATATTTTTTTTCTTTGCATCATCAAGCTGCTTACATTTTAATTCCATTTTCCACAAAGCACCCTTGTATGTAGGTGGTCTGAAGGCTGAATCTAGCTAACAGGTATGTGTCCATTTATGTGTGACTACTCAGTGATGTTTTTGCTTTAATTGGCTGTGTGTCAATTTTATATAAAAACCAGAAATCTTATTTCTTTAGAAAATTAATTAGTAGTATCGGTCTTTTATTTCTACTCCAACGCAAATATCTGGGGCTGAACAGCAGCTGCCCACCTTGGGTAAAGTGTGTGCACTGGGTAATGTGTGTGTCCCTGCTACTCCCTAATCTGGCACCTGTCACTCATGTACTTACCTTGTCCCTCCAGTATTTGAGCTCCCAATTCCGAGAATTCAGTCAATATTAGGTTAATCTGAGGTGCTATAAGGAACATGTTGACCTATTCCCAATATGTACAATATAGAGATGAGGATATTCTCATTGTATTCATTTTATTTGGCTAACAACCTAAAAATATTTTTGTAAGCCATTTACAAAATGTTCAGACTTAATGTTGGCAAAAGTTGATGTAGCAAAGCTAGAAATACAGCCCACTGTGGTTGAGAAGGCACTGGTCTGAGTTGTAATCCTGGCTTTGCTGTGTCTGGGTTGTGAAGAGCACACCTTCCATCTCTGCTTTTTTATCTGTGGAATGAAAGGGGAGCTGCCAGGATTGTGGACAACAGGAACTGCTGCTGGCTGAATGAGGGACCTTTTAGCATAGGATTTGCCAGGCAATGTCAAATGATCCTCTGAATTTTGGGGATGGCTGTTAGGATTGTGTCCAGAACTTGAGATGCAGGAGCAGCACCAGGAATCATACGGTAAAACTGGACCAGTGAGAAAATAACTGCCACCCTGGTGGTGCAGGTAATACCCTGCAGTTCTGGGAGCTCATCCTGTGGGACCTCCCAGGATTCCATCCCTGATTCTTCTGGTCACCAGCATCTGGTTGAGACTCAGGCAGCAGCAGGTGTGGTAGGAAAAGCTAAGATCATATGCTGTATTTCTGCCTGGAAAGGCACCGGAGAAGGAGAGAATCTACCATTTGGTTTCCTAGCTGAGAGATGGGCTTAGCTAAAAGAATGAGCAAAGTCTGTGAGCAAGAGGTTGGATATCTCAGTTCCTTTCCACATCAGTGCTCTCTATACCAGTGGTTCTCAGAGATGGCTAGCAGTCGAGCATGTGAGATGATTTTAGGTGGAACACACATAAAATTTTACTTTAACAACATTGCATTGTTCCATGCATGTAAGGAAAATACAACTAAGATATCAAACTTCTGAATGGCACAGATTTATACAAATATGACAGTTTAAAGAAAAATCTTGAGTAAATGATAGTTTAGACACTACTCAGGAAATCCTACTGTATCTAAATGATTGAGGTTTGGGGGAATTGGTCCAGATAACTGCAAATTTTAAAACTTTCCTTTCTGCCAAGTAATAGTAATAATGATAAGAATGATTAAAAATATGCATCTCTAGTGCTTTAAGGCAGACTCTGTTCTAAGCATGTTACATGGGGTTTCCTTGAACATTATGTCTGCCTTATGAAACAGTTTCATTTCTTATTCCCATTTTTACAGTTGAGGAAACTAAAGTAGAAGGTGATTAAACAGTCAGATATTATTTGGCAAATAATCAAGTGAGGATTTGCCCTGCAGTTCCTCCATACTCCACTTGGCAGCCCCATGATTAGGGTGGTGATGGATTCCCACACAATGACTGTTCCTCATATCTTCATTATTGATTTAGGACTAGAGGTCAGAGTATGGAGTAGATTCTGCTTTTACAGTACTCATTTTTTTGTGTGTGCCAAGTGGTATGCAGTCTAGAGTGGGAGTCCCATCCTCAGACATTTGGGGCCCAATAATTCCTTGAGGGGATTTTGAAAGCTACATTTGAAAGCACGGCTTCCCTAGCCTTCATTCGCTAGATGCCTGTAGCACCTTCTCCAGCTAAACATCCTCTGGGCAAGAACTCATCCCAGCTAAGAACTTTTTCTGGTCTGGAGCATTCTGAAGTGTCTTCAGGAAGAGCCCATTGATAATGATCAGCACGAGCAAAGGATATGACTAAGCAGCACTGGTATGCTTCCTCACAGTATCGTGTCATTATTTGTTAATAGCAGGTGTGTCTAGCTTCTCATATCAGAAACAAATACAAGGTACCAGCTTGTACCAGCTATTGATTTTAATGCAGTATGTGGTGAATTTTTAACTAGACAACCACCTTCATATATATATATACATATATATGTGTGTGTGTGTATATATATATATATATATATATATATATATATACACACATATATTTTAGAATGTGCTGGCTTGATATGTACTTGTCAAGAAACTAAATGTGCCCTCTGTCTCTTTAAAGGTCTAGGCCAGTCCACATTCCTTTTCTTGACTAGATGTTTAGTCATATCAACAGTTGTTCTTTGATACTATCTAAATACAGGGCAGATTTCAAGCTAATACCTTTCTCTGTATTTGAATATGCCCCTCTTATAGAGGTCCATTATCTATATACTGATATTCAGTGGGATTTCAAAGATAAAAATGAATATTGTGATCATGATATATTAATACAATATAAAACATTGAAGAATTTAAAAAATGTCACTTCTTGGTGTGGCTTTCTGGACGTGAAACCGCTGACGAGTTTAGCGTCTCTCTTCTTTGCTGTGACTTTGTCCTTCGTGATATCTCCCACATGATTCTTAGTAACCAAACTCCTTCCAGTCGCTCTCGGATCTATTGAAGAGTGAAAGGCAAGCAGAAATGCCACTCTTTCCACCATTGCTTCCGGAGCCCTCAACAGAAATCTGTTTGGTTTCACCATCAGTTTATACCCATCGTTACATTCTACACTGTCTTCCATTAAGTTATGTACTTGAACATCTCAGTCCTGGGGCTAGGCTTGTAAATTATTTAAAGATAAAGACATGCCTATTAGTTTCTGTGCTCCCAAACATCTATTATAGTACTTTGTACAGAGAAGTCATTTAGTCCAGACCCACTAAAAAAAAAAAAATCTGATATCAAATTAATCTTTCTCAGCTTAATTGGATATTTCTAGAATCAATATTTTGCACTAAGACAAAACCAGTTGCTGCCATTTTTATTGCTGATCCTGTGATGCAGAGCCCTTACAGGGATCTGAATGGGTTGTTTTATTCTTTTTCCTGATTTGTGGAGTGAGAGAACATCTGCTCTGGAATTTTCTTGAGCACCCAAGAGTTTTCCATTTAGTTTCCTTCATGTTTGGAAAGCAGTTACCAACTTTCATGTTAACTTAGCTGATATTGGCCCATTAAGCCATCTAGATGCCTCTACTTTTTGTAACCCAGGTCAGGGTTAGCTGCCTTGAAAGAATCCCATAAGAGCATTTCTCCTTTAAAAGATTCACCTTTCCTCTGGCAGGGACAGACTCTTTGACAAGTCACAGTTTGGGTCCTCTTTTTATTCCTCTTTCTAAGTGGTCCTGCCTGCCTTCCCTCTCTTGACAGGTCTGGCTGTTTCCTGAAGTGTGACTCCTGCTGCTATCTTTTGTGCAGATAGTGAGGGATTGTGACTCCAGCTTGGCCTTGCTTCTTATCATTCATGCACAGAGAATAGGTCCAAGTTCAGATTCAAAAAGGCAGTTGTTTAGAGTTGAAAATGTTCATATATCATTGCTCATGGATACAATCATTCTCATGCTCTTACCTTATGGAGTGGTAGGGGTGGGGTGGGGTCTTCGGTGGAATAAATCAAAGTGCTCTTTTAAATAGAATCATCTCCTGGGGACAACTTTCTACTTGGAAATACTCCATCCTAAGAATTACAATGTCTTCCTGTGTTACATGTCAAGATCTGCCAGTGGCAGCTAAAATCATTTAGAGAACCCTTTCCAAACAAAACATGACTTTCAAGACTCCTAGCTTGCTCAGACTCAAATATCTCATTTCATATTTCCGAAGTTGAACTTTGATTTTCTATCTTTGTAATAATTCTTATCTTCTTAAAGGCAAATACATGTCTCTGACTTCTTGATTAGTTTGTTCTTGAAAAATTACTATATATCAAGGTGCTATACAATTTCTAAAAATAAGGTCATTAGTGACATTTAACTGAATCTAAAAGAAAGAATATTCCACATTTCTATAAAGTTAGAAAAAAAAACACAAAAGCTTGAACAGACCTCGGCCCAGAAATAACTGATTTATGTTTTCCCAAGGTCAGGTGTAGTTGTAGCCAAGAAAGTGTCCTATCTGTCACTCATATCTCAACTATCGAGGTCATTGAACAGCCCTATTGTACTTGAATTTAATCTCTGACCACAGTTTATACAACGAGGCAAACTTGTATTTCTTGGTAGCTAAACATATAAAATTGAAATGACATAATGTAGATGGAAACAAAAATGTTTCATTTTAGCCAGTGCTAAGCCACTGTGAACACTGCACCCAAATGAGCTAAAATGATTTGTGGTGGACCAAAGACATGGGTATAATCCAAACTCAGAAAATTTCCATATTAGCCCAATAGTATGCGATTTTTTAATTTGCTTCTGACTGTTGGTTGTCACCAAGAGGGTGTAGAAATTATTTTCTTGATCTGCATGAACGTTGATTAGATGCTGCTTGTTTCTTCAGTAGTCAGTTTATTTCGGAAAATCATTTTACGTATGCAAAAAATAATTGGTAATGAAATTATTGGATTGAATTTGTCATCAGAAGTTTGCTCAATCTCTTCATTTTATAAATTCACTTCAACAAATGCTTGTTGAGTATTTGAGGCCCACAGAAGCTTTGTGATTGTCAATTCTTGTCAATTCTAAAGTTGGGGATACTTTACAAATGCGTGAAGGTACTTCAAAAAGTTTATAGAAAAACACAATTAGAAGGTGAGTTTAATTTGGTAGAAATTCAAAGAAAAGTTAGGTATAGTTTTTTCACATTATGTATTTTCCATAGGCTACTCGAGATCTTTCATATGCATGGATTTGAAAAAAAATATTTTAAAAGATTTACTTATTTTACTTGAAAGGCAGATTTGGTGGAGAAAGAAGGAGAGACAGAAAGGTCTTCCATCTGCTGGTTCCCTCAGCTGCAGCTGAGCTTCTTCCTGGTCTCCCACATGGGTGTAGAGACCCAAGGACTTGGGCCATGCTCCACTGCTTTCCCAAGCCATAATCAGAGAGTTGGATTGGAAGTGGAACATCTGGGACACAAACTGGCACCCAGATGGGATGCTAATGCCACAGGGTGGAGGATTAGCATGCTGTACCATCATACCAGTTCTGGATTTCAAAATATTTTTATATCAAAGTAAACTTACCTTTTAATTCCATTTTCCATGAACTTTGTGGCATACCCTTGCGCAGGTCCTTACCACTAACCCCTGAAAGTATTACGTAGTTGATGTGTTGTAGGCTGTGGGCATGCATACTTTACAAACTCAGATGATTCTTACATCTGTGTGATTCTATCTCCTCCATTGAAAAAAATAAAAACATTTTATTCTGTATCACATCTACTCCAAGTTATCCATACATGCAATTAGGCTGGTGACTCAAGGAGACCAGCTGCCTCTCACTCCCAGTGGTTTTCATCGCTGTATCCTCTTTGCCTCTTTTTCCAGTCTGTCTAGTCTCTTTTAACACATGAAACTGAATATTAATCAACTCACTTGAAATGTGAGCTTATTCATCATAATGGCTGCTTTAAGGATACTTTCCTTTTTTTAAAAAAAAAATTTATTGTAAAGTTGGATTTACAGAGAGAAGCAGAGATAGAGCGAGAAGGTTTTTCCTTCTGCTGGTTCACTTCCCAAAAGGCTGGAGTTCAGCTGATCTGAAGCCAGGAGGCAGGAGATCCATTCCAGCCCTCTGTGTAAGTTCAGGGCCCAGGGAATTTGTGTTAGCTTTTTCTCCCCCCTTTTGCCACAAACCCAAGATGCCAGACATAGCACGTGAGCCTGAAGAGGTCAGAGTCAGTCTTCAGGGTCGCTGTTTCAGTCACTCCTTACACTGGGACCATCCTCCACTGATTTCCCGGGTGATAAGCATGGGAAGTGGAGCAGCTGGGATTGGAAATGGCATCCACGTGGAAAGTTGGTGGTACATACCGAGGACCAGCACACCATTCCACCACGCCTGCCCCGAGGATATTTCCAATGGAGAATAAAGTATGCTTCATTGCTGACCAAATTGTCTACCTTGAGCTACTGAGGGGCATAAAAGCAGACCTTGGATTGTTGAAAGAAAAAAAATCTCTTTGCTCACTGCCCATTGAACAAAAGTGCACATTTCTAAGGAAGAGTCTACTGTATTTCATGATGTTAGAGCTGGAGATGAATTAGAAAATTTCAAAGGTTGTCAGATCTGGGAAAGTGGTTTGGATGGAAGGCAATAGGACTGGGGTGGCAAACTGCAATATAGAAATGTTGTGTGAGATCAGCCCCTGGTGGTCATCTTAACCATTACAGTTGTTTGAGTCAAGGCAATGGGGCTTGATTATGGAATGTTTGGTTCCACAACTGACTGCAAGCATTTCTCTGGTTTCAGAGGGTGCACGTACCTGAGGGTACTTCAGAGAGCCCATGGAAAACACGTATTATGAAAAAGCTGTGGTGCCAGCATCCTATACGGGCTCTAGTTTGAGTCCAGCTTTTGAATCTAGTTCCGATTCAGCTCCCTGCTAATGTGCCTGGGAAAACAATGGAGGATGGCTCAAGTTCTTGATCCCTGCATGCTCCAGGCTCTTGGCTTCAGCCTGGCCCAGCTCTGGCCACTGCAACCATTTAGGGAGTAAGCTAGCTTATGGAAGATCTGTCTCTCTCTCTCTCTCTCTCTAACTCCTTCACATAAGTAACAAGATAAATCTTTTTTAAAAAGATTTACCTATCTTTATCTGAAAGGCAGATTTTATGGAGAGAAAAGGAGAGTCACAGAAGGTCTTACATTACTGGTCCACCCCCCAAATGGTCTCAATGGCCGGAGCTGAGCTGATCTCAAGCCAGCAGCCAGGAGCCTCTTCCAGGTCCCCTGTGTGAGTTCAGAGTTCTAAGCACTTGAGCAATCCTCTGCTGCTTTCCCATGCACATTAGCAGGGAGCTGGATGGGAAGTGGAGCAGCTGGGACATGAGCAAGCACCCATATGGGATGCTGGTGAAAGATTAGCCTGTTGAACCATGGCCTTGGTTTCCAAAATAAATCTTAAAAACAAACAAACAACAAACAAACAATGCGTGGATTTCAGAAAGCTTGCAACAAAATAAGCTTTATCTTTTAGTTCTGTTTTTCCACAAACTTTTTGGTGTCTCTTCATGTAATATTAATCTCTTCCATCTTTAGACTTTATGATATCTACAAAGCTGCTTTGGTCATGGAAGATTCTAGGGGTTAGGATGTGGATGGCTTTGATGATAGCCCAAGTGATTGGACCCCTGCCATCTATGTGGGAGATCTGGACGGTGTTCCCTTCTCCTGTGTTTGGTCCTGGCCCAGCAGAGGCTGTTGCAGACAACCAGAGATTGAGTCAGCAGAGGGGACGATGTGATTGTGTTTGGCTTCCTGGCCTTTGGGGAGGAGATTCGATTTCTGAACTCTCTAGAAACTACCTGAATTGCTTTGTTTCCAGCTGACCCAAGATTTGTTACTTGTGGAGAAAACGAGGTAGATTGTGAACGAGCACCCTGTATCTCACCGACCCACCTGACTCCACTTGCCACTCTGAAGGCTTCGTACCTGGATTCTTCTCATGCACATGGCTTTGACCCATCGTCCCTGACACCTTCACGCTTCTTGTTTACTTAGCCACATACTGAATTAGATGTCTTCTAGTCACCAGGACAAGATTTCCAAAAGTCTGTTCCTTGATGATTTAAAAGGCCTAAGTCCACCTCGACAATCCGTATCTACCTTTGTGTACATTTTGATATGTCTGTGTTACACTCAACATTTGTTAGAACTAGCTAAGATAATGATTCATGGGGAATTTTAATCTAAGCTGACTTTAATTTTCATTGTTCCATTGCGTTAAATCAAAGTTAGACTTTGGAAGAGTATGGGTTCTCTATATTTAGAATAATAAATTGTTTTAAAGTCACTTACTATTGACCTTAAATGAATGTTATCTCAACGGGAACAGGAAGCAGAGCAGTTTAGTGAATGAGAGTTGTGAGGTGAGGGCCCTGGAGTGTGATAGTCCATGCTCAGTCACCACCAGTGTGAGCTAAGGCACACTACCCTGCCAGGCCTCAGTTCACTCTTCTCTTCCAGGGGGCTAGTTCACAGTGATGCCCTTTCACGGGCTGTGAGGTAGGGCAACCGCTTGCCAGTGAAGGCTTCATACCCAGCAGGCAGGCAGAGCAGGTGTTCTGTTGTCTCAGGGTCAGCTTTCAGTGGACATTTGCTGTACTGCTAAGGATGCGCAAGTATGGAATTCAAAACTCTTGTAGTTGGATGACAAGAGGCTAATACACCTCTGCAGTGTTGTCTACCATTGTTTCAATTCATCAGAAATGAGGGGTTTCTGCTTGCCAGCTGCTCATGTGCTCACACGGCATCTTATAAAAAGTTCCATGCATGTATCTGTTAGCCTGTGATAAAACTCTTTACAACTGCTGTTTAGCACTGGAAAATAGTTGTAAAAATACTAAATTTGTCCCTGATTGCCACAAGTAATCAGTCATGGGTCTGCTAAGGTGGTAGGTACAGCAAATTCTAGCAGAAGTTGTCCTCAAAACCTTCTCACTGAAGCTGACATTAAGACATACTGGGTTCAGGGCCAGGCACGAGAACTGGAACCTCCACTCCATTGGCCACATTTGGCTGATGGGTAGAGGGCACAGCCTGGCCCAGCTGCTTAAAAAGCAGCCAGCTCCCTCTTAGCTTGGGTAGCCAGTGTGCCTATTGGCACCAGGCTCCACCTGCTGGCAGCCCAGAGGTGAGCTCTGGGGACTTGGGGTTGAGGAATTAGTGCCTAAGGACATCCATGAATAAGGCCACTGTTAAGTGTAGGTGAGGAATGTATCTTGAAAGACTCCCCGAAACGGGGTCACTGTATTTGCAGGTAAGTGAGGGTACTGAGATCTGGTGGTTTGGAGGGGAGAGACCAGAAGATCTGTATGGGTCAAACTCATGCACCAGCCCACATGGGAGTCCTGAGATGGGCTTGTTAGTGCAGAACGCTGCTGACCACCACATGCCAGCTTACACAAAAGCTGGGGCTGAGGGGTCTGTCTAGCAGGGCTAGATCCTAGTATCTGACTGAATGTTGCAACAGGGTCCTGGTCACATTAAGCAGGGCAATGACACTAACCAGCATGCGAGAGAACCATGTCTGGGGGTAGATTCTGAGGGGGATAAGTGGGCCAAACGCTGAGGAAATACAAGTCCCACTGCTTAGCTCAAGAGTTGGAGTGCTGATGGACTGAACTAGGTATGATCATGGAACCTGCCAACACTCACGGGTACTGGGGATGAGGTTAGGCTGGGCAGGTCCAGGCTGCAGCACACATGTGCATACTGAAACAGGGTATGGGGCAGGCTGGGCCACAACAATCACCAGCTCATACAAGGCCAAGATAGAGGGGCAGGCTATGCCGGGCAAGGGCCTAGCACCTACTGGTGCATGTGAGATCTTGGTCTGGGAGTTGGCCGAGTGGGGAACCTGGGAAACTCCCTTACAGGATCATAGTTCCCACTGGTGAGCTCGTGGTCCAGGCGTGGGGGTTGGGCAAGATGGGCAAAGTAGCTCCATCCATTGGCAAGTATGTGGGTTGATTTTGAAAGGGGGCAGACTGGGTAGGGCCGAGCAAAACTTAGCCCACTGGCAAGTGCAAAATCCAGGCTGGAACACAGGTCATGCCGGGCTAGGCTGTCATACCTACCAGTTTGCATGATTTGAGGATGGGAACAGAGTGAACAGGGCCAGGTGCTAGCACCTGCCAGCAAGAGTTGGAACTGGGGGCAGGCCAGGTCAGGCCAGGTTACAGCATCTGGAGGCAAAGGCCAAGACAGGTGAGGGACTGGATCAAGCTGGGTCAGAGTAACCACTGGCACACGCAAAATCTGTGGCTGGGAACAGGGCTGGTTGGGGAGCTAAAGGGACACCCTGGCCAGGTTGTGATTTCCCTTGGTGAGCGCGAGGGCCAGGTTGGGGGCTACTGTCTGGTCTGCTCTGGACATGGCTGCAGTGTCCCTCAGCACAAGTGTGGACTGGATCTGGGATGCGCCAGACTGGGCCAGACTCCAGCACTCTCTGATGCACATGAGAACCAGGGTAGGTATAGGACGAGCTGGGCTGTGTCTGCCCCTGCTGAGCCATGTGTGAGCTGAGTCTGGGTGTGGACCAGACTTGGCTGGGCTATAAACACCCAACAGTAAAAACCGAAATGGGTGAGGGCTGGTCAGGAAAGGCCACTATTTCTGCTAGGACAGGAGGTGGACTAAGTAGGGCTGGCCCGTGGACCCACCGGTATGTTTGAGATCTGGCATTGGGAGAGGTTCTGATGAAGAAACTTGGGGAACTCCTTTGTTGGGACACAGTCCCTGCAGGTGAGAGCAAGAACCACGATATGGAGCAGCCCAGACCAGGTCAGGTAATGGAAGCCCCCAGCATACATTTGACTCAAGTTGAGGGTGAACCAGGCTGGGCCAGTTCACATCACCCTCTGGTGAATCTGAATGCCAGAAGGAATTGTGGGTCAGGCTGGGTCAGGTCACAGCACAGCCAGTTCACATGAGGGCCTGGATTGGGTGCCTGCTGGGTTAGGCTAGACTGTAGCCCCCATCAGCGTGAGCTGGAATTGGGGGTGGGCTGGGCCTGGCCAAGAAACAGCACCTACTGGCAAATGCCTAAATCCCTATAGGTTACGAAATTGGATTTTTTTGGTGGTGCCCAATTTCCACCTTCCACGAAGTGCAGCAACTCCTGGGCAAGGAGGAGGGCTGACCAGAGCTCTGCTTTGCCACTGCTGGAGGCTTCTCGCTGCATCGGCAGAAATGGGCGGACCCACTCTTTTTTCTAAGCTGGGCCCTGTTGGCCTGCACAGTTACTCCCCAATGAGCTCCCTGCTCTTTATTGCAATCCATCCAGGGCCCCTTCCCAAGTCGCTTTTCCAACTCGGTCGACCCCAGTGCATGGTCTTGGGCCACCAGGTTCACACTCTGGGGAAAACTGGGTCACCTAACAACCGCTAGGCCAACCCAAAAGGTCGCGTTTACTCATGCAGATCCTAAAAACAGAATAACCGCGCGGGGGTGGTCACCACGCGCTGCCCCGCCCACCAAGGTGTAGTGGGCGGGACCAGGCTGTAGTGGGCGGGCCTGGAGGCCGTCCGGCGCCTAGCCTCTCCGGGCACGCCCCGGAGCGGGAGGAAGTGACGCAAGTCCAGGACCATTTCCGGTTGGCCGAAACTAGGAAGAAACTTGGAGCCACGGAGGCTGTCCAGCTGTTCTCTGACCTGTGGCCAGGGCCGCTCTGAGCTGTCGGGAGCCCTGGCCATGGGGCAGGCCGAGCCTTGGGCGCTGTGAGGCGCGGGGCCTCCCGCGGTCTCCTCTGACGGGCAGGGGGCGGGCGGGCGGGAGGGCGGGAGGCGACGTTAGCGCTGCAGCCGCGGCTCCTGGCATCATGAACATCGACGTGGAGTTCCACATCCGGCACAACTACCCATGGAGCAAGTTGCCGGCCAACGTGAGGCAGGTACGGCCGGCTCTCCCCGGCTCGCCATCACCTGCTGGCCCGGCAGCGGGGCGCCTGGGGGCGGACTCCCTCCCTGTCCCCCGCCGGGGTCCTGGGATGAGAGGGGTGTCTGCTGCAGCTGTGCGGTCAGAGGGATAGGATGGCGTCGTTGCTCCATGGAATGGAATGGTGCCCGCAGGACGCGCCGGGCGCCTGAGCCCGCGTCGTCGGTTCATCCAGCATTCTTGGCCTCTGGGGCTTGGGGTTGGAGAGACGGGGACGGGGCCTCTGGGGCTCAGGGCCTTCGGGGTTGGGGCTGGGCAGAGGGTCAGGCCTCCCGGGCTTGGGGAGGGAGGCGGGGCCTCCGGAGCTTGGAGATGGAGAGAGGAGGACGGAGTCTTCCGGGCTTGGGGCTGGGAAGAGGATTGGGTCCTCCCGGGCTTGGGGAGGGACAGAGGGGGACGGGGCCTCAGGGACTTAGGGATGGAGAAAAGGAGACAGGGCCTCTGCGGCTTGGGGATCCATGGAGAGAGGGGGACGGGGCCTCCGGTGCTTGTGGAAGGGCAGCGGCACGGGTCCTCCGGGGCTTGGAGATGGCCCCACGAGTTGGACTGGAGGCAAGGAAGATATCCCACAGAGGGGAGTGAGCGACTGCCTGTCGCCAGGCAGGACTGTGATTGGAACTGAAGTTTGGTGGTTGGCATGGCAGTGGTAGCAGCTGAAGCTGGAAAAGTAAGGCTGGAGTTGGAAGGGGCCGTCCTTTGTTTCGATGGATTTCTTCCTCTAGATGGCGAGGTATGGTTTCAGCAGTGTTGGCGAGGGTGACACGAGGGTTTGGGTTTTTAGGGCTGGTTATGCTCTATGTTTATGAGCTTCTGCTAGGGACTTTATTTTGTCTGGTCTGGTAAATTTCAGTAGTCAGTAAGATCCTGTTTTCGCGGAGCTGGTTTTTGCTCATATGGTGGTGAACGAGTAAACAAAGAGATGCAGAGAAAATCCACCACGTGCCAGGTGATGCTAAATCCTATGAAGGTAATGACCTGAGGTGGCATCTCAGTTCGGCACTACCAGGACCAGAGTGAAATGCGGCTTTTTACTGGCGCTGGGCAGTTGTGTTTGAATGATGATGGTGGGTGGTGATAGCGTAATCCTTATACCAAACTTTCCCTGTAAACTTAAACCTGTAAACTTTCCCTCCTACTCCCTACCTTAGGGGTTTACTGTAGCAAGGAAGTATCATTTGGCATAGGAAAACACTTTCATGTAGTGGCTGCTCCACTTTTCAGCTCCCTGCTAATGGCCTGGGAAAAAGCAACACAAGATGGCCCCGGTGTTTGGGCCCGACACCAACTGGAAGAGCTGGATGTAGCTCCTGGCCATCTGGGAGTGAGC
Source organism: Ochotona princeps (assembly GCF_030435755.1). Taxonomy (NCBI): domain Eukaryota; kingdom Metazoa; phylum Chordata; class Mammalia; order Lagomorpha; family Ochotonidae; genus Ochotona; species Ochotona princeps. The sequence continues at coordinate 14,213,671 of NC_080840.1, read as the reverse complement.
CCGTGGACGGAACATCTCTGTCTTTGTAACTCTGACCTTCAAAGCTCTGAACTGAGGGATAAGTTTTTCTTGCTGAGCCAGAGAGGGGGCTTTGGTGGGCCCATGCTCTTCAAGCTTCTGTTGCGTGTTTGAAGACGACAAAAGAATCAGCAATCTCTGTATTTTATTTTTTCTGTACTTTTTTTTTTTAATAAAAATGAACAAAGCATAATAGAAGAAAGATGAGGGAGATAGATCATGCCCAACATGAATCATTTAGCTTTAAATCATTTAGCTGAGAAGACTGGCCATTTGTAACTACTGAAGAAAAAAACAAAGATGTGTTAATGGTTCGTTCCATAGGCCTTGGCTGGCTTTCCACGGTTCCCCTAGGTTCAGCTCCCTCTGGCTGCTACAGCACATGGCCGTCTAGCCTCTGGCCTGCTGAATAGGACCGCCTGTACGCTGTCCTCGCTAGTGCAGATATAGCTTTGTTGACGTTGCCGGTAGCTTCTGCTGGTGTCTCTGGTCATTCACTTCTGGAAGGCCTCTCCCACCCCCTTTGGCTGGGGTAGTTGCCTCCGCGTAGGCTGCCATGCTGTTGTCACCCACCTGAGCACTGACCCCATGAAGGTACATTTCCTGGGGTCACACCTTGCTACTGTACCTGTCACCTAGTGAGTGGGCTTTTAGTTAGTAAGTACTTTTGGAGTAAGTGTGAGTGTATGGTGGGATCAGTCTGAGGTTTTTTTTTTTTTTTTGTCTGGGCAGATAAAACACCCCCTGTAAAGGAGAGGGGAATATTCTTTATAAGGAAAAATAAATGCTTTGGCTCTTTGGCTTTAAATATGCTTCAATTTAGTCTTCATCAGGAGATTACTCATATTTCCAGGTTTTGATTGCTGGGGGGCAATTCTGATTTAAAAAAAATTTATTGCAAACCAACTTTTAAAATATGGATAAGATGAATTTTCCTCCCTATGAAATGGATCATGCTAGGCTAAGAAATAAATTATTTTCAGGATAGTTCACTGTTATCTTGTATTCATTGCTTAAAGCAGTTCCTGGTCCTTTTGTTTTATGGAGACTATAAAACCCTACTAAGGGTCACTTTAGGTGTGTTTTGGGGAGGTGGTTGGAGTGCACCTGGGGATGGGGGCTGCAGGAGCAGAGGCTTTAGGGAATGGCAGCTTTTAGGATTGTTTGCTGCATGATGGAGGCTTTAGGGTGGGAACGTTACTGCTCCATCACCCCTTCCTCATTGACAGTTCTTGGTTCTGCAGCCCAACCCTGTGTAGTCCACTGCCCCAGGGTAAGACTTTGTAATTCTGCAAGGCCCACATTCTTTGAGTTTAAAATAACCTTTTTAAAAGTTACATTCTGTAGTGGCAACAGTGTTTTACATGAACGGGATAAGGGAGCTGGAGAATCACCAACAGAGCCATTTTAGTTTATGTACTTGGCTGGAGGGGGAGGTGATTTTTAGGTATTTATGTGCACACAGCAATGCTAATTGATCAGCACTAGTCATTACTTAATGTGTGGTGCAAAATGTCTAAGAGGTGTGGTATTTTATTTTTTATGATTTCTTTATTTTTACTGGAAAGTTAGATTTATAGAGAGAAGGAGAGGTAGAAAGATCTTCTGTCTGCTAGTTCACTTCCCAAGTGGCTGCAATAGCCGGAACTGACCTGATCCGAAGCCAGGAGCCGAGCTGATCTGAAGCCAGGAGCCAGGAGCCAGAAGCTTTTTCTGGGTCTCCTGTGAGGTTGCAGGGTTCCAAGGCTTTGGGCCATCCTCCACTGCTTTATCATGCCTCAAGTAGGGAGCTGGAAGGGAAGTGGAGCAGCCGAGATATGAACTGGTGCCCATATGGGGATCCTGGCGCATGCAAGCAACTATGCTACCATGCTGGGCCCAAGATGTTATATTCAAGGGAAATTACACATAATGGACCTTTGTGTTTATGTGATTGGTTTGATTTATATTTATGCGCACACACACACACATATATACACACACATATATAAATCAAGGCATTCACAGTTTTTTCTGAAATACTAGGAACAGAATCTGAAAGGGAGGAAGTGATTAAGTTAAGGTAAGTTGAAAGCGTTTTTCAAGTCAAATCCAGAAGACTTTATATTTGGCACACTAAGATTGTAGCAGAATTGCTACAATTTTGTGTCCTGAGAATGAGACTTTGGCTTGGTAAAAGAGCTACATGAAACCTTTTCCCTCAGGCAGTTCAGTACTGACCATGGCTTTGGTGCTACATAGAATTTGGTGTTTTCTATACAATGAACTCTATTCTTAATTACTTATAATGTCAAAGCAAATGACAGTAGTACATGTACATACATTCTGGCTTAACAAATCCAGATACAGGAAGAAAGATATTTTTCCCACTTTTTCTGGAATCCTGCTCACATAGTGTGTCCAGTTGTGGACCAGTTTATGTAGGTGGGAGTTTCAGCTGTGTTGTAAAGATTCCCTTATGTAAAAGATACATGTATTGATACTCTGGCTTTTAATAAGAGGATACTTAAAAAGTTAGCAGAAAATAAATTTGCAAGATCATGCTCATTTCTCATGAATCCTTTCAAAACCACCTCTTGTTGACCATTATATTATTAGGCAAAATTCTTTGCTTTCATGATCATTTCAACTTTGAGCTTAAAAAAAAAGACAGCAAATGTGTAGCCAGAACTTTTTCTGCTTATTAAAATTATATGGGAAATCTTAAATTGTTTTTTTTTTTAAAGATATATTTGTTTTTATTGGAAAGGCAGATTTTACAGAGAGAAGGAGAGACAGGAAGATCGTTGATATGCTGGTTCACATCCCAAATGGTTGCAGTGGCTGGAGCTCAGCTGAAACCAGAAGCCATCTCCAGGTCTCCCATGCGGGTGCAGGGTCCCAAGGCTTTGGGCTGTCCTCCATTGCTTTCCCAGGCCACAAGCAGGGAGCTGGATGGGAAGCGGAGCAGGTGGGACATGAACCAGTGCCCATATGGTATGCCAGCACTTGCAAGTGGAGAATAGGCACTGAGCCATTGTGCTGGATCCTCAAAGTATTTTCTCATGAAGCTGTAAGGAGATAGTGTTTTTAAGAACTTAGGGATTGATGTATTTTTAGTTACTGTTCTCAAATGTAAATAAATGTAAGTGCAAGAAACCATCCATCTATTCATTTAACACACACGAATCGACAGTGGTTAGGAAGGAAATCTTTATATAAATAGAACTTAGTCCTTTGTTAAGTCATGCTCTCATAGTGCTCTTTTATTTGTTTTTAGGGAGTTTAAATAATTTTAGTAAATCCTCTTAGAAAAGATTATTATTTGGAAATAGGTATTTTGAGTTGTTGCTCTATTACCATAGTAGGAAAGTTAGCATAGAATAATCAAGTTTAAGAAAATACTATTTGTTGAGTTCTGGAAGTTAAAGGATAAAATTAAGAATCATGGTTTTGAATTTTTATGGGGAAAAAGTACTGTTTGTCTTGGAAGCTATTTAAAATTTTTATGAAATTTCTTTCAGAGTCTTGGAAACTCACAAAGAGAATATGAAAAGCAGGTTGTCCTGTACAGTATCCGTAACCAGTTACGATACAGAAATAATTTAGGTAAGTAGAGGCATTCTCTGTCTCTCTTCTTTTTTAAAGTTTAACAATTTATTTGAAAGTTGGAGCTGTAGCAGAGAGGTCTTCCATTCGCTGAGTCACTCACCCGGTGGCCACAGCAGCTGGGGTTGGACAAAGGCAGGAGCTGGGTCTACCATATGACTGACATGGGCCTAATCTTGAAGCATCTTCTGATGCTTTCCCAGGCCATTAGCAATGAGCTGGATCGAAAGTAGAGCAGCAGAGACATGAAGTGGTACCCTTGTGATATGCCAACTGGTAGCTTAATGTACTGTACCACAGTGCTGCCCCCAGGTATTCTCACACTGGGGCGGTGATGACTGTTCTTAACTTCTGATTTTCACACATCTCAATTCTTGTTTTGATAATATTTCATAGTGCTGAGTTTATCCCACATATAAACATTACAAAACTCTATTAACTATACATAACAAGAATTTTCAATTAGCAGGTAGACTTTTCTTTCTAATTGGGATGAAAATTATTTTTTAGAATACTGTTTAATATCTTCTCGTAAGCTGAGAAAACACACCAGAAAAGAAGAAGTTTGCTAATTCTTAATAATGTTCAGCTTTGAGTTTTAGATTATCTCCACAGATTTTTCAAATAATACAACTTCAACGAGAAATTCTTCCTGTAATAACCAGAACAAATTGGAAGATAATATTTTAAATATATCTGGTTCCATTTTTTTGCTCCTTTAAAAAATTGCCTTTTGGCAGATTACTTTGGTTAGCTTGTTATGCTTCCAGCCAGTCTTTCCCCTGTGTTCCTTTAAGCTTGGTGTTTAGAGGGAACTTTTAAAAAGTACTTTCCGCGGGAGAGGACTTTTTACATTGAGAAAACAAAAGCAAGTAAGTTTTATTGTTTAACGTTTTATTTATTTGAAAGGCAGAGTTATGTATGAGAGAGATAGGAAGAAACACAGAGAAAAAAAGGTCTTTTGTCTTCTCGTTCAGTCCCCAAATAGCCATGAGGCTCGGAGGAGGGCTGGTGCAAACGCAGGAGCAGAAACTTCCTCCTGCTTTCCATGTGAATGCTGCGGCCGGAGCACTCGGGCCGTCTGCTGCTGTAGCGGGGAGCTGGGGCAGAAGTGGAACAGTTGGGACGAGAGCTGGTTCTCATATGCCAGCACTGCAAGCAGCAGCTTAACCTGCACAGCATTAGCTCCAATTTTAAAAAAATAGGCGTGGTTTTATTGGACTCTAGCAGTTTAGTTTGACTGACTTGTAAAGTTATAAAGGAATTTACATTTAAACACACATTTATGCAGCGTATGTATAGTTTGGTTTTTTTGGATGGTAATTATTTCTGTATTCTGGCATTGAATATTTTACTTGTTCTTTTCTAATTATGTACTTTTCCTCTGAATTAATATTGATTTATAAGGTCTTTATTATTACATTTACACTTAATACATAACTGTAAGCAATCTGAAAAAAACTTGAAAGTGCCTCGCTTTCCCAGTTAAACACGTCAAGAAAGATGAACGCAAGTACTATGAAGAGCTGCTCAAGTACAGCCGCGACCATCTCCTGCTCTACCCTTACCATTTGTCGGACATCATGGTGAAGGGCCTCAGGATAACCCCTTTCTCCTATTACACTGGGATTATGGAGGTAAGTGAGTCATGTGGGTGAACCCTGGGAATGGGGGGACTGTACGACAGGGGGCTCTGCAGCTGGCCGGCGGCTGTCCAGCTGTCAGCTACAGCAGGTTTGGTTGTGAGGTTAGAAGGTACAAAGGAATGTGGCATACAAGCTAATTATTTGAGCTGCACTTTGTTGTTGATGGTGTTTCACATGGAAACGTCTACTGTATATTCAAAGACTGTTGTTCCTTGTACTGTAGCAGCATGGGTAGTCTCCTGTCACCCAAGTCTGTGTAAATTTTACTGCTTTTATTCCACGATTATGGTTGCATAGGGGTGCCGGAAGTGACCAGTAAACACAGAGAAAGTTCAAGTGTGTAGATCTGTTCACTAACTGTATCAAGGAGACGTGATGACATGGACCTGACATGGTGTAATGCGCATGTCTGAGGAATGTGTCAGTAGCCCTGGTTGTTGATCTCTTTCTATAATTGTTACCTTCTTGCAAAGGGAGTTTTTATAGGCTTGTGTTGAGTAACTTTAATCCTGGTGACATGCAGCTTTATGTCAAGGTTTGTCTAGTGTTCATTTGTTGCTTCATTATGTTTGAGAGTGACTCTTTGAGCTTTGTGGCTCGATGCAAGAGCAGAGGGGCATCCGTGACTGGACGAGGCAGGTGCTCCCACGGCGAGCAGACAGCACCCTCTGTGCTGTGGCTCCTCTGGCTGTGGACCCTGGCTCGCAGCCTTTCACCCCTCCAGGCGCCGTCCCCTGATTGCTGTGTCCTTTGTATGGAGGAAATGCTTCTGCAAAGCTTGAGGACTGCCAGCTTCCTAGCACAGGGGAAAGTCGGAGTTGATAGTGCAGGTGACAGCTAATCAGTAGGTAGAACAGTTATTGCTGCTTCTTTTTGTTTGTTTAATTTTTAAAAAAATTAACTCACAAGGTTTAGGGGATTAAAAAACTATGGCGATCTTGTCCCACATACCAGCTTTCATTTCAGGTATATCCTTGCGCTTGCTGCCATATTTTCTTGTACATGAACTGTTGGGTCTGGCTGCCAAAGTGAATGTGGATATGCTCTGTGCAGTAAACATTCAGTTTATTATTGGGGGAGTTGCAGAATTACTGAATTGATCTTTGCTCCCAGTTGGCTCTGGTCCTAAGTGGTTGGAGTCCCCATAGGTAGTGCATGTCTGGGTGCACGCTGCTGGATTGGCTCTTGGCTCGGAGCAGGGGTCCTGGTGGACATCTGAAGTATGGAGAGGCTGGAGGCTTCAGCTGGCATCCAGGCGCTGCCCGCAGAGCTTCCACAGGGCAGAGGTTAGTAAATTCAGAGGGCATTCTGGGAAACCAGGCCTGGAAGGACTAGGTAAGGACTGTGTGCTGAGTGCCACAGTGTGGCATGTCTACTTCAGCCAAACTATGACCTCACTCACTGCCTCCTTTAATAACTGTTGTTCTGTTTGGCTGGAGAATTAGATAGTTATACATCTGTTTTTATCTAAGAAAATCTGCATTTTGATTTTAAATTTCTTCTTTTTGAAAGGACATTATGAACAGTGAGAAAAGTTACGATTCATTGCCCAATTTTACTGCTGCTGACTGTAAGTATTCAAATATTCTGAAGAAGGTAATTTTAACATTGCATTTTCACATATGCCTGCTGTTGTCATCAGAATTGTGAAGTGAGTTTTCAACCTGAAAGATGTGAAAAATGAGACCAGTATTTTTTTTTGAAGATTTATTTATTTTTATTAGAAAGGTAGATATACAGAGGAGAGACAGAGGAAATTCTTCTGTCCGATGGCTCACACCTCAGGGGGCCGCAATGGCTGGAGCTGAGCCAATCCAAAGCCAGGAATCTCTTCCAGGTCTCCCTTGCTGGTTCAGGGTCCCTAAGCTTTGGGCCGTCTTCGACTGCTTTCCCAGGCCACAAGCAGGGAGCTGGATGGGAAGTGGGGCCATCGAGATTAGAACTGGTGCCTATATGGGATCCTGGTGCGTTCAAGGCGAGGACTTTAACCACTATGCTATCATGCCAGGCCCCAGAAACTGTTGTTTTTAATATGAGAGGTAGCCTAAATGTCTAAGAGAAGAGTTATTTTGCCTTGTAGGTCAGAAAACAGACCAATCTGTGTCTTTCTAGAGAAAGAAAAGTTACTTTTCATATTAGACTGTGTGTATTGCACCAAATGAGGGGAGAAAACTTAGTATGCACCATCTTTTGATGGTATGAACAGTTTGTATGAGTACATTTTGCGATTTTTGTAAGATTTCCCTAGTGAACATGCATTGGAAATGGGACAGAGTCCTGCTGGGAAGAGGTTTTTGCTGAACACTTTGACTTTTTGAAACCAGGGAACTTCTGCTTTTTAAAAATAGCATCATTTTATGTTGTTGAAAGTCTCAGCTTCACTTTATCTCTCCCAAAGTGTAGCTTTCTCCCAGCATTTGAAGAATTCCTTTTAATTTTGATGAGCTATGTTGATCAGTGATCAGAATGAATGCAGGCTGGGTTATGTTTTCCTAAGGTTAGTTGAGAGTATGCTGACATTTTAAGATGAAGTTCATGTTTTCTGAAAGAAAGGCTCTTTGTTTCAGGCCTCAGGCTTCTTGGCATAGGAAGAAACCAGTACATTGACCTTATGAATCAGTGCAGATCGTCAAAAGTAAGTTGGTCATTTCCCTTTCTTTCACATTTTGGGGCCTGCTTACCACACAGTTTGATTAGTTTTTTAAGTGATAGAAATAATGAAATATAACTTCTTTAGCCAAATGAAATACATTTAATTAAAAAAAAAATACTCTCAGTATCCTCTAGGTTATTGAGTGATTATTTAAAAATTTATATATTTTTATTGGAAAGGCAGATTTAGAGAGAGAAGAAGGGACAGAGAGAAAGATCTTCCATCTGCTGGAAGTAGCTGCAGTGGCCAGACCTGAACCAATCTGAAGCCAGGAGCTTCTTCCAGGTCTCCCACACGAGTTAGGGTCTCAAGGCTTTGAGCCGTCTAGAATGATTATTTACTCAAACATATTTAAAGCATAAAGTATTTATTTTTATGATTTTTGTTTCCATGTTTTGAAAGGCAGAGAGACCGAGGCTGAGAGAGCTTCCATTTCCTGTTTCCTTCCCAGATGTTCACAGGTTGGGGCGCTAGGCTGGAGCACAGCCAAGAGCCAGCACACAGTGTAGACATCTGTGTGGGCTGGGGAACACCCAAGTACTTGTGCCATCTCTTGCTGCCCTCCCAGGGTGCACATTGGCAGGAGGCTGGGCCCAAGCATGGTTGGGTCACACACCTAGCTGTTGAAGCTGGGATGTGGGCATCCCAAGCTATAACACTTGGCTGGCCCTAAAATATTTATTTTTAAAAATTATGTTAGTTTCTTTTCTCAGGACTCACTAAATGGGTTACATAAATAAATACACACACACACACACACACACATTTTACCTTTTGGTTTCATGTAAGTTTCTGGATTTAGATCTAGATTTAATGATTAGCATCTTGGAATAATTTAGGAAAGGCTTCCTCTACTTCATATATAGAGAACATGAGAGTTTAGGAAGATGTTTAGCCTGTTAGAAGCAGTCACGTATGATTGATAGAAAAAGAAAGTGGTAATGTTAGGCTGACTGCAAATTCTCAGATGGCTTCTTCCATTGCAGAAATTTTTCAGAAGGAAAACAGCTCGTGATCTTCTTCCGATCAAGCCAGTGGAAATTGCCATTGAGGCCTGGTGGGTGGTGCAGGCTGGCTACATCACTGAAGATGACATCAAGGTAGAGACCCTGAAAAGCAAACACGGAATTTTAGTTTTTTAAACTGAATTTTATAGTTTTCAGTTATATTTGTATATACTTTAGAGAAGTGATCTTAATGTGGTTTTCCTGTCAAAGATAGATTCAAAATTTAAAGTGATCTTGGTAGGCCATATTGGTCAGTTTCCAATATACTCTTTAATCGTAAGGGAGATTTGACTTAGTTCAGGGGCAGATATCTGGTGGTGCTAATTACATATTCCATAGAAATGTTGTTTGATGCCAAGTCTGTCAACAGTTTTTTTTTTTTTAAGATTATTTTTATTGGAAAGTCAGATTTTTACAGAGTGATGGAGAAAGATCTTCCATCTGCTGGTTCACTTCTAAAGTAGTCACAACAGCCAGAGCTGAGCCTATCCGAAGCCAAGAGCCAGAAGCTTCTTGGTCTCCCACGTGGGTTCAGTGTTCCAAGGCTTTTGTCCGTCCTCCGCTTCTTTCCTAGGCCACAGGCAGGGAGCTGGATAGGAGTGGAGCAGCTAGGATATGAACTGATGCCAATATGGGATCCCAGGTGTGCAAGGTGAGGATTTTAGCTGCTAGGCTACCATGCCAGACCCCCAACAATGGTTTTAGCCAGCATTTTTGAACACATGCTAAATGCTAGATGTACCAGGCACCATTGCAAGTGTTTTTCATATTGTTCCATTAATTCTCATAATCCAAGAGTTATAAATTATTCGTACTTCCATTTAACAGTTGAGAAAAGGGAGCACAGGGTGATTATGTAATGGTTTAAGTCATACTGGTAGCACGAGTCCAGAATTTCCATCCAAGGAGTTTGCTGTGACCTGCAGTCTTTAATTGCAATGCTGAACCCTGTGGCTAATGTAATAGACACTGTGATGGGGTGATGCTCTCAAGATAAGGGAAAATGGTACCCCAGTGGTCAAACATGTGATATCCTTTATACATTTTGGAGGAGTTGGAGTGATGAAGGAATCAAGAGACCAGTTCGTATGTTTATGCAGCTGAAGGAATTGTGGGTGTGTGACCTGTTTTTAGTCTGCATTTAGTCTTTTCCCCAGAGAGCAGATTAAGTCCGGTGTGTGGAAGGCTTAGGAATTGGCTTCAGTGCAAGTATTTCCCAATAAGCTGTTGGACTCCCCTATGCTGGTGAGCCCTCCTGGCGATGGTGATACTCACATGGACTTTGGGTAAAGTCTGATTTGATGGAGTCAGAATCAGTGAATGGATCTGATTTCAATTCAGTGGTGTTTGTTAGTGAGCTCTTAGTTGCCAGTACAACTCAGTTCTTGCAGTAACTTTATTCTGTAAGCTCTATTAATAGCCTTTACTGGCACCTTGATTGATGGTCATGTGTATGGCGTTTTGTTTGAATTCTAGAGTGGTAAATGAAAAAAAATGCAGTTCATTCGGCTGATGACAAGTAATTGGTTGCTTTCTATATGAATAGATTTTTGGGAATTTTATGAATTAGTTAATTTGGACAGAACTTAACTGAAAGTATTTTGCTTTTCTTAGATATGCACTTTGCCTGAGAAATGTGCTATTGATAAGATCATCGATTCAGGCCCTCAACTCTCTGGATCACTTGATTACAATGTAGTACATAGTAAGTGGTTAGTAGAAGTGGTCTTTTGTCAACATAAAAGTTTGTTTAAACCATCAATAATTAACAGCAATTACTTAACAATGAAGTACAAATAGTATTGTCTGCAAAGGCATGTTATTGCTTAAAATACGACCTTAGTTTGTTGTGTTTTGGTGTGACTAATTCACATACACTGAAATTTATACAAGTGGATGATAAAAATTTTGTGATTCTGAGCATATGTAGGAAGCAGATTTTAAAACTTTGGTATAATTTTTTCTTTTTACTTTTCTTTACATAGCATTTTAGCTATAAGAATCTTTACAGAAAGCCAGAAGTCTTAAAAAAATTGCTGTTGTGTAGTGTTGCATGTAAAACAAAGTACTTTTGTGTTTGCCTAGGCTTATATAACAAAGGATTTATTTATCTGGATGTGCCAATATCTGATGACAGTTGTATAGCAGGTAAGCCATGCTAGCATTTCTCAATGTATTTTGAGTGCCTTCTTACTGCTGAACTGCATTTAGGCCAAAAAAATTAGAAACAAGTCATTGTAAAGGTCTAAGATGTTAATACTTTTCAGAGAAATGTTTCTTATTACATTGTAACACATTACCATGTTGAACTTAAATTTTAAAAAAATTTCTGAGATAACCTTTTATATTCACATTACAATCAGAGGCTTAATGTTCCACTAAATGAAGAGATCAGCAAAGAAATTGGTAAGATCATACTTCAGTCTGAGTGTATCAGTTTTACTTCAAATATAGTATTTTGTCAAACTTTGTTTTAAATCTTTGTCAAATTGTTAGCAGTGATGTGTTGCTAATGGTATTAATAATCTGTGACAATTTTAAATACACTGCATGAGTGAAATTGACATTTTCATTTGTTAATTATAGCCCTTGCCTATTTTTTTTAATTTTTGTTATTTTGTTGTAAACACTATATTAAAATTATAGAAATCCAAGATAAATTCCTCAAAATCCTAACAAAACAGTCTTATAAATTTGTTACCTTTTAGTCCATAGTGTGTGATAGTTTTTACATATATTCAGTCTTATTATAGAATTGCATTTCTCCATTTTCGCTGGACAGTTTTCCCGGCTTGTTTTCTCATGTTTCTGTGGTTGCTTTTGTCTTGGTGAGTATTTCCTCTTGCTTCCTCTTGTGCCTACTCCCCCAGCGTTCTGTACTTGGCTTCTGGAGCTCGTAGATGGTTCGGTTCATTAAACCATTCGCCTGCTGCTGGTCATTTAGGTTATTTCTGTGTTTACCACTGCAGCATTGAACACAGCAGTGTTTTTTTTCTACAGAATAGATTTCTTACCGGTTTGTAAAAGTAGTTACTATATTCAGATGAGCAGAATGTTTTGTTACATATCAAGGATGCGGATACTGGGGTCATTTTCCACTGCTTTTCCCAGGTCATTAGCAGGCAACTGGATCAGATGTGGAACAGCTGGGACATGAACCAGTGACAAAATGGGATGCCTACCCTGTGGGCAGTGGCTTTACCTGTTATAGCGCAACTACAGTCCCTGAGTCTTTATGATTTTTTAATTTCTTTCCTGTCTATTCTTTATATTTCTTTTTGTTGACTAACTTATTTATATTTTATTTTATTAGAAGTTATATTAACATGCATATTTATGGACTGCAGAGTAATTTTTGCAATACATACATTCAGTTTATACTGCTTAAATTAGGGTAGTTAGTATTTCCCTTACTTTAGCACTACTTTTCATTTGGAGCCTTGGGGCACCTTTCTTCCATCTACTTGTAAAATATATAATAGGTTATTGTGAGGTGTAGTCTCCCTATTGTAGTGTGTAACACTAGGAACTTAATCCCCCATCTCGCTCTGATTTGGTGCCCATTTTCCAGTTTCTGTCTGTCACCCTACCTCTTTTACCTGCTGGTAATCTCTACTTTGTGTCCACATTGAGGTTTTTTGGGGGGGGAACTAAGTGTGGCATGTCTAGCTTACTTTATTTGCCATGATATCCCCCGTTTATGCAAGTCATTTTGCCTCCAATAACAGGATTACATTTCCTTTTTGTGGCTATATAATATTGCATTGTGCATTTGTACCACATTTTCTTTATCCATTCTTTGATGATGGATGTGGTTGATTCCGTATATCTTGACTGTTGTGATTAGAGCAGGAACATGATGCAGTGTTGTTTTATCTTCTGGCTCTTGCCTGGTAGTGGGATTGCTGAACTGTATGGCAGTTCTGGTTCTGGTTTTGTAGTTCCCACAGTGTATAACAGTTTCCCTTTCTCTACCTCTGTGTCAGCTTTTGTTACTTTTGTGTCAGCTGTCTTAATAAGGGTAAGGTGATATATATTGTATTTTGATTTACATTTCCCTGATGGCTAGTGATATTGAGCATTTTTTCATATATTAGCATATTTTAAAGTATGTAATTTTTATGATTCAAAATTATAAATTTCTGAGATGATACAAAAGCCTTCCTCTCATACCTACCCCTAGTCATCTGCTGTCTTAGGAGACACTGTTTCCTGTGTATCCTTCTAAAGGTGTTCTGTACACTTTGCGTGTCTGTATCCTTTTATGTGTGGGTTTATTTTTACATAGATGGTTTACTCTAGTTCACTTTTTTTTCTTTTTTTAACTTAGTTTTTATTGGAGACTATTCTGTATCTTTTAATGTGGAACTGCTTTATTCTTTCTGGATTATAGTGCTTTGAATTCTTCATTTTTTTTTTTTTTAAAGATTTATTCATTTTATTACAGACAGATATACAGAGAGGAGGAGAGACAGAGAGGAAGATCTTCCGTCCGATGATTCACTCCCCAAGTGAGCCGCAACGGGCCGATGCGCGCCGATCCGATGCTGGGAACCAGGAACCTCTTCCGGGTCTCCCACGCGGGTGCAGTGTCCCAAAGCATTGGGCCGTCCTCAACTGCTTTCCCAGGCCACAAGCAGGGAGCTGGATGGGAAGTGGAGCTGCTGGGATTAGAACCGGCGCCCATATGGGATCCCGGGGCTTCCAAGGCGAGGACTTTAGCCGCTAGGCCACGCCGCCGGGCCCGAATTCTTCATTTTTAAAATGAGAGAAATTCAGTATTAAGTCCTAGGGTTTAAAAGGAATAAATACAATTTTGTATGTATTTTTGGTCATATCCTCTAGCTGATAGTGTAGGATATGAATTAATGATACAGAGTTTTTGGTGTTATTAAATGATATTAGGGCCCAGGAATACCCATATGCTGCTGTGGCCTGGGCACCATTCATTACTCGTGTACATTCAAGGAAGTTGACACACAAGAGAGTGGCAAAGGAAAAACACAGTGCTTTTCATTGTTGCCTGGGCAGAGCTCTCTGGTGAATTGGTTAGAACATTAGACCAAACATTAAAACAGAAGACTGAGGAAGAGAGTGATGGTTGCGCTGCGTGCCGTGCCTGAGAACAGGTCTAGGCGGTCTGCCTATTAAGATGGAAGGCCACAAAACAGACTAGATGAGGGACTTCTGGGATGCACGGTGCTCTAGCAGGTGGATTTCCGCTCCTCTTGGGTCGCCGAGGGTGGGATGAAGAGAACCAGAGTGCCTGCTTTCCATACAGCCTGAACAAGGTGTTCTTGTTTTCTTTGGCCTTGCTGTTTGGGCTTGGTCACCTTTGTTGCCTCTGAGCTACACCTCAGCAGCCTATCCAAGTGTCTTTTTCCTAAAGTGGCCTCTTCTCTTTCTGTTCTACCAAGTCCGTGTCCTCCAGTGTTGTTTGCTTCACATGCTGAGAGTTCCATGGTGAATTAACTCACTCTTAGATTGTACAGTGTACCTTAAGAGTCCTCCCTGTAGACAATGTTAGACAGGGCTTTAACCTGGACAGTTTAGAAAACTGACTGTGGAGTAAATAAGGCAAATGTATGTTTTATTTATAAACAAACTGCTTATGTTTATAAATAAAATTATTTTATTTATAAAATTTTATAATACACATGTATAAGCTGTAGCATTCTTAAGTAACGAATTTTTCTTTTCTGATAGGATATTTAAGTTATGCTTCCTTCTTTTAGAAAATCATATCATTGAGAAAAGTTTTTTATTTCATTTTAGTTCCTCCTCTTGAAGGTTTTGTAATGAATCGAGTGCAAGGTGATTATTTTGAAACACTACTCTATAAGATCTTTGTTTCGATAGATGAACACACTAATGTTGCGGAGGTAAGTGAGACAGTGTCCTATGAAACAATATAATCTCAAGATTACAGACTGTTTAAAGTAGGTAACATTATTTTATGATATGGTTAAAATGTTTTAAAAATCCGTATGGAGACAGACCATTAATATACTTAATAATTGCCATTCTCAAATTGGGTTTTGTATTTGCTTATTACCGTGTTTTAAGGTGATAATTTCTAGGTTGATTAAATACATTTTTATATGACTGTTGTAAAGAATTAAAACGGCAAATGTAGGAGTTTTCTTACTTTAAACAAAACAAAATTAAAGACTGAGGAATATTAAATTACTTTGCTCACTCTAGATTTCTACTATTAGCATCTTAGTGATATAGAAAGTAGAAATTAGGCATTTACTCGTTTTTGGTTTGTCATAATTTTTAGTTGATTATATTTGTTGGAATTGTAAAGTGTTAATTTTAGTAGGAGTGTAGAAATGATTTTTTTAAATGTAAAATTTTATTTTCTAGCTTGCAAATGTCCTTGAGATAGACCTGTCCTTGGTGAAGGTATGCTGTTTTTATGCTTTTTATCTTTATAATGTGAATGCTGAGTGGATCTTGTTTCTTTCCCTGATGAGCTACTGAGAAGCAGGCGTTGATGCTTTCACTGTGTGTGTGGGGGGGGGCATGTGCTGCAAGGAGGGTGCTTGCAAAGAGGAGCGAGAGCTGGAGTCGGCCCTGAGCCAGTGTGCCTCCTGGGGCTGGAGCACTGCCGTTTCTGTAGGGCAGGGGGCAGTGTGAGCAGCGCGGTCTTGTAATGAAAGGAAGTGGAGCAGCAGCTGCAGCTGCACTGGGAGTGCACCTCCAGAGGGAAAGGCTGCTGGGCCGGAAGCCATCTTCCCGTCCCTATGGAGACCAGAAGGCATGAGCAGGCCTCTTGAAAATCGCCTGATAGAGTTCAGGTTGAGAATATTTGGGAACCACTCTAAGTGTAGTATATTATGTGGTATTTTTTTCCCTACGAATATTCTATTTAAAAATGCTGATTTCCTTCATATTCCTTTCAGAATGCTGTTTCAATGTATTGCCGATTGGGCTTTGCTCATAAGAAGGGACAAGTGATCAATTTGGATCAACTTCATTCTTCATGGAAGAATGTTCCATCCGTAAACAGATTAAAGTAATTCATTTATGTACTATGATATGTTAGAGCTTCCTTTAAATGCTTTTATGGTTTCAAAATTTTATTTGTTCTTTCTGTTAGTTGGGCTAAACTCTTATATATATTAATGTTTCAACTATTTGTATAGGTCTTTTTTTAGGATTTTAAGATCTTTAAAATCTCTCTGCCCGTATATTACATAGTTTTGAAGGGCTTTTGAACTCCTTGAACTTAACGTGGGTTGTGGGTAACAGTTCAGTTTTGAGTCTAAATATAAAACTGGTTTTGGAAGGATTGCTCATAACTTAGGTACTGGCTTCAGTAGTTCTTTCTGCCTAAGATTATTTATATGACTTTTAAAAAAGTGAATGTATTTTTCATTAATAGGAGCACTTTAGATCCACAAAAGATGCTCTTATCCTGGGATGGTGGGGAAAGTAGGAGTCCTGTGCAAGAAGCTTCATCGGCTACTGACACTGACACAAATAGTCAAGAAGATCCAGGTTAGCAGTCGTTTAGCTTGATTGAGTCTTTGTGTAGGTGTGGCATCTCTCCAGACATGTACCCTTAGAGTTATTCAATAGTTTAAGGTTTTATTTATTACATGGGTAGCCTATGAGTCCTTATCCACGTGTTAGGTCAGCCTTAGGGTATAAAATGGACATGACCATAGTACCTTCTTTCTTAAGAATTCAGTCTAGGGAGGGAGAAGTGAATGTAACTGAGAAGACAGTAACAGCGGTTAGGTTATTATGCTTGTTGTGTGCAAAGAGGAAGGCACCCTCTAGGCTTGTGGCTTTGGGGCATTGAAGCCCACCAGCTTGTCAGGGTAAGACCTTCAGAATGGTGGGCTCTGCCCCAAAAAGGGAGACGAGACAGAGTGGACGAGGGGCTGCTCATGGTTAAATAGGTGAAGGAAAGAATACGACATGGACTTCTTCTATATTATCCATGTTTCTATCAGTTATTCAAGCCACGTGACTGAAAAGGTTGTGTTAGTTATTCTTGTTCTGACAGTTATTATTGGCTTTGAAGGAATTAATCACAAAAGTTCCTGAAACGGAATTCTCGTGTGCTTTGAGATAGTTGTGACTGGGATGCTTTCTGACTATAGCATTGCTTATATTTAATTGTGTGCTTTTTGGTTCTCAAAGTTGAAGTATTTTTTTGTTCGAAATGATTATAATTACCTTCTGTTTATTTTAAATTGCAACTTTTGTTTTTCAGCTGACACAGCCAGTATAAACAGTTTGAGCCTATCTACGGGATATACAAAACGTATTGCATTTCTCTTTGACTCAACCCTTACTGCCTTTTTAATGATGGGAAATCTTTCACCAGTAAGTCAAACTCTTGCTTCAATATGAAGTTTAAAGTAAAAAATTATATAGTAAATTCAGTGTTTTTCTGTCTTTTTTTTTTTCTTAGTTGCTAGACTTATTGCTGAAAATACAACTTTGTTTTCTGTTCTTAGGAGTAGAATAACTTGTTGGTGTTGGTTGCTTTTGTAATTGGAAGAATGAACTCCCTCCCTCCTTCGCCCTTGTGTTTTAAATGTATTGGCAAGCATAATATGCTTTGCACTAAAAAAGAGAAACTAGAACTTTAATATTTTGATTTCTTTTTTTTTTTTTTTTTTCTTGAAGAACTTGAAAAGCCATGCAGTCACCATGTTTGAAGTGGGCAAACTGTCAGATGAGTCCCTGGACAGCTTTCTTGTAGAACTGGAAAAGGTAGGTCTAAAATGTGTGTTATGGAATGCTCAGGCATTTGACCCTTGTTTTGCTTGGTTGGAAGATCTTGTATGCTGTTCTGTTGATTATGATAAATTTTTAGTATATTCTTGCTCATTTTGTACCTCATTCCTCACTTCAGATTGTAGTTGTCATTTAGACTTAACATGGATTAAATGAATAAATGAATTTTTGGACTTTTAAAATACTGATATGCCTGCCTCATCTTTGACCATATTTGATATAATAAAGAAATAGGGTATAGAAATGTGTCACTTTTCAAGTTGTTTTCTAAAATAGCCTTTTTCATAATGAATCTATTTAAGATAACTTTTTAAAGCAGTTTTATTGCAGATTCTGTTTCAGTTGTCCTAATTCTGCAGCAGTGTTCTTGAGATCGTATTTGTGGTCCCTGTGGTTGTCCATTTTGGCATCTTGACTTGAGCTTTCTTTGCCCTACCTTTTTGCTAGTAAGCGAGCTCTAGTTTACTTCGTTCAGAGTCCTGCTGCCCCTCTGCTGGAGGGGGTGCTCCCCGGATATCTTCTGTCCTGCGCTGTTCTGTGCATGCGCGCAGTGGGTGTGCCTCCATTCCCTGGCAGGTAGCTTTGTCCTTTCGTGACAAACTCTGTATATTAAACATACTGTTGAGAATTTGAGATAATTCTGCAATCCCCTTTATAAAAGAAAGACCAAATTTTTGTTTTACTGCTCTTTCTCCATAGGACTTTCATTTGTGCGGAAATGTAAATGAAATATTCTTTATTAATTGATCTTTTTGATTTTTATATTTACTTCTCCAGTGCTATATTTATCTTCTTTTGATCCCATTTCTTATTATTCATCATACTTTGTCAGTAGATTTTTAAAAGATGTATGTTTGTTTTGCTTGAAAGTCAGTGTTACTGAGAGAGGGAGAAATACAGGGTAAAGCAAGCCAGCCAGGTTCCATCTGCATCAGCTCCATCTCCCAGTTGGCCTCAATGACCAGAGCTGATCTGCAGCAGGCAGCTAGGTCTGCCCCAGGGACATGGGCCGTCTTCTACCGGTTCCCCAGGTCTCCAGCAGGGCACTGGAATGAAAATGGAGCAGCCAGAACTCAAACTGGTGCCCAGCGGGGTACAGCACCACAAGCGGATGATCACCATGCTTTGCCACCGCTCCGCCCCATCACTACATGTTTTACTGGAATTCTGGATATTTGTATTCTTACTTTCTGTTTTTTATTTTTATTACCACAGCTAATTGTTTACCAGTTATAAAAAATTGTAAGGTCACTTCTACTTTTTCTCTCATTCATGTATCTAATTTTTTTTGAGCCACATGGTACTCTTAGGAAAACTTTAGTGTGAAGTTTAGTTTTAAAAATGGTTTCTTAGGGGCTTGCACTGTGGCTTATCAGGGTACTTCTCTGCCTTCAATGCTGGCCATATGGGCGCTTGTTCTACCTGGTTGCTGCACTTTCTATCCAGCTCTCTGTTGTGGCCTGGGAAGGCAACAGAGGATGGTCAAGGCATTAGGCCTCCACACCCACATGGGAGATCCAGAAGCAGCACCCTGCTCCCAGTGGCGGACTGGCTAAGCTCTGGCTGTTGTAGCCATTTGGGAGTGAACCAGCAGATTGAAGATCGAGCAATTTCTTGCTGTAATTCTGATTTTCAAGTAAAGAATACATAGATGTTTTAAAAAATGGTTTCTTAGGTATTTTGGAGCTTAGTTGGTTGTATTTATTAATTTACTCCAATAATCTAGTTGACCTCTGCAGACCTGTCTTTCCTTGTGTGTTGTTTCTGGCTAGATGCAGTTTTACCTGATTAACAGGTGCTGGCTGTGGCAGCATGCCCTGATATTTGCATGCACGGGTGTTAGGTTTTCTCCCTTATTCTTTGCTAATCTTCAGAGAGATCTTAGGGTGTAGAAGGCACTTGGAAAATTTTTGTTGAACAAATGTAAGCTGTGTGTTTAACAGCGGTGAACAGTTTATTTTGTGTCACATACTACAATATTGTGGATAACGAAACTGAGAACACAGTGATGGGATTTAAAGATAGGATTAGTGGCCAAGGATTGGAGAAGTTTGCAAAAAACCGATTTTACAAGTTTTAAAATACCCTTTTTTAGGTATATGTGGGATAAATAACACTATGGTATGATTTTTCTTTGTTTAGTTGCTAAAATTATTAGTTGTAATAATTTTGTCATCCTCATAGTTATGTAAAATTGAAGGCTCGGCTGAGGTTGAGCTTCATGTTTGTTTCTGGGTTGCCTGGGCGAACTTGTCTGTTGCCTTTTAATCCTGTCTGGATGTCTGTGTTACGTGATTACTTGTCAGAATGCGTGCTGTGCGTGCCATGTTTGCTGCAGACTCTGTTTTCTTTGTTTAGGTGCAGAGCACCGGGGAAGGAGAAGCCCAGAGATACTTTGATCATGCCCTCACTCTGAGGAACACAATATTGTTTCTGCGTCATAACAAAGATCTAGTTGCACAAACTGCACAGCCAGACCAGCCCAATTATGGTAGGACTGATGTACTCAGTTTTGAAGACTTGATCACAGGAAACTTATTTCTGAGAAACAAACATATTATGCGTACTTATTAATCAGCAAATCTTTTTTTGTAGATAGCATGCTAAATTATAATTAGAGGCTTGTTTTGTGCATTTTCCTTGCTTTTCAACTGTTTCTTACTTTCTTGTAATTTTATTCTTCTCACATGGAATGAACTTTTGCTGTAGTGTCTAAAACTGTTTATTTCCTACAAATAGTATTAGAATGTTAATTTTTTGTGTAGTTGGTTGGAATTTAACACAGGTGTCAGCTCTGAGTAATGAACAAATGCCAAAATCTACTTACATCATTTTTCTAAGAAGATTTGTATGTTTGTTTGGAAAAGTTACAGAGAGAGCAGGTGCAGCAGAGAGATCTTCCCTGCCCTGGTTCGTTCCTCAGTGGCTGCACAGCCAGACCCAGCAGGCTACAAGCAGGAGCCAGGCTGACTCTTGTCCTAGTCGGCCCCCTCAGTTTTGTGATAGCTGGGAGGTCTGACACTTGGCATGGGCTGATGGCGTCAGAATCTCTGGAGAGCTGCAGTAGGTCTTGAGGGGTGGAAGGCCCCTAGACTTTAGGAAAAGATGGTTTTGATTGCATTAGTTTTGGGGATTGTTGGAAGAGTGTTTGACCAAGTGCTAGGATGGCTAGAGAGGTGCTTCCTGGAATTTCTGAAATTTTCAGCACTGCCCTAACTTTTAGTTATTCTTTCATTTACCTAAAATTTTTTTCTAGCTGAGACCCATCGGTTTCTTAGTCATGTCCATTTTTTTTTTCATTTCTGTTATCAGCATCTGGCTTTCTTTTCAGCTCAATTTGGAAAATTAAGGAAGGCTTCATCTTTCATTTCCCAAGAGTTGTTGCGTAGGTGAGAACCAGGATGGCTGGGAGATTCAGTGGTGTGACGATGGACTCACTCAGTATCCCTGGACTCATTTGTGTAACTGCAGCCCACTCTTGGACTGTCACTGCTGAGCCTTTTGTAGTTAAAACAGCAGTACTGAATCACCAAGTGCCAAGAGTCTGCAGTACTTATTGATAAGCATTTTTTTTTTAACTGGGGAGTCATTTTTACTACCAGATACTAAATCATGCAGTGAAGCAGAGAATGGCACAGTCTTGAAGATACCTGAAAAACATGTAAAACTTCTGGAATTTGGGGGCTTTTTAGTGATTGTGGAGGGTATGGTTAGAATCTTTGAAATTTTGTTACAATTATCTTAAAATCCATTTCATTTGCTGCCTGTGGTGGAGGCCTGGTAGTGCTGGTGATGTGCCTGGTGTAACTCATTTTAGCTAAGGATGTTGAAACTTACCCTGGTTAAGTCATCTCTGTCATTCAGTCATCAAACCTTTTATGACTGGTAAATGGAAGAAGCAGGGATTTCAGACTTAAATCCATTCCTCCTGAATGTTTTTCCGTTGCCTTGTCCCGTATGTTATCTTCTCCTGAATATATGTCTTTGTATTGATTTGCTTGTTTAATAATGTGGCTTGAACTTGTCATCAGGAGTAGTCTTTGTACCATCAAATGTGCTGAACAGGAAGCCTAAACCTGCACTGTGGGCAAATTCTTATGTGTAATTCTGGCTTCAGGGCGTGGTAATATTTAGGGGTTGCTAGCCTCACTGGCAACTTCTGCTTAGGAGAATTGCTGGAGCTCCAAAATTAGGTGGCAATGAATCCTGCCAGAAAGACCAAACTGCTATCACTTGGGAACATTTTTGTTTTGTTTGGTTTTCTAACCAGCCTTCTTAAACTAGGGCCCATATGAACCATGTGACATAGGAACTGATGAGAAGAATTGAGAAGCAGTCACTGCAGGGATGGTGGGTCCCCTTGTTCCATAACAGATACTTGAGAAGGCCCTTCGTTCCACACACAGGGTACCTTGGGGCATTAAGGTTTCAGGTTCTGCCCAGTTAGAAATGTTGCTTCCATAGGGACTGAGCTTGATAACAAAATTTTAATCTTTTTCTTTTTTTAGACAAAAAATTCTGTGATTTTAGTGTTTTAAGCAACTAGTTTTGAGCAGAAACAGTCTACTTTGTATGTAACTAATAATTTATAGTGTGATTATATCATGAAGCACCTGGTAATCATGTAATCCAAAGCCTTTGGTACTGTCACAGAAGCAAATGCGAAAATAAGTAATTTCTTAGTAATTTTTTGCTTTTAAATAGAATGAGACATTGCATAAAAAAGCGAAAAGCAATGTGTGATCTTATTTTTTCTCATAAGGATAATTTCCCCCCAAGTGTCTTTGTCTTTTAAAAGACATCTGTTCACTGTGATCAGTACACATCAGATATAGACCACTGCTTATCATTTGTTAGTGTAACACTGAAAATGTTTAGAAGTTAAATCACATTTGTAGAAAAACAGTCACAGTTGCAAAAAAGGATCTCAAAAAGCACATCCTAACTATCGTGAATTTTCTATACTTTCTACCTTTGCATATATTAAAGGAGTCATCTGCTCTTTTTGGCATCTGAAGGACTCTTTGTATAATTCATAGACTCCTGATGGTTTAACATATTATTTGGCAATATTTTAAATTTAAAGAAAAATTATACGGATAAAAGGAACATCTATTATTTTTTGACCTAGAATTTAAGAGTTTTTAGGGTAAGTTGCTTTCCCCCCTAAATTGTCAATCCAATAATGCTCTTTTTTCTTTAAAGATCTGAAAAGCAGAGTTAGGGAGATCTTC
This sequence comes from Ochotona princeps, assembly GCF_030435755.1. Lineage (NCBI taxonomy): Eukaryota > Metazoa > Chordata > Mammalia > Lagomorpha > Ochotonidae > Ochotona > Ochotona princeps. The sequence continues at coordinate 14,190,765 of NC_080840.1, read as the reverse complement.
CATCCACTGACTCACTCTTCAAATGGCCACAATAGCCAGAGGTAGGCCAGGCGAAAGCCAGGTGCTTTATCTGGGTCTCCTGTACGCAGGGCCCTGGGACTTGGACCATTCTTCACTGCTTTCCCAGCAGGATTGACAGGGAGCTGGATTGGAAGTAGAGCAGTCGGGACTCAAACTGGCACCCTTATGGGATGCTGACTTGCTTAACATGCTACATTGCAATGCTGCCTTCTCCCCAACATTGCTATTAATAGTATTTTCCCTGTTGGTATAGGGTCCAGGTCTAAGTGTTGTGTGTATTTGCTCATTTTTATGAGAAAGAGCAAGAGTACATGTGCACGAGCAAGAAAGGGCACAGCCATTCTCAGATTTGCTCCCCAGATGGCCAGCCATTTGCTGCTGCAGGACCAAAGCTGCAGGCCTAGAACACGAGGCAGGTCTCCCATGTGATTATCCATAATCCAATTACTTGAGCCATTCCTGCTGCCTTCCAGTGTCTGCATTGGTGGGAATTGAACCTAGGCACTCTGATGTTGCATATGAACATCTTCATCTAGTTAATTCTCTTACCTCCTTTATTCTGGGACACATCTATAGATTGTTTTTTAAAGTTTTATTTATTTCTATTTGAAAGGCATAGAGAGGAAAGACAGAGAGGGATCTTCCACCTGCCAGCTTACTCCCCAAATGACCTTGATGGTTGGTGAATCCTGACGCCTTGGGCCAGGAACTTCTTCCAGATCTCCCATGTGGGTCCAGGGACCCGAGGACTTGGACCATCCTCCACTGCTTTCTCAGGCACCTTAGCAGGAAGCTGGGTCAGAAGTGGAGGTCACGTGAGATGCCGGCACTGAAAGTAGAATTTTAACCTACTATGCTACAATGCTTGCTTCCATTTTTTTGTTTTATAACATTCTTATTTGAAGAATCCATTTATTGATTTTATAGGAATTTGTTTTCATTCTGAGTGTAGGTGCTATTTCTTTTTTAGATTCAGATATGCACTGCTATGTAGAATATTATACAAATGCTTATCATTTATTTCCCTTTAATGGTGTGACATCTGGAAGCGCATGATTTCCATCAGTGATCACCTGGTTAATATTTTGTGTGATTTTTGCGCTGTGTAGTTGACCATTTGTAACACTAGAGCTGGTGAGCGGCAGGTGGAAGGAAAGGCCCAGGGCCAGGCAGATAGCATGCTTCTCATCTGTGTGGGCCCCAGGTTTTCGTCCGTCAATGGTGCGTGTGTGAACTGTGCTTTGCTGGGATTGTTGCAGGTTGGTGACTTCCCCCAACTCTAGTACTTGCTCTTGATTTACCAGTTGAATCGTCATTTCTTGGAATCTTTGTTATGGATTTCAAAATACCCATTTTTGAATCATAGCCTTTGCTATCTCTTAGTCGTTTTAGTGCCCCAGTTATCTTAGATTTTGTTGGTGGCATGCTTCAGGCTGCCTCTCTTCTGATGCCATGCCTCTGTTTTTTTGTTTGTTTTGGGTGGGAGTACTATTCCTTTCTTTTCATGCTAGACAGTAATAGTCTTTGTAATGTTGTACGCTCAGCGCTGGGGTCAGCACTCTCTCCTGGGAGCTGGTTACATGTTCTGAGGGATCATTGTGCAGAGCTAGGGAGTTTGGTCTTGAGTGTGCTCAGTGCTTCCAGTTCCGTTCCTGAAGTGTCTTCCATCCTGTCTGTCTCCTTTCAGAGAGCCATGGGACTTGGTGTTGTACATGAAGATTAAGGACAGGAATGTGTGATGTGAATGCTGCGTGGCTTCGTGCTTTGCAGACCAGCAGTCTCTAGGCTGCCTGTAAACTGTGACCCTCCTTGGGTAGTTTGGAAACCGGGGTAGAGAAGGAACTTCTCCTGATGCTCGTGCTTCCGTGTGCCACTGTCCTGGAGTGGCTGGAGCTGCAGAGCGGACTCGGTCAAAGAGGTGTGATGTGTTAAACAGAGGCAGCTGAGGATTGCAGATAGAGCGGATGGCACAGACTTTTAGCTCTAAGCTTCTACATAGCTGAGATGTCTCCTGGACATTTGCTACTTCTATTAGTTGTGTTTTCATAAAAGTTTAGAATCTCAAGGTAGCTTTCAGAATTCATCTTCAACATTTGTGTTTCACGTTCTCTCCTTTCTTTGTATGTTCGATCACAAACACAGGTTTTCCTCTGGATCTTTTACGCTGTGAAAGCCTTCTTGGTTTAGACCCTGCAACCTGTAGCCGAGTTCTCAACAAAAATTACACGCTGCTTGTCTCTATGGCACCTCTCACCAATGAAATCCGGCCCGTGAGCAGCTGCACCCCTCAGGTAACGTCCTGGAGGGCCGGGCTGGGCGTGCTGCCGGTCCTCCTGTTTTTCTGGATTCTCAATTGGATGATGGCACATCTCCGATACTGTGACTTGGGAGTTTTGTCTTTTATGCTAGTGTGCGGTGGTGTTACTCGATTTTGAGTTATTCTGAAGATACATTTATTTGAATAACAAAGCTATGGAGAGAGGGAGAGAAAGAGAATTAGAGTTCTTTGATACGATGTTTTGTTGCTCAAATGATCACAATGACGAAGACTGGGCCAATGGAGCTTGGAATTTTCTCCTGGTCTCTCATGTAGGTGGCAAGGTCCCATGTGCTTGAGCTGTCTTCTTTTGCTTTGCCAGGCAAATTAACAGAGACCCAAATCAGAAGTGAAGCAGCCAGGACTGGAACCAGCACTCATCTGAAAGAAAAAACATTTATTTATTTGAAAAGGCAGAGGGACAGATGTTTGATCTGTTGGTTTAGTACCCAGATGCTTACATAGATAGAATTGGCCAGGCTCAGTCAGCCAAGAGTCCAGAGATCCATCTGGGGCTCCCACTGGCATGGCAGGGTTGCAAGGATTTGAGCCATCATCCTTTGCCATCCCAGGACGTGTTAGTATGAAGTTGGGTGAGAAGTAGAGAGCCGGGACCCGAACTAGTACCTTGATATGGGATGGTGATGATGGTGGATAGCCGTACAACATGCTGTGCCACAGTGCCTTACCCCATCCTCAGAATGTTTTAAAAAGCATGTTACAGGATGCCCCAAGAAGGAACCCACGTTAAATATTTTGAAAGTGAAGATATAGTTCCACAGAAACTGAAGAGAAAAGGTGGTGCTTACAAGCTAGCTACAAGTGTGGTTAACTGTAGAATTTATGTGTGGGAGATACTCTAGTTGTATACACACACACACATATATTTATTGGAAAGGCAGATCATAATTATGGAGAGAGAGAGACAGAGACAAAGATCTTCTATCCATTGGTTCACTCTGCAAATGGCCACGGTGGCCAGAGCTGAACTGATCTGATGCCAGGAGCCAGGAACTTCCTCCAGGTCTCATGCAGGTACAGGGTCCAGGGCTTTGGGCCATCCTTTTTGACTGGGCCACAAGCAATGAGCTGTTTTTAAAAAAATAGTTGTATTTGTTTCTGTACCACTTTCCTGGAGGTGGGATTATATCATTGTTCCTCAGGCCACAGCCTGCCTGTTTTCCTAAGTTTGCAGCATTTGGTGGTGCAGGAAGCAGGAAGTCACTGCACAGAGGGATTGTGCGCCTCTGTGCTTTGAGCTCCGTTGGCATTCTGTCTTCTCACCAAGTTTGTCCTTTGTACTCAACAGAAGTGATCCTAGGTTTACGTTTAACCAACACTTCCTTTTTATAAATTGTTTGTGCCTCCTCTCCCCACCCACTGCTCTCTCCTGTTCTTGAGCACAAGCTGTAGCCATGGTAGGAATCCATGAACTGTCCAAGTGAATGGTAGAGGGATGGAAGGGAGGTAATCCCTTTTCTTTTTGTGAAAAGTAGCGTGATTAGTGAAAATCATAGCTAATAGTTTAATATAGAGCTTATTTTATACCAGGTACCATTTGAGGCCTTTTTAAAACAACCTTGCAACATATTCATGAGGTTGATATTTTACTGCTGCTTTTAAGTTAAATTTATTTGCTTAATTTATTAAGGATAATTTATTTTGAAAGGCAGAGAGTGAAAGATCATGTGTGTGTGAGAGCTATCTTACATCCATTGGTTCCTTCCCAAATGCCTGCATCCGTCAGGGCTGTACAGCCAAAGCCACAAGCCTGTAGTTCCTTCTGGATCTCCCACCTGAGTAGCAGGGGCCCAAGTACCTTGGTAGGCTGAAGCTGCCTTCCAGGGCAACAGTAGCAAGAAGCTGATTGGAAGCAGGGTTGGAACTTGAACCCAGGGGTTCTAATAGATGTGGGTATCCCAAGGCTGCACTTCACTGCTGGGCCAAATGGACTGTTACATTATACAGAAAGAGTCATGGAGCTCAAGTGAATCTTCTGAAGGCGACGGGACTGATTCGAGCCTGCTCAGACTCCAGGGCTCAAGATGTGCTTTGCTAATTCCGATATAAAATTGAAACTGTTTTAATGAAGCACTTAACTTTTTCCAGAAGGATAGTAAGTTAACACATGCGACATTTGCTGTTCATAAGACTGTATATTGTCACTTACGAAATTTGACTTCTTCAGGTGAGTACTCCAGGTTTATCTTCTCTTATGGTTGCAGCATATTGGACCAGCTATCCCGGAAGTTAGTTCTGTTTGGTTTAAACTGTACATTTACCACATTACTGGACAAGGACCACCATCTCTGTTACTATCTAAAGGTACACGGCTTCGAAAACTACCAGATATATTTCAGGTACATGAAATATACCCCCCTTTTTTAAAAAAATAATTACAGGTATGGAAGGTAAAAGTTGATGAACAGTGTTTTCCTATTTCCAAGTGTCACTTCTATAATTTCTTTCTCACAGGGTTATGATAGGTTACTAATAACATCTTGGGGTCATGATCCTGGAGTAGTTCCCACGTCCAATGTGCTCACAATGTTGAATGATGCTTTAACACATTCTGCCGTTTTAATTCAGGTACAGTAATCTTGCTTGATACTATCAATTTTGGATTTTATCATAAAAATTTAGTTTATCTAGGTTTGTTCTAATTTACAATCAGTTGTCAGTAATTCGGAATTTGTAGAGATGACAAGGATTCAGACAGTTGCATTTTCCAGTAGTTTTATTGGGATATAATTCATGTACTGTATGATCCACTAATTTGTATAGTTCTGTAATTCAGGGTGTTTTAGTATATTTACGCATATATGCAACCATTACAGAGGTGTACTCAGTTTAAATGTTCTTATCATCTCAGTAAGAAATCTTGCTTCCTTTAGTTATCACTGTTATTTTCATCTTTTTCTTTTGTCTTAAAAAAATGCTTACTACTTGTTGTATCGTTTGATTTGTCTATTCTGGGCATCTTGTATGCTCTCATATAATATGTGATCTTTTGTAACTGAATTATTTCACTCTGGTAGCTTGAATAGGTATTCCATTTCTTTTAGTGGCCAAATAATACTCTGTTTTCTGGATATCTTGCATTTTGTTTATCTGTTCATTAGTTGGTAGACATTTGGGTTGTTTCTACCTTTTGGTTGTTATGAATGTTGTGTACAAGTTTTTGTGTACAGGTTATCATTTTTTTGGCTCTTTATACTTAGAGACGGGATTGCTGAATCACCTGGTGACTGTGTTTATGTGTTTAAGGCAGAGGTCGGTAATGTCTGTCGCACGGGTTGTGTGGACCTGTGAAGCCATTTGGTTTGGCCCTGCTGAGTCAATCACAGATTTGACTCAAAATTATCTGTAGCAAGATAATTTTTAAATTGATAATTTTGTATGGCTTGTGAATGATAAAATCATTCAAATGTCCCTTGGCGGAAAAATGTTACCCACCATGCTTTAAGAGTCTATACCATTTTATATTCCTGCCACTGTATGAGATTATCTGACTTTTTAACTATAGCATTCCTAGTGGGTGTGAAGCAATACCTAATAATTTTGTTTTGTGTTTCCTGGTGGCAAATAATATTAAGTCTCTTTTCATATTTTTATTGTACTGTGTAACATTTTGGTGATGCTACTTAAATTTGGTTTTTATTTATAAAATGAAAATATCTACTATACAGTAGTACTATTTAATAGCTAACGGGTAGGCAGTTTATCCTCAGAGCTTGGAAGAATGAAATGAAAATTCAATGTGTAGCTCAGTTTCTGATTAGGTTCTTAAAAGATTTCATCAGTCCATTCAACTGATAATGAAAAGTTGTATGGCAACATGGACGCACAGATAAATCATGGTTCCCATCTTCAAAGGAAAGTGGCATAAACAGGTTCAGTTTTTGCTTCCTGCTGAATAGAAGCATCCGCAAGGGAAGCATTGAAGAGAAGTGTGCAGTCTAGCCTTTAGCGAGGAGTTGGGCTTAGGAAAAGCTGGGCTGCGTACCAGAGCAGAGCCAGGAGGCAGAGGGGTCAGCATGAACGACTCTGGGGAGGGAGTCTGCTGCACTAGTTCCCTGGTACAGACACGGCTTGACTCGCAGTAGTTGCCCAGTTAGCATTGGCGGAGTGGATGACTAGGAATGTGAAGTGGCACAGCAGACACTGGGGCCTTGAAGCTGTTTGCTGTTTCGGGGGATGAGCTGGAATGTGGTGCAGGAGGTCCCCATTAGAGAGGAGTTGGGGAAGCAGGCAGGATCTGGGTGCAGTGTCCTGGAATGTTGTGTTGTGGAGTTTCAACTTTAGCGACAGGTTAGAGGCAGTAATTACAGTGCACCCAACAGGCGTCTGTGTAGGGACTGTGTGGAGAATTAGCGCCTGAGGCCAAGGAGTAGCTGGGATTGTGTGCAGCAGTTAGTTAAGGAGGCAGTGACCTTGATTAAATAGTAGTGAAACTGAAAAGGAAGAAATAGATTTGAGGAACTCCACATTATAAAATTAATAGGAGTAGGCCTTTGACTTAACTTCACTAATGTATTCTGCCACTTACTAATAGAGTTGGGCAAATTTAATTTCCTTCAAAGTCAGTGTCTTTGCCTATCAACTGGAGATAAAAAGTTCCAAAAATGCCCTGTCTTTGTAAGTGTTGATGACTGAGAGGATAATCGGCACAGAATGCTTGTGATTGAGTTAGCTGTGGTCCTAGGGCCAGGAGAAGTACAGTGGGATGGATTCTTTGTTGCTGTGTATGTCTTGGGTCAGCCATTCACATCTTTGAGGTCTAGTTTTCATTACCTGTAAAACGGGCGAGGGATTTGATTATGAAAGTCTGCTGTGTAGCCAGTATTTATTGAGTCAAGCCAAGTTAGGTTTTATTTCCTGGGGTTTTTCTCTTTTTTTAAATTTAGCAAAATATGGGTAGAAAATCAATAGATGGCACATGTTTTTGAAGAGTTTGTCATGAAGTTTTGCTTTTGGTTAAAAAAGCTTCCTTTATTAGATTTTATGAGGGAGATCATCTTGCTAGAATTTTAAACATAGTACAAATTAAGATTTTGATTAAAACTAATTTATTGTAACCATCTGATTTAGGGTCAAATTGTAAATATCAATAGGATTGAAGTTGTGTCAGAGATATGTTACACTGGGTGAGTGAGCCAAGTAAATGGATATGATTTCTCTTGGATATGTCAGGGTTTGTTAAATCTCAGTGATTTGTGAATATCTTTTTTAAAAATCAAAGTTAATAAAATTCTCAGTGTTAAATTTTCCATTGTATTGCCACTGAATACATACATATGAAAAATTAAATTCTTCATGCTGTTCTTATTACAACTGCAAACCCAAATCAAACTTGGGAATTAAATATAAATAACACTTTGAGACAGAAGAAATTCAAAGGAACAAATTGAATTTGATGGAACTAAATGAGTGCAAGATGGGTAGACTAAGTTTTTTTTAAAGCTTAAATATTTGTATATGTACATGACACAAAAATAAAGCACTGTTAAAAGAAACACAGAGCAAGTTATCATTTCCCTTGCAACCCTGTCTACCCAATTGCTGTTCCTCATCTCCAAATCAGATAACCACTTATATCTTATACCAAATCCTTCCTGGTACATAAGCAAGCAATTGCACAATAATGTACCTTCTGTTTTCTATTTAGCGTTTAGAGATCTTCCCACTGTCAAGTTCATTGGAAGATGTCTTTCTTTTTCTTGCAGCTTCATTGAAACATGTACTATACTTACCTAACTGATCCTGTGTTGCAGAGATCTTGATTGTTTTCAGTTTATGATAATAATATAGCAAGAAATATTGCATTTATATTAAGTGCATATTTTGTGAGTTTTCCCACTTCATGTAATTGTGAGACTCCTCCCACTTTTCTGTCTCAAAACTGCAGCTCAGCTTTGTGCCGGTGTGCTTAACCTTGTTCAGTCTTCATTTGATTCACCTCTGAATTATTTATTAAATCACCTGCATTTTTTCATTAGCCTTATTTGCCTGATTTGAGAGAAAAAAATTGTTGAGTGTTTTGGTTGAATATTAATGTGCACTGTCCCACTAGGTGGCATTATTATTTGAATTTCAGTATTTGGAAGTGTAAATTTCCCATATATGCCTTTCTGTTTCTTTATGTTTAGGGACATGGTTTGCATGGCGTAGGAGAAACTGTCCATATACCATTTCCATTTGATGAAACAGAACTACAAGGAGGTACCTTTTGAACTATATTTATTTGACTTTTTTATTTAACATGCCAACAGTCAGGTGAACAACATGGCAGGAAATCAGTTCTTAAACATTTTAAATTCTTGATTTCATACCATTGTGTCAAAGAGAAGGCAGAAAGGTTTGAACGTAACTTTTCCCTCAAAGAACTGATGGAATAAGACCCACTTAGGACAGCTGAAAAATGTCTGTACTGGAGTGAAGACTGAATTTTCTTTCTTTCAGTTTGTTTTGTTTATTGCAAGTTTGGGAGAACACAAGTCACAAAGAAGGATTCTTTTTTCCACTTCGATGTTGCATACATTCTTTTCCAGGTGCTTTTCAAAGTGTTCAGTGGAAAGTTTGCAATGTTTTGCAGTCAGTCTTTGTGTGCACACTGCATGTGTACATATGATCTTCTAGAATGTTAATGGTTCATATTTGAATTTTATATTAAAACACTGCTTAGGTCCTAGACACTTACCTGTTTTCTTATAGTTTAAAGCACATGTGCATATCTTGTTTAGTATTTGTTTTTGTTGTGAAAGTTTATTTCTGGTATTAAAGGAAACTTGAATGCATGCAGAGTTGGTAAATCCAACCTAGTTAGAATCAAGGCAGAGGAAGCTCTGGTTAATATTGACTTTCTAAAAATGGATTGGATGAAATATGCTTAGATTTTTTGTAAAAATAAATCCATTTTTTCTTAACAGGACTTAGCTTCTGTATTGAATAGCACAACACACGTATTCAGAGGAAACATTGATTAAAATTTACCCACTTCTGTAGCATCTCAGTTTCCTGCTTCTTGCAGAGTTGCTGTCCTATGATCTAGTCAGCTGGCTCCTGGAGTCAATGTAGGGGTTTTAGAAAATAGTGAATGGTTCAGATGATTTAGCGTGGATTAGTTTGTGAAATTATTTATTAACTGTTCTTCTCAAATGTTGTGTACCACTTTACCACTTTCCTAAAGTAGGGAAAAGGAAAACTGTGAATCTCTCCTTGGTGTTCACATGGCTGGGCTGCAGAAGCTGCGTGTTTGGAGTTAAGGCTGTGCTGTTGTGATTACAGCTGAGAGGAGGGTTTCAGTTTCTTTCGTGAGGCATTTCCTCTTCTCAAAATAGCACCTATTTGGAAACATATAGCTGCCTGCAACGAAACTTTGCCATTTTCTCCTTTAATCTTTTATAGATTCTAAGGAAAAATTTTTTGCCTGATGTAGGATAGTGGTGGCAAATTCTTTAAATTCTTCAAACTTATAACATTGAATCATAAGCTAGAATTGAGATAGCCCTAGGGTAATTTGTGTGGATTAGAAAAATGAGGCATTTTCATATTTGAATATAGATCTTCCTTTGTAATTTCATATAGTTATGAGAACTTGAACTAATATCTAGATAATTTATTAGGCATGTGGTCTCAAATATATTGCTCACTTCAGTTTCAGAATAACTTCTCTAAAATTTGTAAAAATGTAATTTGTATTCAACACATTGCCTGATAGCAGCCAGCCAGTGAAGTCTTCAAGGCAGAACAGGACCTCCGACTCGGCTGCTTGCTTCACCGACAATGTGTTTTGCTGTAACAAATGCTTCCTGAGGAATGTACGTGTATTATTTCTGAACAGCATTCTTTTGCATTACCATAGATTTCTTCATTGTAATTAATCTTTATAGATTCAAGTGTAAACAGTTTTAGGTTATTTAATAAAATACGTATTTTAGTGTTCTGTGTTGTGATGTTACACAGCAGTTTACTAACACATACACACTCTTTGTTCTTAGAGTTCACTCGTGTCAATATGGGTGTTCATAAAGCATTGCAAATCTTACGGAGCAAGGTGGACTTGCAGCACTTCTGTGGATATGTCACCATGCTGAATGCTTCTAGTCAACTTGCAAATAGAAAACTCAGTGATGCGTCGGATGAAAGAGGTTGGCTGATATTGGCTTCTCTGCCTTATGATGATTGGTTTTGAGTTTAACCAGTTATCTTACTATGTATAAAAACCAGCAGAACTTTGTGAGGATGTTGAAGTCTTTAATGCTTGTTTTCTTACTGGAAGATGATTCTGCGCCATCACTTAGGTACCAATTATTCAAGTGGAGAATATGCTGAGAATGTAGCTAAAGAAGTGATGACTTGAGAGTTAAAACACAGAAGTCATGGACTTTAGCCATTTACAGTCACATCTGCAATTACAGGCTTTAGAAGTACCTTGTGAGTTAATAGTTTCAAAAGTCAAGTTGCTGTTTTAAAATTTATTTTTATAATTTAATATTTACTTTGCATTTATATGATTCCATAGGCTCAGGGATTTCCCCTCTCATCCTCCCCATTCGCTTCCCCCCTCAGTTTCCCCCTATATATATATATTTTTTTTTTAAAGATTTATTTATTTTTATTACAAAGTCAGATATACACAGAGGAGGAGAGACAGAGAGGAAGATCTTCCGTCCGATGATTCACTCCCCAAGTGAGCGCAATGGCTGGTGCTGCGTCGATCCGAAGCCGGGAACCAGGAACCTCTTCCAGGTCTCCCACGTGGGTGCAGGATCCCAAATCTTTGGGCCCTCCTCGACTGCTTTCCCAGGCCACAAGCAGGGAGCTGGCTGGGAAGTGGAGCTACTGGGATTAGAACCGGTGCCCATGTGGGATCCCGGGGCGTTCAAGGTGAGGACTTTAGCTGCTAGGCCACGCCGCCGGGCCCTCCCCCTATATTGTTATACTAGTATAATCCTTCAACCACAGTCACAAGTTTATCATTCTGTTATTTAAGTATAACATTGTAGGTATTGACAGTGTAGAAAGTCTAGCATACTATTGTCAAGATACAGTTAATAGTTTAAGCTCAACACCAGCAGCAAAGCAATGACAAACCCAGAATCTGGACCTGATGGATTCTTCTTCTGCACTTGTTAGCAAAAATGGGTGGCCAGGGCACAAGACCCAGCCTTGTCCTTGCATGTTCCATGCAAACAGGATTCAATCTCAGCTGTGTCACACAGCACCAGGACTGTGATTGTTAGAGCTGTAATATCTGGAGAAAATTACACCAGTGGGATCCAGATAGTCCTGTCTTTATTCTTGTGCCTCAGGCTGGCAGTTGCCAGTTCAGGGTACCCAGCATAGTTGGCACTTGAGTGGTAAGACCTGGGTTAGTGACCTATTGCATTCTACATTTCTGGAACTATAACTTAATTCTGTATATCCTATAAATAGCTGTGATTCCTCCTAGATAGAGAGGAAGGCCCTGTCTGTATTTGTCTGTTCCAGGTCTGCACTTGCTAGTACACAGTCCTCAACAGAACACAAAATTGTCACGTGGAACCTAGGTGTTTTACCTTCTAAGTCCTACAGCTTTGGGACTGTGAGTGATGAATCATATTTCACAGTCACCAAGATTCACCCTGAGGGATCTGAGTAAGGATCCCATGACATCCTGCAGCTCTGAGGTTCCAGCTATACCTGAGTTCACCTGCTGGGCCTGAGGAAGAACAGTTCTTAGCCACTCATTAGCATTTGCACCTCCTATATAGCAAGTCCCCAGAACTTGCTATGAGGTTGTGGGACTTGGATAAGACACCCTGTGAATCCTACATTGCTGAACAACCCTAGTGTGACTGACACCATCTCTCTGTAGACTAAAGATCCACATCTGTGAAAGCCTGCATCCAGTTCAAGATCTTACTAATACCTGCACAAATTGTTGTAGACTAGATACAGGTGGCTCAACAGACGCTGAATACTGAATGAGAAAATAAAGAGGTTACATGAACAGGCTGGCAGAATCCAAGCCAAGGCAACATATAACTGACACAATTCATTTCAACAAAAAGATCATTCTCCAGTGAAAATGATTCCAAATAGCAAAAGAAACTGAAGCGCCCTAAAAGCAGATATCAATGTAGGGACATAAAGGAAGATCAGGAAGCTAGACAATCTGGCATCTACAGAAGAGCATGGATTTCTCCAGAAAGAAATCCTTATTTGTACTGATGGAAACAATAAATGTAATCTTTGTAGGTTGAAAGATTTAGATCTATTTGCTCTAGCATCTGGGTGAGCTCTGTAGTTTCCTTGCTGAGTTTCTGTTTTGTCTGTTATGATATTAATGGGGTGTTAAGGTCCCCCACTGTTACTGCATTGGAGTCTGTTTCTCCATTTAAGTCTGTTAATATTTGTTTCACATTGCTAGGTGTCCTAACATTTGGTGCGTTTACATTTATTATGGTGATCTCTTCTTGCTGAATGGATCCTTTGATCATTATGTGGTGTCCTTCATATTTTAATATTTTCCATGTCAGAGTCTGTAGTATCTGATATAAGAATGGCTGCACCAACTAGTTTTTCCTTTCCATTAGCTTGGAAATCTTCCATTCTTTTGCTTTCAGTTTCTTCATTTCCTTGTTGGTGAGATGTGTCTCCTCTAGGCAGCAGATAGATGGATTTTGTTTTTTGATCCAGTCTGCTTAGCTGTGTCATGATTAATTGATGTGTTTAAGCATTTACATTCAGGGTTAATAAAAATAGGTAGTAATTTGGTCCTGTCATTTTAACAATGAGTTATTCCTTATTTGATTTAGTCTTCTTTTGTTTTATTGGGACACTGGCCACATTTGCCTGTGGTTTTGGTACATGCTGTTCCTTTTTCTCTGTCAAGAGAATATCTTTAAGTATCATTTGTAGGGCAGGTCTGGAAGAGACATATTCTTTGAGCTTTTCTTTGCTGTGGAAGAATTTTCTTTCATTTTCAAAGGTGAAGGAAAGTTTTGCTGGGTAAGTTATTCTGAGCTGACAATGTTTTCCTTTTAGAATTTGAAATATATCACTTCATTCTCTTCTGGCATGTAGAGTTTCCTCTGAGAGGTCAACAGTAAGTTTGATTGGGTTCCTCTGTATGTTAGTTGATTTTCTTTTCATGTGCATATTTAAAGATCTTTTCCTTGTGTTCAGCTGAAGATAATAATCAAACGATTATTACGTGTTGTAGCAAAGATAACTTTTGGTCAACCTAATGGGAGTTCTATGTCCCTCATATTCTGTTTCCCAATTCTTTCTCCAAATTAGGGATGTTTTGCTTTATTATTTTGTTGAATACATTTTTAAACCTGGCGTCTCATTCTGTACCTTCGGAAGCTCTCATAATGCTTATATTTGGCCTTTTAATAGTGTCCCTTAATTCTTGAATACTTTCCTTAGTTTGTCTCAGTTCTTCCAGCTTTTTGATTATTTCCCCATTGTTGAAGAAAACGCCTTCCAATTCTGAGTTTTTTTCCCTTCTGCTTTGCTCATTCTGTTATTGAGGCTTTCCGCTGAATTTTTAATTTGCTCCATTATGTGCTTAATTTCTGATATTTCAACATTCATTCTATTCATTGCTACTTCCTGTATAACATGTTCCTTAAATTCCTTGGACTCTGTATGTGCTTCTCATTGTTATTAAGCTTTATAACAAGTTTAAAAAAGTCTTTATCCCCCATTTCCTCAATATCTTCCAAAGTTAATTCTGAGGTTGGCAAAGGCTTTTGCTCGTTTGCAGGAGAGGCATCAGTAATATTCATTGTGCTTTTGTGTCTTCCTTTGCTCTTGGTCATTGTACTTCTGGTTAGCAGGTTCTTCTCTTTAGGGGTGATTTCTAAGTTGTATTGCCCATTGGTCTATGGGTTGATTTTACTGATTGCGTTTGGTACCCAGTTCTTCATTTGCAGTCACTTGTGCCATGGTCTCCATAACCCCAGCTCCTGGCTCACCACTCCCCACCCCCTGTGATCCCGTGCTGTGGCCACACCATTGCTTGCACAGCCTTTTCCCCTCTCTTGGTTTGAGCAGTGCCCAGGATTAGGGAGATGCCAGCTGCCCTAAGTGACTGGGTTGTTAGCAGTATTAGTCTTGCTGGAACCTGTGGCTGTTAGGTCTGGGGACTAGCTGGATCTGTCTAGTGTGAAACTTGTAGGATGCCAAGGTGGTGCTGTTTGCCCTGTGGGACCAGAACAATGTGTCAAGCTGGAAATGAGTTCACTCCTGGCTTAACACATGTGCAGCTTGCTGTTGTTTTTCCAGCTCCCACAGCCTTTTCCTCAGTACGTAGAATGGCACCCAGTGTAGCACTGATAGGGGTTTGATTCATGAGATCCACCCTGCTCCTGCACCTGCCTGCTTGAGGTCTGCTGCTTGTCTCTGCTCCTGATTGAAGCAGGAAGTGAATTCGGGTTTACTTCCTGAGCTCCCGGCGAACTCCCTTCTCACCTAGTTACTGGTGGAGCTCTGATCCCCGATCACTGACTGCAGCTGGGGTATCCAGTCAGTACACTATTGTGCCATCTGTGTTGCTTCCCTGTGTCTGCAGGTCTCCAGGTGTTCCTCTGCTGTTGGTCCGTCCTCTCTTATTTCCCAGGATCGCACCATCTCCTCTTTACCCTGGCTCATGATTCTCTGGCTGTTTAAATGTGTCCTTACTCTGCCATCCTGTTTTTTTCTTTTTTTTTTACATTAAGTTTCTTTGTGTAAAAATGTTTTCAAATAGAACAGTAGTTTCTGTTTTGGAGCTTTTCTGTTTCTGTCAAAGGTACCATTGTCTCACCTGTGTCTAAAATCTTAACTTTTTTCTAGTTCTCTTTTTGTCCAGTTAATTCCCAAGTCTTATAAATTAGGTTTTGTTTCTTGCCATTTTTAATTCTCTTTAAAAATTCTGTATGTGTGATATTGTCTGATCTTGACACCTTAAAGTTGCATTATTGCAAACATTTTCTGTTTAGTTTTCCTGACTTGCCCTTTCTAGATACAATCTATTCTGAAGTTTCCTTGCATACTTTTATTTTTAATTTAAAAACATGTTTTCAAGATGCCAAAATTTCTGGGGTGCGTTTTCCTGAGAAGAGAGCTCTGACTTAGGCAATCATTTCAAAGCCTGTCTACTACAGCTTTTGTTTGTTCCATGAACACTTATAGAATAGCTGCTCAGGAGCTAGAGATGAATAATAATCTGAAGTAACTCAAGAAAGGGAGACAGACAAGTGATTAGTATACAGTGTAGAGTTAGAGGCAGCAGACCTCTTAGAACAGGTGAAACTAGGTCTGGCCATTGAAATTGAAGTCTCAGCAAGACAAAGAAGATTGGTGTTTTTAGAAGAAGGCAGCCTTTGGAGGGAAATAAAAACAAAGCAAAACAAAACAAGAACAGAGTAACTTATCTTGGGCCAAAATAAAGGATTTGTTTTACAGTTATTTTACAATTATTGAAGGTGAGATTAGAGAAATAGTAAAATTTAGGAGATCTTAAAGGATTTTATGTGCTGAAACCTGTGAGAGGTAAAACTGACTTTGAAGCGTAGTAATGTTAGTAGATTGCTTATTTCCACAAACATAGACTGTAGTTCTGGTTTTTAAATTGAATTTTTTTCAGCCAACATTTCTCAAACTCAGTAGTGTTTGCATTTTGTGCTGGAGAATTCTTGGTTGAGGGGACCCTCCTATCTCTGCATGGTGGGATGTTGAGCATCCATAGATACCAGGAGCATCCCTATCTCCAGCCACCGCCAAACGAATTTTGGGGGATAAAATTGCTTTCTTGTTAGAATCAACACTTTAGCTTAATTTATTTATTCTTTTTTTGCATTATCATTCTTGCCTGAGGTCCTTTTTATGTTATAACTGATTTATTGACAACTCCTGATGACTACTAGAACCCTGATATTATTTATGTTCTTATTAAAAGGAGAACCTGATTTAGCTTCTGGCTCAGATGTAAATGGGAGTACAGAGTCATTTGAAATGGTCATTGAGGAAGCAACTGCAGATTCGGCCACAAAACAAACTTCTGGTAAAGTGTTAAAGATTTTTTGCAATATTGTTAAGCTATTTTCTGACATTTCACTTTTCTGTTAGGTTATTTATGTGCTGTTTTCCTGCTCTTAATATCCATAATAGGATTTTTAGATTTTCTAGGGGACAGTTTTTATGTTTAGAATAACAATTCAGGTACAGTCATGTATCACGTAACATCACATGTACTTTGAGACATAAATCCATTAATGATCTCAGTGTGTGACTGTCATAGAGTACTTAAACAATTACAGATTGCCAAGGTGTCTCTCTCTCTCTTTTTTTTTTTTTTGTTTGGTTTTCCAATTTTATTGTTAATATGGTGGACTTCATTAGTTAGCATTAAGTTCTTTAACAAACTTTATATTTTTTTGAACAAATACAATTTTATCAATTGGTCCTATACTTTTTTTTTTATTTTGTTTTATGGCACAGTTTCATAGGCTCTGGGAGTCCCCCAACCCCTCCCAATGCCCTCCTTGCATGTTGGATTCCTCCACATTGTTGCAGTAGTACAGTTCAAATCCAGTCATAATTCCTTCATTGCAAGCCTGTACCATGCATAGAGTCCAGCTTATTGTCCAGATAAATTCAACAGTTTTTTGGGGAGACCATCCCTGGTCTGAAGGTAGAGCTGGCAGAATATCATCCCGATCAATGAAAAGCCACAGCATAACATCAACAACAATTTCCAACATTATGGAGTTATTGACATGGTATTGAGTGACCGATATGTTAGAAAATGCAAGTTCTTAACCACATCCTGTGACTACTTCATTGTCATCTCATTTTAGTTTATATACAGAACCGGCTGCTATACACCTTAGAATGGTTGTAAGGTGCTATTCAGCTGTCTCATGGCTATTTCATTTTTATATTTAGCAGTTTATAGTGTTGAAGCATGATTTTTACTGAACTTGGCAAATTTTAGGATAGTCCAAACCAGCTTATAACTCTAAGGTTAACGATTGAGGCGCAGAACAGTTTTAGGAGGGGCGTGCAGAGAAATCTTCAATACCTTAGTGAGGAGTAATTAGTCTTTGTGTCCTACTTAGTAAGGTATATGGGAGTCCAAGCTGACCATTTCCTGTCTGGTTCTAAGCTTTCCTTCCTATCTGATCTCATTTATTTTGGGCGTGGGCCTCTGGCGCAACCCTGATGGTCATTGCAAAATAGGGTGGGGATCCAAAGTTGAAACTAAGTAAGGACCAGAGAAAGCTCCTCTCCCGAGTCCTGAAGGAAGTTTATTGTTCTGTTTCTGAGGACCACTCAGGTCTCTCAGCTGTTGTTCCGATGACATTAGATCCTGTGAGCAAGGATCTGGACTTCTTCCATCCTGTGTGGGAGATCCAATAGGGAGTGGATGACCTCAGAGTTCTCGGCCTACGAGGGCACTCCAGTTCCCCGTGGTCTCCTTGGCAGTTGGGATACAGTCCTTGGGGCCCATACTGATAGTCCTTGGTGAGGATCCGGGAGTCTCCATGGTTGGGATACAAGCCTCCTCCTGTCCTCCTGCTCCACTCTGGGGTACCCCCTGCTCTGTGCATATGATCTCCTGTTAAGAGGTTGTCAGGATCACTCTTGATTCCTCCTGTATGTCTTTATAATTTTGCTAATGTCTAATACTGATTCGAGTCTGTTGTCTATGAGTTACCTGCTATATTCTTGATAGGTTATACTTCACGTCTTCCTCACACATTCTAAGAAGGTGGAAGATTTCTCTGTTCTCCCAACCCGTTATGGGGTAACATAGGACATTAAAAGTACACTTTTAATGTCACTATCTCTTATATGGACCTTTGTTATTCAGTTTACTGTTGCCAGGCCTTTTTTAAGTGTCCCATAGCTGAGTTGTAAAATTATGACTTACGGCTTAAATTTTATTATCCCTGAACTAAATGTTTTGATTTTTTTCATTGTACAGATGTCTTGCAGTACCCTTTTTTGAAGAGATGATGACTTTTTAAATGCTTTATGAGAGCTGTGTACCTTCTCAGTACATGTATGCTCTCAAAAACTATCCTTCCTCAAATATGACTTGAGTCTTTCAGTCCACTTTACCTTCGAAGCTACTGATGGGCATCACTGGGAATCGGCTTTGGAAACCCTTGTCAGTCATGAAGTATGTGCAATTGAAAATACAGATTGCTCTTTCCTTTTTCAGGTGTTGCAACAGAGGCAGACTGGGTTCCTCTTGAGCTGTGCTTTGGAATTCCCCTGTTCAGTTCTGAGTTAAACCGGAAGGTCTGTAGGAAAATTGCGACACATGGCCTTTGCAGAAAAGAGAGGTGAGTCCTGGTCCTCTTGTCTGCTGGGTCTCTGAGATGTCAGTGAATAGTTACTGTGTCTGGCTTCCTTGCATTGTACACATGAACATAGTGCTCACCCTGTGTATATTACTGCTTAAATAAAAATTGCTAGTTTAAGGTTTTGTTGAATTTTTTGAAGTACAACTTTAATAGAGCAGACATTAGGCATAAGCAGAGATTTTAGAATGCACGTGTTTTGGTTAATTATGTATTTGCTTAGTTACCCTGATTTTGGTAAGGGTGTGATGAAATTGTGTGTTCATGAGTATAGGCCTTTTTGAAATATATAATTGTTCATAGGAAATTTCTTTGATGTAGGTCTTTCTTCATATCATGCCCTGAGTATTACTAATAGAAATTATCTCTTGTGAAATTATGGCATCTTCTCTTCTCTTTTACATTTTCTGAGATGAACATTAGTGCCTTTAGAGAGGATGTGTAGGATTTCTTTCCTGTGCCAACTGTTACCCTTTGGGAGTGGCTGCTAAGAAGGAATGCTGTAAGGTTCTTAGGCAAGCTGGGGTAGCAAGAAAGAGCATCACTGAATCTTGACTGTTACAGATGGTGGCTTGGAGGAGTGATATCCACACATTGCCTTAACTTCTTGGTTTAGGACAGAACTGGGAAACAAATCATTTGTTGAACTGACTTGTTGTAGTTCCTTTGGGTATCCTGCATGGATGGCAGGGGTCCCCAACTACTTGGACCACTTTCCTGCTGTTTCCTGGGCACATTAACAGGGAGCTGGATCAGAAGTGGAGCAGACAGGACTTGAACTAATGTGCCTAGAGAATGCTGCTGTCCCAGGTGGCTGCTGAATGTGCTGTCACAACACCATCTTCTAAAAGACCTCAATGAATTTATTTCTCCCTGTTATTAAAATGGACAAAAGTTTCAGTGATAGAAAATATCGTAGTTTTCAAAAGTTGTTTATGTGATTAATTATGTTGTGTGTATGTTTAGCTTACTAAAAGTAAATTGTCGTAAGAGATTAGTTTTCGTCATTATATTTACTTTAAACTTTTTCTTTCCCATTTTTTTTAGCCTTCAAAATCTCTTACATTCCAGTAGAAAACTCTCTTTACAAGTCCTTAACTTCGTCCACTCATTCCAGGTAACAGAAACCAAGAAATCCAAATGGTATTTGTGTAGAGCTTTATGGTGCAAAGCACTTCTCTTTGTGCTTGAGTCTCTGTGCCAACCAGATATGCAGTAAGCAGTAACCTTATTACATGAATGAAGGCTTTGGGGTTCTAGGGATAGATTGACTTGAACTTTTCACTTGCCAGACTTCAGGGACTAAAGTTTGAACTCTTTGTGCTGTGCTAGTGCTTCATTCTGCACAACTGTATTGCTGTGGGTAGTGCACTGTGCTAGGCACTGGGACGGGGGCCGATTCACTTCCTGTTACATCTGTGATAGGATCAGTGCAGTGATCCTCCACTGTGCAGAGGGGCGTGTAAGCCGAGGCAGCACACGACCCTTTTGTCATTTACCCAAGGAAAGAGAAGGCTTGATTCGTAAATAATATCTTAACATGGAAAAAATATATTTTATTTCAAAGAGAGGAGCGATCTCCCGGCTGCTGGTTTGCTCCTGACTGAGGCTGGGTCAGACTGAGGCGAGGAGCTGGGAACTCGGTGCAAGTCACCCATGTAGAGGGCAAGGTCACCAACTCCTTGGGGCAGCGCCTCTTACTTCCCAGGTAGCTCATTAGCAGGAAGCTGTGGTCAGGAGACAGATATAGGCCCAACTACTCTGTCAGGGTATGTGGGCATCTCAGGAAGCATCTTCATTGCTAAAGCAAATAGAATATTTCTGTTCAGAATGTCTGATCCAACATTGTGCAGTCAGCATTTGGAGTTTTGTCTCATTCATTGATTGGATAAAAACTGGAGTCCGTCATGTGTCAGGCCCTTGGCTGGGTGCTAGGAAGACAGCAGTGTGTAAGGCATAGAGGGGAGCTTATAGTATTCTGTGAGACAGCAATCAAACACTGAAATATAGAAGTAATTACAGATTTCATTGTGATGTAATCCAAAGGTAAATCTCATCTGAATAGCTAGGAGGTAATATTTAAGCCAAACCTAAGAAATGGAAAGGAATATTCTGGGCAGGACCTAGCAGTGCAGAAGGCCAGTGTCAGGAAGGTACTCAGTGTAATGAAATAAAGATACCAGTGGGCAGTGCCAAGAGGCAAGTGCTGAAGAGGAGGACAGGGCTGTGGGGTACCAGGCCTTTGGGAGTACGTTGCAGAGTTGCTTTGCTGAATGAAAAGAAAAACTACTAAAATTTTAAACAAGGAAAAGACCTTGTTTCCAATTTTTTTAGAAATAGGAGCTTCTGGACCCAGCACGGTAGCCTAGTGGCTAAAATTCTCACCTTGCATATGCTGAGATCCCATATGAGCACTGGTTCCTGTCCCGGCTGTTCCACTTTCTATCCAGCTCCCTGCTTGTGGCCTGGGAAAGCAGTCAAGGACAGCCCAAAGCCTTGGGACACTGCACTTGCGTGTGGGAGACCTGGAAGAAACTCCCGGCTCCTGACTTCGGATCGGCTGTTGTGACTACTTGGGGAGTGAACCAGTGGTTGGAAGATCTCTGTCTCTCCTCTCTGACTTTCTAATAAAAATAAATAAACCTGGAAAAAAAATAAGAGCTCTTGTTTGGAGGACAGCTGGAAAGTGGCAGAGGCAGTCAGAGGGCCGGGCTGTTTCCTGTGAAGTGAGGGACTAGGACTGAGTACTAATTTTTCATTAAGAGCTTTTTTTCTCTTCTTTGCATATACACTATTATATCAACAAATTGAATCATAAAAATGCATGAAATGATTATTTTAGAAAGATGCTGTAAGTAGACCAATTCTAGAACTTTGTGCCCATACTCCAATGTACTTTGGAGCGAGTACCTGACTTTGGAGGCCATTGGCCTTTACCATGGTAAACTATTTGTGGTGTATTCTGGAAACTGATTAACAAATCTTGTTGGTGAATTAAATGCGAGGAATAGATTGGGGATGTCGGGCCCGGCATGATGGCTTAGTGGCTAACTATTTACCTTGCAAGCACCGGGATTCCATATAGGCATGTCTGGTTGTTCCATTTCCCATCCAGCGCCCTGCTTGTGGCCTGGGAAAGCAGTGGAGGATGACCCAAAGCCTTGGGACCCTGCACCTGCTTGGGAGACCAGTTCTAAGGAGACTTCTGTTCTGAGGATGCGGATCTGAGCAGCCTGTTTGGGTGGATGCTTGTTCTAAGTGTTGTGGCGGACTTTTCAGGGGTGTCTCATGTCGGTTAATACTTGAGATAGTTCTAGTCTTCTAAAAAACTAATCTTTTCTTTATTCCACAGCCTCGTAACACATTATTTCTGTCTCTCAAAATGCTCACTGTACTCTGACCAGTGTTACTTGTCCTCGTATGCCTACCTGCCATGGATTATTTGGGGCTTGGGATGTCAATCTTCGGATCTCCTAGAGTGTTTTGATTTCATAAGCATTTCTTGGTGATCAAGGTCATATTGCTCATTAGGAAAAGTGTATGCATTTGATTTGGTTGGGTGGTTTTAGTAAAACAACATGGAATATTTCTCATTTCTCTTTTAGGAAGGTGCTTCAGCGTTGGATACTCAAACAGAGCCCAGTTTTTCGAGTTTGATGTCTCAGTCATCCTGTGCTGATACAGGAGTTCCACTTCCTGCAAAAAACTTAGTATTTCAGGATGGCATCTTATCAGAATGGAGTGGGCGGTCCCCTTCCTCCCTTCTGCTCGCCAGTCTCCATTTGCAGTAATTTGGTTTCACCATTTGTGGCTCACCTTTCGGCCTTGTTTCCCTTTCTGGCGTTAGCTTCAGAGTGTCAGCTGGTAAAAAGCGTCGTGCAGCTGCAGTGCAGTTTCTGCTCACTTGACACGAGAAGTTGGGGAACGTGTTCCTGTTCGCTGACATTTTGTTCATTGTTGCACCTCTCACCACGACAAAGTGCTTTTTAGCAGCCAGCACTGTATTTTTTACCTTGAGACAATCTGCATTTCTTTTATAAAACTACAAATATACTTTATAGGCTTTATGATGACTGTTACGTTTTTAAACAGTCACTATGAATATTGCAATGGTAATTTTATATGTTAATCAAACATAGATCTTGTTTAATTTTATATTTTGTTACCTGCCCTTTCGGGGATCAAAGGAAGAGATGGAACTCTTCCTATGCAAAGGCTTTGGGGTCCTTATATATGATAATAAAACCATCAAACTCAGACATGCAGTACTGCGGGAGCGGGTGGGGGGTGTTTGTCAGTGACAGAACGGCCGACCGTTGTGCAGGGTATGTCAATGAGAGTAGTTACATAGAACATCACCTCACTTTCTAAGGTATTAACTCAGACCGTGGCTATTATTGACATCTGATGAGACGCTTTGGAAAACATGGTATTTTTAAACAATGTTTGTATGTGGACTTCTGTTGTCACTCACTTTGGGCTTTATATTTTCATAGAGTCTATAAGGAAGAATGGAATTCATTTTCCACTCTTGGTTCTATAGCTGTCGTGTGTCTTCACCCTCATTTGTTTGTAGCCTCACCAGGGAACTGTTACAGCAGTTGAATCTGATGTTTAGGTTAGAATTACAAATGAGAAGCAGTAAGGCCGTGTCTTCGGATCAGAATCTGATCTGAAGTATGAAACCTGGCTTGAAGACTTATTCTTAAGCAGTCTGGATCTTAAATCTATTTGAAAGGAAATGATAAAAATTGAATTATTTCAAAGCATTTCTTAAGTCATTGATTTTTTTAATATCTTAAATGTTAATTAGAACAATTGCAGTCACTTTTTAGACTTTTCAAGTTACCTTCCTTGGGAAGTTTGTGCAATGCTATAATTCAGTTTAGCTCCTCTTGTAGGGTAATGGTTTGCTAGTTTTAAAAGTTTAACTGATCAAACAACATGTATTTAAAATGTGTAAGGCACTAAACAATTTGAGAATGTTATTATCTAGCCGTTTTTGCTGAGAATTTTTGGTATTTACAGAAATGGTATTTGTGTATTTAACATGCTTCTGGAAATACATGCCTTTCTTAAAACCATTAGCATAACCATGCATTCGATGGCCTGTCTGCAGAATTGAGTATTTTGGACCAGGCTACCTGTGGCACAGCTCGTGCTGTGTTTGGGCTTGAAGACAGTGAGCTTTGTTTTTCTACTTTATTCCATAGAAGGTAGAAACTATGTGTATGTTGTTTGTCTATAAAAAGATAAATGCATATTAATATTAAAATAATTTCTTACGACTGTGAATCACTCATTTATTTTTCCAGTAATTGATATTGTACATTCCTAGTGCTATTAGGTATGTATGTAATATGTATGTATGTATGTATGTGACTTTTGTAGGTTTTCAACTGAAAATTGTAATTATTTCTTTGATCAAGGCTCTTCAATCTCATTTTAATTTGCTTTATTTGAATTGTCTGCAGCCTATTTATTAACAATATAGCTATCTGTCATGATATGTCCACTAGTAAAGAGCTGACCATAGGTGCTTGTTGGCAGTGAATGGTGAGTTTAAAGCTTAAACTGTAAGAGTGAGTTGCTGCTACATTTCTTTTGAGAGAGAATCGAGGAGGAAGTCGAACCTAATGCTGATCATGGACTTAGGGGACTTGCTGAGAAAGCGGAGTCCACGCTGGCTTCCGGGGTTGCACAAGGACGCGGGGATCATCTGAGTCCAGCTGAAGGCCTCCGTACTCTCCAGCTGTTAACAAAGGCCAGGAAGCTCATGTTGGGTGGGGCTTCGCTGTGTGAATTGGGCTTTGTGTCTTTTGTACATTAACTCGTGGAAAACATACACCTCATACATCCCCCAGCGTGACCTAATTCAACAGAAAAAGTCAAATTGAGGATATTAAACTTGGTTAATTGCCAGAAAAGATCCCTGATAGCAAAATTGGCTGATGCTGAGTTCCATTTGTCTCTGCTGCGTCTCTTCCTCCCCTGCGCTCCTAATACAGCTTACACTGTGGCAAACGTTTTGTAGCAACCAAGAGAAGAAAGAAAGATTGAAAAGGGCACACTTACAGAATCTAATGTGGTACACTTTCACCTCTCAAGAAATGAGTTTAAAGAAATGTAGTTTTTACATCGTTGAAAATAGCACCATCTGATATCTTTCGTTGATTGCCTTTCTTTTGTTTAATATGTAATCAGATGATTTTGTATTTGTTTTTTTGGGGGGGCTATCCTGATTTATTTGATATTTTCAGTTTTCTCTGTATTTTCTGTTTCTTTTTTATGTTTAGTGTTTCAAATACAGTTTGTATTAAAAACTTTTCAAAGTACCAAAACTGTAATACGTATAGTGGATTGTTTTCTGTTATGATGTTAATATTATACAACGAAATGTATAAAGTGTTGTCAATTTAATTATTGACACATATAACATGTTTACAAATAAACTGGTGTTGATCAAGTTACTGCAAAAATGTGGTATAGTCTTCTGAAAGTTCTCTAAAATTTTTAAAATGCAGCCTTTTTAAAGAGGAGAAATAATTTTATTTTGCAACAGCTTGAGATTTACAGAAAAGTTGCGGAGACAGTCAGAGGTGTTCTGTATAGCCTTCACCTAGTTCCCTCTAATGTTAGCACCTCAGGCGAACTCGGGCATGAGGGCTGGTCCTCGGAACTTAGCACGGGCAGAATACAGTCTGCCAGGCAGCCAACTTCACTAAAGGCTTTTGCCAGTGGTGCCACTGTAATGTTGTGGGTCCCAGGCCAGGACACCCCTTGTTCTTGGTCGCCAGTGCCCCATTAGTGTCCTTCTGTTATGACAGTCCTGTGCAATCTCCATGCCGGTGGCACCATGAGGAGTGCTACTCAGTGGTGTAGGATGCTCCTCTGAGTGGGCCCATGGCATGTTCCCAGGACCTGAGCTGAGGCTGTGCCTTCCTGGGAAGGGTGTGTGCTCTTTGCGTGTCACGTCACTGAGCACTTGCTGTCACTGTTGCTGAGGGTGCGCTTTCCATCACCCGTGGGCCTACGTCCTTCCTCTGCCATTAGACTCTGTGCTTTGGAGGAGAGTCACTAAGTGAAGCCCACACTCGAGGAAAATTTAACTTCGGAACCCAGAAGGAAGATCTACATACATCTATTACTTAGGGTTATTTAAAGAAAAATTGTTCCGCTCTCTCAAATTCTAGTTTTATTTGGTCAATTTTACTAGTCTGAGCTCATAGCCGTTTATTTTGTCCTTTAGGTTAAAATGTCATCCTGTTTATGGTGTTGTGGAGCACGGTTCAGCTTTGGCCTCTGGGGGTGGTGATGTTGACTCCTAACTTCTGACATGCTGTCATCTTACTAACACTGCCTTCTTCCCTTCTGCCACCACACGTATTATTTGGCCTACAATCAGCCATTTCTCCAAGGAGAGCTTTAGTTGCTTTTGCCAGAGAATGGTATTTAGAACCAAGATCTGGCTGTTGGATATGCTTGCTGCTGTTGGAGTATCACTGCCTACAGGCCTTCTTGGTGAACCGAGCTAAGAGATGAAAGTTGTGTACTAGCCAATATATAGATGTGTGTGTGTGTCAGTATTGCAAGATGTTAGACCTGAAATTACACCGACTATTAGCTGGCAGCCCTTTCTTATTTGTAACTTCTCCAACAGTGAAAAACTTGACTTCTTTCAGCTATACTTAGTAAGCTTATTTGTTTGGCCCTGGTGTACTTAGTGGTTTACATCTTTAAAGTTGTACCCCTGTGAGAAACACATGCGGCAGCTGGAGCACAGAATTTCATTTCTCTAATTTCTTATGACATCAGTTGACTTGATCCCTCAAAGTTCTAAGCCCCCAGTGGTCAGTGTTAAGCAACGCCTCCTGCTTTTCTGTTTAAAGCTTGCGTCAGTTTCTGGTGCAGGCTGTGCTCCTCCAGTGGGTGGCAGTATTTCACTTTCTAACCCTCATTTCCACTAGGGCCCGCTCAGCTTGCAAAAAGCACAGATTTACTCCAGCAAGAGGGCGCAGAACGCCTTTATATTTCCACACTCTGATCTTCCTTGCAAAGTCTCGCCAACCTGTCTGTTGAGCGAGCTTGGCAATGCTTTCCTAGAACTCCTGGACATACCACCAGAGGTGGAGGATGATTGTATTTGAAGGGGAGAGGGTCTTAGGCTACAGAGTTCGTGCTGTGAGACATCAGGATCAGGCTCCAAAAGCTGCCTGAATGGGTCTGGAGAGCCAGACTGCCACAAGACCACTTTGGGCCTCCTCCTCCTCCCTGATTCATCTGGGAATCACTTATCTTTTTCCCTAGCCTTGTCTTATAGATCTGCCACTTAGAGGAGATCTGATGGAGATGCTTGGGGAATCCTTTGTCAAAGACACAGTCCCTGCTGTGAGCACAAGAATCAAGGCAAGCAGCTCCCCAAATCAGGCCAGGACACAGTACCTGCTGGCATAGATGTGTGCCATATCTGGAGTCCGGCCTGGTTGGCCTAGTTTATAACATCTGCTGGAATATCTGAGAACCAGTTCAGGGTGCAGGAGGGGCCTCAGCACCAGCTAATTCAAACTGGGGTCAGGACTGCGAACTGGCTGGAACAGGCTAGGCTGCAGCACCCACCAGCATGAGCTGGAACTGGGGGCAGGCTAGACTGAGGCAGGCTGAAGCACCTGCTGGTGGGATGCTGAGGTGAGGCAAGCCATGCCAGTCTGCAGGTAGTGGTGCCTTGTTTGTGAGCCCTGCTGGCAGGGGATCCTGTGGAGCCTGCCTGTGAAGGGGTTGCTGGACTTGTGAGCCCCAGGGGTGGGGGATCTGGTGGGGCCCAGATCTTCTGGCCCAGGTCCTTGGGTTTGCCTGCGTGATGGGTGCCAAGTCTATGAGCCCTGGGGTTGGGAGGTTTGGCGGCGCCTGGCTCGGGACCTTGGGTCCACTTGTGAGGGGGACGCTGGGTTTGTGAGCAGGCGGGGGTTGGGGGGACTGGTGGGGCTCAACTTTGAGAACTGGTCCTCGCCAGTGGAAAAGACAGAGTAGTGGCTAGCAGGCCCTGATTCACATGGAGCATATGGCTGCCCACTGGGGCCTGCAGGAACATCTGGTACCAGAGCAGAGGAAGAATAGAGCAAATTGGACTACTGCACCAGCAAAACGAAGACAGCAGATATCTGGGTGAATGGAAACTCTAATGTTGACTGTCAGTCAATGGACATGGAAGGGGTTCCTCACCCATGAATTGACCAGAACGAGAGCATTACGGAACTGTTGAAGCCACCTGGGTAGAACCCTTGGAGCATGTGCCACATCTGTATCACATGCCTTCTATGAATATGCTACCTCCTCCACCTGTTGGGCTATGCTTTATGGAATCACAGAAATTCAGCTCAGGGGAGGATGATCCGAAGGTACTTTGGGGTTCCTTGGTTATGGTCTCTGGCTGGCAAGGACTCTTGATTCTTAGATGATTGCACACCCTGGGGGTATTGTCAGTTTTAGAGAGGAGGTTGGTTCCTGCCTGCGAGGAACTGGTGGTCTACTGGGAGGCTTCTCCCTGGAGGGACTAAGAAGGGAAAATACTGTTCCAGTAATGCCAAAAGCGGTGATTTCTCCAGCACGGACTTGGACCACTTCTTTGCACGTAGCTAGTGAAGATCTGCATTATGATTCATAATTGCATTAACCCAGGGCTTGGGTAGTCCAAATTTGCCCTGGGACCCCATCACCTCTCCACTGTTGGGTCTCTGTGAGAACGATCTATAACAAGCAGCAACAACGCGCCAAGTTCTTGGGAGCTGCCAAGGTCATGTGGTGCCCCCTCCCCAGCCGAGTGCAGATTCGGTTCAGCCTGGGCTACAGGATCTGGCTTAGGTAGGAGGTCTGAGATCCCTAGTTTAGATCTTCCCTAAGCCCAGGAGGACAAAGAGGAGAGGGAAGAAGGGCAGTGTGGCCACAATGACCCTGAGGAAGCAAGCCATGAGTGCATCAGTTTGCTGGGAAAATGGCAGCTGGAAGATGAGGAGTTCCAGAGACCTGCAAGGATGCTTGAACAAGTTCATGGAAATATGGAATTAGAAGATATGTTTATTTGAGGACATGTTTTTTCTTTTGAGATCCATGGATAGGATTTTTTTAAAAAACGCATTTTCCTTGAAAGTTTGGCAGACCCCTGTGTGTGTGGATTTTAAAGGTTCTTTTGCACTCAACAAAGTTTGTATTTTAGTTTCATTTTTCGTGAAATTTTGGCAGCAAGCAGCCCTCTCTGTTCTTGGATCCTTTCTTATCCTGGAGTTGGTAGAGGCTTGTGTGAGGGGATACTGCAGAGCCTCCCACCTTCCGGTCCTTACAATTCTGCATCTTTAGAACTGTTCCTCCTGCCTATCATAGAGGAGACTCCGCCCACCCTTGGTGCTGCGGATTGCTAGGCACACATGCATGGGGAGCCCTTGCATTCATTCTCTTCTCTTCCTAGAACTTTCTCCCCTCAACTGTCCCCAGCCTTGTTTCCCTACTCAGGTTTTCTCTAAACTAAATGTTACTGTGTTGGGTTGAGCAGTAGTCCCTTCAAGCTTCACGCTCACCTGCAACCTCTGAATGTGGTCTGGTTTGGAAAGTTGATTTTGTAGATGTGGTTGGCTCTGATGGGGTCACCCTGCAGTAGGAGTGTGCCCTTACAGAAAAGGAGCCTCTCAGAGACAGAGACGAGCCTGTATGTGATGCTAGGGGCAGGGCTTGCAATCACTCTGCTGCAAGCCAAGGAAGGCCATGGAGTAGGGCAACACCAGCAGCGTGGAACAGATTCTCCTGCCAAGCCTCCAGGAGAGACCAGCTGTGCTGACACTGGGCTTTGACTGTGTGGCCTCATGGACTTTTAGACAATCAGTGTCTGTCGTTTTGAGCCACCTGGTTGTGGTGCTTTGTTCAGCGGTCCTAGGAAACCAGATCTCTGGGAATGATCCCTTGCCTGCAGTCAAGTTCCACCTGCCCTGCCACTCCTCCTCTGCACTTGTCACCCCCTTACAGTGTGTGTTTTACTCTGTTGTCTTGTTTTCTCCCTCTTCTTCCGAGATAAGCCCCAGGAGGCCAAAGACGTCTGTATCTTTTGTTCGGTACAGCACCTAGAACAGTCCATGGAAGACACTAGGGTCTGAGTAATTATTTGTGAATGGAATACTGAAGGAATTATTTCTGTTTCCAATTTCTTGTGATTCTGGACATCATGTTTTCTATCATGGTATTGTTGGCAGTAAATGGGACAATCCCATCAGTCCAACAGAAACGATTTAAATTAAAAAAAAAAAAGTTAAATCAGGGGCTGTGATGTGTACCTGGAGAGAGTTCTCTGGTCTGGCAGTGACCTTGGCAGACTGCTAAAGTTTGACCCCTTCCTGTCATTGTGTGCCCTGTCTGCTGGTCTTAGACTCCAGATCTTTCTTTAGGGTTGAGCTGCGGGTCCTGATTCTGTAAGTCCCATCAGCTCTGTGTTTGACTTGCTTTGATTATTTCTGTGGTACAGGATGGATGGCAGTCACCGAAAATGCCTCTTGTTTGTTGTAGAAGCACATGAGAGAATCTGTTTTGCCCAATGCAACAATCCAGAATAGGGCAGTCATATCAACCATTGTCTGGGCGTCTAGGATCAGTGGGTACCTGGGATTGGATTGGCAGTTGGCATTGAACCAATGACTGGCATTGTCAACAGGTCCAGAGGCTGAGAGCAGTGATAATATCTGTTGCAGGCATGACTGGGGAAAAGCCAGGTTGCCAGCAACAGTAGTGAGGTCGGCCTCTTCACTAAATGATAGAAGCTTAATGCATATTCAGTGGGACAGCTGGGAAGGCTGCATGGGACAGCTGGAGGAGAATGCGCATAAAGATTCGGGCTGACATGGAGGTCAAGGGGACCACTGGATTGAGACCATCCCAGCTGAGGCCCACACAGTGACTAAGGAGCTAAGAGGAGCAGACACAGGTAGTGGAGAGGAGAGAGGTAGGTGTATAAAGAAAGATCACAAACCTTGATATGATGATGGTTTTTGTTACTGGTTGCTGTCCTTATTTTCCTTGAACTTGCCCTTCTGGTTCTTGCAGCTCTTTTCCAATTCTCTAAGATATTCTGCATCATTCCAATGAGGCTCTTTTTTGGCTCCAGCTTTTGAATTGGGTCCAAGTCTCTTAGAGGGCTCTGGTGAATACTGTAGCAGTGTGGAAGGGGAAACAGAGAGAGGGGTTCGCCTGGGCCACCAGTCCTCTATTTGAAGTATTGTCCTAATTCAGGTTACTCCCCTGGGAAACCGACTGTGTTGTCACCAATATCCTTTTTTGAAAAAAAAAAAAAGATTTATTTTATTTATTCAAGCAGTGATGGGCATGTGATAGTATGTAATGAACCATGACTCCAGATGTGTTTAGAATGCCGTTTTTTTAAACAGTGTAACCTTTGACAAGTCTTGGCCCTTTTGCATTTAAGTTATTTGATCTATAACGAACAGTAGAAATCCTCAGGACTGTTTGAAGAATTTAGTGCAATAACAATTTCAAATACCTAGCTCAATATCTGGCTTAGCATACTTAATATGTGAATACTTACTGCCTTTCCCTTTTGAAAGGAATTGCTGAGTTGGTCATACTGATATACAGTCAATTCAGTCAATGGATTGATTAACAGTGAGTCAATTAATCAGTATCCAAACAATAAAATAACTTTGAGCCATCTCTCCATAATGATCTCGCTCAATTTTCCTACTTAGAAGTGACCATGGAGGTATTAACACCACCACCACCTGGTCTCCAAGCCACAGGTAGTTCCATTCTTTGGAACCACTGTTGTTTATTTTAATTGATTCAAAACTGGCAACAATAAAACTGATAAACTTTAATAAAAGATTTATTTATTTTTATTGAAAGATATACGAGAGAAGGAGAGACAGAAAGATCTTCCATCTACTGGTTCACTCCCCAAGTGGCCACAATGGCCAGAGCTGAGCTGATTCAAAGCTAGGAGCCAGGAGCTTCTTATGAGCTCCCACAAGGTTTTGGGCCATCTTCTGCCTTCCTAGGCCACAGGCATGGAGCTGGATGGGGAATAGAGCAGCTGGGACAAGAACCTGTGCCTATATGGTATCCGGGTGTGTGCAAGGCAAGGGCTTAGCCACTAGGCACCAAGCCCACCAGTATCTTTAGCACAGGATTCCAGACACTGGAGTTGGTGACGGCTAAAACATATGTGTCTATCTGATGTAGGGATTATATTTTATTTTACATTTTTACGTTTTATCCTTGCAACAACCCTATGAAAATGTCACCCTCTTTCCACAAAGGAGGAAACTGATGTCCTAGTGGGTCCCATCACGTGCTGTCAGTGGGACTGCCTGAAACCAGGGCTCCAAGCTGGGACTTTGGAGCCATCACTGTGGTAGGCTCTAATTCTCCCTTGGTGAAAGTGACAGTAGCTCTGGGATTACAGCCAACAGGAAATCCTAGTCTGAGGATGTCTGAGAAAAATAGTTGGGGACCAGTCCTTAAGCAGCTGTACAGTGTGTCTCTAGAACCTGATGTGTCTTCAGCAAGTATTTTGGCTTGGAGGAGAGGGTTATTCAAGAATTCAAAGCTCTGCACAGGAGCAAAATGAAAGCCTTCTGTGCACCCCTGAAGTCATTTATCTCATACATCTCTGACTACATTTCATTATTCTCATTACTAAAATGAATGTGTTCTTTCACTTTTTCCCCAAAATAGAATTACATTGTAAAGATTTAAACAGATGACTACATTTTTGTAAGAACATGCAGTTAGGACAATTATTGTAAATGTATTCTAAGTTGTCATCAGTTCTTACTAAAATCCCCAGTGTGTGGTGTTAGCAGGCTAATCCTCCGCCTGCAATGTCTGCAGCCCGCACGGGCACTGGTTCGTGTTCCAACTGTTCCACTTCTAATCCATCCCTCTGCTTGTGGCCTGGAAAAGCAGCAGAGGATGACCCAAGTCTTTGGGCCCCTGCATCCACATGGGAGATCTGAAGGAGGCCCTGCCTTTCAAATGTAACTAACTAACTAAATAAATATTTTAATTTATTTTTAAAAAGATTTTACTTATTTTTGAAAGGCAGATCAGATTTACACACAAAAGGAAAGAGAGAAAGAGAGAGAGTGTGTGTGAGAGAGAGAGAATCTTCCATCTACCTGGCAGTGGTTCATTCCCCAAATGGCTGCA
The DNA here is from genome assembly GCF_030435755.1 of Ochotona princeps. Taxonomy (NCBI): domain Eukaryota; kingdom Metazoa; phylum Chordata; class Mammalia; order Lagomorpha; family Ochotonidae; genus Ochotona; species Ochotona princeps. The sequence continues at coordinate 14,157,882 of NC_080840.1, read as the reverse complement.
CTGGTGGGAGCTGAGCTGAACCAAAGCCAGGAGCAGGAGCTTTCTGCAGGTCTCCCATGTGGGCGCAGAGTCCCAAGGCTTTGGGCCATCTTCTAATGCTTTCCCAGGCCATAACCAGGGAGTCTGGAGGGAAGTGGAATGACTGGGACACAAACTGGCGCCCATATGGGATCCTGGCACATGCAAGATGAATATTTAGTTATTAAACCCTTGCGCTGGGCCCCTAAATAAATCTTCTAAAGAACAATCTAGTGAAAATCCAAGCAAATTGATAGTGTTAAAGCAAATCAATCTAAAATTTCTTCTTTCTTTTTGGTAGAGTTTGGGGGTTATTTTATAAACTTCTGTAGCACATCCCTACGTTGTTGGTATCATAAAGTAGACTGCATTAGAACAAGAATTTAACTGACTGTCAAGTGCAGGGCAATATATTACTGATCCTCACGTCAGCCAAGAACAAACTGCAAGTCATTTTCAACGAGAGAATCTGCATGGCCCCCAGAATGAAGGGCCCAAGTCACAGACCCTTTCTTGTTCTCCATTCCTTTGCTTTGCCAAAGGGTTTACTGACAAAGAGTGGGAAGCGAGGTGAAAGAGTGAAGAGCAGAGAGTGGCTGCCTGTGTTCAAATTGTAGCTCCACCAAAGTTGCAGCCATTATGGTTGCCCATCAGTGACCCATTTCTCTCCTTCTGGCACACCACTGCCTGTATTCCTACCTTGGAATGGAATCCAGTCACATGCCTTGCTTTGGCTGATGAGATGTGAACGGCAGTACTGATGTCATTTCTGGGGGAAAGTCTCCGAGAGCCAGTGTGTGGCATGCTTGTTCTCTTCCCTTTCACAGATGATGTTGCCTTGGCAGAGGACCTGCCAGCCTGGGTCCCTGGGTGAAGGTGCTGTGTCACAGCCAACCTGCAAAGGATGGCAGGTGGCTGAGCTGCGCACCTTGTTTCAACCACTGAGATTTTAGAGATGTTTGTCTTCAATGCATGTCCTAGCCTATAATGTCTCACTAGGGGACTTTGGTTAAAGGACTTGACCTTGCAATTACCAGTTTGTCCTTTCGGCAAATGGAGAGTCAGGACATGTCTGGGTTGTTGTCAGAGTGAGTGGCATAATGCTTGGAAAGAGCATGCCTGCCTGTGGGGAGTGCTCAGTCAGCATCATCATCATTATTATTGGTTATTGCTATTCTGTGTGTGGACACATACAGAGAAAGCTTCGTTCTGCAGGTGGTTGTTTATGCAATAATATCTGCCACTGGCCTGAGTGATGGTAAAACTGATGGGAGAGGCCTCCTCAGTACCACTTGCTTTCTTAGGGTAGCTATTTGGTGAAGGTGGCACAGGATACAGCACACCACATCATTCACGCATCTGAACAGCCAGGTTGCCACTATTCTTTACTTTCCAGTATTAGGCCCTTCTGCATTTGTTGCCATGGAAATGTAGCTGGGCTGATCCTTTGTATCCATCTGGGGTCTCAGTCTCCAAGAGACAGAATCCAAGTCAAGGTAAATTAATCAGTATGAGACTGTACCAAGAAACAAGGGAAGCCCAAACATTGCACAGCTCATCAAGTCCCCAGGAGGGGCAGAACCCATTGGAAGGGCACAAGATTAAGGACCCCCCATTCTAAATGATGCTGCAAACTTGGCCTGGAGAACCGATCATTGCTGGGCACAGGTGCTTCAGGCTGAGCCTCTCCTGCCCTCAAGGCAGCTTCTGGTACCACCCCTGGGAGTTAGGGCACTTCCTACCTCTGCTACCACCTTCATCAAATGGAGACCATGTGGCCCCTGCTTTTTTTCCTGTCTGGTGTCTTCTTCTCCTTTTCAACATTTATTTTGTTTTATTTGAAAAGCAGAGTTACCTAGAGAGGACGGAAGATGTCTATCTTCCATCCTCTTGTTCATTCCACAGGTGACCACAACCAGGCTGGGGCTGGGCCGGGCAGAAACCAGGAACCTGGAGTTCTGTGCAGGTCTCCCATGTGGGTGCTGGAGCCCAAGCAGTTGGACCATCTTCTGTTGCTTTCCCAGGTGCGTTATTAGGGAGCAGGACTGGATGTGGAGCAGCCGGGACTCAAACTGGCACCAGTATGGGATCCTGGCACTGCAGATAGTAGGTTAACTTACTATGCCACAACACTGACCTTAATGTCATCAATTTCTCTATGACAGAGGAGGACTCAGCTTCCTATGTTAGGAAATCTCTTCCTTGCAAACCCCTAAGCCTCATTTATAATGTGGCAACCTTTCCTAGGGAGGGATGTGGGCCTGAAGATTTCACCACCTCTGAATTTGGACCTGCAGGTCTTCTGAGTCCACTACAGTTCCTTGGGCATGCTGTGACTGTTCTAATTTTCCCTAGGAGTGTCATCCTGCCTTCAGAGTCCTGCATCAGTGTGTTCATTAGCCTCTCATTGCTCCAGACAGTCCTGTAGATGGCCCAGGTCTGGGGCAGGCACTCAACCTTTGTGTTTATACAGCACGCTGGCTGGATTCCCCTTTCCTTCCCACCAGGCCTGAGTTCCCTGAAGGCAGACTGTGTGTCTTGTTCGCCCTTGTGTCCCATGGCTCCACAGTGCCTGGTCGCAATTGCAGGGGCACTGGTGGCAAGTGTTGAGAAAATCAAGGCGCTAGCTCTTTAGTTTATGCTCTTGTGCATAGGCATCCTGCTCGCCTCTGCTTCTGGCAGGTGCATCATGGGAGAGTTTTCAGGTCGAGAGGCCTTGTTTGTCCCTGTGTGTGTCCTTTCGCTTGGTCCAAGCCACCCTCACATCTCATATATTTTCCTTTTTTTAAAAAAATATTGATTTGATTTGAAGATAGAAGCTGAGCTCCCCTCTGCTGGTTCACTCCCCCACATGCCCATAGTGATCTCCAGCTGGGGCCGAGGCAGGCGCTGGGAGATTCATCACTTGCATCATGACTGTTGCTTGCCCAGGGGCATCAGCATTGGCAGGAGCAGAGTCAGGTGTCAAGCCTAGCCCTGTGATCTGGGATGCCCACCCTTTGTCGCTAGCTTTGGGCGTGTGATGCCTCCTGTCACAATGGGAGGTGTTCTTAGAAACTCTTTTCTGCCCAGAGGGATTTTTGATTCACACAGGAGCTTTCGGTGGCGGGGGCGGGGTGGGGGGTACTGTACAAAATGGGCACAAACGGAGTGACTTAAATCCATAGTAACTGGTAATCTTATGCCTGGAAGTCTGCAGACAGGGAGTCAACAGGTGGAGCTGTTGTGGAGGTCTCGCTAGTGCCTGAGTGACTTAAATCCAATTGGTCATACTGAGTGAATTAAATCTACAGCAATCAGTCATCTCATTCCTGGGAGTCTGCAGACAGGGTATCAGCAGGTGGAGCCCTGCCTGGGCCATACTAGCGTCTGGGGCCTCTCGATGTTCATTAGTGGCCTCCCCCCAGCTGTATCAACCCCCCGCCAGTCTTCATCACTGCCTCCATCCTCCTGCCACCTTCCCATCTCGTTTCTCTTTTTCTTCTAAAGACACTTAACTGTTGGTCTTAGGCAGGCACAGAGCTTTTTTTTTTTCTGGCCAATGAGGTCACATCCACAGATTCTGAAAGGAGATGCCACCCTTCTGTCCGCTAGAGTCCCCAGGGCCACTTCCTGAGAGCATGCTGGGGCTTCTCTCAGGCCATGCTGGGAGAGGGCATAACACAGGAAGCCTGAACCCTCTCGCTGTGCCCTGGGTGCTTGGTGAAACCTTAAGCACATGTGGGTATAAGTTAAGCAGGCATCTTAAGCCCAAGCTCAACATGGCTTAAGTGAGTGGTGGTTTGTATTCAGAGAGTGAGGAATACAGACGTGTGTGGGCCATGGTGAGGGAAAGTGGGCCAGAAAACGAAAGGGCAAGGGAGAGAGATAGCTACCTTCTGTCCTTGGTGTAAGTCTGCAGGAAGCAAGAGAACAAGTGGGTACGAGGCACATGACCCAAAGATCCCTAGCCCCTCCTTACTACTTTTGTGGGGGCTTGAGAGGGAAGTGATGATGCAACATTGTCCCCCTCAGGTCCAGGTGATGATAGGTGAGCATCATTTGACTCACAGGCTGGCAGACGTGGCTTAGAAACTTCTGACCCTGAACCAGCTGCCCAAGACCATATCATAGGGAGTTAATCATGACTGATCTATGTTGGTGTACTAACCTCATCCTCTTCTGCTTTGCTAGATCTGAGACAAACCTTGGGATCCAGTTCTGGCTAAAGAGCCTGCTGGGCAGGGCTTCCCTTTCCCAAGGAAATGAACAAAGGCTGTTCAGGGGAGGACTCTTTGTCTCCACACCCTTTACTTGTCTGTGACTTAGGCGGAATGTCTGGAGGTGCAGCAGTCACCTGGTGACTGCAAGTTTCCAGCGTCAGACTTGAATCCATGATTAAGAGTGGCAGCACAGAAAATGCAGCCAGCATCCCCAGGGTTAGATCCGAATCCATGTCAGCCACTTCTGGATGCCTTACTTAGTGACAAGCATTGCCTGCATCTGAGTCGCTGTAAGTCAGGTTGCCTGTTACTTGCAGCTGGAAGTATTCTTAGAAGACACAGATTAGAACATGAAGGATTATAGCACGTCAGTGCTGAAAGGAAATTGACCTTAGTTCCATCATTATTCATTTACCTATTTACTTCCCAAAGATGTGGGAAGTGAGGAGGGTGTAGCAGTCAGGAGTCCTGGAAGCAAAGAATCCTGAGAACGGACATGGACATGGACTCGGATGGACATATGGACACTTGCATAAACACTGAGAAATTTATTTTCATAAACAAGCTCACAGCCTGGCATGCTAGCCTAGCAGCTAAAGTTCTTGCCATGCTCACACCGGCATCCCATATGGGCACTGATTTGTATCCCAGCAGCCTGCTTCCCATCCAGCTCCCTGCTTGTGGCCCGGGAGAGTAGTCGAGGACGGCCCGAAGCACTGGGACCCTTCCACCACTGTGGGAGACCTGGAAGAAGCTCCTGGCTCCTGGCTTCAAATCGGCACAGCTCCTTCTGTTGCGTTCACTTGGAGAGTGAATCAGTGGATGAGAGATCTTCCTTTCTGTCTTTCCTCATCTCTGTAAATATGACTTTCCAGTAAAAGTAAATAAATCTTAAAAAAAGCAAGAAAGAAACAAGCACACACAATTGGTGATTGTGGGACTGGTAGCACTGAGCTTGGTAGGTTAGGCTAGCCCTGTGGAAAGGCAGGCAGAATTTCTGTTCCAGCCCCGAGGCAGACTTGCTCCTCTGGGGGACCACCCTGTTGGCTCTGAAGGCCTTTAGCCGACTGCTTGAGGCCCACTGGTATTGCGGAGGGCACTTGCTTATACAAGGTCAGCCGAGTAGGTGGATAACTCATGTGGACAAGACCCCTTCAAGGCAACCTCTAGAGAAGTGCAGAACAGACAGCTTAGTGTCACAGCCTGGCAGGCTGGCCTGTGGCGTGGCCGTCACATTGGTCTCTGTGATAAATGCAGTTAGGCCTCTGAAGGCCCACAGACAGTGTCTTGAAGTATGCATTTGCTGCTTCCATAGGAACCTGGCTGTTGTTTGGGACTGCACAGATGTTTTAGAGATTTTGCTTTTTATTTCAAGGATAAGTGTAAAAAGTCAGTATCCAGCTGCCTCCCTTATGACCAACCCTTGCCCCTGAGTTTCAGTGCTGAAGTTTGAGTGTACTTCCTTGCTGAAAGTAACTGGCACGTCCTTCATTTTGGGGGACAAATTAGAAGTCAAGTTTGTCCAGAAATGACAGGCATGTTCCAGGTGGGGCCAGGTCATTTCCAGGCCATTCGGTGGCTGAAGATCTTATAAGAAGACAGAGGGAGGTAGGGAGAGGAGTGAGTGCCGTGGAGCAGGCAGAGCAGAGGGAGGCCTGGCAGGCAGGGCCACATTCCCCAGATGAGCAGTGAGCATGCCCAACTGCACCACCTGCTGCTTACAGGAAAGCTGTTGATTGGCATGTTGTTGGTTTCAGAGATATGCTGGATTTCGTTTGTCAATATGTTGGTTTGAAAACTGTTTTAGATTTTAGAGCATAAAGACTTAATGGCTATGTATTTCTTTTTTTTTATTCCTCTTAAATTCATTTATTATTTTTAATTCATTAATTACATTGTATTATGTGACACAGTTTCATAGGTACTTGGATTCTCCCCACCCCTCCCCAAACCCTCCCACCATGGTGGATTCCTCCACCTTGTTGCATAACCACAGCTCAAGTTCAGTTGAGATTCCCCCATTGCAAGTATATACCAAACATAGAGTCCAGCATCTTATTGTCCAGTCAAGTTCAACGGCTTCTTAGGTATACCCTCTCTGGTCTGAAGACCGAGCCAGCAGAGTATCATCCCGATCAATTAAAAGCTCCAACATACACAGAAGGTGGTTAAGAACTCGCATTTACTTTTACCATATTGGTTACTCATTACTATGTCAATTAATTCCATAATGATGTAAATTTTTGCTGATGGTATGTTGGCTATGTATTTCAATAGCAATGTACTAAAAGTGATCTTTGTCAACATCAAGGATCTGAGGACCCTTTTCCCCTTTAAGAGGAATGTGCGTATCACGCAGGTATGGGTGAGGATGAGCTGGTGAAGAAGAGAAGGAAAATATTACAGTTAGAGGGAGCACAGAAAGTGCGAGAAAGCACGGAGTGGCTCAAACAACAGCAGTTTATCTTCTCCCAGTCCTGGAGATCAAGGTGCTGGCAAGTTCAGTTTCTCCTCAGATCCCTCTCCCTCCTATACCCCACAGCCTTTGCTTCTGCAGGGTGGTGGGGGCGAGAAGGGAGTGAAGACTCTCTGGTGTCTCCTCCTCCTCTTGCAGCAACAGCAATCCTATTGGATTAGCCCCGTGGTTAACTCTAATTACCTCCCCATGGGCATTAGGGCTACAATGTACAAGTTTTGGAGCTCACAGTTCAGATTGTAACTGCCTTCAGTAAGGATTCTGTGAGATGATAATAAAGAATCAGTTCCACTGTGCAGAGGCCAAATACTAAATCAAAGATGTTCTTAATTACCAGGTGATTTTGCATCACATATTTTTTTTTTCTGAGTGGGATAAGTGTACTTGAGAAACTATATCCAAGCAAGAATCTACAGTTAACTCATTTGTTTGCATTTTAAGAGTGAGTGAATAATTGCCTTTATAGCACATAGGTGGTTAAATACAAGATAAAATAGACCCGAGCTTATGTTAATTCACATAATGCACGGTTAGCCATTTCTAGTACTGCGTTTTCATGTAATGTGCGTAACTATCACTTCTATCTAGTTCCCAAACATTTTTATCTCCCCTAAGGGACACATCTACCTGTCAGGTGGTCCATCCCCGTTTATTCCTCAGTAACATGCTTTCTGCTTCTATGTTTTACTTATTCTGCACATTGTATATTAGTGGAATTGTACAACATACCTTTTGGGTTTCTCTTAGCTGTTTTTGTGTTCATACATGTTGCAATGTGTTTCAATAGCTATTCCTTTTTTGGTGGAGCTATCATATGCCACCTTCATCTGCTAATGTCTACTTAAGTTGCTGGCATTATTTGGGTCTTAGAAATGATGCCATAACTTTAAATTTCAAGGTGAACTTTGCTATTATCCATGGGAATTTTGTTTCTTCCTGAAGTGGATTAACTTTTGGGAGTTTTTGCTCAGCACGCCTAGCCCTGACTAAGTGTCCTCATCACAACCTTGCTGAAGAACTGGCATCTGTGGTCCCAGCTCCGGAGTTTGTTCTGCTCTCACAGGCTGATCTCCCCACGTCCTTCCCAGCATTGCTGCCTCAAAGAAAATTTGGCTTGGTGAAAACTGCTATTCCTGACACATCCTGAATTGTTCAGATTGTGTCATAAAAAGAAAATAGTAAATGTAGATTCTAGTCCAGAGTAAATGCTTGTTTTTGCCTGCATTGCTCTCGAATGCTACACTTCATGAACAAAGCACATTCCTTTATTTTTAGGAAATAGTTGCTCTATGTTTTCTATTTTCCACTGTCAAGGGATGTTATCTTTCAGATTTCCTGAGCTGCCATTGGTGTCTCAACCTCAGGTCAGTAAAAATCTCAGTAGAATTTATTAATTTTTAAAAATTTTGCTTATTTACTTATTGCAAAGTCAGATATACAGAGAGGAGGAGAGACAGAAGATCTTTCATCCATCTGATGATTCACTCCCCAAGCAGCCACAATGGCTGGAGCTGAGCCAATCTGAAGCCAGGAGCCAGGGGTCTCTTTTGGGTCTCCCACACGGGTGCAGGGTCCCAAGGCTTTGGGCTGTCCTCGGGTGTTCCCAGGCCACAGGCAGGGAGCTGGATGAGAAACAGGGCTGCCAAGATTAGAACCGGCCACCATATGGGATCCTGGCACATTCAAGGTGAGGACTTGAACTGCTAGGCTACCCCCCCGGGCCCTATTTTATTATTTTTTTTAAACTTTATTTTTTGATAATAATTACATAATTGATCAAGGTAGGAAGGATTGATGGTTAGGGAAAAGTGGGTGAACTCATTGTTTCCAAATTTGCTATTTCTTCTTGTTGTTCCTGGGGGAAAGGGAGAGAAAAAGGGGGAAACCACTCATGACTTTCCACACGTCCCAATACCCAGAGTCAGCAGAATTTATTTATCCCATATTGTTTCCTAGGATGTTGAATTCCAGTAACATGACAAAAAAAATGTAAACACAAAGCAAACTGTCCTTTTGGATGGTGAAAATATCTATAGCTAGTTTGGAAGAAACAGAGAAGCAGACAGAAGACAAGGAAGCCTTTCCAAATCCCACACCCAGAGGGAAGACAGGCTCAACAGCAGCAGGACAAAAAGATGCTCTGAGGTTTAGCACCAGTGTGAACCTTCGCAACTTGTCTTCATCTTTGCTTCTACAAGGGAGGAGGTCAGAGTGAAACCTCACTGTGCTTGAATGTATCCGATAACCCTGAATCACGGTGTGCCTGTCTCTTGGGTTTCTTTCTTTCTTAATGGATTTTCTTTTTTAAAATTTTAAACTTTTAATTAATTTCATTCATTTTTATTGGAAAGGTAGATTTACAGAGAGAAATACAGAAATATCTTCTGTTTGCTGGTTCATTCCCCAAGTAGCCACAATGACTGCAACTGAGCTGATCTAAAACCAGGAGCCAGGAGCTTCTTCCAGGTCTCCTACATGAGTGCAATGGGCCATGCTCCACTGTTTTCCCAGGCTGGATGGGACGTGGAGCCGCTGGGATACGAACCGTCACCTGTATGGGATACCGCCGGCACATGCAAGATGAGGACTTTAGCCGTTAGGCTACTATGCCAGGCCTGAAATGGCTGAACTTCAGAAGAGGAGAGCAGATTTTCAGTTTTCAGGGTAAGTGAGTAGGGAGGAGAGGGAGATGGAGGCTGAAGAATTTGTGAAGAAGCCTCAGGCTGGTGCAGTGGCCATGACATGAGGAAGATGGTGGGATTGGGGAAGACCCAGAGCAAGGTGAATCTAGGTGGATGCCTTGCCCCCATTGTGGGGTCGCACTCTGTCCTCACAGCTCCTCTGTTTCCTGGTCTACCCTCCTATTCCTCCTGTGTTCCTGGACTATCAGAGGCCTCTGTCCTAGCTCCGCAGGGTCTCCTGCTTCCCCTCCTCTGCATTTCCAACGACACTCTCTGCCTTGGGTTTCAGGAGAGGATGTTGGCATCACCTTCTTTCAGGATCCTCTTGGGCTGAAACTTGGAGTCTTGAAGCCGAATCAATAATGAAAGCAGCCTGCTGTCTCTGAGAGGACATCACCTCGCCTTGCTGTGGAGAATGGGCCAGGAGGGGAGGCGTGGAACCTACAGTCTGGGGACGGGATCTTGTACTGTGGGGTGCCCAGAGGAGACCCCAGGGGCCCTCCTGGCTGATGCAGGGCTCCCCCTTCAGTTGTGGGTGTTAGCAGCATTTCTGCAGTGAAAAGGAATCACTTCTTTGGTTTTAGAATTATGGTTGTCATTGCTTAGCTGGTTCTCTCTTCTCTCCCTCCCTCTGCCTCTATTTCTCCTCCCCTCACCTTCAACCTCCTCTCCTTTTTCCCTTCCCTCTCCTCCTCCCTGTTCCCTTCCCTCTCCTCCTCCCCTCTCCTTCGTCTTCCCCTCCTACCTCTCTCTCTCTCTCTCTGTTTCTCTTTGTCTTCCTCCCTCCCTGCACCAAAAGCAATACCTGTTTCATAGAAGTCAGTTTTCATTACTTTGACTACAATACCCAGGAGAGGTTTCTTGAGCAGAGAAAGGCTTATTTGGAGGACACAGTTCAGGATGAGGTGGCCCCATTAGTCTGGTTTCTGAAGAAGGCCGTGACAGAGCAGGTGCAGAAGGAGCATGGAATGAGCCTGGAAGCAGAGAAGTGAGTCCCAACTCCACCTAAATCATCAGCCCTCGTGTGAGAACTCCCTTCTGAGGGCAACCCCTCAGCAAGCCAGGTATCGGCCCCAGACCCATCTCTTAAACATCATAATTCAATCCTATCTTTCCCTTGCCACAAGAATCTTCAGGCATTAGGGGAGCCTGGTTTTGTTCGATCTGCAGCATTCATACTCACCACTAAAATTTCCAACAAAGCAGGAGATGATATAGCAAGAGGATAAAGGTCCCAGAATGAGAAATATGAGGTGATGAGCATGGCCTCTGAACTTTGACCGAACCCATAAAAGTACTTTTTTTGCTTTGTTTGCTTGATAAACATGATTACATTATATGTTTGGCTTTTCTCCACTTAAAGTTTCATTGTAAACATCTTCCATGTGGTGCTCATGATGCAATGTCACGTTCCCATTCGCCCTTTGTCAACTGGTTCTCCACTGCTACTCACCCATCAGGTCTTGGCTAAGGTGTAGACTGTGGCATCTGTCCCTTGGTTGTTTGTCAGAGAAGTAGACTTGGTTCAGTGTTTTCAAAAGAGACAGGGCATTTGTGGCAAGGGGCCTGTAGTGTTGGATGGAACTTGACAGCCTCAGGGATGTCCAGGATCAGAGCTGTCCACAGCACCTCTTTGAACACCTGCCCCACTCTTCTCACTCTGCACACCTGTCTCCTGGTTCTCCTGTCTGCACTGAAGAAACAACCTGAACAAGGTTACAAATCACAGGCCCAGAGACCCAGAGTGAGCCTGCTCTCTCACCACCCCAGTTTCCATATTCCCAGAGCAGACCTTTATGGTTATATTGAACTCAGCCCCACTGCAAGAACACATCAATAGGACTTGGAGAATGCCTCTCTACAATGGCGAGGAGCCAGCAGACAGAGCAATCAATGTCGGGGCAGCTTTCCCAATCATCCCAGTGAGTGTTAGGAAGCCCTCCTGTGTAGACATGGAGCACTCTACACGCACAACATTGGAGGCCTCAGAGGAACTGCAGGTGCCCATTGGCTTGTTTGTGACAAGGGTTGGAGAGTGAGTTCTGTGAAGTAGGAACTGCTTGGTCCATCAGCGCTTACCCATGGTCCAGAGGTGGCCCTGCCCGAAGTGCCATGTTACTCTTCTCCACACCAGTTACTTTTCATGTGGGATGTGGGTGCATGAAAAAGAACTCAGTCCTCTTTAGCAACAGCTGGCTAAGTGCTCCCTGAATCTACTGTTTGCTGGGAAGACTACTACTCAAGGTTTCCCAGCACCCTTCTTCTTCTTCTTTTTCTTGTAATTCCATTTTTAAAAGATTTACTAAATTTGAAGGTACACACATGTGCACGTACACACACACACACACACACAGACACATACACAGATCTGTCACTAGCTAACTCCCCAAATGCCTGGCACAGCCAGGCCTGGGCCAGGCCAAAGCTAGGAGAGGAAGTCCATCTCAGTCTACATGTGGCAGGGGTCAGGCCCTCCTCTGGCTGTCCTTCAGGCACTGGAAGGACAGTAGATGGACTTGACTGGCACTCTGATATGGGATGCCAGATGTCTCCAAGTGGCAGTTTGACCCACCATACCGCAATACTGGCCCCAGTCCTTAATTTCTAATAATGGAGTGTTAAGTGCAGTGCTGATCTTAGAGATCAAATGATTTGGTATGTGAATGCTAAAGGAGAGATTATTGTGAAACAGAGGGTTATGACTTGCTCAGAATTACAGTGGCAAACTCAGGATTTGGATTCAGCACTCAGTCCATCCTTTCCACCTAACCTGTACTCAGAGTGGACTCATGTGAATGAAAAAGAAATCTTGGCTGCTGAACAGTTTCATTATCCACCGCAAGGGGCAGAGGTGGCTGCCTAGCTGAGACACAGACACACACATTAGAATCCCTGGGTAGGAATTAAAAGCACCCCTGCTCACGCCCCAGAACTGGAATCAGGATCCCTGGTTTTAGGGGCCAGGCATCTTATATTTAAAACAAACAAACAAACAAACAAACACATCTCCCTAAGTGATTCTAAGAGCATTTGGGTTTGAACTAAGTTTTTTTCAGCTGAATCTTCCAAATATTTATTAATATTTTTGTGTGTTGTCTTCGTCCAAGACGGGGGTTATGGGGGATGAAAAATTCATGTACTGCCATTTCATTAAACTCCATAGGACTTGCTCCTCCTTTCTGACTCACCAACTCTCTCATTTACATGTAACCTCAAGAACTGCATATCAGCTTTTGCATTATTTTATTTCTCTGCATGAGCTGTGTGGAACATAGACAGACCTTATTTATAATACATAAAAAGCCAGGTTATTTATGACACCTGTTGTGTTTTTTCCTCTGAAACATGGGATATCGAAGTTTCAGAGGCAATAAAATCAACCAAGTCAAAATGCTGAGGAATTGACCAGGAGTTACCACTTTGGTGGAGGTGATTTTGAGAGCAATAAGTAGAATCATGATCACTTTACCGCCTTCATTTCTTGTATTTAGAAACTAGTGCTTCTTATTCTTTATGTTTGTACTCATCAGCCCATCAGGGCACACATGAGATAATGTATGAGTAAGAACAGAAACATTTTAAAGCCATATGGTAACCAGCAGCATCCAGTTGAGTATGTTGAGTCATGAGCACAAATATCTAATCAATATCTAATCTGTATTTACTATGTTGCTTGCTCACTTGATTCAGCTTCAGGAGCTGTCCAATATTCTGTGAATTAAAGGGAAAGATTTTGACATAATTACTTTACTGTTTAAAATTAGAAACAAAACTGTGGCCTTATTGCCTTCTACAACCTCTTGGGAGAAACTTCGGAATCCACAAGCAGGTAGCTGGAAAATCCTGATGCAACAGGAGGGGGATGAAGGCTTGACTATGGGGTTTTAAAGAACCAGTAACCAAATTCTGGCTCGCTTATTACCCAGATGTGTGATTTAAGTTACCCAGCTTCTTTGTCTTTAATTTTCTCATTTCAGAAATAGGTTGACCTTGAGAGGGAACGAGTTACAGTATGTCTTCACTTCAGGGTTGGGTCCTGGGTTTCAGGTAGGACCAAGAACAAACGTCAAGGTCACAAAAATGGTATCAGCTCTGTATGACTCTTCCAGATGGGTAAAAGGAAAGGATTGAGGTGTACTTGGAAAAAGAGCTTAGCTTGACAGACATGAATGTTTTTGTTATGTTCAGTATAAGAATGAAGAATCTAATATTCACACAGAAATAGGCTTCAGTGGCCTTTCTTTGTTGAAAAACCATTACCATGCCATCTAATCTGGGATAATCCTGATCAGATGGAGATCAGAATGAACTGGGCCAATGCATTTATAGTAATTTCCCAAGTGAAGATTGCATTTGTTTTTAAGTCTGCCTATGGGTTTCCCTTTGCTCATTAATACTTACAGAATTTTAGAGGTGAGAAAACTAAACTCTCTTATTTTAAAGTCATTGATTTATAACATATTGCATGCCTATAAAATATATTGTTGCAGGGATTTTGTCAGGGACATGTGAAGATCTACTAGGAGGGAAGGAGAAGGAACAATCCCTTTACTTACTGGGAATATATCAAAGATGTTCAAAGAGTTCCCAGAGATGCGTATTAAAATATGCATGGGCCACAAAAGTTTTGGGGTCAAAATTATCTTTTTATTCAATTTTCCACAAATTTTTTGAACTACTCTTGTAGTCTAGTGGAGGAAACATATGAAACGATAGTTACACAGTATAGATGGCCATGGACAAGAGTTCCTTAGTGCTGTATGAGTTCATAATGGAGATTGTCTGACTTGGAAAAGAGGCATTTGAGGCCTAGAAAAGTGGAACTGATTGGCTAGTCATTTAGTAACTTTGTACCAGTCATTCAAGTATTATTGAATTGATATTCACCACAAGATTATTTAAATAAAAGAAGCAAAACAAAGAACTCAAATGGAAGGAAATATAAAATCGAAAGAGAAGCTTTGCCTGCTATTAAACTCATATAAAATGTAATTTGAAATACTGATCATTATTATTGGATAAATTTAAAGAGGACTTACTTAAATGAAGGTATATGCCTTCCCTCTCTGTTGTATGTATGTAAATATGTATGTATGTATGTATATGTATCTGCTTCCTTCCCACATTTAGAATATTTTTTATCATTATTTTTTAAATAAGATCAGTGGTTGGTCCTATCTTTCTCCTTGTTTTGCAAAAACCATAATGCTTATAGTGGTTTACTAGATGATGTTCCACAAGTCATTTAGGATTTCTTCACTCTTTTAAATTCCTTTTTGGTGTTGTGCCCTTTTTGCTGGGTAAACTCAAAGGCCACGTCTTCTATTTTGTTATTTCTTCTGCTGCATCAAGTCTGCTGTTGAACTGTTCTGGTGAATTTTTAGCTATCTTATTGTCCTCATTGGCTCTACAACTTCTGTTTTTAAACAGCTTCTATCTCGAATGATCTCCTTTTACTAATGATTAGTTAGTTTCCTGATTATATTTAATTGTCTTTCTGTGTTTGCTCATAATTCACTGAGCTTGCGTAAGACAATTATTTTGAATTTTTTGTCACACAGTCCAGATATCTCCATTCATTTTGGGTCAGTAGCTAGATATTTCATCTTTTTCTTTGGTTGTACCATGTTTTCCTGTTCCCTTGTAGATCTGTGTTGGTGCCTGTGTGTTGGAACAGCCATCTCTCAATCTTTATGGGGTGCCCTTGACAGGCAAAGGCCTTTACCAATGAGCTTAGCTCAAGATCATGTGACTCTCTCAAACTTCTATGGTTGTACCTTCTCAGCTTTTGTGTATGTGAATTTCCTATTTTAGAGGGATTTGTTGGTTTCTCTTTTTCAGGAGCCTGTAAACTCCAGCTCCCTGATGTCTGACTGATGTATCATGGGCCGGTCCATAAAGGTGTGCTCCACCAATTGCCCCATTTCTTAGGAAGAAGCCTGGAGTTCTGCAGTTTCTTGTACTCTTGCAGAGACATTTTGGGGGCAGTACAATTCCAACCCCTTGTCCTTTGTTCTTTGCTAACCCTACCAAACTGCCAGTCTTGTCCGTGCCCTCGGTAGGACAGAAGCAATCACCTGTGCACTGGAAGACTGACATTGAGTGTATTATCTGTTCTTTAAGTCTTCCATCACTCTCATTCCCCAGGCAGAAGTCACAGACCAAGGTGACCTCTTGGAGCTGGCGGATGTCATTGTCAGAGACAGGGGATTTAGCTGCTAAGCCTCAGCATTGGCCCAGGTATACCACTGTTAAATCAGTTCTGTGGGAAAGTGGAAGCTGGGATGTCTAACCTTCCACCTGCTGATGTTCTTGCTAGCCTTTTCTCAAAAAAGGGAAAATGTGAAAGTAAAAGTATAAATCTCTTAGAGAAAGAAATTGCCTTCAGTTATAGGAAAAAAAATTACTTCATTTTGGATCTGCAAGTATTTTGCTTTTGGATCACTTGGATCTTAAAGTCCTTTTCTGAGGCTCCACGTTGTATATTCTTTCACTTGGCTTACAGTATTTAATGTTTTCAAAAAGTTCATGGAAACGGTACATTGTACATACATTTCATTTTTGTACCATGACAAACTTATCTTTTTAACCCTGTTTTTCTTCTCTCATACACCTTTTGAAGTGCCCTGGAAGAGAGCTAAGCAAAGAAACTACCTGATAATTGACCAGATTGAGACAAAGATTTTATAATTAAACACAAGCAGCGTTTACTTTTCATCATCTTCTTTTTATGTTTCTTGAGTCTTTATAAGAAGAGATAAGCACCTTCTTGACATGAAATTGTTCTCCTTCAAAGCTAGTCTTTGAAATGTAAACTTCAATGCTTGATGGATGTCAAGGTTTATGGAAGATAATTTGGATATTAAAAATTCAGTTGAAACATAGCTAGTATAAGAGATAATCTATTTCAGTTTAAGAAGTATCAAATATTCTGCTCACTACTGATCACTTTAGCTAAATCTAAAAAAGGAATTTTAAAAGCATGTTTTTAAAGATTTGTTCTATCTGGAAGGCAGAGTTATAGAAAGAGCCAAACCCAAAGCTAGGAGCCAGGTGTTGCATCTGGGTATCCCAGATGGGTGCAGTGGCCCAGGACTTGGTTTATCTTTTGCTGCTTTCCCAGGTGCATTAGCAGGGAGCTAGATTGGAAGTAGACCAACCGGGACTTGAACTGGTGCCCATATGGGATGCTGGTGTCTCAGGGGGTGGCTTAAATAATTATGACATTACGCTAGCCCATATAAAGCACTTCTGAACATTTAGAGTTAATTCCTTTGTTTCATATGATAATACAATCTATGCAAATATTTTGAATTACTGGCCTTTGCTGCAGAAGTTTCAACACTTTTAAATTATGCAAAAGTGTTCCAGACAGTTTGTAAGTTGAAACATATTGCCAAATGCTCTTATTGTTAATACTCAAAAATTCTTGCTGATTTTTGGTTGTATTCTGTCACAGGAACTCCGTGAAAGCAAACAAAGAACTTGATGCTTGTAGTTAAGCCATCGAAGGAGCTACCAAAAATGACATTGTGTCCAGAGAAAATGAGAATCGGGCATGCAGTGTTTTCTTGAGTTCCGATTTTTCTCACGAAGAAAAGAAAACCACCCTACAGTACTGACTCTGGTTGTCATGGTGAATCATCTTGACTGTTTTTTTTTTCTTCTTTCAGATCTAAAGCATACAAGAATGTAAGAAATGCTTTACTGGGCACGTGATGTGAGCTCTGCAGATTGTGGGTGAATGTGGGTGAGGGTTTGGAGAAGACCTTCTCCTGGTCCCAGATCCACATGGTTGTCTGTGGTTCCTTGGGTACCACTTGACTTCAGAGAGCCTTCGTGGTGTGTCTGTGTGCTTCTAAATGTAGATAATAATACATTGCTCCTTAGCTGTTTCCAACATTAAGTCAAGCAATATGACCCAACTCCCTGACTTTGTGCAAGGCATATGGTGAATGTTCAATGCACATTATTTATCAATATTATTTGGAGTTTGAAAATGATGATGAAACTTGGATGTAAGTAGAAATATGTATTCTCCTGGCAGAACATTTCATGGGTAGAAGTGATCCCTTTGGGTCCCAACTGATGCTTAAAATTGTCATGGTTTGTTGGCTGATTTGCATTCAGGAGGAGAGTGATTTTAACACAAAGAGGAAGCAATAGCTTTTTTTTTTTAATGATTTATTTTTATTTGAAAGACAGATTTTACAGCGAGAAGTCTTCCACCTTCTGGTTCACTCCTCAATGGCCACAATGGCCAGAGCTGAGCTAATCTGAAGGCTTAAACTCAGCCCTCTCTGTCTTTGATGCTCTCCCATTGTATTTATTCAGCCATTTCCACAGAGTGTGCCTTGGGAAAATGTCATCGCTCCTCAAAATGATGACTTTCATGTCTGTGAAGTGGGGCTGTAACATCATGCTTTGCTATGTGTTGCAGTGTAAAAGAAACAGTAGCACTCGAGCGCTGAGCAGGAATATGCCCAGAGTCTCCCCTCCTGTTTTATGCTTTTGTTCTTCAGAGCCTTTTTAAAAAACATTTTATTTGTTTTTATTGCAAAGTCAGATATACAGAAAGGAGGAGAGACAGAGAGGAAGATCTTCCATTCGATGATTTACTTCTTAAGCAGCCACAACTGCTGGAGCTGAGCTAATCTGAAGCTAGGTGCCTCCTCTGGGTCTCCCGCATGGGTGCAGCATCCCAAGGCTTTGGGCCTTGACTGTTTTTCCAGACCACAGGCAGGGAATTGGATGTGAAGCGGGGCTGCTTGGATTAGAGCCGGCACCCAAATGGGATCCTGGCATGCATGGTAAGGACTTTAGCTACTAGACCACTACACAAGGCCCTGTTCTTCAGAATATTTATTTCCTACGTCACATGGGAAGCAGTGAGTGGAGTTACCCAGACCCTTCAGTGTCCCAATATTTATCACATTTAACACAACCCATTAATTCAGTGCAAGGAATTCTTTGGACTATTGGAGTTGCCCACAGTTATGTCTGCCTGCTGGAACTTGCCCATCTCATCTTGCTATTGCCCTGGTTACCCTTCTTTGCTTCTTCTATCTGTGTAACAATCCTGACAGGGCAGGGGCTCATGCCAACACCACAGGTGCCACAAATCTCATCCCTAAGCTTTCCTCCAGTGGAGGCAGGTGCATCAGTTTTGAGGCTCCTGACTGAGTGACCTGGGGCAGGCTGCTTCATCATTCTGAGCTATGTTATGCTTCTCAGAAAACTGAAGTAAGGATTGATGTGAGGAAGGAAGAAGGTGAAGTGAGATCACCCAGCGCATGGAAGGTGAAGAGAGCAGTATCATTTCAAGTTCTGCCAGAGTGCACAGCTCAATATCTGGTTAAGGTCACTCCTGAGATAGTATGCATATTAAACAGAATTTCCTATCAAAACATTTCCTTTTATGAAAAAAAATAGGAACCAGACTCATGAAAAAGGGTCTGTGCCTGGACTTACACATCATTTCTCTTTAAGGATGGAGCAGTAATCAAGTTTCCAGGCCTGGTGTGTCCTTCAGGGGCTATGAATTGGTCACAGTCCAATCACAGCTTCCGACTGGCTGCTGGCACCTCACCAGTGTCTCTGCTCGGAAATGAACAGGAAAACTTGCAAGACTCTCAGAAGGCCCCTGTTTGGGATTTCAATAATTTGAAAGCTGGGCAGAGAAATTACATTCCTCCCATGCTAGCCCTTGGAATTAGTTTATGCCAATTAAGACCACCCAACGCAGTTCAATAGTTAAGGAAAATGATGAAATGAATTGGAGTGTAAAACAAAAATCAAGAAAAAATGTATTTTAATGAGAAGGTGAGCAAAAATAGCCTGAAAGAATCCTGGCTAGTCATGGGTATTTGCAAAAAGCTCATTGAAAATGACGTTAAAAGATAAGTTTATTTGCCACAAAAAAGTTTGAAATCCATGCATACTTGTATCTTCCCATCCTTAAATCATCACTTGGCTTGGCTGTATTTACAAAACAACCCCTCAGCCCTCCTCTTTCTCTGACATCTTCATGAAATTGGGTCCCTCAAATATGGGGTTTGTGTGTTTGTGCCTGTGTGTGTGTGTGATTACAATGGGCTCCTTTCATTGTGGAAGGGGCAGTGTTGGTCTTTGACAGGATAGTCTGTTATGCAGAATGCAAACTTTTTAGCCTTTGGTAAAACTCCCCTCTGTGCACTTACTGAATGCCTCATAAGACTTCTTGGTGTTCTTCCACATGGCATTGCTTCTGGCAAAAACATTTATTTCACATTAACATTACTTCACAGAGCAATTACAAAGACCAAGTGTCTCAATGTATGGATCATATTTAGCGAATGATTCTGGTATCACACTGTTTGCTGCTAGTTTTTGTGAGTGTCGTGGCTAGTAGCTTCCCTGCTGATTGTTGTACATAGAGACTGAAAAAACACCTACACATCTATTTGCACAAGTCATCTGCTTGGACAAGGAGGAGCAATTTAGCATAGCACGTTATTCACTATTTGCAGAGTCAATATATTCTGTACTCAGTATTGAGTTTGAAATTACACTTCATTTCTATTGGTTTGTCTGTGTTCTAGGAAAGCGGAACTGTTTGAAACCAACATTCCACAAGGGTGGCTTGAAGCTTCACCTGGTGAGTCACCAGGTGAAGGTGGAAGTAGATCAGCTGTGCTGGCATTGTCAGGGATAAGGATGGGTTGTATCACTTTCTGGGATATCCTGCAGAGATAGTGCATTGCACTTGGGATATTGAGGGTCTGATATCCATAGGAAAAACATATTTCCCCCACCGTTCCCTGCCTTTTCTTCTCTTGTAGGTCTCCCCCCATCCTGCCACCTGATTAGATATCAGATTTCCACATCTCTGTGTAGTTTTAGTTATAAAGGTATGTGCCATCTTGTTGATTTTTAGTTGCATTTAAGTATTAAAAGCTTTAGTCTGGTCCCATGTTAAGTCAAAACTTAGTCATCATATCCAGTTCCTAACTATCTTCTTCCCTGCCTGTTTTGTACTAAATCTGCTACAGGTGGTCCACTCTTCCTCTATTCTGGGTATCAGATGGAATTGCCTCACAGTGTCAACTGGCTTCATGGGTGGAATGCCAGTAGCAAAGGCCTGTGGCTGTTTGCCATGTGATGTCTCAGTCCACAGTTGTTCCTGGGAGCTGCTTCTGCAGCCATGCCTTACCTTATTCTCAGCACCTAAAGCAGCAGCCACTTCCATCTCTGTAAACTCCTGGGGATTCATACGCTCTCTTAATACCCACCACGTTTCACTCAAGAGAGGGTCTATGAATTAATGGAGCATCTTAACATACACAATGTGGGATGTGGGAGAGCATATAACATGGGGATGTGGGAGAAAAGTGGCTACCACACTCTTCTTGGGAACTTCCAATTATGATGGAGTGTCCTGTTTCAACCACTTTCCCTAAACAACTTGTTTTGTTTGTTTGTTTGTTTCCTATGGATTGAAAAATGTGGTAAGATACCTAGAAATTTATGGAGGCAGTGTCTGCTAGACTCTTGAAGGTGTTTTCAGAATGTGGGGGTTCTACAGTCTTTAGTTATGGGGTTTGAGACATGGAAGTTGCCATCACTCTAACAGGTTCTGAGTATTTAGAAAGATGAGCTATCCCGGAACAATGCAATTTGCTGTAATGGATCCATACTAAAACTTCAGTGCCTTGATGTTTTAGGTGCTTCACTGCTGGAGGAAATGTTGCTAGCCCTTGCCACAAGAGCTTGTGGTGGTAAGCCCTCATAGGCAGCAAGGCCAGTCCTGAGAAGGATCGTAGTGCCAAGTGATTTGCAACCTGGGCAGTACTGTGTAGGGACCACACAAGTGATGCTGTTTTTATTCATGAAGATCACGGCAGCACTGCTGCCGTTAGAAGTGACCAGGCATGCTAAAAGCCTGGCAATGTAGAGTGTAGTCCTAAAAGAAGATAGATGGTGCAACCTGTCCATTTTATAGCACAAGATGGAAAAGATGCTCATCTGTAGCTACATAGCGTGACCTGAGATGAGAATTCCAGTGCCTGCAGCAGGCATTTTGCCTGATTGGTAAGCACCTATTTGAGATGCCTGCATCCTGCATTTGTGTGTCTGGGTTCCAGTCCTCTGTCTTCTAACCTCCTGTCAAGGAAGGATTTGAGGGAAGCAGCAGTGACGGCTCCAGCAGCTGGGTCTCATCCACTCACACAGCAGATTCGGATTGGGTTCCTGGCTTCCAGCTTCAGCTTGGCTTAGTTCTAGCCATTGTAAGCGATGTGAGGAGTCAGAGAATGGGAGCTCTCTTTCTGCTTTTGCATTAAAACAAAGAATCCCAGTGCCTGAAGCCTAACTCCAGTATTCCCACTTCTGCGTAAGATGTAGCAGCTAAGATCTCAGTCTCTGGAGGAATGTGAGTTCAAGTTCTAACTACAGTATGTACAATCTATGAAGCTACTCAAAGCACTTGGCTAAGGTGCACAGTGGAGGTAATGTTTTAGTTATCATCTTGTTAAGTTGTTAAGAGAACAAGAGATAGCTATTCACTTGCGAAGTGCGCAGGGCTGTGCCTGGCACACGGGGAGGGAGCGCTCCTTCCAGTCTTAGAGATTATTGTGTCCCTGAGGAATGATATGTGACTGTTTTGGTGAAGATGGGCATGGTACTTCTCCTTTGGTTTAGAAAGCTTTGTTGAAGCATGAAGTCTTTATAGAAATGGTCATCCAAGTAGGCTGCTTCATGAAAGTCACACACTGACTTGCGCCTGTGGCCAGCATCCAGATCTAGATGTGCCATGCAACTGTGAGGTCATGTCCTTCTGCTCAGCTGTCACTATTCCCTACAAGGCATATACACTGTTGTTCTAACTGCACGGGTTCCTCCTAGCATGTATTTGTGCTTTGTGTACATGCATCAGATTTATTTTAGTTTTATTGCAAAGTCAGATATACAGAGAGGAGAAGAGACAGAGAGAAAGATTTTCTGTCTGATGGTTCACTCCCCAAGTGACTGCAATGGCTGGTGCTACACCAATCCAAAGCCAGAATCCAGGAACTTCTTCCAGGTCTCCCATGTGGGTGGAGCATCTCAAGGCTTTCAGCTGTCCTCGACTGCTTTCCCAGGCCACAAGCAGGGAGCTGGTTGGGAAGCGGGGCCTCCGGGATTAGAACTGGCACCCATATGGGATCCTGGCACGTTCAAGGCAAGGACTTTAGCTGCTAGGCCACGCTGCCGGGCCCATATGCACATGCATTTTTTTTTTATCAGTAATTCTTTTTTTTTCTTTTTTTTTTTATTCATTGATTATATTGTATTATGTAATACAGTTTCGTTGGAACTGGGAATCACCCCACCCCTCCCCCGCCCTCCCCCCATGTGGAATATTCCACCTTGTTGCATATCCACTGATCAAGTACAGTTGAGATTCCCTCTTTGCAAGCATAAACTAAACATAGAGTCCAACATCTTATAGTCCAATCTAGTTCCTCAGCTTCCTGGGGAGACCCTGACCGGTCTGAGGGCAGAACCATCAGACTATCAACCGATCAATTAAAGGCTCCAACGTACCCTCAGCAACAATTAACTTCGTTGTGTAACTAATAGTTATAGTATTGAGTAACCAGTATGTTAAAAACAATTGCAATTTCTTAACCATCTTCTGTGATCACCTCATTGTCAATTCAGTTTTAGTTTATACACAACTATACATAAAATAACATGTTTTACATAACATCATATCCTCTTAAATTAACGCAAACATGTGGTATCTGACCTTTTGGGATTGGCTCATTTCCCTTAGCATTATGGTTTCCAGTTTGGCCCATTTAGCCACAAAGAACTGCATTTTGTGTTTTTAATAGCTGAGTAGTATTCCATGGAGTAGATGAACCATAGCTTTCTTATCCAGTCTTCTGCTGATGGGCATTTCGGTTGCTTCCATGTTTTTGCAATTACTGATTGTGCTGCTGTGAGTATAGGGGTGCATGTTGGCTTCTCATAAAACAGGTGTTTTGGGTATATTCCTAGGAGTGCTATTGCTGGATCATATGGTATGTTGATTTTGAGTTGTTTGAATGTTCTCCATACTGATTTCCATAGAGGCTGTACCAGCCTGCAGCCCCACCAGCAGTGGAGTAGAGTTCCCTTTTCCCCACAACCTTGCCAGCAAGTGTTGTTGGTGCTTTTATTCATGTGGGCCAGTCTTACTGGCGTCAGGTGGTACCTCATTGATGTTTTAATTTGGATTTCCCTTATTGCCAGGGAACTTGAGCATTTTTTCATATGTTTATTTACCATTTGGGTTTGTTCTTTTGTGAAGTGTTTGCCCATTTCCCGTGCCCATTTCTTGAGTGGCTTGTTTGTTTTGACATTTTGGTTGTTTTGTAGTTCTTTGTATATTCTGGAAATTAGCCCTCTGTCACCTATGTCGTGCGCGAAGATCTTCTCCCATTCTGTGGGTTGCTTTTTTACTTTGTTGATTGTTTCCTTCACTGTACAGAAGCTCCTTAGTTTGATGAGGTCCCATTTGTTTATTCTGGTTTTGATTGCTAATGCTTTTGGTGTCCTTTTTAGGAAGTCGGGGCCTACCCCTAGATCTTGTAGAGTATTTCCGACATTTTCTTCCAAAAGTTTGAAGGTTTCTGGATGTAGGTTTAGATCTTTTATCCATTTGGATTTGATCTTAGTGTATGGTGAGAGATGTGGGTCTATCTTTTTGTTTCTGCAGGCTATCAACCAGTTGTCCCAACAGCATTTATTGAACAGAACTTCCTATTTGCCTGGGTTGTCGTTTGTCTTTTTGTCAAAGATTATTTGGCTGTATTTGTGTGGGTTCCCATCTGGTGTTTCTATTCTGCTCCATTGATCTTCTTATCTATTTTTTTGCCAGTACCAGGCTGTTTTGATAACCACTGCCCTATAATATGTCCAGAGGTCTGGGACTGTGATTCCCCCTGCTGACTTCCTGTTCTTGAGAATGGTTCTAGCTATTCGTGGTTTTTTGTGTTTCCAGATGAACCTTTGAATCATTGTTTCCAGATCTGTGAAGAATGTTTTGGGCAATTTGATTGGGATTGCATTGAATGTATATATTGCTTTTGGCAGTATAGACATTTTAATGATATTGATTTTACCTATCCAGGAGCATGGGATGTTATTCCATCTTTCGAGGTCTTGTTCAATTTCTTTTTTTAGCAGTTTGTAGTTTTCTTCAAATAGGTCTCCTACATTTTTAGTTAGGTTTATTCCCAGATACTTTATACTTTTTTCAGTTATTTTGAACGGTATCTTGCTGGTTAGATCTTTTTCCATCTTTGGGCTATTTGCATACACTATGGCTGTTGATTTTTGTTCATTAATTTTGTATCCTGCCACTCTTCCAAACTCTCGTATAAGATCTAGCAGTCTCTGTATTGAGTCTCTTGGGTCTTCTATGTAGAGAATCATGTCATCTGCGTATAGTGAAAGCTTGACTTCTTCGATTCCCATTTGGATTCCTTTGATTTCTTTTTCTTGTCTTATGGCCTCAGCAAGTACCTCTAGGACTATGTTGAACAGCAGCTGAGAAAGCGGACATCCTTGTCTTGTTCCAGATCTCAGTGGGAAGGGTTCCAGCTTTTCTCCATTCAGTATGATGCTGGCGTTGGGTTTTTCATATATTGCTTTGATTATGTTGTGGATTTTTCCATCTATGCCTACCTTGGTTAGGGTTTTTAGCAGGAAATTGTGTTGGATTTTGTTGAAAGCTTTTTCTGCGTCTATTGATACTGTCATGTGGTTCTTGTTTTGCAATTTTTGGATGTGGTGTATCACATTTATGGATTTCCTTATGTTGACCCACCCCTGCATTCCAGGGATGAATCCTACTTGATCCGGATGAATGATCTGTCGGATGATTTTTTGAATTCTATTGGCTAGGATTTTGTTGAGTATCTTAGCATCAATGTTCATCAGAGAAATAGGTCTGTAGTTTTCCTGTAGTTGGGTCTCTGTCGGGTTTTGGGATTAAGGTGATGTTGGCTTCATAGAATGAGTTTGGAAGAGTTGCCTCTTTTTCTATTGTATTGAAGAGTTTGTAGAGGATTGGGGTCAGTTCTGTTCGGAATGTTTTGTAGAATTCTGTAGTGAAGCCGTCTGGGCCTGGGCTTTTCTTTGTTGGGAGATCTTTAATCACTGATGTTAACCAAAATAACTCAACTGTGAGAGCTTTAGGTTGAAGATACAAATTTCAGGGACTTAAAGTATTAATGAGGTAAGACAGTCTCAATAAAGCTGTTACTAAAAAAGTGAGATACAATATAATAAAGACTTTTTATCTGATTCTTTTCATATTCTACACTTTCTAGCCTACCTATTAAGCAAATTCATTAAGCAAGATACAACTGCAACTTGTTGACGCGATCATAGTTATTGATTTGAAAACATCTTTACATTTATTTTAATGTAGGTGATTGGACTTGTGCTTCAAAAATTTCAACAGTTCAGCTGTATTTGATCTTCCAGTAATACACTCTTTACTTGATTGCACCATGAAAACGCTGCTATTGAGACTTGCCACACTGTAAGAAATGGTGCCTAATGTGCCACTACTAGAGTTCTTGATCTGCTGGGTATCAGATCTGAGGACTATCCAGACCTGTCTTGAGTGGAACCTGTAGGATGCCATGTTGTTGCAGTTCACTGAGACAGAAATGAGTTCACTCCCAGCTCAGTGCATATGTATGTCCATAGCCCTTGCCTCCTTAAGCAAGGAGGCCCTAGGGGACAGACTGAGCTGTGAAATCCACCCTGTTATCGCACTGCCACACCAGGATGGGCAATTCTTTATCTGGGTTCGCTTCCAAAGCTTTCAGTAAATGTCTCTTCCCACTTTGTTGCTGGTGGAGTTTTGGCTGCCAGTGGAGTTCAGATCGCCATTTGTTGAATGCCACTGGAGTATCAGTCACTGCAACACCACACTGTTGTGTTTGCTGCTTTCCTGTGTCTGTCAGTCTCCAGGTACCCCTCTGCTGTTGTTCTGTCCTCTTCTGTTTTCTGGAATGTGCTCTCTCTGCTTCACACTGGCTAATATTTCTCTGTCTGTTTAAACATGTCCTTACCCTATTCTGCCATCTTGATTCTCCCTTAGAAAGATTTATTTATTTATTTTTATTGGAAAGTCAGATTTACAGAGAGGAGGAGAGACAGAGAGCAAGACCTTCCATCTGCTGATTCACTCCCCAAGTGGCTGCAATGTCTAGAGCCGAGCCAATTCAAAGCCAGGTGCCGGGGCTTCTTCCAAGTCTCCTTCTTGGGTGCAGGGTCCCAAGACTTTGGGCCATCCACAACTGCTTTCTTAGGCCACAAGCAGGAAGCTCGATGGGAAGTGGAGCAGCTGGGACACGAACCGGTGTCTGTATGCGATGCCAGCACTTACAAGGTTAGGACTTTATCTACTAGACTATAGCACCAGTCCCCCCGTTTTGTCATTTTAAGTACAATAAGAGAGAGGAAAGGGAGAGGGAGTTAGGGATTGAGACAGAGGGGAGAGAAGGGCTGCTTTTATTGTATTCTGAAGAATCTAATACCCAGTTATTGCTGACATGTTTTGTTTTCTTAAAAAAAAAATAAAATGGATGGTCTTCTTCAAGAAAACAGGCCTAAAATTATTGAGTCACTCTGTACCTTTCCCAGGGAAAGTAAGTCTTAGAATTAAAAATATCTGGCAGAAGGGAAAAGTGATGCAGCATCATTCTTTGTTGCCACTCTGAAGATTCTCAGAAGGACACTGGAAAGATGAGAAAGAGAAAAAAGCTTGCTCAGCTGGAAGATGGCTGAGGACTCTGGCAGGAGAACTTGGGGTTGCAGTGGAGGCATTTGCTCTCTCATGAACTTGGAAGCTCTCATGGCCAAGTATAAACTAGTGTTCACAAGCGTCACAAGCAAAGCCAGGGACAGTCTTTGTATAGGAGCAAGTGAAATCTTGGGCAAGTAAGGCCCAAATGTCATCATGGAAACTCAAGGCTCTGACCTTCCTGTCATCTCTTAAATAGCCACTATCATCCACTTTAGTGTTTTCAGAGTTCTGTCGCATGGATGGTACCACTGTGAAGGCAAAGGGCAGGAGCCATATCTCAGGAGCAGAGGACCCTGTAGGCTCTGTCTCGTACCAGCCACGTGAACTGGAGGGAGTCCCCCATCCCTGGAGATTATCCTGAGGTTCAGCGCATTAGCATTTGTGAAGCATTCAAAATAGTGCCTGGCACACAGCAAGATGTATGTGTGTGTTAAATACAACACTTTCTGACCTGTCCAAATAATTTACTGTTACTACTTTTCCTAATTCTTTTCATTAAACTTTTCAAGTTAGCCATTTATTTTAAAAAGGAAATTTATGTAACTATGGAAAATGGAAAATACGCATTACATGTTGCGAAAATAAAACAAGTAAACATAAAACAGGGGCCTGTATTGTGGCATATTTTCTAATAATGTTTTTAAAAAAGATTTAGTTATTTGAAAGGCAGAGTTAGGAAAGGAGAGTTAGATCTTCCATGTGCTGGTTCACTCCTCAAATGGCTGCAGCAGCCCAACTTGGGCCTGTCCAAAGCCAGAAATCAGGACCTGTATCTGGGTCTCCCAGTGGATTCAGGGACCCAAGCACTTTGGCCATCTTCTGTTGCTTTCCTGGTGCATAAGCAGAGAGCTGGACCAGAAGTGGAGC
The DNA here is from genome assembly GCF_030435755.1 of Ochotona princeps. NCBI lineage: Eukaryota > Metazoa > Chordata > Mammalia > Lagomorpha > Ochotonidae > Ochotona > Ochotona princeps. The sequence goes on along the minus strand of NC_080840.1, from coordinate 14,129,808 downwards.
ACATTGGAACTGAACTGGTTGCCCAAAGGAATGTTGGCATTGCAGATGGTGGTTTAACCCATTGAGCTACGCTGCTGACCCCAGTACTCTTTTTATGATAAAACTCATTTATTGTCATCTAATATCCCAGGACTAGAAATATCTTGTGGGCAGGTATTCCTACTATGGGATTTACTCAAGTACACACACACACACAATCCTAGACACTTGCATACTCAAAGTATGTGCTGGGGAAGGGTAAGTCTAGGCTCACATCTTTCTTCCTCATGTCTGTCAGAGTCAGGCACTTTTCTTCCTCACCCCTACCTCAGACAGGCAGTAATGGTTGTAGTTGGTATTTAGTCTTGGATGTGGGAATCGAGAGTTGTGTGCTACCCATCACACTACTGCACTATACCTTGGGTAGTTGCTATATTCTACCTCTTCCACGTCCTCCTGGGTGCATTCACAAGGATGCTGTTCTGGGGTTGAGAGATGCTGTAGTGGTCTTCCAATATTAGCTTGGAGGAATGATTTTCCCCAATGTCGATATACTGAGATACTAACTGACTCACTCCTACCCACATAGTCTAAGTGAGCAGATTTGTTCCCCTCTAAGGCTGAGCTCTTCCATAGGGCCACCCAGCTTGGCTGAAGTTGAAGCAGGCAAAGGGCAGTGAAGAGAGAGACAGGAGAGGTGTTGGTCCTTCATGCACAGAATGGGCCGTTTCAGCTCTGTGAAATTTCTAGAATTATTTCACAACAATTTGCAACAGATTTTCCGGACCAGAGGATCTTCAGTGAGTATTAATAATGTGTATATCAGAGTTCCAGCAGGGAACAGATGAATGCTCAAGGTAATCAAAGCTTAGTCAAGGGTCTATTGGCAGAGACAGAGATATGTATGTGTGTGTATGTGTGTAGGGGGAGAAGGGTGTAGTGTAACCCCAGTGACCATCACAGACCTTCTGGGTACTGTAAATGGCTCTGGAAGAAGTTGGAAAGGGACCTGTGACAATCTGAAATTTCCAGAAAGGACTTCTGGCCCTTGGACCGGCTCTTGCACAGAAGGAGTCGGAGGAATCCATGTCATAGCTGACTTCTGTCCCCTCCTTCCTGTGTCTTCTCCATTGCCCCAACCTCTGGAGACACTTCCTCCCAAGTCTCTGAGCAGGGGAAGTAGAACGTGTTGTAGTGTGGCATGGATTGTAGTGAGGAGTGGGCATCCTGCTGGCCAGGTCAAGGACAAACTGGACATCCAAATAAATACTAATGATAGTAATGGGATGTAACCCATTGAATAAAAGATACTCCCACTGATATAACTAAAGGACCAAAATGTGCATTTACCTGCTCAAAGTAGCTCCCCACAAAATCTTCAGTGATTATAAGCAACAGAAGACTAACTAACAATGTATGAGCCTGGCAGACTCCATCTTTATCAAATGATCAGTGTAAGTGCTGTGAGTAATGGGAGAAGTTCAAATTGTGTGCTGCCTGAGTTTGTATCATGTGACATTTCTGCTACAAACACACAAACTAATTCAAATTATGAAGAAATACTAAAAAAAACCACATTGAGGAATGTTTTACAGCCTGAAAATTTTGAAATCACATATAAAGGGTCTGTATATGGAATCCACTCTACATGAATTTCAGACTTTTTTGGTACCAAAATAAACTTGCTTTTCCCCATAAGCTTTTGGAAATACACTCAGGTTACCTCAGTTAATCTTTACAATATCCTTATGTGGAGGGAACTATTTGTTTATGGATGAGGAAGCTGAGACTGGGAGACAGAATGAATGGAATATTCATACATCATGCATAAGATTTAAAACTAATCAACCAAGCTATACACCGTTTGGTAAAATATGTTTTTCATGCACAACACAGTTGCTTTCATAAAGTCAATAGCAAAAAATATGAGCACAGTAATGATTTTTATAGGACTGAACATTGGCACAATCTCAAGGATAGTGAATTTAGTGATGATTTGATCTGTCTGTTGCCACGGTTGCTAGGTCAACCGTGTTTGGGTGAAGAACCAATGTGAATCTATATAATTCACAGCAGGTTGTTTATTTGTTCAGTGACATTCAGTTTTGTTGACTTCATTTCAGCAAAATCACCAACTTTATTGATGTTGACAGGGAAGCAGGAGCCAGTGAACTTTTTGCATAAAGGGCCAGAGATGGGTTGGTTAGGACTCTGTGGACTGTCCCTGCTGCTACTGCTCAGCTCTGCAACTGCGACATAGAAGCAGCCCTGGACAGGGCATAGGAGAACAGGCATCTGACTTGGCCAGCAGGATGCCCACTCCTCACTACAATCCATGCCACTCTGCAGCCTCCACTGCAGTCTAGCTGCGTTATACTTCAAATCAAGCAGTGGGCTGAATCTGCTCTATGGAACACATCTTGTATACCCTTAACCCAAAGGATTTTTAAACAGAATGCATTTGTCTTGAAAATGCACAAGCCTGAATGTATTTGAAACACCATGTACTTTAATATATTAGGACCCATGTTACCAATTTTCTTTTTTTTTTTTTTAAAGATTTATTCATTTTATTACAGCCAGATATACACAGAGGAGGAGAGACAGAGAGGGATATCTTCCGTCCGATGATTCACTCCCCAAGTGAGCCGCAACGGGCCGATGCGCGCCGATCCGAAGCCGGGAACCTGGAACCTCTTCCAGGTCTCCCATGCGGGCGCAGGGTCCCAATGCATTGGGCCGTCCTCAACTGCTTTCCCAGGCCACAAGCAGGGAGCTGGATGGGAAGTGGAGCTGCCCATATGGGATCCCGGGGCTTTCAAGGCGAGAACTTTAGCCGCTAGGCCACTCCACCGGGCCCCATGTTACCAATTTTCATATGCTTAAATACATTTTTCTTAGAAGATGTTGACACTATTAAGTTTAGAATAATTCAAGTATGGTGAATGACTATCCAAAAACTCACTAAAATGACTTACATAAAGCTTAAAATTTTGATTTGTATTTTTGAGAGTATAAAAATTATTTAACTATTTATATAAAATTGCAAGTATTTGCAACTGAATTTTGATATTCAATGTCCCTCTTTTTGCCAATGTAGAGAGTAAGTGCGATGTGCCAGGCATGTTAAGTCTATACTTTCAAGTGTACAAGTGTGAGGGCATTGTGGATTGTTTTATATTGCAGCATGTTCCCTGGGAACCATGTGCTATGGTTGGTAATAATGCCCTAATTTGCAAGTATCCCCAGAACAGAAAATTACAGCACAAAAAGAAAGAAAAGAAAAAATTCTGGGTACTATTGGGAAATGATAGTTATGCAAGGAGCTTATTTCTCTGAGAGGGGGGAATTTTGACAACTTAATTATCTTACTTTTTCTCCTACCCAAGCACTTCTGCCACTCAAATCCTCACCACATTCCAAAGCTGTGGCCTCCTTAGAGGCTGGCAATGATAATGCGGAGGACTTGGCCAACTCTTGGTTCCTGCCTGGTGTATAATAACTTCACAGCAAGTCCAGCCTACACTGCAAACCCTTGATCCCTTCTGACACACTATGGGGAAGTTCTGGGAAAGTTAATATTTGTGAGAGCTGTGTCCAGCAGAGAGATGAGAATAGCACACTCTTAGGTCAGGAAGGAAATAAAAAATTCTCTAAAGTATAAAGCAACTGTTTCCTTATCTAGCTTAGTTATTTGGAATACTCATAACTGTTTCAGCATAGGTGATTAGCTCTCAGCCACTGCAAGTATTGAGTAGAGTTGATGTCAAGCTAGCCATGGCCAGGAAGAAGATTTCCCATTGGTGCGTGATGAGTCTCAGTGGTCTCTGAGTTATTTCCCAACTTTGAGATTTCAAGAATACAAGATAGTATTTAACCTACACATAACAAAGAAAGAAACAGAATGTAGGTACAGAGGTGTGTGGTGTCTAGCTCATATTGGCTTGCGAGAATCAAATGCAACAATATTTAGGGCATTCATGTTGCCTGGTCTGGATCCTTGGGCTCACGTGCACCGTGGGTGTCAGGTCTGTGAGCCTTGGAGACAGGGAGTCCGGCAGGGCCTGGGTTGCCTGGCCTGTGTCCTTAGGCTTGCCTGCATGGTGGGTGCCAGGTCTGTGAGCCCCAGGGGCAGGGTGTCTAGCAGAGCTCAGGTCACCTGGTCCAGGTCCTTGGACTCACTTGCATGGTAGGTGCAGGTCTGTGAACTCTGGAGGTTGGGTGGGGGGGCCAGAGTCCTTGGGCCGGCTTGCATGATGGTGCTGGGTGTGTGAGCCGCGGAGCAGGGGGTTTGATGGGGCCCATGTTGCCTGGCCTGGGTCCATGGGTCTTTCTATGAGAATTGGCACTCCTCAATGGAAATTCAGAGCAATGGATGGCAGGTCCTGATGAACATGGAAGATATGGCAGCCCACTGGGGCCTGCAGAAGACATCTGATACCGTAGCAGAGGAAGGACAGAACAAATTGGATAACTACCCCAGCCAAAAGATGACAGCTAAAATCTGATTGAATGGAGGCTATAAGGTTGACTTGGACAGCCAATGGACACTGGAGGAGATGCCTCAGGCTTGGATTGGCAAGACTGAGAGCATTTCAGAGCTATCAAAACTATCTAGGCAGAACGCTTGGAGTGTGTGCCACATCGGAACTCTGGGTTGATACTGGGAGGCTGTTCCCCATCCGCACGTACTGGAGCAGTTGTGAAGCTGAATACGGCTCCTCCCCTTATCTCTTCCTTTCCCCCAGAAAATAGGAAGAAGAAATAGAAAATTTGGAAACAATGATTACACCCACTTTTCCTTAACCCTTGATCCTTCCCACCCTAATCAACTATGTAAACATCATCAAAAGTAAAATTAAAAAAATATTTAGGGCACTTTTGAGCAGAGGGTTAAACCATTGGTTGCTCAAAACCTGCTATTGGGGAAATGGTTACATTAAAGAAACTGGCAAATATTACAACCAAAGGCTTTCTTTTTCACTGGAGCATTCATTGATTGATCAGCATACCCTAAACACGTAGTTGGTCTAGCTATTGAATTTCATTTTAGCCAGGATCTATAAAACAACTTTGACCCACTTTTCTAGCGTGCTAATGCAGAATCTGTACTAAAATGATTGTTACGGTTGGGACAGTTGATTTTGTGCACAGACTTTGTATATATAAGCTCTGTGACCTTAGACAAATGCCTTTTTTCTCTGAAAGCCTTGATACACACACCACACACACACACACACACACACACACACACACAAACACACGATGATATGCTACTCAGCCATAACATATAATGAAATCCTATCTGTTGCAACAAAGTGGGTACACCTGGAGAATATCATGCTTAGAGAAACATGTCATTTCCTTCTCCCCCAAATAAGTTTTCTCTGACATATGGTAATTAATGCAATACAAAGAAAAATAAAAACAATGTGTAAGAATAAAATGTATCATGATTTTTTTTTACTATTTATAACCCTTTCCTGTATTTCCATGGCACAGTGGTCTTTTTACTTTTTACTTTTTGAACATTATGGTTAGTAGCACATTAAGCTGGTAATTATAAAGTAAATTAAAGTCACATTATTGCAAAAATTAAAGGAATACGAAGAAAGGAAGGAGATGGGATATAGGGAGGGAGAGGAATGTATAATCATTTTCTTAGAATTGTGTCTGTGCGATACATGAAAATTATTCTGTTTATATAAATAAGAATTCAAGAAAAGGAAAAAAAATCAGTACCTAGAGATTTTGGGATCTGCTCTACAAGATGGAATCTACTTCCCACTGCAAACTATAGATAATTTCTAATCATAGGAAAATTCTGAGTGGCACAGGTCCAATCTGGCTTATCCTACTAGTTACCCTACATCTCCCCCCACCCCACTGTTTAGTATCAATAAGGGCAACAAAGAATATAAAATATTTTCCTACTGAGCATAACCAAACCATTCCTCATTTGTATAAATACCCTTTAACTTTCTCTCCCAAGAGATCAACACCTCTCTTGAGTTGTCATCCTGTTTCAAGTCACAAAGCCCCAGGTGATGCTCCTCCTTTGTTTAGTATTTAGGGATTCCTCATGGTATTTTGTGACCAGTGGATTAGATTAGGGACTGACAGACTTTCTAAAAAAGGGCAATATAGTAAAGGTTTTAGGCTTTGCCTTCCACAGCAGTCTGTTCAGACTACTCAACTCCTCTGTTCTAGGATGAAAGCAGCCCCTGATGACATGTATGCGAATGGTGTGATTGTGTTCCAATAAATCTTTCTTTATAAAGGATTACAAAGGCTGTGCTAGGCCTGAACTCCCTTGTTTGCCAGATTCTGAACTAGATTATGTCAAGTTTGCTTCCACCAGTACACCCCATGCACAATGAGCTCACCACATAGTGGGGAAGAGGGATGTGGCTGCATGCACATATTCAAACACCCGTAACACAGAACACAGAAAGGCAAAGATGCAGGTACAGGGAAGGTTGTAGGCTTCATTTCATCACATGGTCATTGTTGTTAATGTTACTGCCTTCTTTGCTGGACCAGGTCCTGTTCTGTTTTCATCCTAGCCTGGCTGCCTATGGCTCAATATCTGATGGGGTGACCCTAACCTTCATTGTGTATACTTTGGATAATTTTCATGAACGATGTTGGAGTAATTGCTTCAGAGTGTGATTGGAAGAGAGGGTCTCAGGGCAGTCTCCTGAAACTTAACAATGTTCTTCTTTAATCAATTTCCTCTAGACAGGAAGGAAGTTTTGTTAATAGACAGGGAAATAAAGCAAATGCTCCCACTACCTAAATTGAATGTCATAGGGACAGTAAACACACATAGGTTGAGTCACAGCATACACTAGGCGTTCACAATAAATATGACAGTGGTCATGACAGTTTGCTCTGTTTATGTACAGGATGTGACAAGCAGTATCTAGGTGATTTATTTATTTCCCTATTAGGCTGCAAGCTTCTCAGCTTTTGAGAACAAAATGCATTTGCTTTTGCCACCCAACAACCAACCACAGTGCCCAATAAATGATAAATGTGCTTAATATGATGTTAAAATAAATGTAAGGTTTTAAGAGAGGTGAAATTTCAAAAATACAAGGAAGTAACTCATAACAAATATAAGGTGTGAAACCAGAGAGTAATAAGCCATTATGGACAAATAATGTGCATGAGAAATGTATACTGTTTGAGGAAATGAAAGCTGTGAATAAACTGATCCAGGGTGATTTAATTCTCACCCGAGGGTGGAGGTTGTTTCCTGCTGTTTTCTTGTGAAGTCCTTGAAGGATGCTCTGCAGTTGGGAGTGGTATTGATTCAAGTCCAAAGAAACATTTATTGCTTTCCCCTCTCCTTGAAGGATGATTTATTTAAGAACTTAAATGTTTAAATCAATAGAACTTAGGAAAATAGTTTGTTTCCTCTGTAGATAAGGCCTTGAGTGTGAGGTTGCTGCTATTTGCTCTAGCAGAAACTCAAGTTGAGACGTGGAATGGGGAAAAACCACAGATGCTTGGCTTCTACTGCAAAGTTAGCTGCTGATTGAGTTCAATGAAACGCTATCCAAGTGAACAGTTAGTTTCTTGGACATTTATAAGTGTAAGGTATGGCATTAGGCCTTGAGGAGGCACACAGATGAAGAAGACTTCGCCCTTGTCCTCCAATTGCTTATAATCTAGTGGAGTAGATAGATAAAGTCTTAGCTACTATTGGTAGAACCGTCAACAAGAACACAAGGGGACAGAGCAGAAAGAGATCAATTTCATCTCGGGCAATCAATATAGACTTCTTAGAGGAGTGATTATCTGGGAGATAGCAGTTTCAACAGAAGTTTCTGATAATCAGAACACCAAGCATAGATGACAAATTCAAGTCTGTAAGGGGTTAAACATGTCACACTTATGAGCAAGGTGAAGATAGATGTTTGATAATGAGGTGTAGTGAAGAATGTGGACGGCAGAAAGGGGCATGTCCTGTTTAAGGGGACTAGCCACTTTTTAGGCTGAGTTGACTGTTACTGAGACCCATTTTTTTTTTCAGGAGACCCTAGAAATCTTGAACACTGTCAACAGATCAGCTAAAATAGTAACCCCCGTAACAGTGTGACTCAAATTCATCTATAGACGAACTCTAATCTTCAGATAATGATTTGAATAAGAATGGAGAGGGATAAAGATACAAACCGTGTTTGAGGATCTAAAGCAGATGTGGACATGGATAGTTAAAAGGCAATGGAGTGGAAAGAGGTGCATCTTCTAAGACATCGCATGCACTCTGAAGGGGGTCTGGGTGTTGTCCTGTGTGACTGAAGGCCTGTGATCAGGGAGGCACTTTGTTAAGAATTTTAGAAAAACTTATCTTGATGCTTTTGGAGAAAGTAAGAAAAAGGTTGTTGAGAGATGTCAGAGAACTGAATTAAGAAGGTGCTATAAATTCAAGGATAAGAATTGATGAGGATATGAACCTAGATTGAAGGAGACCAGTGAGATATAGCAAAGGTGAAAAAATATTCATAACTGGGGGCCATTCTTATCCTTTCTAATCCAATGGCACACCTGCTCCCCTAGATCTAAGCTAAGCAGTCACATTTGACAACTCACCACACCTGACCCAGCATAGCAGATATGTATGCTGATCAATGGTCTAGGATGTGTTCTCCTATCAAAAAGGTTGCTCAAAATAAGGACAATAGTAATTAGCTGAGTTGGGAATAAAAAGCTTATAGGGAATTTGAGCAGAGAACCAGCATAGGGAAGTGGGCTAGGTGAGTAGGGTGGCTGACCACAAGGAGGAAGATGGTAGATAGGAAGACATATCTAATACGTATGGAATACAGTGATGTGGTATAATACAAGATTATGAGATGGCATATCACTGGGGAAGACAGTGGGTGGTAAAGCGGCAGACGGCAGCATGGGAGAACACTAGGGAAGATGGACAGAGCCAGAAGGACCTGGGTTCAAATCCTTAGCTCTTGAACATTGACCATACTTCTTGATTTCTCTGAGTCCTGGTTCTTTCAGGGATAAAATAAGGACCAAAAAAAAAAAGATATTTGAGATAATGTATGTGAAGCCTAGCACCGTGCTTGACCCCATACATATATTACTACTATTATTAGGATCATTATCATGGTCATCATCATTATCAATATTATGATCTGCCTTTAAAACTGTTAGGTCCAAAGACGTTTCAATGCATAACTGTTGTATAACTGTTGTATGGATTCCAACAGCAGTGTAAACCCTTCACTGGTAGTTTTTGAAATTAACTTTCTTCTCCTGTGTATAATTGCTATTGCTTCTCAAGTTTACACCAAAAATATTTTCTTTGCCAGCATGATAAATTTGTCCTTAACAATAACAAACAATATGGACTTTAGCTTCCTTCATTAGCTTTGGAAGCCCAGGCTAGATGCTGAAGCAGAGGTGCTAGAAGTGGTGTTTGATCATTGCCTCATGTGGATGGAAACTGAGGCCCAGAGATCAAAAGGGCTTACCCAAGGGCCCATTGAGATCCTTGAACTCAAGACTTCTAACTCAGAGCCACAGACTGTCATCCGCACTAGACTGCGCCCCCAGCATATAGCTATTTTGAGTTTCCAAGCTCTTCTCCAGTCTGTTGATTTCATTCCAGAGGATTACAAGCCAAATTTGCCCTTTGACGGGGAACAGCTGGCATGTGTGATGACAAGTCAGCTATTGCAGCACACCCTGGGTTTATGGTGAGTTTGTCTCTGACTTCTATTAGCAGAGTGGAAGCTGTTTGGCATGCAGTGAGCAAACAAGGGAGTTCACTGAACATCAAACCCTGGATTCTTGTTCACTGGCAACTTCCAGCACAAGCATTACAGGGTACTCACAAGGTGAGAGCTGGAATGCTCACAGCAGCCAGCCTTTAAAATCCTCGTCACATGCTAGAACCATTCATTTTCCTGGTTATATTGCAAGTGATGGATTAAATCAGTTTAATAGATGAGGAAACTGAGACCCTGGAACATCAAGGGGCTGGCTAATGTTTTATGAAAGCCTAATAAATACCAGATCCAGATTGAAGCTTTCACTTGTGATACATTTAATGTCAAAGCTGACATTTGGAGCTGTCACATGTATCTGTGCTTTACAATTTTATACCTGTAGGGGCTCAAATTGTAAATGAAGGGAAGCTCTTTGCATTTGAGATATTGATAGGATAACGTGGGACCCATACATGCACACAGAGAGAGCGCTGACCTTTTTGCTATGCAATATTCTAGGAGATTTTGGAGAATTCTTGTTAATTAGCCACCTCATTATGCTACGCAATGAATATTTATTTCCATTTTATGGATGATGAAACTAAAATCAAAAGAGGCAGATGACCAAACAATCTGTAGCTAGCATTAAAGTATAGATTCATGCTCTGACAGATTAACTCTGGAGTCCAGAATCAAAGTCACTATGGTCAACGTTTTCTGTTTAAAGACGAAAAGAAAATGCTATGGCAATCCTGAAATACATGCTTTTGAATGGAGAGCCTGATGTCACTGAATCAATAGTACTGACTCCAGTAAAATTTCCTGCCAGTCCCACTGAGCCAGTGCACTTGGCACTGTGTTGGAAGCAAAATATGGAGAGGGGTCAAGACTCGCAACCTCTCTCTGCCTCCAGGTGAATGTGGTGGCTGTTAGAGACAAAGACAGATCCATTCTTGCTTCTCTGTTTTGTCTACTGAAGCTGAATACAGACCATCCATCTGGTTTTGTTTTTAACAGATTTTCCCCCCTTGTTTCTGAGATAAAACCACAGAGATGAACAAAACCCACAAAGAAGAGGCAAGATTTGTAAGTGCCAGAAAAATATCTCTGAAGTTATAGTTTTTTTCATATTGCCTTCCTAGGTAATCTTAGGTACTTATTCATCAATATTTTCATCCATCTATATTTATAAAAGTCTGTTATTCTTATTTTCCATAAATATCTGGAGAAGGACCTGCAGGTCTCCAGGTCTTTCTTTCGTCTTAGTTTCGTGGTGGAGTGAATAGTGTTAGACTTGCTGGCAGGCCAGCCTCAGAGGTTTTTGGCTGTGTGATTGGGCAGTTCTTTTCCTAGGGTTCCATCTCTTCTTTCTACAACCAGGGGTTGGATTGAACCAGCTTCTCAGTCTGGGAATGGTGTTGCGGGATAAAGAGTTTTTGGAGGTGATTTGGAAACCCACGTGTTAGGGTAAAAGACTGAGCAACATCGTGCTATGTTTGCGTCTACATACAAGCATTTGAGCATGCTATTATAACTAATAATGTACAATTAAAAGTGATTCTGATCTTCATGATTTTCATAGCCATGATGTGATTAAATTTTTGGTGATTTGGGTCATCAATATCTTGTTAGCATATGCTAAAGTTCCTGTTCCCATGAGGAAGGCCTGTATGCATCTTTGATATCAAGACTAGGTCTCATTATTAAAGGTTGAGAATCACAGATTCAGATGAATTTTGGGTTCTTAATATGACCAAGATTTTGGAAGTATAAATTGTAGTGGTTGTTTGCCACCTGCGACTATTTAATTATTTGATTTTATAAATTTACTCAGTTGCACTAGCCACCTTTAAATGCTCAGTAGTCTTATGGGTTATTGGCTACTATTAGATGGGGTAGACAAAATATTTTCATAATCACAAAAGGTCCAATTGACAAAACTATTCTATGGATTTAGATGATCTTTTAGGTGTATATTCCTTGAGACAAGATGGTATTATTGTGTAATTCCTAAAGGAATCTGACCGGTCATTGAAAGAGGAAACGACACATACACCTGGGAGGGAGTAATTAGGGAGCCTGACTGAGCCAGTCTCCGTGGGACAGCTCACTTGAGCACCTTTGATTGTGCCAGGTTACAAGATACTTACAGACACACCAGTGCATGGGAATGTTGACTCAGCCACACCCACTAAATAGTCTCTCCTGTGAGATTACTCTGAAGTTCAGAAACCTATAGCCAGGACCTGGGAAGAGCCAGACATCAGGATTTTGCTGGTGCCAAGTTCAGACAAGCCACTAAGAAGAGGAAGAATGGAGAAGCCATCCAAAGCCAAGTAACAAATTTCCTTCTCCTAAAAGATTTATTTCTGGGGGCGGGGGTGGGTTTCTATAGTCAAGGAACTAGGGGTGAGGGTGTAACTTCCAAAACTATTATTGGCTAATCAGAATTAAGGCTTAGGAAGATGAGTTCATGCTCATGTACCCGAAAGGCATCAGTGATCCTTTCTGATGAAAAAATAAATAGCACTCATTGAAGAAAGGGTGGAAAATGCAGAAGCTACAAGGGCACAGATAATCACTCTTTTTATCATTGGAGATAACTACTGCTCACATGCTGGACACTTAGAAAATTCTTTCATCTCTCGAACTGGAGATAAAGGATGTTGGATGTTTTTCTTTTTCTAAAGCTAACCTAAGCCTGTGGTTCCACCTCTTTCCTCTGACTACTTCCTTCCACTTCAAAGCCTCCTCTGAGTTTGCAAGTGGGAGTAGAGGGTTTTCCAGCACCTTTGCAAGAATGATGTGCACTGGCCTGACTTACAGATATGCTTGGGGCTTTTCTGGCTGGAACTAAAAATGTCCCATGGTGGTCTCTGGGGAACCAGCCCTGTGGTTTAGAGCAGAGGTTATCTTTTCATTTTGTTTGGGGCTAGATAAAAGGAGTACAGACACATTTTAATTTTTTCAAGTGCAAAGTGATGCAATAGGAATACATGTGAACCCCATGAACTCAGGTGGCATCAGGTTTGGAATTCTAGTATAGAACTGAGCTGTTGAATCTGTTTTTAAATTCAATTTTTTAAAAAAAAAGAGATTTATTTATTTTTATTACAAAGTCAGATATACAGAGAGGAGGAGAGACAGAGAGGAAGATCTTCCATCCGATAGTTCACTCCCCAAGTGGCCACAGTGGCTGGAGCTGAGCCAATCCGAAGCCAGGAGCCAGGAGCTTCTTCCAGGTCTCTCACACAGGTGCAGGGTCCCAAGGCTTTGGGCTGTCTTCAACTGCGTTCCTAGGCCACGGGCAGGGAGCTGGATAGGAAGTGGAACCTCTGGGATTATAACCTGCACCCATATGGGATCCTGGGGCATTCAAGGCGAGGACTTTAACTGCTACGCTATTGCACTGGGCCCAAATTCAATTATTGATGAAAAGTCTTTTGGCAATCTGTTGTTAGTGCTATTCTAGACACTGGGTCCACATAGATGGATTGGATCAGATCCCTAGCTCAGAACATTATAACTTGGTGGTGTTGCTCAATAACTTGGGAGATGATCAGAGTTTGGGTGTTTTAATATTATGAAAGGGGGCCAGCACTATGACATAGCAAGTTGGGTCTCTGCCTGAGATCCAGCATCTCCATGTGGGTGTTGGATTGAGTGTCAGTTATTCCACTTGTGATCCAGCTCCCTGCTAATGGCTTGGGAAAGCAGCAGAGGATGACCCAACTGCCTGAGCCTCTGCCCCAATGTGGGAGACCTGGAAGAGGCCCCTGGCTCTTGACTTTGGACAGGCCCACCTTTGGCCTTTGTGGTCATTTATGGAGTGAACCAGAGGATGCAAGATCTCTCACTCTCTCGCTCTGTTTGTGTCTCTTTCTATAACTCTGTAACTCTGCCTTTCAAATAAAAAAAAATATCTTTAAAAAAAAGTATTATGAAAGAAGTATACCTAGGAAATCGTTGGCAGCTGAACATGGGGAGACAATCCGATTTGGGTGGTCAAGGAAGTTTTCTTAGAGAAAGTCTTCATAAGCTGAGAAATGAAGACTGAAAGAAGAAATCCTTGATAGTGAAGGTGGAATTGACAAAGAGAAATGTTTTCAGGCGGAAGGCTAGATAGGAAGAGAAAGGCCAGGAGCTGCAAAATGTGTTTGAGAATGGCACATTCAGGTCATACACACCACGTCCGTTTTGTGTGTTTTGCTGGTAAATGTCTTGGAGTTCAAGTTGGCCTGCCTTGCTCTGGGGCCACTTCCTCCCAAGGTGTAAACATCACCTGTTTCTAGAAAGATCCAGATCAAGGCTACTTTCTTACAGTGGCTCTTCTAGAATTGCTCTGAGGGAAAGAAAATTCCTTTTCCTCTGAATTTCTGCAAAGCTTTGTCTTGGAGAGCTTTCCATTTAACGCGGAGCAGTCATCTGCCGATCTTGTCCTTGCCTCCCTGAAATGTGAAGAAGTTGAGAATAGAGGCAGTGCGCCTTCCCGGGAATTACGTGTTCAGGGATGCTGGGGTCACACGAGGAATGTTCTTTTATGCTGCTGTCTCTTGTGTTTCTTTGGACTTTGTTGCACTGGCTACTTCATGCAACATCACCCCTCTGCTCCTCGGTCTGCCCTGATCCCCTGCCGGTAAGGCTCAAGGTGATTTTCAGAAGAGGATAATGGCATGTGATTACATTCGTTCATGGATGCTTCGAGAGTCAAGGCTCTGTTATGAGGAAGAGAGAGCAGAATTTCTCATGTGCCTAGCAAGGCTTTTAGTATGGTGGTCGGGGTGGGTGGGTGGTGGCTTTAGCACTTGCATTATTGTATTAGTTGTTAAACAAAGATATATTTCCATGCTAACTGGTGATGATCTCCTGCCTTGGGCCCACTGAGTGTCCTCCTGACACCCAGGACCCACTTGCAACCAGTCAGTCATTGTTGGGTTAGTGCTTGGCATAGCAGGAGATTTCCCAGTTCCTGCTCTGTGCCAGGTCTGGTAACAGGTAACGGTAATAATTATGCCGCTGATATTTTGACTATAATTCTTGTTTATCAAGTACATATCTGTCAGTGATACTGAATTATTTTGTCTAGAAGAAAATAGTTTTAGGGGGTCATTTTGAAGGAAAGAACTGATTAGAAGATTAACAATATAGTGATTCCAGCTCACTTATTTTTATTATTTGCTAGACATATGCACATTGGGTGGGTTGCTTCACCTCTGCTTCTCAGTGCTCTTGTCTATAATGTAAAGATATCAACTGCTTTCTTTATCCATCCATCTACCATCTACCCATCCATTCAGAAGCTGGGCCAACCTGTAGCTGTTGCTTAGTGGTGACCTAATATGAAAGGATTCAGCTATGAATCTTGTTTTGAATGTCAAATGAGACATTAAAGGTGAAAGCCTTTTGAAATTACAATGGACTTGACTGATGTTAGGGTGGCCACCAATCAGTGTATTTGTTCAGAGATCAGGCTTGGGCTTTTTTTTTTTTCATGCAATATAATGTTCAGCAAGTCTCTCCCGTTCTTTATTTTTTCTCAGCATTTGTGTAAGTCATGTATGGTGCCCAAAGGACTGTCAATCAGCTTCCATTTCACTAGTATTGGATGAGAACTTCTTTATCTCAGATAAAGTGCTATGCAGTATTTAGTGAATGTAAAAATGCTGGACAACTTTTATAAAAAATGTAAGGCAACCTAGAAAAAAGTACGAAGACACTTAAGCCTAAATTTTACTTCCCGGAGATAAATAGTTATTTTGCATGACAACCCTCTAAGGCATCCTTGCAGATAGACATTTTTGTTCCATAAACTGCAGCATATTTTCATGATGCTCTGTAACCTACTTTTCTTCTGAACACAATCCACATGCCCTGAAGGGTTGTATCTCTGGGTGGATAGCTGGAAAGTAATAGTTAAGATCAAAGGGGTCGCGCTCTCTAGCGAGTCTCAGCACAGTCAGCTGAGATTTTTCTGAATGTTAAAGACTTTTCTTGGTATTTTCTCTGGAGTTTGTGCTTAGGTCATGTGTGGTGAACATCTTATCAATTCAACAAATGCAAGCCTGCACTACTGTCACCAATGACTGCATGGCGTTCCATGGTGGGTGCAAAGTTAATTGATTTAAGGAGCTCCCAATTTACAGGTCTTTGAATTATTTCCCTTGTAATCATTCTACTATAAACACCCTTACGTATTCAGCTTTGCTATGTATGTGTCAAGTTGGACATTAAGTCACACTTTCAGGGTGAATTCCTATGAATGAGAAGGCTGATGTAAAACGTTTTTAGAATTTGTTTAGTGTTTATAAGAGAGGTTATGGAGGGAACAAGAAGAGTCCTCAGCATGTGGGACAGGGTACACTTGCTTGCCGCTGACTTCTCCTGCACATATGTCCAGGCCCTGCCAAGGATGAAGTGTGGCAACGATCATTGGACCAAGGAGGAGGAGAAGATTGGTGAGAACCTGTCCAAGAGAGGCAGGAGACAAAGGGAGGGGGGATGTGCAAGAGATGAGGCTCTTATCCCAGGATATGTACATACTGTTCCATTCGATGTCTCTTATAAAGTAAAAGGATAGAACATTGCATGTTGTACTTGGGATCTATCTTATAGTTGATAGGTATAATTAATGTAGTAATGTCTCCTATCCCTGAAAAACTACTTATAAATTTTGTTTCTGCATAAAAGTAGTAATGTGTTATTGGAATGCTGGTTTCACTGCACAGAAACTACACTAGAAGTAATGGCTTCACAAGATAGAGACCTTGCTACTCTATTTCTTGCAGTTCAAATAGCCTGATAGTATTTTATTTGTGCAAATGGCCCAAATGGCTTGTGGATTGCCCACATCCTAAGTAGTAGAATGAAGGGAAATTTCTGCAAGGTGCAGTATTATTCCTGTCTGTAAGGATGGGTTTGGAAGCTGTAGCATCACATTCACCAACATTCTGTTGGCTAAAAGTTGCCATATTGCCATACCCAGTATATGACACCAGGCTACAAAAGGTTCTGACAAAGCTACTTTTGTAATTTTGGTGGGCATTTACTTAGCTGAAATTTGGTGGTTCAATTATTATGAAACAAAACGAAAAGGCATATAAATGAAGACCAATTATAAAAAAATTGACATAAATATAGGTTTTTTTTTTCTGATTTGTGTGTTTTATTTTTTTTTTCTTCATTAATTACATTGTATTATGTGACACAGTTACATAGGTACTTGGGTTCTCCCCACCCGTCCCCAAACCCTCCCACCATGGTGGATTCCTCCACCTTGTTGCATGAACACAGCTCAAGTTCAGTTGAGATTCCCCCATTGCAAGCGTATACCAAACATAGAGTCCAGCATCGTATTGTCCAGTCAAGTTCAACGGCTTCTTAGGTATACCCTCTCTGGTCTGAAGACAGAGCCAGCAGAGTATCATCCCGATCAATTGAAAGCTCCAACATACCATCAGCAAAAATTTACATCACTATGGAATTAATTGACATAGTAATGAGTAACCAACATATTAAAAGTAAATGCGAGTTCCCAGCCACCTTCTGTGACCACCTCACCTATACTTCAATTTAGTTTATACACAACATATAACATTCAAAACATAACATGTTATACATAACATCATATCATCTTAAATTAAGGCAAACATGTGGTATTTAACCTTTTGTGATTGGCTCATTTCCCTTAGCGTTATGGTTTCCAGTTTGGCCCATTTGGCCACAAAGAACTGCATTTTGTTTTTTTTAATAGCTGAGTAGTATTCCATGGAGTAGATGAACCATAGCTTTCTTATCCAATCCTCTGTTGATGGGCATTTTGGTTGCTTCCATGTTTTTGCAATTACTGATTGTGCTGCTATGAGCATAGGAGTGAAAACTAGATCTACATCTCTCACCATACACTAAGATCAGATCTAAATGGATAACAGATCTAAACCTACATCCAGAAACCTTCAAACTGTTGGAAGAAAATGTTGGAAACACACTGCAACACTTAGGGGTAGGCCCTCACTTCCTAAAAAAGACTCCAAATGCAGTAGAAATCAAGACCAAAATAAACAATTGGGACCTCATCAAACTAAGAAGCTTCTGTACAGCTAGAGAAACAAACAACAAAGTAAAAAGGCAACCCACAGAATGGGAGAAGATCTTCGCACACGACATAGGTGATAGAGGGCTAATTTCCAGAATATACAAAGAACTACAAAACAACCAAAATGTCAAAACAAACAAGCCACTCAAGAAATGGGCACGGGAAATGGGCAAACACTTCACAAAGGAACAAACCCAAATGGCAAATAAACACATGAAAAAATGCTCAAGTTCCCTGGCAATAGGGAAATCCAAATTAAAACATCAATGAGGTACCACCTGACGCCAGTAAGACTGGCCCACATGAATAAAAGCACCAACAACACTTGTTGGCAAGGTTGCGGGGAAAAGGGAACTCTACTCCACTGCTGGTGGGGCTGCAGGCTGGTACAGCCTCTATGGAAATCAGTATGGAGAATATTCAAACAACTCAAATTCAACATACCGTATGATCCAGCAATAGCACTCCTAGGAATATATCCAGAACAATTGTTTTATGAGAAACCAATATAGGTTTTAATATATTCCCACTGTGCAGCAATGGATGTGTGGGTGTCTACCTTTCTTCAAAGGGCGTCAGCCTGCAAGGTTGCCTGTTTTTTCTCAGACACACTTGAGGGGCTTCTCTGAAAAACGAGAGAATGCTTTGCTTAGAAGCATCAACTCATTGGCAAGGTCCAGTTTAAACTAAAACATAGGGGCCTGGCACGGTAGCATAGTGGTTAAAGTTCTCACCTTGCATATGGTGCCGATTCTAATCCCGGAGGCCCCACTTCCCCTCCAGCTCCCTGTGTGTGGCCAGGGAAAGCAGTCGAGGATGGGCCAAAGCTTTGGGACCCTGCACCCACCCAATGGAAGACCTGGAAGAGATTCCTGACT
Organism: Ochotona princeps; assembly: GCF_030435755.1. Taxonomy (NCBI): domain Eukaryota; kingdom Metazoa; phylum Chordata; class Mammalia; order Lagomorpha; family Ochotonidae; genus Ochotona; species Ochotona princeps. Next base: position 14,111,122 of record NC_080840.1, on the reverse strand, counting down.
CCTGGCTCCTGGCTTTGAATCGGCTCAGCTCTGGCTGCTGTAGCTGTTTGGGGAGTGAATCAACAGATGGAAGATCTTCCTCTCTGTCTCTGCTCCTCTCTGTATACCTGCCTTTCCAATAAACAAAATCATTAAAAATAAAGAAGAATGTATTTTAAAAAATAAAACATAGGACATTTTGTTCAGCAGTTATGAAGAACTTCAAGTTGGTGTGTGCAGAATAACCACGCAAGCATGGTGCTTGTCTATGCATAAGATCAGTCTGCAAGCCCAGGACACTCACCCTTGAAGCTGGCACAACTCAACTCTAAATGGGAGATGACAGCAAAAGGTGATAACATGTCCATGAACTTTGTTTCTATTTACCATCATCATCATAATATATTTATGCATTGTTTTATAAATTTATAATTATATGTTTATGCATTATTATTTTTTTATGATACAATTCCATAGGCTCTGTGATTTCCCTTACCCCCTCCCCAAATCACCTCTCTCAACACACTGATTTCCCCTATATTATTATCATAGTATAATTTTTCATAAACAGTCATAAGTCCATCATTGCAGGCATGGACAATGGCAGAAAGTCCAGCATCCTATTGCTAAGACATATTTAACTGTTTCATTGGCAGTCTCCTTGATCTGGAAGCAGAGATGCATACTGCATTATATCCTCACAGCTGAATGACACAGTCTCCATTACACAATTACTACACACCCCTTAAATGAAAAGCCACAAAATAAAATCAAAAGCATAAAGAAAAATACAAAAGTACAACTCAGTGAAGTTAAATAACATGCTACTGAATGACTAATGTGTTGCTGAAGAAATGAAAAAGAAAATCAAGGACCTTCTTGAAGAAAATGATGCTACTGTATGATCTATGAGTCAGTGAAGAGTTTAATATGGGAAAAAAAGTATTTTGAAGAAATGAAAATAAAAACAAAACATTAAAATCCATGAGATATAGTCTCTGCTGATCTTTGTTGGTGAGATGTATTTTCTATAGGCAACAGATAGATGGGTTTTGTTTTTTAATCCAGTCTAGTAATCCGTGACGTTTGGTTGTTGGGTTTGAACCTTTTACATTCAGGGTTAATATGAATGAATGGTAATTTGGTCCTGTATTTCAGCAATTGGTTGTTCATTGTTTGATTTAGTCTTCTGTTGTCATTTTCCTAGGATGTTCTTCACATTTGCCTTTGATTTGGGTGGGTGCTATTCCTTTTCTCTGTCAAGAGAACATCTTCAAGTATCCTTTGTAAGATACCCTAGCAATAGGTACCAATATTGGCGTTGTTAATTGGTAAGAAAAAGAATTCAGAGAAGTTTGTCCTTTGCTTTGGATCATTAACAGTCATTGACAGACTGTGAAAAAGGCATATAAATGTTGTTTTACAAATATAAAAATAATTTAGGCAGTTCAGGAGAAATCAATGGCCAGTCTCATTTGGGGCAAAGGAGCTATTGAAAGTTGTGACTTGGCTGGAGTGATTGGGTAACTCAGTCATCATGGTGAATTCAGCTTAGGATGAGGTCAGAGACTTCCTGAGATTTTGAGTTTTTGCTCTCCAGGTCTGTAATGGAACTGTTTAGTGACTTTAGAATCTACATTGTCCTTTGCATAAAACCATGAGGTCTTTGAGTTATCAAGGTTCATGATCAGTAGCCACCCTTCTTTACTTTAATATCCACATTTTTATTGTTAAATTGAGTTTTTGACTTAGTGTACTTTGTGATAGATAGTGTAAATTTTGAAAATCTTCACATTGGCTTTTGAGGTAGTATGATTTGGCTTAGTAGAAATCTTGATCTTTTTTTCCTCAGTAGGTTTCCTTCAGATTACTACCTGAGAGGGTTGGCTGATACCATCTTTTTTGATGCCTGCATTATTCCAGGTGGAGTCTGGGCTAAGCAAAAATTGCATTTGTTGCTTGTTCCCAATATTCTACTCTCATCTTGGTTATAGAGCTGACTTGGATTATTCTGGCAGGATTTGTTCTTTACAGAGTTTAACTGACTGCCTTCTGATACTTCTACACATCACAGTGTGTCCTGTCAGATGATCTCCTTTCACTATTTCTGTTTCTTTCTGGAAATGGAGGCAGGGAGCAGATCATGAATAATGGAAGGATTTACTTACATAATTGTCATGAATTATTATACGTGTTAGAAAGGAATATTAGTTTCTTTACCGACGCTTAATGCAAGTCCAGAACTGTTGATGTGTAGATTATCTTTAATGAAGTTTGGAAGAACATTTTCTGCTCACCTTTTTCTCTGCAATATGTTAATAAATGCTTACCATTGCATACAAAAATAATACAAGAATAATAGATGAATATTCTAATACATTCACTTTTTGTAACAAAAATGATGGTTAGATCAACTAACATCACTGTAGGCGGGGGTGATTTATTTCAGTTGTTGATGTTAGAGCAGATCTTTGACTCATATCGGAGTACCTGGGTTTATGTTCTGGCTCTGAATCCTGATTCTAGTTTACTGCTGATTCAGACTTTTCATGCTAACTGGGTTCCCAGCTGCTGACTCCATCCTTAAAAGGGAATTATCAGCGTTTCTGTAAGTGTGCTTGAGTTCCAGCGTGGTGAGGAAGCCATGTCTGTGTCTAGAATGGTTTTCCCAAGGACCAAGTGTGATGAGGAAAGCACTGCCTCTGGTCTTGTAGCTTGTGAATCTGGTTCTTTGGCCTCCTTGAAAACTATCCTGTGTGCTGTAATACACTCTTTTCCTATATAATCCAGCCAGAGGGAATTTCTGTACTTCACCTTCAAGAAGCAACTGATAAAACTGAACTAGGAGAGCACTAGTTAGAACAGAGACTTCTTTTCCAAACATCTCCTTTCACTGTTGAAAGTCTTCAGTAAAACAAGGCTCTTGGCTTGGTCATGCTTGTAGATGTGTCATTATTTGCTTAAGCTGACTCATTGTTGAGAATGGTCTTCTAGAAGGGATGCTACACTGCCATAAAATTCTTTCTAAGAGAAATTAGTGTGACCTAGTACTGCAATGAATGACTATGAGTTTTAGGTTCACTAATGGCCGTGGGAATGGGGCATTCTGGTCATTTAAAAAACGAGTCATTGAGTCCTGCACGATGGTTCAGTGACTAACTCTTCATCTTGCAAGTGCCAGGATGCTTGTCCCAGTTGCTCCACTTCCCCTTCAGCTTCCAGATTGTGGCCTGGGAAAGCAGTAGAGGATGGCCAAAACCTTGGGACCCTGCACCCATGTGGGAGTCCCGAAAGAAGCTGCTGGTTCCTGGCTTAAAACTGTTGCAGCCACCTGCGGAGTGAACCAGCAGAAGATCTTTCGCTGTCTTGCTCTGTATATCTTCCAATAAAAATAAATAGACCTTTAAAAAATAAGTCATAAAAGAGATCATGGATGCAAGTCCTCTGAAATTTTTCATATTTTTAGTTTGAGTGGCACAAGGAAGTTTCAAAAAATGTTTTGACAGTGGAATTTAAAAGATAAAATGAACTGGAACTTTCCATGAATTTTTCCCATGACCAGTTCTTATTAAAAGTGGTTTATCACACCTTGGCCTTTTGGCTAAGATCAAGTGTAAAAGTGTTTGTACAGTCTCAGTAGTGGCCTTTGATATAATTCTGCCATTTATTCATTCAGTGCATATTTATCAAGCCCCTGCTGTGCATTCTGCACATTCAGGAGAATAGCAGTGAACGAGGTGGGCTTTTATTTGGTGCTCTGGGGAGTCAAAGTGTTTTCATATACCAGAGAGCTTCAAAGAGCTCTTGGAAAATGGTGTTTTGAAAAATTTGCATAAATGTCATGGGTTTTTACACCAAAACGAGCTTATTTTAAATCCAATTTTCCATGAAGACTTTTGAGGAATAGTAGATTTATAACTGTTTGTAGACAGTTACGGGTGGGAAGGTACAATGATTTATCACAGCTGTATTGCTAGTAAGTTGCAGAATTCAGAATTGAATTAAATTCTGGTGATTTTAGAATCCTGTGTATTCTTGCAGGACCCTCCTACTTGCCAGAGTTCATGGCCACCCTAGAAGAAAATAGTCAAAATAGCATCATTTCTTCCCTTTTATGGGAAGAGAACTTGGACTGAAAAAGGATTCAGTTGGGCAACAGAGGTCGTTCTTTCTAGAAGTGTTGAACTTTCTGCAGCCGTGCAGTTCTACCACCCTAGGACAACTTTGCCATTTACCTGTTGATGAAAACATGATAGTGAGAGCTGCATTGGAGGACGGCACACAGAAAAAGAAAGCATGGCTAATACAGCTTTGGCACCACGAAGTGTAATCAAGTTTGGGAACTGGAAAAAGAAGGAGGACCTGAACCTATTTCATTGTTTTATTCCTAGGACTGTGGTATTGTAAAAGACCCCCCACCCTCACTGATACCACAATCTAGTGGACAAGATAGGTGTGTACACAGCTGAGTCACTCGTATTCCCAGGGCTGAGCCTTGTATGACTAGATGGTGTTTATTTCTTTCTTTGTTGGTTGAAATGTTTATTGAGATAAACAGACTATTGAGAAATATGGAAATATGCAGATTGTAGAAAGACAATATTGGATGAGCCCATATATGCATTATCCCTTTATTTCCTGATAAAATGCAAAACTGTGGGACAATATCATAACCAGGATATGGATGTTGGTACAGCCTACTAATGTTGTTCAGAGTTCCAAAGTTCTACTGTTAATCATTTATGTGTGTGAGTATATTTATACAATTTCATCATATTAGCTTGTGTGTCTACTACCATACTCAAGTTTCATCACCAAACGCATCTTATGTATTAACTCATATACTCATATGTGAGATATATATATATATATATATACACACACACACACATATACACACTTGCTCCCTCCCTGTGTTTATCTTTTTGTTTCATGTACCTTTGGTACCTACGGACATTTAATCTCTACATGAATAAATGAGTCAATAATGCCTTAAGAAATTAGACAGAGACACACATACATACACATACAGGTGGGTTAGAGTGGCAGAAGAAGGAGTCATTCATTGAAGCCGGGTCTTAAAGACAGAGGAAGAAGAGGGACACATTGAACAGTATGCTCCACAGATGCTTAGGGCTTGGGCTGCAGGACAGGGCCTCATCTCAGGGGCTTAGAGAGGGACTGCCTGATTTGAATTCTCTTCCCACCACTTTCAGTCCCAGGCAAGTGGCTTGACTTCTCTAGGCCTTCTTCATTTTTTCATAATCTTTATAATAGGGGCGACCCTCGTGAATGCTTCCAGGGTTGCTGTGGGATGAAATGGGATGGTGCATATTCAACAGTTGACTTAACTTGCTCTTACAGTCCTGATTTGGTTAAGAACCTCTAACAACTTAGAATACACATTCTGGCTGAAGTCTGCCTGTGTGAGGTGTCCTGGACAGAGCTTCTCATGTAAGCGTGGCTGATATTAGTAGCACTCCCACTGGCATTCTGCTCTTCATGTCCCATTCTGGTCTGGGTGGTCACCCCTACAAAGGACTGGAGTTACTGCCTGTGGTTTCCACTACCTTTCATTGTGTCCTATGGGGAAAATGCTGTGCTAACAGTCAGTTGTGAATATGAAGATTAATGAAGGTCTGTCTGCTTCATTAATCTCTACCTGCTGGTTCACTGTCCAACTGGCTGCAGTGGCCAGAGCTGAGCTGCTAAAATCAAGAGCCAGGAGCTTCTTCTGGGTCTCTCACATGGGTACAGGAGCCCAACACTTTGGCCCATCTTAGACTACTTTTCCAGGCCACAAGCAGGGGCTGGATGGTAATGGAGCAGTTGAGACTGAAGCTGTGCCCATATGGGATCGTGGCGCTTGCAATGTGAGGATTTAGCAATTGAGCCAACGTGCTCAGCCCACAGTAAGGCTCTTGTGCGCCAAAAGCCTCACCTAAACTGTCAGTGAGCGAGTGTTATGTAGGAATGCGCTCCTTCCCAGTAAGTCCATAGGAAACTGTTTACAGCAATTAAGCTCTCTCTCATCCCCACTGCCCTTTGTGGGCTAGAAGAGGGAGGTTTACTGTGAATCTGATCTTGAATTAGGGCATGCACCTCTCCTGATTCCCATGGTATCCCCTTACTGTGAGCACATCCATGGCAAGAAAGTTCTCAAGTTATGAAGAAAAAGGAAGATGTCCCAGAAAAGAGCAGGTTAGTAAGCCCTCCCGGATGCTCCTGCCATGGTCAGCCCTCCTAGACGCACCTGCCACGGTCAGCCCCACTGCTACAGGAAAAGCAAAAGCCCATTCTGGCTAAGATATGCAGAGGTGAGTTTTTTGTCTTTTCCAAGGATGAGTTAGAACAGAGCTGGGGCAGTTTTTTTCCATCCCCAAATTCAGTACAAGTGGCATCTTCCATAATTCATTACTTGCCCTCAATAATTGCTACTGCTATCTCTCTGTGGCACACTGAAATCACAACAGGCCAAGGACTTCACACATTCACATGGACAGTGGCAGAAGAGAGATTGTGAGTTATCTTCCAACTTTAGGATCCAACCTGCGTAGGGACATGACAGTAAACATCGACTCTCAAACAAATTTTCTTTTCTTTTTCTGGTTTGCAAAGCAGAATTTATTTAAGAGGAGACAAAAAAAAAAAAAAAAAAAAAAAAAAAAAAAAAAGGCTCCTGCCCTAGTGGCAGGAAAAGGCTCCAAGGGAGGAAAATCTCTACAAATTTTCTTATAAACATTGTCTTTCAATTCTGTGTTTACCAAAGAAATCAGCTTGTTTTTTACCAGCTCTCTAAAACTTGTCACTTCTTTTTTGACCAAGGAGAGAGTAAGCCTTATACTCAGAACCATTTTGGGCTGCAGTTTCTGTTAGAACTACAGTGTAGTACCAATGCTTGTCTCTTTCTGTTCATATGCTGAAAGTTACTTTAGGTTAAGACAGATGTGAAATAGAGTGTGGGGGCTGGCACTGTGGTATAGAAAGTTCAGCCACTGCTTGTGATGTAGCAATACAGCCTCAAAGTGCTGGTTTGAGGCTCTGCTTTTGATCCAGCTCCCTGCTAATGCTTCTGGAAAGGCAGTAGAGGATCAGACAGTACCTGGGCCTCTGCCATCTGCATGGGAGATCTGAATGGAGTTCTGGTTCCTGGCTGCAGCCTACCTCAGCCTGGCTATTGTGCCCATTTGGCAGTAAGCCACTAAGTGCAAGATACCTCTCTTCCTCTTTCTGATGCTCTGCTTTTCAAGTAAATAAACAAATAAATCTTTAAAATAGAGTGTTAAGTATTATTTTAATAGAAATCTGTATGAATAGTGGATGGCAATCTTATTTTTAAAAATTAAATGAACAATGATCATGCCCAATCCCATCCCACAGCCTTTGCCTGTCTGCGCAAGATGGCATTCAATGTTCCTCTATGGGTGTCAGGGCACTGAAATCCACACCTTTTCCATACTGCCTTTTTAGGAGTTTACTGTGTTCCCTCTCTGCTCCTTGTGGATTCAAACAAATCAGTAATGTGTGCAGTTCTTTGCCTGAGTTTGCTTCCTGAGCGCCTGGTCAACTCCCCTTCCCATCTGGCTGCTGGTGGAGCTTTGGCCATCAGTGGAGCTCAGTTCGCCGCTCTCTGACTGCCACTGGGGTATCTGGTCAGTACAACACCACACCATTGTCTCTGCTGCTTTCCCGTGTTTGTTAGTTTCTGCTGTTGTGTCCTCTTGTATTTGCTGGAATATTCCGTCTCTGCTTTACCCTGGCTAATCATTTTCTGTCTGTTTAAACGTGCTCTTACCCTATGCCATCACTTGATTCTCTGACACTTTATCTTGATATGATGGTAAATATTTCACCATCTGTTTTCTCTGTATTTTCTATATCTATATCCTTGTTATTTTTCCAAACCATCTTGAAGTTAGTCATAGACATCATGACACATAATCACAAACAATTCATCATCCATCATTTCCTAGGAACATAGGAAGCCTGCAGCTGCAAGAAAAGCACTATATTCAGGAACTTGACATAATATGGTCAATATTATTGATGAAGCACTACTGTTGGATCTGGTACATGCTCAAATTTCTGCAGTTATTCTCCCCAAGTGAGGATCACCTATTGCATTTTGTCACGTTGTTTCTGATTTTCTTTAATAATAGGAAGTTCTCTGATCTTTTTATTGTTTTGCTTTGTCTTCATCTTATTGACAGTTCTGGAAAATCCAGCCCAGCAATTTTGGATACTGTTTTTCTCAATTTATATTTATTTGACAATTTTCTATAATTTTTCCTATACTTTCCTCATAATCAGGCTGAGTTTATTTCCCCTAGGTAAGCAGAGATGATGTTCTTTATAAGTGATATAAATTGGCTCACGATCATTGATAAATGTGGTCATTTGAACAAGGAGTGTCTAATAGTTTTCATCCACTTGTGGTAGTCTTCACTGATGATTTTTAACTAAGTGGTGGTTACTATAAGAGTTGTAAAAAAGCAACTTAAATTATTGTCCATTATATCCGTGACTATGCCAAAAGAAAACAAAGATCTGGTGCAGTGCGGTGGTTCAGTGTATAAATTCTTGCCTTGTACTCGCTGGGACCCCACCTGGGTACTGATTTGTGTCCCAGTTGCTCCACTTTCCATCTGGCTTTAGCTTGTAGCCTGGGAAAGCAATGGTGGATGACTCAAAGCCTTTGGACCCTGTATCTATGTGGGAGACCTAAAAGAAGCTCCTGGCTCTTTGCTTCAGATCAGCTTAGCTCTGGTCATTTTGGCCATTTGGGAAGTGAGCCAGTGGATAGAAAATTTTTCTGTTTCACCTTCTCTTTGTAAATCTGTCTTCCCAATAAAATAAAATAAATATTTAAAGAAAAAAAGAAAAAGATGATCTTCCCTCTCATTTTTTTTTTCTTAATGCTGTTCCTTTTTTAGCCTCAGTAGGAGTCTCTGGATACGTACATCTTAGCTCTTTCTTGTCATTATTTACCCTTATTTTGCCAGAAATAATTTCTTCAGGCTGATTCAAACCTTCTCATCTTTCTGCCTCAGATTTTTTTGTTTAATTTTATTAATTACATTGCTTTATGTGACAGTTTCATAGGCTCTGGGTTTCCCCCAACCCCTCCCCATGCCCTTCCCCCATGGTCTGCCTCAGATTTTGAGTACCCCCAAAGAACCCGGGGAGATATGAAGAGTGCATTTCTTTTCACAATAGCTTTTCAAGGCCTTTAGAATTGTCTGTTGAGTTAAAACAGTAGATAAAACTCCTCCAAGTTTGAAAAGTGCATTAACATATGTCGACAAAAAGTAACTACAGCCTGATTTTTTAAAATAATAGACAGTACTGAATTTTTCAACACAAAATAAGGACATGTTTTATCACATTTACTGGAACCCAATCATTTGGCATTTTTTGGATCCACATTTATTAAGGCGAGAGGGAGGCTATTAATAAAGCAAGCATATTCAAGCTTTAAAAGACAGCTTCAGTGGTTAAGTCAGCAAATACAAAAATCACTGTTTGCTTATACCTTGCCCATAACACACACAGATAATCTATCTCTGCCTCAAATTCTTCTGCACCCGTTTTCCAGGAAGCCACTGACAACTGATTGAAAGTGTACAGTTGTGAGATACCCAAATGATGATTCAAGCTCTATCTGCTCTCCCACCTCTTCTTACACCTGCCCATTATAGGCTTCAATGCCCATCTTGATGCAATATTCTTTTCTAAAAAAATATTTATTTCTATTGGAAAGACTGATATACAGAGAGAAGGAGAGACAGAGATAAATGATTCGTTCTCCAGGTGGCCGCAATGGCCAAAGTTAAGTCAACCTGAGGCCAGAAACCAGGAATCTCCTTCAGGTCTCCCATGTGGGTACAGAGTTCTAAGGCTTTGGGCTATCCTCCATTGGTTTTCCTAGGTTACGAGCAGAGAGTTTGATGGAAAGTGAGGCAGCCAGGACATGAACCAGTGCCCATATAAGATTCTGGTGCATGTAGGATGAGGATTTAGTCACTAGACTATTGCACTGGGCCTCTGATGAAACATTCTTAAAACTCTTACATAACATTGGCTAATGTTCACTCTATCCTAATTCGCTGGCCCAGCAAAAACACACCACATAGTGGACCAAAAACAACCACATAGTGCAGCAAAAGTGGCACTCAGCAAAGAAAAAGAGGTCTGGGGTCTCCCTCCAATTTGATCCACGTTTGAGCTGCTGTGCCTACAAAGTGGCTGACTTGGACCTGATCCGAGGCTTTAATCCGTATACATTCATCATTTTTAAACCTCTGAACACGTACTGTGCATGAAGGCTGGCTCACTGAGGGCAAGAAAAATGAAATATATCTTGTTTCTGTCTCCCAGGAGATTTTTAATATGCTCTGGAAGAATCGGAGGTGAGGATGGTGGTAATGGTTTGGAATGCATTCTCAGAATTTTAGTTATACGGGATCTAAGTACCTACTTAGAGCATTGTACAATAACAGTGGAATGAGAATGGCCTCTATGCACAATGTGCTGCTTTCTACAGAGACTTGTCTTAATGCCAGATTGGGTGATGATTTCCCTGTTGTGCAGTATAGGTCAGATTTGAGTTTCTTTAGATTTCAAGTTAGACAGTAATGCACCAGGTCCTCTCAATAGAGGAAAACCATTCTACAGATCGTAGACTGTGAGTCAGTAAGGCAATGAAATGTGCAGGTAAACAACGAATGTTTTGGAGTTGAATCTTAACCCATCACCTAAGGTATTATTGATCCCGGGCAAGTCATTAGACCTCTCTGTTCTCTTCTGTAGGAATGGGGTAATAGTGAATACATTGAGTGTGGTTTTGATGGTGGTATAAAAATATATAGGTGTTTATCACAGTCCATGGTATAAGTGTTCTAATAAATACTTGCCATCTTTAAAATCTTATTTGCGTAAACTAGATAAATTCCATGTTCTTCATTATGCAAGTATAGGAGCATAGTGATACATCCCACCCTCCTGCCTACATTCCCTCCCACCCTCCTCTCTTAGCTCTCTTTTAAAAACTTTTTTACAATGAGATACTTTCATTTCACTTAACCTTCTCTTAGGTGCAAATTTCAACAAATATTAAGTATAAAAAATCCCTACCATCCCTCAGGGGTGTAAACAACAACTACATCTCAAGATGTCAGGCTCACTCAGACTCTACTTCGTGTGTTGTTACCACAGATCAAGGAAAACACATTTGTCTTTTTGGGACAGGCTTATCTCACTAAGCACAATATTTTCTAATTAAATTCATTTGGTTACAAAAGACAAGGTTTCATTCTTTTTATGGCTGAGTAGCATTCCACAGTGCACAAATATACTTTCCTTATGTAATCCTTCATTGATGGACATCTGGGTTGATTCTCAGTGTTAGCTAAACAATTGTGATTTTTGTCATCATTATTGTTATTTGTAGCATTGATTCCAGTAGTCTGCCTTATGGAAGGGCAGGATCCTCAGCACAGCCCCTGTCTTGGGGCTGAGAGCATCACTGTCAGGACTACCTGGGCACAGGTGGTCTGAGGACCCAGGCAGCCCCTGGGGCATCAGGCTCCTTCTTATTGCCTCACCACCAGAAGACTCTGCTGCTCAGTTTCTGCTTTGCTTCAGCCACCACTCGCTGTCTTATTTCCACACCTTCTCCAAGTCGTAACAGTGTCGACTGGGGATTGATAAAGCTCGCTTGCCCTGGCTCCCCTGTGGTTGCAGTCAGCTGATTTCCCTGTATGGATATACAGCACTGTCTCTTCACCATGGCCTCCACTTTCACTGACTTCAGTTTGGATGCTGATACGGATCTAGCTAGAGATTACCATCAGTTTTAGAACAACTCACCTCCCAGACTTCTGGTTGGCTTGTGGACTAATCATTTGTGATCCTTGGATGGGAAGCCTATGAGAGCACCAGGCAGCCTGAGAGTGGCCCATCTAGTCCTGTGGATACAAGGGGTGAGCAGAGGCCACCAAACACTCATCATGCCCTTCACACCCAGTTTGAGAAGAGATGGACAATTACAATATGTTGCAATTAGTTTTTGCATAACATATAATTTTATTAGTTTCCTTTCATTTTCCTATATAAAGTATTAGCAATTTTAGAAATGGAACATAGGGTCCAGCACTGTAGCCTAGTGGCTAAAGTCCTCGCCTTGCACACGCTGGGATCCCATATGGAAGCCAGTTCTAATCCCAGCAGCCCCGCTTCCCATCCAGCTCCCTGCTTGTAGCCTGGGAAAGCAGTCAAGCATGGCCCAAAGCCTTGGGACTCTGCACCCATGTGGGAGACCCAGAGGAAGCTCCTGGCTCCTGGCTTTGGATTGGCACAGCTCCAGCCATTGCAGTCACTGAGAGACAAGAGGTCAACCTTTGGAATACTCAAGGCCTGAACCCAATGTGAGCTCATTTTACATCTCTTGTTATTGAAGGGACACTTGTGTCTCAGCTATCTTTACATAAAGAAAATCTTCATGGCATGTGGAAAGAAATGCATCTTTCCATTAAGCTTCCTACATGTTGAGTTTTGGCACTTGCAGAAAATTCACGGAACAGCTATAGAATCATTCGCACCACTGGGTTAGTTTCTTTTTCATTCAAGTGCTGAATCTGAAGCTCAAGTCCAGTCACTGACATCTGATATTCAGTGGAACTGCTTTGAATGGTATTTTCCAGGGCAGTGCCCATAATAACAGGGTTAGTACTAAGCCTCATTGACAACTTAGAATCCACTGTTTGCTTCAAAATATGCTTAGCTTGCCTGTCTCTTGAAGATGACACCAATTTAAAATGTTTAAGAGCACCTTACCCTCTAAATATAGCTACAACACTTTAATGCAAAGAAAAATTAATGTCCTCTTCTTCCAGGAAGACGGCATGATTGCTTGAAGGTTGCCTAGATCACTTGGTTTTTCTCCATTGTCAGGAATTCTGTTGCGCTTTCATTTGAGCATAGCAAGACAATACCAAACCATCAATTCTGAGGCTCTCAAAGCAAGGCTAAGGAAAAGGGAGCTGTGTGCTTGCTGGAGGGTTAGGACTTAACAGTATTCCTCAAACTGCTCTCTGAGAGGCCAGTGGTCTCCATTCAGGAGAACTGAAGAAACACATCCATTGTCAGATCATTTTGGAGAACCAACATGTTTTTGTGCTTTTTGAGGACTTTTTTACATGCTAGCAGAATGAATGTATTTTAAAATGTAGCCTCTTTATTGATGGAACTCCTACTTGTGATTCATGAGATCTTGGTTATATCCTGTTAGTTTAGCTCCTGAAAAGCATATTCCAAGCTAGCATGAGTGTGCTGGAGATTGGTTTAGGGAAAGCATTTGGAATGCGGAGGACTGAACAGGCCTTCCCATCACGGTGCTGGTCTGACATTTGCAAAGAAGAAGAGGTGGGGGAAGAGTTGGACAGGAAGAAATTTTCAAGATAGTTTTCTCCAGGTCAATAGGGAGTCTTGTGTCCCAAGTGACCCATTAGGGAAGTCCCACATCTTGCAGGAAGAGGGGAAGGGGGCCTGAGTGGGGGTGCTTGCTGTGCTCAGTGAGTAGCTGAGAGCAGTGTCTAGCATGGCCTGAGCATGCTGCAAGCATGGATCTAGAAGTGCAGGAGTCCATGGTGTTTTCAGCAGCCAGGGGCTTCAGCAGCACATTTCACAACTACCACCATTCCCAGTTGTGTCCCATGTCATTCAAGGCTTCTGAAACCCCAGCAAGTACTCTATCCTGCAGGAGGACCTGTCCTACCCCACAGAGCTACTGTAGCACAATCTTAAATGAAGGCATTTGCAATCTAGAAAGCATTTTAGACATAAAGAGGAATTTTGCAGGTGACCAAGGCTTTTCAAGTATACCCGCTGCTGGAATGGGATTGCACAGCTGCACCCCAATGTGTTGCCTTAATTAGCATTGTTTTGGATTTCCTGTATTCCTGGCAGGCACCGTGTACCTAATAGGTACTCAGTAAATGTTTGTGGAGTTGTGATAACAGCTACTGTTGAGTTCTCTGAGGAAACACTCCATGACTAAGGCTGCAGGGGGGATAATGAGTGTTTAAGGTGAAATGCATTCTCTCTGGCAGGAGGCAAGGCGTGGAAGAGGGAGGGTGGTGGTATGTTCTGTTGACACAGGCTGCTCTGTGCCTGGATCCCATGCTGTGGTGTCAGGGTGAGTGTGTTATTTTTCCAGAGTGGGGAGAGTAGAGAACAATCCTACAACCATCTGGCTTTGCAGTGTGTTCTTTTGTGCGCATTTGTAAAACAATTCTCAAGCTTGTCGAATTGGGAAAACAATCACCAAACTTCATTCTGGATCATTGTACAACTTCTTCCTCTTTGTCCCCAAGAGCCAATTCTCAGAATGGGGGACATGGTGGACCACTTTGAGTTTTACTGACTCAATCTCTTCCTTTTCAGGATTATGAGTTTGGGTTACAATGGCTGAGGGGCAGGTGCATGGAAAGATGGGAAGTGGAGGAGTAACAGTGATTCACAGCTGGGTTCTTTCTTAAAGAGCTAAATGTAGCCCTTGCTTTGATTTTGATCCCCTGATGAGTAGTGGTTTTGTCTAGTCCCTCTTTGTACCATACAGTTGTGGAATGAACCAAGCAAGCAATCACATGTTTGTGTTCTAATGGAACTTTCTCTCTAATGATGGAAGTACACACTGATGAAAAGCTCACATATAAGTAAAAGTACAAATGATGATAAACAATGGACAGAAAGGCACTGGGACTCTGCAGAGCTGAGAGCCAAGGGAACTGCTGAGTCTGGGGAAGCAGAAGAGGCATTTGTGAGAACGGGATGTTACGTGATCCATGAAAGATGGGACTGTATTCATTAAGTAGAGAGCTGTGTCAGGGGCAGTTGGACCCCAGACAGACAGAGGAGCCTATACAGAGACCCGGAGGGAGGGTGTGCTGCCATTATCACTGAAAGGGAGTGATATAGCCACAACAGCGTGAAAAATAGGGAATCAGAAGTGTTTGTCATTAACATCTAGTGTATGGATGGATGATTTTTTTGTTGGTAGTATATCTGGATCAGATTCATCTGCTTGGGGGAGAGAGAGAGAGAGAGAGAGAGAGAGAGAGAGAGAGAGAGAAAATGGAAGTTGGGGTGCACCAGAAGATCTCCATCTGTACTGAGGCCCTGTTTTGGGGTTCCTCCTCATTGACATGTCTAGACTGGATTGTGAGGGCTCCGTGGGGATGTTGCTGGAGGCTGCCCCTGAACTGCTGTTTGACTTGCTCAGTTCACACCTACAAAACTTGCCCAGCCTTGTTCTTGGAGTTCTGTACCTCAGAGGATTCTATCGCTTTCTGGCCCACAGGTCTTTATTTAAGTTCTGGCACAATGTCTACAACATTTGGAGGAGAGAACTCGAGCCTCTTTCCTGTCCTGCAGCTTCATCAGGACAGGATGAGTATTTTCATTTCCTGTGGCAGTCATTACAAACGCCTGCAAACATGACTGTCCAAAGCAGCAGAAGTGGACCCCCTCCACTTCTGGAGGCCTCAAGTCAGAAACCCAGCAGCTGGCACGGCCCTGCCTCTTCAGCAGCTCTAGGGGAGATCTGCTCTGTTCTCCAGCTTGGACTGGCTCTGCATTCTGGCCTATATCTGAACCTCTCCTGGCTTTGCCTCTATCATATCCACTGTGTGTCTTCAATGGATGCCTGTCATTATACTTAGGGTCCACCCAGGTAACCTGAGATAGTATCATCTTGAGAGCTATCACTGAATTCCATCTGCAGACTGCAGTAAGCACACACTCGCAGGTTACGGAACATGGATATGTCTCCTAGTGCACCATAGTGGGTGATCACCAGGGTGTTTGGTCCAACTAAATGCCTTCTTTTATCTTACGCATTTTTCTCCATGATAGGCTTGACCTTTTGGAATGGCATCATGGGGGACAGTGATGGATGCAGTTGGCACCTGAGTCAAGTGGCCTTTGTCTGAATCAAGTTCTTACTAATCTCTCTGTAGCTCAGTTTTGTCATCTGTTCATTGGGCCTAATGATAGTGCCTACCTTTGAAGGTGGGTGGGCGGGAAGCTCAAAGTGGAGAATGCTTGTAAAGGCAGCAGGAACTGGCTCAAAGTAGGACATTCAATAAACATTAGCCATAGCTATCATCATTATTATTATGAATAAGGCAAATATATAACCAAGGATCAGTGGTGGTGAAAATGATGGTGAAATTCCTGGTTTGCTGATTGGCTGGCTGGCAGCTGGACGCAGGGCTTTGTGGGTAGGGCCCTTTGGAAGGTTGAACTACCATGGTTAACCTGCCCTGGAATAAAGCATGTTGGTCGCCTCTCCTCTCAGACTGGCTCTGGATTTCTGTGTTTGCTGATTAGAGTCTGCAGCTCTAGTGGCCAAGCTGAGCAGAGGGCATTTCCTTTCAGAGATAGGGAGCTGCCAGGCTGATACTGACAGAGAAGGCATTTCCTGGGAGGTGGCCACCCTGGGGAATGGGCAGCCAGGTGCCTGATCCCAGCTGCACTGGGTCTCAGGGCTCCCAAAAGAGCTTTCCCTCTTCTGAGTTAAGGGCTGAAGTCTGCTTCCCTGCTGCGCTGCCCTCCTGAGCCCCAGGAAGTTGGTGAGTGCAAGCTTTTCTGGGCCTGGTCGGGAGCCTCGTGGGTCAAGATGCGGTCTGTTCCTCTACTCCTCATTCCTGAGTTCTGCTGCAGCCTGGACAGCTATGACCCTTGGAGATGCTACTGTTACTTGTCCTTGGAGACCTGGGCTATCATGGGTGAGGACGGGACAGAGGCTGTGCTCAGGTGCCTGGCTCCTCTGTGGCTCTAGGCAAATTCCTGAACCCTGCTGAGAAGCACTGCTTTGAGCTGGTAAGTGACTTGGCACCTGACTCTTATTTGTGGCCTGAGGACAATGCCTGTGGCTGAGATTTGGGAGGGAGCCTGGAGCTGAGCTTTGACAGGTCAGGGCTTGGGTGTAGCTCTGCTGCTGACAGCAAGTAGTGAGACCTAAGGCAGGTTCCTTTACCTTCGACATCTCAATGTCCTCATTGGAAAAGAGATTGAATACCCCCCACTTATGGATATTGAGAGGATTAAAAGAGGGGAACTATGTGAAGAGCCTTTAACACTGTACATGGCTCATTCTCCAAGTTCAATGAATGGTAGCAGTAATGACAGTTCCACAGGGCTCTGAACAGTGATGGTAAAATGGGTGACTATATTTGATGCATTGAACATTATGAAGAGGGTAATTGTATATCGACTCAGTTTCAGTGTGGTCTAGAAGAAGAGTTTACCAGCAGTAAGGAGATTTAACTCAGTTTCCAGCTGAATCTCTTAGAACAAGTTGTGCAATCTCTTTGGGCTTCAGTTTTGTAGTCTGGAAGTGAGAATGACAGTAGCTCTTTTCTTGTACATGCCAGGAGTTGTTCTAAATGTTTTGTTTGTATTAACTCATTCAATCCTCAGAATTCTAGGAGGTAGGTACTACTTGATACCCATTTTACAGACGGGAAAAGGGAGGCCTGGACAAGTTATGTCACATAGATTGTAAGTGTGAGAGCCCAAAGTTAGGTCTGGACCTCTGTGTTACCTAGTAGGCTGTGAAAATGCTGCAACCTGTCTCCACTCCAAGAATTTACATTAGAGTTATAGAAAGTGCTTGGGGGAGGGGGAGGAATCAAACAAGACCTACAGTCACTACTTAATTGACTAGGTCCATTCTCCTTATTTTGTATGCACAGCACAAATGTTCTGTAAATTGAGAGTAATGCATTGTGTTCATGTGTAAATGTTCAACACACGGATTTCTCCACTTCTGGTTTTGCTTCCAGTGTTAAATGAGGACCAGTGAGACCTTCTTCACTGAGGGATGTGTGAGTTTGCCAACTGTAACAGTAACTTCTACTGCAGTTCCTGATTGCGTGACATTAGTCTCCCCACTTTCTGGTATTTCCCAATTGAGACCTGGGAGTGACAGAGCTAGAAAGCCTGTGAGTGTTTGGGAGTCCATAACTTGACCCTGTGCTAAGGAACAAATCCCAAGAGCAGTGAGTGATCCTTGGGAGGTGGCAGGGCTGAGCTTGCTCCTTCTATCTGTGGAGCTCAGCTCCAGCTTCTGCAAGGGCAATGGAAAAGGATGCTGGACAGAACTCTGGGGAACACTTTGGCAGAGTGAGAAAGAGGAAAACCAACAGGATTATGTGGCATCTGGGTTCCTGTAAACCTCTCACAAAAGGCTCACTCCACGTAAGTTGTCCTCTAAAGTCCCCCAGATGCCTTCCAGGCTATGGTTGATTGCACAAGTTGACAAATAAGCCTTCCTGTTGGTGTCCTATGCAGGATGTGGGTGAAAGCTGAAGCAATGTATTTCTGGTGGAGATTTTTTCCTGACTTTGTTTTTGAGGTGTGGATGATGAAAAGCTATTTTGTTTTGCATTTGTGATTGCATTGAATTACTTGATCATATTTCCATGTTTAACTGATGTAGAGGCACTTCATTCCACTGCACTAATTAAAGATTTTGCTCTTAGAACTAATCAACTTGAGTGAAGTCTATTTTTCCTCCTGTTGGCAGCAGAAGTCATTAAGGAACTCAGGCATGCCAAGGAGTCATGATGTTTGCAGGCCACACTTGAAATATCAGGGTCGTTCATGCTCAAGATTGAGCTGCGTTTGGGACTATCACTTGAAACTTCTAGTGTATTTCATTTTCTGAGGTAAAGCTGTCTGGAAGGTATAACTGTTTTTAACTGGGACATTAGGGTGCCTGTTACCAGAGTCAGCTTGGCCTGGGTTTGAAGAGAAAGTGCTGTGGGGCTTCATGCTGTTGAGCTCTCGGCAAGCAGATACAGGGTGAACAGCTTTCTGCAAGTTCTAGTTCCCTCCAAGTGGAAATTCAGGACCTTGGACTGGTTCTTTTTTTTCTCCAGACCTTTGTTTTTACCATCAAGGAGGCCTTGAGTGGTAGTTTCCAAAGCTAAGAACCTAAGTTTATTCATGTACTCCTCAAATTCCTCAGTGTATAGAACAGATAAGGATGGGCTTCCTCTGATTGAAAGGGTGGGAGGAGGGGAGGCCAACTGGCCACCTGCTTGGTCTTTGCTCTCTTCCTTCTACCCTGCACCTGTGGGCAGACACTTGGACTTGAGCTTGACGGCCTTCCCAGTGAAAATATCTGAACTCCTCTTTCCCTTTCCTGTTTGAACTCAATCTCTCTCTTGTCATTCTGTCCACAAAGAAGGAAACTCTTTTATCTCTGCTTGAACCACATTACATAGTCCTCTCTGAATGATTAAAAAATATTTTTATACTAAAATTAAAATAGACATGAGACAGCTGAATAGTAATCTATAGCCATTTTAAGGTGTATAGAACCCGGTTGTATATAAACTAATAATTGAAAGGTCAATGTAGAAGTCACAGGATATGGTTCAGAACTCGCATTCTTTCTTCTTTTTTCTTTTTTTTCTCTTTTAACATGTTGGTTGCTCAACACCATGTCAACTAACTCCATAACGTTATAAATTATTACTGATGTAATGTCAGGGCTTTTAATTGATCGGGATGATACTCTGCCAGCTCTACCTTCAGACCAGAGATGGTCTCCCCAAGAAAACGTTGGACTTATCTGGACAATAAGATGCTGGACTTTATGCTTGGTAGATGCTTGCAATGAAAGAATCTCAACTGAATTTGAACTGTGATAATGCAACAAGGTGGAGGAATCCACCATGGGGAGTTAGGGGATTGTTGGGGGGGAATCCCAGTGCCTATAAAACTGTGTCACATAATGCAATGTAATCAATAAAAAAATAATATTTTTAAAATTAGTAAACAAAGAACATAGTTTACATGGTATACAATTCTAAGAATATAAAGATTCTTTCCTCCCTCTTTCTCTTTTCCTTCCTTTCTTTTTAAATTTTGTTTTCAATAACACATTTTAAAAGGCAGAGAGGAAGAGAGAGAGAACATCTTTTGTTTGCTGGCTCATTGCTCAAACAGTCACAACAGTCGAGGCTGGGCTAAGCTGAAACCAGGAGCCAGGAACTCCCAAATAGGTCTCCAACATGGGTGACAGAGACACAAGTACATGGGCCACCTTTTATTGCCTTTTCAAGCACATTATCAGGGAGCTGGATCAGAAGCAGGGTAGCTGAGTATCATAAGCAGTGGCTTATCTTGCTGCACCATAATGCCAAACCCCTTAACACTGACCTGCACCCTGAACTATCTTGTAAAAATAAGACTTTTTCCTTCTTTGTTGTGTGTGTTGGTGTTTGTGGTCATCAGCTCATCATGCTGTGAGGAGCTGAGCTCTTCATTGCTGGAGTCCAAACTATGAAGGGGGACTCTCGGTGGGCAGATTTCTATTTGATTAAATGAATGTCTTTAGGATAATGACTTTGCTATATAAAATGCCCAAGGCTGGGCAACTTTTCAAGAAGAGAGTTTTGCTTAGCTAACAGTTTATAGCTTTACAGGTTGTGAAGACCACAAGCCCAGTGCCAGAGTTTAATCAGCACCTGCTGAGGGCTTCTTGCTGCCTTGTGACATGGCAGAGGGCATTACATGGTGAGACAGAATGACTGGGTTAGCCACCCATGGTGTCCTGGAAACTCTGCCTTTAGGACCTCATCTAGTTCTGATTACCACCAAGAGATCCACCTCCACGTACATTAGACCTATGAATTTTAATTTTCCATCCATGAACTCTTAGGGGAGGCATTCATAACAGCAAATATCTACTATGCACAGAGCACTGAAGTTACCTCTAGCACCTTGCTGATGAGAACTAGCAAGTGAGGGGATGCACATATCAGCAGTCTACTACAGGACAACCTGCTCCACTAGCTGACGGTGCAAATGACTGGCACTTCCACTCTTCAAAGTCATGGCTAAAGCAAGTTAGAGCAATGCTCAGCTTTTTTTTCACAAAGGCATGCCTTCCTACTCTTAAATTTATCTGAAGGGCAATGAGAAGTTTGGGTTTTGAATTCCACAGCTAGAACAAGTTCAGCTCATTAGTTCACAAATTTTATTCCTGTCACTCCAAAATTACATCCTTATGGACAGGGTTCGTCCTAAATAAAGAATAATTTGAGACTTTTTGCCCATCATGCCCTGGTTTATAGTAGGATTTCTGTGACAACACACCTGGCCTTCCCCATGACCCTGTAGTCTTGGTAGTGGGTGTTTGTCACCAATCCAGAGTCACTTATTCATATGGAGAATTCTCCTTTCCACTTGCCATCCCTCTGGTGAGTTTCACTTTCTTTGCTGCCAGTGAACCTCAGTCGGGGACAAAGATAATCTCTAGAACATGTTTGAAAACATTAGAGTGCCCTGTTTTAAAACTTCAAAGTGCCCTGTTCTTTTTCTCCAGGGGACTTTTGGTCACTGGGCAAGTTTGTCCCTCCTTTCCCATTTATCCTTTGAAACTTTATATGCCCAAGGACAACGAGAGCAGAATCTTGGTCAAGACACCAAAAACAGCCCATCTACCCATAGCTACAGAGGCAGAGCTCCTTGTCAAGCCATGCCTCTTGCAGAGGATCTGCTGTAGCTGGCCTGACTAAGCCCAACTAATTAGAAAAGCAACTGGAAGCTTTGCAACATTTGACCTATTCATGTTCTGAGCCACAAATACATGGACGTGGTCAAAGATGTGACTGTTGAGTGGGAAGGTGAGATTAGATGGCTTTCACAGAGCAGGAAGTATCCCTGTTAAAGCTTCACAATGGTTCCTTGTTGTCCTTGCATTAATATCTAAGTCCCTTCTTTTTTTGCTGGGTTTTTGTGTCCTCTGTTGCTTGCTCAACCTCTCAGAACTCATTTTCTCCTGTCTTTCCCCCTACTCTTTACTCAAGACAAAAAGGGCGTATTATCTGTTTTTCTTTTAAACAGAGGGAGAGGAAAAGAGAGAAGAATTTTCCTTCCACTGGGTCATTTCCCTAATACCTGCAACAGCCTGGATTGGGCCAGGCCAAATTCCTGAGCCTAGAACTCAAGCCAGGTCTCCCGCAGGAATGACAAAAACCCAACTACTTAAATCATCACCACTGTCTCTTGGAGTGCACATTTTCAGGAAGCTAGAATTGGAAGCACAGCCTGGATTCAAATCTACACACTCTGACACAGGATATGGTATCACAATTGGTATCTTAAGCACTGTGTTAAATGTCTACCCTGGGAGAATATTGTTAACCACCACATGCCAGTCCATGTGAAAGCTAGGGCTGGGGGCCTGTCTAACAGGGCTAGATTCCAGTACCAGACTGAATGCTGGAACAAGGAATGGGTCACAACAGGCAGGGTCATGTCACTAACCAGCACACAAGAGAATCAGGTCTGGGGGTAGACTCTAAGGGGGATATGTGGGCCAAATCTCGTGGAAATACAAGGAAGGCCCACCAGTTAGTTCCAGAGTTGGGATGATGTTGGGCTGAGCTAGGAGTGATCATGGACCCCACTGACACTCACGGGTACAGGGACCAAGAACAGTCTGGGCAGGTCCTGGTTGCAGCACCCACATGTGCATCCTAAAATAGGATGTGGGGTAGGCTGGACCACAATATTCACCAGTTCATACAAGGCCAAGATTGAGGGGCAGGCTATGTTGGTCAAGGGCCTAGCACCCGCTGACATGCGTGAGATGTGGGTCTGGGAGTGCAGAGTGCAGGAAACCTGGGAAATTCTCCTACAGAGTCATAGCTCCCACTGGTGAGCACATGGTCCAGACCTAGGGGTCAGGCAAGCTGAGCAAGGTAGCTCCAACTGATGGCTAATATCTGGTTTGGGTTTGGAAAGGGGCAGACAGGACAGGGCCAAACAAGCATTAGTTCACTGGCAAGTGCAAAAACTGAATTGGAGAACAGGTCATGCCGGGCTAGGTAGGGGCTGCTGTCTGGTCTGGACATGGCCTCAGTATCCCTCAGCACAAGTGTGGACTGGTTCTGGGGTACACCAGACTAGGCCAGACTCCAGCACTCACCGGTGCTCATGGAAACCGGGGTAGGTGTAGGATGGGCTAGACTAGGTGTCTGCCCCTGCTGAGCCATATGTGAGCTGTGTCTGGCTGTTGGTCAGGGTTGGCTCGGCTATAACACCCAACAGTAAAAACCAGAATGGATTAAGGTCCATCAGGAAAGGCCATTTTTCCTGCTAGGACAGGAGGTAGACTAAGCAGAGCTGGCCCATGGACCCATCAATGTGTGCGAGATCTGGCAAGGGAAGGGTTCATCAAAAAATAATAATTAACAAAAAAAAAATAGAAATAAAAGAGTACAAGTGGTTTGCCAGGCCTCAGAGTGGACAATTCCCCTTTGCCCCCAGCTCCAAGGCGAGTGGCAGGGCAAGACTCAGCCTCTGACATTTCAGACAATTCTTTTCTCCTGTTCTTTCAGTGTTGGAATAACTTTAAATCTGTCTGTTTTATATATTTTAAAATAGAGCCAAAAACTTCCGATAAATTTCTGTGGAGTTTTCTAGCTCAATCTTCCCATCCACCTATGCATAATTTGACATTCATGGAGCTGTGCTATGAACCAGGAATTGTGCCAAATACAGGGGGTATTCTCAAGTCAACTGTTATGATCCATGTGATAAATGCTACAATGCAGGGAAGAACAAAGTGCTAATAGAGTCAGGAGGAATGCACGACCTGGCCTCCTTGCAAAACTGGAGAGAATACTGCATCACGTTGATTTGGGCCTGGAAGAAAGATTTAGTTGTTGACAAGCAGCAGAAGGAAAAGTTACCTTTGATGGAAGGCCTAGAGTGAAACAAATTAGTAGGCAAGAGAGTGTGATGGGTTCAGAGAGATTGTTTATCATGCTGGCATACTAAGCTTAGGGGTCAAGTGCTATATCTTGATGGGCCAAAGGTATATGGTGCAGAGCACTAAGGGACAATGATAGAATGTTTGTTCTTTTCTACAGAATAGTTACCATGTAAGGGATATAGTACTTCAGTGTTTACAAGTAGTACACTGCATTTGCTACTCTATTTGATCTTCACAATAGCTCTGTGAGACAGTATAACATATCCCCCACTTTACAGATGCAGGCCAGCGGATAACATTGCCCAAGGCTACATATTTTAGCAGGTGGCTGAACTGATCCCCAAAGCTAGGGCTTTTGACCATAAAACCTATGATTTTTAAAAACTGAACTTTCTGTAGAAGCATGATAAGCATGACAGATACATAGAACAAAATGCAAAATATTCAGTGTATGACTTGACAATAGTCACAAAGTGAATATTGTAAATAATATTTACCATATCAAGTTTTGGAGTTTACAGTTTTCCAATATTATTTTCTTAATCCATGAACATGGAACATCCTTCCACTTACAGTATTTTGTAATTTATAGAGTGGTGATCTTTTTCAATTTTTTTGTATTTATACCTAGATTTTAAAATTTTTGATGCTCTTTCATCAAAAGATAAAAATCTGTAGTGTATATTGATCTTGTTTCTGTTGTTCCTACTGAATTCACTTTATAATTTCACTAATCAACCTTTATTGAAATAAAGAGGGCCTCCCATGCAGGGTTGAATACAAGGGATGGTAGCAAATATCCTTTTCTTACTTTTTTTTGTTTTAGTCTCAGGGAAGACTTTTGGTGTACACTATTGACAGAATATTAACACTAGGGTTTGTATATGTCTTTATTAGATTAAGAAAACTTTCTGCTCTTTCTATTTTCCAAGCATGAGTGCAGAATGAGTAGAATGCAGGAGAAAGAATGTGAGGAAAAAAGACCATGTAGTCTTGAACTAAGGCGAGAGCCAGGTGACACAGAAAATGGTTGTCCTTGTTGAGTTGTCCTTGGTCATGCTCATCTCTTGGAAGTTTTGGAAGGGGAGTGATGCCAGAATTTGCCCATTTCTTTCCTGGATGTGTCAATAGTGCTCTTGAAGACACTAATAGAAATCTCACTATAAAAATGCGGCCAACTACATTTGGAAAAGATTCGGTGCTACATCACCCTCTTGGAGACTTGTGATACATATTACAGGATCGAGAATCCTGCAGCAGAGGTAAATATTTGAATGGAAGACTTATTTATTTGAATGGAAGAATGACAGAGAGGGACGCATACACACAGAAAGCAAGAAAAAGACAGAGAGGAGAGAGAGAGGGAGAGAGATAGAGAGAGAGAGAGGAGAGAGAGAGAGAGAGAGAGAGAGAGAGAGAGAATCTTCCATCTGCTGACTCCTCAATGGCCTCAGTGGCTGGGCATGGATCAAGCCAAAGGTAGGAGCCAGGAACTTCATCCTGGTGTCTCGTGTCTCATGTGGGTGGCCCAAGCAGTGGGCTCACCCTCTGCCTGCCTTCACAGGTGCATTAGCAAGGAACTGTATCAGAAGCAGAAAAGTTGTGACTCGAACTGGTACTCAGAAATGGGACAGCCTAACCTGTTGTGCCGCAGTACTGGCCATGTCATTATTTAATTCAATTTGACATAGCACCTGTTGTTTCATCTTCAGTGTCTGCAACATCAGGAAGTACTGCTGGGAAAGCTAGATTGGTCAAAACTATTTGCATTGGAGTCCAGATTGCTTTCCCCTCCTCCTTTAAAAAAAAAAAAACCTTATTTATTTTTATTGGAAAGGCAGAAATGTAGAGAAAGAGCTTCCATCTGCTGGTTCACTCCCCCAGTGGCCACCATGGTTGGAATTGAGCTGATCTGAAGTCAGGAGCCAGGAGCTTCTTCCTGGTCTCCCATATAGATACAGAGTCCAAAGGCTTTGGGTTGTTTTCAACTGCTTTCCCAGGCCAGAAGCAGGGAGTTGGATGGGAAGTGGAGCAGCTGGGACACGAATCGGTGCCCATATGAAAATTCATGTGCAAGATGAGGATTTAGCCACTAGGCTGTTGGGCGGGGCCCTCAGATCAGTTTTCAATCCCACTTGCTTCAGTGGATGCTCCCACTCTGCTGCAGGGAAGGGGAGGCCTACCTCAATGGCTTCCTTCTTCCTGGCAGTTGGAGCAGAAAGGAGGATGCAGATGTGATGTGGGAAGGTAGACCCAACAAGGGGATGATCAGAGGGAGACAGAACCAGTGGATGCTGTACTTTCCATCAAAAGATATACAGGAAAGTGAAGGAAGATGGTGATTTAGGGAGTGAAGAAAATCCAAATGCGAATATGGGGTGGGAGTTTGAATACATTTATGCTGGAATGAAGGGAGAGGAAGAAAGAGATGCTTGTGCCAAGAGGTAGGAAGCTGATGGTTGTCTAATGTTGACTTCAAGGTTGATTCCTTGGTGTTTAGGAGATCAGAGAGTGAGGCTCTGATTAGCCTGGTTATAAAATGGATGTGATAGGAAAGTGGGACCGCTTTCTCAGGGGCTCAGCTAAGACAAAGGTTTGCATTGGGAGGATCTAGAATCCTAACTGTGCTGCATTATTGAAACTGACCTACCAATATGTTTCTCTAGTTTTCTTGTACTCTAACCAGCCCAGCCTTATCATATGTGCTGATATTTAGCAGAGAGGAGGAGCAGCCATGGAGGATGGAAGATAGTGGCCCCACGGTGAAAAGATGGAATCAGTATGGTCACTGTTGTGCCACAGGCTGGGTGCAAAGAATTCAAGGAGAAAACTTCCAGTTTCCTGAGGCAATTTCACACCAACCTCTCCTATCATCTTGCCCTTGAAAGTTTGGCAAGTAATTCTAAAGAGCTTTGAGAGGCTAGATTAACCTAGTTTGTCTTTACACTGTGTAGCTCCAAATTATTCCTGAGTCATCCCTGGTCCAGAGAAATTATAGGAGGAGGAATTAATTAGCATCCTTGGAGGTGCGTTTGCTAGAATCAGCTGACCCTTGAAGGTGAAATATCAAGGTTTGTATTGACTGTCAAGTTGTAACACTTGAATCTCATTATGATGGGAATGGGGCTAGGATGTACAAAATAAAGATCTAACAGAGAAACATCCATTTGCCAGGGCAATGAACTGGGAGATTCTAAATTATAATAGATAACAATGGATTGGCTCCTATTGGACTGGGTGTTAGCACCCAGTCTGTTCTGGCCATTAGCTCTGCCTGAGACTTTTGTGATTTAGTAGAGGACTGATTTTTCTCTCTGGAACTTGGGGATTCTGTTTTCTTGAGGCTGCACTGATTCTGTACATAGCAGAGAGAAGCTAGTCCCAGGGCTCATTAGGCTGAGTGGGAGAAGATTTTACATTGGGCTATAAAATCCAACCTTCTTTCAAATGTATTCACCGATAAATTCTATTCATTAGTAAATTCTATTTATTAGATGCTGTGCGCTATGCCTCTGCCTGTGGCACCAGCATGCCACATGGGCACTGGCTTGAGTCGACTACTCCACTCAGTGGAGTAGTGACTATTTGAGTAGTGAACCAGCAGTTTAAAGATCTTTCTCTCTCTTGCTCACTTTCACTTTTGCTCTCTGTCTCTTCTCTCTGTACAACTCTGCTTTTCAAATAAAAGTAAATAAATCTTAAACACACATACACACACAGAATCTTAGTCCCATTATTAGTCCATGACATCCCTCCTGAGATGGGATCTGGCCAGAGACAGAGCAGTTTCATAAACTTCCTGCATATATGATTAGCTACATAATCAAAGTTGAGCATCATTCCTGTAAGGAAGTAATATGTTGACTAGGTAAGCTGTAGTAGGAAAAGCAAGGAGAGAGGAAAAGTTCCAG
This sequence comes from Ochotona princeps, assembly GCF_030435755.1. Classification (NCBI taxonomy): domain Eukaryota; kingdom Metazoa; phylum Chordata; class Mammalia; order Lagomorpha; family Ochotonidae; genus Ochotona; species Ochotona princeps. Next base: position 14,083,435 of record NC_080840.1, on the reverse strand, counting down.
AACCTTGACAAGGTAGCATGCCCCCTAGATTTCCATTTTAACACTCTTCAATCAAAAAACCACATTGCAGCTGCTTCCCTATGTTGTGGTTTGCTCTGTGTGTGTGTGTGTGTGTGTGTGTGTGCATGTATGAAGATAGAAAGAGAGAGAGAGCGCGGTGCCAAAATTTTTGAGATATATACATAGAAGGGATCTTTAAAAAGTTCATGGAAAGTGATTATTATGTAAACACTTTTCATAGTTTAAAAAACTAATTTTGTGCCAAAATAAATTTATCTTTTAATTGACCAAGTACTAACGAGACCCCTCCCTGCTTAACTTCTGGGATCAGATGAGATCAGGCGTGTTCAGGGTGGTAAGGCCTGAACCCCGTAGACAAGGTGCTGCATTCTCTTCCATTGCCCGATAATATAGGGGAGACCTGTAGGAGTAAGGGGATCTGGGGAGGGAGCAGAAGGGAAATCCCAGAGCCTATGGAACTGTATCATAAATAAATAAACAACCAAACAAATAATAGAAGGATAGATAATTGAAAAGACGATTCTAGCATGGAAATCTAGTGACACAAATACAATTTGGACTGTTAGCAATTTTATGATCCCGGCTCATTTGCACCATAGATGTAATATCTTATCAGATACTTTTAAGGTTTTTAAAAGCAGTCTGGGTTGAGGGATCAGTAAGAACAGAGTTAAACTAATGGCCACCCCCTAAAGAGAGGCAGAAGAAGGGTCTGGAAGTCAAAAAACCCTCTCAACCAGCCCCAGGGAGGTAGAGGGCAGTGGCTTCACGGTGCTCTGAATCCCAGCTTACCTTTGGAAGTGATGGATTGGGTGTGTCCTTGCAAATTCTGAACTTCAACACAGGAGGATATCCCCTGTACCAGATCAGCTGCGGCAAATCTAATATGTCCCATGTTTATTGCTCTTATTGTTTGACACAGATACCAGAGTCACGGTAGCTTTCACCCTGAGGAGACCAGGTTGGTATGGGGATTTTGCAGCTTATGACTTACCTTGGGGTGACCTTGGGAAGAGACACATCACAAAGCAGCCTTAAAAAGTTTAAGGAAAGCTACCCTGGAGACTTACCAGGTAAGTCTTGTTAGTTAGATAGCTAATCCCAATGTATTGGTTGGAAGCCCCCGACTACCTCTTAATTGTTGGAAGGCATGTCCCAGCAGCTTTCTTGTGATGTATTGTAGGGATCCCAGGAGATACTGAGTATGGAGTAATGTTCATGGTGTGTAATGAGTGCTCAGTGCAAGTTTAAGCAATTTTAAACTCATCCATCTTTGTCATCAGCATTGTAATACTTGGTAGCATTCTCTGTATTTTGTGAACATGGTTTCCATTTTTATATCACCCCATGAATTGTGCAAGAAATGTCCTTGTGTCACCAGGGAAGAAGCATCCTCATCTGAGTTAAATCCATATCCTCAGATGCTGGCACTAAAAAATGGAGTCACACAGGCTCCTTGAGGTCTTAGGCCAACCACTGGCTGTGTACCATCCTGTCTGCCAGCGACACGAGGACTCTAAGCTTGCGAATTGTGCTTCGTCCTACCACTGGATGTCACAGGGCCATGAAGGAGAAATCAATTTTCCCCAGGAAGCCTTTTCATGCTTCCAGAGTCGCACTGGGCATGCCTTTGATGCCTGACTCATGGTTTTGGGGCAACAACCTGGTGTTTGTTAAATCAGCATCAACCTACCCAAGAGTGTCAAGATGGCCGTAAATTCTCCTGGCAGTCCAGAAATTCCTCTTTGGCTTATTCTCTATAGGGCCTGGGCTGCATCTGGATCAGGGCTTTTCAACTCTGACTCTGCTTAAAATCAATTTGAGACATTGCTGTTTAAGACATTGATGTTTTCATCAGATTCCTTAGGTGACCCTAGCGGGCAGCAGAGTCAAGAGCTCTTGTGGTCAGAAGGAAAGGGAGCCCATCTCAAAGACTGGAGGCATTTCTTTCCCAGTCCCTGCTCACACGGTATCTTCAGCCATCCTTGGATGCCAGTCCTGGCTTCTCAGTGGGAGGACTTGGATAAGGTCGCCACAGTGTGGAGATCAGCTCCCTGAAGAATGTTCTGTCTCCCTCTGGTAGCTGCTGCCATTTATTATCAGCAATTTCCTCTTTGCACGTGGAAGGAACTCAGTCTTGTCAGTCTGCAGCACTCATTGGCCAACTTCCCAGGGGCACCAGGTTCTGCTTCTGTGAACTAACCATGGCAATGAGCCCTGGGTGGGGGAGGGGAGTACGGATGTTCATCTGGGGTCTGAATAGACTTAGGCTCTTTGCTTGGTAGCTACCCTTTGCAAACAGCAGAGCAAGAATGATTATGGGGCCCAGTGCAGTAACCTAATGACTAAAGTCCTCACCTGGCATGTGCTGGGATCTCATATGGGTGCTGGTTCATCCAGCTCCATGCTTCTGGCCTGGGAATATAGTGGAGGATGGCCCAAAGCCTTAGGAACATGCACCCATGTGGGAGACCAGGAAGAAGCTCTTGGCTCTTGGCTTTGGATCGGCTCAACTCCAGTCATTGCAGCCATTTGGGGAGTGAACCAGATCTTTCTTTCTGTCTACCTTCTCTCTGGAAATCTGATCTTCCAATAAAAATAAATAACTAAAAAGACTTTTTAGAAGTGATCATGGAAAGTCCTCCCTTACACTTGCCAAAACAGGGAAGTACCCATGCTGTGTCCATTTCCAGAGATTCCTGGGAGATTGAGGATGATGTGATTGGAGGATATTGGCAAATCATAAGGGAGAAATGTTCCCATCCAGAAAGATGTTTATTTCAAGCATTTTGTATATCAGACACTCTCCTGGGTTATTTTATAACTTCACTTCATTTTTCTTTGATAGCAGTTCTATACATTTGAGGAAACGGGATCAGAGAGGCACCATGACCTGCCCAGGGAGCTAAGCCTCTCATTCATGACTGAGCTCATTCTTTCCACTCTGTTGTAGCTCAGAGTCTTGAAGAACCCCTGGGATCACCTGGTCCAGTGTTCCTTTCAGATGCTCGCCTCCACAAAAAGAAACTCTCTCTGTCTCTCCCAAAGCAGGTTATTCTTTTGTTCATAGAGCACTGCTGTGGGGGTCTTGTTACTTCCAGCATCAACTGAGCATGTACACAGAACAAAGAACAGATCCATAATTAAATAATGAATAAACAGCATGGACATCCATCTCTTATATAATACCTTCTGGTTGTTGATCCTAATTATATCCCCCTTAGAATAACAATTAGAATTAACTAAGTTTTGTTTGAGCAACTAGTATGTTCAGGATACTGTGCTAAATTCTTTGCTTTTATTATCTTAATCCACACACAAGGACCCTAAAGTTTAGAGAGGTTAACTGATCTGTTTAAGGTCACAAAGATAGTAGATTGAACCCAATTAGCCTGATCAAGGAGTCCCTGACTGTGACCACTTTGGCATACTACTCTGTAGGTTAAAAGTATGTGAGCTGACTGAAAGACCCATTTTCACGTGTGCTCCAGCACTACAGAATGCACACCCATAGAACCTTGGCTGCTCTCCTCTCTTCTCCTTCAACACACACGCCCTTGTTTCTCTGCCTCCTCCTTCCAAGGATGACCCCACCACCGCCTGACTCGACGCTAGGGCCATTCTCTGAGCTTTGGACATCCTTCCACCCACAGTCACTTGCTGTCCAGTCTCTTAGCTGCAGTTACAGATCCTTGCAGTAACTGACAGAATGTGGATGAAGCTACTCTTCTGTTGGAGATGGTGGACCAGGGTTCTGTCCTGTGGTGAGAAGGAGATTCAGAAAGAGCTGAAAGTAGCAGTCATGATGGCAGTTGGCATTTGGCGACATGTGTCAAGTGTGCTTAAAATGTGACCTCAAGAAGTCTCAGGGCCTCTTGAGTTTGGAAGTGTCCTGAGATCCTGATTCTAGTGTGGACCTTCATTCTGCAGGGGGAATGGGTGGGTTCAGATCACCCGTTAGACACTCTGAAATCACATGGGCTGGGTCCCAGGTACACCACTGATGCTTCAGTGCTGTGTGACCAGATTCTCTGGGCCTTTGTTGCTTATCTGTGAGATGGGCAGGAGAGGGTTGCTGTGATTATTAAATGTTACCATCTCTTCTCAGTGCCTAGTGTAGTGTCTACCATGGTTGAGCCAGGAGAAATGCAGAAGTGCCAGCTGGTATACTAGCATCCCTGGCACATTTCATCTCAGCCCCTTGCCACTCCAGGTGTACCTCATGATTCTATTCGGAGAAGTTCTTCTGGCTTTTGCAAAGGCAGAACAGTCTGTAGAGCTGGTCACGTCATCCTGACCCTTGCCTCTTGACCCCCATCTTGGGGAGAAGAGAGGACCTGTCTGGCTGCCAGGAAAACTCAATGTGTTTCTGTGATTTCTTTTTCCTAGCAAATTTGAATGATTTAAAATTGCCATGGCTTTGATCTTCCATTTTTCTTCTTCTTTTTCAGAAAGGGGATGTTTGGACTGAAACTGAAGAAGAAGAAGAATAAAGCAGGGAAGGGGTTACTCTTTGCCAACAAGGCTGCACAAGGTGAGGCTCAGGAGCCAGTGCTTCTGCTGTAGCTCCCATCTACAGGGAAGAGGGGATCCTCTGCCACCTCTGGTTCTCGAGACCATGCCCAACACAGACATGGAACTGGTCAAGCCGCTGAGGCTCCTGGTCATCAGTTCAGCTGGAGTGGGGTGGGGAGATGGACAGCTCTGGGCCATAGCAAGCGTCCCCAGAAGATGCAGTGACAGCCTCAAGCTCCATTTCTGTCCCAGTTTGCTCTGTTACTCCCCAGAGGTGGTGCCAAGTGGCCCAGTTAGTGGCTCTGAGTCTGTTTACCAAAGGGACAATACAAGGACTGCAGGGCTTATCTCACATGACCATGGGGAAGGTCAAGCAAAATTTTGCAAATGAGAATCAGGATAGCAGCTTCTGACATGGACGAATTCTGTATGTTGTCTCACTGAGCCTTCTACCATCTTACCAGGAGATACTATTATCTCAGTTTTGCTATAGAAGTTACAGGAACCAAAACTGGAAGAAGCCAACTGTGGAAGAAAATAGCTTATAGCCTTCACAAAGCCCGGGGAACAATGAAAATGCAATGGCACTGATTGGGAGTCATTAAGAATTTTGAAATGTGATGGCAGAGTCGGCTGAGTGTGATGTCTTCCTTCTGAGCATGGTGCTCCTGGGTGGCTGCATGGATCCCAAACTTCAGAAGCTGGGCCTGAGTTGGGGATGCAAACTCAGGCTCTCTGACTTGGCATCTTTTGAATGGGCTTCTTCATTCTCCATAGAAGCAGAGCCTCGCATTGCAGTGTGAACCATTCCAATGGAGGCCACGGCCAATAGTGTCAGTTTGTAGACACCATGTGTTTATTGAACCAAACTGGATCAATGGCTGCCACACAGACAGATCTGGAGTAGTTCTTACAGACTTTGGTTGTGTTACCCTGAGGCCAACCCATTCGAGGCTAGCATTCTGGATCATTCCTAGACCGCAATGGTACATTAGCTTCAACTAACCACTATCTCTCATCTCCTTGGGCAGCTGCATCTCTGTCAGTCATTGCAGCTGTCCCATGACCTTACACCCCACCTGACTCCACTCTGTACCCCCGGGTTTAAATCTATTCTTGTCAGAGGAAAGTGATACTGATACCAATGACTGTCGCCATTGTATGGGAAGGGAGGGGCATTAAGCTTTCAGTGGTGACAAGGCTTAAAGCTGGATATTTGTATTTGTCTATTCAGTCAAAAGGACAGTGTTGAGGAGTAGACAGAGAAGATTGGAAAGTTCAAAAAATGTCCATGAGATTTCCTGTCCTTTAGGTTATGATGCCAACAGTGTTAGAGATGCAAAAACGTATAAGGCAGATGAAGATCATAAGTGTGACTTACTTAGTAAGTCTGCTATTTTTCACATGACATGCACCATTTGTGTACTTGAAATGTAGATTCTGTTGTCCCCACATTACAGGATGGGTGTGGGTGAGTGACTTTGCCCATGTCACAGTTACTTGAGTTACGTTGCCAAGTCCATTACTGGCGAGTAAGGCAGAAGCTGGCTCTTGAGCCCAGGGAAGACTTCCACCCGTGTCTGGGCCTTCCTGCCCCTGTGGTGACCCCTTAGGACAAGCTGGTGCAGACTCAGGGCAGCTCACCTTGGGCATTACTCTAATTAGTCTTCAACCCACAAAGCAAACAAGGCAGGCAAGAGGAATCAGACCCCTCCTGGAGAGTAAACAGCATCCCTCCTGCCTGCAGAGGCAGCACTGTGGGATGCAGAGCAAACAAAAACCGCCCAGCAGGGACTTTGTTCTTTCTTCCTCAGTCTGGTCTAAGTGAAGTGTTCTGAGTGAAGTGTTTGGAGACCCAAAACGTTTGCCTCTTTCATCTATATTTTACACAGTGGTGAGACTGTACCTTAATGTTCTTAAAATTCTCATTGTTTCAATCTATCCACGCATTAGTTTCTCTGCAAGTAGTTCTTGGGCTCTTCTCATGAACGCCTAGTCATTTCTTTGTTCCGCAAATGTTGGTGCAATGTCCGCTGAGTGTCCAGCCCTGGGCTAGGTTCCCAGTGTGTCATGGGGGATACTGCAGAGTCTGGAGAGAACAGCCTTGTGTGGGATTCTTGTATCTTCCCTGCGCATCTATTCACCACCCTTCTCCACTTGTTCTCTCTCCCTGGAAGATGATCTGTATGGATACATGGCACATTTATTTGGCCCTCTGGCTTCCAACTGGATTTGACCAATGGGCTGCTCCAACAAGAGATCTGAGAGGGGAAAAGAGTGAGGTGGGGATCTACCTTGTGTGTCCTTCGACAGAGGGAAAGCTAAATGTTTTCTTAGGGAGACTTGTCCTGTTTTTCTCTCCAAGAGTCTAGTAAATTCTTTTACTCTCCCTCTCTCTATTCCTTTCTTTTATGTTGCATAGCAGGGAAGGGGATCTAACATGGTAATGGCTTAGCTGCCGCTAGCTTCCAGATAACGGCTAGAACTTTTGCAATTTTTCTTCCCTGAAACTTGTGTGAAAAGCTCTCTAGTCATCCCACTCTGGAAGTGCCATCTGCTGGCTATGAAGACCCTGACTGAGATAACTGCACTGCAAGTTGAGAGAAGTGCTATAAAGCAAACACACAGTGGTTGAAATGGAAATCACTGGGGAGTCTTCCATAGTGTAGTCAGATAAAAGTTTTCTGGGAAGGGAATATTTGAGCTGCAAGTTAATGATGAGAGGTATCTCAGGAGGGGGTGGGTTAGGAGGAGAGCAGTGCCCAGGAGGAATGGCTGTGAGGAAGCATTCCAAATTGAAAGAGTTTGGAATGGAGAAAATTAAGAAGTGAGGAAGGACTGTGTGGCTAGAGAGGTGTGATCATGGAGAGTGTCAGGTGGGCAGAGTAGCGATGGAAGCCAGAGGGAACAGAGCACTAATGATTGGCTGATGATTGTTGAGGACTTCAAATTTATTCTAAATACAACAGAAAGCCATTGAGACTTCTAACAAGAGAAGTGATATGTTGTGGCTTATGCTGTGTATGCCACAGAGAATGGATTAAAAAAGTCTGGTAGCAACTCAGTGTATTCACAAGGGTTGGAAAGGAAGCTTAAGCCAACTACCTGTGTGCCCCGGATCCATTCTATCCTTGCGAATAGAAACACTGGAGAGTGGGCCTGAACTTGTTAATGCTTGCATCCTCAGCTTCCCACCTTAAACCATTTCTGGCATTGATGAGATGCCTGAGTGCAATCCCTGGCAACTTGAGTCTATGAGAGGAAATCCTTACTCATCAGGCCCTTGCATTCAAGTGGGGAACAAGTGTTTATTTTATCTCACAGCTTCAAGGAGCACAACCATTGCTTCTGTTGTCTCTGCAGTGTTGGCCTTGACTTTAGCTTCTTTAGATCATGGGAAAAGCAGGCTTTCTGTTCAGCCAGTGACTTGCTCTGTAACTACTGACCAGCGCTGACCAGGTCCAGGCCCATGCGCGAGCTCCTTCGGCAGGCCATTTCCTCCCTCACTGCTGGTGGCATGGGTTGCTGATTGCAATCAGGAAACCAAAAATGCAAACTCTGAGGGCCACCCTAGAAATGATTAATTTGCTGTGTTCACAGGTGAGTCCCATAGGATCCTAGGATTCTGGGAAATGGCTTCAGGTGCATCCAAAGAGGGTGACAGTGAAGTCCTGTGGAAGCCTTCCCTCATTCCATCCCATTTTATGTAAGACAACTTGGTATGAGCAAGCTTAGGTTGTATGTGACAGTTCAGGACGAAATCATTTATAAGATGATTCTGTTGCTTTAAGCACATTTTAAAACCAGTTCTGCCCAATTCTTCCATTTTACAAGCAAAGCAAAAATTTCCAAGACATTCCAGGGGACTTTCTCGAGTTATACAACTAAAGCCTCGGGCACCCAAGGTTACCTGACGAGTGCTGTGCTAGAGGATTCATGCATGTCATTTAATTTTCCTAGCAGCCTGTGAGGCAGTGATGTTAACTTTGCCTTGTGTTACAGATGAGGGAAACAGGACTGAGAGAGATGAAACAACATGCACAAATCAGAAAACCGGAAAGTGGAACACCTTGGGTTTGAACCCAAGACTCAAGTCTTTGCACTGTGTCATGCATGCATTTTTGGGAGGCCTAGCAACTCTTGTATTTTTGCTAAGATCCATGCTGAGAAGTGGTCCTGAGGCATTTAAATGTTCTTGTCATCCAGGCAGCATGCAGATGACTGAGTCAGAGACCCAGGCTGGGGGGGGAACAGTTTCTGTTTACTCTGCCTTCATTTGATTTTGCCAAATGCCTGCATAGTCACTCATTTCCCAGACTTCTTTAAACCACACACATTAACGTTCACACAGTTTTAGGGACAAGATTGCCTAGAATCAGCATCAAGTCGAGGGTCCCATTCACTGCAGGGAGTGTTTGCTAGTCTTTCCCAGCATCTTATGGCTGAAAAGTCCCTTGGCTTGCAACTGAACTAGCTTCATCTCTGCTTCTGTGGTCACATTGCTTCCTTTTTATTTTCCATCTGTACAACCTGCCTCTGCCTCCTGTGCATCCTGTTAGTGTCCACCAGACAACCTCCTCTTTTCACATTGACAGAGACCTCTTCTCCAAATAAGAGACCATTTCCAGGCTCCAGGAATCGGGACCCACACTCTATTTTCAGGCTATGGCATCCTGTCGCTCAAAATTGGCTCTGTAGATACAGGGACGCCCTCACCTGGGATTTTGTTGTTAGATGTGCTGAAGCTTGTCCCCCTCCACCGAATGAAAAGCTGCACTGTAACAACTTCTTAGGTAATTTTTGTGCACGTTGCATTTTCAAGTGCAGTTCAGAGAGAAAAAAAAATGACTTGTGTTGGTTTCCACTGTGGCAAGGTTATCACTTGAAAGCATGTTTTGAAATTCATAACACAGTTTTCATTCCCCATTGTATCCATATAAATTTGGGAACTTTTTTGGAAGCAGAAGATATATTACTTTTAAAAGGAAAGCTGAGGACCTGCCTAGCTTTTCTGCCAGTAAGATGTTGCATGCTGGCAAAGATTGGGAACTGTTCTCTGGGGCCCTTGAACTTCTCCTGGCATCTGCCCTAGTGCTGGATGCAGAGTAGAGACCCAGTGCCACAGTGACTCAACATAACATAACTTTCTTCCTGTGTCTGCTTTTCTAGATGGCCAAAGTGAAGGAGAACCGCTCCAGGAGGGACCCTCTCAGCCAGAAGGACCAGGAGGAGACTTGATTTATGATGATGCTTCTGTCAATCCTGCCACCACTGCTTTTCCAAGGAGAAGGTATGGTGTTGGTGAATTTGATCAGCACACATGTGCTGAGCAGCACTCATGTGCCAGGTACTCCTACATGCTCTGGAAGAACAGAAGAAGGCCTGCTGCCTTCCACAGGGAGACCAAGATCAAGTCAAAAAGACTGAGTTCAGTGCTTACTGCTCTCCATGCAGTACTGCCTCTGAGACTGATCAGTGGGCCAGGGTCCTCTCTCCAAAGGCTTTATTCGTCTGTCTCCCGAATTAAGGTGCTGATGTGCTGTCAAGTTTGTGTCTGACAGCAGGAATAAAGGCAGATTTGAGAGCCACTCCCTCACCACAGTGCTAATTGGTTTATAGTTGTCTTAGTTTTGTGTCTGTTTCAAGTGAGAATGGTTCTTATTCTCAATAAAAAGTCAAAGCAAACTGGCTTTTGCATGTAATTAGCTGCATCAGTCAGATACTGATGTGTAACAAACAGCCTCTGAATCAGTAACTTACTGTAATACCTATTAATTGCTATTCAAGACTCTATTGGTCAGTTGGATCACTTTACTGATCCTAGAGAGTTGTGAATGCCCATGTGCCTGTGGTCACATGGCAGCTCTACTTTTAGTTTGTGTTTTGGTTGTCTAGAATTACCTCAGCTAGGGCTACTGGACTCTGCTTCACACGATGTCAGATAATCCATCATGTTATTGCAAGCTTGTTCTAACTATGGCCAGGGTTCTGAGAGAAGAAGTCGATATAAACAAGGTTTCAGAACTGGCAAGTCACTTCTGCTCATTCTGCTGACCAATGCAAGTTATAAGATCAGTCACGCCATAGTGGGAGGAGTTTGGGGAGCAGAGAAGCCAGCAGTTGGGGTATTTGTGCATTCAAACTACCGTATCGCTTTGTGTCCATTTTTCACTTAAGACAATTCATCAGGCTCTTTATCTTGTTACTATCCATGTAGCCCCATGTGGCAGATCTTACTGTTCTTTCTGGGCTGTGACAGGGTGTGTGCATGCGTGCATGTGTAGGGGAGATGGTTTGGAGGCAAGGTGAAATGGAAGACAGGTAGGTATCAGAGAAGGTGGAAGTTTGGTGAGGACACTTGAAAGATGACCTGAAGCTTGTTCATAGCCTTGTCTCTTGGCCCTTGTCTGTACCTTGACAGCTCCCCCCTCTACCCCAGCTCGCCCTCCATTGTTCTTTAATCCCCTTAAAGGTATTTTTGTCACTTATTTCACCAGGGTAAAAGGAGGAAGGCAGGAGGAACAAAAGTCAGGAATTGTAGCCTTTTCCTTTCTGCTTGGTCAGAGCATTCTCCAGCTATCAAAATCCATCCACCTGCCAATGCCCAGTTCAAACCTGACCCCTGTGATGAAGTCTTTGCTGCTCAACCTGGACCTCAGAAGTTTCTTCTCTATAGCTCTTCTACCACAGTTCCCCCCCTCTTCCTCCCATACCTCATTTTACACTTACACCTCAGTTCCTTGTTTGTATCCCTTTGTCTTCTCTCCCATGGATGGATTGTTAGCTCTACATGACCCAATATGATGGTTAATTTGTTTTTGTTTTTCCCTAAATGAGCTTAGCACTGGGCTTTTATGTAATAAGTCATCAGTATAAACTTGCCATTTTGTTGATAAACATATTAAATACTACTTTCCCTGTCTTACAAGCATTGCCTCCTTAGTCTGTAGAGTAACTTAATGTGGCAGGGATTGTATTTCTACTTTTAAATAAGTCCAAAATTGAGGAGAGTAAATATTCTAATTATGTCAGTCTAACTTCAAAACCTGGGAAATTTTACTACCTTGTTCTGCTCTTTCTGAACTCAATTACATTCAGCAGAAGTAGAATGAAGTCAAATCCAAGATGATATTATCAGAAGCCAAGGGAACTAAATCCACTGGGAATGCGAACTAAGTTCATTTCCCAGCCATTAGTGATTCCATGACAATATAGATCCTTCCTCACTTCCTGCTAATGCTAAATCTGTGAGCACTCAGGTGTTGCATGTCTGTTTTCAATTACCTGTGACAGTTCCAATAAAATGAAATGCCCTGGAATGTGAAATCTTGCTAAGATGACCTCTTGGTTGCTCCTTCTTATTTGCTTTTTCTAAACCAGTTCTTTCAAAAGTTATCATGAAACTGAGAATGATCAAATTTGCTTAAAGTGGCAGTGTAGCCCTGTGTGAAAGATCAGGCAGGTGATGTGGAGATCCTTATTTGACCTGGCTCTGCCTTACCGTGGCAGCTCCATTTCTGGTTCTGTAAAGTCAAATGTCAACAATAACCACAATCGCATTGACAGTAAGTTCTGGCATTTACTCTTGCCAGGCTTTGAGGGGAACATTTTACAGCATTATGTCATTTGATTCTAGTAATCAGTTCCTGTAGTGGATGCTATTATTAGCTTCGTTCTTTCAGGAGGATGATTAAAGCACTTGTCTACTTCTGGTTATCTATTCCAGAGATGTAGCGAGAACAAGTAACACAGTTTAAATAAAAGTCCTTAAAAGTGTGTGAGGAAACATTATCATTACTTAAGAATCTGAGGGGTATTCTTCTTTGATAAAATGAATGCATTAAACTTTTTCTAATAGATCAAAATTGTCAGCTAAGATCCATGATGGGGAGATCAAATCCCAAACTTATCAGGTAAGTGATGGACTCTTCTTGCCCATCCTTCCCTTGCCCCCAACGCCTGCCTGTTCTCCTCGTGACAGTCAGTGTGGTGTACCCGCTGCTTTGTGCCATAGATTGCCATCACCATTATCGAGGCCCGCCAGCTGGTGGGTGAGAACATTGACCCCGTGGTCATCATTGAGATTGGGGATGAGAAGAAGCAAAGCACAGTGAAGGAAGGAACCAACAGCCCGTTTTACAATGAGGTAAGTCACGATGATCACCAGCACCTGTGGCTCAGCCTGCTCTTCACAGCCATTCTGCAGGATTCCTCAGTACAGTGGAATAGTGCTCATGCCCCGCCCCCACTCCTTTTCTGTGATCTAGACAAGCTCTCCAAGCCTCCTTACCAGCACAGGCCCATAAAAAGTGTTTTTTGTTCATTTGCTTGTTTTTATTTTTGTTTTTTACTAAAGGATGAGGGAAAAGAGAGGCATGGAATTTTTTTTCTGGTCTTAAAGGCATCACTATGTTTCCAGTAGACTAATTTCTGTATTTCTTTTTTTTTTTTATTATTTTATTGTATTGTTGTTGACAATCTTTACATAGTTAATTGCAGTTAAAAAAAGGTTCAGGGGGTATAGGGAAGTGGGTAATATTATTATGTCCATATTGTTTCCATCATGTATCTGAGGTAAAGGGGGATATTGAGGGAGAAGCCCCACCCGGTTTCCCACCCACCCCAAGTCCCGGATGTGGTCATGCTCTGAGATATTTGCTCAAGTGGTTTTAATAGTTCTCCAGTGATGAATCGCTGCCAGTTTCGCTCGATGAGGTCGTCCACTGATTGATATGGTCCATCATAAAGTCTCCGTTTGCCCCATATTTTGCTGCCAACATATAGCTGAGATGAATGATTGACCTGTTCTGTCTTCTGTCTTTTCTTGGTTAGAGTTCTGAATCCAGCAGTTCCATTGGGGAGATCTCCAAAGAAACCTTGAGGTATTCCCAGACCAGATTCTTGTATGTTCTAGCAGGCACAGGGCCCAGCATAGTCCATCACCCCGATCAGCTGGTGGTTGCAATTGTTGGGTTGGTTCTGTTTTCAGTCCCGAGTTGCACTGGAACCAATGGGTGTTGCAGTCCAGTCTGGTTCTGCCCAGCACATACTCGGCCCTTACATCAACCAGTGGGAGCTGCAGCCTAGTCGGGGCGACCCACAATAACCCCCATCAGGCCCACCCCCTACCCTGGTTTGCCAGTATGTGTAGCAGTAGACCAGTCTGTCCCCCATCCCATTTGGCTCTTGTACTTGTCAATGGGTATTAAAGCTTAATTCCATGTAACCAACTCAACCATCCAGCCCTCACGGATGTTGTTGAGTGCCTCTCTGTCTAGCCACCCCAGCCCCCGTCCTAGTTTTCATGCCCTCCCGCGGGACTAGTGACCAAGGAAGGGGGAACCCACTTTCTCCCTCCCAGGTCTCTCTCAGTCCCGGTTTATGCACTCTTTAAGCTCATGCCATTCAATAAACATATCAATTGGTTTAGTGAGAAGACACTGTTTTTTGTGGTACAGACATTGGAAATTTAAATAGTGTTTTTGGAATAGGCATACTGTGTTGGAAAGCAAAACACTTATAATTTTTTAAAGCCATATAGAAATGATAAAGGAAAGTCTCAAAGAATGAAACTTCTAAATATTAAGCATATAAAATTAGCTTTTAAAGATTAACTCACTATATGGTAAAAAAAAAAAAGGATATAGAGTATGCTATGGTATATAGTGAAAAGAAATGTCTTCTGTCTGACCTTCCAGCCCTGTTCCCCCAGACCCCCACACCTGAATGTATCTGTCCTTGCCAGGCCTTCCAGAGATATTCCCAGCGTGCACAGGAAAACAAATGAACATTTTACCCACTCAACAGCAGCATTCACTGCACTGTCCCAGACGTTGTTCTCCCACACAATCCTGTGGGAGAATAAATCCTTATCAGGACCTGCAGATCTCATTTCCCCTCATGGTCACAGAGTTTTCCACTGCCTTGTTAGACCATAACTTTCCAAGCCAATCAATTTCTTGTTGGTGGACACTGAAATTGACTGCCTTTTGCTACTACTTATAGTGATGTTAATATAGCGTAACTGGGGTACAGGGTGTGTGCAATTAAAATATTGATCTCAGCAAATTGCCTTCTAAGGAGGTACTAAATTATGCTCCAGCTAACCATGCACAGGCGTGCTTGTTTCCCTGGAGACACCTCAACTCCATGAATTATCAAAAAATGCAGTAAAGTCTTAATTATTATCCCAGTGGGAATGACCATTGAAAAGGAAGGCAGGGAGAGTAGAAAATACCCAGGTCCCTTTTGAGTGTTAACTCCCTTTCTCTCTCTGATGCCTACCTCAGAGCCTTCCAAATGTCAGTAGTTTTTCCCTTCAGGCTCCACTCATCATTCTAAAACATCTTTAGAGATATTGTTTATAAAAATACTGTAAAACTGTATATATCTCCAGATTTGTTAATTATTTTGATCATGCACACAAGTCTTGGATCCAAGTGACATTATAACCTAAGCATAATTAATAGCATTAAAAAATAATACAAGTTAAACCAAGAATATTTGGCACAGTTTTTTGACTCAGATTTCTAAGTCTGGGGTGTGTGTAAGGAACCAGTTAATAACTGGTGGGGAGTATTTCCCAGCTGAAAAAGAACATGTGGTCTCAGAGGCCCAGGAAACCTGCCTGAGGCAATGGGTTTAAAAACCAGGAAAGGCAAAAGGCAGTGAACACTGGAACTGATCTATTGGCCCACAGAAACCCACAGCATCTCAAACACTCTGTCAGTTAAAGAAGAATTCCATGTGAGTGAATTTTCCCCACAAAGTTTGAGCACCAAAGCCCTTTATAACTTGGAGCACAAATATGAAAATTTTCCTGAAATGCCCCAAACATTTTCTTAATCAACAGAAGATGCTGAGCATCATAACGCTTCTTGGTGACAGTTAGGGACCTGTACTTTTAAGATCTGCTTTTAAGAGTATATGCTAACACTGTTGAGCTTTCACATTTTGGTTTTTCTCTTGTACCTTTTGGTAAGCAGGCTGTGAACTGTTAGTTTCTTTTCCTTAGCAGTTATATCCATCTCTGGCATGCTGTACCTCCACTTGTGCTATATCCAGGCGACAACAGGTTCCCAGTCCTATATCCCTCTCCCCTATCAGTCTCCAAAGCAGACAATGTACAAAGAACCTCACTGCAGTTTTCTGCATCTTAGAATCTGTAACTTCTCATTTGAGACAAACCTGACTCAAAGTTCATATGGTGCAACACAGAGTACTTCAAACCTTGGGTGAAAACTTTCAGAGAATTAAGGTTTGGTCCTAGCCCCAATAATAATTAGCAATATGAATGTGGCAACATGTTTCAGATTCTTTACTCTTCACTTTTGTTATAGTAAAATCAGAGGATTGGTGCAGATAGCTTCTACAACTCTAAAATTTAGTCACTTTCTTAAAATCAACAAACTGCCATGTCCATAATTTCTTTCTGGTCTGTTCTTATTCATTCATGTTGATTTCACATGTATGTTTGAAACAGAAAGATTCTGGGAAAAATAGATGTTAATCAAATTCATTCCAAATTAAATCACCTTGAAATACCCACTTTTTACTCATGATGATATGCAAAAATATAAAAAAAGTTGAAATGTTGTGGAGAAATGCTTGTTTTCCTTGGCTGCTGTTGGGCATGTAAAATGAATTAGTCTCTATGAAACACATTTTCATACTTTATATTAAAAATTCACATACACATCATCTGTGAACTCAAAATTCTACTTCTCATACACAGTTTAGAGGAATCCTCACACATATCCTGTGCAAGAATGCAGTGCGTGTCCTTGTTTTACTAGTCTTTAAAAAATTGAGAGCACCCTAAATGACTTTCAGTAGAGGGAGGTCGTTAGGCATATTAAAACCCCCTGGGACTGCACATCAGTGGTTTGGGTGAAGCAGACCTCTGGGAACAGGATTGTTAGGTGCAGACCCAGAGCTGATGGCCAGAATGTGCTCTGTGTTTTACAGTACTTTGTGTTCGACTTCATTGGTCCCCAAGTGCATCTCTTTGACAAGATCATCAAAATCTCAGTAAGTATGTCATTGCTGGTGGGAGAGATTCTAGGCACTGGGAATGCACTGGGACATTTTGCGAAGCTTGAGAATGCATAGAGTTGCTGGGGCTGAAACCAATAAGGAAAAATCTGAAAGGCCCAACCTGGAGGAGTCTTGAAAGGAGAAACAATTGCAGCAGCATTTCTGCTTCTCGTGGGCCAGCGGTAAGGCACCTTAAAGCTCTTGTGAATTTCTGGTTGCTTAGCTCACTAATGAGGAGATGTAAGGAAAGCTTCAGATGACATCTCAATGGATTGCTAGCTTTAGTGTTTTCTTTCTTTTTATCCAGCAAATGTTATCGTTCTTCTTTCCTGAATGATATGTCACGCTAATGATGATGAATCACACCATTGCCCCTCCCAGTTGAAAATAAGTAGAGAAATGGCTACAAGAACCAAGGAGAAAGCAAACAAAGAAGTCTCATTCGTAATTCTGGATCAGATTGTGAATCAGAGCAAGTGGACATTGAAATTCTTGAAAGTTACCTCTGGGGCCTATCATTGTGGCATTGGATCTACTGTATAGACCACATCTTGGTCCGTCCAGGGCAATTGCTGTCTCCACATATGGAGGCAGAAGAATAGATAAAGAGAGGGTTACCCGGTGCAGTCTGATTCTTATCCAGGTTTGTTTAGCACACTGTGGGCAAGCATAGGAAGTGAAAGGTCTGTGCTGAGGCCATACTGCTCCAAGTGAGAGAGAAGTAGGCCACATGCAATCCTTGCTAACACCATTGCATTCAGTAAAGAGACAGAGACCAGGAAATGGCAGGTGGGGCATCTGTCTCAGTTATCCAAGAAATTGTCACTTCTCCCAAGAGAAGGGTGGGAGGGCATGTGCCTCCGAGGATGATGGGTTGCAGGGTTGCCAGGTGAATGTCCTCTTCCAGATTGCTTTGACAGAAAAGAATCCCTGCTCTATGGGTCACAGTAAGAAGTGTGAGGAATGAGACTATTTCCCTCAATAGTCATAGCCCTAGCCAGATGACAAAACTTGTCTTGGAGAGATTTCATTCCCCATCTTCCTCTACCTTGCTGTGTTTGTTACCATGGAATTTAATACATGCACATATATAATATTCCACCCTTAACCACAGCTGGCTCTTGGCAGAGTCTTGGCAGAGTCCTGCCAATGGTCTACATCACAGTGAAATGATCTTCTGCTTGCCAGGAACACTTAAAGAATGTGACTCTTGAGGAATGAGAAGCCACCAAGAGCTAAACATTCTTGATGTTAGAGATGCAGGCGTGATGACAAGTGATGCAGAAGATACTCTGGGACAGGACTTTGTGTCTGTACTCAGGCAACCACCTGTTCGTGAGATAACCTCTCTAGTAGGCTCCTAGGGGCCTTTCTATTCTGCAGCTGAACAGTCAATTGGTCAGTTTTTAAGCGTTAACTCAGAGAAGGGTCATGATTGTTAATTGGTCATGAGAATCGTTAGATGGAGGCTCAAAGCTGGTGTTGTCTGTCTCTGTTTCTCTAACTTGGAAAGAGAGAAAACTGTGGACTTCATAAATGACTCCCCAAGACAGAGAAAATATATTTTAAATGAAAGCTCTTCTTGCAAAGGGAATGTTCAATACCACTTTTCTATGGGTTCTTGAACTAAAAATGTGCTTAGAATAAGTTCAGTGTTGGGGAGAAGGAGGGAGAGAGTGTTGTAAACAGATTGTATTGGGATAGCCACGTGGCAGCACGCTGTAATGTGTAGCAAAGGCCATTGTCTCTTACCCAAGGCATGTAGGACCCCCATAGTCTGGTGTAAAATATTCCTGGAGTTTTGGTAATCTAACACTGAACCACAGCAAGCTTGCCAGTCTCTCAAGTGCTGACTTGAGAAGGCTCTTGTATTACTGAAAAATTTTTTGAGGGGGAGGTTCTTGCATTTCATCTGGTCCACAGTGACCCTCATCCTGGCAGGCAAGCTTGACACAGGCTTCAGCTCTTCCCAAGGCCCCTGAGAAGTCATCCAAGGAGCTGCAAACAGGGCAGTTTTTGGTTAAATGTTATGTGTATGGCCTTAAATAACTTCTACTCAGCCAGACTGTCCTGACTTTCCCTCCTTTCTCTGACACCATGGAAAATTTGAGCAAGGGAGAGGGAGTAAGAAGAGGAATGAGAAGGGCTGCCACTTCTTGAGGTCAGTGGAATTTATTATTTCTTGATGCTGCTGCCAAGAACTGTTCAGAAGCTGCAAATGGCTTCCGTTCGTTCATCACTCGGTAATGAGTTCACTGAATGTTTATTGAACATCTATTATGAACCAGGTTGTGTGGCATGTAGAAAGCAGTAGGCAAATGACCTTGATTCAAAGGTTCAGAGGATGTTACACTCAGGAGGAAGCCGAGTCAATGTGATCTCACTTCCAACTGGTTGGAAGCTCTGCTCATCTCCTTTACAAAACAAGGCTTTTAGTGCTTGACTTGGTTGTTTCTAGTGGTGGATAGGTTGCTATCTCTAGGCAAGCAAACCCCATTGATGAGAGGTTCTGGTTTATATAATTGTTCTTGTGTTATGCTGAAAACTCTCCACTTGTTACTCGGGGAACACATAGGATGCCTACAGCTTCTTCTAGGGGGTAGCCTTTCTGTGTTTTGAAGACACTTGAGTTACCATTTCCTTTTCTCCCCAAACTCCACAGTTCTCTTGAGACTGAGGGATGACCTACCTCCCGCCACCCCAATTCTCAGCATTTACTCCTACCATGTGGCTTCTAGTTCAGGCACCATCTCTGCCCTCTTCTCTAAGGGTCTCTTCAGCTCGACCACATGAGTACTGACAGGTGCTGCTGTCACCAAGTCAGACACTCTGGCAACTTCTTCTGGTCAGACCAAACGAGGGTGCGCATTTCCCTTGTTATAACTGTTTTGTGTGTCCAATACATCTCAAGATATGTGAACCAATTGTTGCGGGAATTTAAAAAGGAAAGGGACCAATTGTAGTTGGAGTGGGGAGATTAAGGAGAACTACCTGGAAGGGGCAACATTTGTTATAGACATTAAAGGATGAATAGAATTTCAACAGACAGAGGTGGGTATTGAAGGGTATGCTTACTAGGCAATGAGAATTTCCAAGTGTTCCTCAATAAATTAGATGAAAGCTTTTCAGAAGGATGAGGTAGGTAGAGGAGAGAGACACTTCTAGAAATCTTGTACAGGACTGTGACTTGCCAACTCCCTAACTTTCATCATGCTTCAGACAAAGGTCAAACTGTAATTGCTCTCTTGTTAGGTCATGAACCCATTTCACAGACTTATCCTGTAACATAGACGTGCTGAACTCACTGCTCCATCTCTCCCCAGGTCTTTCACCACAAGCTGATAGGAAGTATCCTTATTGGCTCTTTCAAAGTAGACCTGGGAACTGTGTACAACCAACCTGGTAAGGAAGTACCACCTCCTCACCTCTCTCATTCTCGTGTCCTATCTATTCACCCAGCAACACTGGGCATCAGTTATGCAAAATTGAATGGGGCATGGCTTTTGCCCTCAATAATTTTATAACTTGATGATAAAATAGTGCTCCATATCCACTCTGAGGAACTGAGTTTTTTTCATAAATTTTTTCTTATTTGGTACTGTGAAACGTGAGCAGAAGTGGGGCTAGATTCTAGATGTTAAGAATGTGGACTGTGGAGTCAGATTGTCTACATTATATTCCATTCTTATTCTTGGGCAAATGACTTCTCTGGGTCTCTATTTCCTTCATCTGTACACATGTGGATAAAATAATTCACATGCTTGTTGAAAGACCAAATAAGCTAATACATTCATGCACAGTGATTAGTAGAGAGCCTAACAGAAATAAAAACTATAGCATTTTCCTATCAGAATTTTCAATAAAAGCAGCTATTATATCTGGCTTATTAAAAAAGTAAAAACTCAAAGGATCTAGGGTATCTTGCCCCAGGCCAAAAGCCAGTAAGTTAACAGAACCAATAACAAGCACAAATCTTTTGAAAGGCTCCTCCTCTTCAACAGCAATACTGATTCAGGGGCCAGGCAGCAAGCAAGAATGAATACACGGACTTGAGTATGTTCCCTTGTGGGCAAGTATCTGGGAACCGGAGGACTTGGGATCTTCATTGGAAGAACAGTAGTTCCTCAAGCTTTCTGGCATTTGTTGTTAGGTAGAAGTGTGAGCCTGTTCGTATCAGCTCTAACAGCTTTTCTAAGCATAATCCAGAAAGTCTAGATTTTGTAAGTGATTGTGAATTTTTGATTCACCATGCAGATCAAGCAAAGAGTTTCATGAGCCACATTTATGGTCAAGGCCATAAGTAATAATACACAACTTCTATATTCTGTTAATGTTCCCCTTGTCTGTCGAGAACCTGAGTCTTTTTTTTTTTTACTTTTGAAAAATTTTATTAGGTAAGATTTTTGTTTTGAACAAAGGAAAATGATGCCTTTTATCTTCCTAAAAATAGCATTGTTATTATAAAGTACCTTAAAGGTAAAGAAAAACAGTGTTTAAAAGTTTACTGAAACCCTTTTATTTGAATAATAAAGACACACAACAAAGTTACAAGTGATTATTTCTTTTTTTTTTATTATTTAACTACATTAATTACATTGTATTATGTGACACAGTTACATAGATACTTGGGTTCTCCCACCCCTCCCCAAACCCTCCCACCATGGTGGATTCCTCCACCTTGTTGCATAACCACAGCTCAAGTTCAGTTGAGATTCCCCCATTGCAAGCATATACCAAACACAGAGTCCAGCATCTTATTGTCCAGTCAAGTTCAACGGCTTCTTAGGTATACCTTTCTGGTCTGAAGACAGAGCTAGCAGAGTATTATCCCAGTCAATTGAAAGCTCCAACATACCATCAGCAAAAATTTACATCATTATGGAATTAATTGACATAGTAATGAGTAGCAATATGTTAAAAGTAAATGCGAGTTCCCAGCCACCTTCTGTGACCACCTTACCTATACTTCAATTTAGTTTATACACAACATATAACATTCAAAACATAACATGTTATACATAACATCATATCATCTTAAATTAAGGCAAACATGTGGTATTTAACCTTTTGTGATTGGCTCATTTCCCTTAGCATTATGGTTTCCAGTTTGGCCCATTTGGCCACAAAGAACTGCATTTTGTTTTTTTTAATAGCTGAGTAGTATTCCATGTAGTAGATGAACCATAGCTTTCTTATCCAATCCTCTGCTGATGGGCATTTTGGTTGCTTCCATGTTTTTGCAATTACTGATTGTGCTGCTATGAACATAGGAGTGCATGTTGGTTTCTCATAAAACAAGTGTTCTGGATATATTCCTAGGAGTGCTATTGCCAGATCATACGGTGAGAACCTGAGTCTTGACAGATGACTTTTGTTAAGAGTGAAGGTTCTTCAGGTAGTCATGATAGGTTGAGTGAAAATGAGAACTAGATGGGAAGAAGGTTGGAAGAAAGAAAATTAGAGAAAGAGGCAGTACAAGGGTTGGAAATAACTGAGATGGACAACAGATAAAACAAGCAGGGTGGTGTCTTGGGGTATGGGGGAAAGTGGGGACAGGCCAAGAATCCCTGCGGGGGATGTGAGCTATCAGAATCCTTTCACAGGCCATCAGTTCTGTGACAAATGGGCACTACTCACGGACCCTGGCGACATCAGGACTGGCACCAAGGGCTACCTGAAATGTGACATCAGCGTGACTGGGAAAGGTGACATCTTAAAGACCAACCCAAAAACCTCTGACGCGGAGGAGCAGATAGAAAAGTAAGACAGGGCCATTCAGGCCGGACAAGAGATGTGATATGTGCCAACTTGATGTCTTTTTTCCTCCTCCTTCTTCCCCTTTCCTTCCGGGGTCAAGCTCCTGGCTTGTTCATCTGGGGTTCTGTTCTATAGGCGACATCATGTTGTATCTTACTGAAGGCACGGTTATGCTTCCAGAGGCCAGCTTCCAGGAGGACACTCTCTCTTCCTGTAACAACCCTCTGTAGAGAGACTATTTCTGAGCTAATCTAATTTGTTTGAACTTAGCTATTTTTTCTTTGAAGAAATCATATTTATGATCACTGATCTGTGATATAGAAAGGCTTAAATGAACCTCTGTCAAGGTGTGGAGTGGGAGATGGTGTTTATCTTGTAAATCTAGATTCCAAATCAGTTTGTATTCATTCTAATCCTACCTTTTGCTCTCATTAATAATGAAAAGAAAACTCATTCTATTGATGGATCCTAGACTTTCTCATCTATCCCAATGCTTCTTGCTTCCTCTAAATTGCTTGTCTTTTCCCGCTTTTATTTTTGACTATTCTTCCTTTTCCAGGAACCTTTTGATCCCCCAAGGTTTTCCATCAGAGAGACCCTGGGCCAGATTCTACGTGAGACTCTACAAAGCAGAAGGCTTGCCCAAAATGAACTCCAGCATCATGGCTAATGTTACCAAAGCATTTGTGGGTGACAGTAAGGACCTTGTGGATCCCTTTGTGGAGGTGTCCTTCGCTGGGCAGACGGTGAGCAGCCATTGTCACCAACACGTGCACACTTGGGCCAGAGACCACTCATGTATCCAGGGCACTTCTAATCAAATACAGTGAAGCTAAAATAAACATTTGGAAATGACTTGAAAGCTAAAGGTTGTTGCCAAATTCAATGAAACCACTTGGCAGGGGAAGTAGAGGAGGATTATACATTCACCCCTGTTTGGAGATGAAGGATAGGGGTTCTGAGTGTGTCGCTGTCAGGACACTTCCACTCTGCTTCTTCTACCTCTCTGAGCTGCAACTCAGTTTCCAGGTACTATAGAATCATTACCCCCTCTTGATATCTTCTACCATCCAGCTTGGTAGTCTACCCTACTACAGAAGTCATGCTCTATTGGCAGGACAAGCGATGGAAGACATGATTAGAGCTGAAATCTGGTGGGCTCAATTTTGAAGTTTCATCTGACACACACATTTGAACATATACCTAATGCTTGGCATTGTGATGCTCTGGTGGACCTTGGAAGTTGAATAGGATATCACCTCTATTTTATGAGAAAACTGAGGTCTAGACTGGAGGGATGATTCACTTAAAGCCATACCTTTATGAGATGGGAGGTTAGGGATTGATGCAGGAACAATTCCTGGTTTTTTTTTTCTTTTTTAATCACCGGAACCCCAATACTACGATTAGAACTTCCTGAGGGTAAAGTGATGACCATCTCTGTCCCAGGTGCCTCACATAGTGTCTGGTACAGAATACATTGTCAGTAGTGGTGGCTCAGTAGCACCGGTTCACACATTGTTGGGGATAAGGCAGAATAGAAATAGCATTATTACAGCTTACTTTATACTTCCAGATGGTTTGAAAGATTTTCATTAATCACTTCCTTCCATGGGTTACCTTTTTCTGATTATGTTTGTAGGGGCGAACCACAGTGCAAAAAAATTGTGCCGATCCAGTGTGGCACGAACAGGTGGTCTTCAAGGAAATGTTTCCTCCTTTGTGTCGGAGGGTGAAAATCCAGGTGTGGGATGAGGGTAGCATGAATAATGTGGCATTGGCAACCCATTTTATCGACCTGAAGAAAATTTCCAATGAGCAGGATGGAGATAAAGGTAAAGTCTCCCAACTTTTGTTTTGGAGCCCTTGCCTTGAATGGGTTAGAGCAGGCAATGTGTTAGGTGCTTTCCCCATTTCTGTTGGCCTGTGCTTTGGATAGGTTATAGCATTGGATGGAATTGGACTCTGGGAGATAGAGGTCCAGGTCCTAAGTCTTTCCTGGGCATCTCTGTGCGTCCTTTAGGAAGTCAGTGTGGATTAGATCAGAGCCTGGCAATCAGATCTACAGATGCAATCTGCTGTGTAATCTTGGATGCCCACAGGGTATCTGTGATTTTTTTTTTTTACAGGCTTAAGTGATCCTCTGTCTGCAAAGCATATCCCCAATGAACTAGTGGGAGTGTGAAGACAGGAGAAAGGCAAGGAGTTATAGCTGAATGAACCCATGAGTGAATGGAGGCTCAGTATACCCAGGGTGGAGGTCAGGGAAAAGAACAGCCCACACAAATAGGCTTTAATTGGTTAAAAAAATTTTAGGAGATGGTAATTATCTAAACAGTTCACTAATCTATCTCTTTTAAATCTCCAGGAGATCTTTGTCCTTTACAGTGTCCATAAATATTTATTTGTTTACTATTTGTATCTGCTTTCTCCTCCACTGGGCTGCAGACTTATTACCTAGCATGAGCCTGGTACATTCAGTTAGGATTCAGTAGACATTTGATGAATGAATGACACATAAATACATATGCATTTATGGCGTTATTAAACTTATAGCAAGTGTAAATATACATGGATAAAGAACGATCATGAAATACAGACAAATGGCAGTCTTGGCTGTGTTCTAGGAGTGAGATAATCTGGAAATGTTTTCATTTGTCTTTTTTGCATATCTCGTACTTTTAATGGATCTTTCATTAAAAAACAAATAAATGAACTTGGAAATATACCCGTCAATTAAAGTGTTGGATCTTCCTAGGCTTTCTACCTACCTTTGGACCTGCCTGGATTAACCTGTACGGCTCACCGAGAAACCACAGCTTAATGGATGACTATCAGGAATTGAATGAAGGCTTTGGGGAGGGTGTGTCATTCAGAGGCAGAATCCTGGTCGAAATTGCAGTGGAAATCCTATCTGGAGGGGCACAAGAGTCTAAATTCTCCAAAGCCCTGAAGGAACTCAAGTTGACTTCTAAGGACAAGGACTCCAAGTCTTCCAAAGGCTCCAGTAAAGACAAGGCTGACAAAACTGAAGATGGAAAACCCCAGCAGGCATCAGATAAAACTAACTCCACTGATGTTGAGGTGGAGCCTTTTGATGTCTCTCCAGAGGTAGGTCTGAACACAGTTCCACACTACCATGTGGTGAAATGAGCCTGGGATAGAGACAGCACTTGCCCCAGTCTCCTGCAAGGTGTTGGCATACACATGTTTAATTGCTCTTGTATAATTTGTGCCCCGTATTCTGGAGTTGATTTCTTCTTGTGTACAACCCAACCATCTGCTCCTAATACATTTCTCCAGAGTCCCCTTGAACATGGATTCCCATAGAAACCTAAGGAAAGAGAAATGTGAGAGCTCTAAGAGAGTTGATGGGAGTGGGTGGTGGGGTGACTGATGAAACTACAGCTGTGGGCTTATTTTGTTTAGCTGTGTTAACTGAGGGTGTGCTCTGGAGTCAGATCACACACGGGTTGGGAAATGGAGGAGGAATGCTAAGTGACTTTCTGGGATTTAAAAAATTGAGAAACCAATTTTCCTGCTCCAGACCTGTGGGAAAAATCACAACTCCAGGTAATATTTACTGCTTTCAGTCATCATCAACATGGTCAGCATTTTCCAGCTCAGTGCTATATTATGGAAAAGAAATAAGAACCTCCAAGTTGAATGCAAAATGTGAATACCATTTAGTTTAGCAATGATTTCTTGTAGTTAGAAGAGCCTCATGTCTTGTCATTTGCAGAGGTGGGGTGAATTCTAGCTCTTAACTTGGCTCTCCTGGGAGTGTTTCTGAGATCAGTAAGTAGGGAAGTGATGGCCATTCTTCCAACACTCTCCATTCCCATGAAGGATGAGACCTAAGAGATCAAAGCACACAAGGTAGCATAACCTTGGAAGAACACTTTATTTTATTCCTGGGATCCATTCAATTTGAAGAGGAGCGATTGGAGTACAGGGAGCACAACACTACTCTGTGCTGTGCTTTTCTGATCTTCAAAATGGAGCAGTCATAGTCACTGTCTTAGGCACCTTCTAGTGGCTAAGGGAATACATTTGAAATGGTTGGCAGAGATCTTGGTGCATGCTTGCTAGACAGGCAATATATTGGTGCTGCTTTCAATGTCACTATGATTTGC
This sequence comes from Ochotona princeps, assembly GCF_030435755.1. Classification (NCBI taxonomy): domain Eukaryota; kingdom Metazoa; phylum Chordata; class Mammalia; order Lagomorpha; family Ochotonidae; genus Ochotona; species Ochotona princeps. The sequence continues at coordinate 14,056,970 of NC_080840.1, read as the reverse complement.
TCCCGCCAGGGGGCAGATAGTCACAGGTTTCCACCCTGAGGCGGAATGAGGTTGAAAATGTATTTCATACTCTGGTTGTGGAAGCCACACACAGACATTTTTGCTGTGTTCTACCTATTACACATACACAAAGGATGAGGAATTAGAATTCACTCTTTGAAGGGGAGTTAACCACAGATTCATGAATGTATTTCAAAGTTTCCACACTAGGCTTCTTCTTTTGCCCGCCACCTAATAGCTCAGAGCATGTCACCAGCATGGTGACATCCTTTCTTGCCACACTGTTTTCTTTTTAGCTCCTCAGTGTTCTCAAGTTCTGATCTTTCCATGAATTAGCTGCACAAGGAGATAACCAAGAGGTCCCATGATACTGGTTTTTGCAGCTCATTCTCAACAGTACCATCAAAGTTTATTTCCCCTCTTTCAAACTTTCCCAGAAAATAGCCCATCTAAAAAGTGTGCTTACTTAAAACATTCTGTGAACACATAGCAATAGAGTTTCTTATTTAAATATCATCCTCAAAAAGATAAATAACAAAGCAAAAAAATAAATATCATCTTCAGCATTTGCAAGAATAAAAATATAATCTAACTGCATGGGATTTGTGATCTAGAAGGGGATATAAGACATGCAAAATACATGTAATAGGAAGTCAAAAGTGAAAAATGCATTAAGCACACTATTTCCTGGAATGAATGGAAAGTGAAAACGAAATACTAGGCTGCTGGGTAAGATGGCTAGATTTAAACTGTGGCAATAGGATGCAGATGTGACTGCCAAGCTTCTGGAAAATTCTGCCTCTGCTTGAATCTTGGCACAAGTAATTTAACCTTTTTATGCTTATTTCCAATAACAACATCTACTCCAGAACTATTGAAGCTTTAGTGGATCTATGTATACAAAGTGCTCACAACAGGATTTGGCACCAAGTAAGAGCTCAACAAATAATGGTTTTGTTTAGTAACTTTGGATGAGTATCTTAATCTTTTACTGGAATGTAGAGTTCTCATCTATAAGTAGGTATATTAAAAAGCTCTCCCTTCTAATGTTATTATATGAAATGTTACATAGATAATATATGAGTAAAGTTATCTTTTCGATTTGTTATGTGTTTGAGAAACAGGTAATACAGAAAAGAGAGAAAGAGAGAAAGTGAGTGAGTGTGTGTGTGTGTGTGTGTGTGTGTACATACTATATTCATTGGTTCATTCTTCAAATGCCTGCAATGGCTGGGGATGAAGCCAGGAGCCACAAACATACTCTGGGTCTTGCAGGTGGATGGCCATCAATTACTTGAGCTATCCTAGGGTCTGCACATGGTGGTGTTACTGTTGGTGTGGTGAATCAGGGCTAAGTGTAGAGCACAGTGTATTACCTATGAAAGTAAATAGTTGCTCCAGGTAAAATTTTAACATCACCTGTGGCACATGGCCAGAGTTCAGTAAGCATTACTGATGATCATTTTTCCAATTTAGGAATCAAGGTCTGTTTCCAGATGGAAGAGTCTTTTGAGTTAAAGTTGGAAGGGCGTAGGTATCTGATATTGATTCAAAATTGCCTATCAGAACATGACTACCATGGATGAGGTTTGTGTGCCCAAGCAGCTGCTCCACATGCAGGATATCATTTCTGTCTCTCTCCTCCACGTGGCCCCACTGTGATCTTCGTTTCACAGAGAAAAGAGGTGACACCCAGAAAGGGGTCAAGACCTGCCTGGAGTCAACCAGCTAGGAAGTGGCCAAACAGGGAGTTGAAGAAAAGTTGTGTGACTGTGGATGCTCTTGCAGGCAACACAGCCTTCACTTCCTGCAGGTGTCTGAGTGGGTTCCACCTCCCTCCAGGGAGTAAACTCAGCTGCGGAAGGGCAAGATAAGAGACTGGCTTTGAGCCAGAGCAGGAGATATCAGGGTGTGTGTGTGTGTGTGTGTGTGTGTGTGAGAATGTGTGTGAATGTGATGACTAAGATCCAACCCTGAGCCCCACCCTCCTGGAGAACTCCAGGACAATAAAAAAAAAAAAAATCCTGGGAAATGCCCACTGCACAGGAGACCTGTGTGAAGGCAGGGATCTTCTTCAGGATTCTTCACAGGGGTGGGAGGTCAATCCCCAGAGTCACAACTGCTTTCTAAGAATCCTTCACTGCTACTTCTGTGGATTTGAACAAATCCAAGCACAAAACCAGGGAGCACAGACTGAATGACTCTGTCTGGCCCAGCCTCCCTTCTCAGACACATGAGGCCTTGTCACTGGGTCCTACAGAGAGCTGCTCCCAAAAGTGCCTTGTGCACTGTTGAAATACAGCCTTCCAGACTGTAGGCTCCTGGACAAAACAGTCTTGTTAACTGAGCTTAACTGTGTGATCCTGGAAAATTCTTTAGGCTCTTGGAGCCCTGCCTTAGTCAGGTGACATGGGGAAGCTGGAATGGCACCTGTGGTTCTGGCACTGATGTGTTCCTCACAGATGCCATGACAGTGCTTAAAGTCTCCCCGGAGGTGTGGGATTGACTGGTGCTTGTCCCTGAACCCCACCTCTCCTATTGATTTGCCTATGATTTCAGGAAGCAAAATTTGAGTTAGGGTAGCACTGAGACACTGGGCAAACACATGTTGAAGTTCAAAGAACACTGGGTCTGTGGTCAGAATCCTTGGGAAAGTCGCTAGGAAAGCTGAAGCGTCATTTCACACATCTTTAAAATGGGAATGCTGTAAATTTTGACCTGTTAAGATCATTAGAAGAAAGAAATGACACAAAGCTTTTGATTTCTCTGTGTAAATCATCAAGATACGTTCACCGAAAAGGTATAATGTGTGACACTCAGTATCTTTGATTTTCTGTTTACTAAAAGCCCAGTTTTGAAGGTCATACAAAGGTTGTGCTTCCGCTAACAACATCTTAGAAAAATGTACATGTGGAGTTTACTGTTTAAGAAAAACAGGGACTTTATTTTAAGGTGGAATCTCAGCGGGCTGAATCTGCATCCTTCTAGAGAAATGGCTGCATTTGGGGCTGCAATCTGTGGACCACGATTCCTGTATGTCCAATCAGTAGGAAACACAGAAACGCCGCCTGCAGCAGACATCAAGGGCTATAAATTATGTGGGAATAGCTCAATGGTGTTGTCAGCTCCCTGGTGAGGAAAAAAAAAGTGCCCATTATGTCTAGTAATCATCTTCCTTTCTATAGATTGTACCAGAAAAATATGAAGAATTTTTACTCTTTGGAGCATTTTTTGAAGCTACCATGATTGACCGGAAGATTGGCGACAAGCCTATCAGCTTTGAAGTTTCGATTGGTAAGCATGGAGTAGTGCAGCACCTGGCACGGAGCATGGACTTAAGATCTAGTTATCAAATAAATACCCGACATGAGAGCATTTAGTGGAAGTATGAACCTCAGAACAAAATGAACACTTTCCTGTTCACCCTAGTGTTAGCAAACAAGGGACAGATAGATTTCCCTACTTTGAAAAAGCATGCTAGGATGTAGGTTTATAATCAGGCAGACTTGATTTACTAATTCTGGCTCCTTTACTTTGACTTACTTCATTTCCCTGGGTCTGTTTATTCATTTCTAAAACTCCTCTGTGAGTGGTTTAGTGAGATAGTACATGGAAGCACCACTGCATTCAGTTAATGCTATTATACTAAGTCCCAGTTTTCTAGGCTACCGTGAGGCTGGAAAAACCACTCTCAGAAGGCACATTACATCACAGAAGGAATTCTCTGAGCAGAAGGAACTAGATAGACTCTAGCCCTTCTGAGCCAGGCAGTTGGGCATCTGCCATGGAGCCCCATGTGCACATGTCCAAAGGGTGGAGACACCTGCTGGGAGCACATCCTCACAGGGAAGGCAGAGGCCCCCAGAGGAATCACTCTGAGAAGAGAGACATGGTGAGAGAGACCTGAGAGCTGGCATCGGCCTAGCAGTGCTGGAAAAAAGGAAGAGGAAGCTATGGTGAGGGTCTCCAGGGTGTGTGGGCAGACTGGGAAAAGATGATTGGGGTCTATCCAAGGGCTTAGTAAGAGGAGACACAGAAGCCTCTTGGCAGACTGGAGTCCACAGGGTGGCAGTGAGCCTGCATGGGGGCAAGCCCTCAACTCTGAAGTTCTACCCCAACTACCCACTCTCAGACTCCAGTCTCCAACTCCCTCCTTCCATTTTGCCTGGTGGCTGTCTTCCCTGTAACTCACAGATGCATGCCGTTCTCTCTCTGTTCCCCTTTCCCATCTCACCTCCGTCTTTATCAATTACAGACCATGTAGTCCAGCCCTTCACTTCTCCTCTTCCTAGTGGCCTCAGTTTTCCTTGTTATCAAAGCCAACCTTTGCCCACCCTCCCCCCCCCAACCTATTTTCCTTGATGGAGCTCAGGCTCTTACTCCCTGATTTCTATACCACAGTTCAGTGGTTTTAACCATGATGGGTATCCAGAGAGGCTGAGTGAGGATCCAGTTCACAAAGCTGGTGAACGCCTGAAAGAGGACGCAAGCAAGGCCTGCTGACTTGGGTCTCCTCTCAGCCTATGGTTCTATTGCACATGCTTCTCCCAGGGCCTAAACTAAGGAAGGCATCATGGAGGAAGGAAGGAGAGAATGAATTATCATGAGACTGAGGACTCTTGTGGGCATAGCAATACATTAAAGTCATTAGCTCATCAGCTATGTATCACAGCCCTATGTTGTGCCACTGCCATGCTGAGCAATAGACATAAAAACCATTTCATGCTCAAGACCGTTATGGACATTGAAGTCAATTACTTGAAAGCAAGATTGTAAAAGAGTGACAGAAGTATGAATGTGAAGCTAAAGTCCTGTTTGGGGTAGGTTCTCAGTAATAAATCCTGCTTGGCTGGACAATGTGGTGCAGTGGGTTGAACTGATACCTCCAACACTGCTAAACCATATCAGATTGATGATTCAAATCCTGGGTGCTCAGCTTCTGATCCAGCTCCCTGCTAATGCACCTAGGAGAGTAATGGAAGACAGGCCAATTTCATGGGTTCCTACCATCAGATGGGAGACCCGAATAGAGTTCTGAGCTCCTTCTTGGTTTCCACCTGCATCAGCCTTGGCCATGTGATCATTCAGGGAATGATCCAGCAAATGGAAGATCTTTCTCTTTCTGTCTCTCTCTCTCTCTGCCCCACCCCCAGTTATTCTACCTTTCAAAGTAAATTTAAAAAGAAAAGACTTCTGCTAGGATTCTTGTGTAAGTGAGATTTCAGTGGCTTGGTCTTGGGAGAAGCAGCATGGGACACATCTCCCAAGGCAGGGAAACTGGCCACAGCCTGACTCTTGGGAGCTCTGCAGTGTGAGTGGTGCCATAGACTCAGGTCCACCTTGAGGGCAGGGGGTGGGGCTCTTGGAGCCTCATATTCAGCAGTGAGTGGCTTCAGACAGTCAGGAGGCCTTATACTCTTCTGGAGAAAGGCTGGCTCCAGATGGCTCCTGGGGGTGGCTACAGTCATCCCAGTGTCTGAGAGTTGAGTGCATCTCCCTGTTAAAGGGGATCTGGGCAAAGCACTGACAGCTTCTGCTACAGGGATCCAGAGCAGTGGACCAGTCAGCCTGGAGAGGCAGGAAGAAGTCAAGAGGGCTTCCTCAGTAAAGGGACTTAGTGTTCGATCCTAGGCTTTTGATCTCAGAACCTTCTCAATTTAAATAGATAGATTAAATGGATTCATCAGCTCCCTATGGCTGGCTTTAGGGCTCCTTCCATAAAGGGTCAAAATTCTTAATTGTTTTAAGCATTTGAAATTAGATTGTAAAATGGAAATATCAGTGACACCAATATTTCTGCAGAGGAGAGCTTTTGAAAAATTTATTTATTTATTTATTTATTTATTGGAGTTGCAGAGAGGAGAGGATGGATACACACACACACACACACACACACACATATAGAGAGAGAGAGAGAAAGAGAGAGAAGAGGAGAGGAGAGGAATTTTTCTTTTTTTTATTAAATTTATTCATTAATTACATTGTGTTGTAATTACATAGAATCTGGGATTCTCCCCCCACCCTCCCCCCATGGTGGGTTCCTCCACCTTGTTGCATAACCATAGTTCAAGTTCAGTTGAAATTCCTTCTTTGCAAGTATATGCCAAGCATAGAGTCCAACATCTTATAGTCCAGTCAAGTCCAACTACTTATTGGGTAGACCCTCTCTGGTCTGAGGGCAGAGACAGCAGAGTATCATCCCGGTCAAATAAAAGCACTAACATACCATCTGCAACAATTAACATCGTTATGGAATTAATTGACATGGTATTGAGCAGTCAACATGTTAAAAATAAATGTGATTTCTTAACCACTTTCTGTGATCCCCCATTCACAGTTCAATTTTAGTTTATATACGACATATGACATAACATCCATGACATAACATGTTATGCTTAACATCATATCATCTTAAATTAAGGCAAACATGTGGTATCTAACCTTTTGGGATTGGTTCATTTCTCTTAGCATTATGGTTTCCAGTTTGGCCCATTTGGCCACAAAGAACTGCATTTTGTGTTTTTTTGTTTTGTTTTGTTTTAATTCATTAATTACATTGTATTATGTGACACAGTTTCATAGGTACTTGGATTCTCCCCACCCCTCCCCAAACCCTCCTACCATGGTGGATTCCTCCACCTTGTTGCATAACCACAGTTCAAGTTCAGTTGAGATTCCCCCATTGCAAGCATATACCAAACGTAGAGTCCAGCATCTTATTGTCCAGTCAAGTCCAACTTCTTAGGTATACCCTCTCTGGTCTGAAGACAGAGCCAGCAGAGTATCATCCTGATCAATTAAAAGCTCCAACATACCATCAGCAAAAATTTACATCACTATGGAATTAATTGACATAGTAATGAGTAGCAATATGTTAAAAGTAAAAGCGAGTTCTTAACCACCTTCTGTGACCACCTCATTGACAGTTCAATTTTAGTTTATACACAACATATAACATATATAACATAACATGTTATACATAACATCATATCATCTTAAATTAAGGCAAACATGTGGTATTTAACCTTTTGGGATTGGTTCATTTCCCTTAGCATTATGGTTTCCAGTTTGGCCCATTTGGCCACAAAGAACTGCATTTTGTGTTTTTTAACAGCTGAGTAGTATTCCATGTAGTAGATGAACCATAGCTTTCTTATCCAATCCTCTGCTGATGGGCATTTTGGTTGTTTCCATGTTTTTGCAATTACTGATTATGCTGCTATGAACATAGGAGTGCATGTTGGTTTCTCGTAAAACAATTGTTTTGGATGTATTCCTAGGAGTCCTATAGCTGGGTCATACAGTACGTCGATTTTGAGTTGTTTGAATATTCTCCATACTGATTGAGAGGAATTTTTCATCAGCTCTTTTACTGCAGGCTGAGCCAGGGCCACCATCCTGTTACCACCCATACTGGTGTGGTGACAGGAACCGAAGCAGAGTTATCAGCTGCCTCCAGAGATGCATTAGCAGAAAGCCAGTTCTAGAACAGAAGTGGAACTCAATCCCAGGCTCTCAAATGAGAGATGTAGGTGTCCTAAGGGGTAGCTTAACTTGCTGCACCCCAACTCCTGTCCTCATGCTATTTTACAGAATATAAAATAGTAGGCTACAAAATGATAAATCCACAAAGATACTCTATCTGTATTTCTATGAAAAAATGGACAGATATAGATTAAAATGCTAAAAAATTGTTAGACCTTAGTTTTGCACTTTCTAGTTACTCTTTTTGTGATTTCTGTTGTATAATTTTTCACAGAAAAAGAGATTCATGAAGATAACAGATTGCCATTGTGAATCTTCTTTGTTCTACTCACTGATCTTTTCACTCCATCCTGAAATTTTATTCTTTGCCCTAGAGGACATGAACTTTGCTCCCTTATGTCCAGCAGACTACTCTACACATTGACTTCTGGTCTCTCTCCTTGGTGCCGCCTCTGCAGGTAATTATGGGAATGTGATGGATGGAGGGTCGCATCACGGGAGCAAGAAGAAGCCAGCTGAGTCAGTGGAAGAAGATGCCCTCCCACTGCTGCACGAGAAGGAAGGGGCTGCAGGCCACCACGAGGCCGCCACCCCTGCAGCCTCCACCACACACCCCGAGAAGCCACTGGTGACAGAGGGAAACAGGTAGCACACAGCAAGGGAGAACAGCCAAAGTTCCCACAAATTTTTGTCCACTTTCAGGGCTATTTCCTTTTCTCCTAAAATCAGAAACATGTTTTTTACATCTCAGTTATTGGAGCACATATAGACCGGCAATGAGGTAGGTACTGCTCCAGTAAGACTTTGGCAACTGGTACTTCTCCCAATGACACACTGAGTAATTTATTTAAGAGCAGGGCAATGATGGTGAAGGCGGTTCTCTCTGAAGGCCCCTTTATTCCATAACTGACAGTTATAGAAAGTAACACTTTGCCACAGCAAAGTGGCAGAGTCACTTAAAATTCCAATCCAAACTCTACGAATAAATTTCTGTGCTATTACATAAATTCCCTCGTGTGGGATTACACCATTTCTGATCTTATTTTTTGTCACAATCATTTCCAAACTAAATCAAAATACAGTGATCAGACCCCAGAAAAGCATTTCAGAAAATGGTGTGATTGGGTAGAGATTGGAGAGCACTACACAGTCTCCTTTGATTCATGCAAATATTCAGCCTGCAGAAAGAAGTGACATTGTAGAATTCCCTTTAAAGATAATGGTGCCAGATATCAATCAAGTGGTTTATGAGACGCAAAGGCCCTGTGTAGTGAGTCATCTATTGCCCTGTCTTCTGCTAGCCATATTGGATCCTCATAATAGTGCATGGCCCTCTCCATTTTGTATGCAAGCAGACTGAAGTCCCGGAGATGTTCCAATTATTCTTTTTCCTTCCTACTTGCAATTACCCAATGATGAAATCAGATCAATTCTAGTTCTTAAGTACTTTTCACATCTATTGCCATTTCTTTAATCCTGGCCATTAGCATCTTTGGCCCGGAGTATCTTCTTCAAACATCTCCTACATGGATTGATCTTTCAGACACTTGCTGATCTATCCAAACCCATTACTTCTTTGAAAACTGTATCATTCATTGACTCTGCGGCTTTCATGATTAATCTCAGATGCCAGAGTCTGTGGGTTTGATTTCAGTCTACCTCTGTACCATCATTTCCATTCACTTCCAGACTCTACCTTTCCTTCAGTTATGAAATGCTCCTGGCAGGTTCCCAAGTGTAGCCTGCTGTTTGCTGCTTCTGGGCTTTAGAAACACACTTATTTTACCGGGAAATCAGCCTTTGTCTCCGAACTGCTAGCTCACTTAACTCTTCTGGACAAAACCCAATTCAGACCTCAAGTCTGGCTTCCTACTCATAGACTCGGCTAAGCAGAAATCACAGTCATAAGGTGGTGGAACTTGGTGGTCTTTTCTGTTGGACAGTGAACATTTGGGAAGCAGGGACTGTGTCTGACTTGCTTTTGTATCTGAGCATCACTGGCACACAGTTACTACTAAATGATTTTGCACAAGTGATTACTACCACTGGGTTGGCTCAGAACACTATGGGAGAGAGTAGTGGTAGAGGATAGTGCGTAAGTGAGGGGGCGGCTGCTAGGCAAGATCATTGAAAAGGTAACATCCTGAAAGACAAAGCTTTACAAATAGAGTGTTTGGGGCAAAGTAGGGTGGAGTAAGTTAAAGTTATTATATGTTCCTTCCCTCTCCCATAGGCCACTGTCCTGAGTTTTTTTTTAATCTCTGACAGTCATACTTTACCATCTGTCATTCATACATGCCTAAGTCCATTTTTTATCTTTCTTTCAACTTATTCTCAAAACTGAGACTCACCAGTTAATCCTGTAACTGGGTCTGTGCACAAAGAAGCTTTTCTGAGACTACTCAGAGGTCCCCAGGTCCACCTTGTTGGATAATCTAACTTGCTGGTCCCCGGGTCCACCTTGTTGGATAGTCTAACTTGTTGACTTTGGTGATAGTTTCAGCACTCATGGTAGGGATAGGGGTTAGGAGGCACTGAGAGGCTGCAAGTTATCCCTGGATGGAGTTCATATTAGTTTTGACCAACTGAATCAAGTAAACCAAAATAAATCATGCTGTCGTGCTTTTTTTTTTTTTTTTTTTAATTTTGGGCTTTCTATGTGTTTTGATGCTCTCTCCACCTAGTGTTAGTCCAGGGAGACTATGGTTAAACTGGAAGATTCTGTGTCTACAGTAGACCCCATCATAAATGCACATGTAAATGCAACTACAATTTATTTGCCTGTTGCCTCCATTAAAGTACCACTCTGTATTTTCCCTAGGCTTTCCAGTTCACAAAGCAGGTACAGTCACATACAAGCTGTATCCTGGGCGGGAGCTCAGGAATGAGGTTGGCACAGATGACATCCAGTGACAGATCATCATTTGATTCTTATTGTAGGATTGCAGGCCTATCCCTGCCCAAAGTCATAAGGCTGGTCCTGCATCATGGCAGCCATCCAAACTGGCAGCCTTCTCTTTGCACTGGCAATGAGGCATCCTCCCATCTGCTGCCCTCCATCTGCACTTCAGGCTGCTTAAGAGGCCGTGGCATCCTGTTACATGTAAACCCGGGAAACTTAGAGTATCCTGAGCACCAGAGAGACAAGGACCTCGAACATCATTAGCACAGAGCGACCCAAACCAAAAAAGCCTTGGGACCAAGTATAACCTCAAGTGGGGATTTATTTAGTTGCAGAGTAGTCAGTGTAATACTTTAAAAAGAGACAAAATAAGCAGTTTGTTTTCTAACCTTTCATTTGTTTTTCTGCTACAGTAATAACCAGTTTCTGCCAAAAACTCATTTGGCTTCTCTTCTGAGTAGATACCTGCTGGTTTATTAACTGCGCAACAGGCCAGGGGCACCTTTGCTAAGTTTATTGTTTCTTTGAGAAGAAATATGAACTGGAGAACTAAAAGAACAAGCCTTCCATTCTCTCAGGTGGAAGTTCTCTCCCCTTGCCTCCCCTTGCCTCCCGCTGCCTTCCCCCTGCTTCTCCTCCATCTCCTCCTCTTACTCCCATCTCTACCCCTCTAGGTGTGTTGCTGCAAACATTGCCATAATTTATCAGTGCCACCTGCTACCACCACAACTATTCCAACTACTCTCTGTTTTGGCCTCCCTTCCACATTTCTCTTTGCACAATCCCACGTGTTTGGGAGAAAATTACAAGAGATTTGGAGGGAGTTTCACCGATCAAATAGTGTCATTTGTCAAGCAGCGTCTTTATCTTTCGTCACATCTCTCCCATGTTTCTCATTATTTAAGCATACCCCATTGTCACTTTCCAATGTCCCCTATATGATTCCACATCTTCCCTTCTCAACTGCTTTCCTAATCTTCTCACTTTGAGCCAAATGACTCATTTGCATCATTAGAACCAATTCTGGTGACTTGTGGGATAAGGAACAAGGAAGGAAGGTAGATAGGAAGGGAGGCACAAGGAAGGAAGAGAGAGAGGGAAGGAGGGAAAAAGGAAGGAAGAGAGGGAGGGAGGAAGGAAATATAAATGGATGGATAGATGGAAGGAAGAATAGATAAATAGATGGATTGATGAATGGCAAGCCACAGAATGCTGAAGTTTAGCTTGGGTCACATGCCTTCACCCTCATGAATCACATTAGTACCTCCTTACACTTCTCTAGCAATTTTAGTTTATGAAATGCATTTGCAGGTATTATTTCAGTTGATCCTTCCACAGTATTTGGCAAACTGGTACTTAAAAAAATTCTTGCTGTTTGGGCCTGGCATTGTCACTTAGCAAGTTAAGTTACTGTCTGCAAAGGCAGCATTCCCATATGACTGCCAATTCAAGTTTCAGTTGCTTCACTTTCAACCCAGCTCCATGCTAATGTGCCTAAGAAAGCAGCACAGCCTGCTTTCTGTATGGAGTCCCAGGCTCCTGGCTCGACCTGGCCCAGCTGCAGCTGTTGTGCCTTTTGGCAGTGAACCAGTGGACAGAAAATCAGTCTCTCTTGCTCATGCATTTTCTCTCTGCCTCTGCTTCTCCTTCTGTAATTCTTTCAAATAAAGAAATCAGTCTTTTAAAAAATTACTGTTCATTGTCTTTCCCCTCTTAAAATAAAACTGTCTTCCTTGAAGAAGTTGTGCCCAACAAATCCTGCCCTCTGGTGTTCATTTCTAAGTTCTGCCCTGAATCTGCTGGTAAGGACAACTATTTCCCATTGCTGTCACATAGCTTTTCACTGCTTATGGCTTATGCGTCTCCAGTTATGGGGAAAGGGAGTGTGTGAACAGTTCAATAGCTTCCCCACACCATGCAGAACATATACAACATGAAAAAGTGACTGGCGTTTCCTGAAGCACACTGATGGCTAACTAACTTCCAAACCTCATATGATTTCACAGGAATTACAACTATTTGCCATATGAAGCCAAGAAGCCTTGTGTCTATTTCATCAGTTCTTGGGGAGACCAGATCTTCAGGTTATACTGGTCCAACATGCTGGAGAAAATGGCAGACCTCCTGGTAGGTGACTTCGCAGTCCAGTATTAGAAGACTGGGGATATAGAGGGTGTGTGTGTGTGTGTGTCCTCTTTCTATATATATATATATAGAGAGAGAGAGAGAGAAAATTAGTGAATATATAGAGGAGAGAGAGAGAATATCTTCCACTTGCTGGCTGACTCTCCAAATGACTGCAATGGCCAGAGCCGGGCCAGCCAGGAATCAGGAGCCAAGAACTCCCCTCCAGGTGTCCCCCACAATTGGCAAGGACCCAAGCACTTGGGCCATCTTCCATAGCTTTTCCAATCACATTAACAGGGAGCTGGATCAGAAGTAGAGCAGCCAGAATTCAAATTGGTGCTGATAAGGGATGCCAGCAAGTGGTTTGGCTTATTGAGGCACAATGGCAGCCTGGCAAAGGGGAATTTGATCCATCCTGTAGCTCTTGATCTCAGTTAAAACACAAATGAATTGAGGTGGCTTTTGGAGAGGACCAATGGTTCCTACCACATGATCACAGGGAAGTGAGATTGAATTTCATAAAATTACTAAGCTTCAAATTAGACTAAATTCAATCCCTTACTCTGCTTCTTCCTCTAGTAGGACCTAGGGACAAATGATTTCTTAAGTTCCAAAGGGTAAACGGTTGAAAAGTTTGTCCAAAAACAGATCTGGGCTCTAAATAATCTAAAATCCTAAGTCCCTAATATGGCATATAATTTTCTGTAATACGGCACACTTCTCCAGCCCTCTCCCTTCCTGGATCTACCCCAGTCACACTTATCTCCTTTCGTTCCTCTGAAAAATCCAAGCTCTGTAAGTCTCCGAACTACCAGCTCTTGGTGTGTAGTTTCATGATCTCGACCTCCTGCTCTGGCTGCGTTTTCTTCCACCCTCCTTCTGTGGACCCAACAATTGCCATCAGTTTCCAGCACCCCTCAGGGGAGCTTTAGGCCCACCTCCATCGTAGACATCTCCTCCTGAGCTCTTTTCATAACTTAAAGTTTATTTGTGTGCTGTTCGTTCAGTAACTATGCCATGCTGTTTCTATGGCAACCTGCTGGATTAAAGGATCATCTGAAAGACTGATTGTGTGGAAGTATGAAACACAGAGCCATGACAGGGAGGAGAGAAAATTTCTCTTTCTGGAATCCATGCATTTTTCCTTGTACTTCCTTTTCTTCTATGTTCATGTTTCTCCTCCCATTCACATATTTCATGGGGAGAATCTTCTACTCTCTGTCCTATACACGTATATCAAGGAAATAGAAGCTGCTCCCCCCCATTTTTGTTTTAGTCTTTGACTTTACTTGTAAAAGTCCAAGTCTTGCCCTAGCAGTGGGGAGTCCAGGTCCTACACCATGTGGAGGCCACAAACTCTAGTCTTGCCTCTCTTTCACATAGAATAGATAGTTAATCTCCAAGAGTTTTGATTTTTTTTTAAATCAGAATTTCCCCTGGACACCCTAGTAACCTTTGCACTTGTTTCTGTGTCTTTGCTCGGTGCCAGGGCCTCCTCCCTGTCTGGCAGATCACTGGGAACAGAGAGGAACATGCGTCTCCAGGACTAGAGCTTGGTACATGGCAGACACTAACATTTGTGGAATTCCTGGCAGAGCAGTGGAAGCATTTCCATATCTCCTTGAATTCAACTGTTGAATTAAATGCTGAAACTTAGGCCCCAAAGGGAAAATGTAATTTTTAAGTATGCAAGTGTACAACTACTGCCATATATAATCTTTCCCTCTCCCTTGTCTAAAACTCATGTAAGTCAGAAGAATAGGTAGTCCTTTAATTTCAGATTATTTAGCAGAATTATTCTATTTATAGCAATTTGACTCGAACATTGCTTTCGAAGTTTTTGGTTATAGATTTCTAATTGATTCCACATTGTTATTATTACTCATGGCACAGGTTTCTCCACTAGTGTGGCCTATGAATAAATGATATTCAGTTAGGGAACAGATTTGCAGCAGAAACAATGAGTTTTAGTAACACAGGAGGAGGTTTGTGTCTGGACAAATTCCCTGAGAAGAGGAAGGTTCATAGTCAGAGTGCAGTAGTATTTCCTGTGTAAGTGCAAGACAAGGAGGGCAGTCTGCTTTCATTTCCCAAGTATGAAACCATACAGCTTGTCCGGGATGTTCCAGCCATCATCCCTATTACCTGTCTCATCCCCACACCAAATCCTTCTGCCCCTGTGGTTGTTTTCAGGAAGAAGGTATAGAAAAAGTAACAGAGCTGATCAAGATTTCAGAGGAGGCGCCAGAAGAGAAAATGAAGATGGTGCTCACTGATTTCATCAGTCAAAGCAGGTAGCCATCATCCGGGCATCTGAGCTTCCATGGAATCGGCTTGCTATTACCTTGCAAAAATAGCCAATTTCACATGCATGCCCATGGGCAGTTTGTATTATGATAACCATCTTAATTTTGCTCAGTAATTTAGCTGGTACGAATGCATGGTACAATGATTCCTGATGCACCACCATAAAAACATAAACCAAAGGGGATGGGCGGGGAGCACCCAGTGCTGGGAGTATGAAACAAGAAAAATGCTTCTAGTGTTAAGTGCCCAACGGGGTACTTTGCATTTGGCAGATTCTCAACAACTCCTTGACACTGAGATGACTAATTTTATACCAAATATTACTAAGCAGATTTTTTTCCATGCAACACATAAATAAGTGCCAGTTAGCGATTCCTATTCCAAGTGGTAAGCAGTATAATAGATAAGATAGAAGATGCAGTAGTGTGTACTGGGTACCTATTGCTGAGTAACAAGTTACCCTAAAAGTTAGTGACCCAGCACAGTGCGTTCGATGTCACAGTGTCTCTGGGTCAGGAATTGGGGATGGTGCAGTTAAGACAATGATGGGGGTTGCAGTCACTTCTAGGCTCACCTGGGAAGGATTTAGTCCAAGATCTTCCATGTGGTTATTTGCAGTCTTTCATGGGCTGCAGTTCATTGCTGGCTGGTGCTTGGAGGCTACCCTCGAATCCCCTGTGAGTTCCTCCAAGCTGTGTTTCACAGCAGGAAAACTTGCTTTATCAGAGCAAGCAAGCAAGAAGAGTCAGAGAAAACATGCCAGCAAGATGGAAGTCTTGGGTCTTTATGACTTAGAAGTAGCAAGTCGGGCCCGGCAGCGTGGTCTAGCGGCCTAAGTCCTTGCCTTGAATGACCCATTGCGCTCGCTTGAGGAGTGAATCATCCGATGGAGGATCTTCCTCTCTGAGTCTCCTCCTCTCTGTATATCTGGCTTTGTAATAAAAAATAAATATATCTTTAAAAAAAAAAGCTGGACCTAGTGTCTTACTTTAAATAGAATACATCAAGTATGATGACTTGCCACTTTTTTTTTTAAAAAGATTTATTTATTTTCACTACAAAGTTAGATATACAGAGAGGAGGAGAGACAGAGAGGAAGATCTTCCGTCCGATGATTCACTCCCCAAGTGAGCCGCCACGGCCGGTGCTGCACCGATCCGAAGCCGGGAACCAGGAACTTCTTCTGGGTCTCCCACACAGGTGCAGGGTCCCAAGGCTTTGGGCCGTCCTCGACTGCTTTCCCAGACCACAAGCAGGGAGCTGGATGGGAAGTGGGGCTGCCTGGATTAGAACTGGTGCCCATATGAGATCCCGGGGCGTTCAAGGCGAGGACTTTAGCTACTAGGCCAAGCCGCCGGGCCCCTAGGTCCAGCTTTTATGTGACCCCAGGAGTGAGGTTACACAGTGGAATGAATTGTTGCAGGTAGGATCCTTTGGGGACCAGCAAAAACACTGCCTGCCTAAGGAATCAATCTGGTCTAGCACTTCAGTTAGGTAGAAACAAGGGCAAAAATGATCATTTGTTCTAATAGTAAAGGGCAAGGAATGCAGATTAACTTGACGAGAGAAAAGCTCAGTAGACAAGATGTAAACAAATACATACTTTCAAAGAAATAAAGTCCTTTCAAAAATATGTTCATTAGGAAAATAATAAAGGTTATGAATGCAGAAAAAAGTGTGAAGGGACAAAGTAATTGAGGCAGTAAGATGTCCTAATTAGCGGTAACTTAACTACAAATTAAAGTTAATACAATCTCACCTGTAAAAATGGGCAATATTCACATTTGGTGAAAATTTTCCTTTTGTTTCCTTAATAATTTATTTACATGCTCATGATAAAAAAGAAATAAAGAAATATATAAAGTAAAAGTGCCCTTTTCAAAGCTGTCGCCAATCCTTGCTCCAAAGGAAAGAGTTTGGTTTGTCCTCCGGGACTTTTCTGAGTGCTCATAAGCATATTCATGCACACACTTGTAAAATACAGTGCCCCACAAACCAGATCATAATCTTTTTCAGCATGTTGCTTTTTCGCTCAACAGTATATCACAATCATCGTTCTGCTTTAGCACTTAAGAGATGTCCTCAGTATCCAATCAAATGTGTGTCATGATACACAACTAGCCCTAATGAATTTAACTCCTATTTGTTTTGCTACCGAAACAATATTACAGTAAAAGTTACGTAAGCATATACTTACAAAATCGTTCAGTTATTGTTGAAGGGTTAAATTTTGAAGGGTAAACTTCCAGTAACTTTTAAGTCAAATTTCCACAGGTGCAGTAAAATAGTATCATAGTCTAACAATTCACAGTCTCATATAATAGTTTATACTCTCCCTACACTGTCACCAAGGTTCAATATTATTCATTTTTATACATCTAGTCTTGAATGTTACACATTTTATTGGTGAAATAGTGCTCATTTTAATTTGAATTTAAGTATCACTAATGAGAACATTTTATTCCTCAAACTATTTTGATCATCTACGTGCTTTCTTGCATTCTCCTACTGAGCACATTTAATTTCATCACCAAAAAAGTTATTACTTAAATCTTTTCTAGGTTTGAAATTTTTTGTTTATTTTTTATTTAGGTGTGAGAGAGAGAGAGAGAGATTGAGATTATTGGTTTACATTCCAAATGCCTGCAACAGCTAGGGCTGGGCCAGGCTGATGCCAGGGTTCTAGAACTCAGTCTGGACCTCTCACTTGGGTGGAAGGAAACTAAGTATGTGAGCCATCATCTGTTGCTTCTCAGGGTGCTCACCAGCAAGAAGCCAGAACTGGAAGCATGTCAAGGCTTGAACTCTGTGCACTCTGAAAGGGCGTGTGGGCATCTGAAGTGGTGTTCTAACCACTGTGACCAATGCTTTTTCTTTTTATTTGGTTTTGTAAATGTAGGGAAATGGACAGGTGTTGTGTTGCAGAGGTGACTTTTTGCAGGGACACCTGCTTCCCATATGAGAACACCTGGAGTCAAGTCCTGCCTCTTCTTCAGATCCAGCTTCCAACTAATGTGCATTGGGGGAGGGGATTCTTACCACTAATGGGGAGACCTGAATAAGTTTCTATGTCCTGACTTTGGTATGGCCCAGCCACTGCTATTACAGGTATTTGGGGACTGAAGCAAGAGATGGAAAATTAAAAACTCACACTCTCTTGGGCCTGGCACAATGGCCTTATCCTCACCGTGCATGCACTGAGATTCCATATGGGTGTCAGTTTGTATCCCAGCTACTCCACTTCCCATCCAGCTCCTTGCTTGTGGCCTGGGAAAGCAGTAGACGACGGCCCACAGCCTGGCACCCTGCACCTGTGTGGCAGACCTGGATGAAGCTACTGGTTCCTGACTTCAGATTGGCTCGGCTCTGGCCGTTGCAGTCAACTTGGGTGTGAACCAGTGGATGGAAGATATTTGTCTCACCTTCTCTCTGTAAATCCACCTTTCGATAAAATAAATAAATGCATCTTTTAAAAAGCACTCTTTATTTTCCAATCTATCTGTTAACCTGCCTTTCAAATAAATATTGAAGAGGAAAAAGTCAGGCAGTATTTTAGCATTGAGTCTGAAATATTTGCTTTGCCTACAAATCATCAGGCAGCTTTTTTTGGCGTGTCAAATTTGTACAATGAGAGAAAACTTTATTCTTTTGTATTTTGGTTATGAATTTTGACAGCCACTGGAATGAATATGATGTGAAAGAAAGTAGCAAAACAGCCATCTCCCCAAACCGATGTGAAATTTGGGCATGAATTCCCATTGTCATTTTGTCTCTTAGAAAATTCAGTGCATCGCAGCTTAATCCTAAATTTAAAAAATGTTGATTTTGTAGCGTAATCAGCTTTTCAATTGTTTTTGCAGTAAGCATGTCAATAAATCTCTGGAATTATAAATCTCTGGAAATGGGTTTGAGAATTACTGTTTTTCTCTTCCAGTGCCTTTGTTTCTGAGGCAGAAAAGAAACCCAAGATGTTGAACCAAACTACTTTAGATAAGAAACGCCTCACCCTCTGCTGGCAGGAGCTGGTATGTGATCTGTTTACTTGGAATACAGTTAAAACATCTGTTTTAAAAATAAACCCCATGGATGAAGCATAAATCGTAGATCATATGGGGATATAGTTTAAAGGACATACATTAGTTGGATGTAGAGACACAAATGAGAAGGACTATATGGTGAGTTGGAAAGGAACTAGCAATTTATGATGGGGGACAAGGATGAGCCAGAAGATCCCCAGCCCTATTTCCTCTTCTGATGGAGTATTACCTCCCTTGCCCCCCATCTTTGTTTATTTTCTTGTATTTTGCATTTTGCTATATGCAATAGGCTCTTTCTCCTGGCCATCTGCACTGCAAGCTCAATAGTATATGTCTATTCTTTCTCGGAATTCTTGAGAACAGTGCAATGAGAGGGCCTCCTCTAAGTCTTGGGGACCTTCTGGTGCTTACAGACACTGCCAGGTGCCTTACAGATGCTCAGACATTGGTGCATGAGTGGTGACTAAAAAAATGCCAGATCAAGTGAAAAAAACAAAACAAAACAAAACAACTGGATCTTCTCTCCTTCAAGTTCAGTCCCAGGAGTAATCTTTGGTCTACTGATTAAGATACCAGTTGGGATGTCCACATGCCATTTTGGAGTGCCTGGGTTCAATTCCTGGCTCCATCTGCAAACCGTAGCTTCTGGCCAATGCAGACCCTGGGAGGCAGCAGTGCTGGCTGCAGTGTTGGGGTCTCCACCACTCACATGAGACACTTGGATTGTGTTGCCAGCATATGCCCAACCAATCTTGGCCACTGCTGGCAGTCTCTGTCTGCCTCTCTCTCTGCTTCTTGAATGAGCAAAAATAAAAGTAAATATAAAACTGTAGTCCTAGCAGTAGTATCAAGGGACATTTTATGTAAAGCCATGATAATTCTGTAAAACAAAACAAAGCAAAAAACAAGAAACAAAAACCCAACACTCATTGTTTGGTGTTTTAGATGCATTTTAAAGCCACGAGTGGTATTCAGAGGGATGAAATGATTTCTAAAGGTCACAGCAGGTTCATTATAGTCCAGAGACTAAACCAAAGTCCCCTAACATCCATGCTTCTTGCTAAAACACTCGTTGGTACACTTTGGGGAAGTTGGATCTCTAACATCTCCCTGGACTGGATTTTTCCTCAGCACTTCTGGTTGGACTGCCCCTGCATGGTGTTCCTTCATTGCAGATTTCTGTCTTCTCACTCTCCTCCATCCCTGAGACTGAACAAGCCCTATGATTCCTGTATCTTTGTAGTTATTTGTGTCATCCTCTTCATCTCTAAGCTTATTATTTCCAATTTCCTAGTAGACATCTGACACGTTCCTCATGTATCATCTCAAAGTCAATACCATCAGCCCTCCATACCCTCGGGGTCCTTCTTGGTGATTTCAATGAACTATAGGTAAAAAGTTCTTGGGAAAAAATTGCATTTGTCCAGAAATACACAGACTGTTTTCATCACTGTCCCCTAATAAATTGTATAATAGCTATTTATATAACAGCTACATTGTGCTATCACAAATGATTAGAGACGATCTGAAGCATATAGGAAGATATGCACAGGTTATATGCAAATATTATGTCATTGTGTGTAAGACTTGACCATCTATAAATGTTGGTATCTAAGGGGAATTCTGGAACCAATTTCCCATGGACACCAAGAAATAACTGTGTATTCATATGCAAACTCATTCCGTGTACTGGTGCTGCTAATTATACTTACTATTCCAACTAGAAGGCTTAAGTAGCAATTTTACCAATTTCCCCCTTCACTTTCAGTATCTTATCTAATCTGCTGTTTAAGAAATCTGGAACTTATCCCATATCTGTACCCCCAGTTCTTTAGTCTATCTGGTCTTAACCATTTCAGTAGTTTTTCTCTAACCCATCTTCTATATCACAGCCAGAATAGTCTTTCTAAAGCACAAATATTATTAGCACACTTTGGCTGGAAAAAAGATCGCTGGTGTCTCTCAGTTCACAGGCTAGTGTCCTCTAGCCTGATATACAGAGATGTTCACTATCGGGCTCCAGTGGAGCATCCAGCCATACCCCCATTAGTCCCTTTTTTTATATCTATGATCCAACAGTTCAGAACGCTCAGTGATGTACCATCACATGTGATTGTTCTCTATGTTTGCACTCTCCTTTATTATCTTGTCACTTGATGAGATCATAATTCTGAGATTGAATTTGAGGCAATATGGATAAGAATATACAGCCATGGAGAATATAGGAAGAATATTTGAGCAAGAGGAACCCCAAAATGTGCCAGCTTTGGATGGACCAAACTTGGCATATTGTAGGGTTCTCAAGGAGTGGTTGGTCTGGGGCCCAGTGAGCCAGGCAGGAATGGTAGGAGGTGAAGAAACAAAGAGCCTGGGCAGAGCCAACCTAGCCAACATTTTAACAGACAATTTAAGAGGTGGGATTTCATTTGTAAACAGATATTAGCTGAACAGATGAATCAAAATAAGCACCTTTTAACATTCCAATAAGGATACAGCCTTATCTGGAAGTTTCCACCACCCCTCCAGTGACAAACGTGAGTCACGGTGAGGGAAATGTGTTCTGGGCTCAGCAGGGGTCAACTTCTGCTCTGCCCGTCAGGAACTACATGAGTCTTTCCTCTGCTGAAAAACAGCAATGACAGGGGTCAGTGCTGTGGCGCAACAGGTTAAGCCACTGCCTATGATTCTGGCATCCTGTATTGAAGTGCTAATTCGCATTCTGGCTGTTCTGCTTTCCATCTAGCTCCCTGCTAAAGCACTCAGAAAACACAGCACAACATAGCCCAAGGGCTTGAGTCCTTGCCATTCACATAGGAGACTTGGGCAGCGTTCCTGGCTCCTGGCTCCTGGCTTTGGCCTGGTCCAATGCTGGCTGTTGTATCCATTTAGGGGATGAACCAGCAAATAGAAGATTCTTTCTGTCTCTCCCACTAACCTCTGCCCCACTTCCATCATTCTGTTTTTTCAGATAAATAAAAAAAAATCTTAAAAATGAAAATAATAGAATCTTCTTTGCTAAGTGGAGTAATAAAGGTTTAATAGAGTAGTTAAAGTATTGTACTCCACATAGTGATTTTTAGTTGGCATTTTGCTAGTTGTTGTTAAGTATCTGAAAGCCTGGGTTCAGATCCTGGCCAGAAAACCCATTTCATCTTTAACCTTTCTGGGCTTCAACTTTCTGTTAGTTAAACAGGAGTGAGAAGATCATTACCTCCATATTCCTACAGACTTTTGGTTAAACGGGCAGCCTGCAGTGATGCACACTACAATAGCCCAACTGGTGGCTCTGGGTGGAGCTTATTGGCACCTTCGAGACTCTCCAGCGACAGACTGGAATCTATTGTCTAGATTTGTAGAAATGTCTATCCCGACTCTTGTTTTATTTCAGGAGGCAATGACGAAGGAAGCCAAGGAAATCATTCAGCAGCAGAAGAAAAAGTTCTCCCTAGATGAAATGATCCGTGAAGCCCAAAACTTTGTGGAGAAAATCCGCTTTCTCGTTGATGAGGTAATCAACTCCAAAGGCCAACCTTATTTGGAAGATTAGTTTGAATATCCTCCTGATGAGGTTTGGATATTTGATGAGATGGGAAAATGACTCGATGTTCTTTCTCCTCCAAGTCCTGCTGAGTTGAGCAGGCATTATTTGTCTAGAAGTGAGAAAAGAGACTTTTAAATTAAGTCAAACACGTACAGCTTTATTGATTTCCTTTTTACAGCAAAACAGAAAGCACATTCCATAATAGACTCCAGAAAAGTAAATAAACGCATGAGAGCTTTGAAAGGTTTTCAACTATGAAAGGATTTAAATTTATGTCCAAGAAAGGTCAAAACAGCAACTTTTTGCTTTAAAGTTTAGTCATAGTGTCTTCTGGTGACTTCTAGAATGGTCTTTAAAAGGCCTCATACTTCTTTCTGTCAAGATTCTAAAGCTCTTTCCTAAAACTTATGGATGTATAGAAACTTCTCAATCTGGGACAGCATCAGGGAGAGCAACAAACTCCCTGATGTTGCTCCAGAAATTATAGTTCTTGTTGCAAATTAGTCATTCCCTAAAGGGGCAAAATGGTGAGAGAGGATTTCAAGAACAAAAAGTTTGAACCAGGAACTGCACTTCAGGTCTGTGATTGACCCTGGCCAGGGAAATCTAGTGTCTGTTTCTATATCTAGAGGGAAAGGGTGGCCCTTGGAACACAAAATCCTCTTTTTGTTTTGGAAGCTATGTTCAGAAATGTCTAAAATGCTCACAACATAGTGGACTGCTTGGCTTGGAATTCTGCACTTCTAGTGTGATGAGCTCAACTTGACTCAGGCTGGTGGAACTCTGAAAGTGAAATTATTGAGCA
The DNA here is from genome assembly GCF_030435755.1 of Ochotona princeps. Classification (NCBI taxonomy): domain Eukaryota; kingdom Metazoa; phylum Chordata; class Mammalia; order Lagomorpha; family Ochotonidae; genus Ochotona; species Ochotona princeps. The sequence goes on along the minus strand of NC_080840.1, from coordinate 14,033,766 downwards.
TCAGTCTACCCAACTCCATTGCCCTCTGTCCCACAGCCGCAGCACACCATCCCTGATGTCTTCATCTGGCTCCTGAGCAACAACAAGAGGGTGGCGTATGCCCGCATTGACTCCAAAGACCTGCTCTATTCACCTGTCAGGGAGCAGATGGGCAAGCACTGCGGGAAGATCAAAACTCATTTCCTCAAAGTAAGTCTGTGCTATTTTTGACTAAAGAAAGTAAAAATCTCTCTTTTTCCTGGCTAGTTCGGTGTCAAAGCTAGTTCAGAATTTCTAGCATGTGTTTCTGTCGCGGAGTCTGCTCCCAGATCTGTGAAAGCTATGAAGGCAACTCGAGTTAAATGGCTGAAGTCATAAAGACCATGAATCTAGGTTGAGATGTGCATCAGTTTGCTGGGTTTCTGTCAAAAAGTGGCATCATCTGAGTGACTCCAACAACAGAAATGGATTATTTCTCAATTCTACAACTTATAAGTCCCAGATCAAGGTCTTTGCAGGGTCACGCTCCCTCCAAAGGAGTTCGGAAAGTGAGGAATGACCTGTTCCAGGCCTCTCTCCTTCTAGTTCTGCTTCAGTCCTGGGGTTGGGCCAGGACAAGGCCAGTGTTCACATCAGTCTTGCTCTGTGTCTGCCTGTATCTTCATGTGGTTTTCTTCTGATGAGGGCATCAGTCATATTAGATTAGAGGGCCATCATACTCCAGAACAATGTCATTTCACTTCATTAATTGCACCAATGGTCCTGTTTTTTTTTTTTTATTAATTACATTGCATTATGTGACAGTTACATAGGCTCCGGGTTTCCTCCATACCCTCCCCATACCCTTCCCCCATGGTGGATTCCTCCACCTTGTTGCAATATTACAGTTCAAATTCAATCAAGATTCTTTCCTTGCAAACTTATGCCAAGTATAGAGTCCAGCATCTTATTGTCCAGATAAGTTGAACAGTTTCTTGGTGAGACCATTTCTGGTCTGAAGGTAGAGCTGGTAGAATATCGTCCCAGTCAATTAAGAGTCCTGACATAACATCAACAACGATTTACAACATTATGGAATTGACATGGTATTGAGTAACCAATATGTTAAAAGAGAAAAAAAAATGCAAGTTCTTAGCCACATCCATGATTAGCTCGTTGATATTTCAATTTTAGTTTATATATAGAGCCAGCTGTTATACCCCTTAAAACGGCTATAGGGTACTATTCAGCTGTCTTGCATCTATTTTCATTTTAGTATTTAGCCGTTTATTGTGTTGAAGTATAATTTTGCTGAACTTGGCAGATTTTGGAATAATCTAGACTGGCTTATAACTCTAACAAGACATTTGTCGACAATTAAGGTGCAGAACATTTTGGTTTTTTGGAGGGGTGTGCAGAGAAATCTTCAATACCATGGTGAGGAGTGACTAATCTTTGTGTCCCACCTAGTGAGGCATGAGTAAATCCACGCTAGCCCTTTCTTGTCAGATTCTAAGCTTTACTTTTTGTTGTTTGTCTGTTTATTCTAGGGGTTTTTTTGTTTGTATGTTTGTTTGTTTTGAGGGGTTTCTGGAGCACTCCCGATGGTCACTGCGAGGGAGGGTGGGGGTCCAGAGCCGGAGCCAGGCAAGTAATGGTCCTGCTTTTAAATAAGATCACATTCTGGATTCTGGGGAACAGGACTTCAACATAAGAATTTTGAGAAACTCTGTTTAATCTATAACAGGACTCCAGAGTGAATATTTGCCAACTGCATGACCTTGGACAAGGAATTTAATATTCCTCATCCTTCCTGCTGGTGAAGAATGCTCATCCCACTTTTAACTCACTAAGTAGAGATGATTATGTGGACTGAGTAAATAGATGCAAGTAAAAAACCCAAGGTTGTGCCTCCCTGGAGTAATCTCTATCAGTGCAGCCACTCCAACAACCGGGCATCCAACGTCCCAGAGAGCATTGCCGTGACTGTGCCTCATGCACGTTCCCTGAGTTGTTTGTGCTTCCACATGTTATTTTATGTCATGCAGAATGTAAAACGGTTTTTGTATCTACTCATGCAAAACTGTGATCAAAAAGGGAAAATTTTCACCTAAATTGTCCACCCCAAAGGTCAAAGATTTCTTTTAATTTTCTCCATTCAAGAAATGCTAACAAAGCAAGAAACATTTGCCTTCAAAAGAGCAAATCATCTCAAAAGGCCCTGAGCTAAATATACTAGGAGGTGGTATACAGTTACTCACTCCAAAATGTTTTGATGTGTCCTGGCGTAATGCAAAATTAGAACAAAAACAACTGTGGAATGAAGCCAGGGGATAGACATCAGAGAGAACACAGCGTTTGCCCTGGGACGTTCATTGTGCATCCGTTGTCTCCACGAGGATGACTCTAAACCCTGGTCTTCTTTATTTGTGTCTTCCTTTCACCATTGACACTTCTTTGAGTAGCTTTCTAAAATTTGCTGGATTCAGTTACACCTACATGGTAAAATGTCTTGATAAGGTGATTCAACCAAATTATTTTCATTCTAGTTTGGTGATCACCCATGACTTTAACTCACTTCCACCTGTAAGTGTGACAAGGGGTCACATCTTTCTTTCTCTCTAATTTAAATATATCCACAACACTGGTAAAATTGATGAGGCAGAATTTGCTGAACTCAACCTAGCCTTCTAGCTCCCTTTGCTGTCATCTCATAGGTGCCCCCAATGGGCAGAGATGTGGAAAAGAAAACTCATGGAAGGAGTCGATACACTCAGAGCCCACACAGTGGCCATCAACCTTCCTCTTGTCTGCTGGAGTCACTCTCTATGCTGAGCCCTCAGCTTTCCCCCCCCACATTAACACTAGCTCCAGGACACCTCATGTGTCTCTTCTCCTTCATCCTCCAGCACCCCAATCCAGCCTTCCCTAGGATGCAGCAGAAGGAGTGGCTGAAAGGCATCCTTTTGGGGTTTGTCACAGAGCAAAAGTCCTTACTTCTTACAACTTCAGTGCAATATATGTGAATTATCATCTCTTTCCTTTGTCTCAGTTGCCAAGACTTTCCTTTTTATTTAGGCCAGCTGGCATTTTCTGAACTCCAGTGGGAGTTGGGAAGGCACAGGAGAGGCCAAGATATTAGCATTCTGTTTCACGTAATATTTTAACGTTGCTGACCATGGACTTTTTCAAATGCACTTTTGTCTTTTAAAATTATTTTTCTTTGGTGTATTTTCTGGTAAGAAGGCAGGGACAGACACACATAGTTGGAACGATATGAGGTGTTGTTTCTAAAAGTGCCTGGAGAGGTGCTCAGTGTCCTTGGGAGAATTGAATGTGGATGCCTATCTGAGACGCTGTGCCATCTTGCCAGCAACTTCAACTTCTGTGTTTTCAAAAGACATATATAAGCTGTGAACTTTAGGAGTGTAACATGCCGCCTGTACCAAATGTTAGCTGAGCTTTGGTTCCCCACCCCCCCACACACACAATTTAAAAACAGTCTAAAGGAGTGATGTTTTAAAATTCCATTTTGTTTTACTGAAAGAAACAGAGAACACTAGATCTGCTCAGGGCAATGCAGCACACTATCATAAAAGCCACGCTGCTCAAATATTTAAAAGGAGCTCTACAGCCCACAGGATCGGCATCCATAAGGAAAAATGAATAACTGCAAATCCTCCCCGGACTCATTAAACTAGAATTTGCCTTTTAACAAGAGGCCCAGGCAATTTGCATGCGCTGATGCACACAGCACTATGTGAAGAGTTCTGGCTAAGTTTCTGTACCTGACTCCAGGTAGGATCCAGTTTGTGTCATGGTTCTTGCCCTGCTTCACTCTGCAACCTTTGGGTAGTTCTGTTAACCTCTCTGATTCCCTGTTTCTTCATCTCTAGGATAGATATTATAAAAATGTATACACACACATTGTGGGAATGAATGATAAAGGCTTGGTAATAGCATGCATGTAACAGACAATTTCATCTGAAGGGAGAAATGTTAGACCAAAGTCTAGAACAGTATAAGTGCTTTACAGTGTTGAAAACTATTCAGTAAGTACATACAATCTTACTATGCAACAAATATTTACTGTGTGATTCTTGGATGCCAAGAACTGTTAGGCACCAAGGCCATGACTGTGACCCAACAGACAAAAATTGATGTCACAATGATTCTACAAATGACAGAGGGATTACTTTTATTCATTTTTTGCTACTACAAGATTACTTTGGGTTTTCAGTGAACATTCATTTTATTGAATAAGCGCTCATTGCATTTTAGGTTGTTATTATTAGAGAAGTAATGAATTGAAGATTATTTGTTAATTTCAAAAATACCTGTACAAATCTTAAGAGAATAGTATTAAAGTGCTTACCTTAGCTAAGTAGTGGCATCATACTCCAAGACTAAACTCTCAGCTCCCACATACACTGCGCTGGCTTCTTCATTCTCACCTTTGTCTTTCTCTGTGTAGCTCTGATGCTTACTGCTTGTGAATCCCGTTCTGAAAGCTCTTAGCATAGAGCAAGTACCTGCTCACCAGTAGCTCATACCAGCTGTGCCTTTGCTCATGCGCTTTTCTCTTTCTGGAAATTCTAAGAAACACTAAGAGGCACTTAAAGGAGTACACAAAATCTGGACATGTGACCATGTCTTGTGCCATGAGTTACTCAGCATGTGCCTTTAATTTTTTTTATTATTATTTATTGGTCTGCTCTCTTGCCAGCACTTATGAACACAGCCAAGTCTGAGGCCTGAGTTTCCTTAGAAATAAGCATGAAATTTCCCTAATGCAGGTCACATGTGTAAGAAGCCAGGTGTCTGCATTGAGTTGTGTCTTTAGATCCACAGAATACATCCACCCCTGTGCACACAGGCTTATGTGTATGTACACACACTTCCATACATACTCCTATGCCACACAGTAATGCAAGCATAAGCAAGAAAGTTCATACAATTTGTAAGAATGTTTTAGACAGCTCATGGAAAGTAAAATTAAAAGATTAGGTTCATACAAAATGTTTCAAAATATCTGCTGTTTTTTCACAACACATTATTTTCCATGAAGCTTTAAAAGACCTCTCAAATCTACATCTCTGTGTCTATTCTAAGGAATTAAAGCAGGGAGCAAAGGAACCTAAAGCCACACTTCACAAGAAGGGTCAAAGGAAGGAGAAGCATTCAGCCAAAAAGAAAGAACACAGGAGGGTAGGGAGAGTCCTTCAAGCCTCCAAGAGCCTGAAATATGAAGGAAGCATTGGGGTTATTCTGAGCAAAGCCAAGAAACAGAAGCTCAGATTGGAGCTCCAGGCCGTTGAAAATACCAAGAGGGAGATTTTGGCTCAGTGCGGTGCAGATGGGGCTCAGAGTCGAGTCCAGATTTGGAATAATCAATTCTGGGTTTGAGCCCTAAACCTGTTACTTAAAAGCTGAGGGATAGTAAGCAGCTTCCTTAATCTCTCCAAGCCTGGGTTCCTTCATCTACCAAACAGGACAATGAAGACACCTAAGAGTTGGGTTGTAGACCTCACTCAGTGCCTTGTGTTGGCCCCTAACCCCTTTCAGCCTGGCTCTTCCATAGAGTTGTGCATCAGGGCAACTGATGCCATTGATCTCATTTAGATATGAGGAGCCCTGGAGAACTTTTCCCAGAATAAGTTTCTGGGTGTTGCGCCAAGAAAGACTTCTTCTCTCATCATTGCTTTCTACTGATGAGGCTGTTTTCCTTGTCGTCTTTCCCAGCTTCCTGGAAAAAGGCCTGCTGGTTGGTCAGTGCAAGCGAAGGTTGATGTGTACCTGTGGCTGGGTCCCACCAGATACTCCAGTGCCATTTTGGATAACTTACCAGCAGGCTATGAAGCAGAGACATCCTCCAAGGTGGCTGGTGTGAACCAACCCCCGTCCAACCTGCTCTATCAAGGTATGGTACTCCCTGAACAACAAAGGACATTCAATGTCCCCATTGGGTTTCTGAGAAAACAGCATGAAAGGCAGGATGAATGATTTAATCACACATTATTCTAGGATCTATTCATTTGCCTTCTGTTAAGTGTCCTTTACCTTCTAAGAACTCATCTGAAAAGAGTAAAGTCATTAAAACACAACTGGAATAAATGCTTATGTTTTTGTGATAGAAAGTTTGAATTCCTCTCTAGGTAGCCTAGGTGTGTTGAATTTGCATTTCAAATATGTCTTTTGAAGGAATTAGTAAATTTTTATGCTGATATGAGCTATGGAACTGGGATATGGATATGAGCAACGAGTCAGGTTTTCCTTTTACATGGTACTGTGATTTTGATCTATTAAATGTCCTATTACTGACCTGATAGAGAGAGTTGTCTGTGGGGTCACTTGTGTTTCTTTAGCTCAGTTCTTGGCTTGGTTTCTGACACAAGGTCATCAGGCTTTATGAAGTTCTGTATTCTATATAGTTATTTTCTGCAAGTGTTGTCATAGTTACAATTTCATGATTTTGGATTTGCTATAAATGTTAATATCTTACACCTTGGTTTTGCATTCTGCTGCCCAGCTTGCTCAATTTGTGTGATTTCTTATTGTTAAATTCAAATAGAGCAGACTGCAGTTCTAGCCTCACTTGTGCTGACCGAGTCTTGAGTTGAGCCCATGTTGGAATCACTGGAGAATTAGCCACACACTCTGTCTCACAAAGTGTCTCTGATGTCATTTCACTTTACCGCCAGTGGAATCTGAGGAGACATATTGATTCCCATGTAGCCAGGCAGCAGTTTTGGAAACAAGAATTTGGTGGTTAAACTCTAGCTTCCAATGTTAATTTGTAAGACCATAGTCTTTGTTTAAAAAAAAATGCCTGTCCATCATATTCCCTAAGTTTTATATAAGATCTCATTCAGTTCTCACACCAATCCTTGGAAATTTCATTTACAGAGGGAGAAAGTGTGTATCAGAGATGCTTAGAAGTTTCCCAAGGTCACATAGCTAGACAATGATAAAGGAAAATGCTCCAAAGTCTGCTTTTTTACTACTGCTTTCCATCTTATCTTTATAGAGTTTTCATCTACAGGTGATGAATACCCACACTACATTTTTCCTATTGCCTAGAGACTGTTTCTAGAGACTCAGGACTATGCTATATTTGCTATTCTACTTGCTAATAACTCAGAGGAGAGGAGAGACTTTTTTCCAGTGCTTAATGGTTCCTGTGGTGTTTGTTTTCATGGGGTCACCTAATAAACTTTTTCTGCTGCGCACTGGGCTTGAAGGCTTTGGCTGCCATCCATACCTATTGGAGAATTTTATGCTCCAGAAAATATCCGTTCAGTAGATAAAGAGTTTGCACCTATATATGGAAGGCATGATGGAAAAACCAGTGGGAGATTTGGGGAATGAATGAAAGGTGACCCCAACCCTGATATGGAGAAGATCATGCAAATGCCTGGCAACCATAGGTGCAGAGTAAGCACAACCAAGAGCTGATTGGATGAGTCACAGAATGTACCTAGTTAGACCCAAGGTTTTAGAAAAACAAAAATGTAAATGGAGGAAGTGGTTCCCCCTGGAGTTATACAGTGTATTGTTTGTGCGGCTATGATTAGGAACTCTGCTGAAGTTCCTGGACTATTTGCCCCAAGGACAGCTGGTGGACATTCCTTAGGATGAACATTGCCAAGTTCATTCCCAGCTGCCAAATTGGCCAAATTTTTGTGTACTGCACTAAAGAATCCTTGAGCTCTCTGTAGATAGACTCGTGTTTGCTGAATGATTTGCTGTGCTCATTTTCCAGAGCTTTCTTGTCAGCAGGGCCCAGTTTGTGAACATTTAAGGCTGATTGATATAAGTGGAGGCGGTGATAGCAGTGAAATTTAAGATTGAATCCAAAGAAATCACTTGTCTCATTTCCAAGATTGATCAGAGCTTGGAAAACCTTGTGCTGTAAACACCTGGACTTAACTAGGGGGTGTATAAAGCTCAAGTTTCTAAGCTCTTTGCAGAATCAGAATGCCGACTGATTCAGTGCCATATTCTCATACTCCATGCTAGTTTCTTGTAACCAGGAAATAGCATGTGGACAAGGAATTAGGTGGAGAACAGAAATTGTGCAGGTCTCATGACAATCAAACAAGGAATTGCCTGTGGTGCCTGCTAGTTTCTCTACCCTCCTTACCATGACAGTAAAAGGCCAAGTCCAATAGTACCCACTGCTGGAATGTCTCCTGTGCTTGTTCTTCATTTCCAATCCTGCACTGGCACACAAGTTCCTACCATTAAAACTTCCCATCTTGAGAGAAGATGTTGATTCCTTGTTGGTCCCAATCTCTTATATCCTTTCTATTCATTGCCAGCCTGACTTACGTTTGTTATACTCCTGAAGCTGTGTTCTGAGATCCTCAACTTCTATGCACACACCTTCAAGAGCACCCTAAACTGAGCACCAATGCCCTCGACAGTATGACTCCATTTGATAGTCTAACTAGATGATGTTTGTCCTTGTCTTGACTCACCAATGTCAAATCTCTGGGGCCTGGGTCCCTGTCTATCAACCCTGACCCCATTTAGAGCTTAGCTCAAAGGGCTTCACCTCCTCCCCTGACATCTGCATGTTAGCAGATGTGAATTACTCTTCCATGTGCCATATTCTCACTTTAAAGGACTATTTTGTGAGGTTCATATCATGCTATTTTGTCTTTTTTTCCACTAAGGACTAGATTATCAATATCCATCTATTTTACCATGTAGATCTCTAATTCATGGCTTTTTCCTGCTCAGTGAAGCACCTAATATTTTTCCTGTCTACTTCTCCAGAGATGGACACTAAAGTTGTTTTAAGTTCCTCATCACCATAGGTCATATTGGCATGAGCAATACTAACAGTGTACCAGCATCTTTGTTCTACATCTGAAGTTCTTCCCCTGTGCCAGGTGCTGTTATCAGCCCTGCCCCCCTTTATAATAATCAAAATGGGACTATCACTAACCTATTTTGTAGATAAGGAAATAAAGACCCAGAGAGGGTAGTATCAATGTCCAACCTCCCACTCCCCCACACACACCAGTGGAAAATCATAAAAATAAAATATGGTATTTAAGAGAAAGTGTATGTTGGAATCAGATGAAAAGAAAATCCTAGGGCCTGGCACAATGGCTTACTGGCTAAATCCTTGCCTTGCACATGCATGATCTTAAAATGGCACTTATTCATATCCCGGCTGCTGCATTTCCCATCCAGCTCCCTGCTTGTGGCCTAGGAAAGCAATGGAGGATGACCCAAGGCCTTGGGACCCTGCACCCATGTGGGAGACCCAAAAGAAGCTCCTGACTTCTGGCTTCGCATCAGCTTAGCTCCAGCCATTGCAGCCACTTGGGGTTTGGACCAGTGAATGAAGGATATTTCTTTCTGTATCTCCTTCTTTCTGCATATCTGCCTTCCCAATAAAAATGTATAAATCTTTCAAAAAGAAAGAAAATCCCAAGATCTGGCTTGTGTCGGCTCTGCAAACTTGGGAGAGTATTTTGGTCTTTGAGAGGGTCATGTTCCTTTTCTATAAAGTGGAGACAGTTATAAACATTTCACGGATGTATGGTGAAGATCAAGACACACAGTGTACAGTAGGAGCACCAGAGGACACCTGGCCCCAAATTACACTCTGTGCTTTATGTCTTTCTTCACAGCTTCTGTGCCAGCCTCAGAGGGGAGTGGTTCTCTGGTCTCTGTCTGAGGATAGATGTAGTTACACACTGCTCCACTAATGCCTGTCACTCTCCACAATCTCCCCCTCAGCCCGGCACGTCTTTCAGCTCAGAGCTCACATGTACCAAGCTCGGGGCCTCATTGCGGCTGACAGCAACGGACTTTCAGATCCCTTTGCCAAAGTCACGTTCATTTCCCACTGCCAGACTACAAAGGTAAGTAGGAACCCAGGCTGTCTCTTTCCTGCAGCAGACCCCACTGGAGACCTGGAGAAGACCGGGCCATGTTGCATGGGTGTTTCAGACTCAGCAGCCGATATGTGCCAGGAAGGACTGGCTGATCTGGAAAAGATTCAATGTAAAACTTCAGTTTTGCAAATCTCAAGGCAAAGGCAGATTGGGAAAGAAAAAGGAACCAGGCAGAAAAGGAATCTGTTGCACTTAGAGCAGGTGCAGATGTGCCAGGTACAGCGTCAGATGTGGTGGGGAAGCAACGAGTGAAGGACAGCCTAGATAATCCATGCAAGACTTGGAGCCATTTTTGTTTCTTTCTGGGAAGGCTCTTGGTAGAGAGAAAAGTTCTAGTTTTATGGTCAGGAAGCTCTGAGCTTATCAAGTCTCTCTCTCTCTCTCTCTCTCTCTCTCTCTCTGTCTCTGTCTCTGTCTGTGTGTGTGTGTGTGTTGAGTGCAGGATATACCCTTTCAACACCTATATTATTCAGCTGCCTCTGGACAGATGTGAGCATTCCAGGAGCTGGATCTATGTTCCCTTTCCTCTGTGCTTTCTCCCGCTTTCTATGCCCTGAGTGTTGGCAGGCTAAAGCAACACAAGTCCAGTGGCTCACCTTTCTCATTAGTCCACCTTTTCCAAGGGTTTACTGCATTCTCTGATTTGCTGCTTGGAGAGAAGGAAGCTCAGTAAAGAACTGCCTGTCTCAGAGAGCTGACGCATAGAGAACCTGAGGCTGCTTTCCAGCCCTGGTTCTCTCGCTGCATGTGTTTGAGCACAGCATAGGCTTGTCATATTAAGATAGAGCTGTTTTGAAGAAGCAAAAAGTTAAGTGTATATAACAATTGATAAATGGTGGCTGTTCTGTTGGCTGATATTGAGAGGGATAACATTTTTCTCTAAGGCAAGGCCTGTGGCCTGGCTGATGGATGAGACTACATCTTGATTTATGGTATATAGACTGACAGCGTGATGGGGGTCAACATCACATCCATTCAATCAGTACCTATTGAGTGCTGGCTCTGTGCCAACTCCTATCTGGGTTCTGGGAAATGTTGGAGACCAAACTCTGCTCTCACACAATGCACGAGCCTGGCATGTATGGTCCTTTAGACAGGTAAGCTGGTTATGGTGCAGTAAGCCCCACCAAACTGAGCTGGCCAGAGTCCTTGAAAACCCACAGGAAAAGGGGATTAGTTCTGTCTGGGAGAGGAATTGAATGAAACTTCAAAATAACATGGTCTCATGCTTGTTCATCTATTGAGCTGGGAGCTAGAAGACACCAGAATACTCCCTCCCTCCTGTGTTTTGAAAGATGGTAAATAACATGGCAACTGTGAGTATAGATATTGGAATGCCATTGCCTGGGACCAAGTCCAAAGTCTTCCATTGGTTTTGTAATACTAAATAAAATCCCTTCTGTGGATAGTCTGTACTTAGGCATGATTACACCAGTGCACAGGACTGGCACGTGACAGTCAGCCAGTATATGTTTACTCATTTATATATGCATGTGAGTGGTGATGAAGTGGGCTGGACAACAATGCTGTTTGCCAGGCACCTAATATCCACAGGCTCAGGCAATGATCATAGTCATAGCAGCTTCACAAGGTATGTGATAACTATTTCAATGAGGGAACCTGTGGAGAGGTTACATCACCTGCCCAGGTTAGACATAAGGTAGGTAATGAGATGAAGGTTCCTTCAAGTGTTATCTGAATCTGTTCTCTGTCCACAACCTGAGCCCCTTCCTAAGGAGTATTCCCAACGAATTCTGACTAACACAGATACAATGCACAGATCCTTGAGAAGGCCCATACTGGACATTCTGGAAGAAAAGTGGAAGAATGTCCTTCTGTGTCAGTGAGCCTGTTGTTGCCTCTCAAAGGTGACATTATGTTCCTTTTGTTCATGGCTGCGAGTCTGAAGATAGCTCAACACACATGCATTCACTCATACAAACGTGAGTAATCTTCCAAGCAGATATGGAAAAAACTATACTGAGATACTATTTTTGTACCTAACACGAATAAACCTTTTAATTCCATTTCTTATTAACTTTTTTGAAGCACCCTTTTAGCTACTGAGCACCTGCTACTCACAGGATGCTGTGTTAGTGCCTACTATTGTACCAAGTACATTGTAGGTGTTGAACACATATATGACGAATGAATGAATGGGTGAATGGTTACTGCTGTCATTTTTACCAAGGAAGATAGAGAAACATTTCTACAGGAAAGCTGCTATAAAGATCATGAATCACACTGTCAGGTTCATGCTACAGAAGAGATCACATTTCTGTTTTCAAAAGCAGCAACAATAAAACACATGGCTCTTTGAAACATCAGTCACTGGCTCAGGGTAACTTTGTGCTGTGACATTGATTCGTCTTTATTGGTTGATTGAAGCTGTTCTTTTCCTGCCACAAGTGTTTGATTTCCTTAGAAATGTTCTGTTAAATGTCTCATTGTGTCTGAGGCATAAAATGCTCTAAAAGTAAAAAGCAGAAAGGAAGAAAAGTCTGGAAATACATAATGTTTTTATGACTTTCCTAAATAACAGCAATAAAAATGTTTATTTGTGACCATAGTGCGAATATTTTAACACCATAACTGGAGACAACTTGCAGTAAAGCTGAGGAGATGATTTTATGTAGGCTTTGGAGCCTAGGATGTTAGTTCAGCCAGGTTTCTCTCTCATCCTTTCTGAAGTAAGCAGTGATGGGTCAGTGAGCAATTAAGGCTACTTCAGAAAATTTTCCAGGGCCAGTAGCTGCTGTGATCCTGTACGGTTAGCATTTAGTTACTAAGCTAAATACTTAAGATAAAGGATGAAAATTTACTTTGGCTCATAGACATGGATATGCACCGTCTAAGATCAGTGGACCCCACTGGGCCCTACACACCACAGCTGGAGTATTCTACCTTCTGAATGCAAGACTCACAATTTAAACTTCAAGTGTCTGAATGACTTTAGGCGCCATCTCCTTGAAATCAGGGTAGTTATGTTCACCTATGAAATCTCCCACATGACTGTGAAACCTGGAAGAGAGATAAATATGACTATGGACTCTTTGCAGGACTGGCCTCAAATGTTAATGGATGATTCCCCACCCAAGCAGTGTCCACTCATCCTGTAAACAATTCTAACCTTTTGCTCTGTGAAACAGGCATGTCCTTTAAGTAGAGTATCAGATTCAGGTCCAAATAAGCTATCCCTTCATCTGAACAGTGTTGCAGGGGTCTGTGAGATGCTCAAGGTTTGGGACTATTTACATAGAATACTGTCCTCTGTCCTTTGGCTTTTCCCTCGTGTAATGGGTTTGATTAACCGCTGGTGCCATAACCTGTCATCACAGCAAGCAAACACCATGAAAGGAAGACAACTGGCCAAACAGGGAAGGTTATTTTGAGGGCTGAAGTCTACTCAATGAAGCCAGTAAATGTCTACAAAATCATATAATTTCATAAGGAATATGCAATGTTCAACTTCAGGGAATTGACAGCAAAATTTCAGTGACCATAATTAAAGCACTAGAGATCTCTCTCATGTTCAGTTTTCCCATTGATAAAATGGAGATAATACTAGCCTGTTCTTGGCGAGGGTGGAAGAAGTTAGCAGCCTGGGCTTTTGTGCCAGAAGATCCAGGTTGGATCCAAGTTCTGTCACTTGCAGGTTCTAAACAAATGAGCCTCGGTCTCCTGACCTTTAAAATGAATATAAACTGTACTGACCTCCCTGAATCATTAGGAGATTTGAATGTGATGGTGCCCATAAAATGCAGTACCTAGCACCTGGCGTCATTACCACGGTACTGCAGGTGTGAGTCAACAAATAAGATGGTGACACTGCTCTGCTCATGAAACTTCTGAACGTGTACTCTTACAGGGCAGAGAGTCCTCATACCTCCCACCCTAGCATTCAGGACACAGTGGTCACTCAGCTACAGAACTGCTTGAACGTTGACTGAACCACAGTGGTGATGGGTTTTCTGCCTCACATTGAGTGAACCGTGGAGACTCCCATAACCAGCCAAGTGACTGCTCTGGTCTCTCCTTGCAGGTCATCCCACAGACCCTCTCCCCGACCTGGAACCAGATGCTGCTGTTCAACGAGGTGGTGCTGCACGGGGACGAGAAGGAGCTGGTGGAATCCCCACCACTGGTGGTGGTGGAGCTCTATGACAGTGATACTGTGGTGAGTGTCCCTGGGGCCCACTGTGCCTCCCTCACAGTGCCACACTGACCTAGGCTGCTCTAACTGAAAGGCAAGGACAGCCTTGCACGGTGAATGGTCAGGATCACTCACAGAAATTACTGCTTTCTTTTAAACATTTATTATTATTTTATTGAAAAGTCAGATATACAGAGAGAAAGAGAGACAGAGAGGAAGATCTTCCGTCTGTTGATTCATTCCCCAAGTGACCGCAACGGCGGGTGCTGAGCCAATCCAAATCGGCTCTCCCATGCTGGTGCAGGCTTTGGGCCATCCTCAACTGCTTTCCCAGGCCACAAGCAGGGAGCTAGATGGGAAGCAGGGCTACCGGGATTACACATGAAGGCGGGGGTATTAGCTGCTAGACTTCCATGCTGGACCTGAAACTATTGTTTTCTAAACAGTAGTTCACAGGGCTCAGAGATTTGGTGATGATTACTTGCTTTACTAAAGGTTTCTTTTTTTTTTTAAGTTAGATTTCCCTAAATTACATTAAAACTAGATCTTGTTTGCAACAATTAGTGTTTAGACACTTCTTTCACAATGCCATAGTTATATAAAGCAACCCACTGCTGCACCCCGCTCCTGGTTGATTCTAGGTGATTGCTGTTTAATGTCCATGTCTTCTGAAACATGGGGTTGTTAGTGGTCTCTTGGCTGGAAGGCAATGGAGGGGATTTACCAGTGACTCAGCCTTCATAACTGGGACCCTCTTTTCCTGGGCTGTTGCTTTGAAGCTGTACAATGATGCATTCGTCTCTGTCCCCTTTCTGCTAAGATGTTAACCAGCTTATTCCTCTGCAAAATTGCTTCTGTTCTGGAATCCTCAGGGAAATGCCAAAGCTTCCTGGAAGATTTTTCTTGACTTACTCAAATATTTTTTCTTCAAATTAAGCAGTTTAAAAGATAGTTTTAGTCGTTTTATTTGTTGTCTCTGTCTCCTCAGGAGATTACAGAAACATGAACACATGAAGATACTTGGAAAGGTTCCTGGAATATGGAACTAAAGTGGATGTTTCTTTTGGTGCAAACCTTTTAGCAGCCATGCTTCATCTGTTCATAGGTTGTTTTGTTCCTTATTTAAAAATCTCCTTGTATCACTTGTGACATGTCCCAAGGAGCCTTCGTGGAGCTGCCTGTTCAGGGCAGCCCTGAAACCAAGGTCAGGAGGGATTAGGACATGAGGCTCCAAGTGAGCAGGGAGGCCTCTCCCCCATTCTACTTTCTGCAAGAGGAGATAGACACAGCAAGATCAGCCACCTGGAGGCAGAGCCAAGGCTTGAATACATGTGGTCCAGGTCCTCTATTTCCTGCATTTGTGGTGCTTGCTGTGACAATCTCCCCCATACACGCACACACGCTGGTCCTCTACCCCCACTCCTGCTGGGTCCCATTCCTCAGCCATAAAAGTTGGGGCTATTTGTGTATCTATGTAAGACAATCTCTGCTATTCAGCCTAGCAGTATGGATTTTTTTGTAGGCAAAGCCACAAAACAAGAGCCTTTTTCAGGCTGCTTCCCACAACGGGTTTCCTGCAGAAGAGTTTACTGTCTAGTTGAAAAGCCGTGATTAATGACAAGCACCTTTCCAAGTGCCTGCTGCACTGGCATCCTGGTGCTGGCCTTTTCCTGTTCTGCCCCGTGGTTTTCCACTTCCTTTCTAAATCTCTTTGTTTGATGATGGCCTTTCCTGGACAGATCCTAAGTCAAATTCTTTTCAGAAAAAAAAGCCAACCTTGTATTCATGAACCTAAAGGAAAAGAAAATATATGAGAGAAAGAAAACATGAAAGCTTGCACTTTCTTTCTGGAAAAAAAAAATTGGATGGACATGCAAAACATTATGTTCATAATGATGGCTGCTGCTAAACGGGGCCCAAAGAACAGTGAGGAGCAAATGCTTGCAAGTGGACTGCTGCCCGATGCCTCCATCCCAGAACTTTCTCTTGTTTCCCAGTGGCTTTTATCCCTTGTAAGAAAGGGTCTGCTGACTCTGTAACAACGGAATTTCTATTTGTACATTGGCTTTTTGGGTTGCACTTTTGTTTCCAAGGTTAATTTGAATGAACCACTTCTATTGATAAAACATGGAAGCAAGTAATTAGGCAGATCACTCATTTAATATTCAGCTACCCTGATTCTACCCATAGTGGAGATAGGTCTGACAGCAGCAGGTAGCTTGGCTGGTTTGCAAGCCTAGCTGAACTGACGTCCCATTTCTACCTGCAACCTGAGCTTCCCTATGCAGCTGGGGACATAAGTGCTAGGCTGAGAGTCAGGCAGTGAGGCAGCATGGCTGCTAAGACCTAATCCCAGCCGAGAGAATGTGGGTGCTACACTGTGGAGGTCATGGCTGGTGGGTCCAGCAGCTTTTACTCAGCAACTATGCCTTGAGAGCCTTCCTTCCATGGGCCATGGGCACATAGCAGTGAAGGCCACAGGCAGTCTGCTTCCCCCATGGAACTTACATTTCTGGGGTTCCTGAAACAGCTAACCAGAGTGGTTAATCCAGGCTGTGGAGCTTCTAGGGGAATAGGGAACCAGGATCCTGGGAGCAGGGCTGGGGAAGCCTTATATAATTCTTAGGGAAATGGAAACTTCAAGCCTATCTGTTTGTCTATGCATTTTTCTGTCAATATTCATCTGCTGATCTATATTTACACAAGTACAGTTTATGGCAGGACTACCTAATCACTTAGTCATATTGACCTTAACTACCACCACCACCATCACCATCATATTAGCACATATCAGGTACTTGTAGTATTCCAGCTACTGTGTAAAGCATATATAACATTGCATTTCTCTTCATGATCTTATGCATAAACATTATTTTTAATCCATTTTTAGTTGTGAGGCTCAAAACCTTGAAGCATCTGACTTGAGACCTCCAAGATAAAAACAAGAGATTTGAGTCACTCCCGTGGTGACCCTCTTGATTTTCACCTGGGAGCCTGTTGAACCAGCCAGCAGTCTCTTGAAAGAAGCAAGCAGGACAGTCAGCAGGAGCAACACACAGATGCTAACAGCTTGGAGAAGCAGATTTGCAGAATTGTGCTGATGTGGGTGAGAATCAGGTAGGCCACCATAAAGGGACCAAACATCATCTCTTTTTACCTCAGGGAAAGCCGGAATATCTGGGTGCCACAGTGGCCGCTCCTATTGTGAGGCTCGCTGACCAGGAGTATGGGCCACCCAAGCTCTGCTATCACCCCATCTTCTGTGGGAACCTCTCTGGAGGGGACCTCCTCGCCGTGTTTGAACTGCTGCAGGTGAGCCAATCAGAAATTGCACCTGCCTTGTGTGTGTCTACCCGATCTCCCTGGCTGAAGGGCTGCTTTGCGTATGCTGGGCCTGGTTTCCTCTTTGTTGTTGGGTGTCTGGGATGATCCTTCCTGCAGATCTGAGAGGTGCCCCTTAGGAAGTCATGTTGGGATAATCCCAGGTCCTCTGAGCTGATAAATCAGAATCCCAAAATGAAAGATGCTTGCAGGTTTGGCCAGCAGTGCTTGAGCAGCTTCTTTGTGTGAGTTCCTCAGTTGAGTACAGACCATGAAAGGATGCATAGAAGAAAGGGAACAAATATCTGTGAGCATCATGTGTGCAGAACCGCGTCCATTGCCTCATACACATTTCATCACGCCAGACCTGCCTCAGTCCCACTGTGGGGAGTAGTCAGCCAAGGGCCACAGCTGCCTGACTTATTGCTCATGCAGCTGATTGGTGACTGAGCTGAGGGCTGAACATGACACCTTTGAAGATCGTCTCTGCTTATGCTGTATCACGTCCTTAACTTTAAGGTCTAGGAGAATTTATAAGCCTGTGTCTGGGAAGACTTTTTCAGAAAACAGAGGCAGATTATGAAGTCCAACTACCCTGTAGGTGACCTAACGGGACATGGAAACAACTGGAAAGGAGCATTTCCCAAAGTCTATGTTTGGAACACTAGTCCCTCCAAATAATGAAAGTCGAGCAAATGCTTCATACCATGTATCTCGATAACATGATTTTCATCTCTGTTTCTTTGATTTTAAAGGTTATTTTCCTTTTATAGCAAGTATATTTTAACCTAGTAACATGAAGTTTCCTTTTAAAAACACAACTGGTTCTAATCTTTTTTTTAAAGATTTATTTATTTTTATTGCAAAGTCAAATATAAGAGAGAAGGATAGAGAGGAAGATCTTCCGTCCGATGATTCACTCCCCAAGTGACCGCAACGGCTGGTGCTGTGCCAATCCAGAGCCAGGAGCCAGGAACTTCCTCCAGGTCTCCCACAAGGGTGCAGGGTCCCAAGGCTTTGGGCCATTCTCGACTGCTTTCCCAGACCACAAGCAGGGAGCTGGAATGGAAGTGGAGCTGCCGGGATTAGAACCGGCGCCCATATGGGATCCCCGGGCGTTCAAGGCGAGGACTTTAGCTACTAGGCCATGCCGCCGGGCCCGGTTCTAATCTTTTAAGAGTGGTTCCAAATAGTGGTAAAAGGAGGGGGTGGTAAAAGTGCTGGGCAAATGGCAGACTTGCGAAAACTCACTCTGGACCAACACTGGCTTTTGCATGTGTCAAAACCAAGGCTCAGGTTAGCTGGGCTGGTTTCATTACATGAAGCTGCTTCTGTTGAGTGCTCTGGGCCTGAGCTCCTTCACCTGTTGACTGGGGATGAATTGGTGGAGCTTGAGAAGCCCTTGGAGGACTCAGCTCTCTGGGTCCATGTTCCCAGCTCTCCCCCTCTCCCTTCTGCACTAAGCTAGGTCACTAGTGAGATACGTGGCTGCTTCTTGGTCACTGATTTAAAAGAGGAAGCATGGTCAGAGGTAAGTGGCCTGACAGATACCATTTATTAGGGTTTCCTCAGAATATCATCCAATCTGATCACTTGTTAAAAGTGATTTGATCATCAGAGTGGCTGTCTTATCTTCTGGATTTCATACATGCTGAGAAAGTTGGGCTGGAAGATGCCTTTGATGGTCCCCAGGTGCAACTGTGGATGGCTTATTTAATTTCTGCGTCACAAGCACTTCACTGTCTCAGCAGGATTTAATGTACTTCTTCTTCGATGAAGTACAGAAAGCCTTTGCTTCCCATTTCCTCCCCTGTACCATATGGCTCGCAGACTTGCCTCTTAGTCCTGTTCTTTTTTCCCTGCCAGATACTCTGGCTTGCAAATTCAGAATTGGCTTTAGGTCTTTAAATTGTGTCTGCTGTGTTCACAGAGACCAGTCCTGTGGGTGTTTCTTTCATGGTTCCTATGGACACTTTTAGTTCTCATTTAAATGTTGATTGGCTGCTTTGCTGGTCCCTGGGTATCTGGTGGTTTTCCAGTCTACTCACTCCTTCAGATTGCCTCCAGAATACAAGTAGGTCAAAATCTCAGAAATCCTCAATGGCTCCCCACTTGCCAGTGGAACATTCCCTAAAATATTTTTGGGAGAACCATCAGTTTCTCCAAATACAGAAAAAAAGTGTTCTAAGAAACAGACTCTATTATATCACCATCTGGGATTAGAAAAGCCTGTCAGTATGGTAAAGACTTCAAGAAGTCCTGTAATAAAAACTTTTCAAACAATTTTTTTGTGAAAGGAAGGAAGGGGGTTAATGTAAGGAGAGAGGAATTGAAGTATGATTATCTTAGAATTATACCAATAAAATACACGAAATCTCTTTATGAAAAATTTTTAAATTCTTTTCAAACATTAATATCCTAATATATTTGACCACAATTTTTTGTATGATAATTGTTATCTCATGAGGAGAAAATTTTATCCCAGAGTATATCATGTTTCCACAGCTTGGCTTATTAGGCACTCCACAAACCTGTCTTCAAACCACTTCCTGTGGTTCATATGTGAGCATATTCCTATATACACACTGTGCCTTTTTATTTAGACTACTCAGACTCCCTCATCTCAGAACACTGATCTACTCTGCTCTTGTTAGTCTTGCTGCCTACCCAGCCCACTCCAACTTCCACCACCCCGCTTACCTTTCCATGAAGGTGGCCAACGCAGACATTTTGAACAAGAGATGATTCTTTAGGGTGGGTGTTGTGACAAAGAGGCCAGAACTCTAAGGGATGCCCATAGCTCTTCATATCTGAGTGCCTAGATGCAAGTCCTTACTCAACAATCAATTCAGTATTCCTGCTACAGTATAGCTTGGAGGGCAGCAAGGGACTATGCAAATGTCTGAGTCTCTGCCACAGTCCCTGCTCATGGTTTTGGCCTGACCCAGGCTTAGCTGTCACAAGCATTTACGGACTGAACCAAAAGCTAGATCTCTCTCTTTCTTCTTCTGTCTGTCTGCATTACACATGAGATACAGACAATAGGCAGCGCTGTGTAAAGGGCACTTGACAGCAAATGCAAATCAGACATGCTGGTTACAGTGTGGTGAGTGCTGAGGAGAAAAGGCACAGCAAGGCAAGATGGGAACAGGGGCAGGGTTGACACCATAGGCACCTAGGGCAAGCTTGCTGAGAGAGTGATGCTCAGGTCAGGAGTGGAAGAGGGAAGGGACAGTGCCACGGGACAGTTGGGTAAGAGCTTTCAGGGCAGGGTGGGACAGCCAACACTGGACCCTGAAATGTGAGTACATCTGCAAGGAGGCTGGGGTGGAGTAGCTGGTGGGGAGGGCGTGCTAGCTGAAGTCAGAGTGGAGGGAGCACATGGAGCCTTGTAGGTACACTGATTTTCATCTGGGAGAGAAGAGAAGGCAAGAGGGGGCTTTCAACATTGTGTTGTATGTTGCACGCTGGGTCAGGTATGTTCTGACAGGAAAGTGGTGAGCAGGAAGGCTATTGGGAGACACTTGAGGTCATCCAGACTGGAGACAAGGGTAGCTTGGATTAGGACTGTAACCTTGGAAAGGAAGAAAAAGGGAAAAAGGATGTATGTAAAGCCAGGGTCCACAGGACTGCAGCTCATACGTGAGATTCATCTTTATGTCACTCACAGAAGCCAGCCATATGTTGTGCATCATAATTTCTCAATAAAATATCACAGAATGTCTTTATTTGCTTGTAAAATTAGTAAACCTTCATATGGGGCAGGCTTCAATTCTCAGGCCTTTATCTGGGCCACTCATAGCACTTCAGCCCACTGTACTCTCAGAACCGTCTTTTTATTGCTTTTGGAACTTTTGCTTTCTGTTCCTTTAGCCTTCCTTCTCTATATTTAGCACACTCATTTTAAAGTAGTTTTGTAATCATCCTCTTGTTTTCAGAATCCTCTGTCTCAGAAATTTTCTATTATTTTCTGCTTGAGTACTCTAAAAACGTTGTCTTCCTTTCTTAGAATATTTTGCTTCCTGAATAACAAAAAATTTCCATAAGCTTAGTGGCTTAAGACAGCACAGGTTTATTATCATGTAGCTCTGGGGGCCATATATCTGACGGAATATCACTGCGCTTAAATGAAGGCCGTTTTCCTTCTGGAAGCTCCAGGGAGAGTCTGCGTCCTTACCTTGTCTTGCATCTGGGGGCTGCTGCATCCCTTTGGGGACCCTTCCTCCGTTTTTAAGCTAGCAGTGTAGTTCTCTCTCTCTCTCTCTCTCTCTCTCTCTCCTGCTTTCATTATTGCCACCATCATGCTTCCTCTGACTCTGATCTTTCTGCCTCCCCTTAAAAGGATTTTTGTTGAAGCTGGTGCTATGGCATAACAGGTTAAGCCAGCATCCATGCGGGCATCAGTTTGCATTCTGTCTGCCCCACTTTCAATTCAGTTCCCTGTTAAGGTGCCTGGGAAAGCAGTGGAGGTTGACCCAAGCACTTGGACCCCTGAACTTGCGAGGGAGATCTTGAAGAAGCTCTTGGCTCTTGACTTCAGATGTGTCCAGCTCTGGCTGAGAAATGAGCCGAGAGATGAAGGTTCTCTCTCTCTCTCTCTCTCTCTCCCCCTCACCCCTTCTTTCTTATTCTGCCTTTAAAAATTCTTTGTAATTACATTGGGCCTTCCCAGATAACCCAGGATATGCTCCACATCTGAATATCCTTAACTGAGTCATATCTTCCATGTCATTTTTGTCGTATAACCCAATGTATTCACAGATTATGGAGACTGGGATGTGAAGATATTTGGGGAGCCATTATTCTGCATAACATACTTCCCAATTCTGCAAAGATTTTCTTAGCTTTCTTGTAGAACTAGTTTATTGCATATCACAAAAAGGGGCAATTCCATTTGGCCTTTGTGATGCTTGCCTCCCAGACCTGTGTAGTGTACAGCCTTTGGGGACTTACAGAGCCATTATGTATTTTTATAATCCCATTCTACCTCTCCATTGATCTTTCTAGAATCCTTCTTCCATGTTTTTCGTGTATCTTTAATATTCTTTGTCTCTATGGTACGAAATAAATAAACCTTTCTCCTCCTGTCTTTAATCTAAATTCTATGACTTGAAAAGAGAGAAAGAGAGAGAGACGGGCTTTCCCTGTGTTTATGGTCCAAGTCAGGTGATTAAGTTAATTAGACAACTTTTCTGTGGTCTTTCTCCATGTTATTATTAATAACTTATGAACACCTTTGTGGAACTATTCACCCAAATACAGGTAGGTACGTGAGGGGCCCAGGGAGAAAAGCAGACTGAACCTAACATAATATTAAGACTTCCCATCAGAAATCCTGCCTTGACTTTGAAAAGAATCTCAGATTACTAAGTTAGTCATGACAGATCACTTTACCTCTTCTGGGACCAGTGATCACTAGGTTCACTTACTCCAAGATCCTTTCCTGGGTTGCACTGACTGCACAATGATACTCGTGGCTATATCTGGTCTGCCACAAGCTCACTATTTGACTTTGAACACACTGTGTTTCCTTTTGAGTTTTTCTGTTTCTATGAGTTGATGACAATTTTCTTTCAGTAATGTGAAGGGATTATTCCAACGTCTGGGTTTCCATTTCTATGACTGAGAAGCTGGTTGCTCCTTTAAAGTGAACATTTACTCTCTCCTCTTGGTTATTTCAAAGATATTTCTCTAAATCTGTGAATTTGGACAATTTTACAATGATGCATTAATTTGGGAATTTCTTTATCCTGTTATGCTTTGTGGAACTTACGTAACTGTGCCTTCATATTTTAATCAATTTGGAAAACCATCAGCCCTTATTTGCTCAAATATCACTTCTGTCCTGCTCCTTCCTTCACCCTTTTCTCCTCTCCTCTATGACTCCCAAGGCATACATCCTCTTTACCTCATGTTTTTTATGTAGCTTTCATCATTTTTTCTCTTTATGCTTATATATACAATAGTGATAGAAAGATAAATTGACCTGAGCTCTAGTCTTTGTAACGATCACTGATTTCCAGTTACCCTGACTCCTTGGGAACTTCCTCTGTATCAGAAAGTGT
Organism: Ochotona princeps; assembly: GCF_030435755.1. Lineage (NCBI taxonomy): Eukaryota > Metazoa > Chordata > Mammalia > Lagomorpha > Ochotonidae > Ochotona > Ochotona princeps. Next base: position 14,010,355 of record NC_080840.1, on the reverse strand, counting down.
GTCAAGTGCTTCATATGGCACCTCAGGGATGCTTCTCAGAAACTCTGAATTAGGCATCACTATCTTCACATTCCCAGTGACAGAACTGAGACTTAGAAACACAGAGAAACTTCCATGTGCTCATAGCTGGCAAATGATGGAACCTCTTCATCCCTGACCATTGAACCAAACAGGAGGTATCACAAAAGTACAGACATTAGGCTGTTGGGGACAGTGGAGCAGAGAGGGTTTGACACTTTAGGTTCCCCTCCCTGCCCGGACAGGCAGGGCAGAGACTGGAGTTGTACATGGCCATGACGTGAGCCTCTTCTTCAATTCTGCATTATAGCTGCCTCACCTGTTTACCCTGGTTCTGGCCCTGAAGCTGGATCCACTTTGAGGCCCTGGTATTTCACCTCACCTGGGAAGTTAGAGCAGGCTGGCTTATGAACCAACTTTGCCTTATTACCTTCCATTGTTGGTATTTTGCCTTTGTAACTATCCCCCACCTTTTTTTCCCTTTATACCATGTACCAAATTACTGCACACTGTGTGATTTTGTAAGCCAGCCACTAATCAATTCCAATGGGAAAAAGCTTAATCTTGACTGCAAGTAAAATAATTTGATCTCTACCACATTGTGGGAACTTTCAAGCCCCTGAACTCTTTTCTTCAAAGCATTTCGTTTATTTGTTTGGAAGCCAGAGAAACAGAGATATAAAGAGGTAGACAGAAATTACTCATCTGTTGGTTCACTCTCCAAATTCTGGGCCAGGCTGAAACCGGGACTCCGTATCTCAGTCCAGACTTTCTGCACACATGGCAGGAACACAATAGCGGAGCCATCACCTGCTGCCTGCTGAGGGTGTGCAGTAGCAGGAAGCTGGAGAAAAGCACCGATTCACATGCAGTAGGGCATTTGGGTGTTCCAAGCAGCCTCCTAAGGGCTGAAGCTCTTGCCTACCCTTAGACTGAGCTCTTAAGAGCATCCTTCAGTCACATATGCAGTAAAGACCCTTCAGGGCATTGCCCATGCCAACACTTGTGCAGCGTCAAGAGGAAGAGACACTGATGCTATTTGGCAAGCATGTACTAGTGCAGCCTTTTCCCTGGTACTGTCTCGGGTGCTTTGTGACTTTGCTGTTGAAACCAAGGGACCAGTTATCTCTCCCATAGTGGTGAGGTTGTCAGGCTAATTGCTCTGTTTTCATGGTAAGGTGGTCTTGGGTGTTCCTCCTTATCAGCTGCAGTTTCTTAAACTGGTCTGGTTCATTCTGCAGTGTCCTTATCTAGAGCCTATTTGGGCCCCGTTGTGTTTTCTCTCTTCTTTTTCCGAGCTTTCTTATAATTAGCTTAAACACATCTGCTGCTGCCAGCTAGAATAGGTCTGCAAAGAAGGGACAAGGGTATGTTTGTACTTTGCTGATTTGAGTGAGCAATTAGGCTTTTTCCAGCATAGGTGACGGATATGTCTGTCTGCCAATAATTGTGTGTCAAGAACTCATGCTACATGGAGCACCACTTGAGGGGCTTGGAATGTGAACTGAGCATGGGGTCATTTGGCCAAGTTCCTGTACATTTGTTTAGAAAAGGCGAAGAGCCACCATGAGGAGGATCACCTGCTCCTGAGCAAGCAGGTGAACAGGATGTCTGGTCTGATATGCAAGGATCAGAGAGCGAATGCAACCTGTGCAAGCACAAACCATGCAGCTTGTTTTCCTGACTCAGTCCCATGGGGAAGACATGCTGCATTGAAATGGCACGCAGGTAGGGACATGACTACAGCAGCTGGGACTGAAGCAGGAGAGGCTTCATGAAGGATGTATGTGTAGAGCCAGATCGTGGAGGGCAGGGGCAATGGGAGCAACCCTCCCTTTGCAGAACACTCAGTCCTTTGTGCAAGATTTCAGCAAATGCCATGATGGTCCTGCAGCATGATAAAGCCCAAACGCTCATGACAACACCTCTCGGCATGAAGTCCTGCCTTCGAAAGGCTTCATTTGTCTGTGTCACTGTTGAGATGTCTCCATGAGATTAAATGCACATCTCTTTGGAGTCATGTACTGTGACTTTCCTGGACAGTTGAAGAGCCGCAGTGATGGAAGAGTTCAAACTGGGAGATTCATAATCTAATCAGAGCTCCTGTTCTCCATGGTGATCATTCCTCTGGGACTTTGCAAGCTTATGGGGGAATCCATCTACTTGTCCTTCTCTCCTTCCTATACCATGAGCTTTCTCACAGCCGTTTCCTAACTTTATGCTTCACCCCAATGCTCTCTCATGCTTATCACTCATGCAAATGAATTCATCAATGGCAAAATAATTAAATAATATCAATGATCAAATAGTTGAATTTATCAATGACCAATTAATTAAATTTGGGACATTGGGCAAGGACTTTGTGGCAGTATAAGCTAGATGCCTTACTTTTGTTGACAAAACTGTGAATATCTTACTGAGGAGGTGATTGTGTGGCGCTGTTTTGTGTAACAGGTCCCAGCTTCTGGGGTGCAAGCTCTCCCTCCCATTGAGCCACCGGACATCGCCCAGATCTACCCAGTTCCTGCCAACATCCGGCCAGTGCTTAGTAAATACCGAGTGGAGGTATGGCTCACAGCTGTCCTTTAACAAGAAAGGGCAGCATCCCTGATTGTGCTGTCAGAGGGGTGTGGAGGGATGGACAGAGGAACCTGCAGCTTGCACTTGACCAGGTGGACCTTCTGGGAGCTGCACTGTTCCGTGGTTCCCAAGGTGCATGCCTGCCTTTTGTACATCACAGTTGGGCAGGCATGGGCTGCATAGGTCATGGCTTTGATTCTCCTTTCTCAGGTTCTCTTCTGGGGAGTTCGAGAGATGAAGAAGGTCCAGCTGCTCTCCGTGGACCGACCGCAGGTTCTCATTGAGTGTGGTGGACGAGGGGTGAAGTCCTGTGTGATCCAGAGCTACAAGAACAACCCAAACTTCAATGTCCAGGCGGACACGTTCGAAGTGGTGTGTGCCTCCGTCTCTCCATCATCTGCTCATCCCCTCCCCCATCTACTCATCCCTCAGTTTCCCCAGATGGAAGCCTCTCTTTCATCCACATGGCATGGGGAGGTGCTTCCAAGTCTTGGCTGCCTACTGTATGCAGGAAAGAACAGTTTAATGAAAACTCAAAATTTAAGCATGATCTAAAATACTGTTTATTATTATTATTATTATTATTATTATTTAAGGTGGTAAATTAAAGTTAGTTCACAAGCTTTTGACTGTATAGTTGGTTCCCAAAGCAGAGTTGAGTTCCCCAACTCAACCAAATCACAGATCAAAATGCAAATTCCCACACATACCACCATTTCACTAAATCAAAAGGTGTGGACACAAACTCCACATAGCTGTACTGGAACAAGCCATCTGGGTGATTCTGATACCCAATATGGCTTAAGACTTGCTGACCTGCAAGATAATCCTTCTGACACTCATTTTACTCTGTAGATTTGAAAAGCATTTGTAATTGGCCTGTGAACTTAAACTAAATCATTGGAGGCTTTTTTTAGACAGCCATGCATTTGTTTCAATAATCCAACACACATTTTTTGCATTCTGATTTTGAACTGTGTAGAATAAAAAGTGCTTTCTCCAATCCAGTTGCTCCTACCACATATGTGCTTTAAACTAGCAAACACTGCAATGGAAGGCTGTGCAGGGTCTACAGATCTTTCACTTCGGTAGGTCTCAAGGGAAAACAAGTGGGCAGCGCACTGGCTTCTCATCTTCAGCTCCATATTCAATGCTTTCAGCTTTCCTCTGCTATATTCACTGGGCCTGGGGATTGTCATTTGAGATGACAGTTCTACTGACAGACAGTGACCAAAAAAATGAAATAATTGAAAATTTTGCAGAGTGTTTTTTGTTTGGTTGTTTTCTAGTGTGGAGGAGGGATTGCAGTGAGTGAGATGTAATTGAAGCTAAAAATGAACTACTAGTGCCCCTTTGCACCTATTTGGAGTGATTGATTACTGCTTGACTTGAGTCAGGCTTTGAGGACAGAAGCAATGGCAAGGCAGGGGCAAGGGGCAGGGGCACGTGGCTGCCTTTGGTTCTGCCCATGATTGGGTCAGCAGGGCCTGTGTGGCAGTTCTATGGCTTCAGTTCCACCTCTCCCTGTAGGAGCTGCCGGAAAATGAGCTGCTGCATCCACCACTGAGCATCTGCGTTGTGGACTGGAGAGCCTTTGGGAGGAGCACCCTTGTGGGCACTTACACTGTTAACTGTCTAAAACAGTTCTTGTGTAAATACCGAGAGCCCCTTGCCCTCCCCGCCCAGGTGGATGGAACCCAGGCTGGACAAGGTAGGCCACTCCTCCTCCCAGACTCTGCTGTCATGAAGCTGTGTGGCCATTGTCCACTGTGGGCGATGGCTGGGGTCACATGGCTAGGAGGTCCTTCTGAGCCCACACCCTGCCTTCTCTAATACTCACACCAGGACATCTTGTCTAAGAAGCCTCTGGTGAGCATGACCTAAGCTCCCTCCTGCCTTCATTCTCTGATTTTTTCTTGACTCTGTGTTAGACATTGGTTTTGTTGGTCCCCTTTGGATCTGGGGTTCACAGAGATAAGTCAACCGCTCTTGTCAGTTCATAATGTGCAGCTGTCGTTGGCCTATTCCAGGGTCTCTCTCATGTGCTTTATTTCCTGCCTCTACTCCCAGACCCTTCCTCACTGTAGGCGCCGCATCACCCTACTGGTGAAATTTAAATCCGTTTAATCTGCATGAAAAATAGGATGCTTGTGCTCTCCCTTAGGTTTCCTATTCTTTCCATTCACTGCCCTGTTCTAGGATCTGTCCATATGGCTGTGTGTGCCTTAGTTTACTATTAGTACTTGCTACAGTTACCATACTGAACTATTCCCTCCCTTCATACTGGTGCTGTGCTGTTTCCAAGTTCCCACTTCCACAAGAAGTTCTGTGGTGAGACTCCTTGTATTGTTCCCAAGGAAGATACTGGGTAGGGATTTTTCAGAAATGTTCGCTTAGCTAGGAGTCAGTTTCATGGGACCACAGGGAATGTGCATGTGTAATTTCCTTCTCCACCACTAGAGGGTGTGCCAATGGCTGTGCTGGCGTGGGAATCAACTGCACTTCAGATTAACTCTCTGGGCTTTTGTCTGGGTTTGGTTTGGCTTTTGATTTTTGCCACTGTGTAGATATAAAATGATATCTCACTCTTATTTGTAGGGACCCAAATACTTGAGTCAATAGCAATTGCTTCTCAGGGTGTGTATTAGCAACAAGGTGCAACCAAAAGCAGAGCCAGCACTTGAAGCTAGGCCTTGTCACGGGTTGCAGGAATCTCAAGCAGCGTTTTAACTGTTGCACAAAACACCATCTCCTGAATCCCAAGTTCTTTATGCATTCCACATGTTAATAGCCTGTAGTGGGTGGACATTGTTCCTGTCTTTCCCTTCTGTTGGTGACTATAGCTCCCATCACCATGCAGGAATCATTAATGTTGATGCCAGGAGAGCTATGCATGTTTTAAATTTGATAGTTTGTTGCCCCTTACTCACAAAGATATCATCTTGTATTTTGTTCTATTAAGTTTTAGGCTTTAACATTTCTAAGCTATTTACATTTGTGTATGATTTGAGGTTGGGACCCACATACACCTTTCTCTGTGCAGTGCACTATTTTGTCCCCCAAAGGCTCACTGCCCATTTCTTTCTCCATTGATTTATTCTACTCTCCTCTTCTCATCAGTGAGCTTGCCATACAGCTGCTGTCACCAAGCTCTCTACTCTGCCCTATTGGTTTCTTTGTTTCTGCTTGACAGAGAGAGTAGGTGCATAAAAACAGTTCTTTAGGTTGAATTTGCTCTAGAAAAATCAATAGGTGGAAGAGTGACAGAGAGGCCTTGGCAGCCCCAGAGGCTCCTAACAGAGAAGTGTCCCAGGTGCTGAATTCTATAGCACAAAATAGGGAAAAGAGACCCTCTGACGGCAAATTACATGTCAGGGCCTTTTTGTGGCATCAGCAACTAAAAATCCCATTGAGTTCAGAGCCATACTTCTGCTTGCTGGCAAGCACATGCATCATGCCTGGAGTTCTGCCTGCTTTGGGGTGTTCACAGACCCCTGGAACCCCCAGAGGACTTACACTGAGGGGAGACAGTCCATTCGGAGGAGCTTGTGCCCTCAACCTGAAGGTAGTGATGGTGATGGCCCCGGTAGATGAAAATTACGCAAAGTACCAGTAACAAATACAAATGTTCACTGATTGCCTATTATGCACCACATGCTTTATATCATGTGCTCATTCCATCCTCTAGTGAAATAGGGATCATTACTGTCACTCTGTAAATAAGGAAAATGAGTTTTTGAGTTGTTAGGAACTTGCTGTATTTGAATCCAGAGCTGCCTGCTTGCTACTCTTGGGTCTGTGAAATGACCCCCTCCGGTTGCCCCTCACTCCCCTGAATGGATGTGCTTTCATTTCAGCGATGTCAGATTCACCCTTAACCTCTGAATCCCCTGATGCTCCTGGCCCCTCTGGGGAGCCACCGGCAGATTCTGTCTATGTGGATGTTGAGCAGACTCCCACAGTTGTTCCTGACTCCACCCAGGCCCAGCCATCAGTTCTGGTTGATATCCCTGATTCATCTCCTATGCTGGAGCCTGAGCACCAGCCTGCAGCCCAGGAGCCACCAAAGCATAGGAAGGATAAGGTGAGACTTATCCTCTTTTTATTTACATATATCACTAGAGTTTTTTTTTTTTTTATCAGAGGCTCCTCACCCACTGGTTGAGTGGCCTCGGGTAAGCAATGTTACACTTCTGAGTGGCAGTTTCTTCATTTGTGAAATGATACTGCTAATACCCACCTCAGAGTGTTGTAAGAACAGAAATCCATGGTGTATGAAATTGGAGTGCTAGTCGGATGTGACAGTGCTATTTATTTGGACCAAAACTCTACTTGGTTCAATAGGTTGGATTGCAAATGGTTTCTTCATTTGTGCCCATTCTGCCAAAGTTTAGAATGTGCTTTGTCCAAGGTTGTACGGAGCAAAAAGTACATCTGTATGATTCTAAACAGGAACTTGGCTTGTCATCTTCAGTTAGCTGAGATTCTGGAAGGGGAGATGGACAAGCACCCAAAGCCACCACAGATCAAGGCTAGGGTTTACCTTTCTAAGCCCAGAATTCGCAGGCAAAATCCTGAGACATCAATGAACCTAGAAAGTTCTAAGGAATGGTCTGTCCAGGAAGGGTTGCAACAGAGAGAAGAGTGAGATGGATTGGTATTTTCTCAAGCTGCTTCCCACTCAACACGTGCACTGACCCTCGAAGACTTCTTTACCGGGATCTCTCCATCCACCTATGCCACTTTATGTTGGAACTCTCAGTTTCAATGTTTGTTGACCTCATAAAGCCATAAACCCTGCAGGTCAGAAAAGACCATAATGTTCTGATATCTCTTAACATCTGAACTTGGTGGAATATTTGGAATGTCATGGGCACCCAGAAAATGGTAAGAAGAATGAAACATGGTGGGTCTTGCATAACTAGCCCTCAGTGTATCAACCGTCTCCCATACTTTCTGTGCCATATTGGAATCCCTGCATCCCCTACCATCCCAGGACATATGTCACAGACATTTATTGTACCTTTTTCACATCAAGAATGAAGCTAAGAGGAACCACCTACATTATCTCACTCAGTGCTCAAACCGGTAGACAAGTATTACTGTCCTGAACTAAGGAAAATGAGACTCACAGAATTTGTACTAATTGCTTAATGCTTTGCAACCTAGGTCCGTATAAAGACAATGCCCTTTGTGCCAAACATCCGCAGTGTCAGACACAACATCTCACATCAGCTCAATAAAATTCACTGAAGGAATGAATGAGTTTATGAATGATGAATGAATTTACGAATGACGAATAAATTTTTAAATTTTCACTTATTGAAGTGATATAGAGAGCTGCTATTACAAACCTCCATCTTCTTCCCAGTGGAGATTTAAATGTTCTTTCCCTTGGTAAGTTGGTTGGTTACTAGCCTGTAGCCAAATGAGACCTGATTAGTAACCTATCCTTTCTGCCTTGCCAGGATTCCAGGAAACCCTCTCGGAGATCTACCAAGAAGAAAAAGAGAACTATAGCAGATGAATCTGCAGAAAACGTTATTGATTGGTGGTCCAAGTATTATGCCTCCCTGAAAGAAGCACAGAAGGTGGAGTCTCCCCTTGACGTGACCAGCAAGGGACGCTATTAGAAGTTGCAGCACCTTCTCCCACCCCAAATTTGATCCCTCATTGTAAATCCCACATCCTTAGGTCCTACTATGGTGTGGTTGTACTAATAACGGAAGGTAAAAAGTCAACATCAGGGATCTTGAATTGGCTCCCACCAACTGCCCACCCTCTGGTTGTAGTCATCAGTAGGATACAAAACTCATGACAAAGGTATTTAATACAGCATGATATCTAGAGGTCACTCCCTCAGTCACACTCAGGGAGGTCGAGCATGGGGAGAGAATTGAGGTACCAGTGATGGAGACTGCAGGTACATCTAGAGACACTCAGCTCATAGGGCCCCAGGTGTCCTGCAACATTCTAAATTTTGTGTGGGACTACTACTGTAAGGCAGAGATCTTGGCTCTAGTAAGTTTGCCAGAGCAAGGGTGGCAATTGGTGGGCATGGGACAGGACAGTGTTTGAGTTACAGAACTGGAGAACCAGCGCAGAGTGGGTCTGGAGGGTCAGACAAAAGCTCAGGCTGAGTTTGAAATATCTCATGGCCAACTAAAAAAGAAAGGAAAATTAGTCTGATGCTACTCTCAAATCTTCTGATTCTTTAGGAAGGGCTATAGTTCTGTCTAGGGCCATTTCACAGATGCTGTTGTATAATAAATAAACAAACCAAATGCTAGTCCCTGTCCCCACCATCCCCCCTTTCGATGCCATGGACATGAGCACTTACAGTAATTACTCACACATCTGAATACTCTACAACTCTTGGTGCCAACCCAGCATGCCAGGGTACAGCCTTAGGGATGGTGTTCCTGGGAGGTGGAATAACAGTGGGGATGGAGTTTGCTTTCTCCGTGGCTGAGAGTCCACACAGTCAACAAAGTCTGCAGCCTGGTGCACCTGCACCCCTGTTCTCTAAATCAAGGGATCCCCTGTATTTAGGTCCCAGATCTTTTTCAATGAGGCATTTGGGGGCATTCCTTGGATACTCTTTTTGAGATCTCTGAGATTGCCAAGAGCTAGGGTATTTGGGTCAGAACTATTTGCAGGCAGAAGTAATGAATTAGGCATAGCATTGCCAGTCATTTTCTCTCTTTTTTCAAAGGCAAAAGAAAGTAATCCCAAGGAGAAGAAAGACAAGGCAGGTAAGTAGCAGTTTGGAGGACAGGAGTGTGAGCATGTGGCTATTGCAACAAGAGCATCATACACTTGGAGGTATATGACAGTTCAATCCCTGCATTGTCTAAGTGCAGACACTCTAGGAGGATGACAACCTTGAAAAGGTCATGCAGCTATTTGAGCTTCCCTGAAATAAGTTCCCAACCCAGCTCAGCTGTGGAATTGGCCCTTTGGCTCATGTTCCTACATTCAAAGCCTTAATGTGGAAACAACAGCATAAAAATAGGATCATCCTAGGGTGACAAGCCACAACCAGTATGATAAATTTGCACAAAGTTGACTATGAAGACCTGGAATTGGGTTTCAAAACTCAGCTACAAGGGCTGGATGGATCTGATTTTGGCAGGAGCTTAAATGAAGAATTCCTGGGCTTTTCAGTGACCACACACATGATTCAAGCCAGTGGTAGGTCTTGGCCTAAATGCAGTGGGAACCGAAGTAGCCAATGCCGCTTGGGCTGCCGTTAACAGAAGTAGGGAAATCAGAGACAGGTCCATTTTTTCAGATTAGTCCTAATTAGTCCTTTTGATTCAAAGATCAACCCCATCTCATAGGCAGAATATCTTCATCTTTTCAGATAATGAAACAGAGGTAGAAAGAGGTGAAATAGCTTTTCTGTGGTCACACAGATAGAAAATAGCAAGTCAGAAGCTCTGCCTGTCCATTTCCCCCACCCTAGAGCCAGCTGCTGAAAAATTACTAAGTAATCTCATTAATGTGGCTTGGTGCAAGATTCTTAGCAACAGATAAATCTCAAGACACTAACAGATCTAACAAGAATGCAACTGAAAGTCAGTCTAAATCCTGGCTCTAGTCTTTGTCAGCTGTGTCAGTGAGAAAATTGCTTCTATCCTCTGTGCCTAGCTTGACGAGTTCATATATATACACCACACACACACACACGCACACACCACACACCACACACCACACATACACCAGAGCAAAGAAGAGAGAGCTTGGCTTTGCTCCTTTCCATCTCATCAGCCAAGAGAAATCTAACCATTTCTTCTAAATGTGAAATCAGGTGAGGTGGCAGTCGATATGGAAGATGGCCAGAAGAAGAAGAAAGACAAACTACTCAAGAAGAAGCCAAAAGAAGACGAAACCCCCAAGCTGGCAGTCTTGAAGGTGTGTGGACATGGGAGTCCCTGCAGGGGTGGGAAGCTCAGCAAAGGGCCTCTGCTCACTGTGCTTTCCTTGAACCACATTAATTTGCCATCACAATAATCATTGATGAAAAAAAACAAACTTTAACAAGGTATTAGCCCAAACAGTGAAACTTGTTTATTTTCTACTTTCTTCATCCTTCTATTGAAAAGGAGCATAACTTGAAATGTTCAGTTTAGATCTGGTGAGAACATTTACAATGTGCTAATTGCCCCTGGCTCACCTATTGGAGCATAACATAACATCATAAGACTAATTGATACTTAATTTATTTATCTTATGATATAGTTCCATAGGCTCTGGGATTCCCCTCCTCCTTCTTCAACCCCCCTCCCACGACTGATTTCCCCTATATTATTCTAATAGTATAGTCCTTCAAAAACAGTCGTAAGTCCATCATATTGCTAGTTAAGCGTATTTTGACATTGTAGGTATAGACAATGGCAGAGAGTCCAGCATCTTATTGTCAATATATGTTTAACAGTTTCTTTTGGAGTCCATATTTGATTCAGGAATAGAGATGCATACTGCAATATATCTTCACGTCTCAATATCATAGTGTCTATTGTACAGGTCTTCTAGATCATCAAACTAATTTTAACATGAGCTAAAGAGAATTTGCTAGAGGTGTTATCAATGGATATGAAAATTTTGGATGTGAAAATTACAAGCATTTAACCAATTGGGGTAATTTTGATTGGAAATTTGTCTAATTATAATGCCAAACATGAAAACCCAATTGTGTTTTTGCATTTCTGTGGAGTATATGTAAGTTTTCACTTGAAACACTTATTTCTGCATTATAATGAAAATACATATTTCTTTTTTAAAAAAAGGATTTCTTTATTTTTATTGGAAAGGCAGATTTACGGAGAGATGGAGATATAGAAAGATCTTCTGTTTACTGGTTCACTGCCCAAGTGCCTGCAATGGCCAGAGCTGAGCCAATCCAAAGCCAGGCACCTCCTCCAGGTCTCTCAGGCAGGTGCAGGGTCCCAAGGCTTTGGGCCAGCCTCCGATGTCCTCCCAGGCCACAGCAGAGAGCTGGATGGAAAGTGGAACATCTGGGATGTGAAACAGTGCCCACATAGGACCTTGGCACATTCAAGCCACCATATCAGACTTGAAAATAAATCTTTCATCACTTTATAGATACTAAAAATTAGATGCTTAATGAGCATTATTGATTTGAAGTTCTTCAGTTGTTAAAATATGCCTCTAGGCACCAATGGCATCAATTATCTGCAGAAAATTTCTCATATCTGTTCCAATGTAGCTAAAATAATTTGCTAGTACATTTTGTAGAATTTAAAGGCTTATCAAAGAAGTTTCATTACATTCAGAGTTGTGATCAGCTCCAGAAGTGTTGAGCCAATCCATGTTGCTTCTTTTGCTAAAGATAAATCAGTGGGGCCTAGTAGATTTCCTGCAGGTTGTAAAAGAAAGCCATTTGGGACCATGATGGTATTTCTCATTAAGTCAGTTCTGAGCCTCCCTTCCTCTTGGCACACTCTCCTCCATTTTCCCTAAAGATCTATGATGGTGATCTTGAGAGTGAATTCAACAATTTTGAAGACTGGGTGAAAACCTTTGAACTCTTCAGAGGCAAATCCATGGAAGACGACCATGGTCTGGATGGGGATCGAGTCATAGGGAAGTTCAAGGTAGGTTCCTGTATTCAACCCTGATATTTGGCTTGCCCTGTTCATAAATATCACCTAGGTTTCAGGTTCTGCTGATGATCTGGTAAGGCAAGATGTGTGCGTGGAAACTCCTTGACTCAAGATCCTCTGTAGAACCCCACTAAGCTCTGCCCCAGAGACGTCTTGACTTGTGACCAGTGAGTTGAAATACAGTCTGAGGGGATATAAAGAGGCAGAGTCCTTACGTGAAAGTTCCACTGAGCTTTACTCTGCTCTTCACTCCTGACACATAAAATACATATGCAAATCTACTCACCGGATGATTAAGTTCATCAACACACACACTTCAGTTAGCAGATACACAGCATCTGCATCACCAAGTAACAGCTTGTTTCTACTATAAACCTAGGGCATGCCAGGTTGTTTATATGCAGCATGGCATGTTGGAAATAGCATGGGTGTGGAAGTGTGCCATTCTAATTCTGACTAGCTGCATGATCTAGAATGATGCCCTTCGCCTCAGTTCCTGCATCTGGAAATAGGAGTATCAGGACTGAGCGAGAAGATGGAGGAAGACCTGGCTCAGGGCCCCAAACAGACACTGGCAGTCCCTTCTATGTCCCTCCTATGACGGTCCTATGAGAAGGGTGTTAGTGCACCAGACCCAATTCACCGGTGTACCACCCAGGAGCTCAGGGGCAGACAGCTCACAGGAACCTCCCAGGATACCACTGGGCCAGGATATTAACCGACCCAGCTCCTGCCAATTCCCAGGCTCTGCTCGCTTTCCCTGAAGTACATTGTCTGTGGTTTTGTGGGATATGACTGCCCCCCTCACAATGTGTGGGAGTGCTCTTCGGTTTCAGGGCTCCTTCTGTATCTACAAAAGCCCTGAGGACTCCGCCTCTGAGGACAGCGGACTTCTGAGAATCCAGCAAGGAATTCCACCCAACCACCCTGTCAACGTGCTGATTCGGGTGTACATTGTGGCGGTGAGTCAGCCTTGTTTGCTCAGAGGGGCTCTATGAGTTTGCTGCCACTGCTGTAACAAAACAGTCAGGCCTGATGACTTCACTTTACTATTGTAGTTAAGGATGCTCTCCATGCATGAGCAAGCTGCTTCAGGGCTGCTTTCTGCTGGGGCCTCTCTTGCTGGTTTGTAGACAGCTTGCCTTCTTATTGTCCCCTTTCAAGGCCTGTTCATGGGTCCCAGGCAGAGGGAAAGAGCAGTGCAATGACACTTCCTCTCTTCCTAAATAAGGGCATTGGCCCTAACGGATTCAGCCCACATAATCTTAATCACCTTCCTCAAGATGCATATTCAAATACAGTCACGTAGAAGGTTAAATCTTCCAATGAAATTGGGAGCACACATTTCAGTCAGTGCAGGAGCTTTCATGGGTAGCATGGATAATCCCTGGCACTTAACCCTGGAAAAATGCTTGCAGACCCCCAGGACTTTTCTGACTAGCTTCCTTTGCTCTCTGGGGTTGCCTGCTGGGAGGACAGGAAAGCAGAAAGGATAGAGACAGAGCCAGGCATACCAAAACAGCCAACACTGCCAAAGCTTCCCATCCATGGCTGTGCCTCCCCCTTTGCCATCAGAAACTTCATTTTACTTGAATTTCTCTCCAAGGAAAATACTGTCTCCTGCAGGCTCTCCTGGTGTTTTTTGTTGTTGTTGTTTTGTTTTGTTTTGTTTTGTTTTAATAATCCAGTGCACAAGACCTTAATTTTTAGATTTCTTGGACTGATTACAAGGAAGTTCAGGGCGCTGAACCTGACACTCAATGAAAGCAGCTGATGGAATCTGGTGGTTCCTGGGTTTAGTTTCATCTCCCGATCTTAGACTTGATTCTGATAATTTTGTTTGATTACAGTCATCTTATTTCTGTTAACATATTGTTTATGTTCCTTATATCCTCTCTAAGAGACATAACTGAAGACCAGGCTTCCTTCATCATCCTCAGTTGTCATCCATACAATTGCAGCTGCCAGGGGTGTTACGTGGACGGCACCTGTCCTCAGGGATAAGAAGGGCTTGTCAAGGACCACAGGTGGTGCTGGGTAGTCTATAACAGACACGGGCACAGGCATCCGGGGACGGTTCAGGGTAGTCTATAACAGACACGGGCACAGGCATCCGGGGACGGTTCAGGGTAGTCTATAACAGACACGGGCACAGGCATCTGGGGACAGTTCAGAGAAGCCTTTTCAAAACTTTGTTCTAAAAGTTGCTGGCATCTTGGGAGATGATTAACATACATTCCTGAGGAATCAGACCATGTGTCCCATTATATTTGAGAAACAGTACCCGTAGCAATTCACTTTCCTTCCCCAGCTCCAGAAAGTCACAAAGCTCTTTCACACATTCAGGACCTTATGAATTCCAGAAGCAGAGAACCTATTTAATGGTTACATTTTAACAGTGTTTGCTAAACTGACTGCCACACACCTTTCTTCCCCCAGCAAAAAATCCTGCAGAATTAAGGTTCTGCAAGACACAACTTGGGGCAGGGGGGGCGTCCAGAAATATCCAGTCTGAATAGTGAAAAGGAAGGAGAGGGATTTCTGTGGATTCCAGAGATCAGAGAAGGATGTATTCCTGTGGTCATTTACACACCCAGCAAGTATTTACTGCTCACCTTTCATGTGTACAATACCATTCACACACAGGGCAAGCACGCAGATTTAGGGTCTTACTCAGGAGGCAGCAAGGGAGACGGGGCTGGTGCTGGTGTTATAGGACAAAAATGACTCGAATAGAGTCGGAAAGAGGTGCCGTTGACTGGCAGGGGTAGCCCAGGTTCATGGCAGCTTTGACACTTCCAGTGCTCCTGATTATGTGTGATTATGTGGAGCCGATTTTACTAAGTTAATTAACAGAGTAATTCTTAAACCTTTTAACCATATAAAACACTAAAAGCTTAAAAACTACTAAAATCAATAAAAATAAAGTTGCCCCACCTGTATTTTTTCTTGCTTAACAAGATATCTTGGAAAAATTTCCAGATTACTGCACACAGATTTTCATTTTTAAAAGATTTGTTTTTATTTGAAAGGCAAAGTTACAGAAAGAGATGGAGACATGCATACATGCACACAGAGAGAGAGAGAGTGAGAGAGAGGTTCTACCCATTGATTCACTCCCCAGATGGCTGCAAAGACTACAGCAGAGCTGATCTGAAGCCAGGAGCCAGGAGCCTCTTCTGGGTATCCCACACAGGTACTAGGTCCCAATGCTTTGGGCCGTCTTCTGCTGCTTTCCAAGGCCACAAGCAGAGAGTTGAATGGAAAGTGGAGCAGCTGGGACTTGAAGCAACACACATATGGGATGCTGGCGCCGCAGGTGGAGGCTTAGCTTGCTACAATGTGTTCTTCATTGAATGTAATATATTTTATTCCAACCAATATTAAAAAGACCATGTTCTACCTCATAGATGCAAACTAGTAAACCAGTCAGACAGTGCCCTGGCTCCTGCTGTCATAGAGAAGGATACTTGTTGGAAATAATGTGGGGGTAAGAAAGATATCAAATGAACTAGACAACACCTCTACAGACAAGGGGTTGTTGCAGAGAATTAAAACTGAGTGATGGGGCCCAGCACGGTAGCCTAGCGGCTAAAGTCCTTGCCTTGAGCCTTCCAGGATCCCATATGGGCACCAGTTCTAATCCTGACAGTCCCACTTCCCATCCAGTTCTCTGCTTGTGGCCTGGGAAAGCAGCAGAAGATGGCCTTGGGACCCTGCACCCATGCAGGAGACCCAGAAGAGACTCTGGGCTCCTTACTTTGAATCAACTCAGCTCCAGCCATTGTGGCTGCTTGGGGAATGAATCAAGAGACAAGGAATCTTCCTCTCTGTCTCTCTTCCTCTCTATATATCTGACTTTCCAATAAAAATAAAATAAATCTTTAAATAACTGGGTGATGAGAAGATGCAGTTGGGGAAGACATACTTAGCCTTGTGTTTCTCCGTAATTGATTGACGAATAGGTTGATGATGTCAGCTTTCATCACTGCAGCTCCTCCACACTGCTCCTCACCAGTGTGAATCCTGACCTTTCCCCAGTGCTTACTTTTGCCAGTTTTACGAGCCAGTTAGTTTGAGATCAGACTTCTTTTCCAGTAACAGATCATCACTCAGAAAAACTGAAAGGGTCATGGATTCAGAGTCAGCTAGCTGGGAAAGATGTTCTTGGGTCTGCTGTGTGATTTTACGGATAGCACTCAGAGAGACAGTTTGACTCCACCAAGGGCATACGGCACTAGAACCAGACCTAGAACTCAAGTGTATGCGCTGCCTGGTGGCCCAGCTCATTCCTCATTACTCAGTGCCAAGCGTTGCTTTCCACTGGAGAGAGGACTCCACAGACAAAGTTGAATTCCAGCAACATCAATCACTTTCTGTTCACAGCAAAATGGAGGTGTTAGAGTAGTTATTCCTTTGTTTTGTTTTGTTTTCAGGATTTATTTATTTACCTGAAAGAAGGAGTTAGAGAATGGGAGAGAGAGAGAGAGAGAGAGAGAGAGAAAGAATTAGTTTTCCATTCCCTGGTTTATAACTTCAGTGGCCACAAGTGCCAGGGCTGGCATCAGGAGCCAGGAGCTTTCATCTGGGTCTTCCACAGGGATGGCAGGGATTCAGGTTAAAGAAGTGATTCTTAATTTTGGTTGTACACTGGAATCTTCTAGAGAGCTTTTCAAAATACTGAAGCCCAGGGCCCATGAAATCAGCATATCTGGCAACACTCAGCTAGTCCCAGTTGTGAGCCCCCGGACAAAAAAAAAATTTTTTTTTCCTCCCCAGGCATTTAATCTTAGCCCAGCTGATCCAGATGGCAAGTCAGATCCCTACATTGTACTCAAGCTTGGCAAAACAGAAATCAAAGACCGGGACAAATACATCCCCAAACAACTCAACCCAGTGTTTGGAAGGTCAGTGGCCAGTGTGCTGTCCTTTCTGCATGTGTTCCTGCTGTGTTTCCTTGGAAGTAGGGCAGTGACAAGATCCTGAGTGGGTCTCTTTAGTGTAATAGTTTCAGGAAATTAAATACTGTATTCTGCTCTCAGCTGCAATCAACCAAACCTCTATTTGGACAGAAGAGTGGTACACTTTCCACAAGACCCTCAGGAATTTGTTGGTGTACGGTGGTCTTCACTCAGATTTTTATAACTGTTTCATGGATGTTAAATTTAGGCGGTACCTCAAGGTGTCATTGGATTGAGTCTCCTGCTTTTGTACAAGGTGACTGGAGGTCAAAGAGTTTAGGGACCTCATTCAAGCTCATAATTGAAAGAGAAGGAACCAGATTCTTGTTTCCTACCAAAGGAATTTTTTTTCTAGCATTTGATTTTGCCCCTCAGTTGGAATGGTGCCTCGGCACAAAATATTGAACTGTATCCCTGAGTTTTGCTTAGTTTTCCTGAAAGGTGTTAAAACCCCACTGAATTCATCACTGTATAAGTGGACTAGATGCAGGAATTTCCAAGTTCACAACAACCTGGCCCATGCTCATTGGTCTTACAGTGGGCCCCTTTAGAAGACTAAGTGTGGGAAGAACCTAGTATAATGTCTGTGCTAACATACAGAGCTCAAGACACATCAGCTTCTTTCCTCTCTGTCTTGGTGATCCTTACAGTGGTGGTACATCATAAGTTTATTTAATTCTTTTTTTTCCTGAATAACTTAGGAACAAGGATGAAATCTTTATTAACTTCATTTAAATTCATTTGCACATCTGTGATCATCTGGGCCCTCTGACGTTTGATCAGCACTAGGCTTTTACATTTTACTGCTGCTGAGGAAATGAGGCAATAAATGATCTTGCCTGCCCGGATTAATGAGAGTGATTTAAACGACTGTGCCAGCAAAGCTTACCCTTGTTTCCCTGATCCAGAGACGACCTTTACAGCTATTTGCTGTTTATGTAGATAGTGTGTTATTCTGCCAAGTGCTGGCTGGTCACTTTTTATTAGCTATGTTCACCACAGTGTCATGCATCAGACTGATGTTATTATGCCCATTATAAGACCGTAGCAAGCAAGCAAGAGAAGAAGGTGAGAATTATTCCCTCTTGCCTCCAGCTTTGCAGGGCTTCATCCAGAAGCCTCTAAGTGTGGATGCTTTGTAGAATATGTGTTTAATTGTTACTTTGAGATGAAAGTTATTGGCTTAGTCTGACAGTGGTCCAACAGAGAGCATGGAGGGTTCTTGTGCCAACAGTGGTCTAAGGAATCCCTTCTCACAAATTCACCACCTTGGTATTCACATGTAGATGTCAGAATCCTCATCCTCTGGTGCTCTGGTACCTTACCTTGCTTTCTTTCCTCCATGGCCTTTGATGTGGATTGATTTGTCTGTGTATTTATTGGGCATCTTCCATTTCCCTACTAGGTTGTAAGATCTCTTTGATCTCAGAATCTAAAACACAGTCTGATACACAGTAACTGCCTTCATAGTATTTGTGAAAGGCATGAATGCGTAGTACAGAAGAACTTCATCACCTGCCAATGGGATTTGCTGAGATGCTGCCACTCGGCCATGTCTAAAGTGGTGCGTGTCTGTGGACTTAGGCAGTTCCCTTCAGCTCTCATGGTCCCACAGGATGTTTTCCATTGTCTCTGCTGCCAAGATACAGAGAACATGGAGCGCAATGAGCTCTCCAGGAACTGGTGTGTGGATTGAGAAAGCAGCTCTCCTACTCCCCTGCCTCATTCACTGCTTCAGGTCTTGCCCTTGCGGGGCTCTCAACCGTGGCATAGCCTCCTTTTTCTGGTTGATCTGCAGAACTTACTTTCTCACAATCGCAGAGAAGCTACTATTGCCTGTGTCTGTTTTTTCAATTTGCATAAATATTGATATAAAATCAAATCAATGAGTCCCTCAGTGCATTTTCTATTGCTATCATAAAATACCTGAGACAGGGTAATGTATAAAGGAAAGGAGGTTACATTGATTTATGATATGAAAGTTAAGAAGTTCTAGTGCATGGCTTGGCTTCAGGGGAGGGCCTTCTTGTTTCATCATCCTGTGGCAGAGGGTATCACATGGGGGGTCAGAATGAATATACTGTCTCAGGTGTCATTTCCTTTCCTTATAAATCCACTAATGTCATCAGAGTCCCCACTCCCTGGACCTCATCTCATTCTAATTGTTTCCCAAAGGAGGCCCCACCTCCAAATACAACATCTGACCTTTGGATTAAGTTCACAACACATGAAATTTTGGAGGACACAGTGGGTAAGCATGATTGAGTGTGGCAAATCCCATGAAAACGCTAGGCAGACACATCACCATATTTGGCATCAGATTGGAGAAATAAACAAGGCTGTTGTAGAAAGACTCACACAGAGAGTCTGGAAAGAGAACATGATTCAGCAGGAGCTGTGCAGTATGACCATTGTTCTGCCACTGAGACAGAATGAAGTTGTGTGTGCGTGTGTGTGTGTGTGTGTGTGAGAGAGAGAGAGACTAATGGGTGTGTGTGTGTGAGAGAGAGAGAGAGACTAATGGGGGGGGGTGTGTGTGTGTGTAAGATTTTCCTGGGGTGCTTTATCAAAGTTTCTGGAGACTAAAAGTAGGATATTGGCAAGTGAGTTCAATTCCATGGCTAACTTTTAGCTTCTGTTGGTATTTTTTTTTTTTAAAGATTTAGTTTTATTTGAAAGGCAGATTTTACAGAAAAAAAAGAAACAGAAAGAGAGAGGGATCTTTTATGCCTTAATTCACTCCCCAAATGGCTGCAAGTCTGGAGCTAAGGCTCTGGGGCTTCTTCTGGGTCTCCCACATGGAACCAGGGGCCCAAGGACATGAAGGCCCAAGGACCATCCTCTGCTGCTGTCCCAGGCCATTAACAGGAAGCTGGGTGGGAAGTGAAGCATACAGGACACAAACTGCTGCCTATATTGAATACCATTGCCTCAGGTGAGAACTAATCAGCTAAGTCACCATGCTGCCTCTGAGATCCTTAGTGCTCCTTGGAGTCTAGGTGCATGGATACAATCTAGGACTTTCTCTTCACAAGGTCTTCTCTCTGTGATTAACTGGGTCAAGTTCCTCCTCTTATAAAGACATCAATCCTGTTGGATTGGTGCCCACCATAATGGTCCAATTTTAACTTGATTTCCCCCATAAAGACCTTGTTTTCAAAAACAGACTGATTCTGAGGCACTAGAGCTGAGAAATTGAGCCATTTCCCGTGTGCCACCTGGAAACTTAGGCAGGCACAGAGTTTGTAACACAAGACAGAATTTATTCTTCCCCAGGAGACTCTTGCTTTGCTTTGAAGGTCTTCTATTTAGTGGAGGAAACTCATACAATAGATTAATTAGAATCTCCTTGGTTTAAAGACATCTGGTTGGGCTAGCACCATAGCATACCAGATTAAGCCTCCGCCTGCAGCACCAACATCCTATATGGCTTGTGGTTAGAGTTCTAACTGTTAGCTTTCTCAATCTAGCTAGGAAAGTACATGTGGGAAAGCAGCAGAAGATGGCCCAAGTGCCTGGGCCCCTGTACCCACATGGGAGACCCAGAAGAAGTTCCTGGCTTTGAGCCAACCCAGCACCAGCTATTGCAGCCATTTGAGGAGTGAACCAATAGATGCAAGGTCTCTCTCTCTGTCTCCCTTCTCTCTCTGTAACTCTGCCTTTTGAAGAAAATAAACTAAATCTTTAAATACAAAGTCATTTGGTGGTAGACGATAACCATGGATACACCTTTGTTAGTACGTAAGTGAATAACTAAGGATTACAGTATAGCCAAGTGGACACACACAATCATCACCACCACCATACTGTGAGGTGTTTGCAAGGTTCTATTCTTTCCAATCAGACAGACGTGTGCCAGATGCTAGGCAGGAGGTGGTAAAAGGTTGATCTGTGATCCTATTTTCAATGAATACCCTCAAGAAGAAATTAGGCCCAATCCAAGAATGAGATCCTGTGTGTGATGTATGTTACAATAGAAAAGTGCATGGCCCTTGGGGTCTGCAAAACTGGAGAATATCATGTGTTTTAAATCAAATGTTAATGTCAGAAGGGCTATAGATCGTCAGCCAGGAGAGTGCTACTTATTTGCATGCAAGTCCTAGCTGCAGTTATCTCCTCACTTTCTTACTTCCCGCATCCCCAGCCCCAAGCCAGACACATGTCCTCTTTGACACCCTCCCTATCATGCTGCCTGAACACCTGCCATCTCATTTCAACATTTTCTTATCTGTCTTTTCCACTAAAATGAATTGTTTTACTTATCCTGTAATCCACAGTGTCTGGCACACAGTAGATATAGAAAAAGGTTAAATGAATAAATTAAAGAAAGAATGAAAGGTCAAAAGGCCAATGCGATAGCTTGGCTGTGAGGCTTAGAGGCCCTGTGTACCTTCCTTCACCAACTCTGTCTTTGTACCACAATGCATTGTCTTTCTTGACAAAACTGTCACCTCTGGAGATAGTATCTCAAAGACACACAAACTGGTGCACATTTCTCCGGGTGTACATCCTCCCTGGGTAACTTCGAGTCCAACCTGGTAGGGTATTTTGCTAATTCTTTGATGCAGCTCCAGTTAAAATTCAGATGAGGTTCATCTGTGAGCATAGCTTGGGAAGAAAGACTGTAGCAACCAAACCTTCTGTTATGGCTACCAGGGGCAGACAAACATTCATCAAGTCCTTCCTGGATGGAATTTCCCATGCAGACATCAGGCGCAGAATTTCAGGCGCAGTTAAGAATCCAAACCTTAACACACTATACTTTCTAGTGGAAGGCACATGGGATTTCTTGCCTGTACAGCCACATGCCTGGCCTGTTAGAGTGACTTCAGTCAGTTACAACCCCTGATGCTGTGGAGTGTCCCTGCTTTAATTTCTCTGGGAAAGGTGAGTTAACTCTGAAATGTGCTGGGATTATGGCCATTGCCACATTGGAGAGTAAGTATCAGAATTTAGTGGCTCTGCATGTGAACACACAGAGAAACAGTGGGCCAATTGCTCTCCCTCTGTGCTGCATCCTGGGCCCTCTTTTCCAACCAACTCCCTGTCCTAGAAGGACCAGAGTTCAGCACAGCTGGAGAAAAACTGCAGCTCTGTGTTTTCATGATTTTTCATCTTGAATCAAGTTTTCATCTCAGAGAAATTCACCTGATGTTCCTTTATGAAGCAATAATGAAAGGGAAAGAGAAAGGCATTTTACTGGGCACCAGTTGAAAGTAAGGCATGTTGTTTTTGGAGAGGCAGAGAGATGTGAAACAAGAAAGAGAAAGGGACAGAGAGACGGAGAAAGAAAGAAGACAATTTTCCTCATTTATGCATAATGATGTTTAAAAAGTTAAATAACTTTTGAAGGCTTTTCAATTGGAAAATTGCACACTAAAAACCAAGGTTGAAAATCCATCCTGTTTGAGACCAAAACTCCTTAGCTGAAGGTATCACCCACAGATAGGGAGAGTATTGACTACTGAAAACTGACTAAGGCATTAAAGGACAATTGGAAACTGACAAAATTGGTAGTATCTCATTGACAAATTATCTGCCAAGTATTAACTGAATTGATGATCACTTAGTAAGTTTAGGGAAGCTGGGGAAAAGTTCCCTGGGATCCCAAGAGTTGTCGACACTAAAGCCTCTGTTTGGACTGCAGGTCATTTGAAATCCAGGCCACATTCCCAAAGGATTCCCTGCTCTCCATCTTGATCTATGACCATGATATCATTGGAACAGACGACCTCATTGGCGAGACCAAGATCGACCTGGAGAACCGCTTCTACAGCAAACACCGGGCCATCTGTGGCTTGCAGAGCCAGTATGAAATGTGAGTCCTCCCTTCCATTAGGCCTCTGGAGTCCACCTCCTGATTGTCCATCTCCAGGAAGGCTGGACCAGGATCAGTTTTCATATGTCAAATGGGCTCTATCCATGTCTGCAGGGCTGTTTGGGGTAAATTCAACCTGTGCTCTGAAAAATTGTTAGGACTGGGAAGTCAGTGCCAGTGTAGAGGCCAAGGCAGATTCTTCAGGAGTCTGAGTTGTAATGCGTTCAATCTACCAACTGCGTCTAATGAGCAGCTTCCCTACTGGGGAATGATACCGAAGGTATGATCGATATCATTCAGAAGCCACGGGCCCAGCTAATTATTGCTTATATTCATGCATGTCCTTGGCAATCAAGTCATTACACAGGGGCTCTCACTGAGTCCTCTCGAAGACTTATTATTATCCCCATTTTACAAATGAAGGAAGAATCGGCCCACATCTCATGTGCTCAACGATTTTGAACTGTTTCCTTTTAAAATACAGACAGCTTTATTGTTTGAAAACCACGTTGTATCTGATATCTTAAGGGGGGAAGATGAAATGTTTCTTTCAGAAACATGTAAAAGCACTCATTTGATACAGCATAAAAAATGTTTCCTAGATATGCGAGAACATATATTCATGGTAGAAAATGTAGACAATATGCCAAGTACGAAATAATACCTCTCATGAACATCCAAATGTCTCTTGGGAAGGATTGCGGTGGTCTCACTGACGGGGACTGAGTGTTTATACCCTCCATAACCCACCTGTCAATCACACCTTATGGCCTGCTGTTCCAGAGGCATAGAGGGCCAGATCAGTGTCTCCATGCCTTCCATGCCCTCCGTGCCAAGTCCCAAAGGGAATTCCACTCAGAGAGCAATTTAGCTCTTCTCCCAGGGAGATCAGGACAGGAGACCACAGCAAATGCGGTGCATCCTTTGTTCTGAAACCCCTAAGAATGAATCTTCCAGAGAGTGGAACAGTTTCATTCAGGAGGGTGTCATCTGCATTCACTGTAAGATGTTTTCAAACCAAGACAAAAGCACCCTAGTTTGGGGGAAGTGTGTGTGTGTGTGTGTGTGTGTGTGTGTGTGTGTGTGTGTGTGTGTTTCTTTGGCTGGGCTTGGGCACCCTTCTGTGACACAAGGTAGGAAACCTTCCCTATGGTTCTATTGCTAAAGCCACACTTATGTTTTCTTAAATGATGGGTCCAGTGACCCAAACAGCAAAGATATCCAAGCTTATCTTGGTCATGAGGGAGCACCTAATTGCACATTGATTCGTTTCTGTTTTTCTTTTCTCTCTCTCTCTCTTTTTAACCAGAAATCTTGTTTCAACTACCGTAAATGGAAGGATGTAGAAACTGAGTAGTAGGAAATTCACCAGGAAAATACAAACGAAGGCTTTCTGCCTGTGATGTGACTTTGACAGAGAAGGGGTGGAGGAAAAGCAGAGACATGGACAGGATAAGCTGGGCTGTTCTCTGAGAGTCAGTAGCAGCCTCATGTCTGTTTCCCAACAAATAACAAATCAAGATGACCTGCAAGGAAGTCTGTGAGAATGGAGAGCAGACAGGTTATCACAGAGGATTTGAGAAGAGAGAAATAAGACAAATGGTTTATACATACAGGTTTTTCTTTTAGGAGTGATGAATCCTTTTTGGAACTAGAGGAAATAGTTGCATATTATTGTGAATGTACTTCAAGACCTCCAAATTCATCAATTATAAAATGGCTCATTTTGTGTTATGTGAATTTTATTTCCAAACGTGATTTTAAAGAAAAGCACATAACTTTAAAACACTCAAACTGGAACAGGTGCAGCAGCGATGATGCTACTTGAGATGCCCAAATCCCACATGGGAGTGTCTGAGTTCAAGTCTCAACTCGACTTCCGGTCCAACTTCTTGCTAGCGGACACCTTGGAAAGACCAAGTGATGATTCAAGTACTTGTCTTCCACCCAGGAAACCCAAAGTGTGTCGTTGGCTCTTGGCTTCAACCTGAGCGCAGTCCCAGTTATTGCAGGCATTTGGAGGGTGAAGTAGCAGATGAGGTTCTCAGTCTGTCTGTCTCTCTCTATGTCTCTGCCTTTCAAATAAATAAAACACCGATTCTTTACTTGTAAAAACAATGTGTCAAGCTACTCATAAATCCTACCCCACATGCAAACTCTATGTGCACAAATGTGTTTGGGCATAAAAGAGAAAACGAAATGATAGCACCATTGGTGAGCATATAGAATGGCAGGGAAGTATGAAAGACACTGCTCAGACTAAACTTGAGTGACCCTTTTCATTGGCTCTCCAAACTTGTCTCCGAAGGGAGACCAGCCTCACCCTTTCTGACCTTCCCTCACGTTTCAGAGAAGGATACAATGCCTGGAGAGACACATCGAAACCCACGGAAATTCTCACCAAACTCTGCAAAGACAACAAGCTGGATGGACCCTACTTTCGCCCTGGGGAAATACAGATAGGAAACAAGGTCTTTCCTGGGAAAACAGCCTTCACTGAAGAGGACACTGGTAACTCCTTGCAGCACACTCTGCTGATGTCGTCCTTCTGGGAAGCTTGATTCCAGCTGTGTCTATGATGAGGAGTCTGTGGCTCATCTTCTATAAAAGCAATGCACCATGATTGGGTTGGATGATATGGTGATGTAGGAAGGATAATGAAAATGAGAATCACTTCTAATTCTCACATTCATGCGGATGAATTTCACTGCAATCTGTGTATGTGTGTGTGTGTGTATACCAGTGCACACATATGTATATGATGTGTTGCTTTTTAAAAGAATCACAAATGTGTCACTTACACTTTTGTAACCTGTCTTTTCTATTTTTAGTAGATTATGATAATTCTTTGTGCTTCTGAGTAACTGCTGCTAATATTCCATTTGGGACTATGCCATCTATTTATATTGCACAATTAACGCAACAATGAACTCCTTATACATATATTTGCACACTTCTGACATTTCTATGGTTGAACTCATAAAAGGAAAGTTATTGCATCAGAAAATAAGAGTCATAAAATGAATATTTAGTCTGTGACACAAGTAACTGGATATAACTCCAATAATCCCATAAATATTTATATCAACAACTCTACCGTCATAATGCCCAAAATGGATTTTCCACATGAGAACCACAGGACCTATCACAAGGATCCAAAAGAGGCATCTGCCTTTTTAGGATGAGAAAAAAAGCCACTTCACATGAATGAAGCAGAATGCAAATGTTATCATGCCCACATATTCCATGTTTAAACATTTCCTGTAACTAGTGAGGAACTTTTGGTGCAAACAGCCCAGTGACAGGCAGGGAACAAGATGCTTGAAACCATACTGCCCACCACCAGTTTGAGACAGGATTCCTTTTGACCTTATACTTTCAATTCCAACAACCTCCTTTTCACTCCCTGAATGGCTGCAACAGCTGGAGCTAAACCAATCCAAAACCAGGAGCCCAGAGCCTCTTCTGGGTCTTCCATGCAGGTGCAGGGTCCCAAGGCTTTGGGCCATCCTCGACTGCTTTCCCAGGCCGCAAGCAGGAAGCTGGAAGGGAAGTGGGGCTGCTGGGATTAGAACTGGCACCCATATGGGATCCCAGAATGTGCAAGGCGAGGACTTTAGCTGCTAGGTTGCTAGGCCAGGTCCAAACAATTATGTTTTTGACACTTAAAAATATTAAATTACATTCCTAAGATGAGTTCCTGACTGATTAAACTTCATAATGAGGATTTTGTTTACTGATTGCTTGTTTATCCCAATCAGCCCCTTCTGATTATAATTATTGCTGTTGGGAGATTTCTTTGTGCCCCCAGTTGCACCCTGAAGCCAAGTTTGATTTTCTTGTATCAATTGGGACTACTCTAACCTCGGCCAAGATGATATTCTTTAATGCTTTTTGCCTCACTCTGGACTCTGAATGCCAGCATGTCTTTATTTTGCTGTTTGTTTTTAATATGAATGACTTTATTTGGTAGAGTAACAGAGCAGGGATGCCTTCCTATGAGCAAGTGCTGGTAGGAGGGAGAGCCCAGCAAAAATGTGGAGACAGAAGACATCGATAAAGCCCAGTGCGGTAGCCTAGTGGCTAAAGTCCTTGCCTTGCATATTTGGGATCCCATATGGGTGCCAGTTCTAATCCCGGCAGATTTCCCATCCAGCTTCTTAGTAGTGGCCTGGGAAAGCAGTTGAGGACGGCCCAAAGCCTTGGGACCCTGCACCTGCATGGAAGACCCAGAAGAGGCTCTGGACTCCTGGCTTCAGACTGGCTTAGCTCCTGCCATTGTGGCCACTTGGGGAGTGAATCATCAGATGGAAGATCTTCCTCTCTGTCTTTTCTCTCTCTGTATATCTGACTTTCCAATAAAAATAAATCTTTAAAAAAATGACATTGATAAACAGTGTGTCCATATCACCACCTTTCTTTAGGCCTCTGATTCCTCAGACTCTCTCACCCTGTGATTGCAGCAGGCAGTTCCATGCCTTCAAAACAAACAAAAATGGCCCTCTTCACGACTGTAAAGCCAAGATTTTAATGCATATAGCACCGTTAGAATCTGATTTAGGAGGTGTATTGTGCCCCCACTGACTCACTCCTGGCTTCTCCTGCAATCCATCTTGTTTTCCTCTCTTAAGTTTCCATTCTGTTACATCATCCCTCCACTATACCTCCACTTCTTCCCATATCTGTTTCTGTTTTGCTGACTTTTATCACCTTCATATGCAAATGAAGCTTAGTGTTTAAAATGCACCTGACAGTCCTCACTGTCTCCTTGGTGAACCACACACCCGACAACACTCTTTGTCTGTATTTCTTGCAGATGAGACAGTGGAGTCCTATGAGCACCTGGCCCTCAAGGTTTTACATTCTTGGCAGGAAATCCCAGAGGTTGGATGTAGGCTGGTTCCTGAGCACATAGAAACTCGGCCTCTCTATCACAAAGACAAGCCAGGAATGGAGCAGGTAGTGGGTGAAACATTGTCATTGTCCCTTAAAGTTAATCCTGTATGCCCTAGGGTAACGGATTCATCCAGGGACAATTTTCATTTCTCCAAGGGATCAGCACATCTTTGGTTGTCCCTGGGGTGTGGGTTGCTACTGGCATCAAAACACTTGCCCTGTGACTTGGGTATCAATGGTACCTTCATTCACTCTTAAAATGGTCCCAATTTGGATAAACAATCCTATGATCATGCTAAATAGGTGAGATCGTTTATGTAAGAGTTTAGTAGATATAAGGTTTTTATTCAAATTCATCTTCTCTTTCCTTCTGACTCCCAACCCAGATTTCTAATCACTTATTTTCCACAGTTTATTCTTGCCAGTTCTGCAGAATAAGCCACCAACTACTGCTTCTCTGGGGAAAGTGTGTAGTCATGTGTGTGAGACAGACACCTGGGCACACCTGATGGGTTTTGAAGTTTCTCAAGTCTCAGAATTCCATCAAAAGAGTTTGATAAGGCATTCAAAAGAGATTGTCTTCTTGACATTTCTAAGCCTTCATTTCTTTATGTGCATAATAAAAGAGCAGCTGGAATGAGCATTGATGAAATAATGGATGTTAAAGAATAATGGAAGCAATAAAGTGTGATACTCGTGACAGACAATACTGCCACTTTAAAAATTTTTTATTCCTTAAGAATTTGTAGAAAGAGTAGGGTTTCTAGAATGACCAGACAAGGGTATTGAATGCATACTGTGTTGTATATTGTTTGTGTAAATGAGGGTGAGAGGTGTTTTTGCCGGCCAATAGAACTAACATCCACCCCGTAGGGATAATGCAGTAGCTGTAAGTGCTCAGTGAAGGTTTACTTAAATGGTTTGACTAAATACAGATAAAAATCAAAGTTCTTTGTAAGTAAATATCTTATATATGTGTAAAGGTACCAAGGTATATTAAATATTCATTTTTAGTAGATGGGTCCTTAAAAACAGTGAGTGATTAATTTTGCATGTTCTCGTTCACACCCTAACTCTCTCAAAGCTCAAAGTCTTCTTGTCTTCTTTGTTAACAAGGGCCGCCTACAGATGTGGGTGGACATGTTTCCCAAGGACATGCCTCAACCTGGACCTCCTGTTGACATTTCACCAAGGAAACCCAAAGGGTGAGCCAACTGCTTGCTGTATTTAGTAAACAAGGTCATGATAGCTGATGAAAATATTCTCATGTTTGAGCGGGTGTCTGCGAAGTACCCGAGAGTCACCCCTGAATTTCCATCTGGACCTTTTCAGCAGAGTGGGTGATGACTATGTTGGTGATAGAAGTGAAGGTTCTGTCTTATGATAGGGGCTTTGGAGCTTCAAGTTTCTCATTTAACAACATTGGTTAATGGAAGAAAGATCTTCAAGTAACTCAGTGTCCATGGCAACTGTTAGATCTCCATTTGGAATATTTGGTTCTGATGGAACCAATACCTTCGATGGTTGATATTTTTGAATTTAGAAAGGTATAGACTCGTTCAGATCAAAAGCACGTGGATTCCAACAGCACATGGACAGCAGCTGATTTGACTTTTGGTGTCGCCTGACACTGTCCTCTTCACCCCAGGTATGAACTCAGAGTGATCATCTGGAACACCGAGGATGTCATTCTGGAAGATGAGAACATTTTCACAGGCCAAAAATCAAGTGATATTTATGTTAAAGGGTAAGGTCAAGAAAAACTCCACCCTCCCTTCTCCTATTCTTGCTGCTCCTTTTATCTCTAACCAAATCTGTGCCTGATGGTAGATGCAATTTCCACATCCCACAGAAGCAGCTCATCTTACTCACTCCATCAGATAAGGCTACTTTATTCGTCAGATATCTGTTGTATTTGGTTATTTTGCTATAATTATTCTTAAGGAAATAGTTTTCATGACAAAATCCTATTATAGAAATCATTTAGTTAGTGGTTCAATAACTAAACTTTGTCAAGTGAAACTCACAATGTAGCTACCTCTAAACTGAAAGAAACAGAGAGAAGTGGTACTGTTCAGAAAACTGATCTGTTTAGCAGATTTTAAGACTTTATGGAAAAGTTAAAATTTATACCTTCCCATTTGCTAGTGCTACCAATAAAAATGATACTAATCTAAAAGACAGGGAGTAAAATAAATAAGTTGTTTTTTTTTTTAAGTAGAATTAAGATCCGCTGAAATTGCTTTCTTGTCACCAATTCAGGAAAGATTAATGTGTTCTGTAAAGGTGATTATACCATGAATCAAGATTTTGAGGGATTCTGGAGGAGTTCAAGCTGAGACTTCCAGAACTCTGGCCCATTAAATGTATTGAAAGAGCTGTTTATTCACTCTCTTCATTTCCTGCCCTCCCATTCCACTTCTCATCCAGCTCCAACACAGTTTTCTTCCCAATACTCCACCAAAGCAGGTCTCCTTAACGTGCCTGTGCGTTACATTTTCCTAAATCTAAGTAGACTGGTTTTTCCCACTGCTCTTCATCTTTTGGACCCCAAGGCACATTTGCGATAGCTGACTATGTTTTTGTTTGTTTGTTTTTGAATGGTTCTCACCTTAACTTTCACAGCAACACACTGTTCTCATTTTCTCTTACCCTCAGTCATTTCTCAGCCACTTTCCTTCCGTCAAGAAGTTCAATAGCTCAGAATAATGTCCTGGGACGTCTCTCCATCTCACACTGTTTTGTTTCACTTGTTGACATTTTCGTCTAGTATCTCCCTTGAATAAAGTGGCCTAGATAAGCAATGGTATCAGTTGTCACCTTCAGCTCCATTCCTGGCAAGCGCTACTCCAATGTGTTTATCTACTTGGATTTGTCAGAAGCAGCACCTCTTACTCAACAAGTCTAAAACAACACTGAGGATCTTAACCCCCTAAACAGTTTCTTCTCTGTTGTTCTTGACGTCAATGACTGGCACAACCCTCCACTCCATGCTGGGAGACCTGAATCTACAGAATCTTTGCTCATGGTCTCCCTTATTTCCAATGTACTGCCAGTTCTATCTGTGGCACCTTCTAAAGAGCTATCAGCAAAGGCCTTTGCTTACATCTCCCACACCTCCTCTTCACATGCTTCCGGAACCCCTGCAACACCAATATTCTCTGCATTTGCCTCCTTTTAAAATATTTATTTATTCTAATTGGAAAGGCAAATTTACAGAGAGGATAGTCAGACAGAAAGATCTTCCATCCATTGGTTCACTCCCCAAGTGGCTATAAACGGCCAGAGCTGAGCCAATCCGAAGCCAGGAGCCAGGAGCTTCTTCTGGATTTCCCAGGCAGATGCAGGGGCTCTTGTTCTAAGGTCGCAGGGACAGAAGTCACAATCTCTTGTCCCAAGGAGACAAGGATTCCGGTTACCTTTTTATTTCCAGCTTCTGGAATGTTCTGTCTTGACTGCGGAGGCTTCAGGTCTACCCAACCACTAGACTCTCCCTCACCTGCCTTGAAATGAGGGTCTTGTTTCTGGTTCCGCCCTCCGGCCTTTTACTTTCTCCGCCCTGTGAAAATGGAAACTTCCCTCTGAAGCTAATTACGTAATTTTAGAGCTATAAGCCTTGACCACTTTGAAACTAATTCAGTTACTTTAGATGATACCGATGGCTGCCTAGGGTACACTGATTGTTCACGTTTGCCCCATCTTCCCTCAGGTGGATCAAGGGTTTGGAAGACGACAAGCAGGAGACAGACGTGCATTACAACTCCCTGACTGGAGAGGGCAACTTCAACTGGCGCTTCCTGTTTCCCTTTCAGTACCTGCCCGCTGAGAAGCAAATGGTTATCACCAAGAGGGAGAACATCTTCTCCCTGGAGAAAACAGAATGTAAGACTCCAGCTGTGCTGGTGCTGCAAGTTTGGGATTTTGAAAGGTTGTCCTCGGATGACTTCCTGGGTAAGCCGGCAGCTTTGTCCAACACATACTCATGTGAAAAATTCTGTGCTAGCTTTTGCAGAGGTTGGTCTGATTCAGTGACAAAATAATTTCAGTGTTATTTATGATAGCAAAATAGTAAAAATAACCCAAATAACTGTCAAGCAGGTACTGGCTAAACCAACTGTAGAGCATCCTTGTGTAGGCAGACGTAAGCTGGTTTTGGCTTTTATGGCTAAAAGCTGTTGAACTCTGAGCCAAACGTAGACCCACTACGTGCCTCAGTTTCCCCCTGTTGCACAATGGGGGTTAATATGTGATATTACTGTATGGGGATGGTAATACCACATAATTTCATAGAGTAGGGGGTTAAGTTGTAAATGTGATAGCACAATTAGACCACAACCCACACAGCAAGTGTTTAAGAAGGGATAACCCTGGGGCCATTACAAATTTTGGAATATTTAATGAATTGGAAAGTCGTGAGCTGTGTGTTGGGTGAAGAATCAGTGGGACTAATTCCACGTTTATGAAATAAATGTTCACATGTGTAAGATGAAGGGAATGTTCTAGATGAGAGAGGGAGAGAGAATTTGGGGGATGAGATTATGGAAGATTTTTCCATTGCTGTTGTTTTGCTTATATACATGCTCTAAATTTTCTGCATTTAACAGTGATTACTGTAGTATTAGGAACAAGCTGTCACTGAGAAATACAGGACTCTCATGGCAATATCTTACACTCTCTTGCATTCACTGATTGAAAAAGCATTGTTAACAACCAGGTGAGGTTTATGAGCTGCCTTGCAGAGCGAGTACAAATGCAGGCAGAGTTAGCCCCTGACTTGGAAAAGGAAGGTGAGAGAGAGAGAGGAGGATCCTGGGAGAGGCAAGTGCTGAGGCTGGAGAAAGTTGAGGCACACAACCCAGCCTGGGGAGCAGAGAGGTTACCCAGCAGTGAAGACGCCCAAAGCCAAAGCTTGCCAGTCAGATATGATAGCTCTGCTCTATCTCCTACCTGCTACCACTCACCCCTTCATGGGTGATGGCAGACATGTGTCCATCCTATTTGCATTCCCAGTCCTGGGCATGCAGTTGTGGGACTGATTGAAGGAGTAGGGAGTGAGTGGAGAACAGGTGAGTGGGTAAAAGCAGGTGGTGTTTGAAAAACCATTCCAAGACTTTGAAAAGCCCTTCCTGGTCTGTTATGGGCCTCATCCCATAGGTTCCCTGGAAATGAACCTCAACAGTTTCCCACGGGCAGCCAAGTCAGCCAAAGCCTGTGATCTCTCCAAGTTTGAAAACGCAAGTGAGGACAACAAAATCTCCATATTCCAGCAGAAACGAGTACGTGGCTGGTGGCCTTTTGCTAAAAGCAAAGAACTCACGGTGAGTGACAGCTGTTGGGGGTGCTGTGGGGGTGGGACAGCCAGGGGACATCATGCTCTCTGAATGAGTCATTTTGCACACTTCTAGTTAAGTGCTTTGAAGTGACATAAAGCTCTTTAAGCAAGCATTGCACTGAGAGGTGAGAATTTAAAGCTTTATAAATGCATTAAGCCTGCCATATTTCAGTATACTTGATTTAATAGTTATCTCTGTTAAGGTTGCTTCCTATAATTTTGGCCTGACCTTGTGCCCCTGGCATTAATTTTTTTCAACATTATTTGAAATTCTGCATCACGTCCTGACTAATGTGCAATTTTAATGTGGCTAACTTATTCCTTCACCCTCATACAGGAGACTCAATTTAAAAAGTGGTCCATCCTTTCTAAACCCTGAACCAGCTGGGAGGCCCAGGAGAGGGAAAAGGGCATCAATATATTGAGACATACATGAAATAATCTAAGTGCAAAACTCAGGAAAGGGACAGAGAGGAGGGAGGGACCCAGTTGTCTTTCAGGGAGTTGAGAGGTCATACAGGAGAACATCACTGTCTAGATGAGAAAGATGCTGGTACCTTCTGTGAGAGAAGAGCCTTGGTGAGCACCATCAGAGCTCAGAGCAGCCCCTGAAAAAGGACCACTCGTCTGCTGGTTTGGATCATCAGATTGTAGTCTGAGGTCAGCTGAGAAATTTGAATCCAGGAAGCCAGAAACCCAAATTCTTATCTTGTGACATTATTCTGGTTTCTATAAATTAATACATAGAGATTATGCAAGCATGACTATGTATTATTAATCTGAGTCCTTTAAAACACCTACAGAAAAGGAGTTAAAATTGGAGACCTGTGTTTGGCCTAGTGGTTGGGATTCCTAGAGTCTATGTTGGAGTTCATGTGTTCAAGAAGCCCTTGATTCTGGCTTCCTGCTCATGGGGACCTCAGGAAGCAACCAGTGATGGCTCAAGTCACTGAGTCCCTGCTGCCCATATTGGAGTCCTGGATTGAGTTCCTGGCATCTGAACTTGGCCAACCATTGAGCAGTTAGCATCTGAATAGTGATCCAGCTGGATGGGACACTCTCTTCCCCCACCTCTCCATCTTAAATAGATAAATACAGAAAGGTGGTTTTGTTTGTTTGTGTGTGTGTGTGTGTGTGTAAGCAGGTTTAGAGGTGGATGTTTCACCTAATTATTAACAGGCCTATGACCCATGTCAAAGTGCGTGAATTTGGTTCCTACTCTGGCTCTTGACTTCAGCTTCCTGCTAATACAGATCCTGAAAGCTGCCGTGAGGGTTCAAGTGATTGAGTTCCTGACATTGTGTGTGAGAACTTGCTTGAGTTCTCAGCTCCCAGTTTTGTTCTAGCCCAGCCCAGCTGTTGTAGGCATTTGGGGAGTGGGTCACTAATAGGAGAAGTCTCATTCTCTCCCTTTCTCCTCTCACTCTCTGATCACTCTCACCGTCTTCCTCCTCTCTCCCACCTCCTTTATTCCCCCCATTCTCATTCCATGGGTGTATGTGTGTCTGTGTCTCACATTTTTAAAAAATTAAGCTTGTTTTGGTACAAATTTTTTAAAAAGAATATTAAGCTCATGGAAAAGGTATGTTATTAAAACTGATACATGGATTTCAAAGTTTTATTATACCAAAATAAACTTAACTTTTAATTCCATTGTGCATAAGCTTTTTATTGTACACTTGGGTTATATTTTATATCCCTTTGGAGTCTGCCAAATATGTACAGATTTTTTTATTATTTCATTCAGTACTGATTACCTCTTTGTTTTCTATTATAATTCACTTATTTGCTTATTCCATACAACAAATATCTACGGAGAACCTATTAATTGGTATGTCCTGAGAATAAAATACGAGCAATTTGAACATGGTCTCTGTCATAACAGAGCTTGTGGTATGAAATCAGACTATACCGAGATACACATGCAAAGGCACACATAGCCAGCCATATAGCACCAAGAAAGTAATTACTGAAAGCAAGGGCTGGACAAGAGACCAAGTACTCAGTGAGAGCATCCAGTACAGAGATTTCTTCTCCATATAGTCTGGAATGAGTGAATTCTGTGACTATGAAATTGATCTCTGAAGAATAACTAGTAATGAACTTGGGTGACATATGGTCTACTAGCTCAGACAGCACTTAGGGTGCTCACATTCCACATTGGAGCACCTGGGTTCAAGCCCCAGCTCCACTTCCAATGCCAGCTTCTCACCCTGAAAGACAGTGAATGTTAGCTGCAGTGCTTGGGTGGTTGCTACCCAAGTGGGATACCCAGATGGAGTTCCTGGCTCCTAGTTTTTGCCTGGTGTGGTCGTGCTGAGCTGGCTATTGGGGGAGTGAACCATTGAATGGGATATCTATCTGTGTCTGTCTGTATGTCTCTGTCTCTGTTTCATAAATTTTTTTTTAAGTAGTGAACTGTCAACTCATTCCAAAAAAAAAAAAGTAGTGAGCCATTAGAGATAAAAAAAAAATGGGAGAAACAGAATTTCTGATAGAGCAAAACCTCAAGGTGAGAATGAATTCAGTGCTTTGGAAAAGCCAAACTAAAAACACATGAACAGTTCCTACAATCATGGCATGTTAAGTGAAGGTGGTGTCAGTGAGGCAGAGAGCTGAAGCCAAATCTCACAGGCCTTTGAGGCTGTTTGGATATCAGTTTCAGAGAGCTGCCCTAGAGGAGCCTAGGTAATGATGGAAGGATTCATGGCAGTCTGCTCCTCCAGAGTAGCAGGTGCACAGTGGCTTCAAGGCCATCTTGAATTCAAATTCTGGCTTTGTTATTTACCAAGTGTATCACTTTAAGCAATTTTATTTGAAAGTCCCACTTACAGAGAGAAATCTTCCATCCCTGATTCACTCGGCAAACAACCACAACAGCCAGGGCTGATTCAAACCAAAGCTCCATCCAGGTTTCCCACATGAGTGACAGGAACTCAAGTACTCAGGCCATCTTCTGCTGACTTGCCAGGTGCATCAGTGGAGAGCCAGATATGAAGTAGAGGAATTGGGACTGAAACCAGTGTTCATATAGGATCGTGGTGTCAGAGGCAACAGCTTAACCTGCTGCACCAAGGAACCTTGTCCCCTAGTCTGAAATATTTAATAACTCTGACAATAAACACATTTAATCCTTACAAACTTGTTTTTTGGTAATGGAAAAGGGCCATGGACACAAAAAGGGACATTCAAACCATTGCTGAAGTCATCAGAAATCTTCCCCATGAATATAAAGTACATAATGATGTTTTGGGAGAAATTTAATTGAAAACTAAATCTTCTCCCAACAGAAAACCTCTCCACAGATTTATTATAATCATTAAACCAGAATGTGCTTTGTGTCATAAGTAGCCTGCTAAGAAATTTTCCAGACAGAAAGAAATTTTATCCTTTTGTGTGGCCAAGCGTCTGTAGCCCATACATGCATATGTTTGTTTCCAAATTAAGCAGTACTCAGTAAGTAGACTGGACAGCACCACTTGATGGCTTAGAAATGCTAGATTCACATTGTAATTGGAGTAAAAGCCTGTGTTAACTAGTTGGATTTCTTTAGAGGGAAAGCAGAATTATGTATTATTGGGACAGGGACTATGAGCAAGGTGACCCTGCAGTTAAGCACCCACCCTGTCCCAGAAACAGATGGAGTTGTTACCTTTCCTGTAGATATTTCAGAGAGCTTCATCCTAGGTTCCTGGAAAAGACAGCCTGGGGTGTTAAAGACGAAAACACTATTCTGCCAGTTTTCCAAAGGATTTATATACGTTTCAAAAAAATAAACTGCTGAAGATTTAACTCCCTTAGAGTAAATGCTCTAAGAGAGAGAGAAAGGAAAAATCCGTTTCCTTATTTTCAACAAGGAGAGGTAAGCCTCTTATTTTTCATGTGCGTTTACTCTGGTGCCTCCTAAAAGGAAAGTAAAAATTGACTGCATTGTCAATTTTTACTACATCATAACTCACAGCTGCAGCTTTGACTTCAGCTTGAGAGCTGACTTCCACGTGCCTCTTGCCATTTCCCCCAGAAATAACCCAGAGTCATTTCCGAAAGCTAGATCACTGCCTTCTCCCGAAGTGGCAGCAAGTTGGAGGCTCTCAGAGTGAAACAGCAATGGGAACCCTCTGGCTCTTCCGGGCATTTCCTGTCCATCCACATCAGTTTCTATGTCTGTAGCACCAGTCCTAGATGCACTCCCAGGACATTCTGTAATTCCAACCCTACCCAGGATGCCCCGCTGTGGTTAGGGGCTGGGTCCAGATAGAGTTCCAGAGAGGAACAAAAGCAGCTTGCATGCAAAACCAAAGCATATACTGGAGAGGGAGATGGATTGTGGGCTGTTTTCCAGAAAGCTGCCCTCAGAGGCAAGACTTGGGTACACCCCTGTACAGGAATTGGAGGCATAGGGGGGGTAGTATCTTGTCTAGGCTTAATTGAATATTCAAAGGAGATGGAGGCAGGAGCTGGGCTTGAGTAATTCCAATTTCCTGCTTAGTTTTGGGAAATTCCTAAGTGTCATGACATCAAGTACATGATGAGAGTATGTGTGTCCCTCATGGTTATTTTATTACCATGACTTTATAGTGAGCTGAAGGTCATTGCAAGGATGCCAC
The DNA here is from genome assembly GCF_030435755.1 of Ochotona princeps. NCBI lineage: Eukaryota > Metazoa > Chordata > Mammalia > Lagomorpha > Ochotonidae > Ochotona > Ochotona princeps. The sequence continues at coordinate 13,972,514 of NC_080840.1, read as the reverse complement.
CTGCAGTTCTGTTGGTTATTTTTAACACTTGACACTTCTGAGTGGTCATTTTGCAGAAACTACTGTTTTCTACTGCTGGGACGGGGTTGGCAATACTGGTGGGGCTGTAGCAAGGTGAGACTGCCAGGCAGGGGCTTGTGATCTCAGCTGCTCCTTGCTAGCTACCTGCTCACCTATGTCACACACGTACTTCGAAGCCTATATTGGAAATGTCTCTCTCTTTTCATACCAGCCACTGGTGGGTAGAAAGTCATTTGCTAAGGGACACTGCCACCTGACAGGTTATTTTTAAAGCTGCTTATCAGAGTCCCCCACACAGTGTAGTTTAAGCAGCTGGATCACAGGGCTTAGTGTAGAAGGTGGTTGTCCTCATAGTAAGGGAAAACAGCTCCAAGAGGCTGCTGGGGATAAGTGTGTGTGACAAAACAAAAGGGACAATGTATGGAGTGTGTTCCTTGTGAAGCACTTTTTGTGGCACATCTTCTGTGTCCTGTGACAATGAACTCAAGAGAAAGCAACTGGTCGGGCCCGGCGGCGTGGCCTAGCGGCTAAAAGTCCTCGCCTTGGAAGCCCCGGGATCCCATATGGGCGCCGGTTCTAATCCCGGCAGCTCCACTTCCCATCCAGCTCCCTGCTTGTGGCCTGGGAAAGCAGTTGAGGGCGGCCCAATGCATTGGGACACTGCACCCGCGTGGGAGACCTGGAAGAGGTTCCAGGTTCCCGGCATCGGATCGGCGCGCATCGGCCCGTTGCGGCTCACTTGGGGAGTGAATCATCGGACGGAAGATCTTCCTCTCTGTCTCTCCTCCTCTCTGTATATCTGTCTGTAATAAAATGAATAAATCTTTAAAAAAAAAAAAAAAACAAAGAGAAAGCAACTGGTGAGCAAGAGAGAGCAGCCTCTTTTAAGAGCAGGAGATAGGGAAATTTCTTTACAGTGAACTCCACACATCTGCAGATAGCCTGGCCAAGTAATTAAAAGGGAAGTCCGGTGCTTCCAGTTTGATGTAAAAAGTGATTGTCTACTACTACAGCCACAGCAAGCATTCGACACTGGATCAGACAAATGCTCAGCAAACCGTTGCTCAAGGCTTAGCTGAAGCAGTGGTAAACAGGTCACTTAATGTTTAGCAAGTTTAGATCTCATAAGAGCATCAAGCAGGGAGCTAGATGGGAAGTGGAGCAGAACCAAGGACATGAATTGGCCCCCATATGGGATCCCACCTTGTGCAAGGTGAGGATTTAGCCACTGTGCTATTGTGCTAGGCCCCAGTTGTGGTTCTTGTGTTGCTTTTGGTTATCATGCATTTAGTTGACTTTATTTTAAAAATAATATTCCTCTGACACACTTCCCCCCACTCTCATAACATCAATTATTTTATAGACTTGGCCTGATCGATAGCTTACTTTTAAAAATTCTTTTCTTTGCATTTCCTGTGTACTAGAAGTTAAGTACAACTTCTATCAGTGCTGGTTAAACATGTTTGGCAACAATTTGTCAGATGTGATACTATTTAGTTCTCAGTGAATCATGGCAGGCAGCACATGCTACCAGATGGTCTCACTCTTATGGAACTGTTTGCTCACTTGGTGGTGTTGGCACTCAAAAGATCTCTATGTCATAAAGTTCTATTTTCCCCTCTGTGTGCAGCAAGTAACTGGTCAGGCAACACTTTGACATTGTGGCATCACCTCCTTTCACCTAATGATTTCAGCAACTATGGAGAAGTTTGATTCATGCTTTCGTTGGCTATGTAAAGTGATTTGTCCCACTTTCCTTAATTCTTGTCTGCCTTCTTTCCTCCTGTATGTCTATTTCTATCTGTCACTATCATTATTTCTTCACTTATGAATTGACATACATCTGTTATGGCGAGTGTCCTCTTAGACATGGAAATAAATTACAGAAACTTTGCTTCCTGCATTAAGACAGGATAAATGCTATTGATATGCCTTAATTACCACACTTTAAAATCAAGAGTTGATTTAAGGGTCATATCTGATGCTGCAAAATGGATTTTTCTCTTTAAAAAAAACAATCACTATGGACCCATATATAACTTTGCCCACTGAAAAGACCTAAAAATAATCACCCAGGAGCCAAGAAGCCTCCCAGATTCTGGGTCTGTGTTTCTAAAGACCAGCTTTTACACACACACAAAAGAAACAGTGTTCGTTGGAGAGGTGGTAGACCTACGTTTTGGCATTGAAAATGCAAGATTTGGCCAAATAGGATAATTTGAAATATCTAAAATAATGACCTTGTTTTTTGTATGAAACTTTCTCTAAGTTTTGAATTATTTCCCCAAAAATGGAATTTATAGAACTAGAGTATTGCTATATTCATATAAGATACTGTACATATATGTATGCATGGTTATGGCATGTGTATTTATGTGCACATGTCTACACATGTATGCATATATATTCCTTTTCCTAAGAGATTTTGCCAGCCTACTTCCACCACTAATTTATGTAAATGTCTCATATAATACCAGAGAAGGCCATATTTATTTTAAATTTTATTTATTTGAAAGGCAGAGGAACAGACTAACAAAGAAAAAGATATCTTCTCTGCTGGTTCACAGCCCAGATGCCTGCAGTGGCTGAGTGTGGACCAGGCTGAAACCAGGAGCAGGGAGCATGACACACATCTTCACATGGGTGGCAGGGACTCAGCTCCTTCAGCAACTGCCTGATGATCCTAAGGCACATATCAACAGCAAGGGAGGTAGAGCTGAGATTTGAACGCAGGTGCTCTGATATGGGATGGAGACTACTCAACCACTGTGCCAAATGCCCACTCTGAAAGTTGTGCTTTTACACTTTTACGTTAATTTATTTTTATTTATTATGCAGTGCAGAGGGGCAAGGTAGAGAGAATCACAGAGGGAAGAGTGAAAGTGAGAGAATGACGTACCATCCATCACACCTAGCAAGCGCTCCTTGGGCTCTAGCTCTGCTTTTTCATAAACCGTAGGAATTTGAAGCAGATATTCTAGAGAGCAAATGACTCTTGGGCAAATAAGGAAACGGAAATACAATATGACAAGTATCTTTAGAAAATAGTCATGAAATTTTGTGTTCGGAAGGGCTTTGTAAACCTGTTAGTTTAGTTATCTGGCAGGTTGACACGTAAGTTGAGAGGCAGCCTGGTGTCTTGTACTTTGAGATTGGTATCACTCAGAATTGGGTTTAAACTCCATTGGTTGGATTATTGTGTATGTGACATAGTGAAAGTTATTTAACCTCTGTTGCTCTGTTTCTTAACTTATAAAAAGACCTGCCTTGCTTGTTGAGATGATAAACCAATAGATAAATAAGTAGATATGCATAGATAGATAGATATGATTGATTGATTAATGAGATTGATAGAGTTAACTTAGAACAAAGTGATAACTCAATAAAGCATTGCATTATATTATTATCCAATGTTGATAATTGCAAGGAAGAATGATTACAGTTAACAGAAACTTGATATTCCACCTCCTCAGGATTTCAAATATTTCCTTAATCTTATGCATGCAAATCACTGCCTACAGGAATAAGATTTTGCACTGAGATTTAAAGAAAGCATATATATGCTTTTAAGGAGTATCTATGAATCAGAGGAATTTAATGCCTAGCCGGAGTAGGGTTAGGATTAAAATCTGAGGAGCAATTACTATATAGAATTGAATTCACAACTTCACCTGTAATAGAAGCCCACTACGCTTATGTTCCAATTTTGACAGCATCTCAAATCTCTCTTTCCTCTTGCCCCTATTCCCCATTGCAAGTACCCTAGTTCTGTCTAATTTCTGCCATGATTGCACTGCCATGGCTGCTAGCAACCAAGACTGCTTATGAAGAAGTCCTGGCTTTGTAAGCATGAAATAGATAAGTAATCCTGAGATTATTTGCTCAAAAAGATCTTATATATTTTCACTAGGTAAGAAACCAGCCATGCTTCAAAGTCAAGTAACACCCAATCCACATGAAAATCAGAGAGAGAAGCTCTGCTTTGATGACACTCCATTCCCCAAACAGTCCTGCCTCCCTTCTATCACTTTGACTCTCAATGTACCAAATGAACAAAGAAAAGGCAGAAGGAGGGAGGGGTGACTCTGCCAAGAACAGGAACTCCAGGCTACCAGGGGTTCTATTTTCTTTATCATTGCTAGGTCATCAGTATCTAAAAAAAGACCCTGTAATAGTGAATGAATACATAAACAAACAAGATAGCTGTCAACTTTTGTAGGGGTCTTGTTTCATCCTGTGATAATCCAAAGCTATCTAGACTTACAGTATTTACAGTTTTCAAGCCAAAGGGACTATTATTTATTGAAGGGGCAAGAGGATGGAGGTGAATTCTAGGATCAATGGAAAATTCTAGGATAATTAATGAGGAAGACAACACTGATGAAGGGTGATGGAAAAGTCATTTGACAAACATAAGGTCATGCCCACTGATTTGTTCTTGAGAACTGACAGAAAAGAAAGTAGCAGATCCAAAGGTCTAGCTGCTTAAAGAACGAGACTCCTTCCTGGTTAATACCAAGTTTCTATAGCTATGATCATTTCTTCATATGTTACAAGGTTATGTGCAGAATAGCCTGAGCTGTAGAATGTGTATCTGAGCATACAGGTGGACTCACTCCTTCCCAACTCAACAGAATCATCACCCTGGGGTCTTTTAATTGTTCATCATTTAAAAAAAATGGTTTATTCCAAGACTAGAAAGGCAGTAGAATGTATCCTTTGCAAAATAAAGCATCAGAATGGTTCAAATACTTCCTGGCATTCTCTGACGTGATAACATTTCCTGATGGTTGCTGTTGTCTCAGTAGATCATGGGGACTAGAAACTTCAGTTTTTCTCTTCATACAGGGCAAGGTTGAGGCTGAGTTTCATCTTGTGACAGCAGAAGAAGCTGAGAAGAATCCAGTCGGAAAGGCCAGAAAGGAACCGGAGCCCTTGGCCAAGCCCAAGTGAGTAGAGTTGTGGGTGGCTGCACTGGAAATGGGAACGGACATTGGTAGCCCCAAGGGTACTGGAGGGTGAAGGTCTTTTGTTAGCGCATCCCTTGGGGGAATTATGAAGTCAGGTGACAGTCATTTGGTGCTGTCCAACCTATTTGATCTTTCGTTTATTCAACTAAAAACCACTCTAAAGACATTACTGGATGCTGGGCAAATGGAAAAGGACCTTGTTTGTAAGTGACCAAACAGACCTTTCTACAATCATTTCATGTATTTTGTCTACAGATTTTTCATGTGGATTCACACAAGTTTTTTTTTCTTTTTTTAAAGATTTATTTATTTATTTTACAAAGTCAGATATACAGAGAGGAGGAGAGACAGAGAGGAAGATCTTCCGTCCGATGATTCACTCCCCAAGTGACTGCAACGACTGGTGCTGTAACGATCCAAAGCCGGGAACCAGGAACCTCTTCCTGGTCTCCCACACAGGTGCAGGTCTCCCACATGGGTGCAGTGTCCCAATGCATTGGGCCGTCCTCAACTGCTTTCCCAGGCCACAAGCAGGGAGCTGGATGGGAAGTGGAGCTGCCGGATTAGAACCAGCGCCCATATGGGATCCCGGGGCGTTCAAGGCGAAGACTTTAGCCGCTAGACCACGCCGCTGGGCCCACAAGTTTTTTTTTTTCTATAAATTCTGTAACACTGCATACAAAATCGTCTTTATCCTTTACTGGAAAGTTTTATCCCATTGCCAAAGTTTTCAGATGAAGTTTTTAATGCTTCTGAAATATTTCATAGGCTTGATGCCCAAAATTGATTTGGTCAACACTGTGTAATCAGACATTTAATTATTGTAGGACTGGTTTGTTTTTATTTACTTGAGAGGAATAGTGACAGACACAGAGAGGGTTCTTTAATCTGTTAGTTCACTCCCAAAGGGACCTCAATATCAAGGGTTGGACCAGGCCAAAGCCAGGGGCCAGGAATCCATCTAAATATGTGTTGTAGGATGTAGGGTCCCAAACACTTGGGCCATCTTTTCCACTGCTTTCTAAAGCATATTAGAAGGGAGCTGTATTGAGCATGGAGCAGCTGGGGCTTAACAGTGCCCTTACATGCGACACCAATTTGATGGATGACATAATAAATCCCTGTGCCACAATTCAAGCCCTGATGTTTAATTTATATCTACCTTTTTCCCATTATTATAAGATGAGGGATAAAATTTATCAATCATTATCTTAATGCAAATTGCCAGAAGTAAAATTATTAGAAAAGAGAACTAATCCATTCAACTTGACCCTTGGTTCCATATGTGAAACATAAATACAAAATGCTCTTTGAAATTTTATTTTCCCTAACCTTCTCCAGACACCAGACTCAAGATAAGTGACCTTGCCCATGAACACACCCTATCTATCATGGTTTTAGAAATATAACAAATGTTCAATTAATCATTAGTCCAAAATTATTTATTTATCACCTACTAAAAGAACATTAGGAAACAGAGAAGAAATATAAAGCATGAGCCACACATTCCAGGGCCACTTGATATGGTTAAGGACAAATAGCATAGACTATTGCAATAGTATTCAGAATGTAGAAGACAAATATACTAGGTTCAAAATGGTAGTGAGTCCAGTGAGATGTGAGAGGAATTTTAGGAAGAAATCATTCTAGAGTAAGGGGTGGTAGCAAGCAAAAGGTGGAGCTTGAGCCAGTCTTACTTGTTGGATAGTGATGAGGCCTCTGACTGAGTACTAACCAGTCTCTTTCTCTACCTAGACCAAACTTTAAAACTAAACTTTAAAATGATACGGAGATCATTATTGTCCAAGCATTAGCTTGCTCCTGCTTCAAGCAACAGGGTCTTTTTTTGTTGCTGTTGCTGCTCTCAGACCTCCCTTGTGGGTCCTCAAAGAGTGAGATGCCCAGTTACCCCTCAATATCCATGATTCCACATCCATGAATTCTGTTAACCACAGATAAGAAATGTTTGGGGTAAATGACACCTGCACCAAACATGCACAGATTGGTTTTTTGTCATTAATCTCTCAACAGTGCAGTGTAACAACTATTTACAGAGCATTTGTGTGGTATTCAGTATTACAAGTAATGCAAAGATGGTTTAAAGCATCCTGGAGGATAATCTGTTTGTACCGTGCCATTTTCTGCCAAGGGCTTGAGAATCCATGTTATCTTGGTAATGAGTAGAGGTTCTAGAACCAACCCCTGTGGATACTGAGATCTGGGAACTCCTGAGTGTTGACAGCATGAGCCCCTCCCCTGATATTCTCTCTCTCTTCCTACTCAGCCGCCCCAACACCTCCTTCTCCTGGTTCCTGAGCCCTTTCAAGTGCCTGTACCACCTGATCTGGAGAAACTACAAGAAGTACATCATCATCGGTTTCATTCTGCTCATCCTTGTCATCTTCCTGGTCCTCTTCATCTATACCTTGCCGGGAGCCATCAGCCGAAAGATCGTTGTGGGCTCATAGAGGATCGTGGAGGACCTGGTCCCCCACCCCCTTTCAGCAAGTCCTCTCTTGTGTTTTCATCTGTGATCATCCAAGAACATGTCTGGTGCAAGGTCTTGTGCTGACTGCTCAGCAGCCAGACTCAAAGATCCCCTGGATGAGTCCCCATGTCTAAGGACAGATTAGCTCTTCCTGGAGAAGATTGGAAAGAAGAATTCCCTTTCTATCCCGACTCCGGCCACATCTTTCACATGTGTCTTAAGTCTTGCTATTGCAACATGAAATAACTATTTCACCTCAGGGTAATCGACAGTGACTTCCAATCGGCTTAAGTAAATGTTTTCTTTAGGCAACTGGTTGTATTCAGAAAGATTTGATTCTGGACCTGAGATTTTTGTTAGAAGTACTTTATTTTAAATAAAACTTTACAGTAAGTAGACTGAAGACATTTTGGCAAATTACTAGGTTCAATTATTTAGCTTGCCTCACACACCCTAATCTTACTTAATCCCTACAGTTCATAGAACATGTTCACTTGTTCAGGCTGTAAAACTGGCTTGGAAATTTATCCTTATAAATCTTTCAGCATACATCATTGTTGAAATTTCTACCAGAGACAAGAGTTTTCCATTAAAATCAACATTTGAAGAACATGTTGGATAGTATTAATGATTTCTACAGAAATTCATTTTAATTATTACTGTATGGTAATTTCCAAGTGGAAATTTTGCAATCTTTCATAATATTCATGAAATAAAGCGGGATGGGGGAGTTGAGGACACTCAGTGCTACCACTACCAGTAGTATCTCTTTTGTTAGACATTCAGAACTCACCAAGTATAACATTACCACAGAACATGATATAAATGACCATTCCTAGCATCATATAGCAGAGCCTGACCAACACATGCAGGAAGTTCCACCTTGAGTCTCAGTCAGGAATTACTTTCAAAACCATTCTTACAGATAATGCCTTCTTGCCCTTGCCAGATGCTGTCACTTATTTCTTGTAAGCAAACTCCCAATTTTCCTAACAGATCAGACTTGACACCCTCCCTATGGCAGGTTGCAGTGAGGACCTGGTTTTCTGATACAATAAGGGAACAAAGAAATTAGAATGTTTAGCCTTAATTCTCAGGCAGCGTTTTAGACTTCATACAGAAACAAAAAAGGCAACTACCTCTCTGTCTGTTGGGGACCATTTTGTAGTCTTAAAGAGCCTAGCTGAGGGTTCCCCCTTTTGGACACCAGTAGCACCATGGCTACTACGTTGTTTATTTTTAGTAGCCTTGCACAGACAGAACCGTTCTAAAGCAAAATATGTTCATTCACACATTAAAAATGCATTCTAGCATGTACATGATGTGTCAAGGAAAGGCCGCAGGGTGTTCTGTGTGGTTTTAAACCTAATTTACTTAATTTTGCTATATGTGCATATTTCATAGAAACTCTGATGCCATATTTTCCTGAAATGCCGGGAATTAGAACATGTAGCATAATGCATTGGCAATGTTTCTTAGTAGGGCTGATTCCACAAACTATGGCTTTTTTTTTTTACTGTATGATGATGCATAACCGTTGTCAATGATGTAGCTGAACATACTTGATATTAAAAATATAGACATAGAATTCAGTGCAATAAAAACATACAGGTAGGTTAGAAAACTATCTATAAAGCATATTGTAAAAAGAAATATATATATACACGAGTAGGAAAAATGTTCAAAGAATATGTCAATATGTTACTAGTAGTTGTGTTTAAGCAGTAATAGCTTCTTCTTTTCCCAAATCTTTTTAAATTCTCATCATTATTTTTGATGTAAAAAGTCTAATAGTGACATGTAAGTTTACATGTGTTCACAAAGAGATGTTTAGCAAGTATTTCTCAAGTGCTGAGAATGCAGCAGAAATAAGATAAGCTTGATCCTGGTTGCCATGGATTTTGCCTCCTAGGAACCCCATAAGATGCTGTTATACCTTCAGCTTGTGAATAGGCCAAGAAAGGCTCCAGACAGGGAATGTGCTTGGTGGATGACATTTAAGAAAAAGTACAACACATGTCTCTGATGTTGTCAGAAAGCAAAGCAACATTATTTTAGAATACATTTGGGAGTAAAAAAAAAAAAACTGTGTTGGATTCTAGAAGGAAGATGATAGGGTGAACTCTGGACAAAACAATGCAGACTGTTCTAACCCATAATAAAAGCAAAATAGGAGTTGGAAATCATTCTAATTAGAGTTCTTCAACTTTGCTCTGATGTTAAAAGTCATCCAGAGCCTGGATCCTGGAAAATCTTTTTCCAGGAGATCAAAAACACTTTGCGATAGGAGACAGCTGCAAGCAATGTGGGAGAGGAGGTGGTAATAAGTGAGGATAATTTGGGAACCACTATGTCTGTTATTCTATGCATAGGACTTCGCATATGGCTTGTGCTGCATGTAAAAAAAATAAATACGCTTATGTTCTATGCCTAACTGTGCTACCTTGGCTCCTGAAGTTATTGTGGTTTTAAAGAGAAAAATAAGAAAGCTAATTCCCAAAAAGCTGTCATGAGTTCCTACTTGTATTCTTAAATAAGATTAAATGTATTTGCTTTACTGCTTAGTATTTCCTACAGCTTAAATCTGTTTCAGGATGGTTATCATAACATTGGAATTCTTTGCCCCCAACAAAGCAAAACAAATTAGTACTGGAAATAACAATGACAAATAACCCATAAGACAGGCCATCCGGTTCTGTGTCCTCAAAAGTTGAGATATTTTATACCTTTCTTATTCTTTGCCTTACAAGACACACAGATGGGGTCATTTGGTGCTTATTCATTCAACAGGTAAAGATGGACTTCCACCCTTGTTCCAATTGTCCTGATCAGCACTGGGAACAGAAATGTACATAACTCACTATGGGAACACACAGAGCTTCCACTTCGAGGAAGAGAAGATACAAATCATAATTTATATAGACTAATCATTCACGTAGACAATTATAAATTAGCACTGAGAGGAAATAGCCCTATTCTGGAGGGGCTCCAGCCAGTGTGCCAACTAGGAGGACTTCCTAAATGATGCTCTGAATAGGAGATAACATACGCAAAGGTTCTAGCGTGAGAGGGAACAAGGTGCTCAAAGAAATCTGAGCTGGATTGGTATGACAGGGAGAGACAGAGGATCCTGACAGGGTCCACAGGGAGTTCAGTCTTGTTCTGGGACAATGTATAACTGATGGGGGATGAGAAGCAGTGTGGAGGTATGGCTATATCTTCATTGTGTGTAGAAGCCAGATTGGAGGGAATGGACTCTTCCCCAGAAGGGATAGCAGTCGTTTCATTCAGTAATAGCATTAAAGGATGGAAGCAGCAGGATTGGCGAGTACAGCAACTGTAAGATTCCAGGGTGGAATAACAGGGTCGACTCTACTACATACAAGTTGTGTGAGCTAGAGAAGCTGCCTTCACACTACTGGTCCATGATTTCCTTACCTGTCATATAATTTCACATTTATGGTGACGAACCACCCATGGCACATCCTAGTGCAAAGCTAACAGGTTGACAGGTCTTCAGGGAAAGTGTTTCCTTGCCTTCCCCGGTGCCTGGAAGCTGCCCACAATCCTTGGCACCTGACCTCCTTGCTGTGCATCTTTCTATGCCTTGCTTTAAAAAAAATGTTTTTAATTGAAAGGCAGATTTACAAAGAGAAGAAGAGACAGAGGGAGCTCTCTATCTGTAGACCCTCCAACTTCTAGTTCACTTCTCAAATGGTCACAATGGCTGGAGCCAAGCCAGTCTGAACCCAAGAGCCTCCTCTGGGTCTTCCACGTGGATGTGGGGGCCCAAGGACTACAACCATTCTCCACTGCTTCTCCAGGCCACAAACAATGAGATGGATGGTAAGCAAAGCAGCCAGGACTACAGCCGATTCCAACGTGGGATGATGGTGCTGCAAGGTATAGGATTAGCTTGCTGAGTCTCCATTTGCTGATCCATTTTATTTTGCTCAGCCACAAGCTCCCCTTTGCCTCCCTGACCCCTTGCCTGGTCTCTGTTGTCACACTCTATGACTGGCAAGTTCTTGTCTTTAAGGTCCCAGTATGACATCTGATACATTTATATCACTCAAGATAATCTCACCCATCTCAACATTTTAATCACCCTACACAGACCTCTTGTTTTGTAAGGTAACAGTCACATGCTCTGAGGATTAGGACATGGATTTGTTTTTGACAGAGGGAAGCATCAGTCTGCCTACCCCACAGAACATCACCCAGATCTTGTGGTTCAGCTGACCTTGGAAGTCATCTCACTTGAGCCTTGAAAGTTGGTGGGATGATAGTGGCAAATGAATGGGGGAAACACCACAGACATTTTCTCTGTAGAACAAGGTTTTCCATTTACTGTTTAGCCTCTCAAGTGACACGTATGTCCAACAAAAGGGAAGGATTGTTTTCTGGCCTTCCTTGACTGATTAAAATCTACAACCCAGAGGATGGGGCATTCTCTGAGCTGGACTCAGTCACGTCCTCCTGATTCCCCACTAAGTTTCCATGTAAGCAGGAGGTGCTGCTTTCCTTTAATTCAGCAGCAACTTCTTCACAAGCAAGAGATATGTGAGTCCTTGTTCGTCCTGGATTACATAAGGCAATTTGAGAAGAGCATTGCGAGGCTTCCTAGTTATTGCACTAATATAAATAAAATGGGTTTGGAAGCTGGGCGAATAACACTGAAGCTTGGGCATGTTCCTATACACAATGTGTGATCGTAAGTGGGTGGCTCATCTGAATCTTGTTTTCCTAAGGTATAAAATGGGGCTCATACCCATCTTAATGGGCTGTGTGTATTTGGGCATGTACAGTGACAGTAATGACTGGGCCCACATCTAAGCATCTGCTATATTGCTTTGAGCTATGGTTTGGGTATAGTTTAAGTGTGTTCCCCAAGAGTTCATGTGTTGACTTTAAAGGCCCTTTGTGAATTACTGCAAAGATGAAATGAAACTCTGCAGACAAGGGAACTAGTTTCAGTGACTTTAAGTGATATCACATGGCTCATTTTTGTGTGAACTCCAAAGTCCAGATCTAGGCCTCCCTTTTTTAATTCAGCAGATCCTCGTTTTTCTCTGAGGCTCTGTAATCTGAGGCTCTGAGGCTCTGAAAACTCCTCAATCACTTCTGTTTTCTCTGCACCTCATTTATATTGCTCTCCATAATGTTATACAGGATCATAGATATTTCATAAATAACAGGATTTTCTTTTTTTTTTTTGGAGGCTGAATAGCATTCTCTTTATGCATAAGTGCCATATTTTCTATATTCATTCACTTGTTTGTGGACATTTAGTTGATTCTATATCCGGGCTATTACAAATAATGCTTTAACATATACGGGAGTGATGTTGCATTTCTTAATTAATTTATTTTATGATATAGTTCCAAAGGCTCTGAGAATTCCCCTCTGCCAAAATGATTTCACCTATTTTATTACAACAATATAGTCCTTCAAAAACAGTGATAAATCCATCCTTCTGCTATTTAAGTTTATCCTGACATTGTAGGTATGGAGAACAGCAGAGTATGGGCTAGTACAACCACTATGGAAGTCAGTATGGAGACTGCTAAGAGAACTGAAAATTGACCTGCCATTTGACCCAGCTTATTTTATTTCTGGGAATATATCCAAAGGAAATGAAATCTTCATGTGAGAAAGAGATCTGTAATCCTATATTTACAGCAGCACAATCTACAATAGCAAAGACATAGGAACAACCCAGATGCATGTCAAAAGAGAGGATAAAGAAGCTGTGGTACATCTACTCCATGGAATACTACTCAGCCATTAAAAAGAATGAAGATCTACCATTTGCAACCAAATGGTCCCAACTAGAGACAGTCATGCTCAATGAAATAAGCTGATCCCGAAAGGGCAAATATAATTTGTCCTTTCTGATAAAAGGCAACCTTCATGCAAAAACAGGATAAATAGATATATAGGTAAACACACACATACATATAGTAAGCTAGAGGAGCTGTATCATAGAGACTATCATATGAAGAAGTAAAAAACAATGCAATATGCATCTCTACTTGCAAATCAAAGATGGACCCCCAACAAAACTGTTAAATATATCTTGACAAGAGGATGCTGGACTCTGCCATTCTCCATACCTACAATGTCAGGATATACTTAAACAGCAGAATGATACACTTATGACTGTTTTCTGAAGGACTATATTATTATAATAAAATAGGGGAAATCAGCCTTTGGAACTGTACCATTTTATAAATTAGTTGATTTAAAAAACAAAACGTCAAATAAGTTACTCTGTTGTTAGTACTCTTTGATGCATATTTCTAAGTGTTCATGAAGTCCAATCTGTCTATTTTGCCTTATGCTGCTTATACCTTTGGTGTTACATCCAATCCATTATCACCAAGTTCAATGTCATGAGGACTTCTTCCTGTTCTGTGAGATTCTTACAGTTATAGAACTTAGGATTTTTGACACCTTTTGAGCTATTTTTTTATCTATAGATGAGAGTCCAACATCATTGTTTTGCTGGTGGAAATCTAGTTTTTCAGCACCATCCATTGAAAACCCTACCTATCCAATGATTTTTTGTGCATCATTAATCAATAATATCAATGTTACCAGCTCGCTATTGCAGCCAATAGAGAGGGGTTTTCCAAGACCATGGGCCTGTGGAAGAACTTCTATAACCTTATTCCTTAAGACATCCATGGTCAGGATGAGCTAGCATACATTATAGTAACAAACAGCTCCCAAGTCTTAGGAATTTATGTTAACAGTCTTTTTACATATATACATTCCCTGTGTTACCCTGCAATCTAGGCTGCTCTGATCCTACAAACTCTTCATATCAACACTAAGTCCGTAATTGCTGGATCAGGGTGAAGAAAACCATGAGAGTCCAACCCCTCTTATGAAATATTTCTGCTTGGAACTAACACCAAAAATTTCCACTTACACGCTACTGGCCAAAATAAATCCTGTGAATACGTCCAACTATAAGGAAGCCAGGAAATACAATCTCTCCTATCCCTGTTTTCAGAAGCAAACAGGATCACAGGTTGGCTAATAATAGTCAGGCTTTCTCTGTGGGGCTCTGATCTCCCTAATTAGCAGATCAAGAAACTAGGGTCCCATTATTCATCCTAAGGAGTTAGCATTTAGTTTTAAAATCATCTTCTCTCTTAATTCCCAGCATAATAGTCATTACACTATAATGTTCTGGATATGGCCTACTTTTTCCATATAGGATTCCTCCATTAGCTGCCTGCGCCAGCATTTGTGATGTTTATGATGATATAATGAAATTGCTTGCTGAGTGTGAGTCAACTTATTTTTTGTGAAATAATAAGCTTTGGGTTGGGGCGCATCACTCTTTTGGCTGCTCCAAACTCTCAGTCCAGAGTTCGTAGATACAGCTGTGAGAGCCCCCTGGGACTTATCTTCTTCAGGCATCCAAAAGCCTACCTGGAGCCATCATAGGTAATAAGCCAGGCCCCCAGAAATGGTCATGGTGACCACCAAGGAAAAGCAAATTTGCATTGATGTTTTTGCATCAATTTGAAAAAAAAAGATTTATCTATTTTTGTTGGAAAGGCAGCTTTATAGAGAGGAAGAGACAGAGAGAGGAGTCTTCCATCTACTGGTTCATTCCCCAGTGGTCACAATGGCCAGAGCAGGGCTGATCTGAAGTCAGGAACTAAGAGCTTATTACGTACAAGGTCCCCAGGACTTAATCCATGCTCTGTTGCTTACCTAGGCACACTAGCCCTGAATTAGATTGGAAACAGAACAACCAGGACATGACCTGGTGCCCATATGGGATGTTGGTGCCACAGGCAGAGGTTTAGCCTGATATGCCATGGCACCAGCCCACATTGGTGTCAGTCCAAACAATCAGCATGAGAGGTGTGTGATGTTCTGCTCCTGGGAATGCTCTCCACCAGGAAGGCAACTTTTCCATTTTCCAAGGCCCAGTACACCTCGTCTTTTCCTCTGCTGTGACCCACTGACCCAGAACACATTCTATCTGGCTCTAGAATTTGTATTTCTCATCATGTCTTATTTATTGATTCATACTGAGGTTTCTCAGGCCCTAACTCCTGATGGGTACGAATGAGACTGCAGTAAGAACCCCAGCTCAAGGTCTAATGAGTCAGTTGATCTGTAGACCACAGTCCCCTAAGAAGTCCTATTCTTTCACCCAGGGTAATACTTGCTTTTCTTTTCTTTTTTTTTTTTTTTAAGATTTATTCATCTTTATTGGAAAGGCAGATTTTACAGAGAGAAGGAGACATAGAAAGATTGTCTGTTCACTGATTAACTCCCAAATTGATGTAATTTCCAGAGCTGAACTTATCTGAAGCCAGCAGCTTCTTCCTGGCCCACACGGGTGCAGGTTCCCAAGGCTTTGAGCCATTCTCTACTGCTGTGGTTTTTGTCTATTTGGAGTTTCTTATTTGGAGAGACTCACCTCTTTCCCACCTTTGGTCCATGTGACTTTAGAGAGAGATGCCTTTGTGTCCCTCCTCCTGACATGTGTCCTAGCTTGCCCAGTGGATATTCAAACCCAGCAGTACAGCAACATATTCAGAACCGAGCATGTGACCAAAAGCCGAGTGACTGGAGTCCATCCTGAAATGATCTCTGACTTTAAAAAAGCATATTTGAAAAACAGAGAGAGAGAAAGCGAGATCTCCTATTGGTTCACCTCCCAAATTCCTGCAATCGCTGGGGCTGGCCCAGGCTGAATCCAGGAGCAGGGAACTCAATATGGCTGTCCCATATGAGTGGCAGGAACCCAAGTACTTGAGCCCTTATCTGCTGCCTGCCAGGGTGCACCTTAGCAGGAAATGTGAATTAAGACTCGAACTCCAGCACTCTGCTTTGGGATGTGAACCTGCTAAGTGGCATCTTCACCTCTTTACCAAAGGCCTGCCCCAATTTTATTTTATTTTCAAGAATTGCAATCTTCAGCAATTGCCTGGGCATAAAATGCAGCATAAAGAAATCATATCAGAACTGAGAAAGACAGAAAGAAGAGAGCAGGGGGATGAGACAAGACTGCATCTCGCCATACCTGAAGTACACGCCTACTCCTGTGAGCTTCTCTGTTCTTTCAGCTGGTTCAAATTGCTTAGATTAAGTGCTGAGGAAGTTCTGTAGGAACCTTGCTTGCTGACTTCACATGTCCTGTCCCTGGTGACCAAGCCATCTCTGTGCTTTCTAGATGTAATACAAAACCCTTGATCCCTTGTCATCTGTCTCCAAATCTATTATTTCTCAAATACTTCACTAAGTGGATAATGTCTTCTTATCAATGACTGTATATGCCAAAGCCTTGAGAGCTTTTATGTCTACCTGCTCTCACATCCTCTAAAATCCATCCCTGGGCAGGTGCTGTCTTCAGGTAGACCACCAAACGTGCCCATCTCCTTTCAATCCCTCAAGCACCAATATCGCTCCCCTGGAATGCTGAAGAGCCCTCCCAACTGACCTCCCTGCCTTCACAAATGCCACTCACATGACATCCTGGGTGGTCTGATAAGCATTTGAATGAGATCGTGTTCCTTTCTGCCTCAAACCTGCTTCAGGAACTTTCCATTGCTCTGAGAAGAAACCCTGCACTCCACACAGGGCTCACAAATCCTTGGCAGCTCCAGGTCCTCTGATGGGAGACTCTACCCCCACCTTTGGAACACTTGTCTGCTGCCCCCTCCCCTCGCCCAGCTCATTCTCATTGTCCTGGGCTTAACTTGTGTGCCCCTGTTTCACGGAGCATCTCTTACTTCCTTGCTTTGGGTTCACTCCTCCCTCACAACAATGACAGCTCCATTCAGGTAAATAGCACTCGACAGTTGTCCACAGTTTCTCCCCTATCCTGCATGGTCTGAGTCTGTTTGAGTTGACACAACAAAGTGTTACAGATTGGGTAGAAAGTGTACATCTCACAGTTCCAGAGGCTGACCTCCTAGATCAGGGTGGCTTTTTGAGGCCTCTTTCCTTGGTTTGGAGCTGCTGTCTTCTCCATGCTTCTCCACATGCTCTTTCCTCTGTGAAAATATCCTCTTCTTGAAAAGACAGCAGTCAGAATGAACTAGGGCCCACCATAAAAACCCCATTTTAAATTAGTTTCCTCTTTGGCAATCCTAAGTCTAAGGCATTCAGACTTCAGCATATGAATTTGGAAATGAGGGCAACACAAACCCACAACCAGCTCAGAGTAGGTCTTCAGAATATTTGTTAATTTAATGCCCAGTATCCAGATCTGCCACCCCTGCTTAACACCTGCTGGAGAGGCAACTTCTCAAGCAGTTATTTGATGGCAATCTTTTCACTGCAGGCATTCTGTTCCATGTCAGAGAGCTGTCTTTCACTATATACTAAGACATCAGAAGTCTTGCATTTGCCCCCCTCCAGTGTGCCCTTTAACTCATCTTGACATAGTTCTCATGTTCTCATCATTGGTGTGCTGACAACAGTGTCTCCCTGGGCATTCAGACTTGAGAATCAGGTCCCGGGAGGTGGTGGATAATGGAGGAACCACTGCTTTGGTCTTCACTGCTCAGTCCCTCTTCCCTGATCGTGCCTATTTGAAATGTGGTCAGAGCAAAGCAGAAAAACCAGAAACCACCTCTGGGTCTCTGGCTGCAAAACACATGTGTCATTATTCTAAAGTTCTTTCTTCTGTGAATGAGTAAGTAAGTGACAGCTGGCCTTCCAAATCCCTGTTGTGACTGATATCATCTCTCACTGAGGAAATGCTGGTATGGATTAAAAAAAAATGAAAGATGATGGTGACATGAATCCCAAAACACCTTGACTGGACAAGAAGCAGAAAGTTGTGGAGAACTGTGGGGGATTTGTCCAATTCACGTTTCCCTCATTAGCTTGGGAGTCTGGGATGCAGGGGCCCAACTTTTGAAGTCATGGTTTTGCATGTTGCTTAACCTGATTCTTCTAAGCCAGGGACTGCAGAATGAAGATGGAGCAAACAAGTAGTGGGAAGATCAAGAGCCTGGCCTTCCAGGAATCAGATGCTTTCAAATCCCCCACCTCACTTCCCAGGGGGCTCCTAACTCTATCTATAGGGCCCAGTTTCTGACTTCTTCCAAATTTAGAACCATTTTAAAGCATTATATCACAGCCCATGCCAGGACTACAGCCGGAGGTATTTGTAATGACAGACCATGCATGGTGATTAGGAACATGCATTTAAAAGTAAAAGAAAGAAAGACCCAAAGCAAAGGCTTCATTGGCTAATTCTTTTGCAAGTACCAGGATGCTATATGGCTACCAGTTCGTGTTCCAGTTCTTCATTTCCCATCCAGCTCCCTGCTTGTGGCCTGGGAAAGCAGTCTAGGATGCCCCAAAATCTTGAGCCCCCTGCAAAAGGATGATTCTGGCTCCTGGCTTCGGATTGGTTCAGCTCTGGCAGTTGCAGAAGTGAACCAATGGATGGACAATCTTTCTGTCTTTCTTTCTCTCCAAGAAAAATAAAAATTTTTAAAAACATGATATTTATGTCTTAGAACCTGATTTAAATGCATATTGAAAGTTATCTTTCTTCTGATTGTAAGATGAAGATAATGGTTCCAAATTTGTCAATCATCCAGTAAGAATGAATGTGATGATAAAGTTGACATTTTGTTGCACTATATATGTTCAATAAAGGACATTAGATCAGGGATGGGTGTTGTGGCTCAATAGGTTATGCTGCCACCTGAGATGCCTACATCCCATATTAGAGTGCGTCTACTTCTGATCCAGCTTCCTGCTAATGTACCTGGGGGCAGTGAATGTTAATTGGGTTACACGGGTTCCTGCCACCCATGTGGGAGACACAGATGGCGTTATCAGCTCCTGCCTCTGGTCTGGCCAAATTGAAGCTTGTTCAGGCCTGTGGAAGGTGAACCGCTGCATGAGAAATATTGCTCTGTGTCTCTTTATTTCTCTCCATCCCTCCCTCCTTTCTGCTTCTCTGCCTTCATATCTTTTACATCACTAAAAAGTATCTTTATCTAGACAATCTTCCACAGACTAATGGCTATTTTCAGCATTTGAAAGCCACATGCTTCTTTACTTATTTATCTTCCTTCCCTCTCTCCCATCATCTTTTAAGAATTGAAAGCCTCAGAACACAAGGCCTTGAGCTTCAGCAAGGGTACTAACTATGTGATTTTTGCCTGGTGACTCAGCTCTTAAAGATTTGTGTTTATTTATCTAACAAATATAAATAAACATAATAACAGCTGTGATCACAACTCTGCTGGGTGTACTAATAACTCATCAAAGTTAATTTCTTGACCCTGTGAGGACATTTCTCTAACTTGGAGCAGAGAACTTTATTAGCTTTGGTAGCTGCTTAAGCATCTCTAGGCCAGAATCTGAACCCTGAGATGCTGGCTTGCTCTCTTCCCTGCATCACCCACTTCTCCATCTGCTTGAAAAACTGTCCCTCCCACAGGGCTCTGGTGTGAACACAGAGACTGTGGCTATGCAGTGCCCTTCAGCGTCATCTTATCCCAATTTGGGATCCATTCCTCAACCCTCACTGTCCCAGTGGAATGCAAGAGTGGGCAAACCTATTGCTCTGTCCCTGAACAGATTCCTCCTCTAGACCTAGGATGATCACCTTGGGGACCAACAAAAATTCTGGCCATTTACTCCGAGGGCAGCTCAGCTGAGTTCATGCTACAGACTCTGGTGTCACATGCTATTAGGCTGTTTGGTCTGGGACACCTGAAGATTAGTAATAAAGTAGGAGATGCGAAGGAGCCAAAGGAAAAAAAACTCATTGAAATTTGAGTAAAGACCTAACCCAGTGTCCAAAAGATCATATAGCTGGAGCCTTTGAAGTTTCCAGACAGGGAAACAGACAAAAAGACTGAATGTGAGAAGACAAGGAAGAGCAAGAAGGGCCAGGATGGAGGGTGGAAACAAGAATCCAGGGAAATTCCTGCTCAGTGTCAATGCCAACACCAGTGTTCTTAGTTGGGATACATGTAGAAAGAGCTGCTGAGACATCAATTCCAGCAGAGACATCAATCCATCATAATCTTTTGTCCAACTCTAAAGAGAAAGGACACTGGGATGGGTTGATTTTTATGGAAACAGTTACTAAGTAATGGAATAGTTCAGGGGATGGTGAGGAGGTGTCTAGATAAAGAATACAGTAAAAGGAGGTTGGTGGAACAGAGAGGAAGACAGTGAAGATTAACATACCTGATCCACAGTTACCATGGCTGGTTCAGGTTAAGGATCTCATCTCTGACTCTGGTTCAGCCTTCACTGAGTCAGAAACACCAACTCAAATCAGAATGTGCCCCTAGGAAATTCATGAACTGTTTGTAAGAATCACAACTCATGACTACCCAAATTCACTGATTTTCTAATCACCCTCCCTTACAAGGAATTCTCGTATTTCCGTTGTTATCATGTACCAAGAACTTGGGTTCTATCTGGAAAACCCAGACATAGGCAGTAATACAATCAATTGCATTATGCTAAAGACCAACTGGCATTTACACCAAAAACATTAGTTCTTCTGTGGTCACATAGGTTCTTCTCATCGAGGCACTGATGTGCTGAAGATGGGGATTATGAATTACTCATTGTGTTGGCAGTGGACACAAGCTGCCAAACAGATAAAGTGAGTCTTGTCAATAGCAGCAAATACCCTTTTAACTCTCAACCCCATAGTTTTGCTAGCAAGCTGTGTCCACCCTCTGCTATAAATGAAGGTAGAAGGGCCAGCATAGCAGGACTAACTTCCTAACCAAAGCACAGCTTTGCTTTAGGTGCTGCTAAGGAAGCTGGGATATGACAGGAATATGTGGTTCACTGTGCTTGGGCACAAATCCAACAGAAAGCAAGACCTGCTATGAATGAGCAGTGACCTTAGCACAGTAACTTGCTCAACACAGCAATGCGACTGCTCAGAGCCAGCCCCTCCCCAGCTCCTCTATGCCAGCAGGGTGGGAGGAAGAGATAGAGAGAAGCCCATATTTATGCCTTGGGCTCAGGTGCTCCTGACATGTGAGACTGTAAGAGCTAAAACAAAAAGTTGCTGGAAAATCAGCATGACTTGGTCACCTTCCTCTCTGAACAGGTGACAGCAAGTGGAAAAAGGAAGAGAAAGGGTTCTCACTATGGTGGCTGCAGGGGCACCCCTAGGCAGATAGGTACAGAGTAACTGATAGGTTGGATGCAGGTGTGGAGATGAAACTTTGGATGGTAATACTAATACATCACACCATTACCGGTGCTGCTCTTTAGGTGGAGAACTACTGGTAATTTTTATGTTCTATAAATTTACTATTATTTCCAAATTTCCACAATAAATTTATTTAACACAGATAAATCCCATTTTAAAAAATGTGACCCTTTGGCCATTTTCTGCTATACCAGATGGAGTGAGAAAGTTGTATTTACCAACTGGCAAACTGGCACAAAACAACCAGTAAGGAAAATGAGAAATGTGTTCCCATGTGCCACAGTATTGCCTTTGGGTTAGCCAGTGGTGGTGTGGGCAGTCTAAAGATGTGTTGGTTTACTTTTTACATCATAGTAAACCAAGGGTATTGAATCCATATTCTCCCATCAGCCCAGATTATTTTATCCTATTCATATAACTCACTGAATCACAGCTGGTTTGCTCTTGTGCCCCCTGTTGAAGCAGCACTCCCCACATTGGCAGCCTGTGTGGCTGATAGTACAATTGCTCTACTCCCCGTCTCACTGAGGGGAGAACCCCAAGAGGTGGATGTTTTGTCTCAATCCAGTGTGTTCCTTTTGTCTGCTTTGAAATGTGCCCAAGGCTCAGATTGTTTGTCCAAAAGGTGCCACAAAGGGCTACTCTGTCTCCAGCCTCGGGGTGCCTTGGGGAGCTCAAGCCAGAATATCAGGTGTGGCAGTCATCTGCCCACTGTGTGCTACTGCCCAAAGACTGAACCACACTTACCATACAATTGCTTATTTCTCCTTAGATGCCAGGAAACATGGAAACCAATTCAAGCAGAAACTCATATTCTTTCAAGAACATTTGAATAAGCCTTTATCATCTCCATAAATTTGTATTTAAGGAGCTGGAATTTCAACGATGGATAAGACAGTTTCTGTCCTGGCACTGGTCTGAGGGTTTTGATGTGCAGTGATGCTGTGGGCTCCCAGACCACCTTCCCCTGCCCGACTAATCTTGGCTCCTCAGGAACTCAGTCCAGCTCCACATACACGTGAGACAAATTTGACTACTGCTGAGGTTGAAAAGCAAAGCATTCAACTACTTCTCAAATAGTGACTGATAGAAAGTTGCATTTCTTTCTTCTTATGCAAAGGGAGAAATAAGTACTTTGAAAATAATAAAATCATTCACACAGGAGAATGTACCTAAACCTCAAAAATCCAGACGGTAAACATTCATCCTAGCAAACAGACAGGATCTTCTCCCAAGAGCTTGCACAAGAATTCTGCTGGAGAATCACAAAGTAAACCTTTGGAAGCAGACCAAGTGGATTTCATTCCCTTTGTATGTGAAGATGTGGATTCCAAATTCCATCTGAAGCTCTGACATGGAGAAAAAAATCACAAACTGTGGCCAGATGAGCCTTCTCTATGAGGGACTGGCCCTGAGAGCTGACAGAGGGTCACTCACAGGCGCCACGACTGCTTCCCAAGTAGGCAGCATACTAGCCAAACTGGGATCCCAGATACTGCCTATCAACTCAGCCCCTCCTGGCCCACTTCTGTCTGCCTTATGGATACCTAAAATTCAACCCCACTACAATCTGATTCAAGTAGGTTAAGACATTACCCTTTCACACAACCCACTCCAGGTGTTGATAAAAGTGGGCAAGATTAGGAAGCCAAGTGGCAGGTACTTGTGAAAGCAAAGAAGGAGTTAATTGCATGTTATCCAGAATAGTGAAGCCCACTCTCAGATGTCTACATGAAGAGGATGGAGTCTGGTAGTTCTTGGATTTCCAGGTGACTCAGTGACCTGATTGCTTGCTGAAGCACAGGCAAGGCTGGATGTGGAGTTTCGGAGTTCAAAGACACCATCCTCAAAATCTGGAGACTGCTCCCCGTTGCCCCCTGGCATCCCACTTTGTCACTGAGGTGTAGTTGTCACAGATCCTACTCCTTGGAAGTCATCTGCCCTTCCTTTGTGTGGTTTTGCTTTTGATTGACTTATTACCCTAAAGTAGTGCTATACTGGGTCCAGATTTCATTTCATTTTGTTTTGTTTGGTTATTTGCTTCTTCTGCCCAAAGCTCTTTAAATTCTGGGACTTTCGTGGGCAGTAAGCACAAGTATTTTGTTTCTAGTACTTATTTTACCCTTTTAAACCTCTATTGAAAATGTGTTGTATCTTCTTGTTTTGCCTTCTCTATTGCTTATTTTTCTTTTTTTTTTTTAAAGATTTATTCATTTTATTACAGCCAGATATACAGAGAGGAGGAGAGACAGAGAGGAAGATCTTCCGTCCGATGATTCACTCCCCAAGTGAGCCGCAACGGGCCGGTGTGCGCCGATCCGAAGCCGGGAACCAGGAACCTTTTCCAGGTCTCCCACGCAGGTGCAGGGTCCCAATGCATTGGGCCGCCCTCAACTGCTTTCCCAGGCCACAGCAGGGAGCTGGATGGGAAGTGGAGCTGCCTTGATTAGAACCAGCGCCCATATGGGATCCCGGGGCTTCCAAGGCAAGGACTTTAGCCGCTAGGCCACGCCGCCGGGCCCGCTTATTTTTCTTTTAATCTTTTTCTTCATCTTTATCTCTCCATATTGAACAGTACAATTCATTGGCCTACTCTTTTATAATATTCATAATGCTGCACTTGTTAAAAGGATGATTAACTGCATGTTCTTTATTTATAGTTACTGTTCTTTTCATTAACCAATGAAGCTTATTCATTCTTTTATCTCCTGTAGTAGTCTGATAAAATAGTATTATTAAATATAGTCCAGTGCCTTCTCCCTACTCCTTCACCCCACCCTATATGACACTGCTGAAAATGTGTTGCTCTTTGGAAATTGTTTCTGGACTGTAGAGTTGTCAGCATCTTATTTTAGAATGCTGTTTTATATTTAGCAACATACTTGTTTTTTCTGTGAGCTTTTGAAGTTACACATTGTCCTGTGCTTGATTCAGCACCCAGGGTCAGAAGGCAGAGAGTATGTTCTCAATCCTTTTTAGTTTCCACCAGCTTCATCTGGGAAACCAATCTCAAGGCATTTACTGAAGTCCCAAGGTCAATTTCTTAAATGCATATTGCTCTCCTTTAGCAATGCCTCACAGTCACGTTTCGATTATCTCTTGGCATTCACGGAGCATGATGTGCATATGGGCTGTCGTGAGGCTTCCTGCCTTCCTGGGTTCAACTTAACATAAAGAAGAAAAGGAGAGGGATGCAAAGGCATTTGCTCAAGTACCCGTCTCGGGGTATAACAATCTGTATTGCTCAAGAAAATCAAACCCATAGTTTACTAACCAGTCTTTTCTATAGATGCAGTACCAGGTTCATCTGTGCCTTATCTACTGTACTTAATGTGGTTCCAACATACAGAGCCATGTGTGATCTGAATGAGCAATTCTAAGGAGTAAGCATGCTACTTTTTAGTAGTTATTTCTGGTTTGAGGAAGTGAAGGATCAGAGTCACATCTGGGATTCTGCTGGAGTTGGGACTAGGTCCAGCATTTCTGATCCTGAACTGATTCAACACATCCCAAGAGAACCAATCCCACTTCCAGTGATGGTTTACTTACAAGTTTTCCTAAGTCATGAGCTACAACTCATTCCTTTGCATGCTCCTATAAATGCATAGAATGCATGCAGCAAGATGTTTCTTAGATTCTTATTATGAAATAGATGACTATGTTTAAATTCACTCTGCATTTGTCTCCTGATACATTTTGCCTTCACAGAACATCTTGGATCTAACACCCGTATACACAGGTATATTCACAACACACAAAACATTGCATTTGATTTTCAGATGATTCCCAAGTTCCTAGGGCTGAGTGGGTTACATTTTAAAATTCCTTTTCCAAATCTTGAAATATTAGGACCTAGAAGACTCCTTAAAGGTGATTGATTCTGATTTCCTCATTCCACAAACGCAGAAGCTTGAGACTAGAGCTTTAGGATGTTACAGGTGGACGGATGAGAACATGCACAAAGAAGACATGGAGTCTACTGCTTGGGAGTTCCCCTCTGCGTCAGCTGGAGAGAGACCCTTCACCTCCTCTCCCCAAAGGCCTTGCACAGAACTTTCTCCTCCCTCCTCTCCCCTTCCTGAGCTTCCTCCTAATAGAAGTGGCTTTCTCCAAGTCTGAGAGTTGACAGTTGACAAGAGAAGGCAGTTCAGGCCTCCTTGAAATCTCTTCCCCTATCCTCTCAGCCAGCTTCTCTCACTCCATCCTTCTACTTCTTCGTCGTCTTCGTCTGTTTCCCCTCCTCCCCTTCCTCCTCCTCCTCCTTCTTCTTCTTTAAAAGTAATCCAAATTTTAGTCTATAAATTATCACAGATCAGGATGCTGGAAAACAATTTGACAAATATTTCAAGGGTAATTCTGCACAAACCGAAATGTTTAAACATAAATACAGAAAATATAATGTAAATCTGTTCAAGCAACTCTGAGAAAATGATAGCATAAATAAGACAAGCTGATAGGACTGGGTTATGTTTTAAACAATACCCTGGAACTATCACTAGAAGCTTGGGTAAATCTGTCTTTGGCTAAAATAAATTAAAATACAGACAGATAAGGGAACAGGTCAAATTAAATCCTGCTGATGACAGCCTGCTGTGATTAAACCAAATGCATTTACTCTTCTTGATGATAAAAATTATTAACTGCCTCAACCTAATCACATAATGACTAAGTAGTTTCTTTCCAAAACTGAAAAAATAGCAGATAAATGTGAATCAAACAAATGAAAAGGTTTTTTTTGAGTTAATGTCTGCTAGCTCCCCAAAAATATATGAAAAACAACAAAATGGATCAGCAGTGGAAGCCAGGACTCAGGGCAGGGCAGTGACTTCCTCAAGTTACATAGCAGGAAGGTACACAGGCTAAATTTCCAGATGCAACCACAGTATCTGTGAATTGCTTTTTCTATAAATAATAATAATGAATTTTGCTTTCAGCAATGAATGAGTAGTTGTGTTGGAACAATCATCTCTTTGAAGGCCTGAAGAAAGCCTAGACCAGCTATGAAGAAAGCCTGTTTGAAAGCACCAGGAATTTACCAAAGCAAAGAGAAGCTGGAGGGCAAGGTCCACGGTGACTAACAATGTTCCCACAGGGCAGACCATTCATAAAGTGGGTCAGGTGCTGCTTAGGACAGCCACATCCTTATCAAGGTGCCAGGTTAGAGTCCCAAGCCTATTCCATTTGTACCCTCCTGCTAATGTGCACCCCCCAGCAGGCAGCAAAGCACTATGGTGCCTGCCATCCACATGAGAAACATGGATTGAATTCCTGGCTCCTGGCTTCAGTCTAGTCCAGCCTTGTCTATTATAGACACATGGAGAATGATTCAGAAGACGGAACGGTTTCTCTCTCTCTCTCTCTCTCCCAGCCTTTCAAGGAAATAAAAATAATCAAATTAAAAAATTTTTAATACTCCCACAAAGAACAGGTGGCTTCCCAGGTAAATCCTATCAAACATCAACTCCTTGCTTTGATGAGTCTTGCTTTGGTCCTAAAAAGTGGTTGATAATGTCTAAAGAGTGGTCTGTTTCTGTGCAATGGACTTGGGAGAAATAGCCATGAGATGACTTATAATCTTATCTTCTTGAGAAGAACCTCTTAGAGTGATTAAAGCATGTGAAGGCAATAAACTGTGGCTGTAGCGGGTCTCTACCCTCAGTGGGGAGTTCCAGCAGATGGCAGGATCTCTTGCCTGTGAGGTGAAGAACGGAACTTTGCTTGACCTGCATGGTGACCAATGTTCACTCCATAATAGTTCATCAAGCTCTCACTGTTTGTGTGGCTTTCTGTGTTTCATTGTTTAATGAAAGTTCATTAAAATTATTGCTATAAATAAATCACAAAGAATATAATTTTTATAGCATTCATAGTCCTTATTTTTCTGGTTCAATGGTTGGGAGAAGAAACAGAATAAATTAGGTTGCTGGAAGTATGAGGATCAACTATCCCAAGCTGTTTAGCTGATAATTACACTATAGTTACAAAGAACTCATGATTGCTGTGAAATCAAGATAATGAAATAACAACTGGCAATTACTCCGTGGCCCCAAGCATGTTATATATGTGAATAAATAAAACATAATGAATACAGTGAATAGGCTATTATATCTTCTATGGTTTAAAAAAAAAAGATGTCTTTCAGTAAAACAATCTGACTTTATATCATGTGCAGGAAGGAAGGGGACAATTTTCTTTCCTACATTTAGTCCTTTTATTTCTTATCCTTTACTTTCTTAATTGGCTTTGATGTGTGAGAAAGAATCACATGCACAAATTGTAAGCATTTAATTGATCAAATTTTCACAAAGCTAATGAAGGTTGAAATGCTATCAGCAGCCAAAAACTTCTCTTGGTGTGCCCTCTTCTCATTGCGCCCTCCTCTGGAGTTAACCATTCATGGATCATCTATCACTGTAGCTAATTTTAGTAGGGTTTGGCTCTTAGTGCATACAATACACTCTCCTTTGAATGCTGCCTTCTTTCACTCCGCATTGCATCTATAAGCCGGCTTATTTTTATTAGCACTACCAAAATAGGTCATTATGTGGTCAGCAAATATTTGGCTCAAGGTGCCATGGGGCAAGCAGGGATGTTGCACACTGGTTTAACAGAGCTTGAGTCCTAGCCCTTCTCCTCTGGCCTTGAATGGGCTTTGGACTTCTCTGAATGCATCACCTGGTCTTTAAAATGCAAAAATATGGTGACATAGCAGGATTATTGGAAAGAGTATAAATAAGACCATCACTAATGATGATGTCACCTTTATCAAATGCTCAGTGTATGTTAAGGGATTGACTAGACTTAGCAGTCTTTCACTGGCCCTCACTGCCAGCCCTGCCAGGCATACACATTCCAGTCCTTGCGCCTGTCTTCCAGATTCCATTGGACATCTGTCCCGAGTGGCAGACACCTCCTAAAAAATCAAACTATCCACAGATGGTTGGGTTGAAGGGCACAGGCATTTACACAACTCTGATCAGGGCACTGGGCCCTGAGGACTGACCGCTCACCCAAGGAAGAGGAGCTCATGCAGGCAGTCCCCTCACAAGCACCAGCTATACCTTCCAGAGCCTCACCAAAGAAACAACTGCTGTAACACGCACAGTTGAGAAAGAAAAACTCGAACCCACTTTTGCTCAGTATTGCCACCTGGCTCTCACAGAACACCAGTTCCAGGAACCCAGGACTCCAGGAATTGATAACAAAGGTAACTTTGAGCTAGTAACACCCTGAAATGGTCAAGTGGCTCCATGCCCCAAGTACACCTGTCCTCAGTTAGTTTGGTTGGGATCACCATCAAGTTGTCTTATCATTTCCCCAAGTTAACCCAGTCCTAAAATACAAATGTCCCTAGCCTCAAACAATGAAGAAAAGAAACTAATAACAATGACCAAAAAAAAGCAACAATATTAAACCCAAATCCCACAGTGAACCTCTGAGATCATTAGAGCAAGCTCTGTGTTATGATCTGCATTCTCCAGAAGGGAAGATTCACAGAAAGTGACAAAGAGAACTAACCCATCCACCTATAGTCCTAGGATGTCATTTGTATGAGTCCTGCTAGAATAGTCTATTACTTTAAAGGGCACTTTGAACCAGCTTTGATTTCAGTTGGTCTAATTCAAGTGTGACCATCAACAAAGAAGCCCCTGACTCTTTGGCACCTCATTTCTGATTCCTCTGATCTTTCCTGGCCTTATGTACCTGGTGCCGTTGTGTTGAGATATGTTGTGTCTACCAACACTGAAACATGAGCAAAGAGCCTAAAGCAGAGCTACTGTTCTCCTGCAGAAGATGAAGAGAACAAAAATATACATGCAAGGAGGCTTGTTTTGGAAAGGGCTGAATAATTATTTCCTCTCAGTATAAAATTATGTAAAATCATACACTGCAGAGAGGGGGAAAGATGCCCTTTGGAAAATGGAGTTAAACTAATTTTAGCTCAATTTGCATTTCCAGTTTAATAACAACTTTAGTTTGGAGTGTGGAGCGGGTGGGGATGAGGTTGACCCAATTACACATCCTAAGAGGGGACAGCTATGCTGGCAATATTGCTGGGCATATGGGGGTGTGCTTGGGCCATGTGAGACTGAAGCAATAGACATCCTCCTGTCCCTCATCCCAACCCATCCCCCCCCGTCCTCCTCTATCCCCTGCACTCAAGCAACCTTTGATTTGTCTCCCACAAGGAGTCACAGAGTCAGTAGATGAGTGAAGGCTGACTTCATCCCAGGCAGCCACAGTCTCCGACACCTCCTGTATTCTCCAGTGAAACAGGAGCTATTCATGGACCCTTAAGAATTCTGGGTAGCCCAGGACATCAAACCTGGGGTAAGTGGACCCTCAGGAAGGATGCCATTGCAACCCCACTCATGCTCCCTGTATCCATTGTCCTGTTCACCTACCCATTCATTCAACAGACATTCATTTATAGAAGTCCTGGCACAACCTAAGAGATGGATTCTCAAAATAAGTACAAGAGTGCAACCTCTTCCTACAGGGGTAAAGGAGGCAGAGGTTTGGCAGTTGGCTGCAGTGTGAGGGTGAAGGTGAAGGAAGTGCCCAATGGCTGTGCAGGAAGACCTGCAGGAGGACACAAGTTTTCTTTAATGGAACAGGGATGGAAAATGTCTTCATGGGTTGTTTCAGCCTGAAAGAGTTGGATTTCATTGAACAAAGCTGAAGCAGGGGGGGTGAGGGTGGCAGTGCTAGTGGGTGGGTGGGTGAAGGCAGACCTGAGGACAAGAGCTGAGGCGAAGCTGAGAACTGGACCCAGTGCCCACACTGAGAACATTGCAATGCAGCAGAGGAATGCTTTATTCTGATTTAGGGCCACAGTGGAGTGATGCTATTCTCATCAGAGCAATAGAAAAAGGAAGCTCCCATTTGGTGCAGTGTCAAGACATGACCTAGGATGCCTGCATCCCATAAAGGAGCACCTGAGTCCAAGTCCCTACTCTGCTGCTGGTTCCAGCTTCCTAGTTATGTACAAGCTGGAAAGAACAGATGATGAGCTTCCCACAGGGGACACCTGGATGGAGTTGTAGGCCCCTGGCTTCAGCTGGCCTGTGCCCAACTGTCGTGAGCATTCGAGGAAAGAATTAACAGAAAAACCTCTCTTTGTCTCTTTGCCCCTCAAATAAAAATATTTTTCTCTTCAAATATTTATTCATTTTGATTTGGAAGTCAGATTTGCAGAGGGAGCGAGGGAACTTGAGAGGGAACTTTATATGCTGGTTCACTCCTCAAATGGCTGCAACCACTGGAGCCGGGCTGAGCTGAAGGACTTGGGTCATCTTTTGCTGCTTTCCCAGGCACATTAGCAGGGAGCTGGATTGAAAGTGGAGCAGCCAAAACTTGAACCAACACCCATAAGGGATGCTGGCACCTCAGGCAGAGGCTTAACATGGCACCAGACTCCTAAATAAAATTAAATTTTAAAAAACACAAAATAAAATCTAAAAACGAAATCATGCTTAGGTGGGAAGGGATTATAGATTTAGTTCAAAGTCTTTTAAAAAGATTTATTTATTTTTCTTGGAAAGGCAGATTTACAGAGAGAAGGAGTTACAGAGAGAAAGATTTTCCATCTGCTGACTTATTCCCCAAGTGCCCACAATGGCCAAAGCTAAGCTGATCCAAAGCCAGGAGCCAGGCACTTCTTGCAGGTCTCCCACATGGGTGCAGGGTCCCAAGGCTTTCAGCTGTCCTCGACAGCTTTCCTAGGCCACAAGCAGAGAGCTGGACAGGAAGTGAAGCAACCAGCACATGAAATAGTGCCCATAGGGAATG
The DNA here is from genome assembly GCF_030435755.1 of Ochotona princeps. Lineage (NCBI taxonomy): Eukaryota > Metazoa > Chordata > Mammalia > Lagomorpha > Ochotonidae > Ochotona > Ochotona princeps. The sequence continues at coordinate 13,941,049 of NC_080840.1, read as the reverse complement.
ATGCATCCAAAGCAAGTATCTAGCGACTAGGCCATTGTACCAGGCCCTAAACTCTTTTGATTTATCTCTGTAGTAAAGAACTTTGGACATGATGACTTCAGTCTAGAAATTGACCTCAGTGCAGAGTTGCGTGGAATGGACCAGATGGGCCCCTTGAGTTCTGTAGGCAGACGGGTTTCTAAAAAGTTCATCTTTCTTTCCTATGTGTAGATCAAATGAAATTAAGACTGCTCTTAGTAAACTTGCTATTTATAAATGGTCAAAACCTCGAGAGAATGCTTCCTGATTTCTCTGATTTGTTGATTCACGTTGTCAAGCCCTCAGGAGAGAAAGACCCAGTGCTGTACCCTGTCCCTATGGATTCCAAGGAGGAAACATGTCCCTATGTGTTTTCACAGAGACTGAAATGAAACAAATAGAATAACCCTTGTGTTTCAGGGGAACATTCACTCTGCCTTTTAAAATGATGAGAGAGAGACTGAGATATGAGTCTTATTCACCGTCTCACTCCCTGATGTCTGTAATGATTGTGCAGGATCCGAATCCTGGAGCCCAAAACTCAATCCAAATCTGCCATCTGCGGTGACAGGGACTCATGTACTTGGGCCCTCACTACTGCATGCATTAGCAGAAATTTGGAGTCAGGATTCAGAAGTGGGATTTGAACTTGGGGACTTCAACGTGGGCTATGGAGCTCTCTTGTGTTAAGTTAAATGTCTACACATACTCTATCTTTTCAATAGTGAACTTTGTCAAAATGATTAAAAAGTATAGATGAGACCACATGATGGTTCAACAGGCTAATCCTCAGCCTGCAAGCACTAGCATTCCATATAGGAATCAGTTCTTATCCTGGCTGATCTACTTTCCATCTAGATCTCTGCTTATGATCTGGGAAAGCAACAGAGGATGAACAGAGTTCTTGGAACCCTGCATCTGTGTGGGGAACCTGTAGGAAGCTCCTGGTTTCTGGCTTCATATTAGCTCAGCTATAGCCATTGCAGCCATATGGAGAGTGACCAAGAGCAAGGAAAATCTTTCTCTTTTTGTCTCTTTTTTCCATCTTTCAAATAAAAATAAATCCTAGAAAAGAATAGATAATATCTAAAATAAATTATTAGGAGTCATTACTCCTCATAAAAATGTGTTTCTTCCTGGTTTCCAATCTTTACCAAAACTTTCACTGCCTTTGGTTTAGTAATGAAAAATACTGTGGCTTAACACAAGTGTGAAACACAGGGAGAACGTTTGATTTCCAACTCCACAATTCAACTTCTGGTTTTTATTTTCCCTCCTGTGAAAATACTCCCTGCATGGTTGGTGATACTGTTATTAACTGGTTGGTGAACAAGCATTACAGTAAATTGGGATCATCTTGTTACAGTCCTTTAAACATTCTTCCTGGGGCTGGCAATGAAGATGGGGTAAGGGGAGGGAGGGAGAGTTTATGGGGAAAGGGCATTTTGTAGTAGCCAGTTCTGTTCCCATTTGGGCAGTTAATAATCTGCACACTGCAGCCAACACAGTTATGATACAGCAGTCAAAATCAATTTATTGGAAGAATCAAGATGGCAGAATAGGGTAAGGACACATTCAAACAGATGGAAAATCATTATCCAGGGTGAAGCAGAGAGAGCATATTCCAGGAAATAGGAGAGGACAGGCCGATGGCAAAGGGGCACCTGGAGACCCATTGACACAGAGAAGTAGCAGACACAATGGAGTGGTATTACAGTGATCAGATACCTCAGTGGCAGTTGGCAAGTGACAAACTGAGCTCCTCTGGTGACCCGAGCTCCACCAGCAGCCAGGTGGGAAGAGGAGTTCACCCGGAGCTCATGAGGTGAACCCAGGCAAAGAACTGCCAGTCCTGCTGATTTGTTTAATCCAACCAAGAGCAGACAAGCAGGCAGTGCAGGAACATGGTGGATTTCATATACCAGACCCCCAGCAGTGCCATATCAGGTGCCATTTTGTGTAGTGTGGTAAAGGTTGTGGGATTGAAGGGACAACAGCAACCTGTGCATGTGCTGAGCTGGAAGTGAACTCATTTGTGGCTCAGTGCATTGCACTGGTCGCATAGGGAAACCAGTATCAACATGGCATCATACAGGTTGCACCAAAAATAGGTCCAGGCATTCACCAGGCCTACCTGCCAGCAGATTCAAAACTCCACCAGTGGCACATCAGGCACCATTTTGTACAACGTGGCAAAAGCTTTGAGACTGGAGGGACAAAAATGAGCTGCATATGCACTGAGCTGAGAGCAAACTCACCTCCAGCTGAGTGCATTGCACTGGTCCCACAGGGAAAATAGTACTGACTTTGGAATCCTACAGGTTTCACCCAAAATAGGTCCAGGTGGTCCCCAGAACTAATGGCAAGATCAGAATCACCAACAACCCAGTTATTTAGAATACCTGGCATCTCCCTAATCCTGAGAACTGCTCAAATCAGAAATGGGAGAAGGGCTGTATAGACAACTGTTCAGCCACAGAATGGGATCACAGGAGGTACAGAGTGGAGAGCCAAGATCTGGGGCTATGGAGACCATGGTGGAAGTCTAACACAAGAGCCCAGGCCTGAAACTCACTGGAGGGAGTGGCACAAGTGACTACAAACCAAGAACTGGATATCAAGCACAATCAGTAAAGTTGAACTGTAGACCTGTGGATGACACAGCTTTGAAACCACCGTGAAAGGCTTTCCTTTGCCTTTGAAAAATGAAATAAAATTTTCCCACAATTAAGAAAAGCTCAAAGAATACACCTCTTCCAGACATGCCCTACAAATGGTACTTAAAGATGTTCTCTTCACAAAGAAAAAAAATAGCACTTACCAAAACCAAAGGCAAATGTGGAAAGTATCCCAGTCAAATAACAACAGAAGACTAAATCAAACAATGACAGGATTAAATTGCCACCTATCCATATTAGCTCTGAATGTAAATGGCTGAAATTCATCAATTAAACATCATAGATTAGTGAACTGGATCAAAGAACAAAACCCATCTATTTGTTGCCTGCAGCAGAGACACATTTCACCAACAAAGATCAATGGAAACTATATCTCATGAATTTTGATGTGTTTGTTTTTACTTTCATTCAGAAGTTTTTTTGCTCATATTAAATTCTTCATTGACTCATAGGTCACACATTAGCATCGTTTTCTTCAAGAAGATTCTTGATTTTCTTTTTCATTTCTTCAGTGACATATTAGTCATTCAATAGCAGGTTATTTAATTTTACAGCATTGTAAATTATTTCTGTTGTTGATATTTTCTGGCTTTTCATTTAAGGGGATGTATAGTAACTGTGTAATAGAGACAACTATCATATCCAAATGTGAGGAAACAATACACTGTGTATCTTTACTTCCAGATCAAAGATGGACTCCCAATGAAACTCTTAATAATTATATCTTGACAATAGGATGCTGGACTGTCTGCCATTGTCCATGCCAGCAATCTTAGAATATACATAAATAGCAGAATGATGGACTTAACGACTATTTATGAAGAACTATACTATTGTAATAATATTGGGGAAATCAGCGGGAGGAGGGTTATCTGGGGAGGGAGCAAGTAGAAAGCCCAGAGCCTATAAAACTGTATCATAAAATAATTTTTAAAGTGAAAAAAAATTATTTTGGGTGATCCCAAACTCTGACCCTGACTCAACTCTCACCCTTCCTCCTCCACATTCTGACCTGTTCATCGAGGTCAGTGGGGAAGGGTCTTTCTGCTCTCCATTCTCTCACCATGTGCTTTCTCCAGGCCCTGAGCTGCTGCTCCAGATCTGCCAAAGGCAGAGTTGGAAGGAAAGGAGAGGACAGCTCCGGCTCCACTGGTGACTGCTCTCCTGCCCTGGCTGGTGGATAAAGCTGTGGGGAAGACACGCCCAGCCCCAGGACAGTCTATGTAAACCTCTCCACAAGCCTTGAGGCTAGAAGATAGCACTTCCACGCTCTTTACCAACCTTCTTTTAACCTTTCTTTATTTCAAACGAGGCAAGGAGCCAATAGACAAAATGGGCTCTTCTTTCCTGTTGTAGACTCTGCAGGTGGAGGCTCCATGTTCAACATGCTCACAGTGGGCATATTGAGTTTTTGATTAAAAATCGGGTCAAGACGAGTCTCCTTTAAACACTCCACCAAGCAGAGATCAGAAATAAGTCTCAAGTGTTTGGCTTGCAGCAGGTGCGCAGGAAACTACTGACATGGTGTTATTAGTGCTAGTAAGTTCTTTCTTCCACTGTTAGATCAGAGAATGATGTTGGGAAATCCCAGCAGGTTCCTGTACACACATCACAACTCTAAAAATGGCCTGTGGTCATTTAGAGCTCCCAATGCCGAATTCTTGTAAATTATTCAACACATTTAGATATGCCACAAGTAAAACCACACACTTCAGAATTAACCTTTTTATTCAAGAACATGCTGGGATTGTATATCCAGTGGTTATTGGAGATATGCCAGAATGAGAATTGAAGCAACAGATTCCATTATGGGTTTGCGGTTCCCCTCTAAAGACGTCACTTTTATTTTATTGATTGATTGATTGGTTGGTTGGTTGGTTGGTTAGTTGGTTAATTGTAAAAATCCACAAGAAAGTCTAAAATTAAAATGTCAATTTAAAAATATTTTGAGAGTGAGGGCTTGGTGCATGGGTTAAAACACTGCTTGTGATGACTGCATCACACAGCAAAGTGCCTGAGTTCAAATCCTGGCTGTGCTTCCTAGTTAGCTTCCCGCTGATGCACACTCAGAATCAGCCCAAGTAGTTAGGCCACTGACACCCACACGGAGTTACTGGTTCTTAATTTCAACCTGACTCAGCCTTGGCTGTTGGGGGATTTTAGAAACTGGACCATCACATGGAATCAATCTCTCTCTCCAACAAAAATGAAAACCAATGCATGAAATTTTAAACAATAGTTTGGAGGGGCTGTCATTTAGCCTCACAGTTAAGATACCCACATCACATCACAGTACCAAGGTTTGGAGTCAGTTTCAGCTGCTGATGCAGACCATGGGAGGCAGCATGGATAGCTCAAGTGGGACCTTGCCACTCACAAGGGAGAGATGGATTGTGTTCCCAGCTCCCAGCTTCCAACTTCAGCCCCAGTTCAGCTTCAACCATTGCAGGACTTTGGGGGAGTGAACTCATGAGTAGGAGTGTGTGTTTGTGTGTGTGTGTTTATCTTTCTGTCTCTCAAATATATAAGTACAGTTTTAAAAGCTAAAAAAAATAAAATAAAAATTGGGAAGCTCCACTGAATGTCTGTTTTTATTTGTTGTGTGAAAAATATGAATACAATGCTAATTTGTTGTCTATCACCTCTGAACTTGGCAAAAAAAGTTTTGGGTAATTTTCCAGATAATCAACTGACTACCAGACTCTGTGCACACACAGCGATCATGTGGCATGTTTGTGTGCTGCCCCTCTGTGGCATGGTGGCTTTTGAGACACCCCTGCTGAGAGAGAACTGAAGGTCCTGTTTTCCTCCTGGCAATGCTTTGGAATCACAAATGCTCTCAACACACTGTAACTTGGCAGACTCCCACAGCAAACAGCAGCTTCGCCAAAGCTGGTAGTAGCTTTTGCTCATCAGAGGAAGCTGAGGGCTGGGGTGAGATTTCCAATGAGGGCTGGAGCGTTCCTAAAGGCTATATATTTGGTTCTGAAACCCACTTTTCCCTGGATAAATCAATTGTCTGTATAAGTTAAATGCAGGAGCTCTCCCTATCCCCAAATAGATTTCATTGATTACTTAATTTATTATTATTATTTCATTTATTATTTCATTATTATGGAAGCAAGTATCCAAGTAACCAAAAATTTGACATATTCTTAATTATTTTGTTAGTCTCAGTTGCTAATACATGGTCGCTAACTTTGGGCGCAGGTATTTGCCCCACTAGCTACAGTACTGCTTGGGATGCCTGCATCTCACAGCATAGTGCCTAGATTTCAGTCTTGATCATCTTGTGACTCCAGCTTCCTACTAACGTGCAGCTTGGGAAGCAAAGGTGATTTCTCAAGTTCTTCAGTCCCTGTCACCTACAGGGAGACCGCTGCTGGGTTCCCATCTCCCGACCTGAGCCTGGCCCAGCCCTGGCTGTTGTGGGCATCTGGAAAGAGACCAGAATACAGATATTTCTGTCTTACTGTCTGACCTTTGAATAAAATTAATGAATAACCTTTTTAACAAGGGTGTGCATGTAATAAAGCTTCTAAAAACTGCAGCTGATTTCTCTGCTGAAATCTGGAAAGATCACAGTGTATATACAGTATCAGAAGCCCTCTGTACCTTCAAAATTAAACTGGGTAATATTTTAATTGACTGTCCAGTGAGCTAAAAATGGCATATTGATTTTTTAAAATTTCCTTTATTATGTTACTTCTGAGATTGCTGTTTGAAGAACAGTTAATTAATTACATTAATGTTAAATCTCTAGGCAGAAAGAAGGGAGGCTAAAACTAGAGGCTTGAAATTCCCCAATGGGCTAGAAAATGCTAGGCTGGGCCTGGCATGGTAGCCTAGCAGCTAAAGTCCTCATCTTTCATGTGCCAGGATCCCATATGGGTGCTGGTTCTAATCCCAGCGGCCCCACCTCCCATCCAGCTTCCTGCTTGTGGCCTGGGAAAGCAGTCAAGGACAACCCAAAGCCTTGGAACCCTGCACCCACATGGGAGACCTGGAAGAGGCTCCAGGCTCTGGCTTTGGATCAGTTCAGCTCTGGCCACTGCAGCCAGTTGGGGAGTAAATCAACAGACAGAAGATCTTTCTCTCTGTCTCTCCTCCTTTCTGTGTATCAGACTTTCCAATACAAATAAAATAAATAATAAAAACTACTAGGCTGTGACACATTATTGTACTATGGCAAACAACTGCTAGGATTTGGAGGACAAAGCCAGATCAATGGAGGCAGAGGATGGTTACAGCAGTTCCTGAAACACACAAACTAGAAAAATAAAAAGCATCTAACATCAGAGTTATTTCATTCATGAGGTTATTCAATTCCTCTGGAATTTCTGGAGTTGCTTCCCAAAGAAGCATCTGCAACATACCAACAATGAAAAACATTGCTGCCACAGTGACTCCTCTGAAAGCATTACTTGGTTGTTCTATAACTACTGGCTTTATATATAAACAGTTACAAGCCATGTGCATGCAGGCACAGTCCCAGCCTGCTTTGACCCACAGCCTTCTGTTCCACACCATGATTGGCCAATATCAAACTATAATTAGTTGGTGTTATAGTTGGGCTGCAAGGACAGCCACACAGGGAATGTGCAAGATGATAGCGGGTGGCCCTGGTAGAGAGGGGGGTTTCCTTGCAGTAGGCTCAGCACCCTCTTAGATTTCACCACTTTCACAACTGCTGCTGAATAAACAGTGACCATAGTGACTCACCTGTGTTTCCACATGATTTTTCTTTCCTCGGTTCTACATATTCATTTTTAAATTTTAATTGATCTGTAACAATTATCCTTATTTACAGGATACAGTGCTATTATTCAATACAGCAGATCTACAGTGTGCAATGATCAATTAGGATAATTGGCATTTTCATCTCATTTCTATATGTGAAGATCCTTGAAACTCTTCTCTGCTAGTTATTTTCCAATGGACAATGTTTGCAGTCTATAGTTATCCTAGGTGCCATGACACGTTAAGATTACTTCCCCCAACTGTGTCTGTCAGCACTATTCACTTTCTCTTCATTCCCCCTCCCCACCCTTCCTAGCTTCCAGTCACCACTATCCTACTGCATGTTTCCATGTGACCAACTTATTTCACCTCCACAAGGGATCCTTGAAAGAAGGGCCACTCCAGGGACCCACTTCCCTGTACTAGAACCTTAAGTAACCTGTATTTAGCTCTATTTCACACCTGCTGAACAGAAACGCTGGGATTATGTTTCATTAAGTTCATCTGTTTGAACTCTGAACTTGAGGAGGTCCACTGTGGTAGTGGTAGCAGGTGGCTCAGAAGTTTAAAAGGCCCTTGTTGGGCAGACATTTGCAATAAACTGATTACAATGAGATGTTAACCTCCCTCACAAGGGTACATAGGGTCACCTTGAGGGGTCATATGGACTTAAGAATTTCTGAGAGTTCTTTCAATCCCCCCACACACACACACATCTCTCTCAATTAATACACACACACCTATAAACATGCACATTCATGTGTATGTATTTATGAAAGTTCCATACAACCATTTTTCCAAAGATTTCAGAATAGAATGAATCTTCAAGGTTATAGTTCAAGACATGAACTAGTAAGTAATTCAGGAAAAAGAAATTATTTGACTAAAAGGATAAAATTGCTTTGTAGTCCCCGTTGGTCGGCCTATGACACAACTCATTTCTGAACGCAATTCATTGAATATGCTCCTTTTCAAAGTTTAAAGGCAATTACCACCTGCTTGTTTATCTCCACACTGACCAGAAAATGATGACGTGGGAGAAAATCCATCATCGTGTAATGGTTCTAGCTGAATGCATTGGGTCCTAGGAGAAATTAATTTCTTTCTAGCTTGTAAGAATTTTACAGATATTATTCTCACCACACTCCTACAAGCTTGGTCTTTTATTCACATCTTAGAAATGATTCAGCAGGGTTCCAAAAGTTTAAATGATGTACTTAGCCCCATGGCGTCTATTCTAATTGGTATGCCATGTGTCCCAGGGTGTCTGAGATGGCTCTAATTTGGTCCTGTTATCTCAGGGTCACTACCACGACCCTTGCCTTGTCACTTGGGCACAGTGCTAATTAACAAGCCACTTGTGAACACCTGCATTTCATTTCAGAGCACCTGCGTTTGAGTCCCTTCTCTGATTCCAGTTCCAGCTTCCTGCTAATGTACACCTTGTGGGGGCAGCAGGAGATGGCTCAAGTACTTGGATCTCTGTGCCACCCACATGGGAGATCTGCACTGAGTTCTGGGATCCTGGCTTTCAGCTGATTCATTCTTAGCTTGTCTCAAACGCAGTTACATTCTGAGGTCCTAGAGGCTGGGGCTTCAACATAGGAGCTTAGAGCATCGACGCATACAGAGTGGCGATGAAGGGAAATTACAAAATCACCTTTGTTGTGGGTCTTTAATGTGAAGCAGAGACTCACCTATACGATACAGGGCAAGTGTGATCCAGGTTCAAAATGAAACCTTATTATTGCTGCTTGTTGGGAACTTGGTCCATCAGCAGGGGAGTGCTATGGGTTCCAGTGGCATTTTCCACTCCCACCATCCCCAGATGGATGAACAGGATAGCACACACAATCTGAGCTTCTAGAAGCCAAGGATAGGTGTGACCCCTGTGCCTTTTAGCAATAATGGGCACCAATTGGTCCACCAAAGACATTCTTATTCTTCCTTTCCGATAGAGGTTACATGAACTCCAGCTGGAGCATGGATATGGGGGCTCAGGAGCACTCAAGAGAAACAAATCAGCTGGACATTTTCTGGAACAGAATCTTCCTTCTGGTTAAGATTGAATATTAATGAAAAACTGTTTCTGTTTCCCTGGGACAAGATCACTTGCAAAAGTGATGTTTAGAGCTATAGCTGACATTTTGTGCAGGAGATGGAGAAAGAATAACCACCAAAAATTGGCCTGCAGCCCCCAGGGCTGGAATCACTCCCATGCAGACTTACCAAGTGAAGCAGTCCATGTTCTGATTGTTGGCCACTTTGAGTCGAATTTCCAATCACTTGAATATGAACTCTTGTCTCCTGCCTGCTACAAATAAAAGGTTTTATGTTCTAAAATGCTAATGGTTACTTTAAAAAATAGCAAGGAATGCATGTTTATTATGAAAGCAAAAGTAAACAAAAATTAATACAAATAGAATTCTTAAAAGACTGTAGTGCACAGAGCGATTGCTATGGGATAGCAGTCTGATTCTCTGCTTACAACATCCCATATAGGCACTGGTTCAAGTCCCAGATGCTCTACTTCCAATCCAACTCTCTGTTAATGACCTGGGAAAGCAACAGAGGATGGCCTAAGTCCTTGAGACCTTGCATCCACATGGGAGAAATGGAAGAAGCTCCTGGCTCCTGACATCAGACAAAAGCACACCTCTGGCCATTGCCGCCATTTGGGGAATGAACAAGAAGATGGAAGATCTCTTTCTATCTATCCTTCTTTCTGTAATTCTTTCAAATAAAAATAAATAAATCTTTTTTTAAAGATTGAAGTTTATGTAATTTTTTCAATTCTCTAGTTTCTGCCTTGTTCATTTCCTTTTTTCTAGGCGTATATAGTTATAATCCATCATACCCAAGGGTTCCACATCTGAAGATTCAGTATACTGAAGTATTGGACATATCATTGTAAAATTGTGTTTTTTGTTACATTATGTTGGTAACAACTGTTTAACAGTATTCATGCTGTTATGTAAGGTAAGCAAGCTGGAAATGATTTAAAGGATGTGCTTAGCTTCTGCGCAAATATTATGGCATTTTTTTCATTAGGGACTTGAGTATCCATTGATTTTGATAACTCCCGGGTCCTGAAAACAATCCTCCTCCCCCTCTATGGATATGGCTGTGCTGGCTGTATTTATTTTACGAAAGGAGCTTTATGGGCCTAGCATGATGGCTGAATGGATAATCCTTACCTTGCAAGCACCAGGATCCCATTATGAGCCCCAGTTCATGTGTTGGCTGTTCCACTTTCCATCCAGTTCTCTGCTTGTGGCCTGGGAAAGCAGTCAAGGACAACCAAAGCCTTGGGACCCTGCACCCATGTGGGAGAACTAGAAGAAGCTCTGAGCTCCTGAGTTTGGATGCGCTCAGCCTCAGTCATGTGGCCACTGGGGGAGTAAACTGGCTGATGGAAGATCTTTCTCTCCATCTCTCTTTCTCTCTGTAAATCTGATCTGCTTTTCCAATGAAAAAAAGGCAAATCTTTTAAAAATAAAAATGACCATCACATCTATCCTAGGTTTTGTATCTGTGAGTGTGCATGTCTGATATTGTACGATGGTATTTTGATAGTGGTAAGACATTTCATTTGTGTGATGGTACCATAATTTAAATGATCTTACATTGGTGTGCTTTTTTGTTGTTTATAGCTTTTAGCCAATATAGCTATTATTAAGACTGCTATCATTGACATCTTCATGTACACAAATCTGTTCATTTGACTGAATATGCATGCTCATGAGACACATTCTGAATTATATGGCCCAAAAGTATCAGGCAAATGCCCCCCAAAGGCTTTGGGTCTGAATTGTATAATTGGAAAATCATGACTTCACATTCTGCAAAGATGATATGAGAGACTCATTTCTCCATGCCTCCTGTAATGCTAGACGTTATTATTTGATATTTTCCATGAAAGGAGCCCCAAAAAATCCGATTTGGTAGCATGTCTGCAATTATAAAATAAGGTTGGATATGTTGACTTTTTGCTGGATACTTCGCTATCTCAAAGCACAGAGAACTTTCAATTAACTTAAACAGTATTTCAAGAACAGTGAACACTAACCTTTGTGTATACAGGCAATAACCTGATTCATTCTCCATGGTTCACTAAGTGGCCCAGGGTGCCTGGTGGCGTCCATTCTCTTCACAGCCTGCTCCAGTGAGCACAGTTCATCACTTGGCTGGACAGGCCATATAGCAGTAGCTCTGTCTATCCTCCATGCATCTTTTGAAATTACCACTTGTCTTTAGTGGGTGATTTGCAGCTCTGGCTCCATACCAGAACTACTTGGGCTTTCATTTTTAATTTAAAATGTTATTATATTTGAGAAGGTTAAACATTAAAAAACAGTAATTTGCAAAGGTATACTCAATTAACAAGCCTTTTGCTTATCTCTAGATTTGAACTGCACAACTCCCTTCCCAATAAGCAATCAATGTTACTAAGTTCCTATGGATGTTCCAAGACAAAAGCCGGGGGGAATATAGGTGCATGGTCTGGGGTCCCATACCAGAGCTTCTGAATGAATTGGCAGAATGGAAAATTTGGGGCGTTAGATGTTTTTTGAAAATCTCCATGTTGTTGAGTCATTGTCATGGCTTAGATCAAGTACTTTAGTATGTCATTCATGCAGTCATTCAACACATGTACTGAGCCTGTGCTTTCATATGCCAGATCTGTGCTGGGTGCCAGGGGGACAGCTGTGGACAAAATCACTTCATACTCTCATGGAGTTTAGATTATAGTGTATTTGGGCAAAGGGAGCCAAAAAACAAACTGCAATTATCAGAAAGTGAGGGATTCTATGATAAAAACTAAAATAGGATAATGGAAAGTCTCTAAGATGCTTTTATCACAGCTTGAGCTTCCCTCTTCCTTCACTTCCAGTCTTTCTTAGTCCCTGCACTAGAGAGTGTGTGGGAGTTGAAAACAAAAGGCTGCTGTAAAAGTTCCTAGGCAATTGTCTTATTCCCAGAGCACAACCTCAGGATGAGGTTGAAGTTGATGCCCCAAGTCATTTTCACGCAAGTTTCATTTCTCTTCATTAACACAGATCATTGAATTCTTCATAATAACTTAGAAACAATGCCAGGAGATGTCAATTTTCCCATTACTCAGAAATAGAATGTTTCCGTCTTTCTTTCCTACAATTCAGTAAGGCCTAGGAGGGATTCTCAGATGCCTAACTGGCACCTGAGAACCGGGGGTGTCTCCTTAAGATCCAGAGTAATGTCAGGTGTTTCCCTAAGGGAAACGTAGCTTTAGGTCTTGTCCCCTTCCCACTGTCATTTACTATAGTCCATTCTAGAGACAGGTGTTTGGCACATGCATTTAAGTCTCTATTGAAAACATCCTCATTGCATATCAGTTCCTTGTTGGAATGCCAGCTCTGCTGCTGCTGCTGTTTCTTCCTCTTCTTCTCCTCCTCCTCCTCCTTCTTCTTTTTAATAAATTTTTATTGGACAGTCATAGAGGAGGAGAGACAGAGAGGAAGATCTTCTGTCAATTGATTCACTCCCCAAGTGGCCACAATGGCTGGAGCTGAGCCAATCTGATGCCAGTAGCCCAGAGCCTCTTCCGGTTCTTGCACATAGGTGCAGTTTTCCAAGGCTTTGGGCCATCCTTGACTGCCTTCCCAGACCACAAGCAGGGAATTGGATGGGAAGCAGGGCTGCTGGGATTAGAACCAGCACCCATATGGTATCCCTGTGCCTACAAAGCAAGGACTTTCAGCCACGAGGCTACCGCGCCAGGCTGCTGCTTCTTCTCTAAAGTTTTGCTTATTTTCACTAAAAAGGCAGATTTACAAAAAGGAGTAAAGATAGAAAGATCTTCTGTCCACTGATTTACTCCCCAAGCAGCTGCAACAGCCAGAACTGAGCCAATCTGAAGCCAGGAGTTTCTTCTGGGTTTCCCACATGGGTGCAGGGTCCCAAGGCTTTGGGCCATACTCGACTGCTTTCCCAGGTCACAAGCAAGAAGCTGGATGGGAAGTGGAAGAGCTGGGACATGAACCAGTGTCCATATAGGATCCCAGTGCATGCAAGGCAAGGATTTGGGCACTAAGCTACCATGCCAGAGTGTACATCCTACTAATGTGTACTCTGGGAAGGAGCAGGTGATAACTTAGGTAGTTAGGGTACTGCCATGCACAGGGGAGACTTGTACTAAGTTCCTAGCTCTTCGTTTCAGACTGGCCTACTCCCACCTAATGAAGGTACTTGAGGAGTGAACCAACAGATGCAAGATTTCTGTGTGTGTGTGTGTGTGTGTGTGTGTGTGTGTGTCTCTCTCTGCCTATCAAAGTAAAAATAATTTTTTAATATTCAATTTTACATTGAATTTTCATTTACAGTGCTTGGCAATTTAGTAGGTACCATCATTTTCCTGTTTACAAATGCAGAGGAGTGGAGCTGGCAACATGGTATAGTACACTGATCCTCTACCTGCATCACCATCAACCCATATGGGTCCCAGTTCAAGTCCTGATTTCTCTGCTTCCAACCCAGCTATCCAGCTGCCTGCTTATAGCCTGAGATAGTAGTAGCAGATGGTTCAAGTACTTGGGCTCCTGCACCTATGTGAGAGGCCTGGAAGAAGTTCCTGGAAGTTTTGGATCAGCTCATCTCTGATTATTGGAACCATTTGGGGAGTGAACCAGTGGATGGAATACCTCTCTATCTCTCTTTTTTTCCTCTCTGCTTTTCAAAACAAATCAAAAACAATAATATTTTTAAAATGTGGCAGAGACTGAGGCTCAGTCCAAGTCACCCTGTGTTGCCTCCTAGGTTGGCTGACATTGGGAATTACATATCGCTCAAAGGTTTGCCTTAACACTTAAATGAGATAAACCATGTGTTGTGCTGACTAAAATATATGGCAAATGGTTAAGTTCTCTACATGGGAAATTGCACTCCTTCTGCTGTCATTGTTGTTGGCTGGTTCAGTGAGATCTGGCAGCTACAGGCTCAAATCTACCATGCTGTAGAACTGACTGATGAGAAGGAAGGAGATGGGAAACATGAATGGAGCCATGTAGTAGGGGCTAGAACCAGCTTACCTGTTGCAAGCTGAGCATTTACTGTGCCCTGCCTGGTGCCAGTGGGCCATATGATGAGAAGCGTTGCATTCAGCAAGTTTTGTTAGTGCCTTAAAAGCCTATTTCATTTCTCCTCCATTTGTCCATGACACTAATGGATTCATTCCCACCTGTGCTCAAAGCAGCCACAATAGGATCCACTTAGTTCATCTTAAATGTATAATGAAGAAATGATCCAATGAGCTGCCTCCACTTCTCGGCTTCCTGTACTTCAAGGTAGGTCCCATCCTGCATGCCTTTAATTACTATGCATTTTGCATCTGTCCTTGCCAGACACTGGGCTGGTAGGTACCAGCTTCACTGTGCAGAAAAGGAAAGAGAGTCCCATGATATTAACGCAGCCTCCACACTCTTGGGAAGCACCTTGAGTAGCTCTACCAGTGCCAGCTCTGCCTTCCTTAGCTTCCTCTTCACTCTGCCAAAAGGCCTCAGCAAATCTCCATCCCAAATTCATGCCTCACTGTTGCGTTCTTCTCAGTTTGAATTGCTGGTTTGGGGCCATTTCTTTAAAAGATCACTCCTTAGCTGCTAATAACAAACAGATTAACATTCAGCAGCTTACATGTGATCCTGCCTGTCTCCAGCTTTGCTGAGGTACAAGCGTGTGCATTGACTGCTTCACACACTTTAATTTGTAGACACAAAACCACTTGAGGATGTCGTTGAACATGATCCTGATATACTGGTCCAGAAGAGCATCCATTGCCGGCATCAGGAGATGAGAAGCAGCCAGTCTGTGACTCAAACTTGAGTAGTGGCAACGCATTCATTCTCATGAGGTCCTGACTCAAGAACAAATTTGTCACATTTCCTATCACTGTGGTCTGAATTGAACATACTCCCCCTCAAAAGAGCTAAATTGAGGTCTTAACCTCCAGTACCTCAGAGTCTTAACTCATTTGGAAATAGGGATAATTTTTTAAAATTTATTTGTTTGTTTATTCATTTATTTATCTATTTATTTAAAGACAGAAAGGAGAGAGAAATCTTCCATCTGTTGCTTCACTCAAAATCGTCACAATGGCCAGGACTAGGTCAGACTGAAGTCAGGAGCCAGGTCTCCCACGTGGGTGCCAGGACCCAAGGACCTGGACCATCTCCCACTGCTTTTCCAGATGCATTAGCAGGGAGCTGCATAACTCAGTAGTGGAGAAGTCAGAATTTCAATTAGTGCTCCAATACAGAATTCTAGTGTTGCAAGCAGCTGCTTAACCTGAAGTACCATAACACCTGTCTCAGAAATAGAGTCCTTGCAGATGTAACTAGATCATTGAGAAGAGTTCCACTGGAATACAGTTGACCCCTAAGTAAGTCAAGATACAAAGAGCAATGGGCGGGATGCACTACAAGTTTAGGAGCTGCTAGAACTGTATTCTGTCACCCGCAGCAGGAGAGGCATGGAACCAGTTCTCCCCTAGAGCCACTGAAGGAACCCACCCTGCTGCTGACACCTGGACTTTCAGCCTCACAAGTGGGAGGCAATACATTATTACTGTCTGTTGCATGATGACAACAAGCACAGCAAACCAGTATCTCCATCCTTATTTTCTTGTTCCGTAATCCTTATCATGTGATATAAAATCCCTACTCTGAAGAACAATAGTATGTAGTATGAATATCTAAATGTACATAGGAAGTAAAATGACAAAAAGTTTAAAATTGTTCCATCTAAAAACAAAGATTTTTTTTTACATGAACTAAGAATGAAAATGTAAAAGTTCATCTAGCAGCTCATCACCCCAGACATGGATAAGGTAGGGAAGGGAGAGAGATAACAGGTGGGGACAAGGCCCCAGGATGAGTAAACAGGAGACCATCTTTCTCCCAGGAATGGCAGCCACTGAGGTATCAGCATCATTGTCGTAGGTCCTGGTTTGGGACTGACACTTCCTGCTCAGTGGAGATCAAACCAGAAACATTATTGTCAGTCAAAACAGAATAGCCCATTCTGGTCTCTAGGGCCCATGTCATCTTGACAGCAATGAACCGCCCTAATTTCCAGTCTAGTGACAGACTAGCAGACAAAGAGTTTCCAGACACAACATTCCTTGTTTATCTGCACCGTGCGGTTGCCAAGGAAACAGGCATCCGCATCCACTTTGCAGTCCAAAGAGGATACCTATGTCTTTATTCACAGCCCTGATTTTCTGTGAGCTTACCAAACTCCGCCTCACTTAAATCTCACCTGACACTGCTGTGACAGTATCTCCCCTTTTATTTGGGGATGCTCCATAGTTTCTCTGAGTGTGATTGCTTTCATTGCAGAGAGCCATGGACTGGATTTTCATGGGCTCCAGGTTGTCCTTGGGTTGATTGGTTTCCAGGGACTCCTATGCAGTCAGGGACTCTGACCATTGGAAACACCAGGAGGACAAGCTGTTGCTCTGCCTAGCCTTTACTTTCCAATTGCTCTCTTCCCAGCCCATTCTTTTCTCCTCTTATTCTCACTGGACCTTTCTACTCCTTAGATCCAGTTTCTAGTCCCAGTTCTCTATTTCTTCTACCTTTCCATTCTGCAAAAAAAAAAAGCATGCAATGATTGAATTCAAACTATGCCATTCACAAATGGCTTGGACAAGTTACAAAAGTGTTCTAACCTTTATTAGTTTTATCCTCCGTAGAATGGGAGTAATAGCACTAGGCTCATATGGAGCTTGGAAAGACTATATGAGACAATTCAAACCTAGCGTTTGGTATGGTGCCCAAACATAGCATGCATTGCACAATAGCTGTTACTATGTTGCTGTTGCTAACATTAAGGCAGGTCAACAGAAAATCCCAGCTGCTTTCAGTTCCATGCCCAGGGTAAGACATTTTTCCCCCTTCAAGGAGAACACAACCCTTCCCTACTCAGCTTCACCAAGTGACTTGTTTGGACAAGTTTCAACATGTAGAACCACAAAGCAGCATCAACGGCATAACTGGTAAAAAAAAAAATACAGCTTCCAGGGTTGGGCACTTGTTGTAGCAGTTAACATGCTGCTTGGAATGTCCATGATCTGTATCAGAGTGCTTGAGTTTAAGGAGCAACTCTGCTCCTTAATTCCAGCTTCCTTCTGACAAGCACCCTAGGTAAGATAATAGCTCGAGCAGTAGGGCTGAAGAATGCTGAGATCTGCCCAAGCTCCATCTCTTTTTGGTATTTAGAGAGAGAATCAGCATACGGATTCTCTCCATGTCTCCCTGACTGCTTTTGAATGTGCAGGTATGGGGTCTGCAACTATAAAGGCAGGCTCGGGCACAAGGAGGCTGAGAACAGGCAAGTCAGATGGTGCCCACTGCCAATGATGGTCTATCCCTTCCTCAGACTCTATAGAGCAAGATCACACTGAGCCTGCATGGTTCAGATCCATGAGGAGCTCAAGATAGGTGGGTCTTTGCCTGCAGAAGAGAATAAAGAACATGCTGCTGACTGCTGAGCAAGGAGAAGAAACATGAATGGACTATAGTGTCAGGAGCCATGTACTATAGCCACAGTGAAGCCATTTTGAATACAGACCTATGGGACAGTGGAAAACCCCCAGTTGGCTAGATGCTTGGGAAAGAGGTTATGAAACTAATCACACGCTTAGCTTCAATTGTTTCTAGCAACTGTTTTAAAATGTGAATTATGCTGTACCTGCCAACATCTTGTACCTACACTATTATTAATATAGTGGTTACTATTGTTGATATGGTGGCTGCTCAAGAATAATCGGTCTTGAGACCATGGCTTGCATCCCAGTTTTTCCTTCCCTCCTTGAGCCTTAGTTACTGAAAAATATAAAAACCCTCAGTTGAAATCAATAAACTGACAGCTTGATCAGACCTACTGTCTTGCTGTCCATTCTTTGTGTCTCTTCTCTCCTAGGTGGTTACGACCCCCGTTGACTGTCCTGCTGGATGGGACACTATAGGAGACGGACAAGAGGCTTCCAGTACTATTGCGGAAGTCATAAGGCTTCCTGGTTGAAGCACTATTCCAGCAGAGCCCTAGGAAATGCTCTAGAAATTACCCAGGTCAAGGAAGTTTTGGGACAGGAGCAGCTTTAAGAAAATATATGTGGGGTCTAGTGCAGCACCCTAGCGGTTAAAGTCCTCACCTTGCACATGCCAGGTTCACATATGGGTGCCAGTTCTAATCTCAGCATCACCACTTCCCATCAAGCACTCTGCTTGTGGCCTGGGAAAGCAGTCAAGGATGGCCCAAAGCCTTGGGAATCTGCACCCATGTGCAAGAACCGGACGAGACTCTGGGCTCCTGGCTTCAGATTGGCACAGCTCAGGCCATTGTGGCCACTTGAGGAATGAATCAATAGACAGAAGATCTTCCTCTCTGTGTCACCTCCTCTCTGTCTTAAAAAATAATAATAAAGTGTATGTGGCTTTCTATGAGGAGCAGAAAGTTCCAAGGGGAATAGAAAGGAGCCAGAGTGCTGCCAAGCAAATAGGGCTGGTATGCCATGGGTCTTGCAGAGCAGGATGTACCAGATGAAGATGCTCAATACATACAGCCCAGATTAAGGTCAGGCAGGGGGTGGGATGTGACTGGATTTGCATTTTCCAAAGGTCTCTCTGGATACAAGGGCATGAAGAATAAGTTCAGTGTCTGCTGTCCATGGTGCTGGGGAGGATTTTATAGCATTACTGGTCATGGTATAATATCCTCAACCATGCCTCCACTGGACAGCTGATGCCTGAATTTCTGAGCACCTATCACCCCTTTAAGTTCAGCCATCACTGTTCCTTTCTACCTAGATAACTGATGTCTGGATTTCTAAGAATGTACCACCATTTCAACAATCACAGTGCTGGTTGTAGCTATCCATTGTGTGTGTGTAGCCTCCAGTTGGCTGGGTTTGGGCAAGGAGGAGGGATCTAGGGGCTACTGACACAGTACTTGCTAGATGTGGTCTTTAGATACTAGAAGTAGAGTGACTTTGAGGTTAACATGAAACAGGGAAATTCTGGGCAAAAACTTCAAACTTCTAGAAGTAGATTCATTCGAAATAGAGCCTAGGAATTTGTCTTCTAGCCAACACCCAAGAAGCATCTGAGACTTAAGGACCCTTAGACTATAAAGCTAGAGGGTACACTGTGAAAAAGACAAGCTCCAGAGTGAGACAAACTCAGACGTATTTCAAGCCTTCACTGAGCTTTGGTGCTTTGATCTTCACAATGGAATCTTGTTGCCAATCCTCAAGGCAAAATGGAATGAGATAACACCCAAATCACAGGAGGTGGCACAAGGCAGTCACTCCAGAAACATGCCCACAGAAGATGTGTAAATGCAACAAGAAAGCAGACTTGATTGGTTTTTTTAACATCTTTTTGCTACTTCATGGCCACCAAGCACTAGTTTAACAGCAGTTATATGCTAATGGCAAAGAGCAACAGAAAATTTTTCTTACAGGAAATTGGGACTATACTGCCTCTGTTTAAATGGAATTCTACCAAGTTGATGATCACAGGGATGAGCCCTTGTCCCAGTCAGAAGATATACTTAAATCAAGTTGTTGTGTAACCTCTTCCAAACACTGCCCAAACAGGAGGGCTTCAGTATTATTCCTTTATCCAATTCTCTTCTTCTCATTTTAGATTTTTTGCAAAATGATCCCTCCATTATGACTCATTCAGAGGACGCTACTGTGTCTGTTCTCAGAGGAAAGTGTAGTACAGCAAAGGTAACAGATTTGAGAATCAGTCTGAAGGCCCAAGTTGGAAGGTCAGCTCCAGATCACACTGAGTGACTGTGGACAAATCTCTCATCTCCTGCTATCCTAATCTCTGCAGAATGAATTTGGTATCAGTTCCTACATTGTGGGGCCACTCTGATGTTAAATAATCCTGAATAAGTAGTCCTGAGAACTTAGGTTGACTATTTCTAAATATATCCACTGGCAAATATTGGGCTGGCATGTGAGCTCTTTAATTACTTTCATATCCATATTTACCACCTGGGTCCAGTGTTTTCATCATTCACTTCATAATCAAACTCAGATGAGAAACAGAAGAGAATGGAATTAACAGAAAATGGCCTTTTCTTGGGGCTGGAGCAACAGCCTAGTGGCTTAATCCTCATCTTGCATGCACCAGGATCCCATATGAGTGCCAATCCATGTACTGGCTGCTTCACTTTCCATCCAGCTCCATGCCTGTGGCCCAGGAAAGCAGTAGAGGATGCCCCAAAGCCTTGGGATCCTGCATCCATGAGGGAGACCTGCAAAGAGCTCCTGGCTCATGGCTTCAGATTGGCTCAGCTCCGGCTATTGTGGGCACTTGGGGAGTGAACCAGTGGATTCACAACCTTTCTCTTTATGTCTCTCTTTCTTTCTGTAAATCTGCCTTTTCAATGAAAATAAATAAATCTCCCCCCAAAAAATAGTTTTTTCTCAGACTTCTTTCACCAAGATTTGCAACTTCCTAAATTCTATTCCAAAACTTTCCTAAATTGTGTGTCATGTACAACCATGTGCTAGACATCGACATTCGAATAGGAAGCTTCCCAAAGTAAGAATTTAGACCTACTGACTGGATGCAGTGGAAAACAGAATGGCTCTCTCTGGTGGCAACCAGCACTGTGAGGACGCTGCTGGACCAGTGCCAGGCTCAGCCCAGGTAAAAATCTGAGCGCACTTGGGTGGAGGCTGGAGTTCTTGTCCCCACATGGTGATAGTGTGCCAACCAAGGCTGCTCTACCTGGGCTACAGAGCTTGCCTCCTTAGAAAAGCATTTCTCAACTTTTGCTGCACATTGGAATCACCTGAAAAGATGTGAAAAATTTTGTTGCCCAGGCCATACTCCAGACCACTTAGAATTTTACAGGTGAGAGCAGGACACAAGCACCAGTATTAATGTCTCAAACTTTGATGTGCAGTTGAGTCACTTTCTACAATCACTTATTTAGAGACAAACACTGTGATCTAGGAGGAGATCGCTGCATTTGGTAAAACTGCATTAGGGTGCCAATTTATATCACAGCTGCCCTACTGCCAACTCAGCTCCCTGCTGATGGCTTGGAAAAAATCAGTGAAACTGTATCTTAGCTCCTGAGTCACTTTCTAAATGCTCATAATAGGACATGGCTCCAGACTGCAGTGGATTGGGCCAAATCTCAGAAGTCAAGAATTCAATCCAGGCCCTGCACATGAATGACAAGGATCCAAATATTTGAATCATCACCAGTTACCTCACAGGGTTCATATCGGCAAGAAGCTAGAGTTGTAAGAGGAGGCACGCTCAAACCCAGGCACTCCCTATGGGATGTAGCTATCTCAAGAAGCACAGTGAGCGTTATGCCAAATGCTGTCCCCCTTTAGCTCTTAAAGGTCCCACCTCCAAACACTGCCACAACAGTAGTCAAACTCCAACAGGGGTTTCAGAAGAAATGAGCAATGTAAACCATGAAAGTCTATTTTTCCACCCAAAATGAAGCCTTTCTTCTCATTAATTTACCCCCAGGACCTGGTCTGATGGAAGTAAACCAATTGCTATTGATTCACTGCATTATCTTGTTTAACGAGAAAATTCTGAGAACAGGAATTTAGTACTTTTTTTGCAGTCAGATCTTGCTGAACCATGCAAAAGTCATCCTGCTTACTCTAGTTCCCAGTTCCCACAATAATATTTCTTAAGGTCATGCTCACACAAAGTGAAATCAAAAGGTGCGCTTATCAGCTCAGATCACTTACAGCTCATTAACCTGGGTTTGAGTTCTGACCCTACCATTTAGATCTTGAGCAATTTCTTTAACCTGCCTTGCCTCAGTTTTTCCCATCTATAAATTATGAGTTTGCATAAGTTAACGAATATATCTATAATTGAAAGCTAAATACTGTCATTAGAAACTTAAGGGAAATAACACTCTCAGTCTTACAAAAATTATACCAGGTTGTTGCATATTCCTATTTTTTCATGTGGTTTCAGGGACCTTACCTGAGGTCTTACAGCTAATTGCAAGTGTTAGAGCTATATTTGAGACATAGCCATCCTATCACCTGCTGAGACGTAGTCTCCCTCCCATGAAGATGCTATAACAATTATGGAAGTCTGCCTACTCCCAGTAAAGGGCTCTGGAAGTGGGCCACCTTTCCAATGTTTGTTGTAGTCAGTCAGAAATCCTCAAGCCTACAATCCCTCTGCAGTCCCATGAGGCCATAACTCTTATGCACCCAGTGTGCTGAGGTCCTGCCATGGAATTAACCGGACCTCCTCAAAGTTATTTGCATTGGTTCAATACAGTGAATCAGCAGTTGCAGTGTTGTGCACTGCTCGTAGCCTTCTGTGCCAAGTTCCAGAGATGCCTAGATGAGTAAGAATCTGTTCTCAGGGAGCTTGAGAGTAAGGGAGACGGGGTTCTCAAGGATGAGACAAAGATGTGGTATATGGTTTGTGATAGCTCACAAAGTGCAGAAGTGGAAATGTACAGAGGAAACACTGGATAGGAATGTTAGGGAAGGCTTCAAATACAAGGTAAAATATAGGCTCAAGAATTTATCAGTCAAATGAATGAGTTCAACAGTTCACTGGCAACTCCATGCTTGGTACTGAACACCTGAAGGTGTATCAGATCATTTGTTTCTTCTTCTAGATCTGTGGCTGCCCTACGGCTCTATGCCCCAGGAAGCTGATGCAATCGGATCACTGAGCAGGTTGCTTCTACCTTACCCTTTCACATACGTGTAGCCATGTGAGAGGCACACAAGAAATTAGCAGGTGGAAGAAGAATGAGGCTGAACATTTATTCCCTGCAGTGTGGCCCTAACAGGGTGGTCTAGAATTGATTGGATTCTTCCACCAAAAGCCACAGATCCTGTCAGGTAGCCCTGTATTTCCTATAAGGAGGGGCTCTGCTCATGGCTTTTTCTTTCAGTTCCACACCCCTTCACTTGTCCTTTTAAGTCCAATGGGTAGGTAGGACATCCACAGATGGTGTAAAAAAAAATTTATTTATTTCCTCTGGCCTATTTATTGAACATCTGCCAACAGATAGGGACTCCACAACTTTTCAGAATCAGGTCTTTAGGAATTTACACTGAACCGCAAAACTGTATTAATGATGACCCCATCCACACAATCAATACACATTACTTTTCAGTTTTCATCCCAGTTTCCTCTGAAGGACTTTCTAGGATCATCAAGAGTGGGAAAATTACTTCTTGCAGCATTTCACTCTGGGAAAAAAAAATGGACAACCACAGGCACCTTAGCGTTTCTTCTTTACAAGCATTTCCTGCCAATCTGAAAAAGGCAATGGAAAAGAGAAGAGGAAAGAGGAAAGAGGAGCAATGAAGTGAAAGGAATGGGAAGGAGGAAGCAGGGGCTGGGGTAGGGAGATGAGAGACCAGTTCTGAACAACACTGTGCACCAGACATTGTTGTTCAAAGCATGGTTAGCAAGCCTCTCACAACACCTGTTCAAGACGGGCATTTGTTACCCTCGCATCCATGAGGAGACCAAACCTCAGTGGGAATGAGCATCTCACCCAGAGACACATAGCTAGAAAATGACAGATTCAAGATTCCACAACCCAAAAAGACCCTCTGCTTTGGTGTTTGGAATCCAGTCATTACCATAAAAGATACACTTTAAGCAATGTGTCTGTCTCTTTAAATTCCATCCAAAGCAATATCCAGCTCAGGTCTCTTCCCAGCTTTTCAAAAGGTTGGCAGAGAACAGAAATCTGACTTGGAGGCAAAGTCAAGGCCTTTAAAGTCCAGAATCACAAACAAGAGGAGTGGGAAAGAGAACATGATCCCTGGGTCTGGGGTTATTGGTTGGTTGACACGTAGGTCACTGGCCAAAACCAAGACCCATAAGCCTCATTGAGCGTCCTGTAAAGTGTCCTAGAATGCCTGCCCTAGGGCATAGAGGGAGAGTTCAGGAGAGAGACACAAAGGCCAAGAAAAGTTTTGAGAAGCTTGGCCATGCTGTTGCTCCCATCATGCTGCTGCTGGTTTAGCCTGGACATCTTGGATGTGCTGGAAAGAAAGGGAGACGCTGATGAACACTGGGCAGCTATCAAAGGATCATGAAGCCAGCTTGAAGGAGATTTCACAGACCAAATCCGGGGCAATCTTAGCATCTCAACAGTGATAGCAATGGGCTATTAAGCCTCAGATTAAAACAAGAATCTGTAAGTTCATATCAATATAAATAAGCAAATAAATAAGGAAGAAGATCTCTTAACTTTGAAAATCAAATAATAAACATAAAAGTAACAATGCAAATATAAAAAGCAATGCTTGGCAACTATCATAGTTGATTTGAGCATCTACCAATACAAATATTAACCCTAGCAATTGAGACTTACAATGTGTAAGAGGATTTTCCATAATCCCAAATATTTCCTCCAGAAGAAGGCTAGTAATTACAAAAGAAAAAAAAAGGGGATCTGGGGGCAGCGACCCACCTGGTCCTATCCCAGGATGGGATATCAATGCAGAAGTGACCCGTGAGGGTCGACACACAGGGACTCCACTTAACCTGTATAAGAGAGAGCTGTACAGTTTCTCGTATCACAGACAGTCTCCATTTCATGAATGGGTCAAATCTGCAATGTTGATCTGGGGAGGTTCTGGGAATGTGGCCTGTCTAGTTCTGTCAACAATGCAGTGAGCAAAAGAGAAATAAAACCCCTTTCTTTCAAAAACCAGAGCAGACTTCTTATCTGCAACTTTAAATGTTGACCCATAAAAAAGCCAAAGAAAGACAGAGATCTATGGCTTGGGAGATAGAGCGTGGTATTATTAAACAAGCAAGTAAGAATGTGCCAGTCAGTGTGTTCGGCACTGTCTGGGGCAAGTGAGGGTTGAGAATTGGCTGTTCAGTCTTCACTTATTACATAACAATCACAGAGAGAGGACATGAATGTAAGCAAGTGTATGTGTGAAAACTGAAAATCTTAATTGATGAGTGAAGACAGAAATACTGAGTTGAAATTGAACCAAATAATGATGAGATCATGACTGGCCAAGGTAGGCTTATACCCAAGGGTGCCATGTTTTTCTGTGTGAGGTTATTATATGTAGGAGGTCACTGACTTCTGTTACCTACAGATCTTTCAGCTAATGAATCCACTGTAAGCTAAAGCTATTCTCCCAAATTTAATGGTGGCAATCAATAACCCTGAACCAGGAGCTAGGAACCACAAGAACTTTAAAATGTGACAGTTGTTCTCTGAATCTATTTCCTCACCTGAAAAATGACTGTGCTGTAATTACACTTGCCAGTGTGCACCGAGCACTATGATCACAACATGCTCACCCACCTGGGTGGCACTTCAAGTGTTTCATTGAGCACTGAAACTCTTGGTGCCCACAGAGGTCAAAAGGCTACCCACAGGTTACAGGGCTGGTAAGTGATAGAGCCTAGACCCAATCGCATCCCTGGCACCTTGCCCATAACCACAGTTCCCACCCAGTACCAATGTGACTTAGAGAGCTACTGGAAGACAACTGAAGCCACATGTGGAAGCAGATGTTCCATCATTTTTTGTAAAGCTGAGATTTATCATCTAAAAACGACTTGGAAATCTGGCCCTGTGATTTATCGACAGTGTGAATTTAGAGGAGTTAATCTCTGAGTGTCCTTTGCTACCCGTAAGGTCCCTAAAACATTGACTTCTACCTTGTCCACCTCCCAGTGTGAGGATGAAAATGATTGTTAATAGCAGTAAGACATCAGCAGTAATAAACAGTAACATTTGCATAATGCTCAGTATGCCTCTGGCACTGTTCTAAGTGCTTTTCAGAAATGAGAGCTAATAGATGTGGACATAATTTTAAAGCTTGAGTTTCTTTCATATATACACTTTAAAAACAGATATCCTGGGAAGTGACTAGTTTTACTTTCTTAAAGTTAATTTTATTTACTTGGGGCTGGTATTGTGGCATAGTGTGCAAACACTCCATTTGCAGTGGTGGCATCCTGAATGGATACCAGTTCAAATCTTAACTGCTCCACCTCTGATTCAGCTCCCTTCTAGTGTGTCTAGGAAAAGCAGTGGAAGAGGCCCAAGCACTTGGGTCTTGAACCCAGGTAGGAGACCTGGAACAACCTCCTGGCTTCTTGTTCCTGGCTTAGACCTGGGCCAGCTCCAGCTGTTGCAGCCATCTTGGAAGTGAACCAGCAGATGAAAGATCTTTCTGTGTCTCTCCTTCTCTCTCTATAACTCTGCCTACAGAAAGGAGTGTCTTACGAGCCTCAGCTTTTACACCTCCAGCTGCCATGTCCCAAGCCTGGCTGCCTGCTCAGCTTATCCAGGAGCTGCCTTCACAGGGGACAAATACATCCTCCAGCAGGGCCTCACATTCTGCTCAGTGGGCGTCCCTCTTACTTCCAATTTCTTCATGCAGCAGCACTGACTGCAGACAGAGGAGGAGTCACACCCTCTGAGGAGGAACTAGTATGCTTCGACCTCTGCTCAAGAAGACATCAAAGTTAACTCTTTCCTCCTCATGCTTGGGCTGGTAAACCTCAAATCCTTTGCCCATGAAGACTTCAAGGGAAAACACATCAGAAACCTCTCTTGTTTCCCTAGAAAACATATCAGGGTGCAGGCTCTGGATCCATCAGCTCAGTGTGCTAAGACAACCCAAAGGTGCCCTGCAAGTCATTCATTCCTCTGTCAAACCCTTCAGCTCTTATTTCTCTTCCCATGCCTGATCCTAATGTTTCCTTCAGACTCACAATCCCTGAGTCATGTAGAAGCGCCTCTTCCCTTCACTGGATGAGAAATCTGGCCCCCGTGTGCATCATTATCTTTCTGGAGAAACCAGATGGGGAGACAAAATGCATCATTCCTCCCCAGAGGATACCCATTCGCACCTTCTCACCTTGTCCACAGTTGAATCTCCTTTTTCAACAGTCTCTCCCCTTTTTCAGTTATTTTATTTCAGTTCAGAATGTTTGTCATATTTGTGCACCATCCATGTTTTTCTTTAAATTTAGTCACTCTGAAATTTAAATTCTTTTTTTAGTGTTTTTTTTAGAGTTTCTATCTGCTGGAGATTTTTAAAATTTTATTTATTTTTTATTGGAAATTCAGATATATAGAGAGAGGGAGAGACAGAGAAGATCTTCTGTCTGCTGATTCACTCCCCAAGTGATCACAACTGCCGAAGTCGAGCTGACTCAAAGCCAGGAGCCAGGAACTTCTTCCAGGTCTCCCACGCGGGTGCAGGGTCCCAAGGCTTTGGGCTGTCCTCAACTGCTTTCCCAGGCCACAAGCAGTGAAATCTAATTCAAAACTCCTGTATGGAAGGAAAGAACTCAACTACTAGAGCCAGATGCTTTTACAGGATGCTGGAATTGGGATCCAGTGCTGGAAATTGAATTTAGGAACTCTGACGTGGGCTGTGGGCATCTTCTAAATGAAATGATTATAAATTCATTTTAAGAGGAAACTGTGTATGACTTTCATAAATGGAAAACCAGCATTGCAAACACCTTTTCCTTATTACTGTAATCATTGTAGCAACCGAGGAAACGCAAAATGATTATTATGAAAATGGCAACATTATTATATTCTCATTAGCTAGACCTCCTTGCTGAGAACATGGTGCCCAAGGCCTGTTTGCTCTAACTATATTAAGAATACTGAAGAAGGAACTGTCCTCCCTCTGGTGCGATGTTGTTTCATGCCTCATCCAGAGGATCTGAAATCACTGCAAAATCAGGACTGTACATCCTCTATTTTGAAAACAATGGTGTCTTTCCATTCTCCAAAGACATTGACCACCTTTAAAAACAACACACACAAAAAGCTGATTGTTATTTACTTCAGAGGAAGAGTGACAGAACAAGGGAGAGACAGATTTCCATCCACTAGTTCACTCCTGAAATGGCTGAAACAGCAGGTTCAGGCTGAGGCTAAGAGCCTAGAAGTCCAGCCCAGTCTCCCACTTGGATGGCCGGAGCCCAAGCACCTGAGCCATCTTCCACTGCTTTCCCAGGCCCATCTGTGGGAAGCTGAACTGGAAGGGGAGCAGCTAGGACTTGGTTCTCTGAGGGGTGGGGGACACTGGTGCCATAAATAACAGCTGAACCTACAGCTCCACAACTTCAGCCCCAACCACATTCTAAAGGGCCCTGAAAGACAGCCCCTCCTCTACCATCTCTCCCTACCAAGTTCCACCTACATCCCTTGGTCAGATTATGAGGAATCTTCCAGAAAATTATCTGTTCCTCAGTTGTCACCAGTCTAAAAATCCCTGAGGGTTAAGAGATCAATTATAAGGAACCTTCAACCCAGCAGTATTTATCCTGCCATCATCAGGTTCAGTGTCTCAGGAAGCAGATGATTCCTGTCATGTGTGTGGCATGATCCCATATACACAGTGGTACACACACACACACCCCTCCTCTTCCACCTGGAGTCAGTCTGCCTCAGGGAACACTGTGCACCTCCAGCTTGACCAGGAAAGCTATCCTATTTGTTATGCTTTCCATGGTACTAGAATCCTCTGCAGGTCTCAATGAGCTGTCATGTCCCCCATGAGCATCTGGGCATGTCATATGCTACACAGCTTCAACAACTGCAGGCCCCGGTCTCCCAAGGATTAACTCCACAGCTTAGCTTGTTTCTCAGAGGGTAACAGGATGAGCAATTTTGGCCTGATACATCCAGCCACTGGCTTAACCGCAAGTTCCTGCTTCCTATTTGTCAAGTTACCTGCCAAGGGATTGGATAAACACTGGGAGGAACTCAAGGGATTTAGGGTGGCCACTAGAGGATTGGATAATCACTGGGAGGAACTCAAGGGATTTAGGGTGGCCACTACTGGGAGGAACTCGAAGGATTTAGGGTGGCCATTTGAGGACTGGATAAACACTGGGAGGAGCTAGGCAGAGTATAAAAGAAAGCCTGGAGTTGCAATAAAGAATGAATCTATCATCGATCGGCATTCTGCGTACTGCGTGTTGTGTTGGCTCACTGCGTTGTCTTTTTTGTAACCCTAGTCCCTCCGCTCGGCTCGGGGTACGTGGCAACACGGGCGTTGCCAACAACAACCATGGAGACCCAGTTCTGACACATTCACTCCACGGTCAGACCACAGATCCTGTGATTTTCTTGGTTATTGGAGTTCTGAGTCCAGTGATCTAGTTGCAGAGAGAGAAGTGTCCCCATAGAAGCCTTTGTCAAGTCTGTCCACAGCCCCATCTCATACACAAACCAGTGGATGCTGCAGCACAGCCTAACCCTGCCTCAGCCAACATGCAAGCTAGGAACTGCAGCCTAGTCAGAGTGATTCCCAGTAATACCCACCAAGCCTACTCCCAGCCCCAGTTCCTGTGCATGCTAGTATACATAGCCTGGTACAATTGGTCTTACATCACATTTGGTTCTTGTACACATCAATGGGGCATTGGAACCTAGCTCAACTCAACTGACCTCACTATCCAGCCCACACTCATGCCAATGGGTGCCACCACCTGTCCAATCAGGGCTATCCCCAGCCCTGGTTCTCATGCTCACCAATAGGAGTCACAGCCCATCGGGAAGTTGCCCACAATTTCCCTACTAGGCTTACTCCTAGCCCTGGATGCTGCACTTTCAAGGTATTTCTGTAGTCTAGTCTAACAAAACTTGCCCCAAGTCCCAGCACCTAATAGCTGATGCTGCAGCAAAGCCCAACCAGCCTGCACTTACTCTGGCTCATGCATGCAATAATGGATACAGTCACTTAGCCCAGCTCACATGCAGTCCAATGGGCTTTTTAACCCTGCCCATCCTAGTCTGCCCTCAGTCCCAGCTCTCATGCTTACCAGTGGGAACAGTGGCCCAGCAATGGAGCCCCACATGCCCCCTACTGGTATCTCCCTCCATCCCTGGTATTATGTGTATTGGTGGGGGCCGCAGCCCAGTCTGGCATGACTCACCTCACCTCAGCATCCACCAGCAGATGATACAGCCTAGCCCAGCTCACCAAGCCTCCAGTCCCAGCCCTAATGTGAACTAGCTGGTGCTGTGGCCCAACCTGGCCTATCCTGCACATTGTTCTGATTCTCACATCTGCCAAAGGGTGTTATGAACTGGCCTAGCCTGTCCCACCCCCAGACCTGACCTACACTTATGTCAATGGGTACTGTAACCTGGCCTGGTCTGGGCTGCAGGGACATGTGTCCTGACAGAGGAGTTCCCCAAGCTCCTTTTTCAGGCCACCACCCAGTTGCAGATCTCAGGCACAGTGGTGGGTTCTTGGCCTAGACTGACTTGGCTCACCTCTTGTCCTGGCAATTACAGCAGCCTTGTCTGACCAGCCCACACCCTATCTGACTCTTATCGTTGGTACAGCCCAGCCCTGCCTGGCCCACTCCTAGACCCAGCTCTCACATGGTTCAGCAGGTACAAAGACCTAGTCCAGCCTGTCCTATACTCACTCAGTTTCTTGCAAGCACCAGTAGGTGCTAGAGCCTGGCCCAGTCTGGTACATCCCAGATCCAGCCCACAACCATGCCAAGGGATGCTGCTGCCATGTCTAGCCCAGTCTACTACCCCTCTTGCACTCACCAGTTGTAACTTCAGCCCAGCAAGTGTCCCTTTAGCTCCCCAACCAGGTTCACTCTGAGTCATAGATCTTTGCATTCCAGTGGTTGCTTTTACCTAGCCTTGTATAACCCATCACCTGGCTTGGCCTTTGCCATCAGATGCTACAGCCTGGTCTGGCCCATTCCAGTCCCAACTCTTTTTTTTGTAGGTGCTGCAGCCTAGCCTTGCCCAGCCTGCCCCTATACCTGGCTTTTATGCAAAATGGTAGGTGTGATAGCCTCGCCTAGCTCAGCATGCCCCACACCCCATCTTAGCTCCCTTGCATACAATGTGCTATAGTTTGGCCTAGCCCTGCCTAGTCTGCCACCCCCAAGCGCCAACCCACAAAAATGCCGATAAGTGAAGCAACCTTGCCTGGCCTGACCAACACCCAACCCTGACTCATGTGCTCACCAGCAGGAGCTATGGCCCACCAGGGAAGTTCCCTAAGTCTCACACTCCCAGACTCAGATCTCATAGATGCTAGTCTTACCCAGCACAGTCTGCCCCACATTCTCAGCCTTTGTGTATGCTAGTGGATGTTGCATCCAATTGTTGGGTGTGCCTGCAGGTGCTACAGCTTGGACCAGCCTGGCCTATTCCCATCCCTACTACCCATGTATATCAGTGAGTTTCACGGTCATGTCTAGTTCAGCCCATCACCACCCCCAGCCCTCAAGTAAACCCACAGGTATGGCAGTCCCCAAAGAGGCCAACCCACAATTCCCCCCACAGAATCTGCTCCCAGACCTGGTTCCCTCACATACTAGTTAGTGTCATGGCCCAGCCTGACATGGTCTGTCCCTGGCCCTGATAGTCACTGGTGGGTGCTGTGGTCAAGTCCTGCCAGGAAGGCCCCCAAGCCATGGCTTTCATTGGTTGGTAGGCAGTGGTCGATACCAACTAGCCCAGCTAGGGTCTTTCCTGTGAGTGGGTGTATTGTTTTGGCCCCCAAAATTCCTCCAGGTTCCCTTCTGCAAGCCATCCAGTCTCAGCCCCTTCATCTACCTGCAAGTACAGTAGCCTGGTTTGTGAGAGTCCCCCAGAAGTCACTCCTCACCTGTCATATTCTCCCTCATAGTTCTTCCTCCCATACCTCTCCAGACCTGCTTCCCTGAGCAGTCCACAGCCCCCTAAGCCTGTGAGTGTGCAGATCCCCGAGCCTGGGCCTCTGGAGATGTGTCATGCCAGCCTGGGGCCCTGCCTTCCTCCCAGGATCCACACACACTCCCACATGAGTCCCCAGACCCTGTCTGCTGGAATGCCGGTTTTCCCCCAACATAGCTTTAAAGAAAAAAAATAGGCAGCTTTGCTGGTACACTGGTATAGTTAACACAAATTTGGCATTAACCAGACCCAGGTTACCTGTCAGCCATTAGCTGTTTTCCTCCCAGCAGTGTGACACTTGCCTAGGTACAATGCAGTCTAAGTAGTTGCCTACAGGTGTGGCTCATTTGTCTTCATAAATGATTACCATAACTTCTAATGTTTCCTTCCATTTGCTTCTTATCCTCCATGCCTCGCCACTGTCTCCTACCTGTGCTTCACATCTTAGCAATGTGACCTCGAGGAAGCTACATAATCTCTCTCACTGTTTAAATAGGAAAGAGCGGTTTCTGAGCCCTTTCTCACCGATCACAGTGAAAATTAGATTCACTACAAAGTCCCTAGAAATATGTTTGGCCCAGAGTAAGCATTTAATGCTGGTTCCCACATCTTGCACTTGAGAATTAGAAATGTGTTCTCATATACTGGTGTTTCAAAAAGTTTATGGAAAATGCAGAGGATTGGAAAAAATAGATTTCAAACGTGTTTGGCACCAAACTAGACAACTTTTTTATCCAATTCTCACACAAACTCTTTTAAATCCCCTGCCAGGGATTTAGAAGTACCAGATTGCAAGCAACAGGCACTGGTTCTGAATCACTTGAAGTTTTAATAAAAGACGGGAAATAATTGGCTAGTGTTTTTAAACTACTGGAAAAGTAGAATGGACTCAGTGTGTCAGCTACCCACTGCTCCCTTCCTCCCCTTTTCTCCCATGTGCGTGTGTGCGTGTGAAGTTTACCTCTGCTTTTCCCTGGATGACAGCTGCATCCCCTCAGCTGCCAGCACTGTGCACATGGACACCCATGGCAGCTTCAACTTCCAGAGAGATTTGCCTCTTCTTTCCCTAAGCACTAGGAGAGGAGTCCCTGAGAAGGACTTTGCTTTTCCTACTTTGTGTCATGTGCCCATTCTCCCTACTATCACTAGAGGCAGGGACAGGGACCTTCATAGCTCTTATTCACAATGGCTGCACTGAGAGACGCCTGGGTAAGGAGGGGTAGAAGGGTTACAGACAGACAAAGCCATGGTGCTCAACACAAGAAACACTCTGGAATAGAAAGCAGAGCATGCCGGGGAGTGGTGGCAACCACAGTGCTTCTGCAAGCTGTGTTATACCTTTCTCCCTGTTTCTGTTTACAGTGCGTTTCAGAGACAACACCGAACCTCTGGCTGTTTCTCCTATGTCCAGCACAGTCAAGTGTTCCCAAGACAGTACACAAGTTTTGCTTGAACAAATGAATGGACAGAGGTGAACACAGACTCTTTCTTTTACTCCGCTCAAGGGCTCTCTTTCCAGCTACAGACTGCATTCTGTGATTCCATCTGGGGAAGCAGTTACATAATGGCCCTCCAAGAGCCTCCAAGAAACTTGGCTTCTGTCTCATTAGTTATTTGCGTCTTCGAATGGTCCCTCTGAAACTTGCCTGTGCTCTTTGGCCTTGCTTGGCTTCTTCCATGAGTTTCCATGTTCCCATTTATAAATTTCATTTGAGCCCAGCTCTTGGCACTTCCCTCCTCACTCTCTCCTCTTCTCCCAGGGGCAGAATGCTTTGGTTCACCTGAAATGGCTTTCACAGGCAGTCCAACTAATGGTATCAGTGTACCATGGCTCCACCGGCTCCCTGTGGAGGTCTCTGAGGGTTGCTCAAGGACAGAGGGTCGTGTGGCAGTTTTCTTATTTAATGCATGCAAAAGTCAAAAGGAGACAAAAGGAGGTGACTAACCCCAAGTGCCAGAGTCACATATTCACCAGTCCTGGATGTTGCAAGTCCTACATCCCTAGCTATGGCTAAGTCTTGGACACCTTCCTGCAGTCCGAGATATAACCAGCCACCTCCCATGTGCTTTGCCCTCTGCAGGGTACTGGGACTTTGCAATGACTTAAACCAGGTCCTATCTTTGAAAAGTTGAGAAGAAAATCCATTACAACAATGCAGTGTGGCATGCTGAGATCTCAGACCACGCCTGTGAGGCATGGAGATCAGAATGCTGAAAATGGCCTTTGCACCTGGTATGACTCCAGAAAAATCCCCCCAAGGCTCATTTGCCAAGTACCAGCTCATGGAAGTAACTAAATCCCTTTGAAGTCATTCATTTTCAGTCATGGATACTTTACAGCTGGAAGAAACTGAAAGATAATCTTTCCCAAATCCTTTAGCCCACAGGGGAGAAAATCAGAACTACAGGTGCACAGTAGGTCATTGCCCTTGTGTGCAAACTGCCCCAAAGATAGTCATCATAATGAGGCATATCATGTACTCTTGGGAACAGGAGAGTGAGTGCACACTCATGTCGAAGCCCTGAGCGACACAGCCTGTGAGCACACTTCATCCTCCCAATAATGAAATATGGGTGCCTTCATTCCATTTTGCAAATGAGTACACTAGAACACAGAGGTGTTAAGCAGCGTGCCTACAGTGGCATAGTTGGGAAACTGCTGGGAATTTATATAGAGGCTTTTCCCCCCACAAAGCCTCTATTTCTATGAAAATGAAAATAGAAACACAATACATTGTTACTGAAGTAGGGCTCTGTTAATTTCTTTTCACACACCCAAAGACATGGAGAGAGATTACTCCCATCTTCTTGTTCACCCCTCAAATGCCCATGAAGGCTGGGACAGGGCCGGGGGTCAAAGCTGTGACCCTGGCACCCGAGCCAGGGCTCCCACATGACGAGCAGGAGCCCGATCACTGGAGCTGTCTCTCCTCCCCCCAGGGTCCGGTTGGCAGGAAGCTGAAGCTTGGTGTGGGGCCCAGGCACTCTGCTATGGAACGTGGGAGTCCTAGCCAATGAATTATACCCTAGACTAAACGCCCATGCCCTTATATCCTATTTTTAAATCTACCATTAACCAGTCATGCGAACTGGAAAAAAACCTTCTGATTTCATGGGGACTGCAGTTTCCTGCTCCATCAGTGGAGAAAATGGAGCTCAATCAACACCTTCGCTGTCTGGCCCACAAACAGCCATCCCCTCCCCTGTGCCTCTGGAAAGTGGGACTAGACAAACACAGCACTATTGCCCCCAAACTCAAATGGAATTCTTATTGCACAGTTTGATCTGCTCCCAATCAACTGCAATCAGCACAGAATTCAACCAATGTAGTAACCCTCCATCTAATGAGTTCTTGGATGTGTTCCTATTTTATTTAGTCTCTAAACTCTGGCCCTGGAAATTGTTTCTTTCTAAAATTCTGTTTATTTGTTTTCATTTTATCTCAAAGGAGAGATACAGAGATAGAGTGGTTCACTCCCCAAGTGCCTGCCAAGCCAGGGTTGGGCCAAACTGTAGGAACTCTATTCACTCACTTTTATGATTAGAAGTGACCTTCTGCAGTTGAGCCATTGTCCATTGCCTTGCAGGATGCATTAGCAGGAAGCTGAGCTGGAAGCAGAGAAGGCAGGACTGAAACTGTCACTCCTACATGTGATGAAGGCATTGCAAGCAGTGACTTAGCCTACTGTGCCACGATGCCTGCTTCCTGGATTTTGTCGTTTCTCTACAATGTTAAAAGAAAATAAAAAGTGGGAGTGGCTTCTCTGTGATGAACAGAATTCTACCGATGCCAGGTATTACTGCTCTCCTGACATGGAGGGCATGTCATGGTCATGGGCTGTGCCCAGGATTCTAGAGGTGACTAGGAAAAATGAAGATGGGGCCCACAGACGGAGTTCTTTCCTTGCCTCTCATTTTACGGGAATGTCACACAGTCCTCTTATAAAGCGAATTTCTAGTGCTGAGATGGCTTAATATCCACAGCAAGTCAGCCAACAAGGGCTACAGAAAAACACCAGAGTTTGCACGTGTGATAGCCTCACAGTTGAGGGACAGAGGAGGGGGTATGGGAGTCAAAGGGTTTCAGTTACCCTGAGGTAATAAAGAAAATGCGGAGAAACACTAAGCTATGTCAAGTTGTTGAGCCTGTGGGTAACCTGGGCTGAGAGACAACAGAGGCAAGGAGACCCAGAGCAGCCATGAAACCTGATGCTGCACTGACAGGCACTGTGAAATGCAGTGCACAGGGAACAGCAGGAAATGTACTGACAGGAGGGAGCCAAGCACCTGCCAAGTCATCAGGCTGCTGCCATACAGACCTCAGCAGTGACCTGGCCCTTCATGGAGCAGGCACAGGTCCCTGAGTTCTGTCAGCAGCTGCTGTGGAAGAAAAGGATGATCTGTGCTTCACGGTTTCTATTTGAGTGTCCCACAAGTCTGGCAGCTGTGCCCTAGGAAGTGAGCCAGCTCTGCCCTGGAAGAACCCCGCCCGGTCCCAGGAGGGCAAGGTAACAGCCAAGCTGAGCAGGCAAGGCCATCCCTGAGGTTTCTGTGGACAAGGGACTCCTCCTATGTCTCACTCCACGTGGGCTGTGTTCCCACCATCTGTGTTCATGACAGCACCTCCCTGAGATGTTACCATAACGTGACATGTGACAGAGCCATTCTAAGTCAAAGCCCCTGGTTCCTCCTTGGCCTCTTGACCATAAGGAGTGAGTTTTTGCAACCACACAGGGCATCAACAAGACACAGGACACCTTACAATGCGCCAGCAGCATGGTTTGGAGGGATCTCATTCCCATGCCCTTCATCATCATCCTCCTCCTCTCTCCCTGTGGCCTGTGAACCAGTCACATGTGAGGGCTGTGGCGTTTTCCCATATACCTTATTGGCTGCTTTATCATGGGCATGAAACCATCTCAGCAATAGAGATCCATCTCCTAAGAGAACAACCTGGCAGTTCAATCATGGCAGAGTGAGGAAAGATTGCCCTCTATGTGGCCTCTCCTCAATTTTGGCAAGGCTCCCATGGTGTCATGGTCACAGCCCCAGGTGTCTCCAGGATGCCTCATATCCCAGTGCAAGCTATTCCAAAGTGATAATTGAAAGTAAACGCATTAAAATTCACAAGGTGACCAAAGAGACAAAGCCAGACCATAGAACAATAAACTCTTTCTCCAATAAAGGGGAATTCACTGAAAAAGACACAGCTGGACCAAGATCTGCCCTTTCCATTTTTCTAGCTCTGTGGTTCTCAAAGTGTGGTCCCCAGACACTAGCATTAACAGCATGTGACATGGCACACTTTGGAGTGTTAATTCATTCCCACACACTTCTATTTGTGTAAGAGTCAGCATAGCTTAGAGGGAATCCCAGCAGCTCTAAAGGATGCCCCATTCTAGGTGCCCTAAGTCAGAAATGCCTGGGCAGAACCAGAGCAGGGGATGGTGGTAGGGACAGCAACCTGTGCCCTGACCAGCCTTCCCAACTCTGCAGTTCACGGATGTTAGAGAACCATGCTTCCAGTGAAACAAGCCAATCTCAGGAGAGGAGGGAATTCTCTCTCCTTAAACAATTCCACTGTGATACGGAAACCTCCTAGGACAATCTGCAGTCATGATCTGGCCCCCATCCCTGCATCAAGTGACAAAAGACTGAACTCAGGGTTGTGCCATTCCTGATGATGAGCCCTTGTGCCCTGGGGCGTGTTTGTGGATTTAGCATGACACCAAAAACTGGCATTTGGGAGAGTACAAGAAGGGACTGAAAAACAAGGAAAAACAGTCCCCTTATCTGCTTATTGGTCGGACACTAAAGCCCTATGGCCATATATGATGATGGCCACCACTCATCCAGAAGTTGTTCCAGCCAAGCTCTGTGCAAACACTTGAGGTTTTGTGCACTTTACAGAAGAAGTAACAGGGCTCAGTGAGGTCAGGCATCCTGCTGGAGGGTGCTCAGATTCTCTCAGAAACCTTCACCTTTCCCCACCCTGACAGCATGTGCCAAAGGGTTTCATCCTGGTCCATGTGATGCAGGAGCCAGGCCAGGAATGCTTCATGGGTGATGGTGCTCATCCCACCCCAGCTTCTTCAGAAACTCACAGCTGTGTGGCTCCCGGCCCAAACTGGGGACAAGTTGGACCACTTATATGCTATGTGACATGCAGTCAGCCTTGGAGAGTCAGTGTCTGGCTTTGTAAAACAGGCACCTTCTTTGCCCGATGTGGTGGAGTTGCAGCAGCATGTGTCTGTGAAACCCGGTTCTCCATGCATAAACAGCACCTAGCCTCAGTCATCTTCACCATGTCTCCATTTCCAAGTCTAAAAGGCTGGTCAGGCATTCTCATGCCCATTTTGTAGCAAATCACTTAAATACCTAAGAGGTAGGTGGTTTACCCAAAGTGGCACACCGGAAAAGGTCTCAGCAACAAGTGTGACCACCTACTTCAGCATCATTTCCATTCCTCTGCAATCCACTGCCCAGTCTCATGACGTCTCACAGAAACCCTCTTCCTTTGTGCAAAGTCCAAAAAGGAGCCAGGACTTTGCCCAGGGCTGGCTATATCACAATTCATATTGTGACAGCATCCCAAGGAGGTGCTGTCATTAATGACGATTATAGATAGCCATGCCATCATCCCTTCTTGTTATTATCCTTGCTACAGCTCCACACTCATATCTCCTTCCCCTGAGGGAAGCCACTGCCTTGTGCTGTCACAGGAGCGGCAATGTTTACCAGGAGCAACACCAGGCAAAATCCACATTCTGGATTTTCTGACTCTCAGCTTCTCCCTTGGCCAGTTTTGTCTGGGAAGAGCATTTGGGAATTCTGCTACTGCCTGGCACAGAGCAGGACTCTGACACTCAGCCATGTCTCTTCAGCAGCCTAGGAGACCTGTCATCTGTGGCTCTAATGTGTCTATAACCCTCAGCGGTGTGTGCTGGGCAACTATAGTTGGCTCCTGCTACATAAGCTAGTGTTCACAATAGGCTCACTATCTGCCAACTGTTGCTCTAGCTGCTGCCTAACAAGAAGCAGTGAATGGTTCTAATGGTTACAGTGACTGGGTAGCCTTAGTGTAGAACTGGATGGTCTTGGTGCAAATTCAAGCTCTTCTGCTTACTAGCAATGTATCTTGGGGCAAGTTACTTAACCTCTTTTGTGTCTCCATATCCTCACTTACAGATTGGAGTATTGGAGTGGTGCCTGTATGGGGTTTGTTGAACATGCTATGTGTCATACTTGTCACATCTTTTCTCTTTGGGGCTAACAAAAACATTCTGGAATCGGTCTGATGATCTCAGTGTGCATAAGAGAAAATAGGAGCATGGAGCCCAAATACCCCAGGTGGTAGTAATTACACCTAACATAGCTTAGATTCTTACAAAGTGTCAGAAACGATAAGATAGAATACCTATCACAACTGTCTCCAACTTTACAGACAGTGAAACTGAGGCACACAGAGGCTACTTAAGCTTCTCAGGATCACATTGGTACCTGGCAGGACTCCCACACTGACCCAGGCAGCATGGACTCAGAGACTTGCTCTTGATCACCATTTTTACCCAAGCCACAGTCCTCACTCTGTCTTCCACACCTGCAACCTACTAATTAGCACTGCAATTTCATGGAAAACAAAACGTTCTTTACCTTTAACAGCCTTTTCTTTCACCTAAGCATCATTGAATAGAGGCAGTTTTTCTAAGATTTATCTTTTTATTGGAAAGGTAGATATACAGAGAGGAGGAGAGACGGAGAGGAAGATCCTCCGTCCAATGGTTCACTCCCCAAGTGGCTGCAATAGCTGGAGCCAAGCTAATCCAAAGCCAGGAGCAAGGAGCCCCCTTGGGGTCTCCCACACAGGTGCAGGTTCCAAAGCCCTGGGCCATCCTTGACCGCTCTCCCAGGCCACAGGCAGGGAGCCAGATGGGAAGTGGGGCCACCAAGACTAGAACTGGTGCCCATACAGGATCCCAGCATGCCCAAGATGAGGACCCTAACTGCTACGCTATTGCACCAGGCCCTAATAGAGACAGTTTTGACTTTGCCACGATTGCTCAACTACAGTAGTGTTTCTCAGTGGAGTGTCTACTGGCATTTTGGACAACACAGTTCTCATTGTCATGTGATGTAAACTATTATGCATGTTCCAGGATGATCAGATCCTCAGGCAATAGAAGTCTAGCAATTCCTTCTCCCCTGAGCAACTGCAACACACCAAAATGTTCTAAAGGACTTTTGAGTATTTTTTCAGTGGAGAGGAAGATTTTGCTCTGGCTGATCACTCACTGCCAAGTACCAAAAGCTTCAAGGGTGATAAATGTGGGGTGGCCCAGAACCCAGGGAAGTGCACATGACCGCAGTGTAGTGTAGAGAGTATTAAAACCAGGCTTGGCCTCTACTGTCTGCTCAGGTAGGAATGCAGGGGCAGATGTGAGCCACTTTTCAGGGCTGAATGGCCTCAGATATGGTCTTGGGGGCTCTACGTGTGTACTTGATTATTTTTCAGAAAGGAAAGAGAATACCACAAAGGCCAAGCATTTATTATGTGCTAGGCGCTATACCAAGAACTTAACAGATATTTGTCTCTGAATTCTTATAGTACTTCAGCAACTTGCCTGTTATGATTCCTACTTTATAAACGAGGAAAACTGAGGAGAAGCAATTAAGTAATAATTAAGCAATTTGCCCAAGGTACTCTAATTTCCACAGTCTATGACTATGTAAACTTTCACCCAACAGGGCAATTAAGATTGCAAACGAAATCAAGAGTTGTCACTAATCAGTTGACCTTAAAATTGAAGATCAACCTGGATAATGCTGGTGGTAGCCTTAGAAGCACAAAGGTCCTTAAAAATGGAAAGGGTGGTGATGGGCAGACTTGAGGTGCAGTATGTAAACATGTTGCCTGGGACACCTGTATCCCATATAGACACGTTGGTTCTGGTAACCACTTCTAATCCAACATTCTGGCTGTGCTCAGAAGTGTGTGGGTGTGACCTCAACTGCAGGAAGTAATAAGAAGTACAAGCCTAAGCTCCTTAATCGAACAATCCACTCAATTCAATCTCATGCTTTCTGCCATATGGGTGTGCCCTGATCAGGGACCAAGGTTACTCCATACCCAGAAGAAAAAGAGGTCATTGAATCAGGCAAATCAGCCATCAGAAGCTTCCTAACACTGACAGAGCATTTTCTGATCAGAAAAGGAATGCCCTATCCCCTTCTGTCCCTTGGAAAGATCAAGAACTGACAGAATGATAGCCCAAATGTGGTGGGACCAGACACTGGCAGAAAATTCTTAAAAATCTTCTCAGACGAAAGAGCAACAAAAAACAGCAGAGCAAAACAGAGTAAACAAGACAGAGATCAGCCTTTACTTTAAGAGAATCTTTTCCAGACACAGTGTCAGGGAGTGGCTTGGCATGCCTTTCTTCTGAAGTGTGAACAGGTGTCTGCCCCTTATTCTGATTGCCTCCAACTGACCCCAGGGTTGCCAACAAGGAGGGAGAGGCTCAGGTGCAGCTCTGTGGATACCAGCATATCAACCAGGGCTGTGGGTCATTGGCCAGGATGGAGGCTGTCCCTGACACATGATCTTTAAAAAGAGCTTGGATGCATACATTGCCTTCCATCTCACAGAGGGGGAAACAAGCTTGGAGAGGTCAGCTAACTTGTCCACAACAGGGACATGGATGAGTGGTACAAGTAGGAGATTCCAAACCGAGTTTACTTGGTCTTGAAGCCAATGTTTGTTACACTGCTCCTCACATTGCACAGATGCTCAGCCTCCTTCTCTAGTTCCAGAGACTTCCATTTACAACAACCCCTCAAGATCTGACCACACCACCCTGTAAAATACCCAGTTTCTCCAGACCTCAACTACCATTTTGCCCGTTAATCACTGATATTCCAGAGCATTTACCACCAGTATTTATCTTTCTGTTCGCTCCCTTGCGCCAGAGCCAGCTCCTGGCAGATGTAGATTTTATGCTTGCTAATTAATATACATCAATATTCCAAAGACCTCCCATGAAGTGAATATCATGCTGAGAAGTTGTGAAGAAAGGAACATTTTAAAAACATCCATTGAAGAACAAAAATCAACATTTGTCACACTGCCTGTTAAGAGCACTGTCAACTAAGCCACCTTTGTCTTTCCTGTCTTAACTTAGGAAGTTAAGCTTTATTTGTTGAAATGACTCAATTTTTTTATTCCCTTACTATTGCTAGAGCTGTATCGAAATTCATGCAATAGCAAAGGGAGCCTGGAAGGCAAACTGTAATTGGTACCCAGACTCGTCTGCCATTGGCCAGCTTTGGGTAGTTAAATTCACTGTGCTGACGAGCACTGTCAGCTTAATATGGTCCCTGAGGCTTAATGTATATGCGCTAGAGTTGTGCTAATCAAATCCTGCTGCTGTTTGCTTTGCAGGAGTTTTGGAACACTGAGAGGAAAAGAACCAAGCAGAAAAGTAAGTCCTTGCCTGATGGAACCTTTCTTTGAACAGAGATCTGCAGCATTATCTTCTCGACACCATGGTTTGGTTGCTATTAGGATAGAAATGTGGCTACTAAAGATGGACTCCCAATGAAACTGTTAAATATATCTTCACAATAGGGTGCTGGACTGTCTACCCTCGTCCATACCTACAAAGTCAGGATGCACTTACATAGCAGAATGATGCAATTATGACTGCTCACAAAGAACTACACTATTGCTAAAATGTGGGGGGAATCAGTGTGAGGAGAGAAGTCTGAGGAGGGGCTAAGGGGAATCCCAGAGCCTATGGAATTAAACATAAAATTAAAAAATAAATTTAAAAAAACTGAAATGTGGCTACTTATAGGCCCACCATCACCAAGAGACAGTCTCTGGGGTGAAATGCAGGGAATCTTGTCTTGGACTTAGAAGTTGGACATTTTTCTGCCAAAAAAGAAAAACATATACATATACTTTCTCTCAGAGAGGATTGTGTTGAATCAGAAAGTGCCTATAGATCCAGAGGGCAATACTTACAGTCCTGCAGGCACACAATCACATTTGCATGATCTTCCAAGTAGAAATTTTTGCAATTGGGATATTTTTTGTTTGGAGCATTCTGTAAACCCAAGATTAAGAGCTGAAAAGAATTTAGCATTTCTACCCTCACATACTGTACTACTACAACACAGCTTCTAAGCTACCAACCATTTTTCTTTGTTCAACTTTGAAAATTTAGCCTGACTCCTCCCTCTTCTTCCCATTTCCAACACTACCTACTTGGTTCAAACCAGCATCATATGCCACCTGAGCCACTGAAATCCCCTCCTAAGTGCTGCTTTATGTTGTACTTCACATACCAACCAGAATGGTCTTTGAAAACTAGGAGCCACCGCCCTGCCACCAAAACCATGAGGCAGGATGAGTCTGGGAGGGGCCCGGGCCTTGGGGTTGGGGGCAGCTTGCAGCTCCCCACAGTGTGGCGGCTGTGGGGGGTGCCCCTGCTGGGCTGGATCCAAGGCTGAGAACTCAAGACAAAGCCACTGCTGAAAGGCAGTGACTGAGTCCTTGGCTTTGAGTAGCCAGTGCACCAACTGGTGCCAGACCCTGCCTGCTGGCTGCCCAGTGGCAAGCTCTGGGGTTTTTAGAATATGAAATTGCTGCTTAGGGACACCCATGAATAAGGCCAGTTTTAGTGTAGGTGAGAGATGAATTCTGGGTGATTCTCAGTAACAGGGTCATGAAACTTTCCGGCAAGCATGGGGACTGTGCCCTGATGTTTTGGAGGGGAGTGTCCATAAGATCTATTTTGACAAGACTGATTCACCAGCCAAATTAGGAATCCTGAGATGGGCTGTTAACATAGTGCATCACTGACTGCCACACACCAGTCCACACCAAAGCTATGGATGGGGGCCTGTTTGGCAG
The DNA here is from genome assembly GCF_030435755.1 of Ochotona princeps. Classification (NCBI taxonomy): domain Eukaryota; kingdom Metazoa; phylum Chordata; class Mammalia; order Lagomorpha; family Ochotonidae; genus Ochotona; species Ochotona princeps. Next base: position 13,896,976 of record NC_080840.1, on the reverse strand, counting down.
GGCTAGGTACCATTACTTGACTGGGTGGTGGAATAGTGGACTGGTCAATTTGGCAGGGTCAAGACACTAACCAGCACATGAGAGAACTTGGTCCGGGAGCAAACTCTGTGGGGGAAGTGTGGGCCCAACCCTGTGGAAATACAACTCCCACAGGTTAGACCGTGAGCTGGGGTGGCGATGGGCTTAGCTAGGAGTGACCATGGCACCTGCCATCACTTACGGGTAAAGGAACCGATGGCAATCTGGGCAGGTCAAGGCAGCAACACCTGAAGGTGCATCCTAAAATAGGATCTGGGGTGGGCTAAGCTGCAACTGGAAGGGGGTGGACTGGGCAGGGCCAAGCAAACTTCAACTCACAAAAAAGAATAGAAATCAGGATGAAGCACATGTCATTCCGATCTAGGCTCTTACACCATGAGAGTCTGCATGAGGCAGGGATACTATGCCACAGCATCAAAGGCAAAGGTTGAGACAGGTGAGGGGCTAAGTCAACCGGGTCAGAGCACCCACTGGCATGCACGCAATCTAGGGCTGGGAGTAAACTCAGTTGGGGAGCTGTGATTGTACACCCCTGCTGGGTTGGGATTCCCACAGGAGGGTACAGGAGCTGGAGTGAGGGGCTGCATTCTGGTCTGGATATGGCTGCAACCTCCCTAGGCACAATTGTGGACTGGGGCTGGGCACACCAAGCTGTGCTAGACGTCTTCACCATCTGGCGCTCTGGAGAACCTGGATAGATGTAGGATGAACTAGGCCAGGTCTCTGCCCCTACTGAGCCATGTGTGAGCAGTGTCTGGGTATGGACAAGCCTTGGCTGAAGTGAAACAGTCAACACCAAGAACTGGAATGGATTGAAGGAAAGCAAGGAGGGCTGGCCCATGGAACCCAAGACCTGGCATAGGGAGAGGTTCTGAAGGAGGAGCTTGGGAAACTCCTCTGTCAGAACACAGCCCATACAAGTGAGTACAAGAACCACAATATGGAGCAACCCAGACCAGGCCAGAGGAAGATACCCACCATCATACATATGGCATAGGTAGGGGACAGACCAGGCTGAACCTGGTCACATCAACCGCTGGCGAATCCAAACACCAGCATAGAGTGTGGGTCAGACCAGTTTCAGCCACAACACATACTAGCACACATTAAGGAATGCCAAGGTGAGATGAAACATACCAGATGTGGTTGCAGCACCCAAACAGCACATGTGAGAACCGGGGGGAGGGTGGGGGTAAGGAGGCAAAGCCTGCAGGGGAATGTGGACTCCCCTGCTGGACAACCACTCCCACTGGAGAGCATGAGTTGGGATGGGGGCAGACCAGACTAGGCAGGGTTACAACACCTGTGGGCCTCATGTGAGCTAGAGTGAGGAAGGACCACTGACTATGGCATTGTACAGATGAAAATAGGTCTGTGTGGCCCTCAGACCTAACAGACAACAAGTTCCTGCGAGATTACCAACAACAACAACCTAGCTATATAGATACCTGGTGCCTCCCTAATATACCTGGGATGTACTCCAACCGGAAGTGGGAGAAAGGTTGTACAGATAACTGTGCAGCCTCAGCACGGCAGCACAGGAGGTGGAGACTGGCAAACCACCATCTGGGGCTACAGAAACCATCATGGAAATCTAACATAAGAACCCAGACCTGGAACTCGCTAGAGGGGGTGGCACAAGTGACTGCAAACAAAGAGCTGTGTACCAACTGCAATAAATAAAATCAAACTGTAGATCCGTGGGTGACACAGCTTAGAAACCTGCCCCAAGTAGAAGAATCTGATAGCCAGTACAAAGACCAAGAGCAAAAGAAGAGACAGAGGCACAATGAATATTACCGAAGACTCCCCTGCAAAGGAACAAAACCCTTTGCCAACCTCAGAATTCATTGAGGAAGACATTGAGAAAATGGGGGATACAGAATTCAAAACACTTGTTATAAAGCTTCTTATCAACAACAAGAAGCAAGTAAAGCAGGCATTCAGGAAATTTAAGGAATGTGTCACACTGGAAATGAATCACATGAAAGCTGATATATCAGAAATGAAGAACACAGTAGAGCAAATAAAAACTACAGTGGAGAGTCTCCAAAATAGAATGAAGCAAGCAGAAGAAAGAATCTCAGAATTAGAAGTTATTTCCTGTCACCAGGGGAAAACAAACAAAAAGTTGGAAGCAGAGCTGGATCAGGCCAAAAAAAGTATTCAAGAATTGAAAGACGCTATTAAAAGGCCAAATATAAGAGTTATGGGAGTTGTAGAAGATGCAAAAAGATAAACCGGGTTTACAAATGTATTCAATGAAACAAAGGAAAATTTCCCTAATCTGGAGAAAGAATTGGGAAACAAGATCCAGGAGAGGCACAGAACTCCCAACAGGGTTGATCAAAAGCAATCTTCACCATTACACATGATCATCAAGCTCTCTTCAATTGAACATAAGGAAATGATCATTAAATGTGCATGTGAAAAAAAAAACTGACACATTAAAGAATGCCAAGTAGACTCACAGGAGACCTCTCACAGGAAACTCTACAGGCAAGAAGAGAATGGAGTGACATATTCCAGATTCTAAAAGAAAAACATCGCAGGCCCAGAATAACACACCCAGCAAAGCTTTCTTTTGTCTTTGAAAATGAAACAAAATTCTTCCTGAGTAAAGAAAAATTAAAAGAATACACCTCTTCCAAACCTGCCCTACAAATGATACTTCTCTTGACAGAGAAAAGGAATAGCACCTACCAAAACCAAAGGCAAATGTGAGGAACATCCCAGTGAAATAACAACAAAAGACTAAATCAATGAACAACCCGTTGCTAAAATGACAGGATCAAAGTACCACCCATACCTATTAACCCTGAATGTAAATGGCATAAATTCATTAATCAAATGTCATAGATTAGCAGACTGAATTAAAAAACAAAACCCGTCTATTCGTTGCCTACAAGAGACACATTTCACCAAAAAAGATCAGCGGACTGCATCTCATGGATTTTGATGTTTTTATTAGTTTCACCTCTTCAAAACACTTTCTTCTGATTAAATTCTTCAGTGACTCATACATCATGCAGTAGCATCATCTGCTTCAAGAAGTTTCTTGATTTGATTTTCTTTTTCATTTCTTCAGCGACACATCAGTCATTCAGTAGTATGTTATTTAACTTCATGGTGTTGTTAATTTCTTTTTTCTTCCTGTTGTTGATTTTATTTTATGGTTTTCAATTTAAGGGGATGTACAGTAACTGTGTAATGGAGACTCTCATACCTAGTAACATGTTGTTTAACTTTATGGCATTGCAAGTTTCTATTTTTCTTCCTGTTGTTGATTTTGTATTGTAGCTTTTTGTTTAAGGGGATGTACAGTAACTGTGTAATGGGGACTATCATATCCAGATGTGAGGATACAATGTGAGGATGTATACATCTCTACTTCCAGACTAAAGATGGACTCCCAAAGAAACTGTTTACATATATCTTGACAATAGGATGCTGGACTCTCTGACATTGTCCATGCCCATAAAGGTGGACATATGACTGTGTATGAAGAACTACACTTTAGGTAATGATATAGGGGAATTCAGTGGGTGGGGGAGGGAATTGGGGATGGGATAATGGAAATCCCAGGACCTATAGGACTGTATCATAAAGTGATGATAATAATAAGAAGAACAAGGAGAAGAAGTAAAATTAAAAAAAAAAAAAAAGAAAAGGCCTATGATAGCAAGAGGTATGTAGCTGAAACAAAGGAACTCTTAAGATAGAAAGGACTTCAAGTCTTGGTGCACTTGGACATTGTACATAAATATGGGCATAAGAGCCCAAGTCTTGGGTCATTGGGTTTTTCATTATGTGCCGGAATGGGAACTAACCCATAACTCATCTTCACTTTCGGTATTAAATGGCTTGGATGTCCTCAAAAATGTTGACATCACATTATCCTCAATGGCTAATTGTTAAGAAGAGTAAGATGCTACACAGCACAAGTCAGGGGGAAGTAAAGCCACCATGTGCTAGGGATTTGCGGAATATGATACCAGTGAAGCCTTAGAGGTGTGCACAGTGGCAGCTCTGTGGGGTGGCGCTGGGCAGACAGGAGAAAAGGCCTAGCTTGGAGGATCAGGAGCCTGAAGCAGTTTCCACAATGTGAGTTGGTGGGAGAGAAAGTCAAGAGCCTACCTGCTTTCCTCATCTTAGATCAGGCCCACAACCACTTTCGGCAAATACTCCCTACCTATCATGGGATTCAGCTTTCTCAGAGTAAAAGGAGAGGGCCTAATAGATTAATCCCTAGAACCTGGAAACGTAGCCTTACATGGCAGCAGGGACTTTGAGAGGGGACTGAGGATCTTGAGATGGGAGGTAATCCTAGCTCATATATGGCACTCCTACTAATTAATCACTCCATGTGATTAATCCCATGATTAAGCAAAGTAAATGTTTTTATAAGAAGGAGAAAGAGGGAAGTTGTACTATGGCAGTAGAGAACTGGGGTATAACTGGAGCAAAGATTGGGTGGTACAGCCACAAACAAATGCATACCAGTGGCCAGAGGAAGTGTGACTTTGGGGACAGGCAAGAAACAGACTCTAATTACAGACCCAAGAACAAACGAGCCCTGCCAGCATGCTGCTTTTGATCTTATAATATGCATTTAAGATTTCTGACTTTCAGAAATATAAATGATTGCATATCTGTTGTCATCAAGCCATTAAATTTATGGTAAATCCCAGAAGCAATGATAAACTTATACAAAGAGTTCAGCTGCATATTTGTAATAATGATTATTAAAATAATGATCATTTGAGCTGGTGTTGTGGAACAGCAAGATAAGCTGCCATTTGAGTCACTGGTAGCCCACCCAGCTCCTTGTTAGTGCACCAGGGAAGGTTTTAAAGTAGGGCTGAAGGGATTTTGCCCCCTGACACCCCCACAGCATGTGTATATCCATGGCCCAAGTGCATGAGCAGACCTTGATGAAACTCCTGGCTGCTGGACTTGGCCAGGCCACTGTGGCCATTTGGGGAGTGAACTGGAAGATGGGGAAATCTGTCTGTAACTCTGCATTTAAAACAGATTTTTTTAAAAAGAAATCAATGAGTATTCAGTGTGTTGGGGAAGGAGGTATTGTATAAGGCACAAGGTAGTTGATGAATCTTCTGTGAGGACAGGAAATGGAGCAGCAGAGCCCAAGGAAATGTTTAAAAGAGGACAAAAAAGAAACCCTGAAATAAATATCAAGGAAGAGACAATTTAGATTTGGGGATTATCTTGAAAAGAAAAAGAATACACTGCAGCAAAAATAGGTCAGCGCAATTGTTTCAGCCCTCGTCCTCTGAGGCCACAAAGAGGGCCTCCTCTGTGCCTTTCTTCCATTTGCTGGCTCACTCCCCACATGGCTGCAGTAGTCAGAGCTGAGCTGATCAAAAGCCAGTAACCAGGAACTTCTTCCAGGTCTCTGAAGTGCATGCATGGGCCCAAAGACTTAAGCCATCCTCCACTGCTTTCCCAAGCCCTAAGCAGGGAGCTGGATGGGAAGTGGAACAGGCAAGATTTGAACTGGCACACTAATAGGATGCTGGCATTGCAGGTAGAGGATTAGCCTTTAAGTCACCTCACCACCCTTAAACTTCAGATTCTTCAAGGGCAAAAGCAGGCCTGAGACAATGTAGCATTTCTGAAATCATCAGACAGGAGGAGCCCCATGGGAAGATGTTAGGCAAAGAAGGAGACCTGAGGAAGTCCTCCCAGGGGTCCAGGCAGGAAGCACTCTAGATGCTTTCTGCCAGAGTCCTGGGTAAGATCCACTGCCCTTGCAGGAGGCACAAAGCAAAGACCATGTGGGAAATAGACAAAAAAAAAAAAAGGCCTTCTCTCCCTACCACAAACCTGAGGAACAAGCAACAGCCGTCTGTCACCTCTCCCACACACGCTGCAGGTAAGGGTGTACTGCAGGGCAGAGAATGCCCAGGGCTCCTGGGGAAGGAAGTAGGTGGGGGTAACACGCCCAGGCTCACATAAAAAGGGGTGTTGGGAGATTTCTTCCAATCAAAACCATCTCACCCCAATGCCCAGATACATTGCTGTGTGAGCTTCCAATCAAAACCTCATCCCAATGCCGCAGATACGTTGCTGTGTGAGCTGGGACAACAGTGCCATCCAAGCCTGAGGGACAGGAAAACCCAGAGCACCTTCCTCTAGCAGGAAGCAAACTCCACACACAGCAGCAGAGATCCATGGCAGGATGGCATCCACAGCATGGAAAGAGGTGTGCACGGCTGCAACAGAAGACGGAGAACATCCCTCCAGCACCCCACTCCTCCCACAAAGCATCAGGCAGCAGACACTGTGGAGCCAGTGGATCCTTGGGAGAACTGAAAGCAATGGAGACACCTCACTGACTTTAGTTGCCCTTCCAGCTAAAGAGGCCCAATCCTGCATATGAGCAGGCACCAGCACTCCTTACTCCAGTCCCTGCTGCTTCATCCACAGTGGCCTGGATTTGATAACACCATCAAAAATAATCAGCCCCACACAAGCACACACACCACAGGCGACCTACCAGATAAGAGTAAAGAAGTTAATGGAAACTGGGGTTGGGGTTGTGGCTCAACAGACTAATCCTCCACCTTCTAGTGCGGGCATCCCATATGGGTGCCAGTTCTTATCTCAGCTGCTGTACCACATGAAAGACATGGAAGTGACTCCTGGGACCTAGATGCAGACCAGCCAACTCTGGCCATTGTGGCCATGTGACAAGTGATTCAGTAGATGGAAGATCTTTCTCTCTCTGTCCTTCTCTCTGTAAATTTGCCTTACAAAATTAAACTAAAAATAAACCCTAAAAAAAGAGGTTAACAGAACCACACCTCGAAATGACCCCAATGCTTAGAAGCTACACACAGAGACTTCAGCACAACTGATGAATCTGTTAAACAGGCTGGTAAAGCAGGATGGCCACACTGGAACAGAGGAGCAGAATTAGCAGAGAAAGGGGGAAAAGAACTAAAAGGATATGCAAGAAGTGAGAATCATGACTATCAGAGAAAGAATTCCTTCAGCAGGCTTATCCACAGAGGATTCATGGAAAAACCCATGACCTCAAAAAGAATTTGGTAGAAAGCATGCAGAACAAAACAGTGAAAATCAAGAGTGAAAAATAACTAGTAGAGCCCTCAAGGTTTCCTCAAAGTGCATTTCTTGGAAGTTCACAATTCAGCAGCAAATGTGAGTCCTTTCATTAATAGGAAAACAATCAAAAAGCCCTCCTGCCAGACCCATGGGAGTCCTCACTGCAAGGACTCAGCTCCTCCTTTCAAAGCCTGTTTGCTTTCCTGGGCCCCAAGGCTACAGTGTCTGACAATCCTGTGTCCAGAGCTTTTCCCACAAGCCTCAACACCTTAGGGGCACTGAGGCCACAGAGGATCCAGAGGTTGAAGCTGGCCCACCAAGAGTTTCTTTAAAAACAACAACAAAAAAAAGCATAATCATTTATTTTTACTGGAAAGGCAGATAGCAGAGAGAAGGAGAGAGGAAGAGAGAAAGATCTCACATCCACTGGTTCACTCCCCAAGTGGCCACAACGGACAGAGCTGAGCCAATCTGAAGCCAGGAGCCAGAAGCTTTTTCTGAGTCTTCTGCATGGATTCAGGGTACCAAGACCTTGACCCGTCCTCCACTGCTTTCCCAGACCACAAGCAGGGAGCTGGATGGGAAGTGGAGCAGCCAGGATACGAACTGGGGCCCAGTGGGATCCCAACACTTGCAAGGTGAGGATTAGCCAATTGAGCCATTATGCCAATGCGGCCAAGGGTTTCTTACCAGAACGGGAGGGTGTGAGCACAGCAGCAAAAGTCAAGTGTTTAGAAACACTTGAAGCAATCAACCCCAAAGGGCTGAAATCTAAATATCTGGTCCCTGAGCACAACTGGCTTGACAAACTCTGCGGTAATCACCACAGTGAATTTTCTAGACTGCAGATCTGATTAGCATACATCCTCTAACCTGCCAAAAATAGAAAAGTTTTAGATGTTATGATGTAAATGCTTGCGCTCTATATGTCCCATTTATATATGTATATTCTGGTCTCCCTGAATCTTGCGCAGCTGAGAATCGTACCAATATGTAGTTTAGATGACAGGCTGCCACAGTAACTGGCAATATATGCATGATCAGGCCCAGCGCAACAACTTAGTGGTTAAGGTGCGCTGGCATTCCATATAGGCACCGGTTCATATCCTGGCTGCTCCACTTCCTTCCAGCTCCCTGCTTGTGGCCTGAGAAGGCAGTACAGGATGGTCCAAAGCCTTGGGACCATGCACCTGTGTGGGAGACCTGGAAGAAGATCTCCTGGCTTCGCATCAGCTCAGCTCTGGCTGTTGCATTCACCTGAGGATTGAACCAGGGGATGAAAGATCTTTCTCTGTGTCTTTCCTTCTCTCTGTAAATCTGACTTTCCAATTAAAAAAAATCCTTTATATATATGTGTGTATGTGTGTGTGTGTGTGTGTGTGTGTGTGTGTACGCATGACAGTGTGCTCTTAGCCTCAGCAGCAGCACACTTACAGAATTGCAAACAGAAATGCCAGCACAGGCAAGCCACTCGTGCTAAATTAGCACAAATCCAAATTGACGTCAAAGCTGTGAGTATTATTAGAGGTGAAAAGGGTCACAATAAATAAGGTGATAAAAAGGTCAATTTACCAGAAAAGCATACATACTGTAAAGGTATATGTCTGTAATAGCATGGTTTCAAGGTGTATGAAGAAAAGATTAATGAAACTGTTTGTGGTAGTTGGTAAATAATACAGAGAGAGATTTGAATAAATAAAAGTGTCTTGGAATTTTATATATGAGCAGACAATTAGAAGGAATATTAACATCTAAAAACATTTAAAGCTTAATAAAATATAAGGAAGCTTAAATGTTACAATTAGAGAATACATTCTTCTAGGACATACAACAGGCATTTTTAGGGGGTAGCCATTTGGTACAACCCCACATTCCACTTGGAAAACCTGAAAGTCCAAGCCCCACTTCCAATTCTAGCCTCCTGCTTATGCACATCCTGGGAGGTAGCAAACGATGATTCAAGTACTGGAATGCTTGCTGCCTTTGTTAAAAAAAAAAGACTTAGTTCATGTTCTCGGTTTTAGCATGATCCAGCCCCACTTGCTATAGGTTCCTAGGATGTGAACTAACAGAACAAAGCTCCATACACTATACACATGCATGATTTAAAAAAAAACTACAGGAAATTAGAATATAAAAGAATTTCCTAAAGCTAATCTAAAGTATCTGCAAATTCTTATAAAATGTACATGACAAATATTACCTTTAAGTGAGAAACAAAATAAAGTTTTCTACCATTACTATTTATAAGTGTCCCAGAGCATTAGAAAACTAAAATAAGGATAAAGAAATCGGTGTACTGAAAGCAGACAAGAAAACTGTTATGGTTCACTGTTGCCAAAATTATCAACAGAAAAAAATTGGAGAAAATCCATAGATTAGTGATTTAATTATGAAAATGAGATTTCTAAATCCAAGAGCATATAGCAATCAAATGCATGCTCACATATCAGCCCCACAAACATAAAACATGATGTTTAAAAGAACAAAAGCATGTAGCATTGCAAGCACATACTCTGAGTCTGGGTAACCTGAGTTAAAACTCCAACTCTCCCACTTACTTGCTGTGTGGCTGAGTAAGTTACCTAACCTCTCTGTTTTCACAGCTTACTCATCTATAAGGGGAAAAGGGACATAATGACAGTAATAAAACCTGTTTCATAGGATTTTAAAGATGTCATATAAGTCCATACTTAGCTAGTAAGTATGGAAGACTGTGCCTGGCATGATTTATCTGTTGTATTTTTTATCTTGAGTACAATGCCTAAAACACTGAAAGTATAAATTGAACTATGTATGTCTGTGAGCTTTACAGGTACACGGTATTGTTTACACATTTTAAACTGTCTAAGAATGGCATCATAGTTTATGTATATACATCCTGGCTCCACACTTGCTAGTTACTGGGCTTTGGTCAATTGACCTGACTTTTCCAAACCTCAGTTTCCTCATTGGTAAACTGGGAGGATGATTCCTTCATTATGAGATTTCTGTGAAGACAAAATAAGAACATGTATGTAAAGCACTTACTAGAGTGGTGTAAGTGCTGAATAGTGTACCAAATACTTGAATGTGGATACACATGCCTCTCCAGCCTCAGAACTTTGATGGGGCATCCATTAGTTGGAATACTGTTTCTTAACTCTCAACATTCAGAATTCTCTACATGTTGAATACATATTGAAAAAGTATGTGGATAGGTAGATAGATGGGTGCAAGATGGGGGTGTATGCATTAATGGGTGGAAAGGTGGATGAATGGACAATTAGAAGGATGGAGGTTGATAAATAGATGGGCTCCAGGGCAGACACATGGATGGATGGATGGATGGTATCGGTAATTTTCCCTTATCAAGCATCTCCAGACAAGAAAGATCAATGAGAAAAAAATGGACCCTCATGACTTTGAAGTAGATGTTAAGTCAAAGAAAGGCCTGCAGAGAAAGACCTCAAAGCTGTCACAGCGCTGAGCTCTGCCGAGTTTCTGTCCTGGTTCCCCAGGATTCGATCCCCAAGTCCACACCTTTCATGTTTCTTTCCCTGACTTCTGAAATCTTCAACTCCTTCCCCTGGTGGGTATCACGTGATTCTCACAGCACCCTCAAGAATCTTCCCATCCTTAATTCCAAGGCAGGGAAGGAGAGGCTTAAAGAGCATTTAACCAAAATGTTCTGATATCCGTCCATGTGCTGCCCACTTCTTGCGGCATTACATGAGCAGGGTCACTAAGCAGAAATGTAAAGAGAACAGCTGGTCTTGTATATGACGAAAATCACAGAGACTGCAACCCAGTCTTAAGTAACAGACCTGGTGGGGCTCCACTTCTGGGTCTGCTTGTAGTAACTACAAGCTGGAGTGGAGGACAAACACTTGATTACACAATCCAACAGAACTGGACTCAGATATCAGCTCTGCCACCAACTATCCGTGTAGCCTTAGGCAAGTTACTTCATCCCTTTGAGTCACAATTTTTCAACCTACAAAGCAGAAATAACTTCCAGTTTTGAGGATTAATTCAGAAGATCTAGCAAAGTACTTGGAACAGGTTTCAATCAACAATGAGCCCCACCTCTTTCACTTCTGTACCAGTTTCCTCATGGGTGCACTTAAGAGAAACATTGCAGTATAACAATTAAGCACATGGACTTTGGAGCCAGACTGCCTGGGTTTAAATTCTAGTCCTATCACTTGTTGGCTGTGTGACCTCAAAAAAAATTACTTAGCCTTTGTGTGTCTCAGTTTGCTCTTCTGTGAAACAGTGCTGATAATGATTGCTACCTACCTTTCTGGGTTGTTTGGAAGAGCGAATGAGCAGCATGTAAGTGCTTAGAAAACTGACTGGCATATAGTAGGTATTTTTTCATAAATGGATACATGGGAGATTATTGCAAAACTACAGGAAAGAGTTGATGATGGGAAGTAGAAAGCGTTTTAAATTTAATCTCTGTCTATGATGTTTTCACTCATCCCAGACTTTGCCTGAAGTTGGACTGAAACTTGACTGAACGGCTCAAAAGCAAAACAACCAATGTATCCTTTGAATCTGACCCACAAGCTGGCACAAGATGCCACTGTTCCCTGGCAGGCAGACATGAGGTGTAAGGGCAGGCTGCTGGCAGGGCAGAGGGTGCTGACTGATCTGCAGTTTTTATCATTGGGAGCCAAGCAGGCAGTTCTGACACCTGTCAGGGGGCACAAGCTCTCTTTTGTTGGAACTGGCAGCTAAACGAGAATTGCAAGTATCAGCACAGTAAAGCAGGGAGGATACAAATAGACCCAGGTGCTTCTATGCTAGCCTACAGTCTTGTGTCTCAAACACCAAATTTACAAGAGACGTACCAGTATCAGCTCCAGCAATCCCAGTTAGTGAGCTCCCAGGGACTGTGCTCCCAGAAGTTCACTGTGGAACACTACGAAAGAGATGCAGAGCTCAGCGGGATCAAGGGGATGATTCAGGGCCTGACCCCAGTATGTCAAACTCAATGTGCATCAGAATAGAAAAAGGGAATGAGTGAGCAACTATGGAGAGAGACAGAGAGAGATCTATCAGCCACAGAGTGGATCAGCTGGCTGTGCCCATGCTCTGCCCCTCAAACCCTAACTGCTCTTGAATGCCTCATCACCCAAAAAATATGACTGGTTATGCTTGGGTGCAGAGCTGAGGAGGTAGGTGACTGAACAGTGATCCTCGTGACCATGCCAGCTACTCTTGTGAGATACTAAGTCTGTAAGGACACATCCTTCAGAATTTTGCAGCAATTAGTCCAGATGTGAAAACACCGACAGGGACAGGCTTGGGGCTGTGGCTGGTTTCCCTGTCCTGATCCCTCTAGGTAAATGCGTTTTCCATAGTCACCAGTGCACCCCAACGCGCAGTTTCTCCATCACACATCCCACACTCTGAGGTTATTTACAAGCCAGCTCTGGTTTGTCTTTCCCCCACTAGAGTACAAGCTCTATTAGAGCCAGGATTTTACTTGTTTCTTTGCCATCCCTCTAGATCAGCATGTGATTTGCACTGCATAAACATTTATTGATTTAATAAATGAGTGAGTGAAAACATTTTCAGTAACCGGAGAACATCTATGCATAAAAACCACTGTAACATGATCTGCGGGATCCAACAGCGGTCCAAGAAAAAGCCACAACCACGCTATTAGTCTACAACTTCACAGTTCTCATAGCCAGGCAATGAACCACCTGATTTGATCCTTACGCTGGATCTATGAGATAAATATTATCATTCTAGTTTTACAGAGCAGAAAACTGGGCCACAGAAACATTCAGTGATAGCCTCTAAAATCTAATAACTGATAAGTAGCAGACCTAAAACCCAAGAGTCCACATCCAAGTCCCTCATTTGATCTATACCTGATGCACACCATTTTTAAAAATGAGCTTTCTTTAGGCCAGCACAGTAGCACCAGCATCCCGCATGGGCACCAATTTGAGTCCTGGATTCTCCACTTCCCTGCTAGTGTGCCTTGGGAAAGCAGTGGAGGATGACTCAAGTCCCTGAGCCCATTCGTTCAAGTGGGAGACCTGGAAGAAGCTCCTGGCTCCCATAATCCCAGTTTCACATCAGCCCAGCTGTTGCCATCATGGCTATTGGGGAGTGAATCAGCAGAAGAAAGATATCTCTTTCTCTCCCTCTCTCTATCTCATCTGTCTCTCCCTCACATTGTAACTCTTTCAAGTAAAACTAAATAAGTCTTTTTAAAATATGTACTTTCTTTACCATCAAGCCATTTTCTCCTGCAGGTGGTCATAACTCCTGAGATAAAGCCCTACATAATCTCTCCTCTTAAGAAAAGCTGTGGTCTGCTTGGGGAGGTTTGGGCTGGAGCCCAGGCTGGAACTGCACGAACCAGCTATGCAACCGTGGACAAGTCTTGGCACCTTTCGGTGAGGCTCAGTCCTTTCCTCCTTCAAGTACATGCAGTGATGTTTGACTTACCTGCCTCACAGCACACCATGAGGCTCTCACAAAATAAGGCAGGAAGAACCACAAAGACATAAGCTCAGCCCAACAGCAGATCTCAAGGGTTTCTATGTATCCAGCCTGCCCTGCATGGCAATCTGACCATGAAGGGTCCCCAATTCTCCCCAGCCACCTTGCTTCCGTATTATCCTGATGGCTTGACTTTTTCCTATGTCTGACTCTCACTTCCATCTGGGATATAGTGGCTCTGGATGTACAACTTTGAGGATTTACTAAAAATCACTAAATTGTAATATGTAAAGATGGTGGGTGAATGACATGTCAACTTTTTTTTTTTTTTTTTTAGAACAAAGAGCAATGTGTCCAGTCCAAATCAGAGGCACAAAGATCCACCTCAACTTGTAACTTCGGGAATAGGGGAAGGCAAACTAACTCTGGGAACCCGGTGGAAAAGAAAGAGGCAAGTGTGGTCACAATTTCAAGCCTGGAAATGGTGGTTCCTTATGAAGAGCAGGGCAGAGACAAAGAACAACTCGGAATTACGGAGCATGAGATTTCCGAGCCCCACACAGGTACACTTGCTCAGAAACAGGGCCTGAGTGTCTCAGAATGGCAAGACCTCGGGAACTGACTACATGGAAGACATGGTTAAAGACAAGTCATAGGAAGAGTTTCCTCAAAATAAAAATAGGGACTAGTGCTGTGGAGCTCCAGGTAAAACCGCTGCCTGCAGTGCCGGTATCTCATATGACCACTAGTTTGAGTCTCCATTGCTCCAGTTCTGATCCAGCCCCTTGTTAATGTACCTGGGAAAATTAATGAGGATGGTTCAAGTGCCTAGGCCCTGCATCTACCCACGTGGAAGACCTGGGTCTCAGCTTTAACTTGAACCTGGCCCAGCCCCAGCTCTTGTGGCTGTTGGAGATAGAAGGTCAGTCTCTCCTTTCTCTCTCTCTCTGTAACTGTGCATTTAAAAATAAATGAATGCATCTTTTTTAAAAAAAAAGATAAAAAATCCAACAAAGATCTTCTACTTCCAATATTCCAAGATTTCTTTGAATTGGGGAGCTCGTTCAAAGGCTTTCTTCTATCCATCCTAATTTATAGATCTAACAGATTATGACACATCCCATATAAAACACATGGCAGTTTGTTCCTGAATAAATTGCAAATATGGGCTTCTGTGTCTAGTATTCTACGTGATATGCAAAGAAATAGCTTTTGTGTATAAAGACGCAGGCTTTTAAGTACAGTTATGTTCTACATCTTCTTGTGAAACTTGTTGGCATGATTTTTCCAGAAAAGAATCATCAAAGTGCAGTTGTTTGGCAGCTTTGCCCAACCACTCCATTCTCTGAATATCCTGTGTGTTTTTTATTTGGACATTTGATTCTTTTATTTTAACCATGCCTTATACACTTTGATTGGATGCCTTACCTTGTGGATCAGAACTTGTGAAAGCTCTGTATAACACTGTCTGTTTCCAAGGTGAATCTAGGCTTTCCTCCCTCGGGCACCCAGGGGACCATAAATCACCTTCAGGCTTTCCAAGGTCTGATTTTGGGCTTTATCACTTCTGGTCTACTTTTACTTTTCCATTATTTCTAGGACATAGTCATTACCCTAGAATCCTTCAGGCCATAACCCTCACTCCTTTTGTGCAGACCTCTTGGGGTTTTAACTGAAATTTGGGATGCTCACCCACAATCCTGTGTTTTGCTAAGACTTCTGTTCCATCGTCTGTTCTTCCCAGTACTGTTCATTGCTGAAATCCTTGCCGATATTTCAGTTCTCCAGCTGCTGTGGTTTTCTGGATATCTTGGAATCTCTGTGTATGTGTAACCTAGGTATCACATGAAGACCTCAGGGAATTCGTGCTCGTAGTTGGCAGCTCATTTCCCTGTGGTTCTCTCTGCTCTAGCAGATCTCCTTCTGCTCAGCCCAGTGAGGCTGTGCTTTGCTGGGCACTATTCTCCTACCTGAGAATGAACACTCCCAGGCAGTGACACGAGCAGATGTGGAGCTCATACCTTGCTGTTCTCTCAGATTGCTGTCTGCGGTGACTCTCCTCCGGTGCTTTCCAATTTGATTTTAATCATCAATTTCATGAATATTTTGAAAGGCATGATAATAGTAGCACAAATTCTTCTAGCAACAGTTAAAAGAATAATAATTAAAATTAAAATATGGGCAGAGACTGGCAATTGGAGATCTAATTGGGGACAGAGGACAGAAACAGAAGAATGAAAAATAGAAGGAAAGAGAAAGAAGAAAACCAGGATGTGAATGTGGCATTTAATGGAGGCCAAGGAAGAAACGTTGTGGGCTCAGCATTACCAAAAAGGGGACAGGGGGACAGGAAGTCATAAAAGGAAGCCTAAGATAAAGAACAAATCTGTGAGGAGAAGCAGAAGGTCATGGGTCATTTAGTGACTGTCCTGTACAGTTTAGCTTCACCAAAGGGCCAGCTTCTGGAGAGGTGGTTGACAAGTGTTATGATTGTGTGTGTCTTCACAGAATAATTCTAAAAATTCAGCATACAGTTGCTTATAGAGTATATGAGTATAGAATATGTTTTGAGTGTCTGAGCAGCCAGGTCTAATGGAGACTGGCATAGAGCTGCTAGTAAAGTCTAGTTTCCAGTGTCCTTAAAGAAATAACCGTTTGGTGGTTGTGCCCGGCCCCCTCTGTCACTCTGCATCCTTGCCAGACTATTTATACCCACCAGCACATGTGCCAGGTGCAAAGGCTTCAGTTCATAACTCAGGAAGACAGAAGTGAATTTGAATTCAAGGATCCCAGCTCACCTGTTGAGAAAACAAATTTGTTTGGTGCTTTTCCTCTCTGCATCTTAATATTCACGTGATTAATACCCATAAAAATAACAGCACAGAGCTCAGATGATCAGCTCTGGATCCACAGGGAAACTAATAGCCTTTGTTTCTTCTTTGAAAATATGCTTTCCTTGGTATTTGCTGAAAAGACATCATCATGTTCAGTTTGACAACTGAAATAATGACTACTGCAGACTCCTATCATCTTGACTTCTCTACCCACAAGGAAAGGGCTTCCCCACCCACATCGCACCTCATTCCCACTCCAGATGCAAAGCCACGCTTTGTTCCTTTGCTCTGTCCCTTCCTGGAAGGCTCCAACACATCATTTCCAACTCCCATAGACATATTCTAACTCCCTGGAGAAGTTCAGAAAGTGACAAACTCACAGACAGGTGGCGCTAACCAAGGGCTCAGAAGTTAACATGTAGGTTCTGGGAGTCGATCATCCCAGCTTTGCTGCTTCCTTTGTGATCTCGGATAAACCTGTAGCCTCTCTATGCTTCAGTTCTGAAGCAAGAATAACAGGGGCACTCAATTTTGCAGAACTTCAGTGAAGATCATAGAATACAATATAAATATGCAAGGTGGTTGCTTTTATCATGCTTACTGGCACACTCAGGTCTAGTCAATCCCTGTCTGTGTGGCTGTCTGGTAAGGAGTGTTGAATTGCTAAGCACTGGGCAAGCCAGCATTTGTCCTGTGCCAAGTCAGGCTCCCTTCTAAGTGGATATTGGCTGATCTGGGGTGAGGAGCTGAAGCCCTGGTGTCTCCGTGCTGCTTGGAGGGAGGCTGAGCAGAAGCAGCAAGGCTTAGAGAAGGGGTCAGTGCAGAGGGAGGTGTGCCAGGAAGGCTGACACCAGGAAGGGATGGAGCCTGACTCCTTGGAACAGTCATCACACACCACCCCCATAGCAGAGAAGCAGTCACCCCCTCCATCTTCCCTTCCCATGAACAGTGATATCAATGACTCACCCCAAAGGGAGCACTCTTCTACAAGGGAACAATGCATCAGTGCTAGGCAGATTAAAAGAGTTTCTTATCAACGTATCCAGTATGATATTAGAGATTGTGGAATGTGATGGCAGGAAGGGCTATGGAGTCTGACACTCCTGCTTCCAAACCTTGGCGCTGCCACTGACTGACCGCCTCTGATCTTGGGAACATGGCATAGTGCCTCCAGTTCTATGACCTTGTTTATAAAGTGGAGGCAATGATTTTCACTCTGCAGGCTTCCTGTCGAATGTCAAATGCGGTGGTGTGCCTACAACGCTGTGCACATGCTTTTCCAGGCTCAGAGGAAGCTAACAAGAGCATGAGAAGATATGTGCTCCTTCCCTACATGCAGTCATCGTGTCCAATGCACGTAGGTGCAGCATTCACTCACTGCAGCCTGTCCATCCCACCACACCACAGGTGTCTCCAGAATTCCTAAAACTGCACTGTAGCTGCTCAGCACCTAACAAAACTCTGGGTTTTCTTGCTGTAGAGTTTACAGTCCTACCGCTACTGATGCTGTAGTTTTGAACTAACTGATGTAACCATGAAAAGGAAATGCATTGATCATTTTTCAAAATATAGGTCAATAAGGCCTGGCCAGGTACCATCTTAAGACAGCTCCAGGCATGGACTAACACGTGATGGATTCCTAGCTACAGGGCAACACCAGAGCCTACCAGGTTCTCAAGAGCAAGCCAGAGCAGAGCTCCCTCCTGTGGGGAAAAAAAAGTAAAACACAGCCTTTGTCCAACCTAAGACATCCTAGGGCCCCTGGGCTAGCGTTGCTAAATCCAGGTCTTTGAAACAGACAGGCAGTTAGACAAGGTAACTGCTGCCCAAGAGGAATCCACACCTTGGCGTATGTTCCAAGAATGTTTTTGGGCCCGGCGTGGTAGCCTAGTGGCTAAAGTCCTCACCTTGAATGCGCTGGGATCCCATATGGGCGCCGGTTCTAATCCTGGCAGCTCCACTTCCCATTCAGCTCCCTGCTTGTAGCCTGGGAAAGCAGTGAAAGACGGCCCAAAGTCTTGGGACTCTGCACCTGCATGGGAGACCTGGAGGAAATTCCTGGCTCCTGGCTTCGGATCGGCTGGGCACCGGCCATTGCAGTCACTTGAGGAGTGAATCATTGGATGGAAGATCTTCCTCTCTGTCTCTCCTCCTCTCTATCTGACCTTGCAATAAAAATAAATAAATCTTTTTTTAAAAAAAGGATGTTTTTTGAATCAATCAAACTGGACATATGCAAAAGCATATTGGCCATTTGTTGAATGAAGGCAGGCAACTCCAGGACCAAGCCAAACAAGGTTGAAATTTTTGACCCAGCATCAAATCACAACAATCTAGTTTGTTGTCTCTTCTTGGCCCTGTAGCATCCATACTTTTCTTGCTTCTCTATCAAGTGTCTTTAATACCCTCATTCATTTTTCCTAAGGCAAGGCCTCTAGCCTGTCCTATTGGAAGATGTGACCAGCCATCCAGACAGCACAATATTTTCCCTGGCAAGCCCCAACCACAGCAAGAGAGACAATAATAGTAAAAACCATAAACAGTTCCATGTCCATATGTCAGCTCTAAAGAAAATACAGAAGATGAATATTCATCCATGTTACCTCCGTAAAAGATTATAAGCTATTTCTCTTGAGCGGGAAGCATTAAGGTAGCTTGATGTTATGTATGTGTGTATGTATGAGAAATCAAAGAAAAATAGGAATTTCTTCATGTTGTAACAAAGAAAGAAGCCTTGGGAACAAGTCAGAATTTACATATCAAAATCCTCACCCTTTCTCAATAATCTGCTTGGATATGTCCCAGTCCTCTCCCTATAGAAGCCTGTCACCAAGGGGGTTGTTCTGGGAGAGATTCCACACCCAGAAAGCTCTCCACAAGGTGATATCCCAGTAAAAGGATGAGAAAGAGAGTCTACACCCACATCCTAAAATCTAGTCTAAATGCAGACGGGGCTCTCAGGTCTTTACTGAGATGCCTGCCTGGTCTATCAGGTGTATTCTTTTCACTAAGCTTGGCTAACCTTATTTATTCAGAGACAAAGAGAGAGAAAGAATAAGAGAGAGACATGTTTGCGTTTATTTTGGTACACCTAATTATGCTCTCACCAGGTCACAGTAAATACTTTATCTAGGGCTATTTCAATAACTGCTACTTTTAGAAACCTATATGATCTTTTAACCAAAATTACCATGGTTGCATTTATTTTCATGTCAGTATCCCCTGCTATCTGAGGTAACTGGGAGCAGGGACTATGAACCACTGATCCTTGTCATTGCTGAATTTACTCTTTGCCACACAAGCAGCGCTCAGTAAATCCTAAGGTAGAGTGAGGTGTTATTGTTACTTAAATCCTCTAATTGTTCTGAATATTCAAATTCAATACTCCTCCCCATACAGTAGTTTACCAGGATTCAAGATAAATAGTGCTCAAACCCGATAGCATCAAAAACAAGCATGTGTTCACATCAGCAATTTATCATTAATATCATCACAAGAGAGGTCAGGAGATTTCAGATATTTTGAAAGGGCATTCTCTCTCCATTCATCCTCCCCTCCTGCATGTTTCCAGACAACCTTTCAGGAAATCTTGCTGTCTAGTAATAATGAAGGCAACAGTCTGGCTGTTCCCAGTTATTGAATGCCTGCCACCTTTCTGTGCAGAGTGCTTCAATTGGATTGTTGGAATCCTCATTGCAGCTTCATGACAGCATCAGAGAGAGCGAGCAAGCTGGAGGTTCTGTGGTGCCCAGTGGAGCAGCTGCCTGGTGTCACTGAGCTCGCACGCAGGTCAACTCCAATGCCAGGTCTCAGTCACTCCACCTGAACTCTTTGAAGCCTGTCAGCTGGGCTTCCAGGATCTATTCCAAAGATTTCACATCTCAGTTTTTCTTTTCTGTGCACCTTCTGCTACCTCCTCCATAAGATACTCTCCCTACACTTTCCAACCCTGCCATGACTTGGGAAACACCTGCTTTCTGGGATGCTTTTCCTGCCTCCCCAGTATTGCCAATCCCAGCCTTTAGACCCAGCTCACACACCATCTCTTCTCAAAACCCTTCCTTGACCTCCTGGATCCTTAATCCTTGTAACTCCTCTCCTGCAAACAGGTGTCTTCTATCCCTGTAAAAATGGTCAGAACAGTTTCTTGGTGCTCCTGCCAGAGCACTGAACACTTGATATTTCATTCTTGTGTGCATTGGCCCCATCTCTTCTGCATAGAGAGATGAGACCTTGGAGGCAGAATCCACAACAGATCCAGACTTGCCTTTCCTGCCTCTCCAACACTAACCCCTCCCACTGCAGTCCTGGTGATTTTGTCTGATACATAAAGCCAAACAGGTCCTCCCACTCCCTATCCAGCTTTCCCCATGCCTCCCTGTTTAAATGATTTAATAGGTCTTTGTGGGACACTCCAATGAAGCATAACAGGCACCCACATGCTACCAGGAGCCACCCAATCAATCAAAGGGCCTCAGCAAAAACAAGAATGCTTCATAAGACTGAAATAAATCATGGCCATGTTAGTCACCATCTGCATCTTGTTGTCAACAAACAGAGTGGGCAATTCTCATTTCATTCCTGGTCTGCACAGGTTGCACAATGAGGTCACAACCATTAGGAGCTGAGAGCACTTTGGAGACAGGACATACTCCTGTATTTATTGGGGAAAATTCCATCAACTCAGCTGGTGTTTCTTAAGCTCCTACTGTGTTTGACGGCCTGATGGCACTGCAGATAGAATGGTGACATTGGTTTTTCTGCCAAGGAGCTTAACACGTGAGTAGACCTATCCAGAGAGGGAAGGGAGAGAAAATACAGGTAACTGCACCTCGGTCATACAGCCTTGGGAGATACTCTCTCATTGTTCTCAAGTCCAATCTCAATGGTTTCACCTGTGAGCTGGGATGATATACAGGTATGATGACGAATAAGTGAGATTACATTGTCAGTGGTTTCTGTCAAGTGCTTCTTCTTGGTTTACCTCATTCCACTTGTGCTGCAGCATGAATGCAGATAAGTGAAAGAGCAAACACACAGTCCAAGAAAATATTCCCATGGTGGAGCTGTCATATAACCACCTGCTACAAGCAAAAATGGAGCTAAATAAATTCTTATTTTCTTCACATTTTCTGGGTGATATTCTTAATTTCCAAATTATTCCCCTTCCTGTAAACTACAAATGGTGCTTCCCAAAACTAGTAACCTTCAAATGGAACATCTGAGTCTTACTTTCCTCAACTGTGAAGTACACAGGATAATATCCACCTCATAGATCCCTGTGAGAAATAGATTAACTCCTACAGTAATAAACATTCACTAATACCCATTGTTTGCCAGCAGTGAACAAAACAGACTTTTACAAATCCCCATCCTTCTAGTGGCTAAGAAAAGGAAACACTTAGTGTTGTAAAATACATGTTGGTCAGATGGTGAAATGTGTGCAAAGCACTCAGTACAACACATGACTTGAACTAAAGTTCGACGATTATGCTGATGGAGGTGATGATCAGAACTAAGAGCAGTTAGGCTCCAAAGCGTACTACAGGTGTGAGAAAGAGGAGGGCACCAGTGGGAACAGCAGGGTTGTGGCCAAGTCCATCATGCTCTTCCTTTCTCTATAAAAGCAACAGAAATTATTTTCTTGCTCAGTCAACCCCGTCTCTAATTCACTGTCTCATTCAACTTACATTCCAAATATCACCTAAGACTTACTTATCTCAAAGATGAAGTTATCTTGGCAAAATACATGTATTCATGGCCCTTCGTCACCTGATATAGGACGACATGAATCAACATCAGTGTCTATCTTTGGAACAGGATTCAGCATCTTAGACATTCAGAGAGTGTTGACCAAAATCAAAACACATTCCCCTGAGACAAGGCCACTGACTTAAAGTCTACTTCTAGAATACAAAGATCTGTCTAGATCTGGGGAGTTTCCAAGGATTTTTCCAGCTTTCACGAAAAAGCTTCACTGCTCAGACAGTCTCTGAGAGTCAGCCTCAACTCAGTCTAATTCTCAAGTTTGCATTGTTAGCACTCAGTACCCCAAGGCTTAGCCTTCCACTAAATGAAGTTGCTAAGCTAGTGGCATGGATGATGCAATAGAAATGGATGGCCCAGAAGCCTCCCCAGGAATGTTATTCTTCTCATTTAACAGGGAGAGATTACTCCACCTGTGCATCCAACTTCCTATCTACCCATTATCCATTCTGTTAATGTTTCCACCCACTCAATCTATCTTCTAACTCACAAATCCATGTATCTTCTATTCTCCTATTCATCTACCACACACCCACTCCTTTATCATCGAGATCATCAATCCAACTACTAACTCACCCATTCATTCATATTCTAATCATTCATGTACCCCTCTATTCATCCACTTATTCACTCACTCAGTCATCTACCACATTTCCATCCATCTATCCATTAGACCAACAGCCATGATGTCCAATGCTCTCATTGGAATGGATTCTTTTTATGGTTTCTCAGAGACTGAAATTCTATGATTCCATAAAAATCGAGGGACAGAGAAATAGCCATTAACACAATGAGCTACAGTCTCAACAAGCTTTCAAAGAACTTGTATTAGTGGGGAAGGTCAAAAGGTATGAAAGAGAAAATGAAAGAGGTATATTCAGCAACATAAATTGTGGGACTGCTTGAGAAAATGGTATAACATGCTTTTGAAATCTGCTAAACAAAATTGCGTACGTGTGAACAACATCAAAAGCCAGAGTCTACTTTCCTTGGCAGTCCACACATTGCTTCAGATTTCTACCCTCTCATGCTTAAGGTCATCTGTTTCCAGGTGGCCTCTATTCATTGGTTACCTGGGCAACACAGCAATCAGTACCTAGCTAGATAATTTGCAATCAGACCATCTGTGATGCTAGGATCTTATTTGCTGAACTCCGAATTAGGTACTCTGACAAGCACACAAGCAGACAAAATGTCCATTTAGAATCTGAGCTGCCTTGAAAAAAATTTGCCTCAGGTGGATGTTGTAGCTATAAAATGGCTGAATCCTGAGGGAGTAGGAATTCTGAGGAGTCTAGATGAATCTATCATAGACACTGCCAGAAGTCTAGGTCAACAAAAACATGCATTAGTGGTCAAAGGGCGTCTAATCAATAGTAAAAAGCCACCAAGAGCCAGAGATCAACAAAAGATCAGAGGAAAATTGGAGAAGATGGAGAAATCCCTTAAAAACCAGGTAAGAAGTATGCCCAGACCCACCCCAAGTGAATTTGACCCCCTTCATAATTATTTTCTGGGCTGGATTTTCATAGTGAGAATTTGTCAAACCAGCTGACCCTACAGTCAGGATCTTGGACTCAGAAATAAATCTGAGACCCCTCAATGCTTCCCCTCCCTACTCTCACTTCCTTCAAAAGGACAGGTGTGTGCCTGCCTGTGGAAATCAGATTCTGTATCAGGGATTTAGATTCCCACAGAGATGGGCATATCCTTCAGAAAGCATTTCTTCAGATGGGTAAGGACCCTTAAAGTAACAGTAAATGGAGTCTAGAGATTGGGACACTCTCTATTGAGGTCAAGATTATACTCAAGGCTCACTACAGCTATCTGCAATGGAGACGGTCCATCCACAAAAATAGTAGTAATAATAAAGCTAATATTCTTTGTGTCACATACATTATACCATTTAATCCTAGGAACGCCCTTTTGAGGTAGATTCTGTTGTTACTTCCACTTTGTAGTTGAAAACGTGAAGCAACAAAAGGGTAAGTAGAGTACAATCACATAGCTAATCATTGGTAAACAAGAAATGGAGCCAAGAAATCTATCTGCAAAGCCCAAGGGTTAACTACTGAACTATAAAAATAGTACACTGGAGCTTCTGCAATGTCACTGTTGTGCCTGTTTCGCATCTAGTCACTCACGAATCCTCCCAAGGGCCTTCTGAGGTGTGTTCAAATACTACCTCCATTTTACAGATTAAAAAAAAAAAAAGAATAGGCTAAAGAGTAACTCACCTGAGGTCATGCATCTTGCAAGATGGTAGAGCTGATGTAGAATCTTCATTTGCTGATTCCAGAGTTCACATTCTGGAACTTTCAGGTAGGTGAGCCTTGCAGGAATGATTCACCATGTAGTGACAGTAACAACACCATCTACCATTTATGAAGTCCTCAGAAAGTGCCAGACTCTGACCTGACATAAGTCATCTCATCTGACCCTTGTAATAAGCTCACACAGCAGGTAACAAGTTGCCACAGGTAACCATGACCCCATTCACCAGCATTTGCTTATTTTCTTATCTGAAAAGCAAACACATAGACAGGGCTCCTATTCACTAGCTAACTCCCCAAATGTCCACAACAGCAAAGTCTGTGCTAGAGCCAGAGCAGGATCTGAAAACTCAATCTAGGTCTCTTATAAGATAAATCCAACTAGTTGATCCATCACTACTTCCTCCCAGCTGAGTAAGATAGGTTCCATAGCTAGATGGGACTTCCCTTTCTCTCTGCTGCTCAATACTGTGCAGTGTAGTCAAATCTGGGAGTTATTCCCAGCTGGCCTTGTCTAGGGTCAGTTTCAGGGTCATAGCTGTACGGTTATCAGCCTGCCCCTATGCAAGGTTCATGGCTGCTGGGAGGAAGTGAAAAAACAGGATCATTTTACCCCCATCTATCTCTCCAAGGACTGGAGACATCAGTCTACATGAACTCCCCCCAAGTCTCCTCTCCGCTTTGGCATTGGTCCATTCTTCATGTTTTTCCTCCTCATAGATAGCGACACTTGCCTTCCCTGGGAAAACAACCCTTCCCAGTTCACCGCATGCTGAGGGGTTTTCCAGCAATGCAAGACCTTCAGTTTTAAAACTGGGAAGTCCCAGATAAACTGGGAAGTCATCTTAACCCTACGTGGCAAAATTAACTTCCCCTTTCCACAGACCCATTCATCCTAAAAATAAATCTCCCCTTTTCTCCTCTACTTTCATCTCCTCTTTCTTCTGTTCCTCTCTCTCTCTCTCTCTCTCTCTCTCTCTCTCTCTCTCTCTCTCTCTCTCTCACACACACACACACACACGAATCAATCCTAATTGGAATGAGGTGCAGTGAAGCTCTGTCCTAGTGGACAAGAGACGCCTACCCCACTGCGCACCCCTGGTTCTCTCCTTCACTTCCAGCATGACTGTAATCCAGCCTCCTCCCATCCTGTCCACAGCACAGCTTCCATGGCACCTAGCAGCCCCTCTGTTGATTCCATCCTAACTATCAACACCATCCCAGAACTGAGTGGTCTGGGTAAGCCTCCAAGTAATTTTTCCTAAGGATCTTTGTGTGTCTAGAAGTACTTATTTGAAAAGTTCATCTGCTTCATCAACCCATAGCTGACAATTAAATCCTACCTTCCACCAAGCACAGGAATGATAGGCAGACACTTCCAAGAAGCTTTAGACAACCCTTGAGAGGCATCAGGGCTAGACCCAACCCTTTTGCAACCTTTTTGTTGGCAAAATACTCACTGACTTTGGATTTGAATACCAGAAATTTCCAGATTTTATCTAGAGGCATATCAGGAAAATAAAATCATCCAAAAATTGGAATAAATCTAATTAGGGCTTTTTATTAAATTTATTGTTTATTATTATGACTAACAATGCATTCTGAGTCAATTCTGGAAGGACAATCCTACTCACTAGTGACTAGTGATGTCACGACAACAGGCTAAGATACAAAGAGAAACATTCACTTAGGTTCATAAATGAGGGCATTTGTGTAGAAAAAATAATTAGACTGCTTTCATACTGAATTAGAGTACATTGTACCTTTCACACATAAGCTGCTGTTTAGAGCAGGTGTGCTGTGTTTAGAATGCATTCTCTCTGAGTTTGGGAAGGAGTCTCAGTACCCAAGAAGACAGGCGTGACTAACACACCATAAGACACCATTCAAACTCTTTCCCCAGAGCCACCTTTTCCAATGCAATTCTTCAGAAAACAGCAGTTTTCCTCTCCCTCTGGCTTGCAGCACTGGGAGCTTCCATGTCGGTGGAGAGCAAGCTTTAGGGAGTGAACAAGACCTTCATGTTTGTGTGTTTGCTTATGAAGAGATCATATGGAAGGATCTAAAAACAAAGGCAAGGCCACATCCCTGGTGCTTGCAGGTTGCCAAAACCTCACTCAAATACAGGACAAACTTTCCAGAACTTGGCTGCTATTGAAATCACCTGAACTCCCAGTGGCCAATCCACACCCCAGGGCAATAACAAAATTCCTAGAAGGGACTCAGGCCTGAGCATTTTTTAAAGCTCCCTAGGAAATTTCCATAAGTAATCTGCTTGAGATCATTGCCATGTCAGTTGCTTCCTGGTGCCCAGGGTGTGTCCAGGTGTGGCCATCATGTCTCGACAGTAGCCAACATACCCCATGGGCTCAGGCTGGCACCTCCTGCTCACCACCAACTCCTCAGCTTGGGACTCCTGTGTCCATCAGCACTCAGCTTGGACCTCTACCACCTCATTGGTGAACTGGGAATAATGGCTTATTTAGGAATTGTTGAGAGAATGTAGTACTGGCTGACCCAGGCTAAAGGCCTGGCAGTCATTGCATCTTGAATCACTGGAAGCTATCCAGATTTCCAGGCCAAAGGGTTACAAGTACTTGGTGGACAGGGCAGAGCTGGCTCTAATTTCTCACTTTTCACTGATAACTTTTACCTTAGGTTTGGGGTGAGGCACTGAAAAAAAGCTTATAAACTTATCCTACCTGCGATTTGGGCTTATAAGCCAAGGACAAAGGGCAGTGTCTCCAGGTAGTTGGGGAAGGAGTCAGCCACCCTGGGAGATGAGTGGCAGGTGCTGGAAGGAGTGGGCGTTGTCTCCTGGGAGGAGAGGCCCAACTCCAGACGAGACCCTCCCATCCTCTGTGTGCCAAGCCACCCTGGAAACACAACTCAGCTGGGTGCCCTGAGCAGCATGAAGGAGGTGGGCACAGGAACCAGCTGCCTCAGGTATGAGAGGCAGGAGACTCGGAATCACGGAAAACACCCTGTGGCTTAGATTTAAGATCAAGATAAGAAAGGTTGCCTGAAAGCAGTGATCTGAAGTTCAGTAGAAGCCACTTCTGTTGGAGTACATGTTCTAGCTTCAGGAACTAGCCAACAAATCATAGGCCCCTATGTCATGAACTTTTTGAGAAGCCCAACAATTCCCCACTCCTGACATATGTCTGGTGTTTGGTGTGCATTGTCTCATCATGAGGCTGATTGCTGGAAGCCAATGCCTGAGGTCTCTCAGTTGGTAAATGCTGGGTTCCAGAAACAAGGGCTTTCTGTGGCTCTCCATCGGGACCACCTGATGATGGAAGTTTGGTGCAGTGGCTAAGATCTACTTGGGATGTCTACATTTCATATCCACGTACCTGAGCTTAAGTTCTGGTTTCAGCCCTGGCCAGCTCCCTGCTAATGTGCACCCTGGGAGGCAGCAGGTGATGGCTTAAGTACCTTGGCTCCTGTCACCCTCATCAGCAGCAGGGTTGGATGCAGGGGTAGAAGGCAGAGTTAACTCCCAGCTCCTGACTTCAGCCTGATCCATCCCTGGTTGCTGCAGGAACTTGGAGAGTGATCCAATGGATGGAACACGTCTCTGTCTCTCTCTTGTAAGTAAAATAATGTAACATTAAAAAATAACAGCCACCCAAAAGACTTATTGAAGCAATGGCTGTGCCCTCCCCACCCCACCTTCCAGGGTTTCAGAGTCAGTATTCTGTAAACATGAGACTCTGCTTTCTCAACAAGGTCCCTAAGTGATGGGGATGCTGCTGGTCCAGACACCACGGTGGGTGAACACCTGCTTCATAGCTGCAGCATCAACAGGAACTTGAAGCAGAGGGAACAGAGATCCTTAAGTGTAACTCCTACAAGGATGAAGTCTCCCAACTCAGCTCCTCTACCCCCATTCCCACAAGCTGCTGGGAGCTTTATTTGCCAGTAGAGGTAATGTTTAGAGACTTCAAAAGATTTCTCTTTGGT
The DNA here is from genome assembly GCF_030435755.1 of Ochotona princeps. Taxonomy (NCBI): domain Eukaryota; kingdom Metazoa; phylum Chordata; class Mammalia; order Lagomorpha; family Ochotonidae; genus Ochotona; species Ochotona princeps. The sequence goes on along the minus strand of NC_080840.1, from coordinate 13,868,559 downwards.
AAGATCCAACCACACCCTCTAGTGCAGCTGAGGACAGAGGACTAAGTGGCCACCAGCAGCCCACAATTGTTAAACTGGCTGATTCCCTGAGGATTTCTCCTTGAATGATGGAAAGAAGAATATAGGAGAAAGAGCGTCAACATCACAGCATGCAACCTGAATGCCCTTGGCCTCTTTGGATAACCTTGAAGACCACTGAAGCATGAAGACAGTGTGCAGCCATCTAGACAGGCTGGGACTGGGGTGACCTCAGAAAACCTTTTCTCTGATGTTTGGCTGGTTTCTTAGCAACATAGGCCTTAAAAAAAAAAACAGAGGTGAACATCAAGGTTCTAGAAGATGATTGCCTGCTGCCATCCCCACTGGTACTGGAAAGGAGTTCTGCTGCACTAGATGACTTTCAGCTGTCACCAGGAAAAAGGCCAGTCATCCCAATCCACAGGCTGCACATAAAACCACAGGCAAATTGCAAATTATTGCAGTCTCCACCGCAATGAAAGCTGCCCAAAAGCAAAATGGCAAATGATGCAGTATAACTGAGCTGCTGGCAGAAAGACCAGCTCAGTGTGCAAAAATATAAGACCAGTGTTTCAGTGGCTGGTGTTGTAGTGTAGCTGGTAAGTCTCTGCCTGCAACACAGCAATCCATGTGGGCACCCGCTGGTATCTAGCTGCTCCCCTTTTGATCCAGCTCTCTACTAATGGACTGATAAAGGCAGCAGATGATGGCCCAAGTGCTTGAGCACCTGCCCCAAAATGGAAGAAGCTCCTGACTTCTGGCTTCAGCCTGGCCAAGCCCTAGCCATTTGGGAAGTAAACCAGCAGATGAAAGATAGCTTGCTCTGTTTTTCTCTCTCTCTCCCTCCCTTCTCCCCACTCTATCTTTCAAATAAGTAAATAAGTCTTTTTTTTAAAAAAGAATAATGCCTACACGATGCTCAGTACATATTGTGTTTTCACGACTCTCTCTTCCTTTGAATATTTACTAAGCACTCTTACTGGGAAGCAGGTGTAGTAGATACTGAAACATCCAGGTCAGTACTGCACTCTCTCCCAAGGGATCAGGAAATTCTTCAGTGCCCCTGGGGCCAAGACTTGAAGAATAATTAGAAGTTTGGAAGGTAGGCAAGAGACAAAGGCTACTCCAGGCAACAAGAGTTCCAATAAGAGACCAGTGGTATAACGCAGCCGGTAAAGCCATTTCCTGTGATGCTTGCATCCCATATAGGTACCAATTTCAGTCTCAACTATACCACTTTCAATCCATCTCCCTTCTAATAGTTTGAGAAAAGCAACAGAAGATGGCCCAATTGTTTGGGCCTTGCCATATGGGAGACCCAAATGAAGTTCCCAGCTGCTGACCTTGGCCTGTCTCAGCCTTAGCCATTACAGCCATCTGAGGAGTAAACCAGAAGATGGAAGACTCTCTCTCTCTCTTCATCCCTCCCTTTCTCCCTCCCTCCCTTTTATGTGGCAGGTAGAGGAAGGTATCTCTCTTTTCTTGTAACTCTTTTAAATAAATCATTCCTTTAAAAAACATAAAGCAGTATTTGAGGGTTGAGAAATAAATTGCATGATATTTTTAGGGATTAATATTATAAAGCTACTGCTGTTTGCCTAGTAGCATTAAATGGACCAAAATTGCAACAGAGAAAATCCCAATGAGATTTCTAGTCCATAAGGATGAAGTTGGAAGGGGGAGGATGTGAACTTTGGAGTCAGCCACAAGTTCAAGTCCTACATATGCCATTTATCAGCTGAGGGACCTTGGGAATATCACCCAATTCACACATCCAAACTATAAACACTTGCTCTTTGGCTTTACTACCAAAATACATCCTGAATCTGTCCACTGATCTCCTTGGGTTTGTTAGAAATCAGAAAAATCATGCTTTCAGAATGGAGCTGAAATTCTCAGTTCCTTGGCCATCCATCATTGTAAAAAAAAAAAAAATGCACTCAATTGCTTAGCATTGAAAAGAGTGAACATCATATATAACCCATCTCCTTGAACTTTATTACCAGTGTTCCCTTTGCAACCTCTTGCGTAATTCAGTTTCTGTAACCAAGGAAATCAGTTACAGAATCAGAGCAGAGACATCAGTTCATCCTCCTCTCACCGCCACTGCCACCCTAGTGCTGTCCACCAACAGATACACCTAAACTGTTTCTGACACAGTCCTTGCTGAGTGAGCTGGAAAGGATGTGCAGGCTTACTTGGTATCCATCTCCAGGAGAATCCCTTAGCTAGCACAGAAAGAAGCAGCTAGAGGTGAGTAGAGCCTGCCTGGCTACAGGAAAAGGTGAGCTGCAAGTCCCTGGCCTTGCCTTCCGAGCCTTTCTACATTAGACTCTTGCCCAATGGTTCTACTAATAGATCATAATGGGAGCTGGGCCAGGCCCAAATCCTACACCTCATGCTTACTTTATGTTTTGCCCCTCGGACATGGAAGTTCATTACAACATACCATAAAGAGTGATAGAACTTGAAGCCAACAGTGGGTGGAGGATAGAGTGCTAGCATCACCCAGCACTCAAGGGTTGAGGGTAACATTCATTCATTACTATCTCTACCATCACATAGACTGGAAGAACTATTCCACAGGGGCAATCCAACATTCGAGTTAAGCATCTGTCGCTGGTTAATCTGTCACCCAATTTTGCATGCTCTGGGAGATTTGTGCTGAGATGTGAGCCTGTGTGGTCTCTGAGGCCAGTGTTAACATTAAAGGTCAGCTGTCTTGTGACTTACACCAGGACCCTGCCCTTTTTCATTTGCTGACCTTGGTCCAAAAGTCCTGAAGTAGAAAGCATCGCTGTAATGTTTGCCATTTCCTTAGACTCCTGCCCCACCACACTCCTTAGACCTGGAGCCCAGACTGAAGCACTGGCTGTTGTGGTTGCATTTTTTGGAGAGGAATTTCTGGGTAGCCATCTTCCAGTATGCTGTTTTTCTCTTCTCACCTATTCACTCCTCTCTTAGGGCACAGGCTGACATTCCCCTACAATGACCTCCCTCCTCTGAGTTCTTCCCCCTTCCCATCCCAAACCCACACATGGAAGCCCTAACCCCTGAAACACACTGGCCTTAAAAAGGGTGATTAGACTAAATGAGGCTATTGTGGTGGGCTTCCAAGTCCAGGCTCTTTGGGGTCCTCACGAAAAGAGGGAATCTGAAGATCCAGAAACCCACTGAGGATGAGCATGCTCAGAAGGTGGGTGATGCAAGGACACGGGGAGAAGCCAAGGAAAGAAGCCTCCAAAGAAATCCAGCCTTGACACTGGCCTTTTGGGATCTAGACCTGTGGAAAATAAAGTTCTTTTGTGGAGGCCCCCTCCTGCCTAGAGTTTTTCTTTATGGCTGCTGAAAGCTAGCTACTCCTGTCTCTTCATTTCCTCAACACCAAGAATCATCTGTGACTTCAGCACATGAGTTGGGATTCATCATGCTGACTCATTTTGTGGAGGTTCCGGGAAATTTCTATTTTCAGGTGTTGCTAAACAGGGGCCAGCGGGAAGCATCACTGTCAAGATAGCACACTTCTCTTCTGGGGGTCCGAAAGCAGAAGCAGGTGCAGTGTCTGCTCATTCACATTCCAGCTGTTTCTCTTCACACACATTCATTGGTAGTCACATCTTGGGAGCTCTCTTCTCAGAAACATGCACCAAACCATCTGCCAAAGGACCTTGTGGTTTCTAGTCCCCACACAAAGCAAAACATGCCACATGCGAGGCACTGTTGGGAGGAACCTTTACCATGTGATGTAACCCTCACATCAGAACTCAATCATAAGCTCCCTGCGTGTGCCCGAGCCCCTCTGATCCCACATGTTGCACTAAACAACTTGGAAGGGAGTGGCAGAGACACAACTGTGTGGACCACAATGTGAATAGCACATTCCAGGATTGTGTAGTGTACAAACTGCACAACTGTACACAGCGACTTTGACAGAAACCACATCCTATACAGCTCATCTCCCTTCCGGTTTCATGCTGAGCGACTAAATTGCTTTTCATATATATTGAGTCCTTAAGCAAATTTTTTTTTCTGCAGAGAAGAAAGAAATAAAACTAAAAAGAGAAGAACAGGGGTCTAACTTGAGCTGTGGTTATGCATCAAGGTGAAGGAATTCATGATGGGGGAAGGGTTTGGGGTGAAGGGGGGGGAATCCCAGTACCTATAAAATTGTGTCATGTAATGCAATGTAATTAATGAATAAATGAATATTTAAAAAAAAATAAATAAAAAAAAAATAAAAAAAAAATAAAAAAAAAAAAAAAAAAAAAAAAAAAAGAACAGGGGTCTGATGGAAAATAGATAAATGCTACAACTCTCTGGGTTACATCAGATCCACTTGGACACAGCAGGTAGCCAAGGATCTGGAGTTAGGATTGTCATGAGCAGTGAAGGAGTGAGGAGCTGATTGAGCTCTGGATATTTGGCCTTCAGTCCACAGGTTTGAGCACTGCCTTGTAGGAGTCCTAATCCTTTCACTTTTATGCACAGTGATGACTTTGTTCTTGGGTTACTATTTTCAGCAGGAAATGGAGTATATGCAAATTCACTTGCTGATTACGAACAATGCTTCTCTTGTCCCTTAGTGAACTAGTGTAGCACGTTGGGCCAGAGGGGCTCTCAGAGGGACACAAGTGCCCAAGGTTTCAGCGCAGGCCCAACTTTCCAGGGATGACCATAAATTCAAAGACCCCAAGCGTTATTTGCAGAGAAGTAGAGCTCTCATCGAAGCCCAGTTTCCCACAGGAGGCAGCAGCTCTCAGCTGCCCTGCCCTCCACACCAAATACCTGGAGTTCAGCTCCCACTAGGAATCTTACATGGTACGTTGCGATGCAAGTAGGAGTTTGTGCATGTTCCCACATGTAAGTTGGGGCACCCAACCCCAGACGAGGCATGTTGCTGAGCCTGGCCAGCAGATGCCCTCCCCAAGGAGCTGTTTGAGGGCTTAGCCTCCTCCTAATTCTTCTAGGCTTTGTGGTATTCTGATTCCCAGCCTGCATCTCACCTGCAGTTCATACAGCACATCCCCAAACCATAAACCATGGCTGAATAATTTCTGCTAAAACCTTAAAGATTCCTGCTGGTCCCCCTGAGGTCATAGCCGGGTCCCCTTGAGTATAGTTTCTTACGGACCCAGATCCCTTAGTTTCTCATTAACAGATTTCTCTACTTACTCCACCTACTTGGGGTTGCATTTGTCTCCATTAACCCCAAAGGGAAACTTTTCATATTTTCAGGGAAATAGGAAGCTCCCTATCCCCTTTCAGGCTCTGTTTTGTGCTGGTAAAGAGTGATCAGGAGAAAGCATGAGACAACACCTGTTACACCCCATGTGGGCGCTGTGCAATAGTGGATGGCACCATCAGATACCACAGGGATGGCCCCAGAAGACTGTCTGATGAGTGCAATTCACCCCCTAGGGTGATCCCACCCTCTTAACGGGGTCCAAAGAGTGACAATCTTGTGTGAGGAAGATGTTCAGAGAGCCTGGGAATGGCAGGCAAGGCTCTGCAGGTGGATCAGCTGCAGCCATGCTGGCATGGGGCTGCCCTGACTGGCTCCCCTAATAAAGGGACAGTGACTGGATCCCCTAGTGAATACTCTAGGTCCAGCTATGGTGCTCTCAAAAAAAAAAAAAAAACACACCCTCTACCTCACATGGCCCAGGAGCCACACGAATCCAGTTTCAAGAAAAGCATCACCAGAGCTCTTTGCTTGCTTGACCATGAGAGCAGAAATAAGACATAAAAGAGAACCAGCTGGTGGCTTGTGCTTCTTAGTGAGAACATGCAATTCAAGGCCTTCGTCTAAGAGGGCATTTTGCCCAGTTGTTTTCAGGGCCCCCGAGGAGGGGGCTGGACCCTTGTGCACCCTCAGAAGTACACTCAGTCACTGAGGACCCTGCGGTCACAAGGGTAGCTGGAGAGATGCAGATTGGCACCTGTGGTTCTGTGCACCCCATTTGTGCCCACCAGCTTGAAGGAGGTGGTCTCAGCAGAGGATGACCCTTGCCTTCAAGAACGAAGCTAGAGGGCCCAGAGGCCTCCCCAACACGTTCTCAGCAAAAACAAAGCTCCCTGTGGAGTGCCTGTGGCTGGCTGGGCACTGTCCTTACTCGTTGGGCATGTGTACTCTAATCCCATGTTCGGAACAACCCAAGAATGTAAGTATAAATATCCCATTTTCCCAATGGAACACTGAGGCTTCTGGGGTCCAGCAGTTAATTGATTAGGGGTCACACAGCTAGTCAGTGGCTGGCCCAGAGTTTGGACCCAGAGAAAGTCAAAAACTTCCTCCTCAGCCACGCAGCCAGCACCTGCAGGAAAGGGCCAGCAATGTGTGGATTGTGTAAGCTTCCCCGAGTTTCAAACCCACCCTGTGCCAGTTATTTTGGTCTCTCTGCTGTCTGTCCCTACTGTGATTAGTTGAGAATAAAAAATCTTCAAGCAGTAGGAGCCCATCTGCTTGTCGTTAAGAGGCAGCAAAAAAGAGAAATCTCTGGATTTGTGGTGCTGAGTGGGGAGAAGTTAACATGCAAGAGGCCAGTTGTGTAAGGAATTGCTGAGGAAACAACCCAGGGAAGCTGCACCCCAGGGCCTCCCACCATGAGCCCAAAGACACAGAGAAGAAATCTACGTGTGCAGCAGCCAGGGTCAAAGGCATGCTGAAGGAAATTAGCATATATGCAAGAGGCCAAAGTGATAGTCTCTGGATCTTGACAATATCATTTTTCAAATAGGACACCTGAGGTTGTCTTAATGATGGTTGCAGCTGGCCGGAGGTTGAATCCAGGGCAGCCACATTCAAGTAACCCCTGCTTCTCTGACTGCTCGCATCTCCTCACCCAGTCCTACCTGAGGAGATGTGGCCCCAAATGCTTTGCAGAGACAAGCTTGGTTCCTGATTATGCATCTACCTGTTGAAAATGTTTGGCTGTAGCCAGCCCACTTCAGCCCAGGCTAATCTCTGGTGCTATGCCTGGGTCTCTTTGGGTGTTTCAATGCCCTCCCTCCAAGCTGCCCCCTAAGGAGGCTCCTTAGTCAGGGGACAGTCAGCATCATGACTCTTGGACAGCATAGCTTTCAAGATGCAGAGTCTGGGGCCGGGCCACCTGATACTAGGTTACACCTCTCCCCTGTATGCTGAGCCCAAGACCCAGCCCCAATCCACAAGTTGTGGCCAACTGTCTGGAATTTCAGAGTCTTTCTCATCTTTCTGACTTCACCTGGAGCACACAGACTCAGAAACACAATGAAGGGAGCACAGAGACAAAGGAACAGCACCCATGTTGGAGGAGCACAATCTGATATTGGTAGTGGCTCCATGGGCAGGCCCTTCTCCACCCAACAAACTCCTTCTGACTAAGATAGCAGCTTTATGCACACAGACCCACTGGACAGCACTAAACTGGCAGGGCTCTTTAACACCAGACTGCAACACCAGATTGTGTCTCAGCCCATGCCCTCTGAAATCCGTGGCGAGAGGTAAGCAGTGGAGTAGAAGTTGAACAGTTTAGGGGCCTCAAGAAATGGTCATGTCTTAGGAGCTGTGGCTTTCTTCGCAGGGCTTTGCATGGAGTAAGAGATAGTGTATGTCTTCAGGCACCAGATACAGAAGCATGACTTTTTGTAATCTGTGTGACTATGAATCCTGAACATACCTGGGTCTGGGCCTGTCTGTTGCCATTCTTCTCTGGATAAACAGTCATCTCTGCTGGTGGCCTCCTATCCATTCCTTCAGGAAACAGACCTGATTTCCAAGCCAAATAAGATGCTGCACATGGAAATATAATCATGTGGTATCCCTAGTCAAAATCTCCATTGCCTAGAAAACAAAGCATCATCTACTTAGTGAGAACAATAAGATCCCTTCATGACCTAACCTTTGCCCCTCAACCTTCCCCCAAGCCCCACTCTCTTGTTACCTTCTGACTACATGCATCTACTGTGGTTTCCTGAAGACAGCCAGTTTCCATTCCCTTCCCTACTGCTGGGATTGTGCCATCAGAACTGGGCAGATGAATCAACTTGCACTTGGATTTCTGGGGTACACGAAGAATACAAAGTGTAGGGACAAGCTATTCTCACTCATCAATGGCCTGTGTTAGGGAAATGAGCAATCCTCCTGTGGATGAATTAAACTCCAACCCTCTGCCATTACTCTGTGCAGGAGGGAACTAAGAGGGAGGCCTTTGGAGGAAATCAGATCTGAGCCAATCCTGACTTGTCACCACCAGCAATGTGTCTTTGGTTATGTCTCCAAACCCCCATTTCTCCATATGGGAGAGGCAAATGGTAAAAGAAACCCCAAACCTGACCTTTTACAGGTGTTCAAATGCCTACTATTGTTAGATACCATAGTAGAGGCAATGGTTTCTCTAAAATACACAAGGTGATAGCAAGCATTTCTGCTGGGCTATACACTTTGATTGAAGAGACTATGCAAGCACCTTGAATACATCTTTCACTCAACACTAAAAAGTCAAGAAACCAGCATTTGGTCTAGAAGTTAGGGTGCTAATCAGAATGCCAACATCCCATTGGATTCCTGAGTTCAAGTTCCGGCTCTGCTTCTGATTCCAGTTTCCTACTTACCTGCAGATCATGGCTCAAGTACCTGGGCCCCTGCCACCCATGTGGGAAATCTGGTATGAGTTCCTCGTTCAGTTGGTCTGGCCCAGTCCTGGCGATTAGAGGCATTTGGTGAATGAACCACAGGATGGCAGCTAGTGCTAGTTCTCTCTCTTGCTCTCTCTCTCATGTGCTTTCTCTCTTTCATAAATTAAATACAGTTAACAGGTTTAGAAAGTCAAGGTATGGGACTGGCACAATTGCTCAGGGGCTAAAATCCTTGCCTTTCAAGCACTGGGATCCCATATGGGCATCAGTTCATGTTCCAGCTGCTCTGTTTGCCATCCAGCTCCGTGTGGCCTGGTAAGCAGTACAGGATAGCCCAAAGCCTTAGGACTCTGCAACTGCTTAGCACACCCAGTAGACGCTCCTGGTTTGGGGTGTTGCAACCATTTGGGGAGTGAACCAGAGGATGGATGGTCTTTCTATCTCCCCTTCTCCCTATAAATCTACCTTTCCAATAAAAATAAAATAAATCTTTAAAAAAAAAAGTCAAGGTATGTCTCCTACTGTCATCCTTCTACATGGAGTTCTCTTAGAGATCATAGAGTTTGGTAAGATAATTGCTTGGGATGAGGGCAGTTGTGCACTCAAGAATCAAGTTCAAGATTTTAGTTTCTGCATTCTGGACTCCTCTTGCTCTGTGATGTATGGATTACAGATTGGTGGGTCTGAATCCTAATCCTCTTAATGACCAGCTGTGTGATCTTGGTTAAGTCATTTAGCCTCTATGAGCCTCTGATTCCTCATTTGTAACAGGAGGATGCCTACCCCACAAATCAGCTAATAAGATGCAGGTGTTTTGGAAAAAAAACCCTGTGACTCCAGGCTAATGTTCTTGAATTGGCTTGTTTTCCATCTTGGCATGTTTTTTTTAATGAGTTAAAAAATCTCATCTTCCAACTCAAAATGCAAAAAAAAAAAAAAAAAAAGAAAAGAAGAAGAAGAAGAAAAATTCTGAGAACCACATTTTTTGGGTTTGACTGTAAAACTTGACCTAAATTGATGTAAGTATGCCCAGAGGCTTTATTCCATTTAGGGTGAATATTTTTGCTGCAGAAACAAACTCTGCCTGAGAAGGCCACCCCCATTGCCTCCAGGGTGCCTAGCAGTGTGGGATATTCTGAACTGTGCAGAGCATCTGGACCCAACATGTTTTGCTCAAAAGCTGTAGACTAGGATCACATTCTAAGTGAGTCACTTGTGTGATTTTTATCATATCCTGTGTCACCTATAATATTTGCTTTATATATTCAAATGTATCTTTTTTTTTGTCAAATGAACCCTTTTGGAACTGCATAGTGAAATATTCAATTACACATTAAAACGTTTGTGTGACATGTTGTCCCACACTTTAAGCAACAGTGATTTTGACAGATTAATTCTTCAACAGCCAGAACACACAGAACAAGAGTGACAACTATGAGGTTTGGACTTGTCTGTGAGGTGCTTAGCTAACATCGATATTCAGCAGCATGATCCTACCCACCACTGGTGCACTCCCGCTGCAGGCAGACTCTGCACACAATCCCCCAAGCAGGCAAGCTCTGTTGTAAAGCCATGAACAGTCAGTCACTGAGACAGCTCGTGGAGCTCCACTCCATCCTTTCACAGGCATTCTTATTAATTCTCACCTCCAATAACAGAGTAAGTGCTATTAGCGTAAACCACAACAAAAGCCAGGCCTACACAGTTAAGAACTTGACCCGAGATCTCACAGGTTACAGGTAGAGCTGAGAGCAAATTCAGGTTCCTGCAACTCCCTGCGGATCTTTTCAGCTACCTCTTGGCTGCTCAGGGACACAACTCCTGCCTGGGGTTTATGCATTAATGCACGCATCCCTCATATCTGCATGGGACTCATTCCAGGATGCAGATACCAAAATCTGCAAGGGTTCAAGTCCCTTGCCTAAAATTCTGTAGTACTTGCCTATAACTGATTCATACTCTCCCATGGATCTTAAATCATTTTAATTAATTAATTAATAAGACCCAATATAACATAAATGACGTCTAAATTAATTGATAAGACCCAATGTAATGTAAATAACTGCAATATTTAGGGCATAGTAACAAAGAAAATCAGTACATGTTCAGCATTCTTTGAGTTTATTTTCAATCCTCTATTGTTGAACCCATGGATTTGGAGCTCTTGGACACAGAATGCCAACTGTATTCACAAAAGCAACTGAAAAAACTTTGTTTCATAAGACACAACTCATGTCAGACTATCCCAGCTCTCTGCGGTTTAACATCATCCCGCTCTAGTGCTCTGTTAAAAGGCTCTGTGATGGTTGAACGGGTTTAACAAGACTTAAGAGGTTTTGCAAATCTTCAATATGAACAAAGAAAAATGTGTAACTGCCTTAGCATTTTTCCCAAAGGGGGATAGCAATTGATGGAAACAGGGAAGGGGCCAGATAACTGTTCCAAGGCCATCCATAATGCATAATTCAGACTTTGAGGCAAATATCCGAAAGGGAAAAAAGGATGAGAAAATTGAGATGTTTCACTCATTCGCTTTGTTTCCATAAAAATTAATAAAGCTCCCCATCTTCTCATTTGGTTATTGCTTATAGCTATTGTTTATTTTTTGCACAACTATGGACTTCTTACTTTTTATTTGCTGAACTCTTTATTTACTGGAGCAATAAGTCTTTGCAATGTAAATTTAAAGTCTTACGTTAAAAATTTCTCAAAAAGTTAATTTTCCCAGTTTTCCTGTTGTTGTTTTCTTCAATGTATAAAATCATCAAAATAAAATTATGCTGGAGGTTAAAATTGTGGATCCTCAACTCTGCCCCCGTGCTGTCCAGCCCTATTCCTCAGGCCTCTCGTGTTACCTGTACACTGCCGAGCCATGTTCTGAGGCACAGGCCCTGGGGTGATGCTGAAATCTAGATGCTGGGTCAAGCTGAGTTAGATTTTGACCTCAGCTCTGCCTCTTGGACTAATTTATTAAATTCCCTCAAGGCCATTTTCCTGATTTGCAAAGCCTACCTTGCCAAAACTGCTGATGAAGATAAAAGGACAAAAGAGATACAAAACTCTGAGTCCTGTCCTGGTACAAAGTATGAGGATAATAAATAGAAGCTGTTGTCACTGTCAGTTCAGATAGACTGTGCCCCTGGACTGGGCTGTGTGAACACGCACAATCAACAGCTCTTGCCATCCACGATTATGGATGTATCTCCCAGAACAGAAAGACTGAGAAGGCATCATGCAGCTGACAGATAAGCTCATCAGAACTCAATTTCCAAAGACCGGAATTTTCCTAGCTTTGAAGAGCTATTCAAGGAGTGCCTTGAAGAGGCAGCAACCAGCATAATTTTAACTGCATCCAGTTCATGACTCTCAGTACAAAGATCATCAGGGGAATGGCTATAAACAACATCAACAAATAGTTATGATGCTGGTCTGTTCAACTTCCAGAGCAAAACTTTTTTAATTATCCAGTGTGCTCTCCTGGTTTGAGTTTCACAGGATGACCTTCCCTAGTTCTTCCTTTACTGAAGGCAAATATCTCACAGTTAGACAGCAAAGAGCAGGAGGGGACACAAAAGACTCTTGGCAATATTTTGTGAAATAGAGTCATCTGACCAATTGTAACATGGTGATCTAGGTATCAGATACAATGCAGACAAACCCCACAGCCTCAAGTGAATCAGACCACCTAGGAGTTATGGGCTGAATATTGGCATTTTTCAAAGCACCCTTAATGGAACCAACATTTTGGAAGCCACTGATGTTACACCACATTATAATCATGCAATAAATAGCACATACATGTGTCACCTCACCACAATGACTTCCTATCTTCCATGGAAATTTATGGTCAAAAGCAAGCAAGCCATTCTAGCCATTGCACCCAGATCAGAGAGGCATATACAGAGTAGAATGATGTCCTGGGGCAAAAGTGATCAGCCCATATAGGGACACAATGGGACAGTTGTTAGAAGCGTCCTCCCCACATGGAAGCACCACCTTCACATTGGCGGGTGGCAGAGGGGCTAGTGTGTAGAGGCCAATGAATGGCAGGGGGAAAGGAACATAAGCAGAGAGAGTAACATGAACAAACAATGCGAAGTGAGAAATCTGGGCTCAGTAGAGAAGCTGTGATGACTCTCCCTGTGGCTGGAAGGCAGGCAGTGGGATTTGGAGGTATAGCAGAAACAATTCTTCCTTGCTATGAAGAATTACAAATTATACTTTCTTTCTTTAAAGAAAGAAGGCAGTGTCAAGAGACTGACATTAAAGATGCATAAGCAAATCTCTAGGCTCTACTATGTCTTAAGGTTTTTCCTTTTCCTGATTTTAAAACTCAATTACATCCGATTCGGAATCCCAAGTAGGTGCTAAATATAGCCTGCTCAGCAAGACTGCACTACTTCCTCTACCAAATCAGTCCTTTTGGCTGTGATTTATGTTCAGATTATGATTGAGTTAATTTAGTTAATTAATTTCAACCAAGCCAAAGATCTGTTTCTCCAGAAGAAGTTATCCATTTTCATCCTCCTGAGATACATTAGTTTGTTGCTTAGTTGGTTGTGTTTATCTATTGCTGTGTAACAGAATGTCCCCAAACTTAGTTACCTAAAACAGTCACCCTTGTCTGCCCTCAATCCCTTAAATCTGGATTTGCATTAGGGCATCTGCTGAATTTAGTGATGTACTCATCTGTAGCTTAGCTAGGCTGGGTTCAGTTGGAATGCTATGAAACAGGGCTTCCTCAGCCCTCCTCACAAAGCCCCTCCAACAGCATGGTTAGAATTCTTTGATGACAGCACAAGGCACACCAGAGCACCAAGGCAGAAGCTGCCAGGCTCTGAACTGGCCCTCTGCATTCTATCACTTCAAGCAAGCTGTAAGCCCAGACTGGATTCATGAGAAGGGGCTATATACAAGGATGTGAAAATCAAGAGGCACTGGTTATCGGGACCACCAGTGAGACAAACAGCAGTCGTGTGCTGTGATTCCTGATGACTCACAGCCTTCCCACATGCAAAACCAAAACACCTGTTGTCCTCTCCCAGGACCCCAGGAGTCAGGGGCCTTGAATCTTTGGCTCAAGGTCAAAGATGATCCATCTAAATTAGTGCAGATGCAGATGAGGCTCTGTAGGCATAAATCCTCTAGATCTGAAGACCTGAGATCCAACTGGAAGCATTGTTTCTCCCCAGGCAGACAGGCATGAGCCCCACAACCCAAACTCTCATCAAGGAGAAGTATGGGGGGCACGTGGTAATGGCCAGTCAGTAATACCTTCGTGTAATCACTCCTCCTGCTTCAGGGACAGACACATTCTCCAAACATTGGCTTTTCCATGGTTGTTTCATCTGCATTCTGAATGATCATTTCTGTTGTTACTTTTTTATGACACGTTGCCCATATCTACAGTGGAATAGCTTTCTCATCTTGTTTCTTGCTTTTAGAAGACCAGAGTCCAGAGGCTGCTTTTCTTTTTGAACCATCGCCTTTTTATTCCAACTTTTTATGTTTCTGCTAAGATAGTTCTCCTTAAAGTGACTTAAGAGTCCTGTAAATCTTACTAGGCTTCATTCCACCAGAGAATGTCACTTCTTGATAGGCCCCTCCAGACTTTGGCTGTCAGAGTAATATGGGAAGATTCCTTTAGGATTAGAAACATTTTTGTCTCCTAAGTAATACATTCTAAAAGGTTTTGCTCTGACGGGGGGGGGGGGGGCTGTGTCTAACTAAAGGTTCTTTTTCCTTTTTAAAGATTGATTGATTTAAAAGGCAGACTTACAAAGAGAGGGTCTCCCATCTGCTGGTTCACTCTCAAATTGCTGAAACAGCTGGGACTGGGGCAGGTAGAAGCCAGAAGCCTGGAATTCCATCTGGGTCTCCCACATGAGTGGTGGCAGACCGAGCACTTGGAACTGGACCAGAGCACAACAGCCAGGGCTTGAACAAGCACTGATATAGGAAGCCAATGTTGCAGGTGGCAGCTGAGCCCACTGGGCCACAATGCCAGCCCCCAGCAAAGGGTCTTGTAGTCCTGTCCTTGACTTAATCTCAACCCAGACAACCATTTCCCTGTACTTCATCTTTCCTCCAAGACCACCTAGGAACCTTTTGCAGGAAACAACAGGCATGAGAACAAGTTTTATTTTGCAACTCAGTGAGTCCTGGGTTGGAAAGTTTTCCTGCATTCACACTTTCATTTTTGGTCCTTTTCTCTATTTGTGCCTTACCATATGCAGCTTAAAAAATCCTGCTGGCACTGTCAATGTTTTGCCTAGAAATAGTCTCTTAGTCATATTCCTAAGTTTTTAAAACACATTTTTCCATCTTTCACAATTCACATGTTGCTGAACTTTCAACCACTACCTTACACAGGTCATCTTGTCTCCAGGTTCCAATATTCATTCCCTCCTGCCCTTCCAGCCTGCATTGACAAGCTGCTTGGACTTCTTGCAGCCTCCAAACCCCTCCCAAAAGCCAAAGCCACATTCCTCCATGTTTTTGTGTTGGTGCAGCTTACTACTTTCAAGTACTAACTTCTGTTATGACTAACTGCTGCTGTATAGCAAGCCACCCCCAAATGTAGTGACTTAAAAATGACACTCTTTTGGTTTTCTCATAATCTTCAAATCTGATTTGGTGTTCAGTACAGCAGTTCTTCAGCTGGCCTTGCCAGTGGTCATGTAGGTTTTTGCATTAAGCTACAGGTCAGTTGGGTCTAGGTTAATCATTGTTCTGGCTCAGCTGGCTTGCTTGCTCGCTCTTTCCCTCTGTTTTCCATTTAGCCTCTTACGTGGCAACTCAACTGCACAGAAGGCCTATCAGATTCCCAAGAGCAACAGCAAAATTCATATGGTCTTCTTTAGACTGAGGTCACTTCTGCTGTGATTCACATGCTAAATAAAGCAAAATCCCAGTCAGCCCACACTCAGTGGGAAGGAAGTATACAAGGGGCTCACCAAACTCGGAAGACACCACACAGACGTTTCCCATGAGCAAGTCTTTCACCTTGGTAGCAGTAAGACTTCAGCTGAGGCTTTTTTGGTGAAGAATGCACCTAACAAGATGCCTCCCTCCTGCACCAAACAGCCAACCCAACAACCTGCTTTACTTCTGTGCACAGGCAGAGGAGTTTCTGCTTACCCCCGAGCAACACAGCAATGTGCACGCACTGGACTTCTGCCTCAGAGATGACCAGAACAAAACTCAAGCAGAATAGTCCTAGGGTAGTCGAATCTGATGGATGCCCCAAATATAAACAGAACGGACTGCATCATTTAGATCATAGGACACATACTGTCCTTCCAACATTTCTCTCTGGCTTCTGGGCCACTGACAGCTGAAATTGGGCAACTGAAGCAAGTAGGTTCACACCAACAAAGATCCACAGATGTGCTGCTGCCAACATTGTCTAACACTTGTTCCGATTCGAGATGACTTTCCAGGTTGCAAGGCCGTCCCTGAGTCTACCATGAGCCGATGTTCTGTCCTACTACTACTCTACTTCTGTTATTTTATCCATAACACTGTAGAGTAATTGGGATAGAGCATCTGCTATGGGCTTATAGGTTAAGCCCATAAGGACAGGGACTATATGTTGTCTCGTTGCAGTCCCTTCCCAAGTGCAAAAGAAGCAGAGTAGTGACTCACAAGTGTTTACAGGATGAAAGTCTCTACTACCTGACTTATCTGACTTAAAGGAGGCTTTACAGTAATGCCAACAGGGTAAGCTGCAGTCCCTGCTTGGGCTTCCAATACCCTTTGACTCACACCTACCTGCATACAACCTGAAATTGCTCTAAGCACCTAGAACTCATCTTCCTCAGGCTAAGGTGTGATCTAAGCAATTTTTCCAAAAAAAAAAAAGTTGTATTTTCATCATTCATTTGTTTTCCAAATGAATGTATTTCTACATAGTTCTGGGAAATCCTGTTCCTTAACTTTAAGTTATAGATCCTAATTAATGATAGAACACACACCAGGACAAAAAAAAAAATACTACAAAGTCATAGTTACAAAAATGTCTTTCATAATTTTCTTCATCCACCAAAGAATGAGTTAGCTGCTTAGGAAAAACCACAGACAAAATAGGAAGATAATGGAAATTGCTCCCTAGGATGACTTAGGGAGACGCACATGGAATGCTTAGTGCCCAGCATGGGGCTGGCTTTGTGGCACAGTGAAGTAAGCAGGTACTTGCACAGCACTGGTATCCCAGATCAGAGTGTTGGTTCAAGTCCTGGCAGTTCTGTTTCTAACCCAACTCCCACCTGCGAAAGCAATGAAAGATGGTCCAAGTGCTTGGGCATCTGCTACCCCCATGGAGGACATGGAAGAAGCTCCTAACTTCTGCTTTTGGCCTGTCCCAACTCAGGCCTTTGTGAACTTGCGGAGAGTGAAACAGCAGGTTGAAAATACCTTGCTCTGTGTCTCTGGTTTTTTTCTCTCCCTCTCTCTCTCTCTGTCTCTCTTCCTCAGCGGTTGGCCCATGAAGAAATCAGCACTAGGAGATTATATCCTCTTCATCAGTTCTGAGGAATCCAGTGGACTACACTCAGACCTTTCATATGAGAAAGGTGGCGTTTCCCATCAAATCAAAGCTTCCATTTTCACCCCTATGAATATGCTGTGTTACTGTAACTGCAGACACTTCCCATGCAGTGGCTTGTCCAGTCCTAAACCTGTGAGACAGTGATGATGTGGTGTGAGTACTCTTTTTGCAAGCAGCTAGTACACAGAAGACCTGGCACTCACATACTATCTTGGTGATATCACAGAAGTTTCATAAGCCTTTATCAGCTATTCAAAACATACAGAAAAACACTGGGAAGATTTGTCATTGACTATAGCGTGGTTATTTCAGGGCTAAAAATGGGTAATAAAACAACATATTAGATCTAGTATATCTTTTGGTTGGCACTTCAGTTTCATCAAAGACATGTCTAATGGACTGAAAATTTAGTACTTAGAACAAAAATAACCAAGTGACTCTGTAAAATGTTCAAAGAGAAAAAAAATGTGCTTACTTTCCTATTATTCCTCAACATTTCCCTTTTTCTTTTTAAATATTTCACCAGCAAATTTAATGGAGGAGAGTCATAAAGCCGATCTCTGCACAGCTGAGATGTACTCAGTGTTCCACGAGGCACTATGACCACAAAAATCTCAACCGTAACAACCCTGCAAGGAAAGTGTCACTATCACCATTTCATAAACCAGGGCACATGGAGAGCTCAGATTCATTCCTGTGTATAAGAACCCACCACTGGGAAGTGTTGGGCCTATAACTGACTCAAAAGGACAGACACTACTAATGTGGCTTCAGAAAGGCGCAACTCTTGAGCTGTGAAAGTTGACCATCCTGTGCTGACTGCTTGCTCACTCCATCAGTACCACACATTTCCCTTTGGAGGTTGAAGGCTTGACAAAAGCATCAGATATTGGTAACAATTTAACATGACTCATTTATTTTCAATGGGATTACAACTCTGCAATTGAGCTTTCTGAAGATCAAGGTCAACGCTGATACACATTTTAAAAAGCCACATTGAAAGAGGGTTAACTTGTAACAAGGCATTGTGTACCAAGGACATCACAAGCGAGTTAGGAACAGCCCTAGGATTTTAGGAGCTCACTGCCAAGGCTCAACAGGAGCACCGTTAAATGATGTGCAAGCGACAGTCACAGAGATTCCAGGGAGGATGGAAAACTTAATTTACTTATTTAAACAGAACTGATCATCCTCTATACTTCACTTATATTTTTCCTGAGTTAGAATTTTACCCAATAAGTTGAACTATATAAAATCAAACTCTATGACATAATGCATGACAAGCATTTGAGCAGGACGTTGTGAACTAAATGTAACTTTTTGAGGACCCAAAGACTGACAATCCTTCTGACACCCTAGGACCCCATGGGAAAGGATGGGACCTCATAATTCTGTCAGTCACCTTCCTTGTAACCCAGCTCATTGTTGGACACCAGATATAAAATGGTAGAAATGGCTGAAGAAACTGTTCTCGATTGTCTTTTGGATCTTTAAAGTTTACAGAGCAAAAGAAAAAGACTGAATCTTAGTCAAACCACTTATTAGCTTATGAGTGGGAGGAATACTACAGGAAGATATAATTATAAAAACTGAATGTGGCCAGGATCTAGCCTAGAGCTTTCAGCCTGTTTATAAAACAAGCCAAATATCAGATGGCACTTAAAGGGTAATGTGTTAATAATAGACAGGCAAAACACTGGCTGCAATTTGTAGAGGAAAAGTTTTTGGCAGAACTATTCCACAGCATACTCTTTCTTAGAAAAATCTACCTGCCTCTGAATTAGAAATTACTTGAAGTAAGTGAAGAATTTTATTTTAAGCACCTCCAGCTTTGTTCTTCTAAAAAAATATTTCATTTTCTATACAGGAAAATAAAAATAGTAAAAAGCATGCTACCCAAGTATCAGAATGTGTGCTGTATAAATTTAAAAATCCCTAAATTATCCAATCCTTTTTAAAATTGTTTAACATAATTGCACCCTAGACTGTAAAATCTGAAGAACAGAGAGCCTACAATCTGGAATCAGAAAATAAAAAAATAAAATAAAAGAGCTATTCGCTCTTCAGAAATGTCATATTGAGGATTCTATACTCCTTACATATTTGGCTGTAAAAATGTTATTAAGATATCCTAATAGAGATGAGTGTCTGGTGTAGCAGGAGGACGCTTGTTTGGGATCCCTGAATCCAATCGAAGAGTCTCTGGTCCCAGTCGTGGTTCCGCTTCTGCTCTAGCTTCCTGCTAATGAGCGTCCTGCGAGGCATAGATGGTGGCTTACATGCTTGAGTCTGTGCCACCCACACAGGAGGCCTGGAACCAGTCCCCAGGCTCCACACTCAGCCTGACTCAGCCCAAGGATGAGCCAGCACACAGAAGACCTTCCTCCCTCTCCCTCTCTTTCTTTCGTCTCTTACTCATCACTCTCTCCCAAATAAATACAATTACATAATTAAATTTAGAAAAAGATATTCTGATGAACCAATAATAATCTTATTTGCTTTCACCTAATTTTGATATTTTGATTTCAAGTGCTTGGAAATACATCTACCTCACCCTGCCAGTTAAGTGATGCATCTACAATGTTACAGTTTCCCTTTAATCCTCTTAACATCAAGGAAAAACTCAACACCTATGACACAGTGTTCAAGGTCTGTGACAGTTGAAAAAGGGAAAACAAAGGCAAACAAATCTGATTTCTACCTTCAAGGAGCATGTGCTCTTCAGTCCCCACAACATAATAATGGCTTCCAATAAATACAACTCCCTATGTCCATGCCCCTTTGTAACTTGACTTTGTCATCCCTCACATTAAGAAAGGAGTCATCCTCTTGTCAATTCCTGATTCAACTTGTTTTGACACAGAGTCAAAGTTGGCAGGAATGTCATAGTGTAAGGTCTGGAGACCTCTTTTTTTCATTTGGAATCTAATGGTCATATAATTGTCATGTGAAGAGAATCACATAGTACTTGCTCTTATCTGCTTCATTTTACTTAGCATATGTCTTCTTCCACATTCATCCATGTTGTCACAAAAGGCAGGATTTCCATTTTTTGAAAGTTGAATAATATCCCATTGCATGAAAATACCTCATCTGCCACTGAACATTTAAGTTCTTTCTACACTTTTGGTATTGTGAATAATGCTGTAATGAGCATTAAAAATCCCAGTTTCAAAAAATTCTTTGGGGGCATATTCAAAGAATTAAGGTTGCTAGAACATACTGCAGTATTATCTTTAAATTTTGAGGAATCGCCATACTGTTTTACACAGAGATGATACAGTATCCAGGGTTCCCTAAAGGTGCTAAGTTTAGAGTACTGTGTGTGGTTACAATTTCATGAGTGTATAGCTGCTTCCCAATGAATGCATGAAGATGTACACATTAAATGTTGCAGCTGTTTTGTATGTAAATTGTACTTCAATAAAATAAATGTGTGTAGGCACGTGTGCAGCTGTGTAACAAGAATGCTTTATTTCGGGGCATTGGATAAAAAAAGGATCAGACTATGATATTCTGTGAGACCTCACAGACAGCATTCAGTCCACGGGTGCCAAGGCCATCTAAACCCTCCAGCTTCTGCCAACTCCTCAGATGGCTGCCGCCATATGGATGAGCAAGACCAGCCGAGAACTGCTCAGCTAGCCTGCAGAAATAGGAGAAACAATAAATTA
Source organism: Ochotona princeps (assembly GCF_030435755.1). Classification (NCBI taxonomy): domain Eukaryota; kingdom Metazoa; phylum Chordata; class Mammalia; order Lagomorpha; family Ochotonidae; genus Ochotona; species Ochotona princeps. The sequence continues at coordinate 13,847,703 of NC_080840.1, read as the reverse complement.
CCATTTTCAGCCACTAAGTGTTGCAGACAAGAGATGGCTGAGCCATCTGATACGTATGCTAACGCAGATTTTAAAAGGGTTTGGGAATAGCAGCGCTGTGGCTGAGGGTAAAGCTACCACCTGCACTACTGGTATCCCATATGGGAACCAGTTTGAAAGTCAGCTGCTCCACTTATTTTTTTAAGATTTTTTTTTATTATTATTACAAAGTCAGATATACAGAGAGGAAGATCTTCCATCCATTGATTCACTCCCCAGGTGTGCCAATTCGAAGCCAGGAGCCAAGAGCTTGCTCTGGTCTCATACGCGGGTGCAGGGTCACAAAGCCTTGGACCAGCCTCAACCGCTTTTCCAGGCCGAATGTAGGGAGTTGGATGGTAAGCAGAGCTGTGGCGCCCACATGGGATCCCAGCACATGCTGCTGAAATACCATGCCAGGCCCAGCTACTCCACTTCTAATCCAACTCCCTGCTAATGTGCCTGGGAAAGTAGCAGAGGATGGTCTGAATCCTTGAGCACCTGCACCCATGTGGGAGAACTGGAAGATGCTCCTGGCTTCAAATTGGCCTACCCTCAGCCATCACAGCCATTTGGGGAGTGAGGCAGAGGATGGGTGAACTCACTCTCTCTAGAGAGAAAGATCTTCCATCCATTGGTTCACTCCCCAAGTGGCCACAAAGACTACAGCTGAGCTGATCCAAAGTCAGGAGCTTCCTCCAAGTCTCCCATGCAGGTACAGCTTTGAGCCATCCTCTACTCCTTTCCAGGCCACAAGCACGAAGCTGAATGAGAAGTGGAGCAGCTGGAACACGAACTGGTGCCCATATGGGATCCCAGCACATGCAAGACGAGGACTTTAGTCACAAGGTTACCGCTCTAGGACCCAAATAAACATTTCTAAAACATGATCTGAAATTAAGGAAGTTTTTAAAAGTATTTCCTACTCAGGAATGTGCAGTAAGGAGAATTTTGCACTGGTAATGGTTTTTAATGTCTTTTTTTTTTTTTTTTTTTTGCCTTGTTTAGGGTTTTTACAGCTTTTTGTAAAAATTTAACTGCAAATTCTGATGACTCTTGGCATAACACCTTGAAACCATCATCATGATCAAGATAACGAATGCATACATCACTGAGGTTTCCTTGTCACCCTTCAATGACCACTGCCTTTGTCCCCCCTCCATTGGCCTTCTATTTTGCTAAGACAATCACATATGTTTTCCATCACTGTAAGGAATTGTTTAGAATTACATATGGATAGAATCAATGCAACATGTACATTTGTCTGGCTTCTGTTGGAAGGAGTATTCTGGAATCCATCTAAGTTATTGCATGCATCAATATGTCCTTTTCATTACCAATTTGTATTACTTTGTTTGGATAGGGCATGAATTGTTTATCCATATTCCTGTTGATGGACATTTAAGTTGTTCGTATCTGAAGATTATTAAATACACTTGTTATATAAGTTGGTGTTCAAGTCTTCACATGGGTATTTACATTTATTTTATGTTACCATCAGGTGTTATGAAATATACCTTGCAAATTCTGTGGAGTACAATTGCTAAGTCATAGATTGGGCATATATGTACCTTTTAAGAAACGACCAGGGTTGGCAATATGGTGAAGAACATAAACCCACAGTCTTATGGAGCCAGCAGCCCATAAGGGCATTGGCTTGAGTCCCAGCTGCTCCACTTCTAATCAAGATGGCCCGGTAGTTTGGACCCTAGCAACCTCATAGATCTGGATGAAGCTCCTGGCCTATGCCTGGCCCATTTCTGGTCATTATGGCCATTGGGGAGTAAGCCTTCAGATAGGAAATGTTTTCTGAGTGTCTGTGCTTCACCCGCTCTATAGTTCTGCCTTTCAAATAAACAAAGAAAACAAAACATAAAGGAAAGGAAAAAGAAAAAGGAAAGGGAAACTACCAGGCCCAAGTGTGATGGCACAATAGCTAAATCCTCGTCTTGGATCCTACCTTGCCAGGATCCCACATGGGTTCTGCTTTGTGTCCTCGCTGCTCCACTCCCATCCAGCTCCCTACTTGTGGCCTGGAACAGCAGCCAAAGAAGGTCCAAAGCTTTGGGACCCTGCACCCACATGAGAGACCTGGAAGAAGCTCCTGGCTCCTGATCAGCTCCGCTCCAGCTGTTATGGTCACTTAGGGAATGAACCAGTGGACAGAAGAGCTTTCTCTCTTTCTCTCCAGAAATCTGATTTGCCTTTTCAATAAAAATAAATAAATCTTAAAAACACAAACTACCAAATTGTTTCAAAAGTTGCTATACCATTTTACATCCGTACCAGGTATTTCATGATTAGTGAAATCAAGGATATATTTTTAAGTTTTAATTTGCTATCTATAAATCTTTGGAGAAGTCACTATTCAGATCTTTTGTACATGTAAAAATTGTTGCATACTTACAGTATTTACATATTCTAAATAAGTGTCCTTTCATGGATATTTTTCCCATTCTGAAGTTTATCTTTTCATTTTACTAGGAGTATGTTTGGGAGAACAAAGTCTTTTATCTTGGTGAAATCTATTGCTTTTCCTTTACACTTCCTGGTTTTTCTAAATAGTTTTTAAGAAACACCTGCGAAACCAAGATCACTAAAATTTTCTCCAAGTGTTCTACTTCTTACAGTTAGGTCTACAACCCATTTTGGAATCCTCTTTGCATATTCTACAGTAAAAGTTGGGATTTATTTGTTTCTTTCTGCTATTGCTCTTTTTAGTTCCTATTTATACAAATAAGCATTTGATGCAGTACCATCAATTATAAGACAACCATCTTCATTCAAGCTAACTACCACATAATCTTGATTCTATTTCTCGGAAAATTTCCTTCCTTGTTTTATATACTTTCTTGATTATTATAACTTTATATCAAATATTGAAATCTTCCTCTTTGTTCTCTTCCAAAATTGTTTTGGCTACTCTCGATTCTACTTTCATATAATGAAATTGTCATGGGAATTTTTTTAAAGACCCCGCCGAGATTTTGACTGGGATTATACTGAACATATATAACTGAATTTGAGGATAAATGATATCTTAGTAATTCTGAGTCAGCCAATATGTAAATCTATTTATTTGGAATCCATTTATTTGGAATTTATTTACTGTAGAAATTTTCTTGTTTTTCAGTATGTAAATATTATATTGTCAGATAATTCTTCATTTTTCTTATTTTGATGCTATTTTTAAGTTTCAGTGTCTGCCTGTTCACTGTTTCCATATGAAAACACAGTGACTCTTGTACACTGATACCATATCTGGTGTAATTCACTTCTTCTAACTGGTAACTTTTTGTTAGATTGATAAGGATTTTATGCATAGGTGATTGTGTTATCTGTAAGCTAAGACAGTTTAATCTTTCTGATCAGGACATCGTTTATTTACTCAGTCTTTCTGCACTGGCTAGAACAGTCAGTACACTGTTGAATATTAGTGTTAAGAGCATAAATCCTCACCTTGTTCTTAATCTTAGGAAGCATTTTAGTCTCACTGTAAGTATGATGCCCGACTCAAGTTTTTTATAAGTGCACTTTATTAGCTTGAGGAAAGTTCTTTTATTTCTAGTTTTCTTCATGTTTTTTATGTCTAATGTGTTATACCTGTTTTTAGTAAGCATGGATGTTTGATATTTTTAGTTAGATTTTGTCAACCTGGAATTGGATACTCTTAACACCGTTAATTTTCGCTCCTCCTCCCACCATTCTGGCATTAGCTTTTTGTTCTTGAACCTCTACAATTAGGCACTACAAAATGAGAAGACCTATATATTACAATAGCGTCAGCCAATATTTGTATGTAAATAGATTCCAACTACAAATCTCAAATTCTCGGCTGAAATCAAGACCAATATTCTCAGCTTTTAACTGCATTTGGTTTACCAGATTATACTCCAAAAATCTCTAAAAGGATAAACAAGCATGGGTTAGGAATCCAACACCTCCTCTCTTCAGCTAACCCTGAATCCAATCATAAACCTGAATCTACGCCTTCCGGGTACCTTTTAGGATCTTTCAAATGCAAAATCAGAAAAATGTCTAAAATTGGACATTTTTAACAAATATTAAAATTGAAATATACAAGTAATGTAGGATTTCCCAATCTTGGTACTACTTACATTTTGGAACTGATGATTCTCTGGATGAAGGGTTGTCCTGTTATTGATATCTAACACAGAAAACCTTAGCTTGATTATTAATAATACCTGTATTAATAATACCTGTATTATCCCCTCCACCTCATCATGACAGTGAAAAAATCTCCAAACATTGTTAAACGTTCACTGGGAAGTACGCAGCACCATTACAAAGCTGAGAACTTGTCATGTAGTGGCTTTCTATAGATGCGCAGTAGCACAGACTAAATAAAGAGCAATCCCCCCCAAAAAAATCTGTAAGAAAGCCTCCGAAACCCTTAAACAACTAGAATCCAGTAGGATGAAAACTAGCATTTTGGAAACCTCAGAAATACAAAACAATTGTCCATAGCTATCTGTTGGTTCATAAGAGCATTTCCCAGCTCTGGTCATAGAATAAGAGGTTGAGCATCCAAAGAGCCAGGCATGTTACTACCACCCAGAGATACAGGACTCAGGAAAGCTTTAGCAGTTTCATGGGACTACAGAAAAATAAGAAAGCAATGGGCCAGAGACACGGCAACAAAGAGGAGAAAATCAAACCCAACATCCTTGGTCAGCTTTCCCTCAAGAAATATGCCAAATTCTGAAGTTCTTTTGGACAAGGGCTAAGAAATTAGGCACACAGTCTACAGAAAGCAGAGCAGAGTTTTGGCCATCTCATGTTGCAAAAGTGACAAGGACTAAGGCTGAGAACCAGCTGGAGGAGGCAGCTGAGCACCTGGAGTACCAAAGGAAGACGAAGTCTTTCAACATGGAGGGAACAATGATCAGCATCACAAATGAATGGCAGGTGGGCATGAAATGATAGAATTTTATAAAGAACCTTATGTCAATAAGCTTAAGAGTTTAATGAAACCAATTCCTATAAAAATATAAACTATTAAAACTAAAACAGTAAGAGGAAAAACAAGAATTATCCTACGTATATTCACAAAATGGAATATTCCATTTAAAATCTCCAGGTCTAGAGACCTCCTTGGTGAATTCTTCCAAACATCTAAGGAAGAAATAACACCAATCTTAGCAACAAATTCTTTCAAATACTAGAAAAAGGAAGGACATTCAACTCATTTTAAGAGGTCAGCATAAAACTTGACAAGTATATTACAAAAAGAGAAACTACCAACCAATTTCTCTCATGAACACAAATGCAAGATCATTGACATAATTTTAAAAATTAAACTCAACAATATATAAAACCTACACATCAGGAATACAAATGTAGTTTTACACTTAAAAAATGAATTTGCATAATTTATGATATTCACAATTTTTAAAAGCATCATTTGATTATGTCCATAAACATTTCATAAAATTCCACACCTATCTATGATTAAAAATAAATTATTAACAAACTAGGAAGGGAATTTCTTTAATCTGATTAGAGGGACCTATTTTTTGTAAAGATTTACTTATTTTTATTGGAAAGGCAGGTATACAGAGAGGAGGAGAGACACAGAAGAAGGTTTTCTGTCCAATGATCCATTCTCCAAGTGGCCGCAATGGCCAGAGTTGCACCAATCCTAAGCCAGGAGCCAGGAGCTTCCTCCTAAGGCTTTGGGCCATCCTCTACTGCCTTCCCAGACCACAAGCAGGGAACTGGATGGGAAGTGGGGTCACCAGGATATGAACCAGCACTCATATGGGATCCCGAAGAGTTCAAGGCAAGGACTTCAGCTGCTAGGCAACCACGCCGGATCCTAGAGACATCTATTTTTAAAATACTTACAGCAAACACTAAACAAAGAAATTTGAAAACTGTCACTCTGAGATTGCCCTCCCCCTAAAAGAATGGCCACTACAGATATGATATCAGTGCTGGTGATACTAGGGAAAAAATTAAGCAAGTAAACAAAGGGGTTAAGGACTGGAAAAAAAATTAAATAAAGACAGCACAGTCAGAGTAGGAGGTTGCATGATTCTAAATGTGGTAAAGGATGTACATAGAAACTATTACACAAAAAACAAATTTGGCAAGACCACTGCAAACAATGTTGATACAAAAAGGTGCTGTTTTCAGGTATCAGAGTTGTGGCATAGCCAGTAAGCTGCCACGTGTGATGCCATATGGGCATTTGAGTCCCAGATGTTCCACTTCCAACCCAGCTCCCTGCCAATGGCCAGGTAAAACGGCAGATGTCCAAAGTCCTTGGGCCCCTGCACCCACACTGAGAGACCCAGGTGAAGCTCCTGGCTCCTAACTTCAGTCTGGTCCAACTCCAGCTGTTAGAACCACTTGGGGAGTAAACTAGCAGATAGAGAATATATCTCCCTTTCTCTCACTCTGAATTTCAAATAAATGCTTTTTTAAAACATCATGTTTTCATATAGAACCAATAAAATAGTTAAATTATGTGCATGTGCTACTTACTAAATGCCTAGAATAACATATAAATCCAGTTCCCTGCATTGAAAACTATAAAAAGTAACTGAAAGAAATTAAAAGTTATCTAAGTATAGGGATAAGTTACGCTCACGAAATAGACACAATCAAAATGTCTAGTCTTCTGAAAATGATGTGTGGACACAATGCAATCAAAACAAAAGCAAGACAAACAAGAATCCCAGTATGCCTGTGTTGTTTTTTAATTTGGGGTAAGTACACTGGGCTTCAGATAACTGATTTAAAATTTGACAGAAAAACACAAAAGCCCACTAAGAACACAGGCAAGCTTTTTTAAAAAGTGTTAGATTCAGGCCTGGTGCAGTAGTGTAGTGGCTAAAGTCCTCACCTTGTACACGCTGGGGTCTCATGTGGGTGCTAGTTCATGTTCCTGTGGCCCTGCTTTCCATCCAGCTCCCTGCTTGTGGCCTGGGAAAGCAGTCAAGGACAGCCCAAAGCCTTGGGAGCCTGCACCTGTTCATGGCTCCTGGCTTTGGATTAGGACAGCTCCAGCTCTTACAGCCACTTGGGGAATGAATCAACCGGATAGAAGATTTTCCTCTCTGTCTCTCCTCCCCTCTGTATATTGACTTTCCAATAAAATTAAATTACTATTTTTAAAAATTAGGTAAGTCCTTTACCTTTAAGTTCTTCCCTTCTGGGAAGATTATGGACTGACTCTTGTGGGCAAAGCACCCAGTTGAGACCATGAAATGATTTTAAGAATGAAAGTTGTACCCAGTGAAGCAAGAAGTTGGGGAGCTGGGTCTCACAGTACTGTCTGGACCTTAGCTATCATATCCAGCCTGGACAACGTACCACAATGCTGCCTTGGCAAGAAAGTTTCTACCTTGTTTCATCTACTATTACTTTCATCTTTGGGGGGTTTGTTCCGTGCATCCAAGCCTAACCTACTTAGGAAAGTTTAGGGAGCAGTTGTCAAGGTGTCAGGTATGGGTTTGCAGACACCGTGCTTCTTCCAGGGACTGTGATATAGTACGACATCATTAACCTTCCTCACTCGGCACTCATGCATCAAAGCTGCGAGAGCAATGGTGGTCAAGTCACCAGCATCTTAGAGTGAATCAAAGCATTTGTAGTCTTTGAGGTCCTTAATGTCACACGTGTGCCACTTGTTTGGGTGAGGGGGATCCACTCAACATTCCGAGGAAGCAGTAAAAATTAGTTAAATCTTGACTTTTAAGTAAACGAGGTCTTTTTCAAAAAGCATGTACATCCTGTATGAAGAAATGGAAAGTGTATACAATGTACTTCTGGGGATTCAAGCTATGATGGCTGCCTTAAGAAAAAGCACCTGCCATAAAACTGTTTTGAGTTATGAGATAAAGTTGGTATTTGACATTTTATCAAATAAGAACAAAGTGAACTGTCACTTCAAGGAAAATGAACAGCATTTGTTTTCAGTGATAAAGTTCAAGCTTTCAAGTGAGACAATTTTGAAAAATGTCTGCCTGTCAAATAGGACATCATAGTTGCTCATCTTTCAAATGTTTTTCTTTTCTAATGTGCTTGTTGACTATATTAAACATGATGTAAACATTTATAAAGTTAAGAGTATTAACATTTGAAAGGCCTATATAATTTAGCATATTAGCAATTTCCAAATGTCAAACACAAAACCATGCATGGGAAGTCTCAAAAGGCAAAAAGGAGACCAACAGATTCTAATGTAACACAACGTGAAGTTCCAAAGACATGGACTCAAATTCTACCTTGCTACTAAACTGTCAGAAACTATCCTTGTTTAGCTTTGGTACAGCATCTAACAATACACAGTAATACAAATAGCCTTTTTCCTGAGTCTTTTACAACTACACACCTGTGTGAGGCTGTTTCTTTCACTGACTTCAAATATATCAATTAGATTAAACACAGAAACCAACAAGAAAAGCCAACTATCTTCAATTAAGCCTGATACTAAAGAAATCTGCAAAAAAATCCACTCTTTATGCCAATCTATTTTTAATGATTCTCATAAAATGTTACTTACATTAAAAATTTTATTATTTATTTGATTTTTCAATCTCAGTTTCTAATACAGTAAGTATTTATATTACCCTCATCGGCAACAGCTTTTTGAAGATCTCAACACTAAAATTTTTAAATCTTTGGCTTAGGATACAGAAAGAATTTGAGATATCATTACAAAGCTGTTCTCTGTAAAATCATAAAGAGAACAATAATAATACTAACCAAACTAGCAGGGTAAATCTATGGTGAGAGTGGGCAGATAGAGTCTAAAGTTCCAAGTAAATATATTTGGCATCAATTTGCAAGGGAAAAAAGAACAGAGTAAATTGGTTAGAAAGTAGAAATCATTAAGCTCCAACTCAAGCTCTTAAGAATAAAGAACCCAGAAATATTTGTTTCCTTGCTGAGCAAGATTACAGGGCATGTGCAGACACACCGCATTTCTCATCAAGCATTTGATTATCTATTAAAATCAATGACCTACAGAATGTGCCAGTGGATTAAGCAATCTACCTGTGGGCAAACGAGACATTAGTTCCGAAGTGGTTCAGTGTGACACAGGAAATGGTTCGGGCTTTATACTATACAGAATGGTCTGGGCGTCAAGCCAAATGTCCAAGTACCTAGCAGGGGTGAGATAGATGGCCAGTAGGCCATAAAGCCTTGCAAAACAAAACAGCAACAACAAAATATATGGTCTGGACCTGACCAGGGAGCAAGGCAGAATGGACTCAAAATTCAATAGATGTATGGCAAGCTATTTTTCTAAATTGATAATTTTGTATGGCCTTTGAATGATGTAATAAATATCAAATGCTGCTTGGAGACAGGGGGGTGTGTTTCCCACCCAAGAGAAAATCATGACGATGTTAGTAGCAGTGATCACTCATCAAATCACCACTGAATATCTCCCCCGTGCCAGAGCAGCACAAGAAGACACGGGAGATGAGATCTTTTACAGCACTGATGTGTAACACAGTCCTATCTTTTTTCCCCTTACGAAAAGTGAGATCTTGACATGACAGGATATGGAGGTATGGAAGAAGATAACTCGCAGTTTCCCTCTGTTTCACACTTAACTACCCATTTTAAACTCCATTTATGTCTAGCACTGATCCCAGACACTATGGAATTGTATCATAAAATTAAAAATTCAAAATTTAAAAAGTCATTAACTTTTATATTATCAAATACTGTCTTTTCTAAATTTCATAATTCTCACAGAAAACTGCTTTATCCTACAGTTGTTGAGGGTTTCCAAGGCTTCCCCCAAAAGTATCTCTTTTAACTCTTCAATCATTATGCTCACATTTCATTCATTTAAACAAGTCTGATTTGGCACCAGCATCATGGCTCAGCGGGCCAATCCTCTACCTGCAAGGACCGGGGTCCCATTAGATGCCAGTTCAGGTCCTGGCTGCTCCACTGCTTCCGATCCAGCTTCCTACTCATAGCCTGGGAAAGCATTTGAGGAAGACCCACGTCCTTGGGCCCCTGAACACACTTGGGAGACTCTCCTGGCCTCAAGCAGTTCAGTTCCGGCTACTGCAGGTACCTGAAGGAGAGAAACAGTGGATGGAAGATCTTTCTCTGTCTCTGCTTCTCTCTGTAACTTTGTCTTTCCAAGAAAATTTTTTAAATCTTTTAAAAAAAAAAGTCTGACTGGTAGTTACAGAGAAAGCATCTCTCCGATACTCCAGCTTTTAATCCTCATGCCAATAAAAAAGAAATTGCTTGTGCTTCTTTTGTTCCTATCCTTTATGCTACATACAAAATCTCAAATGAACACTGATACAAAATACCATGCTTCATAGTTCTATCAGTAGACCCGAAAGTCCTAAAACTTCAAACCTTATTATTAATTATGAAAGTCAGATAAGAAAAAATGCTAACTTCAATGTTCATTACAGCTTATGCAGCAAAAATATTTATTGCTCTGGTAAAAGCAGCAAGTGATCTGTCAGTAATATTTCATTATGAACACACAGAAAACAACTAAAGAATTTGCTGACGGTTTTCTACAAATTTTTGGAATTGGAGAATCGCTTCCTCAAGTTTCTTGGCCATGTCCTTTACTGTTGTCAGTAAATGAACAATAGTAAGTATTAATCTGCACATGTAAGTATTCAACCTTTAGGTTTAACACAATGGCGTTCGTAACAAAAAGCAAACAACAAACATTCTACATTTCATGCCAAACTGAAAGACATTTCGTGTCTTTAAATCTTGGTTTGACACCTTCTCCTCACAGGTATCTGTATCTTTTAGAGTCTTCTCTGACTCACTTCCACTGGTACTGTCTATGCCCTTTATCTTGCTGCATTTACCTCTGTAGAACATATCACTGTCATAAGATATAACAAAGTGTAATTTGCTTTTTCTGTGTTCTCTTCTCTCACTAACACCCCCTACTCTGGGACCCACCCCCCATGCAGAATAAACTTCATGAGCGAGGGATGTTGGTCCCTAGCGTATTGTATACAATACACAATCAAAAACACAGAAGTTGGGGTTGTATTGGTGAAGGTTGAGCCAGGGTCTACAAGTCTGGCATCACATATCCAGAACGCAGTTAAAGTCCCAGCCAATTCCGTCCAATAGGGAGGAGACCCAGGTAGAGCACCAGGCTCCTGGTTTGGCTTGGAACTCCATTCGGTTTTGGGAAGAATGAAGATGACTTCCATCAGTGAATGGAAGATCTCCTTTAACTCAGCCTCGCCCTCTCTCTAAAACTCTGCCTTTCAAGTAAATAACAAATCTATTATGTGTTTTCACACACACACAATTTGTTACATGGATCTTGAGATTCTAATAACAATTTCCTTATGTAAGAGATGAGAAAATGACTCCACATACTAGATAATAAGGAACCTAAACGGTGGTGTGGTGGCAAAGCCTGCACATCTGGTGATGCTACAGCACATCTTAAGACCATGGGTTTTACACGCTGCCACAGCCAGTCACATAGTACTGAAATCATGGGCATACCCACTTCTCCATGCCTCAATTCGCCCGGTAAAAAGAACAGGTATGGGGCCCAGCAGCTAAAGTCCTCGCCTTGAGCTCCGGGATCCCATATGGGTGCCAGTTCTAATCCCAGCAGCTCCGCTTCCCATCCAGCTCCCTGCTTGTGGCCTGGGAAAGCAGTCGAGGATGGCCCAAAGCTTTGGGACCCTGCACCCGCGACCCGGAAAAGATACCTGGTTCCCGGCTTCGGATCGGCGCAGCACCGGCCGTTGCAGTCACTTGGGGAGTGAATCATCGGACGGAAGATCTTCCTCTCTGTCTCTCCTCCTCTCTGTATCTGACTTTGTAATGAAAATAAATAAAATTTAAAAAAATAAATAAATAAAAAACAAATTAAAAAAAGAACAGGCATGGCCACAGCTCCAACTTAACACTGCTATTAAGGTGATTACATGTGATAATGTATGTACAGTACTATAGTATGTAATAATAAATATCTAATAAAATTGAGATCATGCTAATATTTTTATTCTTACTCTCAGCAGATCATCATCTCACTCAGGCTTGAGTGTTTTCTAATATCTCCACAACAATTCTGGGTACGAGCAGCTGTTTGGTTCCTAGGTCCACACAACTGAGAAAGAATATTAGAGAGAAAACAGTTCCCAGAATAAGAGCAGCACAAAAGGGGAGGAAAATTTAAAATGGTACAAATCAGATTCTCTCAGCACTGTGTACGACATAATAATAAACTCCATAACAAAGATGCTTAGACACTAAGGTAAAAGCTATGCTGCATTTCATAGATTGTTCTAAGAAGGAAAGAACATAAATTTTAAAATTAGGAAGGTTTACTTCAAAGTGATTTATGCAAACTTTTAAATTTAACTCCTAGAGAAAAAAAAGTAAATGAGGCATTGATTATATGAGCGTGGACACCTCTGCTATCGATACCATTAGTGTGACTGATGGATGCTGACCATTCTGTGTGACGTTTCTGTGTGGGATCATTCTCCTTAAACATTGTCATGTTTGCATCCTGACTTTGCTGCTACCTTGTATCAAATCTGCCATTACCAATCCTATTTCCTTTAGTGACAGAGTAACCAAGGTCCTCTGTAAGAAAATCAAATTTCAAAATCAAATCAAAACCACATTGCAAACTCTGAAGATTTTTTTTTGTTCAATTCCTTTGTAAAAACATTGGTCACCATTTAACATACAGTGGTAAAATGCACTCAGTTCACATGCATCAACAAGTCAATAAATCATAATACACAGAACATGAATTATAAACATTCAGCACTAAAATAGCTCATGTTGCATTTCACATTTCTAGTGTTCCTAAAAGAGAAATACTAATATGAGAAACACAGGCTCCAGTTTACACCTCAAATAACGTTCTTTGTGGCAAGTAACATGAAACAAGAGACACATGAAATCATTCTTAATGGAGTCATTTTTCTAGTATTGTGTGAAGCACCATGCTAGAGCAAAGAAATTTCTGGGGGGGAGGAAATGTATACAAATGGTAGAAGGGCTCCATTTTTTGGAAAATTTATTGCATGACTGATTCAAATTTTTATTGTGCCTATAAACTATTTTTTTAATATGAAGGTTTTGTATTCATATTTCAACAACTTCAATAATTCTGTTCATGTCAAACCAAACTAACAGATTCTGTTACTAATTCTGCTAATAATAGGACTAATTATTTGCAGGAGCAAAAAAATTAATAATCAAAGGCCCTTTCTAAACCTAACTGGCTAAACTTCTGGAATATGGGATTTTATTAAAAAGAAGTGAAGCACCACAATAAAATACTTAAAAAAAAAAACAGAAAGGATTGGCAATCAATATACACATTAGGGATATAAGCACTTAAATACTTATCAAAAAGTTTAAATAAGCAATCTATTCCTAATGCATCTGAAATTTTGAAACCTTTCTTCTTGGTGTTTTTATGTTATACAACATGGAAGATACAAACCACAATCATGTTTAAGCTCTCAAGTTTTACAATTTTGATTTAACCTAATGAAAAATGTCATTATGTATAAGAATATTACATATTTATTTGCATACAATATTATATGATGTAGTTCCCCTCCCCCCAAAAATCAATGCTTAAAAGGATAGTAATGTATTATTCTGAAGTGTACAGGAGAGAAGTTAACATTGAAAATAAGTGCTCCAAGCAATCATATGCAAATAAAATTTCAGAATAAGATTGCTATAAATATGGTTGCCCCACAAGTTTACCTTCTTTTGTATCTATTAGTACTAATTTTAATATCCTAATAGTAAATCTTAATTTCAGTTTCTCTCCCCACAGTATGTTTAATTATCATGTTTAACAAACCACATACTACAAAACATTAAGGATTCAGAAAATTAGAATTTATGACTCTACATGGTTATAACTTTAGATATAAGTTAATGTAACCAAGAATATGCTTTAACCACCACCACCAAAAATACTCACAAAAGGAAAGGATTGCTCCTAAATACAACTTTGACTGGACCACAATGCAAAAAAGATCAGAATACAAAATACTTAGTTTTCACTTCAAAAGAAATTATCGAGAAAAAATAACACTGGACAAAATACAACAAGATTTTGATCATGAATATGAAGTGTTTGGTTTCAACCCACTCATATAAAATAACATTTTATGAGGGGGGAAAATCTTTCTAAAGAATATAATTTGTATTTCTTCAGTCTTTCAAACATCAGTAGGATCTCACCACTTACACCATAAGCATTCTCAATTTCCACTTTGTATTTCTCTAAAATTCTCTTAGATCAACCTAATTCCATAGTCTCCATTTAAAAAAAAAATAAAGAAAATCAACCAGAATAAGTATTCTTATTAACATACATGGTTTCATATAATACAAAGAACACATATAATTGCTCTTTTTAACCCTTCTGGCCCTTCAGACAATACAATCAGAAAATTAAAATGAGTGACATATACCTCAAATCTGCACACTTCTCAAAAGCTGTGTTAAGAAAACAACTGAAATTTTTATAATTGCTAATGTTTACTGTGAAACAATACAAAATTGATGCTGCCAATAAAACAGTAAAAAAAAAAAAACTTTAACTGATATTGAATATCTGAAGTAATCTGGAAAACTCCTAAGGTTGAATTATAACTATTATGTAACAACAATGATGGCAAGAACTAAACGCTTTCATGCATGTAGGCATGTTAAGTAACAAACAGCCAAACTCCCAGTCAATACAGTACATCAACGACCAATACTTAAATAATAATGTGATAAAGAAGAAAAAGATGAAATGCTGACTGCTGTTGATGAAAAAGCATTTCAACAATTTACACATATGATACCAAATATTTTTTAAAAGATGTCCTAAGACCAAACCACAATAAGTTAGTGTTCCATAACACATGCTCAACTATTTGATCCCATATCTATACACTGTTACTGTCTTAACTTCTAAATGTTGTGACAGTATAGTTAATAACTGAGGTACATTAGTTTACATCTTCTTATGGGTATTCTAAGAGGATTCAGTCTTCTCCAGTTTTTCATCTTCTTCACTTCCTCCAAAGAAAATCAGAGGAAACATTCCTAGAATGCAGCCAATAGTCACCCCAACGGCTTTGCCCTAAGGAAACACAAGAAGTATTTTCACAGTTACTAGATCCCTGGAAAGGTATCATGCCAGAGCATGTAAGAGATGACAACTATAACATTCAACCACAATGGCGTTTCTTTTCAGTATAGTAAGAAACATCAACATAGAAAAGAGTTATCTGCACTCATGTTTATAGCACCTCAACTCACAATAGCTAAGATATGGAATTGACCCAGATGCTCATCAACTGACAGCTGGATAAAGAAATTGTGGTGTAAATACATGCAGAATACTATTTGGCCACAAAAAAATAATAACATCTCTCTCTTTTTTTTTTTTTTTGAAATCTTATTTTTTGCAACAAAACGGATACAACTGGAAATCATTATGCTTAATGAAATAAGTCAATCCCCAAAAAACAGATCTCATATTTCTCCTGACCTATTATAACTAGTACACAGAGTACAAAAAATGTTATCTTTATGAGAAAGATTAACATCCTGGGACTTGATTCTTGTTTACAGCCTTTTTCTATATGCCTGAGGAATAGTAGAGGTTTTTTTTTTTCTACTTGCTGTGTGCTGATTTATCTATTGGAGTTAAGTCTATGATTATGAGTGAAATGTAAATATGCCATTGTAAAAATTAGAGGGAGACAGGTAAGGAGGGGAATGCAAGCAGCAGAGGGGGTACGGCAAGAGGTGTCACCATGTTTATAAATGTGCATCATTAAATACACCAAGTTTACTCACCTTATAAGTAAGATTAATTAAAAGCTGTACTCATGCATGCATGAATGTATTCCTTGAATACATCCTTGAATGTATTCCTTATCAGTACTTTTTCTACGTACATATATACATAGATATAATCATTACACAAGCATAACTTTTTTTCCTGCCCCACTTCTCCTACAACAGTCACACATTATAATAAATACTCTCAAACTGAAAACATAAAATTAGTATAACTTTTAAACTATTCAATCTATGTGTTTATATTGTACTTAAAGCTCTCCTTTAGCTTAAAAAAAACACTGCTACCTTTTTAACACTTTAGGTGAAATAACAATAAGCATTTCTGTGTAGAGTTCTTCACCAATGATTTAAAAATCAAATATTCATATTGTGTATCCTTCTAGGATAGTCATGCTGTCTACCCTTGATAAAACTACACATACTTCTAAGCCAATTTCACCATATGTATAGTTACACATCAACTTTTCTGAAAACTCACATTATAGAGATACTATAAACAATTCTTATAGTCTATATTACTATGATGACTATCAACTTTAGACAGTTTCCTATTAAGCTTCACTTTATCATAAAAACATTTTTTGAGTATCTATCTACCATATGACAAACTGTGTGGGCAGATAGGAACCAATTAGATGCTGTTTCATTCCTCAGGACCTCCCAATGAGGAAAACAAAATCAATTATTTTATTTATTACAGATCATGAATAAAATATCTTCACCAACATATTGCCCACTTAGCTATGAGATTCTATAGATTTTATGATAAATTTCTATATTTAACATAAATACATTAGAAATAAACATTTCAAGTTAATCCCACTGTTTCACGAAGGGCTTAATGTCATTGATTCTAGTGTTTGCAGTAGTTTGTCTACACATTATTTCAACAGTAAATTCTGTGATTTTCATTAGGTCAAAATTTTAAAAATATCACTCCTCCAAAGTTTTAACAAGAGTTTTCTTCAGCCTACATGCTGATGGTTAATCCTAGATTGTTACTTTGACATCAATATTTGTATTCATTTCTATACTCCTAGAGGGACTATATTATGTTTCAGACTCCTGATTTCCCCGTATACTGAAATGGCTATCACTAACAGGCTCCACTTGTACTTTCAACCCACCAAAATGCCTGCTACCATCACTCATGGCAACCAAGACTTTTCTCCCCTGTTACTGATAACACTATCTCAGGTAGTTAAAATATTAGTAAGACAGGCAGCGAGGAAAGAAATTATATCCTTTTTTGACTCTCCAATCCAGGACCTGATATATACTTTTCCACTGTAAAAAAAAAAATACCTATATATTACTATTAGGTCTTACTATTTTCTTGGTCTTACATAAATCTGTGAGTTTGAATCCATTTGTAATATTCGCCTATGAGAAACTATTTTCCAGGTTTCAAATAACCAAATTGCAAGCAAGGTTTTAAAATAAAACCTATTCCCATTACAATCTGAATGTGGTTGTGTATATTCCATTATAAGCACATTTTTAGAGTTGGCTTATGTCAGAAATAAATACCTGATCTCTAACCTCAAAAGCTTCAGGTTGCATGTAATTAAAACTATACTGTTCAAGTAAAATATCTGATCCTTACTACAACAGGGAGAATTAACAACTAAGCAATAGAATCACTGCTTCCACTCACAGTTGGGGACTTGATCAAAGTACACAAACACATATCCACTGAAAATTAGTAACTGAAGTGTTTTATCATAATTAATATGTATATATAAACAAAACTATCAATGATGTGAGAACAGACCAAGAAAATAAACTCTTCTGATCCCAAATTCAATACTCAAATTTGGAGACATATTGCTCAAATGTTACCTTACTGGTACCGGTTGCCTAGTCTCATTTCAATTGCACAACAGGGACACAAAAAATCAAACAGACCAAAAATAAACGGTCTAGTTTCTTATTTCTTTACTTGATAAGGAGGAAAGCAGAAAGGTGAGAGACAGAGAGAGAAATGCCTGTCTCCATCAGCTGGCTTGTTTCACAAACACAACAAAGGCTGAAGCCAAAACCAGGAGCCAGAAGTCCAGTCCAGGCTCTCAGGTGGGTGGCAGCAACTATCACCACTGCCGCCTAGAGCCTGCTTGGTGGGGACAGCAGTTAGGAACCGGAGATGGAAATCAAATCCAGCTGCTCCAAATGAGTGCAAGGCTCAATGCCCATTCCTAACATTTTATTTTCTTAAAGGCATTTTCACCTTTAATAAAGTTAAAATTACAAGCAAACAGACCCTCATTTTGCTTCTACACATTCTTCCTAAACAGTTCAGGTGAAAACCAAACGCTTTCCTAGAAGTGATCATTCTAGTAGTCCTACTAAAAAATAATTATTGAGAGGTAAAGACACAGAAAAGCAATAATCCAAATGTTTTCCTTTAACAAAAGTAATTAATTAATTAATGTTAAATAAATTAATTGATACCATTAGCAGCCAAAAGCAATAAAAGAATCTCAGCACTGATAAAGAATGCTTAAGATGATGAACTTTAATATGTTAAATATGAATAATTAAAGCCAAGTACAAAGCATTAGATTGAAGTCCAAAATGTTTCATTTAGGAATACCTTCTCTAAACTTAAATTTCACATTAGACACTTGAAGTGATAGATGATGAACTTAATTCCATCTTATCTATATTTTTCTATATTTATTCTTAATATTTTTCACATATAATTTCTATTCTAACAAATTTGCTTTAACACCTGTAGTTTACAATAAATTCAGTTTAGCTTAAAGACATTAATCTCACAGTTTGCACTTCTTCTTTACCTCCTACTGATCACTGTCATTTGGTTTTCCTATCTCATCAGTCTGAAGACACTGCTCAGAAATGACCACCAATGAGCAACTACAATCATTACCTCCTCCAGAAGTCACCTTCCACCCCCAGACATCAAAATGTTGAGGTAAGGAAATCTCTTCTGCAAAATGTTGTAGTGACAGATACGCACACATCCTCCTCCCATTCACTCTAATAAACTCTAGCTGACTACTTTTCTTATTATTTTAAAAGTCAGAGTTATAGATGGGGGGAAAGAGGAAGAAGGAGAGAGAGAGAGAAGCTTCCATATCCAGATGGCGGCAACAGCTAGCTCTGAAACAGACCAAAGCCAGAAGCCAGGAGCCACCAGCTTCATCCAGATCTCCCAATGGGTGACAGGGTCCCCAGTACATGAGCCATCTACTGCTGCTTTTGCTAGGCCATTAGCAGGGAGCCAGATCAAAAGAGCAGCCAAGACATAAACAACGTTCACATGGAATGTTGGCATTGAAGGCAATGCCATGCTACAATGTTGGCCTCTCTGTTAATTGACAATACCTAACAAAATGTAAATGCTATGTAAACGGTAAGTTCATATAGCTTTGTATTGAATGGTTTAGGAAATACCGACCAAAAAATGTATCCATTTAGTAGAGATGCAATTTTTTAAAATATATATTATCAAGCCATGTTGACAGAATCTATGGAATCTATGAATACAGAGAAATGACTATAAATACAAAATTAAGAAAAAAAAGCAAAAACACTTCTCAGACACCTTGATTTCTTTAGAGAAACAGATCAGTAGTCAATAACCCTCAAAACTTCTTTGCAAGTTTTCATAAGACCATGAGCTCTTAGTTTTTCTACAGCACCCTTTTAAAAGACACATTTTTGCAGTATGCAACAAACACTGCTGAAATGTTAATTAAACTGTATATATTAACTTGAGTTGTTTAAAGCCAAGCACACTTAAAAAAATAAGCCATCAATAAATAAATTGCTGTTTTTCTGAAACTGACAAGATCCAGACAATTTTTCCTAAAAATCCACTCAATAAGTTGGTGTTACAGCACAATGGGTTAAGTTGCAGCTAGTGACACCACCATTGTAAATGAGCACCAGTTCAAGTCCCACTGCTCCACTTCTGAGCCAGTTCCCTGCTGATGTGCCTGGGAAAGCAGTAGAAGTGACGCAATTTCTTGGATCCCAGCACCCATCTTGGAAACCTAAAAAAAGCTCCTGGTTACTAGCTTCAGGCTGGCTCTTACAGCTTTTGGGGGAATAAATCAGTAGATGGAAGGAGGGTCTCTCACTCTTTGCAATTCTTTCAAATAAATAAGTCTCGGGGTAAAAAAAAAAAAAACTCTACTAAAGTGTGGGCTCAGCACAGTAGCCTAGGGACTAAAGCACTCGCCTTGCACACACTAGGGTCCCATATGGGGGCTGGTTGTAATCCTGGCAGCTCCGCTTCCCATCCAGCTCCCTGCGTGTGTCCTGGGAAAGCAGTCGAGGATGGCCCAAAGCCTTGGGACCCTGCACCCAAGTGGGAGACATGTTAAGAGGCTCCTGGCTTCGGATTGGCTTAGCTCCAGCCATTGCGGTCACTTGGGGAGTGAATCAGTGGACAAAAGATCTTCCTCTCTGTATATCTGACTTTCCAATAAAAATAAATAAAACTTAAAAAAAAAAAGTCAATTTTCATCTGAAATTTCCCAAGGTTCTGACTGTAATGGCTTGCTCTGATTACCCAAAGTTACCATTATAAACCATGTCAGTTACTTACCAAATGTGTACTAACACGTGTCTGCCACATGTCAACTTGCTTTGGTGTGAGATCAGGAATTGACAGGCCTAACCTGGAAGCCAAAGCTTCAACGTAGCCTGCAAGCCTTTAAAGGGCAAGAGGACAAAAAAGAAGTTTTAAAGGAATGTACCAGTATTAGTAAAATATAGACAGTAAAAAACTAATCACTACAAAAACAAAAGATGATTTTATACCTGTGCTTGGTCCTCTAGAAATGGTATGAACTTTTTACAACTGTTTTATCACACATATAGTTTAAAAGCAATTTCATGTTACATATTTAATTCACACAGAAACTGATTTAGAACAGTTCTTTTCCATCATTACTATAAAATATCAACTCAAGATATATGAAACTTTTCATAAATAATTACTACACTTATTCCAAATTCAAGCCAAAGCATGCAGCATATGATACAAATTAGTAACTGCTGTCTGAAAGTGAAAGCTTCCAAAATTCATCAGCTTAGCACAAAGCCAGCATAGACTGCTCAAGTCAGTCTGCAGTATTTTGCCAATCCTAAGCTGCTCTCACTTATTGGATACATTCTCACCTCATAAACTATAAGACATTTGCCAAAATTATGCATATCGCCAACCACAAGACATATTTCCATGTCAGATACACAAAACCTTTTTAAAATATGAACCTAAGAATCCATAAAATGTGTTATCGGCTACCTAAAGATAGCCAAAGATACTTTTAAAAAGGGCAAGAAATAATTCTTAAAAATATCAAAATACCCAACAAACTCTTCATTGCCAAAATGATGGCTTTATAAACATAATGTATATGAGAGAAATTAACATTTTGATTATTCTTTACACCCTTTGTTAGTGGAGGGCTAATCTTGCAATTATAAAGTAAACTGAAAATATATCATCATAAAATTTAAAAAAAAGAATGAGGAAGGAGAGTGGGAACAAGGGAGGAAGCGAAGATAGGTGGTAGCGTTATGCTGCTAAAAACACATGAAATACATGACTCATACAAAAAAAATAAAAGGTTTTAAAATTGATTGGATCACTTGACTATGTTAAATATAACAGAAAGCTATACGTAGCTATAACATTATCATTACTAACCTTCAAATTAGAAACTGGGAAATGGAATAGTTAGGTGTTTACATCAAAGTAGTTAATTCATAAATAATAGAAATATAAAAGTCTATCCAAGGCCATACAGCAAAGATTCTTTATTTTTAACAGGAGTTTTTGCTCCAAATACCAATGTAAAGTCTAATAAAAAGGATTATATCACTTACAAGTATGTCTTTACCTAACTACAGAGCTAAGAGGACCACTAAGTCCATATCTAAACCTCAAAACCTACTAAAATGAAGAAAGCAAGTCAAAGACAGAGCAAGGAAGAATATTTATCCTAATAATTACGTACGTTCACCAGTTCCCACCAAGCTCTGGAAGCAGCCTGGACCATTTGCCACTTGCAAGAAAAACTGTAAGAGCAGAAAGCTGCCTTTTGCTACGTGCACCTCTTAAGTTTGGTTTATCACTCCTACCACACAGAACAAGAAAGCGGGGGAAATGGCCAAACACAGATGTTCTAGGACACATACTTAGTAAGAACCTTCAAATTTGGGGCCCAGTGTGGTGGCCTAGTGGTTAAATCCTTGCTTTCCATACACCAGGATCCCATACGGGCATCCTGAAAACAGTGGAGGATGGTCCAAGGCCTTGGGACCCTGTACCTGCATGGGAGACCCCAGGGAGGCTCCTGGTTCCTATCAGCTCAGCTCCAGCCATTGCAGCCACCTGGGGAGTGAGCCAGTGGTTGTAAGATTTTTCTCTCTGTATCTCCTTCTCTCTGTAAATCTGACTTTCCAATAAAAATAAATAAACCTTTTTTTAAAATCTTCATATTTGGGCCATATTCTTTATCTCTGGGATTTATGGAGGGGTGAGGGAGGAATAATGATCAGAGTTCTTACTTTTAACATTTCACAAAACAGATATAAATACTTCAGTAAATGAAAACTCCATGACTTACACCATAGAAGTTTTAAAACAAGTTTTTGCTGTTGTAAATTAGAATCACTTGTGAAAATCATTAAATATAAATGCCAAGGCCTTGTTTCCACAGATACTAACTTTGTATGACTGGGGCACTACTTAGGCATCTGTTTTTGGTGCACAGCAAATATTTAGTGCCAATGGTTTAGAAACAGCAAATTAAAATGCAGTTCCAAGGGTGGGAGTTTGGCTTAGTGATTAACATGCCATCTGAAATGCCAACATCACATAATTAAGGCTCTGTTTTCGGTTCCTGTACACTCTGAGGGGCAGCAGGTGATGGCTGAGTCCTTGGACTCACACCACCCACCTAGGAGATCGGACTGAGTTGTCAGTTCTCAGCTTTATCCTGACCCAGGTCCAGTCATCAAGACATCTTGACAGTGGACCAGAGATAGGAGCTCTCTATGTCTCTGTCATCTCTCACCCCCTCCCTTCCTGTCTCTCAAAAAAAAAAAAAAGAAGAAGAAAAAAAATGAGTTCAAAAACATAAAACAATTAAGCATCTTCTTTTTATATTTCTCACAGGAACAAGGAAAAAATAAAGTAACATAAGTTTACAAAAACACAAATTATAAAATAAATGGACCTACCCAAGTCCAGCTAAATCTGACACAAGATTTCCCAAAGCAGCAGCTAAAATGTGAAAAACAGACAAATGACTTGTTACATAACAGAAAAATCACTTTTAATAGACCACTATATAATTAATACAACAAAAATTCAGAAGAATCACATTTCCCAAACACAACAACATCCAAAGTAATTCACTAGATAGTTCTCAAGCTCAAGATTTTGAAATAGAATAGAGTTCTGCAATTATAATACTCTGCCTGTACTAATACTAGATTTTTCTATTATAATCACAAATCTTAAGTTTCTGAAAACATGTAAACAATATCTTCTAGTTGTATAATCATATAGTATTTTTTAGGGGAATTTGGCTATTTGGAATTAAACCATAAAGCCATACAAACAGCACTGAAATTCAAGTCAAAGAGAAAATGCATTTCTTTCTTTAAATCATTTGCCACACACTTTCTGCACAGTAAATGCAACAATTTCCAAATTTCACCATCAAGGAGAATGAAAGCTGATAGGGAGAAAAAGACACAGCTTTTCAAACTTGTATTTCATGTTCTAATCTTTCTATCAAACTGAAAAATCATTTAATAGAGACAAAGGGTTTAAAAAATTGGGAGAAATACTAAATTATCAGAAAAAAATTTGTCCTAATGCAATCAATGTATCACACTATATTCACTCATTAACTTGTAAAGAGTACCAAAAGAAAAAATTTAAGTGCTACATAAACAAAAATAAGAATCAGAGGACTAAGAGTAAATTCATTCAAATAAACTATTTCTAAACCTACCTACTGAAATGTCTTCTAAATACAGAGGCAAGGGAGTATTTACCTGCCATAGTTGAAATTCCCAAAATAATTCCAATGGACAATTCTATATGAGTTCCCTGAAAAAACAGAAACCTAATGTTAAAATTTAAAGCTGAAAGTGACTATAAAATAAAAGCACCAACAAAAAGATAATAAAGTCAACATGCTAGTACAGTAAAATTATATACATAAAATGTGCAGAAAGTTATTTAATGCAAATAATTAATCATTTTTATTAAAACCATAACATGTGTAGAAAGTTATTTAATGCAATAATTTACTTAATCTTTTTCATTAAAACCATGCCTTTGTAAAAATAAAATAGTGGGATAAACACAGTGGCATAGCAAACTAATCTTCCATCTGTAGCTCCAGCATCACATATGGGCACTGATTTGAGTCCCCACTGCTCCACAATCAATCCAGCTCCCTTCTTACAGCCTGGAAGACAGCCTAGAATGGTTCAGGTCCTTGGGCCCCTGCACCCATGTGGGAGACCTGGAGGAAGCTCCTGGCCCCAGGTTTTAGATCATCTGCAGCCCTTGCAGCCACCTGGAGAGCGAATCACTAGATGGCAGACCTCTCGCTATTTATTCTATCTCTCTGCAAAAACTTGCCTTTCAACTAAACATAAATAAATCTTTTTAAAAATAAAATAAAAATAGAAACACATATGAAACAATTCCTCAATTAGAATCTAGAATAGGTGCTACTGATAATGTAAATCCTTCAAGTTTACTTTTTAAGATCTCCTTTGCTATTACTGATCATTTCATATTCTTATTTTTAACTTATTATTTATATATTTCAAAAGGAGCAAGTGAGAGAAAGAAAAAGAGAAAGAAAGAGACTCTCTTATCTGCTAGCTCATTTCCCAAATGCAGTCAGGGCTGGGGCCAGGTTGAAACCAGGAGCCAGGAACTCAAACAATGTCTCTATCCCATTTGGGAGCAGTGGCTCAATCACTTGAGTCACCCTGCCACATGTGCATTAGCAGGAAGCTGGAACTGGGAACGGAGGACACACTCGAACCAGGCACTCCAAAGTGGGATGCAGTTCTAACAACTGGCAGCTTAATCGTCAGGTCAAGCTAAAACCATTCTTAAGTGAAAAAAAATTTTAGGTATTCTCCAAGCAAAGTTAATATCTATATGCTGTACATTACTTTTTCTCATCCCTATTTTAAAACTAAAGTATGGCCTTTTGCATATGCAATTTCCCAATACCAAAAAGAAATCTTGTATCTCTCACATGCATTTTCTTCAAAATAAGGAATCCTATATTTTTTATTCCTTTTCTTTTTGAGGCAAGTCTTTTACGCAAAAGCAGCTACAGTATAGTTGTAAATATAACTATTAGCTAAAGCATTATTATGCTACAAATTACATTATGATAGTTTTTTTTTAATTAGCATCAGTGAGGCTGGCAACAAACTGCACCATAACTTAAAGTCTCCAGCTACAAAGTATTTTGCTATTTTAAAGCAACTTTAAACAAACAAAAAAAACCCACTTGAGAATTCCTACATTAGTATCTAGAAAAAAAAATCGATACTATTTTTTCCTCATGGACAATGGATCTTTGATGCAATTACTGATAACACTGAAAAAAACTGACTTGCACATATAGTTAAAAAAAAAAGTAGTTCAAAAAGTTCTTAGGAAATTGAACTAAAAGATGTTTATTTGGGGGCAAAAAAATTAACACATGCAGGTTTTATTAATACAAATTTTCCATGAGCTTCTTCCATGAAAAGACCTCTCATAGGTACAGAAAGTTGGTAACTATCTTCTTTAATGGACCATGATCACTCCCACTTAAATCTGATAGGACAACAGAGAAGAAGAAAGAGCCAATTGTAATCTTAGAAGACTTTTAATCTTAGATCTGATTTCAGAATATAGGACCAATATTGGTATTCATCAACAAAACATATGTAATGACAAGAAAAATAAGCTAGCCAACCTTGACATTAAGCAATCCTTTTATGGGAGCACTCTAAAATGACCACAGCTAAGAACTTTCTTAAATTACCACAATGGAACAAAGACAGAGGCCATGTTTTCAGTATTCTGAATTGAAACGTAAGACACTCTTGGGTTGAACAGTTTAGATAAAGTCTAGACTATGCATGAAAATACCCTTTTAAAACACTATTGCAAAGGAAAAATTCAATGAGAAACTAATCAAAAAACCTATTCTCGTGATGACACCCAGTGGTAGAAGGAACATCAGAAATTTTTACACTTGAGGAAAACATTAAAGAGCATAAATACTGCAAATTCTAAATGTTTTGCACTGGTATCCATATGACTGAGTCCCAAAACTGCCACTTCAGATCCAACTCCCTATTAATGCACTTGGGAAAGCAGTAATGACGGCCCAGGTCCTTGGGCCCCTGCATCCACGTGGGAGACTCACAAGAGGCTCCTGGCTTCTGGTTTCATAACGACCTAGCTTCGGCCACTGCAGTCATTTGGGGAAGGATCCAGCAGATGGAAAACTTTTCTGTCCCTCCCTCTCTCTGTAACTCTACCTTTCAAGTAAATGAATGAGTCTTAAAGAAAAAAGAGTAAATAAATGCTTTACCAAAAGTCATGATTAACATAGGTAGGTTCTTAAAATTGAGCTGCTAACATGAAATAAATACCTTTTCATTATATCATTATAACTTGTAGCTGTAATTAGGAAAATACAGACCACATTATTTTCTTTAATAACTCCTAATAAAAACAACAAGAGGAAGAACTTACTGCAACAATCATAATTGCATTATCCAAAAAGCCAAACCCTATGAAAGGTATCGCATTGTGGATGAATACTGCAAAACATCAAAAACAGAGAGATACATTTAAAGATTTCTATAACCTTACAATGACAAATGCACAACATATGATTAAAGTCTCCCAAATATTTGATGATCCTCACATTCCACTGTACAACAAATCCCACTATCCACTGAAACCTTCCTAATTCTAAGTTTATAAGGTAGACACTATACTGAGAAAACAAAAAATACGTAATTTAATATCTAAAAATAATTGTTAGGCTTTTACATTTTCTTACTAGCAATTCACAGGGAAGTCTTTAAAAGCTCACGGAAATACATACCATAAAAATTATGTATGGATTTCAAAATATTTTTGTGCCAAAATATTCTATTTTAATTCCATATTTCATGAATTTCTGAAGTATCCTCATATGTACAGTTACAGCAGGATAAATCAATAAAATGTAATATTACACTTTACATTATTACTACTTACATCATCTGTTCATCTGTCTAAAAATAGATATCATAAAATTGATCTCTATACTAGAAATAAAGACAAATGCCTTGAATCAAATTTCAGCGATGATGTTTGATCGCTAGCACATATTTTCATTTTTAAGGATATATGTTTTAGGGTCTGGCACAGTAGCCTAGCGGCTAGAGTCCTCGCCTTGCACATGCCAGGATCCCATATGGGTGCCAGTTCTAATCCCGGCAGCCCTGCTTCCCATCCAGCTCCCTGCTTGTGGCCTGGGAAAGCAGTCTAGGACAGCCCAAAGCCTTGGAACCCTGCATCCACGTGGAAGACCCGGAAGAGGCTCCTGGCTCCTGCTTTTGGATTGGCTCAGCTCCAGCTGTTGCAACCACTTGGGAAAGTGAATCAGTGGATGGAAGATCTTTCTCTCTGTCTCTCCTCTCTGTATATCTGACTTTCCAATAAAAGTAAATAAATCTTTTAAAAATATATATGTTTTTAAAAAGTTATTACATCCCATTCATTTCAGAATCTATGTATGATCTTCTGTGCTTCTCATAAGTACCCCTAAATGCAAACCATAAATAAAATATGGTTTTAATCAACATGTAACTTGTCCTTTCCTAACAAAGGCACAACTTAATTTATTCTTCTGGTATATAATCTGAATAACCAGAGACACTAGGAAGAATCAACACCTAAATATCTTTATACATGTTTACATTCATATTCAATTTTCTTCATATTTGAAATTTCAGCATATTGTACCATGCCAAAGGCAACAGTAGATGTTCAGTCAATATTAGCTAATTAAACTGAGGACGGCTACCTAGTAAGGAACAGAATTCCACATTAAGATCATTGAAGGTAGTTCATGAAACAGATTAAAACCTGAGAAAAGGTAAAATAAAAAAAAGGCTTCATTCTGATTACAAAGATTGCCAAGATACAGTCAACCCCAGGTCAATCGAAAACTGTTTTTCAGTTAGCATCAAACTCCGAGTTTCCTTCTACATCCAATTAGCTGTGTGTTCAGTGCTTCTTTCTTTAAAATACAACCAAGAAGTACTGGTATACTGAGATCTGCACCAATCAAGAAAGGATAATAAGCAACAAATTAAGGAAAAAAATATTTCTACCACCAACCACTATAATTAATAAGATCAAGAGGAAACACAATATACAATATGTGAATACATGCTATCATGAACAACAGTATAATTCTGAAATACGAAATAAGATAGCATAAAATAAATTACTTTAGATTTCTGTTATTGAATAATATCTAAGATCAACCAAGATCAAACCTTTATGTAATTACCTGGTAAAGAGACACATTTATATTTATTTGCTTGGAGGCAGAAGGTGTTCGGGTGATTTTATTTAACATATAAAGCAATTGCTTTTTCTTTTTACCCTATAGCTCTGGTTAAAATCCCAGTATAACTTACACTTTTTCTATGACATATAAACAAACAAATTAATTAATTAATAATATCTAAGATCAAGAGCAACATTTTAATTACAAAGACTACTTTAAAAGCTATTAAAGATAAAATATCAAATAACACATTAATAAAAAGGAATTTTTTCAAGGAGTTTAGTCTTGTTCTTTGATTTTCTACTTCAGGTTCTTAACTACTGAACATTCAAAAATTTTTATAATAAGCAGCTTCCAAAACATATAGGCAGGTACATGTATGCACACACACACATACATATATATATATGATCTATATGATATAATTTCCAAGATGCAATGAATATTTGGAAGGCCAAGAAAGTACACTGTAAAAAAAGAAAGAGTATATTATGTTAAAATTTCTAAAATTCACTAAATAAAATACTTGCAGTGATGAGAAATCTACATAAGTATATATAACTAAACTGCCTCATCTCTAAAAACTGATCAGTAACAAATTCCTTAAAATTAGGTATCCACCGAATTAAAATTTAAGCACTGTTGCGCCAGCAAAACTTCACCATAAAACCAAGGCATCACACCACTCTGAACTAGAAGACACAGTATGTCTCTATGCTTCCATTGAAATAAATGTCTTACATATCCAAATGTGTTCTAATCCAATGAAAAATTACTTTTTCAGAAAGTTAATATATACAGGGTACTCCACTGGGAGTGTGAGCATATAGAAAATTAAGACGTATTTCTCGACCTTCAAGAAGTACAAGTATGGTAATACTGACAAAAAGAAAAGTTAATGTCAGTGTGACTTACCAAAACTGATAATTACATTATATGGTGCTATGGATACAGACTGTATGAATCTACACTGATGGGAATCAAGAAAGAGGATCTGCAAAGTCTTCAATGTTAAATTGCATTTGAGGAAAGTCAGGAATTTCTAACACAGATTACATTGTATCTGTGAGAGAAATAAAAGTTTGCTCTTAATACATTTTTTTCTGCAGCATGTAAAAATATACTAATTTATGATCTTCAACATCCTTTGGGAAACACTATTCCATAGCTCAGCAGTTGTTAGGAAATGACATTCAACATTTAGCTTACATTTACTACCTACTTAAATTTACTCAATCACTGAATAATTTTCTTCTGTCATCTTCCTAAGCCCCCAAACTGTACTTTCCCCACCAGAGAAAAGTTCTACTTAGCCTCGAACCTAGCACTTTAGTGCTATCAATGAAGGATGCAGTTATTTCAAGCCCAAAAGAAATATACATAAGTTTAATAATTATAGAACCATTACCATATCTCAGTTGTCCTGGGGTAGGTGGTTGAGCTTCCAATTTTTCTAAAAAGGAATTTAAAAAGGCAAATGGGGGAAAGATTAGTTACTACAGCATATTTTATAACAACACAGAAAATAGCATATTCATAAAGTGGAAGAGTAACAGAATTTATTTAGTAAATTAGGTCAACTAACCAAAGTTATCCATTCCAAAATATTCATACGGATTAAATTACAAGGCTATCAAACAAAACAGCTTTAGTTACAAGCCTACAATGGATCATGTAATCCTGGGTAACCATGCAATTTTTGTTTTGTTTTGTTTTGTTTCTCAAGTCCTTGTATATATATAATGAGCTTACTTGCATTTGTTTCAGTAGAAAAACACTTCAGCAATATAGCTACTCTCCTAAACATTTTTATTTTATTTGAAAATCAGAGTTTAAAAAAATTACAGAAAGAGAAAGACAGAAAGTGGGGGACCTCCCATCAGTTGGTACACCCCACAACAGCTGCAGCTGCCAGGGCTGAGTCAGGTGGAAGCGTGGAGGCAGCAGCTTCAGCCAGCACTCTGACATACAAGATGGGCGCCAGAGCACTTGGGTCATCTTCCACTGCTTTTCCCACGCCGCAAGCAGGGAACTGGATCAGAAATGGAGAAGCCTGGGCACGAACAGGACTGAGGTGGCAAAGCTGCGAAAGCCACCACCTGTGATACCAGCACCCCAAGTGGACACTGGTTTAGGTTTCATCTTCTCGAGTTCATCTCCAGCTCACTGCTAGTGGCTTGGGAAAAGCAGCAGAAGATGCCCATGGTTCTGGACCCCTACCAGCCACAGGAGAGATCCCTGTGAAATCCCCATGGACACTGCAGCCATCTGGAAAGTGAACCAGCATGTAGATCTCGCCTCTCTAACTCTGACTTTCAAATAAATAAAGAAATATTTTTAAAACAATGTTAATCCTAGATAATTAAACAAATATACATACAATTATTGATACTGAGGAAAAAGGATATTCAAATACACATAGATATCCTTAAAATTAGGAAAATATTTTTAACCTATTACAACAATTATTTCTCTGGTGTGTGTTCTGTTCCCTCATTAATCCCATTTGATAACATACTGAATATTTGATTTTTGAAACCTATACTGCATAATACAATATTCTACACAATAAAATAAGCAAAAACATTAGAGTGTTATTCAAAAATCACAATAACAATATACTATTCATAATACACGTCATGCACATACAAAATGTTTCTAAGTATAAACCAAAGTGTTTTTAAAAACTAATAAATATTATACGAAGTAATATACTAGTCTCAATAACAATTGTACATTTGTAAAAGTACTAAACATTGGATTCGAAGTTAGAAAATTTTATCTCTATGCTCAAATGCATAGATAGATCACTCCATTCTAAACATTTAGTATAACTCAAATGTCCAAAGAAACATCTTTAAAAAGGACATACATTCTTTGGAACATTCAGTTATAACTTTTGAAAAAATAAGAACAAAATTTAGTTTAGAAAGAAAAAGGTAAGTAAATCCCCAGTTACAATCTATACAAAAACATAATGTGGTCCATATTTATTTTACTAATAAAGCACATAGTGACATAATGGTTTTACAATAAAAAACCCACTAAAAACAGTTCAACCAATTATATTAGGCAGAAAGTTCTAAGAAGTTTTGTTTTCCATTATGAGAAGAGCTAAGTAATAAGACATACTAACTTTGTAGGATTTCACATTTTACTAAGATACATTCTCCAGGGGTCAGCACTATGGTGTAGCGGGTTAAGCCTCTGTCTATGATGCCCGCATCCCACGTGGGTGCTGGCTCAAGTCTCAGCTGCTCTGTTTCCAATACAGCTCCTGCTAATGTGCCTGAGAAAGCAGTAAAAGATGGTTCAAGTCCTTGGGCTCTTGCACCCACATGGAAGACCCAGAAGCTCCGGCTGTTATAGCTACTTGGGGAGTGATCCAGTGGATGAAAGCTACCTCTTTTGTTCTCTCACTCTTTCTGCAAAGTCTGCCTTTCAAATAAATAAATCTTTAAAAAATAAATATCCTCCATTATTTCACTACCACGAATACCTCAAAATCTATTTTAAAAGCATGCAAATGATTTTCCTAATGTTTACCTAATAGGTAAGATACCACAGTAATCTAGAGTTTTCTGGAGAAGTGAACATGCAAATTAGTTACATACCAGAACTACTTAGCTGTGTTATTCTCACCATCACCAGAGTTCTGACACTATGAGAAGTTCTTGTTAGGTGACTGGAACATGCTGAGCCACCTAAAAATTCAACAAGCAGGACCTTCCCAATAGAACGAGAGTACTGACAGGCCTTGCTTTAATATCTTCAAATTTCCTACACATTAAGCATAATACTGAAAATATAGCATAGCTCCTAAGAAAGTTTAGAGGCAAATGAATAATGTGTAGTGGTAAAGAGCAGAAAAATCAAATACTATAATTAGTGTTAGTATTCTTTTCTTTCTATTATGCACAAGGTTTAAAAATTAAAAGTAATGAAAAATGTTAGGAGAAAGAAATTGAGATATAGCAGGGAAGAAAACTCCTGGCACAAAGATGGATGTGAAATCCAAACATGATTCTCTCTTGGTCACACAGAACCTAAGGAGTATAGAGGAACCAGAAAGGGAACATTTCTTACAAAGGGAATATTTTATGGGTAACTATCCAGAAAATGTGTAAAATCATACATTGATCATTTGAGGCTTCTAACTCTAGAAGCCTTTTTTTAATTACATTTTTATTACACTCATTGAATCTTTTTTTTATTACATTCACTGAATCAAAATATATGTGAGAAATTGGAACAACAAAAAAAGCTATACAATTACACAACAGAAACTGAAACTAAGTTCTAGCAATCTGGTGAGATTTTAAAATGTAACTGCTGCTAAGACAACTCTCCTGAAACAAAAGATTGATTTCTCCCATATAAATATTTCTACCCTGACTTTAATTTTTTTCTTTTGACATATGGTAAATTATCTATACTTACATTGCACATATATTCTAATGTTTTCTTAAGTAGACCTTGGGGTAAAATAAACCAGTACATTCAATTACTTATGCATGCCTATGTATTATAGAATACTTCAAGGAAGTGCTGGGGGGGAATTAAAGTAGAAGATGTTTATTTTGTTGCAAGGCATTTTTGAGACTCACGTACTGCAGTTCCACAGTACATATTTCCATGAACTTTTAAAAAAATCTTTCATACTTTTTTCCAATCTTTTTGGATAGTTTTAAATCATGAAATAACTGAAGATTATACAATCCTATACCACATTTGTTAATATTTTTAATCTTAAATTCTGGTTCTATGTCTGATAATGATTAAGTAATCACTTATCAGACCAGTTCTCTTAAAAAGAACTGGAAACAAAAACACAATAAGGGGATGTGGTTGTGGCACAGCAGGTAATGCTGCTGCCAGTATCATATACAGGCGCTGGTTTGTGTCCTGGCTGCTGTACTTCTGATCCAGCTTCATTCTAATGGACTTAGAAAAGCAGCAGAAAATGACCCAAGTGTTTGGACTTCTGCACCACCATAGAGATCTAAATGAAGCCCCTGGCTCCTGGCTTCAATCTAACCCAGACTAGGATGCTGCAACCATTTGGGAAATGAACCAGCAGATGGAAAATGTCCTTGCCCCTCCCTCTTCCTCTTCTCTTGGGATGGAGGAGTAGGCCTGGTGCAGAGGGTTAACAGGCTAATCCTCCATCTGTAGTGCCAGCATCCCATTTAGGGATTGGTTCTAGTCCCACTGCCCCACTTTCCAACCAGCTCCCTGCCTACAGCCTGAAAGAGCAACAGAGGATGGTTCAGCTCCTTGCGTCCCTGCAAGAACATGAGAAACCTGGAGGAGGGTCCTGGCTCCAGGCTCCTGGCTCTGGATCCTCTCAGCTCTGGCTATTGCCACCATTTGGGAAGTGAACTAGTGAAAGGAAGAGCTTTCTCTCCCTCTGTCTCATCTCTGTAAATCTACCTCTCACGTAAAAATGAATAATTCTAAAAAATAAATCTTCATAAAAAAGAATATCTGTTTAAAACATAACAAATATCTTGAAAAAGTCTGAAAAACATTTGATTAAGCTAAAATAATGCAGAAAAGAGTAGAGGAACAAAAACAGGGACAAACTAAAACCATATAATAAAATTGTAACTCTATAACCACTCATACCAACAATTCTAATGAAACCAAAAAGAAACAATGGAGGAAACTGGCAAAGTTAATTCTTTGAAAAAGATCAACAAAATCAATAAACTCCTAGTTACACTGATCATGAGAGAGAGTACTAATTACTAACATCAAGAATGAATATGAGGACACAAACTACAGATGCTCAAATAATAAGCAGGCTTTTAAATACTATGAATAATTTTATGCCAACCAATTCAATAGCTTACATAAAATGGACAAATTCCTTAAAAGATGCAACTGACCAAAACTGCTATAAGATTAAGCAAACAACAACCAAAAAAACCAGCTTTAACTAAATTGAATTTGTCAAATGCAATTATAAAAGTGGGCACACACACACACACACACACACACGAACCCTCCAAGACCAGATATTTTCACTGGTAGATTTTATCAAACTAGTTGAAGAAAACATCATTCTTATACAAGCTCATAAGCAAAAATAGATGAGAAAATACTTCCCAACTCATATTATCAGAATAGAATAATAGAATACTAAAAAAAACTCAATCAGCAAAGATAAAACTGCCAAACAATATCTTTCATGAAGCAGCACGAAAATCCTTAATTAACAATTTTTTTCTTTCCCAAAGTTTGTTTATTCAAAAAAAAAAAAATTGGCAAAAACAACTAGCATCCAATCGTCCTAACATTTTGCCCTTTCTTAGTTCTTCTTAAAGATGCTGCTCTTTATAGAACCTCATTTGGAAAAAATATAGGGTAGAAAAAACTGTTATTTCACCATATGATGAAGGGGTTACTACTTAACTAACCCCTACTAACAGACATTCAAATTACTTTTCATATTTATAATAGCATTTATATCCAAGTTTTTTGTTTTCCTCTGAAAGTTCCTAGAGTAGATTCCTATGCATGGAACTTTTGAAACAAAGATAGTTTTTTAAGAATTTTATTTGATTCTGCAAAATCTTTCAGTGAAAGTTTGCCAAATTACCCCATTTCGTTGTATTTTTTTTAGTGCTCCATCGTATGACAACTATTTTCCAGTTTTCATAATGTAGGAGAATCGTCACTGAAACAAGCTTTGAAAGAGATTTTCAGGTCCTAAACTGCCAACTGACAAGATTCCAAAATAAAACAGAGGCAGTATGGCAGTGAGGTTTGTCAGAGGATTTGATCTTCAGTCCAATAGTAGCAAGGTTCTAGATTTTTTTTTTTAAGGATCAGCTTTGCCTGATATATTTCTTCTTAAACAAGTTAGTCTATGAAGAGATACATACACCTTAAACTGAAAATCAGAAGAGTTAATAAAAGAAATTTAGGTAGAACAGCTATCTATATTTTAGTCTCCATTATAAAAGTACAAAGCTTGTTTATAGCATTTGGTGATGTTGGGACACCTTACTAGGTCAAACAACTTTCAGTGAATTCTATTACATTACTTAATAGAAGCTATAATTTGTATGGTTCATTGTGGAACAGTGCATGAAATTTAACTATACAAGGTATAAAATCAAACGATGAAAATTTAAAAACAAAAATAGAAGTCTTATTTCCTAGTATAGTTATCATCATGCTTTCACAATAATGATAATTCTAACTATGATAACTTCTTTAGTCTAAGGCTATGAATGTACCTCTATACACAATCACAGATCAAGCAGAGTTCTGAATCATTCATAATGAACTTAGTAAGAATAAAACTAAAGCAACTTCACCCTGAGATGACGTAAGAGGCAGCTGAATGTACACACTGTTCTTTTATTACGAAGAACTCAAAACTTTTCAATTACCTAGTTTCCGACTTTTTGATTACCCAATGTTTATTCCAGCTCAACTCATCATCCTCTCCAAGAAAGTGCAGGAAATACACTTAGCAGCACAAATCACATTTCAGACTAATACAAAATTAATGAAAAGTACAGAGAAAAAGCTGGTGGGTCTAATCAACAACTTGAGGACCAACGGTCTCAGTTACTCATATATCTGAACATTTTGAATAACTACTTACTCTTCAAACAGATATGGTAGATTGTACAATGCATAACACATTAAAGAATACAACTTAAATTACAACTCATGCTGCATGCAAAATAATTTAAGGAGTCCTACCTAATGCCTCAAAGCCTGACAGATACCAAAAGGAGTTAATGAAGACACAGCAATATTTTAAAAAGAAACAAATTACTGTGGTCAAATATTACACTCACAGAAACTGATACTCAAATGTGGAAAATGATCATTTTTAGAAATGATTTGAGGAGTGCACCAACGGATAAAAGATTATCACTGTCTCTCCTCGTTGTAACTCTTGAAATAAATACTTTTTTTTAAATCTTGACCTTAACATAAACTTACTGAAGGCTTTCAAACTATTTAATATGTATGTATTATGTGTTATGTATGTATATTTAAGGATTTATTTTTACATGAAAGTCAGAGTTACATAAACAGAAGGAGAGACAGATCTTCCATCTGTTGGTTTACTCCCCGAATGGCTGCAAAGGCCAGGAATGAGCTGGTCCAAAGCAGGAGGAGCCAGGAGCTTCCTTCGGGTCTCTCACGCGGGAGCAGGGTTCCATGGCCTTTGTGTCATCTTCTGCTGTTTTCTTTGATCATAGGCAGGCAGGTGGATAGAAAGTCGAGCAGCCTGCAGTAGAACCAGTGCTCATATAGAATGTTGGCACCATGGGCAAAGGATTAACACGCTACACGGCCTCATGGGCCCCAAGACTATGTTTCTAAAACACTGATTATTTTCCAAAATTCTGCTACTTAATATGGTTTTTCTGTGCAACATTCAAAAATTTTCCTGGATACAGTTCTCTTTTTTTTTCCCTCATTCATCCTCAAAAAAAATTCATAGCATCTGTTGCTTATTATCTTTCAGTTAAGTCAGCATGCAGTTACTACTGCGTCACATACACAAAGTGCAGGATTAGAGATTAGAAATAAACACTCTAGAGAAAGCCAAAACCTCAAATGAAAAAAAAAAAAGTAAGAAGCATTGTCTCAAACAAGCAAGAAGTTCTGCCCAACAGAAGCTTTGTCACTTATGATCAGCATCTAACAATCAACACCTTGGGATTATACTATACCAAAACTATCAGGGGTCTCTGCCGATGATATTTCCTCCGCATGTTTCACAATAACAATCTCAGGTTTGGGATATCTGCATGCTAAAAACATTTCAAAATCAAAATATATTCAAGCAACAAAGTAAAATAGGCATAAGTAAAAGTGTGTATGAAGTTTTGAAGTACCACCTGCCTGACACTAAGTTAGGCAGTCCTTGCCTTATACAGTAGTGTGGGCTGTAAAACTAAAAAGACAAGCTTAAACAGCACAAAGTCACCTTCATAACAAATGGGAGAAAATGAAAAAATGTTCAATGTCCTTTAAATTTTTTTTTTTTGAAACAAGAGAGATTTATTGTTAAATATCCAATCAATAGTGTTCACAGTAACCAATGATGCATTTAACTTCATTTCATGGCATTCAATTTCCAAAGGAATCCAATAAACAGTGAATCAACCTTACCTTTTTTTTAATACATTTTATTATTCTTATTATTATTTTATAGTACAGTTTCATATTCCCTTATCCCCTACCCAGTTCCCTCCCCCCCAGTTCCTCTATATCATTACTAACATATAGTTCTTCATACTCAGTCATATGTCCATCATTGCGGGCCTGGACAATGGCAGAGAGTCCAGAATCCTATTGTCAAGATATAGTAAACAGTTTCATTGTAAGTCCATCTTTGTCTGAAAGCAGAAATGCATACCAC
Organism: Ochotona princeps; assembly: GCF_030435755.1. Taxonomy (NCBI): domain Eukaryota; kingdom Metazoa; phylum Chordata; class Mammalia; order Lagomorpha; family Ochotonidae; genus Ochotona; species Ochotona princeps. The sequence goes on along the minus strand of NC_080840.1, from coordinate 13,809,843 downwards.
ACTACATCTTCACATCTGAATGTTAGTCTCCATTTCACAGCTACTGTACATCCCCTTAAATGAAAAGTCATGTTTGAAAATCAACAATAGAAAGAAAAGAGGAAATTTACAATGCCATGAAGTTAAATGACATGTTACTAGATATGACAGTCTCCATTACACAACTACTGTACATCCCCTTAAATGAAAAGTCATGATACTAAATCAACAAATAGAAATTTACAATGCCTGAAGTTAAATGACATGTTACTAGATATGACAGTCTCCATTACACAGCTACTATACATCCCCTTAAATGAAGAGTCACAAAACAAAATCAACATCTGGGAGAAAAAAAGAAATTAACAACACCAAGAAGTTAAATAAATAACATGCTATTAAATGACTAATGTGTAGCTGAAGAAATGAAAATCAAGAACCTTCTTGAAGAAAATGATGCTACCGTATGATATACAAGTCATTGAACGATTTAATCAGAAGGAAGTGTTTTGAAGAGATGAAACTAACAGAATAACAAAACCCATGTGATATACTTTCCGCTAATCTTTGTTGAAGTGTGTCTCCTCCAGACAATAAGCAGATGGGTTTTGTTTTTTAATCAAGTGTACTACTCTATGATGTTTGATTAAGCTTAAGCCATTTACATTCAGAGTTTAATATACATGGGTGTTACGTTGGTCCTGTCATTTTAGCAATGGGTTGTTCATTGGTTTAGTCTTCTGTTGTCATTTTACTGGGATGTTCTTCCCGTTTGCCTTTGGTTTTGGTAGGTGCTATTCCTCTTCTCTGCCAAGAGAGCATCTTGAAGTATCATTTGTAGGACAGGTTTGGAAGAGGCAAATTCTTTTAGCTTTTCTTTTTTTTTTTTTTTTTATTAATTATTTTGCATTATGTGACAGTTTCATAGGCTCTGGGAATCCCCCACCCCTCCCCCCTGGTGGATTCCTCCACCTTGATGCAGTATTACAGTTCAAATTCAATCAAGATTCTTTCCTTTTAGCTTTTCTTTACTGTGGAAGAATTTTATTTCATTTTCAGACAAAAGAAAGCTTTGCTGGATATGTTATCCTGGGCCGAAATTTTTTTTCTTTTAGAATCTGGAATATGTCCCTCCATTCTCTTCTTGCCTGTAGAGTTTCCTGTGAGAGATCTCCTGTAAGCTTAATTGGCTTTCCTTTATATGTCAATTGATTTTTTTCACGTGCACATTTAAGGATCTTTTCCTTATGTTCGATTGAAGAGAGCTTGATGATCATATGTCGTGGTGAAGATCGCTTTTGGTCAAGCCTGTTGGGAGTTCTGTGCCCCTCCTGGAACTTGTTTCCCAATTCTTTCTCCAGATTAGGGAAATTTTCCTTTATTATTTCATTAAATATATTTGCAAACTCAGCTTCTCTTTCTGCACCTTCTGGGACTCCCATAACTCTTATATTTGGCCTCTTAATAGTGTCTTTCAATTCTTGAATACTTTTTTTTGGCCTGATCCAGCTCTGCTTCCAGCTTTTTGTTTGCTTCCCCCTGGTGACAGGAAATAACTTCTAATTCTGAGATTCTTTCTTCTGCTTGCTTCATTCTATTTTGGAGACTCTCCACTGTACTCTTAATTTGCTCTACTGTGTTCTTAATTTCTGATATACCAGCCTTGATTTGCTTTATTGCTTCCTTAAATTCTTTGAACTCTTGCATGAGCTTCTCATTGTTGATCAGAATCTTTAAAATGAGTCTTATGGATTTTGTGTGCCCCATTTTCTCGATGTCTTCCTCAGTTAACTCTGAGATTGGCATAGGGTTTTGCTCCCTTGCAGGAGAGTTTTCGGCAATATTCATTGTGCCTTTGTCTCTTCTTTTGCTCTTGATCATTGTACTTCTGGTTAGCAGAGTCTTCTCCTTGCGGTAGGTTTCAAAAGCTGTGTCACCCACAGGGCTACAATGCAATTTTACTTATTGCGGTTGGTACACAACTTTTCTTGCAGCCACTTGTGCCACAACCTCCAGCAAGTTCCAGGTCTGGGTTCTTATGTCAGATTTCCACTGTGGTCTCCACAGCCCCAGCTCCTGGCTCACCACTCACCTCCTTCTGTGATACCGTGCTGAGGCTGCACCATTGTCTCTGCAACCTTTCTCCCACTTCCAGTTGGAGCAGGTCCCAGGATTAGGGAGATACCAGGTGCCCTATATAGTTAGGTTGGTGGCGCTAATCTTGTTGGAACCTGTTGGACATTAGGTCTGAGTGCCACACGGACCTATTTTGACCAGTATGATGCCACAGTCGGTATTATTTTCCTGCGGGACCAGTGCAATCTGCTGACGTCAGCGAGTTCTCGCAAGATCAGCACATGCGCAGTTCACTGTTGTCCCCTGCAGTCCCAAAGCTATTGCCACAGTGCCCAAAATGGCGCCTGCCTTACAACCACTAAGGTTCTTGATTTGCTGGCTGTCAGATCCTGCCCTGAGTGGAACCCATAGAATGCCACATAGTTGCAGTTCACCCAGACAGAAATGAGATCACTCCCAGGTCAGCGCATGCTCAGTCCTCTCCCTCGCCCTTTCCTCCTTACGCAAAATGGCGGCCAATTCAGCTCTAGGGGGCTGACTGGACTGTGAAATCCACTCTGTTCTCGCACTGCCCGTCTGAGATCTGTCACTCTGTCTCTGCTCCCGGTCAAATCAAACGGACCAGCAGAACGGACAGTTCTTTGTCTGGGTTCACCACCAGAGCTCCCAGTGAAAGTCCCTTCCCACCTGGTTGCTGGTGGAGTTCTGGCTGCCAGTGGAGTTCAGATCACCGTGCTGGAATATCAGTCTCTGCAACACCACACCGTTGTGTCCGCTGCTTTCCTGTGTCTGTCAGTCTCCAGGTACCCCTCTGCTGTTGTTCTGTCCTTTCCTATTTCCTGAAATATGTCCTCTCTGCTTCATCCTGGTTAAATGTTTTTCCGTCTGTATAAACGTGTCCTTACCCTATTCCGCCATCTTGATTCTCCCTTTAAGTTTTTTTTGTCAAAATACTATCTCTTAGCAGCAGGTATAAATATAAAGGGAAATTCTGAAAACAAAATAGAAACACTGATACAGTGTTTTATTTCCTTTAAGAAACTTAACAAAAGTAGCTAAAGCAGTTTTGTCTTCATTTCATATAACTTTACAGTTAAAACATGGAGCAAGCACCTTTCCCATGTCTCGGTGAATTATCAGACTCCTTTGTTAGTCTGGATTATCTTCTATTCTTTGCATTTTCAATGTTATGCAATATCTGAGAGTTCCTTTAGCAAGAAGAGTGCCTGGGTCACTTCCTCTGGAATATCACCTTTGCATCAACAGACCACTTTCCCCATTTCGTCCACAGGTCTGTCTTTCCTGAGCACTCAAGTCTGCCGGAGTCTCCATGGCAGCTCCACCATAGTGTCAACCTTCTGTCAGTCAGTTACTTCTTCTTATTCCATTCACTTTTTACTGGAATTTCACTACAATAGTATAATTTTTCATTTTTTCATTGCACTTTCATTTTTAAAAAAGATTTATTCTGGACCCAGTGGCTAAAGTCCAGAATCTCAAATGGGCACCGATTCATATTCCGGCTGCTCTACTTCCCATCCAGCTCCCTGCCTGTGCCATGGGAAAGCAGCGGAGAGTGGCCTGAAGTCTTGGAATCCTCCCACGTGGGAGACCCAGAAGAAGCTCCTGGCTGCTGGACTCAGATCTGTTCAACTCTGGACATTGTGGCTACTTGGGGAGTGAACCAGTAGATAGATTTTCTCTTTCCCTCTCTCCTTTTCTCTGTAAGTCTGCCTTTCAGACAGAGGGAGAAAGAGAATCTTCTATTTGCTGGTTCATTCCCCAAACGGCCTCAATGGCCAGAGCTGAGTTGATTCAGAACCAGGAGCTTCTTGCAGGTCTCCCACGAGGGTTCAGGTGCCCAAGGACTCAAGCCATCCTCCAGAGCTTTCCCCAGCAGGTAGCTGGATAACTGATACACCACTCCCAGTGATGTCACTTGAGTGTACAACATAACAATCCATCTCTGACTTGAGTTACAGATTGACTTTTTGTATCAAGATAGCACTACTTTATTTTTTAACACTATAAAAACTTCAACCACATTTTCTATCAGTTTAGATAACAAAAACTGAGAAAAATAACATTACAAATGTTAGCATGAGCAGCACAGCTTTGAAAGGAAGGTAAAACAATGACTCTTCTTGAAGAGTTATTGCAGGGGTGTTGTAGGGCAGGAGTCTCAGGAAAGAAGCTTTTCTCAGTCACTTAGAGGCTTCCAGAGAGTCTCTCCTTGTGTTTGATAGGGAGAAATAAAACAAGATTAGAAGCACACTGCTGCTAAGGCGACTTCCAAGGCCTCTTGTCATGGTTAAGTAACAGTATGGGAGTTTCCTTTTCTGGACCCCAAGAATACCACCAAACTGTGGTCACTAAATCAGCCTATAAATACTACATAATCAAATGTGCATACTGGATTCTTCCCTTGGTTTTCCCAAGAATCTGAGAAAATTTACATTTCCTGATTCAGTAGTTAAAAGGACACATTCAGTATGTAAACAAGAGAGGATGAACAAAGATGTGAGTCCCTTACAGCCTGAAAGGTATCTGTCAGATTCCACCAATGACCATAATTCCTCCATATAACACATGACTGATACACTGATTCACAGCAGTAACAACAGTAATGTTCCCCTAGCTCATAGGCACTTTAATTCAAAAAATGCAATTTCAAATCTCTTATTTGATTTCTACCAAAATTTTAATGAAACTTCAGAGAAATAAAACAAAAGATGGCTTGTAACTTGTCCAAACACAAATTAGACTTTGCACATTGATTTGTATATTTGGTGGTCAGTGGAAATGTAAATTTTGATAAGTTCTTATCACGGGAGACCTTACCTGCTAAATGGCCTGCACATTTCCTATAGAATGGTGCTAAAAAGTAGGGTGTAATTTATTCATCTATGGAAATGATGCTTGGGGTGATGTGGTGACCTAGAAGCTAAAGCCACCACCTGCAACAGTGGCATCCCATCTGCACACCATTCATGTTCTGGCTGCTCCATTTCCAGTCTAGCTCCCTGCTAAGAAGATGGTCCAGGAGATCCAGATGATGCTCCTGGCTGCTGGCTTCAGCCTGGCCCAATCATGGAAGCTGTGGCCATCTGGAGACTCAATCAATAGAAAAAATACTTTTCTCTCCATAAGTCTGCCTTTTAAATAAATACATCTTATAAAAAATTGAAATTCAAAATCTGTTGACATAGGCTGATTTAAAATTACAAATGTTTTTGTTAACAAACCATACAAAATAATCTAAAATATTCTTATTCTTTCTAAAATTCAGAAAGACAGAACATCTAAACTAAACTAAGAACATAATTTTAAGTTAGATTTCCTTAAAACTTAAGACTCATAAACGGTCATGCCTCTATCAGCTACCTTTTAGGGACCTAGAGCAATCATTATTTAAATAGCCATAATCTAGATGGTTAGCAAAGTACATGAAAGATCTTCACTGTGAAAGCTCAAGAGATAAAAGTGAATAACAATGTGGTAAATGCAACTGCTTTTCTGGAAAAACAGTAGTGGTCACTTAAGTGTCTATCAAGATTAAACCTTAATGAGAAGGATGGAAGAGGGTGGAGGGAAGTGAAACTCTTAAAGAGAGAAAAAAGAACACCGGAAACACTACGAAAGAGTGACAACCATAACAAGAGCATACATTAGGAACACTAACAAATGCCAAGATGCAGGCCTCCTTACACAGCAGAAAACAATTTACCACAACCGCAAAGAATGAATGAAAGTACAGTAAAATAGCCCGAGAGCACTGGAGGAGGTGGGGCCAAAGCCAGCACATCTCACTACCACAATGACGTAGTCTCAAAAGCATGCCAACTGAGCCAGCACAGAGATCTGGGGCAGCAGATGCAATCGAGAGAAAGTCTACAAATAGCAGGATCTCCAAGGAAAATTACTGTATTGAATGACATAGGGTTGGGGCTGGCACTGTGGCTCAAGGTGCTAATCCTCCACCTTCAAGCACCAGCATCTGGTAAGGGCATCAGTGTGTATCCCAGCTGCTCTGCTTCCGATCCAGCTTTGGGCTTATGGCCTGGGATAGCACCAGAGGATGGGCCAAGCCCTTAGAAGCCTGTCTCCATGTGAGACCTGGAATGTGTCTCTCCTTCTCTCTTTAAAATCTGCCTTCCCAATAAAAATACACAAGTCTTTAAAATAAAATAAAATACATAAAGACTCCGACATTTGGTAGAAGGTAAGGTATATCGAAAGTAAGAAAAAAATTAAATCTGCTCAAACATATTACCATCAAAAATCATGAAGGTAAGTGCTTTAGTGTTTGCCTGATAAATATTTAATCTACAAGAGCCTCTTAGGGAACCAATGAGATCCTTCAATTGGCTAATCCTCCCCTCACAAGCATCAGGATCCCATATGAGTGCTGGTTTGTGCCCTGACTGCTCCACTTCCCATTCAGCTCTCTGCTTATGGCCTAGCAAACAGTGGAGGATGGCCCAACATCTTGGCACTACACATTCGATTGGACGACTAAGAAGAAAGTTTTGGATTAGCTCAGCTCCGAACATGAGTCAGTGGAAGGAAGATCTTTCTCTGTCTCTCCTTTTTCAGTAAATCTCCCTTTCCAATAAAAATAAGCAAATCTTTAAAAATAGAGCCTTTTAATTACCGGATCACTTGAGGTAATTTTAACATATGACTACCTATTTTTATGAGACTGTGTCATTAACTTAAAGCAGATAAATTTCAGTTGTAGAATGGACCTCATTAATGCCAAATCCATGTTAACTACACTAGTGTGCCAGCATAGTTGTCTTTTTTTTTTTTAAGATACACAGAGCTGGCCAACCACATTAGGCAGCAGCAGCCACTGACAAGTGCCAGAACTGGGTACAGGCTGGACCACAGTATCTCCTGGCAAGCGCAAGATCTGGGGCTAGGAGCGGGCCACATAGGCAAACTGTGGGCACTCTCCTGCTGGGCTGAATCACCGCCAATGAGTCAGGGATAGGGTTGGCCCAGGCTGGACAAGGTGGCAGCATCTGCTGGCATACATATGGGCTAGGTCTGGGGCAGGTCAAGCTGAAATAATCCATGGCTCCCATGGGTGTGCATGGGAGTTAGATGGAATGGAGTATGGGCCAAGCTACACTGCAGTACATACTAGTATGTACAAAAACTAGGGCTAGGGGTGAGCGTAGTGGGGGTTTTTGGAGATTGCGCCAAGTAGGCCACAGCACCCACTGATGTACATGAGAATGAAGCCTGCAGCAGGTAGGCTGGGGTAGGCAACAGTGCATGTTGATTCACATGAGATATGGGGCTGGGGCAGAACTGACCATACAGCTGCATCCTGCAGCATTTGCAATGGCTGGTGCAGGTGACAGACCAAACCTGACCCTGAACTGGCTGGCACACACAAGAGTCATGGCTGAGGTCACCTCAGGTCAGGTTTCTTGGGGGACTTACCAACTAGATCATTGGACTCAAATCCCAGCCATAGGAAAAATCACAACATACATGATTCAGCCCTGGAGTGCATATATTATAACTGGGCCTCCTCAGTTGCTGATGTCTGTGCAGTGGACAGCATACCCAAATGCACACAGGGGACAGGATAGCCAGCTCATCTAGGCCAGTAGAGGACTTGGAGTGCCTCATCAGAGGATGGAAAATAGAACAGGCTGGACAACATTCCTGGCCAAGCTTTGAAACAAGTGTCTGGTCTGTGTGTGCACTAAGGTGGACTTCATTAACCAACAGTCCTAGGAAATATTTTCTCAGTGCTGGTGCAACAAAGCCAACAATGTCTCAGAACACGCAAAACCATTCAAGTAACACCCTCGGAACATTCTTTCCCGTATCGGAGTCCCTAAGGTGTCATTAAATGACAATCCCCCATCCCTGGGGGCTGATATAGACCAAGCATCCCCCTCCTATTCCCCTTTGTAGACACAGGAGGAAAAAAACTAACTGAAACATTTGTCCCTCTCACTTCAACCCTGCCCACTCTACTCAGAGGTCCACACAGGCATGCATCCCTCTCAACTATGTAAGAAAATATCAAAAACAAAATAAAGCAGACACAAACACGTGAGTCAAAAACAACGTTAGAATCCTTAAAAAAAAAACCCTATACTGATTAATCCAGCTGACTTAAACAAGATACTAATCATTCTATACTCAGACATGCCAAAAGAAACCAAACTAGAGTATGGCTATGCAGTTACTACTTTTTTCTTTCTTTCTTTTTTTTAAGATAAAACAAGGGCTAACATTATGGCATAATGCATTAAACCACTACCTGTGTCAGCAGCATCCCATATGGGTGGTAGTTCAAGTTCTGATTGCTCCACTTCTACTTCAGCTCCCTGCTAATAAGCTTGGGAAAGCAGCAAAAAGTAGTCCAAATCCTTGAACCCCTGAGCCCACGTCAAAGACCGAGATGAAGCTCCTGACTCCTGGCTTCGTATCTGTCCAGCTCTGGCTGTTGTGGGTACTTTCATACAATCCATGGGTAACTCTATTCATTAATGATTTTATATTATCTTAATTTTTCTTTCCACAAATCTGTTGTGTGCTGCAACTGCTATAATAGATGACTGGGGCCTGGCGGCATGGCCTAGCAGCTAAAGTCCTCGCCTTGAACATGCCGGGATCCCATATGGGCGCCAGTTCTAATCCCGGCTGCTCCACTTCCCATCCAGCTCTCTGCTTGTGGCCTGGGAAAGCAGTCGAGGACAGCCCAAAGCTTTGGGAGCTTGCACCCATATAGGAGACCCGGAAGAGGTTCCTGGTTCCCGGCTTCTGATCGGCATAGCAGCAGCCGTTGTGGCTGCTTGGGGAGTGAATCATCGGATGGAAGATCTTCCTCTCTGTCTCTCCTCTTCTTTGTACATCTCACTTTGTAATAAAAATAAATAAATCTTTAAAAAAATTTTCCAATGGAAATGACTTTTCTTTAAAAAAAAAAAAAAGACATTGGTCTAAAGAAACAAACTGTAACTGTCAGATATGGTTACCTGAATGGAATGACTCCTAATTCCTTTTGCTTAAGTCTGGACTGGACTGGACTGACTTGATCAACCGATCATGCAACGCATAACCAATTCTGAGACTTCCAAGGCTAAGCCATCAGTCTGTGACAGGCTAAATTATGGCCACCAAAGTCGTCCATGTACTAATTCTCTAAACTGAGAATGCATTACAAACTTTGAGTAACTAAATTAAGAATCTTTCATGACAGGAATATTCTGAATTTTTGGAGCAGGCTCTAAATGTCATCACAGGAGTCCATCCAACAGGAGAGCCAAAATGCCAGTGAGAAAGAAGCTAACATGACATCTGAGGCACAGACTTGGTGAGGTAGCCAGAAACCAAGGATGCCAAAAGCTCCAAGAAGCAAGGGACAAGATTCTCCCCTGGAGACTTCAGAAGGACAGAAGCTCACAGACACTCCAATTTTAGCCTACGACTCATTTTGGACTCTGGTCCTCCAGAACTTGCAGAAGATAATTTGTGTTGTTTCAAGCCACTAAATCTCTGGCAATCTGTTACAGCAGCAGTGAGGAACTAATACAAAGCCATCTATCTTTGCTGAAACACGTTCTCCAGTAGGAGTAGCCCTCCCCTACCTAATTATTTAGGATAATTCTAAAATTGTCATGCTGGTGAAGCCACATACATCTTCGTGGGCCAAGAGTTCCAGCTGAGTCCAGCCACATATGCATAAACCCTTCAGGGACCCCAGCCAGCCCATCTGCCAGCTAAAGTTTGCGGAATGATTTCCACAGACAGCATGTGAATCAGAAAATCATTGGCAGAGCCTTATGTATAGTCTCAATCCACAAAATCAGAAGATAGAACAGAAGTCACACATTAAGTTATGTGTAAGTGATGATAAAAGATTATTAAATAGCATACATTCATTTTACAACAGAGGAAGGAAAAACACCTTTTTGCTTACCTGACTTTTATTGACAATAATCACTCCAATATGCATAGTACTCTAAAGAGTTAAGAATTAAGCTTGTTGCAACATATTGCTATAATAGTTTCTTTTCATTTTAGAAAAATACCTGACTATTGCAAATTTTCAGGTAACTTTTCTAGGCAGAAGTGTACACATCTTGGCTAAGAAGCCTCCCACTCTGCCTTAATTCATATTTCATTTCTTCGTCCTGGTGCTTCCTCCCTGGCTGAGCCCAGCTGGGTTTATAAGCTCCTTACTAATCTTTCATTATCTCAAGGTATTGAAATACCTTTACTTATATATCTTAATTTGAAGTACAAAACTTTTTGGCCCTTTTTGTATTCTCTTTGAGCAAAATCCAAGATCATTCCTAATCCATTCCAGAAGCTAACAGTGTGATAGAAATGCTGCTTTCTCATACTCTTGATAAAGGTCCAAGATCCAGAATAAAGCAACACTCTATAACACACCTTTTTTTTTAATGTATTTCAGATTTCCAACATAATATCAGATTTTACCTTCCAGCTTTTCATTTTGTCAAAGCTACTTTATGCCCTACGACAAGTTCTTAAAGCAAAGATCTTCAACCTTAAATAAACCACCACCAAAAATTGAGGAGTTCTAAGATTGAAGTTTAGAATTATTTGGTTAATATACATGGATGTAAATAATCGCAAAAACAAACTTTGAGAGTATACAATAATCACTTATATAGAGAAAAAAAATACAAGTTAAACTTCTCTGTTCACCTCGACACATCTCATTCGTTAGGCTTCCCTTTGAAAAGTATCCTAAGTGCACACTAATGAAAACACTAAGAAACTCCTTTTCAGGGCTGGCATGGTGGTGCATCAGTCTAAGCCACTGCCTGCAATGCTGGTTTGAGCCCTGTTGTTTCACTTCTGATCCAGTTCCCTGCTAATGTGCCTGGGAAGGCTGCAGACGTCCAGGTACTTGGGCCTCTGACACCCCACTGAGAGCTCCAGGCTCCCCTGACACCCCACTGAGAGCTCCAGGCTCCCCTGACACCCCACTGAGAGCTCCAGGCTCCCCTGACACCCCACTGAGAGCTCCAGCCTCCCCTGACACCCCACTGAGAGCTCCAGGTTCTCCTGACACCCCACTGAGAGCTCCAGGCTCCCCTGACACCCCACTGAGAGCGCCAGGTTCTCCTGACACCCCACTGAGAGCTCCAGGCTCCTCTTGTCTTCAGTGTGGTCCAGTCTGGTCATATGAAGAAGGGAGCAGACAGCAGATGAAAGATCAATCGATCTCTCTCACGCCATTTTGGCTTTCAAATAAAAATAATGAAATCTCTTTGTACCTTTTTCTTGCCGCTCTGTGTTACTTTCCAAAGTGCATTATTTACAACACCACAAGCCAGCCTAGAAGGTCCTAGTAATTCCAATTTTGCACAGTAGCCCCCCACCACTGCACTATAGTACTATAGCAAAAGGAATGCATTACCACAATCCTCCCCCCCCTCACACACACACACACACACACATACACACACACACCAGCTTTGCTAGAAGAAGCCACCTGCCATCAGCCACCTGCAATGTCTCAGGGACATTCAGACAGCTATACAGACATACCCACAATGCAAGAAAATGACCCTTCTAGCCAATACTCATGTGAGTCTGAGTCTTTGAGTCCTCCGGCCCCAGGCAGAAATCTGCTTAAAATTTCAAGAGACCCTGAGGCAGAAATATTGGACTAAGGCATTCCAGAATTACTAAGTCTCATATTATCATACAAAACATACTTGTTTTAAGTTACTGTGTTTTGGAATAATTTGTTGTAAAATCTCGGCAACGGATAAATAATCCCATGAGTAATGCCATCTTTCCCAATCAAGTTCCCAGAGTTGCCACTGTGGCAAACTGGGTTAAGTCACCACCTGCAATACTGGGCTACAGAAGCGTGCTGGTTTGAGTCCTAGTTGCCCACTTACAACCCAGCTTCCTGCTAATGTGCCTGGGAAAACACCAGAAAATGACCAGAAAATTGCTAGAGTTAAAAATTTCAAAAACAGGGCTTGGCAGCGTGGCCTGGTGGCTAAGGTCCTCGCCTTGATCCCATATGGCCACTGGTTCTAATCCCGGCAGCTCCACTTCCTCTCTATCTCTCCTCCTCTCAGTAGATCTGACTTTGTAATAAAAATAAAAAAAAATAAATCTTTAAAAAAAAAAAAATTTTCAAAAACAAGGCCCAGCGCAGTAGCCTAATGGCTAAAGTCCTCGCCTTGCTTACCAGTCCAACCTGATAAAACAACTAGCCAGTGGCCAGTGCTGTGGCTAAAGGGCACTGCATACAATGCTGGCATCCCATATGAGTGCCGTTTCAAGTCCCATCGGCTTCACTTCTGAGCCAGCTCACTGTTGATGTACCTGGGAAAGAAGTGAGGATGGCTCAAGGCCTTGGGCACCTGCACCCACGTGGGAATCCCAGAAGTAGTTCCTGTCTCCCAGCTCTGGCTGTTATGGCCATCTGAAGAATTACCCAGTGAATGGAAGATATCTCTCTTTCTCTCTTTCTCTCTCTCTCTCTCACTCTGTGTATGTCTCTAGAACCCTACCTTTCAAAGAAATCTTTAACAAAATCTAAAACAAGCCAGATGTACTACTGAAAGCATATGACCTGTTTCTGGAGTAAAACAGTTTGAACAGATAACTTGAAAGCACATCAACGTTTTTTAAATTGGGAAGGAAATCAATTTGTAATTTACAAAACACAATATCCTATTTAACAATGATAAGACATCCCACAAAATCTTGCTAATACAAGCTGATTCTAAAGCTTTATCACAGCATAGACTGTATCACTTGTGTGCGATAAGGCCCAGATTTGAGCAACAGACTCCACAACCATGTGAAAGCACGGATGAGTCTGTTTCAGCAACATTTCCACATGAAAGCGAAAACACTTCACTGGACCACACTAGCACCTGCTTTCCAAGGCCACATAAGATTTCCTACAACAGGATTTCCTCCTAACAGAAAATCTGTTTAAAAGTGCTCTTAGTACACCGACATTTCACACATTAGTTTGATACTTTAAAACATCATTCAAAATCGACAATAAAAATGGAAATTCTCCTTTTTCTCAAGTACAAAAAACGTTGATTTCAGCAAGAAAATGAACCGGCTGCATTCCCAACAAAGTAAAATCGTTTTTACCTTGTATTGGACAACTGAACAGGGTATTTTACTAAATGATGCTTCTATTTATGTCCGTTACATGTCTGCATTGATACTAAAAACAAGTGAACACCAACAACAGTCAAAATTAAAGCAGAGGCTTCTCCAAGAGTCACCTGACTCAAAGGCCAATAATTTAGCCGAGAACACTAAAACCACATTTAAAGTTGAGTTTCATATACACAATAAGCATTTGACCGCCACCTTGTCTCCTAACCCTTAACATGCTTCTTCTGAACAAAGGAAATGTAAATTACTAGCTTCTCTCTCTCATATAACTTGCCTAATGAAATTGCATAGATATTAATGATCTCTACTTATTGAAGTTTTTATGCCCTTTCCAGAACATTTACAACCATGCTCAATTTAAAACTATTATCTTCTTTAAGAAATGCAGCATTCCTGGCTTTGTTTATGGGGAAAGGTTCCAAACATGACCATTCTAGTGTATGACTATCTGGAATGTTTTCCAAGGAGCATATTTTCAGAACCAAATATTTGTAAAACCACCTACTAAGTGCAGACAAAGGTTACAAAGATGCTACCATTATTATGATTTCCTGAAATATTATTATAAAGTTCGTGATTATAAAATTAGTAACTGAATGGTCAGGGATGCTACATATTCCTCTACAAGTACTGTAACTGAACAATGCAATCCTCCAACACTTTCAACTGATCCGCAATTCCCTGACTGAAAAAAAGCAAGTGGTTACAAAGCATGACTAACAAGAATCCCTGAGGCAGCACAGGTAAATCCTGCTAAGTGGGTAGCAAACGCTCTTCATTCACACACACAGGGCAAAGCTCCACTGCCAACGCCTCCACTGAGTCAAACACTCACCTCCCAACCACTCGGGAACACAGGGCATGTCTACGCTACGGACCGACCACTCCAGGAGGGAAAAACACAAACTTTTTAAACACTTCAAGCACATCAGAACATAACAGAAGATAACAGTGACGTGTGACATTTAATAGTGGCGAAAAATATTTTAAGCCTGAATGCACTCCTCTGCTCGCCTTTGATTTTCTGAACTTTGAGGCCTTGTGCCTAACCTCCGATGCCGCACTCGCTTTAAAAATATCCTTTAAAAATAACATGTTCACTTAAACATAGCTATGCTGTCAGCACTACAAGTCACTTTTAAGCAGAAATATAGCTTTTATCGTAGAGCCACGGATTCCCACCCAACAACCAACCAAACAAAAAAAAGGCTTCCTAATTGATGTCATGCTTTCAACTTCTGGGACAAACCAAGCCTGCAGTTGCACGTCAGAGTTACCGCGGCTGATCCACCCTTGCTTGTTTCCAGACAAGGTTTCCTTCGGCGGCTTCCCCCAGCGCCGCTCGAAGGCGAAACAGCCGGTGGCCCGCATCCCCGCGGTGCGGGAGCGACACCCTCCGCTCCATCTTCGGGTAACACACCGTTCCGGAAAAGTTTCTCCCTGCCCGCGGCGTCCGCAGGACTTGCCGTCCTCCTGCCGGGCTGCCCGTCCCCACCGCGGCAGGCAGCCGGGGCGGCAGGGGAGGAAGCACGGCGAATCCCCAAAATAAAAACCCCAAGCGCGGCCGGCTGTCTGCGTCGGGCACGACCCGCGCCCGCCCTCACCCGTCGGGGACACCACGGAACGTCCCCACCCCGCAACACGCGCGCAGCTGTCCCGGGCGCGGGGGAAGGGAAGGCGCCCGCCCGGCCCGGCCCGCCCCCCTCACCTTGGGCGATGGCGATGGACTCGAAGCGGTGCAGCTCCTTGAGCAGGCAGCTCCTCTCGGTGGAGTGCAGGCTGTAGATGAAGTCGCGCGCGCCCTGCGCCGTGTTGAGCGCCTCCATGGGCTCCTTCTTGGGGTGAGTGCCCAGCTGCCGGGGGCCGCCGGGGGCCGCGATGGCCAGCAGCCCCCGGCCGCAGCAGCACCAGGGCGGCGGCTGGGGCGCGGCGGCCGGGCCCGGCCTCAGGCTGCGCGCGGTCCGGCTCCTCAGCAGCGGCAGCAGCCGGGACATGGCGGGCTGAGGCGCGGGGAGCCCCCCTCGCACCCCTCCCCGCGGCAGTCCGGGAAAGATTTCTAGAGAAGCTGAGCCGAGAGGAAGACGCTGGGCTCAGCCCGACCCCGCCCCGAGGTCCTCCTGACAGGCAGCCGAGGCGCCGGGCAACATGCACTCCGCGGGCCCGCGCGGCCGTCGCCTCCTCTTCCGTCCCCCCCTTCCACCAGCCGTCCTCCTCCCGCCTCCCTTCCCGAAGACTCGCGACGGATCTGGCGCTGCCGACGCGAAAAACTTTCTCCGAGGCGGCCGGGCCCGGGGAAGCTCCCTCCCGGGCAGGGCGGGAGGGTGGTGCGGGCGGGCGCCTCCCGGCCGAGGAGGAGAGGCGCGGGCGGGCGGCTTCGGTGTGGCTGTCAGTCTGCTCTTCCAGAGAGATGAGTCAGCCGCGCGCCGCCCTCCGCCGGCGCCGCCCTCCCCGGCTGCCGGCTCTCCCACCCCTCGCCTCCCTCGTCCCCGCGCCCCAGGGCTCCAGTGCCCTCACAGCAGCCGCGCTCTCAGGCCGCAGCCGCCGCCGCCGCCGCCGCCGCTCCCCTAGCGGCTGCCTCAGGGGGTGACGGGGCGGGGCCAAGGCAAGGGGGCGGACCCTGGGCGGAGCCGCGCAGGCGCGGTGCTCAGACCCGAGGCCGCGCTCGCATCTAGAGGACTGTGGCCTTCTGGGCGGCGGCCGCCCCCTCAGGCGCGTGAAGTTGGACGGAGGGACGCGCACCCCTCCTGAGCAGGCCTGTGCCACGTGGAAGCCATCGGTGGGCCCCGCTGGCGGGGAGAGCAGCTGCCTGCTGGCCCAGCCAGCGCCTTGGCTAGGTCTGGAGCTTGCTCTGAAAGGTGCCCTGCTCAGGCCTTTGGGGAATGCAGCGCCCAGCCGCGCCCTGGGCCGGGTCAGCGCGTTTGACGCAGAAGCAAGGTCCCACTCCAGCGGGTCTGTCTTCTCTGTCAGGTTTTCTCTCCCTGTGGGAAGGCCATGGCTGCTTTATCCCGACCTGTCTAATGACAGACTTAGGCACTCCCGGCTTAGAGGATCAGTCTACTTAAGAGACTAGATCTAATCAAGCAGGATCAAGGCGTAAGCCACATCCCATCTGGTCCGCTGCCGCCCCTCGCCCCAGGTCTGTGTATAGCAGATGTGTAACTGTTTCTCAACTCGTATCCCTGAGTTTATTCCATGTGAAAAGTCTGGGACCACAGACGACCTGAGTTAGAAATGGGCAGAGAGGCAAGTCATCCGTGCTCTAAAGTTAATGCGGATGCATGCAAACGAGTAAGAAGCGCTACTCGGCATGAAGAAAACATGGAACGAGTTTTTTCCCCCTTTTAATTTCAGGGCAATGCCTCGATGTTGTGCTGATGGTGGGGCACGCGCTGAGGAAAATGCAGCCTCTTTGCAAGCATTGTGTATTCCTTGTCTTTGAAACACCTCGGACATCGGTGTTCATAAAATCTTCCGCTGTCACAGCCGCTCCAGGCCCTTGGGAGCACCACCCCAAAGGATGCCCTGCCCCTAAGGCAGGCTGAGGCTTTAAGCCTATGAAATGAGGGTTGAAAAAAAAAAAAACTCAATCATAACCCATTCCCAACAGCTTCTGGGACATGAGTTTTGTGTGTGGGTGCCAGAAGCAATTTGCTAAAAATTTAGTCTGTCCCTCAGCTATTTCCGGGCTACACATTACTGTTTGATTTTCACAGTAGGGATCCCTTAAAAATAATACCTGCCCTTCTTCACTCCTTTATGGCATCATCCACTTCCACAATGACCACGGGCTGGCTTAACCAGTAAATAGAACATCACAAACTGATCTGGTAAGGACTCGCTCATCAAGAGGGGCCATAACGTCTCGCTTGTATTATTTAAGGATACTCAATTTTGTTGTAAAGTAGTAAGGCAAACTAAAAGGAGAAGCAAGTTGCAGTGAAATGTGTTATATGCACAATAAATGAATATATACATAGATTTGTATATTTAAAAGGATAAAGAAAGAGTACTGCTTTAGATGGAAGTATAAAGACAAAGGAAACTCTAAATATTAATAAAGTGGATCCAGACTTCTTCAATTTGCACAACCCCCTTACCCTTGGTGCCAGTAACCATCCTGTCTGCAGAGGAGCCTGGCACAGTGTTGAAGGACAGGACACAGCAGCACTGGGCACACAGATGGGGCATATGTGCCTTCTAGAGCATCCCAGGTTTGTTCGTGGAACTCATCTCTTTCCTCTTTGCTCCTCACCCTGCTTGTTGTTTGCTTGGACAGCTACAATCATTTGCATACCCAGTGTGTTTTGAGGAAGGAGTTGCCTGGACAGTCATTTCTCAAAGCCTCTTACATAGTAGCAGTCAGGCACCAGCTACAACTGCTGTCTTTTGAAGGTTCTAATGGCTGTACTACGTCTAGGATGACTTGCCGTGTGGCTAAGAGTACACGCCGCCTGGTGTTCGGCATGAAGTTCAGACATGAACCACAGCATCTTCCTGCAACCCCTCTAGCTTAGTGAATTTCCCATCTGACAGCTGGCTTTCCCCAGAGTTTCTGAAAAGAAACAGGCTCATAATCTTTTCATTTAAAAAGTTATTTTTGGGCCCGGCATGATAGCCTAGTGGCTAAAGTCCTCGCCTTGCATGAGCCGGGATCCCATATGGGTGCCGGTTCATGTCCCAGCTCCTCCGTTTCCCATCCAGCTCCCTATCTGTGGCCTGGGAAAGCAGTGGAGGACGGCCCAAAGCCTTGGGACCCTGCACCCATGTGGGAGACCCAGAACTGTTACAGTCACTTGGGGGATGAGCCAGCTGATGGAAGAGCTCTCTCTATATCTCCTTTTCTCTGTATATCTCCTTTTCTGAATAAACTTTTTTTAAGGTTATTTTTCTTTTGTAATTTAAAAGCAGGGAGGTAGAGAAAAGGAGAGATCTTCTGTCCACTGATTCCCTCAAATGCCCACAACAGCCAGGGCTTGGCCAAGCCAAAGCCAGGAACACAAAACCCACTCTGGTTCTCCCACAGGCATGGCTGGGACCCTCTCACTTAGCCACAGTCTGGCTTCCTCCCACTGTACACAGCAGCAAGATGCTGACTCAGAAGTAGAAGAGCTAGGAAGTGAACCAGACACTCTCATATGCTACGTGGCTATTCCAAGTAACAACTTAACAGTTGTGCCAAGCACCCACCATTATGCTCTTTTCCAGCCTGACCTTGGGTCCTTACTCTGGCTGTATTCTGCTGCCGGTGAAGACAGCCTCTAAGACCAACATAGATTCGAGGGAAAGGTGAATGGATTCTGCTCCCTCTCTCACACCCTCTCCCTTTCTCAATAGTAAAGAATTTGAGGACAGGAGCCAGTGCCAGGGAAGCCACCTCCTGCAGTGCCAGCATCCCCCATGAACAACAGTTCAAGTTCCGACTGTTCCACTTTCAATCCAGCTCCCTGCTAATGTGACTGGGAAGGCAGTGGAGGATGCTTGGGCCCCTGTACCTGTGTGGGAGACCCGGAAGCTCCTGGCTCCTGGCCTCAAATCATTCTAGCTCCCGTGGTTGTAGCTGTTTGGGCAGTAAGCCAGTGTATAGGAGGAGATTTTATCTGCCTCCCTGTCTCTCTTTGTGACTCTGCCTTTCAAATAAAAATGGATAAATCTTTCTTAAAGGACATATTTTATAATAGCAATATAAGAATGTAACTCAAACATCTTAATTTGATCTATATACTGCCAGAGGCCAGCTCTTGCTGAGTTTAGAACTCAGGAAGGGTATGTGGAGTCGACCTTTTAAAAGAGATAGGGAGAAAAGATGGACCACTACAATTTCATGATCATAATGGACCATGCAAGAAATCTGTCCCTTTTATTTATACAGAAGCAGTCACGAACTTCTGCACAGACTTTTTACATCATGGGCAAGCGGGTGTTTCCAAAGATAATTCTGCAAATTGTTTCATCTTAAATCAGGGCATTATCCATTCTGACCCTGCAGCCAGGAACTCCTCAGCTGGCAGCACATATCAATCGGTAATACACTGCTTCTACATTACTCATTTTACAACTTACCAGCAGAAAATATATCACAGAAGGAAAAACTTAACGATCAGAAACAAAAAAACTTTTAACATAAATTCCCACTACAATCACAGGCTTAACAACCCTAAATTAGTTTGAAAGCATGTTTTACAATGTTAGTACATTCTTGAGCTCTTCCAGCCATATGGTCATGGGGACAGCAGAGACAGTATACATCATTAGAGGCCTGTTCACCAAGACATTATCAGCAACATTAACTCCCAAGTTCACATAGGTTGTAAAAACCATCTTGCAAAGGCAAACAACAATGTTTCAATAGATTGTAGAATTCTCAGCAGGGTGGTTGGGTGTCCATGCAAAAAGGGGGCATTGAGGTGGTTGGAGAGACATCTGCCAGGCCTTACCATACAGCTGGAAGCTCCTCGCACCCTTGCCAACAGAGGAACTGTTCTCTTCACACCTTCACATCATCCACACCCACTGCATAGATACCAGTAATATACCTACCTGTATAGCTGACCTATGGAAAACAGGTTTAAGGGAATAAACCAGGGTGCTCAATTTGCTTAATCGGTGGTAAAAGCTTCTACATTATAATCCAATGAAAACAAATCAGTTAATATATATAAAGACTCTCGAACACCAATTGAAACAAGGCAAGTGCTTAATAACTGTTAGCTAATATTACCTATATTCCCACAAACCTCTAATTTATATCTTTTGACTCTACTCTAATTTGAAAAACACCTACCAAGATAGCTGTAACTTAATAAAGGCGTGTGTACACACTGCCTTCCCTTTACACTTCCTTTCCCTGGACACCTGAATACCCTTGAAATAAATCAATAGAGACATGGGGGTAGGGAGCTTACTTCTATTGTCAGAGCTTGAAGAAGCACAGGATAAGGCAGGTGTAGATGTGGGTGGCGCAGGGGAGGTTTTGAGGAAATATGACGATGCTGAAGAGGTAGCATTAGCAGGCTGGAGAGGGTGACAGGGTGGAAGGGGAGGGCCCAGAAAGCAGATTTGGCTTGGTGTCAGCCCAGCTGCTCTTTGCTTCTAAAGATGACAAACTTCATACCTCGGTTAATAACCACAGTCCACTCCCTCTGGAAAACAAAATGCTGCTGAATCATCATTCCACAGTAGGTTGCGTCCTGTAACTACTGTCCACAGTCCCTGGCACTCCTGTTGCTGGCAGTATGCAAGGCTACCGTTCATGATACATTATTCACCCACCTACTGCTGTCCACTATAAAATTCTTGAAATTTTCACTTTGATGGGATCATTAATCACATCTTCTACCCACATTTTGCACTTTCTTGATTTCACTTCTCACCCATCAGATTCTTACCTTACTATCATGGCCCAGGAAGCCCCTGCCCCTCCAGGACTATGGTGAATCAATTGCTACTACACAACAAAAGCCACAAAATATTATTGGAAAAATTAAAGAAGACTTGAATAAAGGGAGGAAAATGCCTATCCAAATCAGGAAAACACAGTAGTATAAGGTGTAATTTCTTCCCCATTGTGTGAGTCGAGACTGTCCAGAGAAACAAAATTGATAGGCTATATAAGGGTTCACATGGATGTATTATGAGGGGTTGGCTTTCGCGATTATGGAGGCTGAGAAGTCCCACAGTCTGCATCTGTAAGGCAGAAGGAAAGGAAACCTGGTGGTATAGTTGTGCCCAAAGTTCTGGGGAACCCAGGGAGGTGATGATGTTAGTCCCAATCCTAGTCTGAAGACTTGACCTCAGAAACTCAGTGTCTGAACAAGAGAGGGTGGACGTGGAATTCAAGCGGAGAGCAACTACACCCTTCAGCCTTCAGTTCTGTTCCAGCTTTTGATGAGTTGGTTCATACCCACCCAGATTGAAGGTCACTACATTCCTCAGTCTATTGATTCAAAAGCTAATCTCTTTCAGAAACGCTGTCACAGACATTTCTAAAACTCAGCTTTCACCAAAGTAATCTAAGTTCAGTACATCCCTAGTCAAAATCACAGGTGGTTCTGTGCATTTGGGTGTGTATGTACAGAAACTGTCGGTCTGTGCTATGGTTCTGAACGTGATTTCTCCCCATCAGAACTCAGGTTGAGGCTTGGTGCCCTGTGGAGCAGTGTCAAGAAGTAATGGGATCTTTAGGAGGGACCAGTTTCTTGAGGGAGTGAGTTCTCAGTTTCTCAGGACTCAATTTACTACCAGGAGTGTAGGTGATTTGTGAGTGTGTAATTTCTCCTTGGCCTCTCTTGCTTACATATCTCCCACATTCTTACATGTACTCCTGCCGTGTAATGTCATCTCCCATGACAAACATCATGGGACAGTCACCAGAAAGCAAGCGATTCCAGCACTACATTTTTGGACTTCCAAAGTTAAATAAACCTCTTGTTTCTAAATCACCCAACCTTGGGTATCTTGGAAAATGCAGTAAAGCAAACTAATACCAGAATTCATCTTGAAATCCAATTTATCTTGAAATAAAAAGAGCATAGGTCTCCTGATTTCAAATCCTAACTCCAACACTTATTGGCTGCATCAATCTGGAAACATTGCTTGTGCTCTAAAGTTTGATTTCTGTTTGGTTTCTCTTAAGTCATGATGAGAAAATGAGACTGTATGTAAGGCATGTAGCATCATATTTGACATGTAGTAAATATTCAATAAATGATAGCTGGTATTAAAAAGCATAGATTTAAAAAAAAAAAAACAGTTCAAGTCTCACTTAGAGCTACAGGACCTGTCTGGTTCTTTTTGCAGTAAAGATAGGAGAGGATGTTGGCCTGACTTGGCCTGAGCGCGTGAGTCTTCACCACTGAGGCACTGTAAGAGGCAGAGGAGGCAGGAAAGTAGGGGTGTGGAAAGTCAACCAGAGGATAACGTGTTGCTGTCCTCTTCATTCATAACATGAGATGCCTGGAATATTAACCCAGTAAAATACCGGTCATTGTTATTGATGGATATTGGATCATTTTTATATTGTTCTCCTTTGTACTTAGCCTTCTTGCTTGAATTGTTCATAATAAATATTCTTTAGAGCATATATTTATTTGAAAGCAGAATGACAGAACAAGGGAAAAGAGTAAGAGAGAAAGAAATAAACCTTCCATCTTCTGGCTCACTTCCCAAATGGCTGCAACACCCAGGGCTGGGCCAGGCCAAAACATATACTGGAATGCAGCCCATCACCACAAGGGTGACAGGAACCCAAATACTTAAACTATCACCTTCTGCCTCCAGGAAGTTAGACTGGAAACAGAGTAACTAGGACTCAAATCGCTACTCCAGTAAAGGATTCAGGCATCCCAAGTGGTGGCTTAATTTGCTGCATTATGATGTCTGCCCGCAGGGTAAATTTATTTAATTTAAACAAAAGCGAAGCCTTAATGGAACCAGGGAATGCTGCTGGTAGGAAAACATCTGAGAAATCCTAAATCAACCCTGAACAATCTGGTTTTTTGGATCGTTGGCATTCCTATACACCAGTCATTCAACACTACCTTTCTTTATCACCTCTGTGATGTTTCACTTCTGAAGATTAATCTGTAAGTTAGATAGTGTCAGTCACAATGCAAGAAATAATATCTTGTAGAAGCAAGGTGGAGAATATGAGAAAGAAACTTTGAATTGGAGCTTAAGACTTCTGTGCTCAATTTCATGCTCCATGGGGCTGCTAGTCATCTGCCCTAAGCATTATGAAAGGTGGGTGTGCGCGCACACACGCACACACACATAAAGCCGACTCTGGCAGAGCTGTATTTTGTCACTTTTTCCTTAGCCAGGCCACCTTTTGTATTTGAGGTTGGAGAGGAATTTTGCCCAAGATAAATATAAACAAGAAGGCAATTAAGCCTTTTCTTCAAACTGTAAACTTGCAATCTTTTTGAGGCTTCCAAATATTTAGATGTTGTAAGAACTATTTATAAAAGATGACTCCATCTTTGAGCCACATGAAAACCCCAGAAGTCTTCTGGATGCTATTATTTATTTTGAAAGGAAATTAAGGCATGAAGTGATACTCTTCTGAACATCTTTTTCCAAAGAGACTTATCAAGCCATCTCCTAGCAAACATTTGAATTCAATGTATTGACACCCACTCTGGACCACCAAATTAGGTCCTGGGAATATAAAACTAAAGCTAGATTTTTAATATTTTCAATGCTATAACTCACTGTTGTTGAGCACTATCCAATTTTATGATACATGATCATTTGAAAGGCAAAAGAAGGCAGTAGTCACAGAGAACTGTCATCATAGGAAGAGCAGCCAACTTTGACCAAGGTCCCAACTAGAAAGCACTGAATAGTTAGTTCTTGAGGGAAAACTGGAGAATGGTGGGGCGGGGGACTAAAAATTGCTATTAAAAGTGAGTGTTATATTCACTGTCTAAATAAACCTTAAGAGCAGAGACATCAAAATCAAATTAAAATCTTTTCTCTGCCCCTTTCCTGGATCTACATCCTTGAACCAATTAGCTTCTTTGCAACGCCGCTTCCTTTGTGGCAAAATTCAGACACTGATGGTACCTACCTCCCAGAGCTGTTTTTGGTAACAGCTAAATGATAACTACACAAAGATTTTTCCATAATGATTAGATGTTGATACACTTTATAAATAATAGCTTCTTTTTTTCTTATCAGAGTGACAGTTTCCAAGAGCACTAGCTGGGAATCAGACAGAGCTGGGCAGTACCTGTTATTATTTTTAAAATGGTAGTTGTTTGGTGAAAATCTTATAACCCTTTAACCTTCAGACAGAGCACAGTTGTATGTTCCCAAGTAGGATGTGACTAGATGAAGTTGCCTCTGCTTCAGACTTGATGATCTCTTCAAATGCAATCAACACCTCTATTTCCTAAAACTGTCTCCATGAAGGTTTCGACCATTTATAAATGCCTTTGTTAACCAATAGAACTTTCAGAAGAGGAAGAACTCTATTTTATTTCTCTATTACTTCTCACTTGCAATGAAGATTTAAATAATTAGGTTTGCTGATCAATAATGGTTAGTGATAGCTAATCATTACTTAGTATTCAATGAATGTCAATTACCCTGCTAGGTACACTGCACCCCAACCTGTTAATTTTATTACACTTGGGAAGTAAATTCTGATATCTCTAGTTTATAGGTAATAATGATAATTATAGTTCATTATTACAGATTATTTACCATAATCCAGTTACTATGCAAAGCCCTTAATTGTCTCTATATCCTCATTGGTAATTCTATAATCCCTGGAGGAACTATTTTTAGTCTTAATTTTTAGGTGAGAAAGTTGAGGGGCAGATAGGGTCAGCAACTTGTCCAAAGTCATATGGCTCTTATGATTAACAGGATTTAAACCTTTGGTGTCCGTGGCCCTAGTTTTCAAGTTCTTTCCTCCACAAAGGCCTAGCTAAATTTCAGGCACAGACATGTTTAATTTAGAGCTAAAAGACCCTGAATCACTGTGACCTCGTCTTTGTAGGTGTTTCAAGGTTTCTGAAAAATCAAAAGTCTGGATTTTCTTTCCCTTGATAGCTCCAATGGCAACATCAGTCAATAACTTCTCTGTTGCCTGACTAGCTTCATGCCTAATGACTTTTTTCATATCCAGAATGAATTTCCTCTCATCATTACTGTTTTTAACTATCCCCCTCCAATAATCGCTTATTGCCCCTCACTCAGAGGCTTAGCCCCTCAGTCATCACAGATCATTCCACTACCTTCATATGCAATTATAACACTCTAACAAAATCATTATTCTTACTCCTCATGACCCATAATTGATTGACCTATAATGACCTCTAACCCATAAATACCCACTTTTTTTTCCTTTTTATTATTTTATTTTGATAATCTTTACATAGTTGATTAGGGCTCAAAGGATCAAGGGTTACAGGAAAGTGGGTAAGACTATTGTTTCCACATTTTTTTTTCCGTATCTGGGCAAAGGGGAGAGCTAAAGGGAGAAGCCCCATCCAGACTCCCACTTATCCCAGGGTCCCCGACGTGGGCCATGCTCCGAGGGCACTGCTCAAGTGGTTTGGATAGTTCAACAGTTCTGAATTGCTGCCCATCTCGCCATTCCAAGCACGATGAAATCTCTCCAGAATCCACTGGCTGACACAGTCCACCTTATAGTCTCCGTTTGTCCAGATTTTCACTGTCAACACAAGCCTGGATAGATGATCGATTTGTTCTGTCCTCTGTCCTCTGTTGTGATACCAGGTAACTCCCACATTTTTTTTTCCAGTATCCATCCAGCCTCTCCCTTCCCTTTGTTTTCAGCTTAAGTTTCATGCCCTTGTATTTTCTTCCTTCGAAATATGAACTTGCTTGCCCTTTTCCCTCCTACTACTTTTTGGAAAAATGACAAAATTGTCTAAACATAAACATTGCCCAAATATCCTCACCTACTCCTGAGCAGGAAAACGCAGCCAGAAAACAACATAATCTCTTTTTCTTTAAACATGGTGTTTTATTTCTTTCCAAATATGTAATTTATGATCATTACAAGTAATTTAAATTGTGAGCCAGATCTTATGATAACTAGCACTTAGGTCTCATCTCAATTAACATGGCTTTCTATACCCCTTTGAGCTTTCTCTCCTTTCGCAGTAGATGAAGACAATCTTCCTATCAGAGATCAACCTTTTAACCACTCCTGCTTTGGAAAATCACACCTGGAGTTAGCCCTCAGTTACATCTTCAAATTATTTCTCCTGGATACTTACACAAGCATAAAAACCTTTGCCCTGGAGCTGGCGTTGTGATCTAGCAAGTAAAGCCATGGTCTGTGATGCCAGCATCCCATATGGGTGCCCATTTGTGTCCTGGCTGCTCCTTGCTTATGGCTTGGGAAAAGCAAAAAATGGCCCAAGTGATTGGATCCCCTCAACTCAAGTGAGAGACCCCGATGAAGTCCCTGGCTCCAGGCTGACTGCTACAGCCATCTGAGAGTGAGCCAGATAAAAGGTCCCTTTCTGTCTCTCTCTCCATATCTTCCATCTTTAAAACAAATCCTTTTAACACACATTCACTTACAGCAACAGTCTCGTATTTTTGGTTTATTTCTGGATGAAAGTTTTAGGAAAAGGCGTGCATGGTCAGCATTTTATTTTTACTTCCTCACTTTCCATTAATCCATTCAATTAATCTTTAAGCCATTCACTTGGGCCTTCACCCCAACCATCCTAACCAAAATTCCTTTTATTAGACTAGGCAGTATATGTTACTATGATGGTTAATTGGGGTGGGGGGTGGGATTCACTGATCTAAGAGAAGGAAGAAGAAAGAAATAGAATCTACTGGCTCAGTCTCACAAAAGCTCCCCATGGCCAGGTGAGGGCTGAAGGTGGAAGCCAGGAACACAATTCAGGTTTCCCATATTTGTGGCAGGAACTCAATTATCTGCACCATCATCACTGCTTCTCATGATAAACTGGAATTACAAACCAGAGCCAGAAGTCAAACCCAGGTGCTCAGATGTGCAATGCAGATGTCTTAACCTGCGGTTGAATGTTCGCCCCCTGTGATGGTTACACTTGTTTGTCAAATCGACTAAGTTGAATTACGCCAGTGCTTTCCTGCTTGTCCAGCTTGCAGGCAGCATGTTGTAAGATCCCTCAGCTTCCACACTCACACGAACCAGTTCCTGTAATAAATCATTGTCTGCCTGTCCAGACATATCCCCCTGAGCTCTGTTTCTCTAGAGAATCCCAATACAGTTGTCAAACCTAATGCTGACCTTTCTTTTAGGACTTTACTCTAATCTCAAAGGTATGTGAGCTATTCCCTCATTCTAGAACCATTCTCCTAGTTTTCCTGCCATCTAAATCGGTTTATAGTCTAATGGACTATAAGAAGCTTATAGTCTAGTGGGAGCACAGTTATATGTGCACTGTCACAAAAGGTCAAATGACCATTCAGAGAGAATTAAAACTTCTAATGTGTGAATAGAAGTCTTCACTCTGAATGAATCTGATGACCATCCTACAGTGGGAAGTTCCAGTGGAGTCCACTCAAACCTGCATTTATTAGTCAAATGGAATGAATGAAGGGCATAGAGAGGCCCATGAGCTGAACAGGGGCTCATGAACTTGGATGATTTTTACTGGGATGCAAAACAAAATGCAGCAGGCTGTAACTTCTTCAGGGAGTATCCCCACACCAGTTTATATGTCATCAAAGCCCGTGTTCCTCATGTTTGTCCTTCTTGGCTTTTGGAGTCTGGCATCTGCCCTGCAAGTTCAGTGCGTGCCTCTGACTGACAGTCTTGGCCTCTGTGGCATGTTGAAATGTCCCTCTGACTTGGCCAAGTCTACACAACCTTGACCGTCCTCTATTCTGAATCCTGGAGCAAGCAATTCCGACTGGGTGCTGATCCCCTAGGCTTTGCTCTAAATATACTTCCTCCTATGAAATCTCCAATATATCATTCCTTCACCACAGAAGAATTCAGACAGTTGACAAGATCAACCAAGATGTAGTATAAGAGAAGAAAGCATGAGTCTGGTGTGAAGACAGAAGTTCAAGTCCCAGCCCCACCACTTACTCCTTGTGTGACCTTGAACGAACCACCGAATGCTTCTGCGCCTTACTTTCCTACCCTTTACAGTCTTCAAATATGGATTAGTTGTGTAACAGCAAAAACTTTTCCTCAACCCTCTTATATGCTGGATTTGGGGTCTGCAAATAAAATTGACAAAATCAAATTGACAAAAGAAAAATACAAAGCTTATTTAAGTGCATGTAAAGGAGCACAAAAGAAATGACCCCCTAAATGTCTAAAGATGGAGGGTTGTATATTTAGCTTAGTGGGGAAGGAGGAGCAAATGCTTATACAGTGAACTCCTGAGAACACAAATGGGAGAGAAGAAAGTCTATCACGCTGCTTGTTTATGCAAGTGTAAGTGGTATTTTGTTTGGGATTCTTTTCTTCATGACCAAAAAATTCCCCTGAAGAGATATAGGCAATCTTATTCTCCAAAGTCTCTGCCTTTAATGAGATAAGGAAATCCTCGAGAAGGCTTCTTTCTACACCTTCTGACTCTCAAATGTGTTTTAAATTAATCTTTGTATCAACTTGGGTGAGTCTAAGCAGGTCCCCAGTTATAAGAGATAAGATGAAGGCACCTCTCCCTACCACCCACCACCCACCTCTCTCTCTTTGTCTCTTTCTCTCTCCTTCCTTCTCTCCTTTTTTTTTTAAAAGATTTATTTATTTGTTATTGTAAAGGCAGATCTACAGAAAGGAGATACAGAAGAAAGCTCTTCCATCTGCTGATTCACTTCCCAAGTGGCCGCAACAGCTGGAGCTCAGCCAATCCAAAGCCAGGAACCTGGAGCCTCTTCCGGGTCACCCTCATAGGTGCAGAGTTCCAAGGCTCTGGGCTGTCCTTGGCTGCCTTCCCCGGCCACAAGCAGGGAGCTGGATGGGAAGAAGGGCCGTTGGGATTAGAACTGGCACCCATATGGGAGTACAAATGAAATGACAAGGACTTCAGCCACCAGACTACCGTGCTGGGCCCTCTCTCTTTCTTTTCCAGTATTTTCTCTCATTGGACTGCATTATGACCACTCAATCAGCTGCACAAGACAGAAACCTGGAGTGGGGAGTTGGAGGGTTGTCTTCAACACTTTTCCAACAATTTGGGGGAAAATGCTTGCTTCCCCAAAGCCAAAACAACTCTTCTTCAGGTCTACTTCTTTCCACTTCACTGCCCTCACTCTGGTCTTCGCAGTCATCTATTACATGAATACAGCAGTTTCCCAGCTGAGCTCCCATCCCTGGGACCCATTCTCTGCAGTAGGCAGAGCTACTCATGAAGCTGGCATTTAAATAAGCTAATCATTTCTTCAAAACTTACCAGTGGCTGTCCACTGTTGTCAGTATTGCCACTCCCTCTCCAATTTCACCTTTACTCCTTTTGGGCTAAGCTACAGTTTGATCTGTCGCCCCCACTGGAACCCCCAAAACTGCATAAGATACCCTAAGTCCTCTTCTTCCTGCTTGCAGCCTCCTCTCTCTCCACATTTCTGCTCCATTTCCTGGATTGTGCGTATCGTCAACTGAAACATCCCTGCACCAAGAACTGCTCCGAAACTTCTCTCCTTCTCATCAGAGTACATCTCCGCATCAGATCACTCTCTCTGTCTCCCTCCCTCCCTCTCCCCCGTCTTCTCCACTGCCCTCTAGGTCACTCTTTTAATTGCTTCATTAGCACCTTATTTCCAGGTATATCTTTGCTTTATGAAACTGAGTCTCTTGCTCAGCATTGGATATACTGTGTTTAGCAATACATAATGGCTGCATGGCAAGTGCCTGTCAAATTAAAGAAAACAAAATTTATTGCCAAGTGTAGAGGTACTATAAAAATATCTGTACCCACAAAGCTAAAATATTTGCAAACCTGGCTTTGAGCCTATAGGAATCATCATGGGTTTCTGGATATTTGATGCTAATTCAAATGACTGAAAACTTTCAGAAACATATGTATTTTTTATGCTATAGATTTCTTTTTTAAGAGTTATATATTTTTTTTAAAGATTTATTATTATTGGAAAGCCGGATATACAGAGAGGAGGAGAGACAGAGAGGAAGATCTTCCATCCGATGTTTCACTCCCCAAGTGAGCCGCAACGGGCCAGTACGCGCCGATCCGATGCCGGGAACCTGGAACCTCTTCTGGGTCTCCCATGCGGGTGCAGTGTCCCAATGCATTGGGCCGTCCTCGACTGCTTTCCCAGGCCACAAGCAGGGAGCTGGATGGGAAGTGGAGCTGTCGGGACTAGAACCGGCGCCCATATGGGATCCCGGGGCGTTCAAGGCGAGGACTTTAGCTGCTAGGCCACGCCGCCGGGCCCAAGAGTTATTTATTTTTATTAGAAGGCAGATTTACAGAGAGAAGGAGAAACAGAAAGAGAAAGATGATCCTCCATCCACTGGTTTACTTCCTAAATGGCCGCAGTGGCCAGAGCTGAGCTGAGCTGAAACCAGTAGCTAGAAGCTTCTTCCAAGTCTCCTACATGGATGCAGGATCCCAAGACCTCGGGCCATCCCTGTGGCTTCCCCAGGTCACAAGCAGGGAGCTAGAATGGAAATGGAGCAACTGACATGAACCTGCACCTATATGTGATTCCGGCACTTACAGGCAGAGAACTAGCCTGTTGAGCCACTGTACCAGCCCCTGAATATTTTTCTAATGAGTGATTAAGCTAAAGGTCAAAGTAATGGATAAAGCACACTTTTATCACCACCCACAAATACCCAGAGCATCCCAAACTCGGATTTGCAATGTAAGTAGACAAGATTTTAACAGGAAGCTTTTGGAGAGTAGCATAGGTAAATTAGTTTTCCTACTACCAAAAAAAAAAAGATTAGATGAACTCAAGGTCCCGAATTATATATTGGACCTTTGGAACAGCAGATGTAAGAACTTATCGAGAATTAATGGGGTTTATGGGACACTGGTATAATTACCACCCCAATTTAATATTGATTTTTCCCAGGGCATTAGAAAGAACTTTGTACTAATTGTTTCTAAACTTTGATGTCTCTAGCATTCATGTTGCTACATCACCTTGCAGCTTAGGAACAATATTTCAAAGAGACTTGGAAGCAGGCTACAAATTATCCCTCCGAAATGCAAACTTAAAATGGCAAGGCCAAGTCTCAGAACGAAAAGCTCCTTGGGTCTGGACTCAGACCTGGGACGACTCCTGGCTCAGTCTGCACCCTCTCAATAGCCTTGGGCCCATGATTAGATTCTTGTGAGAATATTTTTCTTCAGATTTAAGTCAGATTTTGCCAGGTGGTCTCTTAAATCCCTGTAATATAACATCCTGAACAAGTTCACGTACATATGTTATTCGTGTAATGTGAAATCCTATTGTTCCCAACTGTGCTTAAAATAAAACCCTGACTCCCTAGCCTGGTCCAAAGGTCCATGTAGTCATTCTGCTTCCCACTTCACCACCACACCTCAACCCCTACCCACTCAGTTTTTATAATAAAGCAGGCAAGTTGTAGCACCAGGGTAGAACGCTGCTATTCTCACAACTAGAAATTCTGCCCTTACATCATTAACTCCTTACCATTCAAACTCAGCCAAGTTGCCGTGGGAGCTGACTTTCCTGAATCCCCAATCCTTGGCGTTCCATTGCCCATTCCCTCTCTCCATCCCCTCATCCTTGTCTTACTTTCTCCATTGCACTTGGCCTGATGGAAAGTCATTCTGTTGTGGCTATCTGATAACGTTTTTTGAGAGACCCATTCTACAAGAATGTATTGCTACCTGAAAGCAGGAACTTGTCTAATAGCCCACTGCTCGCCAGTGACTCCAGAGCCCAGCACCAAAGCAGGTCCTTAATAAATATTAATTGACTTCAAATTTAGAATCGAGTCCAGTAGTTCTCTTTGAAGCTATTTACATGATCAAGATCCTATGTCCCTAAATATTAATATGTTATTAGAAATACTTTTCAAAAACATCTTTTGGCTTTAATAACTATCACCAAGTAGATGGATGGCAGGTTACAACTACATCATCCGAAAGTAATGGTATAGACCTTCATAGGAAAACCTGAGGGAAAGACTTAGATAGGCACCTCTTTATTTATACTTTAACACAATACCTTATAATTCCATCCTACTGGCTTCCTTGGTAATTCTCTGAATTTCATTGTATGGATTTGAAAATGCTCAGGCCTCCCACCTGCAAGCTACATGAGCCAGAGCAATTACTGCCCCATCCACCCCACCCCGTCTGCTCATCTATAAATAGGAATAAAAAATTCACATCACTGTGGTGTTGTGAGAATTCAGTGACACTGTTTACATCAAGAGTCCTAGACTTTTGGGATCATAGCCCCGACCAAATGTTCTGACCATCCTATTACTTTTATGATGATGGATTTATTAATGAAAATTCAAGAAAATACAGTGTGTGACATTACAGCACTTTCCAGACCTAGTAGTGTTGTAAAGTCTCAATTGTAGCCACTGCTAAAAATACCCAAGACCAGTTGCTGCCTGGTTTTGACCTTGACAAATTTAAATACAGGCAGCAAGTCTGGAAGCCTATTTCTAGTTTTGACTAGTATTTTTCTGAAGAACTTTGGTAAATAATTTATTATTTCTATTTATGACATTGTTCCCTTCCCTTTGAGTAGTCTCCAGTAGTTTAAATATAATTTATAGCTGAGATAGTAATTAGCATGATAAAGTGTTTTCTCAGAAATCAAGCATGCATTATAAATATTAATATCTTAATGACTGAAGCAGATTTAATTAACATGTTTTCAGCCAGAGTCTAAAGTAATCTTTCAGTGTTAATAACAGCAACCTTTGAGATCATTATCATTTGGGTACCTATTTGAGATTAACAAGGGGTGACATATGAAGTGGCCAGGTTATTCAGGCCATGAAGGTCAGTGTGTTACAAACTAGTAAGTACTGACCAAAGTTCTAAGGTTCTATAAACTTCTTTAGAGCTGGGATTATGCATCTTTCATAACTTTTTGTGAATTAAAATTATTTGGAACATATTAAAGTAACATCTTACTTTTGACAATTCAAAGTCAAGATTTTAAAAATCCCAAATTACAAACAGATTTTTTCCTTTATTTTTCTTTTCTTGACATAGTTACCTATAGAAATGTGTGTATGTAGGACCCAGTACGGTAGCTTAGTGGTTAAAGTCCTCATCTTGCACGCACCGGGATCCCATATGGGTGCCAGTTTGTGTCCCAGCGGCCTGTTTCACTTCCAGCTCCCTGCTTGTGGCCTGAGAAAGCAGCAGAGGACAGCCCAAAGCCTTGGTACCCTGCACCCGTGCTGGAGCCCAGAAGCTCCTGGCTCCAGACTTCGGATCAGCTCAGCTCTGGCCCTTGCAGCCACTTGGGGAATGAATCATCAGATGGAAGATCTTCCTCTCTGTCTCTCCTCCTCTCTGTATATCTGACTTTCCCATAAAAATAAACAAAACATTTTTTTAAAAAGCTAGTATCTCAAGGAATAGGCCATTTATGAAGTAAAGCAGTGAGTGAAAGATCTCTCTCTCCCTGTACCCCTGACTTGCAATTTAAACAAATGAATCTTTTAAAAAAGGAAAGAAATACATATGCATATTTACTTTTTAAATAAAGATTTATTTTTATTGGAAAGTCAGATTTACAGAGAGGAGGATCTTCCGTCTGCTGATTTACTCCCCAAGTGGTTGCAACAGCTGGAGCTCAGCCATTCAGCCAGGATCCAGGAGCTTCTTCTGGGTCTCCCACATGGGTGCAGGGTCCCAAGGCTTTGGGCCATCCACAGCTGCTTTCCCAGGCCACAAGCAGGGAGCTGGATGGGAAGCAGGGCCACCAGGACACGAACCAGCATCCATATGGGATCCAGGCGTGCGCAAGATGAGGACTTTAGCCACTAGGCTACTGTGCCAAGCCCAACATACTAGCTGTATGAGGCAACCTTTGACAACTACAGACAGCATGCTTGTCCCAAGAGTCACCTGATGGCAAATCTCTTACATAGCCGGTTTTAACTACTCCTATCTGACGTTCAGAGTTTCTGCAAGCTTTTCCTTGGCAGTGGCTCCAAGGACTGAGCCAGTTTCCTATCACACACCACAACTGGCAGAGAAGGCAAAGAATTACCAGGCCACCAAGTGATTCTCCTCTAAAAGAAGCCTTGGAGAGGTCAGGGTGTTTAAGGCATGAGTTACAGACAGTGACAGGCACTGTCTTGGGAGCAGTTTGATGAGATTTCATGAAGGCCGACCACCCAAGTCACTTCATCCCCTATCAAAGACAGAACCATTGTGTCAGCACAGGAGTGCCCACCGGCCTCCTCCTAGGCAGTCTGTCCAGTCCAGGCAATCAGTGTTCTCATTCTGAGAGCAGAGAAGATACCAGTGAAAGCCAGAAGGATCCCTGGCCTCTGATAATGCCAGGAAGCCTTCTTCCTGCCCTAGTGTACCCCGCTGCAGACCTCTGACTATGACAGAGAAAAAACAGCAGCTGCTTTGTTGAAACCGCAGTGTTGGAGAAGTACCTTCCCCAATAAGGTCTCTGCTACAGTGAGTTAGGGTGGTGACCAGGAACTTGTATCTTCAGTGTGAGCTCCAAGGTCTTCCCAAGCCAAGAGTGCAGGGATTCGTCTAGAGAAACTGTGCTCTGGGAGCTGTAAATGAAGATGACAGAAAGGATCGTCAACTTAAGCAAGGGTAGAAAGTCAAGCAATGAACTGCCAACGACAGAGCTGACTGGGCTTTACACTATGATCCCTCAATATATAGTTTTTTTTAATTATGAAAATAAAGCTAACAGTATAACTGGAAATGACTCTCTGCCCATTCAACTGTTTCATCGCTGCTTTATCATTATTGTGAAATCCTATTGAAAAGCCAAAATGAGAGCCATTTTCTTTGTGAGAATTATTGCTCTATAAAACGTTGACTTTAGTGACCTGCCCACACCTGTAACACCTATTCTGCAGGTAATACAGTTCAAGCAGTTCTCTCCATAAGAGGCAACCTAACATGACACAGGATGTCACTTCAGCCCAGCATACGAATTGCTTTGTCAATGTCAGTGCAAAAGTTATTCCGGCTTATTTCTCCCGCAGACGATCTTAATTACATCAGATTTGGCTCCACTTTTTCTTCCAAAACTTATTTATTTACTTATTTGAAAGGCAGAGTGACAGAAGGATGGGGAGAGACACAGAGAGCGAACTATCCATCTGCTGCTTCACTTTCCAAATGGTTGCAAATGTCACGGCTGGGCCAGGCCAAGCCCAGAAACCAGGACACTGCCCACGTGCCCCACCTGGGCGCAGCGGCCCAAACACTTGTGCCATCTTCTGCTGCTTGTCCAGGCACACTGACAGGGAGCTGGATCAGAAGTGGAGTGGTAGTAATTTGAAACAGCCTTCATATTGGATGCCAGCAGGGCAGGTAGGGCTTAACTCCCTAAACCACAAGCACAATCCCTAATTCTACTTTTTAATTATGATAAACTCTTTCCTCTAACAAATCTAAGGTAGAGCAATCTGTTATTACACAAAACATGTGAGTGCATTGTTGCTCATTTTCTTTATAATATAATCCTTTAATCAATTTTAATATGGACTTTACAGATACACAACATGATAAGTCTTAACACTTAAACATTTTTAAAAGATGTATTTATTTGAGCCTGGCGCGGTGGCCTAGCAGCTAAAATCCTCGCCTTGAATGTGCTGGGATCCCATATGGGCGCCAGTTCTAATCCCAGAAGCTCCACTTCCCATCCAGCTCCCTGCTTATGGCCTGGGAAAGCAGCAGAGGACGGCCCAAACCTTGGGACCCTGCGCCAGCATGGTACTACACACTGAACTACGAGTGCAGATTTCGGCAGCTTCTCACTTCAGCTCCATGATCTTGGACCAATCCTTGAACTTTTCTGTGTCTTTACTTCCTTTATGAAATGGGGATAGTAAGATCACCTCCTACACAGGGTTACTGTGAAGATTAAATAAGTTAGTTATAGACACAATACTTAGAGCAGCATCTTTCTTATTCTAAACATTCTAAATAGTTCTTAGTACTTTTACTTTTCTTCAGAACACTGTCAGCACTTTTAAGACTAAAACTATCTTAAAACTATAATCTCTATGCATGTAACTATTTTCATATTTTGGAGGGTTAACAGAAAAAAAGTTAATGCACTTTGAAGAAAAATAATAATAATTTTTCTAGGATCTAGCCCAGGGGAAAAAAAACTTAATTCTTGATTTTCTTTAATGACCTTGGATGAAATGAGTTTAGTATCACAAATTTTGAGATTACCACAGCGTTGTTGAGTATAAATTGAGACACATTTTTCTTGAGAGCCATTTTCTGTGGCCCTACATTGATATGAATGGCAATCATCATGGGATTATAGGTTCAAACATATGCCCTGCAGCCTATTTGTAAGATGGAGAATTTTCTTTTTTTAAAAAAAATTTTTAATAAGTTATGCTAGGGTAACCACCAAAAGTGTGGAAAACATTGCAAGCTGCTTGAGTACAGTGTTCTTTTTCCTCTGCGACTTCTGAATATTTGTATAATTACATCTAGAACATTTATCAATTGTAATTAATTAACAATTATATTCATGTCAGATATATGAGTACTTAGAGGGGTAGACACAGAGGGTGGAAGGCAGACTATCACGTTTCCTCGGAATCTTTTGCCGATATGCGAGCAGCGCGGCTCTGCTGGAATCTTCAGGAACAGTTGAGGGATATGATCTCATCACCTGTTGACCAACAGCCTCCTGTCCACCAGCCTTTCAAGAGCTGACCCACATTCACGCGTCAACTCTCCCTGAGCGCCCCCTGGTGGTGCTGAAGTCCCCTAAGTACTCTAACCACACTTCTTGCTTGGCCACGCACGATCTCCTCTGTCCAAGAAGCCAAATCTTGTTGTTGAACAAACTCCTCCCTTCAGGAATGCATCCCAACTCACTGCCCTCGTAAAACATCCCCTCCTAACTTGGGATCCCTAAATTATAGGTTCTCTTTTATAACATCAGTGATTCTGTAATTACTCTAGGGAGGGCCAACTACATATTTATGGAGCCCAGTGAAAAAATACAAACAAGGGGCCCTTTGTTAAAAAGTTATTAAGGGCCCGGCAGAGTAGCCTAGCAGCTAAAGTCCTCCCTTGTATGCACCAGGATCCCATATGGGCACCGGTTTGTATCCTGGCGGCACCACTTACCATCCAGCTCCCTGCCTGTGGCCTGAAGGCAGTCGAGGACAGCCCAAAGCCTTGGGACCTTGCATCCATGTGGAAGACCTGGAGAAGTTCCAGGCTCCTGGCTTTGGATCAGCGCAGCACCAGCCTTTGCAGCCACATGGGAAGTGAATCATCGGACAGAAGATCCTCTCTGTATATCTAACTTTGCAATAAAAATAAATAATAAATCTTTTTTTAAAAGTTATTAATACTTTCAAGTCAGCACAACAAAGCAGAAAACCAAATACAAAACCGTGTTAAACCCCAGAATGGGTGCAACCACACAGGCCACGTGTCCAGTTATGTCTGCTCACACAGAGGACAGAAACTGCATCTGGTCTACTGACCAACACAGAGACAAAAAAAAAAAAGTGACAGCCAAATGGGCACACGAGCAAATGAATGAGCAACGTGGAAGACAGCTCTTATTCTACAGAGATTGTGTGTATTCATTCCTAAGGTTGCCATGGCAATTGTCACAAACTGGGCAGCTCCAAACAACAGAAATTCATTCTTTCACAGTCTATAGGTTAGAAGTTCAAACTCAAGGCAGTAAGAAGGCCCTGCTATGCCTGAGGTTTCTAGAGAAGACTCCTGCCCTGCCTCTCCTTGGATCCTGTGGCTCCTGTCACCCTGGAGGTTCCTCAGCTTGTGGCTGCAGTACCGATCTCCCACACCGTCATCATGTGACTTCTTCCCCCTATGTGCATTTCAGGATATCATCTTCTCAAAAGAACACCATGAGGAGGGTGGAGGAGGAAATTCTTGAGCCTCTGGAACTGTATCATAAAAATGTAAGAAGAGAGAGGCCATCACTCATCAGAATCAATACCCACTCTATCCCATTGAGACCTCATCACATCTACGAAGACCCTCTTTCCACACAAGGTCACAAGCTGGAATCCCTGCTTTTCAACCACTGTCTCTGTTTATGCAGCTACACAACACTCTCAGCAGGTTTTGGTGGTTATATGCTATACAATTCACATGAATCAAAACTTAGTTTTATTTGCCAAGGGGACGTCAAAGTATATTAAAACGCACAAGTTGTAGAAAGGCGCGCATAATAAAGTGTAACCTAAAAATGTTTTAGGTGTGGTCATGAGGTCGATACATCAATTATGGCTAAAGCATCCTGGAAATATAAAGAGTGGGTGCAACAACAGCCAAAACAGAAACGGGGAAACGCTCAATATGCCAGCAGGATAAGGTGGAACCCAGGTTAAGTTGTCTACCTGTTTTGTGAGGGTTTAAATGGCTGCAACCATAGCACCAATGGATTCCCTCCTCCTAGGGAGAGGAGAAAACTTAAGTAGTTAGCATGTTCTTGGGCTCAGTTGTTTGCATAAACTGTTCATTAACTGTTAGATACAAAGTATCTTCTTGCACAGGTTATGAGAGCTGAGAACTGCTCCAAGGGGGTTTAATTAAAATAAAGTATGTGCTGTTTGCTATACTTCCATTGTTGAACTAGCTGATTAGACCATCACAGAAGCATAGAGTGTTGAAGATTTTTGTATTCCCTCCTTTAGAAGGATGAAAGGAAGGGAGAGAGGGAATGTGGGAGGAGAGAAGAGGGGACAGCACTGTGGCTCAGTGCCACAGTATCCCATAAGATACTGTATACACCACTGGTATCCCATATTAGAGTGCTGCTCCACTTCCAATCCATCTCCATGCCTGGGAAACCAGTGGCGGATAGCCCAAGTGCCTGGGGCCCTGCACTCATGTTGGCAACCTGGATGAATCCCCTGCCTCCTGGCTTTAGATCTTCTCAGCCCTGGCTGTTTCAACCATGTGAGAAGTGAACAAGTGGGTGGAAATGAACCAGTGGGTGGAAAATTTCTCTCTCTTCTTCCCTTTCTCTCTTAGATAGATAGATAGATAGATAGATAGATAGATAGATAGATAGATAGATCGATCGATCGATCGATCTGGGATAAAGGCACTGCTCCCTTTAAGAAAAAAAAATAGGGGACAGTTGTATTGGCATTGCATGCTAATCCTCTACCTGCAGTGCCAGCATCCCACATGGGCTCCAGTTCATGTCCCAACTGCTCTACTTCTGATACAGCTCCCTGCCACATAGTGTATCAGGTAAGTTGTGGAGGCTCCAGTTCAGCTCTGCAGTGAGATTCTACCGTTTTGATGGGCTGTTCAAGTCGTGGATTGAGTGCTGCGGGTTTATGGATTGGAAGACCATAGCATTGAGCCAAACTGGCAAGTGATGCCATTTTTTTTTGTTAAGTTGTCTCCTCTTACAATTTTTCAATATGTGGTATGTTTATAATTACCTGTGTTTCATCATTGATGGGAGTGTGCTTCCATTTTAGCCAGGAATTGTGAGACCCCCTTTTGCAATTGTACATGTCTGAAGATGTAAAGAAGCTTTTACCTACCAGCTATGGATCTCTAAGCTTTACAGCCTGGCTTCTGCTCCATGACCCACATCATCTAACCCTGCCCTTCCTTGCCAAGAAGTCAGGTGAGTCAGCAGTGAGCAGTGGGACTCTTCTTGAAGCAATTCCTGAACTGGAATGGCAAGAACTTATTAAACACATGCCCGTCACAGAAACCATACACATGCAGCCCACAAAGCCAAAATCCAATGCATCTTCCCCTTACCTTCACCTACTGGGTCCCCACATTGCCTGGGAGCCCCAGGAACATCCTACCTGGAGGGAACTGTATCGAAGGGGAAGGTGGGTGGAGTGACACAGTAATCTTAACAACTTCTGGTTACAACATCTTACTTCTGTGAGTCTTGAAGTATGTGAGCTTGTGAGGACATGTGAAGGGTCTCACCTGAGGGTCTTTGGAAGAGACTTGGGCAAGCCAATAGAGAACAAGAAGCAGACTGAACGTGCTCTAAGAAAGAGACTCACCTGCTGATGCTATCCCTCCTGGATCCTGTTGTGAACTAAGCCATTATGTTGTCATTCAACCAGGAGAGACTGTTACCCATCTGGTGGCCTTAAACCTAAGAGGTCACTGATTGATGAGTAGTTATTGTGTACCTCATCACCCTGGCACTGGGGTAAAGGTCAAGGCAGAACATAAAAGGAAGATACGGATCTTTGTTCTTCTTCCTTTTTTTTTTTTTTAAAGATTTATTCATTTTATTATAGCCAGATATACACAGAGGAGGAGAGACAGAGAGGAAGATCTTCCGTCCGATGATTCACTCCCCAAGAAAGCCGCAACAGGCCGATGCACGCCGATCCGATGCCGGGAACCTGGAACCTCTTCCGGGTCTCCCATGTGGGCGCAGTGTCCCAATGCATTGGACCGTCCTCAACTGCTTTCCCAGGCCACAAGCAGGGAGCTGGATGGGAAGTGGAGCTGCCGGGATTAGAACCGGCGCCCATATGGGATCCTGGGGCTTTCAAGGCGAGGACTTTAGACACTAGGCTATGCCACCGGGCCCTCTTCTTCCTTTTTTAATGTATCTATTTTATTACAGATTTCAGAGAGAAGAGACAGAGAGAAAAAGATCTTCCATTCACTGGTTCTCTCCTGAAATGGTCACAAGGCCTGGAGCTGAGCAGATATGAAGTCAGAAGCTAGGAGCAGGTCCCAAAGCTTTGTATTGTCCTCCACTGCTTTCCCAGACCCCAAGCAGAGAACTGGATGGGAAGTGGAGCAGCCAGGACACAAACTGGTGCCTACATGGGATTATCCAGTTGAGCAATCAAACTGCCCCTGATTCTTACTCTTCAAGGGACACGGGTCTCTACTGTAGCATTTGCTGCCCCTGTGGAAAATAAGCAGAGATTTCTGTGTCAGTTAAGTAAGAGGCATGCTTTGCTTCCGATCTGAGGTTGTGATGAGGGCGTGAAAGAGCAAATGACTGCAGAAGGAAAAAGGAGATGATGCTGCAGCTGAGCTGAAAGGCGGGGAGGGTGCAGACACAGGGACGCCCTGAGCCTTCTCCTTGCCCAGCGGTTTCCTAGAGCCTGGGGTAAAGGTGTTGCCAGGTGGGCAGGAGGCTTCGGTGGGCAGCAGGAAGATGGACAGAAAGCTCATGGAACTTTCATGACAGCCAAGGGAGGAGGGAGCCCTCTGAATATTCCCCCTGGGAGCATCCCCAGCCGGGTATCACGGCTCACCCTGTTCATGCAAACACGACACCTGGTCATGCAAGCACATGTGCACCTGAGTCCACTACACCCCAGCAACACAGATCACCCAGAGAGCAGCTAAACTATGTATCTACACATTGTGTTTATCAACTTTGGAAAACAACTATAGTATTGGAATATTTTGTACTTTACTATGTACATGCAGTATTGAAATCAAAACTATGACATCTTAAAAATGAATGGAAGGAAGAAAGATTAACCTTCCTGGGGCCAGCACAGAGGCATAATATGCTAAGCCGCAACCTGCAGTGCCGGCATCCCATGTGGGCGCCGGTTCAAGTCCCGGCAGCTCCAGTTCCCATCCAGCTCCCTGCGTGTGGGCCTGGGAAAGCACTGGAAGACAGCCCAAAGCCTGCATTCACATGGAGACCTGGAGGAAGCTCCTGGCTCCTAGCTTCGGATTGACTCAGCTCTGGCCATTGGGGCCACTTGCAGAGTGAATCAGCAGATGGAAGATCTTTCTGTCTCTCCTCTTTGCATATCAGACTTTCCAATCAAAAATAAATAAATCTTTAAAAAATGCAGAAAGAGAAGCAGTTGGTCTGCATGTGAGTCCTGGCTCTGCTCCTTTCTAGCTGTGAGCTCCTCAAGTTCAAGATGGATCCTTGCAGCACCTTCAGAGTCAAGAAGTAGAAGCAACACAAATGCCCATCACTGGACCAAAACATGGTATGTCACACAGGATATGCACATAGGAGGAATTTGTTCAGTCTGTAAAAGGAAAGGAAATCCTATTGTGGGCCACAACATGGCTGAACCTTGAGAACATGTGTCAAGTTCAACAAGCCAGTCTAAGTTACTTAGGAGGCATCTATGCTAGGAATGCAAAATCGTGCGGCAGTTGCCAGGGACGACTCGTGAACTCATATTAGCAGGTGCTGTGTTCGCATCACCCAAGGGTGTGCACGGGCCACCAGGCCGGTGATGCTCCCACAGGGCACACGGAGAGATTTAGAGAAGGCATCAAGGGCAGTCCTCGACAGAATTTCAGTTTTGCAAAATGAAAAAATTCCACGAATCTGCGGCATAACGATGTGAATCCACTAAACGATTCACTTAGGAAATGGTTAAGAAGATGAAGTTTACACCCCGTGAGTTCTACCACAATTCAAATATGTTTTAAAAAGACTAACAGCAGCATTTTTTTTCACAGAAATCTTGGAAATCTGGTCTAAAGAATATGTCATTTTCCTCAGTTCTACCACTTCAAATCACTGAAAACCTTTATTTTGCTTGTTTTTAGACACTGTTCTATGAAAAGAAACACAGAGAAGGGAAACCCAGAGGGCTTCCTGAAGTCGGTGATCTCCAACTGGAATCTGATGTTCAGAAATACGTATTCATAGGGTTTCCTGGGTGAAGGTGACGGCAAAAAAAGTCAGCTCAGCTGCTAGTTAGCTCAAGAAATATATTCAAGAGGAATATATGTCTTATTAAACTTCTTTTTTGAAACAAAGATATACAGAGAGGAGAACAGAAAGGAAGATCTTCATCACTCCCCAAGTGGCTGCAACAGCCAGAGCTAAGCCAATCCGAAGCCAGGAGCCAGGAGCTTCTACCTGGTATCCCTCATTGGCGCAGGGTCCCAAAGCTTTGGGCCACCCTCTATTGCTTTCTCGAGCCACAAGCAGGGAGCTGGAAGGCAAGCAGGCACCAGGATTAGAACCAGCCACCAGATGGGATCCCAGCGCGTTTAACACAAGGACTTTAGCCACTAGACTATCACACTGGGCCCTTATTAAATTTTTATAGGTGATGTTCTTTGCTCTAAATCCCTCTCTGGCCCTTATATTATCCCCAGTTGTGTTGTCACTGCCTAGCGACATTTAACAAGTAACGTCCACCCTCCCTTCTCTTCCTCATGCTTCCTCAATCACAGGGCCAGAAAAAGTAAACCGGACACATTTTACAACCTCACTGGCAGTCTGGATGGGCTATGGGAACCTACCTTGTCCCAAAGAGGTGAGCGGAAATCCGTGGGGAAGACGCTTCCTGTTTCTTTCTGGTCCACTTCAGTTGCCAGGGAGACCCAGAAGCACAGCAATCTTCTTGGAGCTACACGTGTGAGAGTTGGGCCACAGACCTCGTTTGAGGAGCTTGGTTTACTGGGGATATCCCTGCGTTGGACCTTGTTAGGTCAGTGAAATATCCAACCTCCTGGGTCCACTGGTTAGCTCACTCCGTTCTACCTGTGGACAGCACCAAGAAAAACGAACTCCCTCTGCTGTCCTGTGTAACTCAGGCTTCTAATGAGTTCAGTT
The DNA here is from genome assembly GCF_030435755.1 of Ochotona princeps. Lineage (NCBI taxonomy): Eukaryota > Metazoa > Chordata > Mammalia > Lagomorpha > Ochotonidae > Ochotona > Ochotona princeps. The sequence continues at coordinate 13,766,433 of NC_080840.1, read as the reverse complement.
GGCTGCAGCGAGAGTTCATGAGAAAGCTGAGCTTTGAAACAACCAACAAGAGCCTGAGGAGGCTGGTTGTAGTGATGGGAAACGCTCAGGGATGGTACGGTAATTAGACCCAAACATGCAGTGTTCCAGGGCTTTCCACCAACGGGTGGGGAATGCTGCCAGGAATGCCAGGATGGAAGGCTTGTGGCACTAAGGAGCTCGCTCTCCGTGCAGACTCCCCAAGGCCAGGTGTCCACTTTGTTGATGACACCAAACAACAGCTAAGAGAGTTGAAGTGTTTTAAATCATGGCTGACCAGGACAATGGCAAAAAGAGAGCTTGTCTGTTGCAACCCTGGATAATCATGACTGTAGAATACCACTGCCATTCAGAAATGCCACACTGTGAATGGTCGCAACTGCAAAGTCAGCCAAGTGCCATCCGAGCAAGGGAGGGCTGAGAGTCATCCAGCCACGCATGTCAGAGAAAACTTCAGTGGCTGTGGTAGCTTTGGTGGCAGTGGGGATGACAATGGATTTGGTAATGATGTCAGTTACCACGATGTTGGTAGTTGTAACAATTAATTACTCTTCAAAGTCCGCACCTGCAGAGGAAATTGACAACAGGAGCTCTGTCCGCTGTGGGGGTGGAGACCAATACTTCACTACATCATGAAACCAAGGTGGCCATGGCTGTTCCACAGCTGCAGCTATGGCACTGGCAGAAGGTTTTAATTCTCACCAGACCAATCTTAGCAAGTGATGACAGTCAAAGAAATGGCAGGGAAGCTACAGGTTGCAACATGTTTGTAAACTAAGCAAAACGCCGTGGCGGCAGCTGCCACAGAGGAAAGCATTTTAGCTCCTGCTCAGGTATGCTGGCAAAACAGAATGAGAGAAAATCCTCGAGGGCTTTACTTGTGACTAATTGTGTAACAGGCTATTTTAGCTTCTGTTTTGTGTATAAGCTATAAAGCATTCCAGCAAACTACGAGTTTTCACATACTTTGGGGTGGTTTTTGTTTTTTTGTTTTTGCACCCAAGTTATTCATTCCTAATCATGATGTGAAAACTAAACATAAGGTTGGTTTTCAAAGTGAAGTGTTTAGCTGTGAGTAGACAACTAGCTAGCATAACATCTTGCAGGTGGGTGGAAATTTACGAGCAGCTAGTTAAGGTACATCTGGAAAGTCCTTAGGCAAGCAGGATGTTAGGTGTGGCCCACAGAGCTGAAGCAAATGCTGCTAAGAGTGTAACCCCACAGTATTTGGCCAGTGAGGAGCTGTGGGAGGGACCTACATGCTAATGAATACATTGTCTGATGAAATTACACAGGGTATGCTAACTCGATCTTGCAAGATCATTAATAAACTCTTGCTTTTGTTGCACTTCCTGGGTTCATTCTGTAAGTGGACATGGGAGGTTATTTTTCACAACACTTTTTTGCGGGGAGTGAGGTCCTATTATTTGCAACCTAACACATTAATGCACCTGAATTATCCCTGTTATCAGTAAGGAAGAACTAATGGAAATGAGTGAAGAAAGGCATTCTGAAACCCAAACCACTCTGAGGCTTGCTGCTGGTTACGGCTGCCACCTAGTGGCCATATTTCAGAATTTCCTTCTTTTCTTGCATCATTCATCTGTTCATTCATTTGCTCCTTGAACAAATATTCCACGAGGAGCTATTTTATGTGGCAGTTCCTCATAAAAAATACAGCTCTTTGCTCCTTGAAATTTACAAGCGTTGGGGAAATATCCATTATGTAAAAAAGGAAAGTATGACTTGGAAGTGTTTGAAGGAAATGGTGCTGTGAGACCCAGAGATAGGGAGTGGGGAGGGGTGGAGTGGTGGAGTCGGGGGATGACCTGAGGAGGCTCTGTTTGGCCTGAGGTCTGCAGGCAAGTTCCTGGGCAGAGAGAACAGCCAAGAATGTGTGCTGCAGTGGAAGGGAGGAGTATGTTAAATGTAAGAGAATAAGAGCAGGCCAGGCTGGCTTGATGGGGCAGCAGGTTAGACTGCCACTTGCAAGGCTGGCCTCCTGTATCAGAAGGCCTGGACTGAGTCCCACCTCCACTTGAACACCAGCTTCCTTCCAGTGTGCACCCTCAGAGACAGCAGTGATGGTTCAAGAACCTGGGTCCCCGCAACCCATGTGGGAGACCCAGGTGGGGTTCCTGGTTTCTGGCTTCGTCTTGGCCCAGCCCTGACGTGTGGGTATTTGGAATGGGAAGAGAGTAAAACAACAGATGGAAGATTCTCATATTCTCTCTCCTCTCCTTTCAAGTAAAAACTAACAAACAAACAAACATGGAGAACACACACAGACAGACAGCCTGTTTCTGTGCACACTCATGGAAAGCCTGCCCATGTGGACAGAGCAGCCAGATAAAAATGCTGCCGGCTTGGAATATTCATGTCACCGCTCAAATTTAACACACCACAGATGAACCTGTGACAAGCCATACCATGTAAACTAATTCACACTGGGATGATGCTCTAGAACATTAAAAGGATCCAATAAAACCACCTAGTAATGAATTAAGGTGAAAACCTTTCATGCACACATTTTATTGAATCTGCCTATTCTTTCTCAAGTGTCACAAATGTAGATACTACAAAGCCATGAGTGATAGGTGTCACCGTATGAATTACTCAAAGCCCGTGCACAATAATGAAATGCAATAAAATAAGACTGTTGCAAAGATGGTCTTACCCCAAATACTGGCATAAAATAAAAGTATTCAAGTAGCAGCATGTTGCCCATTAAATCAAGGCAAAAAATCCACACAGGAAACAGAAAATTCAGAGCCCAGGGTGGGTATTTGGCACAGTGGCTGGGATGTCACTTGGGATGGCAGGATTAAAGTGCCTAGGTTCTAGCCTCACTTGTGCTACCAACCCCAACTTCTTGCTAATGTGCTCCCTGGGAGGCAACAGCTTGCAAGCTAGAGTCTTTGGCTCGCGGCCACTGGCCACCCTTGAGAAAGAGAGCTGCACTTGCTAGGCTCCTGGCTTCAGCCTGGCACATATCCACGTGCCGTAGGCATCTAGAGAGCGGTGTAGTGGATGAGAGATCTGTACCTCTGTCTCTCTGAAGAACCACAAGGATGTCACTGCACGGCAGGGGGCTCCCTGGGGGAAGCAGACATCAAGCAAAGTCCATCACAAACGAAGATGAAGTAATTGGTTGGCCTGAGTTAAAGCCTCGGATTTTCTGACAGGACAGCTGGAGGACCTTGGGGCAGTTCTTGAGCTCTGAGGGAGCGGGGAGAACACAGATGCAGCTGCGCGTGGGGAGTGTCGGGTTTTAAGCATCTGTGTTGCTCAGTTGAGAACAGTACACCTGTACGAGAGAGCATTCCCAGAGGCAAAGAGAAGCAACAGAAGATGTTCTGCAAAATGGAAGCGGTGGGGGGGCCTGATCACTTCTAATCGCTGCTGCCGTAGTATTTGGTCTGCTACATTACAGCATATCTCCAACTCCACGCTGCATTCTGTGAAGGAAATAACTACATTTTGTTCACTTTCCCCTGCTCCAGTGAGCTCAGCACTGGCTGGGCTGGGCACAGGTTGGCAGACAGCACAGAAGGAATGTGAAAATAAACCAGGGAGGAGGCACCAGAGGAAGGAAAGGCATCCTGAGTGCTCCAAGCAAAGGCAGGAGAGACCAGAGGGAGAGGCGGTTGTCCCGATTTCCTGGCTCCAGGACCTCGCACGCTGGGGCGGAGGGTGCAGAGAGTGAGAGCTCTGTTGCACAGCCTACTGTATCTCAGACTGAAGGCTGGGTGTAACCTGTGTCAAAATCTTACTATGATATTTTAATTGTTGTGGCAGAGCGTCAGACTGGCTTTGGAAGAGAAAGAAACCTAGAGAAAGAACTCCTTGTATATCTGACTTCTCTCATTCCCTACTGCAAATAGAAAATGAAAGGGAAGTTTCATTTGCATGAACCCAGAAAAACATTCCTTACTGTATCATAGATTTTCTAAAGATTAAAAATAACATTTTGGGGCCCAGCATGGTAACCTAGTGGCTTAAGTCCTCCCCTTGCACATGCCAGTATCCCATATGGGTGCTCCACTTCCCATCCAGTTCCCTACTTGCGGCCTGGGAAAGCAGTCAAGGATGTACAAGAAAAGCCGTGGCCTATTTTTAGAAGTTAAGAGATGAGTGTCCCCGAGTGGCTTTATCCTGAAAACAATTCTATCTCAGGCTGAAGTTTAAGAGCCAGATCTTGCATGACTTGGTGGACCAGGGCCCAGAACTTATTCCATAAGCAGTGGGTAGACAGGAATAATTGATCAGTTGGGAGGATAAGATCAGAAATCATATTTTGAAAACCAAATCCTGATTTGATAACAAGGTGGCTGCACAACTTATGTACCACAATGATTCAGACAGAGAGAGACTGACTAACTGGGTATGGAACTTCAGAGAACTTGTAAAAATAAAAACAGAACTGTGCCCGGCGCGGCCTAGCGGCTAAAGTCCTCGCCTTGAACGTGCCAGGATCCCATATGGGCGCCAGTTCTAATCCCAGAAGCTCCACTTCCCATCCAGCTCCCTGCTTGTGGCCTGGGAAAGCAGTCGAGGATGGCCCAAAGCCTTGGGACCCTGCACCCACGTGGGAGACCTGGAAGAAGTTCCTGGCTCCTGGCTCCGGATCAGCTGAGTTCTGGCCATTGTGGTCACTTGGGGAGTGAACCATCGGATAGAAGATCTTTCTCTCTGTCTCTCCTCCTCTCTGTATGTCTGACTTTGCGATAAAAATAAATAAATCTTTTTTAAAGAGAATAACAGATAAACTTATTTGGGTGCAAAAACCCTGAAATTCAGATAGTTTTTCATGATGTGTGTTTTCCTTAAACTGTTGGCAGAATCCTCAATAATTCAGGATATATAAATCCTTGGAAGCTATCAAAGAGCTATAGGGAGTTGAGGGAAATGTAATTAAAAACAAGTTATAAACTGTGTTAAGGACCAAGTGAGTGGATGACAAATAACATTATGCCATTCTTGACCTGGGAGATGGTGGCATTATCTATTATTATGCATAAATTGAAATATCAAGATACAAATGATACTGGATTTAGAATATTAGCGTGGAGTTTGAGTAGAAAGAAGAACGTATGGGGCCTGGTGAGATGGTTGAATGGCTAAATCCTCACCTTGCAAGCACCCAGGATCCCATATGGTTACTGGTTCATGTCCCAGCTGCTCCACTTTCCACCCAGTTCCCTGCTTGCTGCCTGGGAAAGCAGTTGAGGATGGCCCAAAGCTTTGGGACCCTGCACCCACGTGGGAGACCCAGAAGAGGCTCCTGGCTCCTGGATTCGGATGGGCCCAGCTCTGGCTGCTGCGGCCATTTGAGGAGTAAACCAGTGGATGAAATACCTTTCTGTCTCTCCTTCTCTCTAAGTTTGTTGGATTTGACACACTAATTAATTCATCAATTCTATTGGTCATTGTTGGAAGGATGCTCCTGGGAGAGGCAAGTATGAAAATTAATTCCCCTGAATGTCTAACCTAATTCGCATGTGGCTAGTGAAAACCATGGGGCAAATCCCTGAGTGCCTGCAGTCAAAGCCATTGAGCCAGCCCATTTGAGAATGGTGTGTCAAGGATGGATGGAGAAAGCTGGTCAGTCCTCTGTACTAATCCTGCTCGATGTATCACCATGGAATCTTAATCAAACCCAGAGGTGAAACTGAAAATCTTTTTTTTTTTTTTAAGATTTATTTATTTTCATTGGAAAGGCAGATTTACAGAGAGGAGAGACAGAGAGAAAGATCTTCCATTGATGGTTCACACCCCAAGTGGCCACAACATCCTGAGCTGAGCTGATCTGAAGCCAGGAGCTTCTTCTGAGTTTCCCACATGGGTGCAGAATCTCAAGGCTTTGTGCCATCCTCGACTGCTTTTCCAGGGTATGAGCAGGCAGTTGGAAGGGAAGTGGAGCAGTGGGAATACAAATTGCCCACATGGGATCCCAGCGCATGCAAGATGAGGGCTTTAGCCACAAGCCTACCACACCAGTCTGAAACTGAAAATCATTTTTTAAAGATGTATTATTTTGACTGGAAAGGCAGATTTATAGAGAAGAGGAGAGACAGAGAGGAGGATCTTCTGTCTGCTGATTCACTCCCCAAGTGGTCACAATGGCTGGAGCTGCTCCAAAGCTAGGAGCCCGGAACTTCTTCTGGGTCTCCCACACAGTTGCAGAGTCCCAAGGCTTTGGACCGTCCTCTATTGCTTTCCCAGGCCACAAGCAGGGAGCTGGATGGGAAGTGGAGTGGCCGGGATTAGAACCAGTATCCATATGGGATCCTGGGTGCATTGCAAGGGGAGGACTTCAGCCACTAGGCTACCACGGCAGCCCGAGACTGAAAATCCTAATGACTCAACAATAGCTAGTGAGAAACAAGAGGTTTAGCTGTAGTCTAGTATTTCCAGAGGAATCTGGAACAAGTGTATGTGGCATGATAGGAGTTGAGTAAAAGGGGTAAGGCTTGTTTATTGTTCTTATTTTCGAACAAATGTGTCTATAGGGACTGCCCGTTTTTTCATCCTGAACCATACGAAAGCATTTCAGCAGATGTTTAGTGTTTACCATCTGACCAATTCAGCTTGTTACTGTACAACAGGTGTCTTTGTGCACCCTTTACTAATAATTATTCAAAGCGTTTCACAGGCGGTATCTGGTGACTACAGCAATCTTCCGCAGGCTTATTTCCACTTCGCGGGTGGAGAGTCCAGTTTTGCCAGGTGATGTGACTTACCGGAACTAGGATCCATCTGACACACACACTTGTTTCTTGGGCCACGGAACAGTGACACGATGATGGTGCCTCTGCAAGAAAAGGGAACTGGGCACGCTATTCCTGGCGCTCACTTCTGGCAAAGAGTCTTTTAATTTATAAAATAAGTCTTCGTTACTAATTTCGTCATAGGTTGAAGCAAACATTGGCTGACCACAATAAAGATGGCGACAGCGGCTTCGCCCGGCAACGGCGACGTCATCGTCAACGACCGCGACTAAAGTATTCCTTCCGGCCTGTTGTTTTAACGTCACTTTCAGCGCCGCCCTAAAGGCGGGAGCCGTGGGTGGACCCCGAGAAGGGGGTCTTTCGGCTGGGGAATCGGGGAGAATGTGGACGCCAGCATCATGCCGAGAGAAGCTGGGGAGCCCGTGGCTGTCGATGCCATTGCGACTGAGCCGCGGTTCACTCAGCGCTACCGGGAGTATCTCGAGAAGCAGAAGCTGCTGGACCGAGAGCACCGGGTGGGGAAGATGCCCGACGGCACGCTGGCGCTGCCGGTGCTGGGAGGGCCGCTCCCCGAGCGGCACCTGCGGGAGCTGACGGGCCGCGTGGCCCCGGGCAGCACCTGCGTGCGGACGCGGCTGCCGCAGCCCGAGCCGTCCAGGAGGGCCCGGAGCTGCCCGCCTGCCCAGAGGCTGTGCCTGGCGGTGAGGCGGTGGGTCGAGGCCCGGGGAGGGACGTGGTCCGCAGAGCTGGAGGCCGATCTGCCCAGATCGTGGCAGCGGCATGGCAACCTCTTGTTGCTGAGTGAAGAATGTTTCCAGGCCGAGCGATGGGGAGATCAAGAACCCGGGTTCTGGGAGATGGTTGCCTCGGCCCTGGGTGTGCAGCGCCTGGCAAGGCGAGGGCGAGTGTGCCCTGACGGCGCTCGGACTCCGGCGGTGACCCTGCTGCTGGGCGACCATGGCTGGGTGGAGCATGTGGATAATGGCATCCGATATGAATTCGACGTGACCCAATGTATGTTCTCCTTCGGGAACATCACCGAGAAGCTGCGCGTGGCCTCGCTGGCCTGCGCCGGACAAGTGCTAGTAGATCTGTATGCGGGGATTGGCTATTTTACTTTGCCCTTCCTAGTTCATGCCGGTGCTGCCTTTGTCCATGCCTGCGAGTGGAACCCCCACGCTGTAGTTGCACTAAGAAGGAACCTTAAGCTCAATGGTGTAGCAGATCGATGCCAAATACACTTTGGGGACAACAGGAGCCTGAAGTTGTATAACGTCGCCGACAGGGTGAACTTGGGGCTGATTCCCAGCTCCGAGGAGGGTTGGTCCGTTGCCTGCAAAGTGCTTCGACAGGACGCGGGGGGCATTTTGCATATCCACCAGAATGTGGAATGCTTCCCAGGGACGAGTCCCCAAGCTCCTGAAAGCCGGGAGCTGGAGTCAGAGCCCTGCTGTACTCCTCAACAAATGGTCGCCAGCCAAGAAGGAAATGGAGCTGCTGGGGATCCTGGGAGCAAAGTGCCTTCAGCGACCAAGCCAGAATGGCAGCGCTGGGCACAAGCTGCAGACACTCGAATTGCCTCTCTCCTGCAGCAGGTACACGGGAGACCGTGGAGGACACAGATCCTGCACATCCAGCTAGTGAAGTCTTACGCACCCCACGTGGACCACATAGTCCTGGATCTGGAATGCCGCCCTCTCTAGCTGACTAAAGGAAGAACTTCCTGGGATACAATGGAGCCCTGTCTGAGCGGCCCCTCCTGTGTCCACGCCGACTGGGTTCTGACCTGTTTTGTCTTCTGAAAATCTGTCTTAACACTTTGTGGCCCTGAAAGGAGCTCTGTTCTAAGGCAGGTCGCTGACTTGGCTTTATTTGCACATGAATCAACTGTGTCTGGAGAAAGCAGCACGGCTCACTGAAGCAAGGCGGCTGTGTGCTAGCATGAGGTAGGAATGCTCAGTTCTTGGGAACACGTTTCACTGTCCATTTGGCCTTGGATTTTGTTATTTGAAAAAGCGATGGTTTCTTTGAACTGTCTTACATGGCTGTTTAATAAACAGTTGTGCACAGCCAAAAGACATGATGCCGTTTCCAAAATCATTCCAGCTGAGGCTGGCATGGAAGTCAGGGGGCTGGGTGAGGAGGCCTCTGTGGTCGTGTAAGCATTAGGTGGTTGGCTGTGTCTTTGGGAGGTGAGCAGATTTGGAAAGTCAGATTGATAGGGCATGCCAAGTGAAGGCAAGAACCTGTTTCTTATGTTTCTGATTGTAAGAGGGAAGGAGACGTGAACCACTCTAGTGTACTAGCTACTTTAACATTCGTAAGTGGCTATTTGGCTTCTCAGTTCAATAATTCTATGACTTAAAATTACATATACACATAGATTTTTTTTAAAGATTTATTTTTATTACAAAGTCAGACATACAGAGAGGAGAGACAGAGAGGAAGACCTTCCGTCCTATGATTCACTCCCCAAGTGAGCCACAACGGGCTGGTGCGCACCAATCCGATGCCGGGAACCAGGATCCTCTTCTGGGTCTCCCACACGGGTGCAGGGTCCCAAAGCTTTGGGTCGTCCTCGACTGCTTTCCCAGGCCACAAGCAGGGAGCTGGATGGGAAGTGGAGCTGCCGGGATTAGAACTGGCACCCATATGGGATCCCGGGGCTTTCAAGGCGAGGACTTTAGCTACTAGGCCACGCCGCCGGGCCCCATATACATATAGATTTTGAGTGCAATGTGTATATTTAGCATACATAAACAAAATTTAAAATGAGAAGCAAATAGAAACAGCATTCTGCATTCATTTTCTCCCACTGAAGGCATGTTTAAAAATATGTACATGTATTTATTTATTTGGAATGTTATATATATCATTCCAAATAGCCCAGCCTCAAGATAGATAAACTTAGCTTCAAAACAAACTATTTTAAATTATGATAAGTAAACATGGTTAAAATGATGAAAACACCAACCAAGCTCACCTTGGAAAACAGTTTAGCAGTGCCTGGAAATACTGCACAGCGACTTACCACGTGACCCAGTCCTACTGGCCCTCTACTCAAGAGATGTGCAAACACTTGCCCACACAGAAACTTCAGCACGCGTGTTCACGGCAGCGTTACAGTTCACCAACCCATTAACGGATAAACAAATGGAAGCTGTCTACGCGGAGTCCATGAAAAGGAATGAATGCTATTAAAATACTGCACCATGGGTGAACGCTGAAAACGCAAGTAAGAGGAACTTGTCACAAAAGGCCCCTCACTGTACAATCTCATTTGAAATGGACAGAACAGCAGCGTCCACAGACAGTAGGCTGCCACTGGCTGGAAGGAATGCGAAGTTGGGGGTGGGAGACTTGGAAAAGCATCCTGTAGGAAGGAGTTTGGGGAATCAGGTGGAGGATGCGGCAGCTTCTCCCAGCTGAAGCATTTCTGAGTCCTGGGCCGCTTCCCTTGGGTCCTGCTTTACAGCTGGCCTTGTGTCCTTCCTCTAGCCCCTCCTGATTCTCCAGGTTGTTTGCAGGAAACATGTCACTGGAGCTCAGAGCGCGTTAATTCACTTGGCGTATACTGAGAGACACAGAAGCTGACTTACAGCACCCATCCCAATCTCCATTTTTCTTTAAAAACAAAAAAGATTGAGAAACTACACTGCTAAATTTCTCAGCCTCTCTTGCAGTAGAAGTGGTCAAGTGCATTGACCAGGATGAAGATTTGTAGAAAGAAGTCCCCAGGGTTTGGGTCTCTGACCCCGAGAGCCACAATTGTCTCTCAGCAAATGGAACAGCATTGTAGGACTCTGATTTAAAAAAAAAAAAATACTGATTTATTTTTATTGGAAATGCGGAGTTACAGAGAGAAGGAGAGAGAGAAATTGTAAAAGTGGTAGTTCACTCCCCGAAAGGCCTCAATGGCCAGGGTTGTGCTGCTCAGGAGCCAGGAGCTTCTTCCGAGCCTCCCACGCAGGTACAGGGTTCCAAGGCCTTGGGCCATCCTCCACTGCTTTCCCAGGCCATAAGCAGGGAGCTGGATGGGAAGAGTAGGCGCAAGGACTGGAGCTGGTGCCCATGTGGTATGCTGACTCCACAGGTCGGCCCCAGAACTCCGATTTTGAGAGGGTCTTGGTTAGCTACACCTGCGTTTAAATGCTACTTTTGAACTTGTGTGAAAAAAGTAATTTTAAGCACCCCCCCATTACAGACCTATTTAAGTCATTGTTGTTGCCAATCAACACCCCAAACTGATTGGAGGCATTGTTGTGGGCCCCCCACACTGGGTATGCTCACTCGATGCACAGTAAGCCAACTGCTGACATCAGGGTGATAGAACAAATCATTCATCGCAAAGCTCAGAACAAGGAGCCGGGCAGCTAGGGCTTTACTTCCTCGGCTCCCCAAGGAGTTAGGGGTGAAGGCCTTATACACTGAAGTCGGGGCTGAGAGGCTCATGACCAGCTCATGTCCAAGTTCCATGTGGAGTTCATGACATTCCTCTGATTGGCCAGTGATGCCGTACTGTTTAGGGCATTTATGATGGACAGGTGGGCTCCAGTTGGTCTGGGGTTACATGGAGGTGGCAGCTACATTCCACCCAGACCAGGAATTTCCCTGTATAAATCACCCCAGGACAACACCAGCCATGAAGTTCTTATCTATTGTCATCTATAGGAGAAACAAATGACTCCTTGAGTCGGGTCATTAGAACCTTGTGAAGTCACCCTCAGGCCAGTGAATTTCATATATTTATGAAAGGCACATTTACAGAGGAGAGACAGTAAGCTCTTCCCCAAAGCACTGTAATGCTTGGAGCTGAGCTGATCCAAAACCAAGAGCACCTTCTTCTGGGTCTCCCACATGGGTGCAGGGTCCCAAGGACTTGGCCATCTTCCACTGCTTTCCCAGGCCACAAGCAGGGAGCTGGATGGGAAGTGGAGCTGCCAGGACACAAACCAGAACTCACATGAGATGTCGGCGCTTTCAGGGTGAGGATTAGCCAACGAAGCCATCTCGCCGGCCCCTAGTGAAGTCCTTTTAATAAAAAGTAGGCAAGGACACCTTGAGCTAAGGGAGACAAGAGGCTGGGGTCCTGCTTCTACATTGTAGGGGTTCCGTTTAACTGTTGGGTTTTTTTAACAGGTCAGAAATGTTTCTGATATCCTTGATAGTGGATTAACCAAATAAATTGTGTATTTTTAAAATTATATATCTATATTTTCTATATAGATATATAGATAATCTATAGATAGATATATCTATATAAAATCTATATAGATAGTAATCCATCTATATATATGATACAGTGACTATATATATATATATACATATGTATATATACATATGTATATATATGATAGAGGTGAATAAAAAGAACAGTGGCAGAACCGGAATCCTTAGAACTCTTGGAGTCCAAACAGCACCAAATCCTGGTCCAGGTTTTGCAATTGTTGGTAATGCTGCCATCTAGTGGAGATGGAGTGAGAGTAAAGACTCATGCCCTCTTGAACTACATCTGTGACTCCATTGTAGTTTCCCTTCCCCCTCTTCTCTCCCTTCTCAGATAATGTGCCAGACACTGTGATAACCGCTGGAAATAAAACAGTGGACAAAACCTGACTCGATCCTGGGCTCCGTGGATGTTATCCTCTCATGATGGCGAAGGCATTCATCAGTCTCACAACACACGAAACACTTCACGTGACAGCTCATACACTCATAAATGCTCAGGCTTTCTCATTTCAGTAGGAACGTATGCCGGGGTGGGCCTGGCGAAGAAGGTCAGAGAAAGCTTCCCTGAGAGTCTGGTGACATGAGTTGGAAGCTGAAGGGTGCATAGGAATCAATGAGCGGCCAACGTGGAGCATCACATTCCCGGCGTAGAGGATGTGTCTACAAGCCCTGTGCAGGGGTCTGAAGCCCCTGCTGGAGGGAGGGCAGAGTAAGGGGTGAAGAGATGTGCACCAGGCGGCAGAATTAAGCAGTCATCACACCGTGCAGTGTAGCCTGTATTACAGCAAAGGGAAAGGTTTTAATGTGTAACGTTTTATCAATTCACATTTCATCAGAATCCTAGCATACTAAAACATTTCACAATAGATTCTCATTCAGAATCTTTGTCCTCAGCTGTCCAGTCTGGTGGAACCACTGGGGCCACATGGGATTGTACTGGGAGCCAGCTGTGGCCAATCGCTCCCAGGTCTCTGCCTGCTACCTGATGGGTGTAGCTTAGAGCTTACCTGCCCAAGACCTGAGGTACAGCTTCCAATCACATACCTACAGTGTGACCTCTGACATGACCAGAAGGTCAAGGGAAACAGACGTACCTTCTAGTCAATTACAATGTCTTTGGTGGATGAGGGGACTGGCAGAAGATGCCCCCCTGCCCTCCTCTTCCTTAACCTTTAAAACTTGTAACTTGTGCATCATAAAGTGGACATTTCTCACAAGCTTGTCTCCAGTGGTTCTTACAGCCAAAGAGCACCATCACCTCACCCTCGGTGACTCGGGGCCTGCTGGCAGGTTTAAACCCTAACAGCCAGCCCTGTCCACATAGCCAGGTTCCAGAACTGTGTTCACGGGGGCAGCACTGGCCTCGGGGAATGAGTTGACTCAGGCATATTCATTTTTTTTTCTTTCTCATTCTCTGGAAGAGTTGTTGTAAAATTCTTTTTTTAAAAAGATTTATTTATTTTTATTGGAAAGGCAGATATACAGACAGGAGGAAACAGAGTTCTTCCATCCGATGATTCACTCCCCAAATGGCCGCAACAGCCGGAGCTGCACCGATCTTAAGCCAGGAGCCCAGATTCTCCTCCAGGTCTCCCACACGGGTACAAGGTCCCAAGGCTTTGGGCCATCTTCCACTGCTTTCCCAGGCCACAAGCAGGGAGCTGGATGGGAAGCCGGGCTGCCGGGATTAGAACCGGTGCCTATATGGGATCCCCGTGCATGCAAGACGAAGATTTAGCTACTAGGCCACCGTGCTGGACCATGAATTCTTATGACTTCTTTAATGTTTCATAGAATCCCCAAGAAAGTCATTTGGATCCGGATTTTGTGGGAAGATCTGTAACTAAAAAGTCAACTTCTTTAAAAGCTGTAGGGTAGCTCTCTCTTATCCCTCCTTCTCTGGTCTCTGTCTCTCTGCTCTGTCTCTCTCTGGTCTCTCTGGTCTCTCTCTCTCTTCTCTCTCTTCTCTCTTCTCTCCCTTCTTTCCTGATCTTCACCACCTCTACCCAGTTCCTGCACCGTTGGAATAAACCTCCTAAGATAAAAAAAAAAAAAAAAAAAAGCTGTAGGGTAATTCAGAGCATCTTGGATACTTTTAAATGTGTTTTTTAGAGATGGTCCAAGGATAGATAACAGTAGAGAGTAACAATTTCACTTGCCCTTTTTCCAGCCTCACAAGTTGCCATGCTTTGTTCATTGTCATCCCCGCTCTCCGCCATTACAGGTGTTTTGTGTTTATTCACTTGAATGCTCTTGATCTAAATCACTGCCGCACTGGGGGAGGGGCACATGCTGCCTTTTCCTAGTTACGATAACAAAATTACAGAACCAAAACTCCTTAATCTGACATCTGATCCCTACTGCAGTATCCTTGATTGCCTCTAGGCGGCAGTGTTCCACGGCTGGATCCCAGGAAGGTGAGCCTGAGGAGGCATTTGGATGCAGCGCCCTGGAAAGCAGGGTAGAATCTGTGCCGACCCACCTCTCCTTACCGATATTGATTCTCTGTGTCCCCTTTATCTTGTGAGCAAACTGGCTAATGACCTGAAAGAACTAGCTTTTTGTTCATTCACTTACCTGCTGTATTTTTACTTCTGCCATCTTCTTCCTGAGTACTTGGCACGCCATTTGCTCTCTCCGGCTTTCACAGGCAGAGCGCAGAGGGCGTTGCTTGGGCCACACTGAATGCCGGGTGCTGAAGGCTGTTTCTCTAAGTGCTATTTCGGCCTCGTCTCACACATTTTTAAGTGTCGTGTGTTCATTCTCGTTCAGCCACAAGCGACCCACGGTGTAGCTTCCACTCATCAAGGGCCACTGCCTCATGCCCAGTGCTGAGCGCCTGGCGTGGCACTAGCCCTTCAGGGACCAGGAGCTACTGGGGAGCAATCCATCACCCTGGATTCTTCCCATCCCAGAAAGCGCAGTTGATTCATGGCCACCTCCTTACAGGAGTTGGCCTTTCTTGCTTGTGAAACACTGGCTAGTACTACCATCCAACAGTTTGCAGGCCTTCGATCTACTAACATGTCTCTTATATAACATTGCCTTTGACCTAGGGTCCACTTTATAACAAAGGAGATGCGTCATGGGGCTTGAAGCTGTGGCATTTACCTTATCTCCTGCAAAACCTAGAAAGTGTTGAGTTGATAAAATTGCAAGAAAACTTTTTGAAAACAAAGCAGAAGCAAAAGCTTGAGGAGTGTGCTCTGAAGCTGGGATGCCGTCCACCGGAACGCAGCATACACGTGAAACCACATCCCTTCTATGGCGCTGCGTCCCAAACAGGATAGACACGTTTGGGAATGGAAGAGTGGACACAGAAGGCTGAATAACGGCCTCCAATTAGATCCACGTGCCAGAACCTGCAAGTACGGCTCCTTACATGGCTGCTTTGGCTTAAAGGCCCGCCCTCCTCCCAAAACTCATGTTGAAATGTAATTTGTTCCTGCATCAGCCCTTAGAGGTGGGGCCTTTGAGAGGCAGGTCAAGAGGGCCCTGCTCTCAGGATGGATAAAGTTAGTTCAAGAACGGGTTGTTGCAAAAGCAAGCTCAACTTCCTCAGCCTCCTGCCCTCCTGGGTGCACTCTCGCTGTCTCTGCCCTCTGCCATATCAGGGGTCAGCAGCATGCCCTCACTGGCTGTGGCCCCTCAGTGTGGCCCTCCCAGGCTCCAGGGCCCTACGCTCAGTAGCAGTTCTGCTGTCATAATTCACTCAGCCTGGAATTTTGTGATAGCTGCAGAAAGTAAACTAAGACTATGGCCAGTGGGGTTTCACAGTAAAATTCTTGTCAACAATTCAAGCCAAGGACATTATCTAGCGGACTCAGTATGTTCACAAAGGCCCTTGGAAGAGAGGTGGTTTAGTTTAGTGGGTGTGACAATTTCAGCCAACAGTCAGCGTGAGGGGGGAAAGGGGCCGTGAACCAAGGCTGTAGGCGGCTTCTAGAAGCTGAAAAAGGCAAAGAGATGGTTCTGCCTGGAAGCATCTGGAAAAACACAGCCCTGCTGAGACTTGCAGAACTAGAAGAAGATACATTTGTATTGTTTGAAACCATTAAGATTGGAATAACTGGCTATAGGAAATTAATACAGGATAAACATGCTTAATATGAAAACCAACAAGTCTGATAAACTCCCATATCTGAATTGTTCTGAGTGCTAACACGAGGCCACAAGTGGAAAATTCCACACGGCTTCATGTGGCAAAGTCAAAACACAGCACACTAAAAATGCTGTACAAAAGGACCTTCAAGCTATGGACAGAAGGTGCTTGTGAAACAAATGAGGTCATTCTGTGTTTGGATTTGGGTCTCATTCCTCTCTCCCCATCTCATTAAGTATATGCAAATATTCGAAATCCCAAATCCAAATCACATTTAGCTCCAAGCCTTTCAGATAAGGAACACTGAATCAGTTAATCCTTCCCCTACTCTCACACCCGATAACCGCATGGAGGGTTTTTGCTTCTTGTCTCCACAATTTTTTTAAAGTGTAGAGGTCCCAATTCTTCCCCCAAAAGAAAATTTTCATCAGGCAACATGATCGTTTCAACTTCTTCTTGAGATTCAGTTATGTATTTTGTTTTTATTTGGAAGGCAGAGCTACGGAGGGGAAACAGATCAATCTTCCAGCCGCTGCCTCACTTCTGAAATGGCCGCCAACAGGCTGGCCCAGTCTGGAGCGAGGAGCTTCATCCAGATCTCCCGCATGGAACGCAGCGGCCCATGCACTCGGGTCATCTTCCCTTGCTTTCCCAGGCACATTAGCAGAAAGCTAGATCAGAAGTGCAGCAGCCGGGTCTCAAACCAGCATCCATATGGGATGCCAGCTGCTCAGACAGAGGCTTAGCCTTCTATGCCACAGCACTGGCCCAATCATATTAAATGTTAATCTGCTGAGGTCTCCCATTCACTTTAGGATTTTTTTTAAAACTTTTTTCTCAATTTAATTGAAATAATATACAAGAATATGGTGTGCAAAATTTAGGGGCAACATTATGAAGAAGTGTAATGAGCTGAAATCAATTTTATAGCTGTGATTCCTAACCAGAAACACCACGTGGTAAGTAACAGAAGAAGCCACGATTGTAGCTCAGAGCAAAAGCAGCTGTATTGCCAGTGTATTTGCTGTAGCTTGAGCCAGCGGGAGGAAAAGTAAAGTGCAAGTGTTACCCTGTGACAAGTGCAAAGTCTGCCCCCACCATAAAGATACGATGACAAAATATATTTAAGATACGTGGCTGAGATACAGAGCACAAAGTTAAAAATACAATGGTGTCCAACTGTTAATAGCACCATTACAGTGACTATATCCCAATGCTATTATCTAAGTTTACCTTGGCCTGGGCTAGGTCTCCATTGGAAATAATGGCTGGGTGCTGCCACCTGCTGCATAAACTCCGCATTGCTCACGGTAACTGCAACAGGTGGTCCTTCCCCTGGGATGCTGACCGCTTCCACCTGCCACATGTTCGGGCAGTCTTGGCACCAGCCCAGCTGAGAGCGCCTGTGTTTGGCACAGATGCCGGGCCACATGAGGGTGCCAGGAAGGCCTCCTCCCAGCTCCTGCTCTATTCCATTATGTGTACAATATGGATGCATAAGCAGGAAGGAGCCAATAACAGCAGTTACGTATTTTGAATTCTCCTTTCATACAATTTAAAATGAAACATGTATACACATCTCCTCTCTTTCTACTGTACTTCAGCACCACAGGATATCAATTTCAAGCCTATATTACCTGATAGACATATATGAAGTTTGGAAGGAAAATAAGGCAATTTGGTTTACAATGTTGATAGTTTTAGCTTACTTAATACTCTAATGGAGAAAGCAAATCTTCACTCATATAATAAAACCATTTCAGGACTCAATGCTTATCAGTATCTTACGGTTGTCCCATGAGCTCAGGACAGATGGTGAGACCGCGGATCTTCTTAAGTCACAAGTCAATGTTTAGGCAAATATACAAATTTAAGAACATAAGCATCCTGGTTCAGTGTTGTTGTGAGCCTGAACTGGTTCTTTCCCTTTTCCAACAGTCAGGATTTAAACGTTTCTGTTCTTCTGCCAAAGCCTTTGCTTCCAATATGTACATCCTTCTCTCTTCATTCTTCATTTTCTTTTTTTTCTTTTTTTTTTTTAATTTTTTTTCTTTTTATTGTATTGTTGTTGACAATCTTTACATAGTTAATTATAGTTAAAGGAAAAAGAAGGAAAAAAAAAGGTTTAGGGGGATAGGAAAGTGGGTAATGCTATTATGTCCATATTGTTTCCATCACGTATCTGAGGTAAAGGGGGATATTGAGGGAGAAGCCCCACCTGGTTTCCCGCCCACCCCGAGTCCCGGATGTGGGGCATGCTCTGAGATATGTGCTCGAGTGGTGTTAATAGTTCTCCAGTTATGAATCGCTGCCAGTTTCGCTCGATGAGGTCGTCCACCAATTGATATGGTCCATCATAAAGTCTCCGTTTGCCCCATAATTTGCTGACAACATATAGCTGAGATGAATGATTGTCCTGTTCTGTCTTCTGTCTTTTCTTGGTTAGAGTTCTGAGTCCAGCAGTTCGATTGGGGAGATCTCCAAAGATACTTTGAGGTATTCCCAGACTAGTTTCTTGCATGTTCTAGCAAGCACAGGGCCCGGCACAGTCCATCACCCCGATCAGCTGGTGGTTGCAATTGCTGGGTTGGTTCTGTTTTCAGTCCCGAGTTGCACTGGAACCAATGGGTGTTGCAGTCCAGTCTGGTTCGGCCCTTACATCAACCAGTGGGAGCTGCAGCCTAGTAGGGGCGACCCACAATAACCCCCTCCAAGCCCGCCCCCTACCCTGGTTTGCCAGTATGTGTAGCAGAAGACCAGTCTGTCCCCCATCCCATTTGGCTCTGGTACTTGTCAATGGGTATTAAAGCTTAGTTCTATCTAACCAACTCAACCATCCAGCCCTCACAGATGTTGTTGAGTGCCTCTC
This sequence comes from Ochotona princeps, assembly GCF_030435755.1. Classification (NCBI taxonomy): domain Eukaryota; kingdom Metazoa; phylum Chordata; class Mammalia; order Lagomorpha; family Ochotonidae; genus Ochotona; species Ochotona princeps. The sequence continues at coordinate 13,747,484 of NC_080840.1, read as the reverse complement.
TATCTAGCCATCCCAGCCCCCGTCCTAGTTTTCATGCCCTCCCACGGGAATAGTGACCCAAGAAGGGGGAACCCACTTTTCCCTCCCAGGTCTCTCTGTCCCGGTTTATGCACTCTTTAGGTGGTCCTGAGATTTGACTCGACAGAATTAGTCCCCAGTGCCAGCTTCTGCCAGCTGATGCTGCGGCCCTGATCTAGTCCACATGCAGCGCACAGGTGTTATAGCCTTGCTTGGTCGGGTCTGTCTCTATCCCAGCCAAAACTCTCCAGTGGGAGTAGCTGACTGGTGAGGGGACCAGCCCCTTAGTCCCCCCGCCAGCTCTGCCCCTTCCTTCCTGGATCTCACGTGTGCTGGATGGGTGCTGCATTCACATCCAGTACAGACAGCCACGCCCTGGCATTCCATAATGTGTACTGGTTGTGTCGCAACCAAACCCGGCCCATCCCACACTCTGTTCTGGCGATCGGATTTGCCAGTGGTTGACATGAACTGATTCAGCCTGGTCTGCTCCTGACCCATGCCGAATGTATGCCAGTGGGAAACTTTCCATGGCCTATTCTGGGCTGTTTCCTATCATGCTTCTTGCGCTTACCTGCAGGGACTGTGTCCTGCCAGAGGAGTTGCCCAGGCTCCTCCATCAGAACCCCTCCCAATGCCAGATTTTGCGCTTGCCAGGGGGTTCTTGAGCCAACCCTACTCAGTTCACCTCCTGTCCTGGCAGGAACAGTGGTTTTTCCTGGCTGGCTTTCACCCCATTCTGGTTCTTGATGTTGGATGTTTCAGCCCAGCCATGGCTCGTCCATACCCACATACAGCTCACACATGGCTCAGAAGAGGAGTGAGACCCAGCCTAGTCAGTCCCACATCTACCCTGGTTCTCCGTAACACCAGATGGTATTGGGATCTGAACCGGCCTGGTGCATCCAATCCCAGCCCACACTAGTGCCTAGGGTGACTACAACTGTTTCCTAGATAGAACGCAGCCCCCATTCCAGCACATACACTCCTTGGTGGGAGCCTCATTCCAGTTGTGGTGTCCCCTTTCCTCCCAGATTGGGCCTGTTCCTAGCCGTAAATCACACACCTGCCCGTGGTTGTTCTGAGGAGCATTAGCTGCAAGCCTCAAGTTCATTTGGGATTCCCTCATTGCCAGCATTCTGTTTCCTCCATTTTGATTGAAGGGATCCCCAAAGAGACTTTGAGGTGTTCAGAGATCAGGTTACTAGCAAGCACAGTGCTTCATGCCCCAAGCACTATGGGTTCAGGAGGGAGCCTCCCAGGCAGCAGGTCAATGAACCAAAAGTCAAAAACTCTGGCCGGGCGGCCAGCAGGCGGAGCCTGGCGCCAAATGGCGCGCTGGCCGCCCTGGAGCAGCTCCCCACGTGTACGTGGTAGCTACTGTGTGTTCCCAGGCTTGAGGCGAGGCCATCCCAAGGCCCCCCGGCAGGCAGCAAGGTAGCTGCCTGCCGGAAGTTCAAGTCCTTGGGCCCCAGTCCCACCCTTCCTGGCTCCTCCCCCCAGCTCAAGCCACATGGCGAGCAGTAGGGGAGGCCCAGACCCGCTACACAGACCCCCGGGACTCACCCAGAAAAGGGGTAGCCATCGAGGTTCCGGCAAATCTGGGAGCAGCTCCCCACGTGTACGTGGTAGCTACTGTGTGTTCCCAGGCTTGAGGCGAGGCCATCCCAAGGCCCCCCGGCAGGCCTCTTCATTCTTCATTTTCTTGCATCTGTCACCAAGGATCACACTTATGGCTCTGTTATCTTTCCCTGGGTACATCTGAGTATATTCAACTCTGTATTTTTTGGCAAAAAGCACAAAGGCATTCATTGGTCTTTTGCCCTTGTTAGGAGAAGTGGTGCTCACAGTCCCTGAGCTGTGATTTTTGACAGCTTTAGCATACAAAGAACTGGAAGAGAGCTGTGAGGATCCTGGCGAGCCACAGCTCTTACTCATTCCAGATGCCACCAAGTCTGGGCCAGCAGGTCCTCCGCAAGAGAGAGACTCACGGCGCTGACGGGCCATGCTGCTCAGCACGTACACTGCAGAGGAGTCCAGGGGCGTGAAGTCATAGCTTCTAAATGTATCAAAAACCCCTGAATCATCAAAATTAATGGCATCGGGGTGTCCAGAAGGTAGACAGACGTTGTCAATGTGGACTTCACAACATGGAATGCCATGCTGCACCACAGTCAAGCTTGGGTAAAATGATGACCAACCTTTATTTTTAACATAGAAAGGGTGGTCCAGTTTACACTCTATGGTAAGTAAGCCATCTTCTGCTGTACCAGGATCAAAAGTCAACCTCAGTACAGATTCACCAAATGACACACTTTCTTCATGTGATAACAACTTTAGACCATCAGAACCATAGCCCATGTGAGTGCTCATTTGGAGGTCATCCTCATTTTCACAACCTTCAGTTCTAGCAAAATCTTCAACATCCTGCCATTCCTTATTGCTTCCCTTATGAAAGCACAGACGTGTGCCTTTCAAGAAACAGTGCCAAACAGTTGAAGGCCAAGAATTGCACCATCCCAAGTCATCATCATCTGACAGGGAAGACATGCAGAAAATGCCAGATTCTGACTCACTGTTGGCCCTTTCATGTCTGACTGGTGTTGTGTGCTTCCAGTGGTGGTGAGGGAAGGCCGGCTCGCTCTTGGAAGATGTCGACACAGGTGGAGGGCATGCATAGGAATGTAAACTTTTGCTAGTAGCTATGATGTGTACAGGAGATGATCTGATGTAAAATGAGCACTGCATCGGGGACTCTGTGGACTGGTGGCAATATTTGCTAATTCTGTTAGCCAGTCCACCTCATTTTCACGGTACGTATTTTCCGATACACCTAAGGTATTCTGGTTCCAGGATGGTCTTGGATATTCTTGATGGCAAACGTCAGAGCTTACCTGATACATGGATGATGGGGCAGGATCACTCTGAACAGCCTGAAGTTCAGGAAGGTCATCAAACCCGTCACCATTACCAACTCTTTCCTCACTTCAGCATTTTAGTGCCAAGATGTCAGCAAACAAGGGTCACCCTCCTGGTTGTGGTAATCAAACATGATCACAGGAATTAAAGTAAAATTGAAGCAGGAAGGACTAGATTTTATACTAAAGCTGCCTCCATGAGTCTTCTGACATTTTCCAACTCCCTATCAAGAATGAAGCAGATGACTCCCAAAGTGTTCACTGTCCAGCAGTGATGGACTTTGTGACCGTAGCCGATAATCACGCGCGTGGACTACTGACTGATGGCCAATAGCTGAAGTTTATTAGTGATATCAGCCTTTTATAGACTGAGGGTCACATAGGAGAAGGGAGGAGGTATTGAGGAGCTTTCATAGTTCCATAAGCCTGTCTATGAAATCCATCAATTGTTTCTACAGACTTGGCTGGAAGTATCTCTTTGCTTTTGTATATCCAATCAATTGTCATCCTACACCAAAAGCACAGAGTAAGGGTTCCCAAAAGCTGCTTCTCCATTATAAGCAATACAAATCTTGGCACCCACCGCCAAAGTCAACTTCTTCAAAGTTTAAAAACTAAAGGCTTGGACCCAGTGCAATGGCTCAATTGACTAATCCTCCTTCTTCAAGCACCAAGATCCCATGTAGGTGTCAGTTCATGTCCTGGCTCCTCCATTTCCCATCTGGGTCCCTGCTTGTGGTCTGGGAAAGTGGCTGAGGACAGCCTAAAGCCTTGGGATCTTGCACCCACGTAGGAAACCAAGAAGAGGCTCCTGGCTTCAGATGGACTCAGTTCCGGCTATTGCGGGCACTTGGGGAATGAATCAGCAGATGGAAGATCTTTCTGTCTCTGATCTGCCTTGCCAATTAAAATAAATACATCTTAAAAAAAGCTAAGAGTTACTGTAATCCAAGGAGAATTTATTCAGGAAGAACAGTTAAATCTTGGTAAAAGGGGAAGTGTTTTCCTATTCTGCTTCTGTCCACCATCTCTGATACCATGTTGAACAGCAACGGTGATAGGAACACAATTTTGTCCCGTTCCTATCAGGGAGAATGCCTCCAGTGGGTGTCACCGCTGAGCTACTGCACCTTCTGGGCAGGATCCAGGGTCCTAGTATATTACTGTTTTATCCTTTTCCTATATTGTTACTTTAGATCCTGACATTAGAAATCTTTCCACTTTGTTTCCTAAGATTACCTCAGCTATTACTTTCCTTTTCCATTTTCTTACAAATTCTAAAACCCCAATGAAAAGAAATATAAAGGACACTAGACTTTCTACCATTGCCTATATGTACAATGCAATGATACATTTAATAGCAGCATGTGAAATGTGCAATTATTACTAAAGGACTATACTGCTGAAATAATACGTGAGGGAACAGTGGGACGAGAAATGGGGAGGAAGCAAGGGCAGGGAAAGGGGCGAATCCGTCAACCTAAAAACCATATCATAGGTAAGGAAAGAGAAGAGAAGGGGAGGGGGGAAGAGGCAGAGGAGAGGGCAGGGGAGGAGAGTGGAGGGGAGGAGAGAGCAGGGGAGAGGAAGGCAGAGAGGGCAGGGGAAGGGAGGTGAAGGGAGAGGAGAGGAAGGGAAAGGAGGGGAGGGGAAGAGAGGGGAAGGAAATAAGGAAAGATAGCTTCAGATTGTATTCAAACCTTCATTTTAAATAGGGAAAGCATTTAAAACAGGACTCGCTTTAATCCTTACTATGCAAGATAGGAACATTAACGTTAGAAATAGTTGTGACATAAATAAGTAAGCTGGACTATTCATTCATTTTTAAAAAAGCTTTTAACATTCAGTACACTTTCTAAAGAAAAAGGGAGGAAATCGGTAATTTATCCTAGTGGGTAAGGCTGGCAGCTACAATGTAGGCATCCTGTATGGTGGCTGCTCCACTTCTAGTCCAGCTCCCCGTTCATTGACTCAGAAGGACAGGGGAGGGTGGCCCAAGTGACTGTGCCCCAGTCACCCACAGGGGAGAGCTAGATGAGGCTCCTAGCTACGTCTTGGATTGGTGTTGGCCGCTGTGGCAATCTGGGCTGTGATTCAGCACACAGAAGAGCTATCCCTCCTCTCTACTTCTCTCAAAATGAATATATAACTTTTAAAGATTGATTTATTCTTATTTGAAAGGCAAATTTTATTTATTTATTTATTTATTTTTAAATTATAGTTTTGACAATCTTTACATAGTTAATTGGGGTAAAAAAAGGCTCAAGGGCTATAGGGAAGTGGGTAAGACTATTATTTCCATATTGTTTCCTTCATGTTTAAAGGGGGGTTTTAAGGGAGAAGGCCCACCCAGTTTCCCACCCACCCCAGGTCCCGGATGTGGGACATGCTCTGAGGCTCTTGCTCAAGTGGTTTTGATGGTTCATCAATTATGAATCGCTGCCAGTCTTGCCACTCCAAGCACGATGAGGTCTTTGAAGAATCCACTGATTGACATGGTCCATCATAGAGTCTCCGTTTGCCCCATAATTCGCTACCAACATATAGCTGAGATGGTTGATTGACCTGTGTCTTCTGTCTTTTCTTGGTTAGGGTTGTGAGTCTGCCATTTCGATTGGGGAGATCCCCAAAGAAACTTTGTCTGAGGTGTTCTCAGACCAGATTCTTGTATGTACTAGCAAGAACAGGGCCCGGCACAGTCCATCGCCCTGATCAGCTGGTGGTTGCGATCGCTGGCTTGGTTCTGTTTCCAGCCTCGACTTCCACTCGAACCAATGGGTGTTGCAGTCCAGCCTGGTTCTGCCCAGCACATACTCGGCCTTCGCATAAACCAGTGGGAGCTGCAGCCTAGTTGGAGCGGCCCACATTAACCCCCATCAGGCCCGCTCCCTACCCTGGTTTGCCAGTATGTGTAGCAGTAGTCCAGTGTGTCCCACACCCCATTTGGCTCTCGTACATGCCAATGGGTATTAAAGCTGTGTTCCATATAACCAGCTCCATTATGCAGCCCACATAGATGCTGTTGGGTATCTGTCTAGCCACCCCAGCCCCTGTCCTAGTTTTCGTGCCCTCCCGTGAATGTGGTAACCCAGGAGGGAGGAGTCCACTATTTCCCTCTCAGGCCTCTCCCACTCCCAGATTATGCACTCTCCAGGTAGTTCTGTGGTTTGACTTGAATTAGCCCCCAGTGCCAGTTTCTGCCAGCTGATGCTGTGGCTAAGCCCAAACAACCCTCCCCCACTCTAATTTTGTTTGCACCAGTAGGGATAATCAGCCCAGCTTGGCTTTTCCCTGATCTGGTCTGCTTGAGGCGCACAGGTGTTGTAACCCTGCCCAGTCTGTTCTGCCCCCATCCCAGCTCACACTCTCCAGTGGGAGTAGCTGTCCAGCAAGGGAATCACTTCTTATTTCCCTGCCGGCTCTGCCCCCTCCCTTCCTGGTTCTCACGTGTGCTGGTTGGGTGCTGCGGTCACATCCAAAACAGGCAACCTCACCTTGGCGTTCCGTATTGTGCACTAGTTTTTGTTGCGACCGAACCTGGCTCGACCCACACTGTTCTGGTGCTTGGATTTGCCAGTGAATGATGAGAACTGATTCGACCTGGTCTTCCCCCGACCCATGCCAAATGTATGCCAGTGGGAAACTTTCCATGGCCTGTTCTGGGCTGTTTCCTATCATGTTTCTTGCATTTACCTGCAGGGTCTGTGTCCTGCCAGAGGAGTTGCCCAGGCTCCTCTGAGAGACCAGGTCCAGCAAAGGATGCATGGATCGGCGAGATGATAACAAGAAGAGATAAGACGTGGACCACTATGGCTTGATGCTCATAATGGGCAACTCAAAAAAGTTGCCTTCTTTATTTATGCACAAATCATCACAAGCTTTTGCACAATATCCGATTGTTTCATTTTTACTTCATGGTTAAGAGAATACAAAAAACACTCCTAAAGAAAACATTTTCAACAGACCATTACTCATTGAAACCTGCAGTCACCTGGCTGAAGCCAGGAACTCCACAGTTGGCAGTACATGCAGTTACATAGCGACAAGCAGTTTACTTATACTCAAAATCAATTTTCACTAAACACAAACTAACTAATATTGCTTAAGATATTAAGAGTGCAGAATTAAAAGATCATAAATGAAAGGATTTTATAAAAGCATATAACACAGATTCTTTGCTAAATCTTATAATCAAATCATGCATTAATTACCATCACCTTCACCTAGTGCTGATTCAATTGTTTTCTGTTCTTTTGTTAAAAGGCAGTGAAAGGGATCAAGGCAACTCAGCCAATCTACAAACAGAAGGCCTTTACAAGAAACTTCCTTTTATCTTTATATAAACTGTTTTCTTTCCCTAAACGTAAGTGCAAATATAAGATAGAGATTTTAAGCCATTTTGAGGGATCACATTTGTTTCCCTTTAGAAGATGCTCCATATACTTTTGCTTTCTGTGGTGAGAAACTAGAATACGTCATATCATGTGTTGTAACAACTCGAGGTGCATGGTAAACAAATTCTTTGTACCTCCATGATTGCCATCTGTTCCAAGATATTATCAAGCCATTTGTTAAGGAAAACATTACTTATACTAGGGCAAACTTTAGGACAAAAGTGGGCACATAGCTGGATATTTGGAAACATTGTGGGCTCAGTTGTACTATTGTATGGTTTTAGCTGTGTTTTTATCATAGCATGATTGATCAATTTGAGGTGTCATACCAGTTACAGGGATCACTTCACATTAGCAGAAAAACAACAGCAACACCCTCAGGAGAATTCTATGAAACATCAGAGAGGTGACTGAGTGTCCATACAATGGGGTGAGGCAGCAATGAGGTGACCAGAGACATTCCGCCGGGCCTTGCCACGCAGCCAGAAACTCCTCGTAGCCTTGCTAACCAAGGAGCAGTGCTTATCACACACCCATGCCATCCGACCCAACTGCATGGTTCCCCGCACTCCTCCATCAGAACCTCTCCCAATGTGAAAGGCAAATTTTAGAGACAAGAAGAGGCAGAAAGAGAGCCGGAGATCTTCCATCTGCTGGTTCGCTCCCGAAATGGCCGCAACAGCCAGAGCTGAGCTGATCCAAAGCCAGGAACCAGGAGCTTCCTTCATGTCTCACATGTGGGTGCAGGGTCCCAAGGCTTTGGGCTGTCTTCAACTGCTTTCCGAAGCCACAAGCAGGGAGCTGGATGGGAAGTGGGCCTCTGGGATATGAACTGACACCCATATGAGATCCCAGCACTTTCAAGGCAAGGACTTTAGTCATTAGGCTACTGCACCAGGCCCAAGTCAGGGGTTTTTAAGTTCTCATCCTCCAATTAGATTGAGAGCCACTGCAGTACAAAGTTTCCACGGGCAAGAGGCAGGAAGGGAGTTACCAGAACCCAAAGTTTTCCTGTAGTTCATTAACCTAATCTAGTACAATAAGAGGTAGGAGGGGCCAGGTGTGCAGAGCCTCTGGAGTCATTTCCATTCTGTCAATTGTTCTGAACAGTGCAGAAGGCAGGAGGGAAACTCAGGCTGGTTTTGTACCTTCAATTAACTTGAATGGTGCCAGAGGAGGTAGGAAGGGCAGTGTGTGGAAACATTGTTTCCAGGCCCTGTCCGCTGTCAATTAACCTGATAAGCCAGTGCCAGCCATCAATGGCTGCACCCCATCAGTTATAACCACCAAGTTAGCACACCAAGTATGCAGTTTGGGAAGCCTTACCTGGCAGTAGTACACACTGCGGCAACAGGTGTAAACTAGGGTATTGCAATATACCAGGCAACCTTGGGTAGGCTGATTTAGCATGGCGACAGTGACAACAGGGTGACTAAAAGAGGCTATGGGGACAGGTGCTGAAGTGCAGTGGATGAGGGCTGCTGGTGCCCCAAAGCAGAGGGCAACTCAACTTCCTAACTCCCAAGCAGTGGCCCAAGTATCTGAGTCCCTGCCACCCACGGGGAAGATGAAGTTCTTGGCCGTTGGCTCTAGCCTGGCTCAGCCCTGACTTCTGCAGTCATAGGATCTGTGTCACTCTGCCTTTTAAATAAATACCTATGTGATGGGGTAGAGCCGGTTAACAGCCAGCACCCACTTGCAGGTTAACTGATAGCGCTGACAGCACAGAAAGGGAGGCTCTGTGCCCCTCCCCCCAAACATTATTACCTCCTCTCCTGCCACTCAAGTTAATCCAGTGTGGGGAATGGGCTCTTCACACCCTTCACCTCCTGCATGCTATGCTATTCAAGTTAACTGACAGCGGCAATCGGAGGCTCCATACACCTGGCGCCTCCTGCCTCCTACTGAGCTATTTTAGGTTAACTAACTACAAGGAAACTTTGGGCTTTGGCAGCTCCCTTGCTGCCTCCTGCACTGAGTTGGCTGAATGAATGGAAACTGTGTTCTGTGCGGCTCTCCAGCTGATTGGAGGATGAGAGCTTAAAAACCCCTGACTTGGGCCCACTGGCACAGTGGTTCCTGGAGTGAAGCAGCAGCTGCCGGTGCCAAGCCTGGCCAATGTGAGCACTCTTGCACTTCGCAACACTGTTTAAAACAGACAGACAGTAAGGATGGGATGAATGCACTTTGGTTGCCTTCAGTGAATGAGGGAAAAAAAAGATACCTGAACTGGGCTAAAATCCCATGGATCTTTCTAGATTTTGACGCTTCCCTATAACCTTTGTGATTATGTAACTTACAGAAGCCTAATTTTCCTCTTCTGGAAACAAGGATAAACTATACTCACTAAAACAAACCTGATGCAAAAATTATAAGTCCCGTGCCTGTTGCTTAGTAAGCAATGGACGGACACACAACAGTTGTTACTGGCATAATAGAGGTGTAAGGTGTCTGGGTACAAGAGTTCCATATCTCCACCACCTTCACCCTGAGGAGGTGGTTTGGGGGGGCTCTGAGGATGTTACCACTACTGCTCCTGATCAGGGTGTGTGTGTGTGGTGGTGGTAGGGGGGAGGATCCTGACGGACGGTAAGCACGCACCTAGAGCCCAGATAGAAGCCGCACTGTGGGCTGCACCCTGAGCCAGGAGCCTGAGGCAGCCTGGCCCTCTGCCTCCAATCTTATCTCAGTCCATCTCCAGGACTGCCTCAGCCCTAACTTGGTCTCCGTTGGTGATGAAGGAGCGAGAAATCGATCAGGATGGCCAGATGTGATCAGCTACTTGTGCAGGCAGGAAGGTATGAGAGTCTGGCCTCATCTGCCCCGAAGGGAGAAAGCGAGCCCAGGCCAGGTGTGCTTACGTCAGAAGCCTGGGTTCCTGAAGTCACCGGCCCCCCTGGTCATCAGTACAAGGCTGACCGTCATTGTCCTCATTTTCCATCTGGGTGGGTGGGAAGGGTTTGAGGTCTTTGCACTAGGTAGGTGGCTTTCTTGGCTGCGCCTACCCTACCTCGTCCCTTGGCCGCTGCTCCAAGATCCAGAGCGGCCTGGCAGGCAACCTCCTTGGGAGGCAGGCCTCCTTCCTACGGGGCAGGCCCCCAGGTGAGGTCAGCAGGGCAGGTCCTAGAGGGTGGCGTCCTTTGGCTTTTCCTCTTCCCAGGCAACTTTGAGTTATGTTTATGGGACGTCTAATGAGCTCTAATAAAGCAGCAAGTAGCCTCCACCCGCAGAGCTCGAATCCCCAGCCGAGGTGACGCGGCGCCCGGGAGGGCGAGGCTGAGGGACCAGCGCCGGACACCACGGGGTGTCGCCCAGTTGGCGCTGGCCAGGCAGGTGGGTGGAAACCATGGCAACGCTCGGCGACGCCGCGGCTGACGCTGGGCCAGAGAGCGCCCCGAGCGCCGGATTATGACGCAGCAGCTGCGCGGGCCCCCGCGGTCTCGCGTGACCGCGGGCGCAGCCTGCCGGCCTAGCAACAGCAGCCAAGGCCGAGGCCGAGGCCGAGGCAGGCGGGGTCAAGATGGTGGCTCCCCGGGCGGGGGAGGCGGTGGAGGGAGGAGGAGCCAGACCATAGGCAGCCGGAAACACCGACACCCAGAGCCCTCCCGGGGAGCCGCCGACGCCGCCGCCGCCACTTCAGCCGCCTCAGCCGCCGCCGCCGCCGCCTGCTCCAGCTCGAGGGACGCGAGCGGGCGGCGGGGCGGGCCGTGAGGGAGACGGGAGGGCAGGGCGAGCGGGGCGGAGACAGCCGCCCAGCCTCCGCCCCCGGCCGCGGGCCCGGGCCCTGCCCCGCGCCGCCCTGCCCGGCCCGCCCAGCCCCGGTGTGGCAGCGGCTCATGGCGGCTGTGGGGCCCCCGCAGCTGCAGGTGCGGATGGCCCCCCAGCAGATCTGCGCGGTGCTCGAGGTGGCGCTCCGGGTGCCCTGCCTCTACATCATCGACGCCATCTTCAACTCCTACTACGATTCCAGCCAAAGCGGCTTGTGCATCGTGCTGCAGATCTTCCTCCGGCTCCTTGGTAAGGGGACCGGGTTGCCTGCGTCCCGAGGACGCGTGCCCCGGGGCGCAGGCGGCCGCACGCAGGCCCCGTCATGCGTGTGTGTGTGTGTGTGTGTGTGTGTGTGTGTGTGTGTATGCGCGCGCGCGCGTTTGGGGACCACAGTTGGAGACCCAGAGGGGCATCTCTGCAGGTGGGACGTGGAGGAGATGATACTTGTCTGGGAGCTGCCAGGGGAGCCGGCCTGCGTGTGGCGGTGAGAGCCCCGCGGTGTCTGAGCCTGTGGCTCACTGCCTGCTGTTTGGCTGGCATACCAGGTCTTAGGCGACAGCTCTGCTCGTCCCGGTCGCTCAGTGCGTGACCTTGGACGTGCGCCAGAGCCTGGACCTCCGTTTCCCCCCATTTAAACGTCCAGGGGCAGCTTCTCTGTCCCCGCAGCTGCGTCCGCGGACCCACAGGATCGTGTCCGCTGTCGTGACATCCCAGCCAAGGAGACTGGGTTGTCAGTGTCAGAGCTTGGAACCATTACCGGCAATCCTCCCGAAGGAGGCGACGCTAATAACGAGCCTTTACATTTTCCATGAATGCACGGAAAAATATTAAACAAGGATGTTAACATCTTGGCCGGAAAATGATTTGCAAAAAGACTGTTGGGAAGATCATGTCGTTGTTGCGTATGGATGGGAGTGTATTAAAAAACAGAAAGAAACCAGCCTGTGTTTCACGCTCCACCTTCGCTTACATTCCCATGTGAGAGGCATTGAAGTGTAAAAGAATTTTTTAAAAGCTAATTGCAGCTTGGCCAATGTTGTTGATGAGGTCATTGTGATCAATCCCTGGTGGGCTAGTGTTTTTGGAAGTGTTACTGAGAGTAGGCCGATTGGAGGTCCTTACCAAGATTTTCTGAATTAGCTGCCATCTGTTGCTTTATTCCTGAACGCGAAGAGGTGGCAGTAAAGGCTTAATTTGTTCACTGTCCTGAGTGATAGTGTTTCACAGTTACCTACTTTTGCACTGTATTTTCGCTGCTCCGATCTGGCCTAACCTTCATCTATCCCTTAGAGGTGAGGCGTGTTCTCATTTTACAGATGAGAAGCGGAGGGTCCCGTACAGATGTTTTGTTCTTGGTTTGGTACACCGTGGCTAAGTATGGTCAGGGCCTGAACGTCCGAAACATCTTTTGACATCTTCATTGCACCGCCTTCCAGATCCAAAATGGTCTAGCAAGGATCTCATGCTAGATTTTAAAACGAAGAGGGATGAACTTGACACTGTAGCGCAAGATTCTCCGGCACCAGCTGCTACTTCCTTCGCTGCTTCACGCGCTGCTCTACCTTGACCCTGCTTCAGCAGACTGCTGTCCTTATTTGTGGCAAAGATGCGACCCTGAAGGTTCTGCATCTCCATTCCAGAAATAGCGTCGGTCCGACTGGAACGTTCTTGAGGCGGAATAGCTGCGGTTGGAGAATCCCGCAGGGATCTGGCGGTTTAATGCAGCGCCCCGCTGAGCTTCATTGAAGCTGGGCAGCTTTAAGGAGAGGGAGTATTTTCCTTAATTAAATCATTTGTAGTCTGACAACATTGAACAAAGGAATCTGGTGTTTTCCTTGTTCTCTGCATGCTTCTTGTGTTTCTAGTAAATCATAGATGTTTCTTTGAACAGTTTAAAGAACAGGGCTTAAGGGGAGTTACCTGCTCCGTGGCTTGGGTTTCTTTCCCTTCTCATAGGATGTTAGGACGGTAAATGAGTCAAAATGTAATCGCTGGAAAGAGCACTCTTGGGTGTGTGTGAGCTCTGAATAAACTTGTTAGCTTTAAAAAAAAAACAATGAGTCAAGAGCATGGTGCAGATTCTTATGACAGCATATTTAAAATGTTGGTGCTGTTTATTGGAAAATTTTGATTCCAGAATATTGTTTAGGTTAGACTTGTTGGGAAATATGAAATATTTTCAACCCTGTTATGTTTCTTACTTACATTGTGCCACTGTAATTATTGCCTAATTTTTCATATGAGTGAGAGTTAAAATTTTAAAAACTAATGTTGGTACTGAACTGAAAAATATTCACCAGAAAGTGAATGTTGTTTAAAGTAATAGGTTCATGTGCAAAAAGTCCCAATAGAAAACTGAAATTAATTTTTCTGCCAGGTTGGTGTGTTTACAGTTACGGACTTCTCAAATACTACTGTATATAAACATACAATTTTATTGAAAGATTTAAAATTCTAAAACTTTAAACTTTAAAGTTAATATGTAAAAATGGAAACCTGTGATTAAAAATAATTGCCATTTTTATATGTAGTATTTGAAGCACTCTCCCTAAGTAAAGGTGCTGTGAAATTGTACTCACAGTTGCCAGCAGATAAAGTTGAGATTTCAGTAGGTCAGAAAATAAAGCACCTAATTTTGAGATTCAAATAAAATCATAAAATATGTAAAATTAAGGCATAAAGTTATTTCTTAGGAGGTGTCAAATCCTAAGTGAAACTCAATCCAAAGGAACAAAATGCTGAAGTTGCAATTTTAAATCCAGAAAGTGCAAGCATAAGAGTTTGCTTTAAAAGTATTCATTACTCATGGCAGTAATTCGTCGAGGTGGTAAAGGACTTTTTTAGACGTAAATGAAGACCTAGAAGTTACTAGGGAAAATCTGATAAATTTGAGTATATACATGTGAAAATGTCTATATGTTATAACCTACCAAAAAATCCTTAGAAATGACAAGCCGAGGGGGAAATCATTGTATCTTATGTGATTTATTGTTCAACAAGAAAAGCTGGGTCTGGCGTGATAGGCTGGCCTAGTAACTAAATCCTCACTTTGCATGTGCTGGGATCCCATATGGGCCCCAGTTTGTGTCCTGGCTGCTCTACTTCCCCCCCAGCTCTCTGTTTATGCCTTGGGAGGACAGTCAAGGATGGCCCAAAGCCTTGGGACCCTACACCCCGGTGGGAGACCCAGAAGATACTCCTGGCTTCTGGCTTTGGATAGGCTCAGCTGCAGCTATTACTACTTGGGGAGTGAACCAGTGGATGGAAGATCTTTGTCTCTCCTTCTCTCTAAATCTACCTTGCAATAAAAATAAATAAATCTTAAAAAAAAAAAAAGACCTTATATTTCCATAGAAAAGTGGACCTGGCCTGGGCATTCATAGTGAACCAAATGCAGAAGGTTAGTAAACAAACAAACAAACAAACAAAAAAGTGCCTAACTTCATTTGTAATTAAAGAAATGTCACAACAAAATTTTACTTAAGAGTTGGGTGAAGAAATTCAGTTCAATTTAAAAGAAATTTTTTGTTTACCTATTTGGAGTAGGTGTATTTATATACTTTTGGTAGACCGTATAAAATGCTTTGGCTCTTGAGTTGGCCTTTTGGTGTAGCAAGTTAAGCCACCATTTGGGTGGGCGGCCTGCCCTGTTGGCCTACTGGTTCCAGCCCATGCTGTTCTGGTCCCAGTGTGATTCCTGCTCATGCGTCCTGGAGGCAACAGGTAATGTTCAAGGACTTGAGTCTCAGCCGCCCGCCTGGCCGACGCAGATGGAGTCCTGGCTTTGGTTGTGCCATAGCCTCGCTGGTTTGTCAGCATTTGGGGAGTGAACCAGTGAATGGACAGTTTCTGCCTCTGTCATTTCAAGCATTAAAAACAACACCACACTGCTCTGCTTGCATTTTCTGCCTTGGATTTAAAGTTACTAATTCCACATTATGCTGCTCTAGATGGAATTTTATTTAGCACTTACTGTTTACCTTTTGAGTCACTGTTCCAGTTTAGGTATTTGGCCTAGAGACAAGAGTTGTGTGCAGACTGTGGGCAGGAACATTCATTACAGCATTATTAGAAATAACGAAATGGTCAGCTGCAGCCTAAGTATGTCTGAAGTGGAGTCTGTTATATTAGATGAAACAATACAACGAAGTACTTAAAAGTTATTTTCCGTAGAAGGGGGAAAAAACTGAAATGAAGAGAGGTGAGTAGGACTGACAGACAGACTGGCTCTGCTCAGCCTCGGCTCTGTTGGCAGTTTTGGACGGGGGAATTCTTTGCCTGCGAGAGGGCTGCTTTCCTACAAACTGGAATTTTCAGCAGTATCTCTGTCTACCCACTAGGTACCAGTGGCACCTGATCCATCCCCTTGCCTAGTTATGCTGCCACGATTGTCTCTAGATATTGCCAGATGCCCTCCGGCAGTGGTGGTCAGGGAGCAAAATAATTCCTGGTTCAAAATCCCTGGGACAGACAAACAGAGCTGTATATGGCATGCACGACCTGGAAGCAGACCAGCAGTGTGTCCGGAGAAAGTGGTGTGTTTCAGAAGGAGACTTTGAAGTACATTAATGTAAATATGGATTACTCAGTTAGTGGCCATTTACTCCTATGGAAAAAATTATATTTACATACATATATATAGTATATATATGTTTATAGTCAATCCTAAGCAAATTATTACCTAGATATAAAATGTAACACTCTGTATTTTTAGAAGAAAATATATCTTCTTTTTTTTCCAACATTATAATAGGGTAAACAGTTCTTTATAAAGAAATATAAAAGCAAATGTATGAAAATTGGAGGGGCCCAGAACAGTAGCCTAGTTGCTAAAGTCCTTGCCTTGCATGTGCTGAGATTCCATATGGGCACTGGTTCTAATCCCCGCTTCCCATCCAGCTCCCTGCTTGTGGCCTCGGAAAGCAGTAGAGGACAGCCCAAAGCCTTGGGACCCTGCACCCGCATGGAAGGCCCAGAGAAAGCTCCTGGCTCCTGGCTTCCAACAGCTCTGGCTGTTGCAGCCAGCTGGGGAGTGAATCAGTGGACAGAAAGTCTTCTTCTCTGTCTCTCTTCCTCTCTGTATATCTGACTTTCAAATAAAAATCAATAAATCTTAAAAAAAATTGATGAGTTGAATGACATTAAGAAGCCTTTATTTGTATCAAAGGCAGCATTTAAAAAAATGAGAAGATAGCTAGCAACCTGGACAAGTTTTTGTTACCTATAGTTGGGAACTAATTTGTATTTGAAATTTTTTATATGTATATGGGGAAAACCTGCTGAGGTGAATCGGCCAGTGATAGAATGGCAATTCTGTAATAATAAGAAGACACTTAAATGTCAATAAAAGCAGAAAGCTGCTTTCTTTTAGGAAAACATTTAAATAAAAGGTTAATAAAACTAACATAATGAGTTCCCCTATGGGTGAACCTCCTGAAAGTGTATGTATTTATGAGTATGTGTTTAATAATTTGTCAGGATGTACAAGAAATTTATAGCATTTATACCTCTTTGGGGCCAGTAAAATAATTCAGACAACCCAAAGTGTTTGTGAGTCTCAGAATACTTTACCTGTGGTCACCAAAAAGACACAAACAAGAAAAAGAGAAGAGAAAAAGTGTGTGAGAATTTCTTGCCAGCAGGAGGCAGTTCTGCATGGCTAGGGAGCCAGTTGGGTGCTCCCCAGGCCGTCTGCCCCTGGCTGCCTGGGATGGTGGCTGAGCCCACAGGATGAGCAGGGAGCAGAACCACAGAAATGGCCCTCTCCCACCTGACTGCTGCCTGCGAATCTGTGTGCCCTAAACTCCCTCTTTGTGTTCACTCAGTTTGCTGGAGCAGTCCAGAGAACGCAGGCAAACGCCTCACTTACCTGACGCCCAGGACAAGGGAACAGAGGGGACAGGGTAGGGCGGGGGAGGGGCATAGTGGGCACTCTGTCATGCTCCGGGAAGCCCATGCCTCCAGGTGTGTGGGAAGCTCCCAGAACTCAGTCTTGTAGGGGAAGTTCCCTGCAAGGTTTGATTGATGAACTCATTGGTCCTTTGCATCATCAACCTTCAGCCCTACTGCTTTCCTTAAAGGCGGGTGATAGGAAGGTGACTGAAAATCCCAAACCTTAAATCTCATTGTTGAGTTCCCTGGCACCCAGTCCCCATTTTGACTATCCATGGGCCACCAGTCACCTGTTAGCATATGGGACACTAGTGACTCCAGAGTCCAAGGAGTCTGCATGAAGACCAAGTACACATTTCACATTCTCACACCTCGGAAAGACAGACTAGAAGTATTGGGCTAACCCTTAATTGAATTTATATTGATAGGGTTTGACTTTAAAAAATATCCATGATAGAAAATCTTTCTTTGTTGTAACTTACTTGTACATGTGCCAACAGACACTTTTGTCCTAAATTTTGTTGTGTAGGTCTCCCTTAGGAGTTAAGGTGGTAGGGCCTGCTTGTTTCTCAATTACCTAATCCTATCCCTACAAGCACCTGCATACCATGTGTGTTCTGAATTCCATGTGCTCCAGTTCCTGTCCAGCTCCCGGCTTGTAGCCTGGAAAAGCAGTAGAGGATGGCCCAACACCTTGGGACCCTGCACCTGTGTGGGAGACCTGGAAGAGGCTCCTGGCTCTTGGTTTCAGATGGCATCAGCTTTGACTATTGCAGCCATTTGGAGAGTGAGTCAGTGGATGGAAGATCTTTCTCTGTTTATCCTTCTCTCTGTAAATCTGCCTTTCCAATAAAAATAAATATTTCTTTAAAAAAGGAGCAAGGTAGCAATAAGATTTGTTTTCTGCAATTCTCCATTTTATTCTGTTAGGTATTGCAATGTTTTTCCACTGATTGCTTTAGATTGTTCTAAAGTTATTTAAGATACTTGTAAAGATTATGTCCTATTTCTTTCTTTTAGTCCTTTTTTCAAAGGGTTAAAGCATTGGTGTAATAAGCATGCTATTTTTTCCCCTCCTTAGTTTTTATTTGTTTGGAGTAATCTAAATGAAGAGGCCCTGGTTATCTTGATGATTGAGTTCTTACATGGTTTCAAAGTGTTGAATTGGTTTTGATGCTCGTCTCTTTCTACCTTGAGAATTATTGGTGAAACTCTACTCACAGAATTGGACAGAGATCCTGCATTGTGGTTTCACTTCATTTTGTTCTGTGTTCTCTTTCCCTTCACAATGCAGCATTTGTATATTGTTCTGAATCCTCAAGCAGTGTATCCTAGCTCTAGTGAGACACTGTTTCCCTGGCCCTGTATCTTAGACATTCAGAGTAAAAACCAACAAAATGTTTCCTGTCTAAAGTTGTGAAAAGTATAACAAAAGCTTGATGTTATGAACAAGACTGTCTAAAGGCCACAGAGAAAGCGTTACTTTGGAGTTTTAGTACTTGGCAAGTTGGCTTTTTTTTCCTGTAAAGTGAAGGCTGCTCATTTCCACATTTTATAGGTAGAAATATTATAAAGAAAAATTTAAGAACCACACCAACCTTCAATCTGAGTTAAGAATTAAAACAGGTATTTTAATGCTATGATTGAAATATTTGCTTATTTTATATATTTCCAATGTTTGTGTTTTTGTTTTTTTTTTTTAAGATTTGCTCATTGACTTGAAGGTGCAGTTACAAAGGAGAAACTGAGATTTTCCATCTGCTGTGTCACTTCTGAACCGGCTGCAGTGATCAGTCTAAAGTCAGGGGCCAGGAACTTCCTCAGGTTCTCCTACATGGATGCAGGGGTCCAAACACTTGGGTCGTCTTTTACCGCTTTTCTCAAGAGCATTAGCAGAGAGCTAAACTGAAATCGAAGTAATCAAGACTTGAAGCAGCAGCTATATGTATGCTGGCATCACAGATGGAAACTTTACTTGCCGTGCCACAGTCCTAGCCTTTTTCACAAATGGCTCGGTTTTCTGGTGCAGTATAATTATTATTATTTTATTGGAAAGTCAGATATACAGAGAAGAGGAAAGACAGAGAGGAAGGTCTTCTGTCCACTGATTCACTGCCCAAGTGCTGCAATGGCTGGAGCTAAGCCTATCTGAAGCTAGGAGTCAGGAGCTTCTTGCTAGTCTCCCACACAGGTGTAGGCTCCCAAGGCTCTGGGCCATCCTCTACTGCCAAGGCCACAAGCAGGGAGCTGGATGGGAAGTGAAACAGCCGGGATATAAACCAGCACCCACATGGGATCCCGGTGGATTTAAGGCCAAGGATTTAGCCACTAGACTCTTGTGCCAGGCCTGCAGGATCAATTAAGTCCTTAGGCAAAATTATCACTTAAATTAATTATGCCTCCACTCAAAACATCTCTTTCTTGATTAAATTTCTTGTTTAATTTGAAGTTGTTCACTTTTTCTGTGCTTGGCATTGTCTCTTCGCTTTTCATTTTTCAAGCAGGCTGTCTGTTGATTGTTGTGACAGAAACATTTTCTTTTCCCAGTGAGTACCAGTTGTGAGTAACCTTAAGGGATCTGATATTCAAGGTAGAATCCTTGCCTGCTGTCAGAGACATGCTGTGTAACAGGGTGGAAGGTGTCTACTCAGATAACCCACAGACTGCAACGTCAGGCAGTGCTTGGCAAGTGCCTTGTCCTGGAGATAAGCTGAAGCAACAGCTGGCCCACAGAGCCGGTCACTGTGATGGACAGTCAGCAATCTGGATGGACACTCAAGCATTTCAAGTTGGTGGGGCCACCTTCCAGGAAAAGAAAATAGCAATGTACAGTGACCTAGCATGGGGAATATGTCTGGAAGACAAAGGCTGGCATGATGTTGGTATGTACTACTCTAAAGCAAACTGGATCCTTTAGTACCAGGACAAGGAAGTGAGTTGTATCTGATGGTTATTTCAGAGCATATAAAGTATGTATTTTGAGCAGAAGAATGAAAAAAGGCAGTGTGACTTCAAAGTATATTTGGACAAGAGCTTTTACAGAGAAATTGATTGGTGCCACTAAGAAAAGGGAGATATATGTGTTAGAACTTGGCAGTTAATTGGCAAAAAGCTGAGGATGCATGATTAGGAGTACCATTAAGAGCTAATGGTACTTATCCCTATGAAATCGAAAAATCACTAAGAAGCACTGGTTCTGATTTAAGACAACTTGGCCTCTAGAACTTTTGAGCTTTGCCATTGAATGTAGAAGTGGAACTAAATGAGTATTTGGATGTCACTGCTGTAGTTGATCATTGGACTTTAATGTGCTTCTTATAATCTCACACTTAAACTAGTTGATGTTCTGTCAGAGCAACAAACAAAAGCCAGTCTGGATCTGTCTTTTACAATTTTTAGGGCTGGAGTAGGGGAGGGAGGAATCTATTACCAATTTTGTTTAGCATGTTTGGATTTTCTGGACATTCTTTTTGTGATTTGATGAACAATAAGAAGAGGTAATTACTTGAAGAAGTAAGACCCAGGGAACTTCAAGAGCATTTCTGAAATGTGAAGCAAGGTTGTAGGGAGAGAAAAATAGCTGAACTTGGACATACAGAGAGTTCTCGGATTTAAGGGGCAGAAAAAAGTAAGAGCATGGTGCACGTTCACAGATTGAAGAAAAGGAAAAGTTGTGAATTATTTGGGATTATAAAACTTTCAAGTGGGAGTTTGGTACAGTAGTTAAGAACTTTCTTGGAATATCCACATCTCCAATGGAGTGCTTGATTTAAGTCCAAGCTCCGCTGCTTCCAGTCTAGCTTCCTGCTAATGCACACCCTCGCAGGCAGCACATGACTCAAGTACTTGGTCCATTCACCTGTGTGGAAGGTCCTGATTGAATTCCCAGCTCCTGTCTTCACTGTGACCCTGTTCTGGCTATTATGGGCATTCGGGAAGTGAACCATCAGATGCACAATCTCTGTTGGGTCAAATATAATTAAATTAAAACACTTAAGCTTTATTTCATAAACACTTAATAAGAACAGATGTTTTCCATTTGAGTTTTCAATTCTTAATGATTTTTGGATGGTATTTTTTTTAATGATTACAATAGACTTTTTTGAGTATGAGAATGGAGGTATAATTACCAGTTTGTCTTGAAGATAATTTAGTAATTAAGTGCCTATCTGTACAGTGTTAATTGCTTTGGAAATTAGAAAATAAGGATTGAAATTTTAAAAAGAATAGTTTGTCCTCTGGAACTCTGACTTTATGAAACTCTGTTCCTTTGTTCATACCTTTGGGCAGCTTGCTACTTAAAGGAAGTATATCATCAAAGATGTGACTACTAATGGAAAGCCATTCACTCAGATGCCCTTCATGTTTTTCTTTGTAGGTATCTTTGTATCCAGTGTTGTGCTGATCTTGTCACAGCGATCGCTTTTCAAGTTTTACATGTACAGCTCCACGTTTTTATTGGTTACATCGGCAGTGCTCGTGAATTACTATGCTGCCTTGCACATTGACTTCTACGAAGGGGCCTACAACGCTTCAGCTTTTGAAATTGAGCTGCTTCCCCGGAAGGGGCCCTCGCTCTGGATGGCTATCATCCTGCTCCAACTGACCTTTGGCATTGGATACATCACACTACTCCAGATTCATTCCATCCACTCACAGCTAATTATTTTGGATATCTTGGTCCCTATAATAGGCGTAATCACAGAGCTACCATTGCATATCAGAGAGACTTTAGTTTTTACTTCTTCCCTGATTCTCATATTAAATACAGTGCTTGTCTTGGCAGTGAAACTGAAGTGGTTTTATTATTCCACACGGTATGTTTTTCTGTTAGTGAGGCACATGTATCGAATTTATGGATTACAGTTATTGATGGAGGACACGTGGAAGAGGATTCGTTTCCCAGATATACTTCGAGTCTTCTGGCTGACAAGGATTACAGCTCAGGCTACAGTGTTAATATACATTTTGAGGATGGCAAATGAAACGGAGTCCTTCTTTCTTTCTCGGGATGATTTCTGGGACCTCATCTGTAATCTTATAATCAGTGGATGTGACTCAACGCTCACTGTCCTGGGCATGAGTGCTGTCATCTCCTCAGTAGCTCATTATTTGGGCCTTGGAATATTGGCCTTCATTGGATCAACTGAAGAAGACGACAGGCGGCTTGGCTTTGTAGCACCTGTTTTGTTTTTTATTTTGGCTCTTCAGACTGGTCTGAGTGGGCTACGACCAGAAGAAAGACTTATTCGCTTAAGCAGAAACATGTGCCTTTTATTAACTGCAGTCCTGCATTTCATCCATGGGATGGCAGACCCCGTGTTAATGTCTCTGAGTGCCTCTCATGTGTCATCTTTTCGTCGACATTTCCCTGTGCTGTTTGTCTCTGCTTGCCTGTTTGTCCTTCCTGTCTTACTCAGTTACGTTCTTTGGCATCACTATGCGCTCAATACATGGTTGTTCGCAGTCACAGCCTTCTGTGTGGAACTCTGCTTAAAAGTAATTGTTTCTCTCACTGTTTATACGCTATTCATGATTGATGGCTACTACAATGTTCTCTGGGAAAAACTTGATGATTATGTCTACTACGTTCGTTCAACTGGCAATATTATTGAATTTATTTTTGGAGTAGTAATGTTTGGAAATGGAGCTTATACTATGATGTTTGAATCAGGAAGTAAAATCCGAGCTTGTATGATGTGCCTACACACGTATTTTAACATCTACTTACAAGCAAAAAATGGCTGGAAGACTTTCATGAATCGTAGGACTGCTGTTAAGAAAATTAACTCACTTCCTGAAGTAAAAGGGAGCCGCTTGCAAGAAATAGATGATGTATGTGCAATCTGCTACCATGAATTTACAACATCTGCTCGTATTACACCATGTAATCACTATTTCCATGCACTTTGCCTTCGGAAATGGCTGTACATTCAAGACACTTGTCCCATGTGCCATCAGAAAGTATACATCGATGATGATATCAAGGATAATTCAAATGTATTTAACAACAATGGATTTATTGTACCCAACGAGAATCAAAATCCCGAGGAAGCTGTAGGAGAAGCTGCTGCTGAATCTGACAGGGAACTGAGCGAGGATGACAGCACAGACTGTGATGATGGCGTGGACAGAGAAAGGCATGGAGTGAATAACCCCACGGGCACAGCAGCTGAAGACTTCAATGACGACACTGACTGATTCAAATAGCATTTACTAATCACTGAGGTATCTCTTTAAAATTCAGCTCAGCCAGAATGGAGTACTATGCCTCACTTCAGTGTGTAACCAAGCACAAAAGCAGTATCAATGTTGAATCTGTGAATAGTTTTCCGTTTACTGTGATGTGCTACTGTAAATATACCTCTTTAATTACTTCTGGTCTCTTTGGTGACCTATTTAAATTTGTGTACATTATTGTACATAGAATAAAATGTTTTCACATTTTTATGACAAAATTTGAACAAATAGCTTTTTAATGGATAAAACCATACAGTGCGTCAACTGTGCCAAAGATTCCTCAATGAAACTATATTAAGAATCAAACTCTGGGCCCTAGTTTTTCTTTCAATTTGTGGGAGGATGAGAACACACATCAGGAAGCCACACTAAAGTCATGGAAATGAGTAATCCGGACCAGAGGAGAAAGGTTAGAGTGTTTTAGAACTGGGAAGAAGATTAGCATATTTGAAACATTTTTTTGAAATGGGAGGAGCAATGTAGTTGTGCTGGGTTCAAAAGTCATGACTCAGAGACTATGTGAAAGTTGACAGATAGGCTTATCTCAACTAAACTTGGATAGGAACCAGAGTGTGCTAATTGTTTAATATCTGTGTAAAACAAAGAAACAAACAAACAAAAAACCAAAAAAAAAAAAAAAAAAAAACCCAGAATATTTGTTAGCCATCCTATTGGCAGTGTTGACAGAAATTTGTCCTTTCAGAGTTCTGAAGAGATTACAAAATGGAAATAGTTGAGTGTTTTAACTGAGTGATTTTTTTTTTAAAAAGATCTGATTTTATGGATGAAGATGGATGATGTTGTGCAGTAAAACCTCTTTAGACAGCTTCCAGAGAATCTCTTTATTATAGCTTACATTAAGTTTTGCCAAGAAATTTTACAAATATCATGGAATGTATAAGACACATGCCAATTAAATATCAGGAAAAAACATTTTAATGGTGTTGTTATAAAGTGTGTTGGCTAATTCCAGGGGGTCCTCTTCTCTTACTGCTGCCATTATCTCCAGTATTTGACTAAAACAAAGCAAAAACAGAAATGAACAGTTACATTTCTGAGTGTGTATTCTGTTTCCAAAGTGTAAAGCTTTACATTTTATTAGTTTTCACCAATATCAATAGCAAAAGGAAGTCTACCACCAACAATTACAAATCTGTGGGACTGTCTTGACAAGGTTAAGAAGCAGGTTCCAGTAGATTATGAGTCCTTCTGCACCGCAGTCCTGGAGTTCACTCAGTGGGGACAGCCCTTCAGTCAGACTCATTGGTGTTATGGCGGATATTTCACAAATGAAAAGGAAACATACAATGTACTTAATAAGCACAATTACTTTTGGTTTCCTTTTTTGTACCTGTGTTTGTGTACAGTGAATCCCAATGTAAATGGGGCTGGGGTTGGAAGGGCTGTATGAGCATCCCAGGACAACACCCCATGTGGTTTATTCGGGATAGGTAGGGTTTTGCTGTGGTGGGGAGAAAGCTATTTGTGTATGGTTTTCCCTGTGAGACACCATAGCAGGTGCCTGAGTTTATCTGCCTAGAGTGATCATCACTGCCAATAGTATGCCCTAGCAGTATTAAAATGGATAGAATTTTTTTATATACATGAAGTACAAAGTTGTAAATTCAGAAGTAAGCATTGAAATATTCTTAAGCTTTCTGCTCTGATAATGGGCATCTCAAATGTGCACACCTAAAGAAATCAGGGATAGAAATTTAAGATCAAATGGAATTTGATGTTCTGTGTGAGCAGCATAGAATGGAAACCTTGGCTTCACATGGATATTAAATAGATTACCAAGTTTTTGTTGCCTTGTAGCTAAAATATATTAAAAATAAGAAAGAAAAATGATAAGCCAATCTAAGAATTTAAAGTCATAGTTAAAAGTTTTTCTTAATAAACTGCAGAATTTTCCTCTCTGTGTACTCTTTAGAATGAATTGAAGACATTTTAATTAAGTAGTGCTTCTAATGCTAAGGTTTAAGATTCACAACAGTTTGTTAAGGTTATATAACAGAATGACTTTAATCATATTTAGAAACTGCTTATGAGAAGTCTATTGGTGCTGAGTAGAGCATTCTGTTTTAGAGTGTTTGATAATACAAAGTTTATGCTGATGTTTGAACTCTTCTGACTCTAAGCTATTTCCACATATCTGCAGTGGTTGAAAGCTGTGGTCATTCTGGGAAAAAAACAAACAAACAACAATTTGAAGGTTACTGTTCCTGATAACTTAGTGGCTTTTGCTTAATGTGGCATCTTACACTCAGCACAGGTTTTGAAGTCAGACAGTTCTTGCCATCCAAGTGTCACAGCTTCTAGAAAATAAAATGCACTCTCCTGCTTAAAAAATCCTTTGGGTCCTGGTAAAGTCTAAACCCCAAGGGAGGCATTTAGCTCTCAGGTCTGGCCCCACTCGACCTGAGGCTTACCTTCTGCTTACTGTGCACCCTACCTTGAGCCACACTAAGCACATTGTTCCCCTGGGCCAGTCCCACCCTCTGCCGGCTGCCTCTGCTCCCAGTGTCCCCAGTGTCTGTCTGGCCCCATGCCCAGCTGTGCTCTGCTGTAAACAGCTGAAATGTCACCTTAGCAAAAGTTCTCTCCTGGTGCGTTGCAAGGCAGATAGCTGCTATGTCCTCGTGGTCACAGTTACGGTCATACTCTATAAAAATCCTGCTACCTGGGACTGTGACCTGTTTGTGTGCTCCAGGAGGGAAGGGGGTCTCTGACTCCCTGAGAGCCTCACCGGAAGTGCCTGGTCACAGTGTAGGGAGGAGGGCAGGGATAGTCCTGATTCTTCTGGTAGTTCCCTTAGCAACTTGTACCTTTCCTGACATGGCAGGGGCTCCAAAATACATCTCCAAGAATCAATAATCTGATAGGAAGGGAAGACTGTTGTATGAATACCTAAAATCTAAACTACGGACAACAAGAAGTTGAGCAAGTCACTTGGGGAAGTAGGAATTACGGATTAGTAATAAGCATTACATTAGAAATAGTCTCCTGACTAAATTGCCAAGTTATCTATGTTTCATAAAGGTTATAAGCAATTCTTTACTAACCAGCATGTAAATCTATTCTTTACCCTGTTTTAAATTTTCAGTCCTCAAGTCTTTGCCACTGTTGGCATGCTAATATTAGGCAAAGAACCTTTCAAATACAATTTTATAGGAAAATTCTTCACTTTGCTGCCTAGTGAATTTTAGATCTGGTTTATCTGATATTCTGTTAAAAAGTCTGTTAAAGATGGCACATATGGAAGGAATGTTTACAATCCAGAATCTAATAGTTTGATGATTTGTTATATATATGCCCAGTTCTCTGAACTGGTAAACTATACTAGACAGATACAATAATTTGTGCAAACAAGAAATTGGATATGTGCCCAAAATGACTTTATCAATTTTTCCTGTTATAACATTCTTTTTAGTTCCTGAGAGTCACATGGTTAATAACTCCTCTTCTATGTACTCGACATTGTAATCAAAAAAGATCCAGAATTATTGTTTGTTTTTTTTTTTAGGTAATAAAATTTTATGAAGTCTGGTCCTTTATTTTGGTTGAAAAAGAAATCTGATCACTTGTCATTGTTATTTCTTAGTTTTACTCAAGATGTTAGATTATTTAAAAGGCAGACAGATAGCCTTCCTGTACAAGGATTGCTAGGGTGTCCTGGTTACCACACACAGCAACAGGGAAGATGATGAGGACAGAAATGAAACAGGGAAGGCACTTAGAGCGCTTCCACCTTGCGACAGGTGACCAGAAGGAAAGCAATTCTTCAGAGCTGCAGTAAAGTCACTTTGGGCTCCGAGAATGAATCGGAAAAAAGGAGCTAACCTACAGCAAATGTAGTAGTCCCTTCCGGTCAGTTTTTAAGCAGCACTGGGTCTGACTAATGACTTTGCAAGCCAGATACTTACATTATATGGCAGGGTTCATTCCTGTCTTTTAAACAATGCCCATTTTCCCACTTCTTCTTGGTGGGAAATGAGGTTTTTATAAATTTTGATCCAGCATGTGTATTCTTGACTCCACACCAAGGTGCATCTAGAATTGAGGAAAAAAAAAAAAGTAAGGGAGTTACTGTTTGTTTACGAATATCATCAAGATAGTGTATAACCTTTAAACTATAAACTGTGATTCAGCAAAATGACAAAATCAATTCACATCAAATTGTTTAATTTACTAACAAAGGATTTTCACTTATACTTTTGTTAGAAGACAGTCTAAGGAAAGTATAAAGCTAAAACACTGAATTTCATTTTAAGTGCTTCCTAAGGCTCCCTTCAGTTCCTTTTGTCAACTCCATTATTGCTGTTGTACAGCTTGTTTTATAAAGACCTAGATCTAAAAAAAGTGTAAAATATGAAAGGATTGAAGATAAATTCAGTGTTGCTTCTACTGAATGTGTAGCAGCAGTAAGAAATTACAATGGCTTACACATTTTTCAAGTATTGTACTTTTAATACGTCATTTAGCGTTCCTGACTGCCCAAGGAGATAACTGATTCTTCAGAATGACTCAGTCTTGATTGTCCTGAAATCCATGCCGGAAGGAGCGCCTGGAGTTGAAAGTTTACATAAATGTTTTACTGTTTAGCCTTGCTTTAACAGGCAACAGTGTCAAGCTCCTTGAAACAATCTGAGTTAACTGTTTGCACTTTATTTTAAAAGTGCTGTAGAATTCAGCCATTATGAACAGATACTATAATGAAGAGATTCTTGAACAGATTTTGAAACCCGGAGGTGAGTAAAATGCTTAGTCAGGACTCCTTGCTTAATTAAACTTTCCTAACTATGCCTCCGTTCTGACATCCCACTTTGGAAGTTCTGAAGGTTAGCCAAATTTCTAAAATTCTTCTAAAATTGAAAATAAGAGCCAGTTGCACAATTTGTCCTTCAGCCTCAAAGATCTTACAAAAACTGTCACTTGAGGTTGAGCGTGCTGTCTTACTGGATGCATTCACTTCAACAATAAACCTGAAGTCAGAGTCTCCCCACCCTCCTTTTTTTTTGTTGAATGGGGATACAGTTTAATAAAATATTGAAAATATCAACTTACCTGTCTCAATCATTAATTTTTCACTAGGTATTGACTTCAAAACTTCCAAATTAGCTTCAGTTTTTAGTGAGCTTCAGGGGGTGAAAGTATATATTAAAGTGGTATTTAATGAATAGATTACCAGTTTGTCTAAAGCAAATTACAAAACTAAACCCAAAAGCCTATAACAAATTTTATTGATATCTTCACATTCATATCCCTCACAGAATCCAGACCACAGAATGAAATGAGATGTTTCCACCAGATTTGCCTATAGAGTGTAATTTTTTTACCTGTTGATCTTTCAATATCTTTCTCTCACTCCAAGAAAATAAAAATACGTTGACTCCTGATATAATCTGCATAATTTAGAGCATGGATTACTGCTCCCTATTCTTCCCTTCCTCTAGTAGAATTATGTCTTCTTCCAAGCAGGGGTGAACTCCACTCCATGAGTCTGGCCTTGTCTCCAAGACTTGCTTTGAGCCAACAGAGTGACATGGCTCTGGGCTTGAAAGGGACTCTTGGGGTGTGGAAGGCCACTGACACTTTCTAAGTAGCACATACTGAGTCACAGTCAGTCACCTTGTCGGCCTGGGCACCACAAGTGAGTACACATGACACAGATCTGAACCTAACGTGACCTGTGCTTAGAGCTCAGCCTCCCAGCCAAACCCAAGCTGACCCAGAGACCCTGAGTATGAATTTACATTAACTATGCTTTGCTAATGAGATTTGCCATATGATGAAAAGTTACGTTGTCATTTCTCTGATGGGCTGCAACTCCCATTGGGGAGCATGAGAACCAAGACGGGGTGGGCCTGGCAGGAGGGTGGAGTTGGTTGGGTTGAGTTAGGCTCCAATGTCCAATGTATGAGAGCTGAAAGGGATGTGGGACAGTCTAGACCAGTCCACTGCACATGCTGGCAGGCACAGGAACCAGAGCTGGGGGATGGTCCAGTGGGGGTTACTAGAGTCGCTCTGACTGGGCTGCATCTCCCCATGGTGTATGTGATGGCCAACTGTGTGGTGGGCAGGGTTGGGCTGGGCCACAGTACCCATTGGTTCATATGGAGGAAGCAGAGGAAAGAAGGCAGAACAAATTGATCAACTACCTCAGTGAAACTTGACAGCAAATTTCTGGGCAAATGGCGACTCTGAGGTGGACTATGTCAACCAATTGACCTGGGAAAAATTTCCTCATTTTTGCAGCAGTGATATCAACAGCATGTTAGAAATATCAAAACCACTTGAGCAGAACCCTCAGAGCATGCTCCACCTAGGGAGCCTGGGATGACATCAGGTACTGGGGAGGCTGGGCGTGGTCTCTCCCATTGTATCCTCCCCTCCCCCAGATACAGGAAGAAGAAAAAGCAAATGTGGAAACAATGATCTTGCCCACTTTCCCCTGATCCTTGACCCTTCCCACCCTGACCAACTATGTAAACATCATCAAAAATAAAATTTAGAGGCCCGGGTGTGGATGCATAGTGGCTAAAGATGCCAAGATCCCATATGGGTGCTGGTTTGTGTCCTGGCAGCCCAGCTTCCCATCCAGCTCTCTGCTTGTAGCCTGGGAAAGCAAAGCCTTGGGACCCTGTACCCCTGTGGGAGACCCGGAAGAAGCTCCTGGCTCTTGGCTTCAGATTGGCACAGCTCCAACCATTACGGCCACCTGGAGAGTCTATCAGCAGATGGAAGACCTTCCTCTCTGTCCTCCTGTCTGTATATCTGACTTTGCAATAAAAATAAATATATCTTGAAAAAATAAAATTAAAGAAAAACCTAAAAAAGTAAATATCAAAATATATAATCAAATTTTCATTTTTAGAGCAGCTTTAGGTTCACAGCAAAACAGCAGAAGGTACAGAGAGATTGCTCACTTACCCCATGCCCCCACAAAAGCACAACCTCCCCCACTGTCCAAGTTTCAGACCACATTGGACCATTTGTGAGAACACAGGAACCCACAGTAGCACATCATCATTACTCAGCGTGCACAGTGCACGTTCAGGCTCACGCTTGGTGGTGTTTGTTCTGTGAGTCTGGACAATGGTATGTATCCACCATTACAGCCTCCTACAGCGTTGCTTCACTGTGGTAAACACCTGCCGTAAACTGACGTAAACACCTTTCCTTCTCTTGGAACTCTTCAGAACCAATGATCTTGACACTGTCTCCACTGTTTGGCTTTTTCCAGAATTTCACATGATTGGAACTATGTAGTACATAGTTTTTTCAGATCCCCTTCTCTCATTTAGTAATATGCATTGAAATTCCCTCCAGGTCTTGGCATGGCTTGGCAGCTCACTGCTTTACAGCACTGAATAATGAATGTTCCACTGTTGACATGTACTGCAGTTCATTCACTCACTAAAAACTGTGATTACTTATGTTACATTTTATATTTTAGAATGTTATTAGGGAGAGTTTCAAATACATGCATATGAGAATAATACAGAACTTCCATATGCCAATCATCCAACCCTGTCAAGTAGCAATCCGTGGCCAATTCCAGCTTACCCATTTGCATTATCTTTAAGGAAATTCCAAATTTGTATAGTTTCAACATTCCAACATTTAACTAGGAAAATGTTTCGATATGTATTTATAGGCATAGGGTCTCTTTAAAAAAAAATAATGCTAGCTGCTGTCGTGTTTTATGGAAACCCCAATCTTGAATTGAAATATCCAGTGTCCACAAATTTGTCATGGCTTAAACATCATGAATTCTTTTTGATTTTGTTTGAATTAGGACCCAAGAGAACCATTCATTGTAATGTTCCAAATCTCTCAACCTTGGAAGTTCTGAATCTCTCCCCCCGACCCCTTCCCCTGACAACTGAGTCTTGAAAAGATCAAATTCTTTGCCCCCTGTAGTGTCCCAGACTAAAATTCTGATTTTAAGCTTGTATTTCAACTTAACAGTTCTCTTCCTCTGAATCTCAGGAGATAGAGGGTCCCATCCACAGGCTTAATCAGATTTGGGTTGGACATTTTCTCTGTGTGTGGCTAAGACTATTTCACAGCTGGTGGTATGATCTTCCATCATATAAAATCTAGTAATATTTCTGTAATATAAAGCAGCCCATGGATCCCCAATGCCTGGTTTACCAGGAAATGCAAAATGTAAATACCATAATTCTACTAGTCCTTCACTGATTATCTAGAATAATTCTTAAAAAAAGACTCCCCAAGTCATGATTTTTATAGAAGAAAAAAAGAGTTAGCTTTCTATGTACTATGTTAACTCACTTTTTTTTTTTTTTAAGATTTTACTTATTTTTAGTGGGAAGGCAGATTTACAGAGAGAAGGAAATACAGTGAGAAAGATCTTCCATCTGCTGGTTGACACCCCAAGTGGCCACAACAGCCAGAGCTGAGCTGATCCAAAGCAGGAGCTTCTTCCAGGTATTCCATGCAGGGTCCCAAGGCTTTGGGCCATCTTCCGCTGCTCTTTCCCAGGTCAGGGAAAGCTGGATGGGAAATGGAGCAGCCAGGATATGAACTGATATCCATATGGGATCCTGGTGCTTGTAAGATGAGGATTTTAGCCACTGAGACATTGTGCCAGGCCTGACTCACTTCTTTCAATGGTGCTGTAAACTCTGGTAACTATTTTTAATCTTTAAGGGGCTCTTAAATGCTTTCATAGTTTCTTTTAGCATTGTGCATATTTTATGATTCTAACAGTTCAAATCCCACTATTATTTGATCCATGGTTATTTTCCTTAAGATTTGTTTCCTTATTGGGTTTAGTTTGTCGTTCATCTTTTTTTTTCTTTCTTTCTTTACTTGGTAATTGCTCATCTCATTTGTCTGATGGCCTTGGATGTCTACTTATATTTCAGAGGGTTGCCAGTGTTGGGTTTCATTTGGTGTAGTCAGGGCTACCGTACTGCCAGTTTTCCTCTGTGAGTGAGGATAGTGACCAGGAGTTCCATGTGGAACAGTCTAGGGCAGGGCAGGGTGACCTGCAATTCTATCTAAATGTGACAGAGGAGGCAGGCATTGCAGCACAGCAGTTTAAACTGCCTCTGTGTGCAGTTCTAGTCCTGGTTGCTCTGCTTCCAATTCAGCTTTCAGGCTGCTGGTTCTCTGTTTTCCTCTGCGAACTGATGCAAGCACTCCAAATGCAGGCCCTCATCAATGGTTCTGAAGGGGAAAACTGTGGTTTCATGGATGAAGCCACTATCTGCAATGTCAGCATACCACGTGAGTGCTGGTTTGAGTCCCAGCCACTCAACTTCCAATTCAGTTTCCTGCTCATGTACCAAGGAAAACAGCAAACAATGCTGTTCATGTGGGAAGTCTGGATCAAGTTCCAGGCCCCTGTCCCAGCCCTGGCTGTTGCATCCATTTGGGGAGCGAGCCAGTGGGCAGAAGATTCATATTTCCTCTTTCTTTTGTGTGCACCTTTCAAATAAAATAAATCTTAAAAAAAATTCCCAAACTGATTATAAATGCTTGCTGTTTTTGTTCTAAGGACAGAAATGTGTATAGCATGAGATCTTCCTATAAAGTGGTTAAACTAACCATCCTATTTTGGCCCTATTTAACACTCACTATAATCCCAAAATCTCTTGGGGATTTGCCAGCTAGACTCTCATCGCTGTGACATGCCACTGTGGTACAATCTGGGATTTCTCTTCCAATTAACCTGCCTTCCAGAAACTATTAAACACTTTTCCATGAGCAAAACCCCACCCACCTACATAGGTTTTTTTCCTTGTGAATATCTGTATTTTCATTTCAGTGAGATAGTAGGAGGGCTGGGTGGGTACTGTCAGCAGTTCTGAACAAGTTCTAAAGCTAATATTAATATGGGGGGGAACCCTCATGATTAGCCTAAAACCGTACTGTCACAAAGTCAAGATCTTTTAGAAACACCTAAGATAGAGTTAGGGTTTAAAGTTGGTGAAATAAAACAATAAACTCCCTTCTCTTAAAATTTATCATTCTCCCCATATAGCAATGAGAAAAAGAAATAAAATAAAAACAGCATGCTCTGGTGAAATCCCATTCATTATCTAGACAAAGTTTTAACAGTAAGAATAGAACAGATTCATTTTCAAACATGTCAAATCCAAAAAGCTGACTTATTCTGGCAGTGAACAGAAAGGCTGTGCTCCACCACAACAAGAGGAAGAAACACATCTAGATAAAACCAGGATCCATCACAGGAGAGACACAAGCCCAACTGGAAACAGACAGGTGGAACAGTCAGGAGCTAATGGCGCAACGTGACTAGACCCGACCGGGTCGATGTGGTTTCTCACGTGGGCAGACAGAACAGCACACTTGACAGAACTGTGCAAAGTGTGTGAGGCCTTGAAGTTCTGAAGAAAGCCAAGCAAACTGAAATAGGAAGAAAGTCATTCCAGGTACAAGAAATGATAGTCGGTAATATTTACATAGATACAATTATGAAAACTCTCAAGAGACATAAAAACCAAACATTCTGAAAGGGCTATGCAGAGAGGACTACAGAGAGACCAATGGAAGTGAAAGTCCATCTGGGATATGGGGCTAAGAGGCTTTCATACCGCGACGACATGGAACCCAGAGACAAGAGCTTATGCATGTCATCTGGAAACTGGGTGACAACCGGCAGAGGGTGCATGCCGGGGCACTGATGTGGAAACACATGCACCACTTGGTTTTCAATGCTGTATTCCTTTTTTAATGTGTGTATTTTGCATAGTTTTTTAAAGATTTATTCTTTTTATTGCAAAGTCAGTTATACAGAGAGGAGGAGAGATAGAAAGAAATATCCTCCATCCGATGCTTCACTTCCCAAGTGAGCCGCAACGGCCGGTGCTGCGCTGATCTGAAGCCAGGAGCCAGGAACTTCCTCCAGGTCTCCCACGTGGGTGCAGGGTCCCAAAGACTTGGGCCATTCTCAACTGCTTTCCCAGGCCACAAGCAGGGAGCTGGATGGGAAGTGGAGCTGCCAGGATTAGAACCGGTGCCCATATGGGATCCCAGCACGTCCAAGGCGAGGACTTTAGCTGCTAGGCCACGCCACTGGGCTCATGTATTTTGCATATTAATGTATAAATTAAACTATGATTTTAAATATGAAAGAAACATGTAGGACATTTAAACTCTGATTTGCATAGCAAATACATCATTCCATGATTCTGTTTTCCTAATAAAATTTTAGTCAAAAAATACTGCAACTGGAAAAGAACTAAATGCAGGAGAATGGTTCCCTGAGGAGGGAAAGGAAATTGTTCTGCGTTGCAGCTTGTTTAATGAGCTGCGCTGACACCCCGTGAAAAGACACTGGTGAAGGTGGCTGTGCGTTTTACGGGACGCACAGGCAGGGGCCCAGCTGGCCCACTGTCCCTGTGTATGAGATTTAGGTGTGACGTCATAGCCGAACGGTCGCCAGCAACGAGCCAGGGGACAGAGCTTCCCACGGGGAGTAACCTGATTTCCATTTATTCACTTCTTTGAGGTCCACAGCAACATATAAGCTGACTGTTGACAGAATAACCTTTTTGCCACAGATGGGTCTACATCTGTTTTAAAGAGATAAAAATGACTGCAGGATACACTGAAGACTGCTAGAAGAAACAGCTTTCAACACACATTATTTTCATTTGTAAAACACGCTGTGTCAGTTAATTTCTGAGCTTTAACTTGTAACAGTAACACATTATTTAATTTCTTTTTCTCTTCCCCCACCCACATTATTTAATTTCTTATGTAAACAGTCATTGACTTCCTGGTCATGACATGCACAAACTTTACTGAAAATAAATCTTTTATCAGTTGTTCTTTCCAAGACATTTTAAGAAATCTTCTTAATAAAAAGTTAAAAACAACCTAAGAACGTACCAACCATTAAAACCTATGTAAAGATCCAAGTCGATGAGAGCCGTGGCAGCTTCCTTGGTCCCATCAAATGAATGCACCTGAGGATGAGGGGTATATTCTTATTATCATAATAATCACCCTTGAAATTTAAATAACACTGATAAGACTTCCTAAGAAAAAATAAAGATCTATGTCAGGTATTCTGGGATTACAAGGTTGCAAATGTCGGGGTTCTCCTTACAATTAGATTTTAACAGATTTATGTCAAAGGTCAAGTGACAGAGGTGAGGAACTGAGAGATCTCTTCCACTCACCCAAATGTTTGCAATAGTCAGGTCGGGTCCAGGCTGAAGCCAGGAGGCCAGGAATTCCACCCTGGTCTTGCAGATGGTGGCAGATCCAAGGACTTCACCGTCGTCTTTTACCTTCCTAAGCCCCTTAGCAAGGAGCTTGATTGGGCCCAGCACAAC
Organism: Ochotona princeps; assembly: GCF_030435755.1. Classification (NCBI taxonomy): domain Eukaryota; kingdom Metazoa; phylum Chordata; class Mammalia; order Lagomorpha; family Ochotonidae; genus Ochotona; species Ochotona princeps. The sequence continues at coordinate 13,711,913 of NC_080840.1, read as the reverse complement.
AGCTCCATTGGCTAATTTTCCACTTGGTAGTGCTGCGATCAATCCCATATGGGTGCTGGTTCGTGTGCTGGCTGCTTCCCTTCCTATCCAACTCCATGCATGTGGGCTGGGAAAGCAGTGGATAATAGCCCAAGTTCTGGAACCCTACACCCATGTGGGAGACCTGGAAGAGAGTTCTGATGCCTGGCTTCAGATCATCTCAGCTCTGGTCATTTGGGGAGTAAACCAGTGGATGGAAGCTCTTTGTCTCTCCTTCTCTCTGTAAAATTCACCTTTCCAATAAAAAGAAACAAATCTTTAAAAAAAAAAAAGGAGCTCACTGGATCAGAAGTAGAGCAGCTGGGACTGTGAACCCACCGTGCCATTATGCAGCTCCTACCACTTTATTTTAAAACATGTTTTTACAATTATAACATCATCATCCCCAATGTCTCAGCATTTGTGCAGACCCAGGAGGGGGGACAGGAGTAGGGAACCATAACCTTTGGCGAAAGCATAGCAAGTTAGAAAAATGTTATCATCTGGAAGAGGCGAGAAGAGCATTTTATTGTTATTATTTTTAAGATTTATTTATTTTTATTGGAAAAGCAGATTTGCAGAGAGGAGAGACAGAAAGATCTTCCATCTGCTGGTTCACTCGCCAGCTGGCTGCAACAGTTGGAGCTGAGCTGATCCAAAGCCAGGAGCCAGGAGCTTCTTCTGGGTCCCCCACATGGGTGCAGGTTCCCAAGGCTTTGGGCCATCCACAGCTGTTTTCCCAGGCCACAAGCAGGGAGCTGGTTGGGAAGTGGAGCGGTTGGGATTGGAACCGGCGCCCATATGGGATCTGGGAGCATGCAAGGCGAGGACTTTGAGCCCTCGGGTACCATGCCGGGCCCAGAACAGTGCTTTTAAAATGTAATCACCAGCAGCTCAGTAGACAGAAAGGATGAGAATGGTGTGCTTCTACTTCAAAGACACAGTTTTTCATGGTTTGGATCTCTTTATGTAATCAAAACACACCATGGTAACGCTACTTTAAAAAGTTAGGTCAGGCTAGTCCACTGCACAGGCTGGCAGGCACAGGAACCAGAGCTGGGGGATGCACCGTTCAGTGGGAGTTACTGGGGTCGCTCTGACTGGGCTGCACCTCCCCCTTGTGTACTTGATGGCCAGGTATGTGGTGGGCAGGGTTGGGCTGGGCCACAGTATCCATTGGTTCATATGGAGGAAGCAGAGGAAGGAGGGCAGAACAAATTGATCAACTACCTCAGTGAAACTTGACAGCAAATTTCTGGGCAAATGGCGACTCTGAGGTGGACTATGTCAACCAATTGACCTGGGAAAAATTTCCTCATTTTTGCAGCAGTGATATCAACAGCATGTTAGAAATATCAAAACCACTTGAGCAGAACCCTCAGAGCATGCTCCACCTAGGGAGCCTGGGATGACATCAGGTACTGGGGAGGCTGGGCGTGGTCTCTCCCATTGTATCCTCCCCTCCCCCAGATACAGGAAGAAGAAAAAGCAAATGTGGAAACAATGATCTTGCCCACTTTCCTCTGATGCTTGACCCTGGATCAACTATGTAAATATCACCATCCAGGTGAACATCATCAAAAATAAAATTTAAAAAATAAATAATTAAAAGCTAAAGTCAGGGCAGGTAACCCACACAGCAGGGTACTACTTGAAATACCAGCACCCAATGGTCAATATGCCTGGATCTGAGTGCTAGCTCTACTCCTCAGCCCAGCTTCTTGCATTGAGCACTCTGGAAGCAGCAGTGATGCCTCGAACAGTTGGGTCCCTGCTGGCTGTGTGGGAGACCTGAGATTCCTGTGCCCCAGCCTCAACTACTGTGAGCATCTGGGAAATGGTCCAGCACATGGGAAACCTGTCAAGTGATATGACGCTGCTACCAAGTTCAAAGTCCTCTGGACGCACTTTGCTCCCATGATCTCAACAATAAAGAAACTAGCACTGCACAGCTGTCTGCAAAGGGGTGATTTTTTTCCCCTCAGAACCTGCAGCTCTGGAAGCTGATTAGAAAACACAACCTCAATTAATACTGGGATGAGTTTTAAATGTGACTCCTCAGAAACCATTTCAGAATTATTCATTATTTGGCAATTTCTTTTTGTGTAAAAGTGAAACACCTAAGTTGGATTTGATATTGTTTTAAACTTTTTAAAGCAATGATGGACTCACTCAAATGAACTCTTACTTAGAGATTAAGCAAATGAGAGAGAGAGAGAGAGGCTATAGGTTATAATGCTACCAGTAGCCTATCCCAAGGACAGTAATTAAGTTCCTAAGAGATGAGTCACAGTCAGTAAACCACAGGAAATGTGTCCACAGCAACCCTAACTCTGCAGCACTATAGAAGGGGTATGCACTCACATTGCTAACGGCAAGCCACAGGAGGCAGATGGTATCATCTTGGACAAGGAGACACAAGGCAGCACCCATAGAGGAAGGGTAGGGCTAGGCCACTGCCTGTGACTTTATACACCTGCACAAGCATTGTGTTAGACACACAGTCTCCTCTGGCACTGTGGGGACAATTTGTATGTGCACTTCTCTAAGGCTGTGTCTCACAAAACTCTGTGGTCTGAAAAGGATTACAGAGTCACTGCTAAGGACCCCTGGTTCAGTGATGGATAGCTGCCATGCAGGGGAGATGTCCCCAGCTGAATGGTTCAAAGGACCACATGGGAGAAGACCTACAGTAGAACACACATTTCAGAGACAGGAAGTGGTCTCTAGGTCCGAGTAACTAGTAGGTGGATGTAGCAGTGAAGAAGTTAGGAGGCCAACCTGGAGCAGGTGTTCAAATACTTTAAGGTATTGTAAAAATCAGTTTCCTTTTTTCTTAGAATTTAAACTGAAGATCACTAAGAACTGGGTGATGGAAGAGACCAGGAAAAGAATGTCATGCATAGTTAGAACATGTAGCAGTAACTTCAAGGGGTTTTCTCATGAACAGAATTCTGTATTCATCCTTGTACAAAGGAACTATAAAACAGTGTGATTTATGTTTGTGCCACATCTGGCCAAGATATCCAACTGTAAATTGATACATCCTTCAAACAATGATAAGAACCTTAATAACTTGATCATTGACACTGAAATTATTTTAGAAGCCAACTTTACTAACCAGTGTGCTTCTGTGGTTAACACAATAAAAAAACCAACTATTTAATACTTACCACTCCACCTACACACCGGTCCCTGTTTCTTTTCATTATATCTGTGAATTAAAAACAAAGAACATTTAGCAAGTAACTTCATCCCCATAAAATTCTTAAATATTAAATGTTAGTTTTGACTCACCTAAAAATTCGGCATGTGAATTTCGACAATGAAGAAACATTGGCAACTTTGTTTGTTCTGACAGTTCAAATTGCTTTTCAAAATATCTGCATAATGCAAGAATTATCCTCATTAAACATTTTGTTTTAGTGTGAGAGACAGAGTTATGTTGAGTTTTTTAAAAAATGTGCACTTTCAACTACTTGAGAGAGAGAGAGAGAGATCTCTGACTTGCTGGTTTACTCTCCAGGGCTGTGTCAGGCAGGAACCAAGGTGCTCAGAATCTCAGAGTCCCCCCACGTGATTTGTAGGGTCCAGCCACTGCCTGCCAGGAAGCTGGATCAGAAGCAGAGTGGCTAGGACTCAAACCCAGCACTCGAATAGGAAAAGGAATGAAAAAGTGTGTCACATGGCAGCTTAACACTGAACTGTAACATCTGTCCCCTTTTTAACTAGAACGATTTTGGCGGCCAGTGATGTGGCATAGCAGGTAAGACTGCCCCCTGTGACACCAGTATCCCAATGGGCACCCATTCAAGTCCTGGCTGTGCCAGTTCTGCCCCAGCTCTCTGTTAATGGCTTGAGAAAAGCAGCAGAAGATGGCCCAGGTGCTTGGGCCTCTTCTACTCAGGTCAGGGACTCAGAAGAAGTTCCTGGATTTGGCGTGGCCCAGCTCCAGCAGTTGTGGCCATCTGGGGAGTGAAGCAGTGGATGGAAGATCTCTTTGTGCCTCTACCTCTATGTTTAGAAATAAACAAACAAATTTTTAAAGTAAATAAATCTTCTACTTAAAAAATAATTTTATACTCTAGGAATTACACCATGGAAATAGTCACTCATCAAAACCATTGACTTCATCAGAAGGCTTTTAAAAACTGTCTTACTTGCTTGAGAGAGGTTCTATAACTGTTTGACTTGCCAGATGCCCACATCAGCCCAGGCTGGACCATCCACATGTCTGTCACCTAATGATCTCACCTGCTGCCTCCCAGGGTGGGCATCAGCGCCATGCACACTAGCAGAAAGCTGGAATGGCAAATTCAGTCACCTGCAGCCCAGACACTCTTATGGGATATGGGCACGGCCCCAAGCAGAGGTTTAAGTGTGGTGCCAAACATGTACCACAGCAGCGGGGTTTTACAATACAAAAATTCTAGGAAGGGATAGTTCATTTTCTGGGATTGCAAAATTATTTCCAGAGATGTTGGTTAGTTTCTTCATTATAACTACGGGGGAAAATTAGTTATAATTCCTACCGACTGTCAGCAGAAGTGTAAGGTTTACATTTGGGGTGACCAGGAATGTTCTCCCAAACAGCTATGCTTAACAAGTTTCCCAAACAAGTGGAAACGACGTGGCTATTCATCCTGTTACCCTAGGGACCTCATGCCTGTAGCATATGCTGGTGACACAGGACATCACCACCAGCCCTGGCCATGGGGGACTGCCAAGCAGGGGAACAGGGGTGCAAGCCTGCTCACTTGAATCAGAAGCCAGGCTGAGCTTCACACGATGGCTAGCCGCCTCCATTTTGTAATCTGTTTCTATGTGCCGTCATAAGGGAAGTTCCAGCCACTGAGACGAAAGCAAAAGGACTCCCTTAAAACCCAAATTCAACCATTTACTAAATAAACCAGGATAAAAGCTAGTTTCTCAAAAATGAAAATAACATCATAAAATGGGTTTTCTAAGTGCTACATATTGTACTCACTTTAATCCTCAAAATAACCTTAGTGATACAGCACTATGTCCTGAGCCACACTACACAACATGACAAGCTGGGAACAAGCCTAATACACTGATTACAAAATTCCAGCCCAAATTGCAAACAAACAAAAGAACAAAAACAAAAAACCAAAATAACAGCAACAAAACAACAACAACAAAAGCCTACATCAGAGGTGTTGTGGCGTAACAGGCAAAGCCACAGCCTATGCTGCTTCGCTTCCAATGCAGTTCCCCTGCTAATGACGTGGAAAGAGCAGCAGATGGCCCAAGCGCTTGGCCCCTGGTCATCTCCGTGGGAGACCGAGATGAAGCTCTTGGTCCAAGGCTTTGGCCTGACTCAGCCCCGGCCACTGTGGCCAGCCGAGGAGTGAAACAGTGGATACAAGCTCTCTTTACATATGTACCCATTTCCTTATGTAACCTTTCAGTAAACAGATTTTTAAAAATCACTTTAAAAAGTGTTACATTTTGAAGACTTTTCTTCCTGGTCCTTGAATATAATGACAATACCCAGAGGATACAATGCGGGAATGTTCTATTTATTTTCTTATTTCCATGCAGTGTTCCTGCCTTGTACTTGGAAAGGCCACACAGATTTGGCTGAAAACAGGACACCATGTGACTTACTTTTATGAATGGGTTTACCTCTCCCAAATCATTTATTTTGAGGAAGCAAATTTTCTGTATTTAACTTAATCCTTATACATGTTCCCACATCTTCCCTCTCTTTTCTCTCTCTTTTAAAAAGATTTATTTATTTAATTAGAAAGGCAGATATATAGAGAGAAAGATCTTCCATCCACTGGTTCACTCCCAAAGTGGCTGCAATGGCCGAAGCTGAGCTTCTTCCGGGTCTCCCACGCGGGTGCAGGGTCCCAAGGCTCTGGGCCATCCTCCACTGCTGTCCCAAGCTACAAGCAGGGAGCTGGATGGAAGTGGAGCAGCCAGGAATTGAACCTGCTCCCCTATGGGATTCCAGTGAATGCAAGGTGAGGACTTTAGCCACTAGGCTACTGTGCCAGACCTCCGTATTCTCTTTTGACATACAAAACTGTTTTCCTGGAGTATGTCTTAGTACCTTGAAAATGTTAAATTTTAAAATAAGAAATAGAAATGCACTCCTTAAAGAAATACTCTTTCCTAAAATGGGTGCCCTAATGTCATCATACCCAAACATACCCCACGTTTGGGTTTTAAATCATTTCTTTAGAATCTGTTGGACTAAAAGGAGCAAAAAAAACATTTTGTTTCAGCTAACAAGTACTTTGGGTTTTGCAATACAAAATATCAATGAGAACTTGGAGGAAACAGAGCTCAAGAAATACTATCAGCCACTATGTCCCTAACCTCTAAAATAATGCAAACACTAGCAATTAAGTATGTGCTCATTGTTATAAAAACCTCAGGGTATGGCAAGGCCAGCTGCTGGCTTTGCACAGTGGACAGGACTTGCCACTTAATAATCACCTCTCCATCCAACCCCATGGACCAAGCCCCAGATTACAGAGGCTAATAGTTAGTTTGCAAGCTAGCTTCTGATCACAGGGTAGGCAAAAAAGAACACTTTATGCAAACAACTTAAGCTCAAGCAATGTGACCAGAGAACTTCACATCAGTTAGGAAAAGAAAGCTTCCAGGCTCAAGCTGGTGAAGTATCAGTAGTGAAATAAATCAGTTATTACAAATTGAGGAGAACGGGTACTTATCAGCAAAGACTTATCTTTTTTTTTTTTTTAAATTCATCCCTAGTTTTCTTTCTTTTTTTTTTTTTAAGATTTATTTTATTTTCATTACAAAGTCAGATATACAGAGAGGAGGAGAGACAGGAAGATCTTCCGTCCTATGATTCACTCCCCAAGTGAGCCACAATGGCCGGTGCTGCGCTGATCCAAAGCCAGGAACCAGGAACTTCTTCCAGGTCTCCCATGCGGGTGCAGGGTCCCAATGCATTGGGCCGTCCTCGACTGCTTTCCCAGGCCACAAGCAGGGAGCTGGACGGGAAGTGGAGCTGCCGGGATTAGAACCGGCGCCCATATGGGATCCTGGGGCATTGAAGGCGAGGACTTTAGCCGCTAGGCCACACCGCCAGGCCCAAGACTTATCTTTAAAGGAAAAAAATTCCACGATGGGAACTGGGAACAACAAAACAAGTTAGTGCAGAGACTATCTATGAAGACTTTGCTGCCTGTTTTGTAATGATTTTTTTTTTTAAGTTTGTCAATGAAAGTAATTCCTTGCCAGACTTGTAATTTTCTTCTGGTTGTATTACTGCTTCTAACAACAAACAGAACAAAAAATTCCTGCTTGCTGATTTGTAGAGGCAGCAAAACTCGCTGGGCGAACAGGATGTTAAGGCGTAGCCCACTCACAAGAGGAAAGGAAAGCAGAGAGAAGGAAGGAGGAGGCTGAGTGTGCAGTTCAGGTGACGACTGGGAAGACTGCACACGCCACAGTACTCAGCCAATGAGGAGGCAGGGCAGGACCTGGCTCTAGGATGGGAGCTGCAGCTCTCAGTGCTCCTGTGGGCCTGCTCACCAGACACCTGCTCTTTCAAGACAGATAATAAAGTCTCACTCTCACTGTACTTCCCGAGTCCCAGGCCATCTCTTGAGCAGACAGGTGAGGATATTTCCCACATTAATTCATTTTATTTGATAGGCAGAGAGACAGAGATCTCCCAGCTTCTGGTTCACTCCCCGAATTCCCCCAACAAGTAGGGCTGAGGCAGGCTGTAGATCAGAGTCGAAAGTCCAATCCAGATCTCCTCTATTAGCAGACCCAACCACGGGAGCCCACACCTGCTGCGCCCCAGCGTGCGCCCCCAGCAGGGAGCAGGAGGCAGGACTGAACTGCACATATTCCAACAGGGCAGGGGGACATCCCAAGCAGTGCTTTTACTGCTGTGCCAAATGCCCGCTCCTTCACTTAACCTCTGAAGTACATAGGGAAAAAAAAAAACATCCTGACACTTAATGCAGCTACATTTTCAAATGATAGGAATGATTTTGAAAACCACTCTAAGGGGTGGCATTTTTAAAAAAGATTTATTTATTTATTTTTATTGCAAACTCAGATATACAGAGAGGAGAAGAGACAGAGGAAGATCTTCCATCCAATGATTCACTCCCCAAGTGGCCACAATGACTGAGCTGCACCGATCTGAAGCCAGGAGCCTCAAGTCTCCTCCAGGTCTCCCAGGTGGGTGCAGGATCCCAAGGATTTGGGCCATCCTCGACTGCTTTCCCAGGCCACAAGCAGGGAGCTGGATGGGAAGTAGGGCTGCTGGGATTAGAACCAGTGCCTATATGGGATCCTGGCATATGCAAGGTGAGGACTGAGCTACTGTGCTGGGCCCAAGGGGGTGGGCACTTGGCATAGCACTTAAGATACTGCACTTGATGCCCAGCTCTCATCCAGACTGCCCATTGTTTACATTTGTGCCCACTTCTAATTCCAGCTTCCTGCTGCTGCACATCCTGGGAAGCAGTGGGTAACGCCTCAAATATTTCGCTACTCTGCTACCCATGTGGGAGACCCAGACTGAGTTCTGGGCCCCGGACTTTGGTCTGGCCCAGCCCCAGCTGTTGTGGGCGTGTGGATAGCAAACCAGATGACAAATTATCTCTTTCTCTCCTAAATAAAACTAAATGAATAAAATGCCCTTCTATGAGAAGCCTTTAAGAAAATCACCCTTTAGATGTTACATTAATTTCTAAAAGAAACACATTTCCTTACTTGAGCTGAGTCTCTTTGGGACAAAACTGTAGTCGGTCAAAATCTTACAAAAAAAAAAGACAAAAAAGAAAAATTACTCATGATTTGGATAAAATAAATTAGTTCTTCTCAAAGTCATTCTTCATAACTAGGTTGACACTTACCAAGTCCACATTCACCTATTGCTACAACCTTGCCCTTGTTGTTTTCAGCAAGATGAAGCAACTCCGTTAAGTAAAGATCAGGGCCAGTCTTTTCAAATTCATCACATCTTGTAGGATGACATCCAACTGTACTGTAAAACATATCTAACCACAAATACATCTTAGTGTTATTTTCAAAATATTTTTCACACTTTAATACTGCAAAATGAAGGCACATCAAATAATTTCTGCTGATTTTGAATAACAGCCATATTATTAACTACCAGAATTGTTACCATATTAATCATGTAAGAGTTTTTGGAATACCTTAGCAAAATATTATATAAATATGAAACTGATTTAATATGCTAATGAAATAATTAATTCAACTATTTCCAAAGCTTAGCATTTATAGAACATTGTAGAATGGAAGATGAAACAATTTTTCAAAATGTCAACATCTATTTTTATATTTTATATTCACCCTTCAAGTGACTGTCTCAATTCATGTACTTAATGTATCAGTTAAAACACATTCCCCAGGGTTGCCATATAGCCTAGGGGTTAGGTCACCTGCACACAGTATCAGAATGCCCAAGTTCAACACCCTGTTCTGGCTCCTGACTGTTAACACAGACCTTGGGAAGCGACAGCCAGGGCTCAAGTGATTGGGGAGAACTGATTTGTGTTCCCTGCTCCTAGTTTCAGTCCTACCCAACCATGGCTATTGGTTTTTCTGCGACATCTGATATACCAGTGAGCACACTGAGTTTTGCCACCTTAGCATGTCTGACTAAACTCAACTTTCCTGTTGTTTCTACAGTCATGACCCTCTGTATTTGTACCTGAAGCAGTTCTCAGAAAGACTTCTCCAAAATTACTTAATTCATAATGCTTTTGTGTAAAAGTAATATGAGGATACCATTTGTTTGTGCCAAATGCAGTGCATCTTTACTGTCTTGCAGATTTCCTCCTGTAATCATAAACTGAAATAGAAAGAAAACAATAAAACGACTTAACGGGACATCAAGAACAATTTCCCAAACATTCATTCTCACAGCTCCTTCCTTCCAGGAAGCTTCTCCCTTCGGTTATCACATATTGACCTTTCCTTTCAAACCCAGCTGCAAAACCATCTGCCAAACCACCTATACACACAGAAGTGCATTCATAACTGCGCACACCACGCCCCACCACTGCACAGAATATACCACTCTGCTATCAAGTGCGTGCACATGTCTGTCTTTCCCCTTGTACGCCAAGTTCCTTCAACACAGGGATTGCCTGCTATAAAACACTGAGTTACTCATGACCTGAGAATTTAGATTTGTATTCATTTAAATCAGTGAATCAACAGTAAAGATGAATTCATCATTTCTACAGGTGTGGGTCCGGAATTACATGAGGTTCAAACTACTTTCATAGTACTACTAAGATGGAATTTGTCGTTTGCACTCTCATTCTTCCTAAGTTCACAAGGAGGTACTCCAAGGGCCACAGGATGCACAATGTCACAACTGACTACCAAAACAAATACTACAATTTAGCATCTTCTTTCTATGTACCTAAAGAGATTGAACAAAATGTAAAATAACTGTACTTATGGTACTAACTTTATTTTTGTCTTGGGAAATACTGACTCTTTATAAAAATGTTATTTATGTTAGCAGTTTATCGGAGCACGCCCCATATTGGGGACCCTGGGATGGCATTGGGTGGCTGTCCTCCATCCCAGGGTATGGAGGCATTTGGGAGACTGGCTGTGGCTTCTCTCCTTGTCTCTCCACTTCCCAAAGATCCAGGAGGGAAAAAAAGATTGTGGAAATGGTGATCTCATCCTGTAGCCCTTGACCCTTATCACCCTAATCAACTATGTGAAAATAATAAAAAATAGGAATAATTAATAATCAAAAAAAAAAAAGAAAAAAGTTCTAGTGACATCAGTAGATAAAGCCCACATAAACAGAAGCTGGATGGGGGCTCTCAACCATAAAGGATGTGACAGAGCTCAGACCCCAAGACGTTTGGGAACCGATGAGTTACTACTGCACATGAGTGCACGGACGGCTGGTGGCAGATAAGCACAGTGCTATAGGGATGGCCACAGACCTGCCGGAGAGCATGCCATCCCTGCTCAGCTGTCACTGAGGAGCTCTCTGTGGATGCTGACTGCCATGCACTGTGCCAGCAGGGGCACTCTCTTCTTAAGGAGTGACGGCAGCACACTTGTGTATACTTTTAAAGCACACTGGAAAAGCCCCAGAAGCTAAAATGACAATTTCATTCCAGCTGCCCAGAATTGCAAATGACAGATACTAACAGCTTAAGTCTCTAACATGATTATCGACCATGAGTTTTTATTCAAGGAACACAGAGCCATAACCCAATCCTCAGCTGCTATAAAATACAGATGAGCTGAAGATAAACAACATGGAGAGGTGGGCATTTGGGCTTGCAGTTAAAGCCACCGGTCAGGAGGTCCACCACTGACGTCAGATTGCCAACCCTGCCTTCCTGGGAGTGCAGACCTTGCAAGGCAGTGGGGCCTACTCAGTCGGGTCTCTGCCGCCCACATGGGAAACCTGGATTAAATCCCTGGCTCCTTGTTTAGGCCTGGATCATCCCTGGCCATTCTGGGCATTTGGGAAGTAAATTAGTAGATGCAAGCTCCCAAAACAAAAGAAAAATATAAGGAAGCGTTTCATTTACCAACATTATTTAATTCTTCAATATCAGACCAGTGGCCCACATCTAATATTTTAATTATGTAAAACATTTCTTAACCGATACAATCTTTTACTTTACATAAAATTTCCAAATAGCAGAAAAAAGGACAAAAAGAGAGGACATAATTTCCTTGCCAATATACAAATACAATGACTTGACAATGGTGCAATTTCCAACATGTTCCTAATGAAAGGTTTTCTATTTTATATCAACTACAGTATCAATGTACAATATCAATAAAAAGACCTTCCAAACCTAAGAATCACAAAAGAAGCAGATGTTACCTTCTTAACTCCAATCTGGACAGCTCTCTCTATTACATCCTGTAAGTCATCTGTAAAAGATAAACCCTGAATTACAAAAATTTGGTAAATAAAAATATGCATGTATTCACTTTTTAAAATAAAATACAAAGACATAATTTTATCAACTAAATCAAAGTCAAATTAAAACCTACAAAAAAAAGAAACCAAATTAAGGCAAACTCAATGAATAAGCATTTTTTTTAACAATTTTTCTCAGTTAACTAAAAAAGCAAAATAACAAATATCAGGAGGTTCAAACTGAAGATTAATTTGTCTTCAGTTTGTCTCAAATTCATTCACCTTTTTTTTTTCAAGATTTATTTATTTTTATTGCAAAGTCAGATATACAGAGAGAAGAGACAGAGGAAGAACTTCCGTCCAGTGATTCACTCCCCAAGTGACCACAACAGCCAGAGCTGCACTGATCCGAAGCCAGGAGCCAGGAACTTCTTCCGGGTCTCCCAGGTGGGTGCAGGATCCCAAGGCTTTGGGCCGTCCTCAACTGCTTTCCCAGGCCACAGGCAGGGAGCTGGATGGGATGCAGGGCAGCCGGGGTTAGAACCGGCGCCCATATGGGATCCTGGCGCATTCAAGTTAAGGACTTTAGCCACTGAACTACCGTGCCGGGCCCCATCAGGCCTATTCTAAGTGCACCTCCCAAATCATGATATGCTTCTCTATAAATTGCTCTTTGTGTGTCTATCCTTCCCTTCCCTCAGGGATAGCTTCATTTTCACTTCACTGTTGGTTTTGCTTTTTCACCACATTCAACATTAAGTAACAAAAACCTTCCTTTTTTTCCCCATTGATATTATTATTTTTTTAACTTCTATTTTTGGTGATGTTTATAGAATTGAGAAGGATGCATGCTCATGTGCATCACTGTTCAGGGTGGGAAGAGTTGAGGTGTGGCCACAGTTCCCCAATAGGCTCACTCCCAGACCCAGTTCCTGCACTTTCCAGGTGGTTCTGCTGTCTAGCTTGACAGGACTTGCACCCATTTCCAGCACTTGCCAGCTGATGCTGTGGCAAAGCCCAACCAGCTTGCACTTACTCTGGCTCATGCATGTACCCATGGAAATGGTCGCTTAGCCCAACCTTGCTCTCCTGCTAAACCAGCTTACATGTACGCCAACAGGTGTTACAGTACTTCCCAGTCTGGTTTGCCCCCAGTCCCAGCTCTGCTGCTCACCAGAGGGAGCAGTGGTCTAGCAGGACCCTGTACCGGGCTCGCTGCCTCTGTCCTGAGTGTTACGTGTGCTGGTGGCTACTGTGGCATGTTTTGCCTAACCTTGGCATTCACCAGAGGGTGTTGCAGCCTGATCCAACCCGGCTGCCTCAGTCTCAGCTCATGCTAGTTGATACTGCAGCCTAGCCCAGCCTGGGCTGTCCCCAGTCCTGGGTGTAATGCAAACTGGCTAGCGTTGCAGCCCTACTTGGCCTGTGCTGCATCCTGTCCTGGTTCTCACATCTGCCAGGGGGCACTCTGAACTGGCTGGGGCTGGACCACAGTGCCCATCAGTGAGTGTCAGAGCAGGGGGTGGAACATGTCAGGCTGGGCCATGACACTAACCAGCATGCTAAAGAACCAGCTCTGGGAGCAGATTCTGTGGGGGATCACGGGCTAACCCTTGTGGGACTGCAATACCAACTGGTTTGCTGGAAGGGCTGAGCAAGGCATGATCACGGAACTTACCCACACTCATGGGTACTGGGCATGGGAACAGGTCGGGCTGGACCAGGCTGTAGCACGTTCAGGCGCACCCAAGAATTAGGTGTGGGGCAGACTGGGTTGCAATATCCACGAGTACACGCAAAGGCCGACGTGGGGGAGGGGTAGACTGTGCCAGCTAAGGGCCTAATACCCACTGGCATGTGTGAGAGCTGGGTCTGGGAGTGGGCCTGGTGGGAGAACTTGGGGAACTCACTGGTTTGCCATAGCTCCCACTGGTGAGCATGTAAGTCAGCTTGGTGTTGGTCAGGCTGGGCAAGGCTGCTTCCGGCAGGTATGTGGGTTGGGGTCTGGGGGCACAGACCAGGCAGGGCCTAGCCAAACCATACCACAATGGCTTGTGCAGGCGCCAGGATGGGGTGGGGTACAAGACAACCCGGTCATTGAAGCCTTCAGAGGACATCTAGCACCATGAAGGGCAGAACAAATTGGATAGCTCTCCTGGCCAAGCTTTGACAACAAGTATCTGGGCGAGTGGAGACTCTGAGGTGGACTATGTCAGCCCATGGACCTTGGAAGAATTTCTTCATCCTTGGAGCAATGAAACCAGTAGCATTTCAGAACTACGAAAACTACTTAAGCAGTATCCTTGGAACATGCTCCACATTAGGGACCCTGGGATGACATCAGGTAGCCATTCCCCATTCCTGAGTACTGATGTGGTTGGGCTGCTAAGAGCGGCTCTCTGCCCTTCTCTTCTCCACTTTTTCCAGATACAGGAAGAGGAAGACAAAAGGAGATTGGAAACAGCTGTCTCATCCACTTTCCCCCATTCCTTGATCCTGCCTACCCTAACTGATGGTTCACATGGGCATGCCTCATGTTGTTTTTTAAAAATAATTATTTTGGGTCCAGTGCAGTGGCCTAGCAGCTAAAGTCCTCACCTTGAAAGTGCTGGGATCCCATATGGGCGCCGGTTCTAATCCCGGCAGCTCCACTCCCCATCCAGCTCCCTGCTTGTGGCCTGGGAAGGCAGTTGAGGACGGTCCAAAGCCTTGGGACCCTGCACCTGCGTGGGAGACCTGGAGGAAGTTCCTGGCTCCTGGCTTCGGATTGGTGCAGCACCAGCCATTGCGGTCACTTGGGGAGTGAATCATCAGACAGAAAATAGATCTTCCTCTCTGTCTCTCCTCTCTGTTTATCTGACTTTGCAAAATAAATCAGTAAATAAATAAATAAATAAAAATTTTAAAAAATCTTTAAAAAATGATTATTTTTTATTTTTGATGATTTTTATATACTTGCTTAGGGTGATAAGAGTCAGGGGCTACAAGAAGGTGGATGAGACCATTATTTCCACATTCTCCTTTTTGTTTCCTGTAACTGGGGGTAAGGGGGATACAAGAGGAGAAGCCAAACCTAGCCTCCCAGACCGCCTCCATACCCTGGGATGCAGGACAGCCACCCAATGTCATTCCAGGGTCCCCAATGTGGGGCATGCTCTGAGGGTCCTGTTCAAGAGGTTTTGAGTTCAACAGTTCTGAATTACACAGTCCACCTTGGAGTCTCCATTTGCCCAGATATTAACTGCCAACATTTGGCTGGGGTAGTTGATCAATATGTTCTGTCCTCTGTTCTGTTATGGTACCAGGTGTCCTCTGCAGACTCCAATGGACTACCATATCCTCCATGTGCACCTGGATATGCTGTCCACTGCTCCATCTAAGCCACTGAGGAGGCCCAGCTCTCACAGATGCACTCCACGGTCAGACCATGGAACCTGCAATTCCCTCCACAGTTGGGGTTCTGAGTCCAGTGATTCAGTTGAGGGGATCCCCAAAGAAATCCGAGAAATCATCTGAGGTGATCCGAAACCTAATTCTTGTGTGTGCTTGCCAGTACAGGGTTCAACACAGTCTGTTGCCCTAATCGGCTTATGCACATGCAATTGCTGGGTCAGTTCTATCTCCAGCCCTGTCTTCTACGCAGAGTAATGGGTGTTGCAGCACAGCCCGATATTGCCCACCACATACTCTGTCCTCATGCTAACTAGTGAAAGCTACAGCCTAGTGGGAGCTGCCTGCAATAACCTCTATCAGGCCCGCCAGTATGTACAACAGACTCCCACATCACATTCAGCTCTCATACATGCTAATGGGCATTGAAACTTAGTTCAACCCAATCAGCCCCACTATCCAGCCCACACACCTGCCAGCGGGTACCACTCTCTGTCTAACCATGCTTGCCCCATTCCTGGTTCTCATGCTCACCAGCTGGAGTGGCAACCCAAGAGGGAGGTGCCCACTGATTCCCTAATGGGCCCACTCCCAGATCTTAAACTCTTTAGGTGGTTCTACAGTTTAACTTGACAGAATTTGTCCCCGTGCCAACATCTGCCAGCTGATGCTGTGGCAAAGCCCAACCTACCCACACCCACTCTGGCTTATGCATGCCTTGTTGTTAACTATGTAAACATCATCAAAAATAAAAGAAATTTATTATATTGAAAAGCACACACAAAATGAGCACAAACAGAAACACAAGAGTATGGACAACAGGCACCAGGTATGATAACCACTAAATGTTACAAAGAGAATATGGTGGAATTTATTCAGTAGCCTCAAACATAGGTAAATGACACAGAAAACATGCTATCTAGGCATCTACACGCAGTACAAAAGGTATATCTTGAGGTAAAGGTTAAGATACTAACATTTATCTTCAAGTGGTATCGAACATTCCCTACTAGGAAACCTTTCACCTACCACCACGTGGAAGCACAGTAAGACCACCTTCTGACTTCACCTGTTGAAGTTCGACAATGCTACTTCATCCGTAAGCACAAAACCTAGTTTTCCTATTTGCATTTACATAGTATAGTCACTTTTCTGAAGCAACGTTCAGATTGTCTTACTGTAGGAATTCTGCTTTCAAAAAAGTAGTTGCTATCATTTTCTGCTTAAGTCACCTCTCAATAGACAAAGCGGCTTTTGGAACGAACTGGTATGACAAATGGAGTGGTTTTGCTCTTGGCAAGGCTTCCCACCCATCTCTGACGTGCTACCACCTGTTCCCACCTACGCAGCTGCTACCTCCGCCGAGATGGCAGGAAAGGAGCAAAGGCGGGACGAAGCACCAGGTACCTCCTCTGGAATCATGCCATACTGCCACCTGCTAAAGCTAGATATACTTACTCTAAGTAACTGATTTCTGTGCCATATGCCTTGCGTTTCAACTGCTTAACAGACTACGCAGCAACAATTATTTGGCTTTTGTGCACATGGTCAACTAAATTTCTATATTCAAAACTAAACCTCAAAAAAAAAAAAAAAAGGAGGCGTAATTAAAACTTTGTGCTGTATAAATGTTCATGGTCATGGCTTACCACTATAGTTTATATGTGTTTCAGTTTGTAATGAGTTTTCAATGTACAATGAGTGCTTTAACATTTCCATTGTAAGAGTGGATTATGCTTTTTAGGATTTCCTGGAGGCAGAAAATGTGTCTTCACAGAGAAACTATCCTAATAAAAAGAAACATTTACCTTGGTGCTTTTGAACTCCCCTATAAATTCCTCTGAACACAGGATCTGTCAAGTTGATACCAATATCTATGGAGAAAAAAAATAAATGATTGATTAAACCTTGAGTCTATTTGAAATGTTTATTTTTTAATATTTTTTTAATTTAAATTTTTATAATGATTACATGGTTGATCAGGTTGGGAAGAATTGAGGTTTAGGGAAAATTGGGTGAACTCATTGTCTCCAATTCTGCTATTTCTTCTTCTTCTTTTTTTTTTAAAGATTTTATTATTATTGGAAAGCCGGATATACAGAGAGGAGGAGAGACAGAGAGGAAGATCTTCCATCCGTTGTTTCACTCCCCAAGTGAGCCGCAACGGGCCGGTGTGCCAATCTGAAACCGGGAACCAGGAACCTCTTCCGGGTCTCCCTCGCGGGTGCAGGGTCCCAAAGCCTTGGGCCGTCCTCGACTGCTTTCCCAGGCCACAAGCAGGGAGCTGGATGGGAAGTGGAGCTGCCAAGATTAGAGCCGGCGCTCATATGGGATCCCGGGGCTTTCAAGGCGAGGACTTTAGCTGCTAGGCCACGGCACCGGGCCCAGGCTGCTATTTCTTCTTAGAAAAGAAGAGAGAGACAAAGGGGGAAGCCACACATGACTTTCCCAATGTCCCAGTACCCAAGGATGAGGAATCGCCACCTCATATCAACCTAGAGTCTCCATGCAGACATATTCCGAGGGTTCTGTCCAAGTGGTTTGGATAGTTTTGAAATGCTATTTCACTGATCCAAGGATGATGTCACCCTCCCAATGTCTACTGGATGACATAGTAAGCCTCAAGTCTCCATTTACCAATATTTTTTGCTGTCATCGTTTGACTAGGGCAGTTGTCCAGTTTGTTCTATTCTCCTTCTATGACACCAAATGAGCTGCCATATTCTCCTTTCACAACAGGGCCTGTGTCCACTGCTGTATCTTTTTCACTAAGTTGGACATGTTCTTGCAGGTGAGCCCAACGACCCGGGCCAGGCATCCAAAGCCTCGCCAGATCCCCCAGCCCTGTGGCTCACGAACACAGCACCCACCTCACAGGCTGGCCCCAGGACCAGGTCAGGTGACCCAAGCCCTGCTAGATCTCCCACTGCCAGGGCTCACAAACCTGGCACCCACCTCACAGGTAAAATGTTTACTTTAAATAAAACCTCCTGTTACTAAACTTTTCATTGACATAGCCACTTATCAAACAATATCCAGGACAGCTCAGAAATTGGATCAGACACATGGGATACAAAAATAAGTAAGACATAATTTCTGTTCTGCAGAACATGGAAGGCAGGGAGTGGCGTAATGGCCCAGTGGCTAAATCCTTGCCTTGCAAGCACCAGGATCCCATATGAGCACCAGTTCATGTCCTGGCAGCCCTGTTTCCCATCCAGCTCCCTGCTTGTGGACATAGTACTCAGATAAAGCCCAAGCATTTGTCTCAGGCTGCTGGAGACGTGTCCCAGGGCAGGGTGCAGCTAATACCTGCTTCCCATAATAAGCAGATAGCTCTGCTTCCTGTACTTCCCACATTAAAAAGTGGGTACAGACTTCAGGGGTAAACTAGTTTTGTGAGACAGAAGCGAGAAACACAGCAGGGTCCCCACTTGGGAACAGCTGTTCGTCCTACTCCCAAATCGCAGGCTGCTATATGGCCTTGGCTTCACTTTTCAGGAACCGGTGTTTTTCTTTTTTAAAGATTTTACTTATTTTTCTTGGAAAAAGGAGAGAAGGAGAGACAGAGAGAATCTTCCATCCACTGGTTCACTCCCCAAGTGGCTGCAACTGAGCCAAACTTAAGCCAGGAGATCTTCCTGGTTTCCCATGTGGGTGCAGGGTCCCAGGCCTTAGGTCGTCCTCTACTGCTTTCCCAGGCTACAAGCAGGAAGCTGGATTGGAAGCGGGGGATCTGGATTAGAACCAGCACCCACACTGACCTGGTGTTTTGCAAAGTATTGTTCATAACTCACTAGTAGGCTGGGAAATCAGTGGTTCACAGGCAGACTTTTTAAAATGCCAGAGTCATAAGATTAAATATCACAGAAGGTCATATTACAAAGACAGAATGTAGAAAATATGTCATTAAAAAAAAGAAAGAAAAAGAAAACCCACAGAGGCAGGCATTGTGGCACAGAGGGTTGAACCACCACTTGGGGTGCCGGTGCCTGAAACCCCAAATGGCAGTGCCAGCTAAGCTGCTTCTGATGCAGCTTCCTGGAAATGCCTAGAAGGCAACAGAAGATGATGTACTTCATCGGGGAGTGAACCAACAGCTGGTAAAGACACTTCCCTCCAGACTGCTCCTTCTTGTCTTTAAAAAAAAAAAAAAAAAAAAAAAATATATATATATATATATATATATTTTTTGTTTTAATTTGTTTTACAGGGAGAATTACATAGAGAGAGAGATAAGAGCAGGGAGAGGTAGATAGTGAAATCTTTCATCTGCTGGTTCACTCTCCAAATGGCTGCAACAGCCAGCACTAGGCCAGGCCAAACTGGTGTCAGGAGCCAGCAGCTTCTTCCAGATGTCTCACATGGGTGCAGAGACCCAAACCCTTGGGTTATTATCTGCTGCTTTTCCAGGCACATTAACAGGATGCTGGGTTAGAAGTGGAGCAGCTGGGACTTGAACCGGCACTCATGTGGGATGCAAGCGTTGAAGATGGTGGCTTCACTGACTGACCCACAGCACCAGCCACTCTTTCAAAGAAAGAAATATATAAGCACCCAAAATATACATACACCAAAAGGAAAAATCTTGATATTTGTGTTTTTACACACACACACACACACACACACACACACACACCTTTAAAAATGAAGGAAGCTACACTTTAAGCATGATTACCTTAGAAGGAGACCAAGCAGAAAAAGTGGCTCCACTTATTTATTCCAATCAATTCACTGATTTAAGAGGTCTTTTCTAGATTATCTAGTTCTGATTCTTTACTGATTTTCTCATTACCTTACCACTAAAACAAGAAACAACACACTCTAATTCTGTTGAATGTCTACTGTACTAAGCCCCTGAGAAACAATATAAACATCACAGAGCACACACCTTGTAAGAGTTTGGCCTACCTAGTGAGAAAGGAAAACATTATGAATAATGTGGTAAAGAGTGGCTAGGAAGCTTCTTTTTCCCTTTTAAAAGAATTATTTGTGGGCCCAGTGTGGTAGCCTAGGGGCTAAAGTCCTTGCCTTGCACCACCTGAGATTTCCCATGAGGGCTCCAGTTCATATCCCGGCACCCCAATTCCCTTCCAGCTTCCTGCTTGTGGCCTGGGAAAGCAGTCGAGGATAGCCCAAAGCCTTGGGACGCTGCACCTGCGTGGGAGACCTGGAAGAAACTCCTGGCTTCAGATTGGCACAGCTCTGGCCACCAAGGCTACTTGGGGAGTGAATCAACAGACAGATCTTCCTGTCTCTCCTCCTGTCTGTATATCTTTCCAATAAAAAATAAATAAATCTTCAAAAAAAGAGAATTATTTGTGTTTATTTACTTGAAAGGCAGAGAGAGGAAGACAGATCTTCCATCTTCTGGTCATTACCCAAATGCCAGCCACAGCTAGGACTGGGCCAGGAGTCAGGAGCCATTACCTGTGCCTTGCCTGTGATCACTCTCAGGTAGGTGGCTCAGAAGTGGAGACGCCAGGCCTCCAATCGGCATGCCGACAAGGGACTGCCACAAACAACCCCAGGCAGAATTCAGACAGGAAGGTAACTAGGATGAGAGACTGGGATGGGAAGTGGGGGGAGCATTTCAACCACAATTTGTTGCCATGAAACCTTGTAAGAAACAGCATGTACAGACAGATGTACAGAGAGCAGAGACGGGAAGAAGCTGGAAGGCTGGGCAGAAGCAGACTGCAGAGAAAGCCTACAGAGGCTAGACAGAGGGTGGCCTGAAGCATCCATGACTCGAAGCTGGAGTTCTAGGTCACACACACTCTTCCAAAAGAACAAACAAGTGTCTTCTCTTTGTGGAGGCTCCCGAGGTCCTTACCTCATCTCTGCCATCAAGTACATCACAGCTGGGAGGAGGGGTGGAGACACTGCATCCCAAGCAGTGCCTTACAGCCTTCAGGGACCCCTCCCAAACTACACCCCAGTGCCCTGGCAGCACTTTTCAAACTTCTTTCAAGGACGTAATAGAGTCTCCCTCCTTTTTTTAAAAAAAAAACTGCAAATAGGCCTGAAAAAGAAAATAGTTCTGCAGTTCTCAGTTCATTGTCCTTGGAAAAACATGGCTTACAATAACTCTCAGCCCAAGGCCAGGGCCACGCAGCTGCTCAGCTGCTGGCTGTGATGCAGGCATCTTGTCGCAGAGCTCCAGTTCAAGTCCTGGCTGCTCCACTTCTGATCCAGCTTCCTGCTCCTGCACCTGGGAAAGCAGCAGCAGATGGCCCAAGTGCTTGGGCCTCTGCTATGCACACAGGAGAACCAGACAGAGTTCCAGGTTTCTGGCTTTGACCTGGCCCAGCCCCAGCCACTGCAGCCACTTGGGAGAGTAAACCAGCAGAGTATTTCTCTGTCTCTCCCTCTCTCTACTACTCTGCCTGTCAAGTAAATAAATCTTACAAAGAAAAATAACTCAGGGCTGGCGCTGTGGTGCTGAGGCAACAGCATTTCATATAGGTGCCAGTTCAAGTCCCAGCTGCTCCACTTCCGATACAGCTTTCTGCTAAATGCCAGGGAAAGCAGAAGACGGTTCATGTGTTTGGGCCCCTGCACCCATGTGGGAAAAGCTGGAAGAGTCTCTTGGCTCCTGGCTCTGGCTGTTGTAGCCATTTGGGAAGTGGATCGAGCAGACGCAATCTCATTCTCTCTCCTCACCAAACCCTCCCCTGTAACTCTACGTTTCAAAATAAAACCAATAAAATAAAAACTAAATAACTCTCAGACCTAAATTCATAATGCCGACTTTCCTGAATGTCAGACTACATTTCCAGGCCTCCCTTTGGGTGCCTTCTAAGGAACTCAAAGTTAACCTAATCCAATGAACTTGGCTGCCTCTCCCACCCACAGCCACCCCGGTTCGGCCTTCGTTACTATTGAAACCCTAGGTACTTCTGTTCATTCTCCGTTACAGGCTGTGACACGCTGAGCACACCCTCCACCCCCCGTCTCCGTTGCCCTAGTTCAAGTTTGAAATACTTCCCTGCTTCTCCCCATCCTCCTCAAACTCAGTTACCAAGTTACCTTCCTAAAGCAGAGATGGGATCCTGACCATTTCCCACCTAGGAGGAGCAGGAAGCCCCCAACGCAGGATCCTGCCGGCTTTACCCGCAGCCCACAACGCCCAGCACAAAACTGGCACCCAAAGATTTGCTGAAACGCCTCCAGTAAAATTCCGCTCTTTACTGGGTCACATAAGACTGCGAGGCACCCCGGAGCCGCAGTGCCACCCTAGCCCTCACGATGTCCCTCGTTGTGCCCAGGGCTTGGGCGTAAGGCGTCAGCCCCCTTTGAAGCCTGCTGCATTCTCCCTCTGGCTCTGTGGCTGCTGAAGCCATGACTGGCCCTGCCAAACGGTTTTGTTCCTCATTGTGTTCTCCACCAGATGCCAGGGGAGCTGGGGTCAGGTCTTGCGCCTCGTGTGCCTAGGTCAGTGCCATGCCCACCAGAGGCATGGTGATGGGAGGATTTGCTGAATGGATCCCTCATCTCCTGGTCCCTGACAAGGGGTGGCAGGTGCACGAAGCTGGAGGGCAAAAGAGCGACTGGCCCTGCAGGGCTTGGTTTCTTTAGCTAAAACAATACAGCACAGACGCTGACCAGAGCCACAGCTGTATTGCTCATGCATCCCACAAAATGAACACACAGACCTGACGCCAGCCCCCGAAAGAAGAGCCAGAATATTTCCTATCCGTCCCTAGAGGTCTCCCTGTACCCTCTTCTTCCCCTGAGGGGTCCTCCCAGCTTCCCGAAAGCCGGAGGGTGCAAGTCCTGGGTCTCCAGGAGAGGATCGGGACCGCTGAGCAAGCCTGACGGGTCTTACCGATAAACTTGAAGCGACTCATGACGGCGGCAGCGGCGCCTCCCGGACGGAAGCGGACGCGCAGGCGGCTGCCCGTCGCCCCGCCCTTCCGGCGCCTGTGCCCGCCTCCCTGCTGCAGTCGGCCGGCTGAGGGACGGCCGCCATGGCGCTGTCGGCCGCCGGGGCCTACCTGACGCACCAGCAGAAAGTGCTGCGGCTCTACAAGCGCGCCCTGCGTCACCTCGAGTCGTGGTGCATCCACAGGTGGGAGAGAGGGACGCGGGGCGGCGGGCGGCAGCGCAGGGGCGCCGGCTGCGAAGCCCCGAGGGAGCGGGCGGCTCAAGGACTTTGGGGACGAAAGGGAAGGCGGCAGCCTCGCGCACCCCGGAGCCCGTCTTGGGGCCTGCGTTCGAATCCCATATGCGCCGCTTGCAGCGAACTTGAAGGACTGCCTGAATGGACGAAGGACCCAGCGCCCACTAAGCAGTCACCATCTTCAAGGGGAAGTTTTTTTTTTTTGAGGGGGGAGGGAAGGGCGTGAAAGAACCTCTAAACGGAAAATAGCAGGTCTGGAGGAATTTGCAGAGGGTACCCTGGTACCCAGGTTGCAGATTTCCGAGTAGAAAGTTATTGGTGTGTTTGCTTTTGTTAGGCAGGAGGATGACCAGGAACGATGAATAGCTTGTTTTTTCCTTGAGTTTTCCTTCTTCATTTATCTGATAGAATTTGCCATTTGATTTGATACTGGGTGTCCAGTTAAAGCTGATAAGCCACTTTTTGAGGTGTAGCAGCCCCTGATGATTGGTGAAATGGCATGGAAACTGACAGCATTGAGAATGATTGGTCTCGTTATAAAAGGCCAGCTGCCAGCGCTTGTCCTTGAGGGCATGGGGTGCTGGCGGAGCCTCCTGCATCAGCTCCTCCTGCAGAACGGACAGCGTTCAGACCAGATCTGTGCGGGCCAAGCGGCCCCTGCTGTGCTCACCATGCAGTTCTCTCCAGCCAACCTTGCGTGTCCCAGTTTCAGCACAAGACAGGAGGAAATTCAGGAGGTTTGTGACACAGTACTGGATGGTCTTACAGAGGCTGTGGCTTTTCCCTCTGGCTCATTCTCCTTTTCCTTGTGAAGTTGCCATTTCTTGGTTGGAGGAGAGGAGAACAATGGTTAGGCTGGATTTCAATCTATATTTCTTACTGACACACAACTGCCTGTATTTCTAGAGTACAGTGGAATGCCGTGTTTCAGTACATGGTGGGGGGGTGGTCCCTCTGTAACTGCGCACACAGGGCTTTGTGTTGGGAATGGGCAAAGTACTCTCTGCTTGGGGTAGTGCTTGCTTTCAGCGATGGCTGTTCTCCTGTGCTATACAACAGAAGTTGTTCCTCTTCCCACTTGCAGCCCCGTGTCCACTGTCTGTCCCCACAGCCCTGTGCCCACTGACCATTCATCCCTGCAGCCCCGTTCCCACTGTCTGTCCCTGCAGCCCTGTGCCCACTGACCATTCATCCCTGCAGCTCCGTGCCCACTCTGTCCCTATAGCCCTGTGCCCACTGACCATTCATCCCTGCAGCTCCGTGCCCACTGACTGTCCGTCCCAGCAGCCCCATGCCCACTGACTGTCCCTGCAGCTCCACTGACCATCCTGCAGCTCCATGCCCACTAACCACCTGTCCCTGCAGCGCTATACCCACTGACCGTCCCCGCAGCCTCACTGACCATCCTGAGGCCCCGTGCCCATTGACCATCCCTGCAGTCCCACTGACCATCCTGCAGTCCCATGCCTACTAACTGTCCACTGCAGCCCTATACCCACTGACCGTCCCCGCAGCCTCACTGACTGTCCCTGCAGCCTCACTGACCGTCCCCGCAGCCTCACTGACCGTCCTGCAGCCCCGTGCCTGTTGACCATCCTTGCAGTCCCATGCACACTGACTGTCCACTGCAGTCCTCCCAGAGTACAGCCTTGCGTTGGACAGTCACTTTGCACTGATGTAGGTCGTAGTCTACAACCTACATACATGTAGTCTTTCAAATGATCTCCCACCATTTTGGTTTAAGGGACAAGTACCGGTACTTTGCATGTTTGATGAGAGCGCGGTTTGATGAACACAAGAATGAGAAGGACATGATGAAAGCCACCCAGCTGCTGAAGGAGGCAGAGGAAGAGTTCTGGTGCCATCAGCACCCCCAGCCGTACATCTTCCCCGACTCTCCTGGGGGCACCTCCTATGAGCGATACGAGTGCTATAAGGTAGGTGACCATCTCCTGGAAGGCAGGCCTGGCTTCCCCAGCCTCTGTCTACACCGCACGCCCTGGGAAGGGCAGCATTGTGGGTACCTTCCTGGCATGGGGCAGCTCCTTTTCCTGAGGTGTTGGCTTCTCTGCCAGGTCAGGCTGGCTCACTGAGGCATTCTCCTTCATCTCTCATCCCTGGATACCCTCTGCTGTTGGCTGCTGGCATTCCGAAGCAGGCTATCATTGAAAAGCTTACAAAAGTGCAGTCTGTGGTCTTGGTCTCCTGTCTCCTGGGCAGACCTGTTAGTGACATGTGAATGTGCCGTGTGGAGTGAGCCATGGTTTCCTCTCCTGACAGGTTCCAGACTGGTGCCTGGATTACTGGCATCCTTCGGAGAAGGCCATGTATCCTGATTACTTCGCCAAGAGGGAGCAGTGGAAGAAGCTGCAGCAGGAAAGCTGGGGACAAGAGGTGTGTGTCCTGGTGCTTGGTGGGCAGCTGGGTCAGCACAGGCCTGCGTGCAGACACCCGACCCTGGCTTGGCCCTTGGCTTCCCCACCTAACACCTTCTGCCAGCTTACAGAGGTGGGACACTGTCTTCCTTCCCAGGCCTCTCACCCTTTGGCTATAAATTTTGCTTTCCCCTCAGCTTCCCTACTAGTTAGCCTGTGGTGGTCACTTAGGGTTTTTTTTTGTTGTTGTTGTTGTTGTTTGTTTTTTTAAGATATTTTTATTTGAAAGGCAGGTTCATACACACACACAGAGATCTTCCATCTGTTGGTTCACTTCCAAAATAGCCATGATGGCTGGAGCTGAGTCAGTCAGGTGCCAGGAGCTGCTTCTGGGTCTCCCCCATGGTTGCAGGGGCCCAAGGCCTTGGACCATCCTTCACTGCTTTCCCAGGCCACAAGTGGGGAACTGGATGGGAAGTGGAGCAGCCAGGACATGAGCTGGTGCTCATATGGGATGCCTACGCCACAGATAGAGGTTTAGCTACGCTGCCATGGCATTGGCCCTAGTTGGCTAAATTTTTAAAAACTCAATTTTGCAGCAGTGTGAGGAGTGTACCAGAGAGGGCCAGGGAAGAGACCGGCTTGGGGTTTTTACATTAATTTGGTCAGAAAGTTACAGTAGCTAACACCTTGGTGGATGTAGTGAATGTGGAAGGAAATTCAGTCAGGTTGTCTTTTGAAAGGATGTGAAGATTGTTTGGATATGATGGGTGTGTGAGGGACAGGGGCACTAAATGCTTTCCAGGTTCTAAGCTTTAACACCTGGAGTTCAATGTTGGCAGTGAGAGAGGGTGGAAAGTCAGACAACCAAGCATTCAGTTTGGGAATGAGAGGTTTAAACATCCCCCAGACGTCAGCAGCAACTTGGTGTAGCAGTCAAGCTCCAGGGAAAGATCTTGTGTAGAAATAGAAAGGTGTGTGCTTTTCTTTTTCAGTAAATTCTGGAGGGGCACCAAGTTAGACCAGCACCTGGGGTGCTTTGCCTCCCCTAGGGGAGAGTCTGGGGCCAAGTTCTACCTCCACTTCCAGTGCAGCTTCCTGCTAAGGCACCCGACGGCAGCGGTGATGGCCTAGTGCTTGGGTTCCTGCCGTCACCTGGGAAACAAGTGGAGTTCCCGGCTGTTGCAGGCAGTGCAGAGTGGACCAGCAGATAAAAGGTTTCTGTCTCTCTCTCCCACTCTGGCTTTCAAATAAATAACATAAATCTTTAAAATACCTAAGTAAGTCCTGGAAATGTTTGAGCTCCTTAGGAAAGAGTATAAAGAAAAAAAAACAAACAGGAAAGGAATTCATCCTCCATTATAACTGGACACAAAACTTTAGGTAAGTACATTTGGGTTAGAAGTTTTGAAATGGACAGACTTCTATGTTAGCTCCCATTTCGTTACTTTAAAAAGGAACGATCGGGGCTCGGCAGCGTGGCCTAGTGGCTAAGGTCCTCGCCTTGATCCCATATGGCCGCTGGTTCTAATCCCGGTGGCTCCACTTCCTCTCTGTGTCTCCTCCTCTCAGTGTATCTGACTTTGTAATAAAAATAAAATAAATCTAAAAAAAAAAAAATGGGCTCGGCGGCGTGGCCTAGTGGCTAAGGTCCTCGCCTTGATCCCATATGGCCACTGGTTCTAATCCCGGTGGCTCCACTTCCTCTTTATCTCTCCTCCTCTCAGTATATCTGACTTTGTAATAAAAATAAAATAAATCTTTAAAAAAAAGGAATGATCAGTGGGAGTGGGCACAGTGTGTGTGGACATGCCGTGATGGAGTCCCCGGAGGAGCTGGTGAGGCAGGCCTGCTGGACACTAGCTCGTCCCCATGTTTGTTTTCTCTTTGGTAGCACTAAGCTGTCCCAGTCCCTGCTTGAAGGTCGATGACACAGTGTGTCAGTTGTCTGGAGAAGACTGTGATTGCCATGAGGAGCCTCAGCTGGGCAGTGGCAGGAGTACCAGGAGGCCGATGCATGGGAGTGGGGAGCAGGGCAGGTGGGCACTGGGGAGTGCACAGTGGAGTGGATGGTTTGGAAGCTCTGCTGGCCCTGGGATAAGGCCCAGGATGTTGACACCGGAAGCCCGTGAGCGAGGTTGGGGGTCTGCGAAGGACTGTCGCAACACTGGGAAGCCTGGAGTGTGGTTACTCCCGGTCGGCGGCAGGCTTGTTCAGCAGTGATCGCTCTGAGCACCCTCCTCCCCAAAAGCATGCCTCGGCCCCTGTCGCCCCACATCCTTCAGTGGCTCCCACGTTGGGGAGGTTCCTGTTGGCTCGGGGGAGCTTCTGTTTCCATTGCCTCCTCTTTGCGTCTCTGAGATTGCTAGGAACTGGGAGTAGCTGAGCAACAAACCAGTCAAAACTACGTATTGCTTCCACGCGTGCCTTTGTAACATGGCATGCTCTAGCTGCTTTACAGTCACTCCCCAGTGTGCCATCCCGGGTTTGAAGAGCCCAGGGTGAGCCCTGCTAAGTGGAGCTTAGGGGGATCGGATAGAGGAGACCCTGTTATTGCTTCAAGAATAAGAGGAAGTGGGGAGGGCTTCTTATCAGCTCGCAGTCTTAAGGATGGGAAATCCTTTAAGACAGGTGGGCATTGTCTGAGCTGTAAGCTGTGTGAAGCCCATAACCCTTGCCAAGGCAGCCACAGGCAGGACTCGAACCTCACTGCATCTGTGGTGGGCTGATGTTTATAAAAGCTACAAAAGCAGAGAGCTTTCTGCGGCATGCAAATGAGGTTTTAAATGTCCACATGCCCTGTGGCAGAAGAAAGGTTCTGCACTCCTGCTTGAAGAACGGTTTTCGGGAGAATCGGATGTGTGCAAACATGCTGAGCATCGCACAAGGATGCTGGTGGAAGGTGTGGACTGTCTGACTCCATCTGTCCACAGACTTGAAGGAGCCTCATATAAAAGCTCTGAGTACGAGGCTCGTGTGGTGTGTCAGGAAGTGGCAGCAACGAGATTTCTAGTCAGTTCAACTCCTGGAATAACTATGGCTCTCCTTGTCCCTTCTAGGTTAAGCAGCTGCAGGACGAAACCCCACCTGGTGGTCCCAAGACAGAAGCTTTGCCCCCTGCCCGGAAGGAAGGGGATTTGCCCCCACTGTGGTGGCATGTCGTGACCAGACCCCGGGAGAGGCCCATGTAGGGGAGACACTGCTCCGCTCTGGCTCGCAGGTGAAATCAGTTATGGGACGTAGACACACTTGCCCTAATAAAAACAGCTTGGTGACCTGGGATGCCTGACTGTTCTTGGTCTTTGTTGTCCAGTCAGTTGTGCGGCCTGTTGGACGTGATCGTCCTCGGCGCAGCACGTTGACAGCAGGTATTATCAACAGGGAACAACCGCAGCCAGCCCAGAGCCAGGGTTGACTGGGGACGTGGAGCTGAACAAGCTATTTTGAGTTACAGTGAGTGGCAGGAATAAACCAAGCCAAGAAGAAATACTGAGCACTCAGGATAGCGTTTAGATGTCACAGAGGCCCCTCTGGAGTGACAGCTTGCTTTCTGAGGACACCTCCCTGGGAAGCACACAGCCCACAGACAGGCCTGGGGTTTAGAGTTCTCTGGGCTGGAGCTTTGATCATTGGGGTGGAGGAGTCCAGTCTGGGAATGACTCCGTTTGGAGGCAGTTCTCCATCCCTGCTTCCCCAACCCAGGCAGGGGCTGTGGACAGAATTAAGGGCAAGACTGCAGCTGAACTCTTGATGTGCCTCATAACGGCTTTTACAAGGAGGGAGCAATTTCTAAAACCCCAACCCAACTGGCTGTGCTCAGTCCTTTCTAACTCCAAGGAACTGTCAGCCCAGGCTTCTCCAGCTCCCAGCTGGGAGGCCTCCTCCCTCCTCCACCTCTGGACGCAGACTCCAGTGGAATGAGACCTGAGATACTGGGCGTCTTTTTCTAGTAGTTCTTTATTTATGTAGATAGAAGCAATTGTTACAATGTAGAAGGGAGACACATTACACAACCGTTATTTATACAACTTTCAAACAAAAACCGGCACAGGGAGAGGTTGACTCTCGGTACAAACTAGCAACTAAACCACAATAATTTACCTTGAGAAAGGATTTTTTTTTTTTTAATTTTTAGCTGTGACACTGCTTTTACAATATGCAAAAACACAAACAGAACTATCCAAGGTGTTTTGTCACATTCTTTTCTACATTGAAATTTGGCAACATTTTATATTAAATTTATTCAGATTATACTAACGTTTAAAAACTAAACAAGTGAAAAGCTGTACCCAGGTACAGTTACATCCATGTGTTTCCAAAGTGTAAAATACCACTCTCATCTCTTGTGATCACCTTGCAGCAGCTCCTGCTTGTGCAGAGACCATCCCAAGCATCATATGCACGATGCATCAGCTACGTGTAGTCATCGAGAATGGTGGGCTAAACCACAGGCACTACTGTTGCTTACAGTCTGTAAAAAAGGAGCTTGTTTTTCAAGGAAAAAAAAAAAAGCTTCAACAGTTTCTAAGAATCATGCCTTTGCTTTAACACCGTAACGTACACTGTCCTTGAGCAGTCACAACAGTGTTGAGTGCGATCATATAGGACGACGACTGTACAGGTGCGTTCCTCTTGGCCGACGAGGGGGTGCATTAAAGCATGGAGGGGTGTCACTGAGGATCTGGGCCAACAGAACCCTGGGGTATGTGGGACCCACACATTCCTCTAGCGTGGATGTTCAAGGGACTTTCCACACCCCTGGCTTCTCCACGTGGGGTCCCTGGAAATGTACAAATCTGTTGACTTTTGAGGATGGGCATTAGAAGAAATCAAACTTTCACTTGAAAAAGATAAAAATCCATCCCTGCCCCAAATGATCAAATACAGAGAAACGACAGTATCATGGTCAGAGACTCAATGACGATAAATCAGTCCTCTCTTCAATGTGTAGAATAAAGCCAATTAATTGCCATTTGTTTAAAACGAAGGTAAGAAAAACAAGCCCCCAGATTGGTAAACACATTGGCAAGTTGCAAGACTCCAAGCTTTTTCTCCTAAAATATTTGGGCTTTTCAATGCACCCAGCCTGCTGGGTGCAGTAAAGTAAAAGGCTTTGTCTATGTCAAAGAATTCCCTGCTCTCATCTGTGTCCGTGTTTTTTCAACTGCCTTACCCCTTTAGATGTATTTGGATCCCATGAAGGTGAGTACAACAGACAAGGAACAGAGTGGGCCTCTAGGCCTGCCCAGTGGCGGCAGCATGCTGGGGAGCAGAGGTGGGTGCTGGGTGCACTTGGGAGGAATCGTGGGAGAACAGAGTCCTAAAACGCCCGAAGGAAACGAACACCGCAATCCAGTATGGCTTATTCGGATGCATTTACCAGGAAAGCTGCTATAGAAGTTCAACCTACAAGGCTACTCTGGAATGGAACAGGATTGGCTGACACTGTGCCCCTCTCCCGGCCTCCCCCAAATCCCAGCAGTCCACCATCCGCAGGTTTCCTTCATGCGGAGTATTGCTCATCAACTGTGACCCCTGCTCTGGCCATCCACAACATGGTGTATCAGGTGAGGATGCCTCCCCAGCCTTAGCCATTTTGTTTGTACATTAAAAGAACTTGAGTTTGCTCCTAAGCTAGACTATTATGATGCATCTACAAAAAGCTTACAGGGAAAAGAAAAGAGCTGAGTATATGAATTATTTTCTGAAATTAACTACTTATTGGTTCCCCTGCCCCAACCGCCCCTCCCCCGTACATGTTGAAAATTTTACAAAGACTTGTAAAAAAGTTAAATGGAATTTGGCACCTTCAGAAAAATCAAAAGGGAAAAAAAAACCTAAGATTAAAATGTGCAGAAAGAAAACTGTCAATATTTACAAATTAAAAGATCAAGATTATGTCAGTTACATGTTGCTTTTAATTCTTATATCTAAAGATGTGGAGTAGTTTCAAAAGAGCTGTATTTTGAGTGGCCTACAAAATACTTTGATTATAGATTGGAATGGATCGAGACAGATAGGGGTTTTCTTCAATTCCAGAGTTTGCTGCTCACAGGCAGCGTCTGCGGCGCGCCTAGGAGAAGCGAGGGGCTGAGCGGTCGTTGGTGGTGGTCTTCTTCAGCTTCACGCCCCGCCGGATGGCATTCAGCATGTCTTCTCCTTGCGGAGTGTCTCTCGGGCTCAGCTCCGCAGGGTCGCTCTCCGCCCCCTGGCCCGGGGACCCTACGGCACTTGGGGGCTCCCTCTCCTGGTCTTCAGCGTCACTCTCGGGGATGCTGGGCTTCGGGCCGGGGAGTGGGGGGTTGATGGAGGCTTGGCCACTCCACAGGGAGGAGGGCATGGGGGCAACACCCTGCGGGCCCTCGGCCACTGGCGGTGCCTCGGGGCTATGCTCCGTGCGTTCCTCCGGCCCGTCCATGGGGGCAGGCAACACCCCCGGGAGGTCAGGCACGGTCGGGGTCTTGACTGGGATCACAGGTGTCTTGATGGGGATGGGCCCAGCTCCGATGGTGCCCCGGCGGACGGAGGGCTTGGTGGAAGGGGTCCGTCGGATGGTTGCCACCCCGGGGGTGACCATGGCGGGCCCCAGGGTGGTGGGGAGGCCGGCAGTGGAGGCGGGGCGCTTGGCTTGGAACATGCGGCGGTAGGACTGGCTGATGTCGCTGTTTCTGGGGATGGTGGAGGACTTGTCGAACTCCTGCTGCTCGGCCTCCTGGTCGCCGCTTACGGAGAAATAATCGTAATCTGAAACTGATGGCAGGGTTTGGTTAGACACATCCACGGCGGCCGCTCGGCTTTTTGGCTCCTCTGTGAGGGGAGGACAGAAGGCACACGAGGCAGGATACACACACGCTCTGCTCCCAGCCGCCCCCAGCACCCCTTGGAACTCTGGCCGAGGTGCCCATGCGGCCTGCACTGGGCTGAGGAAGCCTGTACCAAGCCTCCCCCACGGCTCTGGGCCAAACAGACGACCAAGGCGACCAGTGCTACAGCCCCGTCAGCCCAGAACTCAACAGCGGAGACAAAGCCAGTCACACCGGCATGGGCCTCACTATCTCCCAGGGACAGAACGGAGCTGGGGGCTACGCTGTGACGTGTGATGCCTGCATCCGTGGGCCGCCCCGAGTCCCAGCTGCTGCTCTTCCCATCCAGCCCCCTGCTAATGTGCCTGGGAAAGCAGTGGAGGATGGCCAAGTGCTTAGGCTCCTGCCATCCACATAGAAAAACAGAATGTAGAGTTAGTTCTTGGCACCTGGCTTTGGTCTGGCCCAGACCTGGTCAAGTGACCGATTTGGGGAATGAATAAGACTGAAGATTTCTCAATTTCCCCCTCTCTCCTTCTCCCTGTCTTTCAAAATCTGTCTTGTGGGCCCAGCATGGTAGCCTAGCAGTTAAAACCCTCGCCTTGCATGTGCCAGGATCCCATATGGGTGCCAGTTCTAGTCCTGGTGGCTCCCCTTCCCATCTTGCTCCCTCCTAGTTGAGGATGGCCCAAGGCTTTAGGACCCTGCACCCATGTGGGACTCAGAAGAGTCTCCAGGCTCCTAGCTTCGGACTGGCTCAGCTCCAGCCGTTGAGGCTGCTTGGGGAGTGAACCAGCGGACAGAAGATCTTCCTCTCTGTATATCTGTCCAATAAAAAAATTTATTTTTCAAACAAAAATCTGTCCTGTACGTATTGTGACAATTAGGTGGCAAACCAACTAGCCAGTGCTTAGTGCCAAGTGCTGAAACAGAAATGAAGCCATCAGTGTCAGCGGCCTCTGTCCCAGTTCAAGCCAGCAGCCATCAGGCGCGCTGTGGTGTCACGAGGACAGCCGCTGAGGTAGGTGCACACTGCTCCCTTACCATGGCAGCCACCGGACAGGCCCAGCTGGTGAGGATGGCACAAAAGCCCTCCTCTCAGCCGGGGGTCAAGCCTCCTGGCCCCAGGCTGCCCATACCTTGGGAGGGGATGGTGTCCTCAGAGCAGCACGGCGTGGTGGTCTGGGTGCTGTACCCGCTGGAGCACTGCAGCGAGTCCCGACTGCTCCTCTGCGTGTCCAGCTGCAGGCCCCGCGACAGAGCAAGGGCCAGCTCCTCACAGGCCTCCATCTCCTCGCCGGACTGTGGGTGCAGGAGGGAGAAACACACAGACGAACCCCCAAGGCCATGAGACCCCTGTGTGAGAGCCCTAGAGACACCTGCCCAAGGATATGTGTGGCGCCTGGCATTCCCATGCTGCTCCAGTGAGCGCCCACGTGTCTAGGGCCCAGGCTTGCTTGGGACTTACTCCAAGCCCTATCTATGATTCCCATATAAGCCCCACTGCCACCCCAAGGGGTCTTCTACAGGCTGTAGAGCAGAAAATGGACGCACAGAGCCCCAGGGCCTTCCAAGCTGCCCTGGCCCCCACCAGCAAGCAAGAACACGTCACCCTGGTGGCAGCCGACACGGTCATGCTCCGCGGCCTCTGAGCCTCGTCCACGGCTGCTGGGCCCCCTGCGGTGGTGGGTCCCCCTCCGTTGGTGTCTGCCTCACGCTTATCCTTGCGACGCTGCAGCGTGTTCACCAGGGGCTGGTCATAGGGTCCCGGCTTGGCCCAGTCCTGGGCAGAAAGAGTGCTTTCAGCAGCCAGGTCCTCTGCCTGCACCCGGGGGCTGCCCCACCCAGCTGCCCACGGAAGGGCTGGGTCCCAGGGGAAGCTCTACAGGCAGCAGGTGGGCCACCCTCTGGGGAACAGGTGTCCAGTGGTTTAAGTCCTCAGCCACCAGCAGAGTGAGCACCTCCTAACACAGGTGGGGGCAGAAGCCCCAGCAGCCAGGTCATTCCTGCTAAGCTGCACCTAAGCAACCCACGTCACCAGAGTAGCCACCAGGGGGCACCAGAATAATGCCAGCCACTCTTCCTGTGCTGAACTCTCCACTCAGGGATGCAAGTGGCCTGGAGGGGCACTGGAGGCTGAGCGCCCTCTACAGGCGTCAGGTGGGAGAGGCCGGCTCTCCGGGTCAGCGCCCTCTACAGGCGCCAGACAGGAGATGCAGGCTTTCAGGCTCAGCCGCAGGTTTTGTGAACCATGAAGTCAACACTGGCGGCAGCTGAGAGGTCTACTTTCGAAATTAGAACAAATGAGTCCACGGAGAGCAGAAACTTGCTAGAAGGACGTTTTAAACCTGTATCTACACAGAAGCAAGTGTGTGGTAATGTGAAATGATCACAATGGAATGTCTACGCATTTTAAAAACAGGATGCCCCCAAACCTGGCTGTGGCTGTGGCTCTGCTATCCTGGCAGCAGAAAACTCTGAGACGACGTGACAGCCTTGGGTGACCCCCAGCAGGATTGACTCAGCAGACTCCATTAGGGGTGCAGAGCCAGGCCCCTGGCCTTGGCCCTCACTGGGTCCACTGGCTGTCAGGCTGAGCCAAGTTCCCTCCCAGGAAACCTCCCAGGATCTTGGCAGCGCCAACTGCATTTTTGTTGTTATCCTCAGTGGGGACTTATCGAGGGAGAGGCGTTATGGGGAAGAAGGCAGAGTGTGAGAGGGAGGGGGGCAAAAGGGGGGTGTCTGGAGGCTGGGGGTGTGGGGTGGGAAACAGAAGAGAGGTGTGCGCAGGGGGAGAGCGGGGAGAGGCACAAACCTTCCAGCTAGGGATCTGAGATGACGGGAACATGCCGGGCCCAATGGTGTGATAATGAGCGTAGTCTGGAAGGTGGACAGAGGTGACGCGAGGGAGCAGGCGGGAGGCAGGCAGGCAGGGAGGGTAAAGGCCTGCGCCCACGGGCCCCACGTGGGGCTCACTGGACAGACTATAGTGAGAAAGCCCGTTAGACAACTGGAAACGAAACAAAATGGGGGGGAAGAAAAGGGGAAAAATTAATACAACAGGATGGGTGTGGAGATACAGATGGCATTGACATTCTGGGGGTGTGGACAGGGACCTGGTCCTTGGACGCGGAAGGCACGCCAGGGCTTGGCATGCATAGCGGGCCCCAGCAAGCACTTGAGTGGAATGCTGGACGGTTTGGAAACAGATGTGCGACTTTTAACCTTGTGGCATCCTCCACGAGAGTGGAGTTCTGAAAAGTTCATGGAAAGTGGAATTTGGTACAAAACCAACTCTTTGTTGAGGCACAGATTTTTTTTTCATGATATCCATTTTTCCATGAACTTTCTCAAGACCCACTCTCCCTTGTTATTGAATGAACAGAGTAGAAGCAATTTGTTCATCTTGTGAGTCAAAAAAAATTTTTTTTTCAAAGCATCCTCCAGCAAATCTGTTCATTTCTAGATTTACAACAAAACATTGATTGTTTGGAAGCAGATTCCAAATCAATCAAGGGCAGGGATGGGGTTTGCGAACTAAAAGGCAGACAGGCACACAGCTTCTGACGCGGTGAAATGGCACATCCAGTGGTTGGGCTGGAAAAGGGCGGGGCGGTGTGGATGAGCAACACAGCACCTACTCTGGGAATGAAGCCTTCACACCTCCAAGTTCCCCATACCCCTCCTCTCCCTCGGGAGCACGGCGCTCAGTGGACAAAGGCCCTCTGTCTGGTCCGTCCCCTCATCCTGCTGACCCCACATTCTTGAGGCAGGCTGAGTCTCCAGGTGCCTGGGAGCGGCGCGCTGGACCACAGTGGCCATGCCCCCGCCGCACGCCCACGCACGCACGCGGTCACCTTCTCTGTGGACGCCCAGGCCCCCATGGTGGAGCCTGAGCTCACGGAAGTGGGGGAGCTGCACTCGCTCACTGACTGGCAGGTTTCCGAGGCTTCCGAGGAGGCCGAGCTGGACGAGTTCTGCAGTGGGGGAGGCGCAGGGGAAACCACACGAGGGGACCGGACAAAAACCGAACCACACACAGCACCGGAACACAGGAAGAAACCAAAACAACAGCACAGGGTGGAGGCGAGGGAGGGCAGTTACAGAGGGAGAGAGACACACAACACAGAAGAGCAGAGGGTTAGGGTTAGTGCCCTCCCCAGCCCAGGAAGCTTCTAGACTTAGCCAGGGAGGCGAATTCATTGGGGCCACCCCTACCCAGGCAACTGCAGGCAGGATGACACAAAGCCACACCAGTTTTTTAGTTGAGAATCTCAGATGGCTCGCAATAATATCATACATGTCCACTGGGCAAAGTCCTGCCAGCCCTGTGGTCATGGGGGTGGACCCCCAGGGAAGAGGTCCCTGTCCCCAGGCTAAAGGCATCCTGGCCCTGGGAGAGCCTGGTCAACCCATGGGACTGCCAGCCATGTATACAGCTATGCAGACACTAGCTCAGGAGGCCTGCAGTCTCTAACTGGGATTTCCCGGAAGTTGTCCTGGATTGGAGCCAGCTCCAAGTATCCATCATCCGTGAGAGAGAAGAGTCCCTTCAAAGAAGGGGCCAGTGAGAAAACACCTGCTTGCAGTCCCAGGGGGCAGACCAGGGCTGAAGCACAGGGGCTCTGGATTTAAGTCCCACTTTTGCCTCTCCCCAGGGAGGACCTAGGCTCTTGTCGCTTTCTCAATCTCTGTTGCTTTTATATATTTTTTTCTCTTTTGTTTAGGATGGCGAGTTGGCAGCACTGCACCAAAGACAAGAGACTGGGATTGTGGGAGTGTGCTGTGGAGGGGTATTTCACTGTAAAAACAGTCAGCTATCCTAGCATTACAGTGTCCCAGGACTGTTTATTTCAGCTCCACTAATTCAAGATGTTGAACTTGGAGGAAGACCCAGCAACCCATCCCACACTGTAGGTATACAGGCCTTTGGACTCTTCCTCCCTCCCTCCAAGGACCCTTTGTCTCAGAGGGGAGCGAGTGGCTCAAGGGTGAGGCTCTCTCTTCTAAGATACAACCCACTCCAGGGCATGGGACATAGGCAAACTTGAACAGAATAGAGGGGAGGCTTGGTGCCATGGCACAGCTGGGTAAGCTTCCACCTGTGGCTCTGGCATCCCATACGGACACTGGTTTATGTTCTGGCTACTCTGCGTCTCATCCAGCTCCCTGTCCATGGCCAGGGAAAGCAGCAGAGGACAGCTGAAGCCCTTAGGACTGGGCACCCTTGTGGGAGACCTAGCTGCAGACCAGCCCAGTTCTAGCCACTACAGGAGTGAACTAGCAGAGCAAGGATATCTTCGTCTCCCCTTCTCTGTCTTCCAAGTAAAATAAATAAATCTTAACAAACAAAAAATCAGAAGAGAGTTAGAGGAGAAGAAAAAGGGCGAGTCTGAAACAGCTCCCACAGGAAGGCTGCGCAGTGACGTGCCCACAGGGAAGCGTGGGGGTCCTGTGCCTGGTAGGCTGCGGCTCCCGTCCCCTACCCTACTAAAGCTCACGTCACTGCTGATGCGACTGATGGAAGTCCCTTCAATTTCTCCCCTACTGTGAATTACAAGCAGGTATAATGTCTTTATAAAAGAGAGACTTCTCCCTTCAATTCTGCAGCGTCCTTGGCTCACTAAACACATCCTCGAGTTGCAGCCCAGCCTGTCTTACACATGGGCTTTGAGATTTCAGGAAATGCCACCAT
Organism: Ochotona princeps; assembly: GCF_030435755.1. Lineage (NCBI taxonomy): Eukaryota > Metazoa > Chordata > Mammalia > Lagomorpha > Ochotonidae > Ochotona > Ochotona princeps. The sequence continues at coordinate 13,673,596 of NC_080840.1, read as the reverse complement.
TTGGCTTCCCAGGGAATCCCTGTGGGCAGTCACTCCTGGCTTCTGCCTGCTCCCACAGTCTGGCTCAGTCACGCCTGCCTCTTGTTTTGTGGGAGAGGATGCTGTGTTCACTGACTGGCAAGTTAGCAGCAAGCACAGATCTGGCTGCACCTCGGGACCTGGGCTCGCCCAGCCACGCACACTCTGCTTTGCAAGTAGCCGCGGGGAAGGCTTTAGTGAAGCACATGGCAGGGCGACAGGGGACACTTTCAACACCATCCAAGCACCCAGCTGGAACAAGCACATTAAAACCGGGCCAAGTCTCCTGGCTCCAAGGGCTTCCATGTGCAAGTCTCTGACCATGGAGGAGTGAGAAGCCGCAGTCCACCTGGATGGTTGGAAAACGCTAGAAGTTCAGAAGCCTTCAGCCAACATACACCCTGGCCTTACTTCCCCAGCAGATGGCGCTGTGGGGCGCATTTCCAAATTAGTGAGTCAAGACACTCCCTGAAGCCTTGCTCAGTTTCCTGCCTCCAACCCAACTGGGCTTGGAAAAAGACTCCAGACTGCAAGAGAGGTTCCAGTGATTGTGGCTCAGGCTTGTCCCAGATCTGTAACAGGGACGTTGAGAATGCCATAAAGGGGGTGCACCATCCCACCAAGAGGATGGATGAGGAGGCATTCCCACTGCGCCAGTACCTGTCAAGGAAAGCCCCGGACTCGGCAGAAATGTGGCCACACCTGTCTCAGGCCATTTGCCCCATCTAAAACTGTACCTTAACCACCATCACCATGGGAGAGGATGGCAAGCCCAACTTACAACATCTGTCCCTTGGGGGAACAGCACGCCAGTGCTTTGTCAAGTTAGGAGATGGGGTCCCGTCCAGGCTGTGGTCTTCCGTGGGCTGTGGTCAGCACCGTGCTCAGGGCACGAGGGGGCTGCCTCTGGAGCCTGGGGCGCACTTACCTGGTTGGGAGCCTCCGGCGGCATGGGGGATGGAGACTTGGACTGGAAAGCATCCTGGGATATAAACCCTGAGTCGTGGGAGGACACGCTGGACAGCCTCACAGGCGCCTGCTGCGTCAGGTTGGAGCTGCGGTAGCGGTAATGCGAGCTGGGCGAGTGGGAGTGGGAGCCACTGGATCTGGAGTCACTGCTGTTGACGCTGTTGAGGCTGCTGTGGGTGACAAGCAGAAGAGGGAGCCAGGGCGAGGATGCGGGGTGGCAGGGAGGAGGAGGACAGACAGGAAACGTGCTCAGCGCTCCACCTCAGAGAGGCAGCATAGATCACAGAAGACCTCATTAAGCCAGCCAGTGGAAAGCCAAGGGTGGCCCGCTTGGCCGTTATTGTCCACCATAAAGCTGGAGGACCAGCTGTTGAGGACATGGAAGCAGATGGCACTAAAGTTTTTTGCTCAATAGCTCATAGACACTGTGACCCTGGAGCTAAACCTCTTAAAGTGTCATCATGACCTGGTTGGAATGCCCTTGGATGGGCCAGGCAGGTCCAGATGACTGACCAAGGTCAACACAGCCACCAACAGCTGACAAACATCCTAAGGGGACTGTACCCTGGGTGAGCCTGGCCAAGACTGCTTTATGACATTAGCAAATCAACTCTAAATGTCTGTGTAAGTGTGTCCTAGCATGTACTAAGAAACCTGATGAGGGCTGGTGCTGTGGTATACTGTGGTCATCCCGTATGGGTACCGGTTCAAGTCCCAGCTGCCTCACTTCCCATCCAGCTCTCAGCCTGGGAAAGCAAAGGATGACTCAAGTGCTTGGGTCCCTGCATCCACGTGGGAGGCCTGGATGAAGCTCCCGGCCTCAGCCAAGCCCAGCCCTGATGGGGAGTGAACCAGATGGAAAAGCTCTCCCTCCTTCTGTGTAACTCTATTTTGAAATTAATAAATTTTATTAGAAAGAAAAAAAATCTGATGCTTCAGTGACTTTGCCCTGACCCAAGTGTCTCTATTAAAATATCTATGAGCCTGGCACACAGCACACCCAGCCAGAGGTGGAGAGCTTTGGGTGCCACTGTGTGGCTGCTTCCCAACAAGAGGAAAAGTAAGCAGGCTGCCAAAAGATGACCACACCCTTGGGTGTTCTGTCCACTGTCCATCTGCATGTGTGAGACATGCGCTGTTCCTGCTATACAGAACTCAAGGTTATTAGCAAGTGAACAGGAACCCGTGCTCCAAAAAGGCAGGGTGAGAAATAAACAAGCCTGTGTGTGGCTGGGCAGTTTGTGGCTTTGTGTTCCTAACCCTTTAGAGAGGGGGTATTTGCACACTGTGGCAGCTGATAGCACAGCCTGGGGCTGGAGCCTGCTCTGCTACAGTGCCTTGCTGTGTGTGCAGACATGGCTGAGCGTGCCAGAGGCACAGCTGTCCTGGGGTTTGCTGTTCTCCTAGTCAGCTGAAGAGAGCGTTTGGGGGCCGACAGTGAAACTCAGAATGACACTATTGGACACAACATGATTTTCTACTCACACTAACACTACAAAGGAAGAGAAATTTTGGGAGGCTGGGGGCGGGGATAGAATATTACTGAGCCATTAAAAAAAATGAAATTATACCATTTGCAACTAGATGGTCCCAACTAGAGACCATTATGCTCAGTGAAATAAGTCAATTCCAAAAAGACAAATATCATATGTTCTCCCTAACATAAGGAAACCATCATGCAAATTAGCATGTACAGTGCCGGAGTAATAGAGACTACCATGTCCAGATGTGAGAACACAATGCAACATGCATCCCTACTTCTAAATCAAAGATGGACTCCCAGTGAAACTGTTGGACATATCTAGACAATGGGATGATGGACAGTCTGACCCTGTCTGTACCAGCAATGTTGGGACACACTTAGACTGACAGAATTATAACTCCTTATGAAGGACTATACTACTGTAATATGGGGAAAATCAGCCAGAGTGGAAAATTTGGGGGGGGGAGATATCACAGACTATGGAATTGCATCATCAAATTCAAAATTCAAAATAAACATTTAAAAAATGGGGTGGTGTGGGGGATTATTATCTACAGAGACACACAGCCTACAAAAGATGACAAGAAACTACCATCTTCAAGGAACAGAATATCAAGACACTGCTGCTGCTATTGCCTTTTCTTTTTAAGGTTATTTCATTTATTTGAAGGACAAGGTGGCAGACAGGGAGGGAGAGATAGAAAGAGGAAGAATCTCATATGGGCTGGTTCACTCTCCAAATGGCCACAACCATCATGGCTAGATTAGGCAGAACTGGCACTCCCATATGGGATACTATCTGTGTTGCAAGCAGCGATTTAACCCACTGCAAGGCCACGCCAGCCCCAAGACACAGCCTCTGAAGCTCCCATACGAGCTCAAGTGTGAGACGAGATGTGCACCTTGGGTGCCAACGACACCATACAGACTGCGCGGGCACATCCCGCTGGGACTACTCACTGAGAGCACATGCTCATCTGGCTTTCAAAAAACCCAAGACAGTCACGGGCTAGTATTCCAAGAAAGGGGATACAGGATGACGTGTTCACCTCTCTACTCTAGTGTCGGGGTGCAGGGCGTTAAGCTGTGATGGTTTGAGTCCTGGCTGCTCCACTTTTGATACAGCTCCTGGGAAGGCAGCAGAAGATGCCCCAGGTACTTGGGCTCCTGCGCTGACACGGGAAACCCAGCCGGAGCTCTAGGCTCCTGGCTCAGCAAGGCCCAGCCCCGAGGAATTGTGGCTGTTTACAGTGAAGCAGCCAATGCAAGATCGCTTTCTGTCTCTTCATCTCCCTCTCTCTGGCTGTCATCCTGACTTTCAAATAAATAAAATAAATCTTTAAAAACCAAAAAACAAAAACACTTCCCTAGCCAGCAAGCCAAGAATGAAGAATGTTTAATAGAAAGCCGCTAGGTAGCAGTGTGCATATGTTAGAAATAGTTCAAATAATTCTTTACTAGGGAATGGGATTAATTGACACAACTGTGGTGGTGGTTGACAAAGTGAGAATTTCATTTACTTTATCAAACCTAAGACAAAGATGGGGGAAATTAGGACATTTGTTCTGGCAACAGTGAGATCAGGCGAGTAAGAACCAACCTGAATTCACCCTGTGTTAGTATTGGTGGTTTTCACTTTGCTAAGCAAGAGAATCAAATATGATCCTGTAAAACGGCAAAATCCTTATGGGTGCAATTCAGCGTGGGCAAACAACATCTACCAGCTTAAGGCTAGTGGATTTTTTTTTCTAAAATGAACTTTATTTATTAGCAAGACAGACCTTCCATCCATTGGTTCACTCCCCTCACGTCTGAAGCACCTGGGGCCCTGAATGTGATCCAGGCAGGCATCCGAGTTCTCAAGCAGCCCGTGCTGCTTCGTGCACCCATGAGGAGCACCCGAACCCCAGCACTAAAATACGGGAGGTGGGATTTCCACACAGCAGCGGAACTGCTGTATTTGTTTCACATATGTTTTCTGTCTGGTCCAAAATGATGCAGACACCGAAGAATGAGACCAAGACCATCATACAATCCATCAGCTCTCCACCGCCTCACCATCCCCTTACAAGGACCCATTTTACGAGACGAAGACTGGCCCTGCCACTCGCGGTGGCATCAGAGAAATGAGCTGTCCCCCAGGCTGGAGCAGACCCCAGCTTCACTTACCTGCAGACGCTGGACTTCCTGGACATGGTGGTGCTGGGGGATGAGGGTGGCGTCTGATATGACCAACTGTAGTCAGAACCTTTCAGGTCCAGAATCACCTAAGGGGACAGAGGCAGCTGCGTAAGCTGCGTGCTCTGAGACGGGCAACCTTGCTCCTTCTACGGGACCCACCATACCATCAATATGGGGTGGGGGTGGGTGAGAATTAAAGAAAAATCTGGCAAGTTAAAAAAAAAACTTTTTCGAATCCAAAGGCCATACACACACTGCCAATCCTCCATAATCCTTCATGCAACACAAGAAAGATGCTAATGAATGGGGAACAGGGAAGAGAACGCCATGACATATCAGTCAGGAGAGGGAGAGATCACCCAGCAACCGACAACCTAGAGAACCATCACACACAAGATTCCAAGCTTGGACCTGGTGATCCTGCATTTTAACTGCTGGATATTCGGCGGCGACTCGTGCCCTATCTGACAGGACTAGAAGTCTTAAAACCCCACAGACTCCAGACGAAGGCACTGCTTTTCCAGGATTTCTGTGTCTATCTCCCCTAAGAACCACCTGGCGACTTTCGTTCCCAGACAGGTACTCATCGGTGCCTGTTTACTTGGTGGATGCGTGTTGTGCTGTTCTCATAAGATCAGCTTGCCAACAGGAAAGCCAGGCTCCCAAACCTACCTTCTGAGCTGCCTCTAAGACATTCCCCTAATATCTAATGTCACACGAAGCAAGTGACTAAAGCAGAAAACAAAAGTCATCTAATTCCTAAGACAAGATCATCACGGATTATTTAACGAGAATGGGAGGAGTGGAGAGTGGGTGCCCCTGACCATGGCAGCCCGTTACGATCTCGTGTAAGCCTGCTTCTGGAAGGCTGAGGAACCCACTGGTGGAGAGGGCAGATTTGGGAACTTGACAGTTTGGCTCAAGTCCCGCAGCAACACTTACTGTATGGATGCGAAGCTCAGGGAGTGACCTCAGCTGTCTGCCTCGAAGGGGCAGACAGTTTGGAAAAGGGCCCAACACAATGTCCTGGTTAAAGCATGTCCTCTCACTACCAGGAGGGGAGGACATGGGGAAATACATGTAGCTCTTAATGCAAGGTGCCCACCTGCTCGCTGGAGGACGGCAGCTTATGAGGGTCCATGGTCAAGCTCTTGAGGTCTTCCGATATGGTCTGCAGGTGGGTAATCTCCCCAAGCATTGAGATTTCTTCTTCCTGAACATAAAGAATTTGAGAAGGGTTAGCCCCATGCTGGATTCACCTGGCTGTCCTGACATAGTTGTTTTTATTGGGATCAAAATGTTAACCCCTTGAAGTTTTTACAAAGGTACTCTCTTCATGGGAAAAAAAAATGTTTTAAGTAAAATGAAATTTTAAATAAAAAATAAACCAATCAACCACCACTGTGGCGTGATCCAAGTGGCAGGGAGAGTGCTGGGTGAACACACAGGCCTCCTGGTGGTACCCTCACCCCCTCGTGGACTCTGCGGCCCTTCCCCTCCACATGCTGACGCCCTCGCTCTTGCTGCAGCTGCTAGGCCTTCACAGCTGATGCAAGATGTTTTAATGCAGATTCCCAGGCCAGTACTCATATGTGCATGTTCAACAGAAGGTTGGTTAACTGTCCTTCCTTTTTTTTTCTTCCTATCAACTGAACAAATGGCAAGTAAGTTAGGGGACTATGTGTAAACGCTTGCATTCACCCCCCAAAGGCTTCAGCTGGGACTGGGGGTCCTGGGCAAGCGTGATCCACAGAAGAGATCTAACTCAGAGCAGGGACAATTTGAATTTAGGCCCCACTCAGGGAAGAGAGCTGGTGCCTCCTTGTAGCTGGCGACAGGTCGCAGTGGAAGCTCTCCATTCATCGTGCAGTTTCCTTGGGAACTGAGTGGGCCTTGATGCCCTGAGGCCCCTGCAGGGCTACTGTCAGTGTATTCAGCTTTAATAGTGGCATTCAAAATCCCCCACAGGGCTCACCCCAGACACTGCTGACCGGGTCTCCAGCCCCAGAATTACGGATTTCATGGGCCTGGATTAGGCCCACACCCATCTGCCTAGACCAAGTTTCTAGGCAATGCCACACAGCCTGGGGACCCCACTTTGAGAACCATCATGCTGGGCCTTATGGGTGTGGAGAGCAAAAGCAGAACACGTGTGAACAAGGAGTGGGCAGGGGAGCCATCAGCCCCTTGTGCAAGAGAATCCTGGGTCTGCAGAAGCAAGTGCAGCCTCATGGTATCCGAGCCAGCAGAGATTTCTCAGTGATGCAGTGTGCACTGGGGAGTCAGGAGGGACCAGCTGCTCCCCACAGCAGCCCACACGGTCCACAGTTCCCCACCCACTTACAATCACAGGCCGCAGCATGGAGATGAAGGTGCAGAAGCGGCCGCGCTCCTCGATCAGGGCCTTCCGCACTGCCTGCTTCTCTGTTTCTTCCAACAGCAGGTACTTGTCATTGACGTCCTGCAGTGCGCTGTCTAGCTGGGGCTGGATGTCACCCCTCCCTGCGAACACAACAAAACCCCCCCACCATGGCTGCTGAGACCCTAGGTCCCAGGACAACTGCTCCTTCTGCTCGGGTCCTGGCTGGAGAGGAGCCACAGCCTCAATTTCCAGGACTTGAGAAAACAGAGATTCATTTATACTCAAAAAGGACTTAAGGTGGGTGTTTTTCTAGGACCAGACATTTCCAACTGCTAGTGTCCTGAGGGTACATGACTCTGCCTTATTCCAGAAAGGGAAACCTCCTGCGGTGACTTCTTGCCAACAAAGCTGGGAGTGCCCCGAGACCCTCATGCAGATGTCCAGAGGTTCAGGGAGGGACGAACAGGGTGAGAGGCCCGTGGGACATCTCCCAAAACTGGCCCAAGGCTGGCTTTGCAGAGTTGACTTAGTCAAACAGCCTCTGTCTAGGGCACTTTTTCTTGCTGTTGCAAAGGGGCCCCTGCAAATTCTTGGCAGCTGCTTTACGTCCCTAGGGGAGAGTTAGTGCTCCTGCTGCGGGGAAGGGAAAAATGTCCAGGAACAATGAAAACCCACAGGTTGAAGCTACATGGGGGGGTGACCACTCCAACCACCATTCTAGAAGGTGACCAATTGTTACTCCCTTAAATGACTAGAACATCTGCACACTGTGTTTGCAAATACAGCTTTATGAGGTCCTGGCCACATCCAGCTGCTTCCACACTGTACACCCGTGCTTGCTACCTTGGCACAGTAGGGTACTTGTGACACCGACTTGGCAGCCCCCCAAACAAGAAGCTTGGACCCTTTGCAGAGGCAGCCCGCTGTGCTGCAAGACCAAGAAGAGCTGACAGGCTCCATGAGAGATGAAGCAGTGACAGCAGGTGACCACGGGAGAGACCAGCTCGACACAGAGGTGGCTTACCAAGCTCCTAGGGTGGCCAGAAACTCCGTGTGCCTGCGTCCCACTGAACAGACACACTACACGAACAACTATTGCAGTCCCAACAGTGACACCACACAGAGAAGCTGAGAAGTTTCAGCATGTTTTCACGATGGTCTGCTCACCCTCTTCTCCCATCTGGCTACCACCCATCTCCTAGGAGGTCTCTCTCCCACTTCTTTCATTTCTTCTCCAGGATGTAGAGGGAGAGGCTCCCCCTCCCCAGCTTTAACCTGGCCACCTGAGCTACTGATTTCCCAGGCTATTGTGTTTTAGAGTTTATTTTGTTTTTAAATTTGTATTTGAAAGGCAAAATTAGAGAGAGAAGGAGAGGATCTTTCATCAGTAGTTCATTTCACAACAGCTGAAGCTCAATAGGTCTGAAAAATCAGGAGCTTCTGGGTCTCCCAGGTGGGTATAGGGGTCCAAAGCACTTGAGCCACACCCCACAGCTGTCCCAGGCCATTAACAGGGAACCTGATTGGAAATGGAGCAGCTGAGACTTGAACTGGCACCCATACGGGATGCCAGTGCTACACGCTGGGGATTAGCTAACCAGACCATGGTGCTGGCGCCTGGTCGCTGAAGTTTTAGTTTTCAGCAATGTTACCAGATTTCTCCCATTTCTTGGGGGGATTTGCCCAGCTCCTGTGGCCATGAGCTCACAGCATAAAAAGAGCTGAACATCACCAGTGCTAGAAAAACTGGAGGTCTTATCATTTGTTTTAAAATATTCTGTATGTGTACATACATGACAGAGCTCTTGAATTCTGTAAACACCACCCCTCAGCCCCACCTGTGGTCCACCGCAGGGACCATGTGCCTTAGGGCTGGTCTAGAGGCCATTTAGTCTCCTACATTCTGGAATGATATTCCTATAAAACAAATCAACATGGGGGAGGAGGGACTGGCATGGTGACATCTAAGACTAATCAGCTGTGGTGTCGTTCATGTCCCGGCTGCTCCACGTCCAATCCAGCTTCCTGCTTCGGGCCTGGGAAAGCAGTCAAGGACGGCCCAGATTCTTGGGACACTGCACCTGCATGGGAGACCCAGAAGAAGCTCCTGGCTCCTGGCTTTGGCTCAGCTCCAAGCATTGTGGCCATCTGGGGAGTGAATCAGCAGATGGAAAAATCTCTCTCTGTCTCCCACCATCTCTGTGTAAAATCTGCCTTTCGGAGAGTATAAATCAATATTTTTAAAAACAAACATGGAGGGCTCCAGACCCAATCAGCACGCTCTTAACTAAAAGGGAGACAGCAAATTAAAACTCCTGTCTGAACTTGCTTGGATATGCTTCAATAATGATAGTGATTTAAAAAAAATAATAGCTTCTAGTGATAAAAAAAGAATTTCATGCTTTTACTTCCATATACAAATTAAAAGCCACATATCTACCTGAAATTAACAACACTGACTAAAAACTGTATCCACACAGAGAAGCAAAATGAATAGAACCAAGAGTTATCTAATTTGGTAAATACAAATATAATCCATTCCATGGTGAGGGCAAAGCTTTTAAACTATGTATTATGTTATCATTAGAATATGTTCAAATTGTAGTACACTAAAAATAAGAAGAAACTGTAAAGATTACCATAGTGAGAAAATTTCCATTGTGGATATATCGTAACTCAAAAATGCAACATTTATTCCCTAAATTCACTAGCCTTCGCTAACACAACATATTTCTGTTGAAATAAGCAACTGGAGAAATTATTCCGTATCCCAGAAGGACGTAATGGTTTTAAGACTCTATATGCCTAGAGTTGTACTGGCACCGATTTCACTCAATCGCCCCTTAGTATTCCTGGGGTGGGGGTTGGTGCCAGGGGACTCCTGGAGACCCAAAACCCTTGGGTGTTCAAGTCCACTAAAAGAACCATATGCACTTCCTCACACACCTTTAAAGCACCGATTCCTCTCAACACCGGGAAGACGCCAATGCAATTAATACCGAACGATGATAAGGTCTGCCCACATTCACTGTGGATGGCACGCCTCTTGGGACACCAGCCTCCCTATGGCAGTGCCTAGCCTCAAGTCCCGCCTCTGCTTTCAATTCCAGCTTCCTGCTAAATAAAGCACACTCCAGGTGGCTCAAGTACTAGAGCCCTCCACCCATGGGGGAGACCCAGATTAAGCACTTCTTCAGCCTGTCCCAGCTCTAGGAGTTGTGAGCATTTAGGGATTGAAACAGCAGATCAAAGCTCATTCTCTTGGGCCCAGGGCGGTAGACTAGTGGCTAAAGTCCACCCCTTGAATGCACTGGGATCCCATATGGGCACTGGTTCTAATCCCAGTGGTCCTGCTTCCGATCCAGCTCCCTGCTTGTGGCCTGTGAAAGCAGTCGAGGACAGCCCAAAGTCTTGGGACCCTGCACGCACATGTGAGATCCAGAAGAGGCTCTGGGCTCCTGGCTTTGGATCAGCTCAGCTCCTGCTGTTGCGGCCACTTGGGGAGTGAATCAACAGATGGAAGATCTGTCTCTCCTCTCTGTATATCTGACTTATCAATAAAATTCCAGACAGCTTTCAACAGTTCCTAAGACTGGCTGACTGTCTGCTGATACAGAACCCGAGGCCTCAGGGAGCCGAGGTACAGGACTCCACCCACTTTCCTCCCATCAGCTCAGTCACTGCGGACTCCTCCAGTGCAGGAGCAGGCCTTTCCTGTTCCCACACTGACTTGGCACCACCCTCTTCCATCACCTCCAGCCACACTGAGCTATGGTTTGGCCACAGCTGCAGGGTACCCCCGCCAGGCTCCAGGCATTGAACTCTCACTTCCACCAAGAGATAGAGGGAGACACTTGCAAGGTGACTGGAGTCAGGTAAGATCATCGGGATGGAGCCCATTGGATCCTGGTGGCTGGTTATCAGAACTCCACCCGAATGAGACACAAACACACATGGGCTTCCTGTCGCTTGCCATGTGAATCTCTGCACCATGCTGGAACTCCCCAGCGGAGGGCCCCAGACCTCACTCTTGCAGAACCATTAGCTAAAGCAGATCTCCTTCCTTGATTAATTAGCCGGCCTCAGAGATTTGGCTACAGTTACAAAGAAACGATGTCCATACATCAGGCCACCAAGCTCACTCACCCGGACATACACTGGTCCCTAGCGTGTCACCAAGACCAGCTCTGCCCAGAGCACCCCCGAACTGCTTTCAACAGGCAGATGTTGTCACTCAATTCCCCAAGGTTTCAAGCAATGACCAGTGTCCTTGCTGTGCACCCTGCAAGGGAAGGTCACTGTGGACTCCAACTCACAGTCCAAGCCTTCATCTCTCTTCCCTCCTCCAGGGCCTGGGACCACAACACCATCACACCCCCACTCTATCCCTACTTCCGCCAGCCTGTTCATCATGCAGGTCTTGGCTCATCCTGCACCCTTGGGGGAAGCCTTCCTTGACTCTTGCCAGATTAGAACGGTCTTGCTTGATCTCAGAAGTTCTTTATACTTAAATCTTCTCAGCTCTCTCCCCACCATCCCAGTTCAAATTCCACCATCCTGTCTCTAGTGACATGACTGAGGCAGACACCACGTGCACTTCTGTTCAGGGTGGTCTTCTCTGCTGACACCTGCTTGGCAGACAGGAGGGACTCAAATATTTGCAAGTAAACACCGCCCTGCATCTGCTCACTGGCCTCAACTCCTATGCCCTTAAACAGCCTGAGTACATTCCAGCACCCACAGCAGCCAAGGGAGGGAGGATTGAGATGCCTGAGATGGGCTTTCCAGACAAATTCCTGAGCACAGAATTACTTTTGGCATTTTCTGTGAAAACTAAATCATCATCGGCCTTAAGGGTTTTTCCCCCAGGTGTCCACTGTATTCACATCAGAATTTGATGCCAGGAGACTTCAAGGGCCAGCAGTCCCCAGGGTGGAAATCTTTTGACTATTCTCTTCGCAAAAAGTGCTCCTGGGGCAAGCAGTGTGAATGGGCACTGTGCCCTGGGCCAAGGAAGCACTCCTCACAGAGGAAGGAACGCCTTTAAAAAAAAAAAAGAAATTAAGTTTAATTAAATGTTTGTGTAAAAATTAAATGTACAAAGATTTCTGGAATGAAAGATTCCACATCATTGACGTTTGTCTTAATCTTGGCATAAATATCCAAGGCAGGAATTAAGAAGTCCACTGGCAGGTGGGAAAACAGACACCCAGGGAGGCAACTGGCCTACACCGGGCCACACTCGCAGGGCTGGGCACAGCCAGAATCCAAGCCCTGAAGTTCATGTTATCTGCACTTCTTGCTCACGAGAAACACACGGGGGCTGGAACTGTACTGCTAGGAGCTTAGCGTTGTTGGTTCCAACAGCCAGATCAAGAAGCCAGTCGCCATGACCAGCCATATCAAGAGCCCTGGGCCTCAGGACATACCCTCCTCAGCCTCAGGGGACCGTCACAGGGGTGAGGTAAGGGCGAATGCACCAATCTACAGGAAGCACATGGGGACAGAGTGTGCAGCCCATGGTGAGAGCCCAGGAGGCCCTGGGCACCACCAGTCACTGCTGCAGCCTGAGGCCTGTGGAATGATACGTGGGGCGTTAGGGTGCTGTTTTGTTTTATTTTATCACACTGCTTTAGGTCAAGTCTACTTTGATGTCAGGAACTGCAGAAGATCCCATACTGCTTTCCCTAAAGCCGGGGGTTTCCAATATCCTCATTTTTCACTGGTTCCTGGGTGCTATGGTTTGAACAGGCCCCGCCCCCAGTTCATGTGTTGGGATTGTCAGATTCCTATGGTGACGAACTCCGGAGGCAGGGCCTCTGACTGGGATTAGGACGGGATGAGGGGGAGACCCCCAAGCCAGCACGTGCTGTGCCACCAGCTGACGCCTTCTGCCACGGTGTAAGGCAGCACCTGGGCCACGCTCAAGGGTCTGCCAACCTCTGAAACCATGAGCAAAACAAACCTCCTCCTGTTATAAATCACCTGTTTCTAGGGACTCCGTGACAGCAAAGTAGACAAGGCACTAGACCAGGGGTGGGACCCATTTTCCATGTCTTTTCCCAGGCACACAAAACTGACTTAAAAATTAGCTGAAGAGCTGGTGTGGTAATGAAGAACCTAGATGTTTTCTGCTTTTGTGAATCCTGCCTTAATGGCTTGGCTGGGGGCTGTGTGAACTCCAGGCCTGATAGTCTACATGACACGCAGCAGGACACCTGGCAGGTCACATAGGCGGACCACTCCTCAGGAAAGAGGTACCTGGTGTTTGATAAGATCAACCGCCCTATAGCTCATCAATTTGTACCTTTTGAAAGTTGCTTGCTTCAAACCCACCAATAGAAGCCTGCTAAATCATGACTGTATAATTAATAGTCTAAAATGTATAAGAACGCTGTGCTGTTCAACCTGGGGGGCTCTCTCTCACTCTTTTTCCTGCCCTGCTATTCCTGCAGCAGCCTCGGCTGCAGCGGCCCCTCCCCCTTCAGCCCTGCTGGAGGGGGTGACTGGGAGACCTACGTTAACCTAAATAAACCACCTTTATGCCTTAGCATCAACTTCAGACTTGATTTTCTGGGGATATCAAAATCTGGCACAACACTGGCATAGCAAGTTAATCTGCTGCCTGCAAGTGCCAACATCCCCGATGGGTGTCGGTTCATGTCCTGGTTGCTTCACTTCCAACCCAGCTCCCCCAGCACTGGGAAAGTAGTGGAGAATGGCCCACATCCTTGGGATCCTGCACCCATGTGGGAGACCCAGGAAAAGCTCCTGGCTTCAAATTAGCTCAGCTCTGGCAGTTGTAACCATTTGGGGAGTGAACCAGCAGATGGAAGATCACACCCCACTTTCTCTGAATGTCTTTCTCTAATTCTGCCTTTCAAATAAAAATGAAATAAATTCCTAATAAAAAAATTCGTGTGCTATAGGTTTAGTGAATTTCAAGTCCTACCCGCAGCTGCCTTGGCAGGGCCTGACTCAGTGATTCCACAGTCCTGACAGATCCCACAGGCCAGGCTTCCCCACCCCGCACTACATTAGGCAATCAGCTGTTTATCAAAACACAGGTTAAGGAGAGGCAATGCAGAGAACCTTAGAAACGTGCCACGTTGAGCCGTGGCTTAGCACCCCAAATGCTGACGAAGCCACCAGGATGTTGACTTTGCTGGGGTTACAGCCATGCTCCATGCTCAGACACCTGGGGCCACCTTTGGAAATGTGACGGCTCCTTCAGCCCCTCCTTTCATGTTCATTTCTCTTAAACAGTTCTCCAATCCATCCATCTCTCCATCCTCGGCCTGATCCCTGCCATCTCTTTTCTGGACAGCACACAATGTAAACCCAAGCACATACTGTCAGGGTAGAATTTTCTAGAAGCCAGTAAGTCTTTGATGGCTTCGCCAGCCGCCTCAAATGTGGCACATGACGCCACAGTCTACTCCCTTCTCCAGACTCACCTCTGTTCCCAAGGGCAGACGGAACAGCCATTCACACCATGGCGGGCCTGGGAATCTGCGTGTGTTTCTACCTTCCAGCAGTGTGGGAGAAACATGCTCTTCCTGAAGACTCCTGTTCTAGCCTGAGTTGACACACTCCCCTTTAGCACCAGACACACCACCTTCAGCCTCCTCTGAAACACCAGCTGGTGTTTGCCATAAAACTCCTTCATTAGCGGCCTGGACGTTTGAGCCCCAAGCCCTGAGCTGCAGGGTGAAGTGAGGAGCTGCAGAGTTCAAGTCCTCCAGGGTTGACATCCCCCATCACCCTGACACAGTGATGCCAATGTGCTCCTTCATCAGGGTGCACGGAGCTTCCTGGTGGGTGATCTATGACGAGTGGAAGCTCTGCTCCCACGTTGCCACCTATCCCTCTGTCCACCTGAGCTGTTCATTTGTAGTCTCCATAAGCAACCCATACTCCTAAATACTAGTGAAGTATGTCCCTCTAACTTGTTCCAGGGAATTACCAAGGGGTGGGGTTGGGGAAAGGGGCGGAAGAGGAAAGCCTGAAGTTCATGGCTGAAGCTGGGGAGTCTCATGGGAATGAACCCTTGGCTTGAGGTTCTGTATCTCTTGGAGGGAGCCAGGGTCAGAAATAAACTGAAGTGTGAAACACCCAACTGGTGTCCGTGAAGTGATGCGGGAACATACATGCCTTCACCACCCAAGCAGGGATGGCCCTTGCCTGTCTAGCAGCGAGCAGAGTCCAGCACTCAGGAGGCTCTTAAGGCAGGCATGGACGGCTGAACTGGTGAGAGGAGGCAGGACTGTTTCACACAACCCTTAGGCAGTATTCACAGAGAATGCTGATGAATGAATGCGCGGTCAACACCACATGTGAGCCAATTAGCCCTGCTCATTACAGATGCCTGTGGTTTAACCACCAGGCAGCCCAGCCAGTGGTCACTCCCAGTACCACCCGGCCTCTTCTCCAAGGAAAGAAACTCCATGGCATGCAGGGCATCAGTACTTCAAGCCAGCTGTCCTTTCCGTTCTGTTGTTGCAGTTTTGGTCAAGATCAACACTGAAAAAGGCACTTGGCTCCTGCCGCATCTGCCCCCCTCCCCATGGCAGCCATCTCTCCCGCGGCCCCGGAAGGAGGTACCTACTACTCCGATAGGAGCTGGCTGGGCCCAGGAACATTTCCGGGCACTCACTGAGGTTCCCGAGTCCAGAGGTGTGGACCCTGAACTCAGCGAGCTCTGTCTCAGGGACCAGCTCTGCTATGGAGGAGAGGGCACAGCTCCAGGACTGTGCTGGACCTGCTGGCTTTTTACCCAGGATCCTAGCTGAGAAGCACAGCTAAGGAAGGCCCAGCCTCTGAGCTTCTGTATGAAATGCAAGCAGTTCTTTGTGGGGCTTGACTAACGGTGGTCAAGGGCAGCCTTCTGTCATACAAGATTAGAAGTTCTCCTGGGGACATTGGCAGCGCCTGCATCGGTACCAGCCAAGCAGCCTTGCGGCCTTCAAGCATGCACCTGCTCCTTATTCTTCTCTCAGCTGCCCTGCCTGTGGCAAAGATAGCCTAGTCCTATGCCTCCCCAGCAGCCACAGACAGGCGGCTAAAGGAGTCTTACACAGAGGGGGTAAAAGCGGCAGAAGGCAGGCTTCCTGGGCAGTGTCCTTTGGGCGTGAAACACGCTGGAGGTAGCCAGTGAACACTCACCATGCAAAGGGTCCAACAAAGAGCGGCCCTTTCCTGAGAAAGGAAGGAGGAGGACGTGTTGTGGCACTGAGGGCAGCATCCCCTATCAGAGTATCAGTTTGTAGCCCTCCTGTTCCACTTCGGATCTAGCTCCCTGCTAATGAGCTTAGGAAGGCAGTGCATGATGGCCCAAGCACTTACACAATTGCCACCCACACGGGAGACCTGGATGGAGTGTCGGGTTCCTGGCTTCCACCTGGTCTACCCCTGAACATTGTGGCCATTTGGGGAGTCAACAGAAGATGGAAGAACTCTCTCTCTCTTCCTGTTACCCTTCCAAATAAATTCACAAATATTTACATTTTGAAAAAAAAAAGTATTTTAAAGACTGAGGAAGAGGGAGAGACATAGAGAGAGAAAGGATGAGTATCTTCGGGGCCCAGCATGATAGCCTAGTGGCTAAATCCTCACCTTGTATCTGCTGGGATCTCATGCGGGTGCCGCTTTGTATCTCAACTGCTCCACTTCCCATCCAGCTCCCTGCTTGTGGCCTAGGAAAACATTCAAGGTCGGCCCAAGGCCTTGGGACCCTACACCCACATGAAACATGTAGAGGAAGCTTCTGGCTCCTGGCTTTGGATCAGCTCAGCTCTGGCCGTGGTGGCCATGTGGGAGTGAACCAGTGCAAGGATGATCTTTCTTTGTCTCTCCTTCTTTCTGTATATCTGCCTTTGCAATAAAAATAAATCTTCAAAAAAAAGTGAGCATCTTCCATTTATTGTTCACTCCCCCAGATGGTCACAACAACCAGGGTTGTGTCAGGCTGAGGCCAGGAGTCAGGAGCTAAATTGCAGTCTCTCATATGGGTGGCAGGGGCCCAAACACTTGGGCCATCTTCTCCTGCTTTTCCCAGGACTTTAGCAGGCAGCTGGACCAGAAGTGGAGTAGCCTGGATACCAACTGGCACTCAGCATTGCAGGCAGCAGTTTTACTCACTAGGCCACAAAACCAGTACCAATACATTAATATGTTTTTAAAAGAAACAAAACAAAAGGCAGAGGGGTGCAGGGAAAAGTGTCACCCAGTTTGGGGACTGATCAGAAAGGAGGCCCAGTCCAGGACCCCTAAGGAGCAGGTAGGATGGGTGGTGCTGAGACCGAATGGTGGTCACTGCAATTCTCAGATGCGTGGAGTCCCCCCGGTAAGGTGGCCGCTGGGGTATCACACACACACACTGTTCCCAGGGCACCTCTCCGTAACATGCCTAGTCACTATTGTCTCTGTCGCCCTTTTGCAAGTGCAGGTGGCATCTGACAAGTCTTGGCACACGCTGTGTCTTGTACGCCATGCGCTTTGACCACCAGCTGGTCCTGTGGCATCCTTCCCCGCCTCCTCCCCAGGCCAGCGACAGTCCTTCCTCTGGTCTCCGAAGCTCTGCCTCGTCAGTGTTCACCAGAGACATGTGCACCAGGTGAAATCAACTGGCTTGCAACAGTCCACCTTCCTCAAGGGAACAGTACCCTATACACACACACCCAGGCTCAACACCTTTAACGGAGCTGTCAGTCCCTCCAACTGCTCAGGCCCTGGTCAAGTTCAGGCAAGGACCTGGGGGCAAAGCAGATGATTCTAACTCAGTCAAAGGAGAGTTCATATGCACGAAGGGCCTTCCAAAAAGGCACGGGAAAATGGAATTACAGGATGTTTACTTTGAAGGAAGAAAAATCTGAAAGCCATGCATGGTTTTCTTAATGTACATTTACTAAAGACATTAAGGAGGGCTTCGCTCCTTTTGGCTCTCCTCCCAACCTCCATCTGCTTTCATTGCTATGGACACACAAGCACACTTTACAATGTTCATGGAAGCCAAATGACAAGAGCTGGGCAGAGGACGTGTTCCACAAAGCTCATGGAAAATGTGGAGTAGGAAAAAACTATGCATGCTTTCCAATTTTTTTTTGTACCCAAATAAACTTACCTTTTCATTCCATTTTTCCTAAGTTTTTGCAAGTCCCTGCTGTCAGTCTCTGGGACTTAGAACTACAAAGCAGCCCCGATATGACATAAAACTGAAGGGGCCACGGCAATTGCTCCTTGACAACAAGGAATGGGATTCTGGGAGTTAAGAGGCTCAAGCTCATGTGGTTTCTTCGTGGGTTTCAAACCCACTTCCCACCAACTTAAACCCACATTATACACCACAGGCTGACCCGGGGCCAGGCAATTAGCAGATTCCCAAAATGCTTGAAGAGTGTGTGTTTCAAAGAGTCACATTCTGTGTGATTCTATTTTCTGGAAATGTCCACAGTGAGCGAGTACCCAGATGGGAGATGCCAGGGGGCCAGGAGCTGGAGAGTGCCTGGTGAACAGGCGTGGGGGTTTTCTTTGTGGGGTGATGACAACATGATCAAACTAGACCATGGTGACAGCTGTACACGCTGCAAACGCAGCGACAGCCATTGACACACACACAGTGTTAGCGAGATGACACACGCTGGTATGTGAGCTTCATGGCAATAAGCAGCAAAGGGGTTCCATGCCATCCTCCTTCCAAAAGTTTGCTAACAACCACTCAGAGCAACCCTGTGGAGAACTGGAAAGGAACACCATTTTTAACATGGAGGGATAAGTAATATGTCTCCCCAAGGGGATGTACAGACAGGGAACGGATGCTCCAGGCCTGTGTCCACGCCCAACCCATCCTGTCACATCCAAGGAAACCTGTGTGGACTGAGCTTGCTGCATGTGACAGGATCAAATCCAAAAACCTCCTCGGGGCCAGGTCAGCAGGACCACAGAGAACACGTGGGCACACTGGGGCAAGATAACCCACACGGATGCCTCACAGACAGGCTTCCCCGGACACAGCGCAGCAGCAAGCCCCCAAAGCCACGTGGAAGCAAGCAGCGGGATCACACAGGGTGTGGCCAACACTCACGCAGGGGAATCGTTTGAGTGTTAGAGATCGGATGACTTCAGAACAAGACAGTTCACAAACTCCGCTGAAACAAGAAATACCTTCGATTTTTCTTAAAACAATGAATTATGATGATCCTGGATAGATGTGGGTAAATATATTTTGCAAGCCGAATGTGACCCAGTCTGATTTGGGTAAGGTTTTGAGGCATTACTCAGAGCATATCTTTACATTATTATGCTGTGCTCCAAGCACACACATGCATGCAGGAGTCCACTCGGATGTCCATGTATGTATAGTGATGTCCTGTGCAAAGGAGGGTTTGAGTCACCATGTATTTCTTTTTTCCATGAGTCTAAGACTGAATTATGATGAGGCAAAGACTCACAGAATGTCGTGCTCACATTTTCAATGGCCAAACATCCAAGAAAGAAAATGATAAGCACACACACACACACGCAAGATTTGTTATAAAGATATGCAAAATTAAACAGGCACCATTGATTGATTTGAGCTTGCAGGAAAACCTGGGCGACCAGCATAGGTTTTGGACAACTACGGAAAGCCCACGCAAGGACCACACCGTGACCAGCCACCGGAGAGTCAGGAGGGAAGACTTACCGAGAGCGTCCACTGGCAGGGCGCACGGTGAGAAAGGGCAGGATACACCACAATTGACACAAAAAGGAAAACGACAAAGTCAAACTGATGTTCGGGCAGCAGTGGCCTCAGCCTGCTCGCGAGGCCAGGCAGTCCCTGCCTGGCCACCAAGCTGTATATCCAGGCTGCTAAAGCCACATCCACCGTGAGCTGACCTCCAAGGTCCACTCTCCTGCCTTACAAATAGTTTTTCCTTCTTATCTAAGCTGTCATCTTCCTACACAGCAGGTATTACCCCTGGATAACAGAGCGAAGCTTTTTAAGAAGAGGTGAAGATGATGGGCCCAGAGGTCACCAATTCAGATACTTTAGCAAGCAAACCGTCAAGGCCATTTATCTTAAGTTGGAGAGTGCCTAGAGAAAAGACACAGGAAGCAAACTCCCTAAAGCAGACCCCGCCAGCCCCCGAAGTTCTGGCTGCAGCAGGAAGGGGCACATGAGACGCCCTAAAACATTCCACGGCCTCCTGCTGCCCTCCCCACCTGCTGACTCAGCCCCTGTCCCTGCTGCTCTGTGCCGGACCAGACTTGCCCAAAGGCAATGACCCAGCTTGCCTCCTGGCCTCAGCTGCAACCCTAAGAGACGCGTGCCAAGCTGGCCTTCAAGAAACAGACTCATTCACCCACTGCAGGGTCCTCAGACCACTTTAGAGTGACTTTCAGGTATAACCTAGTGACAGATAAAGCATTTAAAATCGTTTTCTATGGAAAGAGTCAAGTACCTTCAGATGACACATGGACCCTTCCAATGGCAAAACAAGAGTCAGAGAACGGCTGTGTGCAGAAGAAGGAAGGTAATAAACACATGCTTACAAAAACCACCTCCCCTCAAGGACAGTACCGAAACCACGCTCACAGGTGCAAGGCAAGGGGGATTCTGAGAGAGGGGCAGGAGAAGCCGTGGTTCAGGATGACAGCCTGCAAAAGGCACTGTGGGCAGCTGCTGCTTGAGAGTCCCTGAGTACCTCAGACCAAGGAAGTGCTCATCTGGCTCAGACAGGCCTTGGTTCTACTAGGACAAACATACATGGACAGCATCTGTGTAACCGATGCCTGGTCCAAGGAAATGCCACTGGAAGGAGAGCCCACGACTGCAGGTTTTCCAGCAGAAACCAAGCCCCCCAACATCCGAAAACCTCAGGTAACCAGCTTTCCTCTGGCTGCTAAGCTGTACCATTCCCATCCCATGCTTGGACACATGTCCTGTGGGAAAGCTCTCCCTGATAAGTCAGCATGGCTGCTCTTCCAGAAACATATGAGCACTTGATCAAAAATGGTTTTAAACATTTTAGGAGAATGAAAGAAGGAGAGTTTCTTGAAGAAACCAGAAGATCACTGACGCTGTTCTAAATGCCCGGTCTGACCGCTCTCGAAGATACAAGCACAGCATCCAGAAGGGACATGGTGGGGCCAGTGCTGCGGCACAGTGGATTAAGTGGCCACCTGTGACCCCGGCATCCCATGTGAGTCCTGGATGTTTTACTTCCAACCAGCTCCCAGCAGATGCACCTGGGGAAGCAGCAAAAGATGAGTGCTTGGGCCCCTGAGACTCACATGTAAAAGCAGGAGCTCCAGGATTTTGGTCTGGCCATTTGGACAGTGAGATAGCAGATGGAAGAGTCTCTTTCTCTCTCACTCTGCCTTTCAAATAAATCTGAGGCTAGGGCCAGGGCTAGTGTTGTCAGGATTTTAATCACATGCCACCCCTCACAACTAAATGCCAGTGACCCCCAGGACCTAGGGCAGAGGCATCTCTCCCCTATGTATGCAGGCAGCAACCTGTAGGTCCCTAATCCTTGTATTTGGCGACCTGAATGGAGCTTGTTATCACCTGGAAGGCTGAGACAGTGCTGGGCTGATTCTAATTGCCAGAAACTTCTTTTATGTTGCACTGAAATCAACTTAACAGGTTTCACCAGAAGTCTGAGCTCTGCGAACTGGACAATGCCGCTGACAGGGAGTGCCAGGCAGGGCCGTCACACCCTCCACACAGAGTTCAGATCAGAGAGTGGTCCTTACAGCCAAGAACTGAGGGTTTCTCAAGACAGAACTCTGCACGAGTTGTAGGGAAAGAGCTGCTCACTTTCACCGCATCCCCCCAAGCCCACTGGATTGTTTTTCTGAGCCCTCCTGTAGCAGCCAAGCTGCCTGCTGGGTGGAGCTCACCCTCGACCCTGCTCCAATTCCTCTCAGATTTCCCAAATATGGTAGCAGGTGCACTTATAAAGATTTACCTCGAGACAGCCTGCAACGGACTGGCCATAAAGCCTACTACTTGTCACGGGTGATTCCCGGGTGTCTGAATTAGAAGCCACATATGAGAAGCACCAGACCAGAAAGATACACCCCAAAAAGAAAGTCTAGGGGCTAATCCTCACTGAAACTCTCACAGTGGGTGAAAATTGTGCTGCTTTTAAACTGCACTTTCTAAAATTTATTTTTATTTATTTTTTACTCCCGTGAGAACCAGTGGTAAAGGCTGGAGGCAACAGGCACGTGTTTTCAGAAACGTCAGAACTTAGAAGCCTTGTCAGAAGGCCAGCGTGGTGCTGCGGCATGTCACATGGTCACCTGTGACGCATGCAGCCCATATTTAGCACTGGTTGGAGTCCTACGTGTTCCACTTCTGACACAGCTTCCCATGAATGCACCTGGGAAGGCAGTGAAAGATGGACAAAGTGCTTGAGCCCCTGCCGTCCACGTGGGAGTTCAGGCACAGTTCAAGGCTCCTGGCTTTGGTCTGGCACCGAACTGGTTATTGCCAAATGACCAATCCAAGGAAGACCTCTCAATTCCCCCATCCATGTTCCTCAGCCTTCCAAACAAATAAATCTTTGGAAAAAAAAAACTGTTCTGTGCCCATTTCACTACCACCCTCAACCACCGCAGCTCTCCAAACACATTCTCTTTGCATTCCAAATATGTGCTGTTTATGAAAGGGAAACTCTAGTTTGGGGGAACTCTCTTCCTAAAAGGATGCCATAGATGCTATCCATCCCCTACAGCCCGGCCCAGGAGGGCCACCTTACCCATTGTGATACAAGAGCAACACCTTGCGATGGCACACAGTCTGTCTGGAAGAGAGGTCACCGCCTCTGACTAGGACAAAGTCCCTACCACGGGGTTGTAGTAACATGTAACAAAAGCCTGCAGAGTAGATGTGGCCAGCATCTTCTCTCCCAACTCCCCACCCATTGTGGAGTCACGGACGTGACCATTCATGGATTTCTAAAGGATGACAAACGGGCAGGCAGGAGGAGAGGTGTTTGGCCCTTCAGCGGTGCATTACCAAGCCCCACCCTCACTAACAGCAAGCAGAGTTGCTCTGTAGCCATGGCCTTGGCTCCCCCTGCAGCCATTTCTAATGCTCTCACAAGACCTCACAAGGACTTTGGAGATTACAAGCTGTGATAAAAAGTGGCATCATTTCAGTAATAATTACGACAGAATATTTGCATAAAAGCTTTTCTGCATGATTCCAAAGCCTCCAAGAAAGTCACAGGTTTCATTTGCAAAGCACAATTGGCATGGAAACTGCCAGGATGTGAAGGCGAGGGTAGGGACAGGAGTGAGGCGAGAAGTTCTTGGACAAGACTTCTGAGCTGCTATATATTCTGCACTTGCCACCGTGGTTCAGATCGATACTGTGGCACCCATTTGCACCTGCAGAAATCTAGGAACTGAACACTGTCCACTTCAAAGACAAAACTGGGCCACCCGGGCACTCTTCCTCAAGGTTCAGTGTCGGGGGCAGAATTTTTGGAGTTACCTTTTTTCGCTTTCTTCTGCAGTTTCAGCGTATCTGAGGACTTCTTTTTAATCTCTTGGCGAGCTTTCTTATATTCTAAGAGAAAGCAGAATATTAGAGTTTGATTAGTGTGTCCAACAAAAAATATTTTAGCAACAGCAATTAGCTTCATTCCAGAAAGCACTAAGACATGCAAATAACTTCACCAGAATCTGATAACGGTGACAACGTCTGGAGGACATTCTACAACCAAGGAGCTATTTAAAACATAGAACAACAAAATGAGCTGGGGCCTCTCCTCATGGTGCCAGCTTAGAGGAAGACAACGTTTGGGGATGTTGTCATAAGAGGAAACTAGACATAATTTCTCATCTTGGGGCTCAGGAAAGGGTTTCTGCGTTACTTGCTTTTCTGAGGTCCAAATCCACAGCACTTTGATTACAAAAGAGGAGCCCCAGCTGGGGAAGGTGCTGTCCAGACCAACAGCCCGTCAAACCAGGACCTAGGAGAGCCGACCACATAGGGAAGAACCGGGCATCCCCAGTAGCCTCACTGTCATGGTCCTCCCTCCCTCCATCCTGCCTCTCTGGCTGGGAAAGCAGCTGAGAATGGCCCAAAGCCTTGGGATTCTCCACCCACAGGGGAGACCTGGAAGAAGTTCCTGGCTTTAGATGGTCTCAGCTCTGGCCGTTACAGTCCTTGAAGGAGCAAACCAGCAGATGGAAGATCTTTCTCTCTCTCTGCAAATTTGCCTTTCCAATAAAATTAAAAATGACAAATCTTTTTAAAAAGAAATGTTATTGAAGTCATAAAAGCAAAGCTTTTATGTAAACTACCGAGGTTTTCACCATCGGAGGATTTCCCTGTTTCTATGCTGTTTACCTGACGCCGAGTGCAGATTTGGTAAGCTCAGTTCACCCAAGATAACACATGACTTGCCTTTCTAACTTTAAGCGAAAGGAGACAAGAGTGTTTAGGATTGTATCAAACACAGCAGCAAGGTCCCAGATGGGTCAGAAGGAAGATATTAAAACCAAAAAACAAAAAAAGAAATTTAAAAGAATCACATGATTTAGGATGCCTTTCTTTGTTTTATTACAAATGAATCTTTTAATTTTGAAGTAGGAGGAATACAGATTTTATATTAACTTTTTATACTATAATTAAATAACTATTACACCCACATTTGTGAATCCCAATCTAAACAAGCTATCTTCCTTTCTTTTCTTTCATGGAACATGGTTTGCTGAAGCGCTGCCCAAGACTGATTTGCGGTAACAATGGAGACATGACTGTGGGTGCCTTTAGTCTATGATTAACAAATGCTGAAGATTGTGCTCCAAAAACTGACACCAACTTATCCATTGTTGTCTTCAGGGACATGAAACATAGTAGGATTCAATAGCTCCAGGTGCCTGAGTGACACGGACGATTTGAGTGAATTTGCAGCTTCCAGAATGTGACATAATTTTAATGCTATAGTCGGCAGCAGGCAAAACAAAGCAGCTCCCTGGCCATAAAGAGTTCTGTTTCAGGAGCCATCCCCAGGCCCTAAACACTGCCTGGGTCTTTCTCATGGTCTTTGTTTCTCTCTGCTTTATGATAAGGCCATCTGTGTCCATGTCAGTAGACACTACGTTCATCTTCCTGCAGAGCCTGCAAACTGACCCATGCAGGGGAATCTCAAACACGCTCACTGGAAAGCACAACCCTGAGATTTCCTCTGCAGCTGACAGCTGATCTCTCTTCTCACCATCAGGGTCCCTGACACCTAACCAAACCAGCTCACAACCTTGTCTCTTCTAAGTCGAGACAATGTACAATGGAAACGGACCCGTTTGGAGTAGGCCACCCAGGGTGAGTCTGGTGTTCCAAACGTGCTAAGATGCCTTTCACCTAAGTGCTTGGCGTATACACCTGTCATGGCCAGTCTCCAAACACTGCACCCAAGCCAGTGGCTGCCGAGTGACACTTTGTACTACACACACAGCACTCGGCTCTGCCAAGTGACTGCTCCAGACTCCCTACCCGTTTTCTCTGAAAGGCCTACAAGCAGAAGCAGGGGAAGAGTGGGCCCTTCGCTGTTTCCATGACACCAACCCATCCCAGCAGAGGCTGCGCCGGCAGCATCCACGGCTCTTCTCAACTTCTGCTCCCGGCCCCCATACCTTTCGCATGGTCTTTATCCAGCTGGTTGGCCACTTTCTTCCATTCTTCCATCTGTTCTTGAAGTGGGTTTATTAGACAATCGATTAAAGCACTTTCATTGAAAGAGAAAGGAAAAGAAGAATTAAACAGATATGTTCCATTGTCAAGACATACATTTGGTTGTCACAACAGGCATCAAGTCGCAATTACCCAGGCCAACAAGGCAGAATAAGATGATGCTCCCAGTCAGCATCCCCATCCTTGTTCTCAGAACACTTGGCAACAAAATTAAGAAGTTATTATGGTGACTGGCTGGCACAAGCCTGCTTCTCACTTCCAGGGATGTCCAGCGACTGCATTTACAAGTCAAAGGACAGAAAAAAAAAGTCAAGGGACAGGACCACTGGGCCACACGGCAGGTGGAGACAGCTGGGTCTTCGTTCACTCCTAATCCAAATTCTGAGGTTCTGACTTGCATCCAGGATTCTATGTCATCAACATATACTAATTGCTCAGAGCCTGGAGAAAGTCGAGAACGAAGAGACCAGAATGTTCTGTGGCTGCTCCTAACAGTTACTGGATCGCTAAGGGGTGAGGCCCTCTGGTTGCAGCCTCCAATAAGAGCAGTTTCCCTGTAGGGACTGCATGACTCCACTGCCCCATGCTGATCACCTTGGTAGCGAGGTCCACTAGCATTAGAACGCTGGCCAGCTACTGCCACTTCTCCCTAGCCTGAAGGCCTGGAAGCCAGGCAGGACACTGGCAAGTGTGGAGGGCTTCAAGAACTCCCACTGCTGCCCCCTAACTCTCACAGTGAGTGTGATGGAATCACACAGGTCTAGGGGCCAGGGCAGCCTGGGCCATCTCACTCTTGGCGCTCCTGCAGGATGGAGAGGATCTCAGTAGAATGTACTACTTTCTCAACTGGGCCACCAAGACCCACATGAGAGGTGCAGAGGACTCAAGGCAGAGTGGTAGGCTCACTGAGGCCAGACACCTGGCCATCAGTCCTAGCTGCACCGTTCAACCGTTCATGCAACAGCAGTAACTGGCATGCAGCAGGTGCCCAACCAAATACATGATCAGTGAATGAACAGAGACAAAAAACAGGGTGTGGGGAGCTAGGTGCTGGCCCACGTGACTGATCATTTGGAATCAGCAGGGGCCTTGGGGAACCAGATGGAACAGGCTCCTCACCTGGAGAACTGTCTCAGCTTGGCCTCGATGCTCCGATGCCTCATGCACATCCTGGTGAGGGCAGACCCGATCTCCCTGGTACCTCCTGAAAGAGCAGCACAGGCCCAGGTGAGTGCCAGGGGCAAGCGGAAATCCTGGCCATCTCCGCTGAACTTCGAAAGCGAGCCAGAGTACAGCAGGTGAGGCGCCTAACCCACAGCCTTACAAACTTACCACGCACACGTGTGTACACTCACACACGTGTACCCACACACATATTGGGGCCACCTCTATCACTGAAGCCAAGGTGACTCAAGTTGCACAAAATACTCTAACAGTTTCTGTTTCGGGTGTTTGAGCAGCGCTGGTTTTCATCTAGACTGAAGCCAATGGGGCACCCCACGCATGGGTCTGACACACAGTTTGAAAAACACTTCTGATGGAAGACAATCGAAGCGTCGGGGTGGGGGGAAAGCTGTCCCTCTCAGCTGCCTTTCTGGAGAATGTGATCCTGTCCCCAGGAGTTGGAAGGCTAATTATTGCAGGCCATACGCTCTGGAGACAATGCCCCCTTTAAGGGGCCGGGAGACACCGGGCAGCGAGGGGCACCTGGGGCTGCGGCAGAGTTTGATTTTCCTGAAATTCCTGTCATACTTTCCCTGGCAGACACAACCTTCTCTGAGGTTACTTTTTTCAAGTTGTTCTCTTCCTCCCCCCTCCAGAGATGGTGCTTGAATCAGCATTTACAGGAATGTGGTGGGGGGAGCCGATGAGAACCACAGATGGTCTTGGGCCCAAAACTCTGGCACACACCATTAGAAATGTGAGGAACACCCAGGTTCTTGTGCAACTGGGGGCACATGGCAAATGAAATGTGCTTATTAAGCAGACAAGGGGGGCCCGGCGGTGTGGCCTAGCGGCTAAAGTCCTCGCCTTGAAAGCCCCAGGATCCCATATGGGCACCGGTTCTAATCCTGGCAGCTCCACTTCCCATCCAGCTCCCTGCTTGTGGCCTGGGAAAGCAGTCGAGGACGGCACAATGCATTGGGACCCTGCACCCGCGTGGGAGACCCGGAAGAGGTTCCTGGCATCAGATTGGCGCGCACCGGCCCGTTGCGGCTCACTTGGGGAGTGAAACATCAGATGGAAGATCTTCCTCTCTGTCTCTCCTCCTCTCTGTATATCTGACTTTGTAATAAAAATAAATCTTAAAAAAAAAAAAAAAGCAGACAAGGGGAAAAAATCGCCGGAATTTACAACAGGGTTGGTCAAGTCAAGGGAACAAAAAAACAACGGCCTCTCAGGTGTTCATATTTGTGGGCTGTAATTTGCCTCTGCTTGTCCTTCCAGAAACACCAATTTGTTGTTTCAGTCCCACCTGTTTTCCATTGTATTCTGAAAAACAGGATTACACAACCAGATACTACTCAGGGTGACTATAATATGGGAGCATTTCTTTGTTTCATTTCAATGTGAACAGGTAAGTGTTGCCAGATGAAATTTTTCCCTTTTTTTGACAACAGGATCTCTCAATCTGAATGCTACGGGGAGATTTCCTGGTTTTGAGATCTATGCAGATTTTTTGTGTAATAGGCAATTCTACAAACTTGCCACACACGAGCGCATGCTGCACAGCTCAACCCTTTGCTGTGGGGCTGTGCCGTGCCCTGTCAGTTGTTCCGACAGTACCCTGGACCTCTGCTCGCTAACGGCAACAGTGACTCCCCTCCGCCTGTCAAGAATCACTGCTCAGGGACCAAATGTCACTTGAGGTTGCTTTGTCAGTGCCATAAATCTTTCAAAGATGTCCTTAACCTTCTGGCACCTGCCCCAAGGAGCCAGGGAACCTGAACAGATCGCCTCCCTCCATCTGTAGTGGTTCACATCGCTCTAGAAGGGAGGGCCAGGAGGGGGCGCCAAGCTCACATGCTCTAGCAGTCACTGCTAGGCAAGGATGGGGAATGCTTTCTCCCCAGGGAAATATCTCCTTTTCCTGAGCCTTCATCTGATTACAATTTAATAACCTAGCCACACAAGAGAACTGGCATGCTCTCTCACTGCTGCTGGGAGTGTAAACTAATACTTTCCAAGACGAGAATTTGCTAAAGATCTATCAAGAAAATCTTACTAATGTGCATACCCTGTCACTCAGCAACTCTAGTCCTAGAAACTTAACCTGAAAAAACAAGGCATGGGAGAAAATCCCCATCAGTGAGGGTAGTTATCAGTGTTTTCAACACTGGCAAGCTGAAGAGACAATCCCAGTCTAGGGATTCAGTTAAGCAAACCAAGGAACACTGCCATGCAACGGAACACCATGCAGTCCTTCAAAATGCTGGAAAACAACATTTAAGGCATTACAAGAGGCTTGTGCTGTGGCACACAGCGTGGTTAGGCCATCACTGTGATGCTTTGCTTCCTTCTCAGGGGAGGGGCGGCGGGGAGAAGGAAAGGGACGAAGCGGGGCCCTTGCACGGACTCATGGTGTGCGGGGCTGTCGCACGTTCTCTGCGCCTGACCCTTCCCAGTGGAACTGGTGCAATCATCACCCCCACTTTACAGACAGGAAATGCACCCCTGGTGATGCGTGCATATCCCACTGTTAGTGAGCGGAACCAGAACATTGGCTGAATACACAGCATCAATCTACACATTTGCTTCTGCAGCTGCCGGACACTTACTGGACATCATGGGTGGGAAGAGGCAGTGACGGGCTCAGAACACAGGCTGCACCCAACTCACTTCACTACACATCATACGGCTACCTGGCTTTACCGTTAGCTTCCAAAAATCAGTTCTGGAACCTAGAACTGCCCAACTGGGACCATGGGATGAGCTGCGTATCTGCAGACCTAGCAACAGGACTGAGCCTGGGGATGCTGGACTGACCCAGGGGTCAGCCTCACTGACCCCACGAGGTTGGAAGAGATGACCGCCTTCAAGGCCAGTCCCTGCCCTCTCGGCCTGCTACCAAGCTATTCTCCATAGTTTGCATTCCTCTCCAGGAAAGCCCAGGATTCCCCCAAAGCAGCTCAACTGTGGCACAAGAAAGTACAGACACACGTGCCAGCAAGAAGGCCTCCAAAGGAAAGCGAGTGACTGCAGAGAAAACACGGGCAATAGCAGCAGCAGCAGCGTCCCTGTCCAGGCACCATGTGGGCAGAGGGCAGCTGCCACACTGTGCACCCCAGGGCCCAGTGCTAGAATGACTGCTGATCTCCAGGACACAGGCCCTCTAGAAGCAAGTGGCTCTGCAGAAGTACTAAAAGGTATCTTAGCTTCTCTCCAATCCTTGCTAGCACTTAAAAAACAAAACAAAAAAATCAGTAATTTGAACAGGAACTACTTGTTGGAAGAAATCAGCTTCCACCACAAAGACAGAAAAGACATCTGCAAGCCCTCCAACAAGACACTCAGAAGGTCTATGGAATCAAATGGCTGGCTGAGGCATGCCCAGGCCCGCGGGATGAGGACAGCCAGCTCTTATGTCTGCCACCAAGAAATGGTGACTCAGGGAGCCCTGGACAACTAGTTTTGAGCGCACATCGCCAGGTTGGGCCCAGCCGGAGGCAGGAACAAGGCCCCAGTTTATCTTTGGCCTAATCCATAAATACGCTTCTCCCGCACGTACACCATGAAAGACGCCAGATGCTCCGTTTCAGAAAAGGCGCAATTAGAGGTCAGTGCAGAGCTACAATGGTGTGCCCCCTTCCTTCCACTGCCACAGTGATCGACTACAAGTGTAACAGCTTGAAGACAACACAAACACAGGATCACCCAGTTCTAGAAACTCAGAATCCAAGCCGGCTTCACCGGGCTGTCATCTGGGCATGGGTGGGGCTGTGTTCTTGCCAGAGAACCCGTTACCATGCCTTCTCCAGCTTCCAGGGCCTGCCCGCATTCCCCGGCTCACCACTCCCAAGGCACAGGCTCAGTACCTGCTCTCTGCCCACCGCAGCTTCTGTGCTCACTGCTTGTCTGCCTCTGACTCTCCTGCCTCCCTCTTAGAAGAATCCTTGTGGTCTAGCTAGACCTGTTGGAATCCTCCAAGATGATCTCCCTGTCTCCAGTTCCTTAACTCGGACACCCTTGTAGCATCCCCCTTCATCATGGATGACAATGTGCACGCTGCTGGGGTGCCAGTCTTCTCTACCAGAGCTGGGAGGAATGCTCGTTCTAGCCTGCTGGGCAGTGGTAGGCTCCAGGGAGGGAGGCGACATACATGGAGAGAAGGTTGATGGGGTGCTTCTGGGGAAGGATTCCATAAAACCCAATGGGATCACACCAGAGACACCCCACAGGACCCAAACAAGGACACAGGCAGGCAGCCAGCACCATGGCCACAGAGCTGCCACCTTAAGATGGAACTACAGGATTGGGGCACAGTGGGTTAAGGAGCCACTTGCAACACCAGCATCCCATTTCAAAGGGCTGGTTTGAGTCCTGGCTGCTCCACTTTCAATCCACCTTGGATTTCAACGCACCTGGGGAAGCAGCAGCAGAAGGCTCAAGGGCTTAGTGCCCTGTCAAACACCTGGAGACTAGAGAGAAGTTCCCGACTATGGCCTGACCCCCTGGCTACAAGAGCTCTTTATCCGTGTCTCCCTTGTCTGTCACTTTTTAAAAAGATTTATTTTTATTGGAAAGGCAGATTCACAGAGAGGAGAGACAGAAAGAGTTTCTGACCGTTGGTTCACTCCCCAAGGAGCTGTCACAGCTGGAGTTGAGCTGATCTGAAGTCAGGAGCCAGGAACCTCTTCCAAGTCTCCCACATGGGTGCAGAGTCCCAAGGCCTTAGGCTATCCTTGACTACTTTCCCAGGCTACAAGCAGGGAGCTGAGTGGGAAATGGAGCAACCAGGATATGGAGTGGTGCCTGTACGGGATCCCAGTTCTTGCTCAAGACCTGGATTTAGCCACTGAGGCATTACACTGGGCCATGTCACTCTTTTAAGAAAAAAAAACCGGCATGGCAGCATAGCACATGAAGCCTCCACATGCAATACTGGCATCCCATATGGCTGGGTGCTTCCTGTCCCGGCAGCACCACTCCCAGTCCACAGTCCTGCTAATGCACCTGAGAAAGCAGATGGGCCAAACGTTTGGGCCCCTTCCACCCAAGTGAGAAACCTGAATGAAATCGCTGGTCACTGGATGGATGGAAAATTCTCTCTCTCCCTTCCCTCACTCTGTAACTCTATTAAATATATAAATCTTTAAAATAAAACAAACAAACAAAAACTGGCTGAGACTCCTTCTAGCTTAAGAAGCCAGGAAGAGCTCTTGGCACCCTCCCTGGGCTGCTGCTCGGAGCCTGCTCTGCTTCCAGACCTGGGCTCCTATTTGGCAAGAGCAAATATTTATTTCTAAAGGCCACTTTAATTTGGTCTGTTTCTTGCTAGTTCAAAGAGGAGGAGAGGGAGCCACAGCCTCTCATACTTCCTCTCTGGACCAGGAATAAAGCACTGCCAAAAGCAATGCCCATCGGTCACTCTGAACCGCTGCTTAGGAACACACACCTGATGAGAAACCACAGTCCTCTTGCAGAGGATAGCACGCAAAGGCCTCCTTCCTTCACAAGCGCTCGCGTTCATGATACAATAGCCCCAAAGTAATCAGTAGCGGAAGTGGGGAGAGAGCAGGCGATGAAAAGACGCAAGGCCAAAGTATGAAGACAGAGTGTCCTGCACACTCAGACATGAAACAGCCACACAGGTGTCTAAGCTTTGTGTCCGCTTGCTAGCACGGCCCTAACAAAGACTCCCCAAACCAGCTGGCTCCCAGCAATGCAGATTTTGCATGGGCCGAGCCAGGTGCACCTCCCCCCCTCAAACATGCTAGCATGTGCCGGCTCTGGCAATCCTGGCCACAGCCGCACCCTCTGGTGTCTCTGGCCTGGTCCAGCTCTGGCTGAAGCGGGCATTTGGGGAGTGAACCAGCACTCCCCAAAGTGCTCCCACTCCTGCTCTCTCTGAGCCTCCAAATACAAACAAAAGAAATTGTAAAAGAGGGCCACCTGTAACCACTCACTGGCCGTGGACTTGCCTCCCCACTGGCCAGTGAGGAGCAGGCAGTACCCATGGTTTCTTGAGGATCTGTTCAGCCAGACACCAACTGGAACTGTGCAAACCCAACCCCAGGGGGTGCCCTCTCCGCCTCGTGGAAGCCAGAGGGCCCCTTGACAGCCAGTGCACAGGTCAAACTGCTGACTGTATCCACCTGGTCACATGTGTGAAAGATCAAAGAGAGGCGTAATACATGGTTCCCGGCTCTAAATTACCACATGCCCACAGATGAGCCTAGGTACACAACCCTTTGATACACTCTGGGAATCTTGTCAGAACAGATCTGGTCCATCCACACCGACCTTCAAGGGGTGCTAGGGGCTTCGGAGCAGCTGTAATCTCATCTCTGTCCAGGCTTTCACACATATGGGTCACTGCAGAGCCCCAAAGGCCTTTATGCCCAGTGCTTTGGTGACTCAGCACTTTGACCACGACGGATCCTGGCTCTGGGTACAATTCTCGTCCTTCCCCCTTCAAGGCAGCAGGAGGACAAAGGGCTTGGCTCTGACCTCAGTCAGGTGCCTGCACAGCCCAGCTCCGTCCTTGGTTGGCCCTGTGTTCTTGGCAGGGCTCCGAGCTGCTTAGACTTGTTGATGGTGTGCTGCGCCATCTTTGCTATGGAAGTTGTAGAATACTCTATCAATTGCGATTTCCAGTTTGGGCTGCCCATGAGACAGACAGCTCTGATTACCCTCGGATTTTACATTTTTTGTCTCCAATCATACCATGGACTCATCTTAATGATTTTTTTTTTTTTTTTTTTTTTGGCAAGCATGTGCGAGGGGAGAGGACAACCTACCTACTAATCTCTTCCTGAACATTTCATTTACTTTGAAGAAACAGTTAAAACAATACGTTTTTGAAAGGCAGAGCAACAGAGAGGGGTTGGCAGGGATAGGTATCTTTGGTCTGTTGGTTCACCCGGCTACAATGGCTGGGGCTGGGCCAAGCTGAAAGCAGGAGCCTGGGACTCGGTCAGGGTCTGTCACAAGGACAGCAGGGGTCCAAGAACTGGGCCATCATCTGCTTCCTTCCCAAACATGTTAGTGGGGGCTGCAGCTGAAGCAGAGAAGTTGGCACACTGATGCAGAATGCTGCATTGCAAGAGGCACTGTGGCAAAGCTGGTGAAAGCTGCCTTCTCTTACACTGTTATCCTATATGAGCACTGGTTTATGTCCCAGCGCCTCCACTTCTAATCCAGCTCCCTGCTAATGTGCCTGGGAAAATCAGCAGCAGACAACCCAAGCATTTGGGCCTCTGCCAACCGGATGAAGCTCGGCTCCTGCCTCAGGCTTGGTCTACTTCTAGACACTGCACGACCTTCTGGGGAGTGAACCAGCAGGTGGGAGATCTCTCTCTCATTTTCAAAATAAAAAACTAAAAGAAAACCAGTGGCAGAATTTCCCACTGCACCTCAACACCAGTTCCAAAACAAGAAATCTTGATTTTCACACTCTATCCAAAAGGTGTATGTGCCTCATAATTAAGCAAGTTCATGACAGTCCAGTAACTGGCACGCACAGGCCTGCGAGCACACACTAAGTGACTCCTAATGAAGCCTGCAACTAGGGATGGAGAAGTGTATGCACAGCACTGGAGTCTTCAACAAGTCTAAGGAAATGTTCATGGTGAAAACGATGCATGGGTTTCAAAATGTTTTGCATGAAAATATACAGCTTTCTATTTCATTTTTCCATGAACCTTCAGAGGGAAGTCTCCAGCGGGAGCAGGTGTTGGTGTATTTCATAAGAAAACAAGACCACTGGATACATTAGTGGGCCAGTTAAGCACAGCTTTCATGTAGTAACAACCAAGGAGGTCCATCAGTAAGACAGGGGTCAGGATCATTAACTCCGGTCAGGCCATTCAGTGATACCCCAGCCACTTAGTAACCACCCTCAGCCCCTCCCACAGCTAAAAGTGTCTTGGCCGTGGAGCGGGCACATCAGTATGCAGTGGGCAAATGAATAGCATGGCCAGTGGCTTCTACAAAGGCCAGAATTATTGCTTCTCAGAAGACTAAAGGGGTAGGGGGTGGGAGTGGGGACTGAGGGAGGGCCCGGGGTAGGGGGTGGGAGTGGGGACTGCTGGCCAGCTCCCACTCCTGCTGACTGACAGGTGTGCACCCACAGAGTGGTTATCTGAGCCAGGGGGTGAGTGTCCCCACCCCCTCCAAAACATCCTGGTACCTATCATTGGGTAAAGAGCTTTTAAAGGTGTTCCTGGCCCTGCATCTCTCTTGGTTGGCGGTTTTCAGATGGCAAAGCTTGAATCGGCTGCTTTAACAGCTTCCTCCCAGCCGAGAGTGAAAAGGAAAACTCCTTAGGACTGAAGCCAGAGCTCACCAGTGTCATGGGACACTCAGGGCCACTTCTGCAATGGCCAGTGACAGGCCATAGTAGATTCTGGTTTTAATAAGGGAAAAATAAGCCTCTCTTGCCCTCCTCTCAAGCGCCTGCTCTCACAGAGCCCAGAAGTCTTCAAATGTCAGGTGTCTTTTCACCTTGATGGTGGCTGGAGAGATGCCCGAGCCCTCTATCACAGAAGCTGCCTCAGCATGATCAGCTGCCACGCTGGCTGGGCCGGGCCGGCCAGGGCTGGCTTCGCCATCTGCCACCCCAGGGGATGCCTGCGGGCAGGCACTGGCATTGGAGAGCGCAGCTCTACACACACGAGGGCATGAGCAAGTGAACAAGGGTCAGATTCGACCATGAAGTCCAGTGCTATCTCGCCGGTGCGTTCAGAACACTTTATATTTCACGCCAAGTGAAGGAACACCATGTTGGAAAGCGAGAGTGCAGTGTTTTAAAATCAATGTGAAATGCAAAAAAGGAGGGAAGCTTAATTCTTACACCTGGAGAGGTTCCCCAGTGCTGCTCTCGCTAAGAAAAAACACACTTCACTCACAACTTCAATCCAAGGTCATGAGGTGGATAGTTACCAGATCAACACAGCAAGAGGTCACAAGGAGCCCGAGGGTGCTCCGGGCGAGGTGGCAAACTTAACCTCAGCTGAATCTCCTGGGTGACCTCCACTTTGAACAAGATGACCCTAAGAGGCTGGAGTAGAGACAGGATAGCAAGGAAATGCTACTGTGGTCACACTGCTGGCAAATGAAGTGAGACAGCCACCTACTCTTGCATTATGTAACTCTCACATCACAATAAAAACGATGGGTGTTCACGAAGACCTTAGAGCTACAAGCCCCTGAGAACGTGCGTGGGGCAGTCAGCCAGCATGCCGTACCTGTTGTTTGGTGTCACAGCCTTGTCTCTGTGACCAGGTGCACGTCTCAGCTCTCCATGCTCACTGTCGTTAGTCTTCTGCAGGGAACTCACCTGTGTTCTTTAGCCACGTGTTTGTGAGATGGCTGGCTCTCCCTCCCCCTGCCTTTTTTTTTTTAATTGAAAAAGCAGATTTACAGAAAAAAGGAGAGACAGACTTTCTGTCTGCTTGTTCATTCGCTAAATGGCTGCAACAGTCAGAGCTGAGCTGATCCGAAGCCAGAAGCCAGGAGCCTTTTCCAGGTTTCCCACACAGATGCAGGGTTCCAAGGCTTTGGGCCATGCTTTACTGCTTTCCCAGGCCACAATCAGGGAGCTGAATGGGAAGGGGAGCATCCAGGACATGAACCAGTGCACATATAGCATGCTCATGCTTGCAGGTGAATAAGTAGTTAATTGAGCCTTCATGTAGGCCCTGAGGGCTAGTTCCTACCAATGGAGGGGATAAGGGATTCCCTTAGCTTTTATTAAAGGTCAACACACTTGAGCTGTTAAGAACATCAAACCAGGGCCTGGCATGATAGTGTAATGGCTAAAGTCCTTGCCTTGAATGCACCAGGATCACATATGGGCACCGGTTCTACTCCCAGTAGCCTGCTTCCCATCCAGCTCCCTGCATGTGGCCTGGGAAGGCAGTCGAGGATGGTCCAAGTCTTTGGGACCCTGCGCCCATGTGGGAGACCCAGAAGAGGTTCCTGGTTCCTGGCGTTGGATTGGCTCAGCTCCGGCCACTGCGGCTGCTTAGAGAGTGAACCATCAAAAGGAAGATCTTCCTCTCTGTCTCTTCTCCTCTTTACATCTGCCTTTCCAATAAAAATAAATAAATCTTAGAAAAAAACATCAAACCAACACACCATGTTCCTTCCAGCTACACCAGCTCTTTACTCTCCACCTTGGGCATAGTGAGATAGACAACCCACAAGAGGGTATCATCTGATTTTTGTTTAATGATATCTAGTGGAGGAAGAATACTGACTCCTGGTTCTACAGCAGAACCACACAAAGCACAGGCCACAGTTCGTCAAGCCCCCTCCTTTCTTAGTTCACACTGGTCATCCTCAAGTCACTGAAGAACTTCCTGTTACCTGCGGGAGTCCCAGAAATGGTTTCGAACCTAGCCCCAAGTTTTTGTAACAAACACAACCAGCTTTCCAAGAAACAAATGAGAAAAACCAGAACTGCACTTTCAGCCATACCAGATTGCATACAACAAAAGTCAAAAATCTGGTAAGAAATTTCTACAAATAAATACCGAGACAAGGAAAGTGCAACTTCT
This sequence comes from Ochotona princeps, assembly GCF_030435755.1. Taxonomy (NCBI): domain Eukaryota; kingdom Metazoa; phylum Chordata; class Mammalia; order Lagomorpha; family Ochotonidae; genus Ochotona; species Ochotona princeps. The sequence continues at coordinate 13,636,166 of NC_080840.1, read as the reverse complement.
CTTGGGCTACAACCACAAACTCAACCACCTGTGGTCATCTTCAAGGAACAGAAACTCACGAGATTGCCTGTTCAAAAAGAGCTGCTGTACGTATCTACTGTGTAAGGCTGAGCAGGTAACGGACAGCCCAGCTCATGCTGAGGTGTCACTAAGATCAGGCTCTCAGCAAACAAGGGGCTGGAGCATTGACTTGGTGCTGGACCATACCATCATGTGTGTGTGCGGGGAAGCTACCACCAACTGTGCTCAGACGACAATCTGCAGCCAAGCCCCTACTTCTTGGTCTCTCCCACTTCACAACTTTAAAAAAAAAAAAAAAAAAAACAACAGAGGAAACAAAACCACACACTATCCACCCACCATCTGGCGCCTTTCACCCAGCCAGCACAAGAGACTTTGGCGTGCATGGCACTGGCAGCCACAGAGACCAATACTCAGTTTGCTTTGTTGCTGTTTGAAAAGCAAAAGCGAGAATAGTTAACATGGAAACACAAAGACACAGACAAGCTCCCATGGAGGTACAACTGTATTGGGAGCGAACACATTCCAATGGGGGGGGTGAGGAGCATGCTTTCCTGCCTTCGTTCCTCATGGCATGAGGCCTGGCTGCAAAGTTCCCTGGCATCTGCCACCATGAACGCCCACTGCCGTGGTCTGACTCTGCCACATGGGCACAGAGAGATGCTCCCATCGTAGCTGGGCTGAACGACTTGGTGGTGCCAACTCATGCCAGCAAAGCAGATGTGGTCCGATGCAAAGCCACATGTCTCTTCCTTCGTTCACAGAATCTAACTGTCAGGTGGATGAGATGTATCTGGTCGTCGGATCTGGGTGTTCTCTCTCAGACATCCTATAGTGGATGGCAGACAACTTAGAAGGAGGCCTGATGGATTTGTGATAAGAAAATGACTTGAATGTTTGGACAAGCATAATAAAGACTTGATGTATTCATCACCCCCAAAAGGACACACCAGTCTGCTGAGACCCCACAGTGCGAGGCTTCATTTAGCCTCACGCTGGCTTCTTGCTGTGCTTCTGCCAGAGATACAATCTCCTTGTGACATCCATGTACCCCTCAAGCCTCTTGCACCTAGCTTCAGCCCACGAGCATTTCCTCTGAGGGTTTTTTGGGCACACTTCTGAACTATCCTGGAATATGGGGACTTCCTCACCCAAGAAGCAATCTTGCTGCTTTCCAGAGTGGTGGGAAGGGCTATTATTCACTGAGCATCTGCAATGGGACAGACCCTTGCAATATAAGCCTCGTGTATTTCTTACATGGCCATCATTACAAAGCAGTCTCATTTCGGAGATATGGCCACGACCATGCAGGGTTTAGCAGCTGTATCCAGGACTGAGTCCACATTAGAACGTTCAGCTTCTCCATTCTTGGCACCTAGAGCTGCCACTGATAGGAATCCCTGGGGTAAGGGGGAGGTTACAGATTTTCTTCCTCTATCCCTATTCCATCCACCAGAGCTAAACCATACCTTTGTCATTTTCTTGCTAGACTATGTCTGAACTGGCTGGTCCACTGCCAAGGCTGTGGGGTCAGAATGAACAGGTATGGCCAGACTTCAGTATCCGTCACTGCCTGCCCAGAGGACCCTTCCCCACTTACTGGGAGGCTCCTTCCCCCCAATCACCTTTTCAGTTACTGACCCCCTTTGTGGTGGTGGTGGAGGGGTATACTTCTGCAATACAGCCAATGCTGCCCCACCCACACCACCATCCTCACATTCATGCTTTGCTGAACTCAGAATGCCTTCATTTTCTAGGAACACAGACGTCCCCTAAGCAAATGCAGGCATACTAGAGGCTTCCCAACCATGACTAAGTGGGAATTGGCACACATGCCAAGTTTAGAATTCTGGGCTCACAACATCTGCTCTTCTTCGGTTCTTGCCTCCTCATCCCTCTTGCACCTTTCTATTGCACAACCCAAGATTTCAAGTTCTACGGGGAAATTGCCTTCATACTCCAGCAGAGGCACGTGGAGACAGGGGAAACAGGTTCCACCCAACAGGTGACTTCCTTGGCAAACTTAGCTAAGGTCATTTAAACTGACTCATGTTCGGTCGTGTGTCAATGGGAGAATGTTCTGAGATGTGTCGCTAGATGAGCAACATACTCACACACTGTGGAGACAGCACAGAATGTACTCACACAAACAAGGCAATAAAACCTTAGGGGACTGCAGACATACACACAGCCTGCTGTTGACCAACACAACTCCCAAGCCCCAAAGACCTTTTAAGGTAAACGATGCCCCTGAAAGCTGGTTCCATGATGTGATTAACACCTTTTCCTGGCTGATCTGGGTGACTCTTCCCTCCTCACACCCACTACAGCCTCTGTTCCTCTAACAGAATGTAAATAAGGAAGCCATCCACCAAGGGCTGGCTTAATCCTGTCGGCTCAGTCATCAATGAAAACTGACAAGCTGCTGCCAGGGGCCAACCATGGGTCCTACGGCCGTGTGGGAGCCAGGGTAGCATGATGGCCTACCTTATTGCAGCCTCAGAGGACCATCAGGGCCAGGCTTGCTGCCCCTGTGCTGGGCAGACTGCAGCTGTCTCTAGCCACTGCTCGCAGTGTGTCCTCCTCCTGCCCTGGGAAATGATGGGTGTCCAAACTCTTAGCCCTTGAGGCCTAGTGCAACAGACTGCTTGCTTTTGCCTGAGTTCTTCACAGACACAGGGAAGCAAACAGGTTTGCCTCTTGGTTTATTTCCCATCAGGCCAGATTGGTGCCTACCGCACTCTTACTATAGGTGCTATGGTGGATCCGGCTTGACGGAAAACATCTGCCAGCAGTGTCTGCCATGAAGTGCAAGATGTATATCCCCCCATGCCTAATATCTGGAAAGAAAAACTAAAGACATAACTTTTCAAATTGTAATGTGCACAAGGATCACCAGCGAGTTGTGCTCACCAGTGGATTCTGACTGAGGGGTTCTGGAAAGGGTCCAAGATTTGGCCCCAGATGGTACGGCTGGAGCAGAAGGCACTAGAATATCTCAGCAGTCACTGTAATTTCTTCACCTCCCTGAGGGCAACTCCACCCCAGAGACATCCTGCCAAATGGGATCCAGGTGGACCAGATGTCTTGGACTTGGAGGCACCATGTGGGAAAGACGTGATTGCACCTCATGCTGCCTCCCAATGGGCCATTAGAGTCTTCTGGGACAGAGCTCTGCGGATGAAGCTCTCTCCTTCCCCTCCTTCTCCCATCCAAAAACCGGCTTCTGTGAACCAGTGTCCTCCTCCCAGTGAGGGAAAGAGAAACCATAGCTCTGAGCCACAGAAAAATATACTGGACAACATGTGTGGGGCAAAGGGGCCAGAAAGAGGCCCCTGTCCTCTCCATGTCTGGAATGATTATGGAGGCTCTAGAGTGACTTGGTTAAAAAGGTGGGCACTGAGTAAGCTTCTCTCCTCCGCCCTGGAGGGACCTGGAAGTAGATCAACAGCCTCCAAAAGTTGCAAAGAAGGACAGAGGGATGGAGGGTGGGGAGGAAGGAGAGACTGCAGGGACCCAGCGGTCACCAACTCAGAGTCGCCTTCTCACCACACACCTGGTTGACATGTTGTCTTGGGCTTACTGCCTCGAGGGCCTGTGTCCTCCATTCAATGGTGATCTTGCAGAGAGCAACTACTGACCGAGCCATTCATACATTTCCAGTGCCTGGCTAGATGCATGACCCAGGAAAAGGCCCAATAGATTATTTGCAGATAAAGAGAAGGAGAAGAGCAAAACATAAAGGAAAAACAAATGGATAGTATGCAATCCTGAAGAGTAGCTCCTTCTAACATTTTGGCGCCAGCGCTAACTCTGCACTCCCCAGGGAGGGAGGGCCATGAGAGCATCTTCAGATATGCTGGGCTCAGCGGGGACGCCCTCCCTGGAGATGTGGAAACAAAGAGGAAGGGAGCTGCAGCCCTCGCACCCGTGACCTCCAGGAGGTCGGTTGGCAGTGAGCTTCAAAGTCACCTGCAGAAACAGCACACCTAACTCCTAAAACAGGCTATTTCCACCAGCATTCAATTAGCCTGCCTGTCTTTCAAATAAAAACGAAACATCTGGGCACCTGCTAGGTACAAGACATTATTACCAGTAAAATAATGGTTCTTCCGTGTAAGAATGTGCACAAAAGGAAAAAACTGTCAAGAAAAGAAATCAAGTCATTTTCAGACATGGGCTGAAAGAGATCTCACGCTTCCTCCTAAGGATGGAACAGGGCCCATTAAAATGTTCCCATTATTCAGAACATATTTTTTTTACAAGATAATTACTAAGAATTTCAGGAAGCTCTGGGTTCCCTTCTACGCTATTAGGAAAGCCATTGTGGGCGCAGATCTGTTGCCATGACAACAGTCACTTGGTGGAGTGTGAAGGAGGACGAAGGACCCACCAAATGGCATTCTCCACACTGAGTCCCGAGATTTCTCAGAGCCACCTTCCTAAGAACCTTTGGCATGGAGGAGCTAGAGAATCTAAACCTGGTTGGGACCAGGGGGGCGGCAAGCCTGTGGGGCAAGGCCTTTGGTGCCAAATGGGGATGAAGCTTGGCTGAAACATCTGTTCACCACCAGCCTCCACAAAGCAGCCAGGAACTCTCAGAAGCTGAAGAGTGACATCAGCAGAGGCACAGGGAGAGAGGCCTTACTGTTGGGGCCTCTACTTCCCCAAGCACCCAGCAAGGCTCTGGCAATGTCTCCCATGCACTCAAGGAAGCTGAACCAAACACAAACAAGTCTTACATAGGGAGCAGGTTTCTAATTCCAGTTTAATGCCACCTGGAAATGCATGATTGCCAGTGCTTCCCCAAATAGTAATAGTACTGGCGGTATTCAGTGAGCCACGTGACAGGCTGAGGGAAAAATACGTATGTAACTGTGAGCCTTGCATCTACAGGGTATATAAACAACACCTGTGTACCTACACACACACATACACACCAGAGCAGCCCTCCAGCACATGACTCCCACCAGTTCCCTCCATAAATCAACACTAAACATGAATTCCCCTAGGTTCCAGGCATCTGGTGGTTTTTTGTTGTTGTTGTTGTTAATTAATCACATACAAAGAACATACTTCCATCCATTGATTCATTCCCCAAATGCCAAGAATGCGTGGAACTGGGCCAGGGCCCAATTCGGGAGACAGGAGCTCAGCCCAGGCCCCACGCCATCGCTGTTGCCTCCCTAGGGATGCTCTAGCAGGAAAGTCGAGTCAGGAGCTAGAGCCAGGTATTAAAGCCAGATATTCCAATGTGTGACATGGGCACCTTCGCCACTATTGTAAATGGCCACCCCTCAACTGTCTTTGAGACAGCTGCCAATGGCTATGGTAACCCAAAGGGTAACTTAAGGGGACCAGCCTGACAGAAGAGGAAAGAGGCAAGCTGGGAGGACTGCCGGCTAAGTGATTGGCATTACAAAAGTGGGCATAACCCCACACCAGCACGCTTTGGTGTGCTGCTTGGACAAGCCCCTTGGACACGGCAGAGCGGAACACACATTCCCACTGTTTGCCAACAGCCCCTTCATGGTGAGGATTCATGGTGACAGATAACACGGCTTATGTCCATCCTGTCCATTCCAGAACATTCCAGAGCTCCCTTCAATTCACGATACCCTTCTTGTCTTCCAACTCATCACTCCCCAGATGGCTGTGAGACACCATTGGCATCCTTCAATAGTTACCACAAGCTGACGCAGCACTACCTGGGACCACCACCATGACCCATTTTACATGAGTCAGAAGTATTTAATGGAAAAACCTGCTTTCTCAGATTTCAGCTTACTTAGTAATTCATAAATCAATTCTACCATCCCAAGAGAAAGTGCTGAAGAAGTAAAAGGATCTAAAGGCCTATTGGATCTCCTCGACATCAGAGAGGCAAGCAAGCAGCTTATGTGTGCAGAAGCAGATCTACTGCAGCTACAGCGCCTATGAGTAGGTGCCCCACAGAACACAGGGCACATGCCAGGGAGGACTCCACTGCCCAGTGCAATGCAGCCTGGGCTGCCCCACCACGTCCCCATCAGGTGCCCAGCACCCTCCTGGGCAAGAACCCAGCAGAGCACCTTAACGGTTATTTAATCAGGAAATGTAATAACGTGTGAGGCAGGAATCCACTCCCACAAGAATTAGTATTGCTTTGGAGAACATCCTATAGACCAACAATGACAACAGGAGAGAAAAAAGGCACAAAGAATACTCTCTGACTACGAGGCAGAAGACAAAGGGGTGGGCGGGGAGCAGGAGTAAACACCACCACTGCATTACAGAGAATGGGGCCTGAGTATCCCCAGCCTGGGACCTGCAGTGGCCATTTCCACATGACTGCACACTCACAGGAAATGGCCCGGGCAGGGGGATCATTAGGCAAGAATAGCTTTGCAGCCCTGTAACTCAGAGACAGCCGGCAGCCCGGGAGATGCTGGCTTATTTCAAGAGATGATTACCCAGTTATTACAAAGCGGAAGTTGATCTTTCATGTACAGATCCTGACATGGAGGATCTCTAAACAAGGAAACAAGAAAAGCAATGGCACCTGAACAGCTGCAGGTTTAAAGAGACAGACAGATGGACAGACAGGAGTGAACCTAAAAGCAAAGGCAGGTTTAGCCTCCAGGAAATAGTAAGCCAACCGACTCACATTAAATTGTATTCAGCCCACCAGCAGGTACTCAAAGGCAGATGAATAACTATTGTGTTGGAAAATAAAATGGAATAGACCCAATTTTCCTACTTTTCTAAGTGTCCATGGCTGAGCCCCCTCAAGAAAATGAACAACCACAGTCCCACCATCATCAACCCCCTAAGCAGGTTGGTTTCAAATTTCCGTTCTCCAAAAGCAGAGTGTGTTGCAATTACAAGAAGGGAGCCCTAGGGGGCGTTTCTCAGCTCAGATTCCTACCACCCTTAGGCTCCGCTTGTGCACCTGCACCCTAGTCCCTGGCTGCACCCTAGTCCCTGGCTGCACCCTAGTCCCTGGTTACACCCTAGTCCCTGGTTGCACCCTAGTCCCTGGCTACACCCTGATTCTGTGCTCCCAGCAGCCCTGCGAAGATCATGACAAAGGTGAGGGGCTAGACTCAGAGGAATGAGTCGCTCAGAGCCACCCTGCCCAGCAGAAGTGAAGATGTGGCGGGGGTGGGGGAGGTCCCTGAGTTGGATATCCTGGGTCTCTTGTTCCAATTCTCCCCCCAGCCAACAGTATGGGGACACGTTGGGTAACAGCATTTCAGCTTCCTCACCCCACAGCATCTGTTCCCTGGTGCTATGGAGGACTGGTTAGGATGATTCAGGAGGGATGCCAAGTCCCAGGGGCTGTGCATGCAGAGCCAGGACCATGTCACTAACATCAAAGCCCCAGCTGTGTGATACCAGACTCCCTACTGTCTTTCTGGTGTAGTTGTACACAAGATAAGACTCTCAGCTAAACTGGTTTTGGACATAATCCCCACCTCATTGCAAAGTGCACCTGCATTTTTTTTCCTCTATTACCACAACTGCAGCAGGAATGCGTGTAATAGCTGGGAGGAGAGCATCAGAACCTTCAAAGACAGTTACAGAAAAGTCCTCCAGGCCCCAGATGACCACCATGTACAGCTCCAGCGGCCAGTCACTGACTTCAAGGGAAATGCCACTCGCATAGAGATTGGGTCCAGGCACCCCAAAGTCTGCTCTCTACCCCTACCAGATCCGGTATGAGATGGGAGTGGAACCCAGTCTCAGTGTTGGCTGTCCCACCCGCTTTCCTCCTGATATTGGCTGACTGTAAAACACATAAACCCACTCGCAGCAGAGATGCTTCCTGTCCCAGACGCAGCCAAGAACAGGGTGACAGGTGAGTGCTGAGGAAACCCAGTTTCCAATTGAGACCAGGTGCTGCCACCAACAGCCAAGCACACCCAAGGGGTCGCCCAGAATTGAGGAGGCTGGGCACTATTCCCCAAGCCCCTTCCTGCACTTTTTCTCCTGCTTTGGGGAGGGAACATTGGCCTTTTTTTCTGTCCCAGGCATAGAAACCCCTCTGATCTCCAAGCCAAAACCACAGCAGACGTCAGAACAGGTGCATGTTCCAGGAGACTACCAATAGCTCAGCTGCCTGGGAAACAGATGGATTCTAGCATTGTTTTGTTTTTCCCCCAAAGAAACAAGGGCATAAGTGGCAGCTAAGCCTTCAGCAGTGAACACCCCTGGACACTTACAAATGGTCACGATATACTTTACACCATGGGCGTCACAGCACCTCACAATGAACCAACATTCAAATGTCACTTCCCAATTTGAACAAAGTTACACCAGCCAAACATCGGCATACCTGATTTGTGTATGCAAATGATCTGCCAGCATCACAAGAGGCTTGAACATTGCTGCTAGCTGCAGAGCCTGTGTTCATTTCCTGTGTGCTGTGTGGGAAGCTCCTGGAAGTCAGACCACTGGCTCAGCCTCATCTGTGCTTGTTGCTGCTGCTGCTGCTGTGCTAAGTGTGCCTGTTTCAGGCAGGAAAACCACCACGCTGGCTCTACTTGACAACCGGAGCTCAGCCCACCAATATGTTTCCATGCATTCTGACACCCTGCCATATGTCAGTGCTGGGCACAGGCGATATAAAAACAAATAGTGCTGTCGCTGCCGTTATCCAAGACCCAGGTCTCAGGGGAGATCAGTAGCTTAGAAGACACGCACTCAGTGTGTCATGGGCATGACAGAGTAGGGAACAGAAAAGGAGACGGCAGAATGGGGCCCTTCGGGCTCCCTATCATCCTTCTCTGACTTCCCCTTCTGCATCTGATGTGATTGCCACGTTAACTGCTCCAGGGAAGCCAGGTAGGAAGTCAGACCAGGATTTGTGAACTGGAATGTCTGTCAGTCCTGCGCTGTAACTCTATGCCCTGACCTGTCCATTTAGTACACCTACTTTCCCTATGACACACTCAAGCTTCATCCCAGACAGGAAGGATGAGACTCTGTAAGGGCCATGTGGAAGGGGAACTGCAGATGCAGGTACCATGATACCCCAGGAAGCTGCACGCATGCTCAACTCCACTCCGCCTGTTTATTCAATTAGGGAGCTACACCCTATTTCAGAAAAGAGACCAGCAGTGTGGGAAGGGCCCTTCTTTTGCTCTAAACCATGCTTGGGGAAATCCTTCTGTGGCCTCTTCTCCCTGTTTCTCCTCTTGGGCAACTCCCTGGACATGACATGGATGCTATTTGTCCATGTGGGGTGCACCATGCTCTCAGGTGAGTGTCACCTCAATCTCTCAGGTGTCCACTGTATTTATGCCTCAGCTTTGAACTCTTACCTCTCTGAGGACTAGAACCTGGACGAAAGATTAAGATATGTGGGCCTGTAATGCCACAACTGAGGCTCCTGACTGACAGTATTTGGCATCCAGCTCAGCCCTTCTCCACACTGCTTGAGCCACAAGGCACTAGGCTGTGGCATCTTGACCACGTTTTTAAAGTTTCTAGCTCCTTTAGAAAAACAGGGATTGATTAGTAAACCATCAGATGAAATCCATAGCTGCGGATTTCATCTGAGGACTGGCATTTTGTCCGACCCCTGGCCTGCCTCAAGCCCTTGTGTTTTTCCAATCAGGAGTTATATAATATATAACAAGCAGTAAAACAGCAGCTGGAAATGCTCTCTGTCAGAGGCTAAGGGTGTGGTGTCTACCTCTGCCACACAGGAGTGTGTGTCCCACATCAAGTCCATGTCTAATGGTCTTCCCAGAACCCATTTCCAGAATACTGATGGCAAGAAAATGATCTTCAGGCAGACTGAGAATGTCTTTTCAATCCAGTAAAGTCATGAGCTGCTTCCAGAGGGCCAAGCTCCCTCCCCAGGGCAGGGTCCTGGTCTGCTTTCATCCCCCCGAGACAAAGCACCCACAAAGCAGCTAGCTCGATCCCTTTCCAGTCCAAACGCCACTGACTTCTTTAACTCACTAACCTTAACTTCCCTGGCCGAGCAATTATAAAAGTCCTAAAATGCAGTGCTTCCATTTCTTCCCCTTTCTTCTTTAAAGATTTATGAATTTGAAAGGCAGAAGCAACAGAGAGAGAGGGGAGAGAGAGGGGAGAGAAAGAGAATGAATTTCCCTAACTTGGGTTCAAACACTGGAAGAGCCAATATAGGTCAGGTGAAAACTAGGGGCCAGGAGCTCCTTCGAGTCTCAAAGGAGCTGGGAGAGTCCTAGAAAAGCCACCTGGTACTTTAGGAGGGCTCTCATCCATACCAGAGCAACACTGGAAGCAGCAAAACCCTATTTTTATTTGAGATGCTAGGCAGCGTACATTCCACGTCAGACCACGGAGCCTGCAATTTTCTCCATGGTTGGGGTCCTGAGTTCAATAGTCCAGTTGCGGGAATTCCCAAACTTCCTGTGAGGTGATCTCAGACCTGATCCTTGTGTGTGTATGCCAATACAGGATCCAACACAGTCTGTCACCCAAATCGGCCTTCACGCACACTGTTAGTTGCAATTGCTGGGTTAGTTGTCTCCAGCCCTGCCAGCAAAGTAATGGGTGTTGCAGCCTAGCCTGATCCTGCCCACTGCACACTTGGCTCCCATGCAAACCGGTAGGAGTTGTAGCCGAGTCCGAGCAATCCGCAATAACCCCCACCAGTCCTGTACCCTGCTCTGGTTCCCGTGCTTGCCAGTATGTACAGCAGACTGCTTCAGTCTGCTCCACATCCCAGTTAGCTCTCATACATGTCAATGGGCATTGAAGCCTAGTTTAACCCAACCAGCCCCCTATCTAGCCCACACATGTGCCGGCAGGTGCCACTCTCTGTCTGGCCACGCCTATCCCAGTCCCGATTCTCATGCTCACCAGTCAGAGTGGTAACCCAAGAGGGAGGTGCCCACTGTCTCCTAATGGGATATCCCACTCCTGGATCTTGCACTCTCCAGGTGGTACTGCCGTTTAGCTCTATGGAGTTTCCTACGCCCACCCCTGTGCCAGCATCTGCTAGCTGATGCTGTAGCACAATCCAACCAACCCTTACCCACTCTGGCTTATGCATATACCAGTAGGTACAATCCACCCAACCTGGCTTGTCTCCAATCCAGTTTACATGCAGGCCAACAGGTGTAGTAGCCCTGCCTGGCCTGGTCTTCCCCCAATCCCAGCTCTCACACTCACCAGTGGGAATAGAGGCCCAGCAGGGGAGCTCCCTGCAGCTCCCTACCAGGTTCGCCTGCTCTCCCCTGGGTCTCATGTGTGCTGGTTGGGTGCTATAGCCCAGTCTGGCATGGTCTACTTCACCTCAGCATTTGCCGATAGGTACTGTAGCCTGGCAAACCTAGTCTGCCCCCAGTTGCAGCTCACGCTGGTGGGGACTACAGCCTAATGTGAACTGGCTGGTAGTTCAAGTCCCAGTGACTCCACTTCTAATCCAACCACCTGCTTATGGCCTGGGAAAGCAGCAGAGGAGGGCCCAAGTCCTTGGTCTCTGCACCCACATAGTAGACCCAGCAGAAATTTCTGGCTCCTGACTTCAGACCTATCCAGTACAGGCCATTGTGGCCATTTGAATCAGCAAATGGAAGATTTCTCTTTCTCTCCTTCTCTCTGTAATTCTTTCACATAAAAATAAAGCTTTAAGAAAAAAAATGTGAACTGGCTGGTATTTCAGCCTGACCTGGCATGACCCGCACACTATTCTAGCTCTCAGATTTGCCAGTGGGCGATATGAACTAGCCCAGCCTGGCTCGCCTCAGACCTGAGCCAAAGGTAAGCCCGTGGGTACCGTAACCTGACCTAATCTGGACTGCTCCCTTTCTTGGTTCTTGCACTCACCTGCAGGGACTGTGTCCAGACAGAGGAGTTACCCAGAACCTCTCCCAATGCCAGATCTCGCACATACTGGTGGGTCCATGGGACAGCCCTACTTAGTCCACCTCCTGTCCTAACAACAACAGTAGCCTTTCCTAACTGGCCTTCACCCATTTTGGTTCTTACTGTTGGGTGCTACAGCCCAGCCAAGCTAGTCCACACCCAGACACAGCTCATACATGGCTCAGCAGGGACAGACTCCGTCTAGCCTGTCCTACACCTACCCTGGTTCTCATGAGCACCAATGGTTGCTGGAGTCTAGCCCAGTCTGGCATATCCCAGACCCAATCCACACTTGTGCCAAGGGACACAGCATCCATATCCAGATCACAACACAGTCCCCGCTCTGGCCCCGCACTCACCAGGGGACCCACAAACCAGCCAGGGCATCCCCATTGCTCCCTACCAGGCCTGATCTCAACCACAGATCTCGTGCATGCCAGTGGTTGCTCTGACCTAGCTTGACATAGTCCCTCCCCAATCATGGCCTTTGCCTTCGGATGCTGCAGCCTAATCTAGCCAAGCCAATCCCCAGTCCTAACTCTTGCTGGTGGGTGCTGGAACTGCTCAGTCTGCTCTCATCCCTGGCTCATGCAAACCAGTATGTAAACTAGGTCAGCCTAGCCCAGCATGACCTGCACTCCATCCTGGTTTCTGCACTTGCCAGCGGGCTTTGGTCTACTAAGCCCCACCCAGTCCGCCCCCTTCCAAAATCAACTTACATACTTGCTGACAGATGGAGCTACTCTGCCCAGCCTGCCCAACATCTGGGCCTGGATCACATGCTCATCAGAGGGAGCTATGACCCACTAGGAAAGTTTCACACATTCTCCTGCTTGGGCCACTCCCAGACTCAGATCTCATGTATGCCAAGGGTGCGTGGCCCTTACCCAGCATGACCTGCCCCATCCATCCCGGCCTTTGTATGAGCTGGTGTGGCCTGTCCCGCCCCATACTCTGTTTTAGGGTACTCATGTGGGTGCTGCAGCTTGGACCTGCCCTGCTTGTTCCCAACCCCAGTATCAATCAGCATCAGTGAGTTCCATGGTCACACCTAGCTCAACACATCACCATTCCAACTCTCAAGCTAACCAGTTGGCCTTGCATTTCCATAGGGTTGGGCTCATATATCCCCCACAGAATCCAACCCCGGACCTCGTTCTCTTGTGTGCTGGTTGGTGTCATGGCCCAGTCTAATGTGACCCATCCCCTGATCTGACACTCACTGTCAGGTACTGAGATCTAGCCCTGTCAGACAGGCCCCCAGCCATAGCTTGCGTGTGGTGGTCAGCCATGTTCCATGCTAACAAGCCTAACCCAGGACTCCCAAGGGGGCTGATGCATAAGTCTTACCCATACATATGTTCCGGTCTCTCCCCTCCAAAACACCAGGTCTCAATCCTCTAACTTACCTGCAAGTACAGTGGCCTTACCATTCATTCTTCACCTACATGTACAAGTACACATCCTTGGATGTCTCCAGGCAGCAATTCCATACCCTCAAGACCCTAGAACTCACCACCAGGCAGCCAGCAGGAAAAGCCTGGCACTGATTGGCGCTCTAGCCGCCCACAAGTCCAGGACCCTCCCTCCACCTAGCAGTGGTGGATGGGGTGCTATGATCCTCAGCAGGAGTTCTGGGGATCCACACACCCATGCTGCTGCTCAGACTTACCTGGACTACACCCACCAACATGGCGGCGATGGGCAGAGCCATGGTCATGAGCATGCCCAGAGCCGTCCGAGATCTGTCCCCAGCATGGTTGTTGTGGACAGAGGAAATTCTCAGACCTCGGGCTTTGACAAGTCCAGGACACCTGACACAGCACCCCCGCCCCCAGCAGCAGATGGGAAGCCGGGATCCCAGCAGAAGTCTGGCCTGGCACGGGTTCCCCCAGCCACAGCTGCATAGCTGGGGGATCCAGACACTCGTGCTGCTGCTCAGACTTATCTAGACTCCACACCTGTCCTGATTCTTTATGTGGGTTACACACACTTTTTCAATCTGTTGTCAACACTTCCTCTTAGAATATTCTCCAACTGCCTTTGTCAGCCAGAGGATAAGCAACCTGAGCTGGGTCACACAGCAAGATGGGGAAAATGTCGAGTTGTAGAATGGGTCATGTACCTTCCACCAGACCTCACTGCTTCTCCAACCTCAGTCCCTGAAGCTGCTGCTCAGGAACAAAGCTGGACACCACTGTCCCCTTCCTCTTCAGTTTCACGACATTCTGACCTTCACTCACTGCACTGAGAGCAACCACTGGGTCATCACCACCAGACAAATAATGTCCAGCAGTGATGTCAATGGGCATCACTGTAATCCCAATTTTTCACAACCTGTAATCAACCAAAACGGATGCTTGGTTGGTTGCTTGGAGGTGGAGACCTGGTAGACCTCTGGGGACAAGGCAGAAGAATGGCCATCCCCTCCATCCCAAAGGGACAAAAAGGATGCGGCTTCCCACCTACCACGTCTTCCACATAAGGACTCCAGCAGCCAGCCAGCAGCTGCCTGCTTGTCTGCAGCACAGCAAACTTGACACAACAGGGACCTCTCCCAGACACCCGGAAAAACAGAGGCCGGTGCACAAGTGTCCACTTAGGGGCAGGCTGAAATGTAGCTGGCAGTCACAGCATTAATGCCTTTCACACACCCTCCACCTCCATGCCAGGAATAGAGCACTACTCCAGACACAACAGCAAGATCTAAGTTTGTAGTATTTTGCTCCAAATGACTGAGACAGATGTTTCCTAACTTTGCTCTCCTAATGTTTTTTCATGTGCTGTTAAGGAGAGGTGATTAATATTCATGTGGGGAGATCTTACTTGAACTTCACAAAGTTGACAGTCTGGCAAAGTGAACAGACGTAAAGGCAGGGCAGCCAGGGAAGTTCTTCTAACAACTGACGGTCTCCCAAGGATACATAACGGTCGCAAAATGCCACCAATTGTGGTCTGGCTGACAGGCATCCTGGTAGCTGCCCAACTGCCCGCTCTCCCTTGGACTTGCCTCTCAGCTTCTGCATACACTGTGCCCGTAACTGCTGGGAAGCTGTCTTTCCTGATTGACTTCCAGGATCTTCAAGAGGTTCTGCCTCAGTGTTCCCCAAGCTGTCTCCAAGAGACCTGCTTCACCAAGTGATCCACAACTCTGGTCACCACTGTCAACAGTCCTGCCCGGTCTCCCTACTTCTCATCCTCTGAACCCCTGCATAGTACAAGTGAGACAGGGTAAATCCCTAAGAGGTAGGGAAATATCATTAAGGGTAATGAATGAACAAAAATGTATATAACATAAAAAAAAATTTTTTTAAGTAGCAAGAACATAAGTGCCTTACCACAAAACAGATTTGGGTTTATTCTTTCAGACTTGTTAAAGAAAAATAGTTTTTTTGAACTCGCTAGCTGGCTGGAGAGCACAGAATTTATACTCTTGGGATTGAAGACCTCTCAGACCATGGGACCAATATCCGCCTGATGCAGGAAACAGGTGCCTCGGGGCTGCTGTCCTCTGCAGGAGGACCTTGGAGGGCTGGCGCCCCCACATGCGGTACACTGACAGTGAGCCTCTGCTCTTCCCACTTGCTTCCACTTGTCCTCTCCCAGCTGGGGCTTCAGACCCAAAGCTGGGCCAGTTCATTCTCAGCAAAGTGGAAGGCAGGAGCGCGCAAAAAAGAGGAGCTTCTGAACCTCTCTAGAAAAGTCTATGGCATCCATGGAGGGGGGCATCAGACTCTGGACTCCGAGGTTGTCTAAGCCAGTTTGGGCCAGGCAGCAGACGTGCAACACACTGTTCAGCAGGTCTTTCACCAACACAGACCCTGTGTCTGCCACATATCATCACTTCCAAGGGCTCCAATGTCTTCCTCTGAGAGTCCCCATCAGGTGGCAGACAGAGCAGCACAGGCCAGCGCCACCTAACAAGCTAATTAACTCAACTGGTATTCTTGCTCAAGTCATAAAGCAAGGCTGTACACAATCTCAGGATGTACGTCACGGTGCTAAGAATGGCTCTCTTGCTAATGCAGTAATGACACTGCGGGGAGGAACAACCAAAACACTCAGAAGCTGCAAAGACCTTTGTTTCCTCCTGCATGGAAAATTAAAACTGTGGCACGTTGGAACTCCAGTGCCGGCCCAGAACTCTGATGGAGCCTGCGGAACAGTATCCTAAGGCCCAGTGGCCCCTTCCACCCTAGATGTTGGCCCAGTTCACAGGCCAGCCTGGCCCCATCTACACTCCAGCCCCTTCCTGATGCTCCAACCAGACTGGAAGAACAGAACAAGGTGTCGGATCATCTGGGATCCCTCGGTCCACCAAGGCGACTTCTCCCAGCACTGCCTTCCCATGTATCCCTGCCTCCCTCACTTCCCCTGCCCCACCCCAACCCACAAGGGAAAGAAAACAACAGAAGCCACTGCAGTCACCAAGACTCTGACCTTTAAATGTTTAACCAGGGATCTATTTTTTAAGGGCCAGATAAAAAGGCAGGTGATTAACTTTCAACATGAGTCACAATATCCCGCAGTGAAATACTTCAATTAAGTCTTTAACGGCCTCAGGTTTGCTGGAGACTGTCAATGACAGCAGCCTCCCTGGCTCAGCTGTGGTCTCAGGAATGAAGCAGGAGAGGTCAGAGGGTGAAGTGACCTGGGGGCTGGGGGAGGAACAGGTGGTCTCTCCATCCCACAGGGGCAAGACGCCCACCTTGCAGACTATCCTGTCACCTTTCCTAGAAATCCTTTGGGAGCCATAAAACATCCTCCAGTGGGCTCTGGGCTTCTGCAGAGGCAGATTCCTATTAGGCTTGGTTCTGTCTCTCTTGGGTAGTGTTACCATGAGCTGGTCTTTCTGTCAAGAGGTTCCACCCTGGCAAAGGGATAAAGGAATTGCGACGTGTGTGTAGGCTTGCACGTGTGCACACACATATGGATACACAAAGCCCTAAAAAAGAAAGCGGGGCAAGATTATGGCCTAGCAGCTGAAACACTTATTGCAATGCTTGGAGTTCTGGTGCTACAAATAGTTTTCTCAATCTCTCTCTAATAAATAAATAATCTTTTTTTAAAGTGATCCTACCTCTTGCCATAACATAGATAAGCCTGGGGGGCATGATGCTAACAGACATAGTTCACATGTAGAAACAAACTACTACATGGCCTCACTCATACATGGGGAATTTAAAAATTGGGGGAAAAAAATAAAAACCCAACCACATAGCAGTGGTTCTGATATACAAGCTAAAGATACAAAGCTGCAAGATACTAGGATGACTCAGCCTCAGCGGTCTTCATACACAACGCGAGGACACACTGACAGTGCTGTTGGACTCTACTCAGCACCTTTACTATGAGAGCAGATTTTAGATATCCCTGTTACTTAAAACTATTCTCCCTCCTACAAAAAAATACCATTTGAGACCATGGATATGCTGAACTACAGTAACCATTTCACTGGGTAGCTCAAAATTTGCACTGTTTACCTCAAACTCCTACAATACTATGAATTTCAAAAGTTCAAGGCCCAGAAAATAAGTTTGGGAGGCTAAGGACAAGCCCAGGACTGTGTGAGCAGACACCTCCTATGTCCTCCTCAGTCTCTCCAGGAAGACAGGAGGAAGCATCCAAGAGCCACCTAATCCCAAGAACCACTGTCCCTTCACTGACTCCAATAATCAAACACTCCTCAACCACCCTGACGGTGTGATGCCCGATCAACAATGTCTGATGTCACCTGCATTCACTGTCACTGAACTTCCACAAAAGTTAATCCTTTTCAAAGACGAGCTGTGGCTAATCAGATGTATCTGTTAAGCCTGCCAGACCTTCCCAGACAACTTCTATTAAGGTTGATCACCTGCCTGAGCAGCAATGGAGACTTCAACCCCTGTACGCAACTGGACTCAGCTGTGTCACTGTCACGTTTTCCTTCTTTCAAACATAATAAAACTGGCAGCCAAAACAATGGTGCCCTGACCATCCCCTGAAACAATTCATCTGCACAGCGGACACTTGCTGAATGTATAAAATTAACCATGTACTTTAAGCATCTGGCTTAAATAAAACAACGACCACAAAAAGTCTCTACAAGTCCTTTTTAAAAATTAGCTGCCATCTTGCCCTTCCCTATGAAGAAAAGAAAATGGGTCCAGTCTTTGTGTTAGTTCATCAGAGCTCTCACGCATCACTACCAGAGAGCATGGACCGACCTGTACAGGACAAAGAATGCAAGAGACACCGTTCCCAATGACTGAACCCTAGAGTGGATGAGAAAGGGACACATACACACAACACACACAATCTAGTTTGCACAGTGAAAGAGTTCTAACACCAGTGACACATGTTAGGATGCCAGGGTAGTACCATCTTTCCTAACAGGGAAGAGAGGTTTTCCCCAGATTTCCTGACCCAGGCTGTGAAAGCAGACACGATGGGAGGAAGCACCAGATATTCTAACAAGCCAAAGTGAACTAGACACATGATAGGGAAGACAGGAAGGGCGGGACGGGTACGGGAGGTGCAGAGAGAGCAGTTATCCAGTGTGACATCATCAGGACGATGACAGAGGCAGAGCTAGCAATCCACTGTATGTCAGACACTAAGAGCCCAGGTAAGCTCTACCTGCGAGTCCCACAAATAGATACGGAAACCAGAGGAAGGCAGTTTGGCTCAACTGAGTCTTAAGGGCAAAAGGGGCAGCCAAATGTGCCAGCCACACTGATGGTACTGAAGTAAATGTCTGTTCAGATGACCCTCTGAACAGATGAATGGAGAGCAACCTGCAAATGGCTGGAAACTGAAGCCTGAAGCTCGCTCAAAGAGGTGGCTATGCCCAGAGCGAGGCAGTGTGGGCAGGGCAATGACGAGGGCTGCACACCAAGCTGTTTGCTCCACTCCATGTTAAGATGGCAGATGTCTGGCAGACGCCTAGAAATTTCCTGACATTCATTGTGCTTGCTTCACAAACACTGTAGACAACATGCCCACATTTCCTCAGCTACAGGCCTCGGCAGACAGCTGTAACAGTAGCACTTGGCCCCGGATCTGTCTGGATCTGGGTGTATATAGATTTGAGATTAAAAAATGCAAATCTTGTCTTTTCAGGCAAATGATTTTCTAGGCAGGGCTCTGGGCTGGGGAGCCAGAAAGGAGAGTGAATGAGCAGGCATTGTAGAAATGCTTGTCACCTTTGTCTGTCAGGGACAGACTTGTGTCCTGGCATTATCTCTCACTAGTTTATGACTCAAGAGGGGATGCTTCTGATCATTGGGAGCTGCAAGGGGCTCCTCTGTAAAGTTCAAATCACTCCCGGATTTCTAGGAGTCTAGAAGGGAACATCTAAAAGGAAATTATAGGAGAACACATGGTAGAACAATACAGCACTCTGCAAAAGTGAGGGTTCCTTGGCAGGTAGCTGAGTCTTTCTAATGTATGCACGGAACCTATGGAAATAACCCTGGCTCATTCCTGGGGACCCAGTTCGAGTCCCGAGGAACAAGCAGGGATGAGCAGGGAAGGATCACACAAGCTGACACTGCAGACAGACCAGCACTTTCACTTCTCTTAGCAGAGCTCAGCTGGGGCAGACCATGTGCTGGCGAGGCAACCTGAGCTGCAGGAGCAGTCCAGTCTGGCCCTGGCTTTGGGAGAGAAGGCTGGGGATGGCAGCCCCGACTCAGCGACTATGGCTTTGAAAGAGGCCTCCATACTCCAGCTGCAAGTATGGCTTCGCTGCATTCTTTAAACACATCTACTTCCCTTTATTTCCTCAGCAAAACAGGAAGGCTACATGCACATTCATTTTCACGAGCAAACCCGCATCCATGGAAGTGCTTCCAACTAAGAAATCCCACCATGGGGATTCTCTCTGAGTCATGGCCCCATGACCTCCCTGTCTCACTTTCCAGATGGCCCCAGAGGTGGTGACTTTAGCCCAAGTGTAATGAGCACTTATCGTATGCAGCAGGGAACTGCAAAGAGCAATAAAGACAGAAAGGAAGAGGCTGCAATTCAAACCCAACCAAGGGGGACTCCACGCTCAGGTGCTTCTACCACAGCACCATGTTGAAAAGGATGGTGATGAAATGGTAGTAAATGAAGGGAAAACCACCGAGATTCTGAAGGGCTGTGAGCCAGGGAATTGCAAGCATGTGAAAGCATTAGGAGTAGAAATATTTCTCAAGATATAGAGCTACTCTACTATCTCATCAATTCTTCTCTTGGGAATATTCTCCGGTTCAGTCCATTGACAGATCCTCTGTCAGTATACTGGAGCTAAAAACAATCCTGAAATCAACGCAGCCACAGTGGAGCAGACCCTGAAAAGCATGAAACCTTCTATCCAGCAGCTCTCAGCCACAGAGCTCTGTGGCAGAGTGGAGTGAGAACCCAGAGGACTCCATTGAACCAAACACCTTGTTGAAAGCAGGCAATGAAGGCGTCAAGACTCAGTGAGGCCAGCCCAGATGGTCATCTGCTACTTCGGTCTGGGACCTCTGGCCCTGGGTTTTTGCCTCTGGGCATCACCCTAGTCCTGCTGCAGCAGACAGGAGGGGAAGGCCGGATGTCATCTCCAGGGTGATGGTTAGAGACTGACACGTGCTGATTCAGCACTAAGAAGTGGATCCCCAGGCAGCTTCAGGCATGGCAGGCATGGCTGATGACTCGGCACTCTGTTCTCAGGTCCTGTCCAGCCTGTACTCACCAACACTGCTCCATTGCTACAGTCCTGTGCACACTCCTATTTATCAAGAAACAGCTGTGTGGCCCATGCCAAAGTATGCCCCAGAAAATCTCCCTGGGACTCGAAAGAATGCCCCCAGTTTCTCCAAAGAGAAGGTGATAGGCTGGAGTTGTGGCATAGCAGGTAAAGCTGCAGCCTGTGAAGCTGGCATGCTATACAGGTGCTGGTTCAAGTTCCAGCTGCTCCACTGCTGGTCTCCCTGCTGATGTGCCTGGGAAAGCAGTGGGACACGGCCTATGTGCTTGGATTCCTGCACCCATGGATGATGCTCCCGATCCATGGATGATCCACGGAAGCATGGATGATGCTTCCCGTGGTCTATCCCTGGGCACTGTTGCCATTTAGGGGGTAAACCAGCAGATGGAAGATCTCTGTGTGGGTGTGTCTCTCCATTTATAACTGCCTTTCAAATAAATCAGTACATCTTTTAAAAGAGAGAGAGAGAGAGAGAGAGGCCATGCTTATGGTTAACTAGCACCTCTGGCCTCCGACCCAGAGTCTCCATGGCCCTCTGAGGACTTGGATCCAGGCTAAACTGGTTCAATTGCTGTGACAACAGATGCAATTGTTACAGAGCTGGCATTCCAAGGATGAGGACTGGCAAGATACTGCGGCATGAACACTACAGTAGCATACTCAGGCTGGGCACCACTGCCTGCATTAAGTGCTTGACATTCACTTTCCCCACAAGCCTGCCAGCCAGGCATCTGTACTTCTAAAGGTGGAGACTGGGGCTCACCAAGGTTAAGCCACAGATCCAAGATCACAAAAGGAAAACGTATTTGGGGCCAAAATTCAAACTGGGACTCTCTGATCCCACATCTCTTATTCTCAACTCTTCCTCCATAATAGAGTTATGGCCAAGCAAGAAGAGGTAGCAAGAGACCAGGATAGAACAGATCACCAAGAGGGATGGGCTCAGAAACTGGGCAGCCTTGGGACCCAGGGAGAGGGGTGTCCCTAGGGACTGTCCAGTGGGAGCAATACGAGGAGAGGGGGCTCAGGAAGGAGGGTGAAAGGTCTCAGAGGCCAGCTTGAGGGCCTCAATTTCCCTAAGGGGAACTCAGGAAAGGGGCACAAGGAAGCAGCATGAGCTGGGCTTTAGAAAGAAACTAATGGTATTGTGACTTCCTCCAAGGATTTCCTGCAGATAGAAAAGTCACCACAATGCAAAAAAGCACAGAACAAGTCTCTATTGGGACCGGAAGTTACAGGCTTGCCTGGGAAGGGCCCTTCCTGTCCCAAGCTGCAAGCCTCAGCACCCAGGTCTTCTCACTCCCAACTTGGGTTCCCCAGGAAGATGCACGGATCAGCTGTTCTAACGAAGCCACTGCTGCAGGGTGTTAAGTCCAATGACACAACCCAGCAGGAGGCATCGCCAGCCTGGGGCTGGCCCTCACTGGCAAGAAAGCTCCTCTCTTGCTTCTCAAAGCCCACCTGGAGAACCCAGTGCCCCACATCTGTCCTGAAGATGTCACGACTGGTGCTCTGGGAAATGGTAGGAAGACAATAGCTGAGTCTGGCAATCAGAGCTAGATCCCCTTTCAAGGCCATGGTCCTGTAGGATGAGGCTAGTGGGAACGCCAAAGTCAACAGTGCCAGCCCCAAAGGGGGACTTTCCAGTCAGTGTCAGCCCATTTCCAGTTGGGAGGCCACCAGCAGTCAGATTGCAAGAAGTCTGTAAAGTGGGCCCGGCGGCGTGGCCTAGCGGCTAAAGTCCTCGCCTTGAAAGCCCCGGGATCCCATATGGGTGCCGGTTCTAATCCAGGCAGTTCCACTTCCCATCCAGCTCCCTGCTTGTGGCCTGGGAAAGCAGTCGAGGACGGCCCAATGCATTGGGACCCTGCACCCGCATGGGAGACCCAGAAGAGGTTCCTGGTTCCCGGCATCGGATTGGCACGCATCAGCCCGATGCGGCTCACTTGGGGAGTGAAACATCAGATGGAAGATCTTCCTCTCTGTCTCTCCTCCTCTGTGTATATCTGGCTGTAATAAAAAAAAAATGAATAAATCTTTAAAAAAAAAAAAGAAGTCTGTAAAGTGAGCCCTCTTCATCCTCACAACCACACTTGAAGGCCCTTCTCTGGCAACTACCTCCCTGCCCCTTTGTAAAGACAAGCAAGCTGGGCCCAGCATGGTGGCCTTGCGGCTAAAGTCTTCGCCTTCAACGCACCGGGATCCCATATGGGTGCTGGTTCTAATCCCGGTTGCCCCGTTTCCCATCCAGCCACCCACTTGTGGCCTGGGAAAGCAGTCAAGGATGGCCCAAAGCCTTGGGATCCTGCATCCGTGTGGGAGACCTGGAAGAAGTTTCTGGCTCCAAGCTTTGGATTGGCACAGCTCCGGCCATTGCAGTCACTTGGAGAGTGAATCATCGGACAGAAGAATATTTCTCTCTGTCTCTCCTCCTCTCTGTATATATATGACTTTCCAATAAAAATAAATAAAATCTTTAAAAAAAAAAAAAGGACGGGCAAGCTGAGCAACGGGAAATTTGCCTTAAGTGGGCATCCCTAGGATTCATGTCAAGCAGTGTCTCCTCTGCATTCTGTCCTGTTCGCACAGCACATTCTGCAAGCAGCACACGTAGATTTTACAGAGCCCTGAACTGTCTAAGTAGTGCCCCTTTGCCTGTGGTTTTCCCTCTAAAGCTTCAGTTACCTGCAGTCAACCACAGTGCAAAATCACCACCATGGCGCCACGAGGAATTAAGACATTCCAAGACACAGGGAAAGCAGAGACAGCGGGAGAAAGCGAGCAAGCATATTCTCCTAACCTTTACTACACTCTATTGATACAACCAAATGTATTTTACCATCAGTTACTGTTTTGATCTCTCATTGTGCCCAACTTATAAGTTAACCTGAAGATGACATCATAATTTGCACATGAAAGTCCATCTTGGGCATGAAGTCACAGTATACAAACAGTTCTGAACTCTGCAGTTGCAGGCATCTACCGGAAGGCCTACAGATAAAAGGGGTGGGGGCTGCTGGGCTTTATCCACCAGCAGCAGCCACAGGGTAGGAGGGAAAAGAGCCACACTCAGGTACAGAGTCACCACCACGTGTTGAAGTTTTGGCCTGCAACAGACTGCACACAGCAGTGGTGCCATACAGTACTTTGCCTAGTGAGACTGCAGCCATCTTCGTTTGTCTTAAATGTACTGTGACACCCAGCAAAGCAATTCCCGTTAGGTTTCGGTGATGAGTGTTGGGGAATTCACTCAGCGCTAATTCATTTCATTTTTTCATCATTCTGGTGAGTAGGTGCTATTTCCATTCCCACTGTACAGGTGAGGAAGCTGAGGCTCCAGGAGGTAGAGTTGCTTCAGGTTACACAGCTAAGCAATTCTAGGGCTGGGTGACTAACTCAAGATGCACCTGACTCTGAAGGCATCCACCAAGGTCACAATCCACGAAGCGCTACAGCTGCATTGTGTGAGCCACCTTTCTCCAAAAAAGCCCCAAACAGACCCCAAGCTCAAGTGCCTACATCCGCCTTACTAACACTGCTCTGATATTGTGGGCCCCTGTCCTGGGGGAGGGGTGCTGGGCAAGCACTGCTTCTGTCCCTGCACACAGAGGCCCACAGCCCTGACCTCAGCTCGCCTGAGAGAAGGCCTCTTCTGCCACACAGGACCAGGCCACTCCTGCATCTGGGAAGAAGGAGAGGTCTGCAGAAACGAGTCATCTCTCTAAATGAACTTCATCATTTTAAATGCAATCTCAGACAAACACGTTACACTCAGTTGCCTTCAACAGTGCCAACAGCCCAGTGACTGTTGACACAGCCTGCAGTGAGCGGGGTCGGCAAGGACAGATGCGGGACGAAGGCCAAGCTGCTTACATCAGCCCCAGCTTGCTCTGTCCTGCCCCAGGCTTCCTGGAAACCCAGCCTCTTCTCCACAGAATAGTGTTCCTCTCTGAAAGCGGCCTC
Organism: Ochotona princeps; assembly: GCF_030435755.1. Taxonomy (NCBI): domain Eukaryota; kingdom Metazoa; phylum Chordata; class Mammalia; order Lagomorpha; family Ochotonidae; genus Ochotona; species Ochotona princeps. Next base: position 13,611,616 of record NC_080840.1, on the reverse strand, counting down.
AAGCTTCCCTGTCAAAAGCATGCACTAAGCATCCCAGGAATGATGATCACTCTTTATAACCTCCAGTAACTGTCACCCTTAGAAGTGACCTATTTACCAGTGAGGAGGTAGAACCCAAGGGCCCCACCCTGATGCCACTTGATATGGCTAAAGAGGTGTCATGACCAAAGTCACTAGCAGATAAATGCACCATGGCTACACACGTGACCATCACTCAATGCGGATAAAGGTGATGTAGGGTCGGAGCAGCAGCAGAGAGGAAGGGTCATGTGGAAACACAGGAAGTGTCTCATGGACAAAGCACTCACATGGGACACCTTGGTGCTGACAGCAGTTCTAAAGAGACAAGAAATGACTGGCCCTGGTTTGCAAGCAGTGACAGATTCACAGGAAGGCATCTCCCATCAGATGGTACAAACACGTGACAGCAGGGCCCAGGGACCAAGAGCTAGGAACATCTACAGACCTTGCTACACCCCGACCTGCATTTTCCCCCTGTCCTGGCCACTTTCTGGCATTTCAGAGTTTGAGAAGCTCCGGCCTAGGGCTCAGGCTTTAGAATCAGAAAAACCTTGGAGTTGGGCCTCAGCCACACAACCCACTGGTTACCTAACTTGTAGCAAGTCATGTAGCTCCAGCCTGCCACAACTGCTGGATCTATAAAGCAGTCCCCACAACAAGGTGGCTGAAGGAAGTAAACCAACGAATGCACACAAGGCGCCCATGATAAAAATCTCATTCTCTCTCTGTCCCTCCTTCACTCTTACTCTGTCACACACACATAGCAGTTGGCTGTGCTACCAGCACTAAAAGCTTGAGCCAAAATTGCCAAATTCTGTCTCTCACTATGTTATGTCATTCTGGAAACCTTGGGCTCTGGTGTTCCAGAAACTGCTAGGTATGTTGTAATACTCTGCCGCCTACCAGTGTGTTCTTAAACACATATTCTCACACCACACCTTTGCTGAAATAAAGCTACCAACCACACTTGGAGCCAAAAATACACTGTGCTAAAGGGGGGGGATAACGACTAAAGGTGACATGGGCATTTCAGAGTCACGCGCTCACACACACACACACACACACATATTAAATGCAAGGAACAAATTGTGCAGAAAGCCAGGGGATGGGGACAGCTCGGGTCTTCAGGGCTCAGGTTCCAGGCAAACAGCCATGGCTGTGCTCAGCACAGATCAAAAGTCATTACCTTGACCCATGAATCTTGTCAATGACAGAAATGCCCTTTGTTCCAGAACTAGCAAACAAGGCAAGCTGATTTCCCAATGGAGGAGTTGAAGGGCAGACACACGTAAGAAGTAAAGTGACGGTTGCTGCACAGCCCACATCTGCCCTGCCCAGCGTGCCGATGCCCTCTCTTTCACCATGCTGTCATTCTGTGTGCCAGGCATGGCTAGTGGCCTCAGGTCCTGGTCAGCTCCCCACTCAGCCCAAGTTTGGCAAGTCCATCAAAGGCTGCCTTGAGCTCAGCCCACCCACCTCAGTCTCAAAACCACCACTCGGTTTCTTGTATTGTCATCACAGCTCTCCAGCCTGCTTCCCTCTGTCTCTCCACAGGCTAAGCCACTCTCGACACCACCTGTTAGCCAGTCTCCTACCACAGAGCCCATCCCACAGTGCCACAGGTGGCTCCATAGCCGATCAGGGCTTCCATGAAAGCCTGGCCACCGGGGGCCACCTTCTGCACAGCCACTGAGATACCAGACCTGAGGGCCATGCTGGTGGCCCTGGCTGTCCGGCCTGGGATCAACAGAGAGCAGATCACGTGGGGAGAACAGGTCAGGAGCAAGTCTTCCCATCCTGCCTTTGACTTACACAAAGGAAGTTAAAAGTTGGATGGATTTGGTCACCAACTGGAGATTTCTTCAGCCAAGTTGCTGTTGTCAACATAGGCATAATTGCCCCAATAACCTAAAACCTTCTGGTAAGACATTCTGCAAGAGCAGTTAGTGACGTGTCTAAGTAACTGAACGGGAGCAGCCCCCTACGCCACAGCCAGTCAGACTCCTTTCCGCATGGTGTTGTTACACATTCGGGCTCAGACTCCCATCTCTAAAAGAAAAAATCAGCTCCACTCTCAGTAGGCAAAATGCACCACAACAAGTTTTGCTTAACAATCATCACTGGTTTTAATATTGCCTACACTGTCTCTTTAAAAAATATCTTTATTTATTTGTTATGAAAGTCACAGTTAAAGAAAATTCATTGGCTCACTCCCCAGATGGTCACTACATATAGGCCAAAGCCAGGAGCCAGAAGTTTCATCCAGGTCTTTACATGCAGGGGCCCAAACAGTTGGGCCATCGCTTTTCCCAAGCCTTTAGCAGGCAGAGTCTCATCAGATATGGAACAGTTAGTACAGAAACAGGTACCCATGAGATGCCAACATCACAGGCGGTGGTGTAACTTGCAATACCACAACACCAGCCCCTAATCCTACCTACATTTCTGAGGCCAGTTCTATAACAGGTTACCAGAGACTGCTCTGATGTTGTCAACGGAATCAGCCTCCACAGATAAGACAATTACTTCAAGTTGTGATCCAGACCCAAATTTATGTGTGCAAATATAAACAAATCCACACGGCAAACAGGCAAGGATCCTCTCTGGGGCGCTTCCTCAGACCAGAAAGATAAAACACAGACCAATCCTTCTGTAAGTGAGAAACACGAAAACAGCCCAGATCCCCTCTGTGCGCTCATGCTTCCTTTCCTTATCCTCTCAAACTGCAATGTATAAATATTTATGAAATATGGAGGTCTGGATTGTTCGCCAAGGACATTCTCTTCTCCCGGGGTTAACCCTGAGTGTCTGGTTCAAAGCCTGAAGCATCAAAGGTGTGCATAGGCCCACTTTATTTTCATCCAACATTATTATTTCTTTCCTCTCCCTTTGTTTCCACAATTAAACCTCACTTTGTGATAGGAAAAAAAAAAACAAGCGAAGACTAAGGAACAGCATATGCGAGAAAAAGGAACAACACAGGGAACTCAAATTCTCCTTAGAAAACCAACAGTTAGGGCGAGCAGTGGGCTAGCGAGGCTTTGGCTAGCTGCAGCCTTCCAGACAGTTCCATATCAGGTCTGAGACACTGTGGCTGTGGCCATCTCAGCTGTAAAAACAGGGCTCCTTTGCCACAAAGTTCTACTGCACATTTCTATGTGAACAGCAAAGCTCCAAGCTTGACATTCTGCTCTCAAGCAAGCTCCCACGCCTCCTCATCCTGACCAAAGTCCTTAGGACAGCCAGGCTGATCTCATCAGTGGTTTCAGGGCTTCTCACATTTGCCACCAAGTCACCTAAGGCTCAGGAGACGAGTTTAAGCATCTGTGTATTCTTCACAACATTGTTAGACCCGGTAGAGAGAAGGTGCTTGGTCGCTGCTGTTGCATGGATATCCTGAGCTCACGGTTTCTGACGCGACTGCCCTACTTCAGGATGGAAGACTTCAGGTCTCTGATCTCTCACTGTAGTAGGTGGCTATCTAGCTTGTTAAATACAATGAGAAAGATTACATTATGTCAGTAGCTCCATGTAGGTGGACAGGTGCACTGCAGGAAGGTCCCAGACACTCAGTTCCCTAAGGTTCAAGGATAAAATGGCAGAAAGACACATAGGCTTGGAGAACTAGTCCACATGTCCAGTAAGAGCACAAGTCCATGCCCTTGAGCCACAGGCACGGGTTCCTGCGACAGCCAATCCCTTTCTCTCCTTTGTAAACATGTTTGGAGAATTTTTGAGAACCAGAGAAACAAAATCACTGAGGGAGCTTATCTCCAAAGAGTTTCCTGAAGGTCAGAGAACATGACATGGTCATCACGACAGCTAGACACACGAAGCCCAACTGGCCAGGGAGGTATGGCCCAGAGCCTTGTGGTCCTGCCAAGGAAACACCCCCAGCTGTCCACTCAGACCCTTGGCAGGGCAAGGGTCAGAAATCTTCCCTTATGCTGACCAGGCAGCACCTGAGCTTTCTCAGCCTGGCCCATGGCTGCTGGGCGTTCTCTGCCCTGCTGTCACGTTGCAGGATGGCTTTGGATCCTCTGCAGAGCAACCGAGGGGCACCATGTGCTGCAGGTGGGCAGCCAGCAGCACCTCACTCTGCCCACCCCAGCATCTTTTGGGTCTGCCTGCCCTCATCTAAAATTCAAAAGTGCAGAGCTCTAAATGGAGAGGGGCCTTTCCTCTTCTCCTAGAGGCCTGGCCAAGGGAAGAACTGATGCTCAACCTTTGGCTATATGCTCCAGCTCACCTTAAAGGTTTCCTTACTCATCACAACAAACCAGGGATTGAAACATTTGCCTTCAGACACCAGAAGCCACAGCCCTGTTCACTATGGCCAGGAATCGCCAGGCCAAGATTATCACAACTGTGGTAACCACATTCACTCACGCTTTCCTAAATAAGTTAGCCTGAAACTTCAAGCAAAGAGTTCAGATTAAGATGGACAGATCTTTTGTAATATTTGCACATTTACATGTTCTACTTTACTATTTATGACTGAGACGTTCTTTAAGTTACACATACACAGTCTTCCATCTGCTGGTTCAACCCGCAAGAAGCTACAACAGCTGAGGTTGGGTCAGGCCAAAGCGAGGAGCTTGAAACTCCATCCAGGTCGTCCACAGAGTTGCAGGGACTTAAGTATTTGGGCCATCTTCCCTTGATTTTCTCAGGTGCATTAGCAAGGAACTGGATGGGAAGTGAAGCTTCCAGGACTCGAACCAGCACCCCTATGGGATGCCAGCATGTGAGGTGGAGGCTTAACTCACTAAGTCATGGCACTGTACTGAAGACAACCAGACTTAAAAATGGTTTTATTAATTCAATACTATGTGAAAGGGAGCCAGGGAACAGGGAGGGAGGTGGTAGCAGAAACCATATGTGTGCCAATCCCAAGCAAAGAACACGTGCAGAGGTTGGGAGGCAACTTGGAGAAGCCCTTTCTCCCCTGTAGGCAGCTGGGAGGTACAGTCCAGGGCTCAGATGGGAGTGTTACTTCGGTAACCTCACTATCAGCTCTTAGGAAGACTGAATGCTAAACTGAAATGCATATGGTAAGGGGATAGACTCCTTGACAAACCCTTGGCTGTGGTCTAGCTGCCTCTGCCTGCAGGAAACAAGTGGTCACTTCCATGTACATCCTGAAAGAGATGGACATTGGGCCTCAGATGTTTCACCAAATTCCAAGTTTTGGATGGGTCTCTCAAAATGCGGTTGATTTGACCCCAAAGGCTACAGGGCTGTTCATTCACACCTCTGTTTTGGAGGTCTACATGTGCTCAGTCCTTCAGGCCCTGTATGTTTTTGCTGAACCCAGGCAGCAAAGTTGCAATGCAAAACAGGAAAACACATGAGGCTAAACTTGCCCTCCAGGAATGTACCCCCTCAGAGAAGACTTACACACAGGCCCGGTAAATTAAAGAGGCTTGAGGTTTGGCAGTTTTGGGGAAACAGGTTAATTCTACCTGCGAGTAGGTCTTGTGGCCCAAACTTGAATGTACTCAAGAACCACCTGGGATATTTTCCTATGGGGTAAAGGGTGGTCTCTCCTTTCCCTTTTGCTGACGGTATTATCCTTAAAACCAGAGGATGTCACCATAAATCTAATAAAGATGGCAATCATAATTCCTTCACCTTACAATGGAGCTCCAAGAAAAGTTTAAACATGCCAAGTGCAAGGAGTTTAAAGTTAGGACCCTGCTCTCCATTGTGAAGTGTCCCTCTCTCTCCTCCCTTCACCTGGTGGAGACGCCAGATTTGGACAGCACACACTAGGGCCTGTGATTACACCCACCACAGCAAACTGGCCCCCACTCAGAATTCAGTAATGCTTCTGAGTGGGGCTTCAAAGGAAGCCAAATCATTCAAAAATAAACCTGGAACCAGAAGAGTCCCATCTGAAACAGGAAGGGGATCCCACTCAAACATTCCACTTCCAAATTTCCTTCCCGGGCGGAGATCCGAGCCCTTAGCTCCGCTGTCAGGAAACCACAGGATTTGTAATGGGACAAGCAGACACCTGCTCTCGCCACATACCCAGGGGCTCCCAGAGTACAAAACTAGGTCACAGTATTAATTACCACCACTCAAGCATGAAGCTGAAATACCACCAAGACACTTCCCCTTTAATAACCTAGAGTCTTTAGAGTAATGCCTATCACAGTACTTCCTGCCACTTGGCCAGCAGGGATACAAAAGACCCTGAGACCAAACAGGAAGCAGAAGAGGACACTTAATGACAAGCAATTATCACCATCATGTCACAAACAGCGAAAACTATTTAGGAAATTTACAAACACTCCCCCACGACGTCAAGAATTTTAATTAACAGGGGAGGCTAATTTAGATTCATGGAAATGCTGATCTGACAAGTTTTTAATACACATTTGAACAACCAAAGAAGCACCTCTATTTTTCAAAGGAATAAATAATAATAAGCTAGGTGGAAAAGGTGTTGGCAAGCTGAAGGCCTAGAACCTGCTTTCATGGCGACGTGAAATTACACAGCAGAACGTAAACAGGCTCCTTGAAAGTGCTGTGAGGACGTCTTCTATTAAGCATCCTCTAATAAAAAGTATTTTCCTGCTACCTTACTGTCAGGTATTATGTAGTATCAGAGCTGCTATCATCAAAACGTTCATCAATGTGGGATCTGGAAAGCCAACACACTAAGATTCTTGCTGACTCTCCTGCCCTCCTAACTAACAACCCTAACAATGACGCACCTACCCGGTCATGCTCAAAACCGACCAATAAAACGTGTCCTCGGCAGGTGGCCGAGCATCTATCTACTTACTCCCTGAGAGTGGCTCTCACACGGGAAGGACCGAGTCCAGCAGCTATGCTTGATTCCCTTTGTATGTATGGGGAAGCTGAGCTCCAGCCTTCCCCGGATCTCAGAGCTGGTACATGGGTCAAGCCAAGACAGGGGCCTTGCTGTCAGCACTCCCACCTGCTGTTCCTACCCGCTCCCCTCCATTTTGAGCCAAGCCCCAGAGGCAAGGCTGAGACACGCAGTGATTCCTGATGTGATGGTGGTTTGGTTATTTTAGGAAACCAGAGCCGGAAAGGACTCCAAAATGACATACACACCCCTTCAACAATTTACTCCGACGTAAAACAGTTACTCCTGCCCAAGAGCCACAGCCTCAGAGAAAGAGTCTGTTAGCTGGAGTTCTGTGGTTTTTCCAACAAAAACTGCACCCTGACCACATCCACCAAAAGGCCAACAGCCAGCCTCCCCACCTACCAAGTGGAGAATCCTCCAGTTTAACTACCACCATGCCCCGTCTATGCTGATGGCTCTCAGTCACACTTAAAACAACAGGAATGCTTTTGGTAAGTTGTTTTCAAGTCTTTCCAAAACACCTGAACAAAACAACTTCTTGGTTCACTCTCCAATGCCACCAGTTTATGTAATATTTCAAAGTTACAAAAGATAAGGACATGAGGCAAAAACCAGTCTGAGGGAAAAGCCACATCTGACCAAGCTCATTCTCTCTGTCTCTCCCTCTCTCTCACAAACACACACACGCTTCCCTGGGAAAAACAGTAGGCATGTCCATCAAGAGGGAAAACAATTCAGAACTAAAAGACTGAGGGCATCGTGGTGCTGTGGGTTAAGTTACCACTTGGGACAGCTACAGCCTATACCAGCGCATCACCAAGTCTCCAACCACTCCACACTTCCCATGCAGCTTCCTGCTCATGAGCCTGGTAAGGCTGCAGAGAATGGTTCAATCACTTGAGTCCAGTCTATCCACATGGGCGACCTAGACAGAGTTCCAGGTTCCCGGCCTCAGCCTGGCCCAGCCCCAGCCACAGTGGCTATCTGGGGAATAAACCAGTAGGTGAAAGAACTCTGTCTCTCCCTGTCATTTTACTTTTCAAATACATAAGTAAATCTTTTCAAAATTCAACACTGATATACAATATTACTTCAAATAATAGTGACTCTTTGGAATCACAACATCTGAACCTGATTCTTTGCTATGATATATGGTTAAAATATATCAGGTAGTTGCTGCAAGAGTTAAATAATATATAAGCTGAGCATGCCTAATTCAAAAAACACAGAACATGAAATGTTTCAAAAAATCTAAATTTTGAGCACTGACCTGACACTCAAAACTGTAGATGTTGAAGAAAGTGGGATTTGTGGAGCTTAACCAGTGATGTCTAGGCAAATATTTTAAAATTCTAAAGTCTAAAACACTCCCGGCCCCAGGTAGTTCAGGTAAGGGACACACCACCAGCCGAGACCATGCAATGTACATACAGTTCAATAAACACACATTTTCAGCCTTGCTCATTGTTATGGGTAGGCAGGCAACTCTCTCCTTCAGCACCTGGAAAAGTGTCTCCCACTAGGAAGCTCTGAAGATGAGCGGATGCGTACAGAGCGGCTGTGTAGACAGAGATGCATGGCACACGGCAACTCACACAACACCTCAACTACGCTAGTGACAAAGCTCAGTAACTTGCCAGGCTAAAGGGCCCCAAAGTGAGTGCTCCTCCCTCTCCTAAGACAAGCCAATTCTGACTGTACCAAACAGCATGGCAAGACCAGGGCACAGATGGTAAGGGCAAGAAGCAGAAGAGAAGAAAGCCAGAAGGAAGTACCAGAGCTGTTCGACAAAGGAACTGGCTCCCTGCAGGGGGAAGCTCCTTGTCCCACCCTCCTGCCTCCAATCATAGTTACTGAGTATGATGTTTTTGTCAAGGCACAGAAAAATTTCTCAACAGCTAACTCCAGCAAAACTATAAATTATCTTTAGTCTTCTCCCGTAAACAGAAAGCCTCAAAGAGTTAAAAGGGAAACGATGCCAGGGCCTGAGTTTCGTGAACTTAGCATTTGCTAAAATGCTGTCTGAAAGAGGCAGGTGCAGCAGACAGGCTGCTGATGGCGGGAGGGACAGGAATGAGAAGCAGGCAGAAAAGAAGTCCCTAGCTAAGCATATCTGAGCACGGGATTTTTTGTTGTTGCTGTTATTTTTTAAACAAATCAATCACTAGAGAAAGCTTTCACGGATTGCAACTCTTACAAAAGTCTATAGTGTTAAGAAGAGACACTTAAATTTTGGGGAGGAGACACCAAACTCCAGAAAGGTGAACATCTCCACACTGAACAGAGTCTGAAGTCAACCTACTCTTGTAATTCCCACTTTCCTCCCAACAACCCACCTCAACCTCACTAAGTCTTAGCACTATTCAGTCTCCCAGCATCTCCTCTGCAGTAATATGCAAAGATGAATGCCTTTAAGATTTAAGACCTCTGCTTTGCTAAGCCTGTTTTCTCATCTGTGAGATGGGGTGGAAGACAGTGTGTGACTATTGCAGACATATGTGAAAGCATAAATATAAAGTATACATACTATGCATTACAGACACAGCACAGCCTACAAAGAGTAACCCCTCTCCTCTACATTATTAACAAAGCAAACAAACAAAAAAAAAACCTTGTGGTGCTGGCATCCTACACAGGTGCCAGTTTGAGATCCAGGTTGCTCCACTTCTAATCCAGCTCCCTGCTAGTATGCCTCAGAAAGCTGCGGAAGATGGTCCCTGCACTCATGTGGGAGAACTGGAAGAAGCTCCTCGCTTCAGCCTGGCAAAGTCCTAGTTGTCTGGGAAGTGAATCAGCAATGGATGATTCTAACTATGCCTTAAAGTAAACTAAATATCTTTGATCAGTAAAAAATGCATAGTGAAAAAAACAAACAAAAACTTGGAAGGCAGAATTACAGGGAGAGAGAGAAAATTCACCCACTGGATCACTCCCCAAATGGCCATAATAGCTAAAGTTTTGCCAGACTGAAGCTAACAGCCAGGAGCTTTTTCTGGGTCTCCACATGGGTACAAGGGCCCAAGCACTTGGGCCATCCTCCACTGCTTTCCCAGGCACGTTAGCAGGCAGTTTAATCAGAAGTGACGCAGCCAGGTCTCAAACCAGTACCCAGAATGGATGCCAGTGGTCATGCAAGTGACAGCTTAACTCACTGTGCCATGTGCTGGTCTCTGAACTTTATCTGAAACAATTTTTCATTTTGTATATGCAAACACTCCAAAATTTGCAACACTTTTGGTCCCCAAACTATTGCAGGTAAGTGAAATTCAATCTGTAGATATGTGGACACTGTAATAACAGCACATGGTGCTTGGTATTTCCAGATGGTGATTCAGAGGTAATTTTTGAACCTTAGAAGCTCAGAAAAGAATGACTGCTTTGCACTTTAGAAATTATGTACACAGAATTGATGTTGACTACAATCAGAAAACAATGATTAAGATGTGTGTGAGGTATGTACACTTCTGCTTGCTTAGGCTAGAACATGTGGAAGAAGGGGCCGGGTCCACTGAGGCCCTCAGCCTGAGCTGCATTAAGTCTATGGTTATTTCCTGGAAGACCTGGGCACGTGAACACTGCTCATTTTCATGTTCTATCACTTGCACTCCCCTCAAAAAATGGTCTTTCAGACCTTAAGCCAGGAGCCGGGCCTGATTCAGTAGCATTTCAGTTTCCTTGGCAACCTTTTCGCTTCTCTATCCTGATCTCAGATGCAGATTAGAAATCTCTCAACGCCCTGAGATCCATGGGCGATGAGACAGCCGTGGACCATGGCAGAACACTCTCTCATTCTAATTAATGACTCTGTTCCCAGAATCCTCATTCCACCATGGAATTTACAGAATGACTCAGGAGATGTTCACCATCTGAGCTCCGAATTGGACACATCTCACCAAAGTGTAATTTTAGCCTCATATAAACATAATGAATCTTCTTCACTGAGCAAAAGGAAAGAAGGAATTAAAAGATTCCTATTTTGCTAAACAGGACAAATGTCTAAATATTTACCTGCACTTTCCTTCTCGGGGCCCCTGAGCAGCAGTGAGTAGGGGATTTTGCAGGCCTGACTCTAATAGGCTGAGAAACAGCACTCCAGGGGCTGTCAGAAGAGCCTGGCAAACAGCACTAGAGGCAGAGAACCATGCCAGGGGCATGGGAGACCTTGGTCAGCCACCTACTGTCATGGCAGGCTCAGGATACAGGGAGACACACAGTAGCCACCCTTGGCTACTGATCGGTGGCTGTCTCAACTCAAGCTGAGAGAACAGCACTATAAGGCCACAGGGGCTGCCATGAAATGGACGTCACAAGGCTCAGATGATGCCATGAAGAAACACTGTTTATCCCATTTCCATGCCATCCGCATCTGCATGCATCACGTATTGTGGGGTACACACGGGGCCATGCCCAGAAAATCACAACATCCAGCCTCCAAAAGAAGGCCCTCTAGCCAGCATGCATCATGATTTAGTCAAGAAGTGGCAAACTGCACCCGGCAGGCAAAATCTGGCCCACAGTCCTGTTTCTCCAAATAAAGTTTTACTGAATGACAGCCAGGCCCCTCTGTTCACCCATGAACAATGGCTGCCTCTGCTTTACAACAGCAGTGCTGAGTAGTTGCAGAAGGCCTGTGAAGACACTGCTGGCCCTGGAAGCCTAAAAGATTCACTATGTGGTCCTTTCCAGAAACAGGACAAAGCATTTAACCCGCAAAGAACACGTGGCCTCCCTATCAGCAGGAAGCAGCTCTCACTAACGGTCCCCCAGCATGGAGCTACGGTCACGGGAGGGCCATCATGAGCATCAGGACCTCAGTGAGCCTCTGGTCTGAGCATAGATACCTGTCTCATGAGGTTACCACAAGCAGCAGACAAGAGAGCATCTTCACAGAGTGCCCAGCATGAGGGCCCCTAAGCCTCAACGTGCTCCCTGAATGCTACGGGCCCCACCTGGCACACATATGTGGTACTGAGTGTGAGTTACGGTGTCGTCCTCTCTGGCCATTACAGCCCTTGTCACCATGAGCAGGAGGAGTTCCCAGGTGCCCAGCACTGCCAGACTGCAACATCTGGTCTCTGTTGAGTCAAGACAGGTGAAAGCTCTGCATTTCATGTTCTTGGGCTTTGGAGACAAACCACTGCATTATTTCAGGCTGGAATCTCTGCACAGCAGACTCCAGGACACCCAGAAGACCCAGAGCTGAGCCACCCCGAATGTGTCTTGAAACTTAGTAGATTTTATCCTCGACACTGACTGGCACAGGGGATGCCCAGACAGGGACCAAACCACATACAGGCAACCTTGGGCTTGTGTTTTAGGGTCTGTGAACTCCTGTTCCTGTGACTTTATGCCAATGTGACACCTACACACACACAAGCTGTGGCTCCAGTCAGAATACACAGGAAGAACAAGAAATTGGATCATCAGAATACAGGGCAGGGCAGGACACAGTCAGCCAGCGTCCCCTGCCCACTTCCCTGTCTTTCTTCTCTAGCTATCCGATCTGTTTTGATGGGATTTGACGGGTTGGTAACCAGATGCCAGGCACAACCATCCATCACCCTGGCCTTGCCCATACATTCACATTCCCTTTCCCCGAGTCAAGGTATCCATTGCTTAAAAAATAAACAAACAAATCCCATGATATGGGCAGGACAGGATGTGGATGTCAGCTTTGGAGATGGGCAAACTGAGGCTCAGAAGTGCTGTATGACCTGAGAAAGGGTCAGAGCTGTCTGACTTATCTTCCCCCCCCCCCCCGCCCGGGGCTATTCCTTTGGCTAGGCTGCTAACAACTGTATGACTGAATTCAAATTCCAACTCCTTCACTGTGCAGCTGATGACAAGGGAACCTCTCCCAGTGCAAGTTCACTCATCTGTGAAATGGAAATAACAACTTGTTATGAAGCTCAAATAGGTTATGTGTTTAAAGTGCTTGAAACAGTGTCTGGCCCAAACCAACTGTTCATTAAGTGTCGGCTTCTATTATTCACTGCATCAAACACACCTTAGACCCAGAACTCTGGAGCACGTCTTGTCTTCTCATTCAGAGTCATTCCCTGAACACGCTTTACAGCAATCTTTAAAATTATGACCTAGGAAAGGCCAGTCAGTCACTAGGGTATCAGCATTAAAGTCTCAAGCAACAACAGCCTTTTTCAAAAGTCATCTGGCCTTGGCTGATAACATGCCACCAAGTAATCTGATAGCCCCAGTCAGTCACAAGGAGAAGTCTAAAAGGAGAACCAAACATGACACACCCGCTGGGAGAGCACCCTCTTAACACACACAGAGCACAGTCATGCTGTGGACTTACTTGCTTACCGCTAGCTACGAAATGCCACTGTTGGCCACAGATTACTGCAGCTGGGAGCGCACTACGTTACAAACATTTCCTTAGAGTTTTGTCTTCTAAACAAGGGCAGGGGGTGACTAGGCTGCCAGGGTCCTATGCTTCAACCACAGAGTAGGTCAAGAATGGGAAAGGCTTCTCCAGTACAGCAGGGACTCCATCCAGGTCCACCCATGTTGGCGCAGGTTCCCAAGCACTTGAGCCATCACCTGCTGCTTCCCCGGGGAGCATTAGCAGGAAGCTGGATTACAAGTGCAACAGGCGGAGCCTGAATCAGCATTCCTGGGTTCAGTCTGGCCCAACCCAACTGGGAGTGATCTCAAAATGGAAGACACACATTCATTTTCTCTCTCACTCTGTCTTTCAAATAAACACATACATATTTAAAGAAGAAGAGCAGGAAGCTCAGGTGTCCTGGGACAAAAGTCCACCGTCTCCTTTCCCGCCACCCCCCATAAACCCAGTCCCTGTTACTCAGTCCCAGCCAATACCCAGCAGGAAATTTGCTGTATCATTCAAGAAGTTCCTGATCCCCAGCTTAGACAGACCCCGTGCGTTCCTGCTTCTGGGTTAACACTTTTTTTTTTAAGTGGGTAATACCATTGTTTCCACACTAATATCATTTTTCCCTGTATCTGGGATCAGGGGAGAAACAAAGGGAAAAGCCCTACCCAGCATCCCACCCATCCCAGGCCCCCGATGTGAGGCACCTCCGATGGTCCTGCGGTTAACACTTTCTTAACTGAAGTTGTCATACACATCCTCTCCCTTGGTGGTCCTCTCCAACCCCCAGGTCTCCTCAGAGGCAGGAATGGACCACCCCTCAACTTTCAGAGGTCTACAAGCCCAGCCACTTTCTTGTTACAACAGGACTTTATCTCCCCAACTTGAAATGCAGTTCAGAGGCCCACCAGCACCCCACCTCCTTGGAGCATTTTTCCTAGCTAGTTTCATCCATTTTGGCCATTCCAGGGGTTCCTTTTTCCAATTCTCCCTATCTTTCCACTCAAAATCATATACTCCAAAGATTGGATAAGGTCCAGTAAAGTCCAAGTCCTAGTTCCTGTACTCTTGGCCAGTACAGGAATGTCTTGTATATATTAACAACTTCTAATAACAACACGACACAGTCCACAATCATTAATCCGCCCAAGTTACGTAACAGGTGACTGCAGAACAGGGCAGGGCCCTTCTCCACCACGAGGAGCCTCCAGGTGACATCATTCCTCCTACAAAGGTAGCACGTAAGTAGGTCACTTAGAAACCACACAGCTCCAGCACCCAGGCTCAAACAGGAGATCCAGCAATTGGAGCAGGGTGGGTACCACGGTCCCATGGCGCAGATGAGGAGAGTAAGACCCAGAAGGCAGGGAACTTACTGAAACTCACCCTCATCATTTAATGGAAGTCTAGAATCTAGATAGTGGAGTTCAAGGAGCCTCAAACCTGCATCTCTCACACACACATGCACGCACGAAACACAAGTTATCGGTGTGATCCCTGCTACAGATAGGCGATGCTTAACTGAAGATACCAGGGTATACTGACGGAGGCCTGCAGTCAAAAACCTACCAGACTTAAGTTGCACTCACGTCACTGAGAGCTCAGAAAACAGGCTCCCTGATTGCCTCAACGCCCAGAAAGGAGCAGCTAGATATTCTGGTTGCAAGGAAAGGCCTCCTTGCTCCCACCGAACAGAAACTTCTGGAGTTATTTACATTCCAGAACTCCCACAGGGCGGATGCTTCTAGAAATATCCTTCTGCAACCCCACACAAGAGTAATGAGGTGTGTCATCCTCACTACCCGGCCAGCTGCTCTGGGGGCACATTCCCCACCACAGCTCCCAAGGCAGGACAGACAGGCTTGCAGCATTCCTGAGGAAGGGGGCATCCTGGCCAAACGATCATTCACCTCCTTTTCAATGCTTAACCCCATTCTCCCATCCAGTTTTCACTTGCAAGAAACACATCATCAGCAAAGAAGGAATTCACCATCATTGGAAGCTTAACAGAAGCAAATATTCCCATCTAATCTCTCACATTCCTCGGCCACTTTCCATGGCAGTAACACTTGCTGTAAATGTAAGATGCCAAGATGATGAATACAGGGGACAAGTTCTTCTCTCCCCAGAGAACAGGAGAGATGATAAATGGAAATTCTCAAGAGTTCATTAAGCATAAATATTCACATCATACTGAACTACACAGCAAAAAATTGGAAATCAAGAACACTGATCTAAGCCAGCTCGGTCACTACCAGAGGGTGATCTAGCCATGACTCTGCTACCTCACCTAAAAGGGAGGACGCAAGTCACAGAGTATTGTCCGACAGGCAGAGTACGTAAAGGTGGTAACCCAGGAAAACAGCCCTCTACAGAACACTGCTGCTGCCTGCCTAAGATATGAAGGCCCCTTTACTCAAAAAAGGTCAACCTAAAACACTAAAAACTTGAATAACTTGTTCAAGCCCACAAAATTAGAAAGTAACACTTGGGGCCCACACTGTGGATGAGTAATCTAATTCTCTATCTCCAAATGCCGGCATCCCAAATGGGCACCAGTTCATGTCCCAGATGTTCCGCTTCCCATTTAGCTCCCTGCTTATTGGACTGGGAAAGCAGTAGAAAACGGCCCAAAGCCTTGGGACCCTGCACCCAACTGGGAGACCCAGATGATGCTCCTAGTTCTGTCTTCAGATAGGCTCAGCTCTGGCCATTGCAGCCATTTGGGGAGTGAACCAGCAGATGGAAGATCTTTCTCTGTCTCTCCTTCTCTCTGTATATCTGCCTTTCCAATGAAAATAAATAAATCTTAAAAAAAAACAGAAAGTAACATTGTATTCCAGTTTTCCAAGGTCATAACTTCAGCTCCACACATAAAGATCCAGTGGGCTCCCTGCTAAGAATTGTAAAACAACTGACCCTATGCATGGCTCCTCTCACCTCTCTCTAGTGTTTTCCGGAACAGTGAGTGCCTCTGTGGGAGTGCTGAGGGCAGCGGCCACCCTATGGCTGATGACAGCGGCCACCCTATGGCTGATGACATGGCCTGCCCTGGGGCTTGGGACCAGCTGGGGGCCTGCAGAGCACAGCCTGGCTCACACTCCAAATCTACTGACCTTCCTGGGGAAGTGTTAGTTCTGGAAGCCACTGCAGATGGGTCTTAGAGTCTTAAATGGTGACATGTTAGATGTCCACTGCTGTTGTCCCCCACCCCCTGAAGAGTCTGGAAGCTTGGTTCACAGGCTGGTGATGCAAGAGGTGATTCTCACTAGGAGGGCACTGCCCTCTGAAGGGACTGAGGCAGTTCTAGCTGGGATCCTCCTTGGGCTACGGCTGCTGCTTTTCAAAACAAGATGTATTTATTTGAAAGGCAGAACAGAGAGAAGTCTATACAGCGACTTCCACACAGGCCAGGGTAATCAGAGTCCATGCTTGACCAACTCACCTGGCACCATGTACTGGAGCAAACATCTGCTTAGCAAACGCCAAGATGAAAACTTTCTGTCTTCAAAGAACACACCACTGGTTGATCAGAAGATAAATACTCCTACAAGAACCTAAGATCACAAGTGGGAGGAGGACATGTGCTATGATATTGGCACACACAACAAGCACAGTACGACCACTCCCAGCCAAGCAAGCTGGGAAGGACCAGAGGACTGGGGAGAAAGGGTAGTACTTCAATTCATCCTTGAGGCATGAGTCAGGGACCACAGGGACAGTATCCCAAGAGAGAAATTGTGGGCAAAGGCAACGGTAAAGTAGGTAGTATGTAGTCCCAGCACAGTGGGCCTAGAGTTGAGGGATGTGGGCAGAAGCTGAAGTGGTATGTTTGTGACAAATGGTGAGATACTGGAAGAAACTGTTTTTCAGGTGCAGCAGAAGAAAATGGAACCTTTCACCTTGGGATGACACAGTCAGAGGAACAACCCTGTGGTTGGAGCACCAAACACAGCTATAGTAAGCCCTTTCCTGCATTATCTAATGTTATCATCTCATTTACTTAACACAGACAGCCTCAATTTCCAGAAAGAGAATCCCAGATTTAGCAAGACAAACTAAACATGCCAAAGGGATTCAACCTCAGCCCTGGTGCTACAATTTGTACCTCAAACCAGCCAACTGTACCCCTTAGGAAGAGAAAATCACCTAGGCGGCATGGGCAAAGATAGGCTCCAGCGAGATGGGCTTGCAAAATAGTTAGTTCTTCAGTGAGCTAAATGAGTTTGAGCCCATTCACAGGAGGAAAGCAAGTACAGGGAAGTGCCAAGTCACTTGAACAAAAAGTGCGAACTGTATAGAAGCAGAGCTGAATCTCTATAAATTGCTACCTCCCAAATGTGCCTGTCAGTACCTTGGCCGCAGCAAAATAGCTTGTCTTTAAATTAATACTCCCATGAGCTTTATGAAGTACCTCAAATTCTAACTGCAGGCAACGCAGAAGCAAAGGAAGGCACTGAATGACACCATGAGAATACAACCAGTTAATCCAGGATACAGAACCTGCTACAGGACAAATGACCCAGTGTTTCCTATAAGGAAATTATTTTTAAAAAAAGATTTATCTACTTTTTATTGCAAAGTCAGATATATGGAGAGGAGGAGAGACAGAGAGGATGATCTTCCATCTGATGTTTCACTCCCCAAGTGACCGCAATGGCCGGTGCTGTGCTGATCCAAAGCCAGGAGCCTGTAGCCTCGTCCAGGTCTCCCATGCGGGTGGAGGGACCCAAGGCTTTGGGCCGTCCTCAACTGCTTTCCCAGGCCACAAGCAGGGAGCTGGATGGGAAGTGGAGCAGCTGGGATCAGAACCGGTGCCCATATGGGATCCTGACACGTTCAAGGCGAGGACTTTGGCCACTAGTCCATTCGCTACGGGACTGGAAATTATGATTTTAAAAAGTAAGAAGTGGGAGATGGGAGAATCAAACCATTGTTGTGGTGCAGCAAGTTAAACAGCCACCTGCCAACATTGGCATCCCATGTGGATACCAGATCGAGTCCTAGCTGCTCCCATTTTGATCCAGCTCTCTGCCAGTGCTCCTAGGAAAGCAGCATAGAGGACTCTAGTACTTGTGACTCTGCATGCATTTGGAAGACCCAGATGAAGCTCTTGACTCCTGGCTTTGGCCCAGCCCAGTCCTTGCTATTGGAACAGTGAATCAACAGATGCAAGATTTCTCTACAACTGATTTTCTTTTTTTTTTTTAATAAAGCAAACATTTATTAAACTATAATAAAAACATTCCATCAAATTACAAAACCTGAGCAAGAAAAACAAATGGCACATGCTTAACTGTAATTGACATTCAAATAAAATTTGCATTCCCAAAATATTATACAGTAATTAGAAAATACCAGCCAAAGTAATATTAGGATACTTTTACGTGCGGTCTCAACAAATTTGAACAGAAGCAAATTTTAACAAAGGTAAATTTTACAGTGAAACATAGCAGTAGATTAAGGATCTTAACATGTTTATTTTACTGCTATTTGACACTATGATACAAAAATAAGAGGATTTACTTGACATTTTTAATAAATATCTCATGGGCTGTTGAGTGCCTTACTGGTGAAAAGATTTAACTGGCCAATCTCATCAATCCATTTTGTACATTTAGTAAGCATCATCTCTGCCCTACATAACTCTTAATGCAATTCACAGCACACAAATGGTTATCATATTAAATACATAATCAACTCGGACTTCTCAACAACAAGGAAATTAGTAAACCATCAAATGGACTGCTTACCATACACTTTCCTCATAACTAAATAACACACAAAAAAATCAAAATAATATTTGTCATCACTCTAAACTATTGCCAGCAACTGACGGAAACTGCCAATTTGCCATATTCATGTTCGCAACATGCTAAATATACTCTGCTGTTACTTCATCCATGAAATGCCAACATGCCTAGAGCAGAGAATTTTCACCATCTCTTGCCGTGGGACCTGACTTGCAGCAACCTATATTTAGATCAGAACTCCATGGGCACTTGATGAACTCTACCTTTTCATGTTGGCTTTCTTATATGAGAGAGAATATATGGTATTTATTCTTTTGTGATTGACTCATTTCGCTGAGCATAATAGTTTCTAGTTGGGACCACCTGGTTTTGAATAGAATAATATCGTTCTTCTTGACAGCTGAATAATATTCCATTGAATAGATGTACCACAGTTTTTTTAACCATTCTTCCTTAGACGCACATCTGGTTTGTTTCCATGACATTGCTATTGTGGATTGTGCTGCTGTGAATATATGATTACAGATCCCCTTCTCGTATGCAGATTTCACTTCTGTTGGGTATATTCCTAAGAGCGGGATTGCTGGGTCATATGACAGCTTTATTTGCAATTTTCCAAGCACTCTCCATATGGATTTCCACAATGATTGTACTAGCCTACACTCCCACCAGCAGTGAAGGAGGGTACCTTTTTCCCCACATCCACGCCAGCATGTGCTGTTTCTCGAATTCTGAATGTAGGCCAGTCTCACAGGAGTTAGGTGGTACCTCAAGGTGGTTTTCATTTGTATCTCTCTGATGGCTAGAGAGCCTGAGCATCTTTTCATATATTTATTAGCTATTTGTATCTGTTCTTTTGAGAAACGTCTGTTCATTTCCTTTGCCCATTTTGCTACAGGGTTTATTTTTTCACTATCCTTGGGTTACTGAAGCTCTTTGTAGATCCTAGATATTAGTCCCCTGTCACTTCTGTAGAATGCAAAAATTTTTTTTTCCCATTCTGTAGGTTGTTTCTTCACTTTTTTAATTGTTTCTTTTGCTGTACAGAAACTTTTTAGTTTGATATAGTCCCATTTGTTCATTTTGGATTTGATCGCCGTTGCTTTAGGCGTCTTTTCTAAAAAGTCTTTCCCTGTTCCTATATCTTGCAGTGTACTTCCTATGTTTTCCTTTAGTAGTTTAATGGTTTCTGGGTGTAGATTTAAGTCCTTGAGCCAATTAGAGCTGATTTTTGTATAGTGCGACAGGTACGGGTCCTGCTTCTTTATTCTGCAAGCTGTTATCCAGTTGTCCCAACAGTTTTTATTGAATAGACCAGGTTTTTTACCTGGATTGTTTTCTGTTTTCTTGTGAAAGATTAGTTGACTATACATGTGTGGAACTACTATAAGCAACTATATACGAACAAATTAGAAAACCTAGAGGAAATGGACAGATTTTTGAACTTATATAACTGATTTTCAATTAAAAAAATTTTTTCAAATACAAAGGTTGTTATAGATTAGATGAAAAAAGATTTGAGGCATCACTAGGATATATTCGACAGAATTTTGTATTTTGACTCAAATCAATGGGGGTTGTTGGTTCAGATATGATCACTATCACTATGTACTGATTTTAAAAACGCCGTTATCAGAATGTTTACACTTTAAAGTAATGTAGTATGAAGTGACATGCAGGGTGGTGAACAGCACGAAGTCAGGGCTAGACGAGCTGGATCATGGGTAAATGGGCTTCATTATAGTTTTTTGTCTCCTTATATATGAGCTTAAAACTTTCCCTAGTAAGGCCTTTAAAAATGGAACCACAAACACTGGAACAGAGAGATGTTTTTCCTTCTTTGAGGCACATGTGCTGTTAAAGGCAGAGTCAGCAGAAATACAGGGGTGGAGGGGCTGAGTTACTCAGTCACAGATGGACTGAGTGTGACACGCCTGACTTTCCACTGCCCTGAGGGAAAGCAGAGGGCAGAACAGGAAGGCTCAGCAGCAACACTAAGTCAGAGGGCCCTGGGGTCAGTGCAAAGTCCACAGGGCAATCACTGGGGACCAGGGCAGGTGCACCTGGCCCCTTGCTAAGACTAAGCTTAACCAGGATATAGGGACCCTTGGGTGGCCTATGTGCTCTCAGGTGCTAATATCCTTTCGCAAAGCAAGACACTCGGCTCTCATACCCACCACCCATGCCTACGTCAGCAGCTCTGATGAACCCTCACCTGGTAATCTCCACTCCATCAAAGCTGTCAAAGCACAGCAGGCTTCATGAAATAGTACCTCTCTACTTGCTTTGGCCCAGATATTTGTGCATCCCCAAATGAGATGATATTTGTAGGTGGGGCCTTTGGGAGGTGACTGGGTCTCGAATGTGCACCCCTCTTGAATGGGACTGGTGCACACAGGAAAAGGGCCTCTCCAGCATTGGGATCTTGAACTTGCCAGCCTCTAGTATTATTTCTAACAGAAATAAGTCTGTTTCTTCAATCACCGGTCTATGGTGTTTTCTTCTTGTTGCTCACTACAGCAGCCTGAACTATTATCTTTGCATTATCTCAAAGGAATCTAAATAGACCTAAGAGATTCTAAACTAAGATAAGCAACTCTAAGAATGTTAACATGGTGGAGAACCAGAGCTACAATTCAAATCACAGGTAATCAGAGATGGAAGGGATAATTTGCAACGAAAACTATCTTTGTACTCTGTTTAGAATCAGTAATTCTGACATCAATGGTCTTTTAAATAAATAATATCTCAATGGCATCAATCCCCACAGTAATTTAAGCTCAAATTCAGTTTGTCTAAGAGTTACAGCTTATTAACGTTTGCCTCTACGACTTGCGTCTCAGAATGATGATATATGTACAGTGTGCTTGTAGCTGATATTAGGAAAACCACACTCTAAATCAAATGAATGAAACTAAATTTTTAAAAATTTAAAAATATACTGGTCAGCATTGTGGCGCAGCACATTAGGTTGCCATCTGACTGTGGCATCCCATACGATCAGTAGTTCAAGTCCCAGCTGCTCAACGTCCTATCCAGCTCCCTGCTAGTGTGTCTGGGAAAGCAGCAGGAAGATGACCCAAGTATTTGGACCTCTGCATCCAACAGGGAGACCCAGAAGCAGCTCCTGACTCCTAGATTTGCATCAGCCCAACTTCAGCCAATGCAGCCATTGAGTGAAGGAAAGATCAATTTCTCTCTCTCACTCCTCTTTTAAAAAAAAAAAAGGGCCAAAAATTACAATTTGACTGGCAAAAAAAAAAAAAAAAACAAAACTTGTATACATAGACTGCATCTATGTTAGCTTTTATCTTCCACAGAAACTCTTGGGAAGAAACAGACTGGAGAAGATCATTATAGCATCAAAGGTGTCCCATATATGGTACAAATGCCCTCAAAAAGCTCATGGAAAATTACTGCACAATTTCTGCACTAAAATGAACTAATCTTTAATTTCATTTTTTAAGAACTATGCAAAGTTCCCTTGCACTTGACCTTATCCACAGTCTCTTCTATGTACCGTGATGAGACAAAGATAACATTCCAGCATCCCCTGGGAGAACATAAAGACATCCATGAAAGGAGTGGTTAATAAAACAAGAAACAATTTAATCTTCTTCAGGCAGCCAGAGCTCCCATACCATAAAGGTCAAGTCCAAACAGAAATAAACACACACAATTATAAGGAACAATGTCTCTCTCTCTCTTACTGGTAAAGCCAGATGTGTGATTTGTTTCCCAGGGACCTTCAATAAAAGCCACAGATCGCTAGCCAGAGACGGCCCCTAGTTTCACATCTTCCAAGCTTCACCTTCCAAAGGCGAGGCAGGTGGGATGTCCGCTGCAATACTAGGGACTCTCAATGTCACCCAGCTGGCCCAGAACCACATGTGCATTTCACACAGGAACTTTCAAGAGCCAATGTCTGGGTCTGGGCTCAACTTTGGAACATGGAAGAAACTCAGCAGCCTTGAGTTAGGCTTCAAAGAAGCAGAAGTAATCATGTGAGCAAATTGGAATGAGCTCCATACACAGGAGCCAGAGAAATGAGCAAAGGAAAAGCAAGCAAGGGATGGAGGGGGCAAGGAACCAGTGACACTGGGGTAAAATTAGAAGGTGCATTTTGGTATTTAGAAAGAAACACACCCCCACCTGGAGCTAGAACAAGCCAAGATCAAAGCAGTGAATCAGCAAGGCCTTCCACATAATAGCACTTGGTCACTAATCCACACCCACGGTGAAAAGGATGTTCCCGGGTTACAGCTTAACCCTCCCTCCCACTTGCCTCCCAGTGTAGATCAAGCCCAGGCTTGGTAGAAGCATCAGAGCAGTCACAATAGGTCTACAAACCTTATGCTAAAGGCACAGGGTATGTATGGCTGGGAGGTCAAGAACCTGATGCAGCTCCTTACAGACCCCTACTCGCTCCTCCTGGAGGCCTGCTGTGACATCCCAGGTAGTTCTATCTCCCTATCCTCCCCGTAAGAGCCAAGCTATGAGGGACCCGATGACCCAAAGGCACAAATGCTCACGCACCACACTCCCATATGTGTGGACATCCACACTCACTCTGGATCATGCTCTCCCAGCTGACAGTAGCCACCTCTCAGCCCTGAGGCTGTCTTCCATGTACAAACAAAACATTCAGTGAGCAGTGAAAGCCAGATGCAGCCCGGCAGCCAGATGCCAGAGCAAGTAGGATGGGTTAGGCCGCTAGAAAGTTCATCACTCAGCATTCTCGCTTCAACCCCCTTCTTGTCTTCTATCTCCCTCTCTTTTCCAATTTAAAAAAAACTTAAAAGGGGGTGTGGAAGTGGTGCTCAGCTCAGGGATACAGTTGCTGGCTGGGACGTCTGTATCCCACGTTTAAGTAGCTGGTTCAATGTCGAGCTCTGGCTCCTGCCTGACTCTAGCTCCCTGCTAATGCAGACCCTGGCAGGCAGCAGTGACGGCTCTCAAAGTCAGATCCCTCAACTGAAGTCCCAACTCCAGACTCCAGCCCAAGCACCACCCTGCCACTGCAGGCATTTAGGGAGTGAATCACACAATGGCCACACATTCATTCTCTCTCATGGCCTCTCCAATAATGTTTACCATTTCACTATTAAAGAAAAGATTGCCATAATAAAGACTCAACAACACACTTCTGCTTCAAAAAAAAAAGTTCACCATCCTTTTCCAAGATGAAAAATAAAAAGGCTGGGAAGTATTACCCATAAAACATAGTATCCAGAATCAACATGAAAATTATGGATGTCCTTTTCCTGTAAACAGACTTTTATAAACAATTTACACCTGCTCAATCCCATCATTACATGACACAGACAAGGAGAAAGCTTCATGATCAATGTTTTCTACCAAAAACAAATAAAGATAAAAAGGAAGTAGCCACCTTAATTTTATTTGCATATTACAACGAGAGGGGTGGCTCCCTCTGGGTCTTGTCTGCAGGTTCTGTGCTTGCACCTGAAGTCCATGGAAAAGGTGGGGGACAGCATGGTAGACCTATTATTTATCCAAACTGCTGATGCTGTTAAGAGAATTCCAGGAGCCAACAGTCAGTGAACTCTGTTCAATCTGGAAAAGGGGGCTAGGGCAGTGGTGGACAGTGGCAGCAAGTAGCATTAGATCCTACTTCTTAGCTCCTCAACATCCAATGCAATTCAGGTTCCCTCCAACAGGGACCCGGGATGTGACAGCTACACTGCCAAATTCAGAGCCTGCAAAAAGCTGCCCCATGAATGAACACCTGTGCAAGAATGAGACACCATTCAGCAGGCCTCAGTTGGCCACCAGAAGGCCTCTCTATCCCACACAGTGCCCTCCATCAAGCGGCGTGCATCCCAGCGACTAAAACAGCCTTTCCAAGGACTCACCAGGTCCTACCCTTGAGCTCCTAAAGCCCGAGGCTAAAGCACACGTGCTTACGTAAAGCCTCCCACGTGCTTCTGACACACACACCCTTGCTCGAGAGCCTGTGTTCCAGACATGAAATTAAAGTTGTCATTATATCATAAATATGGGTAAAGCAGGAACCACTGTTCAATTTAAGCATCAGCTCTGCCTCCCTGTTCACCATTTTCCCAAGTCCAATAGCACCTGGTTGTGAGACAACGCAGGTGGAAACCACAGACAACCAACCACCTAATGGCCAAAGTACCTGGCATGCAGCTGAGCCACCACTAACCTTCTGTTTCCTCCAAATAGCAGGGGGCAGGTGCTCTCCTTGAGCCAGATGTTGGTATTAAAGGTCGGCACGGTCTTCGCATGAACTTTGCACTCAGAGCCGTTGTGTTAGGAACTCAATGCTGTGGGCCAGCACTGTGGCACAGCATGTAAAAGTGCTGCCTGCAGTGCCAGCATCCTATAGGGACACCAATTCAAGTCCCAGCTGCTCCAATAGAGCTGATGTTCCTGGCAAAGCACCAGAGGATGGCCCAAGTGCTTGGGCCTCTGCATTCCTGTGGCAGAGCCGGAAGAGCCTTGTGGCTCCTGGTTTCGGACCAGTCCAGCTCTAGTTATGGAGGCCATTTTGGGAGTGAATCAGCAGATGTAAGAGCTTGCTTCCTCTCTTTCTCTCTGCCTTTCAAAGGAATAAATCTTAATAAAATCTTTTTTAAAGGCTGTCTGTCTGGTACCCTATTCAGGCCCAGGCATCCCACATCCAATCTGCACACCCCAGTCTGCAAAAAAGAAAAATAAAATGCATCTTCAGAAAAGCAGTCACCCCTGCAGCTCAGGCAGAAAGGCCTTTCTGGGAATTTGTGCCTTGTGTTGGGCGCCCTTCCTTTAGCTGAAGATTAAACCTCAAGCTGGGGGGCACGCATGTGTGAGCAAGTCCACAGCCTCGGCCAGCCCTTTGCTTCTCGAAGGCTTGTCACCAAGGGTTTGGGAAAAACTACAAAGTCATGGACAGAGAGAAGACCCCCAACGTCCCATGCTCAGTAGAGCCCCTTTCTGCTCCCAACCCAAAGTTTCCAAATCCAGGGCTGGGCAAGAACTTTTTCTGGGCATCAACAACCAGAAACAGCCACCAGCCCCAGCCTGATTCCCACCAAGCTCAGTACCAGGACCAGGCCCAGCAGCCCTTTCTTTCCAGTCCCCCTTTCCCTAACAGATTTCTTAAGTTCCTCTCCTCTTTCCTTTGCCTATGTGGCCCCAATTCACCTGCACAGAAAGGCTGCTCTCCTCCTCAGAGCACTGCCCTTTGTGTATCTGCCTCCTGACCCATTCTGGCGCCCTTCTGTACACAGCCTACCATGTGCAAAGCAGCATAGACCAACTTGAGTAAGACACAGTCTCATCCCTCCAGCAGGGCAGAGCCTCATACAAACAGAACATCAGGACAGACTCAAGCCCTGGGGGATCACGGGAGCTCAGGGGCTGAGTGAGGATCATGGGGCCTTCATGGGAAATGGCACCACCAGCTTCATTTCCCATGAAGTCAGCATTAGTGCAAGGGGAAGGAACGCAAAGCAAGAGACAGAAGTGTTCCCACACCACCAGGTCAGTGGGGAGCAATGCCACGTACCGGGTGTGACTGGCAGGTGGGGAGACAGGGCAGAGGCCAGCATCTGCAGGACCACTCCCTCAAGCCCTTCGGGTGCCACCCATGGTGCAGCTGGGCTTTCCCAGGAGTGTTAAATGACACAAACCACAGGCCTGTCATCACGGCACAAGCCAGTCGACGGTCTTCATTTAGAGTCGCCTGGGACTCAGGCGTGGTCATGGCTGTCCAGCAAAGCCCGTTTCTAGATAAACGTTCTTCTGCCCTCAGTGCCAGAGGCTGGGTTCCCAGAGCTGCTTCCCACTGGCCTTTAATTTGGTAGCACTGAGGCATTCCGGTCTGAACCCAACCATTTCAGGTGGCAAAACGTCTCTCTAATTGCTGGGAGTGTGTCAATGCAGTGCAGGGGCACACAAGATTAGAGGCCATGCTCTAAAATTGAACCCTGTCCTTCCCCTTTGGTTTTGAAGCGGTGAATGACCACTGGGCTGTGTTACATCTAAAAGCAGACACCCTCGCCCCCTGGGAACGCAGAATTAGAGGCCACACGAGCTGTTGCTTTGTCAGGAGGCCCATCTTGTGTGAGAGCTGCACAATCTGCAACGCATGCACTATCCTTAGAGCTTGTGCTTACATCAAGTCATCAGTCACTTCTGCCTCCAGTTCTGTTCCCTTCCCTGTGTCAACACCACCACCATTATCACAAACCCCAAT
Source organism: Ochotona princeps (assembly GCF_030435755.1). Taxonomy (NCBI): domain Eukaryota; kingdom Metazoa; phylum Chordata; class Mammalia; order Lagomorpha; family Ochotonidae; genus Ochotona; species Ochotona princeps. The sequence continues at coordinate 13,584,419 of NC_080840.1, read as the reverse complement.
GCGCTGAGAAACCACCAGGCGCCTGCCACTGTTCACGCTACCCCAAGGGAGCAGATGACCCTCTCGCACTGATCCTGGGAGCAGATCCTGGGAGCAGGTCTAGCTGCATACTTCTTAGTGAGACACCATTCAAGAGGTGCAGCTTAAGCTGACACTTGTGGGTTTCAGGAAATATTTTTTTTAACCCTATCTGACTGATAGGGACACTGAGCCCAGGAAGGATAAACATCTAGCCCTAATGCAAATGTTTGTTTCACGTAATCTGCTGGGTCATCAGCAGTTTGATGATTGGAATGTGTGTACTGCCTTCCAACACCGAAAACCAAAGTCCAGCAGTGTCAAAGACATTTCAGTCTCTGGGACTCTTCAGAGATTTTTTTTTGGTCTGTTTAATTCAATAATCTGTTCACTGGCTAATTCTATTTTCCTATCAATTTCCTTGATGAACACTTATTGCCTTCTTCCCTTTTTCCATCTCAGCAGATCTCTGTTCATCAAATTTCATCCAAAGGTCATTCATTCACTCATTCAACCTCATCCTTTGGTCTCTGCCTCCTCCTCTCTCCCCAGTCTTCTCTGGGAAGCCTTCAATAATGCCTACTCCCTGAAAACCCCCTTCCATCCCTGCAACACACACACACACACGCGCCCAGGTCCTCTCCCTTCTCCTGTCCTTTTCCCTCGTCTCCTTCAGGGTCTTGACCAGGTTGATCACAGCCTCACATACTCCCTGGCATGCCCCAAGGGCCACATGTGCTGAAAGAAAAAAAAAGCAACAAAGAAAAAAACAGGCTATTGCATGAATGGAAAAACGAATGTGTAGCTGTGTGTTAACACACACACAGGGCGTGACGCTCAGGAACCCAAGTGCAAGACAGCGATGAAAAAAAACACTGTCACCTCCAGCACAAACGCTGGAGCAAGGTGCTACGTCATGACAATAGAGGGGAAAATTCACCCTAGTAGCAAAGTGCACTGAAGAAATACACTAATGGAAACAAAGACTTAAAGGAAAGACACAAAGGAAATAAACTGTTCCAGCAAAGGCCAAGGGCCTTAATGGGCCTGGCTTCCTGGAAATGAGATGTGCCTGGGCATCCTGGGCAGAGCTTGAGACTCAGATCCACAGCCCCCTCGAGAACCAATGGAAAAACGGGCACATGGAAAAGTATTTCAAAGAGTTTACAGTACACAGAATTCAAAAATAAGTTCACATTGGTGCAAAATGTCTTGAAGTCCACACATAGGTAAGGTCTTCGGAAGGCTCACGGAGAGACCAGCATTGTGACACAGTGCTTTAAGCCACTGCTTGCAACACTGGCATCTCATAGAGACACTGGTTCAAGTCCTGGCTGCTGCACTTCCAATCCAGCTCCCTGCTAATGTGCCCGGGGAAACGGGCAAACGACTCATGGTCAAGCACATGGACTCATGCAGCCACATGGAAGACTGGGATGAAGCTCCGGGCCTCACACTTAGGTCTGGCCTGGCCCAGCCCCAGCTGTTGTGGCCATTTGTGTGGGAGTTAAGCAATAGATGGAAAATCCTATCTCTCCCTCTTTTAAATGAATAAAAAACATGTTTTTAAAAAGAATCCACAAAAAACCTGTATTGGGAAAAAGCTATGTGTCAGTTTCAAATTTTTCTGCACCACAATCAACTTACTTATAATTCCATTTTTCATGGGCCTTTTGAAGTCTCCTCACATAAACCTTTCAACAAATGAGATCACAGCTTTCCTTAGTTCCACAGAAGGGCCTGAGGTCTGAAAACATGAAAGGCCCTGTGAGAGCATTAGGGGGTAGGGGCAGCAAAGGGCAAAGGAGTTGAGGAGGGTTGGGGACACATGGGCAGAAGAGCTCAGCTGGCAGAGGGACGCAGTGAGGTTTACCCTGGGGCCCTCAGGAGTCAGAGGGAAGATGCTGGGGAGACCCAGACTGCGGGAAAAGGACTCTAACTGCAGTCGGAAGGCCGGCCAGCTGCGGCAGTATAGGAAGACAGCAGGAATGAGAACAGAGGTGAAGGTTCCCATTTCAGAAGCCAGAAGTTCAAAGGAACCCAGGGCAGGGGGCTGGTCTGGCCAGCTGTAGAGAAAACCAAGAGAAAAGTCGAGGAGCAGGTAGGGCTTCGGGGTACAGGGACGGCGCAGGAGGTCACACCTTTGTTTTAGACTGCGAGGAAAAGGGAGGCCATGACCTCCATGCAGGTGGCCCCTGGGGAAGGTAGGGCTCACAGAGGGCTGCACCTGGACTCCAGGCGTCCTCTTAGGGCCACTCCTCCTTCCCCTGCTGCTCTGCTTCCTCTCTGACCAGATGCAGGCTTTCGGGCCTTTCAGTACAGGAAGGCCAGGATTGAGCTGCCAAGACGGCCAGTCATGGGGATCTGGTAAAGCACAGCAAAAAGGTGCAATCAGAGAGAGGAGATGCCCTGTGAGGAGGGGAGGGGCACCCCTCCAATGTCAGACATGGGGAGGAAACCTGCAACACAGAAGTAGAGGATGTGACCACGATTTGCAAGGTCAGCAAGAGCAACCAGTAGACCTCATCAGCTTGGACTTTAAAACTTCTTTGTTTTTATTGAGAGACATAAACAGACCTGCATCCACTGATTCACTCCCCCAAACGCCAAGGAAGCAGGAACTCAGCCAGTCAGGTGGCAAGGATCCAAATGCTGGAGCGCCTGCTGCCTCCCAGGGTGCACATGAGCAGGGACCTGGGATCTGTAGGGCAGCCGGGACTCACACTGCTGCAGGGATCCCAACCAGCATCCCAGACCCCCAAGTTTACTTCAGGTGCATTTTGGTAGGCAGTGCCAATGAACATAACAGATCCTTAGGAAATACTATGAGCATTCACAAGAAATCTTGATGTGGCAGAAGAAAGCAGACAAGCACACGGAACCAAAACTCCTGGATGCAAATCTCAACTCCTTCATCCAAAATGGGAAGCTATTGTTTAATGGATACAGTTTCGGTTTGAGAAGAACAAGTTCTGGAAATGGTTGACGCTGATAGTTGCAATGATACTTTTATATTTCAACTCACTGAAAAAAAAATAACGAGGTGCGTAGTCTCAAGCGAGGAGAAAGACTCAGTAACTCATGAGGTACTATGGCTGTCGGAAGATTCAGATTCAAACCAAAATGCCGGTCGGCTGGGGCTGGGAGCGTGCATATGCGCATGTGCAGTGCCGCAGGGTGCCAGGCCGTGCCAGCTCCCACACGGCTGCTGAGGCGGCTCTCACCAGCGCCCTTTTTGTCTCAGGCCCCATCCTTGTAGGCATATTTCCCTCCAGCCTCAAACTAAAAATACCTGTGAAGAATAATGCCGACCAGAAGGTGCCAAAGCTGCCTGACACACTGCCTTACAACGCTGGGCTTCCACGCCTCAGCTCACAGCTATGGCAGGAATCTGTCCCCTCTCCTCATTTTTTCTAAAGATTTATTTTATTTTTATTAGAAAGATACAAAGAGAGGAGGAACGACAGAGGAAGATCTTCCATCTGATGATTCACTCCCCAAGTGGCCGCAAGGGTCAGAGATGAGCTGATCTGAAGCCAGAAGCCAGGAGTTTCTTCTGTATCTGTCACATGGGTGCAGGGTCCCAAGGCTTTGGGCTGTCCTCGACTGCTTTCCCAGGCCACAAGCAGAGAGCTGGATGGAAAGCCAGGCCTCCAGGAATAGAACCGGAAAACACATGAGATCCTAGTGTGTGCAAGGTGTAGACTTGAGCCACTAGACTACTGTGCTGGGTGGGCCCCCACCCCCATTTTTTTTTAATTAATTACGTTGCGTTATGTGACACAGATTCATAGGTTCTGGGATTCCCCCCATCCCCTCCCGTGCCCTCCCCCCATGGTGGATTCCTCCACCTAGTTGCAGTATTACAGTTTAAATTAAGTCAAGATTCTTTCGTTGCTAACATATACCAAGCATAGAGTCCAGCATCTTACTGTCCAGATAAATTCAACAGTTTCTTGGGGAGACTTTCTCTGGTCTGAAGGTAGAGCTGGCAGAATATCGTCCCGATCAATTAGAAGCCCCAGCACAACATCAACAACAATTTACAACATTATGGAATTAATTGACATGGTATTGAGTAATCAATACGTTATAACAGTGCAAGTTCTTAACCACATCCTCTGACTACTTCATTGACCCTTCAATTTTTGTTTGTACACAGAACCAGCTGCTATATACCTTAAAGTGGCTATAGGGTACTATTCAGCTGTCTCGTGTCTGTTTTCATTTTAGTATTTAGCAGTTTATTGTGTTGATGCATAATTTTGTTGCACTTGGTAGATTTTAGGATAGTCTAAACTGGCTTATAAATCTAACAAGGCCTTTGTCAACAGTTGAGGTGCAGAACAGTTTTAGGAGGGGTGTGTAGAGAAATCTGCCATATCCTAGTGAGGAGTAACTAATCTGTGTGTCCTATCTAGTAAGGTATATGCCCACCCCCATTTTTAAACCCTCCTTTCTCCTTCGTGCTCCTAGTCGGGGATGTGACTCGGTGGTCACAGCCAGTCAGAACCTTCCTGGCAGCCATACTGAGGTTAGCTTAGTAGGGATATTCTCCAAAGGGAGGTTGAACTCCATGACAGGATGAGGAACTCAGTGCTGTGAATGTGAAAGAGCTTGGGTATTCAACCATCAACCCAAACACACTCCCACATGCAGATCCCAAACTCCCTTCTTTGGTTCAGCCGCCAGACCTCACCAACACAAGCTTTCACCCAGGCTTTACCACTGTACTCTTGTGAAGTGAGACACACCTTGTGGTGCACATGGGTACGTCCCACGGATCTGTGGACCTGCAGTGACACCTCGCATGCAAGATGGCCACCAATCAAAGCCATCACGTGAACACAAGCTACTGAGCACAGGCTCTGACTTACCTACATCTGAAATCCCTGTGGTACAGGAGATTTGCTGCCTTTGGACTCCCTTTCGCTTCAATTGAAAGGCCGAGCCAAAAAAAAGTAAACCTCTCAGTAAACACCAGCAACATGAGCCCCCATGCCACCTACACACGCCACAAGTGCAGATGGGAGATGGTGATAACAGCGTACAATTAGAGCAGGTTCAGCCCCGCAGTTCCAGATCCCATTTTCTCTATAAATACTTACTCATTTTCTAATTACACAAACAATTAGGAGAAAGCACAGCCTGAGAAACTGCGTAGGTGTCCCCCATCTCACTATGCTGAGATACTATGACAAATGACGCCAACCAAAAGGTGAAGAAAACGTGCTTGGCTCCTAATGTCTGCACGAATGGATGACCACACCACCTAATATTTACAGTCATAGCCCACTCTGAACTTGAAATGTACACTTTTCATGACAGATGCCCTAAAGGGAAAAACAGCTCCTTCTATGGGTGCCAGATTCCTTCAACTAGGAAAAAACAACCGACTAGAAAGACGTTTGTGGCAGTTTATATTTGTGTCTGATTCTGAGGCTGCTACAGCAGTGCAGAAGGTCCCAGGTGTTAGCCACATGTCATATTGTTATTTTTTATCCTTGTCTACACACTCAGGAATACAAAGCAAGGCGAGGACCTAGAACAGCTCCTGTAGTAAAACCTGCTGGCTCCATTTGACCAAGCAAAGTTAACACTCTTAGTTTAGTACTGGTGAGATAAAATGGGGAGTTGTAACAGTTGCACCTCCCTTTGCTATAAAAAGGCAGATGGTGAAATCATCTTGCTCCTCTCTGCTAATTGTATTCATATATCTCTGCAGGAGGATGTGTCTACAGGCACAGGCTATTTTTGAATTCATTCATTTAAAATTCTTCTTCATTCATTCACTCAATAAATATTTATTGAGCCCAGGTACTGTGGAGACAGAGATATATGCAGCCAAGTTATAACCTTGTGGAGTTCACAGGCAAAGCAGGAAGGAACCAGCCAAAAAAAAAGTTCATGCATCAAATGTGACTGAAATGTAAGGGTGCCATAAAACACAGCCTAGCAAGAGGAAGCGAGGGAAGGAGTGGCAAATGAGGATGGTCAGGGAAAGCCCTTCAGATAGCATGTGTGAGCTGAAGCCATACCCAGGTGTGGGCAACAGCACTGCAGGCAGGAAAAGGAGCAAGGAGCTCTGGCCAGGACACTTACAAACAAGGCGTACAGGGGCAGCAGAGCAGTCACACCACAGACACCCAGTACAGCCCTATGGGCTGGGGTTATGAAGACCTGACTTGTGTTCCACCTGCAAGAGTCTCGGAAATCAACAATGCCAATGTGTACAGAGCTCAGCAAACATGATACACTTCGAATCAATCACACAAGACACACAGCTAAAAGCAAGGAAGCAAGTATCACACCCAAGGGCTTTCACGGCATCACTCCACTCGGATGCTTACACTAGGTACACTGAAATCTTCAGGTTAAAGACAGGCAATAAAAAGAATTTCCAGCTCCTAGTTACTAAGAAACCAATTCATGCCACTACCACCATGGTTAAAGAGGACAACTGCAGACTACAGCTGTCGGGAGGAGACGTGAGCACTCTTTTCCCAGTCAAGATTCCCAAGTCATCTCGGCAAAATGGCTTGATGGGAAGAAGGCATTACCTCTGATCCACATTCCCACCAGAGCTGAGCTCCTCTTGCTACGCTGTCCTGCAGCTTCCTGCCCAGACTCAGGCCAGTGCTCAATGGACAGAAGGGCCTTGCTTCATTCACAAATTCTTCCTCCACCAGTCATGCCCTCACTGGCTGTCTTTTCTAAAACTCACAGCATACACGGCATGGAACCCCCTCTCATACACAAAAAAGGTCACCATAAAGAAAAGACAGCTTTTCAGATGTTTAAGGTGGAGTTCTCTGAGATATCTCCCATTCCTACTGGGTGACCCCAACTTTCAAGATCAAGAAAGATGAATAGCAGCAGTAAAACTACTTGGGATGTTCCAAGTTTGAAAACAGAGGTTGTCGACTCTCCACTCCAATCTAGGTGGCAAGTCTTATATAAGACTAACAGCAGACAACACTTTCATAACCACCACTTTCTGGAAGAATACAGCAGGGTGAGTGGTTAAGTGCCTTGGTGTCACATCTGAGTCCTTAGTTAGGTTCAACACCCTGCTCCAACACGCAGTTCCAGCTTCCGGCTAATGGCACAGCAGACACAAGTGACAGCTCAAATGGTTAGGTCCATTCAGCGTAAGCAGGAGACCCTGACTAACTTTCTGGCTACCAGGTTCATCTTTGCCCAGTGCTGGTCATTTCAGACATTTAAAGAGTGAATCGGTGGATAGAAGCTTTTCAAATAAAGATTTTAACAAACAAGAATGTGATATCCTGCCCCCAAGAAATACAGCCATGGCCAACATCCTTTCCCTTTGCAAAAATAACTTAGGACAAAGACATTGAGCGTTCATGTTCAAAAAACATCACGTTCAATAGTGCTTGGAAGAGGATGACAATAAGACAAAAGCTCAATTTTTGCTAGATTCAGTGACTGTGCAAGAAAATTCCTAATCAACGGATTATACACTAAGGGGACCACACTTACCTTTGCCCAAGAAAAGCACCCTCTGGAGAGTCTGGAGAGTCTGGAGGACAGCTTTAGGGATGTCCACTGGAATACCCTGCACTATTATCTGCAGGAGCACTAGTTCATTAAGCACATACTTCTTTCCAACAAGTATAGAGTGAGGTAGTAAGACAGACCCACACTAAATGTAGTACATAGCAATATTTTCAAAAATATTTTCAATATTTGCTCAAAAAATGTGGAGAAGTAAGAAGGATATCAAAGCCTATCACAGACTGTCCAGGAAAGAGAATGAAGTCAATTTCTTAAAGGCTCAAACCCATGTACTGCGTTCAGGACCAACCTTCAGGGCCACCCCAGGTTGAACAAGAAGTGACTTATGCCATGCACTGGCTTGGGGAATCACGTGCATCAGGTGAGCTGTGCTCTAAGGCCGGCCTGAAGCACACAGACGTGGACCAGGAGGAAGGATAGGGGAGAGCCACAAAAAATAGCTAGAGAGGAGCCCACACCCATTTTGACAGCACAAGCTACACTCCGAAACAAAGTATGCTTGAGTTTGCTGCACGCAGAGGGGTAACCTCACGTGATGCAGGCATGTCAAAGGGACGGAACACTGGGCCATGGTTCTGAAATCCCCTGCTAAAGTCCCCAGGGCAGATGAGACAGGCAGAGGCAGGGGCAGGGGCAGGGGCAGGAAGGGAAGGGAACTGCTCTCAGCTACTGCCTGGTCTATTTTCAGCACGATGACTTCATTCTCCTGCTGAGGCAGCACACATGAATCCAATCCCTTTATGTTACTACAGAAAGAACAGAGATGGGGAGCAGGGACTGCACACATCTCTTGCCTCCTGTTAGGGACATCCTGAAGCAAGAACTGAAGCAGGTCCAGCAGAGGGAAATAGTCCCGCTCTCTTAAGACTGGAGTATTTCACAAACAGCACTGAACCAACCAGCAAATCTGCCTGAAAAACAGCATGAGAGCTGTTGGGAAAGCAGTTAATAAGCTCTTTGTGTCTGTTGGTGCCACCCACCTGCAAAATCCATCCCTGTAGCTCTGGCCACGAGAAGGTGCCTCCTCAGAGAGCAGATTAGGGAGAGCAGACTGGACGTTTCAGCCTGAAACCCAGTTTAAGGTGCACCAGGACCTCCACACTGAATCTTGGAAAAATTACCTCTGAGGACACAGGGCTCCCTCCAGAACCTTTGGAAAAGCACAACCAACCAGGCTGTGCAGGGGCCAGGCTTATTAAAACTCCCAACCACCTTGTCATGCCCACTGTTTCCATCTGACAACAGACAGAATCAACTAAGAGGAATGGGGAGAATGATTAGGCTGAAAAAACACAGCCAGGAAATCCTAAGCAAACTGACCCCTGGGGTTACATGGCTGGATTGCCAAGCAGTATAACCCTGCCATTGAGAGGCTGAAGAAGGGGCTGAGGGTGCCCTGACACTTTACTAGTCTGTCCAGCGCATAGGCCTTCCATGTAACCTGCCAGCAAACTCCATGATAAAACACTACATGAAGAAGCACAGAAAATAGAAGAACTCGATCCTACACTGCAGCTTCCTAATGACTTGATTTTGAGCAAGGTCTATTATCCCTGAACTTACTTTCTTCAGATGCCCCTTATGTGCAGTGTGCTTGGTTCTCTACTGCAGGATTCAAGGTCAACTGCATGATGAACCAGCAACTCCTGACATTACAATGCACCAATCCAAAACCAGAAGCCAGGAGCCTCTTCCAGGTCTCTCACTTGGATGCAGGGTGCCAAGGCTTTGGGCCATCCTCAATTGCTTTCCCAGGCCACAAGCAGGGAACTGGATGGGAACTGGAGCAACCAGGACAAGAACCAGTGTCCATATGGGATCCCAGCACGTGCAAGGTTAGGCTTCAGCCACTAGGTTATTGGGCTGGACTCTATTAATGATTTCTTTAAAATACATAATAACTTGAGACTATGGAACAGGACGTTCACAAACTAGAAGTCATTCCTAATGTGCATGGAAGACACAAAATTTAAATTAATGACTAAGTTCTTTAACAAATAAAAACACTGCAGGAAAATGGAAAGAAAAATGACAACATAAGCAAAGCTCTTCATCACTGGTTCATTCCAGCTTTGCTGTCTAAATCCATGATCCAGAAACCATTTTCACCAAGTGTATGTTTCACTATCACCCAAACACTAAGAGCTCAAAGTCTCACATGGGAAAAACCGAAAGATGAGGCCACCCAATTGTCCATGTCCTGCCCTGCTACAGCTCTGGCTGAATGAAGAACAGGTTCTGATCTAAATTTCATACATGGCAAAGCTAACAACATCATCATTACCACTGTCGGTCTTGGATTCCTCCAAACCAGCAGACCCAACCTCCTCAAGGTGTTCAGTCTTAAGTTGTCCAGGAAAAGTGTCACAGTTTGTTTGGCTTCTATTGGAATCTGAGCTTTGGGACTTCAGTGTTTTGGTATAAAGTGAGCTCAGTCACAGAGGCTCACAGAAGGTACACACAGACCGCAGTGTCATTTCCAGAGACAAACCTGCAGAACGCAGTCCCTGTAAATCAGCCAATCGCAAGCACAACACACACACTGATTAAAACAACTTGGCATATCATGTCAAGTTCTCCTCAGTGTACACATAAAGTCAGTGAGATGAACATTTTCATATTGTATTCTCTATGGAATGCAAAGAAAATTATAGTATTCAGAAATGCACACATACTTGGGCTGGAATCTTAACCTAGGGATACACAAACCAGGGTATGTGTAGGGGGTGACTGAGTGGGAGGAGGTGGGAGGTGGAAGGAAGGGATAGGAGGTGGTGACAACACTTTTTAAAACAAAGATTTATGCTTAACAAGATCAGACCATCCTCTCCTCCCTATCCATTCCTCCCAAAGTACTTCTTTCTAAATGGAAATCAGGGCAATTTCTTGAAAAAACATCACTTGGTCCATGGTAAGCATCTCTAAAGTGCAAAATGGCTTAAAATTGAAAATCTTCTGAACAACAGCATGACATATGACAAGTGGGAAAATTTCACACCAAAAAACTTTATTTCATACACAAAATTATCCAAAGCGTTGTATCAAATTACCTTTAGGCTCTGACTAGAAGGTACACCTGAAACGTAAGAATGACTTGGGTACTATCCCCAAGATATGCCATTATCTTGTAACTATTCCAAAACCTGAAATACCAAACACTCCTTGTCTCAAGCATTTCCAATAAGGGAAATGCACCTGAAAACACCTCAGGCTTTGTGGGCCACTGGAATATGAAAGCAGCCACAGACAAAAAACGGAAAGAGTGGACTGTGTTCCAACAAAGACTTATGGATACACTGTGAAGTTTAAATTTCACATAGGTTTCACGTGTCACCAAAAGCTCTTATTCCTTTGTTTTCATCTCTAAGACAGACCACTCAGAGCTTTTGGGCCAGCAACAGTCTGGGTCTGGCCCATCCTTAGATGACCGACGGATGCTAACTTTTTACAATACAGCATATGTGGGGTTTTTTTCTTTATTGAGATTGAGAGGGATGCATAAAGCAGAAATCAAGTCAGGCCAGCATCCCAGCAGCATATTTACAACAGAAACTATCTACCTTTGTTGCATGAATACCAAAGCAGTTTCAAGGTCCTTTAACAACCCCCTTGGCAGAGTACTACAGATTTTAGGATGTGCTTGTTCCCTGCTCAGAGCTCAAGGTTTCATTGCCTTTTCTTCAAAAACAAACAAAAATCAAGAACAGTTGTGCATATTTTCCGAGTCCCATCACTAGGTAAGCTCCAGATGCCTGTTGTGTGTCTGGTGCTGGTCATGCTGCCCAACAGAAAGGACACCCGAATCTATGTTTCCTCCTACAGGTTTTGATCCCCAGGACCTTTCATGCTACAACAGCACCAGTATGGAGGTGAGGCCCTAGGGCTGCTCCCTCTCAAACTATAATCTTAGTTTGATTTGCTTTGATTCACTGAATGAATTTACAGATGGTGTTTGCTAAAGGTTCATGCACATATTGAAGACAAGGAGATGAGTATGGTCTCATAGGAATAATTCCAGACTCTAAGACCCTTGTTCTGTATCACTCCAAATTTCTTACCCTGGAAGAACAGACATGCAAACACATTTCTTTTTTTCAAATAACCACCTCTTGAGTACAGCACCTGGTGAGCACTAATTCAGCCTCCTATTCAGCACAGGTACAACGAGCCCTGGAGAGGACTGGGACTTGCAAACCAACTGATTTTTTTCCCGCATTAGAAACATACACACCCAAAATATTCGTTAACCTATAACACACCTATCTCCCTTTACTTTAGTTCAATTTCTACCTTAACTTGCGGAACCGAGGGCAGCACAGGCTCTGCAATCTCACTGACCCAGCTCCACATAACGGCTGCCTTGCATTTGCTACTTCCACTATGAAGTATGACTGCAGGAGACCTTGACGTCCAAAGACCCAAACTCTCTTGAATGATACATATACACAAGAAATTCTATAGCCTGGACCTAGCATGCTAGCCTAGAGTCCTCGCCTTGCACCAGGATTCCATATGGGTGCCAATTTGTATCTTGGCAGCTCTGCTTCCCATCCAGCTCCTTGCTTGTGGCCTAGGAAAGCAATGGGATCCTGCACCTGCGTGGGAGACCTAGAAGACGCTCCTGGCTCCTGGCTTCAGATCAGTTCAGTTCCAGCCAATGCAGCCACTTGGGAAGTGAACCAGTGGATGGAAGATCTTTCTCTGTCTCTCCTTCTCTCTGTAAATCTGACTTTCCAATAAAAATGAACAAGTCTTAAAAAAATAAATTCTATAGCTATAACAGGTGTTGAGTGGTATTTCCACCAAGGCAAGGTCTGAATCTCACAAGAGGGGAGGTGACTTTGGGAAGGCCAGTCCTTTAAGCAGACAAGAAAGCCTAGCATCAGACTCTCATTGCAAGAGATGTTGGTTCTTTTCCGCATAAAAGAGGGTTTCATTGAATGCTCACAAACATGCTCATAAGCAAGTGTGACCACCCTCACTGAAGCTGGAGAATCAGAGCAGACATCTTTGTCTGCCAGTGAGGATTTAAGAAGGTCTTGGTTTCCATAGCAATGGTTCCTTTCTCCCTTGAGTTACAGTATTGAGGTACATAGATTTCCTTCCACTCTGCAGAGTCCACCCTGCTGGGCCCACATCTTGCCTGTGAGCTTCAGGAGTCTTCTGTCAATGCTGGCCTGGCCCTCTGACTGTGGACAGTTGCTCATACTCGCTTATCAAGGAACCAGCCATCTGTGGTCACAATAGAAAACCTGCAGGTGATACAGAAACTCACAGTACCACATGCCTCTTCTGTAACCTGCCCTGTCCATCCAGTCTCAAACTTGACTTCAGAGATACCCACAGAAGATTTATGGGCTCTGGGAAGCTCAAAATTTCACACACATTTGTAACAAAGTCTAAAACAGTTTGGAAAGCTGCCTAAGCCATCAACAAGAAAGCCTGCATAGAACACAGGACACAGGACTTACCCAGGACTAAAACCCAATGGCCACCCTCAAAAAGGGAATTACCCTCACATAGCCACTATGTGGGGATTAATTAAAATCTCTTATAGCTGACAAGATATTCTTTCCATTTACTTTTTTAAAAAAATCCTATAGAAGGTAACAAAGAATTAGAGTAAGTGAAACATTAAGTCAAATTGGCTTGCTTATTATTTATGTATTTGCATATGAGCCCTTGGAACTACACAGGAAAAACTGAGACTAAGAATTTCAGTTTTCCATACATTGCACAAAAGGAAAACATTCCCCTTGAAATATCCAAACAGCAATTATTTCTTTCTTACTGAGTTGGAGCAATCCCATCTGTAATGGAGGGCTTCCCCCTACAGCAGGACAATATGATGGAGGGTGTAGGATGTGGACATAGAGCAAGAGCCCCAGGCAAGGCCAGGAGTCGGGTGGCTCGGGCCAAGAGAGAGGGAGAGGAGTCACCCACACAGAAGTGTCATCTCCTCTGGATGTCAAAATCCGGAGCAGCATCCAGCTGCTGCCTCGCTCTCAGAAGTGTGTAAGAAGGAAGCCCTGGGCAGCTGAGCCCCAGGAGGGTGCATCACCCCAAAGTGGAGGTGGAGAGGATTACATCTGAGAAATAAAAATAACAATAAGGTTGTCTACATGCCAACCTTGTCTGGTGCTCGGCTTCCAGAACCCAATTATAACCTACTGTATTAGTGGCATATAACATAGCTATTATGCTAATGGCATATTATTAGAGAACTTCCATTATATTCATGCCTTTGAAAGAACACCAGGCCCTGACCACTCATAACAGAGAAACTCAACAGTCCATTACATGTGTCAGAGAACATTCCCGGTGCCAGGTCGTGCTTCTGCAGGTCTGAGTGAAGGCCTCCCCTTCTGTAACACAGGGAGCCCTCACCCCAACGCTGCTTGCCCTGAGGTCCTGGCTACTCTGCATCAGTCACTCCAGGTTCCATCCCTCGCACAGAAAGGCTAATAAACAAGGCCACAATGACCCTCAAAACCAGATGGGCCGTTTCTGTAGACCACGGGAAGACAGCCCCTTAATTACATTGAAGCAAATTAATAACCCATTCAAGCCTACATGGGGATTGAGTGTCATGACCTAGAGCAGAAAACTCTCCCCGACATGAAATAGACGCCTATGTCCTAGTGTTAGAAAAAGGGGGATTACAACCTTCAGTTTCCTCCCAAGGAAAAAACAAATGTAGGAATCTCCAAGTCTTCCGGCCAGGATGGAAGGGTTTTAAGTTATTTCTTCACGGTTACAACAGGGTAGTCTTAGCATCAGGATAACCTCCCTTCTTTTCCATTTGAAACCTCCTGTGGTTTGTAAATTTACTTGTGTTTGCATTGCTTTCCCTCTCTTCAGCCCTATTTGGGCAACAGTGGCTCCCTGGGGTAACAGCCACAAGGCAAAGCAGCTGGAATCCATAGGGAACACGGCCTCCTTCCAGGCAGTGAGACGTCACAGGTGTGAGGGGCGGCCCAGGGACAGGGGCTCACCCCAGCAGAGTAAACCTTGGGATTCACACCTCACAGAACAGGAAGGCCCTGGCCATGGGATGGGAATACAGCAGACAGGCCGGAAGGGCCCCCAGGGAAGCAGAAGGATTGCAATAAGGAAGGGGAGTTCACACATTGGGCAGGGAACACAGGGCAAAGGCTGCTGTCCGGTCCAGGCCAATGCTGAGCAGTTCCTGTTTCAAAGCTGGGGAGCAACACGGGAGCAGACATGCCCCGGGAGGCACAGTTTCCTGAAGACAGAGTGCCTGACTAGCCTCAGTTATGTGTAGTGACATTTGAGTACCAGTGCATAACAGACATAAAGGCACAAAGGTGCCTTCTGAAACCCAGCGGATTTGAAATTCAGGTAACCATTTTGTCTCTCTCTTTTTTTTTTTTACACACAGACAATGGTCAGCCCACCTTCTCCCTCCTAGGCTGCCTTCAGACCATCTTGGTTCCTCTCCCTGATGGTTTCTAAAGCAGCAAGTGACAGCAGGTGAAATAGTCTGGTGATCCTGTTCTAGTTCCACGGGCTCTAAAGCCTAATGGCTAACATTACAGCATTTACATCCGAAGTAAGCAAAAACACAAACAAAACTAATCTCTTACATACTGATGTAATTAGAAAGGAAGTGGTCCACTATTCAAAAACATATTAAATTAGAAACTGGAAGAGAAATGCTCACGTAGGAGCTGAGAGCAGAAAACAAAGCCTTTCCACAGCCTGGACAACATTCCAAAACCAAGACCCACGCACACACTCTGGGCCAGGGGCTCAAAATGTCCTAGGCAGTACCCACAGGTGCTACCTTTTGGGTTACCCGAGGGAGACATGGGGTACCACCTCCAGAAGAGGGAAGTCTAGCTGCAGATGAGAGGCAGTATAGTGCCCAGGAAGACACAGTGAGTAACCTGGCCTTGGCCACATCGGATGTTCCTCCCACAGATCCAGGTAGTCACAGATAAGCCACACAGCCTTGCTAACAAACCTTGAACCGACTGCCGGATCTGGGTCAACGCCCCTGGCAGTGAGCCCCACAGGATACAGTGCAAACCGGTATCATCAGGAATTATCTTACTGAGATGGTCAACTGATGGCGAGGCAGGTACAGTCAGGACCCAGGCCCTCTGACAGAATAGGTTAAAGCCACAGAGCCTAGTACACCTGCCTCCAGGGGCAGCAACAGAAGCTAATGTAAGAACAGCTGTAGGACCCTAAGGAGCCACCACTCAACCACGGTAGAGGGTCAAGCAGATGGTGCCTCTCAACATCACACGCTCATGCCCATCACCAACTCAACAGTGAACTCTGATTCCTCGGAGGACCAAGAGGAGAACTAGGCCTTAGGGTCATCACATACTGATAGTCTAAACAAATGGAATTTTCTGACAACAGCACAACACAATCATTTGGTCTGCAGCCAGTCAAGACTACAAAGGCATCGCCAGGGTAGAAACAGCCACAGAAAAGCAAGAACCTTTCACTGTATTGTTTTCTAGACAAACTGTGAACTAGCCTGCATTCTCTTTATTGTCTTGTTTTTTAGTATCTTATACGTCATTAAAAACAATCTGTACAAAGTCTTTGTTGAGTATCAGAATGAGACAGCTGGGTTACTGGCACGAGGAAACGCTCCATCTTGTCATTTTGCAAAAGGAATGCATCTCCATAATTAATGATGCTTTTGTCCATGCCAGAAGGAAAATCCAAAGGCTCAACTACACTTAAGTAAATTCCACCCAAGCCAATTGCAATGCGATCTTATAAATTATAGAGCAACAGAGAACAAGATTTTTGAGTCAGAACATAGAGAAAAACAATTGACAACATGGTAACTATGTTTTAAGGGAGAATCCGGGTTGGAAATATTACTTTTTGAAAGGAAGAGCAGATTTTCTTTTTCCTCTAGAAGAGACCTAGCAATCAAAACCTTCAAGATTCTCAAAAAAAGGTTTATACCAGAGTCCTTCAAAAGTTTGTAAAAAAACAAAAAAGTAGGCTTAAAAGATAAGTTTATTTTGGTACCAAGTTTGTGTAATTTGAGGATTTTTTCATAATACATACCTCAATGAATTTTTTGAAGACACCTCAATATGCATAAATTTAAAAATTTTTCACACCAAATTAAGCTTATCTTTTAAATTCCAATTTCCGCAGATTTCTTCCTTTCTTTGAGGGGTAAAGAGATAGAGATTATCAGATGAAAGAGTGTTGTCATGTACTTTACATGGCCAAAGCCTACAAGCCCTGGGGCTGGACCAGGGCTGGACCGATAGCTGGGAATACAATTCAGGTCTCCCTCACAGGTGGGCAGGGACTCAGCCATCCATCCCTGCCACCTCCCAGCATCTGCACTAGAGTCAGCAGCCACAGCTAGGAAATAAAATGCAGGCATTGCAATGTGGCATCCATGTGTTTTAACCAAACAGGCAAAACACCTGCTCCTCCACAAACTTTTGAAGAAGCTCATGTGGGACCAATGTTATGTGTAAGAAAGACTCAGTAACTCTGTTCCAGAGAGTAGCAGACAGACTGGCCACCAGGTATAGACAGCACCTTAGAGACACATCAGGGTGTGCAAGCAAGGGGAGGAGGAAAGGTCTGGGTACTGCAAAGCAGGGGCAGATGACACATTCAGACCCCAGTCCTGAAAATCATTCAGGTTACTACTCCAATATCCACAAGTGTCCCCAGCCTAATCAAATAATATAATAAACTAGTAATATCTCTAAGTATAGATTGTATTTATATTTGTTTACAACTAGAGTAATTCATTAAACAGTACTGATGCCCACAAAGGGAATTTTTCTAATGCTAATACAAGTCTTTTTGGGGGGTAAATAAGGACTGTCCAGGTCCTACCTAGAGCACTAACAGACAGATAAGAACAGATAGGTCACTACCCAGGAGCAGGAGTATGTCTCAAGGAATAAGGAGCTGGTGGCTGCTGGCAGGCTGGGACCCCAAGATCAGGGGACATTAAGCACAACTGTTGGTAGCTTTACAATTCATAGAACACCTTCACAGCCACAACCACATCTGTGCCCTACAGTTACCCTGACAAGTAGGTACAGAGGACTTGACTAGCAGCTCATGGACAAACTGACTCATCTGGAACTACACAGCAGTGAAGAGGTGGCCTGGGCCTGGAACCATCTTCCCAACCCTGGCTCCAGCCCAGCCACACCCTTACTCCCTCACAGGGAGTAAGCTTGCAATGTCAACTCTGGGCACTGCTCTTACTCTCCTTCACCTTCTGAAAAAGAACGAAGGCCTGCACCCTGCATGCTGGCATATTGCACCATGAAAAGGAAGTGGTTCTTCAGAATGGGATGTGGAGCTGGGACAGGTAAGTGGCACAGCACATGTGCTACAGCTTCAGGATGCCCACATCCTATATATACCACAGCGCCAGGTTGGAGTCCCAGGTCCTCTGCTTCTAATTCAGCTTCCTGCCACTCTGCATTCTTTGATGGCAGTAGATGACAGCTCAAGTACTTGGGTTCCTGCCATCCACCTAGACATCCGGACTGCGTTCCAGCCTCCTGGCTTATCCTGGCCTGGCCTTGGCTGTTTAAGACATTTGGGGAGTGAACCAAAAGATGAGTTTTTGTATCTCTCCCTCAACCTTCCAAAAACAATAAAAATTTCAAAACCAAAATTTTTAAGAATGCACTTTACAAAGCTCTATGCAAATGCCTTAGCAGAGCAGTAGTGTGATGAAACGATACACAGCCATCACATTCCTAAAAATCATGACTCAGCTATGAATAATAAAAATGTAGTTTAGACAAACTAATCTGTCCAAAACTGCCTCAAAAAAGAAGTAGCCACAGTTTCACAAAATTGCCCAATGAAACACACCTAATCTAGCTAACACACTGGCTCCCAACCAGAGAGCTCCTGTTCTGTCTGCACCTCCAGGAACCAAAGGGCAATGTCTCAGTAGTGTTTGTTTTTCCCAACTGCAAGGGGTAGAGGTCAAAAATGCTGCGGAACATCTCACAGGCACAGGACAGCCCCTCACAAGAGCAAAGCATCTGGTCCTCAATGTCAACATGGTTGAGCTTGGGAAAGCCTGTTCTCTACAATCCTGAGTGACTCTGCTGACCCCTGAGGGGGAAAGAACGGAGGGACTGGGGCACCACAACAACCAAACAAGGTTCTGCTTTCACACCAGGGGATATGTGGACGAAGCCACTTCATCTCCAAATCAGGACCCTCATTCGGAAATGGGACTCTAGGCATGGACCTCAACAGATTAATCAACGGAAGGACTGGCGCAGTACTGGCAGTAAATGCTCAAAGCTGAGGCTGGGCAGAGATCCATGTCCTGTGTGACAGGTAGAGGCTCCGAGGCAGCTCACTCTTTCCCTGTAAGTCACTCAGAGCAATAGGCACTCATCTAACCAAGGGGAGAGGCATTTCGCTACCCTCGACTTCAGAAAACAGAGTCTGTGTACCTGCAGCTGGTACCTGGGGCTCAGGATGGGTCACTGACATCTCCCACACTGGCACCCTGGAAGTCCACCTGTAGCTGGGGACTGGGAGGGTTCCCACCACCCCAGGAGACAGGTGCTGCCTTACATGGCTCAGTATTTCCTCCAGTTGCAGTACAAGCTGCATATCTTGCACTCGAGTTTAAATTGTATTATCCAAATGAAGCATCACACTCACAATCGGCATCCGCCTTTAACAAGCACAGATGGCAGTCACGTGCTTAAATGGCAAATCTAGAGCTGAAACCTGGGCACGCAATCCCAGGCTTCTCTGATCTCTTTCCCTGGGTGGGTTTAAAAGACAGGGGTCAGAACGTACCGGATGGTCAGCGCGGGTGGAGGGCGGAAAGCCTTTTGTCCGCCCTGCAGCCCTTCTGGCAGATCCAGCAGAACCACAGAATGAGGGGTGAATGTCAGCTTTGCATTCCCGTTACTCTGAGAGCAGACTGTGGATTAGCGGCACAGGAAGAGGGATTTTCATTCTTCCAGAATTCTTTTGTGTTTCATCCGATACCTTCAGTCATTTCTGGGAAACCACATATTGCCCTACTTTGAATGATCATATCAGGAGGACACAGTATTTTTGTCATTGTGCGGGTAATCAACACACTTCTCCCCTTCTCTTATTTTGAAGGGAAGAAGGAGCCGCATAATACTGAGCTGTGAAATGCACTCAAATGCAGCTCTAAAGGGAAATACCACCTAGCGGCTAGATATTCGTTTCCATGGCAACAGGGTCCCTGGGCCCTGGCACACACAGCAGGAAATGCTGCAGATTTCCATAGCAGTATCTTTTACTAGAAACAGGAGATCCGCCTCAATTGTAAACATTTGGGAATCAAAGGATGTCCGTGCGCACACGTGTGTGTGTGTGTGCACTCACACACAGGTATCTCTAAGTCAGTGGAGATGAAGAGAGGCCTCATTATTCTTGCATATAAGTTTATGTCAAATGTTCCAGATGACTCAGATAAAAGCAAAAATAACTATGCCAAAAGCAAAAACACCTGTCGTAGAAAACGGAGAGACCAGGATGAAGTGGAAAACTGCTTTGGAAAACCAGATGACCAAGGATTGTTCAGCAGTAACCAACAATGCTCACCAGCAGGAACACATGGAGAGCATGAAGTAGAGGGTTTTTTCATAGCCATTTGCTTCCTACTTGAAGACCCTCACACACGCAGATCTAGAAGGCTAGATGAACAACTGGCTCATCAGGCCGCCTTAAGGGGAGAGCTGAGTTGGGAAGTACCAAGCTACATGGCCTCCAGCAAGGACATCCATCACACAGACTCAGTTACCTCCATAAAATGAAAAGGTATTTGGAGCTATAAGGGCGGGAGGTGTGGAAGTGAGAGAAACTGATAAAAGAGAATATTAAAAATAACACATCAGAGTTATCTTTAAAAAATACCCTCCAGGTAATTCTCACTTTGTACTTTCTAAAAATAAAGCCTACAGATTGAAAAAAAAAAAAAAAGTCTGGAGAATTCACTGGCAATTCTTGATGACCTAAGACCTTTTGAATACTTTTTCTCGGATTTATTTCCCAGGAACACGTTTTCCTATAGCCCAGGACACATGCACAGTTCAAGTGAAATTTTTAGTTCTAAGCAGTTTCTGCATTGCCTGGTGTCTTTTCAGATTGGGCCATTATCAGAGGAAGCAGAGCGGAGGCATCTCTGTGGTCTGGCAGGATAGACTCATCCTGCAAAAATGCTGGTTTGACAACTTCAAGTGTCTTCGAGTTCACATTTACATTCCAAACGGTTATTTTTATCTGAGACAGGTGGGTCAGACCAGACCAAGTTCACAGCTCTATGACACATGCTTTTCACAGAAAGCACGGCACATGGAAAAGGCCCTGGGTGAACTGAAATAATTGCACTCTTTCATGAATGGGAATCAGGATATTACCGAAAGGAAGGTGTGCATATGCGTGCATGTGGTGGTGGGGGCAGTGGGAATATTAACCAAATATTAAACCTAAAGCCAATCTGCAGGAAGCAGAGTGAAGGGGACAGAATGAAGACAATGGCAGGGGCAGAGGGGCCGTGGGGGTGAGCTTTTATACAAACAAAAGGCAGGGAGCTGCAAGGGGAAACTGCTGAGGGAAGCACTTTATTATGTAAGCCACCAAGGGACACGAATGACCATGCCACTCAGATCCACTCAGCTGCCCCACACACTCCTCCCTTCCAAGTTCAGCCCTCTCTCCCCTCCCCCACGGTCACCCTGACCATCCCCTACTGCAAAATTCTCCGCCACTGATCAAGCCCAGTGAGGTTACACAGAGACCAGCACACATCACAATCCACACATCAACTAGGAAGACCCACTAAAGCTCAGTAGGAACAGAGCAGGAGAGAGCCCTGTTGCTTGCTTAGTATCAAGCAACCCACAACCTGTGCTTGGGGGGACTCTGAGGCCCTTCCCTATCGCCACAGTAGGATGATGGGATTCAGCAACCTCCTGGCCACCAAAGGTAAGAGTTCTTCCAAGTGGGACTTGCATGAGTTCCTTTTGGGCTAACACAAGATCACTGCTCTTTTTGGGAGACATAGAGGCAAAACATCACACAGGCAAGAACACTGGTTAACCACAATCAACAGCCGTGTCTGCCAACTGCTGCCACTCAATCCAAGACCAATAATAAAAGACCACGTGCAGGGAAGAAGCCGGGCGGCCGTCAGCCATCGGCCTGATGAGTCACACAATCAGAAAGTAGGATTCTACTTCCCCACTCATGGGCATGGCTCCCCATTCCAACCTCCAGGATATGTGTGCTCATCAAAATAAAGACACAGCAAAGACTTCTCTTTTAAAATCCATACAATGTTTTTTATCAATAAATCAATAAATGTACTCCTTTGCCATTTTCAGTCCTTGCCTATATGATTATAAAATGGTGGTGTAGCACGCTAATCCTATACCTTCAGTGCCAGCATTCCTTATAAGCACTGGTTTGAGTGCTGGCTGTTCCACTTCCATTCTTGATCCCTGCTGGTGGCCTGGGAATAGCCCAAGTCCCTGCACCCCTGCATCCATGAGGGAGACTCAGAAGCTCCGGACTACCAGCCCCTCATAGGCCCAACACTAATGGCTGCGAACTAGCAGATGGATGACTTCCCTCTGTTTTTCCCTTTTCCTTGGTATAACTCTGACTTTCCAGTAAAATAAATCTTTAAAAAATAATTTTAAAAAATGTTAACTTAATGTCTTGGACTACAGATAGATATCACCTGTGAATTTTATAGGAAGTGCAACCTCCCAAATAACAAGCTTTGGAAAATGGAAAACAGCACACCAAACTTCATTTTCACAAGCCATTATTTTTTTTTTTTTTTTTTAAGATTTATTTTATTTTTATTACAAAGTCAGATATACTGAGAGGAGGAGAGACAGAGAGGAAGTGGAGCTGCCGGGATTAGAACCAGCAGCCATATGGGATCAAGGCGAGGACCTTAGCCACTAGGCCATGCTGCCGAGCCCTTCACAAGCCATTATGACCAAAGCATAATGAGTATGACTTAGTGCATTGTATTAAGATGAGTTAAGATGACGCCAGATATATCAGAGTAGAAAGGCATCAAACTAACAAAACCCAAAGAACGTACTTTATGAACTCTGATGAATGGCATTATAATATAGACTGGGGCAACGAAAGCTCCAAAACTCCACGGCAGGCTTGAGAGTTGAGGACTACACCTTCATTACTCTGATAATTCACAACTCCATCTCAAGAGTTTTCCTCATTATGGCCCTGGTGAACAGCCAAAATTTTGGGATGCTTTTTTTTCCAATTCACTACCTTCCCATAAAATCTTAATCCCAACCATCTGTGCCTTGCAGAGTGGCCATCCCTTATCCAAATGCCTGGGACCAGAAGCATTTCAGATTTAGAATTTTGGGGAGGTAGGGGGCAGTAGATTCTGGCATCTTCACATATACATACTAAAATATCTTGAGAATAAGACCCCAGTTTGGACATGAATTTCATTTGTTTCATACATACTTTATCTATAGCCTGAAGCCATGTTCATAATAATATTTTTAATAATTCTGCACATGAACCAGTTTCATGATGTGGCACCTCCTACCTGTGGTGTCAAGTCAGTGCTTAAAATGTTTCAGATTTCAGAGCGCTTTACATTTTGGATTTGTGAGTTAAGGATGCGCCACCTGTGTATAAAAGGTAGATCCCCTCCACTGACTAAAAGGACCAATGATCATGCCCTGAGGAGCAGTATCCTTCCCACTGGAAACACAGGAAATAGACATCCTTAGGAAAGAAGTGGGGGGCCGACACCACAGCTCAGTGGCTAAATCCTTGCCTTGTAACCACCGGGATCCCAAAAAGGATGTAGCTTTGTGTCCTGGCTGTTACACTTCTCATCCATCTCCCTATCTGTATCCTGGGAAAGCAGAGGAGGGTATCCCAAAGTCTTGGGACCCTGCACCTATGTGGGAGACCCAGAAGTTGTTCCTGGCTCCTGGCTTTGGATAAGCTCAGCTCTGGCCATTGCACCTCACATCGCTAGAGTGAACCAGATCTTCCTCTCTCTGTAAATTTAAGCCATCACACTAGGCCCAAGAAACTCAGGTGTTAAAGAAAAACTTTAATAGGACTTGTGTCTCAAACATTCCCAAGTTTTCTCATTTTCCCACAGGAATCCCAAGGACAAAAGCAAAAAGCAACAGAGGAGACAAAACTGACCTAAAACCCAAACCCAGTCTGAACCATAACCCTGGGTTAGCAGACTGCAGTTCTCTGCCTTTCTACATGTAATACAGTGAGTGCATTTCTTCAAGGAATGGCCAAAGGCTGTTCAGTAAACCTGCATGAATGGCCTTGTGCACAAACTTTCTTAGCTTAAAAAAAGTGTTTCTTTTTAGGTTGGAGGAAAAAGAGCTGGCTAGGTAGAAATCGTAAAGCTGGAGTTAAATGAAATAGTTCCGGGCTTGAAAAGTTAACACAGAAGAGTGAGTGAAGTTTCAACAAAACAATCTGGTTAAAATAAAACCTGAAGATAAATACCATTCTGCTTAGAGCATGGAAATTGGTTCCTAGCACCCCCTCCCCTAGAAGAGAAGATTCCCTCCCATCCTACCTTCCCAGCCAAGAGCAAAGGGCTTGAAGGGGGCTGTGCTTCCCACCTGACCTAAGCATGGAACAGCAGGGCCCTCTTTGAGCCACAGTAAGATCCAAAGCATCCAGAGCCCCCAGAGACCTCAGGGAGGGGTCAGCCAGAAGCGAATCCTGGCATCCCAAAGTGGCACTGGGTCCAGCCCTCCTGCCCTGTGAGGGAGGAGGCTGGTGGGCATGAGTGGCCATTCATTCAGCAGATTCTGCTAATCCATACCCTGTGTGACACCTGGCACTTCACAACTGAGCAGCTGGGTTCCTGGGGGTGTGGGGAGAGTCCCTGTGCTGCAGGATGCAGTTTGTACTGCAATCCAGCAGTGAAGGTGCCAACAGCAAACCAAGAACTACCCCAGCAGCAGCATGGGCCACACAGGACTGGATAATGGTCCCAGGGTTCTTGCTGTGGGACAGGGTTTCACAGCTGCTGTGGCTCTCCAGCTACTCCTAGGTAACAAGTAACAGATCCTTAAGTACATTGCGGTGGCAGAGAGGAGGGGGAACCACATGTGTGTACAGAACAGATCAAAGCTCTGGGTGTTTCAGGGAAAGCTGAGCACGCCCATGTGGGGGGATGCCAGCCATGGGCAGAGATGACGTGGCACAGGCAGCCAATGGTGATGTGGTGGGAGACTTCAGCAACAGCACCAACACTGAGAATCAACTCCTAGAAAGTGTTTAAATATGAAAGCTTCCCAGTGCCAATCAATTCTGATTCTATAGGTATGAGAAAGGCCCTGAAATTTGTACCTTAAAACAAATTTGAATGGCTATCATACATAACACTCCACAAAATCTATACCAAAAGCCTGTGATGTACTTCAAAACCAAGTCTGCAATTGGTTCCTTCAGATACCCTCCACCAACCATGGCCATCCAGGCTCACTGATCAAAGCTCACCTACAAGGGATCCTGGTGCTCTCTACCGCCTACTTCCACCAGCCCTCCCTACCCACACACTCCCAGTCCTGGGGTGGGAGCGGACCTCTTTAAGAACTCAAACCAGCAGCTGGCTTTGTGATGTAGTGGCTAAAGTCATCACTTGTGATACTGTCATCTCACATGGGCACTGGTCCAAGTCCCAGATGTTCCACTCCCTATCCAGCTCCCTGCCTGTGGCCTGGGAAAGCAGTCGAGGACAGGCCAAAGCCTTGAGTCCCTGCACCCATGTGGGAGACCCAGAAGAAGCTCCTGGCTCCAGACTCCCAACTCCAGATCGGCTCAGCTTTGGCCGTTGCGGCCATTTAGAGGATGCACCAGGGGATGGGAGATCCTTCTCTCTGTAAGTCTGCCTTTCCAAAAAAAAAAAAAAAAAAAATTAGAAAGTCTTAAAAAAACAAAAAGGAAGATATACATTAGAGGAAAATTAATTATGCACAGAAATCAAAATGTTGCACCAAAATAAACTCATCTTTGACTCATTTTCCAAAACCTTGTTAAAGTTTTGTATTCTCCCAAAGTCCAGGCATTTACAGGGGTCCTAGAAATGCATTTCCCAGACACTGGGAACTAGGCTATGTATTAACATGGTACAAAGTCAAGGTTGGTTCACAGTGTTTTCCATACTCGTGTCCTGTTTTTGGCTATTAAAGACGATCTGGGATGATTGGGATCCACTTTTTTCCTGCTGAAAATCTGCAACTCCCTCTTCACAGCTTTGGTACTCTGACACTGAAATGTTGCACAGTTTTTTAAAGCTAGGCCCACAGAGGCAGACACAAGTGAAAGCTATACAGCATTGTTCCCTTCAACAGCCCTTGCTGACACTAGAAGATGCTGCTCTGCCCTCCAAGGGCCAGTGCTGACTGAAGGCTAGCTCACCCACCTGGCCAGCCCGAAGGGGGAGTGGCCAGGCTTACAGGTGTAAGGACTGTCTTCCTGAAATAGGTTCCTTTGGATGCAGATCATCAGTCAGTGCTGAGCTAATACAAATACAGAAAAATGGAACCTCTGCTCCATGGTGTCTGGGATATAATAAATTGTTCTAGACTAAATTTATGACCAATAGTATGGGAAGAGATGTGCCTTCATGCTGACCTTTTAAAGGTTTATTTATTTGCTTGAAAGGCAGAGTGAGAAAGGAAGGGAGACAGGGAGCTATCCTCTGTCCACTGTTCACTCTCCAAATGCCCAGGCCTGAGGCAGGCCAGAGCCAGGAACACCACTCACATCTCTCACAGGGGGGGCCGAGGCTTTCATCTGCAGCCTTCCCAATTACTTCAGCAGGAAACTGGATCACAACTGGAGCAGCCAGTCAGCGGCGACTTAACTAAAGTTAGCCCCTGAACTTTTAATACAAATTGTACATTCACCAGAGTGTAGAAGCAACAAAATATGCAATTGTGCCTAGTCCTAATCAGCGAAAATTTCATTACAGACTCATTATTAACCCAAACACGCACATTATGCTATTAGCTACTCATTTTCTTACATTAAGTCAACAAAATAGCTTCTATATAATTCCATATTCCATTTTACAGCAAGTATATAATGAATAGTCTGATACTGTTCATAGTAACTAATTCTGAGTTTGCTCTAAGTAAGTTTTTCTTTATCAATATCCACTACAAAACATGCGTTAAAAAGGGGGGCTGGCAAGATGGCACAATTGGCTAATCCTGTGTCTGCGAGTGCCAGCAACCAACATGGGTGCCAGCTCATGTTCCAGTTACTCCACTTCCCATCCAGCTCCCTGCACTCACATGGGAACCCGAGTTCCTGGTTCTTGGCTTCAGATTGGCTCAGCTTTGGCCTTAGCAGCCATCAGGGGAGTGAACCAGACAGAGGATGGAAGATCTTTCTCTGCCTCCTTCTCTCTGTAAATCTGCTTTTCCAATAATATATATATATATATTTTTACAAAAATGCTAAAAAGAACAAAGACCTTTCAGAGGCTCCTCCTTTGTGAAATGTTGCCATTTCATGATTTCAGACAGCAGACATCACTACTAGCTTGAAATTCTACACACCTGCTCAAATGGCATACTCTTCAGAGTAACTATAATTCCCTTCCACAACTTCCAACCCAGGGGACTCAGAAAATACACCTAAGTGCTCTAAGCCAAAGTCTGGACTAAGGCTCCTCTCTCTACACAGTGCAGAAATCAAACTGTCAGATACTCTGACATGGCCCAACAGTCTAACCTTCAGCCCATATATCTTGCTGCTCCTAAAAACAGACTGAAGCACTTGCTACACATTCATCATTTCCCCGGGGAACACACACACCTTAAAAAACAAATCAGTGAGGAACTCCCAAAGAATTCCTACCCAGGGCTCGGCAGCGTGGCCTAGTGGCTAAGGTCTTCGCCTTGATCCCATATGGCCGCTGGTTCTAATCCTGGCAGCTCCACTTCCTCTCTATCTCTCCTCCTCTCAGTATATCTGACTTTGTAATAAAAATAAAATAAATCTTTAAAAAAAAAAAAAAAAGAATGCCTACCCAGAAATTCACTGCAACACAGCCTGTAGCAGAAAATACCTGGAAATAATCTAAACATCCATTAACTAAATGAGTAAACTGTGCCACAGACAGGGAAATTCAATTCAGCCATTAGAAAGAATGAGGCAGGGGCTGGTAGGGTGGGACAGCAAGCTTATCTGCATACAGTGCCCGCCTCCCAAGTGGGTGCTGGTTCTAGCCCAGCTGCTCCGCTTCTGATCCAACTCCCTGCTAATGATCTGGGAAGGTAGCAGAGGATGGCCTACGATCTTGGGCCCCTTTCCTGCACCCACATAGGAGACCTAAAAGAAGTTCTTGGGTGCCAACTCCAGACGAGCCCAGCTCTGGCCATTACAGACATTTGGGAAATGACTCAGGGGAAGGAATATCTTTGTCTTTCTCTGTGTTTCTGCCTCTGTAATTCTGACTTTCAAGTAAAATAAGTGACTCTTCATAATAATAATAATAATAATAATATAAATCTATAGTTACTTCAAGATGTTATAGTAGACTATTGAATAAAAAGCACAAGAAAACGGTTTTGTAGCAGTTACTTTCTTGAAAAGATCACATCAAAATATTTGGCTCCATTTATCATTTCACATGATGCTCAGCAGCCAGGATTTTTTCCCGTAAGACATGCTTCATTGATGTAAATGCAAAAATATCTCATTAACAACGCAAGACTCCATCTTTGGGGAGGGCTGGGGTAGAATTTAATCTCTGTACTTAGTTGTTTCAAAATTTTCAAAGTACACACTCTATAATTCTTTTAGTAGAAACTTAATAAAAATTATGCCTGGCAGTGATAGACAAGAAGTACATTACCATCTCCATAAATCCACCTTTGTGTCTATCAACCACATAGCTCTTTTTCAGCCATAGGAGAGTTCTCACACTCCCAACATCCAAATAACGAGGACATATGGCCAAAATATTTTGGCATCACTACAAATGTGGCCTCAATTCCAGAACATCCCAGGGAGTCTTCTTGAGTAAACACAGTCACCCTCGTAGCCTATCTCACAGGACCATCCAACGATTGCACGTACTGGGCTCAGCAGCTGAGGCACTGGTTAGGACATCCGTGTTCCACATGGGAAGCCTGGGTTCCATCCCCACTTTCCCGATCCCAGTGTCCTGCCACTGTTTGTCTAGGAAAACATCAGACAATGGTTCGAGCAACTGGGTCCCTGCCACCCACAGTGAAGCCCTGGATTCAGTTTCTGGTTCCTGACTTCAGCCTGGTCCCGGGCGCTGGGAACATCTGGGAGGAACCAGCAGATGAAGGCTCATTCTTTCTCACGTGCTCTCCTTCACACTCTCTGCTCAAATACATTTTTTAATTATATACATACTAAAAATTACTAATCACAGGGCCTGGGGCCATGGCCTAGCAGCTAAAGTCTTCGCCTTAAACATGCCGGGATACCATATGGACACCAGTTCTAATCCCAGCAGCTCCACTTCCCATCCAGCTCCCTGCTTGTGTCCCGGGAAAGCAGTCAAGGATGGCCTAAAGCTATGGGTTCCTGCACCTGCGTGAGAGACCTGGAGGAAGTTCCTGGCTCCTGGCTCCGGATCGGCACAGCACCGGCTGTTGCACTCACTTAGGGAGTGTATCATCGGATGGGAGATCTTCCTCTCTGTCTCTCCTCCTCTCTGTATATCTGACTTTCCAATAAAAATACATAAATCTTAAAAAAAATTACTAATCACAGAGCCTCAAAATAGTCATGTCAGATATATAAATTATCTAAAATAATAGAGCTTTTTGAAGGGAACACATTCAGGTATCCGACATAAGAAGACATACATATGGGTGATAAGTCCAGTTTCAAATACTGCTTATGTAGAAGAAAACAAAACAGACCTAGTAACTAAAAAAAAGGTTTTATTTTATTTGAAATCCAGAGTGACAGAAAAGGAGAGTCAGAGAGAGAGATCTTCCATCTGCGAATTCAATCCCCTAACAGCCACAACAACCAGGTCTGGGCCAGGTCATAGCCGAAGGCCTGGAGCTCCAGCCAGCGAGCTGCAGGGGTCCAAGTACTTAAACCATCTGCTGCTGCATTCCTAGGCGCAATAGTGGGGAGTCAGATAATTGCAATAGCTAAAGCACCAACTAGGCACTCCCATTTGGGACATGGGCATCTCAAGCAGCAACTTAGCCAACAATGCCACAACACCTGCTTTCAGACTGAATAATAGGAGCAAATTGGCTTGCCTGCTAAGTTCTGTAGGACTGCACTTTTCTAAAGCGTCTTAAATAATTTTTAAGATGATTTTGAAAAGATGCCAGTTAAGACCCACACCACACTGACAAAAGAGAGGAACAAGCCACAGAGGTGTCATCTCCGACACATTCTCCCAGAGAACCTTCTGAAACACCACTGGCATCTTGGAGATGAGAAATATTCCTTCCCTTGGGGAAATTTCCCTGATGTCCTGAGCTCAGTTAATAGCTCTTGTTTCCTCAGTTCCCGAGCACTTTGTTCCACCACTATTACTATATCAAACACACTATTTCTCCAATGGCACTCTGTATTTACACATCTCATTTCCCCCACTCACTCACAAGCTCCAAAAGGACAAGCAGAGGCAGGCATGGATTTTTGTGGTCCCACGACATTGCCCACTATAGAGACATTTCTTAAATGAATGGCAAGGGTCCTGGCTGAACATGTAAGTACTTAATGAGGCACCTGTGGTGACGCAGGTCCAAGAAACTCAACTCTCACCTGACTAGCAAACACCACCACCACCACCACCCATCCCCCTGCCCTGCTGCCAACACCAAATCTCCCAACATCTCCACAACGTTGAAGACAATGAGAACACAGATATGGGAGCAACAGTGAGGGCCAGACAAACAATAGATAAGAGGCAGGGGGGAGGAGCTGCGTTGTCACGAAAGAGCCAGTGTCCCCTCTTTGGACAGGGACCCACACTGGGCCACACAATATTGCCTGGCAATATTCTGTCTCTAAATAAGTGATAGATATATTGTTTTCATTTTCTTCCTTTGCCTTTCAGAAGTTAAGAAAGTTCTTGGTAGGATTCGACATTTGCTGAAACAATCACATATTGTCCGAGTATCTCCCCATTTCCGTGGCTTTAACACACGTACCTTCATCATTACTATGTTCTAGGCACTGGTTTGGCAGGAAGGGTGGAGGACGGAAGTGGGCAGTTGAGGCATGAATAAGTCATAAGTCTTGAGCTCAAGGGGTGAGAATCAGATGTGACATATGCCAAGAGGAGACAAGATGGGAGATGGGACTTAGGACAAGACGGGTTCCTTGGTTTGTGAGAACCCAGAAAAATGGCCCATCCATCATCCACACTGCTTCCCATTACACAAATGAGGGAAACCACAGGATAGCTTACGTCAAGAGGGAGATGACAAGCGAGGGCAAAGCTTAGGGCTCCACCTATAGATGCTAGAAACAACCAAGGAACACGCCGGGCCACCTCATCCCCTTGGCACATGATCACCTGGAAAACTAGTGTCTATTCCTAACATGCAGAATCCCACAGAGCACTCTGAACAATGAAAACCACAAGCCAGCAGAGCTCTGACAACGTGAGCCTCATGTCCAGGGGAAGCCATCCACGGAAGAGAGTTCGCACGCTGCGCTTGGCTGCCACTGGATGCCAGCCCTCCATCTGCTTACCACGTGTGTTGGTGGCCATGTCAGCCACTTTCTGAAAGGCATCCAAGAAGGCAGCTGCTGCTACTACAGTTGTCCTGAAATGCAAGCAGATAACAAAAGCATGAGCAACGTCTCACACTAGCAAACTTATCCCTGCTCCAGAGCTAAAATCCTCCGCAATAGAAAGTAAAGAACCTTCTAGGAGAAGCAATGCAATGATACAAAGACACCCAGTGGCTGGAAGGTCCCACTCTGTTGTTTCCCCGTGGAGAACAGCTGGTAGGTAACTGCTGGTAGCTCTTCCCATCCTACTTGTTCTGACTATATCAAATGTCTACCAGGCAAAATCTTGCAAAGGAAGAAACACAGGTTTTTTAACCTTAAAAAAAAATCATTGCAAAATACAAATAGCATAGGTGGTAAGATTAACTGGAGAGTAGAACCAGAATTAAAAAAAAAAAATCCCATGAACTGGAGGAATGATTCCATCACGAAACGACATCATGAAGTTCACAAAACATTTTGCGAATGGCACAACGGAGGCCCTGACACCACTGCAGATTCCTAACACCCTCTTGAGTACTGTCGAATGCTCTGAGCACTCTGTGGTCTATTGGTGGCTCTAGAGTCACATCCTAAGACATCAACCAATGAAGGGGACCTATGTGCATGCAGGGAGTGGGTCTCAAAAAAACCTTGAGCAGACAGAGGCCTTACAACTGCACTTGCAGCTTATGTGAATCCCCCAGGCAGCAAACTGCACAGGAGTAAGGACAAGAAATTCAAAATGGAGGGCGAGGGCTGGGGGCGGGCCTTGGACTGGATGACCTTTGAAGAGAAGCCACAGTGGCCATGTCACAAGTCTCCTGGAGGATACTGGGAGTGGTCCCTGGGAAAACCTGAGCCATCAGCCCCTCAGGGTCCAACTCTCAAATGAGGTCTGGTGTTTTTCCAGAACAGCAAGAAACATTCCACTCAGGTTTCTGAGACAGTGACATACACAAAGACACAGTGGGGTGGAGCTGGGGGGAGGGGGAGGAACACTTAGAAGTGTATGTATTTTTTTAGACTTTACATGAAATGCAAACTCTGGAAAAGTTCCTTTTAATCAAACATGCTGGGATTTATAAATAGCCATTCTGATTTGCAATTAATATCTGACACAATGGCAGGATTTATGCCCATTCACTTCAGTGCCAATCATCCAAATTTCATGAGCCAGCTGCCCAAGGGCCTTGCATATTACCCGCTCACCAAGATTCCACAGAAAACTAGGACAGTGGGAAATTTGGGGGCAGTAAGAGCTTTTAAATGACAGTCCTATTTCACTGTCTGACGTAGTCATAAGACATCCTGGCCTTCTCCAATGGCACACAGCAATGCAGGCCTCGGCTTCACACAAAGGAGTGATTTAGCTGAAACACACCAACATCCACAATTTCTTCTGTGGTCCTCACTTCATCCTCCCTCAAATACAGCCAATGAAGTCACACACAACAGACCTCTCTGTGCTGTTAAGCCATGTCTCATTTGGACAAAATAATTAAGAAAGCCGAAACACTGTTGAAAACACAAAATGGACTTTGTGCAATGAGCATAAGCCTCCTATGAAAGTTTATTTCATGTGCTGAAGATGGCCAGAGAGTCCATTGCTTTAATCCTTCACTCCTTCATGAGTGGAGCACAAGAGAATCATTTTCTTTGGTCAACCCTAACAATCTGCCAATCGCAGGAGGTCAAGTAAGACAGTGGGGAAATAGTGGCAAGGGCTGGTTTTCCCATTGGAGACCTCCCGCAACATGGAGGTGAACCCATCTGAAACACGGATAACAAAAATGGAGTAGGTGTAGCTAGATGGGGCAACGCTCATCCAGGCCTCCGAGATTCAGCCTTGGCAGAGTCGGCTCCAATGGACAATAGGGTCTTGACCACGAGAAAAGTGTTTTATTACAGAGTCCACACCAGTCTGGAGGCCCAGCCCTGGCTTCAGAAATTCTGGGCCCTGCAAAGCTGAAGAAAAGGAGGGAAGTCACAAACCACCATTCCTACCACCAAGGCTCAGGGCAATAACCACTGGTGTTCCTGGGCAGAGTCCCAAGAAGGTCAGATCATCCCTGTCATCTCTGTCATGCATACACCTGCCTATCCAGGAGAACACCCATCAGCCTTATCTTCCACCATCCTCATCCATGCAAACCCATGAGTGCCATCCTCCCAAATAAACTGGATGGGGGTTACCAGGAAAATGACTTCTTCTAATGCTCTAGCCAGCACGGGCCATGCAGGAGGTACACCAGCTCCCCCCACTCCCACCCTCAACTCCACCAAGGGAGAAGCTTCAACCAGCAGGCATTGCCACACTTGTGAGTTTCACATCCAGTGATCTCTATACAGCTCAGGCCAAGCAGCAACAGCTTCTAAGGAATCTGGTTTGTTTCTGAAGCAGCATTCTTGACATATGAGTTGCACACCATCCAACCAACCGTTTTAAAATTAGGAGTCAGTGATGTTTGCCAATGTACAGGTGTGTAGCCAGGTGCACAATCCAGTGCTGACCTTCACCACTTCCTCAGAGAGCAAACCCTCACCCACCTCCTCCAGCCCAGTTACCACCAATCTACACGAGTCTCTGCAGACAGAATTCCCCCAGGTCCTTCGGGTAGATGGATTTACAAAACCTTTAATACCAGGTTAAACTCTCTAAACAGGGAGTCGGTAAGCAGGATGGACAAGAACTCAGGCACAGGAGCCAGTCTACTTCAGGTCATTTGGTCACTTACTAGCTGTAGGACTATAGATAAGTGATGTCATGTATCTGTGCCTCAATTTTCTCATCATAAAATGGGAATAAAAACTATACTCACCTCCTGAAGTTGTGAGATTTAAACAAGTGGATACACACCTGGTACCAAGTGTGCACTGCATAAATGCTACCCACTGCTACCTTACACAGACTAGTAGTATCGTAAGTGATTCAAAACTCCTGCAGAAAGGTGAAGCAGGTAGCAGAGCAACTTTACCAGGAGCCAGGACACAGCTGGTCAGTGATATTGCTCAAGTCACATGCTTCTCTCTTAGCTTGCCAAATGAGCTGCAGCCTGCACCTTACCCAATCCTAGTGCATCCCTAAGGATGCTGCCCTTCCTTCTGGAACACAGGCTTCTACTTACCGAAGCTGAGACTGCAGCTTTCCAGCCTTGTTTATGAAATCTTCCCAAACCGGATAGCTCCCCTACAATGAAACAAAGACAGCAGTAAGCCATGCTGTAACAAACCTCTGATTGGGACATTAACAGAACACCTGAACAATCAGCGTATGCGGTGTCTACGGTACGCTGTCCAGCTTACACACACACTGGCACAGTGATGGGTTTAGAAAGTATTTAGTCTCTGTCAACTTGTAAACACTCCATTCATGGACTGGAATGGAGTCTGGCAAGCTTTAACATCCAGTTCTTTGAGTTGACAGGTGGCAGGCCCAAACTTAAGATGTTCAGAACATTTAAGGCTCAATCCTAAATAATTTGTTCATGCAAAATGGTTGGGGTTGTTTGTCACTTACTCCCAAACAGCAGGGAGGAGGGATCCAGACCCACTGAGGCTCCTCCCCAGGACAGGTGGCTACCGAGCAGCATAAGCAGACTATCAGAATCTCTAGGTTG
Organism: Ochotona princeps; assembly: GCF_030435755.1. Classification (NCBI taxonomy): domain Eukaryota; kingdom Metazoa; phylum Chordata; class Mammalia; order Lagomorpha; family Ochotonidae; genus Ochotona; species Ochotona princeps. The sequence goes on along the minus strand of NC_080840.1, from coordinate 13,549,461 downwards.
GAAAGTTGTCTAAATATAGCCCTTCAGCTGCTGGCAAACACCCAGCATCGATGCACATTATAACAACAGGTGGTCCTCCAGCACACTTCAGCTGACAAGGAGCTATCAACCTGCCAAGACAGCTGCAATACCACCCTGTCCTTGATGCTCACAAAGCCCCAGCTCTAACCTTCTAGCTCCATGGTGCCAACCTTCTGGCAGCCGTCAGGGTTGAGATCAATAACCTCGCCTGGGTGTGGATGACTTTTCAAAGTCCTATCTCCATCTCATCCCATCTTTCCATGGGATTTGTATGCCCCTACAGCATCTCTCCCCTCTCCTAAGGCACAGGCACATACTCAAAACTGCAGGTGTAATTCTAACCAGGGCAAATCAGAGCTAGGCTGACACCTCCCTTGCTATGCACATTAAATGTGTCAAGATCAAATAGGCAAGCCACCAAGAGGTGACTCAAAAGAAACCCAGAAAAGGGGAACCCATGGTTAGCGACATGGTGTGTGGCAATAAATCATTATAAATAGAGATCTATGACCAAACATCTGGTGGTTAAGGTTAAAGAACAGAACGTAAATATTATGAACCTTGATAAAGTAAAAATAGCCATGTGCCATCTTTTAATTTTGTTGATGAGAAGGAAACCACAACGAGGTTAATCATGTCAGCTTTCCTTATAGAAGTAAGGAAATGGTCTCAAGTGCAGCTGAACAAAAACACAGGATCTCATCATACCTTCGTAATGATTCTCATCATCTTTTACAACAGTTTCCCAACCTCACCCCAATGATGTTTTGGGCTAGATTGTCCATGGGGGTGGCAGCTAAATATCCTGTGGCAGTCCCGGCTATTTAGCATCACCTCTGGCCCCTACCCACAGCACGCCAATGGCATCTATCCCCACTAGTTGGGGCAACCAAAAATGTCTCCAAGTTCTGCTAGATGTGAAGGAGGGAGGGGACAAAATCAACCCCCAGTTAAGAAACCATTGCTTTATAGGATCATTGGAGAACTTTATCTTTTAGTGAAAAGAAACAGCTGAAGTTCAACAGTGCCTTCAGTATTACTTCTATTTAATTTTCGTTGATTAAATAAAAGCACAACTAAATATATTTTTATTTTGAAACTGGCACACATACCAAAAAACACTTGTTAAGATCACCCATGTACACATTTCTCTGGCTGTCAATTCCCTCAGGAAGTGTGCAGAGATATCCAAAGCACTGACTACATCACATATCAACAGGCCATTTCCAAAAACTAAGAAGTCAACGGATGTGCCGCTTTGGTCTTTGTACCTTCCTCCCTGACAACACTTGTGTGGGTTTGTTTTGTTTCGTCTGATAACAGTCGGCTATCATTTTAATGAAAATAATAAAATCACCACATTAAAAATAATTTTGAGATCAAATTAGAGATCTTTTTTTTTTTAAAGATTTATTATTATTGGAAAGCTGGATATACAGAGAGGAGGAGAAACAGAGAGCAAAATCTTCCATCCGATGTTTCACTCCCCAAGTGAGCCGCAACGGGCCGGTGCGTGCCAATCCGATGCCAGGAACCTGGAACCTCTTCCGGGTCTCCCACACAGGTGCAGGGTCCCAAAGCTTTGGGCCGTCCTCAACTGCTTTCCCAGGCCACAAGCAGGGAGCTGGATGGGAAGAGGAGCTGCCGGGACCAGAACCGGCGCCCATATGGGATCCCGGGGCTTTCAAGGCAAGGACTTTGGCCGGTAGGCCATGCCACCGGGCTCAAATTAGAGATCTTGGCAACAATAATTCCATGAATTCACAATTGACCCAAACCCTGCAGTCGGTTTCACACATACTACTAGGTGCTATCTACCAGTTCTGCATCTTTGCATTTGCGATCTGCCTGCTCATGTGTAGATCCCTGGATTTAGTCCCCTATACAACAATGCGCTCCCACAGGATGCTTCGCTGTGCTAGGGCAGGGAGACCCGCTCACCATGCTGGTGGAGGCCCTTCGGCAGCCATCCCCACCTGGTGACAACAGACACTCGGGCCCAGGTCTTTGCATCACACAGCAGCCAGCCTATGTTTGTGCAAAGGCAGTACTTCAACTTAACAGCAGAACTACACGAATATATTAACAGACATTATGAAATGAGTCCTCTCAAGAGCCTGGATTGCCAATCCAGGCCTGTCAAGATTAGGTCACCCATTTTTTTTTAATCAAGTCCAAAAAGGCACAATCATGACATTCACATCCAAGTAACTAAAGACACAGGGTGGGCCTGGCGTGATAGCGTAGCAGCTAACTCCTCGCCTTGAACATGCTGGGATCCCATTTGGGCACTGGTTCTAATCCCGGTGGCCCCACTTCCCATTCAGCTTCCTGCTTTCCCAGGCCACAAGCAGTCGAGCACAGCCCAAAGCCCTGGAACCCTGCACCTGTGTGGGAGACCCGGAAGAAGCTCCTGGTCCCTGGCTTCGAATTGGCTCAGCTCCAATCGTTGCGGCCACTTGGGAAGTAAACCATCAGATGAAAGCTCTTCCTCTCTGTTTCTCCTCCTCTCTGTATTCCTGCATTTCCAATTAAAAAGAAAGAGAGAGAGAGAGGGAGAGAGATTGAGAGACAGGGCCTTATACAGCCTATAAGACATTTGTCAACCCACTTCAGAGCACAGTTTCAGCTGACAAATGACAGCCTTATGAGGCTATCCCTTCTCTTTTTAAAGATTTATTTATTTTTATTGGAAAGACAGATACACAGAGAGGAGGAGAGACAGAGAGGAAAATCTTCCCTCCGACGATTCACACCCCAAGCAGCTGTAACGGCCAGAGCTGATCTGATTTGATCTGAAGCCAGGAGCCTGGAGCTTCTTCTGGGTCTCCCACACGTGTGCAGGGTCACAAGGCTTTGGGCTATCCTCTACTGCCTTCCCAGGCCATAGGCAGGGAGCTGGATGGAAGTGGGGCTACCAGGACATGAACTAGTACCCATTAAGAGAGAGACACGGTCGATGAGACCATGCCACAGTGGCCTGGGCAGGGAGCCCAGAGGCCCATGTTCTACCCAACGTGACCAGGGATGCAGTGGGGACACCCTCAGCCTTGAAGGGCTGGCTTCCTTAAGATAATGAAGGCAATTCCACCAGCATTACAACACCGATAATTGACCACAGAGAACAAAGGGGAACACAAATGGAACCTCCTCCATGGAACCTTAGCTTTTCCCTGAGCCCCATTGCCCAGGGCAAGTGAGCGGACCTAAGTCACTACTCAGACTGGTGTGAGGAATCAATGAGCTCTTGCAGAGAAAGTGCTTGATGCAGTTCCCAGAACACAGGAAATGCTACTAAACACTGGCTCTCTTAGATTCCAGCCCTGATGGCCTCCTTCCACCAACCTCATTCAAGACATTTATGGGGGAAGAGATGCTGAAAAGCCTACCGGTCAGACCGTTCTCATCCAGGTTGGGAGCCCTCCATCCTCACTAGCGCCAGGTTCAGGGCAGCCCGAGTGGGAAGCACTCCACAGTCAGTGATGCGCTAAGCAGAGTAAAGGCAGGCCTGGGCCGAGACAGCTGGGTGTGCGTCAGGCCAAATCAACGAAAGAGGGTTGCATTCACCCCCAAGCTGAATGTGCTGGAAACCACAGCTCAAACCACTTTCAGAACCATTTCTCTGCCCCCGCCTGCAGCCTCGTTTCATTCTTTGCCAAATTAGCAACAGGAGGAGGATCTCCTCAGCAGTTGAGGGGTACAGTGTGCGGCTCCCCACCCACGAACACCCACTCAGCCAGAGGCTGCCACAGGCAGCTCCCTTAATGATACTTGACAGCCTATCAAAGAGTGGCAGGCCCACCTGGTTTAGGTAATGTATAATTTAATGGATTCTTCAAAAAAAAAAAAATCAACTTCTAAGAACAGAAGACAAAAACCTCCTTGTTGAGAACTGGGAAGGGGGCGGTGCAGCTAATGTTATTTGAACTTAAGCAAGGTGATGTGGGATTATTTCAGATTTTTTTTGTTTGTTTCTTTCAAAGGAAAGAAAAATTTCTACCCACCTAAAAATGGTCCTACTACAAAAATGCTCAAAGCTTGTAGAAAGCAGGGGAAAAGTAAGAAAGTAGACAGATTAAAATGTAACAGAAAAAGCCCAGTTTCTGGCCACGGGCTTAGTAAAAGAGACCCCACTCAAGTTTCCAGACTTGCAATTAAGACACTGGAAGAGCTTAGCATTCTTTGGGAAATCTATTCCTTAATATTCTAACCCGGAGCCAGGCAAGGGTTGCTGAACTCCTTCCTGAGGTCTCCAGGAACGCCAGCTTTTCCACACAGACCCCACCATGGAGCTCACCACTGAACACATGATGGCTTCACAACTTCCTAGACGGACCCAAACTGAAAAAACAAAACTCCCACCAGGCACCAGGGTTTAAGTCCAAAGCCACAAGGCAAAGGGAAATGGACTCACTCAACCCCAGAACCCCTGGAGTTTCTTAAGGGGGGAAAGAGTGAAATTTCTGGAACTCTGGACAATGTGCTGAACAGAGAATTCAGATCACACGAGCTTTGGAAGAAAAGGGCATCTATTTAAAAAAAAAAAAAAAAAAAAAAAAAGAAAGAAAGAAAGAAAGAAAGAAAGAAAGAAAGAAAGAAAAAGAAAGAAAGAAAGACAGACCTGTCTGTTGGCAGCACCACTTCCTACAGTGAGACCTGGCGCTCCTCTGAAGACACCTGTGCAGCCCCCACAGGGGCTGACACACCCAGCTCTCCTCCCTCCCCACAGCAGTCTGTTCTCCAAGCCTCCCAGCAGTCTCAGAAACTCTCACTCAGCGCTCAACAACCAGCTCAAATTTCACCTCTTCCAGCGCATTCTCTGATGCACTCCCTCCTGCCCACCTGATTGCACAAACATCCCTATTTGTCATAGCATGTGACCCGTCGTCTGCAGAGCCTGAGGCCCTCCCTTGCAAACCATTGGGACATGCACAGAAAGGACAGCCACTTCTGGTCAGGACAGGGAAGCAGTCCCTGAGGGACTCTTCTGGGGACACCATCGTGGGGAATCTACCCCAAGGAGGAGCCAGAAGTGAGCAGGGTGGACATGGAGACCCCAGACAGCCTTCAAGGGCATGGTCCCACAGTGACCCACAAATGCAACAGCACAGAAAGACCAAGTGGCTTGCACTCAGCAAGAAGCATACATCCCCAAGCAGCCAGGTGACAGGGGGACACTGGCTGATGGCTCCCACTGGGCAGCAGCCTGGTCCACGTGAGACAGAGTCAAAGACTGAAGTCACACTCCCAAGGAAAAAAGCCCCCCTAGGTCTCCTCCAACCCCTCAGGGGTCCTTCCCACCCCCACTCCCAGATGCAAATGAACCCTCTCCTCTTCTTCCCCGCTCCCTCCACTGACCATGCCCCCAGAGCTAGAAGCCAGTGCAAGCCACTGGCCCACCCCAGGGCGCCAGTCAGCCAACAGCCATGCTGGCTGGGGGTTCTGTTTGGCTTTGTTTTGTTTTGTATTAAACAGAGGCCCAGGATGGCATTCCACACACGCTGCAGCAGAATAAACTGTGTGTAACTCATCATGCTGGTTTAACGGAGTGTTGTAAATAATGCATCAACTGCCTTTCCCAGCCGGGCCCCCCTGGCCAGGAGAGTTGGGGGACAGCTGAGGGAACTGGACACCACCCTGCCCACAAGGAACTGTGGGGGTGGGACGGCAGCAATGGGAGAAGAGCCAGAGAACTGGGAGTACTCCCACAAGGAAGAGAATAAAACTGAGATGAACTGCTGGGTTCTAGCTCAAAGGCCTGCGTCCTGCCCAGAAGGTGCCAGACTGGCTATCTCTCCAGGGCTCATTGCTGCAAAGACAGGTAATATCCCCAGGTCCCCTTTTCACCCTCAGAGGCCCCATGTCACGGTGTCAATATCATCATCATCATTGTCATCAAGCACCAGCTTTCTAAACAACTGCTAGATACCAGGTGTACCTACTGGCCTGTCTCAAATTCCCACTTACGCACCCATCCCCTGCAGAGCATGCAAAATGGCTTTCATGACTCACCCATCTGCGGTGGGGACTGGGATGTTGTGTGTTTCCTTATTTACTTTAAGTTTTGTTTATTTTATTTGACAGGCAGAGACAAACTAACAGAGCTTCCATCTGCAGCCGGGAATGGACCAGGCCAAAGTTAAGAGCCAGGAACTCAATGCAGATGTCCCGCTGGGATGGCAGGGACCCAGTTCCCTGAGCTGTCACCTGCTGTCTCACATTAGCACAAAGTTGGAAAACTGGAAGTGTAGCCAGGACTCAAACTCAGAGACTCTGATACAGGATATGGGCAGCCCAATTGGTGTCTTAACGGACTCATCAAACGCCCACCCTCTCATGTGCCTTATCAGTGCTGCTGTTGCAACTGCTGCCAGTCACAAGCCACAGCATGAGGGCACAGCCTGATGGGCAGCCTTGTGGCACGCTCACAACAGCCTCCAAGGCAAGTGCTGAGCACACTGACTCCCCCAAGTTGTAGGGAGGAAATTCAGGTTGAAATGAGGCCAGATGTGGCTGACTTTGTAACCCAGGTGTTTTCAGATTCTGAGAGGTAGAGCAGCCCAAGAGTTCCAGTCTCCTGTCCTGGTCCAGCCTTGGGGCTGCGACAAGGTGCAGACAGGAGATTTGGGACCCACATCAGGTCTGGGTACTGCAAGAGTCCAGGAGAACTACAGCAAATAGCCAAACACACAACGTCTGCTTACAACTGCAGAGGCAGGTGGATGGGAGAAGGCAAGAAATATTAAGCCCCCTAGAAATGGCCAGGATGCTCTCTTACCAATAAAAGAGAGAAACTGAAAATTCTGTGTGCAGAAAGAAACCCTACAGAAACTAGAGCTGATCTAGTCTTTAAAAATACTTATGTTTTTACAAGTATAAGTGAGAAGGAGGGAGGGAGGCGGGCAATTTTCCACTGTCCACCTCACTCCCTGCCACAGGGCTGGGTCTGGCTGAAGCCAGGAACCAGGAACTCCACCTGTACGTGGATGGCAGAACCCAAGCATTCAGCGCATTAGCAGGAAAAATGGCTGACAAGTATGAAGCAGCTGGGACTCCAACTGGGCACTCCAATATGGAATACGGTATCCCCAGCAGCAGCTTAACCTGCGGCACAAGGCCTCGTCTAGAGCTGCGATTACCACCCTAGCCACCAAGCCCCCTTCCCAAGTCTACAGCGTAAATACAAGGGATACCACCGACTGCACCGCTCTCCTTCTAGGCACAGCCACTGTGAAGCTCAGACTTCAGGGAAACAAAAAACAAAAAAGCTTCAAGAACCCGTCACCTTCTGCCTTAGAGCAAATTTAGACCTCTCGCTTCTTCAGACACAGGGCAGGAATCCACTCAGCTTCCAGAAGTGGGCGTAGAGGATGATGGACAGGCCTGTGAATGCCTGTCACAGCTTCATCCCCCAAACTACCCTTCCCCATCCCATCTTGTAAGATGAAGGGCTCCTAAGATCCTCAGACTAAAGGCTGGGCTAAGCCCATCTATCATAAATACCATGCCCGAGCTTTTATTCTCTGATTGGTGCTTGCCTAATCCACTAATTACCCCTGTCCATCAAGTGGATGACAGCCTTGGGGATAATCAATGCTTGCTTCCTGGCCCGCCCACTCGCACCCACTTGCCCAAGTGCACCAGCAATAAATATGCCCATGAACAGGCAGACTGATCCACAAAAGGGTTCCCCCCTCAGTTGCAAATGGAGAAGTGCTCCATTTGCAACTCTAACACCTGGAAGAAGCCAGGGGCTTCAAGCTTTTCCTTCTTCCTGCAGCCTTAGGTTGGAGGCCCAGACCGTTTTCTCACACGTGGGTGTGTCGCCAATTGCTGTCATACAAAGAATCAAGCAGACAACTCAGCCAATCTTCAAAGTCATTCCGTTTGTTTTAATGTCTCAGCCAGCGAGCATTCCTTGGCCCACCCTGAGCTGTCCAACAGAGAGCCACAGCCTTGTAAGGTTATGCAAATTCCAATGCAACAGAATAAAAAATTGAGTTCATCCCACCAGCCCTACTGGACAGGGCACCCCCGGAGCATCTGTCTCCAACATGTACACAGCTCTAACAGGCAGCTATGGTCACTGTTGGACAGTCACCCAGCACCCACAGCTGCACCAAAGCCTCTGGTTCTGTTGTTTATCTTTACAAAATATGTTCCCCACACAGACCAGGTCCCTTCCTCACTCCCTTCTCTCCTTCCCTATTCACTAAATCCATCTCATTTGCCTCTCTCCTCTCTGCTGGCTTTTTCAGCTGCTGTATTTCACTTACTATTTCAGACAGTCCCTGCCATCAAAAAGGGAATAAGGCAGCACGTCACTGCCTGCCTCACCAAACATCTAGCAAGTGCATGGGCACCTGGCAGTCCAAACCGACTCCACAGTCGTCACTGAGAACACACCCTCCCACGGCTGAGGGACTTCACACAGAATAAAGGTCTTTCCGACCAGCCTTGGGAGGGGAGTGGGTAGAACAAGCATTGAACACTCTCTTTTGGGCCATGGGAAAATGAGACTCAGGAGCAGGTAATTGGCCCTGGGTCAGGAAGGACTTCATCCTCACACCCAGTTTACTGCATCTACTGCTCTTAACTTTGCCCAGTTGTTTTTACAAGTTAAACATTCTCTGGGTTCATCCAACACTGACTGATTATCCACATCTAGAAACTTGGAAGTCCAGCCTGGGGCACCAGTATCTGTAAGGGGACTATAGAATCCCAGCCGATCTGCTTCAGATCCAGCTCCCTGCTGAATAGCCTAGGAAAGTAGCAGAGGATGGCCCACGTGCCTGGGTCCTTGCACCCGTGTGGGAGACCCTGAGGCAGTTCCAGCTCTTGGCTTCAGCCTAGCCAAAGCTTGGCCATCGCCGACATCTGGGGAACGAAATCGAGGACGGATGATTCATTCTGATTCTGACTTTCAAGTAAATAAAAATAAATCTTTTCTTAAAAATGTTAAAAACCAGTAACACCTAACACAGGTCTGGATGCCTTTATAAGTACTCATAGTAAAGATCTTTACATTGAAGCCTCCTCAGAGTAATAGATATCCACCCCTTCCAACCTTTGCCTCGATATACAAAGGCCGACGTTACAGCTCCTTTTGTTTATTCCTGTCTATAAATATCCCAATGACCTGCAGCCCCTACCCAGCTGTAAGTCCTTCTCCCTTTACTTGACACCTACACACCAAGACTCACATTGCTTCCTTGGAGATCTTTCCAGCTCATCTGTACCCAAATACAGTGCTATTTCTGTATCGCAGGAATTCTTTCCTCCAACACCCTAAGAAGACTCAGAGCCAGCCAGGGCCACACATGGTGTTGAGGCTGCACTCCACCCACCAACCACCTGATATCATCCTTTACTCCCCTGTATATCACAGACCCTGCCCACTGGGCCAGGTGACAAGTCCACCCTGAGACAGACACCTGTCCCGACACACCGGGCACACTCTGTGTGCTCTGCCATTGGCCACCACACAGCTTTCCCCTTTGGGGCAAGCCAGGACCTCTTCCATGACCCAACTCCCACCCCATACTACTAGCAATGACATCCCACTGGCCAGTGAGGAAGCTAGAAGCCATGAATATCACCCAGAAAAGTGACAGCTGCTATTGTTACTTCTAATGCCACTGCTTCTGCCTCATTGAAGGTCATCCTTCCCTGGAGTAGAGCGTCTGACAGGTAACCACATTTTGAGAATCTGGAAGAACCAGTGTGGTCTGGTGGTTAACAGCTCAACTCTAAAGTCAGGGTGACCTTGGGCAAAGTACCTAATCACTGGTTGGAACCTTGTCTTCATCTAGAACTGACGCTAATGGCAGCACCTGCCTCAAAGGATGGTTATGAAACCATGAGAAATAATAACACAAGTGCTCAGAAGGGTGGCTCGACACTGCTCTGAGTCCGCACACAAGGCCTGCCACTCTGACTGGCTGCTTCATGAGTTCCCACTGTGCCGAGGCCCCATGCAGATCACAAGTCAAGGTGTTGGTAGGGAGGCTGATGGGGAAGCCATCAATTGCACAGCCCTGGAGAATCCAAAGTACTAGAGAAAGCGGGTTGGGCAACTCACCCCAAATTGGGGGTGCTTCACCTTGACCTCCAAGGACAAAGGGGGATTTTCTTGGCAAAGAGGGAGGAAGGAAGAAGGAAACACTCCTTGCCAAAGACACAATCAGCAAAAGAAAGAAGTCAAGGAGATGGCATGCCTTGGAGACACCGGGGATCTTTCTGGTCCCCTGGACACAACCTAGTTGTGTCCGAGGCACAGGGCTAGGGCCAAAGAAAGCAGGAAGACCTTTTCTACTCACAAGCAGCCGAGGAAGCTCTCGGTGGCCGGGCGGCCCAAGGGTCACCCCCACTTCTACCAACTCATGGTGTAACACCAGTTTTTTTACTCAAAGTACAGCCCCGTTCCAGATACACATCTATGGGGCTGGACCCTGGGCCTCTGCATTTGCTCACACTCCCCAGGGTGTCACAGGCCCCTCTAAGTCCTCCTGCCCATGTGCAGTTCCAGCAGGAGTCACCCCTGGCATTGAGCACTCACCCCTGCAAAGTGAACTGAGACGCGTTTCCAGAAAAACAATGGGTCTCTCCAGAACCAGGAAAAACGCAAATCTTATGGCGCAGGGTAAATCCTTCAGGGGAAACCATCCATGTAGGCCAACATCAAGCTACTGCCTCAGGATGTACTCACTGTCGAGCTACTCTGAACTACTATAAAACTGGATGCTCAACACAAATAAATAAGAATGTGGCTTCCCACCTCAGAGCCCTGGCACATGATCTTCCTTGCTTCTGGAACATTCCCCCTATTAGCCATACAGCTCCCAAGGCCTTGCTCAAAAGTGACCTCCTCTATGAGGCCCTCCCTGACCACAGGACTTAAAATCAGCCCCCTGGGTTTCCCTATTGCATAATCCTGAGATCTACCACCCCTACAGCCCACTGGGATGCAAAGGTCAGGACGGTCGACACTCATGTTCACTTTGTCATGGCTCTATACTGCACTCGGAACCTGCCTGACACAGAGCAGGTCCTCAGATATATGTCAACCCAAGGAACGGCACAGTGAATAACACAAGAGTGCAGTCTCTAGGATTCTTCTGGCTTGGAACAACAGGACACTAGATTGTGCCATGAGAACATACATTTCTTTTTTTTCTTTTTTTTTTAAAGATTTATTCATTTTATTACAGCCAGATATACACAGAGGAGGAGAGACAGAGAGGAAGATCTTCCTTCCGATGATTCACTCCTCAAGTGAACTGCAACGGCCGGTGCGCGCCGATCCGATGCCAGGAACCTGGAACCTGGAACCTCCTCCGGGTCTCCCATGCGGGTGCAGTGTCCCAATGCATTGGGCCATCCTCAACTGCTTTCCCAGGCCACAAGCAGGGAGCTGGATGGGAAGCGGAGCTGCCGGGACCAGAACCGGCGCCCATATGGGATCCCGGGGCTTTCAAGGAGAGGACTTTAGCCGCTAGGCCACGCCGCCGGGCACGAGGACATACATTTCTAACAGTGCAGCTCGCAAGACCCTTTGTTCAAAAGTGTGAGCTCCTGCAAGGGTGCAGGCATAACTCACTTTGTAATCAAGTGGTTATGGGAAACTTTCATTTTTTACTTAATTGAAGTCTCTAGTTTTTTCTCCATTAACTTTATACTACTTGCATAATCTTTGACAAGTAATCCCTCATGAAATGCTCTCAAAACATCTGCTTTTTTTTTTTTTTTAAGGAAAAAGCTGTCTCCTCTGTGAGTTAATTAGGGTGTTCCTAATTAAGGCCAGCACACATCAAAGAGGCCGGGTTTCAGGGGACTGGGGCTGCACTAGCAGCCTCCAGGTCTTCCCATTTTTGCAAGCAGCCCTCACTCCCTCCAGCAGTGGCTCAGACCCAGGGCTTGACCACAGGCTGCTCCTGGCACTGTTCCCTGCTACCTGCTTCCTATCGGGGTGCTTGATGCAATTATTCAGGCCCAAGATCACATCCTGCTGCGAGAGCTGGCTTTGAAGGTTTAGTAAACAGTCACTTCAAAACAAAGAGCAACCATTAAACCAAACTCAAAGACTTCCTTAATGGCGAGCACAGCAACAGCTGAGGGGTCTGGCCTTTCCTAGGGAGCTAATCCCCATGATTTCCAGCCTCCCACAGCATATATATATCTGCCCCCTTCCTGTTTTGTACTGTCATGTGGGATGCAGAACCGTTGCTGGGGCAACCCTTGCCGGGAGGGGTTCCTCAGGCCAGACAAACAAGTACCATGCAGTTGCCACATCGGACCCCACTGTACCCTACTCGCTTCCCTCTGTGGCCAAGTCACAGGCACCTGCGGATGAGTCAACCACCCCATGACTTCATGTCCATGGTTGGGAGGCAACAGAGGCATGGTCCTGAGCCATCAGAAGCTCTGACAGCAGTCCAGATCTTGGTGGCTTTTCTCGCTTACCCCAAGTCCTAAAGCTTGAACAAGAACAGCAAGCCAAGAGATAAATGAAATATACCCATTATGGAATCTGAAAAGAAAATCCGAAAACGCCACGTTGTGAGAGAACATCCAGCATGATGGATAAAGGCAGGGGCCTTAACCACCATGAACCCGGGGCTCAACTCCCACTAAACCTAGGACTAAGGGCCTATGGCTCAGCCTCACAGTACCTCAGTTTCGCCCTTTGTAAAATGGGACTGATCACAGTAACCACCCCACTGGGCTGTCAGGTGGCTAAGTTTCTTTGTCAAGCACTTGCTGAGGCAGGTACATGTGTATCTATTAAATAAGAAAAACCAAAGTCACTTCTCAGCTTGGCAAACACTTAGACTGAATATTTTCCCTGATGCTGACCCCTGCTCCCAACCCTTATGGAAAGCAGACAGCCTTCCCAAGAGCCCCCACGAAATCCTGTCAGGGTACAAGCCACTCTGAATTCTAACTTCCTGCCTGCCTCTCTTCGAGTAAGCTCAGGGTAACGCCATAAGCAGCAAAAACGAGAAAGTAATGCACTACTCCTCTCTGCTGTGTCGTCCAAGAGAAACGGTTTTCTTCTTGCATTTTCCGAATCCCATACTCCAGCAGGAACTGCTGGCTGAGTATTTGTTCTCTGAGATGACCAGAACTCTTGCAGATCTCAGAGTTCCTCAGATTCAGGAATGTCTGCATTTATAAGGTTTTTCCGGTTGAGTACCCCTAATAAAAAAAATCTGGCACCTAAAATGCTCCTAAGTCTGAAACCTGACTAGTGTCATTTTCAAAAAGTTTTCTATTTCAGAGCACTTAGGGTTAGGGCTTGTACTAGGAAAGTTCCAAACTCCACAGGAACATACACATTCTCAGATAATACTTCAGAACTTTGTGAGCAAGGTGTAATTCCCCACCCCCACTCTCGTTATAGATAGGAAAATCAAAATCAAGCTTCAGCAAAGTAGAGTGAGTGGCCGGGATGCGGGGTGGGAGGGGTGGGGGGGTTGGAAAGTGACAGGGCTGGACTTCAAAGCCCAAGGTCAACTAACTTCTCTTTAGAAGTGTGATAAACATTAGGCAGAGTTGGCAAGGGACAGGATGTGCTTTAGAGGAAAGTTACCACTTGAAGCAGGAACTTTCTGATAGGGCCTTGAAGGGAGAGAAAGACTCCCACAGGCAGTTAGGGCAGACACAGGGCAGGATGCTTGGGAGTGCAAGATGGCTGGGCACCCACCAGGCCCAGAAGACCGGGTCAGATAGTAGAAAGCAGGGCAGGCCAGAGGCAAGGAAGGGCACCCTTCCCTGAGGTCATAGTAAGGAAGTAGAAAGCCCCCAAGGACAAAACAGTTCCACCCTCCCCTCCCTGGTTAAAGACTTTCCTTTTCCTCCCAAGCATTAAAAACTCAAAGCCCTGAAGCCCCCAGCCTCCTAGGCCTCTGGTACTCTCTCCCTTCCTTACAGACTAGATCTGCAGAGAAAAATGCGCCACAAGACTGCAACAAGAATCGCAAAGGTGATTCATTTAGCAAGGAAACAACTGTACTTTTCGTGCTTTGCAAGTTGAAGACATGCTCTAAACACAGCTTTACAAAGGGCGGAGGCAGGCACGACTGCTCAACTGGCTGATCCTCCACCTTCAAGCACTGGAATCGCATATGGGCACTGGTACATGTCTCAGCTGTTCCACTTCTGATCCAGCTCCCTGCTTGTGGCCTGGGAGACCAGTAAAGGATGGCCCAAAACCTTGGATCCTGCAGTCATGTGGGAGACTTGGAAGTGGCTCCTGACTCCTGGCTTTGGATCAGCTGGATGCTGCACCCATTTGAGGAGTAAGCCAGCGTGGAAGATCTTTCTTTCTCTGTCTCTCCTTTTCTCGGTAAATCTGCCTTCCCAACAACAACTAAATCAATAAAGAAATCCAGAAAGAAAGGAAGAACAAACAAGAACAGTGAAGGGGTATTTGCCCTAAAAACTGGTGGAGAAAACTGTTACATGGGTTTTTTAAGACTACAGAAGACTCTATTCCCTGTTCCAAAAAACAGGATGTAAGCAGACACTGAAAACCTCCTGTCAAAACCCCCACAACATCCTGAGAAAGCAGGTACTTCCTCAGGTCCATTTGTCGCAGGGGAAACTGAGGAGAAGAGGTGATTAAGGAACTTGTCTACAGGATTTGCAATGGGATCCCTACCACATTAGGGTTCCCAAGAGGAGCTGACAGGGAGTGTAGAGGGCGGGCAAGAAGCTGTGTGACAAATCCAGCACCTATTTTTATTTAGATGGTAAGCTACAGATCTACACCTTCAATAGAGTAGCCACAGGCCACAGGTAGCTACTGACATTTAAATAAAAGTGGGTAAAATTAAATACTTTGGCCTTTGGTCACATCAGCCACGCTGGACTGTTTGACAGTTCCCACCGTTGTGGAAAAATGTACTGAACAGAACCTATTACACAGCTAGAGAACACGCAAAATAGTCCAAGGATGCTTTTGTTACTGCTTGTTTTTGCACTGCAACTTACTGACTTTCAAGTCTCAAGGTCATTCGTGAGCCTAAGTACGGTAGAAGGAGATGTAGTCACAAAGCTGCACAAACAACTACACCTGCTTTCGCAGGTTTGGGTAAGACAGAAAACACCCGGTGGGGTTGCCACGGGGCAAGGGGAAGCCTCACAGCTCCAACTGCATACCAGACAGCCCCTGGAGTGCTCTCCAAAATCCTGATGCCCAGGCCATCCCCAGAGCACTAAATGGGAATGGGGCCCAGGAATCAATGTCCTGTAGCAGAACCCAATGGGCCCTTCCCTGGAGCCAGGCCCATTCTACCCAGAGGACAGAACCTCCTCCTCTGGCCATACCTCCTGCTCCAGAGACCTCGACGCCGAGGCAGGTGCAGTGAAGGGAGCCGCAGACAGCACCTGTCACCCACCTGCAGGACTCAAGATGCGGCTGCACCAAGCAAGCAAACACTTTCTCTGGCCAATTCTTGGAGGGGAAGAAAGCAAATAAAAAGCACACAGTTCAAAAGGCACTCAATTGATTTTTTTTTCACCCACTTAAACGAGACAGGAAAAGAAAACCACTTAGGAGCTATGACCAAGGCCATCTATGCCAAGCAGCAGCCTGGGATGGAGGTTTCTTGGCGAGCTCATCGACTTCTCCAAACAGACATGTAAGGGCCCTTCCTCCCGACGCAACCCCAACTGCAGGCTGGCTACCGGGACATAATTAAACACAAAAGCTCTTTTACAAGAGACTTCCAGGGTTAGGCACAAAATGAGATCAAGGTAGGAAGGTCTCTTTGAGAAGCCAAGTGAACTTTGGGTGAACTTAGTTAATTCATAGGATTCAGAGGAATAGAAGGGGGGACTGGTCTGGCCTGCAGATTCACCAGGCCTTGGGGGATTTAGGACTCCGGCACCTATGGCTGGTCACTAAAGGGCTCTGGGTGGGGAAAAGGACAGGTGCCAAGGGTGATGGCTCAGAGCTTGGCCCCAAGTTTTTTTCTGCCTTCTGCACACCCAATAGGAAGGGGCTGAAGGGGCTGCCCATTTGTGCACTGGAGAAGACTGGTAAGTAGGTAAAGAAGGAAGTCCTAATAGGTGGACATCTCATAAAGTACCAGACTTTCAGTGGGATTGGAGCCACCCACACCAGCAAGCAGCCTTGCAGCATCCCAGGTCAAGTTCATGCCTCTAGGCCAGCTCTGAGCTAGAGGTGCAGGGACAAGACCCAGATTCTCCCATGAGCCTCCAGTGGAACTCAGGGGGGGTGAAACGCTGTCCTCTTAACAGCTTCTCTTAGTGGGGCTTAGGCAAGCAAGCCCCAGCTTTGAGGTCACCACAGCCTTAGACAAGGTACCTAGGTCTCTCCCAAGCCTTGGTTTTCCCATCTGTCCTGGGGGCCCAAAGAGAGGACGGCATGCAATAATACACATAGGTCTTAGCATGGTTGCCTGGTCCTCACCAATCACTTCCTGAGAAATACCAAACACCTGCCACAGGCCAGGTGCCCCCAAGTAAAGCAGCCAAGATGGGAGATGCTGAGAAGGGGTGGGCTGCTCTGCAGTGGATTCTGTGCTGGAAACTCCTAACTCCTTTTTTGGTTTTTCCGTCGTTTGAGTTTACATTTTTGCGGTCCGGACTTAGCTGAAACCTGCAGTCTCCATGGAACTGGCCGAAGCTCTGCAATCAAATACAATGGGCTTTCTCACAGCTCAGCCAATCCACCGACTGTTTGCCTCTCCGTTTGCTACTTAATAAGGCCCTATCATCAGTGAGATCTGCAAATCTGAGTTAAACAGCTTAAGGCAAGTTCCCTTTAAGGAGCCCTGAAAACAGTTTGTCTGGTGTTCTGGGCAGCTGAATTCATCCTTTGGGTTGTGTTTGCTTTGGGGAGACTGATGTCTTTGTTTATGCACAGGTGTGGGTTTGGGGGGGGTAGTGGGGAAAGTATCCTGAAGGCAGTTCCAAGAAGCAATGGAGAACTCAAAATGATTTCATTTTTCCATGCCCAATCTGAGCATCTAAAAGGTCTCCCTCTAGAAGCAATCTTGCCAGCCCTCATCCATCTCTGCGAAGACAGAAAAAGACAAGATGAAAATTCTAAGAGAACGCATCTACTGGATCAATAATTCCAACCTTTTCACTCTCCAAGCATTTCCGGTCACTGCCATTGTGCCAACCCAACCGACCATCATGTCTGTTTTTTCTTTTCTGCGTCAAGCGATGCCAACATGCTCCAGCACAGGGCAAAGGGCATCAGCACACACAGCATGTACTTTATTAAATAATAGGGTTCGGCATGATGGCTTAGCGGCTAAAATCCTCACCCTGCAAGCACCAAGATCCTATATTAGTGCCAGTTAATGTCCCAGATGCTCCACTTCCCATCAAGCTTCCTGCTTGTGGCCTTGGAGAGCAGTGGAGTATGGCCCAAGGCCTTGGGACCCTGCACCAGCGTGAGAAACCTCGAAGAAGCTCCTGGTTCCTGGCTTCAGATCAGCTCAGCTCCTGCCACTGAGCCACTTGGGGAGTGAACCAGCAGACAGAATATCTTTCTGTCTTTCCTCCCTGTAAATCTGCCTGTCTGATAAAAAATACTTTAAAAATAATTTCCTAATTGTCTGGAAGGAAAATGTCACAAAGCATTCTGCATCTTGCCTCCCTGCAGCCAGCTCTGTGCCCGCGACACAGCTGACACCCAATAAATGGGAGCACTGTCGAATGAGCACACAGGACCCCAGGGAGAACGGGGTGATGGCTAAACCAGGCCAACTCCCAGTGCAGCTTCCCCAAGAAAGACCTCCTTCTGCATTCAGGCCACAAGGAACACGAAGGGCCACAGCATCAAGCCACATAGTCCCAGGAATTTGATTATATAGGATATATATGGGGGTTTCCCCACAGAAACAATGACCACAAACGACCAAACAAGTTCTAGAATTCAAGCATCAAAAAGACAGTCCTGCACTGGACGCAGCACTGGCTCTCTTCATGGGCATCCACTCAGGGGCACTTCTTGGCTGCCTGTTGTAAGCCTTCTTCACCCTCTCCTCCCCGGGACCCCCCGCCCCAGAAGAGGAAGCTGTAACACTCTGGCCAAAAACACACTTTATTTTGCTAAGAGAAAAGCCAGAGTGGGACCCAACTGTCCTTCCCAGGAACTCCGACTGTCCTGCTCCCTATGGCTGACAGCCTGCACACAGGGCAGCCCGCTCCCCTCAGTGGCCCTGGAATCCCAGCCTAGTCCTGGGCTGAGGTTTCAGCATCCTTTTCCCAGGGAGAACTTTCTTCTTGCTGAAGCATCAAAGGGAAAGTCCTGTGGAAAGCCCTTGCCTGGGGCTGCCTGCCCTCCATCCCATCCCTCTCCTGCCACCACATCCTCCATGTGACCTCTGCTGATGGTCCACAGAATGTGCAGTGCTCCAAGCCAGTGCCTGACGTGGACCAGTCAGGCCCTCTATCAGCACCAAGCAAGTCCACCTTTCTTCTAACAAGGACCCCAAGGCTGTGGTGAGAAGACACCAACACAGCCGCTGTGATTCACCTGGCGCCTGGCTCCACACCTCACATTCTCCAAGGGATGGTGAGGGAGGGGAGTGTATCCCAAAGGCCCAACAGCCACAGAGAGATGGCTATGGGATCCAGAAAGTCCCTTCAGCAGTTGTCATTTAGGTAGCACACGGGAGAGAGGATCCTATTGGCTGCCAGAGCCGGGGGTGATGGCCAGACGTGAACAAGGCCCCCATTCTGCTCAGCACAGGTGCAGGTAACAGAACACCCCTATCTACAGTGACACACGGCAGGGAGAACTCAGGTGTGGTGCAAGGTGAGTTTTGGCCTGGGTCACATTATGTAACCCCAAACACATTCTCCTAACCTTCGAACGAAGTACTCTGTCCGGCTCCCCGCATGCTGATGTTTGAGCAATCAGGCTGAGGAAAATATTTGATTTAAGCATCTAGCCTTTTTTAACCAAGTTAATCATTTGAAAAAGAAAGAAGAAAGAAAAAGCCATCATGATCAGGGTAAGGAGCAGTCCTCGAGCTGAACCAGCAAAAAACCTCCTTGCTCTTAAAAACCATCCAAACATCACCAAATTCAATGCTGGCTCATTCACTTGCAAGTCACAGGACAACTCCACTGTCTGCAGCTTGGAAACCTTGCTTCCCACTGATGAGACACACACAGGGAGGATTCCAAGACCTTCCTAGCAAGCGACAGCCACCGGCAGGCTTAGGCTGTCCCAGACTTGCCAGACATAGGCCCCATCCCTCCCCCCAGATCAACTCAAAGTCTCCCCTTCCTTTGGGAGCTATTGCACACTCCAGATGGGGATGACAAGTGTGAGGGCAGAGTTACGTGGATGGGAGGAAGGCCCTCTACATGTTACAGACCATCACCCACAGGACAGGAACAACAGCAGGCTTCCTCTCCCAAAGAATCAGCAAGTTACTTAGCAGCTGCATCCTTCGCGTGGTTTAGATCCCAAAGAACGATGACGGGGAACTTCTTTCCTAGCCGTGCATTCGCCTGGACACACACCCCAGAGTGATGAAGACCCCCTAGGAGAACAACCTACACATGATTTCAGGCCTTTCCGTGTCCCGAGGGGCTTTGGTTGGAGAAGACAGATGGTGCCAGGCCTTGAAAATGCTCCGTTTTTGTTCTCCTTTTTTTCTCCAAAGAGGAAACAGACTTCCTTCCTGTGCTGCTGCATGCTTTGGAGAATCAGATGCTCCTCATAAAAGCCCTTTCCTCACCCCAATCCAGGATCACTGAGAAAACAGCCTACAAATGTCATCAAAATGGCTTTCCCAATGGGGTCCCCACATTTTACACTTCTCCCTCAAAGCGAACTGAAGAAAAGCCAGTAAACCCCACCATGAACACTTCAAGAAAAAACATCGAGGTGAAACCCATCATCTTGGAAAGTAAAAACTGACTTACTGCTGATGACCTAACAGTCTGCCCTCCAATGCATGAAGAAAATACAACTTAAAAGGTACTCAGCAATATCTGCTGCACTAACAAGCTGGGAAATCACACATTGTCCTCTTTCTTCTCATCTCTGTTCCCTTAAATATCTAGAATTCTACACACAGGTTTTGCTTATCTTTTACTGTCAAAAAAATACAAACAAACAAAAACTCTCAAACACATTCTTGCAGGATATTAAAAAAAAAACTGGAAAAGAACTCAGAATCCACCTACTGAAGCTTCAAGACTGGCCATTAAGTAAGAAGTCTGTGTGTTTAACTGGAAGCTTGTGGAAGGAGTGGGAAAGCAGGCCACCGTGGCAGCCACGGGTCCCTGGGCACTGATGGCAGGTGGAAGGCAGAAGAGGCAAGCCCTGGAGCAGGATCACTTTCCAGAGGGTCTTAGTTTCCATAAGCGCACCCGGCCTGGACTATGGATTAAAGAACAAAGAGAGAGAAAACTCCAAGTGTCATCACTCAGGGACCGCAGTGGTCAGCTCAGCTAGATCCCTGGGTTCCTGGTCAGCACCGAAGGCCTGGGAACATGTATTTATCTACACACACACACACACACACACACACACACAAACGCAGCTTTACCAATCCATCTCCAACCCCTCCCCTGGAGGTCAGAAGACACCATGGAGCCTCCCCCCATATCTTGTTGGACTATAAGGTGTGCAGAATTTAACTTCACTATAAATACTGGGGTCCAAGCAGGGAGCCCCCATCTTTGTCTCCAAAGAACATGTCAATAATGCAATGTGGATTGGGGGCAAAGGAATGAAAGGGGGCTGTCTTTGAACAGGGACTAATCCATCTAATTCCAAGTGGCTGGATTAGAGGCATTCCCGGGCAAGCAGGGTACGGCTTGCAGATTAAGCTGCTGCGGGGTTGTCCATCTCTGACAAAAGGCAAGATAGGGGGGGAAAAGATTTCAAAATGGACCACAACAGGACAGAGGCACCTTGGAAAAGTTCACCCCGGGTGAGGTGTCAGTTGGTTCTAAACCGGGAGAGGCAGGCCGTGACAGCTGAGCATTCCTTCCCCAAGTCCATCTCTGAGGCCCAAGGCCTCTCCAAACCTTACACTTCATCAGACAAAAGCGCCTCCAGGCGCCAGGCAGCGGCTTAAGAGGGGGCTGTCCACACCCACTGGCGGCACTGGCTTTCCAAACCTGCCCACTCTTTTGGAAGCCTAGCTTTTAATTAAGCACCACCTCCGTGGATCTGTTGAGGCAAACTGGGGCTGGGCTAGAGCCAAAGAGAAGTTCCTTAAATACACATGAAAAAAAAAATTCCCCCACCCCACCGCCCCCAATCCTCCACCTCCGGCCAGCACCCGCGCGGCTGGTTTTATTTCCTCTGGATGAGTAACACGGAGCCCTGGTCTATCTCTATGGACCAGATAATCCACACCGGAGGGGCAGGTTATCTCCAGTCCCACCCATTGCAGGAAAAAAGCCAAAGTGCCGTTCCCCGCCCCCAACACACACGCGTGCACACGCACGCACAATCTTCACAACCCCTCCAACAGAAATCCTGGAGCGGGGTGTGTGTGCCTCCAGAAGGAGAGTGTGCCCGCACCATCAGGGGTCCCTGATTTTGCGTTCAGCTGGAGCCTCAGGTTTGGGGGACCCAGCGAGGCTACCCTGGCAACTTCTGCTTGGCGCTCCCTGGGAGGGCTGGAGGAATGCAAGCACACCCTCACCCGCTCGGAATCAGCCCAATTAATAACAAATAGGTGCAAATCGCCGATTCCCAGGTAGACAGCCAAGGTGGGGAAAAGGAGGCCTTCCTCCCAATTTCCCAGGCCGGGGGGGACTCCTCCAACCAGGGCAGTGGCCCCACTCCCTCCCCACCACGCACCCCGCGCCAGCTGTCCCCCACGCCCGTCCCCGGGGGAATCAGGTGTCCGCCCGGCCAAACAAGTCTCCTCAGGTCCGAGACACTCTGTCCATGGACAGACAATGGAAAACTTGAAGCCGAGGCCTTGAAGCCCCCAGCTGAACGAGGTGGTGCCGCCCCCCTGGGACAATGAGCCGGGCGGGGGCAGAGCGTCCCCGGCTTCCCGAGAGAAGCCGCCCGCCCGCTGGCTCAGCAGGGCCCGGAGCGACCAGGTGACACGCGGGGCCGAGGAGCTCCCGCAGGTGGCCGGCGGCCGCGGTGCAGGCGAGGGGCCGGGGTAGGCGCCTGGCGGCCCGGGCAGGAGGCGAAGCGAGGCGGCGAGGTCAGCGTGCACGGCGCCCGCCGCAGCCGCGCCCCCGGCGTCCTTACCTTCATGTCGCTGATGATGGTCTGGAAGAGGCCTCCGAGCGCGCTGCATTCCTTCTCAATCACAGCCTCCATTTTCCCGGCGTCGGCAAGGAGAGGACACACTGGTGGGGCGGCAGGAGTGCGCGGGGGTGGGGGGAAGCCGGGGCTCGCTCACCCGGGGAACGGCACCCTCCGAGCGACCCACCTCCACCTCGCCGCCGCTTATGCAGAGGCGACGGAGCACGAGGCCGACTCTTCTCGGCCCCTAAGGCTCACGATAATTGAAAAAAAAAAAAAAAAAAAAAACCAAACCACTGTGCAGGGAGACCCGCCTACGCGCAGCGCTGGGCTCCCGGCCTTGAAAACGCCCGGAGCTGACTGACAATCAGGCCACCACGGGTGCCCACGACGGAAAAGGCAAAACCCATCTTGGTGCGGAGAAAAGCGCCCGCTGACTCGGGGCCAGCGCCATGAAAAAAAAAAGCCGTTTAAATTAAATAAAAAAAAAAAAAAACTACTGTGAAATTAAAATGAGAAATCGTCCCTGCGCCGGCTCTGTACGGCTCAGGGCGCCCGGAGCTGTTGCTCGCAGCCGCGGCCGCCGCCTCCTTTTCACTCCTGCGCGCCCGGCCCTATGCTCGCTCTGGCTCGGCTCCCGGGGACGGTCGCCGGGGCGCGCGCGCGCTCGCCGCCGTGCGTCCGCCGCGCGGGGGCGCGGGCACGAGGACACGCGTTCGTCGCCGCGGGAGCGAGCGGGAGGAGCCGGGGGCGCGCCAGAGAGGCGCGTGGAGCGCGCGCCGCAGACCGGAGTCGGCCTCCGGGACCTCCCCGCCTCAGGCGCACCTCGCCACCCTCTTCCCCGAGGCGCCCGTGGCGGCGTGGAGAGGCGTGTCAGCCCCGAGCCGGCTGGACGCCCACGAGGGCTGCGGCCGCTCCCCCGTGCGCCCGGGGACCCGGGGCCCAGTGGAGGCCAGCCAGCGCCCGGCAGCTCGGGAGCGCTCGGGAAGGGCGGGAAAGCCGCTGCCGCGAGCTCAGCCTTTTGAGGAGAAGGCCCATCCTGCGAGGGCAGCCAAACAGATGAACCGGACGGGAGCCTTCGGGGGCGTATCCTGCAGTGGGATGTGGAGTTCGATAAAGTTGCAGGATGCGGGGGAAGCGGATTGCTTTGCTGTTGTTTAAAAAAAAAAAAAAGGAAATAGCGTTGGAGCGCCAGTGTCTGGGGGCTGCAGTGACTTGGAGGTCTCCTGTTTGTCAGGCCAGGCCAGTGGTTTCAGCTGGAACGAACAGCAGGTGTCCTGGTTGCTTTGGAGCCTCCAGGCTCCTTTTCGCAGATCCCTCACCTGCGCTGAAGGTAGGCCAGGGTTATTCAGAGGGGCGTTCATCCGGCAGCTTTTAAAGGATCTCAAAGCCTAAGTCCCCAACTGGACTGTTTTCACCCTTGAACTGAACCTGGAAATCCCAAGGAAGGAAGGATGTTGCTCCTGGAGGCAGTCTGCAAAGAGCTTGGAATGCCAAGGACCGCCTTCAGCTCTCCCGAGGTGGTTGCTTGGCCCTCAGTCCTTGTCTGTGCTGGCGCTTGGACACCGTCCCTGTTAGTGATCAAGATGGCTGCTTGTGGAGACAGATTGCCTGCCTTCAAACACCGGTTAGCAACCTACTGCAAGGCCTTGGAGAGTTGCCTAGCCTCGCTGGGCCCCAGTTTCCTCACTCCTAAGTGGGTATCATGATGGTGTCACCTTGATCGAGCTGTTGTGAACATTAGATGAGCCAGTGGCTTTGAAAGACTTCAAGTGGCACCAAGCATTCAGTGTTCTGAGATCAGCTTGCCTGCCTTAGACTTTAAGTGCCCCTGAACTTCAAGCAGTGTTGGCCAAAGCACACCTCTTGTTCCCAAGGGAAGTGTTTAAAATCGCTGTTCTCAGAGGTGAGACTGACACTTAGTGTTTTTTATTTGTTTTGGTTTGAGTGAATGAAAGATCTCCTGTCTGCTGGTTCACTCCCCCGTGTGCCTGCAACAAGCGGACCAGGCTGAAGCTAGGAGCCAGGAACTCAATCCAGTAGGTGATGGAGACCCAATCAGTTGATCCATCATCTGCTGCAACCCAGGGTCTGCCTTAGCAGGGAGCTAGAATGAGGAGGGGAGCCAGAATGGGAGCCCTGGCAGTGCAGGCTGGGATACAGTGCCTTAACCACCCTACCCAATGCCCCACGCTTAGCATTTCTACCAAGGCCTGGGATGCGACTGATGGATGCAGGGATTTTGAGCCTAATGACAAGCTCGGAATGATGCCTTTTGCTTTTACATTCTTTCCCAACTCCTGAACATCTGTCTAACTTTTCCTCCCTACAAAAAAACATCCAGCCCTCCCAGGGCAGACATTAAGAGCCTGTTTCCAAGTAACTCCCCACAGGAGCATTTGCTTGCTGTTGTTAATAGCTCCTAGGAGGAGGAACCCAGAAGAATGAATCTATTAAAGGAATTTCAGCCCCAGTTCTTGGGTGGAGTCAGAGTGTGCACCATGTCTCCCAGCTCCGGTGACTTAAGCTGAGTTATTTGATCTCTGGAGCCAATCTCTACTCCCCGGGGGGCCTGGCTAGCTGGTTGCTCCCAGGGTTGAAATGGATGCCCCTTGCCTGTCACTTAGAACTGCTGCCGGCACAGGAGTGTTTCCTTCCATCTCAGGAGTGGTTCTCAGCCCTGGCTAGTCCTGGGGGACCCTGCCCAGTCTTCACACATGGCTGCCTATTGAAATCCCCTGAGGGAATCTTGAACTACCCAAACCTGGGCACCACTCCCAGCTAGTCTGATTTAATTGGTTGGGCTGTGGCCTAGGTATCTGGCCTTTGAAAATCTTCCCCGGTGGTTCTAACATACAACTACGCTTAAGAAAAAAAACCTGACCTGGTGAACCACCCAATACCATCCACATAGAACCTCTAAAAATTGTGCTCCAAAAGGTTTTTTGTTTTGTTTTGTTTTGTTTTAATGTTCAAATAAGGACATACAGACTTGGGCAATTGTGTGTGTGTGGGTATTTTGTGATTCTTTAATACACAAAAATGGAACCATGTTTTCTGGATCTTGCTGTTAACCCTCCAGGTCAACCCATAGTCTCTTCTAAGTCAGTCTTTGAATACTTGTATTTGGGTTTAATTTCAGACTTACTGAAACATTGTAAGAATAGTGTGAAGATTTCCCTGAGGTTAACGCTCTAAGGTGTTTGTTTCATGCTGGGGAGACTGGAAAGCTCCTCAAGTGATTCTAAGTGGTGAGGTCTACCAAGCAGCTGGGAGACTGGGCGATGACTGGGAAAGTGCTGAGCCTTGGGAAAGATTGTTGTGTTAGATGGCACCGGGGAGCCAGGATGCTGGGTTTGTGTTCAGTTCCCATCGCCCTTCTGGGCCTGCGCAAAGCAAGGGCAACAGAAATGCTAACTCATATAAGGCTGCAGGAGAACTGAACGGAATTGCTTCTACGAGTACTTGGCACACATAAGTGCTCGCTAAAGGCTGGCTGTATGTGTATTACTGAGGACCATGGCTCCTATAAAAATAAAATTGCTGTAAGATTCTTCATGAGCCCAGAACTATTCAGTCTCTTAGACCACTTGGGGAGTTGTCAGAACATAAACGGGCTTCAATTTAGAAACCAGGCTCCTTTTGAAACTGAAATTAATAAGACTCAATTAAAAATATCTGCTGCCTTGCCTTATCTTAAGAGATGCTCCTTATGTTTGTTTGTGTTTGGCAGACTGGGAAATACCCCAGTACAACCTCAGTGTCCAGAATGTGTCACTGCACAGGAAACTAATGAAAAGTGATGAACTGAGCAGGAACCAGGCTGAACTAATCTGGGAGCAGCAGGCTCCCAACTCCATGCCTGTGCATGCCAGGCAGCAGGCCTATGGAACAAGCCAAGTTTAAGTTCAGAGGGCCTGGAGCGACCAGAGAGACCTGGAGTGCAAGTTGTCCCTCCAGAGCCTGCTGCCCCTCCCAGCCTCTCTCAGAAGCTTGCAGCTTTTCTCCTGGACATGAAGTTTTCCAAGTTTTAGGTTTCCCAGCTTTCCGACACTGCTCCTTTGCAAGCCCATTTGCAGTGTCTGAAAGTAGAGCCAAGTAAGAGATTGGTTCATGGGGAAGACACAGAAGAGGGGCAACTGAAAGGCTTTGTGTTTACCCTCTCTCTCTGGGCTTCCAGGACAGTGTGTCCTGCAATAGAGTGGCACGGATCATGGCAGTCGCTCAGACGTTTCTTGAACACCTCCCTGTGCCCAGCCTTGCTTGTTGTCCCAAGAGCATCTGATTGTGTTGGCTTTCTTTATAGGCTCCTGTTCTGCCTGCTGACTATTCATTGGATGCCTCTATGTAATACTTGATATTGAGAATGGGCTCGCAGGAGAACATGTATCTCTTATTAATTACAGAGCAAGAGTGTCCAAGACCTGATCACTTCCTCACTGACAGTATTCTGGAGCTTAACTCTTTCTGCTCCATAGGAGTAGAGTGAGAAAAAGAGATCTGCTAAAAGCTATGGGTTCTGGATAGAATAGCCACAAAAGACCATGAAATAAAATATTATTTTCAGAAAACCTTATGTTTGTGTACCTGTGAAACAATTAGAAATATCTCTAGTTATTTTAAATCCATTAGAGATATCTGAGTTCACCTAAAATGGAAGATACTACCCATGGTATAAAATTTAACATCTTGTGACATAAACATAGGAAAGGAGACTTAGGAAGATTCTTTAATCTGCAACCCCTCTGCTACTGCCTTGTAAACACAGAAGTCAAAGATAACCAGAATTTTTTTAATTATTATTTTTAAGATGTACTTATTTGAAAGGGGGAGATCTTCCATTCACTGGTTCCCTTCCTAAATGACCTCGAGGGCCTGGGACTGTGCCAGGCTAAAACTCTAGAGCCAAGAACTCCATGCAGATTCCCCATGCAGCTGACAGGGGCCCAAGTACTTGAGCTATCCTTCACTGTTTTCCAAGGCACATTAGCAGGTTGCTGGATTGGAAGTGGAGCAGCCAGGACTCAAAGTAGTGTCCTAATGTGGGATGCAGGCATCACAGGAAGATAACGCACTGCACCACAATGATGGCTCCTGACATCCTTTTAAAGGCAGGGCAGAGCTGGTTTGAAGGGACATCCACAGGAACAGGGGAGCCTGAAGACCAGAGCAGGCAGGGAAGCTGATGCGTCAGCTACCCTGGAAGAGGTCTTTGAGTTCAGTATTGCAGGCCTGGGTGTTCCCCCACAGGGAGAGCCATGTGAGGCAGGGATGTAAAGTTCTGAGCTGTATAGCAAGCCCTAGCCAGGACCGTCTGATCACACATATCAGGCTCATCATGCAGGTGGACCTGAGCCACCTGTAGGACAAAAAGCTGACACAGATGCTTGATAATCCCAGCCTAAGCTCAGCATGAGGCAGAAAGACTCCAGTGAGAGTTGCTAAGCCTAAGCCTTGACCCCAGCTACATTTTTTTATGATTTATTTATTTTTATTGGAAAGGCATATATACAGAGAGGAGGAGAAACAGTGAGGAAGATCTTCCCTTTCATGAATCACTCCCCAAGTTACCACAATGGCTGGAGCTAAGCTGATCCAAAGCCAGGAACCAGGAGCTTCTTCTGGGTCTCTTATGCGGGTGCAGGGTCCAAAGGTTTTGGGCTGTCCTTGACTACTTT
Organism: Ochotona princeps; assembly: GCF_030435755.1. Lineage (NCBI taxonomy): Eukaryota > Metazoa > Chordata > Mammalia > Lagomorpha > Ochotonidae > Ochotona > Ochotona princeps. The sequence goes on along the minus strand of NC_080840.1, from coordinate 13,521,537 downwards.
CCTGCACAAGCAGGGAGCTGGATGGGAAGTGGGGCCATTGGGATTAGAGCTGGCACCCATTTGGGATCCCAGTGCATTCAAGGCGAGGACTTTAGCCACTAGGCTACCACACTGGGCCTTGACCCCAGCTGCATTCTAACATTTAAATTAGCCTCATCTTGAATATATCCAAAAGACTCAAGGATGAGAATTATTTAAAAAAAAAAAAAAGTATTGCTGGCTGAAAAGATGATTGGGTAACTCAGAAGCACCTGAGTCTGATGAGACCCACTCTTAGTAAGTTCTAGAATTCCCACAAGTAGGTCCCTACCTCACAGATATGAATCAAGTCATCCAAGGAAACTGGCCTCATCCTGCTCAGGAGTCAGCACATACACAGCCAACAGTGGCCTTCAGTCCACAAGAACTGAAAATGATCCAACAGTTGGTTAGGGTAAGTGATTTTAAAATGACTTGGATAGCAAAAGAGCAAACAGAAACACAAGACACTGTGAGAACAGGATAAGCATTGTGAAAAGGAGATTGAAATAGAAAGTCTAAAAATACAATCTGTATTTGGGCATTTGAGAAGCAAACCAGCAGATGCATAATTTCTTTCTGTGTCTCTCTCTTTGTCACTTTGCCTTTCTAATACATCTAAGAAAAAAAATATATAATCATGAAAATTACTATATATCCTTGAATACAGGGAGAGGTTAGAGAACTTAAGATACACAGTTGGAGAGAGGTTATTTGATCAGAAAGATCAGAAAAAAAATCACTTAGAAATAATGAAACAGACAGCAGAGATAAAAGAGCTAGGCAACAAGAAAAATAATGTCTATTGCTGGATTCATAGAGAACAGGGAGGAGGAGCAGATATTCTGAAATATTAGTTGAGAATTTTCCAGAACTGAGGAAATACATAAATCCTGAGTTTTAGGAAGCAGAACAAATGCTAAACAAGATGAACCAAATGGATGCATTTTCTCATACTGAATTCTCAAACCAAAAGTTGTAATTTGCACTATGTTCATTTCCTTCCAAGTAGCAAAAAAAAAAAAAAAAAAAAAAAAAAAGCCTTAGAATTATCTGAGACGTTGAAATTGTATTTACTAACCCCTTGGCTAGGGAGTGTGGTGAACTCATTTATTATCAGGATCTGGTGTCACAGACATCTAAGGAGACTGAAGGCGCGGCCGGCCAGCGGCTGTTCCCAACACATCTAGCAATGTCACTGTGCTGACCACACCTTTCCTCTCTGAATTATCTCTCGGGCTGTTTATGTGAAGCTTTGTGTCAGTGCTGGCAGGAAACAGATGGCCCCCTCAAACTGGGCAAAGGAGGAAGTTTGAGAAAGAGTATTTGCAAGGACAAGAACAGGGTTTAGGGAAATTAGAGAGTGGGTGGTGCAGTTTCAGCAGCCTGGGTGGCTGAGAAGCCACCATCAGCACCCTTGGGCTGGCGTACTAAGGTTGTGTGCATTGACCTCTCGCATGTGTAGAGCCAGGATCCCAGCCCCAGCAGGGGTTTGTGGAACAGAGTCCTGTTTAGCCCTGTGATTCTTTCTCAGAAGGGTTTTATTTGGTACAAACCAAGGTGCCTGTTGGCACAGCCCACATGAAACAGCTTCCTAAAAAAGAATGGAGAATGGATGGCGGGGAAGGAGTATAATCAGGAGAACAATGAAAGCTATGCTGCTCAAGTAAGCGGGCTTTAGTAATAAGCTTGATTGTGATAAAATTCATGCACCGTAAGATGTGACTTCTGGTATATTTCCAGTTAAGCAACAGTCACTGTATAGTTCATCCCCCCTTATAACCAGCCCTCACCCATTAGTGACTTCCCATTCCTCCACCCCAGGCTTTATGTAACCGCTCAATTACTTTGTCTCTGTAGATTTGCCTGTTCCAGATGGCCGTTTGGGTCCAGCTTTATTTTATTTTATTTTATTTTTTGGATTGGAAAGGCAAAGAGAAGGAGAGACCGAAAAATCTTCCATCCGCTGGTTCACTCCCCACATGGCCACAGTGATTGGAGCTGAGCTGATCTAAAGCCAGGAACGAGGAGCCAGGTCTCCCACGCAGGTGCAGGGTCCCAAGGCTTCCAGTCAACCTCTCCTGCTTTCCCAGGCCACAAGGAGGGAGCTGGATGGGAAAGTGGAGTAGCCGGAACATGAATCATTGCCCATATGGAATCCCAGCGGATGCAAGGCAAGGATTTAGCTGTTAGGCTATCACATTGCACCCAAGTCCAGCTTCTTTGTCATAATGTTTTCAAGGTGCATTAATGTAGCATGTATCAGACTTTATTCCTTTTTACAGCTGAATAATCTACTGTGCGGGTATATCCAATTTTGTTGACCGATTCACCAGTTTATAAACATTTGAGCTGTTTTTTTACTTTTTGACTACAGAAAATATGCTTTGAATATGTGTAGGAGTTTTTGTGTGAATGTATGTTTGTAGTTCTCCTGGACATATATCCATTGTAGAATTACTGGGTCATATGGAAAATCTTTGTGTAACCCATAGAGAAGGTGCCAGATGTTGTGGGGCTTGCTTACTTACTTAGAAGCAGAGAAAGATGGAGTTCCCATCTGCCAGTTCACTCACCAAATTCCTGTGATGAACAGGGCTGGGCCCAGGCTAAAGCCCAAGGACAGGTCTCCCATGTCAGTGGTAGGGACCCAACTCCCAGAGCCATCACCACTCCTCCCAGGGTTTGTATTGGAGGGAAGCTAGAGTGAGAAGCCAGGAGTATTTAACCCAAGTATTCCAGCGTTGGACAGTGTCTTAAGCCCCTACATCAGATGTCCACCTAGCAAATGTTTGGGAATTCCTTCCCATATAATTCAGAAGTTCTTCAGTACAGGAAATAGAAGTTGGCATTATGGCATAGCCTGTGTACAGCCTGTGACACCAGCATCCCTTACCAGCATCAGTACCTGGGAAATCAGCAGAAGACAGTCCAAGTACCTGAGCCCATGCCCCCATATGGGAGATCTGGATGAAGTTCCTGGCTTCTGGCTCTGGCCCAGCCCCAGCCATTGTGACTATTTGGAGGAGAGAACCAGCAGACTGGAGCTTTCTGCTCCTTCCCCCCCTCCATAGCTCTGCTTTTCAACTAATTAAATAAATCTTTTTTAGAAATGTATGGACTAACTGTGATGGATTGTTTGTCAATCAACTTATAACAGTTGACACCATCTGCCCATATCCACGGATTTGGCTATTACGTTGTCCCCAACTAGCTGTTGGTAGCATGGTAACCTTCTCGTTACCATGCTTTGTATCATAGCAAATTCTTTATTTTCCAACAACATAACTTTGAAATTTTTTAAGTGTTTTGAAAATACTATTATTTAGATGTGCTTGAATTCCAGGAAAATGAAAGGCTATAGTAATCAATTAATATCTTTGATGACCATGAGTTTCTCATATAAGTTTGGCTAGTAGGAGTCTGTCGATAACAGCCATTTTAACTCTCAAGTTGGCCCAGACTCCTGATCTGGCACTGGTAGCTTTATGCTGCATTGTGGTTTGTTTAAACCAAGGAGTATATTAGGTAGTCATTTGGGCAAGATGTTGGGCAACACACTGGGGGCAGACTGAATTAGGCCAGGCTACAGCACCCACCAGCAAATGCTGAAGTGAGGAAGGCCATGCCAGACTGGGCCAGGCTGGGCTGACTGACTGTACTCATTGGTGCATGCATAAGCCCGAGTGGGAGCAGACTGGTTGAGCTGTGTCTCAACATCAGTTGGCAAACACTGGGACTGGGGATAATCCTATCAAGTTAGGCTGCAGAATTATCTGGAGAGTGTGGGGTCTCCCCTACAGATTCCTCTAGTACCCCATTGCCGGAGGGGATGAGCCTGCTGCCGCCAACCAGCCTCCTGGCCCTTGAGAGACAGACAGACAGAGGTTCTGTCTAAGCAGTTCCAATTTATTGGGGAAATTCAGATTCTTACATAGGGTAAGGGATAGCCTCAGGCCAGGAATTTCAGGAATTCCAGGAGGGGAGAAACTAGGAGCCAATTACTAGGAGCATGACTGCAGAAGCCACCTCCCATAGACCACGGGTAGGTGAGTGAAATAGCCCTAGCCAATCAGTCTTTCTTTGAAACAACGTGACCCCTGCCCTGGTTCACCCCAGGGTTCTGTCCTTGGCTGCCATCTTGCTCACCAGTAACCTTAACTGTTAGTCACCATCTTATTGACTTAGTGACCTCTTTGCCCCTGAGCCCCACAGGAAAGTGTAAGATCCAGGACTTGGCCCAGTAGGGAAACTGAGCACCTCTCTGATGGGTTGTAACTTCCACTGATGAGCATGAGAACTGGGGCTGGGGACAGGTCTGGCTAGACAGGTAGTGGCACTCACCGGCATGTGTGTGGGCTGGATAGTGGGGGTGGTTGGGTTAAGCTAGGCTCCAACATCCATTGATGTGTATGAGAGCCAAATGGCATATGAGACAGATTGGACCAGTCTGCTGCACATACTGGCAAACACAGGAACCAGGCTCAGGGTGGGCCTAAAGGAAGTTATTGGGGGGTCGCTCCTACTGGTGTACATGAGGGCTGAGTGTATGGTGGCAGGGTTGGGCTGGGACACAGTCTCCATTGGTTTGCCTAAGAGATGGGACTGAAGACAACTGACCCAGCAAATGTCACTACTAGTGTGTGCATGGGCTGGAATAGGTGACAGGCTGAGCCAGACTCTATGCTGGCAAGGACACACAAGACTCAGGTCTAGGATTACCTCATTGAGGTTTTTTTTGGGTACATCCCCCAACTGAACCACTGGATTCAGAACTCCAACCATGTGGAGAATTACAGGTTCTGTGGTCTGACTATGGTGTGCATGTGTCAGAACTGAGCCTCTTCAGTGGCTTGAATGGAGCAGTGGACGGCATACCCAGATGCACAGAGGATATGGCAGTCCATTGGAGCCTGTGGAGGAAATCTGGTACCATAGCAGAGGAAGCAGGGCAGAACAAATTGGTCAGCTACCCCAGCCAAGCATTGACAGCAAATTTCTGCACAAATGGAGACTAATGGACCTTGGAAGGATTTCTTGATTTTTGGATTGATGAAATTGACAGCATTTCAGAACTATCAAAACCATTTAACCAGAATTCTTGGAGCATGCTCAGCATTGGGGATGACATGGGTGGCTGTTCCCCATCCCTGGATACTGATGCGGTTGGGAGGCTGGGCATGGCTTCTTTGTTTCTCTTTCTGCTTCCCCCAAATACAGGGAGAAGAAAAAGAAAGTTTAGAAACAGTGGTCTCACCCACTTTCCCCTAATCCTTGGCTCTTTCTTTCCCTAATCAATTATGTAAACATCATCAAAAATAAAATTAAAGTAAAACAAGGTATACCTGGGGAATTTGGAAAATAATCCTAGCACTCAGGCCACACTCTGGACCAGGGGAAAAAATTTGGGTAAGAGTAGCTTAGAATCTATAGTCTGTGCTCCACCCACTTTACACATTTAAGTAACCAAAGTGACTCAGGACTCTCCCCAGAAGCACTGCCAGAACTCCAAGCATGGGAAAACACTGCCTTCCTTCTCCTAGGTCTTAAGATAACCTTTGAAACAGAACTAGAACATGGGAGACCTGTGTTTAAATGTAGTGTGCTGAGGTGCAATGCCTGTTGGTCCTGGAAACCCAAGTTCAAACTCGGGCATTTCCAGGTTCCAGTTGTATTTGTCAGCAAATTATTTAAACGAGACACACCATCACTGCTGAAATAAAAAATACTCATACCATGATCATTTGCCAGTCTCAAGGATTAGATAACATGGCTACCAGACCTTGGTGCAGCAGGCTCTCTCCTAACCAGTGAGGAAGGTTTGCTTAGGGGTCACAGGGTTTGAGTTTAGACCTCTGAGCCAGAAGGTGGTGAGTCAGTTGTTTCAAAGCAGCACTGCCTTGTTGACATTTAATAATAGGTTTGTTTGCTTTTAATAAGCAGAGGCCCCAGTCCTCCTGTTTTCTGAGGTTGGTAAGCAGGTGGACATGTGAGAAGACTTAGGAGCGATCCCTGCAACCACTGTGCAAACAGACTGCAGGCAGGCAACAGTTTCATTTGCTGGGGGTGGGGGCTGACCCTACCCATCAGCTTCAAAGGTAGATGGTGGCAACCATTACTCAGCTAATGAACACACAGCACCTGCTGGGTCCTGATCTTGGAGACAGAAATAATGCTAAGGAGTAAGCGTCCCAGCTGATGCGCATCATCAGGATGTGGCAGGACAAGCAAGGACTCACCCACCTGAGTAGCAGGTGAGTCACACAGCCTCTCAGGTCCTCACTTTCCTCTTTGGAAAATGACGGAGTTGGGCCCTCCTGGGGGACCTCAAAGGGATCTCCCTGTCCACCATGGCTGAGCTCCAGGCCCCAGTTCAAGCTCCCTGGGTTCTTGTGTGTCTCAGCTGTGTGAATGTGTATGGTTGTTGCTGATGTGTTTGTGTCTGTGTGTTTCAGAAGCAGCTGAAAAGTGAGCTTCTGGTTGGGGTGAGTGCTGTTTGCTTCCAACAATGACACAGGGAGAAATTCAAGGTGAAAGAAGAAAGGTATCTGGACCCAGCTCAATGGTTCAATTGGTTGATTTCTCCTTGCAAGCACCTGCATCCCATATGGGTTCTGGTTTGTGTCCCAGCTGCTGTACTTCCCATCCATCTCCCTGATTGTGTCCTGGGAAAGCAGTGGGAGAAAGCCCAAAAGCCTTGAGACCCTGCATCCGTGTGGTAGACACAAAAGAGACTCCTGGTTCCTGGCCTTGGATTGGCTCCAGCTCTGACCATTGTGACCATTTGAGAAGTGAACCAGTAGGTACAAGATCTTTCTCTTGTCTCCTTCTCTGTAAATCTGCCTTTCCAATAAAAATAAATAAATCTTTCAAAAAATGAAAAGAAAGGAAGAAATGAGAAAGAAAGTAAGAAAGAAAGAAAGAGAAAAAGAGAGGAAGGAAGAAAAGAAGAAAGGAAGAAAAGGAGGCAGGAAGAAAGGAAGGTGCCTCAGCCAGGATTCCTAAGGCTTTTCCCCACCTCCACACTGATGTGCAAATCCACAAAAAAGGAGCTGGGTGACCTTGACCCTTTAGTTCTTTCTTTCTTTTTTTTTTTATTCATTTTATTACAGCCAGATATACACAGAGGAGGAGAGACAGAGAGGAAGATCTTCCATCCGATGATTCACTCCCCAAGTGAGCCGAAACAGGCCGGTGTGTGCCAATCCGAAGCCAGGAACCTGGAACCTCCTCCGGGTCTCCCACGTAGGTGCAGTGTCCCAATGCATTGGGTCGTCCTCGACTGCTTTCCCAGGCCACAAGCAGGGAGCTGGATGGGAAGTGGAGCTGCCGGGATTAGAACCGGCACCCATATGGGATCCCGGTGCGTTCAAGGTGAGGACTTTAGCTGCTAGGCCACGCCGCCAGGCCCAACCCTTTAGTTCTTTCCAACTCTGCTTCCCACTGGGACACTTACTTGCTCCCTAAACTTACTTATATTCATTTTACTCTCCATCTGTCACCCTACACTTCTTATAGACAGGCATGTATTTTCTAGAATATAATTTTGTCACAAAATGATCTACATTTTTCTGAGTGGAAGTTTAATACTTTAAGAGGCAAACCATTTGCTTACAATTATAATTATTTGGAATATTTTCTTCACCCCTGAGTTTAGCTCTTGAAATTAAGCCATCATTTGTTTTTAAAGACTGATTGATTTGATTTGATTTGAAAGGGAGAGCAACTCGGGAAGAGAGACAGAGATCTCACATTCTCAGGTTCACACCCAGTGGCCACATCAGCCAGGGCTGGACAGGCTGAAGCCAGGATCTGCTTCTGGGTCTCACACATGGATGGCATGGGCTGAAGTACTTGGACCATCATGTACTGCCTCAGCACCTTAGCTGGGAGCTGTATCAGAAGTAGAGCAGCTGGGAGGGACTCTGGAATCTGGACTGGACCCAGCATCACAAGTGGCAGCTTAGCTTGTAGTACCACAACATTGGCCCCACCCTCACCTGCTTCAGCCTTATCTCTCAGAGAGAGCTCAGAAGCCCTTCCGGCCATGTGCACCTGAAGCTCCATGTCTAGTTCTGTCCTTGGATTCAACAGTCAGAAGAAGAGTTGTGCTTGTAATGGACATGTGCATAATTTGTTCTTCATTCCCTAAACACTACACCTGACAACTATCTGCAAACCTGGAAACTGAGATGATTTATAATATATTCATAGTACATTACATTAGTACTCATATTAACTGCTGTAAATAATCTAGAAAAACTATTTGAAATATAGAGCAGACTCAATTTACATGCATATACTATACCATAAGGAAATCGAATATTTAAGTGCTATCCAATCATAGGTAGTGCTATCAGCAAAGGACAAAGGTACTGTTTAATCATTGGGTCTTTGTTAATGATTATCATACTTATTTTAAAAAATGATTAATTTGTTTAAAAGGTAGAGTTACAGAGAGAAAAAATTGCCATGTGCTATCTCACTCCACAAATGGCTGCAATGACTGGGGCTGGGCCAAGTGGGTGGAAAGGTCCAATGATTTTGGCTATCCTTCACTGCTTTCCCAGGCACATTAGCAAGGAGCTGGGGTGGAAGTGGAGCAGCCAGGATATGAATGTCAGCATTGCAGGCAGCAGCTTAACTACCTTTGCCACAAGGCTGCCCCTACTGTTATCATCGTAGAAACTATTCCCATCATAATTTAAACACTGGATTATAAAAATTCAAATTTAGAGAAAGTGATTCTATCAGGGGAGTCACTTAGGAAAATGGAAAGATCTTTTATCAAGTAATTCCCCCCTGGGGTCTTTTAAATAGCAGCCTCCACACTCCCAGCACCTCCTCCCAACTTTTGGAGAAAGGCCATTTAGATGCATTACTGGCCCATCTCCTGGTGTAAAGGAAGGTGAGCTGTGAGTTGGGTAACCATTTGTCTCTTTTTTTCCCAACTTGTTACTAATTCATTTTGCCATTAATCGGGCTTTCCCCCAGAGGCCACTTGATCTGTTTGTGGGATGAGCAGGGAGTCAGGGCAGCCCCGCAGATGTAATGTCTTTGAAGGCAGATGGTCCAGAGGGACTTTGTCATTACCACTGAAAGGGTTGATTGAATAACTCGCTTGAAAACCAAGTGCCGCTTAGAGACCTCACAGCTGATGGAGGAAGAGTCCCAGTCGTAGCTTGGCCAGAGAACAATGCCAAGTAAAATAAAAGATTGAAGAGCATCCTATTAATGGGTGTCTGAAAGTGCTGATAACACATTTACATAGCTTCATGGGCTTTATGAAGCATTTTCATGGCTTTAATGAAGGGACTCACCCTGACTGGGTGGGCCGGCTAGGAAGGGGCTGTACCAGCCTTCCCTTCAAGAAGTGTGCACGGCAAAGAAATGACAAAAGTGCTACCAAGAACTCCTAATTCCCAACCTGTCTTAACCTCACACTGCATCTCCTCCTCACTGAACTCTACACTGAAACGGTCTAGTCAGGCTCCTTATTTAAACAAGCATTGATTGATTGATTTGAAAGACAGATATAGAGTGTGGGAGAAACAGAAATCTTCCGTTTGCTGGCTCATTCCCCAAATGACTGCAGTGGTCAGCACCAGGTAGTCTGAAGCCTGGAGCCAGGGACTTTTCTCAGTTCTTCCACTTTGGTCCAAGGGCCCAAGCACTAGACTGCCATGACTCGGGCCTGAGTGTGTACTATCTTTTGCTTTCTTGCATTGCTTCCTTCCTAAAGTTTTAGCCTGTTTGTGTGAAAGGCAGGGTCAAAAAGAGAGGGAGACCGAAGAGACAGAGAGATCTGCCATCTGCTGGTTCACTCCCAGAATGACCCAGGCTGGGGCAGGTGGAAGCCAGGAGCCAGGTTTCACATGTGGGTACAGAGGCCAAACAATTGGGCCATCCCCTGCTGCTTTCCCAGGCACATTAGCTGGGAGCTGAATCAGAAGTGGAGCAGCCAGGACTTGAACTGGAACCTGTAATGGGATGTCAGCATAGCCAAGTGGGCTTTAGCCGCTATGCCAGAGTGCCAGCCCTGAGCTGCTTTGTTTTACCCAGGAGAGCAGCAGTGCCCAAGGCCAAGAATTCTGCTCCATGCCTGATGATGTAGTTGGCATTTGTGGGGAAATGCTTAGTAGTCGAGGCAAGATTGCTACTCAAGAAAGCCTTTAAGTGCTGGGATACATGCCAGTACTATTTCATGATACTTTAAAACAACTCCTGGGGCTAGCTTTGTGGTATAGTGGGTAAAACTGCCTCCTGTTTGAGACCAATTTTCTCCATTCTGATCCAGTTTCCTGCCAATGCAACCCAGGGAAAGCAGCAGAACATGTCCCTGCACCCACCTTGGAGACCTAGAAGAAGCCCCAGGCTCCTGAATTCAGCCTGGACCAGTTCAGGATCATTCAGAGAATGAGCCAGCAAAAGGCAGATCCCTCTCCTAGTTCTCCCTCTCTCTTTGTAACTCTGTCTTTCAAATAAACTAAAACTTTAGGGAGAAAGGAGAAAAGAAATAAAGGCAGGCAAAGGGATAGCACACACTTAGACCCGACTCAGGGCAACCTGGAGAGGGACAAGTCTCCAGGCTGGGGTATCCTTTTTCAGGGCAGGGCCATATTGAGGAGTCCAGGGGGGCAGGGTTTGGGCAGGCCTGGAACCCATGTGGTGTTTAGGACTCCTGGTGCCTGATGGAAAGTTAAGCTTAGCCACATGAGAGTAGATGTACTTAGCCTGCAGCCATGTTGAATTGAAACAGAAAGAGATGGGATTGGATGGTACATGTGGTTTATGTGCTGGCGGGCCTCAGCTACTTGTCCTTTACTGACTTCCTGCCTAATCCACACCACTTTCTTCAGGCTGTGATGAGACCTCTGTGGGATTCACTGCTGAAATTCCACCAGTTGTTGGTGAAATGTCCCTGTGGAAACTCATGATGGAACTGAATCCCTTGTATGCCACATGATGAGATGGAAACTGTATCCAGTGATGCTACCTGAAGGTGAGTCCTTTTGGAGGTGACTAAAATGAAATGAGGACATGTGGGTGTGACTCTCACCCAGGGGGGACTGTGCTTTCCAAGAAGGCTAGACAGCTGCTCTAGGATGCTCTGTCTCACCCTGTGACGCCCCACGCCACCTGTGGATGACCCCCCAGCAAGAAGGACCTCACTGGACACAGCCACTCACCTTTCAGCTGAAGGAACTACAAGCTGAATGAAACCTTATCCACAATAAGGGGGTCCTTGCATTAAAAGAAAACACAGGAATGGCTGCATTACAGTGCTAAATTGTGTAGTATACAGTGCACAGAAAACCAAACAACGGTGTATGTGTGTCAGGGTGGGGCGGGAGGAGTATAAAGAGCTGAAAAAAAAAAGCTTTCCAGCAAGGGAGAGGGAGAAGAGATCCTTTGGAGTTGGGCTGGCAAACAGGCTGGAGGCATTAGGCGAAGGCTGTCTGGCAGCAGCACTGGACAGCAAGTGACTGGATTTGAAGCTCTGTTTGGTCTAGAACTTTCCTTCTCTTCCCTCTTTAGACCTTATCCTGCTACCCCTTGGAAGGGAACTCCAGCTCTAAAGGAGATAGGAGGGTGAGAGGAGTGGTGAGGACTTTGCCTCACCAGAGGAAGGAAAGGGGAGGCTCACCCTCACCCTCCCCTACCCTGAGAATGGGTACCTGCTTCCTTCTACCAGTGCTTTTCTGGTGGTTCTTCCCAAAATAAAGAAGAGATCTTTCTAGAAGGCATGTTCTCTCCCCTTGCCACAAAGAAGCACCCAGGAATTCCTAACTGACACATTAAGCAAAGATTGTTTTTAATTCTCCTTGATCTGGCACGTTGAACGCTTCCTAGCTAGATGTAATCAAGGCTGTGCACTAAAGCTCTCAACACAGGGACAGGCACACTACAAAGACTGCTAACAAAAATAAGGGCCCAGATTTGTTGATTAGTTAACTGGTGAGCCTCAGAGCCACAGTGGGGTTCTAGCAATGGTCCTTGCTTTGAATGACATGCAGATTTCAGGCAGAGATCAGTGGGGAAAATGATGGTCTTGTGAAGAAGCTGGGAATGTACATCAAGATACATCAAGATCCTGCTTGCCTGCAACCTGATGGTGCTCATGGAACCCACATTCTTCACCTAAGTTACTTTTACTCTTCTTACCTCATTCTATTTTGCTTTTATTAAAGCTCTGTAGCTTAGAAGTCATGGTTCAAAAATAGGCCAGATTCCCTGGCAACTGAGCCATCTGCAACAGTAGAAACCCCACCAGGACTCTGGAACCCATCCAGCTATTGCAATGATTAATTTTATGTGTCAACTTGGAAGGTGTTATGGATGAAATTAACAATACAGCTGTGAATGCTGGGATTTAATCGAATCCATTGAAAATTTGAATGAAACAAAACATAGGCCTTCCCATGCAAGAGGGAGAATCCCACAGCCACCAGCCACCAGACTGTGTCTGTGTCGTGGTCCTGTTGGTCTCCAGCCTTCATATCCATACCGCAGGTTGGATTTGCCATCCTCTAAGCCACCATAACCCCATGAGCCAAAACTTTGTAAGAAATTCTTTGTATCTACAGTCTTCACCCTGGGTATCCATAAGGAATTGGTTCCAGGACTCCCTGTACACACCAACATTCATTGATCCTTAGGTATCTGAGATAAACTGAGGTAGTATTTACATCTAAACTATACATATTCAGCTGTATACTTTGAATTGCTTCTAGCTAGGTTAAAATAACCAGTGTAATATAAATGCTATAAATAGTTGTTATAATATATTGTTTAAGGAATGCTGACAAGGAAAAAGTCTGCACATGTTCAGTACAGATGCAGTTTTTTCCTAGTATTTCCCATCAGCAGTTGGTGGATACACTGATGTGGAACTCACAGACAGCTGGCGTGTATAATACACACATCTTGTCAATTTTGTTTTTCTGGAGAACTCAAGTTGTGGTATTTTTCTGTCTTCTATAAATCCATCATGTTTCCACGTGGGAAATAAGTTGCCAAATCGCATAGTCTTGGTATTGAAAAGTTGAGAACCAGGCCATTATACAGTTGTTCAATACATTATCCTGCACTTGCCTGGGGGACGATTAGATGGCCAATACAGTGCCGTTGACATGCTGTGTGAAGCATAAGGTTATTTAAGAACTTAGTGTTAGCTGAAAAAAAAAAAAGAAAACTTATGTTGAAGGACTATACTATTGCTATAATATTGGGGAAAATAGTGGGAGAGGGGATAGGGAGGATAGAAGGGGAAATCTCTAGGTCTAAGAAATAGAGAATTATTTTCCAACACAGCTACAAATGTGTGAAATTTGAATTATTTAGGCATATTAGACAAGAATTAACTTGAAATGAAAGTAGTCATATTGGTTTGATGAAACTGTTTAGCAATTATTTATTATCTGCTAAATGCCAGGTATATTTTTGACTTGTAGAATATGAAAAGAAACTATTGTGTGAGTTTTTATTTATAAACTCATTTAATACCCATTGGTACAACTATAATCGAAAGATGGATAATAATAAATATTGGTGAAGATACAGAGAAATTGGGACTGTTATTGATTACCAGTGGGAATAAAATCACTCAGACTCTTGGAAAAACAGTTTGGCAGACCCTTGAGGAGGGATCAAGGCTAGAGATATATGATGTAGCAATTCCAGGTCTAGGTGCCCGCTCACAAGAATTGGAAATATTTACCCACGCAAAGAACATACCCGTGAATATTCGTAGCAGCATTATTCACAACAGCTAAAGAGCCCACCAACTAATGAATGGATAACTATGTTCTATCTGTACAATAGAATTCTGTTCAGCATAGAAAGGAGAGAAGTGGAGTCATACATCCCTAAAGGATGGGGTTATGTTGAGAGAAATCTTTCGCTTGGTAATTTTGTCATTGAAGATCATGGTGGCCTTGATCTTACCAGGTAATAATTTCCATGATGTTCTGGCAATAGACTGGAACAGGGGTCAGCTGGATCAGATGTGGTTATGAGGCACATGACTGTAGAATCTGTGCTGTATCATGGAGAAGTCTTGGAAGTGTTGGCAACATGGAGGAAGTCAAACACAAAGGCCACACACTCAGTTACTCCATTTATATGAAATATCCAGAAATTAGCAAATCCACAGAGACAGAAAATGGAGTGAAATCCACCCAGAATGGCCAGTGTTATGGCACCACGGGCTGAAGCTACCGCTAGCAGAGCTGGCAGCCCATATTGTAGTTCTGAGTCAGGTTCTGGCTGCTCTGCTTCCTGTTCAGCTCCTGGGAACGTAGCAGATGGTGGCTCCCTAGCACTTAAATGGCTTGCATTGCAGCCATTTGGGAAATTATCCAGCAGTTAGAAGCTCACATGAGCTCATGAGTGTACTCTTCTCTGTCATTCTGGCCTTTAAAATAAATTAAGTAAATAAATCTTTCATAGAAAAGGCAGATTTGCAAAGAGGAGAAATACAGAGAAAAATCTTCCATCTGCTGATTCACTCCCCAGATGACCACAATGGCCAGAGCTGAGCTTCTTCTGGCTCTCCCATGTGGGTGCAAGGTCCCAATTCCCAGGTCACAAGCAGGGAGCTGAATTGATAGTGGAGCAGCCAGGACAGGCATCCATAAAGGGATGCTGGCTCTTGGAGTTGGCAGATTAGCCAGTTGAGCCATTGTGTCAGCCCCCTAAATAAATAAATCTTTTTAAAAAGACTTCTTTAGAACTGCAGTGAGTTAGGAAGGAAGTGAATGGGAGAGGAGAAGAGCAAGTCAGCACTTATGGGCATGGTGCTTCCTCTACGGGCAGTGGGAGGGGTTGGCAGCTGTACAACCTGCTGATTTAAAGCCACTGAATAATATACTGGTAAAGGATGCATTTTATGGCATGACAATAAAGCTATTATTTAAAATTACCTAATGACATTGCTATGTTACTTTATAAGTAAAATGCACGATTAATTTTTTAATAGAAGGCCTATTTGTCGAGACGTTTGTGTCTGGTTCCTTAATGGCTATGACATGCCTCAACTGACTTCAGTCACATTTTGAGGTTGCATCGTGTGGACTGAAACACAACAAGATAAAAAGGATACCAGGACTTCAGGGTCACAACAAGCCTTTCACTGCTTCTGTGAATCCTGAAGGGGCTCGTATAACAAGTGCAAGCTTAGGAATTCAAAGATTAATAAATTCCTATAGTAAACTGGACTCAAGATTCAACAATAGCAACGATGCTTTCAACACTGAATCTTCTCAACTGTGTTGTCATCCTTTTTATTACTATTTTTAACCTGAAAGGCAGAGTTACAGAAAAAGGAGAGGCAGACAGAGAGACAGAGAACTCTTCCATCAGCTGGTTCACTCTACAAATGGCTGCAATGGCCAGAACTGAGCTGGTTCAAAGACAGGAACCAGGAGCCAGGAGCTTCCTCCAGGTCTCCCACTTGGGTGCTGGGGTCCAAGCCCTTGGGCCATCCTCCTCTACTTTCCCTTCTTCCTAGATCTCAGGGCTTTTGTCATTACTTATCAAGGCTGACCTTCTTGCCCCTCTGGTCTGTAGAAGGAGTAAGACCCACAGCCAGCACTGCTCTGTTCTGGGTGCTCCTTGTGTATTGTCTCCAAGAAGACTCTTCTAACCCCCTAACCCCCTTGATGTAGTTGCGATTAGCATCAGATTTTTTTGCACATGGGGAAACTGAGGTATGGCAAGGTTGAGTAACTTTGCTAAGATCACTACACAGCTAATGTGATGGGAGTAGGGCTTACACAGGCGGTTCACCTCCAGAACCTGGACTGCTCAGTGCTACAACGCCAGCCTACCCAATATCAATTATATGGGTGAGTACAAAAGTTCATGGCCTACTGTTGCGCCTCTTCTTGCAATACCAGCATCTTCCTTGGAGCTCCAGTTCAAGTCTTGGCTGCTTCACTTCCACTTTAGCTCCCTGCCAGTGCACCTGGGAAAGCAGTAGATGAGGTAACAGTCCAAGTGCTTGCGCCTCTGCTACCCACCTGCAGGACCTGTGTGTGGTTCCTGGCTCCTGGCTTTGGCCTGGCCCAGTCCTGATTGACCCAATCATTTGGGGAATGAACCAGCAAATAGAAGATTCTTATCTTTTTCTCTCTTGCTCCCTGTGTAACTTTGCTTTCCAAATAAATAAATCTTTAAACATTTTCCATGGGAGCAAATTATGCAGTTCCTGTGTCTTTTTTGAGTAATCCTCAAGTGCATGCATTTCAAAACATGTGCCAAAACAAACTGATGTTTTTCATTTTTTGGGTTTAAAAATTTTTTTTAATTAGAAAGTCAGATATACAGAGGAGAGGAGAGACAGAGAGGAAGATCTTCTGTCTGATGATTCACTCCCCAAGTAGCCAGAATGACTGGTGCTGCGCCAATCCGAAGCCAGGAGCCAGGAACTTCCTCCATTTCTCCCACACAGGTGCAGGGTCCCAAGGCTTTGGGCCATCCTCCACTGTTTTCCAAGGCCACAAGCAGGGAGCTGGGTGGGAAGCAGGGCTGCTGGGATTAGAACTGGCGTCCATATGAGATCCCAGGCACGTGCAAGGCAAGGGCCTTAGCGGCTAGGTTACCGTGCCAGGCCCCGCAAACTGATGTTTTAATGTTATTTCTTCACTTTTTGGAGCATTCTTATATATAGGCTGAGGCAAGAATGCTTCCTCACCTCTGAACTCCCACCACCTACCTCAGTGCTTGCTACATAGTAGGTATTAGTTTCAGTGAGTAAATGAATGAATGAATGAATGAATGAACAAATTCTCACTTATGCAGGGCCTAACCTAACATCCAGCACACACACAGGAAGTTAACACTGTGCAGCCTTCCTGATTGAATTCAGTCTTGCCCTTAGGCCGTGGTTATTGCTGACAACCTGTGAGAAAGGCTTTGCTAACCACAAGTAGTCATTTGTTCCCTCTGCACTATTATACTTTTGTTCATATGTACCTGATACCTAGTGGTGTCCTTTGTTAGGTGTGGCTGTGTTGCTGGTGAAAAAGAACAAATGTACTCCAAGGTGCTAGAAATAGAGAGGTCATTTACTTCTTGCCCACCAGATCCATATCCACCATTCTCTCTTCTTTCCCTACCGTTGAATTGTTTTTTATTGATTTCCCCAATAAATGGCCTTGCTGTGAATGCTTCCAAAAATCTGTCACCTGCAGTCCCTCTGCCTGCCCTTTCTCTGGAGTTCAGTCGCTTCTCCTTGACACCATTTACAGGAGCAGTACTAAGTTTACACCTCATGAACAACCACTCTATGGAACCCAATTCACACACCCTGAATGCTGTGGGATCCTGTTCACTGCTGGCAGCCTTTTTTGGGTCACTCATTTCCCCTGCATGGCACTAATAGCTTTTTCAGACCTCTCCTGGGATGTGGACTATTTTGCATTTGTAAGCCACCTTTCTGGAAAGGGCCTCCAGGATTGCAGTGTCCTGTGACCACTTGTTTTGTTGGGGATGACTGTGTCAAGGCCTCATTCACTGGGGAGTGAAAATGTGTGACCAGTAGTGTGACACTGGGGGTATCTGCAGTAAGGGAGGTTGATGCAGGATATGTGGGAGGCTGGTGGTAGGAAATAACGGCAAGGGGAAACCAAAGGGTTTCGGGATTCTCAGGATGGTCCTGTTAGCATTTTAACGTAGGGTGGGGGAATATACAGCATTAGAGTTGTACAAGGAGAGGCGGAGAGAAAGGGAGGGAGGCGTTGTGTTTGAAGGCTGGAAGATGGAACCTTTCCAAACCATGGCCAGGGAACCCATTCCAATCCCAAGCCACCATCCTGATTGTCAGACCAACAGGCAGACGCTTCCAGAATGATAGACTGTATTCCTACTCTGTGTCAGGGCACCATTTCACTCTTTAATTCTTGCAGACTTGCTGCAAGCGTCATTGTGGACTAATTTCTTAACTTGGGGAGGTGTCGATCAAGGAAAACTTCCCAATGAGGTCAATGTCACACTGCCCAGACACTCTCCAGATTGAGGCCTGGCTGACACCAGACTCAGGCTTTTGCCTCCAAAGCACCCATGTGCTGGTAAGGAGAGGGCAGAAGTCAACACCCATGGCATGAGGAACTGCTGCCTTCTCCCATCCACTAGATGCCATTCCTATTGACATTTGGGGGATTCTCCTGGCTGCCGCCTCTTACTGTCACCAAGCCAAGCTCACTCTTTGAGATGCCTGGAAGGAAGGTGAATTCTCCAAGACAGACCATCCTGGTGAGGAAGATCGCCCCTTGCAGGTAGAGGCACTGACAGTGGTCGGCCCCATAGAAGGAAACCCCTTGCTGAGAGGAAGCCAGAGGAACTAAAGAGAGCAAGAGAGATGAGTCATCCTGCGTGTTCAACTGCAACGGCCCCAGGAGGTCTGGATGTTTGTTTCCATGACACCCCACCCATCCCATCCCAATTCATTTCCTTTATGGTGCTCTCCTCTGCTTCAGTCGTAACTGGTACTGCTCAAATATTTGTTGTGTGTTTCCATGTACTGCTATATAGTTAGGATGAGGTTCTTCTGCATAACACACCACCCCTCCACATACATACACACGCACACACACTGGCTTCAAGAAGACAGAGCTTTATCTCTTAAGCAGACATCTCCAGGTTGGTCATGTGGAAAATATGGTAACATCAAGGACTCAGGCCCCTTGTCTTCTTGTTCCTCCTTTTCAACTTGTGACTCCTCTACCTATTGGTCTAACATGACTGTCAGAGCACTTCGTGGGTTGGAAAGAGGAAGGAAAACAGGAGTGGGGTGGAGGGTGGGGTAGAGGGAGGGTGATGGGGGAGTGGATTCATCACAAATGAGTCAGCTCCTAGTCACCATTTTCCCAAGGAATCCCAGAAAAATGCATTCATTTGTGTATTTTCTGTAGATTTTTTTGTATTATAGTAGCAGAACTGTTTGTGAGGATATATGTCTGAAAAGTCTAAGGGATTCACTACCTGACACTTTACAGCAAAATTTCCCAGCTCCTGGAATAAACAAATAGAAAATAGTATTTTGTGGACAAAAGGCTCATTATTAGATGCTGGGGGGATTGGCACCAGGTACCTGGATATGGGAATCATCCATAGGCAGGTTAGTCTACAGAACATGAAAGACAAGTCGACTTTTAATTCCAGCCTTGTGTAATTAGTAAGTGTTACAAACCAAAATCCAGTCACAGTAAGTTACACAGGAGGTCTTTATTTCAACAAGGGAGGTGGCCATGGAGAGAAGACGGAATAAAGAGAGGTGGTGGGAGACAGAGAGAGAGTCCGATGATTCCTCCCTGGTGGAGACAGCCTGGGATCACTTCCACATGGAAGGGTGACCCATGTGAGGGAGATGCCCATCCAGGGTACACAGTGCTGGACTTTTATACATTTTAGGTGTGGGGGGATGGAGGAAGGCAGCAGCTCCTCGGTTTGTACATGCTTGTGGCCATGACGTGTCATCATGGCAGGTGTTGGTTTTCTGTGCAGACTCAGCATTTGAGACATTTCTGCAAAGGAGTGTCTGCTTGACCTTGGCAAAGATAGCACTGAGGCTAGTAAAGCTCTCTTCTGTTGTTGGTGGCCAGAGGGAGGCAGGAAGGAGAGATAGTACCAAGACTCTATCTGCTGCTTGGTGTTTCAAGGTTACCAGGTGTTTCTGCCTTGTAATAAGCTCTCTTGTTCTCTGATGCACTCAGCTCCTCCAGGAGTTGCTTCTGCTCGGCCTAACAGTGGGATAATTCTGTTTTGTTCAGGGTGTTCTGGAACCACTGAGGCAGATTATCCAAAGCAGGCATGGAGAAGGTCAGTTTTCTATTTGAACTTCAAGGGTAAGAAACTAGAAAAGGGGGCCAGTGCCATGGCAAAGTATATTAAGCCTCCAATATCCTCTGTGGGTGCCAGTTCAAGTCCTGGTAGCTCCACTTCTGCTCCAGCTCCCTGCTAATGTACCTGGGGTAAAAGAGAATCTGAAAGAGCCTCTTGGCACCTGGCTTCAGATCAACCCAGCTGTTAGGGAATGGACCTCTCTCTTTCTATCTCTGCAGCTCTGTCTTTCCAATAATAATAAACAAATCTTTATGAACACAAGAAGCTAGACAAGGAAGCTGGAAGAATTGCAAGCGGAGGGAAAAGCTCATGTGAAGTTCAGAGGAGCAGAGCACTGTTCCCTACAAGTTCATCCCACTGACCATCTTGGTCTCCCATGAGTCTGTCTCCATGGAGATTATCCATCTTGGTCTCCCACAAGCCTTGCACTGGGTTTGCAGGGTCTTTGTCTTGCAAGGATTTCCAAATACTGGTTAGTGAGATGTTTACTTTAGCATCATCTGCAATGCAATCCTGTTGCACTAACTCCTCATGGCTTAGGTCTACTGAACTGGGTGAAGTGGAGGGACATTGAGTTCCAATTCCAAGCTTCATAATCCATAAATAAAAGCAAGGGTTTTGGATTAAAACTTAAACCCCATTGTTTCCTGCCTTGTATCACTCAGGACAAACTAACGTTTCTAAGCTTCATTTTTCTTCATCAATAAAAACATGGACAGCCACATGAGCTCATCCAATTTCTCAGTCTTGGTGCTATTAGTTTTTGGGGATGGGTAATTTTTTGCTGTGGAGCCTTCCTGTGCATCAGGGAATGTTTGACTTTGTTCAAGGTCTAAACCCAGTCAATGCCAGTAGCCTTCCCTCACTCCCACCAAATTATGACCTCATACTGTCTCCGGACAGTGCCCACTATCCTTTGTGGAGCAAAATCACCCCTACTTGAGAAGTGACAAGGCAGTGGTAAGGATTAAATGAGATAATGTGCAGAGTATATGTAGATTTATTAATATATAATCACTATTGCTATCTTCACTAGAGCTCAGAAAATGTTAGTTAAAAGAATGACTATAACTGAGGAAGCATAAAAACCTCATTGAATCTATTTCTGGTTTTTGACTGGCAAACCCAGAAAAGGAATTCTTAATCATGACAAACAAAATTTTCTGTTACATCCACCTGTTGTGCATCCACTTACACGTGGAATGTGGGCTGGGAGGCATGTTCAAGTGAGCTGCAGGGGCATCTGTTGTTTTGCTGCCTGTCTCCATGTTGCCTGACTTGGGGTGGGGAAAACCCTCACCCACATGTTCAGCCATGTGCTCTGACCTCCAGCTGGGTCTCAGTGATATGTCACAGGAGTAAGGTCAAGCCGCGTGGGGAACCCTGTTCTTTTTGGCACAGTGGTTAACCCAGCAATAGGAGGAAACAGGACTCAAGCCAAAGCCCGGTCAGAAAAGTCCAGGGGTTTTCTTGAAGGTGCCCTTTGGCCATCAGACTTAAACATGAGACATCATAAGATTCCAACTGTAACTGGGCAGGGAAGTCATGTCTGAGGATAAGACCCACCCACACATGACAGAGGATTAAATTCTGGTGACTTTGAAATCTCATGTTTGTAAAAGTCAGAAGCCAGGCACCTGGAACTCCATCTAGGTCTCCCATGTGAGCAGAAGGGACTTTACTCATCATCTGCTGCCTCCCAGGGTGTATATTAGCAGGGAACTGATCAAAAGAGGAAGAGCCAGCAGAGGAATCAAGCACTGCAGTATGGGATGCAGGCCTCCCAAGCAGTAGCCAATCCATGGCACCATAATACCCACTCCTTCCTATGTTGTTTCTGAAAATCCCCTTATAACTCATTTCCACCCCAACATGGAATAAAAGGGATTGTGTCCTTCATTGTTCCATCCATCTCATCAGTGAAAAGGGAGTTTGCTTTGCAAGTAAACTCTACTAGGGCCGATTCTCTACCTCTATTAGAGGGATGTTGCAGTTCAAATCTGATGACTACAGATGGGGTGATCCAGGCCACGTAGACCTGCAGACAGGAAGGGTGAACAGTTGGAACAGAAGAGGAAAATGCACCCAGTTGTAAGCCTTCTGTCTTGTGCCTGAACATCCACTACAACTTTGTGAAGTTATTGATTTTTTCCCCCTTTGGTTATCTTCAGTTACCTTAATGGACTTGTATTTCCTGGGTCACAGGCCATTGTTAAAGATGTCAGTTAGCATGCTTGGAAGCCACGAGACTGCGAAATCATCACAGCCTGAAAACCTTCATATTTCCAGACAGTGGTTAATGAGCGATGAGTGTGTTTGTAGGTCAGAAGAGGGGCAGCTGTACTCTATCATCTCATCCCTTTCTCTGCTTAAGCCCCTTGCCAGAGCACTGGGCCGTGATAGACAATTGAGGAGCGAATAAGGGCGGGGTAAGCTACTAACATAGGCAGTGCTCAAGCATCAAATCCTGACCAACCATGGTTATAGCCTGCCTGTGACTGTCCAGGCTAGTCTGAGACTTGTTCTGACATTTATTGGTGTGTGCTCTCAGAAAGACCAAGGGGAAACCTATTAGGGCCGGTTAGCCCTGATTTTCATTGAGAAAAATGTCAGCCCAGGCAGAGTGGCCACATCCCAGCAAGCTTGAGTAATTGACGAATGTCTTGAGTCAGCCGGGTTGTCTTGGGGTTGCAGCATGTAGCCACTGCCGTCACCCCTCTATAAGGTTATCCCATTTAGGTGACTGTGACTCTATTATGCTGTTTCTTCTGTGCCAGAATTTTAGCTGCTGTAGAACGTAGGCCCAGAGAAGGTTGGGTCTGAAATGGGCCAGTGTTTATCCCCTGCACCTGTGTTTTGTTTTTATTTTTTGAAAGATTTATTTATTTGAAAGTTATGCAATAGCTGGGACTAGGCCAACCTGAAGCCAGGAGCCAGGAATTTCATGCATGTGGATGCAGGGACCCAAGAACATGGGCCATCTTCTACTGCTTTCCCAGATGCATTAATGGAGCAGGATCAGAAATGGAGCAGCCAGGACTTGAACCAGCACTGACACAGGTGCTGGCGCTTTAGGCATTCGCATCACCTACTGCATCATAGCATTGTCCCCAGTGCCCTGCACCTGTTGCCCCTGGGCATCAGAATGCCCGGAAGAAACTGACTTAAAAAATAGATTCTTGGGTCTCACAGCTGACCTTCTGAGGCTCTTTGGAGCAAGGGCAAGACCATCTTTAAGGGCCTGGCATGGTAGTCTAGTGGCTAAAATCCTCGCCTTGCATGCTCTGGGATCCCATATGGGCGCTGGTTCTAAAACTGGCTGACCTGCTTCTCATCCAGCTCCCTGTTTGTGGCCTGGGAAATCAGTCGAGGATGGCCCAAAGCCTTGGCTCCTTGCACCCACGTGGGAAACCTGGAAGAGGCTCTGGGCTCCTGGCTTTGGATTGGCTTAGCTCTGACCATTGTGGCCTCTTGGGGAGTGAACCATCGAGCGGAAGATCTTTTTCTCTGTCTCTCCTCTGCTCTGTATATCTGATTTTCCAATAAAAAACAAAACATCTGTTTTTTTAAATACCCCTTTAAATGATTCTTGTAGGCTTCAGGCAGTTTCCAACCCAAACAGCCTGTTCTCAGGGATGAAGCCCTTGTACCTTGGCTCACATTCCCCTAGTGCCTAGCCCAGAGCTAGGGATGTAAGTGTTCCAGGAAAAACAAAATACAAAACCTGAAATGAGTTGCTTTAGGCTACTCGATTTGTCAGTTGTGGGATAGGAATGTCTGACTGTGACATATCCCCAAGGCAGTGAACTACAGCCCAGTGTGTTGTTCATAGTCCCTCTTAGGGCACTGACCAGCATAATTGAGTTTTCTAGAAAGCAGTCACTAGGAGGGGATTGCAATCTCCCAAGTCAAGGCTAATTCAGGTCCAGAATCCATCCTCTGCGCTTGGTGTTTGGCCTGAAATTCAGTAAGAGCTTTCAGCTACAGAGTAAAACCTCTACCACTGATCCTTCTTGCCTGCACTGCCCAGGAAAGATGTGCTTGAAGGAGGTTTTTGGTCCCCCACCCCAGCCCATCCTCGTGGTAGTGATGCTTTGGCTTAGTAAAGAATATCCCATTCTTGTCCTTTTTCTCTCCCTTTCAACTTCCCATCTCAGATGCTGACATGGAAGCTTTCGGTTAATGCCGCCACATTTCCATCACCCAGGTGTAGAACATTCTTGGTTCAGCTGTAAGAAATGTTAGTTGCACATTTCTCTACTATGCATCTTTCTCTAGCTCCATTACTTTAAAAATATTAACTTAAAAAATCCCCACCCAAATAGAACACAGTCTCTTCACTTTGAACGCTTTGCCAGCCTAGCTCATTCCCCATCAGGTTGTTCAGTTTCCAACGTTAACTCGCAGAGGGCTCTGCAGTGCACCAGGCCTGAGAAACCAGGCTATGAGGCTGTCCCAGAATCACCTCCTGCTAGCACCGCCAAGGTTACCAGAAGTTCTCATTTTCTGTTCCCTAGATAACTCCTCCAAAATAGATCACCCAAGTGCCTCCCTCTGAAAGCTTCCAGAGTGTTCTTTCAATCCTGCAGCCCAAATCAGCACAAAACAGGGCCTTGGGACCATCCGTCTAAGCAAATCATCTAGGTTTCCACCACTAAATTGTGGGGCGGTCCCGGGGGCTGCTCCCTCCGGGTTGAATCTGTCCGTGACTCACTCTGATCAACTAAGTGAGAGGTTGTCCTCCTCTTCTAGGCTTCTGTCTCCCCCTCTGAGATCTGAACAGAACACGCCCCTAGCAGTCTCTCACTCCTCATCCTCAGTCAGGTGGTTCATGTCTTTCCACTCGTGTATCCCTAGACACTAAGACCCTGCCAGAACCAGGGACTCTTCCAGGGATAAGAATCTGAAACTAAGCAGGAATGAGAGTCCTTTACATACGAAGCACAAAGTGTTTCTGAGTACTTGCTTTTGATAAATATCTTCAGGGTGATTGCTTTTAATCATAATAATGTTGTTGACGAAGATCCTGATGGCAAAAACAGGAGATAGCTTTTTTCTTCCCGCAGACCTTTCTCCATAGCATGCCATCCAACAATTCTTTCAGATGTGTTTTTAATCCCTTCCACAGACCCATGAGGTAGGTACTATAATTCTGTCCAGTTGATGGATGAGGAACCTGGAGCAAGAGCAGTTATGTCCTTTTCTCAAGGTCACTCTGATCGCAAAGGCTGAGTCCTAGAGCCCAGGCACTGACCTCCTGAATAACTGTGTTCTCTGAGGGCCCAGCTTCTTCCAAAAACTCACAGTAAACCGTGTATCGGAAGTGGAGCAGCCAGGATACGAGCTGCCACCCGTATGGGATGCCAGTGCAAGCAAGACAATGACTTTAGCCACAAGCCTTCCACACTGGGCCCAACAGTGTTTTGTTTGTTTTGTTTTGTTTTGTTTGTTTTGTTTTGTTTTAAGATATTTTTATTTGAAAGTCAGAGTTAGGGAGAGAGAAAGCTCCTCCATCCACTGGTTCACTCTCCAAATGGCCCCAGTGGTCAGAGCTGGGCTGAAGCTTGTTCCAGGTCACCCATGTGGGTGCAGGATTCCTAGCCCTTGGGCCATTCTCAGCTGCTTTCCCAGGGCATAAGCAGAGAACTGGATGGGAAGTGGAGCAAATGGAACATGAACCACTCCCATATGCGATCCTGAAGCTTGCAGATGGAGGATGCTTGCAATTGAGCCGTCATGCTGTGCCCCATGAAGAGTTCTAAATATTTCTTTCCAACTCTTCAATAAAATGAAAACAAAGAGTTTTCTTAACAAAAATTCTAAAACTATATGCTATCTGGATGGTCAAAGAATAATTTTGACCAAGATAGGAAGAGTAAGTGCTGGAGAGCTAATGTATAGCATGGTGAGTATACTTGAAATGTGTAGAGTATATCCTTAGCACATTTACTGTAAAACAAGCAAACAAAAAGGACAAGTATGTTAGATGATGCTCATTAGTTTAGGATAGTCACATCATGTTGTACCCTTTAGAATTTCCGATTGTTATTTGTGAATTCCACCCTGAGAAAGGTGAAAAATGACTTCCCTACCTGAAAGCCCTGATGTTCTTTGATTCTCATGCTCATGGTGAGGCCAATGCACTTGTGTCTCAGTTAAATCACAGAATACTGCGTGTCCAGACCAGCTAGATTCTCCAGAAGTGCCAGTGACCGTGCATGCTTTAATTCACAGGGCTGAGTGTCACTTCTTCAGGAACCTCAAACTCAGCACCTCCAGGCTCAGTGCTGGAACACAGGTGGACAGAGCAGGCGAGTGGACACTGTGTCATCCTGAACAGGTTCTGGCCGGGTGCTGCTCTACGGAAACGCAGGTCCTGGCCTGCCAGATTTCCCAGGAAAATTGGAAATCCAGATTAAAAACAAACAAAAACTGGGAAATTTCTAATTTTTTGTTTAATTTGAAAGTCAGATGTACAGAGAGGAAGAAAGACAGAGGGGAAGTTCTTCCATCCCCAAGCTGCTACACTCACTCCCTAAGCTACCACAATGGCCAGAGCTGAGCCAATCTGAAGCTTGGAGCCCAGAGCCTGTTCCAGGTCTCCCGTGAGGATGCAGGGTGCCAAGGCTTTGGGCCATGCTGGACTGTTTTCCCAGGCCACAAACAGGGAGCTGGATGAGAAGCAGGACAGCCAGGATTAGAACCAGCGCCCATATGGGATCCCGGAACATGCAAGGCGAGGACTTAGGCTACTGCAATGGGCCCAAAGTTTCTAATTTTTAAATGTTCCCAATCAGCTCGGGTCTCTATGGTGTAGGCCAAACAGCATATGGCAGCCATAGCGGGTTCTCAGTTGGCCATGATATTGGAACATTGGCTAAGGGGCAGCCTTGGAAAAGGTTGGAAAAGGGGCAACAGAGGTGGGACATGCGGAAAGGAGAAATGTGGAAATGAGAGAGATATGCATATGCATATTCAAGCTTCTAACCATTACATAAGCATTAAAGCAATGTAAAAGGATTTTATGGATAAAATGGCTCATGCACAATTATTTCCATTGTATACCTTCTCTATCTTCTCTAATTTTTATCTAAGCAATAATTTTGTCATCTATGCAATTGTCAATATAGTCACAGGTTCCACATCTGCCGATGCAATCAACTGAGGATTGAAAGAATTTGAGAAACAAATTACATCCATACTGAGCATGTATAGACTTTGTTTCTGGTTATTTTTCCCTGAACAATACAGTCTAACAATGATTTACACGGCGTTTATGTCACCTAGGCATAAGACGTCATCTAGGAATGATTTAATGTATACTGGAGGATTGTGTCAATTATATGTAGATTCAAAACCTTTCTACAGGAGGGACTCAAGCAGCTGCAGATTTGGGTTTCTGTAGCAATTCCCTGGAGGGGTCAAAGGGCAACTGCACACATTTAACAATATTGCTGAGCTTGTCGTCGCCAGGGATGGAGGTTCTATACTCAGTTACTGTCGAGCCAAATGACCTTGGGACATCACTTACTCTTTGTGGGCATCGCTTAGTAGCCCTAGTTTGTAAGAGGAGAGCGTCTAGAAGATTGTATCGAGAATGAACGGAGAAAGAGCTCTGTGAAGCCAAGGCTTCATTACTCCTGTGGCTGCAGGCAAGCCCCCAGCTGCTGCCCACGGGAGTTGTCCCAGTCTGTGTTGTTGAAGGGTCCATACAAGTATTAATGTCCTTGGCTAGGTAATGGCTTCCATGCGCTTCGAGTAGGGGGAACTCAAAGGGAAAGTTTTCACCGCAGAACCTGGTTTTCTTGTGGTGGGCTTTGGAGACAGGACTCCTCCCTCACATCTGCTTCAGAAATAGCTTCCAGCACCATGGCTCAACTCCCACCTGCGCTTTGCTCACCCTGTATGTTAGCCTCTCTTTTCTCAGCACACTTGTCTTCCTAGTAAAGAAAATTCAAATTTCCATTTTCCTAATGAAGATCAGTGGGTAGCCTGGTGCCTGCAGGACCAAGTGAAGGTTCTTTTTTGTTGTTGTTGTTAAAGATTAATTTACTTTTATTGGAAAGTCAGATTTAGAGTGAGGGAGAAGCAGAGAAAAAGATCTTCACTCCCCAAGTGAGCACAATTGCCAGAGCTGAACCAATCCGAAGCCAGGAGTTTCTTCCAGGTCTCCCTTGGGGGTGCAGGGTCCCAAGGCTTTGGGATATCCTTGACTGCTTTCCTAGGCCATAAGCAGGTTGCTGGATGGAAAGTGGAGCAGCCAAGATACAACCAAATGCCCATATGGGATCCCGGCACATGCAAGATGAGGACTTTAGCCATTAGGCTACTGCGCTGGGCCCGAGTGAAGGTTCTTGACCTGGCATCTCCTAATCCCCTCAGCCTCAGTCTAGTGTGCTGTCTTCTTCCAGCACCACCAGTCATGTTTCCTGGTGGATACCCGCATATGACATCCTCCAAAAAGCATGCGGAAAATAGAATTAAAAGACACACTT
The DNA here is from genome assembly GCF_030435755.1 of Ochotona princeps. NCBI lineage: Eukaryota > Metazoa > Chordata > Mammalia > Lagomorpha > Ochotonidae > Ochotona > Ochotona princeps. The sequence continues at coordinate 13,493,179 of NC_080840.1, read as the reverse complement.
GTTTTGGTGTAAAAATTTTTTAAATTTAATTTACATTTGATTAGTTTTTAATAGATTCAGTGTGATTTATAGATACAATTCTAAGAACATAATATTACCCCTCTCCCTTTCTTCCTTTCTCTTTTTTTTTTGTTTCAGTTTTTGAGATAGCATTCTAAATTTACACGACAGTGAAAAGGCTTAAGATTTCACTAAGTAAGTTTAATAAGTAAAAAGCAAAAGGACTTTCATTTTGCAGGATTACAGACAACAGCTACAAACAATAACTGAATGGGAAAAGTAACAATTTTGTTCATATACAGTACATTTTAAAGTAATCATAGATCATTAAAATTATAGTAACATAGCATTGTTAACCATTGATTTGACAATGTATAAAACAAAGTTTTACAAAACGACATTTACAGCAATACTGAAAGAGGCATTTCTTTATTCTTTTTTTTCATTTTAAACATTTTAACTGCTATATATAAAGGAAAACATATAGTATTTGCTTTCTGGGTCTGGGTTATTTCATTCCACCTGTCTTCCAGTTGTGTCTGTTTTACTGCAAATGGTAGAATTTCATTCTTTCGTGTAGCTGAGTAACACTCCATGTGAGCATCCAGTCCACATTTCATTATGCATTCATCTGATGATGGACGCCTTGGTTGATCGCAAGTTTTGACTATCACAAACAGTGTTGCAAAACATGGCGGGGCAGAAGTCTCCTTAATTCTCTGTGTTCATGTCTTTCGGGCATTACCCAGAAGTGGGATTGCTGGATTGTATGGTAAGTCTGTTTCAGGTGTTAAATCTCCACACTGTTCTCCACAGTGGCTATACTAATTTCTATTCTTACCAACTGTGCCTGTGTGGTCCCCTTCTTCATGTCCTCACCAGCACATGCTATTCTCTGTGTTTTGGAATGTAGCCATTCTGACAGGGCTGCAGGAATAGCCCGTGAGGTTTCAATCTGCCTTCCCCTGATGGCTAGTGCTGTAGAGCATTTCTTCATCTATTTGTTGGCCATTTGCGTTTCTTCTTGGAGAACTGTGTTCACCCTGAGTTGGCAGTTTGTGGGCCTTGGAGTTATCAGCTGAATCTGCTGAGCAGTTATATCACACAGGGGACTTTCTCTGGACAAGTGGAGTTTGTTCAAGTGTTGTTTATTGTGCTAACTTAATAGGTTTTCATTGCATGCTTCCTGCTTTTGTAAATTTTTATCGCATGCAAACCAGAGCTAATGGTTCTAATTACATAACCAGAGGCCTCAGTGCCTTTTGAAAATGCTATAGTTTCTGTACTTCTTGTTTACTTGCTGAAGTCAGAATTTGAACTGCCTTCATATTTAGTATGTGCTACCCCCTGTCTCCCCCACAAAAACTAAAAACTTCAGGGAGGACAGCATGTGAAGTGATATGATGGTTGGAATGGATAGATGATTTTCCACTGCCCACTCTTTGGCAAGTGACCAAACCTCACCAAACCTGTTTTTTCACTTGCCAAATGGGGACGATAATGATTATCTAAGAACATGTGAGAGTTCTGATGCTAATGCATGCAAGAATGATTATAATTTTTTTCTATTTGAAAGGCAGAGTTAGAAAGAAGGTTAGATACACAGAGAGAAATCTTTAGTTTACTGATTCACTTCCAAAGGGCTGCAACAATCTGAATCAATCTGAATTCAGAAGCCAACAGCCTCCTCAGAAATGGATGGGGCAGCTGGAGTACAAACTGGTGCCCATATGAGATGCTGGCACCACAGCCACAATGCTGGTCCTGATTATGATTTTTAACAATGGTGGAAGAGAGTGGATTTTAGTGGCCTCTGACACTACTGTAATTCTAGATATATTCCAGTAAATGTTTATATACAAAGGCAGAAGGCTTACAGATGGGCTATCAGAGAGCAAGCATTGGTTGTAATTTACATGAAACAAACATCTAAATAACTCCCAATATTTTAGAAGTAGATTTATCTAAGGTTAAACAAATGGAATTAAAAGTGCTTATAAGATAACTCAAAAATAAAATTGAGTGGCCATTTTGAAAGAAAAATTCCATAATCATGTTGTAGCCCAAAGGTGGGCAATTTTTTTTTTTTAGATTTACTTTATTTTTATTGAAAAGTCAGATATACAGAGAGGAGCAGAGACAGAGAGGAAGATCCTCTGTCCTTTGACTCACTTCCCAAATGGCCACAATGGCTGAACCGCGCTGAATCATGCCAGGAGCCCAGAGCCTCTCCTAGGGTCTCCCACACGGGTGCAGGGTCCCAAGGCTTTGGTCTGTCCTCAACTGCTTTCCCAGGTCACAAGCAGGGGAACTGGATGGGAAGCAGGGCTGCCGGGATTAGAACTAGCAACCATATGGGATCCCAGCACATGCAAGGTGAGGATCCCAGCCACTAAGCTACTGCGCCTGGCCCCCTGGGCAAAATTTTAAAATAAAAGATCAGATGGTGACTATTTTAGGCTTTATAGACAAGTATCTGTTCTGTCATAAGACAAAATTAGCCATCCACAATCCATAAATAAATGTAGTTGTGTTCCAATAAAACTTTCTTTTTTGCAAAAACAAGTGGCAATTTATATTTGGCCTTTATGTTTTAAAGATTTCCTTATTTATTTGAAAGGAAGAGTGACAGATGGAGGCAGAAACAGAATAGAGCCAGAGAGAGAGAGATCACCTGTTCGCTGGTTCTCTCCCAACTAGCTGCAACAGCCAGATCTGGGGCCGAAGCCAGGAGCCAGGAATTCCATGCATGTTTCCCATGTGATGACAGGACCCAAGCTCTAGAGCCATCTTCTTCTGACTTCCCAGGTACATGATGAGCTGGACTCTGGATTGGAAGTTGAGCAGCCAGGACTCTAACCAGCACAGATATGGGATGCTTAGCCCACTGTACCATTACACCAAGCCTCCAACTGCTGTTTGAGCTGAACCCAACTTTCCTATGCCAATATGTGCTAGTGAAATTGCACACTATCTTATTCATAGTTATGTTAGAGAATAAGAGAAGGTATTGATATTTACTGAATAGTTAATAGATGGCACATACTATACCAGGCAAAACACAGATAAACTTATTTATCATATAAATGAAGTACTAAAATTATCTCTACTTTGCATTTAAGGAAGTTAAATGTGATTCCAAAAAAAAAAAAAAAAAAAAAAAAGACCCATCTTATTCCAAAGCTCCAGCCCTGTTTACCTCATATTACCTTGTAGATTGAATCTTTAAGCATCCTGCTTAGTCTGTTCATATTGCACGTAGTTATTGAGGTATTTGGGGTTAGTTCTTCTGCTTTTAACATTTTTTGTTTTTAATACATTTTCTTTTTGTATTTTAAGTATCTTTTTTGATTGGAAAGTCAGATACACAGAGAGGAGGAGAGACAGAGAGGAAGATCTTCCATCTTTTGGTTCACTCCTCAAGTGGCTGCAATGGCCAGAGCTGAGCCCATCTGAAGCCAGGAGCCAGGAGTCAGGAGCCTCTTCCAGGTCTCCCACACAGATGCAGGGTTCCTAGGCTTTGGGCCATCCTCAACTGCTTTCCCAGGCTTCAAGAATGGAGCTGGATGGGAAGCAGGACTGCTGGGATCAGAACTGGCGTCCATATGGGATCCCCACGCATGCAAGGCTACCATGCCGGGCCCTGTTTTTAATATTTTCATTCCGCATCTCTTTTTTGTTGTTGTTGTTCCTATATTATTATTTCCTGCCTTCCTTTGGTTTAGTTCAGTGTTTCTCAACCTTTGCTTTTCATTGTCTTCCTAATGAATCACTTAGTCATTTTTCCCTCAGCGTGTCCCCTGGAGCTTTAATGCTACATGATGCTGTACATGTATGTTCTCTCATTTATATATGCTTTACATAAGATTACTTTAAACCCAAAAACCACTTTCCAATCTCTTTGATACAATATTACCCTGATTTAGAATATAAAATTCAATCACTTTTAGATCTCTGTTTAAATTTATACATTGCATTTTTTAGTTGTTGTATTTTGTATTTTTTTAGTAGTTGCTCCAAAGATGAACATACAGAGCCCTAACTTTCCCCAATCTATAGGTAATATTATACCATTTTGCATAAATACAATAATTTCATAATTATGTAGGTTTATTCTATCCACCTAGTCACTTTCATTGTGCCATAGTTGCTGTGGGAAGTCCATCCATCTACTCAAGTTATGAACCTGTAAGACAAAGGTTTGATTTTTGTTGAAACAGGCATATGTATTTAAAAGGGATTAAGAGGAACAATGGTCTTTTTCATTTGTCCACACATTTGCCTGCTCTGATGCTATCTTTTTCCTTCCTGAAGATCTAAGTTTCCCTGTGGCGTAAGTTCCTTTAACGCAACACCTTTCTTTTCTGTTTCCTCAAAGTGCAAGTATGCCGGAAAGTTGCACTGCAGAAGATTTTCACGTGATAGGATTCTGGATTGATAGGTTTTTGTTTGTTTCTTTTCTTTTCTTTTCTTTCAACAGTTCCAGCTTTCAGTCTTTTTCCTTCTCTTCCTCGAATTGGATACAGTGATTAACTTATTTTCACAGTCACTAGCTTTTTCTTTTGTCATTTTCATTCTGCTATTAAGCCTATCTAGCAACTTGAAAATTTCAGACATTGTATAGTTTTCAGTTTCAGAATTTCTACTTGGGTTCTCGCTATATTTTTCTTCTAAGATTTCCTGTGTCTTCATTAATCACAAATATATTTTTCTTTATTTTTAAAAAGATTTTATCTTATTTTATTTTTATTGGAAAGGCAGATTTACAGATAGAAGGAAAGACAGAAAGTTCTCCTGTTCCCTGGTTTACTCCCCAAGTGGCTACAGTGGCCGGAGTTGAGAGAGCTTCTTCCAGGTCTCCCAAGCAAGTGCAGGGTCCCAGAGCTTTGGGCGATGCTCTACTGCTTTCCCATACCACAAGCAAGGAGTGAGATGGGAAGTGGAGCAGCAGGCCATGAACTGGTGCCCATAGGCGATCCAAAGCATGCAAGGCAAGAATTTAGCCACTAGGCTACCGTGTGTTCTTTTTGTTTTGTTTTGTTTAAAAAAATATTTATTTACTTTTGAGTTGAAAGTCAGAGTTACAGATAGAGGGGGAAAAGAGAGAGTAAGAGCTCTTCCATCCACTGGTTCACTCCCCAAGTGACCACAATGTCCAGAGCTGAGCTGTTTCGAAGCCAGGAGCTGAGAACTTCTTCTGGGTCTCCCATATGGATACAGGGTTTGGACCATCCTCCACTGCTTTCCCAGGCTGTAAGTACAGGAGCTGGAAAGGAAGTGGAGCAGGCAGGACATGAATCCATGCTAATATGGGAGGCTAATGCCACAAATGGAGAATTACCATGCTATGCCACTGTGCCAACCCCTTCCTATATATTGTTGAACATTACTATGGAGTTTCCTTAAAATCCTCATCTGTGGGGCCAGTATTGTGACCTAGTAGATAAGGTTGCTGCCTGTAATGCCAGCATCCTATAGGGACACTTACTCATATCCTGGTTGCTCCACTTCTGATCCAGCTCCTTGCTGATGGCAGTAGTGATGGCCCAAGTGTCTGGACTTCTGCCACCTGTGTGGGAGACCTGGGTGAAACTTCTGGCTCCTAGCTTCATCCTGGTCCAATGGCAGCTGTTGTAGCCATGTGGGGAATGAATCAGAGGATGAAAGACCCCTTCCTCCTTGGCGCTTCCTCTCTGTAACGCTTTCAAATAAATCAATAAAACTTTAAAAATCCTTGTCTACTGATTCCTGTTAATTGCCTTTTCTCTCGAAATTATCATTGGCAGGATATCAGAAAGTGACCACCTTTTCCCATAGATATACATATATATCTCACTCAATTTTGGATGGTATACTGGACATTGTGAATGATACTATAAATGTTATTAATTTTAAAAACAGGTAGTTAAGTTGCCAAATTTGAACTGCAAACTCTGTCTTCCTTGAAGCTGGGGTTAAATGTCTTTGTCTTAGCTGGGCTATTGGCATCCTCACTTCCCAGCATCTATGATGACCCTGAAATCTATTGTCTGCCAAAGTCACAAACCTGTCAGATTCTTTTTTTTTTTTTAAAGATATATCTATTCTACTACAAAGCCAGATATACAGAGAGGAGGAGAGACAGAGAGGAAGATCCTCCGTCCAATCCGAAGCCGGGAACCAGGAACCTCCTCCGGGTCCCCCACACAGGCGCAGTGTCCCAAAGCCTTGGGCCGTCCTCGACCGCTTTCCCAGGCCACAAGCAGGGAGCTGGATGGGAAGTGGAGCTGCTGGGATGAAAACCGGCGCCCATATGGGATCCCGGGGCTTTCAAGGCGAGGACTTTAGCCGCTAGGCCACGGCGCCGGGCCCAAACCTGTCAGATTCTATTGCAGATTTAGCTGCCTTGTATGGAACAGACTGGCACCTGCCTTCAGCCAAAAAAGCTGTTAAAATATGAGATTCACCCTGTACTATGTCCTTCTTCCAAGTGCTATATCTCTTCTGTTAACTACTTTGTTTTTGTTCATTCTTCAGTGTCTTCTGGTAGTGTGCGTAGTTGTACGTGTTTTCAACATTCTTTAAGTTATTATGCAAGGAATTTCAGTGTATATCCTTGATTTATTACTATTAGTACAGAATGCACCTTTGTGGAGAGCACTCTTACCACTTCCCCCCAAAAATGCAAGGACTTTAGAGTACTTAGACTCTGTTTTCCTCCCCTGCCTTTTGTGTTTATTGTACACAACACACACAATAACACACACAAATAACACACACACACACACACACACACACACACCAAGAAAGGCATATACCAAAATGTTAAGGCTGTTACTTGTATAATCATCAGTGGGAAATCTTTTTCTGGCAAGGACCATTTGGATATTTGTAACATCATTCTCAGGCCACACAAAATTATCAACCTGAAAATTAGCCTGGTATAGTGCTAGCATGGTAGCATATCAGGCTAAGCCTCTGCTTGTGGTGCTGGTAACCCATATGGCTGCTGATTTGAGTTCTGGCTGAACCACTTTTAATTCAACTCCCTGATAACATGCAAGGAAGCGAAGGCTGTGTGTCCTTACATCCATGTGGGATAGCTGGAAAAAAATTCCTGGCTCCCAGCTTTGGACCACCCATCTTTGGCCATTGTGTCCATTTGGAGAGTGAACCAATGGACAGAAATTCTCTCCCTCTTTCTCTTTCTGCTTCTCTCCCCATTCCACCCCCGTAACTCAGACTTTCAAATAAATAAATGAATCTTCTTTTTTAAAAAATAGCCTGGCATAGATATATGGAATTTTGAGTCCCACTTGCGGTTTCCTTAGCAGGGTCAGAGCTATGATTCCATGGCCCTTACACAGCCTGTGGGCCAGATATTTCCCGCTCCCATGTGGGGGAGATTGGGATTGGGAATAATATTTTTTCCTCTGTATGTATTTTGCTTTTTCAACAACAAGTGTGTTTTTGCAAGTGTCTCAGACAAAGGGGAAAGGAACATTTGCCATGCAAATCTTTGAAGCCAGATCTCCTGGTCCCTGTTCACCTGCTCTGCTCAGATGCCCGACCTGCCACAGCATAGCAAGTGTGAATGAGCATTTGGGCTGGGCTGTGAGTGAGCAGGAGGCTCCTTGGCCAGTGAAGACTGCACCATCACAGTTGAGGCCTGTCAAGCCTGCGATGCAGCCCCGTATGGGCTTGCTTACTGCCTGCTCTGCCCTAGGATCTATCACAATGGGCTGCTCCACACAGCGTGATCCTCAGTGTGCTGTTTCGGACATGCCGGGGCCCAGAGCAGATCTGCACCGGATGTTATGCAATGACTGGGAAAATCCTGAGCTTTTATTTCTCAGAGCCAGTGGCTGCTGCTGGCAGAGCTGGGCCCTGAGGAAAGAGAGAATCAGGCACAGATGAGCAGCAGCAGTCTTGGATGGTGACCAAGTCATGGGGCAGGTCAAGCTCAACACTCACAGAGCTTCTTTGACGTCTTGAGTCTACAGCCATCCGAGTCCAAGTGTCCTGGGGCCTTATCCGTGCAAAGCTCTTTCTGCTAAGTGATTAGGCTTATTAAGTGAAAACATGGCTTTGTGTTTCTCTAATGCTTTAAAGCATTTCTACCCAGATTATATTTTGTTGAGTCCCACCACAGAAAAATACAGAAACTATCAGAAATGAATGCGGTAAGTTTCCTACCATCAGACCAGAAGGTCAAAGGTGTCAATTCTCTTCTATTTCCCTCAGTTTAGTACAAAAAAGAGCTATTAATTTGAAACCTTGCTTATTTATCACTCTCTTGGAGAGCATTCATTATACCTTAACTGTTAGACCACTGAGATGGCATCTTATATTTTCTTTAAAAAAAAAATTTATGTATTTTTATTTGAAAGGCAATTACACAGAGAAAAGAAAAGACACACAGAGAGAGAGAGAAGGAGAGAGAGAGAGAGATGAGAAAGCAAGTGAGTTTCCATTTGCTGGTTCACTTTCCAAATGGTTGCAATGGCTGGAGCTGGGTTGGTCTGAAGCCGGGAGCCAGGAGCCTCCTCTGGGTCTCCTATGTGGATGCAGGGGCCCAAGGCTTTGGTTCATTCTTTGCTGTGTTCTCAGGCTATAAGCAAGGAGTTGGATTAGAAGGAACACAGTTGAGATTCAAACCACTACCCATATGGAATGCAGGGGCCTCAGGTAGAGGCCTAGCCTACTATGCCACAGCACTGCCCCTGTATCTTGTACTTTCAATGTGCTTTATTATGTACTATCAATAAATGAATGAAGACAGTGAAATTGTGTCAACATCTTGTCACCCTAGCTGTGAAATACATACTTCCTGTAGAACTGGAGATGATGGTTTGATAACATCCCAGAAGTCTACACAACTTGTGTTGATTAAAACATTTCACTCCTTGATTACAAAATGTTTCCTTTTACACGCATCAAGCAAGTATCAATAGGGGCTTAAATATGAACTACAGAGTTCATATTGCAATCTTCACAGCTTTATGCCTCATGATTTTTTATCTTTGCCTTCTTTTATACCCATAGAATAATAACTAGTTTTGATCAAGGGCTTACTATATACCTGGTGTTGTATACTCTAAGGAACTCGAGTAATCTTCCTATGAATTCTTTGAGGAAAATTTGATAAATTGCACCCTTTCAAGATGGAGGAACACAAGCTTTAACAAGCAGCAAATAGTTTTTCAAGAATTTCACAACCAGGGCCCAGCGGCGTGGCCTAGCGGCTAAAGTCCTCGCCTTGAACGCCCCGGGATCCCATATGGGCACCGGTTCTAATCCCGGCAGCTCCACTTCCCATCCAGCTCCCTGCTTGTGGCCTGGGAAAGCGGTCGAGGACGGCCCAATGCATTGGGATACTGCACCCGCGTGGGAGACCTGGAGGAGGTTCCTGGTTCCCGGCTTTGGATTGGCGCGCACCGGCCCGTTGCGGCTCACTTGGGGAGTGAATCATTGGACGGAGGATCTTGCTCTCTGTCTCTCCTCCTCTCTGTATATCTGACTCTGCATTAAAATAAATAAATCTTAAACAAACAAAAAAAAGAATTTCACAACCAGACAATGGAACATCAAGTTTTAGCCCTGAACTATTTGAAAAGTGAACCAGTAGATGGAAGATTTTTCTCTCTGTCTCTCCTCTTTGTAAATCTGACTTTCCAATAAAAATAAATAAATCTTCTTTAAAAAGTATAAAAGCTGGTGATAGAGTTCAAGTCCAAGTTTCAAGTCTAAGAACTAGGGAAACCAGTGATAAAAGTCCAGGTTCCTAGGCCCAAGACCCAGGAGCAGTGGGTTTTGAGGGTGGAAGACTATGCATGTCTCAGATCCAACAGAGAAACAGGTTGCTCTTCCTCCATGTGTCTGACTTAACTGAGCCTTCCAAGAACTGGGTGACACCCACTCACTTTGATGAAGGTGGGTCTTCTTTACTTGGGTTACTGATCCCAATGCTAGTCTCTTCCAGAGACATTTCCCAAAGCACATCTGGAAACATGAGCAGTCTCCAAGAAGTTCAGGGAAAGTATGTATCATGGAAAAATTATACATGAGTTGCACTTATTTTATACAACAATGTGCATCTTTTAGTTCTAGTTTACACAAACTTTCTCAAGTAGGATCACACTCTTCTACCAGTGATTTGGCTGTCTCTTAGCACAGTCAGGTTACCACCCAAAATTAAACAGCACATGTTTACCCCAGGGGTTGCCTCTTGACCCTCAATACTTACCACAGGAACAAAGACACAATCAAGGAATGAAATCACATGTTTTTGAGAATAATTAGAAATAGGACTGAATGAGAGATAGTGCGTGGAGTCCCTGTGGACATGATGTGGGGGTGAGCAGGGTGGGAATCTCACGAGGCGGAGAAGCAGTGGGAGCACAGGGAAGGAGCAGGGTTGAGCTGCCTGTTTGAAGAACAGGCAAGGACATGCTCTTGACTGGCACATAGAGGTGTGGAGAATTGGGACGCATCCTTGGGAGATGGGCTGGCATCCACTGAAGAGGATTTTCTCTTGGTGGCTGATGGGGAGATACGGCAGCTATGTGACAGGTCAGTGATATAACCAGGGCTGCCTTTTAGGAAGATTAACTTTATGAGCTTCAGGCTGACTCATCGTTGATGTCACCCTCACTCTCCTCTACCTTGTCTTTTAGCATCTCTTTCTCCCAAGAAACCTCCAAGGACAAAAACAAAACAAAAGCATAGCAGGCTCTGCATTCATGCATCCCCTCTTATAGATAGTCCTTCTTCCCTTAAAGTCTGTGAGGAAATTTCTTTCCTCAGGAAGGAAATAGCTCATGAGAATATTTATAAAAAATGTTTAAGCTAAACTAGACGTAGAGAAGCACTGATTAAAATTAAATTAGCACCAAATTAGAAATGAGTTTAAAATTGATGGAACTGAGTGCTTATGAGGATGTGGTGGCACAATCCCCTGACATGTGGTTCTTAGAGGAGTGTAAGTGGATGAACGGCATCCAAGAATTTCACTTGCAGGAATCCATTCGAAGGAAATCACCTGAGATTAAGACAATGATTTATACCCAAAGACATTCACCAGAAAAGTATTTAGAATTTTGATATTCAGTCCTAGAAGGTGAATTATATACAATGAAATATAATCACATAATATTGAACAATGTGATGACTGATGATGATTATAAAATTAGTTCTTTTTTTCTTGAAGAGCTCTTTATTTTTATTGGCAAGGCACATCTACAGAGAGAAGGAGACACGAAGAGGAAGATCTTCCACTTACTGTTTCATTTCCCAAATGACTGCAATGGCTGGAGCTAAGGTGAACCAAAGCTAGAGCCAGGAGCTTTTTCCCACATGGGCGCAGAGTCCCAAGGACTTGGGCTATCCTCTGCAGCTATCCCAGGCCAAAAACAGAGAACTGGATGGGAAGTGGAGCTGTCAGTGTACAAGTTGGTGCCCACATGGGATGCCACTGCTTAAAGTCTGTTGAGCCACAGCATTGGCTCCTAAGATTTATTCTTAGAAATAGTTTTGATTATATACAGACTACACAAAAGCATGAGTCTTGCACAGTCTTTATTTAAATTGAGCCTCACAGGTAAAGCTCAGCGTCTTCTGGCATCAGTCTCTTTTTTGTTCATCTTTCCATAGATGCTTTGTTGTTTTGTGTTTGAAAAGTAGTCATTCACATGTGTAGACGATGGGATGCTGGACTGTCCAACATTGTCTGTACCAACAATGTTAGGTACAATCAAATAAGAGACTGATCGAATTATGATTCCTTATGAAGGAATACATTATTGTAACAAAATGGGAAAAATTAACAGGGGGTGGGAGTTTGGGGGGAATTCCAGCCTATACAAAATTGTACCACATAATTAAAAATTCAAAATAAAAATATATTGAAAGAGAAAAGTAGTCATTCAGAGCTTTGCATAGACACCTTCCACACATCCATGTCAGTGGAAAAACACATTATTATGGTGTTTTCTTCCCTGATATAATATTATATTTATTGCATTGCAAGTTATTTTTCCCACTTCTGATGCATTTTTTTAACTATTTGGAAAAATACTTGTGGCATACCAAGTGACAAAAGCAAGGGACAGTCATGACATAAACAACATGATCTCAAATGTGCACAACCAAGCTCCTACTTAGGAAGGAAAGAAGGAATATCTCAATGACATTAGTCTACCATTGTGTGCATGAACGTGTGTGTGTGTGTGTGTCTTATTTCTGGGAAATTCACAGATTGCTTTTCTCTTGTTTACATTTTCTGTTCCACTCCCCACCTCACCCCCACCTTCTCTGAGATTCAGTGCATATTAAGTTTGTAGTCAGAATAGTTATAAAAAATATGTATAATGAGGAAAAAATGTCCTTTACCAGTGAAATGCTAGTCTTCTCCTCTCCTGTTCTCTCCATTCCTGCTGTAGAATTCTTCCATTTAATTCTAAAGGACAGGAGGGACTCATCCCCCACCCTAACATGCATACAATTTCTCTTCATGTGCCTCATACACAGGTGGCCACAAAGATTGGTCAGTCTTTTACCTGGAGCAGTGTTAGTATCTTTGTTGCAAGAATTTCAAGTGACATGTTCTTCTACACTGAATAGAACATTCTGGACTAAACCTCCTCACATTTACTGTCATACTGTAATAGGGCTTAGCATGCAGTCAACCTCCTTAAGAACAGCACTCCACAGGTTGGCTCCAGTCACACATTTAGGGCTTAAGTAGGGACAAAGAACATTTGTACACCCTCCTGCCTTCTTTCTGACAGTCTTACTTTACCCCAGGACCCCACACCTGAGTCCTGGTTGTATTCCTAGTGTCCAGGACACTACAAGGCCCTGGGAGGCACTCAATAAATGTGTGTAAAAGATATGAAAAATAGAAGACAATCAAGGAAGCTGGAGGAAGGACGAAAAAGTCCTGGAAACTGTTATAATTTCAAGAAAGTTATAGGAAAGGATGTAGCTTAAGTTTAATATGGCGGGTGTAAGATGGGTAAAAGCAAGGTTTAGAAGGCATAAAATGAGCCTCTATAAGGAGTAGGAGTTCATTCATTGATTTATTTGCCACTCAGTAAGTAGCTGGAGTGTCTGCTACATACCTGGGCTATGCCAGGGCTGGGATGGAGCTGAGTAGGAAGCAGGTTCCTATGCACTGTTATGGAGCAGCTGAGAGGAGGGGGCAAGGCTAGGGAGACTGAGACTAGGCAAGCACACACACAACATGGCAGATGCCAAGAACGCTTGTGGAACACAAACCAAACTAAGGTGATGTGACAGAGCCTGGAACAGGAAGCTGGCAGCAGAGGGGCTCGGTAGCTCCCACTATTGGAACAAGTTGCTGAATCCCAATATCCCATTCTTCTCCTTTTGGCCTCAGTTAGCTGCATTCGTACCATCTCAAATCCGTCCATTCTTCATTCTTCCTTTGGTCCTTTGCTCCCTCCTGTTGAACTCTGTCTGTGTTGAGACACTGTACTTGGTGCTGAGACTGCAAGAATACAATAGTGCAGCTCTTGCCTTCCTGAGCTCATGGCCAGGCAAGGTAACACCTGATGACAGAGGGATGAGATCAGCTCCAGAGAGCTCAGGCATACTGCCAGGGGGTGGAGGGGCTATGTGTAAGAGCTTACAGCTGTGTGAAAACCAAGATGTCCATGATCCATGCTGCAGCCTAAGCAGTTGGAAATAGGTCCAGTGTTGGGGACAGGGGCAGCCTGCCCTTTCCATTCCCACCAGGCTGAGGATGGCTGCCCTTGGAACTGCCACAGGCCTTGATGCCTCATTGGTCTGAAGCAAAGCAGAGGGGTTCCTCAGGGCCAGAGTTGGACCATGACCCATGGACCACCATTGGCCACACAGAGTTCCTTCTAGAAGAGATAAAAAAAAAGTGCCAACCATTGCTCCTGGCCAAAGGCAGGTCCCAATTGTGTTGGCAACCCTATCAGCAATGAAGTGAAACAGTTAAATGAGGTGAGCATGTGCAACTCCTCTGGGACGAGTCTTTTGTCCAGATGTTTGGTCCTCAGAGCTGGGAGGGCTGTGTGTGGAGAGGGGCTCAGAGGCAGGCAGAAGGTGGATGCTGGTTTCAGTGGTCAGAGGCTGGCACATCTGTCTGCCGTGAGCTGGGGTAAGCATTGTCCGTTGGCTTTTGTTCTCACTGCCTGGGGCATCACTGCAAGTCACCAGGTTGCAGCTCTTCCCAGATGAGAGACCCATGTATGTACATGCCTCCCTCCACTCCAGGCATGGAGCTGTGATCGGGGAGCTGTTGCTTTTGCCATTTGACCAAGTCAGCAGATGGAAATAATTCTCACAGGCCCAAGGATTTAGGGTTCTCAAGGGCATGGGTAACAACTCACCATCTTCTGGATTGTTTTTTCCTCTTTAGGAATGTAGTTAGCCCTCCAGATCTGCTGGTTACACGATTGCAAATCCAACCACCCTTGGCTCAGAAATATCTGGAAAAGAAAATTGTGAACATAACTGAGCACATACAGGCTCTTTTCTTTGACATCATTCCCTAAATGCAATGACTATTTACATAGCATTTACACTGTATGAGATGTTATAAGCAGTGTAGAGATGATTTACAGTGTGCAGGAGGAGGTGAAGAACTTACATTCAAATGCTTCTTTTTTTAAAGAGGACTTGAGTATCCATGGATTTTGGTATCTATGGGGGGTAGGGGAAGGTCTTAGTTCCAAATACTGCTTGAATATCAAGAGATGGCTATAATTGAAAAATAGCTTTAATTTTTTTCTATTTTTTAAGGATTAAAAATTATTTTAAAGGCAGAATTATTTTAAAGACACACATACATGTAGAGGGACAGATTTTTTTATCAGTTGGTTCACACTCCCAAAATGGCTATAATGGTAGGGTTGGGCTAGGTCAGCCTAGGAGCAAGGAGCTTCATCTGGATCTCCCACTTGGGTGGCAGGCACCCAAGTTCTTGGAACATTATCTGCTGCTGTCCCAGGTGCATTAGCAGGGAGTGGGATACGAAACAGAGTGGCTGGGATTCATACCATGGTTCTGATTTAGGATACTGGTGTCACAAGCCAGGGTATAACCTGCTACATTCCAGTACTGGCCCCATAGTTTTTTTTTTTTTTTTTTTTTAAGATTTTATTTATCTTATTGCGAAGTCAGATATACAGAGAGGAGGAGAGACAGAGAGGAAGATCTTCCATCCGATGATTCACTCCCCAAGTGAGCCGCAATGGCCGATGTGCCGATCCAGAGCCAGGAACCTGGAACCTCTTCCGGGTCTCCCACGTGGATGCAGGGTCCCAATGCATTGGGCCGTCCTCAACTGCTTTCCCAGGCCACAAGCAGGGAGCTGGATGGGAAGTGGAGCTGCCAGGATGACAACCGGCGCCTATATGGGATCCCGGGGCGTTCAAGGTGAGGACTTTAGTCGCTAGACCACGGCGCAGGGCCCCATAGTTTGTTTTGTGTGTGTGTTTTTTAAATTGTTACACAGTCATATTTTTAAAAATAGAATACATCAATAAATGAAAAGTGAAATGTCTGTGTGCACCCAGGTTTTGGTTTCCAAATGTTATCCATGAAAAACAATCAGTTCTCTTGGAGAAACAGCTAATTTTATGGCTGCAGTGTAGAAAGTACATGATAAATCTAGAATATCAGGTTGTCCAGAAAGAAAGAGATCCCCTCCCTTCAGCCCCCTACAATCATGGAGCATGCCAGAATGAAACAGGAGCCAGCCAGGAGTATGAAAATGGATATAGATAGTCATGGATTATAACCCACTAAATACCTCTAAGTCTATTTGATAATAATAACATTAATGCCAAATGAATAAATACAGGAGAAACTCTTTTTTTCCCCCCCCATCAATTAGCTTAGAAAGAATGATTTTGTCAGGAAAAATTAATTCCAGCAAGAATCATCCATGAATTCTAGATGGTAGGTGGGAAAGAATCTGATAATAAGCAGGAAATGTTTGTGGTCTCCAAGTATCTGTTTCTTTTCTTTTTTAAAAAAATCTTTTATTTTTATTAGAAAGGCAGATTTACAGAGAGGAGAGACAGAAAGATCTCCTGTCCACCATTCACTCCACAGAAGGCCACAATTGCTGAAGCTGAATGCATCCAAAGCTAGGAACCAGGAGCCTCGTTCAGGTTTCTTAGTGGGTACAGGGTCCCAAGGCTCTGAGCCATCCTCTACTGCTTTCCCAGGCCACAAGTAGGGGGTTGGATGGGAAGTGGAGCAGCCAGGATGTGAACTGGTGCTCATATGGGATTCTGGTGTGTGCACGCCAAGGACTTAGCCATTAGGCTACCATGCCAGGCCCAAAGTATTTTTTTTCTTGAGGACAAATGGATGTTAGACAGTAGAAAAAGCACCAGTGATAACTAAGTGATAGGAATTAAAGTCACCACCAAGGGACAAATAGACATTATAATGCTCTAGATGTGATGCCTAGAGAAAAATATGACATCACTTATGTACTATTTTAGCCAAAATGCATAACCTGGATCAAATTATGAGAAGTTATCAGACAACCAAAATGATGGACAGTCTAGCTTAGTTTCATAATTACCATTGTTATGAAAGACAAAAGGGCTGATGAGCTACTCCAGATGAAGGAGCTAAAAAGACATGATGGCTAACTGTGATGCTCTGTGCCGACTGGATCCTGGGCAAGGAAAGCCTAAGTTCCTATGAAGGACTAGTGGGGACAATTGATTAGGTTCCAAGTGAACTGCAATTGAGACAGAAGTATTGTGTCAAGACTACCTTGTGAATGGTTCTGTGGCTATGTGAATGAACATTTTTGTTCTTAAGAAATGTATATTGAAATTTTAAGGGGTTAAAAGGTGTAGGTAACCTACTCCCCAATTTTCATGAAAACTATGCAAGCACAAATATAGATGGAGAGCAAGAACATGTGTTTGTGACTGGAAGAACACAAAAGAAGAAATGTGTTAAGTACTGTTGGGTCTTGTTTGTATAGTCATGAAATTTCCCTATAAGCTAGAAATGATCTCAAACCAAAACATTTGAAAAAGGACACAAGATAAACATTGGATTATTTTGTAAATTGTTGAAGTACAATCATGAGGAAAAAAAAATACCTGTAGTTTTCTTAACATCAGATATTGCAGTGACTTTCAATCCAGAACTGTTTTTGAAGAAGAAAAGGAATCAGAATGAAGCTGTTGTGAGTTCAGCAATGACTCAAAAAGGATTCTTCTCTGTGCATATATAAACATAATTTGCAATTAATAATGATTATTAATGGTATTGATCATTATTCCATCTTTTTAAACTGTGTAAATTGTCTTCACATACTGACTCCACAGCTGTCAAATTAGGTAGCTTCAAGTTTTTCCCACTGTTTATAGGGCTTCTGCGAATTTGCTTACAGAAATGTTTCCAAGGACAACCAGGAATTTGTCCTGTGATAAAATCCGCAAGTGGAATGCCCAGAAATTCTAGAATTGATTAAGAGGGTAAGCATATTATTTACATTTTTACATTTCTAAAATAGTTACTTCTTTGTTTCAGAGACAGAGTGATTGGGTAGAGGAAGGACGAGATCAGTGTTTCATTCATTGATTCACTCCCTAAAATGGCTGGGGCCAGTCCAGGCCAGAGTTCCATCGGAGTCTGCAACACGTGGCAGAGACCCAAACATTGGGCTGCCTTCCTTTGCTTCCGTAAGTACATTAGCAGGGAGCTGGAGTGGAAGCAGAGCAACTGGGACTCAAACCAGAATTCCAGTGTGGAATGCTGGCATTGCAGGTACTCAGCCTACCTGGGGTACAATGCCAGCCCCCTGGCATATTACTATTATTATTATTATTAGATTTATTTTTATTGGAAAGGCAGATATACAGAGAGGAGGAGAGACAGAGAGGAAGATCTCCCTTCCGATGGTTCACTCCCCAAGCGGCTGCAACAGCTGGAGCTGAACCATTCTGAAGCCAGGAACCTGGAGCCTCTTCTGGGTCTCCCACGTAGGTGCAGGGTTTTGGGCCATCCTCACCCATGGCATATTATTTTTAAACCTTTTAAAATTTATTCTTTAAAAAAGTCTGTTGGGGGGCCTGGCATGGTAGCCTAGTGACTAAAGTCCTTGCCTTGCAAGCACCAGGATCCCCTATGGGTGCTGGTCCTAATCCCGGCAGCCCTGCTTCCCATCCAGCTCCTTGATTGTGACCTGGGAAAGCAGTTGAGGACAGCCCAAAGATTTGGGACCCTGCACCCGCATGGGAGATCTGGAGGAAGCTCCTGACTCCTGGCTTCGGATCGGCGCGGCCATTTGGGGAGTGAATCATCGGAAGGGAGATCTTCCTCTCTGTCTCTCCTCCTCTCCATATATCTGACTTCGCAATAAAAGTAAAATAAATCTTTAAAAAAATATTAAAAAAATTTTTTTTTTGTTTGTTTGAGAGGCAGGACAGAAGGAGAAAGGGGGACAGACTGAGAGAAAAAGAGACAGTTTCCATCTGCTGGTTCATTCCTCAAATACCCAAAATGGGCAGGGCAGAAGCCCAGGGGGAAACTCAGTCTGGGTCTCCCCTGTGGGTGGCAGGAACCCAATTTATCTGAGCCTTCATTGTTGCCATTCAGGGTACACAGTGGCATGAAACTGGCAGCAGGAGCCACAACTGGGAATTGAAATCCTGCACTGTGATAGGGATGTGGGCCTCATAACTGCAAGGCTACAACCCTCCCACAGGGAAACTAAAATTTTTGACATATGTTAAAAACTTTGAAATGTGCTTCCAAAAATTCACAGTAACAAATCACCTCAACATTTATTGTAGACCAGAGCCTGTGTGTTTTCTATTCTCTTACATTCAGTCACATCATTTTTTTTTGTCTGTCTGTACCAAGTGCAATGACGGAAATGATCTCCTTTGTGGTTCTCATTTGCAATTCTTGGATTGCCAGTGAGGGTGAGCTTGACTACTTTTGTCTCTTCTTTTTGTAGTTATGGCTAATACTGGCCATCATCCAATTCAAGGACACGCTGGTGATCAGATACACTGCTGTTATTTTATTTTATTTTATTTTATTTTTTTATTATTTATTATTTGTAATTCATTAATTACATTGTATTATGTGACACAGTTACATAGGTACTTGGGTTCTCCCCACCCCTCCCCAAACCCTCCCACCATGGTGGATTCCTCCACCTTGTTGCATAACCACAGCTCAAGTTCAGTTGAGATTTCCCCATTGCAAGCGTATACCAAACATAGAGTCCAGCATCTTATTGTCCAGTCAAGTTCAACGGCTCCTTAGGTATACCCTCTCTGGTCTGAAGACAGAGCCAGCAGAGTATCATCCCAGTCAATTGAAAGCTCCAACATACCATCAGCAAAAATTTACATCATTATGGAATTAATTGACATAGTAATGAGTAACCAATATGTTAAAAGTAAATGCGAGTTCCTAGCCACCTTCAGTGACCACCTCACTTACATTTCAATTTTAGTTTATACACAACATATAACATTCATAACATAGCATGTTATACATAACATCATATCATCTTAAATTAAGGCAAACATGTGGTATTTAACCTTTTGGGATTGGCTCATTTCCCTTAGCATTATGGTTTCCAGTTTGGCCCATTTGGCCACAAAGAACTGCATTTTGTTTTTTTTTAATAGCTGCGTAGTATTCCATGGAGTAGATGAACCATAGCTTTCTTATCCAATCCTCTGTTGATGGGCATTTTGGTTGCTTCTATGTTTTTGCAATTACTGATTGTGCTGCTATGAGCATAGGAGTGCATGTTGGTTTCTCATAAAACAATTGTTCTGGATATATTCCTAGGAGTGCTATTGCTGGATCATACGGTATGTTGAATTTGAGTTGTTTGAATATTCTCCATACTGATTTCCATAGAGGCTGTCCCAGCCTGCAGCCCCACCAGCAGTGGAGTAGGGTTCCCTTTTCCCCGCAACCTCGCCAACAAGTGTTGTTGGTGCTTTTATTCATGTGGGCCAGTCTTACTGGCGTTAGGTGGTATTTAATTTGGATTTCCCTTATTGCCAGGGAACTTGAGCATTTTTTCATATGTTTACGCCAGCGAAAGAAGAACAATCCATCTCACTGTCTGAGATGGTGAAGGAGTATGTCCAGAATTTGTGAAATCAGTATTTTTTAGAACATACCCCTGATCTGACAGCTCAGACTCAAGTTGGGACATGAGGCTGCCTGGGGCCTGAGTGCTGGGGCAAGTTAAATCCCCTCTGGGTGATTTGCCAGTGTCTTCTGAGATTTTTTTAGAACCCGAGAGTCATTATTAAAACAAAGACCGTAATAGCTCTCCCTACTAACTCGTTTCTCACTTTTACGAATGTTCACTAAACACTGATGTTCTGTGTCACTCAGCGTCTGCCCGTGAGCAGTCTGGAATTTCCGGGGAGAGACAGAAAAGATTGGTCTGCCTGTGGAAGTCATGTTGGGCTCAGGGAGGTGAGGATGGTGAGAGAGGGAGCAGGTGAGGCAGAACTTGGTATCATGGCATTGATTCATTCAGCAAATATTTATCTATGCTCTGTTATGTACCTGAAACTCCAAAAGCTGCTGGAGTTGAGTAATTTTGAGACACATATGGGTAAGGGGCACTCTGGGAAGAGGCATGATTGACACAGTGAAGCAAAGGGATAGGGGCTTGAATGGTGTGTTTGGGGGTCAGGGTGTGGCCTAGAGCTTGTGAGAATCTGCAGAGGATGAGGCCACGATGGACTCTCATTGACCTTATTTTGCTGGCAAGGAATCTCTGGCTCAGAGAGGCTATACAATGATCCAGGGTCTCAAAGCCGGTATGTGTGGCCTTAGGTGGGGTTTACCTGTGTGTGTATCTGGCTCTTTGCACCTGCTCCTATGATGAGCTCCTGAAGCAAAGAAGGCACCATCTCATGACCTAAGTGCCTGACACATTGAAATTCCTTCATGGATGTTACCTTATGTGTTTGTTGAGTGAATGACTGAGTGAATGAAATTGCACAGAGGTGTTGAATGGCATATCCCTTCATGAAGCCCACTGGCTAGGTGAGGCCATGCTCCCATCTCCATCTGAGGACTTTCTAGAGGCCTATCCTTGGCGAGTGTCTGACCCTGCCTTGCCCAGATTGCAAAAGGAGGCTGCTTTTCCTGTCTGACCACTCTACAGTGGAACCTCTGCTAGATCTCTGAGGAGACAACCAAAGAGGAAAGCCTGGCAGCCTCTCTCAGGTCTCAAAATGGACACAGTCAGCCCTCTTCCCGGAACTGCCTTTTCCTACTGAGCTTTCCCTGGGGCAGCGACTCCAGGGATCTGGCAGGGCCGTTTCAAGCAAAGCTGGTTTCCAAGGTGATCTGCTCACAGAGAAGGATGAGTCAGGGTTTTATAGACTGGAGAAGGCTGCGCCACAGGAGCCATTAGTGTTTGGTGGTGTTAGGAAGCTCATGGAAAAGTTTAACAGGGCCCTTTGAAATTGCTTCCTCTGCTGTCTGCCTCCATTTCACAGGAGGACAGCTTAGCTCGGAAGAGACTTGGCCAGCGCCACCCACAATGCAGGCAAGGCAGCATGATGGTAAATGGCCCAAGATACATCTCAGCTCCACTGGGAAGCATTCGGGAGAATCCTGAGCAAGTGAATGAAAACCTCTAAGCATCAGATTCTTCCTGCAAAAATCACTTTAAGGGTGATTGTAAGTCTCAGGCCAAGTAGCAAATGGCTGCCAAGACCTTCATATGTATCTGCAATGTCAAAGGTGAAACACAGAATTAGCTATGATTAATTTATTAGCCTCATTATTATTTATTATGACTATGTGAATACTGGCAGAGCTGGCCAGGGTGGCCAGGATGTAAGGCTTCTTTGAGTTCAGCATGAATTCAAATCTTCTAAACTTATTATGGTTTTAATCACTCATTACATATTGAATGAACATTTTTTATATGCTAAGGAAACTGCTAGTGAGAATGGGAAAGATTGAATGCGAAGCTGATAAGCAGGAGCTACAAAAATGAAACAAACATAATACTTGCATCAAGGTGAATAAGGCCTGGCCAGGGAAGGGGTGAGGGTCTGAGACAGGAGGGAAAGACAGAAAAGAAGCTAACATATAGGGAAAGCCATTTTAGAAGGTCCACTTGATGCTGGAGGTCATTTTAAAAGATCAAGGAGCCATCTAGAAACCTGGAGAATCCAAGCTCAAGACCCTCTAGGATCACTGCCAAATCCCTAAAGAAGGTCAAAAGCTCTCCACCCAGCATCCCTGGCTCTAAGGGCAGACACCTTATCCTTGAATCCAGGGACAGGGCAACCCAAGGGTCGCAGTGCGGGAACGGAGGGCACTCAGATCTACCTGCTCCTGGGGACTTGACTCTACCTGTTTTTCTGAACATAAACGTTCCTCACTGTGTAGAGCAGCAAGCCTTAGATCAGGACAGCTTCTTGTCTCTGCTCCTATGAAAGATGAAAGTATGCTTGTGCAAGAACGGGAGATAACACTTTAAACAAGGGATCTGGAGTGGGTGTTGAGCTACTGGCAATGTCAAAGTCAGAGAGGCCCCTGGAAATGAACACGCAATGAAAAATGACTCAAAATCAAAAGTGATGGCAGGGAAAATAATTGAGCTGGGTTGTGACCAACCACTTTCATCTAGTTTAGTCTTCATCATCATCACACAGATGAAGATACCTAAACTTGGAAAGGGTAAGAAACTTGCCCCAGATAATTTATGATGAGACCAAAACTTAAACTAATACCAAGAAATTAACGCACAGAAGGGCCATGGGTATCTGGGCTCATTCGTCTGATGCACTGGGCGATGAAAGGAAAACAAACAGCCTGTGTCCTGGCAACTCCACCTGTCCATCAGTACCCTCCTTGAAAGAGACCAGAACCATCTCCCCCATTCTGAAATCCTTTAATCAGGTGTCCTTCTGCAACGCTATGCATACTACACTTTGACTCCGATATTCCGGCTGAGGTGCAAGCCTTAGTTATTGGCAGAGGTTCTCAGATGGGACCATAACACCAATGTAGAAAAAATAATTTCAATTAAAAAAAAACCTGCTCTATCATCTGCTAGCTGAATGACATTATTTAATTCCTCTCATTTCCACACCTTATAATGGGGATATTCATATTCTCCTTACAGACTAACTCAGAATTAGAGGTAAAACACTTAAAACTCACAACACAGCACCTCTCATGTGGAACTTCCTTTCTCTTTTCCTTGTGTGCTTGGGGAGGACCATCAGTGCAGGGAACACTGCTGACTTCCTTTCCGTCCTGTGCTCACACTTTCCCAGGGAGGAGTGAACTATCTGGCTAACACATTTGGAAGTTGCCCCCATCTACTTTTCCTTTAAGATAAGGCTGCCACCAGAAGCCCACATTCTACCCTGTTCTTCCATTCCTTACATTTCTTCTGAGACGCTCCTGTTCTGGGGGTGGGGGTTGCCACTCCCTGGACCCGGGTGCTGCATCAGCTGACCCTGGCTGTCAGTAAAGCCTAAGCTGGGCTCCCTGGATCTCTGTCACTTGGGTGTCCACCTGTCACACCCCTCCAGTGTTTTCAATGCTTCCAAGCTGGTGGTGGATCTTGAAGCTGATGGTGCCATCACAAGCCTCCAGTCTTGTCATGGCCAACATCAGGTATTCTCCTGCACCAAAATCAAGCTTCTGGCACTTGTGTGGACTCTGTCCTTCCCACAAGTGCATCTCTACCTTCAAGTGGCGGGGTGAGGGCTGCTTCCCCGTGTACCCCCAGGTGTTTCCTCCCTGTGTTGACTTGAGCTCACTGGGACACATCCTTCAGGCCTGCCCCAAGAAAACAAATATCCTTTACCAAGAAGCAAGGCCTGGGGTTCCTGGGCTGGCAGCTTCTTAGGAAGGAGGCTTGGATCCTTGTGTTTCTTAGCTGTAAGGTCTCTGAGGGAGTCTGCTTGCTTCCCTTCTAAAGGGAGATCACAGAGGTAATAGAAGAATTAAATTTTAGAGTTCAGGAAAGTTTCATTATTGATTTCTAGTGTTTGTGAAAAAGTTGCTGCCAGAGCAGATTTCCTAATAAACAATTAACCTCCTGGAGAACTATGGAACTGTGGAATTCAGACTTAAAAGTGAAGCCCCATACAACCCCTCCTCCCATTCCTCAAGATCTTGCACAACATATATAGACTGAAAGATTGTAGGTAATTTTACTTGCTTTCTATGCAAAGTTTCTACAATGAGTATATTTTAGCTTCAAAATCCCAAAGTGATTAAAAATAAAGCTCACCTGAAAGAATGACTCACAGAGAGCCCAACAATTCCTTGGAGCTTTCATAATCCTTCCAGGTGCCCACTGTGTACAAGGCTCTGTGTTGTTTGCTGTGGAGGACCACAAACACACAGAGCACAGTCTTTACCTGAAAGGCACAGGGCCACGTCGGCAGTGACTGCTGTCTGCAAGCTGCAGCGGCGAGCAAGGGCACACTGCCAGGGCACCAGGGTGACCAAGAGAGAGCCTCTGGCCGATTCAGTGAACATTTACTGAGGGGTTATGGGCCAGGCTTGTCCTGGATGCTGGAGATGCCAGGTCAGGTAAAAAACTGTTTGCCTTTCTCATGTTACAGCTAATGAGGTGGGATAAGGCCAGTAATTTGCATACATAGCATGGAGTTAAAGGGAACAAATGAGAGGACACCAGGGAGAAGGGAACATGATGAATTCTGGAGCTTCCTGGATGACAGCTGGGCTGGATCTTACAGAATGAGCAGTGTTTGCCGCATGAGAGGGGTGAGGAGAACATTTCCTGCAAAGGCCTAGGGGTGGAAAGGTCATGGGTGAGCCATGAACTGGACGCGGCACTTTGGACAGCAGGACAGGCGCTGTGTCATGAAGAACTCAGTGTGCATTGCTCCAGTCCTTGGAGCTGGTTTTGAAGCTAAGGGGGATTTTAAGAAGAGGTGTGACAAGGTGGAATCCTTGTGGGGAGTGTAACTGTGTTGGATGTGGAACTGAGAGGATCGAGCCTGCAGGCAGGGAGACCATTATGAGGAGTCTACCTCATCAGTCTAAGTTAGAAACCGTGAGAAAGGCTGTGATGGGTTTATGGAAACAGAAGATACATCCGAAGGATTTGGTGACACACTTGAACGGAGGTCTCCAGCCTTTTGGTAGAAATGGTCAAACAGTAGATATTTTGGTATGTTTCCCCGACTGTCACCACTGAGGCTTCTAGCCTGACAGCAGCCACAAACATCAACGAATAGCTCTGTTTGTGCTCTCGGAACCTGCCCCTTGAACAGAGCAGTGATTCTCAAATCTTCACCTATACCAGGATCGCCTGGAGAGCTTGCCACAACTCAGAGCGCTGGACTCCAGCCCTAGAGCTAATAATTAGCACTTGGAGTATGTTCTCAGGTGATGCCAATGTTGCTGGCATGGAAACCATACTTTGAGAATCTCTAGTCTAAAAGAAACAAGAATGAACAAGTGTGCTCCTCTCGTGGAAGGCCAGCATAGTGGGCAAGGCCTAGGTTAGAGTCTCATTCTGCCACTATTTTGTAGTATCTCTGAGTCTGTTCCTCATCTGTGAAATGGGTATAACACCAGTCTCTACCTCCTAGATGGCTGTGGACATGTTGGGCTTCCTGAGGAGCTGGTTGGGAAGGTGGGAGTGAGATGCATGTCACACAGGTGCTTTACAGATGTACACAGGAAGCTGAGGAGGTCCACAATGCTCTTTTTTCTTTAAGGATTTATTTTATGTATTTGAAAGGCAGAGTAAGAGGGAAATGGAGAAAGATCTTCTATCTGCCAGCTCACCCCCCAAATGGCTGCAATAGATAGGGCCGGACCAAACCAAAGCCTGGAGTCAGGAGCTTCTTTCGGGTCTTCCACGTGGATGCAGGAGCCCAAGACTTGGATCATCTTCTGCTGCTTCCAAGGCACATTAACCGGGAGCTAGATTGGAAGTGGAACATCTGGGACTCAAACCAATGTCCATATGGAGTGCTGGCGTCACAGACAGTAGCTTACCTCGCAAGCCACGATGCCATTCCCTCAGTTTTGAAATAGGAGATTATTTACACTAAAAATGAGAGGATGGAAGTTGAACTGCTGGGGAGATAGTATGGGGTTTGAAGAAAACAAATATGCACTTGAACCTTGAGCCAACACTCACTCTTCCTAGTGTGCTAGCCCTGAGTCACTTCCTGCCATGGTTGGCATAAGAAATGGTGTCCAGTGCCTGACACACGTGACGGGCTCCGTATATGAAGGCTCTCCTTGTAGTTACCACCAGTTCCTGAGAAGGAGAGAATAAGAATGTGGCAGTGGAGTCACAAAAGCCTCCCCGGGTGGCACAGTGAAGGCTTCTGGGAGAATCCTCCAGTGACCGATAAGCTAGAGGTGAAGACAAGATGGAACACGTGGAGTGTCATTCTTGACAGATGATATGCTGGGGAAGCTGTGGCTGCTGTTGGCCTGGAGAGGACAGCATATCTGAGTGGTAAAAAACCAGGGAGGCCTTGTGCCCCGGGCAGAGGGGTCCAGTGACACTGAGGAAGGACAGTTCTTAACGACAGAGCTTCCAGAAGGAACAGAGACAAGAGTGATGTCTGGGTTTGTGTGTCTGCTGTGTTTTCTTTGGCATCATGGGGTGACTCTGATGCCTGTCACAGGCAGGGGACACCTTCCTGGAATTTTCAAGAGGTGGAAATTGTGACAGAGGGAACCTAGTGAGCCAGGAAAAAGGGAAGCAGCTGGCCCTGGGCAGGTCTGGGCCCTGGCTGTCTCATTTTCACTATGAGAAGCTCCTTCCTGGTCAATCCGATGACTCAGAATGCAAGCGGACCTGCTGGCATTGGATGCCACCTGCTAGATTGGTCCCCTCCTCCCCTGCACTCTGTGGCTGGCCCTGCCTTCCAATCAGGCTCCCCTTGGAGCCTCTGCCTCCCCCACACTTCCTGAAGAGACACAAGACTTACCTGCCTCCAAGCTCTCATGAGAGATAACAAACTATTGGTCTAATAAAAGCTTTACTGCCTTTTTAAGTCCTTTGTTTGGGGTTTACTGGAGTTCTCCTGGAGACATGGCTTAAGGCCATAGATGACTCTCCCTGGTGGGAATGTGGGAGGAGGGCTGGTAGGGCAGGCTGACCTGTAGCAGGTCCTTTATCTGCCTTTACATCCAGTCACTGCCTTGGTTCCAGCATAAAGAACAGCACAACAGCAAAGGAGAAATGATCATTTTTGCTTAAAGATTGAGTTTATAAAGCTCTCCAAGGCATTATTTTTCTGAGTGGGCCTCATAGCAGCTGAGGAGGCTGGCTGATGTAGCTGTTAGTGTAGGCAGAGCAGGGAACAGGCAAGGTACTGGGCTTCTGCCTTGCTCCTCATGAGCTCCCGTCAGCCCCCTGCAGCTGTGGGCTCTTCACCTGTGGGTCCACTGAACCAGAGGATGAAACTATTTTTGCAAAGATCGCATGTGTACCGAGCCTGGACAGACGTTTGTTCTTGTCGTTAGTCCCTAAACAATGCAGCACAACTGTTTACACAGAATTTACATGCTATTGGGAATTCTGAATAGTTTACAAATAAAGTACTTGTACATGAATACTCTACCATTTCTATAAGGGACGTGGGTGTCTGGATATTACTATTTACAGGGATCCTGGAAACAAAGCCCTGTAAATACTGTGGGAGCATTCTGCTGACATTGGACAAGTTTCCTCACCTTCTGTTTTTCAGCTGTGTCACCTAGGAGGAGGATGACAATGTTAATAGCATGCACAGAACATTTATTATACAAAGTCAGTGTGTGTGTTGTCCATTCTAAGAACTAGCAGAGTGATTGCTACTATTCTCCAAATGAACATCTGAGGGGTCTCCTTGGCTGGGCACCTGGTTAGCAGGCTATCCACACCCTCTGGGTGTCTGTAGTCCAAACCCCATCCCAGCACTGTCTCCCTATCTATGAGCTGGGTGTGCATGCCCAAAAGTTATATTGAACTCTTCAGTTGAGCTGAAGGGCAGCCGCAGGATCCAAGCTTGACCAATCAGATGCAATAATGCACCATGTCTGTTCTTTCAGTAACCGCATGAATTGGCTGGGGCTGGGCCCGGCCAATGCTAGGAGTCTGGAACTTCATCTGGTTCTCCCACATGAGTGGCAGGGGATCCAAGTCTTTGGCCAATCTTCTGCTGCTTTTCCACGTGTATGAGCAGGGAGCTAGTTCACAGATGAACAGTTGGGATTTGAATTGGTGCTTCTAGAAGGAATTTCAGTGTAGCAAGCTACTACTGAATGTACTGCACACTGATACTATCCCCTGATGCAACATCAATGACTGGAATTGAAATGAGATGTGTACCGTGATGTGGTACTTTCGGCATGCAGATAAAACAGACAGTACCTGAGCCTTGACAGTAGTTAAGGGAAGTAAAGTAATTAGGAACTAGTGAGTTTTTTTATTACAGTTGTTTTTAATATAATTTAATTGGAAGTTTATATAAGTTAGTTTTTCATAATTGCTGTGTTTAGCAATTGGCTTGCAAAATGTTTGAAAATTTAATAATCAGCTTTTGAAGAGCAGCCCAAGCTGGCTCCAAATGCTTGTAGAGTGAGCTAGGGCTCATACTCGGTGTGGGGGAGAGCTAAGCACAAATGAAGGTTTGACAAATGATCAGCTATGATCCTTGCCATTTAGTTTATTATATCACTTGTGTTTGTAGGAGGAAAGTGAGAAAAATACATTTCAAAAGGACCTTAAGGTCAGTGTGTTTAAATGAAGAACATGGACTTGAGGCATATATATGCAACATGCTTTAAACTTGAATTGACTACACTTGGCCTAAGTTCAGATGAGAGGGCTGGAAAATAACTTGAAAAAAAAACCCCTGAGTTAAGCAGTCTGTACACTTTTGGATCTATTGTGGCACTATAGAGGACAGTAGAAAGTTGGAGGCTCTTGCAGGCAGAGCCTTCCTGGGGGGAGGGGGTAGAAGCAACAAGCTGGAGGAAACTGTGTATCTTCAAAGAGCTCATGGGTCACATGTATTAGGAGTTCAGTTATTTTTATAGCATTTTCCCATAGTGCATTGGATCTATAATTGGTAGAAACCGAGGAAGTGGACCTTGTGAATGTGAAGGGCCAGCTGTCCATGTTTTTGGCTGTCAAGCTTCAAGCAGGAAGAGGACAGGCCTACACACATCCACCTCCTTGATCTTCTGCCTTCCATTGGCTAAACCCAGCCAGAGGGCAGAGGAGCCAACAAGTCCACTGACATGCACAGTGTGGATAATCTTCCAGGGGACCCAGCACTGGGCTGCATCAGAGAGTGGCTCTAGAATATGCTTAGGGGCCTGAGTGATGGCACAACAGTCTAATCTTCCAACTGCAAGAGCTGGCATCCCATATGGGTGCTGATTATTCTCCAGGCTGCTCCACTTCCCACCAGCTCTGGACTTATCATCTGGAAAAGCAGTAAATGGTGGCTCAAAGCCTTGAGCTCACCCATGTGGGAGACCCACAAGAAGCTCCTGGCTTTGGATCAACCCAGCTCTGGCTACTGGGACTAAATGGAAAATGAACTAACAGATATAAGATCTCCCTCTGTGTCTCCTTCTCTCTGTAAATCTGCCTTTCCAATAAAAATAAATAAATCTTAAAAAAAAAAAAGAATATGCCTACCCCTGTATTGCAGGACATGCATCAAACCCATGAAGGTGATTATTAACAGGAAGAGCAGAAGGAAACGGGGTTTAGGAGCGGGAAGAAGCGGTCCAAAGCAAGTTCTTGGTGTAGGAGTGAGGACCATCATCATGTCTTGAGGAGTGTGTGCTTTAACTCAACTCAAAGCATGTAAAGTCTAAAGAAGAAAGCACAACAGCTGTTTTCTGGAGAAGCACCAGCCATACCAACGCGGTCTTTGGAAACACTCTGCTCTCTCTAATGTCTGTGCTGTAGTTTAAGTCTTCCCGTGTGAACTCCAGGCTGAGGAGAGCACTGGCTGTGTATGAAAGAATGGATTGGCTGCAGGAAGGGGCCTAGGGCGAGGAATGGGTGGAAAACAAAGCAGAAATGTGTGTGTGTGGCGGTAGGGTAGGTCTCAGGAGTGTGTTCTGAATTGTGTATTTCTCAGAAAGAGGAAGACAAGATGGCCAATTAGGAAAGGGTGATATTTTTCTTGTAAGTGTATAACGCACTCACTTAAAAATGTCTGGCAGGCAATATCCCAAATACCCCAACCATCTCCGCTGCTGGTTGTCTGTGGGTATTATTTGCTTTTCTCTCTTTTCTAGTCTCATTTGTTCATTTGTTTTACAACAAAGAGATGGGACAGTGAGGATGGAATTTGGTGAGAGATTTGTTCCATCTTCTGTTTTACTCTCCAAAGGCTTGCAATGATCAAGGCTGCACCAGGCTGAAGTCAGGAGCCTGGAACTCTGGGTCTCCCATGTGGGTGGCAGGGACCCAACTACTGAACCACCCCCTGCTGTGCACTAGCAGGAAGCTGGCTCATAAGCAAAGCAGAGAATTGAAACATTACTCCAATACAGGATCTGTGGGGTCCCAAACGGTGTTTTAAACACCATGCTAAATGCCACCTTCATTTTCAAATATTTAAAATGTCAACCTCAGTCATTTATATAATGAGAAAGGAGTTAAGCAGATGTTAGAATTCTGGTGAAACATTAATAGTTGAGAACAATGGGGCCTGGTGATGTCTGGAAATTGTGGCGCTACTTCGTCACCTTGCTTAGGACTGATCTGTGCAGAACTGGTTGATTGAGTCATTTGCGGAAGAAAGTTGGGAGATGACCTGGGTTTGCTTGAAAACCAGAAAGCAAAAAAAAAATAGTTCAAGTATAATAATCCCTTGGGAACAGTCTCTACCTTCCACCCAAAGGTTGGATGGGAATCAAAAAGTAATCCTTCTCAGAATCACTTGCCTAGGGCTGTCATAACAAATTATAACAAACTGGGTGGCTAAAACCCACAACAATGCACTGTTCCGTGGTTTAGGAGGCCAGGTCAGTAGTTCAAATGTTGACCTGATGGTTG
Organism: Ochotona princeps; assembly: GCF_030435755.1. Classification (NCBI taxonomy): domain Eukaryota; kingdom Metazoa; phylum Chordata; class Mammalia; order Lagomorpha; family Ochotonidae; genus Ochotona; species Ochotona princeps. Next base: position 13,462,137 of record NC_080840.1, on the reverse strand, counting down.
CTTTCTGTAGAGCCTGAAAGAAAATCTGACCTGTGCCTCTTACAGCTCCTGGTGGTCGCAGGTATTCTTATAGATGGTTGCTTGGTAGCTGCCTTACTCTACTCTGGCTGTCTCTGTGTCACATGACCTTCTTCCTGGTGTCAGTTCTCTCCAAACCTGCTTCTCCACACAAGGATGCTAATTATTGTCTAAAGGACCCATCTTCATCCAGTTTGATCTTAGTCGACTTGATCACATTTGGTTAAAATTATAGGGTCTCTCTGGACCCTGTATACTCTCTGGTAGGGCTTTTACATCTCTTATGAGAATATAGTGCAAGTGATAGCAACATTATTTGCCAAAAATGTCAAAATTTGCTTTCACAGAAAATTCATGCTTTGGAATTTTCCTGTTGAAATACTCATGAATATTTCACAATGCAGAGAAGTACAAGAATCCTAAGTGTTCAGCTCCATGAATTGCTGCAGCTCATAGCCAACACTTAGACCAAGAAGCCGGTCAGCTGGCCTGCAAGAGTGCTCCTTTTGCCCCCGCCCTTGATCTCACCTCTAACACCATAGATGCAATTTGTGTCTTCTTTCTTCAGCCTTACATCATATTTGAGGGACTCCTGCATGTTTAATTGTAATTGCATAAATCCCATTTTGTGACTGTTCTAAGATTTACTCTGTTGTTGATGGGTATTTCATTTGTTTCTGCTTTAGATTTTGCTATGACAAACGGTGCCATTAAATTTGTTGTACTTGACTTTTGATGGACACATGCACTCCTGCCCCTCTGCTGAATACATGCCTAGTGGAACTACAAAGTCACAGAACAAGGGTATGCTTGGCTAGAGTAGCTTCTGCTGAAGAGTTTCCACAACGTGTTTTAGTTTATACTTCCACCATCACTTGCTCTGTCATTTTGGCATTTGGCACTTTTTCTTTGTTTACTTGCTTTAACCATTGTCATGTATTTGGATAGCTTTTCAGACAAAATATTCATGCCTCATCGTTCATGAGAGCAGCCACAATAAGCAAAAACTGGAGGTGATTTAAGGACATGAAAAGATGTTTATGATATGATAAGTGAAATTTTAAATTCCATGAACCCATTTTTAAACTGACAGAGAAAGGTACACATGTCTGTCTTTATCACTTTGTATTTGTATGTTCCCTTAGTATATTCCATTCCCTCTGCCTGAAATGCTTTTCCCCCAACTCTTTTCAATGATGCTAGTCCCATTCTTCAGGTCTCATCTAACCATGCTTCCTTAGGATGTCCTCACTGATCACCCAACATAAAATAACTCTCCTTTGATTGTCTTACTCTTAAAACCCAGATCTTTTCCTTCATGGCCATTAACAAGTTTCTAAACAAGTCTAGGGCTGTGTTTTTCTTTTCCATGAATGGAGGAGGCTCTGAATGCCAGAGCCAGGGTGTAGGCTTTACCTCAGCACATGTTCCGGCCACATATGCAAAGGGTTCATGGTCTAGGAGGCATGAAAGAGATGAATTTCAGGTGGTAATAAATCTGCCAAAGAAAGTAAGTGGTGACTTAGGGAATACCATGCCGAGGAGACAACAGTGGGATGGAGACCTAAAAGAACGATCAAAATCAGCCCTACAAAGATGCTGGGGAGAATATTCCGAGCAGTGGGAGGAGCAAGGGCAGGAGTCCAGGGCAGCCCCACTGAACCACCACAAGAGCCACAGGGTGAGGGTTGTGGTCAGCGAGATTGGAGAGGCAAGTGATCACAAAAAGGCTGGGTGAAGGAGTTGGGATTTCATGGGGAAAGCCAGCGGAAGGTTTTAAGAGGAGGAAGGGTGTGACTTTGTTTACATTTTTTAAAAGATCCCCATCTTGGCTGCATTATGAGATGAGGTGCATCCCTAGTGCATCCTCCTAGTACAGAGTGATGTACTAGAGGCATTCTGGTAGGCTCAAAGAAACAGTGATGGTTTGGACCAGGGTTGTGGCAGTGGAAATGAAAGGTAAGTGGACTCAAGGCATAATTTGGATGCTGTGCCATCAGGACTTGACAATATATTGGATGTGAAGACGGAGAGGAACCAAGGCTGGCTATTCAGGACCTGAGTGTCTGGGTGAATGGTGATGCTGCTGAAATGGGGAAGCAATGAAGGAACAGCTTTAGGGGAGAAAATACAGAGTCTTGTGTGAGGAGGTAGGCTAGTTTTACTTATGATAAATTCGGTGATGAATGGATCCATGGTGCTCAGCTCAGGAGAGAGATCGGGGCTGGAGATAAGTATGGACGGTGCTTGTATCCATAGGCCCAGAAGACAGCCAAGACAAGAGACAGGAACCCAAAACTGAGCCCAAGGCCCTTCAGCTTTTACAAACTGGTGAGAGCAAGAGTCAAGTCTCAGGCCTGGCACTGTGGTAAACAGGGTTAAGCACTTGCATGGACGCCAGCATCCCAAAGAAGAACTGGTTTGAGACCCAACTGCTCAATTTCCAAACCAGCTCCCTGCTAACACACCTGGGAAGGCAGCAGAAGATGGCCTAGGTCCTTGGGTCCTTGCAACAATGTGGGATATTCAGAAGAAATTCTTGGCTCCTGGCTTTGGCTGTTGTGGCCATTTGGGGAGTAAAACAGCAAATGAAAGATCTCTATTTCTCTAACTCTGCCTATCAAGTAAATAATCTCTCTTTCTCTCTCTCTCTTTTTTTAAAGTAAAGTTTCAGCAAAAGAGACTAGGTAAGATATTGAGATTCTGTAAAGAAAAAATTCAACATTTAATGTTGTCTACAGCTCAGAAAAGAACTGTGAGAGGAAGAGAATACGCCACTGTGTTGTTGTTTCTGAGAACTTCAGTCAATGAAAAGGAAGACTTGACAATTGAATTTGGCAACCTGAGATTATTGGTACTTTGATAAGAGCAGAACTGTGAAAAAAATATTTGTTTATTTATTTGGCAAAGAGAGAGCAAAAGAAAGATTGACTTTGAGCTCATCTGTTGGCTCATACCTAGAGATCCATGCTGACCAGGGCTGGGTTTTCCTGAGGTTGAAGTCAGGAGTTAAGAACTCCATCTGAGTCTCCCATGTGGGTGACGGGAGCCCAGTTACTTGAGCCATTGCCACTATTTCCCAGGGTCTGCATTAGTAAGGAACTAGAATTAGGAGCCAGAGGTGGTCATGAAACCTAGGCATTCTGTACAGCATGTGGGTGTCTTGACTGCCAGGCCAAATGCCTGGCTTGGGTGGGGGAGGAAGAAGCCTGTTGAGAGTGTGTAGAAAGAGGTTTGAAGCAGGAGGGAGTGGTGAACCTCTTCTGTACGTGCTTAGTACAGTGTGTGCCACACTGTGTGCCCATCTGCCTTAGCAGGTATGCCTTATGCATCTTTGTAACCCCAGTATTTCATATAGAATTCCTGACATGTTGTAGATGCTCACAAAATTGTTGAAGTAAAGCTTCTTAAGTAAAATCCGGGTTGAACTTCCCAACCGGCCAGGTGCTACGTATATAACCTCCAGCTCATCACTCAAGATCTTAACTGCTTCTCTTATCTATTAAATGGAAAAATTAAAAAGTAAGGAAGACAAGGTGAGTTTCACAGTGCTGTTATGAATTTGGAATACAATAGCAAACTCAACAAGCTAGAGCTTTGAAATTGGTACCTCCCCAGACAGACATTAGGTCAGGTTCCTGTAAGCAGATGACAGAGGACCCACCAGATTCCAGCTCTCAGACACCTGATCCACTGTCCCCTGCAATTTTACTTGCAAACACGAATTCAAATTGGCTGTGAGACAGACACTTCCTCATGAACTGAAAGTCAGCCAAAAGACACCGAACAAAGAGCTGTAGTCATTTTCATGTCTCAAAGAACAAGGCCATGTTGACTGGAGATGCTGGTTTGAGGGTCAACTTGCTCCAAGGAGATCTTTATGCATCCATGGGGAAGTTTCTCCCTGACAGAATTTTAACACTATTTCCCAAGGAAATGAAAGTGGAGCAGTTTCCAAATTCGTTTGAGCTGGGAATTTGCAAGTGGACTCAAAGGGCTGAAGTCCCAGCAATGGGGAGACTACTTGGTCTGGAGAGGGGTGCCCAGGCATTTGGTGGTGGTTCTGCCTCCTTGTTTCAACCTCTGAGTGGGGATCATGGTCATGTTCATCATCACCATTATCCAAGCAGCATCAGGTCCTTCTTCCGGATATTTTACAGGCATCCTGTTTATGCCCTCACTCTACTTTGTGACGTGGGGCCAGTGAGCATTCTCATTTTACAAGAAATGGAAAAGGAGGCTCAGGATGGTAAGTTCCATCCATGTTCCCATGACAGGAACTGACAAAGTAGGAATTTCAACACAGGACCTGTGTCCCCAAAGCTGAGGTCATAGCTACTTGTCTGTACCCTCTCCCAAGGAGTGGGTGGGGGGTCAGCTGTGTTCCTGAAGTTTCCCAAGGGTGGATTAGCACAGGAAATATTCAGTTACGGTGATTATTACCAAGATGACCGTGAACCTGAGTTTGTTTGGCGACAGGAAGTCAGATGGACGGAGCTGGGAGTTGGGACTTCATGGCTCTTTCTGCAGCATGGACTCATGGAACCAAGACGTGCAGGGGAGCCAGACAGGCCTATGTTCAAACGCAGTTTCTGACCTTTACTACCAGTTGACTGTGGGTAATCGTGACAGGACTCAGGTAATGATAACTTCTTTGGTAGCACTCTCCATGAATGTACTTAGAAACTGCCAGTTCTGAGATGGATTTTGTTAATATCTCTGTTCTACAGACAAGACAGCTGCGGCCAGAGAGGTTAAATGATTGGTTGGCCTAAGGTCATGTGGCCAGTGATGAAGTGGTGAAAGTAGGAGAAGCCTGGCCCTGGGTCTCCTGCGAATCCAGAGCCCACACAGCACTGGCCTGCTGGCTGATGCCTCTTTGAGCCTTGGTTCTTGCAAGTACCCAGTGAAGGGATGGTACTTTCTTTGGGTGAGTTGTGGAGACAGCTCTCAATCCCAGTAATGAGGCTGCTCAGCCCCGTTTCAACATTCTTACCCTCACTGCAAGTCACTTCTCAAATGCAGACTGGAGCCCTGGCTACAGATGCCAATGTGATGGTGTGAATTAGTATGACTGTAGGGCACTTCTTCCTTCACCAAGGGAAAGAGGGAGCAGGAGGACTCCAGGCTCCAAGGATGGCTATTTTAACCAAGTGCTACTGCTTAAAGTGACAGCGTTTTACTCTCTCACAGTCTCTGAGTTCCGAAGTCAGAATCAAGGGGTCGGCAGGGATGTGTTCTCTGCAGGCTCCAGGGAGTAGCCTTCCATGCCCCTCCCCACCTGTTCCTTGCTTCTGATGGTTGCTACCCATCTTTGGTGCTCTGTGGTTTGTAGCCACGGAGCTCTCATCACCTCTGTCTCTGTGTCATTGCCCCTCTGTGTATTTTTGTTTACATTTTCCTCTTTCTGTACGGACATCATTTGCTGAACTGCAGGCCAATCTAATGCACTACAACCCCATCTTCCCTGGCTTATATTTACAACAGGAGGTCACAGGTAGATGGGCATTCATTGTGTAGGGGCCACCACTAATGCAGGTTGGAGGGGAAAGGGAACAACAGAGTGAGAGGCAGGGAGACAGGTGCTGGCAGGAAAGGCAGGGCCATGCTGTCTGTCTTTGTGGGCTGTCCTGGCAACTTCCAGGTTTCAGAAGCATTTTCTGGGTGTCCATCCTTTTATGTACAAATGACAAGATGGATCTTCAAGAGCCGTTAGCAGCAGTTTAGAAGACAAACAGCCACCAAAGACCATCTTAGCAGGCTTCCTGTTAGGAATATTCTGCAAGGATCACACAGCCCCTCCAACACCTTACCTTTCCGTGGCTGTCTCTGCGAGACCACTGCTGATGGCTGTCCAGAAGCATCCCAGGCAGGGGGTTCAAAAGATTCAGAATCACAAAGTGACTGAGAGGAAGGGAGCAGACACCTGAGTGATCACGCCTGTGCAGGCATGAGGGCATGCTTGCAAGATACCCAGAGGGTTAAATGTGGGGCATCCCTACCGAGCCATGGGTGTGCAGTGGGTTAAGGAGGCACTTGAAGGCAATTTGGATGAGAAAGTCCTTGCCGCTCTATCATCTCAAAAAATTTTCAAACTAAGCAAGTACAGGGGAAATACTATTCTGTTTAAAATCTGTGAAAACTGAGACTCAGAGAGTAAACTTGCATAGGGTGCACTGTTGGGAAACAGCAGAGCCGGTCATTCAATGTGAAGTCCATCTGGTTCCAAGCCATGGTGGAGTCAGAGCTGGCTATGAAAGTTCGTTCAGGACTCAGGGCTTTGTCCTTGTTTTGGGTGTGGAGCTCCCCCTCTCCATCCCTGATGCTCGTGTCTGCAGGCCTCCCTGCCTCTGGTCTCGGGGGCAACACGGTGTCTCATCTTCCTTCCCTCCTATGGGTGAGGACAGTTAGCTGTTTGTTCTAGAGCCAAGGACTGTGGAAACCGTCAGCTCAAGGGGAATGAATTTAGCCATCCTCCCTCGCTGGTAGCCTAGGAGGCAGGCAGGGTCCTGTCAGCCAGAGGGTGTAGGCTTAGCTCCAAAAGGGCTTTTGTCTGTGGCCGGGCCTCTGGCCAGCGTGACATTCTTCAGTGGAGGCTGCCAGGCCAACGCTGAGTGGAGCACCTGCAGGCCTGGGAGGGAGAGGGAGCCAGAGAGGTCCATCTTTCTTCCAGATAAGAGAAGGCCTGGAGGGAGAAATTGGCTACTTGTGAGCCCCTGGGGTGATAGAGCCAGGCCAGCAGGTGCTTTAAGCTAGAGGAGAGACACTGACCCAGACTCCCCAGGGAGGCAGACTAATCAATGTCAGCTTGTGTCATGTCTGATAAAACAGCTCTGACAAAACAGTTCTGCAGGATGAAAGAACTCCACTTCTCTTCTGGCTGGTTTCTTATACAAATCCCAAGCTGCTTAGCCTCTATGATGGGAAAGTGACTTGAGAAGTCTGTTGCAGCCCCACCCAGTGTGCATTGCCATTTGTGGGGGATGCTTTAGTGCACTTGTGGCTCAGTGTCCTGAGTGTTGGCTGCTGGCTCACAGGGCTGCCCTGCCATGTGGAGTTGCCCACAGTTCTCAGGAGCCCCCTTCCTTTTGGGTCCACTTGCAGCCAATGTCTGATGGAGCGACCTCAAAGAAGCACCATGTTGGGGAGCAAACTGCACCCTCAGGGCTCTCAAGCTGAGGCCAGTCTTGCACTGACACCACCTCTGTTTTCAGCATCTCCTCATCTATCCTTCTCCTCTTACTCTTTCTTCCAAAGTTCCTTCCTTGGTAACTCCCTAGTGTGAGAACTCACACAGAGTTTTGGGAAACCTGACCTCATTTGTTTTTTTAAGGAACTCATTGTAAAGAAACATTATTGAACGCTTCTCATATTCTGCACCTGTTCGTGTATGTGAGGAAACTGAACCAAATAAGCATGGTTTTGCACTCAGTCTAGTGGGAGGTGACAAATAATAAATGCTTACCCTCAAGAAAGATCAACTGTGAGTGCCTTTAACACTGTGTCACAAGTATGGAGCCAAGAATCTAGAAGTGGAAGACTCCAGGCGCTTTGCTTGTTGCCTCTCAGCACCGCCTCTGCTCACCTGTTCTCTGTTGATGCTGGAGCTGGGACTCTGCGGGTCATGTTTTTCCAGATGCCCCTGCCAACTGCCTGTGCAGGGAGGCTCTACACTATAAAGAGACGGGAAGGGAGAAGGTGAGATAGCAGACTCACTCCTTGTTTTCTCTTGTTTTCACCAACTGCTCTGCAGCTGGGCAGTGCTCCCTTAAATGACTGAGCACCCTACCACCTAACTCCAGCCCTGCTCTGCGTCTATCTGCAGGAGGTGCCATCAACAGCTCCAAGCTCCTAGCCTCTAAAAGCTTCACCTATTCCTTTCGTTTCCTACCTGTGGGATTGGCAACTCCATCCTGTCATTGTCAGCCCTGTCTCTTTTGCTTCTTTTTTTTTTTTAAAGATTTATTTATTTTTATTACAAAGTCAGATATACAAAGAGGAGGAGAGACAGAGAGGAAGAACTTCCGTCCGATGATTCACTCCCCAAGTGAGCCGCAACGGCCAGTGCTGTGCCGATTTGAATGCCGGGAACCAGGAACCTCTTCCAGGTCTCCCACGTGGGTACAGGGTCCCAAAGCCTTGGGCCGTCCTCGACTGCTTTCCCAGGCCACAAGCAGGGAGCTGGATGGGAAGTGGAGCTGCCGGGATTAGAACCAGCACCCATATGGGATCCCGGTGCGTTCAAGGTGAGGACTTTAGCTGCTAGGCCATGGCACCGGGCCCCTCTTTTGCTTCTTTTAATCCTGCATAATAAGCTCCTGTGTTAGATTCTCTCTGGATGAAATACCTAGAATAGCCCTTGTGGCCTCAACTGGCCACTGACCCACAGTGGAGAATTCACCTTGACCAATGGTCCAGCAATAGTGTCTCTGGGGGAAATGCATGGAGAGCTTGGATCTGAAGGATCGACTGGAGTTCAACAGAAGGACATTTGGAACAAACAAAAAGTAGAGGAGATGGCGAACATGGTCCCCAAGGCAGATGGAGACAAAAAAAAGTCCCATGAAAATGTCAGTTTTAAGAGAGTGGGACAGGGTAGGGGGCGGCCTGGTAGACTAGCGGCTAAAGTCCTCATCTTGCATGTGCCAGGATCCCATATGGGTGCTGGTTCTAATCCTGGCAGCCCCACTTCCCATCCAGCTCTCTGCTTGTGGCCTGGGAAAGCAGTTGAGGACAGTCCAAAGACTTGAGACCCTGCACCCATGTGGGAGACCCGGAAGAGGCTCCGGCATCCTGGCTTCAGATCAGCTCAGCTCTAGCTGTTGTGGTCACTTGGGGAGTGAATCATCAGATGGAAGATCTTCCACTCTGTCTTTCCTCCTCTCTGTAAATCTGACTTTCCAATAAAAATAAAATAAATCTTTAAAAAAAGAGAGAGTGTGTGGTGGGAGGGAAGAGGTGTTCCCTAGCACAGTACTTTGCAGAAATGTGCTGCCTTTAAAGTGTGACCAGTTGGTAAATGCCAGAAACAGGTATATCACAAAAAGGACCAGACAGTAGGGACAAGAGGTGGTCATTTTCTCATTGCTGCTAAACCTTTGACATGCTAACAGCTCTCCTCTCTCCAGGCTGTCCTTTCTGCTGTTGGAATTTTTTCTACCAGAAGTAGTATAGCCTGGGACAGATACCTTATGTGGAGTTTTTATGTAAACAAAGCAAATCAAAAAGCAAAAAGTGCCTTTTAGGGTAATGAGCGTCTTACTGGGTTCTTTGGCAAAGAGAAAGTTTCCTCACATGAGGAATGAATCATTTTTCCTTCTGGCAGAGATAACCCAGCTGACTTTCCGGGATGCACAAAATTAACAAGTGTGGTGGCACCTTGTAGCATAGCCTGGCCAGGCTTAGGGTCAAGCAGACCTGAATTCAAAGGTCATTTCCACGTTCCTTCTAGAATATGTGGCTTAACTTTTTGGGGTGCCTGCCACCTCATCTGAAAACTGAGGACAACAGGTATGTCTTTAGGGTTTTGGGAGGCTTCCATTGGTTCATATTTGCAAAGCACCCAGCTCATTGTGTGATACCCAACAGACCATTAACAAGGGTCGTTATTTTAAATGTTATTAGAAGAAAAATTGATCTTGTAAGGCTTACTGCTGTAGAGCGTCTCAAAAATTAGTCTTACCCCTCTTCCAATTGATATTTCTGCCATTTGGTATTCATTCTGGTGTCTTTGTGTTGTTTTTGTTGTAGGGCCTTGTTGGACACCTGACTCAATTCCTAGAGAAGAACCATCTTGGCCCCCAAGGCAAAAGCTTTAGCTTCTGTCCCAGTTTTCATTTTCTCTTTGGTTCACCAACCATCAAGTCAGCTGTCTTTGTCACTTTGTCCTGTTGACTCCACTGGCTCCAAATGTTGTTACATATTTATTATTCTGCACCCTTGATGATTTTTCTGACACAGCAACTGCCTCAAATGGAGGCCTGATGTGGTTTTCGGGCTTGGAAGAGCTTCTGTTTCTAAGAATTGGCTTGATCAGGGACACGGGAAGCCAACTGCCGTGATATGTCATTATTTGTCATTCTGTGATTATGCACCAGGGCTTCCCCTTCTCAATCCCCTCTGGAGTCACACAACTCGGAAAAACGTGTGATGACTTGGACAGTAGTTAGCATTCACCAGCCCCCAGCTTCCCTGGGTAAGGAGTTGGCTGCCAACCCTTTGAGCTGCCTGGGTATTCTGTGATGTCTATTCCACTGTCCATTTGCTTTTTTGTGTGTGTATTCACTTATTATTTATTCAACATTTTGTCCCTATTCCATGCTAAACAGGATACATATATGATGTCATGGTCTCCAAGCATGCATCTGCAGAGGCTTGACCACCTCCACTGCTACACAAGAGTGGTTAAGGTGTAGATTAATTATGCATAAGAGCAATTGGATATAGATAAATTCAGTATCTTGCTTATTATTGCCCAAGCAGAGTCAGGATGCAAAATCGTGAGTCTGACTCCTGAATCAGTGTTTGTAACCATGATGCCATACTGCCGTTTTTATCCTACAAAGACTGCTTATTGAATCATAGTTCCCAACTGTTTGTAGCTTCTTTCTCAACAGTGATGCTTGTGTATGTTTGGAAAGAACTTGAGCACAGTTGCATAGCTAGGAAGAACCAAGTCATATCCCAGGGCCAGGTTCGTTGTGAAGCCTGTACAGCCTGAAATTTTCTTTGCTGCCCCACACTGCACCATTCAGCCTGTGGATTTATTCATCCAATCAGCTGAGCTTTCAGCCATAACCGGGATAGGCCAGGCATTGTGTGGGAGGACAAAAGCCTATCTCTTCTGCCTCAAGGCGGTATAGATCCTGAACTATAATTTTATGTTCAGAGCTCCCTGGAGCATCAGGTGGGTGCATTTATAGAAACAAGAAATTCCAGATCTCTTCCAACAAAGATGGTCTCTGCCTAGGGCTCCTATGCAGGGTGGAGCGTGTTGTCTACCACACATCACACGCCTTGCACGGCCGACATTGTAGAGCACGTGAACAGCATCCACCTAGCTGTAAATGGCAGTCTCATGTATCTGGTCAGCCATCTAGTCACCACAAATGTGTGTGCTAAGAGCCCGATGAATGCACTGTGGGGACATCCTTGTTGTGAGGTCTCAGAGTCCTACATGTCATTAATCAAGAGAAATTAAATAAAAGAAAGATGACAATGCAAGGCAGTAGAGAACAGGCGGATGACCATATGAGAACTGAACTATACACTATGACCTTGTGTTCTCTGAGCAATTGCAAGGTAGGTACTTTCCATCTCCATGGCCTCTGAACTTGGACTTGCAGGTTTGCTGTCAGTAGCCAGTCTGCTCAGCCTGAGTTGTGTCTGAGGGATTCTCTAGCACCTGCTGTTTGTGCTGTGGTCCCCTGGTCCAAGGCTGGCTTTCTTACCTTGGGTAAGTTCCATGCTGGACACTAGGTGACTAGATTCTTCAGTTTGCTCTCAGAATCCTTATCTGGGTAGTCCTTTTGGGTCTGGCACAGGCCCCTTCTCTGGCTCTGTTCTTTATAATGAGTACTTGAAACACAGGATGCTACTTTTAAAATTCAAAGGTTTCACTGAGGCCCTGAAATGGAATCATGTCTTCTAGGTTTGATTGTAGGCCTTTGCTTACCTGGTAGGCATGCACAGATTAGATTTCTTTCAGGGTCTTATGGGTGTAAGAAAATATCTCAGGTCAGTTTTCTTTAGAAGCTGGCCATGAGCCAATTCTCTGAGTGTGTGATTTATTAAGGTTGTGTTCCCAGGATGTGCTCCCAGGAGAAACAAGTAAAGCAGCAGAGGAAGCAGGACAGGGGAGAAAATGGCAGGTGAGGGTGGGATTTCTATTGAAGTCACCTTGCCCAAATTTCATAGTGAATCCCAAGTACAAATGACCATGAGTGTATCCCAGCTGGAGGTGAAAGAACTGTGCTTTTGTCCTCGAACACCTGCTTATACCACAGGGTGATGCTGTGAAGAGGGCAGCAGGTGCAACCAGGCAACCACATCTATGGAAGTGAGGGGTAGGCATGCAGAACCATCTGGTTAAGAGGAATCTGGGAGCTCTCGGAGGGGTGCCAATAGTGGCTGATTGGGGGGTGGTTAACTCCATCACTCTTTACCTATTCCAAGAAGTGCTCCCCCAAGAAGGCTGCACAAAGATAGGGGAGGGGAGAATTTAGCTCCCTGATGTCTCTTTGGCTAAAGCCAAATGGTTGATTCTCATCTTCCTTCTGAACTCCAGATGCTCATGGGCCCAGATGGCTTCCTTTCCATTTCAATAACAGCCCAAAGAAAATCCACTTAGATTGGTCTGCTAGAAAAACAAGCCAACACAAAAACACAGCCAAATAGAAGTGATTTTTGCATAATCTGTTTCTTTTCTGGATATCAGCACATCTGCTTCCCTGCAAACATTGATAATCAACTGCTGATTATGTGACAGTGCCTTCAACCAGCCTTTGTTGGGTATTCTAAAAAGTAGCTCTCACTTCTTCCTCAAAAAGATGCTTTCTCTCCACTTACTGGGAATGATTGATGTATGATTCAACCTGTTTGAATAATAAACAGGTGCAGCAGTTTAGGCACAGACAACTTTTCAGTTAAACCACAGTTTTAAGTGTCATACATACAGCTTGCTAGAATTTTGCTTTTAAATGTGGGAGGATGATATAGAATTTGCTCACCCAATATAAACAAAATAACCATCAAAAAGTGCTGAAGTTTGTAGCAGTGGTTGTAAATTAGGGGTGGCTTTGTCCCCTTTTAGGTGACTTTCGACATCATCCAGAGATGCCTTGAGCTGTCCTGATGGATGGGGTAAGGATGGGGCAGTATGTTACTGGCATCGGTGGGTAGGGGCCAAGGATGCTGCTAAACCTCCAATTATGTGAAGGACAGCACCCCACAACCTCACAAACATAAGAGAACATGTCAGTGGTGAGGTGGACAAACCCAGCTGACCCATCTGTCCTTTACGGTGTGACTTTCCATGGGTTATCCAAACCAAGGTCTGTTTTCAATTATTTTGAACTTTCGAGAGTTACACAAGTGCCTCATATGAAAACAAACATGGCCTTCCAATTTTTTTATGCACTAATATAAACATATCCTTTAGTGCAATTTACATAAACTCTGTGAAGCGTCTGCATGATTTTGAGCATCGATTCAGAGCAAGATGCTGTCAGAAGTGTTCTGGTATGAGTGGCTTCTCGACTGGCTCCTCTTTTACATACCACCCCCCACCACCAGTGCCCAAGAGCAGGTGTGGGGAGGGTTAGATGACCTGTGTGCACTCCAAGCTGCCAGGGACCAAGCTTGCTGGTGTACTGATCTTGAACTTCCCAGCTACCAGGTGCCTGTGTGGGGCTGTACTACCCCAACTCTATTTTGAACATCCTGAAACTTCGTGTTTGCATTTAGCATAAGATCCCACAAATGATGTGGCCTTCCCGTCCAGTATAGAGGGCTTGCTACTCAATGCTGCTCTTTCCTCCGAAGCAGAAGCACAACTTTGAGGCTCCTCTTTATATGCAGCTGAGTGTAGCAAACCCTCCCCTTTTGTTTTTCTTGGAAGAGGAATCAGACCAGGGTCACTGATATATCTAATATTTTGCTGGAGGTTGAATGTGTCTCCCCCACATTCACAGGTTTGAACTCTAACTTCCAATGGAAGGGTACAAGGAGGTATAGGAAAAATCTGTGCATGGGATTTTTCAAGTGACTCTGGCAAAGAAATTCCAGGGAGCTCCTTGCTGCTTCTGCCATGGTGAGAACACAGTGACAAGCATTCTACCAACCAGACGTGGAACCTTGACCTTGGGCTCCCAGCCTAGAGCTGTGAGGAAAACCTCTTTGTTACTTGTCAGCCACTCAGTCTCTGGTGCTGTGTGGCAGTAGCCTACATGGACTAGAGCACATACCTTGAACTCCTTCACATTAAAATGCTTCAAGGAGAAATGAAAGACATCATGGTGACAGTAGTCAGCTTCTCTTCCACATGGTTGTGTCTGAGATGGGCAATCTTTCACAGCCAAGGGGCTCTGCATTTCTTACTTTGGCATATCTGGACCAGGTCCTGTGTACCTAGGAGAAAACTTTTTTTGGCGAGGCACTTGAAGCAAGCCTAGCACAGACAGCCAGGGCTTGGAGAACAGCTGCATTTTTGCCCACCTTGCTAGTTAGGTTTGCATACGGAGGAATCATCTGCATTGGCTTTAATTATAACATTCTTCCTGATAGTGAATTTGCAGGATGGAGAAGGCTTGGTGTCTTAAGCTCCTGACAAGTGTGGAAGGGTTAACTTGGCTGGGATCAGGCCTAGCTGGCAGGTGAGAATATTCTTCTATTTTATAGATGATGTTCCTGAGGCTTGGTAACGCTAGGGAGTTTATACATAGCCAACAACCAGGCTAAAACATGAAGTCAGTCCTAGCCTACTCTAGAAGGTGAACTCTCGCCTCTGTGTTCTGCCAGTGCCATCTGTGCTCCCCACTGACCTCCAGTGCTCTTGTTTGTGTGGGCTGTGAGTGACTTACAGAGCTCCAAAGGAAGGGACTGGTGTCTTGGCATTGTAGGTTGAGCCTCTGCCTATGGTACCAGCATCCCAAACGGGCACTGGTTCATGTCCTGGCTGCTCCATTTCTGATCCACCTCCTTGTTAATGTGCCTGGGAGAGTAGCAGAGGATGTCTCAAATCCCTGGGCCCCTGTACCTGTGGAACAAGGCTTCTGGCTCTTGCCTTCGGACTAGTACAACTCTAGTTGTTGCAGCCATTTGAGAAATGAACCAGTGGATGGAAGACTCTCTCTCTCTCTCTCCTGAGTGAATTTACCTTCGAAATAAAAATAAAATTTTAAAGATCAGATTAGAGACAGGGAGAAAGATCTTCTGTCTATTGGTTCATTCCCCAAATGGCCTCAATGGTCAGAGCTGAGCTAATCTGAAACTGGGAGCTAGGAGCTTCCTCCAGGTCTCCCATGTGGATGTAGGCTCCCAAGGCTTTGGGCTGTCCTCAACTGCTTACCCAGGCCACAAACAGAGAGTTGGATGGGAAGTGGGGACAGCTAGGACAGGAACTGACTGCCAAGAGATCCTGGCACTTGCAAGGTGAAGATTCAGCTATTGCACCATTGTGCCAGGCCCCCAAAATAAATAAATCTTAAAAGGAGAACTCCAAAGGGCAATGCCAGTTCCTCTTAAGGATTGGAGTGGTGATGGAGTGGACAAAGCCCCCCTGTGTTTATTCCCTCCATCCGGATTTGATCTTTCACCCAGAAAAAAGTTGCTTTTATCAAATTAACTTGCCAATTAAAGGCATGATTTAAAAATTCACACAATAGAGGGACAGCTGTCCAGGAGGCATAGGGCTGTGTGTTTTGCTTCCTTTGACTTTCCTACTGGTTATGGTCAACCCAGGAGGGCCCAGAATCACCCAGACCCCATAGGATACCAATAGAAAGTCCACATCATTGGCCCTTAAGCCAATAGACCAAGGGGTTCTTGCGGTGTAGTCTAAAAGCCATCTGTCCAAATAGTGTGATTGGCTTTAACAATGTAGAATTCTGGGCCCTATCCCCGTGCTCTAATGCCCTGGAGGCAGGGCCTGAAAATTTGCATTTTTATAAGCACTGCACAATATCTGTATGCCCTCAGAAGTTGTGGGAGTCTCTGCAGGGTGTGTCCTTTGGAGCCAGCTGTCCTTGCTCTCAGCCCATCACCGCCTGATTGTAAAGGAACCCTTGGCTCTTTGGCTGACCCCCTATGTCCACTTCGGTTCTCTGTGCTGGGGACTGAGTCTTGCTCATGTTTGGCTTTCCCTCTGGACTCTCAGTGCTGCTGGCACCTGTTGCCTTGTGTAGTCTTGGGCAGGGTCCCTTGTGTCCTGGGCAGATGTTGATTCATGCATACCCCAAGCCTTGGCTGACAGCTTTGAACCCTTCTCTGTCTTCCCTGTGGATTTTGTTGAGCCTGTGGAGCTCCACTTGCAGTTTCCCGTGGCCGGAAGGATGTTGTCTTACCGCCCTGTCTCCTCGGCACCACCCCCAGCCCACTTAGGCCAGGGCGTGGTGTCTCAAGTACAAGACAGAGCACACTGATGCTGTCGGACACCTCTGCTCCTTCTTGGTAGGTGCCCTTTGTTGTGTCTGGCCCACATCTCTGCACACAGTCTGTGGTTGGGGAAATATAAAACATTC
Source organism: Ochotona princeps (assembly GCF_030435755.1). NCBI lineage: Eukaryota > Metazoa > Chordata > Mammalia > Lagomorpha > Ochotonidae > Ochotona > Ochotona princeps. Next base: position 13,445,881 of record NC_080840.1, on the reverse strand, counting down.
TGGGTTTCTAGTTTATAGATTTAAGGAATTACAGGAAAAGCCTCAAATCTCCTAAGCAAGTAATTCGAAGGAAGTGTTACAGCTGAAAATGCCTTTTGGAAAATGCAGCTTAAGGAAGTTGATGGGAAAAGGTTGAGTGTTCATAGTTTAGTATGGCATCTGGTGACATTCACTGAAGCTCAGGGTGAGTTGCCCTTCTCCAGTAAAGATTACTTAATTATAATAATACTAAATCATGGTACTGCCATGCTAGTTTATAGGTTACTTAGAATAGACCTCATTTCATCCTTATAGGAAAAACTAATGGCTGAGAGTCACTTTGCTATCACAAACTGCTTTAAGACTTTCATGAATGTTAACTTACTGTTGACAGAGAGACTGTGTAACTTGCCCCCAAGATGCTCAGCTTGTAAGAAATGTGGCCAGGATCTGTATCCACAATGTCAGGCTTCAAAGTATGTGTGTTTAGCCAGAGAGTAACAACTGATCCTCATCAACCCAAGAAAGTAGATTTTGATACATTCATTTCACCCAAGATTGATGTGAAGGTGAAAGAGCCAAAATGGCTTGTCTGGAAAAAAAAGTCAGTGCAACTTTTTTTCTGTGGCGATGGCTCTGAACGTATATAGGACAAACCACTTGGTTTCTGTGGTCGTTTGCTTAACGCTATTGGGAGACTACCCAACAGACTTAACAAGGGTCAGAACGATGGGGCTGGAAATTTTGGTGGTAGCTTCCAGGGTCAGGAAAAGCCCACATCTTGGGAATGAGCTGACATTTTGATATTTTCCTAAACATCTCTGGAGAACTGATGGGGGTTCATGGCTGAGCATGTATTGGTTTATCCAGGCTTTGTGTTAAGGCACAGAAGATGCTGAGATACACAAATCACACTCCCTGACATTGAAATGCTTACTGTCTAGAGGAGGAAGAGAGTCAGAAAAAAAAAAACCCTAACGATAATGAATAATGATTCACAATGCTTCTCATGCTCTATGGGAACTCTACAGAGTGTTATGGGATTGTAGAGGAAGGCATGTGAGCCATCAAGAGCAGAGGATGGAATGGAGTGAAAGTAAAAGGAGATTTTCTGGAGAGGCTGTGTCTAAATCTAGGAGGATAAAGGGAGTTTGCTGGCCAAAAACAGAACAGAGGGGCACCTGCTGCTTTTTATTGGAAGGTTGCTTCTAATGTGCCAGTGCTGCTGCCCAGAGAAACAAGGATGGTTAAATTACAAATGAAACACCCAGCGTATCAAACAAGAATCCAAAAATAACTATTTGGAGTTGGAAAGCACCCAAGGTAGTCAGGACTTAGGAGGTCAATCTGGTAGACAAAAGTGAAATGCAGACCTGTCCACCTGATTTTTCACATCACTTTCCCCCGAAGGCATTTGCAGTTCATCAGAAAAGAGACCGATAAGACCATTGGAAAATGATAGCTAAAAGTGTAAAAGTCTAAGCAAAAATTTTTGGCAAACCCCAAATACTGGGAAATTCAAGGTCCATCAAAGAGGAAAGGCCTTGGCAAACAGCTGTAGTTTCTGTAAAGTCAATGAAAGTCCATGTCCTAGGAATAAGGTCACTTGGAAATAGATTAGGCCTTACCAAGGTAGATAAATACATACGTAAGTTAAAATCAGTTTCAAGTCTCTGTGACTTTTGAATAGAATATCCAGCCTCTAATAAAGCACAGTATGAGGTATCCCAATAAAAGAGAACTGTAAGATCGAAATTCCAAGGAGAGAAACAGCTAGACATAGACCCACAGGTAATGTGGAACTGGAGGATAACAAACATAGCCTGTTAAGTACCTGTGGGAACTTTCATCCAGACAGTGATGGCAAGGTGGGGAATTTTATCAGCGGATTAGGTACCCTGGGGAAATTTAATAGAAAATCTAGACCTGAAAAATGTAATACTTGAAATTAGGAATTTAATGAATGAACTTATTATCAGATCTTTTAAAAATGGTTTATTTTTATTTGAAAGGCAAATTTACAGACCAAGAGCAGAGACATAGAAATGTCTTCATCCCTTGGTTCACTTCCCAGCTGGCAACAATGACCAGAACTGGAAGCAGAAGCTTCTTCCAGGTTTGTTTTACAATATATTCTCCCCACAACAATAATAAAAGCACAATAAAGAAGGGAGAGAAATGAAATATACTCATAGAAGCTTCTTATGCTATGCATGAGATTTTAGAAGACTAAAAAGATGGAATGTGTGAATTCAAAATGCATAGTACGAAACCTAAAACAACCACTAAAATACACTCAGTAACCCAAAAGAAGTCAAGGGAAGGAATAAAGCACAGCTAGAACAAAAGTTGGAATCGATGTGATATGAATAACAGGATTATTGATTTAAACCAACTCAATCAATCATTAAGTGCAAATGATTTCAACATCCCAATAAAAAGTCGAATGTTATTAGACATAGTTTTTAAATTCAGCAAAAAACCTGACGATCTTATGTGTAGACAAAAGCATAGAGAAACTAGAACTCTCAGGATTAGCAGAAATATAAAGCAGTACACTCTAGGGGATTGTTTGACAATAGTTATTAAACATGTATTTGTGTGCCAAATGCGTCTGTAATCTCAGCATAAATGTCTACATTAGTCACCAAGAGAAGGAGCATAAAGCTATTCATAGCAGTGCTTTTGTCATCGCTAACTCCTAGAAACCATGCATTTCTACTACAGACCAGATTAGCACACTGTGATATGCGTGTCCAATGAAATTCTATAAATAATTAAAAAAAACCAGCCATTGGTACGTGCAACAGCCTGGATAAGTCCCCTCCACCCCTATCCCCACACACAAAACAGTGAAAGAAGCTGAACTTAAAAAAAAAAAAAACACAAAAATGTTAGATTCCATTTAAGTAAAGTTCAATAGCAGGTGAAGCTAATCAATTGGGAATTAAATCAGATTATTTCCTACCTTTCAGACTGCTGGTGCCTGGGAGAGGACAGCAAGGAGACTTCTGGAATGATGGTAATATTCTAATTCTAGGTTTCTAAGGTCTTCCTTGAATTCATCAGTTTTATAAAAATACGTCAAGTTGCACTTGCAGGACTTACATGTTTGATGATATTTATTTCATTTGTCACTAAAATGTTTCTTTTAACGAACAGAGGTAAATATAATTCCATACAGGGGAACCAGAACAAGTAAAGATAGAAAGCAGAAATACCATGGTATGTGCAAAATAACATGTAGCTTGATATTACTGTGACCAAAGCATAAGGGGTTTACAGAATGACTGCAGTTGAAGTGATTACAGTGGCCAGGAGATGGAGGGCCTCAGGTCAGGTTATATAAAGCTTGAAATCTGTTCTAAAAGCAATTAGGGAACTCCAAGATATTCTAAGCAAGAAGTGACATAATAAGGTTTACATTTTTAAAAAGTCAATTGGTAAAGGTGGGTCAAAAATGAGCGACAAGGATATTCTTGCAAAAATCCAGATGAGAGATGACGAAACATTGAATCAGAGCAGTGGAGATACAAGGAAACTGTGAACTGAGACAATACTGGTAAGATTTTACTGGATGTGGGAGAAGAAAAGCAGAGTTGAAGATGATGCCTAACTTTGTGACTGGTGGTTCTACCAAATGAGGCAGAGAAAACTTGGGAGTTCAAGGAAGGGGCAGAAGGCAAGTTCAGTTTAGGCAGTTTGGACAGGTTTGCCAGATAAGGCAGCTCAAGTCAAAGGACAGTTTCTGGGAGTTATTTTAGGGTCTCCTATTTCCTGGGGTTCATGAACGATTTAAATGCCAGGTCTCTGATGTTCTCTACAATTACTGTTTGGTTTTCTTGCCTTTTCTGGTCATAGTGCACATTCAAGACACAAAGCCATGGTTGTCAGCAGCAGAGCCAGCCGCACCGCTGCCCTGGGGTCTGAAAGACTTCATCTTACTTTGCTCTGCTGCCCAGACAAAGGCCGTCTTATGCACTATCTATTTCAGTCATTTTTTATGGCTGCTGTGGAATATTTTCAACCTATCCCTTTTAAGCATTATCTTTTGGCAGTTAAGAAAATAGATCCATTGCAAGCACTGGAGTTTCTGAAAAGGGATGTAAAAATAGCTCAGAGTGCTAGACAGCTGCAACTATTGGGAAATGGAGCCCTTTGCTTGCGCTTTTCATGGTTTCCATTTCAACCTTGCAGCTGGAAATCAGTGGTTCCTCCTCTGCCAGGAACAGATGCAAAAGGAGGAGGACATGGGGCAGAGGCTTCTCTGGAAGCGGCGTTACACTTAGCACTTTGAATGCTGAGAGGCCCAGGATGATGGATGGGCATAGTAAACTCTTTGGTTTAAAAAAAGCTTATCCAATATTGTCTTTATATTTGGAAATGAAAAACAAAAGCAAAAACAAAACAAAAGCCTGTTGGTTTCATCACACAAAGTACTGGAAGAAATTGGATCAAATCCTATGGGCTGCATTGTTTCACGGGATCAATGACTATAGAGGCTGTGACTGTGCTATCAGGTAGCTGTTATTGCCATTCCTGCCTCACCAGTGTGAGCACCGAGGAAGTAAATTTATGAGGAGTGCATCGCAGGTCATAGAGCCACAGAGCAAGGCAGACAGGGATGCAGCCCCAAACCCTTGCAACAAATCAGTAAAATGGGGGTGCCTGAGATTTGAATGTTTCTCAAAATGGAACATGCCTACTTAAAAGCAGAAAGCCACAGGAATGGCCATGAATAACCCTCTTGTTCTAAGTATAGCTTTACTGTGATGCCTCTCAATACATTGTAAAAACTTATCCATTTGAGAGACAGAAAGAGAAAGCAAACTGCCATCCACTGACCCGTTTCCAAAGCTCTCACAACTGCAGGAGATGAGCTGGGCTGAAGCTGGGAGCTGGGAATTCAATCCAGATCTTCCATGCAGGCACCAGGGACCCAGCCACTCTGGCTGTCATTGCTACTTCCCAGGGCCACAGTAGCAGTACCTAACTCAGACGCACTGACATGGGATGCAGGCATCTTAACTACTATGCTAAATTCCCACCTCGGACTCTATATGTTTTTATTGAACAAATGAACGAGTATGTCTAAAATAAAGGAATGAAGACCCTTAGCCTCATTGTGACTTGACTTCATTTTTTTAAGATTTATTTTATGTTTATCATAAAGTCAGATATACAGAGTATAGAGAGGAGGAGAGACAGAGAGGAAGATCTTCCATCCGATGATTTCACTCCGCAAGTGACCGCAATGGCCGGTACTGTACCAATCCGAAGCCAAGAGCCAGGAGCCTTGTCCAGGTCTCCCATGTGGGTGGAGGGACCCAAGACTTTGGCCTGTCCTCGACTGCATTCCCAGGCCACAAGCAGGGAGCTGGCTGGGAAGTGGAGCTACCGGGACTAGAACCGGTGCTCATATGGGATCCTGGCACTTTCAAGGCAGGGACTTTAGCATCTAGGCCATGGCGCTGGGCACTTGACTTCTTAATCTGTAAAATTTGCAGCACCACTTTTGGTGGGTGTCACAAGATTTCAGTGAAGATTGAAACAGGCAGTGAACTCTTGTGATATTTAAATGCCCTGGAAATTTAATCAGTAGTTAGTTCAACCAGAAATTATTGAGCACTTACTATGTGTGGTTATACAGCTGCTGCGGATGTATCAGTGAATCAAGGAGACAGAAAAGAAGCAGGAATTCTAACTAACGGGTGAAAATGTAAAAGTAGGTTTCAACAGTATATGAGAAAGGGTTTGGTTTCAGAACTCATTGTAGATACCCAACTCCAGCTGCACAAGTGCCTAATACAAGTGTAAAATGGAATGGCACTAGCATATAACCTACCCATGTCTTCCTATATATTTTAAAACATGCAATTTAAATGCTGTTCAGATGGTTGTTATATGTTTTAGGGAGTTGGGACAAGGAAAATAGCCATATTTGTCCACAGATGCCATTTTTTTTCTCTGAATACTTTTGATTCCCAGTTGGTGAATCTAAGAATGTGGATGAAATCCATGAATACAGAGGCTACGCGTACGTATTTAAGTGAAAGGGATTTTGGGAAAATGAAAAAATAGAACTGCTAACGACAATTAGGAGAATGTGGATGTTGGAGTTTAAAATCTGCGAGAAGGCGACCTTGAATTGATATTTTAGGGTGAAGGGCATAACTTTGTGCCATCTGGGCATCTGCCCATAGGTGATGGACAGAAAGAGTCCTGCTATGTCCCACACTGGTGGGACTGGTGCCTAGAACAAGGGAGCAAAGGGTGACATTCGGGAGGAGACTAAGGGGTCGAGACCCTACCTCGGAGTTGGATTTGTACTCTGAAAGAGGTGAAAGTGCTGGAACATTTGCACAGCATGGCATGTTTTGCTTGTTTGAAAGACAGAGTCACACACAGAGACAGATACAGAAATTTTTTTTTTTATTTGCTTGTTTGTTTCCTAAACACTAGCTGCACCTGGTGCTGGGTCAAGCCAAAGTTAGGAGCCAGAAACTCCATCTGGCTCTCCCCTAGGGGTGGTAGGGACACTTGAATCATCCTCTGCTGCCTCCTGGGAGCATTAACAGGGAGATGGGTTGGAAACAGTGTGACTGAGACCTGAACTGACACTCTGATATTGGATGTGGGCATCTCAGTCAACAACCTGCCACACCACAACGCTTCCATTAGATCTGCTTCATTCTCAAGGGATCCTGAGAATGGATGTAGATAATGATGGTAGAAGCAAGGATGTGAGAACAAATAGCAACACTATTTCAACAACCCAAAACAGACTGGAAGTGTTGCCTTCTGTATACATTTTGAAGAAAGAGCCAATGGGATCTGGGGTAGGAAAGAAAGATGAAGAGTGCATGCTCCAGAACCCAATGGTGAAGTCCAGGACAGTGGAGTGACCAAGTGTGTCAAACCCAATGGACAGCTCCAGTCAGATAAGAGCCGTTCATGAGATTTGGCCATGTAGCAGACATGGTGACCTTAATAAGGGCTGTCTAAGCAAAGGGAGTGGGGTGTGAATGCCAGCTGGAGTGGGTTGCTGGCTGCAGTCTGGTGAGCATCAGTAATCAAACTGCTCTCATAACTGCCTTGAACTTGGACATTTACTCCATGGATGCTCTCTGTAGGTCTGATGTTCATATTTCTGAGAACTTCCAGTCTTTACTTGTTTGGCTTGCTCAGCCCCCATCCTTTCAACAAAATGCATGATTATGAAACAAAATGTTTGTGACAATAACAAGAGCTTTTGTGGCAGTAATAAACCTTGTAGCACCAGTGAATCCCGCAAAGATTGTGAATTGCAGGTTGTGTCACCCTGGGCTCCATTTCCTGGCTTCAAGATGATTTTAAATACCTTTGAAAATGCTTTTATATATAATACTTTCCCGGACTATATTTTGCAAGAAAAAGAAACCAGTTTATTTTTAAAAAAATATTTATTGGAAAGGGGTGGGTGTGTGCGTGTGTGTGTTTAACAGAGAGAAGGAGAAACACAGAAAGGAAGATCTACCCAGTGGTTCACTCCCAAAATGGTCACAGGATGAGCCAATCCATAGTCAGGAAACGATCTGCTCCTGGGTCTCCCAAGCTGATTCAGATCACAAGGCGTTGAGTCAGTCTCTACTGCTTTCCCAGGCTAAAAGCAAGGGGGTGGATGGGAAGTGGAGCAGCCAGGACATGAACTGGCACCCGTATGGGATGCTGGCTCTGGCAGGTAGAGGATTAGCCTATTGAGCCATTGTGCCAGCCCCCAATAAGGTTTTTAATAAGATTAGGTTCATGGTTTGCACTCACAGACAAGGAATGTCAATCAGTTATACAACGTTTTTTTTTCCCCCAGTCCATTGGTAACTTTCAGGATGGGGATGCTGTATGTATTTTGCTGCATTTATACTCATGTTTCTTTTTTTTTTTTTTGGAGAAACTGAAAGGGGTTGTGTTTCACTTTCAATGCCCCACATTTGTTCCCTGTACCACAGAAATACACTTGATTTTTGTGTGTTCTGTAACTTGACTGCGTATTCTACAACCATGCCTTACTTACTTATTAGTTCTAGAAGGTTTTTTGAGTTGTGTTTATGTTTTGTAGATTCTTTGGGATTGTCTACCAAGGCAGTCAAGTCATTGGCAAATAGGAACTATTTTATTTTATTTCTTCCTTTCTTTCCTTTTTCTTGCCTTTCGGTATTAACTAGAACATCCAGTACTGCTAAAACAAAATGTTCAAACAAGTGTCTTTGTCTTGTTCCCAGAAAGAAAGCATTCAGCTTGTCACCATTAACTGTGATGAGAGATTTTTTTTTTGACAAATGCTTTTTCTCAAGGTGAGATGGTTCCTCTTTGCTACTAGTTTGGTGGATTTGTTTCATAAAATAGGGTCCAAACTCACTCTGTTTTCATGGTATTGCTGTAATGTTTCTAGGTAAAGTATTAAAAAAATTATGACTACCATGGATCTTCAAAAAAGGTTCAAAACAGAAACTTCTAGAAGCTGGTGCTGTAGTGTAGTGGCTGCTGGGATCCCATATGGATGCTGGTTCATGTCCCTGCTGTTCCACTTCCCATCCCATTTCCTGCAGCAAAAGACAGCTCAAGACCTTGGGCCCCTGAAACCTTGTGGGAGACCCAGAAGCTCCTGGCTCCTGGTTTCAGATCAGCTCAGCACTGGCCACTGCAGTTATGCAGTTATTTGGGGAGTGAAATAGCATATGAAAAATCTCTCTCTCTCTCTCTCTCTCTCTCTCTCCTCTCTGTAGCTCTGCATCTCAAATAAAAATAAAATAAATATTTTAAAAAGAGGAACTTATGGACAACATTAAGGTGAATCATTAAAACTTGAAATGAAACCTTGCCTAGGCAAGTGATCTCACTTTTTAGGGAGCTTTTCTATAAAAACCTTGGCTCTTTGCCAGAGGCTTATACACACGAAGGTTCACCACAACTTTAGCGATAACGGAAAAATATGAGGAACAACCAGAACATCCAAAGGTAGACAAATGGCTAAGTACACATTGGGGATTGTTCATGTATTAATGTGCTGTAGATTGACTGATAAAATACCAAGGTTTCGTATGGATCCACCAGGAAAGAATGATCAGACAACATCTCAAAACAATGCAATCTGACCTTAAATTTATAGATGGGATAATATATAGTTAGACTGTATAAATCTATCTTTACAATATATATTTTCATAAGTTCAAGAAGTTCATGGGGGAGGCAGTGTTGTAGAATAACAGGTTAAGCTGCCTTCTGCAATGCTTGCATCCCATATGGTCACCTTTCCAATAAAAATGAGTAAATCTTTTTTAAAAATCCAAGAATTCCTGATGGTGAAATTTCAGACATGAATAAGAAATTGTGTCAGTTTTCACTGCGTCCCAGGCTTCCTGCATTGTGTGGGTTCTATGGCTGGCTCTGACATCCACCGTGTGATTTTGGAGCAATTTGTTTCTCTCTGGGCCTCAGTTTCTTATAATGAGAAGGCTGAATTCAAGGACCTGTTGCTGAGCACTGTTTTGATCAACATTCAAGCCTCACACCTCATTCTGCCTAGTGTATTTATATATGTGGAAGACCAATATATGACACAGAAGAAAGTGTGTCAACAACCCTGGATCCGTTACAGCACTAACACTTCTTAAGTCAAGTGGAAGACAGTGAACTCAAACCCACTTGAGAGAGCTTGCGGGCCTCTCCAATGGATGGCAAACAACAAAATGATTTCAAGTGACCCACATCAGGTCTGTGGGTAACAGTTGTTCTTACTGGGTATTTCCTTAAACCCTGGGCCCAGATGTTGGCAGTTGTCTGATAGCTCAGAAACTTTATGATCTCCAAGGAGACCATTGCTGTTTCTCTAGAGAGTTCTATTAGGACACAGGTCTTTGGAAGGACTATCCAGGTATGGCTTTCCAGGGAATCAGGTGCCCCAAGCTCTAAAACCACAGCTTGGGACCCAGAGCACTGGCTTCCTAGTCTAGGACTCCAGAAGGAAGGCAAGGCTCCCTGGGGAAGCTTCCAGGGTGAAGAGGAGAGAGGGGTCAGGGTCAATAGGCTGATACATCACTGTGTTCTCCCTGCTCTGAAAGGCGCCATTAGGACATGTGTGTGGGATTGGCAGCCCCCTCCCTCAGCTGGCACTGCCAGGATGAGAGGCAGCTTGCCTACTTCAGGAGTAGTGCTGGATGTCCCACAGTTCTCTGTCTTTATTTCCATTTTTATCTTTTTTTGTGTTTTGTTTTTATGTATACACTTACTGAAATGGTCTCAAGGTTAGGATGCAGGAAATTCCTGACTGTCCCCACACCTCAGCCTACTTTGGGAGACCAAAAGCTTTCACTTAGTTAAGTTGGGGGGCCACCATGGCTGACCATTCAAAAGAAACAAAACTTTTTTTTCATTTATTGTTATTATCACTTTATGATACAGTTCTATAGGCCCTGGAATTTCCCTTACCCCTTCCTTATAAACAGTCATAAGTCCATCATTGTGGGCATGGACAATGGCAGAGAGTCCAACATCCCATTGTCAAGACACATCCAACAGTTCCACTGGAGTCCATCCTTGATCTGAAAGTAGAGATGCATACTGCACCATATCCTCACATCTGGGCATGACAGTCCACACTACGTAGTCACTATAAATCTCTGCAAGAGAAAAGCCACAAAACAAAATCAACAGGAAGAAAAACAGAAATTAACAACACCATGAAGCAACATGCCACTAGATATTATAGTCTCCATTACACAGTTCCTATGCACCCCCTTAAATGCAATGCCACAAAACAAAATCAGCAACAGGGAGGGGAAAAAAAGAAATTTACAACGCCATGAAGTTAAATAACATATTGCTGAATAAATAATGTATTGCTGAAAAAATGAAAATCAGGAACCTTCTTGAAGAGAATGATGTTACTGCATGATCTATGAGCCATTGAAGAATTTAATGAGAAAAAACTCTTTTGAAGAAATGAAAATAAAAACAAAACATCAAGATCGATGTGATGTAGTTTCTGTTGATCTTTGTTGGTGAAATGTGTCTCCTGTAGACAACGAATAGATGGGTATTGTTTTTCAATCCAGTTTACTAATCTATGATGTTTGATTGATGAGTTTAAGTCATTTACATTAAAGGTTAATATGAATGTGTGATAATTTGGTCCTATCATTTTAGCAATAGGTTGTTCATTGATTTAATTTTCTGTTGTTATTTTACTGGGATGATCTTCTCTTCATATTTGCCTTTGGTTTTGATGGGCGCTATTCCTTTTCTGTCAAGAGAACATCTTTCAGTATCTTTTGTAGTGCAGGTTTGGAAGAGGCAAATTCTTTTAACTTATCTTTACTGTGGGAGAATTTTATTTCATTTTCAAAGACAAAGGAAAGCTTTGCTGGATATGTTATCCTAGGCCGGCAATATTTTTCTTTTAGAATCTGGAATATGTCACTCTATTCTCTTCTTGCCTGTAGAGTTTCATTTGAGAGGTCAGCTGTGAATTTAATTGCCATTCCTGTATAGGTCAATTGATTTTTTTTTCCACAGGCACATTTAAGGATCTTTTCCTTATGTTTGATTGCAGAGAGCTTGATTATCATGTGTCATGGTGAAAATGGCTTTTGGTCATCCCTATTGGGAGTTCTGTGCTCCCCCTGGATGTTGTTTCCCAATTCTTTCTCCAGATTAGGGAAATTTTCCTTTGTTATTTCATTAAATAAATTTCTAAACCCAGCTTCTCTTTCTACACCTTCAGGAACTCCCATAACTCTTATGTTTGGCCTTTTAATAGTGTCTCTTAATTCTTGAATGCTTTTTTTTAGCTTGACCCAACTCTACTTCCAGCTTTTTGATTGTCTCTCCATTATGACAAGAAATATCTTCCAATTCTGAGATCCTTTCTTTTGCCTCCTTCATTCTATTATGGATACTTTCTACTGAGTTTTTGATTTGCTTTATTGAATCCTTCATTTCTAATAATCCGGCTTGATTTTGTTTCAGTGTTGCTATTTCCTGTGTGACATACTCCTTGAACTCTGGTATGTGCTTCTCATTGTTGATAAGAAGCTTTATAACAAGTGTTTTAAATTCTGTATCCCCTATTTTCTTGATGTATTCCTCAATTAACTCTGAGGTTGGCAAAGACTTTTGCTCCTTTGCAGGGGAGTCTTCAGTAATATTCATTGTGCCTCTGTCTCTTCTGCTCTTGGTCATTGTACTTGTGGTTATCAGATTCTTCTCTTTGGGGCAGGTTTCTAAGCTGTGTCACACACAGATCTGCACTTCGATTGTACTTATTGCAGTTGGTACCCAATTCTTTGTGCTTGCAATCACTTGTGCCACTCCCTCCAGCGAGTTTCAGGTTTGGGTTCTTATGTTAGATTTCCACCATACTGTCCATAGCCCCAGTTCCTTGCTCACCAGTCTCCACCTCCTGTGATCCCATGCTGAGACTGTACCATTGTCTGTACAACCTTTCTCCCACTTCTAGTTTGAGCAGGTCCCAGGATTAGGGAGATACAAGGTGTCCTAAATAACTAGGTTGTTGGTAGTGCTCATCTTGCTGGAACCTGTTGGCTGTTAGGTCTGAGGGCAGACCTATTTTGAATCGTAAGTTGCCAAAGTTGGTATTATTTTGATGTGGGACCAGTGTAATGCACTGAACTCAGTGAGTTCGTTCCCAGTTCAGCACATGCGTGGCTCACCGTTGTTCCTGTAATCTCAAAGCCTTCACCTCATTGTACAAAATGGCACCTGATATGCCACTCATGGGGTTTTTGATCTGTAGCTTGTTAGATCTGGGGGCTACCCGGACCTATTTTGGGTGGAACCTGTAGGGTGTCGGTCATTGCAATTCACTGAGCCTGAAGTGAATTCACTCCCAGCTCAGTGCCTGTACAGTCCTGTCCCACTTTGCCTTGCCTCCCTATACAAGATGGCATCTGATTCGGCTTTACTGGGGGTCTGGGCTGTGAAATCCAGCCTGTTTGGGATCTGCTGCTCTGTCTTTCCTCCTGGCCAAATGAAACAAACCAGCAGGATGGACAGTTCTTTGTCTGGGTTCACCTCCTGACTTCCCAGTGAACTCTCCTTCCTTTCTGGTTTCTGGTGGAGTCCTGGCCACTGGTGGAATTTAGATCACTGCTTGCTGAATACCGTGAGGGTGTTGGTCACTGCCACACCACACTGCTGTCTCTGCTGCTTTCCTGTGTCCATCAGTATCCAGATGTCCCTCTGTTGTCGGTCTGTCCTCTCGTGTTTCCTAGAATGTGGCCTCTCTGCTTCACCCTGGCTAATGTTTCGCCTTCTGTTTAAATGTATCCTTACCCTATTCCACCATCTTGAATCCTATATGTTAGTGGTTGCAATTGCTGGGTCAGTTCTGTTTCCAGCCCTGTCTTCCACGCGAACCAATGGTTGTTGCAGTCCACCCCGATCCTGCCCACTTCATACTCAGCCTTCACACCAACCAGTAGGAGCTGCAGCCTAGTCGGGGTGACTCCCCATATCCCCCACAAGACCTGCCCCCTACTCTGGTTCCCATGTTTGCCAGCCTGTACCGCACAGTTGTTCGGTCTTTTCCACATCCCATTTAGCTCTCGTACATGTCAATGGACATTGAAGCCTAGTTCAACCCAACCTGCCCTGCTATCCAGCCCACATATGTACAGGCGGGTGCCTGTCTAGCCACCCCTGTCCCAGTCCTGGTTTTCATGCCGTCCAGTGGGAGTGGTAACCCATGAAGGGGGCACCCACTATTTTCCTACTAGGCCACTCCCACTCCCAGATTATGCACTCTCCATCTTACCAGTAAATCCTGGGTCCATGGTGGTGCCTGCAGACAGCACTGTGTTGGCATACATGTCATTGTGGGTGTTAGTGTCACACATCATGGTGGAGCTGACGGGGGTCTCAGGGAGGAGGACATGCTGGTATCCATCTCCTGCTTGCAGACCTCTCCCGCTTGGCTTTGGTAGGAAAGCCATACCCATGCTGCTTGGTGAGGATCTTCATGAGGTGCAGGTTTAGGATGGTGTAGGATGTGTCCCTTGTGGATAGACACAGTGCAGGTGACCCATCCTCGGAGTCCATCAGGATGTCAGTGGTGTGGCCAGAGACATACCGGGACAGCATGTAAATGGCTGGCTTCCCACAGTTGACCTTGGGGCTCCTGGGGGGTCTCAGTCAGCAGCACAGAGTACTCCTCAGGGGTCACATACTGCTCATTTTAGAAAGTGTGGTGCCAGATCCCCATGTCATCCCAATTGGCGATGATGGCATGCTCGATGGAGTACTTTAGGGTCAGGATGCCTCTGCTGCTCTGAGCTTTGTGAGCCATGCAGCAGTCCTCCCGGCCTGTGCCCACCATCATGCCGTGGTGCCATGCACATCGCACAATGGAGGGAAAGAAAGCCTTTGGTGGGTCTCATTGCCTACAAAGCAGCCCTTTTATGTGTCATAGCCATTGTCAACCATGATGAGTGCAGTGATATGGTCAATGAGTGATCTGAGTGGTGGATGTGGACTAGCAGAGGCTCTCCTAGGGCAAGACACTGAGCTGGCAGGGTGGGTGTGGTCTCTGCTTTCAATTCCCTCTGTGTTTTTAGAGCCCACGAACAGTGATGTCCATGTCCCAAGTTGCAAACAGGAAATATATTACCTAGAAAAAGCCCAGGCCGGGTGCTCATACACAGTATCTGGTCCAGATTGGTAAGACTTAAACCAGAGGAAGAAGAATATGGAAGGAGGGAAGGAGGATGTGCGGAGTCATTCCTTGCCCAAGTCTCCTCCATGCACAGAGGCCCAAGATGGGCTGGGCCTCGCTTTTCCCTTCTTGCATGTTGGAGTGTTGTGGGCTAAGGAGTTATTTAGCACTTGTTGAGCTGAGCAGTAACAGGAAATGGGCTTTCAGCTAAAAAAACCTAGACTACTTGGACTCATGGGTATCCAATTGTTTGGCTAAAGGACTTGGGGCCAAGAGTGTATAAGGAGAGGTGAAGGAGACTAACCAGAGACTTCTACCATCATTGGTCTCCTGTTTGTGCTTCATCCCCGGACCCTCTCCCTGTCCATGTAACAGGCTACACTGGCCGCCAGTGGGAGCAATGGAGGGCCAGTACCCAGATGAATGAACAGTTATAGCTAAAATCCCCACTCCTGCCAAGCAGAGAAGTCAGCCTGCATGTCAGGGGAATGGAGTTTATATCCCACCCAGAGTACTGTCTCATTTTGAGACTGGTCATGTGACTTCCCTGGATTGCATTTTTGTTTGTTTCTAGTATTCATTTGAAAGATGGATAGACAGTGAGGAAGAGATCTAGAAAAAGGTCTTCCACCTGCTTGTCCTTGTGGTAGAGGATGATTTGGATGTGCCTGCCACTTTCTCCAGGGAGCAGACCAGCAGGTGTGATGACAGGGCATATCGCCTGCCTAGGCAATGTCACCCATCTGCACAGTGTCAGCTTTCTGAGGTTAACATGAAGGAGATACTGCGTGGGATGCTTTCAACATCTAAACCAAAGAGTAACTTCAACAGGAATGACATAACCATGGCTATTTGCTGATTGCTTGTTATCTGCCAGGAATAAGTTAGTACTGTACATGCATAATCTATTTATTCCACCTAGCAGCCCCAAGAAGTAGAGCTCACCAACTCATTTCACAAGTGAAAGAGGCTGAGGCTTGGAGAGATGAGTTTCCTATCCCAAGCCATTGGCCTTGTGACATAACCAACACCATGCAGGACACACTGCAGATCTGAAGCATTGGCAAACATTGTTTGATCCTGCTGCCTCCTTTCCCATGAAGCTTTGAGTGTAAATAGCACTTTCCTCCGTTTCCTCTATTGTGGAAGATTCAGGTCCCTGCCCAAGCCTTATTAGTTTATTTCCTGGGGCTCTGGCTGCTGCCGTGTGGTGAGGGTGATTAGGGCAGTAGCCCCAACAGTGCGACCTTGGGACAGAGCCAGGCCCATCCCCAAGGGTCCACCCTGTGTGACCTACCTTGAGCTGTGGGCCTTGTCTGCACTGTGGATGGGAATGAAGTGAGCCAAGGTTTATTCTGGAGGTTGCTCTTGACCTTGCTGGAGAAAACACTATTGTTTTCATTGTTCCAGAGGGTGGGTTGGGGCAGCCTTTCCCAGGGACAGGGTCCTTGGGCAGGGCCAGAGGAGAGGCCAGGAAGTGGAAGCAGGGCCAGGGCCAGGGTGGGACCCACACCAGACTCATCCAGCTCTCTCACAGGCATTATCCCTGTTTCTTAATGGCTAATGCTTGCTGCCATATTCTTTCCAATCTAAGTAACTTTTCTGGAACATGCATTTCTAACTACCAAATTTACAAAAATGATTATCATTTTTTAAACCCACAAAAACACAAATATAGTAAAATCTTCCATTTCTTGGTTTTCTGTCTAATGTCCTAATAGTGAAGGTTGGGCCAGGCTGGAGCCAGGAGTCTGGAACTCAATCCAGGCATCCCACATGGATGGCAGGGGCTCAGGCCGTCACCTGCTGCCTCCCAGCAAGCATAGCAGTGGGAAGCTAGGTCATGAGCAGAGCTGGGACTGCAATCAGGCGTTCTGATTTGGGTGCAGACCTCTCAAGTGGTATCATAACTGCTGCACCAAATACTGCCTCTACGACTCACGGTATATTACACTTAAAAATCATAAGATTGACTCTATTTTTATATTTTTGAGAGCTGTCTATATTTGCTCTCCTGTAATTTCTGTTTATGTTGTTTCTTTTTTCTTTTTAAGGTTTATTTGTTTATTTAGAAGGTAAAGTTACAGAGGGAAGGATGGAGAGAGAGAGATGGCTGCAATAACTAGAGCTGAGTAGGTCTGAAGTTGGGAGCCCTTCTTCCGGGATTATTTTCTGCTCAGTTCCCAGACACAATTAGCAGGGAACTGGATGATGATAATTGGAGTAGCTGGAACTCCAACTGACATCCATATGGGACTCTAGCACCACAGGCTGAGGCTTAGCTTGCTATACCACTCCACATAGAGTCCTGGGGAAATCGGAGTGGGCATTTGGCTCAGTGGTGAACCTGCTGGTTAGGACATCTGTACCTCATATCAGGATGCCAGAGGTTGAGTCCTAGCTCTGCTCCTGATTCTGGCTTCCTGCTGTTGTGCATCCTGGGAGGCAATACATGATGCTCAAAGAGTGAGGTTTGACATGGTCCCAGCATGGAAACCTGGGGGTGGGGCATGGAAACCTGAGGACAGGGAAGAGATTCAGCAGGTGTAGAAAAGCCAGTTTAAACAAAAGCAAAGATGAGAACCTTTGCTGGGCATGGAGGAGGCTGGGGCAAAGGCTCTTCTATCGGACAGGGAGAGTGAGATGATGCGAGATTGGCTAGTGGGGCAGGATTGCTGCATTAGGCACACATACACGCCTCTGGGGTCACCCAGCTCTGGGATGAGGTAGAGAAGGGCTGTGGATGACTACACTGACAGCAGAATGGAGGGCTGACAGGTAGAGGGGAGATGCTTGAGCCGGGGGTAGGGAAGAAGTAGAAGGCCAAGCTTCGCTGGCCACACCGTCTTTAAAGGGAATCAGACTGTAAGGCTGAAAGAAAATGGTCTCTCCTGCCATGTGGAAACCAGTCCAGTGTCATCTTGCTGCTCACCAGCCCTCTGGTGCCTCCCTTCAAGGTCTCCTCCTGACATGGGCTAAGCACAGCAATTAGAACAGTTGCAGGCACGGGGAAGGCAGTTAGGGTCGTTGGGGTACAGGCAGCATTGCATAGGGGAATGCTGTTGAAGTATTCTCTCTTCTCCATTCTTTCTCACAGCAGCAAAGCAATTCTGTCTTACAGGTGCTCCGCAGTTTAGTCTCTTATTTCCCCCCAGGTAGACATTTACAAATTTTAGCAGCAAACCTTGTCATCACAGATCCCATAGTGCAGTGAGTTATGAACAGACATGAGAACATTTTTTGCAATGCACGTTGCTGGTGTTGGAAGATACTTTGGCTAAGGATTATCTTTATTATTTGACTAACTAAGCCAAAACACGAGGAAGTGATGTCACATGCCCCTGGTCATATCATGGATATAGTTTTGTCACAGTTTGAGCTGAGGTGAGTCTAGAAGCAGTGGCGGGGTGCCTTAAATGTGGTAGAGATTCCAGCCAAGTCTCTGCCCTTGCCAGAAGGTAGCCCAGTCTAAGAGGGAACCCTCAAGGGCTTCCTAAGGGTCTGAGCAGCTTGTGTCTTAATCCAGAATAATCACTGATAGAGTTGTCAACTCCAAACGCTGTGCTGCCACCCTGGGTTCTTGTGACATCTTTGCTCACAGATGTAACAGTAGGGAGCCAGGGGTGCAGACATCCAGAACACTGTCCCCAGGCCCCCTGGGATTCCCTACCATTGCTGGTTTCTCTCCTTAATGGCCACTGCTCCCTGATTCTGTGCCTCACTCTTAATGCAGACTTGAAACAACAATTCACAGAGCTGGGAGCCTCCCATGGTGGAAACACAGAGTCTGCAGTGCGTGAGCAGCACTGAGACATGGGTTGGAGCAAGGCAGCTGGGAACCTTGAAGCGAGTGAGTCAACTGCCCATCGTGTGTAAGAGAAGGGCACTGACATGCCTTGTCCTAGGACTGCTGGGAGGAGTGAGTGAGTGAATGCCACTGCTTCTCATCTTCCAGACTGCCCCGGGGGGACTGCCATGACAACTGTGGACAGTCAGCACTGAGGCGAGGTGAGTGAGGATGATAGTGGCCACATGGGAGGTGGGCAGTGTCCAAAGTCTTTGCAGAGTCATCTAGCATCCTGGCACCAGTGCCCTCAACACTCAAGCAGGCACCTGGTCACCATGGTTTGGTTTTATTATCTTGCTCTGGTGTTTGGGGACAGGAGTCTGAGGGAGCACCTTGGCTGACTGGTTCAGGTCTCTCTGCAGCTCTCATCCTGCAGTTAGAATGTCATTAGGGGCATGGTCTGAGGCTTTTGAGGGACACTGCAAGATGCATTTCCCAGAAGGCTCCTTTACACATCTGTGTTGGTTGTTGGCAGGAGGCCTCCGTTCTTTTCCGTGTAGACTGAGTTTCCATGGTTTTACCTAAGTGACTTCGTGACAAGGCACTGGTTACTTCAATAGCAGTTGTGGGATTGCACAAGAACAGGGGCACATGTGCTAGGGCCATGGAGGCTATCCTGGTTGTGTGGCAATGCATGCTTGACTCATTGAGCCCCGCGATGCACCCAAGAAAGCTTAGTTGGAAGAGAGTAAGATTGGGGCCTGGTGCAATGGGACCGCATACTGGCACCAGTTCATGTCCTGCTCGCTATACTTCTCATCCAGCTCCCTGCTTGTGATCTGGGAAAGCAGTAGAGGACAGCCCAAAGCCTTGGGACCCTGCACCCGCATGGGAGAGCTGGAAAAATCTCCTGGCTGCTGGCCAGGGCAGCCATTTGGGGAGTGAACCAGCAGATGGGAGATCTTTCTCTATGTCTCTCCTTTGCTCTGTAAATCTGCCTTTCCCATAAAAAATAAATAATTCTTCTAAAAAAACAAAGAGGAAAAAAAAGGTGAAGAAGCAGCACTGAGTGTAGGAGAGCCAGATTTTAGAGGTGTGCAGGTGGAGACTCTAGAAGTGGTGTTCCAAGCCAGCATCTACAAGGCAGACCCAGTGCCTCCTGGTCCACTGGCTTATAATTGAAGTGGGTTTCTAATTAAAACAGCCTGCTCAGGAATGTTTGAGAATCATTCCTGTCTATGCGGCTTCCAGGCTGGAATCTTCAGGCTTGCTGGAGATGCTGTGAATAGCCACCTGACATGCAGTGGGCTGGAAATGTTGGAGTTACTTGAGGAAGGCTCTCTTATCCGCCATGAAGATCTGCAATGGTGGTGACAAGCTTTTTAGGGCATGAGGGATGTATCATGCCTGTGGGCTGAATGTAGACAGTGTGAGAAAGCCGGGAGCAGAATGTGCATGAGTTGAGTGTCTCATTATCTGCGAGCTCATTAGCATCACCACGGCACTGAGATTAAAGGAGGTGAGAGAGTATTCCTGTTCTGCATGGCTATGTAGCTAGAGGGTCTGTGATGGATTCGGCGTTGGATGGCAGAGGACACAAACTCTCTCGCCTGTGGCCAAGGGCATGTTTGGGGAAGAGAAGAGAGTGAGGGGCCTGGGAGACTTTCTACCTGGGTGGGCAGTTCCCTGGTGACCTCCCAGTGGGCAGACACAAGTTCAAATCCAAGACACCTTCTTTACATAATTCTGAGTTTCTTGGAGTCACTTCTGATAGCACCTAGCACATGGGAAAGGTTTAATCAACATGAATCTGCTTACTTTTTGTTTGTTTTAAGATTTATTTATTTTTACCTGAAAGATTTGCAGAGAGAGTGATGGGAGAGACAGAGCAAGTGCTCTATCCACTGGGTCACTCCTCAAATTGTCACAAGGGCCAGAGTCAACTCGAAGCTGGGATCTGGGTGCTTCTTCTGGGTCTCCCGCGTGGGTGTAGGAGCTAAAGGATGTGGACCATCTTCTGCTGCTTTCCCAAGTCATTAACAGGGAGCTGAATCAGCATTGGAGCAGTCAGGACTCTAACCAGCACCCATATGGGATATCAGCATTGCAAGCAGAAGATTACATGATACGCTGCCATGCCGGCCCTGCACCCTTTCTCTTTGTGTTCAGTCAAACATTTGGTTTGAAAATATGATGCAGGCAGTGGTTGCCTTCTCCTTGGAGGAATGAACACAGGCTGGACCATCCACAGACCTATCCAGCCTCCACAAGCTCCTATAGGCTGTGTTCCATGCTCTGCATGTTACATGTGTTTCTCACTCCTTCCTAGTAGTCATTTATTTTATGAAACAGATACTATCCTGTCATGTCACAGATTGGGAAGCTGAGGCCCAGAAGGGTTTCCTAGCTTGTCCTTGTAATAGGTGGTAGCTTTAGAACTTGAACCAAGTCTTCTCTGCCTCTGCTGTGCTTGTCATTCTGGGCTGCTGAAGGGAGGACAGTTGGAGTGCCAGGTAAGAGTGGAGGGGTTGGGAGGAGTTTGGCTCCCAAGATTCTTTCTGATTCAGTGCTTCAGGATCCTTTGGTTTCCAGAGAGCTGGGAGGCAAAGTTTCCTGGGCACGTCTGCCTCAGCCCAGTCTCCAGAATGGCTGGCACACCACTCCATCATCACTCCTCTGCCTACCTGGAAGAAAGGATATTGAAGGGGCCTCATTGGTCCCTGAATGCCACGGCAGGCCCTCATAACCAGGCACCCAGGTGGCTAACATTGCGCAAGCAGGAGAAGCCAGCCCTGGAATTCTTTTCCGGAGAATCTATATGCAGGACAAAGGGGGCCATTATCCCGGCAGCTGCCACACTCTTGCCCAGGCCTGGGGCCCGGGTGTCATGTGCTGGCCCCATCCCTCAACTTGCTTTCTCCCTTTGTCTGTAGAAACTCAGGGCTTGGCTCCTGCTCCTGCCTCTGACACTGCCTCACTGGCCTCTGCCTTGCTCAAGTGAACTTGAAGCCCAGCAGACCCAGACAGATCAGAGTCAGCCATGGGAGTGATGGATGAGGCTTGTCTTTGGGATGCCACTGCCTCAAGTTTCACGCTCAAGTCCTGGGACCAAATCTGGATCCTAGCCTTGTGGGTGGAGATCCTAGCACCTGCAGGGTCACCTGCAAGCTCCTTCAGAGCTTTCCATTGCCTCCAAAATATGCCCTGATCGCTCTGTTAAACCTGCAACTCCTGGAACTGCATCCCTTACCTGTTCCGCTCTCCTGTTATACCAGTTTCTGGTGCTTCCTCTGTCATCTTGCTGCCGTTTCCCCACTTGATGCGTTTGATTACACTTTGCTCTTTGCTTAAAATCCCCTTCTTGTCTTCCCTGGCTACACCTTCCTCATTCTTCAAAACCAAGCTTAAATGTCATTTCCAAGGCCTCAGGTCCTCTCCGCTGGGCTCCTTTAGCATCTAGAGTTGACCCTCTTGTTTGTTGCACACCAGTGTGGTGGCCTGCCTCCAAAAGGGGTCTCATAGACCAGGCTGCCCGGGTTCAAGTCCTGACCCTGACACTATGTGACCTTGAGCAAGTCATTTGAAGTATACCTAGAAGTGAGCCTAGAAAATGTCTTGCAAGGCTGAAAAACACCTAGAATGAGATAGATGTGATCTTGGTACTCAGAGAAAGATACATCCACGCTGAGAGGTGACAGAAAAAACTGGTGCAATAGAACTGACCCCGGGGAACAGAGAGGCAGATACGGTTCTATTTCTGTGTTATTTGGGAGAGATCCTTGTCTTGCGCAAGAGGTTGGCCTAAGGGACTGACCTCTCTGTCCTTCCCCTCCCTCTACCCCGGCTGCAGGGAACTCAAGGCTGGGGCCAGGACTGCTAGCTGGAAAGCAAGCTCTTCATTGCTTCATTACCTTCTTGCCTCATTCTTGACTTGTCCCTATCAGCATGTGATCAGGTAGCCATCTCTTCCATCTTAGAAAACCAGAACTGAAACTCTCCCTGGAGCCCAGGCCCATCTCTGCCACACTTCCCACTTCTCAGCTTCCTTTTAAAAGTAATTCTCCTCTAAAGTTAGGTCCACTCCCAGTCTTTGCTCTTCCCCTCCTCCATTGTCCTTGGTCCACTGTGGTCTCCATCTTTATTCACCAAATGCCCACAACTAGACCAGGATTAGATCAGGCCAAACCAAGGAAGCTGCAACTGAGTCTCCTATGTGAATGTCAGGGACCCAACTAGTTGAGCCATCACCTGCCACCTCCCAAGGCAGGAAGCTTTAGCAGGATGCTAGAATGGAGAGCAGAGCTATGAGTCAAGACCCAGCACGTCAACATCAAATGTGAATGTCGTCAACAGCTGCAAAAAATGCCTGTCCTTTCTTCATCTTAACTGTAAGTTTCAGGTGAAGTGGAGCTGAATGCTCAGCTTCTGTCCTCGCCTTGTAAGGACTGCATTTTGGCATTGGCTCCAGACACACCCTCAAATGATGCCCACTCTCAAGCTGCCCACTGGATTCCAAAGATTATCAGTATAGCCACTTGGTGCCTATGCTAGTAGATGCCTCAAAGTAAACATTTTTTTATTTAACACTTCAAATATGTTATTCTGTAATGGGTCAGGAGAGCAGAGAAATATTACACCTTCTTAGAGTGTGTGAGAAAGATGTTAAGTATAACCTATCAAGATTGTAACAGGTGGGCCTAGCACCATGGCCTAGTGGTTACAGTCCTCACCTTGAACATGCCAGGAACCTATATGGGTGCCGGTTCTAGTCCTGGCAGTTCCACTTCCCATCCAGTTCCCTGTTTGTGGCCTGGAAAAGCAGTTGAGGATGGCCCAAGGTCTTGGGGCCCTGCACCCATGTGGGAGACGTGGAGAAAGTTCCTGGCTCCTGGCTTTGGATCGGCGCAGCACCAGCCATTGCGGTCACTTGGGGAGTGAACCATTGAATGGAAGATCTTCCTCTCTGTCTCCTCTCCTCTCTGTATATCTGACTTTGCAATAAAAATAAAATAAATCTTAAAAAAACAAAGATTGTAACAGGTAACTTACAGATAGCAGATTCAAATCTGCATTAGACATTAGCAACAACTGTAAAGACGTACAATGGGATCCAAGAGCGATCCTGACAGCCTCTTAATAGGAGGTCATATGCACAGACCAGGGGGTGGGGACCCCAGAGTGGAGCAGGTAGACAGGAGGAGGCTTGTATCCCAACCCTGGAGACTCCTGAATTCTCACCAAGGACTATCAGTATGGGCCCCAAGGACTGTATCCCAACTGCCAAGGAGACCACGGGGAATTGGAGTGCCCTCATAGGCAGAGAACTCTGAGGTCATCCATTCCCTATCGGATCTCCCACATGGGATGGAAGAAGTCCAGATCCTTCCTCTCAGGATCCAAGGTCATCGGAACAATAACCAAGGAGCCCTGAGCGGTCCGCAGAAACAGAAGTACAGTAGACTTCCTTCCGGACTAGGGAAAGGAGCTTTCTCTGGTCCTTACTTAGTTCCAACTTTGGCTCCCCACCCTCTCTTGCAATGATCATCAGGGTAGCTCTGGTGCCCCCCCTCAAAAAAATTAGATCAGATAGACAGAGACCAATAAGGAAAGTTTAGAACCAGACAGGAAACAGTCAGCTAGGACTCCCATAAACCTTACTAGGTAGGACACAAAGATCAGTTACTCTTCACTAAGGTATTGAAGATTTCTCTGCACACCCCTCCTAAAACTGTTCTGACATGTTTGAGTTATAAGCCTGTTTGGACTATCCTAAAATTCGTGGAGTTCAGTAAAAATCACACTTGAATACTATAAGCTGCTAAATATAAAAATGAAAATAGACACGAGATAACTGAATTGTACCCTATAACCATTTTAAGGTGTATAGCAGCTGGTTGTGTATAAACTAAAACTGAAATGTCAATGATGTCAATGATGTAGTCACAGGAGGTGGTCACTCAATATCATGTCAATATCATGTCAATTAACTTCATGATGTTGTAAATTGTTGAAGTTGTTTAGTGGCCTTCCATTGGAGGGGATGATATTCTGCCAGCTCTACTTTCAGACCAGGGATGGTCTTCCAATGAAACTGTTGAATTTATCTGGACCATAAGATGCTGGACTCTCTGCATGGTCCATGCCCACAATGAACGAATCATGACTGGATATGAACTGTACTACTGTAACAATATGGAGGAATTCAATATGGGGGGAGGGCTTTTTGGAGAGGTTGGGGGAATCCCAGAGCCAATGAAACTGTCATAAAACAAAATTTAAAAAAAAAAACAAATAAACAATGATTATCAGTATAACCACTTGGTGCCTGTGCTAGTAGATGCCTCAAAGTTTGCATTTTCCTATTTAACACTTCAAAGTCAACATGCCCAAAGCTGAGCTCTGAATTATATGCAGATATTTTTCTTAACATTCTCATCTCAGGAAAAGGCATCCCCCTATAGCTCAGACCAAAAGCCATGAAGTCATTCTTTTTCTTAAAGTGTTTATTTATTTTGGAAGACGGAATTACAGGGAGTGGAAGAGATGCAGAGAGCATCTTCCATCAGTCCGTTCATTTTCCAAATGGCCACAACAGTCAGAACTGGCCCAGACCAAAGCCAGGAGCCAGAAGCCAGGAGCTTCCTCTGGATCTCCCATGTGGGTGCAGGAGTCCAAGCACTTGGACCATCTTTTGCTGTTTCCTCGCACATATTAGCAGGGAGCTGGATTGGAAGTGGAGCAGCCAGTGCCCACTCGAACCAGTGCTCACATGGTATGCCAGCATCACAGCCATGAGTTTAACACAATGTGCTGTGATGTCAGCCGCGTGAAGTCCTTCTTAAGACAAGACATTTCTTCCACTCCATTTCTTGTTGAGCAGCAACTTCTGTTGACTGCACAAAGTAAGTCTTACGACCCAGTCTTTCATTCCCAACCACCTATATGCTGCTCCAAGCTACCACGTCCTGTCACCCGGATGATAACAGCAACCTGGTAGCTAAGATCCCTGCTCATCCCAGTTCCTCCCAGAGCTGGAAGAGCAAACTTCCCAACATGCACTTAGAGCACCCTGCGCTTGCTTGTCTTCTTCCGGGGGGCGCAGATTTGCTTCTTCTGGATGAAATGCAGCATCTTCTGTGGTCCTCCATGGTCCCCTGAGCTGGCCCCTGAGATCAGTCCCATCCTTCTCACACCCTGATCTCTCACTTCTTGCAACCATGGTCTTTCTAGACCACGCAAGCTGCCAGGCATTCCTCAGGCACACCTGAATCCTTACGCCAGGTTCTCCCGCCAGCAGCTTGCTTGTCTGGCAGCGTCTCTCCCTGAATACCCACCTGGCAGGTCCCTCATTGATCCAGCCTCTGCTTCAACGTTACTTGAGAGACCACGCCTACACTGTTTTCTTTGCACTACCTCTCTCTCTCGCTCTCTCTCTCATTCTCTCTCTTTCATTCTTTCTCTCTCTCTCACTCTGTCACTGTCTCTCATTCTCACTCACACTCTCTCTTTTCCTTCTCTCTCCCTCTCTCTCTCATTCTCATTTTCTCTCTCCCTTTCCCTCCCACCCCCATTAGACCATAGTCGCCTTGCAGGAAGGGACTCTGTGTTCTTGCTTGTTTATCTATCTGCTGCACTCAAAGGGGTTCCTTGTGTGTAGGAGGCACCTAGTGTCTGTCTGTGAAGGAAGGGAAGGAAAAAAAAGGAGGAAGGCAGGGTGAGAGGCAGACGTCCCTTCACCCCTACTTGAGAGTAGGAAGTAGGGGTGAAGGGTCTTCCTGTCCAGAACATGCTACAGTCAGAGGGTGGGAGGCAGGGCTGCTGAGGCCATCTCCATGGCAACCGAGGCCTGAAGGGCCGTTGTTGATCGTGGGGTAAGGCTGGGAGGGTGCTGGGAGGAGGTGTCTGATGGCGCCTAGGCGGACACCATGGAAAGCAATGAGTCTGTGCCCAGGCTGGCATGCAGTGCAGACCCTGGGTCGCCTTCCTCAGCTTCTGCTCGTTGCTTTGGCCAATCCAGCAGATGGACTATCAGCAGGAGCTGGCAGCAGCAGAGCTGGGCTCTGTTGGCACAGGACAACCTCCCAGCCTTCTGCCACAGCCTGCCAGCCGGCTGGTGCCCAGACTCCCAAAACCAGGGAACCCCGCATGGGAGAATTCAAAAGAACACACCATGCAACACACCCCATGGCAGTGCTGAAGAAGTAGTGGTAGGAATGGTGAAATCCAGCAGCCCACTTGCCTCACCTGGGACCTGCAGTATCCCTTACTGCTCCTCCTTGTTTAGATGTGAACTACAGGCCAGGGAGACTAAGAAGCTTGCGCAAAGTGGCACAGCCAAGAGCATTGGAGCCGGGACTCCATAGCCCCTTCGCCTTCTGTTCCTCTGTGTCCAGCAGGTGACTTCTTGCTGGGCCCCACCTGTACTTCCTCTGTGGGCTACTCATCCTAGAACCTGCTTTCGCCATGCCACGTGCTCTGCTCTGCATGTCTTGTTCTCTGTGTGTGGTTGATTCTTTGGAATCATGTCTGACCCTACTTTTTCAGTAATGAATACACATCATTAATCCTTTTGCCAAATGTCCACCAAGCCCCTGCTCTGTGCCAGGTGGGCAACGATGAATCATAACAACTCTAATGCATAGTGAGGGGCATCTCCCCTGTGCCAGGTGCTGTTCTAAACACTTTGCCCACAGAGGCGCTTTCAGTTCCCACAGCAGCCTGCCAGGGTAGTATGTTTTTTGTTCCTCATTGTTAAGGTCAGGAGACTGAAGACATACCAGGTTTAGAGAGTGACAGGGATGGGAACGAAAACAAATCTATCAATGTCCACACCTTGTAATCCCTGGTCTGTCCCATGGTATAAGGTGAGAGAAACCAAGAGAAATGTCACTATGGGGTGTAGAGGAGAGAGTGACATGTATGATCTGGGTTTCCATATGAGTGGATCATGCAAGAAGCCAGGGATCTTGTGGGTTTCTGTACCTGACAGTTTCTAAGACCCTCAAAGGCAAGAGAAGAACCTCGCATGCCTTTATGGTTGTCCTGTCCTCAACAAATCATTGTTGAAAGAATCCACTGTCCCAGCTCCTGGCTTTTGGCAAGGAAGGAAGAGAAGTGAGTCTGTGGAGCCCCTGCCCAGCACTAGGCCTGTGCCCGGAGAATGAAGGGGGCCTGGCACAGCAGGCAGTGCCTGGCAGGGCAGAGGCGCCATGTGGCCTGCACCTGCTCCTTCTCTGCTCACCTCTGACTGCCAAGCCCCTCCCCTCCCCTCTCCTGTTCTACAGAATGGCCTCTCCAGCTGTGTACACCTCTTGAGGCGATGGCTCTGAGCCAGAGAAGAGGCACACCGTGGCATCATTTCCTCTTTCCCTCCCACTTCCTCTTCCTCTCCCAAGGCCCACCGTGGTATCCTCCTGGTATAGGACAGGGCTTGAAGTCCAAATCGTGTCTTCCCTCAGTTCCTGTCCCTGATTAGGCACACATTTGTCTCCCATGACACACTGAGTATCCGTTCTCCTGGGAGCAGACTTTCTCCTCCCTTCCAGGGCCACGTAAGTGATGGGACTTTCAGAGGAAGACACATTTTTCATTTTGTTTTCAGAATTAAATATTCTCTTATTAGAAAGATTTATTTATTTTGTTTGGAAGAGTTGCAGAAATAGAGGGAGAGACAGAGAGACATCTTCCATCCACTGATTCACTCCCCCAAATGGCCACAATGGCTAGAACTACACCAGTTTGAAGCTGGGAGCCAGGAATTTCTTCCAGGTCTCCACATGGGTGCAGGGGCCTAAGGCCTTGGGCTGTCCTCGACTGCTTTCCCAGACCACAAACTGGGAGCTGGATGGAAAGTGGAGCAGCTGGGACTAGAATCTGTGCCCACGTGGGATGTTGGCATCATAGGTGAAGGACTAGCCTATTATGCTACGTTGTCAGCCCCTATTATATCTTTTTCTGTTTCAGAAGCACTCTGTGTTCATGGTAAGATCATAGAAAGTCACATTGCCACTGTGTGACTGGGGCAAATCACATCAACTCTGAACCCTAATAACAAAAAACAAAAAAAAAAACCCGACTTCTAAGAGGTGTAAAAAGATGCATCTTAAGTGAACAAAAGTTTGCATATTCAAGTCTGTTCACTGTACCTGCATGTCCACCAACAGGGGATTTGGAGAAAAGAAAGTACCATGCATAATACAAGGTCTGCTAGAAAATGTGTCAGTCCATATTGAGTTAGAAATTTCTTCACTGAAGGATAGACACAGCAGTACAATGGATACAAGGCTGCTCTGCTTGCTTCTCCCAGCCACACTATAGAGTACTATTAATGGATTTGCAGTGGGCTTCCAGGGCTCCCTGCCCCAGCTCCGGTTGGGTTGGCCAGTGGGAGGCATCATTGACTTTAGCGGTGGGAGGAGATGGAGGGGAGGGGAGTTATACTTTTGGCTCATGCTCTGCTGGTTTGCTTGATTGACTGTGTCTCTACTGAACTCACAGTTCCTGATGGGCTCTGGGTGGCAGGGACTGCTCCCTCCCTGGTCCTGCAGTCCCCGAGGATGCTAATAGCCTCCCCCTCCGACTAGTCTTGGTTTTCTGCACTGTGCCTTGCTGGTTTTCCTAATTTCTTCCCACAGCTATATAAATAGTTCCTTCATTACCCAGTTGGGTGCTTCATCTACTTCTGCCAAGAACCCAAGGAACTCAATACTATACATAATTCCACAAAGATTAAATTATAACTATCTATTACATGCAATAAGGGAAGTATGAAAGGATATTCATGAAAACACTGCTGTTTGGGGCCTGCACAGTGGTGTAGCATGCTAAGCCTTTGCTGGTGGCATTGGCATGTCATATTGGCACTAGTTTGAATCCTGGCTGTCCTGATACCAATCTAGCTCTCTGCTTATAATTTTGGAAAGCAGCAAAGGATGGCCCAAGTCTTTGATCCCTGTATCTGCGTGGGAGACCCAGAAGAAGCTTCTGACTTCTGGCTCCAGATCAACTCAGCTCCAGCCAGTGTGGCCATTTGGGGAGTGAACCAGTAGATGCAAAATCTCCTTCTTTCTCTGTTTCTCCTTCTCTTTGTGAAATCTGCCTTTTCAATAAAAATAAATACTTTTTTTTTTTAAAAAATTGCTGTTTCAATGTGTTGAGATTTGGACGGAATCTTTTTCTTCTATTTTTCTGAAAATATCAAACTTTTCTACAACGAGCAGGCATTATATTTGATTCCAGAAAGACAAAACAAACAGGACAGCTGTTAAGGTCAGATGGGAGCAGGTTGGGAAGAGTGCTTTGTTCATAACCTGCCCTGCAAATTTAAACCCTAATGAGTGAATTCAAGGAGCCAAGGGTCCTTAGGATCCTTGCATTTAGACATGATTTCTTGAAGAACTCAAATATCAATAAAGAGGTCTAGTGTCCTTGGGTTTTTCATTTCCAAGTGTCTCAGCCAACCATCAAGTGCAGATTAACTGCTCTCTAGTGTCTGCGCTTCCTGCCCTGTCCTTCCCTAGGCTCCACCCGCACAAGGGCAGAGAGGTCTAGATGAGTCCCAAGGTAGTGAACTTGTGGTGAAACTGCCCCTTTGGTTTCATGGGGCAGCATGTCTGCCAGAATGAAAGTGAGGGTTTCCAAAGGAATGCCTTCTATTGCATGGAACCTGGCAATGAATTAATCATTGTTTGTCAGGGCAGCATGATCTGTGGTCCCAGTAATGGTGCTAAGACATAAATCATAGCTCTTTGTAGAGTGGGGTGTTTGAAAAGGGGGCCTGGGATAGCTGTAAAGCCCCGTTCTTCTAACACAGAACAAAAGAAAACTATCCATGTTTTCAAGTGGCTGCAAACGGATTCTAGGCTATTTATAATCTGCTGCCGAGCTAAGGTCTTTCTGCAGCTGGCCCTGGGAGATAATCAACACAGTTTTCTTCCGCAGCCAGGTCTGCAAAACAGACCCCTCCCTCCCAGAGCCCAGCCTGCCCCCTTTGCCTCCAGGGCCTCCCAAGCCTGGCCTCCCTTGCTTTGCTTCTTTAGCCTCCAAAAAAGCAAAGATTACATTTAAAAGCTGAGAGGCCAAAATATCTCAGCTTTGAGATGAGGGCCAGAATTGTGACCTGAAGGCTAATGACTGCCTCGCATAGGCCTGTGAATGGCTGCAGAGCTTGGTACAAAGGGCCTTTCAGAGCTATGGGGAAGGGGCACATACCATGGGCTCCGTTTCCTTCTCCCTGAAATGGCTCAAGATAGGAAAACACGGCCTGAGGAGGGCGAATTCCAAACTACTCCCATGGCTGGAAGGAGAGTAAGCATATAGGCAAAGCTTCAAGAATATGGACTCAAAAGCCCAGAGTCTTAGCCCTGCCTCTCCCAAGGCAGGCTGGTGACCAGGAGCAGACCTCAGCATCTCTCTTGACCTTGATAGACTCATTCAAGTTCTTCTTATAAAAATAATATTGTATAGAAGCAGAATATCTAAAAAAAAAAAAAAAACTGCTGTAAGCAGGATAACTAGCTGAAGTGGAGCAGAGGGAAGTGGAGACACTTCTAGTCCACTCGGTTGCCTCTTCTCAACCTGCCCTGATGGATGAAAGGAGTTTAGGAGCCTGCAGCTTCCACAGATTTTGAAACTTGCTGCCTTAAAGGTCTCTAGCTCTCTAAGCTTTGAACTTTATTCTTTCATCCACTTTTCTTCAACACATATTTGCTGAGCTCTTGAGTAAATACTTAAAAAAAAAAAAAACCAAACCACTTTTACTAATATAAAGAGAACAGATTATAGGCATCCCATAGGTTCAGTTCCAAGAAGACAACCACACTTCTGGTTAGATATTATGCCAGATTTGGTATCACAAAAAGCCATGCCTCTGCCTCATTGAGCTCACAGTCTAGTTGGAGGAAAGGTTATTAATTAAATGAATAATCTGTAAGTGTGTGTGTGCGTTGCTGGGTTGAATATCGTCCTTTTTCCAAATTCACATCTTTCTGAGAACTTCATAGCATATTTGGAAATAGGGTCTTTGTAAGTATAATTAGTTAAGATGAGGCCATACAGGTGTATGTTGGGCCACGAATCTAGTATGACTGATAACTTTGAAAGAAAGGGGGAAGAGATACAGAGACACACACAAGATCACAGGTGATGACGTCCGAGGCAGAGGCACCTGCAACGCCAAGAGCACTACGGACCGTGGGAAGTGCACCAGCAACCTGGAAGAGGCGCATGAGGATCTTCCCCAGAGCCTGTGCAAGAGCCTGCGTGCAGGCTGTTGGCCATCAGGATGACGAGAAAATCAGTCTCTGCTACTTCAGTCTCTCCATGAGCTGTGTTTGTTGTGGCAGCACCAAGAAATGAATAATAGACGACTCTCATTATTCACATTTGTTACATTCTTTAGAATCCCTGCAAGCACTGAATTAGTGAATACAGGACTAAAATCAGGATGAGCTTCCTCCTGGACTCTGGTTTCATAAATCAATCAATGCATCAACTCCTTAGGTTTTTGTGTTGAAAGACAACTGCTTTCATGGACTTCAAAGCATTCATGGAAAATTACGCATGGATTAATAATTTTGCATAAAATAAAGTTCTCTCTTTTGAAAAAAAGTTATTTATTTATTTGCAAGGCAGGGTTACAAGAGAGAGGGAGGGAGAGACAAGGATCTTTCATCCGATGGTTCACAATAGCCATGGTGGGGCCATGCCAAGCCAGGAGCCTGGAACTCAGTCTGGATCTCTCAATGGGTGTCAGGGGTGCAAGCACTTGGCTGTTTTCAACTACTTTGACAGGTGCATTAGCAGGGAAGTGGAGTAGCTAGGACTAGAACCAACATTCATCTGGGATGCTGGCATGCTAGGCAAATGGCTTAACCCATTGTACCACAACACTAGCCGCAAATAAACTTCTGTTTTAACTCCATTTTTCCTTATGTTCTTTGAAGTAACTCTGTATATTGTTATTTCATGAGCATTGGATGTATGGCCAATAGCATTACCAGTCACACTAGGTCGGCTCTTACCCAACACACACATTTCCTTTGTCAGGTATATTGTAATTTTTTGGGACCACTTGACAGTCAATGAAAAACATGGCTCTCAACCGATAGTTTATAAGACAGTTGAGAATCTGAGAGCAAAAAGATGTTACAATGTCACTCTGTTGTACATTGGGTGACTCAACTGTTTTGCTGCTCTGTGCAATTTGCAAATAACCTTGACGGTGATTTTTGTATTGATTTTGGAGTAGCAAGGTAAATTTTAGGGAGCAAATTCATAAATGCAAAATGTGGAAATGATGATGCAACATCTCCTGCAAGGAGCTACCTGAAGCCTCAGAGACTCTCAGAACTCACCAGGAAGCTGGGGAGCCTCTGTGGTGGCCATGCATTGACACTAGGCACATGCATTAAAACTGTAGCAAATGCCATGAAGGAAGGAGACAGAGAATGCAATCAGGGTGGCCAGCAAAGTGGCAGCATTTCAGGTCAAGGGCTGCATGATGGCAAGGAAGCAGGGGTGCAGAGGGAGAGGCTGTCGGCGAAGGGGTGGCTTTAGCAAGTCTAGGTAACGGGAAGGGGTTTGGTGCTTTTGTGTGAAAAAGTGGGACCAGAAAACATCAGAGTGGTGACTGGTGTGGGGTGAGGATGAGCACTCAGGGCGGGCTGAGAGTCTGACTTCAGGCTCCATCTGCAGTGCAGTGGGAAGCTCCTGGGGCATTTGAACAGAAGAGGGAAATGGCCAAGGTGCAGTGAAAGTTTTCTCCACAGCTCCAGGTATTCATTGAACAAGTTCTGGCTCCCCTAGCTGGCTAATCTGAGAAATACATACGTGATGATCTCAAATCCTCCTCTGGATTGAAATAGGGGTATAGATAAATGCTAAGACAGGGGTGTCAAGTTAGACTAACACCCTAGTTGTTTGTGTGTAACGGTATTTTATTTTTAAACCAAATCTCCTAGGATTGCTCACATCTCCCACGAAGGGAGTCAGTGTTGCATGTTACTACTTTGGCTTCCAGAGCAGGAAAGGGGAGGAAGATATTTTTAGAAGGAGACCTCTCACTGCCCCCTAAACCGCACTTGTAGGCACTGCCCAGCCCCAGGGGACCACTGGGCTCCCTCTCTCAGCTTTCATCATGGAAAGGCGTGGGTGCCTCCTTCCACCCTCCCTATTGCCAGGAATGCCTGACCAGAAATTGCTCTGGGGTGTGCCCCAGAGCTGCCTGCCTTTCACTTGACCCCTGGGCTACTGCTTGGGCCTTGTGTAATCCTCTAGAAGCAGGAAGAAGACTGAGCCCAGTGTGAGGCCACTTGAGTTTGACTTCATGACTATACCCTGGGCTTTCAAACACCCCACACCTTCCCTGCTTCATGTCAGCCAGTGCATCTGACATCAGTCACTCCGCCTTGCTGACTGCCCCACCATCTCCTGCAAGGAGCTACCTGAAGCCTCAGAGACTCTCAGAACTCACCAGGAAGCTGGGGAGCCTCTGTGGTGGCCATTTTCTTTCCTCCAGTAAGGAGAACGTCACCTGCTGACCACAGACAGTCTGGGCAAGCCTGTTCCTTTATTGGTGACTAAGGAAGCCCTGTAGGCTGCCTCATCACTTTTTCTTCCTCCTCTCTGCGTCTTATCAACACCCCTTCTGAAAGGCATGCTGTGGAGTTAGTGTGAGTCAAAGGGAAGAATGACAAATAAGTGATATTTCTACTCTGGAGTTGACAGGGCAAGTTCAGTGCAAACATTAGGTGCATTGGCCGTAGGGAAAGCATCCTGGAGGAATGTACTTGACCTTCTAGTCTGATAATCACCTACCTGCTCCAGAGAGCCTGCCCTTTTTCCTCCTTCGACCTCAACACTTAGCCCTGGGGTCAGTGGAGGGCTGTAGAGTCCCTCCTGGCATGGGCTGTGGGTTGTGGATCTGGTCTGGCATGTTCACAGCCTTCCCTCACCCCACACACCTTGGGCAAATTATTTTACCTTCCAAGACCTCCCTTGGTGCAATGTGTGTACATAGGCAGCATGGGAGGCCTGCTGCCAAGTGGCCATCTCTACCTCCAGGAGCAGGTAGGTATTTGGTGCTTTTTTTCCTGTTTTTTTTTTTTTTTGAGGACTCTGGAGTTAGATCCTGAGAGTCACTGAGTCCACAGGAGCTCAAAGCTGGTCCTAAGAACAAGTGAAAACAACGAGCTGAGCTAGCTGGTGTCCTAAGCTCGTCTCTCTGCAGGAGGATCCTGGGAGTTCCCCTGACTCTCCCTGAATCATCACTCCTTCACTTCCTTACCCTCCCTTCCCCAGAGAGCGATTTCTGCTGATCTATGGCACTTCATTTGCACCTTGGGGGGTTTGGGGTGGGGTGGGTGGTGGTGATGGACAATTAGACCCTAACTGGGTGAGTTGCAGCTAGCAGCTAGGCAGGGACCCCGCTCTAAAACCAGACCAAAATTCTTGGCTACAATTGCCTGGAGGGTGCTTTAGTTCCCCAGACTTCACTGACAGCGGCCAAACTGGGGCAACACTCTGGGTGTGTGCTGGCACCGTGCTGGGTGCTGGATGGAGACATGAGCATGAGCTCTTGCTGGAAGTTTCCAAGGCAGGAGAGGGGGCCGAGGGAGAGGGGCTGGATACGTGAAGGTGACAGCACTGGAATGGGATAAACATGAAGCACAAAGATAAAACGGAAGCAAAGTTCATCTGCCAGAGGCAGCTGGGACACCTGGTCAGCAGTCTCTCTGCCCAGGACATCTCATTTGTTTCTCACAACCATGTGGTAAGGTAGACGTGACAGTAGGGACCTTTGTCCCTTGCTAGATGGGGAGATCCTGGTATTCCTGGATCCAGGGGCAGACACTCAGGTGATAAAGGCAAGCATCATCTCCTCGGGGCTGGGCCTGGGCCAGGCACTTTGAGAGCATAATTGCTGTTAATACTCAACTCCTCCAAACTGGCATTATTTTTATTTTCTTAAAACAATTTGTGAAAATTTTGTTTTTGTTTTTATGTGAAAGGCAGAGGGAGAGAATTGCCTGTCTGCTGGTTTACTCCCCAGATCCAGGAAGACCACCCAGAGCCCCGGCATGGGTGGCAGCATTCCCAGTAACTGAGTCCCAGCCTGCTGCTTCTGGGGGTCATTGTGAGTGAGAAGCTGGAGTGAGCTGCCAGGGCTGGGGATTGAATTTAGGTTCCTCCAGTATGGAACGTGGGCCTGTGAGCTCCTTGGCTGGCTGGCTGTTCCTTGTTCTCTTTTTGATTTGGGTAAAATATGTGTAACACAGATTTTGCCACTGTAAAGGATTTGCAGTGTCTGTGATGTTGATTACAGTCACATCGGGGCTCCAGCACCACTGGTCGCAGAGCACTTCTCGTTGGTCCACGCTAAACTCTGCACTCGCTGAGCCCTCACTCCTCCACTGCTCGGTGCCTGTGAGGCTAACTGATCTGGCGACCTACGACCTACGGGAGAGAAGTCAGGCAGCACCATGTCTTTTTGTGACTGCTTGCTGTCATGTCATGTAGGACCTCCTCATTTCATCTATGATGGAGCTTGAACCTAAATTTTCTTCCTTTTGAAGGCTGACTAATATTGCATGGTATAGATATTCCACATTTTATTGATCCATTTGCAACTTGCGTTGCCTCCACCTTGTGTGAGTGTGTGATTCTTCCCGAGATAAAGGATATTTCCTCTTTTTTTTTCTTTAAAAAAAGACTTATTTATTTTACTTGGAATGTCAAAGTGACAGAAAGAGAGGGAGAGACAGAGAGAAAGAGTTCTTCCATGCTCTGGTTCACTCCCCAATTAACTGTAACAGCCAGAGTTGAGCAGGTCTGAAGCCAGGAGCCAAGAACTCCCGTCAAGTCTCCCACACAGGTGCATGGTCGCAAGGACTTGAGACATTCTACACTACTTCCCCAGGCTGTAAGCAGGGAGCTGGATCAGGAGCTGTTGGAGCAGCCAAGACATGAACCAACACTCATATGGGATGCTGGTGCAGCAGGCAGGGGCTTAGCATGGTGTACCACTGCACCAGCCCCAGGTATTATTTCTCATCTTATGGAAAGGAAAATGGAGTAATTTCTCCTAGCTCATCAAGTACTAAGTCAGAGATCACATTTGTCTAACTCCAAAGAAAGTTTGTGACCATTGAACCATTCCACCTCTACAAATCATGGGTTTTATTATTTAAAAAAAATAATCTGAGTTCGAGTCCTGGCTCAGCAACTAACTGATTGACATCATACAAGTCACCTAACTCTCTGAGCTGTGGGCTATTTTAAGGATCAAACCAATTATAATTATAGTGCCTGAGACCTAACAGCTGCTGAGAAAATGCTAGGTTTTTCTTATTATGATAAATGGTAGCAAGTATGGAGAAGAATCCAGATCCTTGCTGCCTTAACTTGCCAGGCATCCTGACCAGATGCTGCTGCTTGCCAATTGGACTTGAACAATATTTACACCACCCTTCTTGTCCATCTGGAACCAGCCAACCTGCCTCCTGGACCCACTGTCTAAAGTATTGTTAGCAGTCCAGGGCAGAGGATGTCACAGTTCTTATGTGACAGCACAGCATACTTTGGGAGTTGGTCACAAAAAAGACCCCTGTCCGCATGTCAACTGACCATCTGAACTCTCTTCTAGGCCTTAAGTTTCTTCAGCTGCAGACCAAGGATTTAGCAAGTGATTGCCAAGGAGTGTGTGTTCTAGAAGCTTCTAAGCTGTGACCTCTGGGTGGTGTTGGGAAGGGCTTCAGTTCTGCAGTTAGACTGCCTGGGTTTGAGCCCTGAGCTGCTGTGTGCTCACCATGTGACCTTGGGCCCAAGGGCTCCTGTCTCTCCAGCCTTTAATTTTTCCCATTACTAAAAATAGAGGGCCCTGGCAGAGCTCGTCCCATGAGGCTGCTGGGAGGATTAAGTGAGATAATGTGTCTGGCATAATTAAGTGTTCCACAAATGCCACAGTAAGGTTTCTTACATTTTTTTGAGTGGTGGGGGGGTTGGTTTCTTGGATCCTTGGCTTGTAGGAGGAGGAGAGAGGGTACAAAGGGGAGACATGTGATTCCCTGTGAATGAACCTGGGGTTTCCCTCTTCTCTTGATGCTAGGAAGACCAGTAACCACCTCAAAATGGAGGGGCGGGCATGCAGCCAGTAAAGGCAGGCAATGCACCCAGTATAATGCCTGGCACATGGCTAGAAGCCCAGCCAATGGGTGTTGGTGGCAGAACTTTTCCTATTTTAAACTTTTAGAACTAACTTTCTTCTTAGGCATTATTGGTGAGAGTATAAGTGACACAATTTTTTTTCCTAATAACTTTAAACAAAACAAATCACTTGAAATTTAGAAAGAGAAAGAGTGAGGGAGATCTTCCATCCACCGACGCATACCCCAAATGCCTACAACAACTAGGGCTGGCCAAGTGAAAGCCAGGAATGAGAATCTCAACTGAGGTCTGCTACGTGGGTGGCAGGCACTCAGGTAGTTGAGCCATCACCACCGGCCGCATCCCAGGCTGTACCTTGTCAAGAAGCTAGAAGAAGCCAAGCCAGGACTCAAACTCAGGTACTAAAGTATGGGATGTGGACATCCTAAACTCTGTGCCATATGCCTGTCCTGTTGAGATATTAATATGACAAGCAATTTGAACAAATCCCACAAAACTCTGATCCTATCTGTCCTTGGGCCCAGCACGTCACTTCAGTTATAGGCACAGTTCTTTCAAGTCCTCTAGTTCCACATCCATGCATTCAACCAACTGCACATCCAAAATCCTTGAAAAAATCAATTGTGTTTCTACTGAACACAGACCTTTTTTTTTTTCTTGTTATGATTCCCTAATCATAACATTCACATAGCATTCAGTGTCATAAGTCATCTAGTAATGAATTGCAGAACATAGAAGTTTGTATGTAGTTTACATGGATACATGAGCATCAAGGATTTTGACATCTGTTAGGGTCCTGGAGTTCACACCTCACAGGTGCTGGGGGATGACTATAGACCATTGGGAAGCAAGTGTGTTCAAGACTACACATTGCCGCATTGGCTATAAGTGCCACCAGTTTAGCACTGACTAAATAAACTATATAGAGACTTGCTAGTCCTGGGCCTGGCAGATTTACTTGTCTCAGACCCAAGGACTATGCTGCAAATGTGCCCCACCAGATCATCAGCCAGGCCAGGGAGCATGCCAGCCGGAACCACCTCCTCATATGAATGAAGCAGCACTGGATGGCTTGTGTCTTGTGTTGCTCAAGCCAGGCGTCAGCTGAGACAGAAAGAATAGCCTGGAACCCTGGAACAAACTGGGTCCCAGCGATCCATACAGGTTCTGCTCAGTGAATGGGAGTTAAAGCAAATTGAAGATGGAGGGTACAGATTTGCAAATGAAATGATCCACTATGGTGCGGCTTAGAGCGAATGTCTTCCAGAAGCTGTCTGCACAAGTTTGCACTTAGCCAGGGAATGTTTCTCTATACAAGGCAAGCAGCCATGTTGCTTTATTGGAGTCTATCATGCTGATTAGAAAATAAGTGAATATAAAAAAGAAATCAATAAAGAAAGTCCCTCATGTTCTGATGTGAGGATGAACCTCAAGATTCATTGTCCACTGAGAAAATTTGGGAGCAGACCCTGGATTATCACCAGGCACATGTACTCCCTGTATACATAGGTGTGTGGGGGGTTGGAACATGTAAATATGCTTGTAAAAGCTCACTTCAAAACATTCATGACAAATGAAATTTTAAGATGAAGTTGGAGCTAGTCAAGGGAGAACTTTTTTCCTTTCTTTTATCAGAATCATGCTATGTAACCTTGAGAAGGTGTTACCTAGTTGACCTTCCTTCCTTTCCTAGGAAGGTAACAAAGGCAGGCAGGAAGGAAAGCGAGGAAGCTGGGAGGTGGGGAGGGAAGGATTGTCTCCAGCTGTCTTCCCAGGAAGAGCACATGCCTGCTGTTGGGCGGGGGAGGCAAGAGCTTTGGCAAACTTCACTGCGCAGTGGGATCCAGTGACCCTGAGCACTGACTGTGACCTAGCAGAGGCCGGGTGGCGCCTATCTTGGCCGAGCCTGTGACAGTGCATGTGGGCTCTGTGCTTGGTTCTCGGGGATTCCCCCTCCTTGGAAACCTTCTCCCCACTCAGCTCCACAAGCAGGGTGGCCTGTTGCCACCTGCTCTCTTCTGTGAAAAGGGAGGAAACGGAAGGAAGAGCCTGTGGCACTGTCCTCTCCATCATCTGATTTCTAATTGATGTGGCAAAGGTGGCCGTTTCTGTCCTCCAGGCTAGCACCCCTCTTCCTTCCTGAACAAATAATTTAGGGAGCTGTCATCTTCAACCCAGGACTTTGAATACTTTCCTGTCATTACAGATATGAGTTTAGAGGTTATGGAATTGTATTTCTACATGTAGATTCTGGTTGTTCACCAAACTTTTAGCTCTAAAGAAATTATTTTACCTATTATACATATTACATATATATTGTGCATGTTAATCATATTATTAATATACACTGTATATGTACTACATTTGGCATGTTTACATATACTAGTTATGTATTTTATTATTATTATCATATTACTTACATAGAGATTATATGGACAACAGTAAGCATCATAGCACTCTACTTATATTATCTCATTTAAGCCTCAAATATCCCTCTAAGGATATTCACCATTAGGTGAACGCCTAGTATGTCCAACAGGCTGCTCACACTTCAGTTCCCAAGTCAAGCTGCTCTTTCCCCACCTGTCCCTTTTGAGTGGCTAGCAGACCATTCAGGGAAATCCCACACAATGGGATCAGCGGCATGGTGTGCAAGTCTGGAACATGAGTCCACATGGGTATGGTTGGCAGAACTGTGAATCGCCATCTTCAAGGGATGCCGGGGTCTTCCAAGCCAGTCTGGCATGGAATAGGTGGGCAGCTAGTTTAGGATCACTGACCTGGAAGTCAACAGCCACCCTCTCTCCATGTGTAATTCTCTTCTATTTGTCAATCAAAATGTTCCCTTTTGTGGGATTCATCTGCTCCATCTGGGACCTGGGTGGAAAGGCGCCAAGAAAGAATGTATGTGTATGTTAAGCTCCACATGGACTGTTGTGGCACTATACAACCGTCAGATAGTTTTGTGCCTGAAAGGGCACCACCCAGCCCAGCACCTGCCCTTCTAAGAGTCCAATAATTGGGAAGAGTTCTCTCCTTGCCACTGTAGGAGGTACTGGGCTGCATTCTCTGCTTCCCCTTGCCTATTGCCCACTCACAGCAGGTACTTCTCTCCGTGTGGCAGCCCATGCTTCTGTGTGTTCACCTTCTCACCTTTTAAATGAAATTTTTCACTTTGTGCACCTTATGCATACCTGTACTTAGAATCCTGGTCTGGGTATAAGACAAGAGCTTTGTAGGGGGCAGGAGGCAGGGCAGGAATCAATAGTCCACTCCCCACTTTGAAACTGTAGGAGAGGAATTTGCCTTGATGCCTGTTGGGTAGCTGGGGCTTACTCCCTGTGACTCAGGTCTCACCAGACAAGTTAGCCCGAGACCTTGCCTTCTATGCTGCGCTGGGCCTTGATTTATGGACTTGGTGCACGTCCCTGGGGATGGCCTGTCTGGTTCTCTCACCACAGACGCAGCAGGGTTGATGGCTCACATATCTGGCTCAGTACCACCCACAAGTCCCAACAAGGCCCCGCAACCACCTCTGACTTCACAAACCACTGTCCCACGCCCTGGGAGGTGGACCGTGTCTGGGCTTGCTTAAGTTTGGGAACAGCGAAGTTAGGCCTGGGCCTGCTCACCCTAGACCTTGCTCAGGAATGGGAGTTTTGGCTGGAAGCAAGAACCCTGGAACTTGCAAAGGGGAAGCTGTGGGGTGCATTCAGGTGGTGGGTGAGGGATGGGGTGGACAGTCACCTCTGCTCGCTGGGGGAAGGAGCAGCAGCTTCTAGAAGGGTAGGGTCGTGTGCACAGGCTCAGTGGCAGACTGTGTCGGGGTCCCTAAAACAGACCATGGGACCAGAAGTGTAGTGCAGTGATTGAATGTATGTTTCCAGCAAAGAAGAGGGCTGGATTGAGAGAAATGGGACGGGGAGACAGGGGAAGAGCCAAACAAGGGATCAGGCTGACTTGAACCACAAACGTTTTCTCTTGAGCTGGGATGGAATAATTTCCACAAATTGCAGCCTCTTGATGACCCCACCAGGGCCCTATGGTATGGGTAATGCCCTCCGAGTCTGCCCCCCTCTCATGCTTTCTTGGGCTTTGGCT
Source organism: Ochotona princeps (assembly GCF_030435755.1). Lineage (NCBI taxonomy): Eukaryota > Metazoa > Chordata > Mammalia > Lagomorpha > Ochotonidae > Ochotona > Ochotona princeps. The sequence goes on along the minus strand of NC_080840.1, from coordinate 13,404,143 downwards.
GAGGGCTGCTTCAGGAATTCAACTCACAACCCCTCCAGGTCTTTGTGGGCTCAGCAGCTCTAACTGCCCCAGGGCAGGCGTAGGAAGGAAGAGAGCCGTGGGCACTGGCTATTAGCATTCTGAGAGGATGCAAATGGGGGAACAGGTGTTCAGAACCAGTAAAAGTGAGCCCAGTGCACAGGTGGCAGCCTGTGGCTGAGCTAGCTTCTACCTCTGTGACCTAGGGCAGATGATTTACTTTTACTGAACTAATTTTCTCCATATCTACCCATTGGATGCAGGTGCAGCTGAGCTTGGAGACCTCTGCCCTAGTTCTTTGGTGCCTCCCTGCTGGGAGTTTCCTCTTCGGCTTTCTGTGAGGCTCACTCCTCCTCAGCCTCAAGGCAGTTCTTAAAGCTGCGCATTCCTTCTCAGCTCCCACCCACTGCCTTCCTCCCCTTGGGCTTGCTCCCCTGAAGCATCCCAAGGCAGGACCCTGGGCATCCAGGCTGAAGCCAGTGATTCAGGTTCAGACATGTGACCTTGGCTAAGTGCTTCATCTCTTTGTGCTTCCATTTTTTTTTTTTTTTTTTTTTTTTTTTTTTTTGCCTGCCTCATTGGGTAATAGTCCTTCTGTTTCTTAGAGCTGCCATGACGGGGTAATGAGTGTTGAGGGGATGGGTGCTCAGGGAGTATAGCACATCCTCAGGGCTCAGGTGCCCCTTACTGTCTACCCTTCGCTTTCATTCTTAGGTTTGTAAATTGCTGCTCAGTTCCTGCTGTTTTCAGCCGCTGGCATTGGTTGAAATCCCAGCCTGTCCTTCGATCAGTGGGTTCCTGGAGCTCTAAGGTCACTTACTCCAGGTCACTGGAGCACCAGATGGTCAGTGTGAGAACATTCCCAGGCATGAGCAATTCCAGTTTCCCACACAGCTCAATTCTGACATGATCTGTGGCTCTTTTTTTTTTTTTTTTTTCAAATGAGTAGAGGAACAGACATGTACAGTGTGTGGATGCTGCACAGGATGCATGTGGGCTTAAGACACTGCTTGGTGTGTTGTATGCCACACGGCAGTGTCTGGGTTTCAGTTCTGGCTCTGTTTTGGATTTTTGCTTCCTGCTAAAGCCCACCTTGGGGAGCAGCAGGTGAAGATGGCTCAAATGGGTTGGCCCCTGTCACCCATGTGGGAGACCAGCTTGAGTTCTGGGTGTCTAGCCTCAGTTACCAGTGTTTGGGGACTGAACCAAAGATGGGAAAACTCGCTTGCTGACTCCCTGTCTCTCTGCATTTCAACCCAACATAAGCAAGAATTGATAACATAATAAAGAAGGCAGAGTTCAACAGAGAGTAAGCAGCTTGCCTGAGGTCACCCAGCTTCCGAGCAAGGCACCTGATGAACACCTGTGATCCTCTCTGAGTTTAGTGCTCCTGCAACAGAGACCTGGGCTGTGGCAATGGCAGAGTGTGCCAAGTCCTCATTCATCTTCTTTGTGTCTACCATTTCATCTCAATAGAGAACTCACTGACAGGTTTTTACCCCATGTCATTTGCTTGTTGGTCTCTCTTGGGTCACAGGGTTTCTGCCTGACTTTTTTTTTTTCTCTTTCCCCAGACCCTGTCCCCAGGCCTGGCATAGTATCTTTGTAGATGTTCAAGATGCATCTGTGAAATGGCTGAATGAGTAAGCAAGTGAGTTGCCCTTGGCATGTGCCCAGGGGTGGGTGTTGTGGTGGGAGTGTGTCTTGTCATTTTCCAAGATAACACCAGATTGTTTTTCTCAGTGGTTTCAGCTCTTCTGACTCCCACCAGCAGTATGCCAGGAAGCTGCAGATTCCCATCCTCCAGCACTTGGCTTGGTTAGCATGTTACAGGAGAGTAGGCATTTAAGTGAGATCCACACTCTCTGGCCCAGATGAATGGGTGTGAGGGGCTACCCGGGCTTCCCAAGTTACAGAGGCTGTCACCTTACCAAACCTGATCACATCTCCACTCAGCGGCTTCTCTTCCTTCTTGGACTGACCCCACCTGTCTCCTCAGCATGATCCTCCCTCCCTCCCTTCATTCCTCCCTCCATTCCTTTCCTCCTTCCTTCCTTCACAGCAGTGATCACAGTGTCTGATGTTTTATTGAGAATTTCATCCGATCCTCCTACAGATGAGGAAATGGTGGCTGAGAGAAGTGGAGCTTCTTCTCAAAGACATGGAGTTGCCAGCCTATCCTCCTCATTGTCACTTATGCTGCTGTCCCCCGTCCTCTATCACCTACAGTTCCCCCTGTTACCATCCCTGGTCTGCAAGTCCTCCACTATTTGCCCTCTTGGCAACTGTTGCTTTGTCTTGCCTTAGGTTGCATATAATCAGTGTGTTGGCTTCACTTAGGAAATTTGTTCTGACCCTCTTCTCTCCAGCCCTCCCAGGTTGCATTAACCACCTTTCTCCTGTTGTTGCCGCAATCGCAGCACTCCTGACACTCCCCTGTCCTCCATAGCACTTGCCCCATTCCGAGAGAATGGGAGTCCCACCCCTGCCTAACAGGGACTTGAAGGCGATGTGATTGGTATAGATGTCTGCTCAGTGCACTTCTTCGGAGGCAGTGGAAGACAGATGAAGAAGTGTTAGCAAGAGCCAGGTAAAAGATTTAGTGAGCCACACCTGCTGTCTTCAGCATACCAAGTCATCATGAGGCAGAGGGAAAGACTTGTGCTGCTGTGGTTTAAGAACGTAGAACCAGGACCACTGAGCTGTGATAAGAGGTTTTCACAGGTGCATTGTCTGTAGGGTGTTTAAAGACGATTGATAAACACACACCACAAAACTGATGGTTTTGTTTTTTGGTTTTTATTAGCACTTTGGTGCCTTATTGTCAGTACTTGGGTCTTCTTCATGACCTCTGGATTACGAAATTTTGCCTCCCTGGGTCCATACGTCTTGATTCCCAGTCCGCCATATGTTTGACCATCAGTGATCACAGACTCCAATCTTACTTCCAGACCTTCAATGTGGTTTAATTTCTGACAGCCACAAGGGCAACAGTATCAAGCAAATTGACCTTGAACTATTTCCTCTGAACAGCACTTATTCTTGCTTATTTCCTCTAAACAGCACTTCAGCCCTTTAAGATGTAGTTACTATTCAGCCCATTATACAGGTGAGGAAACTGGGACTCAGAGAGGTCCAGTAACTGATGCAAGTTCACATATGTTGCAAATAGAATCATTCTCAGCTCAGCCCAACTTCAACACCTGGGCTTTTTACCTTGAGGGCAAAACCATCATATTCATCCTTACATCTAAAGGATCTAGTGCAGATACTGGACTGAATAGATGCACCGAGGGGCAAGGAAGTCCTGCATGTGCAGGCAAGAGATGGGGACTGGACTGTTTGGGCCCAAGGTAGGATATGTGAGGCTTCAAAAAGGTGAAGCTTCAGCAGCAAGTCCTTGTGGTAACACGCACAGCCTGAGTGGGAATACCCTTTGAAAGGGTGCTGGCGGATAGGGGGAATCCCAGTACCTATAAAACTGTGTCACATAATGCAATGTAATTAATAATAATAATAATAAAAAGAAGAAATAAAAAGAAAGGGTGCTGGCTTCCCGTGGTGGTGAGCTCTTGATCGTTCCAAGTATTAAAGCACAGGGGTAATGCCCCCTTTTGCCAGCCCTGAAAGTGTGGTATTGTCTAAGTTATCTTTCAGATAATTTTCCAGTCTGGGACTGAGCTGACACAGTTTCTTGTAAACAATGTCCCAAATGTACCAGTTCCCTAAGTGGAAGCAAAGCAGAGAGCGGAGGATGGATGAGCTGGCAGCCACTGAAGGAAACTGGCCAGCATGACAGATATCAGGGAGGATGGAGCCACCCCCTGGAGAGCAGTGACTTTGCAGACAGAGGTGACACATGAGTGCCCAGTGTGGAGCTCGGCGTGTAGCATTTCCTCATGTGTGTCAGATGAGAGTGTCGGCATCCTCAAGAAGCTCCATTTCCTTTCAGCTAAGAGTGTAGCCTCCTATGTCTTTAAGAATTCTAGGGCCCGGCGGCATGGCCTAGCAGCTAAAGTCCTCGCCTTGAAAGCCCCGGGATCCCATATGGGCGCCGGTTCTAATCCCAGCAGCTCCACTTCCCATCCAGCTCCCTGCTTGTGGCCTGGGAAAGCAGTTGAGGACGGCCCAATGCATTGGGACACTGCACCCGCGTGGGAGACCCGGAAGAGGTTCCAGGTTCCCGGCTTCGGATCGGCGCACATCGGCCCGTTGCAGCTCACTTGGGGAGTGAATCATCGGATGGAAAATCTTCCTCTCTGTCTCTCCTCCTCTGTGTATATCTGGCTGTAATAAAATGAATAAATCTTTTTTTTTAAAAAAAGAATTCTACCACTTTTTGATTGTGCAACTATGGCAAGGTATGTAATCTTGCTCAGGTCCTCCCTTGGGAGCAAGTGTCTGTTTTAGTTCCTGGGATTTGGGGATTGCCGTGGTGTCCCTTCCAAGTAATTCCCTGCTCAGTCTTCTCTTAGTGGCTTCCCCTCCCGCCTCATGCCAAACAATCTAATCCCCTTCCTCTGTCTACTCTCTTTTCTGTTGGTTCTCTTCTCCTTTGAATGTGTGGTCGCTGTGGCAGAGGACAGAGTGGAGAATTGCATCTTCGGCTCTTTAATATTACACAAGGAGGCAGTACATCACTCCCTGGACAGAGCAAGTCACAGGTCCATATGGGCTACAGGATCTTGTGTGCTTCTGAATAAGAAGAACATAGATATCTCTTCCAGAACTATCTCACACACCTCAGAGTCCTCATCTCTCCCCTGCCCAGAAGACTTGTAAATGTGCTTTTCTCCTACACTCGTTATCTTATCCCTGACCAGGCTTTCTTCTTTGATTTGACTGCTAAATTTTTTTGCCTCTCTCTAGCATTGTCACAGGGCATTATGAAATGAAGATTATGTATTAATTTTATGGCTTAAATTTAGCTTAGCATTACCATCTTCATGGTTTCATCTAGCTTCTCTGTTCTAAAAATTCTGTTGTGTAGGGATTGGCGTGCTGGTATAGCATGCTAATCCCCCTACTGTGGTACTGCTGGCATCCCAAATGGGCTCTAATTTATGTCCCACTTCTGATCCACCAACCTGTTCATGGCCGGGGAGAGCAATGGAGGATGGCCCAAGGGTTCTACACCCATGTGGGAAACCTGGAGGAGGCTCCTGGCTCCCAGCTTCAGACAAACCTAGTTCTGGCCTTTGCGGCCATTTGAAGAGTGAACCAGCAGATCAAAGATCTCTCTCTCTCTGTCTCTTCCTCACTCTGTGTAATTCCAACTTTTAAATAAAATAATTAGTCCTTTAAAAAGGATTCTTTTGTGCATATTTGTGCATGCCGCTCAGCTCTTCCTGGTGAGTTAGAGTATATGTGCGTGCATATCCCACACAGCCTTGCACTTCGGGCGTTTCATGCCTCAGAAGAACCACAAATGGTGCTTTACCAGTGCTCCCAGGGCATTTTGCTCCACCGGATGGTCCTGCAGTTACTCTCCAAGCACTGTGTTTCAAACAAAATTTATTGTTATTATCTTCCCCCAAATGATCTCCTTTAATTCCTGTTCCCACTAATAGCTTAACCATGTGGGAAGATGGCAAAGAAAGTGCGACTAGTCCTTCACCCCTGCCTGTAACCACATTGTACTGGTTTATCTTTTACAGCATTCTTAGCATCCATCACCCCATGCTCTCCAAATAGCCATGTGTTTTTCCCATTAAGGAGACTTGACTCATGCTTTCCTCTGATTGAAATGCCCCCATCAACTCTTTACCTGCCAACATCCTTCCCGTTCTTTCAAACCAGTCTCTACTGTCTTGGGGGTGAGGGAGGGTAATTCCTGGTCTCAGCAGCCAATGAAATGGGAGAACCCCTTCCTTCCAATCTCACTTAGTACATTTGACTTAACTGGCTTTATACTGTAGAATTCTCATGCATTTACGTCTCACTGGTACTTCCCAACATTCATGTACAAGGACTGTGTCTTACATTACTTAAATTAAAATAAATATTTGAAGCCATATAGACAGAGAAACATTGAGAACTAGAACTACTATCTGCTTGTTCATTCCCCCCAGGTGCCTCCAGTGACTGTGGCTGGGCCAGGTAGAAGCTGTCGCCTGGGTGGCAGGGACCCAAGGACGTGCATCAGCATGTTATCATTTTGTCTTCCAGGGTGTGCATTGCTTGGAAGCAGGAATCAAAAGCAGAGCCAGCACTTGAGCCCAGGCACCCTGATGAGGGATGTGGGTGTGCTAAGTGGACTTTTAACCATTGCCCCAAATGCCCTCATCTTATTTCACTCTCTATCTGAAGCACCCTGTTCCTTCTGGCATGGTTGAAATGGCCCTGCATCTGAAATTTAGCATACCTGAACGTTAACTGGATCCATGGAGGGAGCACATGCCCCTTGGGCCTGCCCTCTTCTGTCTCCACCATCACATCTGAGCTCTACAGTGGCCTCCCTAACGTGGTCTTACCTCTGTCCTGTCTCCACAGCCTCCCCTCCCTTGCTTCAGATCCCCATCATCTCTCACGTGGACAATTCTAAAATTCCCCTAACACCGCCTCTTGCCTTCCAGGCTGATAAGTTGTAAAATGCATATCCTGTTGTTTAACGTCCTCCCGTGAATTCCCAAGGGAGATGAGACAAAGTTCAAGTGTTTGTCATGGCATTAGAAGTCCTAAGGAATCTAGTCCTGCCCATTTCTCTTGTCTTTCTTTTTTTAAGATTTATTTATTTTTATTGGAAAGGCAGATATACAGAGAGCAGGAGAGACAGAGAGGAAGATCTTGTGCCCAATGATTCATTCACTCCCCAAGCAGCTGCAACGGCTGGAGCTGAGCTGATCTGAAGCCAGGAGCCTCTCCTAGGTCTCCCACATGGGTGCAGGGTCCCAAGGCTTTGGGCCATCTCGTCTGCTTTCCCAGGCCACAAGCAGGGAGCTGGATGGAAAGCAGGGCTGCCGGGATTAGAACTGGTGCCCATATGGGATCCCGGCGTGATGAAGGTGAGGACTCTAGCTGCTAGGCTATCATGCCAGACCCTCCTTTTATCTTAAAACACTTGTTCTTTTTTGGGTCGTGCGTTCCTTCTGAATAGTAACCTAGAAAATTGAGACCAGTCATGTGCGGGCATTTATTATTAGTTTTACCTGCTCATACCTTCTGTCCTTTGGGTAGCATCTCCTGCCCTTCCAACAACCTTGGTGGTTTGGGACCTCAGCTCATTGATTAGAGTCCTTCCTACCCTTCTTCAAGACATGGTCTGATTGGAACTTTTTCCAAAAGGGGCTGTGTGAGAGGGGGCTCTGTGGTGTTTCAGTTTGGAAGAGGAAGATTAGCAGCTCAAAGCTCCCTGTACATCCTGACTCTGGCTTCCGCAGCAGGCCAGTCCCTTGCTCCTGAGCCATCCAGAAGCCTTCCTCACCTGCGAGTATTAGATTAGTCCCCCTCTTCCCAGACTGTAAACTCAATGAATGAGGCAGCCATGTTTATTTTCTCTGTTATGTCCTGCAACTATATTTGGAGCAGGTCTGTGGGGGTGAGGAAAGAGGCAGGAGGGTAGTAAGACCTCCCAGAGGTCCATCCAAAGTGGACTTTGCATGGAATTCATTCCATGCAAATTCTGTATTAGGACAAAGAATGGCCTTATCATCCTCTGGAATTTGTGTGGGCAAGTGATCAGCTCAAGGTAAGATTTCCGGTCAACAGACTCCGAATTCAGACTTGTATAACAGTAGCAGACATTATTTTGGAAAGGTAAAATTTAAATGGAGGAATCTCATGTTGCTTATGAGACCCAAGTGTCCTTCCTTGGAATTCTCTGTTCTCAGTTAAATACAAACTTCTCAAGGGTTGGTATGCACTGGAGAGAACTGAAAATGTATGGCCACATGTAAATTTACATACAAACTTTCAAAGCATCTTTATTCATCACAAACAAAAACTCAAACAAGGACAGATATTTGATGTAGCAATTATTATTTTTAAAGATTTATTTATTTTTATTGGAAAGTCAGATACACAGAGAAAAGGAGAGGCAGAGAGAAAGATCTTCCTTCCTCTTGTTTACTCCCCAAATGACCGCAACAACCAGAGCTAAGCCAATCCAAAGCCAGAAACCTCTTCTGGGTCTCCCATGCGGGTGCAGGGTCCCAAGGCTTTGGACCATTTTCTACTGCTTTCCCAAGCAGGGAAGCTGGAAGGGAAGTGGAGTAGCAGCCTGGATACAAACTGGCGTTTGTATGGACAGATGCCACTATGCTACTGCGCTGGGACCTGATGTAATAATTCTGCCCCACTTGGGACACTTGTGTGCCATGTCAGAGAACCTGAGTTTGAGTCCCAGGGTTACTGTAAATTCCAGTTTGCTTCTTCATGCGCACCCTGGGAAGCAGCAGTTGAAAGTTCAAGTGGCTGGATCCCTGCCACTCATGTAGAAGGTTTAGACTGAGTTCCAGGCTCCTGGCTTCAGCCTGGCTCAGCCCAACCTATTGTGGGCATTTGAGTGAGAGTTCTTTCTCTCTCTTTTCCTATTGCTCTACAAAATGAACAAAATAAGTGAATAAAAACCTGTAACTTTTTAAAAAATGAAACAATTCAAAAGTCCGTCAACTGATAAATGAATAAGCAAAGTGAAGTATGTCCTTATAATATTATTCAGCCATAAAAAGGGATAAAATGCTAATGCATGTTTGATAAGCAAAACAAACGGGTCATAAAGGACCAAATGTATGATTTCATTTTTTAAAAAGATTTCTAAAATTTATTTTACTTGAAAGTCAGAAGTATAGAGAAAGTAGAGTCAGATAGAGAAATGTTCCATCTGTTAGTCCACTTCCTAAATGGCCACAACAGCCAGAGCTAAGCTCTTCTGATGTTGGGAGTCAGACGCTTCTTCTGGGTATCCCGTGAGAGTGCAGGGGCCCAAAGCTTTGGGCCATCCTCCACTGCATTCCCAGGCCATTAACAAGGAACTGCATCAGAAATATAGCAGCCGGGCCTAGAACCAACACCCATACAGAATACCGTCACCACAGGCAGAGGTTAGCTGTTTGCACTGGCCTGTTATGATTTCATTTTTATAGAAAGTCCAGAGCAAGCAAATCCACAGAAGCAGAGAGCAGATTAGTAGTTGCCAGCTAAGAGGAGGGAGTATAGGGAAGACCTGTTGATGAATATAGAGTAACTTTTCAGGCTTGTGAAAATGTTGTAGAATTAGATAGTGGTGACAGTAGCACAATCTTGCAAATACACTAACCCTCAATGATATTTTAAAAGATCAGTTTTGTAGTATGTAACTTGCACCTCAAAATTGTATCAGTTCTTAAAAGTGCAAGCCTAGTTGTTTACATCCGTTATAACCTATGTAGACTCAGATCATTTCCTGTTTTGACCACTGTGTGACCCTAGGGGCAGACTTTTGGTTGAGATTCCTGATTACAGCCTTGGTAAAGTGAAAGGAGTTGTTAGGCTCGGAGAAATTTGCTTCTGGGAGAAGAATTGAAATGTGTGTTGACTTAGTAGCTTATGAACAAGGATAATCAGACACCTGCTTTGGCAGAAGTAAACAAGGACCAGAACTTTCACTCTCCCCTTCCCCCTGGCAGCACTCACAGCCTCAGCATGACTTCCTGCCTCGGGATAATGAGGACTCAGCCACAAAGCTCTTTGCCCCCTCTCTTTGATACAATCCCCAACAGAAGGCCCCAGCTGCCATGTCATCGCCCAGCTCTGTCATTCCTGGATTTCCCTGCAGCCCTCATCTTCCTTACAAGCACCACCAACAACCAGAAGCATGCCTTAAAAAGTTCAAAAGAAAAATATTTTCTCTGGATTTTTCCTTTTGAAAGTTCTCTGCTTTCCTACAGTTGCTTTCCCATTGCTGTCCTGACTCGGGGAGTGAGATTGGTGGCAGGCCTGCGACTGCCTCTGGCTGTGAATTGGGGTGACTGCTTGGGAAGGTGGCTGCCTTGCACACATGGTGAAGCTTGCACTGCACTGGTGGTGGTGTGCTGTCCTCCACAGGGTGGTTAACCTTGGCCCTGTTCCAAGTATCCTCTCCAATCCGACCTCAACCCATGCTGTGTCTCTCCCACCTGCCTGTGCACAGGATGGTCCAGCTCACCAGGCCAGGAACTGGCCCCCTAATGCCACACATGCCTTGTCACTTGGAGCTCATGGCTGGAACAGTATCCTGTACCTTTCTCTACCTGTTCATCCTTCACTTGGGATTCTTATTTGGCTCCCTTGATGTCAGGTTCCTGTTCTGACACTTGCCCTCATTTCCTTTTCCAGGACACTAATGAAGTAGATGCCATTGTCATTGCATTTTGAAGGTGGAGAAGCAGAGGCACAGAAACTTGCTCAAGATCCCAGAGCTAGCAGGTGCTGGCATCTGGATCCTCATCTGGGGCTCTAGCTCTGGAGTCCATGCTGTTAGTCGCTACCCTACTGTGCTTTGTTCCCTACTCATTCACTTTGGCCCCTCTTCTACAAAACTCCCCCAGACACATGTTTGGGGAATTACTCACTTTCTGTTATCTGCCCCCAGAGCAACCTCTCAGGCTTCTCTGCAATTCCTTTTTCTCTGGGAGGGATTAATATTAGGCTTGGTGAATCACCAGCTGGGAGCTTGTCAAGACGGGAATTAGATGCATTCATTTTCAGTGGCCACAGAATTTTTGCTTTTGGATCTCTACCTGGTATTTTTTTTTAATTATTTATTTTTATTGGCAAGGTAGATTTTTATAGAGAAGGAGAGAAACAGGGATCTTCTGTCTGCAATGGCCAGAGCTGAACCTATCCAAAGCCAGGAACCAGGAGTTTCTCCTGGATCTCCCATGCAGGTGCAGGGTCCCAAGGACTTGGGCTATCCTCTACTGCTTTTCCATATCATAATCAGGGCTAGATGGGAAGTGGAGCAGCCAGGACATGAACTGGTGCTCATATGGGATGCCCGCACTGCAGGCCCGATGGTATTAGCCAGCTGTTCCATAGCACTGGCCCCTCTGTCTGGTATTTTAAACACTGAAGATGAGAAATGCATGTTGGGTAAAATGAACTGGAACTCTGGTGCTATGTTGGAGAGATGCTTCCAGAGAGGGTTCCACTTAAGCCCTATTAAAATGTAGAAGATTCTTATCCACCTAGGAATTAATTCTCTCCTTTTGAGGATTGTTCAGGCTCTGGCTTCTCCTGTTTCTTATGACTTGAGAAAGTCACAAGAGAGGATAGAGTGGAGAAAGCCTGTGCGTCCTTGCAGCTCCGGCTCTCCCCAGTTCTGTGATTTGGGCAATGTTAATGAGTTTTCTGGGTCTTGGTTTCATTGGCCACCAAAGTGGGATCGCTATCACACTTGGTGATCCTCTCACTAGGTTGTGGGGAGGATTAAATGAGCTATTACGTGTGTACTACTGGCCTGGGATTTGGTTGATAATAAAATGTAATGTTGTGATGATCCCCACAGCCTTGCTGGAAGGAAGCAGAAATCGGTGAGGTAAGCTTCTCACCACTCTGCATAAGCGTGCAAGAGCAGAGGTGCACATGGCTGGTCAAAAGGAGCAAGCAAATAGCAACATGTTTTCCGGCAGCCACCAGGACCTCCTGAAACAAACAGGAGTGGGAAGAAGCATCTGTAGCAGGGCCCTGTGCTGAAAGAAAACAGCTGCCTAAATTCCAGAGTCCATGTGGACTCTGCAAACACACTCGGTAAGGCACAGACATGAGCCAGTCCCTGAGTCAGCACGGGAGTCCCAAAGCTGCCCTTCCCAGCCCCTGAGAGTGTGGGGCTAGTAGTCAGGCGCAGGACACAGGTGCACGTGTGTGTGTTACAGAGTCTTATCTGGTGATCCGCGTTCCCATCAGACAGCCAATGAGAATGTCAAAGAGGGGATGGCCCATGGGCCATCAAGCGTGGGTCTTCACAGATGAGAAGGGTATCTGTCAGAGTTCTTAGTGGCCAGTTGCAGGAAGCTTCCCTGGCTGACTCTTGGAAGTCAGGAAGGATCAGATTTGGAAAATGGGAAGATCCAATGGGGCCAAGTAGGATGAATCGGAATGCCAGAAGAAATAGAAAGATGGTGCTGGTCTATTTTCATTGCTGCCAGAATGTCCTTGTAGCACTCTCTAAAAATCCAAAATCCAATGTCAGGTGGAGCCAAGTCACACAATTAGATGCTGGCTGAGCCAGGCTGGTGTGCAGAACAAGCTCATACCTTTGACTTCTTTTGTGAACTTGGAGTTGGACACTTAAGTTCCTTCAGGCTGCTGTAACAAAACATCATAAAGTGGGACGTTTGTAAGCAGCAGAGATATATTGCTCACAGCTCTAGAAGCTGGGAAGTCCAGGATTTGGATGGCGGTAGAACCGGTATCTAGTAAGGGTCTACTTTTTGTTTCAAGGTTACCATCCTCTGACTTCTCACTTCTAGAGCTGGAGGCTCAGGCACTAACCCTGTTCCCTAGGGCTCTGACCTCCCTGATGCATTCAGGTCCCCACCTGTGAATTTATGTGGAGGAGACAAGGTACACTATTCAGACTTTCCCACTGCTTTCTGTCAAGATCAGACAATGACAATCCAGCCCTGAGCTAGATCAGCATTCCAACAGGAAGGAAGTGATGCTGAGAATCACACTGCAAAAAGCAGTGGTCCATGGCAGGGAGGCAGGCTGGGATAGGACAGCACCTGCATGGTGGTCGCCTGGGGACAGAACGGGAACAGCACGACAACTCCACTGTGGTGTGACTGTGGTGTGGCTCCCACTGTGCTGTGACTCTCAGTTTCACTGAGAGACCAAGACACTATAGGCCAGACCCAACCCTCCAAAGCTCTTTGAAGAAGCCAGACCTTATTCTGCAACCAAGTGCAGCCTTGGAAGATGCTGGAAGTCCTGGAAGAAAGCAAGTAGTTGTGCCTCTGATTAAATGTGCTGAGGCTGTTTCTAGGCAGCAACTCTCTGCCACTGCTTCCCTCCAGATGCTGGCTGCACTGTGAGAGCTGCAGTGAAAACTGACAGGGAGGCCCTCGGGATGGGGGAAGGGGGTGAGAGGCAGCAGTGCTATCTGCTGGAAGACATTGCCGCATCCCTGCAAGGGCGAATGCACAGCCCATCTGAAGGCCCCCTAGGAGCCCTCGCTGCCAACAGCCAGAGCTCAGAGCAGGCGTGGGCAGCCGGGCTAATGAGATCAGCTTTATGGAGAAGAGAGACTTTGAAATGGCTTCATTCACCACCCAGTTATTACTTTCTGGCTGGGCCAAATTCACGGAAGCAGGGGAAGTTGTTCCTTGGGACAGAACCTGGGATGGGGTTTTCACCTGCCCAGTGTGTCTTCACACACACGGTCACAATGGCTGGTGTTGGGCCCAGAGCCTGAACTCCATCCAGGTCTTCAGTCTGAGTGCAGGGGCTCAGCACTCGAGCTGTCTTCCACTTCTTCTCCAGGTGCATTAGCAGGAAACCAGATCAAAAGAGAAGCCAGGACTCAAAGTGACCCTCAAAGTGACAGTGCTGACCCCTAAGTCCATGAATTTGAAAGGTTTTTTTCCTTTGTTCTGACTTCTGGGCAAGGAAAGAGGTGGCACTTAGTGTTTCACCATGCCCTGTCCCAAGCCCTCACTGCCTCACAGTAAGGACGGCCATCCAGCAGGTCAGCTCCACTCCAGGGGCCCTCAGAAGGGGATCCACCCTCTCCCTGCAGGGTTGAGGGAGAGGTGTGGGGAGGGACAAAGTAAAACAGGGCTGCTGCCGGCTGCATGCAGAGACTTTGCCAAATAATGAAGTTGGTACAGATGTGGAGCTGAGATAGAGAAGCGGAGGTCTGGGTCCAGCCATACCTGCCCGAAACTTTCCAGATGGTACTTCTTTCTCTTTCATTGTTGCTCTGTTTCGCTTATGCCACTTGAAGTTGATTCAATTACTTGCAAGTTTAAAAAATCCTATCTCATAAGACTTTGCTCCCAGAGAAGGGGTGAAGTCTGGGGGATGGAGGAGCAGGGCTTGAGCACTAGGATGGGTAGGGGGAGGCCTGAGGCCCCAGAGTCAATGGCAGGATTTGATTCTGTCTAGCCCCTCACTCTGGCCCACTGACAGGCTTTGAACTGGGTCTCTTCCAGCAGGAGGACGGGAGTCTGGTGGCTCTTTGCATACTGTAGTGGCAGCTTTTGATAGATTCTCTCTGACATCTTTTTTATTTTTTATGAGCTCCAAGAATTCAGTTTTAACTTGGAGGATGGACTAAAAATAGTGGCAGGGTGGGTACCTGGCCTGGTAATGAAGACGCAGGTTTGGACACCCATAGCCCACAGTGGGTTTCTGGGATGCAGTGCTCAGCTCTAGCTTTTGACTCCAGCTTCCTGCCAGGGGAGACTCTGGGAGGCAACGGGACTGGCTCAGGTAGTTGGGTCCCTGCTGGCTCCTGACTTCAACCCATTCCTAGTCATTGCAAGCATGGGGTAGTGAACTAGCAGGTAGACTTGCCCTCTCTCTCTCACAACTTCACTTTTCTTTTTTTATAATTCATTTATTTTCATTAAAAAGCAGATTTACAGAGAGGAGACACAAAGAGAAAGATCTTCCATCTGCTGATTCACTTCCCAAATGATTGAAACAGAGCTGAGCTCAACCAACCTGAAGCTAGGAGCCAGGAGCTTCCTCCTGGTCTCCCACGCAGGTGCAGGGTCCCAAGATTTGGGCCATGCTTGACTGCTTTCTCAGGCCACAAGCAGGGAGCTGGATGGGAAGTGGAGCAGCTGGGACACAAACCAGCACCCATATGGGATCCTGACACATGGAAAGTGGAGGATTTGCCAATTGAGTCATTGTGTTGGGTCCCCAACTTCACTTTTCAAATAAATTATTAAAAAAATGAATGCTTATTTTTAAAAAGATGTTTTATTGAAATGTACTTTATATAAAACATGTGAAATATAAAATTTTGCCCAATGTCTATAAATACGACTTTATACAGGTATGTATAAATATATGAGCGTTAACTAATGTATTTGTACAATTTCACAATTATTGTTTCATGTGGACAAGGAGCTGTTTTGACTCTGTTAACAATTTAATCTTTGACAACTTATGAGATGAGAATTTTACAAATGAACCAAGTGTGGTGCTTTGGACAGATGAAGAAGCTGAGGCAGAGGAAGTTGAGGCAGCTTCACCTGGAGCGTGTAGACAGATTGACACAGTGGCTCCAGGCCTCTATATTATTTTGATGCAGGTAACCAAAGGGGGCAAGGGCACCCA
This sequence comes from Ochotona princeps, assembly GCF_030435755.1. Taxonomy (NCBI): domain Eukaryota; kingdom Metazoa; phylum Chordata; class Mammalia; order Lagomorpha; family Ochotonidae; genus Ochotona; species Ochotona princeps. Next base: position 13,388,876 of record NC_080840.1, on the reverse strand, counting down.
GCTCCTTATTCTTACCTCAGGTCTAAAGAAACTTTTATTTCACTCCCAAGTAGGGGGTAGGGATGTCTGTCCGAATGTTACAGAATGAACCCCCAGGGATTTTTGAACTTACCTAATCATAGCCATGGGGAACGATTTTCCCTGAAAGCAGGTGTCAAGTTAGACCTAAATGTCTGGAGGACTCTGAGACATGTCTGGTGAGTCAGAGGCTTACCGGTGTCAGGAAGGTGACCTAATGAGTGAGGCAGCTGGGTGGCGACTGTGGCAACCTGGGGCACCCCATCCTGTCTGAAGGAGACAGCCCCGCCTCAGTCAGCTCAGTATGGCCAGTGGAGCAAGGGGCTTGTGTGGCTGGACCCTCCTATGATTTTTTTTTCATGAGACCCTAGAAATAGAGATGAAATCTGAGTTGTAGACATTAACGACTTTTGTTTTTAGTAACAATACTCTGGAGGGTGAACAGAACGTCTACAGGCCAGCTACAGCCCATGGGCACCATTTTACACCTTCTGACATGAATGAAAATTAAGGATGTGGACTTACAAATGCTCTGAATTGAAGGAGTGTTCCAGGAAAAAAATTGTTGTCTTTTAAATGTTTTAGTGTAAACCAAATTTCAATTGTTTTTTTTTTTTTTTAATATTTGAGAGAGAGCACCTGTTAATGACTCACTGAGTCCTGCAACAGTCAGCAGGCCATGGTGAGGAGTTGGGAGCCCCCCTCAGACCCCAGCATGGATGCAGGAGTCACAATACTTGAGCCATCCCTGTCTGAGCCAGGGTCTGCATAAACAGAAAGCTGGGATCTGGAGACAGGGACCGGGCCCAGGTATGCTCATGCAGGTGTCTTAACTAGCGTCTTCACCACTAGGCCAACTGTTGTGTTTTAAAGTAGAAATAATTCAGAAGAAAACCTGTGCTTTGAAAGCAACTAGGCAATGACAGATCTCAGGAAGCATCCCTAGTTTTGGTGTCTCAATGTTTTTTCTTTCACTAGGAACAATTGTCAGAAGCGGATGAGAAGACCAGCTGCTGTGGCCCTTATAGGGGACACAGAATGGTCTTCTTGAAAGTGTCCATTGCTGGCCACTGACTCCTGAGTGCTGAGTCTTCCCTGCTCAGGGAGTGGCTGAGCGGAGCAATGGCAGAGTCCAACCCGGCTGTCACCTCTCTTTCAAGCCAGAGAGTTTGAGGCAGATGTATGAAAATTTCCCTTATCTTACTGATCTAGTATGTTCCAGCAAATGCGAGTACAAAGCCAAATTCCTGAGCGAATCCCCTCATTCTATGAATAATGTCTCTGGGCTCCCAGGTTGAACGAGCTGCTTGTGAAGGAAGCAGTACAATCCTTAGTCTCCAGACATCACGGTGTTTCCCAAAAGGAGGCAGGAGGGCAAGGCTTTGAAGCCTCCAAGCTCAAGGTTTAATCCCACTTCCTCCCTGTGTGGGTTGTGTATTGTTAGACAAAGGGCTTAGCCTCCTCACCTGCAGAGTGGTATTGATGATCTTGCCCATACACAAGGATGACTACAATACTTAAGCAGGGTAAAATGGGAAAGAATCCTGTTCAATGCATTGTCCTTAGTACTTTCCTGTTACATGAACCCAGTATTGCTGTTGTTTTCCTTGGATGCATTTCCACGACTCCAGTCTCAGCCATGCAGGACCTCCCTAGGCCTGGAGCACCTGGCATGATGACATGACTTTCTTCCCCTTCCTCCTCAGGTGCACATCAAGGGATACTGAGTTACCACACGACGGCATTAAAGGCTTCTTTCTCATATCAGGTCTTTGGAATTTTGAAAAAGTTGAAATTTCAGCTATTTAAAAAATATTTTCTCAAAAAATTTAGATGGGAAAGGTTGAGTGTTAAGAGTCTGGAAAACAGACTCTCTATGAAATGCCTGTGCTGCACCTGCTTCGTCAAAGAACCGGGCCTGTGACCAATCTTTATGGGAGTACCAGAAGCAGAATTGGGCCAATGGAGTAACTGTGCCATGGTACAGTTACACCAATGGCCACAGCCCATCCAAACGGACTCTGAAGCTGTGCTGATGCTGAAGAGCTATTCTCCACTGGCATGAGGAGACCATCCCTGCATGAACTAGTCATCGGATGCAGGCTTCCCAGGGCAAGGGACCCTTTGAACCAAGGGCAGTCATGACTGTGACAGCAGGGACTGATGTCAAAGAAAAACCAGAGCTGTATGCTGCATGCTAGTTAAGGATATTTTCCAAGACTGTTGCATTCCAGAAGAGACCTCAGTGTGAAAAAGGGCCTGGTTCTGAATACAGCCAGGACAAGTAGGAGTTTATTGTTGAGGAATAAGGTAAGGCTTGATAGATGGAAAATTATTCAAAGCAGATGTACATTATATGGATTCTAGCTGAAGACAAGTCAAAATGATCAGACTCCAGACAGAGGATGAGAGAGGGTGAGGAACCCTATGGACATGAAGGGTAATCAGATGCTGAAAGTTGACGGTTGCTGAAATTGGGTTTCACAAGAAAGTGTACATCTGGGCCTAGGAACATTCTGGAGCCTGACTATGGTCAAGAGCAAAATTTTTGTCCATGAGGAACCCCAACGAGCAGTTACCAACACCTGTAGCAACTGGCAGGATGACACTTTGGTCCTGAAGGCAAGGATCTGAATGGCATAGCTCCGGTTCCGCTGTAACCCACCCTGTGCTACTCAGATGCTTCAGCTGTAAGTAAAGGGAGAATGACTGGGATGACCCCCGCAATCCTTTCCATCACCATTGTGCTTGATCCCAAGGCAGCAGTTGACTTTCATGATCTATTTCCTCTTCTACCTGGTCCAGCTCTCACTCAACAACACCTCCCCGCCCCAAGCCTGTGTCTCTGGCAATCTAAATAGCTTACCTCTGGGCTAAGCAGACCCTCCTAAGCTCCCTGTCTCCAGCAGTGGATGCTGCAATTGTCCATTTATATTCGGAACCCAGAACACCTCATTGGAGTGGTGTACCCCTGAAGGTTCCTAGGATTTATTTGCTACCCTCCTGAGCACATGTGTCTTAGCCAAGTGCTCCTACATATTTGCTTGTCCACCTGCTCTGATTAGCACGAACCCCTTAATACAGAGAACCAATTGATATGCTCGGAAATGTCTAGAAAGCACTGAGCACTGTGGCACGGATCAGCTAGGCCCTGATGCTAACTCAGCAGGAGAGAAGGCCATTTGGAGAATTCAGAGTAGACGTGGCCCGGGTCACCTTCTTTCAGCCTCTGGTCTGTTAAGGGTGGCACAAGTCCCTGCTGTGCTACAGAGGTGCAATGTTATCATCTATGAACCATGTGGGGAGAGAGCAATTGTAACAGTTTCACTGGATCTTTCCCATTAACTGAGCTCTTAATCCACAAACCAAGGAGCCAATGTGAACATTGTGAGCCAATGTGGAAAGACCAAGTATATCCATTGAGGTTATATACTTAGGCACTGGGCAAGTGGCCTCTAAGTTTGTCTATGGACCTAGTGGACCCACAGTGAGCCAGATTTAATTCTCCTGAGCTCACAAGTTGCTCGACTTCAGGTCTCAGGTATCTATACCTTAGATCCTCTGTCCAACATCTCTTGGAATATTTGGATCTCTCTCATCTCCCTGGGTAATTTTCTGAGTGAATGACCACAAATCTCATGAAGGGGCTGGGTCATTCATTGCTACCAGCACCTGCTGTGTGTTACAGGATAATTCTGGGCATTTGTTTTCTTCATCAGCCAACATGGTCTGAATTTGAAGTTGGATTCAGGCCTACAGGTGGAGCCAGGGACCCTGGTTATCTATGGAAGTAGCTGCCCTTCACCTCCTGACCCTTGGTTTCTTTGGTTTGTAGATTAAGCAAATTTCCTCTTCCCTTCTTGCCCCACTTCCTGCCCCTAGGTGCACCTTATTAACCATTTCCACAACTCTAAATGGGTTGCTGCTGGAGTGATCAACCAAATCTGGTCTGCCAAGGACTGTCCCTGATGTGTCACTTTGCATCTCGTATCTCTTAGTCAACCCAAATAGGATACAATACTGCCTTGCCCTTCATTGCAATGATCACAACTACACTGCTTCTGTTGGTTACGAACTATGCCAGCATTATTTTAGGACTTTCTCATATCCAAGGAGTTCTACTTGATTACTGTGTTTTCCACTCTCAGCTTTGGTCTTTCAGTGAAGACCAACCCCAATTTGTTCTGACACACCAGCAACCTTAACAGCAGAGCATTTCTTTCTCTCTTTTTCTTTCACTTTAATTTTTTTATTGGAAAGTCAGATACACAGAGAGGAAGAGAGACAAAAAGGAAGATCTTCCATTTGTTGATTCACTCTCCAAGCAGCTGAAACAGTTGGAGCTGAGTCGATCTGAAGCCAGAAGCCAGGAGCCAGGAGCCTGGAGCCTCTTCCAGGTCTCCCATGTAGGTGCAGGGTTCCAAGGCTTTCAGCTGTCCTTGATTGCTTTCCCAGGCTGCAAACAGGGAGCTGGGTGGGGTTTAGAACCAACACCCATATGGGATCCCAACATGTGCAAGGCAAGGACTTTAGCCAACCGGCTAACATGCCTTGCCCAACAGTGGAGTATTTCTTATCACTTTGATAGCCTGCTTGCCTCTCTTCAGTTTTGGTTCCTTCTTCCAATCCTATCCATGGTGATCTGGCATTTCTGTTACTTAGTGTTGGCTATTGCTGTCTCCAAGCTTCCAGGCTCTATTCTAGCATTCTATGATGGCCATCTTTTGTAGTTCCTGCCAGGATATTAGCTCTTGTAGGACAATATAGTGCTAAAATAATAAGTGCAACCTTACTCAACTTGATGGTCTGATCTTGCCTTCTCTGGCTTTTGCTGGCACATTATCGGTGGCATCCTACACCTAGTTCAGTGGCTGGACAGCTCCATTGCTGCTTTAGAGAAGCTGGGAATTCCCTGCCCGAGTTTTATATTGTGACTTAACCGTGATAGCTCTTGGTTTAGTGCCAGGTGGGAGGAGGAGACAGATCCTGAGAAAGATGTACTGCGGCTTCTGAGTCATCTGATGGGTTTAAATGGACTTTAGCCAGGAGCTGCTCCTGTAGGCCTGAAGGGTTACAGATCATCCAGGAGCCATCTACATAGAGCTTTATACCCTATCTCACTGCCCTGGGCTTTCTCAGTAGACCTGTCCTCAATATTCTTTTCCTAATTATTAGGAGTTTAACTCTCACCAGAGTTGGCTCCTCTTAGGCTTAAGTCCTAGGCCTACCCTTAGCCCTGTATCTTCTTGCACTTGCAAGAGCTTTGTTCTAAATTTACATTTTAGTTACAGCTACTATTTCTACTTATTTATGGTTCAAACTTCTTATATGCTTGCCAGACGTCCCGTAGCTTTCACATGTAGCCTGCAATCACTAAGGGAACACTTCTCCAGTTTTTTATCTTATTTTCTTTTCCAAAGCACCCATTTTCTCCTGTCGTAGCTGACTTGTCTCCACCTAGTGGACCATCCCAACTCACCTCCTGGGAACAGCTATTAACAATAGACTTCGTATCACTGTGCCAGGGCTATGCTTGTTCCACCTGCTCCAGTCTTGGCGTTTTCGGGGAGTCTGTTTTCTGAGACCAATTTTCATGTTCTTCCTGACACCAACTATCACAGACTGGGTTGCTGAGACTCAGACATGGGGAAACTTGTTGGCGGAAGGCCTCTCGATATTAACAGCTTCAGATAGCAAGAAGAAGGAGCAGGGTTGGGCAGAAGTTGGCCTCTGCTATCCCATCGGATTTCTGGGGCTGGGGTGGCAGGGCTCTAGGGTATTTACATCCAGCACTGATTAGAATCATTGGTCACCAAGTGCAAACTGCCCCTAGAAAGAAGGCTGTCTCTCTTAAATTTTATTTTAGGGCCCGGCGCCATGGCCTAGCGGCTAAAGTCCTCGCCTTGAACGCGCCGGGATCCCTTATGGGCACCGGTTCTAATCCCGGCACCTCCACTTCCCATCCAGCTCCCTGCTTGTGGCCTGGGAAAGCAGTCGAGGATGGCTCAAAGATTTAGGACCCCACACCCATGTGGGACACCCGGAAGAGGTTCCAGGTTCCCGACTTCGGATCGGCGCAGCACTGGCCGTTGTGGTCACTTGGGGAGTAAATCATCGGACGGAAGATCTTCCTCTCTGTCTCTCCTCCTTTCTGTATATCTGACTTTGTAATAAAAAAAATTTATTTTAGTATTACAAAGTTGAGGGAGTTGCAGAACCACGTGGGCCTCAGATTAAGATAGAGAAGGGAGAAGGTGGGTGAGATTAAGTGTTTCAGGTTTTGCTCCTATATCCATGGGAGAAGGGAATTTGAAGGGGAAGAGGGGTGAGGGGATTAAGTATGCCACTACTTGCTGCCACACTATGTCTGCACCCAGGAACCAAGACAGTCACTGGATGTCACCCTTGAGGCCCCTATGTAGGGAGGAGTGTGCAGATAGTTACTTGGGTGGTCTTGATTGTTCTGAGAGGCTATTGGCTTTGTTACACCAGAAGTGAGAAATTTTCTGAAAAGGCTTGCTGGTTGTCCTTGTCTATCTCAGTGTGTGCACACCTTGGTGCTTTTTGTAGGTGTATTGTTCAACTTGTCCTTTCCATCTTTTGATGACCTCATCAAAACTCCAAGTGTTCTGTTAGTTTGGATGAGTTGGCTGCCCTGTTTTTCTTTTCTTTTCATGTTCATTTGGGTATATTGTCCATTCTTGCATAAGGGTCAGCAACTGAGGTGACTCAATCCTACAACATATGCTGCAGGATCAGACCACATGTCCTTGTGATTTTCCCTGAGCCCAGTGGTCTAGTTGGGGGAGCCCCCTAAGAAACTTCACCTGAGCAAGGTCCTCAGACCAGATCTTGCTCTCATATGCACCAACTAGTATAGGATCAGGCTCAGTCTGCCTCACTGAACCAGTCAATGCACATACTTGTGAATGCAGCTGCCTGGTCAGTCCTGCCCCAGCCGTGACTCTCAGGTGAAATGTAAGGACTATGGCCTAGCTCGGTCCAGTCCACCACAAGCCCCAGTTCTCACGTATGCTGAGGGGTGTTGTGGCCTAATCAGGACAACCCCTATTGATTCCTACTATGCCTGCCCCCAACCCCAGTTCTTACACATGCCAGTGGGTGCTGTGGCCCGGCCCACCTCGCCCCACTTCTAATCTGATCTCTTGCATACTCAGGCGGGTTCTGTGACCTAATGGGGGTGTCCCTAAAGGTCCCCTATTAGACCTGCTCCCAGTCCCAGTTCTTGTGCATGTCAGTGGGTGCTGTGTGTAGTCTGGCCTGACATGGCCTGCTCCCAGGTCTGGCACTTGCCTGTGGGTGGTGAGCCTAGCCCAACCTGAAAGGGCTCTCTTTTAGGGGTAGGATGTTCAACATTCCCAACACCTTTTAAGCATGAGGGCCTTGATTCCAAAGGGAGATCATGGCATCATGTTTACCAGATGTACTAAACATGACAAGACCACATTAATTAGATGTTTAACAACTGGAAGAAGTCTTTCATTTCATTTGCTTGAACCAATGCATATTTGGTGACTGTGAATGTCAAAGTGACAAAGCCACATCTTAGCTCTGATCTGATGGAAAAGACTGACCATGAAAAGGCTAATAGGATAGAAGTATGACTGGATAGCTCCTTCATTTTATGAAAAAGGAAACAGTCTCACAGGTGTGCGGTACCTGACACAAGGTGCAAAGTGAGTTGGTGGCAGATGTGAAGGGTGACCCAACCTCCCAGTTCTCAGGTTAGGACCCTCACTCCTACCCTAGGTTATCCTTTGCAGATTTGCTTGGAAATTGGTCAAGGTTCATGATGCTCGCAAATACAAACAGAGGAAAGTACATGCAAGTAAAGCCATAACGTGGAGGATTCCTCTGTGTAATTAAGGAAAAATTAATTAATGGTTTGCATTTTCTGTTTGGGGCTCATGATCTGGCCTTCTGAGATGACTTTCTTCTGAGCCATTTGAGATGACTTGATCATGTAACTTGATGCTGAATAACTCTGCTAGACCAGTGGTGGCCTTGTGAAGTTGATCCATTTTGAATGGCTGAGTGGGGAAGCATAGTTCTTGCCAGGACTGGTGTTGGAATCCATCTTCCCCATGATGAAAACTGGACAAAGTATCTCTGCTTCCTCTCTGCTTGTTACATGAGCTTAACTAAGGAGCAGGAGTTTTCCTCCTCACCTTGGCAGCTGTCTTAGAGAGATGAGATCATGAAACAGTGGGGGTGTGAGAAAGTTAGGTGCTGTGGGCAATGACGGCTTTGGAGAATTTTCTGGATTGAGGTAGCAGGGTCAGAAAAACGCCCTCAGGCAAATGCTCTTTCATGTGTGTGCGTGCAGCATCTCAACACAGTCTGGGTGGTCAGAGGGAGCCTTGGAACGCCTGCCCCTGCACAGCTAGGAGCGATGTGGTAGCACAGGGTGAGCTTGGCTGCCACTGGGGTCTGTTTTGGGGTGAATCCCCACTAGGGCTGGAACAACCAACCAAGGCTAATCCACTAGTTGATTTTTCTATTTCTGTCTGAATTTTGCCAGCTGGGGCAGAAGCCATACTCCCTTCTCGCTATGTTCGAGTGTCACATCAACCAACATTTCCAGTTCTGAAGGAACTTGAAGCAAGTGGAATTGAAAAATCTTCTGCTTTTCACCCAAGAGACTCCATTTTCTCATACACTTAATCAGCAAGCATGAATCTCCTTAAAATCTTCATTGCGTCTGTTCTAATCCTCCCCCGTCCCCCAGCTTTCCCATCCTTCTGTACACCCTGTCAGTATGTCAACTGAATGCTAAGAGTCTACCCTAAACCCTTCTTCAGTTCAGACTTTCTTTTTTTTCACTATGCTCCTAATTATATCTCATATTGTATTATAAAGTTAAATACATTTACTATGTATCAAAATTACATAATAATCTCATCTTCTGCTATGTAGTTTACGTGTAGATAAGTAAATAGCATGCTATGAATAAATGTATATGTATAGTATATTTAAAACACATTTATGAATACTCATCCCAACATTACTTCCCCCCATTGGAGGTGCCCCTCTCTCTGGGGGCCTCCCCTCTGTGTGCTCACTGGCCCAGGTGTGTGGCACTTACCACAGTGCTTCAGTTATCTTCCCGTTTCTCCATTTTCACGTCTTGAGTTGAGCTCCTTCTGATTAGACTTTATTACATTAAACACAATGTTCTCAGAACCTAGTCTAGTCCTGGACCCTCTAAGGACGCTTCATTAGAACATTAGATCATTGCCTGACCTCTAGATTACGTTAAGCACCCATGTGTTGCATCAACAACAAGGGATAACTCAGTGAGCATAGCCTGAGGCACAAAGTGGCAGGCTTGCAAGTGAACAAATCGAGGCCTGCTTTTGTTATTTTTCTAAGTCACCAATTATAAAACAAGCAGATTAATCAACTATTCTCTCCTGCCTTAAAACTGTGAGTTTGTAGCGCAGAGTTGAAAGGTTCATGAAAAGTTACTTATTTCGTGTGATTAAAAGCAAGCAAGACATCAAAGACATTCAAGTCCAATTAATACTGCAAATATTTCAATATTCTGTTGGTAAGCTAATGATGTGATGAATAATACAGACATGTACATAACTCATAAATTATGTATCTAGTCCATATCATTTTCCCCCTTTATTTCAGCAAAAGCAACTAAGTTTTCTACCCAATTCTTGTTCTGGGGATAGCAATGCTGGATTATATAACCTTTCTTGGAAGATCTGAAGAAGCTTTCAGATCTTTTTATGGAGACATTAATTTCAACTTGGAGAAACACAAAGTATAAGCTCCTATGTACAAGAATATTAAGTGTAGCAATTTATCACAGTTATGCTGACAGCAGAAATGAATGAATCCAGAAATATGAGAATAATTTTTGGTGGTGCTGCAGCATATCATGTAGCAGCCAGTTAAAAGAATAAGCGGGAGCCAGAACAGCTGACTTGGACACATTTCCATGAGAAAAAAAAAAAAAAGGTTGTGCAAGGATGGGCAACCAGGCATAGCTGGTGAAACCTCTGTTTGGGATGCCTGTATCTTGTGCAAGAGCCAGTGTGAATCTTGGCTGCTCAGCTTCTGGTCCAACTTCCTGCTAATGCATCCTGGGAGGCAGCAGTGGATGGTTCAAGTACTCGGGTCTCTGTCACCATGTACAAGATCCATTTGGGATTCCAGGCTCTTGGCTTTGGCCTGGCCTAGCCCAGGCTGTCGTGAGCATTTGGGAGCAAGCCAGGGGGTAGAAGATTCTTCTTTCTCTGTCACTCCATCTTTCAATTCTATTAAAATAAACAGCAAAAAGAAGTGTGAAAAATCCATCGTATTTCTGCAAAACACATGACAAAAACCAATGTGTGTGCACATTTTTCAGTTATGTTTGTGTGATTTGGAAATGGAAAAAGAAATGGAGGTAATTGTGTAGTTAGCTTGTAAGGGTGAGTTAGGAGTGTTGGTGATCATATGGATGGAAATGCATACACGTAAGCAAAGAAAAACAAAAATTAGTGAAAAGAACATTCCATACTTGATTTGACTTTAAGTATTCTAGATGTACTAATGGAATATAGACAAGAAATGAAAGGAAAGTTTACAACTATATTTACTGATTTGTAGGTATGTTAATAGAGGTATAATTATCCAGAGAAGATATTCTGTTTCATTTACAGTTAACAAATGGACTAAAAACCCTAAATATATGCCTGTTTTTGAGTGAGGAGAAAGTTAAAGAAAGACAAGTGCAGACTCTTAGCATTAGTTCTCTTGGGAGAGTGAAATAAAAGATGTGCTGACAGAGGCACCTGGGTTTTGTTTTATAGGTTATGAAGAACAGTGTAAACCTGAATACATTGCTTTTACCACTAAAGAAACAACAAATGGGACATTTCTAAAAACTAGAAGTCCTTTGGAGACATGGGCTTTTGTCCCAATAGTATCTCTACTTCCTGTTCCTGGACAAGTTCTTCATCCTTTCCAGTCATCAGATGGAGATAATACTGTCTTCTGGCCCCTAAAGTAAATAAAGGACAGATTTTTTTTTCTGGGAAAAACTTGGCACAGTACCCAGAAATATGAAGCACCTCCTTAAGTGTTTGCTATCACATGATCATTGTTCCTCCTTTCCCCCCAACTCTGTTTTTTGCTGCTATAGCAAAAGTGGTTGAACCTGCTTGGGGGAGTGGGGAGCTGGCAGTGAGAATGCCTAACTGAGGCACTGAAGTGTGAACAACTGAGACCTTTGGGAAGGCATCTGTGACAACATTGATAAGGCAGGAAGTTGTTCAAGGCACAAGGGTTGACTCAAGCTGAGTCTGCAATATGTAAGACATGTTTTTTCACATGTGACTTTAGAACCATCTTCATAATTTTTAAAAATTTATTTTTATTGGAAAGGCAGATTTGAGGAGAGAGAGATATCTTTGAGATCTTCCATCTGAAGGTTCACTCCCCAAGTGGTCACAGCCACCAGAGCTGAGCTGCTCCGAAGCTAGGAGCCAGGAGACTCTTGCAAGTCTCCCATGTGGGTGAAGGGTCCCAAGGCTTTGGGCTATGCTCGACTGCTTTCCCAGGCCACAAGCAGAGAGCTGGATGGAAAGTGGAGCAGCTGGGACATGAACAGGTGTCAATGTGGGATCCCAGCGGTTGCAAGGTGTCCATCACTCATATCAGTCTACACACAGGTGTGGTTATAGTTGCTAGGTCAGTTCCGTCTTCAGCCCCATTTCTTATGCAAGCAAATGGATGTTCCAGCCCAGCCCAACCCTGCACTACACACACCAGTTGGAACTGCAGCCCAGTTACAGTGACACCCATGCCAGCTTCTAACTTAGGTCTCTTCCCTCTACTCCCCTCAACCCACTTGAGACAAAGCACGTAGGAAAATCTCCAGGCTAACTCTACCTGTCTGGTCATGAGTCCCCAGGTCCCTGCATGCCTCTACCAGTGCTACCCCCCAGCCTCCCTGCAAGCCTGCACCCCCAGGCCCCCACAAGCCCACCTGCGCTGGTGCAAGGCAGGTGTCCCACCAACCAGCAAGGGTTTGTTTCTTCAAGACTCAGTGACTTGACTCGGCATCCCTCAGGAAATGCCCTCAAAGGATAAAAATAACTATGAAAAAAGTTTTTACTTTTTCTGCAGTCACAGTAATAGTGTTAATGGATATTTAGAGGCTGTTTTCTGTTGCACATAGGTCATACAGAAATAAGGATGCAATGCCCGTGACAACTGGAATTTGTGGTTGGAAGAAGGTAAGAGCTTTAAAATCATTGAGTTTAGGTGAAAATGCTGTAATTATGAATTTGAAAATAAATCCATAATATTCCTATACTTTTGTATTTCCTAGCTCTATTGGAGAGAAAAAATTGAAAAAAATGGATCAACCCAGCAGACTGAAACTCCATTTTCACTACAAGTGTAATCTCAAAATACAAACTCTCTCTAGCAGAGACAAGGGCTGCTAGGACTGGGAGGTGATTCCACCTGTAAATGTGCAAAGGTGCAAGGTAGACTATTTAATTATAAAAAAGTAAAAAATTCTATTAGATTCATTTCAAAAAGAACTCAAGAGTCAAGCAAAACAAACTCCTATTACGAAAAATGGGATATTTAAGCCTCAGTCGGCACAGGATGCTTATAAGTATAGTTAAAAAAATTTTTTTAGGTAGTGAGTTCATAACAGCATCAACAATGAAAACAATATTCTGTTAGTGCAAGGGAACCACCTTGTTATTCTGAAAATCGGTGAGAGGAAAGGATTCAGTAGAGCCTCCATTCATTTCTAGTGCTGCTTGTACCTCAGTGAAACCATACTGTAATTTGCTTTATAAACAATTTTTGTTAGGGAAGGAAGAGAGTAGTATTTGGTGGGAGCAGGAGGGTTAGAAGAGTGTGGTTGTGTATCTGGAACTGTATTAAAGGAATTACACAAAGTTTGTTCTCCCATTAATTAAAAAATGTTTTTAAAGGAAATTCCGTAAAAGAAGTATTCCTGCTACTAAGTGAAATGATGGCAGAATTATGTCACCTTTTTATAAATGCTTAAGAATTAATGTGGGTTGATTTTGGAAGGGGGTAAACCAGGCAGGGCCAAGCAAACCTTAGCTTACTGGCTAGTGCAGAACACCAGGCTGGAGTGCAGGCTAGGGTATCACACCTATTGGTTTACATGAGCCAGAGATGAGAGCAGACTGAGCAAAGCCAGGTTACAGCACCCACAAGTGAGAGTTGGGACTGGGGGCTGGCTAGGCCAGGCCAGGTCGCAGCATCCAAAGATGAAGGCTAGGGCAGATGAGGGGCTATGCCAGGCCAGGTCAGAGCAACCACTGGCATGCCTGAGACCTGTGAATGGAAACAGGCCTGGTTGTGGAGCAAAAGGGACATCATGGCTGGGGTATAATTCCCATCAATGAGCACAAGGGCTGAAGTGAGAGCTGCTGTCTAAGTCTGGATTTGGCTTCAGTATCTCTCGGCACAAGTATGGGCTGGGTCCGGGGTGCGCTGCACTGGGCTAGACTCCAGCACCCACTGATGCTTGTAAGGACCAGGGTGGGTGCAGGACAGGCTAGGCTAGGTCTCTACCTCTGCTGAACCATGTGTGAGCTGCGTCTGGGTGTGGTCCAGGCTGGCTGGGCTGGGCTGTTGAAAACAACAAGACCGGAATGGGTAAGGGCTGTTCAGGAAAGGCCACCATTCCTGTGGGATAGGAGGTGGACTAAGTTGGGCTGGTCCACGGACCCACAGGTGTGAGAAATCTAACATTGGGAGGGATCCTGATGGAGGAGCTTGGGAAACTCCTCTGTCAGGACACATGCCCTGCAGGTGAGTGCAAGAACCAAGATGGGAAGCAGCCCAGACCAGGCCAAAATATGGTACTACTAGCATACATTTGGCACAGGTTGGGGGCAGGCCAGCCTGGATCAGTTCATATCACTTGCTGGTGAATCTGAGCACCAGAATGGAGTGTGGGTCACGTTGGGTCAGGGCACAACAGCCAATTCACATGAGGGCCAGGACTGAGGGCTAGAAGAACTGGGCTAGGCTGTAGCCCCCACCAGAATGAGCTGGAATTGGGGGTGTGCTAGGCCTGGCCAGGCTACAGCACCCACTGGCAAATGCCAAGGTGGAGCAGGCTGTGCCCGACTGGACCACAACACCCAACCAGCACATGTGAAACCTGGGGGTGGTGGTAATGGACCCAGTGTGGGGACTGCAGGGCCCCCTTACTGGGCCACTACTCCCACTGGTGAACATGAGAGCTGTGATGGGATAGACCAGGCCAGGTAAGGCTACATCTGATGGCCTACATGTAAACTGGATGAGGGAAAAGCCAGGCTGGGCTGATTGTACCATGCATAAACCAGAGTGGTTGTGGGTGGTGTTGGACTTTGCTGGAGCATCAGCTGGCAGATGCTGGCACAGGGGTGCAAATTCTGTCAGGTACAGGCATGGCTAGACATGGTGGTATCCACTGGCAGCAATGTGGACTGCATAGTGGGGTTGGTTGGGATGAACTGGGCTTCAATGCCCATCAACATGTATGAGAGCCGAAATGGATATGAGACAGAAGGGATCAGTCAGCTGATCATACTGGCAAGCACGGGAACCAAGGTAGGGGTGGGCATGGTGGGAGTCATTATGAGTCGCTCTGACTATGCTGCAGCTCTCACTGGTTTGTATGGAAGCCGAGTATGTGGTGGGTAGGATCTGACTGGACTCCAATTCCTATGGGTTTGCATAAAACATGGGGCTGGAAACAGAATTGGCTCATCAACTGCAACTACCACTGTGTGAGTAAGGTGATTTGGGTGACAGACTGTATTGGCAAACACACATAAGAATCAGGTCTGAATGGCCTCAGATGAGGTTTCTTTTGCGATTCCTTACCAGCTGAACCACTGGATTCAGAACCCCAACGGTGAAGAGAATTGCAGATTCCATTTCTTACCGTGGAGTTCATGTGTCAGAGCTGAGCCTCCTCAGTGGCTCAGATAGAGCAGTGGACAGCATATCCAAATGCACATGAAGAATATGGCAGTACATTGGAGCCTCCAGAGGACCCCCAGTACCATGCAGAGGATGGAGGGCAGAACAAATTGTCCAACTACTTCAACCAAGAGTTGGCAGTGAATATCTGGGCAGACAGAGACTCTAAGGTGGACTGGCAGCCAGTGGGTTCTGGAGAGATTTTATCGCAGTTGGAGTGGCGGAATCGATAGCAGTTCAGAACTGTTGAACTATCAAAACCTCTTGAGAACTTCATGGCATTGTAAATTTCTATTTTTCTTCCTGTTGTTGAATTTGTATTTTGGCTTTTCATTTAAGGGGATGTATGGTAACTATGTAATAGAGACTATCATGTTCAGATGTGAATTGGTCCCATATCAAAATAATACCAACTTTGGCAACTTACGATTCAAAATAGGTCTGTGTGGCCCTCAGACTTAACAGCCAACAGGTTCCAGCAAGATGACCACTACCAACAACCTAGTTATTTAGGACACCTGGTGTCTCCCTAATCCTGGGACCTGCTCAAACTAGAAGTGGGAGAAAGGTTGTACAGACAATGGTACAGTCTCAGCATGGGATCACAGGAGGTGGAGACTGGTGAGCAAGGAACTGGGGCTATGGACAGTATGGTGGAAATCTAACATAAGAACCCAAACCTGAAACTCGCTGGAGGGAGTGGCACAAGTGATTGCAAGCACAAAGAACTGGGTACCAAACATGATAAGTAAAATCGAAGTGCAGATCTGTGGATGACAAAGCTTAGAAACTTGCCCCATGGAGAAGAATCTGCTTAGCAGAAGTACAATGGCCAAGAGCAGAAGAGACAGAGGCACAATGAATATTACTGAAGACTCCCCTGCAAAGGAGCAAAAGTCTTTGCCAACCTCAGAGTTAACTGAGGAATACATCAAGAAAATGTGGGATACAGAATTTAAAACACTTGTTATAAAGCTTCTTATCAACAATGAGAAGCACATACCAGAGTTCAAGGAGTATGTCACACAGGAAATAGCAACACTGAAACAAAATCAAGCCGGATTATTAGAAATGAAGGATTCAATAAAGCAAATCAAAAACTCAGTAGAAAGTATCCATAATAGAATGAAGGAGGCAAAAGAAAGGATCTCAGAATTGGAAGATATTTCTTGTCATAATGGAGAGACAATCAAAAAGCTGGAAGTAGAGTTGGGTCAAGCTAAAAAAAAGCATTCAAGAATTAAGAGACACTATTAAAAGGCCAAATATAAGAGTTATGGGAGTTCCTGAAGGTGTAGAAAGAGAAGCTGGGTTTAGAAATTTATTTAATAAAATAATAAAGGAAATTTTCCATAATTTGGAGAAAATTGGGAAACAACATCCAGGGGGACATAGAGCTCCTAACAGTGATGATCAAAAAGCGATATTCACCACAACAAGATAATCAAGCTCTCTTCAATCAAACATAAGGAAAAGATCCTTAAATGTTCAAGCGAAAAAAAAAATCAATTGACCTATACAGGAATGGCAATTAAATTCACAGCTGACCTCTCAAAGGAAACTGTACAGGCAAGAAGAGAATGGAGTGACATATTCCAGATTCTAAAAGAAAAAAATTGTCAGCCTAGGATAACATACCCAGCAAAGCTTTCCTTTGTTTTTGAAAATGAAATAAAATTCTTCCACAGTAAAGATAAGTTAAAAGAATTTGCCTCTTCCAAACCTGCCCTACAAATGATACTGAAAGATGTTCTCTTGACAGAAAAGGAATAGCACCTACCAAAACCAAAGGCAAGTATGAAGATCATCCCAGTAAAATAACAACAGAAGACTCAATCAAACAATAGACAACCCATTGCTAAAATGACAGGACCAAATCACCGCCTATTTTTATTAACCCTGAATGTAAATGACTTAAACCCATCAATCAAACATCATAGATTAGTAAACTGGATTGAAAAAACAAAACCCATTTGTTGCCTATAGGAGACACATCTCACCAACAAAGATCTGCTGAAACTACACCTCATGAATTTTGATGTTTTGCTTTTACTTTCATTTCTTCAAACAAGTTTTTTTCTCATATTAAATTCTTCAATGACTCCTAGATCATACAATAGCATTATTTTCTTCAAGAAGGTTCTTGATTTTCATTTCTTCAGTGACACATTAGTCATTCAGTAGAATGTTATTTAACATCATGGCATTGTACATTTTTTTCTTCCTATTGATTTTCTTTTGTAGCTTTTCATTTAAGCGGGTGTATAGTAACTGTGTAATGGAGACTGTCATATCCAGATGTGAGGATATAATGCAGTATGCATCTCTATTTCCAAATAAAAAATGGACTCCCAATGAAACTGTTTAATGTATTTTGACAATAGGATGCTGGACTCTCTGCCATTGTCCATGCCCACAATGATGGGCTTAGGACTGTTTACCAAGAAATATACTATTGTAATAATAATATAGGGGAAATGAGTGAGAGGAGGGGATTTGGGAAGGAGGTCAGGGAAATCTCAGAGCCTTTGGAATTGTATCAAAGTAATAATTTTAAAATGGAAAATATATAGTAGAGTGTTTAAATTACATATTGTTTGTGTGCTTATATATAATTCAAAAATAGAGAAAAGTTAACCAAGACATGAGAAATCAGCATGTGGATCCTTGGGAGGATGAGAAAGGTATTGATTGTCACGGTGCAAATAGGACTTAGTGGAAAGCACCAGGGCTCTATTTCTTGTGGTTACAGAAACAGTATGCCTCATACCGATGCATAAATGCACACCCACTGTTGACTTGCATCCTTTTCTGTGTGTATGTTGCACTTCAAGGTGAAAAAATTAAACTTTTCCAAACTGAAGGAAAAAGCCAATGCCAAGTGAGGGCCTAAAAAGCCTTCCTCCGGTAGGGCCGCACATGACCTTTGAAATGGAGTCAAGAGAGTTAGATCTGGGGAATAATAGACTGGGAGAGCAGACTGGAATCAGCTATCCAGTCACTGGCAAGGAAGCTTGTTGATGGGCCAGCCCCAACTCAGAGGTTGTCACGAAGGAAAGGGCCAGGCCACTAGAAAATTGTGTGGTACCTTTTGAGTGATGTGGGGTGCAGGGGCTGGGCAGTAGCAAGGCAATGAGCAATGTTGGGGCTTATTGCCTAGGGGCTAGAGCTGGACCTGCAGGCTGCAGCTCAAGAAAGTCAGCTGGATACAATTAACCCAAGTTAGTGTTTTCCCAAAGGTAAAATAGATTTGCTGGCACACTCTTAAAAAAAAAAAAAAAAAAAAAAGAAGAAGAAAGAAAAAAGGGTGGAACTTAAAATTAGATCACAAACAAGAAATCAGAAGACATACATAGTTTAGATTGGGTGGAGGTAAAGAGAACAAAGGATTCATTTGGAAGGACTGTGGTCAATGGTGCCGAAGCCCGTAGCTTACGCAAGTTGGCCATGGGATAGCGGGAGTGTGGATCAGGTATTCGACTTTGATAAGACAGAGTCAGAGTGGCAGATCTCTGGGAATTTAACATGGATAAGATTTATTGTGGTGGGGTATTTGTCCAATGGTAATATATTAAAGGCAGAGGACTCTGAAATCAACCACCAACACACAGAAAGGTCCAAATCCAGACACAGAGAGACCTGGGTTTTGAATCCTTTTTTGTTTTTTACTTAGGAGCTGGATGAGTTTGGACAAGCCATATACTTTTCCTTTTACTTGTTTCTTCATCAGCAAAATGAACACAATGCAATATTCCAGGATAACTTGAAGAAATGCAAGGATGAACATGCAAAGAAGCCTCCCTGGACCAAGTGCCATCAATAGAAACCAGAGCCTGGAACACCTGTTTCTATGAGCCTCAGCGAGTACGCAGTGCAAAATCTCTTGGGCAACTCAATTGCCATTTGGAAACTTTCCCAGTTCTTGGCCATTCTTGGTATAGAACAGGGTGCCGGAGAGGCAACCTCAGCCTAGTAAGGGTGACTCCCTTTGTTAGGGTGCTTTTAAAGATTTAGCAGATCCTCTGCAACTGTTCCAGAGATGCCATACCTTGAGGAAGGCTTTCAATTTAGGACCAGTCCCAAAGTTACAACTTATGAACTTTCTTTTCTGAGGCTGCTCTGGAGCCCCAGCTAGGCAAAGGCAAAGTGACTCTTCCATACTTCCCTGCAGACTCTACCACTAGTACCATTGGACCTACTTCAGCGACAAAGCCCAACCAGACATTTTGCCTTCCACATCCCAGTCTGCCCATAGCTCTCCTTGGCTTCTTGTTCATTCATAGACACAAAGCTGTACTAGGCTAGTTACAGGCTGCACTGGCTGAACCCCTTAAAACAAAGCGAAGGCTTATGTCTCAACACAACTCCTTTAGCCTACTACCAGTTTTGCTGGCTTTTTCAGTGTGGATTACTTGATTATCAGATCACCTGACAGGTAACTCCCCCAGAAAACTGAGAATAAAACTGGATGAAACACAGTTCCCAGTATCATGGCATATAACTATAGTGACCATGATTTAACAATTATATTGCGTGACCTTTTTCCCCTTCTTTCTCATGGTCATGTGGCAGAGCTAGACAACAACACTTGAAACAGGAGACTTGTCATGTGTTTCTTTACCCACTCTACTCATTGAATAAGATGCTGAACTGGCCTGTTCAAG
This sequence comes from Ochotona princeps, assembly GCF_030435755.1. Lineage (NCBI taxonomy): Eukaryota > Metazoa > Chordata > Mammalia > Lagomorpha > Ochotonidae > Ochotona > Ochotona princeps. The sequence goes on along the minus strand of NC_080840.1, from coordinate 13,369,203 downwards.
ATTTCTCATTTCCCTTTGCCCTCCAAGGAGGGCTCTTGGACAATAGTTGGACAATACTTGGGCTTCTGGGATGAGTAATTATAAGAGAATGGAGACAAGAGGGAGGTAGTAAGACACATGTGGGAGGGAGAGCTGCAGAAGGTTCTTGAAGGGGGTTGTTAGGCCAGGCAAAGTGCAGCTTTGTGAGCAAAGGGAGTGTCAGAAAAGAACTCACCATGTTTGGTAAATACTAGTTCTTCTACCATTGTTTCTGTGTGTATGAACTGTGCTTCATTCAATCACACTCAACTTTATGAATAATACAAGTGCAGTGAACAAAGAGAGTCATGTTCCTCAGAAAGGTGGGAAGGGAATTTTAAGAATACAAAAGGGCTGGAATTGGAGTAGGGGCAAGTCTACAACAAAAACAGCTCCTGGGGTCATCCTTCCCAGGAGAACCTGTGGTCCTCTTGCATGTGGACAGCTGGACACTTTGAACATCCTTAGCTCCTGCTCCCACACAACCCATCGACTAGCCTGCTTTCTCCAGCATTGAATGGATGCCTCACACTTCTGGGAAAGGCCTCATCTCCTCTGACTTGGCCTGCGTAATAAGCAGGTGCTTAGATCACAGACCAACTGACTAGCTTGCATCAAGTGCACATTTTTAAACTAATCTGATGTCTTGGGGTTTGGTTAGCACCTTGGGTATCCCACAAAGACTTATATTAATGGAGTAAGAGTGGCGAGTTGAACCAGTTATGGCATCTGGGAGATGTGTCCTATGGGAGGGCTCTGGGGATGCTGGGAGCATACTGTAAGAAGGCGGTTCGCACAGGCCCATTGGCACACATGCTGACTCGGGTCTACCTCTCTCTAGGCTCCCTCCTCACTGTGTGGTTCTATCTCTGCCCACATCCTTCCATTCTCTGCCCTGCTCAGACCCCACACTAATGGGGCTGCCCAGTCTTGGGCTATGAACTTCTAAAGCTGTAAGCAGAAATTGACCTTTTTCAAAAATCTCTAAGGGGATTTGCAGTAGCATTGAAAGCTAATACACACAGGCTCAATTGAAGCAAAGGCTGACCGTTGTGGCTGTCTCTTGAGCCTGTTGGGTGATATCATGTCATTTTCTGGGAGTGCTAGGCGTTGGCAAAAAAAAAAAAAAAAAAAAAAAATGCTGGTCCCAGAAGAATGGAAAGGACAAACCTAGAATCTAATCTAAGCTTTAGCCTTGTGTTGTGGCCTGAATAAGTGATTTCACTTCTCTGTGCCTCAGCTTTGTCACCACGGTGTGTGTCTCTTACCCCCGGCCCCTAATTATTGCAGGATTGTTATTAAGATCAGATACAGTCCTATGGGAAGGGGTTGGATAAAACCTTAGGTGTTTCACCAATGTAATAAACTAACAAGTTATTTGAATGTTGAAAAAAATCTGCTGTATTTTAGAAAATCAGAATATCTTAAAATGTATGGCTTGCCCCTAATGTCAGCATTTGGTTCTCTAGTTTCCATCTCCCCAAATGTTGTCAAACCAACCGTATGTTTTGCAATCAATATCACAGCTTTTAGCACAGACAGAAATGGTTATTTTTCTTCTACTAATGTACCGTAATTAAACAGTTTTAACATGGCATCCAGTTATTTTCTCACACTTTCTATACTTTGGAAGCCTAGCCTCACTTGGGTTTCTCATGAAGTGCAATTAAAGCCTGCAACCAGGGCTGCATTTCACCAACGCACTGGGGTCTCCTTTCTGTCTCCCCAGTTGTTGGCAGAATCCCTTCCTTGTGGTGATAGGTAGGACTGTGGCTGTGCGTGCTTAGGAAGTGCCAGTGGGTCCCCTCCGCAGAGCCCTCCTTGCAGCATGGACTTCTGCTTCGCTAGAGTGACAGAGAGGATCATGCTGCTCAGAACCTCTCTGATCAGTGCGAGAACAGGGTGGATTTCCAGTTAGCCCTCTAGAACTGAATTGGGCGCGATTTTGCGTAAGGAGACAAAGGCAAGGGAAAGGACTGAGCATACGCTGAGTCTGTGAACTGCAGCAACGTGGCATTCTACAGGTTCCACCCAAGACAGGTCTGGGTAGCCATCAGACCTGATGGCTAGCAGATCAAGAACTCTAGTAGTGGCACGTCAGGCACCATTTTGTACAGTGTGGCAAAAGCTTTAGGACTGATAATACTCTGCTAGCTCTGTCTTCAGACCAGAGAGGGTATACCTAAGAAGCCATTGAACTTGACTGGACAATAAGATGCTGGACTCTATGTTTGGTATATGCTTGCAATGGGGGAATCTCAACTGAACTTGAGCTGTGGTTAGGCAACAAGGTGGAGGAATCCACCATGGTGGGAGGGTTTGGGGAGGGGTGGGAGAACCCAAGTATCTATGTAACTGTGTCACATAATACAATGTAATTAATGAAGTTAAATAATAATAAAAAAAATTTATAATGTTATGGAGTTGATTGACATGGTATTGAGTAATCAATATGTTTTTAAAAAAAGAATGCAAGTTCTGAACCACATCCTGTGTGACTTCTTCATTGACATTTCAATTATTAGTTTATATACAACTGGGTTCTATATACCTTAAAATGGCTATAGATTACAAAAAAAAAAAAAAAAAAGCTTTAGGACTTCAGGGACAACAGTGAACTGCGCATGTGCTGAGCTCAGGAGAACTCACTGAGTTCCGTGGATTGCATTGGTCCCACAGGAAAATAATGCTGACTGTAGCATCGTATGGGTCAAAATAGGTCCGTGTGGCACTAGACCTAACGTCCAATAGATTCTGGCAAGGTCAGCACCACCAACAACCTAGCTATATAGGACACCTGATGTCTCCCTAATCCTGGGACCTGCTCCAACTGAAAGTGGGAGAAACGCTGCGGAGACAACAGTGCAACCTCAGCACAATATCACAGGAGGTATAGACTGTGAAATGGAGATAACATCCATGTCATAAGGTCAGTGTGTGAAGACTAGGCAAGAGACTGTACCAAGGGTGTTCGCTGTTGTGTCTGGAAAGCCTTTGGAAATGGGGTGAACCACAGGCCAAGTGCACATATCAATCCCCCAAGAAAGAGGCCACAGGTTGTCACTGTCCTTCAGTAATGGCCTTGGTGCACAGAGACGGTAATAACACGCATGGACTACTGAGTGATGTCAATAGCCGAAGTTTATTAACAGCACCAGACTTTTAAAAGAAGATTGTCACGTAGGCATCCAGGGAGGAGGGGCTTGAACCATTTACATCTCAACAGCAAGGTACAGTTCCCCAAAACACAGCTTGTTCCTCTAGCATGTTCTTTATCTAAACCTGTGTATCAGTATGTTTCCTGCTCATTCATCTCCATACCAATTACTCCTGGAGCATTCAGGAAAGATTCAACTGGCTATGTCTCCCACAACAGCAAAGATTCCGAATGTCCTTCTCCAACAGGCAACCAGTTGGATCTGTCTTGAACCTCAAAAAATCAGCTTAGACATCTGTTTGGTTCCTTAGCTCCTGTCATATGCCTGTATCCCAGGATCTCCTGTATCCAAGGTCCCTGCCTCCCTGCCCTTCATCCTGGGGTCTGTCCTTGCTCCTGGGATCCATTACAGATTCAGATTCTCTGAAATTTGGAGGACCCTCCTTGGAAGAAGACTTGCATCTGTCCCCTTTAAACATACCTAACCATGCCCTTTAGAATGCGTCCAGAACCCACTGGACTGTCTCCAGTCTATGTGTTGGGGCTGAGTGTTGGCGAAGAATGTGGTGCCCTGGCTGCAGAACCTGGCAAACGGGGAAGGACTGGGAAAATTGTAAAGGTGGGGAGCAGAATTGTGTTGCTCAAGGGACTCTCCTTGGGGTCCTAGCAGTTAGCAAACACCCTATGGCTTCAGACTCCTCACAGCACCTCTTTCCTGATGCCTCTATTTCCTCCCAAACTAAGCCTTATGTAACAGATGCATTCCACTTGAAATGCCTTATTCTCAGAGCAACTCTCCTTGTTCTATGATTATAAAACAGATCCCCACCTCCTCCACTGGATTCTCTCAGGAAAATTCCATGGATATATTTCTCACTGTATTAATATCCGAGTGATTTGTTCAGTGTCTTTCTTCCTTTATATTCTCTAGGAAATATATGAAACTCCATACTGCAAAACCCAAGTTACTTCCCTTTCATGACATTTGGCATAGTTGCCATAGACACTCCAATCCTTGAGGTCACATGCTCTGCTGTGTTGACCATTCATGTGGTCAGACAGTCCATCGTGGCCTCATTCCTGGAAATGAGGGGAGCCAGAGGAGGGAGTCACGCTCATTCCCTGTAAGGTCTTGAGGTGAAAGCTTGTCATGTCACTCCAATTGGAATCACAACGGTCCAAGTCTGGTCATATGGCCACACGCAGCTATAAAACAGGTTGAGAAATGTAGTTTTTTGCTTTGGGCATCTCCTTACCCAGCCAAAAACCAGAGCTTCTGTTGCTTTCCATGACGTACAAATTGTGCTCCTCTTCCCCCCACCCTCCTTGGCTATAGAGACACACGACAGCAGTGACCAAGTTTCTTCCTGCTAAGACCTCAGACTCAGTGTCAAGGCTAGTGTTTGGTCTAGGTGACAGATTGTGGTGGCTTGGGTTAGATGATAGCATGAAAATTCAGAGAAAGTGGACAGGCTTGGGATATAACTTGCACATAGGACCAAGAGGTTTAAATGATAGATGCAAGCAGATGTGTCTTTGAGGGAACCGCACAAAATGGGAGCTTTCTTTCTGCATTATCTCTTCCCTTTCCAAGCACGCTGTGTCATCATGCATCTATACTGTGAGCTACTTGAGTTGGAACTCGAAGTAGCATATTCACTCACACTGGTTTATACCTTGCTTCTGGCATGCAGCTAGCTTTCAGAGTTCAGTCTTCAGTTTTGTTATCCATACATTGGGGCTTAAAATATCACACAGGTATTTAATACTTGACACAGGGCCAGACCATATATTGAGAACTCCCAATCAATGGGGACTCTTCTTCACCCCTCCCCCACTTTCAAGACCTGGTGCAAGGAGTATCAACCACGGCTTGGTGAGGGAGAGGTGTGCACCCTGGGTAATAGCCATACTCTGCAGAAAAATAAACAAGAAGCTTTTTCCAAAAGGCACTGACATCTGTTGGATTCCTGTACCGCATGGGATTCACTTCCCCCACAAGTTGGGGAGATGGAGAGTTGGATGCAGATGATCAGGGCTCACTTTCCTCAGAGATCCAGCAACCACAGCCAGTTCAAATGCTACCTCCTCCTCTCTGAAGCCTTTCCTGACACTCTTCCTTCCAGTTCCCCTTGCCCAGGAAGGCCTGGAACAGTGAGTCCTTTGTTCTCTAGACACTCACTGCCCTCATTTCTGTTTCAGCTTTTACTACCACTGCTGAAGCACCAGCTGGGGGAACTTCCCCATTCCCTAAGCTCCCTGGGCAATCAAAAGACGGTTGCATGGGGAAAATCTGTTGGGAGGTGGGAATTTAGGGGGAAATCCCAGTCTATACGAAATTGTACCACAAAATCTTGCAGGCCCACATGGCCACCAGTGATGCTGAGCGTTAGAGGACACCGTGCCAATTGTGAATGATAAGGTCAGATGCCCTGGGGAAGGGCGTGCTGCATTGCTTCCCATCCCATACAGGACATCTCTGGGAGGGTGCCCCAGGACATCCTTTGAAAACCACTAACCACAAGCACTAACTAGTAGTGTGAATTCAGTTAGCTGAGAGGGAAGAACCATCATGCTCAGTGTCAGGAGGTTTCTGTTAGGTCTCATCTTTCTCTGGACCTCCGTTTATCTCCTGTAAAAGGGGATAGTAGCACAGTAATTTTTTTTTTTTTTTACAAGATTGTGACATGAGGTAGGACCTAATGATGCAGTGAAAGTGACTTTGGCTAAAACTCTGGGTGAACAAAAGGAACTCAGTTGTTTTTCAGGGCCTTCACGCCTGCTTGGGGGAGGGGAAATAAGTCTCTCCAGGATAGTACTTTTAGGGTGATTGATGACCTACTCTGCCGAAATAACACAAGCTAGAAGAGGAAGGTCCTGCTACCTGATGAGCCTTGTAGCCTCCTTCCTCTCCATTGCTGTAGCTACTCAGCCTTAATTTTCCAACAAGTCCTCACTTCTGCCCAGCCACAGCCTCTGTCGCTTTAGTCAGGTTACCCACACACTCTTCAACACAACCACAAGAGAAAATCCTGCTCCACAGCCAGGCAAAGTGTTCAGGACATCAAAAGCCATAATCCACGCAAAGAAAAATGGACACATCAAGCTTCATCAATATCAAAAGCTTTTTCTCAGGAAAAGATCCTGTCGGGGTGAAACGGAAGCTGCAGACTATAAGAGACTGTTATTGGCAAGTCACCTGCCTTGCCCGTGTCTGAGTATACAAAAATTCTCAAATGTCAACAATGGCAAAAGACACGAACAAATATTTCACCACAGAGGATATACAGGTGGTAACTAGAACACTGTAACTGTTAGAAAAAATGCAAATTAAAGTTACAAAAACATATCCTAGTGTTCATGTCTGGCAAGATACCACCACTGGGGGAGAAAGCGTATTAATCTTACAACTTTATGTGAATCTATAATTACCTTGAAATATAAAGCATCTTTATATAAATGAAAGAAAATGGTATCACAGGCCTGCTGTACATTTCTGAGATTTTCCCATTATACTTAGAATCTAAGTCCAAACTACTTATGACATTTTACAAGGCCATCTGCCTCCCAAGTCATCTGTCACTCACTTCCTCATTCACTCCTTCCTTGAACACTGACTTTTTTTGTGACTTCTTGAATATTTCAAGTTTTCTGGGGCCTCAGGGTATTTTACATTTGAATTTTCCAATACTAGAAATTCTCTTCAGAGTTACACAGAGACAGGGAGGGAGACACACAGAGAGAGAGAGAGAGAGAGAGAGAGAGAGAGAGAGAGAGAGAGAGAGAGTCTTCCATTTGCTGGTTCACACTCTAAATGGATGCAATGGCCAGGGCTAGACCAGATTGAAACCAGGAGTTTTTCCGAGTTTCCCATATGAATGCAGGGGACCAAGAACTTGGGACATTTCTCATTGCTTTCCCAGGGACATTAGCAGGAAGCTGGATTGGAAGTGGAACAGCTGGGACTGGAATGGGTATCCATATGGGATGCTGGCATTTCAGGCAATGCTGGCCCCTTTGATCAACATGCCTTGGCCTTCCTTGACCACTCTATTCAAAGTATCACCCACATTCTCACTCATCTACTTTCTCTCACTGTACTCTGTTAGTTGTGTATGTAGTTGTTTGCATATATACAAACATATAGGTAGAGTTCTTGCCTATCACTCCTACCACTGACTCCCTACATACAGGTCATGTGGCCGGTGCTCTGTGAAGTTTGCTGAATGGATGTTTATAAAATAGCAAGTGACTTGTTATCCATTACTCTTTGCTGAGCCTTCCCTTACACCCCTTGCAAAACAAATCTGCTTAGACCTGGGGAAAATAATTGCAGAATAAAAGGTTGAGTGCCATTCCTAATATTATCCTGACCACTAATGAATCTGAGCAAATGACATCATCTCCTAAGAACTGCCCTAAACAGCATGGAGTAGATTAAGATATCTATACCTCTCCCCTAAATGTACTTCTTTTCCTGACTCCAGTCTCACTGCATGGGCCTACTATTCACCCAAGTCTGCATGCTAAACAAATAAGACTTAGAGCCTTCTTTCTATGCTTCTCCCCCACCCAGGCAGTTGCTGCTAAGCCTCAGCTCACCCACGTATCTGTCCCTTGTATCTCTTCTGCCTCCCTGTCTCTTTTCCCTACATCATTTCTTGCCTAATCATTGCAGCAACATCCCTAATTGGTCTTTCTCTCTCATCATTCATTCCACTGGTAAAAGACTCTATTATGCAAATTACACTTAGTACCATTAAATCATCCTGCTGTGTTTTCCAGATAGAGGATTCCCTAGCTTGGCACCCAACTATCCCCTACTTGTCTCTTAGTGCCATTGCTTGTCCCTCCTCACCAATTCTTGTAAGCTCCAGCCATATGCTGGAAAAATCATCTCAGTCACACCCCCTGGTTTTGCATATATTCCTTATGTCTAGATGGCCCTCAAAGTTGCCTGGTACCTGTAAGATTTTCCGGGTTCTGCTCAGTATCAGCTGGTGGGCATCTCTAACTTGTCTCTCTCTTTAGTCCCACAATAATTTATTCCAATTTTCTATCAGAATATAGAGTTTAGTACATGGTAGCACTGAGCAAATGGATGTTATGGATCAGATACTGACAAGAATAATTAAGTCTACAAATCCTTATACAATCTGTAATGAGTTTGGGGTGCATTTTCTTTTAGTTATAATCTGAAGATAATACATCTTCCACTTTTCCTGGAGCAAAGGAATGGTTAAGATGATTATCGAAATCACCCATCTTTCAGGTTCTTTTAACTCAATGTACAATCTTGATAAACATCAATTCTGAATCCAGAGACATGGATTTTGAGCCCAGTGGTGGCCTCTAGCAGCCGAATCATCTTTAGCCCCAATCTCAATGAGGAAAGCAATGGGACCTTTGTACTGGAACATCATGATGCTTCAAGGAAATCATGCAAGAGATGCACTAGAAATGGTGCCTACAACGCGGTGAACATCCAGTAAGTTCTGGTATATCTCCACCTAGTGGTCTTGGCACAAAAAAGGAATACAAACAAAAGGGGAAAAAAAAGTAAACTCAAGGCAAACCAGGGATAAAATACAGGAAGGCAGGATGGATAGGGAGCAGTAATTCTGTGAGCTAGACTGAAAGACCTCTGTTATTTCAGAGCGAATGCAATAGACACGGAGAGGCAAAGAAGGAAGTGGGCAGGAGGAAACTCGAGGGGAGTAGACAATGTTGTTTATAAAGGAAGGTCAGCATGGAGGGTCAGCATGTGGACTCATCTATATGCAACTGAGATTTTTCCAGAGTTGGAGATACTAGATCTCCCACCCCATTCAGTCTGTGACAATCATGTGGAACCAAAGGCTCATTCCAAGCTTCAGTCACCAAGTGCCTCAGGCATGTAATTGATGCCAAGGGCTAGCTGTGATAAAGAAATGATACCCAGGAAGAAGACTGAACTTGAGCCCCCAAATGGACACTGTGCTGTTTTGCAAAAAAGCTCTAGATTTCAAGTCACAAATGCCGGGGTTACCGGCAGCATGACATTGGCTGCTACATTTATCTTCTGGACTTCAACTTCTTCACCTGTGAAATGGACAAACGAAAAGATTTCAGAGTATGAGTTGAATAAAAGATGAAAAGTGTTCAGTGTAAAGAAGATGATCCAAACGGCAGATCCCTTCGCTTTATTCAGTTACTCGGGTCTCTTGCATTCCTAACTCTTACAACCCAGTGTTTTTTATGGAATTTGCTTGTCTCCTTTGTTTATCTTCTGTCTCTCCACAAAAACAATAGCATCACGAAAGTGAAACCTGGGGTCTGGTTTGCCACTGGAACCTCAGCAGGTGTTGAATATATTTGCAAAATTCAATTCTAGCCATTTACCCTCTTAAACTAGAATGTAAACCCCAGAAAAACACGATTAAATCAGTTATCACTTGGTTCATAAGAATTTGCCTTGGAAGCAGTGGTTTCAAACATGAGTAGTTGCAGCATCTGTAGAACTGAGCGGCAGCTTAGCTGGGCATTTCTGGTTCAGGGTCTCTGGTGGGACACATCTCAGATGGGGTGCTGCAGGCTCCAAAGACTGGGTGGATACTGCCAGAGTTGACCTGATGATTACAGCCTGGATGGGTTCTTTTCCAGGGGAAGCTTTGACAGGTCTGAGGTGACAGTATGTCTGAGATAACAACTGGTTTCCTTTAGAGCAAGTGTTTCAGGAAGTCAAAAAGCCTTTGGGCTTCTCTCTCTGGTCTTTGGGCATACAAAAAAATGAGTTGTCAGAGGTAGAAGCAGACTTGTCCAGACACTTGGCAAGTCCAGGCAGTTTGGGGAGGCCCCTAGAGGGGCCCTGAGAATGGAGAGGAGGATGGAGTGTCTGGCAGGCCCACTAGACCTCAGGCCACTATGGTATACGCCAGCCTTAGTCTTTCTCTTGAGACAGGCAGAGGGACAGTGAACTCTTACTCTATGTATCCTGACTATACTGTCCAGGGGGCTGATGCCCAGATTCCTAGGGCCTCACTATCCTGCCCCACCTACTACTCCACAGCCATGTCACTGTCCAATGTCATCATGACCTGTATACTAAGGGACCTGAGTCACACCAACTATCGTATCCAAAACCACTGAGAGTGAAACCACGCCCTCTCCAGTTGGCACAGGTGGATCAGGTCCAAACACTCACAGAGCTTTAGCATGTGGTCGGAACTGTGTTCAGTCCCTGTCCTCATCCCCGCCCCCCACAACACATGAAGTCTGAAAGCAGGCCACAACTACAGCCAGCCTAAGGGGAAAAGAGGACAGTTCTTCAAGGGGTGGGGGCCTTGGCTTCATGGAGGAAGCATCCTTTTAGCCTACCTTGAAAGAGATGTGTCTGCAAACAGCCCGATGGGAAAGAAACAGCTTGAACAGAGAGTCATGTGACAGACATGGGACAGGGCATCTTGGAGGAGAGGAAGCCCACTTTGCAAGGCTGCAGGGCAGGGGCTCAGGGCGGAGCATGGTGACTGATCAAAGTGAACAGAGGAGAGCCTGGGCCACTAGGACCCTGTCATCAGGAAGAAAGCTTTTTTGGTTTTTCTTTTGTTTGTTTTGTTTTGTTGTTTTTGCCCCCAAAGTCAGGGCAAGATGTGAAAAGTCATCAAGAGTTCTAAACCAGACAGTAATATTTGAGCTGGGATTCCCTTGCCATGACTGTAACCTCAAACAAGAGAGTAAACTCTCTGTGCCTGCGTTTCTATAGCTGTGAAATGGGAATAGTGAGAGAATCTAGTTCATAGAGTTTTTAGGGGACTTTTTAAACATCAAGATTTCTTTCTTTATTTAAAAGGTAGAATACACAGAAAGAGAGAGGGGGTAGGGAATATCTTCCATCTTCTGGTTCACTCCTCAGATGTTTACAATGGTTGAAGCTATCCTAGAAGCCGGAAGCTGGGAGTTTCTTCTGAGTCTCCCACATGCATGGAGTGGTCCAAGCACTTGAACCATCTTCTGCTGGCTTCCCAGACCATTAGCAGAGAGCTGGATCAGAAGTAGAGCAGCTGGGACTCAAATCAGTACTCATATGGAAGGTCAGTGCCTGTTACACCATGGTCCCAATCCCTAGGGGACTTTCAAAAGATATATATATTAAGAGTTCAAGCACAATGACTCATATTTGGCAAAATGCTCTGCAATCATAACTATGATAACCAAGAAATATTATCGTTGGTACATTTGGGAAAGATCACTTTAGTTTCTAGGTTGAGAGTAAAGAAGAGGGAACAAGTAGAGGCCAGAAGGAAGCCACTGCTGTAGGTGTCAAGGTATAAGGACTCCATGGACACACTGGGGAAAGACCACATAAGCCTGAAATGGGAACTGCAGAAAACCAAAAACATTCTGGAGTGGGGGGGGGGGGGCGAGGAGGGAAAAGAGTGGGTTTGGCTGCCAGTCACTGACATAAAAATAGCTTGGGAGAGCAGAAAAGGCAGTGATCTTGTAGTTGCTGATGTGTCGACTGCCCAGGGCGGAGGAGCAGGGAGAAACACACATGGCCGGAGAAAGGTGGTGGTCAGACAGAACTAGGAGTCAAGGAAAGCAGAGTGCCCAGGGACCGAGCTGGGCTAAAATCTTGAAGAGAATGGGCTGAGCTCTCCCTGCATACACAACCAAAGTGGAAAAATATAGAGATCCTTGGCCTTGTTGATTATCTTGGTGAGAACGAATGCTGGGTTTTCTCTAGGTTGAAGTTCATTTCTCATACCCCCCCACCCCCTGAAGAAAAGTGAATCAAACTGCTAAGGTGGACAATTTTCTAAGTAAGAGCCATCATCTCTTGGGGACAGGGCCCCCGTATGCATTTGAAATTCCACTTCACAACCTCTTCTGGACAGATCAAAGCCATCAAAAAAGCTCTCCTCAGTCTGTTCAGCCAGAGCCCACTTGTCTTTCTGGATCCAACACAAATGCCACCTCCTAAACCTAAACCTGCCCTTCTTCGCCCAACCTAGACAGTCTTGGAACTTGGAAATAGTTGTGATTCACAGTCCATGGCAAAAGCAGTGAGAACGCAACTTAATTCCACCTGCAAGTTATAGGGTTACCTGTGGGGATAGAGGCCATCACTCTGCCTTCTCTGCATAATCTGGAAAGACAGTGCCAGAGATCTGCCTGGCATCCCCTCTCCCACCACACGCCATGAGTCCTTGGCCCCCAGGAAAGGCAATCCTGCAATAGGACTTCAAGCGCAGTAATCTGCTAGACTGGAAAGTCTGGCTGGGGTCTTGCCTGGGCACCTGCAGTCTGACACAGTGTGGAAAGGCCATGAGGTGAAGGTTCAGCTTCTGCTCTCCCAGCCCATCCCTCCACTGTGCCACACTCCCACGAGATGTCCCCCTGGCAAAGGTTTTCCTGTTGGGAATCTTGGTCACCAGAGCTTCCATTACAAACACCTCTACTCTCTTCTGTCTTCAAGACAGTTGCCATGTCACACCTGCCTTATTGTTCACATTTGGGGTCACATCCTTCTTTGCTTGGGGTAAGGCCACTTGTAGGAGATTGAGCAGAGCACCTTTGGCCTCTGTCTACCTGCTGGAGAACAGCAGCAACCCTGCTTCCACCCTGTGCACCTGTAACAAGTCCAAATATCTCTATACAAGGTTAGATGTCCCCAAGGTAGGGGGTCAAGATCGCCCCCAGGCTGAGGACTCTACTCTAAATTGCCTTGTTAGAAGGGTCCATCTCTAGTTCTGCTCTTTGTTCCATTGAATGCTGCATTAGTGTGCCTGTCACATGGCTATCCCCTTGGGGATGGTGACAAAGACAAGGGTTTCTTCCTGTGTGCCCATGTACATGCATGCCAAGCTGTAGGCGGTACACAACTCTGGGAGATATGGCCCCTCTCCTGTCTTCCTCATCCTTTGCTGCTCTTTTGCCTCTGGGGAGATGTATGGCCCAAGTTTTGCTTCCAAAAATCCATTGGTATCAACAGGCTTTGAACAAAAAAAAGTGAGTTTTCCTCTGGATTGAGGTCTCAGAGAACTTGAGCAAGAGGTAAAAAAAAAAAAAAAAATGACTCCCAGGAACATTCTAAGGCAGAGGCAAGAAAAAAATAATGAAACACAAAGTATGAGCTTGACTCCCAGGCTACACTAAGACATTGGGTCCCAGATGTGGCATAAAAGCAGGAGAGGCTTCCCTGGTTGTAGTCATGAACAGGGCACAGATGACCACAAAGATCCCCTAGAAATCCAGGCGTTATTATAAGATGTCAAGATCTTGGCATAAACCTGTGGCAAGTACAAAGTGTCCAGCTGATGACAGCTGGTGTTTCCTGAGTGCCCAGCACACCTTAAATACTGTTTTCTTAGTTTGTGGTGAATGACCTCTAATCGACTCTTTGTGAGTTTCCTAGTAGTCTTTTCTATCTTAACTCTTGCATTAAAGATAAGGCACTGGAGCAGTGTTCCAACTGGTTGACTTGCTTAAGAATTCATGAGTGGTGAATGCAGAATGAAAAGAAAATGGGGGCATGTATTGTATGTCAAGCACCATTGCATGCACTGGGGACATGCTTTTGAATTTTGTTTTATTTATTTGAAAGACAGAAAGATAGAGATTTTCCATTCACATATTCATTATACGCATGTCCACCACAGCCAGGTTCAGTGCAGCCAAAGCCACAAGTTAACAGCTTTGTCTGCATGCCCATGTGGCTGCAGGGACACATCACTCGAGTCATCACCTGCTACCTCCCACACCAAGAGTCCCCCTCCAGGAATGGCCAATCCCTAATCCTCTTGCTACTTGACATGAGTTTACCAACTCTTTGTAATTCATCTAGTATCTTCCAGAACTCTCCTAATCCTCATTCTCAAGCTCAATTCCATTTTCCCCAAGGGTGACAGGGTCTAATGAGCAGTACTGGGGGACTCTGCAGGAGCTGAGGCTGAGCTTGAATATCTTAATTCCCAGGTCAGCAGGCACTGCTTTCAGGATGCTGTGTGGCAGAAGTGGCAGGGCCAGGGCACCACCTGTGAGATCCACTGGTCTTTGTCCTCTGTCACCCTGAGCAGCAGGAGCAGGGTTAGAAGAAAAATCCTTGGAAGTCTGAGTGATAAGATCCAAGTAGGGGACAGGACAGGTGCTGAGATGAGAAGGTAGCAGCATCTGAAAGCAGCGGACATTGCCCACATACTCTATCCCAACAGCTTTGCCCTGTGGCCATGAGCAACATTGTTGGTGCAGCAGCCATGCTCAGAAAGTTTTGGAGATGCATAAATGGGTGAAGGGAAGCACAAGTGACGGTCTTGCAAGGGATCAGGGTAGATGAGGTATCACCGACAAGGGAGAAGTGGAGTGTCTGGCAGTTAGGAAATTTCCTGACTAGAGCCTTCAGTCATTCTTAGCCTACATTTTTGGACCATTCTGGTTCTGGCCGGCTCTATGGATTCCACATCCTTTTCAGGGTGAAGAAGTGGAAGAAGCCTTACTGAGCCTCTCTTTGCTAATTAGAACTGGGCTGTTTGAGCTAGGTGCCCTCTCCCACCTCTCTCCTGGCTCATATGATTCACTTCCTCCAAGTCCCAGCATTCCATTACAGAGTTTCCCAGAGGTCCCAAGCTCAGGGACCCATGCTGGTCAGATCCAGAGGTGGCCCTGGGAGTGGGGGTAGGGTGCACCTTTGGATAGGAAGCAAAGAGAAAGAAGACGAGGAGGCAGAAGTACCTGCAGCTGGCCAGCCAAGGCTACCTCCAGGGCAGAACTGTGGCTACACTTAAGTCTGGTACAGATTCCAAAGAGGGGGCCTGGCAGCATGGCATAGTGGCTAAAGTTCTCCCCTTGAACGCTCCAGGATCCCATATGGGCGCCAGCTCTAATCCCGGCAGCTCCACTTCCCATCCAGCTCCCTGCTTGTGGCCTGGGAAAGCAGTCGAGGATGAGATGCTGGACTCAATGTTTGGTATATGCTTGCAATGGGGGGATCTCAACTGAACTTAAACTGTGGTTATGCAACAAGGTGGAGGAATCCACCATGGTGGGAGGGTTTGGGGAGGGGTGGGGAGAATCCAAGTACCTATGAAACTGTGTCACATAATACAATGTAATTAATGAATTAAAAATAATAAATAAATTAAAAAAAGAAGAAAAAAAAAGAAAGTAGTCGAGGATGGCCCAATGCTTTGGGATCCTGCACCTGTGTGGGAGACCTGGAGGAAGTTCCTGGCTCCTGGCTTCGAATTTGCACAGCAGCAGCCATTGCACTCACTTGGGGAGTGAATCATCGGACGGAAGATCTTCCTCTCTATCTCTCCTCCTCTCTGTATATCTGATTTTGTAATAAAAATAGAATCTTTAAAAAAATTAAAAAAAAAAAAGATTCCAAAGAGGAACTGCTCTTCTCCACCCTGGCTTGCTCAAGTTGGCTGACATTTTACTTAGGGCCCAACTCTTAGAAAAACTTATCAAGTGAAAAATAAGCATTCCGTGAGCCAGGCGCGATAGCGTAGTGGTTAAAGTCCTCGCCTTGCACGTGCTGGGATCCCATATGGGTACCGGTTCTAAACCCCGCAGCCCCGCTTCCCATACAGCTCCCTGCTTGTGGCCTGAGAAAGCAGTTGAGGATGGCCCAAAGCCTTGGGACCCTGCACCCACGTGGGAGACCTGTAGAGCTCCTGGCTTCAGATTGGCCCAGCGCTGGCCATTGTGGTCACTTGGGGAGTGAACCATTGAATGGAAGACCTTCCTCTCTGTGTCTCCTCCTCTCTGTATATCTGCCTTTCCAATAAAAATAAATGAATCTTTAAAAAAACAAAAAGCATTCCTTGATAGCTCTACCCATTTTTACTAAGCCTTCTGGGTTCTGCAAGGGTGCCTGGCTCTGCTGGTGACAGATGCCCTGGGATCTTGCCCAGTATTCCTTCCCTCTGGTCTGACAGTACTGTTCTCTGATACTGTTTTGGGAAGAAACATGGGGCCAACTCTTCTACACTTCCTGTGTTTCTGGTCAGGCCCTCTATGGTGATATGGTAGACCAATGTCCCAGGTTGGCCAAAGGGAAATGACTAATTTGGATGGGACATGTGATATTGTGAACTGGACCTGTTAGGAACTCCCCAAAGATTGTGTGTGTGTGTGTGTGTGTGTGTGTGTGTGTGTGTGTGTCTTGCTAGAAAATCAGGTGCAGGAAGGACACAACCTTCAGAGTACTGATAGAGTCTTTCTGGGTCAGCATAAGTCCAGGGGACGGTATAGCCATGAGACGCCAGGAGTGAGAGAGCAGACAAGACACTGAGCAGGCTCTGACTAGGCAGCATGAGCAAAGCTCAGCCTCTCTCCCCAAGCCTTTCTCAGACACACTGTCCAGAACTCTCTGTCAGATAACAGATAGCAGTGGACATGAAGTAAGTCATGGACATTCCTTTCCCACTCCAGCCTGTTTTGAGACAATTGCAGTTAAATTAAGGCTTGAGGGTCAAGATAGAGACTTGGGGTCAATACACAAAGATTTAGATTGAAACCTATGCCAAACCAGGCCTCTTTGTAGTTATGTGTGCATAAAATAGACAGGAAGCAAATGTTCTTAATGTCTAGTTGGGTTTCTTACGGAATGTTATTGCCTTGGAAACTATAAATCTGACTTGACCAAGCCCTGGACCAAGAAAGCAGCCTGGGCTCTAGCCATGCACTTGCATAAACGGGGCTGTTAACATGTTGCACTTCCGCAGAGGCACATAACTTTCATGGTTGCCCTAGAGGGACGGGGAGAACTTTTCAGAGCAAACACCCAAGGCCACAGAGCATGTGAGCCAAGTGAGCTCCCCCGGGAACAATGCCAGGGTGGTCAGATGGACCAACCAAGTGAGCCACCTGCTGACACAGAAAACAGGTGTCTCAGTTCTTGTCTAGAGGATCTGGCCACTGTTACGGACTAGCAGCTTCCACGTGCATTTTTCTAGCCCCACGCTACCATTTGACATGGAGGGAGGGAAGGTGGGAGAGTTCATTTATTGTTTTCTACCTCCAGGAGCTACACCTGACCCTGATTTTCTCTCAGGTTCTCCCGGTCTTTGTACTAAATCAAAGCATTTGCGACTTCTCTCCTTTGGAGAAAGGGGACACTTGTTGGTGTGTCAGAAGAGGAAGAATCACAAGTATTTGGTGACCCAAAATGTGGGCAGTGATGTACTACTGTTAGATTTTTCCTGGTGCCAGTTCCTCTCTTCTCCTAGACTCCTAAGACACCCGATCTCTGTCTCTCTGTGTTTGTAGGATATTTCCTGCCTCCCTTGTTGTTTAAAGAGACCAAGCTCCCCAATAAGAATGAGCACAAATGATAGAAGCGACCTCTGAGCCACACCCACGATGAGAAGGTTCATTCTGCCTCTCACTTCCCTTGTCCCACTGGCTGCTGGGATTCAGTTGTACCATGCGTCATCATCTTAGGCCACACAGTCAAAGGAGGTCCCGGGAGTGGCCATTTATTTCTGTGCCCAAACTCCTCACAATAGCTTTGGGGACTCTTGAATTCAGCAACTTTTTCTAGCTAATGATAGAAATCATATTCTATGAAAAGTACTGTAATACAGGAACAGTACAAAAGTAGGCACCTTGGGAAGCTAGAAAGAGAATGATGAGACAGAAGAAACTGTTTTAATTAAACTCATTATTAGTTCTTTGTTACTGGCTTTAGCAATGCATGCTTATGAAGCTCTTCAAGTGGACTAGAGAATCAGTGCAAGAGATCTTTCTTATGTTTGTGCTCTCTCAAGTTCCTGGTAGAATTAGCCAAATACACAATAGAGTATGTTGGCCAAAGTCTGGAATCATAATTCCTGGAATAGCTACGTACTTCCATAATGCATGCTGCTCTTGGCGCCCACAATCCCTGAAAGGGTGCTCCTCTGGAAACACTATCCTTGGCCCACTGGACTAAGGAGGAGCACCTTGCTGAGGTAGCACAGCCTGACTTTGCTATGGAATGGCATTGTTTGGGGAAGAAGTCATGCCAACCAGCCATATACTTAAAAAAATACGTTCACACACCACCTCCACAGCATCAGCCCTGCCCTTCTGCCACTGCTTTCGTCTAAGGAAAGAGAAAACCACACAGGTCCCCTCCCATTCTCGAGCATTATTTTCCCTCTGGTTCCCCAGCATCTCAGGAAGTCCCCCTAGGTGACAATTTCTGTAATCACCGTGACATTCTGTGCATCTGCTTTCTGTTCCTGGAGGTGTTCATAGCATGCAAAAAAAATCTCCTTTATTAACAGCAGAGTTTGTAATTATTTGTTTATCTAAGAGCTTGATTGCGAATGTGTGATGAATGTGGAAAGGTCTGGGAAAAATTAATGTGAAGTTTTTGCACTTTGGTTGATTATGAGTAAATAGTGAATCAATATTTGGGACTATTTAATGCTCAATATTAATTGTTAATTGTTTCAGAGATTAGAGAACATGCTCATTAAGTAAGGGAAGTCACAGTTTTTCTTCTTACTGCCTCTCAGACATTACTGCCACACCTAGGACAAAGTAAGCCAAAAAAAAACAAGTTTATCAACTTCTGTGGGGCTCAATTTCCTTATCTCTACTCAAAAGAGGTTGAACTTCTTCCCTACTAAATTTCCATCCATCTCTACGATTTGAGTAATTGTGAACTTTCAGAAAGTTTTTGTTCATGTTTGCACCAGATTTGTGTCAGTCTGGAACAATCGGCCACCCAGATCAACAGAAGAAATATCTTCATATCCCTCATAGCCACTTTTCTCTTGCTTTTCATTCTTTCAACTTCTCAGTGGCCTTTGGGGGACTAGACTGTGAACATTCACAACCAGGCTCATGGCTGGATGGGTCTGCCAGGCACACTTGCATGAAATCAGAACAGCCTGTTTGACAGATAATCACAGCTTTAGCACATGTGGGCTACTGAAAACAAACTCACTATGTGAAAAGCTTCCCATAGCAATGAAAGGAAGGTGTAACTGCCTGCTTTATTAATGACATTTGCCAGTGGATTTCTACAAGGTCCCAACATCTGAACTGTGCTTCGTTGCTTGCAGGATGATTTCCATTAAAATACTCTCAGTAAAAGTCGTATTTAAAACTCACAAAGGCCCAAAGATTCTTGCAAATCACACAGCCAGGATGTGGCAGGATACAATCTGTCCATAAAAACACCCTCAACTTGGAGAAACATCTAAGGACCACGTGGGTTTCTCATGGAAAACTTCTTCCTAGTTTGCTCACATCTTTAGTAGTTTCCTCAGGATTAGAAATACTGAGTGATATCTTCTGATCACTATATTAATTCTGGTAGACCTTGTTATTAGGTCTTGTCAAGAAAAATTAACTGGGCTCAATAAATATGTATCTATAAAAAAAGTTACAAAGGATTCCAAACTATTGATGCCTTTTTGCCTCCTGTCCATTCCTAATACTTACTCCTTAGCTCAACTATGGCACCACTCTACTGTATTTTCCCTTACAACCGTCAACTGCCAAATGATAACTGTTAACTGCCCTAGGTTATCTTGCTGATGTCATACCTGATCACATGATTTTCTGCAGCCAATGACAAGTGAGCAGAGACATTCTATACCAGCAGAAGCTTTGAAGGTCTGGCACCTATTTCCATGCACTCTCTTTTCCCTTGGTCATGAGATCAGCATAGTTTAAATGGGGACTGCTTCCCTTGGCTTGGTCGTGAAAAGAGGTGGAGTGGAGCTGCAGACAACTTTTAGAAATCACTTGATATGTGGAAGAAATAACCCTTCATGGTTGGGAGCCACACACATTTGGGGGTGTCATCTGCTGCTGCTGCATTGTTTAACACAGCCAACAGATTTCTAACATGTATGTCATTGTCTTGGAAATACTGGTCAGCTCCAATGGACACTAGGCCCTTTGCAAGCAAGTACCAGACCTGTAAGAGTTCTGGGCATACAATAGGTGCTGAATAAGATTTTGATTACTGGCTGGAGTGTGGGAGAGGGGGATAGATGAGAATTTGAAGCAGGATTTTAAAAGGATACCTTGGGTTCAACATAGAGACTCCTAAGGTGGGACTATGCCTCATTGTTCATGCTCACACAGACATAACTCTGCTCTGCTTTCACAATCCCATTACTAGCCAAATGAAACTAATAGACAGTACCAATTGGCCGACATTTTAATATTCTAGCTCCCAAATATGCATTCTGAAAACACTGTCTCTGGATCTCCTTGCTGTCTCTGTAAGTCATCAACTTAGGCTGGCTACCAGTCAAACCCAGTAGGAACTGACACACAAGTATCACCTTGTCCTTGCTCCCTTATACATGACTGACCTGCCACCCACCAGGTCCCTGTTAACAGGGACAAGGCAGGTTTGGACAATAACTCTTGTCCCACGGATTCACTAAGACGACACATGTAGTGTTTCTTCAGTCTTCCAAATCGCTTAGACCTTCTGTGCAGCTTCGTGCTAACAGCATAGCATAGCAGTTCCCAGTGCAAACATCTTGGTTCAGAGAGACATTGTTGAAATCTTGATTATACCATTTATAACACATGGATGATACAAGGCACTCCGGAGCTGGAAAGGCCCTGAAGAACTGGCCCAAGTTCAGCTGAGAAGAGCAAGACTTCACATCTTCCTGATCGTCAGTCACTGAATGTGGGTTAGGGCAGTGAAGTCTGTTGCTTGGACCTCTTCTTCCCTCTCCAAGTCCCTGATCAGATTTTGAGCCTTTGTACAGGCCAGTCTATTTGTTGGGACTCTTAACTTCAGGAACCTTCTGGATCACAAGATGAAATGCCAAAAAAAAAAAAAAAAAAAAAAAAAAATGGAGGTTGTCAGGACCAGTATGAAGGTTCCTCTTCTGACTCTGACAGGAGACTGATGTGTGCTCTCCAGAACCTTCCAGTGGAGAAATCTAATATGTGGAAGTAGGGATGTGTTGGCAGTCACCTGCCATTTCAAGGTAGTACTCTAGGGCCCTCCAGAGTCAGTCATTCCTGGCAATGCCTAGACAGCTCTTGTGTTCCTAGTGAGGTGAAGCAGTCATTCACTCATCCTCTCCTTCTTTGTCCTAAAGGATTGTCTTCCAAAACTGCTTTGTCCCCTGCATCTTTGTTGAACTTCCAAACCACCAACCTGCAGACTCAGACACTCCTTTTTCTATATTCTTTTAACAGAACAAGTACCATAATTCATATGCAGACAGGGCAATGAAATGACAGAGCCCAAAATGTGCATTTTTACCCTCAATTTTTGCCTCTTTCCTGACATGGAAATGTCCAAGCTGCCAATGTCTGAGGAAGCTCCCACTGTGAGGGTCACTCAGACTGTCTGCTACTGAGACCCTCTCTCACTAGTTCTCTCCTGGATCTCTTGCTTGGGCCCTTTGTCCTAGGGACATTCATTCTCCTCTACCTGGAAACTGGGGAAGGAACACCTTGCCTCATCCCCTTGGAAGCTGTGAGGTGTTGGTTCGAGCCAATTGGTGCAGCTGGATGAACCCTTGATGTGTGAGAAGTCACTGAAGCCATTGCAGGTGGCCCAACACAAGTCTGTCCTTACAAAGCTTGCTCAACTTAAATTTCCAGTGACTTCACTGGAAATATTAATTCATGGGATTTTTTTTCTGAGCTAACAAGAAGTGCAAGTCTAACAGTGGGCATGACCTGGCTTGTTCCACCTGAACACTGTCCAGGGATTTTTGTCCACAGAAACATAGGGAGGCCGCAATACACATGTGACATGTGTCTGGCACTCTGGGGACAGAAGACCTCTGACCTACTATGTGGTCACCCTACACTCAGCACTTTCAACAACCCTGTGAGATGGGTTCCATTATGATCATACCCATATTACTGAAGAGAAAACTGAGGTACCACATAGTTTGCCCAAGTGGCAAACTTGCCTGGAAATTGCAAAGTGGCAAAATCAAGGGTCACATGTTATCTGAGGCTACATGGAAAGTAACGCAGGTTTAATACCCATTACCATTTTCTACTTCATAGATGGCAAAACTGGGATTTTTTTTTAATTTAAGGGGTGAGCATTAATACCACAATCCAGTTAAGCCACTGCCTGAGACCCCACATCTCATACCAAAGTTCTTGGTTCGAATCTCAGCTATCTCTGCTTTTGGTACAGCTACCTGCTAATGCACCTGAAAGGCAGCAGGAGATGGTTCAAGTGTTTAGGTTCCTGCTACTCACTTGGAGACCCAGGGACCCTGTGTCTTGGCTTTAGCCTGCCCCCACCCCCACCCCAGCTGTTGTGGGCATTTGGGAAGTGAGTCAATAGATAGCTGATCTCTCTGTATCTCTCCTTCCCTGTCTACTCTGCCACTCAATAAATTTTACAAAAAATGAAGTGACCTCACAAACATCACAGAGCTAGTAAGCAAGGATGTAAGTGCTGAGATGATTTTTTTTTTTTTGCCTTTCTACGTGACTAAGCAATAAAAGAAAATGCTGTTTTCCCAAAGACAGACGCAGCGTAAAGTTGTGTTCACATAATTGTCTTCTCACAGCCTCATGGCAGGAAGTGGAAATGGAGCTGTATAATGAAAGCCAGTGCTGTCCACGTCCTAACAGATGGTCACCCTCTGGCTTCAGAGTCCTGGCCAGCAGCCCTTCCATTCTCATGCCATGACCTATTTTTGTTCACCCAGTTAGTGGTGTGGCCTATCCCTTTCCAGAAAAATTGTTTCATAACCCTCATCAGGCAACACACTGAGCGCTGTCTTTATGAACTTGGATATGTAATAAAGGGGGAAAAAAGTCCCTTTAAATCTTTAAACTTAGCAGCAGGCAGAATGTCCCCCCCCCCAAAAAAAAATGAAGAGAGTCTCAAATCCACCCTTCCTTGCATTAGGCATGGTTTCCTTCTAACCGCTGCCTTCACTCACGGGTGGTGGGGCCTGGGTGTCTATACCAATTGCTCTCCAGCTGGGTCCTCTGCATCAAGAAATGTCTACAACTGATTAGGATAAAATCCTTCTCAATCCCGCCACTCATCATCGCATCTTAAGTATCAAGTTGGATTCTCTGTTGCCAATAAAATGTGCTGGCCACGTAGTATCCTATTGCTAAAATCAAGGAAAGAGTGAGTTGACTGTTGGCAAGTGATGGAGAGGCAGTAATTAGGCAATATAATTAGACTCTGTTGAAAGAGCTGAGCTATAAAATGCTGTGTGATAAAGGGGCTGCCTGGACAACTAAATGGGGATAATTACACAGGACACTCCTTTTCCCTTTCTGCTCAGCCTCTTGGGCCTCCTGGATCTCAAGCCTGGACTTGCAGCTTCTGCTGCTTCCTTCCCTGTGGGCTATGCTGGCGTCTTTGGCCAGCTGCCTGCTCCTACTCTTCAGCTTGGGGTTCCTTACCTTTGGCTCCAGCTTATTGACCCATTTTCCAAAGACAAAATGAAACAGAAGGTTTTTGTTTTTGTTTTCACAGAACACAGGGTTACAAAAACAAAGTTCAGGGCAGGTGGAAAAGCATACACACTTGCTACAGTCACAGACCCTTGTCTGTCGGCACCCAGCTGCCTGTTAGTGCTGCTTGGAAGCCTTCCTGGGTATGAAGTCAGCCTAAATGGTGGACTTCACCAGCTTCTCCCTCCTCTGACTCCCACACTAGATGATCTCATTAGAAGGGTTGGAATGTATCACATAACCCTAACTCAAAAGCCCTCCTGAGGGCTGTCATCGTACTGAGCAGACGCTGTTGATTCCTGGGCCTTGGAGTCCCCCAGGATACAGGCTCTATCTCCGTCTCTGCCACTTTCCTATCTGCCTATGAGTGTCAGCCCCATCTGGTCATCACATGGTTCTTTGAAGCTCCCTGCATCCCAGGCACTTTATAGGGGCCAATCCATCTTGCAAGAGCACCCTTGTTTATAAAGCCAGCTCTTTCTCATCTTGTGGGTCTCAGTTGAAAAGTCACCTCTTCAAAGAAGCCTTCCTTGATCACTTTAAGTGAAACACCTGACCCCAGCCATTCCTTAGCCTAGCTTCCTCTTTCGTTTCTTTGAAAAACATTTGAGCCCTGTCAGAAGCCATACTGCTTGCTCATGTATTTGTCTCTTGATTGTTGTGTCAGTCCAATGTCCATTTCTAAACAAAGCACCTGAACCTGAGGAGCAGGTGTTTGGGACACTGGCATTCCATGATTTGGTGACTCAGCTTCTGATCCAGCTTCCTTCTGATGCATATCCTGGGAAATAGCAGATGATGACCCAGGTACTTGGGCCCTATCAATTGCATTGACAACCCAGACTGAGTCCTTGACTCCTGGCTTAAATTTAGCTCATCCCTAGTTGCTGTGGGAATACGGGAAGTTAGCCAGCAGTTATAAGAGCTCTCTTCATCTTCCTCGCATCCATCCTCCCTCCTTTCCTCTCTCTCTTCCTTTCAAATAAAATATATTAAATTTCTAAAGAATATCTATGTTGAGAATTTTATCTTCAAATATTTACTTAGCTCATTGTCTCAGAGGTTGAAAGTCTAAGATGAGGAGACCTCATGGATTCAGCCTCTGGGAAGGACTTCTCCTTGGCTACATCCTGTCATAGCAGGTGGCAGGAACGTGTGAGGGACAGAGATTACGTTGCAAGATGGGAACAGGGAGGGTCAGTCTTGTTCTTTTTTTTTTTTTTCAACAATCCACTGTAGAAACTACCTTAACTCTTCTGAGAATAGTTTTGCAACATCTCACAGGGCCACACTGGGGACCAGTTTGCAGAAGATGAATCTAAACCATAACAATGTCTACCTCCCCTGAGGAACAAAGGGCAAAGATGGTGCCAGTCACATGCACTGTTGTCTCTCCAGAAGCAAGCAGTGCATCTGGAGACCCCAAAATAATTGCGAATTGAAAGAAGGGATTGTGCTGTTTCACTTTGCGTTTGTTGGTCATATTCACCTTTCATCTCAGGCAGCTGGCCTACTCGAAGAGGCTGTCATTCCTCTGACCTACACATCACGCACCTGGGTTACCTGGATTGCGGTCATTCAATCACAAGGTATCTGTTGGAACCCTGTGCCAGGCACTGTGTTAGGAAACAATTTTGTCAAGTCACAGGAGTCCTGACCTTGACTCCAGAAAGTTTCTAATCCAATGGGACACTGGGCAAGTAAACCTGTGAGGGGGTGTCTTATGGGATGTAGTGGTAGAGGAATACCCAAAGTGGCAGGGTACAGAGAAGGAAGTATCTCTGGCCAGGCCTTGAAGAGAGAATTCTTTGGGCTAAGTCTCTGAAGTAAGAAAATGTTACAAGGAAAAAGCTGTGTATGTCAGAGCTGGGAAGGTGGGACCTTTTCAACCCCTAAGGTATAGAACCTTGACATGACGTCACATGTACTCTGCTAATCTAAGCAAACCATAGTGCTTAAGGTTATGTATCTTGGGCAGGTTATTAGGGTAACTAATTTTTGCTTAGTCTACTACAAATGAGGTATGTGACCTCAAGCAGATGCCCTTTTGTCTCATCTCAGATTCTCTTTCTCTGGCTGGCGTTTACTAAAGACAGAGCTGGGATTTAAAGAGTCTATCTCCATATTCTGGATCTCCTGCTTGATTCATCAGTGTCCAGTTCCTATGCTCATTGACCTCCGGCACCAACGTGCTGGATATTCACTTCATGTCCAGCAGAACGACGAGTGTTCCGAAAGATACAATTAGTGGAAAATGTGATCTTTGCCCTCGATGCAGTTGTCATTTGCCAAGGGAGGAAATAAACCGCAATAAAATTAGGAAAGCAAAACAGTTCAGCACATCTTACATCATTTGCACATCATTTCACACGCATTGGCTTTATTTTCGCAATTGCCAAGCTTAAGGTCAGAGGCTCTTTATCTTATTTCCCTTAATACAATCTACCACTTTCCTAGCTGTAAGACAATGCTGTAGTTACTTCGTTTTTCTCAGATTGTATTTCATCTTTTTTGAAATGAGGAAAATGCCTAATTTATAGGATTGTTGTGAGGAAAAAATGTGAACCATGACAGGAAAATCGCTTCGATTAGGGTCTAGTACAGATGAATTCCCAATAATAATTACATCACCCATACTCCTACTTATAGAGATGAGAAACCTAACACGATTGAACGTACACCTTCTAAGCGATCCCTGATTGATTTTTTAAAAAATGGACTAAATGAATTGTTGGTAAGGGAGTGGCAGGACAAAAGTGTTGTCATGGCTTAAGCAGAAGGTGGGGTCAGAAATGGGATGGAGTCTAAAAGCCAGATGCTGTGGAGGATGCATCAATAGGCTATTGAAGAAGCTCCCAGTTGAGGACTTTCGTTATTTGTTAGACAGGTAGGCCACCAGCACGTGTCATCCATCCCAACTATGTTGTGGAGGCTTGGTTACAGGTAGGCACAGCTGAGAAGTTTGGGGCTTCCTGCCTCCACCTAGCCCTTACCTCATACAGGCTTTGTTTTGGGCGGAGCCTGCTGAGAATACTGGAGTCACAGTTACTCTCGCCCTGAAGCATTCATAGAGCAGTGATTCTATGCCAAGAAAGACAGGCCACTGAGAGCAGGGGTTGGCAGCTCCACCACGCACCAGCTGCTAACAAGCGTCACTCAGAAGTGCACCTGTCCCCAGTCCCAGTTTAAGAGCACTGGTTCAGTGTATTCTCAAAGTGACAATGGTCACCAGAGAACTTAAAAGCTCTTAAGTAAGAAATTTTATCTTAAATGGATTGGGGGAGAAACTGAAGCTTCAGGGGTTTTCCAAAAAATTGGAGGTTTTGGTGGAAAAGAATGAATAAGAGACTGAAAATTCATGGGAGACCCAGGGCAAAGGAGACCCAGGAATCACAGGCTCCGTGGTTTAGTAAACAGAACCCAGGAAACAGACGACTAAGAGGAGCCCGCGTGGGCTCAGCACAGACCTCAAATACTGACCTTGAAAGCTACCCTCACCAAAACATCTGAATTTAATTGGATCAATTGGATTATTGTAGAGCAGCTTGCTCAATGCCCTCCCTCCCACCTCACCCTTGAGCATTGTCAAAAACAATACACTAATATTCTGGAAATTAGTGAAGCCTAAATTCTCGGCATGATCCGAGAGAGCCAGAAAGCCCTAAAACAAAAAATATTGTCAAGATGACAAGCAATGCACCTGTCCTCAGCTGAGTCCTCTAAAAAGAAGCTTTAGAGAGAGAGAGAGACAGAGAGAGAAAAGACTTTTCTAGAATAGTCCCACCAATCACCAGACAAACAACAAGAAAAATCCTGGAGGGGAAAAATTGTTATACAGAATGTCCAGTTATCAACAAAAACTGAGAAATGGCGAAGTGTCAATCCTACCCAGAAGAATAAAAGCAGCAGGCAACAGAAATTGTAAAGGAAACAGACTGTTGGCTTTAGTGGAGGAAGACATCAAAATAGACATGAGTTCGAACAACATTAATTTTTTAAAAAGTCAAAGGATAGATGATGACAATGTCACATCAAATAGAGTATCAACAAAGAAATAAATTACCAGAAAGAACTAACTGGAAGTTCTGGAGTTGTAAGGCATAATATTATTTCATCAGATGGGGTTCAACTCTAAATTTGGGTTGGCAGAAGAAATAGCCA
The DNA here is from genome assembly GCF_030435755.1 of Ochotona princeps. Lineage (NCBI taxonomy): Eukaryota > Metazoa > Chordata > Mammalia > Lagomorpha > Ochotonidae > Ochotona > Ochotona princeps. Next base: position 13,341,461 of record NC_080840.1, on the reverse strand, counting down.
GGAATTCTGAAGACTCACGAAGAGTATGAAATAAAAAAAAAAACAATAAGGAAGAAAAATGAAGGGCGTTTCAGACAACTTAATGTGCAGTGTAATGTGCACATTATGTTTAGTGGCAGCATCACAAGAGGGCTGCCATTGTGGTGCAGTGGGCTCAGCCTCCACCCACAATGCTGGCATCTTCCATTGAGGGCCAGTTTAAGTCCTTGCAACTCTGCTTCCCTGCTAATAAACCTGGGACATCAGGAGATGAAGGTCCAAGCAGAGTTCCAGACCCAGATGGAATTACAGACTCCTGGATTCTGTCAATGGTTGTGACCATGTGGTGTGCAAACCAGTGGGTGCAACATTCTCTTCCCCCTTACTCTCTGTCTTTCAAGTCAATTAATCTTCTAAAAATAAGAAGAGTGGAAATGAGAAGGATGAATGTCTAAAAATATCGTAACAAAGGACTTTCTGTATATAAGCAAACAAGACATTTTTGCAAGTAGAATCAAAGTTCTAAAAATTCCTAACGAGAAAATATCTGAACAATTCAAGAGGTGCCAGTGCTGTGGCACAATGAGTTAAGTCATCGGCTGTGTCACCAGCACTCCATATGGATGTAAATTCAGGTCCCAGTTGCTCCACCTCTGATCAAGCACCCTCCTATTACATCTAGGAAAAAAGTGGAAGGCTACCCAAGTCCCTGGGCCCCTGCCATGTAAGTGGGAGACCCAGATGAAACTCCTGGTTTCTGCCTGGAGCAGAATGCAGCCATCTGGGGAGTAAACCAGTGGGTGGAAAATAGATCTCTCTCTCTTTGTTCCTCTCTCTCTCTCTCTAGGTGTGTGTGTGTCCTTCTCTATAACTCTGTATTTCAAATAAAAATCCAAGGCAAAAGATTTATCATATGTTAAAGATCTTCAATAAAAATGACTGCTGACTCCTCCTCAGAGACAATGGGCGCTGATGACAGCAGGACAGAATCAAAGCTCTGGAAGGAAAAGCTGTGAACCAGGAATCCAGTCTTCAGCAAAACTATTTCAAAACTGAAGGAGAAATAGACATCCTTGATAGGTAAAAACAATCTCCAGCAGACTTAACTTATAAGGAATACTGGAGGTCATTTTTCAGGCTGAAAATAAGTGGCCCCAGATGGTCATTTGAATTTACACTCACAAACTTCACCAGTACCACTAAAGTGAATTGTATTATTTAAAAAGATAGCACACATCTGTAAAGCTTTTACATTTTCCTCTTCCACTGATTTAAAAACTAATTGTATAAAGCATTTTCATGCAGCCATTATTAGACTATAATATATTGAAATATGACTAATTTGCCAATAATAGCACTGAAGAAGTGAGAGCTAAAGTGTATTGATTAAGACAATGACATCAGATCAAATGGTAATAAAATCCACAGGAACATCTGGAGAGAACCAGCAATGGTCAAAAAAAGGAGACAAGACTCTGGAGATGGTTCCATTGAGTATGCAACTGAGCAATGATTCACACATGCATAAAACAAACCATGTGCAGATAGGGGAAGAAGCAGTCAGAGGCATCAGCCGTGACAGGACCTGGCAGTCACCTAGGACCTAAGTTTGGACTGGAAAATCCTGTGACGTACAGGTCACTGAATAGAGCAAGTCCTAGCCTGAACACTGCTCTGGTTCCATTTATCAAATATCCAAACTCAAGATCTGGAAAAAAATGTTTTTCAGTAATTTAACAATGTTCCAGAGCAAAGCACAATGAGAATATAAAACCACAAGAATACAAAATATCTGGGTCCCAATCTAGGGAACAGGCATTGTGGTGCAGTGGGGTAAGGCACTGCTAGAGATGTCAGCATCCTGTACCGGAGTGTCGCCTCCATTTTCTTTCCAGGGTCCTGTTAACATGTACCCTAGGTGGCAGCAGATGATGACTCAAATTCTTGGGTTCCTAAAGCCCCCCCAAAAACAATTGAATGGAGTTCCTATATCCTGGATTAGGTTAGACTAGTTCTGGTTCTTGCAGACATTTTGGGGAATGTACTACTATTGATAAGATTCTCTCTGTTTCTCTCTAACCTGCTCTCCCTCTTCCTCTGTCACTCTGCATTTCAGATAAAAATAACACTATTTTTAGGGGCTGGTGCAATGGATTAACTGGCTAATCCTCCCCACACAAGCACCAGGATTCCATGTAGGTACCTGTTTGTGTCCTTGCTGCTTCATTTCCCATCCAGCTTCCTGTCTGTGCACTAGGTAGGCAGCAGAGGATGGTGCAAAGCCTTGGGACCCTGTCCCCCAAAGGAGATCCTGGCTTTGGATAGGCTCATTTCTGGCCACTGGGGGCACTTGGGGAGTGAGCCAGTGGATAGAAACTCTTTTTCTGTCCATCTTTCTCTCTATAAATCTGCCTTTCCAATGAAAATAAATAATTTTTAAATGCACATTTTTATATTTTTCTAATTTATTTTTGATGATGTTTACATAGTTAAGAAGGATGCATGGCCATGTGGACCACTGATTATGGTGGGGATGTCAAAGAATGGGGCAAAGTGGATGAGACAATTGTTCCTAATCTTTTTCCTTCCTGTATTTGGAGAAAGTGGGAAGCGAAGGGGAGAGAGCCACCCCCAGCAGCCCAACTGCATCAGTCCTCAGGGAGGGGGATGGCCAACTGATGTGATGCTTGGGTCCCTGATAAGTAGTAAGTTCTGGGGACACTGCTCAAGTGGTTTTGATAGTTCTGAGATTGCTGTTGATTTCATTGTTCCCAGACCCTCTTCCCTAAGCAATCCTCAGTCCCGGATGCATGCAAGCGCACAGATCCCCAAGCCCAGTCCTCTGGCAGTGTCATGCCATGCTGGCTCTGCCTGACTACCCAGTGCCCACACATGCTAGTAAATGTGCCTCCGACCCTGTCTGCTGGTTTGCCAGCATCTTGCCCCCACATGTCTTTTATTATTATTATTATTATTATTATTATTATTATTGTTATTATTTAATGACAGTTGATTAGGGTGTTTAGGATCAAGGGCTACAGGAAGGTCGGTGAGATCACCATTTCCACATTCTCTTTTTTTCCTTTTTGTATCTGTGGAAAGGGGGCGGGACAAGCAGCTTCCCAAATTCCTCTGCACCCTGGAATGAAGGACAGCCACCAAAAACTACCCCAGGTCCCCGATGTGGGGCATTCTCCGAGGGCACTGCTCAAGAGGTTTTGATAGTTCAACAGTCTGAATTACTGCCAGTCTTACCACTCCAAGCATGAGGAAATCACTCCAGAATCCACTGATGGAAATAGTCCACCTTTGAGTCTCCAATTGCCCAAATATTCACTGCCAACACTTGGCTGGGGTAGTTGATCAATTTGCTCTGTTCTCCATCCTCTGCCATAGCACCAGGTGTCTTCTGCAAGCTCCAATGTACTGCTGTATCCTTCATGTGTACCTGGATATGCTGACCACTGCTACATCTGAGCCACTGAGGAGGCTCAGCTCTAACTCATGCACTCCACAGTCAAATCATGAAACCTGCAATTCTCTTCATGGTTGGGGTTCTGAGTTCAGCAATTCCGTTGGGGGATCCCAATCAGAATTTCATCTGAGATGATCCAAGATCTGATGGCTTGTGTGTGCTTGTCAGTACAAGGTCCAGCACATTCTGTTGCCCCATCGGCTAATGCATATGCTGGTAGTTACAATTGCTGCATCACACAACTCATTGGGTGGGACACAAAGATTAGTTACTCCTAACTGGGGTATTGAGGATTTCTCTGCACACCCCTCCTAAAACTGTTCACCTAAACTATTGACATATGTCTTGTTATAGAGTTAGACTACCCAAAAAACAGCCAGGTCAGCAAAATCATGCTTCAACACTATGAACTAATAAATACTAAAATTAAAATTGACATGAGACAGCTGAATAGTAATCTAAAGCCATTTTAAGGTGTATAGAACCCGGTTGTATATAAACTAATAATTGAAATGCCAATGTAGAAGTCAGAGGATGTGGTTCAGAACTCGCATTCTTCTTTTTTTTTCTCTTTTAACATATTGGTTACTCAATACCATGTCAACTAATTCCATAACGTTATAAATAGTTACTGATGTAATGTCAGGGCTTGTAATTGATCAGGATGATACTCTGCCAGCTCTACCTTCAGACCAGAGATGGTCTCCCCAAGAAACCATTGAACTTATCTGGACAGTAAGATGCTGGACTTTATGCTTGGTAGATGCTTGCAATGAAAGAATCTCAACTGAATTTGAACTGTGATAATGCAACAAGGTGGAGGAATCCACCATGGGGGGGGGGAGTGTGTGAGGGGGAACCCAGTGCCTATAACTGTGTCACATAATGTAATGTAATCAATAAAATATAAATAAATTAATTTAAAAAGTAAATAAATCTATAAAAAATCTACCCATGCTCAAGTTCCCTGGCAATAAGGGAAATCCAAATTAAAACATCAATGAGGTACGACCTAACGCCAGTAAGACTGGCCCACATGAATAAAAGCACCAACAACACTTGTTGGCGAGGTTGCGGGGAAAAGGGAACCCTACTCCACTGCTGGTGGGGCTGCAGGCTGGTACAGCCTCTCTGGAAATCAGTATGGAGAATATTCAAACAACTCAAAATCAACATACCGTATGATCCAGCAATAGCACTCCTAGGAATATATCCAGAACAATTGTTTTATGAGAAACCAACATGAACTCCTATGTTCATAGCAGCACAATCAGTAATTGCAAAAATATGGAAGCAACCAAAATGCCCATCAACAGAGGATTGGATAAGAAAGCTATGGTTCATCTACTCCATGGAATACTACGCAGCTACTAAAAAAAACAAAATGCAGTTCTTTGTGGCCAAATGGGCCAAACTGGAAACCATAATGCTAAGGGAAATGAGCCAATCCCAAAAGGTTAAATACCACATGTTTGCCTTAATTTAAGATGATATGATGTTATGTATAGCATGTTATGTTATGAATGTTATATGTTGTATATAAACTAAAATTGAAATGTCAATGAGGTGGTCACAGAAGGTGGCTGGGAACTCGCATTTACTTTTAACATATTGGTTACTCATTACTATGTCAATTAATTCCATAATGATGTAAATTTTTGCTGATGGTATGTTGGAGCTTTTAATTGACTGGGATGATACTCTGCTGGCTCTGTCTTCAGACCAGAGAGGGTATACCTAAGGAGGCGTTGAACTTGACTGGACAATAAGATGCTGGACTCTATGTTTGGTATACGCTTGCAATGGGGGAATCTCAACTGAACTTGAGCTGTGGTTATGCAACAAGGTGGAGGAATCCACCATGGTGGGAGGGTTTGGGGAGGGGTGGGGAGAACCCAAGTACCTATGTAACTGTGTCACATAATACAATGTAATTAATGAATTAAAAATAATAAATAATTTTTAAAAAATCTACCAATGGAAAAAATAAAACAATTGCTGCATCAGTTGTGTCTCCAGCCCTGTTTTCTACACAAACATATGGGTATTGCAGCCCAGCCCATTCCTGCCCACCACACACTTGGCCCTCATATAAACCAGTGGGTGCTGCAGTTAGTTGGAGCAAACTGCAATAGCCCCTACCAAGTCTGCCCCCTGCCCTGGTTCCCGTGTCTGCCAGTATGTACAGCAGACTGATCCCACATCCCAGTTAACTGTCATATATGTCAATGGGCATTGAAGCCTAATTCAACCCAACCAGCTCCTACCCTCATCCAGCCCACACATCTGCCAGCAGGTGCCACTCTCTGTCTATCCATGCCTGCCACCCAACCTGGTTCTCATGCTCACCAGTTGGAGTGGTAACCCAGGAGGGAGGTCCCCACTGTTTCCCTACTGGGCCTACTCCCATTCCAGGATCCTTCATTCTCCAGGTGGTTCTGCAGTTTAACTTGAGAGAATTAGCCTACAATGCTAGCATCTGCCAGCTGAAGCTGTGGCAAAGCCCAACCAGCACATACCCTCTCTGGCTTATGCATGCCCCAGTAGGAACAGTCAAACCCAGTCTGGCTTTTCCCTAACCCAGCTCACATGAGGCCAACAGTGTTGTAGCCCTGCCCGGCCTGATCTGCCCCATCCCAACTCATGCTCTCCAGTGGAAGTGGTGGTCCAAAAGAGGAGCCCCACGCAGCACCCTCTACCAGCTTCACCCACTTTCTCCCTGGCTCCCACCTGTGCTGGTTGGGTGCTGTGGCCTGGTCTGGCATGGCCTGTCTCACCTCAACATTTTCCAGTGGGTGGTGCACCCTGGACAGGCTCGTCCCACTCTCAATTCCAGGTCATGCTTGTGGGGGCTACAGCCTAAGCTAGCCCAACTGGCCCCTAGTCCCGGCCTTCATGTGAGCTGGCTTATGTTGTAACTCAACTTGGCCCAACCCACACTCCAATCTGGTGCTCAGATTCACCAGCAAGTGATGTGAACTGGCCCAGCCTGGTTCACCCCCGACCTGCACCAAATGTATGCTGGTGAGTACCATTGCCTGGCCTGGTCTGGGCTGCTCCCTATCATGGTTCTTGCACTCACCTGCAGGAGCTGTGTCCAGACAGAAGAGTTCCCCAAGCTTCTCCATCAGAACCTCTCCCAAAGCCAGATCTCCCACACACCGGTGGATCCATGGGCCATCCCTACTTAGTCTACCTCCTTTTCTAACAGAAACAGTAGCCTTACCTGACCGGCCTTAACCCATTCTGGTTTATACTGTTTGGTGCTACAGCCCAGCCAAGGCTGGTCCACACCCAGACACAGCTCACAAATGGCTCAGCAGGGGCAAAGACCAAGCCTAGCCTGTCTTACATCTACCTTGGTTCTCATAAGCAACAGTGGGTGCCAGAATCTAGCCCAGTGTGGTACAACCAAGACCCAGCCCACACTTGTGCCAAGGAACACAGCAGCCACACCCAGAGTAGACAACAGCCCCCACTCTGGCCTTCGCACTCACCAGTGGGAACCACAACCCAGCCAGGGCATCCCTTTTGCTCCCCAACTTGGGCTGTTCTCAACCATAGATCTTGCACATTATAAGGAAAAAAGCACAACAGTATTGAGATGTAGTGCAAGCTAAAGAAGCCTAGTACATATGTAACTCAATTCACTAAGGCGAGAATGTACAAAAATGGAAAAAGCATTTGAAGAAATAAGAGCCAAAATGTTTACCGAATTCTATAGAACCAGAAATCCATAACAAAACAAGCCCAAAAAGAATGAATAAGACTACCCTGAAGTGCCCATAAAAGGAACATCTTAAAAGCAATTTAAAGATAAAGATGTACCACATCCAAAGAGACATACCTTGTTGGAAACAGTGTAAGCAAGAAGACACTGTTTAAGTGTTAGAACTAACATCTTTACTGAAAGAGGAAAACTGTACAACTATTGTTCTATTTGACGTTAACTTTTCCAGAGGAAAAAATCTCCAGTCTACTGCTGAGGAAGAGACCAGCCACCTGGCTATACAGGCCAAGTGAAAGAGATGAGTGGGTTTTTGTTCTTCCAAATATCCATCCCACTGGGAGCCATGGTTCAGAAGTGCATAAGGCTGACCAGCACCATGGCATCGTAAGCTAAGCTTCCGCCTGTGGTTCCAGCATTCATCTGGCACCTGTTTGTGTCCTGGATTCTATACTCCCAAGCCAGCTGTATTTTTATGGCCTGAGAAATCAGCGGGGGATGTCCCAATTCCTTGGATTGCGGCACCCACGTGGGAGACAGGAAGAGGCTCCCAACTTCAGATGAGCTCAGCTCCAGCCCTTGTGCCCATTTGGAGAGTGAATCAGCAGATGAAAGATCACTCTCTTCTCCCTGTTAACTCCACTTTCAAGTGAAAATAAACATTTAAGTGCATTGGCATCCAACTGTACAGCTCTTATCTTCACAAGGGTCTGTGGTGCTAACAGGTTTGCTGCTTTTACTTGCTGCTTTTACTTTGCTTTTTTTACCACTTCATTCTTTTTCAGGTACTTCCGAGGAGTTGTCCCTCATCTGTCAGTGTGACACCTCAAGAGTCTGCTGAGATCACCTCGCAAGGTCATTGATTTGTAGGAAAGAAGTTCAGTGAACGTATCATAGACTGGAAGGTGGTGAGAAAGTCAGGGCCCAAACAGAGAGAGAAAAGGCTCTTTAAGGGAGAGAAGAGAGCAGTGTATGGTAACAGAGGTCTACCGGAGGGGGGGGGGCAGCTACAAGCAGTGGAAAGACCCACAACAAGGGGAACGGAGCTAGTCAGATGCTTATCCTGTCATAGTAAGAACAGCATTTACATGGGCTGCAACTTGATGTTAGTGCTCATAACCAGAAGAGGGTGAGCATCCATCAGAGAGCAAAGTCAGAGCCTAAATAGATTGGGCAGGATGTCTGTACTGTGCAGTGAGTGGGTACAGTGGAAGAGGGAAATTAGTCACACACCTGAAGATTAGTTCCCATGAAAGATGATGGGAAGCAGATGCTTTATGGTTGAAGGGACTTACAGGCTCGGAAGAGGGACAATGGAAAACTCTGAATCAGGGGAGGGGAAAATTTTTCCTCCAATAGCCATCTGGGCATTCAATACATCATACACGAGGCATGCCATATATCAACTTAAAAATTTCCTTGCTAGAGACTTACTCAATTTTGAGTTCCATCTGTGGTTGCCCTGGCAGGGTCAAATCAAATAATTTCACAAGACCTCACACAGCCCACAGGCCAGACGTTCCCCTGCCAAATAAATCTTGCATCTTTGATTAGGATAGGAAGTATTTTTGAGGCCGGTACTATGTCATAGTTGGCTAAGTCTCCACCTGTTGCACTGGCATTTCAAATGGGCGCCAGTTCATGTCCCAGCTGCTCCACTGTTGATCCAGATCCCTGCTTGTAATCTAGGAAAGCAGAGGAAGGTGGTTCAGATTTCAGCCCCCGCACCCATGTGGAGGCCTGGGAGAAGCTCCTGGCTCCTGGTTTCAGGTCTACCCAGTTCTGGCAATTGCAGCCATTTGGGGAGTGAACCAGTGGATGGAGGATCTCTCTTTGTCTCTTCTTCTCTCTTTAAATCTGCCGTTCAAATAATTTTTAAAAATCTTTCTAAAAATAAATAAATTGGAAGCATTGTTGCAATTTCATTGTGATATACACTGAGGAACAGAAAAAAATAGATAAGTGATTTTTGAATATGTAACTGTAAATATACACATGCATTATCATTAATCTGTGTTCTGGAAGCTACGATGTTCAATAGCCAAGAGCATACTCTATAGCTCTACTGTAGCTCCTAGATATTACTCTAAAGAAAGGGAACCGAGGATTACAGGGACATGGCTGATGCCAGAGTTTGGACAATACAAGTACAAGAAGAATTCATAAGGTAACATTGTGCCAGAAATCACTTGGCTTTTTTAGTGCCTCAATAGGTATGGGAGCATATCAAAAGGACACAAGCGTTATCTTGGGGGAGCTTCAATTGGGCAAATTGAGGATAATTTGTGCCTTAAAGTAAGAAGCGATCAAAAGGAATTACAACCCTTTGCGTAGACAGAATGATGGTCCTCAAAGATGTCCAAAAGGAATTTTCACAGGCGTTAAGGATCTTGAGGAAGGAAGACTCTCTTCATTATCAGGTGAAGCCAATGTAATCAGCTTGGTCTTTGAATGCATAAAACCTTTCCTGACTGCAGAGAATAAGAGATGACATTATGAGAAGGACATGATCTTCATGACTGGCTTTGAAATGAAAGTTGGGGTCCCTGAGCCAAGGGATGTATTTGACCTTTAGCAACCGGAAAAGGTAAGGAAATGGATTCTCCCCGTGGAGCCCCCAGAAAAGATAATTTTTTGACTTTTAGCCCGGTGGGTCCCACATCAGATTCCTAACACACTATCAGATAATATATTTTCCTGTTACTTTAAGTCATTCAGTGTGTGACAATTTGCTATCACAGCAACAGGACATCAGTACAGCCAGATCCTTATGCAAAAGGAATGTGCAAATCCATAAATAAGGAAGTAAATGAATCCATTGAAGTTTTGGTGAGAAACAGTCTGTGTCAAAACAACTCTACATAAAGCACTTATTGATTACAACTGATAAAAGTGCAATTTGGAAGCTATTCCTAGCTTTTTTGGGGGAAGAAGCTTAGTAGATACCATTCTAATCAAAAGAACTAAGTGAACATTAGTACAAGCAGGGCAAATCAAACCCACCCCTCCAGAGAGTGGCAGTGAAAACACAGCAGTCCTGTGCTGTTTCCACCCAGAATACAGAATTTGAATCAGATCATGAGAATCCATTACATAAGTCCCAAATCATTGTATTCTAGGCAACAATTGATCTGCCATCCTCAAAGTTGTTAAAGTCATGGGAAAACTGAGGAACAGTTCCAAATTGGAGAAGACTAATACAGCACACCTGCTAGATGTCATGTGTGATGCTAATCTGAGGTCTTTTGCTGGAATCACTAGCAAAACTTGGATGGGTTCTGAGGATTAGACAGTTGTAATTATTAACGTTAAGGTTTTGATTTTGATAACCCTGTGTTAGCTATGTAGAGAAGTTCTGAACTATAGCCACACAGCTAATTACAGCACCTTGTATCCCAGATGGCTGGCCACCATGCATGCCTTCTCCCTGTCTGTGATACCATGCTGAGGTTGCACCGTTGTCTGTACAACCTTTCTCCCACTTTTGATTGGAGCAGGTCCTAGGATTAGGGAGACACCAGGTGTCCTATATAGCTAGGTTGTTGGTGGTGCTGACCTTGCCAGAACCTGTTGGGTGTTAGGTCTGGGTGCCACATGGACCTATTTGACCGGTACTATGTTACAATCAGCATTATTTTCCTGTGGGACCAGTGCAATCCATGGAACTCAGTGAGTTCTCCTGAGCTCAGCACATGCGCAGTTCACTGTTGTCCCCTGCAGTCCTAAAGCTTTTGCCACAGTGTGCAAAATGGCGCCCGACATACCACTACTAGAGTTCTTGATCTGCTAGCTGTCAGGTCTGATGGCTACCCAGACCTGTCTTGGGTGGAACCTGTAGAATGCCACGTTGCTGCAGTTCACTGAGTCAGAAATGAGTTCACTCCCAGCTCAGTGTATGCTCAGTCCTTTCCCTTGCCTTTGTCTCCTTACGCAAAATGGTGCCCAATTCAGCTCTAGAGTGCTGACTGGGCTCTAGGGTGCTCGCACTGTCTGTCTAGGATCTGCTGCTCTATCTCTGCTCCTGGTCAAATCAAAAGGACCAGCAGGACAGACAGTACTTTGTCTGGGTTCACCTCCCAAGCTCCCAGTGAAAGTCCTTCCCACCTGGTTGCTGGTGGAGTTCTGGCTGCTGGTGGAGTTCTGGCTGCTGGTGGAGTTCAGCTCCATTAGCTGTGTGCTGCTGGAATATCAGTCACTGCAACACCACAATGTTGTGTCTGATGCTTTCCTATGTCTGTGTCTCCGGGTAGCCCTCTACTGTTGCTCTGTCCTCTCCTATTTCCTAGAATGTGTCCTCTCTGCTTCATTCTGATTAAATGTTTCTCCATCCATTTTAACGTGTCCTTACCCTATTCTGCCATCTTGATTTTCTCTAATCAATACATTTTGAAGTTGATTATTACATATGTATCAGAAAAGAAAGCTGTATTTGTGAGGCAGTTGGAGTACGGAAGCATGGTGATATGTTCCTGTTTTTGATTTGCATTGCATATAAAATTGTGATTAAGAAAGTCTTCTATTTTCTCCCTCTGACACTTTAAGAGTGCCATTACAAGGGGAATACCACTTAAGGTATGGCCGTACCCACTGGTGAAATAAATGATTTCTTAGCACCCAACAGAATGTCAAAGTGTATTAGATCCTTAACAATTATTGTTGAATATTTAATGCATGGGAGGAGTCTTGGAGAGATTCTGCTAGGATGAAAGGCTATTTGCTTATTCATTTACTAGATTTAGGTGAGCCTGGCATATTTTTTGCAACAAAAACTGAAAAGAGAGGCCTTGTTTTCCCAATTTGTTTATGTTTCAGCCTGATTTTCTCTTCTGCTCTTATACTGCAGGCCAGCCATGTGGTCAGTTTGCCCATGTTTCTTTTGGATATGCCTAGGAAAAAATCGTATCCCCCTACATCCAAAAAGACCCCACTAAACCTGAAAGTAACAGTTTTAGTGATTGAAATTTCAATACCAACATCTCAAATCAATCATTATATAAAAGAACATAAATGATCAGGTAAGGTTAATGTCGATGTAAGGATAATACTACTCTAGGAAATTGGTTAAAACCAACGTGTCTCATACAACAAAGGCAAAAAAAAAAGGACTGTCCCAAGCTCCCCCAATCTTAATAAATGAGATCTTGAAGAATACTTCCTTAACATGATAAGATTTTAAAGAGATGAGCATTTATTAAGCCACAGCATACTAAACATAACCTCAAACGCTCAGGATCAAAGCATTATATAAAACAAATCACTACTTTCAGGAATCTAAAATGTTCATCATAGGACATGGCCAGGTTCCTTTTCTGCAGTGGACCTATAATTTCACAACCAGGAATTGAGGAAATGTTTCCAACTGAGGAATCTGTATAATGTTCATCATTGCAGTGCCATTTTCAGTAGCAAAATATCTCAATATTCAACAGTAGCAGGGAGGCGATAGGAATTGTTATACATCAGCTCAACAGATACTTTGCATTCACTGCCATGGTTTAGCTATGGCTTGCCCCTGCCAAAACTCAGGTAGAAATCTGACTAGTTCAGTGGACAGATGAGGTCTTGAAAAGGCAGAAATATCTTTCTTGCAAAATGGAATTTGCTTCTGTGAGTTGTAGAGTGTCTGGCTCTCTCTGTCCTTTCTTCTGGCATTGTCCTTGCTTCTGTTATTGTCACTCTCACACACATTCCTGGCCATGTGACCCACCCACTGTGTGATGGTGTAGCACAGGGCCTCACTAGATGCAGCCTCCAGAGCTGTAAGCTTAGCAAACCCTCTTTCTTTGTAAATTATTCCATCTCAGCTGTTCTGATACAGCAACAGAGAATAAATCATCTATAATCTGCAACAACTTAGCATATAAATTAGGTCAAAGAAAAATGTGGCATTGTTGCGTATTATATGGAAGTAAAATTCATAACACACGCACACACACACAAACACACACACACACACACACACACACACACACACACTCCAACCAGCTTACTCAGCCTCAGCACCAATGACGTTTTGAACGTGATGGTTCCTTGTATGTGTAGAGGGCTGTGCTGTGCATTGTAGGATGTTAGGCACCACTCTAGGGCTCTACTCTCTAGATGCCACATCATTTATCAGCTCTGTCCTTCTGTCCTGGTTGTGGCAACTCAAAGTGTATTCCTGCTGGAGTCTGTGCAGTAGGTGTGGATGACAGGAAGGTGTGAAGAGAACAGCTCCCCTGTTTGGCAGGGCCCGGGGGAGCTTCCAGCTGTTTGGCAGGGCCCGGCAGGTTTTTCTCTGAGCACCTTGACACAGTCTCACCCCCTTTTTGCATGGACACTCAACCACCCCACTAAGAATTCTGTAATCTAATGAGGCATTGTTTGCCTCTGTGAGATGGCTTTTGCAACCCACGTGAGCTTGAGAATTAATGTTATTGATAATGCCTTGTTGAGTGGGCCTTTAACTGTGCACAGGAGTACCATTAAACCCATGCTGCTTTTGGACACCTTATTGTATGCCTACCCATTGCCCTGAAATCTGGCTCAGACATATAACATGCCTTCTGCAAAATGGCTTAATAAGAATTTTATAAACTAATGGAAGTGATGGGAGTATGAGCAGAAACTGCTATGGAAAAATTATAGTTACTGTGACCTTAAAGGTTAGCCTGTCCTTGCAACTCTTTAGAGCATGGAAAATGTAGTTGTTTTAGCTGTTTTCATAATTCTTTAACTAGAGGAAATATAGGGCGATTTTATTAACATCATAGAGATATTCTTTTGATTATTATTTGATTGTTTATGAGGTTGTAGAGCCTGCAGTTGTAGGGGGATTTAATGTTTGAAATTTTTTGTCTTGGATCTTTATTTTTTTTTTCTCTTTTGTCTTATTTCTCCCACTTAGCGATAGATAAGTTGTGAAAATAAAATGTAGTAGGAATGTTTTACTGATTAGTACGCAACCATCTATCAGTGCTTTGGCCTTGGAGTTCTGGCTGTCACCTAATGGCTACTTCTGAAGAATGAATAATGGCTTGCTTTAAAGAAACTGAGTATAGTAATTTACAGAATTATCTTTAAGAGCACCTGGCTGACCATGAAATAAAAAAATAAAATAATTAAACATCTGTGCATTACCCACTTAGTCATGAAGTAAAAATAGAACAATCAAACGATTGTGCAGAGGTTCGTGATGTGTCTGAGTACATAAAAAGGACAGCTTCTTCTTGAGCTTTAGAAGAAGGCATCAAGTGACAGTGTCTGTGTCTTTTCTTATCTCCGACTCCACGCACCCTTCTCGAGCTCCGAATTTGGCTGGAGCTGGACCCTGGCATATTCCCATGTTATCACATGTTCCCTTGGGCAGGGGTCGGACATTCACTTTTGGTTGACAATCAATGGCATAATGCAATGTCCTACATGCAGTTTGACTGCAAGCACTCTACGCTAAAAATTCATGTAACTATGAGTAAAACTAGGAGATAACAACAGGGAAATAATACTTGTGATAACTGAAAGTGATAATCAAAGGGTATGATTTTTTCTTCAATTTATTCATTGTTTTATTATTAAAGGTGCAGCTTGATTTTAAGATGTGTAGACTTGTTTGTTCATATGAAAGGCTAAGAGTAAGAGCAGGATCTTCCATATGCTGGTTCATCGCCCTTCCTTCCCAGCCCTAAAATGACTACAACAGCTGAAGTTGGCCAGGTTAGCCACAATGCTGGAGCTCCATCCAGGTCTCCTACATGATTGGCCCAGGTAGTCCAATACAGGATGTTGGTATAGTAGACAAACCTTAGCTCACTGCACCACAACATGTGAAATTTGCTTTCTACACAGATGGGATCAGTTCCCTGCCCAGGGAACACAGCAGTGCTATCTGGCAGCATCACTTGCCTCTGGTGGGCAGATACATGATCTTCGTTTCCTTTATGTCTGTTGATTTCTATCACTCCACAAAGAAGCCTTGAATAGCTGTATAGTTCCCAAGTTATTGTCTTTGTAATTTTTACAGCACCAACTTTTTTAAAAGATCTACTTTTCAGTTATTTGAAAAGCAGAGTTACAGAGAGATGCAGACAGATCTCCCATCTGCTTGTTTGGTTCCCAGATGGCTTTTACAGGCAGAGCTGGGCCAGGTCAGAGCCAGGAGTCAGGAGCTTCATCTGGGTCTCCCATGTGGATGCAGGGGCACAAGCAGCTGGACCATCCTCCACTGCTTTCTCATGTGCATTAGTAGGGAGCTGGAGCAGAAGTGGAGCAGCCAGGACTCGAACTGGCACCCATATGAGTTGCTGACATTATCGATGGAAGCTTAACATGGTATGGCACAATGCCAGTCTCTAAAGTATCTTTGATACCAGCAAAGCTTAACCTCCATGAGCAGGTATTGGGGTTTTACAGGAGGGTCTACTGAAAGACATCATCTGCCTTTTCATATCATCAGGACCAGGCACAAGCACCCACTACTCTGCTTTCCATGCCTCATTCTCCAGAGATTTTGATCTCAGATTTCTCAATGAACCCATAGTTACCTTTAGCTTCATTTCTTCCTGTAATTTCAGCAGTGTCTGCTTGTATGCTGGCAATAACTTGGTTTTAATTTTATTTCCTTGACTTCACTAGGACCTAATCAATGATGTCCTATGTTACTAAGAGTGAACAATTATTTTTAATAGATTTATTTATTTTTCTGTTAGAGACAGATTTCTGCACTGAGAAGAGACAAAGAGAGGTCTTCTGTCCACTGGTTCACTCCCCAGATGGCCAAAGCCAGAGCCTATCCAAAGCCAAAAGCCATGAGCTTCTTCCCTGCTTCCCACACAGATACAGGCACCCAAGGCCTAGGACTGTCTTCTGCTGATTTCCCAGACAGTCACAGAAGGTTGGTTAGTAAGGTGGTGCCTGTCACGGGACATTGCTTTACCGTTCTGCAGACAGACAGGCGGGTCCAGCAGGCCCAGCACAAACAATTACAATTATCCAGTCATCACACAGATTTAGGACACTGATGAACTTTTGGGGGCAGGCAAACTTGCTTTAGAATTTTAAGAATCCAATTTCACGTGTTAGGAAGGAGCCTGGACTTATACACTGAAATTGCCATGTGAATAACATAGTTCTTAGAAGAACCCATAGAATTCTCTCCCAGGGTCATGCTATTGAAAGATATTGGCTGGGAAATCCTGAAAAGTTGATTCGGCCACTCTGTGCTTAGTTTTCTTCTCATCATATCTGTTTGATCTGTTTTGTATGGTGTTTGTGATAACTGAATGAAATAATAATAAAAATATTAAGTAACACATGTTGCATTAATAGGGCACCATTTTTAACACTTCATATATATGAATGTGTAACAGTAGTGAAATAATGAAAAATTAGGATGCATTCTGCAAAGATAATGGATGTTCTTAGAAACAGATTGACTGTTCATGTGTCCCTGCACTTCCATATCAGGAACTGCTTCCGCAAGCCAGCTCCTTCCATGGCAAATGTTCTCAGCCCCATTGAGCTGTACTAACAGTAACTGGGAATCAAATGATGGAGTCAGACAGACAAAGATCACTCTAGGAACTCTTGCTCCAGAACACCTGGTAATCTCACCCACCTGATAAAATATGACTTTCCCAGCCGGGATCCCGGACAATGAGAATGATATACCCTACTGCTTGTTACCTAGCTGTTGGATCGAAGAGGCCCAGTTGTCCTCTCTGACCCTTCTCATAAGCCCCTTACTCTGTGTCCTGCTGGAACTAAGCCATTTCTTTTCCCTTCATACTTGGTTAGATCTTGCACTCATTGGCCACATCTCCTAAGGCTCATGGTCCATACTGATACAATGGCATCCATGAAAGGGAGAAGTGGCTCTGCATAATTGCACATGCTCAGCAAAGTCTGTTCATTGCTGAGGACTGAACAAAGGAAACCAATGCCTGCCTACCAGCGGATGAACAGGGACATGCCAAGGAGCCTGTGCCCTCTGCGCCTGTCCTGTGATTAGGGCAGCTGCTCAGCTACATCTTTTTTTTTTTTTTAATTATTTATTGTTTAACTTCAGTAATTACATTGTATTATGTGACACAATTACATAGATACTTGGGTTCTCCCCACCCCTCCCCACACATCAGCTACATCTTTACAAGATAGTCCTGCTTTCCAGATATTAGTCCAATACAGCTATTCATACCACCTTTTTCACTCTGCAGATACTGGTGTGGGTGGCGAGTCATATGGTTACTGTATTCCTGACCCATTGTGGATTGCTGTGTTGAGGTACAATGTGAATGAGACCCAGGATAGTTGAAGGGTTGAAGGACCAGGATGCAAGACTCAGCTCCATTACTTGAAGTGTGAGCTTGGGCAAGTCACCTCCCCTCTAACTGCCTCAGTTTTCCTGCCTGAAAGGAGGATACACACTGGAGATGTGAATCAGCAGCCTATTGGCGTGACAGCACCTGGTCAGTTTTGCACCACTGATCAATGATGATATGAATTACAATAATCATAAAGTTCAAGAGATCATTCATCAAACAACTTTATCCTATTACCAAATAACTTATTAGATGAGTTTTTCCTTTTATTTAGGTGAAGAGAATCTGTTGTAGGATAGTCACTGCCCCAGGTAACATGCGATCTGTCTTGCACATGAACGTGACTTTACAATGTCACATTGTAAATTTCCATACCCTTTGTTGACTTTCCTTTCCTTCTTCCTCTTCCAACTCCAATAAAGAGTCACCACATAACTCTTCCCAAAGGAACATGGTTGACCTTAAAGGATGCAAATAAACAAAGAACTTGGTGGCTCCAACCCTTTATAAAGATGCACATTCTTGGTCATTTGGCCTGATGTTTCCTAGGAGTGTGTGTGTGTGTGTGTGTGTGTGTGTGTGTGTGTGTGTGTGTGTGAAGAAAAGTCCCACTGCTGAGTGCCAAAACTTAGTTATCTAGATGCACAGGATTTCCTGACAGAATTGTTTTCTAATGCAAACTCTTGTCTTCACCTTTCCCCCATGTGCTTCCGGGCAAGATGCTGCACAAGAAGCAGATGATGTGGCATGCTTCTCTGGACAACTCCACCGAGACCTAGTGCCCATGAAATTCTGCTGCTCAGAAGGGTTTCCCAATTTCAAAAATCATTCCCAGATTTGCTTGCCAGGAATGGGAAAGCATCCAGGACACCACTTCTATCTTCTCAATGCACTTTCTTGATCATGAGTGGCTCAATGCCACTACAGATCTCAAGCTATTGTCACACTGAACCTTGTAAAGGAACTCAAAGGGAACAAATACAGAGTGTAGAACAATGAGCAGTAAGCCAGAGATACTCCTGTCCTTAGATCTTTCAGGAACTGATTTTATGAGGCCGGTTCCTAGGATTGCCTCTGCAAGAGCAGCAAACCCAGTGAATGACCTCAGAAGGTTTACATGCATTCTCTGAAAGAGTCCTTCTCGTTCTCTAGGTACAGATGGGAGATGAAGAGGAAGGAAAGCTCATCCCTTAAGTTTTCCTTTCAGCTCCAGATGTTGTTTTAGATGCTGGGGACACAGCAGTCAGTAAGTCATTAAGTCATTAAGCTGACTCAAGGAGTTGACTTTCTAGTAAAAAAACAAGATGATAAACTAAGAAATCAACAAGTATAAAGCAAAATGTCAGAGGACCGCATGTGACTTGGTGTAATTTTTAGACAGTGTGGCCAGGGGAGTGCTAAGTGGTTGACAGAGCCCCCTTCAAGAATCATTCTTTTAAAAACATCTGCAACCATAGGACTACTCCAACTCTGACCCACTCTGTTTTATTTCTGGAACTTCCTTGGGGGAATTCTTGGCCTGAGCCCCAAAAGAGACTTCAGAAAATTATTTCTCAAGTCTGGCAAAGACTGTTATTATTGTCTTGCAGCAAAGTTCCATATTTTGAATGTCAGAAGCTATATAGTACCCCAGTTTGTCTCTGCAACACCTGAGCAGCAAAGCCCAAGTGTGTTCCCTCCAAGCAGGTGCATGGCTCAAGTAAACGGAGACCAAAGATCAATTGCACCCACATACTCTGGCACACACTAAGCTACTGAGTTTCACACTCTGTACTGGCTAATGTCAAACAGACGTAGATAAAATATGGGAACCTTCTTCACACAGAAGTCTAATGGGGTGTCTACAAAACATAGAGTTGGTTCCAGATCAGGTCTTCCCAAGTGTATGCTGCTTGCCTCTGGCAGGGGAACCTTCTAAAGTGCAGAATCAGCCATGCTGTACTTAGTGGGGTATTGGAGATTCCAATTCCCTGCCTTAGTTTACTAAGACTCCCATAACAAAACACCACAGGCCGGGTGACTTACGTATCAGAAATCTGTTTCTCAGAATTCTAGAACCCAGACATTCCAGATGAAGATCTGGGCAAGTTTATTCTCTCCTGGGGCCTCACTTGGTGGCTTGTGAGCCACTGCCTTCTTTTATTATTATTATTTTTTTTTAAGATTTATTTATTTTTTATTACAAAGTCATATATACAGAGAGGAGGAGAGACAGAGTGGAACATCTTCCATCCGATGTTTCACTCCCCAAGTGACTGCAACGGCTGGTGCTGCGCCGATCCGAAGCCGAGAACCAGGAACCTCTTCCAGGTCTCCCACACCGTTGCAGGGTCCCAAAGCTTTGGGCCGTCCTCCACTGCTTTCCCAGGCCACAAGCAGGGAGCTGGATGGGAAGCAGGGCCGCCGGGATTAGAACCGGCGCCTATATGGGATCCCGGAGCGATCAAGGCAAGGACTTTAGCCACTAGGCCACGCCGCCGGGCCCGGGCCACTGCCTTCTGACCGTGCCCTCACACAATCATTCCTCTGAGTACATTTCTTCCTCATAAGGAAAGGTTGATGATATCATCTCTCATCCAGAAACTGCTGGCCTACAGCAATATACTTTGGAGCACAGAAAGCTACACATCGAGCTGTTATTTCTATATTGCCTCCCTAGACAAAACATGTTTTTAAATAGATATGATAAAGATCAATAGCATTTTTCTGTGATCTAAAACAAAAAGGTTTTTTTGTTTTTTTAAAGATTTATTTATTTGTATTGGAAAGTCGGATTTACAGAAAGAAGGAGATACAGAGAGAAAGATCTTCCATACACTGATTCACTCCCCAAGTGGTTGCAACAGCCAGAGCTGAGCCAACCTATAGCCAGGAACCAGGAACTTCTTTGGGATCGTCTATATAGGTGTAGTTTCCAAGACTTTGGGCCATCTGCTATTGCTTTCCCAGACCACAGGCACTGAGCAAGATTGGAAGTGAAACAGCCAAGAGACAAACTGGCATTAATCTGGGATCCCAGTGCATGCAAGGAGAGGATTTAGCCATTAGGCTACCATGTCAGGCCCAATAAAAAGGTTTTAATGAATCTATGGAGAAGAGGAGTCCTAGGTCAACTTAAAGATGAATTCTAGAAACAGGAAAAAAGGGGCTAGTGCTGTGTCACAATAGGCTAACCTTCTGCTTATGGCACTGGCATCCCATATGGGTATTTTTCAAGTCCCAGCTGCTCCACTTCTAATACAGCGCTCTATCTTACGGCCTAGGAAACCAACGGAGGATGGCTCAAGTCCATCCTACATCCTTGCACCTACGTGGAAGACCCAAAAGAAGCTCCAGGCTCTTGGCTTCAGGTCAGCTCAGCTCTGGCCATCACAGTCATTTGGGGAATGAACCAGTAGATGAAAGATCTCTCTCTTTCTGTAACTCTGACTTTCCAAGTAAAATAAAGTAAATCTTATAAAAAAAAAAAAAAAAGAATCCAGGGCCTTGCCTTAAATGATATATCCAGCCATGTACTCAAACTTCAGATTCCCACCAAGCATCTCTTCTTCCCTAGTTTCTGCATGATTGGAGAACAGGCATACAGGTTTCTGTAGCTTTATGGCTACATGGAAACCCCCTGTGCGGCCAGGAATGAATAACACCAAGATGAATAACAGCATGTGAATATTAAAGGCAACCAAACATCCATGGCCAAGGAGGAAAAGTGACCCTTCACATTCTAGACGGCGATACTTGGCCCTAGGAACATAATCTCTCTGTCTCTGGTAATTAACTAAAATGGTTCACATTCAAGCGAACCTGTGTCCATATCCTCTTTGGCATCCAGGTGTACTCGGGTGAAACCTAATTAAGACAACTATTGCACTATGTTTGCACACAAAGATTCCCGGAGGTTATACACAGTTGGTTTGTGCTGCAGGGTAACCTTCACTCTACTGCTGCAGGCTTACCAAACAGTTGCCTTTGGAGCCACCTGCTGACACAAGGAGGAACGCAGAGCAGAAGTGCCTTCCCCAGCTAACATTGGAGGGACTATCATGAGGTTCCCCTGGACTTGCTGTAACACCAGACTCAAACGTTGGGTATTTCCTTTCTCTCCCAATACCCACAGCGGTCCACTCCTACAGCTTCTGAAGAGCTGGTGTCATCTGTTTGCCCATCCTCGCTGGTGTCACCACCCCCAGGGAGACTAATCACAACCCACTCTGCACTGGGGAAAATCTTTATATTTCATGCTTTGTGGCAGCCCTTACTTCCCACTGAAAACATGTCTCTACCCTGTTTGACTCTACCTTGGAGAATGAGACAGCTGCAAAAGAGAAGTGATCATTTTGGTAATAATTCCACATGTGAGGGGTCTTCGACAAGTTATTGGAAATGTATACTACAAAAAACATAGATGGATTTCAAAATATTAGCAGCAGAATAAAGTGATTTTTAATTTCACTTACCCATGAACTTTGGAAGTATCCTCATCTCTATTTCCAGGCAAAATAATTTAGGGGGCACTGAGAAAAGGGGCAATGAAGAGAGGAAGAGGCAGAGATGTGCTGAAAGCCACCAACAAATTCAACACTAAAGATTGAACAATTCACCCTACCCATCTCTGCGCCCAAGTTAGCGAGGCTGGGAAAAGTCAATGGGGCACCACCGTGTCCGAGACAGAAATGAGCTTGGATTACCACCTCACATTGGCCCTCCCTGCACAGCTGTGTACCACCTGCCCATTAGTGCTCCCATCATTGTGAATGCCTCCTCCCTTAAAATGCAAAGGTCCCGGGTGGGGAGAACCCAAGTATCTATGTAACTGTGTCACATAATACAATGTAATTAATGAAGTTAAATAATAAATAATTAAAAAAAATGCAAAGGTCCCTATAGAGGGTAAACACTTCAGTGCAGGCTGTTCTGATCAGCTAACCAGATCCCTGCAGGATCCATCCCTCAGAGGCAGAGCTGTTCTTTGACTTGAGGAAAGAGTGGATTGTGATTGGGCCCGGCGGCGTGGCCTAACGGCTAAAGTCCTCGCCTTCAACGTCCCGGGATCCCATATGAGCGCTGGTTCTAATCCTGGCAGCTCCACTTCCCATCCAGCTCCCTACTTGTGGCCTGGGAAAGCAGTTGAGGACGACCCAAAGCTTTGGGACCCTGCACCCGCGTGGGAGACCTGGAAGAGGTGGGAGACCTGGAAGAGGTTCCTGGTTCCCGGCTTCGGATCGGCGCACACCGGCCAGTTGCAGTCACTTGGGGAGTGAATCATTGGACGGAAGATCTTCCTCTCTGTCTCTCCTCCTCTCTGTTTATCTGACTTTGTAATAAAAATAAATAAATCTTAAAAAAAAAAGAAGAGAATTAAAACTCAATAGTGGGGTCCAGTACAGTGGCTAAATCCTCGCCTTGCATGTGCCGGAATCTAATATGGGTGCTGGTTCAGATCCTCTTCTGGGTCCTCCCACGCAAGTACAGGGTCCCAAGGCTTTGTGGCTGTCCTCAACTGCTTTCCCAAGCCACAAGCAGGGAGCTGGATGGGAAGCAGCTGGGATTAGAACTGGCACCCAGATGGGATCCTGGCACTCAAAGCAAGGACTTTAGCTGCTAGGTTACCGCACCGGGCCCTTTCATGATCTTTCCAATGCCCCTTACCCATGCTAATTTTTAAGAAGTACCCCAGAATAAATTTTTAATTCCATGAACTTTTTGAAGCACCCTAGGATGTCTGAAGAGTCTTTCTCAGAAATTGAACATATGAGCTACCATTAAATGAGTGGTAATTATGATGGCTACAAGAGGAGCCCACCACCCTCCCAGGCAGCCGTGTGTCTTTTCTTCCACAAACCGGCCAACACTGCATGTTGGTACACCTTTAATCACCACTTATTGGAAGGCTGAAATAGTATCTCAATTTAAGGGTTATGAACATTTCATTTGCTATCAAGTCTGTTCATGTCCTTCGTCCATTTGGCATGGTTACATTGTTCTCCCTAGAGGGGTCCAAGAACTCTATTAAGTAATCCCTTATCTGTGATTTGATCACAAACCCATTTACTCATTTGTTCTCTGGCTTTTTTATAGTGTGGTTATATTTTCCAGACAGGAGAAAATAAAAAGATCTTTATCTGTGGTGTTTTCTGTCCTTAGAAAGAACCTTCTCAGCCTAGTGGCTAAAATCCTCACCTTGAACTCACCGGGATTCCATATGGCCGCCGGTTCTAAACCCCGCAGCCCTGCTTCTCATTTAGCTCCCTGCTTGTGGCCTGGGAAAGCAGTCGAGGATGGCCCAAAGCCTTGGGACCCTGCAACCGCTTGGGAGATCCAGAAGAGTCCATGGGCTCCTTGGTTCGGATCGGCTCAGCTTCAGCCATTGCGGTCACTTGGGGAGTGAATCAGCAGATGGAAGATCTTTGTCTCTATCTCTCCTCTCTGTATATCAGACTTTCCAATAAAAATAAATAAGTCTTGAGAGAGAGAGAGAGAGAGAGAGAGAGAGAGAGAGAGAGAGAGAGAGAGAGAGAGAGACAATTTCGGAAGCATAGAAGACACAGAAAGAGAGAGCGCCCCCTACCTGTAGGCAGTTGTTTAGGTTGCCTTGTAGCTAGTGTTACGCTGCTGGGAGAAATGCAGGCAATAGCTGGCCGACATTCTGCCAGCCACTCAGGGCCTAGTTAATGCCAAATCTGTGTTGAGTATACCAGTGTGTCAGCCTATCTGCTTTTTTTTTTTTAACTTTAAGATGAGAGGGGAAGACCTAGTGTGAACACAGGCCGGTTCATGCCACACTAACCCCCGGGCAGGGAATAGAGGGCTGCAGACTACTTGGGAAAGGGGATCTGGGGACATATTGGAGTGGGAGAGCAGTTGAGGGCATGTTTGACAGGAAAGGAGTGACTTATGGGGTCTTCAAAGGACCAGGTCACTGCGTTAGTAGGTAGATGAGGGAGCTAAGATGGAGTAGTTCAGAGTGGAGAAAACAGAGGGCATGTCTGGCTCAGGCCAAGGCACCTCCCCATCTGGGAGACATGAGCTGGCCTAAAAAACATCACCTTCAGCCCACTGGTGCTCACAAGAACTGGGCATAATGGCATGCTCGCCTGGGCTAGGCCATAGTACCCACTCACGAGTGTCAGAGGAGGAGTGAGCCGTGTCAGACTGGGCTGAAGCACCCATCAGAATGCAAGAAAACTGGATCTGGGGACAGATTATGTAGAGAAATTGTGGGCTGTTCTCTGTGGGACTGCAGCACCTGCCAGTTTGTGTGGAGATTTGTTTCTGCCATTTCATCAACCACACTTAAAAACACCACACCAGGGCCTAGTGTGATGCCCTGTGGCTAAGTTTTTGCCTTGCATGCGCTGGGATCCCAAATGCGTGCTGGTTTGTGTCCCCACTGTTTCATATCCTATCCAGTTCCCTGCCTGTGACCTGGGAAAGCAGAAGTAGGTTGGCCCAAAACCTTGGGACCCTGCACCTACGTGAGAGACCTGGAAGAAACTCCTGGCTCTTGGCTTCTGACCAGCTCAACTCCAGCCCTTGTGGCCATTTAGGGAGTGAACCAGCAGATGGAAGATCTCTTTGCCTCTCCTTCTCTCTGTGAAATAGACAAAATACTGAGTTAATTGAATTGAATTTCTATCACTTACAGATTCAAATTTGATTCCTCACTTTGGCTGGCATTGTCTATTAAAAACGGGCTTTTTCAGTGGATGAGCACACCCCTACCAACTTCTCCTGTGTGTTCCTTAAACTGAATTTTCCAAGCAACTGACTTTAACCCAACCCTGTGCCTTCACAGGTACTGTTCCTTCTTTCTGGTAGGTCATTTTGCCCCAAAGAGACAGGAAACTCCTTCCAAAGCCAACTGAGCTTGTCTGCAAAGCATTTCCCCTACACTCTGAGGCAGAAAGCTCATCTGCTTCCAGTGCACTCAAGGAAATTTATTTCTTCTGCTGTATCACTTGCCAAGTTGATGGTCATTTTTCCTGTTCACATGAAACTCCCCTGGCTGTTTCCTGTACCCTCAGTCTATCTTGTATGTGTTGCATTGGTAATGTTGATCAAAACAAGACATGTATGAAGCTAGTTTGCAGAAAATAAATGTGCCAAGATAACACATTTCTGGGGCATTTATACACTCAAGACAAGGATGGGCATGCAGCAGAATGTCTACATTCCTGCAGTGACAGAAGCAAGGAGAGCCAGACACGCAGCTGGAATCCAACCACACAGCATAGCTGAATTTAGCAAACAGGGCAAATTGCCCTATCTGTCAATCTCTTTCTCCATGGTTTGTCACTGTAATATTAAATGAATATTAAATCCTTAGCTCACAAACACCAGAATCCCATATGGGTGCCAGTTCATGTCCCAGTTGCCCCAATTCCCATGTGGTTTCTTGCTTATGGACTAAGAAAGCATTGGAGGGTAGCACAAAGCCTTGTGACCCTGCACATATGTGGGAGACCCAGAAGAAGCTCCTAGCTTCGGATTGGCTCAACTCTTGCAGTCACTGGGGAGTGAACCAGTGGATGGAAGATCTTTCTCTCTGTCTCTTCTTCTCTCTGTAAAAAATAAAAAATAGAATAAATCATTAAGAAAACAGAAAAAGAAAATTGCAAATTAAGATTTATTTATGTTTATTAGAAAGACAAATATACAGAGAAAAGGAGATACAGAAAGAGCTTCCATCTGCTGGTTCACTGCCCAAGTGGCCACAACAGCCACAGCTGAGCTGATCCAATGCTAGGAGCCAGAAGCTTCGTGGGTGCAGGGTCCCAAAGCTTTGGGCCATCATCGACTGCTTTCCCAGGGCACAACCAGGGAGCTACATGGGAAGCAAGGCCACCAGGACATGAACTGATGCCCATATGAGATCCCAGCACCTGCAAGGTGAGGACTTTAGCCACTAGATAATCAAGCTGAATTCTTGCCTTTAAAGGAGCTTGGGCTACTGCTTCCCAAAGGCTTCTCCGGTCTGCCAGCTTCTGCTCAGTGGTCCACAGTGAGTGTACTGATCGTTCAACTGTCAGTCTCCCTTTTCCATTTATTTGAATTGGGCAGTGATTTGCTTGGTTCCTGAAAACGAATCATCTTAAATCATCTTATTCCTCGTTAGGAATGATGGATCTAGTCAGTGAATGTGTGATCAAGTTCTGCGATGAAGTTGAATGGCAAGTCTACTGGAAGTTGTTTAAACTGTGTTTCTTCCTGATAAGAGAGAGCTGTGTGGGAGGGGTCTGATGGAAGAACCTGAACAGTTTCTCTGACAGGACACTGACCCTACAGATAAGCGCAGGAAGCATGGAGGTAAACAACCCAGAAGAGGCTATGGAAAGTGTCCCACTGGTATACATCTGGCTTGGGTTGAGGGCGGACCTGGCTGAGTCAGTTCGTGTCATCCACTGGCAAGTCCGAGCACTGGAGCTGTGTGGGGGTCTGGCCAGGTTCGGTTGTGATAAAAACAGTACACAACACAAAATGCCAAGGCAAGGCTGCCTGTGCCTGTTAGGAACGCAGCACCCAACCAGCACACTTCCCTCTGGTTTAGGTGAGGGTCGAGTGTGTGATGGGCAGAACCGGGATGGACTGCAATACATATAGGAACTTGATCTGGGAACACCTCAAAGTTTCTTTGGGGATCCCTTTAATCAAAATGGAGGAATCAGAACATTAACCAAGAAAAGATAGAAGGTGGAATAGATCAACCAACCACCTCAGCTATATGTTGACAGCGAAATACTGGACAAGGGGAGACTCTATGATGGCCTATGAGGCTCTGCATCAGCCTCATTGTACCTGGATTGTTGCTGATGGTATGTTGGAGCTTTTAACGGAGCAGGATGATACTCTGCTGGCTCTGCCTTCAGACCAGAGGGGGTCTCCCTAAGAAGGTGTTGAACTTGACTGGACAATAGGACGCTGGACTATATGTTTGTTATATACTTGCAATGAGGGAATCCCAAATGAACTTGAGCTGTGGTTATGCAACAAGGTGGAGGAATCCACCATGGTGGGAGGGTTTGGGGAGAGGTGGGGAGAATCCCAGTACCTATGAAACTGTCACATAATACAATGTAATTAATGAATAAATTAATTTTTTTTAAAATGGGCAAAAAAAAAGAGAGAGAGAGCTGTGTGAAGAGAAAGGTCTTTTGCCCTTCCCCCATACGCTTTCTTCCCATTTCAGGTGCTCTGTCATTAGAATGTGATGAGTGGAGTTGCTGCAGCCATCTTGTAGTCGTGAGGGGATGAAGTTTAAAGAGAGGTATCTTCAAAAGGCCAAGGATGTTGGAGACGAGTGAGGGAAAATGCTTGGGGCCACAAACACATCACTGAATTGCACAATCCATCTTGGGAATATCTGCTTTAGACTTCTGTTAAATAGATAATGAGACCTTTATGGTTTAAAATACTTTTAAGTCAGAAAACATGTAACTTGAGTGCTAAAAGCCCTGGAAACAACAATGGCTGGGGCAGACACAGCCACTCCCCTACTCCCTGGTGCCAATCAGCATGGGACCAGGGCAACGGCACACTCCTGTCCAGGTCAGCCTTCTCAGGATGCCGACAGCAAGTGATGAGAGAACAAGGCAAACAGGCAGAATGGAAAGATAAGTAAAGGGACTGGATGGAGTTCGTGTGTTTCATAATAGGGTATGCCCCACAAAGAATTTACTTACTCATTGCATCTTGCTGTGAGCTTCATGCCTGGAATTATGAATGACACAATGTTGTGTTCTGATTGCTCACCTAATAACCAGGGTGATAGATGTCTGTGCAGCCTACTTCAACCCAAGACAATATGGTGAGAAGATTGAGTCACGCATTGCTTCTTGAATTCAATCAGCGACGCTCACTGAATGCAATTTGCAAGAAGCCTATAGACATGAAAGAAAGCCATTTTGTTTCTGTCCTTGTATTCCTTCATCCATGAAAGAACTATTTCTTAAAATACAGGATAACTCCAATCTGAAAATCCAAGAACTAAATTGCTCTAAAATCTGAAACTTTTTGAGTTCCACTTGAAGGTGTAGGGTACTGCCCCCATTCATCTGTTTTTGCTTTTTGTACCGGAGCTTTAGAGATATTATTCAAAAAATATTGCCTGCACTGATACCTTGAATCATTTCCCCCATGTTTTCTTCTACTAGCTTGACTTTCAAGTCTGATTCTGTTCTGAGTAGGAAGCTTTGAATCCAAGCTATCTCTAGCTTTCTAATCCAGCTGCACCTGTGACTGATCAGGTGGCTTTTACACCTGATACCTATGTCAGATGTTTTTCAAGGGTTTCCCAATAATTTTCTCAACCAGTTTCTCAACTGGTTTCTCAATAGGTTCAGCAACCATGGGCAGGTAGAATACAAAACAATATACCAGATGCAAGTTGGACAGGAGAAAGGGGAGAGTCAAGAGAGGCTACGTGAGGAAAGAGGGCATGCCTGTTTCCTGTACAGGTGGGAGGGAGGTGGAAGAGGGGTCAAGGGAAGGAGTGATGGAGTTGGTGCCACTGCAGCAGCAAGTGAAGCAGACACATGAGAGGACACTTATTTTCCTGAGAATCACAAGCACTGTTGCTCTGTGAGAGGCAGAGACGGTCAAGAACTGAAGCTGATTTAGAAGAACCTGGAATGTGGAGATTATCTGGTTGACAGCAAATCTTATTTACGGCTGAGCAGTTTAACTCACTGCTTCCTGCTGGTGAATTTTTTGGGGGGATTCTGAAGCTTCTAATCCACCAATATGTCATTTACTCCGTTAGACAAAAGCAACACCCCACAAATGTTCAGGAACTATACCTCTTCCCACCGTGACTTCTGATGTGGCTGCCATGGTCAAGATCCATAAGACTGCTCAGTATTCCATTGTTGGACAGAAGAGGCCTTCAAGATATGCCTGGAGGACCATGGGAGACCTTTTGTAGCTTGCTGACACTTGTGTAGAGCATGTTCTACTAGTAGTGTCCTATATTTGATATTTTCTCAAAAGCAGTTTCTTGACGTTAACATTGTTTGCCACCTGGAGCTGGAATGTGGGGGCAGGGAGCGGCATGAGTTGTTCTTGAGTGGGGCAGTTGCTTGTTCCTACACATTCAGGAGTTGGCGCTATAGCTTTTCTCCCTTTCCTTGTGTTTCAAAACAGACAATGACTTCAAACCAGAGAGGGTCTACCTAAGAAGCCGTTGAACTTGACTGGACAATAAGATGCTGGACTCTATGTTTGGTATATGCTTGCAATGAGGGAATCTCAACTGAACTTGAACTGTGGTTATGCAACAAGGTGGAGGAATCCACCATGGTGGGAGGGTTTGGGGAGGGGTGGGGAGAATCCCAGTACCTATGAAACTGTGTCACATAATACAATGTAATTAATGAATAATAAAAAAAATTTATAGATAAAAAATAAAAAAAACCAGACAATGAGAGCAAGTCAGACAGCATTTTGAATGTTGTACCTGGGAACCTTCACAGATAGATCAGATGTCAGCAGGTGAGCAGGCTGCCATTTTGTCAATAAAATTTTATGAGGACACACCCAGGCCTATTTGGTAGTCTTACATTTGGCTACTTTCCTGGTACTATGGCGGAGTTGAGTCATGGCCCCAGAAACCGGAGAGTGCACGAGTCAGGCAAGAAGTAAGGTAGTTATCATCTGGCGCTTCACAAGATTGCCAAACCCTACTCTGTATGGTTGAGTCCATGAAGGAGATTTCTTATTTTCCATATTAGCATTGATGACAGTGTCATCAAATCCCTGCTGTTGCCAAAGCGAAGACCCCATTGCTTCCTCTTTTCTTGTCCAATGGCAATTTGTCCATGACTAGATCAGCTGATGGACAAAATTCTTCATACAGTGTCACGCTTGGATGATGGCGCTATTGCCAGCTTCCTTATATGCATATTGTACAGTCAACTTCCAGCTGAAAGTTGTGTCTACAAGTAGGCCAAAGGTATCTGCGACTCAAAGTCACTCTTCCTATACTCTGTCCGTGCACCTGCCACCCTAAGTCCAGCCCTGTAGTCTGTTTACTGACTTAGCTTTGACATGGATTAGGTTCATTTACAGAGAGCTTAAGACCTTGGGTATGCACATTTGCATATTTAGGATTGTTTCTCTAGAAAAGGTAGCTTGCATCCAAGGTAAGACTTTGTGGAAGAGCCTCTCCAGACCTCAGCTGGTCTTTTCAGTGTGCGTCACAGAACATTCTGAGCCTGTAATTGTTGTGTTACGGTGGCTGGGGAGGAGGAAAGAGGTACGTGCTTGGGCAGAGGCCCCCAAACATGACCTGTTCTGTTCTACAGGATTTCTCATCTTGACTTGGCCAGTATTGTTGAGATGGAGCTAGAGGAAGCTTCTGAAGGTTTCCTGCGCTAAGTCAGTACTCATGAAAGAGACCGCAAGAATCATGAAAGAGACCGCAAGAACCGAAAACTAACGATTACATTAACAACATAGAAGGTGCTGTGATGTGGTTTATTTTTAAAGGATTCATTTCTTTTTATTTGTCAGGCAGATTAACAGACAGAACGAGGGAGGGAGAGAGAGAGATATCTTCCATCCATTGTTTCACTTCCCCAGTGATTGTAATGGCCAGAGCTGAACCAATCTGAAGGCAGCAGCTAGGAGCTTCTTCCAGGTCTCCCACATGGGTGCAGGGTCCCAAGGCTTTGGGCTGTCCTTGACTGCTTTTCCAGGTCACGAGCAGGGAGCTGGATGGGAAGTGGAACAGCAGGACATATTTTTAATTTTCCATATTTTCTAATTTTCCTGCAGGTGGAAAATTAGAGTGCTACACCACCACGCCAGTTGCTATGTTTTTTGTTTTTTTTGTTTTTGTTTTTTATTTATTTCAAGAGCAATGCTGACTTGGAGAAGTGATAAAATATGAAAATTGTGAGAAAGCAAAAATCTGAGGAACTATTTTGTGTTTGGGGAAGGGAACTGAGAATTTGTGTAAGCTTTCTTCAAGAGGTAGAAAAGATTACGAAGCCCAGTTCCAAGAAAAGATGTGTTTTACACTCAATCTTAGCCAGAAGGTCGAGACGCAATAGCACGTGTGTTAAATGAGGAGAGCTCCTTTCTAGACACCTGGGCAAAGGAGGCCAGTGAACGGAGTGAAGTGTGGAGGCAGCTAGGGGTTGGCTTCTCCTTTTTCTGTAATGAGAGAGTTAAGTGCAGCTTTCAAAACTGAAAAGATACCTTGCAAACTACTTATTAACATTGTGTCTGCGTGTTATTGACTTGAGAGAGAGATCTTCCATCCACTGGTTTAGTCTCCAAAAACCTCAACTTGCTGGCCCAGGACAGACTGAAGCAGGGAGTCCAGAATTCAAGCTGGATCTCCTGGGTGGGTTACAAGGGTGCCAGGACCTGATACTGCCTGCTGCCTCCCACAGGGTGCACTAGCGAAGCTGGAGCTGGAAGTGGAGTGGCCACTCAGATCCAGGGCCTCTGTTTTGAGATGTCAGTGGACTGGTCACTGGGTCAGATTTCAGCCCAACTACTTATCTGAGAAGTGGTTAGATGCCTGGTTTTTCCAACTGTTCTCATAGGTAAATATTCTACATTCGTGGTACTTATCGACACTTGAAGAATTTGGACTCCAATAATAATGAAGATAACTTCAATGATGCCCTGATCGCAAGAAAAAGCATGACAAGTTGCCATCAGGCCCCTTTCATAAGGTGCCTGACAAGTGAACAGAAATGTGTGCCCCAGTTGGGGAATCTTTACACGCTGCTTCCGCTCCGGGATCCAAGGGGTTAAGACCAAGGAGCTGGCCCTGACTGCTTCCTAGAAGAGCCGCGGCTAAGGCCGCCGGGAAAGCCGGGTTGTTTCCGGCCTGTTTTTCCGGGTAGTCTGTAGGACCGTGTGTTGGCGGGTCAGAAGGAGTGGGGTGTGTCCTGGAGCGCTGGGGACTGCTGGGGGCTCCCGGGTCGCGGGCAGCCTCGTGGGCAGCCCCTAGATAGTGAGTTCCCTGCTGAGGGGAAGCGGCTGAGACCGAGGGGGAGAGAAGCCGAGACCGCACTGCTCCGGCTTCAGTGCCACTGTTGCAGGGTGCTCATGTCCGGCTGCACCCACTCACCCGCGGGGTGACAAGACTGTAGCCCCTTGCCCGGGCTTGGATTTACCCATGATTTTCTCCTGCAGTGTACCCGTGGGCTCCTTTACTCCTAAATTGAATGTCTTCCTGCAGGAAGGGAGAATGGTGGGACAGGACTCCTCAGACTTGCTTCCTGCATATATACTGACAGCTAACTTTGAGTACCATTTACCTCTTACCTTCAGATGTCTGCATCTTTCCATTTGGCTACTAGAAACGCTTGTCCTCTGGATCAGTGTCACTTTTATAACAAC
The DNA here is from genome assembly GCF_030435755.1 of Ochotona princeps. Classification (NCBI taxonomy): domain Eukaryota; kingdom Metazoa; phylum Chordata; class Mammalia; order Lagomorpha; family Ochotonidae; genus Ochotona; species Ochotona princeps. Next base: position 13,308,634 of record NC_080840.1, on the reverse strand, counting down.
CCCCTGTAGTTTTCTGGGTGTGCTCACCAAATGTCTGCCCACCGTGATGTCAGCTTGGGGCGGGGGGGGGGAGGGGGGGGATGCAGGTCTGTTCTCTGAAAAGACACTTAACACATCCCCAATAAAGGTCATCTTAGAACATCGTCCACAGTTTGCCCAGCTCTGCTGACTGCTCTGGGTCACTGTGATAGGTGTGCATGTGAAAGGCGTTGGGCTTGCCTTTAAAAAAACTTGTTAATGTACAACTTCAAAGGACTATTGTGAGTTAAATGAGAAGAGTGTACAAATTATTTAGTGTGCTGTGAAAAGTATACCTATTTGATAAAGAGTGACCCTGTATGTGCTTGCAGGCTTCTGTTGTCCCCCTCCCTGCTGTTATGGACTCCTGCGATGGGTGTCAAGTCCAGGTGTAACTGGCTTCCCCTGGAGGAGCACCTCTCAGGTAGGTCCCTTCCGGTAGGCCAGGGATTGTGGTTGGCTCCAGAAGTTCAAGTTTTGGCGGAAATGTCTGTTGTGTTTATGGTAGACTTAGGTAGTAAGAGCAAGGAAGAAAAAGACTCCCCCCCCCCCCCCAGCATGCTCGTTTTTATATTTAGCAGTTACTGGCTATAATTATTCCAGTCCTGCTTTGTCTTAATTTTTTTTTTTATCACTGGATACATAAGTCCTTTTCAGATTGACTTCAAAGATTTCTTTCTGCTGTCAGCAACCAAATTGGTATTGAAACTGACGAGAGTACTTCTCTTTCTGCTTCTTAAGCCTGTGTATAAATTCCCTAGAGTCAGTGAAAGTCTTATATTGATATTTTTTGGAAAAAAATAGCATGTTTTCAATGGAAAGTCTTTCTAAGCCACAAGTGGGTAGTGAGTACTAGTATTTATCCTATGAGGGGACTTTAAAAAAATTGATGGAAAAATGTATATTATGAGAAAATGCATACATTTTAAGGTTATTTTTTGGCACCAAAACCATCTTTTAAGTTTGTTTTCTCTGGCTTTTCAATGTCCTTTCATATCTTCAAAGCTTAATCCTCAGACCTTGGGTATGCACATTTGCATATTTAGGATTGTTTCTCTAGAAAAGGTAGCTTGCATCCAAGGTAAGACTTTGTGGAAGAGCCTCTCCAGACCTCAGCTGGTCTTTTCAGTGTGCGTCACAGAACATTCTGAGCCTGTAATTGTTGTGTTACGGTGGCTGGGGAGGAGGAAAGAGGTACGTGCTTGGGCAGAGGCCTCCAAACATGACCTGTTCTGTTCTACAGGATTTCTCATCTTGACTTGGCCAGTATTGTTGAGATGGAGCTAGAGGAAGCTTCTGAAGGTTTCCTGAAGAAGAAGAGCTTGCAAAGTCCCTTTACAGGTGAGGAATCAACATATTCTGCATCCTTAGAAATTTGTCATAAAATATGCTAACGCATACGCACAAGCACATCAGCGTGAGGGAGACTTTGATTCATTCATAAGCCGTGCTCATTTTTTCAGTTTTAGTTTCCTCATCTTTAAGCAAAACAATGATAATCTCTATCTTGTATATATTGTACGGTTCATGAGAAATTACATGCAAAGCTACTGATCTGAATTTGTATATTTGCTCAGATTTTAACCAAGTGATTGTCTAGTTTTCAGCTAGTATTCTATTCAACTTCACTCCTACTCAAAATTTCTTTTTTCTTCTAGAATGAAGTTGAGCACATTTATTTTTTAAACTGATGCTTCCCTTGGCAGTTGCTGACAACAGTTCAAATACTTGTTATCGGTACAAGAAATTCCCTGGCTCCTGGTGAATGTACACAGTAAACAGAGTGCAACTAGCTTTAGAAATTCTTTTTTGTTTTTAAGATTTATTTATTTTTATTACAAAGTCAGATATACAGAGAGGAGGGGAGATAGAGAGGAAGATCTTCCATCCGATGATTCACTCCCCAAGTGAGTGCAATGGCCGGTGCTGTGTCGATCCAAAGCCGGGAACCAAGAACTTCTTCCAGGTCCCCCACGCGGGTGCAGGGTCCCAAAGGCTTTGGGCCGTCCTGGACTGCTTTCCCAGGCCACAAGCAGGGAGCTGGATGGGAAGTGGAGCTGGGATTAGAACAGGCGCTGATATGGGATCCTGGTGCATCCGAGGCGAGGACTTTAGCTGCTAGGCCACGGCGCCGGGCTCTAGAAATTCTTTAGAAAAGTAATTTGTGAACGTTTAAGTGGCTGTTCCCTGTTATGCTTTAAATTCTAATTGTCTGCTACAGCAGAGATTAGGGAATATTTTTAGGTGACTTATTTATTCTTCCAGGTGATGAAAGTAAAAGTAAGTTGGAAACAGTTCAACAAAATAATCCTGGGAAAGATAAAGAGAGAGTTCTTAAATGGACTAACAGGTATGGCCCACAAAATTCCAAACATGAAGATACAGAAGAAATACCGTTGATGTGGCCCCAAGGGGATGAAAATTGGAGTCATGAAGAAAATGATGGTAGGTCAGAGCTTCAGGGACATTCTACAGAAGAGGAGGAAAAACCCAGCCACAGGGCATGGGACCCAGGAGAACACACCATGGTCTCTGTTCAGCGAAAGTCACCTTACGGAGACAAACCCTATAAATGCTCCCAATGTTGGAAAAGCTTCACTAATAGTTCTCATTTGCGCACTCACCAGCGAACTCACTCAGGAGAAAGGCCTTACAAATGTTCCGAGTGTGGGAAATGCTTCTGTAACAGTTCTCACCTCATTCAGCATCTCAGAACACACACAGGAGAGAAGCCCTACCACTGTGGGGCATGTGGGAAAAGCTTCAGCAATACCTCCCATCTTATTGTACACGAGAGAACTCACACAGGAGAGAAACCCTACAAATGTCCTGAGTGTGGGAAGGGTTTTGGTAGCAGCTCTCACCTTATCCAGCACCACAGATCCCATACAGGTGAAAAACCCTATGAGTGTCCTGTTTGTGGAAAAGGCTTCGGCCACAGCTACGTCCTCATAGAACACCAGAGAATCCATACTGGAGAAAAACCTTACACGTGCCCTGATTGTGGGAAGTGCTTCAGTCAGAGTTCCAGCCTGATTCGCCACCAGCGGACACACACGGGGGAGAAGCCCTACAAATGTGCTGAGTGTGGAAAAGGCTTTGGGTGTAATTCCACACTAATAAAGCACCAGAGAATCCACACAGGAGAAAAACCTTACCAGTGTTCAGAATGTGGGAAGAATTTTAGTCGAAGCTCAAACCTTGTTACACACCGGAAGACACACACAGAGAAATTCTGTGAAAGTGCAGAATACAAAGCAAGCCCGAGTCGGAGCTACGGCGTGGAAGAAGACAGCAGAATCCAGCCAGGGGACAAGCCATACAAATGCTGTGAGTGTGGCAAGAGTTTTGGCCTCAGCTCCCACCTCATTAGACACCAGAGGACGCACACTGGAGAAAAACCTTACAGGTGTCCCGAGTGCTGGAAAACGTTCAGTCAGAGTTCCACCTTGGTGATTCACCGAAGGACACACACGGGAGAGAAGCCGTACCAGTGCCCTGACTGCGGAGAGTCCTTCAGTCAGAGCTTCAACCTCATCCGGCACCGGAGGAGCCACGTAGGAGACAAACCCTACAAGTGTGCCGACTGTGACAAATGCTTCAGCCGGAGTGCCTACCTCACTCAGCATCGCAGGGCTCACCCGGAGAAGCCTTTGCACTCTCCTGCAGTTGGAGACCTCCCTCAGGAGTGGACCTGGAAGAACTGTGCAGCAGACACGGCCCTCGTGCCTTCAGCTTCAGTCTCACACACATCTTGCTGAGCCCCAGAGTGTGGGAGTTTCGTGTTTTCAGCGTCCTTTGTTGCACCATCACAGTGACAGTGTTCCGTGATCGTTGTGTACGAAGGTTTCTTTTGTGTATCTGCCGGAGCATGTGGAAAAAGTTCGTGCTTCCATTTTAGAGGAAGGAAGGCTCAGCTTGCCAGGTCATTGGATCTTTCTAGTGAAGATATTGGCAAGGGTGAAGAGAACATTATTATTACTAATTCAAGGTATCACAGGACTAGCATCAAGGCCAAGTGTAGAGTATTCTTGGGAATCATCAGAAGGATATGAGGAGCCAGCATTGCCATTGACTTGTCTTACTGCCCTTGTCTTCTTAAGTGGAGATAGGTTATTAGGGACTAAGTTGGCTATTCTTTTTTAACAGATGAGAATTCCTGCCTGTTCTGTGGATCATAAGAAATGCAAGTTTTACTTTTTGCAAATATATTTTTAGTCCATAAAAAAATTAACTGTTGTAGCAGATAGAACTGCATAGCTTAGCACTATAGCTTCTAAATTGAAATCTAAAGCTGTTTCATCATCGCTCTGCCTGCTTGCTAGGTTCTCACAGGCATGTGTGACTGCAGCTGCTGTATTGAGGATCTTTATAGAAAGCCCTTTCAAAATCATTCTTCTGGATAGTTTCAAATGTTTCTGGTAAGACTCTAGGACTGTCCCAGGGTGTTTGCTTTCCAGAATATAATCAGAAGTAGGATAGAGTTTTGAAGGCACTAGGTTGGGAGATTAGCTGGGCATTCTGTGTTATGTTCAACTGATTAGGTTATCTAGTGATACGGTCTCATTGAGAGAATTCCTGAATTCTGTTTCTAAATTTGACAAAGAGCCTTTTCCCAGAACTTTTCCTGTACATAATCCTTGGCCAGTTCAGTAACTGGATCCTTTTTCTAATATTTAGTCCACTAATTCTGAGACAGTGTCCAAGGATAGTTTTGTCATTGGACATCTTGTTTTTCCTGGCCGAGGGAGCTGACAGTTGGGTGTCATCTGTCCCATGGGAATGATGCTTTGCAAGTGAAGCATGGGATATCTCCGATTCTCCCTTCCAAATTTTTCATACTTGTGCAAAGGTATATGTGTAGGAAAGTCAGAGTCCTTAGCTACCCAGGAATTTATCTTACTTTTGTTTTCAAACTATATTTTTGGTGAAGACTGTGTACTAGGAGTGTGGAGCCAGGTAGGGCCAGTTGTGGCTGCTACGAGCAGCTATAGCTGGCAGGTCACTGCAGGTTATTTTTTCTTTCATGATTGCTGTGCACCTGACGTTGTTGAGGCCATTTGTTCTCTTTGTATGGCTACTTATTTAAAAACTAAAAAGCTGACAAAGATATCGAAGAAGTGTCTGGGAATGACATTTTTGTTTCAAGAAGAGAGAACACATTGGCAACACGGACTTTTATGCAACTGCCTAAGTATCTTTCTACCTTTGTATGTTATATATATATATATATATGTATATATACATATATATCTTTAATATATATATGTATATATACATATATATATGTATATATACATATATATATGTATATATACATATACATATATATATATATTAAAGATTTATTATATTTTTATTGGAAAATCAGATATACAGAGAGGAGAGGAAGATCTTCCGTCTGATGATTCACTCCCCGAGTGACCACAATGGCTGGTGCTGTGCCGATCCGAAGCTGGGAACCAGGAACCTCTTCCAGGTCTCCCACACGGGTGCAGTGTCCCAAGCATTGGGCCATCCTCCACTGCTTTCCCAGGCCGCAAGCAGAGAGCTGGATGGGAAGTGGAGCCACCGGGATTAGAACCAGCTCCCATATGGGATCCCAGAGCGTTCAGGGCAAGGACTTTAGCCGGTAGGTCACAATGCCGGGCCCTGTATGTTATCTTTTTTCTTTATTTATTTTCCTTAAATTGTAACATCTCAGGACAGTATACTGCATTGTATGTATACTATATTCAACCAAGAAGATTAAATGTAGGGGTTTGTTTCTCAGTCTGAAATGTCAAGTAGCGGTTGTTGGGGTGGTGCGGAACATCAGTTCCATGACCTGCAACTCTTGTCCATGGGAAGCCTGCCTGGTTTGATCTTGCCTGTTGCTGTAAAATTTGATGTTTTGCAAAACACCACGGTGCTTAAAATGTAGCAGAGTCAGTTCATGGGAGTTGATGATTACTAATCCTAACAAATTGAAAGATGTCATCACATGTTCTTAAAATAGAAACAGTGATACAATTCCAAGGATATGCTATGTGATTCTTAATCATCAAACTTGGGAACGCTCAAAGATATTGTTGGAAAACACAAGCTTATGTTGTATTTCAAGAAAAAAAACCTTTCTTTCTCCTTGTGAGAAGCTGCATCGTTTTAGAGGATCAAGGTGGCTGTATCAGTAAAACAGTTTGATAAGCCTCTTGACCTCTTTGGACAGAAAATGAGAAAAACAGAAGAGATTTGCCTGCTGAGAAGGAGGATCGAATGGTCGAATGCGATCCTGCTTGGTGCCTTTGCTTCTCTTGAAATAATCAGCAAACAGGTTCTTTGCTTAGCTGCGTGAGAGGTAAATCATTCTGCATTCTCTGCTTTTTTTCTTGATACTCAAAGGATTTTGCCTTCAAATAAAGTATTCTTATTCAGGAGTTGTTTCTTTCACAGTGTCTTAGAAGAGGAGATTGCTATATTCATCTTTTTTTTTTTTTTTCTGTTCAGGGGCTCATATTGTCCTGGAACAAGTGCCAGCTCACTGCTGTACCACCTACCAGAGGACTTAAAAACATGTTTCTGATGTGGGTTTTGAGGTCAAGGGACATTCCTATCAGCCCTGACCAACCCGCCAGGATCTACCAAATGAATCTTCTCTGTAGTGCTATGGAAGTTTCCTTACCTGTGGTGAGGTACTGTAACTTGTTGCCCCTTATGCATTAGTCTGACATACAAGGTTCATGGAAAAATGGGAGTAAATGATAATGCAAAATTTTCAAAAGCTTTTTAAAGCTTTTTTATTATTATTTTTGTTTGAAAGGGAGAGTTAGTTAATGAGAGAGGAGTGAAGAGTGGGAGAGAGAGAGAAAGATTCTGAGAGAGAGTTCTATCCACTGTTCACTCCACAAATGGCTGCAATGGCTGGAGCTAGGATGGCCTGAAGCCAGGAGCCTGGAGCTTCCTGGTCTCCTACATGGGTGCAGGTGTCCAAGCACTTGAGTCATCTTCTTCTGCTTTCCTAGGTGTATTTGCAGGGAGGATGCCAGCATCATGGGCAGAGGCTTAACCTACCTTGCTACCTGACAGCCCCTTCATCAACTTAAAAGTTCTCAAACATGTCTCAGCCAACTTCTTTTTTTTTTTTTTGAAAGATTTATTAGTATTGGAAAGCCGGATATACAGAGAGGAGGAGAGACAGAGAGTAAGATCTTCCATCCGATGTTTCACTCCCCAAGTGAGCCGCAATGGGCCGGTGCACGCCGATCCAAAGCCAGGAACCAGGAACCTCTTCCAGGTCTCCCACACGGGTGCAGGGTCCCAAAGCTTTGGGCCATCCTCGACTGCTTTCCCAGGCCACAAGCAGGGAGCTGGATGGGAAGTGGAGCTGCTAGGATTAGAACCGGCGCCCATATGGGATCCCGGGGCTTTCAAGGCGAGGACTTTAGCCGCTAGGCCATGCCACTGGGCCCTCAGCCAACTTCTTTCTGAAGTAATTACACAACCAGATTACCTTTTCATTCTGATTTTGAGTTTGTGTAACTCCTTCCAAGCAGTACAAATCTGCATTAATTAAAAAAAATTTACCTGGAGCCCAGCATGTTTAACTGATTACATGGCAGTGAGAGGAGACAAGGTCGGCATTATCCAGTTGTAGAAATATGTGCAGCTTTTCACATGATCGCATCACCTTTTCATCTGTCGATCTATGCTTATTCTACCGAGCCCCCATCCTCAAATTTAATCACTTGGTAATCTAGGGAGATACAAATAACAGTTTAAATGATTAGTTATGCTTTGTGCAAATGCAAGCTGGGTGCGGGTGGCCCCAGTGTCTTTGTTTGTGGTGATGTCAGTAGCTGTTGAGTTGCTGTCACATGCCTGTGTGTTTATGCCAATGTCCAAGGGAATGCCCTTCCAGGATATGTGTTCCTCCTAAGCTAAATGTTCCTTGAGTGCAGGAATGGATTCCCAGATCCCAATACAGCCTGCCATGTCTGTTTTGGTTAGGAAGTTCAATGGATGAAGTCAGCAGGATGCGGTTAGTTAATCTGAGTGTCTGCTCAAGTGCCTTCAACATGTTGACCTGTTCCAGCCACATATCCTGGGATGGCTTTTAAGTGCAAGTGGCTTCTCTTGGAGGCTGGATTTGTCTTTGCAGTAACCCCAGAGGACTCTCAGAATGCCTGAATTGTTCAGAACCCTAGAGTGGGAAGACCATGGCCTTCAGACTGGGACTGTACAGTGCCGGAGTCCAGCTCCAGCCTCGTTTGTAACTCAAGAAGAGTGCACGGGGTACACGTAAAAAGAAAAGAAATGGACCACTATGATTTCATGATCATAGAGGACAATGCAAGAAAGCTGTCCCCTTTATTTATATAGAAGCAGTTACAAGCTCTGACACAGACTTTTATGTCAAGGTCAAGCGGTGTTTCCAAGGATAATTCTGCCCTTTGTTTCACCTTAAAGATCTCAATAGAAGTTCTCAATTGCTTATCAATCAGTAACACATTGCCTACCACAATCCTCATTCTACAGCTTAATCTTGAATCAGTTAAGAGGAAAAAAAAAATGCATCACAGAAAAGGGGGGACCTAAAGATCAAGGATGGTCAATGGGGGCAGCAGAGATGAGATAGAGGCAGCGTGAATTGTACAAGGCCCTTTGGCAACATCAACCTCCAAGCTCACATTGATAGTAAAAACCAACTCCCTTAGAGGCAAAGAATGCCTGAATCTCAGCGGGGTGGTCCAGTGTCCATGCAAAGGGAGGTGGAACTGCCTTCAGGTGGTTGTAGACATAACCTCTGGGCCCTGCCATACAGTGGGAGATTCCTTGCGGCCCTGCCTGCAGTGGAACAGTTCTCTTCACACCTTCGTGTGCCCCACATCCACTGCATGGACCCCAGCAGTACAGGACACATATAAAACCTCTTTCAAATTCAAGTTTTGGTCCTTGGCAATGTTGGTCAGCTTTTCATTACAACTGAAATACGTGAGAACTTGGCATGATGGCTCAGTGACTAAATCCTCACCTTGCTAGCGATGGTTCCTATATGGGCGCTGGTTCGTATACCAGTTGCTCCACTTCCCATCCAGCTTGTGGCCTGGGAAAACAGTAGAAAACAGCCCAAAGCCTTGAGACTATTGTGCCCAAATTTTGTGATCCTCAGAAATCACCAGGAATCTGAAGTTGATCCAAGTACACAAGGATGGTTTATTGAAGCTCAGCACATCCGAGCCTGGGTTCTTGGTTGAGAGCAGGCCAGCCGGCTGGGACCCCATACCGGGCACCCCATTCCCCATACAGCACATTCATGGGGTTTTTGTAGGGGCAGTCCACAATAGCTTGAAAAGGGGAAATTCACAGTAGTCTGCAAGGTGAGGGAAATAGCACACATTCCCTACCTATCTCAACTTGACAGCCCATGCCTCCAGCATCTAAGGCAAGCGCCCACTTAATTACTTGGAGTCACCTGTGAGATAACCAGACTTAGGTGGGTCTTGATTCATAAGAATTGGGACCCATCAGTGCTAAAGGTCACATAAGTGGCTAGAGGTCACAACCGGGTTAGCCTGCAAGCTCATACAGTTTCTTAGTAGCAATGAGCCATGAGCAAAGGTTGGGATTTTGATATTGAGGTTCTTCAAGACCTTGTACCCATGTGAGAGACCTGGAAGAAGCTCCTGGCTCCTGGCTTCAGACTGGCTGAACTGCAGCCATTAGAGGCCACTTGGGGAGTGAACCAGCAGATGGAAGATCTTTCTCTTTGTCTCTCCTTTTTTTCTGTAAATCTGCCTTTCCAATAAAAATAAATAAATCTTTTTTTTTTTTTTTTTTTAACAACTGAAATACTTAAGAGGAGCTTCTTGGGAAGGAAAACACTTCCTTGGTTTAGAGTTAAAGGATCAGGGAATCCCATTAACCGATGTCTGGTGGAGGCTGATGGTGTGTGTGATCACGTGCTGAGCCACAAAGCAGAGAAATAGGGACACATACTCTTGGTTCATAAAAACAGCCCTCTCAGAACTGCCTTCTTAGGGTGTGCCGCAGGACTTCCCACTGGACCCACCTGCTAGCTGTCATAATAGATCAGGTGTCCACACTAATCCATCAACTGGTAGCATTAATCCCTTAACTGCTTACATAAGAAGCTTAAATGTCTGGAGGAGCTGAGGAGCCAAGTCCTGTTCGAGCCATCAATCCATAATACAAGCTTCTGATTGTGCTACCTGGTAGGGCTGGGTAAGTGGTGCCTAAAGGACCTGATGTGTCAAGGACTAAGGAGACAGCTGATTTCCTGCTTCTCTCCACCCTCATGTGCTCCTGATTTTACCAAGAATAGTCTGTAGGTAGAGAAATACCCAATTATTTCTAGGTGTCTAAACTAGAGATACCTCTTTTTTTTTTTTAAAGATTTCTTTATTTTTATTACAAAGTCAGATATACAGAGAGGAGTGACAGAGAGGAAGATCTTCCGTCCGATGATCCACTCCCCAAGTGAGCGCAATGACCGGTGATATGCTGATCTGAAGCCAGGAGCCAGGAACTTCCTCCCGATCTCCCACACTGGTACAGGGTCCCAAAGCATTGGGTCATCCTCGGCTGGTTTCCCAGGCCACAAGCAGGGAGCTGGATGGGAAGCAGGGCTGCTGGGATTAGAACCGGCGCCCATATGGGATCCCAGCAAGGACTTTAGCCCCCATACCTCTTAGCTCCTGAGTTTGTAGGGTCAAATGAGATAATTTAGTTAATTTGCTTGACATTGTAGTAACTGGTAATCACTCAATGTTAATTATTTATTGCCATCATTATCTCAGAAAGTGGCTTGGAACTTCTGGAATCTTTGGATTATCTTTGAAGGAAGCCTTAGAGATGTAGGTATCTCCTAAGGCCACTGAAATAGCGCAATCCTTTTGTCTTTGTTTACCTCATAAACATAAAGAGATGTGGGTACTTAGGGGTGTGTAGCAAGCTGAGAGTGTAGCGAATTGTTAGTGTAATATGGCAAATAATTAGCAACTGCTGCTTTTCATGTTTAAAGATTCTCTGACCTTTCATGGCTTTCTCACTTTTTGATTTTGTTCATCTTTCTCCATCCCTTTCTTCTTTTGCCTTATCCATCTACATGTGGACCCAAACGTAGGGTTTTTTTTTTTCACAACCTTTTTTTTTTTTTTTGCTGGTTTCTTTTTTTTTAAATAATTTTTTATTTTTTAAAATTATTTTTTTTTACAATTTTGTATAGTCTGGGATTCTCTCCCCAAACTCCCACCCCCATCAGATTCTTCCCATATTGTTGCAACAATGTATTCCTTCATAAGGGATCATAATTCCATCGGTCTCTTATTTAAGTGTACCCCCACATTGTTGGTACAGACAATGTCACTACCTTTAATGCATTTCTCCTCCTACCCTTCGTCTGAAATTGAAATCAAATTAAACATGAGGTTTGTTCAGGGTTTGGCCATAAGATTATAAATGGAATCAGGATACTTGGCATTCATGATAATCATGCGTAGTTACTGACAAGTAGAGGCACAGAGAAAGATCTTCCATCCACTGGTTCACTCTCCAAGTGGCTGCAACAGCCAGAGCTGAGCTGCTCTGAAGCCAGGAGCCAGGAGCTTCTTCAGGGCCTCCCATGTGGGTGCAGGATTGCAGTAGAGCACTATCCTCTCTTGCTTTCCCAGGCCACAGGCAGGGAGCTGGATGGGAAGTGGGGCAGCTGGGGCACAAGCCCGTATGGCATCCCAGTCCCTGCAAGACGAGGATTTAGCCATTAGGCTACTACGCTGGGCCCCTTTTAAGGAAGATTTAATGTAGATAATCCTCTTCTCCTTATCCCCTTTGGCATAATGTATCAGTGAAGACTCTTTGAGATGGATCATTTGAATCCTTTTCCCTTGTGCTGGTCTAGGCACAGTTCCAACAGCCTCAGGAACTGGGGAGATGAGATGTGGCCCAAGGCTTGGCAAGTGCCAAGAGGACGAATGAGGAAGGGCCACCTATTTCTGTGCACTTGTAGTTTGCGGAGTCCAAAAATGGGAAGTGTGCCTCAAATCTAGGGGACCAATTCAGTTCAAATTTGGCAAATGGAACAGTATTTTAGGTTTTGAAACTGATGTTGAGGAAAAAGCAGAACTTACAAAGCAAAACCCAATTAGATTGCTCGTAAGAGAACTGTCTTTGTAATCCTACTGCTTACCAACCCTGTGAAGTGTCCTTGTTGACTGCGTTTGTGTTTTCCTCGAGAGTTTTCTCACACTCTTTGGGAAAGGGAAGAAGAGTAAGGCATGATCAATGCCATGGAACCATATGGGATTCAGGGCATGTAAGGCAAGGATTTATCCGCTAGGCTATTGCACCGGGCCCTTGACACATGTTTCTTACACTGAATAGGTAGAACGACATTCTATGGCTGGCTGAGAAGTATTCAAGAAAAAAAACCCACACAAACTCTGTTTTCCATATTAATATAATTAGTGCTGTCAATTGCAGTTTGGAAAAGATTATATGAATGCTGATATTAAAAGTAACTGGAGGGCCCTGGATCAATAGTCTGGTGGCTAAATCCTCGCCTTGCATGCACTGGAATATGGGCAGCAGTTTGTGCCCCAGCTGCTTCACTTCCCATCCAGCTACCTGCTTGTGGCTTGGAAAAGCAGTGGAGAATGGCCCACATCCTTGGAGCCTACACTCACGTGGGAGGCCCGGAAGAATCTGCAGGCTTTGGATCAGCTCAGCTCTGGCTATTGTGGCCACTTGGGGAGTGAACCAGCAGATGGAAGATCTTTTTCTCTGTCTCTACTTCTCTCTGTAAATCTGCCTTACTAATAAAAATGAATCTTAAAAAAAACAGTCACTGGAAAACTGAATGATGAACAGAAATTTTTGAGGATTTCAATCTGATCTATTACAAATGCGAACAACAATAGAAAAGGAATTGCTTAGTTTGCTACCAAAAAAGTTCGTGGTGACCTAATTTTAAGAAAGGAAGGGTAGGGCCCAGCACAATAGTCTAGTGGCTAAGTCTTCACCTTGCATCCACTGGGATCCCATATGGGCGTCGGTTCGTATCCCGGCTGCTCTACTTCCCATCCAGCTCCCTGCTTGCAGCCTAGGAAAGCAGTAGAGGATGGCCCAAAGCCTTGGACCCTGTAGCAGTGTGGAACCCTGCACCCGCATGGGAGATCTGGAAGGAACTCTTGGCTCCTGGTTTCGGATTGGCTCAGCTCTGGCTGTAGTGGCCACCTGGGAGAGAACCAGTAGATGGAAGATCTTTCTCTCTGTCTCTACTTCTCTCTGTGTATCTACCTTTCCAGTAATAATAATTTAGAAAAATCTTTTTTTTTTAAAAAAAGAAAGGAATGATAGTATTCAACATATTGAAGTGTGCAGATGTTAGGGGCCTGTACATTGGCGCAGCAAGCTAATTTGGGGCCCTATGATGCCATCATCCCATTTGGATGCTGGTTCATATTTCGGCTGCTGCACCTCTAATCCAGCTCTGTGCTTGTGGCCTGGGAAAGCAGTAAAGGATGGTCCAAAGCCTTGGACCCTGCATCCATGAGGGAGACCTAGAAGAAGTTCCTGGCTTCAGATCAGTTCAGCTATGGCCATTAGCTTTGCCTGGGGAGTCAACCAGTGGATGGAAGACCTCTCCGTCCCTCCTCTTTCTGTAAAAATCTGCCTTTCCAATGGAAATAATGTTTAAACAATGCATATTATCAGGGGGTTTCTAGCAAGCAAGCCCCTGCAACCACCTAAGGGGTGAGGTGACAATGTTCAGCTGCAGCAACAACCACAGGAGACAGTCAGATCGAGCATGTCTGTTTATTGTAATATAAGCACAAACTTGTGCAGACCAAGAAAGGGGAAGGCAGAAGGGCATCTTCTGACAGTCCTTCTCCCCAGCAGCGGCACTGTCATTGGCTAGAAGGCACGTCTATGTCTCTAGACCCTCCACTCATGTCATAGCTCACCTGCAACACTAGCAGGTCACATGGGCCGTACTTCTCAACATTGCTTACCAAGGAGTTAAGTCCCAGTGCAAGTGTCCAAGGACAGATGAGAGAGCTGGGGCACAACCCATCACTCTCGCCTGTATGACCAGTGAACTGGTCAGGTTGAGGTCTTGGTAGACCGAAACCATTGTCAGGGGTTCCCTGGGGACACTGTGTGCCATGAGCCTATAACCTCCCACAGAGGGCAAGCATGCAGACATCTGGGGGCAATCTCCCACAGCATATATGAAATATGAAATACTGAGTATACAGCTACATGCTCTGTGCTACTTAAGGAGCTGACTCCTTTGTAAGAGATTAATTATAAAACAAAATGATAACTGTAACAACCAAGATGTAGAATTATTAAAATCTGAGGAAAAAGAGATGATGGTTAGTACGAGGGACACAAAGATTAGTTACTCCTCACTGGGGTATTGAGGATTTCTCTGCACATCTCTCCTGAAACTGTTCACCTAAACTGTTGACATATGTCTTGTTAGAGTTATAACCCAGCCTAGACTACCCGAAAAAAAGCCAGGTTCAGCAAAATTATGCTTCAATGCTATAAAATACTAAATATTATAATGAAAATAGACACAAGACAGCTGAATAGTAATGTATACCCATTTTAAGATGTATAGAACCTGGTTGTATATAAACTAAAATTGAAATGTCAATAAAGTAGTCACAGGATGTGGTTAAGAGTTTGCATTTTTTTTTCTTTAACATATTGGTTACTCAATACTATGTCAATTAATTCCATAACGTTATAAATTGTTGCTGATGTTATGCTGGGGCTTTTAATTGATGGGGATGATACTCTGCCTGCTCTACCGTCAGACCATAAAAGGTCTCCCCAACAAGCTGCTGAACTCATTTGGACAATAAGATGCTGGACTCTATGCTTGGTATATGCTTGCAATGAAAGAATCTCAACTGAACTTGAACTGGTTATGCAACAAGGTGGAGGAATCCACCACGGGGGAAGGGTTAGGGGAGGGGTGGGGGAATCCCAGTGCCTATAAAACTGTGTCACATAATACAATGTAATTAAAAAAATAAAAGTTTCCCTTAAATTCTAAAAAAAAAAATTAAAATTTTTTTTAATACGAGTTGTAAAGAGTGAATAGTTCAGGGGCTGGCACTGTGACATAGTAGGTTAAGCTTCCACTAGCGGTTCTGGCACCCCTCCATGGGTACCAGTTTGAGTCCCAGTTGCTCCACTTCCAATCCAGCACTGTGCTTGGCCTCAGAAACAGTGGAGGATGGTCCAGGACCTTGGACCTCTACACTCATGGGATACCTAGAAGAAGGTCCTGGCTCCCGGCTTTGGATTGGCTCAGCTCTGGCTATTGTAGCCATCTGGGGAGTGAACCAGCATATTGTAGTTTTTTCTCTCTCTGTTTCCTTCTCTAATTCTGGCTTTCCTATAAAAATAAAACACATCTGTTTAAAAGGATGGATAATTGAAGAAAAAGGGTTAAGGCTTTTTCTGACCGTGAGAATGGCACTTGAAAAAGCAAAAGGTCTAGCCTGCTAACTTAGAGCAACAGAGGTGTTTAAAAAAGGGAATAAAAAGATCAAATATGGTTTTTACTTTTTTTTTTTATTGGAAAGGCAGACATACAGATAAAGAGGAGAGACAGAAAAGATGATCATCCGTCCGATGATTCACTCCCCAAGTGACCGTAACGGCCGGTGCTGTGCTGATCAGAAGCCAGGAGCCAGGAACTTCTTCCAGGTCTCCCACACGGGTGCAGGGTCCCAAGGCTTTGGGCTGTCCTCGACTGCTTTCCCAGGCTACAGGCAGGGAGCTAGATGGGAAGTGGAGCCACCGGGATTAGAACCGGTGCCCATATGGGATCCTGGCGCGTTCAAGGCAAGGACTTTAGCCGCTAGGCCACGGCGCCAGGCCCATAAATACAGATTTTAAAAACTCCATTTATTTAATATGAAAAAAATTCTGTTACAAGGTAAGCTGCAAGCAGTCTTCCATAACAATCTAGATTTTGAAGAATTAACTACAAAAACCTTTGTCATTTTAGCAATAAAGAAACTCAGAAATACTAATGAGCAGTTTACTGAATTGCTTTTAGGAAAAAGACTTTCTATATATTGAACTGATTTTCTTGAGTCCTTTGAAATTTGATGCTTATTTTAAAAAGCCAGTTTATTGATAACTGTGGAATATTGTCAGGAAGAAATCAGTGCCTTGGTCAATTTAAGATTTCATTTATTTAATTAATTGAAAAGCAGAGTTATAGAGAGTGAAGGAGGAAGGGGGAGAGAGAAAGGGAGAGAGAGAATGCTTCCATCTTTCCATCTGTTGGTTCATTCACTTCCAAATGACTTTAATGGCCGGGGCTGAGCTGATCCAAAGCCAGGAGTCAGGAACTTCTTCTGGGTCTCCCACCTGGGTGCAGGGGTCCACGGACTTGGGCCCTCTTCCCTTGCCTTCCCGAGCCTTTAGCAGGGAGCTGGATCACAGGTGGAGCAGCCAGGACTCATATGGAATGCTGTAGCCCCGGGCAGAGGCATAGCCTGCTACTCCATAGAGCTGGCCTAGACTCTTGGTGGAAGATTTGGAGACCAGGATTTGGTTCTTGTTGCTTATTTGCTGGTACAAGAGAGCCAAGCTTGGCTGCAGCTCCTGCTGGCAGGTGCTGGGACTGGGAGCAAGTTGTGTCAGGCTGCACTGTAGTACCTCTTGGCAGGTCCAAAACCTGTGGGCACTCCCTGCTGGGCCGCAGTTCATAACAGCATGACAGACTGGCTGGGGGTAGGCCACGCTGGTCATGGCAGCAGCACTGGTCTATATAAGTGTGGGCTGGGTCTGGTGTGGGTTGGGCTTAGCTAAGATGCAGCACCCAGGGGTTTGCACAAGTCAGATGGGATGTAGGATGCACCAGGCTAGGTGTTAGCACACGTGAAACCAAGCTGAAAATGGGCATGGTGGAGGGTATTTGGGGTCACCCCAGACTAGGCTGTGGCATGTGTGGGTATGTATGAAGACCAGGCCTATGGCTGGGTTGGCTGGCCTATGCTGCAGCATCTGTTCTCATGAGGGATGAGGCTGGGGCTGGAACTGACCAGGCAGCTGCATCCCCCAGTATGTTCCAGCAGAGGACAGCCAGTGACTCTTTAGAGGATGGAAAACAGAACAGATTGGACCACTCTTTTGGCCAAGCTTTGCAGTGTGTTCCTGGGGTCTGGGGATGTACTGACTTGGTCAGGTTTTTCAAACCTAGTGCAGCAAAACCAATGATTTCTTAAAATTCTCAAAACCAGATCCTATGTGGTGGCATAGTGGCTAACGTTTTCACCTTGCTCGTGCTGGCATCCTCTATGGGTGTCGGTTCTAATCCTTGCTGCCCCACTTCCTATCCAGCTCCCTGCCTGTGGCCTGGTAAAGCAGTTGAGAATGGCCCAGGGTCATGGGACCCTGCACCTGCATGGGAGATCCAAAAGAAGCTCCTGGCTCCTGGCTTCAGATCAGCTCAGCTCTGGCCATGACAGCTGCTTGGGGAATGAACCAGAGGACAGAAGATCTTTCTCTCTGTATATCTACCTTTCCATTATAAATAAATCAAAACCACTCAAATAAAACTCTCAGCACATTCTTCCCCACACTGGGGTCTTTGGTGTGTCATCCCCAGATGCTGAGTAGTTTCATTGCAAGGATAAGCACCCCCTTCTGCCCTTCCCCCGTCTGCCCCCCCCAAATTGAAGCAGTTGTCTCACCCACCTTCCTCCACACCTGGTTCCTCTCCATCCTGTCTGGTGTTAAAGTGGTAGTATAATGTTAGTATGTTAGAATGTTAGCATTAGGCAATGTTAGGCCCTTTCATGCCAAGAAGCTGCTGCTTTGCTAGGTCGGGATGGTCTGAACCATGGGAAAACTCCACTTTAGCGATAAATGTTGTTCCTCTGTGACCTTGTAAACAGTGTCACAAGCCTTATCTATAGAATGCACCGAGGTGCAGGACAGTGGCACAGTCATCCGGTCCCAGGAACAGCAATGTGTTTGGGAACGGAATGAGATGCCTAGACCCAGGGGCCTTAAAGATAATGTGTCTGAGAACAAAGTGGACTGTTTGCACCTGGAAGCCCTAAAGATGACATGTCTGATTGCTGTGTTTGGATTTGCGCGGGCTATGATGCACGTAGCAACTGAAGGTGCCTCTATAATCTCTAGCCTTTTGCTAGTTCAGAATCATACCCCTCCTTGGATGGTGTGCGTGCCCTAAGATCGGTCTGACCCCAGCATGCTGGCACAATAAACTCTGCTTGCTTTTGCATTATCAGTAAGGCTCTTTGTCGTTCATGGGAAATTGACAAAACCGGACCCTAACACTGGAAACCCACATGGGCATGCATCTCTCTCAGCAATGTAAACAATATTAAAAATTAAACAAAAATTAAGAGAAAAGCATGCTTTTAATCAAGCCACTTAACCTTTTAAAATATTTTTAGGGCCCGGCGGCGTGGCCTAGTGGCTAAAGTCCTCGCCTTGAATGCCCCGGGATCCCATATGGTCGCCGGTTCTAATCCCGGCAGCCCCACTTCCCATCCAGCTCCTTGCTTGTGGCCTGGGAAAGCAGTCAAGGACAGCCCAAAGCCTTGGGACCCTGCACCCGCGTGGGAGATCCAGAAAGAAGTTCCTGGCTCCTGGCTTTGGATTGGTCACTTGGGGAGTGAATCATCGGATGGAAGCTCTTCCTCTCTGTCTCTCCTCCTCTCTGTATATCTGACTTTGTAATAAAATAAATAAATCTTTAAAAAGAAACATAAAAAAATATTTTTAAAATTTGTATTTGAAGGCAGAATTATTGAAAGGAGAGAGAGATCTAATGTAGAGGTTTAGCCTACTATGCCACTTAACCTCTTTGTCTAGTTTTTTTTTTTCAAATCAAACTTGGTTTTTAAAAATTTTTTTTAATATATATTTTTATTAATTATTTTGCTTTATACGACAGTTTCATAGGCTCTGGGAATCCCCCCACCCCTCCCCCTCCCCTCCCCCCTGGTGGATTCCTCCACCTTGATGCAGCATTACAGTTCAAATTAAATCAAACTTGTTTTGAGGGCTAGACAAGGTTGCTGAGCATGGTTTGACAAATGAGGTGTACCATTATTTTCACAAGCTGCAAAAATACGTGCTGCGGAATTGCCACGGGACCTCGGATTATATGAAGAAATCTTCCTCCCCGGAATCCGAGTGCCTTTGTGACTTGTCCTGTCTGAAAAGTCGCAGAACTGGTTAGTGGCAGCCGGATTCCAGGTGTCCTGGATCCAGCTGCCTGCTCTTCCTCCTATAGCACGGTCATCCATCATATCCATCACTAATTTGTTAAATATATATTTTTAAGATTTATTTATTTAGCCCCAGCGAGGTGGCCTAGTGGCTAAAGTCCTTGCCTTGTACATGCTATGGGCACTGGTTCTAATCCCGGCAGCTCCACTTCCCATCCAGCTGCCTGCTTGTGGCCTGGGAAGGCAGTTGAGGATGGCCCAATGCTTGGGACTCTGCACGCATGTGGGAAACCTGGAGGAAGAGCTCCTGGCTCCTGGTTTCACATCGGCCCAGCTCCGGCCATTGAGGTCACTAGGGGAGTGAATCAACGGACAGAAGATCTTCCTCTCTGTCTCATATATATATAAAGATTTATTTTTCTTGCAAAGTCAGATATATACAGAGGAGGAGAGACAGAGAGGAAGATCTTCCGTCCGATGATTCATTCCCCAAGTGACTGCAACGGCCGGTGCTGTGCCGATTCGAAGCCAGGAGCCAGGAATTTCTTTCTGGATCTCCCACGCGGGTGCAGAGTCCCAAGGCTTTGGGCTGTCCTCGACTGCCTTCCCAGGCCACAAGCAGGGAGCTGGATGGGAAGTGGAGCTGCCGGGATTGGAACCAGCGCCCATATGGGATCCCAGTGCATTCAAGGAAAGGACTTTAGTCATTAGGCCACTGCGGTGGGCCCCAACTATTAAATACTTTTAGAATTATTAAGTCTTGTGCGAGGCATGGCGAATTTTATCTGATCGATCCTCCTCTGAAGGAATTTAAAGATTTAATGGGGGTGGCAAGATTCAAACATTGTATGCTAATGATCAGAAAATGGGTAAAGAAAGTATAATGAAACTAGTGGCCTGCTGAGGCGAGTTGGTGGCAGTATTGACAATGCAGCCATATTTGAAAGGCAGAATCGAAGCACATGAACCAGAAGGTTTAAAGAAGGCAGCCCAGCGTTAAACAGGGTGGGTGAAGGCCCTGAGGGCCCAGAAACAAGCAAAGTGCTTGTGTAACAACAATGGCTGCCTCTCCCAGTGACTCTTGTGCATGTTTTTCCCCTGGGGCCTGCTGGTCCTGTACAGGATTCAGGGCGCCTGCAGGCCCACTCTTCTCAGGGCACTCGGGGCGCATCACTGTTCCACGGCTACTCTGCCCTCCCCGTCCCCGTGCTAGTCCCTTTAGATTGAGCTTTCCTGGACCTAGCAAAAGTCCACGCGTTCCTCCAGGTTCACGTTCTCCACGCAGTCACGGCTCTTTCCGGCACCCTAAACCTGTTACACAAGGCACAAGACTCAAAGGTAGCCTGATTCATCTGTCTGATCCAGAGGCCTGGAACGTAGGAGGGGCCCGGGGAAGCACGGGCGTGACGGACGTGAGCATCCCGGCGATCTGTCCTTCAGCACGCCTTCCCCACCGCCCCCAGCAGTCACCCCAGGGGCTGGGGCTAGGACCCCCGGGGGCTCAGTTGGTCTCCAGTCCTCCCCCGCCCGCGCCTTCTCATCCCATCCGCCCACCGGCCCGCGGCCACCATCCCCACGCCCCCACCCTACACCACGCAACATCGCCCTAGCGCCTCACCGGGCGGCGCCGCGCGGCCTGCGCCGACTGCGATTGGCCAAACGTGACATAGCGCCATCTCGGCCTACCGCGCGCTGTGCGCCCTCATTGGCTGACGGCCGGGTCGGGGGGGCGGGGAAGACGCGCGCGGGGCGGACCGGGCCGCCCTTCCGTGGGTCCCGCCCCCGGTCCCTCGTCGGACCCTGCGGCTGAGGCGCGCGGCCGGACTGCCAGCTAAGGGCGCGCGGCGGTTGCTGTGGTTACTGCCGAAGCGCCGCGCCGCGCCGGGGAGGGCGGCCGCCGCCCGCGTGGGATGCGGGTGAAGAGGGCTGCGGGAGCTGCCACCGGTGGGGTCGTGTGAGGGAGGCTCCCGGGGGCCGAGGAAGCGACGGCGCGGCGTGGCCAAGTCCGGGACTGGTGAGTGGGGACCTGCTGGGAAGCCTCCAGGTAGCGTTTGCGCGGACCCCGCCCGGAGCCGCCCTCCAGCTTCCGAGGCCGTCCTCGGTGGGAGAAGCAGCTCGGGTCTTTTAGTTTCCCCTTCCCTCTGAGGGTAGGCTGGGCCGTGTCGCCGGCTCCTCTCGCGCCTCCTGGCCTCCACCAGCGATCGCTGTCACCCTTAGAGGCCTTAGTTTCCCCAGGGCCAAGACCTTTCCCCAATTCTTGGCCCTCCTTCTCCCGAAGGCACCCGCTGCCGCCCCGGAGAGGACGGTTTTGCTTCTCGCGGGGCCTGTGTCTGCGCAGGCAACACCTGCTGCGAGCTTCCCGGAAAACCTTGCAAGAGTGGCACTTGCTGTGTGGTTCGCCCGCAGGAGTCGGGGAGGAGTGTTGGGGCGGGCGTTTTATAATACAGACTTCCAGTCTCTCTACTACTGCCGACTGTTGGCTTTTTCAATAATTTTGTGTGATTTCTTTTTTTAAAAGGTTGGTCTGATTTGCCTTCTAATTCCGTGAGCAGTGCCCCGTGCTCCTGCTAGTACGGCATCTTGGGGGAGAAAAAAGTGAACAGCGAAAACCCTCTACGGGAAAGACTCTCAACTTTGATCGGTGCCACCACCAAAGACACCTTGGGACCATGTGGACCTTCCTTGGCATTGCCACTTTCACCTATTTTTATAAGAAATGCGGGGACTTCGTCACCTTGGCCAACAAGGAGCTCCTGCTGTGCGTGCTGGTGTTCCTGTCGCTGGGCCTGGTGCTCTCCTACCGCTGTCGCCACCGCAACGGGGGCCTCGTTCGACACCAGCAGAGCAGCTCCCAGTTCGCCATCATCTCCAATATTCTCTCAGCGCTGCCTCTCGTTGGCTTCTTCTGGGCCAAGTCCCCTCCTGGATCAGAAAAGAAAGAGCAGCTGGAGGCTAGGAGGGTAGGTTGATGACAAGGGGGGCAAATGAATGAACGTGTTATTTTAACAATAGTATCAGAGTCCACATTCCTCACATTCTAGGAATGATGGAAATCATTTGTTTCACTCAGTAGCAATGGACGCTTGGCTATTGGTTAGGTCACTAGCAGTGGAAAGAAATGTTAGGGTTTCATTGTGGAGGAGGATGGAGTCACTTTCCAGGATGGAAAAAAAAAAGATGCTTTATTTAAAATCCTTGGGTAAGGGTAGCATTGGCACCTGGGAAGAACGCAGCAAGCACCAAGTTAGTTCACTGCTTTGAGAAGTGACAGCTGACCTAGAAGCACCGAGAGCATTCTAGAGCCCTCTATGCCTCTTTGGAGCGTGAAGTAGATCTGGACAGCAGTGGTAATTGAGCAATGTCCCCAGTGCAATAGTGTTCCTGTGGTAAAGGCTGAGTCTTCGGTGCGTGGGCTGCTGCCGAGGGAGTGGGTGAGGCTGGTGGGGCAAGGTTCTCGAGGCCACGGGACAGAAGGCCGCACGGCTCGGGGTATTTGCGCTGTCCCCCAAGAGCCTTGAAGGATCTCAAAGTGTGAAGCAATATTTGATTTTCACTTTTTTGAAAGAGCTTTTCTTTTTCTTTCTTTTTTTTTTTTTTGTAAGAATGGACACGGATTTTAGGTAAGTGAGAAGTAGGAGGGAGACCCCTGGGGAATGGCTGATGGTGGAGTGGACCTACCGTCAGTGTGGGCGAGCGGCCTACACAATAAGGTCGACAAGTAAGGTTTGTAAAAGAGAGGTTTAGAATTTTTTCTGCAGCACTTCTAGTGCTTTGTGATGTTTGACAAATTGCTGAATTTTCTAAGAATGAGTTACCTCTTCTGTTAGAAGGGGAAAGCATGACCCTTGCTGATAGGGGGTGAAATGAGTTAATATTTGCAAACTGCAGTCTATAGCTGCTTCATAAACATTGGCTAGTGTGTAGCTGTGGAAGTCTTGAGTGGTGCTGAGCTGAGTAGCATGGCTGGTTCGGGTCGCAGGAATGGGAAAGGAAAGGGAATTTTCAGGTTGAAATCTTATAAAGCTAGTCATGTCTAAGGCACAGTCACCAGTCCAGGTTACTGTCCTGTTGTGCACAGATGTGTCGGGCTTGGAAAACAGCAATTCTGTTTGGGGAACACCTCAGCCTTTCTGCTTGTGTCTTACAAACCATCAGGCTTATAAACTGATCTGTTAAAGTGCTGAGTTCTCAGTAGTGCTTCTGCTGACATAGCTCTGTGAGACGACTTCCCCCAGAGGCACACCTTCCAGGTGTAGGGTGTAGGGGTATGTGTGTGTGTGTTTGAGAGAGAGAGAAGGCATGGAAAAACTAGCACGAATCTTTGAGATAGTAAAAGGACCTTGCCTGTGTGCGGCCCTCACCAGTCCCAGTTTGATGAGTTCTGAACCTTGGAGACCCTGATGGGACGCATGGACGGTTGTCTTCTACGCTTGGTAAAGGAGGGAAAAGTATTTTTCTAAGACAGATTCTAAAAATGGAATGCGTTGTAGAGGTAAATCAATCCTGGGTGAATATTAGAATCACAATATTGAATCCATAAAGAATTTTAGGTTTAATTTTCATTTTGGCCCAAGTTCCTTTAAATCCTTGAAATGGAAATGAGTCCTTTCATTCATTAAGGCAGAGAATTTAAGAAAAGTGATTCCTTGCAATTGTGTATTCATTGAATATATTGTGAATTGTGAAATGTGTTTAGATAAGACTGTCTAGCAAGAACAAATGCTCATTGCAAAACAGAATTGATCTTTAAAAAACCAATATGCATGCACTGTTATTCTCAGTGGGAATCAATCTCTTCAGAGAATTTTTTCTTCTCTTGCTCAGAGTTGAAAGTTTTGCTGTCAGTTCAACCCGTGATGAATTGAATGTTTGCTATCGTTCCTAAGTTGAGGCTCACTAGTATCAGGATGAGGAAAAAGGAAGGGGCAGATTTACTGTGTGCTTATACTTGGGAACTAAAATGAAATCTCAGTTCCTTTGTAATTTGGTTAAATAATCCTTGTATGGTAGATTAGTAGTCAACATTTGACAGTGTTATATAAAACTGATATTTAGATTTTTCAACTGCAAATGCAGAAACAAAATGGGATAAACAGTGGAATTACTGTGGAATAAAGAGTGGAATTACAGTTACAGGTAACTAGTGTGCAAACTGAAATCAAATTGTGATTATGGCAAATGCAGAGATATATTTAAAGAATAAATATCAACTTTGCCTTTGCACAAGCTTTGGAAGCCTCTTACAAACATTTATTATACCTGGCTAGTATGTGTTTCTACATATCTTTATAATATCATTTTCTAAATACCATGTTTGAAAAAAGGATATATGTTTAATTCTATTGGATATTTAACCTGTATTTTTAAAAAATTTTATTATTTTTTTAAAGATTTATTTTATTTTCATTACACAGTCAGATATACAGAGAGGATGAGAGACAGAGAGGAAGATCTTCCATCTGATGATTCACTCCCTAAGTGAGCGCAATGGCCTGTGCTATGCTGATCTGAAGACAGGAGCCAGGAACTTTTTCCAGGTCTCCCACACAGGAGCAGTGTCCCTAGGCTTTGGGCCGTCCTCGACTGCTTTCCCAGGCCACAAGCAGGGAGCTGGATGGGAAGCAGGGCCGCCGGGATTAGAACCGGCGCCCATATGGGATCCTGGCGTGTTCAAGGCGAGGTCTTTAGCCACTAGGCCATGGCGCTGGGACCTTAACCTGTATTTTGATATCATTGATTTTTATGTGTGATCTGGGTTTAAAAAGTGTTTCATTTGGTTTGAAAGATGCAATGGTCCATTGTATTGCTGTGTTAGTATCTCTTAAGCCGAGCAAATTTAGAAGCATAATTCATTTGTTTTAACAGCACAGGAAAGGAGCCAGTATGTCCGAAACAACCTTAATAGGAGCGGCTACCTCTACGTCCACATCTTACCAGAACGATCCAGAAGTTATCATTGTGGGATCTGGTATCGTTGGCTCTGCTTTGGCAGCAGTGCTTTCCAGAGATGGAAGGAAGGTGACAGTCATAGAAAGAGATTTGAAAGAACCCGACAGGATAGTTGGAGAATTTCTGCAGCCAGGAGGTTATCAAGTTCTCAAAGACCTCGGTCTTGGAGGTAGGTACATCCTGATTTTCAGGAGGCTTAGAGGATAAGGAAATGTTCTTTGCATAGGATATATTCTAACTAATAAAAAGCAATTTCAGTTCGTTTGTTTGTCAAGTTCGTTTGTTTGCATGAAAATAAAAGCAAAGTAGAAAACAAGCATTTGGTAATGTGAGGAGATAGGAAGGAAACTAAATAATGAAATGTCTAGAAGTCATGAGTACTGGAAAACTTGAGTGAGGGCATGAAATTTAGTGAAATTGAAGGAAACTATGGTTTGAAAAAATAAGTGTATACTTGTAGTGATATGTTGAATCTTTTATTTAGGCATCTTGAATATAACCAATGCCTTTAAAAAGAAGAAAAAAATTTACTCATCGGAGAGACAGAGGGACTGGGTCACTCCATATGTGCCTGCTAGGGTGTGGGTGGGCTGGGCTGGGCTGGGCTGGGATCAGGAACTCCTGACCTGGTCCAGGTCTTCCGTTGGTGTGGCGTGATCACCACGCCTGCCACTGATTGCGTTAGCAGGAAGTGGGGCAGAGCCAGCCGTGAGAACTGTGTGGATTGCTGGTGTGTGAACCACTAGGCTGAATGCCAGCCGTTACACCAAGATATTCGGGCACGAGGGCAGGGGAGGGGGGAGAGAGAGAGAGAGATAAAGAAAAAGAAAGAATATCTTCCATGTTCCAGTTTACTCCCCAAATGGCCTAAATGGTTAGGCCTATGCCATATAATAGCCAGGAATCAGAAATTACTGAGTCTCTCATGAGGGTTCCAAGTACTTGATTTGTTTTCTGCAGTTTTCCCAGGTGCGCTGGGACTAGACCAATGCCAGTATGGGTACTGGCATTGCAGGCACAGTTTCATTTGCTATGCCACAGCACCAATTCTCAGTCAGTCCTTGCAAAGGACCAATTATTCATTTGGGAAATAGATACTCACTACCTGTTTTGCAGGAGGTGCTATCCAGCATACCAAGGATCTGTTTTGAAACAAGTCAGATGTAGCTATTCTTTTTATTATTATTTTATTTTATTTTTAAAAATTTATTTTTTTTTAACTATTATTGAGAACAGACTGTGAAGTGTACCCCGGCTAATGAGGTGAGAATGAGCTTGCTTGGTGTGGAAAGTAGGAAGTGTGGTGTACCAGCTAAAATCATTGCTTCTGCAACCTTACGGCCTTAGTTTGAATAGCTGCGCTTAAGAAGGTGTATAATCCTGCCTAAATAGGTTAACCTCTTTGTTCCTCTGTTTGTAAAATGGGCTTATTAAGAGAGTGTGGTTTGTATTTTACAGTGAAGGTTAAATGGATTCACTGTGTAATCGGTAATGTAGTGTTTGCTGTTTTGTGTAAGGAACTGAGAAGGAGAACAAGATATACCAGGAAGGTAGTGGGTGATGGAGAAGAGAGATGAAGGCTGGAAAGACAGGCAGCAGGCAGATGAGGCAAAGGAGCCAGAGTAGCACCTGCTCCGATTTGCTCTGCAAATCGTGGCAGCAGCCCGTAAGAGCGTTCACAGGAACCCTCCATCCTGTATTCTGATGCAGTACATATGATACATGCGACAGGCTGACTGAAATTTATTTTACTTCTTGGTCATCATGGTTTCATCTGATTATATTTGAAATTCATTTCAGAACTTAGCATTGAGTCAAGCTTTACCATTTGTGCCATGCTGTTTATGTGAATATAAAATTTAGGGATATTCAGCTGTAGATGTCAGATTGGATGTATGAATCCAGAGTGTAGAGGAATTGTCTGCCTGGAGTGAAAATTTTCAGAGTTGAGTACATGTTTGTGGCACATAAATTGTGGCAGTGATTGAGGCCGTAAGGCAAGTTTAAGGAGAAGGAGAAAGTGGAGTGAAGCCCTGGGAAACCTGCCGTTTAAAGATTGTGTGGAAGAGAAGCTAAGAACACCTGAGAAGAGGCTGGCAGACCAGAGAAGAGAGCGGATCGTTTGACATCACGTAATCTAAGCAAGGAGAATGTTCTGTGTAGTGGGGTGGGTATGTGTGAGGAAGGACAGCCATGTCAAGGCTTGCTAATGAAGATGAATGTAGAAAAAGCCATAGAATTTGGCACTTTTTAAACAAGTTGGAGAGAGAGGGAGAGACAGGGAGGTCCTGCATCTGTATTTTCACTCCTCAAGTGGCTGCAGCAGCCATGGCTGGGCCAGTGTGAAGTCCAGAACCTGCAGCTCCGTCCAGGTGTCCCGCGTTGGTGGCAGGACCCCAAGCCCCTGGGGCATCTTCTGCTGCTTCCCAGATGCATGAGCAGGGAGCTAGATTGGATGCCAGTGGCTGAACCCACTGCGCTGTTATACCCACGCAGGATTTGTCAAATTAGAGGTGATTTATGATGTTGCCAAAAAAGCATGACTGAAATGAGTATTACTAGCAGGTGGAAGAATCCTAGTTTTAAAAATAAATTTAAATCTATGTTTATTTGAAAGGTTGCAGGCAAGATTAAATGAGATGAGGCATTTTCAGGGTAGTATGGCCATAGTGAAATACCCTAGACTGGTCTGCTCCATTGGAATACCGAAGACTGGATAACCTAAAAAAGAAATATTTATTATTCCAGTATTTTGGAGGCTGCCTGTCCAGGATCAGAGTAGCTTCATGACAGGGTTCTTGGTGACCTTCTTCCTGATTTGACAGCTGCTTTCTTGTTCTGTTCCTGCGTCGTGGCAAGAGAGAAGGGACAGAAGCTCTGTCTTGTGTCTTATTTTCATCATGATAGCTATATTTCATATTATTATTATTGTGTCATATATTTCGTATTGTGCCAGATTCATGTTTCATATCATTGTGTCTTAATTGCATCATGACAGCTATATTCAGCTGACTTGCATAATTTGAATGTGTCCCCCAAAGGTTTATGTTGGAAATTTAATCTTCAGTAAAGCAGGGTTGAGAGATGGGATCTGATGGGAGGTATTTTAGGTCATGTGGACTCCTGCTCGGGAATGGGTCAATACTGATTGTTAAGCACACTTGATCTACTTCCTTATGTACTTGGTCAGCTCTGGATGCATGTGGTCCAGCATGGCATAGCACAGCAAGAAGACTCTGTACCTTTGTAGATGCAGGTGCTTTGGCCCGCAAAGCCTCAAGAGTCATAAGACATGAATGTTTGTACTTTAAAGTATCTAGTGCCAGGTATTCTGTTCTGTTACTTCACACAAAACTGGCTAAAACATGAGCTGCTCATCTGCAAAGGCCCCCTATCTGTTGCCACACTGGGGACGAATTTCCAAGACTAAGATTACTAAAAGATGCTCACTTCGTCAGGATTCTTGCCATTTATTACTATGGTTATTTTCTAAAATGTTGGTCATTGATAGCATTGTTAGCAATAGATGAATTTTCTATATTATAGCATAACCAGTAATGTTAGATTTTTATTTTATCAATTTTTCTTATCAGGTTTTAATTTTTTTTTTTAAGATTTATTTATTTTTATTGGAAAGGCGGATATATAGAGAGGAGGAGAGACAGAGAGGAAGATCTTTCGTCCGATGGTTCACTCCCCAAGTGACCAAAACGGCTAGAGCTGAGCCAGTCCGAAGCCAGGAGCCAGGAGCTCTTCGGGGTCTCCCACGTGGGTGCAGGGTCCCAAGGCTTTGGGCTGTCCTCGACTGCTTTACCAGGTCATAATCAGGGAGCTGGATGGGAAGCGAGGCCGCCGGGATTAGAACCGGCACCCACATGGGATCCCTGATGGCCCAAAGCCTTGGGACCCTGCACCCATGTGGGAGACCTGGAGGAGGTTCCTGGCTCCTGGCTTCTGATCGGCACAGCACTGGCCATTGCACTCACTTGGGAAATCAATCATCAGACGAAGATCTTTCTCTTTGTCTCTCCTCCTCTCTGTATATCTGGTTTTGCAATAAAAATAAAATAAATCTTTAAAAAAATGATATTTTCTGTCAAAATTCTTTAACAACCTTTTTGTTTTAACCTTAGTAAAGCACTTTTTCAGGGATCTGAGGCATTCAGTGTTTTTCTTATTGCTACTTTTTAAAATACTTGATTTACAAAAATTCATAATTTATCCTGAGTGAATTTTGAAGATAGGTTGAAATCATAGTATAAAAGAAATAATCCTACTACCTTGTCTTTTGTCCCAGGCAATTAGATTTTTGGATATTCAGTCTTTATGGATAAAATTGTTTTTGTTTGTTTTTGTGACAGATCCACATAGTCATATATTGAAAAAAAAATAATGGTTAGACGACCCAAATGTGTCCCTCTGCAGATCTAGAAGGTTCCTCAGGCGAGGATGGTGGCTGTTACATTTCCTGTGTATCTGTCTGAGGTCAAGGAGAATCGCAGACTGACACTGTGGTGCTGCTCTCTTAAGTTCCACAGATCTTCTCACTGAGACGTCTGTTTCTCCAGAAGCATAAAGACTTCTAAGTTGGTTCAGTTTTCCAGGTAGTAGCTTACCTGTGTGAAGACAGGATTCGTTTCTAATAGCCTCTGTGGGCTTGGTGCCTCGTCTGTCTTTGGGAGTGCTAATACACCCTCGTTGGGCTGACTTGTTTTTGCAGATACAGTGGAGGGTCTGGACGCACAGACTATCCACGGCTACATCATTCACGATCAGGAGAGCCAATCCGAGGTTCAGATACCTTACCCTCTCTCGGAAAGCAGTCAGGTGCAGAGCGGAAGAGCCTTCCATCACGGAAGATTCATCATGAGTCTCCGGAAAGCAGCCATGGCAGAGCCCAAGTAAGTGCAGCTTCATGCACATACTGCTCCAGAATTAATATGGTGAAATTCAGCCGGTGTGCAAAGATCTTATAAATTATATTGAAAGGACAGAGGGCTCCAAGGAGAAATTCCTATTTCTTTCTAAATGCTTAGTCTGACAGGACTGACTTTTATGCATGGTCAGTACGTTATACTTGTTTGACCTTTAAGCACTCTAGTTGAGGACATTTTTATTTATTTTTATTTTTTTTAAAGATTTATTTATTTTATTACAGTCAGATATACACAGAGGAGGAGAGACAGAGAGGAAGATCTTCCATCCGATGATTCACTCCCCAAGGGAGCCGCAACGGCCGGTACGCGCCGATCCAATGCCGGGAACCTGGAACCTCTTCCGGGTCTCCCACACGGGTGCAGTGGCCCAATGCCTTGGGCCGTCTTCGACTGCCTCCCCAGGCCACAAGCAGGGAGCTGGATGGGAAGTGGAGCTGCTGGGATTAGAACCGGCGCCCATATGGGATCCCGGGGCTTTCAAGGCGAGGACTTTAGCTGCTAGGCCACGCCGCGGGGCCCGAGGACATTTTTAACATGAAGACCTTTATGTGATAGCTAGACTTAGTGTTAACAAAGCAAGTGAGGAAGTGGATTTACCCTTATGGCTGAGAAGTCTTGTGACTCGTGAAAGTAGAATGTGTAAAATAATACCTTTTCACTGAAAATAAGCACTCTAATTTAGTATATAAGTCCCAAACTCTTGTGTTGTTCTCCTCTATTTGTGTGTGTGTGTGGGTATGTTAAGTTTCTCTGCCTGTGTTTGTTGTTTCATTAAGATAAAAGTGTAGTATGACTTTTAAAAAATACTTTTTGCTCAATACATTAGTGATGTGTGTTCAGCCCACACACAGTTTTAAAGCTCACTAACAATTTTTTTTGCTTTTCTCCTTGTAGACCTCTGTGCACACCTGTTTGTGCACACTTGATGTCTAGTTTATATGACTAAACTTGGGATAAGGAATAATTGATCGTGTCTAAGCTAAATTTCTTAAATGTGCTGCCACAGAAATTTATTTCTGCCTGTCTGTCCTTTAGCACCAGGTTTATTGAAGGCGTGGTGCTGCAGCTGTTAGAGGAAGATGACGTGGTGGTGGGAGTTCAGTACAAGGACAAAGAAAGTGGAGAGATCAAGGTGAGGTACCAGATGTCAGCTCTTCCGAAAACCTGATTCTTTGTTTTACATCTGTTGTTTCATGCGTGACTTATCTAAGCTTTCTGTGAGATCAGCTAACAGCATCGACAGTGCAGGTGAAGGGAGGGCCTGGTACAGTAGCTGAGACACTGCTTGCGATGGCTGTATCCCGGACCCGAGAGGCTGCTTTACGGCCTGGCTCTGCTTCTCATACCAGCAGCCTGGTGGTCTGCACCCTGCGAGCCAGCAGATGATGGCTCAAGTACTTGGGTCTGTGCCATCCCCTTGGGAAACCTGGGTTAAGATCTCAACTCCTGGCTTTGGCCCGGCCCAGCCCCAACTGTTGCAACATTTGGGAAGTCAGCTCGTGGAGGGAGATTTTCTGTCCTTTTCTCTCCGTCTTTCTTCTCTTCAAGTTTATATATATACCTGTTATGAGAAATATAAGTCAACAGAGGAATAAATGGGAAGTAGTAAGGGGTAAGAGGAAGCACTGAGATTGAGATTGAGAGAAATGATTAAGGTAAAAAAATTGTTTTCATCAATAAGTCAAATAAATGTGGGAGAACTTAAAATCAGTGATGCAGCCATATTTATGTACTTTTAATTTTTAAAAGAGATTTATTTATTTTTATTGCAAAGTCATATGTATATAGAGGAGGAGAGACAGAAAGGAAGATCTTCCGTCCGATGATTCACTCCCCAAGCAGCCACAACGGCCAGTGCTGCGCCGATCTGAAGCCAGGAGCCAGGAACTTCCTCCAGGTCTCCCACATGGGTGCAGGGTCTCAAGGCTTTGGGCCATCCTCAACTGCTTTCCCAGGCCTCAAGCAGGGAGCTGGATGGGAAATGGGACTGCCAGGATTAGAACCAGCGCTTATATGGGATCCTGGTGCGTTCAAGGCAAGGACTTTAGCCACAAGGCCACGGCGCCGGGCCCAACTTTTAATTTTTTTTTATTGAGAGGGAACGAAGAGAAAGAGGGGAACTTGCCATCTGCTACTTCTGCCTCCAGATGCCTGTGACGGCTTAGGCTCTCCAGGGAGTTGGCAGTTCAGCTTACATGGACAGCAGAGCCCTGAGTATTGACCTGTGACCTGTTGCTTCGTGGCATGCTCATTGGCAGGCAGCTGAAGTCAAGAACAGATCTGGAACTCCAACCCAGGCACTGCCGTGCCCTGCCCTCTGTGCCAGGGCTCACCCCTTCCTTCCTTATTTCACAGTGTCTGTTTTGGCAGATAATGTACAGCATACATTTTTGCTCTTGCTGGTTTTAAGGGTGCAGTCCAGCATTGTTACTGCAGGAACACTGTACAGCAGTAGGCAGAAGCAGAGCCTTCCGGGAAACAGCAGGAGAGCAAGTGTACCGCCGTGGGGCAGCCGAAGCAGAAGAGGGACAGGCAAATCGGTGGGTGGTTCTTCAGGCTGCTCCCTAAGGTCACTCTGCCCTGGGATTTGCGCTCTGCTGAGGGCGACCACAAGGTGTTCTCTGCTTGTCGTGTGGTGAGACGCATATGTATGGCCATTCCTACAGAAATTGTAGTAAGTCCCAGCTACTGATTTTTTTTTAAATCCCTGTTTATTTTTGGCTCCTGGGGCAATGCCATCTTTTCAATATAAAAAAAAAGGAAGTTCAGCACAAAATAGAAATCTGAAATGTAGTACAAAACCAAAGGCATGGGGCAAAGAACAGAAGAGATGAGTCGCTGCAGACAGGGTACCCTGTCCCCTCTGGTGGCAGGCAAACCCTCCCAAGCCATGTCAGGGGGATGGATAGGGGTGGGGAGAGTTACTGGGGGCTTAGGGACCCAGGCTGGTCCTTCTCCTTCAGTCTGGAGGAAATGAAACAGAAAGTTGAGCTGAGGACAAACCTAGAAGGAGGCCAGGGACAGAGATAATACTGCTCCCACTCCCTGAAGCTGAGCCGGATCACAAGACACCTGCACGTGCTGGGCTTCTTGCCACCTTTCTTGGCTGCTGCCTGGACTTACCTGGATTCCCTGCCCATGGCTTGTTCTGAATGGCAGACAACCCAGATTCTTGGGAGAATTACTTTGGAAAACAGAAAGAAAATATGAACTGGACAGATGGGAGGAGTGGGCACCAGAAGGTAATACATGGCAGAATTTATGTTTCCCAGAGTGGAAAGAGGAGACATTGAGGAAACAGAAGATTTATTGAGCTCCTACTGTATGCCAGGCACTGTTCTAGATCCACCTCCCACCACCCCCAAGAGAAAAAGGAGAGGCAGCAACACAGATTCTGAAGGAGAGGACCGGGCAGCAGAGGGGATTGAGACACCTGGGGGCTCCGCCTTAGGCTGCCTCTTCAGCCTCCCCAAAATCCTCTTCTGCGGTGACAGCCACTGATTTAAAAGCACTATGTGAGGCCCGAAAATTCTAAGCCAAGAGCATCCGGCTTGCCTGTGGTTCAGCCCAAGCTGGCCTTGTGGCTGCTGCTTCTGTTGGGTTTTTAAGTGTAGAGTAAGCCCAGATGGCTGGGCTGCAAGGGCTGCCACGGGAGTTGCCCTCGGAACTCAGGAAGTGTCTCCAAAGGTACAGAGGCCATGCATTCTCTGAAGCCCAGCAACAGTTTCCTCACAGCACTATCTTCAGCTGTTCTCTGTAATGGTACGCCATAACGTATCTAAGTCTGTTTGTGTGCATCTGCGAAGAGTGGTCTTTCCGCCGCGTGGCCACCAGCTGGCCGCTGAGCCGAGTGTTCTGTGTTACAGGAACTTCACGCTCCACTGACGGTCGTTGCAGATGGGCTTTTCTCCAAGTTCAGGAAAAACCTGATCGCCAATAAAGTTTCCATTTCATCTCATTTTGTTGGCTTTCTTATGAAGGTAACGTGGCAGTCTGATTTTAAGAAAGAAAACAGGCAAAAAAATAGCAGGTTGAAATTTGCAAATTATTGAAGGATGCCCTTTTGCTTTTTTAGAACGCACCACAATTTAAAGCACATCATGCAGAGCTTGTGCTAGTTAATCCGAGTCCAGTTCTCATCTACCAGATTTCATCTAATGAAACTCGAGTGCTTGTGGACGTGCGAGGGGAAATGCCCAGGGATTTAAGAGAATACATGATTGAAAACGTTCACCCACAAATACCTGGTAAGAAATTGGGTTTTGTTCCCATTGTGATCTAGTCTGAAAACCGATTTCACGCGAGCCCCTCCATCTCCACTTCTCCCTGCCGCCATGTCTCAGGCCAGTGGAGAAGGGTGAAGGTGAAAATTGTGTGCAGCGAACCGGTGCCAACACTTTTAGAAAACAGACATATAGACAATTAACCCCACAAATAGATGTAATTATTATGTGTCAATAATAAGTTGAAGAAAAGAAAACCTCCAAAGGTGGAAATAAAAGACTCAGTACTTTTGTCATGTTGATTATATCGTGTTTTCAAAAGTAGCCTGCGCAGCAATCTGAGGTCTCAGTTCTTGAAGTGTGTGGCATATCCTCGTCATATCCCTCCATCGCTCCCTCTCTGCCTCCTTCCCTTCCTTCTTTCCTCCTTCCCTCTCTCCCTCCCTTGCTTTCTTCTTTACATCCTTTCTGTCTTTTATTAATTTAGTTATTTGAAAGGCAGAGTTAGATAGAGGAGAGAGAGATTTCAGTGTGCTGGCTCACTCCCCAAATGGCTGCAATGGCTTGATCTTGGCCACTCTGAAGCTGGAAGCCAAGAAGGTTCTTCTGGGCCTCCCGCCTGGGTGTAGGAGCCCAAGCACTTGGCCCATCCTGCACTGTCCCAGGCCACGCAGGGAGCTGGATTGGGGTGGAGTAGGCAGTGCTTGAAATCGTGTGCATGTAGGATTTCCACACGGCAGGCAACGGTATTACTCACTGTGCTGCAGTGCTGGTCTTATTTCAGTTAGGAGGCAGGCCTTATTGTTAGTCCTGTTTTACAGATGAGAGAACCAAGTTTCAGAGAGCTTAGCCAGTGTCTTCACGGATGAACTGGTTATGTCATGCCTGCCCTTGGAGCCTGAGAACTGCAGAGGCTGTTTGAGGTCCACGCTTTAGTTTTACGTCGAATACAAAGACTTCATTAACTTTCAGATGTTTTTGTAAAAGCACTAATAGAAGAAATCTTTTTTTTTTTTTTTTTCCAAATTCAGAATTTTTGTTGAACTTGTTTGCTTTTTTAAACCCTGGAAGATATAGGAAAGACATAGGAAACATTATGCTCTCGACAGGTTTGGGTATCGTACACCATAGACGCTATGCTGGACTTTAGATTGGGAGAACATGTTTCTCTTGCCTCATCAGCAATTTCTACTGTCTATCTGCCCAGCACCTGCCACCTCCCACCGAGTCCCTGTTGGCTGCTTCCGAGTCTGACCATCTTAGATTATATATATAAATAACATGTACTGTTTTCTTTCTGTGTATGACTTACTTGGTTTAGCATGATATCATCCAAATTAAGATAGGTTGTTTTAGCTGGCAAATTTTCCTTCTGAAAAATATTCCATTGCATACGTGGGCATCTTGTTTATTTATCCATCCGTGTAATGATAGTTTATTTCCGCATATTGGCTATTGTAGCTAATATGGCAGTATATAAGGAAGGGCAGATGTTTCTTTGACATCTTCAATTAATAAAAACAATTAAAGACTTTTGATAAAATTGAAGACATACCCTACTTGTCAGTTATATGATTAAACTAATAAAATTTCCTTGACAGGAATACGTTTTGTGTTAAATATTCCAGTCTTTTCAAGTTTTTTTTTTTTTTTAAGATTTATTCATTTTATTACAGCCAGATATACACAGAGGAGGAGAGACAGAGAGGAAGATCTTCCGTCCGATGATTCACTGCCCAAGTGAGCCTCAACGGGCCGATGTGCGCCGATCCGAAGCTGGGAACCTGGGACCTCTTCCAGGTCTCCCACGCGGGTGCAGTGTCCCAATGCATTGGGCCGTCCTCAACTGCTTTCCCAGGCCACAAGCAGGGAGCTGGATGGGAAGTGGGGCTGCTGGGATTAGAACCGGCGCCCATATGGGATCCCGGGGCTTTCAAGGCGAGGACTTTAGCCGCTAGGCCACGCCGCCGGGCCCCAAGTTATTTTTTTTTTTAAAGATTTGTTTTTATTACGAAGTCAGATATACAGAGAGGAGGAGAGACAGAGAGGAAGATCTTCCGTCCGATGACTCACTCCCCAAGTGACCGCAACGGCCGGTGCTGTGTCGATCTGAAGCCAGGAACCAGGAACCTCTTCCAGGTCTCCCACACGGGTGCAGGGTCCCAATGCATTGGGCTGTCCTCGACTGCTTTCCCAGGCCACAAGCAGGGAGCTGGATGGGAAGTGGAGCTGCCGGGATTAGAACCGGCGCCCATATAGGATCCAGGGCGTTGAAGGCGAGGACTTTAGCTGCTAGGCCACGCCGCTGGGCCCATACTCTAACCATTTCATTTTGGTGCTAGAGCAGCTGGAGCTCAGGGAGCTGAAGCTGACGTGTTTTTGTAAGCGTTAGTGTGTTTGAGTGCGCAGAATCTTCTGCTGTTTATAAATGGGTAGTGTTCTATCTGGTGTTATCAGTGTGTGTTGTTCTTAAGCATGACAGCTGCCAGTTAACATCACAAACAGGCTCATCTGGGTTTGCCTCACTTTTTCTCTAGTTTATTGTTCACTCAGCTATTCAGCTGTATAATGCCTAAGATTCTAACCCTAACTAAGATTCTTTAGTTGCTCCTTAACATGAAAAACTGGATGATCAATGAGTAATTTTGTTCTTAATAGACAATAGATTTCTTGATATATCACAGAGGAGCTGTGCAAAAAGCACTGGAGATGAGCCAGAGGTTTTTGTTTATATTTGATAACAAATGTTCTGATTTGAAATTAGTGTTCTAACCCCTTTCTCTGGGTGTGGGTGACTTGTTGCAGATCACCTGAAAGAAGCCTTCCTGGATGGCGTCCAGAATTCTCGTTTGAGGGCCATGCCAGCCAGTTTCCTTCCTCCTTCACCAGTAAACAAGCGAGGTATTACTTCATTTTGATTAAGGATTCAGTGTTTTGACTCATGTGATTAATTTATACTTTTCTGAATGATGTGGGCAGGAGAATTACTTGCTACAGATTATCAGATTCCTAATACTAATTTAATTTTGAGAGTGATTGTTAGTCACTTGCTAGTCACTGGGGATACAGCAATTAAAGGATTGTACTCACCTAGTGTAGGAAGTTTTCCTGGAAGGAATGTAGACCAGTAATTTCACAACACTGTTGGTACCTTTTGTAATAAGAACCCATTTATGGTATCCCAGATTCACAGGGAGGCAGGGAGGGAAGCTTGTGAAATGGAGGGGGTGTTTAGAAAGGGTGCTGTAGGGCCCAGCGGCGTGGCCTAGTGGCTAAAGTCCTCGCCTTGCATGTGCCAGGCTCCCATATGGGTGCCAATTCATGTCCCAGCGGCCCTGCTTCCCATCTAGCTCCCTGCTTGTGGCCTGGGAAAGCAGTTGAGGATGGCCCAAAGCCTTGGGATACTGCACCCACATGGGAGACCCGAAAGAAGCTCCTGGCTTCAGATGGCCTCAGCTCTGGTTGTCAAAGCCACTTGCGAGTGAATCAGTGGACGGAAGCTCTTCCTGTTTCTTCTCTGTATATCTGACTTTGCAATAAAAATATATGTACATATATTTAAAACATGGGTACAGTAGGCCACTCAGGTAGGATTGAGCCTCCAGGATAAGTGGGAGTCTCTTTGGTGTACTTTGAGATTGAGGCACTCTGAAGTGAAATGCCCGCCAAGTCTAGGGGCTGGAGCTGGTGATGTGTGAAGGCACTCAGCTTCCTGTTAGTGGGGTCTGGGGCTGGTGTTGGGGTTGACAGGTAGACCATATGTTAACCATTTAGTTTGAGACCTGTAGGCAATTGAAATTTTTTAGGTAGTGGCTTTTTTCAAGATTTATTTATTTGAAATAATTACAGAGAGAGACAAAGGTGACTTGCCTCCACTGGGTTACCACCCAGATGGCTGCACCGGTCAGCACTAGGCCAGGCTGAAGCCAGGAAGCAGGGGCTTCTTCCATGTCTCCTTCATGGGTGGCATGGCCACAAGCACTTGGACATCTTCTGCTCTTTCCAGGCCACGAGCAGGGAGCTGGACTGGAATTAGAGCAGTTGATGCCCATATGGGAAGCTGGCATTACAGGTGGTGGCTTTACCTGGTAAGCCACAGCGCATGCTGGCCTCTCACTTGGACAGATGTTTCCATATTTGATTTTTGATTATTAGAACATTGCTAGTTACAAAGAGAGCAGGAGAGAGCAATACCTTCCATCGATTCACTCCTCAGATAGCTGCACAGCCAGGGATGGGCCAGGCTAAGCCCTGAGCCAGGAGCTGATGTGATGCCTGTGTTGTAGGCAGTGGCTTAGCTGGCCGTGCCACAGTGCTGGTCCCATTGTAACTTTTATGAGGCTAGAGACCATTCTTATTTTCCTTATTTCATCAGTGCTTGGCATACACTAAATGCCCAGTAGACGTTGAGTGAATCAAATTTGAAACTTTTTTTTTGCCTTAATAGATTTAGCTTTTTGTCTTCTTACTTAATCATTCTTAACTCACATTGGTAATATTTATAAGTTAACAGAATTGTCACTCTTTCTTTTGTCTCCCGTGATCTCTGTTCACAGGTGTGCTTGTTCTGGGGGACGCATACAACATAAGGCATCCTCTCACTGGCGGAGGAATGACCGTTGCTTTTAAAGATATAAAAATCTGGAGGAAACTGCTCATGGGCATCCCTGACCTCTATGATGATGCGGCTGTTTCCCAGGTGGGCCTAAGGTTATGCCATGGCCAGAAGGCTCAGTTTCTCTGCAGGGACTAAGGCGGAGAGCTGTGTAGGGAGCCTGGGTCTTCCTCATGGCTCTTCGGTGGTCTTATTCAGGCTTAGCAGACCGGACTCTGTTTCCTGTATTTGAGTATTACCCGGCACTGGAGTGCTTTGTAAATTGAGCTTCAGAGTTCATGTCCCCACCGCTGTGAAGATGTTATTCTTTGATGTCAGACATAAGGCTGTGCTGGCTGTACAGACCTCAGGGTAAGCCTTAATAGGAGATGATGAGAAGGACAGTTCTGCTTTATTGGGTAATAAGTGATCTTTTTCTCTTTTTAGGCTAAAAGTTCATTCCATTGGTCAAGGAAAAGATCTCATTCTTTCGTTGTGAATGTACTTGCCCAGGCTCTTTATGAATTGTTTTCTGCTGCAGATGGTAAGTATAGCTCTTTCTTGATGAGTGTTACTGAATTCCAGATTCTGAAGGCAAGAAAGGATCTTCATTACAAGAGTTAGTGATCAGGCCAGAAATCATTCCAAAATTGTTTCCCTCCCTGCTTTTCTTAAAAGATGTATTTATTTGAAAAGGCAGAGTTAGAGAGGTGGGAGATAAGAGATTTTTCCATGCAATGATTTGCCCTGCAAATGGCTGCAAAGCTGGAGATGGGCCAACCTGAAACCAGGTTGGGTCTTCCGCTTACTTGGGTGCAGGTACCCAAACACTTGGGTCATCTTCTACTTTCCCAAGCATGTTAGCAAGGAGTAGGATTGGAAGTGTAGTTGCTGGGACTCCATATGGTGTCCCTATGGGCTGCTGGCCCTGTGGGTGGCTGGCTGCTTTTGCCTGCTATACAGCTAAGCACAGCATTGGCCAGAGTTGTAGTTCTTCCTCATTGAGCACAATTTTTACTTTCTTATAATACCTACTATTTTATCTTAGAAGGTTGTTGATTTTCTTTTTGTAGCACAACAGCAATACTTTAGCAATGTGTTCATGATGTTCAGTTTCTCTGGTCAAAATTCGATGATTTTCATCCTGAGATGGATAAATTGTGATAGGAGGTCTTTCTGGCTATGTATTAAAAGGCAGGGTGGTCTTTTCTGAATATTAGTTTTTTTTTCTCCCTAATCTCTTTTTATGCTAGTGTTTTTAAAAATACACATAAGCTTCAAGTCCAGTTTACATTTGAAGAATAAAATACATTTACCTTCTATTCACTTGGAACAGTCCTGCGCTGCTGTTCTTACGTCTCTATTGTACAGAGGGGATAATCACTTTACATATAACCTGAGCATCCCTAATCCAAAGCTCTAAAATCTGGAATGTTCCACAGTCTACGAGTTTGTGGCATGTGTGAAATGCTTGTACAAGCATTTTGAATAAGGGCTATTCAGCCTGTATTAAGAAAAATAAGGCTTAGCAAAGGTGGTGTTAGAAATGGGGAAAGGACACCACAGTGATAGAAAAATGAGAGTTATGGTAGATGAATGAAACTAGACTTTTGAGTTTTTTAATCTGATCATTTAAGAACATTTGCAGCCTGCCTGTTACCTCGTTCAGGCCCTATTAATCAGTGCTTTGGTGATGGTTACAAAAGATGAATCAGTAACAGTTCTTTCCTTAGCCTCTAAAACCGCCACTCTTGCTAAAATAACTGACCGATTGTGATGCAAAGCCAGTGTGTGCCTACGCCAGCATGGAAGTTAAAATGGCTTGGCAAACTAAACACAATACATTTGAGCTTTCCTTAGCGCTTGAGTTCTTATATTATATATCCGACTATACTAACAAAACAAGTTTACTTATTAGACTTCAAAAAAAGTCCATGGAGAAAAATCAAAGCATGCCTGAGAAGGTCATTGATTCTGAGTCGCCTGAAAGGTTACTGATACACCAGCTGTTCCTGTTCTTTTCCTTGATCATTTATAGCTTAGGTAAGGGATCAATGTCAGGCTTCTCAAAGATTGAAAGTTTGGTTTGGTTTCTACATTTTTTTTTTTTTAATTGGAAAGGCAGATATACACAGAAGGAGAAACAGAGAAAGATCTTCCATCCGCTGGTTCACTCCGCAGGTGGCCTCAGTGGCTGGAGCTGAGCTGATTTGAAGCAGGGAAGGAGCCAGTAGCTTCTTCCAGGTCTCCCACACGAGTGCAGGGTCCCAAGGCTTTGGGTCATCCTCTACTGCTTTCCCAGGCCACAAGCAGGAAGGGAAAGGAAGCAGCCAGGATACGAACCAGTTCCCATATGGGATCCCATCACATGGAAGGCGAGGATTTAGCCACTTGTCTATCACACCAGGCCCTCTGCAGTTGTATTTTTATAATAAAGAGTTCATAAGTATCTTGAACCCTACAGTGAATTTACAAAATCTGGAAATAACGTTTAAACAACTCTTCGCTTCTGATAATTAAATATTAGTACAATAATTATTTACTAACAAAATACATTACTACCCATGTTGATTTTGTAATTTAAAAGAAATTCTGGTTGTTGAAACTCTGAAACTAGATAGTAAAAAATCATCTTTCAGGCTAGACTTGATATTTATCATCATCATTTCTTACATATCATTGGCATAGTAAATATGTATTTTGATTGAGACTGATCGTTAAATTTTATTTTAGACTCCCTGCATCAGCTAAGAAAAGCCTGTTTTCTATATTTCAAACTTGGAGGAGAATGTGTTGCCGGTCCTGTTGGCCTGCTTTCTGTGTAAGTTTTGATGGTATTCCAAGGTTCTGAGAGTGTTTAGCTTATGAATTATTACAAGTCTCTGCTGACATAAATTTTGTCCTGTTGTATTACTTTTTAATATCCCAGTCAGAAGGTGGATCATAGGAGTAAGAAAAGGCGGCATTTAGGTCATTTCTAGGAAACAGCGTTTATTAGATGTGCCAGCTGAGGTGGCGTCATTCAGAAGGCTTCGTTTTTCATTGTGGCTTTGCTCACATCCCACCTGTGGGACCCATGCGCAACGGAGAAACATGAACTTGACGGGGAACGTGAGTGAAGAGAGCGGAGGGCTGAGACAGTGTTAGTGTAGACCGTGTGGACACGGGTGTGGAATGCTTGCAGTTAACTCTGAGTCGTTTCTCGTTCATTCTGATATCTGAATGTTCATACTGGTGTCTTTGAAAAACCAGACCTCAGTAGGTTAGCCTGGGGTCTCTGGATTAGTGAGAGGGAAACAGCCGAGAATATATGGCTTACGGATATAAGAGCAAGAGGAATGATTGGCTTCTCTGAAAAGAACATTCTAAATGGTTTCTTAGGAAACAAGATTAAATTATTTGTGCTTGTCATCAAACTTAAGAGGCAGATAAATTGTTAAAATTCTCTAAAATGTGGAATGTGTGTTAAGACTTATAGATTATACATAATAATGAGTAAAATTTAATTTTTTCTATTGCAGACTGTCTCCGAACCCTTTTGTTTTAATTGGACACTTCTTTGCCGTTGCAATCTATGCCACATACTTTTGCTTTAAATCAGAACCTTGGATTACAAAGCCCCGAGCCTTTTTCACTAGTGGTGCTGTATTGTACAAAGCCTGTGCTGTCATATTTCCACTCATTTACTCAGAAATGAAGTATGTGGTTCATTAAGCTGAAAAGAGAGCCTTCTGGAACTCAACAAGTCCACGAAACTTGTGGAAGAGGATGTAAGCGGAGCGTGATACTCCACCACTTCTCAGGTGGAAACTCTGGACCAAGCTCTGGATGAGTTTGATTTTGAAGTTTTTTGTATATAAACATGTAAATATATGCCTTAATTTGCAATTTTAAATGAAAGGTCGAATAAGTTTGATATTTAAAAGAAATGATTGTTACCACAGATTAGTGCTAACAGGAACTGCAGTTTCTCTTTGGATTTCAGTATTTGGGATGGGTCATTGGTACATGCAAATAAAAGAAGGAGTGACCTCTTCTGACTTCATGTTTGTTGTGCGTTTTCCTTACTTGGCTCCAGGATAATGGGAAAGAAAAAGTGGATGGAAATGACCTAGGGAAGCTGTCCAGTGAACTAAATCACTTTGGGGCAGAGGACTCGCTGTGCCAGGGCCGTGACTAGCTGAGGTCTCTCTGGTTTCACACTCCTCTAGCGAAGTGAGTCAAGCCCTTTTTAGGTTTCACTGCGTAACATGAGTAAGCCATGATGCTTTATTTCGGGAAACAGTGATCAAGCACTGCTATTAATACTGGTGGACTATGTTAAAATCAGAATTTATCCATGGTAACTCTGAAGAGATTACGGACATTCAGTGGTTACTGTAGAACTTCAATGCAAATTGTTACCCCTACTAATGGGGGGGAGAAAAAGGAGAAAGTTTTAAAAAATTGTGATACCTGAGAGAGAAAATAGAATCTAGAAAATTAAATAGTTTAATTTTTAGTAATTAGGCCTAAAATTACTTATAAAGCTTTTAAAATAAAAATTTTAAGTTTCAAGTTTTCTCTTTCAACCGAGAAAATATTTTACTGGCCAAATTGCTGGCCAAGTCCGTGTTGGGTGTCATTCCCTGTACTTCACCGATTCAATTCTCTTGCTTTCATGAGATTCACCTCCAACTTACTTCAAACTTCTACTTCCTGATTAAAAACCTCGCTTTCTTAGATCTTGCCTTTTTAGCAGCTGACTTTGTTTTCACAGAGAGAAGATCTCACTTTCTGTGTTTATTATTATTATAGCAAATGGAAAGGCATGATATTTCTGAGATGTGATGTTTCCACACACCAGCCTTCCCATCTCCTTCCATGCCACCTCTAAATGTCAGAGTCACTCCTGGCCCACCATGCCACCTGCACAGTGACTGCGGGCTCCCTGCTGCTTCACTACTGCCATTAAAATCTTTTCCTCGGGCCTGGCACAATGGCATAGTGGCTAAAGTCCTTGCCTTGAACGCTCCGGGATCCCATATGGGCACCGGTTCTAATCCCAGCGGTCTCGCTTCCCATCCAGCTCCCTGCTTGTGGCCTGGGAAAGCAGTCAGCCCAAAGCTTTGGGACCCTGCACCTGTGTGGGAGACCCGGAAGAGGTTTCTAGTTCCCAGCTTCAGATCAGTACACCTCTGGCCATTGTGGCCGCCTGGGGAGTAAATCCTCGGACGGAAGATCTTCCTCTCCGTCTCTCCTCCTCTCTGTATATCTGACTTTGCAATAAAAATAAATAAATATAAAAAAAAAAATCTTTTCCTCTGTGACAGGGAGATTATTAAAATCCGCAGAAGGAATGGTTTCTTGTGGTTTTTTTTTTTTTTTGGTATCTCAGGGTCTGAGGCCTTTCTGACATGAAGAACTCTACATTTACTTAGTCCTGCTTTTCCAGCTGGTTGGTCGGCTGCTGGGGCCAAGGCTGAGCTGCTAGGGAAGCAGGACTCAAGCTCTGCCTTGACTATAAGCCAGTGCCTCTTCCCTGTAGCCTGCTCGGTGATCATCGGCTCGTTTTGCCTTTTGCTGTTGGTTTTGCCTGTCCTCTAGAGCAAGGGCTCGGGGCCAAGGGGCCTCTAGGCCGTCATTCAGTGTTTTGATGTTCGAGTTGCTGCAGTAGGATGGTAGGTTCATTTTCAGAGTAATTTCCACTCAGAAGTGACTTGTGATGTTGAGGGAGTGTGTGCTAAGCTGTTAGCCACCAGGAAAGGAAATGGCCTTGAGGCCTTGCAGGGCTGGCAAGAGCAGCTGAAGTTAGGAAGTATCTGGTACTGGAAGAGGGTGA
Source organism: Ochotona princeps (assembly GCF_030435755.1). Classification (NCBI taxonomy): domain Eukaryota; kingdom Metazoa; phylum Chordata; class Mammalia; order Lagomorpha; family Ochotonidae; genus Ochotona; species Ochotona princeps. The sequence continues at coordinate 13,263,854 of NC_080840.1, read as the reverse complement.
TTGTAGACATCAAAGAAACTTCTGTGGCACATGGACACAGTGTGGTCAGTATATTTACTTGCCAGACTGTCACCAGGTGCCCACCAAGCTGTCGGGCCCATTGGACCTTCTAGGACCTTTTGCCTTCCCAAGAGGGCCTTCAAAGGCTAGTTTTGAATCATAAGCAGAACGAATTAGGTACTGGCAATTCTATTTTACTGAAAATCTGGAGTTGCACAAATAGTTCTTTAGAACATAAAACTAAACGGATTTATACATAACAGTTACATTCAGCATTTATAAGAGGCAGTACAAAAATGTGTTCTGCTTCTACATGATATAAATTGTATAGAATACTATGATTTAAACAATATTCATTATATGAAGTAGTGCCGTGAGATACATCTTACTTAGAATGTCTGATGTTTCCCACAATAGAGGGGAAAAATGCAGATATATGAGCAGTTGAGATTTTTTTCCATTTCCAAACTGATTTTAGTGATGGTGGCAAGACTTAGGGATGGTCCTTTTCATTGAAGAAGCAGAAGGAAGAAGTTACAGGACTGTCCGGAATTCATCAAAAATGAAATTAGGCACATGTGCTTCAGCCACCTGAAAAACGACAGGAAATCGTAGTTTTAGAGTTGAACCAAGTTCAAGATCATACACTTTGAAACAGTCACTTTCTGTTTGCGGTGTGCTCTGTAGTGGTGTCTCATTTCCTAGCACTGCTAATTTGAGGGCATGAGTACAGTTCCACCTCATCTCCAGACATGAACTCCTGAGCTGTTGCAGGCATTTTTTTCTAGGGGCACTGACTGGTAGGGACCAGCGAGAAACAGGCCACAAGGGGAATAGCAGTAACACACATTCTAGTGTGTTCTTAGGTCCTGAGAAAGCTGTGATGGGCTTCCTAAGGGGAGGTCAGATGTGGAACTGGGTGATGTCCAAGTGCCTACAGCTGAATATATTTTCAAGATATGCTAGTTAAGAGAAATTTAATGTAAAGAAGTCTAAAAAATAGTTTCTGATGATAATCCCTTTCACATTGTGCACACTCACAACTAGGATTGTGCAATCTTGTGTTCCCTGCCTCCAGGGCCTTGTAGTACATACCTCCTTGCACACGTATCTTGTGAACTTTCACACATACATATATCCAGCAGAAAGACCCTCCCAGTGGAGTCGCAGGGATCAGAACAAACATATTACATATTTTTAAATTAGGGAAATTACTTTTCCAAGGGCTAAGCCAATTTCCTTCCACCAAACAGCACTGAGAAATCCCATTTCTCCAAATTCTTCCAAGCACTGTGTCCAACTTTTTGAGATAGGTGGACACAATATACTGTTCTGATTGATGTCCCTTAGAGTGAAATATTTCTCCAAAAGTTCTTTCTTTGGTATTGTCTTGAAAACTGGTTGTTAATGTCCTTTGTCCCCAGTTTTTCTCCTTGAAGTGTTAGAAGTCTTTTTCCTGGGCCTGGGGCAGTAGCCTAGTGGCTAAAGTCCTTGCCTTGCACGCACTGGGATCCCATCTAATCCAGGCTGCTCCACTTTGATCAAGCTCCCTGCTTGTGGCCTGGGAAAGCAATGGAGGACGGCACAAAGCCTTGGGACCCTGCACGCACGTGGGAGACCCGGAAAAGGTTCCTGGCTCCTGCTGGGCTCTGGCTGATGTGGCTGCTTGGGGAGTGAACCAGCAGACATAAGAGCTTTCTACCTCCCTGTCTCTGTATATCTGCCTTTCCAATAACAATAAATCAATCTTAGGAAAAAAAACCAGAAGTCTTTTTCTTGTGAAACTGGAAGAACATACTGCAAGTCAAAGAAACTGGTCCCACATTAATATTTACTTTTTGTCTTTTTAAAATTAAGAGACATTTGTCAATCATTTTAGTTAGGATTACAGAAGATGGAATCTCTTAAATTTTTTTTTAAAGATATATTTTTATGGAAAGTCACATATAGGAGGAGAAACAGAGAGGATCCTCCATCTGTTGATTCATTCCCCAAGTGACTGCAATGGCCGGTGGTGTACTGATCCAAAGCCAGCAACCCTGACCCTTTTCTGGATCTCCCACACAGGTGCAGGGTCCCAAGGTTTTGGGCTGTCCTCGACTGCTTTCCCAGGCCACAAGCAGGGAGCTGGATGGGAAGTGGAGCTGCTGGGATTAGAACTGGCACCCACATGGTATCCTGGTGCATGTAAGGTGAGCACTTTAGCTACTAGGCTACCACACTGGGGCCTAAAATTTTTATGGTTTCCTCATTTGGTATGTTTGAGAAATACCAAGAAGCAATTCAAGGCTGTATTTAAACTTTCTTCTAATTTATTTGCTTTATATTTCATGCTCTTTATCAATAGCTTTGGTAACACAGAAGATACGAAGATTTTTTTTCTAAAGATTTATTTTAAATCTCAGTGTTGGGTCACTCTCCCAAATGGCTGTGGTAGCCAGGTCAGGGACACGGCTGAAGCCACAAGCCAGAGACCTCATCCTGGTCTTCCACTTAGATGGCAGGGTTCCAAGCCCTGGGCCTCTGCTGCCGCCTTCCCAGGTACGTTACAGGAAACTGGTTCTCAAACAGAGCAGACAGGACTTGAACTGGCGCTCTGATATGTGATGTTGGCATTGAATAAGCATGGTTTAATTGGCTGCGCCACAATGCCAGCCCCCAACTTGCTAATTTTTAAGCGCACATTCAACAGTCCCAGCATTATGGACTAATATTTTATTCTGAAGCAATTTTAGGTGCTATTTTCCCATTTATATATTTGCATGCACCAGCTTTGTTTCTATATTTTTGTCAACAGACATTGAGTTTCATATCAGTACCCCACTATTTTTACTTTTGTAGTTGTATAATATGGTTGTCTTTAAAAATTCTATTTAAGAGCCCGGCATAGTAGCCTAGTGGCTAAAGTCCTGGCCTTGCACGTGCCGGGACCCCATATGGGCACGGGTTTTAATCCCAGTAGCCCCGTTTCCCATCCAGCTCCCTGCCTGTAGCCTGGAGAGCAGTTGAGGACAGCCCAAAACCTTGGGACCCTGCACCTGTGTGGGAGACGCAGAATAGGCTCCCGGCTCCTGGCTTTGGATTGGCTCAGCTCCAGCTGTTGTGGTCGCTTGGGACTTGGGGGATGAATCATCAGACAGAAGATTTTCCTCTCTCTCTCTCCTCCTCTGAGTATATCTCAGTTTCCAATGAAAATAAAATAAATCTTTAAAAAAAAGTTATATTGGGCCCGGCGGCGTGGCCTAGTGGCTAAAGTCCTCACCTTCAACGCCCCAGGATCCCATATGGGCGCCGGTTCTAATCCCAGCAGCTCCACTTCCCATCCAGCTCCCTGCTTGTGGCCTGGGAAAGCAGTTGAGGACGGCTCAATGCATTGGGACACTGCAACCGCGTGGGAGACCCGGAAGAGGTTCCAGGTTCCCGGCACTGGATCGGCGCGCATCGGCCTGTTGAGGTTCACTTGGGGAGTGAATCATCGGACGGAAGATCTTCCACTGTCTCTCCTCCTCTTTGTATATCTGACTGTAATAAAATGAATAAATCTTTTTTTAAAAAAGTTATATTTTAGCTGAAGCTTTATGGAATTTAAAAAAAGTAAAAATTTGCCTGGATTTGGCTATATTTGCAAATCTAGAAATTAGTAAATCTAGAAATTAGAAAAAAGTGACATTGCTATTGTATTTAATTCTTCTCATTTGATTTTTTTTTAAAGATTTATTTATTTTTATTGCAAAGTCAGATATACAGAGAGGAGGAGAGACAGAGGAAGATCTTCCATCTGATGGTTCACTCCCCAAATGACGGCAATGCCTGGTGCTGCGCCAATCCAAAGCCAGGAGCCAGGTGCCTCCTCCAGGTATCCCACGCAGATGCAGGGTCCCAAGGCTTTGGGCCATCTTTGACTGCTTTCCCAGGCCACAAGCAGGGAGCTGGATGGGAAGTGGGGCTGCTGGGATTAGAACCAGTGCCCATATGGGATCCCGGGGCGTTGAAGGCGAGGACTTTAGCCGCTAGGCCACGCCGCCGGGCCCTCAACATACTTTTTTAAAAAAAGATGTATTTTATATATATTTTTTTTTTATTGGAAAGGCAGATTTACAGAGAGAAGGAAACACAGAGAAAGATCCTGCATCCACTAGCTCACTCCCTAGGTGGCTGCAATGGCTGGAGCTGAGCTGACCCGAAGCCAGGAGCCAGGAGCTTCCTCTAGGTTTCCCATGTGGGTGTAGGGTCCCAAGGCCATGGGCTGTCCTCCACTGCCCTCCCAGGCCATAGGCAGGGAGCCAGAAGGGAAGTAGAACACGTGAGACATGAGCTGATGAACACATGGGATCGTGCCGTGTGCAAGGCGAGGACTTCAGTCACTAGACTGCCACACCGGGCCCAAATACTACAAGAAAAGGTGAGAAATTTTAGAATGTGACAAGGAAGCTCTCCATGTGGAAACAACAGTTATGTAACTTGAGCTGGGCCATGAAGTTGAGCAACTTGCTGTAAGAATCAGGTCATGGTGAGGAAAAGAACAGCCTGTGACCATTTCCTGATCATGGCCACTGGAGGAATCTCTTCCAGCTAGGGATTCGAGCCTCTTCCCACTTGACTCCTCCCAGGCTAGGGAGAGGAGGAAGAGGAGGAGGAGGAAGGGGGAAATGTCCTCTTGTAAAGCACCCTACCTGGAGAGAAGGCAGGTAGAGGGCAGAGGGGCTCTGGGCGGCAGGCCCCCGCTGTGAGTGACCCCTGCGCTTCCCTGCCGATGTCCCCAGGGCCCCTGTAGCACCAGCTCCTTACAGACAGGTTGTTCATGAATCATCTTGAGTGTCCGTCACTTACCCTTCTGGGCAACTTGGTGTAGCGGACATAATCCTCCAGGAAGAGAAGGGCGCCCACGACATCGGCAGGCATTTCTGGTATCTTCTGGCTGTGAGAGAGGACAGAGGCAGGCGCTGCTCAGTCAAAACAGAGTAAATATGCGACAGAAGATCCAGTAAGTCTTAGGTCAAGTCCACAAAACATTCCGGTGCTTCCCTATCCTGCAGGGCCAGATGGCAACATCCCGTGTGGCTTCCCAGGGCCTTCACAAACCTGTCCCTGCTGCCTGTCAAGCCTCGTCTCTGCCTGCTCCTCCACCGGCCAGCTCCTTTCTTGCCCAGACCCCATCTATGCAGCTCTGCATACTTAGCTGGGAGCAAACTTTTGGGCCATTTTGCAAGTCCCACACGGGCACTGCTTCTGGGAAGTGTCCCTGACTCGGGGTAGCCGCCCTCCCTGTGCTCTCACTATACTGAAGAACACTGTCCAAGCCTCTGCAGATCTGGTTATGTGTGTGCCCACTTTCCACCTACAACACAATCTGTGTGTGGGGCAGGAGGTCTTCAAGAAGTTCATGTGAAAGGGGTTGGCATGGATTTCAAAAAACCATTAGCTTTTAAATTGATGAATTGGACATATTTATGAGGTACCATGGGCTGTTTCTATACATAGATAAACAGCTTAACACATCACTATCTCCCCATACGTTTCCTTATGATGAAGACATTCAAAAACCCTTCTGTGTGTGTATTTTAGAGGAATATACAATACAGTGTCATTTATAGTCTCTCTACATCACAAGAACTGCTTACTCTTAATTTAGTACCTGTTCATCAACTTTCTCTGTTCCTGCTCCTCTCCCAGATTTTAAAAGTATTTTAAAAGTATTTTCACATCTTAATTCTGTTTTCCACAAACTTTTTGAAGTACCTTTGTATACACACAGCAGTCTCCTTACAGAGCGTCCATTCTTGGTTCACAACAAAGGCGTTTTCAGGTGACTACCACTGGCCTACCCCATCAACTCCAGTGCATGAAGTTAAAATCTCATTTCCAAGACTTCTCTGTTCTCATAAACCCTCCTCTAGTTTTCAACTTTTTAAAAATTTACTTTTTGAAACAACTCTGACCACATGTCCTAGAAAAGCATTTAATGCCTGTTGTTCATTAACAGGTCGACGGCAGCTCCTGGGGTATCAACGTTGGGGTGTCAGATGAGTGTGAACACAGCATTAGTATCAAGGATTCCAAGATTCTTTTTATTACTACCATTTTTTAATGTACTTGTTTTTTTTTTTTTTTTTTTTTTTTTCTGGGCCTGGTGCAATAACCTAGTGACTGGGGTCCTCACCTTGCACGTACTGGGATACTATATGGGTGCCAGTTTGTGTCCTGGCAGCCTGCTTCCTATTCAGCTCCCTGCTTATTGTCTGGGAAAGCAGTTGAGGACAGCCCAGAACCTTGGGACCCTGTACCCATGTGGGAGACGTGGAGGAGGCTCCTGACTCCTGGCTTGGGATTGGCTTAGCTCCAGCTGTCATGGCCGCTTGGGCAGTGAATTAGTGGATGGAGGATATTCCTCTCTGTCTCTCCTCCTCTCTGTACATCTGACTTTCTGTCCACTGATTTACTCCCCAGGTGACCACAACAGCAGGAGCTAAGCTGATTTGAAGCCAGAAGCCAGGAGCCCAGAGTTTCTTCTGGGTCTCCCACACGGGTGCAGTGTCCCAAGGCTCTGGGCTGTCCTTGACTGCTTTTCCAGGACACAAGCATGGATGGGAAATGGAGCCCATCCGTGCCTGAACCGGCACCCATACGGGATCCTGGCACATGTAAGGCGAAGACTTTAGCCACTAGGCTACCATGCTGTACCCAGATTCCAAGATTCTACCACTGCAACTCTAGCTGCGCTGCCAGCCACACGGGTCTTGAATGAATGCACTTAGTAACGCTTTGTTCTAGAAGGAGGGCTGCATTTGGCTCTGGAAGCCACGTCTTCAGATGGACAGTGGCCGACTGCACTGTTGTAAAGGTCTCCCAATGTGGTGGGCAGCCTGTAGACTACAGTCCATGAGGAGAGATAGAAGGGACTTATCTAAGAAATGGAAGACCTGAGGCAGTAGCTGAGTCAAGCACTGGGGCAATGCTATGAAGGAGTGTGAGGCTACATTTCTTCCCCCTGTGTAATATCAAAGGGTAGAAAAAAGCACAACAGGCAAAACTTCCCGAGATACGGATTTCTTGTCATGACAGTCAGGGTCTTTGTCAGGGGGAGGACGCTGACCCAGCAGTTAAGATGCTGCGTGGGATGCCTGGATCCCACACTACAGGCCCTGGGTTGGAGTCCAGGCTACTTCCTGATTCCAGCTTCCGGCTGCCTTGCACTCTGGGAGTGCACAGTGTGGGTACTTGGGGCCCTGGCACCCACGTAGAAGAGCCGGGTGGAGTTCCAGGTTCCTGGCTTCAGGCTGGCCATACCCTGGCTGCTGTGAACATTACCAGATATCTTGGTCCTTCAAATAAAGGAATGAAAGAGACCTTTCTATTGACGGAAGCAACACTACCAGCGTGCTTGGTTGCCTTAAGCTGTAACAAGCTGACCCTCTGGGGAGCAGAGAGGGCGGCTGGGGATCTGGAATCTGTGGAGATCATTTTCTTTCCTTTCCTAGAAAAGTCACATTAGACATGAGGCAGGGAGAGTGAATTAGCAGGAATTACAGCTTTACACATTTTGGACCAAATAGCAAATTTCATGTGGTTTTGGATTCATCTCACACTAGCAATGCAGACTTTGCCCAAAACACTGGCAGTTTCTCTGCCACTGAAGAGTGTGGCACCACCTCTTGGCCCAGCTAGAGGACAGGAGTTCCCTGAGGTCTGAGAGCTGCCTCCGATACCCTGGAGGGCCAGGACTACACTTTGTTGCTCATGCTGTTTACTGACCATGGTCAGTAATCCAGCGAGAGAACGGAAAGGGGGATCCGTGGCGGGGGACCAAGGACGAGTGCATCTTGCATGGTTCCACACAAGGGGACGTGCCCTCTCCTGTCTTCTCGAGAAGAGCACATGGTCCTTCCCCATCTCTCCCAGGGAGACAGCTGAGAGCACTCTGGTATGCCAAGTTCTGGGACATAAAGTTCCGTTAAGTTCCTGCTGGGTCTCCGTACCTTGTGCACTGCTCCACTGTGGAGCGGATAAACTGGCCAATCAGCGCCAGGAACTGCTCCGTGTACCGGGAGTGAAATTGTTTCAGCAGAGTGAGCAGGCCCAGGACAAGTGGTGGCCAATCGACAGGGTCGGTGGGCTTCCGGCAGACCATTCCTGTGTGGGAACAAGTCACAGCAACACGTGAAGGACCTGACTCGGGCAGCACTCATCAACGACTCATTCTTGCAGATGTCAGAATGTTTGGGGCCCACATCATTACTGGCAGATGATTACTTTTTTTGGCTTTTTTTGGGGGGGATGACAATTATGGGCTGCATCTTGAACAGACTAGAGGATTGATGGCACATTCTCATGGTCTGGAGGGATCAAAACAGGTTGGTGGTTACCAGTTTTCATAATTACCATTACTGTTTCTTTTGCATGATAGGATGGATACCTTCTATGACAGAAGCCTTGGAAGATTTAGATAAATGTTACATGAGAAAAGTCTCCTGTAATTGGCTTCTGTAATTGGCATCCTAGATACTTGAACTACTCGTATACACAAGTATAACTAAAATGCAGGATTAAATTGTTTACAAGCATCTCTAAATACAATGTTGAGCATTATACAAGAAAAGAGTTTGCGAAAGTCAAGAGGGTGACAGGTGGGGAGCTACGGGGTGAGGGAAAGCCAAAGCTGGCCTTTCACTAAGGATTTCTACCACAATGCGGGATCTTAGACTGTCTGCCTGGACGACTGTATGGAAAGTAGGAGAAAGATCTTGGGATTTTCATGAGGAAAAACAACTCTGAAAAGCAATAAAGTTGGGAGACCTATATTGCTTAATTTCAAGGTAAAGTTGCAATAATCAAGACAGTACTGAGGGCCCAGCGCAGTGGCCTAGCGGTTAAAGTCCTCGCCTTGAATGCGCTGGAATCCCATATGGGCACTGGTTTTAATCCCGGCAGCCCTGCTTCCCATCCAGCTCCCTGCTTGTGGCCTGGGAAAGCAGTCGAGGACAGCCCAAAGCCTTGGGACACTGCACCCATGTGGGAGACCCTGGAAGAAGTTCCTGGATCCTGGCTTCGGATCGGCATAGCATTGGCCATTGCGGTCACTTGGGGAGTGAGTCATTGGACGGAAGATGTTTCTCACTGTCTCTCCTCCTCTCTGTATATCTGACTTTCCAATAAAAATTTAAAAAAGAAATAAAAAAAAGACAGTACTGGCATAAGAATAAATAAATGGATCATTGGAACAGAACAGAGTCTAGAAATAGTTCCATCCTTATAAGGTCAATGTAAGCTCTACAAATACGTCAAATAATTTTTTTTTAAGATTTATTTTATTATTATTGCAAAGTCAGACATACAGAGAGGAGGATAGAGAGGAAGTTCCTCCATCCGATGATTCACTCCCCAAGTGAGCCGCAACGGCCGGTGCTGTGCCGATCCGAAGCCAGGATCCAGGAACTTCTTCCAGGGTCTCCCACACGGGTGCAGTGTCCCAAGGCTTTGGGCTGTCCTCGACTGCTCTCCCAGGCCATAAGCAGGGAGCTTGACGGGAAGTGGAGCTGCCGGGATTAAAACCAGCGCCCATATGGGATCCCGGGGCGTTTAAGGTGAGGACCCTAGCCTCCAGGCCACCTCGCTGGGCCCCAAATAATTTAATGGACAGAGAGAAAAATCTTCGGAACAAATGGTACTAAAATTGGATAGTTTCATGGGGAAAAAAAATGAACCTTGGCCCCTACCCTCAAGTCACACATACAAAATAATCTGAGAAGGATCTAAGACCTTGGTGTATAAACTGAAACAATAAAGCTTTTAGAAAAAGACTTACAAGAATATCTTCATACTCTTGGCAAAGATTTCTTAGCCAAGACATAAAGAACTAATTTTGAAAGAAAAAAATGGCTTAGTTGGACATTATCAACATTAAAAATATCTTCATTTATGTCATCACTAACTGGGCCAACATAACACATAGCAGATAAAGCTGCTGCCTGCAATGCTGGCATTCTACGGTACCAATTAATGTGCCAGCTGTTCTACTTCTAATCCAGTCTCCTGCTAATGGCCTGTGAACAGCAGTGGAAGATGGCCCAGGTTCTTGGGCCTCTGTACCCACAGGGAGACCCAGATAAAGCTCCTGGTGCCTGGCTTCAGCATGGACCAGCTCTGTTTGTTATAGCCATTTGGGGAATGAGCCTGTGGATGAAAGATCTGTGTTTGTGTGTGTGTGTTCTCTGGTAACTCTTTCAAACAAATATTAAAAAAAAAAAAAAAAAAGACCAAAGTCATAAAGTTTCTGTTTTGTTTAATGATCTGGAATTCTATGGAAAAATGACACAAGCAGCTGTATAATCAAGGTACCAAACTCTTGCTATCTATATACTGAAGAACCACTGCTTCAGAATGGTAATGGTTAACCTTGAATGAACGTAAGATTGACTCTGCACTGACAAGCAACCTTAAAGAATACTTATTAATATACAGACAACAGAGCGAGAACACAGGTCCCTGAATCTTGAGAAGCTGAACGTTAGTTGTGGGCTAGTCCTTGATGTTGACTCTGATCAGCACACAGTAAGGGATCTGGCACCTGTTGAGCAGTCACTATGCATGAGGTGTAACAAGAACTGTCATGGGAGTGAAGCCTGGGCTCAAAGGGTTTGAACTAGACAATGAAAACATCAAACAACTATGTTTTTACCCTAAAAAAGTCTAAAAGTTTATAAAGCAGGAAGAGAAATCCTTAAAGGAAGAACAGTGCTTTAGAATCTCTGATTCAGAAAAAAACAGAAAATAAAAACAAAAAAACAATATGGTTACATTTGTAGAAATATCCTGATAATGAATTTAAAGTAAAAAAAAAAAACTATGGTGGATTCTAAAGTACTCCACTTAGTTGGACACAAAGTATATGAATAGAGAAAATATTTTTATGTAACCATAAAAATGTTCAAAATATTACTGATTTCTGGTTACAAACACAGGGTTATATTCTGGACAGGATAAATATATTGAAAACTTTTTGTATTTACTGTTGTATTGACATGTAATCATCTATGTATTAAAGGTTTAGATATTAACATATTAGTCTATTTCCAGAACCATGCTGTTATTCTTCCTAGCATAGCTGTAGACTCACAGCACGGCAAGTGACGCCTGCTGCACACTAACCCAGGCAAGTTTCTTCCATACTGTAATTAACAGCAAAGAGAGGAGGCAAAGTAAAGATCCCACAGATCCTGTATGTTGGGTAATTAATCCTTGCCAAAGTGGATTGCACTTGGTTGATTTACATTTCAGGAAGGGCATCACGTTTTAGACATAAAGACATAAATTTCATAAACATGTATTCAAGTAGAAACCCATCTCTTTACGAAGGACTAGGTAGTTAGATATTGATCTACTGTGTTGCTTAATGTAAAAAAAAAAAGTCATACTATACCTAGATTTTTGTTGTACTGAAGTTTTGGCAACTGAGCGATCAAAAATAGAAAGTTGACAACTGGGAAATAGGGTAAGCGCTTTGTTGTTATATATATCTGGAAAGAGGAAGGCAAGAGAAATGAATGGTTTCTTCACATTACACAGAACAGGAGAACATTTTTACAAATGAAAAGCTTAAATTTGCTCTTCAGAGTACCTAGCACTTGGATGGTCCCATTAATTTTCTGCCTTTCAGAATTTTATATAACATTCCTTACCTGACCCAAGCATAATAAACAGTAGCAAGGAACTGAATTTACACACCTGTTGTGGCATTATTAGCCCTTCCACAAAGAAGTAAATCCCTCCTCTAAGCCCTTCCATTTTGCTTGGAGATGGAGTGACTTCCCCCAAGCCCTGCTGGACTTGACGGGAACTGGCAGTTGGGGGGCAGTGCAGCAGCAACATAAAGACACAATTGAGACAGAGCCGAAAGGAAGACCAGAGCCAGAAAGATGAGAAAAGAAAGGGAAAAGCTGCATGGGGCTAGTGCTTCGGGTCAGCTGGCTAATCCCTATCCCTCCTCCTTCAAGCACCAGGATTCCATATGGGTGCCCGTTTGTATCTCAGCTGCTCCATTTTCCATCCAGCTCCCTGCTTGTGGCCTGGGAAAGCAATGGAGGACGGCACAAAGCCTTGGAACCCTGCACGCACGTGGGAGAAGCAGGGGAAGCTTTGGATCGGCTCAACTCTAACTGTTGTGGCCATTTGAGGAGTCAACCAGTGGATGGAAGATCTTTCTGTATCTCCTTCTATCTGTAAGTCTACCTTTCCAACAAAAATAAAAAAATCCTTATTGTCCCTCTCCACCGCCCCCCTCCCCCCCAAAAAAAGATGCATGGGGCAGGAGCAGCAGACCCTAAGTGAAAACAAGGCAAGTGAACGTCACAGGTTGTTGCCCTTCCTGGTAACCTAGTCTAGCATGCCCAGGTTCCTCTTGGAGGAGGCGGGTCAGATGGCCTGGCCCGACCTCTCATCTGTGTGGAACCTTGGGGAAGCTGTTCCTCCTCCTGGCCTCAGGCATTGCACCTGAAAATAGCTTATTTCAAAGACTATGGTGGAATTAAGTGAGATCATTCATGGTTAGGGAGATATCCATGTCAGATATGGAGTAAATACTCAATATGCGATGGCTACAATTCAAGCTCTTGGGCTTGTTTGTATCTAAACTCTAAAGGATGATAATAACTTCAGAATTTCAAATCTTACGGATTCTAGAAAGGTAATAGGGACAGGCACAATGGTGTAGTGGGCTAGTCTGTTTGCAAGTGACAGCATCCCATGTAGATGCTGGTTTGGGTCCTCGCTGCTCCACTTCTGATGCAGCCCTCTGCTTATGGCCTGGGAAAGCAGTGGAGGTTGGCTCAGGTCTTTGGGCTCCTGCACCAGCATGGGAGACCGGGAGGAGGCTCCTGGCTCTTGACTTTGGATCATCTCAGCTCTGGCAGCTATTTGTGGGGTAAACCAGTAGATGGAATATTTTTTTCTCCTTTACCCTCTGTAAAATCAGTCTTTTAAATTAAAAATTAAGTCTTTTTTTTTTTTTTTTTTTAAAGAAAAGTAATCTAGGATAGGAGTAACACTTGACAGAGTCATCAGTATTTTTGGATTAAATCATAAGTATGGTCACACTAAGGGGCAAAAAAATGAGCATAAATGGCCTTATGTCAGTTCAGGATAGACACAAGAGATCTGGCATTAATTTGTAAAAAAAAAAAAAAAAAAACAGTTCCCTGGGGTTTTGAGAGTTCAGAATTGCAGCCTGTGGTCCCTTACACATTTTGCTAAGTGTTAGCCAGAAGGGGGCACTTTCCTGGCTAAGCCAGAACAGAGCTCAAGAGTAACAGCAGTTCAGACATGAAATCCCAGATGTACCCAGAGGAACTGGACACTGACAGCACCTTTCCCATTTTGCAGGAGGTGACAGATCACCAAGTGTGGGGCTTGGAGGAGGTGTGACCATGCCTCAAGGAGGGACAGGGAACTGGATGGAACAGAGGCGCTTGCATCTGAACTCAGCTTCTCCTGATGTTTTTGCATAGTGGTCTGTTGGCATGACTCCGCTCTCCAGACATCATTATATCTTTGAGTCATTAACCTTATTCAGTGGATTGTGAATGCCAGCTGCCTCCAGGTAGGCGGTGATTTCATACAACAGGGTGTTGTCTTCCTTGGGGTACGGAAGTGACGGGTCCTGATAGTGGGCTTCAATGTCTGCCAGGAGAGCCCTGAGTGTGGGAAGAAAACAGTGATAAACATTAGCAATGAACTGACTTTAACAGCAGTTAACAAAGAGCGGTCATGTTCAGTTAATCATCTACCAAAGGTGAATTTATTGAAGCTATAATTTTTATCTTAGTAGCTGTTTAGAGAAGCCCCACTTCCTTTTATCTTTCTGGGCCTCAGTTTCCTCATTTATCAAGTGAGGAATCGAACCTTCTAATTCTCAATTTCCATGCCTGTGATCTACTGTTAAGTAGAAACTCTGACTTGGAAATATTTTATCTTTTGGAGTCAGCTTAAATAAAGCACTCTCACCACTCAAGTTTTTATGCATTGACTGAACTGTTTTCAATACCTACTTTATCAACAACACTGGCTTCGTGATCTCTGAGAAACATGTTTATTTGTTTTCTGTTGGAAGCTCAAGGGAAGACAGCCTGCAGATGAGGAGGGAGACACAAGTCCACTTCCGGATGTGGGCCATTGCCCCTCCTAGTCATCACCACACTCTTAGCTGCCCCCGGATGACCACTGAGCAGCCCTGTAGAAGCTGTTCATGGACTTTTGACAACATCTAAAACCATGCTTGTACCTAGCACAGTGATTGGTGTGTATATGTGATCCATAGATATTGACTGAATAAATGGCTCTGGAGAAAAAAAAGGAGAGTGTGGGAGATGGAGAGAGAGAGAGAAAAGGTTAGAGGGATGGCTGGATGAAGGAAGAGAGGCAGGGAGGGGAACAGTAAGAGAGACTGAGAGAGAAAGAGAACTGTAGACTCTAGGGTGCCTGGGCGATGAGGCTCCAAACCCACAGAGGCTGTCGGAGAGCCAACACTCACTTGTTGAGGTTCCCCAGAGCTGCTGCCAGGTGTTTGGAGTCAAACCGACAGGAATAGTTGAGTTCATTGGCAATCTGTTGTCGCAGAATCTGCATCTGCCCCACCTGTGAAGTGAGCATGGGTAGCACATGAAGGGATCTCAAACTGCCAGATGGCAAGGAGGCAAGCACACTGAAAAAGATGGTGATGTTTGAAAGGAAAGATCCCAACACTAGACAGAAAAATCGAAGCTGTTCTTGGAGTGGCTCCATGGTGAATGAGCACCACTGGACAGAGTCCAGAAGATGCTCCAAGGCATGTCTGGATAGCTCCTGTGTGCATCTCAAGAGAGCCCCAAGGAACCACTAGGTGGTCTACCAATGTTCAGTGATTCATGTGTCAAAGGGATCTTCATTAAATATATATGTGTGTGTGTGTGTGTGTGTGTGTGTGTGTGTGTGTGTTTTGGAGAGTAAGTGCTCCGAGATCAACAGCTGTGATGAGAACCTGTGTTTCTTTTATGTGTCCTAAACTTTCTCAAGTCACTCCAGGATTTCTGAGTTTGATGAATTTAAATCTGTACATGTCACTTAGGATTACAGATTATAAAACATGTGGACTACAAAATCATTATATATAATTTTCCAAGACTTCTGAAACAGTGATAATTCCTTAATCAACATTTACGGTCCTTAATAGACATTTTATTTTGTTTTAATTACATTACTGGAGGGGCAAAGATAGAGCACAACAGAACTGCTCTTCACTGGCGGACTCCCCAGGTGCTCACAGTACCAGCAGCAGGCTGGGTAGAAGCTGGGACTTGGTCCAGGTCTCCCACATGGAAGGCGAGTCATCACCAGGGCCTCCCAAGGTGAGCATTAGTGGGAAGCTGGAAGGAGTCAGAGCTGCGAACTGGAACTCGGCATTCCAATAAGGGACACAGTTGTCTTAATCACTAGGCTAAATGCCTACCCCTCCAGGGGTTCGTTTAACCTTTTGGTGTGCCTGGGATGTCCCTTTGGGAGTCCAGTGAAACCCACAGACACCATCCAAGAGTAAAGCTTTTACACATACAAAATAAATCAGGGAGAACAGCAATGGCAGCCAAATGAAGTGAAATTAAAAATTAGATTATTAAATATAGTATCTGTGATAGAGTTACACTTAAAGAGCAAACAGTGGTTGTTTCAAAGTAATGATTAACACAGATGATACTTGAAAATGTCTACAATGATTCCTGGACCAAAAAGATGATTTTGGGGTAAGAGGTGAAAGACAGTTCAGACTGCTTCTGAAGACTTGTCGGCACCGCAAGATGAAGAGTGCACTGTGACAATTAATTTCTTCTATTGTATTCACTTATTTGAAAGGCAGAATGCAGAGAAAGGAGACAAAGAGAAAGTTTCTATCTGCTGTCAGATGATTTTAAGAGCCAGGGCCGGATCAGGCTGTAGTCAGGAGCAAGAAGCTCCATCTGGGTCTCCCACACGGGTGCTAGGTACCCAAGTGCTTGAGCCATCATTCACTGCCTCCCAGACTGCACTTTCACCAGGAGCTGGGTTGGAAGTGAGTGGGGAGCTCCACACGGCTATGGAAATGGGGGCAGAACACCTGCTGCATCACAAGACCCACACATGTGCCAGTAAATCCCTTCTTGTCCACTTCAGGGATGGTGTCTATCAAAGACCAGCAAGGAGGAGGTGGGTGAAGGAGAAGGCTCTATTACAGTGCCAGCAAGACCGAGTAAAAAATGACATTTCCCCTGATTTGTTGGAGCATAGAAAATAAACAGGAGTGGCATTTTCTAAGAGTGAACAGAAATTATTTAGATAAACGAAGCTTGTAAGAGTTAAAAGTATGAAATCACTTCAGAGGTGTTACTTTTGACCACTGTTCTCACAAGGCTTGTGCTACAGGAAGCGCCTGGTTTCTGGCTTCAGCCTGTTGCAGCCTGGCTGCTGCAGCCCCTGGGGGGTGAATCAGTGGGTGGGATGATCTCTCGTTCTGTTTCTCCCTCTTTGTGTAACTCTGCCTTTCAAACAGATTTTCAAATAAATAAATACTTAAACATTTGTCCTAAATTATCGATGGGAAATGTAAATACTCAACTTAGTAGAAATTACAAGCTCAGCGTATACTGAATTCATATATATATATATTTAAATTTTTGGTCTCTTTTCAGGTTTGAATAAACAATTGGAGAGGCCAAGCAATCTGGAATGGATAATAAACTTACTCCACTTTCTGCTTTGCCTTTACAACGGTTCATCCCATGTTCTCTGAGGCTTTCCTAGAGCTGCATTGTCCAGGACAGCAGCCATTAGCCACACGTGACAATTTAATTGTTTACTCCTCCAAAAGGGTTTTCTACTAGTTAGAAAGCCGGCTTCAGGAGTTTTCAGTATGTGATGACTACAAGGCTAAGGGAATGGCAGGCCTTGAGGGAGGGCATCTAGTGAAGTCACAGGCAGGTCCTTGTATTTCCTGTTTTATTTACTGAATAACAAACAAAAACCAGGCAGGCATGTCTGCTGGTTACTGGCTGAGATGTCACAGGGGAAGCCTGCATTCTATATTGGAGCACCTGGGTTTGTGTCTCGGCCTCACTCTCCCTTCCACATTCCTGATATGTGCATCCGAGGAGGCAACAGTGATGGCTCAAGTACTTGGGACCCTGTCACTGGTGTCGGGATGCCTATCTGGGGTTGCAAGTGTCTCAGTTCGGCCAAGCCTTGGCTTTTGCAGGCATTGGGGAATGAACTAACAAATGGGAGCATTCTTTGCCTCTGTCTTGGCTTTACCCAATAAGTAAACTGTCCAACAACACAGTTGTTCCGAGACACCGAGGAGTACCATCTCCAGAAATAACTTAAATAACTGGGAACAAGAGCATAGAATGTCTCCAAGCTCTTTCCGCATTCCACACTTTCCCCAGTGTGAGATACAGTTCACCAAGAATCAGCTTCCACCAGAAAATCTTCTCTTGCACAGTCAAGGGTCAGTAGGTTTTCTGAAGAGATGGGTGTTGCCTCATTTAACTCCCAGAGCAGCAGACGGCTGACAGGGCAGATAAGGGGCTGGCAACTGGCATCGGATGAAGACAGAGGCAAGACCCAGAGGGTCTGCAGGATCTACTGCCACAGGGCAAAAGCAGAAAGGGTGACTGGATTAGAAAATAAACCAGATTTCCACCCAACAAGCCTATCTCCTCATTTGTCTTTCCTACTCACTTCCAAAGACACAGGGTAAGGACAGTTTATGACCCCAAAGAGCCTGGGTTTCTAACATCTATGCACACACAAGAGGGGGAAGAAGATCTATCAGCTCCACGGAGATTTCGTCTGTAAGCTGACAGACTGGTTCACTAAATGCAGTTGGCACTACTGAGGAAAGAGAATTTGTTTCCTTAGGGTAACAGCACTTTCAGTATTGCACAAACTAGTTTTCTTTAGTAAAAAGGAAAAAAACAGGTTCACAAAAATCCCACTAAAGAACAGTCCTAAAAAGGAAGATTCAAGTGCATTCAGAAATAATGCTAAACTAAAATGCAATATTTTTGTTTCAATAACAAAAGATAGAACAGCAGGCTTGTTTGGGCAATGAAGTCAGAAGAAAATGATAACTTAAAAATTACAGCATCAATCCCCCTCATTCCCACAACGTACCTTCATTATAGCATCGAGATAAGCAGTCCAAATCTTCTGTGTTTTGGCAATGGCGGAAAGATAAATTTTATTCGAATTTGCTGAAGGGTTAAAACACAGTTTTTTATTTAGTAAATTCTGAAAGGCTATGGTGTTAACTCCACACCAGACTAGTCTCAGGACACTTACCTACAATACTTTTTAGGGGGCTGACAGCATTCATGAGGGTTTTTAAAGTATCCTGAACAGTTCTGTCTCTCAGGATAATTTTCTGAAACATACTCAGGAAATTCTAAAAACAAGAAGGCACGATCAAAGAACCAAACACAGCGAATCAAGTGAAGAAACACTTTAGTCAACCACAACGTTAAGCACACCAGAGAGGGAGCACATGTCACACAGCCTACAGATAGGACAAAAGGGGAAAGAGCAGCTTCAGGCTGCAGGGCAGTTCAGTGGCTGCACCAATAGAGTTTCCCCTTCCCAAATTGCAACTAGCAGAGTAACTACAAAAATACTATGCTTATCAGAGGCATTTAGTATTTTTTCAACCCTTACCTACCAGACAGAACCATACATGCCTCTCACCAGTTGAAGTCAGTCTGAAAGTTTCAACAGCGGAGCCTGATCTGCCCTCCTTTTCCCTCCAGAGACGCTGAGAACAGCCAGCCGAGTGCGTAGCCTCACCTGCAGCTCCTTCACGATCATGAAGCACAGGAGCCTGTCCAGCCCATTGAGACCAAAGGTCCCCAGGGTGGTCTGGATCTCTGAGAAGAGGCGGCTGCTGGTCACTTCTTGATGAGTCTTCATATCGTACCAAGTGTTCAGCTGGTCGATGTGACACGTTGTTCTAAAACAAAACCAACACAGAGCCAAAGCAGTTCAGAAGCCATTCGAAAGAGATGTGAGGCCCAACAGAATTTGGGAAATCAGATTTCCAGGAAAACAGCCACCTGATTCATGTCTTCTTTGCTCTGTATCTAATCCCCAGCATATCCATGTAATACACACCCAATGGAACGGTAAGGTAAAAGGAAGTCAGGTCACTTTGCCTATGCTAAGGCCCATCATGGATTTGCAGCGCATATTTTCACCGGGTTGTGAAGCTGATTTGGAATCATGCTGAGAATCCAAGCTTAGGGTCAGTGGTCAGTCTGGAGAACTTCAGAGCCCCAGTGGTCTCCCTCTGGGGCCTTTTTTCAAATTCTCAGACATGGAGCTCTGTGTCATTTCCACCTGCTAACAGAGGAACTTAGAATCCTTGCATTTTACCTTATCTTTCAAACATTTTTTACCCCGACTCTGATGTTTATTTTTAATTTTTTTGTACCATTAAATCCAAATCTTTACTGATTTAATATTCTTATATTAATATGATATACATACACATACTGTTTTTCTTGAAAGCATGTATGAGAGGAAATAAGTAGAAAGTGTCTGTGTCTAGCTTATTTCACTCTATCTACCCGAGGCTAAGGTGCAAGGCCCTCTGCTCTGTCTTCTCAACTCCCCAAGCCTGTAGAATCAGTGGCTCCTCTGGGACTCAGGAGGTGAAGACAGCACAGCCAACGATATTGTGAGCATCTATCATGTGTCGGTGATGGGCTAAGACCTGTGCTGTGTTAGCTCCTTTGGCTCTCACAGCAGCTCTGTAGAGTAGAAACCATTTTATCCTCATGTGATACATCAGATGGCAGAGGTTCAGATAGGCCTGACTCCAAGCACACCCTTAACCACCCTCAGCAGTTCTCAAGCCTTGGAAGGCTCTGAATCGCTGGGGAAGGTTACTGAAACTGCAGACACCCAGACTGCCTTCCCAGAGAAACTGACTCGGCAGCAAAAGCAGCACACGTCTTCACCAGCCTGAGGCCTGGGCAGGAGCTCAGAGAGTCCCAGCAGCAAGGGAGGGTCACTTGGGAAATAAATGGGAAGAACACAGCAAAGTGACTTTCCAG
Source organism: Ochotona princeps (assembly GCF_030435755.1). NCBI lineage: Eukaryota > Metazoa > Chordata > Mammalia > Lagomorpha > Ochotonidae > Ochotona > Ochotona princeps. Next base: position 13,243,752 of record NC_080840.1, on the reverse strand, counting down.
AACAGCTTCTTCTTGGAGGCTTCAAAGTGTTCACCTGCCCTCAGCACTGGCACCTGGAATGTGTCCCCTGAGAGGTTCCAACTCTGCTGAACCAATCTATGACACGGAGATCTCAAACATGTTTCATCCTCTTTGCCAGCCCTGACAGCACAGGGGCTGGGAAAGCCTCAGGTGACTCAACTCGTGGGTACCAAGAAGGGAGGAATGGCAAGATTGTTGGATCGTTTTACTCTTCTGGCGCATGAATCATAGAACTCTTATTAACGTTGGAGATTCCAGCAGAAATTTCCACACAGTTTGTCGCTCACTTTCATAAGTTTCCAGAGACAGAATCAGCCTGTATTAGAGGGAAGTACAATGGAACCTGGTCCCAGAACACTTGATTTATGTAAATTCAACTTTTTCTGCTCACAGGTAAGAAGAGACGTAAGACATGAACCACAGCTACTCTTGGTACCAACTGCTTTGTCTAGGATAAAGTAAAGAAAAAGAAAAACTGGCTCAGCTGGGCTTACCAGGAGGCAGCGGGCAAGCCTCTACTTGCGGGCCCACTAAACTATTCCCAAGGGCAATTTTCACTGTAGGAGATGTTTGCATAATTCCTGCCAACTGTGGAGCATACATAACCCGAAGCCATTCTACATTTCTCAGTCCAAGGCTGTTAGTCTGTCCCTGAATGGTACAGGGGCCAGGAGGCCTGGCATGTGTTCTGGGTCCACCATTTGATAACTATGAGGTTGAGCAAGTGACTGAACTTTCCTGAGCCTCCATGACTTCATCTTTCAAGTGGGGAGATCAAGGCAGTCTCATGAGACAGTGGGAATGAGTAAATGTCCAGGAGTGTGTGATGTGCTGAGAGGAGTGCACAGGGGAAGGGAGAACACTCCAGGTGTGGGAGAATCCAGAGTCACCTACTTTGGGTCTGTGATCCGCAAGATTTCTCTGCAGAGCCGGCCAATAAATGTGACGGACTCATCCACGGGGGTGAACTTTGGTATTGGGATATGAGTGGACTGGTACATACTCTGCCAATCTTGAATCTAGAAACAAAACACAAGTATTTCACGCATTAGGGAAGGTAACCCCATTATCCTTTCTTCACATAATTTTACAAAGCTGTTACATACAAAGAGTGAGCAGCAATGGTCCTGGATTTGAGGAGGAAGCCTAAAAACAGCCTCCCCCTAACGCCACATGCAATGTGTTCTTATTTAAGAGATGTTGGGGAAAAGTGAAGTGATTGAAAAGAAGTGAAAAGAAAGGAAACAGGAAGTTTAGACTTTTTGTCCTAGTGAACTGGTATGTTTCAGTGTCATCTACAAATCCATAATGTCATGGGATTGGGAGATAACTGGAAAATGTCACCGAATCACACCGGTTACTACGTAAAAACTCACAGAGTGGCTTCCTGATAATTCTTGATTAAAACAAAAAAATTCAGCTCTGGCACTAATGAATTTGGTGCCTTTTTTTTCAATCCAATTAAAGAAATGGGCAATAAGTACACATACAATCCTTCCATAACCTTAGCAAGTAGCAACAAGCAAATCCAAACCACACAATGAGATCCTATTTCATATACATTTTTCCTGCCCATGATGTAAAAATAAAGTGATTATCAGCAAATGATTATTATTTATAAATAACTAGGCAAACATGTGGTAGAAGCAGAACCATGACCATTGCTAACTGGAATGTTAACTGGTCTGACGCTTGTACCCAACAGTTGGGCAGTTTCTCAGTCATGATTTAAATACATTCTCTCACTGGCATTTCTGAGGCTTGGGACATGTACTTTAAACAGAGAAATACCAAATTTAGTAAAAGATTTTAAAATTTATTTGATACCTTTGTTCTTAAGAAGTTGTTACACTCTTGCTCCACATTATAATTTATAATACGAGATACTTCTTCCTGCCAAATCTTCAGGCCATAGATGTTGACATAGTCCTGAATGTATTCAAAAGAACGATGGAATCCATCCATGGTGGCTCCCAACTCTTTCAACTTGGGCATCAGTTCACTAGGCTGTGCCAAAGGGGGAACACACATCTATTACACAGGGGTAAACCGTCAACTATTCATTCAACAATTGACTTAAAATGCTACACCAACTAAAAGATCATAGTCATAGTTTAAGATACAGTTTAGGCTTTGGGGAATTTCTATTTCCTACTTTCCCCAGGATGCATGGCAATGATGTCAGATACTGAAGAGATTTCATTCATTTGGGGAGGAAGTCTCATGTAAAAGAATATTAAAAACTGAATATTTATGACTTCTTCAATATAATCTGATAAATGTATCTAAGAACATATAAAATATTTCAAATTGCATTTACTAAAGCAAAATATATAATCTATATTTAAATTTCAGGATTTTCTTTTATGCTCTTGAGAAAAATGACCACATTCTTGGAACAGATAAAGCAAAATTAAAAATTATAGCCTTAAAACTTGCAACTGCTTTACGGTTTAAAAATTTTTTTATCGTTAAGAAGTTACTCTGAATCATAAGTACCCATTTAATTCTTAAAGTTGGTGATCAACAGATAAGAGACAGAAGCAGTGGTTTTCAAAAGAATTTTCTGGAGTTGGCATTGTGAGGCAGCACAGAAAGCTACTGCCTGTGACACCTGGAATTCCACCTGAGCATCAGTTCTAGTCCTGCCTGCTGTGTTTCTGATCTAAGTTTCTGCTAATGCACCTGAGAAGGTGTCAGAAGATGGCAGACATGCTTGAGGCCCTGTACTCCTGTGGGAAACCTAAATGTTTCAGGCTCCTGGCTTCAGCTTTGTCCGGTTCTGGACAATGCAGTCATTTGGTGAGAGAACCAGCAGATGGAAGGTCTTTGTCTCTTCATGTGCCTCTCTCTAATTCTGCCTCCCAAATAATTTTTTTTAAAAAGCATCTTCTTAGAATATGAATGGATTTTAATATAAGCTCATAAAAGCATATCAGTTGATACTGAAAAATAAATAGGAACAAAGATCTTGTTCATAACGTCCAGTCTACAAGGCAAGTTTGGTTGTTTGGTACCTTGGCTCGAGGGTTGAATATCAGTCCCTTATGAAGGGCAAAGGCAACACGTTTAACCAGCTCCTTCCTTATTCCATCTTCCAGCAGCTGCTTCGGATCCACCTATGTACAAATCACAAGTACGAAATGGCAGTTAGGGAAAAGCCAGTCCTGAGAAAATCCAGAGGAAACAAGATTTTTGGAGTCCATACTGGAGCACTGGTCTACCTCTTCTCTCAATGAATTGGATCTTTTTCCTTTCCTGATCCTATTTGATCTTGTGCAGTGTGGACTGAATTTACCAAATCTTTCATCTCTTTAAGACTGCTTATTTTAGTATCAGGCTAATTTAACAATACTTTAAGGATGATGAGCATAGAAAGTTCTATTTTGATAAAAATTTAAAAGTTCATATTTTAATCATTTTATAAAAAATAGGAAGTACCTTATGTCCAGGAAAAGACTGGGGGTGGAGCAGGATGGGGAGCGCCAGATGAAGGGCTTGTATGTGAATTCAGATGCCTTCCTTCTGAATGCCATTATTTTGGGGTGTTTATACCTAAATGAGCATCCTCATGTTTTGGATTGGATCACTATGTAAATGAAATAATTTTCTTTTCTTCCAGCATTCTTAAAGTGATGTTTGTAATTTGGAAGATAAAATAGGAAGGAAAATCTGTGTGTAGCATTGTAAGCTTAGTTTGTTAATTAATTTTTCTGTAATTAGGATGAGTTTGTTATTCCCCTAACGACTTTCCTATCAGAACCTTAACCATCAGATGGTCTTACCACACTTGTCCTGAACACTCAGAGATTTAGCTTCTTTCATTTGTCATTTGTGAAGTCATTACTTCAAATGCTACAGAGATAATTGGTGGATTCCATATGTTTTTTTATTCTATTTAAACTTCAATATAGACAGCCAAAAGGCAAGTTATAGAATTTACAACAGCCAGAGAAACAAGTTGGATGACATGAAGACTATGTGATCACAAAAATCTAGACTATAGGAAACTTAAGGTCAAAGAGCCTGAGTTCCTTAACAGATAAATGTAAGGGAAAAGGGACGGAAGGAATCTGCTGCTAAAAAAAAAGAAAGAAAATACATAAAGCAATTTTGAATATGAAAATTTAAACTACAGTATCCAGAAATTACCCTTGGAAAGCAAAACTATTGAGGTAAGTGGGCACAGAGGATGTGGGAGACTGGCTAAAATAACAGTTCTGATATAAGTGGGGTTAGAATGCGGGGTGTTATTTCTTGTTGCTGCGCCTTTCAATACCAGCCATATTTTGTAATGAAAATGTCATCATAAATAAGTGCAATCAATGAGAACAAAATCAAGGAAGTAACGTGAAGCTTGTTCTAATACTCCTTCTAAGAACAGAATGATGGGGCTGCTGCTGTGGCTGTCCAAGAGAAGCTTCTGCCTGCAAGGCAAGCAGCCTACGCAGGTTACAGTCCAGCTGCTCCACTTATTCCAGACCCCTGTTACTGCACCTAGGAAAGCAGTGCAAGATGGCCCATATGGGAGATCCAGCTGATGCTTCTGGCTCTTGGCTGGAGTCTGTCTTAGCCCCGGCTGTTGCAGCCATGTCAGGGAGTGAATCAGTGGATGGAAGATCTCTCTTACTCTGCTTTCCCCTCTCTCTGCCTTTCTGCTCCACCTCTCAAATAAACACTCAAATCTTAAAAAAAAAAAAAAAAAAGGACCAGATTTAGTGAAAAAGTGCAATGCTGTCATGCTCTTCAGTTTCGTGCGGCTCTTCCGACCCATCCCGGGTTGTCACTAATCAACGGAAGCTTTCACAGCGAGGAGGAAGCACTTGCAATGCCCTCCCCGAGGCTGACAACAGCTAACAGTTCTCCTGTGTGTGCCCCAGACTTTGCCCTCTTCATTCACGCATAAGCTTGTCCTTAAACACACATTTAACTTCATAAAAACCTAAAGGAATTCATTACATACATTATCCTAGTACATAACAATGCATCTATAATGATATCATACACATGTTGTTCTATAATTTGCTTTCTCATTTTCCATCTTCGGAATTTTTCACTTGCCTTCAGACCACTCCACAGTAGAAATGTGTCAGGACAGACTCAGCCATCTCCCTACCAATGGATGTTTAGGTTATCTTATTTAGTATTATTTTTTTGGCTGCATCTAATAAGACATGCTCATACATACATTCCTGAGTCTATATCACTTATTTTGAAACATACTGACCAAAGTAAGTCTGCACTTTTTAAATGTTTAAAATATCATCCTTGGTATTATGAAGTTAAAGATTAGTGAAGCCCAGGCATCATATTCCTTCTGCTGTTATTATCTGAAAGATTAGCAAAAATTGACACTTCATTGAGTAACCTTTCCTTTGGTAACTGTTCCTCCCATCCGAGATCATTCAATGAAGAGTAACCTGTATGTGGACTTTGTGCACACCAACTGAGTTAAACTGGCAGCAGGCCTCAAGTATGTTGAGCAGATATATTAGTATTCCAGGGGCTGGAATGGCATATATACATATATACTTTGGAATGGTATTTCTTTTACTGTTCTTCCAGAAAGCACACATAAAAGTTTTGATTCTATTTAGTTTTATTAATTAATTAATTTCAGTTCTATTATTTCGTCTATGATCTAGGATTGTAGTAACATGAAGGTTAATCAGGCCATTCAATGGCTGTACATTTACTAAAGACTTCTAACTGCTCAGATGCTGCTCACGTGAGAAAAATAACAAAATACAGACACAAACGACTCAGGTGAATGGGCACACCGCTAGTCCTCATAGGATTTCAGACTAACATAGGAAATGAGACTATTTATATCCACTGGGATGGCAAAATTAAAAATTAGGCAATATCAAGCATAGGCAAAAATATGAGTAGACTCAGAAGAAACAGTCACTTGACAAGGCAACCCGGCAGCACTGCGGTGAAGTACGCTTTAGTAGGCTGCTGGTTCCATGGCCCACTCCTGGGTGTGTAGAATTCTGGGCTGGGGTGTGTTCAGAGATGCTCCTGTGTTGTTTGTCAGGTTAATGGGGAGCACAGTGTCTGTCCCCAATATAGCTGAGTTAAATGGAATCCTATGCAGCAATCAGAAGTAAACAACTATCTGACCTACAATAACATATATGTCAGAAGCAAAACTTAGGGAGAAAAGTTGGGAAAAGAATGAGACTCAGAGCATCATGACTTCAATAAATCAAAAACAGATGCACATAATATGAAATACGCTAAAATGAAGCATACTTGCTTATTGTATAAACCAGCAGCCTTGCATATACAAGGGCATTCTCATCTACTAAAGACACACAGCAGTTCTGACATGGAATGAAAACGGGAGTTGGGATCCAGAAGGACGGGAAAAATGAGAGGAGCCTTTGCGCATCACTGATGACAATGGTCCGCGAACAGCGCGGTGGGAGCATCTTACTTCTCTACACCTACAGTACAAACTCAAAGTGCTAAAAACAAAGACAGGAGGCAGAGGTGTGCGGTGGGGTGCAGGGGGTGTGGGGGCAGGCAGAGAAAAAGAGACAATCAATTCTGCCCTAAGAAATGGAATCATTTTGTTCTCCGCTGTTTAAAAATGTAAAAAATTGCATTAAAATAAATTACTAGATTTAAATAACTCAGGTAAAACAGTGACCAGTAACACACATTTCTCTCTAGAACTGCAAGACAAAGGTGTTCCAAGATTGTACTGTTAGAGTGCCTTCACCTATTAACGGGAAATAAAGAGTATGATGCTCTCTTTTTCTCTGTCAATACATCAATGAAATGAAGTCAAACTCAGAATATTTCACAACAAAATGATAATAACACTCCCTGTTCCATACATGATAAGTATCACAAAACCCAAGCAACTTCGAGTCTTACTGTCAGGGCACACAGACTAGCATCAGAACTGTTACCTTGATGATGCCAACCAAAGTCGTTTTCATCATTAAGATGCCTTCAGTGAAAATGGAAATAGCGTGAGTGAGCTTGGCAACCTTCAACAAAGAAGAGGCATAGTAAAGTACAACTTCACACAAAAGACCCACCATTCCCATGGAAAGCTACGATGACTGGCTAACAGTCCTGTAATGAGCAAAGACGACAACAACTCATTACACAGCTCTGGATACCTATGTTCACATGCCCAGGACACAACGGAGGTTTGGGATGAAACTGAAAGATTACGATCCTGGGCAGCTAAGTCAGTAGACATCAGTTAGTGTTTTAACTGTTGACAAATTTGTTCTTCTCTGGGCTTCTGTTTCTTCTGCATTAAATAAGGGTGGGACTTTACATGAATGGTCCCTTCTGGCTGGAAAAGACTAATTGAGACCTTGTGAAGAAATCTCTTTGCTGGCTTCTGCATTCTTTTCAAACGTCACCAGGAGCTACTGAGAGGGGAGACAGATGCTGTAGCTTTGAATATGCCGTGAAACACCAAGCTTCATAATCTGAATTCCTAGTGTATTCTTTCGAATTGTGTCAAAATGGCCCTTGAAATCACATTTTCAATTTCTGTTTTTACTTTTTACATCTTTGCATGTCAAGCTCAGGTAGAAAATGAACAGAGCTTTTGGAAAGAAGCACCTCTGAGGCTGCTCAACTGTTTAGTGGATTTAAAAGTCTGTCTGTTGGAAATAAGGGAAACTTAGACCATTTTGTTGCTACTGGTATGGTGTACAAATGCCCTCCAACTTGTGATAATAACTTAACAACTTTGTTACTTCACGAGGTGTCAAAGTGTATTTACACAATCATTCTGTTTTCACTTTCAGTATACAACAAGCTACATGAGATTCAATACCATTATGAAATAAGCTTTGTGTTAGGTGCCAAGTGTGAAAACCTAACCAGCATTGGTCTGGTGGTCTCATGCGGTGGGGCAGGCAACACACCCCTGGGATATCTCACGATTTCGGTTTTAACTGTCAAGGCACAGGTCAAAGGGTCCTGACACCTCGTAGCGCGGGCCGAGCTGGGCGTAGTCCCTCAGCTTGTCTTTGTCCAGGCGGGTAGGCACCTCGATGATATCGTGGGTCTGAAGCTTGATGATCTTCAGAAGAGATGTAAACATGCTTTCCGGGATGATCTGCAAAACCTGCAGTCAAGTGCAAAGGGAGATACACACTTGAATATCTATCTTGTTCTGCTGGGCGGACACAAGCTGTGATGGCCCTGACATGAGAACAGGCATGTGCAAAGAGTAGTCTGTCGACAGGAAGGGATGCTGGCAAACTAAAACCAGCCACGTTAATGACTGAAAACAGAGGGGGGCCGCCATTCCTTCACACAGAACAGACAATGAACACTCTCACCAACGCTGCAAAAGGAAGCATCATCCCCAAGTTACAGATTTATAAAAGACTGAGGCTCAAAGATATTACGTGACACCACCGAAGAGCACTCAACCAGTTTTTGACACAGATGAATTCTGAATTCAAGCCTGTCTGACTCCATGTTCCATGCGAGTTATCAAAACAAAGACGAAAAATCCCACGAAAACCTGTATTAGTTTCAGAATGAGATATGTTGTCCCTCTATATTGCTCCAGAATTGAGACTGTGGGAGAGTTACTACAATCTCTATTCATGATCAGTCTCAACATTTAGAATTTTTACTATAAATTTGTACCACCCAATGGGGATAAATGTCACCAGTATTTTACGAAAAGGTACAAGTGGTGTTTGAAAACACAGCATACTTTTATGTCCGCAGTAACAGTAAAAATGTATATATTTCCTTGTACTACAAATTTCTGGAATAGTTTACAAAAGGAAAGGCACACAAACCTACTTTTTGCAGGGCCTCAAGTGTGTCTTTTATACTTGAAAGAGCGATGAACCGGTAAAAGTGAACATGAGCTCGCTGGGCTTTTCTGTTTTGTTTACCTTTCTCACATAGGACACCAATTCACCAGAGTAATACTGAGACACGCTGAGAAGGTCAGGGCTATTCGCCTGGTTGATACGAAGAAGGGGCAGGTCGAGGGCAGAGGCAAGCTGAAAGAAAAAGAAGGTATATCTGCAAGTCACTTTCAGAAAATATAACAAAATGCTGAGGCTTTCCTCAACACAGGGCAACATGCCATCAATGGTTGTTGACGATGTCTTCCAATATACATATAGCTATCTGCTAGAGCAGTGGTTCTTGAATTATTTCTGGACTAGTACCACCAGCGCTGCTTGGGAATTTGACAGACATGCAAACCATTGGGCACTGCCCCAGGCTGACTTAATGAGAAGCTCTATATGATGAGTACTCCAAAGGATTCCGAGCCAGGCTGGCTCCAGAGTGAGAGCCACTGTGCTATCAAAGACTCCTTGGGAAGAATCAGATGCTATGACTGATGGAATACAGAATTTGCCTGGCCTAAGATGCCATCAAGTGTGAAAGTGTACCATGAAGGGGATGGTGCTGTGGCATAACAGGTTAAGCCTCTATCTGTGACACCAGCTGTGATATGCGTACAGATTTGAGTCCTGGCTGCTCCAGTTCAAATCCACGTCCCTGCTAATGAGCTTGGGAAAGCATTGGAGGATGTCTCAAGTGCTTGGTCCCCTACACTGACATGGGAGAACCAGAAAAATCTCCTGCCTCCTGGCTTCGAACCAGCCCAGTTCTTACCACTGTAGCCACTGGGTGTGAACCAGCAGGCAGAAGGTTTCTATTTGTCTCTCATTCTCTCTATATAGCTCTGGTTTTCAAATAAAAATAAATAAATTTTTAAAAAGGAAAATGTCACCTGATATTTTATGTGCCACTTAGGTTATAATGCAAACTAAGAGGGGGTTTTCATAAAGTCAAAGACCTTGCATATTATCAAAAAACAATGCACGGATTTTAAAGTTGACTGCACTAAAATAGATTTATTTTTTAATTCCATTTTTCATTATTTTTTAATGTACCCTTTTTGTATCAATTGTAAAACTCATTCCCAATTAGAGATATTAAGATATGAAGAAACTGCATTTCTGTATTGATATTTTTCACAATCCTATCAGAATACACTGAATCATTTATTCGTTTCTTTACCATGATCTGAAATTTCTTGGAGAGCAGGGTTTAGCACCATTTCTTGATCTATGGAGTAGACAGAAGCTCGTAGTAGACACTAACACACACACATGCACACACACACACAAATCCTTAATGAATAAAAGGGCTTAACTGCTTGATTCACTGCACCTTAATATTATTAATTCAAACTTCAAAGCTATCTGGCATCTTTCCGAAACTATGCTCTCATAAAGAAACTGCCAACAATTTTCAGTCTATAAAAATATTTTAAACTGGGACCAGTGTGATGGTGTATCCGGTTAACCTGCTACCCACAATGCTTGTATTCCATATGGACGTCAGTTTGTACCCTGGATGTTCCACTTCCTATTCAGCCTCTGCTACAGCAAATAGGGAAACAGCAGAGGAAGGTTCAAGTGCTTGTGGAGGATGGTTCAAATGCCTGCGGAGGCTCACGTGCCTGGGCCCCTGCACCCGTATGGGAGATCTACCATTAGCTCCTGACTCCTGGCTTTGACCTGGCCCAGTCCCAGCCATTGCGGTTACTTGGCGAGTGAACTAGCAGATGGAAGATCTTTCTCTTGGTTAAAAAAATCAAGTTGGAAAAATACTTAAATTACCCAACTTTCTAAAATAATGAAATCTTGGGCTGAATTAGTGAAACGGTATGAATGAAGGGCAACTCCTTTCTGATAATTGAGAGTGTTAACTTTGACACTGTTGGCAACTCTCCTTAAGATATTCTCTTCTCTAGTCTTTGGGACATCAGTATTTTCTCGGTATTCTGCTATCTCTTTCCTTGTAAACTCCTCTTCCTTTCAGACCCCTAAAAGTACATACCCATCAGCTGTGTCTCCTTTTACTAACAGACTGCACTGCTAGATGCTTACCTTTAGGAACGTCGCTCGGAGTTTAGTCACCATGGATGGGTTCACTCGTATGCTTTCTTGCATGATGGATGTGAAACTGTAAAGACAGATACTTGGTAAGAAGAGATTTCTGGTGGACTTCATTAAGGACAACTGTCAGGCTGTGCATATTACCTGTCAATCAACTGCCAAGCGAAGGACAGGTCCCCGACGATCTGCATCGTGATCAGGACCTCCTCTTTAATGTTGATAGTTCGGATCATTTGATGGAGAAACTTGCGAGTATCAGCAAGAAACTGACATACTTGCAGATTTGATTCCAACTGGTGAAATTCTTGAACCTGCGTTATATAAATAAATTAAATTTTTAACTATTCGAACGGTCTCTATAGTGCTCATTTTTCCGTGAAAACATTTCAAAGATAGCACATTATTAACAGTTTCTTCACTAACAGTTTCATGCTACAATTTTTACTACAAACTATGGTTTCAGAGATATATATGTGAAGTGATAAAACAGTACAGATTTCCATGATCAGAAAATGTCCTACTGCTTGTTATCCTGTACAAACAGGACGTGATAAACACCCTTTTTCCATTTACTGTAAATAAACATATTATAAATCTCCTTAATTTTGAAGACTTGGCAATACAGTAAAGAAAAAGTTATATCACAATGTGTTGGCACTTGCACTATTAAGTTCAAACTTCATCTGATATATTCAAACAATGATTGTACAGTGTCATCTATACAGAACTCAAGAAACTTGGGCTATGTGACAAAATAAATAAGGGAGAGATAAAAAGCATTCTGAAATTTACAGTTTTTTATGGTTGTTCTATAGAGGCCCAAATCCAATAAACAAGCACAATAGACAATACAAAAAGCCACTGTTCTAGAACGAGAAGGTGGAATGCCAGCAATAGAGTATTGTGCTGGGTTGCAATTTTTAGCAACCACCCTAAAAATCTTGCAAGAATAAGGACAGGCCTATGATAAAGCCTAGCAAATGAAACAGTATCAGTTTTATCTATGAAAATATACAATCATACCAACTGAATAAGGGTATCATTTGAGTGTATAGGAATTGTGAAAATAATAGACTTTATGGTTACTGTAACGCTTTTACTCTTTTTTAAACCTAATCAGACGCTTAAATTTGAAGACTGGTGTGATACAATCATTACTTTTTGATGTGATCATTCTAAAGTAAATTAAAAAATACATTATTTTTCTTTTAGAAAAACAAAACACACCACATGATCATCAGACAACTATTTTCATCTCTGTTCCTTCCTACTTTTCCAAGACGCATATTTCTTACAAACCTAAGAATTGTGCATGGTACACTTACACAATTATGTCTTTGTTTTAATCATCGTATCACATTTGCCCTCGGTGGTTTTATATGGTTTCCATAATTATCCTTTCAACATTATACACTTCCCATGTCACAGTAATCATAATGTTGGCTACCAGGCTCTTTATCTCAGTCATTTAGATTTCTCCCAATTTTAGGGCACTGAGTATTTAACACACATAATAATTCATATTTCTCTTGTTTTGATTAAATATTCATTTAGAAATATGCAGAGGAGCAGCCTGCTGGGGGGTGATCAGGTATGATTCATGATCCAAGAGCTGCCATTTAAAAAGACTTTCCTTACCTCCTCCAAAGCTTGTATTAGTTGAACAGTTTTTCTGCCTGCAGCAGTAGAATCATCATAATTTAAAGACAATATTTGTTTTGAGATCTCTCTGAACCAAGCTTGAAGATTTTCTATTAATACAGAAACAAGGAAAGACTACTGAAATTCTGGAGTCTCTGTGGTGGGCCTTGAATTTATTAAATAACCCTTTACAAATCCAGTTTTCACTTACAGATCTTTTGTTATATGCCTAGCATGGCTCCTAGGATTTCTCTGAACAGTGACAACGGCTGGAACTCATGACTTAGAAGAATAAACTTGTTGCATCAACAGCTTAGTCTAAAAAGGACCAGCCACGTTATCAACAATAATAGCAAAGAGCATAGTGACAGTAGAGAAGAGTTGGGAAGCAAGGAAGCTTGTGACAGTTACCAGGGAGAATTTGCTGGAAAGCAAAGATAGGGAAAGATCTGGAAGGGCAGAGATGAGGGCAGGTAGTTAGAGAAAGGGCAAACCCCAGCAGAAACTTCCATGCATGAATGACAAAGGGATGCCTTGAAGGGCAAAGAAGAGAGCAACCCATCAGCGCCGGGAAGAGTGAGTGCTGTGTTCTGTGGAGGCCACCTGCACACCCAACTCAGATGGCACTTCCAAGACAGACAGAAAGGCCATGAACTGGAGTCAGCATCCTCAGTGCACCTCATCTAACCTGCACACCAGTCCAGGAAGGTAGGACACATCAGCCATTTCTCAGATGTGAAGTTGGTGCTGAGAGACAGCAGGGTTCTTTATGCAGGGTTACGCCATTCCCGAATGGCAGAGACAGAATTCTCACACTTGTCCGAGCTTGTCTGAACTCAAAGGTTGCGCTCTTTGCATCCAACCAACTTGCTTTCCCTATGGATTTTCTATGTATCAACAGGATGGTTTCACTTATCAAAAGGAGTTCATGGTATATAATCTATTTGAAGCACTGGCAGGAAGACACTAGGTGTAATATTATAGATCTTCTGTAGGCCTGAGGGACTGGTATGGAGCAGCAGAAAGGAAACAGAAAACTCGGAATTGGAGGCAAAGAGTGAGATGCAGGTGATAGACCTTGGTGATATGTAGCAAATGATTATATTTCAAAGCTTTGCTTTTCTCATACATAAAATAAGAATAAGGATATTTTTTTCTTACAGTATGGCAAGATCATAAGAGAAAGTTGTGTGGTAGTCCCAGCTGAAACTATATAGCTAGGAAAATGTTAAAACAGTTATGTAAAGACCTTTGAAACAATACTGGTATTTATAAAACACTAAAAAAGAAGACTATAAGATATTAATAAGCCTGCTTCTAAAAAACCAATTTGGTCAGGTCATGTTTTTGGTTTACGATACAGCACCATGCAAAAATATGTCAACCCACATCACATTATAATCAACAGGCAACTTTTTCTAGTAGAAACAGAAATATATTTTATACTAAGCAACATCTAATGAATCTACAAAGGCCAAAATACAAACTAACAAGTTCTTAATGATAAAAAAGATTAGTGAAATGCTACACTGTATAACTAATTTTATTTTAAAAATGAGTCTGACAGTTAAGTCAATCATTGAACATTTAAAAATAGTTTAATTTGTCACCTAAAATTTCAGAATGGTCTTGTGGAGGCATCTGGCAAATTTATCATCTATAAAACCAAAACTATTGCTACAGTTTTCCAAAGGCTAAAATTTCCAAAAAGAAACAAGATCAAATCATTAAAGTAAAATTGGAGCAATGTTTTATTTCAAAAAAAGAGCGTGTACTTTTGGTGAACAAGAACTAAGTGAAATTAAAGGAATTTTAGATGTCATATCTGTTGGTAGCTATTAATATCCTGAATGACAGATCCTTCTGAAAAGACCTAGAAAGCTGTAAAATCTCCACCCCCACCCCAAATGCAAACAGACTGATGATACATTAGCTTTGCATACCATGGAGCTGGGGAGGATTTTGACTAGAGAGAGCTTTAAGAGTCTCATCCCAGCCTCATATTTAAAACATAAGCCAGAACACCGGAAACCCAGAATGGATAGGAACACTGCCCCAGGGAGGAGGCCAATACAGAGACACATTCAGACATTACCATTTTTCTCCACCCTGGTTAGTGGCTTCACTCCTGAAAAGACATCTGCAAGCTCAGTCATCCGCTCCGAGCCCTCTTTCTTGTAATGTTCCCATTTGGCTTGCTTTTCTGAAAGCATCTGCTTGAACATCTACGGAAGACACAGAAAAGGTTTACTTGAGAGAAAATCCATGTTGGCAGTTTTTAAAAAGACTCTGAGAGAGGCTCACCTGCAAAAATTAACACTGATCCTTATGCCATCTCTTGAGCACTACTGTACAAATTGAGGGGTAAAGTTAAACTTCCTCCAAGGCAGTGGTTCTTACAAGCTCCGCCCAACCCTGCCCCCAGACATCCTTGTTCAGAGGGCCTTGGGTATGTATGCCCAGGCCTCAGCATCTGTAATGTGAATTTACATTTGATGATCTCAGTTCTTTTGATTGTAGCCTAATTAGTCAGGGAAAATTGTGAGTACTGTTTGTTGTGCGCTTGGAGAATGAACTACATTACCTACAAATGCTCTTTTTAAATTTATGTACACAGAAGTTCTGTTTATTCATTCATGCCTACATAAAATTTACACCCTGTACTTGGGCAGAGCAGAAAAGGGCATTAGTTGGTTTGCTTTTTTTTGGCGGGGGGAGAAACAAACAAACCTTAAAAGTTGCTTATTTTTCATGAAAAGACACGGCACTTCATACAAAGGTACAGGGTTTAGTTCAGCAGGACTTTAAGGGGTAAACATGTCTAACATTGAGTTTTCCCTTCAGAAACTCTTTGCTCATCAGCATTAGAATGCATACTGAAAACAAGAGTAATGGGTTGGGACATTCCATGTGGGGCTTTGTCGGGGCTTTGGGAGAGGAATCTTAGCGATCCAGCCATGATGGCTGATCGATGAAGTGACATTAAGTACGAGGCTAAGGAACAGTGAGGATAATTTACAGTCTGCCCTGTCTTTCTCAGTGCCAGGCATTAAGCAGGACCATTTAAATGATGGCAAAACATCAACACAAAGTCCCCAGAGACTGTCATCGCAGACCAAGTGTCTTCAAGCCCAATTTCACTGCACTCCAAGGTTCTCTATGTTGTAGGAAGGAATTCAGGATGAGGAAGGTCCCAGACCTAGGAAATATGCCATCACTTGGAGATTAGGAGAAACACAGGTCCAATAACTTGTTTACAGGAAAATCAGAAAGTGATTCTAGCAAAAGTTGCAATGGCCATAGAAGAGAGGAAATAT
The DNA here is from genome assembly GCF_030435755.1 of Ochotona princeps. NCBI lineage: Eukaryota > Metazoa > Chordata > Mammalia > Lagomorpha > Ochotonidae > Ochotona > Ochotona princeps. The sequence goes on along the minus strand of NC_080840.1, from coordinate 13,227,848 downwards.
AGGCTAAACAAACATGCTGAAATAGCAGACATTTAAATATAACATTTCTTTTCTCAGTTTATATTGAGCAGGCAGCTTGTAAAACATTGCTTGACAAAGAAGAGGACAGACTATGTCTGGAATCTTGAGCTCACAGACGGCTGGTGGTGGAGACCAAGGTTGGGGCCTGTGAGTGAGGTTTTGCAGTTGGGCAATGGTTCAAGGCCACAGGATGGTGTGCTTTAAGATACCGTTAAGGCAGTCATGTACTGCCTTCTGCACTTGGGTCACACTGCTGCTTCCTGATCATCAAGCATGGGCTGGTTAACACCAAAGTGGGACGGAGCTGTACTGTTTGTGCCACACCAACTTCTGTGAGTTGACTCCTCGAGCATTTCAATAAAAGATTGAGGCAGCGAGCCGTCCAGGTCGACCTCCTTCCTCTGAGAAGAAGCCTTCCTTCTCGCAGCCCACTTTCATGGTGTTTAACTTGTGTCTGTCTCATTTCTTATCTTCTCAATTGCATGTTGCCCCTTCTCCATTCCTCCTCATGCTGATTCCTTCCTTTCTATCTGAGCGTTTGACAAAGACCTGGCCTTGTGTTGCAGCAGCTTCAGTCAGTCTGACACCAGCATCCTACAGCAGAGCACTGGTTCAAGTCCTGGCTATTCTGCTACAGGTCTAGCTTCTTGCTAACGCACTGGGGAGGGCAGCAGATGATGGTTCAAGTACATGAGTCATTTCCGCCCATGTTGAAGACAGGGTGGATTTCCCGGTCCCTGGACCTGGCTGCTGTGGTCACTGGGGGAGTTAAGCAGTAGAGCAAGGACATGTCTTTCTCTTTGTCCCTCCTTCTCTTGCTCATTCTCTCAGTCAAATAAATAAATAAATCTTTTAAATTTTTATTTATTTTTAAAAATTTATTTATTTTTATTTGAAAGGCAGATATATAGTGAGGAGGACAGACAGCAAGGGAAGATCTTCCATTTGCTGATTCACTCCGCAAGAAGCCACGATGCCCCTATTGGATTCTAGCACATACAATGCAAAGACTTTAGCCACTAGGCTGCTGTGCCAGGCCTCTTTAAAAAAATTTTTTTTTGATTTATTTACTTTTATTGGAAAGTCAGATCTACAGAGAGGAGGAGAGACAGAGAGGAAGATCTTCCATCCAAGGATTCACTTCCCAAGCAGCCGCAATGGCTGGAGTTGAGCCAATCCGAAGCCAGGATCCAGGAGCTTCTTCTGGGTCTCCCACACTGGTGCAGGGTCCCAAAGCTTTGGGCTATCGTCGACTGGTTTCCCAGGTCACAGGCAGGGAGCTGAATGGGAAGCGGGGCTACCGGGATTAGAACCAGCTTCCATATGGGATCCCGGTGCGTTCAAGGTGAGGACTTTAGCTGCTAGGCTATTGTGTCAGGCTCCCTTTTAATTTCTTTAACAATGTCTAAAATTTCTAACAATGTCAGTGTTTCTTTGTCTTCTATTGAACAATCATGATTAGAAATGTGGACTTAGTCAGTCCAATGCCTTAGACCTGTCCTGATTGTAAACACTGCAGTAAAAACAGAATTCTTAGGTGCCTGGTGTTGTGGGTCATGACACAGATGTAGTCAGGACATTTTTTTTTCTTTCACTTAGCTTTTATTTGTCTCAGAAATGCCAGTTTTGAGGCTGGCACAAAGGCTCAACTGGCTAATCCTCCACCTGCAAGCATCGGTATCCCACACGGGTGTTGGTTTATGTTTCAGCTGTTCTACTGCCCATCCAGCTCCCTTCTTGTGACCTGGAAAAGTAGTAGAGGATGACCCAAAGTCCTGGGACCCTGTACCCTTGTAGCAGACCCAGAGGAAGCTCCTGGCTTTGGATCAGCTCAGCTCTGGCCGTTGTGGCCATTTGAGGAGTGAACCGGCAGATGGAAGATCTTTTTCTTTCTCTCTCTCTGTAAGTCTGCCTTGCTGATAAATAACTCTTAAAAAAAAAAAATCCAGTTTTGCCTGGATCAATCACAGAATTGGGAAACTTTTTTCTACCAAGGGTTATTTGAATACTTACATCATTCAAGGGTCATGCAGAACTATCAACTTAAAAATGAACCTGCTATAGATTTGTTCACCTATGAGTCCTGTCTGCGTTGCCTTGGCAGAGTCAGATCAAATGATTTTGTGCAGATATTGCCTACCCGAGAACTAATGATACATTAGGTTCTTGTGCTTTGATGTTTCCTGGCTTCCCATTTTGGGTTATTGTGTCTTTCTTCCCCTCTATCCTGAGGAATCCTGGCTGTCATGGACAGGCCTTCTTCATTTTATGGTTCCTATACCAAGCTAGGAACAGAGTAGGCACTCAGAAAGAAAATATCACAAATACTAGAGAGTTCAAAAGGGGTAGAATTTCTCTGCTCTTATAAAATTACACAAAAACAAGTCACTGAAAAATTACAAAGAAAAAATCACTGCAAAGACTCAGCACACATATTGACATTATGCTACTCAGTAACATTTAAGTGTTTTGATATGAACCCAGAAGGGTAAGAAACATCTTCTACAATGTTGACAAGACTGAGACAAGGTGAGGGTTGGTTCTAAATGTCATTAATGACCAGGACTAGTCCCTGGGTCACCTGTGTAAATAGCCAAGGGCCCTGGCTACAGCATCTGGGCAACCACTATCTGGATACCCACTGTCATTATGCCCACAGAGACTTCTTTGAAGGGAGCTATAATGAAGTTCAGAATTTTCCTTTAGAGAACTTGGATTCCTTAAAGTCCCTAAGATGAAACTGTTGAAATACAAGTACTTAAACCCTTTTCTCTAGAAGGACAAAAATCCTGCAAGGCCCAGTGAGCACGGGGTGCCCCATTCCTGTCTCCCAGCCTCATCTGTCTCACTTTCCCCTTTATCCCCCTTCTAGTCAACCGGTCTTTCAGATCATTGAGTAAACCTCCTCTTCCCCAGGCAAGAGGACTCAGACATGCTCTGCCTTCCTTAGAATATTCTTCAGCACGCTCCTTAGTTTGCCATGTTAGCTCTGACATCCTTTCTGCAAGCCCCCTCAGAGCCTCTCGCTTCTCTTCTGAAAGTCTTGCAAGCTAGAACAGCAGCCTCTATCTCACATGCTCAGAGAACTAGGCCCTTTCCCTTTAGAGCTTATATTCACCTTTTGCTTTGCATGATCTTCTGTTCAACAGGTGTGTTCTTTATGAAACTATCACTTCCAGTTTTATGCCCTTTTCCCCTTCACTATACCCTCAATGGCAGTAGGTCCAGAATGCCAGGTGAACATTTAATCTAGTCCTTTCCTGTAAGAAGTGTCTCGCATCACCAAAATCTGTACCCTGTACCTTACCCAGAGATATAACAACTAAACCCTAGTTTTGAAAAAATATTTTTAAGCATAAAAAAGGAAGACTTTGATTATTTATTCAACATTTTTACCTCTTTCAGTATAAACTCAAACTGTGCAGTATCCAACAGCAACTGGAAGAGGATCTTGGGGTTGTACCTGGAGTCTGTTAGAATCTGATCCTTGATTTGCCGGAGGCGTTTGTTGTTTGGATCACAGGCTAGAAATCAGGGTGAAGAGAGTTAGCTTCTTATTAAACATGTAGAAAATATCTACAAAACAAGATGAAGCATGAAATAAACATTTTCCTCCAGTGTAGGTATTCCGACACTAATGAGCATCCAAAGTAATAAGCAAAGTATCAGTAACAGGTGGTGCATCAGAAACAGGAGGTGAAACGTAGGACCTCTGTGCTGTGGAACACAAATGAAGTGTTAAATGACAATTGAATCTGATGTGAAACGTCAACTTCAAAAACAGTGTTGGATGAAAAAAAGACAAGCCTTACAGAACAGTTTCCAGATTTTGTAAGCATTTTGGGAGTGGTCTATATTGACTGCCCTTCATGGATGGGCAGGACTTGCTGGTGCATTTCATGAGTGGGTAGGCTCCCTGGTCCTGTTGGAGTCAACTTTCATTTAAAGCACTTTGGCTGCCTTGCCACTCCATTGTGAACAGGCAGGCCTGAGGTCGTTCTCCCTGGAAAGGCCAGTTTGCAAGGCTGGCTTGTGAGATCATACATTTTGGGAAAATCTCTTCTCATTTTGAGAACTGACAGGACTATGCTGTAACTGTACAAGCCGTGGAGTTCATTTGGAACATCTGCTTTAATTTGGGGGGCTTAAAGATTTTGGTATGTCCCAGGAAGAGGTTGTTAATGTGATCAGCTCCAAACACATATCCTGGGAGGTTGAGATGTCCCAGGTTAGCCACATTTCACACATGTCACCATATGTCATTGTGTGGGACCTGGTGTAGCCAGTGTCACTCTGCAGAATGTGGACTCCTGCTGATGGCGCTCTGCTTCCTCCACACTTCACCCCATGTACCTTTGTCCACGACTGCTTTGGTTTTTTCTCCTTCTGTTGGAATAAGCTGTGGCTGGAAGTGGTAGCCTACGCTGAGGCCGCTAAGGGATCAGGGACGTTCTGGTGACTCTCCAACATGACAGACACAGGACACGCACAAAGACATGGCGTCTCCAAAGAGGAAGGACCAGACTGGTGGCCTTCCTATTACTTGCTTGCAAAAGACTGACAAGATGGCAGATTCTCAGAGATTTCGGGATTGCTTACTATCCAGGTATAGAGAGCTTAAGGCAAGTATGCCATGGTCACAAAATTAGGCAGCGAACAACCCAGGAACAAAATCCTGGGTATCTTGATTTAATTGATTAGCTACCAGGCAAAGCTGTTTCAAGTAAAATAAAGAATAAGAAAGTAGGATGAGCAAAAATACCTACAAGTAAAAGCTCTTTAATTACAAATGAAGTCAAAACAGAAACTTAAGACGCTAGATACTGCCAAAAAGTTCTCAGTTGCTTACGATATTAGGTAGTAAAACTACGATTTCACTGGGTACACACATACTTTCTTGGCCTCCCTCCTAACTCCCCGTTTCTCAGGAACTGTGGCACGTACAGACTGCTATGTTGCTAAAAGCATAGGTCATGGGTGTTCTGGGGCTTTAATTTCAGTCTTTCTTTCGTCTCCATGGTGACTGATTCTAGGACTCCCTATAGATACACAAATCTGTAGATGCTCAAGTCCCTTTTATAAAATGATGTGGTGTTTGCATTATACACATTTCTTCCCAGGCACTGTAAATTATCTCTAGTTTACTTACAATTCCTACTGTAATATGAATTGCTACTGTATAGAAATGTTTAGAGAATAACGAGAAGAAAATCAATTCAGATCAATTTCATTTTTCCGAATGATTTTCATCATCTGTGGTTGGTTGACTCAGTGGATATGGAATCTGTGCATTAGGAGGGTCAAGTGCAAACTGATATCTGAAAAGTCCATCAAGAGGAGACCCCTGACAATCTGGAGAAGGGGCTTAGTTTCATGGGAAACTGCATGGTGCTGGTTTCGCACACGCTCTCCACAAAACATAATGGAACTGGTGACATTGATTGCACTTAGAGAATTTCTTCTTAATATTGTTTATGTCTACTCAACAACCACAGAGGACAAACGTAGAAGCTCAATCATATTTATGGTAATTCTTACTCCACCAGAAACCTTCTGACATGAATCTGTTTTCCTTCCTAAATAGGGGACATAAGTATCAAGTTCATGGACAAATAAAATACTCCGTATTCTTCAATGTGTGTTAATATGCAGTTCCTCGGTACAAACCAGTTTGATTTCAAAACTTTCAGGGTCTGATGATCTCTTTCATATCTGTCTCTTTATAGAATTCAGACTGAAGGGGCTGGTGTGGTGGCATAGCACACTAATCCTCTACCATGTGGTACTGACATCTCATACGGGTGCCAGTTTGTGACTTGGCTGCTCCACTTCAAATATCACTCTCTGCTTGTTGCCTGGGAAATAAATGGAGGATGGCCCAAATTCTTGGACCCTGTAGCATGTGGGAAACCTGAAGGAGGCTCTTGACTGCCAGTGTTGGATTAGCTCAGCTCCGCTCTGACTATTATGGCCATTTGGAGAGTGAACAAGTGGATGGAAGACCTCTCTATCTCTTCTTTTCTCTCTCTAAAATTTGCCTTTCCAATGAAGATAATCTTTAAAAAAATTTTTTTAAAAAAGATTTATCTGTTTTCAGTGGAAAGAGTTTTCCAGAGAGGAGATACAGAGACAAAGATCTTCCATTTACTGGTTCACTCCTCAAATGTCCACAGTGGCTGGAGTGGAGCTGATCCAAAGACAGGTGCCAGGAGCTTCTTCCAGGTCTTCGACATATGTACAGGGTCCTAAACACTTGGGCCATTCTCCACTGCTTCTCCAGGCCACAAGCACGGAGCTGGGTCACAGCACAGCAGCTGGGACACAAACCAGCACTCATTAGGGAGGCTGGCACTTGGAAGTTGAATATTAGCCAGTTACGCCATTGCACCAGCTCCCAAATAAATAAATCTTAAAACAAAACAAAAACCCCAAATCCCAAACAAACTACTGGAAAAAAACAATTCCGATCCAGGAAATTGAGGGAACACTTCCTGACCCAGTGGTATTCTTGGAGTGGGACATCAGTAGTGGGCTAGCTTTGCGTATCCACTGTGGTCTCCAAGAGTGTTTCTGGAATAGCTGCCAGCACTGTGGATGCATCCTGAGCCTGGCTAAAACATTTCCAGTTGGTTAACAGGAAGCAATCCGAGAGTGCGTTTGCTTTTTTGTATACCATAAGGGAAACGCCCTAAGAACAAAGTAACAGTTACTTTTTCCATGCTAACTCATGCCCAGATAGGCAAGTCATTTGTTTCTGGTAAATCATGACCTTGTGCAATTAGGCCAATTGCCAGACACAAAAATGGAACCAGATGGGGTTAAAGACAGCAGCTTGAACCTCTGGCAAGCTGAGGCTGTCGCTGAACTGGCTGTGGGGAACGGATGAGGCTGAGTCATCAGCAAACCACAGCCACTGTTACAACACAGCAGAGCTTTGGCTTTGGCTGTTTTTATGCTTGGGTAAGCCACGACTTTTGGTAAAAAGAACATTATAAGCTGAGTTGACATAACAAATTCTTCAAATTAGAACCAGAGATGATGACAAAGACATGCAACTGATTAAAAACAGATCAATGACACAATTTAAAACTTTGTGGTATTATTTGCCCTGGACACTGTACTAGCTTTCTCTGGCTGCTGTAACGATTGCTACCGTCGAAATGCTTCAACATAGCACAGACGCATTCTCTCAGTCCCAAAGGCGAGGAACCTGCAACAGGGTTTACTGTGCTGGAACCAAACTGTCAGGTCTGGACACTCAGGGAAAAGTCTGTTTTCTTGCCATGTTCAGTCTTCAAAGGCTACCTGTACTCTCTGGCTGGGCCCCTTCCAGGCTGAAGCCTGGCCATGCCAGGTAAATTTCTGTGACAATGCCGCCTCATGGCTGCTGACATTTTTGCTTCTATGTTCCCAATGTAAGAGCTCCCGTGATGTCGCTGGGTCCACTGGGGGCATGCAGGATCATCCTCTGATTTAAATTCTTGCTGTTGTCAGTGTTATCCCCTCTGTCATTTACTATGAGACATCTATGTTCCAGGGTCTACTCACGCATGGGCATCTTTGGAGGAGGCTGTTGGGAGGCATTATTCTGTCTACCGTAGATCTCCCCAGTCCAACCAGTAACAAACTCCTTGAGCACCTAACAGCTAATCATCCTTCCAATCCCCAGCACGTAACAGAGCCTTAGTGAACAGAGCTGCACAGCTAGGCTGCTTCTAAGTTGAAACAAAAATGATCAGTTTTAAAAGGGACCTTGATTTGCACGCAAGGGTTCCTCCCTGCTAAAACACTTCATATCTTGCCACAGACCTTCATCATTCTGAAAGCGCTTATATGGAACAACATAGGGGCCACACCTCTTCTCCCACTGCACGTTACCTGAGTCAGCTGTGTGCAGCATGAGCCAGCGGATGGCGACATTGCAGTCTCTCAGGCAGTTCAGAAGCCTTGGGATCGTGTCCAGAACCAGCTCCTGTCTTAAGTAACCTTCTTTCAGAAACTGCTGTACTTGAGCGTGCACTCCTTCCCTGACTGTAGCATATCTGCTGGCCTTGGAGAGACCAAAACCTTGAATTACATTTCAAAATATTCATCTTCCAATGAAACCCTTGGCCAATAGCACCATTTACAAACTATAGAATATTTGACCTAGATTAAATCCCAGCGTGTGACTTTGATGTTATTCTCTGTATATTAATAGGCTTCTTTCGGTGTTAAATGAAGAACCAGATCAGGTGGTTGCTCAGATATGTTCTATTTTTAACTTATATGGAAAAAAAAACAAAAACAAAAACCCAGAAGTTAAATTGCCTGTTCTTGGTAATATGTTGACAAAGCAGGCAGGCCAGAGCAGAAACATTTAAAAGACTAGACCTCCAGAGTCAAATGACAGCTTGACGGAAATATACCTCAAAATATTTGTAACTGAGTTTTCAAATCAATTTCCTGGTTGTTTCTTCATTCTATTTTGCTAAAGCAACAGCCCAATATAAACATCATTAACTAAGTCAAATGAGCTTAGAACTATGAAGAAACTTCTGAAAATGTCATCGGCACAGAATTGCAATTTTGGAAGGGAATTTTAGTGATAAAAAATTAATGTTCCGATATTGATAAATATGGAAGTTTCACTTCCTCTAACACATTTCTAGGAGGTATGCCAATGTTGGAATTAATTTGTACATTATTTATAGAATCCAACTGATTTGAATAAAACATGATGAGTGTTTCTGAGGCAATTCTGTGGTATCCAAACTCTAAGATGCAGGACTTGAGTCTTGTTGCTGATAGAGCATACCAGCAGCAGTAAATCTGAATTTCAGACACAGGGCATTGTATGTACATTCAGTTACTATCTTTAGCATTTATCTTAAGGATAATACAAAGTACTGATTTCAGGCGATGGTGATACGAGTTCTGCGCATAAGGATGTGGTATTTAAATGCCATGTTGATTGATCTCAGAGTACTAAAGAGTCCTTAGGACCCGAGTGTTCAAGTCACATGTGTGTACCATATGTGTACTCACACATGTATAAATGCTGAAAATGCAGCATTTATCTCATTCTTCTATACAAAACTCACCTGCCATTAATCCTCACCTTAACATGTCCATGTGAGATCCTTAAATTCCATGGGGAATCCATTTAGCACATGGCCGATCTCATCAATTAAACTTGCCACTATTAGAGGATTCTTCCTGATTAGACAGGACCTACCTGTTCCTTGACATTTGCAAGGTCCAGGGTGTTGTTTAAAGCAGTTTTGGCAGCTTTGTAAGGTTCCCAAGCATCTGCTAGGTTAACTGTGATCCCCATGTAAATGCTAATGACCTGAAAGAAGAGACATTCACGTAGAACTTATAAAATACTTAGCCTTTCAACGCCAAGGTCTGGGAAAGCACTGCCTACTCCTTCAAGGTTAAACTTCATTCCAATGGAAAAATAAAAAAACCAACCAAGATTTCCCAAATATAGAGGTAAATGTTCTTCCACACAAACCCTTCAGAACAGAAGTGTCAAGGTTGTTAATCATGCAGAATGAAATGCATCGAGGCTTTCCTTTCAAACTTCTGTTAGTTTCTTAGATGATGAAAATGAATGGGAGCAGAAAGCAGAGACCAGGACAGAGGCTTATAATTTAACGTTAGACTTTACACTCTTAAAATCACTGTCTTAAAAATGTGAGTTATGGGGCTGGTGTAGTGGCACGGCACACTAATCCTCTGTCCTGTCATGCCAGCATCCCATATGGGTGCCTATTTGTGTGCCCGCCGCTCCACTTCCATATCAGCTCCCTATTTATGGTCTGGGGATGCAACAAAGGGTGGCCCAAGTCCTTGGGAACCTACACCTGTGTGGGAAACCCGGAAGAGTCTCCTGGTGCAGCTTCGATCAAATCAGCTCTGGCCACTGACGCCTTCTCTCTTTATCTCTTCTCTCTCTGTAAAATCTGCCTTCCAAATAGAAATAACAAATCTATATTAAAAATGCCAGTTATACCTATTAATTTCATACTGCAGATTAACACTTGTAAATTTCAAAACTATCAATGCATTTATGATAATAATAAATCCATCACCTGCTATCATTTTTAATGTTGTAAAAAACCACAAAGTTAAATAAAAAACTTTGTTTTGATACATGTAGAATCATTGACATCTCTTTGAAATCTGTAATGCCTGCTTTAATTGAAAAAAGCTGGCTGATACTATTGCTTTTTGCTTTTTAGTCCACTGTGCTACTACTGTTCGTCACCAGGCTTCTGGGAATGCAATGTAAACTGGGCACAAAATGGGAGTGAAAGTGCAAAAAACGCCTTCGCATCATTGTGAAAACAGATTTGATCTCACGGATCCTTGAAGGCTTCCCCAGTTCACACAGTGAGAATCCTTGGACTACAGCAAAGGAATCATGACTTCTGCCCTTTATCTGCCCTCCTCAGCTTCTCCGAGGCTAAGATTATTCGCCACCTGAAGGTCGGCTCCATTTCCCTTTGAAATCCTGTGGCCTTGGGGACTTCTTTCAAGCGCCCTTTTACTCACTGTTTTTTGTCTATGCAGGGTTTCTTTTTTCTTGTTGAGGCAAATTGGTAGCTTGTATTTTTAAGAAAATTATCCAGTCTGAGTTTTCAAATGGGCTGGCCAAGTTTATCACAGGTTTTCTTATGACTTTGAAACATATTTATCGTATCAAGGACTTCTTTTTCAAACTTAATATAATTTTGTACGCTCATCTTTTCGAATTTCATCAGTCTTACTAAGTACCTATTCTACGACTTTCCATAAACCACCTCCGGGCTGAATTGATTTTGTCTCATTTTCTTTTTTCTGGAGCTCAATACATTTCTGCTCACATATTTGTACTGAGTTCCCTTATTTTATTCTGACCTCTTGAGCTTAATTTTGGGCTCATTTATTTTTAATCTTTCTTCTTTTTCAACTAAATGTATTCAAGGTTATACCTTTCCTTTCAGAATACTATTAGTCACTTTCCACAGGTTTTCTGGTGTAGCGCTTTGATACCAGGCAACTCTAAATGAGTTTTCAATTTATATTATTATTTTCTTCTTAACACAAAAAAGGCTCTTTGAGTTTCCTCCCCAAAATTAAAAAAAAATTAATGCTAGCTTAACATTATATATATATATCTATATATATATATATATACATACATACATACACACACATATTATTTGAAAGGCAGAAAGAGAGTGAAAGAGATTTTCCATCTGTTGGTTCACTCCCCCAAAGCCAGCAATAGCTGTGACTGAAGCTTAATCTGGGTCTTCCATGTGGGGGTCAGGGACTCAGGTACCTGGGTATGTTCTGGTGCTCGCCCTCGTGCGCATCAGCAGGCAGCCTGAATAAGGAGCACAGCTGGGATAGGAGTCAACGCGCTCTGCTATAGGCCGAATGCCTCCTAAGTGCCAGCTGAACCACTGCACCAAATACCCGTTTCTAGTTTGTTGCTTAATTACGTCACAATAAGAGAATGCAATCCATAGGCAATCAATTTTTAAAAATCACGCTGAATTCCTTCATAATCTAATACTTGGACATATTCAATTTTCATATATATCCTTTTCCAGCATATATGAAAGATCTATTGTGTATTTCTGGCAGAGCAGAAATAGACATGGAAGTGTTTTGAAAATTTTCATGATTATGGTGTCATTCATTTTCCCTTGTGAGTTCACAAGTTTACTTTTTATATTCTGAGTATGCTATTGCATACATAATTTGTAACTGCTAATTCATTTTGCTGAGTATTCCTTTTAGTATCATAAATATTACTACTTTTTTCCCTAATAATATATATTTTAAAAAATTCTTTACTGTGTTATTTTCTCACTAAAGTTCTACTGGCTAGCATGTGCCTGCTAGATCTTTTTTTCAATCTTCCTATATTTAGTTGTGCCAGGCTGTGTTTTTAGGTATATATCTTATAAGCATCATACAACTGGATTCTTACCTTCTTACTAATATGCCTGTTCGCAATGATAGTGTTACAGTCCAGATTTCTTTATTTACGGAGCTTAGGAACATAGTCTCTCAGCCCCAAGTTCACAGGAATCGTCATCTGCTAACTGCAGGCTGCTCCCACACTGCTGCTAAACTGAAGGTCTCTTGGTCAGTGTGATTCAGCAGTAAGCAATGGAAAAAAATATGCTTCAGTTCACAGTACCTTTGTTCAAGAAAAAATCACCTTCTATATAATTAGGTGCATCAAGTCAGTTTTATTGACTTCATTAATACTTTTGAGATGATATTTTAAAAGTAACAAACATACCTGTCACGAAATGTAAGCCTTAACTGTCATCGTGATCATGTACAGATGAAACTCAATATAAAACTAGAAAAATTCTATTAGTATAGATACATAAAATAGAAAATATCAAAAAAATCCCTCAATAATTTGGAATGCACTGTCAGTAGCTAAAGCGAGAGAATTCTTTCATTCATGACTTTACGCTGAGCTCATCCTTTTAAGAAAAAGACTAAGTTCTTCAGGAAACTGCTGGCTGATTTATCCTTCATATTATGATTTGTAAAATTCTTAACATTCTTAAAATAATTTTTTGAAAGTGGTTCTGCATTCTGTTTTTACAACTTTATGACTTCTGGGTTAAAGGTCAAAACGATGGAAAATCAACCCGCTGACAAATTTACTATTGATTGGACTATTGGAGCCTACTCAGTGGCACATTACTTAATCAAGGTGCTACAATTTTTGTTGACGTTGTTGCTGTTGTTATTCATGCTGTGATTGATGTGGCTGTTATGAAATGATGTCAATCCGAAAAATAGTTAAAAAAATGTTCTAGATATGAGGAAAAAAAATGTCTTTGGTATTTTGAGATTGCAATAAGCTTGTAAATTGCTTTAAGTACGATGGGTACTTTGATGATATTAATAATTTCAATATATAGGAATTTGATTTTAACAGGTAATTTTGTACTATGAATGTTTACTGTTAGTACCAGGTGTGAAATATGGCTTTTTGTTATTGCTATACTTTTGTTTTCAAAAGATTAATTTTTCTGGCCGAAAGTCTTAATTATTTTAGAGGTAATCTGTGACTACTTTGCCATGTGTGTGTTTTTCCTTTCTTCCTGCGTGTTCTATGAGGAAGATATTCTGACTTTGTAGATGAAACATGCTTATGCTTTATTGTACAAGAAGTCTTATGTTTTTAAAGCAAATAAAGGTGTTTAAAAAAATCTACTATTGAAAAAAAAATGAGTATTTAATACTTGCCCAGTTATCGGGGAAATATTTATCCACGATCTCTCTCATTTTTGCCTGTTGGCTGTGAAGGATGGAAGGGTCAAAGTAGAGAATTACATAGAGCATGGCGGCTTGGGTGGCCAGGGCAGTGCTGCGATGCTCCGGCAAGGGATATGCCGAGACCTGCAAGACAGACACGGCCACAGAGAGGGAGCTGTAGGTAACATGGCACGAATACACACGATCAAATTCAACTGCTGAATTCTCGGACGCAGAGATTCTCCAAGGCCAACATCTGTCAGATACTGCACACTGGAAGCAATTCTTAGGTCACGGCACTGGTAACCAGCATCTTCCTCCTCATTACCTAACTCTACAATGTTCTCTTCCTTGCAGCTTTCAACTCTGCTGCAATTCTAAATCACCTCCTTTAAGCAAACCAAGCCAGTCCTAATCTTGCATCTCCTATTGATTGTTCGTTTCTGTATCTTTCTCATGGCAGATAATTCCTTACAATTTAGAGTCGACCCAGTGTTGCCATGTCCTCACGTCCTCTCTGTTCTGAACACCCTGATATGTGACCGCCACCAGCATCCCAAGGGACTTTCCTACAGGATTCAATGGTTTCTTTTATTACTCCCATTTAATAATTCTTTTAGGAAATAAAATGTTCTCCTTCTTTAACTTTCCAGATACCACTTTATTTTTCAGTTTGCTCTAGAGCTTGATTCTTCAGTCATTTAAACATTGCCATTCCCCAGGTCCTCTTGTGAATTAAGAACCTTTGGCTGCACGGAGCAGATACCATCTTAATCTATGGCAAGCAGAAAGAGGAGAAACTATTCTCAGCACAGACACAACAAAGTTTCCCAAAACCTGTGGGCAGGAAAGTAACCAGACCACGGGAAGTACCTAGGGCTATGAACCAGAATGCCTCCACTAATCCCGTGCGTGGCTGCCAACATCTCTCTTCCTTCAGACTGCTTTTTCTTCATGGCACATGGCTGAATAAGGCTATCCCAGAAAAATCTAAAGTTCGCACAGTGTGGGAAACTCACATGTGGAACCTATTTGTTGGGTCCAATTCCAGGTAACCTGGAGACTGGGACTCTAACCCATCAGCCAGGGCCACGGGTGGGGGAGGCAGAGGACAGAGAACGGGGTGGACACTGCACCGCCACAGCTGAATCTCTTTAATAAAGGGCAAGGACAAACGAAGCCCATTGCCTTAAGATTCAGACAAACAGACCAAGAGGCAGATGGTTTAGTGAGACAGTGACACAAACAAGCCTTGAGCAAAGAGCATGGAACTCTGAATTCATACAGATCTGAATTCAAATGAGTGATGTGACTGAAGCTCTCTAAGTCTTATTTTCTGAACAGCAACATGGGGATAACGCCATCTACTTTACAGGACTGCTGTGGAGAACACAGGAAACGGTATCCTTTTTTTGTTTGGTTTTAGAATTTTTTTCCTTTTATTAATCTGTATATTACTGTGCTATATAATTGCCCAATATTTTAATTGTTTTATTTGTAAAGTTATAAGGCTTTATTTTTTTATTTACATAAAGTGAAGAAATTTTCCAACACAGATTTAGGAACATAGTGATACTTCCCACCCTCCCTTCCCTCCTGCATTCCCCGTCTATATTCCTTTATTGATTTTCCCCCCTTAACTTATACAATGGGATATTTTTACTTTACTTCACAATCACAGGCTTAGAGGTATCAACTCCTAGCAAGTGGAGACGGTACCCTATAAGGCTGCTTTAGACTGAGTCCTCACTGAGCAACAGCAAATGCCATCGTGAGACCTGGTATCCACGGGGCACAGCAGATTGTGACTATTTTTAAAAACTCAGAACAACAAACTAAAATAAACCATACTTACCATACACAAAATACAACAGGCTACCTAAAGAACTGAACACAGTAAGTTTGTTCTGTGATAAATGATATTCCAGTCATCATAGGTTCAGCTCTCCACTCTTTATATACATATTGTGTGTATATATATATATATATACACACACACAATATGTAAAATGATAACTTTCTTCAAAATAAAGCAGCCAAAAGGCAAATTCCTCTGGCGTTCATTTATGTATGTGAATGATACAAATCTTAGTGACGAAAGTGAGAAATCGTTGGAATGCTGTGAGATCCTCCGGCCCAGCTCCGGCTGTGCCTTTGCTCGTGCTGCCTTCATTCTCCTTTGTCACTTGCTACAGCCGTCAGGGGAGCACCCTGTGCTTCCTTGAAGCCCACGCCCACCCCGCTTTGCTCTGTTTCTTTTCACCTAAGCTTCAAGCTCATAGCCAGTGGATCACAGTCTGCCTCTTCAGTGACAGAGCTCCAACTCCTCACACCCACAGTTAGTGGATGTCTAAAGAACACATCCTTCCCAGAGCTCAAACCCCATCTTCTCCCCTGACTCTGCCAACATTAATATTCTTTCTAACATTCTAACATTCAAAGATTAAAAAAGATAGTTTCTGGCTACTTTTTGTCTTTGGGAAGGAGGGAAGGAAAGGAGTAATTGTGGAAAGAAGGGAAATAAATCTTTTAAACTGTTAAGCTGTTAGACTTAACTCCTACCTGGTTATAGATATCATCAGATCTCAGTCGGCCAATGACCATACTGATGAAAGTTTCACTGATAGGCACTCTCTGGAAATAGCTCTCAGGGTAGCTGGGTGGCCTTTTGGCTCCTGGTTGGCTGGAATAACCCGTACTTCGAAGGAGCTTACAAATATCATCCATGTTGGAGTCAGCAGAAGATCGAGCCGCGCTGAATCATGTTCGGGAGGGAACGCGGGGCCAAAAGAATTGCACATATTAACAACTCAAAACCCTTGAAACCAGAATTTCATCACTATTTGACTTCGTATCGTTTAACTTACAACCATCAGTCCATTCATATCCTGAAGATTCAAATACATTTTCAGAAGCAGGCTTAGAAGGTGGACATTATTTTTATGTAATGGTCTACAAGCCTTTTCCTAAAATCCTTGGAACTGGATTTGTTTCAAAGCAGAGCATTTTTCAAATATAAGAAAATAACACGGTATGTGGATGTCGTATAATATTCCGGCACAGGTTGATCTGGCATCCCACGATAAACACATTAGCAGTTATTGAATGCCTGAGCATTCAGAAAAGTGATATGGTAAAGACTACATGCAGCATCACGTGTATCCCAGGCAGGTTTTGACTCCTAACGACGTCAGGTGAGATCAACTTTTGTTCTGAAACGAGCCAGGCTGTGTGCTATGTAGCTGTGGCTATGCAGGTATCTGTAAACGCATCCTTTTGCAGTGTTCTTTGTGCTTCAGAATTGTGGATTATAACAAGGTGAACCTTAACTAACATTTCACAGATTTTCTTTTGAAGGGGTAAAGATTTATTTATTTATATGTTTATTTTTACAGATTTCTTTATTTTTATTGGAAAGTCAGATATGCAGAGAGGAGGAGAGATGGAAATGTAGATCTTCCATCTGCTGATTCACTCCCCAAGTGGCTGCAATGGCTGGGGCTGAGCTGATCTGAAGGCAGGAGTCAGGAGCCTCTTCCGAGACTCCCGCACAGGTGCAGGGTTCCGAAGCTTTGGGCTGTCCTTGACCGCCTTCCCACGCCACAAGCATGGAGCTGGGTGGGAAGCGGGGCCGCCAGTGTTAGAACCAACAACCGTATGGGATCCCGGCATGTGCAAGGTGAGGGTTTTAGCCACTAGGTTACTGCTCTGGGCCTGACCATTATTTTTAAAATATTTTATTTATTTTTATTGGAAAGGCAGATTTACAGAGAGGAGAGACAAAGAGGAAGATTTTCTGTCTGTTGGTTCTCTCCCCAAGTGGCCACAGTGGCCAGAGCTGAACTGATCTGAAGCCAGGAGCCAGGAGATTCAAACAGGTCTCCCATGCGAGTACAGGATCCCAAGGCTTTGGGCCATCCTCCACTGCTTTCCCAGGCAACAATCTGGGAGCAGGATGGGAAGTACAGCAGCTGGAACATGAACCGGCGCCCATATGGGATCCCCGCAGACATAAAATGAGGATTTAACCACTAGGCCATTACATTGCACTGTATTTCATAGATTTTTTTAAAAATTGTTTTTAAATATTAAAGTGGTATCTATATTGATTGTTTTCTCCCCTAGTAAGTTGCTTTTTCTATGTAGAGTTGATACAAACAGGCACGATATCCAGGATGGAACAGAAAGCTCCAAAAGCACTGAGCTAAACTCAAAGACCCTTAGACTTGAAGAGGATCTTCTTTCTTTCACAGTCTGACTTGCAGTTTCTCAAGCTAGTTGTCTTCACAGGGACAAAGCCAGGCTTTCACAGCTGGGCCTGCCAAGAAATGTATTTGTCTTTTTTATTGCTTTTACTCCTCCAGATATTTTCAGAAATAGAGTCATGGCCACTTCAATTTCATTTTTAAAAACATGAGCATTAAGAAAATTTATGGTCAAGTTGACAGGAATGAGTGCTGTATTCTGGTGGATGCTCGCTTCACACACTGATAGGGCTGAAAGAAAACAGGCTAGTTTGGGGTTGAGATTAATAAACTGTGGCGGACACAGCAGTACTCAGAACTGCTAAAAGCATGACGTCCAAAATTTCCTCTTCATTGAGGAGCTATATCTGTTGCCCTATTTGTTTTTTGCTAATTTATAAGCTTCAAATTCTACTCATCACATTTTTAGCTCCCATTTCTCAACGGCTCGCTTTTATCGACTATTTCTTCTGTGCATACTGATTATTTTCAGCTCTGACTTTGCACCTAGTTTTTGACTCATTCATTCACCAAATTAAAACCTCTATATTAGGCACTAGAATTAAAAGCTGGTTAGCGTAGTTCCTTAACTCAAGACCCTGGTTCTTGAACAATCATAGCTCTTGCACAGACATACACAACACTTGATTGTGGTATTTGTTTTGCTTTGGTTTCTACAAATACTTGAGAATTCACTTTAAAATAAATCCTGTGTGATAATTTTTCAGTCATCAGCACTGAAATGACAAAGGCAAGCTCAACTGTTTTATTAAATCAGTCAAGGAGTACTATTTTAAGACTTTAAAAAACACACAGAAATATTCATTTGATTTCTGAAATTCACTGAAAATTTCTCCTCAAAGTAAAGAAAAATTAGAATTCATGCCCCCCTGCCTTTGTTTTCTTTAAGCTGGGTTGCCATCGCGGTTGCGATGATCCATATTCCCTATAAATCTATAATATATGGCATTATATGTATAATATATAGATGAGATGGTATAACATCTACCATTATGATATACAATATAAATAACTGTCAAAGTCCTTTAATAAGGTCAGAAGAGAGAAAAGTCTTATACTTTCCCATCCTGTGTCACTTTGCTGTTGTTCCCAGGAGTAGTATGGGAATACAGCCTGAGTGCAGTGACAGCTGTGCCGTCCTAGCGCGAGGATACCTGTATCGATAGTAGGAGACCAGCATCCTCTCTCTGACTTCGCCTTCAATCTTCTGATCGATGACCAGCAGCATGACTCCATACAAGTAGAGCGCCTCACACTATGGAGAGAAGATAATGGCCACACTCACCAGGGTACACATTCTTATGGAGTGAAGTTGATGATTTAAAAGATCATTTTGTAAGCAGTCCTCCTATAAGCTTTACAAATTTCCAAAGAAAAAAAGTAGGTTTTCTCCAAAGGACTCTTTTGAAAAGTCCACATAAAATAAACTTTAATCACAATTCTCCTCTTTCAGTTGGCTAAATTTTGGTATTTTGCTTAATATCTCCATTATAAAGTCATTCTGTTGAAAACTAATAAATATTTCTTAAACGATTACTATGTGCGGGCTGTCAAGTTCGATGATAAGAATGCAAAAAGATACAATTCCTACACTGAGGAAGCTCACAGCTTCATATATCTTTTATTAGCTGGTAATTTTCTTTACATTTGGATCTATTGGTTAGAAGATAATTACCAGCTGGCTTTCCTTCTCTTTAAAGAATGTCATTCTGAACATATTTGTGTCTTAACAGAAAAAAAGGGATGCTAAATTTGATGTTTTTCAATTTTTGTTTTAAATGATCACTATCACTTACTAGAAGCTGTTTTCCATCTTCATTGAGAAGCACAGTTTCCAAAGTTTGCTGAATATAAACCCCTTCATTGAGATCATCCAGATATCTGGAAATGAAACACCAGAGTAAGTATTCATTTGTAATGGAAACCATTATCTTGAAGAAGAAAGATTTTTTTTTTTAAAGTTAAAACAGGATACTAGATATTCATGCCTTCAATAAGCTTGTGGTGCTTCATGCTCTTAAAAACAGCATTATGAGCTGTAACTCATAGTGATTTAGGGACACAGGTTGATGTTTAAGGATGCTCAAAGTATAAGTTCCTGATTCACAAATTAAAAATATCTCAGGAGCAACAATATAAGAATATGAAACAGCTACTTAAAAGTGAATGAGTAGTTAATTCAAGAACTATAGAAGGCAGAAAATTAACTACAATATTAAGTTCCTTTCCCTCCCCCCAACTTCTCATCTATACATACTATACTTGAATATAATACTAAACCATAGGATCATAAATTATGAACTAAGTTTATTGTGATACTTAAAAAGAACAAGACATTATAAGATTTGAAAATACTTAAGATGACTATTGCTACAGGAAAGAAAAGGCAATTGATGGTATAAATGAGCAGATCTGATGGTAAGTCAGAAAGATGAGTGCTTTCTGCTGTTCCCTTCTCTCTCCTCACTATTTTACTACCAGAAAAGGCTGTTACTGAGTTGATCAATACCTGTTTAAGTCTACAATATATTTATGCACACTTTGAAATGCTAAATAAAATCTGGTCAAAATCTCTATGTTGTTTTCGCGAAATTCTTCGTCTAAGTCCTGCAGCTCAGGTTTAGCCTCCAGTTTGCTTTCCCATAACTCCGGACCCTACAGAGAAAAACATATTAACATAAACATCAATGAAAGCATATGTGCTGGTAACAATCTAGGCAGTTCTTTGAAAAACTTATTCTTGAGGAAAGCTTTCTCTGGACCGAGCCTGGTTCCACCTCTGGACCCCCACCCTCCCTTGCAATGACCATCAGGATTGCTCCGAAAACCCCTCAAAGCAAACAAACAATCATACAAACTAAAAAAACCTAAAATAAATAGACAAACAACAAAAAGTAGAGCTTGGAATCTGACAGGAAAGAGCTGGCATGGATTGGCTAATGCCTCGCTGGGTAGGACACGAAGATTAGTCACTCCTCACCATGGTGTTGGGGACTTTCCTGCACACCCCCCCCCCCAAAAAAAAATGTTCTGCACCTTAACTGTTGACAAATGTCTTGTTAGAGTTACAAGCCAGTCTAGATTATCCTAAAATCTGCCAAGATCAGCAAAATTATACTTCAACACAACAAATGGCTAAATACTAAAATGAAATAGACATGAGACAGCTGAATGGTACCTTACAGCCATTTTAAGGTATATAGCAGCTGGTCCTGTGTACAAACTAAAATTGAAATGTCAATGAACTAATCACAGGTTGTGGTTAAGAACATGCTTCTTTTTTTTTTTTTTTTTAACATACTGGTTACTCAAAACCATGTCAATTCCATAATGTTACAAATTGCTGTTGATGTTATATTGGGACTCTTAATTGACTGGGACGATATTCTACCAGCTCTAACTTCGGACCAGAAATGGTCTCCCCAAGAAACTGTTCAACCCATCTGGACAATAAGTAGCTGGACTCTATGCTTGGTATATGTTTGCAAGGAAAGAATCTTGATTGAATTTGAACTGTAATACTGCATCAAGGTGGAGGAATCCACCAGGGGGGAGGGGCGTGGGGAGGGGTGGGGGGATTCCCAGAGCCTATGAAACTGTCACATAATGCATAATAATTAATAATAAAAAAAAAAAAGTACAGCAGGGGTAACTGGAGGGGAGAATTAAAAAAAAAAAAAAAGACACATCTTAAAATACTCCAGTGACAAAAGACTTGGTCTACTAAGGAATTCAGCTTGATAGCTGAACTCATCAGTCCACAGAGTAAACAATGGGATACAGCTCTCTTCAACAAAAGTTACCCTGATTTGTTAAAACAGCAGTGCACCATAAATCTCACCTGTTTAAAATATGCAATCCATTTACTGTGTATTTAGAAAGATTATATGTAGCCTTTACAAAGCCCCACAGCTGCCAAAGCCATCCAATTTTAAATCTCTCTGCTGTTGTACTAGATATGAAGCCTCCAGAAAAAGCATTATTCTGTTTTCTGTTTCGGCAAACTTGACTTTTGGGGAAACCTATCTTAAGTGGAATTATAAAGTATTTGTTCCTTTAAAAAAAAAAAAAAAGAAAAACTTGTTCTTACGTTCTCAAATACGAAAAATGTAAAACGGAGCAACAGAAGGTAATGAAGAGCACAGAAGCTTAGAGGTAAAAATGCCTTTGAAGAAAACGAAGTTGAACTCCTACAACCAAAATGACAATTTTTGAAATGTATAAGATTCAATGTGAAATTCAGCATGCCAAAATTTCCTTTTAAAAAATCTGATTACATTCTGTTAGGCCATCCATGTAGTACTGTCATCTTATTTTCAAGTTGGTAGCTGATACAAAATTTGGTTCAAAAGGTTTGCTCTTTAAATCTTTATAATTATCTAACCTCTGAAGAGTCCCACGGTTCCCAATGAAAACATACTTCTTAGAGAAGACAGCAGCAAGAATGTGACAGCAAGAAATTACCTTAAAGTAGCTGAAATCAAATATGATGTCTCCATATTTCTGTTGATCAACTCGGTCTTTTAACCTGAACACAGTGGGAATAAACTCAGAGAGCCTCAGGAGTTCAGCGATGATGGCATTGCCACAGGAAACAATCCTTAGGATCGCCTGGCCACACAGGTTGTTCTCGGCTAGAAAGTCCAACATCATTGACAGCAATCAACAACTTTGGGCGGACAGGAACGATTCACTGGCCTCAGAGGTGGGGTCTGCTGGTCTTCAGACGAAACCAGGTCTGCGGATCAACTGGCTGCTCCATTAAACAACCTGCATCCAAGACATTTGAAAAAGCATAAAAGTCTCCATTTCCAAAGGAAGTCCATGCTTAAAAACATGCCAGTGGTTTCCCCTCAATATCTCTTGAAAATTCAATTCCGCTAAAAAATTGTGAATTCTGATATGGGGAGAAGGCCAATGTACTGACGGTTCCTGTTTTTGCCCACCCCCCCTCGCGTGGAGGGTCTCGGCTAGATGAATGTGTTCGGTCTCTTTTTTTCAATCTGGTACTCACTTCTCAAGAGGAAAGACTTCTCATGATCTAGTTCCTTCCTGAGCCCAGGAGAAGGAATCATTACACATGCACGGTTCCAGTATCTTCTAATTGCAGAAGCTACCCTCACTATTTACTATATTAACAAATACAGTAAAACAGAGCTCAGATTCACTGCTATACTGCTTTTAAATTATGGATGCCAGAGCCTGGCACCATGGCATAGTGGGTTACATCACTCTTGGAATGCCTGCATCCCCTATCAAAATACTAGTTCAGGCTGGTTTCCCTGCCTCAGGCTCAGCTTCCTGCTAATGCAATGGGGAGGCAGCAGGTGAATGCCCAAGTACTTGAGTCCCTGCCACCACATGGCAGAACCAGATGGAGTTCCTGGCTTCTGGCTTCAGCCTGGCTCAGCCCAGGCTGTTGAGGGTATCTGGGGCTGTGAGTCAGTGGTAGATCTCTCTCTCCCTGCTTTTCTCTGTCATTTTACCTTTCAAATAACCCAATCTCTTTTTTTTTGAGTTATTTATTTATTTAAAAAAGTTACACAGGAGGAAAAGCGATTGGTGGGGGTGGTGATGGTGTGTGGTTTCCATGGCCACAGCTGGACCTGGTTGAAGCTGGGAGCCAGGGGCTTCACCCAGATTGCCCACACGGATGCAGAGGCACAAATACTTGGGCCATCTTCTGCTTTGCCAGACAAATTAGCACAGAGTTAGATTGGAAGTGGAGCACCTTGGACTTGAACAGGTGCTCCGCTAAGGATGTTGGGATGCTGGCACTGCAGGGAGTGGCTTCACCTGCTCCGCTACAATGCCAGCTCCACAAATAAACAAATCTTAAACAAATTAGCCAAGTTCTACAAAATGCTGTAAAGGTGATTTATAAAAAGCAAATCAAAAAGGTCCAAAAGTCTCACATAATTTAGCATAGAGGAGTGTAGTCCTATTAGCATTAGTTATTACTTATTTCTCTTGTATTCCAATCCACTGAGGACAGTTGATTTCTTAGCAGACTAAATATTGTAATTATTGCTAACAGGTCCTGAAAGCTTCTGAAGGAGAGGACTGCTACTCTATATCCAGCCGCTCTGGCTCTCAAGCCAGGCTGCATAGCAGAATCATCTAGGATATCAGCTTCTGGTAAGGTTAGAAACAGCACAAAGCACCACTTCTTCTCACCTAGAATATTTGAGTTTCTTCCTTCCTTTTCTTTTCCTTCCTTCTTTCTTTGTCTCTCTTGCTCTCTCTCCTTCCTTTTTTTTTTTTTTTTTTTTAAGATTTCTTAATTGTTATTACAAAGTCAGATATACAGAGAGGAGGAGAGACAGAGAGGAAGATCTTCTGTCTGATGATTCACTCCCCAAGTGAGTGCAATGGCTGGAGCTGCGCTGATCTGAAGCTGGGAACCTGGAACCTCTTCTGGGTCTCCCATGTGGGTGCAGGGTCCCAAAGCATTGGGCCGTCCTCGACTGCTTCCCCAGGCCACAAACAGGGAGCTGGATGGAAAGTGGAGCTGCTAGGATCAGAACCGGCGCCCATATGGGATCCCGGGGCGTTCAAGGCGAGGACTTTAGCTGCTAGGCCACACCGCCGGGCCCCTCTCCCTCCTTTTGTCCTTCTTTCTTTCTTTTTCTTCTCTCTCTCTTCATGCAGGGCCCTAGAGTTTCTTATTAGGAGATGGGAGGAAGTTACACCCACTTTTTTTAAGACTTATTTTATTTATTTTTATTGCAAAGGCACATATACAGAGAAGGAGACAGACTGAAAGATCTTTCATCTGCTTAATCACTCTCCAGGTGGCCACAATGGTCAGAGCGGAGCCAATCTGAAGCCTGTAGCCAGGAGATTCTTTCAAGTCTTCAAAGTGAGTTCAGGGTCCCAAGACCTTGGGCCATCCTCTACTGTCTTCCCAGGCCACAAGCAGGGAGGTGAATGGGAAGTGCAGCAGCTGGGACACGAATTGGTGCCCAAATGGGATCCTAGCAGATGCATGGCGAGGATTTAGCCATCAGGCTATTGCGCTGGGCCCAAGCACTTGTAGTTTTAACTTCTTCAGATGATTAGAGATGTGAAACCATGATTATTACAAAGGTGGGGTACGGCTGATCAAAAAGAACAAAAACAGAGAGAGAAATGAAATGCTCCAGTGCGCTCAAGATAAAGAAACAGGAAGTGCAACACACATTCACATGTCAGCCTGGCATCTTGAGTAGCTCTTCTGTAGGGAAAGGCAGTTGATTCACACTGGGAGAGCTTAGTAAAGCGGCATCTCACAGAAATTCAGAACTAGAGAAGGAAACCCAGGTGTGATCATAAACATATATTTTAATACATAACATTAAAAAAACCCACTTTTATATGTTCAATGATCTGGAAAATGGATTTGAAATGTAGAGAGAAGATAGAGGGATGGCTTTTGCAACATTTAAAGGGATTTCACAAGCTGACAATGATAAAGCTGATGGGTGAAGAATACAAAGAGGTAATTCATAAAGAATAATCCAGATAACAATGAATGGAAGAGTTTCTGCCTAACCAACAGTGAAGGAGCTGTGAATTACAGCAAGCATCCAGTTTCAAAAAAGTTTTATTAATTTTATTTATTTGAAAGGCAGAGTTAAAGAGAGACAGAGAGAAAAAGTGAGATTTTCCACCTGCTGGTTCACTCTCCAAATGGATGCAACAACAGGAACTACATCAGGCTGATGGAAGGAGCCCCGAGTTTTTTCTAGGTCTCCCACATGGATTCAGGGGTCTGAGTAAAATGTATGAAAGTGAATTTTTATGATTAAAATAGGATTCACCAAAACATGGTCTTGATAACAAAAATGTTGTACTCAGTATTGGACTTCATGATGTCTTTTTAAAAAAACATATTGTATTTAATTTATCTGACAGCAAGAAAATTACAGAAGGGTAGGAAGAGAGAGAAAGATGGAGAGAAAGAGATAGTTTCCATGTTGTTTGCTCACTGCTCAAAGAGCCACAGCAGTCAGCGCTAGGACAATCCAAAGCCAGGAGCCCAGAATTCCATCTGGGTCTTTCACAGGGGTGCAGGGTCACCATATGCTACTTTTCTAAGTTCAATGGCAGGGAGCTGGATCAGAAACAGAGCAGCCAGGATGTCAACCGGTGCCCATTTGGGATGTCAGCATCACAAGTGGCAACTTACCTCACTGTGCCACATCACTGGTCCCCATAGTGTGATTTTAAAAGTAGCGATTTTTACAGAGAATTTTTAAAGGTGCAATTCATTTTCCATGTGTCCTCTGCTACACTTTGAATGTGTTCCTCCGTCATGTGTTGCAACCTTAATCCCCGATGCAAGAGTTTTGAGAGGTAGGACCTTTCACAGGGATCACATCATGAGGACTCTGCCCTAGGAGTGGGTTAATGTCAGGGTTTGTTGTTGAGTGACTGAGTGTGCCACAAAACCGAGTTCAGACCCCCTAGTCCTTCCACCTTACACCACAGGATGGCACACTATGAAGATATTTGCCAGAATTCTCAGATTGGATCTTGGACCTCCCAGCCAATGTAAGAAATATGAGTGTGTTTTTTATCAACTACCCAGTCTCAGCTACCTTGCTGGAACAGCATCAAAGAGGCCCTAGAGACGCTGTTTCAATTTCCTTTAAAAATCACTACTTTTGGAAGTGATAATGATGCCATCTTTATCTTTGCTTCTCTAATTGTTAGTTTAGCTAGGTCACCAGTAGTTAATTTCATGGAAGTCTTGAGTCATCTTCCAATACAGACAGATTTGCGAAAGACTTCTTGCAGGAGAGCTTCCCTGCAGCTTTAGCAAAAATGCTCAATGCTTGCCTTGCCTCCAATTGCTTGCTTGCATTCTCTCTCTCTCTCTTAAGATGTATGTAGTTTTATTTGAGAGGCAGAGTTAGAGAGATAAATCTTCCCTCTGTTGATTCACTCCACAAAAGCCCACAATGACCAGAGCTGGGCTGGTCTGAAGCCAGAAGCCTGGAGCTTCCTCTTGGTCTGCCATGTGGGTACAGAGGCCCAAAGACTCAGACCATCTTCCTCTGCTTTCTTGGGTCATTAGCAGTGAGCTGGATCAGAAGTGGAGCCACTAGTATCCATATCGGATGCTGGCACTACAGCCTGAGGCTTGGTGTGCTATGCCATGGCACTGGCCCCATGCCTCTGAGAGTTATCTACTACTGGCAAAGTCTGCATAACCCGAAGGAGTTTCTTTTTCCCTTTTGGAAGTCTGTCACTAAGTCAATATCTGCGAACATCCTAATTTATTAGGAAATTGTGGCCCTTCAATAATATTCCCCACTCCTTCCTTTCTTGTCTCTTTTTTTTCCCCATGGACGATGCCATGGTCAGATTCTTATTTTACTGCCTTCCAGGAAGCAAACAGACTTGAAAGCTTTAATCTAGGAGTTTTAAGAATAAGTCTAAAGCAGGACTTCTAGAAAATGTGTTTTCCATCTTGCTAAAAGAAGAGAAGTATGTGAAGAGCATGCTCTTTCTCTCTATCTGGCTATTCCTCTGCTTCTTGTCTTCAAAGGAATGTGGTCTAATGAACATGCAATGCCTGGAGCTGCAGCAGCTATTTGGTGACCATGAGGTGGCACAATTGGTAGGTGGGGGGAATCAAGAAGATGTAGATTTTAGAGCAGGACAAAAAAAAAAAAGAATCTAAATTCTTGCTGGTATTACTGATTTGCTTCAACTATTTCTACAACACCTGTTAAATGCTTTTGTGCCTTATACACTATAATTGGGTTTTAGGTTATTTGGGAAGGCATGCATAATTATACCAATGCTTAATTCAACAAATGTTCACCCAGTGACTATTAGGGGTCAAGCAATGTTTCAGGATCTGGCATAAGAAGGTAAAAAACAGCGAGTTCCTCCTATTATGGAGCCTAACTACTTGGGAAGAGGAAAAAGGTAGCGAACAGCAGGCTGTGATAACTGCTGTAAAAAAAAAAAAAGCACACCTCAGGGATGGAACACGTGCCAGTTCACATGAAGTGGCTTGGAAAACTCTGTGATAATATTTCAGCAGAAATCAGAAGGAAGCAAGGGAGTGAACATTAAAGGTAACTGGATGTAGCAGACAGCTTCCAAGAGAATCTCCCTCCCTACAACGACCTCTGCCTCCTGATATTCCTGCCTTAGGTAGACTCCATCCCTTGAGTGTGAGCTGGCTCACTGCCTCCTACTACAGGGAAGAATGTGGCAGAAGTGGGAGATAGCAGCTAGGAACTCAGAGAACAAAAAACACCATGACTAGTAGCACCTTCTCTGGCTTGCAAGTCTTTGTGGAGAAAATTGTCACATTATGACAGCTCAGTGGAGGAGTCCTTGCCATAGGGGATGGAAATTTACCCAAGACCCTGTGAGTCTGGAAGTGAATCCCTGGGTCCCTGGTTAGACTTCAGGCAACACAAGAGGCCCTGAGCCAAGAGCAGGTAGCTAAGCCATCCCCCTGAGTCCAGAGCCTAGAAACAGTGAGACTTCATTATCTTAAGCCACTGGGTTTTGGAGTAATCTATTTTGCAGCAGGATCATGATCAGAAGAAAGATATTCTTGGCAGAGGTTACAAGTGGGGCCCCAGGGCAGGAAGGTGCTATGCTTGAGGAATAGCTAGGAGGCCACTATGGCTGCAGCAGGGTGAGGAAGATGCAGAACAGAGCTGGGGGAGGGTCTGCATAGGGCCTGAAAGCAAGGCGCTGTGACAGGAGTCGCTGCAGCTGCCTGACACTCTCTCATGGAGGCATCCAATAGTGCACATTAACACATAAATTATTCACAAATCCTTTTAGTGCTCTTCATAATGCTTGATTGTTAAACCCCAGTGATCTCTCACAGGCTGAATTTCAAATAATTTCACTTCATTTTCCTCACTGACACGGTCTAGCTTGGGAGTTAAAAGAGAAAGGGGGGAAAAATGGACAGTGGTTACTGGTACTGAGCTCCTTTGAAGACCCCTCAAACTAACCTGGGTGGTCTCAATAGGATGAGCCTCAGATTCATTGGGAGGGGACAAGCCAGATTTGGGTTCCAAGATACAGAAGACATTGGGGTCCTGGAGAAAACAGCTTAAAGCAAAGCCACATTACCTACCCTCTTCCCCATTCTGTACTGAAAGGTTGAGTCTGCACGTGTACTGTCGGGACACTTGGACTGCAGATAATGACATAAATCAAGACTTCAGAGTGTCACTCTCTTATTTTAATCTTTAAGTCATTACTCAAGAATTGTACCATACACAGCTTTGAGACAGTATTAGAAAAGATATGATAGATGTTTAGCAAAGCAAAACAAAAGTTGTGGGCATCTATTATTTAGATCAATGGCCTCGTCTAAAATTCTATAAAAACAAATGTTTGTGTTGTATCTTTTCAGTGTAAGACGAAATATGGGTTATAGTTAACTAACTCTTGGTGATATAAACTTGCTGCCTGTAATTCCATCTTATATGAGAGTACTTGACTTTCCTTTACATTTTTAATCATTTTTAACAGTGCAAGCATCTCCTGGTAAACTTCTAAGGATCCAGGAAGTTCAAACAAGATTTAAAGAAAGAAGGAAATCACTTGGTTACATCATCACATTTAGCGACGCTGTTATACACCAGAGCTCCTAACCTGGTCTACATTTTTCATGTGACAGACGGGATCTGCACAAGTGACCCAATCCAATGCAGCTAGAGCATTTGGAAACTGGCCCTGCTGGATGGGAAAGAGCCCACTTGCAGCGTGCTTCAGTTCCTGCAGAACTGAACCGCAGAATCATCATGCAAGGGTCTAACCATGTTGCCGTGATCTCACAGGCAGGTGGGTGGTGGCTTTACAAGGTGTCAAGGTGTAGATGAGTCTTTCATAATTACTCCAGAGTGAGGTCCAAATAAATGGTGCCGAGGAAACTATATAAAGCATCCTTCCAGGGGGTGCTCTGGGTGTTAACACTGAGGAAAAGTCCTAAAGACCAGTCAAGTCAACGCGGGCTCCGTGACTTGTGGGCATGAAACAGAGATTCCCCTCAATTCCCTATGTTCCTTTATAAGTTACAAAGTGGCGAAGATTTTAGGAACTTGGCATGCAACAAGAATTTTCAGAATGGAAAGGAATCGTACACAACGTGCTTCCAAGAACAAAGCATGGCACTGTCGTGCCCATGATGTGGCGGGTACAGCACCATACTTCTTAAGGAAATGTCACCGTGGTGGAGAGACTTCTAGTGGACTAAATTAGAGTGCTACCTATCCTTTCACACAACCTTGCATGCATAATGACAGAAACGTTGGTCTTCCCAAATCTCTCACCCTGAACAAACCACAATTGTCGTCAATTTAAATGTGAGTGACATATTCTTCCAGAAAAGGTTCTGAAACGAGCTGGCTGTTCTAGTCTGATTTATGAATCCTGGAGAAGACAGGTTCAGGGCCACTGGGGAGGGTGTCCCTGACTGTGGGCAGGGCACTGAAATTTCTCCCTCACCACTCTCCTACACTGGAGGAGGCTCCAGGCAGTTGGGATCTGGAAAGCTCATTACCGGTCCTAGGACTTCCTGTGATCTAGGGCCATTCCCTCCATTCTCAAATGTAAAGGACATCTCCATGTCACAGGTGAGGCATGGGACAGAGCAATAATTTGCTCAAACGCGCGACCCACAGCAGATGCATAATTCAAGCTCAGCTCCATTAAAGCAGCCTGTGAACCAATCAATTTCCTAGAAAGTAATTGGAGGAACAACATCCCCACAGCTGTTACCGAAAAACTTGGGACATGGGTTTCCACGGCGCCGGTAGTGCGGAATGATTTGCACCTAAGTAGAGATTTGCATCTAAGTAGAGGGACTGCAACCCCAGCTCCAGGAGGCGTGTGAGTCTGCTCCATCCTGGGTCCCTCAAGCAGACTGCACGACACTGCAGCGGGTCCCTCGGTCAGGGCGGGGGAGGGGATCCGAGATATGAAGGGAAGGGGCGCACCCCCTCAGGACTCACCTGTCAGCCGGGCCGCGCCAGCGGCTCACCCTCAGGGTCGCCGGTCCCGCGCGGAATCCGTACCCCCGCCCCACCCGCCTCTTTCAGCTGAACCCCCAGTCTATCCGTAAACCCAGATCTACAGCCGGGCCAAAACCAGGCTTCCGCCCCTGGCTCCCCCAGGCCGTCACATGATCCAGGAGGCGGAGAGCTGGGCGGGGCGTCACGTGACCACTCGCGGCGCGGGCTGATGACGCAGGGTCCCGCGCTAGCCGTTTCAGCGACTGAGGGGAGTTGAGGAAAGGATTCGGGATCCAGGTGTGGGAAGTTCGGATCTATCAGGCGCATCTGGATTGGGCAGCAGGTAAGGCGGAAGCCGAGGAGGCGACGGGGAGGCGCTCCGCGGAGACCCAGGCTGGTAGATGATCCTGGCCTCTGTCTCTCCACGACTTTGAGTGAGGAACAGTTGACGCCCCTTTTTGAGACGCCGTCTCTCTGCTAAAGCCGTAGAGATGTGGGGCGCCACAACTTTTTGGTTCAAAAACCTGGCTTTACACGCATTCCAAAGACTGTTAACTCGTTTGTGAGCTCCTTGCGCCTCGGTGTCCTTTGGCTTCCGTAGATGGGCTGTGAGGATGAACGGTCTTGAGGCTCGTGCGCTGTGGCGCCAGTTTAAGATAGCAGGTGGCCAGGAACGGTGATACCTGAGATGGTTATTTGTAATTCTCATCAAATCTTTATCGATGGCCTGCCTGGTTCTTGTGAAGAGCCCTTTTAGATGCTATATAATCTCAGGAATCTCGTTTAACACTTTCCCAGGGGTAAAAAGCAAATCTTCATGAGTTTTATCATAGGGAGTGTGTGTGTGAGAGAGAGAAAGGATAGTGGTGTTTTGAGGGAGGCAACAGTCCGTTCCAGGCATAAGAGAATGCCTCAAAGGAAAAGATACATTCTGTCTAGCCTGTTGAAAACCTGAACAAGGTCGCCACGGATTTTAAGAAGGTCGTATGGTGTATAAAGTTTTGGCATTGCACCTACCTCAGTACTATACAGAAAGGCTGTAGAGAAATGCTTTAATTTTTTAATTTCTTCTTTTTTATTTTAGAATTTGTTTTGTTTATTTAAGACAGAGAAAGAGCTTCCATTTGTTGGTTCACTCACCAAATGGCTGCCGTGGCCAGAGCTGGGAGGCCAGCAGCCAGGAGCTTCTGCGTGTCTCATGCAGGTGGCAGGGGCTGCAGGACTTAGTCTGATCTGTCTGCTCTAACACATGCTATAACTTGGGCACTTTATTTATATTTTAAAAGATTTTTTTGACAGGCAAGAAGGAGAGAAAGAAAGAGAGAGAGAGAGCTAACTTCTGTTGGTTTACTCCATACGTGGTCACATAGATTGGGACAGTTCCAAGCTGAAGCCAGGAAACTGAAGTTCCATCCCAGTCCTGGCTGTGGCGGGCAGGAGCTCAGGCACCTGTGCCATCTTCTGCTGCTTTCCAAGGCCCAACATCAGGAAGCTGGGTTGGAAGTGGAGTACTTGGGACTCGAATCAGCATTCATCTGGGATGCCAGTGTTGCAGGTGGTGGCTTAACGCACTGTGCCACAGTGTCAATGCTTAAATTTGGAGATACATGTACAGAAATCCATTTTTTTTTTTTTTTCACAATTCTGGGGGCTGAGAAGTCCATGGTCAAGGCAGCAGCAGATGTGGTGTTTATGAGGACCCGGTTGCTGGCATCCCCTACCTAACCCTAACGCTACCCTTAACCTCATGGAAGGGCGAGGCAGCTCCTAGAGCATGCCCCATAAGAGTGGGACTCCCATTCTTGGGGATAGATCAGATCTGATCAAAAAAGTTACTGCTTCCGAATGCCCCATCACCTCGAAGGGCAGGCTTTGAACATATGCGTCACTGAGGACATAGCATTCTGTTCTTCGCTGGTGGGTAAGATGTGGGTGGATGGAGTGAAGAGAAGAAGCTCAGGGTGGGAGCCTGGAGAAGCAGGTCTTAAACTGGACTTCCCAGAGTGTCTGAGAAGAAGAGAAAGAAGAGACACGTGTGTCGGGACTGAAGCAGCCTTGTGCTCAGGCAGGAAATATTTTGTATTTGCTCTTGGTGACGCACTGTGAGCAGTGTCCAAAAGGGAAGTGATGAAGAAAGCAGAATAACTCCCGAAGACTACAAATATGATGGTAATCAAAGAGGGTGCTGTGTTCTTATGCTGCCTTATCACAACACCTAAGGTTGGGTAAGTTAAGAAGGAGGTTTGTTTGGCATACAGTTTGGAGTTCAAGGACATGGTGCTGGCATCGGCATCTCGTGCAGGCCTTGTGGTGGATCACATGTTGGGAGAGGACACGCAGGAGCTCATTTGCCAGTGAATGACAGAGCCAATGCCCCTCCTCCCATTTTTAATATATACTTTTTTATTTGGAGAAGAGAGACAGAGAAAGATCTTCACTGAT
This sequence comes from Ochotona princeps, assembly GCF_030435755.1. Lineage (NCBI taxonomy): Eukaryota > Metazoa > Chordata > Mammalia > Lagomorpha > Ochotonidae > Ochotona > Ochotona princeps. The sequence goes on along the minus strand of NC_080840.1, from coordinate 13,194,871 downwards.
TCACTGATTCACTCCCCAAATGGTTGCAACACCTGGAGCTTAGCTGATCCGAAGCCAGGAGCCAGGAGCTCCTCCTGTGTCTCCCACGCGGGTGTAGGGTCCCAAGGCTTTAGGCTGTCCTCAATTGCTTTCCCAGGCCATGAGCAGGGAGCTGGATGGGAAGTGGAGTAGCCGGGATTAGAACCGACGTCCACATGGGATCCAGACACATGTAAGGCGAGAATTTAGCTGTTGAGCCATCGCAGGGGTTGGGGCATAGGGAGGCAGATGCCTTTTATAACAGCTCACTTGCCAGTTGCCGATAGACAGTTATGAGACCTAATCTGTTCTTGAGCTAATGAAACTAGTGTCCTGCAGAAAAACAACTGTGAGGGTCAATCCCTCCTGACTCCAAATGCCTCTTAAAGGAGCTGCCACTTCAGTAGACAGACTGGGAGCTGTGCCTCCTGAGTTTTCACCAACACAAACCTGCTTCAAACCAAAGCATGTCATTGGAGAACTCAGGGGTTGCTGTTCATTTTGTTGTTGTTGTTTTCTGCCCTCCGCCCTGGTTGCTGTTAATTTCTGTATCCAGCACTACTTACTTTCTGCTGCTCCATCTTTTCTCTTAGCTTCTCGGTCCAATTTCAGTCTTTTCCTTGGTGTGTACTAAACTATAAAAGGGTATGACCGCATTTCCCCTTAGTTCTCTGCAAGAGTGCTTTTGTTAGAATGATGGGAGTTTTGCATTCAGGCAAATTATCATAGCCACCGTGTGGTGCACACTTCGTATTTGCTCTGAATCAATCATTATGTGTATTTGTGTCTTAGTTTGACTGCTATGATAAAATACCTAGACTGGATGGCTTAAGCAACAAATTTATTTCTCAAAGTTCTGGGGACTTGAAATCCAACATCAGAGAGCCAACCTGGTTAGATTCTGCTGAGGGCTTTGTTGGCTTGCAGATGGTCACTTTTTTTGTTATTATTATTAAAGATTTATTTATTTTTCTATTAGAAAGTCAGATATACAGAGAGGAGGAGAGACAGAGAGAAGTATCTTCCATCCAAGGATTCACTTCCAAAGTGGCTGCAATGGCTGGAGATGAGCCAATCCAAAGCCAGGAGCCAGGAGCTTTTTCCTGGTCTCCCACACAGGTGCAGGGTCCCAAAGCTTTGGGTTATCTTCTGCTGCTTTCCCAGGCCACAAGCAGGGAGCTGTCGTGGCATGAAGCAGTGCCTATATGGGATCCCGGCATGTGCAAGGTGAGGACTTTAGCCACTAGGCTACCGCACCAGGCCCAGTGGTCTTCACATGTTGGAGACAAAATGAGTGCTGGTGCTTTTATGAGGGCACTGCATGGTGTCTATACGTACTGAACTCTCCATGGCCCCCATCTTCAAGCATCATTCCATTTGGTGTTAGGGAACGACTGACACTGTAATCCCCGTTTTCTCTGCAGTTATCTGATCTTAAGGATCATCTGAGATGCTTGAAGACAAAACAAATGCAACAGTTTCTGCCTGGTCTCCACCAGGCACTCTGTCAAAAGATTCTGAGCATAAATCTGTATGTTTAGTATGTCAGTTGATTCTTATGATCAGGTAAGTTGGGGAACACAGCAAAATTTAAGTGTTTAAACTTACTGCTTTTACTTATTTGAGCATATGCTCCTGTGCACACACTCATATCCACAGACAGATATAGCATCTGCTGGTTAACACCAGAAATGACCGCAGTGGCCAGGGATAGCTAGACCTAAGTCAAAAGCCGGAAACACAGTCCAGATTTGAGGGACCCAGCAACTCGAATCATCACTTCTGCCTCCCTGTCACATCAGCCAGAAACTGTAATTGGGAGGAGTAAGGACTCCAGGCCAGGCGCCCTAACATGGGATGCCAGCTTAGTCTGCACCAGGACTGCGAGGCCCAACACCCACCCTGCACACTGGTTTGATTTAGTCTTGCAGGAATTCTGTGAAATAGATAGGATTGTTCCTTTTTTACAGTAAACTGAAGATAGAGAACATAGGAGCTTCATGAAGGCCATGAAGTTTGGAGCGGCACGGACAGGATGGAATTTCCGGCAACTGTGTCCGGTGTCTGGTCTCTTGGTTTGTATTGCTCCTTGCAGTTTTATAGTGATGAAGTTGTTGGTCATTTTTCCTGCTGGAGAAGCTGGCCTTGTGACCTAAGGGATAAAGCCACTGCCTGCAATGCTGACATACTATAGGGATGCTGGCTCATGTCACAGCTGCTTCACTCCACATCCAGCTCCTTGCTAATGACCTGGGAAAAGCAGTGAAAAATGGCTCAAGTACTTGTTCCCCTGCCACCATTGTGGGAGTCCCAGAAGAGGCTCCTCGCTCTGGTTTCAGCCCCCTGTATTATGGCCATGTAAGGTGTGAATCAGCATATGGAAGGTCTCTTTCTTCCCCTCTCTCTCTCCATCTCAGTAATTCTGATTTTCAAAAATAAAGAAGATGTGTTGGGCATTAATCTAAATGTATATATTCTAAGTGCACCTGTAAATTATTCTATGTAGTAGGCTTATTAAATACTTAGAGTAACCCTTGAGATAGGCACTTGTCTTAGTCCATTTTATGTTAATACCTCTGGCTGTGTATTGAATAAAAGACATTTATTCAGCTCACAGTCATGGAGGATCAGGAGGATGGCACTGCCATCTGCTTTGTTCTTATAAGGATATCTGTGTGGATCATGTCCCAATGAAAAGCGTATGTTTCAGAGGCACCAGACTCCTTTCTATCAGTCCGTTGTCTCGGGAACTAATCTGGTCCTGCAAGAACTATGTCATTCTCTTCTGAGGGCAGTTTTTCCTTTTCCTAGGCCCCGACTCTTACAGCTGCATTCTCTCTCGCGCGCGCACACTCTCAACTTCACACCGGGATCAAGCTTCCCACACTGTCCTTGGGGGGATACACTCTGGCCACATCCAAGGCATAGCAGTCTGAATCCTTCCCGTTTTAGAGAAGGGAAAAGTAAAGCTGTGTGAGGTTGAATTGTGAGCTCAAGTCATTGGGCTACTGACTGGCAAAACCAGGTGGTCTGACTCCAAGGGCTGTGTGTTATCCCCTACTCGGAGTTGTATCCCCATTCCACTCTCTGTTTAGTTAAACATATTATCTTCAAGTGATTTCATTAATCTAGAAACATATGCTGTGTTTGTGCTATTGCTTTGCCCTGTTGTTGGCCTCCAAGTTTGTATATATACATTATTTTGATAATTGTGCTTCTAGAAATACACTCTCCAGTGCAGTAGACAACAGAGCCGTGTGGCTGTTTAAACTCATTAATGTTAAGTAAAAGTGAACACTGAATTTCAGTCACACTATCAAGACTTTAGCTACTAATCAGTAGCTGTGTGTGCCTCCTGGCTGCTGACTCTCACGCAGTCAGTGGGACCTTTGTATTCTCATGAAAGGCTCTTTGGGACAGTGCTGCTCTGGATAATTTAGACTTAGACTAAAATCAGGGTTGAGTAGGGAAATGAATATGTGAACTATATCATTTTGATTTGTAAAAAAATGATGTTTTTTGAGTAATAGTTTATAGTATAATAAGAAACTCAAAACTCTAAATGACTTGCACAATTGAGGTTTATTTCTTTGATGCAAGGAGCCAGATTGATGAGCAGTTTTCCTCCAGACACTGATGTTGGGTGCTGGGCTCCTTCTTCCTGCTAATTCTCCATCATTGGTGTATAGAATATGAGCTACTGTGCTTGCCTGCACCAGGCTCTCTAATGGGAAGGTGTATGGAGAGTGTGTGGGTTTTATGGATTGCCTGTGGAAATGGCCATTTTTGTTGTGTCAAGTGCAAGGTTACTCTTCACTGCAAGGAAAGCTGTAAAATGTGGTGCATGAGTAGCTGTGTAACTGCAGTGAAGGGCAAAGAGGTGTGGGGAGTGCCTCATGGAGATCTGTCACAAGTGTCCTGTCCTTAACTCACCTTGAGAGACAGTCGCAATAAACAGTCCTAGCAAGTTTGCTGTTGCGTTTATTATAAGGAGCTTATATTTTTTCTTCATTGTAATTCTTATATGTGCTAGTACTGGTGCCTTCATTGCCAGGGAATGCTGTGTTTTTTTGTGAGTTCTCAGTATGCTTTTCTCTTTACAGTATGTTTTTCTCTTTTCCTGTTCTGTCAGGAAGTTTGTAGCCAAATTTGTTTTATATGTGGAGTAGTGCATAACATCCTGAAATCTGCCCTCCCACTTTCTACTGTACTCTGTTTCCCTGTTAATTTCTATTTTTTTAATCTATTTTATTGTATTGTTGTTGACAATCTTTACATAGTTAATTACGGTTAAAGAACAACAACAACAAAAAAGGTTCAGGGGGTATAGGGAAGTGGGTAATGGCATTATCTCCATATTGTTTCCATCGTGTATCTGAGGTAAAGGGGAATATTGAGGGAGAAGCCCCACCCGGTTTCCCGCCCACCCCAAGTCCCGGATGTGGGGCAAGCTCTGAGATATTTGCTCAAGTGGTTTTAATAGTTCTCCAGTTATGAATCGCTGCCAGTTTCACTCGATGAAGTCGTCCACTGATTGACATGGTCCATCATAAAGTCTCCGTTTGCCCCATATTTCGCTGCCAACATATAGCTGAGATGAATGATTGACCTGTTCTGTCTTCTGTCTTTTCTTGGTTAGAGTTCTGAGTCCAGTAGTTCAATTGGGGAGATCTCCAAAGAAACTTTGAGGTATTCCCAGACTAGTTTCTTGTATGTTCTAGCAAGCACAGGGCCCGGCACAGTCCATCACCCCGATCAGCTGGTGGTTGCAATTGCTGGGTTGGTTCTGTTTTCAGTCCCGAGTTGTACTGGAACCAATGGGTGTTGCAGTCCAGTCTGGTTCTGCCCTTACATCAACCAGTGGGAGCTGCAGCCTAGTTGGGGCGACCCACAATAACCCCCACCAGGCCCGCCCCCTACCCTGGTTTGCCAGTATGTGTAGCAGAAGACCAGTCTGTCCCCCATCCCATTTGGCTCTGGTACTTGTCAATGGGTATTAAAGCTTAGTTCTATCTAACCAACTCAACCATCCAGCCCTCACAGATGTTATTGAGTGCCTCTCTATCTAGCCATCCCAGCCCCCGTCCTAGTTTTCATGCCCTCCCACGGGAATAGTGACCCAAGAAGGGGGAACCCACTTTTTCCCTCCCAGGTCTCTCTGTCCCAGTTTATGCACTCTTTAGGTGGTTCTGTGATTTGACTTGACAGAATTAGTCCCCAGTGCCAGCTTCTGCCAGCTGATGGCTGCGGCTATGCCCAAACATCCCTCACCCACTCTAATTTATGCTTGCACCCACAGGAATAATCAGCCCAGCCTGGCTTTTCCCTGATCTAGTCCACATGCAGTGCACAGGTGTTGTAGCCTTGCTTAGTCTGGTCTGTCTATCCCAGCCCACGCTCTCCAGTGGGAGTAGCCGTCCGGCGAGGGGACCAGCCCCTTAATCCCCCTGCCAGTTCTGCCCCTCCCTTCCTGGATCTCACGTGTGCTGGTTGGGTGCTACACTCATATCCAGTACAGGCAACCACGCCCTGGCATTCCATACTGTGTACTTGTTTTGTCGCGACCAAACCCGGCTCATCCCACACTCTGTTCTGGTGATCGGATTTGCCAGTGGATGATGTGAACTGATTCAGCCTGGTCTGCTCCTGACCCATGCTGAATGTGTGCCAGTGGGAAACTTTCCAAGGCCTATTCTGGGCTGTTTCCTATCATGCTTCTTGTGCTTACCTGCAGGGACTGTGTCCTGCCAGAGGAGTTGCCCAGGCTCCTCCATCAGAACCCCTCCCAGTGCCAGATTTTGCGCATGCCAGGGGGTCCTTGAGCCAACCCTACTCAGTTCACCTCCTGTCTTAGCAGGAACAGTGGCTTTTCCTGGCTGGCTTTCACCCCATTCTGGTTCTTGTTGTTGGATGTTTCAGCCCGGCCATGGCTTGTCCATACCCACATACAGCTTACACATGGCTCAGTAGGGGATTGAGACCCAGCCTAGTCAGTCCCACATCCACCCTGGTTCTCCATGACACCAGATGGTGTTGGTATCTGAACCGGCCTGGTGCATCCAATCCCAGCCCACGCTAGTGCCTTGGGTGACTACAACTGTTTCCTAGATAGAACGCAGCCCCCATTCCAACACACGCGCCCCTTGGTGGGAAACTCAACCCTGTTAGGGTGTCCAACTAGGGGGACTTGTATTTCCACAGGGTTGGGCCCACACAACCCCATAGAGTCTACCCCCAGACCAAGTTCTCTCGCATGCTGGATACAGTCTTGACCCTGCCAAATGTGACCACTCCACCACTCCACCAAACAGTTGGGTAATGGTACCCATCACTGCCAAAGAGGCCCCCATCCATAGTATTGGTGTGGGCTGGTGTGTGACGATCAGTGATGTTCTAGGCAAACAGGCCATTTCTGTATTCCGAATTGGGTTCGAGTATTTGACTAACCGTAATTGTCTCCTGAGTACTTCCCTCCAAACCACCAAGTCTCAGTCCCCATGCATGCCTAAAACTTCCATGACCCTGTCACTGGGAATCACCCAAGATTCACTACTCACCTACACTAAAATTGGGCTTAGTCATGGGTGTCCCCAGGCAGCAAACATATCTTAAAAAACCCCAGAGCAGGCCGCCGGGTGGCCAGCAGGCAAAGCCTGGCACCACAATGGTGCAATGGCCGCCCTGGGGGAGGCCAAGGACTCGTTCACTGCCTTGCGGCAGTGTCTTTGGCGTGAGCCCCCAGCATTGGGTCCGACCCGGCAGGGGCACCCCCCACAGCCACCACACTGTGAGGAGCGGCACTTGCCCCCAAACCCAAGGCCCGAACCCCTCCCAAACTCACCCAGCCACAAGATATTAGCAGCTAGGCGGAGCTAGGAATTTTAAGCCAGTTCCCAAGTTCCCTCATGGCGCACTTACCCTGAGGAAAGAGCTCTCTTGGGTCCTGGGTGAGGCCGAGGACTCGTTCACTGCCTTGCGGCAGTGTCTTTGGTGTGAGCCCCCAGCATTGGGTCCGACCCGGCAGGGGCACCCCCCACAGCTGCCACACTGTGAGGAGCGGCACTTGTCCCCAAACCCAAGGCCCAAAACCAATTTCTATTGTTTGACCCTTGATTTCTGTTTTCCAACTTAATGCTCATTTTTTATATTTATACTTTGCACAATATCTTGACTTTTGCTGTGAAAAACTGAGGTGTAAATAAGCACTCTATTTCCCCGAATTCATCTTTAAAAAGCATCATTGGTTTTTGTTTTGTTTTCATATTTTCTGTGTTTTAGTTTGAAGTTTTTAGGTCCTAGGAAATAATGTAATGAGAGCCTTTGTTTGATTTCCCCACATTTTAAAATCTGAAGCAGTTTGCCATATTTGCCTCAGGTCTTGATGTTTTAGATAGCTCTAAAAATAGCTAAAATAAGGGCCAACACAATGGCTCACTAGCTAACCCTCCGCCTTCCAGTGCCAGCACCCCTTTTGAGTGCCAGTTTGTGTCCTCCATTGTCAGTACCCATATGGGTGCCAGTTTGTGTCCTGGCTGCCCCATTTCACATACAGTTCCCTGCTGTGGCCTGGGAAAGCAGCAGAGGATGACCCAGAGTCTTGGGACACTACACCAGCAGGGGAGACCTTGTGAGAGCTCCTGGCTTTGGATTGGCTCAGCTCTGGCCATTGCGGCCATTTGGGAGTGAACCAGCAAATGGAAAATCCTTCTTCCTCTGTCTCTCCTTCTCTTTCTAAATCTGCCTTTCCAGTAAAAAGTAAAGTAAATCTTTAAAAATTAGCTAAAACTGAAAATTTCCCTTGATTACCCCATACCCAACTGAACTGATTTTTTGTCTTGTACTTGAAGACCTTCTACACTGTCTTCCCATTAAACTTCCTGAGGACAAAATCCAGCTATCTTTAAAATTTTGTATTTATTGGAAATGTAGCTTTATGGAGAGGAAATACAAAAAGATCTTCTATCCTCTAGTTTGCTCCTCACACGGCTGCAATGGCCAGAGCTGCGCCCATTCAAAGCCAGCAGGCCTGTGGGGGTTCTTGCGGGTCACTCCAACGAGGCTGCAACTCCCACTGGTTTGTGTGAGGGCCGAATGTGTGGTGGGCAGGATCAGGCTGGACTGCAACACCCATTAGTTTGCGTAGAAGATAGGACTGGAGATGGAACTGTCCCAGCAATTGTAACTCCCAGAGCGCACGTAAGTAGATTTGGGTGACGGAATGGGCCAGACCCTATATTGACATGCCCACACAAAAACCAGGTCTGAGATCACCTCAAATGAGGTGTTTGGAAATCCCCCCAACTGAACCACAGCACTCAGAACTCCAACCATGGAGAGAATTATAGGTTCTATGGTCTGACTGTGGAGCGTATGTGCCAGAGCTGGGCCTCCTCAGTAGCTTAGACGGAGTAGTGGACAGCATATCCAGATATACATGGAGGATATGGCAGTACACTGGAACCTGCAGAGGATACCTGGTGCCATAACAGAAGTCGAAGGACAGAACAAATCTATCAACAACCCCAGCAAAGAGTTGGCAGTGAATACCTGGACTAACAGAGACTCTGAGGTGAACTGTGTTAGCTAGTGGATTCTGTGAAATCTTATGTTGGTCTCCCCAGCTAAAGTGGGAGTCCCTGGAGAGCAGAAGCTAACATTTTAAAATTAATTATTTTATTTTATTTTTAACATTGTTTACATGGTTGAGAGGGATGCTTGCCCATATTGGTCCCTGCTTAGGGTAGGGAGGGTCAGGTATACAGAAAGGTGGTGGGACAAATGTTTCAGGTTTTTTTTTTTCCTCCTATGTTCCCACAAAGGAGGGTGCCACACTCTGCTATCAAACTACATCAGACCTGGGGATGGGGGACAGTCATTTAATGACATCTTAGAGACCCAATTGTGGAGAAGAGTATTTTTTTTAAGTGGTTTTGGTAGTTCTGAGACATCATCGGCTTCATTGCACAGGGTTGAGAAAAATATGTTGGCTGACCAAGTCTACCTTAGTGCATCCACACTCAGACACTTGCTGCAAAGCTTGGAGGAGAGTTGTCCAATCTGTTCTACTTTCCATCCTTTGATGAGGCAGTTGACATCACCTGCTGACCTAGGTGAGCTGGCTTTTATGTCCCCCGTGTGCATCTGGGCATGCTATCCACTGCACAGACATCAACAACTGTGGAGGTCCAATCCTGGCACATGCACTCCAAGGTTGGGTCACATAGATTGTGATTGGCCCTATGGCTCTGTGGCTGGGATTTGAGTCCAGCAGTCTGGTTGGGGAATCCCCCAAGAAATCTCATCTGGGGTGATCCTCAGACTTGACTCTTGTGTATATTAGCCAGTGCAAGGTCAGATGTGGTCTGTCACTTGCAACAGCCAACAGACATATACTGGTGGATGTAGCTGCCTAGTCCGTTCTGCCCCTATTGCATATCTCATGCAAACTGATGGGTGTTGTGGAGTCTGACCAGCCCACCGGACATGGTCCTCATACAAACCGGCAGGCGGTGCAGCCTAATTGGGGCAACCCCCAGTAACCCCAACAGGCCTGACTCCAACCCCAGTTTTTGCATGTGCCAGCCTGACCCAACCGGCATCCTATGTGGCTCTCATGCTCGTGTATGGGTGCCGTGGCTTAGATCAGCCTGGCCAGCTCCAAGATTTGGCCTTCACTTAGGTATGCCCATAGGTGCCACTGCTTTGTCCAGCCTGGTCCACCAGTGGGAGGTGCAGCCTAGTTGGAGAGTGCTCACAGTTCCTCTGCAGGCATGCTGCCAGCATTAGACAGGGGATACTGCAGTCTAGCCTGACATAACGTGCACCCAGGCCTGACACTTGCCAGCTGGTGCTGTGGCCAAGCCTGGTTGCCCTGCACCCATTCTAGCTTTCTCTCGTGCCAGTGGGTGTGGCAACCTAGCCAGGCTGGCTAACCCCCAGTCCCAGTGCTCATGCTCACCTTTATAAGCAGTGGCCCAACAGGGGAGTTTTGGGGGTTCCCTTACTAGGTCTGCCCCCGGCCTTTTTTGTTGCACATGCCAGCGGATGTTGTGGCCCAATCTAGATGGCTCGCCCCCAGTCTCAGCATCTGGCAGCAGGTACTGCGTCCTGGCTCAGCTCTTGCCAGCAGGTGCAGCAGAGGCTAATACTTCTAGTGCTTTGTGTGCAGCTTGGTGCATGGTTGATTTTCATGCTGGTAGAATAAACAACGTAGTGCTGTTAGATAAGTCTTAAGAGTGTACCTCATGAAAATGAATGCATTTTCATACTGGAAGAAGTGCCTGGCACCTTAGGAGATACAAAATATTTGTCACTGGATTCTGAGTTGTGCAGTGGATGTTCATGTTAGACTAACACCTCATAAACAGAAGTCAGACTCCCAGGCATCTCTGTTTTATATCCTGTGTGTTTTCAAATTATTCTAATGATTCATATCCTAAGAACTTTAGCATCTATTTGTAGAGTGAATGAGTGAGCCTAATTAAAAGGAAGCCATTACTGAGAAAACAGTATTAGTAGCAGTACTGGTGTGAGATAGAGGAGAGGATGTAAGTGCCAGAGATTGCAAAGGCTCTAACGCTGAGTCTTCGTGTGCCATGTGCTAGACCACACCATGCTTATCCCTTCTTTGTTGAAAGAAAGCCCGCCTTTCAGAGAAGCTTGTGGTCAGCCGCAAAGTGGCAAAGCATGAATTCCTGTTGCATTTCTGATTCTGAGATAGTTTCCTTTTTGTGTGTTTACACCCCCAGGCTCAGTCCTTCCATCCCATTCAACTTGTCCATTTTTTCAGTTGCTCTTATTGAATTTCAGGTGGTTACTGAATTAAGCAAACATGTCTTTTTGTACACAGCTTTATAGAACTGGTCCAGTTTCAAGAGTTGTTTGAAGGTGTGGTTAGGGGATGTTTAAAATGAATGTCATGACTGAAGTTGTAATACTCATGGCAGATGACTTACCACAAGATAAGAATTCTATACTGAAATTCTGCTTTTACTGAATATGGGTTCCCACCAAGTCTGTGAATTTGGTGACCCAGATCATGGAACAGCACTTTTGTATCCTCTCAGGGGATGTAGAATGTAGGTAAGAGTGGCATTGGTAGGGTGTTGAATACAGTCATGTGATTATTCACAGTAGTTATTAATTTTCCTTTGTAGTTATTTTTCTGACATTCTCTTATTTATTGTGCTTAAAAATGTAGGTAATCGTTTCAAGATGCCAGGGCGTTCCAGCTCGAACTCAAGCTCCACTGGATTTATATCCTTCAGCGGGATAGAGTCGGCTCTCTCCTCCCTAAGAAACTTTCAGTCCTGCATCAGCTCGGGGATGGATACAGCGTCCAGTGTTGCTCTGGATCTTGTGGAAACTCAAAGTGAGTGTTGACAGCAATGAAACTTCTGTTCTCCTCTGTTTGGGGGTAAAACTGTGTGGTGGCTTTCCTCTAGGGATGCTGTTTAAGTGTCCTCGGTATGATCATTCAGTGAGATTGATTCTTTTATGTAGGTTCAAACAGTGAAATTCTGTTAGAAATTGCATCAAAAGTTTTTGGGCAATAACACATGAGAAACCTTAGTTAATTTTCCCCTCAGTCTTACTGTCTGGCTTCAACCTGAATAGTTTCTGTTTGTTGACAAGTTCATTTGTCTTGTCATCTGTAGTGTCTAATCTTGTGTTAATTCTATCTAGGGCGTCTTTAATTTCAGATATTATGTTTTCAGCTGTTGAAAACAAATAACTAGAATCTCTTTGTTTTTCTGTCTCCCATTTTGACCTTCATCATGTTCCTGCCTTCTTCTGTGTTCTTGAGGATACGAAGTTTGTCTGTAGTAGCTGTTTAATATCCTTGTCTGCACTTTCCTCTTCTTTGTTGCTGCTTTGTGACATGGACATTGGATGTATTATGTGTTGAGTGTTTGGGTTTTATAGCCTTCCTTTAAAAAGTGATGACAGTGGTTTGGCAGGCAGCTAAGTGATTTGTGAATTAGGCTGATCCTCTCCAGGCTTCTTGTGACTCTTTGTTAGGGTGGCTTTAGTGTGGCCTTTATTGTAGGGCTATTTTATCCTTGTTACAAAATGTAGATCCCTAGAATCTTTATTGATTGTACTGAGGGTTGCATGAGAAACCTCTATGGTGAGGTGAAATTTTAATGTCTCTGAGTCCTATATGATTTTGGGGAATTGTTCACTTTATAGCTTCCAGAGATTGTTTCTCAGCAGTTTAGGATTCAGCTTTGGACTCAAGGCATCCGAGACAGATTTCTAGAGCTCTGTTTGCACAGTTCCCTCCCAGTGCTCAGGCTTACACACCCCTTCAACTTCAGCCTCTGGGAAGCTCAGTGTCTTGTCTGCTTACTCCTCCCAGACTGCTGAGCTCTGTTGGATTTCTCCTCCCTTAGACAGGCAGAAGCAGTTTTCGTACTTGTTTCTCTCGTTACGTTTTCTGCAGTAATTGTAACCTTGATCTGCCTGCCCGTTATTGGACAGTCCCTTCTTCCCCCTCCCTCTCTCTTTCTGTTCTTCCCTCTCTCCCTTCCTTTCTCTTCTCTCCTCCTCTCTCTTCTTTGGCTCTCTCTCTCCCTTGGAAAGGCAAAGAAGAGAGGAGGAGAGACAAATCTTCCATCTTTTGGTTTACTTCCCAAATGGCTGCAATGGCCGGAGCTGAGCCGAGCCAATTTGAAGCCAGAAACCAGGAGCTTTCTCCATGTCTCCCATATGGGTGCAGGGTCTCCAGGCTTTGGACCATCCTTTTCTGCTTTCCCAGGCCATAAGCCAGGAGCTGAATGGGAAGTGAAGCAGCTGGGACAAACTAGTAGCTATATGTGATCCCAGTGCCTGCACCAGGCTCAAAAGTATGTATTTCATGTAGTCATTCATGCCAGGAGGGTCAGTTCCACGCCAGTTATCCATTCATGGCCTGTAGCATTGCCTAGCCTGGTTTGTAGTATATAATTTGGACCTGATGGGTATTTGGCTTTGGTTGATGGGCTTGGAAAAAAAAAATCACAATAAAAGCAAGCCATAAGAGAGAACTGAAATACACACCCCTCCCACCAAGGGATTATTGTCACTTCTGATATTCCTGAGTACTTTGGCTACACTTTTCCTATGTTTTGTTTTAAATAAACACAAATTGGCATAAAATACAATATTTGTATTGTGTACTTTAAAAGGACATATAAGCATTTTTTGAGAGATTCATGCTCGATAGCAGGGATTGGCAAGTTTATAAAGGCTCAGATAGAAAATCTCTCAACTTTGCAGCCCGAGTGAGCTCTCATATCTCTGCCATTGTAGGGCACAAGTCACTGTGGATGGTTCATGAATAAATGGGCGTGAGTGTGGTCTGAGAAAACTAGAGGAAAACTTGTAGTGGGCTGGATGCGGTTCACAGACTATAGTGCTGTCTCCTGCTATAGAGCTATAGGCAGTTTATTAGAACTATTTTATCTGCTTAATCTTACAGTAAATGCTTGGTTTTACATTTATATTAAAAAAACTATTTCAAGAAAAAAATTTGAGCAAAGTTTTATGGAAAGAAAATTTTCGGAGTTACTTTGAGCCTGTAATGCTTAATGAACTTCATATACACGTGACATCCATTGACATATTTAGACTAATACTAAAGGTTAGAATGTCTACCCAGATGACTAGTCTACGAAAAGCTTAGGTTTGGGTTTTAAAGAGGACACAAGAAAGTGTTCAATAGTTTGCTCCTTCACATAGTTTATCATTCTAGTGGGAAGATAGGCGGGTATTCAAATGCCAGAGCAATGGGAAAATGGAAATAATTATCATCACCACTGTTTTCATCAGAAAAGCCCAAAACTTGCAGACTAACATTGTGAAAGCATATTTTTCAAAATTAAACTTTTTAAAGCTCACATTTTGTCATTAGCAATAGATATTATCGGCTACATTTTCAATAATAAACTCAATGTGTTTATGTGTCTGAGAGGAAAAGTGAGTTCCTTCTGCTGGCTTACACCCCATGTTCCTGCAAGGCCTGTGGCTGGACTGAGGCCAGAGCCCAAGCTGCAACTCCACCAGGCCTCCATGACTCCGAGTATCTGCCTTGGCAGGAAGCTGCAGGAAGCCCTGGAGCAGAGAATTGAACCCAGGTGCTCAGATGTGGGTGACGGTAACTTACCTGCTAGGATAATTGCTTGTTTCTTAGTTTGTTCATTTTTGTCTACCAGATACTTAAATCTGCATAGCCATAGTTAGTTAATAATTCTTCCCATCCAAAAGGATATTCCATGAGAAGCAGTAGCCAAGTCCATTTGCAGCTCATACAGTTATACAAGGTTTTTCTTTGAGATAGCCATCATTCTTTCATGAGCAGCAAATGTATTTTATGTTTACTTATCATTCTATCACACAATATTAAAAGATGTGCCTAATGATACTTAGTACACTGATCCTTTCACCAAGGACATTCTGAAGTGAAATAGGCACTTTCCTTTGAGCCCATGATGGAGAGTGCAGTTACTTAAGGTGGTACAGCTTGGTGCTATGACTCTAATATATGCTAAGGCACCAGCCTGTTTTCTCACAATTGTGTTGGTACCATCAGTGTCTGTCCAATAAAACAAAGAAGTCACATCATTATGAAAATAGTTTCGACCCATAGACTACTGAAAGCATTCCCAGGACCACACTCTGAGCCCCAGCGGCACATGAAGCAAAGTGTGAGTACTTCTGAGCAGGAAGTGGATGCCAGGAGACATTTCCATAGAAAGCAAGCCTAGGGTGGCTCCCAGCAGGCTCGGTCCAAGAACCTGTGAGGCGAGTTGTTTTTTCTTTAAATCGATGAATGCTCTAATTTGGTGTAATTAAATACCATAAAGCACAACTTATCCACTCAAGGTTTTCTTCATGTTTCCTAGTAGACTTTTGGTATATTTTTCTTCTTCCAAGAATTTCCAACTATACAATAAAATAATTGGTAAGAAATCAAGGCATAACTAATTACAAATTAAATGAGTTTCCCAAGGTTAATTTCTATCGAAAATAAAACTGTAAAGCCCCAACTTTTTTACTGTGATACATGTTTTCCATTGTCTTTTTTTAATTTAACACATGTGAATTGTGAATATTCATGAGTTTCTTTGTGAGGTTTCAGTACAGATTTAGATTAGGGCAGTGCAGGGTAAGCATTGCTTTTTTTTTCTTTTTGTGATGAAAACACTGAAAATCTTTCCTATCTATGGCCCCCCTCCTTTGTGCTATGACAAGCTTCTGACGTGGTATGTGGTGGCCTTCCTGCACACCTCATTCTCTGCAAGCTCCTGCAGATACTATTTTATTGTCAACTTCTGTAAAATCAACTCTTTTAGATCCCTAATCATGCCGTACTCATTTTTGTATGCCTGGCTTATTTCATTCAACATAGCACCTGCAGTTCATGTTTTAGAAATGACAGATTCATTCCTTTTTATGGGTGAATAATATTCCATCACACAGACACACAGACACACACCCACACACACACCCTCTTCATCAGTTGATAGACACTTAGGTTGGTTCTGTTTCTGGCTATTTTGAGTAGTGCTGCACAAAACATAGGCATGCAGCACACTGATTTTTTTTTTAATATTTGCCCAATGAGAAGTTGATTATTGAGTTATATGGTAGTCCTAGTTTTCATTTGGGAAGAAATCTCTGTACTGTTTTCAGAAACGATTGTTCTAGGTTACACTGGCATCAGTAATGTGTAAGGATTTCCCTTCCTCCATAGCTTTTCCCACACTTACTTACTTATTTTTTTCATAACATCTGTTCCTGCATCAATGGGGTACATGTCATTGTGGTGGTTTTGGTTTGAATTTCCTTACTGATTATTGATATTGAGCATTTAATATTCCTGCTGCCTACTCATATGTGTTTTAAAATTTTTCTACTTGTTTATTTATTTGTATTTTTGGCTATTGAGGTCATTGTATATTCTAGATCTCAATCCTTATCAGATGTACAATTTGCAAATATCTTCTTCTTGTCCATAGAGTTATCTCTTCACTACTGTGCGCATGCTTTTAGTTTCATGCTATCCCATTTGTCTGTTTTTTTCAAATGTTCTTTCCTGTGACACTTTTGGAGTTGTAGCCAAAAAGATATCCCCACTCTAACATCATGAGACATTTTCCCTCTGTTTTCTTTTAATCATTTAATTGTTCTTTGGTCTTGATTTGAGTATTTAGTCCATTTTTAGTTGTGAGAGGTAGTCTAGTTTATTTTTCTGCATGTGGATATCTAAGCAACATTTATTAAAGAGACTGTTCTTTCAACAGTGAATATTCTTGGCACCTTTGGTGAAGATCAGGTGTCTGTGGATGCCTGGATTCACTTCTAGGCACTTCATTCTGTTTCGTTGGTCTTTGTGTTTGTTTTTAATGCCAATGTCACACTGTTTTGATGATTATAGTTTTGAGGTATATTTTAAAGTCAGTGTAATGCCTTTTGCTTTGTTCTTTTTGTTGATTGCTTTAGGTATTTGGGTTTTTTTTTTTTTTTTTGGTGGCTCCATGTGAGTTTTAGTTTTTTTTTCTAGTTCTGTGAAGAATGTCTTTCTTTCTTTCTTTCTTTCTTTTTTTTAAAGATTTATTATTATTGGAAAGCCGGATATACAGAGAGGAGAAGAGACAGAGAGAAAGATCTTCCATCCGATGGTTCACTCCCCAAGTGAGCCACAACGGGCCGGTGCTGAGCCGATCCAATGCCGGGAGCCAGGAACCTCTTCCAGGTACCCACGTGGGTGCAGGGTCCCAAGGCCTTGGGCCGTCCTCGACTGCTTTCCCAGGCCACAAGCAGGGAGCTGGATGGCAAGTGGAGCTGCTAGGATTAGAACCGGCACCCATATGGGATCCTGGGGCGTTCAAGGTGAGGACTTTAGCTGCTAGGCCACGCTGCTGGGCCCGAAGAATTTCTTTAATATTTTGATGCATATAGGAGAGTAGTTTCAATATGGTCTCAGATTGAGGTTCTGTCCAAGTATGCAGAGAGCGGAAAAACACCTGGTATTTAGGGAAAGTTGAAGGTTAATTGAACCTTCAACCTATAATAGAGACGAGTATCATGTGCAGGAGCAGATGCCTACAACTGACTTGATAGTGGCTGCAATCTTAGCTCCAGTTGTTAGTTCCATCACTTTGGGCAAGGTAGGTTTTTAGTTTTGAAACTTTCATTCCTCATCTGTGTGGAAAAAAAAACTTACTTCGTAAGATTATTGGAATTAGATGAAGTAATATATGCAAAGTGCTCTTATCACAGTGCTACTTCAACATCTGTCATGAATGATCCCTCTAGTGGCTGGGTTCCTGCCACCCGTGTGGAAGACCCAAGTTGAATTCTGAGCTCCTGCCTTCAACCTTCCCTGGTTTTAGCCATTGTTGGCATTTGAGGGGTGAAGAGTAAATATCTCTTTCTGTTTATTTTCTATCTCTTTCTTCCCTTAAAATAAATTAAAAATAAATTAAAAATTAAAAAAATACGGTTAATCCTGACAGTGCTGACTATGCTTGGAGGAAGAGGCTGCTGCAGTTACAGTGAAGAGGATTTCCTCCATATGCCTGTCATGCCAGCAGCGTAGGCTCGTGGAATGTAGGACTTTGGGTGCAGAACACCTGGCATTCTTATCCTATCTTTGTCACTTAGTATCTTCATAATCTTGGACATTTGTCTAGGTTTCTCATTTATAAAAGAGTATCGTGGGGATTAAATGAAGTACTGTTTATAAATTGTTTAGAACGGGGTGGGTGTTCTGGCACAGAGGTTTCAGTCACCACTTGGGAGACTAGCATCCTGTGCCATATGCCTGGGATGGAGTCTCACCTCTGCTTTCACTCCAGCTTCCTGCTTAATGCACCTGACAGGCAGTAGATGTGAAAAATGAAATTTATCTGAAAAGCAGAGTTAACAGAGTGGGAGAGAGAGAGAGAACTTCCATTTGCTGATTAACTCTGTAAATGGCTGCCATGACCTTGGCTGGACCAAACTCCTGTAAGGAGGCAGAAGCTTCTTCCAGACAGTCCACGTGAGTGGCAGCAGCCCAAGGACCTGGGACATCATCTTCTGCTTTCCCAGACACATTAACAGGGAGCGTGGAGACAGATGTGACCTAAGTGCTTGTGTGCCTGCTAGCCATGGGGCACTCCTGGTTCCTGGCTTCCTGGCTGTTGCAGACTTTGGGTGAGTGAACCAGCAGATGGAAGATGTCTGCTTTTCTCTCTCTGTCTCTCCTGTCTGTGTCACTCTACCTCTGTCATATATGCATGCATGGATGCATACATACATACATACGTGCACACATACATACAAACAACTGAAAATACAATAAAACCAAGTGAGGAAGTGCGAGTAGCAAAGTCTATGAACTCTCCTCAGAGCAGAAATGCCCTCTTTTCCTGGTAGCCTTGTAAGATAGGGCAGCCTTCTTGTTGGCCTTTTAGGGTGTCGCAGTTTCATTTCAAATTAGAATAAGCTTTGGTAAACCAAGCAGCAGTTCTTTTTGGGGGTAATTGTTCATCCTTCACCCTGCGGTTCTCTTGCTGTTGTTATTATGACGTGATCAGTAAAGGGGGTTCTGGCCCCCAAGAGCTTGTGGGATGCTGAAGGGTTTGGTTTTTGTTTCTGATTGGTTACATTTTCCTAATTCCTGGACCTGATTTTTTAATTAGTTTTTCTCTAAATTTCTTGGTATTCTAGTAATGTTTTTTTCATTTGGCCTAATTGGAAAATGAAATTTGTTACATAATGAGAATTTTCAAACAACTGAAGCTTAATTTTTTTGGGTTTTGAGTTTGTTTTATGCTTTCTTGTACAGAATGTACTGGCCTCATTTATAAGAACCATGATGATTGGGATTGGTTTTAGTAGCTCTGGAAGGTTGAGTAAATCTGAGAAGTGGTCCTTCCTAAAACGGTAACATACCTCAGGGTTGAGGGCTCTTTCTTTTCCTGCATCTGTGCAGGCTATAGAGGCTTGGTTAATGGCTCCAATTCTATGGGAAAGGTATGTGCATTTGGATTGAAAAGTTCCCAGATTCTCACTACATATTTGAGAAGGACAAAAAGAAAGTCCCGGTCCTTGGGTTCATGTCCCAAGTGCCCACAAAAGCTAGGACATGGCTGAGGTTGGAGCTGGAAATACAGTTCAGCTCTCCCATGTGGATGGAAGGGATCCAACTGCATGAGCCATCCCCAGGGCTGGGTTAGCAGGAGGTTGAGGACAGGTGCTGGAGCCAGGTAGTGAACCAGGCACAGCTGGATAGCATGTGTGTCTGCTAGCCAGCAGCATCTTAGCAGGTGGCTCAAATGGGTGCTGCAAGAGGCACGTGGACAAAGGGATGTATTTTGGATTGTTCAAGAGTCTAACAAATGAGAAAACCTTGATGAAGATATTTTGACTTTTTTTCTTTCTGTGCTACTTTTCATTTTATTTCTTTGGACCTCTGAGGCAGGGAGCCTTCAGTTACTGTCGTTAGACAGGGTGTTTGCTGAGCAATGCTAGAGTGTGGTAGTGATGGGAGACACGTGGTAATGACCCTAAGGATCCTCTGTTAGACATGCGTGGTTGGCAGGGCTGTTTGCCTGTGTGGTATCTCGTGTGAGCCTGTGAGGTAGCGACTGGTTAGCTCCACGAAGTACCTGAGAGACCAGGGCCTTAGAGAAGGGCAGGGTGTCTGCTGGGTAGCAGAGTTGAGTTAGGGACAGAGTAGGGATTTGAGGATAAGCAGTGTGAGTCTGATTTCTGCCCTCCACCATTACACTATATCAGAAATGTGCTGAGCCAATCTGGTGGCATTTGCAGTCCATAACATTTAGTGACATTTACCTCAGAAAACCTTGGGCATTTTGTCGAGGGGAACTTTATCTGATTTTTGAATACCAGACTGAGGTTGGATGCTTCTGCAAAAGAGCCTGTTGACTCTTGCCCTGTTCTGTAGTGAAGTTCTTGGCAGCTCTCTGTGACCAATCTTTGGAGATGGAGATGGCACGTTTGGCTCAGGCACTTCCGTAAAGGTGAAAGGAAGCAGCTGTAGCTAGTGCAGGCGCTGTCTGAACCTGGCGGGCCACTTCCAGACTCGCCTCACGTGACCAAGCAGCCAGTACCACATTTGCTCTTGCTTTGCAGGCGTGCTTGATGGAGATGCCAGTGGGCTGAATCCCCATTCTTTCTTTGGTTCTTTCATGTAACCAAACTTGATTCTGGCTGGGAATAATCGCCCTTGTAGATTTCACCCCTTTTTCCTCACCTTAGTCCCCACCTACCCAAGAAGTATCATTTTCCCTTTGTGACAATTCCTTCAGAGTTAATGATGAATAGAGTGACCATTGAAAAGAAGAGAAACGATTAGAAAATGTCATTACATTTTCTTGCCCCCAGGAATAGTTGACATTTCGCATTCGCAACTCTTAAGTGTTTAGTTGAGAATGGTTTGTTTGTGAGGTGATAGTTTTACTCCTCTATGAGGCGTTCTGAAATCTAAACATTTGCTAAAGATAGAAAAAAAGTAAAACCAGAAAATTATGCATACTGCTTGAAATTCAGTAAATGGCTAGCAGGCTGCTTTTTAAATTGATAATTTTGTGAGACCTGGGAATGATGCGATAGATACCCAAATGACCCTTGGCAGGAGAAAGGTTCCCGACTTGTTATCATCATGGGTAATATTTGTTAGTCTTACTGTAGGCCAGGATCTGTGCACATCATTTTGTGAAAATGGAGTAATCATTTTGCTTTTATTTAAAAATGTTCTCAAGTTACTTGATTACTTGCTGTGTCAGCAACACTGACTTGGTATTTTCAAGGCTTGTTTTCTATGCAAGACTCCTATCTTGGATTTCTGCTGTGTTGTTATGTATTTCTTCATCTAGAGAACTAGTTCTTAGTATTAGGATTCTAGTTTTGAAAAAGGGGACATTTCTTTTGGGTTTGCCCTTGTACTTTATGCCATAATTATGTTATTGAAAGGAAGCAGTAATTAGAAGTAAGTGAGTTGGGCCTGGCATGGTAACCTAGCAGCTCAAGTCCTGGCCTTGTACACCCAGGATCGCCCATGGATGCCAGCTCTGGGCCCAGTGGTCCCGCTTCCCATCCAGCTCCCTGCTTGTGGCCTGGGAAAGCAGTTGAGAACAGCCCAAAGCTTTGGGACCCTGCATCCACGTGGGAGACCTGGAGGATGCTTCAGGCTCCTGGCTTCAGATCAGCTCAGCTCTGGCGGCTGCAGCCGCTTGGGGAGTCAATCAGTGGACAGGAGATTTTCCTGTCTCTCCTCCTCTCTGTATATCTGACTTTCCAATAAAAATAAAATAAATCTTTAAAAAAAAAAGAACTTAGTGAGTTGAACATTAGTTGTGGCCACATGCTAATAAAATTTTTATTATATTGGTTTTGTAGCTAGAGCCACACTGAGAACTGTGGTCTTTCCTGGTTCATTTTTGTGAGAAATGTGTACCACTAGGTGGCACCAGAACACCTCTTCTAAGAAGCCAGGGCCCTTCTTGACCTAGGTTGGTCATTGGCAGTATAGGACTATTTACAAGACACAATCACTAATTGGAATTTAGTAGTTCGAATGTAAAAATATATTGATTCCATCAGATTCTAGACACTAAAAAAGTATTAATATTATAACAGTTTAAGATCAACTTGCCAGGAATGAAAATGTACTCTCATTTGAGCCAGCTTTATTTTCCAGTTGTCTGGGTTATTCAGTTTTATTTAGAATAATTTGTGAAGGCAAATAGAAATGTGCAACTCCTGGGGCCAATGTTGTGGAATAACACCTGCAAGCCTGCATCCCGTATGGAAGCCTGTTCTCGTCCTGGCCGCTCCATTCATGATCCAGTGCGCTGCTAGTGGCCTGGGAAAGTAACAGAAGATGGCTCCTGAGCTTGGGTGCCTGCCACCCACATGGGCGACTCAGATGAGGCTCCATGCCTCCTGGCTTTGGTCTGGTGCAGCCCTGGCTTATCACTGCCAGTTTGGAAGTGAACCAGTGGATCGAAGACCTCTCCTTCTCTCCTTCTGTCTGTGTAACTGACTTTCAAATATATAAATAAATCTTTTTTGTAAAAAATAGGAAATTTCTATGAATCATAAATAAAAATAAATGTTATTTATTCTACATAATGGACCTTGATTTTGTTGTTGCTGTTGACATTTAGTAATCACTTTTTTGGGGGGCAGATTTGTACATATTGTTCACAGTGAAAACCTTGTAATTTTGTCCTAATTACAGTGGGCCAGTTGTGATTGGGACAGTTTTTTTTTTAAATTAATTTTTAATAATCTTACTTAGTCTGTTAGGGAACAAAGTGTCAAGGGCTACAGGGTGAAAGTGGGTAATACCATTGTTTCCACATCAATATCATTTTACCCTGTATCTGGGGTCAGGGAAAAAAACAAAGGGAAAAGCCCCACCCAACCTCCCACCCATCCCAGATCCCCAACGGGAGGCGCGCTCTGAGGGTCCTGCTCATACAGTTTTGATAGTTCATCAGTTCTGGATTGCTGCCAATCTCTCAGTTCCAATCGCGATGAATCCTATTCAGAACCCACTGGCTGACAGTCTCTTCATGGTTGGGGTTCTAAGATCAGCAGTTCAGTTGGCGGGATCTCCAAAGAAACTTCATCTGAGATGATCCCAGGCCTGATTCTTGCGCGAGTTTGCTAGTACAGAGTCCGACACCGTCTATCACACGAATCAGCTTATGCTCATGCTGGTCGTTGGGATTGCTGGGTTCGTTCTGTTTCCAGCCCTGTCTTCCTCGTGAACCGACGGGTGTTGTAGTCCAGTTCGATCCTGCCCACTTCATACTCGGTCCTCACGCAAACCAGTTGGAGCTGCAGCCTGGTTGGGGCGACTCCCCATAACCCCCACCAGTTCTGCCCCCTACCCTCGTTCCCATGGTTGCCAGTACGCACCGCAGGCTTGTCAAGTCTGTCCCACATCCTGTTTAGCTCTCGCACGTGTCGATGGGCATTGAAGCCCAGCTCAACCCAACCAACCTACTATCCAGCCCACACACCCACTGGCAGGTGCCACACCTGCCCCTGTCCTGGTGTTCGTGCTGTCCAATGAGAGTGGTAGCCCCGAAGGAGGTGCCCACTATTTCCCTTCTAGGCCACACTCACTCCCAGATTATGCACTCTCCAGGTAATTCTGGCATTTGACTTGACAGAATTAGCTCCAAGTGCCAGCCCAGCCTCTGCCAGCTAGTACTGCGGCTAGCCCAACCAACCCTCACCCACTCTAGTTTTTGCTTGCACCAGTCGGAACAGTCATCCCACCGTGGCCCTTCCCTTATCTAGCCCACATGAGGCCCACAGGTGTAACAGCCCTGCCTATTCTGATCTGCCCCCATCCCGACTCACGCTTTCCAATGGAAGTAGTTGTCCAGCAGGGGAGCCCACATTTCCCTGTCAGCTTTGCCTCTTCCCCCTGATTATCACATGTGCTGTTTGGGCGCTGCAACCACATCCGGTACGGCTCATCTCACCTTGGCATTCCTTATTGTGTACTAGTATGTGTCACAACCGAACTTGGCTCGACCCACACTCTGTTCTGGCGCTCGGACTCACCAGCGGGTGATGTGAACAGGTTCAGCCTGGTCTGCCCCCAATCCATGCCATGTGTATACCAGTGGGATAATTTCCATTGCCTGTTCTAGGCTGTTTCCTATTGTGCTTCTTGCGCTTACCTGCAGGGACTGTGTCCTGCCAGAGGAGTTGCCGAGGCTCCTCCATCAGAAACTCTCCCAGTGCCAGGTTTCGCGCATGCCAGTGGGTCCATGAGCCAGCCCTGTTCAGTGCACCTCCTATCCTAGCAGGAACAGTGGTGTTTCCTGACTGTTCTTCAACGATTGGGACAGTTTTGTAACGTGAAGGAGTGTGAAGAGTGCTTTCCCTTTGTTTTGGCTCTCTTCATGAGAGAGTTGATTTGTTTCTTTTTAAAGGGAAAGGTTTGGCTGTTGTTTCCCTCACCTCACCTCCTGTTGCCTTGGAGCCTCACTCCATAACTTTCCAACTGTTCCAACACCTCCAGATTTGCTCTCCTTTTTGACTAATGCCCTGGAAGCTGGCAAGGGTTCTCCACACGGGGGCGTCTGGAAGTAATTGGCTGTTTTCTAAGCTGGCCCATTCACTTTCCGATGTTACTTTTTGAAATAGTAAATGAGTCACTTTTTGGTTTTTAAAACACTGTTATAGTATCCAAATACCATCTGGGTTTCTCTAGACTCCTGGGAATATTCCGTCTATTGAGTCTGCTTCCTTATCTCTAGAGCAGAGGCTTGGGTTAGGTTTCAGGGTATGAAAGTGACTGCTACAGATCAGGCTGAGTTGGAGTCACTCCATCAGATTAAAACATTAGACTAGCACCTTGTCACATGTCTGTGACCACTGGAAAGTTCATGGAGGATTGCTGAGCAGCGATGACAACTCATGGCAGAAGTAGGACACACTTAAACATCATGTTTGAAACATCAGATTCCCTTTCAAAGACAAAATTACCTGTCTTCTGGTAAGCAGAAAGCTTTTCCTAAGGTTGGTGACTGACACAGTTGAAACCGATTTGGTTATTCTTGAGATTATTGTCTAGGTCTATTACTTCTCTCACTGGCTGTACTTTACAAATGAGGTTATATATTTGTGTTATATAGCATTCTTTAGATCTTACATTGCTGTCTTGCAGAAATATAATGTCAGCCACATATGTAATTTAAAACTTTGTCAGCAGCACATGAAAAAGAGGTGAAAGTAATTCTAGTAATATTTTATGCAACATAGCATGTGTGTGTATATATAATATTATTTTAATATGTAATTGGTATAAAAATTACCAAGGAACTATTTTGATGTTCATTTTTGGGTGATGCTGAAGTAAAAATCTGACAGGTCATCTCAGTCCAGACTAAACCACATCGCATGTGTTTAACCGCCGCATGTAGCAGATGGCTACCTGCGTGGATCACAGCAAATGTACAACATGGAGATTAGACAAGGAAGGGCAAGAATTTGTAAGGGTAGCTGACCAATTTGTTTTGCAACTTTTTAGCAGTTTTGATTGATGAGTGGTCAAATGATTGGGAAAACCAAATAGTATCTGCTTTTTGGGGAGGTACTTGTAACTCCTCTGCCAGTGAGGTGACTGGTAGTTTTAGCTTTTTCCCAAAATTGTTGAGTTAGCTTAAAAGGAAAACTTATGTGTTTCTGGGGTCATATTAATATTTGGTTCTGTTTGAAATGTCATATGTTAATTTGAATCCGCATTTTCATACTTTGTAGCTGATGTGGTAAATTAGTTTCTTATGGTATTGGGCAAGCCAGAGAGGTTAAGCCTCTTCAGCAGCCAGAATCCTCTAATTGCTGTAAACAATTAGGCTTGTCAGCAGTTGACCTTGGAAATGCTAATGTGTTTGTCCCTGGGTGCAACCTCAAGAACCAGCTTTCTCTCTGTGGGTGGAAGTTAGGAACCTGGTTTGGAAAACTGGATGCATTAGGGCAGGCACCAAACCGATTGTGCTGCTTCCAATTTTGCATGTGACTGAGTTGCAATAAAGCATGTTCTTTGAATCGGTTGCAGATACTTAAAGTGAAGTTGAAAGGCAGCTTCATTCACCTTTGGAGCTACTCTTTCCGCTTCATTCTAGTGCTAATCTCCAACCATGAGGATTGATTTAAAAACTAGACATGTTTTCATTGCTGTTTCATCATGTTTAGTAGGCTTCTTGAAAGAGGATCTGGAAACCATCTTTTATTAACCCCTTTGATTTTGTACTTAATGCTATTTTAGTGCTGGATTCAGAACATAGCTGAATCAATGAGGAGAAAGGAATGCTGGGGAGACAGTCATTGGCCACCATCGTTAGGCAGCCACCTGGGCCATCTTTGCTCTCTGTCTGAGTACCTGATTCAGGTTCGAGCTCCTTTCTTTTGGTCCAGCTCCTGGGGATGCCCACCCAGGGAGGCTGCGGTGAAGGCTCAAGTACTTGGGTCCTTTCCACCTCCTTTGGAGACCAGATGGAGTTTCTGGCCCTGGCTTCCACCTGCCTCAGATCTAGTTGTTCTCGTGTTTGGGGAGATGGAAGATCTCTTTCTTTCTGTCTCTGTTAATGTCTCTCTGCATTTCCAATTACATGAAAAGCAATGTCAGGTGGGAAAGTTATACAGCGAGTGCCACGTAGAGCAGGTGAGGGAGGGGCGGGAAGGTCAGAATCACTGGTCGTGGTGGCAGTGACAGCTTTGACTCTGACACAAGGGTGTAGGTTTGCTCCTGCACAGAGCAGTGGCTGGACAAGGGCAGGTCCCCCTTTACTTACAGCACTGACTCAAAACATTTATTCGAGTTTGGTTGTTCTTCACTATTCTTTTGTAGTCATTAGTACTTTATGTTGATTAATCACCAATTATTGTCCATTACTTCTAAAGACTAATAATTTAGTTAGATCAGAAAAACATATAAAACTGTATATATGTATACACACACACATACACAAGGTAAAAATAGCGTGGTAGTGAATATCCCATGAGGAAATTCGGAGTTTACTTATTCCACTCACTAGTCAGTGAATGACTTCCTGTGTTACGATCTAACAGTCTAATTCTCCATCCAGCATGCACACATCTTTTGTAGATGCTACTTAACAGGCAACCCGATAATAGCCAATTCTGCTTTTTGTGTGCCTAGTGTATTCTAAGAGCCCTGTGGGTGTTCGTTTCTTTAGTTTTTTCCCACAATGCAGTGTAGTAGGTAATTAATAGCCTTGTTACCAGTTTGCATGTGAGTAAATTGAGCTTTGAGATTTATAAGGACTATATACTTATCTCTAAAGAAATGTTGCCATGTATTTGTTTTCATAGCAATAATCTAATTCAGATTATAAATAAATATTTTAATGACTCCTTGTACAGTCTTACCCCATCATCTTTTGAAAGTGTGATTTACCTCTTTTAAGTGTCAGTAGCTCGGAGATAAATCCTCTGTATCTGCTCAATAGGCGTGGCACCTCTGCTCGTGGCAGATAGCCCTTCTACCAGCTGTCATCTTCTGCAGCCGGAGATGAGAGAGCTCCTCTTCGGAATGGTGCCCAGAGTCCTTTCTGTGCCATTTCCATGACTGACTTTTAAGGTTACCTCAGTGGACTTTTGAAACGAAATCCAAAGATTATTTTTGATTGATCATTTCTCTACCCATGACCAAATCTTCAGACATGGGGGCTCTCAATTTCTACAACCTTTTTGAACCATTGAGCATAGTTTACAAGAATGGTCGTGATATCACCAGTTAACCCCACTCCTCCCTTACCTGCCGGGGATGTGTTCCAGAACCTCCGTGTATACTTGAAGCCACCAACAGTACCAGATCCTATATACACTAACAATGTGTGTAAATTAGTCTAACGATGATAATGAAGGGTAATAAAGAAAACCTAGAAACTGTGATAAAAATGTAATATTGTCTGTCTCTCTTATTCTCCTTTTGGAGCAGTATTTGATGTGGTAAATAAGATGCTATTTGTCATGCGTGTATCTCAGTGCTGGGTTGGCTTCTGACTCCAGCATCCTGCTGATGTATACACGGCAGACAGCGGGAACTGGACAGGTAGTTTGGTCCTTGACATCTGTGGGCAGCCTGGTTTGAGTTTCCGTTCCTGATTTTATCGTAGCTGGATCCTGACTGTTTGCAGGCATTGGGGGAGTGAACCAGAAGATGGAAGATCTCTGTCCCTCTTTCAAATAAGTAAAGTTAAACATTAAAAGCATTCTGTGATATTATACTAAATTATTGTGATAATGTGAAATACAGTGCCAGGGTGAAATGATTAAGTGAGCTGGATATAGCCATGTAATACACAATATGAATATGCTGGACAAAGGGGTGATCCATATTCCTGTTGGAATGGAATAGAATGGCAAGAGACTGAATCAGCTTACTCAGAATGGTGTGCAATTTGAAACGTAGAACTTGTCTATTTCTGCAACTTTCCATTTAATGTTTGTATACCACAGGTGACCCTAGGTAACCCAAAGTCACTGATAAGGGAATATATACCATAGTTACTGGGTGGTTCTTGTACCCCTTGTCTTTAGTCATGTGACTTCTCCATGGCATGTCCTCTCCTTCTTGCTGGCTTGAAGACATCAGTTTATCTTTTGGGCTGAACTTAAGTGTTCCCCCCACTTTTTTTTTCAGACTTTCTTTTCCTATCCAGACCAAATTGGTCTCTTCTTTGAGTTTGTTCTGTACTTTTTCATCAAAACCATTGAGCAGTTCTTTGGTTTCAGCTGATTGTAATTCCCTGTTCTCACCGTTGGAGATGGGGATCTGAAGAGACTAATGTGATATCCTGTTTCCCATCCAAGTTTTGGCTTTGTAGTGCCTATGGTCTCTGCTGCATTGCTCAGTGCCACCATTTCTGCTTTGAAGCAGCCACCAACAGAGCATAGGCAGATGGCTGTGAGTTAACCAGTGGTAAGTTGGACTTCATTGCTCCCTGATCTAGATGAAAGTGTTCTGTGATTGACTGTTGTCAGATTCATGGAACTGAAGATGGGTTGAGATTTGATAATTGAATGATACATGAAAAGGGATTACATGGAGGAGAGCAGAAATGATTCTTCCAAAAGATTTATTTTGGCTGATCAGTTCATTGAATTGCTAGTAGACACTAATTTTTAAGAAGAGCTTATTATGGGGCTTACATTGTAGCATAATGAGCACCCCATCTGGGTGCCAGGGTTTAAGTCATAGCTGCACCACTTTTGATCCAGCTCCCTACTAATGGCCTGGGAAAAGCAGTAGAGGATGGCTGAACGTGTTTGGGCCTTAGATACCCATGTGGGAGATCTGGAAGAAGTTCCTGGCCCAAGACTTTGACTTGGCTCAGCCCTGACCATTGAAGCCATCTGGGAAGTGAGCCAACAGATGAAAAATCTCTTTTTCTCTCTCTAACTCTGGTTTTCAGATAAATGAATCTTTAAAAATAGAAAGGCAGATTACTTAATATCAGTCTTGATAGCTTCTGTGTCATGGATTACTAAAAAAATTTTTTTTACTCTTAAGGTTTATTTAGGGCCCAGTGCAATGGCTTAATTGGTACCTGCTAGAGTTCTGTATGTCTGTATTGAAGTTTATGGATTTTGATCATCTTGCTTCCAACAGTGCCTTACATTTTCTGGAGTTAGTTACATAATACTTTTTGAGTAGCCATTATTTGACAAGCACTGTACCAGAAGTAAAAAGGTATGAAAATATTCTGTACAAATACAGAGATCTTGTTTCAGGTTTTTTGCTCTCTTAATAATCCCATGAAGACAAATGACAGAGCCTAACCCCACAGGGATTAACCCGCTGGCATGAAGTCACCAAGTTTAGTTTGACTAGGCTAGAACTGAGCTCCAGAGTAGCGTCTGTGATGCTGCACTGAACGTGTGCGTGCACACACCTTCGCAGGTGCTCTGCACGTCAGCGTGTCCTGCAACAATCCTAATCACTAGTAAGTTTGGTGCATTTAGCAAATGGGAAACAGTTTTGCTCTATTGAAATTAATTTCAGAAGAGGAGTTATTTAGTATTTATTGCTTTATATTTCATGTAACAGGATTTTATTTATTTTAACCTTGCTTTCCTTTTAATTCTTCCCAATTAACTGAAACTTATAAAACTTAAGGATATATAATTCAGATATCATAGAGTTCACACTTTAGTAATTAAAGTATTAACATATATGAGCAGCCATCCCCACAGTCAGGTTTAGAGTATTTGTGGTTAGCTTTATAAAATAAGCCCTGTCCCCTTTAGCTGTTAGTTACCGTTGTTTCTTTTCCCTCCAGCCAAAAGGAGCTATAAATCTACATTCTGTCTCAATTGATTCACGCATTTATATAAATGGAATTGTGTGATATGTGATATTTTATGACTGAGTTCATTCGTTAGCACCGTGTTTTCAAGGTTCATCTGTGGTGTAGCATAAATAAATACTTTATTTCTTTTTTATGACCAAGTAATATACCACTGTGTAGTAGTTAATTGATAGGTGGCCCAGCACACATGAATAAGGAAGTGGAATAAAGTTGTTAACGTCCCATGACAGAAAGTATTTGCAGGAAGCAAGGAGAGCACTATGAATTACTTATCAATTTTTAGGGCTTTGAGGAGAATTTTCACACAGCCTGTTATGACATTAAATAAAACTAGGTGTTCCCTATAGAGTGGGAGAGAGTATTTCTGAGGGGGGAAAAGATGTGTAGATAGCTTGGTGTCAAGATCTGTCAAGAATTTTACTTTAGAAGTTAACTGGCTACGGGCCTGGCGCAGTGGCCTAGGGGCTAAAGTCCTCACCTTGAACGCCCCAGGATCCCATATGGGTGCCGGTTCTAATCCCGGCAGCTTCACTTCCCATCCAGCTCCCTGCTTGTGGCCTGGGAAGGCAGTCGAGGAAGGCCCAAAGCCTTGGGACCCTGCACCCACGTAGGAGACCTGGAGGAGGTTCCTGGTTCCCGGCTTCGGATCGGCGCAGCACCGGCCATTGCAATCACTTGGGGAGTGAATCATCAGACGGAAGATCTTCCTCTTTGTCTCTCCTCCTCTCTGTCTATCTGACTTTGTAATAAAAATAAACAAATCTTAAAAAAAAAAAAAGAAGTTAACTGGCTACAAGTTCATGGATGTTGACAGAAGACAAGGCCCTTATTACTTGTTGCACATCAAGCACTGTGAGCATCATAGTTTCTTTTCTTGTCCTTATCCCTACCCCAAGTCCTTTTGGGCTGATGTGGTAATACTGCTGAAAGTTTGTTTCATACCTGAGTAACCTCAGGTTTAGGGGAGCCAGATTTCTGTAAAGGGCAGTAAGTCTGGCTGACTTTTCTCTTAGAGGAAGACCTGTGCTTACTGCACTTACTTTCCTGTGTTTTGAAGAGATACTATGTTCGTTTTCCAGGATTTCTTCATTATGGAAACATACTTGGAAATATTATCTGGAGCAAAAGTGTTTTTATTCACAGCATAAAGATGTGTGAGATTCATGAAGAATTTTTCCTGGTAGCTGACAGGTTTTGGAAGCTTGAGGCAGTTTAGGTTGAAGGCTGTCTGTAGCTTTCTAAGACTTTTAGCACCACATGTGACGGCCTGGAATGCTTGCAGCTTTGAGAAGTTACATTCAGTTCTTGCTGTAGGAAAGCTACTGGGTTCTTTTCTTTCTCTTTTGGTGAAGAGAACAGCAGATGAAACAGAATAACTTAGGTTTTAAGACCTACTTCTGTAATCAGGTCACTGGGTTCAAACTCAGTTCTGGGACTTTAAGTTTTGTTTTATTCCTTTGTGAAGTGGGGATAATATTATAAAATAGGCAATTTCTAGTGAGCACTTGATTTGTGCACATATGTCTCGCTTAATCCCAGGGTTGATCTGAGAAATAATGTGTGCAAAATGCTTTCGTTGTGTTTGGCACATAGCATTCACATTTGTTTTGATTTTAATTATTTGGGTCTTTGGTAGGAGAAAGAAATCGATACATCAGAGTGTTTGCTCAGTGTTGTTGGTATTGTACAAAATGTAGGTTAACATCGGGTAAACGTGAAGATTCTGCTGCTTGCTAGCTGTGTGTGTGTGAACTAGTCATTTTATTTGAGGCTTCCTTTCTCTTGCATGTGAAATATGGGCACCATTTCCTTTTTATGGTTATTTCTGGCTTGAATGAATTACAAGCTTTGTCATGCAGGACTTATTTCTGATTTTCGCTGGTCAGCCTGTGAATTCTTGCCTTGATTATAGAGAGGATGAAGGGGGAAGCAAGTACTGTTGGGGTGGGGAGCGGTGCCGAGAATATGCTTTGTGGCTGGGGTGAGTACATCATGAGGGCTGAGATTGGGAGAGGCATTATTTTCTTAATAGGAAAAATGGCATTTATGATATGGTTTAAAATCAGAAATATGTTCCAGTTTCAGAAAAATTATTATGGAATTTAATTTCAAGAAAAAAGCTTGGTGCTCCAATGGGACAGACAAAAATAGACAAACTAGTTAACGAAGATTATATAATATATAGAAAATGTAGTTTTTGTTCATGCTCATTATTCTCTTGGAATGGTATCTTCTAGAGTTCTTAGGGAGTTTTAGAGTTGGTTGAGTTTGAAAAAATTGCTCTGCCTTATCTTTGTTCTTTCAGTGTTAAGTTCATGAAGGTGTTTGGATCTTGGTTGAGACTTAGTAATATGGAGGTGATAGTGATTTTATCTGTAATATCTTTCTAATTTCACAGTTTCCAAAGTATAGCTTGTGCCTTTGTTTAGCTGGTTAATAATTGGCTAACTAAAATATAAATAATTGTTGCCTGTCACAAAAAAATGCAACCAGAATAATTTATCAAATCACTGTTATACCCAGAAACGTTTTAGATCTGCTCAACTGTAAGAGAGTGTCTTGCCTTCCCTTTTGTATTGGTTGGTTATCAGTTTGTAGGTTCTAGTACTTTAATCTTCATTCACGCACTTAACAAATATTTACATCTTCTCTTTCTAATGATGCTAATTTTACTTCTCTTTGTCATACACTTTAACATGTAGCCAATGGGAAAAACTCTATAAAACATATAAGCAAAATCTTCATGTCATCTGCCCCTAACATTTTAATATAGTTACAACAGAAGCAGAACAAATGACCACCATGTGAACAGGGATTTTGATGTACGTATTTTTTTGTAAGTTTATTTAATGATTTTAATAGGCCCCAACTGAGCTTCTCGGAACAGTGGGAAAATACATTTTCAGAAATCTGTTTACCTGTTACTGCTTATTAAGTGATTGAGTTGCTCTGTTTTTCATTAAAAGCACATTTTAAATTAGATCTGGAAAAGCAATGAGGTTAAAAAAATAGGACAAGTGCTAGTGCGTTTATTAAAGGTTCTGACTGTTGATCATATACTGTAGTAACTCCCCTGCAGTGATCACCTAGCAGATGCTCCCATCACTGCGCATGCGCACTGTTCCTCACACTTGGAGGTGGGGCTTACATTAGCAGTAATGAAGTCAGACCCAGGAGTGAGGTTCACACCTACCTTGGCACACGCCCTCATTGCTCCTTTAACAAATTCTCCCCAAACTGAAGGTTGTCAAACCACAAAAACTGTTCTTTTTATCATTCAGTGAGTGTATTGACTGAACTAGCTTGCAAGTGCTCCACGTGATGTTTGTTAAAATGGCAGTCATTTTTGGCTCTAGATTTTGAAATGTGGCTCACTTACGTGACTGGTCCTTGGTGCTAGCTATTTTCTGGGGTCCAGCTTGACTTGTTAGCCAGAGCTTTATCTATTTGTGTGTGTGTGTGTGTGTTTTAATAACATTCATTTGTTTCTTTGATAGTCCTCTTACAGAGAGAAATGGAGGGACAAAGATTGATGTTTCATCCACTGCATCACTTCCTGGATGGCTGCAGTGGCCAAGGAGGAGCCACAAGCCAGAAGCTTCTTCTGGGGCTCCCGAGTGGGTGCAGGGGCCCTAGGACTTGAGTCATCCTCCACTGCTTTCCCAGGAGTTGGATCTGAAGTGGAGCAATTGGGATATAAACTGGTGCCAATATGAAATGCTGGTGTCGCAGGAGCTACTTTTGCTCACTGTATGATAGTGCTGACCAAAACTTTAGAACTAGAATGTGGAATCTCCAACTCTTACTGGCCCCCCCACCTTCTTCTTTTTTTTTCATTTGAAAGCTCACTTCACTGTCTCTTCTACAGTATTACCCTTGTTAGCTGAGTATATGTACACCTTATATAGTCCATTCTTTTAGGCTCCATTTGCCATGCTTCAAAAGTTGAATATCTGTATCCTGATACAATGATGCAACTTGATTCCTTGCCTTATCTGTGAGATCTAACTAATTCTGTCAACCCAGCACCTCCAACCTCCTCACTACTAAAGGTTCTTGATAAATGGGCTAACTTTGACCTTTGAAAGCAGATAATTCTGTAACCTTGATTGCTGACCTACAAAGCAGAGCATTGCCTCATTCACAGTGTTACAGTTACAACACTGCTGCTGGCAAACATCTCAGTATGTCTTCAGTGCAGTTATCTTCAAAGTATCTGTGTATTTTCACAAAGGAAGTAGGTGTACTCTGTTCACTAAATTGAACTGCAGGTCAGTTCAGAAGGATGACCTTCTGATTAGAGAGCTGCTTGTGCCAGTAATATAAATAAAAACATCTCCTGCCTATTCAGTGTTTATTCAGTACTGGGCTCTGTGCTAAACAGTCTATCAATGAGTTCATTTAGTTTGTACAAAGAAAATACTGTTGTTTTCCTATTTTAACAGAGATGCATAAAGATTAAATTTTACAATGATTAATAACACTCCCAAGATTACAAAATGATTTTATTTCATATATACAGTTTTAACAATGTAATACTTTTCACCCTATCTTCCCTCCTCCCTCCCTCCCTCCCTTCCTTCCTTTCTTCCCCATAAGGTTTCCATTGTTTCTTCAGGATTTCCTTTGTGCTTTTGCTAGGAGGCTTTCCACCTTTACCCTTTTTCTTGATGGTAACTATCTTTCTCTGTTCCTATGTGTAGCATGTCCTTCCCTAATTATTGTTTGTAAGGCTGAATGAGTGGTGATAAATTCTTTCCATTTTTGTTTGTTTCAGAAAGTCTTTATTTCACTTTCATTTGTAAGTGCGAGCTTCACTGTGTATACTATTCTGGGTTGATGCTTTTATTTTTCAGGACTTTGATTATGCCTTTGCATTCTCCCCATGCCTGTAGGGTTTCTGATGAGAAATCAGTTATCAATGCAATTGGAGAGCCTTTGAAGGTGATTTGATGGATCTCTGTTGCACATGTTGGGACCTTTTCTTTAACTTTTTTTTTTCTTTAAAGATTTATTTTATTTTTATTACAAAGTCAGATATACTGAGAGGAGGAGAGATAGAGAGGAAGTGGAGCTGCCGGGATCAGAACCAGCGGCCATATGGGATCAAGGCAAGGACCTTAGCCACTAGGCCACGCCGCCAAGCCCCCTTTTCTTTAACTTTTGAGAGTGTCATACAGTGTTATGGTGAGGATCTCTTCTAATCTTGTCTGTTAGGAGTCTGTGTGCTTTTAGTAGTTGGATGTGCGTATTTTTCTCCAAATTAAGGACATAGTTTGCTGTTATTTCACTGCATAGGTCTTCTAACTTATTCTTTGTTTCCCTGTTTTTCTAAGACATGTGGTTGATGATTTGATGGTATCCTATTAATCGTAAGCACTATTTTTCGTTTTTCTAATTTCTTTTTTCTGACTGAGATATTTCTAAAGTATATCTTATAGTTTGGATATTCTTTCTTCTGCTTCATGGAATATGTTGTTTAGGCTACTGACTGTTAGATACAAAACCACACTGAAACGGTGGGACTAACAAGACCAGAATGATGGTAAAACCAGGTTTATTGAAATCTGCTCCCTGGCGAGATTCATCAGTCCATTTGGTAGCTAAGGTCCGCAGGCCGGAGAAGTTATGTGTACACTAAGCCGCACATTCCTTTTGTGGTGATGATGGGGGCTTGATGTTGTCTTCTGATTGGTCAGCTCCAGCTAAATGAGTCTGGGGTGATTGTTCTTGGCAGGAACTTTTGGCACCACCTAGGGGCTTTCTGCCTGTCCCTGGGGCCTCCAGGCTAACAATTGTATTTTTTATTTGACATTTCATTGCTAATATTTCATTGCTAATATTTCCATTTGATTTGATTTGTCTTTAGTGTCTCTATATCCTGGAAGAACTTCTCATCTATGTCATATATCAATTTTTTTTTCACTCCTGTACTTGCTTCTCTGTGATTCTGAGCAGTGTTTTTTTTTTTTTAGATTTATTTGAATTCTCACATTGAGTGTTGTTTCTCTTGGGGAGTCATATGGTCTTCCTTGTTTATGTTTCTTGTATCTACATTTATTTGGGGTTTTCTCCTCTGATGGTTTCATTCTTTGAGATGTGGCTCTGTGGCTTAGTGGAGTGCCTGCTCCTTCAGCACAAATCAGCGGATGTGCTGGGTGGGGCCAGGAGCTCTGACCAGGGCTTGAGGGTGGGGACAAAGTCTAAGAACCACACCCAAATTGAGAGTGGTAGATCCTATGTCTTCCTTACAGGGGAGGATATTTTTGCATTAGCTGGTGTGTTTATAGAGGAACATCTCTGCCAAGGTGAACCATCTGCCAGGATTGAACACACAGTGCCTGTTCACTCCACCCAGTCAGGTACCCGAGCCGCCACTGGAGTTACATGCTCCTCAGTCTGAGCATGGCCCTTCAGTGAGCCTCCCTAGGACTCGGGTAACTCTGAGCCTCTGGAGCTGGAGCCAGTGATTGCCCAAAGTGACATGCCCTCTCTTCCCCCTCCACGATTGCACAGTCACAGGTTCACAGCCATAGGGCACAGGCCCCCTCACTCACAGAAGGCAGGGCTCTGCTTTCAGCACTGGGGGCCTCCCAAGCTGTGAACAAAGCTGCTCTATTTTCAGGCTCTGCTGTCTGCCCGACAGAGGTCTGTGGTACTCTTCCTTGGCAAGCGGAGTCTGATCCTTGTTGGGCTGAGAGGAAGGGAGCAGTGTGCCCTCTCCTCATGGGTTTTCATGGTCACACTGTTTCCTGTCAACTTTGCAGGGTGGAGTCAAGGTCAGTGGGGACTGCAGATCTATCCCTCCTGCAAAGCCCGCTGGTGGTACACAGGCCGCAGAAACCCCTACGTGCATATCAACAGGTGCTTCTGCCTGCTGATTGCCAGCTGCCTTGGTGGGACAGGGGAAGAAAGCAAGGAGCTCTATCCCCGCGGGATTAGGTGCATCCTGCCCCTGCCGGTGCTTCAGGTCTGACTCAAAGTCAGTGTTCTCGCTCCTAGTGTTACCCATGGCTTGTGGGCTGCTACAGGTTCTTGCCTTGCTCTGAGAGGGTGTCCCCTCCCCAGCATTGGCTGAGAGTCACTGGCAGAATCCCACTAGCTGCTGCGTGATTGTACCATTGCCAATTTCCATGGAGTTACTCTTCTTTGCATAGACATTTCCATTGTAGGCTTCTCTCCAGCTGTCTGCTGGGAATGTGATTCCTCTATTTTTCTTTTGGTATCTTCCTGTATTCAAAACAAGCACGTCTTTCTCCCCATTCAGCCATCTTGAATCTATGGAGTAGGAGATAGAATTAACCCAGAAAGTGTTTTCAATGTCCAAGTTACTGACATAATGAAAACTTTGTGTCGGGGGCTCATGTCATGTGGTCTCATAGGTTATTGTAGATAAGTTAACTAATCCAGTAAAGAAGAAAAAACTTAAAATCCCACCTCCATA
Organism: Ochotona princeps; assembly: GCF_030435755.1. Taxonomy (NCBI): domain Eukaryota; kingdom Metazoa; phylum Chordata; class Mammalia; order Lagomorpha; family Ochotonidae; genus Ochotona; species Ochotona princeps. Next base: position 13,157,548 of record NC_080840.1, on the reverse strand, counting down.
TGGTTCTTTGGCAACTAAAAATACACATGTGATCATATTCTTTTGTGTGACAGCCATGTTTCTCAACCCCTCTTGGACTGAATCTTGAAGTGATTTTTCAATTGTTAAAAATAGATTAAAATATTTAAAGTTTGACAGTGTCACATGAATCTAAAAGTACAGTGCTATCGAGTGGGAAAAGTCACATGACAGCCTTATAAACCTGTAGGCCTATAAAAGACTTCACTGTATGTACTACAACTCCTTCTTAAAACTGAGGGAAGTGGAACCCAGAAGTTAACAGCTCAAAGTCTCAGAGCAAATTATTGACAGTCCTGGATGTCTTGATTCACTCTGATATCATTTCCACTTTCATTCTGCTACAGAACCTTTATGAAACAATTAAAATATTTAATTAACCACATTTTAAAAATTCATTTCACTTACAAGAACCTAATTAAAAGTTACACAGATGTTCACTGAAGGATGACAGTATGTAGCTACAATTAGCTCAAAATTTGGTATGTTTGCAAAGAATATTGGATGAAGTTGCAAAAGTAGATATAAGTAAATGACTAGGATACTTAAGTAGAAAAGTCTGTTTTACAACTACTGTTATTATGTAATGCCTTATTTTTTTATTTTATTTTATTTTATTATTATTTTTAAAATTTTGGATTTTATGGTACAATTCCATAGGGTCTGGAATTTCTCCACCATAATGGCTTATTTATGGACTCTTACATTGTGGAATTCTTTACTAATGGGATCTTTAGCCTAATAAGGGTAAAAAAATAATTTGGGGGGTATAAAAATGAAGAGACAGCTAATTGAATTTGTTGAAGGCATTGTTTGGGAGAAAAAGACAATTTGTGGTTCTCACTTTAAATTAAACATTAGAATAGTGGATCTCAGATTTTATTATGCATCTGAATCAGCTGGAGGGCTTCTGAAAAATATGGACTGGTGGGATGTCATTGTGGTACAGTGGGCAAAGCTACTGCCTGCAGTGCCAGCATCTCATATGGGTACAGGTGCTGGCTTTTCTGCTTTCAACTCAGTTCCTTTTCATGTGCTCAGGAAAGCAGCAGCAGAAGGCCTGAGTACTTGGGTCCCTTTTATTCACGTGGGAGACCCAGATGGACTTCTAGGCTCCTGGCTTTGGCCACTGTTGGTCATATGGGGAGTGAATTGGTGAGTGTAACATCTCTGCATCTCCCTTTTCTTTCTCTGTAACTCTGCCTTCCAAACAAACAAATAAGTCTTTTAAGAAAGGGAAAAAGAATTTTTTTTTAATTACTGAGTTTCACCTGTCAGTTTCAGCCTTCTGCTTATAACATGAAAATTGGCATTTAAAAAATATGTATTTATTTATTTTAAAGTCAGAGATATAGAGTGAGTGAGAGACGAAGAGATTTTCCATCTGGTGGTTCAGCCCCCAAGTGGTCACAATGGCAGGAGTGAGCTGGGCTGAAGCCGGGAGTTCTGTCTGGATCCCGAGCTGAGTGGTGGGGGCCCAAGCACTTGGATCACCTTCGGCTGCCTTTCCCGGCCTATTTGCAGGGAACTGGATGTGAAGTAGAGCAGCCAGGACACAGACAGATGCCCTTATGGGGTGCCAGAGTCACAGGCTGTGGCTTCACCCGCTGTATCACAATGCTGGCTCCAAGAATTTGTGTTTCTCAAGAAATTCCCAGGCGTTATTGATGCTACTTATAATGCTGGTCCTTTGCTCACACTTCACAAATCACTGAATAGGAGAAAGTGGGTTATGTAAAAGAATACTCAAGTATGAAAAACAAGTATACTCTTCCACTGGGACACAGCTTAAAAGCTTGTGTTTTTTTGTATCTGTTACACAAAATATTTCTCTTAATAAATATTTCTGTAGTTTACATAAATGTCTCAGTGAGCCATCATGATAAGATTAAATTAAGTGTGGCTCCAGTTTTTGGGTAAATATTCTTTTAAAGTAACATTGTTGTCTGAAAATTCAGAAGCCTCTTAGGGAGCTCTGATTGCTCCACATTCTCACCAACGTTCGATCTTGGCAGTCTTCTTACATTAGATATGTCGTGGTATCTTGTAATGGAAGAAGCATACAAGGTAGACATATTAGAAAGAAGAAATCACTAAGGAAGTAAAACTGTAAAGTCTGAAATAAGGCACCTGTAATTGGAAAGATCATAGTTGGTGTTGGCAGGCAGAGTTGGTAGGTATTCATGACTAGTTAAATGTAGAGGATGTGAAAGAGGAGCCTGAGATGACTTCAGATTTTTGGTTCTACCTATGCTTTGCGTCATGCTTCTGCTTAGCCGCAGAGGCTGGGTGACTGTATGTGGAAGGCTATTGGTTGGAACTCTCATTACAATTACTACTACAGTGTTTTCACTGTGCTCTGGAGAGATTTCAGAACCAGTTACATGTTGATACCGATAGTTTTTTATTTCTTGCTTTGCAGTTCATTATAATTATGTTATCTGAAAGCAAATCTATTAGTGAATGATCCATCCCATTATAGAAATGGATGTAGTTTACTTCATTCAACAAAGAGTTCTCTGAAAGGTTTCTAGTAGATTTAAGTGTTTATAGATTGTTATTTCTTTGATAAAAAAGCTTTTAAAGAAAGAAAAGCAATCTTGGTTGATTATTTGACTATTTAAACTGACAGCTGATTTAAATTATTTAAGTGGAAAGTAGAACATCTTCAAATATCATTAGAGAAAAAAATAAAATTTTAAGAAATCTGAGATACATTTTCCAGCATCTATATTATGTAGAGGGGCAAATAGTAGGCTAAATCTGTTTAGAAAATTATTACAGTGTATGTTGTAAATTTCTACGTTTGTCAGTGATTTAAACTTTGCTGGATTGATTTGCCTTTATTTTCATGAAATCAAATTTTTTACTTTCCAAAAAATAGCAACCATAGCAATTGTTCCCCAACCAATATATCTAAAGAAATGTTTTCAGAACAAAACCCTTCTCATTTAGACCAACATTTAAGGGTTAGGTAAGTAATGAAGTGACAGTTCTTGAAATCTTAAGCTTTATAATAAGTTTTGATTAGAGAGCTTGAAACTAGTACTCGTGTTTTTTGAGAATTTGTTCAGAGTATCCCCGTTGACTTTGTATTTAACGTATTCTGACCCTATTGGTAATCTTCCTGGTTTAAATTTATTTAAGCTAGGTATAGGCATACTTTGTTAAGGCAGTTACTGTCCATATACAAGTTGAACAGCACTGAACTTTTTTGGAGGATGCGGTCTCATTTATGAACCTGCTTGATATTTTTGTTCCTGATCAGCTTAGTTCCTCTTCCCTGCTCCCCACCTTCCTACCTTTGCAAGCAGGGTGATCGTCCTGGCATGGTAGGGAAGTTTTCCAACCTAACACCACATAGATTTCAGGAGAACGTTTAGCAGAGGCATCAAAGTGGATTCTGCCCTGAGTGATGGTTGCAGGTAGAAGAGCTCATGAGATGAATGACTTTAGTTCAAAGGCCTCTAACTTCTCTGAGCCTTTTTGTGTTCTACAAAGTGACCTAATAGTGATGTCTTTTTTTTTTTTTAAGATTTATTTTATTTTTATTATAAAGTCAGATATACTGAGAGGAGGAGAGATAGAGAGGAAGTGGAGCTGCCGGGATTAGAACCAGCAGCCATATGGGATCAAGGCAAGGACCTTAGCCACTAGGCCACGCTGCCAAGCCCAATAGTGATGTCTTTCTTACTGTGCTGTTAAAGGGATCAAATGAGATAATACATGTATATTGCTTAGTCTAGTATGTGGCACGTAACAAGTGACAGTAAATGTTAGCTATTATTAACTTCTTGAAATAAAACTAAGATAGACAAAGTTGTCTGATTTATATGTCATAGAAAATAGGGGAACCCAGTTGATTAGTTAGCATTGAAATTCAAAAAGATTTCTACCTTCTGAATAAAATGTAACACAAGATTTCAAAAACATGAAATGTGATAATCTTAAGTTTTGGGTAGAAAAATTCTTTTGTACCAATATAGGAAAAGAGACATCTGAATTAATAGTTACTGCGGAACTTTCTGTTTCTCTCTCTCTCTTTCTCTCTCTTTTTTTGTTCTTGTATGATGAAGCCAACTTGTGATCGCAGTGATACAAATGTATTATGATAGGGCCCTGCGGAGTGGTCTAGTGGCTAAAGTCCTCATCTTGAATGCCCCGGGATCCCATATGGGCGCCGGTTCTAATCCCGGCAGCTCCACTTCAGATCCAGCTCCCTGCTTGTGGCCTGGGAAAGTAGTTGAGGAAGGCCCAAAGCCTTGGGACCCTGCACCCATGTGGGAGACCCAGAAGAGGTTCCTGGTTTCCGGCTTCAGATCGGCGCGCACCGGCTGCTGCAGTCACTTGGGGAGTGAATCATCGGATGGAAGATCTTCCTCTCTGTCTCTCCTCCTCTCTGTATATCTGACTTTGTAATAAAATAAATAAATCTTTAAAAAAAAACCAAATGTATTATGATAGCAGTATCAGTTTTCATTATTTAAGTCATGGCAATAATGATTGTGTTTTACCCTGGAATCCCTCTGTGAAATGACAGATAGGTAGGAGTGAAGGGAGACCATTTAAGTTGAACACCCTGATGGCTGTTACCTGTCCTGGGAAGGAAAGGCTTGCTGGGTAGAGAATATTTAACAGCCATCCTGAAAGAACTGTGACCTGGAAGAGTTGAGATTGTGCATATGCTCAGGAGATGGTTCTGTAAGTCTGAAGTAGGGGACCAGAGTTCCTGGGCTGCTTGTGCTGCTGAGGTGCAATGAGCTGACCTCTGTGAGCCATATAAAGCAGGGAGGTTATGAGATGGAAATAGCTTAATGTGTGTGACAGAGGAATTCAGGCGTATTGTTGGCATTGCCTGGTTCTGTTCTGGGCAGATGCTGAATCAGCTTTTTGCAATGTCTAATAATTAGAGCTATTCAGCCATGAAACAAGCTTTCTCATCACCTTTAGAAAGAAACAAAGTCCTGTTAGTTTTATTGGCCTTTTTAGAAAATTTCACATGGAGCAGAAATGTCTTGAAGCCCTTTGAGAAAAGACGTGGTGTTTACCTAGTTCACTGCTCTGTGCAGTGCCCCCATCCCAATGCCAGGCACCTTAGGCTATGCTTGGTAAATATTTGTTGAACAAAGAAATGGAAGTTCCACCACTAACGCTCAATTCTTTGTTTAACAGCAGCCCGTTCTTTCTGATGCAGTTATGTGTTGTCTTTCTAAATGTATTTGTTTGCCGTTTTGCTGTTGTTTTATTTGTTTAAGTATTTGTTTAATTGCAAGGCAGAGTAAGAGAGAAAGGGGGAGATCATCAATCTTCCATTCACTAATTGAAGTCCTAAATGGCTGCAACAGACAGAATGGGATTTCTCCAAAGGCAGGAGCCCAGAACTGCATCTGGGTCTCCCAGAGGAGTGTCAGGGAACCAAGTAGGAGGGCCATTTCATGCTGCTTTCCCAGGTGCATTTGCAGGTTGCTGGGGATGAAGCAAAGATGCCAGGCCTCAAAACCATCTTTCTGATACAAGATGCTAATGCTGTAAATGGCAGTTTCATCCACTGTACCACAGTGCTGACCCCTTACTGTTATTTTAGAGTGAAGACTTTGACATTTAACTGAAGTAGCCATTCACTGTTGTTTCTGTTTCTGTCCATTTATTGAAGATCAGGACATCAAGAGAACATTGATGTGACTTTCATTGTGAAACCCTCTTGAAATGATTTCTTCTCCACTTTTAATTCCTTATTTTCTACTATCGGTAGTTTAATTTCCATAATGAGTTTTTTAGAAGGCATACCATGCATATAGTATATTTCCATGGAAAATAGTCCTAAAGACACTCACAGCAATGGTGACCTGTGGGGAGAGAGTTTGGGGATTGCAGCCTCCACATACTGTTTGGATTTTTCAACTATGTGCTTTCTTGATTTAAAAAAAAAAATTTAAGGTAAGTGAGAAAACCTTATAATTATAGAAGATTTATGTTGTAATACTGAAAAATACAACTAATACAGCAAAATAGTTTATTTATTGGTCTCCTTCTTGAGATACCAGATTTAATCTCTTGCTGAATTCTTATTTAACTTCTTTGATAAATACTTAAGCCATACTTCCTTTTGTCTTTGCTGCCACAAATTCATGTGGGAGCTTTGACATTCAGTCAGAATCAAAGCCAGCCTTTGTTCTCTGAGATGCCTGGATCAGAGCGAGCCTTGTAGCCCAGCGAGTTGCCTGCATCTAATATTGGAGCATCTGGGATCCAGTACTTTGTCCATCTCTGTTTCTGACCCAGCTTCCTGCTTAGATGTGTGGCAGGTAGCACATAACATCTCAAATATGGAGTCCATGATACCCATGTGCGAGACTTCCGGTTCCTGCTTTGGGGCTGGCCCTGCCCATAGTTGAGGAGGATGTGTAGGGAGTAAACCAGTATATGGAAGATCTCTTTCTGTTTTCCTCTCCACTGTTTTAGCTTTCAAATAAATAAATAAATAAAAATGACCATTTTTTTGAAAGAAGATTCCCAGCTCTCCAAGTCTCACACTGCTGTAAGACTTAGACACAGCCAGGGGGTTGAAGATGAGGGCAATGGCAATGGCAGAGACGGAAATTACGTTTGTTAGGAAATCTGTACAAAATTGCTTGCTTCCTTAAATGTACTGTTTCTTTTCAATCAGCTATGGGAGAAATGAGCAAGGAGGGTATGGAAAAATATTAAGTCAAATGAAAAATAAACTTGACCTTAAAGTTTTGGGTAGTTTATAATAGGCAGCCAAAAGGGGTTTGTGGATTTTTATTATTGGAAACTTTTTATTATTGGAAAGTCAAATATGCAGAGAGGAGAGACAGAGAAGAAGATCTTCCATCCGCTGATTCACTACCCAAGTGGCTGCAACAGCTGGAACCAAGCTGATGCGAAGCCAGGAGCCAGGAGCTTCTTCCAGTGCCATCCCCGACTGCTTTCCCAGGCCATAGGCAGGGAACTGGATGGGAAGCAGGGCTGCCGGCATTAGAACTGTCACCCATATGGGATCCCAGACATACAAGGTGAATACTTAAGCCACTAGACTACTGTCCTGGGCCCAGACTTTTTTTTTTAAAGATTCGTTTATTTTGGGCCCGGTGTTGTGGCCTAGCGGCTAAAGTCCTCGCCTTGAACGCCAGGATCCCATATGGGTGCCGGTTCTAATCCCGGCAGCTCCACTTCCCATTCAGCTCCCTGCTTGTGGCCTGGGAAGCAATTGAGGACTGCCCAGGTCCTTGGGACCCTGCACCCACATGGGAGACCCGGAAGAGCTCCTGGCTTCAGATCGGCGCAGCACCGGCTGTTGCAGTCACTTGGGGAGTGAATCATCGGTTGGAGGATCTTCTTCTCTGTCTCTCCTCCTCTCTGTATATCTGACTTTGTAATGAAAATAGAATAAATCTTAAAAAGGTTTGTTTATTTTATTGGAAAGCCAGAATTACACAGAGAGTGGAAGAGACAAAGAGGAAGAGCAGCCTGCCACTTGCTGGTTCACTGCCCCAATTTTTGCATCTGTCAAGGCTGTTCCAGGCTGAAACCAGTAGCTCGGAGCTTCTTCCATGTCTCCTTGATACATGTCCATAGTTTTGTATTCATATGTTTTCAATGACCAACAGAGATTTAATTGCATGATTTTTAGAATTTAATTGATCACAGAATTTATTTTAGGCAACGGTTTGAATTTGATCTTTATCATAATTGTTTATAGACTAATACACTTCCTAGTGACTTGTATGTCTAAATGATAAATGCAGGGTCCTTGTTGCTTTGAGTAACCTAAATTATTGCCTCTCGCTTTATCTCTTAAATAATTTTTAAAATATTCCTGTAAGTAGAGAATAGCTTATTCTTAACACCATAACTGTTGCATGAAGTATGTTTCAGTTCAGGTCGTGTAGCTGTTTCTCCCATGGTAATTTTAAGTCCAGCATGAGGTCAGTCCCCAGCTCCATCATTTATTAACTATGTGATCTGGAGCAACTGACTTGGCCTTTGTAAGCATCAGTTTCCTTATCTCTACAATATGCTTAATGGCCTAATTCAGATTGTTGAAACAAAGGACTGGTTGAGGTAGTGTGTTCAGAGTGCTTGCCACACAGTCAGTGTTCAGTGACTGGTTTCCTTTATAAACCCCTTCCTCTTCTGTTCATTTTCAGGGTTTTTTTCTATGGAGAACGGTAATGCATTTATTTATCCTCCCCCATGTCTGGTGAACATCGACCAATACCCATCCTTCAAGACACAGTTCATATTTATGTTCACCTGCTAAATCTTTCCTACCTTCTGTGCTGCTACTTGCTTCAAAGCAGTTTTTCCTCTTCTGACATTTGCTAAGTAGTCAGTAAGCAGCTGCGAGTTTCTGACCTGGGGGAAGGGTGCATGTTTGCAGAGCTTCTTATGGACCATTGCAGATTTGTGAGTTCAGCTTAGTGCTTCGGAAGTTACTATGGACAGCAGAGACTGAAGGACAATGACATAAGTGTGATCATTTTTTATTTCAGGCACAAAATGCTTTGGGTATTTAAATACATTTGCAGAGGAGTTATCCATTCTGTAACAAGGACGAGGAACACCCAGACTTTGCACTGTGAAGGCCACAAAATTGTTCGGTCTGGCCCTGCCAAGGTAGCTGTGGGCAGGGCTTGAAATTCAATAAATGTATAGTAGGCTGATTTTTAAGTTGATAATTTTGTATGACCTGGGAATGATGCTATAGATACCCAAATGACTCTTGGCAGGAGAAAGGTACCCCACTTGTTATCATCATGGGTAATATTTGTTAGTCTTACTGTAGGCTCTTTACGGATCATTTATCTATATTATCTTACTTAGACCTCATGTACAACTTTGTGAATTAGGTATATCCATTGTCCAGAGGAGGAACTGAGACTGTAATAAAGTGACTTGTCAAACGCTGTATAACTAAAAGTAGTATCATATAACCTGCGTTTGAATGCAGGTGATCCCAGAAGAGGGATCAATCCAGTTTATGTGTTATATGGCGTCCCTCTTCTGCATTTTAAGAGAATTGCGTGGGTGGGTAAAGTAATGATGACGGTAAAGGTGAATATTTCTGAGGGACTTCTCCCATAGTCACTGTTTGCCAAGAAACCAGCTGCTTACTAGCTAGTGTCACATACTGTTAGACTCTTCACGATTACTTCCAGTGGGAGGTGGTTATAAAATGTGGATTGTTTTAATTTTACCACACTAACATTTATGTGGAGGAGTAATTATAACTTGGAGGTATAGTGTAGTGAGAAGTACCCCAAGTTTCTATTAAATATTGCTCAACTAGTGAGTAAGTCATTAAGTTCAACTCCTGATGAATATATAATAATTGCTTGATATTAGGCTGCCAGAAAAGAGCATACTCATACACACAAACGCACAGGCACATACACACAGGTAGCTGTGTGTGCAGTGAACTGTCACTGAAGGGAGTTGGAGCTGTGCTGCAGCTAATTGTTTTTGATGAGGAATGATTTGTAATATGTTCAAGTTTATCCAAAAAAGAATATTTTGTCTACAGAAGATGAAAGAATCAAATTTTAATTTGCGGAAATTGGGAAATAGCTGTTCCCTGTTTCAGAAAAAAATATTTCCTAGCGTCTGTCCCATTTATTCGAAGAAATTTAAAACATGATCAGTCAATTCCCTCTTTTTCTTCCTTCCTCTTTGCCAGAATGGACTGTTTGACATTTAATATTTATCAGTTTCTTCTGAGTATGAGTCATGTTGAATTGAAGTCAGCAAGTCTTTAAGAACACTAAATGTCTGCTTTGTGTTACTAGTACCTGGTATTTTACTAATAAACTTTGAGGAGCTGAATTTAATCAGCACAATATAATTGGTGTGTTCCTGTGCAGACATGCCTGTACATGGCTTGGCACAATAAGACATCTGATTTCACTTGGAATGGAGGTTCAAGAAAGTAGTTTGATATTGGCAAAACCATGCATTTGATTAGAGAACACACACGCACATACACACAAGCTGTAGTTATAAACATAAAAAGCTTTTGTGGACTTGTAAGGTAGGAAGTGTTTGATCCTGTTCTGGAGTTTAGGGAGAATTCTTGAAAAGAACCTTGTGGCTCAGATTATAGGAAACAGCAGAGCAAAGTAGAGATACCCAGTAGGAGAAAGAGAGCAAGCAAGAGATGAGATAGAGAGGTAGAGAGAGATGTGTGTAGAGCTGCTAGAAACAGAAAAGTGTATGCATTGCCATGGCTGTTTTGTTGAAGACCTGAAGATGGTGAGGGATCTTATTTGGCTCTGAGTACCAGATATTCCAGAACCCATTCAAGTTGGCTTCCTAAAATCTCAGGGCTGGGCCTCAGGGAAGAGAACTTATTCATCTCTATTGTATGCATTAAGTTGCAACTGTTGACCAGCTGTGGTTTGGGAAGGGTACTACATAGCATAGTCATCACTTAACCTTCCATTCTCATTGAATTGGTTGCTGATCTGGAATGAAAGTTTGCTTGGTTTGTTGATCATGCCCACTTGGGTTATAATCTGTGTCCTTGTTGTTTTCCAACCTGTGACTCAGAAAGTGACAGTAAATTGGTCAAATAAGGGGCAATTATACCCTCAACATTGTTGGTTATGGCACTGGATAAATGCATGCATCTATGCTGTGTTAAAAAAAAAAAAGAGGTCTGTAAAAGTTTTATGAAGAAAATGCATGGATTTTGAAAATTTTCTGCCCACAATAAACATCTTCTGATTCCATTTTTCCATGAGCTTTTTGAAGTGCCAAGTACTTAAGAATGACTGTATTGCCACAGACCCTTAACTACGTCTTTTAGTCACAAAGGACCTGGAATTTGTCTTAGGTGAGAGTCCACATTATAGAATAGCTAGTCTGTCTCCTTTTGTTCCTTTTCTTTCATCTATCTCTACTCACTCGTTTTAGCCCAGAGTTTTCACATTGCAGACAACCAGCGCTGATTGCTAACTATTTTGCTTTAATGCTTCTTCCTGCCTTGGCCCTCTTCTTCTTTTGTTTTCAGTTTAATTTGATGACTACACTAAATCCTTCATTTCTGTTTAAAGTTCAACAGATCATGTAACTTTAATGCTTGTCCAACACTTCAAAAAGATAGAGCAGCAATCATTATAATGTTGCTGTTAGTGCATTTTGACATTGAGTAACGGATGACGTGTCTAATGAATGGCGTGGAGGCTTGGATTGTATAATTATAGGCTTGTTTGGTTAAGAAAATCATATACAGGCCAATTTGATCCATTCAGAAGCTTACTCTGTAAGTATCAGAACCCTGTAGTCTGAAAAGAAACCTTCCTTCCTATCATTCTCTGTTTTGCTAGGAATAGGAAAGCCAGAAGCCATCTTTAAAGGATGGATTGAATTGCTCTTCCTGTCCCGAGTACCACTTGAACTTTTTTTCTGTTACACTGTGAGTTGACAGTGATTTGACATAGGGTTTGGAGCAGTGCTGACAAGGATTGTTGGGTACAAACACACGAATGAGTAGAACATCCCTGGCTCTGCAATAGGCAAGGGGAGCAGCTACCAATTTGTAATGTGAATCAGTAGACCTGACTTGCTGGAGCAGGGTGGGGGACATGTTTCACCTACTTATTGAACTAATTGCTTGTAATAGTTTCTTAATGAATATGCCAGGTGATATGAGACTTCTCCATGTGTTTATTAGCTTGTAAATGAGCATCAAAATAAATCCGTTGGGTTCAGTTGACTAATGAAAACTGGGAATATACACTGAAGAATGTTCCTGGCCTTCCCAGACCCTTCTTCTTACTTGTGAGAGGGTAGTCCGCAAGTATGAAAAGTAAACATACATTGACTCTAAGCTCTGCTCAAGAGAGCACTTTTGCAACATGAAGCCTTCCACAGCTCTTCCCTTGCCCTGGACCACATCTCTCTCTATCACCGGCCTTCTTTTGCTGCCTGGCAGTTGACCATAGCCAGCTCATTTCTTGGCCTTGTGATAGACTTGACTGCTGGGCAGCTGGAGTGGACTTAGTTTTAGCGTTTATAGTTCATCAAATTAGCGTGTTGATATAAAAGATCGTTTTCCTTTAATGTTAAATCTTATTATTCTTTTAGACAGGAAGAAAACGTTTTTCCTTTTGTTATTTGGCTCTCAGTTTCTCTTAGAAACAAGTTTCCAGGACTGTGTTCAGTAGCTTGAGTGGCATTGCTAAGTGTCCTGTGCAGAAGTGTTGGTTTATGCTAATAGACCAGCAGCAAGCTGAATTGAAGTTAAGGACCTTTGACATTCTCCTCCCTGACAGCTTTTTCTCTGGACATTCATGGGGACATTGGAGGTGCTTGTCCCCCATCATGTATATAAACACTTTTTTTTCACAAATGAACAAGTGTATACCCTTTGTAGTTACAAAGCCTGAGTTAGAGGCCTGGCCCTGCTGCTTACTACGCTCATGACCTTGAGCAAGTTGCTCCACTTTTCTCATGTGTAAAGAGAAGGTAAATCTGTTTCTTAATATTGCTACAAGGTTTACTGTAAGCATGGTTCTGTCAGTACACTGCTTGGACAAAGTAAAAGAAGGCTACAGCTAGTAGCCTTTTTGTTAGCTATAACTACTGTGACATACGTACCCATGGAATACCCCTACTCACAATGCTTGAAATAAGATTGCTGAATTTTTCAGATTTTCATATATATATATTATTAATTATTTTGCATTATGTGACAGTTTCATAGTCTCTGGGAATCCCCCCACCCCTCCCCCTCCCCTCCCCCCTGGTGGATTCCTCCACCTTGATGCAGTATTACAGTTCAAATTCAGTCAAGATTCTTTCCTTGCAAACATATACTAAGCATAGAGTCCAGCTACTTATTGTCCAGATGGGTTGAACAGTTTCTTGGGGAGACCATTTCTGGTCCGAAGTTAGAGCTGGTAGAATATCATCCCAGTCAATTAAGAGTCCCAATATAACATCAACAGCAATTTGCAATATTATGGAATTGACATGGTTTTGAGTAACCAGTATGTTAAAAAAAAAAAAAAAGCAAGTCCTAACCACAACCTGTGATTAGCTCATTGACATTTCAATTTTAGTTTATATACAGGAGCGGCTGCTATATACCTTAAAATGGCTATAAGGTACCATTCAGCTGTCTCGTGTCTATTTCATTTTAGTATTTAGCCATTTGTTGTGTTGAAGTATAATTTTGCTGATCTTGGCAGATTTTAGGATAATCTAGACTGGCTTGTAGGGATGAAACTCAAGTCTAAATTTGAGATATGCTTCTGTTTTATGTACTTCTCAGATTTTCTAGTTACAGATGCTTGGTATATATGAACTTATCCTCATGATCTTATTTTCCATGCTTGATCCTTCATGTGCACCAAAGTTCTCCATTGCTGGCCTTGCAGTGGGATAGCACAGTAATGCTTTCTTCTTGGAATTGTCTTTCAATGCACTGTCACCTTTCCTGGGATTCTTTCCTTTCCTCCCCTGCAGATTGTGCTTATAACACCATTTTTCCTATTAACAAATTTGCAATGACAGTATAACCACATCATTTATATGTTATATCATCTTTGTATTTCCTTTTTGTTTTAAAGATTTTTTTTAATTGCAAAGTCATATCTATAGAGAGGAGGACAGACAGAGGAAGATCCTCTGTCCGATGATTCACTCCCCAAGTGGCCGCAACGGCTGGAGCTGCGCAGATCTGAAGCCAGGAGCCAGGAACTTCCTCCAGGTCTCCTGCGTGGCTGCAGAAACTCAAGGCCCTGCGCCGTCTTCTACTGCTTTCTCAGGCCACAAGCAGGGAGCTGGATGGGAAGCAGGGTCACTTGAATTAGAACTGGCCACCCATATGGGATCCCAGTGCGTTCAAGGCGAGGACTTTAGCCGTTAGACCACCACACGGGGCCCATCTTTATATTTCAATTGAATTGAGTATCTGAGATGGAACAGTCTATAGTTGACAGCAGTATTATTTTGAACTTTGGAATAGTGGCCTAGGAGGATACTGACGGGAAGAGTTGCTCTGGTTTTTTGTTAGCTCTCAAGAACCCGAAGACATCATTCTTCCCCTCAAATGGATGAAACTCTGAAGAAATAAGAAAATATTTTGGTCCAAAATGTCAAGTATGGGTATTAAAGATAAGTGAAGGAAGAGCTCCTCATAAGATGGTGGTATAATTTCAAAAGGTAGGGCTTGAGTTTAGCCCTTGAATAATGCAGAGGTTTAATTTGGTGTAGATTTTTCAGGAAGAATTTTGGTGCTGACCATACCAAATAGAAGAGAGTGCTATCTAGTCTTTCCTTCTGCAGCTAATCCTGTCCCCAGCTATTTTTTAAGCCAACAGGCACCTGCAGCTGTGTTTATGAGAGTAGCCCTAAAGTCTCCAGGGATTTTTTTTTCCCTTTGTAAGTAAGTGAAGGAAAAGTAATTTTTCCTTCAGTGTAATTCTTTGGTGGGATTAAGCACAGATTCCTTATACGTCTCTAACCTGTTGCTTTGGAAACATACATACAATTCATAGATTTTTTTTAAGACGTTATCAGACAGTAGGGATATAGGTTGACAGAATCAAAAAATTATGTTGAAAATTATTGGGTCCCGGTGGTGTGGCCTAGGGGCTAAAGTCCTCACCTTGAACGCTCCGGGATCCCATATGGTCACCGGTTCTTATCCCAGCAGCTCCACTTCCCATCCAGCTCCCTGCTTGTGGCCTGGGAAAGCAGTCGAGGATGGTCCAAGGATTTGGGACCCTGCCCCCATGTGGGAGACCTGGAAGAGGTTCCTGGCTCCTGGCATTGGATCGGCACAGCACCGGTCGTTGCACTCACTTGGGGAGTGAATCATCTGATGGAAGATCTTCCTCTCTGTCTTTCCTCCTCTCTGTATATCTCCCTTTCCAATAAAAATAAATAAATCTTTTTTTAAAAAAAGAAAATTATTAAGTAACCATGACATGTTGCTGCTTGATGTGGACGTTCTCATGACCTGTCTTCAAGATCCCACGGTGGGAATCGGTTGGAGTCCTCTGCCGTCTGAGTTCTCCAGCTCCTTTCTGCAGTAGACCAAGCCGCTGGGACTGACCTTGGCCGCTTGGTGTGGACCAAGCCGCTGGGACTGACCCTGGCCGCTTGGTGTGGACCAAGCCGCTGGGACTGACCTTGGCCGCTTGCTGCTGTGCTGTGATTCTCCTTTCATTTTGGTCACAGCTTCCCGGTAACTCCTGTGTTTCCCTGCTCTGTGGGGAGCTGCAATAGCACATGCTGACCTAGGAGACATTCCATGGACCGTGTTGGTAACGGACTGTTGTAAAATTAGAGCATAATTTGAAAGTCTGGGAAGGTCAGTTTAAAGAGCCAAGTGCCAATAGATTTTTCCATTATTTCTGCTGATGTGTGCTGTTCGTGATATGGCTCTTCAGAGTACAGGAAACACTGATATTTTATCTGAGCTAAGATATTTTGATGGAGAGTCCTTGCGTGCGTATGTTTGCAAACGTGTCTTAGTAGATCAGCTTTCTTTTAATTCAGTTCTTTTTTTTTAGTGTTATTTTATGACTCCATGTTCTCTGTCTTTTCCTGATGCGTTAAATTATATATTGAGGGCTTGGAAAAAAATTCAGAAGCCCTTTTAAGAACATTGCTTTCCTTTTTCCAATTGAGTAGTCCCTTTTTATAGTCTTGTTGCCTGAGGATGTTTTAATTTTTAAAATGCCAATAGGTAATTCCAATTAAGTAAAACATTTACAAGCCTGTTCCCACTGATCCCTGCTCTCTGAGGTTTGTTTTCTAGGGTATTGTGGGGTAAATGAGGTTTTTTTGTTTTCATTTTACCCCTATGCTGTGTTCAGTATGCTTCAAATTGATTGGTACAGTTTTTTTTTAAGATTTATTCATTTTATTACAGCCAGATATGCACAGAGGAGGAGGAGAGACAGAGAGGAAGATCTTCTGTCCGATGATTCACTCCCCAAGTGAGCCTAAATGGGCTGATGCGCGCCAATCCGAAGCTGGGAACCTGGAACCTCTTCTGGGTCTCCCACATGGGTGCAGGATCCCAATGCATTGGGCCGTCCTCAACTGCTTTCCCAGGCCACAAGCAGGGAGCTGGATGGGAAGTGGAGCTGCCGGGATTAGAACCGGCGCCCATATGGGATCCCGGGGCTTTCAAGGTGAGGACTTTAGCCCCTAGGCCACTCCGCCGGGCCTGGTACAGTTTTTTTTTTTTTTTGAGTTAATTTATTTTATTGGAAAGACAGCTTTACAGAGAGAAGGCGATACAGAAAGATCTTGCGTTATCTGGTTCACTGATCAAGTGGCCGCAACGGCCGGAATTGAACTGATCTGAAGCCAGAAGCCAGGAACTTTTTCTTGGTCTCCCACACAGGTACAGGGTCTTAAGGCTTTGGACAGCCCTCTACTGCTTTCCCAGATCACAGGCAGGAAGCTAGATGAGAAGTGGAGTCAACGGTACATGAACTGGTGCCCATATGGCATCCTGGCGCATGCAAGGAGGGGGCCTTAGGCACTAGGCTACTGTGCCGGGCCTGGTAGGGGTTCTTTAATACCTGTGTTGAATGTGCCTTCTCCAGAGAGAGCTTCTGGCTGCTTCTGCCAACTCTGTGCATGAACCAAGATCAGAGCTTAGGGTCGGCAGTTGCCCAGGGTATGAATCCAGACGGGGCTACCTTGTAGCCAGTTTTTAAGTTCATTTTCTTTGCCTTTCCATCCTATTCTGATTTGTGGCCAAGACCCACCTCCCTGCAGTGCTGAATAGCAGGACTCGATTAGTTCTGATTGACTTTTGCACTGAGGACTGGCTATCCCAGCTCATGACTGGAGGGTGTCCGACTCTGCTCTTCTCCTGACCCTCTTCAGGCTTCCCTACACTTTCCTGCTTGTTTCTACTATATAATAAATCTTCACATTGTAACATTTCTTTGCCCCCTTTCTCAGATTTTATCTGATTTTTCAGTTATTTCCAATAGGAGAATTAGTTCAAGTAACCTAGCCTACAGATATTAAAAGTAGAAATCTTTTATCTTTAACACTCCTGTGAGGTTTGTGAGTTAGGTACATCACTGTCAGAGGAAGCAGGGAGGCTAAGGTCAGACATGTCAGTGACACAGCCTGGCACTTCTCAGAGCGAGTCTGTTTTCTATTCACCCAACACCACTGCCTTGAACCTTCTTCACTGAATGTATTCATAGAATTTTGAATCAAACAGGCGTATTGTTGAGGAGGCTTTTAAGAAATGCATACAACCTTTCCCAAATTATTTAGAACACTGGCTAATGTAGCTTTTTCTAGATGTGTTATTTTAAGCAAAAAGTACTTGCAATCTACTCTTTTTTCCTTTCAGCTGAAGTGAGTAGTGAATATAGTATGGACAAAGCGATGGTTGAATTTGCCATAATGGATCGAGAACTGAACCACTACGTAAAGGCTGTTCAATCTGCAATGAATTATGTAAGTTTATACCACTCACCTGGTCATATTTGGTTACAATTCATTGTCCTAGAAATAGAAACAGAAAAATCACAATTCTTCTTTAGCCTTTAATGTTTCCTTGTCACTGCTGTGGCGGCTATAAATTTCCTCTTAATCAGGAATCTTACATATTTTCCCAGCTACACCACCTACATTGCGCTGCATTTCTTCTGTCCAAATTTTTAGTGTAAGTCCCCTTCAAAAGTGACATTTGTATAAATTGCTGACAATTGTGTATAATTTTTATTGCTGTATTTATTAAGCAAACAATTTGGACAAGTTTTAGTCTCTAGCTTTAACTAATATGCATCTCTTGCAGAATTTTTACCATCACATATTATAGAAAAGTTTTACAGAAAGTTTAAAGATAAAAACATGTTGACATTTTGGTTTTTCCATGAGCTAAACTTATCTCTATTGAGTCCAGCTGTCACAGGAATGAAAAATAAGGCAGTTAAGGTGGGAACGTAGCAACATCCTTTTTAGTAGTACTGTGTTGAGTAAGAAATGAGCAATATGATTGCAGTAATGTTTCTGAGAAGTGCTTTGTCCTCTGACCAGTGGAAACTCCCTGTTCAACTGATTTCATATACCTGTGTAATAGGGTGTCTCTTGTACTTCTGGTTTCTTTATTTGCTTTTTCTTACTTACAGCTATGGGAAAATTCCAAAAATCAAATATTTAACAAGATTGGCTACTATTCATTGGAAGATAAATTTCTATAGGTTGTTTAATGTTTCGCTCATGAAGTTTTCAATTCTGTAAACATTTCAATGATATTGTTTCAAATATACCTTAGTGGTATTTTTGTTGTTCAGTTTAAGTCTTTGCATTTGATCTGTGTAGAAGATGAAGGGACATAAAGAGTTTAAGCCAGTGAAATGAGCAGTTTGTAGTTATGAAGTATATGGTTTTTTAATGGTTAAAATATGTTAAACATAGTATTTATGATTAAGAATATGTGCTTATATCCAAGTAATGAAGTTATTTAGTTTGTAAAATTCTAATCATCTTGCCTTTGCAACTATCACACTTGGTCTTATGAATATTTATTCCATAGAAAATATGAAAATGATATCATATTTGAAGCTGGATAATAAAGCACCTAGCTTGGAAGTTTATAGTGATAGCTGAGCCCCGGACAGCAGTTCCTGCTCTCAAAGATTTTGATTTCATTGGTTCAGAAGGAACCAGTGGGTGGGTGGGTCTCCGTATTTTCTAGCAATTCATTCTAATATGTGTCCAAAGTTGAAACCATTGATTAAAAGCAGAAGTCTGACTTTTAAATGAAATCATGTTTGCTAATAAAGATCAGAGTTAGATCTGTTGTGTGGAGCAGTTTTGCTTTAACGTTTACATTCTCTGGAGATTATTTGATAACCGTTTTGTTTTCTTACTGTATAAATACAACCGCACAATGTTTTATAGATTTTAAAAATGAGATTTAGAAATCAAGTAATTTAATATTTTTTCTATTAAATTTTAAGATTTGCAGATACTAACAGTTTTATATCAAGTATAGAACTCTTCTTGCCGCTTAAAACAATTGAATTGCTTGTTGAAAAAAAGCAAAACAAAACGTTAACACAGAGAAATCCTCACCCTCATCCATGTTCAGTAGTTAATAGCATTTCTTTCATCCTGAGATCTTATCCCACTACCTTCACCCTACTACATGTGGAAGGTGATACTTTGAGATATATCCTGCTTTTCAGCCCTGAGCTCACTCTAGAGGCTGTGGATTGGCTTGGATAACAGTGGTCCTAAAGCTAGTCAGTTTGGTCTCTGGTCTTTCAAACTAGGGGAAGCATGTTGGTTTTCTTTTCCTGATGCAGTTATACTCCCTATGCAAACTTGATAGAAAAGGCTGATAATAGCACATCATAGTTTTTATAAGGTTTTTAAAATCAAGTGGATAAAAAGTACTATTCTCTTGAAAACAGCAGAGAAATATATTAAATACCTTGGAATACACCTAACCAAAGATGTGGAATACCTCTATGATGAAAATTATGAAACAATTAAAAATAAAAAAGAAGACATTAAAAGATGGAGAAATTTACCTTGTACCCATTATGCTTAATGCCTATTTTAGTGAGGTATGAAGAATGAACAGGGTTCCTTAGCAGCAGCAATAATCTAGGAACTATAAGCTCTTTCAGTCTTAGTCCTTTGACATGGGGAGTGTTTGTGGGGTGGGGGGCAAGGAGGAAAAGCACCATGGCTTAGTAGTGCAATGTCTGCATCCCATATAGGTTTCAATTCATATCCCAACTGCTTCACTTCTGTTCCAGCTCTCTGTTTATGTGCCTGGAGAAGACAGAGGAAAATTACCCCTATCCTTGATCCCCTGCACCCACATGGGAGACCTCAGTGAGGTTTCTGGCTTCCGGCTTTGACCTGGCCATTTGGGAAGTGAACCCTTGGTGGAATAGCTCTCTCTCTCTCTGTATTGCTGCCTTTGAAATACATTAAATCAATCTTTCAAAAAAAAAAAAGAAACTTCCTTGATGAAGAAACTTAACCTCTTGGACCCTCGTATTCATCTATAAAATCTTTGCCTACCTATTTTACAAGACTATTATGCGAATCAGATTAGATAGTGTATATAAAAATACTTTGGCATTCATAAAATTTGATTTAGCGATAAGATATTATACTATTGCAAACCTGGATTTCCAAACAGAAAGGCTGAGAAGAATTTTCTAAAATGTATGTGTCTTATTTTATCCAAGGTACCTTGTTTTGGCTGGAGCATGTTCTGCTCTGGAATTGAAGAATCATGTAAGATCATATTTATGCTGATTATATTGCAAATTGAGATGATTGTGGCCACCAAAACAAAATTGTTTTAAGTTAGTATTAAGAAAAAGGCAGATAATGGGAACCAATTAAAGTCCTGATTCTGCGTGTAATGTCATGTGGTCATAGCAACTTATAAAAAACTTTAGTATCAAAGAGTATTCAAGTTTATTATTTAAATAGTCATCGCTGTTCCTTGCAGTTTCACTTTCACAGAACTTGGAAAGTTATGCACCTCTAAAAGGTTTAGAAAGTTTGCGTTGGAACACTTAGAGGCGTAGGTCAGTTTACCAAGGATCCCTGGGAAGTCCCCCTGTCAGCAGAAATTCTCAAATCACCTTCCTTTGTCCTTTGAGAAAATAGACTGCTACTTTCTGTGATGCTTGACGGGATTCTTCATTATCAGTGTTTATTTCCATGCTCTGAAACTGAAAATAAATAAGGATTTTTTTTTCCTAGCTCGTTTGTAGAAGGGATATTATGCAGTGATCATTAAAAATGCTTAGATTTGGGTCCCGGTGGTGTGGCCTAGCGGCTAAAGTCCTCGCCTTCAACGCACCGGGATCCCATATGGGCGCCGGTTCTAATCCCGGCAGCTCCACTTCCCATCCAGCTCCCTGCTTGTGGCCTGGGAAAGCAGTCGAGGATGGTCCAAGGATTTGGGACCCTGCACCCGCGTGGGAGACCAGGAAGAGGTTCCAGGTTCCCGGCTTCGGATCGGCGCAGCACTGGCCATTGCGCTCACTTGGGGAGTGAATCATCTGATGGAAGATCTTCCTCTCTGTCTCTCCTCCTCTCTGTATATCTGACTTTGTAATAAAAAATAAATAAATCTTTAAGAAAATGCTTAGAGTTTAAGTCACTTGTGGCAACTTAGGATGCATATGTTTTATACCTGTTACCGTGGTTTTGATAATTTATAAACAATTCTGTATGAACTCTCTGGTGGATTTCTGCAAAGAGTTATGGATTTTTCTTTGGAGTTTTGAGACTACCTATGTGAAGAAAGTATTTTGAAATCTTTGAGATAGTACTCAGATAATGTAATAAAGTGACTTTTTTCCCCTTTTCTAAACTTTACTTTTAACATTTTTATGTAGTTGAGAGGGATGTACATTCATGTCGATCCCTGATTAAGGTGGGGAGGTTTGAGGTGTGGAGAAAGATGGATGGGACAAATGTTTTCATTTTTTTTCCTCCTGTGTCTACAAGGAGGAAAAGTGGGATGAGGGGATGTTCCTTGTTGTCAAACTACACCAGCACCTAGGGATGGAGGATGGTTATTGGATGACACCTTAGAGGCCCCGATGTGGGAAAATGTGTTCCAAGGATTTTACTTGAGTGGTTTTGATGATTCTGAGATGTTGTTGTTGGCTTATTGCATCAGGGTTGAGAAAATCTAAGGTCTGTTGGCTGACCAAGTACACCTCAGTATGTGTCTCCAGGCCCAGGAACATGTTTCAAAGCTTGGCCAGAAGAATTGTCTGACCTGTCCTGCTTTCCATCCCTTATGAGTCACTTGATGTCCTCTGCTAGCCCAGATGAGCTGGCCATCATGTCCCCTGTGTACATCTGGGCGTGTTGGGGCCCGGTGCAATAGCCTGGTGGCTAAAGTCCTCATCTTGTATCCACCAGGATCCTGCATTGGTGCTGGTTTATATCTCAGCTGGTCCACTTCCCACTCAGCTCCCTGCTTGTAGCTTCGGAAAAATTGTGGGGGACAGCCCAAGACTTTGGGACCCTGCACCTGTGTGGGTAAATTGAAGGAGGCTTCTGTCTATCCTGGCTTTGGATCAGCACAGCTCCAGCCATTGCAGTCGCTTGGGAAGTGAGCCAGTGCACTGAAGATCTTTCTCTCCTTCTCCATGTAAATCTGACTTTCCAAATAAAAAATAAGTAAGTCTTAAAAAAATAAGTACATTTGGGGATGTTGATCTCTGCACAGGCATCAGCAACTGAGGAAGCCCAGTCATGAGACATGCACTCCAAGGCTGGACCACATATTGTGATTTTCTCTGCAGCCAAGGTTCGAGTCCAGTGATCTGGCTGGGGAGTCCCCAGACGTCTCCTGGAGTGATCTCAGGCTTACCTTGCATGTGCCAGTGCAGGTTCAGGTTTGTTGTCACCTGCACCAGCCAGTGCACATACTGGTGGATGCAGCTGCTCTCGCTGGCAGGTGCTGTAGCCTAGCTCAAGCAGTTGCAGCCCACACCCTGTCCTGGCTCTCAGGCATTCAGTGGGTGTTGTGGTCTGGCCCAGTCTGGCCTGTCCCCAGACCAGACTCACACAGATGTTGACTAGTGCTGCAGCTTTGCCTGGCCTGGCTTGCTCCCAGCTCCAGCTATTGTGGAGCAGTGGCTTAGCAGAGAATTCCCTCTACCAGGCCCAGGATCTCTCATGGTGTCATGGCATTACTTGGCATGGCATGTCCTCAGGCTTGGCCTTTGCATGTGCCAGTGGGTGCTGCAGTCTAGCCCAGCCCAGCCTCCTCCCAGCCTTGGCTTTTGTGTCAAGTGGATTATGGTTGGATGAGTTCTGTGGTTCAGCCTGGCTTGGCCCATCACCACTCTGAGCTCTTAAACCAGTAGTTACTGCTATCCCACAGAGGCTCACAAGTCCCCTACAGAATCTGCATCCAGATCCGATTCTTTCATGTTCTGGTGGATGCTGTGGCCCATCCTGACATGGTCTAACCCTGCTCTGATACTTATGGACAGATACTGCAACCCAGCCCAGCCAGGTATTCTCCACAGCCCCAGCTTTTGTATACACTAGCATTGGCAGTGGGCGATGCTATCTAGCTCATCCTGGGTCTCCCATGTGGATGGTCGCCTTGGCCTGACCCAGACATGCCCTCCAGCTTCCCCCTCTAAACATCCCTTGTCATTCCCTCACCTACCTGTGAGTTTAGTGGCCAGGTCCATGGAAGCCCTCAGAAGTCATTCCTCCTGTGCTAAACATGCCCTCAGCCACTCCCACGCCAGTATGTCCCTTCTGCCTGGACCACAGGTGGCATGTCCTGGTTCACTGCTCCCTGTCTTCCCTGCATATCTTTTAGAAAAGAAAACTAGGATCGTATACACACCTATACTGGCACACTGCTATAGCTAACACAAACCAGGCCCAAGAATGCCCACCAGCCTTGGCTGCTTCGCTCCCAGCAATGTAATGGTTGCCTACAGATGGGAATGAAGTTACTTCTTTTATTATTTTTACTGCCAGGGAAAAACTATTTTGCTCATTTTGTTTTGAGAATAGGAATGATTTTATTTTTGAGATGAGAATTTTTTTTTTTATTAAGTAAGCCACAGTTAGAGAGAGATCCATCTTTCATCCATTGGTTCATTCTGTAGGTGGCTGCAACAGCCAGGTGTGAGCCAGGCCAGGAGACAGGAGCTTCATCCTGGTCTCTTCCTTTACTGATAGGGGCCCAAACACTTGGGCCGTTTACTGCTTTTCCCAAGCCATTAGCAGAGAAGTGTATTGGAGGTGGGACAGCTTGGACTCAGACCAGTGTCCAGTATACATGTGGGATAACGGTGTTGGCAGGACACAGGGTTTACCCACTAGGCCACAATATTGGCTCCTAGACTGATGTAACATTAGACTTCAATGACCTAATGTTCTTTCCCTTGTTGTTGAAGTGTTCATGATTTGAGTACATTGAAAGAGCATCATTGGTTTTTTCCAAATCATTGGTTTTTCCTTTGAATATTTGCTAAATACCCACATGCCAAGGCATTTTAAGTGCAAGAAATAGGAAGTCAGTGAACATGGCCCATGTGACCTTTACCTTCGTGGTGTCTGAAATCTAGAATAAGAAACACACATTAATAACAACGACAATACAAATGCTATTTAATTACTCCCATGGTGTGTGCTACAAAGGGAAAATAAAACTTTCAGGAAGATTTAAAATAGGGACAACAGGTGGTTGGAAAATTCCTTCCTGACGGAATGATATTTCAAATGAAAGATCCAAAACAATGTTAGCATTATGAATGCAATAGAATGCTTCTTTATGTAGCTTTTGCATGAAATGAAACATCTTAATTTTTTTGCTTTTTAAAAAAATTTTTTATTTTTCATGATATAATTCCTTAGCCTCAGAGATTTCTCCTTTTACCCCCACCGCTATTCTTTTCCCCTATATTGTAAAAGTAGTTCAGTCCCTCAATGGTAGTCACAAGTTCATTATTATTTTATTTAAGTGTATCCTGACATTGTAGGTATAGAGAATGGTATAAAGGCCAGCATTCTAGTATCATGATATAATAATAGTTTCATTGTGAGTGTATTTTTTATTCAGAAGTAGAGATGCATATTGCAATTTACCTTCACCTCTTGGTACACTTGCTTTCATTATACAAATCCTCTAGATAAATATATGTATATATGTATATATACATTATTACCTATATATCTGTAAAAGGCGAAAGATTTTTTTTTTAAAGATTTATTCATTTTATTACAGCCAGATATACACAGAGGAGGAGAGACAGAGAGGAAGATCTTCCATCCGATGTTTCACTCCCCAAGTGAGCCGCAATGGGCTGGTACGTGCCAATCCGATGCTGGGAACCTGGAACCTCTTCCGGGTCTCCCACGCGGGTGCAGGGTCCCAAAGCTTTGGGCAGTCCTCTCCTGCTTCCCCAGGCCACAAGCAGGGAGTTGGATGGGAAGTGGAGCTGCCGGGATTAGAACCAGCGCCCATATGGGATCCCGGGGCTTTCAAGGCGAGGACTTTAGCCGCTAGGCCATGCCGCCGGGCCCAAGGTGAAAGATTTTTACGAT
Organism: Ochotona princeps; assembly: GCF_030435755.1. Classification (NCBI taxonomy): domain Eukaryota; kingdom Metazoa; phylum Chordata; class Mammalia; order Lagomorpha; family Ochotonidae; genus Ochotona; species Ochotona princeps. The sequence continues at coordinate 13,132,444 of NC_080840.1, read as the reverse complement.
CTGAAGAGAAACCAGAGTATGACATTATTACCTATATGTTGATCTTGTGTTTTGCCTGAAGGTTGCCTTAGAGAGAACATATGATATTTGTTCTTTTGGAATTGGCTTATTTCACTGAGCATAATGGTCTCTAGTTGGACCTATTTTGTTGCAAATGGTGGAACTTCATTCTTTTTAATGGCTGAGTAGTATTCCATAGAGTAGATGTGCCACAGTTTTTTTTATCCATTCCTCCTTCAATGGGCATCTGGGTTGTTTCCATATCTTCAGTATTGTAGATTGTGCTGCTGTAAATATAGCGTTACAGGTCCCTTTCTCATATACAGAATTCATTTCCTTTGATATATTCCCAGAAGTGAGCTAGCTGGGTCATATGGTAGATCAATTTTCAGTTTTATCACTTCATCCTGACTTCCATTGTGGTTGTACTAGTCTATATTCTTACCAATAGTAGGATACCTTTCTCCCCACATCCATACCAGCAGGTGTTGTTAATAGACTTCTAAACGTAGGCCATTCTGATTGGAATGTGTGTTTTTTTTAAAATGATTTATTTATTTTTTATTCTAAAGAAAGATCTTCCATCTGTTGGTTCACTCTTCACATGGCCACTACAGCCATAGCTGGGCTGATCTAAAGCCAGGAGCCAGGGCCTTCTAATAGGTTTCTCATGTGGGTGCAGGTCCCAAAGCTTTGGACCATCCTCTACTACTTTCCCAGGCCTCAAGTCGGGATCTGGATGGGAAGTAGAGTACCTGGGACACAAACTGGCACCTATGTGGGATCCTGGTGCTTGCAGGATGAGTATTTAGCCATTGAACCATTGTGCTGTGCCCTTGGCTGTCTTAATGTTAGCATTTCAGAGTGCCTTGATCAATCCAATATCTTAGTTGTGAAAGTTAGTCCACAGAGGTCTCAGTAAGTTAAAGTATACAGAATAATCGAATAGCCAGTAGTTGATTGACAGCTAGTCAATGACTCATCCATTAACAGATCCAAATACCTGCTCTGTGTTAGGCTCACCATATTTAATGATTCAGGCTATGACAGTAGTATATTTAAGAATAATTCAATTACTAATATTCTGCTTGTCAAGAAACAGTTATCCCTTAATGTTAATTGTGATTGTGAAAAGAATCGGTTTCTTGAAGGTTGTTACTGATAAAACGGCCTAACAGGTTAAGATTAGTGCCACATGTATCCCCTAGTGTCAGCAGCATTATATAGTTCTAGAGATTACCAAAATAAACAAGTATTTGAAATTCACATCATACTTAAATATATATTTCAGGATTTATTTATTTAAAAGGCAGAGTTACAGAGAGAGAAAGACACATACAGACACACACATGCTCAGATTTTCTATTTGTTGATTCAACCTGAAATGGCCACAATGGCTTAGGTTGGCCCAGGCCTCAGTCAGGATCCTGGCACTCCAGCTGAGTCTACCACATGGTTGGTAGAACCCCAGGTACTGAGACCATCTTTTGTTGCCCTCCCAGGCACATGAGTGTGGAGCTGGATCAGAAGTGGAATATCCACTCAAGCAACATTCATTAGATGCTTGGCTCACTGACAGAGGTCCAACATATTGCACCCCAATGCCAGAGTGGCATATAAATTTTTAAAATCATAGTCCTCAATGTTGTAGTTTTACTTTAACTACTTTTAAAACTGAAAATGTCACATGCTACCTGTATATTGTTCTTTCAATGTATGCTACTTCAACATGGTAATATATCAGAAAACCCAAAGCATGTATTTCCTAACTTTCTTCAAGTCCTCTTTTGTGTTACCTTTATCGTATGAAGCAAATGGATTATAATGTATTAACTGTATATGCATTTTTGAAGTTTTCTTTGTCTCAATTAATAGGGTTTATTTAAAAAAAAAAAAAACGTTGTATTTTTGTTTTATTTGAAAATTAGAGTTGTAGAGAAAGCTTTTTTAAGCCACTGGTTCGCTCCCCAAATACCCAGAGTAGCTAGGTGGACCAGGCTGAGAGAAAAGCACAGAGCCCAGTCTGGCTCGTGGCTGCCTCCCAGGTTGTGCATTAGCAGGCTACTAGATCAGCAGCAGAGTATCTGGGGCTTGAACCAATCGCTCCCGGATGGAATATATTTATCCCAAATGGTAAGTTAGCCTCTGTTGTCAAAGTCAAGTCACGGTTCTTACCAAAAGCCCGAGGGAGAGTATTTTTCTACTTCACTGGAGACATGAGGTGGTAGGGTGGTCCATTTGTGTTGTTCCTTAGAAATCTATTCATTGATGAAAATTCATAACTCCCATGTTAGATACTTAAAGAAAAACTCATTCCCTTGATCAAGTTCCAAGTGCCTGAAGGGGAATTTTGAATTAAGGTTTGGAGGGTAAAATGGGCAGCTGAAAACCACAGGGAAAGACCAGAAACTGTCCTTGAGAGGTGAAGGAAGAACCACTTTGCTAGGAGGAGGTTTATTTGGTAATTGAAGGGTGATGTTGTTTCAAGTGGAATGAGACATAGTGTTCGCAGTGCAGTTACAACCAGAAAGAGTTGGGCAGAACCAGGGAGCTGCACTAGTGCAGAGGCCAGTGAGTGTTCTAACATTTGGTGCTATGTCTTTAGCACCCAAGAACAGATGGTATGCACTGTTTAATGAAGATGAGGGGAGACAGGATTATTCCAGGTATATGAACCAGACAACAAGGTAGAAATTCAATTTTTAATTCAGAAATACCTTTCAGTCTTTCTCTGATATTTTATATAAGACTTTTTTATTAAAGATTTATTTATTTTTATTACAAAGTCAGATGTACAGAGAGGAGGAGAGACAGAGAGGAAAATCTTCCGTCCGATGATTCACTCCCCAGGTGAGCACAACGGCCGGTGCTGCTTCCATCCAAAGAGGTTCCAAACCAGGAACCTCTTCCTGGTCTCCCATGCGGGTGCAGGGTCCCAAATCCTTGGACCATCCTCGACTGCTTTCCCAGTCCACAAGCAGGGAGCTGGATGGGAAGTGGAGCTGCCGGGATTAGAACCAGCGCCCATATGGGATCCTGGCGTGTTCAAGGCAAGGACTTTAGTCCCTAGGTCACGCCACTGGGCTCTATATAAGACTTTGAAGAAGTATTTTTGTGTATATGGTTATGCTGTCCATTGAATTATCTTACTTACATCTTTGATTCTTAATTAATAACATCCACTTTTAAAATCATTAGTAGAGAAAAATGTTTTAGAGATAAAAATGTGTTCCCTTGAGGTATCATATGCAAGTTTTCCGACACATAATCTCTAAAAGCTGTTGACAACCAGGAGGGTAGGATGAGGGTTAACAGAGAGCATATAAATGGATTTTCTGGTCTCTAGCCCTGTGTGAGTTTCCAGTTATCTTTGTTAGGACAAACTCTTTCATACTTAAGTGGAACCACTCTGCCTGGTGACCCATATGGAGAGAATGGAAGGAATTTCTTTCCATCCTGTTTCTTTCTTGTAGTATCGAGCATCTGGAAACAGTGGTACTTTCATTCTCTGTCTAGTGGCCAGCCTGATCTTTTACCCATTGGGGCTTTCTAAATTGCTTTTCTTTCTGGGTTTCCTTTTTTTTTTTCTTAAATGTCATATATTATAGCATTCTTCAAAATAATAAAAATCTTCATGTTCATGACTCATGAATAAAATGTATTAAAATTGGTTATGAGGAACTATTAATGTAATCTTTATGATGCTTTATTTTGTCTAAAGTAGTCATTTCAGTTTTTTCTGTAGAAAGGGATGTTTAGGAAGGTCAAGCCAAGGCAGGCATCTGGCACAGCAGTTAGACGCCAACTGGAATACCCACATCTGTATCAGAGTGTCTGGATTTGAGGCCCAGGTTCACTCTAGCCAGATGGATGGCCCACATGACTAAGCTCCTGCCACAGGAAACCCAGCCTGAGCTTCAAGCTCCTAGTATCCTCCTGGCTCAGTCCTAGTTATTGGGGCAGAAAATCAGATAAGTAAAATTTAAGAACAGCAAGTCAGAAATAGTTGAATGTGGTTCACCTTCCCCTGGCTGACTGACACCTGCAATGCCATCCATTCTTCCACGGCTGCATTCCAGTTACCTAGACTGTGGTTCTTGGAATGCCCATAGTACCAAGAAACTAGTCCTCAGTACTCATCAGTACTCTCTCTAATCCCGATGTTTATTCCAGCCTTTTATATAAAACAAAAGTCAAGTGTCCTGTGAAATGCCAATAGGGACTCTAAGTAGAACAGAAACCTGGCTGTGCTTGTTGAAAAGCTCCTTCCCTTGTAAAATCAGAAATGAAATCTAATGCAAAGCTGAAGCTCAGCTGGAATTTTTATAACATCAGCAGAAATACTTTATGCTCAACTCATTTGGATGAAATTCCTAAGATACTGCTTAGCATACCTATACATAACACAGATGAGATGAGACTATGTTCTGGGCCCAGCACCATCCCTCAAAGGATAAATCATCACCTTGCAAGCTTCAGGATCCCATATGAGCGCCAGTTTGTGTCCTACATGCTCCACTTCCCATCTAGCTCCCTGCTTGTAGCCTGGAAAAGCAGGATGGTCCAAAGTCTTGAGACCCTGCACTGGCGTGGGAGACCTGTTAGAAGCTCCTGGCCCATAGCTTTTGGTTTGGCTGTTGTGGCTATTTGGAGAGTAAACCAGCAGACTGAAAATCTTTCTGTCTCTCCTCCTCTCCCTAAATCTGATTAAAAATAAATCTTTTTTTAAAAAAGAGAATGTTATATTACATTTTTTGTAATACTGATGGAATTTCTGTGCCAGAAGATGGAATTAAAATGCCTTACCTTTAAAATACAGAGCATCTGGAGCCAGCTCAGTGGCTTGGTAGGCTATGCCTCTGCCTGTGACACTGACCTCCCATGTGAGTGCCAGTTTATGTTCCAGCTGTTACACTTCCCATCCACCTCCCTGCTTGTTGCCTGGGAGTGCAGCAGGGGATGGCTCAAGCCCTTGGGCCCTCCCCCCGTGTGGGAGACCTGGCAGAAATTCTGTCTCCCATTTTTGGATTGGCTCACCTCCTGCCCTTGCAGCCTTTTGGTGAATGTGCTAGTGGATGAAAGATCTCTTTCTCTCTTTGTCTTTCTTCTCTGTAAGTCTGCCTTTCAAATTAAAATAAATCTTTTTAAAAATGAGTGGATTATAGGGTATTATTTGTAATCCTATAAAAGTGGTAAGTTGTCCCGTGCTAATGTTCAATGTAATCATTTAGTTTTCTGTACCTGTTCCTGAGCAGGTCTATGACCTTCAGCAAGTTTCTAGGACTGTATCTCTGAGTTATTTTTTGATTAAAAGATGAGATAACTACGTGAAAGTACTTAGGAGGTCAAAATGCTATGTAAGGACAAGGTCTTACTGTTCTTTCCTGTTCACTTTTAACTTCTTTCTCTTACCAAAATATGTCTACCACATGCTGATTTTAATTGATGAGTTTTTCCTATAAACCAACAACTTGGAACAAATGGTGATAACATTTGTCATATATTTTTTTTAACATGGTTTAACTGGAAGGAAAAAATGTGTAAGCTTTACATTTATTTTTTGTTTTTAATTTAGTTATCATTTTGATAAAGGCTTATTCCTGTCCACCCTCCTGTCCCAAGAGTTTTGTATGAATCTCATGTAACAGTTGATCAGGTGACTAATGTCAATTGGACTTACTTGGTCGCTGAGTCACTTTATTATGAAATACTTAAACTAGAACCTGTGTTCAATGAGGAAATAATTAGTAAATTAAGACAATTTTTACTTTTTGATTTGATGATTTTGGTGAATGACTTACTCATCAAACAACAACAAATAATGAAAAGTCACAAAACTAGGTGTAATTATTTTGAAACTGAAGTCTAATGATCACAATCGCCTTCACTTCCCCCTTTACCTCTTCTAAGCAGTGGCATTTAGTAAGAATGTTGGCTGAGAAGTAAAGGTCTGACTTTAAATTGTAGATCTGTTCTTTCAGGCTATCACCTTAGACAAGTCCCAGTGCTTTAGCTTCCTCATTTCTAAAACAGAGTATTAATAGTACTTGTCCTCTATATCTCTTTGAACAGCTATAGATAAAACAAACACTTATACATAGGACTATTTTTTGATCACCACCACCACAACCAACAACAACAAAAAGCAAGAAGGAGTAAAAAGTTAGTGTATAGTTTAAAAAAACAACAAAGGAAACCGGTTCTACCATAAGTAGTTTATGGTGGTCAAATTTCAGGAGAGCCTGTTTGTAGTATGCCTGTTAGTGTAGTGTTTGTTTATAGTGTTTTGGAGGGCTAGCCTACTTATGGATAAAAAGTAGTGAATTCACTTTTCTTCTGGCTTCCCTCCTTACTTAATATTTGCCAAGAGTTTACTTAAGCTATTTTTGTGAATATGAATACACCCTTGAGTCCCTTTCCCTAGAAAACTGAACCCTTTGCTTCAGTTAAGGAATGGAAAGCCCTTTTGGATCCCTCAGCTTCCTGAAGAAGCACAGCCAATTTACAAAATTAGCAAAGGTGGCTCTGCTGACTCTGTGTCTCAGGAAGGGTGGGAACTTCTCCCAGAGCATTTGCTCAGTGATTTGTTGTTGTTGTTGTTATTGTTATTTTTTTGCTATTTATTTCAAGACTCTTTTCGTGACATTTTTGTCACTGTTGGAGTTCACTGAATTCACTTTGAGTTATAGTTTCCAGATGAGTTAAGAGTGGTTTTGGTCTTATAAAGTATGCTTAGGCTCTTACACATTTCTTATTATAAATAACTCAAATGTAAAAGTTTGAGAAATTTAGTCTAAAGAGAAAACTGTCTTGAGTGGCATTGTTTTGCAGCAAGTTAAGTCTCCTTTTGGTATACCCACATCCCATGCGGGAGTGCTGGTTTGAGTCCATTCCACTCCCTTTCAAATCCAGTTTTCTGTTTTTGTGCATCCGGAGAGAGCAGACATTGGCTCCAGTGCTTGGGCCCCTGTCACATGGAAGACTCAGATTGGGTTCCTGGTTTCTGTCTTTGGCTTGGCGTATCTTCAGCTGTTGCTGCGGTTGAAGGTAAACTAGAGGATGGAAGTGTGTGTGTGTTTGTGTCTCAGTCTGTGTCTGTCTGTCTCTGTTTTCCCACCCTGTTCCCCCACCATCTTTGGCACTCTGCCTTTCAACACCATCATCCCATATCAGAGTATGGTTCAGCTTCTGACTATTCCACTTGTGATCCAGCATCCTGCAAATGTTCCTGTGAAGGCAGTGGAAAATGGCTCTTGATGGAGTTCTGGCTCCTGGCTTTTCCTGGCTCAGGCCTTGCTGTTGTGTCCTCATTAACCTTCAGTTTCCTTACTGTAGAAGGAGGCTAATTATACTACATAGGCTGTTGTGATTAATACCTTTGAAAGAAGTAGGTCTTCACATAGTGAACATTCTGAAAATATTTTCTCCTTTAATCTCAGGCCAAGATAATTTTAAATTTAAACTGAAAAGCAGTTTGAAAGCTAGCTTAAATATTTTAAAACATCTTAATGCAAGATGACATTTTTGTTGACATCTTCCTGTTACACTTCCAGAGCATAACATGTAGGAGAATCAATATAGTTTACAGTTAGAAGGTTTAGATTTTTCAAGGTGGCCATCCAGTCTGAAAACATAACAGTTTAATGATATTATTTTACCATGTATAATAGTATAGTATTATCTTCCTCCAGACTTGATAGCCACACTATCATTTCAGTTCTTGTCACCTGCTGGGTGTTCAATTCAAGGAAATTATATAATCTCTCTAAGCAATGAGAATCAAATTAGGTACATTCTAAAACATATGCTTATGGAGAGGCAGACATTTATCCTTGCTGTTTATTTTATACCCCATATCTAAATGCCTGAGTTTGATTCCTGCCCCTGTCTCTTACTCCAGCCTCCTGCCAGTGCAGATGATGGGCTGCAGTGGATCAAGTAATTGGGTTCTTGCCACCCACATAGGAGCCCTGGATTGAGTTCTTGGCTCTGGGTATCAGTCCATCTCTGGCTACTGTGGGCATTTGGAAGGTAGTAGATGAAAATTCTTGTCTAGCTGTTATTCTGCCTCTGAAATTAAAAAAAAATGGTAAAATAAAAATAGGAAGTATATTATAGACTCTGAGGCTTCTAACTTTGAGTTTTGCTTCTTGTTTCAATTTCCAATTATACAGTAACTTTTTTTTATTAGATTGGTTGTGAATAGAATGTGTTTTAATTTAGTCTTTAAACCTTTGTTCTTGGAGGAGAATTAGAAGACCAAAGGCAGTCTGATAACTCCACTAGTGAGAAGTAAATCCAAATACCAGGATATCTTATTAATTAGAAAAAAGGCAACCTTAGAATTTGTTAAAGAATTTGAGAGGCTTCCAGTAAGTGAGTGGAGCAGGTAATAATTTCTAAGGAGTATTAATAAAAGTTGAGGAAACGTTCTAGCATCATGGCCTTGGATTGCCCTCATTACCTATTGAGGACATCCATTCAGTGTAAAGACAAGGGCTTTGAGGTTGGAATTCCTATTTGTTAGAAACTTTATGGCTCTGTGGAAGCTATGTGTTTTAAAAGAATATTAAATCCTCAAACATATTTTGCTTATCTTTTTAGTTGCTATTATCACTAAATAATTTTTCTAAGGAATACCTAGAAATCAATGAACATTTCCTTTTCTTTTGAATCCCACTGGAAATGGTGGCTAAGTTCTTTTGGTTATTTTAAGATCTTTTGGTAGTGAGCACTATGGCATAGCAAGTTAATCTTCTGCCTTCAACATGGTCTCTAGCATCCCCAAAGGGTGCCCCTGCCTCACTTGAAATCCATCTGCCTGATATTGGATTCGAACATCAACAGAGAATGGCCCAAGGTCTTGGGTCCCTGCATCTGTGTGGGAGACCCAAATCAGCCCAGCTCCAGTTCCTGCGACTGTTTAGGGAATGATCAGTGGATAGAGGATCCCTTTCTGTCTCTCCTTCTTTCTATAATTCTGCCTTTCAAGTAAATATAAATGAATCTTAAAAAACAGAAATAATAAGATTCGCTAGTTTGTGGAAGATGTTCCTGGAAGACCATTAGAGAACATAGAGCGTTGGATAGAAGCTCTTACCAGGCTTCACCTCAGACAGCCCTGTAGCAGGTGGGCCCGGGGCTCCTGAGTGTGCTGGGCTGGAGTGCCTGGGTCAGAGACTGCACAAGAAATGCTTCCATGAAGCTTGCCTCTGCCTTTTCTTTCTCTTCCCAAATCTTGCTTTCCTCAGATAGATAGCATGCTATGTGTATTCCTTCTTCTGCCTTCCATCCTGTGCCCTCCCCACACATACTGTCACGCAGACTGGAGCAAAACACACTTCCCTCACCAGGCCTTTCACATTTTGTGTTGTTTACCTTCTAACAGAAGATAGCTGTGTTCTGTCAGCTAAGCCTTGGTCTCACCAATGACCACCTGGTGGGGTGGTCAATAGAAGTTTATTTAACTGATATAAGAAAGTTGAGATCCACAGTGGTTAAGATTTCAGTATCTAGCAACCTTGAATTTGATGTAACAGAATAATCAGGTAGGGGAGGGGATATTATTTAGGCTTTTGGTATTGAGAGTTACATTAAAGAACTACAAAGTGAATCCCGAATCAAAGAGGCTACAAAGCAAGTTGTGCTAAAGGGAGAATAGTGTCTATAAAGACAGAAAAAAGAAGTGAAGCTAATTTCTTTTTGGGAAATATTTTCTGTATTAGAATTGCAAGCACGGGAGGCAGTGGTCTTAGTGCTGCATGCTCCCATGTCTTTGAGGCATTGGGGACAAGAGAGGAAGTTAGAACTTTAATCCTTGGTAGGAAAATACATATTGCGTACCTTCTGGGAAACATCTCTGTGACTAACACTTTGCCAGTGTCGAAACTAAGCTGGAAGTCAGTCTGTGTTCAAAGGTCTCCTTAATCAAATAGTTAGGATATTTCATTTGATAAACATAGTACCTGGCTTGTCATTTCAAAATTTGTTGAGAAGAACTTTTTAAATTATGGAGCAATAAGTTAAATTTCTGTAGAATTTGTTTTTTTGTTTGTTTTTTTTGTTTGTTTATGGGCTGCTCATGAATTTAAGCTGCTTGTTGTCAAATGTAACTTCTGTATCACAAACACATGGTGGTTATGGTGAATGGTAGTAAAACATGGCTTTCTATGACTCGTAAGTCATGTGTAAATAAGTTCTTAGGTTGGGTTTTAGGGATTTCTGCTCTTTAAGCTGCCTTTAACAGGGTGGACATCTGTAATATAATTCATGGGCCACACAGAATCATCAGCTTAAGAATTAGTCTGCTGTAAGTTTATTGAATTTTGAGTCCCATCTGCAGTTTTCTGGGCAAGGCCAGACCAGATGATTTCATGGGCCATATCCTGGACATTGTCTGTCCTGTTTAGAAGGAAGGACAAAGGATACTTTGCGAGGAGAATGAAAGAAGGGGAACAGATGTATTCTTTTGCCTAGTATTCTGGTTTTCAAAGGGCTTTTTACACTGCATGTACATCTGTGTTAGTCCATTTGGCTACTGTAACGAAAGAGCACAGACTGGGTCACTGCTAAATAACAGACATTTATTTCCACCCTTTGGGAGGCTGGAAAGTCCAAGAGAAGGTGCTGGCAGGTTCGAAGTCTGGTAAGGGCATTCTTTTCTGGCTCCTAGACTGCCTTTTGGCAGTATTCTCAGGAAGAGGGAGGTGTCTAACTTGCTCCCCAGAGCCTCTTTTTTAAGGTCACTAATCCCATTCTTTAAGGACTAAGCCCTAATGACCTAATGATCTCCTTTAAGGCCCTACCTCTTAATACCATTTCCTTTCCTGTTAGAATTTCCACAGTGATTTTTGGGGTGGAGGTGGGTACCAAACTTTGAAAAACCATCACTCCGGGCCCGGCAGCGTGGCCTAGTGGCTGAAGTCCTCACCTTGAACGCTCCGGGATCCCATATGGGCACCGGTTCTAATCCCGGCAGCTCCACGTCAGATCCAGCTCCCTGCTTGTGGCCTGGGAAAGCAGTCAAGGATGGCCCAAAGCCTTGGGACCCTGCACCCGTGTGGGAGACCCAGAAGAGGTTCTTGGTTCCCGGCTTCAGATTGGCACAGCACCGGCCATTGCGGTCACTTGGGGAGTGAAACATCGGATGGAAGATCTTCCTCTCTGTCTCTCCTCCTCTCTGTATATCTGACTTTATAATAAAAATAAATAAATCTTTAAAAAAACCCGTCACTCCATCTTGCTTCATGCTTTCAACTCATTTCTTTGGATTTTCTGATATACATAAAATGCATATATAATGTTTAAAATAGGGCATTTTGTCCTGCTTAGTGTGTCTAGCATCGTGCAAAATACTTTATAGATCACCTTGTATCCTCATCACAAATCAAGAGGGTCTTGTCCTGTTCTCTTGTTTGAGCCCTTTACTTTAGGTGACTGCTCTCTCCTTCCTCAGCTGTCCTGTGCATTTAACATTCATGTCAGCATAACTGTTTTTACTTCTCCATTCTATCTACTCTTTCTGTTGACTCCTCCTTGCTAAGTTTTGATATTTCGACTCATTATGTGACTCTTCTCATTTCATATTATATGAAGGTACTTCAAACAGTTCATGGAAAAATAGGATTAAGTTTATATTCATGCAAAAATATTAAAATCCGTGCATAATTTTTTTCAAATATGAATTTTCCATGGACTTTTGAAAGATTCTTACCACTCCTGTGAAATAACTTCTATGTTCATGACTTAAATTTTTTTAAGATTTATTTTTATTACAAAGGCAAATCTACAGAGAGAAGGAGAGACAGAAAGAAAGATCTTCCATCTGCTGCTTCACTCCCTGAGTGGCTATAACAGCTGGAGCTCAGCTGATCTGAAGCCAAGAGCCAGGAGCTTCTTCCAGGTCTCCCCATGCTGGTGCAAGGAATCAAGGCTTTGGGCTGCACTCTACTGCTTTCCCAGGCCACAAGCAGGAAGCTAGATGGGAAGAGGAGCAGCAGAGACGTGAGCCAGTGGCTATATGGGATTCTGGCACATGGAAGGTGAGGATTTATCCATTTGAGTCATCGCACTGAGTCCCTAAGTTGCTGTTAACGCTACTGAGTCCCAGGTTGGGGCCCGGCACCATGGCCTAGCGGCCAAAGTCCTTGCCTGCAACACGCCAGTATCCCATATGGGTGCCGGTTCTGATCCCAGCAGCTCCACTTCCCATCCAACTCCCTGCTTGTGTCCTGGGAAAGCAGCTGAGAACAGCTCAGGGCCTTGGGACCCTGCACCTATGTGAGAGACCTATAGGAAGATCCTGGCTCCTGGCTTCAGATTGGCTCAGCACCAGCTGTTGTGCTCACTTGGGGAGTGAATCATTGGACAGAAGATCTTCTTCTCTGTCTCTCCTCCTCTGTATATCTGACTTTGTAATAAAAATAAAATAATCTTTAATAAAAAAAGTCCCAAGTCAATATTTCCATTCCAGATTTCTCATTTGAGAACCATACACATGAATTCAAGGATATATTTTACCTCTTTGAATGTACTACAGGCATCTTCAGTTCAGAATAGCAGGGTAAAATTTGCCCCTCCAATCCAAAGAGGTAGTAGTTCTTGTTCTTCCTAGTTCCTCATATCTCACCTTCTGTCTTTAAGGTGAATGATTCTCGAATCACATCATCTGTCTTCCCCATCCTGTTGTTACAGTCTTAAGTCTCCAAGTGTCCTGCATGCAGTTGCTTTCTTCCTCTGTTTTCTATTTAGTGACCCAAGAAATGTTTCTACATTGAAAATTTGATTATTTTGCTTTCCTGTTCTGTAACTTTACCTTCTTCAGTTTTTCCTTAGCATTCTTTGGACTAGGTCAAACTCTTTTATATGATGGATGCACCTGTTTATCTCTGGGGTCTCACTTTTTACTGTTTTCTTCATGTCAGTTTCTGCAGTGTAGTTTTCCTCTGGCCTTGGCATACTGTCTACTGTGAGTGTTGTTCTCACTTTTAAAGGGCTAACTCTTTCGTACTTTCACAAGCTGAGTTTAGCTCCCTTTTAACAGCCATCCCTGACATCATCGCGTGTCTGCTCACCAAGTGGATTACTCTCATATGTTCTCATAACACCATCTACTTTATCATTTTTGTAGCAATGTAACCACAACCCAGTTCTCTCTCTAAAACCATTTCTTAGATATACAACAGTACTCTTTTTATTTCTTCTTGGTTTCATTCCCATCAGAACTGCACATTTAATCTTCCAAGACTAAATTCCTTGACTTTTTTTTCCCCTTCAGAACCAGCTGTTCCTCCAGACTTTTCCATTAAAAACACAGTTGTCCTTAGTTCTTTAATTTTTTTGCACAACCCATATCCCGGCAGTTGACAAACTTTACTTTTTACCTGCAAAATATACTTAGAATCTGACCACCTCCCACTGTTTGTGCTGCCCTCACCCCCATCTGTGCCACCATCACTTCCTTCTACAGTCACAATACCCTACTGATTTCCTATTTACATCTAGTCTCCTGTTCTGCCCCTCCTCTCTTAGAATCACAACAGCTGGAATGATTTTTCTTTATATATATATTTTTATTTTTCTAAAAGTAAAAAAGAAGATCAGATTTTCTCTGTCCTGTACTCAGAACTTTTCTACTCTCTCCGAAACCTCCGTGTCTCTGTCCCAGTCCCACTGTGTCTTTACTTCTGACCGCATCTCACCCTGAACTTTCATCTCTGACTCCCTAACCTTTATTTTCTTTCTCATTTTCTCTATTGAGAAGTCATCTTTTCAGTGAAGCCTGCTTTGACTGTCCATCGTAGAATAATTGATTCTTTCTCACACTGTGTTTTTCTCCAAAGAACTTTTTGCTCTCAGGCTATTTTCTTATTATAGCTCTGTATTTCTTCTGCTCAACTAAAATGCAGACTAGACAAGACAAGAATATTGGCTTGGTCTCTTGTGTTTACTACTGTATCCACAGCATATAGAGCAGATGTGGTCCCTTACTAGGGATCTTGCTTTCAGTTAAACAATTGGGGAAGTCTAGAGCAGTAGTTAAGTTATAGACAGTGATTTAACACATCTGCTAATGCAGTGAGCCCTAGCTCCGACATTGAGCCCTTTGGTTACTAACATCACTTCCTAGCCTTAGTTTCTTCACCAGTAATATAAAAGGAATAATTTATTCTTATGCTGTTAGAGAGCAGCAGCTGCTACTGGAACTACCAGTTCTTATCAGACTGTTTCACAATAACTTCATCCCTCCTTATCCATTATTTTGCTTTTCTGCAGTTTTAACTACCTGTGATCTGACAATATTAAATGGAAAATTCCAAAAATAAACAGTTTATAAAATTTGAATTGTATGCCTGAGTGGTGTGATGAAATGTTGCACCAGCTGGTTTTACTTCTCCTGGGAGGTGAGTCATCCTCTTGTCCAGCATATTCCCTCTTTATACGTTGCCAGCCCGTTACTTATTTAGCAGTTGTCTCGGTTATCAGATCAACTGTCATGGTATCACAGTAGTGATGTTCAAATTAAAAATGGACCCACCCACAGGACAAGAGTAGGGTTGCTGGCATTTTTTTTTATTTTATTAATTATTTTGCGTTATGTGACAGTTTCATAGGCTCTGGGAATCCCCCAACCCTTCCCCACGCCCTTCCCGCATGGTGGATTCCTCCACCTTGTTGCAGTATTACAGTTCAAATTCAATCAAGGTTCTTTCTTTGCAAACGGATACCAAGCATAGAGTCCAGCTACTTATTGTCCAGATGAATTGAACAGTTTCTTGGGGAGACCATTTCTGGTCTGAAGGTAGAGCTGGCAGAATATCATCCCAATCAATTAAGAGCCCTAACATAACATCAACAACGATTTACAACATTATGGAATTGACATGGTTTTGAGTAACCAGTAAGTTAAAAAAAAATGCAAGTTCTTAACTACATCTTATGATTAGCTGGCATTTTACATATAACAAACAGAAGTTGTAAAATGCTTCTTAAAGTTAAAAGATAAAAATACAATGAGCTATTTTAAGAAAAAGGGATAGATGACATTTGTTATTTTTTATGTATCCTATTTTTTATAAATGAGTACTCTTATGCCTATTTAATAAATTATACTTTATCATAGTTATATGTATATAGGATGACATAATCTCCATTTCCATCTGCAGTCTCCATCATCCACTGAAGGTCTTACAGTGTATGCCAAATGAATTAAGGAAGACTACCATAGATTATTTTAATTTGTCTGGTTCCTCCACCAAATATGTTACACTGCATCTTAAACTTGCTTATTATCATAATGATAACACTATGGTCCAAAGAATATCAATAGTGATAATGGTGGTTAGCATTTGAGTGCTTACTAAGTCTCAGAAAGTATTCTCCAAGCCAACACTTTCAGTGGGACTTCCTGCAGTGATGCTCTCTATATGTGCACTGTACAGAGTGATTGTCACTAGCCACTTATGGCTGCTGCACATTTGAATTATGGCACTGTCACTGAGGAATGCAATTTTTATTTTGTTTAATATCCATTAGTTTAGATTCAAATGACCACATTGTAGATAGTGCCTACCGTATTGTATTTCAGAACCCTAAATTCTTTACATGTATTAACTCAGTTAATATTCATAACAACCCCTTCGTTAAGTAGACTTATAAGATGAGGAAACTGGTTTTCTAAGGATACTTGCCCAGGATTCCAGGCACTACAAGGCAGTTGCAAAACTTGAAGATTTTATCTCTAGATAATCTTGTTTCAGAGACTGTGTTGGCACTTTCTGTGCTGCACTTTGTCATTCTCAAGAGTTGAAGTCTCACAGGCAGTGTCAGGATGACAGGTTGCCCCTTTTTTCCCCTCTCTCTAGGGTTATCTTATTGATGTGAGAGAGGGAGAAACAGACAGGTCATCTATCTGTTGGTTTACTCCCCAAATGGCCTCAGTGGCTAGGGCTGGACCAAGAGCTAGGAGCTTCAGCTGGGTCTCCTGCAAGGGTTTCAGGGACCCAAGTACTTGTTCACCTTCCGCTATGTTTACAAGCCATTAGCAGGGCATCTGAGCATCTGGGACTTAAACCAGTGTCTATATGCATTGTAAGCAGTGCTTTAAGGCATGACACAGCATCATGAGCCCTGAGGTAATAGGTCTTTTTTTTTGGTGCAAGGATGACCAAGAAAGTGAATTTCTGGTTCTTAAGTATTACTCCCAAGCTGATAAATTCCCCAAATTTAGGAAAAGTGCTGAAAATATTATGGACAGGTGAGCATGGCTGTTTAACCTCTATATATACTTTTCTTCTAAACTTAAATTTATGCAACAAATTCTACTTGTTATTTTTAGTTGCTTTCTCCACTGCCCATTCTAGATTTTTTGGCACTCAGTCAACTTTAAACAGATTGTAGGTTTTTTTCCACCTTTAGAACCTGGACTTGTTTCCCAGAGGCTGAGTTTTTGGTGGTCTTACCTATTGGGAGTTCTTTCTGTCTTCCATTATTTTTTTTACCTTCCACTGTGGCAACACCAAGTGGTGTTGCTGGTTCCAAACATAACTTCTTTCTTTTCTCACAGGCTAGCAGCAATCCTATTTCTCCTTGATCACCAAAATTCAAGATTACCCCAGTCAATTTTATAACCTCCTTTTTTGTCTTTCTGTTTGGTGTTAGGAATTCCTCAGAGAATTGCTAGGTCACAAAGTAAATCTCCTTATGAGCCCTGTGGTGAAGTCATTATTATTCACTTGGGTCCTAAGACTCTTAAACCAGCAGAACCAGAGCTGCAATGATGGGAGGGAGCGGTGTGTGTGTGTGTGTGTGTGTGGGGGGGTGTTTGCCAGTTGTTCATCATGTATGGTGAGGGGGAGGAGAAGATGTGTAAATTAATTCTGCTTTTGTCCCATGGTTTCTGGGCTCTTACATTATGAGTATGGGAGAAACAGTGTGATATGGTAATCACTTCTTCTACGCATCCTATGGGACATTGCCTAACCTTCTTGAAGCATCCTTGAAACCAAATCTTCAGTATATGGTTTTAGTTCTCTGGAGGATGGGATACATGGTAAGACCAGTAAATCCCAGTGGCACCAACCCATGGTATTTTCTCTTTGTAAAATCTGGAGACACCATGATGATAAGACCATTCAGTCATATAGATAGCAGAAGCATATGGCGGACAACATTTTCTGTTTTAGGATTAGTGTTTTTTCATATTAGAATTATCAAATGACCACCAAAAGTTAAACTAAGTGCATGAAATAATGTGTTTTTTTAAGAATTACTATGAGTATATCAATTTACTCTGAGTTATTTCATGGTGACGTATGCAAAACAAAAACATTTAAGTGGAATTTGAGTGTGCTAAAACGATCACTGACCATGATCGTGGGCAAAACACTTCTGTATGAAATGTACAGTCTTCATATCTTTGACATTTAAGTAGTAATACTTGTATATAAAGCTTTGAACCACTCAGATAAAAGCTACTTTACAAATCCAAAATATTTGTGAATAATTCTCAATTCACCTTGTCCTTAGAATGACTTTTGTTTAAATTGAACACTTAGAAACAACGCCTTGGAAATGGTCTCTCAGTATTTATGTTGGTGTGTGTCCTCCTATCATCTAATACATTGTGTTAACAGCATGTATGTACCCTAGTTGGTGATCACCTATTAGTTTGAATATTTTAATATTTATTTTCCCTACTAGATCCTAACCCCCATGAGAATAACAGGACCACCTTATTCCATTTACTGTCTCATCTGCAGTGGTTCACACAGTGCCTTTGTGTGGCAAACATTCAGTAATTTATTGAGTGGATGAATAAATGAGTGAGTAGTGTTTATTTCTGTGAATTTTGCCAGATCAAAACAACAACAGTAAAACCCCAGAGAGACAAAATTTGTATTTCGTACTTTTTAAATTTTTTATTGGAAAGACAAATTTATAGAGAGAGAAGGAGATGCAGAAAGATCTTCCATCTGCTGGTTTAGTCCCCCGTGGCTGCAGTGGCCAGAGCTGAGCTTGTTTCTAGTAGCCAGGTGCTTCTTCTGGGTCTTCCATGCAGGTGCAGGGTCCTAAAGCTTTGGACCACCCTCTACTGCTTTCTCATGCCACAAGCAGGGAGCTGGATGGACAGTGGAGCAGCCAGAATGCAAACCAGTATTCATATGGGATCCTGGCACTTGCAAGGTGAGGAATTAGCCACTGAGCCATTGTACTGTGCCCTGTATTTTGTTTTTGTCTCTCCTAATATGGGAAACCTAATGTTATATTTTGTGTAAAGAAGTGATTCCTGTTGGTCATAATCTTCTAAAGGGCATGGTGTCATGAGAAATATTTGGAGTAATTTTCAACAGTACACATTTTGAGTAACATGCACATAGATAGGTTGCCTCATTCAGCTGCCATCTGTTGGACAACTGTTCTAATAGCACTGGCCCATCAGAACTCGAACAGTAGAAATTCAGCACATGCTCAGGCTTATTCATTTTCGTTTTTTTCCCTTTTTTGGGGGGGGTTATTTCTTTACTTCTCATTTATTATTTTCTATTATCTTTTTTTTACTCCTAATTAATTTATTTTTTGATGACTTTTACATAGTTAATTAGGGTGATAAGAGTCAAGGGCAACAGGAAGGTGGGTGAGACCATTATTTGGCTTATTCATTTTCAAGGTTTTTCTGAAAAGCTTTAAGAGGAAAAGGTGTTTCTATGTCTGGTTGGCTACTGCTCAATAATAGTGTGTTACAACACCTTGGCAAACTATGAAGTCCATTTGATGTGTCATAATGTTCAACAAGGAAGTGTTTCTCTTAAGTCTTCTGTTAGAAGTCAAGCCCATGTTTAATAATGGGGCTTTGAAACTCACTCAACTACAAAGAAGTTGGTCCAAAAGAGTTCGTTGTAGGTTGTGCAATGGCAACAGAAACTGGCAGGACATAAAGAGGTGTAATCCGTGCTGGTCGTTGTGTGTGTGTGTTTCATTTTGTTTAGTTAAATGGTAGAGATAGATAGATATAGGTTTTCTACTCACTGATTGATTCTTCAATTATCTGCAACAGCCAAGACTGGAGCAGGCTGACTCCAGGAGCCTAGAACTCTATCTGGATCTCCCAGTGAGTGGCAGGGACTCAAGCACTGGAGCCATTACATGCTGCCTCCCAAAGTTCACCTCAACAGAAACCTGTTCCTTGGGAGCAGACCTAGTGCTGGAACATATGCACTCCTGTGTGAGATGAGGGCATCGCCAAGTGGTATCTTAACCACCATTCCATGCCTACCCTGATTTTTTCTTTCAAGCAGAACTATGTAGTAAGCCCTGTAGAAAATATAGTTTGTTCTATATATTTGCAGTTGGGTTGTATGCAGTGAAAGCATAATGATTCTCAGCCAGGACATGCCTTTTAATAAAAATTTTACCAAGCTTTTTTGGTTGCTATACAAGCATATAAAGATAGAACCAATGTTAATCTATATAAATTTGCCACAGGGTGCATGACTAGTTGGGCTGGTAGTATGTCATAATTGGTAGGCCAGCTTCTATAAATGTCTCAGTACTTAATGTAATATCTAGTACCCAACTGGGACTCAGTAAATATTTATTGAATGAATATTATAGCACCAGTTGAGGCAGTTCCCTAAGAATTCCAGATTCAAAGCAACTCCCATGCCTTATAGATCGAGCTATGAATTAAAATGTGAATAATTAGTGTGCAAATCACTTACCTCTAGCAAGTATCTATAATAAACCTCTACAGAGTGTCACTTCTCTCAAATGTAAATCACTGGGTTTGTGTTATTTTGAGAGCCAAACATCTAACAGTGACTATTTTGGAGCAAGTAACCCCATCTGAGTCTTGATTCAGTTATAGGAATGACTAATTTTACACTAAATTCTCACATGATTCAAAAAGTGTGTGGATGACTCAGCCCATTAATATCCCTAGCTCCTGTGATCTCCTCTTCCAGTGAAACGAAAGCTGTAAGGCAGTAATGATAATTGGAGGAGATCTTGACTTTGCCCTGTAGCAATAAAATGACACACTTTGAGTAATCACATATACATACAATATTGTTTGAAAGAAATGAAGTATATTATCAGCAGATAAATATATTTAATGTTTGTGGTAAAGCATGGTGAGAGTAATCTCTAGCTCTAGTCTGTGTGAGAACTAGTGCCACCTTTAGCTCATGGCTTGCCTTGCCTTCCCATCTGCTTGCTGACACACAGAAAAGCTGCGTTTGTAGGAGTGTTGGGTTCCATTTAAATGTGACTGATTCATTCATAAGTGACCTTGAGCTAAACCAGAGCAGGTCCTTGAGTAGTGTGTGAAACTGTGGGAGATTTAGTGTTTCCTTCCATTGCTGCTCCATCTTTCTGCAACAGTTCTTTAAATAAAGATCTGGATGCTTGCAGTCAGCCTTTGTGCACATCTCTGTTCTCTGGAGTCACTAGCGACGCAAGCTGACCTTAATGGACACTTATTAATCGTTATTTAGCTTGGCTTCTCTGCAGCATTTGACAAATCTTAGCATTACTTCCTACATCTTTTTGGGCATGTAGAATGTCTTCTTAACTCCTGTACTGCTTCTTTGTAGACATTTTAACTGCCCCTTAAATGTGGTATTCCAGAATTCTGTGTTGTTGTTCCCCACTCCTGCACACACCCCCCTTTTGGTATCTATTTTCTCAGTCTTTTTGATGCTCCCATCCATTTTCATTAAAACCCGTACACTGATTCCCTTCTCTGGGTGTTCTTTTGTGGCTGAGCCACAGAGTTTTATATCCGGCCTCCCTGGGGGTGCTGGAGTGGATCTGCTCCTTACTGAGTACTGTGTCTGATGACTAGGTGCTTCAATGTTTTATTCCATTGATTCCTCACAACAACACTGAGAGAAATAGTGTCTGGCCAGGTCCCCAGCCTCTTTGCTGCTAATTAACATGTAGATTGACTCCCCGCTTCTGTCTGTTGTGTGGCCTCATTACTTAACTAGAGTAACCATCTTTTCATACCATTCTCCTGGTATTGATTACCTATTTCTTAAAATCTTTTGGTGTCATGACTGACCTTGTGGCATAGCAGATAAAGCCGTAGCACCAGCGTTCCATATGGACGCTGCTTTGAGTTCCTGGCTGCTTCACTCCCAACCCAGCTCCCCTGTTAATACTCCTGGGAAAAGCAGTGAGAGATCTCTCAAGTGCTTGCTTGGTTCCATACACTCACATGGGAGACCCAGAAGAAGATCCTGGCTCCTGGCTTTGGCCTGGCCCAGCCTTGGCCGTTATGGCCATGTGGGGAGTAAGCCAGTGAAAGAAAGAACTGTCTGTCCATTACTCACCCTCTCTCTCTGTCTTTCCCTTTCTCTGTAACTCTGACTTTCAAATAAGTTAAGACCTATAGAAAACAAGCAGAAAGATAAGTTCATGAAAAATAGAATTGCAAGGTAAGGTTATTTTTAAAAAATCTTTTAACAGCTTATTCCACTGCTTATTAAATCGGCTTTCTCTTCCCTAAACTGTATCTCAGTGCTACTCATTCTGTGCTGCCGTGGACTTCTGTGGTCTTTCAGCCTTGGTGATTTTAGCAAGTAGAGGAACACTCACTGAATAGTGAATGAACAAGTGGTTGGTACAGAAAAATCTGACTTACTCTCTGACATTTATTATGCAAGTATGGTGTTTGCTGTTTACTTTTTTTTCTTAGGAAAAAAAAGGATATATTTATTTGAAAGGTAGAGTTATAGAGGAAGAGAAGAAAAAGGAGAATGAGATCTTATGTTTGCTGATTCATGTCCTCAGTGTCTGCAATAGTTAGGATTGAGCAAAGCTCAAATCAACAAGCATGAACAGCAGGTGTGTCTTCACACGTGCGACAGAGAGCCAAGTTCCTGGGTCACTGTCCATTGCTTCCCAGTGTACAACATCAGGATCCTGGTTTAGAGAAGCGGAAAGGGCCCGGAGATGAGTAAGGCATTCCCATGTGGGATGCAAGTGGTAGCTTAGAGTTATCCTGCTGTGCCTCAACACCTCTTCTGCTTTATACTTCTTGATAGCTTCTCTCATATTTAATTTATAATGGTGTAAAGATGAATAATTTTGGACACCTTAGAAATTATGATTTACGTTAATATATGGTCTCATTGTATTTCATTTATGTACTAACTCTCCTAGTATCTTAAGATTGAATGTATTTGGAGACGGTGTTTTAAAGACCTTTTTTCTTAAAAGAAAGAAAAGAAAAAAAAAGACTTATTGTTATTAGAAAGGCAAATGAGATTTACAGAGAGAAGGAGAAACAAAGAGAAAGATCTTCCATCACTGGTTTATTCCCCAAATAGCCACAATGGCTAGAGCTGAGTTAATCCAAAGCCAGGAGCCAGGAGCTTCTTCTGGGTCTCCCATGGGGATGCAGGGTCCCAAGACTTTGGGCCACAAGCAGAGAGCTGGATGGGAAGTGAGGTAGCCAGGACAAGAACTGGCTCTCATGGAATCCTGGCTTGTGCAAGCTGAATATCTAGCCACTGAGACGTTGTACCAGGCCTGTTTAAAGACCTTTTAACTAATTATGTTAAATATAGTCATTAAGATTTAGTATGTCTGGTGTCCTTACAAGAAGTCAGAAGAAGTTTGGACACAGTCCCCTACCAAGGGAAGACGGGGAAGAGAAAGGCATAAACAGGCCAAGGAGACGGCCTCAGAAGGAATCAACTCTGCCTGTGATATGATGTTGGACCTCTTGTTTGCAGAAGTGGGAGAAAATAAATTACTATTGTTTAAGCTGCTGAATCCATTGCATTTTGATATGGCAGCCATAGTAAACTCATATACTTAGTGTTTAGGAGGGTTCCAAGTCGTGTGTCTTGGGGTATCATTGGGGAGTGAATGGACATAAGAATCAAAAGGAGCCTGTCTCTACAGCTCACATTTCCTTGAAGTGTTTGAAATTTGTCCTCAGAAATAAGAGCCATTGGTTTTTTTTTCACTAGGTAGCATGCATCATTGGCTACTAGAAAGAGTATTTTCCCCTTTCCCTTTATCACGAAAACAATTCAGTGCAAAGCATGAAGCCATTAAAAAATAATTTATCCTCATTTACCACATTGGTTCAAACAAATAATGAGTTGAACATATTCTGTGTTCTTGTTATAAGAGCTAGAATCCAGTAAGTTCTCTTTGCAATGCATAGCTCTGCCAACTGCAGTATCAAGCTATCAGAGAAGATATTTGCTGTAATGAATTGGTTAATTCTAGAGCAGTCTTCTGGAAGTTCTGACTGCAGAAAAGAAAATACACTGGAGCACTCAATTTGGTTCCTTCAGCTTTTCCTCGTCATATTGCAGGTTGTCAGGTGAGCTCAGAATGCTCAGTCTTTCTGTGCTTCCCCCTCCCGCATCCTACTCAGTCCTCCAGCCAGCCCCTAAGCTGTGGCTGTAGTTTAACTGCATTAGAGACTTTGTTCACAAAGTTGAATTTTGTCAGCTCAGAACAAATCTTATCTACCATCCCAAATTATATAATAATTGTAGCCTGATTGAAGATCTTAAGAAGTACCATCTCCAAACCTTCCTGGAATGCTGCCATTGACTTCCTAAGTGGGTGCAAATCCATCTGATATTTAGAGAGAGAACCTGTGGTGGTCCTTTTGTAAGAACCAGCTTTTTGTATTTTTCTAGAACTACTCTTTTCTGTTTTGAACTTGTCTTACTGTATTCTATCATGTAGATGTATAAGATAGTTGGTCTCCAGATGTAATAGCTCTTATTTTTGAGACATTAATGTGTTATTACATTGGCTTTCTGCCTTTCTTTTGCAAATTGAGCTGTATTGGTTCTGTATTGTTACAGGATTTGGCATCTTTAATTATGTATAAGACTTGTCATTTAAGCTTTTCTGTATTTTATTGTAACACTTTGATGGAGAATCCAGCACTGGGACAAACAGATGGTCTGTTTCTGCACTCTGGACCAGAAATGTGAATTTCAGGCATTTTAGTGCTATGCTTAATTCTCATTTCAATTTAGTAATCAAAATGTATAGTATATTAAAAGCTTGTATTTTTTCTCTGTGATGAAAAGTAGTCAGAACTGACAAATTGCAGATTATCATTTGACTTCATATGCTTTGATACTGTTATTATCTCACTAAAATAACTTGTAACCTCAGCATTGCTTCTCACTGGTCAGATGGTGGAAATAAAACATTTAGCTTTTTTCTGTATCATTTTATTTGTGAAATTGAGGAAGCAAAAGATTACAATGAGATGATTTCTCAGTTGTTTTCTAGTTCAGATGTATTGTACACTCTGCTTCTCATAGCAGCAATAAACTGAGTTAAGTATAAGTTAATTTGTTTGAAACACATATGCTGCTATGTCAGCAATGGCAATATAGTGTTAAATCAAGCATCTTTGAAAAAAATTTATATGCTATTAGGGGAAAGAGACATGAAAACAAGTCTCATTTATTATTAGGGCTGTTGTAGAAGGCTCAGACAATCTGGGCATAGTGCAGGGTTTGGTGAGAAGGCTTGAGGAAGAAGTAGAAGCTGGGGCCTCTTCACCCCCAAGGAATTGGGATAAGGGTTGGGGAAGAAACAGGAATTTTTTTTAAAGATTTATTAATTTTTATTGGAAAGGCAGATGAGAAGAGAGACAGAGAGGAAGATCTTCCATCTGATGGTTCACTCCCCAAGTGACCACAACAGCTGGAGCTGAGCCGATCCAAAGCCAGGAGCCAGGAGCCTTCTCCAGGTCTCCCATGTGGGTGCAGGGTACCAAGGCACTGGGCTGTCTGCTTTCCCAGGCCACAAGCAGGGAGTTGGATGGGAAGTGGAGCTGCCGGGATTAGAACCGGTGCCCATATGGGATCCTGGAGCATTCAAGGCGAGAACTTTAGTCGCTAGGCCATACCGCCAGGCCCGAAAATAGAAATCTTATGGAGAGTTTGTTCTAAAGGAAATGATGACAATGTAATTCCAAGCTAGAGTGAGGATAAATGGATGGTGAGATAGCAGATAATGCAAACACAGCAAACAGAGGAATGGGCATTTGTAGCCCAATTCCTTCCATGTTTCTGCATGTTTGAAACTTTTATGATGTTGAAAAATAATTTTATAATATTGGAGAGGACAAAAATGTGGGCTAAAAGATTTAGCTTGCAACAAAACCAAGGAGATACTTACTTATTCCTTGTGTGGCAGGAGATTCTGGAAGGGGGAGATTGAAGCCTAGTGCTTCTGGTAAACTAAGACTCTCCCTTCCCTGCTGGGCCTGAGGTCAGGAAGAAGAGGGGACTTGAGGAAGAGGAGCCAGTGCTGAGAGCGAGAGAAGAGGCGAGCAGACTGTTGAGGGAAGACTGCTTCTCTCTGGTGGATAGTGGGAGAGAGTGTAGCAGGAGGGTTGAGGTCCTGAGAGGTTCAGAAAGCTAAAGAACGAGCAGAAGGAAGGAATGCGGCTGCCTCCGTGTGTGGCAGTGTGCCGGGGAGTAAGTCTGAGGCCCTCTGGCTCCTTAGTGGGGAGACTCTGTCTTCTGTCTTACCTTATTATTTGCATGACACAAGACAAAAACAAAACCTTGCTAAGGCTCTCATTAACATTCAACTAAGATAATTTCTTTTTGTGTTCCGCAGGTCAAAGAAGAACGTCCAGAAAACATACCAGATTTAAAGTTGCTAGTAGAGAAGAAATTTTTGTCCTTACAGAATAAGAATTCTGATGCCGACTTTCAAAATAATGAAAAATTTGCACAGTTTAAGCAGCAGCTGAAGGAGCTAAAGAAGCAATGTAAGTTAGCATGTTTTGCTTTGCTTTGGCTTTTTGAAATTAGGAAACTGATTTGATGAGCGGTCCCAGAAAGCGGATTTTCTGAAATTTGCTTATCTGCTTGGCTTGATCCTCTTTCTAAGTTGCTCCTTACTGTTGTGGCAGTTCTATATTTTGTCCGACTTTGGTTCAAACCAGCCTGTCCCATTGCTGAAAGGCAACAGTTTCCACAAAGTGCTCAGAAAGTAAACAGCGGCTGGAAAAAAGCGCCCGTATTGTCCCGTTGCTGCTCCCGCTCCAAGAATCCTGAGGGTGACTGTGAAAACAAAATAAAACCAAAAAAAGTATTATTAAAATAGCAATAGTAGCTTTCAGATGTTTAAACTGCTGTGCCAAACTTTAAAAGAACAACACTTTATTTTGCTTTCACTGCCTTAAAGTAGTATTCCTGATGTCTTCTCAGTTCCTTTTATTCTTCTCAAATTCAAGCATACTTTAAAAGTTCATGAAAAATACATTATTGATATATATGTATATGTTTATGTGTGTGTGTACCTATATACATATATATATAACACATGTGCATGGATTTCAGGATTTTGTTTTGTGCTAAAATGAACCTCACTTGTAATTCTGTTTTTTCTACGAACTTTTGGCAATAACCTCATATAGACCAAAATATCCTTGATCTGTTTTTTATCTTTATGGTACTATATATTCTGTGATTTCTTTTTAAAGTTATTACTTTCTAAACATATAAGTCAGTTTTTTTACGTGAGTATGTGTTTATTGACATAGTCTTGCCTTCTTTTAAACTGAG
The DNA here is from genome assembly GCF_030435755.1 of Ochotona princeps. Classification (NCBI taxonomy): domain Eukaryota; kingdom Metazoa; phylum Chordata; class Mammalia; order Lagomorpha; family Ochotonidae; genus Ochotona; species Ochotona princeps. The sequence continues at coordinate 13,105,871 of NC_080840.1, read as the reverse complement.
GCTAAATTCCGTAAGAAACTGAATGAAGTAGCAAATAGCATTCTTTTTTTCTTTGCTCCTCAGTCTCCTGTCATCCTCATTACCGATATGGAGTGGGAATGTTGTATGGTGTGAGATGTATTCATTTCATCATTTTTATATACTCAGTGTAGGGATTCATATTTTGAAATGCACATTGTTTTAAGTATAAGCTTTTTCTTTAAATTGATGCTGAGATCTCAAAAAATGGCTGAGGAAGCTGTTTCTGTCAACTTCATAAATAACTTAAGTTTCACAATTTGGAATGTTTTGCAATCATGATGAGACTTGCTTTTATGGTAGATTTAAATAGTAAGCATTTCCCTCCTATTTTAGATATATGTTTTGTTCTTCATTGAACATCATTGCTACCAAAATCTTTCTGATGGAATTTGCACTATTCCCCAAATGAGTAATAATTCCCACAAATGTATAATAATTTGCTAGTACCTTTCTTAAACTCATTAACATCTTAAGGATTTAATGTATTACAGTGTCAGCCGTGGTCAAAACAGCCAAATTTTACAACTTCGAGCCAGTGTTCACAAATTATGGCAGACATAGCATCCAGTAAGACTTGCTATAATGCACGTTGAAGGATGCATATCCCAACATCTGAATTTCTTCTTCCTTTATTGTTTTTTTCAAAGTTAACATTAAGAGAAATTATAGAGTTTTAGAATCATGTATTCATGAGAAGTACATGTTGATAGTGCTAGTCACATGATAGGGAGGGCACTCTGAGGCACTTGTTCTAATTAACAACATAGTGATAAGTGTCAGAATCATTTTTTTTCTAAGATGGGGAAAAAAAACACAAGGTTTCCAGATTTCCCAAGGTCAGTGGTATGCTTAGATAGTTTTGACAGACAGTTAAGCTTTGTGACAAGGTAAATTTATATTGAAAGGAATTGCTTCCTTCTATGATTTCCCCAAGTATTGTAATACTGGAATTTAAACAACTTTCCTTTATATTTCCCCTAAAATATTCTTTTAAAAATTTATTAAATAATGGAATAAATAAAATGTTAACACTCTTTGAAATGCACTATAAAGTATGTCTGCCTTACTTACAAAATTTAATTCTTAGTGCAGTATTGTTAGTACTGCTGACAGTAAGCTCACATCAGGTCTAGAAGATCTTACTTCTTCAGATTTAACTCTGCTATGAGTTCTGATTAGGGTCATCCTCCAAAGTGTAAAATGGCCACCATATTTATTGTCTGAGAACAGAAATACATGGGATTCAATTTCACTCAGTGAGTGTCAGAGACAAGAGGTGCCAGCACACACTTAGGTTGGAAGAGCCAAGATGGAGATCGCAGTGGGATGGTCCATCTGCTGCTTCTGTCTGCTGTGCTGGTCCAGGTACACTCTTGGCAGTGGTAAGCTCAGCCCATGGGAACCCAGCCGCTCATCCTCCAACTTCGTTTCCTGCCCCCATTTCAGTCTTATAATTATGTGAGAACTCCCAGATTATCTTTTGTTCACATGAGTTTTACCAATTGTCGTTTGTTATAATAAAAGCAAAAGTAAGGATTCTCAAAGTTTCTTTAAAAATAATAGGATGTATCATGACATGTTAATATCAACAGCATTTGATATGAAACGTAATCTATTTTATAAACATTCAGAAGAGCAGTATTGTTTTACAATTTTGTGCATCTCTTCAATGCTTGGCTTCATAGAAGACAACTAGATCCTCACGTTTGACCTGTTGAGCACATTGTCTAGGCTAGGGCAGACATTGGCAGATGTGTTTACTGGCAGGATCGTGGAGACCATAGCAAGTTTTCATGTTGAGAACCCCAGATTTAGGCCAAATCAACTTCCCACCTGTTTTTCTATGGATCAAAGTTAAGAAAGGTGTTTTTTTTTTTTCTTAATGTATTTAATTGTTGCAATAAAATTAAGAGGAATACTGTTTTGCAACACTTAAATGATGTGAAAATCCAGCTTCAGTGTTCAGTTCCGAGGCTGGATTGGAGCAGAGGCATCTTGTGTATTGTCATAGGGTCTTTGACACCATAGAGCAGATTTGAGTGGTTGAATCAGAAAAAATCTGACCAGCAGATAACTAACTCTTTAAAGAAGTAGTCTACTGATCCCTGACCTAAACAAACGTGGTTTCTTATTTGTTTTTATTTTTAAAAAAGATTTATTTATTATTAAGTCATATATAGATAGAGAAGGACAAACAAACAGAGAAAGATTTTCATCCATTGGCTCACTACTGAAGTGGCTGCAATGGCAAGAGCTGAGCTGATTCAAAGGCAGGAGCCAGAAACCTCCTCTGGGTCTCCCATGCAGGTGCAAGGTCCCAAGGCTTTGGGCCATCCTCGACTGCTTTCCCAAGCCATAAATAGGAAGCTGGATGGGAAGTAGAGCTGCCAGTACATGAACTGGTGCCCAAATGGGATCCCGGTGCATCCAAGGCGAGGACTTTAGCCACTAGGCTACTGCGCCAGGCTCTATTTGTTTTTATTTTTAACTGAAGATTTTCTCCTCAGCGCAGGCCATTTGTCTGTCTTTCTTTCTTTCTTTCTTTCTTTCTTTCTTTCTTTCTTTCTTTCTTTCTTTCTTTCTTTCTTCCTTCCTTCCTTCCTTCCTTCCTTCCTTCCTTCCTTCCTTCCTTCCTTCCTTTCTTTTCTTTCTTTCATAGAGTGCCTACTATGTATGAATCTCTGCAGTTATGCTGTGAAGTGAATGAAAGGCCAAGGACCCTGTGCTTGGAGAAGGTTGTGTATCCAAATATGAAAATGTGAAAGATTTATATCAAAGATTAAATCAAAAGCAAGTAGGTCTCATGTGGGACCTAAGTGAACACAGATGCGTCTGTTGTGTTGATAGTGCTAGTCACTTGATAGGGAAGGGCACTCTGGGCACTTGTTAAAAGATTCTAAGGATGGGTTTGGGCCCAACAAGAAAAATTATAATGATGGATGTAGTGGCCAGTGGAAGGAGCCATATAGGTATCTGATACTACCACCCTAAGAACACAAATGACATTCTCTAGTCACTTAGAAGATATTATTATTCCCAAAGTAACATGTTTCAGTTGCACATAGTATGTTTCAATAATTCTGTCTTTCATATATATATATATATATATATATATATATATATATATATATATATATATATATATATATCACCTGGCATTGACTCTCACCTCTTTGGACAGATCTTTGTATTCTTTGGATAACTAGTATCCTATATAAAATGCTTCAGAATTCATGGGCAATGAAAGTTTAATTTTTTTCTTAAATGTAACTTTTCCACACTTTTGGAAGCCCTCTCATACAGAGATTGTTGTATCTGTCACAACTTGTCAGGATTGCATGGCATACTAACTTTTTACAAACTTACATCTAAGTTGTTGGTGAGAAGGAGTTTATACAGCATTGTGGAAAGGTTGAGTTGAATAGCCAGGAGGGTTTTAGTTCCTTAATGTGTAGTGCAGCCTCCTGCGGTGCCCCCTGATTTTATTTCTCATTCTTGAAATCATACAGTCAATATGGATTTAAAATAACTTTTTTTTTGTGGGATGGGGGTGGGGGTGAGCTTCATTCCTCTTTTATTAAAACTTGGTTGCTTTAACTTAAAGTTACTATTTTATCTTATTTCATTTTATTTTATTTTATTTTATTGTTTTGATTTTTGTTTTTCAGGAACCAGTCCCATGGGTTTAGGGATTTCCCCTTCTGTCCTCCCCATCCTCTCTCCTCCACTGTTTCCCCTACACTGTTACAGTAGCATAGTCGTTCAGCAGTGATCACAAGTCTGTCATTCTGCTATTTAAGTGTATCATGACATTGTAGGCATAGACAATGGTAGAAGGTCCAGCATCCTATTTCAGATATATTTAACAGTTTTTTTGGATGTTCTCCTGTCATTCAGGAGCAGGGATGCATATTGCAACATAGTAAGATAATTTTTATATTTCTGGATAAGATGACCGAGGAAGAGATGGCAGTGATAACTAAATTAGGGAATAATTTCAAAGGAAAGCATTCCATTTTCCTAAATAGACATCAGCCCAAGCTGTGAAGTAGACAATGTAATTAGCTTTAAGACAAACGTAACAAGAGTTTCTTGGACAAAATAAACATTACATTTGGGTAATTTTTTCTCTTTGCCTTCAACTGTATTTGCTGCTGCTATTCATGATTTTTCAGTTTTAGCATATGGTGATTTTTTTTTTTTTGAAAGATAGAATGGCCGACAGTCAAGGAGAGAGAGTGAGAACGAGGTCCATTGGCTCACTCCCCATTTGGTCATGATAGTCAAGCTGGGCCAGACCAAGACAAGGAGCCTAGAACTCGGTCCAGGTCTTCCACTTGCTTAGCAGGACTCCAAGTACTTGGGCTATCTTCCAGTGTTTTCCTGCTGCGTTAGCAGGGAGCTGGAAGCAGCACAGCTGATACTGAACTAGAAGTGGTACGTGAGCTAGACACTGCAGGCAGCAGCTGGACTCACTGGGTCACAGTGCTGGCCCCACTAGAGGTCTCATTTGGAACGTATGAGCAGCTGTGTGTAGGTACTTTCTCAGATCAACAAGCAGTCATTTGGCATCCTTTATTCACTTGCTTGTTAAATAATTAGCAAGTGTTTTTTGTGTAGATCAGTAGAGGCAGAAATTGAGGGCCTTAGTCAATAGCTGAGATTTAAAAACTTTCAAATATATTTGAAATATATCAGCTTTGTGGATTAAAAAAATAGAAATGTTAAGAGTAAGGGAAAGCCTGTTTTTTTAAAGTAAAAATTGTTGATATAAAGTTGCTCGCCACAAATTTAGACAACTTGTTTTCACCATTAGAGCCGTAAGACTTTGCAGTTGTCTTGAGTGACAGTGATGTTTGTGTCACACAATATGAAGAGACATAGGAATGGGTACTGTCACCTGGTAATTACATAGATTCACTTGAAACACTCCCAGTCTAGATGTCAAAGCTGATAACATAGGGAGTAGCCGTTCACTTCACAAAAGAACCCATTCACAGGTGATGTTGAGTAGGGATTTCCTTCTCAGGGCACTTGTTATGATACTTTCCTTTGCACTGTTCCCAGTGGATGACTATTATTTTTCTTCCAGCATCTTTCCAAAGCTGCTGTGTAGTTGCTTGAGGGTAGGGAGTTTGTTTTGCTTACTGCTGTCATGCTTGAACTCTAGCGTGAGATCAAGGCCTATTGTATGAGTACAGCATAGGTCCGTCCTTACCACACGAGTCTTCAGGAGGAACCTTCTCTGTTTGAGAACTGAAGCCGAATGCCTGACACTCCTGCTGTCCACGGGGATGTACCCAGTATTGTCAGACCTTCAAATCCTTTAGAAAACCCAGAAAGTCAGCAAATTATTTTTCGTTATCTAGATTTTAAGAACCATGTAACAAAAACTATGAATTCACAACCTTTGACTTTCCCTTCTCATAATACCATTTTTAGTGCTTTATTAGGCACATTCATGAGTGGCATCCCATCGGCTTACTAATAGTAGAGTACAACTTCTTCAGCGAAGAAGATGAATTTACTTTTAAGATATTCCAAACTCAGCCCAGAATGTGCATTTTTCAGTGCTTGGGGACATACACTTACGTGGTAGAGGATTGTTGGGTTCCATTGAAAAGACATATGGAGGCTTTGTGTGAGACGCTAGATGTGGAAGACTCTCACCCAGATGTAGATGATCAACATGCTCATCAAGAAAACTGCCCATTGGAAGATGCATGTGGGTTTTGAAGCTTGAAAGAAGAGTTAGGGAAGAAACCAAGGTAGTGCCAAGAGGGAAAATGTTGAGCTTTGCCCAGAAATGCATCAACTATTTTAGAGTGGAAAAATGTTGACCACCCTAACTTCATCCTGATACCCTTCAACCTTCAACTGTCTTGATTTGTCATAAAGTCCAAATGTCTGTCTTGAGAATGTGTCTTGCCAGCCTGCAGGGAACTGAAATTGAGATCCTGCAAGCCAAAAAGTGCTTTCTTCTTCCTCTACATATTCCTTGTGTGCTTGGAGAATCAGAGCTCAGTTAATATTTCTAGAATAGAGTCTAACTGAGCTGAGAAACTGAAGAAAATGAGGTCAGAACCTAGTTAAGGTGACCTGAAGAATGCTTATCCATTCAATGATACATTGTCAGTAAAGAGAGTATGTTTGAGGTGGGGAATTGACGTTCTTAGGGTTGGGATCTAAAATCAACTAAAAATGTTAGAAATTTGTGTTGTCTGAAAAAAAAAACCCTTAAATTGATTTAAATTATGAAAAATGGGTGGGGGTGGCACAGTAATGTAGCAAGCCAGTCCTCTGCCTGCAACAATGGCATCTCATATGGGCACTGATTCATGTCCCGACTGCTCCACTCCTGATCCAGCTCTCTGCTTGTGGCCTGGGAAAGCAGTGGAGGATGGCTCCAGTCTTTAGGCCCCTGCAACCACACGGAAGACCCACAAAAGCTTAAAGTTTAATGACTAGATAGTTTTATCATCTTTGCAGTCCTCAATTGATCTTCATTTTTTCATTGACATTATTAATGAAAACCATCAGTCACTATTCACTTGCTGCATGACACTAAACTTTTGGGAAATGCTATTGTTATTCTCTTGAATTTTATAGCTGAGAGTGACTTTTTTCAAATTTGTTTGCATCCCAGACCTGAGGGCTTATGCACGATAATTGAAATTCTGGACCTGTGCAAATTTTTATTTATTTAGTTATGTTAAAGTTTTATTATTTTATTGGAAAGGCAGATGTACAGAGAGGAGGAGAGACAGAGAGAAAGATCTTCCATCCGATGGTTCACTCCCCAAGTGACTGCAGCAGCGGCCGGTGCTGCGCCGATCCGGAGCCAGGAACTTCTTTTCGGATCTCCCACGTGGGTGCAGGGTCCCAAGGCTTTGGGCCATCCTTGACTGCTTTCCCAGGCCACAAGCAGGGCGCTGGATGGGAAATGGAACTGTCAGGATTAAAACCGGTGCTCATATGGGATCCCAGTGCGTTCAAGCCGAGGACTTAACCATTACATTATCATGCTGGGCCCAAATTTTTATTCTTTGTGCATCTGCCTCTAAACCTTTTCCTCCCTTCACAATATTGGACTCTTCTGTGCGACTTTTTCCTTGTACTTTCTTTTGTCTCCCACCCCTTTTCCTTTTTCCATACATCTTGATTTAGATCAGTACATTTGAGGTTTTGGTCATGTAGCAGCCACAAAGATAGAAAGTGACATGCACAAGATTACAAAGCTAAGTAACTGTGTGATCAGAAGACAGGAGATGCCATGGAGAAAACTTTGGAGAGAGGTATAGGAATTCCCTCTTCTGTTTCATAAAGTTGTTACTTCCTAGAAATATTTGCATTTTAAAACACATCTGGGATACTAAATAATGTAGTAATGAAAAAGATGATTTCAAATGAAGGGATTGATTCTGGGTCGGTAGAGTTTTAATTGAGCCATTACATTATCAAAGAACTACTTTGTAGTGAGACATTAACCTTTCTGTGGGTCCTTTATGTTGAGCAATAAATAAGTTCCAACTACTCAGCATTCATCTCCAGTTTGCCTTATTCTTATTAGAAAGTATAATTTTAAAAAGTTTTAACATGTTTTTGTTGAGTGGCTGGTATATAAGATATTTAGTTAACACTCATTGAGAAACATTATTTGAGTGCCTACCTATGCACAAAATATGGTACTTGCCTAATTTTTATATATGCTTATTTATTTCTCATAACTCTATAAAATTGCTATCTGCATTTTATAGGTTAGGAAATAGGCAGAGAGATAATAAAACCTCCTAAGAACCTAAGTGCTAAAATTCTACCTCGGGCTTGGGTGCCGCCAGTGGCATATCCTCTCTGCTGTGTCACAGCAGTGCTTCAAGGGCTTCCATGTTTTCCTTCCTGTCAGTTTAAGTGTTTCATTCATTTCTTGAAAAACTGACTCTTCCTAGCAGTCTTGAGTAATGGATCATCTATCTGTTTGGGCCTCCCACATCACAAACCACAGTGATGTACGCCCATGACTGGGAGAAGTTGCTTCACCCAGCTGAATGAGGCTGTTGCTCACTGGCACCTAGAGAGCAGGAGTAGGAAGAAGTTCATACGTATTATAACAGTCTCCTTTTGTGGCGCCTGTTCTTCTGGCAATACATTGAGCATTTTGTGTCTAAGCATGACGTTGTTGCTGTGGTTAGTGGCTTGGTTTGGCAGTGAGGAATAGGATATTTATTGCATCACAAGTTCAGAACAGATTTCGCAAAATTTATTTTAAGCATAACAACAATAATCTCTTGCACATACATCATCTCACTTAATCTTTACAACATCCATACGCATATGTGGGAAAGGAATGCATGAAAAATGCAAGTTCTGTTTTTAGCAGACTGAACACTATGGAAAAGAATCCTGGAGGTGATATATTTACCCAATGTCTCAGAGTCAGGAGGCCGCAAGGATAGCAGATACTTTCACAAGGAAAGGGGAAGATCTAGAATGAGAGATGGCTACAATTAAAGTTAGTAACAAAAGATTCAGTTATCAAGGGACAAATGAGTCAGCAGCAAGTTTCAACACAAACTGTGAACCATGGGTGTTTCTCTCATTTTGATGAGTGTGATGCCATCTATGCTCTGAACGTGGAAGGGCATTATACTTAAAGTAATTATCTTGTCAAGTTATGACTCCTGAGTTGAAATGATTTAAAAGTTCTGTAATTGTTAGGTGTGATGGGAGTATCAGAAAAAGTTGTTAAACACTCCTAGTACTTCGGTTGTTTTTTTGAAAGGCGACCTTTAAACAGAATTTTGACAGCTGAGTGTGTTACTGTGTTTGTACGTAGTACAGGAATATGGTTTAATCAGCTATTCTGACATTTTAAAGTCAATTAAGACACGTTAATATTTGGCTTTTTAGACCAGCTGTAATTGGATAATATTATATATGTAAAACAGCAATTACAGAAAGAGAATTATGCTTTGTTTATATAGAAACTCAGAGCCATTGATATGGAAATGTATTGAAGACGACTAAGCTTTGGAATGGATAAATAAGCAAACTACAGACTGAAATAAATTATAAAAGATACATCTGAAAAAGGATATGGTGTCGGAACTATAGGTAGTAATATGGTAATAAACAAGAGACACCTTTTAAATAGTAAATATTAGGAAAGATTTATAAGTGGCAAATAAAAATATGAAGAGGTACATACATGTTTATAGAATAAATACTTTTGAGTTGGTAGCATTACTACACTGACTCTACTATCCCCACATCTTAGAAAAAATGTGTTTATTTACTAGTTTCTACAATAAAATCATTTTTATAAATAATAAAACAAAATCCCTCAATTCAAGATGCTGCTAGCTGGGAGTGACAGGCGTGCTTGGGAGAGTATTTTCTTTGAAAAAAAATCAAAAACTAGGCCTGGTATAGTCACTCAGTGGCTAAATCCTCACCTTGCAAGCTCTAAGAACCTGCATGGGCATGGGTTCATGTCTTAGCTGCTCCTGTTCCCATCCAGCTCTCTGTTTGTGGCCTGGGAACACAGTTGAGGATGGCCCAAAGCCTTTGGACCTTGCACTCATAGCAAAGCCGGAAGAGGCTCAAGGCTCCTTGCTCTTGGCTTCGGATAAACTCAGTTCCTGCTGTTAGGGCCACTTGGGGAGTGAGCCAGTGGATGGAAGATCTTTCTCTCTGTATCTGCTTCTCTCTATAAATCTGCTTTTCCAATAAAAAATTAAGTAATAAATAAATATTTTTTAAAAAATCAGAAGCCAAGCAGAAAGTACATTTCTACTTTCAAGATTCCAAAAGAATTGGAAGAAGAAATGTGCTTGAGTGCCTTATATCTGTCTGTAGGTTTGTCCTAAAAATGCTCTTTTGGTCTCTTTCCATCACTAAGTCAGTCTGGCACACAATGAGAAATTATGTAATGTTCATCATTTGTTATTATCTATTAACTCTCGTCATCTTCATTAACTATATGTTGTTGGCTTACTTGCCAGGACCTGCACTTGGCCCTTAAACTCTCAAGTGGTAATGGTCCTTGTGAAAGGTTACTGCTTTGCCGTGTTGATAGAACAGGAGGAATGTGTGCAAACTGCATGCATACATACTTAGCATTTACAAAACATGTGTTTTGCTTCATGAAATACTCCTCTCTATATTGTCTCATTCAGCATGCACAGCAACTTACTGCAGTAGGTAGAGATTATTGGCTTTGTTTCACAGATGAGCTCCTGCATGACCAAGTGTCCTACACAGCTCTGTCACCTTGGACATTCTCTTGTGCCCCTTCATGGTCAGTGTCTATCATTTCCAGCTTTGGAAACTACTTTTTTATAAAATAGTTTTAAGCTTTCCAGAAAATTATATAGATGCAGCTGCACAATATGTAACTTCTGTAGTGACTCCTCTTACTTAGAAGAATTCATTTGAGATCTATCCATGGAGTTGACAGTGTCAGCAGTTGATATGTTGCTGCTGAGTAGCATCCCATCATAGAGATAAACCATGGTTGATCTAGCTGTTTGCCAGTTGAAGGACGTTTTGGTTGATTCCAGCCTGTGACCCTTATAGATAGCCATGAACTTGGGATTCAGTTCAGGTATCCCACGTTGGTGGTAGGGACACAAGTACTTGAACCAGCCTTACCTGCTGCCTTATGGGTACGCATTAGTAAGAAGCTAATCGGAAACGGAGCTGGGATTTGAAAGCATGTGCTTCAGCACAGAATGCGGGCATCCATAGGAGCATCTTAAGAGCTGCATCAAATGCCCATCCCAGGTTTTATTATCTCAATGAAAGTTTAGTTTTCTGAGGAGTATGAATCATATAATAATGATAATAATAATTAGCCCACAGAGTTACATAAGTTAAATCAGATGTGTATGTGAAAGTGTTTCATGAACTGTAATATACTTCTCAAATATTAGTTTTAGCTTGTTAAAGACATTTAATTTTGTAATTTTTATTTATGCTTATTTATAAAATTGCTCTCCATGATTAAAATCTGTACAGGCAAAGGAAATGAGGCAGACATGTCTTCCTGGAGGAATGCTGCTTGCTGAGGAAGACCCTGCATGAATTTCCTAGCCAGCACATCGCTCCTTGATATACCCCTTGCTTTATCTTCCTTTTTTAAACAGAAAATAATGTTAGCAGAGCACTTTCAAAATCACAGCAAACCTGAGCAGGAGGTGTGGAGATTTCCCAGAAGCCCCTTGGCTTCTTCCACCCGTATGCATAACCTCTCCTGCTACCATTGTTTTTTTAGTGATTAGTGATCTGCTTTATGCAAAGCACTATACTGGGCACCAGTAATATTAACAAGTAATTGATGTCTCAGGAATGAGAGAAACTTGGAAGGTCCCAAAACTGGATGTGAAGAACCTGTTGAAGGAGTGAGAGTGGGGTGGGGATTAATGAAAGTTTTTGAGTAAGATTTTCCAAACTAAGACTAGCAAATTATTTTTTAAAATATAAAAATAAAGGTGTTTAGGTCATATAAACTTATCAGTTTGCTTTGTTACGGGATTTCATCATCATTAGGATGTCAGATCAGTCAGAGAAAAGGCACTCACTGCGTTCATCTGTATCTCTAGTGCCTAAGAAGTACTTGGCATAGAACATGTTTGGGGAGTGAATGAAGGGCTCCAAAAGGGGGTTTTAACTTAGTATATAGGATTGTTTTCCCCTGTGGGACAGATTCTTCATGGCAAGTCCTTGAACACCAACCGGTTCTAGTAATGAGAGGATCAGACAAGGTCTTGCGTCTTTTGCCAAGGTTGCCTTGGCAGACCAGACCTGGGCAACAGCCCTTGCTGCTCAGCACGGAGTATGACCGAGGCATTTGCTGGAGGTGTTCCCAGACTTTCTGGCAACATTCCTTGTGCCATTTGACAGGTGGGCCCTTCCTGATGGAAGGTGCTTCCTGCTTCCTTTCCTAAGGGACACTGCCCTGACTTCAGAGACACAAAATAGGAGTCTTAACTTGTAATTTCCTCCTCCAACTCTCAGCCTTACCAGCCTTCATCGTTTTACGGTAGTATCAATTTCCCTGCTGCCGCACAAAGTAATATTAAAAATGTGCAGTAGCGGCTTCTTTTGATATATTTTCTTATTGTTTCGAAGTACAAGGGCTCTATTTTGTATTCACCTAAGCAAACAAATATTTTTAAAAAGATGGGAAGAAGTATGAACCAGTTAATGAGATGTGCTGTCTGGTCACATTCCTACAAACTGCTACCAATCTGTGTATGTTTCTTTCTGTTCCCACTGCTTCTACTGCTCTAATTGCATCTTACTCTTAATCTCTTAGTGCTCTCTGCTCCAAACTTCACTTCTGTCAGTTTCTGCCAGAATTGATTGTTTCATGGTGTAGGTCTGGTCATGTTTATCTATGTGAAACTGACAAGAGAAGACTGGTGAGTGGTTCTTTGGTGGCTCCTCTCAGGCCTTCTGGCACCAGCCCCTTTAGCATTTCCGCTCCCAACCCCACCTGATTCCTCTCTCCAGCCCTTTGACCCAGGAACTGGTAATTCCTGGAAAGTACTGTGTTGCCTTGCAACTCCTGTCTTTATTTGCTTGGTGAATGCTTGTTGCCCTCTGCATGGAATATTCTCCCTCTTCCTCTCCTCTGTTAATTGAAACAAGCTCATCCTGCTGTCTTCATGCAGGTATCACCAATCTCAAGATAAGAGTAAGTTTACTTCTGTAATGTGAGATCTTTAGAGAAGTCTTGATCTACAGAGAAATATTTGATAACACAGATCAGAGGAATCAATATGTGAGGTCATTTAACAATAATTTGAGACGAGTTTTATGTCAGCTTTGAAATAAACCATTTTATTATGGTAGTATGCAAAAGGGAGTGTATTAATAAAAAAGATCCTACTTGCAATCTGGTATTTATGTATTTTACTGTCCTTCAGCCATGTCAGTGAAATAGTGTTTTTCCACTGCTTTGGTGATGGTGTATCCCAGCATGTGAACACACACACACAGACACACTCCTGACTGAAATAACTTTCTCATCTTGACTGAATCATTTTGACTGCAACAGCAAGTTTTCCCATGACTGTGTCTCTTAGAATAGAAGGTATATTATTATCTTTTCAGAATACCAAGCTGTTTTTTTTTCCTGTGCTGGCCGTTGGCTTGGTAATAATTTGCTCTGAAGACTAGAGATCATAGCAGGAGGAGGAAGAAGCAGAGTTGGGAGAAGAGTGTTAGAATCTTAAGTGACAAGTAGCAACACTGCATGTAAGAATCAAGCTTCAATTTTTATAATACAATGATATAGATAATCAAATAATGATTAAGATAATTATAACAAACTGACTAGTAAAGACACAGGCTATAAGCCAAGGCTGTTTAATATACTTTCCTAGAAGTGTGCTTTTGGGACTCTGTTCTGATATTACAGACTGCAAATGCTCTGCATGCAATATTTCTCTATGATATTTCATAGGAAAGTGGGGAAACATTGAAGAGCTCTGTGAAGATCATCTTCAAAATGAATCATTTCGAAATGTGTTATTGCATAATTATACATTTTAAGATGGTATAAATATTATGTATGTATTCTGATCAGCATCTTCCAATAAAGAAATATTGTAAATCATATGCAAAATAGGGGAAAGAAGATACACCATTTGAGGAAAAGCAAATAATCCAGTTAAATCAGACCATGGGAGTATGAGAGAAAAGGTGACAAGGGCCCATTGAGGCTTATTTTGGGAGTTATTTGTTGCTGGAATTGATGACCCTTCTGAGCTGCTTGTTGCTGCTGGGAAGCAGGGGAGGACTCGCTTGGCCTTTGGCTAAGACACCAGAGGCCCACACCAAAGTATCTGGGTTTGCTATCCAGCTCCAGATCCTAATGGAAGCAGTAGTAATGGTTCATACATACACTTGGGTTCCTGCCCCGCCCCCATTACAGGGGAGACCCAAACTGAAGTCTCAGATCCTGGGTTTGACCCAGCCCAGCCCTGGCAAATGCAGACATTTGGGTGGGAAGTACACCAGTGGATAGAAACTCTCTCTTTGTCTCTGCCTTGGCAACTAAGTACAATAAATAAATAAAAAAATAGCACCGTTCATGGAGAACCAATCTTTAGGTGGAGAGGCTGGCACAGATGGCAAGCATACAGAGTGTAAGGGGCTGCCTTTAGTGTATGCCGTCATGAGGCTGTGGCTAAAGAGCGGGTAAGAGGGACTCTTCACCTGCTGTCAGAGCGTGGAACTTTGGGAGTTGATGACCTGTGGGCGAAGGGGTGAACATCAAGAGAACTCAGCAGCAGGGCAAGCTCAGGAAGGCTAAACCAAACATGTTAAAAGAAAAAGACTTTGTCTTCTTAAGAGTTCTGCTTTCTTATTTAAGTTGAATTTCATCTCATCCAAAATTCACAAAGCTGTGAGACCCATACAGGTCTCAGAATTTTACATTTTAAAATTCGTAAACTAAGTATCATGATCTAGTGAGATTTAGGTGCAGGAGGGATTTGTCATTGTTTTTTATTTTTATTTTCTGTAACTCTACTCCATTGTTCACATTGGTCGAGTTTCTTCATCCTGTTTCCCATCTTAGAAACTGTTATTTAAAACAATAAAGAGGGCCCGGCACAGTAGCCTAGCAGCTAAAGTCCTTGCCTTGCATGCTCCTGGGATCCCATATGGGCGCTGGTTCGTGTCACGGCAGCCCTGCTTCCTATCCAGTCCCCTGCTTGTGGCCTGGGAGGGCATTTGAAGACAGCCAAAAGCCTTAGGACCCTGTACCCATGCAGGAGAACTGGAAGAGATTCCAAACTCCTGGTTTCAGATCAGCACAGCTCCGGCCGTTGCAGCTGCTTGGAAAGTAAATCAACAGACAAGAGATCTTTCTCTCTGTCTCTCCTCTTCTCTGACTTTCCAATAAAAATAAATAAATCATTTTAAAAAAGCAATGAAAGTAAGATTGGAGCTTGCATTGTTCTGCAGTAGACGAAGCTGCTGCTTGCAATGCTGTCATCTTCTTTGAACGCTGGTTCAAGTTGTGCCTGTCCTGTTTCCTATCCAGCTCCCCATTAATGCATGTGGGAGGGCAGGGGAAAGTACTTGGGCCCCTGCCACCCATGGGGGAGACCATCTGGGGAGTTATCCAGTACATAGGTGTGTGTGTGTGTGTGTGTGTGTGTGTGTGTGTGTGTGTGTGTTGTGTCTCTTACAAGAAAAGTAATAATCGTCCCGACTTCCCTATTGAATTTTTTAATGTTTACATAGTTGATCAGGTTCAGAAGGATCAAGGGTTAGGGAACAGTGAGTGTGACCATTGTTTCCAAATTTTTCTATTTCTTCTTCCTTTATCTGGGGGGGATGGGAGAGAAAAAGGGAGAAGGCACACCTAGCCTCCCACCTGCCCCAGTATCTAGTGATGGGGAACGACCACTAGAAATTGACCCAGGGTCCCCAGTGTGGTGCATGTTCCAAGGGTTCTGCTTTAGTGGTTTCTATAGTTCTGAAGTGATGTTGATCTCTCCAATCCAAGGATGAGCAAACCCTTCCAATGTTCATTGGCTGACATGGTCGGCCTCAGAGTCTCCATTCACCCAAGTATTTGCTGTCATTGTTTTGCTGGGATAGTTGTCCAATTTGTCCTGTGCTGCTTCTTCTGCTATGGTACTTACTGCAGGTCCCAATGGGCTGCCATATGCTCAGTTGGGTCTGGGCCTGCCGTCCACTACTCCATCCTTTTCACTGAGGAGGCCCAGTTCTGTTGCATGTCCTCCATGGTCAGACCACAGATCCTGGACTCCTTACAGCAAGGGCTCACCCATTGCACGAGGGGCCCAGGGACCCAGGCCAGGTGACCCTGGCCCCACCAGAACCCCTATCCTTGGGGCTCACAGACCCGACACCTGCCATGCAGGTAGGCGCATGGACCCATGCCAGGTAACCCTGGCCCCTTCCAGACCCCTTTCCCAGGGTGCTTTTATATTTTTTAAGCAAGAAACGGTGTGTGGTTTTTAAAAAATTATTATGATTGGTAAGGTGATAAAGTTGAGCTATACACTAAAAAGTAGTTATTTTTAGTAGATTAGTTAATGCAAACAGTTACTTTTTATTTGGAGGTTGTGCTTGGGACCAGAGCTATATAGCATTGCGGGTAAAGATGGTTTAAATGCTCCCTGTTCCATTTCCAATCCAGCTCCCTGCTACTGTGCCTAGGAAAGCAGTAGTGGGTATAGCTCAAGTCGTTTGGCCCCAGCACCCATGTGGGAGACACAAAAGAATCTAATGTCTCCCAGCTTCAGCCAGCCCAGCTCTAACAGTTATGGTCATTTGGGGAATGAACCAGCGGATGGTAAAACTGTCTCTTTCTGTCCTTTCCTCTTTATCTATGCCTTCCTTCCAAATACATAAATAAAATAAGTAGATGGATAAATAAATCTTTTAGGAAGAAAATAAGTCCATATGTTTACTATCTATTTTAAATAATTCTAAAAATAAAAATTGGAAAAAATGAATTAAAGTGCCATTTTTTTCAAAAAAATTAAGGATTTACTTATTTATTTAATTGAAAGAGTTATAGAGAGACACAGAGAGATTATGAATTAGCTGGTTCATTCCCCAAATGACTGCAATAGCCAGTACTGCTCCAGGCTGAAGCCAAGAGCCTGGAGTTTCATCCAAATATCCTAAGTGGCAAGATCACAAGCCCTTGGATTATCTTCTGCACAGTAGCTGGGAATCAGAATCAGGAACTCAACCGGCATTCATTTAGAATGCTGGTATCTCAGGCACTGGCTTAATTCCCTGCACCACCACACCAGAACCTGGAGAGTGATTTATTAATGGCTATAAACTGTAGTTTAAAACTGGTAGGATGGCCTAGCGGCTAAAGTCCTCGCCTTGAAAGCCCCGGGATCCCATATGAGCGCCGGTTCTAATCCCGGCAGCTCCACTTCCCATCCAGCTCCCTGCTTGTGGCCTGGGAAAGCAGTTGAGGACGGCCCAATGCTTTGGGACACTGCACCCGCGTGGGAGACCTGGAAGAGGTTCCAGGTTCCCGGCATCGGATCGGCGCGCATCGGCCCGTTGCGGCTCACTTGGGGAGTGAATCATTGGACGTAAGATCTTCCTCTCTGTCTCTCCTCCTCTGTGTATATCTGGCTGTAATAAAATGAATAAATCTTAAAAAAAAAAACTGGTAGGAAATTAGTATGAGTCTTCTATACCACATTAAGTGTTGAGTCTTGAATGCTAATGAGTTTTTCAGTGTTTTCAGTTTGCCTTTATTGTTGAATAATCCCCTAAAAAATTTAGTGACTTAAAAATCACAACCATTTATTTGGCTCCTAATTCTATGGATTGGCCAGTGTAACTGGCTGCTTGATTCACTGATTTTGCTAGGCTCACCCACACCGGCAGACTGGCTCTGTCTTCTTGCTGTAGCACACCTGCAGGTGGGACAGCTCCTTCCCATTCCGTGTAAGTTCACCACCTGTAGGTTTGCTTCCTTGGTGGTTGAGAACAGATAAGGAGCTCAGGAGCAGAAGCTGTGAGTCCTGAGTGCTGGGCTCAAAAAGTGGGAGTGTCACTTTCAGCAGACTTCTGATCTGAAAGTCACAGGGCAGCTCAGAATCTAGAGAGGGGAACAGACTTGGCCTCAACGGGAGGAGCTGTAGAGTACTGTAAACCACACCAGCTCTTCTGTGCTTTTTAACTGCCGAAAGAGTTTGATCTTGAGTTTGAGCTTCTTTTTCTACTCTTTTTTTTTTCTCGGTATGCTAGCTCTGAAAAGAAAGGACTATTTGAAGTAATCATATTCTGTTCCATACATTTGATCAGGGACATATTTATGTGTTTAGCTATCAAAGCAACTTGAACAGCATACTTAACATAAATGAAACTGAACTGCAACATATTTACTTATGCAATATTTGTTGAAATATTGAGTGTCTGTTTTGTGACTGAACCTGGACTAGGTGTTTAGGAGTAGAGAAAATTATGTATGTGGCAACAATTTGGCTTTAATCAAAGGTAGACCATGGATGAGTAGGACTTAGTCCTTGTAGTACAGCACAGAAATATGTATTTACAATAACTTAGTAAGTGCCATGGGAGAAATATTAACTGGGTGCTACTCAATTAACTAGAGACTAGCAAGAGGCACATGACAAAGCGCCATGATATGTGTGTCACGTAATTACTACCCTGCGAGAGAAATATCTTTAAACCCAGAAGTGATGGCTTCAGAGTGAAAATGAGTCTTAAAAAGACCTTGAAGAAGAGACAGCATTTGAGTAAGTGGAGAAGTAAGGATCCTACTCAATTCAAAACTGGGTTTCCCATGAAGGTAATACTTTAACTAAAGAGAGCCTTTTCAACTGGCAAAAAGCATGTGATAGTATAACTGTAGAAATGCTGTAGAAAAGATGTTGCTGGAAAGGTGGCTGGCAATTTTTTTCCCTCCATTGGTGCCAAGACTTGTGTCCTTTGATTGGAAGTTTAAGAATCTTTGGTTTTGTAAAGGAAATGTACATTTCATTTTCATTGAATAATATTTTTTGGAAGAAATAGAAATAAGGAAGGTATATTTCTTCTGACAAGGAAATTCAAAATTATCAAAAGTAAGGAAACCCCCATTGAGTAATATCAACTGGTACTTTCTACAAGGAGATCTGAATCTATTTAAGGGCTAAAATGATAGAAATGATACGGGAATTTCCTTTTCTAAAACTTAAAATATAAATTTGATTTATTTTATCTGTTCCAAATGGTCCTACTTAAGGGTCATTAAAATGCATTTGGTTTAATGCTGATTGGATAGTGCATTGATTATGTGCTGCACCAGGTACAGTCTTTTACTATTGAAAGGGTCTAAAGACACCATTATGAATGAGTCCCAAGGTCTGTTTTATCATTGTCTTCCCTGTTGTCTCACTTAAATGCACCAATATGAGTTTCTACAGAAATCTTGAAGAGTAACTTTTTTACTGCCTCAGTTTTATTCAGTGGTGGGAATTTGGGGATGTATAATAACTTCTCTTGTTTCATTCGCTAAATGGGAATCTGTTAATTTCAGAGATAATGAATCACAAGGCCATTACAAATGAAGAGGTAGCACCAGAAAGTACTTAATAACTGCAAAATCCTGTGCAGATCAGTCTGAGGCAATGTTATAGGCAACAGTATTGGCCTGAGGTTAGTATTTATTGTTTCAAATTCCTTGCACATTCTGAGATCATGTCTGGCCGCCTTCAGTGCTGGATGCGTTTCTAAGCCTTTCTGTGCTTCAGTTTCTCCAGCGATTAAGATAGCAGAATGATAGTATAGCTGCTTCATAGGGTTGTTGTGAAGATGCGGATGTGAAGTCACAATGGGGACTTGGCACTCGGTAAATGTTCTGTAAGTGTTAGCTATTATTTTCATCCTTACCATCATCATCAGTGTGTCATGTAGAAGAGTTAATCATGTTTTTCTCTAAGAAATGTTTCTGTCTCTTACTTTTGCATTTCTCAGAAAGTTCGTTGAAAGTAAAGACTGATTCTCATCCACTTTTATGTTCTGAAAATTTAACATAATTCTTAGCTTGAGATAGAAATTCAGTAAGTTATGGGATTACATTATATATTTATACACATGACCAATCAAGAGAGAAGTACTACCAGAGAAAAAGTGTGCCATCCAGATGCATAATGCTGGCTTCTTGCTGACCCACCTTATTTTCAGCCAAAAATAAAACAAGCAGGGCCCGGCGGCGTGGTCTAGCGGCTAACGTTCTCGCCTTGAAAGCCCCGGGATCCCATATGGGCGCCGGTTCTAATCCCGGCAGCTCCACTTCCCATCCAGCTCCCTGCTTGTGGCCTGGGAAAGCAGTCGAGGACGGCCCAATGCTTTGGGACACTGCACCCGGGTGGGAGACCTGGAAGAGGTTCCAGGTTCCCGGCATCGGATCGGCGCGCACCGGCCCGTTGCGGCTCACTTGGGGAGTGAATCATCGGACGGAAGATCTTCCTCTCTGTCTCTCCTCCTCTGTGTATATCTGGCTGTAATAAAATGAATAAATCTTTAAAACAAACAAACAAACAAACAAAAAATAAAATAAAACAAGCAAAACAAAACAAAACAAAAAAACAAAAAACCCACACACATTAAAATAAATAAAGTAGGGCCAGGGGAGGGGGCTTCATCTGACGCCTTTCTGTCTCACCACTCTGGCCTCACGGATACCTTGCCAGTATTACATAGCTCTTGCTTCCCCAGATTGATTGCATTCAGAGAACATTCCATGGGAAACTTTGACCTGTTCCAGTCTGTCTCTTCTATAGCATTTTATACATAGACCCTATTCTTCTTTACAGTTTTTATCTGGCACATGTTATGGCACATGTTATGAAATCACCAGTATTACCAAAAAATATATGGCAACAAGCGAACCTCATCCTTCCTGGAGTCAGTTCCCATGAACAGTTCTTCCCATATCCCTGGAAAATTATATGTGAAGGCACAGAGAGCTCAAATACAGGCACTCACTATGCTATTTGATTTTTCCCATAATTTATTTTGAATGTTCTTCCTTTTATACACACACACACAGACACACACACATGGAGAGACAGATGCCTCAGTCTGTAATAACTGTATAATACCTCAGAATTTCTAACCAGCCTTCTGATATTGGTTAGTTATTCTTTGGCTCTTACCAGTGTCACTGCAAAGCCGATTCTGTTTATTGGTTTATTTGTTGGTTGATTGGTTGGTTATTATTAATTTCAAAGACATTTACAGAGAAAAGAGTGGGGGGAGGGGAGACAAAGCACTGTTTCATCATCTGGTTCACTTCCCAAAGAGCTGTAACTGGGTTTGGCCAGGCTGAAGTCTGTAACTCCATCCAGGTCTCCCATGTGGCCCAGCCATTTTCCACTGCCTTCCTAAATGTGTTAGCATAGAGCTGACCAAAAGCAGAGCTGCTGGGACTGGAATTGTCATTCCAATATTGAGATGCCAGCATTATAAGCCATGGGTTACACCTTCTCGCCACAGTTCATCTCTAGCAATGTCCCATATCAAAGTCAGTACAAGCCAGGCCCTTATGTATAAAGTCAGCATCCCTGGAACTACTGAATCTAATGAAGAGAAACAATGTTCACTTAAATTCTCATCAGTGGTGTATATCATGTGTAGCAGAGCCCATCTTCCTAACTCTTGAGTCACTGAGCTCAGTGAGTTATTAAACCTTTTGTTCTTTGCCATTTACATAGGCCAACTAAAGTGTTCTGGTTCTGGTTTGGGTTTTTTTTTTTTTTTTTGCAATTCTTTTTTTATTCATTAATTACATTGTATTACGTGACACAGTTTTATAGGTACTGGGATTCTCCCCTCCCCTCCCCAAACCCTCCCCCCATGGTGGATTCCTTCTGGTTTGGGTTTGTATTGTTTGTCATTCCTTAAAATGTTGTTGATCTTTCCCCCTTATTTTACTGTAGTTCTTTGCAATCTCAGATGACCTCATATTGTCATTGACTCTTTAACTTGCCAAGAAGTTCTGCTTTCTGGTACTCTATCCTAAAGACATGTCAAATCATGCATCCTGAATTTTAGTGTAAATGTAGTCATTATATCGTGTATCTGTGTTATTTCCCTCCACAATTAGCAGCTACACATCATGGTATTATGTAAATGCAATGGATTGACTTTTCTGAATAGTAAAATCCGTCTGTATGGCTATCATTTCCTTACTAGTTTTTAGTAATTACTAACTTTTTGTTAAAGATTTTAATTAACTTTTTCAATATCTCTTGCTACCTGTAGGAATCTTTCTCAGTGTTTAAGCCCATCCTATTTGCTACTGACTTTTCCCTTGTTAGAAATGCCAATTGAAGTTCCCTTCAAAGTATCAATATCTTCATTTTGTAACTTGTTCCTCATAGCCCTGCATAGATTCTTTCTAGGTACATTCTGAAAAAGTAGGGTAAGCTGGGTTGGAAGAGCCTTGTAAAAGATGCCATCTTGGGTTAGAGAAGAAAGATCAGGTTGAGACAGAGCCTTGGTTGAGCTCAACGGGTGCCCTCGGGAAGTGCAGCAGTGAGGCCGGCGGCCATGCAAAGAGGAGTACTTCTTGCCCAAGCTATTGTGTGCACCTCCCTGGATAGCAAGGTATGAAGTACAGAGCGAGTAATTGAAGCTGTTAGCCAAACTGAAGCTTGATTCATTCAGATGAGTGCTTGACTACCAGATGATTGGAAATCATTGCTGGATTATGTATTATTTTGATATCGTTGTGACTCACAGGATCTAAATAGTTCCTTTTCAGAAATAGAATGCTTCTATGCCTAGGATAGGATGGGGCTGCTGTCTGGAGTTGTGCTGTTTGCCGGGCACTACGTATTCACGCTGCAGGAAGCAGAGGGCTTCTAGGGTCCATTCTGTGCTCCCAACGCATGCCCCGCATGTCTGTAGGAATGTGTGTCTTGTCCTCGCTCCTGTCTTCAGGGTAGGCAAGGCGAGGCCTCAAGCCTTCACCTTGTGTCACATGCCTGATGTGAACATCCTCCTGTAATCTTTTAAGAGAAAAAGGATCTGGAGATCAATGGGCAGTCCTATTTTCTGATTTAAACTTGCATTCAGTAGTAAATGATAATGGGTCCTAGTTTAATTTCCTTTTGTAAAATGAGAATAAAGATAGGAAAAGAAAACAGAACTTAGGTATTTGGCTTGGGAAGAGTAGACCTCTGTAAAGAAGAAATCTTGAACACTGATGCTAGGTTTTTGGGGGAGGGGCGGCAGGGGAAGGGGCTTGTTAAGCTGTTTTCTCTGCCACAATATTTTTCCTCTGAGGACACTGAAAATAGAAAACAAAATGAGGCATACCATTCTAGAATGTCTTCCTGGTGCTGTTGGGATCGTCTACATCCTGCAGTGTACCTGAAACCAGACATGGCGTTAAATGGTGTACTCAGCTGGCCCAAGAATTAGCCATTCTGAAATGTGATTGTTCTGCCTGTACACGTCATATATGTAAATTTCTCTGCGGCATTTTAATAAATATAGATTTTTATGGAGTGATTTAACCAAACTTTTGTACCATAAATTGCAGTCAGCAAAAAGCACTAATGCATGTCCATATCCTTTCCATCTTCCTCTTTCCTCCCTCTCTGTCTTCCTGCTTACCTTCTTTCTCCTTGCTTCAGATCACAGGAAGGTGAGGAGGTGTGCAGGCCACCTCTAGGCTGAAGTGTGAGGTTCGTTTGGCACACACAGTGTCAAGATTTCTTGGTTTTGATGTGTTCAGGTTGGAGGCATGCCTCTCATGGCACTCTTCTGACCAGTTTCCTTTGTCTTGTATCTGGCCCGCTTTGAGCATTTTTCTCTGTAACACTGAGGTGTGCAGTGCTTGCTCTATGCCTAGGACACTCTGTCAGTGTAGACTAAAGGCAGGAAATTAGAAGGCGATAGCAGGCTAGTCTCTTTAAGCCATAATATACACCAAGAGCGAGGGCAGGACAAGTCTCTGTAAGTCAGAGCAAGGCAGACAGAGTAGGGAATGGCAGTCCCATCTGGGGCCGCTAGGAGCAGAGGAGTCCGGAGTCTGGGCCTCTAGGATGGCGAAGGACATGAATGTTAGAGCAATGAGATCAGACTTGACAAAAAGGAAAGTGGAACCCAGCAGGGGTGGGGACTTGGGCTTGCAGGAAAATGAGTTCCCTGGGCATCCGTGCAGGAACTACACGAAAGGAAGAGTTGGCCACAAAACAGCCATCTTGACCTGTTCACATTGTTTTTGTCTTTTTAAGTAATGGGGTTATTTTTCAGAGCAGTTGTAGTTTTGCATAATTGAGTGCCTAGCGCAGGGAGTTCACAGATCCTGCCTCCATATCCCCACCATTTTCCTCTGTTTTTAACATCATGCATTTGTATAGCACATTTATAAAGATTAATGAACCAGAACCTGGCATGGTGGCCTAGCAGCTAAAGTCCTCGCCTTGAATGCCCCAGATCCCATATGGGCACCGGTTCTAATCCCAGCAGCTCCACTTCCCATCCAGCTCCCTGCTTGTGGCCTGAGAAAGCAGTCGAGGACGGCCCAATGCCTTGGGACCCTGCACCTGTGTGGGAGACCTGAAAGAAGTTCCTGGCTCCTGGCTTTGGATCGGCGCAGCACCAGCCGTTGTGCTCACTTGGGGAGTGAATCATCGGACGCAAGATCTTTCTCTCTGTCTTTCCTCCTCTCTGTCTATCTGACTTTGTAATAAAATAAATAAATCTTTAAAAAAAAAAGATTAATGAACCAGAGGCCAGTACTATGGTGTAATAGGTTAAGCCTAATTCCAGCTCCTTGCCTGTGACCTGGAAACGGAGAATGACTTCAGTGCTTGAACTCCTGTGGGAGACCTGGAAGAAACTCCAAGGTCCTAGCTATTTGGGGACTGAACCAGCAGGTCAGAGATCTCTCAGAGATCTCTCTCTCTCTCTCTCTTCACCGCCCCCTTTCCTTCTCTTTCTTGTTTCCTCGCTCTCTCTCCTTCCCTCCTTGTCTCTTTCTTCCTCTCTTGCTGTAACTCCGCCTTTCAAATAAGTTAAACAAGTCTTTAAAAATTTACTTAGAATTAAAAAGCCTTTGAACACCTATTATAATTTGCAGGGGGTTCTGGTGGCATCTGACTCTTATTGGTACTTTCACGCAGTGCTCCAGTCTTTAGCCAGGCTTCTGTGAGCCACTGTCCGTGTACCCAGTCCTATCAGGACAGCAGTGCAAGGTGGCTTGTGTGGCTGTTTTCCAGGTTTCTTTGATCGGATTACCAGTTCTGTGTCTTCTCCAGTTGCTGCTGACCTAGCCTTTTCCATTAAACTTCCTTTGTGACAGTGACTATAGCAATGTAAGAAGAGCTGTTGCATCTGGTGAGGAAATGGAGACTCTTGCCTTTCTGAAACCCATGGTCATAAAAAAAGTTAAATATTGTCTTTGACTGTTTTGATTGTTTATCCCCTGTGAACCTCCTAATGTTTTGTTTATTCACCTTTATACATTTTGGTATGTATATATCTTATTATTAAAACCTAATTTTTCTTCATGTTTTAAAGTTAATTATAAGTAGAATTTCTAAAACTGTGTAGGTTTTGAGATGCATACATCCCTGTTGACAACCTTGCTGAGGAAACACACTTTGTTTTTTTTTTTAATCGAGCACAATACCACTGTATGGCAGTAGCATACCTTCTAAAGAGGATTCTAAAAAATTTAAACAGGCAAATTTAATATAGGAAAGTTCCAGCATCTGTTCCCCCAACTCTGCAATTTATTGTGCTGTTCAGATATATCAACTCCATGCACATCAGCACGAAAATAACATTTTGAAAAGTTGAATTTTAGAAAAATAGCAGTATATAGAGATTCAGTTTTGCAAGAAGGAAGGTTTGGGAATCTGTTTCACAACGATGGAGTACATTTAACACTGATGAACTATGCACTTAAAATGGTTAGAGGGCTAATTTATGTGTTTTTTGAACAAGATTTTGAAGCTCAATCACTTAAAGGTTCACCATTCATCTCCTACAAACAATATTCCTTTAACCCTGGCAGAGTGCTGGCCATGTTACAGACCCTCTGTTCACTGTTGATGATGTTAATGAGGATTCCTTTGAATATCAGCAGACCACAATTTTCCCCAAACCATAGTCTCTTGTGATTGTGTTATCAGTGAAATGTGGGTGGTTGCAATTCTTAATACAGAGCCTAATAAAATCCATTAACAACAGTCTACTAAGGCTATTTTAATGATACCAACCTGTATGTATCTTTCACAATACACCGTATATTTTCTATCTGGGCTCTGGGGAGGCACTTAGACGAAGACAGTGGAAGAATAGCCTAAGTTGTATTTAGTGCTTCCAGTGTTTCATAGCCTGGCTACAAATGAAAGGTGAGCATTCCCATTTAATTTATCTGCCTGGATTCCTTGGCCTAATGGCTGCATATATACCATAAACACTGTGAAGAAGCAACCATGGAAACACTTGTTTTCTCGTTGAGCTAAATTTACTCTGGGTTGAATATTAACACAGTGCCTGGCAGTACTTTAAAAGCAAAAATAGCTTGAGCGTGATTCACTCTGAGTCACTTACTGCTGGTGTTGCTATACTGCCTAGAGCTTGACATTGAACAAGCTGGCAGCCTGTATTGCTACATTTTTTCTAGGAACTCTGAACACATTTCATTCTTGTGAATTTGCTTGTGCAACGATATTAAATAAAGTAATATGTTTATTTTGTTTGAAAGTCAAATGAGTTTGAGAATGGTGAAACTGAAATATTTTGCTTGGGCTTTCTGGAAAGGCTAGATTCTCAGAATTCTCTTGTGGTTACAGAGAAGTACTTTATATTACAGAATTAATAAAATATCGTGGAAGTTTTGTTTTTAGATGCTCTTGACTTTTCTGATTGAAAACAACGCACTGACTGAAGAACTTCATCAAAAACAACCAAAGTAGGATTCGTTCATTTCCTGACAGGATGGGCTGTGCCCTGCACAATGCTTTCTTTTTCTTTCTCAACACAGTGAGGCGTGTAATGAACGTAGCCTGCCTTATAGTTAAGATGGGTGTATTACTTGTAAACTTCCCTCCTGTCATTATAGGTTATAGAATGGGAAGTTCATTGGTTTTAGAAGACAGACCAGAGCCACCCTCAGGATTTCCATGGGCCCCCTAACCGTGCTTCATTCCTTTCCCTGAGTAAACCCATGTGGCCGTGAGTGAGTGAGTGAGTGGCTGACTGTGGGAAAACCTGTGCAGGCTCAGAGGCTCTCAGCTGGGCAGGAGTCAGAGATGGCTGAGAACCTAAAACTATACAAGTGAGGATGGTTTTCCCTTGATGTTGCAATCTTTATTTTAACATGTTTTTGTGTTTAGCTTTTGGAGTTGCCTAACAGTACAATTTCAATTGAGGTTAGTTTCAGCTCTTTAATTTTAAACTGCAGAGCACATGATTTTTTCTTTTTAATTTAAAGGCACTATCATTTTGCCTTAGGATTTCAATGATGTGTATGGTGTTTTCCTGCGACAGCTTAAAGCCAAAATAAGCCCAACCTAATTCGTAATACTGTTTTGAAATTGTTTTACCATAAAATTCTTACATTAGAAGTTGTAACTCTCTCAGAGTATTTCAACATAGTTGCATAAATTGTGCTTCATATTACAACGTGTTCTCTGCTTGACTTCATTGAAATTAATAAAAGGACTCTTCCAGAAGGATCTGGTGATTTAACATCATTATTTAAGTCAAGAACTTTCTCATAATGTATCCTGTGTTGCTGAGTTTTTAAAGTTAGCTATCTCAGCCACACCCAGAAGCCTTTTCGGAGAATTGAAATCCGTGTATTCATTTCTGCTGGCTTAGAATTTTCTTCCCAATGAAGTGTAAGAGCTGAGAACAAGTTGAATTTTCCATGAGATTCAGGATGACTGCATAAAAAAAACCTAAGGGTGGCGATTGAATTGTTGCCAAGTTTTGAATGTAATGTATAGTTCCTTATTCCGTGGGCAAAGAGAGCTCTTCTAGCAGAGGGCTTTCCGACTTGGATCTTGTGGCTGCTGAAAATATCCCTGAGGTATTTTTTGCATCTCAGAGGGACGCCATCATTCTGCCCTGGGTCCGGGGGGAGAATGCCCGCTGTGCTGGAGCATTCTCCTGCAGTACCCTCATGCAGGCTCTCTGCTGCTGCTTCTTGGAGGCATAGGCATTTTTTGCATGACTTTAACATGAGCTCACCAAGGTTTAGTTAACCAACCTTTTTCAGGTTGTTAACTAAGGGAGCTGGTCGAAATGACTGCCTCCCTAACGCCGAGACCACTGTTATTGCTACAGTTTATGTCAGGGTTGTGCAGTGCTTAGCATAAGGAAGGTATTTACCAGTGCTCTTTTTTAAAGATTTATTTATTATTTTTATTGGAAAGGCGGATACACAAGAGAGGAGGAGAGACAGAGAGGAAAATCTTCCGCCTGATGATTCACTCCCCAAGTCAACACAATGGCCAGTACTGCGCTGATCTGAAGCCAGGAGCCAGAAGCTCTTCCAGGTTTCCCACGAGGGTGCAGGGTCCCAAAGCATTGGGCCATCCTCAACTGCTTTCCCGGGCCACAAGCAGGGAGCTGGATGGGAAGCGGGGTTTCTGGGATTAGAACTAGGGCCCATATGGGATCCCGGCGCATGCAAGGCGAGGACTTTAACTACTACGCTATTGCGCCGGGCCCACCAGTGCTCTTTAACTGTGAACGTACACAGTGCTGTTAAACCTGGTCGCCTTATTTTGTCTCTGAGGCTTAATTTCTTTCCTTTCATTCATTTGGACATTCATTTATTATACTCATGTCAGAAACTTTGATATTTGAGGCAAAAACATAATAAGCCATCAAGAAATACATTCTTAATTTGGAAAGGGAGACATGCAAATTATTAATTGCATTAATTACGTGCTTTTTAAGCCTAGTAGATGCAAAATGTCATTACTTTGCAGCAACAATTTTTGCCTGACAATCATATTTCTGTATGTTATGGAGTACAACATGATCAAATGTGAACAAATGTACATGTTGGTTTCATTAGGTCAGGCTTCACCTGCTTTGTCATGGTGGAAACATCTAAAATCTACTCTTTTCACACTTTTGAAATATACATTATTATTAGCTGTGATCACTGTACAGTGCAAGATCATTGAAGCCTAGCTCTCCTGTCTAAATGGAAGCGTAGAACCCTTGACCAGCGTCTCCCATAGCCCATTATTCCTTTCTGTAGTCTAGTAAGCACCACTCTACTCCCTATTCATAGAAATCTGATGATTTGAGATTCCATGTAGCCTCAAATGACTAAATTTTCTTCTTTTTTAAAATAAAATTGAATTGAATTCCATTGTGAACATACCATGTTTCCTTGATTGTTTCATCTTCCCAGTAAAGTCAGAGCTGAGAATGAGTTGAAATTTCCATGAGATATAGGAAGATTGCGTGGAAGAGAGTTTGCTTTTGTATCTTGGTTATTGTTACTAATACTCCAGTGAACATGATAGTGCAGATATCACTTTGATTTCCTGACTTTTTAAAAAATAAATGTATTGTTTTAATAAGTGGCAGGGAGAATGAAAATGAGAGAAATCTAGAAATCTTACATCCTCTGATTCACTTCCCAAATAGCTGCAATGAGCAGGACTGGGTCAGGCCAAACCAAAGCCATGAGCCTGAAACTATCTGCATCTCCCATGGGGATGGCAGGGGCCCAAACGCTTGATCCATTTTTCACTGCTTTCCCAGGCACACTAGCTGGGAGCTACAATGGAAGCCAAGCCGCTGGGACTAGACCCCGCACCGCAGTATGGGATGCTGGTCACTGTGCCTCAACTTGACTCATCGTGCCTCAGCCCTAGCCCTGACACACTGTTTGCATGTCTTTGGATATATATTCAAAAGTAGGATAGCTGGATCATTTGATAATTCGCTGCTCAGTTTTCTGAGAAACCCCTATGCCGTTTTCCATACCGACTGTATTAGTTTATAGTTCAGGTTCCCTTTTCTCCACATCCTCCCCAGTTCTGGATATCATTCATCTCTTTGGTAGTAGTTGTGTGAGCAGATGTAAGGCGCTTTCTGATTGTGACTTTAATTTCGTTTCCCCATTGATTAGCCATACTGACCATGTTTTCATATATTTATTGATCATTCCTATGGTATCTTTTGAGAAATATCTATTCATGTCCTTTGTCCACTCTTTACTGGAGGCATTTGGTTGTTTTTGTTTGTTTTGGTTTTTGGTTTTTTTTTTTTTTTGCAATTGTATTGAGTTCTTTTTACATTTTGGTTGTTTTTAGCTCATTGTCATATGCCTGGCTTGCAAATATTTTCTCCTAATCTGTGGGTTATTCCTTCATTCTGTTAATGGTTTCTTTAGCTATTCAAGAGCTTTTTGATTTGATATAATCTTGCTTTGTCTAATCTTGGTTGTCTGTCATGCTTGCCATTTCTTTGGCGATATATCCAGGGAGTTATTGTTCAGATCAATAGTGTGGAGTTTTCCCCCTAATTTTTCTAGTAGTTTTATAGTTTTACTGCTTATATCTAAATCCTTTATCTATTTTTGAGTGGGTTTTATTAAATATATATGTATGTGATGTAGGGTCCAGTGTCTCTGTTTGGCAGGCAGGCATCCAGTTTTCCCAGCACCACTTAGTGAACAGACTGCTTTTTCCCTATTGTGTATTCTTGTCATCTTAGTCAAAAACTGATTGATGTTAAATGCCATCAGTGTGGATTTGTTTCTGGGCTTTCTCCTCTGTTCCACTGATCATCAATTTTTAATTTTTCTAAATGTTTATTTTTACTTGAAAAGCAGAGACATGGAGAGATAGAAACAGAAAGAGATCTATCCTCTAGCTCACTCCCCAAATGGCCACAACAGCTGGAGTGTGGCCGATCTGAAGCTGGGAACTGGGAGCTCCCTCCGTGTTTCCCATGTGGGTGCAGGGGCCCGAGGTCTTGAGCCATCCTCCACTGCCTTCCTAGGCCATAAGCAGCAAGCTAGATGTGGTGTCCATTTGGGATACTTGTACCATAAGGTGGAGGCCTACCCTACCATGCATGGCCCCGGTACCCATAAGTTCTAGTGATTTTTTTAAGCAATAGCAAAATTGACTTTCTGTGCACATTCACAATGCACCAAACTATTCAGGGTACTCTACTAGTATCCCCATTTTACAGAACAGTGTTGAGACCCACAGAAGTTGAGCACTTTGCCTAACTTTGCAATTGATATCCAAGAGATCTGGCAGCAGAGTTCCTGCCCATATCATTTATGTGAGCTGTCTCTTGTTGATTGGTTTTGTTAAGAAAGGAAGCCTCTTAGAGGTAGAAGAAAGGGGGCTGCCATAATGGCTCAGCTGGCTAATTCTCCACCTACAAGTGCCGGTTCTAATCCTTGCTGCTCCGCTTCCGATGCAGCTCCTGCTTGTGGCCTGGGAAAGCAGCAGAGGATGGCCCAAAGCCTATCACTCACATGGTAGACCTGGAAGAAGCTCCTGGATCCTGGCTTTGGGTCAGCTCAGTTCTGGCCATTGAGGCCACTTGGGGAGTGAACCAGTGGACAGAAAACCTTTGTGTTTTCCTCTTGTCTGTAAATATGTCTTTCCAAGAAAAAGTAATAAATCTTAAAACAAAAAAGTGGAAGAAATATGAAAAATTGAGACAGTATGTTTTCCTATGTAGGGTGTTAGATGTTTAAAAAAGTGATTGCTGTGGACATATTTTGCCAAATTCTGAGTTCCTGAAACAGCGTGACTTCCAATACTGACCTGAATCTGAGACAGATTTACCACATAACCAGCTTCTGTTTCTTAAGCTGAATGTAGTAATCCCTAAGATGAGCTGAATCTGGAAACCTAGTCTTTGCACATTGCATTAGAGACTAAAAACCAGCTATTTGGCTAGTGTAGGATTCAACCATTCAGAGAGATGCAGTGGGTGCAGTGCCAGGAAACAGATGAAAATGGTGCATTCCTGCCATCCCAGACAATGCGTATTCTTTGCCTCAGAAAACTCTCCAGTAACCTCTTTTTGGCCTCTCCACTTCATTCACTTCAAACCCAGCCATTCTGTCTTACAGTCCACACTGCTAGTTGTGCAGAGAGCTGTAGAAGAGGTGGAAGAGATGAAAGTCTTGAGCTCCTGCAGCCTGCTGTTCCCCAGTGCCCTCTGAGAGCTGTAAGGGCACAGCTGGCAAGACAGCATCTCTAAGGCGGGTTCCACTGCCTTGTTTGCTTTACAGAGCACCTGGAGGGGAAGGGGCTCCGTTTTATTCAGTAACGTACCTCCTTTTTATTTCAAGAAAATGCTTTTCCTTAACAGAGGAGCTAATTCTACTCACTTGCTGAACAAAGCCATCTGCAAGGACATTTTAGCTTTCAGTTTAGGTTTTGGCAAATGTAGGCAAATTATCATACTGTTTGATGAGGTGTAAAATAACACAGTTTCACTGATGAATGAACACATTTCCAGATGCGATATTGGCATTTTCTTATTCTTCAAGTACCAAGTTCAAAAAGAAGAGTTTTTGATAGACTTTTTACAGTTACCAGAGTATCTGCTGAACCTCTCCACTTGCTCCGTCTTAACCCCCACAGACATCCCACTTAACAATCACGGAAGCTTTTGATTGCATGCTCACTTCATTGCCAAAGAAGAATTCTTGCCATTTTGTTCAACCGAAATCAAGCATTTTGTCTTGAGCTTTCTCTTGGCAAGTAAGATTGACATTCTGGGCATGGAGATTATGCATTAGATATAACATATTCCTACTCCCAAGGACCATGTGACTTTTAACTAACTACTCACATGGCCCACTTGTCCTGTGAATTTGGTTTTCAAGCATGCCTTGTTCTGACATTTTTGACATTCATCAGGAAGGGAAGGGTGACTACACGGTATCAGATGATAAATCCTAATCATGGGACATTCATGTTTGTAATTGATAAGAGTACATCCTTTGTAATTGAAGATAGTGCAAACAAGGACAGGGAGTGACCAAGGGCAGAAAGTGAGAGGCGGACAGCTGCTCTCCCTGCGCTCTGCCCCCTCATATCTGTAGCCACCATCAGGCAAGATCTCCTTTGTGATTCTTGGGAGTCTCTAGGGCATCTGGAACTCAATTCCAGAGTCGGAGTCCACTCTGGATTAGCGTTTCCCTGTCCCGCTTTCTGACTCCTAAAGGAAGGAATGCACTTGTCTGAGAGGGAGTGGAAATGAGAGTGACCTTGGTTCTGTTCTGAAGAAGGTGGATGTCAGAGCAGGGGAAAGGCGAAGAGAGTGAGAAGCAGGGAAGTTAGTGCGATTTAGGGGACTCACTCTGGGAGGGAGAATATGGAGGAAAACAGAGGAAGAACTGATTTTCTCTCTTCCCCTTACTTCTCCCTGTCCTATAGTCCGGTCGTTTCTGCTTTTTTCCTTCATTTCCTCTTTCTCTGCCTTTTTGATTGCACTGCCCTCCAACACTTGTCCTCTCTTTCCTCTCCCTCATCTTTTCTACTCATTTCCTTCCTGGTGCTTTCGACTGTGCCCAGCACTCCCCTTTCTGGAGCATCCAGTAGTCGATGCCTCGTGCATATCCATTGCTGTCGTAGTCTGCAGTAGCTTGCTGGGAACCTGTTTGAAAGTCAGGTTTTACCACCAGACAAACTTAATCAGACTTTCTTGGTTCCTTCCCAGTCAGAAAGAGCCCCTGTTTTGGCCTGCTGATTCTCTCTGTGCAATAAGTGATTGACACTGCCCTGCACTGGGAGAGCAGTCCCCAGATGCGTGAGTGGGAGAGGGCCTGCCATGACGGTGCCCTGCAGTGGACATTCCAGCAATAGTGACAGCCTTTCAAATACTAGAAACTGTGGCATCCTCCTTGATTTGTGGATCTAGTGGTGGCTCGGAGAGAACAGGTCACACAGCTGGTGGGGGCGGCGCTGAACTGGAATGCCAGCCTGCTCTTTGCCCCAAGAGCTGCTGCTTTGCTGCTGCCAAATCAGGAGTCAGATGCTGACTGACTCTGCCTTCTGTTTAGAAGTAAGGACAAATTGGGTTAGTATGTTTTTCTAAGCCACAGCGTTAACTCTTGGTTTTTACTTATGTTTACAGCAGTGCTTTGTGATTAAAAATGGAGAAGCCTTCTACTTTGCCAATAACTCTTTTTGGTGTTTATAATTAAATGTGAGTAAATGTTCATTAGAGTTACCTTAAATCCATTTTTAAATAACTTTTGTGACAATAAAAAATGAGGCTATTGTAAAAAAATTCAGTTAAGATAAAGGACAAATTAAAATTACCTGTAATCTTGTTACCCACAAATAGCTATGTATCAACATTTGTGTATTTATTCTTTTTTTCCTTTGGAATACATGCTTGCAAAATTAGCACTAATTTAGTGTCCTGATTATTTCCTTCAGCAGTATTGACTCATTAGATATTTGAAAACAATTTTAAATTGATCCTTAAGGTTCATTTTATATATGCACCATTAGCTTCTTCTTCTTTGAATCATTGCCCTTTACCAATATTATATTAAGTCTACCAGAAGATAGTAATGGATATTATCAATTTTAGAGTCTGTAGAATAGTCCAAAAATGTTTGTGCATTTGAGTGTTAAGCATCAAAATTATACTGTTTTTAGGACATTTGTTATTATATATTACAGAAGCTATCAGGGTATATTTTTTAGTTAGACAATAACTTTAGTAAAAAAATTTAGAAGAGCAGATAAGTGATTGATACTGTATTTGGGTAAAAATTTATGAAAGCGCTTTGATGTATTTATTGAATCAGCAAACATTTATAAAGTCACTTCCAGCACAAGTTATTAACTGCTCAGATTAAAACAGAAGAAAGCATGATTTCCACCTTGCTAAGCTCACAGTTCAGGAAGGTAATATATATGGACAAGTAATAATATGACATAAACAAATACATGCTGCAAAGTCACGCTGCAAGCAGCGAGCTCGGAAGACACGGGAGTAAATGCTGTGAATGTTGGCCAGCAGACTAAAAGGAGGACTTCCTGGAGGAGTGGACATTTGAACTGGGCCTCAAAGCAAGAGTAGAATTTCACTGGCGATGGCAGTTTAAAGGGCATTTGAAGCTGAGGGCTATATAATCGGGGCTATAGGGTGCTGAGAGCATTTGTCATATTTGAGAAAAGTGAATGTTCCAGAGGAACTGGTAGATAAGGTGCTGATTCAGTACAGGCAGTTATAAAAGAACCAAGGCATAGGGCAGCCGCAGCAGGTGAATGTAGAGCAGGACGATCAGTCGGTGTCCGCGTGGCTCTGCGCTGAGCTCTCTCTCATGTATGTCTTAGCTCATTTAGTTCATATCAAATCTTGGGAGCTGTTCATATAGCCACTCACAGGTGGAAATCAGGGCTCAGAATTCCTGAGTGACTGCCCCCAAAGTCAGAAAGCTAATGATAGATCAAAACTCAAACCTAGCCTGAAGTGCATGCTTTGTTTCAGCACCAGAGTGAGATAATACAGAAAGCTCTGAAAACTACATGAAGGTGTTTGGACTTTTTTTTTTTTTTTTTTTTTTTTTTTTTGGCCTGTATAGCTTGCTTGCTTGTTTTCTAGGATCTTAAGATATTAATGAAGTAGGGGCTTGGCGGCGTGGCCTAGTGGCTAAGGTCCTCGCCTTGACCCCATATGGCCGCTGGTTCTAATCCCGGCAGCTCCACTTCCTCTCTAGCTCTCCTCCTCTCATTATATCTGACTTTGTAATGAAAATAAAATAAATCTTTAAAAAAAAAGATATTAATGAAGTGTAGACAGTAAGGGAAGCTTGCATTAACATGAATAGTATCAACTTTTTTTTTTAAGTACACACTCTTGATAATGCTGCGGGTTTTTTTTTTTTTTTTAGCATGTCTGCAGTCAAATATTTTGACCTTTACACTAGATTTGCTTGTACCTAACAATGTTCAAGATCACTGGGATTCGTGAAGAATGAGGGGTGAGGGCGTCGGTGGTGGCTGGCATCAGGAAAAGATAGAGGAGAGGTGGAATGTGGTTTTGTGTGGCCTGGATTTTAGATACCTAAGAAGTACCATTTGAAGGTGCTTTCATACAAACTTGGAAGTGTTTAATCAAAGATTTTAGAAAGTAAAATGTTACCAAGCTTATGCCCTATGTAAAATTCAGCTTTAATCTTGAGAACAGAATTCAACGTTTGGTTGGTTAAAGCATCAGAAGCCTGTTTTATTAGTTTTGGCTGCTTATCTCTATTTGATTGTTTTAGTATTTTATCATTTTGTTCTCAGGTAAATATTTGCAATTATTTTTCATCCTGACTTAAAAAGTGAACTTTCCAAAAATAGATCTTTTGGGTACACTGCAACATGAAAATCTTCTGGAAGAAGATAGAGTCCATTGTGGCGCATCCACTTTTTCAGATTCCTTTCGCGAACTTGACGTTTTCACGCCTAAGCATGTCTTCAGCCAGAGTTCTGGATGGACATCAGGGGATCTTTGCAGGTGCTCTGCTTCCCAGGAGCTGCCTGAGAAATGCAGGCTTGTTTTCCTTCTGGCCAGCTCTCCATCTCAGTGAGTGCCTAGAAATCTCTGCCCAGAATCCTTTTCATTTACTAAAGCCCTACAGTTATGATTAAAGGCACAAGTGCTGATTTATGTTTTTGGCTTGGTTCAAATAAGTTTGATTTTAATTGTGAGCACTGTTTAAAAGAAACAAACTTTGTAGCCAAAATATTTTTTATCATTAGTAGTAAAAGTATATTTTCTTGGGAAAATAGGAAACAGCTATAGTTCCCCAGGGACTTATGAAATTCAATGAAGTTCCTTCATTTTGCTTGTTTTGTATTCAGCATCAGTATCTGTATCCTCAGTGAGTATTTATTGAGCATCCAGTGAGTGATGGTACTGTTCTAAGCTGATCACGTATTGATGTGGGAAAGCACCTTCTGTCTTTTAATACTTAATGCATGAAAGGTGTAAATAAGTTAGCGATCTATGTCAAGGTAGTACAATGAGACTCCAGTTAAGTTGGGCAAAATGCATTTCAAAAGTGCCTGAACATGGAAACCGTCCCCCTGTTGGAGGAAATAGCAAAGGAAAATGCTGGTGATCGGTCTCCCTTATCTTGCCCCTGTCTTTCTTAGTCAGCAGAGGGCAGCACCAGGAGATTTTAGCAGGAGCCCAGGGAACTGTTTTTACTGGCTCTTCTCAGTGTCTCTATATAACAGATACAGCTGTCCTGGATCACAGCAAAGTTTTAAATCTGAAATAGAGGCTTAAGTCATTGAACAAAGCCACAAAACAGTTTCATTGTTCATTATAAATGACAGTACCTAAATTGATATTTAATGTGTATTTTCTGACTTTGTTGCTTCTCCTGGGTCTTTATAGAATCTTTAAGAGGATGGATAATTTGGAACATTAGGAATGAACATTATTTTCTGAAAATAAAAGCATTAATTATATGATACATTACTAAAAGATGTTAATAGTTGCTTCCATAGTCTATAACAGAAGTCACTCTATTTCTGCTTTACATTTGCCCAGCATGAAACAGCAAAGCACATTGCGTACACACAATGATTAAAGCATCTAAACACCTCTGTTGTAGTCCTGTCACTTTAATGTTGATTTAAATGCTCAGAAACACCTTCTAAAGTCTTCCTTCTCACCATTCCTTCAGCAGATTTTGTATGTTCTTTTGTTGCAACACAACTGTGATCATGCTCATGGCACTTTTGCACCTTGTTGGATGCAACTCATCAGCACATGGTGAAATCATTGTAAGAGGTTGTGACCAAATTACTTTAAGAGGAAGACTACTGAATAGCATAGACTAGAAAATACCCATATGGGGCTCAGGATAGTAGCCGGGCAGCTGGGGTCTTTGCCTTGCATGCACCAGGATCCTTTATGGGCGTCGGTTCTACTCTCAGCGGCCCCACTTCCCATCCAGCTACCTGCTTATGGCCTGGGAGGGCAGTCAGGGAGAGTCCAAAGCCTTGGGACTCTGCAGCCTTGTGGGAGGCCTGGAGGAGGCTCCTGGCTTCAGATTGGCTTAGCTCTGGCCTTTGTGACCTCCTGGGAAGTGAATCAGTGGAAGAAAGATCTTCCTCTCTGTCTCTCCTCCTCTCTATAGCCAATAAAATAATAAAATACTTTTTTTAAAAAAGAAAATACCCATATGGCTCATTGCATAAGAACCAGTGTTGTTTCATAAAATTTTTGTTTTACTTAGATCTATATGTGTCCAAACTGGACTATAATTGATTTTAAAAAGCACTTCATTATAGCTTGGATCACACCATCATGTAATTATCAGCATAGAGATTTGTTCCCTCAGTTGAACCATATATCTCTTGAAAGGTTCAGAGGATCTAAGTAACTTCCATGTCATCCACTCACTCACTCATCCATCATTCATTCATTTCACTAACACTTACTGCTGAATGTCAGCATGTGTCAGGCAGAAAATTAGATCCTCTGAACCTTCCATTTATTTTTTATACATTAGGATGTTAGCTACTGTGTCTCCTGGTAGTTTTGTGATGATGAGTTGAGATAAAGGATGTGAAAGTACTTTACTTAAGCACCATGCATTTAGCAAGGATTATTGTCTGGCATAATTGTTATTGTTATTGAGCAAATAAGCCTCTTGAAATCTTAACCCAGTTTTTTTGCATAGCACTGATGTCCCTAATTGGTTGTAGAATGGGAAGAGAATCTTGAAAGTTTAGTTGTATGCCTTTTTTATTTTGGAAGGTTTCAAGCATATTCAAAGTAGGCACAGTAGAGGACGCCTTCCCAGCTTGCACACCAAGCAGCTCAGAGCCAGTTTTACTGTATCCACACCCTCCCTCCTCATTCGCCCCTCACACTGTTGTAAAGCCAGAATATACTTCTCTTCTGTTTTTCCTTTTTGCCTATTTGAATATTGCTTATGGAAATATTCTGAACATTCTTTTAAAAATCTGAGCCTCAGTACTCTACAAGGTAGGTCGGTTGTCTAGACAAAGGGCTATTATGTGGACTAGGTTTTCTCAGGCAGGAATTGGCAGGTAAGCAAGAGATTTCATATGATGATGACCATGCCATTGCAGAAGAGTGATGGCCTTCCAGAGTTGTAACTAGTTCTGGAGGCTTAGTTATGCAACTCTGTAGTCTGTCATCCTCCACAGGGATGTGACCTTACACAAAAGCGAGGGCTCGGAAAGCATGACAGATTACTTTGAAGCTTTTCCAGTTTTTGTGTTCTATCATACAATAGTTCTCAAATGTCTTGACCTCTAGCTGGGCAGGGAAGACCGCCCCACTGAGCTTTCTGGGCCGCTGTAAAGCTCTGACAAGCCCTGCTTTGGACTCATGGCATGCCGCTCAGAGGTCAGGATCCACTCAAAAAAGATCATTCTCAACATACAGAGATCAGCATCACTTATTTGACTGATATTTATTAATCATTTTGAGTTTTTGTAATTTTGTGATTCGGACTCTCATATGTTACAAATACAGATAATTTAAAACCTTGTGCATGCTTACTTCTGTCAAATGTTTTGTAGAATTTTTTTCCTTACATTGTATGTGAAGTGTTAAAAATTTTACAAAGCATTGCCAACTAGAATAATTGAATAAATGGTAATTTTGCCTGGTCTCAGCTATCTTGTTAAAAAAGATTCATTCATTCATTTATCCATGCATCTGCTAGTTTACTCCCAAAATGGGTACAACATCCAGGGCTGGCCTGGGCCAAAGCCAGGGCTCATCATTCCCTCTGCGTCTCCCATGCGGGTTACAGAGATCCAAGTACTAGGCTTTGGCTGTCTTCTGCTGCTTTTCCAGATGCATTCATAATTACCTGGATGGCAAGTGGAGCAGTCACAAATTGAACTTGCAGTCATACAGGATTCAGGCATTGCAGGTAGAGGCTTCAACAACTGCCACAATACTAGCCCCTGTCTTAACTATTTCAATTTGTTTTAAATGTAAATAAGATAAAACACTTTTTAAAAAAGATTTATTTATTTTTATTGCAAAGTCAGATATGCAGAGAGGAAGAGAGAGAGAAAGAGAGGAAGATCTTCCATCCAATGATTCACTCCCCAAGTGACCGCAATGGCTAGAGCTGTGCCAAACCAAGGCCTGGAGCCAGGAGCCTCCTCCAGGTCTCCCATGCGGGTGCAGGGTCCCAAGGCTTTGGGCTGTCCTCGACTGCTTTCCCAGGCTACAAGCAGGGAGCTGGATGGGAAGTGGGTCTGCCGGGATTCGAACTGGCGCCCACATGGGATCCCAGAGCATTCAAGGGGAGAACTTTAGCCACTAGGCCACCGTGCCGGGCCCAAAGCACTTTTATTTTTAAAATTTCTAACCATCTTTATATGAATGTACGGAAGTTGCCTTATATCCACATGGAAGGGTTGTTAAGAGAAACAGAGGTTTAGGTAAAACTCAAGTGATAAAGCTATGACTTCAGGCATGCTGTGGGTTACAGGTACAGGCCTGTCACCAACATCACTGTTCACGAAGGCTCCCCAGTTGAAAACCTAGAACAATTCTTCTTTTGCTTGCTCATTCCTTGTATCCAATAAGCAGATCCCTATAGATTATTTAGAAATATCCTTTTGCTTTTGTCTTATTCTCATGACCAGTGCATCAGTTCTGTTCGTTATCAACATAAATCTGTACTGTTGCACAATGGAGAAGAAATATGTCTGCTAAATTCTGGCAGTGTCCTTTTATGTGTATTTAATCCTTATAGCAGTCTGTAAGGATTACAGGTGTGAAAATGCCATGAACCTGCATTTTCAGCTGGTGAGATCTGGGCATGCTCTCAAGCGCTGGACGATCTCCTTGCTCAGAATCCTTCCTTGAGCTGTACTGTATTCAAGAATATGCACATCAACTTCCTAAAAGTTTACCATTTTTCTTTCTTTGCTAATGCCTGCTCAGAACACATTTTTCATCGGTTTAATCTAGTTCCATCCTCCTCCCCACCCCAACACCACCTCTCTTCTCATTTAAACTCCATAAGTGCTACAGGACCCATTCCAGGTTCAGCCTTTACCAAGAAACCTTCCCTGCTATTTCTGTCTTCTGCCTTACTCTTCTTGATTTCCTTTGCCATAGATAAAAATATAGATTCCCCAAAGTATATGTTATTAATTTATGTTTTTCCTAATACTGCAAGTAATATGTTTGTTATAAAAATGTTGTATAAAACATTTGGAAGTGAAAAGATAACTCCTCTGGCTTCCCACTCCCAATCCATAGAAACTCAGCAAAATCAATGCATAGTTTTTCATAATAGACATTCTCCATGAGCTTTTTAAAGCTCCTCTCCTTCCATGCATGAATTCCAGAATTTTTATATGAAAACAGGCTTTTTTGTTCCATTTTTTCCACTAACTTTTTGAAGTATTTGTGTGTGTGTCTACTTATGTGTATATTTTATGATCCCACAAGTAGGTGTGTTGTACATAAATGGGTACATGTGTGTTTGTATTACATAAATGTCATGCATTTATGTTATGTAAATGTCATACACTTATAGAACAAACTTGTCTGTTTATATTCATGTAAAATATGCTTCATGCACATGTGAAATTATCTGGAAATACCAGACTACTAGCTGAGAAGATACTGGAAGTTACACTTTTGACTTGGTTTTACTGTAGCTAAATATTATCGAAAAATTAACTAATCAATTAACTTGAAAGGCAGAAAGGCAGAGAGAGGTGGAGAAAATGTGTGAGATCCACCATCTGCTGGTGAGCTCCACAAATTCCTCCACAGCCAGAGATGGGCCGGGTCGAAGCCCAGACACTGCCTGGGTCTCCTGGGTTGGTAGAGCAGACCCAAGTACTTGAGACATATTTGCTGCCTGGTAATGTATGCAGTAGCGGAAAGATAGATCAGAAGCAGAGAACTGGGAGACTAAATAGACTCCAGTGTGGGATGCAGTTTAGCTACTGCACTGCATCCCTGTTTAATATCTTAGTTATTAAGAGTTGTTTCTTAAAATCGTATTTAAAACAAGATGTGACTTCTTGTTCTGCTCTCCCTAGGCTCTGTATCACTTGCACAGTGTTTGTTTTTGCTTTTTTTTTTTTTCAATTATCTCAATACTTTGCTAGACTGCAGGCTCTCAAAAAGAATAAGACATGGTATCTTTTTTTGTGCTTAGTAAATCCTAGTACATAATACAGGGTCTATAAATACAAGTAAAAATGAATGAATAAATGTACCTTGCGAAGAAGAAAAAGGCTGTGGGCACCCACTAGATGTAATATTTCCGTAAAGGTTGTTGATATAAGTTTGCATGTTATTTTTCTACCTGGCACAGCAGCGTGCAAAAATTGGCACAGTAAATACAGATTGCTTTGAAATTCACCAACACTTTGTGGAACTGTAGGCCATTGTGGATTCTACCATGCAGTGACTCTTTTGATCCCATAAAGCAGGGAAATGAAAATGACCTCTGAAAATTAAACCAAGAAGTGAATACCTAACAGATTAAAGCCAAGAGAAGCATGTGGACTTACGAGACAAAACAAACAATAAAACGTCTTGGGGCATTAAGATTTGACTCTAACCTCATTAAAGACGTTGACATCTTATGCATACACACAAAGAGAAGAACAAATTGTATGTGTTCAAAACCGGGAAAAAAAAAAAAACTCCTGAAAGAAAGAAAGAAAGAGAGAGAGAGAGAGACAGAGAGAGAGAGAGAGAGAGAGAGAGAGAGAGAGAGAGAGAGAGAGAGAGAGAAAGAAAGAAAGAAAGAAAGAAAGAAAGAAAGAAAGAAAGAAAGAAAGAAAGAAAGAAAGAAAGAAAGAAAGAAAGAAAAGAAAAGAAAAGAAAAGAAAGAAAAAGAGAAAGAAAGAAACTGTCATGGTACCTATCAAAGCACTGTTAGGCTGGCAGTACCTGCTGGGTTGAGGCAAGCATCCAAGTGCCCTGGCAGGTGTGTAACTCCACCCTGTTAGAGACAGCTGCAGAGGCTCATGCCCAGTTGCAATGAAATCCTGTGTCATTTCTTCCACTTGCTCTGCTTCCATGCGCACCAAACTTCCCTCTGATAATTTGCCTCCCGAGGAGTCAGTTCACTATCAGGCTGATACGTGCATGCCTGATTCTCCTACTGTTCACTGAGATTTAACAAAGTCTCCTCCTTTATCTTTTTTTAATATACTTTGCTGTATTGTGAGTTTTGTTAGTGGGAGTCTACATTCTTGAACTCAGTCAATGAGATCCAGTAGCAAAGCCTGCAAGGCTCATCAAAATGAATACGGCCTTGTGGGTATCTGTTGGTGCAGACCGCTGTACTGCCCAGGTGATCCCCATCCACGTTGTCACGTACCATGTTTCCTTTGCATCCCACAGTTCACCACAATATTTCCCACCAAATGTAGTAA
Organism: Ochotona princeps; assembly: GCF_030435755.1. NCBI lineage: Eukaryota > Metazoa > Chordata > Mammalia > Lagomorpha > Ochotonidae > Ochotona > Ochotona princeps. Next base: position 13,062,921 of record NC_080840.1, on the reverse strand, counting down.
TTAAGAGTGCAGAACTTAATAACATGCGCACAGAGAGTACGAAATAATATCCAGGTGGTGGCAGACCCTTCTCTTCTGGGTGAGTATTTGTCAGGTTGTGTGAATTCCACAGCTGGTATGATTATTCGAATATGCATTGTCAATGCCACATCCTGAGGACCTCCAACAACTCATTTCCAGTTCTTCACAGCATCTTCTGGTTCTCATCTCATTGTCAGCAGTGATCCTGGCGTGATACTCAAGATACGTCCTAACCCAGGTCTCTCTTGCAGCAATGAAACCTAAAGAAGATGGAAGACACAATGAATTCGACCAGATTAAGGATAAAGATGCAGGTAGAGCAGGCAATGAACGAGGTTATAGAATTTTTCACTGCCATTCTTATTTGTCTTTCTGTCTTCAAGACCGTTCCAGTAGCATTAGAAGGGTTTCAAGTCCCAAGAACTCCAATCGAAAAAAAATAAAGCACAAGTTTTCTGTGATTTATTCAACTGATTCATGAATACAACGGAGCTTAAACCAAGCTTCAATAAATTATGAACAGCAGTTTCTTGCAAATAAAAATAAAAACAAGGAATCACTGTAGCAACAGGGAAATACCTGTTACAACTGAAGTGAATCCAGACATTTTAAAATGAATGTATCAAAAAAATGCGCTAATTATTAGCTAGGACTTGTTATGTAGTAGTGTCTCCTTTCTCTCCCAAATTCACAGACCAAAGATCAACCTGATCACTAAGTTTCACCATCAGTTTATCAGAAATTTTACTCAGAGGCATTTCCTGTTATCAACAGTGATTTAAAAGAAAGTATTTTTTAAAAAGATTGCTAAGACTTCACAGATAAGATAAGATACTAAATATGAAATCTTGAAATGAGTTTTTTAATAAACTAGATTCTTACACACTTATCTAATCATGCTGACAACCACAATTTTACGTATATAATTTAAGCTCTGCACTAAAGTAAGACTAGGGAATTGTTAGTCCTATTAATTTACTTCAAAAATTTCATGCAAAAAATAAAATTGAGGGATTAACTTATTTTGCTGCAAGCATTTTTAAATACATTCAATATTTTTGTAATATACCTTTTCTATGAACATTTTGAGACTTCCAATATAATGAATTCATGATATTTCTAATTCCACATTCTTATGAATTGATGCTTAATAAATATGGTGCTAAAATACCAAAAAAAAAAAAAAAAGAAAAGAAATTAAGGCCTGTTACTGTTTATTATTTTAAATACTGACTAACCAGTGCATGGATTCTTCAGTTCCTTTAACCAAATTTCCCCCATCCTCTGGCTTTCCTTTTGTTTTGGATGAAAAATGATGCTTGTATCAAGAGGAACCTGTTGCATCCCCATCATCTTGAATGTTAAGAGCAGTAGTTTTCCATAGATACTCAGGAATGGAAGTGATTTTCAGATACCAAAACTCCCAAACCTGCCACCACTTTAAGAAGATGTCTCAAAATTCTTGTCCTCCCGTAGATTAGTAACAGCATATTATGATACAGAGGTTCACATTTTTTTCAATCAAACTAGACAGTATAGTTTATTACAAAGTTAAAATTTAGAAAGAAGATTCATATTCTCTTCCTTGATAATATTTCCTTAGTAAATGCTTGATGGGCAGAAAATGGGCATGATCAATATGTATAATAAAAAGACTAGAATTGTCAAAGCTACCTACATATTTTTAGAAGTTCCATCATATCATTTTAACAAAGAATATGATGTATTGTGGGGATTCCTGCATAAAGGAAGATACATAAACTGTGCCAGAAAACAAAGACAAAGGATTGGGGTGAGTCAGAGAAGATGGTGACATGAGAAGTTGTGATTATTGGACCCACACCAGTCTCTGCCCCTTACCACTCCCTGGCTCAGGCTGCTGCTTTACTTTTTCTTTGTGTTAGGTCAGGGTCTAGCCAGGAATTCATTCAACTGAACCAAAAAGACAGCTAGACTGTGGAACAGAGGTCTCTTAACACTGGCCAGCATCATGGCAAACTAAAGTTAACAGTTTTCAAAATTATACAACCTTGCATATTCTGGCTGCGCAAGGATCAAGTGGGAAAGTAGGCAGATGTTGCTTCTCTCTTGGTTACTTTTCTGAACTCCGTTTGGAATCACCTGTTTTTCTTCAGTCCTCTGCAATGCTCAAATTCCTCCTTTTCTTGGCCCTTTTTTTGTGAAAAGTTATATCATCAAGACTTCATGTCAATATATAACTTGGTGTTTGTATGTATGTGTTGCATTTTGGTTTAATTTCTATTATATTTTGGGATATCCCTTTCTAATCAAATACACTCCCAGCAGTAATATTTCCTAATTTTTTAGAATTTCTAACTCTCTGGCAGTTTGAAAATTACTGTCAAGCACACACACAAAACTGTCTACAATGTCATGATGTTAATGGTTCCCGACTCACTATTTATGGGTTTCATCTGGATTCAGATCCCTGTCCCTTGATGGAATTCCAAAGTGACCTACTTCCATGATCACTAGTGATATTCAAAGCAAACCTATTCATCACTTACCCACTGAATGCCTAGTCTGGGTCCAGAACTTTGCAAGCCATTAAGCTACCTTAAAACAAAATGAAACAACAACAACAAAATGGCAGATGAGTGTTCAATTAAAATTTGAGCATCAGAAGATTCTCCTTACAGTACTAAGTTGTACACCAACACTAAAGAAATGCTATTTATAAAGATGAGATAGTTATAAATTTGTGTATCATGTTCAAAAATTTAGATTTGATACTTTTTAGTTTTTTAAAGATTTATTTATTTATTTATTTATTTATTTATTTATTTATTTATTGGGGAAATCAGATTTACAGAGAGCAGAAAAGAAAGAAAGAAAAAGGTCTTCCATCTGCTGATTCACTCTCCAAGTGACTGAAGCCAGGCTGGAGCTGAGTCAATCCAAAGCCAGGAGTCAGGAGCTTCCTCCTGGTCTTCCACACAGGTGCAGTGTCCCAAGGCTTTGGGTCATCCTCGACTGCTTTCCCAGGCCACAGGCAGGGAGCTGGCTGGGAAGTGGAACAGCTGGGACATAAACTGGCACCCATATGGGATCCCAGCATGTATAAGGTGAGGACTTTAGACACTGGACTATCACACCAGGCCCCGGATTTGATTATTCTTTGAAAGATTTCTTTTTTATTTGGAAGAGTAAAAAGAAACAGAGATAGAATAAGAGAGAGAGCTGGTCTTTCTCTCACTGGTTTACTCCCCTGAGTGGTTGCAAGGCCAGGGCTGGCCCAAGCTGAATCCAGGAACCTAGAACTCTATCTGTGCCTACCACATGGGTGCTGGGGCCTGCACTCCACTGCTTTCCCAAAGACATTAGCATGAAGCTGGCTTTGACACAGGGTGCCAGTGTTGCAGGTGGCAACTTTACCTAATTGCCCCTCAAGCCAGCCTTGGATTTGATTTTAAAGGATCTCAGGTCGAGAGATGGTAAGAACTGATCTTTGATGGTGAATGGGATGGAGCAAGCAAAATTTAATGGCTGGGAGACTGTGATAGGAAGCCAAGTAAGCAGCAGTAGTGATGATTTTTTTCCACTGATGTACAGATGAAGGTATAGATGAAAAAAATGAGTAAGTTGAAAAGATATGAAGTGGAAACCTCAGAGTTTATTGATAGACTGAACCCATCCCTTTAATATTTATTGAGCTTCTTTGTGTTAGGTGCTGTGTTCGCATGATAGTGAGCAATAAAAGCCCTATCTGTCCTCCAACACGGTGACAGTGAACCTCATTCTAGAGTAGATGTTAGTACCATTTTCCAGTCAAGTGTATCTCTGTCCATGAGAAGTTTCTTGAAGCTTCAGGTGCCCCTTTTGAGATTTCAGGAAGTCCCTTTGGTTGAGAAGGATGTTCCTGATAGGAATGTGTCCTGTAAGAACATTTGAGGGATAAGTTAAAGCTACATATGAGGACTGAATCCAGGAAGTTGTTACTACACAGGAAATGTACATAGAATGAGAGGAGGGCTTAAGGATTGGACTTAGAAAAACCACCAAAATAGAGGAGGAACTTATGTAAAGCATATTCTCAAATGGAGCCCATGGAACACGTGTGAAGAACAGCAGCAGTCAGTTATGGATAGATTGGATGAGTTTCTTATTTAAGGCCATGACCTGAGTTTATAGATTAAAGTTTACTCATTTATTTCCATCACCCTGCCTCAATTCTACCCTTCTCATGTGTCTAAATGAATTTAATAGAAGAAAGTTATTACCACTGTTAATCAGCTAAGAGATGGTACTGTGCAAATGCCTAGCTTAGCAAAACATGGTTCTAAGTAGCAGTCGTTAACCTGGGGCCCATTCTGTGCCAGAGCAGATGCTGTCTAGCAAGTAGGTGCAGAGAGCATTTACCAGTGCTCACTAATGCCCTCTTAGCTTCTAACAGCCACACCTAGAAATAGGAACTTAGGACAGTTGTAGAAGGAGTGATAATATTGATAAAATCAAGAAAGCAGGTGAAGAAAAAGGAATGATCTAAGAATAAAAATGTTTTTTTGGAAAAGAACAAATATTTCTGCTTTGGGTTGAGGGATAGCTATTCATTAAACCAGAGGATTACGGGCCTAGCACGGTGGCCTAGTGGCTAAAGTCCTCGCCTTGAACATGCGGGGATCCCATATGGGTGCCAGTTCTAATCCCAGCGGCCCTGCTTCTCACCCAGCTCCCTGCTTGTGGCCTGGGAAAGCAGTCGAGGACGGCACAAGGCCTTGGGTTTCTGCACCCACGTGCGAGACCTGGAGGAAGTTTCTGGCTCCTGGCTTCGGATCGGCACAGCTCTAGCCTTTGCAGTCACATGGGGAGTGAATCATTGGACGGAAGATCTTGCTCTCTGTCTCTCCTTCTCTCTGTATATCTGACTTTGTCAAGAAAAATAATAAATAAATCTTAAAAAACACAGAGGATTATATGTTGCTTAGAGAACTGTATATACTGCAGCCACGAGAAGTAATATTGATGAACAGTATTAGCAATGAAAGCACATTTCTGTTAGCTAAAGGAAATCATGAATTTTTACATCAGCGAGCTCAAAGGTTCCCAGCAAAAGGCAAATTTTGATGCTATGTAAATCATATCTCAATCTAGATATGAATAAAAAGATAATAACAATGAAGAAATTTACTCTTAAATGCATTCTAACAAAGTTGCTTCATTTCAAAACTAAACAAAGTATTCAGAAATCTGGGGTTAAGAAAGGATAGATTTAAAGAGCAGATCGTTTCCTAAAGGAGAGAGAAAATGTGTCCAGCTGCCTTGTAGCACTGCATGCTAAAAACAAGAGACCATTGCCTTAGGAACTGGAAGTATTGGTTATTAATTCAAATTTTGTAACAGTTGAACCATGTTTTCTTGAAAGGGCAAGCAAAGGATCATCTTTGACGTTGGGAAAATTGCAGAATACCCCACTCATGTTCTTCCCCTTGGGGAGAAATACACAAAAGCATACCAGAGTCAAATCAATAATTAGAAAAAGTACCCAATGAAAAGGGTATCTTTGGGCCTGGCGGCGTGGCCTAGGGGCTCAAGTCCTCGCCTTGAACGCCCCGGGATCCCATATGGGTGCCGGTTCTAATCCCAGCAGCTCCACTTCCTATCCAGCTCCCTGCTTGTGGCCTGGGAAAGCAGTCGAGGACAGCCCAGTGCATTGGGACCCTGCACCCGCGTGGGAGACCTGGAAGAGGTTCCTGGTTCCTGGCATCGGATCGGCGCACATGGGCCCATTGCGGCTCACTTGGGGAGTGAATCATAGGATGGAAGATCTTCCTCTCTGTCTCTCCTCTCTGTATATCCGGCTTTCCAATAACAATAAAATCTTAAAAAAAAAAAAAGGGTAGTTTTCAGTGGCATAAAGTTGTGAATAGCAGTTGCTAACAAAGTGGTGAACCACAATGCTAATGACAATTCCTCAAAAAAGAATAATGTGACAGGAATGGCAGGCATCTGAAGTTACAAAGCATTTCACAACTGTTTAGCAGGCAATAGGAATGCAAAAAGATGCAGAGACTCAAAAATGCTACTGTATTGTTGATGTTGATGAAAAAAACTAGGATGAAGAAAGGTCCTGCAATAATAGAACCAAAGATACATTTTTTAAAAGTTTAATAATTAAAAGGTTGAAAACAACAAATGGAAAAAGTTAGGATATTACAGTAACATTTGAGGCAAAAAGCCTAATACCTTACAATTGTATTATCATTTTAAAAATCTAGTGAACACTGACAAAGCAGTGGTCATAAAGCTTTTTTTTTTTTTTTTTTTTTCGATCGAAAGACATTCTAGAAGTAGGCACTTGCAAAAACAAAAAAGATGCAGAGGACCAAATAAGCTTAATTTAGTGTACACATTGTGCTTTGTATTCTATATAAAATACATGATCTATAATGTCAATTAGATGCTTAAAAGATTTATACTAGACTATAAGGAGCATTTTAAAGGATATTAAAACATTAGAATTTTACTTGCGATTTTCTGTGACTATAATACAGGCAAATCTGCATCAAATATTAACCAAAATATTAATCACTTGAATTTTTAAAAAGATATAAATAAAAAGTTACATAGTTAAGAATAACTTAAACATGAAGAGGGCTGGTGCTATGAAGTAGTGGTGGAGTGGAAGCTGCCACCTGCATCTTATATGGGCACTGGCTTAAGTCCCAACTGCTCCACTTTTGATCCACTGCCTGCTAATGTTCCTGGGAAAGCAGAGGAGGACAGTTTAAGTCATTAGACCCATGTACCTGCATGGGTGACCTAGAGGAGATTCCTGGCTCCTGGCTTTGGATCAGCTTAGTTCTGACCATTGCAGCCATTTCAGGAGTGAACCAGCAGGTAGAAGACCTCTCCTACTGTCTCCCTATGTAGCTGCCTTTCAAGTAAATAAACAAGGCTTTAAATATATATATTAAGAACTTAGTGAAAAGAACATGCAGGAGTCAGGAAGCTCCATCCTGGTCTCCCACCTGGGTGGAGCAACAAAACACGTGGGCCATTATCTTCTGTCTTCCCAGATACATTAGCGGGGAGCTAGGTGGGTTAGCCAGGACTCGGAGCTGCACTCTTAACGTGGGTTACTGGTGTCACAAGAAGTGTGTTCACTTGCTGCGCCACACTGGTGACCCACAGTCTTGATAAAAGAATTTTCAATATGGAAAATTTTCCATTTTTGCTTTATGATACTAGGTTGCTACTTTATCATTTTTTCTAAACATGATTACAAAGAACAAAATACATACTGAAATACACAATGTGATGTTTTGATGCACATAAAAGAACGTCTCCATAGTCAAGCTGATAAACATGTGAAGCACCTTATGATTATCAGTTTCTTTGTTTCTTTTTCCTTCTGTTCTGTTTCTGTGTGTTGAGAACACTTAAGGTCTACCCTCTTAGCATATTGCAGCTGTAGTTGCGTGGCTACACTGTGATCAAATCTCAGATACTCAAGTCTTTTGTTTTTCAGCAGGAGAGGATATAGGATGGACATCTAACCCAGCTTGAGACACTTGTATCCATTTCAGAGCGCTTGGGTTTGAGTCCCAGCTCTGCATTCTGTTCCAGCTTCCTTCCACTTTGGGGAGGAAATAGATGAAAGCTCAAGTACTTGGGTCCTTTTCCACCCAAATGGGACACTTGTTTTGAGATAATGGCTCCTGAATTCAGCCTGGCCTGGCTCAAGCTGTTGCCAACATTTGGAAAATGAACAGCAATTTGAAGATCTCTGTCACTGTGCATTTCAAAGAAAATAGAAATACAAAAGTAAAGCATTTTTAAGAATAGTTTCACTTAAAGTTAAGTCAGATATTAGTAAATGAAATCTAGTAGTATACTGAAGAACCCTGAGTATAGTCGATGAAGATTGACTGCTGGTCGCACGTATTTATCATTTGGAAATCCATAATGTGGTAATCAGATTGAGAGATCAAGAAGGAAGCTACTTTCATTCACTCATCCCAGTAAGTCAAGAATCATACTCTGACACTGAGGCCAGCAGAGAACCAAAATAACCTTTCTTTGTGCAACTTCAGTTCCAATAGAAGAGATGTTTTTTAAAAAATAGACATTTGTAATAAGCATATGTAAGATTTTTAGCATATGATAAATTTTCAAACCAGTGGAGAAAAGCTGGCCAATTCAGTAAAAAATGCGAAGCCATTGTTTGTTACGAAGAACAGTATGTTGCTTTCAAAATTCATTCTTTATGTCCAAATACATTCTGAAAGCATTGAAGAATTTTTAATATTAAAAATTGAAAGCAAACTGTAGACAAAAGCAATACACAAGCATTTTGTATTATCTGACGAGATGTAGACCTTTACATAATGTCAAAAGGAAAAATGCTTAAGAAGGGTTATGAACTAGAGGCTGGTGTTTCTGCTGAGGCAGAAAGCCCAAAAGCAGCTGCTTGAAACTTTGAAGGAGCCAGCAAAGCCTGAGATGTCTGCAAGATGTGCTTGAAGGTTTTATGTTCACACAACTGAAGCTTCGAGGGGTAACACCCAACATTGCTACTTGCTATACTAAGGATTTACAGCCAAAATCCACTAAATACTAAGACTCCCCTAACATTTTCTGAGTAGTTCCTAGATATTTTTCTTGGCTCTACATATACCAGTATTATCTCCTACAGCACTGAAAACAGTCATCAGAAGTAGATGCAGATAGTGTTTGACATATTTTTACAGGGTACAGAGGCAGAAAGATCACAGTGTCTTGCCCTAGGGCACCCTGCTAATAATTGCCAGTGCCAGGATTGAAACTGAGTTTGGTGCCAGAGTTCACATTCCTAATCATTATGCTGTACCAAGCATGTCTCTTACTGTTCTCACAAATAGGTTCCTGAATATGGTTTGGGAGTTGGAGGTAATTTAACTTGATCTGTTTGAAGAGTGAGTTGGATGATAACTTCCGCACATCACAGCTGAAAATCCGTTTGCAGCCCGTGGGGAATCTCTCACCTCTGCATGGGCTATGCCAGAATATATCCAAGCAGAGTGTTTGGAACTCAAATTACATCCCCTTGACATAATACCTTCCAGAAAATCACTTTGAAGAATTTTCTGAGCAAAACATTTCCCAGTATCCTCTAAAGCAAAGCAGAGAACTTTGAATGTCATCTGCTCATTCCATCAGTGACATTGGCAAGGCTGGCTTCTCTCCCTTTGTGACAGTGAAAACAAAGCAGTGTGATCAACCTGACCCACATTCGTTGTTTTTTCCACAGTACTTTGGTGAGAGGGCAAAAAGAAATCTGGTCAAGAAAGAATGGTTGATACTACATACACAAAGTTTTTTAAAGTTGTGTTAATATTTTTAAATTAGAGCTTTTTATTTCAAACATTAAAGTAAGCCCTACGAGTTTTGTTAATTTGTGGTTTTTTGTTTTTACTTTTTATTTTATTTGAGAGAAAGAAACAAAATCAGAGCACCCATGCATTGATTCGCTGTCCAAAAGCTTGCAATGGCCTGGGGCTGGCCAGACCAGAGCTAGGAACCTGTAGTGTAATGGAGGTTCCCAGTGTGGCTGTCAAAAACCCAATTACTGGAGCCTTCACCGCTGTCTCCTAGGGTCTGCACTGACCGGAAGCTGGAGTCAGAGCTGGTGCTAGGCATTAACCTTCCTCTTTCATGTGGCCTCTGGGTGTCATCCACCAGGCTAAATCCCTTCTAGGCTTGAGGTTATACCTAGTTTTCAAACACTCGAGAAACACTATTTTGTATATGCTTTTATGGTATGGAAATATAAATCTGTTCAAAATGTATTAAGAACAGCATGCTTCCTTTGTCCATCCTCCCTAGATTTTTCTGTTAAAGGAAAAATCTTACTTCAATTTCATTTTTTTTTGATTAAAAAAAGAAGTATATGTTGGCACAAAAAAACTTTGAAATCCATGCACGGTTTCCTCGTAATACACATTTTTATAAAGTTTCTTAAAAATTCATCCCTCCTCTTTTAACTTGCTGTTTATAGCATAAGAAGATTTATTCTCTTATTGTTAATAAACATTAATACTAAAGATAGCACATTTTATTTTTTCCACTAATTCTAAGTTCAAATATTTCTGTGATATTATAGCCATAGTTTCTTCTGATTCTATTCAGTCTTTGTCTCTTCCAGTGATTTTTTTAGATTTTATATTTGAAATCCGTCTGAACCCTGATGTTTAAAAGTATGCTTATATTTACGTTTGATAACAATGTTGACCATAACATTGGTATTTGTCTACACATATAAAATACTTACTAGGTTATGATAAAGCAGCATGTGCACTATGATCCCATTTTATAAAATAGAATTTATTCTGTGAAGCCATAAGGGAATGAATCTGATACTCTACCTGTAGTTATTAAAACTGGTTGTCTAATAATTTATATTTTATTGATATACATGTACATATTTACATGTGTATATGTATATACATGTTCAGAGTTTCTTTGGTACCACTATATCATTCTCTGTATATCATTAGTATAGGTCAAAGTAGGCAAATGGCAATAACTTTCTGATACACCTCTATACCCATTAGAAGGCATATTGAGGAGGCAGACAATTAGCTGATTTAATCTTTACCACCGTATACAACCTATGCTTATGAACCAAGCTAAGTGTCCAAGCTGGAATTTGCACTGAGTTGTAGTTTTCCACCTGGTTTTCCCTAAAGTCCTACATTATGTTCTCACTATAAGCCATGGTGCTTGCTACAATTGTCTATTTTTTTTAAATCTCTCCTATTGGAACTGAAGTTGCACAAAGACTTAGTGTGGAACATTTAACATGCTGAATTTAAAAGAAGTGCACACCACTAATTTGGAAGTGAACTATAGGAATGTGATCTGGAACCTGGGAAAGAGTCTGCTGAACCCATACTTAGGAATTCCACACAGGCGTTGTTGAAGCTTTCCAAATTGATGACAGATGGTCCAGGGAGACAGAGTTGTCACAGAAAGTGGATAGAACAGTTCTAGGAACACCAACTTTCAAGCAGCCAGTGGAGAAAAACTAATGTATCAGACTGGGAATGGATGGGAAATAGAAAAAAGAGGTGCAAAAGAGTAAATTTTCATATACTGTATTTCATCAGTTTTAAGACCTATTTCCCTGTATTTGAGTATATTAGAAATAGACATGTGTCTGATTATCAATGAGGTACTATCCCTGGCAGTATTCTTTCTTAGTGGCATAGACATTAATGACACCTGTTGTAACTGTAGGGATAATGTAGGTTGATGATTTTAAAAGTCAGCTTATCTATTTTTAAATTATTTTGTAGTGAAAGCATAGATTTAACTTAGGCAATGTAAAGCTTAGCTTGAATGAGTAATTCCACACTGAGTGTATGGGCTGTCCTGGAGTTAAGAACTCAAGCTCCAGAGCACAGCCAGGAGAATTCAGAGCGTGCTCACCTACCAGTTGTGTCCTTGGGTGAGTCCCTTCATCCCCTCAAGCCTAGATTGTCTCACCTGTAGAACAGGAGTGAAACATACCTACTCGTTAAGATTGTTGTAAGGATTAAAGAAGATAGTAAAGTACTAAACATTGTCCCTAGCGAGTGGTATGCTCTCAGTCGATCACAGCTAATATTTTTATCATCATTTTCTACATGGATATTTTAGATTGAAAGGGGAAAAAAAGTCCTTTCCTTCCCACCCCATGGTACTGCTTTAAGTACAGCTAAATGACATTTAGAGTAGACAGTTAGGATGGGAGCTTGGATACATTGATGTGAACTGTATGTTCTTGTCTCAAATGGTGTTAAACTGTGTCATCTGGCAGAGAATGTAAATTAGCAGGAATGAGCAGATTCTCTTTGTGCTCAGCCTATGCTTGTTCATATGTGGCACTTAACAAGGTACCGATGGATAATGGTGATCCCCAAGGACAAGCTTTCTTTTTTTTTCACTCTGGACTGAAAACATGCAATGTTTGTACATGAGTGTTCGGGGAATTCCTGTACTATATCTCCGATTGCAGTAGGATTTTTCCCCTTTTACCTTCCGCTTTAATCTGTTCCAGGGGATTTTGTAGTTGCTCACATGTTATAGTAAATGAGAAGTAAGAACTGCGTAAAAGTTAGGTAGTGGGTACAGATAACGTTATAAATAATATCTCTTTTAGTTTGTCTTATAAAACTGGCATCTCATGTGATTCATCTTTATTACGGAATTGCTATGCAAGTGCTGTGTCTTTCCTCCAGAAAGCTTAAGACAGAATCATCTTAAGCAGTGTGATTTACCAGATAATTGTTGCTTCATTTCCTAAGAATTTAAGTATTTTACCATGCAAAAAATTTGTGAGAGAAAATAAAGTGTATTCCTTTGAAGAAAATTGATAGGACTTTGTCTTGACAAAGTGCTACCAGTTTCTACAGTGGTTTTATATATATATGTGTGTGTGTGTGTGTATATATATATATATATATATATATATATATATATATATATATATAAAAATCATAGTCATAATTTCTCCCAGAAGATTATCTAGCACTTGGGAAGTGCCTCAAAAAGCATACAAGGCAATAGATTTTTCTTTTTTTTTTTTGCCTAAGTGTGTGTTTCTAAAGACTGTAACTATGCTTCTGTTTAAATTTAACAAGCAATTGAGTGTATTTTAAAGATTTATTTATTTACTTATCTATTTATTTGAAACAGAGAGGGAAAGTGAGAAAGAGAGAGACAGGTCTTCCACTGATTCACTCCTGAAATGGCCACAAGAGCCAGAGCTAAGCTGGTCTCAAGCCCAGTCAGGACCTCTTCCAGGACCCACATGTGACTGCAGGGGCCCAGCCCACACACTTGGGCCATCCTCTACTGCCTTCCCAGGCTATTATCAGGGAGCTGGACTTCAAATAGAGCTTCCAGAAAGCCAGCCGGAACCCATGTGGGATGTCTGTGTTCAACGCAGCAGCTTTACCCATTGTGCCACAACACCAGCCCCCAATTTGTTATTTTTATTCAAACTTTACCTTTTAGAATTAGGCTTTTAGTTTGATCCTTATTAATATTTTTATTGGAAGGTCAGATGTACAGAGAAAAGGAGAGACAGAGAGGAAGATCTTCTATCCAATGATTCACTCCCCAAGTGGCCACAACGGCCAGAGCTGAGCTGATCCAAAGTCAGGAGCCAGGAGCCTCTTCCAGGTCTCCCGCACGGATGCAGGGTCCCAAGGCTTTGGGCTATCCTCGACTGCTTTCCCAGGCCACAAGCAGGGAGCTGGAAGGGAAGCGGGGCTGCTGGGATTAGAACCGGTGCTCATATAGGATCCTGATGCATGTAAGGCGTGGACTTCAGCCACTAGGCTACAACACTGGGCCCAATAATGTTCCCTTTTATAAGAAAGAAGCTGAACAGTGTTTATTCAGGTCTAAGGCTTCATCATCTGTGACTTGCTAAAAGAAAAATGTTGAGCAAGGATATAGATTGCAACTCTCCATACAGGTATAGCAAATCGTGAATCAGCAACATTTTTTTAAAAGATTTATTTATTTATTTGCAAGACCGAGTTACAGGCAGGAATAAACACATGCACACACAGAGACAGAGAGAGTTTTGCATTCACTAGTTCACTCCCCAAATGATTGCAATGGCTGGAGCTAGACCCATCCAAAGCCAGGTGTCAGAAGTTTCTAGATGCAGAGACCCAGCGACTTTGGTCATCCTCCACTGCTTTCCCAGGAACATTAGCAAGTAGTGAAGCAGCTAGGACCTAACTAGGATGGGATGCTGACTCCATGGGTGGTAGCTTTACCCACTGTGCCACAGCAGCAGCTTCAGTACTTTTTTTTTTTTTTTTTTTTTTTTGGTATAACTGATTCCCATCAGTTCTTTGCTATGCTCTTTGGTCTGCAACCTCAGTGCTGTCTCATTGTTTTGTTTTGCGGTAATATGAAGGAATGTAATTGCTCACAATTGCCTCTATTTCTAGAATTTAAGATTTTAAGCCTAGTTTCCCTTCATCCTTATTTGCCTTATTAATTGATGTGGCTGAGTTGTGGATTCAGCTTCTTTCATGGAAGTGTGTGCATGTGTATATGTACATATACAGTGAATGGGGTAAAAAAAGAAGAAAAGTATCTAGAAAATTTAAAAGAATACTTACTAACCAGTCGTGGGGAGAAAGGGCAGAATAAAGAAAAAGCCCTAAGATTCTAACATGAGTTGAGGGCTAACTGCCAGTGTCACCAGAAGGGGACAAGGAGAGTATGCAGAGCAGGATTCTGGCACAGAGACCAAGTTCAGCATTGACATGCCCAATTTGGAGTCTGTAACATCCATATGGAGATGTCAATGAGGCAGTTAGAAAAGTAAGGTGTTTGAAAAACTTCTTACAGAAATAGAATTCAGAGATTTTGTTTTTGATGCAAAAAAACTTAAATCCATGTGTGAGTTTCTCATAATATGTATTTTTCATGAACTTTTTTGAAGATTCTGCATACAAGTTGAAAATTTAGGATTGAGGCTGCAAATAAAGATTAACAGTCATTGTCACAAAGAAAGATACTGAAACTGCCAATGAGCAGATTCACTCAAGGGAAGACTGTTCAGTGACCACAAGAAAACAGGCTAGGATGAAACTCTGGGAGATATCTGACATTTCAAAGACAGTTAAAGGAGAAGCCCACAAAGAAAATGGAAAAAGAACAACTTGACAAGTTCCAGGAGAACCAAGGAAGGAGTTGTCTTAGAAACCCAAGGAGATCATTAGGAAGGAGGTATTCTGTGTGACAAAGACGAACAACCAGTCTATAAGAGAAAGGCAGCTGAGAGGTCGCAGATGACTTTATCCAGGCTGTACAAAGTCAGAACCAATGTGCAAGTGAGTGGTAACCAAGAGAGTGCTGAGCAGCCAAAGGAGAACACAGAGAAAGCTTGGGTGGGGGGATTTTTGTGGAGGGGATGGAAAATACACAAATACTTTTATAACCCAAGAATCTCATGCCACAAAAGAGAATGTGGTTGAAAAGAGAGGAATAAGAAGATGGGATTCGTGCCACACTATCTTATTGGAGGTAGCAGGAGGTAGTCAAGGGCAGCCCTTTTTAATTGGAGTTATTCCATGCAGGTGGATATAGGTGTGAATAATTTTTGAGGGGTTTAAAGATCATTAACTGATAGACTTTTTTGTTAAAGATTTGTTTATTTTATTGGAAAGGCAGATATACAGAGAGAAGGAGATAGAAGATCTTCCATCTGTTGATTCACTCCCCAAGTGGCCACAACGGCCAGAGCTGAGCTGATCCAAAGTCAAGAGCAAAGAGCCCCCACACAGGTGCAGGGTCCCAAGGCTTTGGGCCATCCTCGACTGCTTTCCCAGGCCACAAGCAGAGAGCAGTATGGGAGGTGGGGCCACCGGGGTTAGAACCAGTATCCATATGGGATCCCAGTATATTCAAGGTGAGGACTTTAGCCACTAGACTACAATACTGGGCCCTAGACTTGTTTTTGTGTGTGTGAAGTAAATGAGTTTGTCCATGGAAGAAAGTAACAGCGATATTGAAGAGAGTGGTTTTAAAATAATCTTAAGAAAATGGAGCAAAGGCTGGCTCTTAGTAAGTAAGTACTGAGAGTTGCCCCGCCAGGCCCAGCTGATGTTGGAGGTCATAGTTCTGTACAGAGGCCCATATATCTGGTTTCTACATCTGTGGCTTCAACCAACAGTGGATGAGAAATCCTCCAGAAATTGCATTGGTCCTAAACAAGTGTGAAATATATTTTTGTCCTATTCCTTAAATAGTTCATGCACCTATCTAAATAATATATTCATACTGTATTAGGTAGTGTAAGTAATCTAAAGATGACGTAAAGGTATAGGAGAGGATATATATAGGTTAGACGTAAGTACTATGATATTTTATAAGGGACTTGGACATCTGTTGATTTTGGTATCCATACAAGGTCCTGGAGCCACGACCCTATAGTAGCAGCTGAGAACCAGGATAGGTGTATTTCTTTTCAAATTTGAGAGTTCCTGCTGTTCTTTCTCCTTTTTACTCGTCTTCCCTGGTTTTGTTGACTTGAGAAAGTAGCCTCTATATTGAAGGAAGCAGGGCCTGGGGAGGAATGACGCTTGACAAGACAAGAAGATAAAGCTAAGGGATGATTTCTTCTGCTTAATGACATAGGACTTTTGGAAGACAAAGCAGAGAGACCGGGAAGGGAAACCTAAATGAGAAAAGCCACAGAGGACAAAATGCACAAGAGTGGGAGGTTGAGAGCAAGGGAGAGCGGTGGGGGGTTGTCACATGACAGGTTGTGGGAAGTGGGGGTGATGATGCGATTGACCTTTTATTTTGTAGCTGGAAGTTACATATTCAAGAAAGAGGCAGTCAGAAGAGATAGCCTGAAGTTTCCTTAGCACAAGATCTTCAGGTAACATAACTAATTTATGGGCTCTAGTAGTATCTGGCCTGCTCAGAGAGCTTTTAAACAAGAAGAGAGTCCTAGGCCAGCGAGGGGAAGACTGCTTTTGCGTGAGGCCTGCCACAGGGTTTTGCTGGTGTGTGTGTGTTGCGGGGGAGGGTGTTTTGGGGAGATCCCCCTGTAACTCTGGACAATAATATCCTTTTACCCTTGCTGCTCCCATCCTGTTGCAACTCCCACAGACTTAGCGGCCATCATCATACAAAAAATAGCTATTTCTCATATAGGCTTTGTAGTGTACAAATAGATACTTTAAAGAACTGAGACAGGGTAGGTAATTTGCTCATTTTACAGAACAGAAAGAGTCTCAGGGGTTAAGGTCATGCTGCTGGAACATGGATGAGGATAAAAATAGATGTCAGATCTGATCCATAACTTCTTATATGTGCCTCTGTGCAGTTTGGAGCTGGAAACGAAATTGGATTCATGCAGTCCAGCTGTTTCTTGCTGAGGCATCAGCCTAGTAAGGCGGAAGGAAATGGAGATAGCATGGACTGCAGTTTCTGGGAATTTCACTTTGAGGGAGTGACTAGTATGCATGAGTTTGTTAGGGAGTTTTCTTGGTACCCATGGAGGGGAAAGAAAAGGCAAAGGTAGCAGGACTAGGCAGAGGGAAAAGTAACGCTTAGATGGCGCCATGTGGATAGAAGCTTCGGCCAGCCCCACCAGAAGTTCTGAAGGTAGATAATCCTTTAGAACTAACCTCAGTAAGGGAAATTAGGCCAGACTTTTATATGTCACCAGCCAAACACCGGATGCTCGTGGCCCTGGGAAGCAGGCCTGACCCTCAAAGGAGCTGAGTGCAGAGGACTTGGTTCCAGCAACATTGGCAGCCACTGCATTCACAGAACCAGCCTGATGCTTGCAGTACCCAGCATAATGAACTTCAGGTTAGCTAGGTGTGGGTTTCAATCCCGATAAGCCCTGCCACTTCTAGCAACGTGGTAAGTAGGCATGTTAGGCAGACCCTGGGCAAGCTCCTTGTTGTCTTGTGATCCTCTACTGTGGAAAAATAACGTGAGAACTAATCCGTGGTTTCCTTACTTGTGAAATAGGAGTAGTAATCATATCATCCTTCAGATGATATCCTAGCCACATTTTGAAAACTAAGTCTTTTTATACCATATTTAATGTGTCCAGTTCAATGCCAGACACATAATATTTGCCATAAAAGTTACTCAATAAAATTTTCCAGAAAGGTCCAGTGACTTCCTGGAAGCTAAAGTCAGTGTCAAAGCCAGAACTGGAAGATATCCTACTGCTGTACTCTTGAGCTTGGGTTTCAGACCAAGAAATCTAGGAGGAGCTATCTCCCTAGTGAGTCAGAGTCTAGTGGAAAGGAGTGGCCCCTGATGTGACTTTACCTGGGAGAGTCTGATTGCCTAGGCTAAGTCACTAGTGTTAGCTCAATGTGAAAATGTGTTTTTCAGAATGACAGGGGATAAAATTGAAGATGAAGTCATCTGGGTAGTGGCACGCCACCATGATAGCACTTCAGCGAAAGGGTGATTGCAGTGTGGGACAGGCTAGTTTGATTCATTGTAGCTAAATATATACCATTGTAGTTTTGTGTATAATGATTAATCCCCCCCTGGATCCAAATTCTAATGCTGTGGGTGCCCTCATTACTGGGTATTGGGCAGGAATAATTCACTTTCCCTTTTCAGGCTTGAGTTTCCTCTTTAATGGTTTGGATCTGGTTGAGTCTCTTATATCATCATTTAGACTTTAATTCGGTACATAGCCTACAACAGCTATTATAAGAAAAAGCATGGCTTGATGAATGTATTTTGAAGAGCTGTAGCTGTTACAAAGAAACCCCAACGTTCACGTTTCCGTGGAGAAATGCAAAGGGGGAAGGCAGTGTCTGGTGAGTCATCGGAAGTACCCTCTAGGCAGTTCTGTGCTTGCTTGTAAGTTTTGTGGCATTGTCCAAAGATCAGTGTTAAACATTTATTGACAGTCACTGATGTGCTGGATGCTATGAAGAACAAGCTTATGCAAGACAAACCCCAGTCAGTCTGTGGAAAGAATGGAGAAGCAATCCAATTCAAAAGGCTGCAAATGCTAACGCTCGTTTCTTCGGAAAACGGCAGTTGGGTGTTCTAATCTAGATCAAGCATCATAAAGTGTTTGTTAATATTTGTTGAAGTATTTTTTTTTACTTAGTTTGGCTATGGTACTCCGCTGTTATTATCCTCCACAAATTGAGTTTATGGGTTTTGAGTAGCTTTTCAAATATTTGCAACTAAATCTTCTTATGGAGATTCACACTTACAGTATTTTAATATAACTCTTAACTCGGAAATTAAATTCAGGACATTTAACCAGTATGCCTATAGTTTTGAATTTTTGCTTGCCTGAACCATCGCTTATTTTGCAGAACAAGTATGTGATTCTTACAGTTTCATAACCAGGGAATTTAAAGGTTAGCTTTAAAAATAGGTCAGGGAAAACATCTACTTTGGTCAGAAGATAATCAGATGAGGAAGCTTTAAAAATTGCAGTTTAGAGGCTTGTCAAAATCATTTGTGAAACCAACTTCAAATGATTTTGTGAAAACTCCTGTCTGTATAGCTAAGTAAATGAGTCAAACCTTTCTTTAGTTTTGCTACTCATTCACCCATTCATTATTACTCATCATTCATTGTTCATTCATTCATTCAATCATGAAATGTTGCTCTAGATACCAGATTAACAACAAGAATCAGACAATCAGAGCTTACTCATGCCATTTCTGTGCCTGGCACTTTGATGCTGAGAGCACAATGCTTTTACCTTAATAGTCTGGTATAATGGGAGCTCATTCTCTTCAGTGTCCCGTTTTTTCCCTAAACTCACTGTTAGGCTGTCTGACTTTAGGTAAGACTCATTTTTTTGTTGTTGTTAATTTCCTCCTCTCTGAAATGGTATTGTTCATTCTGTTTACTTCATAGCTTTGATGTGAAAATTTACTGAAGTGATGGTTTTGAAACAGCCTTGGCAGGTATTAGGCATTGTTAAGGCAAGTTCTATTCTTGTGACTTTGGTATGTTTTTGGCCATTTCATTGGCTCTGTGAAAGGGTTGAAGAAGATTGCCTTGTTCTCCTGAACTTGATCTATCTGCCTGTTAGGATGGTCAGTATTACCATTTCTTCCACACATAAAGCTACCCTATGGCATGAAGTAATCAGGGCATAACTTTAGTGAGTAGAAATTACCCTACATTAAATCAACAAGTAATAGCTAAGTACCCAAAGTAGGAGGACAGAGAAAAAGATAAAGCATTATGAAGAAAAGAGATGTATTTAACACAGTTCTGAGGATCAAAAGCATGGCTTTGGCATTTGCTTGTCCCCTGGTCAGAACCTGGTGCTAAATAATGTAAGTCTATGCAACCTAGTAACTCTTGTGAGGCAGGCATGAATTCTTCTCAGACTTTGAGTACCCATGATTCTTATTTTTGTTCATGAAACTACACCTCTTGAAAAGCTTCCACCACTTCTCAGTACAATTTACACTGGGATCCAAGCTTCTAACGTGTGACTTTTTGGCAACAAACTGTATCCAAACCTTAGTAGTAATCAAGTAAACATCATGACTTTGATTGCTATCTCCCAGGTTCTATCTGTTGAACTCTAAATTTTGGAGACTTCTCATTGGTGCCAGAATGCCAAGTTACACCTATTGGACTATGAAACAGATCTTATGAGGAAACTAGAAGATTACTTCTTGCTCCATGTTTAATTTACTGCTAGATTCAAGTCTTCCCAGCTGATGCTCTAGAAAGAAGTCTGAATAAGCACAATTCTGTACTAACTCAGGGATCCCTCTCAAATATCAGCTCCTAAGAGAGATTTAATGTTTTAGTCACGGTTATCTCATTGCTTAGAGCAGTGCCTAACATCTGGCGCTCACTAACCATGCTCAGGAAGAACAGAAGCTGCTGTCTGTCATTGAGAGTTCCTCTGATGTCTAATTCCCTGGACAGATGGCTCCTTGAAGGTAGGGGCTGTGCGTTATTCATTTCCAGATTTCCTGTGTCTGGCAAATCAGAACTATTCTGTCTGTCAGATGAACACATAGCCAGGCATTGCCCAGAACCACAATGGCTGCTGCATGGTGAGTGCACCCCAGTGAGTCTGTGTCTCTGTGGAGCAGGA
This sequence comes from Ochotona princeps, assembly GCF_030435755.1. Classification (NCBI taxonomy): domain Eukaryota; kingdom Metazoa; phylum Chordata; class Mammalia; order Lagomorpha; family Ochotonidae; genus Ochotona; species Ochotona princeps. The sequence goes on along the minus strand of NC_080840.1, from coordinate 13,042,310 downwards.
GAGGACTTGCTCCCAGGAACTCTAAGGCAGAGCTGTCTCTACATGGCCTGTGGCAAGCAGGAAATTGCATTGAAGTTGCTTTTCGAATGTTCTGTTGATTTTTGGTTTTCTGCCCCATTGATGTTTTTTTCAAAAGATAATTCTCAAGAGGGAAAAATGATGCTCCCAAAACATGCCTATGGATACTATCTCTGGAGAGTCATCCATCCCCTTGTCTGTCACTCTCAATGACAGTCATCCACACCATGTGTCCCCAGACATGGCAGGCTGCTCTTGAAACTGCTTCAGAGCCATGTAAGAGCCTTAGAGATCCATAGAGCACTGACATAGAATAGGAAGAGAAAGTAGGACATTCTGTTTGAGGTGCTTTCTGGGGAGTTGGTATTCATCTTTCAATCTGATTAACTTTACCGTTCTTTGTAAATAATTATTATACTAAAAATGCCTTTATCTCATCTTATACCTTAACAGGTGTAGAACTCTCACTTGATCTTCATGACATCCCATGTGAATGTGGCCTGCCTTTCTCTTTTCCTTTCCTTTCCGCTCTTCTCCTCCCCTTTTCCTTCCTTCCTTCCTTCCTTCTTTCCTTCCTTCCTTCCTTCCTTCCTTCCTTCCTTCCTTCCTTCCTTCCTTCCTTCCTTCCTTCCTTCCTTCCTCAGTTCTTACAGTTAAATTATATTAAAAAGCAGAGATACAGAGGCAGAAAAAGATCTTCCATCTGCTGGTTTACTCCCCAAATGCCTGAAATAGACAGGTGTGGACCATGATGAAGCCAGGAGTGTACAGTTCAGTCTGGGTCTCCCACATTAGAAGCAGGGACCCAACTATTTGTATCATCATCTGCTGTTTCTCAGGAAACTGGAATGTAAAGTATATCCGGGATTTGAACTCAAAGACTCTGATAGCAAATGCAGGTGCTTCAGAATTCTTACAGGCTGCCATTTGACCTGGATCAAGCAATGGAGTCTTAGAGTACAGAGTTAAGCGTCCTGGATTTACTTACAATATATATTGTCATGGACTTTATTTGTATTGATTCTTTTAGAAGTTTTATTTATGTATTTGTTTATTTATTTATTGTTGGAAAAGCAGCTCAGACTTACAGAGAGAAGAGAAACAAAGATCTTCCATCTACTGGTTCACTCTCCAAATGGCCGCAATGATTGGAGCTGAGTCAATCCAAAGCCATGAGCCAGGAACTTCTTCCAGGTCTACCACATGGGTGCAGGGTACCGAGGCTTTAGGCCATCCTCCACTGTTTTCCCAGGCCACAAAGCAGAGAGCAGGAAGGGAAGTGGAGCAGCTGACATAAGAACCAGCTCCCATATGGGATGTCTGTTTGCAAGGTGAGGATTTAGCCATTGAGCCTTCGCTCTTGGCCCCTTTTGTGTGGATTTCTAAGTGAATGTATTGAAATGATTTATCAGACTGGCACCATGGCATAATTAGACTAAGCCTCCACCCGCAGACTGGTATCCCATACAGATGTCAGATTGAGTCCCAGCTGCTCCACTTCTGACCCAGCTCCCTGCTTGTGACCTGAAAAAGCAGCGGAGGATGGCTGAAATCCTTGGGACCCTGTACCCACATGGAAGATGAAAAAGAAGCTCCTGGCTGCTGGCTCAGCACTAGCCATTGTGACCATTTGGGGAATGAGCCAGTGGATGGAGGGTTTCTCTCTCTCTCTCTCTCTCTCATTCTTTATCTTTCTGTGTCACTCTGCCTTTCAAAAAAAATTAATTAATGAAAAAAGAAATATGACTTACCTTGGATTAGATGATTTGTTTGTTTTGCTTCCTCTGAAGTTTTGCCCCTGAGGCCAGTGCCTCCCTCACCTCAGTGACAACCCCTGCACTTGAACCAAGGCTTTCACGTCATGAGCTCTTCTCTTCAGATCCCACATAGCCACTTAAAATACCTGCTTTTCTTCCTCTCTGAACATTTCCTGGCCTTTTGTCTTTTGAATTGTGTTGAGCTCCTAAGCACCATATTTTGAGGATGTCTTAATGTTCTTTGTTGAACCTTTCTGTGCTTTCTTTTGGGGGGGAGGTGGGGGGATAAAGGGTGGATGTATATCAAGTGCCATTTGTTATTTTAAATAATTTAAGTTGTAAGCATTTCTGGGTGAATTTTCTGTCAGGGACACACTTCAAAAGAATTGCTTTGTCTAGAACTGAATTGAGAACAAATGACTATAGCTAACCGTGCATGGACTAGAGGAGAGATCTGTTCTTGAAACGGTGACAACTTCAAATGATTAGGAAGCAACTATGAATTCAGTAGAACTTCTTAGGATGCCAGAAATTCCTACAGACTTTGTATTTAATGAAGATTTTTGCATCACGAAAGCAGCTTTGATAATAACAAATATGGATAACATTGCCCATTCACCTTCTATGGAAGGAAGTGCATCCAGCTAACTGGAGGTATAAAATATCTTTCACCTTTAAGATTTTGTTTCTCTAAAGTGTGTTGGTCGTTCACGCATTATAAAGAGAACAGAGAATTCCTAAATGATCATTTTCCCTATACCTGACCTTACTTCTGAATAATTTTCAGACATTTTCAGAATTTCAGATCCATAATGCATGTTGGAAATGAATAGAAGAAGAAAGTCCTAGACGTTGAGGTTAAAAATGAAACAAAATGCCAGCAGTAGACTTTGGGTTTTGAGTTTTTTTGTTTGTTTGTTTGCCTGCTGTTTGGGTTTTTGTTTGTTTGTTTGTTTTGCAATTAAGACTTCATAGCGGTAAAGGAAATTGAAGGCAGGAATACAGATTTTGGGATTGCATTGCAGTGTCTGTTAAGAAAAGGAAAGAGAAATGTTAATAACAGCCCTGGGAATATCACAGGATATTCAGGCATGAAAGCATTAAACATTTGGTTTGAGGGTCAGACACAAAAACAGAAAAGGTCTCTATTTTCCTAAGCATGTGTTCTCCTTATAGCTTAGCTGTAGTAAGACAAATATGTATAAGGTCTTTCATTTATAATCTATTTTTAGGGGAGATCGTGAGAAGTGAGATTAGAAGGCCTGGCCCAAATTGCTCAGGGAGGTCAATGCAAGGCTAAGAAATCAGTAGACATTACATCTCTCATGTTTTATCAAATTCAAAGACTTTTATTTTTAAATTGCCAGATATCGAGGGAAAAATTGTGAGTTACTTTTCAGTGTACTTTTAACTTGCCAAAAAATCTCTGTTTCCACAAAATGTGAGCTTCTGTGTATGGCCCTCTTTGTTCATTATCACAAATGGGTCAAGCTATATTTGTCTTTTACATTAAAAGGAGCTGTTCAGATATAAATGCTTTGGTTTTAGTGTCCAGTAGAATTGCAGAGTGAGAAAGTAAAATACTGCTTTTCTTTTACTTTTTGTCTGTGTCTTCAGAGGAAACAAAGCCATGCCACTGTGAAACAACATTCCTTAGTATTCCACTCACTGCTTATTTCCTGTACCTTTTGTGGCTTTGAAGAGTTTTTACAGGAAGAGTTCTGCTATAGGAGAAATCAGTGATCACAACTTTGTACAAAATCATTAAGACACTTGTTTTATTCTTTGAGTATTTGCTTCTTGGCTGCAGTTCATGGAATCTGATTAAACCTAAAAACTTGAAACGCACTTGTTTAGCTCTGAATTGCAAAAATAACTTAGTTCAATTGAGTCTCAATAACAAGACAACCCGAATCAGTCATCCTCCTCCGTGGCTATTAACATTCATCAGGTTAATTGCTCAAGAGCCTCAAGGAACTGAGAGCATGACAAAATAAGGTAACTGGTTAACTTGTCCCTGGGGGGCCGTCATTCAGTCATTCATTCAACATTTAGTATGTATGTTACACCAGGCCGAAATCAAAGACAGCCACAGCCCTTCTAGTTTTCTGAGACTAGTAACTTTAAAGTTATTGGAATCTAAACTTAGTATGGATGGTAGAAGCAGCAGCAGTTGCTGTAAAGAACTGTTAGAAGAAGGAGACTGACAACAAAAGGAGAAAATTATAAACAATGAAGTTAGAGATAGTATACAGGAGATAGCTTATGAAATTCTTTATGCATTTTGCTAATGAATTTGAGTTTTATCCTGAAGACAATGGCATGCATTGAAGCATTTTACACAAAAACATCCTTGATCAACAGTATGTTTCCTTCAGGCTGGGGTGAAGGACAGATTTAAGAGGTAAGGAAAGCTGGAGGCACTGGACCAGTTAGAAGACTACTGTAGTGTTAGGGTCTGGGTTAAGGTCCTGCCATGATGGAGGTATGGTAACCAGTTGAATTCAGGGCACCAGAGGGAATAAGAGGTAGGGTAGAGTTAACAACACGCTCCTGGTTGAAATCCCTAACCATAGAGTTCCCAGAGACTGCATTCAGCTATTTCCAACATCAAAGATCCCATCGGAGCCCTTGAAGTCTGAGTCCCTGACAAGATTCCTAGCTGTTTGTCTTTGAAACCCACCGTGAAATGGCATTTGGCCTCTAACGACTGAGACCTTTGGAACAGTGCTGAACAGGAATGAATCAGGCTTCATGAGTTTCTTGCATCAGAGTTCTGGAGAATGCATGCTTGCTTTTATTGCAGTGTAAATACCTTTTTGATACTGGTCTTCAGTCTTGCTTTTTAATAACTGTAGTCACGTGTCTTTTTTATGTCTCACCTTGGTAATGATTATTATACTCAGCACTTTACATCTTCAAAGAACTCAACAGCATTAAATAATTAATCTGCATAATATCCCTGTGAGTTAGTAGGTGGGGATTATTGCCCCACTTTCCAGATGTGAAACCTGAAGATAGTGTCTTGCTCAAGGATATACGAGACTGAATTTTTGAATCTGCAGTTTTTCTTTATCTTATCGCATGCCTACTAGTTGTTTATGTCAGTATTAAGTTATTATGCCATTTTTACCATTTTGTTTATTCAAAAACCTCGGCTCTGACATCCAGAAAAGGAGAAGCTAAGCATAAGAAAAAGTGAAGGTGACCAAGTGGGCAGGCCCAACCTGTGGTGGAGAGGGAGCAGTAAAATGCCTGGATCTCAGTTCCTAGAACACCCAGACAGATTGTCCACTTTCCAGGGGAGCGCTGACATCATTCAGCTAACAGAGTACCCAGTCTTTGTGTGAGAGGCTCCAGTGACAGTCTAGTGTAAGTTTAATGCTTTATACAACAGCAATAAAACAAAAAAATTGCCTTTTTCTTTTTTTAATAAGGTTGCGTAGTGTGGTGGAAAGAGACCTGACTTTGGAGCTAGTGTGGATTGAAATCCCTAAGAAGGGAGTAGGTGACACTGGGCAGGATTCCTCCCCAGAGCACTGTGGGAAGGCTTAGATCTTGATGGATATCAACTGCCTAGCGTGAACTTTTATTGCTTTGTAAATAGTTGCTGTTATTTTTATTCTCATTCAGAGACAAAGTAGAATACTGAAAAGCCCATTGACTTTTTCTGTTGAATGCAAGAGTAGGTAAAATTGACTGTTGCGATATTACAGTCTATTAAAGAAGCCAATGAAACATCTTGATATTGAGTCAGCCAGATACCGGCCCTGCCCCTAGTTCACTGACAAATATGGGAAGGTGATTTCAGCAGGTCAGCCATCAGTGTGTGCCTTCCAAAACATTATAGTCATGTTACAGTAAACTTTTTATATTTGTTGCGTCACAAAGATTTATTGAAGTGATAAAGTTATTACGGAAAACAGTGTGCAGTAACTATGGTAACAGTTATTTGATCTCACAGTAATTAGCTAAGCATTTAGTTGCACAATACTTTCACAATGCCTTCCTGGTTAGTTCATTAAACAAAATTAGCTTTTGTTTGAACTGTCTTCCTGCAGTGTCCTAAATTTGCTTTTAGTTCAAAGAATTGGAAAGTGTATTTAAAAGTTACCTTTCATTATAAGAATACATTGGAGGTTGCGACTGGTTTTTATTTTATTTGCTATTTGTACCAGAGTATGATGGTAATTCGTTGGATTGTCCTGTGAGTTTCTCTTGTTTTAGCAGAGTGGACTATGAAATTAACAGTAAGATTGGAAATCAATGAATTAATTCTAGCATGGATTAGATGGCAGATTGACAGCAGCTGGTGTCCTTGCAATTTAGTTTCTATGCATGTGAAATTAGCTTACTATGCTATAAGTGTTAGGGTCCCTAGATGTCACCCGTGTGGTCATCCATTTGGTCTTCTGGTGGAATTGAGAGTTAGGAAGTATCCAACCTTTCCTGCATCCCATCCCAAATGCCTCTTCTTCCCTGTGCAATAAAGCGCTCAATTTCTAAGGTAGAATGCATTGCAGATAATTCACTTAACAGTGATGCCATTCTTAAAGGACTTCCAGAGCTCTAGAGACAAGGACCTTCCCAGGACCCCTTGCCCACTTAGTCCCAGTACACAAGTGAAGCTGCACCTGTACTCGTAACATGTTAGAGATGATAACCACAGAAGGAAACTTCCAGCCTTCAGGATTTTGAAGCAGAAAATTATTGAAACTTAAACAAGAAATATGAGTTTTAACTTACCAGAAATGAGGGATTCTAGGGGTGGGAGTTTGGTGCAGCAATTAGTCACTGCTTGGGATACCAGCATCCCATATTGAAGTATCTGGTTCAAATCCTAGCCCCCACTTCCAATCCTAGGAGGCAAGTACTTAAGTCCCTGCTGTCCCATGAAAGACCTCAAGAGAGTTCTGAGCTTCTGGCTTCAGCCTGGCCAATCCTTAGCTGTTACAGGAACTTGGAGATTGAATCAAAATTTTTAGAAAATTCAGGGATTCCAAAGTAACTTCTTATTAATTCTTATAGTTACTTCATTTCATTTTTTTTTATAGTAAATTCATTTAATTCTTGTAATAACTTCATTTCAATTCCTCACAACTTAGGAAATTTCCTTAAACTCAGCTGATTTTAAAAAATTTTTTAATTTCTATTAATGTTTGCATTGTTGATCAGGGTGGGAAGGATCGAGTACTAAGGAAAAGTAGGTGTGATCATTATTTCCAGTTTTTCCATTTCTTCTTCCTGTATCTGACATGAGGAAGGAGACAAGAGGAGAAGCCATACCTGGCCTCCCAACTGCCCCAGTATCTGGGGATGGGGAACAACCATCCAGGGTCCCAATGTGGCACACGCTCCTAGAGTTCTGCCAAAGTGAATTTGATAGTTCTGAAATGCTGTCAACCTTGCCAATCGAAGGATGAGGGAACCCTTACAACGTTCATTGGCTGACACAGTTGACCTTAGAGTCTCTAGTGTTTGCTGTCCTCATTTGGCTGGGATAGTTGTCCAGTTTGTCCTGTCCTGCTTCCTCCGTCATCACACCAGATGTCCTCTGCAGGCCCCAGTGAACTGCCATCTCCTCCATGTTCATCCAGGCCTGCCAGCCACTGCTTCATCTCCTGCACTGAGGAGCTCAAGCCCTCACAGGCAAGACCAAGTACCCAGGCCAGGCGACCCGGGCCCCAGTGGACCCCATATCCCGGGACACATGGACCTGGCACCTACCATGTAGGTGGGCTAATGGACCCATTCCAGTCAGCTGATTTTTTTTTTTAAGCTAAAACCAGCTTTTAAAAACTCATTTCTGGAGCTGAACAGGCTAATCCTCCACCTTCCAGTGATGAAATCCCTTATGGGTGCCAGATCTAGTCCCAGATGCTCCACATCTCATTCAACTCCCTGCTTGTGGTCTGGGAAAGCAACAGAGGATAGCTTAAATCCCTGGGCCCCAGAGGAGAGTCCTGTCTCCTGGCTTTAGATCAACATCACTCTGGCTGTTGCTGTCACTTCAGGAGAGAATCAGTGGATGGAAGACCTCCCTCTCTGTCTCTACTTCTCTCTGTGAATCTGTCTTTCAAACAAAAATAAATAGATCTTTAAAAATAATGGTAATAATTTCTTGCTGAGCTATGAGAGTAATGCTCTTCACCAGTTAAATCCATGTCACATAGCAGTTTTCAGTTGGGGAAGTTGTTTTTTTTTTTTTTTTTTTTTTTTTTTGCATATTGCCCACAACATTTCTAGGCTTTGCATATTTGTTTGCATATTTAGGCCTTGGTTTTCTATGTGGGATAAACACATCTTCAGTTTCAGCAAAAAGAGCTAGCATTCCAGTGATAAGAACCTGTTAATGAGGCAGGCATTTGGCATGGTGGTTAACATGCCACTGGGTTGTGCATATTCCATGTGCAAGTGCCTGGGTTCAGGGCCCTGCTCAGCTTCTGATTCCAACTTCTAGCCAATGGTGGCTGGAGTATTTGAGACCCTGCGAGATGCATAAGTATCCCGGATGGAGTTTGGGGCTCCGGGCTTCAGCCTGATCCAGTTCTGGATGCTATAAGTATTTGAGGAGTGAAACAACAGATGGAAGATCGTTTTCTCTTTCTGTGTGTCTGTTTCGAATCAAATGCAAGTTAATATTTTTTTAAATGGATGTATCAAAACTGTTTTTTTATTTGGCCATGCAGTCCGGGAGGGACTGTCTGAAGCTGCTGCTGATGATAGTGATGGTGACAATGATGATAATAATAAATCGTTGGTGATTTTTTCCTCTTTCGCATTCCTGCTTTTATCGTGTATAATTTTGACAACTGATGTGAAGATTCATAAAATTCTGCTCCTCTTCCTTTTCATTTCTTCTTTCTCCAAATAACCGGACCTTTCACGCCTTTTGTAACATATTTGTTGCCCTCTATATAAGTCTCATTTAGCTTCTTTGAAACTTCCCCCAGTTACTCCACATCCTCAGTGCCCTAGCTTTCCTATATCATTTGTACCTAATTCTTGGTCCCACTTACCATCTTACATTGGAACTTATGGTGAGAACTGTCTTGTAAACTATAAACCCCACCCAAGGATCTCTACTTCCTGTTCATTTCTTTGTCTTCTGGTGGTGTCCAGCAGGTAAGAAGACTGTGCTTAGTGGATAGCCAGCCAAGCCAATGAGTATTCACCCTCCTAGTTCCTCAGATTTCCCATTGCTTTTTTCTGGACATGCACAGTGTTTTGTGTGTGGATCAGCAGTTAACTGACGAAAAGAGAAAATGAAGCATAGGTTGAGTATGCTTTATCTGAAATGCTTGGGAGCAGAAGTGCTTCAGATTGTGTAGGTTTTAAGATTTTGAAATGTTTACATAAACTTGACCAGTTGAACATCGCTAATCTGAAAATTCAAAATCCAAAACATTTTGAGTGGCAACACTCAAAATTTCAGTGCTCTTCAGATTTGAGATTTTTACATTAGGAATGTTTGGCCTGTGCTATTGACCCACCTAATGTGTTTTAGGTACTGGGTAGGATTTTTCAGTCATTCTCTAGACGTTGTGGTTTTTTTTATTTATTTATGAAAACTAAGACTCAAAATGAGTATATTAAAACAAGGATTCAAAAAGTTCAAAAGGATTCAAAAGTGACACAAAGGGCTAATAATTTGGGAGAGCTGGAATTTGAGCCCAAGACTCCCTGCCTCCCAGTGCAAGCTTCCTTCACTTTTTCCAGTTCATTAACTATTTTGGTGATTCAGCCTGACCTAAACTCTGTCCTTGGCCAAATCATTAGCACAGTCATCAGTACCCTACATTGTTTTGCTCCTATGACCTGTCAGCAGAGGGTCTACCTCCTCCTGTGGATCTTTTGTCCTGCTCTAGTGCTCTGGGCAGCGTTAATTCTTCCAGAAGTGGCTCTTTATAAGGACCAAAGACCAAAGACCTATCCACTACTTGTGTGCCACTCCCAGTCCCTGTAGTGTCCCAGGCTGACATTGTCAATTATGAGTTCATTCTCAATACAGCTTGCACGGAAGTCCTTTCCATCTGACCAAAATTTAAATAGTAGATTAAACCTACTTGTCACTCTGATCTATGTTCAACTTGCTGTTTCTGAACAATTTGCCTCCTGTTCTTAGTCTTAAACGTATTCCTCACACTCTAAAAATCCTCTTCCCTACTCTTAACAAACTGAATTGTTAATTTTTTTTTGACATACTTTGCTGTTGTTCACACTGATTATTTCACTTGGGCCAAACTTGCCCTTGTCACTGAGTATAGAATGATTAATAATGGAGTACTCCTACTGTATTATAAACTTCATGAAGGCTGATTCATTTGGATATTTCCCCCTTATTACATAGACAACTCCTGATAGAATATGTCTCATGTGGTTAAAGCTCCATGAACATGTGAATAAGGAAGGGAGGTGAAAAGGAAAGAAAGAGTGGTTTAACATAGGTATTGTATTTTATATTTTTTTATTCATCCTAAACCCGATGAAGTTAGGATTTAGTAGGATTTAGATATTATTCTGGGTGTTTGAATTTCCCTCAAAGGCCCATGTGCTAAAGGCTTCATTCCCAGGTAGTCGAATAGGACCTAGTGAAGAGTCCTGTCATCAAGGACATCCTCCCAGAAGACAAGGTTATCCTTGTCTTCTCAAGATCATGTTCTCATGAGACAGTTATCCTAAAAAACTGCATTGGGGCTAACTACTGCCTCTACCTCCTGGCTCACCTTGTGGTCCTTCTTCTGAAAGAGCTCTGCCATCACCATCTATCACATTCCACCGTACCCATCCACACCATCAGATGCCAAACCATAAGTGCTACCCAGTCTTGGACTTAACACATGTGTAGGGGAACTTCTTTCCCTTCTAAGTAGTTCTTTCAGCTATTCCATTTTAGTAGCATAAAGCTAATGCAATATTAATATCCCTATGATTGACAAGCAAAGGGAAACTCAGAGAGGTCATCCATCTATCAAACAGAAGAGCTTACTGCCTTTCATAGAACTTCCAAATACCATCTCTTCTGGAAAGCCTTTTATTATCCCTCCTATTTTGACCCTGATAGGGTACAAATGTGAGGAACGCCATTAATAGAGACTTTTTTTCCCATCTTTGTGTCTCCCATCAGACATCACTAAAGGATTGTTGAATAGCCAGCTGCTTCACTGCTAAAAGGATTTGAGTCTCTGTGATGTGCTTCTAGTGACCATCTTTTCCTCACTGATGCTTCATTCCCTATACTTACCACGTATCTTTTCTAAATCCTGAAGAGACTACCTCCTCCTCAAATTGCCTGTCTGGCTCCTGTAATCAAGGCTATGATATGCACTAGACACTAGAAGCACAATGGCTACAAGTGATGAAGGCAGACCCTAGGAGGCATCGTCAATGGCTCTGGGAATTAGGTTCCTGCCACCCATGTGGGAGACTTGGATTGAGTTCCCAGCCTATAGCTATATTCCCAGCCCAGTCCCAACATTGGCAGGTGGTGTCCAGGGAATGAGCCAATACATTAAAGTGAACTCTCACTCTCTCTCTCTTTCTGCCACTCAACAGCAAATAAAAGCACAAGATCAAATGTGTTTGCACAGAAACAAAACCAAATATTTTGTCACCTTTTTTCAATGCAATAATTTGAAAAAATATTAGCAAACTATGAATTGAAAGAATATCAGAGGCTAAATAATTCCAAAAACGAAAATGCAAAAATTCTTTCAAAGTTGTTTTGGCAACAAAATTACTTTTAATTGGGTTGTTGGTACTTGAAGTGTGTTTGATACAGTGTCATTGTGGGGAGAGAGGACTACAAAAATTGAACATGTTTGAGCTCTTCAAACTTAATTCCCTGGATCCGCAGTGCCGTGTACTGAAATGATATTGGGCTTTGTTGTACAAAGGAAGAGACGTGGCTATTTTATTTTTAATTTTATTAATTGAAAGAAAAACAGGAGTTAAGGGCTATCTCCCAGCTTATGGAGACTGCCTGCCACATTCTTGCAGAGATATTGCACAATCTTTGGGGCCTTCACATGGTAGCAGGAAGGACGCGCAGCACTCTGACCAGGCCATCCTCTGAGGTTTGCTCACTGTTCTGTCTGGCTGATTCAGATGGTAGGAAGTTGGAAGGCACCATAGGCCTCAGGGCAGAATACCCAGGCAGAAGCAGCCAGGGCTTGCCTTGGCCGGCAGGGAACACTGAGAGACAAGGCAGGAGCAGCCCTGTGCTGTTTGCTTTGGGGAGGGGTGTCAGAACTGACCTTTCCACCTGCCCTTCACGCTGGAGATGACTCCATTGTCTTAGGTATTGATTATGTAGCCACCATATTGACTGCATGGCAGAGGTGTTTCCTGAGCCATGAGAGTGAAATGTTTAAACTTGGGGAGACTTTGGATATGTATTTATTTGATTTAGTAACAAGGGTATTTCCTTTTTTTTTTTTAATGCTTTCATTTTTATTCTGCAATATAAATTTCAAGTCTAGAAGCTGATATTAACTTTATCCTGTTCAAAAACAGCTGTGGATCTTAACAGTTTTCTGTGGCTGTGCATAGGGTTGGCGTGTCGTTTCTGCTAAAAGGTCAAAGCTTATGTTATCTCCCTGCTAACCACCAGCAAGGATTTAACTCACATGGAGAAACAGTAGACGTGGCATGGAGCCACCCTCAGCTGGAGATTAAAACCATAGTCAAATGTGAAAATGCAAAGTGTGCTAAGATTATTGCACTAGGACAGTCAGTGTACTGTGTCAACTGTAGCTGGTAAAAGGAGAATTTCTTTCTTGTTAATTAAGAGGATTCATGTGATCTGCCATCTCTAAAGGTTCAGAGTTGCCAGTTAAGTAGATATGTATTTTTCAAAGGAAATCATCAGAAAGGACATTCCACTCTTATTACAAAGCTATTTTTTCAGGGTAAATATTTTGATAGATGTGGTTCAGTGCACCTGGGAGCTGAGATGTGGCTGAGCCTGAGGCAGCACAGATGGAGCACTGAGAGAGATCAAGGGTGGGTTTTCCCCTCTGTGTGTTGCAAAGGGTTGTAGCAGTGTAAACGTTAACATTTTCTATGCCACCACCAGAAAAGTAGCTTCCTTTTGAGAACTGGTCTCATTACTTCAGAATGATAATAAACTAAGACTTCCCTCACAAATAAGCGTATAATGAGGTATGTTGCAATATAAGCATTTTGTTAGGAGTCTGACAAGCATCAAGTCCATAGATCGGGAAAAGGTAAATCAAGTCAGTTTACGTTTGTGTCACATATAATAGTAGGGTTTAGGAATAGGATATCTATTGATCATAAGTGGTAAAAATGCTTTAAGAAGGAAAGGTTGTTACCTTTCTCTCTCTCACTCTCTCTCTTTCTCTCTCTGGCAAAAATTGAGTCACTAGCCAAACTTATGTTATAACTTGCCATTTATCAAAGTAACCAAATGCAGCATCCAGCTTTTCTGTTAGAAAATGAGCACACACATTTAAAATGTTAGGTACTCGCCTATCTGTTCTGTACAGATTGCCTATTGTGTGGCATTTCAAAAAGTATGATACTTTTCTTTCAGCTTATGTCCTGTCCCTCATCAGATTTTAAAAGTCTGTCCTCGTGGCAGTGACTGTGTTTTACCTCATTGGCAGAGGAGTGACATCTCAAGCCCAGGGCAGTTATCTGCCTTCTCGAGAAGGCAGTTAAGAAATGACTTGAACCAAGCAGCAATGAGCACAGTCTTATTTGTCATTTTGGTTTTTTTCCTGTCGGGATATAGGTTCCTTGAGGGCAGAGACCATCTTTATGTCCCCATCCAGTGGTTGATCACTGCCTGTGAATGGGTTCATTGCCAAGGAAGTGACAGTTTTCTTCAACATTCCAAAAGCTGTCAGTAAACAAATGGTACAGATGAGGTCTTTGTTTTATTTAGTATTGCTTAAATAGGGTTAGAAGGAGAGACAGAGCAAGAGAGATCTTGCATCTGTTGGTTCATTCTCTTCATGGCCAGAGCTAAAACAGACTGGAGCCAGGAGCCTGGAACTCCATCCTGTCTCCCGTGTGGCACTTGGAGCATATCCACTGCTTCGCCAGGCGCATTAGCAGGGAGCTGGATCAGAAGCACTCCAGCAGGGACTCCAACCAGTGCTCATATGTGATACCAGTGTTACAAGCAGCAGCTTAACTAGCTATACCATAGCACCTGCCTAAGGATGAGATTTTAAAGCTGTTTTTGTTATCCACAGAAGCAGGAACATGAATCAGATGTGCTAGTTCAAACAATTACAGTTCTTCCTCACCTTTGGGGTAAGCTTGTTTCCAAGGAGGGTGAAGTAGGCCCACATGCTGCCTCCATAAATCCAGCTTCTCCAGAGAGCCGCTGAACTGATGAAATGCCCTTTTAAACCTATTTACCTAAACTGTTCTGTGATTGCAACATCTGCTCTATCATGTTCTTTCATTAAACAGTTTTATTGTTCTGTGTGCACACTGCCCATTTGAAGCTATAAAGCTGACTTGACTGCAGACTTCAACACACAGGATTTTTTAACAGTATGAGGAACTACATGTTGTCTATCAACATGCGTAGTCATAAAACAAGAAATCCTGTTCAGAAATTGTCCTGTTAACCTCATTTAAAAAAAAGAAAGTCCCCATTTGAAGTCCAGATGATTGCAGTACCAAATGATTCTGAAAATGTAATTCTAGCAATGCTTTTACCCCCCTGCTTTGATTTTAGGTTTTTGTTTGGGACCCAGGCAAGAGAAAGTTTTTGAATTCCGTAGAATGTTTATTAAAGGCCCAAGACTCAATTAGCAGCCCACCAGCTGAGGAAACCTTTTATGACATAAAATTCAAAGGGATCTCCGCTGTATATCTGACTTTCCAATTAAAAAAAAAAAAAGCCAAAGAGAATGTACTAAGTATAAGCTGGTATGATTTGTCTGTAACTCTGGACTGAATAAGGTTGTCAACTTCAGTAACTTCTCAAAGACATACTTATTGCTACCCTGTAAGCCTCGACTCTTCCAGAGCACCTAGCTCAGCTGCAGAGACCACAGACATTTGCCAGCAGAGAGTTCTGCTTACCTAAGGAAAAGGGAGCCGTGAATGCCATGTCAGCCTTTGTTGTTGTTGTTGTTGTTGTTTTGGTAAGTGGGAGCTGCCTACCTCCATTATGACAATTAGAAGTAGATTGAGATGGCTTTAAAGAAGTAGGAACTTTTCCCAGTATCCATTTTTCTTCCTAAAAACACATAGATGAGTTATAGTTAGCTATCCATACAAACTATGCAGAGCATTGTAAAACAACAGTGTGAGTCACGAGACCTTCAGCCAATGAAAGGACACCATGGCACCATGGCCCACTCTGTGCCTTGAGGAGTGGTGCTTTGGAAACATTCTAGTTTTGGAGACAAGACCAATTTGATAGTGAGCTGTCAGTTTATTTTTACCAACTGAGACAAAGATGGAAGTCGATCTCTAAGTACAGAAATGTCATTGTGTTACGCAGTGAGACTGACAGAGGATATCCATTGGGTGTGCTGAGAAGGTGATTCAAGAATCTTAGAAGAGGGCTGGCCTCCATGCATTAAGACACTGCTGGAATGTCCACAGCCCACTTCCTACACCGCCCCCGCCATTGGAGTGCTAGGGTTTGATTCCCAACTCTGCCCCTGTTCCCCAGACTCCTGCTAATGTACACACAGCAAAAATGGCTAAAGTAGCTGGATCAACCCACATGGGAGGTCCAGGTTGAACCTGGTGTAGCCCTTCTTTTGGAAAGCAGATTAGCAGATAGAAGGTGTCTCTTGGTCTGTCTTTCTCTGCCAGCCTTTCAAAGAAATAACTAAAAAAAAAATAATCTTACAAGGCTCTGATGAGTTTCCAAATTTTCCTTCACTCTATTTAATTCATAGTTTACTAACTCAAAATCCTGTAAGGGGGCAAGGATGAAAGTAAATGGATAAAACTGGTCCTATGGAAGAGGCGCACTAGAGAATAGGAATACTATACAATGCCTGTGCCATATGCAGTTTTCATCAAGAGCTGCTGATTATTTTTCAGACACTCCTTATGTGGTTGACAAAGTTCCCACTTATTTCCAGTTGGTTCATGATTGTAACCAAACAGAAGTGCTACATTGTTGCTGTTTTTCTGCATCAGTTGATATGATCATAGCATTTTCTTCATTGTCTTATGGATATCATTTGTTTGCATTGATTTGACTGTTGAACCAAACTTACACACTCAGAAAGAATAAATCCCAAATTGTTGTGATCTATAGAGAAAAAGAATAAGGAAAGAAAATGATGCACTAGAGAGAAAAATAACCTTGTCTAGTGTTGTCATATCTTCCAGTTTTTCTGGAAGAATTTAAAATTTTTATTTACTTTCTAAATACTGGTTATCAATTGAAATTCTAAAAGCAGTATAGAGCTGAACAAAACTTATTTTCTGGTTACATATTGGTGGGTCGTATGATCACGTCTTCGCTACCAGTTGTCTTGATTTGACAGTCAATACTTGTCCTTTTGATAATGAGTCTTTTTCTTTTTTCTTTTTCCTTTTATTTTCTTTTTAATTTTATGATACAATTCCATAGGCTCTGAAATTTCCCTTACGCCTTCCACCCGATCTCATCTAAGCCTTTTTCTGTAATTCAGAAATCACCAAATCAGTTTGTGTCAACTAAAATGTAGTAATTCCCATAGCATTCGGTTCAGAACACAGTTCCTCTACATCGTCTATGCCTGATGCTTGGGCTCATGACTTCAGTCGTGTGTGTAGGCTGAGACTGCAAGAGTAGGATGCCCTGGCACACATGGCTTGTGTTACGCATGGAAGTATATGTAGCACGTTACAGAGTTCTGTTGAGCAGTCCTGGACTCGTCTTCTTACAAATGTTTTTACCTGAATTAAAATGGAAACGATGAGGACAGTTATGCTGTAGTAGGAAGACAGGTGGCCTGGATTAGAATCTTGATTGTGCTTCTTGATAGCTGTGTAATCTTATATTACATAACCTCTCTTGGTTTCATATGTGTAAGTGGGACTGTCTGGGTTGAGTATTTCTTATCTGAATCGCTTGGGACAAGAAGTATCTCAGATTTCAGACTTTCTTGGCTTTTGAAATACTACAATTACATAATGAGATATTTGGGGATGGGACCAAGGTCTAAATACCAAATCCTTTTATGTTTCTATCTTATACTCATAACCTGAAGATAATTCTCCACAGTATTTTTCAAAATTTTTATACACATAATAGTTTCATAGTGTGAAATTTCGTACTTGTACCCATCATGTCAGCAAGCGATTTTCTACTTCAGAACATACTGAATTTCACATTTTCAGATTAGAGATGCTTAACCTGTCATAATATCCACATCACAGAGTTACTTAAAAGAAAAAAAATTACCTTGTATGTAAAGCTCCTTATGCAACACCTAAATCTAGAGACCTGGGTTTGTGTACCTACTATAGTTAGTATGTGACCAACTAGAGAGCACTGTGTTGTCAGTAAGTTAGGATAGAACAGAAATTTTATGTAATCATGTACCAAGAGTCTGATGCAAGATTAAAACATGTTGTCACATGGTGAGGGGAGGCTGTCAACAGCATGGAGAGGGACACTATTTGTGATATGATCACCATATGGACCTTAGGGTACCTAAAGGCTGTTTTTTGCCTCTCTCCATCCTAACTCATAAAAGGCATTGATACAGTACTGGCTTTAGAAGTAACTAAAATAAAACTTCAGAGTAAAATTATTGTTGGATCTTGAGGGACAGTACTTCAAGTTTGTTGGAAGATATATCTGACTTGCTTTATAAGAGTTGCAAATCATGGCTAAAAGTTAGGGTGACATACTGATGCAGCTAGACCCATAATCTAGTTAAGAGATCCTAGAGGCTAGCATTGTAGCATAATGTGTTAAACTGCTCCCCTAAGACACTGGCACCTCTTGTGGGGACCTACTCAAGTCCTGACCATTGCACTTCCAATCCAGCTCCTTGCTCATGGAAAATCAGTAGAAGATAGCCCAACTGGTTGACTTCACAACAGATGGAAGAGTGAGTGAGTGTGTGTGTGTGTGTGCGTGTTACTTTCTGTCTCTGTAATTATGCCTTTGAAATGAATAAGCTTTTTAAAAAATCAAGTTGAAATTCTCATAGAGCTACATGGTAACTTTGCAACAAACAATCCATTAGTCCTTGTTTCAGAAAAGAAGAAATAGGACTGCAGATATTCAGTCCTATTTTAAGAATATTCAACCAGTGATATTTCCTCTAAGATATGTAAAATTCAGTTGTATTGGGGAATTCCAGCTGGTTTTTTTAAATTTTATTTTCCAAATTTTTTAAGATATGCCGTCTGAGAGTGCAGAGAGAATTTATTTTTGTTTTAATCCAGCCAAATTAAAATAGATTGAGCTGGTGGAAAGAACCCAATTTTGTACACATTCTTTTTATAGCTGATGTGCTAATTGACTCAGAGATAACACCTGTGTAATCTATTTTTTTTAATCTCCATCTCATTGAGATTCTAGGAAAGAGTAGCAACAGCTGCTCAAACATCTGTGTGAATGATGCAGAGTTGAAGGGTTTTAAATATATTTTGGATTTTGAGTCAACTCTATTTCCATGGTGTACTATAAAGTATCAATTAAACTCAAGCTGAAAGAGCTTATCATTGAAATAACCAAAAACTAAAATAGTACGGTTTGCTCTAGGAAGCAACAAATATTTACCTTACACAGTCCTTGTTAGCAAACTTGGGATGTAACTGGTCCATTTCTACCAGCCAGATGGAAAGAAAGATTGTACGAGAGAACAAGGCAATAAAAATAAATCACATTAGCACAAGAAAGCGGCTTTTTACAAGAAGCGTTTGTCACATTCACTAGCTTGTTTCTATTTTTCCTAGGCGTTGAATTCCATAACACCAACATGTGTCTTAGTCTTTTGTGTTGTTGTACTACAGACTAGATAATTTACTTAAAAAAAGTTCTTTCTAATGATTCTGGAAGCCAGAAAGTCCAGTAACTAATGTACCAAGGCTCTTCATGCTTCATTATTGGGTGAAAGAAAGTGATTGAGCGGAAGTGTGTGAGGGCAAGAAAGCAAGAAGCTGGCCTCATTTTTATAACAACTTACCCACCAGATAACCAACTAGTTCCCGTAATAATGTCATTTTTCATTCATGATGGCCTAGCCTTTTCACTTAGGACTAAGTAATAATGGATATTTTACTTCAAACATACTTATTTAGGTAACACTCTACCTATAAAGCTCTCTGATACTGCTTAGCACACAGTAAGGAAAGGTAAGTAACAACTGTGTTTGAAAACAGTACAAGGATCTACAAAGCCTGTAAGCAAACCAAATACACTAGCTACCATTTATCAGACTTTTACAGTACACATGGAGTTCATATATACACATATACAGGTATATACTTATCCACAGATGCACACAATATTGTATTTTACCAATACAATATACCAAGGTTACATGTTACTATCCTAGTTCACAGTTGAAGTGACTGAAGCTCAAAGCTCAGTAAGATTTGTTTGTTTGTCCGCCATTATGTGCTTGGCTCAGTTACTGAGCTAGTCTTTGGAGTCAAGTTTGTCATGACTTAAATCCTGAACTTAGGGCCCAGCGCAGTGACTCAGTTGACTAATCTTCCACCTCCGAGTGTTGGGATCCCATATGGCCAGCAATTCCTGTCCTTGTTGCTCAACTTCCCGTCGAGCTCCCTGCTTATAGCTTCAGAAAGCAGAGGAGAATGACCCAAAGCTTTGGGACCCTACATCCACATTGGAGACCCAATAGAAGAAACTCCTGGTTCCTAGCTTTGGATTGGCTTAGCTCTGGCCATTGCAGCCATTTGGTGAATGAATCAGTGGATGGAAGATCTTTCTCTGTGTCTCTCCTTCTGCCTGTAGATCTGCCTTTTCAATAAAAATGAATAAATATTAAACACACACACACACACACACACACACACGAGTCCTGTTAGGATGGCCCTCAGAATCATTTCTGCACTCTCCATTGTCCATTGCTACACACTAGCACCAAGGAGAGTGACACCAGCAGTACTCCCCCCCCACCATCACCACCATCTCTACCATTCTGAAGCATGTAAGAGAATTAATTTGCACTCTGTTTTTAACACCTAGCTTTCTGGCCCCTTCTCAGGAATGTGAAAAAAAAAAAGCCAAAGCAATCACTTAATTGAAGCTCTATCCTGTTATTGACGTCTTTGCAATTATAAAAACAACATCAATTATTCAATGAACAAATTCTTCTACATTTGCACAATTTTCAAAGATTTCAAATGGCATTTTTATGTATATTAAGATTTATTTATTTTTATAAGAAAAACATAACTACAGACGGAAAGAGAGAAAGATCCTCCATCTGCTGGTTCACTTCCCAAATGGCTGCAATGGCCAGAGCTGAGTTAAGCCAAAACCAGAAGCCAAGAGATACGAGTCTCTTCCAGGTCTCCCATGTGGGTGAAGGATCCTAAAGCTTTAAGTCATCTGCTCTGCTTTCCCAGGCAATAAGCAGGGAGCTGGTTGGGAAGTTGAGCAACGAGAACACGAAGTGGTGCCCATTTGTGATCTTGACACTTGGAGGTAGAGGATTAGCCAGTAGAGCCATTGCACTGGCTCCTCAAATAGCATGTTTACAAGCACAATATACATCATCATGCTACATCAAGTTTTCTATTGACCAAGATGCTTTTATGCCCATTTACCTAATTAAACTTCACTGTTCTTGTTGTTGCATCACTAACTGCCATTTTGTAGCTAAAAAATATAGACACCAAGCAAAGAAATTGCCTGATTTTCAGCAAAGTAGGAACTCAAACTCTGTTCTGATTTCTTTGCATCCTAAAAGCATCTTTCCATTGACTTTGTTGTTGTCATTTCATGGCATTTTAGCCTCAGCTTTTGTGCTGACTGGAATCCTTCACCACAACCCTTCGCTTACTTCTCTGTCCACTTAGATGACTTGGATGTCCAAAAGGGTCAGCATGGCCTTTCACCCTCCAAAATCACTTATGCTTCTTGCAGTCCACATCTCAGTTAAGGAGTTAAGCCATCCAAGCAGAAAACCTGGAACCATAATTGTACTAATTGCCTTTGTTCACTCTCAGTACTCAAACTTTAATGATTCTGCCTCTTTAAGTACTTCTCAAATCCGTTCTCTATCTACGCCGGGTTCTTTTTTTCCTGGCAGTTGTCCCTACGTTGCTTCTCTCACTTTTGCCATTGTTACATTAATGTGGCCAGTCTGTACTACTTCATTCATGAAGATTCACTTCTGGCTCTGTTGCCCCTTTTGTTGCCCGTTTTCCACATGTCTCTGTGCACACTCTAAACCCTGGCCTTTCCAGGTGCGGTGAGTTTCTTTCACTCAGGTACCATTCCCTAGAATTCATTTTCATGCATCCCAGGCCTCCAGCAGGCAGAACCTAACAATTACCACATCTTCAATAAATATTTGTTGAACTGATTCAGACTTACTTTCCAGTGTAATCAGAGTACATGAAAAGCGTTGGAAACAGGGGAAGTTTGATAAAGGAAAATGGCAGGCTGCTATCTAAAGTGTCTTCTTTATGTGGCTATTCTAGGACAACTAGATGTTAACATATACACAGGTACTTCTAGAAGTTTGGGAAGAATGTGTGTTGTGATCAGACTACACGTGGATTGAAAAAGAAAAAAAGCACTGAAATAAACCTCTTTTTGAATTCCATTTCCCACAGACCTTTTGAAGTACCGGTATTGTCTTAGGGTCCCCTTTTTGTTCTGGGGCGTGACAACATTAGGTGTTGTGTTCTCTGAGCCAGTCTGTGTGTGCACCTGCTTAGTCTGTAGGAAGCAGCTCAAGGGCCCACCCCAGAAGGCTGATGCCTCTCATCCATGCCAGAGTCTCTTATGTGGTCCTTCTCAGACAGCATTATGGTTTCCTATTTCCAGGTCTGACTTCCTCAGACCCAAATCCAGTCATATTCCTTTTATGTTCACAGTGCCTCACAGATCACTGCTTATAAAATGTTGGATGAATTATAAAAGAATATACTTCAGAAGCTGCAGATGTTTGTTGGTGTGCTATTATAACTCTGAAGTATACTCCCTTGGCACCCTAAATGTAAGGCTTTGCATCCTTTTTTGGAGACCTTAGAGCCATGTATTTTAGATATATACAAATCCTAATGTCACCACCAGAATTTGTTCATCAGAGTAGCTGATCAACGACTTAAAGACTTCATTATGTATATTCTGAGTCTACACACACCATTGATATCAGTAGGAATTATGATCTCCCCTGAATGGTAGCTAGCCACAGGAACTGGTATACACATGTGATAGTGTTTTTTCCTGGAGTTTTAAGAATGTTAGCCTTTGATGTTTGGCCCTTGATTGCACACAAGGATGTGTTATAAGGTTACCATTGAAGAAAATGGGAAACTTCTAGAATCACATGAGAAGCGTTAGAATTCTTAAGTGTTAAAATCCAACAGATGCAGTGTTATGACAGAAAAATGTATCCCAAATGCTGAATAGTCTAAAAATAAGTCAAATTAAGTAGAATTTATTAATATTTTTAAGTTGAAATAATTATTATTAAAAGCAAAGAACATCAAAGGGGGGAAAAGGTAACTTGAGCAAAAAAAAAATGTATATTAGAGTCTCATGAGAAAAGGGACTAGAACAAAGACCTGAAATGAGGTTCCTTCTCTCTTTGCCAGAGTTTATCTCTCACCATGGCTAGCTTTCTTTTTTTCTGTTCTTTAACTTGCTTATTTGAAGGGAACAGTGACAGAGGAATCCTCTGTCTTCCAGTTCATTCCGCAGATGCCCACCACAGCTGGGGCGGGATCAGGTGGAAGCCAAGAGCCAGAAACTCCGTCTGCATTCCCCACGTCGGGGGCAGGAAGCGGAGTGTTTGAACTATCATCAGCTGCCTTCCAGTTGCCTTGGCAAGAAGCTGGATTGGAAGCATGCAGTAACTAGACCTAGAATAAGACATTCCAGTTAATATGTGGCCTTCCCAACCATCAGTTTAACACACTGCACCACCATGCCTCCCACCCATGATTTACTTCTTATTTCTCTCAAGACCTTCTGTCTCAGCCGACCTCACCATCTGGTAGTGCCCCTTCCCCCTCCACTTAGCATTCTAGCATGTGTCCTGTTTAGCACAACTAAAGAACCCAACTGAATTGTACATTCTCTGTTCAAATTCCAGCCTCTTAAAAGAGAGAAATTGTAAAACCAGCAGTGTAGCATAGCAGGTAAAGCTGCCACCTGCAGTGCATCCCATATGGGTGCCTGTTGCTCAACTTCCTGCTAATGGCCTGGGAAAAGCCGTGAAAGACCTCTCAAGTGCTTAGGCCTCTGCACCCATGTGGGAGATCCAAATGAAGCCCCTGAGACCTGGCTTTGGCTTGGCCTAGCCCCAACTGTTATGGCCATCTGGGATGTGAACCAGTAGATGGATCTCTCTCTCTCTCTCTCTCTCTCTCTCTGACTTTAAGAAAGAAAACTTGAAGGCTACATTGTAGGTCAGAAGCCCACTACAGTCCAGGCAGTTGTGGTCAAGGAGACAGAGGCACATGGTGCAGGTTTAGTGCCTTGGTCCCCATCTGGATGCAAAAGAGAGTTCTCAGAGTGGACCATCATGAACTAGACAGGAAAACCCTACTGCTGCCAAAAACCAAGCAAGTGTAATGTAAAGTGTAATGTGGCAGTATATTTAGTGAATGACTTACTGCCCACTTGCTCTGCCAAACTATATAGTTGAGGCCAGCGCCATATATTATTTAATTCCATGCCTGACACTAGGTGTTCAGTAAATATTTATTAAAAGATATAAGAAAGGCATAAGAAAGATAAGCTCTGCCTTCATAGGAACTATAGTCTGATAATAACGGCAGGCAATGAATGAATAAGCTGTACTAGGTGAGTGCTAAGAAAATGTAAAAGTATAGGGAAGTAAAATGAGTGATGATCAAAATATAGCAGGAACATTCAGAAAGTAGTGGTGCTGATCAAACCCAAACTAGCTGTATGAACTCTGTTGACTTATCCTAAAAGGTTAGCAATAATAATGTAACAGTCCTCTTACGTTCATGCCATTCATAATTTCAACATAGAGATGATTGTAACTTACATTAAATCATGGACTATTATAATATTGTTCTAAAGAGCCACATAAAATTATGAATAAATGTAATTAATATTTGCTGGTATCTTTTAACTTTTATCTTCTGGTTTTAAATTAATAAAGCTCCTAATCCAGAGCTCAATGTAATTATACAGCAGTTCTCTGATACAGTGAATGATTAAACACACAATAGGAAATATACTTCTGCCAACTCTGCAAGGAGATTTGGATTTAGATTACAAATAACATAATGCCGGAGACATGTTCTCTAAAGGAGACTCAGACAAGATCAGATGAAACACCAGGATGTGTGTTGCCATATTGTGTTGAAAGATTGTCTCCGGTGATCTCAGGGATAGCAGTGACACTAAAGCAGGAGGAATGTAGGAAATGTTGTTGTCTTCTAGAGTTCTAACTGTATGATTTTTGCTGATAACAGAGGGAATTACTCTGGAAGCAAGCCAGATCTCCTAAACTATAATTAACTGAGCCTTCCTCAGAGCTGGATTAATGGAATAGCCAGCACAGTAACTACAACCTCAGTGTCCTATTACTATAGCTTTTTCCTATGTCAGGTTCACTGTAGATAAGGGAGGAGTCCATTCCTAAAGGTGTTTCAGGGCCCTAAGCTCACTCCTTGTAGCTCTAGCTTCCCTCTCCTTTCAAGCTTGCCCGTGACAGAAGAGTGAGATTGGGCCAGGTCTGTATAAGTAACATGCCAGGAACTGCACATTATTTCTACCCAGCTTTCCCTGTGATTCCCTGATTGTGTCAGCGCTAGAAAACTCACCCAAAAGACAACAAAGAGCATGCAGATTGTGAAGGGGCACTGGCATCTAGTCAGACAAGGGCTAGTTGTGCCTTCCCCTCCCCAAGCAAAATTATGCTAGTGACAGGGCCAATCTCCCCTAGCAGCATTGGACAGCATGATAAATGAACTTAAAACAGTGGCCAATCACACTTGTTGGTCGCCCTCTTTGGTTTGGAACAGCATACCCCAAAGTAAACAATAACCACAAAGGGCCACGTGGAGATTTCTGGCACTAAGCACCAGGGAGATAGAATGCTGCCCCACCTTACATTCTCAGGAATCTTATCCATTAATTCACATTGGAAGTAACCCTGGCCACTTATTAGGGGCAATACAAACCAGGCAATTCAAGAGCCTGAATCCTACTACCACTAGAACTGACTAAATTTTGAGGGAAAAAATTGCCATTTTAATATCTCAGATGTAATTTGCCGAGTAGCTATAATAATGCTGACCAGCTTTCCCCATAGAGAGCAAAATGTGTTTACTTGATTTTTGTTGACTGATTCAATTTGTGGATTTTGAAATTTTGTTGCATTCAATTCAATCAATCATCTTTGAGCATCTTCCTGATAGAAAGCTCTGTGCTGATTGTTGCAGGGATCACACATGGAAGGCAAGCCTTATCATCAGCCAAACTGATGAGAAACAGCAGAGCTAGGATGCCCTGAATCACTGAGGAGCCCACTGAAACTTTTAAGGCCTGTTGTTCAGGCTTTGAGACTTTAGATGATGGGTTAAACAGTGGAAATTGTGAAAGACAACGGCCATAGAACTCCAAAGCAGACAGTCCTATTTCCTGCTATCTAATGTGCTTGTATTTAATTTCATAACAGCTTTATTAGACTAGAAATAATAGGCCATACAATTTCCCCATTTGAAGCATATGATGTCGTGGGTTTTTTCTGTGTAGACATCACCATGGTTGACTTTAGAACAATTTTAAAAGAAACTGTTATCTTTTGGCCTTCCTTTCTCATTTGTCTCCCAAACCCCTCGAACTCTAGACAATTACTAGTCTATTTTTGTCTCTGGATTTGCATTTTGGGACATCTCATATAAATATTTGTGTGTGGTCTTCTGTAACTGGTTTCTTTCATTTAGCACGAGTAGTAGTCCATTGTGTGGTTGTAGCCCTTTCGTTTCTCCATTCGTGATTTGATGGTCGCTCGGGCTGTCCTCTTGGCTGTCGTGAATAGTGCTGCTGTGAACCTGTGTGTCCAAGTGCACATGCGCTTTCGCTTTCACCTCTCGCAGCATTTGTCTAGGAGTCTAATTTTGGTTCACATGATAACTCTATGATTATCCTTTTTAGGAACTCCCAGGCTGTTTTCCAAAGCAACTGCACCATTTTATATTCCCACCAGCGGTGTATGAGGGTTCCGGTTGTTCCACGTCCTCGGCAACACTTTTTATTATCTCTTTTATTGTAGCTGTTGTAGTGGATGTGAAGTGGGATAGCATTGTCTTGATTTGCATTTCCCTGCTGGATTAATAATGTAATATTTATTTTGCCAACCTAAAGCAAAAACCTTTAGTCTTATACTTTCATCTGCACATAATGGAAACTATTATCTTATGTTGCTGCATTGACTTTCTAAAATGAAACCATAGTTCTATACAAGACAGATATCATTTGTGGAATCAGAGTTTAACAAAGGTGAAGTGACAAGGAGTTAACATTTCACTCATCTGGGAAATTTTGTTTTGTAGAATGAATTCATTTACAGAGTCTGGGGCCTTATCTGAGCTCTTCAGATACTGTTCTGTGACATTTAGCGAGTGACCCACACAGCACTCAGGTTAAATCCACAGTGTGATGTCACCCAGGAAACACATGAAAATGGAGACGTGTGTCTCTTCTGGCTCCATCAGCTGAGATTAGCAGTGCTTCACAGCACCGTGAACTTCTCCAGGATCCATCATCTATCTCATTGTGGACCAATAACCTATCACCTGAAACTATGTAAAATGTGTTGGGCTTTCTTCAATGTTGTATTGCTGTGATAACATGGGCTGCTGAAGAAGGGAAAGAATCTATTGTGAATTTTAGTCACCTCTGTACTATTGCTTCTAGTAAAAGCACAGTTATTTTTCACCCTCTGCATATGTATCGTGACTGTTTACTGTACCAGCTGTACCTTCTGTTTCTGCCTTTTGGGGCTCCTAGTCTGATTATCCTTTTGTTTTTCTGTCCTGTTTTTAAGATTGATTTATTGATTTTTAAAGAGTGATGGAGATTGTCCATCTGCTGATTCAGCCTTTTCATAGCTGCGGTGGTTGGATCTGATTCAGTCCAAAACCCAGTTCCCAGAACTCCCTAAAGGTCTCCTCCATGTCTAGCAGAGTCTAAGCCCATGGGCCTACTTCCACTGCCTTTTTAATCATACTAGCAGGGAGCTAGATCAAAAATGAAGTACCCAGGACTCGAACTAGTGCTCAGAAATGGGATGCTGGCATCACAGAGAGCAGCTTAACCACCCCGCCCCCTGATACCACAACATCAGCCCCTGTCCTGTTTTTGTCAAAAGCAGAAAATGGTACCAAAGTTCCAACATCTTGATTTCCCCAACTAGCAGAAACATAAAATGAACATCCACCATGGCTTTTTGGTGGGGAAACAACGAATAAATAGTTGAGTGCAACTCAGCTAAGACCTTCTCTGAAGAATTCTTTCAGAAAGTTCCTAACTGAAGATGCTGAGCTACCGCATAGTGCTAACCCAGGTGCCTCCAAACCATGAAAGAACTAAATAATCTTCACTGAAGCATGATTAGAATCTATAGCTAAGACTCTGATTGTTATAAATGAGTAACTCTTAAGTAAGAATAAAAATAATAACATTTATTGAGTGCCTACTGTATGGGAGGCCTTAAGTTATCTTACTAAATTCTTTCTGTCACTGTCTGAAATAGGCATTGTTACTGTTTCCATTTCACAAACTGAGTTTAATGAAGTTTAATTCTTGTCATGTCCAGAGCTTGCACCCACAGTGTGTCTAGCGAATGCTCTGCCCCTTGCCTCTCTGTCATATACTAGATTCGGGGGAAAGGGAGAAGAAGAGAACATATGAACGGATGCTTGAGGCAACATACACACACAAAAATGCATTTTGATAGGCTTTGTTGATTTTGCCATGGGAATTTTCATAAAAGGCTTTGAAAGTTCCTTTTTCTCTGTCATATTCTTGCACACAAACATGAGGGGAAAACTGGGAAGGAGAGACAAATTCAAGACTGCTTAATCCTGGAAGAAAATGAACAAGATTTCCCTTGTTCTTTTCTACTATGAAATTAACAGGAAAGGGGACATTACTTGCATAGACTTCCTTTTAGGAGCCCAAGCACGTCCTCTGATGGAGCATTTTGCAGAGAATCCAGTGAGCTTTCAGACATGCAGGGAGCATTGTCTTTCTCATCGCAGGCATTAAGTTACTCATAGTCACTTGCTCCAGTAAATTGTGATAATCCCTTTACTGGGCTTTTTACCGAGATCTCCTGAAGTTAATGAACTGGTTAACATCTCTTTCACATTCGTGCACACATACACACCCATGTTTTACAACCTTTGCCTCATACTTTTATACTTTGCAATGAAGGGAGGTATCTGAATATAATGAGAGGTACATTCCTAGAAGACTGTCTGGCCAAAAGATGGCTCCGCAGGCCAGCAATCTTCCCCAGCTCCATCTGGAGCTTGTCTCCTCCAGTCTGTCCGCTCCCCTGCTAGAACAGTTCTGTAATCTGCTATGCCAAGGGCTCCTCCTGGTCAAGAGAGCTCATTCCAGGTGCAGATGGTTTAAGTAGGGGCAAATGATTTCCCTTGTTCAGCCCATGTTATGTTCATGAAGGCCTGTTTTTGTGCACTCCTCTTCCTTCTTAAGTGAGACAAGGTAAAAACTAGAACAGTAGCTTCATTAGCAAACATTTATGGATTGCTGGCAATATGCAAAGCAATTATGAAATGCATTAGGATGTGAATATATATCCTTCATAATATTAACACTTGGTGTAGAAGAATAAGCATACACTATGAATTCAGGCAATAGAAAAACTCATGCTAACTCCATGCCAAATACTTTACACAATTTAACTCCGGGTGCTGGCACTGTGGCAAAGCAAGTTAAACCTCTGCCTGCCATATTGGTATCCTATATGGTCACCAGTTCAAATTCCAGCTGCTCTACTTCCCATCTACCTCCCTGTTAATGTACCTGGGGAAGTAACAGATGATGGCCCAAGTTGTTGGGCTCCTGCACCCAAATGGGAAACCTGGAAGAAACTCCAGGCTCCTGGCTCCAGCCATTGCAGGTATTTGGAGAGTGAACCAACAGATAGAAGATTTTCTGTCTCCTCTGTTATTGTGCCTTTCAAATAAATCTTTAAAAAAAAAAAAAAGTTAACAATCCTCTGAGGTTTGTACTACTAATATTCCCTGTTTATAGATGAGGAAACTTTCTCAAAGTCACCCAGCCTATTAGTGTGAGACCCAGCATTTGTCATCAGGTGCTCTGGTGACCCACTGCCAAAGCTTGCAATCCTAATGCTGGGCTCTGTTAGCCAAGTGATGCCGGGAATTTGTTCACACTTCTTTCACATCAGTGAGAGCAGGAGGCTCATGTTAAGAATTACATGGGATACATTTGAATGTGACTAGTGGCTCTTAATGGAGACTGCACATCAAATTCATCTGTAACTTCTGCTGTTTTTTGTATTTTGTTTTTTAAATTTAAACCCCACCCGGAACTTCTGATTCATTTAAATACTCTGTGGTATGTGGTTTGTTGTCACCAATTTGGCATTCATGTCAACATTGTTTCAGAATAAGCAGTGTGGTTTTTTTTTTTAAAGAAAAATTATTCTTCCTGATAACTCAGTACAATATTAATCAGCATTGATAGGATCAAGTTTTGAGTGATATTGCAGAGTTTGATTTCATAATCCCAAAACAAGCAATGCCTCAGACACTTCTGATATACTTCCTTGCCCCCACATATTGCTGAAATATTTTGTGTTACTTACTTACATAAAGAGAGTTCCCACTTCGTTCACTATCCAGATTCCCACAACTGCCAGGCCTGGACCAAGCTGAAGCCAGAAGCTGGGGGCTAGGGGGAAGGGGCCAAGGGCCCAGTTCAAATCTCTCACATCAGTGGTAGGAACCCAGCTGCTGGAGCCATGGCTTGCTGCTTCCCAATATGCATGGTGACAGACAGCTGGAATCCAGAGCTGTGCCAGGACACAAATCGAGACACTCCAATATGGGTTGTGACCATCTCAACCTGCCTTGTGAGATGGCTGCCCCTGTTGCTGAAATATTTATCTGCATACCCAAAGTAGAATATTTCCTAAACAGCTGATGCTAGTTAAAAGGAATGTGGCATTCTTTCCCCCTCTGATAACTTGCTGTAACCAAATTAACCATTCTGAAAGTAAATCTTTACAATATCTGTGACATCACCTACATTTGGGGGGTACTTATTATTTATTTGAAAGAAAGAGAAGGATGCCATTTCCTGGGCCAATTCCCAGATACTTTCAACAGCCAAGGATGGTCAGGCCGAAGCCAGGAGCCAGGAACCCAATCTGCATCTCCCACAATGGATGACTTGAAAGAGTGTCATATAGTTTGAAAAGGTTTATCCTGACCGCATAATTTTGGGTTTCTTCAAGTGGGACTGGGTCACTTGATGGGCCATGCCATGTGTATCTCGTTCTAGGCCAGTCCAAAGGTGACACAGCAGGTGAAGAGTCTAAGAGGTTGTAGTATTTCAAAAGGGTGGACTATTCCATTCAGCATTCAGGAATTGAGCAGCTGTTACTAGACACCGAGGTTGGGAGCATGCAGAGGACATTGTCCGTGTACTCAAGTTTATAATCTGGGAAGGGACAAGTGGTTTCAGGAAAGTTCAAGAGGTATGATGTGGAGGAAGGTACAAGGGCCTTTGAGATTAGTCAGAAAGATCACCTCATCTAGCGTATGAGTTGGGGAATCAGAGGGTGAGGGTAGGGCCGGGCTGCAAAGGCTTCCTGAGATGAGTCTCCAAGGACAGATGGGCATCAGCAAGGTAAACTTGCGTGGATGATAACCCTAACTGGGCTCTCTAGCTAGCCTCTTGAGCAGCTCTTAGTCCTATAGACTTTAAATAATGACTGACTCCAGATAATCCACTGACTTCCAATCCTATCATTATGTAACTATCTTTTCTTTTTAAAGATTTATTTATTTTATTACAAAGTCAGTTATACAGAGAGGAGGAGAGACAGAGAGGAAGATCTTCCATCCGATGATTCACTCCCCAAGTGAGCACAATGGCCGGTGCTGCGCCAATCCGAAGCCAGGAACCAGGAACCTCTTTCAGGTCTCCCACACGGGTGCAGGGTCCCAATGCATTGGGCCGTCCTCGACTGCTTTCCCAGGCCACAAGCAGGAAGCTGGATGTGAAGTGGAGCTGCCGGGATTAGAACCGGCGCCTATATGGGATCCCGGGGCTTTCAAGGCGAGGACTTTAGCCGCTAGGCCACGCCGCCGGGCCCTATGTAACTATCTTAAGGAATCATTTCTGGGTGGCTATTTGGTCCGTAGGTTAAGATGCCCCTTGGAACACCCACATCCCATGTCGGGGTGCTTGGGCTCCATTTGCAGCTCTGTTTCTGATTCTGGTTTCCTACTAATGTGTCCCTGAGAGACAGCTGTGATGGCACAAGGATTTGGTCCCTGCCACTCAGGTGTAAGGTCTGGAATATGGTTCCAGCTTCTGGCTTGGACCTGGCCTAAATCAGGCTGTTACAGGCCTTTGAGGAGTGAGCCAATGAGTGAAGGATCTCTGCCCCTGTCTCTCTGCCTTTTAAGTTAATAAAAATTATCATAAATGTTTTAAAGATCATTTTTAAAAAATTATTGCTGTGTCACAGTAATCAGCTACTTTTTGTGAACTATGACTGCAAAGTAAAAAACAAACAGAAACAAAATATAAGGCTGTGCTTGTTTGTCCCTGTAATGAACGATCTATGTGACCCATTTTGCGTGCCTTCCTCCATCGTAACTGGGGCAAAATTGGTAGGGAGCTGTGCACAGACCCTGGCAGCACAGGCTGATGAAAAGGGGCCTGACTAAAATGACCAGCCTATGTGGTTGGTTTCCAGTGCGTTTGTATACTAAATTGTGGAGAGACAAGCTAGACCACATCCCACCTTGATATTTCCCTATTTGAAAGAAACAGGAGGCAGTGGCTGCTGGGGTATGGCTTATATCAGTAGATTTTTAATCAGCAAAGTAACTTTTCAGCATCTAGTCTTTTCCTCAAAATAAGGAATAGCAATGGAGCTTCCCTGTATGTCCTAGCACGGTGAGGGGTAGAGACAAGGTGTGTTTAACCCTGATTCGTGGGAAACAATTGGAACATTCCTTGTCATCTGTTTAGGAGCAGGGTCTCCATTCCTCCAGAAAGGGATCTAAGCCTGATGTCAGGACCTCTACAATTAATGGGCTCCAGGTTTCTTCAATATCCAAGATCCTGTTTTTTTGTTTTGTTTTTGCTGAATAAACCAGTGTAGTTTTTTAACCTGTTTTTATTTCATGCCTCCTGCATGCCAGACACTGTTCTGAGTACCAGGGATAAGTTAAGGAATCAGTTCCTGTGAAGCCTCTGCTGTGTGGGAGTCAGCCTAGCAGGTACCAGAAATGGAGAAGGGATCTCTTTGCAAGGAGTCTGGGAAGGAAGGAGGAAGAGATCTGACAGCTCCAATGGGTAGATGGGCCAAGACCTCAAAGGCCATGGTAAGGACTGTGGCTTTTACTTTGAGGTGACCATGGGGTGATCACTGGGAGAAGAAAGATAACAACCATTACTGACTACTTAGAGTTCGTAGAATCCAACAGGCACTGTACTACGTGCTTGACTTCTGTTCTCTGATTTAATTAGATAAAGACAATGGTATAAAGCAAATGACTGTGTCCCCAACAAGGTAACTGAGGCAAGAGAGATGAAGGAGTTTGCTGGGCCAGTATGCAAACTCACATCTGTGTGACTTCATGATGTCAGTCCATACTTGAATGAGTCAAGGGATGTGCTTGCACCCGGATTAGTTAAGGCCTGAATAATTTTAGGCTCCATTTGGCCTCTGTGCAAGGCTGGGGGAGGGGCAGAAAAGGAAACGGGTTCCTCTACTTCCAAAGGACTTGGAAATCAAGGACAGAGAATTAGAATGAACATCCCAGACCACACAAATGTGTTTCTGGGGCATGGAGCAGGTAAACGCAGGTTCCAGGCCACTGCTTTCATGCGTCAGTGTCTTCTGGTTTTCAAGTGGTCACTTTAAATGTGTTCACTCTTTCCACATTTAAAGCCCCAGTGTTTCTGAGTGCGTTTTCAGGGCAGGGTAGACTCAAAAACCAAAATACCAAAGGTTCCATTTCCTGTTCCTGACCACAGCCGACCAGAAAAATGAGGCAGCTTTCAAAGCAGCTGCCTCCACCCGTGAACCTGTAGTTCAGCTTTGACTCAGAGGAGCCTGTGGGAACAGTGGACTTGTTGCTCTGCAAGGTGTTGTTCTGAACTGAATGGACAGATTGCTTGTTCAAGACCAAACTGCAGTGAAAAACCTGAGGGACAGAACAAAGCCTTGTTCTAAAGAAGAGAATTCTGAGTAAGGAGCTGCCCAGTAATTGACACTCAAGCAGCTTGAAATTGGTGACAATTGTGGCAGGAGCTGAGCTGTAAGATGAAAGGGAGGGGCTATCACTTATATAAATGTTCTACCCATTATGTTGGAAAGTATGCAAAAGTATACACTCCTGGGTGTCAGCTGTGCTCAGCTAAGTGGCCTTTGTAACCTTACAGCTGGATAGAAGCAGACAATTTGTGAATGCTTACGGTGCACTGCGAGTACTCTGCCATAAATTCCAGCTGCTGTGCCAAAATTCAGTGGTACATACTTGGCAAAAATGAAGACAGAAGCAAAGAGAAGAACTTCAAATAACATTGCAAATACTATCCACTGTTTTCACAGTGTGTGAACTTGGAGGTGAGCTGCTGTCAGTTTATCTCAACCACCTCATCACACCGAGAGCAGAAAACTTCATTGCATCAGGCGAGAAATATTTATATATATATAAAACTTTAATTTGATTCAAGTAGTATATATATTTTGTATATTGGGACAGGCATTCAGGCATTTGGTCAAGAGTTAGTTGAAGATGCTGCAGCTTGGGTCACTTGCATACTGTATCAGAGCGTCTGGGTTAGTCGCAGTGCCACTGCTGAGGTCACTGCTCCTGTGCCCCCTGGGAGACAGTGGGTGACTGAGTGCCCAATTCCCCTCGTGACACCCCATTGTTTTCCCAGTCCCAAGGCATATAGAGAGGAGCCAGCAGCCAAGAAAAAGATATTCCTTCTTTTTCCTTTACAAATTAAGTACATAGAATTCAAAAGAAAAAAATAACTTATTTTTTCATATAACATGGTCCAAAGATGATTGTCAACTGTTTGTTGCACTGGCTAACAAAACAGCATTCTTTCCATTGTTTAAGGAGATAGTGGCTATGTGTGACCTTTTCAGGAGATTATCAGGTTGGCTTTTTCTTATATGAAATTTTCATCTTTTGTTTGATTTTAGAGTTTATGCTGCACAGAATATGAATTCATCGAGCTGACAAATGTACAAGCCAGATTCGACCTGGGTTTGAATTCTAATCTGTGATTTAGACCGTTGACTCCCAAGAGTGGCTAATAATTAGCCTCATTTTCAAGGCAATCTGTGGAACAAAGACACTTATTTTATTTCTTTGGCATTGTTGCCCTCATTGAATCAGTGCTGTGTGAAAGGAGCCTCGTAAAATATTCCGCATAGTGATAGTTCCCAATAGATGTAAATGTGGACCTTACCTATGAAGCTCACTGCAGATTCATGGGCAGAGAAACAGCATGATTGACATAGGTTTAAGGAAAGATTTTCAGTGTGTCTGTGTGGGCTGAGGTATAGAGACAAGGACAAGGAAATCAAGAGGTTCTGATAGAGAAAAATGAGGGCCTAAACAAAGGCAGTGTTTGGGGCAAGTAGATGAGATTAGCAGTTTTAGAAGCAGATATCACAGACTGTGGGGACTGCTTGAATCAAAAGGGAGTGTGGTAGGACCAGCATTGTGGCATGGCAGGTAAAGCTGTCACCTGTCATGCAAATGTCCCAGCTAGTTTGTGTGCCAGATGACCCTAGGGCTTGGGCCTATGCATTCACATG
This sequence comes from Ochotona princeps, assembly GCF_030435755.1. Classification (NCBI taxonomy): domain Eukaryota; kingdom Metazoa; phylum Chordata; class Mammalia; order Lagomorpha; family Ochotonidae; genus Ochotona; species Ochotona princeps. Next base: position 13,007,317 of record NC_080840.1, on the reverse strand, counting down.
CAAGACATGAATGAAGCTCCTGGTCTCTGGCTTCAGCCTGGCCCACCCCTAGAACAGCTGGGATTCAAACTGGCACCTGTATGGGATGCTGGCGCGCTGAATGTGGGCAAAGGATTAGACTGCTACACCACTGTACTGGCTCCAAAATAAATACGTATTTTTAAAAATTAAAAAAGGAGGAGAGAGATGAGCTTCAGCTGTGAAGGAAGGCTTTAAGTGCTCCTGCTTAGGAAGTTGGATGGATAAGATATTGCATTAGCTGGCACAATGAACAATAAAAGGTACTGTTTTACTGAAGGCTGAAATTATATACCTGGCACTGAGTTAAGGAATTTCGTACATTATTTGATTTAGTCATCATGACAATCCTACAAAGTAAGTTGTGTCATTGGCATTTTTATTACTATAGAAACCTAAACTCCCAGGAGCTCAAGGTCATTTGGTTTGTCAGTGTCCTAGGATTTTTGAACATGAATTTGTCCAACAACAAAGGTCTGCTTTTTCCTATAGCAGCAAATAGGTCCTCATTCTGGAAGGGGAGAGATGGAGTAGGGCTGGGAAGATGAAGAGAAAACTTCGTTTTAAGAGTGTTAGCCTTGGGTTGCTTATGTCAGGCAGGGCTATCTTAACAACAGCTGGAAAGTAGCACCTGCAGTTCTGGAGGGGTGGGAGAAGGAGATGAATTTGGGTGGTGGGAGCACATGGTGTGGGGCAGGGAATAGGCTCACTCAGCAAGGAGCATATAGGTCAAAAACAGAACCTAAATAAATGAAGGTCGAAAGGGGACCATTCACCTGGCTGATGTACCTACATGCAGTACCATATTTTTTTGAAACTATAGCATTAGACTTAAGTGTATACATTTTCTAACTGCTAAATATTCAATATTCACTGGGTCAGTCATTACCAGACCTTGGTTCTTGCCTTCACATAGCTTATATTTTTTTTCTTTTTTTTTTTTTTTTGCATACAATGCAATTTTTTTAATTTTATTTTAAATTCATTAATTACATTGTATTATGTGACACAGTTTCATAGGTACTGGGATTCCCCCCACCCCTCCCCAAACCCTCCCACCATGGTGGATTCCTCCACCTTGTTGCATAACCACAGTTCAAGTTCAGTTGAGATTCCCCCATTGCAAGCATATACCAAACATAGAGTCCAGCATCTTATTGTCCAGTCAAGTTCAACGGCTTCTTAGGTATACACTCTCTGGTCTGAAGACAGAGCCAGCAGACTATCATCTATATTTTAGTGGTATGAGAATAAGCCATTATTACAGTATAGGTGTGTAATGGGATGCTCTGGCATCTCCTACGTGAGACTGACTTCAAAACTTTAGAGAGTACATAGCCAAGGAATTAAGATCACTGGTCATAATATGGAGCAAATTTATATTTTTAAAAATATTGCAATACTGGGCTTGGCGCAATAGCTCAGTTAGCTAATGCTCCACTTCCAAGTGCCGAGATCCTGTATGGATGCCGATTTGTGTCCCAACTGCTCCAGTTCCCATCCAGTTCCCTGCTTATGGCCTGGGAAAGCAGCAGAAGGTGACCCAAGTCCTTGGGGCCCTGCATCTGTGTGGGAGACCTAGAGGAAGCTCCTGGACTCCTGGCTTCACATTGGTTTGGCTCTGGCCATTGCAGTCACTTGGGGAGTAAACCAGCAAATGGAAGATCTTTCTGTCTCTCCTTCTTTCTGTAAATCAGCCTGTGTGATTTAAAAAAAAAAACCAAAACCCTAACTAAATATTGCAATACAGCTATTCCTGCCTCCCATCTTACGCCTTTTCTGAGACCCCATTGGTAGGTTTAAATCAGTCTCAATCTCAGTATCTTGTCCGTCTGCCCTTCTCTCTCAACACCCACTTCTTTCCTTTATTCTTTACCCACATTATGAATATGCATGTAATGAAATGAGACAGTTCCCTGTAACAAATACTTGTTATATATGTATTATATATGTATGTGTTGTTCTCTCTCTCTCTCTCTCTCTCTCTCTCTCTGTTTCACACATACACACTGAAATTTTCAGATATTTTCTTCCTGAAAGAGTTATTCTGAGAACCTACGTAAAAAATAAAGGTAGCTAATCTCTTGTCCACTAACCATCACAACAGAAAATTTCCAAGGCATTCTTTCATATTGATGATTGTTACCTTAAAACTGTTCAATTTGAGAGGTGCTTTGGTGTTATTAAGAGCACAGGCCATGGAACCTGACTCCTCTAGATCTGAGTTCCTGTCCTGCTAGTTGCTAACACTGTAACCTTGAGCAAAATACCAACTTCTCTGTGCTTGTTTCCATATGCGATAAAATGGCATGATAATAGAGCCTATACCCTTAGGATCCTATGAGAAAGTGAGTTAATATATATAAGGCACTTAGAACTGAACCTGATGTTTAATAAGAACCATTCTAAAAAGTTCAGACATTTAGTCCTGTTACTGCATTATCCCAGTGGATAAACCAGCATGTTTTAAGTTGAGAGCCCTTGACCAGTGAGGACAGATAAATCGCTTCCTCCGTCACCCAACAAAGAAGGATGAATCTAGCATTTGTCCTCCCTACTTCTTTTTACATTGAGAATACATTGTGCCAGAACTCAGTACGATATCCATTTCAAGCTCCAAAGCCAGAGACAAGGAGCCAGAGATTCTTGGGACACTGGGGTACGGAAATGATAATGCAGATACAGGTTTTTGACTTTTAATTTGGAAGTTTACATTTTTTGTGCTTTGCGTTGGTGTGTAATTTTTGAACTCTTGGTGGCTGGTTTTTGTCTAAGATTTTTTTTTTTTGAAAATTGCTTAACTGTTTCAATTTCATGACAGTGAAGCTTATATTCAGTGTTTTGCCAATTAATATTATATGCTTGTAATAAAAGCAAAAGAAAAATGGAAAAAAAAGTATAAGCCCCCTTCCTTCCGATTATATATGCCATGGCTGTGTTTAGAATCTAGGAGCACTCTGGCAGGATACCTAAAGCATAGCATGTGGCAAGATGCCTGTGGAGTGACATGGAAGATGGCTAGCCATCACATGCCTCTGTTTCATATTGTGTTGTCAGAGCAAAGCAGGAATGTGTGCTTCTCTCTCTATCTGATCTTTGCCATCAGTTTTCTTGAACTGCCAGTTGAAAAACCCTGGATGACACAGGTTTAGGGCTCATTTGTTTTTTGTCAACGAGCAACCCTTTGGTGTTAAGTAAGTGGTATGACTTATAGCTCAGAATCTGTTAGTCCCCCTGCCTTGGGAAGCCACTGAACATCTCTTCTCCCTCACTAAGTACCTCCCCCAAGATCTAGGGATGTCTGTCCATGTCCAGCAGAGAGCTGCAGAGTGGCAGACTTGACAATGCCATTGGGGAAAAAAATCTCATGAACTCCATAAAGTGAGAATATGGAAGACCTTTTTGGTGGATGGGTCAACTCTTATTTTCTTTCTATTGTGTCAGATTTAAAACCCATTATTGTGGTCACACAGATCAGGCACCAACACTCCCTGAGCTGGATCGAGACCCCAGATGTGTTTGCTTTGGTTTGTTACAACATACAAAACTTTGGAAGTTTCACATAAAGCCCAGCACTTCTGTTTTTTTTTTTTTTTTTTTCTATTAGTATTATTTTAAATGGCAGGTCTGACAATACTGGGTCTTCCTTGCCCGAATGAAGTGCCAGTGCTTGCCTAGTTCCTGCGCATTGGCCTACTTCTTTTGTTCCAGACATTTTCTGGCATGGCAATTTGTAAATAGCCCAGTGCCATTTTCCCTACAGTATAACCCCCAGATGAAAAGCTGAAATTCTTCCCATTTTACCCCTTGCCCTATTTCCAAAAAATGCAAAGTACTGAGTCTGATGCCTCTGCTCTCTGGTTGAAGATGAAGATTCCTAAGACCTACTTTATGTCATTTATTTAAAAATCACATAGCTGAAAATTATCCTCGCCTGGGGGTTCTCCTGAGTCAGAGAAGTCTTTCCTTTAACCTTTTTCTTGATGGTGTTTTATGCTGTTCTGATTACCACTAGCAATACAGGCTAAACAGCAACTCAGAGTTTGACCCTCTGGCCTTGTCCTTAGTCATCTGCTCTTAGCTGCTGATAGATTTGAGGTTTTAGCCAGTATCTGGGGAAGGGAGCACAGAGATGCAGAAGGGAAATAAAATACCTGTTTCACATCCACAGAGTTGAAAGCTGAGTCATGAGGCCGTAAGATAACGACAAAGTAATGTGCTCTAAAGTACTTACAAATCATTTTTTATTGGAAAACCATTTACTTACCCTCTTATTCTCAAACTGTGTAGCTGGCCCTACCCATCCTCCACCTTTCAGGGGAGGGGGTGCACCTCAGTGGGTGAGATCTGTCCTGGCTCAGGTTCCTCCTCCTCGTACCAGTTCTTGATGGTGAAACTGGGAGAAGTATGTTTCTCTTACCACCTGCCAGCCACTTGAGGGCAATTTGAGCTTGAGCATGTGAGGCCAGTGTGCAGCAGCAGTCAGCAAGAATTGTGCCTTGAGAACGCAAAGTATAGTCATTATAGTGTGGAAGTGTAATCAGTGTAACAAACTCATTCAACTCTTTGGTACTTTGGATCAGAAGTCATATGTGAATATTAGTCATTTGCTCCATTGTCATAATTGTTTCACTTTGCTGTAGAACTGTTTCATTAACTTGTTAAAATTCCCGTGACTCCAGTTTCACTTGAGGCCATGGACTCCTCAATCAAGAAGTTTTAAGTAGCTTCTGAAGGTCTGAAATTTCAGCGTGTTGAGCAAGGCCTACATGGGGCTAGAACATGATCTAATATGATTGGATTGTCAAAACAAGAAGCACCAGTCTGTGGTTAAAAGGTTTTCTTAAGGAGGAAATGTGAAAGCACTGCCGTGGGAACCCCAAAAGGATCATGAAGCATTCAGGGTGGAGGGCAGTTTGTCTCTTATCTGTACTGTGGTGGGACACTCGTCCTGTTTGAGTAGAGACTCCGCCGCAGGATGCGTTGTGATTAGACAGAAGCCATAGATGGTTATCTTGCCGTTGGGAAACTCTAATCGTTTGTGTCATTAGTGGGATGGAGTAGCAGAAAACCTTGAAGCATGTTGCCAGGGCCCTTCAGTGCCACAGTGTCAAAGTGGAGAAGATACGGGACACAGTTGGAGCATGTTCTCCACTCCACTGCTGGGAGCCACGGGACAAACTGCTGAACGTATTTTGCTCCCTGATTTTTTTTAATCCTTACACTGAGAACATTATGAAGTTATTTTAGGGAGTAAAGTAAATCATGTGAGTGTTTGGATCAGTGTCCAACAGTGACTGCTGTCATATACAATGGAAATGTGTGACAGCTTCATGTTAGGGATATTCAGTGTATTTTTCAAGATAAAGAATAGTATCTCTTAGGGTTAGGATTAGGGTTAGGTCGTTTCATTTTCCAATAATTACACTTAGATCCCCAGGTAGTCTTCTATATCTCATGCATTCTGCAGCCTTTTTATTTTTCCCTCTCCCAGCCACTCTCCTTCCAATAGTAAATGGCCAAGACCAAATCCTAATGAATGTTTGGGCTGACTGATTTGTTTCAATCTCCTGGGAACTCATTTTACCCCCATGTTCATTTACTGAAGAAAATAAATTTTGCATCAGATCTGCTGCTGAATTGCAATGTAATGATTAACAAGATCTGTTTATGAAATGCTCTGTTTGTCATCGCTTATAATAAAACATTAATAAATAATGTGGTTTATTGATGAGTACATGTGAGCTACAAGGGGAAAACCCAGTGCCCGTGATGAGCTCACTTTTATATATTAGTTAATCGCTACAAGCGAAACTTGATTGATATTATCACATGAATTGGGGGTCAAAGTTACGAATAATAGTCACTGCTTTCGTGTAGCTTGAGGGAAGGTGTTCTGGGGACATCTTAGGTGTTTGTCATTTTCTCCTAGCAGAGCATTTTCATCTCTGCACCCATAACTGGAAGCCAAAGTAGATAGAATTCACCAGGAAGTCAGAATTCCCTTTAGCTTGAATCTGTTTCATTGAAAACCCAGAATCTTTTATGGAAGTGTTGCAGGGAATCACAGACATTTTTGATATTTCATTGTTCCCGTGAAGTTTCCAAAGAAGGGAATCTTATTTTCACCTTGGACTTTGAAAAAGAAAGCCAATAAAAGCATTTTATTTGCTCTAACACATTTTATGATGTCACTAGAAATTCTTGATAAAATTGTCAGCATGAGTGTGCCATTCAATTAATAAATCACACTTCATTCATGGTGTGTTGCACAATACTGCAGCATTTCCCCTTTCTTTCCTGTAAATTGTAACTTTTCTGATGATTCGCATTTAAACTCTTTTCCGGATTAAGGAATTGTCAGCTTGATCACCAGGGATTTTCCCCTTAGCTATTTTGGAAGAACTGAAGAATTGAATGTGTTACTTGGAAATTAAGAAATTTAGAATAATTCATGTGAGTCTGAATGCTGAAATAGAATCCAGAAATGACTCTTTTTATAAATAAGATAATGCTGGCATCACAGAGGAGTAATAAAAACTTTATAAATGTTTTAAAACATTTAATAAACCTTAATACCTGTGTTCTGTGCTTTTCAAAACAAAAATAGAAACAGGATAACATCTCAAAATCTTGCAATATAATTTGTTTTTAATTGAAACTGATGAATTACTTGGGGTTTACAGAAAACTTTTGTAAATCCATGAGGATGGCCGAGTGGGATGCTAGAAAACATACTTGTCTGGGCAAAAGGCAGATGATCTCTTTGAAGCACATGGGGAATGTAATTAACTTTCTATCCAGTGGCTGGGTGGGGTGAGATGAACAGGAGGCAGCGAGTTAGTGTGATTGAGTGAGGGATCTGTTCAAGAATGGTTTGCAAAAAAAAAAAAGCAACTTGCAGAAGAAGTGAACTTTCAGCCAGACCAGAAGGAATTGACAGGGATAGAGCATAGACGAATCAACAAATGAAAAGAACGCGAATAGCATGAGCAAAGGCCCTGGGCCTGGGATGAATTTGGTGTTCAAGAAGCAATAAAAATGTGAAATAAGCATAGCAGTGTATTTTGGAGATGTGGGAAGAGGCAGCTCTAATAAAAGTCAGTTATAGAAAGAAGAAACTAGCAGTTGGATCCATTTAACGTGTTGCAGAATTGTGCCAGTTCTAAAAAGGACATGTAAAAATACTTTAAATAAGTAATAAGGGACTGTATGTCAAATCTGAACCAGCTGCAAGTTCCAAATTTATATTTGATGACAGACAGGCCTCACTCCTGGTAACTCTTAGAAGGAGAAGGCCTTCATGACTTGCCTGCTTTGTTCTTTGCTTCCACATAAAGAAAGGGATACTGAAGCAGAGGGAAAGTGTTCTTAAAGTGGGTTTTCTCCATCCATCCTCAACCCTGGCATTTGTGTTACACATGCCCTGTTAATAGCTTCCTTATATTCTCTCATTCCTTCCTGGACAAAGAAAGTGTTCAGCCAGGGGACAAAGAAGGAATTAAAAGAAAAAAAAAAAAAACTTGAAACAGGTAAGAGAAACTGGCTTTGCAGAATAAATGAAAATATCAAAGGCAGCCAAAATGGCAGGTTGAAATCGGTTCTGCCAACTGTTATGACCAAACGATGGGAGAAATCTTCTGATGCTTTGTCCAGCCGTGTAAGACCCCCTGGGCAAGTAACTTCAGGTCACACAGCATGTCCAGGAGAGTTGCTGGAAATCATGAAAAGTGCACAAGATCGGCATGCATTTGTCACAGACCCATAATCAAGTAATGTGGCAAGCATGCCGAGATTTGAGTTGAATCGATGCAGAGGATGATTTGTTCAGAATAATTTAGCAACCAGAGGCAAAGTCTTTAATGCCTGAGTGGGTATTGAAGAGGCAGACCTATTTCCCCTGCCACTAAAAGCTTATACAAATCCCATAACTCAGTAATGTGTTTTTTTGACTTGCCGTTTCCTTTCGGGGAGCCTTACATTTTTAGACCTTCAACCACTCCCTGAAAATAATCGAGCCAGTCATGTGGTTGTGTGCCAGCTGTCCTTATGGTGTGTTTCTCCACACCTCTGCAGGTGGAGGTGTGATCCCGGCAGTATTTCTCTCTCTCCACAGCCAGCACTGTATAAGCACCTGCAGGTTTTGGTTTACTCTGTTGCATTCATCCGTTGTGCACTGTTTCTGAGCAGTGTGCCAGCTGTTGGTAATGTAGCAATTAAATAACAGGCTCTGTAGGGAGCATATGGGAGATGGGCTAAGGGTGAGCAAAGCAGCAATAACAAAGGTGCAAGCCAAACGGAAGACGAGGGCGCTGAGAGCCACTGATTCTGTTCCAGCCGTGAAAGTGGGTTCAAGGAGGGGCCGAGAGCAGTAACCAGGTTCGCACCAAAGGCTTCACAGGAAGCAGAAATGATTAGACACCAAGAATCACATGAACCAGGACAGACACAGAAGAGTGACCATGTGTAGCATGTTTTCATCATTGACTTCTCTCATGTGACTCTTTTCATTTCCTGTGTGTCGGGAACAGATGGAAGGAGACTTAAAGGGATAGAGGAATAGAGCATGTGAGTATGCAGTGGGCAAAAAAAGTCAAGACCAAGATGGGCCCCAAGCAGTCTCTTCCTGAGCCTGGGCAAAGCTCCCATGGTCTCTGTGCGAGTTGCCCTGTGGGTGAAATGGGGTGTAATGCACCAGAACCAAGAACCAACTTTGATTCAGACAGACCTGCTTTCAGACCTCACTCTCTTCTTGTTTGAGCTCAGTCATTTTGTGTGTCACAGCCTGAGTTTTTCATCTGCAATGTGGAACTCATTCATACAGCTGTGAGCATTCAGTTAGCTAATTCACTAGACATACTTATTTAGGTCAGTACTGGATACATTAGACCAGCCCCTCCTTCCTTATGCTTACTAGACCCTCTGGTGTGAAGAGAATGCTGTGAGCTTGTCAGCAGTTGTATTTTCCCTGGAGGGCCCTTCTGTCTGTGCCTTCCTGCCTTCACTGTCCTCTGTCGGTAGGTTCCTTCTTGTCAAATGGCTGATGATGACAGAATGCCATCCCCGAGGCAAGCAAATGAACAGCATGCTTTCTGCTCTTGATTTGAAGTGGTTCACATGTATATGGAAGTGTGTGTGTGTGTGTGTGTGTGTGTGTGTGTGTGTGTACACATGCCTACTTTTAAAACTAGAACTTACGGGAAGCAATTAGGCAACAATATGATGAAACTATATGACATGGGACAAAGTCTGCTCTAGTGACACTGTCAATAAGTGCACTGGTCATCCAAGGGAGGAGGAGAGAGGCAGCTCAGGTCTTAGGAATTTTGATGGGACCAACCACTCTGACTATAACCCTGTTGTTACATACCTTCCCTCTACCTCTCTCTGCCAAACTCTGAATTCATCACAGGAGTAACAGCAAGCCAGTGGTTCCCTAGAGACTTGTTTTAGTGTTTCTACTTTTTCATGCTTTGACATTACCTTTCTTACCCAACTGCTTTTATACATAGTTTAGACCTGTGTTTCTTCATTCAGAGACAGTTGACTATCAGAGATCTTAATCAGCATTTGTTCATGGCAACTCAAATAGCAATACTTGTCTAGTTCTAATTTATAGAAAAAAGAAACTACAGTTTGTGAATTTAGGACTTTAGCTCCTGTTAATGCAATTTACATAATCGTATCCATAAAATTTCCAGAAATCATACAGAAAGAGGTTCAATACTTGAACTGCATAAGACTTTTTAATGCTGGAGCAGGCATTTAGATCTAGCAGTGAATACATTAAGATACCAGGCTCTGGCTCCTGGTTCTAGATTCCTGCTAATGTGAGCCCTGGAAGGCAGAAGTGGTGCAAGTATTTGGTATTGTGCCACCCACATGGAAGTCCTGAGTTGTATTCCGGCCTCTGACTCTGCCCCTCCCTTCCCTTGCCCCAGCCACTGCATGTATTTGCAGAGTGGACCAGCAAATGGCAGCTCTTTCTGTCTCACAGATAAGTAAGTTAAAATTATTTTGAAGATTTATTTATTTTATTTTTTATTACAAAGTCAGATATACAGAGAGGAGAAGAGACAGAGAGGAAGATCTTTCGTCCTATGATTCACTCCCCAAGTGAGCACAATGGCCGGTGCTGAGCCAATCTGAAGCCAGGAACCAGGAACCTCTTCCGGGTCTCCCACACCGGTGCAGGGTCCCAATGCATTGGGCCGTCCTCGACTGCTTTCCCAGGCCACAAGCAGGGAGCTGGAGGGAAGTGGAGCTGCCGGGATTAGAACCAGTGTCCATATGGGATCCCGGGCGCGTTCAAGGCAAGGACTTTAGCTGCTAGGCCACGCCGCTGGGCCCTATGTTAAGATTATTTATAACAAGAGAATACTCAGAGTAAAGTCAAGAGACAAATCATCAGCTAAGGAAGAGAAATTATAGTTCTTGTGTTACTTTCTCATACAAAATCTTATAAATAATTAAGAAAGTGTTTACTAATTTTCTATAAAATCAAGTTTCAGAAAAAGCAATACCAATCACCAATAAGCATAGAAAAATGTACGGTTTTGGGCCCTGCTTTCCATCCAGCTCCCTGCTTTTTGGCCTAGGAAAGCAGTGGAGGATGGCCCAAAGCCTTGGGAGCCTGCACCCATGTGGGAGACCCAGAAGAGGCTCCAGGCTCCTGGCTTCAGCTTGGCACAACTGCAGTTGTTGCAGTCACTTGGGGAGTGAATCATTGGATGGAAGATCTTCCTCTGTCTCTCCTCCTCTCTGTATATCTGACTTTGTAATGAAAATAAAATAAATCTTTAAAAAAAAGTAAGGTTTTAATTTTTAAAATAATTGAAAATGAAGTAGCTTTTTGTTTATCACATTGGCAAAGATGAATTTGATAATACTGGATGTTGCAGAGTGTATTACAAAATAGGAATTCTCAAAAACTGTGTTAGTGGGTTTACTGTGGGACAAAACCTTTCTGAAATTTGCCAGAATCATTTGTATTTAAGACACATCTACCCTTTAGTATAGCAATAGTAGTTTATTCAACAGATAATAATTTATTCAACAGATAGCTACATACACTGCCAAAGTATGAAAGGCTTTGAACATAAAGCCTTTTATATTTTAAATATAACTGTGTTCAAAGCATCTCTTATATCACCCATAACTACCAGCAAACCTTAAGTTTCTGTTCAAGATGAAGTGACAGGGACAGCATTTAACCTTTAACCTGAAACAGCAAAGATCAGTTAGCTAATAGAAAGTTAAAATATATGAATGTGTATTCTAGATTTGGAAATACATTGAAGGCAGAAAACAAATGAAATGGCTTTCCTGATTGCTGCAACCTGCTGCCTGGCAAGAGTTTCCAAGCTGCAGTGAAGTGGGAACTGTGGCACATCGTGTGATCTCCCTGAGCCGACGAAGGTAGCTAGTAGTCATGCGTGCCAGCTAAGGCTAGAGTAGAGAGATGCGCAGAAAGAACTTAGGAAATCAGAGGAGGTCTATTCAGTTGGATACTTGTGAGTGCAGGTATGTGCAAAAATTAGGCAAGGCAGGGAAAGAACTAAAGGGAACCGTGTCTGCAGCTCACACAGGTATAGGAAAAGTGCCTGTTTTCAAAAACAACAAAGGGGAAAGGTCAGAATTCAGAAGCACTGAAATCTTATTTCCATAGTGGAAAAAAGTGAACCATAGATTAAAAACAGCTGTGGTCACCCTGAATAAAATTTAAAAGAAAGACTCATAAGGAAAACTTTCCCAGCTAACTTAACCACATCCAGAAAAAAATCAGTGTTTTTAAAACAAAAATAAGGGGCTGACACAGTGGCCTAACAAATTAGTCCTCAGCCTGCAGCACTGGCATCCCTTATGGTGGCAGGTTCAAGTTCTGACTGCTCCGCTTTCAGTTTGGCTCCTTGGTAATGAATGCCCTAGGGGAAAGCAGTGGAGGATTGCTCAAGTTCTTGGGGCCCCTGCACCCATGTGGGAGACCCAGAACAAATCCCTGGCCCCCAGCTTTGGATTGGTTCAACTCTGGTTGTTGCAGTCATTTGGAGTGTGAACCAACATATAGAAGATCTCTCTCTCTCTCTCTCTCTCTCTCTCTTTCCTTTCTCTTACTTTCAAGTAAAACTGAAAGAAATGATTATTTAAAAAATAGCATCTCACAATATTTGGAGTGCAGTCATTAGCAAGCATAGGATAAGTTTGGTGTGCCTTATACAAAATTCCGGAAGTGTTTCTAATTTTGGAGGATTTGGAATTTGAAGTATATGGTTAGACTAATGATTGAGGATATCCAACATGAAATATGAAATTCTAAAAACTTTATTGATCAAATCATGTCAGCACCCAAAACAGTTTGGATTTGGGAGCATTTTAGACTTGAGTTTTTGTGTTAGAAGTGCTCAGTAGACAGCAGCACAACACAGTGTATACAGAGGGGGAATAGGAAATCTGCCTGTCCACACTGACCCACAAACAATGCGTTCAGGGGCACAAAAACACTTTTTACGGGTTCTCAAAAACTAGAAAATTGTCCATATTAAGTACAGACATGGATGATTATATAAAGCAGTGAAACTCTGGAGATGAAATCTGCTATAAAATTGTGTTGTATTTTATTTTATTTATTTATAAAAGATTGGTTTTTTGGAAGATTTATTTTTTAAATTAATTAATTTATGTTATTATTCCATGATACAGTTATCTCATAGGCTCTGGGATTTCTCTTTCCCTCTCCCCAACTCATTTCCCCCATATTATTGCAGTAGTTTAGTCCTTCACAGTCAGTCATAAGCCCATCATTCTGCTACTTAAGTGTATCCTGATGTTGTAGGCATGGACAATGGCAGAGTCCAGCATCCTATTGTTGAGATACATTCAATAGTTTCATTGGGAGTCCATCTTTGATTTGTAAGTAAAGATGCAAATTGCATTGTGTCTTAACATTTGTATGGGATAATGTCTGCTACACAGTTACTATACATCCCCTTAAATGAAAAGCTGTAAAAGAAAATCAACAAAAAACATACACTGAATGAGATTAGTGACAGGGTGAACATTGCAAAAGAGGAAACTAGTGAAGTGAATAGCAGCAATGAAATATTTCCAAAAGCAAACACAAAAGCAAGACTTTAAGAAATTGCAGAGGGCCCAGTACGATAGCGTAGCAGTTAAAGTCCTCGACTTCAACGCGCCGGGGTCCCATATGGGCGCTGGTTCTAATCCCTGCCACTCCGCTTCCCATCCAGCTCCCTGCTTGTGGCTTGGGAAAGCAGTCGAGGATGGCCCAAAGCTTTGGGATCCTGCCCCCCGCGTGGGAGACCTGGAGGAAGCCCCTGACTGTGGATCTGCTCAGCTCCAACCATTGAGGCCGCTTGGGGGAGTGAACCATCGGATGGAAGATCTTCCTCGCTGTCTCTCTTCTGTAAATCTGCCTTTCCAGTAAAAATAAATAAATCTTTAAAAAGAAAAAAGAAATTGCAGAGCACGGGTGAACCATGGACAATGTCAACAGGTCAAATATACACATTATTGAAATCTGCAAGAGAGAGAGAGAGAAAACCTGGAAAAAAATAAAAATAATTGTTAAAATTTCTCCAATTTTTAATGAAAACTCTGAGTCCACAAAACAAATTCAACAAATCCTAAGCATTAATGTGTAGTGTAATAAAATTTTACGTAAAGCAAGTGTTAGAGACTATCCTCAAAAGCAATTGAGGTAGGAAGAAACAGGTTACATACCTCGTAGCCCCTGGGAAGGTAACAGGTTTCTTTAAAAATAATGTAAGTTGCAACACAGTGGAGTAAATTTCAAAAGAAAATCACTGGAAGGAAAGAAGACATGTCGGTCTAGAATAATGAGAGCAAACAAGGAAAGAAAAATAAATGAACTAAAAACTTTCTCAGGAAAACAAAACACCAAGGAATTAATCGTCTAGGCCAAGCTGCATTAATCAGATGCTAACAGAGACCACGCAAGAAGAAAGCAGACAATACCAAACAGAAAACTGGACCTGTACACACATACATACACAAAACTAAAAATGCCATAAATGACAACAAGAGCTATATGGGTATTTTTTCCTTCTTATTTTAACTTCTTTAATCATTTTGTTTTTCAAACAAAAAAATAACAATATTTAATTAAAAGAAGAAAATGCATGGCAACAGCATAAAGGCTAGAAAGCAGGGAAAGGGAATTACGCTGTTTTAAAGTCTTTTTCTATTCATAACGCAGAATAATTGCACTTGATGATAGAGCTGACAAGTTAGATATGTGATGTGAGTTAAAGTACTAAAATACCACAACATGCCTCCGAAGGAAATAAAATGAAATTGTAAGAAATACTCAGTTAATTCAAAACTTGCTAAAATTGACCCCCCCCCAAAAAAAGAAGGATGAGGAGAAAGGGGAACTATGAATTGACAGGACAATAGAACAAAAATCAAGGTGGTAGATTTGAACACAACTGTGTGATAAAAAGTATGAGTGATCTGACCACACTGAGATATCAGCTTGAATAGAAAAGCAAGACTGTGTGGTGCCTACTAGATGCCATGTTACATGTAAAGACAGACAGATTAAGTGTAAAAGAATGGGACAATGTATTAATATTAGAAAGCTCACATATCACTTAGACAAAATGGATTCTGTGCAAAGAATTTTGTTAGGAATAAGGACAATCTCACATCTGGCATCTCAGCTTCTCAGCTAAAAACTGGAAAAAGAAGAGCAAATAAAGCCTAAAATTAAGAAGAGGAAAGGAAAAACAAGGAACAGATTGGAATCTAGTGAAAAAGAAATTAGAAAATAATAGAAAAGCTCATTGTTTAATATCAATACAACTGATAAATCTAACAGGCAGAAAAATAATAAGTTATCACCAGCAGCTTTATAAATCAGTGACATGGACGAACAGACAGATTGCTTGAACAATCCAAACTGCCAAACTCAAATAAGTGGAAATAGATAACCCATCTCTGTCTCTGTCTGTCTTTTTATGAGTACCTCTGTATGCCTCTCAAATGAATTTTAAAAGAATTAATAAAAATATAAGAAAAGGGGCAAGCATTTTGTGCAGTGTTTAGGGCACCACTTAGGATTCCAGCTTGCTGGAAACACATATCCTAAGAGGCAGCAGCTGATGCCTCCCGCACTTGGGTCCCTGCCAGCTACAGGGAGATATGGATTGAGTGCCAGGCTTTTGACCACGGCCTTTGCCAGCCCCTTTCATTGTGAGCTTTTAGGAAGCAGCCAGCAGATGGAAGAAAGCGCTCTCTCTCTCTCTCTCTTTCTCTAAGATATAGATTTTTAATTAATTTAAAGACCCAGCATGGTAGCCTGGTAGCTAAAAAGTCCCCACCTTGCACGGGCCAGCATCCCATATAGATGCCGGTTTGTGTCCTGGCAGCCCCACTTCCCATCCAACTCCCTGCTTGTGACCTGGGAAAGCAGTCAAGGACAACCCGAAGTCTTGGGACCCTGTACCCACTTGGGAGATCAGAAGTTCCTAGTTCCTGGCTTCAGATTGGCCCAGTTCTAGCCGTTGCAACCACTTGGGGAGTGAACTAGTGGACAGAATATCTTTCTCTCTGAATGTCTGCCTTTCCAGTTAAAACAAATAAAATAAATCTTTTTTAAAAAATGAAAATAAATGAATGAAAGCTAGTCCCCTCAGGAAGCAAAGAAGAATGTCTCCTCTCCCTGCTTTTCAGCACTGTGCTGTGCACCAGTGCAAGAAAAAGCAATACCAGCATTCTTAGGTATGGAAGTAGTAAAACTTTCAGGTGACATGATCATCTGTGCTGAAAATCCAATGAAATCTACAAAAACGCTACTAGAATCAATCAGTGAGCTTAACACATTTTCAGACTACCGCATCAGTAAACAGTAGCTATTTCTATATGCTGACAACAGTCATACTGTTCTACCCACAGTGGGTCTGTGGGTTCAACTGCTACATGGAATGCCCACGTCCCATATTGGAGAACCTCATTTGACTCTCAGGTCCTCCATTTCCTGTACAGCTGCCTGCTCATACACCTGGAAAGCGGCAGATGATGGTTCAAGGATTTGGATCCTGCCACCAACAGTAGATAAAAGACATTCCCTCTCTCTCTCTCTCTCTCTCTCTCCCTCCCTCCCTCCCTCTCTCTCTCTCTCCTCTGGTTCTCTCCTTCACCTCTTCCATTCCAGTACTCTGCCTTTCACATGAAATAAATGAATCTTTAAAAAGACACTGCTTTTACAAAGCGCAACAAAAAAGGCTGCCCATTCCAAGTTGTGAAAAGGGTACGGAAAATCTGAATCTCTTACACTGCTGGTAGGAATGCAAATGATATAAACACTTTAGAATACAATTCAACAGTTTCCCTAAGAATTAAACATGTACAAACCATGTGACTCAGGCATCCCACTCCTACGCTAAGTTGGGTAAACAGGAGGGAGTACTGACAAGGGGAGAAAAGACTGCATGCTTCATACAGAAGCAACAGGTTTTCTCTCACATATTTTCGTTCTATGGTTGACTGTATGTGTGTGTGTGTGTGTGTCTGCACATATTGTCTGCATGGGTACATCCGTGTGTACAAGGGACTTCTGGAAGTATTCACAAAACCTGAACAGTACTTGTTTCTGAAAATGGAGGATTGTGGGCTTGTGGGAAAGGAAGAGAGGGCTTTCATTTTGTTCATTTCTGTCAAATTTTTAAAACCATATGTATGTATATTCTTTTGTAAATGTAAAAAGAAAACTGGCTAGAAAGATAAACAGAAAAGCCAAAATTGGAAATTATCAATTGGAATGTTATTACACAATGAATATAATTACCACTTGAAAAATATACAGTTGCACAGTAATCCAGTTTATCCTTTGGAGTCATTATAGTTTTCATCTCTTTAAGAGACTTTAAGGCTCTATTAAGAAATTGGGGTTGGCATTGTGGTGTAGTGGATTAAGCTGCCACCTGCCACAGTGGTGTCCCATATTGGTGTCAGTTTGATGCTTGCTCTGCACCTGGGAAAGCAGTAGAAAGGTATAACTGCTTGGGTCTCTCTGTGCCCACAGGGGAGACCCAGATGGTCTGGCCCAGCCCTGGCCATTGTGGCCATTTTACGGGGTGATCTCTCTCTCTCTCTGTCTCCCTCCTTCCATCTCTCTGCCTTCCTTCCTTCCTATCCCCCTCTCTCTGTAACTCTGCCTTTCAAATAAATAAATTAGTCTTTAAAAAATTCTCCTTGAGCAGTGAGTGGCTAGAACTGTTAAGGAACTAGGTAGTTTAAAAAAAAAAAAGGAAGAAAGGAGAGAAAGAAAGAAATTTATGTTAATTGATGTTATTTGCTTATCCCAGTTAATAAAACATTTTATTCTCATTTCTTGATTACACTGAGGTAAGAGGGGGTTTTTAAAGGCCTTTTAATTTAAGCAACAAAACGGGTCTTGTAGTTTAGCAATGTGTGAGACCTACAATTGCATTGTAAGAGAGCAGGTGCCAGTCTGAGGAGGTTTCAAAGTACTTTTCCATACAGGTGTTGAGCAAGAATATAAGGAAATAAAAGGTGATGAAAGTAAAACCTGAATGCTTGACCAGCAGGATCCCATGTCTCCCTCATAGTACAGGCAACCACAAAATGTATGTATACAGTTGTTTCAGGATTTAAAGGCAAAACCCTATTAGGTAACTAATTACCACAGGGATTATCATGAATGGGTTAACAAAGATGCTTAACCTCTCTAAATGGATCTGAATGGATTAAGGAAGAAGTAATCTGGGAACTCCCTTTGAATCTTTTAAGATGAGTATGTATTAAAAAGCCTCTCCTGAATAAAAGAGTGCCACATTGGAAAACTCATAATTATGGGTGAGGTTTTCCATAAGGAAATATATTTTTTAACACTGTTTGCCTTAGTGGCACTGCCATTTGAGGAAATACCACTGACCATTTTTTTCCAGGTTAGGTAGTCACTTTCATAAGAGGTCCACACTTTATCCCTTCCTCTTTCTCTTAGAAATGGCATTTATCACACCCGACACTGGGTGGCTCCTCAGATGCCCACATTGGATGAGGCCAGGCCAGTGCCCTGACAGGAGCTGACAGCCAGGAGCTAGTAGCTGGGAGCTCTCTCCAGGTCTCCCATCGGGTTGTAGATCCAGTTACCTGTTACTTCCCGGCATCTGCAGTGGTTGGAAGCTGGAGTCAGGAGCCAGAGCCAAGAATCCAGCCTAAGCACTCTGATGTGGGAATTGGGTGTCTTAACGCATTAATCCCTAGGCTGGGCACCCACCCCACTGATCTTTTTTTTTTCCTAAAGATTCTTTTGGTAATTTTTTGGTTATCACATTGAAGTCAACACTCAGAATCATGTCCATAAGCATCAGTGTTCTAACCCTGTTTTATGAACCTTGACACTGTTTCTGCCTTTAGAAGAGGCTCCTAAATTATAATACCAAGCTGTTAGTGCAGAGTGAGGTGGGGCTGAGTAGAGTAACTGTGGCCTCCTTAACAGATCGGCTTCCGCACCAACCAGTCTCAGCAAATCCCAGGGGAAGAAAGAATAAAAACAACAATGAGCATTAAAGCAGATGGAAAGCCACAGATGTGTAAATGCCTGCGCTTCTACACTAAGGGCCTCAGCGAGGTGTGCTTCCAGGCGCAAGGAGTTCATTGGTAGCCTCTCCCACCGGAGTGAAGCTGGACGCCAAGCCCTGCTGGTCTGGGAACTTGTTGCCGCGGCAGGCTGGCCTCTGAGGACTCGTCTCCTGGGAGCTGGACGCAGGGGTTTGCGGGATGTGGCCTTGAGGATCCTCCGTGTGACTCACCAGCTGGTGCACAGTCTCCATGGTTAGTGTTTAGCTTCTGGCATGAATCAGGGATCTGCCACTCATCCTTGCTGTTTCATCAGAAACAGCATCAGCCTTTCCATTAATTCCCGTCGCCTGGGTTTCCAGTTTCTGTTTTCCTCTTTCTTTTCTTTTCTGTTTTTTTTTTTTCTTAAGTGGCAGGAAAGTTAAAATCTCAAAATGCTACAACTAGAAATAATACACAAAATCATGTGACCCAAACCCCTCATGGACAGAAAACCATCTTGCCACTGTTCCCGTGGGACATCCTGCTTAGCCTCGACCCTTAGCGAGGGACTTTCTCTGCTGCCTGCAGAGACCCTGTCTCCTCCGTGTGCAGCCCAAACGGCATTGTCAGGACTTGCCCGAGACTGAGCTGTGGCCAAGGTAGGCATTTTCTTGATTTCAATCCAAAAAAATCTTCTCTTAAAACACACAACAGCAACTTTCAGTGGGATCTCACAGTTTGGCAAAGCCACCACCTGGGCAACAGTGTCTGAATTACAGCAAGACTAGCGTGACCACATTGTGGGACAGCAAGACATGATTTCTGAATAGGTTATCCTGGTGACATGA
This sequence comes from Ochotona princeps, assembly GCF_030435755.1. Taxonomy (NCBI): domain Eukaryota; kingdom Metazoa; phylum Chordata; class Mammalia; order Lagomorpha; family Ochotonidae; genus Ochotona; species Ochotona princeps. The sequence goes on along the minus strand of NC_080840.1, from coordinate 12,987,884 downwards.
GCTAGAATGTTCTTGGGAGTCTTCCAAAGCCCAGTGAATCCTTATGGCTTCAGGAACGTGCGGCTGCAGGCAGGGTAGCTGCACACGAACTCCTTTAGGCCTGCCTCCCAGGGCCACTGTTATCTTAGTGTTGTGTTTCTTCTCTTTTCAGTTCTCAAAATTTCAGTTTAAGTGGTTGTTGTGCTTTTACGTCCAGGATTAGGTGTTGATGTTGTTTTCTAATTGGAATATACGTGTGCCTTTGGTTCAGAATGTGGCCTTTTAACATCATGTAGACTTCTGAGCTGCGTGGTTTTGGGCAAATTTGACCCTCTCCTGGACCCCCATTTCTTCATCTGGGTAATGGGGATAATATTTGCAGCGTGCGTCATAGAGCCACTGTGAGACACCCATGTTAGTTCATTGATGTGAAGTGTTTATGGAGCTCAGGATCTGGCACAAAGCCAGCTCTCAGTAAAATAATAGGTGAGAGTGATAATGCTTGTATTGGTGGCTTTTGCCATTTTTATTGTGGTAGCCTCTGATTAAGCCTCTCCAAGTAGAACTGTTGACTCCTTGAGCTTCTGGGGTTTAGAGTTAGAGTCCCAAGGTGGTGAAAGGAGCTGGAGGAGAGGGAGCATGTGGCATGTGGCTTTCAGAAGAGGGAAATGATGCTTCCCTCTTGCTGAGGGGCAACAAAACTAACACCATAAAGAAGTATGGAAATCAACTTTGCTCCCTTTCAGCAACCTCTAGGGCCAGAGAGGAGAACCAGCCTCAGAAAAGCACAGAACCACTCTAAAAGACCTTCAGTGCATGGGCAGTGACAAGAAGCTTGCATGTGGACGATTTCAGATTTATTGCCATGTCTAATGACAGCCATTTCTTAGACATCGGGGTGCTAAAGAAAACCAAACTTAGATCTCACACACCCCCTCAAGAACAGGCAATTAATGTGGGAAAACTGGGCTTCCCAACACTGCCCCCCAAATAACTATGGCCTAATGCGCTCACCTTTTTCTAGGCTTCAGCTGTAATGCAGAGTTTGGACAAGGTGCATGCAATGCCAAGTCCACTGACAAAGAAACGCACGCTTTGCTTCTTTTTGTGCTTTAGGTGGTACAAGAGGTGGTAAAATGTTGGACATTAAAGAAAAAAGGTTTCTCATAACTTTGAGCGAGTCATTAGACTTCTATGACTATTTCCTCACCTGTAAAATGGTTATCAGCACCCAGGGCCCTCCCTCATAGGGCACTTGCGAACATTAGATAATAAAAAGATTGTAAAACACTGTGTAAATGTCAAGTGCTATGTAATGGGAATGAGCAACCTCAAACAGAGTTGGAAAACTCATCTTGGGAAAGCGTAGTGCTACACTTTCTTCCCCTCTGAACTTCAAAAGTTATCTGTTACCTCTATTTTTTTTTTTCTTAACAGGAAACAACAGTTCTTTGTATGCAGTTTTCCACAAAGGTTTTAAAATGGCACCATTTCTCTGAGACTGCCTTCAAAATAGACCCTATGGTTAGACGTTATTTGACTGCTTAAAGAACCCAAACCCCCTTGTGAGGCATTCGGGACAAGGTTACTTTACTTCAAATCCCACTCCATAGTCTGGGATCGCCACCATCTTTTGCAGATTTCTGTTCAGGGCTGTTCAGAGAGCAATGGAGGAAGTCTGGTGGCAGAATGCTGCTTGTAAGTGTTGGTGGGTCAGCTGCCCTCTTTTCTGAGCAGAAACAGAATTGCCCATCGCTCTAAGGAGACCAAAGCTGCTTTGTGGTGTCTTAACCTACTTTGTTGTTAAAATACCCCTACAGCATATGTCACTGCTGTCATCCTCACTGCTGCTTCAGACCCACAGTAAGATACGAAAGCTGGCTTTTCAAGACCACACACAAGCAAGTCAACATCAAATTAAGTGTCAAATGTTATTTACTATCCTGTTCCCATTTGCCCAGATTCTCAGTAAAGCAAATCTGAGTATTCCATGAAGGGCATACTTTTGTCTCCAAAATCACAGTTGCATAGAAAATTGGCAGATTTGCTGAGCCTTTGTATTTATTATTGGATATACAAGAAATTTGGATCTTGAGCACATGAGATATTAAGGCCCTGATAATAGCCCTGTGCACTAAAGTATACCTAGTTTGACTAGCCCTATGAAGGTCAGTCTCCAAGAAAATGCGTGTGATACTCCTTGTATCAGGTCAGTTAAGTAGGACAGTGGATATAGAGTGCTTACCTAGAGGCCGGTGCACAGTGAGCCCTCACTAAATTATAGCTCTCCTGTTACAAAACAAACAGGTTCTTAGTTAATTCTTCCCTTGTTAGGACTTTCACTGAACGCTTAAAACTCTATTTAAGTAAATTCAGACAAAATTACAAATTTCCTTTTTAAGACAAAGTTCTGTGCATTGCTGTAGCAAGCCTGATCCTTTACTCTCTCCTCTTCAGTGTTCCTTTTTGGTGACAAATCTTGCTCAGGGAGTCATTTTCCACATGAGCTTGGATTTCTGGCAAAAGTAGATAACCTCTTTAGCTGACCCTGTGAGAAGTCACTGGGTCTTCTGAATAAACCTTTGATTTTAAAATTCTTTGGATCCTCTTGCATGTAGTAGGCTATCATGCAGTGTGCTTGGGAAAAGGCCAGTTTGGGTTCTCATGGGGGGTGCCAGAAACAGCAGGGGAATCTGATGATCTAATCAGTTTGAGGGGCTTGGAAGAAGCAGTGACCTAAAGATTCCCATATCATAGGCCTTTATTGCCCACAGCACATGTTTCCAAATAGGGGCAGAAAGGGGAGACATGTACAGCAGATAGTCTCCAGACCTCCGGAATCCAAGATCGAAAATGGAGAGAATGTTTAATTCAGTCTGCTAATAAGTGCTGCTTGCCATGTTTGCTTCACTATGTGAGGCTATTTTCCAGGGAAGGAAAATTAGACTGAAGAATAGTGCCACCTCCCAGCTTACCCATGGGGCTAGGTAAGTGCCAAGGTCTACCAGGAACTCAGCTCACCCTGGCAGCCACTGTGCTTCCCTGGGTCTCTGTTGACTCAGGAGAAGCTGGCAAAGCGCGTCTGTACTTTCTCATCTGTGTTGTAGAGATCTTAAAGGGCTCCTGATCTTAAAGGGCCATTGTGGGGTTAAATAAGTTACAGGGTGTTCAGTTCACTTTGTGCTTTACTTTAGTCCGTTCTTTAGACAACTGAAAGGCAGCTAAATTAAGCCATTTTGCAAAGAGGTCTGAGTCATCTCGTGGCAGCTGTCTGTACTGGGGGGCGGGGTGCTTTGATCATTGTCATCTAAAAGCATGGGTTAAGTACCTGCAGCTCTGTGCCCCCGGCTGTGCTAAGTGAGTTACCAGATAATGGTCTCTGCCCTTGAGAGCAGCTGCTGAGGCGCTTAGGTACCTGGAGGTTATTCACACAGCCTCAGAATAACACTGATAGGCAGTTGACAAAGTCCTGGGTGTTGATTGCAGAGAATCTAATCTTCCAACCTGGAAGGAGGTTGCAGACATCCAGTCTGCCTCCCAGACTTAGAGAACTGAAGTGTCACAGCAGTTAGAGAACAGGTTGTATGTCCCAATCAGACCATTTTTCCCACCTCCCCATTCTAGAGTAGAATTGTTTTTCTCAAGGGTTGAAATGTAACAGTATCCAGTATGTGTAATCAGGAAAGGCCTTAGCTGAGGATTGGCATTTCAAGGATATCTTGTTTTGTGGCCTTTGGTGCTCAGGATATGACATCATGAAGGTGGAGCAGAATGTGTTTGAAAAGGACTAAGCCAAAAAAAGATGTGAAGCATCACGAAGCGATCTGGAAAGAAGCCATAAAGACAACAACAGGGTTCTTGGGCACGGCTTATAGGAAGGTACATCAGAAAGCTCATTACAATGTAGAATTAAAGGTGAATTGCGCATTTTCCACAAAATTCTTGCACACCGCATAGGGGAGTCTTAACAGAGCTCCAAAAGGGAAGCCAGAGACAAAATCCTTACTGATGACAAAACCATGATGGGACATGATGGATTTGAGTGGTGGGAAGCAGGTAGCTCTGAACGATTAAGGGAAAAACCGTTGCCACCACTTACTTAATGACTGCAGCATAAACATTCTCATCCAGACAGGTGTTTGACTTACAAACAAAAAGATGCATTCAGAAAATGAGGTATACAGAGATGCTAAGGGAGGCAGTAGGTCCACTTCCCAACCTTTCTACCACACCTTAAGTCCTCTGTAACAATAATGGAAGGAAAGGTGTGGGAAGGCAGCCTGCAGGTTACTCAAAATCTCCATTGTTGTCCATAAACAAAGAAGGGAACAGTAAAGGAGTGACACACAACAGAGTGAGGGAGAGCAAAACAACATAGCTGTTGCAGTAGTCTGCATCATGCTCAAGAAAGGCCAGCTAGAAAATGACTAGAGGTTGCTGGTTTGCAATGCCATTGATATAACAGCACAAGCCAGTGACGGGGGGGAGGAGGGGGAGGATCCCAGAAGTAAAATAAACATACATCATTTGTAAGAAGAGGTCCTGACAACCATTGCTCAACCAATGCAGAAAAGGTTAAAGTGAATCGCTGTGTAGTGTGTCATCTGAGCCGATGGCATGGTGGCGTTCAGTGAGACTGATCCTCAGAAAGTCTTTTTGCAACCTATGTGTGTGTAGCCTTGTTCTCAAACATACAGCAAGGCAGTGAATAGGTAAGGAACTGACAAACTAGAATATGTTATGAACAACATTTTACAATGGAAAAGTAGAGAGAAAAAGAAAGCCTGGCATGATCCCACTCCCTTTAAAAAACATATATTTATTCTGATTGGGAAGACAGATTTACAGAGAGAAAGAGACAAAGATTTTTCCATGCACTGATTCATCCCCAAATAGCTGCAATGACTGGAGCTGAGCCAATCTGAACCTAGGAGCCAGGAGCTTCTTCTGGGTCTTCCACATGGGTGCAGGGTCCCAAGAATTTGGGCCATGTTCTACTGCTTTCCCAGGCAAGGGAGGTAGATGGGAAATGGAGCAGCCAGGACATGAACCAGCACTTATATGGGATGCTGTGCTTGGAGGTAGAGGATTAGCCAATTGAGCTATCGTTCTGGCCCCTGGAAAGACAAAGCTTTGAAACAGAAAGCAAATGCAAAAACACCCAATTTTGTGGAATCCATGGATGGGGGTGAGGAGGAAAAGAAGGCCTGTGAAGTGTTGGTTGTATTATGTGTTGAACACATTAAATAACAACTAAATTACAAGTTGATGAAATACTCAGTTCTTTCAACACTATTGTCAGTTGAGTGTTGTCCCATTTTACAAATAAGGAAATTAAGGCCTGTTGGTGGGCATCTGCCCAGGTCTGAGTATGACTGAGCCCCTTGCTCGAGGTGAACTGCCTCAGCCAGAAATTAGAGCAGGGAGAGGAAGAGCAGGTCTGTGGAGTCAGAAGCTGTGAAAGCTGATGAGGGTCCAAGCAAGTGCAAAGGCGTGCTAAGAATGCTGCTAGCCTTACTGGCTGAAACTGCTGAAGAGCAGCCATTCAAGGAGTTGGCCACGGGAAATTCACTCGGCTTAGTTCACAGTTTCCTTTGCCATGGGTGGCATTTTACTGCCTGCTACATGGAAGATTAAACATCAGCTGCACTTAGTTCTCTCTTTTGGGATAATGAAGCCCTTGTTTGAAAATTGCTTTGCAAGTCACTTTAGTCTTCATAGGGTTAGGTTTGGCGTTCCAAATGGATGCATCTTCAGATTATAGTTCCAAGAAAAATACTGGCTGTGGTGGGTGGTTTTTCACTGTTTTTGAACTGATGGTCCCACTGGCAACACAGACACGCACACCAGCAAGGCATCTGGAAACTATGGAACCTCTTCCCCAACTAACACTGTGATTTGGCCATCTGTGGCTGGTAATATCCCACATCTCATGTTCTTGCCCTTTTCAGTGACACGGGTCGTCCATTGTTTGTGAAATTATGGGTTTGTCTAAATTGCAACTAATTGGTAGGAGCCTTTGGAAAAAATAATTATAATTTAGGAAATTGGAGTTAGTCTATGTGAGTTTTTTTCAATCTTGAAGTATGAAGAGAAGAATGGGCAAAAGGTTGGCTTTAAGAGTAGGTAAGTGTCCATGGCACAGTAGGAAATCTGTTTCCTTTCACTGGGAAAATGCATTCCAGCCACTGATTTAACTTCTGTTATTGTTGCTGACTTGCAGCCGTCCTCCCCCTCCAAGTACATGACAGGTCTGAACACAATTCTTCTTTGTAGTCCACTGGCTCTTGTAAATAATGCTGTGATTATAAGGTTTCCTGAGTACAGTTTTCAAAATGTTCGTAATAACCACATTGCACCTACCTGCCATACTTAGGTAACCATCTCTATTGCTCAATTTACTTAATATTGGTCATAGTGAAACATGTTTTCATCACTTGAAATCCAAATTTTATTTGCCAGGTTACTAATGGCATCCATTTATTTCTGTAACATAAATTAGGGTGTTGTGCAAGTTTGGCTTGCAAATTGGTTGACTCTTGAAGGGACCAAGTTTGCCTTGAAATCAGCAGAAGTCATTTGAGTTGCCTGGCTAAATATTCATTACAATCTTGTCTAGAAAATACAACTCCTGTCAAGGGAGAAAATGGCATTTTGAGACCGTGCAGTCCCATTCCCTTCTCTGTCCTTATCCCTTTGTTTTTCAGATTGGAGATAGAACAAGCTCGAGCAGGATGGCATTAAGTGCCTGACCTCTCCCAGGTCACATGGCTGATCAGTGGCAGAACTGGGGGACTGTCCATTTTTATAGAAAAGCTCTTGAATAACATTTTTCCTATAACCAGATCCGCAAAATACACAACTTCCTTTCTACCAGAGTTCCCAAAGACCCTTCTGCTTGAGTTTTTCCTTTGCACTTGAGAATAACAAATCTTGTTGGTTCTGACGGTGCACAAACATCTACTGCGTCAAATTTCCCACGTTGAGTAAAAACCCAGCGGTTCTTTTCTGAATTCCATTAGCAGTGGCTGCAAACATTTTATCAGAACCTCAGAAGCAATACAGAGAAGGAAAGAGAATCAAGCTAGCAATTATATAGTTAACATTGTCCAAGATGAAAGCCTCCATTATAAAGTCCTGGGTGTTGTAAACTCTCCTTCACTTTTGAATCTGCCTGCAGGCTGACTCTCCTTTCAAAATACAGTATCTGTTGTCAGTAGTAAATTTTAAATGGAATTTATTGCAGGAATACTACTCATAAATATAGTATGGGTGACAAAAATGAGTGCTTGGTCCCGGCGATGGCATAGTGGTTAAGGTCCTCGCCTTGAACGCTCCCGGAATCCCATATGGCGCCAGTTCTAATCCCGGCAGCCCCACTTCCCATCTAGCTGCCTGCTTATGGCCTGGGAAAGCAGTCAAGGACGGCCCAAAGCCTTGGGACCCTGCACCCGTGTGGGAGACCCGGAAAAGCTCCTGGCTCCTGGCTTTGGATTGGCTCAGCACCAGCCTTTGCAGCCACTTTAGGGAGTGAACCATCAGAAGGAAGATCTTCCTGTCTGTCTCTCCTCCTCTCTGTATACCTGCCTTTCCAATAAAAATAAATAAATCTTTTCAAAAAAATGAGTGTTTATGGAAAAGGCTCTTTGATAGGGGCAAGCTCAGGCCATCACAAGTGCGTCAGCTATCCTTGGACCTGAATGTAGACCAGAGGTTTTTAAGGATTCCCCAAAAACCTAATGATAGCTCTCGCCCTAGATTTACAGTTAAGCAGACAGCCTGGAGAGAGCGCAAAGTACCCTATTACAAGATGCCACTCACCCTGAGAAATCTTGTCCTAGATGTTTGTCATGTCATGCGCATGCAGAGAGCACACGTTTTAAAATGAGTGTGACACCATCTGGCTGCTATGCAAAGGGCACTGCTCAGCAGAATGCCATGTCATGCTGTGGTCCGTCACGTGTCCCACCCTCTTGCAGCCTCACAGTTCTCCAGATTCACCTGCCCTCTCACGTCCCTAAGTCTAAGCATGAACTCCCCCAGCCTGCTGCAAGTGGTCTCTGTCCTCAGGAATCCTGCTGAAGCTTCCAGAACTCAGCTGCCATGTTTTCCTGGCACTTTGATGTTCCAGTGCCAACAGTCCTTTCAGTGGGGGACACTGGCATTTATATTGGTATATACAGAACCTACCAAGCATGATAGATGCTCCAGTAATGGTAGGGTGGGTGGAAGGGTGGGTAGAAGAGAAATGAAGCAGGCAAGCTCCTGGGTAGCTCATATTTTAGGAGGCATTTAGATAATAATACTCCTGAGGAAACATCAAATAATATCCAGAAACTTGCTTTTTAAGGTATTTATGTTGTCTAGCCTGTGGTGATGGCTGTAACAGATTCCTGAGAATGGTGGGGAGTAACCTGTTGTTTTCACGTTTGCCTTTGTTCATTTCCTCCTCCTTTTCCTTCAAGATGCCCGGCGCAAAAGCCTAATTGATAAAGTTGTTGTCTTTTGCATGCTCCGGAATCCCATATGGGTACCTGTTCATATCCCAGCTGCTCCACTTCCCTTCCAACTCTCTGCTTATGGCTTGGGAAAGCAGTAGAGGATGGCTGGAAGCTTTGGGACCCTGGCTCCTGGCTTTCGATCAGCTCAGCTCCAGCCCAGCTCTGACCATTGTAGCCATTTGGGGAGTGAATCAGTGGATGGAGGATCTTTCTCTGTTTCTCCTTCTCTCTGTAATCTGACCTTCCAATAAAAATAAAGAAAAAAAGGTGCCACCCCGAACCACTGTCCCTCCGGCAGGCAGTGTGAGCAGCTTCCCCGGGGGTCCCTCACCCCCTGAACTCAGTTCTCTCCAGAGTTTGCTGGTCTGTTTCAATCCATCTGGACCTGGGGAACAGTAAGTGGCTCACAGACATTTGCTAAATGGAAGTTGCATGAATCATACCAAGGACTCCTAAATGGGGAAGAGAAAATGCATTTTCTTTAAATTTCACTCTCGATCCCAGGAAACCATTAACTTCCAACATCTTTTAATACAGCACCAAGTTTGACCATATGTTTAAGACTAAAAGTTTCAGTTACGCAACCAGTCCAAGAATGTTACTGGACCATCATTGTGAAACTTTATGAAAACTTGAAAGCCAATGCTCTTTACCACTGCCCAACAGCAGGAGTCAAGTTTAATTCCCATCTTCGTATTAATTCTACAAAAGTGAAGTAACTGAATTCATCCTGAAAAAATAAGAGAAATGAATTCTATTTTTAGCATTCCTTTCTCGTCTGGAAATGTGTTGTAAGTTGAAGTGCGTTTGACTGTATTATATTCTTTTTGCTTGTCCTTGCCTTGCCATTTGATCTCCTTGAATGTTGAATCATCTTTCTGGAATGGAATAGTCACAAGCTCTTTTATCATTAGCCATTTTACCATTTAATTTAGAATAAAGAACAGAATGATAAAATTAGATACAAGAGGCCTCTGTGTGTCATCAAATAACCTAGTCTACTTTGGGTAGCAAAAATAAATTTTCTTGAAATAACTGCTAGCTCATTCTGAACTGGGTTCTTCCAGATGAATGGGCTGTAGTCTATCGGAAAAGTGTGAGAAACTCCTCTCTCCCTCTCAGTTTCTCCCAACAATTAAAATTTTCCTTTTCTTAATTTCATCCAATTGCTCCTAATTATGACCCCTATAATTAGTCTGCTAATTACATCTCCTGCATAATTTCTCTGCCGCCTTGATGTTCACTCTTATTTTTAGCTGAAATCTTTCACTAGCTCCTGAATTCCCTGCTTACCTGTTCATTCCCTGGGTTCCTCGCTCGCCACCTCCAACAGAGAGAGAGGCTTCCCCCATTTGCTTTAACCAGTCACTGTTCTGCCCTTTTATTTTCTCTTATCTTAGAGGAGTTTTCTTTTGTTTTGTTTCAACAAAGGAAGACTGGAGTCAGGGGAATCATGAAGCTCTGTAACACAGCCTTGGCCTTCTGCAGTATTGTGGAGGTTGCAGGTGTACTCATTACTCAAGGCTTTCTCTCTGCTTACTGCATTGATCCAAATTAGGTCCGTGCTATAGGACAGAGATTTGCCTGGACGTGAATCCAGGCATCTTGGTTCTGTCCTCAAAAGGGTATTGGTTTGGAATCTTCTTTTCCTGTAGAGTCCAGGAAATAAATGCAGAGCCCTTTTCTTCTCTTCCTTTGTCCTTGTGCTTCCTTGGTTTGGTCCCCACTTAGCACTTCATGCTTTCACGACCATTACTGTCATTCATACTGTAGAGCTGGCTGCTGGTCAACAGCAAGGTCCACCAGCCTCTTACTTCATCTTTTCAGAAGCCACTTCCAGAGTCCTCTTTATCTTGTTCTTGTGTCTGCCTTTATTCACTTATTGTGTCTTTTCCTCTGAGGAGGGCAAATCATTGTCTCTCATCTTTCTCTCTAGCCTGAGAAGAAGAAAGAGATAGCACACAGGAAATTCAATAGCTCTCCCCCAACTTAAGGTTCCGCCTTGGGGCACCTGAATCTAGGCCAAGTCCCCTCTTGCAGTCCACACCTGCTTGGAACACTGGAACTCCTGTTCCCCCGGGGTTGCACACCACCCCTTCGCTCTACAGAACAACTAAGAGTAAACAGAACCAAGATGAAGCTACCCAGGACACCATCACATTAGAGTTCATATGTTGAAGCTAAGCCCCTAGCACATGCCACACAAGGACCTAAGGATGAGAAAACTGTCCCTGCCTTTGAGGGGCTTCCAGATGGTTGGAGGAAGAACAGCTTACACAGATGAATTCAAGTGATGTGTGAGATGTCCCAGGTTGGAAGGAGGGAGATGCCTGGAGACCCCAATGAGAAAGTTTGCCCAGAGGAAGACCATGACATTGAGTTACGAATCTCCCAGGCTGCTTCTCAGCTCTGTGTCTTCCCCTGTGGCACAGCCTACATCACAGACATCCCAGTTCCTATGTGACCTGCATTTCCCTCCTGATCATCATGGGCACCCTACTCTGGAGTAAATGAGCCTTCGGTGAGCAAGAAAATTTGTCCCTCTTGACATCTCTGGGTGTGGGTAAGGAACAGAGTGACTGTTCCATGCTCAGCATATTGTCAAGCACTGAGAATGTCAGGAAGGAGGAAGTTTTAGAAGTGTGATTTCTTCATGTTTACAAAACGAACAAAGTGACTCAGATCTATTGTACACATTCACAAGGGCTGTGTCCTAAGCTGATCCCAGCTTTGAAGTCATGTGTCTTCCTTTACATGCTTGCAAAGAGGAGGAGGGGGACAGGGCAAAGGAAGAAGGGCTTGCAGACTTGGACTTTGGGACCTGTTGTTAATGGTCCCTTTCCCTGGCTCTGTAGTGTTAAAAATTCTCTCCCTTTTTCTCTCTGTCTCTGTTTAATTTTATTTCTTCTTTCCAGTGAGCAGGAATTTTTTTTTTGGGGGGGGTGGGGGATGTTTTCTCTTCAGCTAACGTCACACAGAACCCTGAAAACTGAAAACAGATGTTAAGGTAGGCCAGAGTGTCTGTGGATTCTTTGCCTTGGCTCTTGGGGTAGCTGTGTCCTGATTGGCTCTGACCACTTGGTTATGTGTGTTGTTGAGTTACATTTCCAGTGGCTTTGCTAACATGGTTGTTGACAGGATTGGTAAGCCTCGCTAGATTGAACCACCAGGCTTGGACCTTTCAAAATTTCTTCCATATTGAACATACTTTGGTGGTTGTTTGGGGTGTGTGTGTGTGTGTGTGTGTGTGTGTGTGTGTGTATTTGTGTTAAGATTTATTAATTTGAAAGGCAGACTTATAGGATGGAGAGGGTCAGGGAGAGACAGACAGAGAGAAATCTTGTATCCACTGGTTTATTCTGCAAATGGCCACAGTGGCTGAGTCTGGATTAAGCCAAAGCCAGAATTCTGGAACTCCATCCAGGTCTCCCATATGGATGACAGGGGCCCAAGCACTTGTAACATCTTTTGTTGTTATCCCTGGGTCATTAGCAGGAAGCTGGATGAGAAATGGAGCAACGTGAGTTGGTACTGCTATGCATATAGGATACCAGATTCATAGGCAGCAGCTTAACCTACTACACCATAATGCAAGTTCTAATTTTTTTTATAGCAAGAATACACTGTTGCTACCATGACAATAGTTTTTTTTATAATTTTTATTTGTCATGATATAGTTCCATTGGCTCAGGGATTTCATAACACTTATTTTTAAATGAAAATTAATCTTGATATTCTTTAAGAGATGCATATAAACATAAAATGAGCATGTTTAATTAATACCAAGTTTATTTGGCATTTTTTAATTTACTGTGCTTAATAAATCGTATGGGGAAATGTATTTTATTACATCTAGGGTCAACAGAAGAAGATACACACTGTATGACCAGCTCTGTTACTCCCTATGCTCACTCAGTGACACAGGTGTATCCTCCTTCACTCTACCCCAGAGAAAACAACTTCAGGGGCTCTTACCTTGTATCCCGGAGGAGTCTTATATCCTACTGTGTTTATCTCAGCACATTGATTGTTTACCTTGAAAAGCTTTACAAAACAAATGACACTGAAATAGCTCGTTCTGTTATTAAAAACTTACAGTTTGTGCAGGTATATTTCATTATTGTTTTGTGTAGAACTCAGGAATTATAGAAGACAGAAATGACGGAAAATGAATTATTCATTTGCTTCTAGGGGATCAGAAACGTATGAAACGTTATGACTGTGAGATGGTACATCTCAAGTGTATCAGAGATTGAAATGGTGTCACAGTCCCTGTCTTACCCAAAATTGAAACGTTGCAATTTTGAAGTTGAGCAATTATAAATCTTTAAAGTTCCTCTTTTTCCTATTCTGATGTCTGCACTTTATTTCATCATCTGTTTCAGTTTGACAAATTGAATAAACAAATGCATTCATCTCTATAGCCATAAATAGTCAATCCAACTCACCTCATAAATATATGTAGTCTCATGAAGAATATTAGATGTAAAAATCTTGCACTAAATAATTATTCTCCAAAACTCTCAGAATTTTTTGTTGGTTTCTGTGCTAATACCACATAGTGGTTATGTCACCTAAAAATGATGGACCATAACATTTTCTTTTTTTTTTTCCCCCTTAAAATTTTAGAGGTGCAGGGAAGGAGGAGAGGGAAGAGACACAAGGCAATAGAGAGAAAGCTCCCATCTGCTGATTCACTCCCCGGATTTCCACAACAGTTAAGGGCAGGCCGGCGCTGGAGCCAGGAGCTGGAGGTCAAACGATGTCTAGCAAATAGATGATAGAGCCCAGTTACTTGAGCCATCCCTGCTGCCCCACAGAATCCTCATTGGCTGAAAGCCAGAGTCAGGAGCTAGAGCCAGGAGTTGAAGCCAGAAACTCAAGTGGGTCGGAGGCATCCGAAGCACCAAGAGGAGCATCTGTTCCTCCCATATACCACTTTTTAAGATTACTTAACCATTGAGCACAAAACCTAAGCAATTTTAACTTTTCCCCTTACATTGTAACATAAGCTTTTTCCCATCTTAAAGGTTGTTTTATTTTGTTAAGATTTGTTTATTTGAAAAAGCAAGTTACAGAGGGAGAGAGATAGCTTCTACCTGCTGGTTGATTCGCCAGTTGACCTCATTGGCCAAGGCTGGGCAAGGCCAAAGTCAGGAGCCCAGAGCTTCTTCCAGGTCTCCCACATGAATTCAGGACCCAAGTAGTTGACTCATCTGCTGCTCTCCCAGGTCTGTAGAGGGGAGCTGGATCAGAAATGGAGCAGCCAGGACGTGAACCTGTGCCTACAGGGATGTCAGCATCACAGGCAACAGCTTTACCTACTGTGCCACAACGCTGTGAGTGGTAATACCACTGTTCCCTTAAATTCTATGCAAGATATCTATATTTATTCGGTATGTGTATATTATAAAAACTACTGTAAATTAAAATCACTACATGTATACACTGTCCTACCTTGATAAATTCAAAAAACTTGCAACAATTTGCACATTTCAATAACTGATTTTGCACTTTTGAATGGGCATAGATGACTTGAGGGAGGAAATAAAATCAGAAATGATACAAAGTTGTAACAGAATAGCTTATTTCTTGGAATATAACCTCCATCATCTTGATTTTGATTTTAGACACTGCTTTTGTGCAGAAATAGAACCGAAAAAAAAAAAAGGTACAATGGTAGGACCCAGACTGTCATGTGGCTCCCCTTCTGGAAAAATCTCACTGTAATTAGAATCAGAACCAACATATATTCCTCTAAAACATTTACCTTCCAGTCATTTTTGCATATGAATCTTCTTGTCAGTTTATACTAAAAAAAGCATTCACAGCCTTCTCATTTCAGCAACCATCCATTGGCTGGACTTTTATTAATTTATTGCACTTTGGCTCTCAGAGAATATGCAGATGGGTAAGACTGAGTTCCTTTTCTTAAGGAATCCAGAGTTGGGTAGGGACGATCAGGAGGAAAACAGATCAGCTCCAAGATATCACCTCTGCCTTGAAACCTTACAAAGAAAATCTTTGAATCCAGTCTTAGAGGGGTAGCCAGAGATAGCAAGGGAGAAAAACAGAAGACAGAGTAGCATAGCGAATTTGACTGAGCATCATGTAACTGGGGAGAGCTTGTGGGGAATGGGCTGCTGAGGTGAACACAGTAAGGGATAGGGCTACTCTGGGATGACTATGTCGAGTTCTGTTGTCTTGCTTAGAACGTCTTGGCTTTAGGAAGATGACCAGCTATTGTAGAAGAAATGGATTGGAGAGACCAAGGCAGAGAGAGGAGCAATTAATTTTCGTGATAATTTAAACAGGAAGGGAGAGACAGAGTCAAAATGGAGGATGGACAGGTGCAGAAATAGGCTGCATGTGCTGTCTCAGGTACCTGCATAACTTTCGCAGTCCTCTAAAACAAGAGGTGCGTCCAAAAATAAGGCTGAATGGGCTTTTGTTCTGATCTTCACCTCTTTCAGACCTTATTGTAAGTCCAAATAATTGACACTTGTATGCTTTCCAGTGCTGTCTAATCAGATTTCTCCTATTATGTGATTTGCCTAGTTAATTGTCCAGAACAAAGATGTATGCAATAGATTTCCTGCTTGTGCTTGGTGACCTAGAGTTGGTTATGGTCATTACACCTTCTTTTTTTTTTATTGCATTTCATTTTATAACATTGTTTCATGGGCTCTGATGTTCCCCCAACCCCTCCCCGTGCCCTCCCCCATGGTGGATTGCTCTACCGTACTGCAGTATTACAGTTCAAATCCAGTCTTGTTTCTTTCATGCAAGCATGTGCCATGCATAGAGTCCAGCATCTTATTGTCCAGCTCAATTCAACAGTTTCTTGGGGAGACCAACTCTGGTCTAAAGGCATAGCTGGCAGAATATTGTTCCGACCAATTAAAAGCCATAACATAACATCAACAGTTTCCAACATTATGGGGTTAATTGACATTGTATTGAGTAACCAATATGTTAAAGAAAAAAATGCAGGTTCTTAACCACATCCTGTGGCTACTTCATTAACATTTCAATTTTAGTTTGTATACAACTGGCTTCTATCTACCTTAAACTGGCTATAGGATACTATTCAGCTGTCTCGTGTCTATTTTCATTTTAGTATTTAGCAGTTTATTGTGTTGAAGCATAATTTTTACTGAACTTGACAGATTTTAGGATAGTCCAAACTGGCTTATAGCTTTAACAAGGCATATGTCACCAGTTGAGGCACAGAACACTGTTGGGAGGGGTGTGCAGAAAAATCCGCCATACCCTAGTTGGAAGTAATTTACTTTTGTGTCCTACCTAGTAAGGTATGTGTGAGTCCCCACTGATCGTTTCCTGTCTAGTTCTAAGCTTCCCTTGTTGTTCTCTGTCTATTCTAATTTTTTTTGTTATTTGTTTGTTGTGTTTTGTTTTGACGTGTTGCATCTAAGTACTGAGTGTGAGGATATTATTTTCAGCGTTCATTGTCTCAACATGGATGCTGTATAACCAGCTCTCAACTGGTTGGTTTTTTACCCACTGGCTAAATAAACTTGGCCCTGATTCTTTTAAAGCTCATCATATTTGCAGTGTTTCATAGGAAAAGGCAAAGTAGCATGTAATATAGCCTGAAGAGAAGGGACACATCTTACTCAGCACAATAATGCAATGGGGTACACGTCTCATTAAAATGTTAACTCGTTTGGAGGAAATAAACCGAAACTCTTCGCTCAGTTTACTTTCAAGTTCTCCCAAAGAGTATGTCGAAAGAGCCAGGGAAGGGAAGGAAGACAGCAAATTGAAGATGTTGGTGGTGCTGGGTCAGCTAAGTGTAGCTGGACATGGAAGAACTTATCCTGAGTCGGTCTATCTTGCTTATTCTTTTTGCATTGTACATCATTTCTGTTTAATTGAGCGTAAGTATCAGCAAGTTCCCACTGCATGTTAGCTCTGTGGAAATTGTGAGGAATAATAATCATAATAACAACACTGAAATGAGTTGATGCTTGCCAGGTACCCTCTAAAAACTATTCATTTGTTAACTAATTTAATCATCATAGAGCCCTATGAAAAAAGAACTTGTTGTTAACTTCCTTTTACAACTAGAAGATTGAGTCAGAGAAAGATAAAAGGTCCTAGCTGACCAGGCAATAGACCTGGCCACTTCCCGATGGGCTGTTTGCAGATCCCATGTTCTGAAATGCTATGATTCTCTTTGCTGGAATGTCCTGCCCTTTTCTTATCATAGCTCCATGGAGAGCCTGGCTGAGTCATCACCTTCTCCAGGAGATTCACCTTCAGCTTCCCCTGTCAGAGATACCTTTGTACTTTGTACAGAACACATATTACTCATTGCACAGGGTGTCAGATGTGAACATTTACATCTGTGTTTCCTTGCAGAGCCAATCCTAGTCCTCTCTGTATCCACACCTGGCATTGGGTGTACTGCTTGGCACAGAGCAGGTGTTCAGTAAAATGAAATCCAGTTGCTTTGGCCTGACCTGAAGGCACAATGCCTGTCCTCAGGGAACCTTCAATGTATCTGGAAAAGAGATTCCATTTATATGAAGAAATTGAATAAGGAGGAAGTTGAAGCCACAAGGGTATGTGACAGACAACAGGTATTATAGGCTTTCACAGATAGGAAATTGGATGTGGGCTTATGCGGGATTGGGTTGAGTTGATTTGGTTTGGATTGATTGGAGACAGTCTCTAGTTACATGAAATATGAAATGAGGATCGTAATAGCTGAAAGAAGAAAAGGAATAACATTGATACGAATGTTAATGGGAGGTAATGCTGAATGAAATGCCTACATTTTAGAAGGCAGCAGTCATATCAGAACAGGGAGATTGAAAGATGCTCCACCTTGACACAGAACAGACCTCACTTAGCTCCTCTGCGAGGCCAATCCTGTTCTACCCAGGACTTTCTTTCTGCATAGTCTTGTGTATACACAACTGTCACAAGACCACTTGTTTTGTGCATTTTGTCCTATGTAACCAAGTTCCCTGAGGACAAGGATTGTTTTTGGCCAATACCATGCATAATGCCTAACACGTAATCATGGCAAAAATAATAATAGTAGTAATAATTGACAATTACAGAAATATGTAGTGTTTCTCATACTAGGCAAACAAAAGAATGCTTTTCAAAGTTTCTGGAAAATGAAATTTAAGAAATGCTTCACGTTTTCCAAGAACGTTTATGTTACTTAGTAAATAAAATTCATGTGGTCCTTATGGTCTAGCCATCATTTTGATTTCATCATCTTAACTCAACCTAGATTGGTTGAAACTTAACATTCGTTGTTTCTTTTGCATCTCTGTGATGGATCAAACATCTAGAAAGTCTTTAATTTTGTGGACCATATCTGAACATTATCTGCTTCTGAATTCTGCAAGGCTGTCAATAGCCAATGCCAGGGAGCTTTTGGGGACTAGGATTCAGTTTTCTCGAGACAAGGGAAGTGGCAAAATGGCCCAGCCAGACAGCTGGCATTCAGGACAGACTACCAGTCAGTCCCAGGAAGAAACTGAACCATGAAGCTGGCCAAAAGAGTACCACAGAATGTAACAGCCACACAGAACTCTACTTCATACTCAAGAGACTGACCTGCTGCCCTCCTGTCCCTTCCACTTAGAGTGTAAAGTGCATCTGGTGGCTCCCTGCAGCCCCTGCCATGGGGGGACGGGTGGGAGAAGGAAGTCAGGAGCGGGCACAGACACATGCACACGCACCACAACCATGGGATTACAAACCTGGAATCACTGTGCTTTTACTCGGTGGCCCCAGATCTCCCACACATCCATGTACCTCCTCCAGATAGACTGACCTAGCACGGTGCAAGTAAAATAACCTGACCAGTCTAATAAGCACTTCAGGCAGGCTCCAAAGATTTGTAAAAATATTTTTTTCATCTGCTGCTACTTTAAAGAGCAAAGTGCTTTTAAAAAAATGTTCAGGCTTAATTGAAAAAGCACATAGCAATCAACTTTTATTCCCGGCTGGCAGAAAACCATCTTAACTGGTAGCCAAATTTGGGATGCCTGAAGACAGACAAATGACTAACACTATGGCTGTGTGTGGCCAGGAGCAAATGTCTTTTCTGACCACAAGACCATGTCTGGATGCTCCTTTGTAATTACCACACAGTCTACTGTAATTGTAAGACTCATATTTACTTCCTGGCTTTGACATGTTATTCAGGATCCAAAGCTGCACCCCACATGAACGTGAAGTTCTCTGTTGTTTAGCTGAAATCTGTACTTCCTTGGTGCACTGGGATCTACAGATGTGTGTTTGTGTTGCCACATCTGTTAAATAAATTCAGTCTCATCTAAAGAGGGCCCGGTCCTGCCTTGTTGGATGAAGCACCTTACTAATCAAATGTTTATTGAACCCCTGCTATCGCTGCCAAAGGACTGCTTTAGCTCCAGGAAGTATCAGTGAATAAGACAACACTCTTCTGTCCTAAATCAAAATGCAGGGGAAGGAAGGAAGGAAGGCAGGCAGACACGAGTGGGCAATATCAGAGGGATGAGATAAAGTCTTGTGACATCTTTAGCTTAGGACATCAAAGGAGACCTCTGCAAGATGACATTTAAACTGACTTGTTAAAATGACAAGGAGCAGGCTGAACACCAAGTGGGAGAGGAACACTGTGGGCTGATTCATGTGAAGTCCCACAGGCAGGAGGCAGAGAAGTCAGCACTTGATATGCACAGACACTGAACGGAGAGGGTGGCCGGTCTGGGATCAGCCAGGGCCGTGGTGTGCAGCCGCTAGGAGAATGCAGAGGCCAGGACTGTGGCCCTTGCTGAAGCATGGTAGCAGTAAGGGAGCTTCCACAGAGATCTGCCCTGGGCCAGGTCACTGGAGTTAGAACCCCAGTGAGCAAAATTTGTCCATGGAGCAGATGTGAGGAATGAAGCAAAGACGGTGATGGAGAAGGATTCTCAACCTTGTACTTTGAGCAGAGAGGCAGGTGGTGACTGAGATGAGGGTCACTGGAGGCAGTACTGTTTGGTTCCTCACTAACAGTCACAGCTGGTGAACCACGAATCCATGCATGACTCAAGGTCTTCACTTCCTGGGTGTGGACACAGCCTTTCAGAAATACAACTGCAAGCATCTCCTTGGCTTCTCTCTCCCTTGGTGTTCATTGTATGACACTCAAAAACAAAACAAAAGCAAAGCACGTTCAAATGCCCCAAGTCCTTCTCTGCTACACCTTCTGGGTGATCTGAATGTCAGTTCTCACCTAGGCTTCTCCCTTCAGCCCTGCACCTGGCCACCCTGCGCCCATGCACCTGTGTCAGAGGTGTGGGTATCAGACCATTGAACTGTGACAGCCAGCATGTGTTCCTAATAATTTACTCCAGATTTAGCCTAATTGGCTTCCTTTTTAAATTTTATTTGAAAGAGTTACAGAGAGAAAGGGGAAAACCAAGAGTGATCTTGTATCTGTTGGTTTAGTCCCCAAATGACTGCAGTGGCTAGAGCTGGTCTGGTCCAAAACCAGTAGCGAAGGGCTGTTCCAGGTCTCCATTTGGATCCAAGGCCTTGGACCGTTCTCTGCTGCTTTCCCAGGCCCTAAGCAGGGAGCTGGATCTGGAAGTGATGCAGCTATTGCTTGCTTTTCTGTAATCAGAAAATTTCATGAACTTTAATCAAGATCAACTTAATTTAACCTATTTTTCCATTATGGTAAGACTGATATTTTCCACATTTGTCTTAAAAGTATTATGGAACTTAAGTTTTCTTGTCTATAAAGCAAATAACAATATATTTATTCTTTATGGAGATTTTGTTAGGATTAGATGAAATAATATGTATAAAGTGTCTATCACAGTAGCTGCTATTTAAGAGTACTTCAAAAAATTCCTGAGGAATGTAGTAAAAATATGATTTTATTTTTGTGCAAAAAATTTAAAATACATTCATATGAGAAGCATTCAAGAAGCTCATGATAAGCATATTGTATGGTTTTCAATTTTTGTGTACTGAAATAAACAGCTCATTTCTTCATGAACTTTTTGAAGTACGTTTAGATGGCATTCAGTAGAAGTACTATTATTATTACTATTATTACTGAAAAAAATAATTCATGGGCAGAGAGAGCTCTCAGAACCAATATTTTGATTTTAGTGGTCAAACGAACAAGTTGAAGAAAACAGGGCAACACTTTTATTGATTACAGCCCTTCAGGACTTTGACAAAACCTGTCATTTCCCTGGGTCTCAGATTTCTCAGGTAAATGACTTGGGATAGATAACCTCGTTTTGAAAACGTGTGATTCTTGTGGATGGTGTGCATGTATCTCTCCAGTCATTTTACCCAAGTATCAGAGGGCTTTGCTTTTGGACCAGCTAAATCAGTGTGAGTGATATTGCTTGCCAGTTATATGACCTTTTGTTAGCGCATTGTAGAGTCCCCACTTGAATATCACTTCCTATAAACACAGAGCTTGGATGAGGAAATGTTCTGTCTCCCGAGAAGTGCAGCTATTGAGTGCCTTTCTCTTTTTATTTCTCAGTCTGTGGGCGATTACTCACTGCTGCCTTTCTTCCCCAGTCTCGCTTTTGCTGCCTTCTGTCGTGACCACCGAGGCTGCTCCCACCTCCGATCTCCAAGTTCCCCACTCAGCCTTCCCCAGCGCTTGGCCTTGTGTTTGGGCTCTGCTTTCTTGCTTCCTCTACCTTTGGAAATTTAAAAATAGAACCTAACAAGCAGACCCACAATCTTTCACATGGGTTGAACTCTGTTATTCATCTAACTGATTTTTCTGGTGAATTCCACGGTATAAAATCGAAGGTTAGGAGTCTACCATCAGTTCAGAATGAACCTTGGAAGGAACTGACAATCGCTTTTGCTTTGATTGTCAGCATCCCACAGGAGGAGGCTTGGGAAGGTGAATGCAGGAGACACGAGCGCTGTCAGCTGGCACCTTGCTTTCTCTTCTTTGTTGGTGGTTCTCCTTACTTTTCTGTTGTGATCCACCATTGAGTGGGTAAAAGGACTCTTAGGGCTCTAGCTCTTACGGTATGAATACCAAAGATAAGTCCTTGGAGGCATGAAGACCCATCACAGGTGTGAGCACTGTTTACTTACAGGGACCCCACCTCAGATCACAGCAAGCATAGCATGGGAACATTAAACACAGCTTGATTGCTGACAAGTTTTTGAAGCTACTTTTGCAGTTTTCCTTTGGGAGGAGGTAGACTAAAGTAAATTATTCTATTTGTGATTAGCTATGAATTCTTAATAGTTAAATTAGTATACCTGGAAATGCTTATTACATTAGAAAATAAATCCAGGCAATATGGAGCTCCAAAATAAAATGTATTTGTGGACAAATCAAGAATTGATGAAATTCATCCAACATTACATTTTGGGGATCTTCAATATTTATTGGTTTCAATTCTGTGGTTATTCTCTTGAGGCCAATGAATGATTTTCAGAGGTACCTGAATAGCTAGAAGACCGTGGGCAATGTACCTTAATGCCCAGTGATGGGGAATGTTCTTCCTGGGAAGCCGTAAACCTGGAGGTTTCATCCCTGCCTTCTGAGAACTGCCTGGGGGACATAGACGCAGCACTAATCCAGGAGCCGCAGGTGAACCCAAACAGAGGAGTAATTGGAGAGAGAATCCTGGCTTCAGCTGTTAAGTCAATGGGTAGCCTTGAAGAGGAGCTCCATTTTCTTTTCTTACTCCCAATGGTATCTTTGCAGACAAACCTACCATCTGGCCTGGGTGGAGACCCAGAGCCATTATTTCAATGGAACTGAAAATTTTGCAAAACCATCTGAACCAGAGGCAAGAATTTCTCTCTTGGACAAAAAGAAATGCAGTTCCTATGTCTATATTATTTTGCCAAAAGGAGAGGAGGAGACAGTAAGGATAGAGGAAGAAAGGAGGACTATGCCATCAGTACTGGTATTTGAAAAAGGCTGTTGGTCTATGCAAATGACAGTGTCCCCTCTGTAAAAAGAGTGGATGACATTTGACACAGCTGTTGGAGTGCCTGGTTCAAGTCAGGCTCCAATCCAGCTTCCTGCTAACTAACATGTACTCTGAGAGGAAGCCATTGATGGGTCGAATATTTGAGTCCCTGACACCCACAGGAGAGACCTGAATTGCCTTCTCAGAGTCCTGAGTATTTTGACTTGATCTAGCCCTGGCTTGCTGTTGCATGCATTTGAGGAGTGAATCAGCTGATGGAAGGTATCTTTTTTTTTTTTTAATATATTTTTATTTTGAATTCTGAATCATGTGATACATTTTCGTACAGGCTGGGATTCCACCCCCCAAACTCCCAGCCCCCAACAGATTTCCCCCATTTTACTACAATAGTGTAGTCCTTCATAAGGAATCATAATTCTATTAGTCTCTTATTTAAGGTATCTGTCTTTTGACCTCTCACTCTGATTTTGAAATAAAGAGAATATAAGTAATTTTTTAAAAATTTTAGGAGCCAGTGTTGTGGCTCAAAAGATTAACCCATTGCCTATAATGCCAGCAATCCTAGATGAGCACTGGTTCATGTCCCAGCTGCTCCACTTCCCATCCATCTTCCTGCTGAAAGCCTGGGAAAAGCAATGGAAGATTGCTGGCCCAAGTGCTTGAGCGCTGCCAACCACATGAGAGACCCAAATGAAGCTCCTTGTTCCTGCCTTCACCTGGCTCAGCCCTGGATGTTAGGGCCAAGTGGGAGTAAACCAACAGAAGATTCAGTCTCTCTCTCTCTCTCTCTCTCTCTCTCTTTCTGTCTCTCTGTAACTATGACTTTCAAATAAATAACTCTTTAGGAAAAATTTAAAGCTTTAATGAGTTACTGACTCCTATTGTCTCATTCAAAAATCAATTGTCATGCATTTTTCACTAAGTGAGGGGCAAGCACAGCTCAATGAAAATGAAGCAGCAGTTAGTGCCGTGTGCAAAGCCAGCACTTGCATGCGGCCTTATGCAGTTCTTAAAACGCGGACCAGGGACCCGCAGGGCACCTAGCAGGTCCAAACCACTCCCATTTTAATAATGAGATCATTTGCCTGTTTCACTCTCATTCTTTTCATGGGTAAATTTTTCCAGAAGCTTTAGGACATTGTGACCCACTAAGTACATGTACAAATATCAAAATCCAACTTCGCTTCTGTCACAGCCAAGCATTAAAGATATTTACCAAAAAAAGGGAGAGGGCGGGAACAACACCACTCTTCTCACTTAGGGGTCAGGGTGGCAATTCTGGGCAATATTGTTACTTTTAATTCTTATAAAATGTTTATGCTAACATGTAAAAATATTATTATTTTAAATGAACAAATAGTTCTTAATCCTTCAACTTGAATGTTTATCAGGACAAATGTTGTTAAATATAATTCACATGAAAAAGGTTTCTTGGAGATCTTCAGTAAAACCCCAAACATGAAAGGATTTAAACCTACAGTGCATATGCAGTGCTGCCTGACCGCAGTCACCACTTAGACTGCTCCTGTCAGGAGCTGTGCAAAGTGCTTTGTATTCTGCACCTCTCCCCCCAGGGGCACCTAACTCAGGACCTCACAGCTGGATAGGAGGCAGGTATCCAGGTTTCTTCACATACACTCTGCATTAGCAGGCAATACTCCCAAAAGTTTGAAAAAGTGTTTACTGCTCTGAATCTCTGTGTCCTTATCAAGCATGGGCAGAATCTGGAACCTAGCTGAGTTTTCTCAGGAGCAGAGCAGTTAATAGACACCCAAGTGCCTCACACACAGGCTGATGCAAGGACACAAGGCAGTGGAAACATACTTCTTTCCTTCCATTCCTTCCGCATCTTCGGGGTGAAGACAAACTGAGGAGGCTCACAGCTCCCCTTTTTCCTCCAGACGGTCTTCAGGCAGACAGAGAGGCTGAGGCACCGGAAGGAGTTGATGAAGACATGATCGTGACCCAGAGTCAGACCAATTTCATCTGCCCCATTACGCAGGTACTGGTTCACCTTTCCTCCCCTGCCAGAAAAGCAGTTGGCTTCCCAGAGACAAAACTGGTTCCTGTAGGCTTTCTGATTGAATTTCACACATTGAGTTAAGCAAAGAAAAGCAATGTGGGTTTAAAAATATATAGGAGATGCCCTTAGTCTGGGAGGAGCTCTCCTTCAAGCATACCCTTAAGGATCTAGGGAAAAGTTCATGGCCAAGTGACCTTGCTGCCCCTGGTTTCCCTTATCATTTTTAAGCCTCTTAATTACCAAGGCCTTGAGATTGGGAGGTTATATTTAGGAAACCCAGGACCAGGGGAAAAGAGCTAGTGGAAATTGATCATTATCATTCCTGAAAGCCTAACATCTCCTTGATTACAGTTGGAAATGAAGAAGCCAGTGAAAAACAAAGTGTGTGGCCACACCTACGAAGAGGAAGCCATTGTTCGCATGATTGAATCCAAGCACAAGCGCAAGAAAAAGGCCTGGTGAGCTGTTGCAGGAACGGAAGTGGGGCCTTTGTGGGGTGGGCAGCCAGGGCTGGTGTGCCAGGGGTCATGCTAAAGGAAAGAGTCCTCAGAGTCGGCCCTAGGTGGCATCTGCCTCCCCAATAGTGTAAACATGGAAGCTGGCTTTCTGGAAAAACAATACGGGAGGGAAAGATTAGTAATCTGTTCAGGAAAAGCTGAAGGAAATTGAGCCACATGTTCGAAATAGAAGAAAAAAATTGGACTGAAGGCTAATCATTAGCTAATAAGAGATTTATGAATGTGTACAATTAAAAACGGAGCCTGAAGAAAATAAAGAACTGGGAGATTAAAATTGTCCCTGTTTACACAAAAAGGCACTTCCCCAAACCAGAAGAAATGGTAAGTTGTTTTTGTCTTTTTATTTCCTTCCGCTTCCTGCAATACAGGTAATTTTAAGTCAATACTCTAAGAATTCACATCCGCTGTTCTTAAAGATAACCATTTAACTATCAGTGGATGCTTGTCACATATTTTATTACTTGCATAATTTTCCAAGAAAATCAAACACATGGATAACTAACCAATGAAGGTTCTGCAGACCCTGCCACGTATTTGTTCCCTCCCCCCAGACCTTGGAGGACCAAGGCTCTGATTCTGTGATAACAAGATTCTAACTAACTGACTTGGACTCCGCTCGGCATTTTTCCTGTGCTTATCACAGGTTTGTCTTTGTCGCAGGAATGGAATGGCAGGTGTGACCAGGTCTCAAAAGCTTTTTGATAACAGTGCCTTTGATGTGTGGTTTGTGTCCCTATCGCCCAGAAATGTGCTGACCCAGACCTAGGACTGGAATTCCCCACCACTGCTTAGAAAGAGGGTGTTTGGATTGTAGATACCATCATGGCCATTGACTCAAGAAATTTACCCTGCTGATTCCAGAAGAAAAACGACTTTTGCAGCCTCCTTGTTGCAAGATACAGACTATAATCATTCCTGGGTTTTTATCTGTTTTGAGTTTCTACCTCGTAGTTGAAATATCTCATTTCCCCAGTGAGTCTGTCCTGTCCCTGTGATTATAATTTTTATGTCTGGATTTCCAGACCTTCTTTCCTATGAACTTTGTTCTGGGTTCATTCTCTGAAATGCAAAAATGTTGTTAACCTACTTGCTAGGAACAAGAATTCCCAGGTAATTTTGATTATTTTTTTCTTAAAGTTTATGACATTCCTTTATAGTCAAATAAGGAAAGGGCAGATGCTGACCCAGACAGGCCCGGGGTGAGTGTCAGGACGCCCAGAATGGGCATCTTGTCTAGTTGGATCGTCTTTACTTATTTGTCTTTGTTTACTGAAAAGGCAGAAAAACAGAGAGAAATCATCTGTTCTCAGAATCATTCCCCAAACTCCTGCGGCATGTGGGACAGGCCACCTGACATCCTGGAGCCCAGAGCTCAGTGTGGGTCTCTGGCCTGGTGGACAGGGCCTCAACTCCGTGATCTGCATCCGCTCCTCCCGACACACATTAGCAGGAAGCTGGAACCGGAAGCAGAGTGGGGACTCAAACCCAGGCACTTTGGTAAATCATGACAGCATCCCACACAGCACCTTTGTAGCTGTGCCAATTGCCCACCAGTGGATCTTAAGTACATGTTTTGACCTTCTGATTGTCCTTTGCCTTTCCTGAGTAGTACATGATATTTACAAGCACTTGAATTATCACTTAGAGAAGTTTGCTTTTTTTTTTTCTACCATGCTTCCATAACTGGAGTGGGTGAAACTCTGCAAATTCTCTAGACGCAGCAGTAATAATCATTCAATCTAAGTGAAGATAGTCTGGGAGGTTTTCAGACAAAGTGGTGGTTGTAGCTGGCCTCACAGAGTGGGAAGGATTTCAGAGACTGTTGCGGAGGAAGGAGTCTGCTCCAGGAGCTCACTCATTGAGGCCCTTCTGCTTAGTTTACAGTGGAGAGAACTATAGTTGCTGTCTAGTAGAGGACGCTAAGAGGATGCTGTGGACAGTACAAATAGGGAAGTGGTGTAGAGATTCATGCTAGAGGCTGTTAAATATCACGATTTCAGCAGCGTCCTCCCCTACGGGAGAGCTTCAGAATGGGGATGAAGCTGCATATTATGAAAGCAGCCTTGCATGGATTTCAAGTATTTTTTCCACCACAATAAAGTTACATTTTAATTATGCTTTTCCATTAACTTTTTTTTTAAAGATTCGTTGATTTTTTTTTTATTAGAAAGGTAGATTTACAAAGAGAAGGAGAAACAGGGAGAAGGCTCCTCTGTGCCCTAGTTCATTCCCAAATGGCCACAACAGCCAAAGCTGAGCCAATCTGAAGCCAGGAAACAGGAGCTTCTTCTACACCTCCCACATGGGTGCGGGGTCCCAAGGCTTTGGGCCATCCTCTGCTGCTTTCCCAGTCCCAGGCAGGGAGCTACATGGGAAGTAGAGCAGCTGGGACATGATATGGGATGCTGGCCCTTGAAGGTGAAGTATTAGCTTGTTGAGCCACAGCACCAGCCCCTTTTGTATGAATTTTTTTGAAGTACCTTCATGTAAGTTGATGATAATAGTTGTCATTACTTCAAAGATTTATTTGAAATTTAAATAAGATACGTGTGAAGTACTTCAGATACTTGGCACACAGTAAGATTCAGTAGACATTATCCCAACATCATTATGTTCAAACTTTTGCCCCCACATCATCTTCCTCACCATTCTTTCCACCACTACTCTGTGGGTATGGGAGGCGTTGCAAGGCTTTTAAGGAGTGAGGAGCACCAACCTGGAGTTGATGTTACTCCTGTAGCAATGCAAGGGATGGATTAAAAAGGCATGAGGTAGAACGGTGCCATGGCATAGTGGATAAAGCTGCACATTATAGTGCCAGCATCCCACAAAGATGCTGGCTTGAATCCTGACTGTTCTACTTCTGATACAATTCCCTGCTAATGTGATTGGAATAGCAACGGAAGATGGTCCAACTCCTTGGCCCTTGCAGTGCTTGGGAAACCTAGATAGCTCCCAGCTCCTCACTTCTACCTGACGCAGCCCTGGCTATTGCGGCCATGTGGGCGGTGAACCAATAGTTGGAAGATTTTTATTTTCTCTCTCTCTCTTTCAAATAAATAAGTAAATGAAGGAAGGAAGGAAGGAAGGAAGGAAGGAAGGAAGGAAGGAAGGAGGGAGGGAGGGAGGGAGGGAGGGAGGGAGGGAGGGAGGGAAGGAAGGAAGGAAGGAAGGAAGGAAGGAAGGAAGGAAGGAAGGAAGGAAACAAACAAACAGAGCTCTCTTTCATCTGCTCTTTTACTTCCCAAATGCCCACAGCTGGGGCTGGGCAAGGCCAAAGTCAAGAAATGCCTTGTGAGGGATAGGGATCCAGTCACCTGAGCCATCAGCTGCTACCTTGTCAGTGCACATTGTCAAAAAGCTGGAATCTGAAGTGGCTTCAAACCCCGACACTCCAATATAGACTGCAGATGCTGCAGTCGGGAACTTCACTGCTACGCCAAATTCCCACACCACTCCAGAATTCCCCACAAAGCGTGGACTGGTGCCATTTCCTGCAGTGCATGCTGAGGTGGTGAGCAGTCCTGGGCTTCTTTTGTTTAACAAGATCTGTGACACATCCAGTTTGAGACATCTCCTTTCTTCCTCCTAGAATGTTCTAAATATGTTTTGTTAGACTGGAGTTCCAGGTACATGGTGTGACTGGGCTGTCTGAATTTTCCCGTGCATGATCAGTAACCGAGAAGGCCTCCGTCCACTGGCTTGAGTCACAGTAGTATTGGTGAGAAGTTAATCCTAGCCAGTCACAGTATTAGAGTGATTTTGTAAAATACGTCTCTTAGTAAGAAGACTATAATGTTAGAAATAAAGTCGCCTTGCAGTTTTCGTAGTAATAAGATTGCCACTTTTATCACAGTATTTTTTTTCCTGACATTTTATCTAAGAACAGGAACTATGGAGCAGGTGTTGGGCATAGCACTTAAGTCTCCACCTGGGACAACTGCACGTAGTGTTGGAATGTCTTGTTCAAGTCCCACTCCTGTGGTGCCAGTGCAGTCTCCTGCTGATGTGTTTCCTGGGTGGCAGCAAATGATGATGGCTGAAGTACTTGGGTCCCTGCCACCCATGTGGCAGAGCTGGATGGAGGTCTAGACTCCTGGCTTTGGCCTACTGCAAACATTTGGGGATTTAACCAGCAGATGTAAAATACCTGTGTGTGTGTGTGTATGTGTGTGTGTGTGTCTTTGTCTTTCTCTCTCTCTGCCTTTCAGATCAAATGAAAAAAAAAAGAACAAACCCCATATTTGACAGCATACTTCAGAGCAGGGAGAGTGAAATCACATTGAGTAGCAGTGTGTTGTCCAACAGCAGAGAATTCCAGCAGAGCTGTGCTGTTGAGTTCCTGTTTCACCATTTACAAACAAATCTTTGAAAGTGTCTGTCTCAGTTTCTTCTTCCATAACAGAGAAATAATAGCATCCTCTCCCAGGTGGTAGAGAATTGTCCTCTGGGTCTGGACCAGTAGACATTTGGCAGCGGAGCAGAGAGGGACTTGGGAGAAAGCGCCTTTCAGGGGGAGCCAGCCGCTGAGCCAGCAGCTGGAGGGAGGGCCCTTCTGGGAGGCTGTTAGAGGCGGTGCTGCTGCCCTCACTGCTTCTGGACTCAGCAAGAGCAGGATGAAGTTCCTCTCTGTGTTTAGGTGTGATGGGACTCCATCCCACTGGGACGTACGGAGACATCCATAGCCCTGTTTTCTCGAGCTTGTGGACCGATCCTTGAATCCATGAACTTCTGAATTCAGAATCTGTCCCCTTGAGCTAGCGCTAAGGCCTAGGTTCACCACAACTTGCTGCCCGCTGCCCCACTGCCCCACCAAGACCCAGTGCAGTTTGTTCAGCAGCTGCCTCTGTGCTTGTCCCAAGCCACCAGGGAGTGCTCTGCCCTGCCAGTGACCCTGGTCTGAGACCCCGCCTCTCCTTCCAGGCCTGTGGGTCTGACTGCTGCTGAGGATGGGTGGTGCCACACCTAACCTGCTCACCAGGATGTCATGGGGATTAAGGTCTAATCCTGCCATACAGTGGTATCTCAACCAAGGTGTGCCCTGATTCAGGACCCTGGCATGGTGGCCTTTTCTTGTCCTTTTGAGTTTAGAAACTCATGAATGGCTGCTCAAGGCAGAGTGAGAAATGAATTTTCCCCAGGCTCCTGCATCCTCCTCTTCTCTCAGAAGCCTTCCCTGACCTTCCCCAAGGCCAGCCAGATGCTGTTAGCATCCCCACAGCATGCTGACCTTGTCCATGGGACCGGCTCTCCACACACTTCCTGGGAGCCTGTGTGTGGTTGCCCGGCAGATCCTGAACCAAGCTGCTTGGCTCTGGCCACCATGGACCTCCTGCCTTTCCTAGTGGCCCAGTACACTACCTTCATCTCTTCAGCGGGAAAAACCAAGGCCCAGAGAATTAAGTCCCATGCCCAGGGTGCCACAGCCCTTTCTCACTCTCCCACATGGAGGCTTGTCAGGAGGCCATCTGGCCCCCGTTGGGGGAGGGACTGTATGGCTCCTGTTCCCAGAGAATGCAGGTGTCTGACAGGATCACCCCAGGCTCCATCTTGTGGAAGTGAGTGTGAGAACCTGTCCTGTACTGGGCTGTGTGTTTCACTGCATCACACATCCTCAGAATATGCTCGGGGACTGACTGAAACCACTGATGTCACCAGGAAGTCCTCCCCACCCCATTCTCCACTTCCCTGTCCCCTGCTTATTCACTGTCTGGCTGTGGGAATTCAAGAAGTGGGGAGGGGGGAGGGTATGGAGGTATGGCAGTGAAAAGTGCAGGAGGTGGTTGGCTCAGCCACTTGCTTGGACTAGCCTCTTCATGTCATGGACTCTGAAAGGATGACTGCCTCTTCTTTTTTTTTTTTTTTAAGAAATGTACATGTGTATTGTATTATGTATTTGAAAAGCAGAGTTATAGAGAGAGGGAGAGACAAAGAGATTCACAGTCCTGGTTCACTCTCCCAGTGGTCACACTGGCCAGAGCTGGACCAGGCCAAAGCCAGGAGCCTAGAACTCCCTTCCACTGCCTTCGCAGGCACACAAGCAGGAAGCTGGATCAGAAGTGGAGCAGCCAGCACTAGAACCAGTGCTCATTTCAAATGGGCATATTGCAGGCGGCAGCTTGCCCTCTGCGCTACACCACCAGCTCCCCACATGGCCTTTGGAAGCCTTGGAAGGATCCATATCCTCTCCATCCTGTGTTTATTTTCATACCTAAAGAAATAATTAGTTTTGAGGCTTCAGAATGTAAATGAACAGACTAAATAAAAATAGTCATTTTCAAGCCAACATAGAACATTTCTGCAGTTTTACCCTAATTAATGCAAGGACAGTCATCAAAATGATTCCTACCTGAGCCAAATGACTCTGGTTCGGCAATTATGATTTGACACATTACCTGACTATATAAGGTACATTTTTGTATCTTAAAAGTAAGGAAATGTTATCAAGCACCTTATTCATTACATCACAGTCAGTACCCCTCTTGTACAAAGACTCCTTGCTCCAGGGACAGTGCATTGTGGTACAGCAGATTAAACCTTGCCTGTCACACCAAACCCCTAAAGAGCACCTGCCATCGCGTGAGAAACCCAGATGAGGCTTCTGGCTCTGAGTTGTGCCTGACCCAGCCCCTACCACGGTGACCATTTGGAGAGTGAACTCTGCTTCGGTCTCTCCCTCACATTCTGTAACTCTGCCTTTCAAATAAATCAATCTTTAAAAGATTCTTCACCGGGGATCAGGGCCAAGAAAAATGCCCAACTGTAGGCTTTCCTACCACTAGACCAATTGGAGCCCCAGCGATCCACTTTCCTCCCCTGTGAGTTTATAACTTTTGTCCGGTATTGGTTGGTTTTGATCTTAATATGTGTGAACTTTTAGACAGGATGTCTCAGATCACTGGGTCTGAGCTCTGTGCGGCAGGAACAATATATTTATGTGTCATAGTCATGTGTTCAGAACCTAGCCCGTAGCCAGGCGCATAGGATGAAATGGGTACATGAATGGGTAGAGGGTGTGTTGGAGATAAATGAAATACACATAAGTCCAGAACATGAGAACGTCTGGGCAGAGCTATGATCAGGCAACAGGATGCAGGAAAGGGAATGGACGTGACTGAGCAGAGGGGACAGAGGACAGAAGGATAAAAAGTAGTGTGAGTCGCCCAAGGTCTCAGCCAGCAGCAAGTGGGTGGTAAAGTGAGAGAATTCAGATCTAGGTCACACTGGCTGCTTGGCTCTAGCAAAATCTGGTTCACATTGAGAAGAAATCAGGTGACTTCATCCAGCCCACTGCCTTCCGAGGAGACCACATCTAAACCGAAGCTGGCTTGTAGTTCCACCCGTTTCTGAGTGACTCACTCGCTGATTTCCTCAGTCACAGCCTGTCCTCCGAGTCCCCAGCTGCCCACTCAGGCCCTGGGCTACAAGGTCCAGTGGGCATTCCGAAGAGAGCAGCACAGGCTCCTGCTGCTCCCTATGACGCCCATCTCAGGAAGGGCACCCCAGTCACCCGTTGGCTCACCCCTCCCCCTCCTCTATGTGTCCCCTCTGCTCCCTGGCGGCTCGCTGCCTGCACCTACAGCCAAGCTGCCCTCCTCTCCTCTGGAACCTGCAGGACCCCCCATCCACATGTCCTGCTGCCCCTTGCCTGTTCACCATGTGCTGTCCTTTGGTCAGCCGGAGTGACGTGTACCCCATGTGGACCAAATCAGCCTCCAGATCTCAAAGCCCTACGATGACTTCTCTTGAAATTTTCAGTGAAACCCAAAGCCTCACTCGCCCTTCTTGTTTGGTTCTCCACAGCCATAGGGCCTCGGTCTGTACTCCACCACTCCCCACCCACCGACCTCCCCTGCTTCTCCACCCGCTGCTGCTCAGCCTAACCCAGACGGTCTTGGCGTCCCACACTCCCCTCACTGCTCTGCCCGACAGACTCCCCTGTGAGGCCTGTCTGACTTGGCCCCCAGCACTCTCCCCGTTGGCATTGTCACTCTGTTGCCTCTAACGGAAATGTGACATGAATGCCTGTTAAGCTGCTTAGTGGTTGCCTCTGTGCCTCATTGGAAAGTAGCCCCCAAGAAGCAGACATGCTGTGCATTGCTTGTGTCCCCAGCCCCTGGACAGGGCCTGGCCCAAGTAGACGTTTAGAAAATAAAAGAATGAGTGTGTACATCCCTCCTGATTTGTAATACATACTCCCTTTTAATCTCTTCTTATTTTTTTTTTTTTAAAAAATGTGTTCATTTGAAAGGCACAGTTACCATGAGAAACTCAGCTATTAGGGAAAGACAGAGATCTTTGATCCACTGGTTCATTCTCTAGATGGCACATTGTCAAGGTTGGACTGTGCAAAGCCAAGAGCCAGGAGCTACTTCTGGGTCTCCCAGATGGGTGCCCAGGAGTGCCATCCTCTGCTGTGTTCTCAGAGCATTGAATGGGACGTGGATGGGAAATGAAGCAAGCCAGCTTCACATGGGATGCTGGCCATTGAGGGAGACACCTTAACCCACTATGCCACAATACTGGCCCCTTTCTCTTTTTAAATACTTGAATTTAAAATAAGTTATATGCTTAAGGCATTAAAATTAAGACAACTGAGAGTGGTGTTTAGCCTAGCATTTAAGATACCCACAGCCAAGTACCTGCATCCGAGTTCCAGCACAAGGTCCTGTCTCCAGCTTCCTGCAAGCGCGGCCCCTGAGAGGCAATGGTGACAGCTCAAGCTGTGGGATCCTGTCACCCACTTGGATTGAGTTCCTGGCTCCTGGCTTCAACCCTAGTCCAACACCTGCCATCATGGACATTTACAGAGTCATTCAGAGAATGGGATTTTTTTTCCTTGAATCTGTCTCTCTGCCTCTCAATAAACCAATAAATAACTCAATATGTTTAAAAAAGAGAAAAAAGTAAATGGAATGACTTGATTTTCCTTCTCCCTCACAGTTGCCCTAAGATTGGCTGCAGCCACACAGATATGAGAATGTCGGATCTCATCCAGGATGAAGCCCTCCGAAGGGCAATTGAAAACCACAACAAGAAGAGGCACCGCCATTCCGAGTAGGACAGTGCCTCGGCCCACAGGGAGTTCGGCAGCCTCCCTCCCTCCTACCTACAGCCAAGCTGCCCTCCTCTCCTCTGGAACCTGCAGGACCCCCCCCCATCCACACGTCCTGCTCAGGGTGATGCTTGTCGGAGCAGTCAGGGATTGGCTGCACTGCATAGTCTGTTAGGGGTCAAACTTGGTTTTAAGTGTGATTGAAAGCAATTCTTTTAAGCTCCTCAATAAACATGCAAGCACATTATGTATTGTCTATATTCAGATGTTAGGTAATTTTGAATAAAACCTCGATTATCTGTAGCGGATCCCACCAGGACACCTCCTGGTGCACACACCTTGTTCCAGAGGGTCAGCCTTGTCTAACACTTAAGAATGGGTTTTTAGTATTGTTACTGAATGTCTTTCAAGTAATTTTTGAAATGAAAATATGTGTTGCATTTCTGTCACTTCAGTGAATCCTGGCCTTAGGTTATAAAGCACCACCAATTTCCTTTCCTATAATGATTTTGTGTTGGGGAGGGGAGGGGCACTTTGGCTTATCATTCTAAATGGCATGGGATCCTCTTTCCCACGCAATGAGACTTTGCCACCCAGAATGGAAACCAAGGTGCTGCCCGCACAGGGCCTTACGTGTCGTCGGAAGCCACCACATCCTGGTTGCACGACAGCTCTCTACAGATGACTCAGCCCCCTGGGTCTTTGGTGTCTTCAGCCATAAAGCAAAGATGCAGCACAAGAAGCTGTCTGATGTCACGCAGGCGTGAGAATCACCAGCCTCGAGCCAGCACGGTCTGGAAACTGAAGCTCTTCCTTTATTTTCTAAGTGTGCCAACAATGCTGACCTGTGGATTCCCAGAGCAACACTTAGCAATCAGACTGTTTAAAATGAACCACAAGAAGCACACCCTGACTCTGCTGGGAGGCCACCAAGAGCTAACGATGGCTAACAGCAAATGTTGAGCATTTACTGTCTCCTTGGTGCTATTCCAAATGCTCTCTGTTCACGTTAACGCCTGCCATCTTCACAGCAGGGTGAGAGAAGGATGGGTATTAGTCCCACTTTACACCTAAGAAAACAAGTCCCAGAGCAGCGAAGCAGCCCCTGGGATGTCAGAGTGCTCTGAAGTGGCTGGGCCTGGACTGGAACTTGGCTGGCCTGGTCCCAGGATCTTGATTCAAAGATCCTTTCCTCCTTCCCCATGCTGATTTATTTGGAATCTAAAAATATATTCAAAGCTCACATTTAAAAAACAGAGCTTTTGTAAAGAAATATGTGTGTCTGTGCACACAAA
Source organism: Ochotona princeps (assembly GCF_030435755.1). Taxonomy (NCBI): domain Eukaryota; kingdom Metazoa; phylum Chordata; class Mammalia; order Lagomorpha; family Ochotonidae; genus Ochotona; species Ochotona princeps. The sequence continues at coordinate 12,952,561 of NC_080840.1, read as the reverse complement.
AAATGAAACTAACTGAAATACGAGAAATAGCTAGCTGGATGTGACATCTTCGTCACAATAAATGTCACAATAAATGTCACAACGGTTTGGGTTGATAGTCTAGAGGCTGGGGTTGGATGCAGTCGTCAGGTTGCCACTCGGGACACATCCCTCTCTCCCCAGAGTGCCTCCATTAGTCATGACTCTGCTCCCAATGCCAGCGTCCTGCTGGTGCACCCTAGGGGAGGCCACAGGCGATGGCTCAAGTACAAGGGTTCCTGCCACCCCCGTGAGCCCCAGGTGGAGCTCTGGGCTCCCAGCTTCAGCCAGGCCCAGCCCAGGTTGCTACAAGCATTTGGAGAGTAAACCACAAGATGGGAGATCTCTGTATCTTGCTCTCTCTGTATCTCTGCCTCTGCCTTTGAAATATATAAAAATAAAATGGAGACTAACATCCAGATGTGAGGATACAATCTAGTATGCATTTCTACTTCCAAACAAAGATGGACTTACAATGAAACTGTTCACTATATCTTGACAATAGGATGCTGGACGCTCTGCCATTGTCCAGGCCCGCAATGATGGACATATGACTGTGTATGAAGAACTATATTTTAGTAATGATATTGAGGAACTAGATGGGGGAAGGGAATTGGGGAGGGGATAAGGGAAATGCCAGGAGCCTATGGAACTGTATTATAAAACGATAATAATAATAATAAAATGTAAAAAATAAATAAATTGGAGAAATTGAAAAACCCTAGTCTTGTGTGGCCAGATTAATTTTGAAATATTTTTTTTTCTGGAATTCAGAAAGTAGTATGGCATTCAGTTGTCTGCAAACTAAATGATGTTGACCTTCGTAAGATGTGTCTGAATCAGGCTTTCCTGAGGAAATGATTACATTACAGCCAGAACAAACATACTTTTTGTGGAATGTGGTTCTTTTGTGAAGCACTCTGTTTCCTAAACAGACAGGGACAAGCACGAGATGCTTGCTTAAGATTTGATTTACATTTTCCCCCCATTCTTTGTAAAGAGAATTCTGGAATATTACTGTTTGTACTAATGCTGGTTAGAAAAATACAACCAAATAGCACAGTGAAAAACATGGTATTTGTAGCTCATGAAATTTTTCTTCTTTAGCCTTCAAAAGTAATGTTTTCCAAAGAATTTTTGAGACCTATGTGAAATTTACTTTCATGTTTGAAGGTTTATGTATCTGTTTATCGATCTGGCACGTCCATTAAATTTCTGTTACAGGAGTTTTTAATACCCATGGGCCGTTTACTCCAGGAAATCATTGTTACATTACAGGAATTTCAGCACATGTGGATAAGACTAATTCTAGGGCAGCATCTCCAAGGTGAAGCCAGGAGTCCCTTCTCCGTTTTCCCAGAAGAGCTCCAGAATCCTGAGGTCACTCCCAAAGTCCCATGCATATTGAAGGTGACTAATTTCTTTTAGCTAAGATTTGAACAACTGTGTGCATTTGGTACTTTTTTAAAAATACTAGTTCTTTTAAGAAATGTTCAGCCTACAAACATTGAAAACATGACCGCATACTCCCGAAGGTAAGATGGTCTCACTCTGTCCTTTTATAAAATTTGAAACATGAGGATGTCCAGCTGAAAACAGCACCTGTGTGGAGTGTATTTCCAGTGGCTTCTGCCCGCCACCACCCACCATCAACATGGACAGCCATGAATTACAGACCTGAGGGACCAAAGCCAGGAAGCTGAGTGCTGGCCAAGCCCAAGGCTCAGGTCTCAGGTTATCACCTAACCTACTCCTCCTGACAAACCTTGGAAGTGAGTGTTATTTCCCTATTTTATAAATGAGGAGGCTGAGCTTGGATTCATTGGTTCCTGTGCCTAAGGTTCATGCTTCCATGTTGCTGAGCCTGTACTGGAGCAGAATAGGTGCACAGGCAGTATTCCAGCCCACAAGGCCCTTTGCCCCAGGGTCAAAGTTGGGCTTCCACAGGGGCCTGTGCTTCTCTCCTGTCTTCCACAGTGCTGTCGCTGAGACCATTTTTTCCCAGGGCTGCAGACTCCAGGCAGCCACACGTCGCTGGGGAATTCCCCCTTCCAAGGTCTCTACACAGACACTGCCCCAAACCTGAACCTCCCCTCCTGACTTCACACTGACTCCCCAACAACCCATCCAAGTCGTTTCCTGCCTTCTGCTGTATTCACATGCCCCTAAGCCTGTCTGTCCTGCTAAATGAAGTCACAGCCTGGCATCAGGGATGCCACCACAGGCCAGAGCCCCTCCCAACTTCCCAGCCTGCTTGTTCCCACCACACTTCCAAGCTCCCCTTCTTTCACTTCCAGAGGGGAGCTAACTCTAGATGCTCTAACTAGCTATCACCCATGGGTGGCTGTGAACAAGCCATTTCACTGCTCTTAGCCTCAGATTGTCCATTAGAACCAAAAGATTTGAGTTTCTCCCTGTGGTTTCTTCCAAAGCACTCAGACTGTGTGTCATATTTTTAGTGAGTATGTCCAATGGAAAGAGTAAGACCTTTTAGGAGGCAAACAGGCAGATATGGAAATTAATATGTATGGGAACCAAGTCTGTACATTGAATCTTCAGTGAGTTCAACAAATACTGCCAAATCTGGCTTTATGCTGTTTGGCGCTAGTCTGTTGGGGACACAAAATGTTCCCCTCAGAAGGGAGTGTCCAGTAGAGACACTACTTTCATGTCGATGTTAAAGTCCATAAAAGGTTCTGTGAGTGCCCTGCACAGAGGACAGTAGCACAAAGAAAACAAAATACAGGAAAATCTTTGAGTCAACAAAACTTAATTTCCGTAAATCTGGCAACAGACTCAAAAGAGTGGCATGGGTGACTTCTGTAATCACCTGGTTCCGCAGGATTCAGCTGTGTCCGAGACATCTGCCCGCTGGCACATGGAGACACTGGGGCTCGTGGAGACTCTGGGGCACCAAGAACTCTGCAAGAGAAGGCAAGTGATGCTGAGGGGAAACACAAGCCCTTGTACATTGTTACGGAAAATCCAAATTGATGCAACCTTCGGCTATTAAAAACAAAGTTGAAAGTAAACCTACCAGACAGCGTACTAATTCCATGAGAAGTAAAAATATATTTTCATGCAAAGATTGTGTGGAAATGTTCATAACCATGACTTATAATAGCAAAAGAATTAAAACAAATATTTAACTGGTGATTGGATAAAGCACTATAAATCCATACAATGCAGTACTATGGCCAAGAAAAAGGACCAGAACACTTAGTTCTTCACTGTGTTTGTGTGTGTGTGTGTTGAAAATACTTAAGCTCTGCTGTCTTATCAAATTTTAAGCATCCTTTATTAACCATTGTCCCCATGCTGCATACTAGGTCTCCAGAAATCACTCAGCCTTTAACTGAAAGTCTATCATTTAACCAACAACTCCTGCTTCCCCTCCCATTGACCCTGGTAACCACACATGAGTGTGTGTGTGTGTGAGAGAGAGAGAGAGAGAGAGAATTCATTAGGGTAGCTGAGAAAAAGCTTATATCCACTATTTTACTTCCCAGTTACCCACAAAAGCCAAGGGACCCAAGTTGAGAGCCAGAAACTCAACCCAGGTCTTCCACATGGGTGGTTCCAGAAAAGACAAATCTATAGGACAGAAGTGGTAACCGGGGACTAGCGGTGGTTTGGGGGAACAGTGTGCGAGGGCTCACTTTGGGCTGAGAGCAATGTCCTGAAACTGCACAACTGTAAATTATCTCAGACCCATTCTATGCAGCACTTGAAGCAGGTGAATTTTAGGGCGTGCAAGTGAAAGGCCAGCTGAGGCCGTGTGGTCATCCAGGGCCTTGACGGGAGGGCTTCCCTCGTGGCCATCTGAAAACATCAGGAACCCCGAGAGCTGCTGGTGCCCCGCATTCAGCTGACACCAATCTCTAAGAACCTCTCAAGAAATTTGAATCTTTTTATTTTAAAACTTGTTTCATTTATTTGAACAGCAGAGAGGGAGAGACAGAGAAAACTGCCATCCGCAATTTCAGACTCCTAATGGCTGTTGTAGGCAGGGCAGGACCGGGCCAGGATGAAAGCAGGAATTCCATCCGGGTCTCCCATGAGAGCGGCAGGAGCCCTGATATAGGTGAACAGTCATCTACTGCCTTCCCAGGCATAACAGGAAGCTGGATTGGGAGTGGAGCAGCCAAGACTTGAACTTGCACCCATAGGCAACATCACAATGGGCAGATTATTTAAGCCTCAAGAAATCCAGGTCTTAAAAACCAATTACTAGAAAACCCATTAACAGTTCAAAAGAGGATATGATGAAGTATTTGGCATAAGTGATAAAGAACTTTAATTTGTTTCTATTTCTTAATTCTTCACCGAATTTTCATTTTATGTGCAGTAATCACCAATAATAATCAGTGGTTCCAATGCGCTCTCTTTGAAAAATGAACTGTTTTTGCAAAGCATGATGGAGTGAAAACCCTGAGTGGGCAGTTCCACTCTCTGTTCATGCTGCTACTGGAAAAACTTGGAACTCTGTCCCGAGGACAACTTAGTAATCCTTCATTCATTGAAGGGCAGAAGCACTCAAAGTTGGGGTCATAAAATTCTATGACCAAAGAAAGGAATATTTGGTGGCAATTTTTTAAATGAACAAATACAGATCTGGATTTAAAGCAGAAAGAAAGAGAGGGGGGAAAAGCAACATGCAGTTACAAAAGGGGGAAATTCCCTGGATCATCGTTTGTTATCCACACTGCAGAGGGCAAGGCTGTTCAGTAAGATGTGGCCACGCCCAACTGGAAACCATAATGCTAAGGGAAATGAGCCAATCCCAAAAGGTTAGATACCACATGTTTGCCTTAATTTAAGATGAAATGATGTCAATATGAAAAATAGTACCTGCAAAATGTAATATCTCAACCTCATGTGGTTAAGAACTTGTATATTTTTTTTGTTAACATATTGGTTACCCAATACTCTGTCCACTAATTCCATAACATTATAAATTGTTGCTGATGTTATGCTGGGGCTTTTAATTGATCGGGATGATACTCTACCGGCTCTACCTTCAGACCAAAGATGGTCTCCCCAAGAAGCCGTTGAACTTATCTGGACAATAAGATGCTGGACTCTGTGTTTGGTATATGCTTGCAATGAAAGAATCTCAACTGATCTTGAACTGTGGTTATGCAACAAGGTGGAGGAATCCACCGTGGGGGGAGGGTTTGGGGAGGGGTGGGGGAATCCCAGTACCTATGAAACTGTGTCACATAATGCAATGTAATTAAAAAAAAAAAAAAGATGTGGCCACGCACCTGGCATGCAGAGGAGATGGTCAGGAGACAGGGGGCCCTCACCGTCGGGGACTGTATGAGGCCTGGCTCCTGGGAGCGGGCCCAGCTCGTTCAGGTCATCGCAGTTCACAAAGAAATGTGAAGACACTGATTAGTCCTGAGAACAGCAAAACACAAGGTCAGGGATGATGAAACATGGATACCAGGCTGAAAGCATCACGATGGTTTTTTTTGCCCACAGAGGAAAAAAACCCTGGCTTGCTCTGAACAAAATATGAGCCTGTGTCAGGACTATGACACCAAGCAATGAGTAAGTACCTTGAAAGAGCCTGTTAGCATCTCAGAACTAGTGAAATAACTTAAGGAGTAACCTCAGACCATGCTTCACATCAGGGGACGCTAGGAGTACATTGAGTACCCTAGGAGTACATCGACTGGCTGTGATGTGAATTCACATCAGGAGACACTGGGAGTACGTTGAGTACCCTAGGAGTACATCGACTGGCTCTCCCCCATGCTCGGGTACTGGTGTGGCTAGGCTGCTGAGAGCGCCCCTCTCCCCCACTCACCCATCGTCTCACAGATACAGGAAAAATAGAAAGATTGGACAGTTGTTTCATCCACTTTCCCCTATCCCTTGGCCCTTCCCACCCTAACTGGTGGTCCACATGGGCATGCATCCTTCTCAACTACGTAAACATCATCAAAAATGAAACTATGATGAAAAGACAAAAATAAAAAGAACCTGATAAAGGATCTCTAACACCCAGAAGAAGAGAATGGTTTAGTATTGAAGTGTTAGCACAAAGATATTTACGCAGGTGTCTGGGGTGTCCTCCCCTCCCCGCCCTGGGATAGTCGATACAATTCAGGAGGTTTGAGAATGGGTGTGGAGAAAAAGAACATTGCTATCAACCTGAAATTAGAATTTGGCATTTCCTATACTTCTGAGTTCGCCAGCACCGTGATAAATATCTTCCTGTTGTATTGCTGCTACTTGCTATAAACATGAATTTACACTCATCCCTTCCTTTCAAATCCAATGCGAGCTTTGCTTTTGCCAATTGCAGACTAACGCCAACCAGACTGACCCCTCCCACCTGAAGCAGTTAAAAATCCTAATGGTGTTTATGAAATCCTGCCTTTTCAGGCATTGGGTGATGTGGGATAGCCATCTCTAAAAGGAAATGAACCTATGGAGCCCCCTGAGTGCGAGAGAGTGCTCTGCAGGTGGATCCTGCTGGTCCGGTTGCTGGGAGTCAGCACATTGCATTTGGGAGGCCCAGCAGCTCCCAAATAACCCACAGGGCAGAGGTGCCGGGAGGCGGGAGGCGAGGGCGGCCCACGAGGGAGCCTGGGCAATGCACACAGGCTTCCCCTGGAGTCTTCTGCTGAGTCAGGTGCAGCACAGGCCTTTGAGGAAACCACCTGAGGCTGGGAAAGAACCACCCGAGGAACTGAGTGTGCTCACACAGGTCCCAGGGAGCACCCTTTCCCCCCAGCCCGAAAGGAAGAGCTTGTGGTTTCTGGGACGGCTGAGAGCATCCCAGGTGAGAGGATTCTCTTGTGTTGTTGAACAATGCTTAAAGATAAGCCTGTGTGAAGGACGGCCAGAGAGGGAATATTCCCAGCTTTGTGAGGCACAAGGTCACGGTCGCAGCAGCTCAGAGAACAGCCTTAGACAATGTGTGGATGAGAGTGACTGTGTGCTTCCATGAGGCACTATTTGTAGACATCGAGTTTTTCACTTAATTCTCGTATGTCACAAATATTATTCTTTTGATATTTTCACACATTTAAAAATGTTAAAACTATTAGCCGGTGAGCCATACAAAAACAAACAGGGGGCCTAGTTCATTCCATGGGCTCTTGTTGGCTGACCTTTGATTAAAATGATGGAACTGTTACTAATTAACTGTGTACCAGAACAAAGCTCAAACATAAAATGATACAAGATTAAATCCAGCACCCAACAATGTCAAACTCACAATGTTTAGTATCCAATAAGAAAATTCCGAGCATGCAAAGCAGCAAATCTGATAGCTAAAAAGGATTATTTGTTGTAAAGGCAGATTTAGAGAGAGGAAGAGACACAGAAAGAGAGAGAGAGCTTTCATTCACTGATTCCCTCCCAAAAAGGCAGCAGTGGCTGGGAATAGGCCAAAGCCAGGAGCCAGGAGCTTCATCTGGATCTCCCGCATGGATGGCAGGGGCCCAAGCACTTGGACCATCTTCCGCTACTTTTCCCAGGTGCATCAGTAGGGAGCTGACTCAAAAGTGGAGCAGTCGGGATTGGAACCAGTACGCATGGGGGGGGCGCTGACGTCTCAGGCAGCCATTTAACGTGCTGCACAGCAGCGCCTCCCTGAAAACATAATTAGGAGAAAAATTATGCCATAGAATTGAAGTCAAAAAGGGGCAACAACGCCAGACTTAACTAGGTAAGGACATTAAGAATTGAAAACAGATCGCACACGTCCAAAAAGAAGAAAACGTGAAACTATAATGGAGAGTTGTGGAAAATGTAAAATGACCCAAATCAAATTTCTGGAAGTCAAAAAATGTGTTGAACAATGAAAAATATGCTGGCTGGCATTAACAGGAGATAAGATACTGCCATAGAAAAAATTGGTGAGGGAGTGGACACTTGGCCCAGGAATTAAGTTGCCACTTGGAATGTCCTCCTGAATTCGAGTGCATGGGACTGAGTTCTGACCCCTTTGTGACCCCTTAAAAACAATGTGTATCCACTGCTAAATCACAAGCGCTTCTTCAAAAATGGTTCAATGACTTTACTTTTAAGGAATTGATTTCCTTCATAATCTAATGGTTTTTTTTAAAGATTTATTTATTTTTATTGGAAAGGCAGATTTACAGAGAGAAGGAGAGAGAGAAAAAGGTCTTCTGTTTACTGCTTCAGTCCCCAAATGGCCGCAACGGCCAGAACTGAGCCAATCTGAAGTCGGAAAGCAGGAGCTCCCACACAGGTGCAGGGTCCCAAGACTTTGGTCCATCCTTCACTGCTTTCCAGGCCATAAACAGGGAGCTGGATGGAAAGTGGAGCAGCCAGGACATGAACCAGCACCCATAAGGGATCCCAGCACTTGTGAGGATTTAGCTATTGAGCCATCATTGCCAGGCCCTATAATCTTACGTTTTTAAAAGTGTTGTTCTATAAAAGAGTCAATGGTTCTGAGCCCACCCACATATTCAGTAGAAGCTGAACATCCTGCTGACCCTTGTACCACCTCTCTGAAGAGGCCAACTTTCTGGTCTTGCTCTCTTCCTTTGTTCCAGAACATTGTATGGCAGGATGTTCTGTGATTCCTACATCTACAGAACCTAGAATCAATAGCTGTTCCTTGACTGTTTTATAAAGGATGCATAAAAAATATTTTCAGTGTTGTGAAAAGATTAAATGAGAAGAGCTACATGTAGGCTGACACAGATGAGAAACCTCTCGGGCTGGCATTCTGCCAGAGCCCGCTGGACACATTTCACAGGCAATAGTCTGTTAAACCTTCCGACAGCCCTGAGGGCAGATGTGGGCGAACAGCGAACCTTGCCCAAAGTCACTGAGTGAGTGAATGGTGGGGCCCCGGAAGGAGCCCACACCTCACCGCAAAGCTTGTTTCCCTGGGTCACAGCTGCGACTTGACAGCCAAAGGACTATCTGGGTGGAGGCAGGTCAAGGTCTGGGTCAGTCAGTGGAGCGGGAGTGTGAAGGCTATGAGGAAATCCTGACCGTCAAGTCAACCCCAGCACTGCAGATGCTCTCCAAGGGAATCCCCAGGGGCTCCTAACCTGTGGGTCCAATTCCCTTTCCGCATGGCTGACTCACCCACGCCATGCCTGCTGCAGAGGAGTGGCCAGCAGTGGGAAATAATGACAGTGAGAGTGGCCCAGGTCTTGGCCCTGCCTTAGCCACGCATAGCCTCGAGGCTTCTTTCTTGATTGTGTTAAACAGAGAGGGTGGAGGCTTGGGAGGCTGTTTGTTTTAGATAGCCCCTCACAAGCACAGGCTTACCCTTACCAGTTCCTAATGCTGGCAGTTGATTTCCAATATCCAACAAAAGCAAAGGGGATTTTTTTTTTCTCCACTATGCTTCACCTGCTGGATGTAGGATCAGTGCTATGAATAACATAAACCGAGGTAGATTGGAATACAATACAGCAAAGGAGTGGGATTCCTAGGAGCTGGGGAGCAGACTGCAGCACACTGGGTTGTGGGTGGTGGTGGTGAGAGGTGTTAAAACCAGACAGTCTACTTAAACCTGTGCCTCCTCTCAGTTAGCTCAAAGTCAACAAAACCCCTCTTACATCTCACAGAAATTGGCTGAATTAGCAAATGCCTCCTAAAGGAAGACATCATCCTTGGAAAGAGTTATTCTCCCTGCCCCCCTCCGTCTATCCATCTGTCTGTCCAGTGGCAATGCCGCTGCAGTGCCAGCTCCCTCTCAGGTACTGGGTACTGGGCTCAGAGCCTATCCTAAAGGAACTCCCTGCCCACCAGGCTCTCAAAGCAAGCAGCTCCAATCCCTAGCCCATGGGAGGATTCTGCTCCTAACGAACTTGACGTCTAAGGAAAAGCCCGAATGAAGAAGTGCTTGTCAACAAGGTCCAACAGAGCAACTGGTACTTGCTCTGAAATGTGCCAGCCAAAGTGATGTAAACACCCTCAAAAGCTCGCAAAGTAACCGAGGTGCCCACAAAGCACTGCGTTGGCTTGCTTTAGTGCTTGAAAGATGGTTGACCTGGTTACATCAACTCCATTAACCAGTCCCTCATTGCTATTGCATGTATCTTACAGTGGATTGGTTCACACTGCTGCCCTTGAAAGTGTTTTGGGTTTGTTTGTTTGTTTGTTTCTGTCTTTGTTTTTCCTGCTATCCCCTGGGCGCAGCAAATGGCGAAGTCTCAATGAACATAAATGAAGGGCTGGCACAGTGGTGTAGTGGCTAAGCTTTGCCTGTGGTGCTGGCATCCCATATGGGCACCAACTGGAATCCCAGCTTTTCTACTTCTGATCCTGCACCCTACTTCTGGCCTGGGAAAGCAGCAGAGGATGGTCCAACGTGCTGGGCCCCTGCACCCATGAGGAAAACCTGGAAGATGTTGGCTCCCACCTTCGAATCAGCCCAGCTCTGGTCATTGGAGCCTCTTTGGGAATGAACCAGTAGATGGAAGATCTCTTTCTTCTCTCTCTCTCTCTCTCTCTCTCTCTCTCTCTCTCTCTCTCTCTCTCTCTCATTCTGATTTTCCATCTAAAATAAAATGAATACAAAGAAAGAAAGAAAGAAAGAAAGAAAGAAAGAAAGAAAGAAAGAAAGAAAGAAAGAAAAGAAAGGAAGGAAGAAAGAAAGAAAGACAGACATACCTTTTCAGGTTCACTTACCCACGGTAATCTACATTGCATGTATTCAGAAGCTTGGACATTGGCTGACATGGTTTCAGAACAAAGAGAGAGAGAAAGAAAGCTTTAACCATTCGTTCAGCGGTTATTGTCTAAAGTTGACATTCTGATATTCATATTAACAGTGTTTCCTAATTCCACTTGCTCAAGCTCCATCAGTTTTGTCACAGTCACTGAGTGGCCAGCATCGTGACATAATAGGTTAAACCATGGCCTGTGACCCCAGCATCCCATATGGGCACCAATTCAAGTCCTAGCTCCCTACTAATGCACCTGAGAGCATAGCAGAGGATGGGCTCAAGTGCTCAGACCGATGCATTCCTGTGGGAGACTTGGTGGAAGCTCCTGGCTCCTGGCTTCAGCCCGATCCAGAATCACCCACTGTAGCCATTTGGGGAATGAAACCATGCCTGGAAGATTGATTCTTTTTTTTTTAAGATTTATTTATTTTTATTGCAAAGTCATAGATAAACAGAGAGGAGGAGAGACAGAGAAGAAGATCTTCAGTCCAATGGTTCACTCCCTAAGTGACTGCAATGGCCGGTGCTGCACCAATCCAAAGCCAGGAGCCAGGAACTTCTTCCAGGTCTCCCACGCAGGTGCAGAGTCCCAAGGCTTTGGGCCATCCTCGACTGCTTTCCCAGGCCACAAGCAGGGAGCTGGATGGGAAGTGGAGCTGCTGGGATTAGAACTGGCGCCCATATGGGATTCCGGGAGTGTTCAAGGCAAAGAATTTAGCCATTAGGCCATCGTGCTTGGCCTGGAAATTTGATTCTATCTACCTACCTACCTACGATAGATAGATAGATAGATAGATAGATAGATAGATAGATAGATAGATAGATATAAATCTGTGTTGTGCTTGCAACCAAGTGTCGGAAGAGGCACGCAAATGCTGGCATGACACTACAAGCTGCACAGCACAGCTGGCTGATGGCTTAGGATTCACACAAGGGGACACTTGACCACAGGTGCATTTCAAGGGGCTGCCCCTAAAGGCACAGAGGAAATCAGAGACTGTGACATGAGCAATGGGAACTGCGGCCGGTTCTTAGCCAACTTCCGCTGGGCACATCAAGCTGTTCCCTGGAACAGCTGGAAAAGTCGCAAGAACCATGTCCCAACTGCACTCTCTTCCTTCCTGGTTCTCTGAGCTGCAGTGGCTCTTATTAATTTCTTTGCACCTCAGTGCCTTCCCTCACCAAAGGGTGTAGTGCCCTGCGCTGCAGTCTCCATAGGGCTGTCTCAATATTGCCCAGAACAGCTGCAAACCTCAAGCCGGTAGTTACTGAGCCTTACAGAGCAGGGCTTGATCGCACACATGGGCAGCCCAGGCACACCCAACCTCTGTCCTACTTATAAGACAGTTGCCGTCTGGAGCTGGTGTGGTGGACAGCAAGTTAAGCCACCTCCTGTGATACTGGCATCTCAACAGAGCACAGGTTTCAGTTCTAGCTGCTTCACTTCTGACCCAACTCCCTGCTCACATACCTGAGAAAGCAGCAGAGGATGGCCCAGGGAGACCTGGATGGAGTTTTGGGCTTCCTGGCTTCAGCTTAACCCAACCCCCTTGCTATAACAGCTATTTGGGGAGTGAACCAACAAATGAAAGTTCTTTCTCTGTCTCTCTCTATAACTCTATCTTTTAAATAAAAGTAGATAGGTGAACCTTTAAAAAAATGCTTTTTTTTTTGTTTGAAAGTTAGAGTTAGAGACAGAGAAGAAAAATAGAGATCTTCCATCCCTGGGTTCATTCTCTAAAGAGTTGAGATGGCCAGGCCTAGAGCAGACTAAAGCCAGGAGCCAGGAGCTTCTTCCAGGTCTCCCATGTGAGTACAGGGGCCCAAGCACTTGGGCCATCTTCCACAGCTTTCCCAGGTGTGTTAGCAAGGAGCTGGATCAGAACTGGAGCAGCAAGGATTCAAATCTACACTCATATTGGATACCAGTACTGCAGAAAGCACATTAACTCGATGTACCACAGTGCAGATTCTGACAAATAAATCTTTTTTGAAAAGATAAGAACAGTTGCTGTATATTCAGCTGCACACAAATATATGGAAATTAAGTGACACAGAGAGCCATCCAGACTCCTAATGGGCTAACCTGGGCTGGGGTGATGTGGTGGGGAGAAACTAGCACAGGAGATGGGGTAGGTAACTTGTTTTTCTAAAATGTACTCCCATGTCTTTGCAATTACTTGAGTTTTCCTTCAAGATAATGATAGAAGGTCAAATTGTACTACCAGGCTGAGGAAAGCCCTCGGGATACAGGGATCAGAAAAGATATACTGAGCGGGAGGACTTGCTTAGGCCCACAAAGAAGCGATCAGCTGTGATAGGTGGGAGGGAAACAAAGGCTTTCTCCAGAGGCTGTGTCCCCAAGGATTAGCGGAGAAAGGAGGTCTGGCCAAGAAGAGCTCAAGTTCAAGTTGGGAACTCGTACGAGGAAACCCAGGCTGGCGGGTCAGGATGTATTTTCTGTTCTAACACTCAAGGCCTGTTGCGAACACTAGAAATGTTCATTTGGTTCGTAGAAGAACCCATAGAGGAAGAAGACACTCAGGTTCAAAGAACGAAGAATAGTAACACTAAAACCCCCAGCCAAAAAAACCCAGGAGTTCAACCACAGAAACTATAGAAAGAAGCTGTGCCGAGGGATTTAATAAAATTTCCAAGTCTTAAAGGTGTGCGGGTGAGGTTTGGGAAGTGAAAGAGACAGTCCGCCGGCATCACCCCTCTCTCCCTCAGGAGAGCCGCTCAGGAGAGGAAGTGGGGAACTGCACCCACAAGCCCTCATCACATCTGATTTCTCCCCATTCAGAAGCAAGAGCAGCAGGCACCACTTACAAAAGATGCGCTTGGAGCTCAAGGTGGACGCCAGCCCAAGACACAGCTCCTCCCCTTCTCTTGACAGTGGTCCTTCCCAAACTTGCCGTGGGCAGAGCGTAACTCAGATAGCTTGGGTCCTAGACTAGAAGCTTCCAGGGATCCCTGCCCCCCCCCCCCCCCCCCCCCCGTGTGGAAGACCTGGGAGAAATTCTTGGCTCTTGGCTTCAACTCTAGTGAATGCAGCCATTTGGGGAGTGAGCCAGTAAATGGAAGATCTCTCTCTCTCTCTTTGACTTTCTGTCTCTGTAACTCTGATTTTCCAAGGAACATAAAACAAATCTTTAAAAAGAAAGAAGAAAGGGAAGAAAGAAGAAAGGAAAAAATGTGAGTGTGGCAATGGCCAGGAGAGTAGATCCTACACAGAAAGCAGATTTTCTCTACCTGCCTACACAAGCCTCCTGGCCTCTTGGCATTGAGGCTCCATGTTAAACACAGCAAGAAAGTAAGAGTCAATTGGTTTTCTAGAGACTCAGAATCACCCCTCAGGCTACAGGAATGTGCCTCCCCACTCCCAGTGCATCCAACCAACAGGTCTGCCAGTAAGTCAGTAACCTGTGTTTCAGAGTTGGAGATTTAGGCCAGTAACAGCCAATGCTTTGGATTTGCTTTGGATTTGCAAATCTGTCCTGTGATTTTGAACAGGTAGTTGTTGGGACTTGCTGACTGAAATACAGGGGAGGAGTTTAAAAATGCAAATCCTCTCTAGAGTTCGTCTCTTCTTAGACACACAGCATTGTCCTGAAGGAACACAGCAGCAGCCAGTATAGATACCCAATCCAAGCTCTTTCACATAGTGGACATGAACTTGGGGTAATGTCCATTCCCTCAGCCTCAGGGTGCTCATCTGTAACCTGGGGGTCACAGTGAGGGTAACGTGTGTAAAGTGGGAAAGTGGACCTGAGAGGGAGTCACTGGTCGCTAGATCCCAGCTGTCAGTAGCAGTTTCCATTCCAGAGATGTGTGTTGAGCACCTGCTTCTCCTGGGACCCAGTGGCCAGGAAACACACAGGAAGTGAGGGGAGACGCAAGTCAGCAGGCAGACATGTGCAGTGGTTAGGGGTGGGTGGTGGTGGTCAGAGCCAAGAACAGCTGGGAGACAGGAGGGAAGAGAGGTTACCCAAGGGTGTGATGTGTAGGCAAGACCTGAAAAAAACGTATGGTGGGGATTGTGGTTGAGGGAGAGCCTCGCTGGGCTGTTGAGTCGACCTTCCCTACGGAGGCTGGGGTGCTGCTCTGGACAGTCCCCAGAGGGCTGCCGTTGGCCTTGCTCAGCTGGTGATCCACTCCTCACCCAGGCCTCCTGTGCCTGTGCCTGCTCAGGCCCTGCCCACCCTTGCCTCCTCTCTTCCGGTCAGCATGTCTCCTCGCCCAACACATTGGTCTGTGTGTGAGACAGGCCCTCTCCTGTCTGTGGGCTCTCACAGAGGTCTGAACGCTGCACGATGTGCCCTCAACTTCCCCCCTTTCCACCTGGCTAACCCCTCCTCTCCTTCAGTCCTCAGCTGAGCCTCTGCCCACCTGCCATTTGTGTCAGGCCCTTCCACAGCTTGAGCTTCCCCATGGTAGCACTTAACCTGGGGCTGCACTAGACCCTGGGGTTACCAGAGAGCAGGGCCCAGCACTGTGCTGTCCTACAAAACAGGGAAGCATCCTCCCAACCCCCAGCGCGTGTAGCCCCCTTGCTTCTTGCCAGTCTGTCATAACCACCCCTGGTCCACTTCAGGGTTGCATGCTCCGAGGGCCATTCCTCTCTCCTCTAGAAGCTTCTGGAAGCTATAAACAGAAAAAGTGGGTGGAAAAGTGGGCCTTTTTCCTAGAGGATTAATCAAGCTCGTGAACCAGCCAAGGAGTTCTTCTGAAGACTGTGGTGACTTGAAAGAACTTACCAAGTTCTAGAATGATCATGCCTTTCATTAATATCAAGAAAGCCAAAATAATAATAAAAAGAAGTAAAATTTTAATATATATATAAAACACAATATATATATTATATATTTATACATATATATTATATATTTATATTTATATATAAATATATAAGATTTAGATTTATATAAATATATTTATATTTATATATTCATATATATTTGTATATTTATATATATTTATATATTTATTATATATTTATATATTTATAAATATATAATACATATATTATATATATATAAAGAAAGCCCCCAAATGACAACAATAGAAGCAAAACTCCAGAGGAAAAAGTTGTAAGAAAGAAAAACAGACACTTCAGCTTCAAGCATAGTTCTGCAAACTGAGAACTCAAGGCCTGGCTCATGCCTTCGTCAGACATGCACAATATTCCTGCCCTGATAGTGGGGTGATGGCCCCAGAAACCCATTGTCACTTGAACACATCCTAAGCAAAGATCGCATGTAGTGAACGCAGCCAAACCCATTGACTTACAATACAATTGGTCAAAATCATCTAACACAAAATGTTGAACATCTTTTGCAATTTACTGTATCCTTGGGTCCAGAAAACCTGGGCAACCCCAGTGGTGTCTCCCCCCATGCCTGTGGCGCTGGGCAGGAGCTGTGGGTCTCACGCATTGCTAGCCTAAGAAGACACCAAAGTTTGAAGTATGGTTTCAATGGAATGTGCGCGGCTTTCTCACCGCAGTAAAGCTGAAAACTTAGTCGATGGGACCGTTGTAAGTTGAGGACTGTCTACACAGGCTCTGCCTCTTTCAGATCCTGCCGAGGCACTGGGCAGGAGAAGACCCATCTCTGTGAGAATCGTAGTCTAGCAGAGGGGCTGAGGCACGGATGCCACCAGGGCAGAGGAAGTGGCTTTTAGCAGATGCTACTTTGCAGCAGCAGCATCATTGCTCTTCCTGGTAAACTGGTCATGAACTCGCTTCCACACAAGAGGCTTCTGAAGGAGGTGTGTTCCTGCTGTTCTAAACTAGAACATCCACGACCTGGTCCTACAGAACAGTGAAGAACCCAAGGAACTCTTCAGAATCACCCTAGACCTTGGAGAGCAGCTGCACGTCTCCCCAAGCACCCAGAAGCATTAGCAGGTGTAAGTTCACAGTGGAGTTCGTCTTCCTTCCCTGGGGGCAGCCTGCAACTAATGATTGCTGGGTGAGGCTACATGGGCCAGTTCAATAGGCTGAGGTCTCTGACAACCACAGTGTTCTGTCAACATCTGTCCATTAGTCCCCACGGATGTTCCTAAGAGTATTCCAAGCTCACAGCCTGTGTGCAAATTTCCATACTGGGAACTGTTTCCAAGGAACTCTACACAAGACAAATCGGTATTTCAGAACTTCCACATTCACTCCATTATGGCTCCCAAGGGTGCTGTGGGCTCTCCTGGCATCACGCCTCTGGTAGGAGACATTTAGGGGTCAGAGGGCCACACCGCTGACTTGTAGCAGCCTTTGAGATTAGAAGGAGTCAAAGCCCTCATAAGCTCACGGGGAGAAGTGCGCCTTGGGATTTCTGGGTGGAAAAGAGTTGGTTCGTTTTGGAATCCAATCCTGTGCTTGGCAACCTTTGTCATTCAGAGAAGTTTTTCCTGATTTCAAAACCGGAATACCTCCTTCTGTGATGTGAACCTATTTCCTCTCCCCTTTTCCTCCATGGAGCTGTGTTTTCTCCAAGAAAGAAAGTGAAAAGGGAACAAAAGCGTATGGTTTTCCTATTAAGTCTAACGCCCACATTTGAGAGAAGCCAAAGGAAAGCATTCAAATCAGGAGAGCGGAAATGGATTTGCGTGGTGTGTCAACCTTAGAAACTGAGTTTTAAAAGACTGCTAAAGCAAGGAGGGCTCCCTTTCACCCAGCTTATTACATTTTTGCAATTCTGAGATTGTATTGGAGACTCTGACTCAGAGGCTGGGTGCAATGGATGAGCCCTGGATTTGAAACCTGACTCCATGCGTTCGAAACCTGCATCCGCTGCCCACTGATGTGACCCTGGAGAGCATCTTCCCTTGGCTTTCCTTAGTGTACAACGGGACACACCTGTTGTGCCGCATCTGCTCATGTTACCTTCATGACCTGAAGGTATGAAAAAGCTCTGTAAAACACAGAGCTCTGGGCTGATGTTAGCAATCCAGACTGAATTCCAGAACAGTCCCATGAGCAACCTACCCAGCCATAAAATCTTACTATGTTACTATTTTCCTTTTTTTAAAAAGAAATTGACAAAAATGATACTAAAACTCATGTGGGAATGTGTAAGACCTAGACTTCTCAACCAGCTTTGAACAAAAAAAGTAGAAGACTAATACTATCTGGTTTTAAGTCCTGTTACAAAACTGCAGTAGTGAAGACTAGGGGGTATTGGGTCGAGTTAGACGAATAATTGGGGCAGACCTAAGTTCAGAAGCAGATCCATGCACACATGTGGAAGTAACAGTTCTACAAAAAGTGCAAGGCAATCACAGAGAATAGAGTGCGTTCAACAAATGCTCCCGGAATAACCGAGTATCCGTGTTCTTCAAAATAAACTTGGATCCATGCCTTGTCCAATATTAAAAAAAAATGTAACTCAAAATAAGCTGTATACCCAAATGTAAAACCTAAACTATAAAGCTTCTAGAATGAAAAACATAGTATAAAACCTTTGTGATCTTTGAGTTAAACAAAGATTCCTTGTATGTGACTCTCAAAGCATAAAATAAAAGAATAAATTGAGCTTCGTGGAAAGTTTATATTTCTTCTGTTTAGGAAATACCACTAAGGGAATTAGAAGGGGCCAGTGTTGTGCAGTTGTTTAAACCTCAACTTTCTTTCTTTTTTTTTTTTAAGACTTATTTATTTTTAAAGGAAAGGCAGGTATACAGAGAGGAGGAGAGACAGAGAGGAAGATCTTCCTTCTGCTGGTTCACTCCCTAAAGCGGCCGCAACGGCTGGAGCTGAGCCAATCCAAAGCCAGGAGCCAGGAGCTCTTCTGGATCTCCCACATGGATGAAGGGTCCCAAGGCTTTGGGCCGTCCTCGACTGCTTTCCCAGGCCACAAGCAGGCAGCTGGATGGGAAGTGGGGCTGCCGGGATTACAACCAGTGCCCATATGGGATCCCGGGTGCATTCAAGGCAAGGACTTTAACTGCTAAGCTATTGTGCCGGGCCCAAACTTCTACTTTTAATGAATGCCTGCATGCCGTATTTAGAAGTACCTGTCCCAGTCCTCGCTGCCTCACTTCTGAGCCAGCTTCCTGCACCAAGAAGGCAATGGGGGATGGCCCAAGCACCTGGGTCCTTGCCATCCTGTGGGAGATCTGGATGGAACTCCAGCTTCCTGGCTTCGGCCTGACTCAACCTTGGCTATTGTTTCCATTCAGCAGACAGAACATCACTTTCTCTCCCTTTCTCTTCCTTTGTCTCTGTCACTCTCTGGCTTTCAAATGAACAATTAAAAAAATAAGACTGGCCATAGAAGTGTCATCAGAGAAGTGAGCACCTAGACTTTCATACACTGTGAAATAGAAAGTGGCACCACCCTTTGGAAAGCAACTGACAGTTACATGCCTAACCGTCAAGATCTGGTCATTGTTCTGGGAATTCACTCAGGAGAAGTGACTGTTCATGAACACTCACAGCAGCTACACTTGTCATAACCACAAATGTCATCACTCCCTGACTGGGGGCTAGGGCTGCAGCAGGAAGCGTGGTGCAGATGATGGACCACTGATGACAATGCTGGCACCCCATATTTGGGGGCTAGTTCAAGTACCAGCCCTTCTGCTTCCAACCCAACTTTCTGCTGATATGCCTGCTCAAGTGCTAGGGCTGCTGCACTCCCGAGTTGGAGACCCAGACAGAGTTCTGGGCCCTTGGCTCTGCCCCAACCCAGTCCCAGCGGTTGGGCCATTCGAGGAGTGAACCAGCTGATGGAAGATCTCTATTTCTGTCACTCTGTCCTTCAAATAAATAAAGAGATATTAACAAGCTGGAAGGATGGGTTAGTACATTGTTGTCTCGAGGCTGGGCCCCCTGGCGAGTGGGCTTGGGGCCCCTGGCCCAGCATAAAATGCTGGGAGTCTGCAAGACCGTGTCACCTTGGCTCTGTAAGCCAGTCTGGCCCAGTCCCATATACCTGCTGAGACCGCCCTGGAGCAGAAGGGGCAGCAGCCCAGAGTCTCCAGTGTGGGTATAAGTGCTGGCCATGTCCCTATTCGTCCCAGAGTGCCTGGCCCCGCGGAAAGATGAGTCTGGCTTCATTACCCTTCCTCTGAGATTCTCCTTGAGCCCTCAGACACCCACTCCCCAAATCAAAGCCTGCTCCAGCTGGGCTGGATCTGCCCCCATTATCTGGCTCCTCATGAAGTCAGTGACCTGCTTGTTCACCAGGGTCCCCAGCAGGTGGCATTCAGTAGGAGCTTATCATCCAACTGAAGCAGCTACTGTGTGCTGGATGTGTGGCAGGACAACTCCTTTGATTTTCGAAACAACTCTGTGCTGTGGGTCTCATCATCCCCATTTTAGAGAAAAGAAAACCGAGGCTGAGTTGCACGTTTTCAGTAATCCAGAGATATCGGTTTTTAAGAGGTAATGCCACTATTTGAAGCTAGCTCATTAAACTCCAAAACCCATGAGCTTGCTGCCACACTGGGCACTTTGATCCATTAGTGGGGGGATAGCCTCGTCCTCCCACCCCTGTTAAGGCTCACCCTGGAGAGAAGAGCCTTGTGGCTGAAAGCAGTGTGAGTTGTTTCCCACCTGGAGTGGGCTGCCTGGTGGCCTTGCATCTGCCCGGCTGGTTCATGCTTGGGGTGTGCCAGTGTGTGCAAGCCTGGCTGGGTTTCTTGCAGCTTCCCACGGAGATCGGCCATTCCTGGGAAGGATTTGACACTGCCTCTCCTTATTGACCTCATGGCGACTCCACTCGCTCCTCCGGAGGCCTCAGCCGTCAGTCTGAGCGAATTACTCAGGGGAAGTCAGAGCTCATAATTATTTGGTTAATCCTCATGTGGCAACACACCGGAGGTTGTTTGTATAGTATGAGGCAGGGCCCAAGTGACAGCGCTTCCTGATGCAGCCCTACCTGTCTGGGTCTGCGGACTGACAGGGAGCAGAAAGCCATGGAAATGCATGTGGGAGGGTGCAGAGCTGGGAGCTGCCTCGCCCCGTGCGGTAGCTTCCTGGGGCTGCGAAACCATGACAGGAATTTATTCTGCCATCATCGCAGAGGCAGAAATGTCAGTAGGCTGTGTTCTCTCAGTTCCTGTTTCCACCTGCAGTGTCACCTGGCCTTTACGTCTTAGCTCTGCTCAAGACACTCACTGGATTTGGGATCTGTCTGTGCAACCATAGGAACATATCTGGAGATCTTTCACTTACTAACATCTACAAAGACCTTCTTCCAAACACAGTCATGGCTGCAGGTGGCTGGAGGACAGGTCCTCTCTGGGAACCCCCATTTGGCCCACCACGCGCCAGAAGCTGCTTCTGTGAGAGCCAGGGACTGGCTTGCTGGGACTGCTGCAGTAGTAACTAACTGGTCCCAGGCTCTTTGCTGCCCTGCTCCCCTCTCTCCTCACCTCCTCGTGGTTCTCTCCACTGCAGCGCTCCACCCCTCCAATCACCTGCTCAGAACCTTTCCAAGGGCAAATGCAGTCCTTGGTGGGTGTGGTGTTCATGCCCAGCCGCCCGGCATCTACCCAGGGTTCCACTCAGACCTACTGATGCCACAAGCCTTGTGAATAGAGTCATTCTCCCATCTTGAAATGCCTCTTGCTGGTGACCCCTGGAGTAGCATTCCAGGCCATTTTGTGTCTGGAGCACCTGCCTTTGCCACCGATTGGCGTCATTCACCAACATGCCCAGGACTTTCTCCAATCACGTCAGCACTGCTCTGTGGCCACCATCATGGCCAGCATGACGCGTCACACGTGGTAGGTGCTAAATAAGCACGTTGAGTTGTGGCTTAGCAATGGTCACTCAGACGCAGAGAGTCTGCTGAACTCATTGGTTTAATTCTGAATGCGTTGTGTGTGAGTGTGTGTGTTTCTCACAGCTGTGGGACTTGAGCTCAGGAGAGTGGACTGAAAGAGCTTGGCTTTCACAGTCAGAAATAACTTTAGGCAAAACTGTTCTCATCCGTGACTGCTCACAGCAGTTTTAGGCATAACCAGCCAAAGGTGGCGCCCACCCAGAGGGCCATCAGCTGGACCCAGAGTACAGTCCATCCACACTATGGGATGTTATTCGACCTTGAACAGGAATGACACTAGAGTATGATGGACTTCAAAGCATTATACGAGGCGGCAGATCCAGCCACAAGAGACCACATGCACTGTATGTGTTTGTGTATATTGAATGGCTGAAACCGGCAAGTCTATGGACAGAAAATAGATTAAGCGTTTCTCCATCTGCAGGCCACAGGAGCTGACACTGTGGACACACCCAGCGCCCAGCACCAGACCTGCAACTCAGCAAGTGTCGGAGAGATACTTGTGGGGACCAGCATCGTGGCAGGATGGACGCAAGGATCCCATGAGGCCTGGCTGCTCTCTGCTGATGGGGCTGCAGGAAGCCACAGAAGGCGGCCCAAGTGCTTGGCCCCCTCCAGCCATGTGGGAGACCTAGAGGATCGTGGAGCCCATGTAGGCAGGGAAGCAGTGGATGACAGGCCTCTGTCTGCCTCTCTGTATTGCTCCCTCTCCCTATAGAACTCTACCGTGCAAGTGAGTAAGTTGTTTTTTAAAGGGAGAGATTTGTGACAAAGAGGAGGAGTTACTGCGAGGTGTAGGGAGGGATGCTAGTAGCTCCCCAGGGTCAACGGGCATTTAGCCCTGAGCCCCTGAGCTCCCCTCCGTGTGGCCTGCAGTGCCGTGTCCTCCTGCCTCCAGCTGTCAGAGCCTCGTGCTCCTCCTCCCCGCCCAGAGCACTCCTGCTACACCTGCTCTGCCTGCTCCATGACGGGCAGCATCCCTCAAGTCGTCCCTTCCTCGCCGCCCTTTGCTGCTTGCTTACCACGCATCAAGTGCCTTCCATGTACCGTGTGCCAGGCTGTGCATGGCGCTGTGTTTGTTCAGCTTCTGTGGGCAATTGTCCAGAGCTGTTTCTCGCGGGGGAGGCAGACCCTACAGCTTACGCCCGCCCCACCCTCGGCTTTACTTCCAGAGGTCTAAGATGTGGCTTTGGAACAAAAGAGCTGGCCCCCACTCCTCCCTGCCCACCCCTCAGGCTTTTCTGCAGGCGTTGAACCCCTCAGCTGTGGCCCCCCCTGCCTACCTTCATTTCCTCTCACTTCTCACCAAACTATCCAACCTTCTGGTTAGAGTCTTCATACTCCTGCTTATGCTGAGCCCTTGTCTGGAAACCCCTTCCCAGTGTCTGTTTCAGCTGCCCCTTCCTACAGGAAGCCTTCCCTGATGTCAACTGGGTTCACCAGCTGGCCCTGCCCCTGACAGTCCTCTGCTGTCTCACTCAGCTGGCCTCCTCTGTTGAGATGCCTGTCCTTAAAAATGAGTCGGGGACCCTGGCAAGGTCTGATGGGTATGTATACCCCAGCCTCTGGCATGTGGATAGCACTCAGCAGCTATCCAAATCGAGTCAAAGCTCTTCCCCTGGGAGTCTGGCTTCACGGGAGCCCCCAAAGAATGGCATAGCAGCAAATGCATTGCCACCGCAGATGGGGTACCCTAGAATCTCAGGGCAGAGGCCTGGCCTGGGCCGGAGGGGTTTCTGGGGTGCCGGACCCTTCTCACCTTCCTAGTGGCAAGTCACTCATTCCACTCAAAGCTCTGTGGGCCCACGCAGGAAGAAAGACTGGCAAGAGGAATCCGGAGTTCTGGCCGTACTTCCCACTCTGCCTTGTACCTTAGGGGACACCGGCCTGGCCTTACGGGGGCAGTGGAGCGGGGGAGGTGGGCAGGCCCCCGTTCATGCTCTAGGGGACAGGAATCCTGACATTTTAGGTTGTCACAGGAAAGTGCCCATGAAGCTCAGACTATTTCTAGTAAACTCTGACTTTGAAGGCATCCATGTGTTATCCTCCGGGACATTTGAGACAGCCCCAGTGCCTCGCTAGCCCAGTCAGGCAGCTCATACCCTACAGCCCTCCAGGGCCCCTGCTCCCCAGTGCTTCACTCAGTACCTGTGCTCTGAGGCCAGCTGGCGCACAGACCTTCTGGGGAAGCTCCAGGCCCTAGAAACGGTGGCTCCATGACTCACCAGCAGGGCCATGTGCTTAGAGAAGCAGCCCAGCCCATGCTGGCACAGAGCCCAGGCCCCTGGACAGGTCATTTTTACACCAGTGAACTTGAGGAGGGTAGACAGACTGTCTGCCTGCCCACCTCAGACAGGGCAGTGTGGGAGCAGGGGACAGCCCTGGGCTGATGGCAATCTAAAGGGGAGAACTGGTGGCCAGGGTGTCACCATTTGCCACACTGAATGTATTTCCTGAAGGTTTCATTGGAATAGAACAGTGGCCTGTCACTTGCGAGAGATCTAAAGGGTGATTAACTCAAAGATCAGAGGAAACATGTCCCGCCCTCTGTCGCCCTGAGTAACTCCCAGGCAGCCACACCATCGCTAGCTCCTGAGCCACCTGCCTTGGAGATGCCCTCTGCCACACCAAGCAGGACTGAGTCTTTACTGGGCACAGTGGGGACAGTACGCTCACTGCTACTGGGGGCCCAGGAAAATGCTCCAGTTTCTTTTAAAAGTCAGAAAATACAAGTGACTACAGATACAATGAAAATTTAACGATGTAATTAGCCTGGATGACGTTCATTGTTATGTGAAAGTAATTATGACATGATTTTTATTATACGTGTGTGTGTGTGTGTGCATATATGTGGAGTACATGGTCTGTTTGTTCTGCTAGAAGAAAAATACCCAAGACCAAGTAATTTGTAAATAACTTACTTCTCCTAGTTCTGGAGGTTGGGAAGTTCACGGTCAAGCTACCAGCTAGTGGATGTGCGGTGAGGCCTGGGTCTCTGTTCCAAGATGGGGGCCGTACCCTCCCGTGGGAGACGGTGGGAGGCAGAGTGGTCTCAGTCAGTTCTCTGTGTAAGGGTGCTGATTCTAAGCGTGGAACTCCGATGGCTTCATTGCCATCCGAAGGCCTCGCCTGCTTCTACATGGGGTTCTAGGTTTCACCTTGAAATTTGCTGGGAAGACATAGACATTGAAACTGTAGCAGGGTGGGCGGACTGCTTAGGGCCCACAACATTCAAGATGCAGTTGTGGCAAAGAGCAGAGCCCCCGTTTCTACACTTGATCTTAGCCAAAAGGCCGAGAAGTGATAGAGCCCCAGTTTCTTACAGCTGTTTTCACTAAAGAGGCAGTCTATTTTCCCAGCCCTGGAGTTTGGGTGGGCCTTCGAACTCGCCCAGGAGGATCAGTGAGGTAGAAGTGACTTGGTGTAAGTTCAGAATCCAGCCCTCAAGCAGTCTGGCATTTTCCATCCTCTGGCTTTGAGAACTCTATGTGAACAATGCTGGGCTAACCTGATGGAGGAGGAGGGACACGGGCTCTGGCCTGGCTGCTGTGTCACTCTGAGATCAGCCAGCCAGCCCCTGCAGCTGATATTGAGTCTGATCAGCCGAGATCAGCAAAAGGACCTCCCAGCTGAACTCAGCTTACATTGCTGACTCAAAGAATCAGTAATTAAATAAATGCTTGTTGTTGCGAGCCACTGAATTTTGGGGTGGTTTGTTATGCAACATGAGCCTAATTGATGCAGCTGCCATCTGCCTGAAGAGACACAGCAAGAGGCATAGGCTGTCATCTTCTAATCCAAGTGGGTCCAGGCTTGAGTAATCAACTCATCCAGTGTTGTCCAACAGAAATACAGTGTGAGCCACAAATGCAAGCACATGTATAATTTTAAATGATCAAATAGCCATATTTTTTTTAAAAAAAGATTTATTTATTTTTATTGGAAAGGCAGATATACAAAGAGAAGGAGATACCAAAAGACCTTCCATCTGCTGGTTCACCCCCCAAGTGGCTGCAGCAGCCAGAACTAAGCCAATCTGAAGCCAGGAGCCAGAAACTTCTTCTTAGTCTCCCATGTGGGTACAGGGACCCAAGGCTTTGGGTTGTCCTCCACCGCTTTCCTAGGCCACAGGAAGGGAGCTGGAAGGGAAGTGGAAGAGCTGGGACACAAACCAGTGCCCATATGGGATCTCTACATGTGCAAGAAAAGGACTTTAGCCACTAGGCTATTGCATTAGGCCCCATATTTTTTAAAGTACAAAAAGCTATGGAAGATCAATTTGAGTTGCATATTTTATCCAATCAAGTATATCCAAAATATTAGTATTTCAACATATCATCAATATAATTAAAGATTTATTTATTTTCATCGGAAAGGTAGATTTACAGAGAGTAAAGACAGAAAGATCTTCCATTTTCTAGTTCATTCCCCAAGTGGCTGCAACAGCCAGAACTGAGCTGATTCTAAGCTAGGAGCCAGGAGCCTCTTTAGGCTCTCCCATGTGAGTCCAGGGTTCCAAGGCTTTGGGCCAGCCTCTGCTGCTTTCTCAGACCATAGCCAGGAAGCTGGATTGGAAGCGGAGCAGCTGCGACATGAACTGCTTCCCATATGAGATCAGATGCTGGCACTTATAGGCGGAGGATTAGCCAGTTAAGCCAGCACACCAGTTTCAAATTTTGTGTATTTCACACATGGTAACTCCGTTTGGATTTGCCACATTTCATATTTTATGAATATTTATTTGAAGATAGAGCTTTCTCATTCACTCTTTCGTCCACTCCCCCAGAAGCCCACAGCCTCCAGGTGTCGGTGAGGCTGATGCCTGAGGCCAAGGAGCCCAGCCTGGCTTCCTGTGTGTGGCAAGGGGCGGCACTTGGGCCATGTCCTGCGTGTCAGCAGGGTGCCGGGAAGGAAGTGGAGGAGCACCTGCCCCTGCAGTGCCATGTCTCTCGCCCCTATTCTGATGCCACTGAGAGGGCGTTTTTGGATGAGTTGAACGTGTAAGTCACTTAACTAGCTTAAGCAGATTATCATCCCTACTATGGGCAGACTCTCTTCCATCTGTTAAAGGTCCACATTGGAGGGAATTCCTCCCTCCGGACAGCCTGGACTTGGGACATGGTTTTGTTTCTGTCCTGTCTTCAGGCTCAGACAAAAACTCCCGCTCTTCTTGGGTCTAGGACCATTTCACTGGTCTTGACAGTGAAATCAGGGCCTCAGCAGCCCTGGTCCCAGCAGGCTGATGGGCCATGCATGTCTTGGGGCTTGTCAACCTCCATAACCGCACTAACCAATGCCTCAGGACAAGTCTCGGTCACACACACACACACACACACACACTGAAGCAAAGGGTACCGGTTCCCTGTCATGTGCATATGCAATTAAACTCCGTGGTCACACATTATGGTGTCACATGTTAAGCTGTGGCCTGCAATGCCATGGAGGTGCTGGTTCCCATCTTAGCTGCTGCGCTTCTGATTCAGCTTCCTGCTGAGGCACCTGGGAAGGCAACAGAGCATGCCCTGCCACCCAAGTGATGGGAGCTGCAGGCTCCTGGCTTCAGCCTGGCCCAGCTCTGGCCATGCCACCACTGAGTGAGCCAGTGTCAGTGAACCAGTGGGTGGGAGATTTTCTCTCTCTCTCTCTCTCTCTCTCTCTGTCTCTTGCTCTCACTTTACCTGTTAAATAAATAAATAATTCTAAAAATTAGTTTGTTTTGGTGCAAAATAACTTTTTAAATCCATGCATATGTAAAGACCCCCATATATGCACACACTTTTTTTCATTCATGTAAATCCCCATCCAGAATAAACGTCCTCCAGATCAGGTAAGTCAGAGCCTCAGAACGGACAGCAACAAGTTGTTTTAAGTCTCCCTGGGTGCTGGTGTTGTAGTTCAGCAAGTTAACCTGCAACTTGTGAAACCGGTATCATATATCCGAGCACTGCTTTGAGTCTCATTTGCTTCTACCTGATTCATTCTAGTGGGGAAGACTTTTTAAAAAAAAAATCTGCCCAGGTGATTTTCATAAGCAGCCTGGTCTGAGAGCCACTGTTTTAGTTAAACGTTTTAACTACTTTGTTTCAGAGGTTGGCAAACTGAGCCCAGCGGAAGGGAAGTGAGGCAGTGTCAAAGTTAGAGGACGGGGGTTTCTGATTCCTGGATCCCAGCCCTTTGTTTCAACAACAGAAGAGGGCATGGGGTTTGGGCTTGCAAAGCAGTAGCCTGTGGCTGAGTTCAAGGTCAATAGAGCAGCAAA
The DNA here is from genome assembly GCF_030435755.1 of Ochotona princeps. Taxonomy (NCBI): domain Eukaryota; kingdom Metazoa; phylum Chordata; class Mammalia; order Lagomorpha; family Ochotonidae; genus Ochotona; species Ochotona princeps. The sequence continues at coordinate 12,924,815 of NC_080840.1, read as the reverse complement.
GAAGAAGGTGAACCCACAAAGTCAAAGACTCAGACTCAATCCGGAAAAAGAAACACGTGATGTTGCACCTGCAGCAAACCTCCACCTTGAACTTGTAAATGACTTTGTTCCTGCTATTACTTTTGACTCATGCACCGTGGTGACTTATTACCTATGGGAGATGAAGCAACCTTTGTTAGGGTTTTCCCAAACAAGACTCCAGATTCCAGCTTCAAATAAAGGAGAATCCAACCAGCTCTGTGACTCAGTCTCTGCCAAGGGCTACCCCTGCGACCTTGGCCACTCACTTCACTCCTTTGGGGTTGCCTGGAGATGTAAATGGCGTGTACAGATGCTTAGCCAGAGTCAAGCAGGAATGACATTTAATAAAGGACAGCTATTGTAATCATGCAAATTATTTTATCTGTAAGACTTACTATGCATCCAGTACTGCAGGCACTGTTTGAAGATCTTTATAAATAAGAACTAAATACAATCTCATGAAAAATCTCAGACAGGCAGGAGGTACTGTTTTGCTTCAGTGGGCTAAGCTTCCCATTGGAATGCGTTCTGGCTGCTCTGCTTCCCACCCAACTCCCTGGTAATGCACCTGGGAAAGCAATTGACGGTGACCCTAAGCCTTGGGACCCTGCACCCGTGGGGGAGACCCGGATGAAGCTCCTGGCTCCTGGCTTCAGATCAGCTCAGCTCCAGCCGTTGCAGCCGCTTTAGGGAGTGAACCATCCGATGAAAGATCTTCCTCTCTGTCTCTCCTTCTCTCTGTATACCTGACTTTCCTATAAAAACAAATATATCTTTTTTTTTAAGATTTTATTATTATTGGAAAGCCGGATATACAGAGAGGAGGAGAGACAGAGAGGAAGATCTTCCGTCCGATGTTTCACTCCCCAAGTGAGCCGCAATGGGCCGGTGCGCGCCGATCCGATGCCAGGAACCAGGAGCTTTTCCGGGTCTCCCACGCAGGTGCAGGGTCCCAAAGCTTTGGGCTGTCCTCGACTGCTTTCCCAGGCCACAAGCAGGGAGCTGGATGGGAAATGGAGCTGCCGGGATTAGAACCGGCACCCATATGGGATCCCGGTGCGTTCAAGGCGAGGACTTGAGCCGCTAGGCCACGCCGCCGGGCCCAAAACAAATATATCTTAAAAAAAAAAAAAAGTGCTTGGGCCTGCCAGACGCATAGCAGACCCAGATGGAGTTTCAGACTCCCGGCTTCAGACTGGCTAGCTCCAGCTGCTGTTGTCACTGGGGAGTGAGCTAGCAGGTTGGTCTCTCAGTCTCTCCCTGTCACTCTGCTTTTCAAATAAATACACTCGTGGGTGTGTGTGCGTGGGGGGGTACCCTTTGAGATGAGCACTGCTCCTTTCACTCTGTAGACTGGGAAACAGGCATTGAGAGCGGGTAAGGATCTCACTAGGGACACACAGACCCCCTACTCTGAAAAGCTCCCAAAGCTGCCTTCCCCTCCTTCTCCACGTCTTGGACCCCCCGAGGGTGCAGACTGTGGTCAGAGGAGCAATCCAGAAGGGAGTGAGGAAGTGGGACTAGGAAGGAATGGGACTGGTGCTTTGTGCCAGGGTCTCATTCACCCCCGAGGGCCTGGTCTCAGAAAAAGCCAGGAGGGGTCCTGCAGGGCTCAGCATCTTGCCCTAAGCATCTGAGCTGTGGGGGCCTGGACCAACAGCCGCCTTTGAAAGGGCAGCCCAGTCCCGCTCAGCCCTGCTCCTTCCCTTGCCACCGCTGGGCCTGCTGGGAGGAGGATGCAGACAGTGACGATGGGAGCATGGACAGGAAGTGCTTTCACTTGGCCATGCCCTTGCTCCATGAGGTCCAACCCTGCACTTCTGCTGCTGGTCCTTCCCCACCCAGCCAATTGGGCCTGTCTGCTCCCATCCTATGACCCCGCGCCCAGCCTTCCTCTGGACAAAGCATGATGGGGGCTGGGTGCTAATGACATAGCCTCTGGTGACCCTTGCACCTGTGGTCTCGACTTGAGACAGTTCGGTCTAAGACTTTTCCACGTTACAATGGCACCAAAGAAATACATGTGCAGGGGTCCTCCCTGCCGATGCTGACCCTTTGCGGAAGGCTGTGCTGCTGCGCTTGCTTAGTTGTCAGTTAGCTGTACTGACGTCAAATCTGACTGCTGTATCTTTAACTGGCAATGGGTTTATTGACAATGATCCCGTTGAGGGGCATCTGCATCCAAGGGGCAAGCACTGAACCAATTGCACAGTTTTCTTATGGTTAATGATCAGTGGTACAAAGGCTGCTAGAGGTAGGGGGAGGAGGGTCCCAGCTAGTTGACTTAGGGGTTCCAGGAAGCTTTCTCAGAGAAAGTGGTATATCAGTTACAACCTGAAGGATGAGTGAGTGTTGGTGGTGGAGAAAACATGAGGTGGGTAGTAAGAAGAGACTCCTGGGAGCAAACCCAGCAGGTGCAAAGGCCCTGGGGCAGAAAGCACCCATGACTGACATATGGAAGGAGTCGTGGCCGTAACAGGAAGAGACGGAGTCAGGGTGCAGCAGGGATTGGTTGGTTGGTTGGGCTTTTATTACAGTTGACAAGGATCTCCTATGTTGGGTCAGCACTCTGGCCAGTCGTATCTGGCCTGGCCACTGAGCCAGATGCTCTCCCTCCTGGAGCTGCAGCCTTGGTGTCGTGAACTCACTGCTTGCCTCCCCCACTTCTGGGAGAGGCCCAGGAGATGCTCCTGTGTCACCCACATGGGAGGTGCTCCGAGTTTACCCGCAGGGCATCCCCAAGGGCCAGGCAGAGGCCCTCCTTCCTCTAGCCCTCTGTCACTCACAAACGGGGCTTTGCCCTCCTGACTCCTGAAAAGGACACCTCACACTCCCCCAAATTCACCCTGCCTCTCCTCCCTGTCCATGCCATGCCCTCCACGCAGCACCTGCCCCCGTGTAGCAGCCTTCTGTGCCCGCTCATTCTCATTCCAGTATAGGTATGGCCACAATAGGCCACCATCATTGTGGCCACCATCAGCCTCATGTTGCATGAGCGGAACCCAGCAAAGCCAGGGCCACTGAGCTAAGTGGGAACCTCCTCAAGGGCTGTAGCCTTCCTCCTCACTCTGCCCAGGGGAAGCTGCTCAGGCCCCACGTCCCGGCGTTGTGGGTGGGGTGGTAGTGGCAATAGGACATGGACGTTCAGGGCGTTCACCTATGTGTGGCCTTTGCGGCCAGAGGACAATGGCAAGGCTGGTGTCATGGTGCAGTGGGTTAAGCTGCTTCCTGCAATGCGAACATTTCATATGAGCGCCAGTTAGGATCCTGGTCGCTCTACTTTCAATCCACCCTGAAAGGGCAGCAGAGGATGGCCCAAGCCCTGGGGTCCCTGCCACCCACACGGGAGACCTGGATGGAGTTCCTGGCTTCCAACTTGGACCTGACCCAGCCTGCAGCCATTCGGGAAGTGAACCAGCAGATGGAAGCTCTCTCTCTTTCTGCCTCTTGCTCTCTGCTACTCTGCTCCTGCAGAGCTGTGCTCCTCTCCTAGCAATGGCACCACTGCCGCTTGTGCCTTATCATCCTGTCTCCCACGGCAGCTGTGGGAGTGAGGTCATTGCCGTGATTCAGCCCCCACTGGGCCGCCAACCACCTGCTGCTGCCTCAGTGGGCCCACTGCAGAGTGCAGTGCCGGCTGACTTTCAGACTTGTGAGCCCATCAATGATTACTGGCTTTAGCCATGGGATTCTGCAGCGGCAGCTCATCAGCAACAGATAACTGATGTGGGAACAGACGTTGATAGCATCACCAGTTTGTGCCCTTCTCTCCTTTGTGTCTCCCTGGGGAGTGGAGGTGATAACTGGAGCTGCAGCAGCCAACCTGCAACCCTGAGGGAAAGATCAGCTGAGTTGTACTGTGAGTAGCTTTGGCATTACCCACCCATTTTTGAAAGGTTTTATGTGAGAAAAGAAATCCTTATTTATTATAATACTGTGATTTTAGTTACTTGCAAACTAACCTTTTTTTGAAAGATTTATTTGACTGGTTCAGTTAGAAAGAGAGAGAGAGATCTTCCACCTGCTGGTTCACTCCTCAAATGACTGCAATGGTAAGGCTGCAGCCAGGAACCTAGGACTCCAGCCAGGTCTCCCGTGTGGGAGGCAGTGGGCCGCTTTGTGCTGCCTTCCAAGGATTGCAGCAGCAGGGAGCTGGATCGGAGCAGAAGCAGCTGCAACTCCAACTGGCACCACATGACAGCTTCACCCACGGTGCCACCATGGAGATCCTGCATATTAAACTTCGCTCACAGAACAAGTGGCCAGACCCCTGACGCAGCAGGGAAAGGATGTGGGGGGGGGACAAAGAATAATGAAGACAGATGCTGTGTGCTGGCACAAAGGTGCGGCCTGGGTCCAGGAGCATTCTGCTCCCACTTTTCAACCTTGACACACCTTTGGCACAACCAGCCTGGCTGAAGATTCAATGCAGGATGCCCGGAAAGGCACGTGGGTCCATCCTGCCACGTGCCACTCGGCGTTCTGGTCCCCAGGCCACGTCCTCCGTCCTCCGTGAGAAGTGACTCACACAACTTGTGAAACTCCAAGGCCACCGGGTATTTACCTTTTTGGCCAGGACTGTTCCCCTGGGGGAGGTGAGCTCCTGAGGGAACCTCGCTGGCACGGAGCGTCTGCAGGACAGAATGCTGGCTTCTGGAAGAGTTAACTGAACACCATGGCGAAGGCAGGTGCCTGTTGGCTGGCATGGCACTCTCTTGTTGGGTTTTCCTGCTGTTTCTTCCTTTCTGAAAATTCCAGTTCACCCCTGTGGACCCTCCTGTCTCCACTTGCAATTGCTCTCCCCATATTTTTTAAGATTTTATTTGAAAGGCTGAGTTAGAGAGAAAGAAAGAGAGAGAGAATCTTCTATTCCTTGGTTCATTCCTCAAATGGCCTTGGAGCGTCTCCTAGGTCTCTCACGGGGGGCCCAGGCACTTGGACCATCTTCTGACCATCTGCTGCTGCTTTCCCAGGTGCGTTAGCAGGGAGCTGGTTGGAAAACGAAGCAACCAGACAGGAAACAGCGCCCCTATGGGATGCTGGTGCTGCACATGGCAAATTCACTCTCTGTGCCACAGCCCTGGTCCCCCTCCCCTCTTCCGTTCTGCTTTTATATCCAAAAGACTCCTCCGTTCTGCAGACAATGATAAGAGCCACTGTTCACTGACTGCTTGCCACATGCTGGGCCTGTGCTAACAGCTTTACTGGCAGAAGCACAGAGAATCATCACATTGAGGTTCAAAGAAACGGTGAACTATTAAGGCTCGTTTGGCAAATCAGGACATTGAGCACCGAGAGGTTAAGTGACAAGATGAAGGTCACACAGGCAGTAACTTGTGCAGCTGGGATTCTGATCCAGGCATTCTGACTCAGGAGCCCGAACTCTCAACGCATCCGCGTTCCAGCCACTGAGGGAGACACTCAGGCTGGAGAGGTGAAGTGACGGAGCAGCCATTGCACAGTGTGGCTTGACTCTCCCTCGCAAGGGGGCCTTGTTTATAAAAGGGAACTGGGGTGGCTTGCCACGAGGGTGACTGGTTTATGTCCCCGTTTTTTTCTGGGGGCCCGGAGCCTGCAGGGCCTTGGTCCCTGCAGAGGTAGAGGGGAGTTTGGGGTTTCCTGCGGCTGCCCAGATTCTCTGCCCTCCATAAAAAGCTCAGAGATGCGAGAGTTTTGCAATCCCGCTATTGCGTCAGGAGAACCCTCTGAATAGCCTCATTCTAAACGCTTCCCCGCCCAGGTGACGGCTCAGCCAGCGGGAGGTTGGGCACCGCTGAGGGGAAGGACAGATAACTTCCTTTCCCACCACCCAGACTGCGCCTGCGGCAGGAACATCGGGACCTTGGATGTGTCCCAAGTACCCCGGGAAAGTGCCCGTCCTCCAGGGGCATGAAAAGAGAAGCAGGAAACCCAAGCCAGACTGCAGGAGGGGATGGGGGGTGGGGGGAAGCAGCTCCCCGCCCCGCCCCAAGGCGCTCGCATTCCAGCCCTGCCACTAATTAGCTGGAACACCGGCCCAGCTGCACACCCTCCCTGGGCCGGCTGGGGCTCCCCGTGTACGGGGGACAGCTCAGTCACCCCTTCCCCGCACCCGCCTCCTCCGCTTCCTGAGGGAGGGGGTGAGGACTGAGACCGAGCGCGCCCACAGCCTCGTGCTCTAAGCGAGGTGCACGGCCGGTACTGTTGTTATCCTGTCTCTTTGAGTGGCTTTTTGAACCCCAGGAAAACCCAGCCCGGCCGCCAACGACTTTGACCCTGTCCCTGCGACCTCCCCAAGCTTCGTCTTTAAGTTGGGACACTGCCCGCCTAGTCCATGCGGGGGTGAGACACTGGTGCGATTTCAGGGAGAAAAGGGCCCGGAGGTCCCCGGCCCAGGGCCTGGCGCAGAGCAAGTGCCCGTCAATGGCGGCCTTTATCCTGACCCGGCTTGGATTGGACTCCGAAGGGAAGCTGAGCTCCGGGAACAGAGGAAGCGATTGTGCCGGGTTGCTCGGGGAGGGGCCCTCTCTGGAGCGAGAGTCCCCTCGCGGGTAGCCCTAGCTGAGCCCTACTTCCACTTTATTACCGACGGGGGCATTCATCTTGGCAGCCTGGGAACAAGTGAAAGAGGCGACCCCCCAGGACCTGGCACCCTGGAGATTTTCCCATGCCCTGGTTTACCCTGCGGTCCCCACCCCAGGGGCCAGCCATGTCTTTAACCCTCTCCTGCCTAGGACCCATTGTCCCATGAGCACCACTTGGGAAGTAGACCCAGTAGAGAATTTTCTCTGGCACCCATGGGCCAGGGACCTCAGGAGCACTTTCTGAGGGCCTGGGATGGGAGAGTGGGCACCGTGCAAATCGGCCAGCACCGCCAAGAGCAATTGTTCAGATGTTTTCCAGGGGGCGAGTTACACTTGGGTCACCCACATGCCACACTGAGTGCCTGCTTCAAGTCCTGGTTCCTAGGCTCCTGATTCAGTTTTCTGCCCACCCTGGGGAGATGGGAGCTGGTAATTGCGTCTTTGCCATTCGTGTGGACCCCCAGATGAGTTTCCTGGCTCTGGATTCAGTTTGGCCCAACCTCAGCTGTTGCAGGCATCTGGGGAGGGAACCAGGGAGTGGAAGATAGCTCTGCCACTCTGACTTTCAAATAAATACAAATAAATACAATTTAAAAAAAAGAGGGGGGGCCCAACATAATGGCTTAGTTGGCTAGTCCTCCTCCTCCTGCAATCCTATTTGGGTGCCTATTTGTGTCCTGGCAACTCCACTTCCACCCAGTTCCCTGCTTGTAGCCTGGGAAAGCAGTAGGGGACAGCTCAAAGCCTTGGGACCCTGCACCCTCATGGGAGACCTGGAGGAAGTTCCTGGCTCCCAGCTTCAGATGGGCTCAGCTCCAGCCATTGCGGCCACTTAGGGAGTGAAGCAGGGGATGGAAGATCTTCCTCTCTGTCTTTCCTTATCTCTGTAAACCTGCCTTTCCAATAAAAAAAAAAAAAAAAAAAAATCTTAGAAAAACGGGCCCCAGTGGCATGGCCTAGCAGCTCAAGTCCTCGCCTTGAACGCGCCCTGGATCCCATACGGGTGCCAGTGCTGGTCCCGGCTGCTCCACTTCCCATCCAGTTCCCTGCTTGTGGCCTGGGAGAGCAGTCGAGGATGGCCCAAAGCCTTGGGACCCTGCACCTGCATGGGGGACCTGGAGGAGGTTCCTGGTTCCCGGCTTCAGATTGGCACAGCACCGGCCGTTGTGATCACTTGGGGAGTGATTCATCAGATGGAAGATCTTCCTCTCTGTCTCTCCTCCTCTCTGTATATCTGACTTTGTAATAAAAATAGATAGATATTTTAAAAAAGAAAAGAAAAACGAACTAAAGTATTTACTGGAATGTATGACCTTCAAATACTTGTAAATGAGGTTATGATCAGAGTTAAGGCAGGAAATCCCACATCCAGATGAGGTGACTGGGGACTGGCACAGCAGGTGCAGGATGGGGATTGGCGAGCCCCGTCATCTCCCAGCAACAGAGAACTGGAGGAACTTTTAGAGAAAACTGGAGGGAGGTAATCATTTGGAAATCAGAAATCAAATCATGGTTCTCCTGATAGGGACACAAAGGGAGTGGCCCCCAGTGGGGACCCTCTGAAAGGTCCATCTCTCCTTGACCTTGCTGCCTGGCTGGCCCGCAGCACCCTCCAACTTTCTGTTTCCAGGCCCTTCCCCTCCTATGCAGCCCATCTCAGTCATGGACTGCATGCTCTGTCCTGCTCTCAGAAGTCGGGGTGAAGGGTTGGCAAACAGCAACAGGTTGGCTGTCTTTGAGCTCCAGATGCCACAGGCTCAAGGCCCATGTGGTGGAAGGGCCAGTTTCTTCTGAGGCCACGCTCTCTCCTTAGATTAGAGGTGACAGGCTTCGCCCCAGGTTCTGTCTTCTGTGTGTGGCTGGGGCTTCACCAAGAACCACCTACAGGACCTCATAGGGCTTTAATTTCCTCCCCCATGTCCCCTCTTCAAAGATGGTCCTGCAAGGGCATGGTCCAGCCTGTAGTCTGGGGAATAAGTTCCCAGCCCCATGCATGGCACCTGGCCAGCACAGGTAGACCAGGGGCCTCTAGCAAATTCTCTTCCCTCCAAACACCAAAGGCCCTATCCTTTTCCTCTGAACAGGGCTACGTCAAGACGTGACGCCTGAGCCTGCTGCATGTTAACCGAGGTCAGCACGAGCAGGGACAACATCTAAGGTGGCCAGAAGGATCTGCCAGGCCTTTCTGTGGGTTTCATTGGGAGTCAGTGGAGGTTCTGGCTTCTGACTGTTGTGCGAGGCAGAGGCCATCAGGGGTCCACCTGTGCCTGCCTTGCTGGACTCACCGCTGGACACAGTTCCCAGCTTGTCTGGTGGCTGAATGAGGCCAGGTGACTGCCTTCTCACCGTGGAGGGGTAAGCTAGGTAGGGGCAGCGTCATGGTGCAGTGCCCATGTGGGTGCTGCTTTGAGTCCCAGCTGCTCCACTGCTCATCCAGCTCCCTGCTCATGTGTGTGGGGAGGCAGTGGCAAACGGCCCAGGTCCTTGGGTCTTCGCACCCACGTGAGAGACCTTGGACAAAGGTATAGACTTCCGGTTTTGGTCTGGCCTAGCTCGAGCCATTGTCATTTGCAGAGTGAACCAGCCAATGGAAGATCTATCTCTGTGCAACTCTGCCTTTCAAATGAATAAAACAGAAGATTTTTTTAAAGCAGAGACTGTACAGTCGTCCCCCTTGATCCAGTGGGGGCACATTCCAAAACTCCTAGCAGATGCCTGAAGTCCTGAAGAGTACCAAGCCATTTATATTGGTACATTATATTTTCTCTCATATACACAATACCTATGATAAAGTTTAATTTGCAAATTAGACATAGTAAGAGATGGGGAGCAGTACCTAACAATAAATGAACCATCATAACAGCATATTATAATAGAAATTAAACAGATGAATTGCTTCTTTCTAGAATATTCCATTTACTATACTTGGACCATGGTTGACCATGGGTAATTGAAACCATGGGTGAGGTGGGGGATAACCATGCAGCCATTTACAGGCTGAGTGGGTGCCTCCTTCCTATTCTTATCACCTGCCAGCCAGCTGCCACCTGGATGTGGTTAGGGCTTGTCCTTGACTGTGCAGATCAGGGACTGGAACCACAATGTGGAGGGCGCCTGCAAACTGTGAATCCTGCCAGCCAGGAACAGTTCCCTCTGCGGGAGTCACAGCCCTCCGCATCCTTGAAGCGCTTTCTGCCAGCTGCAGTCGGAACAGCAGCGAGCTCTGGAGGAAGTCTCACTTGAGCGCGCTGAACCTGACGTGGGTCCCGAGGACGACATCCCCCGTAGGCCCCAAGATGGCTTCCGGCTGCCCTGGCTGCAAGCCGCTTCCTGTCTGCCCGCGTCGCAGCTTCCGTTTGCACGAGCAGCTTTTTCTGACAAAGCGGCTTCCTGTGGGTGGCTCAGCTGAGCAGAGCGAATGTTTGCACGGATCTGCTGAGGCGTACATCCTGGTGTGCCGGATGGCTGCCTTTATCAATGCCATTCTCCTCGCCGCCCAAATTCCAGGAACCGGGGCAGGCTGTGCCTCCACCACAGCTCGCTTCTCACAGAGGACAACTGCGAGTTCCAAAGCCAGGGGCCATGGGGGCCCCTGGGCAGCACCTGCTGCCTCTCTTTGCAGCACCCATTTCATCTTGCCCGTTTAGCCAGCTCAGAGGCGCCGCCTACCCTTCTCCCGGCCGCCGTGAGTCCATGTAGCTCGGGGCTGCTGCACACAGATCTGCCTGCCCTCAGCGTTGAACACGGTGCAGCCGGGAGCTCAGTACATGTGGGCTGAGTGGCACAAGATTTGGGCCAAGGACGTGGATCCCTTCCAGAGCTCTGGTCCAAGGTACAAGCCGTCTTAAAACAAGTTTCTGGCAAACTGGCTAGTGTTTTACAGGGACTAGGGAAGCCTACCTTCACACCCACAGGACAGGCCACGTGCAGCTCATTCTCCTGGAGAGAAGAGGTGGAGTGGGGCGGGGCTGGCGGTGGGGGAGGCAAGCCCAAGAGAGAAGCAGAGGGAGGTGACAGAACAGGGGATCTTAATCCTGGCTGTCTTTTGCTGTGTGACCTTGAGCGAGTTACTTGGCCTCTCTGAGCCTCCCTTTTCTCAGGAGATAATGCATGCAAAGCACAGTCAGAATGTGGAGTTCCTTCCCCTCAACAAAGGCAAATAAGCCTGGAGGGCCATGCCGTCAGGGATGGAGCTGGCCCGAGCGGACAGGCGATGTGGACAGCTCTCCACCCGCGCTCACAGAAACACAGAGTGTGCTCAGGCAGGGTTGCACACGTGCGTGAACCATGTCCATGCTGACGGCTTCCCCGCTGCGCCTTCTCTGCATGCCTCTGCTCACGATGCAAGGAGGACGGCCCACCTCAAATGACCGACCGCTTGGTAACTGGCTGGGATTCGTAGTGGGCTCGGGTCACCCTTCAGCTACTGGAGGGCTAGAAAATGTAAAGTCTGGAAACCCCACAGTCCCGTACCCAGAGACTGGCTCAGTCCGGGAAGGAAGGCAGCCAGGCTTGGCTGCTTGCCCCGGTGCAGAGGGGCGGAAGGTGCCCGCTGTAAGCAGTCGGAGGAACGGCTGCAAACTAACCTGCAGACCTCAGCTCAGCTCTTGGCAGGACTTTTTTTTTTAACGTATAAGGGAAAGGAAAAAGCAGCCCATAGGATGTGTGTGTGTGTGTGTGTGTGTGTGATGAATGCTGTATGTGTTAGGGTGAGTCACAGGCGCATCAGAGCGAGGAAGGGCTGCGCAGACAGCGGCCTTCCTGACTCCTAGGAGATGCTCAAGGGAAAAGACAGGCAGGCCTCTGTGCTTGTTTGAAAAAAAAAAAAAAAAAATCCAAAGCCTTCCTGCCCGTCATCAGCTGGGCGGCCAGGGCTCCGCAGGACAGAAAGGGCTGCCCTGCACTGGGTTGTACCAGGCTGAGGGTCAACCTTGCACTTGCTGTGCAGCGTGGAGGGGCACCCATGCGGGGGAAGGGCATGTTTGCCCAGCTCCAGAGCTCCCAGGTCACCCAGAGCCATGGCCAAATGTGGCTGCAGTTTTTCACTGCTGGGTGATAAGCCACTCCAAGATCCAGGTCTGGGAGGGAGGCGATCAGGACCTACAGGCTCGGAGCAGGCTGCGATCTGTTCTGAGGGCTTTCAGCTGGAGCGTTCTTCCTCAGGTGACTGCCCCACTCCTCCGTCTGCTGGTTGGACAGAGGCCGCGTGGCATGTCAGTTGTAGCTAGGTCGGTGCCCTAGACCCATCTGTGGCCTATAGCACCACACCCGTGGGTGGATGTGCTTCTCAGCCGGCCTTCAGGGCATTGCAGGTGTACCCAGGGAACAAGGCAGGAGCTGCGGGGCCTTTTATACCTATCATGGAAGTCCTAGAGTGTCACTGTCAATGTATTTGATTTATCAAAGCAAATCACCAGGGCAGTGGATTCAAGAGGTCCCACCTCTCCAGGGGAAACAAGTTGCAGCTGCATTTTAAGAGTGACTAGGACCTGGCACAATAGCCTAGTGGCTAAATTCTTGCCTTTCATCTGCCAGGATCCCATAGGAGTGCCTCTTGGTATCCCGGCTCCACTTCCCATCCAGCTCCCTGCTTTTGGTCTGGGAAAGCAGTAGAGAATGAGCCAAGACCTTGGAGTCTGGTACCCATGTGGGAGACCCAGAAGAAGCTCCTGGCTTCCAGCTTCAGATGGGCTCAGCTCCAGCTGTTGTGGCCATTTGAGGAGTGAAGCAGAGGATGGAAGATCTACCTGTCTGTCTCTCCTTATCTCTGTATATGTGTCTTTACAATAAAAAAATAAATAAAATAATTTTTTTTTTTAAAAAAAAGAGTGACTAATGTTGTGGTACAGCGGGTTAAGTCACCACCTGTGATACTGGCATCCCACACTGGCAACCTATTGGGATCCTGGCTACTGTGCTTCCAGCCCAGGTCCCTGTTAATGTGCTTGGGAAACCAATGCGAGGATGGCTGAAGTATTTGGTTTCCCACCACCCAAACTGAAGACCTGGATGTCCGTCTGTCCCTTCCTTTGCAGTTGGAATCATTTGAGAAGCAGGTCAGGAGGGAGGACATCTGCCTCTCCTTTTCTCTGTAACTCTGTCTTTCAAATCAGTAAATTGTATTTTTTAACTTTTTAAAAAGACATTCGTTTCTATTGAAAAGATAGATCAGAATTAGGAAAGGAGAGACAGAAAGATCTCCCAGTTGCTGGTTCACTCCCCAAATGGTCACAATGGTTGGAGCTGAGCCCATTTGAAGCCAGGAGCCAGGAGCTACTTTCAACATTAGCTTCCTGCTTGCTTCCTCCCTAAAATCCTGCGGTTCCAGGGAACCCTGTTTGGGAATCACCTTCATTCAAAGAATAAATAAATACAAATAAAGGCACGGAAGCAATTCGCCCAAATTCATACTGGGAACTAATAATGGCGGAGCCAGGCTTCGGCCCCAGGTCCTCTGTGACTTGAAGATCTGTGCCCTTCCACTGGCCATGGGTGCAATGCGTGTCGTAGATAGAGCTACGTGGCAGATGTCTGCTGTGGCCAAACTGCAGCTGCGGTGTCCACAGGCGTTAACCGCGCTACTTTTCAGTCCTTTCTCAGCACCCCTGTGCCCCTCTCCACCCCAGTAACCTCGATGAGGGCAAGCAGCTTCCAGGGTCAGGGTCAGAGGCCAAGGGCTGTGCTGGGGAGACAGGGGGCTTCCCCTAGTCTAGGACTGGAGACTTGGTTGCTGTCCAGGAGCTGGAAGAGGAGGGAAAGCCCAAAGGAACCAGGAAGCAGTGATGGTGGAGAACTCCAGGGCAAGAGAGGGTTTGGTTAACTACCTAAGAACGCTCCTTAAGGGACTAGTACCCTGCCCCCTCAGACCTGGTGACCTTTGCCCTGGACCCCCTCCAGCCACACCCTCCCCAGTGAACGCACGGCCAGCACTTCCCCTGCTAGGCCTAGGTCCAAGTACCCAGGACCCCAGGACTCTGTGTTCCAAAGGCTGAAACTTGCTTCCAGGGCCCAGGTGTCACTTTCCTGGGTCCACGTTTCCATGATGATTTGTGGATTGCTGTGTGGGACTCAGGCCCAAGGTATCCAGGAAGGGATAGGATGGCATCACTGGTGGGGAGGAGGGCTACTTACACTGAGTCTTCAGTAGGAAATATGGTGATGCGATAAGTAGGAAGAGGCCAGCAGTCAACCTAAAGAAGGTTCCAGTTTACTCAAGCTGTGTGTCCCCTGATAAGTTAATCAGCTTCTCTGAGCCTACTTGCGCATCTTACAAATGGCGCTAAAGATATTTTCTACGACCGAATTGAACTTTCAGTTAGACACTACAAAGGAGCCCCGCATACGGGAGAAACATTTCCTATTGGATTTTTGAACTGGGAGGCAGGCAGCACGGTGCGTGCCAGGCATAGCCACTGTGGTTGTTAGGCCTTGCGTAAGGTGAGGGAGGGAGGTGCAAACTTGGGAGCCTGGTAGCATGTCTGGGACACTCCGGCCCTTTGACTGCTCTGGCTCTACCCCTACGTTGGCATGAATGAGGATGAATTGAGCTGGAGTGCATCAGAAGCTCAACATTGCCCAGAAAAATCAATAGCCACTGCCCTGTGTTACGCAAACCCCGAGTTCCTGAAAGGTTGGCATGAGAACAGTGTTTTCCCCAGTTGCACATGAACCAAGCACTGGAAGTCAGCTCAGCATTGAGTGACGCCAAACAGGACACACAACACCAGCTGGGCTTCCGGCTTCTGACGGGCCTTGCTGCTATCACTTGGTAGACGTGTCTAAAAGCACTCTTCAACATGGGAAGATTACTACCGTTTTAATACTCGATGTACTGATTTATTTGTTTTGATCAGATTTTCACTGTCGCAACCTTTCAATCCTGGCATAGGGCAAGCTTACCATGAACAGTTATCGTATGTTGTACAAAATCAAGGTGCTCCCATACCTGGTGAGTGCCCATGTTTGTGCATTGGTGGGTAATCCAAAAGTGCTTTCCACACACTGCACCTGCTTGTTTCTATAAGAAACTGACTGGTTCCTTTTTTTTTTTTTTTAAAGATTTATTTATTTTTATTGGAAAGTCAGATATACAGAGAGGAGGCGAGACAGAGAGGAAGATCTTCCATCCGATGATTCACTTTTCGAGTGGCTGCAACGGCTGGAGCTGAGCTGATCTGAAGCCAGGAGCCAGGATTTTCTTCCGGGTCTCCCATGCGGGTGCAGGGTCCCAAGGCTTTGGGCCATCCTCGACTGCTTTCCCAGGCCACAGGCAGGGAGCTGGATTAGATTGGGTGAAATATGGGATCCTGGAGCATGAAAGGCAAGGACTTGGGCCACTAGGCTACTGTGCTGGGTCCCAAACTGATTGGTCCTTAGAGCTTTTCACTGTTGCAGCCATGATCCTTGCTGGGTTGTGAATGAGACATATGGAGCCTGAGTTTGTCAGCAGCTGAACCTTATCCAGAAAGATTGATGCTTGTGGGCCTGGGTTTCGGTGTCTGAAGAGCTGGTCAGAAGTTCAGTTCAGTTCCCATTTCATGGGCAGGGAATGTCCTAGTCCTGGGATCTAACAGTGTTAGTGCACTTATCTCCTGGCCTGGTGAGCTCAGGGTTCCTGTGCAGCCCCGCAGCATAGGCAGCATAGCTCCTGCTTTACTGGCGTGGGCAGCCTGCTGCCTCCCAGGGACAGACGTCTGACTCTGAAGGCCGCTCCTTCCCTCCAGGCCCTGCCTCAGTGCTGGGCTTCCCTCTGCATTTCTCGGCTAAGGTCTGTGCTGGTGAACCTTCACCAAGCTGCTCTGCTACAGCGGACACAGGCTAGGGGCTGGAGCCAGGACCCCTTCCCATCGGGAACTCAGCGGAGTAGCCAGAGTCCCTTTGTGGTCAGATAAACAGATGGGACACACCAGTGAGACAGTGAAGATGTATTTAATTTACTTTTATTGGAAAGGCAGATGTACAGACAGAAGAGAGAGATTTTCTATCCATTGGTTCACTCCCCAAATGGCCACAACAGCTGCAGCTGGTCTCATCTGAAGCCAAGAGCCAGGAGCTTCTTTTATGTGGGTGCAGGGTCCCAAGGCTTTGGGTCATCCTTTACTGCTTTCCCAGGCCATAAGCCAGGAGTTTAGTGGGAAGTGAAGCATTTGGGATACAGACAGTCTCCCATACGGGATGCCTGTGCTTAGAGGTGGAGGATTAGCCAGTTGACCCATTGTGCTGGCCCCCAGCATGATACTGAATCCCTACCTCAAGTGCCAGGGAAATCTGGGTGGTGTTCTGAAGGATGAATGAATAAGTTCTTTAGATTGGTAGGAATAGCAGCGGTTAGGGCTGGGTGGCTCCAATGGGAGGCAAAACTGCAAATCGGCAGGTGTGTCTGGGGCCCTGCCAAACATGTGTAGGGCAGAGGAGGGGAGGCAGCAAGGTGTGGCAGGCAGGGGAGGGAAGTGGCCTGGAAGAGGGCTTGCTTCTCCACATTGTGCTGTTTGGATTTGCTCTGACATTTCCTGCAGGGTTTAGGCCAGAGCATGATATGATCAAATTCCAATTTTAGGAAAGTTACTGGGATGGCTGTAGGGGGCAAGGATTGAGGGGGTAAAGCACACATTCTGATTTGTGCTCCACTGCATCCCAAGCACTTAGGAGACGCCCAGGCGCAGAGTAGAAGGTCACTGTTGAAAAGGATACAAGAGTGACTCAGGTAGGAGGCCACTGCAGGAATCCCAGGAAAAGGTTCTGAGCTAAGATTGAGGGAGTTGAGCGAGGCTGCGAAGGAAAATGCAACCCAGCTGGGGAGTTCAAGAAGAAATTTCAACATGGCAAATCACCCACAAAGGTCTTGGGAGAGCAGAAACCACATATAATACTGGGGCACCCTGGAGATTAGCAGCTTCAGAAAGCTGCTGCCACCGGAGTGAGCTGGCACCATGAAGAGGGGATGCCACAGGTGGGAAGGACTCCGAGAAGGAAAGCAGCTGGCAGATGTGCTAGGGCATGCCCTGGGAGGCAAGGAAGGAGCAGGGCGCAAGCAACTTCAAGAGTACTCCTGCGTGAATGAGTGACTGCCCGCAGGGGCATCCAGGGCAGCGCATCACACACAGGCATGGGGTCCACCCAGGAGGGGAGTGTACCCAGCTGCCCCATGCAAAGTGTGAAGGGAAGCAGCCTGGCTATGCTCTCCCTCCCACCTGCCAAGCTCCCTCCACTGGGCAAACTGGGCTGGAAGCCAGTGGGCAAGAGGGCATGGGAAACAGAGCTGGGAGGACCAACCCCCAGGGATTGCACAGAGAAGGCGGGCAGGGGGATGGCTCTGAGAATAGAACAGGCCAGTAGACCAGTGGCTAGCCATTAGAAAAAGGTCTGGTGTGTGTGAGTGTGGGGGAACGTCTGGCGTTGGGGGGTTTGTGGGAGCTTGCGCTGAGGCAGACATGGGGCATACATTTCGGAGGAAGATGCTTACGGACCACACCAAATTTGCCATCCCAGTACAGATGCCCAGCTGGCAGCTCAGGACATCTTAAATCCTGGCACCAAGTCATCCCAAAGTCCAAAAGCCCTTGGTGGGCTCTCTTCTGATTCCCGGAGCAAGAGTGACTTCCTCAGTCCGGCATGGGAGCCCAGCGTACATCCTCTCGGGCCATGGCTGTCGGCTCATGCAGCTCCCCGCAGCCCTTGCTTAAGCCAAGCGTGCCCTTTTCTATATTCCTGCCTGGCCTGGCCACCTGCTGTTCAGACCCAACTGGGACCCTAGCTTCTCTCACAGCTTCATGTGTCTGGGTCGAATGGATTCTTCTAGTCCCCTCTAATCCCTCCCTGTTACCTCCAGACGGCCATCTTTCCATTGGGTCCCCTACAGTGCAGGGGCACTTGGTCACTGCACCGTTGTGAGGTATTTGACCACTGCAGGTGAACTTAATCTTTCTAGGCTTCAGTGTGTTTCTGGGTGAGGTGGACCACGGAGCAGGTGGAGGTGGCGAAACGAAGTGCAGCGTCACATGCAAGCTTCAGTGACTGGCACAGCGGAAACCTCACCCATACTAGCCATGATCACTGCTTTAATTTTCATCTAGTAATCCCCCGCATCTAGCACCTACTAGATGCTTAGTGGTTATTGATTGCACGGAGTATTAACAAGGAAAAGGATTTACTTATTCCCTGGGGCTTGATCTGGTTTTAGAAAGTTAACGATTTAACAGGAGGGCAAGCAAGGACTCCAATAATGGTTATCTGTGTTTGGGCGTCCAGGGGTTCCAAACCGATCTGGTTCCAGATTCCCCAGTTGTTTTCCTGGGGATTGGCGCATGGTCTGGTGCACACTCCACACAGCCAAGGTCCCTCGCACAAATGCGGGACCACGGCCTGGCTCGCCCGCCTGCAGCCACATTTCCGGCCTCTCCGCCCCCCCCCCCCCGCCGGTGTCCAGACCGCCTCCCAACCCCTCTATCACCTACCCCACACCCAGACTGGCACCGGGGCCTTAGACCCCGCGGCTCGTGCGGAGGCAGGGGAGGGACAGGAATCCGGCGGCGACCACGTGGGCCCCTTCCGCCCGCTCCCACATCCTTTGTTTCCCACCGGCCCTGGCTCAGGAAGCTTTTTCTGCGAGTCACCGCGAAGGGGCGGCCCGGGAGCCTGGAGAAGCTATTTCCGTGCAATCCGGGCGGGCGGCGGGCGCGGGAGGGGCGAGGAGGTGGAGGCAGTGCAGAAGGCCCAGTGTTTGCTTTTATTTCATCCAACAGAAGGTTCTATTTGTGGAAGCGAACAGACGCTGGGGATTAGAGTTGGGAGGGGGCAGGAAAAGAAGGGGGGTTAAAAAAAAGTCACATCCACTACCACTCACAGGTCTTCCCCGGAACTACCGCGCGGGGGTGAATGACTGTCTTTGGCAATCATCACCTCCCCTAGCACATCCCTCCCCTTGTCTCTGGCTGCAGCCAGGCCGCCCACGACTCCAAACGGAGATCCCCAGGTGCGGGGCGGCAGGGGATCCCCCGGGCAAAAGGTGTAACCGCGGGGCCGCAGCGTGCGGCGGGTGCAGGGAAGCGTGGTGCGCGCGCCCGCAGCCCATTGTGCTCGCTGTGAATGAGGCGCGCGCACCAATCAGCGGCCGCCTCGCCCCCCCCGCCCCGCCCTCCCTCCCACTTCCCGGGGACCCAGACGTCACGGGCACTTGTCCTCCGCCCCCTCCTCGGGCTGCTCGCGCGGCGCCGGGGGCCTGCCGGAGGGCGCGCGCCGCCTCCCGCGCAGCCCAGCCCGGTCCGGGTCGCGGGCAGTGCGCGCCCCAGGCGGCCCGGGACGCACCACCTGCGCGCGAGAGCATCCCAGGCCCGCGGGCCACCCCCGGCCCCAGCCTCCTGCCCCACCTCCCCCCAACCCCCCGCCGCCAGTCTCCTCCCTCCGCTCCGGTGACTGCTCGCCGGGTGGCGGAGCCGGAGTCGTCGCGGCCACCTCATTGCACAACCCGGCTCCCCAACTGTTTACACAGGCTGGCCTGTGAGTGTGTGTGTGTATACAGCGTGAGTCACCGGGAGGCGGAGGAGGTGGAGGAAAAGGAGAAGGAGGAGTGCACTGGCCGGGATCGGTGCAGCGCACACACTCACTCACACTCAGTCACTCTCTCCGAGCGCGTCGCACTCGCTCACACACGCCCGCAGTCTAGGAGCGCGCAGGACCCCGGGCGCCGCGGAAAAGTTGCTCCGGCTTCCGCTGGAGACTAATTGCTCTGGGAAGTGCATTGGCTCCGTGCAGAAGCTCGCGGAATCCTGTTTTCGTGCCACGGGACCCCGGGATCCTAGGCCGCCGCTGCCGCCTCTGGGACGGTCGACAGCCTCGCCAACAATAGCGGCGGCCGCCCCCTGCGAGGGGCCCCGAGCCTGCGCCCGCCGGGGTCCAAGGAACTGAGCCGGCCTCCGCACCTCTCCGGGACGCTGAGCCAGCGTGGTTTCCGCGTGCAGCGAGAGCGCCGAGGAAGCGCCTGGTGCTTTGGCCCCCGTGGGGGCCGAGCTAAGGCAAGTCTGCAGACTCCATCCCGCGGGCTGGAAGAGGTCGCGGCGCCCGCGCCAAGCCCGCAAAAGCGCCTTTCTGCGCGGATCCGGGAGCGTACAAAGCCGGGGCCGCCCCGGCCGGGGACGGGATGCGAGCCGGTCCCGTGCGCTCTGCCATGAGCGGCGCCTCGCAACCGCGGGGCCCAGCCCTACTGCTCCCGGTCGCCCGGGGCACCCCGGCCAAACGGCTGTTGGATGCGGACGACGCAGCGACGGCCGCAGCAGTGGCCGCAGCCAAGTGCCCGCGACTCTCCGAGTGCTCGAGCCCCCCGGACTACCTCAGCCCCCCCGGCTCGCCGTGCAGCCCGCAGCTCCTGCCCGCCGCGCCGGGGGCCGGCGGCGGCTCCGGGAGCGCGCCGGGGCCCAGCCGCATCGCGGACTACCTGCTGCTGCCCCTGGCCGAGCGCGAACACGTGTCCCGGGCGCTGTGCATCCACACGGGCCGCGAGCTGCGCTGCAAGGTAGGCGCCCCTGGCAGGAGCGGGCAGGGGGCGCGGGGCGCGGAGGCTGAAGTCCGGCCAGCGCCTGGGCTTTGGGACACGGCGGGTAGGTGGGGGTGAGCCCTACCGGGCGGCGATTGCCCCAGCTCACCCCTTTGGGGAGACTTGTAAGTGTGTGTGTGTGTGTGTGTGTGTGTGCGCGCGCGTGTGTGTAGGGGGGTCGCCGCCCTACGGAAGTGCAGGGTTCGATCACTTTATTCTCGGCACTCAGGGTGGCGCGTGGCGTCCCCATATAAGTTGTGGAATTGAAATGGATTCCAGGGCCATGCCATTCCCCTTCTCTCATTCTCCGCGCCGCCCCGCCCGCCCGGGGCCTGGAAGGACGCCCTGCAGTGGGTGCCGGGAGCAGCTGGCAGCCCTCTCGCAGGGGTTCCACTGAGGCCGGGCTCAGCTGGGCACCGCAGAGACCGAGTCCCGCTCCTGCCGCGGGGATTCCAACTGGGGCCCGCGCTGGGACGCGGAACACCGCCCTCTCCAGGGCCGGTCTGAGCGGGACGTGGTGAGGCGGGGGTCTTCCAGTCCGGGCCGGGGGAATTTGCCCGGAGTACAAATATCGGGAAGCCGCCGCCCGCCAGGAATCGTCTCTTTCATGCGCTTTACTTTCGGATGAGAGATTTGCCTTTGAACCTTAGGGACCCCATCGAGGGGGAGGAGAAAGAGGACACCGGACTGCTACAAACAGGATCCGCCGCGCGTCTCCCTCTGGCGCCTGTGCGGCCGCGGTCGTCCCCTCCGTCACCTCCTCGTGAGGCTGACACCGCGATCTCGGGTCCGCCCGGGGCTGCTCCCTTTCACTTAAAAACATACAGTCGCACTGAAGCTCAACTTGCTCAATCTTCCGTAACTCACCTGACGCCCCCTAACCAAGCACGCCTGGCCCGGCCCCGCCACTCGGCGCGCGCCCCTGACCTCCCTTCAGGGCTTGGTGCTGCCACCTACTGGCGTCATGCTCGATCAAGCCCAATTTAAAGCCAGGAGAAATCTTGAAGTGACTGGGGCTGCGAGCTGTTGGGATGGGGGAGAGTGTGTGTGTGTGTGCCGTGGGGTGGGGTAGGATAGGCGAGGGGGCAGCAGCAGGAGGCAGCGAGGCCTCAGAGGTGGGGTGGATCTGGCCGTTGTGCAATCCCTTCCAGTTCCTCCGAGCAGATAATAGCTGAATCCAGATGGTGACAGCCCGTGTGTCACCGTTTCCAGTTGAGCCTAGGATATGAGTAACCCGACCAAACAAAGGGCGCTTAAAGAGACCAGCTAGCGTCTTACAGGAGATGCTACCGGGTTCCTGGTGGGGGGTGGTGGAGGTGGGTGGGAGGGGACGGGAAACAAACATAGGAAAAAAAAAAAGAACCTTGTTGGGAAGATGCCACACTCCACCTGTGGAGAACTGCAACTCAGGCAGCATACACCTGAGTCAGACCAGGCAGGTGGCTTAATGCTGCCTTGTCACAGACCGTTCCTACTAGTCATTTGTTCTTTCTGATTAATAAGAACTCTGCAAGGTCCGTGGTCACTGCTTCTCGCTGCTGCAGGCTTCGGGCTCATGGTTCTGTGCCTGCTCTGGGCTGAGCCCTTTGAGTGTGCAAGACACACCTGCACTTCCTGCACACTGCTGGGGGACCTTCTGTCAGCTCCTTCTACCCTGGTCTGCAAACCCAGGAGAGCCACACAGCGTGGCAGCTTTGGAGTTAAGCACTTGGGACCCCAGGGAAGCCCCTAAATGGAAGACAGTTTATTTATTCTTTTTTTAAAAATGTATTTATTTTTATTGGAAAGGCAGATTTAGAGAGAGAAAGAGAGAGAGAGAGAGATCTTCCATCCATTGGACTCCCCAAGTGGTGAAATGGTTGGAGCTGAGCCAGTCTGAAGCTGGGAGCCAGGAGCTTCTTCTTGGTCTCCCAAGTCGGCGTAGGGGCCCAAGCCACTTGGGCCATCTTCTGCTGCTTTCCCAGACCATGAGCAGGGAGTGGGATTGGAAGTGGAGCAGCCAGGATTTGAACCTGTGCACATATGGGATGCTGGTGCCACAGGTGGAGAATTAGTTTGCTATGCCATGGTACATAGCCCTGACAGTTTTTGCAAACCACTTGCTAGCCCAGAGCCCTAAGCCTCACTGGTTCCAAAGGTAGTAGACGTGACTGAGGCTGCCTGAGAAACAGGGAATCAATGAATGGAGCTTGCTGTTAGCTAAAGCCCAGAGATGGGGAACTTTAGTCCCACCTCCCTGAGGGCTTTGGGAGCCGGTCCCTTCCCATCCGCTAGCTTTTCTCCACTCCTCATTGGTCCGTTTGTCTCTGCAGGTGTTTCCCATTAAACACTACCAGGACAAAATCAGGCCTTACATCCAGCTGCCGTCACACAGGAACATCACGGGCATCGTGGAAGTGATCCTTGGGGAGAGCAAGGCCTACGTCTTCTTTGAGAAGGACTTTGGGGACATGCACTCCTATGTGCGAAGCCGCAAGAGGCTGCGGGAAGGGGAGGCCGCCAGGCTCTTCAAGCAGATCGTCTCCGCTGTCGCCCACTGCCACCAGTCGGCTATTGTGCTGGGGGACTTGAAGCTAAGGAAGTTCGTCTTCTCCACGGAGGAGAGGTGAGCAGCCGGCACAGCTCCTCCTGTGGCTTTTGGGACTGAATCGAAGGGACAGGTGGTGCAGTTGGGTACCGTGCAGGGTGCACAGCCCAAGCGAAGGATAGTTTTTAGAAGTCCTGTCCCAGAAGAGTGGTGTCCGAGGTTGGCATGTTCTGTGTCCTCTTGGGCGGGGCGTGGGGGCAATTTGGCACTTCCATGGACAGCGCCACGGGCAGGATGCTGTACCCCAGCATCAGGCTTGTTTGTCAGGTCAGGCTTCTGGAGGACAAGCCTCACCCTGCCCTTCGCAGTACTGAACTTCCGGCAGGGTTTTGCATGTCTTTGCTCATGCCAAGCGATGCTTTAGCTTTTGTACCTGGAGGGTGCCAGAGCATCTTCACTCTGCATGCATCTTCCCTTTGCAGTCCTTTTCCACCTCGGGCTGGGCTCCTGGTACTTCCTGCGTGTGTGTTCTGGCCACTTTCTAGTCTTCTTTGGATTCACCTTCAGAAAATAGCCACATTGAATAATAAATGGAAGTTGGCTGGAGCCGATTGCTAAATATAGCTCCTGGCTTACCTCAGGAGGGACAAGATGAGCTTGATAAGAACGTGCTGAGGCATTTAGATTCAGAGTGGAGGTTTCAGGCACCAGAACTCAGGAAGCTGCCGAGGGAGACTGTCCCATGCCTGCTCTGAAGAGGCAGCCCACATCCCTGGTGGCCAGATGAAGAGGAGTGACAGAAGTGTAAAGGTGGCAGCGAGTTATTTTGTTGCATCTTCTCCTCCTGTAGCCTTTCGCTCCATGTGCTGTCTTTCACTTCAGAGCCTATGGGACATACAGGCACCAGTACAGGGCTGAATTGTTGTGCCACACGTATCTGGCCTTGCAATCATTCTTGGTATTTAGTGATTAGCAAAGAAAAGTGGACTGTTGGCGGTGAAAAAGTTTCCAATTCCTGGAATATACTGCTGTGATACAGCGAGGCATTTTTCTGAAACATGGCTTACACACCTCCTCAGTGGCTTTTGAAATCTCTGTTGCACAGGCAGATGTCACGGGCACAGGGTTTGGCAACCCGAGGGTTAAGCAATGGCAGGCTGACGCTATTCGTGTAACCAGCACAGGTGCAGGGTTTTAGTACTACAGCCGCCAATCAGCGGCAGACAGTGTGAGTTGAGTCATATTTTCCGTTTACAGAACCAATGGGTATTTTACATAACGCTTGGGAGGTCACGCTGAGGACATACCGAAGTTAGCACATGTATACTACACTCCAGGGAACAGGAAGGCAGGAAGGGGGAAAAAAAAGAAAAAACTCAGCAGACCTTTCGGAGGAAAAGGAATTGATCCGTCAGGGACCGTGTGTTTGCATCTGAGTTCAGAACAACAAGGGACTTACTGAGGTCAGGGTGTCCCAGAGAAGTGAGGAACGGCCTGCTGCCAGGGAAAGTGGCGGTCCCCACCTGGCCTGGGGCTGTGGGGGATCTGGGAGACTTGGGTAGGTGGCCTGTTCTGAACACCTGCAGCTTCCGAGAGAGCCTTGGAGGTTTTCAAACTGTATCTGTTCCTTGGGCAGAGACCTCCGTGTGTTATGAATATGCCACCCCAGGAAGGATGTGTGTGTGTGTGTGTGTGTGTGTGTGTGTAGCTAAGGGTGTTAGGGGCCCTGCCTCCTCCAGACCACTCACCCACTTTATTAGGCTGTCAGGTCTGAGTGTTCTTTGCAATCATAATGAGCGTTCCTTGTGAGTTTCCCATCATGGTTATCACAGCCCCGGGGCCCAGGTAGATAGCGTTCCTTCTGTGAATCTATATTGATGTGGGCAGCCACGCTGACAACCTGTGCTCTGTAAAGCCGAGCGTGGAGGCCCCGGCAGTCGATGGCGTGATTGGGAGAGCAGAGTGACTGGCAGGACATCTCGACCCTGTTGGATACCCTGATCTTCCCTGGCAGCAGGGAATGTCAGCGTTCCCCCCAGAGAGGCTCCCGGTTCTGCAATGTGAACTTTGTCAGTTGCGTAACCCCCATTAGGATGTGCCTTATAAACTGTAGCATCACGAACCCTGTGTGGAACTTTGCATCATACCCTCCACCCCTGGCGCTCTCTGGATACCTTGCAAACAACTTATTGCAGTTCGTCGTGCCTTGTGAAATCACAAGGCCCGTGTGGTTCAGGGCTCTGCTTGCAGGATGAAGGACTGAACAGCCTTCGTGGGGCCCTTTGCTCTTGGTGCCCCATTGGGCTCTTTGACTTGGGAAAACCTGTTTTTTTTCTTTTTCCCTCTTGAAAGTCATGATGTGGTTCCCTCTGTCCTGCAGGACCCAGCTCAGACTGGAAAGTCTCGAAGACACACACATCATCAAGGGCGAGGATGACGCCTTGTCGGACAAGCATGGCTGCCCAGCCTACGTGAGCCCCGAGATCCTTAACACCACAGGCACCTACTCCGGGAAGGCGGCGGACGTTTGGGGCCTTGGGGTGATGCTCTACACCCTGTTGGTTGGACGCTATCCCTTCCATGACTCAGACCCCAGTGCCCTCTTTTCCAAAATCCGCCGCGGACAGTTCTGCATTCCCGACCACATTTCCCCCAAAGCTAGGTGCCTCATCCGCAGCCTGCTGAGGCGAGAGCCCTCCGAGAGACTCACGGCCCCCGAGATCTTGCTCCATCCCTGGTTTGAGTCAGCCTTGGAACCTGGCTTTATCGACTCTGAAGTGGGAACGGCGGACCAGATTGTCCCTGAGTACCAGGAGGACAGTGACATTAGTCCCTTTTTTTGCTAATCCCCCAAAAAACCTCAGAAACCTCAAAATTCTCACACGCGGCATTTCCATTTCTAAAGACGGACAGGCCGCTGTGCATGGTGCCAGGGTCGGGGCCTGCAGAGAGGCAGTCCCGGCAGAGGCCACCACGGCGCCCCGTCCAGCTTTGGGAAGACTGACCCTAGGACCGAGCGGCAGTCACTTGGATTGGCTGCCCTGCGAACTGAACCCTTCGCGGGTGAACCTTCTTCGCCAGCAAGCCTCTGGGAGAATCAGGGGGTTCTACTTCTCTGGGGAGGAGCCAAAGAGCTGGGACATCCTCTACCACATGGTCAAGTGTCATGAACTCAAATGTTCGAGCAGAATGTTCGAACTCGAATGTTCATGTGGATTGCATAATGGCGTTTTGGAGGACAGTAACCATGTTTTATTAGGGTAGTGAATAAATTGAGGCCCATAAGTCTGCCTCCTTGAAATTCACCTGTGGTGTAGCCGGAGTGGGCTACTGCAGCTTCTCAAATCAAAATGTCCTTTTTTGGTTTGGCTTAACCCTGGTCCTTTCTCACACTCACTCACACTTACCGATGACTCTGCTTCGCTTCCGGAACACACTGTTTTAGGAGTTCAGGAGCCCACCTGCACCATGAACCCAGACTTTTCTGTTTCCTGCCGACACCTCGTGTGCATTAACACCTTCTCCATGCCCTGGAAACCTGCCCCCTTCAGCGACAAAAAGCACTTGCCAGCTGATCTTGGAAAAGCATCCTGAAAGAGTTGGGCTCAAAAGGAGAGGCTGCATAGTCTCACAGATCATTGGAGGATTTGGGGACTGTTAGCTTTCCAGCGTCTCTCCTTTTGCCCAAGACCATTTGAAGGTGGAGTGTCTGGTGTAGGAAGAAGATTAGGCGAGCCCATTCGTCCTCTCCCTGGAGTAAACTTTAGACATCTCTGAGCTGCAAAGAGACTGAGTGGTGGATGGTCTTAGAAGATTTGCAGAACAACTTCTAGAATTCTCCTTTGAGCCCTTGTGACCTGGTCTGCCTCTGGCAGCATTTGTGCCCCCGCAGTTTGGCATGACGGTGTGTTCCTATTTCACGAGTGGTGTGTTCTGGCCAGTCAGCTGCTGGGTTGAGAGAGCAAGCCTCACATCTCAAGGGACTTTAAAAATCCTCTACCCCGACCTCTTTCTGCCATCTCCCAGCACAGGAATATTCGGGCCTCCCCCAACCCCTTCAGCTCCTTCCCAGGGGCCTTGCCAGCCTCTGGCTGCATCCAGAGATGGGGGACTTGCTCCTTCCAAAATGTAGACCTTGGCAGAGAACCTGCAGCTTGCATTAACCAAGGACAGATGCACCATCAGCGGCCGTCCCAGACAGTGCTAAGACCTGGTGGTTAAACGGGTAAACAAAATATACTGTATGTTGAAAAATGGCACAAAAAAGAGAAAAGGAAAAAAAAAACACCAATAAAACAGGCAGCCAGCTATAAAGGGCTACGCCGAGGCAAACTACTAACCCGCATTGTGGGAATGCCGCGTATACCTCACGTACTGTGTACTTTGTACAGATAGTTGACTTTTCTACGTGTGTCCGACATTGTTTTCGTTGTGTTGGCTCCGAGGCTTGTTGTGTGTCGTCTGTGTCTGTCTGAATAACCCGCGTGTTTAAAGCCACGTGAAATGTGAATGACTGTTGGCAATATTGCCTCCACGGAACTGTGGGACTGAGCGAGAAAGGAGGGCGGGCGCCTGTCCCACTAGCGCCCTCACGGTTGCTCAACTGTTGTATCTGTGATACATCGTCTGGCTGAGGACTTGAGAGGCGGGGGCTTCTGCCGCGAAAGCTAGAAACACTAGAACCTTCCTGTACATGTGTAGATATGTGAACATTGAGACGGCCATTTCTGACTTGTAGAGAAATTTTAATAAATCTGGTTTCGTAAATACATGTGATTTTTTTTCATTTCATTTGCAGTTTTGAGCTGAGGAGTGCAGGTCTCAGACCCCGTGTCTGGGAATCTCGAAGGGGAAGTGGAGAGTGAGGCAGGTGATTGGAACTTACTTGCCTTTTTTTTTCGCCCCCATTTAATAGTGAGCAAATTCGCTTTTTACTTTGTTCTAAGATTTATTTTATTTTTATTGAAAAGGTAGATTTACAGACAGAAGGAGAGACAGAAAGGAAGATCCTTTGCCCACTGGTTCACTCCCCAACAGCCACAGCTGAGCCTATCTGAAGCCAGGAGTTTCTTCCAGGTCTCCCACACGGGTGCAGAGCCCCAAGGCTTTGGGCCGTCCTCTGCTGCTTTCCAGTTCACAGTTCGGGAGCTGGATGGGAAATGAAACAGCTGGGACGTGAATCCATAACGGATCCCAGCACATGCAAGACAAGGATTCAGCCACTGAGCCATCACGCAGGGCCCAGAAAATTCCCTTTGATGGATGGAGCCCAGTGGGTGAAACCAGGTGAGGGGGCTCTGTGGGTTGAATTTAGAGTTGAGAAGCCTTGAGTTGCATAGCACCCTGGGAATCTAGTCTTTTTTTTTTTTTTTCCTGGGTCACATCCTCCTGAGGAGGTCACAAAAGCCACAAAAACTTCTTGGAATGAACAGTGTCTTGCATATCCAACAGGATTTTGTTATCCAAGGAATCCCATGGGTCTCTCAAGGCATCCTGGGACCTCCCTCACATTAGACCAAATGAAAATGGCTATTGAGGCATTTCTTTTTCCCCTCCTCTCAGTATACACATGAAAATGGAAGCAAAGAAAAAACCAAGGCAGTATTCATTTGAATTCCACAGGTAGACAAAGGGTTTTTGGTTTTGTTCATCTTGGATTTATAGCTCTGTTTAATCACTTCAGAATCTGTTAGTGGACATATTTGCATCCATACCAATTTTGACACTTGATTTTAGCCAAAAGACCAAGAAGGTGATTAGACCAATTTTTGAAAGTATTTTATGCTATAAAGTATGATGACTACACAGAAAAATGGGTGAAGTTTCATGAACCAAATGGTCTGGTATGATCAGTGGATCCAGAAAACAACAGACAAGACCACAAGAGTCCATTTCAACCCTTCCCTGGCCCCTGCCCCCAGCCTGATCACTGTGGCATTTAACTTCTTTTTTTCAAAAATTTATTTTTATTGGAAAGTCAGATATACAGAGAGGAGGAGAGACAGGAAGATCTTCCATCTGATGGTTCACTCTCCAAGTGGCCGCAACGGCTGGAGTTGAGCCGATTCAAAGCCAGGAGTCAGGAACTTTTTTGGGTTTCCCACATGGGTACAGGGTCCCAAAGCTTTGGGCTGTCCTCAACTGCTTTCCCAGGCCAACAGCAGGGATCTGGATGGAAAGTGGGGCCTCCAGGATTAGAAAGAGTGCCCATATGAGATCCTGGTGCATGCAAGGCGAGGATTTCAGCCACTGGGCTATTGCACTGGGCCAGGCATTTAACTCTAAAACTGTAAAAATTTGAGTATAGAATAACTTCTAGCTCTAGGTTAAAGTGAAGAGATACACTCAACCCGCAAGTTGACATAACTGCCTTTTATAAAAGATGTATTTATTTTACTTGAAACAATTGGGGTGGGGGAGAGAGACTTCCATCCTCTAATTGACTCCCCAAATGGTTGCAACAGTAGAGCTGAGCTGATCCGAAGCTGGGAGCCAGGAACTTCTTTTGGGTGTTCCTCATAGTGAAGTGGCCCAAAGCCTTAGGTCATGTTCCACTGCTTTCCTAGGCCTTCAGCAGGGAGCTGGACCAGAAGTGCAGCCCTGGGTCGGGTGCCAGTGTTGCAGGCAGAGAATGAGCTTGCTATGCCACTGCCCCACAACTAACCTTTTGTAGGACCAGGGTATGTTGCCCAGGGAAGCACACCAGTGACAGCAGAGTTAGAGCAAGTTCCTCAGACCTTGAGACCAAGCAACTTCAGAACAGAAATGGGAAAACCCTGTCGGAAGCAACGTGGGGAATCACCAAATGCCTTGGGAAGCTTAGAAACTAGGACAGGGGTGGTGGGGGAGGTATTGAAAAAATGGGACCTTAAGCCCCAACATTCCCAGAGCAGTTTCCAGAAGGGGTAGGCTTGAGTGCTCAGTGAACCCGGAGGAGACTCCATGTGTATCTCTTTGGCACACAGAATGCTAACACTTTGGACTTTGCCGAGTTTTTAATCTAAGGATTTCAAAACACTTTGCAAGCAATTAAGGTTACAACACCAGTTGGTACTGTTGTTACATGTAGCAAATGGAGAGAGATATGGGTCAGGATTGGCTGGGATGATGTATGATGCCACAGATCCATAAATTTAATCTCTGCTAAAGTGGAATAAATCTGGGGCGATTGCAGCCAGTTAGATGATAGAAGGTAGAGATGGACGTGCAGAAAAGTTGGCCACTCAGATTTTCCTGTGTCCTCAACACACTTATCATTTGAGTAAATCATTCAGAGAACTTTTGTCTTTAAAAAAGCAACACATGTTGTTATTTATTTCGGTGGCAGCAAAACAGGCATCTTAATGCCTTCTAGAAGTTTTTCTGTCTTGTCTCCTTTTATAACCACAGTGGTTGGGTGAAATAGGCAAGTTAAAGATTTTCCCCATTATAGAGGTCAGAAAACTGAAGTTCTCAAGTGTCTGTCTTTCTTTTTTTTTTAAGATATATTATTTATTTGAAGGCAGAGTTGAGAGAGAAATATCTTCCAAGCACTACTTCACTCCTGACAAAGCCATAGCGTCCAGGGTTGGACCAGATAAAATCCAGGAGCCAAGAGCTTCTTCTGGATCTTTCATGTGGATGCTGAGGTCCAAGCACTCAGACCATCTTCTGCTGCTTTCTTAGGAGCAATTATCAGAGAGCCAGATTAGAAGTGAGCAGTCAGGACTTGAACTGGTATATGAGATGTTGGCACTGCAGATGGCAGCTTTATCCACCATGCCACGACACCAGTCTCTTCAGGTGCCTTTCAGTAACCACCCAAGACCAGCTGCTTAGAGCTGAGATACGGTTCTCTGGATCTCACGCCCAGAGTTGTTTCTGTCTGACACCAGGCAGTGTTTCCTGCTAAGAATTATGAGCAAAGGGATGTCTTGACAAGTTCTCAAAAGGTTCACAGGGAGTGCTTTATGAAGAAACTATGCATGGATTTCAAAAAATATTCATTGCATCAAGATAAAATATCTTCTAATTCCACCTTCCATTTTGTGAAGTTCTCTTGTTCTGATTCTTTGTCTCCTTTAACATCTTCAAGATGACCTAGCACATAGGGTGAAAGCATTACTGAAGACAAACAACTCATTATCTGTTTAACATTCACTTAAACTGTGCATCCGCCATAAGCCGGATACCCAACTCAGTGCCTATCACAGGGCAAGTGTCAAGTGCAAACATGGATGGGTGAGTGGATGGGCGTACAGAGACAAATACATTCACGGGTTGAGGTTCTCAAGCAGGCTATAGCACAGAGGTGGAAAGCTTAGGACCCAGGTCTTCTAAGTCCTAATCCCTTTAGGGTCTGATTTCATTTTAACAAACCTTCAATCTCTCTAACTCCTATGTGTTCCTCTTTAAATAGAGGACACCATAGTTTGATTGTTCTGATCCCTTCAGTTGTCACTCTGTGGAAATAGGGTTGTGTGAGCATGACCTTTGCCTCAGTGGTTCTGTGCTACCTTTTGATATTAGACATAGGAATAGAAGTTTGATGTAACAGTTAAGATGAGGCTTGGGATGCCTGCATGCCCATTGGAGTGCCTGGGTTGGAGTTCTGGCTTCACTCTTGGTGCCATCTGCCTGTTAACATGCCTCTCGGGAGGTGGTACATGATGGCTTAAGCAGTTAGGCCACTATTGTCCATGTGGGAGCCTGATTAACATCCATGGTCCTGTCTTTAGTCTAGCCCGGGCTTGGTCCTTGTGACCATTTGGGGGGGGGGGGTGAGCCAATGTTTGGGAGATCGACCTTTCTCTCTCTTTGAATAAAAGAAAATTAAAAAGTTAAAAAAAAAACAAAAGAAAACTAGACATAGGCAATATAATTGGATTCCTTTCCTAATTTCATTTTAGATAAGGGAACGGATTGCAACAACAGAAATGATGGAACTAGCTTTGCAACACAGCTTTGGCTGTGAAAGAAAGAGCAAGATCCAACACCTGAGAATTGCCCATGCCAGATTTTTGTTGATTTTTTAAAAAGATCTCAATTGCAGTGGCTGACTTTGTGGTTCCCAGAAGAGCTAGGGATAGTGGAAGACGCAGCTAGTTCACCTCAATTCTGCCAGCTGTTTTACGGGTCTTCTCAGCTGCCCTTGAAAGGGGGTTGGCTTGTGCCCATTTTACAGATGTGGATGCTGAGATCCAGAGACCGCAGAGTTGGCCTCGAGTCACAGAGCCGTGAGCAGGCTCGCAGGACTCGAGAGCTCATGCCTTCCCGTCTTGTTCTTTCCATGCTGCTTCTGAAGCACTAGACAAGCTACATCCTCTTTGGGGAACCTCTATGGAGAGCAGAGGGTTTTATTTTGGTGGGGGAGTGAACAATATTCTGGGTCATTACTGGTTTCAATCTATGATTTCTGTCAGGTGAATTTTATCCAGGAAGTGCTCATGGTGTCATAAGAGCTAAATGTTTCACATAAATTGGGGAATTATTCCATCACAGCGCCCCCAACACCCTCACTTCAAGCTATACTGTGATCATCTCCTGCAAAAAGGGTAAGAGATTTGCCCAAAGTCATGGAGCATAGAATTAAGTTGTTATTTTGCATATCCAGTGCCTCTTTGCATAAAGATTTACTATTGTTCTGTTTTGAGAGCTGAAAAGGAACTTTACCAAAAATTGAATCGTAAATGCAATGTGGTTGGCAAGAACAGAAAGAGTACATATTAGTGGGAAAAAAATGAAAGAAGGTTGGATAAAGTCTGGGATTTAGTGGTAAATATTGAACCAATGTTGTTTTCTTGGTTGTGACAAACATACCGTGGCTACATGTAGTATGAGAAGCGATGGCGGGAGCGATATTCAGGAACTCTCTGTGCTACCTTTGCAACCTCTCTGTAAATCTAAAATTACCCCAAAAGAAAACATCCCTTCAAAGAAAAGATTTTGGGGCTAGTATTGTGGTGCAGTTGGTGAAGCAGCTGCTTGCAGTGCCAGTATTCCACATTGGAGTACTGGCTTGAGTCCTGGCTGCTCTGTTTCTGGTTCCATTTCTTGACAGTGCACCTGGGAAGCAGCAAATGATAGCTGAAGGGCATGTGTCCCTGCCATCCATGTGGGAGACCAGACAGGGCTCCTGGCTCCTGGATCCAGCCCAACTGTTGCGACCATCTATGGGAGTGAATCAGCAGATGCAGTATCTTTCTTCCTCTCTTCTCTGTGTTACTCTGTCTTTTAAACAAATACACGAATAAGTGTGAAGAAGGGTCAACATTTAGTACACACTCTGCCCTCCTGCAGTAAGGAGAAACCAAGGCTGAGATGGGGAAGTCACTGCAAAGTGGCTGTAGGCCATCCCTGATCCACTTCCCCAGTCCTCGCCACAGCTCCAGCTTCCTGGATTCTGGTGGAAGGTGGTGGTGAGTGACCTTCTCAAATGTGCCTGGCACCGAATGAGGTGAGTTCGTGGGGGCACTTCCATGCAATGTTGACAGAAACTCTTCTTGACCCAGGACATAACATTTTGAGAAATCAGCTCCTGGGCCTGCCTTTGCCTCCATGGCTGCGTGAGTGTAGCCTTCAGCTCCTGTGTCTGGCATTTCAGCCTTTTTAATTCTATGCCTCATTAGCTGGAAGTCAGCAGGAGCAAGTCAGAGAAAATGTCTCTGCCAACTGGAGAGTAAGGGATCTGGGGGTGAAAAATCCAGAAGGATTCCTCTTTTCCAGACTCCAGTTTAAGGGGCTGCGGCCCGGGAGGTGCGCACGCCATCACACCTGCGCCCTGTGTTGCCCTGGAGTGCTCCTTGCGCAGGTGTCCATGGCAGACATGTGCCAGAGCTCTCACAGGCCAGGCGGCAGGATCGAGCTCCCTCCCCCGGCTTTCCAGACCTGGAACCCAGCCTTGGAGAGGGGCCGAGCTGCTGGTTGGCACCAACACTTGCTTTATAACTTTCTTTTTTCTGCAGCAGGAATTTGAATTGGTTTCTGAGTTTTCACTGTTGGGCTTCTTTTCCACTACTCTGAGAGCGTTTCAACAAGCCTGGGGGGAAATGGAATTAAAAGATTCATTTGCATTGGTGGAAAAAAAACAGAAATCCGTGCAATTGAGGGTGACTTCAGAAAATTTTATGGAAAATGTGTGCTATGAGAAAAAATGTGCATGGTATTTCAAAGTACTTTGGTAATAAAATAAGCTTTTTAAAAAATTACATTTTCTGTGAGCATTTTGAAATATCCTTGTATTTTGGGGAAGTGAATTGGAAGATGACATTTGCCAGACAGCCTGTAAGATCAGTCTGTCTTAGCCTGATGGACAGGTCATGCATGGACAAAAAAAAAGAATAATAATGAAGCTAAGAACCCATATGTGTTGAATACTGACTATCTGCCCAACACTGTCTGTAGTAACTATTGAGGTATAGCTTGTGACATTCTCATAACACCACAAGGAAGGGATATGTGCTTGCCTCATTTCACAGATTTTTCTGGGCACCTGGAGCCCCAGAGAGCTAAGTGACTTGCTCAAGGTCACCAAACTAGCAGATGGGTTTGACCTTGACAATGTTTGCTGTAACGAATGTCCCCATTGGCATGTGTGTGTTCACATTTATCTCCCGCAATTGAAGTTTTACCCCAGGGGCAGGTGCTATAGTACAAAGAAGGCATCCCATATCGGGGTGCCAGTTTGATTCCCAGCTGCTCTACTTTAGATCCAGGTCCCTGCTAACACACCTGGGAAGGCAGTGGAAGATGGTCCAAATACTCAGGCACCTGTCACCATGTTGGAGGCCCGGATGCAGCTCTAAGCTGCTGGCTTTGACCTGGCCTAGGCTCAGCTGTTACAGCCGTTTGGTGAATGAACCAGTGAATGAATACACTGCCTCTGTCTCGCCCTCTCTCTCTGTTTCTGCCTTTCAAATACAATGAAGTCCTACCACATCCATCTGTGGGAGAACTTCATCTCTTCTAGGAGTAAATGCTTTACATTGGATCTCATGGGACTGGTAGTAGAGGAGAGAGCATGAAATTCATGAACAAATGGAAGTGGGATCCAATCTGCATTCTGCAGCTAATTAGCTGTGTAGTGCAGTCACTTGCCCGGCCACTCTGTGCTTCAGGGGCACTGGGAATGGAAAGGGAAGCAATAGCATCATAGCATCACTCCCCTACACCTCAACCCCTGCTGTGGCTGTGAGGGTCCCGCTAGGGTGCCCAGCAGGCTCCACATTCAGACCAACCCATTGGGAGTAGGAATAACCCAGGCTGGAAAATCCATTATAAATGGATTAAACAGTGTCCCTCATGTATGGACGTTTGAGATCTGGTCAAAGTGTAGTTCTGTTCACTGGAAAAGGATGGGGTCTGAGACTCTGCATTTCCAGCTAGTTCCTCTGTGACCCTGATGCTTTTGGCCCTGGGAGCAGTGGGGGTTGAAACTCATTGCCGACAGAGACCTGTGTGGCTTCACTGAAGATGAACGAGTGCCTGGAAAGGAATATATTTTGGATAAATCCTGGAGGAAGGGAAGAAAGAGAGCAGGTGATGCTGTTGAGCAGCTGTTCGGCGTTGGGACTATGAAATGAACTTCTTTTTGGAATCCTTACAGCCTCTCCGGGAGATGTGATCACCTCCACTGCCTATCTGGCCAGGACATGGGCACAAAACAGCTTGCCCAAGGCCACTCAACCATGCGGAGAGGGGCTGAGATGTGGACTTGGTGCTCCCTGCATCTAATCGCTACACCTTCCTCTGTACCTTGAAGAGCACAACCAACACAATCCCAGGCAAGCCGCCTCCTTCTCTGGGCCTCAGCTTCCCTGTCTGGGCGTGAGGGATCTCTCAGCTGTCCCGCTCCCAGCCTCCCACTGGGAGCATTGGTGCTCCCTGCTCCCACTTAGCATTCATTTGCCTGGCTGTGTCCCCACGCCTAATTTGGTGCTGGTGTTCTGATTGCTCACATATCAGTTTCACCTTGTCAAGCTAGGAACAGCAGCAGAACTGCTGGTCCCAGCCTTCTTTCACAGCAGACGAAGCAGAACTGTGAGGACCAGAATAAACAAGCAAAATGAGGCAGAATTTTAAAACTTTGCGCACCACACGTTGGATCACTGGGCTCAGATTCCAGTTCTGTCATTCCTTGATGTATAACTTCAGCCAAGTTAGTTAATCTCCTTGGGCTGGGAGTTTTCTTCTCTGTAAAATGGGGCTAATGACAGTGGTTGTCTCAGACAGAACTAAGCGAGATCATCCATGAAAAGCACTCAGGGCAACTGATTTTCAATGGTGAATCCCATCCCACAGATCTGTTTTGCTTATTGTTGGACTCGTAGAACCTCAAACAGTGCTCTCAGTACATGCCAAACATAGATATTTGTTCAGTGATAGGATCAGGGCATTTCTAGAGTGATGGGTTTTCAAATGGTGTTTCAAGGAACCCAGGGTGACAGAGAACGCTACAATGAGATGCATGAGGGGAAACACTGGATTTGGCATCATTCTATCCCCTTTCCACTGCCCTGCCTCACTCTGATCTCTGTGTAATTTTCTGGGCAAAATGTTTTATGGAAAAACGATGCTGGAAGCCACTGATAACCCAGATCTTGTCCCTAGACTGCCTAGATCAGGCTGCCCTCGGTGGGGAAGCAGAGTGCAAGTCCCTGGCTTCTACTATGAAGGACAGAACCAGCCTTTCTGGGGAAGGGGTATGATGTCTTGATCAGCTTCACAAGGATTCCCAGTCATGCCAACATCTGGAAACCATGCATTGGTCATTCAGCAGGTGGGGCAATCAAGCTCTTTTTCAGGGCGGTTCCAGGCTCAGGGTTTCCTTGGATCCTGGACCACGTCGCTGCTTCGATGCTGCAGCCCCTGTGATACCACCCAAGCCTCTTGGCCCCCTGGGGCTGCTGTCACATGATGCCTTAGACAGAGTGCCTTGGAAGCAGTGGGCATTTATTTTTCACAGTTCTGGAGACTGGGACCTCCAAGGTCATGACTCTGGCAGAGGTGGTGTCATTCAAAGGGAGCCCTCCTGCTGTGTCTCCCCATGGCAAGGGTGAAGGAGCTCCCTGGGGTCTCTGTTCCATGGGCATTAACCCTGTTCAGGATGACTAGTTGCCTGCTGGAAACCCCACTTCCTGACACCCTTACTTTGGGGTATTAGGTTTTTAGCTTAGAAATTTGGGGATCTCATAAACATGCAATGCATAGCAACAGCCAAGTGGTTGGCAGAGAACCTCCTCCAGGTTTTGAGAGGTGGCCTGGGTGGAGTCAGGGGCCCTGGTCATCCCAATAGTGTTTCCCTGTGGCATCTTTCTGCCTCTTGGAGCTTTGCCCCATGATTGCTACTCAGTGAGTGTCCGTTGAATGAAAGGAGTCAGTGAATGAACTTTCCTATAGAGAGAAAGAGAGAGAAGCAAAACTGTATGTCATAAGGGCAGGCAGAAGTAAGACTATGATACAAGCAACAGCAGAGGGAGCCTAGTCCTGGGCCAGGGGCATCATTTCAGGTAGAACGAGTAGAGGAGGCCTGTCTTATAGAGGTGACATTTGTGCACAAACCTGAGGAAAATGAGACGCAGTCATGCAGGCTGAGAGCATTCGAAGTTACGAGACCAGCAGGGGCACCGATCCTGTGGCAAGGCAAAGGCCCTGGGCTGTGAGAAACCAGGAGAGCCACTGGAGGCTTACTAGAGAGGACGGGTGTAAATCTCTTTCTTCTTCTTTTTTTTTTTTTTTTAAATTAAAAGCTTATTTCCTCTTATCTATGTGCATTAATTTGTTACAACAGATACAGCCAGATACACGCTGGTCATTCAGCCAGATACACGCTGGTCATATACCAATAATAGTGTCATTCATGATGAGTTTTGCTCTTTTTTCTATTTTGTTTTTAAGTGTATTGAGTGAAGTATAATTTCTGTATAAGAAAATTTACGTCTGTCTGTTCCGTAGGTGGATGTAATTTGATCAGTGCACCTGTCTGTATAAATATCATCATAATTGCAGCACAGAATATTTCTGTCACTACAGAGATTCCTGTCATTGCTGTGTGAGTCAATTGTCCTAACACATAACCCCCACCAATCACGGATTTGCTTCCTGAGTCTGGAGTTTGGGCACCACACCGTGTGCCATCTTTTGCTCTGCTTCCTTTCATTTGGCTTGATGCTGTTGGGATTCACCCATTCTCACTCCTTTGGATTGCTGAGCCATGTTCCCATTGCTCAGCCCACTGCTTATCCATCACATTGGACATTTCCGGTTGGGGTTGGTTACAAAGCAGCCACAAACAGTTGTGGCTATGCCTTTGTGTGGATACGCTCTCATTTCTCTTGAATAAATGCCAAGCAGCAGAACTACTGTGTTGGGACAAATGCTTCACTTGATAAAGAGATGACTGAGTTGTTTTCCAGAGTACCTGCACTGGTTCATAATTCTCAAGCCTGGGATGAGAGTTCCAGTTGCGCCATGCTCATCAACACCTAGCATCATCAGATCCACTTCTTTAGTTATATTACAGCCATTCTAGGAGATGTGCAATGGTATCTTGTTGTGGTCCAATTTCCATTTTCCTAATGAGTAATGAGATTGAGCATTTTTCCCCATTGGGATGTTGGACTTCTTAGTAAGTTGTAGGAGTTTCTTTTCTATTCCAGATATAAGTTCTTTGATTCATATTTTGCAAATAATTTCTCCTGCTTTATAGCTTGCCTTTTCCTCATGAAGTTGGTCTTGGAAGAGGTGAAGTTTTCTATTTTTTTTCAAGTTCAACTTATCAATTTTTATGGTTTATGCATTCTCCAGTCCAAGAATTTCTGCCTATCCCAAGGTTACAAGTTTTCTACTGTATTTTCTTCTAAAAGGTATGTGTTTCAGGTTTTACATCTAAGTTGATAATTCATTCTGGGTTAATTTTTGTATATGATGTGAAGTCAGAGTTGACAAATTTTTATATTGATTGTCTAGTTGCTTCATCACCATCTGTTGAAAGATCCGCCTTGGAAATAACAAGACAGGATGATGTGAGGACTTCGCTGTGCAGAATGGAATTTCTCATTCAGTATGAGTGCTGTTGGGGCTGGGATGGCAGCACAGACTGTTGTAAGCCTCATGTGAGAATGGCACCCAGGGACCCACCAAGAGGACCCTCCTGGTAACCAATACAGGCAGCCCTGAGGGTTAAACCTGCGGGAGCAAAGCAGGGAGCAGGCCATCTAGGGTGGTGCCTGGTGGGGTGTTTCTCCTAGTGTTCTCAGAGATTTGTGTTGTTCTTGCGTAAACTGCAGATTAGGAAAGCATTAGGTAACGCGAGGGTGGCCGGAGCGTATTACACACCAGCCTGGCGCTCGGCCACGGAATGTAGCCTCCGGGGCTGGCCTTGCCTAGCAAGTCAAATATAGTTTGAACCAGGCCAGTCACGGCTTCCTCTCGCCCTCCTGCAGCCAGAACGGATATGTTGTGGGGCCCGGCTGCTCTCTGATGCCTGAGAAGCAGGAGCCTTCTGGGAGCCTCATCCGTGTCTT
The DNA here is from genome assembly GCF_030435755.1 of Ochotona princeps. NCBI lineage: Eukaryota > Metazoa > Chordata > Mammalia > Lagomorpha > Ochotonidae > Ochotona > Ochotona princeps. The sequence continues at coordinate 12,885,674 of NC_080840.1, read as the reverse complement.
GTTTGCAGCCTCTGAGGGGGAGGTGGGAAAGGAAGCTAGGAGCCCTTGGGAGCTGCTGAATTAATTCTGCCTTCAGAAGGAGGAATCTGGTGGCTGCTTCACCCACAGAAAAATTGGTGGCAAACCCAGATCCAGCCAAACCCTTGCTGCCCCTCTAAAGATCACTTAGTTGTTTGACCCCCACCACTCTAATGCAAAAACCAAGAAAGGATCTCATGGGAAGTGCCTTCTTTCCCCAGTGGTACTATTGGGGCCCACATTTTTCTTGTGCAACTATTAAGAGTTCAGAAATCCCCTCATTCGCTGGGCAAGTTGTGTTCCCTGCCTTCTGACAGCTTATGTTAAAGTGGGGGGATGTGACTTCAGCAGAACAGAGGGTGAGAAAGAGATGAATCTTGGCTGAATACATCCTCACTGGGCCAGGGGTCTCCACAGTTATTCCCATGGCAACCCTGTGGAGGTGGAATGGCTACCCCTACCTGTTGCCTGGAAATGAGCTGGGAGAGAGGTTAAGTAAGTTGCTTGTGGCTGCACAGCTCTTAAGAGTCAGAAGCAGGTGATGATCTCAAGAATGCTAGATCCAGGACCTGTGGACCTTCCTTTTGCTTTTTCCAATTAGTTTATTTCTGAGTCACAGAGAGGAAGGGAGAGTGCTCTGATCTGCTGCTTCATTCTCCAAATGTTTGTGATGGCCAAAGCAGGGCCGAGGTGAAAGGTGAGAACCAAGAGTTCTAGTTAGACTTCCCTTTGGGGTGGCAGGAACCTTGGGGTTACTTGAATCACTATGGCTGCCTCTCAGGGTCTGCACTGACAGCAAGCTGGAGTCAGGATCTGCAAACAACCCAGCACTTAGATGTGGGCCTCAAGTACCTAGCCCAGAGGCTGGACACCTACCTGCTCTGGACCTGTGGATGTTCACTAGGCTTATTGTTCTATGTGCTGAGGGCCCTGCTGGAGCTGTGTGGGACCTGGAGGTGAAGGAGCAGCAGGGAGTAACCACAGCTCCTATCTTACCAAGGGCAGGCAGAAACAACCACCACGCTGGGATAACGCAGAGGATGCACAGGACCAACCTCCATCCACTCTATGAGGTGTCTGTGGGGAGGTGGCATGTGAGAGCAGACTCCAAGGACAGAAGCCTTCAAGCTGCTGATATGCAGACTACGAAAGTGGGTCCTGGAGGGTGGGAGCACCTGAGTAGAAGTTCAGGGGATGGGAATAATAATATTAACAATAATGACCAATGTGAAAGATTTTATTCAAATATTTCAAGGGCAGAGTTATAGATAGGGGGAGAGGGTGGGATCCAGAGAGACTGTTTATCCGTTCATTCATTCCTCAGATGGTAGTGATGGCTGGTGCTGGGCCAGACTGAAATCAGAAGGCTGCAACTCCACCCAAGTCTCTCATGTGGGTGGCAGGTGACCAAGCACTTGCACCATCTTCTGCTGCTTTCCCAAGTGCAGTAACGGGGAGCTGGATCAGAAGTGGAGCAGCCAGGACTGGATCCAAAACTAGAACTCATATGGGATGCCAGGTCCTGGCTTAGCACTCTGTGCCATAATGCCAAGCCAGGGAGTGTAATATTAGCAGCCAGCAGATTACTTATTTTTTTTAAAGACTGGTTTATTTTTGTTGGAAAGGCATATTTATGGAGAGAAGTAGATAGAAAGAGAAAAATCTTCCATTGCTGGTATATTCTCCAAGTGGCTACAATGGTTGGAACTGAGTTGGCCTGAAGCCAGGAGCCAGGAGCTAGAAACTACTTCTGGGTATTCCACTTGGGCACAGGGTCCCAAGGCCTTGGGCTGTCCTCGATTACTTTCCCAAGCCACAAGCAAGGAGCTGGATAGGAAGGGGAACAGCCAAGACATGAACCAGCCCCATACGGGATCCTGGCCACTAAACCACCGCACAAAGCCCACACAGTGGATTAGTATGTGTTCACCTCAAGAATTGTGCTTTGCAGATATCTGTTCATTGGCTCATGGCAACTGCCCTAGTGGCAGATAATGTTATTATCTGTCCTTTCCAGAGACCCAGCGAGGTTGTATCATTTGTTCATGATCACACAGCTGGGAACAGTGGAGCCAGATGTTCAACTCATGCTCTGGAACGAGTCATGGCGTCACTCGAGAGTGCTGTATTTGTGGGTGCAGCATGGCAGGGAGCCAGACTGCCAAGGTAGGTTGGGCCTAGCTCATAGAGAGGCTGCATGGCAGGCTGAGGAGTTTGGCTCTTGTCCTGTGACCTGTGGGAGTTCTGGCAGGCTTTAGGGTAGGTGGGTGATGTTAGTGTATTTGTGGGCCAGTGGCTTTGTCGGGGGGGAAGGGTGGCGTGCAGGAGAAGAGATTGTAGCTATGGGAGATGGAATTGGATCATGCTGTCCTTGCTGGGGAAGGCACTGATGTTGGCATTGCACACCAGGGCTGGGCAGTGGCCGCCAGACTTGCCAGCTGCAGGCTCCGGCCTTGTATCAAGGAGGTGCCCAGTCAGTGACAGATGAGCCATGCTCAAACCACAATAAATGGCAGCCTGACATTCAAGGTCCTGGTGTGGGGACCTGCAAATGCCATTTGAATTCTGCACAGCAAGCCTTGGCAGCTGCGCTAGCTGAAGACAGCTCCAGGGCAGAGGAGGAGGCGGGGCTGGAGGAAGAACTGGTGGAGGAGGAAGACCATTCACCAAGCTTGAGTGAAGGAGAGGAGAGTGGCAGAGGTGGGACAGCTGTTTCACACAGTCAACAAGCACAGGGGTGCTTCCTGTGCCAGATGCAAGTCCTACTCTATGTAAGTCTTTCCCTAGGATGAAAGAGTTTCACCAAAAAGGGAAGGCTGCCATTTTCAGAGGGAAGAGCTCAGGTCCCCCACCACCAGCTGCTTTGGACAATGTCAGACACCGACTATAGGTCAGGATTAAAAAAAAAAATTAAAGATTTATTTATTTTGAAGACTTATTTTACTTGAAAGTCAGAATTACACACAGAGGGAGAGACAGTTCTTCCATCCGTTGATTCATTCCCCAAATGGCCTCAATGGTCAACGCTGAGCCAATCCAAAGCCAGGAGCTTCCTCTGGGTTTCCCATTTGGATACATAGGTCCAAGGATGTGGACCATCCTCCCATGCCTTCCCAGGCCATAAAGAAAGACATAGATTGGAAGTAGAGTAGCTGGGACACAAACTGGCACCCAAAAGGATGTCAGCCCTGCAGGGGGAGGATGAGCCTGTTACATCACCACGCCAACCCCCCGCCCTCCTCCAGGTCAGGATTTGCCTGCAGCCTGGATCCCATTTCCAAGCTCCAGGCCTGTGCACCCAGCTCTGCCTCGTTTACATTGCCTGCATCTGGATGACACACGTGTCATTGCTGACTCCAAGAGCATAAAGCTGAAAGCGTCATCGTCAAGCTTAACACTCTCAGGTTTCCAACCATCTTACTTTGATGAGAAATGGACTCCAGCCAAGTTTGCTGGTCAACCCAAAAATCTGGGGGTAGTTTTAGAGGCTTCTTCCCATTTCTCATATTCCATGTCCACTATCTCTTGCTTCTCTGCTTCTGAGTTATCTGTGTTAGCGATTATTTAACAGATATTTGTTGGTCACTCGTGGATTATGAGGGTAATTTAAAAAGTTCACAGAAGTTGGAACCAAAAGGTAAGTCTATTGAGATGCAAAGAAATTGAACCTCATGCATATAAAGGTCTGCAAATACTCATGGAAAATGTATGTTAAAGGGGCTGGCATCGTGGCACAGGGGATTAAGCCACTGCCTGAGATACTGACGTCCCATGTGGGCAGAGATTAAAGTCCTGGCTGTTCTACTTCTCCTCCAGCTCTTTGCTAATAGCCTGAAAAAGCAGAGGAAGATAGCCCAAGTTTTTGGGCCCTGCCACCCACGTGGGAGACCCACTGGTTTTGGCCTGGCCTTGTTCAGGCCACGATAGGAGTGAACCAGTGGATGGCAGCGCTCTCCCTCCCTGCCCCAACTTATTGTTAAGATTTTCTCTCTCTCTCTATGTAACTCTGCTCTTCTAATAAATAATTTTTTTTGAAGAAAATGTATGTTATGGAAAAATCTAAGCATGGATTTCAAAATGTTTATAGTAAAATAAACGACATTTAAATGCCATGAGCTTTTTGCCAGGTAATGCACCTGTGGCAGTGAACGAGACAGACAAAATCCCGTTTTGAGCTCTGAGAATCCAACGACAACTCCCTCCCCTTTATTTCCTTTGCCATCTGCTGATCGGGTTTTCCCTTGACCAGCCTGGGTTTTGACACTTCCAAGCTTCTTGTTGTTGAACTTCTTACTCTGGCTTTGACTCCCTATAAGCTATTCTCGACCCTTCCGAAGCACTTACTGGACCCTGCCACAAACCTGAGAATGGCTCATCCGGGCCCATTCTCCACCTTGACCAGCCTGGGCTTTGACACTTCCAAGCTTCTTGTTGTTGAACTTCTTACTCTGGCTTTGACTCCCTATAAGCTATTCTCGACCCTTCCGAAGCACTTACTGGACCCTGCCACAAACCTGAGAATGGCTCATCCGGGCCCATTCTCCACCTTGACCCTATGATGCAGCCCCCATAATGGGGTTCCTGCAGGGCTCTGTTTCCTGAGCGTCCATTCCTTGGCCATGACTCTCTAGGGTCCCCTTGACTGGTACAGTTGCTCTCTCCAATGGGATCTATTCCTGCTTCTCCTCCTAGGAAACTCCTACTTGTGCTCCAAGGTTCAGCTCAACTGTTCTCTCTGCCCGTCACCTGATGGCTGCAGGCAGAGGTCAGGGCCTCTTCCTCTGTGCCTGCAGAGTCTGGCTCAGCTCTGTTTTCTGATGCTTTTCAGGCTGTCATAGCTGCAAGCCTGCAAGTGCTTGGGGGGCACTGCCTGGATTCTGTTGGCGGCTGACACCTAGAGTTGAGGGGTTAACTGATGCATGGTGGGTGTTCCAGTTATCTTTGTTGAGTGAATGATTGAGCCAGTGACACATAATACTATGTTCTAGTAGCCAATCAGGATCAGGGCTGGGAAGGGGAGGTGCTCCACTCTCAGATGACGGGGTGGGGGGGGGGGGCGGGGAACCAAGCCAAGAACGGCTGCTTGGTCAGTTTCATCCAGAGCTGGATCCGTAATGGTGAGGTTCCACATGGAGCTGGAGGAGCCACTGTGCTTGGATTCCCGAACCCAGCTCAACTCTGCTTTCCAGCTGCATGACTTCAGGGCTGGTCCTTCACTTGTTGTTATTTTTATCAAAGATTTATTTTTTTTTTTGAAAGGCATAGTTACAGAAAGAGAGAGAGAGAGAGAGAGAGAGAGAGAGAGAGAGAGAGAGAGAGAGAGATCGATTTTGCATACACTGATTCACTCCCCAAACAGCTGTATTGCCCGGGGCTGGACCAGACCAAAACCAGGAGCCAGGAGCTTGGTCCAATCTCTCATGTTGGAACACAGACCCAGGCACTAGATCCATCTTCATTGCTTTTTCAGGCTAGTAGCAGGGAGCTAGGTTGGAAGTGAAGCAACAGGAACTGGAGCAGGTTTCCATATGAGATCTCATTGCTGCAGGTGGCATTTTACCATACTACTCCATAGCACTGGCTCCCTTACTTGATCTTTTAAAAATAATTGTGAGGGGGCCCAGTGTGGTAGCCAAGTGGCTAAAGTTCTCGCCTTGCATGTGCCAGGATCTCATATGGGTGCTGGTCGTGTTCCAGCTGCTCCACTTCCCATTAAGCTCCCTGCTTGTGGCCTGGGAAAACAGTCGAGGACGGCCCAAAGCTCCTGGCTCCTGACTTTGGATTGGTTTAGTTCCGGCTGTTGTGCCACTTAAAGAGTGAACCTGCAGATGTAAGATCTTTGTCTCTCCTCGCTGTGTATCTGCCTTTCCAATAAAATTAAATAAATCTAAAAAATAAAAATTGTGAGGGGTCAGCACCATGGCGTAGCAGGCTGGGCCTCTGCCTGCAGTGGTGGCATCCTTTCTGGGTGCCAGTTTGCATCCTGACTGTAAGATTTCTGATCCAGCACCCTTCTAATGTGTCTAGGAAAGCAGCGCAAGATGGCCATAGTTCTTGGGCTCCTGGCCCCATGTGGGAAATCTGGAGGCAGCTCCTGGCTCCTGGCTGCAGAGCAGCTCAGTGCTGGCCACTGCAGCCAGAGTGAGCCAGTGATGGAGTATCTCTTTATGCCTCTTTTTCTCTCTTTGTAACTCTGCCTTTCAAAATAAAAATAAATAAATCTTGAATAAGATGTGGATATCCCATATGCTGATCCCTTTAAAAACCAATTGTGAGAAAAATAGACATAATATTTATCCCCTTAACCATTTGGGAAATTTATTTATTTGAAAGACTGAGTCTCAGAGGGTGAACAAGAGACAGATTAAGAAATTTCCCACCTGTTGGTTCGCTCTTCAAATGGCCAGGGCTGGGCCAGGCCAAAGCCAACACCCTGGAACACTACCCAGGCCTCCTATGTGTGTGGGAACGTGCACCTGTGTGTGTGCGGGGCAGTGGTTCAAGCACTTGTACATCATCTGTTATCTTCCCAGAGTGTCCAGGGTGTGTATTAACAGGCCATTGGATGGGAGGCAGCATGTCCAGGACTCAGACCAGTGCTGTGGTATGGGATGCTGGGATTGTAGGTGGCAGCTTAGGCAGCTGCCCCTCTTTGAAAGAAAGCTTTTTTTTTAAAAAAGATTTATTTATTTATATTGGAAAGTCAGATATACAGAGAGTAGGAGAGACAGAAAGGAAGATCTTTCATCCATTGATTCACTCCCAGAGTGACTGTCATGACTGGAGCTGAGCCAACCTGAAGCTAGGAACCTGGAGTTTCATCCAGGTCTCCCATGCAGGTGCAGGAATCCAAGGCTTTGGGCTTTTCTCCACTGCTTTCCCAGGCCACAAGCAGGGAGCTGGATGGGAAGTGGAGCTGCGGAGATTAGAACCGGTGCTCATAAGAGATCCTGGTGCATTCATGGCAAGGACTTTAGCCACTAGGTCTCTGTGCTCGACCCAAAAGAAAGCCTTTTAAGTGTATAATTCAGAGAGATTGAATACGTTAACATTGTTCGGTAGCTTGTATAATCATTCATCTCCAGACTTCTGTGTGTGTTTCTATGCTTTGACCACTGCAGGGCTGTCACCTCATACAGGGTCCAACCTTTTAGTGACTGGCTTGTTTCACTTGGCACACCATCCTTCTGGTCTACCCAGAATACCGTCTTCATCAGTAGCTCCTTCCATTGTAAAGCTGGGTTGTATTTCATTGCATGACTCTATCATGTTTTAGTTGTGTTTTTATCCCCTGCCAGACCCTGAGCTGCCTCCACCATGGCTACTGCAATAGCACTGCCATGAACGTGGACGTTAAGATGCCTCTCCAAGTTCCTGCTAACACATATGGAGCATTTTCTTTATGCAAGTGCCTGATCATGTTCTAAGAACAGTGCGTAGATGAACTCACTCAACTTTTACATGAAGCCTGTGAAGTAGGTGTATATAATTATCCCCATTTTACAGATAAGACAACTGAGATCAAGTGACTTGGCCCATATCACACAGCTGGCCTTTGAAGTTCAGAAGTCTGGCTCCAGAGTCTACACTGTTACTCACTGCACTGACTCAGCCAGCTTTTCCCATGATCATGGGTGAGTCAGATGGGCACCCAAGTTACTCCTCACTGTGTGTGCTCTGCTTGAATGATCTCACCAACAACCATGGTCTCACCCACTCTGTGTCCATTCCCACATATGCAACACATATCTCCTTCCTCTTCCCTCTAAGCCTTCATACCTAGACATCTGGTGGGCATCCAAAACAAGGTCCAGTTGCTGGGCAGTCGTTGTCAGACTCCAGCCTACACGCATCTTAGTGCTCCGCTAGTGGAACCTGTTTCCGAGTCTTCTCAGTGTCTTCATGGCTCAGGTGCTTTTGGCAGTGGCTTCTATTTCTACAGTGCCATTTTCCTCTTCTGCCAGTTGCAGCTCTCTCTTGAACATCCTTCTCTTAAAGACCAATCTCCAAGCTCCTTTATAAATGAAGTCATTAGTAGTTTCACTCACAATCTTCCCAAACTAGAAAAACTCAAATGTTCATTGACTGATAGAAAAAAAAGAATCTCACTGATACACACAGCAATGTGGGTGAACCTCAGCACAAGGAGGCTAAAAGAGAGAACTGCCATACTCTACTGCATGGCTCTAGGAAGTCGTAGGAAAAGCAAAATCATGGTAACAGAAAATAGGTCAGTGGGTTTCAGGCATTGAGAGACTGGTGCGGTGGTGTCAATTAGGTGCCAAAAGGTATATGAAAATTTGAGGTTGTGAAAATATTCTATATGGGGATTCTTGTGGCGATTCACAGCTGTATGCATTTGTCAACCTCAGAATTTACAGCTTATGCTTAGATCAGATTCATTTTATTGGTATAAATGATAGTTCAATAAAGTTGGGTTTTAAGAAAGCCCAGGGTTTGCTGCTCTAGACAGCTTAGTAGGCCCCTTCTGTGACCTCCCTCCTCCCCATGTTGTACTGTTTTTTGGCTCGTTTCCATTGAGTCCCATGAGCCTTCTTTCTCACTGTATTACAATCGCTTCTCACATTGGTTGATACTCACTAGAAACTCATGGAAGATTGGCTTTACAGAGAATTATTTATGGCTTGCCAAAGTAATGGTGCTGCCTTTAGCAATCCTAATTCGCAGGCTGTTTGTTTTGGCTGAGTGGCTAAATCTTTGCATTGGATGCGCCAGGATCCTATAGGGGCACTGGTTCATATTTTGGCTGCTCCACTTCCACGAAGCTCCCAGCTTGTAGCCTGGGATAGTGGTAGAAGATGGCTCAAAGCCTTGGGACCCTATACCCATGTGGGAGATCCAGAAGTAGCTCTTGGCTCCTGGCTTTGGATTGGGTCAGCTTTTGCTGTGCAGCCATTTGACGAGTGAACAAGTGGATGGAAGATTTCTCTCTCTGTCCTTCTTACTGTAAATCTGACTTTTCAATGAAAATGAATAAATCTTCAGAAAATTTAAAAAGAGAAATCTTAATTTGCCTTTCTAACAAAGCTCAAGACCCCAGTTATATGAGCTGTAAGAAAGAAAAATCTCTGATTAGACTTGATGTGGTGCGGCAAGTTAAACCACTGCTTGTGATGCTGGCATTCTATGTGAGCACTCATTTATGTCTGGGCTACATCACATCTGGACCACAGCTCCCTGCTAAGGCACTTGGGAAAATAGCAGAACATGCCTCAAGTGCTTGGGCTCCTGCCATCTGCCGGGGAGGCCCGTTTGGAATTCCAGGCACTGGCTACGGCGTGGACCAGTCTTGGCCCTTGTAGTCATTTTGGAGAGTGAATCAGAGGATGGAAGACCTACCTACCTGTGAAATAAAAATATATTAAAAAAATTCTCTAACATGAGTATTACAGGATGTACCAAACCTCATTAACCATCACTTTTAGTCCCAAGAGAGGTCATGTCAGTTGGTATGGATGGCTCCTGTCAGTCACTGTTCTAGTATATACTCCAGAGACTCTTTTGGTCACCATCACCCACCTTCTTACCAGCTCACTTGTCTATTGTACATCCTAAAATGCACCAGAAACCTCTCGAGGGAGGGGGCCATTTCTGGATGTCTGTGCACTTTCTTACTGAGTTCGATGGACTCAGAAGGAACCAAGAAGCTGTAGCATGCACTGCTCACCCCGATCAACTTCTTTATACTTCTGTGTCTGCTTCACAAGCAAGTGGTAGGATCGTGAAGTAGAGAAATGACCCTAACTCCCGGGAGACCCTTTCTATGTTTCTCTGCTGCATTCCAGGAGCCATTCTTGAGACAGAAAGATGTGGCATGGATTCCTGCCCACAGGAAGCTAAGGTTTGGAAGGAGGGACAGTGAATAAGAGCTGTCACAGTCTCAGGCCATGTCTCCACAACCGTGTGGCCCAACAGAGGGAGGTTATTGGTCTGGGTCTACATGAAGTTTGCAAATCCCACTTAATTAGTGTTAGTATTCCAATACAAAGGGCCTATAGGGAACGGGGTAGTCCCCACTGACCAGTGATCAATTGAAACAGGGTTTAACAAGGATGTGTTTTTCCCAGGTAGCATCAGACTTGAGGCTAGTGAGAAGTGCTTTTGCCTTCCAGGTTCTGCCTGCATGGTGGCAAAAGGTTTGCTTTATATCCAGGCTTGCCTGCGGGTAGGAAACTGGCTTACCCAGGGACTGTTGTACATAGTGGACTAACCCCTAATCCTTAAATCCCTGGCTCTTTTCCACATAGTTCATGGCCAAGCCAATCCCCAGGAGTGGGCAGGACATGCTTTGCAAAGTGCTCTGGATCTCAAGCCAGAAGGTTTGGTTTGGGTTGATTTAATATGACTGGGAATTGCTTCCACTTGGGGAACACGGACAAAATGCTAGCTCCTCCAGAAGAACTTTTTGTGTGGTGTGGTGTCTCAGTTAATCTTCAGTTGGAGATAATGATGGTTGTTAATGTGGGTTACTAATTATTGAGCATTTATGATGTGACAGAGTTGTTTAAAGACAACTCTCACTTAACTTGCGCAGTAGCAAGTAGTAAGTAGCAAGTAATAAGGACAAAAAGTAGTAAGGACAAAAATCTTGGTAAAGAGGTTGATTTATCACCATCTAAGTGTTCACCAGGGTTTCCATCAGCCAGATGAAGATACGATCATTTCTCCCAGGTCCCCTACGACCTTTTCCTGCTACCATTCTCCACTCAAGGAAACTGTTGTTCTGACTTCTAGCATGCAGGTTGGTTTGGCTCACTTTGAAAATAAGTAAATGCTTTTGAAAATTAGGGTGAAGCTGACCACAACAGTGGCAGGTGTGGTGGTGTAGTGGCTAATTCTGTGCCTATGGCATCAGTCTCCCATATGGGCACTGGTTTGTGTGGCAGCTGCTCCATTTCTGATCTAGCTCCCTATTTGTGACCTGGAAGAGAAGTGGAGGATGTCCCAGGTTCTTGGGCCCCTACATCCACATGGGAGGACCAAAGCAACCTTCTGGATCCCAGCTTTGGGTGGCTATTTGGGGAGTGAACCAGTGGACAGAACATCTTTCTCTTTATCTCTCCCCATCTCTGTCTATATAACTCTTTCTAGTCAAATAAATAGATCTTAAAAAAAAGATATTTACATAACATAAACATTGACTATTTTTAAGTGAACAATCTGGGCTGAGCATTGGGGTGGTGGTTAAGTTGTCATTTGGAATGTATCCCATATCGGGCTGTGTGGATTCGAGTTCCAACTCTAATTCCAATACAGTTTCCTGCTAATGTGCATAATGGGAGGTAGCAGGTGATGACTCATGTAATTGCATCCATGATATCCACGTGGGAGACCTGGATAAAGTTCCGGTTTCCGGCTTTAGCATGGCCCAGTTCCAGGTGTTGCCAGCATTTGGGGAGTGAACCAGCAAACTGAAGATCTCTCTTCTCTCTCCGTTTCTTTGTAACACTTAATATTTCAAATTAACATTAAAAATAATTTACAAAATACTGAAGTGAACAATCTAGTGATCTTGGGCACTTCAGGTTGTTGTACCAACTTTAGTTACAAAATATTTTCATTAACTTGAAGGGAACCTCATTCCCATGAAGGTATTTGTTTTCCAACATCAAATTCATGAGTCATGGAGGGTGTGTGCTTGTGGGTTTGACCTGTGTCTCTCCACATATATGTGTGCATGTGTGTGGTACCTCTGCTACTACTGCTTAACAGACAAGGATGCTGAGGTGCCCCTAACCATCACCTGGTATGCAGTTGAGCCAAACTCCCTGGCAGTGTGGCCCTGTGACTCTTCAGGAGCATGCACCATGTGGCAGAGGGAAAAGCAGGCTCCATGGATGCAGGTAGCCAGCCCAGGGCAGCTAGCCAGGATGTCAACACCGATCCCTTTGGGGGCAGCCCCACCCTGTTGACCGCTACCTGCTGCCCGCTGGCTGCTGATGGATGCCTTGGTTCCCTTCTGCTGGCTCACTTCCATATGTGTCCTGGGGCATTTCTTTGGGTCTTAGTTTCCCAGCTCTCATCAGAGCCTTCTGAACTTTGTTTACTGGGCTTTGATGGATAGTGCCCGTGAACTTGAGAGTTCATATAGACAGTCCTTTAGAGTTAGACACTCCTAGGTCTGGCCTAGGCTCTGCCAGCAACTACTCTGACTCCATGGTGTCTCTGCAGTTGGCAGCATGGTGTAGGGCGGGTGGGTCAGGTGGTCATTGGGAGTCCATTCTAGTCTCTCTGAGTGTCCAAAAACTGTTTCCTGCCTTAGTCCCACCTAGAGAACCCTGCGACAAACACTCCCAATTCAGTTGGTGCATTTGAGGGTGTTCATCTGCTGAAACAGCCCTTCCTTCCCAGCCTGGCAGCCTCTAGCCAGAGCCTTCCATGGGAGGCTTCTCTCATCCTGGACCAAATGCAGAGTCTGTGGTCCAGAGACCAGGTGAGGGGGAAAAACGGAAGCTCAGTGTCCAGAGATGAGAGGTTTGCTCCCCGAGGGCTGGAGCTCTGTCAGAAGGAATCTCCCTCATGTACCCAGTGCAGAAATCTGCATGTTACCATCTGCTGCACTTTCAGTCCTGAGAATGAATGGGAAGGAATGTCACGTTGGGAATCATCAGCATGGGTCATGGTTACTCTGTTGGATCCTGGAGTGCTTATGACAGTTTCAAGTGTCCCTACTCCTCCTATAGCCCTGCTCTACACACACTGGGGATGCGAAGAACTTGGTTCACCTCTGTTATTCTCTTAGCCTTATTTAAATCCCAGTGCTTCCCTTTTACTATTTTCTAAGGCGGAAAATGTACAAAGAATGTTCCAGAATGCTCTGCAGGCCCCTGGGGTGATTTGCTAGAGCGGTTTCCTGGATTACAGCCTTTCCCCCATCAGCAAATCATGTGAAACCAACCCCTGTCAGCTGCAAACCCTGAATGTGGGAAAAAAGAGCTGACATACAGGGCCCCTTTCCTAAAGCTGACATTTCTCATGAATAGCGAATTCCTCAGTGCGGGCAGCCGACCAAGACCAGGAATTCTCATTAGCTGGTGATAATCAGGCATGACTCGGATTGAGAAAGGCAGCTGGGAGGAAAGGGCATGGGCGTGGGCAGATGTGACCCATAGCTGAGAACTGGGTAAGATCTAGCCTGTCGCTTAAGTCCTAACATGGGCTGGCTGGAGAGCCATCCTCTTTAGCTCCCACATTTCCTAGGGAAGTCCCCACCTCCTCCTCACAGTCCTGGAGTGAAAGGGTTAACGCTGACACAGCAAGGACCTTCCTGATAAGATCCAGCTGGGATCTGACCCTCCCTTGGACAGATCCATGGTGGGAAATGCATGGAAAGACTCTCCCGGTTTCAGGATGAGGGTGGTGGTCAGGAACCAAAGCTGTCACGAGTCCCAGGCCCTGGTCGACTTCCTGCTTCCTGAGCCCACAACCTCCGCTCCCCACCTCTGGAAGGTTTAAGGCCATCTAGGAAATGAGTGAAACACATCGTTTCCCCTTCATAGACCCAGCCTCACCCCCTGCACATCCAGGCTCCAAAGGGTTAGCGTTCACCGCTTCTATTTTGTTCTGCCCTGGTCTCTGCAGCTTTTGCTGGTTTTCCCAAACAGAATGAGTCACTTCCTTCCCGGGGTTCCCATGATACTTAGAGGGCACCCAGGCTCTATGATCCCATTGTAGTTTCTGAGCCCAACAGTTTCTTATGGATGTGTGAACCCTTGTGAGGGCGTCTTTTCCTCCAATGGCTTTGGTGAAGCTTGGAGTTGGATTTGCAGCTCCTCTTGATCAAGCCATGATGAACAAACTTTCTCCATGGCCTCATCACGAGCCCAGCCTTTCCTGCATTCCTTCGTGTAACTGGAGTATGAGCATCACTTGGTGTGACCCTCCCTCAAATTACAAAAAAGGTTATAATGTTCATGAGAGGCATCTTGGGCTCTTAGGCGCACAAGTAGCAGTTCCTTTTTGTTGCTGAATAGTATTCCTCCATATCATGATTTATTTCTTCATTTACCTGTTGAGAGGCAATGAACTGGTTTGAATAGATAAAACAGAGACAAGAGTAGGGCTGTGGTAAAAAAAACCCCACACATCTGCACCCATGAAATCCATGGTTAACGCTGTGGCATGATGCTGCTGCAAGCATTTGGGGAGTGAGTCAGAGAAGGAAGATCTCTCTGCACCTTGCTCTCCTTTCGTCTCTCTGGTTTTTAAATAACATGAAAATAAATGCGTGAACATTGGGCTGAGTTGGATTTCAACAGCTCTTTGGGTAGCATGGAAACAGAGCTGACTCTGAATTACAGAAATATGAGTTCAGCTGTGCGTTCTAGAACAAGTTCCGGAACTTGTCTGAACCTCAGCTCTTCCTGATTCTGTGAAACGAGACTCATACTTCCTACTGAAAGCTCCTTGCAAAAGACAAGACAAACATTAGTCAAAGCTACTATGACCGTGGAAACTCTAAAGGCTGGGTATTCTCTTCAATTCACAAATTCTCTTTTCTGCTGTCTCCAGTGGTCATGAGGTATCACAGACTGAAGAGGAGAATTGAGGCAGTGCCCAAACTATTGTCAGGATTTTCCAATGTTTTCTCTCCTACCCTTTCCATACCGACAAACTGTGCTTAAGTGGAATTCCATTAGCTCACTGATTCTCACTTGGCCACCCTAGCACCATGTCATAGGTCACAAGGGCTGTTTACTTTCCTGAATTTGTTCTCTATTGTTAGTAAATCAACGTAGTCCAAGCTTATTTGTCTTGGTGGACCCCTATGAAGTATTTCACTGAGCAACCCTGTATCCTGGTTGATGTTGTCATTTGACCCTTGTGACTTTGGTTTGGAACTGTACTTCTTTTTGTTTTCCCTCCTTCCTTTTTCACTTACCCACCTGTTCAGTGTGACTTTGTTTCTCATCCCTTCAAGCACCCTGCCTGGGCATACATCAGGCCATCTTCTACCAGTGCCCTTTGTGGCATCTGTGTTCCCTGTGATACTGCTTGTGGCCCTAAGACAAGATGCCTCTTTTCCCCTTCTCTTCCTTTAATCATTCTTTGTTGCTTTCTTCAGCTATCACTGCGTCTTCTGACAAGTGCTTGAATGCTGGTGTGATCACTGTTTTGACATCACCCTAGATCTCCTCTTGATCCGTGAGCTCCTTCCATGGTTTCTTCCACTTGCACTTGTTGATGTTCCCCCAATCTTTTTCACCCCAGTAAGGAAGGTGAAAGGCAGAAGTTAACTGACAGGTCCCTGGTCTTGTAACTATTATGGGGGAATGAATGTGAATTCCAAGTGTTTAATTCACTGTGAGGGAAAAAGGAGGTAGCAGGGAGATAATATTTGCTGCGAGTTGACTTTGTGCTCAATCTAACTGTACAGGACAACTTAGCGTCATCTCATTTACTCTTTTGTAAATGATGAGAAAACTGAGACCCAGGAATGCATTTCCTTTGTTCACTCAGCTAGCAGGTGCAGCCGACCTTCACGCTCAGGGTTTCTGATGGACAAGCTCAGGCACTATTGCCTTCATTGTACTGTGTGCCTCTCTCTTTAAGAATCCAGATTCAAACAGATGGCCTTTAAATCCAATGAACTTAGGCCATATGACCTTTTACACCATCGTTGGGACAGGGTCCTGAAGCAGTGTGGGCCCATAATATAGCAGCAGGCACGGACACTGTCTCGAATTAGACTGGGTCAGCATTTGCAGGCTTGGGTGCTATTAACAGTCATACAGTGTCATGCAGTGTCGACCCTGAAATACCTTGGACTGAAGACAGGGCCAACAGGACAGCAAGAAAGCCATGGAAAATCTGCTAGCCACACTTGTCCCTTTCTGATAAGGTGGAACTTGTATTGTTTCAGAAGCACCTGGAAGGTTACAAATGCAAGGGAAGGAAGGAAGGAGTTAAGTTCTGGCTGGCCCTTTTTTGCAGGAAGCCATGTGTTTTGGTTATTAAACCCTTCCCAGTGTGGGAGGAAATAAATTGGCCCTTCCAGGGGCCTGCTTAAGCTGGAGAAATAATTTTCTCTTGCCAAGCACAGGTTCAGAGCTTGGAAGATTGCCCATAAGTTTAAGATGTGGCTGGTGCCAGCTCCCTGGGTCTTGTCTGCTGCCCATTCCTGTCTGTGTGGAATGACTCCCTCCTGTGTCGGCACTGCATCCCGGCTTAAGAAAAACATTATCCTGTATGCTGGACATGCAGAAGGAATTTCCCCCATAAAGCTTAATTTACAAGTACACTCCTAGCTTTCTTCTGCTGAGAATTTTGTGCTCATGAAAACCTTGAATTACCTTTTCCAATTGCCCTAACATTCCCCTTCTCAATGTATGTCCAGTAAGGGATGGGGAACCTCTTTTTGCCAGGGGCTGTTTGGATGTTTATGACTTCATTCACAAACCATATGAAATTATCAACTAACAAACTAACCTTTTAGAGAGCTGCTGAAATTCGAGTTCCACCTGCGATTGCCTTGGCAGAATTAGACCAAAGGATTCTGCAGGTTTTACTCTTGTAAAGGAAAACCTACCCCTGACCCACAAAGTGATTTTTTTCTGTAAATTTAGCCTTCCAGGGGTCAGTGTAATGGCTCAGTTGGCTGATCCTCTGCCTGAAAGCGCCAGTATCCTATATAGATACCTGTTTGTGTCCTAACTGCTCTACTTCCTATCAAGTTCCCAGCTTGTGGCCTGGAAAAGCAGTGAAGGATGGCCTAAAAAGTCTTGAGACCCTGACCTGCATAGAAGATACTGAGAAGGCTCCTGGTTCCTGGATCAACTCTGCTCCGGCCATTGTGGACATTTGAGGAGTGAATCAGAGGATGGAAGATCTTTTTCTCTCCTCTGTAAATCTGTCTTTCAACTACAAATGAATAAATCTTTTAAAAAGATTTAGCCTTTCAAAATTGCATAGTTTAATTCTGCAAGGTAGGTTTTTAAGAACAAGTGACAGGGTGGGCATTGTGATATAGCAGGTTAAATTGTCCAGGTCTCATATCAGAGTACTTGGGATTGGGTCTCTCCTCTGTTTCTCATTCTACTTCCTACCTAAGCACTTGAGTTCCTCCCAGCTCTTCCTCAAAAATGGGGGAAAATATTTGCCAAACAGTCCAATGAAAGAAAGATCAAAAGATTTTTTTTCCACTGAAAAATCATATTTACAGAAAGAAGGAGAGACAGAAAGATCTTTCATTTGCTGGTTACTCCTCAAGTGGCTACAACAGTTGGAGCTGAGCTGATCTGAAGCCAGGAGCCAGGACCTTCTCCCAGGTTGCCCATGTGGGTGCTGGGTCCCAAGGCTTTGGGCCATTCTCAACTGCTTTCTCAGGCCACAAGCAGGGTGCTGGGTGGGAAGTGGAGCAGCTGGGACATGAACTGGCATTCATATGCGATCCTGGTGTGTGTAAGGCGAGGACTTTAGTCACTAGGCTACTGTCTTGGGCCCAAGATTTTTTAAATAAATATTCTACCAAAGAATACATACACATAGCCAGCAAACACACAAGATACTTAACTAATATTAGTCCTCAGAGAAATGCAAATTGAAACCACAAACAAATACCAGCACATATCCACTGGAATACTAAAATGAAAGAGACTGACAATGCCAATTGCTGGTGAGGAGCTGGAGATGTTGGAACTCTCAGATGCTACTGGCAGGAGTGCAAAAATGGGATTGTTTCTTCCTGGGGTGCTTACTAATAGTCCACTGGACTTGGCTGAGATGATCCCAAAGTTTTGACAGCATCCAAGGCCTCACAGCCAGGGATTGAAAGGATGTGTTCACCTTGCCATTGTACACAGTCAGAGTGTTGGCTCTGACCTTGACTGGCCAAGACTGGACAGCTTCTTATCAGCTTCTTTGCTTTCATGCTTGCTGGCCTTGATGGCCATCAGGAACACCAGTGTAACCAACCAGCATGTTCCTGCTCTTGATCTTGAAAGGCAGTCCCGGATAATGGCATAGTGCCTAAGTTTCTCCTTCTTTGCCCTCTTGAGCATTCTTGCTGCCTTGGAAGTCACAGTGTCTCGGGCTGCTGGAAGGTGGGCGATGTGTGGATGTTCATTGTTGGAGTAAACGATGAGCCTTTCAGATCTGAAGGCCCTTCTTGGCTTTCAAAACTTTGCTTCAGGGGTAAGTATAGTGGTGTAGTGGGTAAAGCTACTGCCTGGGATGCTGGTATCCCATGTGGGCACCAGTTTGTGCCCTGGCTGCTCCACTTTCTAATCTAGTTCCTGGGAAAAGCAGCCGAAGATGGCCCAAGTGTTTGGTTGCTGTCACTCATGTGGGAGACTTAGATGAAACTCCTGGATGCCTGGCTATTGAAGTCATCTGGGGAGTGAACCAATAGATGGACGATTTCTCTCTCTCTCTGTAACTCTGACTTTAAATAAGTAAAAAAATCAATCCATCAAATAAACAAATAAATAACATCCCTACCTTCAATCTTTGCTCAGATTAGGTTTGGGAGTGGCGAGGGTTTCTTTCTTCACTTTGAGTGCTCTGTGGTCTGAATGTTTCTGTCCCTTACAATTCATAGGTTAAAATCCTAACCCCTGCGGTAATGGTATGAGGAGGTGAGATCTTGGGGAGGTGATATTATCATGAGGGTGAAATCCCCACAGATGTGGCTAGTACTCTCAGCAAGGGGCCCTGGAGACTTCCCTCGCAACAGGACTCAGCAAGCAGGTATCTTCTGGGAGCTGCAAAATAGCTTCTCACTGCAGCTGCCACAATCGAATATGCTAGGAGTGTAGGAAATCTTCTTGGAGCTGCCAGGAGTGTGGGAAATCACGGTCTGGTTTTTCTAAGCTCTGCAGGCCCTGGTGTCATTTTTGTGACATTGAGATGCTGATCCTTCTCATAACTCTTGCAGGAAGACCCCTTGTCTCTCTTTTGGCTGCAGACTCCTCCTGTTTGCCCTGACCCTTCTCCCCCAGAGCACGTGACTGTGGATCACATGCTACGTATGTGAGCCCCGGTTCCTACATCTGCAAACCATTGTGATAACAACTACACACCACAGAGCTCTATCAAGATAGAAAGAGACTGCTTAGAGTTCTTCACACACAGCATCTGTTAGCCCAATTCTCGGTGTGTCTCTGTCTCTTGCTAAAGACGGGACTGCTAGCAGGTTCCACTCTGACAAGTGGGAATTTCTTTCATTCTCACAGTGAATCTTCATCATAGATGTTACCCCTAATATCCACCTCACAAGGTAACCGCAGCACCCAGTCCAGTAACAGGACATGGTTGTACTCCGCAAATGTACAAGGATCAAGCTTTAGGAGCTTCTCCCTTCAAGGGTAAGGAAGGCCCAGGGAGAAGCATCACATGAGTAAACTTGACTGATGCAGTGCTGCACAGACACCGTGGCTTGAAGTCTGACTCTGTTGTGGCTATAGCAGAGCAAGAACATTTGTGCAAAACTGCCTCCCAGACAGCTACCGCTTGCTCTGCTCTCTGCAGCTGCTGTCAGAGGCTTGCCCCAGAGAGAGTTGGTGAGCTCCGGGAGGGCAACTTCATGAACAAACTCACAGAGCGCTACAAGCCCTGCTGGTACTCCAGCTCCTGGGCCTTGCTAAATCCATCATGGCCTCGCTTTGCTTACTTACACAGGTGGGAATGACTTGAATCTTTACTTTGTAGATGAGCAAACTGACTTGGTAAGTAGCAGGGTGCAATTCAAGCCTGGGCTGTTGGACACGGAGTGCTTGCCTCAAACGCTGGGCAGGGCCGTTTCAGCCTTTCCAGAATAAATCACATTGGTGTCTTAGCATCTCTTTGCAGGGCACCTCCTGGAGGAGGCATTATGCCAAGGCAGGCACAATGCAGAGGTCCAGAGGAGGGAGTGAAAGAACCCTTACACAGTGATTAGTTATGGCTGACAGGTCCGGAATACTGACTGTGAGCTAGCTGCTAGCCTAGAAACCATACACACATCTTGATAATTTAATTTGCATGGGGAACCCTGTGGCAAGCATTAGTATTCTTGCCATGTTTTACAGATTGAGCAACTGAGGCTAACAGCAGCATGATAGTACATAGCTCCTAAGAAGTGGAGTCAAGATTCGAACCCAGGCCCACTATAACATATTGGCTGTCAGGGTGGAATGGCAGGAATGGGCTTTGAAAGAGACAAGGCCATGGGGAGGTGCAGCCAGGGGAGGGTTTATGCGAGGAAACCCTGGATGACTTGCACTGAAGTCATGTGGCCACACACTCCCTGAGTTGGATACCATCTGTGAGAATAGGCTTGGAACACCCACAAGAAGCAGAGTACCACTGTTGAGCAATGCAGTCTCTTATGAGTTGGAACATTCTGAAAGGGAAGGTTCTAGGAGTTTGGAGAGGTGGAGTTGCTGGTCAGGAGTTGCCTGGAAGTCCCCTGGGACTGAGACCTATTCACCTATACATTGCCTCCCTGTTTGCCCTCTGGTCCCTATTGACCTGGGAAGGTCTCTCATTGCCTCCAACAGTCCTGTCCCACCACCAGGACAGCCTGAAATGGCACTGGACATCAGCACCAGCAGCAGAAGGAGCAGAAAATGTTGGGAGGGGTCCAGGCTCTGGGAGCAGCATGAGCCGGTGAAATAATCAGGATAGTGATTTAACTAGCCCTGGATTGTACCATGGTCCAAGTCTTGGAGAGGTAAAGCGACTCCAAGGCCTTGTTCTTGTTCGGCTCAAACCAGTCTTAGCTTTTTGAATGGAGGTTTTGGGGGTTGATTGGTGGTGGCTCAGGGGATAAGCCTCCCACTCAGATGCCATCATTCTTTATCGGAGGGCCAATTCGAGTCCAGGCTTCCCCGGCTGTCTCACTTTCCATCCAGCTCCCTGTCATCCTGGGCCTAGGAAGGCAATGGGAGAAGGCCCAAGTGCTTGAGCCTCTGCCACCCACATGGGAATTGTGGCTCCTGGCTGCATCTTGACCCTTCCCTGGCTGTTGTGGGCATTTGAGGAGCGAAGCGGTGGATGGAAGACCTCTTACTGTCTCTGTCTCTCCCTTTCTATTTGTCAGTCTGCCTTCCAAATACATTTTAAAATAAAATAAAAATAAAAATGGAGGTGGTGGTGATACCTGTGGACCCTGGACCAGATCATGCTGCTAAAGGTTGTGGAGCAAGCCAGATGCTCCCTTAACAGGACATTAGTCCTGCCCCATGCCCACCCTATTTGTCTTTCCAGATATATATGTCATTTTGCTGCAATGAAATAGCAGGAGATTAGAGGTTAAATAATACTCTTTTGAGTACATCAATAGTCCCTAAAAGGTTCATAAGTTGTTAGTTGACATAACAGCTTGCTAAAAAAATATTTTCAGAACCCTCCCAAAAGTTCCTGGGGCTACTGTGTCAAAAGGGTACCCCCATGGCTTATTGCAGTCAGCTTTTTGTAGAACCTGGCTTGGGAACAGAACTCAGTCTGGGGAAGTTGGGGTGTTATGCAGTCCTCTTAGAGTGAGACCCCGTTTTCTCCACTCAGCTGGGTGTAAGGCAGCTGAATAATCATTTGGGTACTGGTTGCAACAGGCACCAGGGGTTGAGACAGGCAGACTGAGACGGCCTGGATATTAATGCGGCTAATTACGCCGATTGCTTCACCAGGAGATGGGAGATAGGACCGGGCGCTGGGAGTCCTGGTGGGAAGGCACTGTGGGGCTCCACCCTTGATGTGTTCATTGCTGCACCATCTGGGAAATCTGAGGTGTCTCTGCCAGCTGCGGAGGTGGCAGGTCCATTCCCGCCACTCCGTGCATGCGACAGCCTGCAAATCCACCATGATGTTGGTGTGTATGTGAAGAGAGATATGAGGCCTCTGGGGAGGAGAAAGATGGGGTTGGGTAGAGTGTTGTCAGTAGCTGGCCTGAAAGTGCCCACCAGGTGCACCTTGCAGGTAGAGGAAAACACTACCCCAGAATGCATGAAGAAAACAGGACACGGGGAATATGTGTTCTTGACATGCCACTTGCTTTCAGAGAGGAAGAGACTGGCTGCACCTCTGACATTGGCTTGACCTTGTTTCTGGCTCCACAGAGATTACAGATTTTGGTCTTATTTTCTATTCTCTGTGTCTGGAATTGGCCACCCCTATAAGATCCCATCAGGATGAATGACACTGTGCGTCTATCTATCTATCTATCTATCTATAGTCTATATCTATCTATCTATCTATTTATCTATCTATCTATCTATCTATCTATCTATCTATCTATCTATCTTTGTCCATTTGTCTATCACTCTTGGTATATCTTACTTTTTCCAATTATTATTATTATTATATTTTATGATACAGTGCTATAGGCCTGGGATTTTCCTTACCCCTTTCCCTTCTCCCCTCCCTGCAACTGCGTTCCGCTCTATTATTACAATAGTACACTTCTTCATAAACAATCATATGTCCATCATTGAGGGCATGGACAATGGCAGAGAGAACAGCATCCTACTGTCAAGATATATTTAACAGTTTCATTGGGAGTCCATCTTTGATCTGGAAGGAGAGATGCATGGTGCATTGTATCCTCACATCTGGATATGACAGTCTCCATTACACAGTTACTATACATCTCCTTAAATGAAAAGCCACAAAACAAAATCAACAACAGGAAGAAAAATAGAAATTTACAATGCCATAAAGTTAAATAACATGCTACTGAATGACTAATGTGTCTCTGAAGAAATGAAAAAGAAAATCAAGAACCTTTTTGAAGAAAATGATGCTAGTATGATCTATGAGTCAGTGAAGAATTTAATGAGGAAGAAAGTGTATTTGAAGAGATGAAATTAAAAACAAAAACATCAAAATCCATGAGATACAGTTTCCACTGATGTTTGTTGGTGAGGTATATCTACTGTAGGTAACAAATAGATGGGTTTTGTTTTTTCAGTCTAGCCTACTAATCTGTCCTTTGATTGATGAGTTTGAGTGATTCACATTCAGGGTTAATATAAATGGGTGGGAATTTGGCCCTGTCATTTTAGCAACAGATTGTTTATTGAGTTATTCTTCTGCTGTTGTTTTACTTGGATGTTCTTCCCATTTGTCTTTGGTTTTGGTGGGTGCTATTCCTCTTCTCTGTCAAGAGAACATCTTTAAGCATCATTTGTAGGGCAGGTTTGGAAGAGGTGTATTCTTTTAACGTTTCCTTATGGTGAAAGAATTTGTTTCATTTTCAAAGACAAAGCAAAGCTTTGCTGGGTACGTTATTCTGGGGGTACAATTTTTTAAAAGATTTATTCATTTATTTGGGAAAATAAGATATATATAGAGGAGGAGAGGCAGAGAGGAAGATCTTCCTTCCGTTGATTACTCCCCAAGTGTCCATAATGGCTGTAGCTAAGCCAATCTGAAGTCAGGAGCCAGGAGCTTCTTTTGGGTCTCCCACGTGGACACAGGGACCATCCTTGACTGCTTTCTCAGGCCACAAGCAGGGAGCGGGATGGGAAGCAGGACAGCTGGGACATGAACTGGCACTCATAAGGGATCCTGGTGTGCTTAATGCAAGAACTTTAGCTGCTAGACTACCGTGCTGAGCCCTGGGCTGACATTTTTTTGCTTTTAGAATCTGGAATATGTTGTCCCATTCTCTTCTGGCCTGTAGAGTTTCCTGTGAGAGGGCAACTGTGAATTTAATTGCCACTCCTTTATATGTCAATTTTTTTTTTCATGTGCGCATTTAAAGATCTTTTCCTCATGTTCAGTTGAAAAAAGCTTGATTGTTATGGGTTGTGGTGAAGATTGCTTTTGGTCAACCCTGTTGGGAGTTCTTTGCCCCTCCTGGATGTTGTTTCCCAATTATTTCTACATATTAGGGAAATTTTCCTTTATTATTCCATTAAATACATTTTTAAACCTAGCTTCTCTTTCTGCACCTTCTGGGACTCCTATAACTTATATTTGGGTTTTTAATAGTGCCTCTTAATTCTTGAATACTTTTTTTTAACTTTACCCAGTGCTACTTCCAGCTTTTTGAATGTTTCCTCATAGTGATGAGAAATATCTTCTAGTTCTGAGATTCTTTCTTCTGCTTCCTTCATTCTATGATTGAGACTCTCCACTGAATTTTTAATTGGCTCTATTGTGTCCTTCATTCCCAATAATCCAGCTTGATTTTGTTTCAGTGTTGCTATTTCCTCTTTGACATATTCCTTAAATTCCTTGAACTTATGTGTGTGCTTCTGATTGTTGATAAGAACCTTTATAATGAGTTTTCTGAATTTTGAAACCCCCAATTTCTCAATGTCTTCCTCAGTTAACTGTGAGGTTGGCAAAGGCTTTTGCTCCTTTGCAGGGGAATATTCAGTAATATTCATTATGCCTCTGTCTCTTCTTTTGCTCTTGGTCATTGTACTTCTGGTTATCAGATTCTTCTCCTTAGGGCAGATTTTTAAGCTGTATCACCCACAGTTCTACAGTTCAATTTTAGTAATTGCAGCACCTGGTTCTTTGTAATCACTTGTGACACTCCCTCCAGCGAGTTCCAGGTCTGGGGTCTTATGTTAGACTTCCACCATTATCTCCGTAGCCCCAGCTCCTGGCTCACCGCTCTCTACCTCCTGTGATAAAGTGCTGAGTCTGCACTGTTGTCTGTACAACCTTTCTCCCACTTTTGGTTTGAGCAGTTCCCAGGTTTAGGGAGACACCAGGTAACCTAAATAGCTAGGTTGTTGTTGCTGCTTATCTTGCTGGAACCTGTTCACCATTAGGTCTGAGGGCCACCCAGACCTATTTTGAGTCATAAGATGTCAAAGTTTGTATTATTTTCAATGTGGGGCCAGTGAAATGCACTGAGCTCAGTGAGTTCACTCCCTGCTCAGCACATGTGCAGCTCACTGTTGTCCCTCCACTCTCAAATTCTTTGCCACCCTATACAAAATGGCACCTGATGTGCCACTTGTGGAGTTCTTGATCAGCTGGTCATTAGATCTGGGGGCTACCCGGACCTGTTTTGACTGTAACCTGTAGGATGCCATGTCGTTGCAATTCACTGAGTCAGAAGTGACTTTGCTCCCACCTTAGTGCATACGCAGTCCTGTCCCATATAGCCTTTGTCTCACTACACAAAATGGTGACTGAATTGGCTCTGTGGCAGTGAGGGGGCGGGTGAGGAGGCACTGGGCTGTGTAATCCACCCTTTTCTTGCACAGCCTGTTTGGGATCTGCTGCTCTATCTCTGCTCCTGGTCAGATCAAACAAGCCAACAGGATGGGCAGTTCTTTGTCTGGGTTCACCTCCTGAGCTCCTGGTGAACTTTCCTTCCTACTTGGTGACATTCTGGCTGCTGGTGGAGGTCAATCACCACTGGCTGAATGCCACTGGGGTTTCTGGTCACTGCAGCACCACACCATTGTGTCCACTGCGTTCCCATGTCCATCAGTCTCAGCTGCCCCCTTGCCATACGTCTGTCCTCTCTGATTTCCTGGACTGTGCCCTCTCTGGTTCACACTGGCTGATGTTTTACTGTCTGTTTAACATGACCTTGCCTTATTTCACCATTTTGATTTCCTTGGTATATCTTTCTTGCATCCTTTCTAACTCTCCTTCTCTCTCCATGTTATTTTATCCTGGGGCTTTAAAAAATGTTCACACATTTATTTTTTGTTTTCATATTTCATAGAAATTTGAAAGACAGAAAGAAATCAGGTGTTTCACTCTTCAAGCGCCTGTATTACTAGGCCAGGCCAGAATCAGGAGCCCAGATGTCATTACTTGTCTTACACGTGGGTGTCAGGGGTTCCAGTCCCTGAGCCATCACTTACTGCCTCCTAGGATGTGCACATTAACAGGAAGCTGGATGCAAAGTGGAGGAGCTGGGACTTGAATCATGCTCTGATGTGGGATACAGGTATTTCAAGTGGGTCAAATGCCTGCCCTGGAGCTTTTTGGAAACAGCAACAACAACGACAATAATCAATGCACTCATAAAGCTGCAGATAATATATATACATATATTTAAAGATTTATTTATTGTTATTGGAAAGAGAGATACACAGAGAGAAGGAAAGACAGAAAGGAAGATCTTTCATTTGCTGGTTCGCTCTGCAAGTGGCCACAACAGCTGGAGCCAGGAGCCTCCCCTCTGTCTCCAAAGAGGGTACAGGGTCCCAAGGCTTTGGCCCTCCTCCACTGCCCTCCCAGGCCACAGGCAGAAAGTTGGAGAGGAGTAGAGCAGCTGGAACACGAACAGGTACCCACAATGGATCTTGGCACATGCAAGGCAAGGACTTTAGCCACTAGGGTACTGTGCTAGGCCTGAAGATAGTATTTGACACTGGGCAGCCAACTACAAATGAGCAGAATACAATTAATCCAGTTCTATCTCTACCATTATTATGGGTTCTCAAATCTGATGGTGGCAGACTTGGGAGTTGAGTAATCCTGCGTTAAAAACAAGTCCTGGTTGCTCAATCATCAAATAGTAGTGAACCCAAACTAGAGATGAACTCCCAGCCCAGAATTTAGAAAATCAAGTGACATATGTCTTATCTATTGTTTTTATTTGTCCTGTTTTTTGGTGCACATCTATGACTTCAAGAAATACTTGCTGTGCTTCTATGTGCTAAACATGTGCTCTGAAAAGTTTTGAGAAAACGTTGTATTGGATCAAACTGGCATTTTTCTGATGGTGTCTTAGGAGAATGGGCGTGACCAGTAAACCAAAATGAACTTGGTTTTTCCTCTTTTCAGGTTAAACCTATTGCTTTTTGGGAGATATGATACTGTTTTTTTTACCAGCTAGACTCGAAAATGGTTCTTCTTCCACATACATTTCTTTCTCTTGCTGTTAGGTGCGACAAAATGTGAAGCATCAGGCAGATTTTGGTCAGTGGGTGCTTAATAAAGGCTTGCTCCCATATGCTTCTTCTGATGTCACCATGACAACTTGTTTTTCTTCCCTGATGGATGGTAAGGTGCACTGTTGATTTCATAATAGCCAATATATTTTTGGCAAGATCGGTTATGTGGTGGGGACCAATACTGCTTACAAAACTTTTAGCAGCATTCCAGACTGAAAACCAACCTCCCCCACCTCTCCTGCCTGGACTTAGAACTGTCAGCATTTAGTGGCCTCTTAGAGTGAGCTCAGGTGTAATCTTGCTGCTTAGATTAAAGGCGGGGTGGAGGCCTTCACAGCACTTGACAATGTATCTTTTCTTTCACTGGCTTCCAAGACAAAAATCTCATTTCCTTCTCCTACTTTGTTGCTGTATCTACACCTGCTTGGCTGGGTTGCCCTCACTTCTGCCTTCACTGTCCAGTGCCCCATGATGGGCAATCCCAAGAGTTCTGAGCCCATTCCTGGGGCCCTGGGATGTTTCCTCAGATGGTCTGCTATAATGCTTTGATTTAAACTGTCTATTCCCTGGACAACTCCCAATGCATTTGTTTCCTGTAACTCAACACTTGTTCCCTTCACTTGCATTCCTTTGAGACATCTAGAATGCAACCTGTTCCCAATCAAACTGTGGATCTTGCCTGTAAACCTGCGTCTTTTTTAGTGCTTCGTAACTCAATCCATGACATCACTTTGCTCAAGCCACAAAACAAAGAGCCATCCTGCACTCTTCTCTCTCACACCCTACGTTTGAACTATCATCAAATCAAAATATAGCCCTCTCTTTCTAAGAACCTAGGCCCACGTGCAGGCAGCTCCCACCTGGGCTGTCACTGCACTTTTAAAATGGAATGCCAACTTGTACTCTCACTCCCAAAAGCATTCTTTTTTTAAATATTTGTTCATTTTTATTGGAAAGGCATATATAAAGAGAAAAGGAGATGCAGAGAAAAAGATCCTCCATCCTCAAGTGGCCATAACAGTTGGAGCTGAGCTCATCTGAAGCCAGAAGCCAGGAGCCTCTTCCAATTCTCCCATGCAGGTGCAGAATCTTTCCCAAGGCTTTGGGCTGTCCTTGATTGCTTTGCTAGGCCACAAACAGTGAGCTGGATCGAACTGGACCAGCTGAGACACAAACTGGCACCCATATGGGATGCTGGTGCATGCAAAGAGAGGATTTAGCCATTGAGCCATTGCTATGGTGCTCCAAAGCATTGTTGGAGTTCTGATCATGCCACTCTGTGATTCAGTCATGCCCACCAGAATTGGTGGATTGGTCTATGGGGAGGAAAGAATGCTCTATGGATATTTAGAGTGGTTTACCCTTCATATACTTTAATGATGGATTTGCTTAGTGTTAGTTCTTAGTTACTTAATGTTAACTTGATCTTGCCTGATTATTTGGAATTAAAACTCCCTGATTCCAGAATGATATCCAACACAAGAATGACAATGCAATAAATCTTTGTTTTCCTTTTTAATTTTCTTTTATTTGGAAGACAGAGTTACAGAGAAAAAGATCTTCTATTTGGTGGTTCATTCCCTAAGTGGTCACAATGGTCAGAGCTGGGCCAGCCCAGTCAGGAGCCAGAAGTTTTTTGCAGATTTCCCATGTGGGTACAGGAACTGAAGCACTTGAGCCATCCTCTGCTGCTTTCCCGGACACATTAGCAGCGAGTTGGATCAGAAGTGGAGCAACTGAGACTCAAACCTGTGTCCATATGGGCTGCTGGGGCTATAAGCAGAGGCTTAATTTGCTATTCCATGGTGTTGGTCTTGTGCAATAAATCTCTATGGAGGGAATGAACGTTCCCTCCTGAATTCAGATTCCAATTTCTTGTGTGACCTTAGGGTGTCTTTTTGGTATTGCAGGACCCTGTTTTCCCCTTTGCCCAATGTGATGATTTTCAGATTCTATGCTGCACTCTGATTTCTTAGGTTTTAACTTCTAAGCGGTGGAAACCCACTGAGATGCACTGTGTAGATGTGGGGTCAGAACTGCAAGGCCCGCCCGTCGGCCAGGCCAGGCTGCTGGCTGTGCAGAAAAAAAGAGGCAAGGTGGTGTAATGTGTGTCTCAGCACCTCATGGGTTGGGAACTCAGCCTTCAGTGCAGTGCAACCATGTGCACAGGTAGTATTTTGGAAGGTGATTGTGTCTCCAATCTTTTCATGTCTGTTTGGATGAATGAGTTCCTCTGATAATGGCTTTGTTATAAAAGCAACACTCTCTGGCCCGCCATGGAATCTCTTCCCCATGTCACAATCCAGCAGGAAAGATTCTCCCCCTAGAATCCAAGCAGGTACCAATGCCATGACTGTGGCCTTCCCAAACTCCAGAGCCTTGAGTTAAATATGATTCTCCTCTTTGTAAATTAGTCTCTGTGGTGTCAGTTATGGCTCTAGAATGCGGACCGAGATAGTTGTCCAGTGGGGCTTTGGTAGAAGTGGAACTAGAACATAGGATATTCAGTGGGCCACTGTATTTCACCTCTAATAACCCCTGCCAGGTTGTAAGATGCCACAGTGGGACAGATGTGACATCTTACATGCATGAAGAACATGCATGAATCATTCTGCTCCAATGTGGCCCTCCCTGGGCAAGGGTGAGTAGGGTATGGTGCTGGGGAGGGGAGGGCTTGATAGAGAGGAAAGTGCAAAGAGAAGGCCCTTCTCTGAGCCACACACTTCCCTGCTGCCTTTGTTGTCAGGTGGATGGTATTGGTGGTGGCATGGTGCCATCCCACTATTGAATTCAAAGCAATAGATCTGTATTAGTTTTGTCACATCAATAAAAGTGGTGATTTAAGGGTGTACCACCAGCTCACGCATTAGTATCTGGAGAGACAGGTAGGGAATGTATTCATGAGGTCCCTAATATCAAGGCCACAAAAACCCCGAGCTTAGTAAGCAGAAACTGCAGACAGAGCTGTCATCCTCACAGTGGAAGCAGGGTAACTGGCACAGGGAGAGGCAGCCATCAACTGAATGCTGTCATCTCCTCTCCGCTGCATAGTCTGTTCATCACCTCGCCTCCAGGCCTTTGTGTAAGCAGAGACCTTGCCTGTTGAAGGAATCAATGCACAGTGTCCCAGGGCTGGGGGGCTGCAGGCCTTCTGGCGAGGAGGGGTGACTGCATAGATGAACTCCTGGCTTCTCATCTTCGTGCTGTAGCTGACCCACTTGTCTTCACTGAGAATGTCCTTCCTATATTTCCCCTTGTTGCAACTCATTCATTCATTCATTCATTCATTCATACAAGCATTTGTTAAGCAGTGTGAAGGGACAGAGACATGCTAATCATGGGATGAAAATGACCACATAGGTTACTACTGGCCTTGTTTCAAGGAGCTCAGAACTCAGGAAAAACAAACAGATGATTTAACCAGGAAATAACAAAAGCAAGACAAACATACTTTTAATAGATGTGGGCAAGGTGGGTGGGGCTGAGCAGATAAGGGGGGTTCCAGGTCTACTTAGGACCCTCTGTTCTACTTGGGAGCTCACCATTGCCGAAGGGCAATAGTATTGTTTATTTATTCAAGAGGAGGGAGTGAGAGTGCTCCCACCTGCTGGTTCACTCTCCACATGGCTGTAACTGGGAGTCAGGAACTCATTATAGGTATCCAGTGCGGGTTACCACAGCCGTTACTTGAGGCGCCACCGCTGCCCCTTGGTCTACTTTGGCAGGAAGCTAGAGTTCAGAGCTGGAGCTGGGAATGGATCCCAGTTACCTCAACAGGGGATGCGGGCATCTAACACACTTGACTGTTAAACCAAATGTATGGCTCCTTTAAAAAATTATTGATTGATTGTTTGCAGTATTTATTTGAGGGAAAGAGAAACAGCTAGACAGGTAGAGGGGCGTAGCTTTAGCCATTGGGCTTGTCTCTTGGTATCCATCATTTGGGAACCTTTAAAAAGGTTCTTTGTCCCTTTCCAAAGGCAGGCACAGTCTCCTGTGAGAATAAAATGAGAAAGCATTACTTCCTGGTGAGGTTAAAGGCTCACGTGACTACTTGTGATGCGTCAGTAATCATATGAAATGGGGTGGTGGGGGCAGGGTTAGCAACTAATTTGCTAAAGAGCAAACCTGTTCAGAGATGTTTAGTGACCTGCCTGAGGCTGCACAGCAAGCTAAGGCAGTTCCAAATCCTTCTCTGAATTTTGACCTATAGCCTTCTGCCTCCCTGTGCACCCCTGCCCCAAATATGCTATGGGCAAGAAGACTGTTTTCCAGGTTTCTCTCCTATGTGATTCTCTTTTCTTCAGTTTGCAACTGGCTGGAGGCTTTGCAATGTGACAGAACTCAGCAGCCTTCTCTTGGCTTCCCACCTGATGGCTGGGTCCCCGTCATCCCCCACAGCCCTGGGCTCTTTTCGGGAAACTTGTAGAAGAGGAGATGGAAGGTAGCTTTTCCTTAGGCTGCAGATGTTTACTGGGTCAGGCTGATGGATTGCAAAACAGGGATTGGGAAAGGGTGTGCAGGGGAAGGGCCCCCGATCCCGGGGCCATGGCTCAACTCCATGGACCCACAGTCCATAGGCAACGTCCCCACCCATCTCAGTGACAGGTGGTCCTTGGGTCCCCTCACTTCCAAGGGCAGTGGATGTCTGAATGTCTTGAGTCCACAGGCCAGGAGGTTGCAGGGATTGAGATTTGGAGCAATGCCTGCCACCCAGCTACTGTGCACTTATGTCAGCTACTGTAACAATACACAGTTGGATGCAAGTTTTTCTTAGAGCGAAGCCCCTACCTGCATCCATCATTTGGTGCTGGCTCTCACATCTACCCAGGAGGGGAGAATTGACTCTCCAGGAACACCCTAGGCTTTCTGGCCCTCAAGTAACTGCCAGCCAAGACTTGATTTCTTCCCTTTGGGCTGAGTTTATTGGGAGAAATAAAAGTCTACACTGAGCAGGTCTCAGCAGGTTCACCTGTGTTCTTCTGTTTCCAGGAATCGAGACACTGGATTGACTGGCAATGAACTTGGGCACATGAAGAAAACAGGGACAGAAGATATTTGGCTCAGAGTTTGAAGGCCCTGGATGCTCACACCCGTCACAGTGGTGGCCATAATTTCTGCTGAATCTGTCTTGAGGGGTCTTGGAAAGAATCAGTGCTGTGGTAGGCAAAAGCAAAGGGTTTCATTCCAAGCTCTGCCATTCATGAGCCCTGTGGTGTGACATCATGTGTCACATAAGCCTGCTCTGTGCCTCAATGTTCTCTCCTGTGCAGTGGGGATGACAATATTGACCACAGTGGTTGGTTGACATGGCCTATGGGCAGACTGTGATCATAGCGATGGGAATTAGGAAGAAGGGGCAAAGGTTGCCTAAGCCCTGAAATGGGTGTCCTCTGCGGACTTGGACACACTATGGCAGTCTCAGAAGACAGTGAGTCTACCCTGACTCCAACTAGATAGAAGAGCCAGTGGGGTGTGCATGGCCCCGTGGAGCATGTTTAGTGCTTTCTTGGGGGAGACTAATCAAGTACGAGAAACTCTGGCAACCCCTTTTCATGGTGGTTGGAAACACAGATTCTCAAGATAGACTGCCCAGGCTCAAGGCCACATTTTACCTCCTCTTAGTCGTGACCTTGAGCCAGTGAGTTCACCTAGATGTTCTTTATTTCTCTAATCTCTAGAGTGGATATGGTAGTGGCACTCTCCTTAGAGGATTGAAATGAGTGGATGAGTGTTGTGGAGGCCTCAGAGAAGCCAGTGTTACATCAGTGTCTGGCAAGTCAAAAGTCTCAGGTCCCCTTGAGCCTTTCCAATTGTCTGGAGGGGTGGATGGTGAAGGAAGTGAGGAGCCATGCAGGTTTTATATTACCTTTGTCCTAAACAGTATGACAGGAGAGAGGAATGTAGAAATGGCCCTTAGGGCTTTAACCTGAAGTGAGATGTGAGTTCTGTTTGCTATAGCCCTGTTTAGTGGGGGGAATATTTGCCTTTTGGCAACAGGTAACCAAAACCCAGAACTGGTCAAACTGTCACTTGCCTTGTACACACACACACACACACACACACACACACACACACACACACTACCCTGTCTAACCTCTAGTTATAAGCTCTGCTAGCCATCAGTCATTAGTCCAAAGTTGGCAGCTTCTGGGGCCCCAGGGACTGGCATAGATGAGCACTAGACTCAAGCTCCAGAGACCTGGTTCTGGTTGGGACTTAGCTTTGTTTCTAAGGCAAAGTCCCCAAAGCCCTCTGAACTTCAGTCGTCCTTTAGCAAAATGGGGAGGGTCAGGAGTATCTTGTGGGAGCCAGATGATGCGCACCAGTGTTGTGAAAAGGAACGTGTATTACAGCTAAGTGGAACTTTCAGTCCATGGGGTACCTGTCTGCCGGGAGGCTGCTGGTTGGTACTGCTTGCCCTCAGTGGGTATCCCAGCCTGCGGCTGCTAGTGTGAAAGCTCTGGAAGACCTCACATACCACCGCTTGGCAGGCAGGCAGATGGCAGCCCAGGGGCAGTGGCGGGCGAGGGAGTGGTGGTGCTAGAGTGTGACAGCATCTTCCAAACTTCAGAGGTTGGAAACTCTATCCTGAAGCCACAAGTTGATAATGTTGGGCAGGTGAGCCCTTTTAGAGGTGACTGGATCATCAGGGCTCTGCCCTCCATGAGCAGATAATCTAATCATGGATTAATGGCTTAATGGATTAACAGGTACCCGTGGGAGAGGCTTTGCTGTAAGGCAGCTCTCCCAGGCAGCCTGCTCTGTTTTGCCGTGGGATGTCCTCTGCCAGGCTGTGGTGCACCAAGAGAAGGCTTTAGCAGGTGCCAGTGCCATGGATTTGGGCTACCTTGTCTCCAGCACTGTCAGCTAAATAAACTTCTTCATCAGTTACCCAGTCTGTGCAATTACGTCACAACAATAAGAATGGGCCACCACAGGGATGGGACCATATTCCTGATGGGTCTTCAGGACACTTGAATTCTTATCTGGCTTCTGGTGCACTGTGAATTTGTGGAGTCATTTTTCTTCTTTAGGTCCCACTCTCATCTTCTGTGAGTGAGGGGATGGTGGCAGCAACACAGTGTGGGACCCAACCGGGTACTACCTATGCTGCAAACCCCAAGAGCTACACCATGGAAATAGCAACTTGGCTCCCCCATGCCACTGGAGCAAGGATGCTGTGTGACTTCGGACAGGATCTCTTTCTACGCTGAGCCTAGGGCTGTATCTGGCATTGCCAGGCTGGGTACATGAAAGAGTCAAGCTTTGCAGGTGACTGTGAGAGAAACGGACTCCCTCACAGGATAATTGTGGTAGGGTACAGGGATCACTGGCAGCTCACCAGTGGAAGACCAGGGTGGCCCACAGGTCTCAATGATCCCGAAAATTGCTTTGACTCTGGATTTTTTGATTTCTAGGAAGTTTGCGAGATTTGGTTATCACAGGCACCTCCCAATGCTGATGCGAATGAGAGTTGTTGCCTTTTCAGCTGACTCCATATTCTTAACTCTGATTATGTGTATACCAGAAGTAGCTGGGAAGCTTCTAGAAAATATCCATGACTGCCCCGTGCCCTCCAATCCAGTAAATAAGGTCACTGGGAGGAAAAACCCCTGATTTTTTTTATCTTTTTTTTAAAAACTGTTTTATGATGCAGTTCCATACTCTGGAATTTCCTCCCTCCCTTCCTAAGATCCCTACCCCCCCCCCATTGATTTCCGCTCTAATATTACAATGGGTCCTTCATGAACAGTCATAAGTCCATCATGTTGTTACTGAGGTGAAAATGCCTGATTTTTAACTCTGCAAGTGATTCTAATGTGCAACCAATGGCTGTAAAATTTGCCTGTTTTCCTGGTACGGAGTGGGCCTCCTCCCCCTGGACGTGTGCCCTGAGAGAGGTAGCTGCTTACAGACCAGGAATCCTGCCTTTGAATTCCATCTCGACTTCCCTACGGGCTACGTGACTTGGATTAAATTGCAGATGCTCTCGGAACCTGTCTCTCTGTGGAAAGGGGACTCTGATCGTGTCAGCCACATGCAGCTATGGGGGCTGAAGGTGTTAACACACGGAACATCTGCAGAACAGAACTAGGTACCTGGTAGCAGTTACAGTTTGAGAGCAGGCTCTGCGTCTGGTTCACCTCCAGACACCAGTATGAGACTCCGGAAGCTCCAACAGTGACCTGCGACGTTGGGTCCAGATCTTCTACGTAAGAGACAGCCTTATTCCATATTTCCCTCTATCCTGCCTTGATTTCCCATGAGTCTCATCTGCTAACCCTGCAGTTCTTAACCCCAATTGTAAACCAGAATCACAGACAAGGCTTTTGGACTGTAGACTCCCCAACCCTGCCTCCTCCTACCTTCCCAACCCTGTGCACAGATCTTATTCAGCAGATCTTGGGGGGTGGGGGGCAGGACCCTGGGTTTTGAAACGTCCCTAAGTGACTTGAATGTCCAACCGAGGCTGAGAAACTCTGTAATCCACACATAACTCTAGGCAAACCTGTTTGTTTACCTCTTTATACACACTTGTGAATCAGAGCCTGGACTTCTGACTCAGGGAATATAACTTTATCAGATTGCTTTCTAATGGTGGCGAAAAGTTTTCCGTGGAGCCTCTTACAGTTTTTTTTTTTTTTGTCTGGTAGCAGCTTGAAAAACATATGTTTCAGTGATTCTCACCACGATGCAGAGTCTGTTCCCCACCCCTTGAATCTTGGCTGGCCCTGAGTCACTCCGACCTGCAGGATTTGTGACTTGCACCTTCGCCCCTTGGAACACTTCTCCTGTGACTGCCAAGGCAGGGACCATCCTGCAGAACTGGCCAGGTGGAGAACAGAGACGACCTGACTAGCTGCCAGCACATCCCCCATCAAATTCACGAGTGACATCGTTTTGGACTTTCTGCTCCAAACAATCACCCAGCAAATGCAGCCTCAGGAACGAAGCCAGGCAAAACCAACAGAGGAATGGTCTAGCCAGTCAGCAAGATCACAAGGACTAGCACACCATTATTGTCTTTAGCCAATATGTTGGGTTTGTGACACAGTAACAGATATCAGACATACACCTACCCATCTCTTTCAACCTAGGGTCTGCATCCACAAGAAAGGGAGCCAGAAAGAAAACGGTAAAATGAATGGGATGGGAAGAACCCCAACTCTCCCACTGCTCTGGAGGTTGAATCTGTGTCCCAGGTCAGCATGACATTAAGTCCCCCAGAGGCCTAAATGGGTCTATAGCGGGCATGGCGATACAGACTCTACCTGGCCTAAGTATATCCTGTAGGTGACTCAAGGCTTCACCTGCCTGCACTCATGGCAACACCCATTCTGTGGCCCCAGGGCCTCGGAAAAATTTGGCGCAATCATGAATGAGTTAAATGCACTCTGATCATAAGCCAGCGGCCTATTTCCATTTTTCAAAACTCCATGTGTCAGTGCCTCTAATGCAATGTCCAGCAATGTCTTGAGCAAGTGACCAGCAGGGGACATAGGATGCTGTTTACTCAAGATAGCCTCATCACGCAAAAGCAGCTTGCCTAACCGGGTTTGTAAGCAATTGTTACGAGACCACCATTGCAACAGGGATTGCTCTGGGGGATGGTCCCAGGAGGGACTGGTCCCTCCAGGCCAAATTTGGTGCCATCACCCTATTTCTGGAGCCCTTGGGACTCTGGTTCTCTGGGAAAGAGTGAAGAAAAAGGTCCAGTTGGGAAATCCCATCAGATATGAAGTGATTCCAGACCAGTGGAGGCTGGAAGGGTGGCTCAGAACCTTTCGAAAAGCATGGTGTGGATAGGGGGTGTTTGGGGTTGGGAGTGCGGCATAATTCTTCAGTACCAAACCCGTGATGGATGGGGAGCCATGTGTCTTAATTAGTCTTAGGTTTGCTAATGAGTGTTTTCCAGAAGGTCACGCTACTTTAGTTCCTGTATCCTTTTACCCCTTCCTCTTGGACGAGGATGAGGTCTGAGTACCAACGTTCACTGGCACTGTCAGTGCTGCCACCACCATCATTACCACTGCCAGCCCCATGGTCATCACCACCAGCACCACCCCCATCACCTGCTCCCTCATCTAAACAGCTCTTTGAAGGCTATAACACACTTTTACACGTTCTCTCAGTTCTCACAATCTCATCATACCCATTTTACAGCTGGAGAAAAAGAGATTCAGAGAAGTTCAATGTCTGGGGCAAAGTTCTCAGTCAATTTGTCCCATGGAAATAGGAAGTGGGCCAGAAACAGGATCTGCGTACTTAATTTCACACTTTCTGGCAGCCATGTTTATGAAAAACAAGAAACAGATAGCTTTCATAATACATTTTAACCCAGTATCATTTTAGCAAGCAATCAAAATAAATGCTGTTGCATGACTCTGTGCTTCCTTGTCCATGTTGAGTTTGTGAGGCAGGGTGTGCTTTGCCTTTTACCCAAGGCTGTCTGAACTCGCCACCCTTCGAGGGCTCAGTGGCCATTTGCGGCTATGTGTTGAGCAGTATGATTCTAGTTTTCCTTGCTTCTGGCTCGTGGGCCTTCCAGCACAGACATCTTTCTTAGAGCAGGTGCTCAGGCCAAGGTATTTCATTGCTGTTTTCTGATTATAGCAGGAAACCAGCATTCTCTTCCAGATTTCTTTTAGACCTAGGACCCAGTGGATAAGGAGAAAGAACCCCAGAGACCTGTGCACCAGGTTCTACCAGGGGCAAGCAGCGACGTATGTGTGATATAGTGAGACCTGCGGGGACAGGCAGACACAAAGGCCAGCATCCCTGGGGACAGATGTGAATGTGCTCTCTATGATCCTGCTGGGGGCTCGCCTTCCTGTGTGCACCTGCTTGCCACTTTCTCTGTGTGGATACAGAGCATATGGAGACCTGGGAGTTGGTGTCTCTGCAGGCACCGTCCATTCTCACCTGGCCTCTGAGTCCCTCCTGGGGAATTATGGACCCAACCCTAAACAAAACCAGGTCTTCAGAGAAAGCCTGGCATGTACTCTGAATTTATAGACCCTTTTGTCTTCACTTAGAGGATTACATATTATACTGAGTAACAGTTTTTAAGCCAGCTATTTGCTTAGTTCCGGGAGGGTGAAGGCTGATGGTAGCCTTCCTTGCGGAGGTAAGACCTTCCAGTCTTGGAAGGCGGAAGTGTGTAAACACTAATAGTCTTACAAAATGGGTACTACTAAGATTTTAATTTATTTGTTTTTGCTTATTTGAGAAGGAAATAAAGAGAGAGTGAGCAAGAGAGAGTTCTCCCATCTGCTTGTTTACTCCCCAAAGGCCTGCAATGGCTGGGACTGGGCCAGTAACAGTTCAGGTCTCGCATGTGGGTGGCAGGGCCCTGATTACTTAGACTATCATCTCGTGTCTCCCAAGGTTCATCTTAGCAGGAAGCTGGGAACCGGGAGCCGGAGCAGGTACTCTTCTATGGGACTTGGCTGTTTTGGGGAGACATCTTCACTGCTGGCCAAATGCCCACCCCAAGGAACACATGGTTCTTGCCCCAGTTTTAAGAAGCAGAGCTGTCTTGCCCAGGACCAAGCAGCACTGTCCTGTTTTGTGTTGGCCTGGGTCTGGACCCAGCAGGTGAGTTCTCAACAGGGCTGCAGTAAGAGGGGTTGGGGGTCTGCAGATGGGACTCATGAGAGTGCGGTGGCCTTGGTCTAAAGAGGGCTGCATCCCAGCGGCTAGACCTCTTCTCCAATCTCTGTGCTCCCCACCCAAATGAAGCCAGCCCAGCCACTTCAAAGTCCCAGGGCTCAACCCCATGAGCTCACCCCTGCATGGAGGATGTTCCCAGAGTGTCTTTTTTGACCCCTGGGGACATTGCCCAACACTGTGTTTGCTGAATGGTCGCCATGTACCAGGGTTTTGAAATGAAGTCCTTAAAGAGAAGGCAAAGTGGTTTTTTTAAATTGTTTTTCCCACAGGACATGGGAGGGGTGTGGGACCTCAGAGAAGGAAATCTGTCATAAGTGGGAAAACAGGAGTGTCAGAACATGCTTGGTGTTCTTGTGGAGTGATTGCCCCATGGCGCAGACGGTCCAGCGGCTCACGGAACCTAGAGGGTGGGGAGCATGTTAGGGGAATGAGATACAGAACCAACGCCAGAGCCCCTTGTGGGACAAAGTTTTAGGTTTGGGCAAGAACCCCATGTAGCAGCTCCTGGGGCCGGTGTGCAGTGTTTGGGGAGGATGTGGGGAGTGAGGGAGTTGACGTATGGGCTCATGGCATAAGCTGGGGCTTGGGGACTGTGAACGTTTTGGGCGGGTGTGCCGTGGGGATCTGAGCAGTGTGTCCAGCAGGAAGTATCAGGAAGCCAAGTCAATGGAAGAGTTATTATTTTTCTCCCAGAACAAGAAGTTTGGAGTAGGGCAGGCAGGAGCTGAGGCAGAACTTGACTACTGAGATGCTGGCTTCTGACCTTCAGCTCGACCGCCTCACAGGTTGACCTTTCTGCGTTCTGGTGGGAGGATGGCTGCTGCAGCTCCAGGTATTACACTCACGGGCCAGGCACGGGGAAGACACGAAGTAGCATAGCAGTTGAGGCTGCTGGCTTCTCCGGGGAATTCCTAAAACTCAAGTGCTTTCCCTTCCCAGGATGCCTTTGCTTAGATTTCAGTGTCACAGCCATGCTGAAAGGTGGTCTTTGACCATAGGGATAATGGAGAGGGGGAGTTGACTTAATTTCCAGCATTTCTACCGGAGAAGGACAAGGGATGAGGAGGTTAACTGTGCGTGAGGATGGGCCAGGATCAGAATCCGTCAGGAGGGTGAGATGGGCTCCAGATTGGGGCCCAGAGCAGGTGAGTAGGAGGTCTGAAAGCTGCCTCTCACAAAGGAGCATGGGCCTTTTAACCCAGAAATCAGTCAACTGGGCCCCCCTTGGCGAACCACTCACTCTCTTAAGGCTTGGGTCTCCAGGATGAGCTATGGTGTGCGTGTTCAGCACAGCCATGTGTGTTTGCTGGGTACCTAGCTCCCATGACTTTTGTCTGTGGGAGTAGATGTGGCAGTTGCTGGGCTGGCTTGCAGGCAGGGGATGGACACTTTAAGTCCACCTTCCCCTCCACCTGTCTTGATCACAACTTAATCTCTTGATCAAGATCTCTTGATCTCTTGGTCAACACTGTCTTGATCACAAATTGATCTTGTGCAGGGTTCATCTTGGGTCCCTTTGTCTCCGAGTTTAAGGCAGGGTCTCTGCAGAGTGCTAGCTGAGGGGGAAGTGGCACCTCAGGGAGGGGAGGGATAGACAGGGTGGAAGTGTGGGAGTAGGGGGGCAGATGGATGCATCTTTCCTTAGGACAGAATGGGGGAGTGATTTATGTTGTAGTATAATTTATTCACTTCCTGCTTTACTGGCATCCCATATAGGCACTGGTTCCAGATCTGGCCGCTCTGCTTCCGATCCAGCTCCCTGCTCATGGTCTGGGAAAGCAGCTGAGGATGGCCCAAATTCTTGGCTCCTGCACCTACACAGAACTCCTGGAAGAAACTCCTGGCTCCCAGCTTTGAACTGGCTCAGCTTTGGCCATTGCCAACATTTGGGGAGTGAACCAGGAGATAGAAAATCCATCTTTCCTTATCTCTGTAAATTTGCCTTTCAAGTAAAAAATAAACATTTAAAAAAATGGCAGCATGAATACCAGACAGAAGACTCAGCACTTTCCTCCCAGGGTCTCACCGGTCTTTGTAACATCACCAGGAGCTATATCTGTCATCAGCATTATTCTTAAAACCAGGATGCTGAGGCTGAGAGTTCAAGTGGCTGGATGCTCCAGGATGTGGGAAGGACCTGGAAGCATGGAGGGGAGAACCAGGTGGTAGAGAATCAATTGAGGTTGGGACTGATGTTGTGGCAAAACAGGTTAAACTTCTGTCTGCAATGCCAGCATTCCATATGGTCTTCTCGACTTCCAGTCCAGCTCCTTGCTAAGGCACCTGGGAAAGCAGCTACAGATGACCCAAGTATTTATGGCCCTGCACCCACATGGGATACCCAGATGGAATTCCTAGTTTCTGACTTCGGCTTGGCCCAGCCCTGTGTAGCCATCTGGGAGTTAATCAGTAGATGGAATATACCAGCCCTCTTCTGCCCTCTCACTGCTTTACAAGAAAATTAAAAAAAAAAAATGCTTAAAAAGGGCCTGGGCGGACCGCTAGCTTCTCAGCAGGAGGCCTGGAGTGGCTGAGGCCACAGCTGCCACCGTGCCTTCCCATCCCTTCATGGTCTGCTGCTGGTTCATCCCAGCGCCCACTGTCCTTCTGGAGCCTGAGCAACCTGCGGCCTTGCTCTGCAGCCTCCTTGGGCTGTTCTCACCCGGCTCTTGCAACTGAGCCCCACCAGGCCTACCTCTGCCCTGTAGATTCCTGCTTCCTGAAGTGTGCCCTGAAGCTCTCTTCCTCCAGGAGGCCGCCTTTGATTGCTCCCACCTACCACACACACCTGCTATCCATCAGCATCTAGAAAGGACTTGGGTCAAGACTCACAAAGCAGGGAACCTCAGGTGCTCACAGCAAACCAAGGGGGTGTTACTCATTTTACTTGAAGACCCAGCTCCTGCTTTTTCTGTTTTTTTCTTTTAAAAAATTACTATTGGTATTTGCCATGATTCAGTTTTGTAGATATAGGGGTTCCTCCTCCCCGTTTCCCTCTCCCACCATTTCCCCCATATTGTCACAGTACTCGTTCAGTAACAGTTACAATTCTGCTATTTAAGTGTGTGTGTTTTAAAAAAAATAACAATCATGCTTTAGCGAACAATTGGGTGTGCGCAGTTAGGTTTATGTTTAGGGACTGAGGTGAGGGGCCCTGTGTTCCTACTTACACATTCTTTCCAAAACGAGCTGCATTCACTCTTATGCCTTTTGATGGGAAGAACAACACCAAACATCACAAAACATTTCTTTGTATAGGAAAAAGAAAAGCCCTCCTCTCTACCCATAAACTTTCCTTTTTTTTTCAAAGATTTATTTATTTTTATTGAAAAGGCAGATACACAGAAGGAGATAAAGAGAAAAAGATCTTCCATCCACTGACTCACTTTTCAAGTGGCCAAAAGAGCCAGAGCTAAGCCGATCCAAAGCGAGAAGCCAGGAGCTTCTTCTGGCTCTCCTAGATGGTACGGGGTCCCAAGATTTTGGCCATCCTCAGCCAAACCCTTGAGACACAAGCAGGAGGCTGTATGGGAAATGGAGCAGTTGGGGCAGGAACCAGTGCCCATATAGGATCCTGGCTCATGCAAGATGAGGATTTTAGCCATTAGGCTACCATGCCGGACCCCCATACACTTTCTTATGTTGAACGTCCCATCCTTTGTTTGCTGGTTTCTGGGCTGAGAAGTCCCTGTGAAGGAAGTAGAGGCTGATGTCCCTCGTTGGACAGCTGGCTGAGTACCGGGTGGGCATGGGAGGCAGGGCTGTGGTCACCATCATTGCCACCACCAGCTCATTCAGGGAATACCCATCCTCTTCGAGCCACCTTGCAAGATGGGTGCTCTTTGCTTGGCTTCACAGGACAAAGCCAGTTCAGTCATTTGTCCAGTGTTATGGGACCAGATAATGGCAGAGGACAGTGTGACAGTGTAGTGGAGTGCACCACTGCGTTTTATGCCGTCATCCCATATCAGAATGATGGTTTGAGACCCAACTGCTCCAACTGTTGCACCTCAAACCCAGTTTCCTGCTAATGACCCTGTGAAGAGGCAGAAGACGGCCCAGATGCCTGGGCCCCTTGCTACCCATGTGTGATGATTGAAGTTCATCATTGTGGAAAACCTGGGTGGAGCTTCTGGCTCCAGGCTTTGCCTTGCCCCCAGCAGGCTGTCGTGGACCTATGGGAAGTGAACCAGTGGATGAAAGATATCTCTCTCCTGCTCTCACCCTCTGTTTTTTTCTCTGTCACCCTGTGTTTTAAATAAATGAATAGACAAATCCTAAAAAAAAAAAAAAAAAAAAAAAAAAAGGAATCAGAAAGTGCAATGCTGGGACTTTACCTAGCTTTCTGAGCTTAGAAGTTGTACCCGATGTTGCCCTGTGATTTCTCAGCTTCAGTGCTGTTCCCATTCTCCACTGGATGCAGTTCTACTCTGGTGGGGGCACATAACAGCACCTTTTGCCTCTACCTGCTAAATGCCAGTGGACTGCTTGTCTGCAAGGTCGTTGCAGCCAGCCAGGTGGCAAACACATCCGCAGATGTTGGCAAGTATCTTCTGGAGGACAAAATACTCTGGGGTGAGAACAAGTGCAATGCCATGAAGAATGGCCAGTCTGTCGCCTGCTTCTTTGCTGCCTTTGCAGGGCCAGCTCTGACAGTATGGCCAGCAGGTCTCAATCCACAGCGCTGCCTGCAGCCACTGTCTGGGTTTGCACTTGACCCATGAGTAGGCCCAGGCTGTGCAAGACAGAATGAGGCGATGTGGCCAGTCTCTGCATCCCAACTCTTGCCAAGAATTTAGGGCTTTCTGGTCCCTTGTCACTCCTGGACGCAATGTAGAGAACTCACACATAACAGCATAAGGCCTGGCGACTGCTGGTACGCCCAACAGCACTGAGCAAATAAGGAAACTACCCTCTTCTTCAGCCTCATTCCAGGACACAGGCTTGAAATAGAGAGCAGATTCCAGCCATTCTTCACCATGTTAAATATTCTTGCAGAGTCCACAACCTGCACAACCATTCCTGATGGCCCTGTGTTAGAAGGCTCTGCTGACTCTTTCGCTGCAGCAAGGAAGTCCCTGGATAACTGAAATCCATTGAGAAAGCCTGCCCATGCCTTTAGACTTAAGACTTGACATTTGTTTGCCCTTACTCAATTTTGCTCTGGACTTACACGTTCATTCCTTCGGCAAACACATGAAGCCTCACGCTTGTGCAAGCCCAGTTTTAGGAACTTTGGTTTGGGGCATCAGACATGAGGTAATATGAGATAACACAGTTTTCAAAATCTGGCTCAAAAGTTCTCAGAGGATCTAGGAGAGCTCAACGTATGAGACCTTCACGGACTTAAAGCCAAACGACATATTGCAAAACGCTGAACACGGAAGTAGATACAAAAGTTCGCTTGTCTTCTCTTAAGCCCAGCATTCAGGAGACTTGCAGAGGGAGAGCAGTATCCTCCTCCTCATTCACTTTTTTTTTTTTTTTTTTTTTTTTTTACAAAGTAAGGTTATTCTTCCCGCACAGATGCCG
This sequence comes from Ochotona princeps, assembly GCF_030435755.1. Taxonomy (NCBI): domain Eukaryota; kingdom Metazoa; phylum Chordata; class Mammalia; order Lagomorpha; family Ochotonidae; genus Ochotona; species Ochotona princeps. The sequence continues at coordinate 12,841,632 of NC_080840.1, read as the reverse complement.
TTCCTGGCTAGGTACAAGGGGCCTGCCAACGCCACTTGAAGTGAAATGACAACAATTTTATTTACTATTTTTAAATATTTCTTCATTTGAAATTCAGAGTTAGAGAGAGGGAGAGGGAGAGAGAGAAAGAGAAAGCGAGAGACACAGAGGAGAGAGAGAGAAACAGATCAGTCTTTCATCTACTGGTTCTTTCCCTAAATGGCCTTAATATCGGTTTAGGCCGAGTCCAAGCCAGGAGTTAAGAGCCAAGTCTCCCATCTGGGTGGCAGGACCATCTCTGCTGCCTTAGAATTAACAGGGATCTGCATGGGAAGTGAAAAAGCCAGGACTCAAGCTGGCACCCATATGGGATGCTGACACTGCAGGTGGTGGTTTAACATGCTGCACCACAACACTGGCCCCGAGACTCAAAATGTTTTATTTTTCATTTCTGATGCAGTGACTATCAAACAGTATCGGGGATAGTCCACAAAGATGAAAGCTTCTGTAATCCGTAAGAATGTGACCAGCTCCCGATACATGAAGCTGGAGAACTGCTCCTGTAGCGGGCAGTGTCCTCAGCTTGCAGAGGGATTGGCCTGCAGTCCAACCCCAGCCCAGCTCCTTGGCAGCTGCTTGGGAGCCTCGGGAGAGTTTCTAAACTTTTCAGAGTCTCAGTTTCCTCATCTGTGCAGTGGGAGTCTCATGGCTGCTGAGGAGAAGTTCATGAATGTTTCAGCTCAGGTTCTGTAGGAGCGGCAGGTGGCCGCGCCGGGGACCCAGAGGTGGCTTCAAGGGGTTTGTGCCACATGCACAGGGGTGGGGCTCTGAGCATGTCTCTGGCCTCCCCCGCAAGGTAAATATGTGTGGATTGGGAAAGTTGGTCAAAGGAATGGAATTCAGTTTGTGAAATAGCTTCAAAGGGGAATCAGAGGTAATGCATTCTGCTCTGATTATTTTGATTATAACTGTCTTTATGTTTTGTAAAATTGTTTACTCTTTCTCTCAATCTTTGTCTCTCACTGTCTCAGGGAGGTGCAGGTGAGCTGGCCCTTGGTAAGATGTTGGCTGTGTGTGTGGGCCAGGCTACTCTGGGTGTGGCTTTGCAGAAGTTCATAGGCCCGTGTAGGGCTCTGCCTGCCACGGTGGACACCAGGCATCAGTTCTGACCAGGGTGGTCGTGGGTGGCTTTGCCACCAGGCTCACCATCCTAGGCAGGGGGATGGTGCTTCCCTCACCCTGTCATGGTACTTGCATTCTGATCGTATGACATTTCTTCTACGGGTTGAGGTTCTTGTGTGCCAGAAAGCTTTGAATGTATGAATTAAAGAATTCCCAGCTGGAGTCCCGCGTACTCCACTTCGGATCCAGCTCCAGTGCGACTTTGTGTTAATAATGCACCTGTGAGATGATGGAGGATGGCCCCTGTCACCCCCGTGGGTGACACAATGGAATTCCTGGCTTCTGGCTTTGGCCCAGATCTGGCTGTTGAGGCCATTTGGGAAGTGTTAGCCAACAGATGGAAGATCTCTGTCTGTCTCTCTAACTCTTTGTCACTGAGCCTTTCAAACAAAAATAAATCTTAGAAAATGTAGACCAGTGTGTTACTACCATTCACACTCATGGCTAACTGATTTATTTGGTCACAAAAAATGGGCTTTTCAAGCATGGGACGCAGAACGGATCAGCTTTGAACTTCACAGTTCTTGTTCCCCATCCTGAGTGTTCAGCTCAATTTCTTTCCCCCTTTTTTCTCCTGGGGGCCACTGGGACCCATCCTTGGTACTAAGCCCAATCCTGGAGCTGATGCCTGTAATGGCTTTAGTCTGGGAGTCAGTTCTCCATGTTTCTCGTATCCTGTAAGCAGGCCTTAGCTTTATTTGTCCCCATTCTAAGTCCAAACCTTTTATGACCCCAGATAACTCAGCTCTGCGTGGCTAAATAATGAGAAAAGCCAAACTGGAAATTGGTGTTGCAATATTAAGGAACTTGGATAGACTGGGAGGTTCCTGTCCTAATCTTGGAGACACTGTTCTCCTCCTAATGAATTTTGTGATGATTTCACGCAGGCCTGACATGGATGGCTTAGGCTCAATAATGCCATGCGGCTGCCTCATGTCCTAAGCACTGGGACCTGTGACTACGCTACCTCTCATGGCAACATGAGGGATAATTACAGTGTTTTATTTTTTAATAATTCATTTTATTTTTGATGTTGTGTACATAGTTGAGTAGGATGTATGCCCATCTGGACCACTGATTAGGGTGGGGGAAAGTGGTTGAGACAATTACTTCCAATTTTTTTCTTCCTGTATCTAGAGGAGGGAGGGTGAGAAGGGGAGAGGACTGTTCCCAAGCAGCCTAACATTAGTACCTGGGCATGGGAGATGCCCACTTACTGTCATCCTGGGATCCCAGATGTGGAGCCTTTTCTGAGGGTATTTCTTAAGAGGTTTTGATAGTTCTGAGATGCTGCTGGCTTTTTTGTTTTGTTCCACAGTTGAGGAAATCTTCCCAAGGTCCATTGGCTGACATAGTCCCCCTTAGAATACCCACTCGCACAGATACATGCTGTCAAAGTTTGGCTCGGAGAGTTGTCCAATTTGTTCTGTCATTCATCCTCTGACATGGTACTAGATGTCCTCTGCAGGCCTCAGGAGTTGGCTGTTATATCCGCCGTGTGTATCTGAGCATGCTCTCCACTACACAGGCATCAGCAACTGAGGAGGTCCAGTTCTGATATGCACATTTCAAGGTTGGGCTACAGATCCAGTGGTCTAGTTGGGGTGGATCCCCAAAGAAATCTCACCTGAGGGGCCTGGCATGATAGCTTAGTGGCTAAAGCCTCGCCTTGCATGTGCCAGGATCCCACATGGGTTCCAGTTTGTATCTCGGCTGCTTCACTTCCCATCCGACTCCCTGCTGTGGCCTGGGAAAACAGTAGAGGATGGCCCAAAGCCTTGGGACCCTGTACCTATGTGGGAGACCCAGAAGAAGCTCTTAGCTTTGGATTGGTCATTTCGGCCACTTGGGGAGTGAACCAGCGGATGGGAGATCTTTCTCTCTGTATCTCTTCTCTCTGTAAATCTGACTTTCCAATAAAAAGAAATAAATCTTTAAATAAATCGATTTAAAGAAAATCTCACCAGAGGCAGCCCAGACCTGACTCCTGTGTGCCAGCCTGTGCGTGCCAGCCTGTGCATGCCAGTCTGTGCGGCTCAGTCTTTCACCCACATCAGCCTACACACACTGGTTGTTGCAGTCGCCCTCAAGTTAATTATTTTAGGGGGAGAGTGGCTTGGATTATCTGGGTGGCCCAATGTAATCTCCCAGGTTTTATGAGAGGAGAGGGCAGGAGGGTCTGAGTCAGAGCGCCCCAGTGAAGGATGCAAGTGCTGGGCTGATGCGATTGCTGGTTACACTGCTCGGGGAAGCAACTGGGAGCCAAAAAATGCAGGTGGCCTCTAGAAACTTGGAAAAGACAAGGAAACTGATTCTCCCGTGGAGCCTATGATTTCAGCACAGGGAAATCCCTTTGGGATTTCTGACCTGCAGAATGTCACAATGTCTGTGTAGCCCTGAGCCACTGGGCTTGGGGTAACTGGCAGCCATAGAAGAGGAAGGCAGTGGGTGACCTACTGGCAGGTGAATACCTCGAGTGGTGCTCGGAGGGCTCCTGGTGTAAATGCAGCAGGGACTGTCCACTCTGGGAGGCTGCGGGCAATGGCAGGCCTAAGAGGTAGTACCAGAGACACTGCTGAGTGGGATGAAGTAGCCAGCAACTAGGTGAAAGCTGCAAACCCGGGCAGGGGAGGGACATGCTGCTCTGGTCCCTGAGTCCATGGGAGGACCCGATTTGGGGAGCATCTGAGTTGATCCTGAGGATAGGACAAGATTCCAGGGATGGGATGGGCAGAGGGAGTTGTGCAAAGAGAAGCACAGGGTGGAAAAGTTTGGCCTGTACCTGGAACCTGGGGTTGGAGCCAAGGATCGGGTCAGGATTCCCACGCACGGTTATGAGCTCCAGGGAACATCAACTCACTTTACGGCAGAATGGAACCTGAAGGTGGGTGCCCCCAGTTTGGCCTGTTGGGGGCTGCACACTCTTTACTGGGATCTGACTCTGCTGCCGTGAACTCACGGGCTGTGCCTTGGCCATGTCCCCTCCAGGCCACAGTAGTGCTACTGATCCTGTGGGACAGTGTCTTACTGAGGGTGAGGCACTGTGTCTTCACAGGAAAGTCTAGTTATCAGCTGAGATGTCTGCTCTGGAAGTTCCCATTCAAGTTTTCTCTGCATATCTCCAGGGCCTAAAGTTGATCTATTGCTATTGGCAAGTTGAATGTGCCCAGGAAGCAGGTATGTGGAAGAGGCTAAGTTATCAAATGTAATTGGGACCTGTTGAGATGATGGTGAAATGTACTTTGGATAAACAATTAAAGTGTGTGCTGTGAGGGCTGTGGTCCTGGAGGAGGGCAGCAGGAGTGGCAAGGTTTGGACATCAGGTGGGCATCAGAAGCTAAGGTCAGTGGGCACAGGGAGTCCTGGGGTTGGGTGGGGTTTAGAGCAAGAGTAAGAGCAGATCAGAGCTGAGCTTTGCAGAGCCAACCCCAGTCCCAGAGTGGAGTGGAGAGGCGGGACCACCACCTGGGAGGCAAATGTCCTTAGTCAAGGAACAAGACAGGGGTAGAAGACAGTGAGGACCAAAATGAGAAGTATCCGGGGTAGCAGTGAGATGGGGGTGAGGGAGGGGCTGACCTCTGGCCATGCCTTCGCAGCACTCCCCTGCCCTCCCCTCGTCTCACAGCTGACTCTCCCTCATGCCCCCTCCCTCCCCAGGCTCACTGCTCACTGCACCAGCCTTCAGTTCTGGACTGTCCTCTCAGGTGTCTTATGGTGGAGGCTGTGGGCAGTGTGAACTGAGTGTGTGCCCAGTCTGGACCCAACAGTTGATCATGATAACCAGCTGTGGCTACCTGTGTGACCATGTGTTCCCTGGGCACAGAGCCAGCTCTGCCCGGATCCACTGCCACTTCTGCCAAGATGTGTGCCATGGTGACTGTGAGAAAGCTCCTTTCTGCCTCCTGTTATGAGCAACCTCAGAGGTTGCCATGGCACTGGCCTGCCAGCTTCTGGAAACCCTCTGAGTTGACTCCCAGCTCTTCCCCCCCTCTCTCAAGCCCACTGTCCACCCACCCGCAACACAGGGGCTTCTTCTGCCCCACCCAAGGGTTGTTTCTTCTAATGAAATATCCTCCCACCTCAGCTTGGCTCACTTCCAAGAACTTGGAGCCAATGTGACTCTTCCAGGAAGCCTTCCCTGATTTCTTTGAGTCCAGGTTGGGTCCTGACTCCTAAACCTGCTTGTCTGAAAGTGAGGGGGTTGAGTGGGGAAAGAAATGAGGATCCCATAGTCTGCCAGCTGGGTTTCCTGTATACCAGGGATAACTCCCTATGGAGAGGGGGACAGGCTGAGTAGCAGTGTGACATCTGACAACCCCTTGGCCATCCTCAGAGGACCCTGCCCATGAGGACACAGAGCCGGGGAGGGTGCTGAGGACAGCAGGGAAGGCCTACACAGACCTCTTAGCTACAGCAACAAGAGCCAGAAATCTCTGCTTTGTTGACCTCCTGCTGTGTGGTTTTGGGCAGCTCACTGCATCTCTCTGAACTCTGCTTTTTTTTAAAATAATGATCTATAAATAGGCAGGAAGGACTGATTTTGTCGCTAATGCAGCTAGAAAGCTGACTCATAAGAACGGCCTCAGAGGGATGCCTGGAAGTTGTCATTGCTGCGTATTTGCTCTTTGTAGCAGGTGCTTGGGGGCGGTCCTCTCAGCCTCACCCCAGCCCAGGGCACCTCAGGTGTTTGTGAGAATGAGCCTGGAGAGGGCCGGGATCCTGGGTTCTACCTCACTGCCTGAGGAGTCACAGGATCTCTCCCCTAGGTGGTGAGTGACAGCTGGTTAGGAGTAGCTTGGGTTTTTCACAATGGCGGGTTCCTGAAAGTCACCCCAAGCTCTGTGCTGTGGAGAACTCTGTGCAGGCCAAGGGGGAAACACAGAAAGAGGAAGGGACTTCCTGTTAGAAAGCAAAGGACTGGGAGGGGCGGGAGGTGGGGGAGTAGCACACCCTGTGCCCCAGCACTGCACGGCTCGCAGAGAGGCCTCAAGGAGTATGCTGGGCTGCCTGGCCTGTGCACGGCTGGTGGGTCTGCCTGGGCCTGCCTGGCTTAGCCTGCAGGCCTCCTTGCTCTGTGTCTCTTGCTTCTATCCAGCTCCAGCATGGCCATCCATCTAGTTGGGCTTTGCTTGCTGGGTATCTAATACCTGCTTTCCAGTCAGCTTAGATAAGAAAGGAAGGAAGCTATGGCCTCGTTCTTGGAGAGGCCACGCCAAATAAGTGCAGTCCCCACGCAGCAGCTCCCTCCAGGAATGGGAGGTCTTCCAGGCCATGAAAGTCTCCCTCTCCTCTCACCCCTAGCGCTGTGCTGGCCCTTCCTTCCTAACATGGTAATATTAAACACACCTTACAGCCACGAGCGATCCTAGAGCTCAGGGAGCAAGTCACACCCTCTCCCTGGTCTCTGAGGTGGACTGACCAGCTACATTCTTCACCTTGCTGCCTCATTCTTTCCAAAAGACCCAGGACCCATCTCCTCATTGTATTTTGTAGATATCTTGCAAAGTTAGGATCTTCAGCAGGTTTAACTACCCTCCCAAACCTCAGTTTGTGAATCTGTCAAATGGACAGCTAACACATCAGCTTTCAGGGTTGATGCACCAGTTCGGGGAGAAGGGCACAGGCTCAGGGTTCATGTGATCATGTTTCCCCTTTTGTTTGGGGCAGCCTGGTTTATGCTTGTTGCCTGAATGTAATTCTTTTTTAAAATATTTATTTATTTGAAAGATGGAAAGGCAGGGGACTGGGTGAGGGTGGGGATAGAGCAAAAGAGAGAGAGAAAAAAAAGAGAGAGAGGGAGAGGGAGAGAGACAGAGAGAGATCATCCACTTGCTGGTTCAATGCCCCCAAATGGTCCCAACAGCTAGGTCTTTACCAGGCTGAAGTCAGGACCCTGCCCTGGCCTCTCATGTAGGTGGCAGGGGTCCAAGTGCTTGGGCCGTCATCTAACGCTTCTCAGGGGCGTTAGTGGGAAAGTGGATTGGAGGTAGAGTAACTGGGACTCAAGCTGGGACTTTGAGATGTCAGTATCACCAGCAATGACACTGCATCACAGCATCCAGTCTCTCTCAAGGTCATTATGAACAACGTGTTGACTCTACAGAGTGTCCCACGTTAGACAGTAACTGCTATGGTTGTCTTTCTTAATTGCCAGGGTTCCTCTTTCCCTGTGTAGAGGAACAAGGTTTGCATTCCTACTCCAGCTCTGCCACCATTGTAGCCGTGGCCAAGTCACCTCCCTGAGCCTGTGTTACCCACATTGTATGGTAGGTCATTTCTTTGCCAGGAGGGCATGGTCATCTGCTCTCATCTGCATTTCCAAGATCTGGCACACGGTAGGTGTTCAGTTGGATGAGTGATTGACCAGAAGAACATCTACTAGGACTGAGGGAACCGTTCCAGGCTCCACTTTCCATGTAGGGGGACCCTGGTCCTGGGGTCCCTGAATCAGGGGTCAGTGCCCTGGAGGCCCAGTGCACTCATTTCCTCAAGCTGCTCCAATCACTATGGGAGAAAATATGCTCAGCTCAGTCCCTGGTTTGCCTTCAGGTTTGCTACAAACGATTTCTCTGACCTCTCAGAACACCTGTTTCTTCAGCCTGGAGCTGGGAGATTAGGCAAGACAGGCTCTCAAGTTGCTGCCAACTCCAGCCTGGTTTCTCGCCTCGGGCACCACATTGTAATGGGTTTATGGGACACCACGACCTCACTTTGGATCCTGGCTTTGCCTCTCAGTATCTGTGTATCCTCAGGCAACTCACTGAACCTCTCTGGGCCACCATTTACTCAAGCGAACAACAAGGAAAGTTTTGAGGGTGTGGGGAGGAGTGAAGGGGAAAAGCATCTGAGATACTTGCAAGGTGCTCAGCAGAGCAAGCACTTAATACACACCTGCTGCTTCCAGCAGGCACGGCTGGTGATGGGCCTGCCTGTGGTGCTCCCTCTACTTCCTACTCCCCTTGACCTAGGTAGGGAAGTCAGGGCCAATATCCCACAAAGGATGATGGCTCATTGCCACCACAGCCATCAAGGTCAAAAGCAATTTTGAATTATTTATTTATTTTAAAGACAGAATCACCCCCCCCACACGTACACAGAGGAAAGAGAGAGAGAGAGAGAAAGAGAGAGAGAGAGCGAGCACGTGCAATAGCTCCCATCTGCTGGCTCACTCTGGAAATGTTTGCAACAGCCAGGACTCAACCGAACTAAAGCCAAGGAGCCAGAACTTGGTTCCGGTTCTCCCAGGTGGGTGGAGGAAACTCAAGTACTTGAGCCATTATCTGCTGCTTCCTAGGAATTAGCATTGGTAGGAAGCGGGGTTGGACATGGAGGAGCTGGGACTTGAACAGCCACCTGAACTGGCTTACATGGGATGTGGGCGTCCCCAGTGGCAGGTTAGCATGCCGTGCCCCCACTGCTTGTCCCTTCCATGACATTTTCTGAATCCAGGCTTGTTGGTGTTGGGCCTCACAAGGATGTGAGATGCAACTATGAGGTTGATTCCGCAAGCTCTATTCATGGAAAGTGTCCAGTGTGGACAGGGAGCAGAGCCAGGCATGTACTCTGCCTTACTTACTCCTTTGGGAAGAGGCAGGACACCCAGGGCCCCCGCCAGGCTCTGACATCTACACTTACCAGGAGAGTTGGCACTGCTATTCCAGCATCAGGGTGGAGCTTAAGGGTAGGTCAACATGTCCAAGCTTGTCTAATTTATTTCCAGCAGAGGGGAAATTTAAACTCAGGTGCGTCCATCACCAAAGGCCAAATACCTTCCACTCCCCTTCTCAGCTGGGATTCCCAGCTGCTCTCTTCCATCGTAGTCTCTGCCACAAAAGTGCTCTCCTCTGGGGACTGCCTCACCTGAGGCTTGCCTCCCACCTATTTCTCAGGGTTGCTTTGAAGATGAATAAGAATGTGTTTTCCTAAAGCTCCTCAGGCTCTGGGAAGCCTCCCCAGAGCAATGTGTTATTAACTGAGGCACAGTGGCGGTGGCCATAATGAATGCTCAGCCAACATCTGGTGGCTGGGGTTAGTGGCAGGCATCATTAGCCCCACTTTAGAGGTGCAACAAGTGAGGCCCAGGCCCATTATTTGTGACCTATTTGTGGTACCAGGATGAGTCAATGGAGACCCAGTGCAAGTTGGCTCTCCCTTTGTCCTCTTTGGCTCCCAAGAAACAGAGGATGAGAAAGAACAGTTGCAACCCCTGGGTACCTCTGGGTTATGCTTGGAGGGGAGAGGACAACTGGGCTGGGTAGCTCCAGCCTGGTCAGGCCTAGCCTAGGGTAGGAGTAGAGAGCTAGGAGGCTGGGGAGGGGGGAATTGTCCAGGAACATTCCTCACTGTACAGCATTGCTGGGGCATTGTCTTCCAGCTGTCTTCAGCTGTCACTTGGTAGTTAAGATCCTGGCCAAGGTGGGGCAGTGATGTGTGTCTTTGCTCTTTGAGTCTGAAATGGAAGAGTTTGGTATGGAGGAGGTAGGCACGATGAGGGAGGGGAGGGCCAAAGATTTCCCTTTGCTGAATGCCTTTTGGATGCCATGCGTTTGACCATGCAGTTTGCCTTCTTAACCCCATTTCACAGATGGGGAGATTGAGGCCCAGTAGCGTTTACCAATTCATACCAGAATTGTACAGTATGTGAGAGCAGTTTCAGGATGGTGACCCATGTTCAACTCGCTCCGAAGTTGCTGTTTATGAAGCATCCCATCCTGCCTGCCTGCTTGGAATTTCTCAGAAGAGATGGAGTCATATTAAGAGAGCGCTTCCAGGGCATGCGCCTGTGCACTCACGGTGGTGGGCCCATGTTCAGACAGCCTGCGTACCTCTTTTAGTGACCTCTGCTGCCACTATCTTGACACTCTTAATGAGTGTTGCATAAGAGACCCATGCTTTATTAGCATGAGGCCCAACAAATTATTTGGCTACTCTGGGATCCAGCCCCTTCCAGGCTAGGGCATGAGCTGGGGGCCCAATCTGTGCAACAAGGAGGCTGAGTGAAAGGTGCAGGCCCTCCAGTTCTCCCAGTCACCCTGCGTGGGGCGAAGTATCTTGGGGAGCTGGGGAGGATCTCAAACAGGGAAGCCCTGGTGCCTGCTGGAGCCTTGGAGTGACAGGGTGGGACTGGAGCCTGAGGGAAGGGTGCCTCAGAGCCTCTGGGCAGCTGCAGGCTGCAGGAGGGCTCCTCACTCCAGCTATGAGTCACAGGAAGTTGCTGAGAAGTTGTTGACATATCTGACCCTGGCTCTGATGGTCACAACTGCATGGGAAGCAGAGCCAGCTCTTCCTTTTAAAAAGCAGACGTACCCAGACCACTTTCAGAATTGTTGGCAGGGGTGACCGTAACCTTCCTCTGAGAGGTCACTGTGAGAGACGCACCCCTAGACTCATCTCTGGCTTCAGCCACAGCACACCTGCCTTGAGGTGATGTTCCATGTGGGTTTATGTTCCTGCTTACAGCTTCCCAGCCAGAATGCCAGACACTCGTTCAGGCCAGGTTGACAGAGCACCCTTAGCCCCTAGGTACAAGGAGAGCCTGGAAAACAAAAGTGCCTGAAGAATCTAGAGCTCTTGCCTTGGAGGTGACTTCCAAAGCGTGGTGACAAGTGGGTGGCAGATCACATTTGGAAGCCCTGGGGAAGCAGGAATATAGGACTGGCTTTGCAATACCTGGTTCTGGTCTGAGGCTGGTTGTCTGGTCTGCCATCCAGGGCTGGGCACTTGATTTTTCCAGGCCGAGGGGCTTCGTGTATAAATGTGGGGCACTTAGTACTTTTGTAAAACTCATGCTGTGGCTGGTAAGCAATGATACATATCTGAGTTACAATTGGTGCAAACTAAGGAAGCAGCTGCCAATGAGGCAGAGACTGGTAAATGATGAACATCAGGTCCCCATGGAGTTTGCACACATCTTGATCAGTAGCAGTCTCATTACAAGGGCTCCCCCACGCAACTTTTGGGCTTTGACAATGATTTTTCTGGCCATGGTCAGCCTGGTGTGCTTATAGGAAGGAGCCCTTGTGCCTTGTGGTATGCCATAAAACTGCTGCTGGCAACAATTAGGGTTCTGGTCTTATTTTGTGGCTGTTCATGAGCTGGTCCCTGGGCCTTGGTCCACAGTGGGGGCCCTGGCCTGCCTGCAAGGGGCACATGGGTATTGGGCAGTTGCTATGGGCTGGGCATGGTGCTGGGGTAGGATCACAGTAGGAAATAGAACTCTAGCCCATCTAGGACTTGGATTCTACTGAGGAAAAGGCAGCAAGAAATATGCAGTGTAATATCAGGCAGTACAGAGGAGAGAGTAGACGGTGGCAGAGCCACTGATGGAGAAAGGTGGCCGGGGGAGGTGATTGGAGGAGTTGATTTTACATCAGAGACTTGGAATGACATGAGAGAGTCATGAGGCTCTTTGTGGGCAAAAGCAGAGATTATAGTCAGTGCAAAGACCCTGTGGTGAGAGAGTGCTCAGAGTGTGAGCAAGGTGACTGCAGTGGTGCTGGTGGAGGGGTGGAGGGAGAGGGGGAGAGAGAGATTGAAAAGGGCATGCTGGAGAAGGAGAAGGAAGAGGCCGGCTGAAGGTGAAGTCAGAATTCAGACAGGCAATGGGAAGGCCGCAACAGGTATGGCTTTGCAAACCAATGTGAAGTTCCAGCCCAATCTTTCGCCGGTAGCTGCTGTGTGAACCTGCATAGCTCCCATGCCTTCTCTCGGTCTGTTTTCCTCCTATGCCACTGAGGGGTGGAGGAAGCAAGCAGTTTTCAAAGTGCAGTGCCTAGGCCCCATGACCATCGGCAGAACCAGGGTGGCTGGAGCTGAGGCCCCAGCATTCCTGCTTCGTGCACGCTGCCCAAGTGAGTGTGTGAGAAGTGAAGACAGTGCAACACATTGGAGGGCACTGGAAGGTCCTGAGAGGCCTGCAGGGGTGTCATCAGACAGGCCCCTATCTGCATCCTCCAGGGGCTGCTCCACACGTAGCAAGCAGATCTGCACAAAGAGTCAACAAGCCTGTCCTTTTCCCCTGCAGACCCTCCCGTCATCCCCGCCCCCACCCTCACCCCTTCCCGCGGGCCAGAGGGCGTGGAGAAGGGGCGGCTTGGGCTTTGGGAGATTTTGTTTACGGTGCGCGTTTCACTTCTACAGGATCGCACAGCTGCGATCTTGCCTCATTGCAGTTGCTCAGCCCGAGGGGCGGCCTTCGCCCCGTTTGCTGATTTCCCAAGTTCCTCTTCAGGGCATGTGCTAGCCCTTTTGCGTTCCCGTGGCTGCGTGGAAGTGGACCGAGGCCCGGAGGGTGACTCAGAGGGGAAGCCCCTGCTCCGCGAGGCTCCCAGCGTCTCCCGGATTGCGTAAGGGCTATTTTGGAGAAGATTGCAGACATGGATGAATCACAGCCAGCACACATGGCTCCCGCTGGGGGAACCGTCCTTCCTCACGCTGCCGCAGTGGCAAGTGGCGCTTCTCAAAATGAATCAGCACTGCCTGCACCCCGGCTTTCCGTGGGAGGAGGATGAGGGTGCGAATCACACATTTCCGAAGTACTGGGGTGTGGCCACCGGGGCCTGGGAGCGGGAGTCGCAGGGCCCACGTCTTTGTTTCCTTAGTGACTCAAAGGGCCTCCCTCAGCCACCTGAACAGCCACCAGGAAACTGCCAAAGCTGGTTTGATCCTGGAACCCCAGCGCGTGCTCTGACTGAAGCCTGAATGACAGTCTGAGGAGGTGCCACTGCACCTAGCTGCTTTCCAAGGGCTGCTTATGGGGTTGGAATCCACTTCTTGTCTGGAGTCCGCGTGAGAAATTCCTGATGGTTAGCAGGCTCGGACCATACCTGCCAAGGAGAGGGGACACTCTTCCTGCTCCCTCAGCTCAGAGGCACGAGAGCAAACGGGGAGGTAGAGCTGGGTGGTGGTGGACAGCCATGAGGCTGTGCCGTTCGGGTTGAGTCCCAAATCCAACACGACGCCTGGGACAAGTCCTTGAGCCTAGCTGATCCTCCGATTCTCATTTATAACAGAAAGTAGTATCTGCCTGGTGACACTGTCATTAAGAACACAGAGGGTCTGCATGAGGCCTTGGTCCACGGCAGAGCAGGTGTTCACATCACTCTACTGCCCTGCGTCCTAGCATCCTCAGCAGTAGATGGGCCCCAAGGAGCAGTGCTTTCCTCTGAGAGGAAGGAATGGATGCACAATTGAAAGAAGGGTGCTAGGCAGGTGATGAGCATTCAGTGAGAGACCTTCTACAGATGAGCCAGTTAAATGAGGTTTGACTGTTGAGTGATCCTACTAGGATCCTTCAGCATCTTACACAGACTAACATCTTAAGCGAATGAGGCGTGGGATGGGCAAGGTTTGATTGGAGAGGGGAGAAGGGAACTAATACAAGAGCCCATAAAGTAGGGAGCCAGCAAGATACGTGTGTCTATCCCAGGACTGCAGGAGGACGCTGGGGCTATGGAGGAATGAGCCAGGAAGGCCCAGGCCACAGAGGGCTCCAATATTGTACTGCTGATGTCTAGAGGGGCAGTTTTAATCCATGGCTGCAAAGTCATTGACTAACCCCACTGACAGGCGTGTTCCATGTCTCTTTCCCTTGAGTTGAAACTGTACTCACTGATTGTCTTGGGAGCAAAAGAAGCAAGTGAGGGTATGATCTCTGACTTCCTAGTGTGGATCATGAAAACCCGTGGAGATTCTGCTTGATTCTCATGGGTTACTTGCTCTGGAGGGAGCCAGCCAGCAAGTAAAAAGTCCAATGCCTTAACACTGCCGTGATGGAGAGAAACATCCAGGCAACTATACACAAGCCAGCCTCAACTGCCAACCAACTCCTGCTGAGCCTGGCTGTGACTGAGCAGTGCTGGCTAGCTAGCCCCATGGAGCTGTCACCTCAGCGTGGCATTGACTCCAACCTGCCCAGTATTTCTCATGGACTTATGAACCAAATAACATGGTGCTTGTTTTGCACCATTGAGTGTTGGGACTAATTTATTTCATAACAAAATCAGCCAGAGCTTCTTGTACTTGGCCAACTCTTGGTGGATCCTGTTTATAGGTCAAACATTCAGAAAAATGACAACAACACTTCAGATGGGCTGTCCCTGGGCAACTGGAGAAGAAGAAAGGAAAGGAAATGGGTCTTATAGAATTGGAAATGATTTCAGAGAATGTTCAGCCTAAACTTTTCATTTGAGAAAGTGGGGGGAAACAAATCCCTCCCCCCCTTTTTTTAGAGAATTGAATTTTATTTAAAAGTCAATTTACAGAGAGGAGAGACACACAGAGAGAGGACCTTTCATCCGCTGGGTCACTCCCCAAGTGGCGGTAGTGGTTGGAGCTAAGTTGATCTGAAGCCAGGAGCTTCTTCTGGTCTTCCATGTGGGTACAGAGGCCCAAGGACCTATGACAGCCTCTGCTGATTTCTCAGCTTATAAACAGAAAGCTGAATTGGAAGTGGGGCAGCTGGGACACAAAGTAGTGTTCAAATGGGATGCCAGCACTGCAGGGTGAAGGATTACTCAATTGAGCCACTATGCTAGCTGGGACAAGCGACTTTCCCAAGGACACCAGGATTATATGGGGAAAATTCAGGACTGAGATTCAAGTTCCTATGTTTAGATTCCTATTTATAGTTGGAAAGATATAAGGCAATAGGGACTGTGGGTGGTTGGGAGGTTGAAGGCAATAGGGACAATGGGTGGTAGAGTGGTTGTTTCTGGTTTCACTAAGTTAAACCCCATCCTGGATTTTTCTGGGAGCGAGTCCTTGTGTAGCATGTCCTCCCTCTGCTTCCTCTCCAGGCCATTTGATTTTTGATGTAGCCAATGATTTAATCTGTGCTGAGGTCTCTACTGGTGCCTGGGTCCCCTGGCTCAGCAAGGGAGATATGTACCCTACCCTCAGAAGCTAGCCTGGTCTCCCCTTTGCACGCAGCAGCGCCATCTGTGAACTCCAGTTCTGTCATCTTTAATCCCACAATAGGACACCCCTTCTTTGTGCAATAATCCGGTGTGTAACTTGTCTCTGGAATCCAGGCTCCTCTAGGCCATGATTAGTGCCTGGTTTGTGGATGCCACTTCCAAATCACTTGGCTTAGCCCCTGACCCAGCTGCCCTGTCATTGTCAGCCAGTGACAACAAAGAGTGAGTGCATGGGGGTTGAGGGTGGGGGGACAGAGATGGCACAGAATTGGACAGAGGATCTTTGTTCCTTCAGCTGGGATTGTCAGTTTCTCATGTGACGTCATATTGACATGTGATGCTTTCTGGGTGTTGCTAGGCCTAGGTGTGTAGCTGTGGGCTTGAACACACTTACCCCTCATGTCTACCCTCTCTGCTAGGCAGGATTAAAACATCCAGGCAATTGACTGTGAATTGGGGCTAAGGACTTTGTTCAAGGGCACCCAGCTAGGAAATAGCAGGTTATGAGTTCAAACACAGACAGAATTACATGCCGATTCTTCTAACACTGAAAATTGTTAACCATTGGTTGGTTATGAAATTGGGTGGTAGGTCATGATTACCATATTATTTACTTAAAATTATATATTTAATTTATTTAAAAGGGATGAGTGAGGGGAAGAGTGCGTCCCTCCACTGTCCATGGTTGCCAGGGCTGGGCCAGAAAGAAGCCAGGAGCCAGAGACTCAGTCTGAATTTCCCAAGTGGGTGCTAGGAACCCAATTACTTGAGCCATCATCTGCTAACTTCTTGGAGGAAGCAGGAATTGGGAACAGAACTCAAATGCCTGCCCCCATGATCATCATTTTAAAAGTTATTTGAACAGAAAAGGAAATGTAAGAGTGCTATGCTGGGGAGGAATGGTGGCTGGGCTGGGAGATATAGTCACTAGTTTAGGAATGACAGTGATGAACTACTGGTATGAGATGACTGCGCTATTCTGCAGATGTGTACTGGTTGACTATCAGGCTGAATTTTATCTTTGAACCCAAACTGAATCCAACCAAGACCTGGGCATTCGGTGACAGCCTCCCTGAGGCCTCTACTGCTGCAGATTTCCTGTCACAATCTGTGTTTTCAGCTTGGCCTGGAAGAAGGGATGAGCAGGGGACTGTCCTTGTCATGAACATCCCTGGGGCAGGCCCTGTGGCTGGAGGGGGGTATGTTAGTTTCCTAAGGCCACCACAGAATTCTGTAGGGTGGAAGACCAAGGGCAGCCCACTGCTAAATGCTGGTGGCCTGCTAGAGGCATGTCCCATCTGCCTTCTTCTGCGCACACTGTTCTCTGGGCTTTACACCTTCTCTACCTGTGCATGTCTGTCTCTGTATTGACTTGTGTTTTTTATAAGCACATTGGTGATGTTGGATTGAGGCATTTCCTAATGACTCAATTTGATCATCTGCCAAGACCCTATCTTCAGATGAGGTCGCATTCACAACACTGTGTGTGTGTGTGTGTGTGTGTGTGTGTGTGTGTGTGACGGGTGGGAGAGAGAGAGAGAGGAGTGAGAGAGATTGAGAGAGAGAGAGAGAGAGAGAAAATGAGAGAGAGAGAGAGAGAGAGAGAGAGAGAGAGAGAGAGAGAGAGAGGAGCACCATTGTCCACTCACCATTTCACTCCAAAATGCCCACGACAGCCAGTGCTGGTTCCACAAGCCTGGAGCTCCATCCAGCTCTTTCATGTGGATGGCAGAGATTTAAGTACTTGGTCATCTTCTGCTGCCTCCCAGGACACATGAGCTGGAAGCTGGATCAGAAGCAGAGTAGCCAGGATTTGCATTCTGACATGGCATACGGGCTTCCCAAGTGACAGCTCAGTGACTGTGCAGCAAGGCTTGTTATTCCTTATGAACTTTGAGAATGAGAGATCAATTTGACTGCCCTTTGACCTTCTTTGATTAGAATTATGTAATTTGTTTCACGCCCCTCTCTTTCCCCTCTTCTTCCTCTCTCTCTCTCTCCTTTTGCCCCTCTGCTTCTTTCTTTTTTCTTAGAAACTGTTGTATCCAGATATTATCATGTACAGAAACTCAGTGGGTAAAACAGGTGAAGGCTGACCCACCTTGACTGAAGAGTGATAGGAACCCTTAAGTAATTGAAACACGTTTTGGAAACCACTGAGTAAACTTCTCTCAATGTCCTGTGGTTGAGATGTTCTGTGGATTTTTCACCCTGAATTTGGTTCAAGGACAGGCCTATACAGTCCTGCTTATTTGGGGGACAGTTCTGCTTGTGACTTGTTTTGGGCCTTGCCCAGAAAATGTACCCCCTTTGCTTTCATTCCTGAAGTTCTGGCTCAGATTGGGCTGGCTAAGGGTGCCAGATGGGGCCTTTGCCAAAGCATTTCTAGTTTGAATCAGAAGTGTGGATCCTTTCCATGTCCCTGTCCCTTGCTCTGGCTGCAGAAATGCAACTTGCATTGATGTAGAAAATCCAGTCTTGGTCTTTTTTGCATGGTATTGTAGAGTGTGTGAATACCAGATAGTAACTGAGCTGCCTTGCTCTGAATCTTGCTTCCTCTGGAGATGCAATGCTGGGGAGAAGCCTAGGAGAAGACTCTTGTTTCAAGTAATCCAGATCCTGTGTAGGAAGCCCTTGTGAGAGGTGCATTTTCAATTGACAACTCAACAAGAGCTGAGCTACCAACAGAGCTCAGCTGAGGAGCAGGACTGGTTTAAGTCTATCATATTTTCCTTGGGCTCTTGATTGGGTACTTGATTTGTCAGTTTCCCTTGCAGGAACAACCCTGATGTGACTGGGTGAGAAAGGACACCCATACTACTAGCACTTTCACATCTGTCTCCATTACTGACTTTTTAAAGGCTTTTATTTATTTATTTGAAAATCAGAGAGAGAGCGAGAGAGAAAGAGAGACCTATCCACTGGTTCACTTTCCAAATGTCTGCAAGGACCAGGGCTGAGCTAGGCCAAATTCAGAAGCTTCATCTGAGTCTCCCACATGAGTGGTAGAGGGCCAAGCACACGGCTACCTTTGCTGCTTTTCCCAGGCCATTAGCAGGGAACTGGGATGGAAATGGATCAGCCAGCACATATATCACCTATATGGGATGATGGCAACATGTAGCTGGGGATTTTACTCTTAACACCACAGTGCTGACCCTGTCACCGAGTTTGATGGATCAGGATGACATGCTGGGAACTGTCCCGTGGAGAAGGCCACATGGTGAAGCACTGAAGGCAGTGTCTGGCCAACAGTCAGCAAGGAACTGGGGCTCTCAGTTCAATAGCTCAGGTGACACTGAATTTTTTCAACAACCAACAAGGAAGCTTGGAAGGAGGTCCTACCCCAGTTGAATTTAGAGATGGCTGTGGTGTTGGCCATCATCAAGGTTGTATCTGTGACAGATCCTGACCCAGACGTTTCATCTAAACCATTCAAGATTCTTGACCCATAAAAACTGAGATTAAAAGAAAAAATGCTGCATTCCACTAAATTTTGGGCAATGACTAATGTAGGGCACATAGCCTTTAAAAATGCGATTTCTAATTAGCACATAATAATTATGCATATTTTGCATTATATTCAAACAAATTTGTTTGAGAGACACAGAGAAAGATGGCGCTGGAGCACTCTCTAACGACTCTGACGGTTGGGGCTTGGTTAGAGCCAAAGTTGGGAACTGAGAGAACTCAGTTCATGACTCTAATGTGGAAGACAGGGCTCCAACTACTGTGACCATCACCTGCTGCCTGCCACGTGGGATCACCGGTCTGCGTTAGTGGGAAGTTGAAGTCAGGAGTTGGAGGCTGGACTGGAATCCAAGTATCCCGCTGTGGGATATGGACACTGTAACCACCGTGTCAAACACCAACCCTATGTTTTTGCATTTTTGGCAAAAGGATAGAATGGAAGCAGTGAAGCTGCGTCACAGCTAGAGTGGTCATGAGGCAACAGGCACGAGGACCATTGTCTTGGTCTCATCTTGCTGTCCTAAAGTAGGAACATTACTGCCCATCGTTATGGGAGCTGGGAAGTCCAAGGCTAGCGTGGTGTCTGGTAATGGCATGGTCTCTGTTTTCAAGATGGCATCTTGTTGCTTTCCCTGTAGAAGAGCAAACATTGCTCACCTGGAGAAACAGACAGAAAAAAGGAGAACCTGTTTTCTCACCTGGCAGAAAGCTGAAGGCAAAAAAGAGGTCTATTCAGTTCTCGTCAACCCTTTTAATTGTCTATAAAAGCAGAGATTCCATGCCTAATCATCACCAAAATGTGCCATCTGTGAATGGCAGAGATAGAAATGAAATGCAAAGAAGAGAAAAAAATGAATAACCATCCATATTAAGTGTGGCAGGGCAGAAAGAGAATGGCCCTGACCACGTTTTTAAGCAGCCAGATCAATGAAGCAACTAACTCCAACCTCTAGATTTCTTGCATGAGAAAAACATATGCTTTCTTAAGTCTCTCTAGATTGGGGTCTGTCCCTTGTAGCCAAAAGCTTTCCTAAAAGTAAGTTGTTTTCCTTTGCTGAGTTTGCTGAGGTGCTGGATCTGTAAAAGGAGTGGGGGAGACTAGAGGATCCCTAAGGTCTCAGCTTACTGTGGACAAACTGATGGGCTGCTCTGGCTACACAGCCATTTGATGCTCTTTGGTCAAGTGCTGGCTCCCATTGGATCAGTTGTACATTGGGAGCTGCAGACTTCACGGTTGTTAAGTTGGAACCCCTAAAGACCACCTAGCATCATTTCTCCTTTAGACTGACCTTCAGTGACATAAGGTCTGCTAGGGCTCATGGCGTATGGGTTGGTCAACCTGAGCCAATACCAAGCCCTAAGCATAGCTTTGACTGCACTGGGCTTCAGTCAAAGTTGGCAGCCTTCTGTGTCACTTGGGAATCAGTTTGAAGCACTATTCCCACATGTAAAATATGTTAAATCCAAGTTGAAGATGTTTATTAAGTGTTGTGCACTTCCCTTTGTGGTGGGATGTTCAAGATACTGTAATATGACTCATACTTTGGAGGATGTGTCCTGGTCTTTCTCAGAAACCTTTAGAACTGATGTGAGAGGGCCTGGAGTCTTCACAAGGTTTATCCTCTGCCCTCCTGAGCGCTTGCATTTGTCAAGTCTTCCATGGTACTTACCACTTCTTACTCACTTACTGGTGAACAGGAAGTTATTTTAATGCAGCCAGTGGGGCTGGTATTGTGCCTACCAGTGTATTGCCTGCCATGCCGGTTGCCAAAATGGGTGCCAATTTGAGTCCCGGTTGCTCCACTTCCCATCCAGCTCCCTACTGACATACTTGAAAAGTCTCTGGAAGATAGCCTAAGTCCTTGGGCTTGTGCATCCACATGGGAGACTGGCTGAAGTTCCTGACTCCTGGCTTCAGTCACCCTGACTATTGTGATCTTTGGGAGTGTACCAGTGGATGAAAGTTCTCTCTCTCTGCCTCTGGAACACAGGCCAAAATAGCATTTTGGGTCCTCATATATCACCTTGGACCCTGTGTCAGTTGTGAAACGTTTTTGTGCCTTCCTTTCCCTCATGTGAGTTATTAGGGTAACAGCCTGTAGGTCACCTTGGCATGGTGGTACATGATTTTTTTTCCCTGGAGGTTTGATCTTTTCTTCAATCAACAGGTTCCATATCTGAAATTTGGCTAGGGAGCCTGATCTTTGGTTTATTTTGATTGCACAGATTAAGCAATTCCTCTACTGGCTGCCCATAGCTTATCCATCGGAATATTGTATTCTAATAGCCATCTCCATAACCATGTGTGGGTCAGGCCCTTGCTGGCTTGATGGCTTTGTTGCTCTTGACAGAATCTTCACTCCTTTGGCCTCTAATGATTCACCGCCATCTGGCAAGTGTCCATCTCTGATCCTGTCGTCTCCAGGACTATCAGTGCAGCCTATGAGACCCAGTGTTTTATGGCTCAGTGATGTCATGATCTGGCTCTAGTTGTGGGTCTGGCAGCCAGGAGGTGAAGGGGTGTTTGGGCTGGGGATGTGGGTGAGGAAAGCATGAATTTTCTTGCAACATAGAAGCTTCCACATCATCTTTAAGCTGGAAGAGAATGCTAGTATTTCTTAGGATGCCTGGATGATTCCACAGTTCAGAGAACTCTGAAGAACTAGGGCTTTCAAGATTTTGGAGTGCACCCATCCTAATGTCTTTACCCAATGTCTTGGGCCCCTTGTTTTCTATTTTTCCTTTTTAATTTAAAAATATTTATTTATTTTTATTTGATAGACAGATTTACAGAGAGAAGACACACAAATAGAGGTCTTTCATCTGCTGGTTCACTCCCCAAATGGCTGAAATTGCTGGAACTGAGCCAATCTGAAGCCAGAAGGTTATCTGGAGTTTCCACAAATGTGCAAGATCCCAAGACTTTGGGCTGTCCTCCACTGCTTTCCCATAAGCCATTAGCAAGGAGCTGGATGGGAAATGGAGCACCTGGGACTATAGCCAGTGTCCAAATGGGATGCTGGAATTGCAAGATAGAAGACTATCCCACTGAACTACCGCACTGGCCCCAGTCCCCACCCCCCAAATGTCTTTCTAATCAAAATTCTAACCTTGGCATAACAGCATTGTCCAACTTGAGACTATTCTGGTACTCTACTCCTTATCATTAGGATCTGGGCTTGATGCTAGACCTTTGCTGTCATAGGAAATAAAAATTCTTTGAATACTTCCAAACAGATCCTCTGATGTGGACAAATTGCTTTACATAAACAATTTCAGTGTCTTTTTTTTTCTTGGTACATTAATAGCACTCAGCAATTTATATTTACTGTCACTAAAAATAGTGCTTCATTCAAATCTCTCAAAAGTCCAAGATCCGCATCAGTTTATTTTCATCTCCAAAATTTCTCTCCATTCTCCAAATGCAAGGCTTTATATTGATACTATTACATCACCTCAGGAGTTACGCACTTTCTACTTCCAACCTCTTATTCCAAAGGATGATGTCAGCCAGTCAGGAGTGGGTGGTCCAGCTCCAAAATGCTAGTTTGTCTGCTTCTTTAAACCACTCCACTTCTGGTACCAATCTTAACCCAGATAGCTTGAGAAACAGAGAGCAGAAATATGGATTCAGGGTGTTTGCTGGGGAGTGTTGTAGGAACCACATCTGCAAGAGAATCAGGGCTCCAGGATTGGGCAGAGGGAGAAATTGATGCATTCGTAACAGAAGCCTCAGCCAATTGCACGGAGAAGTGTGAGGCTATGATGGCCTACAGAGTTAACAAAACCAAGGCCTCTGAGTTCTTACATTTGTTAGTGAAAGGGGAGATAGTTGGGGGTGTGGTCATGCCTTTCAGCAAATGGTGATTCCTTGACAAGCATTTGGCTTTGAGCCATTACAAACCAACGTTCCTGGAGGTTGAGCCAATAGGTGTTTTTATCCCTGGGTGGATCTGGGCAGGATACCATGGAATCCAGTACAGTGATGGTTCTCAAAGTGTACTTCCCCAAACTAGCAGCATCAGCATAAACTGGGAGCTTGCCAGAAAGGCAAGGTCTCAGACTTCAACTGAATCTACTAAGTCAGGAACTCTGGATGTAACATCTGGTCATCTATGTTTTAATCAACTTTCCCTGTTAGTTGGATGCAGCTAAATCTATGGGTTATCTAAAAAAATTCTTCTGTCTTTGATTAATTTCAATATATTTTCAGGGGTGTTTGTGGGAAGAAGTGTTTCTCTCTCTCTATATATATATATGCATATATATATATACACATATAAATACACACACACACACACACACACACACACACACACAATGATGTCTACCTACAAGTAACTGGCTTCCTTGACACGTTTTTTAAAAAGGTGCTTGCTTCTTAACAAGCCCATTTCTTTTTTTCTGTCTGTGTGAGATCTGGCCTGTTTCTCAAAGAAACTTCTAGTAGCTATCAGACAGTGTATGGATTCTGGGCAACTTAGGTTCCCAGCAATACCATTGTCTTTACTCAACTGAAATTTCAATTTCATTGGTTTCAGTTAACTGCAATTAACCATAGTCCCAAAATATTGAAAGCAAAATTCCAGAAGCAAATAATTCATATGTGTTAAGTTCCACATCATTTTGACTGGTGTGATAAGGTGATGCTATCGTGCTCCATCTAACCAAAGCCAGGACTCATCACTTTGTCCAACATGACTATACTGTACACCTGCTCACCAGTCACTTGGTAACCAGTAACCATGTCTGTTATCAAATAGAGTCTTTTGGCATTGTGGTGTCTGTGTTCAAGGAACCCTTATTCTTCTTAATAATGATCCCAGAGTGCTAGCAAGTTGGAGACACCAAAAGAAAGTCATGAGCTTCTCAGGTGAAAGTTCCTGACTAATAAGGAAAGAAAAAAATTGCATGCTGCAATTGCTAAAATCTGCAGTGGTATAAAACACTGAGAGAGAATGTATTTGCATAGCTTTTATCATAGTGATTATTGTATTCATTATTAGTTATCATTGATCTTTCACTATGACAAAATATAGATTCAACTTTGTTACAAATGTGTACCAGGCATGTAGGATTTTGTTTTTTTCATGGTTTCAGACCTTATCTGGAGGTCTTGAATATTTCCTGTGGACACCGTGGCACTAGGGCAGTCACAAAAATCCAAAGCTGCCCACTGGAAAGGGTGTGGATGCTTGTGCCCTGGCATCTCAATTCAGACTTGGTTCCTCTATCTCCTCTGCCTGTAGAAGTCAAGGATCTCTAAAGGAGGGGGTGATGTGTAGACAAAAAGCAAATCTCTTCGAGAAACTGCATTCACTTTGAGGGTCTTGTGCCTCAGTACCAGCTCTGTTGGTACCAGCCACCAGGGAACAAAGCTCTTGGGCTTGGTCCTCCCCATAGCTGGGTTGGTCCTCTAGCTACAAAGTGAGAAGGTTGTGAACCTCAGTAGATCATAAGTTCCTCCCTGGACCGGGAGCAACAGCTGTGTTGGTCACCCTGGTCTCTGCTGGGCATTTAGGCTTGAGGCCTCCAGTAGCGAAGAGTCTCTGGGCTCACTCCCGTCTGTATGAGGGGTTTGTGGAGCCCTCCCAGGCCTCAGCCTTCTGGGAATCTCTAATCCCACATCCTCTTCTTACTTTCCGAGCCAGCCACTCTGCCGCTCTTACTACCTGTGTACTTTGCATGGGGGGTGGGGGGTTTCTTTTCCAGAACTTTCTACCCTAGATCTTTGTATTGGCTCCTTCTTGTCCTTTGAGTCTCAGCTCCATGTTCCCTCCTCATAACTCTGCTAGATCACTACCTACACCCCTGCTTCAGTTTATATCACATCGGTGTATCTGTTTCCTGCCAAACACTTTTCACAACCTGGCCCTCTCTTGTTTCTAGTCTACTTGACTACTGTCTCGGCTGCCCACTGGCATGTATAGCTCTGTGGAGGTTGTAATCTTGAGTCCAGTCTTCATCAATATATTGCTCATAAAGGATGCTTGGTTAGGTGAGTGGCAGGAGCCCTGGCTCGCTTTGTCTCCCTATTTGTGCTGTCCCCTTTGGTTGTCATGGTTGAGAATGGGCTTGACAGACAGGCTGCTCCTCTTGCTGCCACGTTACTGGGGCTCATGTCACCCAGCCCTAGAAACCCGTGGCACAAGCCAGATAGGCTGGGCTTAGCCCATGGATGTCTACTACCTTGGTAACCTCCCCAGGCCTCTGAGATAAAGTAGACAGAGAAGAGTGAGAAGAGAGCAAGCAAGTTGCACTTGGATTTGCCCTCCAAGCCTACAAATAAACACAGAGCATCTGGTTTCGAATTTCACCAATGATGTGTCAGCAGAGCCTGGGTTACGCCAGCCTGGGTGGGTGGGGGGAGAGATATGCAGGGGGTTATGTCACCAGTGAGGTGTGGTGGTGTAACACTGGTGACAACACCAGGTAGGCCCGGATGTGTTGTCAACAAACGTGGGACAGGAGCTGGGCTGCTAGCTGGGGGGTGGGGGAAGTGTGGAGGTAACCTCCTGCAGAGGAAAGGGAAGCAGTGCCTTCCTGGGCATGTGTGCCAGGTGCTTTTGCATAAGAATTCCATGTGAATTCTCACACCTGCCAGGCGGGGCCCAGGGTGCCCACGTCACTGTTACCTGTGAGGAAATCCAGTCTGGGAATTGAAGTAACATGTCCAAGATTACTTGGCCTGGGTTTGCAGTGGGGATCATGCATTGCTCTGTCACAAGCGTAGTTTTGTTTTCTTCTGTGTGAGAGCCCTGGAGGTCATGGCAGTCCCCTACTTACTACCTTTGAGGTGGGTCAAGCCTCTTAACCTCTCTATCTTAGTTTTCTGTTTCAGATGAAGGTTTCCTTAGGTCCACTCATCCACTGGGGTGAGGCTTGCCTGACCAATGCCCTTAGAAGCTCTTAGAATATGCTTCAGCCCACTGTGCTCCAGGCTCATCTTTCTTCTTCATGGGCATAAGACATCTCAGGGAAGTGATGAGACTGAGAGGGAGGGAGATCAAGGTGGGAAATGATTGGGTCTAATAGAACGAAAACTGTCTTGGAACCCCCTGGGCATCCATTCCTCTCAGTATCTGCTCAGTCTATGAGTTGGTTCTTACTGTGGGTAGGCACCCAGGTTTCTCTGTCTTCCACTTTCCTAACTGTGTTGGCAGCAAGGGCAAGGTCAGGATGCAGGGGATGCAGTGCCAGTGGGAAAGGACACCTGCTACTGGCCAAGCCTTTGATATGGCACTTGAAGTGCCTCCTTGTCCCCACCCCATGACATGTCACATGATAGGATTCTTCCAGTGTGGTGATTCTGCAATGAGATCCTTTCTATGAAAGTGTCAAGTGTTGTTCAGACAAAAGGAAGACCCAATGCCATGCCTGTGACTGCCTGCTCCTCATCTCAGAAGGATGTTCTGGGGAAACTTGACAAGCAGACAGGAGACAGGGTCAGTAGGATGGAGGTTCAGGGGATGTCGGAGCTTGAGAGCTCTTAGAAGTCATCTAGCAAACAACCCTTAGGGGAGATGCGTAGGAGATGGGTTGGTGACCTCCAACCCCTGTGGCTGTGGGAGGCTCCCAAACCTACAGATTCTGGAGTTGACTCATGGGAAGTTTCCCAAAGGTCAGAGCTTGTTGTCAGCTTTCCTTTCTATTCACCTTCCCGTGGGCTGGAGAGGTTGCCCTCTGATGGATGGTTTTACTTCTTATTTCTCCCTGGGTCCTAATGCTGTCACTGGGTTAAGGGTCTGCAACTGCTGTGTCTTGAAACCCTCTTGACCCCATAACATGGGGGATTTCTTCTCATCCCAGCCCATTTGCCAACTTTCTAGACACGAGGGGATATCTTCCCATTCAATTCAATGTGGATGCTAAACTACTCACATTTGCTCCCATAATGCTACCCTCACTCTGATACCAATCATGAGCATCAGATCCTCAGATGTCTCACACTCTTTTGAAAGTGGTTACAGAGACTAAGGGTTCCCACAAGAACCCCGCTCTATTTAGGTTTCATCATTTGTTAAAACCCCAAATTCATCCTTGGTGGTTTACTACAAAAGACACACATGAACTGCCAGAGAGAGGTACCTAGGCAGGGGTCTGGAGGGGTGCCGGGCTTCTGCTTTCTGAGGCCGGGATCAACCACACTTCTCACATGCAGATGAGTTTACCAAGTCACAGGCTTTGTGAATCCTATTGTGTAGAGGCTCATGATGGAGCTCTCACTATGTAGGTGTGATTGAGCTTATGGTGACTGACTCAATTTCCACTGTCCATCTCATTCCTGGATGTGTGTGGAGTGGCTGTTAAAGTTCTAATGTTTTAATCAAGGCTGACACCATCTAGGGGCCCAGCAAGAGAGGTTCTGTTAGAGTAGAAGAGCTTCCTGCCATCATTATCATATAGGAAATTCCAAAAATCTTAGCTCATTGTCAGGGATTAGGGACAAAGACCAAATACCCATCTATGAGAGCATAGGCAGTGAGAAAGGCTCTCTTTTGTTGAACATGAGGCTTAGCAAAAGAGTTGGGGTGCTATCCTTTGTAATGTTTCTTAAAGAACCTTTGTTCCCCAAGTGTGCAAGCTAGGTGTGGCTGATTCTACCCCTTTCTCATATGTGAAACAGGGATGTGTTGGTTAACTGTTGCTGCATGGCAAATCTCTCCAAAATGCAGTGTCTTAAAGCAATGAACACATATTATTCTCACAGTTTCCATAGCCAAAGAGTCTGTATGCAGTCGGGATTCTCTGTGTGCCAGGCACTGCCTGCTGTCTTAGGAAGGTGGTATGACTGATCAGGTTCACCCTTACTTCCCACAGGCAGAGTCAATGGAGGAACCAAGAGGAACAGTTGTGTTTAAGGGGACAATAAAAAGGGCCCTTAGTTGGGAGAGGTGAGAGACAGAAGACAGAGGTTTGCAGAGAGTGTGGCATTGTGAAGTGGAGGACAGTGGCAGTGGGGTGGCTGTGGAAGGAGCGAGGGTGACTTAGTAATGCCAACTGGAGAAGAGATGAAGTAGATGATTGTCTTAGTACAGGCTACTGGATTGGTCATTGAGAGGTGGTCACTTTATTTTAAAGATCTGTTTTTTTTTTCAAGGATAAATTAGCTAGTTAAAAGAAAAAGGGGAAGAGAACAAAGATGAAAGAATAAAAAATGATGAAATAAAGAAAAATACAAGTGCTTGTCTAAATGCTGTTAAATCAGTATAATCACAGTAAGAAAAAAACTTCTGTACTTAATGAGTGAAATAGGGAAATGATTATTGGATTTTTTCAGCAAACAACATGATCTCAGTTTTCAAATAACTGATCTGTGACTTTCCCTAAGTCAGTTTCTTGGGAGGGCTATGGTTATTTGCATTTCCTGCTGCAGTCAATCAGAGACTTTCTTTTCTTCTTGTTCATCTCATCTCTGCCACCTTTCTCTGAGTCTTCAGACACATACACAGGATCCTAACCATGCTTACCAACCTGTAGACATTTTCAAAGTGGTTTAATATTTTCAGTTGCCTCTTATGAAGACAGGCCTTTGCATGACTAATCTAATTCTGTAGAAATCTCTTGCCGTTGAGCCAACTGACAACAAGCTGGTTGATTTAGGCATATCTCATCTTTCCTCTGAAACCCTGCATGAATAAGCTGTTGACTCCCTCCCTGGGCCTGTTTGGTGCCCAGGAGTTCAGGCAGCCTGTCCTGATCCTTGGGCCAGGGGGCTAATGAGGAGGAAGGAAAAATGCCAGATGCCAGGTGGCCCTGGGCAGCTCTTTACTGGACTGCAGTTCAGAGTTTCCGAAGCTCCAAAAAACACCCACAATAGACTCTGGAAAAGAGTTCTCAGAATCGCAATTGCCTTGGAAAATCTTGGATGCATGGCCTTAATTGGGTTGACACAGAGAAGCAATGTGTTAAACGAGGTCTGATTCACTTTCAAGTGCAACTGGACGCTTTCTCAGAGTGCCTTCATTTCCCTTTTGTAAGCACCTATTGTGTGTCGTTCACTGGGCGCTAGAGCTTTATGTATTACATTTACTTCTCATCACGGCCCTGTAAGGCTGGAAACAGGTTTAGAGCAGTTATATCAATAGCTGAGGTCACTGGCTGGAAAGTGGTGGAATTGAGGTTTGAAGCTAGTTCTCTCCATGTTGTTAGCTCACCCATGGTGTCTCCCAGAAAAGCAGGAATGTTCCTGGTCACCATTGCATTCAAAGTGATGTGCACCATGCTTGTACTCATGTATCACAGTCACTTGATAAACACTTAATAAATAAAGTAGTGGTCACTGCATTAGTCAGCAATACTTGTCACAGTATTGTGGAAAAAAACAACCATTGAAAATCATAGTGGCAGTCAGTAACATTAAAATTTTCCCCTCATGGACCTGTGGATTGGTTTTCGGTCAGCTGAGCTATCTTGGTCCTGGCCGGGAAGATTGGACTCCAGGCCCAAGTTCAACCCTTTTTTAGCTTCACAAAATCTTCATGTTGCTCCTAAGTTGCAGGTGCATGTGTTATCCAGTGCATTACCATCTCCTGGTAGATTATGGACACACTAGAGGTGAAGCAATGTCATGGAAGATCCTCTCAAATCCCATCTGCTCTCATTTCCTTTTTCAGACTGGTCACCTGATTGAGCCCATCGTCCATACACTCCAGTACTCCAGTGGGAGGCACTACAAGTCATGGGGCTGGAGTTTTTAAGGATAATTCTGTCACAGAGAGGGCATGAAGAATTGGGAACCCAAGCCAACCCACCACGCCCATTCTCAGTTGGGATGAATTCATCTGTGAGTAATGGTAAAGCCCCAGTTACAGCAGCTTCCACCACGTGGCAGTTTTTCCCTCAGATCTGAGAGTTTAAGCCAAGTTCTGGTCTGTGAAATCCTTAGGCATCCAGGCTCTTGTTGATTTGGCTTACACACCTGTGTCTCCTCCTGGTGCAAGCAGGGCCCCAGTCATCATCTCCACATACCACCCAGCAAAGTCTGAGCCTCGATCTTGTCACTAAAGGAAAGCTCTTGGCAGTTGCTGCAAGATGGGTCTTCAAAAGTTCATCTGGATTATCTTTGAATTCATAGACTTTTTTGAAGTATCCTCGTATGTCACCTTGGCTAACGTGCCTCTGGCCAGAACTGTGTTCTAAAGCTCACTCAGCTACAAGGGAAATTTGGGAGCTATAGCCTTTACTTTGAGTTACCGTGTGACCAGATATATTTTCTAGGATTATTGAGGAAGGATAGAGTGGATATTGGGCTAGCAAACTCAGGACAGGGTGCAATGTGGTGGTGCAAGCATAGATTTTGGTCTCAGGAAATCTGGTTCCAAACATAGTACGTAGTTCCAAAACATATGTCCACATTGCCTTGGGCAAGTCACCTCCATTGTGCCTCAGTTTCCTCGGTTGTCAAATGAAGAGAAACAATTTCATTTTAGTGGGTTATTGTAAGAGTTGTATCAGTTAAGTTGTGATGGCAACAGTGAGTGGGTTTTCCAGACATTTAACTCTAGAGAGGAGGATGTGTGTGTTAGACGTTAGTTATTAAAAGTGAGTTATCTGAGCTTGTCACCCGAGTACCTTTCTTCACTACACATATGACTGATTGTGGCTGTCTATATCACCAAAGAAACTCAGTACCTGAGAATCATTTCAATGCACGCTTTTCTGTTCTGGAGACAAAGGCAGGCAGAAGATCTCGTTATGTGGGACCTCTCTGACCACTGCAGTTTGCTATAACCTCTTCTACACTCTCAAGGTCCCCTGCACTCTGGTGCTCCTCTACAATCTCGAGAGGGTGTTATTATTATTCTCATTTTACAGATGGGTAAACTGAGGCTTAGGGAATCATGGCTGGGCCCAAAACTCCTAAACTGATAAGGGGTGATGCAGATATTTCTACACTCAGGGTCATGCTCTTCCAGAAACGGCCTCAGCAAGGTTCTATCTTGTTTACACTTTTGAGGGCCAGCAGGTACAGGGCTGTCCCAAGGCTACCACGACCAGTCTTCAGAACATGAGAACCCTCTGGCTGTCTCCCAGGGGAGTGTGGGCTGTGTGCGGTGAATAGTGCTTCTAGGGAGCCACTTCTCAGATTCTTGATCCTCTTTGGGACAGAATTAGGTCTACAAGCTTGGCTCCCAGAAACAGCCCAGCCTGGCTGACAGAAGGACAACAAGTGCAGCTTCTTCCAAGCTGGCAGGGGATGTCTGGATGAGCCCTGTGGTGTGGATGGTCTATTTCCTTCTCGAGAGGGCCGTGGGCTTTACTCCACTTCCTGGTGTGCTTTGGGGGCAGGATAGGGAACAGGCAGCAGGGGGAAGAATTACATGTTTATTCACCATTTATTGAAGACAGGTCCTCTGATAGGCGTGTTATGTTCTTTGTCTGTTTACATTCCTTTGATACCACTGCAAACTCTGTGTGAGTAGCTCATTAGAGATGAGGAAACTGGAGCTTAGAGGGACGCAGGATCATTCAGTAGGTGAGAAAGCTTGAGTATAAATTCATATATGTCTGGGTTCACATATGGCTTAACTTTTAAAATATTTTAGTATTTGTTGGAGAGAGAGAGAGAGAGAGAGAGAGAGAGAGAGAGAGAGAGAGAGAGAGAGAGAGAACTCACAACCACTACTTCAGCTCCCAGCGTTGGCAACACTCCCTGACTAAGACCAAAGCCAGGAAGCAGGAACTCAATCCAGGTTTCCCATGTGCATGACAGGGACTCAATCACTTGAGCCAGGCAGGGCTCAGCACACTCGGGCTTCACCTGCCACACAACAACTCATCTTGAACTAATATCTGCTCTTCAGAGCCCTAGCCCCGAAATCCCACTTTCTGGGGGCAGAGGCCTGAGGCATGAGAAAGCTTATGGTGAGGCATTCCCTGTGCAACAAGAGGTGAATGCTAGCAAGCAATACTTTAGCAATATGTTAGCAATACTTTTTGTGAAAAGTATTTCCTGTTGTGTCTCTAATTCCTTTCCGTTGGCTCTAAATGTCTTTGCAACTCTGTCTTTCAGGGCATCTTGTATCAATGGTATCTTGGTATCTGCTATGCCCATGGAAGAAAAACAAAAACAAAACATGGCAGTATGAGCACAATGTACAAGAGGTGAACCAAGTGAGAGAGAGAAAAAGAGAGAGAGAGAGAAAACAACAAACACAACCCGAGGGCAGTGGACAGTAGCAGATCCTCACCACAAAAATAGTGGCCTCCATAAGATGGCTTCCCAACCCCAGGAGTCTGTAGTTATGCTGGGAAAGGCACAGACATGGTTATTGAGATATATGCAAGAAAGAAGGTTTAGGGACTTAGGAAGGTGGGTTAAGTGAGAAGCAGATAAGGGAGAAAATGTAAGATGCCTGTAGTATTGTAGGAACTCAGGCATGTGGGTTGCCTTCCTTACAGGCAGCTGTTTGTGTTGTGAGTCAGGCTCCAGGTTTTTCTTCCTTCTTCCCTTTTAATTGTGCTTGAGTAAGGTGGACGGCAAGCACCAAGACATCCATGTCCTGATCCACGAATCCTGCAAATGTGTTGCCTTATATGGCAAAACTGAGGCCCTTGAGCTGGGAATCTCCATGGTTATTCAGGTGAGCCTGGTGTGATCACATGTGCTTCTGGTATAAGGAAACAGGGAATCCCAGAGGCAGAGAGGGCCTGAAGATGAAGCAGAGGTCACAGTGGGGGGATTGATAGGGTTGAAGGTGGAGGAAGGGGTTTGCAAGCCAAGGAATGCAGGCAGCCTCTAGGAACTCAAAAAGAAAGGGCATGGGTTTCCCCCGGAGCCACTGGCAAGAGCACAGCTCCTCTCAAGCACTTGGATTTTAGATCTGCAATCTTCTACACCTCAAGACAAAACATTTGTGGTATTGTAAGCCACTATCTTAATAATTTGTTACTGCAGCAATAGGAAATAGCTATGGAAACAAGCACCACTTTCTTCCTTTTTCATTTTCCATTTGATTTTATCCTTTTTCTTTTTTTAAAAAAAGATTATTTATTTGCAAGGTAGTTAAAGATAGAGAATAGAGTGAGGTTTTCCTTCTGCTGGTTCACACCCCAAATGGCTGCAGTTGCCAGGACTGGGCCAAGTCAAAGCCAAGAATCAGAAGCTCCTCCTGGGTCCTCCAAGCAGGAGGCAGGGACCCAGCCACTGGGGCTGTCTTGCTCTACCTTCCCTGGGACGTTAGCAGGGATGGAGCTGCACTGAAGGGCAGCAGCCGGGACTTGAACTGGAGTTTCAGTGTGGGCTCCCATTGTTGAAAGACAGCAGCTTAACCTGCTGTGCTGCGATGCTGCTCCTCCTTCCCATCTGATTTTATATAAAAGAAAAGGAGAATAACTCATCTTTAAAAATCTTTCCTGATAGTTCAGATGTAGCTCCTCTCAATCAGGAAATTGTCTCTGATGGCTCTCTTTTAAACCACACCCCATTTCTTGTTCTCCCTCGTCTCCCTGGCTCTCTCTCTTCCACTCTCACACTGAGGTCAGAGGAGACCCCTTCGCCTCGGACCATACACGAACCTCCCATCCCGTGGCTTTGGTCCAGGACCCTAGAACTCATGCTTGAAACATTTCTTCTCCAAGACGTTGCTGTGTGAGCACAGCCTCCTCCACTTCTACGTTCTGGGTGCAGGCCTTGCCCATGGCCCTGGTTGTTTCTCTCCCCTTCTGGCCTCTCCCATTGCTCTTCTCTGGCTTTGCACTCTCAGCAAAGGCTTCTCCAAAGCCTCAAGTGGCTCTAATAGGCCCACTGATTAAGCCCAGATTGCTTGCAAACCAGGGATGTGTGCAACAGCCTGAAACTACCTTTTGGTATCCGTTGTTGCTATACCCAAGGGATTGCTCTATGTCAGTGGCTTGCCTGCTCCTTCAACACATCTTGTGTTTTCAGCCCTCATGTCCTTTCAACTGGAATGTGTTGCTTTTTGCTTGCTTACCATTTGACCTACCCTTGGGCATTAGATAAGTCTACTCTGGGCCATGAAGCAGAGGTAAGGAATGCCTTTTGGTGATGGCTGTGGTTGCAACATCCTTTTCTTGCAGGACAATGAGAACAGGGGACCGGCAGAGCAGTTGGAGTCCAGGCAGGTGATGCCTCCCGTGCTGCAGCAATGTTTAGGCCTTGGTCCAGCTCTAAAGGAGAGTTTTGGTTCTGTGTCTTGGCTGCATGACTTGCCGTGTTCCCTCTTACTGCTTTCAGATTCTTCAGCCTTCCGAACAAGTCACTGAACTTCCTGGTATCCTTCCAAACCTACCTTTTCTGCTTTAAAAGAGAGAGAGAGAGAGAGAGAGAGAGAGAGAGAGAGAGAGAGTGTGTGTGTGTGTGTGTGTGTGTGTTCATTTCCAGGTTACTGAATTCTTCAACTGATAGGGAAAGACATCCAAATTCTACCCATTTCCCATTTTTTTCTTTGACTTTGCCTAGGATGAATCCTTGGCTCCCGCCTGCTTAACTTCCCTTTCCTGAGAACTGGAAAAAGCAGCTGAGCTGCTGCGATTTCATGTAGTTTTTCCTGACAATTTCATCACCAACTGCTAGTAAAGTTGCTTCCATTTGTGTCTGTACCTAGAAGACTGTGAGCTTATAGAGGACAAGGCCTCAAAGCACATGGGGTGTGAGGACTGTGGGTAAGTAGGAGAGGGGGAGAAGATGTGCTGGGGAAAGGGAACATTCGTGTATCAGGTGACTCCTTAGTGATTTCCAGGTGCTTTCCCAACATGCTTCTTTAGTCCCAACTGCAGGGTCAAGAGATAGGTATGAATGCTCCAATTTAAAAAAGAGCATGGTTGAAGTTATGAAAAATTTTAAGTGCCTTTTAATGGATCACCATCTCAGGAAATGGCAGAGCTGGAATTTATTCATAGGTTCTCCCTCAAGCGCAGATTTCAATATCACCTATCTCAAGCACAAGAATGTTTCTTTTTTCGTCTGTTTGTTTGTTCAACAAATACCTCTTAGAAGTCTTACTCTGTGTAGGGCACCATACTAGGGCGAAGGTAGATGTGAGGACACATCTATTCATTTAGCTCTCTGTCACCCACATAGTCACTCGGTTGACTTCTGTATGCGTTTTTTCACACGTTCAGCTATGTACTCCTTTAATCATTTTGGTATCCTTCTTGTCATTCATGCACTTAAAAATCTTTTATGTTCTCATTTATTTATTCATTCTGACTCATTTGTTCTGCTATTCACTTACTACATTGATCCATTTAATCATATGCTATTTCTTTTACTCATTCTCTCACTCTTGTGTCTACTCATTTTTCCCTATCGCTTAGTCATCTCGCA
Source organism: Ochotona princeps (assembly GCF_030435755.1). NCBI lineage: Eukaryota > Metazoa > Chordata > Mammalia > Lagomorpha > Ochotonidae > Ochotona > Ochotona princeps. The sequence goes on along the minus strand of NC_080840.1, from coordinate 12,806,793 downwards.
TCTACTGAGCCTGTTCTGTTGCAGGGGATCCAGCCATAGACATCCATGTGCTTCATTCGAGGATTGCTGCTGTTCACAGCTTGTTTGGTGCACCACTGAAGAGGAATCCTCTGTAGTACCTACTTAGGGGGATCCCTGGAGAACCCTGGAGGGAGAGGGCCATGTACAGCCCGCCATTGCTGTTTCCTAATCAAGGAACTTCTCAGATGAGGCAACACATCTTCCCACAAGATGTCACCTGCTGCCACCTCCCCAAATGTGATCAGCTGCTTGGAAGGCATTCAGCCTTTTCTGTCTCTCCTCCCTTCCCTCTCCACCCCCTAACCCCCTCCAGGGAAGACTCCCCTGAAGCTATTGGTCATTTCTGACTCTGGGTAGAGACTGGGCAGTGACGCATTGGGTGGAGGCAACACCTAGGTAGATAGGAAGCCTGTTCTGTGTGGCTTATCTCAGGCCCATGAAGCAACCGGAGATAGAAGCCACTAGAGGAGCAGAGGCTTGGCAATCTCATCAGCAACTGTTGTTTTTGTAGTTATCTGAGGATGGGGGTGGGGGCTGGGGGATGGGAATGAGTTTGAGTTGCAGCAAAAGGAATTTAGATTAGACACCTGGAAAGACTTCCCAACATTCATTGTTGTGAGGCCAAAGAGAGATAGTGCAGCTGGCTTTTCTGCTGAGTCTGTGATACAGTACTTGTTATTCAATTCATGCTTCTTCAACTCAATCACAAGGCTAAGGTATCTGGACATTTGTACTACAAGCTCTTCGCTCTCGCTCTCATTCGACTCTGCTGAGGCTAGGTTCTCTATTGTTTATTCTCTACATTTTGTTTGTGTCCTTAGTGGTCCTGCAGGTTGTGATGAAGATTTGGTGCAATCTGTGAAAGTGGCCAGTCTGGTCAAGGCCAGGCGCTTAGCATGTGCTGGGGAAATGTTTGTGACATCTGAATTCTGGAACTTTGTTCTCATGGTAGTCCAATAAAAACACATCCAATAAATCACTGACAGGTTTTACTTTATATGGGCACAGAATATTCTTTACCTAGATGAGCAGACATAGGTTTTTGGAATGGGACAGGTCTTGATCATAGTTTAGAGCTGAATGGGGTGGTGAGTGGGTTGGAGAGGAGCAGAGGAAACACCTGGAAGCATGGATAAGCAAGTCGGGAGGGAACTTGCCTGCAGCTCAGCCCAATGATGGAAGAAAAGAACAGGTAGATTTTATTTATTTACTTAAAAATATTTGTTAGTTTGAAAAGCAGAGTTATAGAGACAGAGAGAAGAAAAAAGATCTTTCATCCACCGTTTCACTCTCCAAATGATTGGGAATCCTGTGCCCGGGCCAAGTGAAAACTAAGTTTGACTTGGATCTTCCATGTGAGTGGCAGGGGCCCAAGTCATCCAGCCATGTTTCCCTGCTTTCTTGGGTGCACTAGAAGGGAAGGGAGCAGTAAGGGAAGTGAAGCAGTTGGGGCTGGAGTTATTGCCTGTGTTGGATGCCTGCGTTCCTGGCTGTTGCTTAATCCATTGCATCATAGCATCAGTCCCCACCAGTAGATTTAAGGAGGAGAAGTACATGTTCATTTTTGGTTGTCTGGAAAGAGAATTCTGGCTGCTAATAGAAGTCAAGAGCAGTGAGGTGGCTAAAAATAAGGATGAACTCAAGAAAAAGCTGACTTTCAGCTGCCTTAGCTCTCTGTGGAGGGTTAGTGGCAAGGTATTGTAAGACCTTTGAAGTCATTGCACAATGGCTCTATGTAGCAAACTTTGCTAGTAGTTTGGGGAGAGGAAGAGGGTTATATACTAATTAGGATGCAAATACATTACTTATGAATTATATAACTGTCAGCTACTGCCCAGCAGGTGGCTTAGCTGCCTGCTGTCCCCCGCCTCTGCAGTCATGCTCCTTGAACCATGCTCTGGGGGCCTAAAGGGTCCAGGTGGTTGTCAATTGTAGACTGTCTTTCCCCTTCTTGTTCAGTCACACTTATAATCACTTGAACACAGTCAGTTCCTCCTGCTACAGGTGAGCTCCTTGACATACTTGGATCAGGGCATTGCTTCTAATGAAGATTTTGGAAATAGTCATTCAATGAACAGGCAGGTGGATGAGATCTTCAAATCATCTTCACTATCACAAGAAATTTGAGCTACCTGCCTCTTGAGGAAAAAGACAGCAAGTTAACTCTTTTCAAGATAATGATGCATGGATTCTGAATTATAGGACGAAATCTAAGTATCTGTCTGATGTTTGTCCTTCCTCCCTCCCACCTGCCCTGCTCTTACAGGATAGCAAAGTGGATCTTAGAGACTATGCATTTCAATCTTGGCACTGCATCATGTATTCTTGGGCAAGATATTTATCTCTTGCAAACCCCAGTTTCATTTTCTGTATAATGTGTACACAACAGCACATGTACTGATCTGGTTAAGCACAGGTTCTCAAAGTAGATACCTGAATTCAAATCCCAGTTTTACCACTTGGCACAGTTTACATCTGCAGAATAAGGATAGTATTATTTACCTTATAGGGTTGCTGTGAGAATTAAATGACTGAATACACATAGGTCACTTAAGCAATGTGAGCAACCTGGTAAAATCAGTAGAGGATAGCTCATATGAGTATCTATGGCGGATAGAAGATGGACTAAGATAATACATGAAAGGCACAGGCTTAGTTTAGCTCCTTGGGATGACTGAGCCTGCTAGCTGTTGTTGCTTCATATGCTGTCATATTACACACCCATCAAAAAAAGGATTTATCTTTTTTTGTAAATTAGAAAGTCAGATATATATATATATATAGAGAGAGAGAGAGGAGGGGAGACAGAGAGGAAGATCTTTCATCCAATAACTCACTCCCCAAGCAGCCACAATGCCCACACCTGAGATGATCCAAAGCCAGGAGGCTGGAGCTTCTTCCGGATCTCCCATGTGGGTGCAGGATCCCAAGGCTTTGGACAATCATAGACTGCTTTTCCAGGCCACAAGCAGGGAGCTGGATGGGAAGCAAGTCCACTGAGATTAGAACTGGTGCCCAGATGGGATCCTGGCTTGTGCAAGGCGAGGACGTTAGCCGTTACGCTACTGTGCCGGGCCCTACTCATCCATTTTCTTTGTAACATCTCTGAAAATGGGATGCATTTAAGGTACCATTAGACATGAGGCCTTGAACTTGTAGTTTTCATTGTCTGTACTTAAGTCTTGCAGAATGAGGTCAGCCGCTTGGAAGGAGATGCTGAGACATGGTTGAGTGTTCTGGAAAAGGCTGCATCCTTCTGTGCTCATCTTTAGGCTCTGTGTGATTCAGAGGAGGGTACAGGAGTCAGGGTTCCTGCACAGAGACAATTCTTGAGTCAGAAAGTGATTCAGAGTGAGTGGGTGCTGAGTTTAGCCATGAGGAAAGCTGAGTTCTACAGTGAGGTAGCTGGCTTTGGCTCCCTATTCTGATTCTAACTTCCTACAGCACAGATCCTAGAAACAGTGGTGATGGCTCCTATGGTAGAGTTGCTTCCACTCATACTGGAGTTGGATTTGGTTTTATTGAGGGTGTTCGGGGGCAAGAGGATTAAATTCGAAGATGGGAGTATTCTCTCTGCCTTTCAAATAAATGAATAACTTTTTTTGATGGCTCAAGGAGTTGATTCTCAATGTGAGCACAGCTTAGGAATATTTTAAGCAATGCATTTGATCTATTTTTATGGATGCACGAGGTTGATATACAGTAAAAACCAATTTTTCTAAATAAATCCAAGAAAGCTTTCAGTAAGTATAGAACATACATTCTAGGTAACCAAGAAACAGTGAGTCATAATTTAGTGGGTAGCGTTTATTTTTCTTTTTTAGCAGTGCGTCTGAGACAACTGACTTACGCTGCTGTGCACATCTACCTGTCGGTCAGGGTCTGCCCAGCCAGGCCACTGTAGCACTGCACTAAGGCTGTGAGAGAATGGAGGCAGGCATGGGAGAAATGCAGGCAGAGGTTGCACCTGGAACTGGTCTCACAATCTCTCTGGAGATGGAGTTGTTGCTGGAGCAGCCAGGTCTCTTGTGCTCTCACCTCAGCATCCAGCTGCCAAACTGACCTGCTCCGGGTTCCCCTGAATGAACGTGGTCTTGGATTACCCTCTGCATTTAGGCAAGTCAATTCTCTTCATCTGGGCCAAGTTGTAACTCACTGGGTTGAGCCTTGCCTGTGACTGACTGTTCAAGGCACAAGTCTGGTTCAGGCAGGCAAGTAGGTCTGATAAGGAGGATGGGGCAATGTCAGAGGAACACCACCTCACACAGAATCTGGGCTTGCCCTTCAGGGCTCAGAGCACAGGCAAGCAGAAAAGGGTGGGGTCTTACACCTAGTGAAAGTGAAGATTAAACAATCCCTGAGCAGTCATTTCTTCTGTCTGTTGTGCCCAGAGCATCCAAGAGATCAGGCAAGAGCCCCTGCCTCTCACATCCCCAAGATGAAATCCTCCAGGTTTACTCTTAGGGTGCTAGAGAGTTCTGTGCAAAGAGAGGGTAGTGTAAGTGGGGACAAGTAGGCAATGATCGCTTAATCTGACCTTGGGTACAGGTGATGACATGTGGATGTCAGGAAGGAAGGGCCTAGGATGAGGAAAGATGTTGAAGGAGGTGGCTGATTGTAGCTATTGCTCTCATTGCACATGGGAGAGAATTACAAGCACCCACTTCTTTCCAAAAATCACTCCCAGGGTGTGTGTTTGTAGGCCTGAATCCAAGCTCTCTAGTTAATAAATGGGATTTTGAGTGTTCCATGTGCTGTGAGTTCACCTCCCAGGAAAGAAGAGATAAATGGTTTAGTTTGGCTATTGCTAGTTTTAAAAACAATAGCAAAAGAAAAAAGGAAAAGAAAGAAAATTCTCCAAAGACAATTCCTTCATGGTTATAACTCAAGGATATAGCTACCTCCTATATTTATTTGATTGCACCATTGAGCAAGCATTTATTGGATCTCTATGAAGCAGATACTATACTAAGTGCTAAGCGTATACAGCACACACACACACACACACACACACACACACACACACAGAAGATCTCTGGCTTCCAGAAAGTTCTAAGTAGTGATTAAGCAGATGACTGTGATGTGAATGGAACATTTGCTTTTCACAACCTTCCTTTGAAGTAGGCTTTGTTATCTGTTTTACAAATAATGAAACCGAGACTCTAAGAGGTGAAGAAACAATGGCAGATAAAAGGCAATGGAAGTTTAGAGTTGAAGAAAAATAATTTCTACCTAGGAGTGGATTGGAGAAACTGAAGGGAGAGGAGAACAGGACCATCTAGCTTAGGAGGAGATAGAGTAAGGGGTGGCGAGGCGGAGCTGCTCAGAGAGCAGTGAGGCTGTAGGGTAGCCTGAGCTCCTGAGACCTTCCGGTGGGTTCAGTTCCATGAAAACAGGTTGACACCCAGTCAGACAAGGAGTTGTCCTTATAAAAGGGCATTGCCAGGAGTTGTGCAATTCCACTGGGATGAATGCTTGGAGGGACAGCTTAGATGCCTTTGCTTATGAATATCTTCTCTGAGGGAATCAGCTCAGCTACATGCAGCTTTTGGAAACATAAGTAGCCAGCTGTGGGCAAGGGAATAAACCAAGGCTGTGCCTCTGTTGCTCATTCATTTATCCTGAGAAACATTTGCTGAGTTCTTACTATGAGCCAGATGTTGAGCAAAGAGATAATTTAGATGGCCTCTGTGTAATCAATCATGAACTTAGTCTAGTGAAAGGATGGCCCAGAAAATATTTTGTTACTGTCTTAATACAAATCAGACACTTGCTGTCTGCTAGGCATTGTTCTCAGTGCATTTCATCATCACAACGAAGACTGGCCCTATCGTTGCTCTTATTTCTCAAAGGCAAATACTGGGAACAGAGAAATTAAGTAATTTACTCAAGGTCATGGAATAAATAAGAGACAGAGCCAAGATTTAAATCCAGGCCGATTGGGTCTGGAGCCCAAGCCTTTGGCTAGTATGCTACACCACCTCTTATTCATACAAATAAATGAATCCAAGCATTATGATTGGAGGGAGGCCAGGATGCTGTAAGAACACAAAGAAAGGGACAAAGGGACCACAAAGTTGGTTGGGGTCAGGGTTCAGGGAAGACTTTCTAAAAGATCTGAGACTTTATGGAGTCCTAAAGGGTGAATGGGGACCACACAGGATGAGGAGAGGCTCAGAGACCTCTAAGCAGGGAACCCAAAAGGGCTAATGGGAGCAGAGAGCATGGAGGGTTTCAGGAAGTAAGAGGAGCCCATTATGGCTAAAAGGGTTGTGGGGGAACAGTCCAGAGTGTAGAGAGACGGGTATCCTGTTTTCAGGGGCTGTTTCCTCTGGCTGCTGGTGCTACCCTGAGTACCCAGGAATTCCAGGGCTCATCAACAAGCCAGGCACGCATGGCCCACCCAGAGGGCTGATTGCCTTTGTGCAAATAAACAACACCTTGCACAAATCTCTGCACTTTGAGTGACAAAGATACCTACTGAGGCCACTCCCTTAGGGTGACTTGGGAAAGCCAGAGTGCTGTGACTTAGCCTTCCCAAACTTAGGTTTCATCATCTGTGATACAGAGTTTTGCAACAAGCCCTCATCTCATGCCCAGCAGAGGTGGAGCCTGGAGGACATTTGTGGGAGCCCCCAGATTCCTTCATCTTGTTATTGGCAGATTTCCACAGGAGAGGGAGTTTGATTCAGTTAGTAAGGTGCTTCTGGGTAAAAACACTTCTCAAATAGGGTCTACAAAAAACATGTTTGAATGCACAAAAATAGGTCAGTAAAAGCAACTAGATTTTTTCCTCTTATGTTGCACTTTCTCCCAGAACCCTTGTTAGATTGTTGTCAGGTTAGCAGGCCTTAGAGTTTACCAGTTCAGACTTGGACTATCAGCTATTACAATCTACCAGCCTGAGTAGGTAATTCTTAAAGGAAAGATTGGATCAATAAAATGATTGCCGCTTATCTTGCATGGTCAGCTTCTTGGAATACCACTCATTCCTTCCTTTGAGGCCCATCAGTTTGTTACCAAGTCATTCTTGAGCTCCATCAAGGGCCAGGGCATTGCACAGTCTGCTCTTTGCACACTGCCAATTAGAAATGAGCATTCCTGATTGTTCTGTGAAGAGACAGAACTGAAGCCAAGCACAAGGGCTCCAAACACTAGCAGCTTTCTTGTGAGCCTCATATTGGCTATGTTGACACATCTGGAAGGGAAATGAAATTGTGCTTCATTCTTACAAAAATGAAGTTAGGGGACAACCCGTGCTCCATATATCCTTCTATATTCTTGAAAATATGTATGTCAGCTATAGGTGGCTTGTTATGAACATGTAAACATCCATGTATGGGGCCAGACACTATGGCTGAACTGGCTGATCCTCCACATTGTAAGCACTGGATCCCATATGAGCGATGGTTTGTGTCCCATCCAGCTCCCTGCTTGTGGCCTGGGAAAGTAACAGAGGACAGCCCAGAGCCTTAGGAACCTGCACTCAGAGACCCAGAGGAGACTGCTGAGTTCTGGCTCCTGGCTGCAGATTAACTCAGCTCTCGCCACTATGGCCATTTGGAGAGTGGGCCAGCATATGGAAGATCTTAGAAAAACATCCATATATTATTATCCTTTAAAATGGAGATTTAAGTTTAGTAACTGGGCATCTAATGTTTCAAGAAAAATTTATTGTTAGATTGTTTTCTTTTTTTTAATTTTTAGCATTTTTTTATTCATTAATTACATTGTATTATGTGACACAGTTTCATAGATACTGGGATTCTCCCCTCCCCTCCCCAATGTTAGATTGTTTTCTGAAAGAAAAAGTTAAAGGCTAGCTAAATTCTCAAGTTCATTTTTTTCTCCCTTGATATTTTTTTTTCTTTTACTTGTTGGAAAGATAAGTTCTTATCTACGAGGGTTTCTGAGATTGTTTTTTGACATGGGTCTCTTATTTCATCTTAAATAGTTTTGGAATGATTATTATTTTGCTCAGGTGATAAATATACTATGAGAGAAAAAATTAATGAGTATAGATAATTTCATTTTGAGGCCCTTAAACAGAATTCCTGAAATTTCACATTTAAGATAAATTCATATTTGTAAATTGCACCTTGCAGTATTCGCCAAACACCTGATCATTTATTTTTTTGAAAGACATAGTTGCAGAAAGAGGGAGAGGGAGGGACAGTGAGGTCTTTCTAATGATTCATTCTCCTAAATGGCCTCAATGGGCTGGCTTGGGCTGGACAGAAGCCAGGATCCTGGAACTTCATCCAGGTGGGTGGTGGAGACCCAAGCACTTGGGCCTTCTTCTGCTTCTTTCCAAGATGCATTAACAGCGAACTAGTTTGGAAGTAGAGCAGGCAGGACTCTAACTGGTGCTCAAATGGGATGCCTGCACTGCAGGAAATGGCTTACCTATTGTGCTACACTGCAGGCCCCCAGGTACCTGGTACCTGATGTTTTCAGAATCATTTCATATCATTTTCTGTTGTTCTGTAATCTTTGAAAAGAATGACATGCTTGAACAGACGACACTGTAATGCATTTTCAGTGACCAGCACATTGCTGCCTGTTTGGTACATATCTGTTGCATGGAAACATGCCAAAGAAGAAAAAGCAGGCAAACAAACAAACAAACAAAAAACCAAAAAACCTGCCTTGATGGGATTGAGAACTTTTTGGAGTTCTCCTTCTTCGCTCCCAGACTGCAACTTACCATCACCGACTTCTGAGCCTGTGTCTGTGTTACTCGTGTAGGAAGTGCTGATCTCTTTTTTTTTCATCAGCTCTGCAGCAAATCCCCTAATTTTTCTGCTTCTGTGAGCAACACAAACGCAGGCTTGGCCACGAAGTTCACGCAAATCAACTCCATGTTGCATACCTACGTTTCCCACTGTGTGGGACGTTGGCTCCAGCTCTCCTCCAGCCTCGACCAGCCTGGTCTGTGCTGGATGTAGGTCTTGGGAGTCTTTCGCTGATAAGTGCCCGTTCACTCCCCTGCTGGTTTGACTCATCACCCATCAACTAACCTGAAGAAACACTGATCTCATATCTTCGTGCCCCCAAAGGTCTCATTCTTTGCCCTTTTAAAGATTTCTGTTTTAGAACCTTTGTGATTTTATAGTGATCAACCAGTGAATTCCTCAGTCTAGATAGTGTCTGTGTGGAGAGCAATGTTCATTTGTTTATTTCTTTTTTGGTCCAGTCAGGCAGTGCCTGGGGACACAGTAGGTCCTCAATAAATATTTGTGGAATGAACAGGCTGAGTTTTTCTTTTCTTTCATTGTTTGCTTTGATTTCAAATGTATTTCCAAATATCATCTTGCTTTCTGGGTAGCATGGATTCATGTGCTCACTCAGAGGTTGCTAAAATTTTTCTGCAAAGTGCTGGGTGATAAATATTGTTGGCTTTGTGGGCATTATGTTCCTTTCATAGGTGCTCACTTCTGTCATTCACTGAAGGAGACAGAGAACATATATATATGAATGAGTGTGGTTGTGGAAGAATAAAGTTTAACTTATGAAATAAAGTAGCTGGCCAGATTTAACTGGAGGGACATAATTTATTGAATCCCATTTTAAACTAGCAACAACAACAACAACAACCCTGCAAACTTTTCTTTAACTTGCTTGACTAAGCAGGTAATGCTATCAACAACCTCACCATTGATTAATGCAAATTCTTTAATTACAATTTTTCCCAATGTTTTCTGAGAAATTTTAGAATTTTTCCCTTAGGAGACATAGAAAGCCCTCTTGCCCACTGTATGGCTTCTGGTGGAGAACAGGATGCCACTGTGTCCCAGCCGGCCAAGCCTAGGATCTTGATCCGATATACTTGGTGACTGCCACCCACCTCAAACACTCTGTGCTTTGAAGGAACATTCTGGTTGATATTTATTGCATTGTGGATTCAAAAATCCAGTGCAGGATCTTTAAAAAATTATTTATTTATTTGAAAGGCAGTGAAGTGAGATGGGAGAAGAGAGAGAGAAGGATCTTCCATCCACTGGGTCACTCTCCAAATGGCCGCAATGCCTGGGTCTGGATCAGGCTGAAGCCAGACAGAACTCCATCTGGAGCTCCCACTTGAGTGGCAGGAGCCTAAACACTTGGGCCATCACCCGCTGCTTTCCCAGAGAGCTGGTTTAGAAGCAGAGCAGCCTGGACTGCTGGTACCTGTAAAGGGATGCTCACTTTGCAGACAGCAGCTTAACATGTGGCACCACCACAATGGTCCCTTTACGTGCAAATTCTCAGTCTGAGGTGGCCTTGTCTTCTACCTCCGTATTGGTCCCAGATGTCCCATCACTCATTATCTGGGGGTAAGAAATTGCTCTTCATGTAACTGCAAGCAAGTTTCATGAAGAATAATTACACAGACTTTCCAAAAAGTATAAGAGAGGGTACCATAATTTATTTCACCTAAAGTATAAGTCTATAGAGAGTATGATTTTAACTTTTTAAAAATTTTACTGACAGATGCACGGGCCTGGTGCCGTGGCCTAGTGGCTAAAGTCCTCACCTTGAACAAGCCAGGATCCTGTGTGGGCTCCGATTCATATCCAGGCGGCTCCACTTCCCATCCAGCTCCCTGCTTGTGGCCTGGGAAAGCAATCAAGGATGGCCCAAAGCCTTGGGACCCTGCACCTGCCTGGGAGATCTGGAAGAGCTCCTGGCTTCTGGCATCAGATCGGCACAGCACTGGCTGTTGCGGTCACTTGGGGAGTGAATCATCGGATGGAAAATATTTTTCTCTGTCTCTCCTCCTCTCTCTGTTTATCTGACTTTGCCATAAAAATAAATAAATCTTTAAAAAAATTTTATTGACTGATGTGAAGTGTTGATGGGAACTGCAGAGTAGTATGATGGGGTGGACAATGGACAGAGAAGCCCTTAGGTCTGCTGAAATGTAACAGCAATTGACTTGTCGATATGCCCACGGTTTATTTGCTGCCATGTTGAAGCATTAGATCGATTTTATTATGGATCAAATCAAGTTGTGATGCATATTTCACAAATTGGCACTGATATTAAACAATAACCTAGCTACATCTATTGAGTATTTTCTGTGTTCCAGAAATCGGGTGAGGCTCTTGCATTGATTGTCTTATTTAACTGACACTACAGATCTACTGGGTTTGTGCTTTAAAAACTTTGTGTGTCTTCCCCAGCCCTCAGAGCTTGCATGTGTGGAACTGATGTGTGTGTTTTCAACAGAAGCCCTTCTTCCTTCTCTTTTCCTTAGAAAAATGTATTTTCTGCTACTATAATAAAATCCCTGGGGATGGCCACTTCTGAAGAAAATTTGTTTGCTTACAGTGTTGGAGGTTAATAGGGCAGAGAGCAATCACAGCTCTGGGGAGGGGCCTTGCTGGCTGTGTCACACCACAGCAGATGACATCACAGCAGGCCAGGGAGCCACAGGAAGACTTGGGACTAACTTGGGTCCCAGGAGAGCTGGTTTAATTCCATCTGACAGAGTGCTTCCAGTGACCTAAGCACCTGCCACTAGGCTGTACCTCTTTAAGGTCCCACCACATCTCAGCTTCTCTTCTCTGGGGACCAAGTCTTCTGCATATGAGCCCCTGGGAGACGTACTTAAAAACCATACTCAACCAATACCACGAGAAAAGGTTGGGTGGGAAATAGGGACCCTTCAATTATAGACGGACTGTCAAAACCTGTGGTCCAAGCACTGGTTAAGATCTGGATCTGTGCCTGCTTTTATAAGGAATAAAAAAAGGGTCCACAACAGAAAGCTGTAACTTAGTTACTGGACTGAAGGAGAGATGGGGCAGGAGCAGTTGAAAGGCTACTAGTAAAGGCGAAAGATTCATACAATCGGAAGAGAAAGCAGCATATTGGAAAGCTACTAGTTACACCAAGGACAGAGCAGCCAATCTGATGGGAAGGGAAAGCAGAGAGAGAGGAAGACTTGGAGCAGCTACTAGGATTTTTCAAGCTGATTTGGAAAGTTAGCTAATCTAGGGCTTAGCAATGAAGGACTCAGCCATGTTCTGGGACTAGAACATGGATTCTTAGGAATGATGTTCTAAGACAAGTATCTGAACAGCACCTTGCTGCTTTAAAGGAACTCTTCTTTGCATTAATGATTTTCTGTGAATAATTTCCTTTTAAAATAGTTATTTTTATTGGAAGGTCAGATTTACAGAGAGAAGGAGATACAGACAGAAAGATCTTCCATCTGTTGGGTCACTCCCAAATGGCAGCAATGGCCAGAGCTAAGACCAAAGACGTGGGCTGTCCTTAACTGCTTTCCTAGGCCACAAGCAAGGAGCTGGATGGGAAGTGCAGCAGCAGCTGGGACATGAACTGGCACCCATGTAATATCCTGAGACATGCAAGGAGAGAACTTTATCTACTAGACTACTGCGCTAGGCCCACTGTGAATAATTTCAACCACTGCTTCCATCACTCTGATCTTGACACCCTATAACCATAGCTGTTGTCACTTTCCAGATTGCAAATAAGAGAACGCAGGCTCAGTGAGATGAGTGGTTTGCAAAGTGTCTCACAGCTAAAAAGTGCAGCATCAAGGTGTGAAGACAACGCAGGGGACAACCTGGGAATGTACATGGAAGTGTGCTTGTCCAGTTTTTTCCTGACCAGTCACCTGGCAGGGTATGGCCTTGGACTTGACTGAAGTGAAAGATGAGGATGGATATCATGTTTCATTTTTATAGCATCTGGTTTAACGGGCCTTGTTTTTACTGTCAGTAGTTAATGGAAATAACTGTTTGGACCAGTGGATCGTTAAAAAGCACTTTCACATCTGTTATTACATTTAATCCAGGCAGGTCTGTGATATGGGTCTACTTATTCATTGCTCTCATTTTAGAGATGAGGAAATTGAAGCTAGGGCTCCTTTGTGGTCCTCTGTGTGAGCCGAGGTGTCTAAACCTGGGCCCAAACAAGGAGAGAAGGCAAACCTGGTAAGGGCGAGTGATCTCAGGCTGACTGCCTGGATTAAGATCCTGATTCTCCCACTTTCTGGCTGGAAGGGTGGCCCTGAGGCAACAGGAGAAGACAGGGTTTGGGGAAGAAGGAAAACTTTCTAGGCAGAAAGAGGGCCTGTCTGACATAGTGGGAGGCAGAAGGGGCCACTGGCTAGGAACACAGGTCTTCGAATCAATTACATGCACTTGATCTTGCCATTTAAATTAAACTTTTGACTTTGGCCTCTAAATGTCTAAAGGGGGGTCAGTGAGACCATCCTCATAGGGTGGAGGTTAGGAACATTCCAGGGAATCAGAGTGCTCAGTGCAGCAGCCAGCCTGTGGTGTGAGCTCCACTGTGCACAGGCATTGCCAGCTCTGCATCTGGCCTTGCCTGGGGGACTGGTCTGGATGAGGATGTGGGCCTGTCAGAGTCTGCAGGGTGTGGTGGCGGGGAGCCACGGACATGCCCAGGTGTCTCTTGGGGTGGGAAAGATGAGATCCAAATGGCTCTTCAGGAGTCACACCTGGCTGCAGTTGCTTAGCCTGGGATCCCCCATGTGAATACCCATCACGACCAAGGGCTCGCTGCCAGGGACCATGGACACAAAGCCCTGAAATCCCTCTCCTTTCCTCTTTGGGGAAGGCAGCCATCACTCTAGTCCCATCATTGAGTTCCATCATTGACAGAGCCCAGTGCAAAATAAAAGCATGATGCCGCCTTTCAAAATTATGTAGAAATCTGTGATGGTGACAAGCAGGACATTAAACCAAGTAGGGCATGTTTCTGGACCCCCAGTTCTGTGCAACTGTCAAGAAGTCGCCTCCTCTCTTGACCATGCTTGTGTCTTCCTGGACCTCTCATGGAATCTGCAAGCTTCAGTGGGCTATGGGCTGCTCTGGTACACACACCAAACACCTGGGTGTTGGAAAACAGCCACTTTGGGAAATATTCTCTTAACCCAATTTTTAAATGCACTGGGAGGCATTGGCAAGATGAATATTCTCTTATTCAGGGACTAAGGGGAGAGAGTTGCATCAATAAACACAGTTCTTAATGTGTTAATTGTTCTATTGAGGTAGTCCAAGGTTGTTAGTATTTTTAGCATGTGCCTAGTATAGAATTTGAGGCTGAGCTACGTAGGTGGAAACCCTGATTCTGTTTCTGCCTGGCTGGGACAAGTTCCTGGACTTCTCTGAGTTTCAGATTCCTATAAATGGGGCAATAGGGCTGTCCTGCTGTATCTAAGAATTAATTTTCACATGAAATGAGCTAATCCTGAGCATATTTCTTGCAAATATTTGGCATGTAAGTTGTTATTTCCTTAAGGAATTAAAATTCTTTGGATGGGGCAGGCACTTGATACAGAAGTTAAGATGCTATTTGGGACTTTCGCGTCTCATATCAGAGTGCTTGGGTTCAAGTCTCAGATTAGTTTCCTGCTCATGCAGCCCCTGGGAGGCAACAAGCAGTGGCTTAGGTACTGCTGTGAGCGCCACTTGCATGGGGGGCTCAGATTGAGTTTTAGATACCTTCCTTCCCACTTGCCGTTATGATTCTTTAGAGAGGGAACCAGCATGTGTGAGATAGTTCACCCTCTTGCTACCTCTCTGTCTTTCAAGTAAGCAAAAGAGATTAAAAAGAAAAAGTCTGTTGGTGAAGAAAGATTCCTACACACGCACACATGTACATGTACTATCTACAATCATTTCTTTACTCAACTACTGTCAGTCACAGTCAGTCACATCTCCTGGCCCAGGCTCTGTGTGTGGTGCTGGGAGACACAGAGAAGAGGGAGATGTTACCACTTTCCAGTCCCTCCCTGGACACCGCAGTGCCACAGGCAGGCAGTGGCCTAGCAGGGCTTTGCTGTGATAAAATCATTGCTTGCCAAACGTGTGGCTCTTCCTAGTCTGACTGATGCTCCGTGGAATGACGGGGGTGGGCACACGCAGAGCGGCCTGTTTTCCAAGGCACACGGAGAGCACAAGCAAAATGCCACCCACTGGCAAGGGCAGAGGCTGGAATAGTTTCCCTTTTCCATCAGGGACCTCTGTCCTGTGGAGCAGACACAGCCTTCGGCCTCTGGCAGCGTGCGTGGTGAGACCAGCACCGCACAGCCCCATATTTGGCCAGGGGAGAAGCTGACTTCACCGCACTGACTCACGCTCCAAGCCCAGCAGCTCTGGGTTGAGCTCACAGGCCCTCCGACACAGGACTTCTGACTCAAGCGCTGTGGGGCGTCCTCCTGGGGGTGTGAGGGGGGTGGCTTCCTCCACCAGCCTGTGCTCTGCACCAGCTGAGGGAAGTGCTGTCTTTGCTGCCTGCCCTCCACTCGCCTCCCATGTCAATGGTACCTTCCAGGAAATGGGTACTGTTCACTGGGAAAGAGCACTGGCTGAGGAACAATCATCTTTCAGCTCTTGCTTGTCACTGGGTGGTCCCTGGAAATGCAATGTGGGCCGCTCCGGCCCCACCCAGCTCACTGAATCAGGATCTGCATTCTAACCATCCCTCCTGATGACTCACTGACACACTGAACTGCAAGAAGCACAGTGAGGGTAACTGAGCTGGAATCTGCGGAATTTTTCACCATTCTGCTGTCCGAGTCCCACTCCTGCAGCTCCTGGTTCCAGTGACCTGAGGCATGTACTGGGTACTTTCAAAGCTCCCCAGTGATTCACAGGTGCAGGAAAGATGCAGAGGCCTGGCTTCAGTGAGTCAAGTTAATGCATGTAAGCTGGGTCTTATACTCAAGTGCACACAGTGTCTGGTCAGACCTTGAAATGAGCCACACAGCCCATAGTCAGTGGATGTGAACTTGCAGTTGGGAGGCATGGGGACTGCAGGAGATGGACTGTCGCCATGATAACAGGAGCTGAGCTTCAGCCAGTTGTCCCCCAGTCTGAATGCATGAACACACAGGGGCCAGATCTCCCATGATTCCAAGATATGCTACAATACAGCTATGGACATGATGTCTTCAGATTTCTGAATGTTGGTTCAATTTCATTTCCAAGTGCTGTGCGATGTGGTCCAAACATGATGGACTGGTTGTGACCTAAGGCCTGCTGGCTTGCAACCTGTGTCCATGCCAGAGCAAGGCACTGTCATGGTTTGTCTGGAACTGTCCTGGCTTTGGAGCTGAGGTTCGGGATTCAACAGGGCAGTTCCCTGGTCTCAGGTGAGCTTGGTCGATCTTGGCTAAGCTTGCCCACATGCTTGCAGCTGCTGGGCACTGTGTGGACTTGGGAAGCCTCCCTGACCCTTTTGGGGGTTGGCTGGTCACAGGAGGGCAGTGTGTGTTTCTTTGCTCTTCAGCAGGCTGGCTTGGCTGCTCTCACAGAGCCACTCTTCTAAGACCTTCAATGGGCAAGTGCTTTTTAAGCCCTGGATTTTGTAATTCTTCTGACTTTGTAGTGGATCAAAACAAACCACAAATGCAGAGACAGTGTGAAGAGGGAACTACCAAAGAGTGTGGGCTGAGAGAGAAGTGAGCCAACTGGGGCCATGGCTGAAGCTGTCTACTACATCACTTGCATGAAGAAAAGGCTGAGTTATAGCAACAGTGACTGTTTTCTGTTGACAGAAAGCAAATTCTGGAAATTAGCTGAGAATGGACCAGGATGGTGACAACAGGTAATTAAAGTGTTTCCTTTGATCTCCTTTGACATTTGAACTTCTGGCCTTTTCCTGACTTGTAAGGAAATCCAATGTCTTGTAAAACACTGGTTAGAGAAAAGCATGACTGGCTTCTGGGTCCCACACCCCACAGAAGTAGCAGGGGCCCAAACACTTGGGCCATTTTCTGAAGTTTTTTTCAGCCATTAGCAGGGAGTTGGATTGGAAATGGAGCAGCCAGGACTTGAAGCAGTGCCAATACAAGATTATGGCATCACAGGTGGTGGTTTCATCCTCTATGTCACAACATCAGCCCCACGAACCTTTTGTAACTTTGCAATCTAGAAATAACACATTTTCAAGTTTGCTGTGTAGCTTTTCAATGTCATTTCCTATATACTAGAAAATACCATTGATGATTTATTTTCAGAAATTCATCTATTTATTGGATGATGACTATGTATTCATAGCTATACATTAGAGAACAAAATAGCAAAGCCCATGTTTGCTGAAATAAGAAAATATGCTTATAAAATGCAATTTGTTCCTATATTAATACAGCTTAGATATCAGTCCATGTGAATATAACTATCACAGTTCAATACCAGGCTTGTGGCAGACACTAAATAAAGATTGTATGTGCATTTTGTTCAATCTCCTACTCATTAGAACTTACTGGAGAATGTTCTATGGCCACCCTCAATTTACGAGGAAGGAATTAGGCACGCAGAGCAAAAAAAAAATGTAGAGAGTAATGGATCCTGGTGAATTTAACCTCTGGCTCTAAACTCCACACTCCCAAGCACTTTTCCAGACTGGATCTTGTTGCAGATTCAGCTGGTTTTTTCTTTATAGTGAATGTGTCATAACTCATGGTGATGGCATTATAAAGTCATGCTTACTCAAGTGTGTGTTTTCTTGTAACTGCTCACATCCCTATGGTGCTCCAAGTGCTTGTTGTCTCTATGCTTGAAGCTAGTCTTTCATCTCTTGCAATGAACTTCTGTGAACCCCTTAAAACCCATTCCCCTCATCCAGAAAGCTTTCTTCAAGCCAACACCTAGATGAGTTCTTTCCCACAGTTGGCAGGGTTTTTGTCAATCATGGCACTGAGTTTTGTCCTATCAGACTGGTGACATGACACATGCCACCCAGCATCTGAACCTTCCTCACATTTCAGAGGTCTTGTGACGGTGTAAGTGAGCAAGGCCCTGCTACAACCAAAGGAGGTTGACATTTTCTTCTTGCCCCTTGGCGATGCTGCTGCCAGACATTGGGCTTAAGATCTGAAGGTTACAGAAAAAAGAGGAGGATGCTGGGTGGTCACTGGCTAGGAGCAGGGAGCCTCCCCCTCTGCAGCCAATCGGAACTGCTTTGATTTCCTTTACCTCTCCATTTCCCCTTGCTGCCTGGTGGTTTGACCTCAGCAAGCAGAGTGAACTCCTTCCCACTCTTGTCAACTCTCCCTTCACCAAAAAAGCCGTTCTATACTCTCACCCAGAGTCATGCATTAATGATTTCATACTTTCAACCTACACATTTTTGGCTTTCTTTTTAAGAAATAAATAAACATGGGCCAATGAGGTAGCCTAGTGGCTTAAGTCCTTGCCTGGAAAGCACCGGGATCCCATATAGGTGCTTGTTCTAATCCTGGCAGCTCCACTTCCCATCCAGCTCCCTGCTGTGGCTTGGGAAAGTAGTCAAGGATGGCCCAAAGCCTTGGGGTCTTGCACCCACGCGGGAAACCTGGAAGATGCTCCTGGTTCCTGGCTTCAGGTCAGCTCAGCTCCGGCTGTTGTAGCCACTTGGGGAGTGAATCAGTGGACAGTAGATCTTCCTCTCTTGTCTCTCCTCCTCTCTCTGTATACCTGACTTTCCAAATAAAAATAAATAAATCTTTAAAAAATAAATAAACCTTCTATATCTTTTTGAAAGGCAGAGTTTCAGGTGTGAGTGGAAGAGGCAGGGATCTTGCATCACTGGTAAGACCCTCTGATGGCTGCAGTTGCTGGAGTTGGATCAGGCCAGAGCCATGTGCTTCACCCAGGTTTCCCGCATGGGTGCAGGGGCCCAAGTACTTGGGACATCTTCTCCTGCTTTTTCAGGTGCCTTAACATTGGAAGTGGAGCATTCAGGACTCAAACTGACAGCCATATGGGATGTTGGGGCGCTAGACAGTAGCTTTGTCTGCTATGCTTTGGTGCCAGTCCCACAACTTCATTTCAACTCTTTAGATCCCAGGTGTTATATAAAATATCCACCACTTCAGATGTTGTTTTTTTGTGGCCTGTTGAGGTCAGGTGGCTTAACCAAGTTTACACAGCTAAAATCCTCTGGGTCCTTAACGCATGGCTCTCCTCACTTCCAGGGGAACATCCCTTGCAGCACATCATAATATTCTGAAGTAGGAAGGGGGCAGGGGTCTAAAGCATTCTTTAGTGAACTGAGCAGAGTTCATATCATCATTTACTCTTGCATTTCTCAGACTGACAGTGAATAGCTCCTATGTTCCAAGTTGGTCCTGGGAATGCAAGATGGCAAGGTCATCTTTTAATCCATTGGGAAGGCAGGAAATTGCCTATTCATATGTCTGCAGGTGTGTTTCCAGACTGAAACAAATCTCCAAAGGACAAGAACAGAGCAGGGCTGAGGGTATCCTTTTGGTGCTCTTCTTGCTGTGGGAGGAGATGATGTGCTTTGGATGGTTCTGGGGATCAACAGGTGGGAGGGTGGGCTACCAAGAATGCAAAGAGCAGGCCTGAAGAAAAGCAGAAGGGAGGCCATTCTTCATTTACAGTCTTGGTGTAACAGGCAGGGTCTAAAAAACAAACAAACAAACACACAAACACACAAACAGGCATAGCAGAAGTCCATCCCACCAATTTTGGGACATAATGTCAGAAAGCTCTTTTGAAACTACAAAAGAGGAATTTCATGAACTCTGAAGTGTGTGTGTGTGGGGTGTGGCTCAGGCATGTTTGTAAATTATTTTGCATGCAGGGAAGTCCCCCTGAGACTCTACACCAGGCGTGGTGATAAGCCAGGGGGGTCTGGTATGTTCTACCATCTGTTAGGAAGAAAGCAAAGAACGACACATAGTTACAGTGGTGGTTCTTAAGGAGGAGGCTGATACCAGAGAGGGAATCCCTGTTCATTCATGAAACATGTGTTCAGGGTCAACTGCTGGCCAACACTGGGTCAGGCTCTGTCTGTGCAAAGAGGAATAAAGGAGAGAGGTTGCCTTCCTGGAGCTTCGCTTTAAGGGTTACCCCTACCGGGAACATTTTGCTGAGGACTAGAAGATCTCCATCCAGACACTTGACACTGGACTCTCCACCTTTTGGATCCTATAGCTTCCAAGTTCAGAGGGGACTGTCTTCTTGTGATATCAGCCTTATCTTAAAGCTAAAAATTGAGTCCCTACCACTCAATCATGGGTTTTATTTTTTAGGGATATTTATTGCACAAATACCTAGTATTGGGCTAGTAATAGAGCATGGAGCAGTCACCATTGTTGGGTGGAGTTAGGGAAGTTGGAGTGAAGTAGCAAGTGCTGCATGTTAGCTGGATCTGGGACTTTGAAAGGAACCACGGTGCTAGTCTAGAACTTCAACTCTTGTGATACCGTGCCCCTGGGAGGACCTTTAAGCTACATATTTTAATATTGTTGATTTACTGTTAGGTTTACTACCTATGTTTTCAAACTCCCAGCTTCATTGCTTTGGCCAGAAATAAATAATTGATTCATGATGTCAAATGCTGATCACAAGTTGAGATTTGCTACTGATGACATCATGGGTATTTCTGGAATATGATTAACAGATTAAAAAAACCCAAAAATACAATAGTCATGATGCCCAAAGTGGGCATATCCAGTTGTGGATGGCACGCATGCGCATGCCTAGGAACACATACACATGCGCACACACCCTTGATTAAGTGAGGAAATGTATTTGTAATTACCCAATCAGTGCATTTTGTTTGTTAGTTAGACACAATCTTTCAAAACATGAGGTCCAAAGGGAAAAATTATGAAATGCCCTGGAGAGATTAAAGTGTGGGAATCAGTGCTACAGTGTAGTGGTGTGACAGAAGACCTGATTCTTATTATCTCCGCCAAGTGGCCGGTTCCTATTTGCCCTCTTGTAGTGACACCTAACTCACTACTCCCTGTTTCAGACTGGATGTTTCATCTGGGCTCAAAGCACTCTGCAGTTCTACCTCCTCACTTCCTGTGACACTGTTTTGCATCTATGAGATCCAATTGCCTTCCTCTCTTTTCGCTGAATGTCTGTGTGCTTTGGAAAAACTTATTTCCCTGCATTGAATCTTACAATTATTATTTTTGGGTGAAGGAATTAGGCCATGATGAGGTACAAAGAGAATGTTACCAACATCCAGTACTCCCTTCCTCTCTGAGAACACAAGTAAGCCACATTTTGCAGGCTCCTTTGCACCTAAGAGGTGTCAGTGCCAGGTGACACCAGGTGTCTGCTCAGTCAAGTGTGGGTGGCAGCGACCTGAGACATTTCCTGGCCTGGCTGTTTATACCACAACATATCCCACAGCACCATCTCCCAGGCTTCTCCCATCTCTTACACCTGGATGAGTCCGGATTGACTTTGAAGTCATTCAGTGTTGAGGCACCAGGTGAAGCAAATCAAGTCCTGAGTCACACAGGGAAAACCACTGGTTGTCGTGAGATGAGAGGTTACGTTTTCTAGAACCATGACAGAAATTTGGGATTGTTTGTAACAGTTGTCAGCCATAAGGGTTCTGTGGGGACAAAACGAATACTTGTTTATTCTTCACCTGAGTTCAGAATCAACAGAAAAATGATAATAAAAAAGAGAGCTTTTGCTGATGGAAGTGGGGTTGGAGAACATGGCAGAGGTGTGTGGCCGTGACAGTGAGTTCTATTATGCTATTTTCTAGAGTTAGATTTTCCCATGTCATCAAAGACTACTCTGTCCCTCTTCAGACTTCTGCCTCACAGATGTGATCCTATAGAAATATCCCAGTGTAGTTCTTACAGGGAGACCTCCAAAAGACCTGGTGTGTGAGTGCAGTGGCTATACTGGAATCCCATATGGGCACCAGTTTGTGTCCTGGCTGTTCCACTTCCCTTCCAGCTCCCTGCCTGCTCACTGGGAAAGCAGTAGAGCATGGCCCAAAGCCTTGGGACCCTGCACCTGTGCAGGAGACCTGGGAGAAGTTTCTGGCTCCTGGCTTCGGATCGGCTCAGCTCTGGCCATTTGGGAGTGGGCCAGTGGGCAGAAGATCTTTTCCTCTCTCCTTCTTTATATAAATTTACCTTTACAATAAAATAAGTAAATAAATCTTAAAAAGGTGGGAGAAGACCCTAGAAGAGCATATGTGTGTGTGTATATATATCTATATAGATATATATCTATATATATATATCTATATATATATATATCCTTGAGTTCATTCATCAGATGAGTGACTTCATTTCTCATGAAGAGGGAAATGAGGCTGTTAGTGTTACCCTGGGAAAGGTCCTCCCACATGAAAGCATGAATTCAGGAAATAAAGGTTCCCAACCAAGCTTCCTTTTAGGAATGAGTTGATACATACCAGTGACTTTAAGCTCCTTAGAACAGGATCCCCATCTTTTCCTTGTGTCACCCCCACAGCTCTGAGCACAGCACCAGGCATAGATGGGGCTGGCTGACCCAGAACACCTTGTGAGTGTATTTGACATTTGCCCACTGGATCACTCCAGGAGGAGGAGAAATCGCTGTGGTTTGACCCCTCACACTGCTAGTCCTTGCCTAACCCAACAATTTGGTGGTGTGAAAGGCCATGCTGGTGACCCAATCCTTCCTTGGGGAGATACCCAGGCTCTCCTTCTTCCCACCAAGTCCCATGCTGTGCAGGACACTTGACCCTGCTGATTTCCTGGCCAGCTCATTGCCCTGGGGGTCACCAATACGTCTAATCACACAGTCGGTTTTAAGTTTCCAAAGTCAAGGACTGAACCTTATTCATGTTATCGGTTGAGAAGAACCTTTAGAAGGTAGTGGATGAAAAAGGTAGAGGTCTGCTATCTCTGCTAAAAGATGTCAGGAAAAGAAGAAAAGCTGCCAATGTCACACAACTGTTTCTAATTTGTTTTCTATATCATCGTTGCTCATGATCCCCATCCACAGGGCTGACTTGTGGTTGAAAAATAGTCATGGCAGTCCTAGTCCTTATGTGCAAGAAAGAGGAGGGAAAAAGATGTAATTCCTTTTCCCTAGTTGAATCCATCCTCTCCTCTTAAGGAGTATTCCTGGAAAAAGCACCTAACAGAGTCAGAAGGTCACATCTCACTGCAGAGGCTCCTGGAACATGGAAGTTTTCAGTTGATCCAGTTGCCTCCCCTACAAAATGAAGATGATGATGATATCAAAGGACAAAGGGATGTGGCTGCGAGGCAGCTCAGCCTCTGCTTCATTTACCCTTTTTTCTGGCGATATGAACCACATGATAGGTGCACATGTATCTCTTTTTATAAATTAATTCTTTTTAAAATTATTTATTTATTTTTATTGCAAAGTCAGATATATGAGAGGAGGGGAGACAGAGAGGAAGATATTCCATCCGATGATTCATTCCCCACGTGACTGCAATGGCCAGTGCTAAGCCGAAGCCAGGAGCCAGGAACTTCCTCCAGGTCTCCCACACGCGTGCCAAGTTGGAAGGCTTTGGGCCGTCCTCGACTGCTTTCCCAGGCCACAAGCAGGGAGCTGGATGGGAAGTGGAGCTGCCGGGATTAGAACCGGAGCTCATATGGGATCCCGGGCACGTTCAAGGCAAGGACTTTATCCTCTAGGCCGTCGTGCCAGACCCTGTGAATTAATTCTGAAAAAAAAAACAAAAAAAACAAAAAAACCCCCAAACATTTGCTGATCATCTACTTGGGGCAATGCATATTTCTTTACATTAGGGAAAGATACAACAAACTAAATGAGACTGTCACGGTTATACTGCTATGAAGCAAAACACAACAGAGTGAGGCTATGTGTGGAAAGTCATGTCAGACTACATGGCCAAGGATTCCACTCAGAGAGAATGCCATGGCAGCAAGAACCTAAATGAAACAAGGAGTGAGGCATGTGGGGTATTGGAGTCAGAGTGCTCTTGGCAGAAGCCAGGTGTCAGAGAGACATGCTTAGCATATTCCAGGGACAGCCAGCCAGCACAGAGAAATATTCACACACCAGAATATGCTTGACCTTGTAGGCCATGAGAGGGACTTTTAAATTTCTCTGAAGAGTGAGGGACGACTAGCAAAGGCACGATATGTTCACTACAACGTATTCCCTGTTTTTTTGTGTCTTCTAGCCATGCAGTTAGACATGTGTTATACCCTCTCTTCTGTTCTCCATGTGCTCTCTCCACCCCCTCCTTCCCCCGTAACACAATGTGGATGCTTTCTTCACATTTGTCTTCACCAATATAATTTTTTGCTGTGCTAATACTTTGCTGAAGCATTGTCATAGCCTGTTCTCTGTTGCTTTAACAGAAACCTGAGATGGGATGATTTAAAACAGGAAAAGCTTTGTTTGGGAGGCTCGGGTGTTCGGGAGCATGGTACTGATATCTACTCTGCCGCTGGGGAGAGTCATGCACTACTTTAAGTAAACTGGGACAGCAGAGTGGGAGAAGGCACACACATGCAAGAAAGAGAGGGCCCACCTGTCAGCTCTGGCACTGAGTAACAGAGGTTCTAACATAGGAACTTTCAGGGTGCACATTCAACAACGGCAGCAACACGTTGGGTTTCTAATGTTCATGATCATATTTTGTGATCTTTAGTTGTATTTCATCTTTTTCAAATATGGCTAGTTGTGCACTTAATTCCCTTTTTTATTTCTCTGATTGTATTTAACCTGATAGCTTTATGGTATGTGTTTATTAATCACAGCACTCGCAATCTTTGTGAGATAGATGCCATGGTGGCTCATTCTGTTATTTCTGTCTTATTAAGAGTTGTTCGTGTGTTTGTAATTTTTGATGATAAACTTCACTCTTTGGAGCGATATCTATAATTAGGCCTTGGGGCTTTGGAAGGTTGGCATTTCCAGGGAATAATGGGCGATGTGGTTTGTTTCTTTCAGGTTCTCAGACTTATTTGGGCTCCTTTGGCCACAAAAGGCATGGCGATATCAGCCCCAAACGGCTTGTCAATTTGGTTAGGAACTCTCCAGCAAAGAATTTTTTTCATGTTCCCACTCCACTAAGCAGCAAAACAAAGACCAATAAGTTTCTTTTTGTAGAGTAAACTCTTCTTCCTAGTTCTGACTCCTCACCAGGCTAGGGTCCCAAGCACTGTCCCTTTCTTTCCCTGATAACCATCTTCACACACAATCTGTTCAGCTTGATTTTTTTTTGTTGTTGTTGTTGTTACTGGGGACCACATGCACTCCAGACCTGCATTTATTCCACTGTTGTTCACTTCCAGCTTCAAGCTTTCCTGTTTCTGGCATTTATGGAATTTCCTTTTTTATTTTGCCAGCCAAGACTTTGCTTAAGGAATACATTTAAAATAAGACATCTTCATTGTACTAAATTGGAAAAGTTTCTGACATATTCTACAAGAATCACGTGGTTATGCTTACGTCTTAAAAGGGCATTTCAGGTACACAAGGGAAGGGGACTCTAAGAAGGAAGTTCTCACATCGGAAGATGATGTAGACACTGTAGGATGTAGGAGGCAAAGGGTGTGGGTGCTTGGGTCTGGAGACGGTGGTACAGCCAAAGGGGTTGTGTTAGTTTTTATTTCCAAATTGTTGGTGACAGGAGTTACTGATGATTTTAATGGGAGGTGTGAAGGAAAGGAAAGGGAACAGAAAATTACTCCAAAGCTTGTGGTCTGAGGATCAGAGGAGCTGAGTTCAGAGTGCAGCCACATACGGATAAGGTCCCGTACAAGGAAGCTTGGATGGCTGTAGATGTGGCTGCATGTAGATGCATGTGTTTGGAACTCTTTCTTCCAGGGTCTCATCATTTCTGAGTAAGCTGTATGATAAGCATCCAGACCAAGAAATGGGCATCAAATCTTGACGTGTAAGGAGGCTGTTAAAAGCCTGAGAATCCTCTCCACCTCCCCATGTCTTCCAGGTCTTAGCTAAAATGCACACAGGGAAGCAGGGGAAGAATTGAGCATTCCAACACTTGGGAGTATGCACAGGCTAGGTTTCTGTTTCCCAGACTTTTGAATTACAGTGACATGTAAAATTGAATCCATTCTTATTAATGGGTGACTGGATGAAACAACATACAATGGGATATTCATTCAGACTCCAAAATGAAGAAAATTCTGACACATGCAACAACATAAATGGACCTTGAGGGTGTTATGCTAAGTGAAATAAACCCAGAATCAGAGGACACATACTGGATGGTTCTAATTATGAAAAGTACCGAGAATAGTTCAATTCACAGAAACTAAGTGAATAATGCTGGTCAGGGGCTTGGGGGTGAGAGATTGGGAGTTGATATTGAATGAATACAGACGAAGCTTCAGTTTGGGATGACAAAAAGGTTCTGGAGATGAATGTTAGTGATGGTAGCTCACCACCGTGATTGTGCTTAATAACACTGAACCGTACACTCAAATGGTTAAAACTGAATGAAAACCAAACCAAGCAGACCAGTATCATAACATTATGAACTTTTAGCTCAGTTCATTAGAAGCATTCTAAACTAAGCTACAATGTGCTTCAACCATTTTTTCCATCCAAACAAATGATATTTTTGAACTCCAAGGAAGTAAGAATGATGTCTTCTCAAGGCACAGGATTATTATTTGGATTGGGAGAGCTTTAGTTTAATAGTAAATCTAAGTAATTAAGCACATGGTTATGCTTTCTTTTGGTGTCCATATTGGATTTGTGTGGGTGGTGCCTGGAAGCCCTGAGGTGGCTGGGTGACGCTTGTTGGAGCATATGGAGAGGAACTTACAGAGAGTGAGTGGAATTCAAGCTGCTTCCAACATTTGCTCAAGGAGACAGAACTTCAACTGTGGTGACCACATTATGTATATCTGTTGCTCACTGTCATTATCATCAGTGTTTCTGTTACTCTCAAAACAAGTCTTGTTGGGGAGTCAAATGGTACAGTTTCTCTGGTTAGCCTCTCCTATGCAGAGTGGTTGGGCTGGGACCACTCAGCATGGAGGACCTGCCCACGGAGTCTCTAGGATGCCATGTTTGCAGAGAAACTTCCCAGAAGGGGGCAAGGGATAATTTCTTGATCTATGGCAGTTATTCTTACCCATGTGGCCTAGAAAGAGCATAGCCTTTCAACTCCCCAGGTTCTGGGTGGAATCCCTGTTTCCTAGGGTTCTGACCCTTGGCAAGTTATCAAGTTCCCTGAACCTCAGCTTTTCATTTATAAAGTTGGGTCAATGAAAGTTCTCATAGAGTTGTTTAGAAATGGAAAGGAAATATTACAATGTCTTTCATCGTTCCCTTCCTCTGGGCTCTCAGCTACCATTAGGAGTTCTGAAAGAGTTTTTTATTTGGTTTGTGAAAAGTCTGAACTTTCATGGACTGAGAAGTGAGGATATGTTAAATTAAGATTGACTGAAACCAGAAAATGACTGCTCTATGAGTCGGTCTTTGAAAGGCTTGGAGATGGCATGTGTCAGGAGAGTGACAGTAAGGAGTTCTGTTGGGATCTCCTATACCCAGCTTTCTCATCTGGTCGGTCTTGGCCTTCTGCCTGGTACCTAAAAGGTGCCTCATAAATGCTAACTGGACAGGGCTTCTCCTGAAGGCTGAGGTTCTGTTTTACCTCTTCCGAATCCTCCTGGGATGGTCTGGACAAGGATAACTCACTCCTGTTCTGGGCTTCAGAAGCCAGCACACATGTGGCATCTATCATATTTTATTGTGATTATGAGAAGTCCTGGAGGCCAGAGGCTGGGCCCCTGCACTTCTCCTCCTGCTCCTGGTGTCATTGATGCTGACCACAATATGGGTTCAGTGCACAATGAACAGATGAGAGTCATGGATCAGCTTATCTGACACTGGGGGAGGCCAGGGAAGTTCTGAGCAATTAGGGGCCATGAACTGGCAGGCTCCAGGGCTAGGATCAGCTTGGCACTGACTCCATTCCCCATTTCCCAGAGGTGGTTCTCGTAATACGCTGGCTGTATGCCCAAGCCAGGCTCTGACTAGTTCCTAAAACAAGTTAAATCTTTCCCTTTGGGACAATTCCATCAGCATGGGTTATGAGCATGCTTCTCCGACGACTGTGGCATTCATGATCTTGACTCTTGGGTCATTTCCCACTTGATTCCTCAAGGCCCTATTATGCTTGGCCCAGCTTCTGGCTGGTGAGTAGATGAGCTCTCTTTTCCCAGATCTTGGAGTGGAAGACAGCTCCATCCACACCCCCACCCACAGCTGCCTGTGCATGGCTGTGATGGAAACTGGCTGCTCATCCAAAGATCGCAGCAGAGATTGGAAAGTGCTCGTCAGAGGAGGTAGTTGTGTCATTGTTGCTGCATGGACAGCAGCCAGGCTGCACATAAAACTACAGGCTTCCTATCACCCTTGCCTTCCACTCTGGTGGGACTCTAATAACAGCTTCAGAGAGCCTGTGCTATCTCCTTGGTTGGACTAAGCTTTAACAGGTAACTGTCACAGAGGTGGCCTGCAGGTATTTATATATACATATATATATTTATATATATATGTATATATAAATACCTGTCTATATGTATATGTATATATATAGAATTCACAGACCCAAGCAGTCCCAATCTGTAGGAGGAGAATTTTACCTTTCTTCAAGGTCTACTTAGTACACCTGGGGCCAGTGCATATGTTTTGTTGCACGTGTTTGTAAACCAACGTCAACCTGATTTGTGGTGTCACCCCTCCAGACGTGAGCTGGGAAAGCCTGAGGTTTAAACATTGGGAATCCTTCTTTTTCTTGGGTCTTTTGATTGGGAGATGTGCAAGGATCTCCCTGAAGGGAGCACACAGAAGGTTTAAATTATCCTCTGCAAATGCAAGCATTTATTGAGAAATAGAATAAAGTGGTGTGGGAAGAGCACTGGATTGGGGGTTAACTCCAACTTTGTCATCCATCCAATTCTGTGACCTGAGCTAAGCATATTGGTTCATGTTGTTTTTATTTCTAATGGTTTGTATTTGAAAGAGTGGTAGGGGGGAGGAAGGAAGAGAGAGAGAGAGATGAAAGAGAGAGAGAAAGAAAGAAAGATTTCTTTCATTGGCTTATTCTTAGGACAACTGCCTTTAACTGGCGAGGCAAAGCAGAAGCTAAGAGCCAAGAGTGCTATCTATGTCCCTCATGTGGTGACAGGAACCCAAACACATGCATCATTATCCATTGCCTCCCAGGTGCATTGGCAGGAAGCTGGATGGGAAGCAGGGGAACCAGGATTCAAACAGGCATGCTGATATGGCATACAGATTCCCAAGTTGGAACTTAACCTGTTATGCCATGGTCCCTGACCTGACATTGCTTTTAAAATAACTGTCATCAACTATTTCAGGTGCACTGTAAATTTCAATCTATTTAATCTTTATAATAATCCACAGTGTAAATGTTGTTATTAGCCTCGCTTTATAAATGAGGGAAAGTGGAAGGCAGAAAGGTTAAGTGATTTACACAGTCACATAGCTATTCACTGGCAAGTCTGGACTTCCCTTGGATCTGTAAAGTGAGAGTGAAACTTGCTGCCTTGATATTGTCAGCATTTAATTCATTTGAGCTTCCGGAAGCTTCCCTCATACTCTTGCCTTGATAAAGTCCCCTAAACTATAATATATGTGAAAGACTAGGCCATTGCCAAAAGACCAGCAGAGTTCCTGACATGCAGCAGGAACTCATGAGATGCTATTGAATGACAGGGGACTAGCCCCACGCTCTGTGTTATAATGACACTAAACTAGCTCTTTCCCCAGCATGGATTTCCAGAGGGACTGAATCTTGTTTTGCCCACATTGGAGACTCTACCACAAATGCAAAAGAGGAGAACAGCAGGAATCATCGTGAAAATGAGTAGTTGGTAAAGATGAGGCTGTGGTATGCCTGATAAAAAGCAATGGGTTTCCTAGGCAGGTGGTAGCCACTCTGGGTTAAAAACTCCCACCATGGCAGGGATGTCTGGGATTACCAGGCCATTAGAAACTTTCAAGTTACATCTTCACCTTTCCCAGTGATGACACAAAGGCAGGGGAAGAAGTGAGCTGTATACAGTGCACCACAAGTCAGTGGTAGGACCACAGTGGCTATTGCTAAGTGGCTCAGAATGTCATTGTTGAGTTCAAATGTGGATTTTGTCACCAAGAAGATTGGATGATTCATAGAACCTAGCTGCACATTGATTCACATGTCTATTCTAATATAGATGATGCCTGCCTTACAGCTCTTCAAAGCTGAGGAACTTCGGAACAAACAACCCCATCTCTGTCCTCAATTGTTCACAGTAAGCAGCGAGCGCATTGCTTATTTACATGAGTAGCTACGAGCTGCTCACGGTGAGTAGCATTATTCTGTGTGAGTTCAAATCCTGGTTTCTCTACTAATTGCCCTTATTATCTTGGGAAGAGGTAATGACTTGTTATATGCCTCAGTCCCCTCTTCTGTAAAGTGAATATCTATTAATATTTATTAAGGAGAGTTGTGAGGATCTGGTGAGTGTAGACATAGTGACGCACCTAGAGCAATGTCCAGCATGTGAATTACGATCTATGGACACTATCTACAGTCATTAGAGCATTTTCACAAAAGCTAAAATGAGGCAATGCTTACAAAGGCCCAGCCCACTCTGGCCACAGGATCTGCTAGCTGTTGTCAATGGGAAGTCAGAACCTTTAGCCCATCACCCCGCTTACCATGCTTGTGCTTAGGGAACCTGCAGTGAACACTCCCAATCATTCTCCTGTGAGCAATGTGAATCTTATTTAATTGACAAGAATTTGCTGTTTGCTGTACTGCTCTTTGTTTGTGGACTGGTTGACTCCCTTATAAACAGGAATGGGCCTTGTCCCTCTCTCTGGCTGAGTGTACAAGCTTCCTGTCCCCATGCAAGACGTCTCACTTTGTTGGAAGGGACAGAGATTGCCTGCTTTTCTTTGTTTCAGACTTACTGTTTACCAGGTGGATCCATTTCAGATCTACTTGAGACTGATTGCCTGCCTCTGAAAGTACTGGTTTGCCATCCCTACACCTCAGTTTAACGGGAAGAATGACCATGCCTGCCTCAGGGATTTATCAGAACAATGAACTGAGGCGATGTTTCTGACGAGGGCTTGTCAAGGGGTTGGTGCTGAGCAAGGCTCCGTGCCAGTGAATTACAGGGGCTGTTACTGTTGTGGACACTCAAAGGCCCAGCCAACATTCTCCTTTCTCAGGGAAGTCTTCCCAGGCTTCTCCGGGTGCAAGTCAGCGCTTTCTCCTTGGTTTTCTGCTTGCCCTGTCCCTGTTTTAATAGCAAATCTCTTCCAATGCTGAGTTAGGATCATTGGGAAGCGAGTCTCCTTCCTGGTGAGTTTGGAGCTGAGGTTTTATGCTGCAATCAGCCCTCATGCTCCACTGGTCTGTTCCAGGCCAGCGCATAGAGCGGGGCACGTGCTCTTGAGCTCAATTTTAGCTGTTAATAGAGCACTTGCCATGTATTAGGCCTTCAGGCTTCCCTGGTACTATTCCTTTGCCTCTTCAAGCCTTCTTTGGCATTTGTTTGCCTTTGGTTTTACTTCAAGTTGAGTCTTGGGGGCAGAGGTGGAAGAGACTGGGGTCAGGCATCTTGTAGTTTGTATGGCTATTAGCCCCTCAGCACCGTGAGGCTGATTCTCCTTGGTCAAGCACAACTCAGCTCACTTCACTCTCATCTTTGTGGGGATTAAATGGGATCCTGTGCATCAGAGTGCCTGATATAGGGTAGACCACTCTCTGGCTCTGCTGGAGAACAGTTCCGTGGCCCTGAAGCTTACTGCCAGTGTTGCAGGTACACTAACAGGGTACGTTTTAATGGAGAATTCTCTTGAGCTTTTGTTGTTTTGTGTAATGAGATTGTTGCCAGGCACATCAAGGGACAGGCTCTAGAAGAACAGTAGCAAGGCCAGGTGTAGGACAAGCAGTCCTCCTTCTCTCAGGGGAGGGGCACTAAAGGATGTTATCTTTTCTGGAGACTGAACAAAGAGATGTTCCCTGCCATGTTTGTAGTGCAAGGAAGAAGGGACTGGGGAATGGTGGAAAGAGGGATCAATCCTAATTTAGAATTCCTGATGTTCTCTGGCACCTTGGAAAGAGCTGAGCGTGAGAGAGGAGTTTGATAGGGAGCTTTTGAGTGCTGGTCAGAAATCTGGTTTTGGCCATTGCACATATTCAAGAAATGATGCAGGTGCGGCTTCAGAGAACACACTGTGCAGCAGAGCGAAGTGTGGTGGAGAGGACAACCGAGGCAGAGAACCCAAGGTGGAGCTAATCCACAACAAAGAATATGTCCTGCAGAGAGTCATGGTGGAGACAGCCAGGGCTGAGGGACTGTGGCTGCTATACACTGAACAGACTCCAGGGCCTCCCTACTTGTGTGGAAAGAGGATTCATTTTGTTTTTACTTGGCCTTCTGCAAGGCTTTGGGACACTCTTTGGGGAGGGGGGAAGCTCCAGAGGGAAGTATTGGACTTCTTGCTCTCAGTGTAGGTGGATGCTTGAGAGAGGAGCTGGAAAAAGACATGAAATGTGAAAGCAGTTGTGCTCTGAGTTTATGGAGCAGTTCATACCAGCTGTGCGAGTCATCCCAGAGCTGTTGTGAAATGCTAAGTGAGATTTGTTCTTTTTTTTTTTTTTTTTTTTTTTTTTTTTTTTTTTTATATAATCCATTTTATTGTATTGTTGTTGACAATCTTTACATAGTTAACTATAGTTGAAGGAAAATCAAGAAAGAGAAGGAAAAAAAAAAAAAGGGTTCAGGGGGATAGGGAGGTGGGCAATGCTATTATGTCCATATTGTTTCCATCATGTATCTGAGGTAAAAGGGGATATTGAGGGAGAAGCCCCACCCGGTTTCCCGCCCACCCCAAGTCCCATATGTGGGGCATGCTCTGAGATATGTGCTCAAGTGGAGTTAATAGTTCTCCAGTTATGAGTCACTGCCAGTTTCGCTCGATGAGGTGGTCCACTGATTGATATGGTCCATCATGAAGTCTCCATTTGTCCCATATTTCGCTGCCAACATGTAGCTGAGATGAATGATTGACCTATTCTGTCTTCTGTCTTTTCTTGGTTAGAATTCTGAGTCCAGCAGTTCAAGTGGGGAGATCTCCAAAGATACTTTGAGGTATTCCCAGACCAGATTCTTGTATGTTCTAGCAAGCACAGGGCCCGGCACAGTCCATCACCCTGATCAGCTGGTGGTTGCAATTGCTGTGTTGGTTCTGTTTTCAGTCCCGAGTTGCACTGGAACCAATGGGTGTTGCAGTCCAGTCTGGTTCGGCCCTTACATCAACCAGTGGGAGCTGCAGCCTAGTCGGGGCGACCCACAATAACCCCCACCAAGCCTGCCCCCTGCCCTGGTTTGCCAATTTGTGTAGCAGAAGACCAGTCTGTCCCCCATCCCATTTGGCTCTGGTACTTGTCAATGGGTATTAAAGCTTAGTTCTATCTAATCGACTCAACCATCCAGCCCTCACAGATGTTGTTGAGTGCCTCTGTCTAGCCATCCCAGCCCCCGTCCTAGTTTTCATGCCCTCCCACGGGAATAGTGACCCAAGAAGGGGGAACCCACTTTTTCCCTCCCAGGTCTCTCTGTCCCGGTTTATGCACTCTTTAGGTGGTCCTGTGATTTGACTCGACAGAATTAGTCCCCAGTGCCAGCTTCTGCCAGCTGATGCTGTGGCCCTGATCTTGTCCACATGCAGCGCACAGGTGTTGTAGCCTTGCTTAGTCGTGTCTGTCTCTATCCCAGCCAACACTCTCCAGTGGGAGTGGTTGTCCAGCGAGGGGACCAGCCCCTTAACCCCCCCGCCAGCTCTGCCCCTCCCTTCCTGGATCTCACGTGTACTGGATGGGTGTTGCATTCATATCCAGTACAGGCAACCACGCCCTGGCGTTCCAGAATGTGTACTGGTTTTGTCGCAACCAAACCCGGCCCATTCCACACTCTGTTCTGGTGATCGGATTTGCCAGAGGATGACATGAACTGATTCAGCCTGGCCTGCTCCTGACCCATGCCGAATGCATGCCAGTGGGAAACTTTCCATGGCCTATTCTGGGCTGTTTCCAATCATGCTTCTCGCGCTTACCTGCAGGGACTGTGTCCTGCCAGAGGAGTTGCCCAGGCTCCTCCATCAGAACCCCTCCCAATGCCAGATTTTGCGCTTGCCAGGGGGTTCTTGAGCCAACCCTACTCAGTTCACGTCCTGTCCTAGCAGGAACAGTGGCTTTTCCTGGCTGGCTTTCACCCCATTCTGACTCTTGTTGTTGGATGTTTCAGCCCAGCCATGGCTCGTCCATACCCACATACAGCTCACACATGGCTCAGAAGGGGATTGAGACCCAGCCTAGTCAGTCCCACATCTACCCTGTTTCTCCATAACACCAGATGGTGCTGGGATCTGAACCGGCCTGGTGCATCCAATCCCAGCCCACACTAGTGCCTCGGGAGATTTGTTCTTAATTAACTTTTGTTTTGAAGATTACAAATGAATAGATCTTTTGAGGGGAGGAGACAATTGGCTTCCTAGGCACAGAGTTGGGTGAAGGACAAGAGGTGTCCACTCTCAAGGCTGTTAGCCTGGTCCCCAATCTCTCAAGGGTGAGGTTAGAGGTAGTTTTTGGACAGTAAGAGGGCCTTGAATGCCTTATTTGGAGCACAGTGGATTTAGAGCATGGCCTTGACCCCTTTGGGTTAACCCCTTGGCTGTTACCTGTAGGAGTGTGGCCGGGGAAAGAGTTCTATCTCCTGAGGGTGACACAGATCCCAAGATGGCCACTCTGCTGCAGGTCCCAAAGCTATCAGCTCTTAAATTCCTTATCCACACAGACTGTTCTCAAAAAAATAGCCAACGCGGCAGCTCCGGGTGGCCAGGATTGCGACATCGAATGTGTTTGTTCCCCATGTTTGTGAAATACCTCAGAGGCACCGCTCCAGTGCCACCTGACTAGCTTTCTGATTGCCACACGGCCCTGGTTCTGTCTGCCAATACTCAACCGGGGCTGGCTGGCCTGAGACTTGGAGATGTTTGTGGGTTCAGATCTTAGAGGCTTTGTTTCTGTTTGCTTGGTTGAGATTTAACCGTCTTGGAGTTTCTTAGTACCAGTCCTTGGATTCCGAGTCAGCTCTGCTAGCCTTGGGATAGCCACTCCACCTCTCTGAGCTTCATTTATTCCAAGGGCATGGTGAAAGTAATAATCTCACCCTGTAGGACTGGGACTCACTAGCACACCACACAGATGACAGGGATGTGAGTTTGTGGAGGGTTGGCGCAGCAGCCTACTCACCAGACTAGCTGTCCTGGGATCTCAAAAAGCAAAGGTGACCTCAGGTCTCCAAGTCGTTAAAATGCAATCTTGCATTTAATTCTTGCAAATGAATTACTATCAACCTTTGACTGAGAGCAGGAAGAAGAGGTTGGGCTAATATATAACATCAGGGAACTCAGAAGCCCCTGGAAATTAGCTCAGGAACTTGGCAGTGTTACTTACTGGGGCTTACTCAGTTCCAAGAGGCGTGCATCCTTACGCATCATTTCCTTCGTCTGCCTCCACCTACCAGAGGGGAAAACCTGGAGGTGGGGAGGGGATGTGCTGACAACGATCTATTATGCGCCAAACACTGGGGAATAGTTTTGCATACATTTTCTCATTTTGTCATTTCCTCTGCAGTATTAGGTGGAAGTAGGTGGTATTGCTCCCAAGTAGCCATTACTCAGTAAATATTTATTGAGTGATGATTATATGCTAGGCATTGTTCTAAGAACTGGAACATATGAAAAAACTGGGTCTCAGAGTATGACATGACTTGCTTAAGGTCACATGGCTGATACGTGGCTGGTCAGGAAATGATCCTACCCCTCCTGAGGCTTATTCCAGGGTTGTTTATATTTCAGGATGTGTACAGTAATAGATACACATAGCTATACCCACATGTGCATACATACAGACACACCCACACTGGTATGCATGGACTCACACACGTCCATAGCACACAAAGCCGTGCCTGCTTATACAGATATCCTTACACACTTTGTGCATGCTCACACACACACGATCAAGCATACCTACATCTTACTCTAACACATGCACACCAACACACATGCACTTGCCTGTGTGTCCATACATATCATTCCATTTCCTGTGGAAAGCTGGATTCACACTTCTTAAATCTGAATATTTCAGGCCAGCAATATTACAAACACAATCTGAAAGCTTTCTTCCTCCTTATCTTTCTTCCTCCACTTCTCCCTTCCGCTTCCTTTATCTTCTTTCCTCCTCATTCTGTTACTCTCTTCCTGTTTTTATTTTCTGGCCATGAAGTCTTGAGGAATTAATGAACACTATTGGACTCAGGTTGAAAACTTGAAAAATTTTCTAAGGCCAATTCTGCCTGTGTCAGATTTTCTCTGACAGAGTGCATTACTCTTCAGAATCCCCAGTCCCTGGCTCTCTGTGGTCAGGCAAGGTGTGCTGAGGGTCAAGTGAACCCTTGCAGCAGGGCGTCCCCAGTCCAGCACCTATCTCCCCCGTTCTCCTCTGCATGGGCCAAGCATCGTGAAGGCTTCTTCCAAGTGTTTCATCATGCTTCAGGGTGGGGATGCAGCTCTTTCTACATTTCAACACCTTGCTTCCACCTGGCATTTCAGTTGCCAGCTAATAGGTGAAGTAACTCAACTTGATGCTGGCAGCATTGCAGCTGGGCTTCGTGGCAGCTGTGGCCTGGTTCATGAAAAACCCAAGAGATACAGCGAACCAGACCCACAGTCTTTAGTGGCCACCCAGAGGTAGGCTGAGGCAGGGAGTATGGCTGGCCTTCAGCTCAGTTCATCCATGTCAGCAATAAAACTCTTCAGAATATTTCATCACAGCAGCAGCTCAAGGTGGTGGTGGAATTTGAGAAACTTTGGCAATGGGTCTGTCTTCATCCCTGAAGAATGCCAACAGAGTTGCCTTTCTCAACTCACCTATTTTCCTGCGGTATCAGGGACACTTCTACCTATGTCTGATGCAGCTTTGCCTTTACTGCTGAAGGATCTTGAATGCGTCCTTGGAGACTTTGAGCTCTCACTGGAACCTTTCCACTCTAGTGTAGCCCTCACCTTCTCCCAGGACACTTGGATGAGCTCAAGTGCTCACAAACAATTCCTAGGCAATGGAGACAGCACATTCAACCTGAGAAGGGTTTTAAGCAACACACACTTGCCCTAGGGCAAACTCATCACACACACACACACACACACACACACAACACACACACAATGACTGCACACAACAAAGAAAGATAAAACAGGAAAATGGAAAAAGCAACTCCAGGGAGGATAATGTTCTGGGAAAGAACACTGCCCAGTGAGAGAAAATGAACTGAGTACCAGAAGCCTTGTGGGCATGAGGCCAGACTTTATGGCTGCTGAATGATAAGGAAACAGAATGCAGGGCGTGGGGTGCTGCTGGGCACTTCATTTGTGGTAGGTAGGATCAAGTCTTGTGGGTAGATTATACACTCTCAGTGGGCAAGGGTCAGGGCCATCATGTGTTCCCCTCTCTGTCCAATCTACTCATAGTCATAAGCACAACGTTCAATGAAGGCATAAAAGGAAAGGCATTTAGGCTGCATTTATATGATTCTATGTCATGGTTAAAACCTTCTACTGTGAGTCAGTCCCTTCTATTCATTGAGTTCACACTCAGGCATGCGACCCTCTCTGTGTCCCTCTCTGGAACCCATCTTCCTGCATCACTGTTCCAGGCCTTGGTGAGCTGCTTTTTAGCAGAAGAGGCAAGAATTACATGCTGAGCAGGAAGTAACGACAGGTGGTAGTGGACCAATTGAAGCATTGGGAAGTCATCAAGACAATATGTCTGGCCATTGGTAGTCAACAAGAAGAGTTCTGACCTTGTGCCATGGACACGAGGGAGGTCACCTAGGAGTGAGATTTGGGGTGTCATGTTTATAAGAAGAGAGAAGGTTGTTTCAGGCCAAGGCAATGACACAGGCAAAGGTATACATCCTACCCACGTATCCATCTAATCGTTCTGTCTTCTACTGACCCTTTCATTTAGCCAAGAAGCACTTAACATTCTGCTCTTTGCTAGGCACTGTTCCAGGTTTTGAGGATAGAGCTATAGGCAAGTCAGGTTCCTATGGTTGTGAGAAGGAATATGATGGGGGGAAACCATTAGTTGGAAAAGAATTGACTGTCATGGGAGAGCTGAGCAGGCAAGAACAGAAGAGTTAGCAAGGACTACATCCTAAAAAGAAATGACTGATCAGCCTGCAAGTGGGACTTGAGAGCATCGGGGAAAGACAAGATGAAATTTCAGGTCTGGAGCTCATAGCATAGGAAAAGAGCCGGCTTCTGAAGAGCCACCTGTATCCAAGGTGAAGCAAGTCCAGGGTGGGGCAGAGGAACGAGTGAGGGGACAAGAGCGTGGTAGAAAGATGATGAGAAGAAGGGTGGGTAAGGCCAGGCATAGGTCATGAAAAACCTTTTGGACTAGGCTAAGGATTTTGAACTTCATCTAAAGCTGTAAAAGCAAGTTGAACTCCTAAGCTGAATTAGGGTACCCGTGGCGTGAAGATATGAAATATTTAGGGCAGGAATCTAGCGTGGAGACTGAAGGGTCAGACAGGGCCTTCATTTACTGAGATAAGGAACATTGGGATGGGAAAAAGGTATCTTTTTGAAAATGTGGGTTTCAGTGGTCCATGCTATAAGTCAGTGATACTGACTCTTCTGGAATCCCTGGCTGAGGTTTTCCTCTTTTTTCCTTTTCTAGATCCTGTTCTCTTTAATATCTTCTAACCAAGACCTTTTCTTCTTATCTGTCCTGTATGGGTTAAGGGAAAGGCCATGAGAGAAAGGAGCAGGGCAAAGGGGAGAGACACTGCTGCATATATGTTCCTGGGTTCAGCACGCTTCTCAGAGATGTTCACCCATCTGAACTCATCTTTCATTAGTGACATGCGACAGAAAGGGTAGGCTGGTGTAGCAGGCAACAATGTCAGCTCCAGAGCCAGGCAGGACTGGGTTCAAACCCTGACTTTGGTGTGAGTGGCCTTGGGTAAGTTGGCAACTCCCTTAAACTTTAGTTTCTTCTTTCCAAAGTTAATAGTAGCACCACTAATGCTTCAATTACACGCGCCTCCCCCGCCCCCGCCAGCCCACCAGTGTCTGTATCCACTGAGGATGTGATGACAGAGCATGCG
This sequence comes from Ochotona princeps, assembly GCF_030435755.1. Classification (NCBI taxonomy): domain Eukaryota; kingdom Metazoa; phylum Chordata; class Mammalia; order Lagomorpha; family Ochotonidae; genus Ochotona; species Ochotona princeps. Next base: position 12,767,786 of record NC_080840.1, on the reverse strand, counting down.
TACTTCCACTATCACTTTGTGCCTGTTTCTTGGCAATATTCTTTTTGTCTTCTTTCATGCTAGAAACGTAATTATGAGGGCAGCTTCTCTTGTAATTGATTTGCTGGGGACTCAATTTGTGCAGATCTCTGAGACCTGCACAGAAGTGAGGGCTTAGCAAAGGTGTGCCTGTAGCTGGGGGCACCCCAGCTCAAGCTTCAAGGAGCATGAAGGGTCTGAAGAGCTGCTCTCTCTGAACCATCTTATCCTAGGAAAATTTACATTTATTTGAGGAGAGAGAGTGTGTGTGAGATCCTGCAACTGCTGGTTTGTTGGGCCAAGATGACCCAAGCATTTGAACCATCAGGTGCTACCTCCCAGGGGCATAGTGTCAGGAAGCTAGCCTCAGCAGTGAAGCTGGAGCTGGAAGCCAGGCACTCAGATACGGCATGAGGGCATGAGGGCATCCTAACTGGTCTCTAGGACAAACGCTGCCCCAGGAGCTGGACTTCCTAACCTTCACCCCCCAACTCCTGGGGGTATTTACTTTCTGGGAATTTCATTGTGAGATGGCTCTTGACTGTCCACAGAGGTAATCCCTTAGAGAGGGCTCATTGTAAAACATCAGCATCCAGTGGTGTGGGCAGCTGGAGGTAGATGAGCTGACCTGGCCCCCAAGGGATCTTGGGTGAGGCTCCAACACTGTGCTGCCAGTGCATTTTTAAGTTTCACTAATTTCACTTTCTGACAAGTCTGGGGACAGTGGGACCCAACCTTGCTAGGATTAATAAGGAAAGTTTAATGGCCTGTGTTGTTATGGCAATGATACCGTATTTCCATATGACAGTTGAAGATAAGGAAATTCACACTTTATACAATGGGGAGACTGCTGTTTGAGAGAGGCTGTGTTTATAGCCAGAGAGGGCGAAACCCTCCAGGCCCTGCCTGGGAGCAGGAATTTAACCTTCCTCTCCTAGTGGCTCCAACTGACTCAAGGCAGGAGTGGAGAAAGCCCAGTATCAAGAGGACCTGCTGTGTGGTCTCAAGCAAATGACTTACGTTCTGGGTTCCAATTAGTCATATGGGGCATCCAGCAACGGCCCAAGGAAAGCCAAGATCATCATGGTTGTAAGTGGCAGAGACATGAACAAGCTTATCCATGAGAGGGAAGTTAATGCCTCTTGAGATGGAGGGATTGCTTTCGTGCTGGCTGCATCCGGGGATATCCAGACTCCTCCCAGCCCTGACTTCCTCCATGTCACCATCTTTCACCAGTTGGCCTTCTACAGGAGGTGTCTTCAGAAGCTCCAGGGTGGCCTTGGCCTTCAGCCCATAGGGGATAAGGCCTCCCCTTCCTCAGTTTTTTCACTAAAGTTCCAACGAGTCTGAGGCTCCAGGTGAATGGAGAGTTCTGATTAGCAGGTTCACCAAGGGAGGGAGAAGGACAGAGTGGCAGTGAAGGTCAGCATCTATCAGTCCTGCGGATTAGAGTGAAGTGGGGCTTGGGGTGGGATGGAGGGGAGGTGGCTGTTCCACAGGGAACCAGCATGCTTACCACATACAGAGCTGGGTGCTGAAGCACTTGGACTGACCCAAGTGTGTTCAGAGGAGGCCAACACTCTGCCCAGGAACCCTCAGGGCCAACTTCCATTATCCCTGCCCACATCTGATCTCCACTCCCATCCTATTTTCTCCACCCTCTTACCCTGAGGAACCTGCCGTTTACCCTCCCTGCATACTCCTAACCTCCATTCGTTAGGAGAGAGAGCTGATCTTTTTCTTACTGATGGATGGTCACCTGGGTGAGAGCCAGTGGACAACTAGGCTGCTGTGAGGTTCTTGTTCATTGCAGAACAAGTGCTCACACTTGGCCCCTTGTGGCTAGCCCCTTGAAAATGGCCTGTTGTTGGAGCCAGGGAATATGAGGCCTTTTACCAGCTGCCTTGGACTCTATTCAGTTGAATGTCTATGACTCCTCTCAACAACCCCACTTCCTGGCCACACTGGACTCTACGCCTTGTCCCAGCCATGTGCCTCCACCACATGTCTGTCTCCTGTGGCCCTCTCCATTTGTTCATGCTGGTCCCTCTGCCTATGGTGTCCTTCCTTCCTTCCCTAGTCTAGGGCCCATGTTATTTCCTCTCGTAAGGTTTCCCCAGCCACTGCCATCACTGTGAGCCTGATTTCAGCCGGGGAATGCCCTTCCTTCTTCGTGTGGTCTGCTTCATCTTCCTTATGCAGACTTGAAGGCTAGATAGGATAGGTGTGGCACAGGGTTGAGTGTCCAGGGCAAGGAGGATTTGGACTAAGGAATCAGGGACCAAGGCATGGGGAGCACCTGGGGAGTCATGGGAAATTCAGCCTTGGACCCTTTGCTGGCCGTGTGGGAGAGCTGAGACCCCACCCAGCACGGAGAGCGATCGCAACATGTTGGATGACTTGAGGGTAGTTTACAGGCTTATCTGCTCATAATAAAAATGAAATTATATTAAAAATGCAGCTGTGTGTGGGTTGCAGGACTGGTTAATGATTCTGCAAGTAGCCAGATGTGGGTCCCTTTAATTGAGGCAGTAATGATGTGGTACCAAGAGCCTGGATCTGCTCAGAGCACTTTTGCTTCTTATCTCCCTGGCTTCCCAGGGATGTGAGGTTAATTTCCTCTCTTTCTCAGGTATCTGTCATGACTCACCCCAGCCTAGAGCCTCTGGAGGGTGCCCCATTATCTCAGGCAGGGAAGGGACCCATGTGCCTCTCTCATCCCTGGGGTTTGCCGGAACACCCCCCATCTGGCTCACCTCCAAGGATGTTCTAGGGAGGTAGGAAGGAGTGGGAAGTGCTGGGGGCGGGCTTTGTTCACCTGTCTCACCCTGGGACTGGGCACAGGGCACAATATGGTATGGGGTGGGGGGCAGTCACAGTGACAGGGCTGTAGAAATGGAGGCATCTCATTCAGAACCCAGTTCAAACGTCACTTCTTGCCAGAGGCATTCTGTAATTGCTGTCAGGCAGCTTTGTTGGTCTTCACTGCTGTCCTCCTGGATGTCTCCTTTGCAGATGCTGGCTCTCGTGCCAGACTTGAGCCTAGCTCACTCCTGTTTCTGAGGGTCAGTCATTACAGGGTGTTTCACACAAGAGGGAGGGGCTTAGCAAAGAGAGGTACTGGAAATCAGAGATCTGAGAGTCCAGTCCAGGTTCTGCCCATTGCTGTGTGGCCCAGGAAGCCCCTCAAGCTCTTTACCACCCTCTGTCTCCACTTCCTCAACACATGAGAGAGCTGAGAAAGCCCACTGAACCGGGCTGTGACCAACTTAACCACAGCGGTGGCTTTGCTTGGCACCTGTTGGGTGCATGGGGTTCATTTCCTAGAATTAATTTTAGATGTGGTGATTCCCAGCCTTGGTTCTATACCACAGCTACTCTTCTCAGCAGCAGACATGCTGGGATCATCCTTGGGCAGTTCTGGATCTGGAGCTGGGGGAGGCCCGGGTCCATTTCCTGCTGTATAAAAAGGCTCCTGTGGTTAGCCTCAAGTCAGAGGCTGTTGGAGTGTTTGTGGAGCTTAGAGTAACTATAAAAAGCACCAAAGTCAGGGGTTGCTCTGGTTTCTACATCCCAGCGAGAGGCCAGGAAAGGTTCCCCAGTGAAATGGCCAGTGGCTTCTTCTAGAAGCAGTACTGGGATCCACACTACGGGGTGGAAGAGGGGACACCACAGGGTCAAGTGGAAGGGAAGGGACATTCGCCTGACTTTGCTCACATTAGCTGTGAGACCGTGGGAGCCAGTCTTTTCCTCCACACGTCTTATTGTTTTTTGGGGGTGGAGTCCACTGTGTGCATTTCTTCAGCAGCCCCTCTGTTTGCTTTTATATCTAAGGTCCAGGGCTGGTGAATAGAATGCCTAGTGGGAAGAAGTGACAGGACTTCATTTTCCTCAACCTCGAAGGGAAGTCTCTGTGGAAATCCAGGAATCAGTGGAGTAGGGGCGTCCCAGTGGGTGAGGCCTAGGTCCATGATGGACTCTACTGCCTGCCTGCTGTGTGATGTTGAAGGGGCCCAAAGGCTTGCCCAGGCCTTGCTGACTTTGAGACGTGAGCTGGCAACAAGAAATTGCATCACTAAGGTTGAGACCCTCACAAGGAGGTTGACGTAGCAGAGAAAGGGATTTGCCTAACTAGCACTGCAAGTTTGGAAAGATTCATGCACAGAGTCCAAGGTGGAAACTGTGGGGTGTGGGAGTAGTCACAAGTCACAGAGCATGGCTATAGGGAGTGGGGAATGAGAGATGAATGAGGGGAGAAATATTTCCTTACATTAACTTTCTTTAGTCTTACATAGCTCAATATTTGCAATAACCAACTGTCACTTTACAAATGAGAAAACTAGAGGATCAGGAAAGTGGAGCTCCCCAAAGTCACCCTGGAATGAATAGACTGAATCCACATCCAACTGATTCCACTGTTCAAGGCCAAGATGGTTACCCCAAAAACTTGTGGGCTTTTTCAGTCTCCCTGGAGTGGTTGACCAGATGCTCGCCCTCAGGTGCAGCAGACATCTCTCTCTTTCCTGGGGATGGACTACTCTCTTCGTTTGGAAGGGGAGAAGGAAGAAGGGACAGGATTCAGGCTCAGTCACCCCAGGTGGGTGACAGAGTCACTCCCAGATCCACAATGAGGCCTGGCTCTTGTCTTTCTGTAGGCAGGATCTGCCAGGATGGGCCTGAAAGTGTGATCACAACCTTAATTAAGTCAGGAGAGAGACAGGTCTTGAAGTCTTCAAAGGCACAGCTTTTCAGGAGTTTTGAAGGGCAGAATTGCACAAGTGCAATTTCTCCTGGGTCCAAAAAATAGGAGGGCAGTTGCTTGTTAGTGTATCTTTGGTAGCTGAGTTTTATAAGGATCCAAATCATCCCCTCGCTCCATCTCAGAGAGTGTGAGAGGTGCAGAGGGCAGCAGGAAAAGGGAGAATAGCCAGCCAGTCAACAGCTACTCTTATTGGTCTTCAGCTTTCTAGACAGAAAGCAGGGGAGCCCAGTGTGTTAGATAAAGTGTGGGCCTTTCATTCCCCCATCATTTGCTTTCTTGCATGGTGTAGATAGGCTTCAAGCCAGAGATCTAGGTTTGAGTCTCATCTCATATTTCCTCCTCTTGTATCTATCTCCTTGCCTTGGAACTCTTTGTAAGCAGAGCAGATTATGTTCCATTGCCTGAAATCTGGTTTTCTCATCTGTGTAATGGAGACACCATTTTCTGCTTCTCAGGCTTGAGACTTCTTGAGGAGATAGCGCCAGGTAGCTTCTTCCTCCATCATGAACGCCCTGGTCAATCCCTCTCAGCTCTAGCTTCAGACTGACCTTCCCTAACATGTGGCTCACTTGCGGAATGGCTGCCAGGGTCCCTGGAACACAGAAGGTGTCTAGTAAAAGTTGTGAATTATCTTTCTCTTTCCAGGCCCATTTCCTCATAACTCTTCACATTAAAAAAAAAAAGATATGGATTTGAAGAAAATACATTATTGTAGAAATAAATCTGATTCTGATTAGACTCCCAGTTCATCAAATGGGAATAAGAAGGGCTTGACATCTTACAGGGTTCTGGTGAGTTTATTGCCTTGATATGAATTCCAAGCTAGGACAGTGTCTCATACACAGGAAGTGTCCCATGAATGTCAGCTTCATGGCCACCTATAAATAGTTCTTTGTGCTGATGATGCCATCCTAGCTGGTACACTGACCTAAGTAATCTGGGCTGAGCTGACTCACTCTGAATGACAAATCTAGGTAGTGACAGCTCACAGTGGCCGGATGGGAGTAGCTAGGTTACCCACTGAGCTCCCAAGAACATCTTGAATGTCATCTTGAGATTGCCTTTGACCTTGGCTAGTCCCAGACAAGCTGGAAGGAGGGATGTCTGTGATAGTCACTGAGAAATGGGACACCCCTACTCTATGTCACAGATAGAAAATCAGCAGTAGGTGGCACCTAGTGCTTTTAGGAATGCTAGTCAGTGAGAAGGCCTCAGCTGAATGAGGGCCACAGGGACCTCCCTATATTGTGGAGGGTACTGAGGACAGGGCAGGAGCTCTGCAACCTGGTTCTGGTCAAGTCAGACAAGATGGGCAGGCAATCAGAGAGATGCGTTAGACCCCAGGAGCTGTGTTCTTCCCACTGCAATGTGTGTTTCTCAAGTCAGGGAAATTGCTCTGGGTGCTTGCCCATCATTTCAGTGAAGGTGGTTAGCTAGAGCCTCAGGGAGCTCAGGAGGTTCCGAGAAAGTTTGTGGAGGAGAAGACATTTGAGTCAGGCCTTTGAAGTGGCAGTGAGGGAGAAAGCAGTCACCCACTTCCCCATCTGCCCCTCACTTCTCCACCTCCACCAGCTGCTCTCTGGCTTGCTCCACAATGTGGAACTGCTCTCGCTGACTTTTTTTTGAGGCAAATCCAAGCAGTGCATAACAGTCTCTCTTCAATGCTGTCAGGGTCAAATTGGACACCATAGCTCATTTCTGCCTTGTCCTGTAGTTCTTCTGTTTTCCTGGCTGTTCTTTCTCAGTTTCTCTTGTAACTGAATCTTTCTCTGCTATTTGTCTCCTACCTACCCTCATGCCCACTTGCTGGAGGGAGTGGCACAAGTGATTGTTCAAATGGAGAAAGGAGTACTGAACCCAATCAGTAAAACTGATCTATAGAATAGTGGGCAGCACAGCTCAGAAACTGGCCCTAGGGAGAGGAATCTGCTAACCACAATAGCTATGACCAGGAGCAAAATAAGAGACAGAGGCACAATGGCTATTACTGAAGACTCCCTTTGTCAACCTCAGAGTTGAGGAAGACAATGAGGAAAAGGGGGATAAAGAATTTAAAAAGCTTGTTATAAAGCTTATTAACAACAATGAGAAGCACATACAGAGTTTAAGGACATTAAGGAATTTGTCATGCAGGAAATAGCAACACTAAAACAAAACCAAACCAAATTATCAAAAGTGAAGGACACAATGGAGTAAATTAAAGCAACTCTGAAACAAAATCAAGCCAGATCATTAAAAGTGAAGGACACGGGCTTGGCGGCGTGGCCTGGTGGCTAATGTCCTTGCCTTGATCCCATATGGCTGCTGGTTCTAATCCCGGCAGCTCCACTTCCTCTCTATCTCTCCTCCTCTCAGTATATCTGACTTTGTAATAAAAATAAAATAAATCTTTTAAAAAAAAAGTGAAGGACACAATGGAGCAAATTAAAAATTCAGTTGAAAATCTCAACAATAGAATGAATGAGGCAGAAGAAAAAAAATCTCAGAATTGGAAGACATTTCCTTCAACAATAGGGAAACAATAAAAAAAACAAACCTGGAAATGGAACTGAATTAAGCCAAGAAAAATATTCAAGAATTAAGGGAATTAAGGCTGAATGTGAGTTATGGCAATTTCAAAAGGTACAGAAAGAGAAACTGGATTAAAAAAATGCATTCAATGAAATAATAAAGGAAAACTTCCCTAACTTAGAGAAAGAATTGGTAAACAAAATACAGGAAAGGCACACAACTCCCAATAGAGTTGACCAAAGTGATCTTTGCCATGACACATGATAATCAAGCTCTCTTAGGAAAAGATCCTTAAATACGTATGTAAAAAAATCAATTAACCTATAGAGGAACCCCAATTAGACTCACAGCTGATCTCTCAGAGGAAATTCTACAGGCCAGAAGAGAATGGAGTGAGATATTCCAGATTCTTAAAGGAAAACATTGTCAGTCTAGAATAACTTACCCTGCAAAGATTTACTTTGTCTTTGAAAATGAAAATTCTTCTACAATAAAGAAAAGCTCAAAGAATTTGCCTCTTTCAGACCTACTCTATAAATGACACTTAAAGATGTTCCCTTGACAGAGACAAGGAATGGCAAATGTGGAGAACATCCCAGTAAAATGACAGGAGGCTAAATAAAAAATGAACATCCCATTGCTAAAATGACAGGACTAAACTACTTCCTGTCCATAGTAGCCCTGAATGTAAATAACTTAAGCTCATCAATCAAACGTGGCATTTTTAGAAAATTTTGGTTCTTTTTGATTTTCTTTTTCATTTCTTTAGCGACACATTGGTCACTCAGTAACACGTTATTTAATTTCACATTGTTGTAAATTTTCTATTTTTATTTCTTTTGTTGATTTTTTTAACGACTTTTCATTGAAGGGGATGTATAGTAACTGTGTAATATAGCCTGTCACATCCAGGCGTGAAGATACATTGCCGTGTGCATCTCTACTTCCAAATCAAAGATGGACTCCCAATGAAACTGTAAGATGTGTCTTTGTAATAAGATGCTAGACTCTGCCATTTCCCATACTTGTAATGTCAGGATATATTTATATAGCAGAATGATAGATTTATGACTATTGTTGACGCACTATACTACTGTAATGAAACAGGGAAATCCGTGTGTGGGGGGTATGTGGCAAGGGGGGAAGGGAAATACCAGAGCCATTGGAACTATATCATAAAATAATAATAAAAAGATAAACAAAAGCGAACAAGAAAACCATGTGGCTTCTCCTTAAGCTGTTTATCTCTTGTGTTTCCTGGCTGTGTGAATGGCATTTCCATGGACTTTATCATTTGAGTCAGGGATTGGAACTCATTCCTGATTCCTGGATCTCCTTCCTTTTCTGCTGCCATTGCCAAATGCCAGCAGATTCAATTCAGATGCAGAGCAGGAGAGGGAACTAGCCCTTGTCCTGGGTGATCTCGCAGAGGAGATACTTTGCAGGATCATGTGTAGTGCTTAGCAACAGAGAACGGAGGGAAGGAGTTCTGCAGAGGATCAGCACGTGCAAAGTTCCAGAAGCATAGTGTTCTGTTTTGGGAGTGAGATAGGATGCTAGAAAGAAGGACTGAACTCCAGAGGCCCAGGGTCCTCCTTTCTGGCCTGGGGTGCTTCCCGTGGAATACAGCTGGTCTGCATGGGGCTGCAGAGGCTGGCCTCTGAGGGTGTCGCAGTGTTATGGCTGGCAGTGGTGGAGGGGGGCTGGCACATAGCCTCTTGTAAGTGTGGAGTTGTCATATGACTACGGTTCTTATCTTACAGGACTGCCAGCAAGGGGATGTTGGTGACTCTTGAACGGTGTCTGCAGACAACGTATGGCATGCCGATGGGACTCAGTGACCTCCAGCTGCCAGCCCACGACCTGCTGCCTCACGAAGGGGCTGACGGGACTCTTTCATCAACCCTTTCCATGGCGCGCACTGGGGAGTGAGGTCAGCATAGACAAGCAATCGTCACCAATAGGAACAGGGAACTGAGAGGTGCAGAGCCTCCTGGAAGCGCAAGGAGAACTTTCCAGAAAGTGTTTCTGTTGGGTTCCTGAGGCTTGGTCCTGAATAGGCACCCTCAGAGGCTCATAGGTTTATGACGTGCCTCGGAGAAGGAACCGAAAAGGGGACCTGAAAGATGTGTTTTCTCTGATACATGTGAAGGAGGCAGCAGGGGCAGAGGGCATCGTAGTGGGGGCTCCAAGGAGTAGAAATGGCACCTATCAAAGCTGGGAGACCCTGAGAGGCTCCCAGAAGTGCAACTGTCTATCTGGACTTGGCTCCTCTGTTTCAATTTAGAATAATCTATAAGACGGAAAGATGTAGACAGTTTCCAGCTTTAAAAAAATGATTTGTGGCACAGCATCGAGGTGTGTAACTTAGGAGAGCAGCGCACATGAAGAAGAGAGAGCCTTCCCCTGCAGCAGCTATCAGCAGTACTAGACAGGTAGATGCGCCCCACCACCCAGCCTACAAGTCTATTAGCTCATTTTCATGCCCTGTCCTATCCCAGCAGGCATTGGCATGCGAGGTTGCCAAGTTTACATGTCCAACATCCTCATATACAGATGGGGAAACTGAGAGCCACAGCGGGGCTATGACTCATCTCATTCTGCATGCAGGATGGGGCTTGGAGGAGATCACACAGCGAACACTGCAGACCGGCACCCATGCCACACCTCAGGACTTGTTTCTTCTCCTTTGTACCTGTGGGCAGGACAGAGGAGCGAGGGAATCCAATTTTCTTTTGACTTTCCTGGCTGATAATTACCATTAAGACCAGCAGCCGTTTACTTAATGGCTATAGTATATTGGGATTATCACATACATTTAATCCCCGTAACAGCCCAGTAAAAGAAATGCCAACATCCCTGTTTCTCAGACAAGGAAAGTGAGACTCAGAAAGGTTAAAAAGGCTTGTCCAGGTCACTGGGCCAGTCCATGGGGAATTGGGACTTGAACCACATTCAGGTGGATTCCAGAGCTTTCTGGTTTTGCTGCAAGCCTGTTAGGAGCATGGTGGGCTCTGGGAGATGCTGATGTGGGAAAGTTCTGGAAGCCATGGACCACATTGTTGACTATGTTGAGGACATGTTAGGGGAGGGTTCCAGTGATTGAGTATCCGGTAAGTCTCACAAGAGAAATGTGAGTTGATCCCACAACTGGAGGCACTTTGAGAAGAGAGTTAAGGTTACTGACTAGGGATCAGGAAGAGGAAAGGATTTGTGAACACAAGTCCTGCTTTTATCCAAAACTCACAATATTCCTACCCTGGGCTTATGGCCCCAGTGGAGGGCTCCTCAGCACCAAGACCTGACCTTGACCATGGCAGTTGTTCTTTGATGTTGGGGCTTTCTTTTATTGGTCCATCTCTCTCTCTGAGTTCAAGGACTTACCTCTTGGATCTCTAGTCCCACTATCCAGCTCAATGGTTTACTCAAGATGGACAGGACAAATGCATGGCTCCGTATGCACGAATGAATGAATTTCTTCTCTCTGGGGTCAGATTGCTGGGAGTTGATTCTTGGCTCCACACTTACAGAATGACTTGGAAAAATTCTTAACCTTCCTTTGCCTCAATTTCAACATCTGTAAAACGGAGATAATAATCATGCCTGTCTCATTACTTATACCTAGACTTTATGTCACCCATCAAATACATAGCAGAATATCTTATTTTTCATATAAATATTTATTTATTTTTATTGGAAAGTCAGATTTACAGAGTAAAGGAGATACAGAGAGAAAGATCTCTGTCCGCTGATTTACTCTCCAAGTGGCCACAACAGCTGGGCTGAGCTGATCCAAAGCCAGAAGCCTGGAGCCAGGAGCCTCCTTTGGGTCTCCCATGTGGGTACAGGGTCCCAAGGCTTTGGGCCATCCTCTACTGTTCTCCCAGGTCACGGGCATGGAGTTGGATGAAAAATGGAAGAGGCCCATGGAAGAGTGGAGATAGACGGGCATAGGAGATAATAGCAAATGATGATGGCTCCTAAGGCAGTGGCTGGAAGCCCAAGGTGAGTGGCCAGGGGAAGTGAATGGATGTCAGAGAATAAAGGGTAGGAGTGGTCCTGTGCATCCTAAACTTGGGCCACCCTGAGCCTAAAAGGCAGCACTGAGATTTCAGCACAGTCCTGCTGGAGGGGCTGGGGAGGCCACAGGCTTTCCCCAGTTTCTGTTCTGGTGTCTCCATGTGGCTTTGTTTTTTATCCTATGCTGAGAGCGCCCTGGGGAAATGAAAGTTAACCAGAAATAATTATCTCCTGCCTGGCAACCTTCAAGACTCTTCAGTTTGACTTCCCCAGTTATTGGAGATCAGTTCTTGTCCCGGTGTGTTTTCTTTGTGAAGTTGTTGTTTCAGGGAGAAGTGCTAGCTTCCTGAGTGCTGACGTCTGACGTCCACAGTGGAATTCAGTCTTGGGCTGTCTAATGTGGCCTGGGCTGCTGGATCACACTCAAAGCTCGGGATCTGTGAGCAGTGCGTGCTTCCATCTCACTGTGCTGTGTGCTGGGTACCAGGACGCCACAGATCCAGTGGCCACCGCTTCCTGGCTTGCAGGAGGCCACCTGCTGGCTATGTCCTCATGGAGTGGACTCAGAGGACTCTTGTTGCTTTCTCTTTTGTTAAGAGCATTAACTCCATTATAGAGGCTCAAAAGACCTCATTTGAACTTGATTATTCCCTGAATTATTCTACCTCCTAATGCCATTATGTTGGGAGTCAGGGTTACAACATGTGAAACTTTTTCTTTTTTTGATGGGGCAAAAGCGTTTGATGTCTATCGAGGTCATTAGATTCAGTCTCCTTGAAATCCATCTACAAATTTAGGGGTGCACATAAAGGGCAGATATGCCTTTTGTTCCCTAGGGTCATTGGAAACCCCCGCTGCCTCCAGGTTCTTTCTCACACACATTTCCGCCTAGCAGCCCTGGCTTAAAAACTCTTCAATTTCTCTTCCGACCCACTCCCCCTTGAGCACAGCCCTGCAATTAATGTACCTTCACCCCCACCTTCTCACAATGTCCTGTTAGCCTCACTTAACTTCCATTTTTCCTTGCAGTTTGGGTCCTGCAGCACCCCTGGGATCTTACACGTGCCCCTTCCCTTTATGGCTGCCCCAGTCTCGCCCTGCCATTTGGCTGATTCATTCCCCTTCTTCAGGCCTCAGTGAACATAATCACTTCTCTGAGTCTGCCCCCTATTACCACTGCAATGCCGCGTCTGGTGCATGGTGTGCTGGCCTGCCTCTGTTACCTGACACGTCAGTGCACCTGCTACAGCTACCTCCACCGTGAGCTCTGGGCCAGCAGGACTGAGACTACGTTAGCAATTTGCATCCAGTGTCTTTCCCCTGGTGGAGACGAAGCTTCCTGAAGACTCACAGAACGAGTGAAAGAGTTGAACTAATGAATGACATCATTGAACTCCTAGACCCAGTGTTAGATTACTGGTTTTGACAGTCTTGACAATGCTTATTGAGTTGAATGTTGAAAATGACTTACTCTTCTCAGGAGCTTATTCATTTACTGGTCCCCAAAGCATAAAAGCATTCAAATGGCTTTGTGCTCTCTTGCTACCACGCCAAAAAGGTTAATAGCACAGGCTTTGGAGCCAGGCTGCTGTATTTGAGTTCTACATCTGTCACTTAGGAGTTTTGGGTAAATAAGACTTTGGACAAATTATTTTTTTCTGTGCCCTAGTTTATTTCTTTGTGAAATGGATACTAACAGCCATTATCTAGTGATTTTACTGTTGGCACTGAAATAGTCTGTATTTGTACAGAGTTTAGAATAGTGCCTAACATCTAGAATAACTGTATGAAATTTGTTAAATGGAGAGAAAATCTCAGAGCTGAGGCTGTGTTAGTGCCTATGATGCTGGTATCTTGTATGGGCACTAATTTGTGTCCCAACTGTCCCACTTCCAATCCAGCTCCTTGTTAAAAAGCAGCAGAGCAGGACCCAAACGCTTGGCCCCAGCTACTCACTTGAGAGACCCAGAAGAAACTCTTTACTCCTGATCTCAACCTTGCCCAATACCAATTATTGCAGCCATCTAGGAGACAGAATCAACAGATGGAAGGTCTCTCTCTTTCTTTCTCTCTCTCTTCTTGCCCCTCCTCTATCTGTAGTGCTGACTTTCTAATGAATAGAATAGAATAGAATAGAATAGAATAGAATAGAATAGAATAGAATAGACTAGACTAGACTAGACTAGAATAGGATGGAATAGAATAGGTATCCTAAATAGTGTGGTGGTGTCTCAGAAGTTAACTGCTGCTGTCTGACATAAAGCCCTAGCATGATCTCAGCACGAGGAAAGTTCAAGATGGAGGTGAGTTCATTTTCAATGCGTGCCCATTCTCTGTTTCTTTTACACCTTCTGCAGTCTTTTGTACAGTGATGTTTCATCTCCCTTCTCACCATCCAACACTTGTTTCCTTATCTGCCTTAAACACATTTATACTCTAGTATAAATGACCACTAGGATTTCATGTACCCTCTGTTGAAAATTACTGTGACAATCAAGTGCCACGGATGAGTCTGGGAGATCCAGGAGGCTAGAAGCTGCACATCATGCTTGTTGCTGTTCCCCCATGGCACTTCAAAACACAGCAGAGCTTGGTCAACCTGAGTCCTTGTCTTCCAGAACATGGAGTCAGGGGAGGGAGGCTCGGACAGTGGAGCAGAACACGGACAGTCTTGGAGACACAGTGGACCTAGAGGTGAAGAGGGACCGCTGGTCCTGAACAGCAGCAGACGAATTTAAGTTGTAACTCAGGGCCCTGGCTGGTTCCTACTGCCCTGCACAGTGGCAGCACTCACAGATGCCACATGACCCAACCTCAGAGGAGAGCTGTGGTTTCTGCCAGGGTGGCAGCAGCCAAAGATCTAGAAAGCAGATTTCGGCATGGAACCTGTGAGCCCAAAAATGATGCCGTTGTTTGAAGTTGTAGGCAATCAGAAAAAAAAAGTGGGGGTTAGGAGAAAAATAAGAGAAGGAAAAACAAACCACTTGAAATTTTAAGGACAACATGTTTGGCCAATTTTTTTTCCTTTATTAACAAAACAAAACAAAACAAAACAAAACAAAGAACCCTGAATCTGAAGCCAATGAAGGCAACAGGAACATGGTGTCTGGGCCTGCTATAGGGTGTCAGGATAGTTGATCATTGGGTCGCAGCAGTGTAGGAGCTGCCTCCTTGGCCCCAGCTAGCCTGAGGGCCTTCAGCCTGTTCTTCATACCTGGCAGTACTTAGTCACTCACAACACGTTGTCAGTGTTGTCTCAGTTATTCCTCATGGTGACCCTAGGAGGGTGGCATGGGTGATCAGAGCCGTAATATGGAAAGGGGATCCCTGAGTTTCAGAAAGGTAACCTTGCTTACTCAAGGTCAAGTGGAAAGGAAAGGACAGGGGCAAGTACACGGCTGTGTTTGAATAGGAAAGGGCAGGTAGGAAGGGGAGCAGTCCTGACTTTGGTGAGAGCCTTAGTAACAGCTTCACCTGGGGCTCCCTGAGGGCCCTGGAGTGAGAGCCAGCCTGGACTCTGGAATCAAACAGCATGAACCCCAATCCCAGATGTACATCCTCCCACAAGTGTGACCTCAGACAAGTTTCTGAACACCTCTAAGCCTCAACTTTCTCATCTGAGAAATCGGCAAATGGTAGGACCTGCCTTCCTAGACTCTGGGCAACAGTGTGATTCCTAGCCTCACTCATCCATGTCAGCTCTTGCTACAACTTCCTTTCTTATAAACTTATTTTGGGTTTTATATTTATGTAGCTGAGGGACTTACTTAACTTTATTTCCAAGTTTGTAGTTATGAAATGAGGTACAAAAGAGGTTATTTCATCCCAATTTCAGTAAAGCAGAGTTGAGGGTGGACCCAGGATGTCTGATGATGCCAGTTCTGGTACATGTGCTGCTGAAGCGAGCACAATGATGCCAATTGTGGGATGCTCCTGTAGTGCTCCCTGTCTCAAGAGATCTGGAACTTTCCCACCATTGTTGACCCCTTGTATCAACAATTGTTACAGGTGCTGCACCAGGACTAAAGCTGAGTTGAATGGTGACAGAAGCACCTGTACCCCCACCTTCCCTCTCTGCCCCATTTTCCTATGCTGTTATGGGTCTCCAACCTCCTCAGCCAGGAGCTGAGACCTCTTCTACACCTGCCCTCATCTCCGGTTCTAAATGACATCCTTCCATGTCCAGTAAGTATAGTTCCCCCTGAATCACTTCCAAGCAGTTTCTGCCCATCTGACCTCACCGGTGTGGTAGAGATCAGTAATCCCATTTACAGGTTTATCTTGGGTCTCCTAGGCATTGAGTGCTTACTCTGCGAGCCCTCACTGTGCTAGGTGCTGGGTTGCAGCCGTGAGTCCAGACAGACATTGCCTTAAGGCCTCAGAACTGGGGAAGACTAGGGATGAGCAGAGTAACCGTGAGGCTCCTGAAGCTGTGAAGGTAGGTAGGTTGTCTGAGGTAAATGAATCAGATTTGGGAGGATTGAGTAATGAAGAAAACTGACTTTAACTCAAGATGTGGTGTTGGAAATGTGATCTGAAAGGCAGGTGGGAATTAGCCAGTGCGGTAAAGCTGTAAGACTTTCCAGGCAGTGGGAGCAGCATATGTGAAGACCTTGGCAGAATGCGGCGGGTAAACAGCCATTTGAGTTGAGCAAGGGTACAGAGGGCAAGAAGGAACGATGTGGGAGAGGGACTGGCAGGGGTTGACTTATACAGAATTTTTAAAACATTTAAAGAAGACAACTACAAAGAAGAAGAATATAGAGAGTGCGAGAGTGAAAGAGAGAGCCACAGCAGCCAGCCTGGGGCTCCATCTGGGTCTCCCACATGGGTGTCAGGGACCCAAGTACTTGAGCTATCTTCCACCTCTATTTCAAGAACATTAGCGGTGAGGTGGATTGGAAATGGATTGGAATTGGAGCAGCTGGGACTTGAACCTGTGGTCCCATTTAGGATATTGGCATTGAAATGGAAGTCTAATGCACTGTGTCACAATGTGAGGCCTGCAGACAGCCTTGATGCCATTTTAGGGCAGTGCAGTTCAGGAATGGGGGAACAGGGACTACACTAGAGAGTTCTGATTTGGGGTAATAGCAGTGAGGAGTTCACATGTTTGGATTTCTGTTTCTGAAGGGCCACTCCGGCTGTTGAGTTGAGAAGAGATTGACAGGAAACTGGAGTGGCTGCAAAAATGTAAGGCAAAGGTAGACATAGTGATGACAGAGCTAGAAGGACTTGTGGGCTCCTTAGGAGGTGAAATAGACTTGCCAGGTGTCATGGTAGACCCTGCAGGTCCAAAGATGAGCAAAATACAGAGCTCTCTGGTCTCAGGCGGCTTCATGTTTCAGAGGAGGGAAGCCACAAGTACAACTTCCTAGGATGGCTGAGACTACAAATGGCCACAGTTTGTTCTCTCTTTTTTTAACTTTATTTATTTTTTTGGAAAGATAGGTTTATAGAGAGAAAGATAATCCATTTTCTGCTTCACTCCTCAAATGGCTGCAATAGCTGGAGCTGAGCTGATCCGAAGATAGGAGCAAGGAGACTCCTATCTCCCATGCGGGTGCAGGGTCCCAAGGCTGTGGGTGATCCTCTGCTACCTTCCCAGGCCACAAGCAGTGAGCTGGATTGGAAGTGGAGCAGCTGAGACATGAACCCATATGGGATCCTGGCACATACAAGGTAAGGTTTTAGCCATTGACCCATCGTGCTGTGCCTGGCCATAGTTCTTTGGTTCTTTGCAATGTGACTTCCCGGATCTTCTCATTCACAAACAGGGTATCTTTTTCCCACTTAGAGGGAACCCCAAGTTGGTCCTCTGGTAAACTTCCATCAATGAAATACATGTGTAATGATGCTGTGTTGGCTTTGAGCTTAGGGTTCCATTGGCCTCTTTTGATTCCCCCACATCCAGGATCCTTGCAAAGTTTCTAAGCACAAACCCAAGCAAACCTCCTTGATGATGAAGGAAACATGATCCAGCCACCTCTGTCACCTTAGCTGACAGCAGGTTTGAAATATGCAAATAAAGACATTCAACCAGCTAATCCCTAGGTATCTGGCCAGCTGACCATAGGCGCATGAGTGAGCCTAAGCAAGTTCAGCCCAGATCAGCAGAGTAGTTCAGCCAGCTTACAGATTCGTGAGTTATAATAAATACTCATTGCTTAAAACAGATATTGGCAAACTAAGGTCTGTGAGTCGGCTGGACACCTTTTTATGAACATAAACTTTTATTATAATAAATCATGTCAATTTATTTACTTATTTTCTATAACTCATTTTTTCAATTATGGAGATGGAGCTGAGTATTTATGACAGAGACCATGTGCTATACAAAGTCTAAGCTGTTTACTATTTGTCTCTGTAAGAAAATATTTGTTGTCCTCTGTTGAGCTGTTGAATTGGGTGGGGGGAGAAGGCTATTACCTGGTGCCAGCCACTGATGCATGGGTACTGGGGAGAGAAGGTCAGTGAGGATCCAAAGAATTATGGGTTAGTTCTTTCAGATGGTGACATGGTGTATTCGGGAGAGACTTTGAGGAGGAAGTGATGCTAACTACATCCTGAGTCTGTGTGGACCTGACTCAGAGAGAAATGATGAGGAAATCAAGGGTCGGAATGATTGTAATCAGTTCAAGGTCATGTGGCAGGTCTCCTGGTTCCTGTTCAGAGATGCGTTTTCCTCACTCCCTTGTAGTCACAATTTAATCTTTCAAAGCAGAGAGAGAGAGCTACAGACAGACAGACAAGAGTTGACAGAAATGGATTTGCTCCCGGCACTGCCATTTTTGGAACGTGGGGTTAACACACACACATGGACAACAGATTTTGTTCCTTTGTATGTTAGTTTCTTCATCCACAATGTAAGAAAAGATCAATCTCACGGTGTTGCGAAGAAAGTGAGATGATGGGCATGTTGCATTGTAATGATAGAGAAGGCTGTAGAGACAGTAAGCACAGCCCAGACATACTTACCATGGGCATTCTCTTTTTTAACCAGCATGGTAGATTGTGGACTGAGGAAATGTGTTCCACCACTGGAAATACAACTGTGTGTGTGTGTGTGTGTGTGTGTACGACTTTTAATACCAGCAATTGTATCTGTAGACCTTCTGTCACAAGGAGACCACCTGCTTCCCTGCTGGGGTTATCTAACACTGGAGATCCTCACTGCAACATCTTGGAATTGCCACTCTGGTCTGCTCTTTCTTTGCTTCCCAACCCTCTACAAGTAGTGGGAGGGTCTATGGGCCTAGGATTTTGATCACCTTGCACTTGTCTCCAAAATCCGGTTTCTCTAGATAAATATTGTTTATCCTCAGCTTATTTAGATGATGAGGGCTCATGCAGGGTGTTGGACTGGACTGAGAACATACCATGTGCCAGGTTTGGGATTTTGGGATGAGCCAACCATGAGTTCTTCCTTTGTCCTGGAATCCAGAGTCTGCTGTGGAAAGTGGGCCAGCAAACATGTTTTTGGCCCACAGTGGTAAGTGTGGAGACAGAGAGAAAGAGAGAAAGAGAGAAAGAGAGAAAGAGAAACAGTCTGGCTTGGAACTCAGGAGATGGTGCTTAGTTCTGTGAACTGAGTCTTCTAGCATAAGTGGCAGCCGATCAAATAAAGACTGAGAAGGAATGAGGAAATGAAGGGAGGGGCAAGCAGCATGGACAAAGGAGAGGTGAAGAGGCAAGTTAGCCTGTGCAATGCATCATGGGAGCTTGTGTGGCTGACAGAGTGAGGCTAGAGGCAGGTGAAACCAGTGGTGTGATCAGAGGCTTAGGCCATATCATCACCAAAGGATTGAAGCCAAAGTATTCTGGCAGACTGGCAACAGGCTAACTGTAGGGTATAAGGGAATGGGATGGATATACAAGTGACTTCCAGAAAGGGCAGGATGGATAGAAATTTCTGGAATAAGTGTACACATCCGCTTAGTTTTAGAGCCAACTATAATTTGATCATTGGATGATATCTTCTATTTCTTACAAACTGAACAGAACAGTTTATCACATTGCTTCATAGCATATGGTGAGACATGAGGAAGCTGACAAATTGCCCTAAGTGTGTGAGAAGGTTTAGGGTGGAAGCGGGGGTGGTGTAGCCATCCCATGTGTTTCAGTCCTTGTGGAGGTCAGATTGTGACGGCAAGGCCATTTTTCAGAGCTAGAGGGGTACAAATGTTTGCAGATCCTGTCTGTTCTTCCAGATGAATGAAGAAGTGAATCCAAACCTGGAAGTGGATATTTGAAAAAAGTGTCCTATCATCACTTTGGGAGCTGAGATGTCCAAGTGTGACAAAGGAGAATTTCTCAATGAGGAACTGGCCAGCAAGGGAAAAATACCCTTCAAAAATACTTCCTGCTAGAAATCAAATGGTAGGCAAACAAGAGTTGCACCATCAATGCCGTGTTCTTGATGGGTTCATTTTTTTGAATATATTGGTTTCTACAAACCTAGCATTGTTTCAGCCAGAGCAGCTAAAACTTACAGATGATCAGGTTGGGCAGGGCTTGAGCTGGTGTGCAAGAGGTTCTTGGCAGCTGGTTTCTAGGGAATGGGGAGCAAGCCAAGAACTTCCCTGGTCATCCCAGAAACAGTGATCCAGAATGTCAGAAGTCAAGAGCTCCACTCCTTTGTCTCCATACAGACTTGTGTGGACCATCTCATAGCAACCAAGAAAGATTCCATCTTCCTCATAATTTTGGAGGTAGTTGATGTTCAGATCTGGGCTTGCAATCTTTTACTCACATGAGCACTGCAAAAAGTGTTGGGTTTGGCCAATAGTCTTTGATCTCCCACTGCCCAAAAGGCTGGGTGCTGGGTTCAGGGCTGAGCAGCATGATGGTGGAGTTAAGGTCCCCTGAAGGGAGCTCTGACTGTCCTCTCACCTGTTGCAGAAACTTGCAGCCTCAGTTTCCACATCTGAAAGAGTAAAGTGTTACAGGCATGCTTCTGGGCTCCAGCAGCAGCTGTTCCATGCTGTGTTAATCACAGTATCACACTACCCCAGTATGCACGAAGTCTGCATCAACATATTCTAATAATCAGGTGTTAACACCCCAGTCTTGAGATTCTCATGGCCTTGAGAGAGGTTAATTAGGCAGAAATTATTCAGGGGGTGCTTGGGGAACATGGGGGAGTAGCTCTTAACTCACTTTCAGATATATGTACGTGTATTTTTGTTTGTGAGGGTGTGTGTGTGCAGAATGTGTGTGAGAGAGTATAAGTGTATGGATATATTTGTGTGACTGTGAACATGGATGGGTAAATATGTGTATGAGAGAGCTGAGTATGCATAATCTATGTGTGTGCATTGTATGTGTGTACACGTGGGTGACACTGGAGTGTATGTGGAATATCTGAGAGTACGTGTGTGTGAGGGGGAGATTTTGTGGCTGCTTGCTTGAAGGATTTTTAGCATCTTTCTGTTTTGGCTGAGAACTGAAGGTCAAGCAGTGTATGGAAGATATTGAGTGCAGGGATTGGTGGGGGATGCCCAGTAAGCAATTTGATCATGCATTCATTCAACAGAGATGATCAGGATTTAATGTACACCCTGCATGGCTGCCAAACACCTACCTTCTTTGCTGGTTTCCAGAGCCCACTTATACTGCATTCCTGCTCAGCTTGGAACCCTAGAGGCTGAGCTTACCCACCATGTCTGTAGCTACCTCCTCACATGTCTTCTGGTGCAGTCTTGTCCCTGGAGGGCCCCAAGGAGAGACAGAGAGCAGTACAGGGACATTTGTAGTCTCCTCCTTACTGGTGGCTTCCATATGTGGTTCCTATTCTAGCAGCACCTTCCCTCTTCTGTCTGCCTGTCACAGCTGAGTAACCGAATGGTCCCCCTGGCCATAGCCCTGGGGGCTCCAACACCCAAACCATCTCCATGAATGGTCCCTTCGTTAAAATCAATGCATACATTTGAAACTCTGGGGATGACTCCTGTTTCCTACTGGGGTCCTCTGGGCTGCAGACACTACTGCACTGTGGTCAGTTTCCTGGCAGGCAAGGAGAAGCACAATTCTGGTTGTTTAAGTGGTGGTGCATGCTTAGAGGGCAAATGAAGAAGAAAAGGGTTGGAATGCAGTAGGTGGGGTGTGTGAGCTCTTTCTATGGGTTTGTCTTGGAGGACACAGAGAGAAGGTGATATTTGAACAGAGACTGGGAAAGTGGTGGGCAGAGGAGAGTGCACCAGGCAAAGAGAGCAAGCGCAGAGCTGGAGTTAGAGGCATATCCCAGGAAGAGTGGGCAGAGCTTTGTTCCTGGAGGTTATTTGACTCAGGAGGCCAGAGCACAGAGGAGAGGTGTTGACATCCCTCTCCTTGTGACTGAGAAGGGCAGTGATAGGTTCTGAGATGAGGGGAGCGACAGAACAATCGGTTGAGGCCTGGAAGGCCATGTGGGTGCCCTTTGAATCTGTTCTCCATGAAATGGGTGCCTTTGAACGAAAAGAGAAGTGGCCATTGTGGAGGGAGTGAGGGGCAAGGGCAAGGGCAAGGGCAAGGGCAGGGAGCCAGAAATAAAAGGCTCAATGACCAGAAGACTGCTACCAGCATATGTGATGCCCAGCGCAGCAGGGTCAGGTCCAGACCAGGTGCTGAAATCACACCATCAGCTGAAAATTCTCACAGGAAGTGAAAGAGATGAGAGTTACTCCCATATCAAGGATGAGGCAATTGAGGCTCAGTTACTTGCCTGGGATGATAACATGTTCAACTGCTTCTATGCATTCATAACTGTGAGAGAGGAAAGATCTTGTGTGCAAAGCATAATGCCAAGATACACCAGGTCTGCAATACATTTTCTTCTGATAATGTCACCTTACGGTCCTTTTCTCTGACTCAGACTCCAAGCTCCAGTGTTCCTTCCTGGAGGGAAACCCAGGGTCCCCTCCTTTGACCCATACAAGTTCATAATTCTTTCTTGGTGGCTCTGATGTAGTTGTCATCCAGTGGAAGAGATAAAGTATACCTTGGCTATGCCCTGTTTATGACATGGGCATAATGGGATTGGGTAAACTCTATAATAATTGCTGTGATTTATTCCCCAATTCCTGGGTTCAGACACTTTGCAAAGTGTTTTATGTATACTGTTAAACCCACAATACCCTCACCCAATGGATATTATTCTTACCTGCATGTTATGGATGAAGAAGGCTTTGAGAGGTTAGGCTATTTGCCTGTGGCCATATCCCTAGTGAAGGGCAGAGCAAGGCCTTGAGTCTTGGACTTGAAAACGTCAAAAAACTATGCTCTTTCTGTAAATGTGCTGCCAGTCATTTTACTGAGCATCTGGCTTAGTAAATTATAATTTGTACATGTGCTAATTAAGTAGTTAATTAACTTGCTTAAAAAGTATATAAGATATTGGTTCAGGAAAGCAGACTAGGACAAGAAGGGGCCAGGTGTTGTGGTGCAGTGGGTTAACTGCTTCATGGTCATGTCCTGGCTGATCCACTTCCAATCCTGGTGCTAATGTGCCTGGGAAAGTAGTGGAAGATGCCCCAAGTATGAGTGCCTTCTGCCCTTGTTGGAAACTTGGCTGTTGTGGTCTTTTGGGAAGTGGGCCAGTGGATGACAGGCCTAGCTCTTTCTCTCTTACTCCCTTCCTAATGAATAAATAAACTTCTTTTGTTTTTTTTAAAGAAAGAACAACATAGGGAGATAATGACCGATTGGAAACAGATAGATCTGGGGTCCCTGGGCTTGCTGGCAATGTGGTAATAGACAAGGGCAGTTGGCAGGATAAAGGCCCTGGATAGATGCCCTTACCCAGATCCCTAAAATCTGTGTGTATTTAGGCTTATGTGGTTTTAAAATAAGATTTTTCAGGTATGATTAAGGCTAGAGATGTTGATCTGAGTAGATTTTTTTGATGGGATCTGGTCTCATCACTTGGGTCCTGAAAAGCAACACCCTTTCCTGGCCATGATCAGATGGTGGGATGTTATGAAGGAACAGAGAAGTGCATTGGGGTGATGTCTCAGCTGCTCACCACTGCCTTAGATGGTGAAGGAAGAGGAAACACGGAATGCAGATGGCCTCTGGGATCTGTAAAAAAAGAGGGAGTAGGTGATGTCTTAGTGCCCCCAGAAGGGAATGCAGTCCCACTGGTGCCCTGCTTGTAGCCCTGGTGAGACTCATGTTGGACTTCTCATCTACAAAAGCAAGAGAATAACTCCATGTTGTGTGAGCTAGTAACTTTGTGGAAATTTCTGGGACCAAAATAGAAACCCCAACAGTCAATTATTTCAGATCTTGTGCCTCTGTTCTGTCCAGAGAAAATAAGGGTCATCCACCCCTACATCCTTGGGTAATTGTAAGAATCATGTGAGACTGGTATCAATGTCTGGCTCGGAGCCTGGCAAATGGTGGGTTCACGTGAATTGTCAGATAAACTGGAGTTTTATGATGAGCTGCTGGGACAGTCTCTTTGAACCTAAGCTCTGTGTGGCAGGTGTGCATGGGTGTATAGATAGGAAAATTTGGAGGTGTGTAAGGCACAGCAGACTAGACCAGTCATAAAAGGCTCCATAGAAGGGGTCTGAAGATAGCAGTTGAAGGAACATCATGGAGAATTACTCTGTGGCTTGTAAGAAGTCAAGTCTGTCTCAAATTCAAGTATCTGAGCTGCAGCCCAGTGCTGGTGATTGGTGGAGCGAATGTCTTGAGGTCAAGGTGTAGTTTGGAGTCAGGAAACCCGGGCTTTAGGCCCTCACTGGGCTGTTTCCTGACATTGTCTTGTCTCTTCTAAAACTGCTTCCTTCCCAAGTGACACACAAAGTCAAGGGAAGGTCATCATTTTTGTTTGTTTGCTTGTTTCCTCCATTCGCTGAGAAAAGGTGATTCTTTCACTTCAGTTTTTACTTACCCATGGACCTAATGGAAGCATCTTTCTCTTCCTGGGTCTGATTTTCTTGTTAGCAAAACACAAAAGCTGCTCTGACAGCCACTTGGGCACCCTTTAGTTTAGAGGTCCTGTGGGTCTGTGTGTCTCCAGAGGAGGGAGAACCCAATAAGTATGCAGGACTGGCTTCACCACTTTTGAACCATTCGGGTGCGGCTTTACTTGCTAAATGACAGACGCTGCTCATGGACTCTCTCATCCAGTTCTAAAACACGATATCGTTACCTTCAGGCACAGAAAAGTCAGGTTTCTGGCCTTGAGTCGCTCAGCATGATTAGCTTGTGGTGTGGCTGGGTTTCACCCTTGGCAAATGTCCTGCAAAGGTCGTGCTGATGACAGAGTCTTGGATTGTTCCATGTTCTCTCTGCCCTTGTTGGAGAGCTACCAGACATGACAACCAAGGGCTGATTGTGTCCTCATTGTGCCCATCATGTTTCTGCTTAAACTCTATTTCCTAGTATCCTCAAGTTAAACTTGGATGTTTCCTGGAAATTGAGGGCTGAGTGGGAAGACTATTTCGACAAGTTTGACGCCCAAGTTGTCTTGTTCTTGGGTGATGTGTGAGTCCTGCCTTCTACATGCTTCTAATCACAGGTGATATTCAGTGAGCACTTAGTGTTCACAGTACCCCTTCCCAGGACTTGATATGTGTTAACACTTTTAGTGTCTCACCTACCTTGTCTGATGAGATTTGTTCTCTTATCACTTGCCTTTTTGTAGATGAGGAAATGAAAGTTCAGAACATGGTGTGAATAATGTGCCCCCGTCATACAGAAAGTATGAGGCTTTGCTGGGATTTAAACCCAGGCCATCCACCCACAGACACCAGACTCTGACTTCACTCTACTGCTTTTCTCAAGATAGTCAACTCTGGGAAGTACTTCTGTGGAATGTTTTTAAGAACTCGGTACTAAAAGAGTTCCATGGCCAAATATGTTTGTGAAAGTAGAATAAAACAAAGTGAAGCAAGTTGCTTTGCATATAGATTCTTGTATAAATGAGTGATTATCAGGAGCTTCAAGGGTAAGATATGAGACACACTTGCTAAACACGTCATACCATGGGTATTCTTTACTTTTGGTGGGTCATTGCAAGAAATATATTTTGTGAAAATAAGCTTTAGAAATATTCCAATCGATAGGACCTTGGAGGTGAGGAGGAAGGCTTGTAACTCTAGATAATCCCCATTCTAGTTCTCCCTGAATATATTCCACCATCACTGCCATGCAGTTGCTTGGAGACTTTGACATTCAACTGGCATGTTTAGGGGAAAACAAGGCTGTGTAATGAGTTTCCAAAAACTTTTGGTACGCCAATATTCCCTTTGAATAATCGCTTCCAAATAAGATGATTGCTGGCAAAACACTGCTCCTAACTGATGCATAGTTCAGTAACTCTGAATTTTCATATCAAAAGCTTTTACAGACACATCTGAGTTTTTCTCTGTTGGATGGGAATGAAATTTTGGATAAGGAGGGAATGACAGAAGAGGGTAGAAGCTGTTGGTCTTCCCCAAAGGTTGCACAGCACAATCTGACTTCTGCTTTTGATCTCTTTCAAGTGGCACTAGGGGAGCCCAGTGGCTTATTTGAGAGGACAGAGCTGGTTGAGGTGAGATGGTGTCTAATTGTTGAACGCTAAGAGTCTTGGCTGATGGCATTTCATGCTTAAAGAATCCACAAATATCTAGGTGTGTATTCACTCTGGCATGCAAAATTTCTCTCAATTTGTTAATTTCCCTGTTCAGTTCTACTCAGTGGATGACTATCATGCATTTTTTAGGCATGTCTGTGGGTTAGATTCCATAGGTTTATTAATTTTTAATCCACATATTCCGTATGGATTTATTCAATCGTTCTGCAGGTCTTGGGAAATACAAAGACAACTAAATTATGGTCACTGCTTGAAAGAGAACTCAGTTGAGTAGAGATGATTAAGCCAAACATGTAGAATGCTGGCAGAACTAAGGAACAGCAGATATGGACAAACAAAGAGGATTAGTGATCATAGCCATGTGCCAGGGTCGGGAAGTCTGGAAACCTTTCTTGATAGCAAGAGCAAATTAATTGGGCTTTGAAAGATGGGTAGGGCAATGCAGAGTGATACAGAGAAGTTGACGGGAAAGACTTTCTGGTACAGGGAAGCTGCATGAGCAAACAGGACTTAGGAACACTAAGAGAATGTTACTAACTTGTTACAAGAAGCAAAGGGACAGAAGATTTAGGTTATTTTGCTCTTCTACAGCAACTGGTGACACTTCATAGGTCAGATGTTTCCTAACATCTGACAATGATGGAAACCAAGTTGAGTATTTCTCTAGAGATCAGTAGATTATGGAGGAAGTGTTTATCTTGTGAAGTTAAGGTAAGGCTTAAGACAGAATGATGTGTGCAGAGTTTTGGAACTGTGGATGACATTTGGCACATGCTCTGTGATGCTTATTGATATTACTATCATGATACTCTTGCTATTGTTCTGAATGCTTGAGAATTCGTCGAATAGCTTAACTATGAGAACTTTAAAGGTAGATGCACTACATTTTTGCATCTTCTTCACCTACTGCCTCTAAGCTGGTAGCTTTCAATAAGCATGAGCAAGATGTACCTTCTCTCTAGGAAACTATGTAGCAGGGAGGTTGCAGACATCAGCTCCAGCCCTGGGGTGGGGGGAACCTCCTCTTTGCTGGACCAACCCTTTATCTTCATGTGCATCCTCTGTGAGTTCCTCTTGGGCGAAGAACATTTGACCCCTGTTTAGAAAGATTGCCTTTCACAATCTCCCAGTTCCCTAGATGGGACTTGCTGAGCCAACAGAATGAAGAGAAGAACTAACTATTTTTAGGATGAACTAGAAAGATTAAAACTTTGCTCCCTGCTCAAATATCAAACCTGTCATCTGTAAGAGTCCCATAGGAATAGCTGGAGAATTGGAGGCAAGGAGGTGTGCTCAAAATTCCCCCATAATGATATTAATGAACTGTTGGAGATTGACTATCTTTGTGTGCTAGGCAATATAAGTGCTTTGTGGACATTATCACCTAACTCTTTTCTTCAGTTTATTTGTTAATTTATGAGGTTGGTTTAGTTCTTCATATTCTGCAGATAAGAAAATCAAGACATCGAGAAATCAGTTACCTCAATCAAACCTGCAGAGAGAGGATGAAATGGAAGTCTATGTATGTGTCTTTATGACCCCAGCCTCTGACAGAATGAAGACCATATAACAAGTTATTACAAAGGCAGGGTTTGGGTTTCTGTAGACTATGGGTTGCAGAACACAATTCTTCAGGTCACAGTGGACATGCTGAGAGGGTCATTTTGCTGGAATGGTTGAAGAGCAAGTCGGGATTCTGTCTTTGAGGAGCTCTTGTCCTCATAATGAAGCTATAAAGACTTTCTTTCTTGCTTTTTGACCATGCATTTCCTTCATTGCCTTGTAGGGATCTGCCCTACTCTACTGCATGCCATGTTTGCCTGTCAAGGGTCAGCTCCGCCCGTGTTGGAAAGTCAGACTCCGGGAAAGTAAGGTCATGACTTATGATCTGAAGTGGCTAGTGCTGACCAACCCAAAGAGCAGCCCCCTAAATCCGGCTGCCCACTCGCTTCAACTACCTGCCTCTTTAGCTTTGGCTTCATCCTGAGGGACTCGTTGTGGTCGACCCCATATCCTGCTTCACACGGCACATGTTATAACTTGCAATTTGTCTAGTCTAAGAAGTGGCAGGCTTGAAGCTTTCTCCCAGATTTCCCTGAAGTTCGAGGTGGCTACTGGACATGGCCAGTGAAATGCAACTGCATGTGGACATCATGGTTGAAGCTGTGGCCGATACCTTATGGACATGAAAGAAAACTGTAAAAATAACCATGAAAATATCAGTCTGTTCTTACTTCAAAATGTCAGGCAGGCACTAACTTCCCTTTGGCATGTTACTGACGAAGTCCTTATTTTTTTTAAAACTTTGCTTTGTGAATTTCTGTTAGTTATAGCCAAATGGATGCCAATCTACTTAAATCTTTTGCCCCTTTAAAAATAAGAACTGTGCTTGGGGTGGGCAGAGTTTCGCTTTGCAACCAAAAATACCAACTGATGCAGTGAGCAGAGGACAGTAAAAAGTAAACCAGCTAGAATGGATCATGGTCTTCTGATGGGAAGGCTAATTCTCATGTAAATCTATGCTGATGTAGTTTTTGAAGTTTGCTCACAACTTTCTCCTTTGATTCTCCCAGCCACCTTGAAAGAGTAAAAAATTATTCTTGTTCTCCATTTAATAAGTAAAAAGAAGTTCTTACTTCACATGCCATGAAAGTGAAGAAAATAAGGAGATCATTAGAAATGTGACAGGTTCATGAAAGAAGTGGCTTTGAGCCAGGTTTTGAAGGATTAGCACAGAATTTCAGTAAATGCAGGAAGGAACGAGGAAAGAATTTCTTGCTAAAACAAGAAGATTAAGTGCCAGAGGCAGGAGAAGCCTGGGGGGTTTGGGAAATGTGGTTGGTTCATATTCAGGGCGGAGGTATAGGAAACTTGGGGAGGTAAAGGGAAACAGGGACCAGATCATGAACCGCTGGTGCACTGGCACCTCTGAGTTGTAGGGAACAGAGGCATCCTGCTAGGTGACCTCAATAAATTGTGTGGATACAGAGCAAATAAAGAAGGTTCTAGAATGAGGCCCAAGCTTCTAGGACTGCTTACAGCCATTATCAGCATGAAAAAGCCCTCTGGGCAGTGAGGCCCCTTGAAGGCTGGTGTGTACTTTGGTGACATAGAATTATTCAGAATCAAACCTAGTTCTAGTAACCAAATTGTAACACCATTTGTTTACTAGCATAGCCTTTCTGGTTCCCCTTGTAGAAATCTGATATGAATATGAGGGCCGTTTCTATCTGAGTACCCCTATGTGTTCAGTTCGCATCCTGGAGTGTGTGCATGGCTTGGAATGGGGTTGGCTCTGCTGTGATAACAGATTAGCCTTGAAACTGTCACAGCTTTACACAGCTACACAAAGCATCCCCCAGAACATGTGACCTCAGTGTTCCCTGTGGTGAGAGAAGATAGGCACAAAGGGGACACCAGCTCCTTGATGTTCTGGATTCTTATCTTCACAGTGTGTTAGCAGGCATAGCCACATAGCCCCCATCCAACTGTAAGCAATGCTCAGAAAGACAACAAAGCACACAGAGGGTTTGGCAAGCATGAACTTACTGCTGGGAGTCCAGGGGGGATCTCATCGGTCCCATTCCCTTTCCAGCGACCGATTGGCTGCCCTGCACGTAGGTGATTTCTTCTACCTTCCAAACATTGTGTCCTGGGAGGGACGAGGCAATGAATTCTCTGTCATGGGCAGGACAGTTTCCATTTGAGGACTAAGTGACCTGAGAGAATTACTTCGGAGTATTAGGTAAAAGTCAGGGAGGTGGAGCACAGACTGGCATCTGTTGGGACTGCCTATTCTAGTTGTCCCAGGCAGGGCCCTGCTGGAACATTCCAGGGGTGGGGAGCTCACTGCATTCTCACCACATTGTGGGACACCATTAATACTTCAGAAGTGCCTTCTGAGGTTTGCCTCAACTCTTCCCTTCTCCTTTCTCCTTTCCTCTTCCTGCATCCATGATTATATTCTCAACTTCCTCCCTATTATGAGACAACTCCTCTTAGCTCCCTTCTAGTATCCCCACCCCTTTTTTCACCCCCACTCTCTTCTTCCTCCTCTTCCTCTTTTTTCTCCTGCTTTCATCTTCTCAAGGAGTCTCAGAGTAGACTCTCCATCCAAGGTGCCTTCTTGGCCCTCCTCTGAGCATATTTTGACTCCTCTTACTGGGATGGGAGGCATCCCAGGCCTTCCAAGGAGCTGAGGTTGGATCTCTGACACTGACTACAGAATCCTAACAATCACTGGTTATTTAAAGACGCTTTAACTGTTTACCTAGGGTATTCACATGTGAGGTTTATAAGTTCATATATATTGTGCCAAAACTGTCTATGGGTCTCAACTTTTGATACCATAATGTAGTTATTATTTAATTGAATTTTTGAGGAACTTGCATCTTCCAATAGTGAGGAATGATTACTCTGGAATAATGAAACATTCCTTATGCTGGGAGCAAGAGGCATAATGTGACTCTTAGCTGAGTGTATGTGTCCTTTGCTGGTAGCTGTAGGCTCCAAGTCATCCCAGGGGTCAAAAGCTTCCTGATGACAGCCTGAAATCAGCTGTTTACTGTTAGTGTTGTGGTTCCTGCCTGAATATAAAGCCCAGTTCCACTTGACCTATTTCTTCATAATGTTTATACATTGAGTGCCTGCACAGACCCAAAAAGTGAGACTTCCCAGAAAAGGGACATTTCCTACCTGGATGTCACTCAGGTATCGCTGGGAAGAGAGAAGCAGGCACTCACCTGCCCTAAGTAACAATATACAGTGGTAGCATTCCTTAGGAGCACCAGCATGTGGGCCGAACACACAGGGATATCATTTAACCTCCCCAGTGCAGCCAGTTTTTTGCCTCCAGGTTGCAGTCTTCGCAAGAGCAAAGACAGTGCCCACATCACAATGCTAGCAAATGGCTGAACTGGGCTTACCTGTAAGTGGTCTGTGCTTTTCTCCTCTATCACTCACACACACACACACACACACACACACACACACACACACACACTCCTCCCTCTCCCTGCCCACATATGCGTTCCAGGAGATCAGAGGAGGAAGAAGAATGCTTGATCTGCCCAGCGTGGCAGTGACCACTTCCTGCAGGGGTCAGTCCTCAGGAGGTGTGGAAGCACCTGATAGGGAAGGGGGAGGGAAGAAAGGGTGTGGACAACATGGGCAGGTGACAGAGTGGGAGGTGGATCTGGGAGTCTGCTTTCTCATCACGGCTGACATGTGGCTTTCCTCGAGAGGAAAGTAGACAGGGCTGGGACAGGCAGGGCCTAAGTGCTTTGCTATGAGAACCCATAATGGAATGGCTGGGGTGCCCTGAAGGCTCCAGGACAGTTGTGTGTTCCAGAAAGCTTGTTCTGATGTGGAGACAGGGGCAGGGGTACAAATGGGAAGAGTCACTGTGACCTCTGTGGTGTCCAGAGGAGGTGGTCTGACAAACATTCACGCTCACCCCTCACCATCTTTCCAAGTCCTAGAGGAGGTTGGGAAAGGGCTCTGGAAGCCTTTACTGTCAAAAAGATGGAGTCCCAAGAAAAGGGAAGATGTGTGCTCCTTCTCAGCTATGACATTTGCTGAGTGGACCTTGGACTGGTTCTTGATCTCTGTGAATCTCAGTTTTCTCAGGCATAAAGTGTGTGTGTGTGGGGAGATTCATGGCAACTTTATCATGAAGCTACCGCAGGAAGCTCGTGAGATGAAGACGTGTGGTACGCACAGGTTCTGCTTTATGCTGAGCTCTTTGTCCCACTCCCCAAGTGTGCATACTAGACAACCCGAGATCTTAGCGGCTGGACACAATATGTTGCTTCTGCGTCTGTACCTCGAGCAAGTGCAGGGGGCTTCTCATCTCTGTAGACAGAAGCTAGAATCAGCTGAAGACTTGTGTGCTAGTTGGTGTGGTGGGTGCTCCCAGCTGCAGCCTGGGCCCTCAGCTGGGTCAGGAGGCAGAGCACCACCACGGCCTCTCCCTGCAGCCTGGGCTACCTTACAACATGGTGCCTGGGCCCTCAGCTGGGTCAGGAGGCAGAGCACCACCACGGCCTCTCCCTGCAACCTGGGCTACCTTACAACATGGTGCCTGGGCCCTCAGCAGCAGGAGCACTCAGCAGAGAGTCCTGAGTGGCAGCTGCATAAGACCTCACTTTGGAAATCACACTGCACCACTTCTGTTTCGGATCATTCGGGCCAGCCCTATCACTAGGGCTGAATCACAGGCAAGGACAGGTAAACTAGACTGCGTATATATTTTAAAATATATTTATTTTTACTTGAAAGGCTGAGCTACAGAAAGGAGAATAGACACATACACACAGAGAGAGAGAAAGAGAGAGAGAGAGAGAGAAACTACTTTCATTGGTTCACTCCCCATATGGCTGCAATGGCCAGAGCTGGGCTGGTTTGAAACCAGGAGCCAGGAACTTCATCTGAGTCTCCCATGTGGGCACAGCGCCCCAAAGATATGGGCCATCCTCCTCTGCTTTTCTAAGTACATTATCAGAGAACTGGATTGGAAGTGGAACAGCCGCAACTCCAACAGGCTGCATATGGGATGCTGGTCCTGAAACTGGAGATTTAACCTGTCATTCCATAGCACTGGCTCCTGGACTCCGTCTTTTTTATTTCTTTTAAAAGATTTATTTATTTTTATTTGAAAGGCAGATTTTACAGGGTGGACTCCATCTTTTAAGGTGAGAAGTTCAAAGAATGAATGAACATGTTTGAAAACAAAGACTCTCTGATGGTGAGTCGTGATCTCAAGGCAATGGGTTGGCGGCAGGGGTGGTGTGTGTGGCTTTGAACAGTTCAGGAGATGCAGTCTCCTTCCTAGTGTGTGCTGACTTTGATGAGGTGCCCAGCACATGTCTGAGTGGTAGCACAGCTGAAACAACCGGAACTATGAACCTGCTTTAGTCCCATTAGCAGCTAAACTATTACATTCCGAACAAAGAGATAGTATCAATTAGAGACAGTATCAGATTGTTGAACATAATCCATGCTAATGTACAATGAAGATAATGTATTCATTGATGAAGTAAAACACATGAACAAACACACCTTGGAGTGTGTGTTTCCGGCGCAGCTTGTTCTAGCAGCACAAAGATGACCCCCATGATCAAATTTTTCTCTGTATCTTCACGTTGCTTTCCATCACTGCCCATGGCTGCTGGAAGCTCCTTGCTTTTACAAGACAGTGACAGAAGGTGGGTTTTCTTTATTGTTTCAGTAGACATCCTGACATCCACCCTGATTGGGCCAGTTTTGATCACTGGTATTTTTGGACCAGTCATAGTTTGCATCTTGGCAGAATTTGATGACTGACTTGGTCAAGGTCACAGCCCTGCAGCTTGGAGAAGAGTCAACTCTCCCTAAATCTCATAATGGAAATCAGCTGGATTGGAGGACAGAGAACTGGGTCCTCCTTATCCCAGAGGAGACCACCACCATCCATGTCAGGTCTCACTGTTTGAGGTTCTCTGTCTTCTGTGCTAGTCAGTTCTGAGGAATTACAAATCAGGTTTTGGGCTGCAGTGGGTGTGGTGGGTGTGGAAAGTGTGGTCTTTTATTAGACTTATTTAACCATCTAATTGAAAGATGAGAGAGAAAGAGAGAGAGAGAGGGAGAGAGAGAGAGAGACTGTTTTGATTTGCTAGTTCACTCTCCAAATGCTTACAATAGCCAGGACCAAGTGAGGTCAAACCAGGAGCCAGGAGCCCCTCTATTTCCATCTTGGAGCCAGGAACCTAAATGTTTGCGCCATTCTCTGATGTTTTCACAGGCACACTAGTAAGGAACAGATTGGAAACAGAACAACTAGGACTGGAATCTGTGCTCCCACACGGGATGCTGGTTTCATCTCCCATACCACAGTGCTGAATGAGAGTGTGTTCTTCATTCTGTTAAGGAAGCTCTCTGAAGAATTCTTCCGCTGGAGACCCAGCCTCTAGATTGTACCTTTTGGAGGCAGATTTTCAGCTGGGATGGGTTGATAGGGATATTGTCCTGGCTCAGGTCCTCAAAGAAAGGTCCCAAGAGCACTGATACGTAGAGCCCCGATTCCCTCTGATCTTTTCCTAGGCTGAGTGTCACGCTGCCCTAAGCTAAATACCAAATGTACAAAAATGTTAACATCCCCAAGTGCTAGCCCTCTATGAGAGTGTGTCTGTAAACTGAAGTACTTTCTCTGGCTCTGGGTTTTGTGGTAAAACAAAGAGGAGTTAGGTGGTAAGCTGGTTAAAAATACACACACCCTGTTCACCCAGAAATGTGAATGCACAAGCAGACTGCAGGGGAGTCCCCAATGTTCAGAGCAAACTCCCCAGGGGATGCTGAGTGCAGGAGGGCTAACACGATACAGAATCTTCTCATTCGGTCCCTTCCTCTCCGGCCCCGAGGCTTCTGAACTTCACCTCAGTCTTAGGGCTCCGGGCTTGAGAGAAAGGGAAGGGCAAGGGAGGCCGCGGGGCACAGGCCCCTGTGACTCTGCTATGGAAGGAAGGAGAGACTGGTGCATGGACCAGGGCCTGGAACACCAGCTAAGGATTTGCAAGGGTTCTCCTGGCTGATCCTGGCTGTTCTGACACCCTGGGAGATACGGTCAGGCAACAAGGCCACTTGCTTGCCAGAAGGTTGACCAGGAACGTGTACAGTGAGGCTAGTGTGCTGCGTCCCTTCACTCTGTCCCTCTGCATAAGGGGGCTCAGCTCACTGTGGGTGTGTGTGTGGGGGGGACGAGAGGACGGCTCAGGTGCTGCTACCTGCAGGTGAGGTGACTCCAGTACCTGTGAACAGCAGTTTCCTAATTGGCAAAAGAGGACAGAGGAGCCCCTGCCAGGCCTTCGCCTGCCACGAGGCACAGGATTTGGCGGCCCATGAAGCAAGGCAGCCAAAGGGCTTTGTCCCATGACTCAAGTTGGAAGACTTTCATTACTGCTGAAGTTATAGATGCCTGGCTCTGCCAGTGGAGACATCCACAGAATCCAGGCTCTGTCTACAAGCTGCCACCTTCCAGATTGAGTAGAAGATACGTAGGGGACAGAAGAAAAGTGGCCCTTGTAGGCTTCTTTCCTGAGCCGAGCCATCCTTGCTTCTGTTTTTCCTTAGAGGCCTGCAGGGGATCTGGAAGCTGTCCAATGTGCACATAGCTGCCTGTTGAATAATCGGTATTTTGGCACCTGTCATCACCTCCAGCACGACAGCCAGGCCAGAGGTGTGGAAGCAGCCCACCTGCAGAGGAGGGGCTTCCCCGTTTCCCCTGTCACCTGTACCCTTAAGCCTGTGGAAATCCCGATGCTTGACATTTCCTGAACCCTGTTAATCAGGTCTCTCATCTCTAACTTTGCATCCTTGATATTTGAAATGAAGCATACATTTTCATTCTTTTTTTCAAAGATATATTTTATTTTTACTTGACAAACCAAATTATAGAGAGACAGAAAGATCTTCTATCCACTTCCCAATGGCCCCAGTGGTTACAGCTAGACTGATCTGAAGAGAGCTAGGGGTTTCCTCTGGGTCTCCTACATTGGTGCAGGGGCCCAAGGATTTGAGCCATCCTCCATTGCTTTCCCAGGACATCAGCAGGAAGCTGGATCAGAAGCCGAGAAGCTAGGACTCAAACTGGCATCCACAATGCGATGCTAATGCTGCAGGTCGAGGCTTAGTTTGAAATGCCACAGTGCAGGTCTCACATTTTTATTGTTGAATAAATGTCTGTAACAGAAACATCGTGGTTTGACCTGGCACTGTAGCCTAGTGGTTAAAGTCCTTACCTTGCATGCCCAGGATCCCACATGGGTATCAGTTCATATCCCGGCTGCCTTGCTTCCCATCCAGCTTCCTGCTGTTGGCTTGGGAAAGCAGTCAATGACGGTCCAAAGCCTTGGGACCCTGCACCCATGTGGGAGACCAGGAAGAAGCTCCTGGCTCCTGGTTTTGGATCAGCTCAGTTCTGGTTGTTGTGGCCACTTGTGGAGTGAATCAGCAGATGCAAGATCTTTCTCTCTGTCTCTCCTTCATTCTGTAAATCTGACTTTCCAATAAAAATAAATAAACCCTTAGAAAAAAGAAAAAGAATTGTGGTCATAAATGTCAACTCGAGTCATGTGTGAGATGCAATGTCACCCTAAGTATTATGTAAGTATAGATATGTATATGTATGGAAAGAAAAAGTTATGTGTGCCCTAACAAAGGCGATATGCTGTCCAGTGGTTTGGGAGCCACATTCTGGGAAGCTCTGAGATTGCAGATGCTGCCAAGGTGCCGGGGGCACCTGTGAATGTTGAGCTTCATGTGTGCTGGGCTGGCACCTGAGCCTGAGTCAGTCCAAGCAGATGAAGCATCCAAGGCAGGGGAAAGTGCCAGGAACAACAGAACTGAGTACCAAAGGGGACCTCTGACACCCAGGCCCAAAGTGCCTGGCGTGCTGCGGTGCTCCGCCCACATGGTGGCGGAGAAAATTATTTGAAAGACGAAGGGAGAGGGATGTCACAGTTGAAAGAGTGAAGGGTTACATGCAGCTGTAGCTTCTAGAATGTTCTTTGGCTCAAGGGCTCTCAGCTGTTAAGCTCTCTAGGGCCGGGCCTCGGGAAACTCCTTAATCGTGAGGCCAGATGAGGGGGCTGACTTGATGCTTTTAGCCCTTATCAAGACCTTCTTAAGAGTAGTTATCTCACCTTTTTATCTTGGGATTTTGAATAAGATTTCACTGGGTCAACCGGAACAAAAGAATTCCTCTGCTGAAAGTGTAGCAAAGAAGTTCCACCTCCGAAGGCCTGGCTGGGAGGAGCGGTATCCCCACACCTGATTGTGATTTCCCAATGCCAGGTAGGCACTGCCCCTCCTGGCAGGGAGGTATTGGCAGAATCAGTGAGCATCCTGAGTATCCACTCTTCTGCCATTACAGTGGGCACGAGGCAGAAACCGCTTCCTCCTTCTCTGGGCGCTGCTGTGGGGGATGGATGGGAGCACCTGAGAGAGCAAGGAATTCTGGGAGAGTGTAGCCTTTATGAATCATCAGACATTTCTTGAGTGGCAGCCCTGGGCTGAACTGTGGAAGCTGTTGAGTCCCTGGTGGAGTCTGGAGAGAAAGAAGTGGAAAATGCCAGGGGTTTCACATGAAGGAAGGAGTACCAGGAAGCCTGGCAGAGGGTCTTCTTACTCAGCCTGGAGACAGGGATGAGAGGAAGTAGGGAGGGTACAGGAAAAGCAACACCTGATGTGGATTCTTACGGGGCCACCAGACTCCTATTGAATTCAAGTGTGACTTTTGCTCACATTCAATTGAATTCACCCAGGACTTATGAAGTCCTGCTTCTCCTTTCCTACAAGAGAGAAAAATGCAGGAAGCATTATTGGGCCAATGATGCAAACTCTTAATGAGTTCTTCTCCAACCTTTATTCAGTCCACATATGTGTTAGAGTGTGTGTTCTTGGGAAAGTCCACGTATTTCCAGCATTGTCAGCTGTGAGAGCCCTGGAGCATCTCCCTTCTAGCAGTGTGCTTGTGCAATTGGCAGCTGTGACCAGCAAGGTAAGGATCTTTACCAAGGCCAGGGAGTGTGAGACAGGCTCCAGGGGCCTGGGAGTGCCAGGGGCAGTGCATGCACAGGCCAGGGTTTGAGACCATCACCAACACCATGCCTGTTTGGTAGGAGATTGTGTGCTGAGGCCACAGAGCTGAAACCATGGCTTTGAGGAGCCCACAGACATGCATAGGTGAAGTGTGGACTGAATATGTGCTGCTCCATCCTGGTGGCGTAACGTGCGATGTGCTCTGAGAACAGTGTGTACATATGGTGTGTTGGAAAAGACACAGGCTTTGAGGTTTAGCTCCAAGGCTTACTGTTTTCTGATCTAGAATAACAGCTTAACTAGCTGCAGTGATGGGGACAGTGTTGGTGATGAAGGGGCTGGCTCAAGGAGCAGAGGCTGCCATCACCCCTGGCTGTCAGGACCTGTGCGAGACATGCAACTTCTCCAAGCCTCCGGCAGCCTCCAGCGCTCTCATCATTCCGTGAGGGGATGGGAGTGGAACGTGCTTTGAAAAACTGTGACATGTTGAGCAAATGCCAGTTATCACTCTCTGGGAGATTAGCCAATCCAGCTGAGGGTAGAGAAGGCTGCAAGGCAGGGTGGCTTGTCAAAGTCCGGGAGGGAGTTACTGCAGGTCGAAGCCAGGCCAGCTGCTGAGAGCTCTGGCCCCTCTCACCCACTGCCCTTGTAGCTTCCAGACGCTTCCTTCCCAGCCTCTGTAACCCAACCGCATTCTGGCCCAGGATCTGCAGATGGTCAGCTTGGTTTCCCTGTCAGCAAAGTCCTTGTGCTGGCAGGGGGACTTGCCATGGGGCCTGAGAAAGAAGTCAGGCGTGCTTGGAATGCAATTGCAAAAGAGGTTACAAGAGCCCAGCCAGAATGCTGAAATCAAGTGATGTCGAGAGGTTTTGTTATTTTTGAAAAAGTGACTCATTCTGAGAAACTCTAACGGCCTCCAGAAGGTTCACCTAGTTGCCTGTGTGTCTAACCCAGAGCCCACTGCAGAGAAAAACAAATCCTGTTGTCACAGCTGGAGGAGGGGATGTTGGGGGCAGGGAGGGGCAGGGAGGGAGTGGGGGGGGCAGGGCGGGGCAGGGGCTCAAGCAGGGGTGACCATCTGACAGAGCAAGGGTTGGAAAACCATGCTTGCCCCCCCAATCCCTCTTTGTTCTATTCATACAAAATGCATGCTGCTGGTGGCAGTAAGTGTTCTCTGAATTGGAAAGAGCCACTCCCTGGAGGTGAGATTCTGCCTATTTGACAGCAAAGGAAATTGAAATATATATATATAGGTTTGTAGAGAGCTGCATCTGTGCCCCCAAAATGAGAGCAAGAGCGAGAGCAAGAGCGAGAGCAAGAGAGAGAGAGAGAGAGAGTGAGAGAAAGAGAGAGAGAGAGAGATGAGGAAAGATACATAGAGGTATGAAGAAAGAATTGGAAGGAAAAGAATGGAGAAGGGAAAGGAAGGGGAGGGGAGTGGAAGGGAGGGAAGGGCAGAAATAGGAGGGGAGAGGGGAAGAGAGGGGCAGAAGAAGGAGGAAGGAAGGGGGGCTTTGTGAATAAGAGGCAGCATGGCTTGGACAGACACCTGGAGGAATGCTGTTAGTGAGCACTCTTGTCAGACTTCTTGTAGGACTCTCAGGACAGAAGATGGACTCTAGCTCCGCCCCTTCCTTTACTCCTTTGTATGACCTTGGGGAACAGATCCCTTCAAGTTCCCACTTTGGCACAGTGGTATAGCATGCTAATCCTCTACCTGTGACTCCAGCATCCCATATAGTGTTGGTTCATGTTCCAGCTGCTCTACTTCCAATTCAGCTTATAGTCTGGGATAACAGCTTGAGGATGGCTCATATCCTTGGCCGCTGTACCAACATGAGAGACCTGGAGGAAGCTCCTGGCTTCCGGCTTCAGAGTGGCTCAGCTCTGGCTATGGCAGCCATTTGGCATGAAAGATCACTGTCTCTCCCCCTCCCTTTCTCTGTAACTTTGCTTTTCAAGAAAAATACATACATCTTTAAAAAAATTATGGGGGCCAGAGTGGGAGTAGGTTAGATATGACGATAACTATGGAACGCTTGTTACAGTACAATCTCTGGGT
Source organism: Ochotona princeps (assembly GCF_030435755.1). Taxonomy (NCBI): domain Eukaryota; kingdom Metazoa; phylum Chordata; class Mammalia; order Lagomorpha; family Ochotonidae; genus Ochotona; species Ochotona princeps. The sequence goes on along the minus strand of NC_080840.1, from coordinate 12,728,273 downwards.
ATGTCATGGATGGTCAGTGCCTAAAAGCTCCCAGGTGAAGCTGGCAGTGCTGTGTGCCTGTGGACCTCACTTTGAGTAGCCTAGGGCTGGGTGATCTCTAGCGTCTCCTCTTGTCCTGCCATTCACCGAGGCGAAATATTCAAGGGCACTGTGCCAGGGGCTTGGCCTGACAAAATGAAGCAGATATGGTTTTTTGCCTCTAGGGTCCAGCAGTGCAGATGTGGAAGCAGTGGCAGATTTCACGTGACATCATCACACAACGTCTGTGGGTGGGAGGAAGGGTGGGTTGTATGAGGGTAAAGTGGGTAGCTGCTTGTGTGGGCTTCCAGGAGGAGGGAACCAGGGGATGTCTTTGAGCTCCATCAGCCTTCAATGAAGACACGATAGAGGATGCTGTCTAGACAGATGGTAATGGGGGCTATTGTGAACTTGACCTTTAAAGTGAAGTGTCTGCTGTGCACTGTGGTATCGTCCTTGCTCAGAGATACGACACAGTTATAGCACAGTTCTGTGTTGTCACATCTCCCTAGAAGATCCTGGGCAGTTGAAGGAGGTAGCTCCTGATGGGCCAGGATTTAAATGCTTGAGATATCTGTACACACACACACACACACACACACACACACACACACACAGTGCCTGGATGGAAAACCTGTGCCTGATGGAAAACCTGTGCCTGGATTTCAAAATTTTTGCACTAAAAAGCCTTACCTCTTAATTCCATTTTCCATGAACTTTCCGTAGCCGCCTCATATTATATATGCACACACACATACAGACACACACACTCAGAGTTTATCTTTATCATTCACAGGTCCTGTATTTGTAAATCTGCCTATTTGCCAATATTTGCCTGTCATTCCTAAATCAATACTCTTGATACTTTCTCCCTCATGCAGGGACAACAGAGCAGCGACAGAATCTGACTCACCTACCACCCACGCTCCCGGCTGAGGTCAAGAAGGTGGCACTCTGCCCTAACTTGTACTGTATCAACAGCCTCGTTTGGCGCCATGCTTTGAGCATCTGTGTGCTTTGGGAAAGAGGCCACTGTTAGGGATGACCCCCATGGGCAGAAGAGAGGAGCTGGCCACTGTTCGAAGTGCAGATCATGGTGAGCCTGATGGGGAAAACATGAGGATGAGATCAGCTGTGTCCAAGTATGAGCTAGAGTATTGGTCCCTGTGAGATTGGTGCTGGTGATTTAAAGACACGTAGGAAATAAGATTCTTTGAACAAAAGCACACCTGATGCCAAGTTGTATTTTGATGGTCGAGGAAACCCAGGGCTTGTAGGCTTCTCATCTGCTGCCTAGGAACAATGGCTTTGTGTTCTCCCATCCCATACTCAACGTAACTCTATTGACCACAACTGCCACATATGTGTCTGTGTGTGCATATGCATGCATGTTTATAAGTGCATATGCACACAGAGATTCTGTATCTTTCCATGAAGTACCAAGTGTTTCAGATGCTCGGTGTTACAAGTTTGCACGTTGAACAAGATAACTCAGTATTGAATGAAGTGCCAATATCCGGGAAGGCGTCTAAAGCTGTGTTACTAATCCCAGTAATGGGTAACAATCCTTATCCAACTCAGCCTTCTCCTGTTCTGCCCAGGTTTGAGCAAGAGATTTCTTTTGTCCCTCACTTTCTCTTAGCTCCAAGACACCTGAATTTGAAACATCTCACCACCTGGGACTCTACACAGAATGTCACCACGGAATTAGAGGTGATTTCTGGTTGCATTTGTGTTGATCAGTTCCTGTTACTGAGGCAGAGATGCCTTGAGGGCTCCTTCAAGACCCCTATGTGGGCAGGAACCTGAGGTATGGTAACTGCCCTAGGGCTCTGCTCACCTGTCCTAACTCAGTTCCTTGCATCTGTGCCCGGGTGTGTCCTGATCCCCTAGGCCATGTCAGACCTCTCTGGTGTGGATTATAGGAAATATGCTGAGAATCTGAAAGATTGTTTGGTGGAAGTGGACCTGCTTTCTGTGAGAGCCGGGGCCAAGGGCCTTGCAGGCCTTTTGGACTGTGAATTCTCCAGCTCCTACTGGGACAGGCTGTGCTGCTGCAGTGTGCCTGGGAGCTAGCTCCCAGGTCTATTTCGTGAGGACAGTCACTCGCTAGAACTCAGGAACTCACTGTCCAGTGGGGTGAGAGGAGGCACTGTGGCTGTAGATGTGGTTGGCTGGTTGCTGTCTCACGTAAACATGCTGTATCACGGGAAATTATTTACACGCTGTGGGAAGGAAGCACAACAGGCTCCTCGGTGGGTTTGTTAATAAGAAGCCTGTGAATGCTCCTGTGGCCCAGATTCCTGTGGGCCGGTGGCACAGACGGAAAAGACAGGGGTTGTTTCATTTTGCTCAGAACCCCTGATTAGAAAGAACTCTGTCCTGATTCCATCTTCCCTGGGAACAAGGATGGCCACCATAGTTCTGCATTCAAGCCCTCTTTCCAGATATAGGTCCTGTTCTCCTCCACTGCTATGGCTGGGGCAACCTTTCTCTCTCTGCAAATGACTGTGTTGTTCCTGCAGAACTTTGACATTTGTTCATTTATTTATTGTCAGTGTATTTGAAAGGTAGGGACACACACACACACACACACACACACACAGCACTTCCATTTGCCAATTTCTTCTTCAAACGCCTGCAACAGCCAGGCCTGGGTCAGGCTGAAGCCGGGGACTGGGAAGTCAATTGAAATCTCCCACATGTATGGCTGTGATCCAAGTACTTGGATCATTACCTGCTGTCACCCAGGTGGACATTAACATGAAGCTGGACTGGAAGTACCATAGTGGGCACTTGCAGCAGGAATAGTTCTTCTTGGGTTGGCATCCCAAGGGGCCACTTCAAGAAAGCCCTACACCTGCCTCATCACACATGCTTTGGCACCATGTGCTCTTTTCTCTGTCTTGAAGCCTTTCTCCTTCTCAGCCCAGACTTCTTCATCTCCTCTGAGGGGCCTCCCAGCTCACACACTTGTAAACCTCAGTTCTTTGTGCTCTCATGCACCTGTTGGTACTCCAGCCTCACCCTGCATGCAGGGACCTTGTGTTTCTTCGGTGTGTGGAGATAAGAGCTGCCTCTCAGGCTTTGTGGTGTGGATCAACCTCGCACTGAGCTTCACACCATGGTCTAGCAGCCATGAATTGCACCACGGACACTAGATCTTCTTTCCTAGGTGATAATGGAGATTGTTAATACAGCTCCCATGTTAGATTCTTGTCTTCACTTCTTCCTCAGCCGTGCTCTTAGAAGACCTTGACCCACCAGAGTTCAGGGCCTCTGATCTCACTCACCTCTCAACAAGTGCCTGTCCCCTTGTCAGGGTGCACTGAGGACACACACCATGGTGGCACAGACATGTGGTCCCTGGCATTTGTTGAGCGCTTCCTGTCTATGAGGCTGTGCCCTAAACCCTTCAGGGGAATTAACCCACTTAATAAATAGTCTTAGGAGACAGTTAACATTCAATGTTCTTGTTTTACAGGGGAGGAAACTGAGGCACAGAGGGGGTCAAATGCCTCATTCCTCACACAGCTAGTGAGGAATGGAGGTGAGATTTGAACCCCCCAAAAAGCCAGTCTGTTTCACTGTGTCTCGTTGCACCGTGGATGCTTATTATAAATTGTCTGGCAAATGGTCGGTGTTTGGTGAATGTTGGATGAGTCCTGATCAGGACCCAGCATGGCACTTCCCAGGCAGAGAGCAGCCCAGGGCTCTGGCATCTCACTACCACCTTCCTGCAGGATGTAGAACCCAGCCTTCTTGCTGGATGCTCCTTCCCTCATCCTGCCACCCTGGTCCTGTATGGTGCCTGTTTGTGTCTTCCTTCACACTAGCCCTCGGAAGTCTTCCTCAGCTGCCACCTCTGTCCCTTACTTGCTCACATTGAGCACATATGTCTGTCACTAATGTGTCCACACAGGCAAAGATTCTCTCCAGACACATGGTTTTCAGTTTGGCGCTGCCACCCTGTACCAGCCTCTCCATCTAAGCCTCTATTTTCCCACCTGTAAAAATGGCACTAATCCTACCACCCACCTCATTGGGACTTGGTGGGGATGATGAAGGAGGATGCCTAGAACGCTGAGTCTCAGGTGGGGAGACACCTGCTGTCTGTATGCTCCTGCCCCTCTTGTTTTTTCAGAATGTGAGCCTTGCGCACATTGGATGCGCCCTCATGGATTTTTGCATCTCTGACTTTTAGTCGAGTACCTGATGCACAGCAGGTGCGTAATGCATATAGTTGAAACTGATCTTCCACAAAGCAAGCATTTGTTGAGCACATACCACGTGGTGGGGCTGATATGCAAAGACAGACAAGGGGCAGGTGGACATTATGGATGCGCTCAAGAGAACCAGCGAGAGATTGAAGGAATGCCAGCATTGTGCAGTCACCTATCCACTCATCCACTTAAAATGTGTGACACCAGGGTTTATGGATGGCATACAGCATGAGCAAATGACTGTTGTCAGAGAGAAAATGGCAAGGTGGACTCAGAGGCTCAGTGGGTGCAGCCATAATGGGCAGGCGGGGAGAGCTGTGCGATGGCCCTGTGCTTGCAGCTCAGCTCCTGCTTTTCTCCCATCCAGTGTTACCCTACCTCAGTGAGCTCTCCTTGGAACGCTTCCCCATCACTCTGCTAATTTCTCCCCTAATGCTGTTCACATGCCCAGTGAATAAAAAGCAGGCAAGGAAAGGCAGCTATCCCTTCTGGAATGCCCAGCAGGTGCCAGGCACAATGCCCTGCAGTGGATGGGATCACTTAGTCTTCCCGGCCCTCCCAGGGAACCAGAATTACTACCTTCTGTGTTCATACTACAAAAAAGGGCCCAAGAAGGCAAGTGCCTTTGTCCAAGGTCACCAGCTGGAAATGCGAGCAGGACTTGGAATCTAAGACCAGCTGCCTCCCCACAATGGTGCTTCAATGGTTCTGGGAGAGGCCACGTAGACAAGAAAGGAAATGGAGGGATACGTTTACTGCCTCAGGCATTTTCAGAAACAAGCAAGTGAATTCCCTAATTCGGATCAGCTATAAATACAGACTTGGCAGCTGAGAAAGAGGTTGTGGAAAAACAAGTTTCTTCTCAACTCAGCAGCACCACCTGCAGGATGTAAGGGAACACTGCAGAAATAATCCCTTGGGTAATTTGAGTTTGGTCCCTCACCTGACAAGTGATGAGTGTCTGCCCTGCTTACCTTCCGACTTTCAGCCAAGCACCTGTTTCCCTCCCATGCTTCACTCCTCCTCTCCCCCTGCTTCTCTTATTTCTCATTGATTCATTCATTCATCCACTCATTCAGTAAGCTTTTACTGAGTACCTAATAGGTCTTGAGAGCATATTCTTTTTTTTTTTTTTTTTTAATTATTTATTATTTAACTTCAGTAATTACATTGTATTATGTGACACAGTTACATAGATACTTGGGTTCTCCCCACCCCTCCCCAAACCCTCCCACCATGGTGGATTCCTCCACCTTATTGCATAACCACAGCTCAAGTTCAGTTGAGATTTCCCCATTGCAAGCGTATACCAAACATAGAGTCCAGCATCTTATTGTCCCGTCAAGTTCAACGGTTTCTTAGGTATACCCTCTCTGGTCTGATGACAGAGCCAGCAGAGTATCATCCCAGTCAATTGAAAGCTCCAACATACCATCAGCAAAAATTTACATCATTATGGAATTAATTGACATAGTAATGAGTAACCAATATGTTAAAAGTAAATGCGGGTTCCCAGCCACCTTCTGTGACCACCTCACCTATACTTCAATTTTAGTTTATACACAACATATAACATTCAAAACATAACATGTTATACATAACATCATATCATCTTAAATTAAGGCAAACATGTGGTATTTAACCTTTTGGGATTGGCTCATTTCCCTTAGCATTATGGTTTCCAGTTTGGCCCATTTGGCCACAAAGAACTGCATTTTGTTTTTTTTTTTTTTTTTTTTTTTAATTATTTATTCTTAGTGACATATAAATAGTTAAAATTTGCTCTTAAAAAATAAGATTTATTTCTGTGAAAGGTGGAGTCATAGACACACACACACACACACACACACACACACACACACTGAGAGAGGGATGTGGGGGAAGAGAGAAAAAGTCCTCTGTTCAATTTTTGGTCCACTCCCAAAATGTCTACAACACTGCGGGCTGGATCAGGCCCAAGCTAGGCCCCAAGAAGCCATCTGGGTTCCCCACATGACTGGCAGGTACTTAATACATGGGCCATCACCTACTTTCTCCTGGACAATTTAGCAAGAAACTGGATCAGAAGTTGGAGTAGCCAGGGTGCTAACCTAACACTCGTATATGGAATATGGACATTCCATGTGCCAGCTCAACTCTTGATGCCACATCACAACACTGGCCCCTAAAATGTGGTTTTCACCTTTATTGTAGCACCGACTGACCATGACAATGCACTTGGTCATCACAAGTAGGATGCATGGAGCATTCTCCCATGCTGGTCTTTGTCTCAGTTCCTCCTCACAGGTGCGGCTGAGGTTAGGACATGCCCAGCGTTGGGTGAGCTGCAGAGCTGCAAGTCAAAGTCTGATCTTTGCTAGACTCAGGTCTTTCTTAGACTCAAGCCTAAGGTTAACCTAACAGGTGTCCAAATGTGAATAGAATTTTCTCCTGATTCAAGTAAATACTTGTTTTCTATTTGAGAGTGATGTTCATCCTTTCAATCCATTGCTTGTTGAGTCCTTTGGAGGTTAAGTTGGGGTTCTACAACGTGTTGAGACAAGATGCTCAGTGCCTGGGGAGCAGGAGTTATTGTAACCCAGTTAGGACCTTGCGGCTTTGAAGGTGTCTGCCATGAGGCAGAGTAGGAGAAAAGATTGACTCTCACGGAAGCACTGCACAGCTGCGGGGAGCTCTGGAAACACTGTTGCTGGTGGGAATGGGACTTCCTACATGCCAAGTGCCCTGATGTCACCAACCGAATGAGATGGGCACATGGGCCAGGGTGAGGGAAGGCACAGGGACAATCACTCCTGCCTCTGCAGGGTGACGCTGAGGGCACTGGAGCATGAATGTTGTCAAGGCAATGCGAACCTTGGTTTCCTGTTGCCTGAGCCGGAGAGGTGGCTTCAGCATTGGGGCAAGCAAGTATCTGAACTCTGAGTTATACAGCAGGAAATTCACTTTGGTTTCCATTTCTGCAGTAACCACCAAGTTGCATTTCTTTCAAGTTCCCGGGAACCTTATTGCTTTTTATTCTCTTTTTTTCTTATTTGAAACCCTGGTTAGTTTTTCTTTTGTGGGGCTGGTTGACTGCTGAAGTTAGAACTGATCAAAGAAAAGTAGCATGTTTAAAATATTTAAAACTCAAGAATCAAAATTGGGGAGATGTGTGGGAATTTCTGACACAGCCAGAGGAAAATCTGTGGCGCACACACACACGCACACACACACACCCCTCTCCCAAGGAGGACAGGTGTCATGTGGCGGCAGGTTCTCAGCATGTCCATTCCTGTCTCACCTTGTCCTAAGTCCTCACCTACCAAAAGTAATATTTCAGGGTCTGTACAAACTCTACTTTCTTTCACTTACAGTAGAAAATGAGAAAATTTTGGGAAATTTTATTTCCCAAATGCGCCATTATTGCATGATGACCCTGACTTCTCCTCATGGCACATTGAAGATTTCATGCTCTCTCAGGGTGGGGGGTGAGGTGGAGTGGGGTGGTGATGGTCCTGGGTGGCAAGCTCAGGGTTGGGCTGCACCAGAGACTAGTCTAGTAAGTAACAGAGTTGCAAAGGGGTAAGTAGCACTGCTTCCTGCCTTCCAGGTGCACCTGCTGGTGGCCAACTCTGCAAGTGTGAGGAAAGGATGTGGTGAGGAAGAGAGACCTGGCATGTCAGAGCATGCTTGCTGGTGTGGGGATGGGGAAGTGAGAGGGATGATTCTTTCTCTGTCCTGAGAGGAAGATGTTGGTCAGCCCCTTGATTCATTATTAATTCAGAGTACTAAGGTGTTTTTCTTTTAGCAAGCATCCTATAGCTAGTCTAGGAGCACACTCATCATGGATGGCCTTGTTTCTATTGAAAAAATAAGTCTGAGACCCAAATAACTGTCCTAGAAATCAACCAGTGGAACATCCCCCCCCCCGCCCCATAGCCAAGTTAAAGAGCCTGTACTAATTGTGGCAAAGTTACTTGTGAAATCTTGGAATCCTGACACTGGGTTCTGGGCTGTCTGAGGCACCGGGAGTCATGGTCTTGGGAATAGGTCTCCTTAATTTCCTCTTTGGGGGCCTCATGTAGACGACAAGAGCTTGGAATCTGTGAATTCCGTGCTTCTTTGACCTTGGGCTCTTTGGAACATTGGGTCTCTATCATGCTACTTTCATCTCTACTGTGCTATTGCACTTCCCGCTGCAAAGAGGGCTACTTTAGTCCACCTCTTCCTGGCTCCAGATCCACTCTTGTGTCAGCTGTCTCCCTGCTGGGTGCAGCCCAGGGGAGGCATTGGCAGGAATGAAAGGGTCTTGGAAAAGGTGGGAGTAGGGGAGTTCTCCTGCTCTGCCTGTGGTGATGTCTCCAGCACAGAATCTGGGTCTCGTCTTCGGTCATTCCTCCAACATGTGTCTCAGCTTCTTACGGGAGGGACTGTGACTTGCTTTTTTCCTTTGTCCTGCCGGCTGGGGTAGAAATGACTTCCCATTCTGATTTGTGCTTGGGCTCCCTCACTACTTCCTGGTTGTCTTCCATTCTCCATGTTGCAAATACTTGGAGTGGTTTCTGTTTAGCTGGCTGGGCTTTGGCTGATGCATTTGAATTTTTATTGGCAGTAAGGATGATGATGATGATGTTGATTACAACCCATTCCTTGATCTATAGCTTCACATATTACAAGGCTGTCACTCAGCTTCTGTAATTTGAGTTTCTTAATAACAGTATGACGTCAGAAATGCATTTGTCATTAATTCCACTCTGCAAAAGAGGAAATGATTTCATTCAGTGCACACAGCTGGTGGGTCTTGATAGAGTTAGAACCAGAACTCGAGACTTTTGATTCCTCATCTAGTTTTCTTTCTCAGTTGTCCCTCTACTTCCCATCTGTCCTGCACTTGACCTTTTCGAAAAAGGTGTTTGTGCTGTTCCTTTAGTAGAATGTCTCCCAAGAGCTGGGCACAAGCCATAGGTTGAAGGAGTGTTATCTAGTGCAGTACAGCAACACACCCTGCTGCCTAGTGGCTTCAGAAAGCATTAGTGATTATTTCAGAAATGGCTTACAATGCATTGATGCTTTCTTCTGCCTCCAGTGTTCAGAAATGGTCACTAACTAAGAGCTTGAGAATGCGTCCAGCCAGTGAGGGCTTTGAGGTTGTACTCTAGAGCCATTTTGGATAGGATCTGGCTGTGATGTGAAGATGGGGAGGTGGCTGGTTGGTGTTTGCCCTATGCAGTACTGAACAGTCCTATACCTACAGCTAATCTTGCAATCCATCAGGCTCATCACAGGCAAGACTTGAAGAGTAAGCTTAAGCTTGTTTATATTTAAATCTCTACCTAGCAAAGACCACAGCATCTTCCTTTACATCTTTCTTCTTTACTGAGCCTCTTTGAAAGAGGTTGTGTTGCTGTGTGTACTGCAGGAGAAGTACTGCTAGCAGTACTGCTAGGAGAAGGAAACGTTCACACTCCCAAGTCCCTGAGGACCCCAGATTTGGGGGGAGAGGAGAAAGGTTACAGTGTCCACTACATCCTCCATTTCAACAGTCATTGATAAATATTTCTGTGGCTTTACGCTTACCATGTGGCAGTCCGTTACCCGATGTCAAGATTCCCTTACCAAGCATCTCTCCCTGGTCCTTTCTGGAAGTGCCGGGGGATGATTTGTGTGTCCCATGAACACTGAAAGTGTTTACTCGTTTCTCCAGCAGCCCTAGCCCTCTGTACTGATGTCTGCAGCCTTGCTTTAAAGGCTCTTGCAGGTAAGAATGGTGTGGGTACTGTTGGGATTGGGGTTTTCCTCTTCAACCGGGATTGTATTATGTTCTATGCTGGATTTTGGAGAAAGCCGCTCTCTGTCCACCTTGTTTGATTACATATTCACTAAAACAGGGTCGTTTTGCCTCCTAATGACTCTTGGAGATCTAAGTGAAGTTATTCTAAGTCTTCTGCTTTCTTATGTTTCGGTTTCTGACTTCATGGGTTCTGGGACAAGCCTCAGGTACTCCAGGCATCTTCTGAACCATGTGCTTTTGACCTGGGCCCACCTGTTCCATTGAAATACTGACTCCAAGCCATGGTGCTTTCTCAAATATGGAGCACAATTTATATAGAAAACTCTATTGGTTATATAATGCTGTGTTATAAATAACTCCAACATTTAACGGATTAAAATAGTATTATGTAGGGCCAGGCAAGCTAATCTAGTGTCTAAACCTTTGCCTTGCATGCACTGGGATCCCATATGGGCACTGGTTCATGTCTGAGATGCTCCAATTCCCATCCAGCTCCCTACTTGTGGCCTGGGAAAGCAGTAGAGAATAGTCCAAAGTCTTGGGGTTTTGCACCCATGTGGGAGACTCAAAAGAAGCTCCTGGCTCCTGGCTTCAGATTGATTCAGCTCTGGCCATTGCAGCCTCTTGGGGAGTGAACCAGCAGATAAAAGATCTTTCTCTCTGTATATCTGCTTTTCCAATACAAAATAACTAACTTTTTTAAAAAACAGAATTATGTAGTGACTTACAGCTTTTCTGGGTGCAGGACATCAGCTGGGTCCTCTGGCTCTTGGTTTGTCATGAAGATGCAACCTTCACAAGGCCAGTTGCCCAGGGGCTACTTCTAGAACACTCAGAAGTGATCAGTTGACAGGAGTGGGTCTCTGTTGATTGAATGCTTTCCATGTGGGCCTCTCTGTGGAATGTCTCACAACATGACACTGGCTTCATCATATGGAGCAGGTGAGAGGACAAGAGGGGAAGTCAATAAGACCCAAGTTGTATTCTTTTGTATTCTCATCCTGGATGTGATGTCCCATTGCTTGTGCCAGATTCCATTCATTGGAAAAAGGTAAGCAGGTCTCGCTCACACCTGCAAGGGAGTTACACAAAGAGTGGTCACAGAGGTAGGAACTACTGAGAGCATCTTAAGGGATGCCTGCCTCGGGTGGCTGGGATCCCAGTGAAATGGATTCTGATGGTAAGCAAATGAGAAACCCTGAGCCATCATCTTGAAGTGCCATAGTGATAATCTAACTGAATGGTATTGTTGAAAAAGAGTTTAGCAGAATGTGAGTCAATCAAATACCAACTTCTTAGGACAGGTGTTTGTTGAACGTGGGAAATGTCTCTGTGTGGCAGAGATGAGCAAGGGCTGGCTTTTCTTTAGCCCAGGAGGCTCCTGAGTGACTTTTGTACATAGATTGTTGGTGAGTTCACTCAGCAGACACCACCAGTCCGAATGCAGTTTACATCATCCTTCTCAGGCAGAGATGTGCACTTCCTTCTGAAAAAAGAAAAATACGGCACATCTTCTTAGGTGCAAGGGCACTTGAAAACACCATGGCAAGAGGAGTAAAGTGATCTAACCTGTAAGCATCTTGTTAGAAACAGGCATTTAGCTTGGCAGTTTAAGATGTTGCATTCAACCTTATACCGTCAGGGTCCAAATCCAGATCCCAGCTTCCTTGCAATGCACGGCCTAGGAGGCAGCAGCCATGGCTCAAGTTCTTGAGTGCCTTCCATCCACATGGGATACCAGCCTCAGCCTTGGCCCAGTCAAGCTATTGTGGCAGTTTGGCAGAACTGTGACTCGCAAATAAATACATATACATTTAAAAAACATCATTTTATATAAAAAATAAACATAGAAACATTATAGAATTAAATTGTTAAATGTTGCCAGAATTTCCAAGATAAAAACACGTGAGTGAAAGGACATTGCATTCTTGCTGGAGGTGAGATGTGGTTGTGACTGGGGCAATGTCCTTTCCCTTCCTTGTGATGGAACAGGAGAATGACGGTGTCACCATCTCTGGTGAGAGCGTCCTGGTGCAAAGGTAAGATGCAATTGATAAAGTTTAAAGGTGACACCTAGTTGTGGGCCGACTTCAGGGTGACCCCCATGTCCCCTAAGTCCGATTCTCATGCCATTACATACTTCCCTCCATTTGATTGACTGACCAAAAAACTGGGGCAGAGACAAGGGGATACAGCTCTTGTGGCTTGGTTATATTTTATTAGACTCTATTAGCTGAGATCTCCTTGTGGACTTGATGACATGAGTTGCTGTGCTAGGGAAGCCCACATGACAAGGACCTGTTAGTGGCTAGGTAACCCTAAGATGCCATCCAGCCTATGGTCCAGTGAAAGAAGCACACACTGCCAACAATCTGAATAACCTTGGGCATTGGTTGTTCCTCAGCTGAGTCTCCAGATGAGAACACAGCCCACTTGGATTACAGCCTGGTGAGGCCTTAAACAGAGAATCTATTTACATATGCTTGAACTCAGGATCCACGGAAGTGGTGAGAAAACATGTTTGCCTTTAAAGCTCTAAATCTGTGTTAACATGTTATACAGCAATAGAAAAAGATGTATCTGTTATCAGGCTCATACTCTTAAGAAACAGGTGAAGGCACAGAAACTTTGACTGTTATATTTTATTTAAAAATTTTTTATTTTGGGAGTTCCAAATGGTTTAAAATCATCATTGAGAATGTAAAGAAATTTCTGGGTGTAGAAAACCTGATTATATAATTTTAAGGAAAAAATTGTCTTTTTTGTTTGTTTCAGATAGTTCTAAAATCATCAAGACAAACCCCTGGAATCCAAAGTTAACAAGTTTCAGTAAAAACTTGTCAAAGCCCTCTTGACATCATCTACAGAGTTTAGTGAAGGACTCATGGTGGTGGAGGAGATGAGGTTCATACTAGGAGGAGAGAATCCTGACTGCAGAAGACTTGCCTCAGCCAAGCAAAGCCTTTCTGAGGACTGTGTGTGCAAAAGAAAACAAAATATTATGATTGCTTTTCTTATTTCTGTTTGTGACCTGAGGGGAAAAAAAGATGTATAATATAGAGGTATGTATATATATATGTATAATATATATGTATAATATAGAGGTAGTTTTGAGTGGGCCCGGTGGCAGCTTCATGTTGGCTCTGGGCAGTCTCATTTGTTTCTGAGAGTTTACAATCTATGCAACTATTCCAACAAATTCTTGTAGGAATCACAACATAGTTACTGCTGGAAATAATAGATGACAAAGTACCAAACTTGGGAACTGAATTTAAGGGGTGTAAAAACTTCTTAGTTATCAAGATAAGTAAAAATTTAATACAATATTTACAAGTTAAAATTAAGATCAAGATGATGGACAAATTATCAAAGTTTTAAATAAAGACAGGATCCAAATTTGCATGTGTGTAACTTAGTTTTGCAGGCCTCAACCTAATCCTGTCCCTGTGACTCTAGTATCTGCAATGTTAGAACCTAATTTACAACTAATAGACCATAAACTCATTGGCAACTATCCAGTAAGGTAGAAGTCTTTAATTCCAAGAACATTTTGAGATAGTGCAATTGTTTTTAAAATAATTTTTTTATTTGAAAGACAAATTTTACAGAGAGAGAGAAGGAGAGACAGAGGTCTTCCATCCATGGGTTCACTCCTCATATCCCTACAATGGCCAGAGATGAACCAATCAGAGCCAGGAGCTAGAAGTGTCTTTCAGGGTTTCCTACATAGGTGCAGGGTTCCAAGGCTTTAGGCCAACCTCTAGTGCTTTCTCAGGCCATAAGCAGAGAGCTGAATGGGAAATGAAGCAGCCAGGACATGAACTGGGGTTCGTAGGGGATGTCCATACCTGTAGGTAGAGGAGTAGCCTGTTACCCCATCACACCAGCCCTGAGCTAGTGAAATTGTAGCTATGACTGGAAAAAGTTGAAGAATTAATTGGTAGTAGCTTCACTGAGAGAGCACCACATTGTCATCATGGCTCTGGTGTGGCCTAACACCAACCTTTGTCGCCATTTGGAACCAACATATGGAAGGATCTCTCTCTCTCTGTGTCTCTCTCTATAACTTTGCCTTTCAAATATAAATTTTCAGAAAAAAAATCTGATTTTTTTTTTTTACTTGGAAGAAGACATTGGTTAAATGCTAAAATTTTGACCGAATTCCTTAATGTACAGCCATACTGTACATATAGAGAACATAGAATTACTGTTCAAGTTCAGATCACTTGCAGGATCAATACTATTAATAATTTCTAACTTTGTTAGTGATCATTACATTATATTACTTCATGCCTTGACCTCATTGAATCCTCACAATAAAGCAATTAGAGAAATTTACTAAATCTCCTTAATTCACAAACGTGAGAACTGAGATTTAAAGAGATGAAGAACTTGCCTAGGTCGGGGGATGATGAAGGGCAGATCAAAACCAAGCACTTGTCTATGAAGTTGGAGCAAAGTTCTTTGAGATACCTGTAAGCCTGTATACATCCTCCGAAATGGTTTGCTTACAGGTGGGCTAAGTTAGCCTGTTCACTATTTGTAGGTGGGGGGTCTTGGGTTTCAACAAGTGCTAATGTGAAGAAAGCTAGTAAAACACTTGACTGTGTGTGGGGAGATGCCAGTCACTGTGCATGCCTGGAAGACTGTGTGTGTGTGCCATGGGGTTGGCCACCTCCCACCAAACATTCTAAGTGCATCCCAGATATCCTGGGAGCAACCCAGCTGCAGTGGAGTGGTAGGTGTGCTGGGAGGCCAGTGACTGATTTGCTTACTCTGGGTCCCACCCTTTCCTGGCTGTTTGACTTCAGGCAAGGGACTTAGTCACCAGGGAACCTACTTTTTTAATCTGTAAAATGAGGATAATGAGCCCTGACTCCTACCTTCCTCACACAGGGAGGGCAGGAAGCTTACTGAGATCAGCTCCCAAAGCCTTTTGATGTGCTGGAAAGTCTCCGCCCTAATTGGCCTGGCCAGGCACTCTGAGCAGCTGGGTGAAAGTTTTATGACCCCTGATTCCCACAGCTCGCAGTCCTCAGTCTCCCAGAAGCCCTTGGAAGTTTGCAGTGATAGATTGGGCTGACGAATACTCCTGCCAGGCCATCAGCAGAGATTTCTCAGGGTCTGAGTCACATAATAGGCTGTTTCCCGGGGTGCTCTGGCCAATGCTTCCACTTATTTATGTAGGATTTCTTAAGAGTTTCTATGAGCACATAGCAATTTTTCACTCCTTTCCAGACATGTCCACAGTAGTCACCGTTGGCGTCATGGAGCTCTGCTAATCTTCCAGAACAAGTGTTGGCTCCTTCAGCGCGTCCCGGATGTATTCCTTTCCTCATAGTTCTGGTTTATAAAAGGTTGCGTCTCTTGTCTGTACCATCACCTTTGCTCTTGTCTGCACAGCTTCCTGTTGACTCTCTGCATCTCCAGTCCCCATTTCTTTTCATGTTTTCCACAATGCCTCCCAGTAAACAGGACATATGCTGTCCCTCCCAAAAGCCAAAAGATCTCCCCCTCATTGTTCCTAGAATAAAAATAGAAAAATTCACTTGTCATTCAAAGCCTATTCTCTTCAACTCATAAACCTGACTTCAAGTTTCCCTGTTTTTTTCTGATCTCTTCCCATTTTTTTGTTCATTTATTCAGTCAACCATCCTACTTTTATGTGCTTGCCATCTTCAATCTATCAAGTGCTGTGTTCAGCTCTGGGGAATACATTAATCTCTCTGCTCTCTTGAAGGCGCAGCCTTGTGGGAGATACTGACTACTAAACTGGCAAAGATTTGCAGTTTGAGAAGTGCCCCAATATAGGAAATGGAAGATCTGTAAGATTCATTTGGAGGGGAACCTGCATCTGCTAGTGTGAGGGTAAGATAAATAGGGTCCATCCCCAAGATAAATAGGGTCCAGACTGACCAAAACTCAGGAGTGCAAGTGGGGAGAAGGAAACATGGCCAGAGTGTCCCAGGAAGAGGACCTTGTATGTGTGACTCGGGAAGAAGCCAATTCCTGAACACCCTGAAAGCAAAGGGACCACATGCCAGGGGTGATATGATTATCACTCTTCCAACTCCCTATCTGCCTCGTGTTCTTGGACTTGAGATCTTGTCTGGGGTCACTTTTCCTCCCCAGATGTTCTTTCCTGCCTCCCATTCAGCTCCATACGCATCTCCTGCTACGGTCCTTCCTGTTTGTCAGTCTCCTTCCAATGTCATCTGTTCTTTGGGCAACCAGACTCATTTTCTTGTAGATTACCACTCATCATATTCCACTTTGTATTTTCTGTTGGTCTCCTTTATAGGACTGACAGCTCCTAGAGGGGTGGTATTTACCTGGAATACCCCCTATGCATTTCCTACACCACTTAGCACGCAGTGAGTTGGGCCAGGCCTCCCCTAAGGTACAGCTGCACTGCTTATTAGTTCTGTAATCTTGCACAAGTCACTTTATCTTTGAGACCTTGGGTTGTCTCACCTATAAAATGGGGGTGATGATTTTTATTGCATAGGATAATTGTGAGGATTAAGAAAAGCACCTAGTTAACACTCCATAAACATTAGGTGCCTTCCTTCTTCTGCTTTCTGGCTCAGAAAGATTGCAGCAAACCCTTGGGAGAGCATCTCCAAGGAAGGGAGGGGTGCCCCCGTTTTCCCTTGGGCCCAGAGGAAGAGTTGATACCTGATCTCAACTGCATTGGCTTGCTAAGCATCCGGGCAGAGAGGTGCAATATAAACATTATTGCATGGAGTCTTGGTTATCAGTGGCAGGTGGAGCCACCCATTCTAATCTGATTGTTTCTTTGACTTCTCTGATATGCTCATCCTTGATGTAAACAAGAAGAAATGCTGAAAATGATTCGGAAAAAAAAACCAAGTTAAACAGTGTGAGTCTCTTTGTGCAGGATTCTACCTTTACTCTCCAGGAGAAGACAATGATCTATCAAGATTTTTCCTTTGCTGCCTGGTTGTGGCTCAGTCCGTGGACAAAGCCTGCACCAGGGGAGTCCAACAGTCTCTGCCATGGCTTTTGCCATTCTGGTTGTTACTATCACTAGTGTGCACAGCCCTCTCTTGTTTTTGCTCCTCGTTCTCAACTGCCATTTGGGAAGAGTTCAGGACAAATTCCTAACACTCCTCTTTCCAGTTGTGGCATACAGACCCAATCTGTATGCATAGCTTCCAAACTGATTCTTACAGCAACCCTGAGGGAGCAGGTCGAACAACTGCCATCACCTTGATTGGCATGGACACTGAGGCACAGAGAAGTTGGGTAGCTTGCTCAAGTCTCAGTACAAGCTAGTGGCATGTTTAGGGATGGAGTTAGACTCTTAGAGAACTGCTTTGCTTCTCAGCATCCTGCCCTGGTTGTTGTAGACAGAATGCGGCCAGAATCTCTAAGGGACTTTGCAAGTGCCAGTAGGGGCCAGCTCCTTTGGGTTCATGGAAAACCCACTGGGTTCTTTGTGCGCATACGTGTGGGTTGCATGAGAAGATAGGGTTTTCCCCTGGCATAGTAA
This sequence comes from Ochotona princeps, assembly GCF_030435755.1. Classification (NCBI taxonomy): domain Eukaryota; kingdom Metazoa; phylum Chordata; class Mammalia; order Lagomorpha; family Ochotonidae; genus Ochotona; species Ochotona princeps. Next base: position 12,710,746 of record NC_080840.1, on the reverse strand, counting down.
GACTGGTAGATTTCTAAAATATTCTATAGGTGCCCTCCATTTCCCTGCCTTGCCTCACAAAGAGGTGCAAATTCATTTACACATTCGTCCTGTACTGCAAGGGGGCAGGATTTTGGTGTCTGTACTGCTTTGCTCATGTCTCTTCTGAGGAAGATCAGAACTACTACCACAGCAGGCTGTTAGGGAGGCTGAGCTTGTTGGGTGGTGCTGGCCCCCTGAGCAGCATTCTGTCTGTGTCTTCGTATCTGTCTCCTTCCTGGACTTGCTTGGCTTCCTCTGGTTCATTGCACTTCTGCTTCTCATTCCTTAATTGCCCTCCTGCTGCAGGTGGTTCAGGAAAATTTTTGGCTGAAGAACAGAGGTGATTTAAAAAAAAAAAATTTTTTTTTTTTGCCAGCCTCTTAATTAATTCAACAACAACCTTAATCAGGCAGGGTGTGAAGGGTTTAGAAAGTTAAGAGCATATATCAGCAAATGTGTGTGTGTTTTGTTTTCCCACAAGATCCTTTTTATTTTTTCACTCAAGGTGTTATCAAGATGCAATCAGGTGGTGTCGGTGTTGCCCTGTCACCTCAGTTTCACTGGGATAGTTCAAACAGTTCTGAATAGTGAAAGTATCTCCTCTTCTTCCTCATTCCCACTCACTTCACCCTTAGCACAGGGAGAAAAAGAGAGAATTCTTCCTCCTGCACCTCCTGAGACACAGCCCGGGCTCTCTCACCTGTAGACAGGTGAGCTGCCTCCCTTTTTTATATTTGAGTGCATTGACCACAGGATTATCCAGTCACTATTTCTTGCTTCTCATTTGGGGCCTTGAGAGCTTGGTTTCCTTGGATTTCAGATGCATTTCCTACAGCGCAACAAGCATGGAAAAAGTATGCTGATTTACAGAAAGCTCCAAAGACTATGAAGAATACTTTGTCTTTCACTTCCTTCTCTTTGTTGTAGCATTCATAAGTGATCTCCTGGCAAAGCAGGGTCTTAGGGGATTGGGTTCTGCCAGACAGAGACCATCAAATTCCCTTTTCTCTCAAGAGGAGATTGGAATGTTGCATGGCAGGTAGTCAAGACACTATGGTCTTCCTGGCAGGGACTTCCAATTCTGGGTGCATATGGGTGGGGAAGCCAATTGGTCTACAGGAGGTAGGAGCCACTGTGTTGTAGTGCTTGAGCCTGCTGTCTAGCCTAGTCATCTTGGTGGTTTGAATCACCCTGGAGGTGAGTTAGGATGTTGAAATTGTTTTTATAAAAATCCCCAGTGATTGCAATATGCACTGTGGACCATTACTCCAAAACAGCCTCCAACTCTTTTTTTTTTTAAATTTTATTGTATTGTTGTTGACAATCTTTACATAGTTAATTGCGGTTAAAAAAAAAAAGTTCAGGGGGTATAGGGAAGTGGGTAATACTATTATGTCCATATTGTTTCCATCATGTATCTGAGGTAAAGGGGGATATTGAGGGAGAAGCCCCACCCGGTTTCCTGCCCACCCCAAGTCCCGGATGTGGGGCATGCTCTGAGATATTTGCTCAAGTGGTTTTAATAGTTCTCCAGTTATGAATTGCTGACAGTTTCACTCGATGAGGTCGTCCACTGATTGATATGGTCCATCATAAAGTCTCCGTTTGCCCCATATTTCGCTGCCAACATGTAGCTGAGATGAATGATTGACCTGTTCTGTCTTCTGTCTTTTCTTGGTTAGAGTTCTGAGTCCAGCAGTTCGATTGGGGAGATCTCCAAAGAAACCTTGAGGTATTCCTAGACCAGATTCTTGTATGTTCTAGCAAGCACAGGGCCCGGCACAGTCCATCAGCCCAATCAGCTGGTGGTTTCAATTGCTGGGTTGGTTCTGTTTTCAGTCCCGAGCTGCACTGGAACCAATGGGTGTTACAGTCCAGTCTGGTTCTGCCCAGCACATACTCGGCCCTTACATCAACCAGTGGGAGCTGCAGCCTAGTCGGGGCGACCCACAATAACCCCCATCAGGCCCGTCCCCTACCCTGGTTTGCCAGTATGTGTAGCAGTAGACCAGTCTGTCCCCCATCCCATTTGGCTCTTGTACTTGTCAATGGGTATTAAAGCTTAGTTCCATCTAACCAACTCAACCATCCAGCCCTCACGGATGTTGTTGAGTGCCTCTCTGTCTAGCCACCCCAGCCCCCATCCTAGTTTTCATGCCCTCCCGCGGGATTAATGACCCAGGAAGGGGGAACCCACTTTTTCCCTCCCAGGTCTCTCTCAGTCCCAGTTTATGCACTCTTTAGGTGGTTCTGTGATTTGACTTGACAGAATTAGTCCCCAGTGCCAGCTTCTGCCAGCTGTTGCTGCGGCCAAGCCCAAACATCCCTCACCCGCTCTAATTTATGCTTGCACCCACAGGAATAATCAGCCCAGCCTGGCTTTTCCCTGATCTAGTCCACATGCAGCGCACAGGTGTTGCAGCCTTGCTTAGTCTGGTCTGTTCTCATCCCAGCTCAAGCTCTCCAATGGGAGTAGCTGTCTGGCGAGGGGACCAGCCCCTTAATCCCCCTGCCAGCTTTGTCCCTCCCTTCCTGGATCTCAAGTGTGCTGGTTGGGTGCTGCAGTCAAATCCAGTACAGGCAACCTCACCCTGGCATTCTATAATGTGTACTGGTTTTGTTGCAACCAAACCTGGCTCACCCACACTCCGTTCTGGTGTTCGGATTTGCCAGTGGATGACATGAACTGATTCAGCCTGGTCTGCCCCTGACCCATGCCGAATGTGTGCCAGTGGGAGACTTTCCATGGCCTATTCTGGGCTGTTTCCTATCATGCTTCTTGCGCTTACCTGCAGGCACTGTGTCCTGCCAGAGGAGTTGCCCAGGCTCCTTCATCAGAACCCCTCCCAATGCCAGATTTTGCGCATACCAGGGGGTCCTTGAGCCAACCCTACTCAGTTCACCTCCTGTCCTAGCAGGAACAGTGGCTTTTCCCCAGTCTCCAACTCTTAAGTTTGCTCCTTAGTCCTTCCATCTATCATCTACTGAGAGAAGTATGTACTTTGCAGGAGAAAAAGGCGTTAGAAGTGTCTCTCCATGGCTTAGAGGAGTTGAGTGAATGCCTCCAGGTTCATGGAGGAGCTCAGTGGTGGGGTCAACCTTTGAACGTGACTTTCCTTAGTTCCAAAGCCCACTTTATGTGCTCCCTACCTGTGAGGGGCTGTCTCTGGACTTTTCCACTCTTAAGGCAGCAGCTGAGAGATCCTCCTTTGCCAAGATCTCCAGACAGTATGGTCCGATGTCATCCTGGTCACCAGGTTGTTCCGGTAAACCCAGTGACCAGAGGTCCTATCCTCTTGACCAAAAGGACCATCCACTGTTTCGGAATTCTTCAGTGCTCGCATCTGTGTTCACCCGCAGCTTGCCCTCACAGAAATGGAATGATGCTTGTGATTCCACTTTCAGCTCAAAAGCATCAGGCTAAAGGCATCAATCTCCTTAACTGAGCTCGTATTTAGTCAATTTTTCTTTTTCATTGAAACAAATCATTTATTTATTTGAAAAAGAGAGGGAGAAACAGGAAGAGAGCTATTTTGTGTCCACTGGTTCACTCTCCAAATGCTGTAAATCAGCCAGGGACTCTGTCTCAGTCTTCCACTTGGCCAGGAGGCCCAAGCATTTGAGCTTTCATCTGCTGCCTTGTGGGGAACACCTGAGCAAGGAGCCAGATTGAAAGCACGGAGTAGCTGGGATGGGAACCAAGCACTGTCACATGGGTTGTTGACATGTTAAGTGTTCTGCTTCTGCTACCCAGCCCTTTCCATCAGGTTCTCTTTTCAGAGTCTGTCCAAGAACCTGGGACTGTTGGGTGCAAGGAACACTGAACTGTGGCCACCTTGCAGAACTTTCTTTTTGTTCCTCTGGGTTGTCCTATCCTCTCAATTTAGGCAAAAATAGTTAAGAGGTAAATGTAGTGGTCTGGAAGAAAGCATAATGGAGTCTCATAGTCTCTGCTGGAAGCCAATTATACAGAGACTGTATAAGAAGATGGAGTTAGGGGTTGACAAGATGGCTCATTGGCTAATCCTCTACCTGCAAGTGTTGACATCCATTTGGGCATCGGTTTGTATCCTGGCTGCACCACTTCCCATCCAACTCCCTGCTTACAGCCTAGGAAAGCAGCAGAGGATGTCCCCAAATCTTGAGACCCTTCGCTTGTGTGTGAGACCCAGAAGAAGTTTCTGGCTCCCAGCTTTGGATCGGCTCAGCTCTGGCCATTGGGACTAAACAGCAGCCATTGCAGCCATTTGAGGAGTAAACCAGTGGATGGAAAAATTTTTCTTTCTCTGTTTCTCCTTTTCTCTGTAGACCTGCTTTTCCAATAAAAATAAAACAAATCCTAAAATGAAAAAGAAAGTGGGTTTAGAGGGAACTCCTGTCATATACACTTAGAACTGGCTTGAACCACAGGCAGCTCCACATGCTCCAACAATATGGTCTGCGTATTTCCTTAGTGGGTATGGGAAGGGGTTGGGCCCATTTTATAGTAAGTCAGGCTCACCTGGATCATCACGGTCAGTTCTGGGCATTGACCTAGAGAGGAGCTTGCACAAATTAGAAGGTGTTTTGAAGGTGTTAGGTGGCAGGGGGAAAGAATTTGCCATGGTCTATGAAAATGAAAAAAGCAAAACAAAAGGAAGTTAAAGAAATAAGGAAAGTTGGCATCACATGGTGTAGATATAGGAAAGAGATATAATTTTATTGTTAGTGGACCCAAGGGCTACTAATTATATATGGTTAGGCTAGGCTAGGGTGTGCTACAGTGACAAAACCAACCACAAAAATCATTGTTGGTTTCACACGATGAGTGCTGACCTTTCACCGCACTGAAGCCTGCAGAGACTGTATTTTCTGATTCCACAGTGACATCAATGGAACTCACAGCCTCAGGGATCCCTACAGTAGGGAAGAGAAAGAGAAGGAAGAGACACTTCAAGGTTCCTCAGCTAGATGTAACTTATGTCACTCACACTCAAAATCCATCAGAGCGAGGCACATGGCCTGGAAATGGTGCAAGAGTGACTGAGAAAAGTGGGGTGGTCAAAGAATATTTGGTAAACACCTGCTAGGTTCCTGGAATTCAAGTCCAGGTATTTCCTACAACCCTTCCTGGTCTCTATCCTCTACTACTTTCCCTTCCCCTCATTTTATGTTCTGGTGCCTCTGGTAGGGGCAGTGTGTTTTTGCTCATGCCATCCTCTGTGCCTGATATGCTTCTTCTTCTCCCCTCACCCACACTCTTCATCACATTGTTGAGCTGCTTGTCCTCCAGAGCTCAGCTTTGTTGAGAAGGCACTTAGTCTGCCCTGCTTTATTAGAGTGGGAGTCCAGGATTCATATTTGAATTCTGTCTGTCAGATTTCATCATCTGCTACCATTAACTAGCTGTGTGGCTGTTCGTGACTTACTTTAACTTTCTGAGCCCAAAATTGCCATGTACAAAATGTGACGGGCCAGAGTACTTGGGGAAGGTTAAAAGGCACTTTGCGTATTGTCTGGTTCTTTGTGGGCACTCAGTAATTGTCAGCTATGACTGTGAAATGGAATTGCATTATTGGTGCTTAGAGATACTGTGAGGCTCAAAGGAGATGCTGGGCATGGAACCCATGGAGGAGGAGCACATTACCAGAGGATCAGTCAGTCTCAACCTCCCTAGATCCATAGTCCATCCTCCTTTTGATCACCTGGTGGAACAGAGCTCAGCAAAGTACAGCCCACAAGCCAAATGTGTTTACTGCTTGTCTTCAGAAATAAAAATTTTATTAGAAACACAGTCATGCTCGTTGCTTACGTGTCCTCTATGTGTGGCTTTCGTGGTAGAGATGAATAGATGACAAAAACCATATGACTCGTGAGGCTGAAAATAGCATCTTGCACTTAAGTGAGACAGTTTGCTAGCCCTGACAGAGGATGAGCCTGCTGCCCTTTCTTTTGATTCCTTCCTGTTTGTACTTCCTCTGTACAAACTTCCACATACCATGCACTGTTTTCCACATTTATAAATAAAAATATTATTGAATCTCTGTAATAGCATGATGAGTTATATATTCATATCCCCATTTTTTAGTCTGGGAAATTGAGGTCCAGGCGCTGGTGCTGTGCTGCAGCAAGTTGAGCCGCTGCCTACAATATCAGTATCCAACATGAATGCTGGTTTGAGTTCTGGCTGTTCTCATGTCCAAATCAGCTCTGTGTTAATGCACCTGAAAAGGTGGCCCAAGTCACTGGGACCTTGTCACCCACTTGAGAGTCCTAGATGGAGTTTCAGGTTTTTGTCTTCAGGCCAGCCATTATAGCCATCAGGGGAAGTGAACCAACAGATGGAACAGCTCTCTCTGTTTCACCTTCTCTTTGTAATGCTGCCTTTCAAATAAATAATCACTTTTGAAAAAAAGAAGTTGCGGTCCAGAGAGAAGAAGAGGTGCACAGAGATCCACATTCAAGCAGGTTTCAGAATCCCTGCTCTAACCACTGTGCTATGTGTGCCACTCACACTTGCTGTGAAAGCAGTCTTTGGGGCACTTGGGGACAGTGAGAGTTTAGAAACAAAAGCTCCTAGGGAAGCAGAGCTGCATAAGATCACAGACAGCACTAGTGCTGATAGCTGCCTTGACCAGTGGACAGCCTGATTTCCGGGGAAACTGAGCCCCAGGAAAGAAAGTGAAGTGACCAAACTTTCCCAACAAAGTGTTAGTATTGAGGTTAAGCCTGATGAAAGGGGACCAGGTCAAAGCTCTGAAAAGTGACAGTAGCAACAAATTTTATCACAGAAAATTAAAAACACTGGAAAAGTAGAGAGAACTGGTTCAGTTCCCAGCTTCAGAGGGGATTAGTTTTGTCCATGTGAATTCTACCAATCACTTGCTGCTAAGTTTAAGATTGGGAATAGAATTTTAGAAACCCCAGAAATCCATGACATTCCACATACAAACCTTGAGATCCAAGTTCATTTTGATGGGAACTTGGTCAGAGAAACATGGGCACTGTGCTGCTCATGAGCACTGGAGAAGGTTTTCCCACTTCTGTCCACCCTGGACCCTGACTCCTAGCTCCACCCTCCTTTGCCTGTGTGAGTCATACTAGAACCCTCAGATCTACGCTGCTCCCAGTGGAACAGAATACGTTATGAAAAGCCATCTGCAAGTATGATGAGAGCAGAACCTCTCTGGGATGAATCCCTTCTTTGCAACCATGCTCCTCTTCCAAAGGCAGCCTCTTGCCTTCTGTGTGGCCTCTGGGTCTGTGGATGGCTGTTGGTTTCAGCTGAGTCACCAGTGTCATTGCTATTATCCTATTTAGCCATGCTGGTTGTTTTCTAGCAGTGTGACTCACCCGGGTGGGAGGGAAACAGCCTGAAGAGAGGAGAGTTTTATCAAAAGCTTTTAGTCCTTCCTAGGGAAGGGAAACCCTTTTTCTGGAACTCTAATCCAAGTGCCCAGAGGAAGGAACCTGAAAGACCCAGCAGGATTTTCAGAAGGGCTGGGGTAGGAGCTGGAACCAGGCTCTGGATCAGATTGGGGTAGCCTCACAGGATTCAGGATGCTACCTGCTTCCCCAGCTGTCTGTCTGCCTGGCATATGCCAGAGGGCCCGGCACTCTCCACGGAGCCCTACTGACAATTCTGCCACCCGAGAAAGAATGATATCCCCATACCCAAGGAAAGATCCCCATGAGGCAGTGGAAGCCAAAGAAGTGCCCCTCAGCACTGCCACTCTGCCCACGCTCAGGCTTGATAATCCCTGCACTTGGCCTTCTGTGCCAGGCCTGGGCATCCATGACCTGTTTCCAGCACAGCCTAGGAGTCTATGACACCTCTGGGCATGGACAGCATTTAGGCTTCTGTCTGTACCGTGTGCACCAGCCTCTGCTCTGCACCCAGTGAACTGTGTTTTACAGAGTTGCCAGATTATTGATCATTCAAGAACAGAGCATAGTGTTTAACCCTGTAAAACTCCTCAAGGTCTTTCTTGGCCACCTAAGAGAAAACTCATATCATCACCATGACCAAGAGCCTTGATATTCAAAGGGTGACCCTACTCTGAGGAGACAGCTTGGAGGGATGAATGGCATGACAGGAAGAAAGCAGATTTCATGAAAAAAGCAAGATCCTAAGCCCCACTCCATCCCAGATTTACTAAATTGGAAGTTGTGGTTTAATAAGATCCCAGTTGATCTGTTTCATGTTAAGTATGAGAAGCTCCCATGATCTATAGAAGTAATGATTGTTCTTCACCTTGATTGCTTGTTAGCTTCACTGGGGAGGTTTTGCAACTTGAACATCCAGCTCCTGGCCTTCTGGATTCTGATCCAATCACTCCTGATTATCACCTAAGGGAGACTTTTTTTTCTTTAAAAAAAAAAAAAGATTTGTTTATTTTCATTGGAAAGACAGATTTATAGAGACAAGGAGAAGAAAGAGAGACAGATCTTCCATCTGCTAATTTATTCCCCAAATGGCTGCAAAACTGGAGCTGAGCCAATCTGAAGCCAGGGGCTTCTTCTGGGTCTCCCACATGGGTGCAGGGACACAAGGATTTGAGCATTCTCCGGTGCTTTTCCAGGTCACAAGCAGGGAGCTGAATGGGAAGTGGCACAGCTGGGATACAATGAACCTGTGCCCATATGGGATACTGGCACTTATAGGCAGAGGATTTGCCACTTCAGCCACTGCACTGGCCCAAAGGTAAGGTTTTATTGGTCTTTGCTTTGGTTTACAATGGTTTCAGTGTGTGCCCAAACGATTTATGTGCTGGAAGCGTGAACCCGGTGTGGTGACATGAAAGGAGGTAAGAGGGGGCTGATGCTCATCCTGGGGACTAAGTTCCCATAAGAGTGGGTCTTTGTAGTGAGAGTGAGCCAGACACCTGACCCTTCTAACTTTCTGTCTTACCAGGTGCTCTCTTTCTTCTACCCACTCCCACCACAGCGTTGTTTGTCATGTCATGATATAATATAGGGCCCTCACCAGGGATGAGCTGATGGAGCTGCGCCATCTTGGACTTTCTATCTTGAAAACAATGAGAAACCCCCCTTTCTATATAAGGTTCTCAGCCTCAGATGTTTTGTTATAGTAGCAGAACAAACTTGAGTAAGTTGCAGATCTGCTTTTGAGTGGTTCAGTCTCAGAGTGATGAAGTATGCTTTTCCAGGGCTCCCTGAACAGCTGGGACTACAGTTGCTGGGAACACTTCAACTCCAGTTGCAGAGGTAAGGGGAGTTGAAAATTTGTGCTCTGGATTTAAGCTAGTCTGGGTTTCAATTCCAGATGCATCAGATCTGAGCTTGTTTTTCCTTACTGTGCAATAACTACAGATGCAAGCTGTGTTGCAATGACAAAGAGAATGAGACACTATTTAGCATGCTGCTTGCAACATTACAGTTAACTATAATCATTGTTATTCATTATTCCTGACCCTATTCTCCCTTTTTTAGTATTTATTATTATTATTATTATTATTATTATTATTATTATTGTCATTTTATGATACAGTTCCATAGGCTCCTGGTGCTTCCCTTATCCCAGCCCCAATTCCCCCTCCCCACCTAGTTCCTCTGTATCATTACTAAAGTATAGTTCTTCATACACAGTCATATGTTCATCATTGTGGGCATGGACAAGGGCAGTCCAGCATCCTATTGTCAAGATATAGTAAACAGTTTCGTTGTAAGTCCATCTTTGTCTGGAAGTGGATATGCATACTACATTGTATCCTCACATCTGGATATGTTAGTCTGCATTTCACAGCTACTGTACATCCCCTCAAGTGAAAAGTCATACTACAAAATCAAAAATAGAAAGAAAAGTAGAAATTTACAATGCCACGATGTTAAATGACATGTTACTAGATATGACAGTCTCCATTACACAGCTACTATACATCCCCTTAAATGAAGAGCCACAAAACAAAATCAGCAACAGGAAGAAAAAAGAAATTTACAACACCAAGACGTTAAATAACATGCTACTAAATGACTAACGTGTAGCTGAAGAAATGAAAATTAAGAACCTTCTTGCAGAAAATGATGCTACTCTATGATCTATGAGTCATTGAAGAATTTAGTCAGAAGTGTTTTGAAGAGATGAAACCAACAAAAAATATCAAAACCCATGCGAAATAGTTTCTGCTGATTTTTGTTGGTGAAATGTGTCTCTTCTAGACAACAAATACATGGGTTTTGTTTTTTTAATCCAGTCTACTAATCTTTGACATTTGATTGAGCTTAAGCCATTTATATTCAGGGTTAATATATATGGGTGGTACTTTGGTCCTGTCATTTTAACAATGGGTTGTTCATTGGTTTAGTCTTCTGTTGTCATTTTACTGGGATGTTCTTCCCATTTGCCTTTGGTTTTGGTGGGTGCTATTCCTCTTCTTTGTGAAGAGAACATCTTGAAGTATCATTTGTAGGGCAGGTTTGGAAGAGGCAAATTTTTTTAGCTTTTCTTTACTGTGGAAGAATTTTATTTCATTTTCAAAGACAAAAGAAAGCTTTGCTGGATATGTTATCCTAGGCCGAAATTTTTTTTTTCTTTTAGAATATGAAATATGTTGTACCATTCTCTTCTTGCCTGTAGAGTTTCCTGTGAGAAATCTCCTGTGAGTTTAATTGGCGTTCCTTTATATGTCAACTGATTTTTTTCATGTGCACATTTAAGGATCTTTTCCTTATGTTCAATTGAAGAGAGCTTGATGATCATGTGTCTTGGTGAAGATCGCTTTTGATCAGGCCTGTTGGGAGTTCTATGCCTCTCCTGGATGTTGTTTCCCAATTCTTTCTCCAGACGAGGGAAATCTTCTTTTATTATTTCATTAAATATATTTGTAAAACCAGTTTCTCTTTCTGTACCTTCTGGGACTCCCATAACTCTTAGATTTGGCCTCTTAATAGTGTCTTTCAATTCCTGAATACTTTTTTTGGCCTGATCCAGCTCTGCTTCCAGCTTTTTGTTTGCTTCCCCCTGGTGACAGGAAATACCTTCCAATTCTGAGATTCTTTCTTCTGCTTGCTTCATTCTATTTTGGAAGCTCTCCACTGTACTCTTAATTTGCTCTATTGTGTTCTTAATTTCTGATATATCAGCCTTGATTTGCTTTATTGTTGCTATTGCTTGTGTAAAATATTCCTTAAATTCTTCGAACTATTGTATGTGCTTCTCATTGTTGATTAGAAGCTTTAAAATGAGTTTTATGAATTCTGTGTCTCCCATTCTCTTGATGTCATCCTTAGTTACTCTGAGGTTGGCACAGGGTTTTGCTCCTTTGCAGGGGAGTTTTCAGTAATATTCATTGTGCCTTTGTCCCTTCTTTTGCTGTTGGTCATTGTACTTCTGGTTAGCAGAGTCTTCTCCTTGAGAAGACTCCTTGAGGCAAGTTTCTAAGCTCTGTCACCCACAGGTCTACCGTTTGATTTTACTTATTGCAGTTGGTACACAGCTCTTTGCTTGCAGCCAATTGTGCCACAACCTCCAGCGAGTTCCAGTTCTGGGTTCTATGTCAGATTTCCACTGTGGTCTCCACAGCCCCAACTCCTGGCTCACCACTCTCCACCTCCTGTGATACTGTGCTGAGGCTGCACCATTGTCTGTACAACCTTTCTCCTGCTTCTGGTTGGAACAGATCCCAGGGTTAGAGAGACACCAGGCGTCCTATATAGTTAGGTTGTTGATGGCGCTGATCATGTTGGAACTTGTTGGACGTTAGGTCTGGATGCCACATGGACCTATTTTGACCTGTACGATGCCACAGTCGGTATTATTTTCCTGTAGGACCAGTGCAATCCATGGAACTCAGTGAATTCATGCGAGCTCAGCACATGCGTAATTCACTGTTGTCCAGTGCAGTCCTAAAGCTATTGCCACAGTGTACAATATGGCGCCTGGTGTACCATTACTAGAGTTCTTGATCTACTGGCCGTCAGGTCTGAGGGCTACCATGACCTGTCTTGGGTGGAACCTGTAGAATGCCACATCGCTGCAGTTCACTGAGTCAGAAATGAGTTCACTCCCAGCTCAGCGTATACTCAGTCCTTTCCCTTGCCTTTGCCTCCTTATGCAAAATGGCACCCAATTTGACTCTAGGGGGCTGACTGGGCTGTGAAATCCACTCTATTCTCACACTGCCCATCTGGGATCTGCTGCTCTGTCTCTGCTCCTGGTCAAATCAAATGGGCCAGTAGGACAGACAGTCCTTTGTCTGGGCTCACCTCCCAAGCTCCCAGTGAAAGTCCCTTCCTACCTGGTTGCTGGTGGAATTCTGGCTGCTGTTGGAGTTCAGATTGCTGTTAGTTGAATGCCACTGGAGTATCAGTCTCTGCAATACCACACCATTGTGTCCACTGCTTTCCTGTGCCTGTTAGTCTCCAGGTACCCCTCTGCTGTTGTTCTATCCTCTCCTATTTCCTGGAATGTGACCTCTCTGCTTTGGCCTGATTAAATGTTTCTCTGTCCATTCAAATGTGTCCTTACCCTACTCCGCCATCTTGATTCTTCTGATCCGATTATTTCTGATAGTTTTGGCCTATCTTAGGCAATACAAGCCCTGAATTATTTTGTTTCTGGGGTTTTGTTCTAGTGATATTGTAGCCACAGTAGCACAGTGGAAAAGGCATCCTATTTTGAGTTCTCTTATTTGGTTTATGTAGAGTCTTTGACCTGTATAATGCCCCGATTTACTCATCTGTGAAACGGGTTCATTAGCACCCATGTCTAGAATATGAAAGGATACGGGTTGTAATGTCAGATATAAGGCCTCATCGCAGTGAGCCTGGAGTGGGATGAACTGGCCTGGAACTTATCCAGTCAGAATATGATACTTTCAGAATGTGTTCCTCGAAGCCACGCTACGATACAGCAATGACCTTGAGTGACGGGGCCTTCAGAGCGCGAGATCAGCTGGCCTCTCCTTTCAGCAGTCCGGCACTCTTTTCTAGAATTGAGGGAATTAGGAGACAGAGCTGAGACACAGTGGATCACCAGGGGAATGACTGCTGCCTCCCACCTGAGAGTGCAGGTTCTACAGTTGCCCTTCCTGCACCCAGGGGTTCCATTGCTCACTAGTGACTTTAGTTTCTTCACCTATTTGCTCTTCATTTTCCTTGACAGTGAATTGGAGACATGCTGTGCTTGTATAGGGCAACCACAACAGTCCATGGGAATACAATGAGCTGTGCTTAGTTCTCAGCCTCTTCCATACTCACACGCTTGCCTTGAGCTGAGTCCAAACACTGGCTTGTGCTCCCAGCGAATGGGGTTTGTGATGTTCTGTTTGTTGATCTGGCTCCCCATGAGCTCACCTCTGTGTTCCTGCTGCTTTGCAACAGGGAGCCTGACACAGCCTTGCTGCTCATGACTATCATTGCACTTTTTTGCCAGAAGGAATGAAAGGACTCTGAGATCAGCTGACGTAAGCCAGAGGCCCGCCGACTAGTGTTACAGGAATTAGACCCAGGCTGGTGACCCATGAGGCAATAGCCTTGGGAGGCCTGGTCTCAGGATTGGGCTAATTCCAGCCCTTGCTTAGGAAAGAACACAGAAACAGGAAGGGCATCACTCAATTCCTGCTCTGTGCCAGGGGTTTGACGTGAACCCGTCACCCTCGCATGGAACACACATCACTGCCAGACAAGATGTGCCCTCTGGGTTTCACTTTCTTTGTTGGAATTCCTGCTCGCACTGCCCAGAGCAACAAGGGGAGGCATCTGTTAGGCCTTCAGGGTCTACACCATGGAACTTTGGGCAGAAAACAACTTTTTTTCTTGATAAAAATGATTTGATACATTATGATGTCATCTTTAAGCAAAATTTTAAATTCATTTAAAATTCCTCCCATAGGCATTTTATACTAATTTTTAATTGAATAAATGCTCATATTAGCACTAGTCTGTCATTCTCTATTTTAACATCTTTGTGAATATCAGAGCATTATTAAAGAGGTTACTGATTTAACTGAAAGGCAGAGAGAGAGAGAGAACTCCTACTCTCTGGTTCACTTTCCGAATATCCACAATAGCCAGCCTTGAGCCAGAAGGAAGCTGGAAACCCAAAGTGCTTGCGTCATCACCTGTTGCTTTTCAGGATACACAGGAGCAGAAATCTGGAGCTGGAAGCAGAACTGGGACTTGAACCTGGGCACTCTGGCCTGAGATGGGAGCATCTCAAGCAAGAGCCTCCTGATTGCTGCACCACATGCTCCCTGTAGCTCATTCCAGCCATCACCAAAACCCTCTGGGTCCGCATCGTTCTATCTTGTGGATGAGGAAACCAAGAGAGGCAGAGTCCATTGCCCAAGGTCCAAAGCTAATGCGTGCTTGAGGCAGGAATTTTGGCTCCAACATTTCTGGGTTCAGAATGGCGTGGCTTTGCAGTCACTGAAGTCCCACAGCCTTACAGTCTGTCTTACTACAGCCCTGTAAGGTGGTGTTATCTCAGTGTGCTCAGAGGAAGCTGAGGCCCTGGGGACTTGGCTTTTGTCTGACTCCCAAGTGACGTTGGGCTGAGCCAGCTGGTCAGTCCTAGGAGAATGTCCTTACTCTGTAGGTCTAGAACCCTGGATACCTTTTCTAGATCTCCTTGGATGACCAGGATGACCAGTCCCTCCCCACGGGAACTGTCTTTTCTTCTTCCGGTTTCTGTTTTGTTCCTTTACCTTATCACACTATTGGATACCTTTAGTCGAAGTCTGCTCCAACAAAAGGTGTTGGTGTGTTGTCCAGGGATCCAGTGGCGTGTCCCTTAGGTTTATCTCATAGAGGACTCTGATGTCTAGCAGAGTCCTGTCTGGACAGTAGGAAGATGAGAACTTGTGGATGGCTCTGCCTCTTACAGATGAATTTCATAACTTCGCTTTTCTTCAATGAATTGGATGAAATTTAGGACTGGTATTAATTCAGTTTTTTTTTTAAAGATTTGTTCATTCATTTGAAAGCCTGAGTTTCAGATGTACAGAGAGATCTTCTATTCACTGGTTCACTTCCAGGTGGCTGCAATGGTCAGGGCTGAGCTAAGCCAAAATTAAGAGCCAGGAGCTTCACCTAGGTCACCCACATAGGTAGCAGGGACCCAAACACTTGGGGGCCATCTTCTGCTGCTTTTCCATAGAGGTGAAACAGTTGGGACATGAACTGGTTCTCCAATAGGATGCTAGTGTTGCAGCGAGTGGCTTTACCTGCTGGGTCACAAGGGACACGTGATTTAGATGGTTTCTGTGAAGAAGCTGAATGCGGAAGGTGGTGTGAATGGTACAAGCCCAAGGGCACAGCGGAGTATGCTGATGGGGCTTGCTGCTTTTCAGTGTATTACAAAATTAAATTAAAGGCAGCGTAATTGTATCAATCGTGAAAAGGCCCAAAAAACTTAAAAAATGATTAAGCAGACTAATTGAAATATATGGTCTTTTATCCGCTGTCACTAATGATATCCTTGAGTGACTATTATATCTCAATATAGCTAATGAGGGTGTGAGGCCCCGGCAATTGACAAGACATTAAAAACTGTTTTTCCAAGTTTTTTTTTCAAGTTTGCTCATTCTGAATCTGTTGTTTAAAGGCTAATATAAAAGGCCATAATTCATCAGTCAAACACTTGTCTCTCTTGCTATGGTGAAAACACTGTAAGAAATATCTGAGAACTGCATAATGGCACCTTGAAATGGACTCATGGTGACTAACTGCTGTTGGAATATTTACAGAGTACGTCAGGAAAGAATTGAACAAGCGTATAATAGAACAACGTAGCATGAGTGTGTGGCAACATAGTTGCTTGAAAAGAGCTATTTCTAATATATTTCAGTTTGTGCTATTTCAAGATTCTTCATTTCAATAATCAAATACATTGGAAAGTCCTTTTGGGTGTGCCTTTAGAGAAAAATATACCAGGAAAAATATGTAATCTTACTAAGTTTCTCCACAGAAGCAGCAATCTTTGGAATTGGATTAGCAAGGAATTAATAAATTAGATGACTGTCCTGAGTTAATGTCTCTGTGAAATTTGGAATCAGCATGGTCCTTAGGGAGCTACTGAATAAAGAAATTGCAAAAGAATCACAAAACAAAGCAAAACAAACAAAATATGATAAAAAGTTACAGAAGCACAGAGTGAAATAGGCTATCACTGATGTGGACAGCTGTTTAGGAGTAAAACATCTAAAACAGAATACAGTATTTTGAAATTATATAGTGAATCTGGAAATAGTTCACACAAGCTGAGATTCTCTGTTTTGGAAAAGTATTTGCAATAGTAAGTGAACATGAAATCAAGCATTCCAAATTATTTCATGTTTTTCAGGATGACAAAACATGGTCAAAGATCCATGGTTGCATTGACATTGCAAATATACAAACATGCGCCTAAAGTTGTCTTTTATGGTAAGTTATCTCAAGGGTAAAAGGCACGAGTTAATGAACACTGAGGTAGTGACCAATTATCAAAAGAAACTTGTAACCACCATGAGATAGCTTCACATATGTATCAAGATGCCTGATGGGACTCCAGACAGCGTGGAGACCTGTCAGAATCATGGAGCAGCCAGGAACCCCACAAGCTGGAAACAGCTATGAAAGCAGAAGACAAGAAAGGCTGCTCCAGCCACTGCACTGCAGGTGTGTATTCCTCAGGACTGCACGTGTATGCTCATCCAATGACTGCTCCAGAAACACCGCAGTAGCTCTGTTCTTAATTCTCTGCCATTGGGAATTACCCATCAAAGCCAGAATGGGTAACTTTTTGTTTTATTCACACAGGGGAATACTGGATGAATGAATGATCCTTGACCACCGTGAGTGGTCTGAACCAATTTCATAAGTGAAATTTTGATGAAAAGAAGCCGTATAAACAAAAGGCTATTGCTGGTGTGCAAATTAGGTTAAAAAGCAAATCCATGCAAAAATTATTTGGAAAGTGGGGCTTGTGCCTATCCCATGTGCTTGTGCACATGGAGGATTTGCTGGCAAAGGGTCGCAGAGGCTCCTGAGCTGCAGATGGAGTACAGGGTGTGTTTACATTGGCAAATGTGTTGGTTCATACACTGTTGACACATGCGGCTTTCTCTGTGAATATGATTCTTGGATTGGAAGAGCCACTTCTTCTGTGAAGGCAGGGGAGTTGATGGTTGGAACATGTCTTGGTTGACATTGTTGATTATAATGTGTATAACCACTAGCTCTATTTCTGAAAAAGATTGACATAGAATATTCTGGGCTATGTTACTATAAAACATTGCTAGATGTTAGTAAAGAAGAAAAAAATTATAAAATGTTCTTAATCCTTGATTTCACTTTTGAAGATGGTTGTTTTATGTGTATTTTATAAACAATATATTAGAAAAATAGTTTGTATATATAAATTTAAACAAACACATAGTGGCAAGCTATGTCAAAGAAATAAAATAAATCTTCAAAAACAGACGTATTTGTGTGCTGGAAGTACATACTTGAAATTTAAAAAAAAAATCTTTTATTAGAGAGAGTGAGAGAGAGCGAGCACTCCTGCATGCTGGGTCACTCCCCAAATGCCTTCAGTGACTGAGGCTGGGCCAGGCCAAAGCCAGAAGCTCAACACTCCACCCATGTCTCTCACATTGGTGACAGGAATGCAGTCACCAGGGCTGTCACCTGCTGCCTCCCAGAATGCTCAGGAGCAAGAGTTTGGAATTCAGAGCAAACTGAGGCACTCCACAGGAGGCAAGCATTGTGAGAAACATCCTACCCACAAGGGCAAATGGTTCCCCTGAATGCTCTGGACTTTTTCCCCTGATACAGGACTGGGTTATAATAAGCTTGAGGATCACTGGAACCTGCACTATTTACATGCTATTTAGCTTTCAGGAATAGGTTCTTTTAGTTGACATGGGTTAGGAGCCAGGCAGATTTGATTCATCTAAATGTATGATTTTTGAGCAGTTACTCATGAATCTGGATCTCAGATTTTTTCCTTATTAGAATGGAGATTTAGCACCTCTTGGTAAAGGCTTGATGAAATCATTCAGTGAGTCAGTAAGTGTAAGCATGTTAGTACCCCGACAGGCTTACAGGAGTTTGTTGGTCACCACCACTGTCATGTTGTTGTTTCTAGTGCTTTCTAGACCTGCCTCACAGTGTTCTGGGAGTTGGGAACGTCTGGATCTCATCTCCAATTTTCTTGGGTGTGGCCTTAGAATTGGAGTATGTGGAAAGTTCCAGGGGATTCTCAGGATCAAGTGAGTTTGAAAAAGACTGGTTGAAAAAGTGCTGAGCCCTCTTTTCAAAAATAATTATTCTCCAAGGAAGACATCTTATTTCCTAAGCAACATGAACTCACATAGGACCATCTCTGTACTCCACAGGATCCAGCGGGCAATGGATGGGAAAGGTCAGGATGATTAGCTCAAGATGGGCTCTGGTTCATGGGGCCCAGCAGCAAGATGACTGAGATGAGCAACAGGCAGAGATCTGGGCAGGAGAGGGGCAGCATGGAGAAGCAGGAGGGACCCCTTCCTTGGTTTGGGGCTCAGAATCAGGACGGGGAACAGTGAGGGTGAAGCAAGGTGCCCAGACACCCTGGAATAGTTGGTAATCCCAGGTCCAAGGAGGAAGCTTAGATCTGGCAAGGACAAGGGTGGACTAGGTGCTTTCCTGTTTCATCCTGGTGGATCGATCCATCAATTCCTGCTGAATGAGTGAGCCCAAATTGTAGGAGATCAGGAGGGCTGGAAGCCCAGGAGGTACCTCATTTACAGCCTTACTCATATGGGTGCTTAATATACGTGTACATCTGGCTTGCACACTCCAGGTTCCCTGGTCATTTAGTCTTTGTGACTTCTCCCAGGTCCCCACTTTGCATCTGCAGGGACCATTTGCCTTGGTAGATCAACCACGAGCGTAGCTTTCTTCCAGCATGGATGCTTTCTGACTGTCCACACAGCCCCATGATGCCCTCAATTGAAGGTGTGGATAAGTAGGGTAATGAGCACTTTTCCACTAGCTGCTAAAAGCCTCATTAATCTACACACACACGTTGCCACAGGCAAATTATGGCGTCAAAGGTGGGAGGATCAACAAAAATAGCTTCAGAAATTCATTAATCAGACTTACTCAAGCAGGCTGTTCAGGACAGAGAGTTCTTATCCTGCAGTGGTAAGAGGATTAGATGTGTTTTATTTTTCCAAAGGCATGAAAGGGACATCCTAAGTAATATTTGGGAACATCTAGGTTATTGTGCTGGCATTTATGACTGAAGTAGTGGTTGATGCTAATAGAATCTGTCCAAAGATTTCAACGGGAGGGATTTCATAAATGATAAGTGTATAAAGGTAGAAGATCAAAGTTTCTAATCAAGAAAGAGGGGAGACATGATCCTGAGAGCACACAGAAAAACATCCGTAATGGCAGAGATGGTCAGTGCCAACAAATCTTCCTCTTCTTTCTGACATTTCCCAAGCTGGAGCCGCGTGACTGTCTACTGAAGTGTCATGTACAGTACTTTGTTTTTTTTTCTGTGTGACAGCTTTGGGGGACATGATTCCAGCTGACAAAATCATGATGTGGAAGAGAATGGTTGGATCAGTCCTAGACTTTCCCTGCTTGAAAACCAATGTCCTGAAATCTCTGTTAGGACAGGAGTTGCCCCATCTTGACAAATATTCCTCCTGCCTGAGACCAGGCAAATGTTCTTTCAAATAAGGTGACTGGATTTGTTTTGCTACCAGTATCTTTGTGAGCTGAGTGTCTGGATTTCAGCATGGTTATCAATTGGTTCTTTTATGGACACATTGGGACCTTTTCTGAACAATTTGGGCTCCTGGGCAAGGGATGATTAAAGAGGTGTGTGGATTCCCAGCTATGAGAACTAAGCATTTGTTCTTATTGGCTAGCAAACTGACATGCACCGTAGTAGAGGATGTTAGGAACATAATCCCAGCTTTCCATTGTTCTGCAAGGGCTTGGAGGAAAATAGAAACCCTGCTTTTCAAAGCTGAAGTGTGCCACAGAGGAGTGAGTCCTATTGATTCTACTGACAAATTCAGGATGGAACATGGGCCTCGGCAGAAGGGTGAATAGCATCAGATGGGAAGACTCTGTGAATATGCAAATCTGAACCGTAGAATTGTAGGAAATGCGGGTGAGGTTTCGGCAATGCTTTGAGAAGAGCTAGAAGGAGGCTGGCATCAACAGAGAGGTGGGTCAAAGGACAAAATTTACAGATGCTGGAAAAATGATTTGAAGCTGGAAGGTGGAGAATGTTGAGTCCCATGTCTAAGAGCTTAGACAATGGCATGATTTTTTCTTAAGATTTTATTTGTTTGAAAGGCAGAGTTAGGGAAAGAAAGAGAGAGAGAGAGAAAGAGGAAGTGTGGGATGGGGCATGGAAAGAGGCAGGGAGAGAGAAAGAAAATCTTTTATCTGCTGGTTCACTCCCCAAATGGCTGCAATGGCTAGAGCTGATCTGGTCCAAAGCCAGGAGACAGTAGCTTCTTGCAGGTCTCCCATGGAGGGTATAGGGTCCCAAACACTTGGCTGTCTTCTGCTGCTTTTCCAGACACATCATCAGAAGGCTGGATTGGAAGTGGAGCAACCTGGACCTGAACTGGGATTCTGGCATTGCAGGCTCCAGCAATACCTACTCTGTCACAGCACCAGCTCCAAAATCGCATGATTTGATCTAGATGGACATTTGTGCCTCTTCTTTCTTGTGTCAGTGCCCCCTTCCTGATGTCCAGCCAGTTGGAAGCTACTTGCAAGGGACATGATCATTTGTTAAATTTTAGGCACTAAAGAGACTGAATTTCAGGACATGAATTGTTTTATGTAATTCTCAAAATAATTACACTCATTTTACAAATGAAGAAGCTGAGACTCTGAAGAAGCTGAGACTCAAATAAATTGGAATATTAATGCAAAAGCATAAAACTCCTCTATTTCTGAGCAGGGAGGTATATAATGGGAAGCCTCGAAAGTGCTAATCTCCATTGTTTTATCATACTAATGGCAACACAGAAAGGAGCATAGGTCTGGGGGAATTGTGGAGAAGCAAAACCAGAATCCTGATCAAGCCTTACCTGAAGGCTGTACAATTGTCTTTTTAGTTATATCTGACAGTGAGTTTGGGTTCAGATTTCTAGATAAGTGGTCCAAGTGTCTGTATCATTGTGGACTAAAGGCTTGGGTTTTCATAGCAGATGCCTTAAACAACAGATGCTGGTTGGTCACAGCTCTGGAGACTGGGCAGCCCAAGAACAGGATGTTTTCCAGCTTGGCTGATTTCTGGGACATTCTCACAGGACCCATTCTCTTTCCCCTAAGTGTATATGGAGAGAGAACCAGAGAGCGAGTGCTTCTTGGGCCATAGAGTCTATTGAATTGGGACAACCCTTCATGACCTCATTTAACCTTGATTGTTGCCTAAGAGACCAGTCTTTCAACACCATCACAATTGTGGGTTAAGCCTTTGGCATATGCCTCCTGGGGGAGGGGGCTGGGGCAGGAATGGGGAGGGACGTGATTGAGTTCATAGCAGTGGTTGTCCGTCACTCTCCTTCCTAAAAGAAATTTGTGGACCTTTTGTTTCCTGTGTGCCTTGATAGATTCTCTCTCTTGATTCACCCTGTTGCATTGTGATGATCCTCTAGGTTGAAGTCTTGGTTTTCTTTCTTCTCATTCTACGCTGTCTATCGAGCCCATTTTCTCGAGTCTTACACACTCTGGTGACTTTAAGGCCAGTCTGGTCCTTAAATCTGTAGTTCCAGCCCACAGTTTTCCACTAAGTGCTAAGCCTGTGCAGCTGTTGGCTGAGTGTTCCCCACTGCTCCTGAGGCCTCAACTCTTTTTCTTGTACTTGGTTTACATTAGGCTACTCTGAGAGTGAGGCCGCTGAATGAGTGAAGTTCCAGGTTGAAGCCTGACTTGTGCTTCTCTTAGCTCCCCTTATTACTTCCATTCCACTTTTGAGGCAGCCTGGGACTCAACTGCAGTTTCCGAATTTTTAAATAAAGATTAACACACCCTGTTGGTAAAGGAAGGGAAAGACAAGAAGTGTTGGGTCTTTTAAGTTTGAGCTTTAGGCCTCAGACCCTGGTTTGCTGAGGACAAGGGCTCAATTTCTTAAGAGTTCCAGGGATCTCCTTCCACTGTTGGGGGGAATGAAGACTACAAGTCCACAATTATCAGGGGACACAGTCATAGCTTGCCTCTACGTAACTTGGAGGTGATGTAAACAAGCGGGTGCATTCATTTCTGGGGAGAGCAGCCCCCTAGACCCAGCTCCTTTGTGAAACTCATGTATAAAATATGAAAGATGACAACAAAACAGTCATATCCTTTCAAGATCAGAGTTTAAAAGGCTGCGTTTGTCCTTCCCCATCCTCTTCTCACACTTGATGACCTGTTCAGAAGAAATCTGGCTCTTAGATGTGGAGTGAGGAGCCACAGGGCAGCCTCCCAGCTGAGCTGGGTGTGTCTCCACCTCCCTGGGCTTCAGAGCCGAGGCCAGAGATGGACAAGTATAAACATGGGTGAGCTCAGAGGTCAGTGAGCAATGCTGGAACACAAACAGAGCAACTTACAACACAAGCAGACAGCCCTCCAGAAAGTCCTGAGTCCACAAAATAGCACAAGAGCAAACCTCAACATCACAGAGTGACAAATAATTGTCCTAACTGTTTGGTGAAATTCCAGGCCATTGGTAGAGGTCCAGTACGGAAGCCACACTTTGGTTAGGTTTCCTTTCTTTGACAAATAGTGTGATGAAGAAAATACATTTGCCCTTGTTAATGTAGCTTCTTGGAAAGAATCATAATGAACACAGCCTAAGATCCACAGAACCACATGGTAATGACATTCCTTCTTTCTCATAGGTACCAAGAGGGGATGGGAAGAGCAAATCCATTGCTGCTAAACCAGGTTGCCAAGCCTATTGCCCTGTTTCCTGAAGACGGCTTACATAGCTGTATCAGGGGTCAACAAACGCCAGATGCGGTGACCTCATTGAAGGCACTTCTATCCAGGAATCTGTTCTATTCCTTTTGGCATTCATGTTTCCATTAGCAAACTGAAGGAAAAGTGCCTGTTGATTTTTCAAGCGAAACAAAAAAATTGCAATTGTATTTTCCTTGGGCTTGCAATCTATACTCCAGGAAAGTGGTCAGTCATGTCATCAGTTGCCGGCATCTCCTTAGCACCCAGCATGTGTCTTTACTGGAGCATTCCTGGTATTATAATTTCTCCCTTGTAGATTCCAAGCTAACCCATCCCAATACCTGGGATGGCCAAGAACCATGGCCTCCTTGGGCTCAGATTTCTTTTGTTAACAAGACAGCTGGCTGCATATGGGAAATGTTCAGTGTTGTCTTCTAGAGGAAGAGCAAGAGGGGACAAGGGTTGCATGAAATTCTGTTTGTGTCCTGATATTTTCATCTCAATGAGAGGAAGCATGTGCAAGCGTAAAGACTTTACAAAGCTCCTTAAGTTGGTGCTTAAGAGAAAGGTGTGCTCCAGGTAGAGTAGTAGCTTCGTCCTGCAGTGTGGAGAGAGGGCTTGGAGTTACTGCCTGCACTTCAGGTGGTTGGTGTGCTCAGCATAACACAATTGTTTATCGTGAGTTCTTGATTCAATGCTGCCACTTCCCAGCCTCAATAATTTAGACTCAGTCTCCCTGCCAGTAAAATGGGAATGATGTCATCAAGAGTACTGAGAACACGACCTGTGATCAGGTGTATGGGACACCTGGCACAAGCCCTGCCCAACGCTGACACCTCCCCTCCCTCACCGTCTGCTCTGAGGATTTGCTTTCTTCTGCTCAGTAAGAAGGGATTGAGTCTAGGCTTGAATGCAACAAAGGATGGGTTGAAGGTACAGCCTCCTGTTCCTAATGAGGCTAGAAAAGTTAGGTCATTTTCATAACACTATGACACTGGAATTTCAATGTTTTAACCTAGGATTGTTTCATGGTTTGAAACAATCATTGAGGTTCTGCAAGTCTTTAATTCTTGGTCTTCTGTGTGCAAGACAATTGTACAAAGTTGGAAAAGTTTTCATGAGCAACATAGCTGTGAGTCTGTGTCTTGGTGGTGATAGGCTGTGAGTTAATCCCTGCCAATGCCTCAGAATGCTTGGTCTTCAGGAGACAAGAGGAGGTAGATAAAGAGATCACCTGGGCATTCCCTAGGCCTTGTTCATCTTCGTGTTTATTTTTTTATTTTTTTTAAAAGATTTATTCATTTTATTACAGCCAGATATACAGAGAGGAGGAGAGACAGAGAGGAAGATCTTCCGTCCAATGATTCACTCCCCAAGTGAGCCGCAATGGGCCGGTGCGCGCCAATCCGAAGCCGGGAACCTGGAGCCTCCTCCGGGTCTCCCACGCGGGTGCAGGGTCCCAATGCATTGGGCTGTCCTCAACTGCTTTCCCAGGCCACAAGCAGGGAGCTGGATGGGAAGTGGAGCTGCCAGGATTAGAACCGGCGCCCGTATGGGATCCCTGGGCTTCCAAGGCGAGGACTTTAGCTGCTAGGCCACGCCGCCAGGCCCCATCTTTGTGTTTAATGCAGTGTGTGTGAAGACATTTCTTAAAATAGCGTTTTGCATTTGTGAGTGTTGTGCATTTTTAATGAATGAATCATGAAAGAGTATTTACCAAGTACTCAAAAGTTAAACAGAAACATTCTGCAGACACAAATAACTTGGGTGCCATTATAAATCACGATAACTAAAAGCAACGTTGACCAAATGTTTTCCAAACTACTGGTCCTAAGTGAGGGGTCATGAAAACTGCCTCAATGGTCACAACAGCTATCTCTGGAAAGTTAGTTACATGTTGCATGCTGAAGTTGTGTTTCCCAAAGTGATTTGAGGACAATTTTTTACTTGTACTGATTATACTTTGTAATTGAGATTCCAGTCTTCATTTCAGCCTCGTTTATTTCAAAAAGACTTATTTCTTGAAAGACAGAGTGACAGGGAGAGATAGAGAGAAAGAATGAGACAGAAAGAGAGAGAGAGAGAGAGAGAGAGAGAGAGAGAGAGAGAGAGAGAGATCTTCTGCTTGTTTACTCCCAAAATACTTGCAACAGTTGGAAGTAGACCAGACAAAAGCCAGGAGTCAGGAGTCAGGAACTCCACTGGGTCTCCCAAGTGGGTGGCAGTACTTATGTATGCAAGTACTTGACCCATGACCTGCTGCCTCCAAGAAACAGTAGCAAGAAGTTGATCAGTTGATCGGAAGTGTGGAGTATCTGGGACTTGAGCAGGCATTCCAATACGGATTACAGGTGTCTTGAGTTGCAGTGTAATCCATTGTGCCACAACATCCATCCTCTCCAAGACTTATTTTTAAGGAATTGTTATCCTAGTAACACAGAGATTTGTAGACTATTGGTTCTCATTGATGCATTAGTATGCACATCTATGAAATCAGAAGTGTATCAAAAAGGTGCTACACAACATAAAAAACTAAAGCAGGACTCTTCTGAGGAGGGGTTCAGTGGGAAGTCACTTTTGCAGCTGTGTCAGTATAGCTCAAAAGTTGACTATGACAACGTTCTTCAAAGTAAGCAACAATTTCTAGCAGTCTCCTTAGCCCAATTCACTGTAGGAATGGCCTATTTCAGCTAATAGAAACATTCTGAATCCTTGGACGCAACATGGCAAACATGCGTGCTAACATATCTTCAAGGATTCTGCTGCTGATTCAGTCTCTCTCAGATGACCAGAAGATTCTCAAGGAGCTGGAGGCCCTGCCAAGGTCACAGCTCTGAGCATCCATTCGTTGCAGGTGCACCTGGATGGGCAGATCCTGTAAGGATGGGTTCTGAAGTAATTCTTTGGGTCCAGGACTGAGATGCTGCTTACCTCACCTCCCCCTGGTATGTCAGGCAACTCCCACTTGAGCACACTCCTCATGAGGTTTCCACTGTCAGACCATCCAGGCATGCGCTGTTTTCCCACTTTGGATGAAGAATTCAAATTAAGTGCAATGTTGAAGGTTGTGGAGTGGTTCAGGGAATCACCTACACTACCAGCAGGATCTGCTGACTTCCAATCCAGGACTCATTCTCATGCCCTGTGATAGGTTTCCTAAATACTGAGAGCTGGAGGCTCTTTGACTGTTTGGGTCCAGTGTCAGGAGGGAGGAGACGCCATGATGGGCATATCAGAGCTAAATTCCACATGGAAGAGATACAGAAACCTCAGAAATGCCTTGCTCACACTAAGACTCCACCCTATTTTTTATTCAACTGGGGCACCACACCCAGATCGTGAAATAAACTGATAATGTTTTACACCTGACTGTGCTTAGGGATCTCTCAATCTCTCTGTCTCTCTCTCTCAGGATACTCTATCTGGCCTGTTCATGAAGTGGCCCACACTCACATGTGAAAAGGTGTTCCTGCTCTCAATGAAAGAAATCCTGCTCTCATTTGTATGCCTCTGCTTTGAATTCTTATCTGTTAGGATGCAAACCTGGACTAACGATAAAGATACACAGGTCTGGAACACTTTCATCCAAGAAAGCCCCAGAAAATCCCATTGCCTGGCTGACTTCTGAGACTCTCCTGAGACCCCATCCCAGGATCAGCAAGGGGACAAATGTGCTCTTCTGCCTGTGTGGTTCTCCATCCCAGAACAAGCCTGTGATCCATGGGGTGTCACTGTGGGCCTGGATCTTCAGGAGTCATCACTTTCCTCCTTGTCACAACTCCCTGTTTGGTCAACAGTCACTTAAGAGTGCAGTCATTTAATAGCCCCTCGTATCAGTTTTCCCATCTGCAGGATGGGGACTGTGGTTCTGGGCTGACAGGGTGTTGTGAGCAGTAATGAATGTTTTGAGGCACGTTGAGATCTGTAGATAAACAAACCTCAAGAAGTACAAAGTGCTAATGAGCCTGCTGTTGAGCAACTCACGGCGAGGCTGCTTTGTTTCCCACACAGGAGGAATCGGTTTCTAATCTCTGTGTACATGAGTGTCTACTGGCTTTTGGGGATGCACCAAAACAGTTAATTCTGCAGGGAATTTTCTCCGGATGCAGGTAGCCCTGAGGTTAACAGGAAGCTCAAAATTGAAGCAACATCTGAGTAATTCCAGAGTGATCCTTCCCAAGCAGAGCAGTGGCACCCGGTCATTGCTGCTGGCGTTTTCTGGATCAGTGTTTGCCTAAGTGTGGGATGCATACTACTGATGATACAGATCATTTTGGGTGGTGCATGGATGTATTGCTAGTATATTTTCATGGTTTTATGGTTATTTTCTGTCTGTACTCAATGGTACTTTTTTCTTTTTTTAAGCTTTCATCATAATGAAAACACTTCTAAATGCTTACTAGGCTCTGAGC
The DNA here is from genome assembly GCF_030435755.1 of Ochotona princeps. Lineage (NCBI taxonomy): Eukaryota > Metazoa > Chordata > Mammalia > Lagomorpha > Ochotonidae > Ochotona > Ochotona princeps. Next base: position 12,683,429 of record NC_080840.1, on the reverse strand, counting down.
ATTGTTTTATATGTAGCAAAAACACTTAATCATTCCAGCAGCCTTTGATTACATACTTCTAAGACCCCTTTTGTACACATGGGGCTATGAAGACACTGGGACATTTGGGGCTTTGCAGACCCTGCTATCTTATGCTCGGCTGTGACATGGAATTTCTAGCAAGCATTTGGAATCCAGAGCTCATATACCTGCCAACCTCCCCAGGATACTTCTTCTTCTTAGATTTGCATTTGTGATACTGATACAAAGTACGTACAAATAGATCTCTTGAAAGATATGATAGCATGTTGATTGGAATAAAACCAATGCATAGAAATGAAACATATTGAGAAGGCCTGTAGTTCTATGCATACGACGAGGCTGGACTCAGAGGACTGACAGGCTGTGATCCTTGAGGGTGGTGTGGTAAGCCCCTATTTTAGCATTCCCTGGGAACTGGATGAAGATCTAGAACCACTGGGTGAGAATTTTGGGTGGAGCCCAACAGTGTGCATTTATAACTCCCTTCCCGGGGCACTGCTGTATATCATACAGCTGTGACACACCTCTATCCCACACAACCAGTCTCTGTTCAAGTCCAGCAAAAAGCACAGCACCAACAACAACTGTTAACTGGCCGAGTGTTCCATGGGATTGTCACTCGTTGAGCACATGTCTGGGAAAGGCAGGAGGGAAAGAGAGCTCCTGCTTAGGGAGTGTACTCCACATCCACGTCTGTGCTGGTGCAGGTGTTTAAATCTCCAGATAAGGCACACATATGCATGCCCACCTCACAGACAGGTAGCCGGGTAGCGGAGGACCCAGGAGTCAGACATGGGCATGTGGGGTACTCCACGGGAGCTTTTTGGTTGCAACAACCCCTTCCCCTGCCCCTGAGGCCAGGTGTTCAGCTTTGGTACATTTGCAGAGCAGCTGGAATATATGAGAACCAGGGCAGGGAGCTTGAATCTGGAGAGGCTCACTGACAGGCACGTCCCACTCTTTGTGCTGGGATTTCAAATAAAGAGGGAGGTGTCCACATCAAGGAGCTGTGTCTGTTCCTGGATGCACCAAGTATATATAGGCTTACAGGTTCATGGATACAGAAGACAGCAGTCACCACCACTTATCAGCTGTTGCCTCGAACAAGGTAGTTTGTCTCTAATGGTCATTGTCCTTATCCATGAAACTATTATCACTATAGATGCCATCTTTGGTCTTAAATAAGATGGTACACATTGAGGACATGTGGCTGCTATGTCATAAATGATCTGGTTGCCCTCAAATGTTGGCTCCTCACTAAGGGCTCTCTGAAATCTACTATTCAGCCCATGTTCCAACAGAGACATCTGTGTTCTCACCCTAATTTGTGCCTGTTGGAATCGGTGATATTTTCTGTATCTGGGGGATGAAACTGTGCTGGTACTTGTTGGTTGTGGTGGTAAAATAGGACACACAGAAGCACCTGCTGGGCCAGCCTCACAGCCATGCTGTGTGCTCATGGAAGCTCATGGCAGCTCATTGAAGATGGACTTGGGTAAGCAAACAAGCCCACTGGAAAAGCCAAGCTGGGGGTGAGGAGTGGGTATTGTGGTGCAGTAGGTTAAGCTGCTACGTGTCATGCCTGCATCTTATTTTTTTTTTAAGATTTATTTATTTTATTACAAAGTCAGATATACAGAGAGGAGAGACAGAGAGGAAGATCTTCCGTCCAATGATTCACTCCCCAAGTGAGCCCCAACGGGCTGATGCGCGCCGATCCGAAGCCGGGAACCTGGAACCTCTTCCGGGTCTCCCACGCATGTGCAGGGTCCCAAAGCTTTGGGCCGTCCTCAACTGCTTTCCCAGGCCACAAGCAGGGAGCTGGATGGGAAGTGGAGCTGCCGGGATTAGAACCGGCGCCCGTATGGGATCCCGGGGCTTCCAAGGCGAGGACTTTAGCTGCTAGGCCACGCCACCGGGCCCCATGCCTGCATCTTATATTGGAGTGTTGGTTTGAGTCCTGGTTACCAGGCTTCTGATCTAGTTCCTTGCTTACATATTTAGGAAACAACAGACAATGGCTCAGGCACCTAAGTTCCTGCTACCCATGTGGAAAATCCAGATGGAGTTTTTGGCTCCTGGCTTCTCCCTAGCATAGCCCTGGTGTTTGGCTTTCTGAAGGAGTGAACCAATGAGTATAATATCTCTGTTTTCCTCTGCCACTGTCCCCCTCCGTTGCCTTTGAAATAATAACAAAAATAAATAAAATAGAGAATTGAGAAAAGTTAGCAGCTATCTAACAGTAAACTTGAGTCACTCATGTTTAGACAGCTTTGCTCTCTGCCTAAGACCAGAGCAAACAGACAATAAGGCTGCCCATTCAGCTGAATACCCTTTAGACTTGTATGACATTGTCTTATTCGCTTATTAGAATGCCTTGTAACAAAATACATAGTTTGTAATAACTGCTCTGTGCTAGATGCTGTTTCTAGGATGTGCATGTATCAGGATACTACAAAAGTCTATGGAAAATGGAATGAAGAGATAGGTTTATTTTGGTGCAAAACATTTTGAAATTCCTGGAATGCATTTTCCATGAATTTTCTGAAGATAGTTCTTATTACTTCTCTTCAGTCTTCCTTCCTTCCTTCCTTCCTTCCTTCCTTCCTTCCTTCCTTCCTTCCTTCCTTCCTTCCTCCCTTCCTTTAAATTTTATAATATAATTCCAAAGACTATGGGATTTCCTTTGCCCCCCTCCCCCCACATCTCTTAATTCCTAAACACAGAAATTTAATGCTATTTCCAGGATTTGGAGGAAAAACATTGACTTCTGTTCATCATCAGGAGAAAAGGGCCAGGAAAGCAGCGTGACCTGGGTGGATTCCCACCATTTCAGGGAAGAACTGGGATTTGAATTCAAGTCTTTTTCATTCTAGGGGGCCCATGTTTTCACCACTAAATTCTGCTACACTGTAAGAATTTTAAAATTGTATTTACATGTGTTGGGTATTACATCTCTCACACTCATGCTATTTTGAATCATCTCAGTTCAGCCTCTCAGCACTCTGACTTCTAGTGCAATGTCAGTGTCTCATAGAAACTCAAGAATTAGTAACTGATGAGCTGAAAATGGCAAACTTCCAAGCAAGGACGTACCTGCTGAACAGCCTCTTAGTTCTACGGAACTGAGCCCTGAACAATGCTGTGGCAACCCCATGAAGGACTGGATGAAATGTCACATGCCAGTAGTAGCAAGACATCAGTGGAAATGTTGCTTGGATTTGTTAGGATTATAGGTGATCTGTGAGCCTGAGGGATGTATTCCAGACCCTGTAACAAACATGCCTGGAACCTTGGTGGTCCAGCAGTTAAGGATTCGTTTTACAGTTCAGTGCTAATGAATGACTGTCTCCCCTCCAAATGCTGATCTGGATATTTGATTCCTTCCATCTCATGTCTTCTTACCCAAACACAGTGGCTTCTGAAGTCATTGTGGACAAGGAAGAGAAAGAGTAGTGACAGCTCACAGGGTTTTATGAACACCCTATTGTTCAAAATTCCAGTAACTTGACTGCAAAGAAGATCCGGAAATGTGGTCTTGCATGCCTGGGAAGAAGAGAAATGGTGTAGTAAGTGTCCAACCAGCTCTTGTCACTTTTTCAGCTTCAGAAATAGATTGTGTATAAATTTCAGATTTGTTAAGAGAATATTGAGTAGCTCATAAATTCAGGGGAGGCATGGAGAATCAGGGCAGAAATCAGGGAAGACTGGGCAATGGCAACCTAAGTCAAGTTCAACTTTAAGAACAGTAATACTACACTGCGGTGGCCCACAATAGTCTAATTCCACCTACTTCTGACCCTTGACACCACTGTTTCCTTAAAGGTGTTGTAACCTCCTGAATCTTCGTGGTAGCATCTGAGTTCTAGATAAGACATGTTGTAGAGCCTTCCTAGTGCCTTAGATTCAATAGATGCAGTAAGAATCGTCTAAGTTTCCAAAGTGGAAGGTGACTGTGGGATGTTCTCATGACACAGGCGGGGTTGATAGTTGGGAAGATCAACCCATACGAGGAGACATAGGTGATAGACACTTAGAGGAAGTATTTGCATTACATAACCTGCTAAAATTCACAAAGTGTTTTTTTAATGTCCAGATTCGTATGATGGAATTGCTGGCATCAAGCAGTCAGGGCAGTCTAGAGTGAGTGAGTCACACACACGTCAGTTCACTTGTTTATTGGTTTACTTACTTACCATGTCCATGTGGCATTGCTTCACGCTGGACTCTAGGGACACGACAGTGACCAGGACATGTTGCCATCCTAAGGGGATCTGAGACTAGTGCTTTCAAACATGGAACCCAGCTGGCAGGAGCGAAACTGTCCACCAGAGCGTGTGGATAGTACCAGGTCAGGAATTGGCTGATAACATGATTGATCTGAATCTCAGGGAGCTGAAGTGGCCTAGCGACTTCACTGACTCTTCAAGGCCATGTTCAGAATTCTCCCTTCACTCAGAACAGCTCAGTACAAATCAGGGCTCATGGCAGCTTGGGTGAAACGGAGATGTCGGAGGCTTTGGGGACCTGCACTTGCTTTCTTTCAAGCTGGCGACAATGATCAAGAGTCACCGTAGTCTGCCATATTCTGAAATGTTGATAATAGCACTTGGCACTTGATTTTTACCTGCTGGGGGCCAGATGGAGGTAGGATGGGAGAGTGAAATCTACCTACGTATGAGAAATAAGAATTGCATTAAAATCCCTATGAACTTGGCTACAAATAGATCAGGATTTAGGGAAGAATGGATATAGTGTGGGCAGGCATCAAGAACTTTGACCCCTTTGAGTCTCATGAAGTGGACGAGGTAGACTCTGACTCCATGGATTCATGTATGAATTCCAGCTCACATTTTACCCTTTTTTTGGGCAAAGGTAAGTTGTTTATTCTCAGTCTTTTCTGTTGTGAAATGGGGAAAGTAGTGATGCCACACACTGGGAAGTCCTTAGAACAGCATGAGCTAATTCCATTAAGTGTACTCATGGAGCCTGGTACTTAGTCATAAAGTCACGGATGTTCTTTCTGTGGAACTGAGCCCTGAACAATGCTGTGGGAACCCCACGGAAGACTGGATGAGATGTCGCATGTCCAGTATCTAGCACCGTGCACAGCACACCACAGGCACTCCTTGGAAGCCCTGGTCCTCTAGGGCAAGCCCAGTGTCTCCTGTTCCTTTTCATCTCCCATGGCTCTCAGCAAGGCAAAATGTCACCTGGGATGCTGACAACAGGTCAGTGGGTTAAAACAGGCCATTTTAAGACAAACAATGAAGGAAAGCATAACAATGGAAAACAGCTGAAATCTAGGGCAGGGATTTAGCCTGGCTGGCAAGCTGTTGGTTAGGAAGCCTCCAGCCTACATTGGAATCTTCTAATTTCATACCTGACTGCAGCTCTTGACTGTAACTTTCTGCCAAGGCAGATCCTGGGGGACAACACGGAGAGTACAAAACCTGGTCCAGACCCTGCCCATGGGAGCCTAGGCTTGAGTTCCTGGCTTCGGCTGTTTTAGGTATTTGGGGAAAGTGAATCAGTGGGAGAGTTCTCCCTTCGTCTCTCTGCCTCTCAAATGAAGGAAGGAATGAATGAAAAATTCACAAATATGCTTAATTAAAAAAGGAAGAAGCGAAATAATCCAAAGTATCTAGGAATCGGGGGATACCTTGCATCCTTTGTTACTGGTTCTTAAAGCCCAATTGTCTCCCCCTGGTGGCCATTAAGAACAGAAACAGTTTGTTTTGGAAAGGAGGTTTGGTAAGCATGGACCAAGTACCACTTCTGTCACTAACCAATGCTATGATGCTGTGTGCTTGTGATTCAGCGCTGAGGAATGATTCATGACCTGTCTTGACTGCAGCGACTTGTCCTTGGTGACATTTCCTGAGGAATAACAAACAGTGGCATATGAACCAGCCTGGAAACAAAAGCAAGAGCTATTTAATCTCTTCTCCTTTCATCCATTCACATTCTTTGGAACTCCACCTTTTAACCTCCTGCAAGGACACTGCCCAGTCTTATTCTCTTTCCTGAGCCATTTTGGAACAACCTGTTGGGTGCTTACCCAAAAGGCAGGTGCTGTTCTAAATGCCCCACATTTAACCCCTTCCACCCCCTAGATGACTGTACCCACCTACACAGCTGGACACCAATCTTGCAAATGCAGGAACGGAGGCACAGTGAGGCTATGTGACTTACTCAAGGGTAGAGCTCAAATGTGCCAAAGCTAGGTTTCTAACCCAGTTGTCCCAGCTCCAAAGACTATGACCTTCACCCATTTATCCACTTCTCAGGCCACCCGAATACTTGCCTCTGTGGGCACAGGACACTATTCTCACACTGTAGCAAGCACAACCACCACTATGACCAAAGCATTTTTTAAAATGAAAGACTTTAAAAAAAGTATACAGCTGGGGTTGGTTTTGTAGTATAATGTATAAAGTCACTGCCTGTGGTTCAGGCATCTCATGTGGATGCCAGTTTGGGTCCTGGTTGCTCTACTTCCAGGCAAGCTCCCTGCTGTTGTACTTGGGAAAACAGCAGAAGATGGTCCAGGTGCTCTCATGGGAGACCTGGAAGAAGCTCCTGGCTCCTGGCTTGGGACTGGTCCAGCCCTGGTTATGTGGCCTTTGGGAAATGAACCAGCAGATAGAAGATCTCTTTGTCTCCCCCCCATCTGTAGTTCTGTTTTTCAGTTACATACATTCATATCCAGCTGAATGGGGGAGGAGGGCAAGAATCTGCATTTGCAATAGTGCTCCCCAGTCCAGCCAAATGATCTCAGCTCCTCATGTTTTTTTTTTTTAAGATGTATTCCATTTTATCTGAAAGGCGAGAGAGAAAGAGACTGAAAGAGAAAGATCACCCATCTCCTGGTTCACTCTCCAATTGGCCCTGATGATCAGGGCTGGGGCAGGTGAAAGCCGGGATCCAGAACTCTCCCGTGACTCTCATGTCAGTAGCACCAACCTCTGTGCCTTCCCAGGCACCTGAGCAGGAAAACGGGTGCTCTGCCATGGGTTGGGGTGTTACAGGCTGCGGCTTAACCTTCTGAGCCAGGACTCTTGCTTGACACTGAATCTTACAGTTACCGGTTCTTGGATCTCTGATGGATGCCTTTCCTGTTCCCAAGTCTCCACTTCCTTGTCCAAGCACTTCGTCTAATGACTCGAACCTTATTGTTGTCATTGTAAGGATCATGTGAGACAGTTGGTCCTAGAGCTGGGGGTACTTAGGCATGTCCAGGGAAGAGCAAAACCTTATGTCTCTTTCTGTTTCTGTTGCTTTCTGTTTTCCATGGCCTCTGGCACAGGGTGGCCCGTTGAGAGCAACGTGAATTGGAAATGACTATCCATGGTCCTGCATGCTAGGTGCACATTGGGCATTTGGGGTCAGGAGTGGACACCTCCCCAGGGTCCTGAAGTGGCAAGGACGTCACCTAGTGAACGGGGCTTGGCATGATCCCTGCAGATCTCAATTTCTCAGCTGAGCAGTGTGGGTTCAGAAGAGCATGGTCAGGCAGACAATGTTTTGTTCTTCGTTGCTATTCTTAGATTACTTCTGTGTGGGGCAGAGCTCCGGGAAACCCAGCGACTGAGAAGATGTGAGTGGCACCTAGGCTTCCAGAAGGCAGACTCCAGGGAGGCAGGGCAGGGGATGATTCATGGACACTGAGAGCCTTGTCCAAGGGCACCTCAGCAGCCGCTGTGGCAGCTCCTATGTACCAGAAAGGACAAGGGCGCCCCCTAGGTCATGCCTTGAAACTGCAGCTTCTGTGTAGTGGGGCAGCCAGAAAGCATCAGGCCTGATTCTCACACTGCCCCACAATAATTCCAGGAAGCTCCTTTCTCTTTTGCTCCACTCACATATCTCTCTGCTTTGAGAACTTTCATATTTTTCTTTAGAGACCTGTAGTCTAGAAAGCCAGTCTGTCTCATTACTCCTCGGTGATGACAAAAATGCGGAAAGCCATCCCTGTGTTAAAAACCACAGGGGACCCCCTCAGTAGCTCTACCTCGACCTGATGTCATTGGCAGATTCACCTGGCTGGCTGTCCCTGGGTGGGCCATAGCGTCCGGGGCAGAGTGGTTTCAACCCTCATCTGCTGGCCTTGGCACTTGGCGCCTTGCCCAGGATGTTTTTCCCATGCTTTTCTTTCTGGATGACTCCTTTGTCCATCAAGACTGAACTCCAGTGTCTGCTTTAAGAAAACTCTCCCCACTCGCTGTTCGGCTTCTCCCTGGAACCACTGTGTGTGCCCACATTCCTGCTCGTGTGGCAACTCCCAGGTCACCCAAGGTAGTGTGTCATCCCTGATATCCTACCAGACTGAGCCCTTGAGACAAGGGTCTGTGTCTAGGCTCCCATGTCATTGAATACCTGGTACAGCAGGTGCTTTGGGAATGCATGTTGAATGAACTGCTCATGATAAGGTTTGGTTTCTATCTCGGTTTCTATTTCTACAATGTGTATGGGATTGCTGATCTAATTGAGCGAAGGTTCTGTTTAGGCTGTATAACAACTTCATCAGAAGCTTGCATGACCAACCCTCAGCTACCTTCTGACTGTGCCCTCATACCACCTTGGGCATTCCTGCTGCCTCTCCCACCTGCCCCCCAGAATGACTCCACCCTCCTTGCAGGTGCATTGGCACTTCCCACAGCTTCCAGACCCTCCTGTCTCTGTGTGTACTTGTCTTGTTACTTATATTCTCATGATGTAGATGTAGAGAATTTAGCCAAATACTTTCTTTTCCAACCACTTGTGGACAGTAAACGTGCTGAGAAATTGAGGCAATCTAATGTGATGGCCAATCCCCCTTCAGGATATCAAACCAACACTTGAGGAGTGGGAGAGCAGACTGAATTCACAAAGTGTGCATTGTATTTGGGAAAAAAAAGCATACAAAAATTGACCTTTGGCATCTGGGTCCCCATAAACCATCCTGTGCAAAATGGAGGCTCCTGGATCCAGGAGGGTAGAATATTTCCAAGATAGTCACATCTTGAGGGATGTGATATCAAGGAGAGCAAGGCTTGGGGCTGCTCCCCCTAGGCCCAGGGTGACTTCCCTGTTTGTTATGGCTGTGCAAGCCTGCTGGGTTACCTTTATCTTTTTTTTTTTTTTTTTTAACCAAAGCATCCACTTAAGTTCTTTAATTTATGCCATTCTTTCAAATAAAAAAAATCGGATGCCCCCATTCTCAAATCCCCGTTGGGTTGTGGTGAGTGACAGAAAATTCAAAATGGTGATGACTGAAAGAAACATCTCTTGTAAATATCACAGGCAGACAAATCCAGGACTGCTGTGTTACATTTTAAAATTGTTATTATTTTATAAAGCATTTCCATAGGCTCTGGGACCCCCCCGTCCACAGTCTGCTCTCCCCACTAATTTCCCCCATATTATTACAGTAGTGTAGTCAGTGCTTCATAAGCAGTCACATGTCCTTACCTTGTAGGCATGGACAATGGCAGAGAGTCCAGCATCCTATTGTTAAGGTATATTTAAGTTTCTTTGGGAGTCCACGTTTGATCTGGAAGTAGAGATGCATACTGCACTGTATCTTTTTTTTCACATATTTTATTATTATACCTCAAATACCAAAAATGATAAAAGCAACATACAAAGTAAAATTATAAAGCAGCTTAACACATAAATAAAGATAGAAAGATTCCTGATAAAATGTTGTTGAGTCTTGCCTGGCAAAACGTAAAATGATAATACATCAAGACAATATATTTTATATCCCTTAAATGGAAGGTTAGTTCATCTTCTAATACCTATCTAATCAACAAAAATATTATCATAACAAATTGGCAAACAAAAACCATGACCATCATCATCAAAGCAAGGGCCTTTCATACAATTTTTTTTAATACATTTTATTATTATTCTTACTATTTTATAGTACAGTTTCATATTCCCTTATCCCCTCCCCAGTTCCCTCCCCTGCCCAGATCCTCTATATCATTATTAACATATAGTTCTTCATACTCAGTCATATGTCCATCATTGCGGGCCTGGACAATGGCAGAGAGTCCAGAATCCTATTGTCAAGATATAGTAAACAGTTTCATTGTAAGTCCATCTTTGCCTGGAAGCAGAAATGCATACCACACTACATCCTCACATCTGAATGTTAGTCTCCATTTCACTGCTACTGTACATCCCCTTAAATGAAAAGTCATAATACAAAATCAACAATAGAAAGAAAAGAGGAAATTTACAATGCCATGAAGTTAAATGACATGTTACTAGATAGGACAGTCTCCATTACACAGCTACTATACATCCCCTTAAATGAAGAGCCACAAAACAAAATCAACAACAGGAAGAAAAAAGAAATTTACAACACTAAGAAGTTAAATAACATGCTACTAAATGACTAACGTGTAGCTGAAGAAATGAAAATTAAGAACCTTCTTGCAGAAAATGATGCTGTCATATGATCTACGAGTCATTGAATGATTTAATCCGAAGGAAGTGTTTTGAAGAGATGAAACTAACAGAAAACAACAAAACCCATGTGATATAGTTTCTGCTAATCTTTGTTGAAGTATGTCTCCTCCAGACAATAAGCAGATGGATTTTGTTTTTTAATCAAGTGTACTACTCTATGGTGTTTGATTAAGCTTAAGCCATTTACATTCAGAGTTCAACATACATGGGTGTTACATGGTCCTGTCATTTTAGCAATGGGTTGTTCATTGGTTTAGTCTTCTGTTGTCATTTTACTGGGATGTTCTTCCCATTTGCCTTTGGTTTTGTTGGGTGCTATTCCTCTTCTCTGCCAAGAGAGCATCTTGAAGAATCATTTGTAGGGCAGGTTTGGAAGAGGCAAATTCTTTTAGCTTTTCTTTACTGTGGAAGAACTTTATTTCATTTTCAAAGACACAAGAAAGATTTGCTGGATATGTTATCCTGGGCCGAAAATTTTTTTCTTTTAGAATCTGAAATATGTCACTCCATTCTCTTCTTGCCTGTAGAGTTTCCTGTGAGAGGTCTCCTGTGAGCTTAATTGACTTTCCTTTATATGTCAATTGATTTTTTTCATGTGCACATTTAAGGATCTTTTCCTTATGTTCAATTGAAGAGAGCTTGATGATCATATGTCGTGGTGAAGATCGCTTTTGATCAGGCCTGTTGGGAGTTCTGTGCCCCTCCTGGAACTTGTTTCCCAATTCTTTTTCCAGATTAGGGAAATTTTCCTTTATTATTTCATTAAATACATTTGCAAACTCAGCTTCTCTTTCTGCACCTTCTGGGACTCCCATAACTCTTAGATTTGGCCTCTTAATAGTGTCTTTCAATTCCTGAATACTTTTTTTGGCCTGATCCAGCTCTGCTTCCAGCTTTTTGTTTGCTTCCCCCTGGTGACAGGAAACACCTTCCAATTCTGAGATTCTTTCTTCTGCTTGCTTCATTCTATTTTGGAGATTCTCCACTGTACTCTTAATTTGCTCTACTGTGTTCCTAATTTCTGATATACCAGCCTTGATTTGCTTTATTACTTCCTTAAATTCTTTGAACTCTTGCATGAGCTTCTCATTGTTGATCAGAATCTTTAAAATGAGTCTTATGGATTCTGTGTGCCCCATTTTCTCGATGTCTGCCTCAGTTAACTCTGAGATTGGCATAGGGTTTTGCTCCCTTGCAGGAGAGTTTTCGGCAATATTCATTGTGCCTTTGTCTCTTCTTTTGCTCTTGATCATTGTACTTCTGGTTAGCAGAGTCTTCTCCTTGGGGCAGGTTTTTAAGCTGTGTCACCCACAGGTCTACAATGCGATTTTACTTATTGTGGTTGGTACACAACTTTTCTTGCAGCCACTTGTGCCACAACCTCCAGCAAGTTCCAGGTCTGGGTTCTTATGTCAGATTTGCACTGTGGTCTCCACAGCCCCAGCTCTTGACTCACCACTCACCACCTCCTGTGATACTGTGGTGAGGCTGCACTGTTGTCTCTACAACCTTTCTCCCACTTCTGGTTGGAGCAGGTCCCAGGATTAGAGAGACACCAGGTGTCCATATAATTAGGTTGTTGGTGGCGCTGATCTTGTCGGAACCTGTTGGACATTAGGTCTGGGTGCCACAAGGACCTATTTTGACCTGTACGATGACACAGTCAGTATTATTTTCCTGTTGGACCAGTGCAATCTCGGACCTCAGCAAGTTCTCGGGAGCTCAGCACATGCACAGTTCACTGTTGTCCCCTGCAGTCCCAAAGCTATTGCCACAGTGCCAAAATGGCGCCTGCCGAGCAACCACTAAGGTTCTTGATCTGCTGGCCGTCAGATCTGAGGGCTATCCCAGACCTGCCCTGAGTGGAACCAGTAGAATGCCACGTCATTGCAGTTCACCCAGACAGAAATGAGCTCACTCCCAGCTCAACGCATGCTCAGTCCTCTCCCTCGCCCTTTCCTCCTTAGGCAAAATGGCGCCCAGTTCAGCTCTAGGGGACTGACTGGACTGTGAAATCCACTCTGTTCTTGCACTGCCCATCTGAGATCTGCTGCTCTATCTCTGCTCTTGGTCAAATCAAATGGACCAGCAGAACGGACAGTTCTTTGTCTGGGTTCACCACCCGAGCTCCCAGTGAAAGTCCCTTCCCACCTGGTTGCTGGTGGAGTTCCGGCTGCTGTGGAGTTCAGATGGCCGTGCTGGAATATCAGTCTCTGCAATACCACACTGTTGTGTCCGCTGCTTTCCTGTGTCTGTCAGTCTCCAAGTACCCCTCTGCTGTTGTTCTGTCCTTTCCTATTTCCTGAAATATGTCCTCTCTACTTCATCCTGGTTAAATGTTTTTCCGTCTGTATAAACGTGTCCTTACCCTATTCCGCCATCTTGATTCTGCACTGTATCTTCACAATGGCTATGATAGTCTTTATTACAGTTTCCGTATATCCTCTTAAATGAAAAACCATGTTGCTGTGTTACTTTTGTTCCACCAAGTCCTCACAGTTATCGTGGCAATTGTTTTTCTATGGAGTTCCCACAATCACCTCCACGTTCATGTGCAGGATGGAGAAAGGCGAGAAGCGGGTAGAGGAGCTGGGCTACCTATGTCTAAAGAAGGTTCTTAGAACCTATTACAGGAAGTTGTTGGCAACACACAGGTAGAACTTAGTCACATGATGATACCCATGTGAGATAAAGTCTGGGAAATACAGTCCCTTTTTTCTGAAGAAGAGGAAAATGAAATGTAGATAAATTACAAATCTGCAATATTCGCTTGACACTCAGCATCTTATTTCTAGGCCCATTATCTAGGCTGACTGCCTACACTTCCACATTCCCCTCGTGGTCCTGGAAGATGGAAGTGCTTAGAAAGTTAGACTTGGCAAATCAGTGTGGAAGCTCTGTTCTTCCCATCTGATGATAATGCCATGTATTCTTGAAGTCTTTTCCAGTCAGTCTTCACCTTGCTGTAGCTTCCAACCAGCTTCCCAGTTCATGGAAAAATAAACAGCACACGATGCTGTGTTGTTCCCAAAGGGCTTGTTTGGGCAAACAATGCTTGAAGAGGCATCTTCAGTGAACTTGTCAGAGTTCATTTTAGAGATGTGAAACTGAAGGTGTAAGTGGTTTAGTAACTTTCCGCTAAGAGTGAAGTTGTGGCCAGCCTTGTATGCCTAGATCGTAAGGGTTAGGGCCTTAGGATTTCTCAAGTTGTAATCATTTATTAGTGAGCAACACATTACCGGGGATGTGTACTGAATGTTTGGGAGACACCAGGCAGGATTAGCAAAATGAAACTTGTTGGTCTTGGAAACATGAGAAAGTGTGTGTGTGTGTGTGTGTGTGTGTGTGTGTGTGTGTGCGCAAAGAGAGTGGTCTACTTGTATGTAAGCTGAGGGCCAAGCAGTCTCTCATTTCAATGAGGGCTTAGCAGCTGGGAAGCCTGCAAGGCGAAAAAAAGAGGTCTAATAGCATGGGGGAGGTGTTCTATAGACTTTAAATACATTTATTTCTCCTGTTCCTTCAGCTTATTATACAATACCCTTGCATGGTTGACAGAGCAGTGGTAGTTGAATATCAGCTGTGCCACCTCCTTCCTTGGAGTCATTTACTGTCTCGGTACACCTTGTTCCAAAAGTTTAAATTGCATTTTAACAAAGAACTCAATTGTAACAATTGGATTGTTGTGAGGATTTAATGAGATAATACATATAACAAATTCTGGCCATGTGTTAGTTATGATATTTATGACACATGTTTTAGAATACTTAATTATATTATCATGACTAATTTATTTAGCAGATGATATGATATAACCTACAATATTATTTAAGATAAAAATCATTACTCTCTTATGACCAGGAATATTGTTAGGATATTCAAAGCTGTTAGAATTAGTGTGTAGATTTGTCACATACAATTCACCAAAATTGAATCAAGAATCAATTAATCTAAATAGCCCAATAACATGTACTGAGATCGAATCAGTAATTAAAACCCTCCCAATCAAGAAAAGTCTTGGACCAGATGACTTCACTGCTGATTTCTACCAAATGTTTCAAGAGGAACTTACCCCAACCCTACACAAGCTTTTTAAAAGAGAGGCAATCCTTCCAAGCTCTTTCTATGAAGCTAATATCACCTTAACACCAAAGCAAGATAGAGAAACAACAGAAAAAGGGAACTACAGACCGATATCCTTGATGAACATAGATGCAAAGATCCTCAATAAAATACTAGCCAAAGGGATCCAACAACACCTCAGGCAGATCATTCACCCGGACCAGGTGGGATTCATACCAGGCATGCAGGGATGGTTCAACATCCGCAAAACAATAAATGTGATACATCACATCAACAAATTGACAAATAAAAACCACATGATCCTCTCAATAGATGCAGAGAGGGCATTTGATAAAAATCCAACACTACTTCATGTTAAAAATCCTAAACAAGATAGGCATAGAAGGAACATTCTATAACACAATCAAAGCAATGTACAAAAAACCAATGCCAGCATCATACTAAATGGGGAAAGATTGGAAGCCTTACCACTAAAGTCTGGAACTAGACAGGGATGTCCACTGTCACCACTACTCTTCAATTCAGTTTTGGAAGTCCTTGCCAGAGCTATTAGGCAAGAAAAAGCAATTAAAGGAATACAAATTGGAAATGAAGAATTGAAATTATCGCTATTTGCAGATGACATGATTCTCTACATAGCAGAACCAAACGACTCAGTCAAGAGACTATTGGAATTCTGGCAGAGTAGCAGGATACAAAATTAATGAACACAAATTGATGGCACAGTGTACACAAATAATTCCATGGATGAGAAAGAAATTGTAAGTACAGTCTCCTTTAAAATAGAGGAAAGGAATCTTAAATACCTTGAAGCTAAACTAGCTAAATATGTAAAGGATGTCTATGATGAAAACTATAAATCATTAAAAAAAAGAAATAGAAGAAGACCTTGAAAAATGGAAAACTTTACCATGTTCATGGGTTGGCAGGATCAACATCATCAAAATGACCATATTACAAAAGTAATATACAGATTCAATGCAATCCCAATCAAAATCCCAACAACATTCTTCCCACAAATAGAAAAGATGATACAAAAGCTCATCTAGAATCACAAAAGATCATGAATAGCTAAAGCTATCCTGAAAAATAGAGATCAAGCTGGAGGAATCACAATTCCAGACCTCAAGGCATACTACAGAGCAGTGATTATCAAAACAGTCTGGTACTGGCGCAGAAACAGAGAAGAAGATCAGTGGAACAGAATAAAAACACCAGAAAGGAGCCCACGCATGTATAGTCAGTTAATCTTTGACAAGAAAACTGAAAACAATCCAGGCAAAAACCTTTGTCTACTCAACAAATGCTGTTGGGAACAACTGGATAGCAGAGTGCAGAGTTAAGAAGCAAGACCCATACCTGCCACAGTATGTGAAACTTACCTCTAAATGGGTCAAGGACTAAATCCATACCCAGAAACCATAAAACTGTTAAAGGAAAACATAGGAAGCACACTCCAAGATATAGGAACAGACACCAAAAGCAAAGGCAATCAAATCCAAAATGAACAAATGGGACTACATCAAAGTGGAAAGCTTCTGTACAGCAAAGGAAACAATTAACAAAGTGAAGAAGCAATCAACAGAATGGGAGAAAATTTTTGCATACTACACAAGTGATAGGGGACTAATATCCAGGATTTACAAAGAACTTCAGAAACCCAGGGACAGCAAAAAACAAACAAACAAACAAAAAACCTGTAACAAAATGGGCAAAGGAAATGAACAGACATTTTTCAAAAGAATAGATTCAAATGACTAACAGACATATGAAAAGATGCTCAGGCTCCTTAGCCGTCAGCGAGATACAAATCAAAACCACATTGAGGTACCACCTAACTCTAGTGAGACTGGCCTACATTCAGAACTCAACTAACAACACCTGCTGGCATGGATGTGGGGAGAAAGGTACCCTGCTTCGCTGCTGGTGGGAGTGTAGGCTAGTACAGCCACTGTGGAAATCAGTATGAAGAGTGCTTGGAGATTTACAAATAAACCTGTCATATGACCCAGCTATCCAGCTCCTAGGAATATACCCAATAAAAATGAAATGTGCATATGAGAAGGGGATCTGTCATCCTATATTTGCAGCAGCACAATCTACAATAGCAAAGACATGGAAACAATCCAGATGTGCGTCCAAAGAAGAGTGGTTAAAGAAACTGTGATGCATCTACTCCATGGGGTATTATTCAGCTATTAAGAAGAATGAAATTATACTATTTACAACCAGGTGGTCCCACCTCGAGACCATTATGCTCAGTGAAATGAGTCTATCACAAAAAACAAATGCCATACATTCTCTCTTCTATAAGGAAACCAACATGGAAAGTGTAACATCAATAATCCAATCCATACGGTTTTTTTGTTTGCTTGCTTGCGTTTTTGGCTGCATCCCATGTGGTTTGATGTTTTTTTAATTTCAGTTTTGTTTATTCCAAATAATTTCTTTTCTCTTGTCAAATTCATCACTGGCTCATGGATTATACAATGGCATCATTTTCCCCAAGAGACCTTTGTGTTTCCTTTTTGTCACTCATGTGTTGGTTACTCTGAAGCACACTTTTTCATGGTGCTGTAATTTGTTGTTGATGTTGTTGCTGTTGTTGTTGTGGCTGTTCTAACTCATACTAGTTGTTGACCTTGTTTCATGGCTCCTCCATTATGGAAATGTATAGTTATGGAGTACTGGGGTCTATCATATACAGACGTGGGGGTATAATGGAACGTATTCCCAATGAAGCTGTTGGACATGTGTAGACAATGGGATGCTGGACTGTCTGACATTGTACCAACAATGCCGGGGTACACTTAAATAAGAGACTGATAGAATTATGATTCCTTATGAAGGACTACAGTATTGTAGTAAAATGGGAAAAATCTGTCGGGGTGTGGGAGTTTGGGGTGGGGGACATCCCAGCTTATACAGAATTGTACCACATAATTCAAATATCAAAATAAAAATATATATTAAAAAAATTGTCAATTTCTTATCGTACCAGCAGGTGGCGCTCACGTTGTGTTTATATTCTGAAAAAAAAGCCACATACATATTCATATTTTCTATTTTTGCCAGAGCCAGTAAGGAAAAAGGATTTTTTAAAAAGGCCATTGTCTGTGCCATGGGGAGATAATTAGGGTATGTAAAACAGCTGATACAGTAATTAATAAGAGCGGTGACTCTAGAGTCTGGAAAAGCTTTACTGCAAAACTGTGGGAGAGTAATTGAACCCAGTAACACAGGAAAGAGATTAGGAGCTCACACACAGCAGGAAAAGGCTGTGCTCACCCGCAGGTGGATTTAGCACCATGCTCAGTAATCCTGGAGCTGTTCGGGGCCACATCCGGACAGGCTCTGAAGAAGCCGGTTCCGTGGGGACATTGCTTAGCTCACGGTCTCTTTTCTCTTTTGTCTTTCCAGGGCTCAGGAAATGATGGACACATAATAGGTGCTCAGTACACGTGTCCTGCCAAAGAACGAACACCACAGAGCGCAGAATGTTGGAATTGAGACCTCGGATTACTCACTAATCCTTGAGAGACCTGGAGATTTCAAGTTCTCCCCGTGATTGAGGGGCCCTGGACTTAACCTGTCTTTAGTTTGGGTGTCATTTGCTCTCTTTGGGGGGGGCAGGGTAGAAAGAAGTGAGAATGAGCAGGAGTGGTCAAGGTGAAGTTCTTTTGGGTGGTGAGTCTGTATGAATCTCTCCAGGAGAAAGCAGAGGCCATCTAGGGAATCACATGAGCATCACTGGGCTGATGCACCTGCCTACGCTTGCCATGTTACCTGCTGCTCCTTCTCTTCAAAGGAGAAACCCAACCGTCTCTTCTAGCTGGTTGTGTGTGTGCAGTGGAGGGAGGGGGACCCGGTCCTCAAGCACTGTGTGGAAGTGGAGATGCGTGCTAGCGGCGTACCCTGTCTCAGGTATTCCAGGTGGTGTGTAAAGGACTCACTCATGACGCCAAGGCTGTGCTTCCGGTTAATGCCTGAGCTTGGTGGGGACAACTGGTCAACCCAACACCCCCTTCTCCAGTGAGCAGGTTTGGCTTTGAGACATGCCAGCATCCGTTGAAACTGTTTTGGGATTGCAGACTCTTCCTCTCCAGTACTTCCTTCATGGTCTTCTTGCTCAGACTTCAAACCCATGTCCCTGTCTGAGGGCTTTCCAGTATAGCTCTGCTCTGTCTTCCTTTATTCTCCCTGGGCAGTAAATCTGTTGGATATCTGATTGTGTCTTGGATTTGTTTTCTGGCGGAATGGAATTGGCATACCCAATTACAAGTGGACTAAATCCTGGTGTCTGTTTGTGACCCATGACTTGTTTTCTAGAAAATGTGTGTTGACTTTTCCTCTTTATGATTTGCGGAAAGCAAGAATTAAAGTTCTACACAACTGATACTTGAACAAAAGAAGGCATTTTATTATTCAAGCTGCAAGGCATGGGTTATAACAGGTGTCTGTTCACCACAGTTAGCATTTGTATCAGGCATCTTGTCCTTGGTGACACAGCAGTTCACACTTCAAAAGCCCAATGACTTCTAAGCCAAAGGCACATTGCTTGCTTATGTTATTTCTCAGCTCAGATCCAGACACATTCTTTTTTCTAGAACCCAGGTTGATAGAGCAGCTTTATTTGGAATGTATTGTTTCTGTGACAAAGGAAAACCAGCAAGGAAATGGGCAAATCCGTGAGCTATTCTTGAAAGTTGTCCTGGGAGTGACGTGTGTCACTTCCATTGACATTTCACTGATGGAAGCAAGGCACATGGTCAGGCCTGACCACAGTCACAGAGAAGTGTCGTTCTGCCCCAGGGACATGGTGCAAGTCACACGGCAGTGGTCATGGGGCTATGATCCTCTTATCTTGAACACAGTGAGTTAATCGGAACAAGAATACAGTGTACAGATGAACCTCACCAGTCATAGAATCTTGATTTACAGATCTACAAATAAAACACAACCAAGTTTTACTTGTAATTTCCACATCAATGCTTGTGTGATTTCAAGGCCACCTATGCACATGTACAGAACAACAAAATATTTGCATTTTCCAAAGTGCATGTTCCCAGCAGAGGTTGAACAAGGCAACATTCCACCTCCTACATTCAACCCTCTCAAGAGCTGAGCGGAGGGTGGCGAGTGTGAAGTTTAGTGCAAGAAGCTCTGACACTGAGCCAGTTGGACTGAGTTTGAATCCATCTCTGGTACATGGAATCTACTTCACTCTAACCATTTAACACTTTAAGACCTTGTTTCTTTGTTTTAACATGAAGAAAACAGGTTTTTGCAATGACTTTTTAGAATTTTGCCAAAAGAATGCCAACCAACTGCATCTCTGATGCTTTGGGAGATCCAGGAAAAACTTCCTCTCCCTGCCACCCAGCTCCTGAACCATCTGAGAAGTCATCTGAAAAGCCAAGATGTGGAGACCAAACGCTGCCTCTCCCACTGTGGGGACTTGGTGGAGATTGTCGCATGAGCTCCGCTAGTCTTATTTCTCCCCTGTCCACAATTGAGCCTGCCCAAGGTGAACTCTGCATGAAGAGAACACACATATTCTGAAGTTTCTGTTAAAAAAAAAAAGGCCTTGGTGGAGAGGGGAATAAAAAAAAAACTGGTAGTGATCAATATATTCATTGAGTTATCCCCTTTATATCAAGAAATGTAGACACCGAGTGCTATATGAGGGCTGGGAAATTCATTCCATCTTTGTGAGAGGAAGAATAAGGTGCAAGGGGCCAGAAATATCTGGGGAAGAGTTGCTTCTCCTGAACGCTGTCTGTACAGGAGACACATCCCATCACACACATCGAGGGAAGGTTCAGCCCCAGCTGTGAGCCCAGGGGCTGAGCAGGGACTTCCTCTCTGCTCACCACTCTCTTGCTTTCTGCTCTGTAACATATGTCAACCAAAGGATACCGGAGTCAGACAGCCTTTTGGGGAACGTGATCCAGGATGCGCAGGCTAGTTTATCCGTGCGGGCTGATTCTGTAGAACAACATGCCATGGGTTGCAAATAAAAAATCCTTTCTCTTCATTTGTTCATCAGACAATTTGAACCTGCAATGGAAATGCAGGAGGAAGAGGGCAGACCTGACGTCTGGCCACAGAGAAAGCTGGCACTGCCTGCTGCCCCGCACCTTAGGGGGGCATTACATGCAGCCAAGTAACTGGGGCATAAAGATTGACAAGGATCGTGCAAAATCAGTCAGTTCCAGAGGAACAATTCTTCTTTGTTCTTTATCTTTTGCTGAAAAATCTTCTTAAGCTTTTTAAGGCTAAGAGCTAGAGCTGTTTCCTTGGTTACCAAGGCTTGCTTACAAGGGCAAAGGTGAAGCACACAAGTCACTCAGAGGTACTCAGTAGGCACACTTGAGGCGCCCACAGAAAGTCAGTCCAGAGTCCTGAGGGCTAGAAGTCTGAAATCAAGGAAACCGGGTTCTCTCTGAAGGCTCCCATTCCTTGGCTTCTCCTGATGGCTGGCCACCGCTGGAGCACTTTGGTTTGGAGCTGAGGCACTCCAATGTCTACCGCCCTCTTCATACAACCTTCTCAACTGTGTGTCTGTATTTGAATTTCTTTCTTTTTATAAATGTGTCAATTCTTGGATGAGGACCCATCCTGTCTTATTCTAACATTGTTCTAACTTAATGACCTAATTAAATATTCTATTTTTAAATTGAGATGCATTCCTAGGTTTGAGGAACACTGTTCAGTACAGTACAGGAATGCACATGCGTGTTTGCCGGTAACACATCTAAAATAGCGTGTGCACACTCCTGGTGCTCTCCAGCTCCCTCGTGCCTGCCTTCACTCTGACCCTAGGAGCTCAGAATCTTATTGCGTCTTACCCTACTGACAACTCAAGAATGTATTACTCTTTGCATTGACAGAGAATAACTAAGGCTCAGAAATGTGAAGTTGCTTTCTGAAGGCCACACGGCTAGTTCTGTTTTCCTTTCACTCTCAGCTATGACAGCAGATGGGAGTCTCCCAAGGTCTCCTACAACTCCTTCAATACTGAAAGAAAAAGTCTTTCTGTTTTGCAACTTCACATTGCTTGGGAATGTTCCCTTTCCAAGTGGCTCATTAAGCAACCGATCATTAATTAGTCAAATGACACCAACCATCCCCTGTGTTGGAATCATGGTGCTGGACCCCAGAGATGGAATGGTGAGGAAGACAGTTGCTGACCTCATGCAGCAAATACTCTAGCAGTGAAGGAGATGGATATGCAAAGAATGCTCAATCCCATTGATTGCGGTGCTATTAGGGAGAAAATGACAAGAGAGGATTTAGACTGGGGTAGGAGGAGATTAAGGACTCTGAAGGTGACACAGGGTCAAGTGAAGAGAGGTTGTGTATTATTCCAGGTAGAGAGAACTATAAAGAATGGAGAGAGTGGGGGCCTTGAGGGGTTGAAGGGACTCTGGTGCAGCTGGTGTGGTGAGAAGGCAATCAAGAAGACGGGTGTAGAGGTAACTGCAGAACAGCTGAGAGATGCGGAGGCTTAGGTCTTAGCAAGGGAGCTGAGAAGGAGGGGTGGGGTTTTGGAGAGATTCAGAGAGGACAAGAAAAGGTTGAAGGTGATATACTGGCTCCTTTCATGAGCACGTGAGCTTTTGACTGGCTACAGCAGATTTCCTTGAATTGCTGACTTACTTGTTCACGTTCGCATCTCCCAGGGTGTAGTGTCCCATGCCCTGGTCATATCTGTGGGGTCCCGTTCACGATAAAGCAGCAACTCCAATCTGCTTGACCGAGGTTGCTGTCTGTTCCAGTTGTCAGACTTCATGGGAGTCACAGCCTCCAAACCCAATGCAGCCCACCCATGTTCCCTGCACATTTCCAAATGAGCAGATTTCAGACAACTATTTCCATTCGAGTTGAAAGGATCCCAAAACATGGGAGAAAGAAAGGTGGAACCAGGGGATGAAGCCATCTGGTTCTTGGCCAGGCATGTCAGGACTCTGAACACTGGCCTTGTGTGGGTTCTTTGGTGGCCCTTTGCACTGCCGCTGGGCACGACACAGCCTTGAAAATCAGTACAGCTTATAACCACGAGCAGCCAGGACTTTGCGGGTGGGTGGATTGTCTTCCTAAATAAAAGCAAAAATGATCAAGACCATGTTTTCATTGATATTTTAACCCAAGACCCCTTGATTTGTTGTGTGTGCATAGGTGTGTATCGGTAAGTGCTGGAGTGTGTGCTCATGTGTGAATGGGTGGAAGCACAGTGTGAGAACTGCCATCTCTGGAGCTCTCCTGGATTACCCACACTGAGAATCACATTCAGATTTGTTGAGCACTACCATTCCCCAGACCCTCTGGTGGGCAGACACATCCATGTGCTCCATATTTAGATTCTTACAGAGCTCAGCGAAGGAGGAGCCACAGTCCCATTCTGCAGTGGAGGAAGCCGAGGCTTCAGGAGCGGCAGTGGGTTGTACTCTGTGCTAACAACCACAGTTTCCTTTCCACTGGGCTGTGAAACCGGTTGTGATTGCTCAACGGCTGGGCGCCAGCATCCCATCCTGGAGGGCCCAACTTCCTGCTGTGTTCCCAGTGCCTACAACCCTGCTCCTGGACCATAGTGGATGCTCTCTGCATGTTTTATGTGGTGTGTCTGTTGCAATTTAACACATACAAGAAGTCACAAAAACCTGGAGGGTTTCCCTTGATGCATTTCTACAAGGGGAATACATTGTGTCACCAAAACCCTGATAGGAAAGAGAGGTCCTAGAATCCCAGAGCCTCCAAAGTGCCCTGTGGCAGTCACTGCCCCTTCTTCTCTGTGCTGTGTTTGCTTGCTTATTCCCCTAACTGCAGAGTTTTAAATTCTGTACATACACTACAGTTTATTTGCCCAGTCTACTCATTTGGGATTATTTCTAGTTTTTGGTTATTTTGAGTAGATCTGATGGATATATTGAATGGTACCTCACTTAGTCATGTTTCCACTTGGGATTCTTGCTCTTGGTCAGGGTGTTAATGCTGTATGCATGCAGTAGAGACTATCCTTTGGATTTTGATCTCTTCCAGGACTGGCGGTATGAGGCATGAACCTCTCTTGCAATGCTGGACAGCACCCGGTCAGCCCCAGGTTGTCATGGCGAATGACTCATGCTTTGTTGTACCCTGTACTGCTAAGTCAGGGTGGGTGGAGGTCGTTTGTACACACTACATTTTGACTTACGATATTTTCAATTTAGGATAAGTTTATAAGGATGTATCCCATTGTAAGTTGAGGAACATCTATAATGTCCTAATAAACGCTTAATAAACAGTTGATGACAGAATACTGAATGGTTCCTTGAAGAAACCATACATAACGTGTTTTATAAGGGAGGCATCCCAATTGTTTATAGGGAGGGAGTGAAGTTTGTGGGAATTGGCAGAGAAGTTGGACAAGTGGGAAGACACCACAGGAGCGTCTGTAGAGAGCAAATGTGGAGGATAGATGCTACTAGTGAGCTCATGGGAAGGCAAAGCCCTGAGAGGGGAGATGCGGGGGTGAGGGCAGAGGCTAAGCTGGAAGCAGAAGCTGTTGATGCTTTGGAACATGAGAGTGTAATTCGTGTTTTGTTCTTTTTTTTAAAGAGAAAATAAATTGTCCATGGTTGCCATGGTGATTTTGGGAAAAATGACAGGAATCAGGAAGCCAGGGTAAGAGCAGCTGTATCAATTCACATGTATGTTAATTAGGTTGCTGTTAGAGTGGAAAAAAGTCCATTGGGAGAAACACTGGGAGCAACTTAGAATGCCCCTTTTCTTAAGAAGAAGCCGGGAGAGAAGATATCTATCAACCCAGTTGTAAGGGCCTGAGTGTGTAACAGATGGGTCCAGGACAAGTGAGCTTGCAAACGCATGCAGAGGTGTGGAAGGACTGCCCGCTAATACTTCTGTTACTTCAGCGACATTAAGATGAAGCTGTCAATTAGCTAAGGGTAAGTGATGGGGGAGGGATGCCAGCAAAGGAGAACTGAAGGCACAGAATCAGATTTAAAATAATGGAGGCTGAATAAAACACACAGCACTATAGGTCCCCAGGTAGAAGACAGGACGGTGAGAAGAAACCCTAATTGCTTGCAATCATTAATTGATAAAACACCACTTTCCCTTCGGATTTTTCCAATGTATCTGTGGCAGCGTTTTGATGTGAGATGTCCAGGTTCACTTCTACATTGTTTGTGTGGGTGTTCACTGGTTTTCCTGCTGTGTCTGTCTGATTGTTCTTTTCAAATAATCAACTTTTGGCTCTCCTCCTGTTTTGTATTTTGCCTTTCAACTTGCTGACATTTCTCCTTGTCTTTATCTCTATATATTTGTATGTATATCTATATCTACTTTGAATTTTTTTGTTCTTTCCTAGATGTTTGGCAGGCTAGTTCATTAATTTTCAATCTTTCTTTGTTTCTAATGTAATATTAAAGTCTGTAATTTCCCTCTAAGTATCACTCTAAGTGAAATCTGTACGTTGGATATACAGTTTTTGTCACCACTTATTTCTACATATCACCCAATTTCCATTTTGATGCATTGTTTGATCTTTGAGATCTTTAGAAGTACATGTAAACATTTTTGATTATGATTTCCTTTTGCAGTTATGTATAAAATGAGCTGCATTGCGCTACAGAGGGTTTAGTCAGTACGGGGGCTCCTCTTTCGATGTTACCGAATGATGCTCTGTGTCTGGATGAGGGATGGCTCCGTGGCCTGTGATGCAAAGCCTGGCTGCTGCCTGCTTTCGTAAGTCAAATTTTAAGGGAATGCAGTTTCATCTGCTCAGTACTGTACCATCCACAGCTGCTTTTGAACTGCAAGAGCATAGGTAAATACTGTACAAAGATCACGGGCCTGCGAAGCTTAAAATTACCTATGGCATTTAAAAGAAACTTTTGGGCACAAGCGTTTCACTGCTCGGGTTACTTGCAACCCATGTCTGAGTGCCCGAGTGTGACTCCTGGCTATCAATTCCAGCTCCTTGATAATGCAGACCCTGGCAGACAGCGGATGCCAGCCCAAATTCTTGGGTTCCTGTCTCCCACATGTGAGATCCGTACTGAGTTCTGGGCTCTGGATTTTGACCTTGCTCGGCATCAACTATTGCTGGCATTTGGAGATTGGACCAGTGTGCTAGATCTCTCTCTCTCTCTCTTTTTGTGTCATTTCCTGCCTCTTTCTCTCATTCGAATAAATGAATTCAAAGAAATACGAATGAAAAATAAATGGTAAAAAGTTTGTTGACTCCTGCACTGGACTTGTTGTTTTAGTAGGCTACAAAATGGAAATTCTGTTTCTCTTGTATGATTCTGTTTCTGTAAGCTTTCTTCATTTAATGCTTGTATAGGGTGTCCTTTGATTAGGTTATCTTGAGTTATTTGATTAAGGAAGACTGGGTAGATGCTGGATTTTCAGTTCTGTTTAAAAATATGAGTTGATTTTCTTAAAACAAGAACATTTAGAAATGATTATTACGAGGCAGGCATTGTGGCACAGTAGGCTTATCTGCCACTTGTGATGCAGGCATTCCAGATTGGTATGATGGTTCCAACCCCTGTTGCTCCATTTTTGATCCAGTTCCCAACTGATGTGCATGGGAAGAAATAGATGATGGCTTAAACAACTGAGTATCTCTTACCTGTGCGGGACACCAGAGGGAGTTCCTGGCTCCTGGACTGAGACTGGTTCAGACACTGCTGTGGCTGTTTGGGGCATAGACCAATGGGCATGCCACTTTATTTTTGTTGTCAGTCTCCTCTGCCTCTCACATAAATACACAAGGAAATACTTAAAAAATGGCTATCATAACTGATTTGTCACATTTCACTTCATTGCAGTGATCTGTTCACAAATTTGCTAATGGATTTTATGTGTTTTCACATTGCAAATCTGTTTCCTGAGTTTCTGCCCATTGCTGTTATCTTTGCTGATGCTCAGATTGTCCAACATTGGCCGTCAGGAGCTCCTTCAGGAGGGTCCCTCAATCCTTCTGCTCTCTGATGATTTCCTTGGAATCAGCCTCAGCGACACAATTCCTGCCCCAGATCTGACACACAGCTTGAATGTGGGAGTTATTCTTCACTTACCATGGATACTAACTCATTTGGATTCAATGCTGCCTACCTAAACCTGTGAAGCTGTGAAGCAAGAGCACATTGCCTGCTTCTCATCCCCTCTGCCACCTCTCCATGCATTGCGAGGGTTCCTGGGGACAGACAGGGAGAGCTGCCATTTTGATGAGGTGAGGGCAGGCAGCCATTGCATGTGCACATGTGAATAGGAGGTTCTTTCATTTTTTGAGGGATAAATTCTAGGTCCATACTGACTTTGATTGTGACTTTGAGGGTGTCAGGGGGTTGGGCACCCATGTAAGCCTGCCAGGCATGCCCCTTTTCTAACTCTATAATAAGCACCCGTGCTCACATGGCAAAGAGAGGACAGGAGCAGGCAGCAGGTTCTGGGATGTCTTGGCTGTCCCCATGCATGGAGCAGACTCGTGGGGCTGAGTGGAGCCCCTGCTCCTTGTGACTGTGGGAGCATTGCACACTGTGGCTGCTGGGATTCTCTGCCTGTCTGACAGTTCTCCGAGTAATCACTGGATCTGGCTTCAGAGGCCCAGAACTCTGTGAGTGTGTGGGCTGGGTCGTTGCAGAGGATTCTCTGCTCAGATCCTTTGTGTGGTTCATGTGTCTGCGTGGGTGGAGTGTGTGTTCACTGTAGGTTCGCTCCAGGAATTGATCACCTCGGCAGAGATGAGGTGAGGCAGTGATTGCACCTGCTGACGTGGTCACAGCTTCCTTCAGGCAATAGAGATCAACCTAACCCAACTTGTGTGTTATCCTGTACTCTTAACCCTTTCCTGAGCACTGGCTCCACCCAGCACACCCCTCTGAATATCCCAGGAACTGACTGACACTCCGCTAAGACACAGAGGCATACCACAAACACAAAAGCCACCAGAGGAGGAAGCCAGCAGGTTGTTCCACAAACGCCTGAAAATACAGTATGACTACCCTAAAGGAACACAGCAGCACTTCAGTATTAGAATGCAAAGAGAGATCAGTGAAATGCCTGAAAAGGAATTCAAAAGACCCAACATAAAGTTACTAAAGGTAAGATAAATTGTATGACTAAACTTCTGCTGTAAAGTGTAAGGTTGCTGAATTACTTCAATCCTCAGCTTTTCTTCTCTATAAACATGCCGCCATCGACCTTTATTTACACTTGAACTTGTTGTATCCTAAACCAATCAACCCGGTTTCATCGAGTAATTGCTTTATTATTGACTTGTAAATGCTTCTCTATTTAGATTTTCCCACTTTGAGTATTCATTTTAAGTTTTATTGATGTAAGGCGAGTAGATTTCACATATCTCATGATACTCCCTCCCTACTTGCCCTTTATTTTTGCCTCAAGTTGTTTCAGTGGCTAATTTCCCTTCTACTTTCCCATCACAAACTTAATACTCTAATAGATAAAGATATCATGACATAGGAAATGGAGGAAAAATGATGGAAATTCTACTGTTACTCAGAAGTATAGAGACAGACTGTTGAACATTCAGGATATTAATCTTACAGAGATTTCATTTTTTTGTATGCTATGTATATTAGTTGTAACATTTCAGAGAAAACATACCTGTCTGTCTTTTTGGGACTGGTTTATTTCACTATACATAGTGATTTCCAACTGAATCCACTTAGTTTCAAAAGACAAGATTTCATTCTTTTTGCCCACTTTAAAAAAAGATCAAGTTCCTTGCTTACTGTTCTATGAAGAACATCATTTATGGTTTCTGTTTCCTTGTACAGAAAACACATAATTTAATTTTTTTTCAGTGAAGATCTGTTAATAAGAAATTGTCTTGAATTTCCCCATATTTTTAAAAATTATTTTTTATTATTGTTTTATGAAACACTTTCGTAGGGTCTGGGATTTTCCGTCTTCTTTCCAAGTTCCGTACTCCCCGGATTGAGTTTCCCTCGAGTATTACAATGGATGGTCCTTTATGAACAGTCATAAGTCCATCACGCCACTAGTGAAGTTTCCTGACATTGAGGCATGGACAGTGTCAGAGGGTTCAGCATTCTACTGTCAGGATGCTTTCAACAGTTTCAGTGGAAGTCATACTGGATGCTGAGAGACATACTGCACTGTGTCTCAACATCTGAACATGTCGGTCTCTGCTACACTTATTTTTGTTAAATATGTTTTTACTTTTAATTTTGAATTATGTGGTACAATTTGTATAGGCTGAGATCCCCTCCAAACTCCCACACCCTGACAGATTTTTCCCATTTTACTACAATACTGTAGTCCTTCATAAAGAATCATAATTCTATCAGTCTCTTATTTAAGTGTACCTCAGCATTGTTGGCATGACAATGTCAGGCAGTCCAGCATCCCATTGTCTACACATGTCCAACAGCTTCATTGGGAATACATTTTTCATCTGGAAGCAGGGATGCAGGTTCCATTATACCCCCACGTCTGTATGATAGACCCCAGTACTCCATAACTATACATTTCCATAATGGAGGAGCCATGAAACAAGGTCAACAACTAGTATGAGTTAGAACAGCTACAACAACAACAGCAACAACATCAACAACAAATTACAGCACTATGAAAAAGTGCGCTTCAGAGTAACCAACACATGAGTGACAAAAAGGAAACACAAAGGTCTCTTGGGGAAAATGATTCCATTGTATAATCCATGAGCCAGTGATGAATTTGACAAGAGAAAAGAAATTATTTGGAATAAACAAAACTGAACTTAAAAAAAACATCAAACCACATGGGATGCAGCCAAAAAAGCAAGCAAGCAAACAAAAAAACCATATGGATTGGATTATTGATGTTACACTTTCCATGTTGGTTTCCTTATATAAGAGAGAATGTATGGCATTTGTTTTTTGTGATAGGCTCATTTCACTGAGCATAATGGTGTCTAGTTGGGACCACCTGGTTGTAAATAGTATAATTTCATTCTTCTTAACAGCTGAATAATATCCCATGGAGTAGGTGTACCACATTTCTTTAACCACTCTTCTTTGGACACACATCTGGATTGTTTCCATGTCTTTGCTATTGTAGATTGTGCTGTTGCAAATATAGGATGACAGATCCCCTTCTCATATGCAGATTTCATTTTTATTGGGTATATTCCTAGGAGCGGGATAGCTGGGTCATATGACAGGTTTATTTGTAAATCTCCAAGCACTCTCCACACTGATTTCCACAGTGGTTGTACTAGCCTACACTCCCACCAGCAGCGAAGCAGGGTACCTTTCTCCCCACATCCATGCCAGCAGGTGTTGTTAGTTGAGTTCTGAATGTAGGCCAGTCTCACTAGAGTTAGGTGGTACCTCAATGTGGTTTTGATTTGTATCTCGCTGATGGCTAAGGAGCCTGAGCATCTTTTCATATGTCTGTTAGTCATTTGAGTCTATTCTTTTGAAAAATGTCTGTTCATTTCCTTTGCCCATTTTGTTACAGGTTTTTTGTTTGTTTGTTTGTTTGTTTGTTTTTTGCTGTCCCTGGGTTTCTGAAGTTCTTTGTAGATCCTGGATATTAGTCCCCTATCACTTGTGTAGTATGCAAAAATTTTCTCCCATTCTGTTGGTTGCTTCTTCACTTTGTTAATTGTTTCCTTTGCTGTACAGAAGAAGCTTTCCACTTTGATGTAGTCCCATTTGTTCATTTTGGATTTGATTGCCTTTGCTTTTGGTGTCTGTTTCTAAGAAGTCTTTCCCTGTTCCTATATCTTGGAGTGTGCTTCCTATGTTTTCCTTTAACAGTTTTATGGTTTCTGGGTATGGATTTAGTCCTTGACCCATTTAGAGGTAAGTTTCATATAATGTGACAGGTATGGGTCTTGCTTCTTAACTCTGCACTCTGCTATCCAGTTGTCCCAACAGCATTTGTTGAGTAGACAAGGGTTTTTGCCTAGGTTGTTTTCAGTTTTCTTGTCAAAAGATTGACTATACATTTGTGATTTCCTTTCTGGTGTTTCTATTCTGTTCCACTGATCTTCTTCTCTGTTTCTGCACCAGTACCAGACTGTTTTGATAATCACTGCTCTGTAGTATGTCTTGAGGTCTGGAATTGTGATTCCTCCAGCTTGATCTCTATTTTTCAGGATAGCTTTAGCTATTCATGATCTTTTGTGATTCTAGATGAGCTTTTGTATCATCTTTTCTATTTGTGAGAAGAATGTTGTTGGGATTTTGATTGGGATTGCATTGAATTTGTATATTGCTTTTGGTAATATGGTCATTTTGATGATGTTGATCCTGCCAACCCATGAACATGGTAAAGTTTTCCATTTTTCAAGGTCTTCTTCTATTTCTTTTTTTTAATGATTTATAGTTTTCATCATAGACATCCTTTACATATTTAGCTAGTTTAGTTCCAAGGTATTTAAGATTCCTTTCCTCTATTTTAAAGGAGACTATACTTACAATTTCTTTCTCATCCATGGAATTATTTGTGTACACCTTGCCATCAATTTGTGTTCATTAATTTTGTATCCTGCTACTCTGCCAGAATTCCAATAGTCTCTTGACTGAGTCGTTTGGTTCTGCTATGTAGAGAATCATGTCATCTGCAAATAGCGATAATTTCAATTCCTCATTTTCAATTTGTATTCCTTTAATTGCTTTTTCTTGCCTAATAGCTCTGGCAAGGACTTCCAAAACTGTATTGAAGAGTAGTAGTGACAGTGGACATCCCTGTCTAGTTCCAGATTTTAGTGGGAAAGCTTCCAATCTTTCCCCATTTAGTATGATGCTGGCATTGGTTTTTCATAAACTGCTTTGATTGTGTTGTCTCTGCCACACATTCTACTATTCACCGCCTTAAATACAGAGCTAATAAACACAGTCTACAACAGGGAGAAAAACAAAAAAATTTTTATTAACATGAAGTTCACGAACATCATAACATTCATTTTCTCGGACCGTCACAGAATGTAACTAGAGATCAATATATTAAAATACCCTAGGAAGTTTGTAAACTCTTGGAAGATAAACAGAGATGAAATTAAAGGTGAAATTTGATAATTCCTTGAAACCAATGAAAACTCAAACACAACATACCAAACCCTGTGGGATACTGCCAAGGCACGTTAGAGGCCGTTGTTGCCTACGTTAGGAAACAAGGAAGACATCAGGTTAATGAGCTAAGTAAACACCTGAAGGAGCTAGAAAAGCAACAGAAAAATAATCCCAAGAATAACAGAAAAAAAGAAATAATCAATAGAAGAGAAAAACAAAGGCAAATAGAAATCAAAAGAACAAAACAAAAATCAATGAATCAGAGTTGGTTCAGTGCATTCCTGCTTCCAGACAAAAGATGGATTCTCAATGAAACTGTTGGACATGTAGACAATGAGATGCTGGACTGTCTGAGATTGTCTGTATTAGCAAATGTGGGGGTACACTTAAATAAGAGACTGATAGAATTATAATTCTTTATGTAGGACTAAACCATTGTAGTAAAATGGGAAAAATCTGTCGGGGTGTGGGAGTTTGAGTGTGGAATCCCAGTCTATATGAAATTGTACCACATAATTCAAAAATTCAAACTAAAAATATATATACATTAAAAAAGAGAGAAGCAAAAAAAAAAAAAGAGTTGGTTCTTTGCGAAAATACATAGAAGAGACACCCCACCTAACCAACTGACCAAAACAGTGAGAGAAGACAAGAATTAATAGCATCAAAGATGAAAAAGGGAACATAACAATGGCTACCTCAGCCATACAGAGAATAATCAGGAATTACTACAAATAACTATACGGCAACACATCAGAAGACTTCCAAGAAATGGATAGATTCCTGGACTCATACCAACTGCTAAAACTAAGTCATGAGGCAACAGAAAATCTAAAAATAAACCTATAGCTGAGGCAGAGATTGAATCAGTAATTAAAGCCCTTCCAAACATAGAAAAACCTATGTCCAGATACGTCCCTGCTGAATTCTGCAAAGCATTCCAAGTAGAACTGACCCCAATCCTTCATAAACTATTCAAAACAATCTCTCCATCTTCTAAAAAGTCTTTCGTTGGCTGCGGGCCTGTGTCCCTCAGCTCTGCCCTTTGCTGTTAGCCACATGGGGTGGCAAAGAAGTCTGCTGACCTCAATTGGTCTTCGCAGTCAGTGACCACAGAGGCCTGCATGCACCTATCCTCTGTTCTGATGGGGCTTTGGATGTTAGTGACTGAGGACACAAGCTTATCTCTCAACCATCACTTAGCCCGAGACTGATGTGTCCCTGTGGCCACACCTAGGGGAAGGGTAGTGGCATAGAGCAATGTGGCTGAGAATGATGGTGAGGTGGTTCTTTAAGGAGTTGTTGAGGTGACCACAACATCTGTCCACCCTGCGGTTCAATCAACACGCTCCACATTGTGTGGCAGCAGTTTCACAAGTGTCTTAATGCAGCATGTAGTTCATGGTTGAAGACATGCACTCACTCTATGGCTTGAATATTTATTCAGGAAATAAGGGCTCAGATGATTAGCAGCTACAGGCGTTTTTGATTTGCATTGCAACCCTGGAGCAGGGCTGGGGATGGAGGCTCCTACTGTTGCCTGCTTCCGCCCAGTGTAGGACTTCTTTCCAGGCTATCTGCATGCTGGAACTTCCCACGGGGCTGATCAGACCCTTCTCAAAGCGGCTAGGCAGCTGGGAACATTTCCTGTCTCATTTCCTTCTTTTCTCTTTTCACAGATGTTAGGTTTGCATCATGGACCAGAAATCTTTTTCTGGCCACTCCTGTTCTCTCTACCATTTAATTCACAACTATTATATCTTCTCAGAAATATCATATTACTAAGTCAGCTTTGGCATCTGCTTGCTGGAGGACCCAAATTGATAGCAGGCTTTTCTTGACAGCCAGCAATGTTCTTCTCTCTTCCTCCAACTGTTCAAAAGTCCCTGCCCTTCCTCCATTTTATTGCTCTTTACCCATTCTCTTCCATGCCGCACTACCCAGGATGGAACATTAATGTTGCAGGAGGAGTCAGAGGTTTCCAGCCTTGGCAAAGACCCCTGATCCAAGGTGGTCTTGGAGGGAGATGCGTCAGGAAAACCAGCTGGAGTTCAGGGAAGTGCGGCTTTCTCCCGTAAGAAGTATGCATGGTTAGTTGAAGGAAGGGTCCTGGAAGAGGACTCCACTGGACACTGGGAGTAGACTTCAGCCAACCAAAATGGATAATAGTTCAAGACAAATAATGATTTGATTGAGAGCTGAGACATTTCTATGCTCCCTTATGACAATGTCTGTAATATGCTTTAAATACATCATCACCACAGTGATTTCATGTGTGTGCTATTTCATTTAAACTACATCTTCAGTGTAGTCAGCTAACTGTAAATCAGGAATTCACCTCCCTGGAGTGGGCCGCAAGTAATCTAATCAGAGTTTACATTCTGGAAATGACTATGACAATCTGTTCTGGTGCCCTTTTTTCTTTATCAATACCCAGGACTTTGCTAATTAGTGCAAGGAATTAAGAAATGGGTGATGATTTATGTTGGTTATTAATTAGCATAATGGATGTTAGAAAGGAATTCTTACTGGCAAAATTAACATTACTCACAGTATGTGGGTTGAATTCAATATTTTAGAGAAAACCAGGGACAAGGTCTAGTGACCTAGCAAGCCCCAGAGTCTGTCATTAGGGCGAAGCCCATGGCTTGATCCCTAAAGGGTCTCTCCTTAGTTGAGCTGGAGATGTCAGTTGCCTGATGCTAATGAGAACAACCTAGTACTGACTCGGAGAGTGTTATTTTGGCAGGCAAAGCTGTTTACACAATGGACAAAGAGCTGAATTTTCATTGAGCTCATAGAGTAAGTTGCATTAACTGTTTCTGTTTTCTTACTAACAGATGCCTGCCTAATAAGCAATTGTACGTGTGGTCTGGCAGAGTCCTTGTATCGTGAGAAGCCATCACAGTAAGACGGGCATATCAGAGTGAGGCAGCACAATATCGCAAGGCAGGTGCCTTTTTCCCTTTCAGCACCTTGTATCCTTTGTAACTACTGCCAGAGCCCCCTTTTTCATCACTTCAGTGAACTATGATAAAGAACATGAAGCCTCATTGGGGAGGCAGCCTGGCATCCCAAGATGGGCTCCAGTTGCACCAATTATGAGTACCATAGCCTTGAGTGCCAGGCTGGCCATGACCCGACCTACTTTGCACAGCGAATGGCATCTACTTTGGAAGTTTTTCCAAAATACCAATGTCTGGGTCCTCCTTCAAGCCCTCAAGTCACAGTCTCTGTGCATCACGGTGTCACTGAGATATTACACCATCACAGGGGTGTGCGGATGGGGTGGATGAACACGACTCCACTCTTTTGTGAAAGGCCAGATGGCAGATGCTTCAAGCTTACAGGCTGCATTGTCTATTGTTAACCTTCAACTCTGCCCTTGAGGAAATAGGCATCCATCGATGGCATGTATGCCAGAAACCATGCTGTGCTGCAATGAAACCTCATTGGTAAAAATGGACATTAGAATTTTGTACAATTTTCATGCTACATGACAATATTTTATTACTTTTGCTCCCAATGATTCTCAACTTACTGATTATGTCACAACAGGCACAGGCCAAATTTGGCACATAAGCTGCATTTTGCTCACCCTCATTCTATGTTGTTTTTATTTTCTTCCAATGTTTTCTGTTCTGGGGTGAGCATTGGCCTAGTGGTTAAGATGCTAGAATAAGTTGCACACAATCCACATCAGGGCATCTGGGTTTGATGCCAGCCTACAGTTCTTGACTCCAGCTTTTCAGGAAGCTTTAGTGGTGGTACAAGTCATTGGTCCCTTCCACCCACATGGGAAACTGGGGCTGCATTTGCAATTTCCAGCCTCCACTTTGGCTGACTGCATCCCTAGCTCTTGTCGGGATTTGAGGAGCTAAGCAACAAATAGAAGCCCACTGTTGTCTCACAAACACATAAAAACAAAAAAAAAATCCTTTTCCTGTCATTCATTCTCTTAGCATTCCAGCTACTTCCAGTTGTCAAAATATTTAGTGAAATAGTATATCCTGTTTCAGTTTCCTTTGAAAATGTGCACCTTTACTGAGGCTTCTAGTGAGAATTCCTTCTTCCAGTAATGTCATAATGGTTAAATTCAGGAATCTATCACCTAAGTATATCACTTTGGAACACTGATTTTTGTGAGCTGAGGGCCCGTGAAAGACAGCAGACACAG
Organism: Ochotona princeps; assembly: GCF_030435755.1. NCBI lineage: Eukaryota > Metazoa > Chordata > Mammalia > Lagomorpha > Ochotonidae > Ochotona > Ochotona princeps. The sequence goes on along the minus strand of NC_080840.1, from coordinate 12,647,633 downwards.
GGAGGGGCTTTCCCTAAATGCCCTTTCGCTGCCTGAAGACAGATGGTGCGAGCGGAACTCAGTTGTTATTGATCCCTTCCCTGGGAGTTTTATATGCCAGGGAAGATGAGCTTATATGATAGGAGAGGGGCTGAGAAGTCCAAGGCATACTCAAACCTGGTCACAAATGATTGCACTTCCCAACTGTTCTTTGAAGGGCTTGTGTGGGTTCATTTTCCATGACTGTAATGAGATAGTTGAGGCTGGGTACTTTAAAAAGGAGGGTGTTTTGGAAGCTGATGAAGTCTATGATGGGCAGCCTTATTGGTCCAGCCTCTTTTGAGGGCCTATGGCCTGCATTATAGGGAGCAGGTACAAGAGGGACACCCGGGAGGGATTGGGGTAAGAGTTGGCCTTGTTTCTTCATAATATCCCTCTTGGGAAAACTAGCCAGAGTTCTGCAAGAACCACTTTAACCCCTTCTGATGTCAGTGTGCCCAGTGACCTCATAGCCTCTCACTAATCCCACTTTTTACAAGACCATACCACTTCAACATCATCACCCAATATGAACCTCTGACTTATGCACACTATAGCAGGGCTCTCCTAAAAATAACTTACTGCACCCCAAATTGCTTGCATGCACATCTGTTCTCCCCTAAATACCAGCAAGCTTTGGGACATTCACTTTTTCTGCTATGGTGGCCCAACACATGCGATACATTTGCACAGCTTTTATTTTCTGTTAATCTGTCTCTTGTCAGTTCACTTCATACACTCAGCCATTGAACCTTGAGGGTAGCAGGAAAATCCTTTCCGTGCTGAGGAGTCTTAGCCAGAGTGGTAGAGCTAGAAGATGTATCAGTTCCCCCTTTTTACTTATGTAACTTATCCAATCACAGATTTGGAACATTTTTTAATTACTTGAAAGAATTACAAACAGAGAGTTAGAGATAAGTGGATGGATAGATAGATGGTAGCTAGATGATAGATATATAGATTGATTGATTTAGAGAAAACCTTCCATCCACTAGTTTACTTCCCAAGTTGCTGCTATGGCTAAAGTTGTGCTGATCCAAAGCTGGAAGCCAGGAGCTTCTTTTGGGCTTCCAACATGGGTACAGAGGCCCAAAGACTTTGGCCATCTTTCACTGTTTTCCCATGCCATCAGCAGCGGGCTGGACTGGAAGTGGTGCAGCTAGAACATGAACTGGTATCCACATGGGATACTGGCCTTGTAGGTTAATAATTAGCTTGCTAAACCATCACACCATGTCCCCTTCCCAAAGAACATTCTAATAACATGTCTTGGAGCTATACATGTCTATTCACAATGGACAATTTTTTTAGCAACTGACAACTTTTTGCCTTTTGTGTTTTCTTAAAACAAGCCTCTGCCTTGGGTATAGCTTCCTGGGTCCCCTGACCTCAGGCAATTCTGATGATTTCCCCAGCTCAGAGCAGGGGTCCGTCTTTCCAGAGAATCTCTGACTCCTCCCTCCACCCAAGGTAGCACCGTGGAACTCATTACCTCTCTGTTTCTACCGTTCTCTCATTGATCATCTAACTTCTTTCTACTTACCATCTCTCTTGCCAAACACCTGGAAGATTGAGAGATGTCTTAACTCATTTCCATTTTCCAAAACTGGACACGGAGTGGGGGCTCAATAACTACGTGTTGAATTCACTTTGGAGCCCCTACTATTTCCCAGCAGCTATTCTGAACAGAGATCTAAACAGTTAAAATAGGGAGTGGGAGAACTAATAAACTAACTAACTAAGCAACTTACACAGCATGTCAGATGGTGGTAATGGAGAAAAATGAACTGGGGAAAGAGCCATGACAGAGTCTGCCAAGAGTGAAGATTGGAGGGGAGAGAACCGTGGTGCATCTGGATGGGGAAGGAGCCTAAAGCTGGTGTGTGTCTGCAGTGTCCCTGCAGAATATTGTGGCTGGAACTGGGTAAGCAAGGGAAAGTAGGAAGGCTCAGTGTATTGATTTGAAAGAAGAGAATAGAGCTGCTGCCTTCTAGAGACTCGGAGACTCAAAGGAAAACGAAGGCTCAGAAAGGTCCATGGTTTTCCTAGGATCACACACACAGCTAGTTAGTGTGTGAGCTGGAGCTCTAGCCTTTGGCATGCAGCCATTGCAGAGCCCCTCTGCACAGCAGCCTGGTCACAGACACGAAGTACCCCTTCATCTCACAAGAAGCACATCTTGTGTCCTGTCCTGAACAAAGGAGGAGGATGAGATGCCACCAGACATGGGGTCCAGGGACAGAGTGACAGTCAGAGCCTCGCCACTGCCAGCGATCCTGAAGCTGCCCGTATTTCTGCTCAGGAGGGATGCTTTCCTGCTCTGCAACCTTTTAGCAGATGACAAGGCATCCCCCCGAGTGTATTCCAGAACACAAGTCTTTGCTAAAGTGGTTGGACAGTTACTTCCCTTCAAAGCCAGGAGCCGCCCTGAGGGTGAAACTGTTTGGAAAGCATTTTATCTTTGCAAAATGCTGCTCTGACATGTTATCATGTATTTCTCTCAACAGCTGGGTGAGCCTCGGGAGCTTTCTCAGAAACCTTCTATGTGTGGGAGTAAGGGAAGGCCAGGGCAGTGCGACGCAGTGTGGCCATTACCGTTGTCAATGGCATCAGTACCTTGTTTGATCATGATGAGTCATAGTGAAGCACACAGTGTGGCTTTGTTAAAAACAATGTACCGTGTGGCACGTGGATGATTCTATACACTAATTTTTCCCTCCACATATTCATTTAATCATGCCATCACTATACCCACTTCTCCTAAGTTCCTGTTACATTTTGAATGGTTACTGGTTGTCCAAATGTACACTTGCTGCCCCAAGGCAGATGTTACGAGAGAGATGCCTGGAGAAAAAATATATACACATATATATTCTCCATATTTCCTTCAGGAGACCACTCGATCACCTGATTCTACTATGAAGGGTGAGTAGGGGAAATCTACCAGGTCCACATGATTCTTTTGGAAAAAATACAGAATAAGAAACACAGAGCGTGTGGTGTGACGGGGATGCATCCAGGGAAGGATGTGGGGAGAGGCAAAGTTGTGTGCAGGGTGGGGTGGAGGACACTTCCGCCCTCACCTGGTATCCCTTTCACATCGAGGGGGCTGCCTCTGTGAAGCAGCCCAGGCATGTGGTCTGTGGTGCCCCTGCAGAGGAGGGTGGGTCTGGGCTTGCCTCATGTCCAACAACCAGAATGGACAGATCTATGTAACTCTGGGGCTCAGGTCTGTGAATCTCACTGACTCTTCTGTATAACACACACTTTCTGTGAATTTTTGTCACACTGATGCATTGATTCTCTTGAAGTTAACTGCTTTGTCATATTTCTCTAATAACTCATAATTGGGGAGGAAAAAGAGTCCTGTTACTAGATCTACTTGAAGGCTCAAATGACCAGCCATGATGCTGGCCTGGACATTACTGAGCCATTGGATGAATGCTGACAATCACTTACCCATAGGTTTCTTGACATGTGAGCAAGAGAAAGCCCTGGTTGTTTAGTACAGAGGTACACATCAGACTTTCTGATAAATCAAGTGAATATATTCCCACCTGACAGAGGAGGGCTGGGACGCCCTTCCAACTAGACCTCCAGAGAAGGCAGCCTTGATGACTGGGTTTAGAGGCTTCAGCTTCCAGGTGGAACTGGAAATCATCACACCAGGTATTGTGGGAGCTGGGGGAGGGGTACCTAACAAACATAGCGAGTCAAGGAAAGCTTCCTGGGGGAAAGTCACTGTACCATCCTAAAGAGTGACAACAAAGATGTACATAGATGTATGGTGAGGATGGAGTGTGCTAAAGTTAGGTAGGCAGAGAGTAGCATGAAGGAGTGAAACCCGCAGGGAACGTACCTGCGTTTGAGTGCCTATGTGCATGCACCTTAGGAATGGTTTTAGTAAGGACAAGAAGCAGAGGGGATAGCAAGGGGAAGCATCAGTTTAGTGCCTCTGATGAAGAATAATAATGATTTGAGCTAATCTGTAACACAGGGGACAGACTGGGAGCACCGATTTGAGAGGTACATATGAACAGGAATGCACTCATTGCAGGGATGATATGGTTGCAAATCCTAGGGCAGGGCAGAATATCCAACCTCTCTCCTTACCTCAGGGTCTACATTTTTTTGCTGCCAGTACCTTGGCAGTTTGTGGTGCATCTTTCACTGGGTTGTGAACCCCTGGGGGGCTCTGGGAATATGAAAATGTACAGCAGGCAATGTCTCTTCTCCCTTTCTTACTTCCTCAGGAAACATTGAAACAATAGGAGAAAAGTCATGAGAACAGCCCTGTAGCAGGCGCTGTGCAGTGGTTAAGTGCTGCATGGGACATCTGCCTCCCATTCCAGAGTGCCTGGATTTGAGTTCTCACTCTTTTCCCCAGCCCAGCTTCCTGATAAAGCACATTGTGGGAGCCAGCAGGGGATGGCTCAAGTAGTTGGCTCTCTGCCACACACATGGAAGACATGGGTTGAGTTCCTGGCTTTTGGCTCCTACAATGCCTAGTCCTGGCTGTTGCGATCATTTGAGAAGTGTTGCAATGGACAGGAGATGTCTCCCTCCATTTCTTTGTCTTTCAAATTAAAAAAAAATGTATCTACAAAGAGAACAGCCCAGATGCTGGTCTTGACATGATTGAGTTGTTGAAGGATGCCAGCAGCCATTTACCTCCAGACTCCCTGGTGAAAGCCTGGGTGTCTAATTCAGGCTTTCTGGGAAAGTGAGCTAACATATTTCTACCTGACACTAGAAGGTTCTGGATCCATTAAAATCCGCCCTCTGGAGAACATAAGGGCTGTAGACTTTGGTGTGGGGGCCACCAAAGTTTACCTGGAATGGGGAATCATGGGTTGAATGACAAGGGGTGACTAGTGAAGAACATTCTGAACTGTGGAGTCAGAAAACTGGGACAAATGTGTAAAAGAGGCCATTGTAAATAACACGATGGATACAGGCAAACTTTCTCTCCATGGGCTTCCACTCAGTTATTCTTGAAGCACTTGTTTCCTAACGGACAGTCCCCTGCTTGAGTGGCAGTGTTAGTTAACATAGCTGTCCTTTTTAGGGATGGGTTCCTGATGTCTGCAGAGCCACTCAGCAGAACTCTAAAGTCCTTGTGCAGTCCTGGTCACAGTACAGAAAGGAATAGCCGCTGGCTGGCCTTAAACAGACCACAAGTTCAACTATGTGTTGTCTAGGAATCTTAGAAACATTTACAAATTGCATGCTGTCCTTTGGACAAGATAATAGGGTGTTCTCTGTGACTTGTGAAGGACAACAGATTGCAGTACCCTTAGAGCTTTTTCTTAAGGGAGCATCCCAACCTCCTATTCTTCTTGGTGTAGATTAGCAGTTTGATAGTATCACTAGAGAAGAGCTGACTGCAGCTGAAATCTGCAAGGTTTCATGGTTTTAATTTGCCTGGAACCAGTAATTGTGTGCTCAGGGAACAGTAGCTATGGTACCGACACTCCTGGGCCTTGAGCCTCAACCCTGGAAGAGCCTCATTTGTAAAGTGCTTGCTGTTTGCCTAAGTCAGGGGCATCAAGCTCCATCCTCTTTTTAAAATTTCTTTAAATTGCAAACTTTATTTGCAAGGCTGGGCAGCCTTTCATTTGTTGACTGCCTCCCCAAATGCCTGCATCAGCTGAGTTGAACCAGGATGAAACCAGGAGTAGGCACTCCCATCTGGGTCTCCTGCATGGGTAACAGGTACAAAACACTTGACTCATCATTGCGTATCTCCCAGGGAGTGCACTGTGGGGAAGCTAGACTGGAAGTGGAGGTGGAACTCCCAGACACTCCTGAGTGGGCATTTCAGTTGGTGGATCAATTGGCTGCACCACACCTCCTCGCCCATGTATAAAGCTTTTGATTTGTATGCAATGCTAAACTAGTGCCATGTGGAAGCACGGTGCCACAATAGCTGGATTCATCGTGAGCCAGTTAAATCAGTCAGTCAGCATCCCCAGGTCCCCTTCTTCCTCCAGGATTTGAGTCTACTAGCTGTCTCCTCCAGTTCTTACATGGTATAGAACACAGTATCAAAATCTGTAACTACCCTACTATGCTGGGGAAGCCCCAGAAACCCATTTGTCCTAATGATTTTGCTACCTGTTGCTTTCTGTGTAGCCTTCAACATGGGTGCTCCAGACTCAAGCTCATCTATTTCAAGTCTTCTTTCCGGGGTTTGACCCTGGGAATGATTTTTGAAGGCTCCTCTCATGTGGACGACTCAACACTTTACTGTTGAAGTTGGTTTCAGTTTCAGAGGTTTGTCGTTTTCTTTTTTTTTTGCCAGGAGGTGGTGCTGTGGAGTCTTCTCTTTCAGTACAAACAGCTGTGTGTTTGCCCCCAGGTCTGGGAGGTCCAGGGTGGCCTTCTCCAGATGATTTGAACGGAGACTTTTGTGGTAGTGATGGGGTTGGAGTGTCACTGTGTAGGTCCTGACTATTCTTTGCACTCTGCCTTCCCCAGCTCTACTCAATCAGACTGCAGCCTGGCCCAGCTCTTTCCAAATCTCAGAACTGATCTACACTGTTTCTGTGCTGTCACTGAAGGGAGGAGGGCAGCTGGAACCTTCTGCACCATGGTGGAAGACCCAGGGGTGGGGTATGGGAAGATTTGGTCCTAAGACTGGTCCAGATTGCACCTAAGATTGGACAGTCTTGGGGCCTCGGCAGAAACAGTGTTTAGTCTTGACCGTGTTGTCCAAGACTGTTTGCTACCACTCACTCTTGCTACCACTCACTCATGGTCTCGCATCCTTATGTTCCCACACTCCTCACCGGTCAGGGCTTCTTCACACCATTTCAATTGCCAGGCCATGGAGGAAGAGCTGGGAACCCTTGTGGAATTTGTGTTCTCTCCACTGGGACTTGTCTCCGTTGGAAAGGCAACAGCTGCTCCTCCTAAAACCTGTCCTCGCCAGTGCAGGAGGAGGCCTGCAGCAGAATAGCAGCAGCTACTGTCCGGGATTAGATGAGAGAGCTCTGACAAAAAGGGATTTGATTGAAAATCTACTCTGTTCTAAAATACAATGTGAGCTAGATAACCAAAAAACTGTTTTTAATGTTGTGTGCTACAGATAACATGGCATGTATATCAATGGTAACACAAACATTGCCACATTAATAAGTGCAAAAACAGCTTAAGTAAATTTTAATAATATATTTTGTTAATTGAAAAAATTATCATCTCAATATGTTCCACTATAGTTCTGCAATATGTTCCACTATAGCCACATGCTGCTAGCATCTGTCATGTGGCTGGAGGATGCCATTTACATACATGATGTATATTGCGTGTTGCTGTTGTTTGAATGTATACCTTAGAGTCCATGTGTTGAAAACATAATCCCCAAGACTGAGAGGTAAGGGAATAAGTTAGTGTGCAAATCCAAGCCTGAGCTTCAGATACAAGGATGACTTTACCCCTTTCGCTACCCTCCTCTTTCTCACTTATCTCTTGCCCTTCTGCTTCCCATATGGAATGATGCAGCAAGAAGCTCTTCACCAGATGCCAGCCTCTCAATCTTACACTTCCAGGTGGCCATTACTTTTTCTCTTTCAAGATATAGTTACTGGGCCCAGTGCAATAACCTTGTGGCTAAATCCTGCCTTGCATGCTCCAGGATCCATACAGGCACTGGTTTGTATCTCAGCTGCTCCACTTCCAGTCCAGCTCCTTGTTTGTAGCTTGAGAAAGCAGTGGAAGATGGCCCAAAGGCTTGGGATCCTGCACCTGTGTGGAAGACCCAGAGGAAGCTCCTGGTTCCTGGCTTTGGATCAGCTCAACTTTGGCCGTTTGGCCACTTGGGGAGTGAACCAGTGGACGAAAGATCTTTATCTCTGTCTCCCTCCTTCTCTCTATAAATCCAAATTACCAATAAAAATAAAGGAAATAAAAATAAGATTTCTTTTTTATTGGAAAGGCAGATTTACATAGAGCGAAGAAGAGGGAGAGAGAGGGTGAGGGAGAGAGAGAGTGATTTCATATTCTGATTTATTTCCAAAAGGGCTGTAACAGCCAGGATGAGGTGATTGAGATCAAGAGCCAGGAGCTTCTTCTGGGTCTTCCATGTGAGTTCAGGTCCCAAGTACTTGAACTTTCCTGCACTGATTTTCCAGGCCGTAAGTAGAGAACAGGATTGGGAGTGGAACAGTTGGGACACGAACTGGCATTCATGTGGAATACCAATGCTTAAAGACAGAGGATTAGCCTGTTGAGCCACAGTGCTGGCTCCCAAGTGTCCATTACTCTAAGAAATAAATCGCTGTGTATACATTACCCCGCCCCAGGTATTCTGTTATAGCAGCACAAAACACAGACACATACACAAGTAAACACTTGCATAAATATTTTGTATTTCATGCAATGGTTTAAAATATTTATATGCTAGAAGATGCAAAAATACATGATATTTATCAACTACTGAGTGTCAAGAATTATTTAAGTATTTATTCGTGTATTAACTTATTGACTCTTCACACAAATTCCCCAGAGTGCAAGGGGAGTGACATGGAAAAGGGATGTGGAAGGAGAGAAAGCCAATTTCGAGTGTACATTCTTGAGACACATAATACTGCAGGGAACTGGGTCTTTTTTAAACAATTATTTATTTATTTATTTATTTTATTGCAAAGTCAGATATATAGAGAGGAGGAGAGATGGAGAGGAAGATCTTCCATCCAGTGATTCATTCCCCAAGTGGCCACAACGGCCAGAACTGGGCCGATCCAATGCCAGAGCCTGGAGTTTCTTCCAGGTCTCTCACATGGGTGCAGGGTCCCAAGGCTTTGGGCCGTCTTCCACTGCTTTCCCAGGCCATAGGCAGGGAGCTGGATGGGAAATGGGGCTGCCAGGATTAGAACCGGCGCCCATATGGGATCCCTGTGCGTGCAAAGCGAGACGTTTAGATGCTATGCTATTGCGCTGGGCCTGGGCATCTGGGTCTTGATTCTGTGTTGTACTAGTTCACTAGAGACACAGAGAACCATGCTTTGGCTTCAGTGGCTCTGCAGTGTCCTGAGGTGTTAACTTCGCTGCCCTCTGGTTTGCATGTGTGCCAGATTCCTGCCTGCAGCCCACAGAATGAGATGCAGAAAGCAAGAAATGCTTGATCCTGAAAAAGGAAGATGTTATCGGTTGTTCCTTTGACTAAGGCCAGGAAAAAATGATGATCAAGAGGGAATTAGGTGGGCATGAAATATGCGGGACACAATTATCTTGCTGATACCCCACCCCAGAGGACAGCTGCATGATGCGGTCTAAGCCTGAATGTGGAGGAATGCAAAGGAAGAGATAGTTTTAGAGTGCTTGTCTCAGGTTGGCAAATCGCAGCAAGCAGGTTTCCTGGAATTTCCCACATGTGTCCCACCAGAGCTAACATGTGAGGGCCAACTACTTAGAATTCACAGGTGGTCTACAGAACAACTGTTGGGAGGAGAGACCTCCCCCCGACTCCCTCTCCTCTCTAGAGAAGTTAAAAGGAGAGAAGGGTGATATAGGGAAAAAAAGAATGAATGTTCTACCTCCCTCTGCCTCTTCCTAAGCCCTATAGGACATGATAAGTTGAGCTGAGAGGACAGGGGGAATGAAATAAAAATGTAACATGACATTCTTTTCAAATGGACTGAATCACATTTTAAGATCTGAAAATAACAGGGAAACTGTTGTTAAGGGATGGAGAAGAAGGTTTGTAGTAACATCAAAGCAGTGATGAGAGGAAATGAAGTCTCTGTATTTGTGTCTCCCTGGGTTCAGGCTTGCAAGCACCTGCCACATTATCATTTAGCAATGTATCTTTGAGGGGGAACTGACTTAGCACTTAGCACTTACTTAGAACTTGCTTCCTCCTGGCAGTAGACTTCTCGGTACAGGCAATGTTGTGTGTCTACAATAAGCAATGTTTAGGATGTTGCTGTCAACTTCCAGGGTTCTTGGGAGCCTGAGGCTCACACTACAAGGAAATTGGGCCTGGTTGGGACTGACCAAACAAGAGCTCATGTCTCACTTACAGGGAGCAGACGCTGTTCTGCTCTAGGCGCTGCCTTGCGAAAGCGGTGGTTTAGAAGGAAGCTTACTTAGACTGTTGGTGGTGAACACCACTTCTATGGCTTGATTGTAATTATCATTCCCCCATCATCTTGGTGGATTGTAAAAGGCTACCAGTGCTTGTTTCTTCTCAGTATCTAGCACTTCAAAGTATAAAGATAATTTTGTAGCATCTTCCTCTTTTATTTAGGGACGCATCCTGATTTGTTGTCTCTCACCGTTCTCTGTAAGTAGATGAGGTTCTGATGCAGGCTTGCAATGCTGGTGAGCGTGTGAGTTTATCTCCTTTGCCTTTGCCATGGTCATGAGCAAATCATGCTTGAGCTAGCCTCATGACTGGTCCCAGGAGGAGAATGAGATTTGGAGCAAAGCTGAGCCGCACTGCCAAAGTCAGTTCCAACTAGTGGATCTGACGATTGTCATACTGTATTATGGCTGTTGCAGGCTTCTGAACTTTGGGATGGTTGATCACACAGCAGTTTTGCAGCAGCAGTGACACCAAAGTAACGTCTCCCACCAGCACTGCCACAGCAACTGTCTATCCTGCCAAGCCTCTGGGTGATTATTGTTGAGCCACAGAAATGAGTGGATCTAGTGAACTGGTAAACCGACTGAACTTCTGCAGGGCACAGGGAGCCTCAAAAGGTTGCCGTGGGGGCGTGCGTGGAGTCCATTCTTCCTCTGCTTTGTTCCTGACTTCCGAGAGCTATGGCTTTGCCACAGTGAGCTGTTCAGTCCTCACAGGGTATCTGATTTAGAATATTTGGTTCTTTTTCTTAGCATTTCAACTCTGAGCTTTTTACAGCTTCAAAGAGCTTCTCACCCATATTTACTGATTAATTCATTACTCCTGTGAATAAAACCTGTAGCAGCCACAGAAGAATGTCATTAGCAAGAATACTAGAGGCTCATTATTTAAAAGAGGTTGCCCAAAGCTGGGTGCTCTCCACTGGAGATGTTAACCCCGTTGCTGCTGACAGTGCCTGGGCAGGCAGGTCTGTATCGGGAAGTAATCAAGCACTAATTTTGTGTGCAACTGTGCCAGGTACTAATGGAATAAAGAAGTGTGTAAGTTTTTAAAAACATGTTTTCCCTATGTTTAGTCTATGTTTAGTTCCCTAAATGTGGTTTCCCTATCTTTAGTCTGATGGGAACACAGGCTTTGAAGTCAAGCAGATCTTAGTTTGAATCCTGGAAATTCAAAACTGTGACCTTAGGCTAAGTAACTCCTCTAAGCTTCAATTTCCACATCTCTAATAAAATGGGACACTAGTGGCTCTTTGGGGTCTAAGTGAGGATTACCTGACACAATTCAAATGGAAGTTTCAGACCAAGGTCTGGAACATGGTAAGTGCTCCATCAATTGTGCAAATTACCAACCTCACCCAGGTGGTGCCTTTGTGCACCTCTTCCAGGGCAGGCCTGGTACAGGCAGACAGGACAGTAGGGGCGGAGTGTTTCAGTTTTGGGAACACCTGTATATCATGGTTGAGATGAGGAGGAAGGGAGATAGAACAAAATGGAAGGGCTGGAGAAGTAGGAAGAAAACCAGTAGAATGCAGTGCCAGCACTCCGAGGCCAAGGAAGAGTTTCAGAAATGGTGAGGTGGCAGTGAAGCAGTTCGTCCTGTCCTGCACTAAGGAGAGATGGAGCAAATGTAGACTGAAAGCATTCATCCAGTAAATCCATGAGATGTCATCAAGTGCCTGGAATGACCATTAAAATGCCCAACAAATTGATCTGAGTGGGACATGACTGGCATGTCTACCCTCCAAATGCTCGTGCTTTGGTGAAGGTTATGTTTCCGCTAGACTGCGCCTGTGGGATGGAGAGTGGTATAATAGATTTCCAATAGGTTTGGTCAAAAGAGTCTTAAAATTGTGCTGGGTCTAAGACTTCCTATCCAATCATTCTTCTTGACTTTTCTCCAGGTGCAGCTCTCACAGCTGCACTGCAGTATTAAGGCTTCCCTGGCTCCTTGTCTCCTGTACCTATCACAAGAGGTATACACAACGTATCTCTTGTTGTTCTAGCCTTATCAGGGCATTGGCTTTTTAGAAGATCCAAATTAACACCAACCAACACAGTGCTTAACATGCATCATGCAAAACATTGTGCTCTGGAGGAAATAGTGATGACCAAGGCAAACATTCAGCAAGTGGTAAAAATGACAGAGGCTGAAGGATAAATAGGCCCATCCATCCATCCATTCATCTGTTTGCCTATACTAATTTTGTACATTGAAGCTTGCTACAAAAATCAGCCAAACAAAACTACACAAATTCAAGGAGCTACTTAAATTGGAAAGTGGGGAAAGACCTTTGGAATATTCACCAGAGACCAGAAAGTTGAGTCAGCTATTTGGGTGATGGAGTTGGGATGTTTGTTGGCTAATTTTTTTCTATCAACCTGGCTGGGCTAGGGATTAACTCCTTTTTTCATGTATCTGTAAGGGTGTTTTGGAATGATATTGACATTTAGATTGGTGGTTTTTGAGTCAAGTACAGACCTTGACTTTATAGTGTGAGAGAGCCACACTCAATCAGCTGAAAGCTGAATAGAACCAAAGGCTGACTTCCTCCCAATTTACAGAGAATTCTGGCCTTCAGACATGAGCTGCTGCTTTGCTCTTCCTGATTCTCCATCCTGACAACTTCCGGGTCTTGAGACTGCTAATCCACTCTGCAGCCGAACTTGCCAATGTTTGTGATGATATGAGCCAATTCCTTAAAGTAAATATCTTTCTATATTCATATGCACCCTTCTAATTGAGTTTTTCTGATTCATCCAGTATGGGAGAATTTTCTGGATAGAGAGGATGGCAATGGCTGAGCAGAACAAAGAATCTTCAAATCAGCAAGAAGGTAGCTGTGGCTGGGTCTGAGTGACTGAAGGAGACCTGAGAGGAGATCTAGGCCTTCTTTGATCAAGCCATAGGAATAGTCAATGGGAACGTTGTTGGTGACCTTTGAAAACATTGTTAGCACAGTAGTAAGATTGGAAGCCAGGTACTGAGGGATTGAGGTCCAATTGGGTGGTGTGGAAGCCAGAACTGAAAGTACAAACAACTGTGTCAAGAGACTTGTTTATAGAAGGAAGATCAGTCCCAGAGGGGTATTTTAAGGGAGAGAATCTTTCTCACAGGTATCGGCAGGCTAGTGAATGAGACAGTGACATGGCAAGTGGGAGAGTGGGAGAAGTAATGACAAGACAGACATGGTGAAAAGTTGGAGCACTGTAGTTAGAGGGTGCCCCCCTAAAGCGCAGTGATATTCTAGTATCTGGGTGCTTTGGATGTGACCTTACGTGGGAAAATGTCCTCGTAGATGTGACTAAGTTAAGGACTTTGAGATGAGATCAACACTTAAATCTATAATGAAGTGTTTTGGTGAGTGACGAAAGACAAGACACAGATACATGTAAAACCACTGGAGCATAGAGGCTGACTGAATGAGTCCGCCAAGGATGCCAAGGCTGGGAGAGACTCAAAGAAGCCTAGGGAGGGAGGGCAGCCCTGCTGACAGCCTGACTTGGGAACGTCAGAACTCAGACAGAATAAGGCTCCTTTGTATTAGGGCACCAAGAGTGTAGTAATTTGTTATGGCAGCCCAGGGAAACCAACACAGGTGTGATCGATCCAAAGTGACATCGATTCCTCCCCCAAATATGGGCAGCTCACCTGTCTGGACATGTGCACCACCTTGATTATCTTGCTTACTGTGCATTCTGTGCCTTCCCCTATAGCTCTGTAAATAATTTGTATTTACTTAATAATTGATTTGAATTGGAGAGAGAGATAAGATGAAGAAGAGGACGAGAAAAAGGACAAACAAGAGAAGAGAAACAGATAGAGACCGCCCATCTACTACTGTACTCTGCATATGCCAGCAACAGCTGGAGCTGCACCAAGTTCGATCTGTATCTCTTGGGAAAGGGTCAGGAACCCAACTCTGAGCCACTATCCACTGCCTCCCAAGGTGTGCATTAGCAGGAAGCTGGAACAAGAAGCACAGCTGATTCAAAACAAGGCCCTCTGCTTTTAGATGTGGGCATCCCAAGCAGTGCCTTAACCACTGTGAACCCCTGCCCCTACCATGGCTTCTAACTAGTTTTCATGCTTCACTGCAAGAGCACAGCGGTGTAGGGCTCTTGGTTACAGCCTTGGCAAGCAGACATGCCAGCCATGGAAATACAGCTTCTTATGCTCTTGCTTTGTGATCTCTGAGCCTCATTTCGTTTCAGGTGTTCTTGAAGACCGAACATTCTACTTCATGATGTAGAACACTTAGCACCGGGCCTGGGACTCATCATGTGTGCTTGACTAATGGCATTTTGCCTCAGTGGGCTGTAGTTATATTTGTATCCCTTTAAGAATTATTGGATGCAATAAAGTCACAATAAAGATCTGCTAATGTGTGGTGGGCAGAGGTTTTGGTTTGTTGTTATTATTGGTTGTGGAAGTGTCCATGTATTATGTTACTGCTATACGTCAGGTATCTGATGCTTGGGTACATTGTATCATCTTCTAAAAATGTTTTATTTATTTTATTTGAAATATAAAGTTATACAAAGAGAAAGACAAAGATCTTCCATCTGCTGGTTCATTATCCAAATGGCCACAATATCCAAAACTTAGCCAGTCCACAGCTGGGAGCCAGGAGCGTCTTCTGGGTCTTCCATGCAGGTACAGGGTCCCAAGGCCTTCGGCCATCCTTTACTGCTTTCCCAGGCCATAAGTAAGGAGCTGGGTGGGAAGTGGAGCAGTTGGGACCAGAAACAATGCCTATGTAGATATCAGCACAGCAGGTAGAGATTAGCCTTACATGCTACCTGTGCTGTGCAATTTTGATAAAAGCCCCTTTTCTACAGCAAGTTGAATCCAGCTGTTTTCTTATCCTGTGTTTGTGATAACTAGCTTAAATCCTTCCTGTTGCAGTCCGTCTGCACCCACCCTGGTAACTCCCCACCCTGCTAACCCTCTCCAGGACCAAATCCATTCCTGGCTCCATTCCAGCTTTCTCTTCCCGTGTTTGTCTTGTTCTTTTCCAGCTGCAGGTGCAGGGTTAAAGCCCATCGCTAAGAATGTCTCTTCGTAGACCTTTTCACATAACATTTAATTACTGGTAATGACTATGACCCTAGCGGCAGTCATCCAGTGAACTTCAAGTTGGCATTCCAATTAGCTGTACTGATCACTGGGCTTGGGTGTTTTATATTTCTGTGAGGAAGCTTAGCTGAAGAGCAGTCAGTGAAAGGACTTATCACCATTCTGTTTCTGCGGGAGGGGGAATTAACAACCTGATTGCCTCTTTTTTTTTTCTCTGATTGAAAGAGAAGTTGACTCTCTCAGGCAGCAGTCACGGGGGAGGGCTTAGCCTGTTTACTGAACAAGCTTGGAGATTTCTTTCTCTGTCCTCCCATCCTTTTCTTCCTCTTTTCCTGTTTCTCTCTCATCTCTCTGTTCTTCCTCTTCTTTTCCTTCTTTTCTTCATTCAGTTCTTTCTTTTATTAAAGCTTTTGGTGGACACACTAAAGCCCCAAAGTCCTCTTGTTTCATTAGTCTATGGATATTGATGGATCAGATTGATAGTTGACCTTGGGGCTCACCTCCCACCCTCAAATTTCCGTGCAAACCCTGATGCTTCCTGTGAAGACCAAGTCCTTCCTTTCTGCAGGTGTCTCTGGGAGTCCTCTGTCTCAAAGACGGTTACCAGCGAAGTGCGCTGTAATATCTGCCATGATTTTCTTTTCCTGAAGCCTGGTTCCTTCCATCTTCCTCAGCATGCTGAGTTGGAAAAGGCTGAGGATTTGGACCAAAGAGTCTTAGGATTTAATCCAACTCACTATTTGTTAGTTACATAAACTTGTGAGGATCATTTACGTTCTCTCTACCCATTTCTTTGTTTTAAATAAGGAGTAAGAGAGATGATGACTGCAAGGCCCTTGTAAAGGGGTCGGTGTCTGCTAGTCTTCCATTTCATTTCAGGATGGTCCATGCTTTCCTTCTTCAAGTTTTAATTCAAGTTCTCTCATATGCAGAACTGGGTCTTCAGGATCACAAATCTTGCAGGGTTCCTGGGATACCTGGCATTTGCAGGAAGAAGACTCCACCAGCTAAAGGGGCTTGAACCTGGTGTCAATGAGAAGGGTACAAGGATACTGAAGAGTGAAGGAATGAATTAATGAGAATACTTAACATTTATTAATTGTCTGCAATAGCCCTTGAAAACAACCCCTAGTAGCATTCACATTCAATAAAGAAAGAGATTGAGGGACAAAGCTTATTATTACCCAGTTACTAAACGGTATATCCAAGACTTTACAATATGAAGGCTGATGTGAGAGCCTAGGATTTAAATTTAGATGATTAAATGGTGGAGTAATATCTGAAGAGGTAGGAGAGTCAGAGTCCAAGGCTGAAGATGGAGCAAAGACAGGATGGTGTAACAGGGGTAAAAAACTCCTACAGATAAGGCTGCTGAGGATCTAGGGCTCATGGGGTGGGACCCATGGACTTCTGGTACAGGCTCCTGCATAGCTGATATATGTAGCCAAGCTAATGAGCAAGCATCCTACTATGCTCTGGGTATTGATTTGGAGATCTACCAAGGCCCAATTAAGATCTAGTCTTCAGGGAGATGCTATTGGGAGATGGTAGAACCTTTGAGAGGCAAGGTCTTGTGGACCATTATTGTCACAGGAATCATACATAGCCTCCAAAAGTGTGAGGTAAGTAAACATCTTCTCTTTATAAACCTGGGTGCCTCAAGCATTTTGTTATAGTTCTTCAACTGTGATGAACACATATAGCAATGCTTTTTCTAGCTTATTTCCTGAATTGCTTTTTCTCCCTTCCACATAAAACCATGAGCAGTTTCTATAATTTTTTAAAATCATTACTGGAACATAAATGAAAAGTTCCACTGTTTTGATATCCAAAAAAGCTTAGCCTAACTAAATTCCCATGAACTGAAGTAGACTCTGTGCAATATTGTAATTCTGATGCTATCTAAAGTCATCACTGAACTCTATATTCTTACTAATTTAAGGCTTCCCAACCCCTTCCTACCTTAGGTGGATTGCTTGTTAGAGAGTGAAGGATGGCAGTGGCTTTGTCTTTCTCTCCTGCCCACCCCACCCCTGCCACTTCCTTACAAATCAGCTCCTGTTCTTGATTCCTGTTACTGTAAATAACTGTTCCTGTTACTGAGTCGGACCAGGTGAGAGGGCATATGTAGAAAGTCTCATGGATAGTGGTAATTTATCACTATTGTATAATCATCGTGTTTCATAGGGAGCTATTTTGAGCTAACCATGGACTTCCTGCCACTCTTCTGCTGCAGTCCCTTGGTACAGATCCTAGATCTTTAAACGATCACGTTGATTTCCCTCAGTCCCTGAGCCGTCAGGAAGTTTCTCTTACACAAAACTTCCCAGAACGCCTTGAAAGCTTTCCCATTTGAATCAACATGAGAATAAATCTAATTCCCCTGTGATAGAAAATGGATAATGCATAATATATGCTATGAGTTTTTGAAAGAATCTGTCTTTTAACTCCTTAACTGCACTCTCTTGAAGAAGCCTAGTCATGGAACACAAACCAATAAACTTGCAGGTTCTACGTAGGCAGCTTGGTACTCATTTCTAGAGTGTGATGATGCTTGGCACTTGACTGTTTTGTTCTCAGCATTGTTGAAAATCTAACACATTGCAAAAGAGCACGTTTTACTTTCTTTCCCCATGAGTAGGTAAGATTTTGTAGTCTTGGAACAGAGTAGTTTTTGCCCTGGTCTTGTCTTGTCTGTGGAAGCTTCTGTGATGGTCCTGGTTGCACTGAACCTCTAGCGGCACACACATTTGCAACAACTAGTTGACTGTCCATTTTGCTGTTTTATTCTTGCTCCCCAGTACAGGCCTTGGCACAGGTAGGGGCTTTGAGAATTTCTATATCGCCTTTGTCTATGTTCTTGAGGAGCAGTGGTTTTTCTACATACTACCTGTTGAATTCTTTATTTTATATATTTTTGTATACCTCCTTCTAACATTTTAAAAAAGATTTATTGGAAAAGCAATTTACAGAGATTACAGAGCGAAGCACAGACAGAGAGAAAGACCTTCCATCTGCTGGTTCATTCCTCAAATGACTGCAATAGCCAGTGCTGATCCAGGGCCAGGAGATTTTTCCAGGTCTTCCATGACTTTGGGTATCCTCCTCTGCCTCCCCAGGCCATAGGCAAGGAGTTGGATGGTGAATGGAGCAGTTGCGACACAAATCGGTGCCCATTTGGGATACTGGTACTTAAAGGTAGAGGATTAGCCAACTGAGCCTTTGTGCTGGCCCCTGAGTCTTTATTTAGTGGAGGGTTAAGCTTGTGATTATTAAGTGAACTGTAAGTATACCATAGCAGAAATTGAAAGAATAAAGAAAGGGTGAGAAAGTGAAAGTGAGGAAGAGTGGGAGGGGGGAAGAATTGCTATGTTCTTAAAACTATATCTTAGATACATGAAATTTGTTCCCTTTGTATAAGACAGATAAAAACAAATATTTTCTTAGTGGATGACTTAATATTTGGTCTCTAGTAATTGTTTCTATAGTTTTGGCTTCTCCCTGAATTTAGGGCTTTTGATGGGGAGGCTCTAGGTTTTCCACATCTTCAGAAACCTCTATAACCTTTGGTTAAAGCTGTTACCTCAAATATGTGGAAACTAAATTTGTAGTAAAATGGAATTAAGATTTATTTAATTTTATTTGAAAGGCAGATTTACAGAGAGAAGGGGACACACACACATGAGAGAGAGAGAGAGAGAGAGAGAAAGAGAGAGAGACAAAGGAGGAGAGAGAAAGAGGGTTATCTTCAATCCACTGGTTCACTCCTAAAATGGCTTGCAATGGCTGTTACTGGCCCAGTCCAAACCCAGGAGCAGAAGCTTCTTCCAGCTTTCCCGTGTGAGTATAAGGCCCCAAGGACTTGTGCTATCTTTTGTTATTTTCCTAGATGCATTATCAGGGAATTGGACTGGAAGTGGAGAAGTTGGGGATTGAACTGGTGCCCACATGGGTTGCAGGTACCATAAGTAGCAGTTTGACCTACTATGCCACAGCACCAGCCCATCTTGCAAATTAAAAAACAAAAATAATTTCAGAAGTCCTCCACCTCACTTCTTTTGTAATACTAACCCATGTTGTATCATGTGGCTATGCCTAAATTATTTATTGATGAGAAGAATGAAAGTAACTTGAGTAGCATGGGTTGGACAACATTCCTTCCTGAGGCTAAGGAGAAAGCATGAATTATATGTGACTCCTAATTTCCAAAGCAAGATCCCCTTAGCAAGAAACACAGTAGTTGTTGGCTTGAGAAACTATACATGAAGACTCTTTAATGTCATCAAGGCTGTATCATGTAAGTTGTCCATCTCTTACCCATAGTATAGTGTGGGCTTCATTACTTTTGATCTGTAGGAAAGTCAAGTTCAAAGATGAATCACACAGTGGAAGATTTCTCAGGTTCTGTTTCAGAAGAAATCACTCTTGAATTTTGACTTTTTTAAAGAATCACTGGGCTGGGCCACAATGAATGCTTTCATTATTACAGAGAATAGGAAACAGATTCATCTTTTTTTTTTCTACTTACTGCTCCATAGGCATCAATTCAAAGGCAGAGAAAGTTTATTTAATTACTGCTATGCAAACCCAAGTTAGAGTCCAAGTTATTTCTATTGCTAGGATTCAGAGACATTAGATAAGTTGTTGGGGTAGGCAGTACAATACGATACCGAGTGTTTACTTTGTCTGGAATTCTGCTAAGTATTTTACATGACTTTATCTCACTTCCTTCATACAAACAGTCTGAAAGATAAAGATACAACTACTACTTTTATTTTGTCTCCCTTTTCACAGGAATAAATGGAGGCTCAGAGAGGTTGTCTTGGTCCCTCTGTAGGGCAATCACAGGATAGAGCCGACCGGATGGTTCATAAACCATCTTGTTTTTCAGCTCTGGAGGCTGTGAGGTCCAAGATTAAGATGTGCAGTTGGTGTCAGGTAGGAGTTAGCTTCCTGGTTCACAGACGTTGCCTTTGTGTTGTGTCGTCACGTGGTAAAGGAGAAAGGCAGCTGCATCAGGGCACTAATGCTGTTTTTGAAGCTTCTGTCATCACAGCCTAGTCACCTCTGAGAGGCCTGACTCCCAGTATCTCTCTTTGGGGGTTAGGATTTCAGCACATGAATTTGGGGGACAGTATACAAATGTTCAAACCATCACAGATATTAGTAATTTTGGGTTATACAGTTACTGAGGGTTACAAGTGGTACTCCGTTTATCGAAAAATTGCAAGAGATATTTACATGAGGAAAGTCAGGGGAAAGAGGATTCTTGAGACAAAATCTTTTCATGTCTGTTTGTATTACTCAATATTGATGGAGGATTAGTCTGAGAGAAAGATTATCTTTACATTATTAAGACAAAGTAGATAAAATCCAATCTCAGCTTACCATTGAAAGGCTCTAATAGGCCAGGTATTATCCTAAGTGCTTTTGAACATGGGATCTTATTTAATTTTCTCAGCATCTTGCTGGATGGAGATTAGCATCCTCCTTTAAGGTGTGTGTGTTACTGAGATTAAGTTTGAATTAGCTTTCACAGTCTACTCAGTTTCAATCTTTCTGATGTGAGGTCCAAGGTTTTTCAAGGTTAATTTCATTTTTGAGATGATTATCTATTGTGATCAATCTGTTCTAAAACTAAGAGACATTAAATAACACCTTAATGTGCTCATACTATAGTTGATCATGAACGCAGGCAACACATCACATGGTTAGCTCTTTGGTGAATAGAGAAAACTTAGCTGAGTAGTGTTAGCTGCTTGCAACGACTGGATCGGTTTAGGGCTGAGTGGGTCCTTGGGTTCTTCTGCTGGGACCAGAATGGCCATCTTCACTCTCATGTCTGCCATTGGTGTAGCTGTCACCGGCACTGTGGAGCTATTCAAGTTTTCTTTGTGTCCGCATGGTCTGAACTTGGAGTAGTGTGGATTTCTTCCTAGCAGGGCGATTTCAGCCTGGGTGGATGGGATATGACATGGCAGTGGCTTTCTGCAGGCTTGTGTTTCTCAGGCTCAGCACTACTGGAATTACGAGCTGGGAGACGAGAACCTTGAGCTGTTTAGGGTGGTGAATATCATCCCTGAACACCTGGCACTGGCTCCCAATGCCAATAGTTCTAAGACTTTGCCAAAGAATACCCAGGGAACAAGTACACTCCCCTAAGCTCCACTGAACCCAGAGCTGGAATTCCAAGAAGTTTTTGCAAAAGTTTGTGACCTAGTCTTGGAAATCTTATAACTTCACTTCTGCCATCTCTTTATAGTCAAGAAATTTGCCAAGGGTAGCTCAATTTCAAGGGAAGGAGAATTAAGCTCCTCACTTCTCAGGGAAAGGGGCAGCAATGAATTCATAGCTAGTATGATTTTGATTGTACCAAAACAGGCATGCATAGCATTTACCACACTGACCATCTTTAAGGGTACTGCTCAGTGGCATTCGATACATTCAACTGGTTGCACAGGCATCAGCATCGTTTGCCACCAGAAATGCTCTTATTTTTCCAAATCGAAACTCAGTGCTAATTCAGCAACAACCTTTCATTCCTGCTTCTATCAGCTCCTGGCAATAATACTGTATTGTCTGATTCTATGAATTTGACTGCCCTAGGGACCTCCCATAGTGGAAGCGTGTAATGCTTGTCCTTTCATGATTGTCATATTTCATCTAGTGTAATGGTTTTAAGGTTTGTTCATGCTGAAGCTTCTGTGAGAATCTCCTGTCTAGGGCTGAATAACATTTCAGACATCTTTAATCACCAACAGCTATTTCACTATCAAATCTTCATTGGCCTACAAACAGTGGGAAGGAATAACTCTGTGTGACTTGCCGTTTTTCTGTGGAAATGCTTTCGCAGATTTGTGCTAAATCTGTCATGGGAAAATGGTTCATGTTGACTGACAAAAGTAGAACTGGGGATTCTAGACCAGCCTCAGTGTGATGCATATGTAAATTAAAACCTGATGGTTCTAGAACAAAGGGCTTTTATTATTCTGGAGGAAAACATGCTATGAACATTTGGAATATTTAAGGTTGTCCTTGCCACCAGGTTAAAGTTCAGGAGAGAATTGTATGATTGCAGTGTTGATGTCCTCCCCGGATTCGTATGTTGAGTCCTAACCCTTAAGCTGATGAGATTAAGAGTGGGACAGTGAAGGGTCACTAGGCTCCATGTGTGGAACCTTCAGGAATGGGATTAGTGTCCAAGGGGCCTAACGGAGCCCGTACGTCTATGTGGAGACACACAGAAAGCTCAGAGCATAGGGAATGGCCCTGCCAGACACAGACTCTTGTAGAGACTCGACCTTGAATTTCCTGTTTGCAGCACTGAGAGCAACACTTTCCTATTGTTTATAAAATATCCACTGTGAGATATTTTTCTGCACAATATACATGGATTAAGACATGTGGCACAGGATAGAAGATGCCAGTGGCTGGCTACAGGTCGTGGGGAGAGGTAAAGACCCTGAGTGGAGGAGTGCAAACAGAAGGCCAGCTCACCTCTCTTCTCTTCTGTCTCACTGAGCTACACTTGAATTGAAACAATCCTTGCTGATGTCAAGGGCTTAGATATACAGGCCACTCAGTTCTGTACTTCTGTGCAGGTCTCCTTTAGGAAAATAACTGCTTGTTATGACAGGCATTGTAACATTCTAGAAGGCTTAAAAGAAGGGAGTTGAAAGAACTGTTACGTGTATAATCCAATATACCTCATGCCCTGTACATGTATTAAATCTTTAAAAAAAATTCCCAGTGATCCTATGAAGGTAACCATATTCCTGTTTTGTAGTTAGTAACACTGAGACTCCTATAGGTCAAGTGACATGGCTGTCTTGGACAGGGTAGCAAAGATTTGAAGGGACTGGAGCTTTTACATCTCAGCATCATGACAAATGGAGAAGTTAGAATGTAAACTAACCTCAGAGCTGTGCTATCACTTTCCACTCCTGCCATGAACTCACTTTATTTTTTGCCTTTAAAAGTCAGGCTTTTGTACAACTGTGGATTCTCTCCCCATGTTGCCTAATAACATTTGGGAGTTTGGGAAATGCATTCTCTAATATTTATCATGCAAAGTCACTCTGCAATCACAGAAAGTCTCCTTGCAGAGGGCACACTATAGAAGCCTGATGAAATATTTTAAGCCATTTGTGCCTATGAAATTCTTGTTTCTCAGTGCTGCCCTTCAGAGGTTGCGGGTGGACAGTCATTGCTGGTGAGACGATGATTGCTGTTGGGGATGGGCAGTGCCAGGGGCCTTGAGTGATGGGCTGTAATTATTTCAGGCATCTGAGAAGGCTGAGATGTAGACATCATCACAGAATGCCGTGGCAGCTCTGGCTCAAGGATGCTTTCATAGGAGAAGGGGTGGGATTCAGAAGGAGAACTTGGGTCATCAAGAAGAAAATTTTTGCCACATTGGTCACTAAGTAACACCTTCTTCAGACTCAACTCTTTAAATTAAATTTTTACTTGAGAACAACAAAGTCAATTTAGCAGTACGATTCCATTGAGACGGGCTTTTTATGGGGCTCTGTGAGCAGACAGAATTTTCTAGTATCATTAGGAATGTTTTTAGTATCAGGAATTTTGAGTCAATCGATCCTGGGCACTCTAGCAGGTACAAAAAAATAAGTTAAGAAAATGAAAGAAACAGGGTTTGTTCTGAGAGCTGAAAATGTGCATTCCAGGTGTTAGTAATGGAGAATTTCATATGTTCTAAATTATAATCTTGTCATTTCTGGAGCTCATTTGGTCCAGTCTCAGAAAGACCTCATGTTAAAGGGTGTACCAGCCTAATATCTGCGAGATATCCAAGTAAACGCGATGATGAAGTAATTGGTGCTGCTTCTCTGCTTGGTTGTCTGGAGAACACCAGAACAGAGGTGCCGTCACATCTACTGTAACAGTGTTAAGTCCTTTGCCTAGTGCTCTAGCTCAGGAGCTTGTGCCTTTCTTGGAATTCCTTCAGTGACTATTTATACTTCTCATGAATGCTAAAAGCCAAGTCTTGGCCAATGCTTGGCCAAGTCTTGGCATGGATCATGGTCATTCACTTAGTAAGTATTTACTAGGCTCCTGCCATGTTCCAGGTACTGTTCTAGTTGTTGGAGATAACAGACATGAATAAAATAGAAAAAAATTCTGACTTAGTATAGCTTAAATTCTGGTGTGGGATATAATGAGAAACATATTATATGTTTGAGGGTGACAGCATAGTACAAAATATGAGTATGGAAGGCAGTAAATAGTGTCAGAAGGAAGGGAGTTGTGATTTTGTAAAAAGCTTTAAAAACTAATTTGAAAAACAGAGTTATAGAGAGGGAGATACAGAGAAATAGCGGGAAAGAGAGGGAGAGGGAGAGGGAGATGGAGATGAAGAGAGAGAGAGAGAATAAAAGATACAGGACATGAAATCTCCCTGATGGTTCACCCCCAAATGACTGCAATGGTGGGGGCTTGGCCATACTGAAGCCAGGATCCTGGATTGCCATTCAAGTCTCCCATATGGGTGTAGGGGCCCACGTTCTTAGGTCATATTCTGCTACTTTCTCAGGCACAGTAGCAGAATGCTGGGTCAGAAGTGTAACAGCCAGGGCTTGAACTTTCGTCCTTATGGGCTTCACCACAACACAGGCCCAAGGAGTGTGAGTTTTGATTTTAAGGTGGTCAGGAAAGATCTCACAAAGAAGGTGACGTTAAAGGTCTGAAGCAAGTGATGCAGGTGCACATGGGAATCTTTGGAATGAGTTTTTCAAGCAGGAGAAAGCTAGTGTAAAGGCTTTGAGGTACCAGACACGAGTGTGCAGGGGCAGCCAGAGCGCCTGTCTTGTCTGTCCAACTCTGGAGGGCTTGAACCATGTGTTATATATTCAGAACCCTTTTTTTTGTTTCATGTATGTTAGGACCTGCCACTTAATGGGCATGAGCCGAATGATAGACTATCAGAATTTAGAAAGAGATTTTATTATCCCTCTTTTACAAAGGAAAAGCCTGAGGCTCAAAGATAAGGTGACCACCCAGTAACCAACACATGAAAGTGTGGAGTCTGTGCTGCACTGTTGCTATTATTACTTTCACTAACACTATTACTGATAGGTGCTTCAGTCTGGGCACTCCATATTCTTCCTCTTTGCGGTGGTGTGGTGTACTGTCATGTTCAAAGACATGTTCCAAAAAACAACAGCATTTACAAAACTTTGGTGATTCCTCTTAGCATGCTTGAGAGAGATTCCCTCTCAAATGCAGAGCTACATTCTCCCACCGTTTCCCATGTTTCTTGATCTCATTCCCGAAGGCTTTCCCAAGGATCCCCCACCTCCTTATTTAAGCCCCCTTTCTTTTTCTATTAGGTAAAGTGGATTTGGCCTTTTACTCTTCTGATTCTTGTTTGGATTTCCCTGTTTTATTTTATTTTTTTTTTTTATTCTTTCACAATTTCCGTTTTCTGGATTTAAAACGAAGTCCTGGAATAGGTGGACAAAGACAGCACAGCATAGGGGATGGGGAGGAGCCCATTAGGTAGGGCCGTCAGGAGAAGGAGGGATGGGAATGCTGCTTTACAAGTAATAATTGTCCTTGTGTAACTGCTCTTATTGCTGCTTCTCTCTGACTACTGACTGCTTCTGTTGCTTGTATTTTGTAAAGAACATCCATAGGATTTAATTCTAGTTGTAATTAGAACCTAACTTCTCTGAAGGCCAAGGCTTACCTCTTTCCACTAAATACTGGCAAAATAAATGTGTGAGTGAATGAAATGGCTGCCCATGCGTGATCTATTTAGCACATGCCAATCAAAAGGGAAGAGGAAATAATCCGAATTGCTTCACCAGGTATTTCCATGCCTATCACTGTTAGCATGCATTCTCACTGCTGGCAAGAATGAAGTTTATTTTGGCAGTTATAGAAAGAGGGAAAACATTTTCAAACGAGAATCTGTGATGATTTTGTATGTCAAGTTGGCTGGGCCACAGGGATACCTGGTTATTAGTTAAATTATAATATGGGTGTGTCTGGGAGGGTGTTTGGAAATGGGATTGAAATTTGAGCCATCAGGTTGAGTAAAGCAAATTGCCCTTCTCAGAGTATATGTGTGTGTGCACATGCTTCCGTGTGTGTGTGTGTGTGTGTGTGTGTATTTGCATGTATCTTCTCTAGTCCATTACAGATCTGAGTAGAATTGAAGACTGGATGAGGGAGAATTTGTTCTCTGTCTCAGTGTTTGAGGTTGGGACTTCAGTCTTCTGCTTGTGAAATGGCATTAACACCATTATTAGGACCTTTGGTCTAAGGCCTTTACACAGAGGGTGGGGCCGCAACCACCTGATCTGCAACTTGTAAGCCACATAGCATGTGAGCAAATCCCTTAACTTTTCTATCATCTATCTATTTATCTATTTTCTATCATCACCTATTGATTTTGTTTCTTTTGACCATTATGACTAATACAGAAATGTTCTGTGTTTGTGGAAAATACAGATACAGAAAACTCATGAGTCAAAATGACAACTTGTGAGTTAGACATAAAACTGAGCTCAAATACCAACTTTGCCATGTACTAGCTATGTGAACTAAGGCAAGTTAACTAACCTCATTTAATATCTCAACTATCTTTTCTAAATGAATGCCATGGAGGTGATGTTGAGATGTGGCATGTCAAGCCTCTTTCTAAGATGCTGGCATCCCATACGGGTACCAGTTAAAGTCCAGGATGCTCCAGTTCCCATTCGCTTATCTGCTAATGAGCCTGGGAGGCATGATGCAAGTCTTTGGGCCCCTAAACCCACACGGTACACCAGGAAGAAACTCTGGGTTCTTTGCTTTAAGTTGGCTTAGTCCCACAGTTGTAGGCATCTGGGTAGTGGGCGAATGAAGAGATGGGAAATTGCTGTTTCTATCCCTATCTCTTCTCTCTCTCTCTCTCTCTAATTCTGCATTTCCAAAGAGGAAAAATAAATAGATGCCATTAGCGTCCGACTCATAGCTGAGGTTGTTCATTGCTACCCAACATCTAAATCCTCTTTCTAATGAGTAAGATTTATTCATATGGTCATCCTCTACATTTCCATGTGCTTCTCTAAGTCAGTTATCAGCAAATGGACTGGAAATGAACATGGCACAGTGACATTGCACAGTGATATTGCACAGACACGACTGTGTCTGACTGTGAGGCTCGGACCTATGTTGATTATCTAGTGACTGTGAAGGATCAGGCTGTCTGCAGGTGACAGACAGGACAAAAGAAACATCTAGTCCTTTGCCAGAGGTAGCACTGTGTTTGGCAATCAGGAAGTCACTCCTCTCTGGAGTTTTTGAATTGTTACAACTTTATACAAGGGTTAAGCCAGTTGAGTTGGAGTTTCTGTATCTTGGGATTGAGGGACTCTCAAGAGATATACTCATCATTGTTTGTGTTGTGGCAAATATTGGATGAATTAGCCCATATAAAACACTTCACACGCTACTTAGCATTCAGTAAAAAATCAATACGTGTTAGCTTTAATAAAAAATATGGCTAAATACATTATATCTGTCACTGGGAATAGCCTCAATTGTAATTCACATTTTACTTGGTTTTCACAAGTTCTTAACAGAGAAAAATAATGGAGATAAGGATAGCTGCTATGGACAGAAAAGCTGGCGAACTTTTCCATGTTTCTGGTAACTTGCTTAAGCTAGATTGCCAGAAGGACATAATGGGGCACTAGCATTTCAGATTCTCTTCATACGTATCACTAGATTGTTGTCCCATAGGGTTGTACCAGTTTTTAGTACTATCAGTGATATTGGCAAATGACTATCACTTCATCATGTTCAGTTTTCTGGAGTTATTATTTAAAGCAATTATTTTGTGATAGGTAAATTTTGAAATTCTCATTTTAATTATTTTTCCTTTTTTTTTTACTAGTCAGCAACTGTAAACGTGCTTGTCCAGACATCAAATATCTGCTGCGGCAGACTGAGGCTCAGTAATACTTTCCAAAATGAGCTACAGGTGTCTTGCTGCATGGGAAGCTTCCTCATCTGCCCAGGGATTTATAGTGGTTTGCTAATTTACAGTAATCCTTTGGTTTGAAATAATCTTCTTTCGTGTGCTATCCTGGATCATCTAGAATTTCCTTGCTTTGTTTGTCCTTAATGTTCTGAATCCCCTTATTGAATGGACATGGAAAAAAAAGAGTAGTTGGTTCTGTAGATAGCATCTTATCACCAGGGTGACCCTTAAAACTTCAAATCAAAATGTTAGAGCCATTTTGACAGTTAGATCTTTCATGATTTCTGCAAAAGAAATCACTATGCTGGTCGTTGCCAAGTTTCCCCCCTGGCACTGGTGCCCTGCCATAAAACTCCCGGATAACCTAATAAGCACAGGTCCCAGAGCTCCAAAGGAGCATCTGGTCAACCACGTAGTGGAGGTGGCACAGAGGACTGGGCAGCAATAATAAAAAAAAAAGCCCAACCTGAAGTATTCTGGCCCAGGCTTAGCGTACCTTGCTCAAGGACATCGCTTGCCGAAGACCATTCTAGTCATTGAAAATGTTCTTAACATTTATAAAGGTAGCACCTTAAATTACTTGATTTCCTTTGGCCAAATTTAGGGGGCACCAGCTATTATCACTGCATTCACTAATAGCTACTTACAATTGTGCTTTTCTGTGTACTAAACCCTGTGTTAGATGCTTTGTGGCAAGTTAGAAGTTATTCCTATTTCATTTTAAAATTATTCATTTATTTTTTTGTTGGAAAAGCGTATCTACAGAGAGAAGGAGATACAAGAGCAAAAGCTTGCCTTCTTCGAGTTCACTTCTCCAGTGGCCGCAATGGCTGGAGCTGAGCCGATCCAAAGCCAGGAGCCAGGAGCTTCTTCCAGGTCTCCCTGTGGGTGCAGGGTCCTAAGGCTTTAGGCAGTCCTCTACTGCTTTCTCGGGCTGCAAGCAGGGAGCTGGATGGGAAGTGGGGCCGCTGGGACACAAGCCAATGCTCATATGGGATCCCTGTGCGTGCAAGGAGAGAACTTTAGCTGCTATTTTCAAACAACATTTAATTATGATTGTAAAATGTTTCATTGAGTGTGCTGACTCTGAAAATGGTACAAGCAGCAGGGTTACATTCATCCACAATTGGCCATGTTCTCTATGTGCAGAACTGCTATAGTATTTTAGTTTTTGAATAACTGACCCAAGTGCTGTGAAAAATGTTTTCTCCCCTGAGTTATTTTCTATGGAAAATGTCAAACGAACACATAATTTCCAGAGAAGGAGCTCTAATCAAGACACAAAGTGGCAATTGTGGGTCTCTTCCATGACTCCTGATCTAATTACAAGCTATTCATTTATTCCTTTACCTGCTGACTTCCAAAGGCAGATAGTTAGGGAGTAGGGGAAAAAAAGAAATCTGTAAGATCTGTAGTCATTTCGAAATTGCTGCATCCCTTTAATTTTTTGAAATGTTCAGATGTGCTAACTGATTTGCCTCCTTCATACTCCTACAAAACATCAGTGGAAATATAATTAGAAAGTGAAATTTATCTCTATTGTAATTCTTTTCATGTGGAGTTTGCAAATACACCAAAATAATTGGACTGTTAGTCTGCCATTGATAAGGAGCTTGCATTATATAGGGATCAGTACAGAATTTGTCTTCCTATTAGAAAAGAGACCTTGTTTTATTTGCTAAAGATGATGTCGAAGGGAGTGAAGCTCGGCATTCAGCCACAGAGCTGGGTTTGTCAGTGGGATTCCTTTAGGCATTTTATCAGAACACACTGAATTTGATAGGCAAGAGGTGGGGGACTGCCTATACCATTGTACTTGCAACAGAAACATCTACTGTAAGGCCCAATGAGCTAGCTCTAATTCCTCCAGTTTATGGTTCTATCTTCAATTGTCAAACACTTATGCTTTCTCTTATTTTTGACATTTCCATTTTATGTGATTCTATCGAAAGAGAATTGCAGCACCTAAGATCTAATTTAAAACCTGTTTATTGTCATAGGAAGGCACTGTGGGGGATACTCGTCTCAATCTCAGAAGGCTGAGATGATTGAATTGGGGAGAACATGATTTCACAGGACTGTAACAAGTCAGAGAATTGGCTTCAGCAGGGAGAGGACCACTATGGGAAAGGGAACCGGTTGTTACATTAGTCCAGTCTGGAAGACGTTAAGGAAATTAGAAATTTCCTTTATTTTTACCTATTCAGTGTGCACACTCAGATGATGGATTTAAATGCACATAGGAAGCCGACTTCTGAAGCTGGCAATGAATTTCCTAATCAATTCAGTCATCCAGCAATAGAAAGGGATGTTTATTTTTTCTCTGATTTCTTTCTTTTTTAATTTTATTTTTGATAGTGTTTACATAGTCGATCAAGGTGGGAAGAATTGAGGGTTATGGAAAAGTGAGTGTGAAAATTGTTTCCAAATTTTCCATTTCTTCTTCCTGTTTCTGAGGAAAGAGAAGACGTAAGAGCGGGGGGGGGGGGCATATCCATCCTCCCAACTGCCCTAGTTCCAGGGGATGGGGAACAGCCACTCGATATCAACCCAGGTTCCTGGTGTGGCACATGCTCCAAGGGTTCTGTCCAGGTAGTTTTGATAGTTCTCAAGTGCTCTTAATTTCACCAATCCAAGGATGAGGAAACCCTTCCAATGTTCATTGGCTGACATAGTCAGTCTTTCAAACAAGTCTCCATTTGACCCACTGAACCAGATTTTTGCCGTTATTGTTTGGCTGCGATAGTTGTTCAATTTATTCTCTTCTCCTTCCTTTGCTATGGTACCATATTTCCTCTGCAGGCGCCAATGGGCTGCCATATCCTTCATGTGCATTAGGGGCTGCTGTCCACTGCTCAGTCTTTTCCACTGAGGAGAACCAGTCTTGAAGGCAGACCCAAGGACCCGAGCCAGGCGACCCGGACTCTGCTTAAGGACCTGGCACCCACCTCACAACTGGGCCCAAGGACCTTGGCCAGGAGACCTGGGCAATACCAGACCCCCTGGAAGGGGCTGTCTCGAGAAAACAAGTGGTCAAGGCTATTGCACACAAGAACCCTGCAAGGTAGGAGGTTACTTTTACTGCTAGGATTTCTGAGGCTCAGAGAGTGTAAGGTGTCAGTAAGTGTTGTATTTTGAAGTCCAGACTTTAAGATGCCAAATCTTTTTTTTGTCTCCACTTTATTTTCTTCACTCTGAGCTGAATGATATTTTAGATCATGACTGCCTCTGAGATCAGTGATCTCATGATCTTGTGTCTCTGGTGGTATCCTTGCTGAGACAAGATGGGGAAATGGGAGTTATTTGTTGTAATGTAGTACAGAGACTTTTTTTTTGTCACACTTGGTTTCCCTTGTATGAGTTCCTCCTTTCTCAGAATCGCTACAAAGCATACCCGATCAGCTGCCGCACTTACTATAGTGAATCTATTGATTTTGCGTACATGTCTGTTGCTTTTGCAAGACTTTCCAAATACATGTCAGATGTCATCTCTCATGTCTTGTTCCTGTCATGTGGCTCCTTCTTTGCTGTCAGGATGTAGTTGATTTTCTGGCACTTCAGTGTTCTTGGAACAAATGATTAATATGGAAATTTGCTCTGTTAGAATACTTTCTACTATCAAACAAGGAGATGTGCAAATTTCAATGAAAATGTATTTATACCTCTTGTGCAATGATTTCAGACAGATGGATGACACTGCTTGTGGGAAGTACACAAAACAGACGTTGATTATAGAGCTACAAATGGCTTTAAGGCAGCAAATGAAGGAGGCAATATATAAGAACAAGCTTATGAACTTCAAAAAGAGGAAACTAAGGTTTTATAAAGGTGTGGAGAAAATGTAAAGGAGGTTGGGTAAGTATGCCTCAGAAAGTCCATGGAAAGTGAAAATAAAGTTTATTTTGATGCAATATATTTTGATATTCATGTGTACCACAGATCTTTAAAAAGCTCACAGAAATAGTGTATCATGAAAAAGAAGTGAGGGGAGTATGGAATTAACAAAATCTGTTCTCTTTATATTAATAAAGTTTAAAAACCAAAGAAAATGGGTAATAAATTTCAACAATTTTGGCACCAAAGTATGCCTTTCTTTTAATTCTGTTTTCCAGCAAGCTTTCTGAAGTGCCTTCGCATGTTCAGAGCAGGACAGATAACAAGAACATGCAGTTCTGCAAAGCAGGTCAAGTGATGCGCAAGAAACATGACGAAAGGGTTCAGATGTGTTTATTTTGTCTCTGTTGGTGGCTACAATGTAAAAACCCAATCATTTTCATCTAATTTCATTTCACAATCAACTTCTATGATCTCAGAAAATATGGCGATTTCTCCTTGCTAGCAAGCAACTGATTCTATAGTGGGTGGACACCAGCTGAGTATTCTGTAGTAAAGTTTAGTTTTGACTCCATTTACCTGGAATCAGCAACCAGTCTCACAAGTTGAGTGCTCCATCCCTAAGACTGCCCCTAGTTCATACACTAACGCAAGTCCAGGTCTGACTAACCAGTTGCCAAGGTGGGTGGGGAGTCTCATGACTGGTTCTGCAACTTTAACGAATTTGTGAGAGTGGCTCACACAACTCAGACAAACACACAATTAACCTTTACTGGATTATTATAGGGACTATAACTAACATTCAGATGAAGAGATATGTAGTGAGGGGTCTAGAAGGGTCCAGAACCTAGGAGCTTCCAACCCCATGGAACTGGAGTATGCCACCCTTCTGGCATTTTGATGAGTTCCTGTTCCTTTTTACACACACCCCCACCAATTCAGCTGTCTAGAAACATCTGAAACCCCAGCTTTTTGACATTTTATGGAGACTTTATTAAATAGGCATGGTTGAAATATGGACCGAGTGAAGAAAGCGAGCATTGCGTGTCTGTTGAGCTTCTTGATCTCTCTGCAGCATTCTTTCCTTCTGGATATGGGTCAGCACCTGCTCCAAAATGCAAGTTTTACGACATATTGTCAGAGAAGAGATGGCAAAGAATTTCTTTGGCCAGCTGGTCCAAACTGAAAGGGGAGAATTATTTCCCATTTCTATGATTTGCCTTAGGAGAAACTCTTTCCATGGTCAGCACTGGGAAAGAAATAATAAATCAAGAACAATGAACAAAACAGTGCATGCATTATGTGTGTATACATACAATGATATTATGATATCTAGATTCTGAACTTTGCTATTTAAATCCCTGATTTCAGAATTTCTCACTTTTTCACCAATTTATATGGGAGCTGGCATAAACTTATAACCTGATCCACTTGGTTGATCTAGGAATGGATTTCTTGCTCAGATTTGGCCAATGAGACCTTTATTTGATGCTGTGGAAAGTGGGGTGAAATAGATCTGTAAGTTTCAGGCAACCAAATCCTTAAACAGGAAAGATGGAACCATTCAATGACCTTGTCTAGTGGAAGATGCAAGGATCACACACAATGTGGAACAGAGAAGAAAATGGTTCTGAGATCCAGGCAGGTTTAAGTCCGTAGTTTATATTCATTCAGTCCCCGTTGTCACGTTCCTTCTCGGTAAACCTCCTGGGGTCCTTTGTAGAAGCAAGGTGGAATTGACTCTTAGTTACAATTATCTCTAAAGGCACTGAGAGTGCTTGTCAGGGGGAAGCATATCACCGCACCCATAATCTATCAGGGATCATAAAAGATGGCACAGCGTCAGATAGTAGAAACGTATTTTCTAAAAGGACATCGAGAATTTATTTTTATATTCTTTGCATCCTATGCACATATTGTTTCTGGTCTTTAGTTCCTTTTGCTGTAAATTGTGGAGGTTATGAAACCTCATTGCCTTCGACATAGGCTGTAAGGTACCATGAAATATTGGAAAATACTTTGTAGATGTTTCTTTTCTGTGGGAAGTGCAGAGGTTTCTGCAATCGTTAAGCTGACTGAAGCAATAACTGCGAAGCCAGGGATAGACGCTTTCATTTTCAAGTGAGATTTACATAATAGTTGTTACTGACAGCACCTTACCCCAAATATTGACAAATGGTCAACTTCTAAGCTGCAAATTCTGGATTTGTTTATTGATTTTGGATTATGATATTATCTCATTTAAAATTTATTTTATCAGGTGAGAAAAGGTTTTTACACATTTCACTTCAAAGAAAATCATGTGAGATTTGTTGTTGACTAGGTTGTGAACATGGTCATAGTCCTGGAATGAAGTAGGTTATTTCCTCTACAAACGTCTTTAGCATCTATTGCTTGGAAGATGAATTAATTCTTTAGCATGGCAGACAGCAAGATTCCAAAGAAGGCAGAATGGTCATATTATAAAACCTTATGGAAATCAGAGGCGGAGATGATTATACGGTGATTTAAAAAATGCAGTAGATGTTAGAGACTGAATTTGAGAATTGAAGAGATGTCCAATCATTTATATCTTGATACTTCAGTTTCTTTAATGTATGTGAATTCCATCTCTTTTTCTTTCAAGATTTGTTTTATTTTACTTGAAATCAGAGTTATAGACAGGGAGAGGGAATAAAACACAGAGAGGGAGGTCTTCCATGTGCTGCTTCACTTTCCAAATGTCCACAAGTTGGGCTTATCTGAAGCTAGGAGACAGGAGCTTCCTCCAGATCTCCTACATGGGTGCAAGGGTCCAAGGACTTGAGCCATCCTCTGCTGCTTTCCCAGGCCATTACTAAGGAGCTGGATTGGAAGCAGACCAGCTGCAACATGAACCCCAGAGCCCACATAAGATGCTGGCATTGCATTCGAAGGACTACCATGGTATGTCACTAAGCTGGCTTCTCTATCTCTTTTTGTAATTCCCAATCATCAGTTAAGACTGTCCAAATCAAAATGATAATGATTTTCTTTTCTGATGATACACATGGTTCCCAAATGGTCTGCAGCATCTTTGGCAGCTTAGTCAACATGCACCCCACACTGAAGCTTAGACTTGGAGACCGTTGATAGTGGATTTTCTGATAAACCATTTTTCTAATATCCACCTTTGTTTACTTGGATGGGAAAGGACAGTTTTTTCCACTTCTGTTCTTCTACTTGGCCTGGGACATCCCTTCAACAAAAGTATAATCTCAATTATTGCAGGACAGCATCTTGATAATGTTAAAATAATTTAAATTAAATGTTTAAATAATATAAAGATAAAACAATGTAAAAAATTCTCCATGCTGACAAAACCTGTGTTTCAATATTATGATCTGTTTTTAACTTCCTGTTTTATGCATCTGTCCAGAAACAGTAATTCCTTTTGTTTTCCTTGAAAATCTATTGTAATTGTTTTACCTCCAAACTGTGAAAGGCAGATGGGCAATTTATTTGATTACACAGATTATGTACACAGAAATGCAAAAGAGAAAAAGCTCATTAACTTCTTTAAAATATTAGCCTGATAATTATTCTTGTTTTATGAATAAGGAGCCCAACATTTACAGAAATTTAGTGACGTTCTTGACTCCCATTTAATGGAGGGCAGAGAAAAATCTGAAATATCAGAAACTTGACATTTAAAAGGCGACATTGTGAATGCTGACACATTCTGCTTATTGAAGAGAGAACGTGAATTTCCCAGGAGAGATGGCTTGACAGAGAAGTCAGAAGGACAGACACAGTGCAGATGAGGTGAAAAGCACTGAGTTCCCTCCATTTCTGCACTACCTAGCTCTCACAGTTTATGGTATCTATGATGTTTTAAATTTGCTGGTATTATTTGCATGTTAATGCATGGTCTCCCCTCCATGGACTACAAAGTCATAGTGAATTTACATGTGTATGTGTATTTACATATAAGCTGGGTAATTTTCCTTTTTATTTTGAGTAGGGAATAAGAGTCTCAGAACGGGATGTAATTCTGTCATTGACTGGTCTTCCTTGGCTCAGGCACGGGTACAAATTAGAGTAGCAGGTGGTCAAAGATGCATGGAATTTGTTCTTTTAGGGGAAAAAAAACTATTTGGGAGAGAGAGAGAGATTAAGAGCAAGAGGAAGAGTAACATTTAGTTCATCCCCAAACATCCATAACCACAATAGCTGGGACTGAGCCAAGCCAAATCTAGATGCCAGGAACTCAATCTACTTTTCCCATGTACATGGCAGAGAGCCACTAGTTGAGCAGTCACTGCCTCCCAAGGTCTGTTTTGGTAGTAACTAGTTTCAGGAGCCAAAGGTGGCTCTCAAATCCAGACATTCCTCTGGGGACACAGATACTCTAATTGCTGTTCTAACTGTTAGCCAACCCCTTGCCTTTGAGGAGAGGATTTGAATTTAGAAGTTGATGCAAGTTGAGCTCCCATTATCTGGCTTCTCTCATACAAGTGGGTCTTGCTGGTCTTTAAAATTTGCCTGTCTTCTCCTCTGGTCCTCAACTCCAGGGAGGCTGAGGACCACTCCTGGCTCATTCCCTCCCATCTCTGGAACCCCACAGGGTTCCTGCTTTAAATCGGTGATAAATGAATGGCTTGTTTGACATCTGTATTCAAGAGGACTGGTTCTGTGGGATTCTAGGGACCAAAGTCTGACTAACATAGATTCAGAAGAAAACCCAAGATGTAAATGTGAGAAGCTGCTGATATTGGGCAGTGGTATCAGAACTGTCAGCACAATGAAAAAGTCCTATTACTGTTTTAAGATAGAGGATACAGGGTTCAAGTGAGCTAGTGCTCAGAAGGGAAAGAAAAGTTTCTTATTTTACAGTTAACTGGCTTTTTCTCTCCTAGGCTGAATAATCACTTTATTAAACTACATGTGATAAAACAGATACGTAAATATCAATATGTGCTATGGTCTGAATGTGTCTTCAACAGTTCACGTGTTAGAAACCTAGTTCCCAAAATCTAAATTGACACTATTTGCAGGTGTAGCCCTTGAGAGATTGTTAGAATTGTGAGAGGCCACAAGGGTAAGGCCCATGATGGCATTATTAGCTTGT
Source organism: Ochotona princeps (assembly GCF_030435755.1). Taxonomy (NCBI): domain Eukaryota; kingdom Metazoa; phylum Chordata; class Mammalia; order Lagomorpha; family Ochotonidae; genus Ochotona; species Ochotona princeps. The sequence goes on along the minus strand of NC_080840.1, from coordinate 12,610,535 downwards.
TAAGAAGATGAAGGGAGATCCAGCATATCCAGACTGTCTTGCTGTGATGCAGCAGGAAGACCCTCTGCAGATGCAGAGCACATGCTGATGTTATGTTCTGGAATTTTCCAGCCTCCAGAGCACGAATCAAATAAACCTCTTGTCTCAAGCATTTTGTTATAGTAACAGAAAACAGATGAAAATAGTACTGTGTCATTTTGTTTGCAGTAATAGTAATTGTATCATTTTCCTTTGAGACTTTGTGGACTTTCCAAAACCTTGGTATATCATGGTTTACAGCATGTGTCCTTACCTGAACTTGTCTAGCCTTGTCTTTAGCTGCACTAAGGAACCACCTGCAGTTCCAGGAAACTACCCTGCTCTTGCATACAAATGATCTGCCTTCCTGCGTTGTTCTCTCTTTTTCCACTCTACTTTTGCTTGGGTAGGTTCTCACGTTAGCACAAGTTTCCCGTAGAAGGCCTCCATCTATCACAGTCATGTAGGTGTTCCTGCAGCAATCTGTGCTTCCCGCTCTGCTCACTCCTACTCGTGCTCTGGTTGGTAGCTGTCTACATGCAGCACTTTTCTTGACAGGGACCATTGTCTGCTGTTCCTGTATTCTGGGTTTGATTTTTTTCTGTCACATCACAGGACTGTAATAATTTCGCATTAGTTGAATGAAGCAAGAAAAAAGAACACTGAACCATTTGTAACACTATTTATTTCAAAATTTGACTGTTTGCTTCCATTTTATGAGTTTAAAAAACAAATGATTTAGTGTTGTTATTTTTACACCTGCTTGAGTCTAAATTTCACCCTTCCCTTCCATCACTCTGTGCTTCATTCATTTCAAATCTATATAGAGCTCTTGGAGGAAGTTATATTCACAGTGATGCACAACAAATTCCTCCCCTTTTTTGCCCTCACATTTTACACATCTACAGACTGCTCACCACCCCATGGCATGCAACATCCGAGAAAGGCAGTTTTCTCCAAGGACTGACTGCTTCCAGTTTCAAAAATAGTATTTAGGGCAGCTGTAACATCTTTGGAGAACTCTCTCTCCCCATCTTTGTTTTTTTTTTTTGCTTTAGAATTAATTTCTTGGGACCAATTCCAAAAATTGGTGTTACTGGGTCGGAACATGAACATTTTTATGACTCTTGTCACCACTTGCTAAATTGCTTTCTGCAAAAATTGTACCACCTTATAGTGCCACTGGCATACCTATTTCCTCTAACTTTTCAGATCATGTTCTGCTACTTGATTAAGAATGAATGAATGGTTGACTTTCATTGTTTAGGTAGACATAAGACAGATGCTCAGAATACTTTTTAGTAAGAAAGGATTTTCTGTAGCTCCTTTTTCCCCTGTGTAAGTTATCTATAAATATGTAAGGAATGATTTGAAGGCAGAAGGCAAAGAGCAAATCCAGCATTTGTAAAAAGCTGAGATGAATGATGGAGATTAACCCAAAAATATTGTCAGGAAACAGGAAATGAATTTATACTTGCTGTTATGGCTTGGCTCTGGTTTGGGTGTTGGCTTAACAGACCCATGAGCTGGAAGCTTGGTCCTCAGTGTGGCAGTGTTCAGACGTGTTGGCACCTAGGAGATGAGTGGCTTACAGGGCCACCATCCTTGTGGGACGGTTAATGTCTTGCCACTGGGGTGGGTTCTTGCTCTGTGGAGCCTTAAGAGCAGGTTGTTTCAAGGCAAGGTCATCGTGTGTGCTTGGTTCCACTCACATGCTGCTGGTTTGCTTTCACCATCTCTGCCATGTTGTAATGTAGTCAGGGGGACCCTTCCAGAGACGTTGGTGATGTGCTGCTGGAACGCATGTGCGTCTATTTGCTGTATAAAATACCTATGCTCAAGTGTTCTGTTATCACCACAGAAAATGACTCAACCACTTGTAAAGACAAAGGGATACAGTTTTTCCTACTAGATGGGTAAGAAGAGATTCAATAACATGAAATAATAAACCACACTTAGTGAGCACTGAATGTGCTGGAATTATGGTGCTAATAGCTTTCATATATTTCCTTTTTGATTTTCGGAACCATTCATTTTACATAAGGAGAAACTGGAATGCTATTTATGATTACACAAAAAGTTCACAGAGAGCAGAATTTAGATGTACTCCCAGGGTCTGTACTTCTAATTAACAGACTGCACCTCACAGATGAATTGGGGAAGATTTTTTTGAGACCTTGATTTATTAAAAGAGAAGAGAAAAAAAATCTTCTGAGAGGTGTCATTGTGAGCATAGTATTCTAGGGATATAAGATAATAGAAGAAACTATGGGCTAGAATCTGGCTGGCATATTTCCATGAGAGGACTTTGGGTGCAGGAGTAAGAAAAAAGGGCAGAGAGAAATATGTTCTCAATTTTTGGTGGTATTGGCCTGCAGCTGTAGTTAGGGGCCAGAATCTAGTAGTTTTGAGTTTGCAGGACAACACCAAAGTGATTGATAAGGTTGCCCAAGCCAGATAGGGATATATACATGGCCATGTGCATCAGCTGCTCGCATGTATACTGATACTGCTTCTATCACCACTGTAGCCATTAAGACTATGAAAACTGACAGGCAGAGAGCAAGGATCTGTGATCTTTTTGGACTCTGGGTTGCTGGTTAGGACAAAGAAAGATGTCAATGGCAGTGGTTGTATCTGTTTCATGGCACCAACTCTACCACCATCCCCTCCCACCATTGTCCCTGTAGTTCCAGCTCACACAAGTGATAATAGTTGCTGTTTGTTGTCTTTTGGCATACAAAAATGGTGAGCTGCAGAGAGAAGTTACTTTCTAGGACCCTCAGCTGCTAAATAATGGAGATAGTATGCAAAGTAGCTAGTCTGATGAGGAAACTGAGACCTAGAGATTCAAAGAACAATTCCAGGCCCCGCCAGTAGTAGGTAAAGGAGCCAGAATCCCAAAGCAAGCTGATAATGAATGAGTAGCAAGTGGACCAGGGGTACAAAGCCTCTTTGCCCTTGATGTTGGTGCGCCTAAGTGTGAAAGACAAGTCAACACCTCCTGAAAGAGGAAGGGGAGATAGTGAATGAAGAGGTAGGCTGGATGAAGAGGAGAAGGTGGAGGCTACAAGACCTCAGGTGTGGCATCGACTTTGAATGGACAAGTCTAGCAGCAGCAGTTAGAGGCTGGGTTTTTACACACACGCCTTTTGTTCTTTGCACAACTGGCGCTGGTTTGCACCCGGCACCAGCTCCTTTGCAAAGTCACAGCCCATCAGGGGCTGGTTCTCTTGCCCTTTGCCTGGACTTTTGATCAGAGGGTGCAGGGCACTGAAGTCACAGCTGGGAAGCTCTTGCTTAGGGCTCCCTGGGATGGCTTCAAAGGCTGGAAAGCAATTTGTAGCCTTTGTGTGGAAAGCCATAGGATTTGGAAAGGGAGTGCTCTAGTTGGTGGGGGAGCTAATTAGGCCCAGTAACTGTTCAGCCACCTCACCCTCACTTGAAAGTCCTCCAGGATGATGGGGAGAGAAGGCCAGAGACCACTTTGTGCTCAGCAGGCAGTTTGCTGATGCTGTGCATGTGGGAGGTTTGGGAAATGAGGTCCGGGGAGAACAGTACTTAACAATCTTTAGGAGATCTGCCAAATGGGCCCCATGTGCACTTGCCCTGCATTTTACCTTGCAGTAGGGCGTGCCAAGGCTGAGATGTCCTAACGCTATGCATTTTTTCTAGGATGCCATCCACGTAAAAATACTAATTATAGATCACATATACTTGTGTATCCTTATTAATAAAAGATATACATTCTTATCAATGAAAGGAGTGTTTCCATAGTGACTAATGTACTTTGCAAGAGTGAAATTGGAGTATTCTAAAAGAGGATCCCCTAAGGAAGTGCTAGAAAAGTAAAAAAAAAACATTTGGATTATTTATAAATCATGATTCTGTCAGATTTTCTTGGGGGGAGGATATGGGGTAGAGGAGGAGCAGAACAATGTGCTGTTAGGCCACCTTTGGGCAATAGAGAGCTATCGTGAAGGGCTTCATTTCTAAGGTTGAGTAGAGCAAATTTTAACTTTGGATCAGTTGTTTTCTCACTGCATGACTCAAGTCAAGTAGCTAGCAACCTCAGCTTTAAGTCCCAGGATTGGAGCTGAACGTTGGATCTCAAAATATTGTGGGTATAAATACATGATCCAGCCAGGAAGACACATGGAAAATAGTCAGTGTAGATTAGGTGTTGCTTTTATTATTGCATAAAAATCTGTTCTTCTTAGTTACCAAAGTTAGTAATTGGAAGCTCTCTAATGCTCCAGTTTCTCCTTTCTTCCCTGTAGGCAACAGGCAGAGACAATCATCCTGCCACAAGTAGATCCTGCAGGGTTTCTGTATATACTTTGCTAAGGAATGGAGCTAAATAATACAACTTAAGTATGCCAGGGCTGTTACTTGTTTTCGAGACCAACAATATATATTTTTCCTGTGTTCTTTATGTTGTGGCCCAATTTCTACTCTGACCCTTTTCATGTTTATGGCAGTGATTCACAATATTCCTCTGCAGTGAACCAAGAGCCCAGGTGGTCTACTGAAAGGACGTTGTCCTGGCTGCAGGTCCTCATGGCTGGCATTCTTCCTCTGTCTGCCCTGGGCTTTTTGCACAGCAGCATGTACAGATTGAATTTGCAGAGTGGGCAGCAGGGCACAGTTACTTCAACATTATGTACTGGAGTCATGAACAGATGGGGTCAAATGCAATTTAATACTTAAGGAGATTATTTGCAATAGATTAGACCGTCAACTCCTTGCATGGTGAATATTAGAACATTCAACTAACGTTAACATTGAAAGATAGGCAATGGTAGAGTCAGGCACATTTATCCGTGGATTCTTCGTCTGTTTACTTGCTCTGGAATTATGCGCAAATCATTCATGAGCCTCAGGTTCCCCATTTGTGTGGTGACAATCACCAGAGGGTTTTGAGGGAGTAGAAATGAGATGTTCTCTGTAAAGTGCAAATCAAATGAAATAAGTGTACATTATTTTACCCTCTTTAAATATCTGGAGAATAAATTCTGCAAATGTTCAGCCATTCAAAAACTACCCTCTGTTTGGCTTATTTTGGGCTTTTTATGTCCGTTTTTACCAATACACAACCTGCCATTTCTGCTTCTCTCTGTTACGGAGCACACCTCTATTAGGCTGCTGGATTCTGCACTGGAGTCTACCTGTCTTCCATGGTTTTGCTTCTTAGCAGTTTGTTCCTGTGCTCTCTGTTTGCATTAAAATGTTTTTTAGCTTACAGGAGAAAACTATCAACTTCCACGCAAGTGTTTCCAGCAAGACTCAGTTTTATCATTTTAGCATTTAAGTTTAGGTCTGTTCTCTCGCTTTAACCTTTGCTTGTAGTGTGAGGTTAAGAGGCTGGGTTATTACTATTCTTCCATTTTTTATTTCCTTTGGATATTCAGTTATGCTACCCCCATTTGTTGAGGAGAGGAGAGGTATGGCAGAAGTCAGGTTAGTTCTGTGTTCAGAGGGATAAAAACTACTTTAATCATCATCATCATCCTTGTTTAAGTGTGTTTTCCAACAAGAAAATAAAATTCTGTAAAAACACAAACACATTAAAGCCTCCTATACACCATTGAAATACCTTGAAACACTGTAGTACAGAAATAATCATGAATATAGGGCTAATTTTTGGGCTTTGCTCTATTCCTTAATTTCTAGGTTTACTCATTATTTTAGAAATTTAATTTTACTTGAGAGGAAAAGAGATTCTGAGAGATAGATAGATGGAGAGAATGAGCCTACATCTGCTTATTCATGTTCAAGTACTTTGTAGTGCTTGCTATATCCAATATGTTGATCACTATCAGAAACAATTTTCTGTCTTCTTTCACCCCACCCCAATGGATCATATTTTCCTATTTATTTGCATGATATGCATGTCTGTGTGTGTCTTGTTGTTGTTGTTGTTTGTTGAATATTGGACATTTCAGAAATATATGGTAGTAGCTCTGAAATTTAAACTTTTTGAAACTGGCTTGCACTTAAACTTGGAAGTTTGTTTTCTCTGTGATGTGCAAACAGTGATGTCTCTGCTCAATATTTCATTCTTGTTTTCATATTTACCTGCCTTTCCAGGGTTACTCTTGTGCCTGCTTTGATTAGTGCTAAACCAAGTATTTGTAAGCTTTCTAAACATCTCAAGCACAAATGTCACATACTCAGTGGATGGGTTTGGAAAAATACCCAAGGCAAAATCAACATATATAATAGGAGGGTTTTTTTTTTTTTGACACTGAAGTGCTTAATACTTGGTAATCGTCTTATCTTTATGGAGTTCCATGATTTTTTTGTTTATGTTAAAATATTTATCTTTCTCTACAGTATAGACTTGTGTCAAAGAGAGGGGACTATTTTATTTTTCTTTAATATATTCCTCAGCGTCTACCACAGTGGTAGACCCAAAGTAATATTTTAATATGCATAAATCATCTTGATTCCAGTAGCATGATAATTTTGTCTTGAAATACAAAGTTTGCTTCTAGCTTGCTTTGTAGCCTTAGATAAGTCAAGTGGATTTCTATCAGTAAGTATTAGAAGCATAGAGTACAGATGTTAACAGGAATAAGTACCGTATCTTACTCAAGAAATGTGATAAGAAGTAACAGAAAAATGAAGTGAATTTCCTTGGTAAGCTTTAAATGTGCTCCAGATGACAGATTGTAACTTTCTCCAAGTACTGGTCACCAAGGGTGATTAGTACTGAATATTCTCCGTCTTCACATCACTAGGATAGAATGAGCAGATGTCTGGCCTCATTGTATTTTCTGAAATGCCTAAGCAATTTCATAAAGCTGTGTGCTATGTGTTGAAATGACCATTTCAAAGAGAAGCAATATACCACAAGCTGGTTTTCAATATCTCAAAAAAAAAAAAAAAAAAAAAAAAACCAAGTAGACCTTAGCTTTGTACAAAATTAAAACATTCACTGGTTTTTCACAGCCAGGCTTATGGGAGGTTATTATTCTCTTCCGCTTTGTAGATTTGTTTTTAAAGCACTGAGAATACATCCTCCCACCCCCAAACACACACACAAAGAAGCAGGGGAGAAGAAACCCAGTCTGAAATAGTACTGGAATTTTCAGAAGCTTTGCATCAAATGGAAACTTCATGCTATCAGTCCCAGCAGTCATATCTGCATACATCCGTATGTTCAGACATAAATAGAATATGAAATCCCCTAGCTGTCCAGAGCAAGTTCTCAAAGGGCAGAGAGCTCTGGAATATAGTGGTAGAGCCCTGAGCAGACTCAGTATCTGGGTTTAACTCCTGACTTCTTGTTCAGCTGTGCCCGTGGTTTCATTTCTTTCTCTCTTGAAAAGGATTCAGCCTATTATCCAATAGTATAAGTGAGTTACATAACATACACCATGGTAATTATATTTTATATCTTTCATAGTTTTATAAAATATATGAATAAGTAAAATACATTCACTTCCTTTGACCGAATCAGTGGAAATATTCAATCATTAGGAAGTAAACCTAGGTTACAAAACTGAAAGATATCAAACATATCTTACCAGCTAACCTAGCCTCCTGCAAAAATATTTTAAAGCATGGGTAACCTTGTCCACCCAAGCTGTACTTTGGAGCCTAAAAGGAAAAACAGGCCAAAGCATTGCAGTCCTTGGCTTTCAAAGCTCGTAACTAGCCCTGCCAAGCATCCAGCATGATGTGTGTTCCAGCTGGAGCTGAGATGTTTCCATCTGTAGAACCGCAGGTGGTTATATAATTAGCCACATACACTTGTAGTGCTGTAAAGAGAAGTATAGTAATGAAACCGTACTATACATCTGTTGAGTGTTACAATGGACTTAAAAAAAAAAGAGGTCTGTTCTGAAAATAAATGAATCAAAACACTTTTGTGTTTTAAATTTTCTGGGTTGCTTGTTTCAGTGAATTCACAGTTGATGCATACGTGATGGAAATGGCAGTGATAAGTAAACTTGAAGTTCATCTGTATCCTCTGTCATTCACTGAGCCTGGGCCTTTCCTGCAGCCTTCAAAAACCTGCGGCGGCCACTTGTCCTCTCTGGAGGAATCTCTTTGCAACACAACTCATTGCATGCCCTGCCCCTGCTGCCTTGTTGTAAGGGTTTTGATCTTGTCATAGAACCTGTTATTTCTGACCCTTTGTGACCATATGGATGCGCATTTCCATCTTACATATTCTGGCAAATAATTTCATTAAGATGCTATTGCAAAAAGCAATGTATTATTTTTAGCTAAAACGCATTTATCCCAAAAGGAGCATGTGAGACATTGATGAAGAGAGGGTCCTAGGTTTGTAGACAATCAGGATTCTATTAAGTTCCTCTTTTTCTGCACAGTTATTGATTTTGACATCAGGAGCTCACCCTGATGATGATGTAACCACATATGTTAGGATCATACAATGCTTCTTGATAATTCTCAACAAAATTGCCTTAATTTCTCTGTTAGTTACGACTTCTCCAGTTTCTGTTTAGGTGCTAGTATTACTTTTGAAAAGCTTGCAAAGCAGTAACTCAGATAACCTTTAGTTTTTATTTGATGATTATTTTTGCCAACTCAATAAATGGTTCTTACAGTCAACAGCTAATGAAAAGCTGGCTGGACTTCCATCAGTGGTGTAAGGATAAAGTTGGTTAGTGGTTGCTGCCTTATTGATTGACATCAAATGGGCACAGGGTTTAAAACAGAATTGATAAAAGTGTGGAAAGGCCCAGGAAAACATCACAGCTCTTTTCTCTATCTTTTGCTGAGATTTGTTCCTAATGGCTCTTCAGACTGAAAATCAAATCCCTTGTTTATGTAAAAATAGGACTCATGTGCCATTTAAGGCATGGAAGGGAGCACTTTGTGTCTGCATTAAGGCTGTAAGTTTTTGTAACTCCCTTGGCAAGATAAGATAATGTATTTCCACATTTAGCATCTTGGATATCCAGATAGGTGACCTTTTTCACTCTGATTTAAAAGCTTACCACCCCAGAGATAAACTCGAATGGAACAAAACCAAACTGCTTTCTGATATTAAAGAGAACAGAGTCATGCCTGGAATGTAAGAGAAATTGGACTGGCCAGATCTTTATAGCTTACAGAGACAGGAGATGGAATTTGTGAGTTTCTTTTGCAAGATGCGTATACTTGGATCCCAGCCAAGACTGAAGCAAAGCTAGGCTGAATCATCCATAAGTTAGGATATAAGGGGGAAGAAATGAATCATCAAAAATTCAAACCTTGGGATCCACAGGAAATTTCCAAGAACTCGTAGACTTTTGATACAGTGTTCCTGGTTCTGATTCTTCCTTTTCTGATTTATTTGGTTGTAGTTGCCAGATTAACCTTCCTGAAATAGTATTTTGTATATGACACTCCTGCTGCTCAGAAATCCACCAGAGTGGCCTAATTTTCCAAGAGGAGGCTGGAATGCATTGCCTGGCATCCAGAAACTAACTGTGCTGGCTTCTGCCAACCTGACAGAACCTTCCTCCATGGCTGTGGCCTGAAGATTTTCTCCCTCTGTCCCCGAGGAACTTTTGACTATTTTCACTTCTTGGTCTTTGCTGTAGGTGGTGGTCCTCAAACCCTGGTGTGCTTTAGAAGTCTGTGAGTTTGTTAAAAACACCAACATGACCTTCTCCCTGCTTGCCCATTTCTGATGGTCTCTATCTTCTGCTTACCTTTAGACTTGCTTAATTCCTGATCGTCTTCAAATGCTGGTTTCAGTTTCGCTAGCATCCAGACCTAGATAAATGAGGGTAAAAAGTGAGAGACATTCTCAGGGAGGAAAATAACAAGCAACAGGCAAAAGCTGGGGATATTTGGAAACGGCCAATTCAAACTCTGCCATCGAAGTGACCTACCGTTGTCTAGTCCCTCATGGCTGTGTAGAGGAATTCTAATGCTCCTCATTGGCAAGGCCCCAGCTTTGAGGTTTCAGGAGACTGCATCTAAGTCCTCACTTACTTTCTGAGGCTGGGCTAGCTTAAGTATAGCCCTTTTGCCTCAAACATCTACCTTGGAAAATGGACCACATTTTTTTTTGTAGGGAGTAGATGTGATGACATGCAAAATGTGCTTAGTCCCTGGTGGGGAATTAATAAAAGTGGGCTCCATTTCTCTCTCCCTTCCCCTTTGCCTCTGTGGGTAATTGGGACAGGCTATGGAGTCAGCTTTTGCAGCATGTTGGTAACCACCTAAAGTGCCTTGCCATGCCTCCATTTACAAATGCTGACCCTTGAGTTCCTATGTTTGAGGATTTTATCCCCCGCTGAATCATGCCTTTCTGACCTAAGTGGTGACTAAAAATGCAAATGGCAGAAAATTAGTACGCTTCAGGAGCAATTCTCAACTCATAGCTGATGAGAACTGCTATGCAAATACCCAAGTTTCCTCATCCTGTGGGTGTTCTAATTCAGAGGCCAATTTTACACTGACTGAATTACTGAATCACCTTGATGTAAACTCCAAGCTCCTCACGGTGGTAGCTGGCTTAGAATATTACTCTCTCTGCTTTGACTCACCTACTCTTTTACTAGCCTTTTCTTCACTTAGCAAATAAATACTTGCATTTGAATCCTCAACTCCGAGATTGCTTCTTTTTACAAGAATTCACATGAAAACAGACTCTTGCTCCTCATTTCTGTTTACAACCCTTCTACGTTGGGCTGATTTAGCTGTTCCCAATTGTTTTATGGGTCTGGGTAGCAGAACAGGTAAATTATCTCAGTCCTCATAAGCCATGCTGTCATGATGTAACATAAGAAATGTGACAGTGGCAATAACATGCTACATCTTAGTCACTCTAATATGTAAACTAATCCAACAGTTTGGTGCAAGCCACGTCTCTGATATTAAATGATGACTGAATTATTGATCACCAGTCCCATATTCCCTTGAATCAAATATTAATATAGCAATATCTTGCGTGGAGTAGCCAGATTGATTTTGAATGATTTCATCACTCAGAAATTCAACCACGTCTTTCACACAAGATGAATTGGGTATGTTCCGGAAAGATGACTTGAGAAGATTTAATGTTTAAACATTGGCTGTTGTGTTCTATCAGAGTTGACACTTGGCAGCTTCCTTGGGACGAGTATCAAACACCAAAGAAGGATTTTGACTGAGTTTTTCATTAGAGTCTATTACAGAATTTGTTTTTGCCAACCTATTTCATAGGAACATTAAAATGGAAAACGTAAAGCACTAGTATGGAAGAACTGGAGTGAGTTTTCCATAAGCATATTTATGCTTTCAGCATTTGTTTGCAAGGATTTGAGTTTATTTATTCCTACCCTTTTCTGGATTCCCGATCTTCTAGTCCTTTTGTGTTTTATATACACTTAGCAGCATATGTATACTCTTTACTGGAGCACGGTTTTCTTCAAGTCGTGACACTCAATTGTGAACATTAAATTGTTCACTCTGAGAGCCTTATTTTTACTTATTTTTCGAATCTCGGACACTTAGTGGAAAACCTGAAACTAAGACATTTGTTGAAGGAAACGTTCAGCACCGAAATCGTGCAACACTGACACTTCAAAAACAAAAGACCTACCATTCAGGGAAGGTATGATTGCTTCACACAGGCTGCCATACTTATGGATTGGAGAGAGATTTTGAAAGGAGAAAAATATGCAAGGATTTTGGAAGATTTTTTTTTAAGTTTTAAGTATGTGTCTGCTTTTATTAATTTTATTATAGTTGCTGACAGTGCCATATCTCGTCGCTCAATAAGCATTATGAAAAATTTCCTATATGTGAGAACTATTCTGGGTTCTTGGGATATTTAATTATTAAAAACACTTTGCCATTCATTGTGATGGACACAAACAAGGGTCATGAACACCACACATTTTTTTTATGTATTGAAAAAGCAGGAATCAGTTTGAGCTGCTATTACTATTGCTGTTCTTTTTTTTTTTTTACATAAAATAAGAAATTAAACATAAAATTCCAATTCATTCCTAGATGCAGGCCACCATGTTGTATATAAATTCACCGCGCCAGGTAAATACTTCTATGAAATCATACAGTAGTCTTATAAAGTATGTACTTCTGGTTTTATTTTCCAGATAAGAAAATCTACATGAGGGCTGTCACAGGGTCAGCAGGAGATGGGGATGTGAACTCAGAGACTCTAACGACAAAGCCTGCTTTCTTAACCATAATGAAACACTCTTTCTTCTGGCTGGCTGATTCCTTTTGCGGTGGCTGCTGGGAAATTTTGAGACAAAATAATCACTGAACTTTATATTTAACTTTGGAGTTTCTTTTTCTTTTGATCTTGCCACCTTGATTTCTTAAAATTTCTTTTTATGTTATTAAGATAGTGTTATGTGTGTGGGGGCTACAAAGTGCAACTTTCATTATTCTGACTTTTAGGCAGAAGTTATCTGGAAGTTTTGCACCCATCACTTTGTTGGAACATGGGAATCTGCTCACGCTGTTAAGAGTCATCCTAAGACAGAAATCCAGCCTCCCCACCCTGCCCTGACTTGGGGCCCAGTGTTGTTATTTTTCTCTTATGCTCCTATATCATAACTTTGTTGCATTCACTATCATTTCTTGTGTTTCCTTCTCTTCCTATAGTATGATTAATCTCTTTTTAAGACTTTAAAGAAAATATAATTTAGAAGAAATGATAAGGGTCCAGGAGTCAGAAAACTCTCTGACACCAAATTATTTAGCTTCTATAGACTTTATTTGTTTTATCCAAGTTGATAAGTTTGATAATATCTGAGATACTTATAAAAAGGTTTCATCTGAAAAGCAAATTTTACAGATGGAGAAGGAGAGATAGTGAGATCTTCCATCCCCTAATCCACTCCCCATGTGGCCAAAATGGCCAAAGCTGTGCTGATCCGAAGCCGGGAGCCAGGAGCTTCTTCTGGGTCTCCCACAAGAATGCAGAGACCCAAACCATTGGGTCATCCTCTACTGATTTCCCAGGCCATAAGCAGGGAGCTAGATTGTAAGTGGAGCAGCCGGGACACAAACCATCATCCGTATGGGATGCCAGCACCACAGGGTGAGAGCTTAGCCTGCAACACCTCTCTAGCCCCAAGAGATTTTTGCACATGAATATAAATGTTTGCTAGCACTTGTAACTTATCAAAGATGTGATTTATTAAGCTCATATATTTAAGGATTAGACCTTGAAAAACTAATTTTTATGAGTATTAAAATTATTGATTTATAACTTGCTGAATTAAATTTTCTCAAATAACTAATAGCAACTTCAAATTTAGTACAGCTTTTTAAAATGCATTATAGCATGCATTTCTACTCCTGAATGAAGAAGGACTCCAAATGGTCCTGTTAAATACATCTGGAAAAAGGATGCTGTTCTCTCTTATCATTGTCTATACCTACAGTATCAGGATGTACTTACAGAGCAGAATGATGGACTTGTGACTGTTGTTGAAGGACTATACTGTATTAATAACATAGAGGAAATCAGTGGGAGGCATTGGGAATGGTGGAAGGGGAAATCTCTGAGCTTATGGACTTTTTTCGTAAAAAAAAAATGTAAAAATAGAAACCCAACTCCTGTCTCAACAATCTGCGTCAAAAATTTACTTTAGAGTAGAGACTTTTGAAATGACTGTGTGTCCTAACCTTGATTTCATCTGAAACCATTGTGAATATGACACGCCTGAAGCTGATAAAAATATTGTTTCTTCAGAATCAAATATTTCCTGATACTCTTTTATGGAAAAACCTCTTTGTGTTTTTTGAAAATGACACTGTAGCTTGATTAAATCATTAATCAGATTTTTTCCAGGAAAGAAATATCTATTCTGATAGTACTAATACTTAGTCTAGCAATTACTTAGAGTTGCTATATATAACATGTATGTGTAAATATGGGATGATGACTTTTAAATGGAAAGAGTTTGCTGGGCTTTTGGCACAGCAGTTACAGTGCTGCTTGGGACACATGCATTCCATATCAGAATGCTTGGGTTTATAACCCAGTTTCGCTTACAATTTCAGTTTCCTTGTAGTGTATTCCCTGGGAGACAGCAGGTAATGGTTCAAGTGGCTGACCGTTACAGTACTGGCTGTCATGGGCAGCTGAGGAGGCACCCAGTTCATGGAACATCTGCATGTCCTTATCTAGATCTGTGCTTAAAATATAATACATGAAACAAAACCAACAGGTGGAAAGGAAAGGATGTGGAATTAGTGTTAAAAGAATGGACTTAGATCCCTCCTCTCCCACTTTTCCTTTCCCCCGTCCTTCCTTATTTCCACACTTCTCTTCCCTCTCTCTTTATATTTTTAATCTGTGGATTTGGATAATTGAAAGTTACTATCCTTAGCCTCATTTCATTGTTTTTCTATAAAATGTAATTGACAAACCCTATTTGACCAGTGTCGCAAAGACTTTTTAGAAGAGTCAATGAGACCAATGCTCGATCATCTTGCAAATCCACAAATCCAAGGTGAGAAAAAACAGTGTTTACTTTTTATATTTTCTTTGAGAAGACTCTAGAGTGACAATGTGTAAGGAAAGACTTTGTTTGTCTCTTTGATTGCCTTGTGTGAAATTATTTTTCATTATGCAAGTATGTATTGAGAAGCTACTGTAGACCATTGATTCTGCTGCACCCTTGCACTTGCACTTGAGTTGTGAATGTGAAAATGTATGATGAGCAAACCGTGAAAGAATGTTTGAAATGTGAATTGACAAATTTGAAATGCAGAACAGATGACTGATTAAGTCGAGGCCACACAACTAGTTGCAAGGAGAGATGCTTTCTTGAGTTAGTGTAACCATAAATAAGACCAGACAATGAAGGCACATACAGAGAAGTGTCTCCTTAGATATTTAAAACTTGAACTTTTGATGTTTCAGCAACACACTTCATGAGGGATAAGGATTTTATTGCCTCTTATAACCTCAGCAACTTTATGTGTGGTAAAATTAGGGATTTCTTAACCTTTCCTCTAAACTGGAAAATTTATGCAGACAAGATAGCAGTTTAGATTCTTCTGTCATTTTCAGATCACCTGCCTGTCACCAAATGTAACAAAATGTAACAAAATGTAGAATGACTTGGTGAACAGGGTGATCAAATGCCTGTGAAAATCTGAGGTACAGTCATATACAGAGTTGTGTGGAGGTATATATAAATATTTGTAATAATTAGGATATAGAATTGCTTAGTTCTGTGGTTACATGTATATTTTAAACTTGTAATAAATTCCTACCGTTTGTGAAGTGTCTGATATTTTTACCTTCCTACCGGAAGTATAAGAGGCTTCTAGTCATTCCACATGCTTGACAACTTAGATATTGCTAATTTTTCTCTAAGTTTAAGCCACTTTTAGCATTTGATGATCCCTTTTTGTAATACTGATCTGAGATTTCCTGATTTCTAAGACTGGTGAGCACTTATTCAGAGGCTTATTGCCCATTCAGATGTATTTCTTGAAAGTCTCTAGGAAATCTTTTTCTCATTGAGGAATATATATATATATATATATATATATATATATATATATATATATATATATTTGAGAATATAAATAAGTACTTGATGGTAGGGAAGGGAAGGCAATCAGCCTAGTGGTTAAGATTAAGGTTATCGGGGCTTGGCAGCATGGCCTAGTGGCTAAGGTCCTTGCCTTGATCCCATATGGCCGCTGGTTCTAATCCCGGCAGCTCCACTTCCTCTCTGTCTCTCCTCCTCTCAGTATATCTGACTTTGTAATGAAAATAAAATAAATCTTTAAAAAAAAAAAAAAGATTAAGGTTATCGGATGTGAGGGCAATCTGGCTGAGACATCTGTCACCCCATTGATCGCCAGGGTTGATTCGGCTGATCTGGCTGGCTCGGCGGGTGTCCCCTTCCTCCCTCACCGCTCCATGTGCGTCTCTCCCGAAGCTGCGCGCCCGGTCGAAGAGGACGACCATCCCGCTAGAGGAGGACCGGTCTTCGGTCAAGGGTATACGAGTAGCTGCGCTCCCCTGCTAGAACCTCCAAACAAGCTCTCAAGATTAAGGTTATCATGTTGGAGTACCTGGCTGCATAGCCATCTCTGCCTCCTGACTCGAGTTTCTTGCTCATGTGCTCATGGAGGCAATGGTCATGGCTCGTCAGGATTCGGGATAGCCACTTTGGGATCTGGATTGCATTCTTGTCTCCTGGCTTCAGCCCCAGCTTTCCCCCAGCTATGACAGAGGCATTTAGAGAGTCAACTATTGGATGAGAGATCTTGCTGTTCCTCAAAAAAGTACAATCAAATGTGGAAACAAGTGTTTTCTCAGATACATGTTGGGAATATATTTTTGGAAATGTTTTTCCTAGTCTGTTTTTGAGCTTTAATAATGTTCAAATTCAATTTTGTGTCAATGTTCGGTGATTTATCCCCACTTCCAATATCTAAAGTGCTATTAATTCTATCCAATTTTAATATTATCATTTTGCATTTTTAACTCTTGAATTTTCCTCTGCATTTTCAAAGCTGTCCTTTCCCCCTCATTTGTTGATCCTGTTCATTATTCTTGAACAGATAAAGAAGTATATTTAGAATAGCTTTCCTTCCCGCCCTGTCTGCTAATTGGTATCATTGTTGCCATTATGTATGCTTGCTTCCCGCTTTTTTTGTACATATAATATTTTTATTGAATATTGAATTCACGTCCTTGTTCACGGAATTTTATTATATTCCTTAGAGAATCTCAACTCTTCTGCTTTTGGGAAGTTAAGTTGCATGCAGAGCAGTTCATCTTCCCAACTTTTTGTTTGGGCTACTTTTGGACACACCCTGGATAGTCATTGCTCTAGGCTATTTGTCCTCAGTCTGAGGCCCAGCCTTTTGGGGCCTCTGTAGAGTCGGTCACAGATTGCCCGGGGATGAGAGGATTACTGGCCCTTAGAAATTTCTGGAGTTTTGAGGGCTTCAGTTGTTACATCACTGTGCTTCCTTGGAAATTAGAAGTTAGCTGTTACTCACGAAGCTTTACCTTTCACTTGTATACGTTGTCAATCGGTATTCATCTGAAGGCTTCAGAGTCCCATTAGTCTCTCCAGTTCTTTCGCAGTGTAGGTGGATGGAAAGTGTTAACGATAATGTATAGGGTCAATAACAATCTCCAAATAGTGATTGATCCAAAGACATGAGTAAAAGAAAGTGGAAGGCCCTTCCAAACTTTATTGATTTCAGCTTTCATAAACAGGTGGGAACCGAGGGTCAGAAAGCATGGTTAACATGATATTTAAAATAAAAGAGTATGTAAAATAAGCAGATGTCATGATGTACATTTAATGTCTCAGTTGGTTCATACTACATGACCTATGAAATAATTTGGGATTTATTTGTATTGTGAAACACGTATATTGTAATATGTAGTTTGTTGTATTGAATTAACTGTTGGAATTTGTCATCCTTGGAGATGAAATAGTGAATTTCCCTAATCTCTCCTCTCAAGAATATGGCTCATTTGTAATTTGGGAAACTATACTGACTGAGCTACATCTGTACTTGGTTACTTGATATAAAACCTCGAGGGGTTCTCAAGGGTGCTTGTCTTATCCTGTTCTTTGTATTTCCATACTGACTGGAGAAATGGCACAAATCATTATTTTGAAAATTAGACATCTGCTGAACAGACAATAGAAAACACACTTGTATGTACTCCTAATAATGAAAAATTAAACATATTTATAATATTCGTAAATTCTAAGTTTTATATCTACACTTAAAATTGTTAAAATTAATTTTTGCAGTATCATCTTGAGCTAATGGGCTTTCATATGTGCAACTTGTTTCAATTAACTATAGCAATTATTTTAATTCTGAAATGTTCAGTTTGGTGGTGCTAAATTCATTCATTAGATTTGTTTTGCTTTTAAGTAAACTGCCATAAACCCTCTCAAACTCCACTTACAATTTCTCCTTCTGATTTGTCAAAATCTGTAGGATGGGGGAATACAATTGCTTTTAGTCCATGAACCTTTAAACATAATTGGGCTGGCTTGTTGACTTAACCACAACTGGCTAATTCTCAACCTCTAGGTACTGGCATCCCATGTCGGCACCAGTTCATATTCCAGCCGCCCCATTTCCCATCCAGCTCCCTGCTTGTGGCCTGGGAAAGCAGAGGAGGATGGCCCAAAGCCTTGAAACCCTGCCCCTGCATGATAGACCCAGAAGAATCTCCTCTCAGAAAATCTTTCCCTCTGTCATTCCTTCTCTCTGGAAATCTGCCTTTTCAATATTTTTTTTTTTTTAAATAATTGATTAGCAAAGAACAAAAAAGATTACTTGTGTATTACCATGATTCAGGGTAACTGCTCATCTCACCAGGGCCCTTCTTTTCCCTCAGCATTTCATCATCACATACTCTTCATTTGGTGCTTGGCTTTTCTGCATTGACAACTCATTGTTCCCCTTCCCACTCAGCTTTTGATGTTTGACGTGGATCTGTTTGACTCCATTGTCCATTTGTTCATGGATTGTTTTCACCAATGGGAGACAGCATGGGGTGGCTGGAAGTTCAGGGTACAGGCCTGGCTGTTCCCTGCTTCCCTGTTGCAGTTCCCATGGCAGCTGTATCCTTCTGTACACTATGGCACCTGTGGAGAGTTTTCTTGTCTGTGGCTTCAGCTCTTACAAACTGTGGTTATCTGAGCCTTTAACCCTACAGCTTCACTGTTTGCCATATTAAAGACAAAGTCATCACAATATTTACTCAACATGGAGTGTTATCTTTAGAAAGTGCCTCTTTTCTCTAGAGCAGGGAGTCATTCCTAGAGATGCAGCACTTTAGATCTTCACACAAGCCCAGGCAGTTTTAGAACTCAGGTTTGCTGACACAGTCACTAGAGCTTTGTTGTATCATTTTGGGGCAGAATCCCGGATTGCACCCTCTTATGGTTGACAACATCATACATTGAAATGGAGCTTCTGGTTGGAACTTTGAAACGCCATGCCAGACCACTCGGAGTTCTCTTGTGCTCTGGCAGCTTTGGAGTCCATGGACACTTCATCAGCCAAGGTACTGGAGTGAAGGGATTTAGAGCCAAGTTTTTTTTTTTTTGCTGGCCCTCAATAGACATACAATATGAACAAGAGGGTGGTTTGAAATCACTTGCATTTTGCTTGATTTTAATTGGAGTTTAGCCTAACCTACCCTTATCAACTCATTTGCTGATAGAAGAGCAAGTTCCTGTGATCCCTGTTCCTCCCATATCTCTTTTGTCCTTTTGACTAAACATTTCCATAAGGGAAGACATACATGCTCTTATTCTAATGTCGTCTTCCCTGAAATGAATAATAAATGCAAAACAAAAGCTAAATCCCCTTGGGTAACATTTGGGGCTTTCTCGCACTTCAGGCTTCCTCTTCACTTCTGTATGTCTCCTATTATCTGTGTGTAAAGACCTTATACTCCAGCCAGGTTGGATTGATCTCTCTTGTCCACATGTAACCTGTATTTGCTTTCTTCCCACCAAGTGCTGAAGAGTAGGATGAGTTGGGCCCAAACTCTAATCTCAAAAGTGTGTGATCACACGCAAGTGATTTCATCTTTCAGAAATAATTTCTTCAGTGAATGAGAGAGAGACTTCTTGTACTCTTAGGATAAAGATTAATAAGAAAATATTTGAAATCTTTAACATAACTTGTGACTCATGGTAGGCCCTGAGAACTTGAAGCTTAACTAAGCTCTTACTAATTTTCTTAGGATTACAAGTTCAGTCAAGGACTCTAACAATTTACAGCATAGAATACATGTGTGTTTTTATTTTCAGTTCACAGTTTTTCATTAATTGGTAGCAACTGTTGAAGGGGACTCCGAAGTTCACGGAAGAGAGAAGTGTAATCTAATGTGGGGTGCTGTGGAATAAAGAGTGAGGCCGTGCCTGTGTTGCAGGCGTCCCATACAGTCACTGGCTTGAGTCCTGGATAATCTACTTCCAATTCAGCTCCTGACAACTTTGTCTAGGAAAGGAGTGGAGGCAGGCTCTTTGTCCCTGGCTTCAGCCTGGCCTAATCCTACCATTTCGGCTACTTACGGAGTGAGTCAACAAATGGAAGGTTTCAGGAAGTGCCCTGTGATCTCGCTGTCTATAATGCATCTGTTCAAATAAATAATCTTTTAAGGAAAAAAAATGTGAAATTTACAGGCCCTTGTGCCTCATCTCTTGTTTTTTCAAATCCCCAATTAATGGATTAGCAGTCCTTTACATCACAAATTAAGATCTGGTGTATATCTATTTATTATTACTTGTCACTCGTTAAACTTTTAGTTTTGTGAGAGTGAAATTCCTGTTTCTGTTTTCTATGTCTTGCTACATTCAATATCTTGTATGTATGTGTCTGTGTCTTGCTACAACCATATCAGTTGATAATCCCATGAGTACTTTGATTGTGTACTGAGTGCAAATTTCCCTTGTGTGTTGGCTCATTGCAAGTTTCTATTGAATACTTTATTTCTAGAAGATGTACAAAGAGATAGGGACAAACCATGGAAGACCTAATAAATTAGGCGCATTATGAACACTGTCCAACTGGATTTTTGTTTTATCCCTTTGAGGTAAGCATTTGTTAAGCCATGTAGCCAGAGCCACATTTGGTAACTAGCAGAGTTGTTTTGTTGACTTTTATAATCCATAGTTTTCAGTATACACTACTCATTTCTGAGTCAGATTGCATAACAATTTTTGCAACTTTTCTCAAATCCTGGTTGAATTCTGTTAAATGAGATGAAGACATTTATAAATATGTAGTTTTTAAGCACACTGTGATTTATTTCTCCTTTTAGACCCTGCCTGAGCTTTAGAGATGAGAATAGAGGCTAAGAGGAAATGCTACTGGTAGATCAATTCCAAATGAGGAATGACCTTGAGAATTAATTAGAAAATAGATTTAACTTACACAAATTCCTCCCTGGCATACCATGAAGCAATTCTACAGGGCACACGTCTAAACAAGACAATGTCCTCTGGGTCCAGGGGCACACATGCACAGCAGTAGAGAACTCAGCTGGCTCTTGTTGGGGTTCAGTGAATTTGAGTGAGACTCCAAGGCGAGTGAGATAATTTTATTGTCTAGTCCAAGGGCCAACCTCTTGCCATAAGCAAAAAAAGCACCCCGAATGAAACAATTGTGGGGTTTTTATAGTAAAAGAATCAAAAGCTATGTGACAGCGAGCAAGTACATGATTAAGGGGTAACAGTGACACAAAACAGAAAGCATGCGACAGGAATTTATAATGTATAGGCTTGGGGGTCCTGATCGTATCACTTCAACGCATACAGTAACAAAATAGCATGCCTCGAAGGTAGCTGTCTTTTCCGCAAATCCAAAAACTCCAAGATTATCCTTATCTTCTGCCTGCCTCCTGGTCTTTCAGGAAACAGGAGCTTTGCTTGTAGCGGGATGCAGGTGAGACTTCTAGGAGTACAGTCACCGTTGCAATTCACCCTTTCAGGCTCTGATGACATCATACTTCTGAAGACAGGAGAAAGGTTCTGTCCACAAACAGCACCTCCAGAATCAATACACCTCTTGGCGGCTAATGGCTACAACTGGAATTTGCTGAGCTCCTGGGGTGAGGCAAAGCTGTAGGATGTTGTGAGAGAGGGAGGGTGAACATAGTCTTATTATTTCTAGGTAAATTGGTGTTCTGTCACAATTCGTTTTTTGCAACAAAATTAAACAGGGAGCTGGCTTTTGGGGGCATTGGCTAGTCAGTTTGGCCAGATCTCATGTCATGGGCTTGGTTTCAATGTTTGCTTTTGCTGTTTTCTGGAGTCCTGTTAGTAGTAATGCATGGGCTGGAACTTAGAAATGCCTGATCAGACAAAGGAATAGGGATTTCCTACTGATATAACATGACCTTCTTCAAAGCTTTAGTCTCTAGATCTTATTTAGTGCTTCAAATAACCTTGGAAGACAGAAATTCATTTTTTATCATTTTTGAATGAGGAAATTGAGGCTCACATTTAAGTGACTTTCTCAAGTGATCTGGAACTTAAAATTTCCCCCCAATCCGGTTTTCTTTCCCAGAACACCTACCTTTATTGATTGGCATTTCCCAAGGGTTCTGAGGCTTACACTTATGGTGAAAGTCATTATATTAGGGAAACTTAGTTTGTTCTGTACCTAGCTGCTGCTCTCATTATCTGCCAGCAGGCAGGTAAACACTTTTGCAATGGGCTGTTTCAATACTTCTCTGACTTTAGGGAGCAGAAAACTCAGTATATATTTTTAAAATTCAAATTTCTGGGTCTTTATTGCCAGAGATTCCTAGTCTACAGTTCTGGAAATGGTCAGAAAATCTCCATCTCAATGAGTGTTCTGGTTGATTCCCTTCCTAGTGATGGGACACACTTGGAAACCACAGTTTCTAGTGTCTTTCATTCTTGACATAAATTCAACTAAGATCTATGGAATGTGCCTTCCACTCGTGTGTTTGTCTCTCAATTATCCCAACACATTCTTTCTGGAAGTACAACTCTGCTGTACGATCTCACAATCTTTCCATAACTTAATGCAAGCACACATTGTTTCAGAGTCACTTTCAGATTTCTTAGATTCACTTTGTTCTGATCTATCTTATCACAGATTTCACATTCATAGACCCATGAAATACTTCTTATCCACTCTGATTTTTCTAGCTTGAGCAGTTTGGAGTCTGGTGCACTGCTTCTAAAATGTAGAGTTTTAAGATACGGTTTTCAATTTCTGTGATTTCAGCCACCTGCTGTGTGATTATAGTCATTAATGTAACTTCTCTTAGCCCTAAGGTTCCTGGTCTGCTTGGGAGCTATGATATTTACCTCACAGGATTTTCATAAAGAAATGTAATAGGCAAGGGGTATCCATTTCATAAATTGCAAACATTGCAAAATATCTGTTGATTTAGTTGACATTGTTTACACTATGGACAATTACCATTTTTTCAGGAGTATACCATAGCTGAAACAAAACTGGGGTGGTAGGAATCTGTTTTGTCCAGTATCCTCAGCTCTACTCTAGTTTTATTGCATACGAGCCCGGGGAGTAGCTGATTTCAGGACAAGTGAAAGTCAGGATGTCCGAGCAACCAGCATGGTGTCTGTCGTTTCAGCCTTCCCTGGAACGGCACCTAATCTATAGTAGAAAACCTGTGGTGCAGTGTGTGGGCAACCTTGACGAAGTCCCAGGCCCTGGCTTCAGTCTGGCCCAGCCCCAGCCATTGTGGCCCTTTGGAGAACACATCAGCAAACAGACTGCCTCTTTTCTTCAAAACATTCCCTCTATTCATGTAACTGTCATTCAAACCAACAAATTCATCGCTGGGAAACAGAGAGAGAGACAGAATGAGAGAGAGAGAGAGAGAGAGTTGTGATGTGAATTAGATGAAGACAGTGCATCCCTCAGAGTGGTAGGGGGGAAATTTTCATCTGTGCATCAAAGTGTGGATGCTTTAACAGAGAAGACTGAGACAGCAAATCATGACAGATTCCCTCAGGAATGCATAGCTTTGGGAAAAACTGAAGGCTCTAAGAAAATTAGCACTCATAGGGAGACCCCAGCAACAGAGCTGTGTCCCTCAAAAGGCTGTGTAGGCCAAGGGCAGAGTGAGGAACTGCACAGGAAGAATGGCCAGCGCCTGTGAATCGCCACTGGGGTCCCTGAGAAGTGACGGGGAGGCTTGGAAAGGGTGTGCAGTGCGTGCTGCCACAGGCTCTCTAGGCTCAATTCTAGCCTGGGGTTTTCTCCTCGTCCGAAAGTTTCTTTCATACTGGCATTGTGCTCTCTGCCTGACACACTGTTTTCCAGTGTGGGGACATGTGGGAGGAGCACATGACCTGATACAGCATCATCCTTCTGGGGTCAACTTGACATTACACACCCAGTTGTTGTACCAGACATGGCCTTCTGTTCGGTTACCATTTTGTGGAATTCCCTCACTAAATTGTTTCAACTTTACTCTTACAAAGTCATGATTTAAGGTTCCATTTGTCTATCCTGCAGACTCCTGCGTAGTTAAATACTTGCTCATCTTTCAGCTGAACTGCTCGTTAGCATGCTGGCTGGTTTTCTCACACTTTCTCTTTCCTTTCTTCATTTTATCTTCAAGTAACTGCCAGAGAACTCTTTAAGGAAGGAAAACTGTGTCATCTCTTAATTCAGAACTCTCTAATAATGTTGCATTGTTAAGTCAGGACAACACTGGTCAGCATGGCGCACATGGCCGTACACACAGGGACTGCACGTAAGCATGGCGCACATGGCCGTACGCGCAGGGACTGCACGGGTACCTGCTGTTGCCAATGTTGTTTCTGTTGCAGCCTTTGGGTTTTTCTTTTCTCAGAGGTGCTCAGTGCATCGTTACCATTGGGAAGTTTTACCTGAGTGTTTGCAGACTCTCCTCCCTCTTCTCACCGTGTTAATACCTTAGTTTGGTTTTATAAAAACCCAGCAAAAACCCTTACTGTGTGCCACATGTCCTTAGCATCCTGTAGGTCCCCATCATGCCAGGCAGCCTGTTTGTCTCCCATTCCCTCTAAGGTGTGAGTTGTTTTAGGGAGAGACCATGCTGATTTGGTTCACTCTCATATTTCCAGTGCTTAGCAAGGATGATACAAAACCTAGTGGATAGTAAATACTCTTCGGTGGTTAAAGAAATGTGAAATACTGAGCCAGTTTCTTTCTAAATGTCACAGAACTCTTATTTTCAGTGGGATTCTATCCAGTGACTTGTCAAACCTCTGTGTTAATGGACCAGACTGACAAACGTGCCAGGCATCTAGGATAGAGTGAGCTAAACTGTAGATAGCCTTCTTTCCTCAAAAAGTAATTACTGGTTGCTAAATATTCAAGCATACATTGAAAATACAGCTCATTACATTATGTTAAGAAATAAATTGCTCTTCCTAATTGCTTCTAGTAGTTAATTACTTATAATTATTAGCCTGAGTAATAAATTACAGCTTCTGATTATGTTGCGGGCACAGTTGGAGCATTCCAAAATGCAATTTTCTCTGTTGTTTACATCAGAACATGTTTACAGAATTATAGAGTCATAATTACCCTGAATAACTGGTACCCAAAATAATAAACATTTGAAAAATTCAATTGAATTGTGTCACTTCTTTGTGTTTATTTGGAAAAATAGACGTTAAAATGAAACAACCATGCTTGACTTGTCCATTTTCTTCAGGAGGTAACAATATATTAAAATGAGGATTTTTGTTTTGTTTCAATTGAATGAGAGCTAAATTAGAATTTCTTTCATTATTTAAATCAAGAAAAACAATGAGGCCTTTAACAGTGTTAAAAATTCAGTTACACCACTAACATACAGCTCATATGAACAAAAAAACTATGAGTACTTGAAAAGACATGGTAAGAAACAGAAAAAAAGGCGAGGCACAGTAGCCCAGTGACTGAAGTCCTCGAGTTGCATATACCAGCATCCCATATAGGTGCCAGTTTGTATCCTAGCTGCTCTACTTCCCTTCCAGCTCCCTGGCCTGGGAAAGCAGTCGAGAATGGCCCAAAGCCTTGGGATCCTATATTGGTGTGGGAAATCTGGAATAAGCTCCTGGCTCCTGGCTTAGAATTGGCTCAGCTCCAGCTGTTGTGGCCACTGGGGGAATGAATCAGCAGATACAACTCTGTAAATCCGAGTTTTCAATAAACAAAATAAATATTAAAAAAAAAACAAGAAAAACCTCTAACACTATTTTATTAAGTTATAACATACCAAACATATGTTACATGTGGAGCTTTCCAGGTGTTAACCTTTTGGCTGGAGCCTGTCATTACACTTATTAGGTTATCAAGTCAATGACTTTAGTAGGTGTCCTACAGCAAGCTGAGAGCTGTTTTTTTTTTTTTTTTTTTTTAATAAAGATTTGTTTATTTTTTATCTGAAAGGTAGATTTTTACAGAGAGAGAAGGTGAGACAAAGGAAGAAGGATCTCCAATTCTCTGGTTCATTCCTTCAATGACTGCAACAGCCAGCGCTGAGCTGATCTGAAGCAGGTAGCCAGGAGCCTCTTCCGGATCTCCCACTTGGGTCAAGGATCCCAAGACTGTGAATCATTATCCATTGTTTTTCCAGGCCATTAACAGAGGCTGGATTGGAAGTTGAGCATTGCTTGCCATGCCACTGAGCTGGCCCTGAGCTCTGTTGTTTCTTATAGTTCTTATTACTTGATGCAGCCATGGGTCATCACTGTGCTTTCCCATGAGTTTCCGTCACCACCCCTTTGCATTGTACAGACTTGTGTGATGGCTCCAAGGTCATTATCTTCTAGTGACTCCCTGTGTTGCTTTAACTCACGCTGCCCTCACAGTATCTTATGGTAAGTATGACCTGCCCATTTTTCAGCTGAAGACATGGAAGCATGGAAGGGGAGATGACAGAAATTGTATGAAGGTGGGGTCTAAAGATAGAGTTCATGCATTTAGAATTGTGCTACTCTTCTTCCCTTACAACAACACTATAGTCAGGTATTCTATACCTAGTCAGGCTCTATACCTAGATGGATCTATGTGTGAATTCTATTTTCACGTGTGTGTGTGTGTCTGTGTGTATTTGGGAAAATCGTTTTAACTGTCTGGGCCTCAAGTGGCTATTCCAAAATATATGGGTTCTTAGGAAATGATTTCAGTTTATACTATGAGCAAACATCAGTCATAAAATGCTATATAATTAGTACTAATATTGTGAGGTCCAAAATAGATTTAAATGGATGAAAGAATTTTTGAATGATATGTTTTAGTGTATCTGTCCATATTTTGCATAAGTATAGTCCTTTTTGCGTAAGTATAGTCTCTTTGATTTAAGGTAATGTTCATGTCATATATACATATATACACATATTTCCTCATAGATTAACTGTATAATTGGAAATAAAGATACAGTGGAAGACACCTCTGAATAAAAGGAGGACTCCAAATTAAATTGTTAAATATACCTTCACAATGTTGTGCTAGACTTTCCATAAATGCCTATAACTACAATGTCAAGATACATTTAAACAGCAGAATGTTGGACTTGTAATTGTTGCTGAAAGACTATATGATTCTAATAATACGGGGGAAAATGGTTGAGGGAGAAGAAAGGGAAAGTGGAGTGGAAATCCCTAAACTCACAAAACCATATCACGGAAGATAACAAAAACAACAAAAAATACAAAAAAAAATATAGTCTCTAAGTATTTAGAAAATAGGGTACTCCTTCTCACAAAATTAATATGACTCTCCATAATGATCAATTAAACAGTGAATCTAAGAGAAATTGGCCAAAGAAAGAAAACGAGAGAAGCATTCAGTTATTGTCAAAGTAGAACATTTTCTTAGTGAAAACAAACAGGTTGTTGCCATGGCTCAGTTTTAGACCAGCATAAGCAACCCAGAACTTCCTAATTTACATATCATTAAATATCAGAGTTCACCTTTCCACTCCCATCCTGACTTTAGGCTATAATTATTGTGTAGGTAAAGCTTATCAAATAATCTACAAAGAGAGGAGTAACATCCTCTGATTTGAGTTTAAAATAATGATCTACCTGCTGGGCTGAGAATAGACTACAGGGAGACAAAGCTGAAACAATGGATTAATGTGACTGCCATAGAACGGGTGAGAATTGTTTGATTCACTTTCAAGGTTGAAACAGCAGGGTTTGCTGATAGGCTTTATAGGGGAGAGATGGAAGGAAGGAGGACAGAGGAGAAAGGGAAAGGGAGTGAGAGAAATTAAGGATGATGCTTAATTTTGCCTTGAGGCAGGGGGTCATTAACACTCATGTGGAGGTGTGCACAAGCCGAGCCTGGATCTTAGGGCTGGGTCTGGGGTGGGAGGTGAAAGGTTTGTGAGCAGAGAGAAGAAGCTTAAAATCAGGAGCCTTGAGGTGATCTGCAGGGGACTAGACATGCAGGGAGAGGTGGAAACGATGAAATAGGGTGGCAGAGGTGGAACTGATGAGCAAGAGTTGAATAAAACCAGAATTAGTGAGGTAGAGGATGAAAAGCCTCTAAGGATGACTCTAAGCGTTTTGGCTTGAAATGTGGAAAAACGGAGCTGAGAGTTACTGAGATGAGGTTAACTAGGGGAGGAGAGTTGTGGAAGAGTTAACAGAACTTTCTAATATGTGGGGGTGACCGTTGTGGTGTGAGCAAGCAACACTGGATAGTAAGTAGACAAGAGCATCCAGGGGCCTCACTATGAATAGAAAGACTGTGTTTCTCAAGGTAGGATAGTGACTGAGCCCAGAGCCTGTCCATGAAGATGTGACATCTGTAAGGTCCTGATTCCCAGTACCCTGGCCTCATTGTTCCTGCTCTTCTCTTCATCTTTTTTTTAAAATTAATTTTTTAAAGATTTATTCATTTTTATTACAGCCAGATATACAGAGAGGAGGAGAGACAGAGAGGAAGATCCTCCGTCTGATGATTCACTCCCCAAGTGAGCCCCAATGGGCTGATGCGCGCCGATCCAATGCCGGGAACCTGGAACCTCCTCCGGGTCTCCCACGTGGGTGCAGGGTCCCAATGCATTGGGCCGTCCTCGACTGCTTTCCCAGGCCACAAGCAGGGAGCTGGATGGGAAGTGGAGCTGCCGGGACCAGAACCGGTGCCCATATGGGATCCCAGGGCTTTCAAGGCGAGGACTTTAGCCGCTAGGCCACGCCGCCGGGCCCAAATTAATTTATTTTTTAAAATGATCTTACTTAGTTGATTAAGGTACAAAGGGTCAAGGGCTACAGGAAAGTGGGTAATACCATTGTTCCCACACTAGTATCATTTTTTGTTCCTGTATCTGGGGTCAGGAGAGAAACAAAGGGAAAAGTCCCACCCAGCGTCCCACCCATCCCAGGTCCCTGATGTGAGGCACCTCCGAGGGTCCTGCTCAAGCAGTTTTGATAGTTCAACAGGTCTGAATTGCTGCCAATCTTGCCGTGCCAATCGCTATGAAACCTCTTCAGAATCCACTGGCTGACATGGTATCTTCATGGTTGGGGTTCTGAGATCAGCAGTTCAGTTGGAGGAATCTCCAAAGCAACTTTATCTGTGATGATCCCAAACCTGATTCTTGTGTGAATTTCCCAGTACAGGGTCTGGCACAGTCCATCGCCCTAATCAGCTTATGCACATGATGGTCGTTGCAATTGCTGGGTCAGTTCTATTTCCTGCCCTGTCTTCCACTTGAACCAATGGGTGTTGTAGTCCAGCTCGATCCTACCCACTTCACACTCGGTCCTTATGCAAACCAGTGGGAGCTGCAGTCCAGTTGGGGCAACTCCTCCTTACCCCCACCAGACCTGCTCCCTACCCTGGTTTCCATGCATGTCAATATGTACCGCAGGCTTGTTCAGTCTGTCCCACAACCCATTTAGCACATGTACTTGTCAATGGGCATTGAAGCCTAGTTCAACACAACCAACCTACTATCCACCCCACACACATATTGGCAGGTGCCTTTCTGTCTAGTCACCCCTGCCCCTGTCCTGGTTTTCATGCTCTCCAGTGGGAGTGGTTAACTACGAGGGAGGTGCCCACTATCTCCCTACTAGGCCACTCTAACTTCTGGATTATGCACTTTCCAGGAGGTTCTGGCATTTGACTTAGCAGAATTGGCCCCCAGTGCCAGCCTCTGCCATCTGATGATGTGGCAAAGCCCAACCAACCCTCACCCACTCTAATTTTTGCTTGCACCAGTCAGAACAGTCAGTCCAATCTGGCCTTTCCCCAACTTTGCTCTCATGAGGCCCACAGGTGTTGTAGCCTTGCCTGTTCTGTTCTGCCCCCATTCCAACTCATGCTCTCCAGTGGGAGTGGTTGTCCAGCAGGGGAGCCCAAATTCCCCTGCAGGCTTTGCCTCCTCCCCC
The DNA here is from genome assembly GCF_030435755.1 of Ochotona princeps. NCBI lineage: Eukaryota > Metazoa > Chordata > Mammalia > Lagomorpha > Ochotonidae > Ochotona > Ochotona princeps. Next base: position 12,580,674 of record NC_080840.1, on the reverse strand, counting down.
TCGGTTCCATGTGTGCTGTTTGGGTGCTGCAACCACATCTGGTACGGCTCACCTCACCTTGGCAATTCTTAATTTGCACTGGTATGTGTTGTGACCAAAACTGGCCTGCCCACACTCTATGCTGGTGCGTGGATTTGCCAGTGGTTGATGTGAACGAGTTCAGCCTGGGTTGGCCTCCCACCTATGCCATATGTATGATGGTGGGTATCTTCCTCTGGGCTGACCTGGGTTGCTTCATATCATGGTTCTTGCGCTCACCTGTGGGGGCTGTGTTCCAACAGAGGAGCTTTCCAAGCTCCTCCTTCAGAACATCTTCCTATGCCAGGTCTTATACATATTGGTGGTTCCATGGGCCAGCCTCATTGCTGGCCTTCAATCCATTCCAGTTCTTGGTGTTGGCTGTTTCACCCCAGCCAAAGCTTGTCCATATCCAGACACTGCTCACACATGGCTCAGTATGGGCAGAGACCCAGCCTAATCCATCCTACATCTACCCAGGTTCTCCAGAGCGCCAGATGGTGCTGGCATCTAGCAAGTGTGCCTAGGGAGAGTACAGCCATATCCAGACTAGAACGCAGCCCCCACTCCAGCCCCCTCCCATGGGAATCCCAACCCAGCAAGGGTGTACTCTCACAGCTCCCCAACCGAGTCTACTCACAGTCCTTGATTGTGCGCGTGCCAGTGGGTGCTCTGACCCAGTTGGCTTAGCCCCTCACCTGTCTCAACCTTTGCCTTTGATGCTGTGTTGTAGTGTCCCTGCCTCATGAAGACCAGTTGGGGTAAGAACCTAGGTCAGAATGACATGTGCTCCATCCTGATTTCTTTCCTTTTTTTGTGAGTTGAAGCTTTCTTGGCCTTGTCTGGTCTGCCCCCTTCTGGTTGCAGCACGGCCCACTCCACTTCCTATTTCCTTCAGGTGGTGCTGCCTTGACCTGCCCAGATTACCATCGGTTCCTTTACCTGTAAGTGATGGCAGGTGCCATGGTCACTCCTAGCTTAGCCCATCACCACCCCAGCTCACGAGCTAGCCTGCGGAACTTGTATCTGTAGGGTTGGGCCCACCTTTCCCCCACAGAGTTTACCCCCAGACAAAGTTCTGTCGTGTGATGGTTATTATCTTGACCCTGCCAAATGTGACCAGTCCACTATTCCACCATCCAGTCAAGTAATGGTGCCCTGCTAAACAGGCACCCATCCAGAGCTTTGGTGTGGACTGGTGTGTGGCAGTCAGTGATGCTCTATGCTAACAGCCCATCTCAGGAGTCCTAATTTGGCTGGTGAATCAGTCTGGCACAAATAGATCTTATGGACACTCACCTCCAAACCATCAGGTCTCAGTCCCACGCTTGCCTGAAAGTTTCATGACCCTGTTACTGGTAATCACCCAGAATTAATCTCTCACCTACATTAAAGCTGGCCTTATTCATAGGAGTCCCTAAGCAGCAATTTCATATCCTAAAAATCCCAAGGCTCGGACTACTCCCGGACTTGTCCTGCTGCAAGGTGTTGGTGGCAGGATGGACCTAGGACTTTAATCCAGTTTCCAAGGTTCCCTCATGGTGTACTCAACCTGAGGGAACATTTCTCTTGGGCCTGGAGAAAGCCAAGGACTCAGTCACTGCCTTTCAGCATTGGCTTTGGCCTGAGTCCCCAGCCTTGGATCCAGCCTGGCAGGGGCACCCACCACAGCTGCCACACTGCAGGGAGCTGCAAGCCGCCCCCAAACCCAAGGCCCGGTCTTCTCTTTGTCTTAAAGCTTTCTTTACTCCAGGTAGCATATGTTGAATGAAATAAGCAGAGTTGAAGATGATTCTGATGGTTCTGGATGATAGTGAGGAAATAAATACAGAGTAGTTCATGCTGGAGTAAGTGGTCCATAGTGCAGAGTTCGTTCTCTCTTTGGTTTGGAGGGACATGCAAGGTTTTCTTTGTAGTAGTGTATGCTTGTATTCTTGGCAAGTGACAGAGATCATCATTCTAAGTCCATAGTCTTCCACCTTGGGAGTCAGGCAAGAGAAGCTCAAGGGAAGGCAGATGAACGTGTCCCTATGGTTCCTTCCTAGTCCTGCCTCCTTCTCTTCAGAGAAGACTCACACAGATATCTGCATGTATCATCCCATTCAATTCTGAGTTGGCTCTGGCTGTCCTGGAAGGGCTGCAGGATACAGGACCCAAAGGCGAGAAAACTGGGCCAATACGGTTCATTATTGGCTTACACATATGATGTTTGCCAGAATACAGTTATAATCATCCATTTTTTGATGCTTTGGTGGCAAGACAGAAAACTTGAGTGGCTACAGTGGACAAAATACACACATAAAACCTAAATTGTTTACTACGAAATTGTTTATAGGAAAAAATTTGCTAATCTCTGGCCTCAACATAACTAGAAATCTAACTTCAAGATAGTTACACTAAATTATTTTTCATGAGTTATTCTCATATGTATACAGAAGTAAAATTGTTATTGAATTTCATAATGAAATTTCAAACTCACATGTCAATAGAAAAGATGCTTTCCATAAGAGTCACTGCATGGAAAACATTATTGAATGGGATGTGTTTGTACTATTGCCCTTTCCCATACCTGTGCTTTCCCTTTAAGAGACAGTACCTGTGTTCCTTCAAAAGTCCTACCACCTGCAGTGTCTGTGGACAATAATTAAACACACCCTGTGCAAATATACCTTAGAGGGGTGCTGCGCCTGTGCAAGCTGGCTAGCAATGGGAAATACTACCAAATATTAAAATTGAAACTATAGTCATCAGTTAAAATGAAATACTGGTGCTTGAATGAATGTGTGTGTGTGTGTGAGAGAGAGAGAGAGAGAGAGAGAGAGAGAGAGAGAATGTGAGAGTGAGAGAGAATTGGGAGAGAGAAAGCATTAGGGGGAGAGAGAACTGACAAAAACTGAACAATTGTAAAAGACGAACCCCAGCTGGATACCCTGCTATGGCATTTGGAGATATCTAATACACGGCATATATGATAATTTGTTAGAACATAAGAGATTAGAAAAGCCCCACTGGGTGTTATGTTCATAATGTGGAATTACTGTGCTCATCAGAGAAGACTCTGGTATTTGGTGGCCCCTGCAACAAATCTGGCCTGGGATCATTGTGGGTCCTCTTCAGCTGTGGATAAGTGCAGTTGTGTCCTCATTCTTGTCATTATTTGAGGCTGCCAGGTGTGTACATTATGACTAGTAGTCAATTCAGATTGTATGAATGTGGAATTTCTTTCCTGGAATCAGTGAGCTCCCATACTTGGGTGGCATTTAAATAGAATACTCCTTATCAAAAGATGCTATTGATATCATGTAATCACTGCCTTGCATGTAGTTGGTGCTATAAAAACATACTTACTGGATGAAAAAGCAAATGGAGTTAGATTGGACAGCTTAAATTTTGTCAAGCCAGTCCTCTGATTCTAAACTTGGTAAACCTTTTGCGTCATTTTAGATGTGCTGGAGACCACAGCGATGCTCACCAAGTCTGCTTCCTTTTCCTGGGAACTTGGAAGACATTTCTCTGCTTGCCCTAAGCCTGGAAAGATCTACCTTCTGTTTTCATGGGCCCTATTAAGTCAATATTCAAATAAATATTGAAGATGTTGGTACAATGAGGTATAAAGGCTTGGATCTCTGAGTTACTTCTTGGAATTCAGTTGCCCATTTGCACTGAGCTATGATGTCTGCATCAAATAAAACCTTTTGTAGTGTTAATGCCATTTGGATTTGAAATTGTTGCTTTAGTTAGTGTAAGTTCTATCTTGAAGAATTTGTCTTAAATGGCTTAATAAGATAGTAGTCATTAATTTTAAGGAAATAATTCCTTAAACTGAAAAATAAGTTTCTGTAGAGCAATGAAAATGTATGAACTATGTGCACATACACACATACACATTGTTACAAGCATAATGTTGTGCAAAAAATAGGAATCACATAGAAATGCATGCCATGTGATGCCATTTATGTAAAGTTCAAAATATGAGAAAGCTAAATGATATATTGTTTAGAAATACAAACATGGAATAAAATTTTTACAGCAAAGCAAAATGCAATGAAGTGTTTACTTGGGAGAGAGCAGAAAAAGGAATTGTTGCAGGGAAGGTAATAGAGAAACAACTCTTGGCAATGTCTAGTTACTTAAAGTGGTTTGAGGTGCAATGAAATTGATTTAATATTCTTTCTGAACTACACATTTATATACCACTTTGCATATATGAAAATAGTGTAGTAGGGTCCCATCCTAGGCATATTTAGCTTACCAATTCAATCATACATGAATACTGGATATTGAATTATATATAACCTCACACCACATATCCAATTATAGTTTGCATAAATATGCTTGATTATTTGTTGCATATTGCTGTATCACATCACAAATTTACAGATTCATTATTGCAGAAAATTATATACACAAAACCTGAAGGTAGGAGATTTAAAAATTTTCAAAGATCGCCTTAATCAAATGCAGAAGTTTCTTTATTTGCTGACAACAAAAACTCACACTTTCTGTGGTGCAAAGTGAATTTTAGTAGCAACATGTTCCTCAACTGGGTCTCCAGATTCCTGTGGGGTCACGAGCTGGTTTTAGAATTTTGAAATAGAGTTACTGTTCATGTTCCTGAAGAAGAGGCATGCTATACCATCACGCTGTTTTATTTCTGTGGCCTAGAATTAAATAACTCAGGCTGGTTACAGCACTTAGGTATTTCATGCTGATTAGATGTGCTGGTTAGCAATTTATCTGTCTTTGATTAATTAAACATAGGAAAACCCAATTTGTCACCGGTCTCAGCTTGGGAGACAAAATTTATCAAAGCATGAGGCCCATGGGAAGAAATTAATAAAAGAAATCTCTGCTGGTGAAAGGGTTTAGGAGCAGTGTCCTGTGTTAATTCAAACCCTAATTCATTTTGTATTAATTCGTTAACTCATTCATTCAACCAATATTTACTGAGTGTCAACTCTATGCCAGACAGTTCTGCACACTGCATATAGAACCAGTATGGGTATGCCTCTATATAGAAATTGTCAATACTGATGACCAATGGATGAGGACCAGTTATACCCCAACAAAGTTGTCCCACTTCTCTGTTCTCAGCCTTCAAAATTCCAAGAAAATAGCAAATAGCCTTCTCATGACTCCTCTGTGTATCTGCAGTGAGAAAGCTAGAGGAGTGGGGACACTTGTCCTTTATGCTGAAAGATCCGACATGGCCTTCTCCATCTGGTCAGTAACTCCCAGGTTTGTTTGATGGAGGGGATGAAGTTATACTTGAGAGGTGGGTAAGTCTGAAAAAGCAATTAATGTCTCCAACTTTATGTTGTGAAGAAACAAAAGATGGAGTTAAAGAAAGACTTATTTTGATATAAACATTTTGAAATACATGCATGGATTTCTCATAATACACAACTTCCAGGAAATTTTGAAGACATCTTGTATGATGTCTTTGCATTGGCTGTGTCCACTTTATAGTTTAACTGGAAATGGCAAATGTGGAAGGAAGAAAGAGGTTTGTAATTACCCAGAATGGGCATGGATTAAAACAGGATGTGCGGTCTATCACGATAGCCTAATTGCTAAAATCCTTGCTTTGCATGCGCCAGGATCTCATATAAGTGCCAGTTTGTGTTCTGGCTGCTTCACTTCCATCCGGATGCCTGCTTCTGTCCTGAGAAAGCAGTAGATGATGCTCCAAATCTTGAGACCCTGCACCTGCATGGGAGACCTGGAAGAAGCTACTGCCTCCTGACTTCATATTGGTTCAGCTCTGGCAGTTGTGGCCGCTTGAGGAGTGAATCAGCAGATGAAAGATCTTTCAGTCTCTCTCCCGTCTCTCTGTAAAATCTGACCTCCCACTAAAAATTTAAAAAACATATAGAACAAATACATAGATAAATAAAACACAGAATGAGAATCTACTCCTCTGCAGTGTTCTTCAGAAGAGGCTTATGCCTCAGATTTCTGCACCTGTTGGACACACCCAGAGGCTGAGAGGAAGATTTTCTGGAACCGAAGTGTGGATTAAAAGTTGTAGCTACTAGCAAAGCTGACAGCATCTGTGTACTTCTAAAGATATCTGCTAGGCTTTCCTCTGCGTGACATTTGGGAGGAATAGCCATCTTTCATATCGTAATTAATCCATGCCCAAGTGAGCATTGGAATGTTACAGTGCTCCTAATTATCATAACCAATTAGCTGAATTCAGAGTAAAAAATCTTCAGGGCAAAAACCACCAGTTTCCACTGTTACAAGGAGTTATTGAATTATAATAACGTGATGATTGCTTCATAATCCACAGGCTAAGAGAAGAGAAAAAGCTTCTAGCCATGCAGTGTGTCTCTCGTTTCCTGGGGTGAAGCAGAGGACATTGACATTGGATGGTCTGTCCTTTGGTTGGAAAGAGAACAGCAGGAATAAAATGGCTTGGGCTGTGGAGAGTTCAGAAGTTCACTGGATCACCAGTTTATCATCTTGCAGACAAAAGTGGAAGGTGAAAATGTCTACAGGATGATGAGGTCTGTTGTACATATTACTTCCAGGCGTGTAGAGATGCCTTTGAGAACTACAGGCCAAGATGGAAAATTCAAGCCCTGTACAACTAGAAAGCAACAATGTGTCCATTTTCTAGATGAGTAAACTCAAGACTCAGATGAAGAAAAACAGCAAAAGTCATAACAACTATTTAGGCTCAGGGAGTCAAACGCAGACTCTTGAATTTCTAACATAGTAGTCTTCCTTGTTATGTGTTGTTAGTTCACAGGAACGTCTGGGTTAGCATTCCATAAACCTATAGCTTCCTTCTGGAACAGACTGTGGATGGGCAGGAACATGACCACATGCATGGTTCAATGATGGGGACTAGGAGCTAAATGTGGGGCAAGTGCAAGCTAGAAACAAAGCAGCTCTGACTTGGAAATCACACTGCCTTCAGGGCTGAGGCCAAGGGTGGAAAGAGTGTATGGCCTACTTTTATAAAAGTGCCTACTTTTATGACCTGTAGTCTTAGAGAAGAGACTAACCAGGGAAAATTACAGGAGAAGGCAGGAGAAAAGACCGCAGAAAGCCGGACTTTATCCTGACTCCCTTTTCAAACCTTTGAATTTGAATCAGAGCTATTCATTGGGAAAATAAAAAGACTCCAGGAAGTGTGGTCTGCAGAGATCAGGGCCAAGGAAGAGAAAGTAAGGAATAAAGCTTGTCCTTTTCCAAGCATCCTTTAACGAGTTAACATTCATGTAGTTGTGCTATTGGCACATTTATGAAAGTGAGTGGGATAGCTGTAGAATCACAAAATGAATGAATTATGAGATTGGGGTAACAGCAATAATTAGCACATGCATAAAGTGCCACAGACAGAATGACTCATTCAGAAATGCAGACCTTTGCTATCAAATACACCTAAAATCCATAAGGCTATGCTACAGATGTATTGAGGGAGAATACTGGTAATTAAACGTGGAAAGCTTGTTTTCCTCAATCCCTTCAGGAAGACATGTGCAGGAGGGATTAAGAAAAGGAAAACAAGTTTTCTCTAATCCAGGTGGTCTGCAATATACTCAACCTGTGATTTCAAAGACTGTAATAAGTTGGTCAGGAAGCATTTTATCCACTCATTGCCTCTTCTTGCATAACAAGGACAGACAAGTTGTGCACATCATTTAAGTATCTCAGAAGTAGACTCTTCCCCATCACTGGCAACTGCCTCTGTCGTGTGGAACAGGCTAATCCACAAGGGTAATCCTAGATTCTGAGTCCTGATGGCCTGCAGAGACTTCTCCTCAGCTACTGCTAGTTTTTCCCAGAGTACAGTGGAACAGAACTGGTTCAGCATGCTTACACATTTACTCAACATTAAGGGTTACATCATACATGAGCTTGGCAAACGCGGACATATAATTCTTAGCTGTTTCCTGATGAACAGAAGCCTTTCCACTGTGGCATGACACTTCTGAAGCTTTTACAGCCAAGTTTCTGAATATTCACAGTCACCTTCGGTATTCACCCTGCAATGTGGAGTAACCTGGCTGGTTTCAAGTGCAGTGAACAAGTCAGTGCATACATTCCATTTATTGTTTTCAAGTCTAATTATATACATTTAAATTTTTTTTGTTGTTACTGTAAAACATAGGCAAATTTGCTTCTGTGTTTATTAAATTGTAGATGGTAGCAGTTCTTACATAATAATCTATAAGGCACCTCACAGGCCCTCAACTCTTTCTGCTACTGATAAATATAATACTTTTCTGTTCTTGTCCCTGGTATTCATAAGGATATTTTGACTCTTTTGTTTGACATTTCAGAGTGCAAATGAAAACCAAAAAATTCTCACAGTGCAAAAAAATATCAGTCAATAGCCAAAGCACAGGTGATTGGCGGAAGCATGGAGCAAAACTGGCATCAAATGTCAACTCTATTCTTGTTTTGTCATCAAGTTAATTTTGCTATCAAACTTGCATGCAACAACAATGCCACTGACCAGAATTCCAAAGCTTCCTTTGTTTCAAAATTGCAGATGATAGGTTGTGATCCTATCTCCACTGACAAATGAAGAGAACTGAGAACAGAGAATTGTTGGGATTGTCAAATTTTAACATTTGTAAGAATTTCTTTCTCCAGTTGAGAAGAAAAAGTGAATATGGAAATATACTTTGGAACTTTATTTTGTTAAACAATTTGGCCCAGGTGTTCATATTTTCTGTTTCCGTTTATTCAACATTAAATGGAAATAACACTTGTCATTTTGAAAATTTCAGGAAGATTGAATCACATAATGTGTTTCATCATATAGTCTAGTTATGAACAGAACTAGCACTCTCTTTTCCTGGAAAGTAGTGTTTGTTCTTTTCCATTCAAGAATTAATGATAGCTTTCTAAATAAGGATGCCAGAAGGATGGAATCAGGTGGGTAGCTGAATGGACTTTAAAAACCTTACATCACAAATAAATAGGAAATACATATATTTGCTAAAGGACCCAATTGTTGGAAAGTCATGGTTTTCTTTTAAGCAAAACCCCTACTTTTGAGTCCTAAATGCCAAAAGCCCAATAAACATGTGTGGCATATATTCTTTTCCATTGATAGTACATGTTAGGATGTATGATAGTGTAAGAAAGATTTCTCAATTTGTAATGACTATCACAAAGGAATATCTCAAGAGCAACAGAGAATGGCAATGATGGATATTCCCAAAGGGACCTTGGTAGCACTCATGGCTCATGGTTGCATCTGTTGGTTTTGGGAATGGAAAATTAAATTGAGACTTGGGTCAGTTTCAGAGACTTGAGAACAACAAAACATGTATGAATGTATGAAACCCTGTGACAAATATAGGAGAAACACATACAGGAGAATGTTATGCTAGCAGAAGCATTGTAACTTACACAGAAACAGAGTACCATATGGAAGAGTGTCTTTCAACTTCACTCTGTAAACAAGCTGAGGAAACCATTCAGCTGCACTCAAGCACTTCCTTTTCTGAAGGAGCAAGGGCAGCTCAAGGATTAAGACACAATCCCAGAGGAACAGACCTGAGTCTGCAGGCTGCAGCTTGTGATCACAGAAGGAAGGACTGTGCTTCTCAGAAAATTATGGACAGGTTTTGAAACCTAATGGAACTTTCCTGGTTGATTTCTAGATTGCTTCACTTTCAATTTTCCCTTCCAATTTTTCAACAATAGCAGTAGTTTGGGAAGGATAACTTCTTTCTCAAGTTTCATGGGTTTAAGTTGTGTATACATTGTGTCTCAAGATGTGTTATAGCCAGAGATTTATCTTTTCTAATGTAGAGAATTTAAATTTTGATATGAGTGGTTTTGGAGCTGATTTGATATATATGAGGTTTTGAATTGTGAGATGTCGCTGTAGTGCACTGTGCTTCTGGAGGACCTTGACACCGAGGGAATGTATGCACCTAGGACTGGCATGAATCCCTGAGGGCAAAGGTAGAGTGTGTGGGCCAAGCAATGGCTGCCAAGATATGTTCACATCCTAATTCTCAGAACTTGGTAGATAAATGCTGCACATGTGACTCAATTAAAAAATTGAGCTAGAGAGATTATCCTGTACTGTCACCATGGGCCCAATCAATTCAGATGAAGTCTTAAGAGCCAAGATCATTTTCTGATTTGAATTATAAAGAGACAATGTGACAATGGGAGTAGGATCCGAGAGGTGTGATGTGGTTGCCTCTGAACACAGAGGGAGATGTCAAAAGCCAAAGGACAAAGACAACTTCTAGAAGCTTCAAAACACAAGAAAACAAAGCCTGCTTTAGGTCCCTCTGAAACGAGTGCAGCTCCCCTCATGACTTCTCGCATTTCGTCTTTAATTTCTGATTTTCAGAAGTGTGAGATAATATGTTTGTGCTGTTAAAAGTCACTGAACCTGTAACAATTGCTTGTAACAACTATTTAAAAATACAAAATTAATCAGAACATATTGTGATATTATTCATGGGGAACCTACTCCCTAGAAAGCAGGTGAAAGCTATCACTAAAGAGTCCACTCATAGACATGTTCCAGCATCAGTGATTGATGTAATTGACTACTAGTAGTAGTCACCAGGATGTCATCTGTTAAAGCCACATCCTTTCTTCCCACTGGTTTGAGAAGCTTTTGTCACTACGCTTCTGGGACTGGAAATCTCAAGACTAGTTGCAGTCAGAGTTCTTAGATGATGCTGTTTGTCATCATTGCCCTTGTGGAGCTCAGAGATTTGCATGTATGTGGCACAGCCCTGCATACACCATTAGATTCTGAAATGTTATTCTAGGTCTGAGTGAATTAACTTAGTGATCTTGTGCAAATCATGTACCACTTCCTGATCTCCTGGGTTTCACTTTCTTTAAAAAAATCCTTGTATCTCGTTCTCTTCCCATTGACACTCCCACCCCTATCCCTTTGCCACTCTTGTATCTTCTCCATATGCTACTTCCTAGTTCTTGGGACTGTAGAAGGATGAATTGCAATTAGAAACTGTGAAAGATTGAACTGTCTATAGAAAGGTTGTCTATTTAGGAGGTAGAACATCAAGAAAGCATGGCATTTTGTAAGGAAAACCATGAAATATTGGTATATTTATTTCTAGGATGTGCAATTGGAACAGTTTTACTTCCAGATAATATGACAATCTGTGTGCAATTTAAGATCACAACCTTGGATACATACATCCATGAAAAGAACAAGCTGTTGGTCTAAACATGGTCGGCTGTTTCAGAGTTTTTCTGGTAATATTTGTCTGCTGCTTGTTCAGTTACTTTTTTCATTTGCCAGCTTTTTAGGTAGCAGATGTCCAAAATCTAAGATAGATGTATCTGAGAACAAAAAGTTGAAATGGAAAGCATGTGATTTTAAGCCGTTCAAATCCTCATCTGGGAAATAATTAGAAAAAAATCATCATTTGGTGTTATGGCTAAATATCTCAGTCAAGTTCTCAAAGTTCTAATATTTGGTAGTTTGTGAACTTTCATTAAGTGAATGTGTAACAAGAATCTGAGGCAGGGGAGGCCAGTTTCTTTTCTCCTTATATTGTTGGACGTACTTAAACTGCTACATTGTCTCTTCACTATTTAATGTTAGCCAACACTTAGACAGCCTGCACTGTTTCTCAGATCTGAGTAAGTTCTGAGTAGCATCTGTGATGCTGTTGTCATTAATGTCTGTGTCTGAAAGACACAAAGGCTAGGATTCAAGCATGGGCTCTGATTCTACAGCCTGATCTCAGAGCCTTAAAGCAATGCTCTACTTCCTAATCGTAAAGCCAGCTTCCACTTTTTCTAATTCCCAATGTCAAGAGTGGAATCCAGTCTCCTATCCCTCACCCTTAACATGAGGTGTCCTTGCCTATCTTTTATCAAAAGGAATTCACTAAATTGAGGGAGGGGCACAGCTATCCCTGAAAGATCTAATTACAGTCACCTGTTTCTCTGCATGCAAGAATGTTGATGGTCAATATTATTGAGAGGACTTCATCTTGGGAAATTCTGGGAGAAAATGTCACTATTACATTCATGTGACCGTGGATCAACTGGACCTCACTTGACCACCATAAATTCCTTAAAGAGCAGGATGTCACTGTCCAATCAGAGGGAGGTCACAAGCTTCATCAACCAACCAGGAGCTTGCACACCAACTGATCACACATCTCTCAGCCCAAATTCCAGTGTATAAGAAACCTCAGGCATGGTTTAACATATGCAAACAAGAAAATGTAATACACCACATGAACAAATTGAAAAGCAAAACTATATGATCATCTCAATAGATGCAGAGAAGCCATTTCATAAAATCTAAAACCACTTCACACTAAAAACCCTGAACAAGATAGTCATAGAAGGAACATTCTACAATACAATTAAAGAAATTTTTGAAAAATCCAATGCTAGCATCATAGGAAATGGGGAAAGACTGGAAGATTTTCCACTAAGATCTGGAACTAGACAAGGATGTCCACTTTCACCACTGCTATTCAATATAGTATTAGAAAGCCTTGCTAGAGCTATTAGGCAATTCAAATTGGATATGAGCAATTAAAATCATCCCTGTTTGCAGATGACATGATTCTCTGTATAGGAGAACCAAATGACTCAACCAAAAGACTATTATAATTCATAAGAGAATTTGGCACAGTAGTAGGATACAAAATTGATGAACATAAATTGATGACACTAGCATACATAAATAAACCGATGTTTGAGAAAGAAATTGTAAGTACAGCTTCCTTCAAAATAGTGGAGAGGAATCTTAAATACCTTGGAATTAATGAAAGATGTGGAAGACGTCTATGATGAAAATTATAAAACATTAAAAAAGGATTGAAGATATTAGAAGATGGAGAAATTTACTGTGTTCCTGTATCAGCAGGATCAACATCATCAAAACGTCCCTATTGCCAAAAGTAATGTACAGCTCCAATGCAATCCAAATAAAAATCCCAACAACATCCATCTTAGAAAAAGAAAACAAGATACAAAGGTTCATCTGGAAGCAAAACACCAGGAATAGCCACGGCTATCATGATGAATAAAAATCAAGCTAGAGGAGTCACAGTTCCAGACCTCAAGACATACTACAGAGCAGTGGTTATCAAAACAGCTGGGTACTGGGGTACTGGGTACAGAAATAGAGAAGAAGATCAATAGAATGGAATAGAAACCTCAGAAATGAGCCCACATATGAACAACCAATTAATCTTTGACAGGAGAACTGAAAATAATCCAAGGAAAAAACCTGGTCCCTTTAACAAATGATGTTAAGACAATTGGAAAACAGCCTACAGGGGTATAAAACAAGACCCCCACCTCTCACCTTATACAAAAATCAGGTCTAAATGGAGCAAGGACCTAAATCTGCACCCAGAAACCAGCAAACTGCTGGCGGAAAACAAAGGGAGCACTCTCCAGGATATAGGAATGGGGAAAGACTTCTTATGAAAGTCACCAAAAGTATGGGTAGTCAAAGCCAAAATAAACAAATGGGATTACATCAAACTAAGAAGCCTCTGTAAGGCAAAGGAAATGATCAACAAAGTTTAGGAGCAATCAACTGAATGGTAGAAAATCTTTGCACACTGCACAACTGATAAGTGACTAATATCCAAGATTTACAAACAGCTTTGGAAACTCAGTGACAGTAAAACAAACAATCCTGTGAAGAAATGGGCAAAGGAAATGAACATTTTCTTTTTTCTTTTCTTTTTTTTCTTTCTTTTTTTTTGAACAGACATTTTCAATTAGCAAATTCAAATGGCTAATAGGCATATGAAAAAAATGTTCAGGCTCCCTAGCCTTCAGGGAAATAAAATGAAAGCCATACCAAGGATCCACCTAGCTCCAGTGAGATTGGCCTACATTCAGAACCTTATTTTTTTCCATTTGCTATTATTATTATTTTGATGATCTTTACATAGTTAATTAGGGTGCAAAGAGTCAAAGGCTACAGGAAACTGGGTAAGATCATTGTTTCCACATTCTTTTTTTCTTTATGTACCTGGGCAGAGGGGGAAGATAAAGGGAGAAGACCCACACAGCCTCCAAACCATCCCAGGACTCCACATTGGGGACCTGCTTAGAGGGCACAGCTCAAGTGGTTTTCATTGTTCAACAGTTCTGAATTGCTGCCAATCTCGCCATTCCAAGCAAAATGAAATCTCTTCAGAATCCACTGGCTGGCATAGACCACCCTAGAGTCTTCGTTTAACGGCACCTGTTGCTGTGGATGTGGGGAGAATGGTACTCTCCATCGCTGTTGGTGGGAGTGTAGGTTGTTAGCACAACCACTATGGAAGTCAGTACGGACAGTGTTAAGCGAACCGAAAATTGATCTGTTGTATGACCCAGCTGTTCCATTTCTGGGAATATATCCAAAGGAAATGAAATCTGCATTATGAAAACGTGATCTGTCCTATATTTATAGTAACATAGTCTAAAATAGCAAAGGTGTGGAAACAACCCAGATGTCCATCAAAAGAGGATTGGGTAACGAAACTGTGTTATATCTATTCTACAGAATACTGCTCAGCCATTAAAAAAGAAGGAAATATTACCATTTGCAACCAAATGGTCCCAACTAGGGACCAGTGAAATAAGCCAATCTCAAAAGGACAAATATCATATTCTCTCTGATATAAAGCAAACTTCATGCAAAGCACAAGATGAATAGGTGTATAGATAAATAGGTAAGTGTCAGTAATACAGTATTGAGTACTATCAAGCCAAATTTTGATAGGGAATTTTAACTCTGTATGTTAAGAAAGCGTAGTTTGATTATTTGGTCAAAATCAAGGTGGCCATATATCTCGGCTTATCTTGGACTGTGTTTGTCCTGATGTAAATAGAAACAGTGATCTTTCACTTTAAAAAGAGTCACTGATTATATGATAAAATGAATAGTCATTCTTAACATAGACAAAAAATGTGACTCCTTGTCATGATTGGTTTTCATGGTGGTGGTAAAACTGTTGGCCAAACAATTCAGACTGGCCTTAGTGAAAACACAAAGATGGATGGGATGGTTTACAGAGTTAAAATATCTACCTGAGCATGCTAGAAACAGATCCAAAATTCCAAGGTTCCCCTCCTGATTCCTGAGTAGCTTCAGGCTGATTTTTTGTAGCAAAAATGGCAGCAATGGTCCTTGTTTTGTGTTAAAGATATCACTCAAGGTCAAGTTGTGGAAAGTACAGTACGTAGACTATGATGTGAATTGTGGTATGATAGTCCTGTGTCATAGCTATTAAACTCTCAGTAAGTGGAAAACATGGGCTCAGAGAAGCTAATTGATTTTCTCAAGGTCATCATTAAACACAGTATCCTTAAATTATTTAGTGACCCTGACCAACTCAAAGTAGGCTCAGTATCAAGTACTTACAATTTAACCTGGAAAAGAAGCAATTATTTTGCATGAAATACTGTCCATGCATTGAAGAACTGGAAAGTTTATTAATACTTCCTCATTTTCATCATATACTAGTTAGGTTAGCAAGAATAGGTTTTTAAAAAAATCAGTAAATAGAGGATTCCGAACCTTAGGGCTGGGGGCGGCTTGCAATTCCCCACAGTGTGGCGGCTGTGGCGAGATGCCCCTGCAGGGTGGAATCCGATGCTGGGGACTCACGCCAACACCACTGCCGAAAGGCAGTGACTGAGTCCTTGGCTTTGGCCTGCCAGTTCACCAACTGGTGCCAGGCTCTGCCTGCTGGCTGCCCAGCGGCGAGCTCTGGGGAATCTTACTGCTTAGGGACACCCATGAATAAGGCCAGCCTTAGTGTAGGTGAGATATGAATTCTGGGTGATTACCAGTAACAGGGTCAGGAAACTTTAGGGCAAGAGTGGGACTGAGACCTGATGGTTTCGAGGGGAATGTCCAAAAGATCTATTTGTGCCAGACTGATTCACCAGTCAAATTAGGAATCCTGAGATGGGTTGTTAGCATAGAGCATCACTGACCACCACACACCAGTCCACACCAAAGCTCTGGATGGGTGCCTGTTTAGCAGGGCACCATTACTTGACTGGATGGTGGAATAGTGGACTGGTCACATTTGGCAGGGTCAAGATAATAGCCATCACATGACAGAACTTGGTCCGGGGGTAACTCTATGGGGGAAAGGTGGGCCCAATCCTATGGAAGTACAAGTTGTTCAGGCTAGCTCACGAGCTGTGGTGGTGATGGTCTAAGCTAGGAGTGACCATGGCACCTGCCATCACTTACGGGTAAAGGAACCGATGGCAATCTGGCAGGTCAAAGCATCACCACCTGAAGGTGCATCCTAAGATAGGATGTGGGTGGGCTGAGATGCAATTGGAAGGGAGCGGACTGGTTAGGGTCAAGCAAACTTCAACTCATAGAAAAGAACAGAAATCAGGAAATTAGAGTGGGTGAGGGTTGGTTGGGCTTTGCCACATCATCAGATGGCAGAGGCTGGCACTGGGGGCCAATTCTGTTAAGTCAAATGCCAGAACCTCCTGGAAAGTGCATAATCCAGAAGTTGGAGTAGCCTAGTAGAGAGATAGTGGGCACCTCCCTTGTGGGTAACCACTCCCACTGGAGAGCATGAAAACCAGGACGGGGCAGGGGTGGCTAGAGAGAAATGCACCTGCCAGTATGTGTGTGGGGTGGATAGTAGGTTGGTTGTGTTGAACTAGGTTTCAATGCCCATTGACAAGTCCCAGAGCTAAATTGGATGTGGGACAGACCTAACAAGCCTGCGGTACATATTGGCATGCATGGAACTAGGGAAGGGAGCAGGTCTGGTGGGGGTAAGGAGGAGTTGCCCCAGCTGGGCTTAGCTCCCACTGGTTTGAGTGAGGATCAAGTATGAAGTGGGCAGGATTGAGCTGGACTACAATACCCAAGTGGAAGACAGGGCAGGAAATAGAACTGACCCAGCGGAAACCGGTCACATTAGGCAGGGCCATTGACATTAACAAACACGCTTGAGAACCATATCGGGGAGAAGATTCTGTGGGGAAAGTGAGACGAAACCATATGGAAATTCTAACCCCATGAGTTAGTTCAAGAGAAAGAGTGGTGATGGACTAAATGAGGTGTGACCAAGGAGCCTTCCATCAATCACATATTAAAGAATTGACAACAGACTGGACTGGTCAAGGCAGCAGCACCTGAATGTGCATCCTGAATAGGGTGTGGGGTGGGCCGGGCTGCAGCGTTCACCAGCTCATGCAAAGCCAAATGGAAGGCCAGACTATGCCAGACACTGGCCTAAAACCCAATGGCATGTATGAGAACTAGGTCTGGGAGTGGATCAAGTGGAGGAACGTGGGAAACTACCCTGGTGGGCCATAGTTCTCGCTGGTGAATACATGGTCCAGACCTGGGGGTCAGACAAGTTGGGCAAAGTAGCTCCAACAGCTGGTCAATGTATGAAATGGCAATGAAATGGGCATACTGGGCAGAACTGAGCAAACCTTAGCCCATATGTAAAATTAGAAGCCAGGATGGAGCGAAAGACATGCCCAGCTAGGTTCTTGCACCTATTGGTCTGTGTGAGCCACGGACGCTAAACCACAGTGTCTAAGGCAGGGGTCGGGACAGGTGAGGGGCTTTGCTGGGCTGTCAGAGCAACCACTGGCATGTGCAGGATCTATGGCTGGGAACAAGCCTGGTTGGGGAGCTAAGGCGACACCCTAGCTGGGTTGAGGTGCCCACCAAGGGGCGCATGGGCTGGAATGGGGGCTGCATTCTGGTTGGGATATAGTTGTAGTCTCCCTTGGCACAAGTGTGGACTGGATGCACCGGACCAGGCCAGACTGCAACACCTTCTGGTGTTCTGGAGGACCAGGGTAGATATGGGACGGACTAGGTTAGGTCTCAACCCCTACTGAGCCATGCAGGAGCTGTATGGACAATCCGGGGCTAGGCTGAAACATCCAACAGCAAGAGCCAGATTTGGTTAAGGGCCAGTCAGGAAAAGCCACTGCTCCTACTAGGACAGGAGGTGAACTGAGTGGTGCTGGCTCATGGACCCACTGGTGTGTGCTAAATCTGGCATTGGGAGGGGTTCTGATGGAGGAGCCTGGGCAACTCCTCTGGTGGGACACTGACCCTGCTGGTAAGCACAAGAAGCATAAAAGGAAACAGCCCAGAACAGGCCATGAGGGACTTCCACTGGCATACATTTGGCAAGGGTTGGGGACAGACCAGGCTGAATCAGTTCACGTCATCCACTGGCTAATCCGGACGCCAGAACAGTGTGGGTCGAGCCAGGTTCGGTCGCAACAAAAGCAGTACACAATATGGAATACCAAGGTGAGGTTGTCTGTGCCAGATGTGACCACAGTGCCCAACCAGCATGTGTGAGAACCAGGAAGGGAGGGGGCAGAGCTGGCAGGGGAATAAGGGGTGGTTCCCTTGCTGGACAGCTACTCCCACTGGAGAGCGTGAGCTGGGATGGGGGCAGACCAGACTAGGCAGGGCGACAACATCTGTGCGCCTCATGTGGACTGGATCAGGGAAAAGCCAGGCTGGGCTGACTGTTCCAACTGGTACAAGCAAAAATTAGAGTGGGTGAGGATTGGTTGGGCTTAGCCTCAGCATCAGCTGGCAGAAGCTGACACTGGGGGCTAATTCTGTCAAGTTAAACCACAGAACCACCTGGTCAGTGCATAATCTGGGAGTGGGAGTGGCTTGGGAGGGAAATAGAGTGCTCCTCCCTCTTGGGTTACCACCCCCATGGGAGGGCACGAAAACTAGGACAGGGACTGGGGTGGTTAGACAGAGGCAGCCAACAACATTCGTGAAGGCTGGATAGTTGAGCTGGTTAGATGGAACTAAACTTTAAAACCCATTGACATGTACAATTGCCGAATGGGATGTGGGACAGACTGGACTGGTCTGCTGCACATACTGGCAAACCAGGGTAGGGGCGGGCCTGGTGGGGGTTATTGTGGGTTGCTCCGACTAGGCTTCAGTCCACACTAGTCTGTGTGAGGGCCGAGTATATGCTGGGCAGAACCAGACTGGACTGCAGCACCCATTGGTTCCAGTGGAAGACGGGGCTGAAAATGGAACCAACCCAGCAGTTGCAACTACCAGCTGACTGCGGCAATTGACTGTGCCTGGCCCTGTACTTGCTAGTACATATGAGAAGCTGGTCTGGGAACACCTCAGACAAAGTTTCTTTGGGGATCCCTCCAATTGAACTGTTGGACTCAGAACCCTAACCATGAAAAGACAGAGGACAGAATAAACCACCTCAGCTATATGTTGACAGCGAAAAACTGGGCAAATGGATACTCCAAGATGGGCTGTGTCAATTAGTGGATTCTTCAACGACTTCATCGTGCTTGGAGTGGCAAGATTGGCAGCAATTCATAACTGGTGAACTATCAAAGCCACTTGAGAAAGATCCTCGGAGCATGCCCCACATCAGGTGCTTGGGGTGGGTGGGAGACTAGGTGGGGCTCCTCCCTTAAAATCCCCTTTTACATCAGATATATGAAGGAAACAATACGGAAAAAATAATAAATAAATAAATAAATAAATAAATAAATAAATAAATAAATAAATAAATAATAAATTAAAAAATCAGTGAATCCACTCTAGTGTCCATACCCTTAAGAAACCCAGACATCATTGGGTCTATGAAGAGGCTTGTAAAGCCTCAGAATTTTTGTATTTTGTTTGGTTCTCTTTGTTTCCAGTTGTAGACATTTCACTGTGTCCACAATCCAACATGGAAAGAAATTGAAAAATTTACAGTTGTGGTTCTTAATTTTAGTATTCTTAATAAACAGTATAGGAAACTCATTAAAAAATACAAAGTTTCAGCTTTCACTCCAAGAGGTTCTGATTCAGTGAGTGTCTGGAATCTGCCTTTTTCGAAGAACCCCTGGTGATTGTGATGTGATGCTTCCATGCACATTCTGTAAGAAATAGAGCTTTTGAAAAATATATTTCTAATACAAATGAGAAAAGGCAGTCTCCTTTCCTGTGTGCACTTAATATTCATTGAATATTGCATGCTAATAATGATCACAGTTTTAGGAATGCATGCCTTTCCGATTCCAAAACAGTCTGTCATTTTCAGTGTTCACACTGGCAACGGTTGGGAAGAAGTTAGTCTTTTTAAGACAGATAAGTGTGCAGAGGGTAAAAATGTGAAAAGTCGTGGGTTCCAGGGAAGGTTTTCTGGGTGTAATGAATGCGCCTTTCACTCGATATCTCCAACTGGGCAGAAGAGGCATTTTGGAGCTCAGGCAGATGGTCTTTCGTCTTTATAACGAAGTGACAACACATTTAGGTCTACATCAGCAAGGAAGGGCAGGAGACGTTCTGGTACATTAATAATGCATCCCTCTGCCTTCTTATTTCCCTGTCAAAGCAAAAGGCAGCAATTCTTCCTCTAAAGATATTGCCCAAGAAAAGAAAAACAAACATAAAATTTATGTCATAGCCTCAATACGGACTGATACTTATTTTCTGTCTCTTCTGTGAAAACTGAAGTTCACAAACACCAGGTGTCTTGCCCCAAATCATGTACCTTGCATTTAGAGTTGTTCTTGCTTGTAAACTGCTCTAGAATTTATGGCCTTGAAAAAGCAATTTATTATGACATGCTATAGTTCTGCAGGTTTTTTGGACCCAGCTGGGTGGTTCTTAGATGGTGTTTTGCGCATTTGTTGTAGTCAAATGATGTCTGGCTGGTGGTTCTCACTGAGCGTGTCTCACGTTGTTTGTAGTCAGATGATGTCTGGCTGGAATTGTCCCATGGTTCAACAGAGCTGATGTCCAGGGTGTTAATTTAGCTTGCATATCTGGTGCCTTTTTGTTTGCCATCCTTTTCCTATTTTAAATCTTGTCTTTCAAGGTCTTGATTCAGAGTTTGCTGAAAATAATGAACTCAGAGTATTCATACTTCTTACGTGATTCCCAAATTTGAAAGATAGCTGAAAGAACAAACTCTCAGACAAGTTAGGGCTAGACTTAGGATTGCCATAGCATTATTCCTACTTTATTCCATTAGTTAAAGTTGTCACTGGTTTGCTCCAAGTCCAAGGAAGTAGAGGAATACATCCTTCCTGTTAACAGGGGAATGACAAGCTCACATTTCAGAAGAATATATGGGGTGTGAGAATTTTTTGCAAGGCTCTTGCAGTCAGTTTATTTTGCCTATGGGAAGGGTGCAATAGATAACTGGACATCCACTAATAATAATAAATCTCAGACACCATTCTAAGTGCATTAGATGTCTACAAAATTTACACAATTCTATGTGTACATGCATATTCTCTAGTGTTCATATAATAAAATATACTTATATTAATTATTATTCTCACTTGATAAGTGAAATAATTACTGATATGCAAATGATAAGTCATTTTACCTACAAAATGGAACTAGAATACAAGATAGGCAGGCTGACTCTAGCAGCTGTAGTCATTCAGGTTTCAGTCCAAAGCTCAGACTCTTTCCTTAACTTATACTGCTTTATTCATTGAACCAATTAAGACATTTATTTTTAAATAAAACAAAATTATAGCAGAAAAGCGGGAAAGATCATTGTGTGAAGAAAAATATCTAGAATATTTGGGATATGAGATGGGAGGCAAGGAGGGTTGGGATTTCAATAACCTTTTATGTTTCAAGTTTTCCAGATTATTTCCTAAGATTCAACTGGGAGCATGTACCATGTGAAAATCGGAGGACAGAAATAGTTCATTTGAGCTGGTATGTAATTTGAATGCATCATTTTGGCAAGACTGTAGGAGCAATGAAAGAAGAGAAATAGTTCTGTGTTTTCTGTCCCTAGAGATTCTAAGAGATGCTGAAAAGAATCTTTAGAAGCCTTGGGTGATTGGCTGGACAGGACAGACTGGCTCATGCACAGGAATTTTTGCAGCTGCAAGCAAATGCCTTGAATTGATTTTGATTTTCATTTTAGAAGAGCAAAAAATCATGGCCAGGATGACCAGGGATATCTGCCAATGAAGAGTGAGGTTGGTTTGTCCTTGCAAACTGCCCGGTCAACTGTGCGAACTTCATAAACAGAAGAGGATTGCATGATTAGCATTAGTACGTCTGGAAGGCAACCATGATTCCTTCCTTCTTAAATTTCTTTCTTCTGCTGATTATCTTTGCCAGAATAAGTAAGCACATAAAACAGTTGCTAACACATATATGCTTCTCAATAAACGTTTGCTAAATGAATTAACTCCTCTACATTATGTTATTCAGTAGTCTGTTTTATCAAACAGCCATGCGAAATTTCCTCTCCACATTCCTAAAACTGCCAGCTGTCTGGCAGTCACTAACACAGGAGTACTGGATGTGAACAGGCAGCATTCTGACTGTGATAACACCACAGCCTCTCGTAAATTCATTACCTCAGTGGCACAGTGTATTGGAAATTTAAAAATTTAATCTGAGAGGGCACCAATTTGTAATCCCATTATCAAGTTAAATATATTTAATGTTTTTTTTAAAAGGATTGGTTGGTTGCGTTTGCATCATCAACTCGCTGATTTTGGATGCAAAAGCCATAAATTCAAGTTACTATTGGTTTGAGTTCCTGAAAAAATACTTTACAATGATTCATTTCACAGTTACCCAGTGCACACAGTAGGGTAAGCATTGGCATGAATACTTGCATAGGAAGGGATATTAACAGCATGACAAAACTCAGATTTGGCATTATTTAAGCCCAAGCTACAAATCAGCTCTATGATAAGCACACAAAGAACTTAAGTGAGCCTTGGGCTATACATTTATTAAAAGAGATAAATAATATTAGTTCTCCTTGTAATTATTTCTTTATTAAAGCATGATTTCAAGCCTGGATATATATGCAGGCAAATTCAGGAGGAAATTTCTGTTTATATTTATATAGTTTATGTCTATCTCCAACTCTATTTTTGCCTCCTTTGTTTAACTCAACAAAGAATGTGCTATTTCAAAGAAGAAATTGTGTCATGTGAAGAAGCAAGTATACCCAACAAAGTTCGGAAGAATATTTTCTTGTAAATCTCCTAATTTACTGATCCTCACATACTCAACACTTGCACCTCTTCTGTGCCTCTACTGATTACCGTTTGAGGCCTATGGACACCATTCTATCTGAAACATCTCCATTACATCTTCTTGCTTAACGAAAACCTGATCTACCATGGGATTAGATGAATGCCTGTATATATAGTTGGGTGTGTTAGAAGTGAAGAATCCTAAATTTAGGGACTCTGAAGTCTTTAATAATGAACAGAACTCTGTCTTCTGACAACTCTCACTATAAAGTATTCCTGAAAAGATAATTCGGAACCCAGAGCAGTTAGAGCTCTTTCCAGAAGGCGTACAAAAATAGGTGAAGGAAACAGAGGATTGTGTACTAGCAGATCTTTTTCTCGAGGCCTTTTGTGGTTTCCTGCCTACTTTTCTGGCTACTCTTTCTTGGTCTGCCTACCAGGTTTATCTTTAAGTAGGTCCAATATTCACCACTTCTTAGGGCATGAACAACATTTTTTCCTTTGCAAATGATCTGATAAAGTGCTTCTTGTTCTCAACATTGTCTCATTTCTTCTTGGAATTAATTAGCAATTGGTAACAATTTCTTTGAGGTGTTGTCCCATAAACATCTCACATAACATCAACAATTTTACAATTTTCCACCCAGGAGTCATCATAAACTTTGATGTTCATGCTTGCTTCAATTTTAATAGAATCTGCATTGTTTTGCTAGGGACTATATTCTAATAAATGTTCTATTCTTTTGAGTACCCCAAACTACATGCTGTTTGGATATGTTAAGGTTAGAGTAATTCAGAACAAGTTTATTTTGGTACAGTCTTTTATTTTAAGCATGTTTTTATTATTGAGTAATTTTCCCTTGTATAGCTACTTGACAATTTATTTACTATTGTTTACATGATAAACATTTGGATTGTTTCCATTTTTTAAGTATTACGGATAAAGTATTTCTGATAGACACATACATTTTTCATTTTCTTTCCATAATTACTCAGGAATAGAACTGGCTTTAAAGAAACTGCTAGAACGTTTCCAAACTGGCTGTCTCATTTCCATTCTAACCAGCAGTACATGAGTGCTTCAGCACAAAAAATTTTTTGAAATTAATGTATGGTCTTCATAATTCATAGTTTCCAAGAACTTTCAGAAATCTTTTTGAAAAGCTATGTAACAACCATTGATACACATTGGTTCTTTATCTCTGGAGAACTTTGATTCATACAAACTCTTGAAGGAAAGATGCTTTATTTTGGTACTGCTACATTCTGTATGCACAGGATAGTAGCCAACTCATATCATAGTTTTCATAATTAAGTAATGTTGAATAAATCAGTTTTTACACACTAGACTCCCTGAATCCACTCTGCTTCCTTCCAAACTATTCTTGCTTTTTAGGCCGAGTTTTTTTTCAAATTAGAAATTTTATTGTATCAAATGCATCTATACTTTAAACTATTCCCTTTTATCTATAGTTAAATGAAAGTAAATTAATTAACAAGCTTTGAAATAAATGTGCTGCCTACAGTATCTCTTCTAGCCACAGTCTATATAATTTCTCTGGGTGGTGGTATTTAGCCAAAGTTCTCCAGAGAAAGGTAACCAAAACAGGCTATATGGCACATATGTGAGTGGTATATAAGTTTATGGAAAATGTATATTAGGAAAAATGGTGTATGGATTTTGAAATGCAGGTTTAAACTGCAACTTTGCCACTGAACTCTACTTATTTTCTGTGCAGGGCTGGAAATCAGAGACTTTTTTTTATTGTTTTGGTTTCTAAATTGATAAGTGAAAGAAGCTATATCCACATGTTATAGGTATTTGAGGATTAAATGGATTAAATTCAGAGAGAGGACTGAGAGTGGTGCCTGGCACCAAGCGGTGTTTGGCCACTGTTGGATAAGTCGCACCTCATCACTCCCAGCACTCCCTGCTGGCCTGTCTGCGGTTCTTCATAGGTGAAACGACCTATCCTTTCCTAGATCCATCCTGACAACTGCCCCCTGACCTCCCTGTCACTATTCACTGTATCTACAGAACTCCCACTTCCCTCAGATCCCAGCTCAAGTGCTCCTTCCCTCTGGGTGGTGCTACTTCCCTTTGAAAAGATTTCACAAGACATTTTCTTCTCTCACATGGTGTCAATACAGCCATTTTTTCCAAATTAATAATAGTCTTTTTAGGAAGCATACTCCACAGTAAAAATGGCTCACCTGGATGTACCAATCTGACTACATTTAATTAAATTCAGCTTTCTTGCTTCCTGGGTACACATAAAATTCCATGGTTTAGAAGAACAATGGCAGGAAGCAAAGATCAATACAGTGTGGCTATCCAATTATGCACATATAAACATGTTGGATTTGCATGCAATCACCTCTGTTTGCAGCTGAGGAAGCTAAGGTCTCTAATGTAGTAAATGGAGGAGCAGAAACCATTGCTGTCTTTTACATAGAAACTGTGTTTACTTGATGTGTATATGTGCATAAGCATAAATATATGCGTATATGTATTTGGTCAATTCAATCATGTGTACACAGAGTTGTTTCTCTGGGAACTTTCAAAATTGATTCAGAAAATTGTCATGTTCCATGTGCTAAAAGAAGCATAATTACACTGGGAAAGGTGAAGAAAAGAACAAAAACAAATTCTTCTGAAGATACAAAAATCCCTATAAATGAAAGGAAGATGTAAATGTATGTAAATGGAGTCATGAGCTCACAGCAAATGTGGAAGTCTGAGAAAGGTGCCCAAGCTAAACAGGTGTTTTACTTCTCACACTCAGTCACCAAACCAGCGTGGCGACTGAGAGACGTGTCTGAACGGCTTCATGGTTCCTGTGGAAAAGACGCTGACAAAAAACATCAGGCAGAATGTGATACTGGGAAGGGATAATCAAAATTAGTGTACTGGCAGCTTCTTCATCTCTGAGCAATTGCAATAGATACCTTCCCTCTATGGTGTTAAAAATCACAACCGGACTGCTTTGCTACAGAGTGCAGAGTTCATAATTTCAAAGGAACAAAAATCAATAAAGAATTTTCTTTTTCTTTAAGATGATTAAATTGTGTTGACACAAAGTACAGTAAATGGTTGTACAATTATTATGTGAATTTACACTTTATGGATTAGTGGTTTAAGAAATTTATTTTTTAAAACAGTGGAATAACTCTTTAATTATACAGAGGACAACTTTCTTGGTAAAATCTAACAGAAAATTTAAGCACAGAAAACATTTAATAGAGGAGCTGTACTGATTAAATCAGGGGTTAGTTTCCTGGGTCTCAACTACCGTTCCTCTTCTCTCTTTAGGTGGTTATTTTTTGTCAGCATCTCCGAGGTGTGTGAAACCCTTTTTGGAAACCAACACTTAATACATACATATTCTTTGTCTATAGTGTGTACCATCTGATATTGCATCTCTCTTGTCCTTAGGGCTAAATGACTTTCAGCATAATATCTGCTTTATGCTCTGTACGTTGTGAAGGAAAAGAGTAAATTTTGCACATGTGTATCTATCTGTAATTTTTCCTTGGTATTGTCCTTCCCTTAATGCCTATTACTGCGTTTCAGAAAACTAGAGAAAATTCCTCCAGGCCTGACCCAGCAGCCTTTTCTATGTATCCTTTCTTTACCCATAAGAAGAAATAAATGAGTCCTTGCATCACTGAAGCTGGCTACATTAGCTTCTCATTCAAACCTGCAACGTTCCATACTCCGAACCCGTTCGAATGCGGGCATGACATTCTAATTCTCAGCTTAGAGATTCTGAACTGATAAACTACATACAAATATTTAAAATTTTTAAATATCTGAGATCTGGAATATCTCCAGTTTTGAACATTTCAGATAAACATTTCTACAAATGTTTCAACATGGCAATTCTATTGCATGGTGATTACCTTTTCATTCAATAATTATTAATTAAGCTCTTATTAAATGCTAGATATTGTTCCAGATGTTGCAGAACATGCAATAACCAGGTTGTACTCACCTCATTACTTCAAAATCCACATCTGATTCAATGTGCCAAGATGAAATAATCTGAAATTGCGTGTACTTCAAAGGATATACAAGAATAATAATTCTTTATTTGGTATATATTTTGAAAATCTTAGGATTCATCATCTATTGGGTTTACTTTATTTTGTTTCATTAATATCACATGAAAAGTTTTTGTCAAATATAAGGTCCTGCTTTTTCCCCTCTGTGTTTTAGTCCATTATTCTGGTGGCTGAAAAGTCTGAATGGTTTGGTTAGGATCCCCCGACTGGGTCACAACATGCGGTGAAGCATAAAGAGAACCAAATGTGTGCAGGATACATGTGAGCAATGGGGAACGAGACTGGGTAGGAGGCAGCCTAGCTCTCTTTATAACAGCCTGTTCTGGAGGACTAATGCACTTTTCTCTGACACATACTCCTGAGAGAGTTTGTTCTATTTAGGAAGGTGTAGACCCTTTTTTGACTCCCAAGCTCCAATTGTTAAAAGTTCTGCCACTTCAGCTTTGCCACATGGGTGGATCTAGTCTCCATGCAGGACATGAACCTCTGGAAGACAAACCATATCCAATTAATTGCAGATTATCCTTTGAGGATGACTTTGGAAGAAAGTGTTACTGTGCTTTGTGGAAGAGAGCCACTCAAACTGCTTCAAGGAAAAGGATGGTTATTATCAAATTACACAAACTTGGGATCAAGGATGAGAAAGACATCAAAATGCAAGGAAGTGGAGGTGCTGACTATACCATTTGTCTCTATTCGGTGACTTCTGTTTCTACCTGCACATCTGCTCCATTCTGCTCTCTATTGGCTAGCTTTCTCTACTTCTGTCTTGGTCCCCTCATAACTCTAAGTTTGTTTATCGTCCATCAGAGCCCATCAGAACTATTTGGCTTCATTTAGTTTTCCCTTCTGCTGTGTCTCTGGTGTAATCATACAGGAGTATTCATACCCTTAGATTACTTATTGAAGAATAGCATACGAACAAGAAACTTCACGCATTTTCAGTATCGAGTCCAGTGAATGTTTCCAAAGTTAACGTGCTTGAATGATCAACATCCAGATCCAGAAAAGATCTGTCTGAATTGAACAGGAGCAGAGACAGAGCAGCAGGCCTCAGATGGGTGGTACAGGAAAAGGGTAGATGTTTGCAGCCTGGTCTGCCCCCTAGAACAGAATCAGGTGCCATTTTGTATATGGAGGCAAAGCCTATGGGTCGAGACTGAGCATGCACTGAGCTGGGAATGAACAAGTTTCTGCTTCAGTGAACTGCAACAACATGGCATCCCACAGGTTCCACCCAAGATAGGTCCAGGTAACCCCCAGACCTGATGACCAGCAGATCAAGAACTGTAGCAGTGGCACATCAGGCACCATTTCTTTCAGTGTGGCAAAGAATTTAAGACTGCAGGGACAAAAGCGAGTTGTGCTGGCTCTAAATGGGAGAGACTTCACTGAGCTCAGTGCATTGCACTGGTTTCACATCAAAATAATACAGACTAGGCATCCTCTAGGTCAAAATAGGTCTGTGTGGCCCTCACACATAATAGCCAACAGCTTCTGGCAAGATCAGCACCACCAACAACCTAGCTATATAGGACACCTGGTGTCTCCCTAATCCTGGGACCTGCTTCAACCAGAAGTGGGAGAAAGGTTGTCCAGACAATGGTGTACCTCCGCACGGTATCACAGGAGGTAGAGTGGTGAGCAACAAGCTGGGGCTACAGAGACCTTGGTATAAGTGTAATGTAAGAACCCAGACCTGGAACTTGTTGGAGGGAGTGGTACAACTGACTGCAAACAGTCATGTACCAACCACAGTAAGTAAAATCGAATTGTAGACTAAGGGTGACAAAGCTTAGAAACTTGTCCCAAGGAGAAGAATCTGATAACCAGAAATACAATGACCAAGAGCAAAATAAAAGACAAAGGCACAATGAATATTACTGAATCACCTGCAAAGGAGCAAAACCCTTTGCCAAGCTCAAAGTTCACTGAGGGAGACATCGAGAAAATGGGGGATATAGAATTCAAAACACTTGTTATAAAGCATCTTATCAATGAGAAGCATGCAACACAGAGGTTCAAGGAATTTAAGGAATATGTCACACTGGAAATGAATCAAATGAAAGTTAATATATCAGAAATGAAGAATACAGAGGAGCAAATTAACAGTACAGTGGAAAGTCTCCAAAATAGAATGAATCAAGCAGAAGAATGTATCTCAGAATTGCAAGATATTTCCTGTCACCAGGGGGAAACAAAAAGCTGGAAGCAGAGCTTGGTCGAGCTAAAGAAGTATTCAGGAATTGAAAGACACTATTAAAAGGCCAAATATAAGAGTTACGGGACTCCCAGATAGTGCAAAAAGAGAAGCTGGGTTTAAAAATTCATTTAAAGGAAATAATAAGGGAAAGTTTCCCAAATCTATAGAATAAATTGCGAAACAACATCCAGCATGGGCATAGAACTCCCAACAGGGTTGACCAAAATTGATGTTCACTATGACACATATTAATCAAGCTCTCTTCAATTGGATGTAAGGAAAAGATCAATAAGTGTGCACTTGAAAAAAATCAACTGACATATAAGGGAATGCCCATTAAACTCACAGGAGATCTCTCACAGGAAACTCTACAGGTAAGAAGAGAATGGTACAACATATTCCAGATTCTAAAAGCAAAAAATTGTCTGCCCGGGATATTGTACCTAGCAAAGATTTCCTTTGTCCTTGAAAATGAAGTAAAATTCTTCCACAGTAAAGAAAAGTTAAAAGAATATGCCTCTTCCAAACCTGCCCTATAGTTGTTACTTCGAGATGTTCTTTGACACAGAAGAGGAATAGCACTTACCAAAACCAAACGCAAGTGCGAAGAACATCCCAGTAAAATAACAACAGAAGACTAAATCAGTGAACAATCCATTGCTAAATGACCGGACCAAATTACCACCCATTTATATTAACCCTGAATGGGAATGGCTTAAACTCATCAATCAAACTTCAAAGATTAGTGGACTGGATTAAAAAAGCAAAACCCTTCTATTTGTTGCCTGCAAGTGACATATTTGATGAACAAATATCAGTGGAAACAATATCTCATGGATTTTGATGTTTTTGTTTTTAGTTTCATCTCTTCACAAGATGTTTTTTTCTCAGTAAATTTTCAGTGATTCATAGATCATACAGTAGCACCATTTTCTTCAAGAAGGTTTTTGATTTTCTTTTTTATTTCTTCAGCAACACATTAGTCTTTCAGTAGCATTTATTTGACTTCATGGTGTTGCTAATTTCTATTTTTCTTCCTATTGTTGATTTGGCTTTTCATTTAAGGGGATATATAGTAACTGTGTAATGGAGATGATCACATCTAATAGCATGTAATTTAGCTTCATGTCATTGTAAATTTCTATTTTTCTTCCTTTTGTTGATTTTGTACTGTGCTTTTCATTTAAGGGGATGTACAGTAACTGTGTAATGGAGACTATCATATCCAGATGCGAGGATATAATGCAGTATGCATCTCTACTTCCAGACAAAGATGGACTCCCTATGAAACTGTTAACTCTTTTTGACGATAGGGTGATGGACTCTCTGCCATTATCTATTCCCGCAATGATGGCCATATGACTGTGTATGAAGAACTATACTATAGTAATGATCTAGGGGTACTAGGTGGGGGAGGAGGGAGCTTGGCGAGGGAGTAAGAGAAATCCCAGGGCGTATGGAGCTGTATCATAAAATAATAATAATAATAATAATAATAATAATAATAATAGAAGTAAGAAAACCCAAATACAAATAAATAAAACTTATTCTTAAATATGCTGTGTAGGCCCTGGCACAGTAGCCTAGCGGGTGATGTCCTAGCCTTGCATGCACAGGGATCCCTTTAAAATAAAACCCTAGGCTAAAAAGAGTACAGAGTACATCACGTTGCACTCTGCATGCAGATGCAATCATCATTTGCCAGTTAAAAATAAAATCAAAAATAGAGGAAAATGTATAAAAATGTAGACACTAAAAGAAACAAAACTAAGCTTTTAGTAATTATAAGAGGGGGCCAATTTCTATTTTAATGGCAATTCAATGTCATATAGACATTGAAGTACTTCAGCTTTATGCTCTGCAGGCAAGTGGTTACAGCTAAAGTAATTTTCCTATTTAGAGGCTCCACGATTTTTGAAAATTTTACATGTGTATTTTTTTACATATATATATTTTATTAATATTTTGCATTATGTGACAGTTTCATAGGCTCTGGGAATCCCCCCCCACCCCTCCCCACGCCCCTCCACCCTGGTGGATTCCTCCACCTTGATGCAGTATTACAGTTCAAATTCAATCAAGATTCTTTCCTTGCAAACATATACCAAGCATGGAGTCCAGCTACTTATTGTCCAGATGGTTTGAACAGTTTCTTGGGGAGACCATTTCTGGTCCGAAGTTAAAGCTGGTAGAATATCATCCCAGTCAATTAAGAGTCCCGACATAACATCAACAGCAATTTGCAACATTATGGAATTGACATGGTTTTGAGTAACCAGTATGTTAAAAAAAAAAAAAACAAGTCCTAACCACAACCTATGATTAGCTCATTGACATCTCAATTTTAGTTTATATACAGGACCGGACCGGCTGCTATATACCTTAAAATGGCTATAGGGTACCATTCAGCTGTCTCGTGTCTATTTCATTTTAGTATTTAGCCATTTGTTGTGTTGAAGTATAATTTTGTTGATCTTGGCAGATTTTGGGATAATCTAGACTGGCTTGTAACTCTAACAAGATATTTGTCGA
Organism: Ochotona princeps; assembly: GCF_030435755.1. NCBI lineage: Eukaryota > Metazoa > Chordata > Mammalia > Lagomorpha > Ochotonidae > Ochotona > Ochotona princeps. The sequence goes on along the minus strand of NC_080840.1, from coordinate 12,548,882 downwards.
CATTTAAGGTGCGGAACATTTTTTTTTTTTGGGGGGGTGTGTGCAGGAAAATCCTCAACACCATGGTGAGGAGTGACTAATCTTTGTGTCCCACCCAGCAAGGCATGAGCCAGTCCACGCCAGCTCTTTCCTGTCAGATTTCAAGCTCTACTTTCTGTTGTTTGTCTATTTATTCTAGGTTTTTTTTTTTTTTTTTGTATGATTGTTTGTTTGCTGTGAGGGGTTTTCGACGCGATTCCGATGGTCATTGCGAGGGAGGGCGGGGGTCCAGAGGTGGAGCCAGGCTCGGACCAGAGAAAGATCTCCTCCCTGGTCCCGAAGGACATATGTATTTTTACATGAGAGGCAGGGAGACACAAAGAGAAAAAGAACTACTACTCACTGTTTCTCTTTCCCAGAAGCCTACAAGACCTGCAAGGCACAGCTGAAAGCCTGAATTCAATTCAGATCTCCCACACAGATACCTAGCTGCCTGAGTCATTAACTGCTACCTCCCAAGGCTTGCTATGACAGAAAGCTGGAGTCAGGCACTGCCCGCAAGCACCAAGCATCTCAACTGCTATACTAAGTGTTCACTTCTCATGTAGATTTTAAATCTAGTTATGTTGTTTGTAAAAGCGGAACTTCCTGGGGCTAGCATGGTGTCAGAGCATGCTAATCCTCTGCCTGCAGTGCCAGCATCCCACATGGGCACCAGCTTGAGTTCTGGCTGATCCATTTCCAATTCAGCTGTCTGCTCATGGTCTGAGAAAGCAGCAGAGGACAAGTGCCTGAGACCTGGTACCCAGATGAGGACCCAGAGGAAGCTCCTGGTGCCAAGCTTTGGATTGGCCCAGGTCTGGCTGTTGTGTCTGTCTGGGGAGTGAACCAGCAGATGAAGGATCTGTCTGTCTCTCCCTGTTTCTCTTTCTATAACTGTGACTTTCAAGTAAAACAATAAATTAAATTAAATCTTAAAAAAGCGGAACTTACAAAAAACCAAAACTTAAAAGCTATAAATTTCAGTTTCTAATACACAGTAACTCTGAAAACTTACATACTTGCCACTGGGAAAAATTGGTTATTATAAAAGTATGTATAAATTCAAAATGTATCATAAATGGTAAAGCCATTTTGGAAAATAACATGACAGTTCCTTGAAAAATAATAAGAAATATATAAAATATAAACATATATATAATATACATGTATATTATATACATAAAGCATCCCAGCATTCCCGCCTCTGCCTTCCCAGTCACCAACTCAAGGCAGTGGTAACCTGGCATCTGACACTGTAGACGAGGTTAGTCCGCTTGCTATTTTCAAAAGCAGAACCACACAGAAGTGCTCGTTTGTGTCTAGCTTGACCCTCCATTTGTTCTGTTTCATTTTAATTTCAGTGACTAATCCATGGTGACAGTGTGCTGTAACGCATCTACCCATTCTAGTATTCATAGCCGTTTGGGCTGCTATCAGCTTGAAGCTCCTGTGAAAAATTCTACCACTTGTACTTTTGACGTGTGCCTTTGTGCACTAAATTATCTTTTTGTTGCATCCATGCCTATTTTGGTAGATATTCCAAAAGAGTTTTTTGCCAAGAGATTCCCCCAGTTTCTATCACCGCACCATTGTGTGGGATTCCCAGTGCCCCATAGACTCATCCACATCCTCCACTTTGGGGTTTTAGTCATTTCAAGCGATGCCTGGAAGTATCTCATTGCCATTTCACTTTGCATTTCCTGGGATGACCAAAGAAGACACTTTCCATGTAAGCTCTCTTCATTATCCAAGGTAGTCCCCCAGTTTGAATGACGTATTTAATTGGCACTCAACCTAGATTATACTCCTTTGAAAAAAAAGGTCCAAACTTTTTGGTGATTTTTTTTGTATGATCTGCTTTTTTTCCTGTTGATATATGAGGAAATTCATAGATTCTAGACATAAATTCTTTGTTGGCTATACCTAATGTAACTATATCTCATTCTGCGACTTGACAGTGGAAATTGTTTATTATTTTTGGTTTTATTTGTTACACCTAAATCACTCAATCCCTCAGTTGCAACACGAATAAGACTGTGTGGATTAAGCTTGTTATGCAGGACCTGCCCCTGAGTTGTACTCTGAAATCCTGTTCTAGTACTTGTTCCCACTGCCACTCATGGATAATTGATGTTACCATGTGTGTATTTTTGATCTTTTGTTTTTCCTCCTTCTCTGAAATTTCTTTGCCTTTTTTTCTTCTCTTTTAACCTCCATTTTTTCTCATTATTTTTGATGTCATAAAGGAAACAGAAGGTCTGATCTCTTTGGCCTGAACCCACAATATCACTAGAAACTCATGATTTAGAACACAGGAAACATTGTACAACAGCAGCATAAACATAATACTAATGTTGGAGTAGGGAGCACAGACTATAAATCTTCTGAAAGTTCAAAGAGAAGATTGAGCATATTCCATAAAAAGTAGCAAGGGTGAATTCTTTTAAGTGCCTTTGCAAAAGAGAAAATGTTAATCAAATCTCTAATACAGCTGCTTGATGGGAGACATTTAGTTACGCTTGAAATAAGTGCTTTGAAATTTCAGTTGTTCACCCATTAGAAACAGACATGTGCAATTTAGAGAGTAAAAACAAGTGGCACATTATTACCCTTCAAGTCTTTTTTTCTGTCTCTTTGTTATGCACTGTTAAAACCAGGCCAGTCAATAGCATGTCACCCTAATTGATTTTAATTAGTTTTCCATGAAAGAAACCAGATAAAAGATCACTCTGAGAGCATGTACTCAGGTGGAATCTGTGAACATTGTTGAATTTGGGTTTTCTAGGGTTATAGAACAAACAGAAATGGAGTACAACTGCTTTGATGAAACATCGTCATACTTTTTATTATATCCATTAATTGCTCTTTTAGGGCTTTGGGGAACTGGGTGATTGTCGTGTTATCTTATAGATGAAGAAGTGAAATATAAGTAGCTTATTTTATTTTTCATCATAATTTCATAGCAAAGCTATACATGGGCCGTCTTTCACCATATGGATGCTTTTTTGTTTGGAAAGACATTCAGTGATTTCTCAAATGTTCAGGAACAATCTGATACTTTCCTGATTGTTCTTTACAATCTATTAAAAAAAGTCAAAGTGTTCAGATTTCTACATTTTGTTCCTTTAATAAGTATTATAGATTTTCTATCCCTGTCAGAGGTGACAATATATTGTGGTAAAAACTACAGTCATGAGCCCTGACTGAGGGTGTGGAGTTGATCCAGTTATAATAATTATGTGTCTTTTCAGCTATTTGTAGGTATTTGGTATGGAAATTTGTATGCACAATAAATGACAGGTCTTTTATCACATCTCTGTATTTATTACCCAGCATGGCTCTCTGTGAATCATGATTCATCTGGAATCAAAGCTGAATATCCTTGTAACCAACTCTGTGTGTGTGTGTTGTTCATTACAGTATTCTTTTCACTTTTGTTCTTTCAGTGTATCATTCAAGCAACTGGAGTTTGTGTTTTCATTGCAGTTGAGGGTTTGTAGGAAACAAAATGAATAAAATTCACGTATTTAGAGCCATATGTGCCATCTTTGATGGTTAGATAGCTACGAGGGAAAGAATCCTGGATCTTCTTTGATACACAATGAAAAGACTGCTGTTACTGGGTAGTGTCGTTTGTTACAGATGGAGAGAGGACAAAAGGAGTATGCTTGCTGTGTTTGTTTTCTATACCTTATGCCTTAAGACTCAAACTAAATGGGGCAATGAAAGGAATACGCTAAGACAGTAAGGGTTTACAGCTAGTGTAGATCAGAATAAGCACAGATTAGCCACCTCATCGCACACCTGCGGTAAATTTGTTGGATATATTTGAGTCAGAAAACAGATCTTTGTTTATGTTGTTTATCATTTTTTATAGACAGCAACTGTTGCAGAAGTTGGTCATGAGAGTTGGCTAATGAGTTTCTATCTAGATATTCACCACATGGGCACCATGAGGATGCTGGCAAAAGCAGAAGAGAAATAACAACGATCCGATTTCTTTACCTACTCCTGCTCTGCTTCCCCCACAGTCGAAGTAAGAATGACTTCAGAACTGCAAGTGCTTGGGAAGAACACAGTTTTCAGCCTGATGAATACAGAGGTGAGACTACTGATATGATGAATTCTTGATGACCTCCTAATAGGACGTCAGGTTCCAGATCTCCCTCAGTGCATAGAGTGGGGCTCTACAACACATTGGAATTGTAATGATCCCCCTTCTTCTATGTCTGTGACAGAGGGTTCTCACTTTTGGACGACAAATCTCAGGTCTGTCTATTATAGTCAGATTTAATTGGTGTGAGGTGAGGTCTGGGGATACATATTTCACAAAATCCCCTCAGCTAATTTTGATATCTAGTCTGGCTTAGGATTCAGCGATCTACTAACCCAGGGCAGCATATCTCAACGTAGCCCAGGAGGGCAGAAAAATCTTTGTTTAGACTCCCTTTCCATATTCAAATATTATCTGCCTAATCCCCCTGTACCTACCTACCTACCTACCTTTCTTTCTTTCTTTCTTTTCTTTCTTTCTTTCTTTCTTTCTTTCTTTCTTTCTTTCTTTCTTTCTTTCTTTCTTTCTTTCTTCCTTCCTTCCTTCCTTCCTTCCTTCCTTCCTTCCTTCCTTCCTTCCTTCCTTCCTTCCTTCCTTTCTCTCTCTCTCTCTCTCTTCCTTCCTTCCTTCCTTCCTTCCTTCCTTCCTTCCTTCCTTCCTTCCTTCCTTCTTACTTATTTTGATTGGAAAGCCATATTTACACAAAGAAGGAGATACAGAGAGAAAGATCTTCTGCCAAATGGTTCACTCCCCTAGTGTCTGCAGTGGCTAGAGCTAGGTTGGTCCTATGCCAGGAACCAGGAACTTCTTCTGGGTCCCCCACATGGGTGCAGGGTCCCAAGGCTTTGGGCTGTGCTTGACTGCTTTCCCAGGCCACAAGCAGGGAACTGCAAGGGAAGTGGAGCTGCCAGGATATGAATTGGTGCCTGTATGGTGTCCTGGTGCATGCAAGGTGAGGATTTAGTCATTAGGCTATCGTGCTGGGTCCTACCATACCTACTTTCATTCCCTAGCTTCCCAAACATGACAGGAACTTGCTCTTGCTGTACCTGGGGTGACAGAATCTCTGATGAACTTAGTTTCATTCAGTGGCCAGTTTCACCTATACCTTCTACCTCTGAGTTTCCTGGTAGCAATCTATCCGCCTTCAGAATTAAATTGATTCCTCTTTGTGTTCCTCTAATACAGTGAACATTTTGTTTCTATCATAGCTACAGTGACATATTTCCTACCCCAAGAATTTGGCACTAGCAATTGAATAGTGGGATAATTTTTAAAAATAGAACAGAGTAATTTAAATTATTTTATACCTGATTTTTGAAGTTTTTAGTCAAGATAAAAATAACATTTGTTCAATTAAGTAATTCAGAAGTGAGCTAATGATTTCAAATGAAAACCATCCTCACAAGAAATCTCTCATTACCATCTTCCATATTTAATTCCAGTTTGTTGAGGCAATCGTTTTTAAAATTAGCTCTCTGACCAGATAATAATATTTTTTAAAAACCTAGTGGTATGAAAGGGAGGTAATGATGTAATCATTTTAGGAATTGTTTTCTCACTAGATAATACAAAATTTAATAGACTGAAGGGATGATTTCTATTCCTGTTCCCAGCAACACATTTCCCCTTTTCGTTATTACTAGTTCTTGTGTTCTGACAATGATCTCTGAGTTTGTAATGCATATTTAGACACACACCATGAAGCTGTATTACTGTATACATAATGCTCCTTGTCTTCATTGATTAATATCTTGGGAATTTATCTTGAGTTTGTACATAGTCTCTCATTTTTGGTGCTATAATGTTTCAATGCTTTATCTGTGTTGTAATTTACTCATCTGATGGTATTCTACTCATGGACATTTATTCTTCTACTTAGGACACAGCTTCGATCTTGTCACTAAAAATCATCTTTCAATTCAACACATCATTTTAAATGATTAAGAATACTGTAGTAAAGTCCAAGAATGAGATTGCTCATGTGTGGATTTTTATATCAATAGGCATTTCCAAATTACTTATCATGGAATGTATATACACTTGCACTTTGGCCACAGTCAGACACAGAAAATCCATGATAACAAATTTCTGTTTGCCTTTACTAAATTGACATTCAACTAGTGGTAGTTACTGATAATTGTAATTTGCATATCCATTATGATGGCATCCAACATCTTTTTATATGATTAAGAGCCAGGAGTATATTTCTTTCTGTACACTTCTTCCTTTTTATAATGTGTTAAAACTATCAAAACTTTGTCTTTATGGTCTTTGGAATTTACGCCATATTTAGAAAGGTAAGGGTGTAGGTGCTGTGGTATGGCAGGTTAAGCCATCACCTGCTACACTGGCATCCTGTGTGGGTATTGACTGGAGTCCCAGCTGCTGCGCAGTTGATGTTTCTGAAAAGCCAATGGAGGATGGCCTAAGTACTTGGGCCTCTGTCCCCAGTGTTCGAATTCTGGACCCCTGGCTTTGAACTGGCCCAACCCTGGCTGATTTGGACATTTGGCAAATGAACATATGAACAGGGGATCTTTATCTATCTTCCTCTCATTCTGTCTTTCGGATAAATATGATTTAAACAAGCAAATGATGGTTTTGCTCTCTATGTTCTTCAAATGTTTTTAGAATTTGTGTGACAATAAAACGCTATTTTGGTTTCTACAGCTTTTAGTAATTATTTTATACCTGAGTAGAGTATTTACTGCCTCATTACTCTTCATTTTCAGAGTGTCCCAAGAACATGTTTTTGAATGTAGACTTTCTTATTCTAATAAGAATATTTAGGGTCTTACACTGTGGCTCAACAGGCTAATCCTCTTCCTGATAGTGCTGACATCCCATATGAGTTCTGGTTTCTGTCCCAAGCTGCTCCACTTCCCATCTTGCTCCTTGCTTATTGCGTGGCAAAGCAGTGGAAGATGCCCCAAGTCCTTGGGTACCTGTATGCAAGTGAGAGGGTTGGATGAAGCTCCTGACTCCTGACTTCAGATCAGCTTCTACTCTGGCTGTTGTGACCATGTGGGGAGAGAAGTAGTGGATGGAAGATCTCCGTCTCCATCTTTCTTTCTCTCTGTAAATCTGCCTTTCAAAAAAATTAAACCTAAAAAAAAGAAAAAAAAAGAATGTCTATTTGACATTTATTATCATATTAAATTTGTAGATTGTTTTAGCTGGAGTGGATATCAATGATTGATCATTTTAGGAGTGCTTTAAAGAAACTTTTAAAGATTTGAGTGACAGTGAGAGAGGTTACACCTGAGTGATTACACCTGCCACTTTCTTCACAGCACTGTCCTGTGGTAAACCAACCCGTGTGGTCTAAAGAATGGTAAGCTTACCAAGACAACTATAATGTGGGTGTTTGGGATGCCTCCGCTCCATAACTGAGTGCCTGTGCTTGAGGTGGACACTGCTTGTGATTCCAGCTTCCTGATAGTTGCACCTTGGGGAGCAGCAGGAGATGGCTCAAGTACTTTGGTCCTTTGCCACCCGTGTGGGAGACATGGGTTGACTTTCTGGCTCCTGGCTTTGGCCTGGCCCATCTCTGACTGTTGTGGGCATTTGGGGGAGTGGATCAGTAGATGGAAGATAGGTCTTTCTAAGTTTCAAGCTGAATGAAAATAAGTAAGTAAACAAATACTTTAAAAGCTGTCTCTTGCTGTGATGGAGATTCCGTTTCTTGTGCTATACCACTTCATCACTGGTTCAAGAATTTGTTAGGTATGATTTACTTTGTTCTTAAATTGATGTTGGTGACTCAAATGTCCATGAGTTTGTTAACTCTTCAAATTTAAATATCATGCTTTCAGTTTCTACATTTGTGAGAGCACAATGTTCTTGGAAAATACTTTTTTTCACTTCTTTCATACAGTTAACTATAGGAAGGGAATATAGTTGACAATGTCATTTGAACCCAAGAGAAAACTGTGGAATGAGTAAGCCTTATGAACTCTTATTTGTTTGTTTTGGGGCCATTCCTTTTCTGTTTGAAAGCAACCCCTATAATGTGCTCCTATTTCTGGATTTCAGTGTTTCATATACTTTCTATCATTTTGTGATTAAGGGTTGACTGTTCATAGGAGATCTTACACTTAAGTTTTGATGGGACAGGGCAATCAATAAGACTAATTGCTTTCTCTTTGGAATTCTAGTTACACCACTTAAGAGCACCAACCAAAAGACAATGAGCTATTTAGTAGGATGAGTTCTTGCGAGTGTATTTGAATTATTACAGGGACAAGTTGTTCCTAGGTTTGGGCCAGAAACATTAGCAGAAAGGATGTGAATCCTTTCCTGAAGGTGTTCTTTGCTGCTCTAACAGGTAGAGATAAGAGAAGAAGAATAATAATGGTACTAAAAAATACATCCTTGGCACAAAGATATTAAAATGACATGAAAGCTTACAGGTCTGATTCTGGATTTATATTTGTGCCTTCCCATCTGTGGCTTGGGCTCTGGAAAAAAAAACTCACAAATCCAAAAAGGAGCAATTTCCTCTGAGTCATTTGGGTTTATGGTTAAATTTATTGAGGAAGTTAATGCTTTATTTACCACAGAGCAATTTAGAGTCTCTTGGTTTGGAACCATTTGCAAGAGGACAACAGCAACAACAACAAAATTAAAACTTGTAATAGTCAAAACAAAAACTAGCAGTATATAAAATGTATGGAAAATTTAAAAAAATGCATCGTAGACCCAGTTAACACATTAATCCCCTTGCCAGGGTTTTTTCTGGGCCTTGTTCTGTTATAGATCTATCTTAAACATGTATGTACAAACTGACATAACTTTTACTGTCATCTTTATTTGCCTTGTAGTTTATAAAAGTTGTAATCCATGATAAGTTGCTTCTTCATAATGTTTGTTTTTAGTGGCTGCATAAAATTTCACTGAGTTATAGTACAATAATTTTCTTTATTATCTTTCTATGACCAGATCTTAAGGGCTTTTTTTGTGTGTGTGCAATTAATGCCACAATAAATCACTTCAAAGGTTTATATTTTTGTTTGATTAAGGATTTATTTAAGAGAGCTTATTTAGAAGGGGTTAGTGAGCTAAGAAGGCTGGACCATTCCAACAGTCTTAATGCACATTGTGAAACTGGCTTAAGAGGAATTCTATGACTACCCCCACTTTTCACAGTTTTTGCTGCAATTCATGGGATTTGATATTTTTGTTCTTATTTTCATTTCTTCAAAAGTTTATTTTCTCCTATTAAATTCTACATTGACTCACAGATCATAGAGTAGCATCATTCTGTCTAAGAGGGTTTTTTGTTTTCTTTTTCATTTCTTCATCAACACATTGGTCATTTAGTAGTATGTTATTTAACTCCATGGTACTGTAAAAAATTTTTAACTTTATTCATGTTGATTTTATTTTGTGAAACACACAAAGGTAGAGGATATTATTTTTCATTTAAGGGGATGCATAATAACTGTGTAATAGAGACTATAATATCCAGATATGAAGATACAATATAGTATGCATCTCTACCTCCAGATCAAAGATGAACTCCTAATGAAATTATTAAATTCATCTTGACATTAGGATGCTGTACTATCTGCCATTGTCCACACCCACAATGTCAAGATACCACTTATATAGAAGAATGATGGACTTATGATTGCTTATGAAGGACTATGCCATTGTAGTAATACAGGGGAAATCAGTTGGAGGGAAGGGGAAGAAACTTGGGGAGGGGAGTGAGAGAAATCCCAGAGCCTATGGAATTGTATCATAACATAATAAATAAAATAAAATAAAATATGGAATAGGGTCTTTGTCCATGCATGGCTAGCAGCCATAATTAGCAGGCATCCCAGTGGAGACCCGTGACCACTCCTATTACTGATACTCTAACATAATTGCCTGTCTGGGCTCTGCCAACACCTTCTCAGCTAGTGTCTCATCGCTTTCACTCTTGTCTTTTCTGAAATATTTTGTTTACACGTCTGGCAGAGCATGGACCTCATAACACATCTGTTTGAACTTTTCCCACACTATTTTAGAATGGAATCTAGCACTCTTTCTGTGATCTGATTCAGCCTACCTCCATTCTCCAACTCCATTCCCAAACTGTCTTATTCATCACTTCCCAATCACACCTGCTTCCTTTTTAAAAAAAAAATAATTTGAAGTTGATAAGTAGTTGTGCATAAGACACATCACATCATTTTGATTTATGTTCACAATGCAGAGTCAGATTAATTAATGTACACATCACTTTGTGAATTCGTATTTTTTGTGTTGGAAATGTTAAAATCACATTAGTAATTCTTAAATATATCACACATTATTATTAACCAGGATCATCATTCAGTGTAATTGATCTCTCCTTATCTCTGCATTTCCCCTTCAGTTTCTAGAATACATACAAATGGTCAATGAAAAACACTCAAAGGCTCTTCTATGGGGGAAATATAAGTTGAAACCATAGAGGCATCACTTTATGCCTGCTGGAATGGCGATTATTAGAAACACACATGATAACAAGTGTTGATTAGGATGTGGGGAAAAGGGAATCCACCCAATGGGAATGTAAATTAGTGGTCATTTTGGAAAATACAAAGATTCTGCAAAAAACTAAAAGTAGAATTATTATATGATCCAGCCATTTTATTTTAAATCAAAGAAGCTAAAATCAGTATGTAGGAGGGAAATCTGCGTCCTGTGTTCATTGCAGAGTTGTTCGTAACAGCCAGGATGTATATATATCCTAAGGGTCTATTCACAGGTTAATGCATATAGAACCTTGAGAAGGAAATGCTGTCATTAGTGAGAACACAGAAACTGGAGGACTTTACAATAAATCAAATAAGTCACAAAGGCTGCATGCTATCACCTACAGGTGGCATCTGAGAAAGTTGAGTTTTTCTACTTTCAAATCGCTCTAAGCTCATTCTCACCTCAGCGCTTCTGCACTTGTCCTTTGTTTTGCCCATACATACTCTGGCAAGTGGTCACATTTCTTCAGTTTCCAGTCATCCTTTGTCTCATACTGTTTTACCTTTCTGTATAGCAACCCCATTCCCCCAGCGTGCGCGCACACACACACACACACCCCTCCGTGTGTCTCTGTATGCCTTCCTTTAATGCTAGGAGGTAGGAACCATCAGGATAAGGACTGTAACTCTCTATTAACTCTACTATGTATGGGTAAACCTAATTAGTCCCATTTGAATGAATGAATGAATTCTTTTTCTGAGAAGGCGATGAAGTTCTGTGTTTTATGGTGAACATACACTGACTCTGAAATGGTCTACAGCTCTGCTTTCTGTATCTTATCAGAATGTGCCATGTTCTCAAATTCTGAATGGGATATCCAGAATTAAGAGCAAAACTATAAGTATTGGGTTTAAACTGAAAACATGCCACCTCTAAAATTATGTCACCTTATTTCTTCGAGATCTTTCTTTGAATAAGCATTTTGTGAGTTCTTTGGGGCATATTGATGGATTAGACACTGGTAAAATGTAAGAATGTAAGGACTAGTTTTGGCTCTTAGGAAAAAATAATTTAAGTTGTGAAGATAATAAAATGTGCAGACAGACATGAATTCTTTTCTCAACACACATACATACACATGCTGATAGTGGCATACCATGAACAGTTACAATAATCTTAATAAAAACAACCCAATAGTGTTTCAAATAGAATGTTGAGGACTTTGCTGAACACCTTACATGCAACACATTGAATCCTATTACAGTTGCATTTGGATAAGTAATATCTTTTTCCTCACTTTGAGAGAAGGAATTACAGACATACAGTGATTTGCTAGCAACTCAGAAGTCAGTGAAAGGAGAGTTCTATTCCAAGTTGTGTTTAAAGTTGTTATGCCGTTAGCCAACGGATTACCTAAGGTATGTTGCCTCCATTGCTTACATTTTGTGCAAAGGTCAACTCTAATGGATCAAAGATCTAGATCTAAGACGTGATAACATCAAATTACTAGAGTAAAATATCCCTGATCCTGTGCACGGCATAGGCATGGACGAAGACCCCCAAAAGTACAGACAATTAAAACAAAAATAAACAAGTGGGATTACATTGAACTAAGAAGATATTGCACTTCAGTGGAAATTATCAACAAAATGATGAGGCAACCAGCACAAAGGGAGAACTTATCTGTAGACTATGCAGTTGCAAGAGAGTAAGGATCCATAAAGAGCTTAAGAAACTCATCAACAACAAAATCATTTATTTAGAAGTGTGAAAAGACATGGACAGACTTTTTTTTTCAAAGGAGGAAATTTAAATTTCCAACAGACATATGAAACAATGCTCAGGTTTTGGGCCTGGCACGATGGCTCACTGGCTAAATCCTAGCCTCACTCATACCAGGAAGGCATATGGGTACCAGTTTGTGTCCCAGATGCTCTGCTTCCCATCCTGCTTCCTGCTTATGGCCTGGGAAAGCTGTAGAGGATGCCAAAGCCTTGGGACCCTGTAACTGTGTGGGAGACCAGGAAGAAGCTCCTTGGCACCTGGCTTCGGATTGGCTCAGCTCTGGCCGTTGCAGATACTTGGGGAGTGAACCAGCAGATGGAAGATTTTTCTCTCTGCATATCTCATTTTCTCTGTAAACCTAACTTTACAACAACAACAACAACAAAAATGCTGAGGCTCACTATCTGTTAGGGTAATGGAAAGAAAAATCACAATATGATTTCACATCACCCCTGATGGAATGGTCATTATACAGAAGTCAGAAAACAATATGTGCTGACAAGCATGTGGGGAAAAGGTATTCTATTTCACTGTTGGTGGGAATGCAAACTAATGCAACCATTATGGGAGACAGTATGAGATTCCTCAGTGATCTGAAAATAGATCTACCGTATGATCTAGTCATCCCATTCCTGGGAATTTATTCAAAAGAAATGAAATCATGTATCAATACTATCTGTACCCCCATGTTTATAGCAGCACAATTCACAATAGTTAAATGTTGAATTAACCCAGATGCCTATCAAAATATAGAATACAAACGCCATGAAATACTAGTCAGTTGTAAAATAGGATGAACTCTTGTCTTTTGAAACTAAATGAAATATGAAGTCCTCAAAGACAAACATTATATGTTTTCTCTGAAGTGTGTAACCCAGATTACAAAAAAGTAATCCAATACTGCAACAGTGATATTCTGTGCTTTGATTATTATGTATAGCCATTGTGTGTACATCTAAGTAATGGTAGGGATTTTTGTTTGTTCTGTTTTTTTAGGCCTTTTGATTTTTATTATTTTCTACTTGGAATGTGTTGCTATCTTTACCTAATGGAGTGTTAAACCTGTGATTGTTAAGTGAAATGAAAGTATGCTATTGTAATAAAAAAATAAAGTCATAGGGGAGCAGGACAGTGGATGGTCTTTCAGGCAGCAGGGGGGTAGGCTGGGAAGTATCAGTATGCTCCATAATACGAATTACAATATAGATAAAATTTGTCCACTTTATATAAATAGATACACACATAAAGAATGGGGAAAAAGAGAAATTCTTAGGGCACACTTGGGAAAGTATACAACCTTGATTAAAATGAACACATTTGTGTAGATTTGAGATCTATTCCTACTTGTTGCTTATTTGTCTGTTAGCTTCCCAAAGAGAAACCATCCAAACATTCTAATCCCAGAACTGTTACTGGTGCTTGTCCTTGTCATGTCAACATGGACCTCCTATGTCCACAACTTTTCTAAAGGAAGACTGATACCAGGAAATTGTTGTTATAATTTCACAACTTGGCAAGAGGCAAGATGATCTGGAGGGTGCTATTTTAGATTTTTCTGAGATTTTACCCATTTGCAATAGCTTAAGTTGCTTAATTGGCTGTTCCTAGTCTGTGTGTGAAACACACAAAGGTAGAGGATATTATTTTGAGATGGGTATTATTATTAGCATCAGCCATATTTGAGAGGTGGAGACACTGACACTTAAAGAAGTTAGGTGAATTGGGCCTACCACGGTAGCCTAATGACTAAAGTCCTCACCTTGCACAGGCAGAAATCCCATATGGGTGCTGGTACATGTCCCAGCAGCTCCACTTCCCATCCAGCTCCCTGCTTATGGCCTGTAAAAGCAGCTGAGAATGGCCCAAAACCTTGAGACCCTGCACCTGAGTGGGAGACCTGGAGGAGGCTCCAGGCTCCTGGCTTTGCATTGGCTCAGTTCTGACTGTTGCGACCACTTAGGCAGTGAAGCAGCAGACGGAAGATCTTCCTCTCTGTCTTTCCTCCTCCTCTGTGTATAACTGAATTTTTAATAAAAGTATGAATCTTAAAAAAATTATGTGAATAGATAGCATCACTTAGGTAATGATACATACGTGTAATAAAGTTTAGGCAATGTGAGGATGACATTTTTCATGAGCTTTTGGATATGTATGAGAAGTTTACAGTGTTTATTGGTAGAATAGCACAACAGAAATGGCTTTGGTGGAATGATAACCAAATTTCAAGAATCCAAATTCAAGATGACGTTGTAAATTGTTGCTGATGTTATATTGGGGCTTTTAATTGATAGGGGTGGTGCTCTGCCAGCTCTACTTTCAGACCAGAGATGGTCTCTCCAACAAGCCGTTGAATTTGTCTGGGCAATAAGATGCTGGACTCTATGCTTGGTATATGCTTGCAGTGAAAGAATCTCAACTGATTTTGAACTGTGGTAATGCAGCAAGTTGGAGTAATCCACCATGGAGGGGGAGGGTTTGGGGAGGGATGGGGCGAATCCCAGTACCTATAAAACTGTGTCACATAATACAATATAATCAATAATAATAATAAAAAAAGAATCCACAGGAAGAGCTGAAATCTCCAGATAAACTGGCGACAAGGGCTTCATGCTGACAGAGATTAAGGATTCCGTGGACCTATAGTTAGATCATTGCCACTTAAACTTCACCTGGAACATACCTAACAATTCCTATGCGGCCTCCAGACAGTTTAGCATGAATATGCATATGGTACAATAGGTAATTCTACCTACAAGGATATTGTGTATTATTAGTAAGTTTTGCTGTTGACACTTGTCAACAATATTTACAATTATTACACAGAAGTATCAATGTGATGTAATTGGGGACATCAATCCACTGTAGCTTACTGCCATTTGGCATGAATTCATTGTGAGCAGGCAGCATATTGCTGTCACCATCACGGTTCCCATAAGAAAACTACAGAAAAAGAGGCCATCGGATTCTTTAAATGTCTGAGTCCTGATGTTCTCAAACCCTTCTCTGCAAAATTTCCTTTGTCGAGCTTGGTGTAGAAAAATAAAACTTGTGTAAGATTTATGTGATCGAGCACTTATTGTCACAAAACCCCAAGTTCTGTAGAGAGATACAGTAATTCCTCATTATCCATTGTTCCAAGTACACCCCATGGGTTCCAGTATCTACAGATGACAAGTGCTTCACACAGAATGGCTTTCTGTTTGCCTGTGACCTATGCACAATCTCCAGGACACTTAGCCAGCACTACATTACCTCTAATACCTAATGGGAATTATGTGTATATAGTTGCTACACTGCATTGTTTATGGAAGAGCTATAAGGAAAAATTCTGCACACCTCTAGTGCAAATGCATTTTTCTGAAAATCTTAAATCCTCTGTTGGCTGAATACGTGGAAGCCAAATCCAAGGATACAGTGTCAATTGTTTATGTGTCTGCTGAGTTCTAGATGAGATAAAATCCTTCATTAAATCCTTCCAGTTTTACAGTGTCATTTATTGTTTATCTAGAACCTGGAATATAGCTTGGCACACAGATTGCCCGACAATGAAAATTTATTAGATGTGATGATAGTGAGGGTTATATTAGTCATGATTTATAAGACATATCAGAACCTACCTTAGGTAGCTTAAGGAAATGATTAAATTCTTTTAAACATAATATATTTTATAAGCATCTATAGAGAAATAGGGGCAGGGAGTATTTTCATCTGGTTGTTAACTTCCCAAATGTTGGCCAACAGTCAGGAGTAGAAGTCAGGAATCAGAAACATAATCCACCTTTGTGGGTGGTAGGAAGGCAACTTCTTAAACCATTTGCTGTTGCTGCCAGGTGGGCATTAACAGGGAACTGCAGTTCAGAGCTACAGCCCGGTGTCAAACCAGATGCTCCACTCTGAGACATCGGCATCCTTATTGGTGTTTTAGTCATCAAGGCCAAACATCATCCACTCCTCTCCCCAAAATCCTTACCGGATAAGATTCACCTTACAAAACCTCTGGGAAGGGCACAAGTGTCATTATTCTTTTGAAATCATGTATTTAAAATAGGTTATGTGTGTTTTCCCTATATAAAAGTAAAAAATTTCAAAAAAATAAAGCAACGAGGATTGGAATTTGTATCACATAGAAAATAGACTCTCAAATTGCATTACTTGATTGTTCCTATGGAGTACCCGCTGCTGCTTCTGGTTTACAAAGACACCACAGTTTGATTGAACAATGTTGGTTTTGAAATTGTTCCACTAGGACATCTATTACTTCTCCTCCACCCTCAATGCTGCACGTCACGCCACATCCCTCTTTGTTCGACACGACGCTTTCTTTCCTCAGTTGTCAACAAGTCACAGTATCATGCACATATATGTAACCGATGAAGCCTAGCTCACATTTTGTTCTGATCAAGAAAAGGCTGAAAATGTGTGTTTGAGGTCTTGATTTGTTCGGGATGGAGGCATTCAAAGGTTGAGGATATGCA
Organism: Ochotona princeps; assembly: GCF_030435755.1. Classification (NCBI taxonomy): domain Eukaryota; kingdom Metazoa; phylum Chordata; class Mammalia; order Lagomorpha; family Ochotonidae; genus Ochotona; species Ochotona princeps. Next base: position 12,532,091 of record NC_080840.1, on the reverse strand, counting down.
GTATCTGAAGAGGCCTTCACATTTGGAATGTGGATTGTTGCGATGTCAGAGGGTCAGGCTGTAGTGCAAAGGGGATCAAGAAGAAAGTGAAGTGGAAGAAGCATGGGCTGGCAAGCTGCTAGGCCCTTTGGTAAAAATTCAATTTGAGGGGGTATCATGTGTCTTTTAAACTTTCTCAGGTTCACTATAAGCATCTGACTTTATCAGAGGATTCTGCTATTAGGTGGGAAGGGGTTTGAGTCACACAAAACTGTGACTTCCTAGAATTATTGGAACTGAGACTTGTAAGATGTATCAAGGTGTTAACACAAACAATTGGGTACAATTTGTAAAGAAATAGGGAGCAAAGGTCTTGATGCAAGAGAAATTTTTCTTTGTGTCCTCTGGCAAAAGTGACAAATTTCCAGTGTTTGGATTGCTGAAAATGGGTGAAATTAGTTAAAATTAATTGTACTATTTTGATGGAATGTCTTGGCGTTTAATTTGATTCATGTGGTTTTGAACTGATGGCTTTCAGAATGAAACTGAATCACAAAGTATTGTTGTTAATAGGTGCAGAACCGCATGAGGCTGATGAAAATAGATGGTCAGAAAATCATTTCAGAAACATACTGGCAGCTTCCCCGGGGCTTGCTTTGATAGCTTCATCATAAACACACATCGTGCAACAAATAGAAGAATGAGAAATGCCTACGTTCAATGTTAATAAACCATCAACCTGTTGAATCATGGTCAGTTCTTCTCTGAGTTATGATATGAGTTTTCTGAGTAACAGAGAGGTTACAGGGCAGATTTGTAAGCTGGAACTTAGGCACGCTGCCTGCAGAGCAGAGGGGTCACAGGAATTAAAGGAGAGATCTGACAGGGAGGGAAGTAGAGACCAGCCCCTGCAGTGACAGGCAACAGTGGTACAGATGCTAGTCTTTATTCAGGGAAGAGATGAGCAATCATACACAGACTTTAAATTTTCTACCTGATAGTTCCTAAGTCTTTCTTTTTTCTTTCATGTTCTCGATTATTTTGAAGAATCCTGTTGCATTCTTCTTTTTTAAGGATGTTCTTCATTCTTCATGCCATCTTGTTATAATTAAAGTTAGTTTACATGTTTTGGGTGAGAATAGTACACAAGTGGCGATCATTCTTACATCACTGTATCAGGAGGCAATTGGTATCAACTTGGCCCCCAAAAGATAACGTAGTCATTTTGGTAAAGTGGTGGTGACTTGCAAGTTCTCTCCAGTATAGCCAATACTTCATTATTCTAATTAATAAATAACTTGCTATAGTACTTATTTTGAGACCATATGACTGTTCTGTTCCTTATCATGTTTTTATCCACTTATTTTATTCATAGATGAATTTGGCCTAAAATGATTATTTCTGTGATGTATTTCACTTGGTGATTTTCTGTTTTGATTTTTCAATTACCACATATCATTATTTATTTAACTTCTGATTTATTTAATCATTTAATCGTTTAAATATTCATTTAATCATTTAACTTCTGATTTTTTTTCAATTTTCCTAGCTATTTCTTAGCATTTTCTTGCTTTCACAAATAGCAGACTGGGAAAAGATCCTGCAGCTCATCTTGTGTTTTTCTGCCCGAGCTTTAGAATCAACCATTTTTTTTCATTAATATCTCAGATTTTTTTTATTTTTTATTAATTATTTTGCATTATGTGACAGTTTCATAGGCTCTGGGAATCTCCCCACCCCTCCCCACGCCCCTCCACCCTGGTGGATTCCTCCACCTTGATGCAGTATTACAGTTCAAATTCAATCAAGATTCTTTCCTTGCAAACATATACCAAGCATAGAGTCCAGCTACTTATTGTCCAGATGGGTTGAACAGTTTCTTGGGGAGACCATTTCTGGTCCGAAGTTAGAGCTGGTAGAATATCATCCCAGTCAATTAAGAGTCCCAATATAACATCAACAGCAATTTGCAACATTGTGGAATTGACATGGTTTTGAGTAACCAGTATGTAAAAAAAAAAAAAAAAAAAAAAAAAAGCAAGTTCTTAACCACAACCTATGCTGAATGGTACCTTATAGCCATTTTAAGGTATATAGCAGCCGGTCCTGTATATAAACTAAAATTGAAATGTCAATGAGCTAATCATAGGTTGTGGTTAAGAATCAACCATTTTTCTGATACTTGGCGAATGGTACTAGGTAATCACCAGCTTTTCACCAGTATTGTGGTGTCTTCACTGCTAATCCTCTTACAAACAGAGGTGTATCTGTTTCTGTATCCAACGACTGATATTCTAATTCTGGTCCCAAACCGTAGGATCCTTGCTAGCCTATTCCTTTCCATATTTATAACTCCTATATCTAAAACTATGAAACCTGGCTCTCCTTATCTATGATTTACTTGTTTTATTTGCTGGATTCCAAAATTCGCAGTTTACAAATTACCACCCGTGTCCCCATGAAAAATGAAACTCTGAACAAAAATGTAACATTTGTGTGTGTTTTGTTTTACTTTTCACCTTGGAGGGCAGTCAATAATTATTTTTTTAAATTATATTGAAGTCAATTAATATTCATTTAAAAAACATACTTGCTAATGTACACAAAATATTTCTATACAGTTTGTTTTTAGCCTTAGAATACAGTCAATACTTATTTTCCTGAAATCGTATTAAATTATATATAAGCCTTTTCGTGGATTGATTGCCACCAGTTCAGCCAGTTGTTATTGGAACTTCCTCTCTGATTTCAGAGCTGCATAGAGGTTCTCACCATATCAACAAGACAGAACACTTCTGATAAAAACTTTTTCAGTGTTTGGACTACACAGTGTGGACACAAGACACTTGTCTGAATCTGGGAGTCCTGAGTCCATGACCTGCTGTTCTATAAGTATTGACTATCTGCCTCCAGAGATAGTCTTATTTGGAGAACTATTCAAAGACCACGTTTTTCTCAGTTTTGGGAAGCGATTTGACCTTCTTGTGCTGCCTGGGAGTGAAGTAGATATGGTTCTAAATACAGAGTGTGAGGGATATGACTGATTCTCCCACAGTGAAAGAGCTTGTCTCCTGTTAGCCCTGGGTCACAGGTCCACCTTCGGCTTGCAGCATTGCTTGCCAAGTCTGGAGCTTCTATAGTGTCAAGTGCAGACACCGCTCCCAGTTTGGGGGCAGTGTTCCACATGCAAATTCCAGGCTGAAGCTCTCCTCTTCTTTTCAGACACCATTATTTTGTTAGCTATCCAGCTTCCGGATTATTCTTGACCACTTATTACCCTATGATGGACCAATAATGACCATTTTCTTGTCCTGTGATGAATCCATTTTTATTCTCTTGCTTATTATTTTGTTTTGTTCTTTCATTGACATTTTATTGAGTGCTGTCAGTTCAGTGTGTTCCATCTGTTATATTGCGTCAAAGTTGTAGCATATATTTATACAATCCAGAGCAATTTTATGAAATTTTATTTGCAAATATCCTTTGTGCTCTGTAAGAGGCAAACAAAAAAATTAACTACTTTAAACTTTAGCTGGACATTTATAAGGCAAATTATTACTAATGATATCAACTAGTATTCTTATTTGCTAAAGAATCATTATTTCTTCTTAGAAAGTCTGTTATCCATGTAGATAAAGAGGAAGTAAATACAGAGGTAGTTAATTTTCCTCCAAATTTTTATTGGGACAAGTCCTTGGCTTCACATGGTGAATATGTTATGGGCAAAAATAACCATCTGGCTTCTTGTGATCCAACATGTTTACTAAAGAATGATTTCCAATTATTTCTCACTGCAGGTATCTCTCCCTAGTAAGGAAAATGATCTCTGTTTTTAGTGTGGAATCCCAATTTCATGCCTTGCCATCACCTGTAAGTCATATCTAATTTGTTCTTTCCAACGAATGGTACTTCTGGGTTCTGCTGAGTGTAAAAGTGACACTTGCCCATTTGCACGAGTTAAGATGATAATCTGTCTTCTTAACTATAGTATAAACATACTTGTAAGTAATCTTCATTTTGTTGATCTCACTTTCATCTGCTTATTCATAGAACTTGCTGAAGCCAAGTCCTGAACCCTCCCAGAGTTCTATAGGTTGGGTTCTTATTTTACTCTATGGTTGGTGAAGGATTAGGCTTTTTTTTTTTTTAGTTGAGCATAAATGTCATCACTTATTCTTCTTTTTAGCTTCTGAATGTCACTATAAATTGTCCAGTGTTTTGGTTGTATCTCATCCATTTACAGTTCTAAATAGGCCTGCTAAAAGGGATAGGAGATTTCAGGAAATTTTAACAGGACATTGTAGACATGTGCTGGAGAATAAGACATGTAACAGAACATACTTCTCACAGCAAAGGGGAAAGAAGAGCTGTCCTCTAAGCTGAATTATTCAATGTGTTAGCAAAATGTGTAATATTGCATATCTTTGGAGGCAGCAAACAATGGGTCAAATATTTGGATCCCTACCACCCACATGGGAGTCTCTCTCTCTCTGTCTCTCTCTCTCTCTCTCTCTCTCTGTTTCTCTCATATTAGAAAAGAGGCAAGCAACAGTAAAGATATTCCTAAATAGCTGATGCATCCTGGAAGTTCCTCTAGAGATTCTAAGTAACTTGAACAAGAAATGTCAACTGTCACACCAAGAAATTCTACCTGAAGCTCTCATGTTATTTGCATTAGCCCACAGAAAACTGGATCTGAGGGCTGGTAAAAACAGGGCACTCTACCTCAGAAACAGTAGCTACATTTTCTGTGATGAACTCATGGCCTGCCATAGAGCATCAGACTGTGAGGTGTTGGAAGACTTCTCCATTTCTCCTAGTTTACTCAGTGATGAGATACTTGAATGCTATTGGTGGCTTCCTGTCTACTAGGGCATGGAAATGTGGGATCATGGGAAGCATGAAAATGGGCATCCTGCACTTCTTATACTCAAGCAACCATGATATATCTTTATGTGATTACACATTATAACCATTATGTTAATATTTAAACATTCATTGGACAAGGGAAACATGGGCATTCCTGGGGGGGTGGGTCATGGCATGTGTTGACATGGCTGGGCCATGATGCTCCAGATAGCTGGTCAAATATTATTATGGGTATTTATGTGAAGCATTAGAAGGGCTCTGTGCTTGGTGTAAAACTCTGTGTTGCTTTATTTGAAATTATTGGTCTTTTAGAAAGGAGAATGTGCCTACATGTTGTGCTGTATCTTATGAATTATGCAACTGGTCTGGAGTTCACAGCCATGTATGCAACAGAGACTATCTACAATTTTTGGAAATAGATATGGAGGTTGACATATATTTTAAAGCAATAAATCTAGGCAACTAAGAATCCCATGTTTATATAATTGTTAGAAGTGGCTACTTTACTGAGATGTGAGAAATATTTCACATGTAATTTATTGTGATAAATTCCTTAACTGTGAAAGTGAAGTATCAATACATACTAAATAACTGTCAAAAAATTAAGAGCAGGAAAAGAAAGTATTAGAGTTATGGTGTGTATTTCCAGGAAGATGTAATTAGTTATTTCTGGAACAGGAAACTGATTGAAAGATTAAGGTTTCATGATAGAAAACTCCATCTCTTTTACTTTAATTCCATTTTTTGTTGAGTTTAGTCCCTCCTCTCTTATGTGCTATATTTTATGAATTATGTATCTGGCCTAGACTTCACTGCTGTGGATGTAATATTAGCTGTCTGAAAAAAAATTAGAAATAGGTACTGAAGTTTAGATTTATTTTAAAGCAATAAATGGATACACATCATTTTAAAGTAATAATCGACACATAGCTTGAACTTTACAATATAACTGCTAGGTTAAACAAGGAATTGATAGTGTGGGTTTAACTTTAGCTCCTGAAACCTCATTAAACGGACAAAGGCATCTAAGTTCTTAAACAGGAAGAGAACAAAAGGAAGCCAATGGAAGACCAAGATTTAAAGACATTTCTTCTTCTTCTTTTTTTTAAGGATTTATTTATTTATTTATTTATATTGGAAAGTCAGATATACAGAGAGGAGGAGAGACAGAGAGGAAGATCTTCCGTCTGATGACTCATTCATCAAGAGGCCACAACAGTTGGAGCAGAGCCAATCCGATGGCAGGAGCCAGGAACCTCTTCCAGGTCTCCCACGCGGGTGCAGGGTCCCAAGGCTTTGGGCCGTCTTTGACTGCTTTCCCAGGTCACAAGCAGGGAGCTGGATGGGAAGTGGAGCTGCTGGGATTAAAACAGGTGCCCATATCGGATCCCGGGCATGCAAGGTGAGGAGTTTAACCACTACGCTATTGCGCCGGGCCCAATACCTTTCTTGAAGACAGAAATTCATAGAACAATGGTAAGGCACACATCAGGGCAAATGATCTTTTTCTGGAATTGCAAACAAGGCGAGGGCTTTACCTAAAAGCAGAAAACCTAAAAGAAGGGTTGATTTTATGCCTTCAAGGGAACTCTGAATGGAAAAGGTGTGAAGGGCAGGAGGAGGCTAGGCAGGGCTGCAGTTACTACAAGTCTAGGCATAGGACGTCGGGTCAAGCTCTGTTCTGTTCTCTATGTGTAGAAGGCTCAGAGTCTCCTGCATTTAACTCTCGGGGAAAGCAAACAGGTAAATGAGAGCCTCTAAGAACATTGTGAACACAGGCATCTCAGAGCAAGACCTCTGTAGTTTGGCATTTAAAGTCCACTAGTGTCATTACCAGCTAATGACCTGAAGAAAAATCTAACCTGTGGGCATGCAGCTCACAGCTGGCTGTTCACAGCTCCCAGCCTTAAGAATGACTGAGAACCAAAAGCCTGCAATATTTGAAAAAAAAAAAAAAGCTCATGGAAAAAGAGAAAGGCAACAAAGCAGTAGAAAACTATTTCTCTCAAAGAAACGAGTACAATTTAGGGAAATGAACTGCCTTCTAAATATAAGTCAATTATATTATACAGGAAAGCTGGGGAAGACAGAGCATGTGTGTGTGTGTGTGTGTGTGTGTGAATGAGAGAGAGGCAGAGCAAGAGTAACAGATTATAGCAGAGAGAATATGAGAGACAAAATATGAATATGGCAGAGCAAATTAGGAGGTCCAATATCACAATAATATGAATTTCAAAAGAAGAAGTAAAGGGCCAAGTCTAGTGCTTAAATTTGAAAATTACCCAATAATGAGTATTAGATAGGAGTATAATGGGGAGAATAAGTGGGATGGTGGATCTGTAAGATGTCTGACCAGAGAAGATAATGTGGTGGCAACCATCACATATAAATGAGTAAGACAGAAGGATGAGTCATTGATATTTTGTGGTGACAACAACAAGTAAGAACTAAGTAAAGGTGAAATGTTGCGATAGAAAAAAAACAAATATCTTGACTTTGGATTTCTGGATTAACAACAGCAAAGCAATTATCTGCTGATTGGACTGTTTAATCATTTCTGAAGCTAACAGAACTGTTGCATGAAGGGGAGAATGTGTGAATGTTCAAAACGCTGACCACTGAAGCTTCCTGAGTGCTCTGTTAGGACGTATGTGAGATCTGTGCTAAACATGCTTCTGTCGCTCACACAGCAACTGCGAATTACTTGCACCATTTGATAAACTGCTGTCTGATGAAAACTTTAATCCTGAACAAATTTGTGTGAATGAAACAGTTCTGTTCTGGGACTGTGTTCTAGAGAAACCGTAGCAGTGTGTGAGGAAAGAACCCCTTCAGACTTGAAGGATTCAGAACCTGGGCAACTGTTTTTGGTTTGCCAATTACAGTGATGGCGTGTATTAACGTCTAAGATATTTAAGTGATATGTACAATGTATCTGTCACTTCTACGGAAATGAGAATGTGGTCAGGTAGTTGAATTCTTTCTGATGGAGTTAATGTCCATTTTATACCCAAGACTCAAGTTGGTTTCAGACCATCTGCCCTGCAGAAAATTAGAGTTTTGTTGTTCTTGACTCCAACCTAACAATCCCCTTCTGAATTTCTTATGGCTAACAGTACGTTCATTTAATTCTCCTTTAGTATATTCACAGCACTCTGCTTGGTTAATACATTAGTACTACAAGTAGGGGAAGCATAAATGTCTCCCATGCTAATTGTCTTTCCCCTTTAATTGTTTAAGTACTATAGCTAATAGTCCTAGGCATCTCAGACATGTCTTAAGAGCTGAATTTTTAAGATTTCATTTCTACAGCAGCTAATGCTTAAACAGTGTACATACAGAATGTAAGTGATTTCAGCTCGTACAGTGTAAATCTATCACACACATTCAGGAATGGAAACAGGAGAGGCAGACAGATGTGAAGGAAACAGTAAAGGCTAGTAAGACCAAGCTTACTTGGATTTCAAGGTGCATTTCATATTAAAAACAAGCTGCTGAGGGGTGATAATAGAATGTAGGAGTTTGCAGCACATCCTGGCTCACTTCCATTTTTATTGCTATCTATATTCTTCCAAGTATCATGAGTAAACAAAAATGAAAAAGAAAAAAATGCAGAAGTATAACATTTTAAAAGATAAGTAAGATGCCAATAATAAATTGACAAATAACCAACATGTAGGATATATTTTATTTCTCCTTATTTGAAGCAAACTTTGCATATTTTATTTGATTTCATCCTCTCAGAGATGAGATTTGGCAGCTCCAAAACTATGCAATAATTTTAAGAGTTGAAAAACTTGACCCAGTGAGGTAGCCTAGTGGCTAAAATCTTCACCTTATATGCACCTGGATCCCATATGGGCACCAGTTCTAGTGCCGGCAGCCTCACTTCCGCTCTAGATCTTTGCATGTGACTTGGGAAAGCAACTAAAGACAGCCCAAAGCCTTGGGATCCTGAACCCATTTGGTTGACCCGGAAGAGGCTCCTGGTTCCTGGCTCCTGGCATTGGATTGGCTCTGCTCCAGTTGTGACTAGGGGAATGAATCAACAGATGGAAGATCTTCCTCTCTGTCTTTGTTCCTCTCTGCATATCTGACTTTCCAATAAAAAGAATAAAATAAAAAAAATTTAAAAAGAGTTGATAAAACAAGCACAGATGGGGTGAATAATTTGTCCAGCTTCCAAAGAAGTGAAAGTGGTGAAGTTATAGTCAGAGGCTAACATCATGCCCTCTACTTGTACACTAGTTTCTGGGACATGAAGGCACTTTTAACTGAGCTGGAGATTCTCCCTAGGCTTATTCCTGAGAGTCTTCCTCGGTGCTGGAGTCCTTGGACCATGTGGGCTTAAGGATAGGCAGGTCGGAAGCGAAAGTTCATTTCTGTCTTGACTTTATCAGTCCTGCTCAACTTTCAGTCTTCCGTGTCTTGAAAGTGTCTAGGATGAAGAGATGAAGGTTGACCTTCACTTCCCCAAGTATTAACTGTCATTTTAGGTCTGTGTTTTAGAGCTGACTTTTTGAAAGTGTGAAGGTCTCTGTCACAGTCACATGTACATTTCCGGGTCTTGATGTCTTTTGGAATTTGTGTTTTGATGAAAGTTCTCAAAAGGACATGTCAGTTTCTGAAGGCTTGTGATGCTGACATTTCAGTTTTCTTTCATGTAACTTTGCAATTGGACTCTGACAATTTGTTCACTAAAGTTAAGGACAGATTTGGAAATCCCTGGTTCTTGTCCCCTGAAGTCCTGCTTTAAATACTTTTTACCTTTAAAACCACATTGACTTTCTCCTACTTTAGATTTTTTAATTGGAAACTTCTACTTTATTATTTCTCAAGAACATGATACTTGCTCTCTTCACTGTCTGCAGGCTGATTAAAAATTTAAATAATAGGGCCTCCGTCATAGCCTAGTGGCTAAAAGTCCTCACCTTGTATGTGATGTGCTGGGATCCCATTTAGGCACTGGTTCTAATCCCACTGGCCCTGCTTCCTTTCTACCTCCCTGCGTGTGGCCTAGGAAAGCAGTCAAGGATGGCCCAAAGCCTTGGGACCTAGCACCCATGTGGGAGACCCAGAAGAGCCTCCAGGCTCTTGGCTTCAGATCCGCATAGCTCTGGCCATTGTGGCTGCTTGGGGAATGAATCATTGGATGGAAGATCTTCTTCTCTGTCTCTCCTCTTCTCTGTATATTGGACTTTCCAATAAAATTTCTTAAATAATAAATAATCTCCAAATATATAATGGGTGGACATGTTTTTTCTTTTTAGGAAAAATATGAGTATAGATGGTTGATGGATTCCTCATTAATTATCAAACAAAATTACTATATGATTTTCAGAATGGTATTTTGTAGAAAGTGTTAACTGAAGGTGATAAAGAGTATCAAGTATTCGAAAGGGTAGAGTTTGAATAGCACTCTGCTGATGGTCTTTGCCATGTCAAGCAAATTATGTTATGATTCATGTCTCCTTCCACCCATAGTTAATCAGCTCCCATCTCATCCCCAGCATTGGCATGCTCAAGAACACCATGACTACCCTGACCCTGAGAGTTCATGTTTGTTGGGCTTACCTGTACTGGATCAATCTCTGCTAATCTTTACTAACAGAAGACTGTCTTTGTTTCCCGCTGCATAATTCTAGATTCTCCTGATTGCTGATGTGGTTTAAAGTGGAAGGAATGGTGCTGTACAGTAAAGGTTAGCTCTTCAGGCCTAGAGAGCTCAAATCCTCACTTCAGAGGTCTTCAGGACTGGCTTTCGGTTCTATTCCGAGAGAGTGAACCCTTGGAATACCTCCAATTTCTAATATAAGCTTTGTGCAATCTCAGCTGCACATTTGCTGTTTCCTTTCCCTCATGTCTGTCCTAGGCAGACAATGATTTCTTATAGTGTTTAATCCCCCTTAATCCTTTGCTGTCTGACATATTTGCCTGTCTGCTAAGGCAAAGATTGGTTGATTCCTCCTTAACATTTCCAGCTGAAAGGCTACATGAATCCCACTTATTCAGTTCCCTGCCAACTCTACCATATGCAACTAGATAACTCATTTTATTGAATGTACCATCCCTAGTTGTGTGGAATCTATAGAAATGTAAGATATAAGTAAAGCTTTGCCAGAGTTATAAATTTGGCTGACAGAGCATGTTAGATAGTACTTGAATGTTGTAGTAAATACACATGTGTTATAATATACACCGTAAGTTCTACAATAATTTAAAAATATGGAACAGCATGTGCTGAAAGAGGAAAAGAAGAGAAAAAGCCCTCATTTGTGTTGTGGTTCTCTGAAATAATACTCGAGTTTGATGATTCCATAGAAGCATTAGCAGAACTCGGAGAAACAAACACACTCACAGTTCTAGTTGATTATAGTAGAAGGAGAAAGATAGAATCAGCATAGGAAAAGGGCCCGTAGATTGAGTCCAGGTGCAAGATTTTAGCTGTCCTCTCTCAGTAGGATCTTAAGGATAGACCCTGATTCCCCTAGCAAAGATGTATGGTTTATAATTAACCAGGGACTCTCACCCAAAGGTAGAGCTTCAGAACCTTTGTTGGGGTAAATCATGTATGTATAACTTCAGGTCCTCAGACTCACGTGTTCCAGAGGTGAATGGACATAATATGGCCCAAAATTCCAAGTATATAAAATAGACATTCAGCATAAATCACCTTGTTAGTAAAAAAAAATTACTATGACTCAAGATTTTGGATGCTCAAAAATTCTTTTATCAGTAGGGTATTCCAAGGGTTCACTCTCTCGGAATAGAACTGAAAGCCAGTCCTGAAGACCTCTGAAGTGAGGATTTGAGCTCTCTAGGCCTGAAGAGCTAACCTTTACTGTACAGCACCATTCCTTCCACTTTAAACCACATCAGCAATCAGGAGAATCTAGAATTATGCAGCAGGAAACATTCTTTACTACTAAACAACTAGGAGTGCAGTTTAAATCCAATTGTTTCCTGGGTGTGGAAAGGAAGGCACAGAACAAAGTCATCTCTAAAGGAAAAAGTCTGCCCAGAAGTTGTGCGTATAGCTGTGTTGCTGTCCTCCTAGGAAGCTAACAAACTTCAAGGGATTACCATTTACAGGGAGCTTTCTAGCACTAAGCACTGGGCCATGTGGTTTTCAAACACTATCTCATCGCAGCTCCGTTTGTAGCTATTTATCAATCAGCTCTTGTCTTCTGTAGTAGATGGCGAATTCCTTTAAAGTCGATTCTGTGATATACTCATCTTGAAACCCTTAGTGCCTAGTACATTCCTGACACAAATAGGATGTGTGGGGAAAGTATTGACAGAACACATGAATAAATGAATAAATACCTTTCCTTGCAACAAGTAGTCATTGATGCGAGTAGACAGATTTGGAATTCAGGTTTCCTCTTATTCAGTTCCTCTGGACAATACTGGGGAAGTCAGACTGAGAAAAAGAGACACTTATCTCAAAGCCAGCATCATCTAGTGAATAGGGGGATCTATGAATAACATTCTAATGTCTCATCCACATGCATACAGTGAATCAAATGAAAAAGTTGAAAAGACAGCAGTGTAAGAAATGCTATAACAAAATTCCAGCTATTAGTTATGAAAACTGCTTCAAGTTTTGCAAGGCAACATGCTGTTTCTTCCCTGTGTGCCTATGCTCATGCTGCTTCCAGTTCCTGGGGGAGGCTTCTTACCGTGTCTCATGTCATTAGACTCATTTTCCTAGGTAATAGGTAATTTCAGAATCATCTTGATCATCATACATTAGACAGCGGGTCTTTTTTTTTTTCTTTGAAGATTTATATATATTTATCAGAAAGTCAGATTTACAATTAGAAGGAGAGACAGAGAAAAAGATCTTTGATCCACTGCTTCACTCCCAAGTGGACGCAACGGCTGGAACTGAGCTGATCCAAAGCAGGAGCAGGAGCCTCTCCCAGGTCTCTTACGTGGGTGCAGGGTTCCAAGGCTTCGGGCCGTCCTTTCCTAGGTCACAAGCAGGGGGCTGGAAGGAAAGTGGAGCAGCCAGGATGTGAAACAGTGCTCATATGGGATCCCAGCTCATGCAAGGCGAGGACTTTAGCCAGTAGGACCGCCCATGGCTCTAGACAATGATTCTTAACACAGATTCACCATCACCCAAAGAGCCACAGACTTCAGGATGTCAGAATTTGAGGAAAATCAAACCAAAACTAAAACCAAAACCAAAACCAAAACCAAATCCAAAACAAACAAAAACTCGTTTTCACTAACTTGTCACTGAAATTGATTTCCTGAAATTGTGAATAAACAACCTCATTAGTGTCAGCAGATCAGCAATTTTCTCATCAATGGAATCAATTACTTTCACATCCTACTCTAATGTCACAGGTATCTGACTATTTTCTAACTATAGGTTTATGCAAATTAACTAAAAAGCATGTCATTATAGTGTCAGATTTAAAAATAATAATTTAACATAAATAAAGTTTCCCCTTTATTCTGTGTTTTATATCTTATGCTGTTAGTAGCATTATTCTGGAGTGAGTGTTTAGCTGAGAGGTTTAGCTGGCATTCTGCATTATGTAGGTTTAGGTCTTGGCTCTGATTCCTGACTCCTGCTTCCTGCAGATTTTGTGAGGCACCATAAATCAACAGTTAGGCCCCTGACACCCAGTTGGGCAACCTGAGTGGAGGGCTCAGCTCCTGGCTCTGCCTCAGACCGATCTTGGCCTTTATAAGTATTTGGGGGTGAGCCAGTGAGTGGGATCTGTATGTCTGTCTATCTTCTCCCTCTCTCCCTATGTCACTTTGCATCACACACAAATAGAAAATTTAAACTATGATCCATGTAAGAGGTTCATATGTTTCACAAGACTACCAAAGTGCAACTGATTCAAAAGTTGAGTGAGCATGACTCTCTTAGAGTCCTGTGTGGTTCATGGTGTGATGCTCTGAGGTCTGCTCATGCTTCTAACGGAGGACTTTCCCTGTTTCTGTAAACACTCTATTAAAGAAAAATATCTTCCTCAAAAATATCTTTTTAATTATTTATTTCAATGCCAGAGTTACAAAGACACACACACACACACACACACACACACACACGGATTTTGTATCCACTGCTTCACTCCGCAGATGGCTTGCAATAGCCAGGACTGAATCAGGCCAAAAGCAGAGCCAGGAAGTTCATCCAAGTTTCCCACATAGGTGGTAGGAGTTCAAACACTTGGCTGGCCGTCCACCTGTCAGCAGGTTGCTGCACTGAAAGTGGAGCAGTCAGGACACAAAATGGCATCCTTACGGGATGCTGGCCTCACAGGCGGCAGCTTTCCCTGCCACACCTCAGTGCTGGCTCTTTACATATCCATCTTCCTAACAGGATCCTGTACACTGTAAAGAAAAGACAATGTCCTGCTTTTTTTGAAATTTCTCCAGCACCTAGCCTTGTGCTGGGGGAGGGGGGTGGTAGGTAATTATTACTAATACTTACTGAGCAGTTGCTGAATGAACCAAAGGACATTCAAATAAGCATTCCTGGATTCATGAGTGCAGTTTTTTCATCTTCTAAGGAAATTCTCCAGGTGGTTCCAATATTTATTTCTGTAAATTCTCCCTTGCTTTAACTGTTTCTATGAAATCTCCAGTCTGTTGCCTTACTGAGATGTTCTGAAGCCCTATTGTGCAATTTAGTTCATAAGATGACATTAGATTAGATTTTCTAAAGAAATATTTGTTGCCCAGTTGTAGGCAACTGTCTACATTGCCTTTACCTAGGCAAGTGATACATTACTGGGAGAAGAGCAACCAATAGCTAGTGGACATTCTAGGCTTGGTTAATGCCAACTTTTGTTAACTATACCATGCAAGGCATAGGTGCTTATTTCTTCTTCTTCTTCTTCTTCTTCTTCTTCTTCTTCTTCTTCTTCTTCTTCTTCTTCTTCTTCTTCTTCTCCTCCTCCTCCTCCTCCTCCTCCTCCTCCTCCTCCTCCTTCTTCTTCCTCATTTTTATAAAGATGTGTCAGGAAGGAAGGGAAGGCCAGGCCAAAACATGCCACCCAGTTCGTCGGGGAGGTGGTGCAGATTGTACAGGGAAGGGGGTGTGTTGGAACAGCAGCAGCTGAGGACATGTTCGACAGGGCTGGAATGATTTCTGAGGACTTCGACTGATGAGGCCACTGCACTCATAGGTAAACAAGGGGGCTGAGACATGGTGGTTTACAGCAGGGGAAACCAGAGGACGTGTCTGGGTAAGACTAAGGCACCCATCCACATGGGATAACTGGGCTGGGCTAAGTAGCATCACCTTCCACTCACTGGTACATGTGAAAGCTAGGTCTGGGGGCATGCATGCTTGGGCTAGACTTCAGTACCCATCTGTGAATGTTGGGGCTGTTGATGGACCACATTAGGTCTGTCTTTCACTGGAATGTGAAAGAACTGGATCTAGGGAAAGAATTTGTAGAAGATTTGTGGGCTTATCTCTGTGGGACTGCAGCATCTATCAGTTTGTGCAAGAGCAGGCAGAGTATGACTGGACCACAGAACTCACTTTACAGGAACTCACATGGCACTCATGGAAACAGGGACTGGGAAGAGGCCAGGGTAGGTCAGGCTGCAGCACTAGCAAGATCCAGGGTTTGGAGTGGACCTGGTAGGGGAACTTGGGGGGCCACAGCTAGCAAATTAGACTACAGACTGCTGTACCATAGTTCCTGCTAATAAGTTCAAGAGCTGGGCTAGGCTGAGCTGTAGCACCAATCAGGATATGTATAGGCTGGGACTGGGGGCAGGCTGGACTGGATCTGTCCACAGCACATACTGGCATGGGCAAGATGCAGAATGAGGCACAGGTCAAGCTATATTGGACTACAGCACCCACCAGTTCACATGAGGGCTGATGATGCTGGGAGTGGGCTAGCCTGCTATATCCATCAGTAAGAGTTGTTATTGGGGGTGGACCTGGTGAATTGGGTCACAACAACTGCTGGCATGCACAAGACTTGGAACTGAGAGTGGACCTGGGGTGGGACCTTCTGGGACTCTCCTATTGTGCCACTGCTTCTCCTGGTGAGCATGACAGCTGGGACTACAGGCAGATTGGTCCCACAGGGATGCAGCGTTCATCATTCAGTATTTGAATTGAGTTTGGAGGTGGGCCAGGCTGGGTTAGACTGTTACACATGATGGAAAAAAGAGAGAGCCAAAATGGGCTCAGGCAGCCAGGCTAAGTCACAGCACCAGCAGGTGAGTGCTAGGCCTAGGTATAAGTCATGTCAGGTTGGACAGTAATACCACCCAGCAGGTGCAAGATCTGGCGCTGACAGTGGGCCTGGTGGGGGAGAACTGGGGGTCTTACCCTGCTGGACTGTAGCTCCTTCTGGTGAGTATGAAAGCTGGGGCTTGATCTGGGCCAGGCTGGTCAAGGTGGCAGCATCTGTCTGCACATGTGTGGACTGGGTCTAGGGGTGGATTGGGGTATGCTAAACAGTACATGAAAACTAGTTGGGATACAGGATGGAGTGTGCTACACAAAAGCAAATATTGGCACATGCAAAAACTGACAATGGAAGCAAGCCTGGTGGCAGGGGCTTATTGGGGGTTGCCCCGACTAAGCCACAGTTGACTTCCCTGGTGCATTAAGTAGAAGTTGGATTGGCAATGTAGGAGGCAGTTAAGCAATGGCTTAAACCACTACGTCTCAGTCATCCAGATTTTTGTTCAAACTTAACTCTGAGTGATTTTTGACAATTTTGAATGGATAAATGAATATGAGAAATTAACTCATGTTCTTGAGCATAAAAGTGCAGTTACTTCCACAGAAGCTTTTCAAAATGACTTGCTTCATGATCTGATAAGAATTCCAGAAAAAAACACCCAAATGTCCTCAATAATGACAGCATTATAGTAATGTTTGTGATTTCTCAAAAGAAAGATCCACTTTAAGTTGGACAAGAGCTCATGTGAATTTTAATATCGGGGGTTTCTGTATCTATCTTGTAGCCATCTTGGAGAGGTTTTAGCAATTCCATCCATTTTAAAAGATGATACCTATGGTATAGTTAGGACTGATGGCCAAAAATTCCTCAAATATGTTGTGAGGTTGTTTTTCACCCCTTGCAATTTTTTCATTTTGAAATACAAAGTGTTGAGGGTCTAATATATAGGAAGAAACAGTCTGTTCGGTGTTTCAGTATTGTTCTGAGCCTATTCAAAGCCCTCAACACAGAATCAGAGATTTACATAATCACAGACTCTCCAAAGGGTGAATGCTGCATGAGCTCATATTAAAGATTCTCTTCACTAATCAGTATTCTTTTATCATGTAGCAGACTGGATTAGATGTGTCTATGGAGAATTACCAGAACCTGCAATGATGCTCTTCCATTAACATAGTGCCTTTTACATTCTTCCAGTGTTCCAAGCACAAAAGCCACAGACAAATCTTTTTAGCAATGCTGCTTTTCATCTCAGCCACAGAGGACATAAACAACACCGGCGTCAACATGACATAAGGACCCCTTGAAGGTTAACCATAAGCAGAGCTTCAGTCTTTTTTTCTCTGACCCTTGGCAGATCAATTATAAAAGATCTGCTCATTGGAGGTTATTAGAGATAAATAAATTCTGTGAACACTGTTCCTGGTGAGCTCTCTAGGTTTAAAAAAACAACATTGATTTATTTGGTTACCAATTCAAAGAGCTGTGTGTTAATCATCTTTCACAGCGGATACTTCAAAGGAGAAATAAGACATTATACACAAGAAAGTCTTTAGAGTAACTTGAGAAGTTTTAACATATCATCGTAGATACAAAATCCCAGGCTGTGTGTGCATCAATTCAGATTTCATTATTTATCTAATGAGTTGACAAGCTCCTGGGGGCCACCAGATATGAATCTGTTAATTATCTAATATAATTACAGCAAAAACATCTGTGCTTTCTCTGCTGCCCCACACCAGCAGAGATATAGTTACACCGTGCATAGGGAATAGTATTAATTTTTAAGGATGCATAATGTTTACACATCCTTATTTTGGTTGAGTAGAAAGTGATGTTCATGGGGCTTAAGTTTTTCCATTTTTACTGTTCAATCCCATGGCTTAACCAATAATTTCCATGCTAACTGTGTGCTCCTTACAATTCTCTATGTAGAGGAGAAAATCCAGTAATTAGTTGGGCCCTTGCCTTTGCATAGATCAAAATACAGTGGGGAAGACTAAGCACATAACAAATAAATCTGGTTTACATTCCTAATTATATTCTCTTTCTTTCCTGTCTCATCAATTTCTCTCTCAGTTTGGATTCTACAGTATAGTAGGAAAAGGAAGCAAGGCAGCACCACTGAAGGCAAGCAAAATAAAACCAAACCAAAAGAAAATCAACAAAAAGCGGAAACCCTCCCTGTGCTTGCCAGTCCTGTACTTTTTCCTTCTCTGCCCATTCAAGTTTGCATACATGTCATTCAGTGTGAGAGATTCACTAATTCTCAGAATCCCTACAAGGTAGGCATTGTGCCTCCTATCTTTGCAGTTTGGAAATTGGGGCTTAAAAAGAGATGAACCCTTTCAGTGGGGTGACTAAACAGTTCCAGTCAATGGCAATTGCAAGAGTGGTGGGCAGTCTGGTAAACACATTTCCTCTTTCTTTCCTAACAATGAATCACCTTAACTAGTACACTCTATTTTTTTTAATTGCGTTTGTCTTCCCCTTATTTTCTTTTTTAAGCCTGGGGGTAATGCCTAGGAGTTCAGCAGGTGTCCCGCATCCATGAGGCTATAAGCATAAAGATGTAAGCCGAATATATACAAGAAGGGACAGAAGGAGCAGGGTCTTGATGATATCTCTGAACAGCTGCATCAGTCCTCAATTGCTTTCCTGGACTCAGTTTACGAGGAAAACAAATTCCTATGTTCAGGGTGGCTTTTTAAAAATTCATATTGCTACCATTGGTGCTGATTGGTACAGTTGAGAGTCAAAGCCCAGTATTATTTATCCTAACTCTTGTGTTACTTTCTATACTTTTCAATTCATACTGCTCTTGATTCCAGTTGATCCCATATGAAGGAAAAGAAACATGATAAATAGCATGGTTTATCATATTCTAGGCTTAAGTATCCTGTCAGCTCCAGTGTGTCCATGGGTGGATGACGTTGGTTGTGGTGAGATTATCTGTGAAGACCTCATGGACAGAGAGGCCTGTTTGCTAATTCTCCATTTTGGGTGGAATCTGTGTGATCTGAGGAGGTTTGTCACAGGTTGGTGCCACCTGCACAGGGAAGAGGGAAGTCATGGGAAAATGTGTTCTCTCATCCTTTAACTTTATGCTTATAACGTTCAGCTGCAAAAGACCTTGAATTCTTTCTCTTACTTTTCAGTGAAGATTTTGAGAATTTGTCACGTCAGAATTGGCAAGGGTTAAAATCAGGGACAGGTAGCAGAGGGAAGTGACATGTCCTCTGGCAACACCAGGCACTGATACTGCAAGACAATGGTGGCGTCACCTGGAGGTGAGTAAGTTACCAGAAGCTTGCTCTTTGTGCTCTCATTGATTTGTCGAAAGCAATTGGTACATGCTCTCCCATCCTTCCACAAGGATGCGGTGCTTTGATCACATCTAATCATGGAAGATCAAATAATCAGGCAAACGTTTTTACAGGCACTTAGAGTGAGTGCCAAGATGTTGGGCCGCTTAGAGGGCTTTTAAAATAATTGCTTTAAATTTAACTGATGTGGGAAGAAATTTGGTGTCCAACAGCATCTCGACTGGCTTCACTACCTTCCCTTAAAAACATTAATTTCTTCTGCAGGAGCACTGAGAAGCAAAGAATAGTTTGCAGTTCCTTCTCCAAATCAATTTTTCTCTGCACAATGTATCACTTTTGTTAGACGACCTTATTTATAAGACATACCCAAATCAAACACATTTAAGTTCTTTCCTCAAAACTTTTCGTATATATAATACACACCCCCACACATACATACACATGTAGTGTCACAAAAATTGTGAATTTATGGGTTACCATGTAATGTTTCAACATATGCATGTTCTCTGTAATGTTCCAATTAGGGTAAACACTTTTGCATCCTCAAACATTTAGTTTATTCATGGTTCAAACATACAGAATTCTTGCTTCTGATTTCCTTGTTAGCAAAATAGACACAGAGTGCATTATCATTATTAGATTTTGTGATAATATAAATGGTGCTCTGAGTTTTCCATAATTTGCTTTGATTTGATAATATCATGTACTACCAGAAATATTTTTAGGTTAATCTGTGCTGACTCTTGAAAGTATCAAGCTAAAAAAACCAGCAAAAACAAAGGAAACTAGAAGAATAGGCTTGCATTAAAAAAAAATTGGGGTTGTCTGGTGGAAAGTAGTCTGTGGGAAGAACCAAATACATAAGCTTGGTTGATTGACAAATTTTTGGACATGAGAGGAGAAGAATCTTAGTCATAGCATGATATCCACATTATTTGTTTGTTCCCAAGTTCAGTTTTCAAACTCTAGTTTGAATTCTGTGTAGGCAAAGGCACTTACGTTATTTTTATGGGAAAAATTGTTTTCCCTAGGATTTGTATTTCTATTCCACTGTAACATTTCGTCATGAATATTTTGTTCTTTCATGTGTGAGTCATTAGAGCAACAGTGGCAATTAAGTGTTTGTGTGTCAATGCAGAAATCGCTGCAATGCTTGCTTGAGATGCTAGCACCAAACACATCAGGAAATTCCCTGGGGTATCAGAGAAGCCTTACAAGCCCAGTGGTAGACACTAGAAGAACATGGAGGCCATCTTTATTAATGGATGACTCCATAAGCATTGTGAGGACTTTGGCAGATAGAATGACACAAACTTCTTAAGTTTGTTACAATCTGGCATTAGTGGGCAGATCAAATTTGCTAAAATGCTGGAAATGAATTCAGTCTCATTTGTACGTGTAAGAAGTGCCAGTTAAAAAAAAGGAGTGCCAGTTTTGCAACATATAAACTAGTAAAGCAAAATGTTTTCAAGATTCAATGCCCTGAATGGTAAGTAATTTCTATGCATTGCCACTGTGATTTTCCATCCCTCTGAACTCTGCAGAACTCCTCCACTAGTTATGGAGCACCTTGTTACTGATTATTTGGCTCTGTGTCTTCTGAGGTCAATTCCTCTTCCTGACACTTGTTACTGCTGTGATCACATGACTTCCATTTCCACCTCCCTCCAAGCTGCACAGTCCTCTCCTCAGAGCCATGAGTAACCTGGAAGATAGAGTGGAGAAGGGGTTTGCCAAGGCCACCAAATGCTCACACTCTGTCTGATTGATTCTTTAATCATTTTTATATCCTACGTGAGGAATGAATAAATCAGACTCAATTAGGTAAGATACTGATATTTTATCAATTGGTATACTTAATATCATAAGACAAAAACATTTAGCCCTTGGCATAGTCACACTGAAAAATGCCAAAATCAATGTCCTTAGACAACAGTATAAAGGGGAGCAGGAAATAAACTAAGTGGAACGCTTTGCATTTTATCAGTTTCTACCCCTTTTTGTTCCTACGCAGCCACCAAACTCAGAAGAAGTATGCTTTGCACTGTCCACCTGATGGTTGACTGAAGTCTGTTCAGAGATCATACTTTCTTGGTGCATGGGTTCTCATCTCCACAACTGTGTCTCAAAAATAGATGCTTGCTTCCAAACTAACTTATAATCTTTATGTATCACAGTCTGATTTTAAGCAAAACTAACTTCTAATTTACCGTAAAGCTTATTCAATCTAGATCTTTTTCATAAATCTTTTAATCTGGATCCCCTCATCTTTAATTATAATTTAATTTAGCAAGCAAAGAAAGAATGAGAGACAGAAAGAGCTCCCTCTCAACCACTGGCTTGATCCACAAATAGTTCCAAAAGCCTGCTTGGGACCAGAAAAAAAAAAAACAACAGCCAGTAACTCAACCCAATTCTCTAGTATCACTGGCAATGAGCTGCTGCCTCCCAAGGTCTGCCCTAGTATAAAGCTGCAGCCAACCAGAGCCAGGAATTGATCACAGACACCCTTATGTGGGACACTGGTTTTTTTAGCTACTGCTTATGGTTTTTTATATTGCCCGAGGATTTCCCACTTACAGTTCACTTGGTCAGTGTAGAACTTCTGCTGAGAATGAGCCCTTTGCAATCATGTTTGCTGGCTGTGTCACTGAAGGTCATCAGTTCCGTGGAATAGGAATTTTGGAAGAGAAGTGTCTGCCATTGTGTTTCCTTAATGCACCTCTCTTCTTCTAAGGCACGTTTCCTATCCTTTTTGTTAAAATTCGTTTTCCTCTCATGCTCATTTTCTTTTCCCATTTTCTTCATGGAACAGCAATTTCTTGGAACTCGGAGTGGCTAACATCTCTGATATCAGGTGATCTATGCTCAAATGTTGACTGACTGATTTCTGGCTATAGGAACTTGAAATACAGCTTTCAATGTGCAAATTAATGATCAATATATGGCAAATAAGCACATAAAAAGATACTCAAATGTCATTTTTTATTGGAGAAATGCAAGTCAAACCACAGAGATATTACATACCTATCACAATGTTAAAATATTTTGTAAAAGAGAGTAACACTCATACTGAGAAGAATATGGAAAACCAGAGCACACATGTGTGGGGATTTAAAATGATATATTCCAAGTAAAAATGAGTGTAATTTCTTAGAAAACTAAACATACATGCCTTATCCTATCATTTATTCCACTAAAATTAAAATGCCTGTTAACACATGCAAAAAATCTGTTTTTAAATGTTTATAGTAGCTTTATTTCTGATAGTCAAAAACAACAGAAATGGCCTTAATATCCTTGAATAGGTGTATCATTAACTGTGTTATGTGTGTACTTCGAAATAATACTCAACAATAAAGAGGTATGAATTGTGTAAGAGATGAATGAATCCCAAGAGCATTATGCTGGGTTTAAAAACCTCAAAAAGGTTTTATTCATATAAGGTTGTATTCATATAACACCTTTAAAATGATAAAAGTATAGATGAAGACTTGATTGGTGTGTGTAAGGAAAGAAAGAAATGGTGACTGTAAGAGTAGCCACATTTGGGACCCGGCGCAGTGCCACCGTAGGCTTATCCTCCACCTCGTGGTGCTAGCATCCCGTACAGACACCAGCTAGTGTCCCAGCTGCTCCATTTCCCATCCAGCTCTCTGCTAACAGCCTGGGAAAGCAAGAGAGGATGGCCCATGTCCTTGGGACCCTGCACCCACATGGGAGACCTAAAGACGCTCCTGCCTCGCAGCCTCAGATCAGCTCAGCTCTGATTGTTGGAGCTATCTGGGCAGTGAACTACCAGATGGAACATCTTCTCTGTTTCTCCTTCTCTCTGCAAAATCTGACTTTCACACAACAAATAAATGTTAAAAAAAAAAAAAAGCTAGACAAATCTATCCTTATGAAAGAAACAATTTATACTTTGTGGTGTTGGTAAAATAGACATAATAACACCACATAGAACACACTGCGTATAAAACTGCATATACGGGCCTGGTGCAGTGGCCTAGCAGCTAAAGACCTTGCCTTGAATGCGTCAGGATCCCTTATGGGCTCCAGCTCTAACCCTGGCAGCCCTGCTTCCCATTCAGCTCCATACTTGTGGCCTGGAAAGCAGTTGAGGATGGTCCAAAGCCTTGGGACCCTGCACTAGCATGGGAGACCCAGAACAACTTCAGGCTCCTGGCTTCGGATTGGCTCAGCTCCAGCCATTGTGGCTACTTGGGGAGTGAATCATTGGATGGAAGATCTTCCTCTCTGTCTCTCCTCATTCTGCCAGGCTTATCCAGCTGATTCACAGCCTAGCATGAGCCCAAGATATCAGCATGGCCTTCCATCTGGGCACATACTACATGTGGGACATTAACTTGCTTCACAATGTGTCCCCTGACCCTTTGTAAGATCCACCCCTACTGTGCAGGGAATTCTGAGTCTCATCAGTCATACTGTGGTGTGCACACAAGTCCAGCTTAACATAATGATCTAAGTGAAATCTCTTTTGTTGGAAATGTCATGTTTTCACCCTTTCATGGATAAGCAAAATACCATTGTGTGGAGATATATATGTGTGTGTGTGTGTATGTGTATAAATACATACACATATATGTACACCTATTATATATCACATTCTTTAGTTATCAGATTATGAATATCTAGGTTGGCTGTTAGCTACCATGAATTAAGCAGCTATTACTAGGCTATTTTTATTAAAACAGCTTGGTACTAGCACAAAACAGACATGTAAAACAATGGAACACAATAGAAATCCCCCCCAAAATAATCCGCTCATCTACAACCAGCCACTCTTTGAACAAACAAGCTAAAAATTATTTCCTGAAGAACAGATAGTCTTTTAAATATATTACATTGGAAAAATTGCCACATACAGCAGAAGTTTGAGGTCAGACCCATATCCTCTCACCCTATGTAAAAAAAATCAACTCCCAATGTATCAAGGCTCTAAACCTAAGGTGTAAGACCTTCATACTCATAGCACAACATGGAGGAAATGTTGAAAATTTTGAAAGACACTGTCCTAGACAAAGACTTCTTGCATATGTCCATAGACGCATAGGCAAAAAAAGCAAAAAAAAAAAAAAAGACAAATGGAATTATTTCAAGTTAAGAAGCTCTGCATAGTAAAAAAACCAGCAGACTGAAGTGACAACCAATAGAATGGTTTGGGAGAGCAGTAGAATATGGCCCAAAGCCTTAGGACCCTACACCTGCATGAGAGACCTGGAAGAAGCTCCTGAGTTCTGACTTTAGATTGGCTCAGCTCTGGTTGTTGAGGCCACCTGGGAAGTGAGTCAGTGGATGGAAGATCCTTCTCTTTGTCTCTCCTTCTTTCTATTTTTCCAATAAAAATAAAATAGAATATACATTCTACTGAATGTGATCTTTCTGAGTAGTTTCAGTAGACAAATAACATGAATTACCTTTCCTTCTTTAAAAGTTAATTCTGGCATTGGGACGAGGGGTTTAAACCAGGTCTTCTCAATAGTTCAAGAAAGAATTACTTGAAACAAGGTCCAGTGTGGTAGCCTAGGGGTTGAACTCCTTGCCTTGCATATACTGGGATTCCATATGGGCGCCGGTTCCTGTCCTGGCTGCTCCACTTCCCATCCAGCTCCATGCTTGTGGCCTGAGAAAGCAGTGGAGGAAGGTACAGGGCCTTGGGACTCAGTACCCACATGGGAGACCTGGAAGAAGCTCCTGGATCCTGGCTTTGGATCGCCTCAGCTCTGGCCATTGCCGTCATTTGGGGAATGAACCAGCAGAAGGAAATCTTTCTGTCTCTCCTTCTCTCTGAGAATCTGACTTTTCAATAAAAATACATATTTTTTAAAAGGAATTACCTGAAGCATAGTTTCTGTAGCAGCTCAGCTTCTCCATCTTCCCTGGTTTATACCCCTGTCTCAAAGCCACACTTCATTGGCAATACACTAGTAAGAAGTTTCTGTCATCCCATCTGTTGACCAAGGAAAGAGAAAGTCAGTGTATTCTTAAATCTTCCTTATTGTTTTGACATATATTATACGGAAGGCTGATGTCTCCATTAAGTTATCTGCTTTGACGTTTCACTCTCTAGCTTTTGAGACATTTTAATTATCTGAGGAATTTCATTATAATGCATGAACAGAATAATAAACTCTTAAAGTCCAGAATGTTTCTGTCACATACACAGCTCTTGAAATGAGTGACCTGACGTGCTAACTGCTCTATGTGTATGTGGTTAATGCACTGTTGTTTCTATATTTTCTGATTTACCTAAGTAGTTTGGAGATTGGCAATTCAGTTCTTTTGGCTTCCAGGACCTCCTGTTTGATCATCTACTGACATAATGAAGATGGATAGCTCTCGTCTCAATGTTAGTGAGAGTGATCTCTTAAATTTAAATATACACCAGAAATTTTTCTTTTCTATGATTTTCCAAATATTGAAAAATGAAGTTCTCACTCAGAAGTCCTCTACATTAGAAAGTACAAATAATCTCATAAGCACAGGATTTTAAGCACATTATCCATGTACCTGGCCATATGGGATTTTAAAAAAAGATTTGTCTATTTTTATCGGAAACACAGATTTATAAAAAGAAGGAGAGAAAGAGAGAAACATCTTTCATCCATTGATTCACTCCCCAGGTGACCACAATGGCCTTAGCCAGGAACTTCTTAAAGGTCTCTCATACAGGTGTATCCCAAAGCTTTGGGCCGTCCTCTACCACTTTCCCAGGTCACAAGCAGGTAGCTGGATGGGAAGTGGAGCAGCCAGGACAGCAACTGGCACCCATATGGGAACCCGGCACAGTCATTTGTGCAGAGGCAGTTTGGTTGACATTTTGAGTATGTTAGCTTACTTAACTCTCCATGAAGAGAATAATCTTAATCCCACAAACAAGGGAAGAATGCTGAGATCAGAGACTACAAAGCTGCTAAGTTGTCCCCACTTTGGAGGCAGCTCACAACCTGCAGCTGGCAAGAGGAACACACTCTCCAGACTCCAGTGCTGGCACTGCAGGCCATTGAGCAATGTCACTGAGCAAACTGTGCAGAAGTACTTGCATTTAATTTTATGTGCTGAGAATTCTTGTAAAATCTAGGATGTGTTTGTTTTAGCCCTTTTAACTCTTGTTTGAAGAGAACGGAAACAGCTTGGATGGGTTGGCCAAGTGTTTTCACTGAAGAGAAACCATGCTTTAGAGTTCTAGAAACCATATAGTTCCTTGTAGTCTTGAGAATGGCCACCAAAGAAATGTTTGTTATCATGGCTCAAAGCAAGGTTTTCCATTGGCATGGTTACTATATTCTGAAAGTCTCACCTTATTAGAGCAAAGGCAGCCATTGTTTGGACCTGGCGTACCCGTGATGGAGACTTGCGGGAGAGAGAATGACAGGATCCTCTCTCTGTTAGTACCTGCTTTGCTCCAGGTATAGTAATGGATTGTCATATACATTCATTCACTAGTAGAGATTGCTTTTTTTTCTCTCTCTCTAATAAATGCAGACTTCTACAGGTGATTTGCTAGCAATTATATAGTTCCAGTCTAATTTTCCCCCACTATCTCGCTTATTTTGCTTTTTGCTTATTTTCTTTTCTTCTGCCTCTCTGTTTGCTCTACTTTCTGCCTCCCCTTGCTCCCTTTCTCCCTCTCTTCCTATTTCTTTGTTTCTTTTGTGCTACAAATCTGAGCACTTTTGATAAAGTTTTGGATCCTTTCACTTCATTATATTCCCAGGCACCCTTTTAGAATGAATATATGTTAAAATAGAAAATTGCACAAGATGGCAGCTGGTGTCATCTTTCTGCTTGCCATAACTTTTACAAGGAAAATTTAATTTGAGCTTTCACTACTCTGTTTTGGCCTGGATTTTATGAAGGATATTTTAGAGCATTTGCACAGTCTTCAAAATGGGCCAAAGAACCCGGCAGTCAGAAATATTTCTGATGATTGCAATGGGGACTACTAGAATTGTGGGGATATTTTAGAAATCACTTTAAGAAAATGAGACTCAGTTGGAAGGACTACTTCTTTAACTTTGAAAGATAAGTTATTTAATAACTGCTCCCTTATAGCCTGAGTAGCATGAGTATCCAGTAAATGAATATTTATTTACTTACGAAACATTTTATTTATTTTTATTGGAAAGTCAGATATACAGAGAGGAGGAGAGACAGAGAGGAAGATCTGCCTGCTGATTCACTCTCCAAGTGTCTGCAATGGTCACAGCTGTGCTGATCCAAAGCCAGGAGCCAGGAGCTTTTCTGGGTCTCCCAGGTGGGTGTAGGGTCCAAAGGGTGCAGGTTCCCAAGGCTTTGAACCATGTTTGACTGCTTTCCTAGGCCACAAGTAGGGAGCTGGATAGGAAGCGGGGCCACCAGAATAAGAACCGGCACCCTTATGGGATCCCGGCACAAGCAAGGTGAGGATTGTAGCCACTAGATTATTGTATTGGGCCCTGAGTAAATGACATTTTTAAAAAAGCATTTAGAATTGTGTTGAGTATCAGAAAATAATGTAAAGTGTTATTTGCTTAAGTCACATTTTTGGAGGGCAGTGTGTTTTTTCAAATAACCACAATTGGGTTCCTATTTTGGTTACCTGCGTGATTTTGCCTGGTTCTCTAACTTCCTAGTAGTACAATCTGCTCAGCCTTGAAAACGTGTGTGGATATTTGAACGTCATAGTGTTATTGTGAGACTGAATGAGGCTCAGGAGCAAGGGTATGGTTGCTCATAGGCTCTGCGTATGACAACTATCGTTAGACACAAAGTCAGAGACAGTGAAGCTTAGTGCCTGCAAAAAGCATTTTTTTTTCAAATTTTGAAATGTTTATATGGTTGCAAAGAAAATATATTTCTTCCTTACCTGTAATACAATTTTCTCCTATAGGGTTTGGAATGGAATCCTTAATCTTATTCAACTAGGAAAGCCTATGTAAACTTGAAATAGGGACACATCCCAGACATTTCTTCCTGTTGGCATCGCATCAGCTAACACATTATCATTCTACATATTTAAGCTTCATTAGTATTCTCTAGAATCCCTATAAGTGGGTAAATAAAGTTCTATGTTTATATCTGGAAAGAAGATATTCTAGGCACGCATTCTACCATCTCCTGCTGTTTTGATTCTATGCTTTATTCTGTTAGAACGGAAGTCGCTCTGAACGCCTGGACGTTAACTTAGCCATGTCTAGCTGAGCGACCCTGGTCTAGCTATTATCACTCATCTTGAGAACTCAATGGGTCCTATCCCATTGGCATAATTTTACCTTTTTTGAAAAAAATCTTTCCTCATTTATTTCAAATATTAGAATGATTTAGATATACAGAAAAAAATGTGAAATCGAAACATAAGATTTCCACATACACGTCCCTTATTCAGTTTAGTATTGATTAGCCTCATATTTTAGCATGGTATGTTTTTTGCATTAGCAAACCAGTGCCAGCGTATTTTACTAAGTGGAGTCCACCATTCTTCTTCTTCTTCTTCTTCTTATTATTATTATTATTATTTTAGTTTTAATGCTGTCCCTTTTTTTTTGATCGTGGATCCCCTTCAGGATTCCATTATACACTTATCTGTCTTATCTTAATAAGGACTTTCCTTATTTTTAATAACCATAAGGCTTTTAAAGACTCTGATGGCAGTGTGGAGTGCCTTGAAACTGAAATTTACCCGACACTTTCCTCAGGAGTAGACTAAGTTGATAAGTGTTTGGTGAAAAGCCCACAGAACAGAAGTACCAATCTCGTCCCATCACGTTAAGAGTGTGCATAATACACACAGCATCGTCTTTGGTGGGAACTCTGTTGTCATGGCTGATGTGTTGCTTTTTAATTTGGCACTATGAAGTTACTTGTGTTTTACACTTTCTAAACCACAGCTGTATAGACTCTCAAATATACAATGCTATATTTGAGTTGGTAGACCTGGCTTGGAAATAATTATCTGTGTCACCTCAAGCAACTCATCCAACAATTTTGACTCTTAGTCTACTTCCACTGAAAAAAACCAAGGGGAATACCTTCTTCTTGATTCACAGATTGACTCATTATGCCTTGCTTTCCTCACCCTCTTCTACAGGAAAGGTTGCAGGACTAGGTATCACTTCTTGGAGTTTTGTCATAAGGCACCTGGTTCTCTTGAATTAAAAATTGTATCAAAAAAGACTGTAGGAAGCCTGTGGAAAAATTCATAAAATGCTCAATAATCCATACTTCACCACAACATGGAAACATTTTCTTTCAAATATTAGCAATGAGTAATTATGAAACTACCCAGAATTTCTAGCTAAGATGCCTTTCTTGGCTTTTTTTTTTTTTTTTTTTGTCCCTTCCATTACCACTATAACACTCCCGACATTGTTTTTCTGGCTTGGGCCTAAGGAACCATAATAATGCTGGAGATAAAGGACATGAAAGCTTCCCAGCATGCAACACACCTTCTCTTCCTTATCTATTCTTTCCCTTGCTGATCTGTATCGTATCTCCTAATTTGAGGTTCCATGTCTGCAGTAGTGACTGAGACAAAGCTACATTTTTGGGTTGAACAAAAAGTGTTCTGGTCTAGGGAGGAAGCCATTTTCTCTTAATGTGACTTGCCATGGTCACACAATTACAACTCATTGATTGCTATCCAGAAGCATTTGTCTACCTCCCCCACCACAGATTCTCAGTCATCTCTGGGTTCACTTTTCCTTTCTGATCTCTCAGTCAATAATCATGAACTCATCATTCTTTTGCTAGAAATCCGTTAGAACTTTGCATGATAAAGGCACTAATATAAGCACTAGTCATAAGAGAGTGAACAGAAAATAATCCCTATTTTTTTAAAGATTTATTTATTTTTACTCAAAAGGTTGATTTGCAGAGAGAGAGAAAAATCTTCTATTTGCTAGTTTCCTCCACATTTAGCCACAACAGCCAGAGCTGATTCAATCCGAAGTTAGGAGTCAGGAGATTCTTTCTGGCCTCCCACATGGGTGCAGGGTCCCAAGGCTCTGGGCTGTCCTCTACTGCTTTCCCAGGCCACCGGCAGGGAGCTGGATGAGAAGTGCAGCAGCTGGGACCAAAGCTGAGCCCTTCTAGGATCCCAGGGTATTCGAACTAGGATTTAGCCAGTGAGCTACTGCATCAGGCCCAATGATGCCGATCTTTACTGAGATGCACCTTACTTTGTACTCTGAAATGTGAAAGAGTTATTCAAAAGAATTGTCAGCTTTATCCTGTCTTCAGTATCCCTCACTAATAAAATAACATGAACTGGCATATTTATCTTTTGAGGAGAAGATTGTTTTAATAAAATTTGTAGTTACCAGGTAAAATTTCCAGAGGAAGAAATTTGATGCATGAAGAGCAAAATTCCATTTCAGGATCCAGAAACTAGAAAAAAGTTATCGTTTGGGGTTTGGGGGAATTGTCTTAAACCAAATGAAAACAAGCTTCTCTGGCTAGTAAGAAAAGACTGAATATAAACCAAAGGTTGAGAAAATGGTGACCCAATAGCAGTGATGCCATGAAACTCTGCTTAGTAGTAACAATCTACTGAGTGAGATTAAATGATAGAATCTATTGCTTCAGTTCCTTTCCCTATATCCCACAACAATTCCACAAATTCCAGCTTGGCTCCTTTAGCTGTCAATATCAATTATGTCTTGGATGAGTGGATTCATCCAGATATCCATTAGCTGTTGATGAGCAAAAGGAAGAACGTAAATGACAGTAGTTTTGTGGCCTTTACATACGGAAGCTGTAACAGTGGTGTGATAACAAACTTGGAGTATGAGCATGCCAAGCGCTTAGAAACATACAAGCAGCTGGGATTAGAAGGATAAGTTGTAGGAAAGATTGAGAATGAAAATTCGGGACAGGTCCCATGAAGCTTTGAGGGTTAAGACCTAGACTGATTTGACTTCAGGTGAGAATCTTCCCCAATCTCACCATACCATGAGCTGTCCAAAGAATCAGAAAAAAGAGACAACAGGAAGATTGTTCAGCACCGTGCTGTTATGCAGCTTATTACCAGAGTCTAAGCTGCAATTTTGAAATCACAGCAGGATCCCGCCTCCTTGAGGACATGAGGATGACAATTACATATGGGACCAGAAGGCTCACGATGTTTTACCTTCAACATCTAGATGTCCCTGTCCTTGCCCTTGAGAGCATGGTAGACAATGACTGAATCACTAGTACCTCAGATGTTCACAGGCATTTGATCACCCTGTTCACCAAGTCATTCTACATTTTGTTACATTTGGTGACAGGCAGGTGATCTGAAAATGACAGAAGAATCTAAACTGCTATCTTGTCTGCATAAATTTTCCAGTTTAGAGGAAAGGTTAAGAAATCCCTAATTTTACCACACATAAAGTTGCTGAGGTTATAAGAGGCAATAAAATCCTTATCCCTCATGAAGTGTGTTGCTGAAACATCAAAAGTTCAAGTTTTAAATATCTAAGGAGACACTTCTCTGTATGTGCCTTCATTATCTGGTCTTATTTATGGTTACACTAACTCAAGAAAGCATCTCTCCTTGCAACTAGTTGTGTGGCCTCGACTTAATCAGTCATCTGTTTTGCATTTCAAATTTGTCAATTCACATTTCAAACATTCTTTCACGGTTTGCTCATCATACATTTTCACATTCACAACTCAAGTGCAAGCGCAAGGGTGCAGCAGAATCAATGGTCTACAGTAGCTTCTCAATACATACTTGCATAATGAAAAATAATTTCACACAAGGCAATCAAAGAGACAAACAAAGTCTTTCCTTACACATTGTCACTCTAGAGTCTTCTCAAAGAAAATATAAAAAGTAAACACTGTTTTTTCTCACCTTGGATTTGTGGATTTGCAAGATGATCGAGCATTGGTCTCATTGACTCTTCTAAAAAGTCTTTGCGACACTGGTCAAATAGGGTTTGTCAATTACATTTTATAGAAAAACAATGAAATGAGGCTAAGGATAGTAATTTTCAATTATCCAAATCCACAGATTAAAAATATAAACAGAGAGAGGGAAGAGAAGTGTGGAAATAAGGAAGGACGGGGGAAAGGAAAAGTGGGAGAGAAGGAGGGATCTAAGTCCATTCTTTTAACACTAATTCCACATCCTTTCCTTTCCACCTGTTGGTTTTGTTTCATGTATTATATTTTAAGCACAGATCTAGATAAGGACATGCAGATGTTCCATGAACTGGGTGCCTCTTCAGATGCCCATGACAGCCAGTACTGTAACGGTCAGCCACTTGAACCATTACCTGCTGTCTCCCAGGGAATACATTACAAGGAAACTGAAATTGTAAGCGAAACTGGGTTATAAACCCAAGCATTCTGATATGGAATGCATGTGTCCCAAGCAGCACTGTAACTGCTGTGCCAAAAGCCCAGCAAACTCTTTCCATTTAAAAGTCATCATCCCATATTTACACATACATGTTATATATAGCAACTCTAAGTAATTGCTAGACTAAGTATTAGTACTATCAGAATAGGTATTTCTTTCCTGGAAAAAAATCTGATTAATGATTTAATCAAGCTACAGTGTCATTTTCAGAAAACACAAAGGAGTTTTTCCATATAAAGTTATCAGGAAATATTTGATTCTGAAGAAACAATATTTTTATCAGCTTCAGGCGTGTCATGTTCACAATGATTTCAGATGAAATGAAAATTAGGACACAGTCATTTCAAAAGTCTCTACTCTAAAGTAAATTTTTGACACAGATTGTTGAGACAGCAGTTGGGTTTCCATTTTTACATTTTTTTTAATGAAAAAAGTCCATAAGCTCAGAGATTTCCCCTTCCACCATTCCCAATGCCTCCCACTGATTTCCTCTATGTTATTAATACAGTATAGTCCTTCAACAACAGTCACAAGTCCATCATTCTGCTCTGTAAGTACATCCTGATACTGTAGGTATAGACAATGATAGAGAGCAGCATGCTTTTTCCAGGTGTATTTAACAGGACCATTTGGAGTCAGTCATTCAGGAGTAGAAATGCATAGTATAATGAATCTTCACTTCTGATATGCTAGTCTCCATAATGCATTCCTTCAGATGAATAAATCTACATGCATCTCCTATTTTTCATGGAGGTTGCCTTCTATCAGAATGAACATATCATGTTTGTGCTTTTGGGATTGGCTTATTTCACAGTGCCTAATGGTCTCTGGTTGGGACCATTTTGTTGTAAATGATAAAATTTAATTCCTTTTAATGGATGAGTCGATATACCGTAGTTTCTGTGTCCACTCCTCTTTTGCCAGGCATCTGTGCTGTTTCTGTGTCTTTATTATTGTAGACTGTGCTGTTGTAACTGTAGGAGTATAGGTCACTTTCTCACATGCAAATTTCAATTCCTTTGGATATATTCCCAGAAGTGGGAGAGCTGGGTTATATAGTAGATCAATTTTCAGTTGTCCCAGCATTCTTCATACTGATTTCCTTAGTGGATGTACGAGCCTACACAACTACCAAAAAACAGTAAACAAGATAGACATAGAAGGAACATTCTACAACACAATCAAAGTCATATAAAGCTATACAATACTGGGTTTTCTACAGTGTCTTGGACGTTTGATGATGCCTTACTTGAGCACTAGAGATGTGGCAATGCCATGTAAAGTAAATATCTTCCATCACAGATGACAGAACAACAAAGAAGCCTGTAACATGACAATTTATATCACTAACTCTGGCAGAAGCCTGTGTTAATCTTGAAGTCAGTGATTCTTCAGCAAGGCAACATTCACTGCGTCAAACCTAGGTAATCAACATAGAAAAAGCAAAATGCAGAGAATAAACTTATTGATATTTCAGAATTTATTATTTTTAGCTTGAAGAGCTATTCTTTCCATGCATAAAGTTGTAACATTGGAATATCCAATCCTTAGCATGTATCAGTATTTACTGGAAGGCTGTAAAACACAGGTGGTTCACCCACAGATTTTCTAATTAAGGGCTAGAACAGGGCCTGAGAATCTGCAAATTCCCAGGGGAGACAGATGATGCTAGTTGGGATCACCATTTGAAGAATGCCTTTTAGTAATTTTTCTTATTTAAACATGCAGCTTTTAAAAAATAAATCTGGGAGATTCAGTGTGCTCTCCCATGGGATTTGCTAATAAGTTTGGAAAATTGCATTGAACTTTATTTAATTAGTACTTGCTTTGACAGTACATACACTAAGATTGGCACAACACAGAGAAGATTAGCATGGCCACTGTGCAAAACGGACATGCAAAGATGTGAAGGATTTCCTTTGTATTTAATTGGAATTCTTTTGTACTGTTGATTGGAATGTAAAATGGCACAGCCACTATGAAAGTACAGTATGAAGGCTCCTTTAAATTTTAAAATAGAACTAGCATATTGTTCAGCAATTCTGCTTTAGAGTATATATCCAAAATAATTCAAAGTAGGATCTTGAGGCAATGCATCCTGTGTGCATACCCTTGTTTGCTGCAGCATTATCCACAATAGCCAAGAGAAGAAAGTGATCCAAATATCAATCAACACATGAAAGAAAAAAAGAGTTGTAGCTCATAGAAGCAATGGACTATTATTGAACTTTAAAAAGGAGGAATTTTCATTACATACTAAATATGGATGAACCTGAAGAATATTATGCTAAATAAGTACAAAAAGGAAACACTGCATGATTTCCTCACATAAAGTGTCCATTCTACATGTTCTCTTTTTAAAATCAATTACTCTATTTTCTGATACAGTTGAAGGACTCTGGGTTTTCCCTCACTTATTTTCTCCATAATTTGTTATAATAATATAGTCCTTCAAAAGCAATCACAAGTCCATTATTCTACTATTTAAGTGTATCTTGGTACAGTATGTATGGAGAATGGCAGGGAGTCCAGTCCTGTTTTTTGGATCTACCACATGGGGTGGAAGAGGCCCAAATCCTTCCTCTCAGGACCCAAGATCATCGGAACAACAGCCAGGAGCCCTGAGAGATCTGCAGAAACAGAAGAACAGCAAACTTCCTTCAGGACTAGGGAGAGGAGTGTCTTCTGGTCCTTACTTAGTTCCAGCTTTGGATCCCCATCCTCTCTTGCAAAGACCATCAGGATCGCCCCGGAGGGGCCCCACCCACACACAAAATAGAATAGATAGTCAGAGAAATACAAAGAAAGCTTAGAACCAAACAGGAAACGATCAGCGTGGATCCACATATACCTTATTAGATAGGACACAAAGATTAGTTACTCCTCACTAGGGTATGGAAGATTTCTCTGCACACCCCTCCTAAAACTGTTCTGCACCTCAACTGTTGACAAAGGCCTGGTTAGATTTATAAGCCAGTTTAAGACTATCTTAAAATCTACCAAGTTCAGCAAAATTATGCGTCAACACAATAAACAGCTGAATAGTACCCTATAGCCACTTTAAGGTGTATAGCAACCAGTGCTGAGTACAAACAAAAATTGAAGCGTCAATGAAGTAATCACAGGAGGTGGTGAAGAACTGCACTGTTATAACGTATTGATTACTCAATACTATGTCAATTAATTCTATAATGTTGTAAATTGTTGTTGATGTTGTGCTGGGGCTTCTAATTGATCAGGACCATATTCTGCCAGCTCTACCTTCAGACGAAGGTCTCCTCAAGCAACTGTTGAATTTATCTGGAACAATAAGATGCTGGAATCTATGCTTGGTATATGATTGCAACGAAAGAATCTTGACTTAATTTGAACTGTAATACTGCAACTAGGTGGAGGGATCCACCAAGAGGGGAGGGCATGGGAGGGTATGGGGGAATCCCAGAGCTTATGAATCTGTGCCACATAATGCAAGGTAATTAATAATAATAATAATAAAAAGAAGCCAAGGGCAAAAAAAGATATTTAACAGTTTCATTGGGAGTTCAAGTTTGATTTGGAGTAGAGATGCATACTACATTATGTCATCACATCTCCATATGATAGTCTTTATTATACAGTTCCTCTAGATCACTATATTTACATTCATGTTTATCTATTATCTATCTATCTATTTATCTATCTATCTTTGTATTTTGCACAAAGTTTGCCTTATATCAGAGAGAATTTACGATATTTGTCCTTTGGGGATTAACCTATATCACTGTGCATAATGGTCTCCAGTTGGGATCATTTTGTTGCAAATGGTAGAATTTTGTTCCTTTTTTTTTTTTTTTTAATTATTTATTATTTAACTTCAGTAATTACATTGTATTATGTGACACAGTTACATAGATACTTGGGTTCTCCCCACCCCTCCCCAAACCCTCCCACCATGGTGGATTCCTCCACCTTATTGCATAACCACAGCTCAAGTTCAGTTGAGATTTCCCCATTGCAAGCGTATACCAAACATAGAGTCCAGCATCTTATTGTCCAGTCATGGCTGAATAGTATTCCATGGCGCAGATGTACCAGTTTCTTTATCCACTACTGTATTGCTAGGCATCTTTGCTGTTTCCAGGTCTTTGCTACTCTAGACTGTGCTGTTGTAACTATAGGAATACAGGTCACTTTCTCATATGCAAATTTCAGTTCCTTTGTAGATATTCCCAAAAGTGGGACAGTAGCAGTGAAAATGTACATCCTGTCTAGTTACAGATTTTAGTGGAAAAGCTTCCAATCTTTCTCCATTTAGGATGATGCTTATGTTGTGTTTTTGTAAATTGCTTTGATTGTGTTGTAGAATGTTCCTTCTATGCCTCTCTTGCTTAAAGTTTTTAGATTAAGAGGTATTGGAATTTGTCAAATGCCTTCTCTGCATCTATTATGATGATCATATGTTTTTATTTTTCAATTTGTTGCTGTGGTGCATCATATTTATTGATTCGTGAATGCTAAACCTTCTCTACATGCCATGGATAAATACAACCTGGTCCAGGTGAATTATCTGCCTGATGTACTGTTGGATCCTGTTGGTTAGCATTTTGTTGAGGATCTCTGAGTCTCTGTTTATTAGGGATATTAGTCTATAGTTGTTTTTCTATGTGTTTCTATCTGGCTTTGGTATTAATGTGAGATTGGCTTCTATAACCCATTGCTCATTTCCTAGCATATTAGTCTGTCTCATGTATTTATATGTCTTCTAGGGTATTTTGACTTATTGGTCTCCAGCTTCCTTCCATGATAGTCTGAGAAGATGCATAATATAATTTTGATTTTTAAAAATTTTCTGAGGCTTGTTTTGTGGCCTATAAAGGTACTGATGAAAAAAATCATATTCTCTGTCTGAAGGATGAAATATTTTTTAGATACCAATTAAAGTCCATTTGCTCTAATGTTTAGGTGAGATCTGTTGTTTCCTTGCTGAATCTCAGTCCCATTGATCTGTCCAGTGATGTTAGTCGGGTATTAATGTCCCTAACTATTATTGTATTGAAGTTGTTTTTTCCTTGAAATTCATGAACATTTGTTTCTCATAGCTAGGTGCCTGGCATTTGGTGTGCATATGTTAATTATGATGATCTCTTCTTGCTATATGGATCCTTTAATCATTGAGTGGTATCCTTCTACATCTCTTTTAATGTTTTTCATGTCAACATTTATATTATCTGATACAAGCATGACTACATCAGCTAGTTTTTCCTTTCATTGAATATATCTTTAAATTCGGCTTGTCCT
This sequence comes from Ochotona princeps, assembly GCF_030435755.1. Classification (NCBI taxonomy): domain Eukaryota; kingdom Metazoa; phylum Chordata; class Mammalia; order Lagomorpha; family Ochotonidae; genus Ochotona; species Ochotona princeps. Next base: position 12,494,103 of record NC_080840.1, on the reverse strand, counting down.
TCTGTCTTTTGCAACTCCCATAACTCTTATGGTTGGCCTTTTAATAGTGTTTTTTAATTCTTAAATAGTTTTGTTTTTACTTTGATTCAGCTCCCTTTCCAACTTTTTGATTGTTTCTCCATTTTTAAAGGAAATGCCTTCCAATTCTGTGATTTTTTTCTCCTACTTTGCTCATTCTCTTATGGAGGCTTTTCATTGATTTTTTTTTGCACCATTGTGTTCTTAGTTTATAATATATCAGCTTTCATTTTACTCATTGCTACTATTTCCTATATAAAATATTTCTCAAATTCCTCAAACTCTTATACGTGTTTCTAATTGTTGATAAGAAGCTTATAAAAAGTTTTTAACATTCTTTATCCCCCATTTCCTAAGCAGATCAAATTATGTAAAACTCAGTAGCTTCTGCATAGCAAAGGTGACAGTCAACAGAGTGAACAGATATTAGACAAAATGGGAAAGGATATTTGCAAATTATGTATCTGACCAAGGATTAATATACAAAATACATCAACAGCTCAAAAAACTCAACAAAAGCACTCAACCCTGTTAAAAAATGGGCACTTATGTCAAAAGACACTTCTCATTGCAGTGAATAAAATGGCCAGCAAATATATGAAAAATGCTCAGCATCACTATTCCTCTGGGAAGTGCAAATAAAAACCACAATGAAATATTATTTCACCCTGTCACAATGACTATGAATTTAAAGACAGAAAGTGAAAATTTCTGGTGACAAATGGAAAAAGGAACCCCATATCAAAAGGGTTGGAATAGGAAGTAGTGCAACCACTGTGGAAAACAGTATAGAAATTTCTTTAAAAAATTAGAATAGAGTTACTATATGTTTCCGCAACCGCACTCTTTGGTGCATACTGAAAAGACATAAGCATGTTGATTTCAAAGAGACACTTTCACTGCCATGCTGTTAGCAGCATGGCGTATAACAGCCAAAGTTTTATATAAATAGATAGGATAGATGCAACTAAAAGACACTATACTGAGTGAAATAAATCATTTATAGAAACACAAACACTACATATTCTCTGTTAAAAGAGAGTGTCAACATTAAAAAGCAAAAACACAGAAAGAAATGCTTGCATATATCACTATTGCTTCAAATATATATTTTTTCAAACTTTACGTCTTTGTCACATCTTTGGTAATGACACGCTACTAGAGTTCTAATAATTTATAATTATTTTAAAATCTGTTGTTAACGATTGGAATGGACATTTTTTCATGTTTTATTTATAGTCCTTGCCTATATTCTTACTGAATTTGGAATCATTATGTAATTGAGATGTTAAGCCTTTGCCTAGAACATAAATTAAGATATATCAAATATAGGAAAGAAAGAAAAAAGGAAAGAAAAAAGAAAAGAAAAAGGAGAAAAGAAATGAAAGGAGGGAAGGGAGGAGAGACATGTTATTACAGTTGAGATTATGTCTATGATCTACATGGAATTGACCTTGCATGTGTTAATATGTCATTGGCATGAAAATTGATAAGAATATTTCTGTTGCAATTCCCATGCTTTTGCTGTGACTCCGAGAATATAATGATTAGCAAACCTTATAAAATAAAGTAAAATTCCAAAAAATGATAAACAAATAATATTCATATGAATATAAGCAGAAATAAATGATAATATCCAAAGGAGAGAAATAATAGCTAAATAATAATGTTCACATTAACAGAACTATTAAACACAATACTGTTTTTCAAAGAATTGGGGAGAGAAAAATAAGAGCTGGCATTTGGTTGTTAAATGGAAATGTCCTAGGAATCTGTCACAAAATAATGTGAATATATTTATCACTGTTGAGTTATTTGCTTAAAATGAGGAAGATGATAAGTTTTAAGTTATGTTTGTTTTACTTCAAGTAAAAAGAAAAAAAAATGCTTCTTGAAAAATGATGCTTTCCCTGGAGGGCACAGCAGGCCTCAGCTCTGGCCATGCCTGTAGAGATGGAGGAGATCCAGTGAGAGCTGAGTGCTTATGCTGGCTCCAGTGTTAGCAAGTCCCACCTTCTTTGTGGTCCCAGTCTTTCCTGGGTGAGTCTATGGTGTGATGCTGGGCCCAGCTTGGAGATTCTGACTTGATTCATGGGTCACCTGAGTAGTATGGACGTTTGAAAGCTCCCTTGGTGGTTTGAGTTGCATCCAGGGCCATAAAGTATAGCTGGGCTCAATGGTTTGTTAGAAAGGATCTTCTTGGGGATCTGCTCTAGATGTCTCCATTCTTTTCTTCACTGTCCCATGCCGCTCCAGCTACCATCATATCCTCTTCCCTCTTACTTGAGAAAAATAACAATAGATGATAAACATGTCCTAACCTTAGTTTAAGGGGTGAGTTCACCATAAACTTGACTAGTACTGTTTAAGGTCATTTTGGAAATTGCCAAAACAGCCTTAGTTTAGTCTGTGTGTATATATAAAGTCCATTCATCCCTTTCGTCTTTAGAGTGAGTCATAGCTCACAGGTTAAACAGAGCATAGGAGCTTAAAATCAAGCTACTAGGTGGTAGCAAAATTCCATTATCTTGCATTTTATGTTAAGTTCGATGGGCTATGAGAAATTTGTAAGATGATCTTAAGAGCAAAGGGGTAACATTTTATTATGAATTAATGTTTGTGTGGCAGGACTAGACCCTGCCAACAGTGATTTTCCTCAACATGCTAAACTGCTGTGGTCAGTGGTTACTGGAGGGTGCTGGGGAATTGTATTGTAGTGACAGCGTCTGCTCATTGTAGAGGAACCTGATGGAAGCATCCTCCCGGTGTTCTGTTACTGAAAGCCAGTTCTGATCTCCATGAGATCAGATATTGGGTAGCAGGAGATACAGAAGATCTTTCAACTTAATGCTGTTTAATATTAATTAAACTTACTAGAATTCAGTTATCTCTTTTGCAGACATTTTCAGGCACAACACCAGAGAAGAAATAAATATATACATTCAAGTTATATAATCATACATTTATCCATGATATCTATTTTTATGATGTAGTATGCATCATATATTTCTAGCTTCTGAACATTTCTGTAATAAGTAGAAAAGAGGGATGGATGCCAGATCAATGATTTCCATCAAATGAATTGCCTGAGAACATTCATGTAAGAATATAGCATTACTGATACAAATTCTCAGTTTACTGTGAAGAAGGCTAGACTAGCAGCACGTGCCCATCACAGGAATCACGTAGGAGAATGGGGAGCTAACTGGAGCCCTGAATTTGGTGAGACACATCATGGCTGATGTGATCACTCAGCTGTGTTTTAGTTCATGTCTATGGATAACCACTACCACAGGGAAGCAATTCTTGAGAGTCAACTACCTCTCAGAGAGGTCTAGAAATGTTATCAAAACAACAAAACATGCAAGGTTGGTGCATATTTATTGCATCAAAGGCAAATATTTTGATGGTTTTCCTTGTAGGAAGATTATTACATGTTACACAGTTAATAGAACTATCAAAGTTCCTTCCTTATCTAGTTAAAAGCACATAAAACTTACAACAGGGCAAGAGGCATCCAATTTATACTGACAAACTCAATTTACATTATAGTTAACCTCTGTGATATTTGGTGATTTTGCATTATTGAAGTGTATAGGGAATGAAATAGGCATTCGGAGCATTCGTTGTAATGTAGCAGACATGGACACTGACTGCACATGTAAGGGAGAATAGGAGTCAAGCCTAGAGGTAGAGTGACAATGATCCTGGATGCAGGGCTTCGCTGATGGTCTGGAATTTATCTCCAGGTCCTTAGGTTTCATTGGATATGAAACAGGAGGTAAATCAATACTTTGTAAGCCAGGGTTTTTCAATCAATTCAGTGGAGAATTTTGAAAACGTGTAGATTCTACAGACTTAGTCCATGATTTACATGGGGATTAAGCATTAAGAATGCCCATGTTTAAAATTAACTGATAGGATAATGATGATTCATTAACTCTGGCATAAACAACTAAAATGGCATTGCAGGCTTATAGGAACTGAACTAACAGATTTAAGTTACCTCTCTGTCTCTGTAACTTTTGACTTCCAGAATAAAAACCACAATGAGGTTTCACCTCACCCCAATTAGAATGGCTCTTAGTAATAATAATAACAATCATAATACTAGGAACAAATTCTGGAGAAGATGTAGAGGAAAGGGTTCTCTAATACCTTGCTGGTGAGCACGTAAACTGGTAAAAAACAAACAAATATGGAAGACAGTATGGAGATTCCTCAGCATTCTGAAAATAGATCTACCATATGATCCAGACATTCCACTCAGAACTTATGCAAAGGGAATGAAATCAGCATAAGAGCTATCTGTATCTGGTATTTCCAGGATGTTTCTATACGCAAAGACTGAGATATGGAATCCACCAAGTGTCTATTTTTTAAATTAATTTATTAATTACATTGCATTATGTGACACAGTTTTATAGGTACTGTAATTTCCCCCACTCATCCCCGTGCCCTCCTCCCATGGTGGATTACTCCACCTTGTTGTGTAACCACAGTTCGAGTTCAGTTGAGATTCCTTCATTGCAAGCATATACCAAGCATAGAGTCCAGTATCTTATTGTCCAGTTAAGTTCAACGGCTTCTTAGGGAGACCTTCTCTGGTCTGAAGGTAGAGCCAGCAGAGTATCATCCCGATCAATTAAAAGCTCCAACATAGCATCAGAAACAATTATAATGTTATGGAATTAATTGACATAGTATTGAGTAACCAATATGTTAAAAATAAATGCAAGTTCTTAACCATATCCTGTGACTACTTCATTGACATTTCAATTTTAGTTTATATACAACGGGTTCTATACATCTTAAAATAGCTGTAGATTACTGTTCAGCTGTCTCACCAAGTGTCTATTAACTGATGATGGCACAAAGAAATTGTGGGAAAGATACAGGAGGGACTATTTACCAGAAAATAGGATAGAATTCTGTATTTTGCAAGAAAATTGGTACAACTGGAAACCATTAACTGAAAAAAAAATAAGGCAAACCCAAAAAGACAAATATCATGTTTTTTTTAATTTGTAGTAGCTAATATATAGAGCTCAAAAAACTTAAATCTATAAGAATGAAATTGACATCCAATGATTTGACTACTGTTTATAACTCTTGTTTGTATTATTATTACTGTGGGACAGTTTCTGTTTCTTACTGATTGAACACTGTTTAATTGATCATGAAACCTGTGATTATAAAGCATAAAATCTGTTATCACAAAAATTAAAAGAGAAAAACATGTAAGAAGGAGGGAGAGTGGAAGGAAGTATTTTTATTGTCTTAAAATTATAGTTATGAAACACGTAAAATTATTCACTTTATATCAAGAAAACACAGTAAAATTACACATACACATATATAAAGAGCTACCCCAACCCAATAAAACTACTAAAAGTAATAATTGCATGTGGCAAAGTTAGTAGGGCAAATAAGCATCAGTTTAAATCTATTCACAATAAGTATTCGATTGTGAAATAAGTGCCACTTATATACGTGTAAAATACTAAATATTCAGGGATAGATTTTATTAAAAATAATAACTTTCATAAAAGAAAAATGTGAAATGTTGTTGAAATTAGGAAAAATCTAAATAATGGAGCAATATATATCAATGGTTTAGAGGATTCAATACCGTTAACATATCAATTATCTTCAAATTTAGCCAATTCAACACAATTCCACTCAAAATTCCAGCAAGTTATTTATTTATTTATTTATTTACTTATTTACTTATTTTTTTACTTTTTGTGGAGATTGAGGGGCTGGTTATAAAATTCTTATAAACATTTAAGGGTTCAATAATAGCCAAAACAAGTTTTGAAAATGAAGACAAACCAGAAACACAAGTTGAGAGAGAGTTAGTAGACTCAATAGTTAGCTCATCACTTTCTTTTTTTAGCAATTGTCTGCTTTGATAAACATCCTTCAGGTATGTAAGTTATGGTTTATTTGTCAATATATATTCTATCCTGGAAGAAAGGGAATATTAGCATGAGCGCTAGGGTAGTAGTCAAAATCCTCTGAACAGAGGGTATGAATCTGATGTATGAATCTGGCTGGAAAAGGAGTATGTAGTTTCTGAGTTTGCTGTGAGGATGATTGTATGTAAACAGATTTGAAGAGTGCAAAATACTATGTGGCTCTGAAATTGTTAGCATGTGAATATAGACATTCAGTAATGTGTACTTGGGGTCTTTCTGGAATGCAGAAAATTGTCCCAATTTCAGCCATTCTGGATAAAAAAGTTACCAAAGGAGGAAAATGTGAAAGTTCAGTGTCCACCCCTAGAGCTAATGCTTTGTGTTGGATATTTTTTCCTGGGGTGTATTATTTTGGAAAGGGGGAAAGGTGATCCTGGTATGTATTTAAGATTGTGAAATTGATGTTGTTAGCAATGCTTTCTACTAGGTCTGTAGATATTTGGCACTAGTGGTGAGTAGTGAAGAGCAAATGAGGAAAAGAAGCATGTCAGGACTAGGAAGGATGCATTAGAAACATTATGTTAATAACAAAGTACTGGGATAATGTTGTGGCACAGTAGGTTAAGTGGTTGCTTGGATACAGGCATCCCAAATATGAGTTGTTGGCTTGAGCTCTGGTTTGCTCTGCCTTTGCTCCAATTTCCTGTGAACACATTTGGGAAGGTAATGGGTAACAGCCTTGGTATCTGAGTCTCTGCCACCATATTAGAGTCTCAGTTGGAGTTCCTGGTTCTTATCTTTGACCCGGCTGAACACTAGCTGTTGTGGCCATTTGAGGGGACTATTTGAGTCATACATGTGCTAAATTTCCATTATTGCCATGGTTGCCTGGAAGCTCAGAATCAATTACGGCCATAGCCCTACAATTTCAGAATCTTCTTTAATTTTATGTTTGTCCTTCCTTTGAACCTATTTTTGCATTCAATTATATTACTTTTAGAGAGGCGAAGAAAAGACAATGATAAATGTATAAATAAATATAAAATGTGTAATAATAGAAGAAGACTTCAGAAAACTCACAGAGTGTAATTGATTCATTTGCCTAGAAAGTATGATTTTAATATAAGCCTATGTTGGAGCAAAAAGTTTCAAAATTCATGTGTGGCTTTTTATAGTATTTATTCTCCTTGAACTTTTTGAAGGATCTTCACATATGCACTTATAGGGGAATTTCAAATGAATAACATATATGTATGAAAATGCTAGAATACCTAATGCTTTGAATCTAATATATGTATGGAAAAATCCTAGCTCATATTTATACATATTTGTGTATGAATTACTGGGTCAAATTCTCTGTATTTAGGATCCACCTGGAAATTAGCCTCACTATCTCCTTATTGTCTGACATCTGTCAGTGTGTTGTGTGATTCCACTGAATCTTACACTTCAGAGCCTTTGAGTTGAAAAAGGCTCCAACCTTTTCTGGCCAAGATGGATGAAGTGTTAGCTAATGAAATTCCTTGTGGGTGTCCTTCCTGATGCATTAATAGTAAATCCAGGGATAAGTTGTCTTGGCAACTACTTTAGTGACTGTTACCAGCCCACTTTTGAGGCTTGTGAATAAAGATGTTTGAGAATGTCCCAGAGACTTTTCTTGTTGCTTTGCAAAAGAAGCTGGACCCTAACTAATAATATAGTGGGTTTTCACTTCGTGTGAATAATAAAGAAATACAGCTTAGCCTTCGCACGATTACATGTATTATTCATGCCTTCAAAATGTAATAAAGATACATACGTAATATCAGTTTTCCAATTAAAGTTTATGGTCAAACTCAGCGATAGCTACAACTTTGGGCAGAGATTTTTAATTTTCTCCAAATGCTTTCTTGGGATTCAAAAAACAGCTTCAAGCATAAGCATGATTAGCTTAGGGGAAATGGAGGGACCAAAGGAACCCCCATGTACCTGAAGAAGATGCAGCCACACAAATGACACTCCAGTTGTAAACCTGGCAAAACATTGACAATAACCTATTTTGGCCCAGTAATTTGGTTTTAATTAAAGAAAAATAGGGCTTGATGTTCTGGAGAGATTAACTAGTGAATGAGTTTGTTAGTCATCAATTTTGTTGCTAACTGATGGTCACTGATGTCCTCTCCTAACAGTAAAATAAAATGTGCACTAAACCACTTTTACTAGATAATAAACTAATTTCCACTGGGAGATGCTTCACATTGAATTCATCTTAGAACACTAGGATGCTAATTGTATAGGATGAAAGGAAGTCTACAATCATTTGGTGTGAATGCCTTACTTTACAAGGGTGGAGACCAAGATCCCCAGTAATCTTAAGTGGCCTAAACCTATACTTCAATACTACTAGGCCCCAAGTTCCCCCACATTGTCTAAGTTATATAGTAGGTTCTGTCATGGTAGCATTCCCTGCACATATTTCTAGACAAAACAACCATTTCATGATATTTTTCCTCTTAGAGAGATAACATGGTACTATTTAAAAAATATGAACTTCTAAGATATTTGGACTTTGGTTCAATTTAGATTGGTTCCACTCCTTCCTTCCTTCCTCCCTCCCTCCCTCCCTTCCTTCCTTCCCCCTTCCTTCCTTCTCTCCTCCTTTCCTTCCTTTAGAGAGCTCTCATAAGTTTTATTCTTACATCATCCTATGGTTTGGTAGTGAGTACCTTAATTTTAAAGTTCATGGAAGAATTCTGAACCTGAAAATTTATTAAGATGATATAAAGGCATGAACCTCATGTGAAATGAAAAATTCTAAAGAGCGCGTCAACAGCCATCTCAATAAAGCAGAAGAAAGAATCAAGCAACGCAATGATAGGTCATTATTACCCAGAAAAACAAAAAAGAAAAAAAAAGCAAGAAAAAAAAGCAATGAAAGTATGTGCTTCTTTTGTGTTAATCAATAGATAACAAAGGAATTATATGATAAGAAGAACTCAGTTTGTCACAATAACTTAGTAAATTGAATGTGACATGGTTATAGGGAACAAACTTTGCAGAACAGAATGCAGTTAATATCTGTTTTGGTTTGATGCCTACTAATGAATTGTTACCATGTGATGTTGATTAGGAAGAGGCCTCTGGCTTGTCCTGTCTGAGCCTTTCTCTTTATGTCTCATAAAAGTTAATTGACATTAAGATATTTGCTTTTTAACTTTTGTATTTTGAAACTCAAAAAGTTTGCAAAGTACTACAAGTCTTTCTCTCTCATACAAAGTACCCATGTGTTTCTTAAGCCAGTACTTCTGAAGGCCAATATTCTGTTAGAGTCACTCACTGGGGAAGAGCTGTCCAATGCACCATTTGATGACAATGTTGTGTGCCTGCACAGACAAATGTGGTGGTCACTCAACCAGTGCAACTACTGGGCGTTCGGAAGATAACTTATGTATGGGAGATATCAGTTTTAAATTTCATTACATTTAATTCAATCAGCCACATGTAAATAGTGGCTACCATATTCTACAGAACAGGTGTGTGTATTGACAGGATAGAGGTGGAAACAGAGCTTCTTCTCTGACTGCTTCGCTTGAATTTCCTCCTTTGCTTCCCACTTGCTTTAACTCTATCTACTAAATTTTTTTTTCTGTCTGTCTGGTAAAGTAACTCAGGTCAAACAACCTCTGTTATAGGTATCCTTCTAAAGAAACATATTTAGTTTCTAATGGAATTCTGAAACGGGAAAAAAAATTTCACATTCCAGTGGCCAGTGTGGTGGTACAGCCAGTTAAGTCACTGGTTGTAATGCTGATATGACATACCAGAGTGTTTGAGTCCTAGCTGCGCTCCGTGACCCAGCTCCGTGCTAACTTGCATAGCAAAGCAGTGATCATGACCCAGTCCAAGTGGGGGATCCAGATGGAGTTGTAGGATCCTGATTTTGGCCTGGTGTGGGCCTGGTCATTGCAGCCATTTGAGGAGTTCACCAGGGAATGGCAGCACTCTCTGTCTCCCCTTTGCTCTGACTGTGTCTTCCAAATAAATGAATAAATCTTAAATTTCATACACCATGGAATTCTAGTAGGGAAAAAGCTTCTGAAACTCAGGAGGTCTGTGGTTACCTTGTGCCGCTCTAACCAGATCATACAGATAAACAAATGTTTTTTCTGCAGGTTATAACTTGAGCCTACTGAAACATTTCTTACACTGTGGACACTGATGTACCTTGACATGCTGTAGCCACACTTTACCTCCTTACATTTTGAATGATCACATTTAAGTGATTTAAATTATTTAATGTAGACCTCATTCTTAAAAAATAAACAAAACCAGAAACAAACAACTTACTGAAATACTGAAAGGCATATATATATATATATATATATATATAATATATGCATATATATATATATATATGCATATATTTGGAGAGAGAGAGAGAGAGAGAGAGAGAGAGAGAGAGATCTTCTGTTGGTCATTCCTCAAACACCTGTGACAATGGGGCCTGGGCAAGGCAGGTGTCAGGAGCCCAGAGACCAACTGGGTCTCAGTAAATGGAAGAGCTCCAACCCCCCAACCCCCTGAGCCACCACTTGATGCCTACTGGAGTGTGCCCTAGTAGAAGCAGAAATGGGCAGCTGAATTGGGACTCAACCCAGGACAGCCTGATGTGGGATGTGGGCATCCCTAGTGACCATCTTAATTGCCACCCCACATGGTTGTCCATGGATTTGATATGATATTCTATTCAGGGCTTTGCTCATCAATTTCTAGCCCCACATCCACATTTATTGACTAGAAATATCTAACATCCAGACCACAATAGCTTCTTCCTTCATTTTACCAGTGTTACAGGAAAATAAACAAAACCAGCACAGCATTTGTATTCTGTGGTGGACAACAGACACACCGTTTTGTAGGAAGCACTCAGAAAAGCTGTTTAGTTTCAGTAGAAACTACCCACTTCCTGCCTTAGTGCCTGGCTTGCAGACTTTGGAAGTCAACTCTGTCTTTAGTGATTTTTGAGTTCATGACTGGCAGTTACTGATGCTCACGCTGTTTCCTCAGAGTTTGACTTTCTGGACACCAGAATGGGGCCGAGGGAGAGAATCAAAGGTCTTTGGTACCTGATTATCAGGCTGTTGTTCTGTTTAATTACGTCCTAAAACTGTACCCAAATGACTTCACCCTTTGGGATGACTGCTCTGGTCTCCTCAGCAATGCTCCTATACCCTCTTGGCTGCCTAAAATATTCTTTCCGAATTTTTGAAGACGTGGCATTCACATAAACTTCTTGATCTTTGGAGTGGTATAGTAGGAAAATGACCTGCACCCAATGATAGTATTGCATGCAGATAGTGTAACATTTTGAGTAAATAATACTGTACACAAGGGTTTCTCTTTTCCATTAAGTTAATACTATTTGCATGCTTCTTATTTTAGGGTCTTTATCTAGGAACATTTATTTGATTAAAAGCAATTAAATGTACTAAACCATAAACGTTATTTTTATTTGCAGGTGAGGAAATTGAGACTTACAGGATTTAAGTGGATTCCCTAATCTAAGATTTCACAGCCCATAGTGGTAGAGGGAGCACACAATCCCAAACCTGGCAGATGGCCCTAGTGTCTTTTCAAATTGCATATTTAATCCACTTGAAAAATCAAGCTGCCTGTTTGTTAAAGTAGATATGACAAGGATTGAAAATTAGTATATTTATTTGAATTAGCCTGTGTCTTTGAGGAAAATTTCTTTAACAAAACCGCAGAATCCAATTTATCATGAAAGAGAAGGTTCTACCATCTGAGTAGTTCTCATTATGGAACTCATTTAAAAATGTATGTGTACATGTGTCCATTTTGTTTCCCAAAAATGTCATACTTGTTAAGTCTTCATTTCATAGCAAATGATATTTATTTATGTTCTTTTAGAACTAGTTACTGGTACAAATATTTATGTTTTAATTTAACTTTAATAATTATAGTAATAATAATTATCATTATTATATTATATATTATAATAATAGTTAATTTAACTTTAATAATTATAATTATGACTTAAATTATTAGATGAAACTGAAACTTTATCTACAGTTTATTTTGTGGGAATTAAACAGGCCTGAGACACACTTAAATACATTTTTTTTGTTTTTTTGAGATAACACATTTTCAGTTTACATTAAGCCAAAAGCTTGTTGTGCCACTAAATAAAGAGTTTAGCAAAGAAAAGGCAGAAAATATAGGTTGGTCAGTCTTGAAACTTGTCATCTGTTTCTGAACTTTCACTTTTGAATTGGAAACAAAGACAGGTTTGTTGTAACAAATGTTTTGTCCAGAACACCGTCTGATTTTGACCTCTGTTAGTGGCTACTCAGCCGGGATCATGAAGTCACGTGCTCATGCACCTGTAGCATTCTGATTATCACAGAGCGTCGAGAACCCTTTCTTCGTTATGGAGTATTCCTTTGCTGGAAGGGTAGGAGATAGGCAGTGACATGTCTCTAATTTAAGACAGGACGCCTGTTCTAAAGAAGCTGCTGTAATCCTTGTCGCAGTGGCCACAAGGTGGCAGCCTCTTCGAGCATTAGACCTGGGACGTCCCCAGAGCTTGCCTGGGGACTTGATTCTCCTTCACAGCTCACTTATGGTGAGAGGTTAGGGTTAAGTGTCTGCCAAGAGGATGGTTACCCAGCTGCCCGTCACCAACACTTCCTGACGGTTTTCAAAAAAAGCAGAAGCGATCTCGTTCTTCCATTCAGAATGCCATTCCTATCGGAAGGCTTTGCTCTGCTCAGAAATGTGCAACTTACTTTGGTGGGGGAATATGAAAGGAGGTGGGGAGTTCTTAAATTCAATTATTCATAGTCATTGCCTTTCAACCTTGACCATAGATTAGAATATCCTGGGGAGCTTTCAAATCACTCTCTGGAGCAGCAGCCCAGAGATTAATGTTTGAAAGCACTCCAGGTGATTCTAACGTGTGTTCAGAGATGACAAGAATTTCTTTTTAGGTCCTCTCAATTTATCCATTCATTCACTCGCCATACTTACTCATGTCAGCTTTAAGCAAGGCAAGGGTGATGCTGTACAATTTATTCATTCATTCACTCGCCATACTTACTCATGTCAGCTTTAAGCAAGGCAAGGGTGATGCTGTAAAATGACACCCACAATTTCCCCCTAACACCTTGCAAGTTAGAAATGCAGTTCAGTGGAAGCCAATTTAGCAAACGTTTATCAAACTCCTAGTACATGACAGGTGTTATGCTAGATACAATAGAGGCAGAGATAAGAGCAAGTCCAGCTAGCTGGCATTCATGTTCTAGCAGGCAGTGTGTACAACTTATTTTCCTGCAAGGCAGAATATGGTATTATTCATATCTTATCTTTCTATTACATACCACAGTAGCACACAGCATTTTCAGCAACCTGCATAACTTGAAACTCACCCAGTAATCCTAGAGGCATGTAAACAGCTATCTATCATCATCATTAGTTCAGGGAGAGACCAATGGGCTTTGCTAATTAAAAGCTGATTAACTCCTAGCCCAGAGATCTATAGACTATGTGATTAGTGCTCACCGCTTCATTTCATGTCAGGTGTTAGACTCAAGAGGCAAAGGCCACTTTTTATCTTAGCTCTTATTTTTATTTTTACATTTTAAAAATAGATTTTACTTATTTTTGTTGGAAAGGCAGATGGGATTTATGGAGAGGAGGAGAGACAGAAAGATCTTTTATGCCATGATTCACTTCCCAAATGGTCACAACAGCTGGAGCTGAGCCATTCCGAAGCCAGGATCCAGGAGCTTCTTCCAGGTCACCCATATGTATACAGAGTCACAAGGACTTGGGTCATCATTTACTGCTTTCTCAGGGACAAAGCAGGGATCTTTATAGGAAGTGGAGCATCTTGGAAATGAATAAGCCCATGTAAGATCCTGGTACTTGCAAGGTGAGAACTTAGCCATTGAGCCATAGTGCTGGGCCCTCAATGGTGAATTTTGATTGCAGTGGTGAAACTACGTGTCTCAGTGTGTGCTACTACACATTGTGTAGGGATTTTTGTTTTCTGGAGAGTGAGCAGAAGGTCAATTCTATCCACACGTCTCCTGGGATACTCCCCCTACCTACTATGGCCTCCTCTCCTCCTGTGTGCCTATGTGTATGTGTGTCCTTTTTGTATGATCTCAATTTCCTCCAAACGTTGAGCTCTAACGTCACCCTGAATATCTACTGTCTCTGAAGAGAAAGCCGTAATTTCGTTCTCAGCAGATTTGCATGTCAACGTCTTCTATCAATCACAGAAAGGTTTAATTAGGGGACTGAAAATTAGTCCAAATGTATGTAAAGAAACCAACCAGACAAGTTGCGTTTTCTGAGATCTCCATTCTGTCGGCTAATAGGGTGTTAAGTGAAAACGCCATATGGATTGGGACTGGCACATAAGATACTGTGTGATGAACATGTTATGAAAATTAACCTTATGCTGGCTTGGAGAGTTGATCTTTAAGGGAGTGAAGTGTGGGTGAAGCACCCTTCTCATGCACAGTCAAAATGGTATGAGATTCCTTTAGGGTCAGGAGGCATAGGATGAGTTTCCGTTTTATGCTCCTATAATAGCAGATGAGTCACAATCTTTCTACCGCACAGAATATTCTGTTGCTGGAACTCCTACCACAGGACTGTGGAATAATCTCTCTTCCCTGGAGGCTTAGTATTGTTAGGATTGTCAGATTTGTGTGCCAAAGCTGAAGAGAAACACTAATAAATTGGATTACATCCACCTGGAGACATTCATATGCTAGGATTTGGAACATCATTGGCAAGATGAGAAGAACAGCTGAGAAGCCATAAAGCTTTAGGCTGAAGAAGTAAAGATGAAGAAATGTGGATGAAAATGTGAGAGTTCTCAAGTATTCTAACACGTCTGCATGGTAGTGGAGTTGTATTTATTCTGTCCAGCTCCAGGGGGAAGGATAAGGCTCCAGGGCGAACATTGATAAGGGGCCATGTTTCCACTTGTTCTGGTATGAAAGAATCTTTGTGATTAAGGATTGGAAGCTCCAGTTCCAGAACTCTGTGTAGGAATGTGGAAGTGGGGATCCTTGAACTGGCTTAGAAAATGACTTATTTAATTTCCCTGGAACTCCTGAGAGGTTCTGAATACACACCTTAAGAAAGATTAATTTCAAGCTTCGGCTTACGCTTATCATATCATCTGTGTTATTGAAGCTTAATCTCTGGTGGAAAAAAAATTAAGTTTCTGGCTTCTGAATCCAGCCCATCTCCGCCCTGATGGCTGTGTTAGTTGGGGAGTGAAACAGACGATGGAAGACCATTCAGTTATTTTTTCCTCTGTCTTTTAAATAAACAGACAAAACAAAACAAAGACTTTCTTTCTACCTACCAGCCAGTATGCATTTTCTTATTTGATCTTCACATCAGTCTCACCATGTAGGTGTTGTTTTTGTGTCCATTTACAAATGATGAGTAAGACTGGAAATTTGGATACAAGTTTGCCAGACCCCAAGTTTAATTAACCCAGTATTATGTGATTTTCTTTCTTTAGTGAAATTGCAAAAGCAAAGAACAACTCCTCTTCCATGTTGCTGATGTGTAACTCAAAGAGGACTGAGTTTGGTTTTATGTGGACTTGCTTCTCAACTCTTGAACATTCTCTTTGGGTGATGACATTCTAAAGTGTTCTGGCCATGGGTTTCCCAAAAGGCTATATGCAAGTTATAGTTTGCCAATGAAATCACCATAAAGACGATATAATGGTTGCTGGTGGGAATGCAAACTGTTTCAGCCACTATGGGAGTCAGTATGCAGGACACTAAGGCAGCTGAAAAGTTCACCTATCATTTGACCCAGCAATTGCACTCCTGGTACTGTTTCCAAAAGACCTGATAATTGAGAAAGCAATGTGCACCCCAGTGTTCATTGCAGCACAATCAACAATTGCAAAAATTTGGAAACAACCTACATGCCCTTAGACAGAGGATTGGATAAAGAAACTGTGGTTCATCTATTCTATGGAGTACTACTCAGCTATTAAAATGAATAAAATACAATTGTTTGCAGCCAAATGGGCAAATTGGAGACCATTATGCTAATGAAAATGAGCCAATCCCAAAAGGTCAGATACCTGACATGTTTGCTCTAATGTAAGATAACTTCCATTAAAATCTCAATGCTAATATGGCTAGGGGTTGTTCTGCTCATCTTCTTATGGAATGGCTCTTTCGTGTTTCAATTTGCTATTTTGTAATGTCAAATCTAATTATTTTTGCTGTAAATCTTATCTTTTTGTACTTCTTAATTATTTGTATCTCTCCCAGTGAGTTCTTGTGATTCATGAATTGATCATCCATAGAGAGGGATTGTTTGTAAACACTTGACATTGTAAATGGTCATTTCAACACTGGTGTTTCTTATAATAATTCTTTCAGCACCATAAGGGTCATGCATTAGCACCTGTTCCTGCAAAGTTTTTGATTCCTGTTTTCACCATTCTTATAATGCGTTTTTGTTTTAATAGCTTATTATTTAATGGTTAAATTTTATTTTAACTTCATATTGATGGAAATTTATTATTTTCACCCTGTTGTGTACTGTGCTATTCTGGTTCTGTATTTTAGAGGGGTATGTAATGGAAGTGTAGTGGGAACTGATATGTTCAGACATGAGACAAAGTGCTGTATGTCTCTATGCATACAGACCAAAGATGGACTCCCAGGGAAAGAACTGAATGCATGCTAACAGTAAGATGTTGGGCTCTGACAATGTCCATGCCTACATTGTCAGGAAACACTTCAGTAACAACACGAAGAACTTGTGACTGTTCATGAAGGACATCCATTATAAAACTGGAGGGGAATAAAATGGGGTGGTGGAAGGGCACGGGCAACTCCAGAGAATATGGAACTATATCATAAAACAAAATAAAGTATATTTAAATGTAAAAAGAAGACCATATAATGGGAAGAACTAAAATATTCAGGAACTCATGGAGGTGAGTTCAGGCTCTCATTTGCCATTTTGCTAGCCATGTGGCCATGGAGGTCAGTGAGCTCTTCCTGCCTCTGTTCAATAGGGGTGGGCATGATGAAGATGAAGGACACAGCATCGAAATGTTTGTCTTCATGCTGAAGCATGCCTCTCTGGCTTCTTTGGCATCGCTTTCTCCTTACCTTGCTTCTTTTGTTTCTCTTCATTATCCCTCTTTTATTTTTCTGCTCCGTTTTCTCATTACTAGCGAATTTTTTAATGGGAAGAATTGGGTTTATAGTAACACAAATGGAGTTAGATTGAGAAAAAACTTGGTTTGTATTTTTTTTTATGTTACCTACCTAAGTTCACTTCATAAAAGTATCAGGCTATCATAGATTCAGGTAGTTTCAGGTGTGGAAATTGTATCGTTTTGAGCATGTTTTAGATAAAAAATACAAATGACATTTTTTCACAATTATTTTCAATGGTGGCTCATGTAAGATTTGAGTCACTTGGTTCTACAGGTGGAGTTTTTCAAAAACTTCATGGACAGTGCTTATCATAAAAAAATGGAGTCAAGGATTTAAAGATGGTTTTGTCTTTTAATTACACTGTTCCACAAACGTGCTAACATGTGCTCATATTTCTACCTAATCCCAATGAATCTTGCTCTTGAAATAACTACCTACTCGTAGAGTTGAGCTGAAGCCATAGTTATATACCATGTTCTCATAGAACAATCTTGACTTTATGGAAAGAGGAATAACATCTCGGTGTCCATGCTTGGCTTGTATGTTGAAGATCAAGGTCGTCTTGTTGAGTAGAAGGAATAGGGCCGGTTAATGCAAGATGTGTGTGTGTCTGCAGCAGCAATTTCATGGGGTGTGGGGGTGAGGTGTTAGGGACAATCAGGTGAGATGTTAGGAACAATCAGGATGGAAGGCGTGGTGTCATAAATTTACCTCAGTAAGCTTTGCATGTCACCTGCATGATTTGCTCAGAAAACTTCATCTCCTCTGGTCTGGGCTTCCTCCCATGTTCTTCTAGACCATGAAGAGCATGAAATCCATCTGCAAAAATGTGAACAGAGGAGGAGCTCATGTTTCATTGCTGCATTTCTCTTTCTCCCTCCCTGCATGCATGGGCCTGGTGCTGTCTCCTGCCAGGGTTGAGGGAAAGATGACTTGCTAATATTAGTAGAGGGACTTTGATGATGACTGCTAAGTGTCTGCATTGTGTAACTGCCATTTTCTCTCAAGAAAATGTTCATAGAGTTACTAATTAGGCATTTTTGAAGCACCTCTTGCCCCTTTACTTTACAGTTGTCTAGCAATTAACTGACAACGGTACCATTTCATGTGATATTTATTGCTAATTTCCCTGGCTTGGTTTTTGGAAATTTTATAGGAAGCCTGGGTATTGTTTCTTATTGACTACCACTTGAATAATTAACAACGTAAATATGGCTTTGTCAACCCCAAGTGTTCTTTGGAGATTTTAATTAAGAATACTGCTGCTGTACTTCATGTGGAAGTTTATTATGGGGCCAAAGACTCACTCCTCTCTGGATTGTGACTCATGCCCTTGTGTGAGTGTGCATGTGTGTGTACATATATATGTGTGCATGCTTGGTTTTATGTCCAAGAGTGTGAAAAGAACTAAGAGAACAAGTACAAAGCTATCATTCGACTTAGTTTTCTCTAAAAAATAAACTAGAGTTGCTGATTAATGAACTTTTTGCCACTTTGTTAGTATAACAGAGGTTTGAGTCAGCTTTGGAAACACAGTTTTCCACGGCATAGTTTTGAAACCTATCATGCCATCTCCAATCTGAGCTGTATGTTGCAGAAGGAAGGGAAGTAGGGAGAAATTTTACAGAGAGCGGTGACTGTTTGCTCTAGTTTATGGAATGCCCTACAATCTCTAGGATCATATTAATATGGATGACCATCAATACAAGTATGAACTGCTACAGGGTTCATGGACAGAATGATCAATTATGCATTTATTGCATGATGCCATTTTCAGCGCCACGGGGGCTTATTGGATCTCACAACCCAATGAGTTGGGCCATCACTACCACCTCCCAGGATCTGCACTAAAAGGAAGCTGGAGTATGACACCGTGACATGGGGCGTGAGTATCCTAAGCAGTATCTTACCTGGCAGGCTGAACACTTGCCATGTTAGATGCATAATCATTTTGTGAACTTCTCAGCATATTTATCAATGAGCTCTGTCTGATACACAGGATGATATCGTAGGCCTGTCACTCTGCTGAGCTGGGAGAAAGACATGGTTGAAAATGAAATCTGGATTCATATTAAACAGTTACCTATTGGCATCTAGCAATGAGTGGACATGCTGTAAGATAAATTGTCTTTATTTAATCAATTGACATTACAATCCCCTTTGCAACGTTATAGAAAGGGTGACCCATAAAGATGTTTTAATTTGCTGGTGATTACTCAGCTATTCAGTTACGTAGTTTACACAAATTGGAGGACAAGAGAGAGTTTAGCTCGATGGGTGGTGTATGGATGATGTCCAAGTCTCTCCCAACCCTGAAGCTCTGAGATCTGGACAGGTTGTTGGGGATCTCCCCAGGCCACCGAGTGACCTGGGAGTTTGGGAGGACGGAGGATGGATGTGAATTTATTTCTTTGTCCAATCACCTGATTAGTGTGTTGGGTGTCCCTTGCTTTGTGGCAGTGCTCTGCTTAGGACCTTCAGTGACTGCAATGCTCTCTACACAGAAATCATGACTCCTGCAGATGCTACAAGGCTTGTGTCTCCCCTTCAGCCCGAACTCATTGTGTACCCTGTTCTTTGAGTGCCAGAGTCAGCTGTCACCTGTGCGAGTGCCTGGAATGCCCGGCACTGGTGTTTGTCTGGTGTTGCTTTACTGAAGGCGCTGTGTTCCTCTTCTCCTAGTCCAGATGCTTCTTAGATTTTCCAGGCCAGAAACAGGGCTGCCAGGATTACAACTGGCAACCATATGGGATCCCGGCGCATTCAAGGTGAGGACTTTAGCTACTACGCTATTGCGCCGGGCCTGTCCTGGTGCTTCTTAAGGCAGAATCTTGGGCTCCCTGTGGTCCTGCTCCATTCCTTCTGTGAATCTTGAATATAGGTCTGTCTTCTGTTCCTTCAGAGCGTCTCTCTCACTTTGTTGCAACACAGAAGCTGATAGATGAGATGATGAGTGTTAAAATATTTGGACCACAATTTCCAGAAGAGCAAGGGAATAGCATTGCTAGCACAGTCTTTAAATGCTGCTTAATCGCAGACATCTGCTATAGAAATCTCTCTGAATCCCAGGTAGTCTCCAGCCTTGGTGAAACTAGAATATGGTAGGTATTAAGAATCAATATTCATGATTCCTTTTCAAAGAAGTCCGTTGGGATAGTAACAGTTCATATTTACACACTTCTTAGTGAATCTTAGGGCCGATTTCAGATGAATAGAGGAAGGAAGAATTAGAATTGCCTGGACTGTGCTTAACAGTGTGCAAGGCTTGAGCTTCAACGTATTTATTATTTTGCAGGTTTCCTTTTCTTTTTTCTTTGTTTAAAGCTGGGACGGGGCCCGGGGTGATAGTATAGTAGTTAAGGTCCTCACTTTGAACGCACCAGAATCTCATATGGGCGCCGGTTCTAATCCTGGTAGCTCCACTTCCTATCAGCTCCCTGCTTGTGGCCTGGAAAGCAATTGAGGATGGCCCAAAGCTTTGGGACCCTGTACGCACATGGGAGACCCGGAAGAAAGTTCCTGGCTCCTGGCTTTGGATCAGTGCAGCACCGGCTGTTGCAGCCATGCGGGGAGTGAATCATCAGATGGGAGATCTTCCTCTCTGTCTCTCCTCCTCCCTATACATCTGCCTTTCCAATAAAAATAAAAATAAATAGATCGTTTAAAAAATAAAGCTGGGACAGTCTGTCTGTCTAATCATGAGCTCATGTCCACAGTAAAAACCATTCTTTGTGTATGGGAGGATAGTGGTGTTGTAAAATGCTAACTTTGGAACCAGATTGTATGGATCTAAAGGTTAATTTCAGGATTTATTAGTTCTGCGAATTTCAATGGATTACTTAATCTGCCTGAGATACAAGTTTGTGCCCTTTAAAATGGGACAAGGAAAAGTATTGAGCTTTTAGGGTTGTAATGGGGATTGAACAATTGAATATTTATTTTATAAAGTATTCAGGAGCAGTTCACAACATGTGGTCCATACTGTGTGTACCTCCCATTAATGTTCATTTAGGATATAAATCATACCAGGGATTTTCAAGTGTCGATATACGGCACCACTTTCTCCAAAGGCATCTGCCATTTCTCCGATAGTTCTAGCTTTCTCTGTTCGTTCCTCTCTGATCTGACTTGTTGAGATTTGAGCATGTGTTTCTCATGAGCCTACTTGGATCATGATCATTTATTTTTTCTGGATTCCCAGTACCAAGCCTCAGTTTTCCACTGGAAGGAAATTGCCCTGTTGGTCCAGTTATGCCAGAGTTCCTGCCCAGGTTCACCAGGTTCGCCAGGTTTAAGCAGCCAGAAGAAAATGTGCACCGTGTTTGGTGGTGAGGAGACATCACATAGCACTGTGCTATGGGGATTTAGACGCCAGTGACAATGGATGTGGCTGCAGACTCTCTCTTCAATCCCTTCTTGATGGATTCCTTGGCTAGAGAAGAGAGTTCTCCTTCGTATCCCTTCTCCATGAGTTTCTTGGCAACAAAGGCATAGGAAGGTAAATTAAATGTCTTTCCGAGATCTGTTACTAGGATATTGATTAACCTAATTAGCTATGAAGATTTCTTAATGTTTGAACAGGATTAAAATTTCAACCATTGAAGTCTGGACAGGAAGAGGTAGAGAATGTTGTCTAGTGTGGACGTCAAAATCCAGACGACAAAGATGAGAATTCACCCCCGGCTCCACTACTTCAGATTTCAGTGACCTGGGGTTAAGCGCCTTCTTCCCTATTGGCCTCTCTGTCTACATATTAAAGCAATTCACTCAAACATTCTGAATATTTATTAAACTCTTACTGCGTTCTAGGCACTGCTGGACAGATGTGCTATGATGAAAGCACTCTGTGAAACATGTACATGCAGGAACATTAGCTATAGTGAACTGGGTTATTCACTACAGTTCACAATAATTATTACACAAAGTGTAGCTCATAATATATACTTTAGAAAGATTTGGTGGTCTAAATCCTACTTTTCATTATTTTCTAAAATGTTGCACACTACTTTATTGATTTTTATTTTCATATTTATTATTTCCTTGCTTTTACATTTTTGGGTTTATTTTCTTCCCCTTTCTCTAGCTCTCTTAGATGTAACACACATCACTGACGGTTTTTGGTCCAAACATAAGAACATGAAGTTATAAAGTTTCCTTTAGCACTGCCACAGCTGATTCCTAAATTTTTTGATCAGTTGTGTTTCCATGACGATTGTTTGAACAAACTTGATATCTTTTGTGTTTTCTTTTTGAGATATGTGCCATTTAGAAATGTCTTGTCTCATTTCCATTACTAAATATCTACATCAATTTTGAAATCTATGCGTAGTTTTTCATTTGCCATTAATGTATTAACGAACCTAGGTTTACATGATTTCATTATTTTTATTCCAAAGTAAATTTACGATTAAACTGCATTTCCCACAAACTCTTTGAAGCTGCATGATTTTAGTATTATCCTTTTATACTCAGAAATCTAGTCTATAAGCTGGTGTTTTGCTGTCGGCTCTAGACAACAGTCACCCTCTATGTGCAGCCCTGCCCGAGGCAGGATCCTAGAGGCTGCTGTATAAAAGACATGCCTCCTTTATGATCCACTGCCGTGAAAAACTTAAGTCAAATAAACCGCTTAGCTCAGCATGGCCATAGCTCACTTCTTTGACTCCAAGATCTTGTCACATACAGGGATCTGGAACGTTTCCCGTTAAAGCAGACACCCCGTGTTTCCTTTCTTGCTAGCTTTACGGTTCCACATTTCTTTTGCCACCCAATTCTTCTCCAAAAAATATTTCATACATTTTGTTTAGTTTTATATCTCTAGTGTGTGTGGAGTGGGCAGGGGAGAAGTCAAGAATGGTATTTTGTCATGACCAAACTCAAAGTTTAAAGATATCAAAATGAACTAGTTAAGAATGATAAATATAATATACTGTACCAATGGTGAGTGGGTTCCTCACTGATCTGCTTAAGCCCAGTGTTACCCTGTCACAGTACAAATGATGTGACTGTGTGTGGCTGCGTGATGGTACCCACAGCTGCACCTGTGTTATGCTGAGGCTCTCAATAATCTAAGGGTAATCGCTCCTCCGCTCTTGCTTTTGCTGGATGCTCTCTTAGCTTCGTGTATGATTTTGTTTTATTAAATGTATTTTGTTTTCCTACTTATCTATGTCAGATATAGCAAGTCATTTTGTTTCAAAGAGGCCACTACCCTGTATCTCTCTCTGTGTGTATGAAGTCTAACTCCAGAGAGGTTTCAAACTCCTTATAATTTGTTGTAGTGAGACAATGGTGAACAGGTCTTCATTTATTGCATGTCTTTTAACTTTTTTTGTTCCTGTTGTAACATCCATAAACATGTTGAAAATAGAAGTTCTTTTCTTTTCCTCCCCCAGAGCACATCCTCCAAAGTGACGTAAGTGCTCAACTACTTGGTAATATTTTCTTTGTTTCAGGTATTCGTATTGCTTTGCTTTGATGGGAAAATCAACCCAAGTCATCTAGAAGAAGTCTGTTTCACTGGGGAAGCAATTATTGAGAGTACCCTTAATTCCTGTGATGCCTTGTTCAAACGGTTCCTAGATGGGACTTTCTCAGATTTTGTCCTGTCGTTTTCTACCCCTGTAACATGGTACAAGTGAACTTCATAACATCTGTTTTAGATACGTGAAGCTATTCTTTTTCCTTGTTACGTGTTCTTTCATATATTTCTAAAAGATAAGTCTTCTAGAACAGGAAGCTCTGCATCAATGTTATTCTCCATTTCACTTTCTTGGATAGATTTATCAGGTAGCTATAATTTAAAATGACAAAAGCACTATTTTGGGGAAAAGGATCATACTTCATTCCAGAGAAAAACAAAGCAAACAAAACTCCCTGCTCTCAGGGAAGCTTGTGTGCAAGAGGAAATGACAACTCAAATTTTAATAATGCAAAAATAGGCAAAGTTTGGTTGAAGAAAATTATTAAGCGTACAATGTCTTTTTTTTTACTTTATGATAAAATTCCATAGGCTCTGGGATTTCCCATGTCCCTCGATTCACTGAGGATTGGAGTAGATTGACAAATCTTTTCACCCAAAGACTATGTTGTCCTAAAAAAAAAGGGTATTTGGACTAAAACCTAAAAATATTTTATCATCTCAACCTTGTGTGATGATATTTATGTGTGATGGTTTAAAAGAATTGTCCTTGGAAGCATGCCAGGTTGCATTGTCTAAACTGACATGTTGTCTTGTGTGTACTGCATGATTCACCATGATTCTTCCTTCATCTTCTTGGTAGAGTGTAATCCGTTTTCTCGCTTCTCAGGCTTTCCAGAGTGTACCTGTGACCAGTAACAGGGTGAGCTTCCATATGCTAATTGTGAACAAGTTTACAGACTAAAAAGGACTTACTTACCCAGGTCATGAGGGAATCATGAGTAATGACTTAAAAAAAGCACATCAAAATATATCCATAGCTGGTTACCTTGAACATGGAACTGATCTTGGAACTGGTCATTGCAGATACACTTATGTTTATCCTTGCTCTGAGGCGGGGCTGGAGCATATCAGCCCTAACCGTGCTCCAACTAATGGATATGTAGGAACTCTAAGAAGAAACATTAACCAAAACAAAAACAAACAAAACTGCTAGAACAACTAGTAGCAGTATTGAAGGGAAAAAAAGTTACTTTGTCTTTAGCTGCAAGTATCAAATTCTACTGAAGTCCTTTTATACTTCTGTATAATATATTACCCATTCCCTCTTTCTATGTCCACATACGTTTGATAATAACACTAGCAATGGTTGAATTCATTTCATCAACAGGGTGAGCCATACTGTATAATCTCCTGAGGGATAAATAAAGATGCTACGAAGTCTAAAATTATTCATTTGTAGATATTTGTGCTTTGCCCACAGATACTGAGCTCCAAAGCTAGGACCCAATGCCTAAGTATTTATGTCCTCTTGGTAATGCTATCCATTTTTATTTGGAGAGCATGGCCTAAGAAGTGAATTTGAATCTTCTTTTTTTATATTTATTTTATCTTCATTTGAAAGACAAAGTAACAGAGACAGAGAGAAAGAAAGAGATATCACCCAAATTCTGGTTTACTTCTCAAAATGGTTGTAATGGGTAGAGCTGAGCCAATCTGAAGCCAGAAACTTCTTGAAGCTTAGCCTACCATCTACATCACAGTACTGGCTCATTAAGTTTCGTTATGCTACTCCACTCCATTGGATATATTGCTGAGTACAGGAATAAGCCAGTTTTTGCAGAACTGAACCTTGTTTTGGTTGCTTTGCAGTTATAATTTACCTCCTGCTAATTATCATTTCATAGGAACACAGTTCTAGGACCCAGAACTTGAAGTGGGTCTCTAGGTGTTGGAATGAGGGGCTCTTCTAGAAGTAGCGTCTCTATTTCAAGATTAAAAAACAATTCACATCATGTCTCCTTTTGTTTTATGAAAATTAGTCTTATTTGTTATATAAAATGAAGACATTGTTTCTCATGATCTATTAGTCAAATAATCTTCTAGAATTCAATGAATAATTTGTGAAGAAGTTGGATGTTGTTGTTGTTTATATATATTTGAGACTATACTTGAATTTTCCTGTCTGCTCCATTATTTGTTCTATACTTGAAGTTTAATATTTTAAACTTGAAATGTCTTAATCTTAGCACTACTGAACTTTTGGACTAGATAATTCTTTGTTATGAATGCTGTTCTGTGCATTGTAAAAATATTTTGAAACGTTCTGGGTTTCTACCAATTAGTCACCAGTACCATATTCAATTATGACAATAATAGAATTAACTTGAAGATATCAGCAAAAACCTGCTGGTAGATGAAACTACCCCCAGATGAAGATTACTCCTCTAGTCTAATATCACATATTATATGTATTATTCTCCTCACTCCCAAACATTTCTCAAGAATTAAAAAATAATAATTATTCAGTATAGAATTGTTTGTATTTACCAGTTTTTACCATTTCAAATTTAACCTATTATCCTGTAATTGACTATAATTCTAGTGTCAAAGTATTTTCAAATTATTCTTGTTCAGACCATGTTACCTGGTTTGATAGGTGCATATATTTAGATTTCATGCATGACAATCAGATGTTGTCTGGGAAAAAACAGAACTTAAGGCTGTGGAACTGTATTCCAGGGTTCTTTATCTCAATTCTTATTTGAGATAATTGAAAACTGGATGAGCCTTCCAGAGTATCAGGAAAAGCTTAAAATTTTCCCTGAATTTGAAATAAAAGTTAGAAATCAAGCTTTTCATTATCAATGTGAGAAAAATTTTTGACGTGGTTTTAATTTCTTTATTTCTTTCTCTCCTGGGTCAGAAACCCACAGATTTCTTTCAAATGATTCCCAGCTTAAATTTGCAAACTCAAAAGATATGCACAGTTTGAATATATTTGAAAACAATCCTTCAATTAGCAATGCTTGGGTACGATTCTGAGACAATCAAATCTCATTCATTTTAATGGAATCCTAAAATTTTATTTAGCAAATCAGAAGAGTGTACTGACAATATAAATGATTTGGTCATGACTTGGAATTCATCATGAATATAAAGCATTTTTTTAAGGATTCATTTCTTTTTATTTGACCAGCAGATTTTATAGACAGAGAAGGTCTTCTATCCACTGGTTCACTATTCAAATGGCTGCAACAGCCAGAGCTGAACTGATCTGAAGCTGGAGTCAGGAGCTTCTTTTGGTGCTCCACATGGGAGTAAGGAACCAAGGATTTAGGCCATCCTGTGCTGCTTTCCCAAACCATGAGAAAGCTGGATCTGAAAGGGAGTGTGTGGGACTAGACCAGTGCCCACATGGGATGCCAGCACCACAGGGTAAGAATTGGCCTGCTATACTACCACACTGGCCCTGACTGTAAAACTTTACTCCATTCCTTACCTCTCCTGTCCCACCTTTCTCTGTCTAGATCTTGAATTTGGAGAAATGTCTTGGGACATATAACCACTGTATCCTTAGATATTGATGAGAAAAAAACTTGCATCATAAATGTTAATATGCATTACCCTAAAGAAAAAAATACATTTTTGGGTGGTAGAAACAGCATGGCACCTGTCAGTGAAACAGCATAAGCTAAGATAGACAGGTAAGTGGTAAGATGGAAAGAGGATCTTGACCAGTAACAGACGACAGCATCTGAGCAAAAGGAGCAAACTACAGGACGGGCTGGACAAGTGACTGTTCTTAAATGAGACTGAGTCCAACACAAATTAACAGGCATTTACTAAGAAATGCCCAAGGATTTACTGACAAACAATGTCGGCAAGATAACTTTTCACAAATACGTAGTAGGATCCTGCCCCTGAATGAAGTTCAAGGCAGAGGAAAAGAAATTAAGAAAGACTAAGGAAAACCAGGCAGAGTCCTGATTTTATAGGAATCTGCTGATCCAAACCAGAGCCTAGCCGAGAAACATGTCAGAGGCTGCCAACATGGGGAGAGAATGAGATTTTTTTTTTACATAACCAGTAGGAAATATTTCCCTACTCTCTATCTTTATGTGTTAGACAGAACCTGTTTTCATCATACCACAGGTGTCAGTTTATCCATTATATTGACACCTGCAATGTTTGTGGTAAATGAGGAATTCCAGCAATCAGCAGAAGAGAGAAAAATTTACTGTTGTCATGTAATTTATATTCTAATGGAGGGATCAAGACCATGGAAATGATAAAATTAAATAGATACAATGTATAGAATATATAGATACAATATATAGATAGAATATATAGAAGATCAGATATACAATATATAGAAGATGTGAAAATAACAGTGTTGGTGTGTATGTAAATAGATTGGGAACGTCAGGTATCAAATCTAAATCAATCAAGATAAGAATGAAGGGAGGTTTTATCCAAAAAGCCTTGCAGTGAAGAGAATGCTCCAAGTCCAGAAACATCAATCATCTCAGCCTCAGTCAGAAAAGGCTTCTCTTTCCCAAGTAGGGGGAAGCAGAGCCAGCTGGTGTTAGCTGGGAGGAGGGTGAGTTAGTGAGATGAGCAATTTGCACAAGAAGGTTGTTCCAACAGGGAAGCATTTTTCTCTGCAGTTAGCCCATTCGTAGAATGAGCTGCTGAGAGAAGATATTCTGCATCTTACTGGTATACTGTGTGTTGAACCTGGAGGACAAGGCAAAGCTTAAGAACTAACACGAGCTGAGAAAGTTGTCTAATGTCTGGTCAAGTCAAAGTTCAATGTTATGAGCAATTGTGAGTTCATGATCATAAAATAGTTACAGGTGTAGCTGAATAGTTTGTTCAAAATGTATGTAAGAAGCTAAGTGCAAGTGTCATTATTTTGGCTGCTGAACAAATCCATCTTTTAATTCCACTTTTTTTTTTTCACAAACTGTTTGAGGTATCCTGATAGGGTCAACAGAGAAGGGTCAAAGAGTAATCCATCAACAGCTGAGGAAAGTGAAGAGTTGAGGAAGTGAGAAAGCAAAATGTGTAGGTTGTGAGGGTGTGCTGCATGCTACTATCAGGAAGGAAACATCCCCAAGGTAGAGTACTGAGGCAACAGAACTGCTGCCCGTTAAAACCAGAATGACACATTGTGTTTTTTCAAAGATGTCCCAACACTGTCCCCCATCTCACATGCTCTTTTGCAAAATGAACTTATCACTTTCCTGTGAAAAAGTGGAGTTCATTTCTTCATGTACTCTTTTTGAAAAATATACACATTTATTTATTTTGAAAGACAGAGTCTCACATACACACACACACACACACACACAGAGAGAGAGAGAGAGAGAGAGAGATCTCAAATCTGCTGATCTGCTGGTTCACTGTCTTTATTCCTGCAGTGGCTGGGGCTGAATCAGGCTGAAGCCAGTAGTCTGGAGCTTCATCTGGCTTTTCCATGTATGTGGCAGGAGAGCAAATATTTGGGCCATCTCTGCTGCTTTCCAAGGCCACTAGCAAGGAGTTGGATTAGTAGCAGAGCATCTGGAACCCCAAGTGGTGCCTGTGTGGGATGCTGGATTGCAGATGGCAGCTTTACCTACTACATACAATGCCAGCCCCTGTGCTTGCCTTAACCAGTAGGTTAGGACTGGGTTTTGCTCTGCCAGTTCCAGGGATTGTCTTTACCTGGTGTGGTAACTTTTATTTCCTGCCTCCCACATGACTCGTTTTTGATACACAGATTTTCCTAATACCAGACTTCATAGTTGTCATGCTGTGCATCTCATGTATACTATATGGAGATCCACTAAGTGAAGACACACATACACTATAAAATCCTCTGTCTCACTCCAGTCAAGCTCCTAGCACCACCTGTCAGTCATTGGTCAAGCCATTGAGATGTCAGATGTCTTTTGATTAATCTGAAAGTGGACTGAAAATGTAGAAAAAAAAAAACTAAACAGAATTGCTCAGCTGAATAAAATCAAGTTGTATAAAGACACAGAAATTTCAGCAACATTTTTAATGGCATTTGTGTTTAGAGAAGGGAGGAAATGCATTTTTTCCAAAAAGACTTTTTTTTTTTTTAAGAATTGAGAGAGAGTGTGTTAGCTACAAATTCAGTCTTTGATGGGTGCTAAAATGAGGGCTTAATGTGAGAGCCAGGACATCGGTCTTAGAAACAAATTGTTTCAAGATTCCTAATTTTGGAATGTTTTGTCATGGAACCACAGACAATGAAGACAAATTCCAAAGAAGGCACTGTAGCTATAGGAAAACGAGAATGAGAGAAATCAGTGGATGAAGTCTGAGAGAATTAAGGGCAATCTGATTAAATATTTGCTCATGAAGACTTTAGATTTGCTTTGGGTGAAATACACAGCCTCTGAAGGGTTTTTGAACACAAATAGATTGCTCTGATATTTGTTCTAAAGGGATCCATCTCGATTCCGCGTGGGGAATAAACTGCAGGTAGAATTGTAATAATTCAGGTCAGCCATGAGCATGATTCACATCTGATTGGCAGAGGGGTAAGGAGTTAGGTGTTGATATCTGAATGTGTTTGTACAGAAAAGCATAAAAGTATTTCCTGATGGATAGAAATATGAAAGAATGAGATAGTCAAGGATACTGCAGCTCCTGGATGTATGATGTGTCTATGTTTACCTGGGTTTGAGAAATACCACAGGAGATAAGACCCCAGGAGGAAGACTGCGGAGTTCACCTTGGGAAGTATTAGATTAGAAATTCCAGGGGAGTTAAAAATTAAGCAATGGATTTAGAGTTAGTGAAGGCACCCAAGTGTAAGATATCAATTGAGAGGCAGCGCAAGGGTTGTGAAAATTCATGATATAATGAGATCACTCAGTGAAGAAAAGAGAATGGAAAGGAAGATAGAGGAAAGGAAAAGAGTTAAAAGGGAGTGAAAGGAAAGGAAGGGGACAGGAGAAAGGGAGGAGTAAAAGGAAGGAAAGGGAAAAGAAAACAGGAGAAGGTAAGGGACTCCTAAGGACCATAATGAGTTCTTCTTCAGATACTGTAATATAATATAATAATGCCTTCCTCAGATGTTCCAAGGTGAGGTTATTGGGAGAAAATAGAGACAGTAAAGTAGATCAAGGAGCAAGCAGTGATGCAGGGAGAAACCAAGGAATGGGTCCCTGGAAGTCAGGTGTAGGAAATGCTTTTGATGGGGAGGAGATTTCAGGTGGATCAGATGCTGCAGGTGGCTTTAGTGAGAAGAAAACTGAAAGCTGCATTGTGCATTCAATGATGCATTCTTAGCTCAGCCTCTCATTCTTTTTTTCTCTTTGTTCTAATATACAACACAACATTTTCTGAACAATTGCTGTAATGCAAAATACTTCCTAGGCTTTGGGGATAAGTCAAATAAAATGATCCCTCAAAGTGTAAACAATCATTCAAGGGATTAAACATTTAATGCACAATTAACATACACACAATACTGTGCCAAACACTGTATAAGTGTAGTTTAAGAAACAATTTTGACATAATTAAAAACATTAGACAGAATCACACAAACTGCTAAACTACACCACAAGCAAAATCTACAAGAAATGTCACACTAAAATCTAAGCTTTTAGTAAATAGCAGCATAGAAAATTAAATGCTTCCTGTAATAAGAGCTCTAAATCAGAATAATTTTAAAAAGAATAAAATAGGCTAATTACAAAAATTCATGAAAAGGCACAGAAAAATGCAAGAAAAGGAACGTGTCGCACAGGCATTGAGATACAGTAAGTAACTTGTACAAAGAAAAATGGATATAAAAACAGAGATGTGACAAAATCAAATGAAATAAGTCAATCACAGGAGGAAAAATAGGCTATGATTCCTCTTACATGACACATTTGAACTAATCAAATGCACAGATGTTTCCATCGGCTAGGGGGAGCGGAAAGCAGAATTTCTGTTCAATGCATGCAGTTTCTGTTGTGTGAGATGATTAAATTATAGAGATCCTTAAAGCAGCATCATACCCAGTTAACAGTAGTGCAGTTACACATTGATTAAACAGTTAGATTTCCTGTCAAATGTTCTCATTCCCATAAAGAATTCAACAATTATATATTTTTTAAAGTTGGTGATATTCCATTGTGACTTTGAGTGGCCCTTGATAGCTATAGAGCTTTACATTGTTGGATGCATATTAACATTTATGTCCTAGAATAGTCAGTTAAGTGATGAAAACCAGGATGGTATGTGGATGAGCCTGACAGAACTCAAAAGTCATAGGATTAAAATGCATGATTATTTAGAATATTACATGCATTTTAAAACCTCAACCTCATGGAGGCTTTCCCTCCCCATTGATGTATGCATCCTTGCACATTTAGACTGAAGTAGCTGTGTGTACATATGTTTAATGAATCTCTCTCAAAAAATTATTTTGGAATCAAAAATTGTTTTAAAGTAACTATGTGTTGAAAGTTTGTACTTTCTTTTAAAAGATGTTTAGAGACATTTAAGATTGTGGTGTGAATGGAAGGAACCAGTAGGCAGGCCTCTAGGAAGGAGGTTTAAGTAAGAAGTTGGATGCTATATGAGATTAGTTTGGATGACATTAGAAAGAAATCATTATAAGTTAGCTCTTATAATTTAAAAGACAGTAGCAAGATTACCAGACAAAACCTGTTGGACCTGTGGTATTGGCTTTGTGATGGTGAAGAGTAATGAAGTCACTCTCTCCTTCATCTCCAGCTACTAACTGCGGTTGGGCAGCACTGGGACAGGGAGTGGTTTGAACCTCCTCAACCACATCTCCATCTGGGCTCCCAGTCATGCTCCATTCTCTCTTTGGCCAGCCAAAGCCAATTAAAAAAACAAAAAAACAAAAAAACAAGGGAGGCTGAAGGGATATTCTTCATCTTGCCTAAAACTGGCAGCCACCTTTCCTGCTTAGTAAATTAGCTCTCATCAGTGGATTTAACCATATGACATTTTCAGTGCTGTTTCAAAATAGAAATTATGTTACAAATTACTTAAAAATGAAGGCTGTAACTCTTACCAACCCAGAGAGATTTTTTGTGTTTCAGACATGAAACAGACCTTACACAGGAGAAACTGACTTTGAGAATATTGGGTGTTTGAAGAGAAACACATTTGAAAACATTTTGAATCTTTGCAAAAAGAGGCAAATCGACTTACACTGAGTCCGTTTTTGGTGCTAGGAGCTGCCTTAGGCACTTTAGACAGATTGCATTGTCCTTGGGTGCTTTTTGTTCTTTCCTCTGAAGTTCAAATGCTGAAATAGTTTAAACTACTCAGCCTCTTGCAGGACTTAAAGGAAGAAAATTTTAGTCTCTTCATTTTGTGATTAATTATGTGTTCCAGAAAAACGTTGCTTTGTGACTGTAGACCTTGTGTGTATTTATTTTTTCTTAGTGTTTCTGTTTTTTCATGCTCCATTCAGAAGCCGATTGGACCAAAAAATTACAAAACAATCAAACTACATGCTGGTAAGCATGTAATTGATTCTCTCTCCACAAGCATTATTACGATGGAGGGAACTATTTGGATTTAATGTTAAGATATTTTGAAACGTTGCTCTGAGTTGGGTGCTCCTTCTGCTTGTACTCATCAACTCACCTGATATTTGCTACAACTTTTGGACATAGGTATATTACTGGCTCTGAATCAGAGATAGACATATTAGGGCTCAGAAATTTGAGTTACATCTAAAAAGATCTTCAAATTACTAAGTGGAGAGGCTAAGCTAACATCACATGAATCAGAGAGCTCTCATTCTATCCAAAGGGTTGACCAACTGCTGGGTGTGTTTGTGGTTGGAGTGCTTCCCACGAGGTCAGGTGTTGAGATTTGGCCCCATAGTTAGAAACTAGGAGAATGGGCATGGAATGGGCTGTCTAGAGGCAGGGCCTTAGGGAAATGATGAGGGTTAGATGAGATCGTCATCATGAAGGCCTCAGGATGGGATCCCAGGAACATTCAGGGACACACATGTGATGTCATATGAAGATGTCCTGTGACCCATGGGATTCTGGCAGTAGAGAAACCAGAAACCAGGATATCAATTACTTCATTGATTAAATGAAAACTTTAATGCCCATGCTGTCTGGTGATGCCTAGCCATTCCTCCATCTTAGAGTATTTAACTTGTGCTTTACTAATATCTCTCAATGAACAGGAAGTACATAACACTCCTTTTTGTGCCCATAGTTCTTAGACCATGATTCTTAATGCTTTAAATGTGTTAATTAATTCAATTCCTATTATATTAGGGTGGAATTTTTTTCTAGCACCACTTATTTCAAACTTAAGGAAGTTACTTGACCTCCATCATAATAATATTAACACTGTCAGATGAATTTGAACCTAAGTAGTTTTGCCCCAGGATCTTTGTTCTTAATTACTGTGATTTAAATTTCTTCTTAAACTTAGCCCTGCTTCCACACTGGGTTTTTATACACAGTGTCTTGTCTTCATTTTCCTCTTTATTCTTTACCTCTCGTTTTTATTCCTTGACCCGTATTTATTTTGTGTGATGTAAGAAATGATTTTCACTATACTATTTTTAAAACCACAAATATTAAATTTCATATATACATGAACACTAATTTATTATGAATTTTCTTGGGAGCATTATTTTTATTTTTTATTTTTAAAAATTCTTATATTTTGGTAATCTTTACATAGTTGATTAGGGCACAAAAGGTCAAGGGCTACAGAAAAGTGAGTAAGACCATTGCTTCCACATTAATATATATATTTTTCTGTATCCAAGGGTAAGGGAAGAGATAAATGGAAAAGCCCCACTCAGCCTCCCACCCATCCCAGGTCCCCGACATGGGGCATGCTCTGAGGGTCCTGCTCATGCAGTTTTGATAGTTCAACATTTCTGAATTGCTGCCAATCTTGTCTCTCTAAGCACGATGAAACCTATTCAGAAACCACTGGCTGATGTAGTCTCTTTCTGGTTGGGGTTCTGAGATCAGCCGTTCAGTTGGAGGAATCCCCAGAGAAACTTCATCTGAGGTGATCCCAGACCTGATTCTTGTGTGTGCTTGCCAGTACAGGGTCCGGCACAGTTTATTGCCCCAATTAGCTTATGCACATGCTGGTCGTTGCAATTGCTGGGTCAGTTCTGTTTCCAGCCCTGTCCTCCAGAGCACCAGATGGTGCTGGGGTCTAGCCCGGCCTGGTACGTTCAGTCCAAGTCCACACTTGTGCCAAGGGAGATTGCAGCCATGTCCAGACCAAAATACAGCCCCCTCTCCAGCCCCTGCACTCTCTTATGGGAATCCCAACCCAGTCAGGGTGTCTTCTTAGCACCCCAATCGAGCCTGTTCCCAAGCATAGATCGCGCACATGCCAGTGGTTGTTCTGACCCAGACTGACATAGCCCCTCACCTGTCTTGGCCTTTGCCTTCAATACTGTGGCCTAATAGCTCCGGCTCAGGCAGACCAGTTGGTGTAAAAGCCTATGCTCCATCCTGTTTTCTGTTCTTCCTTGTGAGTTAAGGTTTGTTCAACCCTGTCTGGTCTACCCCCTTCCAGTTGCAGCTCGGCTCACCCCACATCCTGTTTTAGGATGCACATTTGGGTGATGCTTCCTTGACCTGCCCAGACTGTTGTTGGTTCCTTTACCCATAAGTGATGGCAGGTTCCACGGTCACACCTAGCTCAGCCCATCACCACCCCAACTCGTGAGCTAACCAGCAGAACTTATATTTCCACAGGGTTGAACCCACACTTCCTCTAGAGAATCTACCCCTGGATATGGTTCTCTTGTGTGTTGGTTAGTGTCCTGATCCTGCCAAATGTGATCCATCCCCTGTTCTGCCACTCGATCAGGTACTTGTACCTAGCCCTGTCAGACAAGCTCCCAGCCATAGCTTTCGTGTGGACTGCTGTGTGGCAATCAGTGATGCTCTATGCTAACAGCCCATCTCAGGATTTCCATGTGGGTTGGTAAATTAGTCTGGTCCAAATAGAACTTATGGACTCTCCCATCCAAACCCTTAGATCTCAGTTCCCATGCTTGCAAGCAAGTTCCCTGTCCCCTTCACTAGGAATCACACAGAATTAATCCCTCACCTACACTCACACTAACCTTATCCATGGATGTCCCTAAGCAGCAATTACATACCCTAAAAACCCTAGAGCTCACTGCTGCTGTACAGCAAGTAGGCAAAGCCTAGAGCCAAATAGACACACTGGCCACCCAAAACCTACAACTCTTTCACCGTGTGGCAAAGGTGCCCATGGCCCAAGTCCCAGGCATTGGGTCTGACCTGGCTAGGGTACTCTCTGCAAGTGGGTTGTCACCACTGTGGAGGGCTGCTGTCACCTGAGCCGCCATGGTCGAACTCCCACCCCCTAGTTTTCTGCTACCACAAGGTGGTGGTTGCAGGGTGGGGCTAGAGGCCTTAATCCAGTCCCAGGATTTCCTCATGGTGTACTCACCATGGGGGTAGAAATCTCTCTCTCCGGCCTCCCAGCAGCCAGGACTCGGTCACGGTGTGGTGAAGGTGCCCATTGAAAGAGTCCCGGAAATTGGATCTGACCTGGCTCGGGTACTCTCTGCAAGCGGGTCACCACCACGGCAGAGGGCTGCTGTTACCCTAGTCACCAAGGTCGAACTCTGAGAGCATCATTGAAGGAGAAAGCCTTTGTTTAAATGTGAAGGGCAGCAAAATTTTACCATCCTAAAATATACAATTTTGTCACAAAGATTACGTTGAGTTAAAGACAATTGCAAAGAAGTATATTAAAAAAAATTTAAATCTCTTGGCCCTTCCCATCATTTGCCCCAAAGTAGGACATGAATAACAAAGTGCCTCTCTCTCTCTCTCTTCCAGGAGACAAACATTCATTCCTGCAGACAACATTAGACTTCTGTCAGCCTAAACGTTGCACCAAATGAACTGTGAAATTTACAAGCTAGACTTGGTCTACTCATTTACACTTACCCGTACGTGTGCCCTCCCAGTTTGCTGCTTCTAGAGGTTCAAGATCCTTTTGCCTCATTCCGTTTCTTAAAATATTCTTCATGGTGATTCATGTATTTCATATATATGGAATACAAAGCCCAGGATAAAGTAACCAACAACAAATATACCAAAGAATTAGTTGGTATTAACAACTTCAGAGTCAGCTTCTTAGAAAAAGTGGGTTTAGATGAAAATTAACACAACTATGGAATAAAACAAAACCCAGTACAATGAACAGTAGTAGGTCCCAGATAAAGTAATTTTAGTCTCAGCAGGATATAGAAACCATCCTTCAGACAGAAATTGAAAAGACTGTTAATTAAATGCCTCCTCTTTTAAAAATATCAGTCATAAATAATTGAAGAATGAAACAACTGGATTGCAACTTTTAAAAATAAATTGTAGAATTCTAAGGAAAGGTACAAAGCAGTAGGATATATAAATATGTGTGTGAGTGTGTATATATATATACATATATATATATATACACAAACACCTATGTATGGAAAATTGATTTCCTTATGATGACCTTGTGAGATAATGTTAATAATATCAAAAAAAGCTCTCACCAGTAGAACATTACCACAAAAATTTATAATCCTTTTTAATGTGACTTTTATCATTTAAAATTTTGTAATCTAGAAACATATAATGGACATTCATCAGCCAGAGCCAATAGACTACTTCTTTGCAAGTACTTACCATAAAAACTGTTGCAGGCCTGATCCAAATTGCATACACACAGTTCATTGTCAGCTTTCCCACGACTGTTTTGGGATCTGTTAAGAACAGCTGTTCCTATAAGTACAAAAGCAGTAAGTTCATTAGAAAATATAGAATAGTATTCAAGCATAAGTAATGGCATACAACATAAAGACAGATTATGATGATGATAGATAAATAGATGATGTTAATAAAATTATGATAGATAATTGAAAGATAGATGATGATGATAGATAAAGGTAGATAAATGATAAATTTTGATAAACTCAATTTTAACATAGTTGGTCATAGAATTTCAGTTACTTAACTGTAAAAAATAAGCAAAAGATTGGATCTTGAGAAAATTTTATGTCAGTTTGACTGAGAAATTTCATGAATGCAGAATTAAGCAATTAAAAGGTTTACAAGCATATTTTGTGGTTTTTAAAATAATTTTTGCTTTTAAAGATTTCTTGGCTAGCTGATTTGAAAGGCAGAGTGACAAAAGGGCAGGAAGAATGTGAGAGACCGTCCTTCCGCTGGTGTATTTTCCAAGCGCCCACAACCAGGGCTTGACCAGGCTCAAGCCGGGAGCCGCACACTCTGTCCAGGTCTCCCACACGCGTAGCGGAGGCCTACATCCTTGGGCCATGATTTATTTCTTCCTAGAAAGGGAAGCTGGATCTAACGAGGAAGTGGAACTCAATTCCATGCACTTTGATATGGGATGAGGATAATTCTAATGGATGGTTTTACCTACTGTGTCACAACACTCTCATATTAAAAAAATACATTCTCCAGCAGTTAATTTCACTGCACTTTATATAAAAATCAATTTATTATAGAGTAGATACTTTAAAAGTAAAACTACAAATATTTTGAAAATCATGGAACATAAGCATACTTGGATTTGAGATTGCTGTGGAATTTTCCCCTCTCTGGGTTTTCAACTCCATATATTGAATTACCATTTTACTTTTTCAGAAGTTACTATTGTTAGCCATCACTATAAAAGAAATTAGAGAGGGCGCATGAGCCAAGGGGAAGGGAAACTTTATCTTCCTGCTTGGGAACTCCTGCAAGCTAGAAATGCAAGCAAAACATCCTATCAGAACAATGTTCTGTCCATCCTATCAGAACAGTGTTCTGTCCATTTGTACCAGTATTCTTTAGGTTCCTGGTCTTGTACCCGTATGCAGTTCTTCAAAGTTTGTGGTGGGTTTATTCCATCAGTCACACATGTTAACTTCTCTCTTAACCTCTAGGCTACAGCCGCCTTCTCCATTAAATGGCAGAGCAAATGGGCATGCCTCGGAACTTTGCAAATGAGTGATACTTGTGTCCTGTGCCAGCTTCCTGTGTTTTGCGTGGCGGTGGCTTGGGAGACACACTGGGCAATGCTGATCTCCAGTGTGTACATGTACCCAGAAGATGCCTGAGCATGTAAAGGCTCAAATCTTCCTGGAAAAGGTAGAAAAAGCAAAACAGAGTGGGAGAGCTTTACATTGACTCATGCCACTTTTCCTGCTTAGCTTCAAGCCACAAAAAATACTTTCCTAGAGTTTATTTTCATGTCGCATTTACTAAGAAGGATCAAAAGTTAATTCTAAGGCACACTTTGCAGACCTTACTTACCCTTAGAT
The DNA here is from genome assembly GCF_030435755.1 of Ochotona princeps. NCBI lineage: Eukaryota > Metazoa > Chordata > Mammalia > Lagomorpha > Ochotonidae > Ochotona > Ochotona princeps. The sequence continues at coordinate 12,455,172 of NC_080840.1, read as the reverse complement.
GATCTTTTCAGAAAATTTATAGCTTTAGAATAATCCTAAAATATGCTGCCTCCTTCCTGCCTCCCACACCATGCACCTGTCCTTGAGTCTGTTGAACTTGATGCCAGCCTTGGAACTGTAGGCCCACACACACAAAGTCTCTGCTAACTGCCCAGTGTGGCCCCATCTCACCTTAATACCGAACCTTCTGCTAGTTTCAGCTTTAAAAAAAATCCTTTAGGAAGAGACTGTAGGTCACTTCACCTCCAGATTTTGCCTTTCTGAAAATTCCTTTGTGCAGAGCTTCCTGTGGGCTGGAAAATGCATACTCCTGGCAAGTTCAGTGCTGTAAAGCATTGAGGCTGGATAGAACTGTCACTATTGCACTCTCTGGGTACCAGGTAGAACATCTGGAAGACACTTTAAATCATCACTGACAAGGCCTTCTTTTCCACAGCCCTAAAGCCGATGTATCCATTAGGATGCTGGGAGGGGCCTAAGGACCTTGGCAGCCACATTGATGAACCTGGCATCATCTACTGAAAGGAATTCAGAGCATGGGGCTTCCTATGTTACTGTTTTGAAGAGAGTAAAAGATGTTTAATGACACAAATCAGAGAAAAATGACGCCCAACACAGTAGCCTGGCAGCTAAAGTGCTCGCCCTGCATGCACCGAGATCCCATATGGGTGCTGATTCTAATCTCCCAACTTTGCTGCCCATCCAGCTCCCTGATTGTGGCCTGGGAAAGCAGTCAAACATGGCCCAAAGCCTTGGGACCCTACGCCCGCGTGAGAGACCCGGGAAAGGTTCCTAGCTCCTGGCTCTGGATCAGTGCAGCTCTGGTCATTGTGGCCACTTGGGGAGTGAATCATCAGAAGGAATATCTTCCTTTCTGTAGATCTGGCTTTCCAATAAAAATGAAATAAATATTTTTAAAAAATCAGAGAAAATGGAGTGGAAAATAGAAAGAATTCTAAATATTTGTATTAATATATACAAATATAAGGAAAATTTGATGAACTATAGTTACCTTTCTTTCACATGATTTTCTGGACTAACATTTTTAAATTTATAGATGAGAGCAAAGTTCATTTATTTTATATATTTATTTTAAGAGCACAATACTTCCCACCCTTTCTCCTGCTTTCCCTTCTCCTGCCATTTTTATTTTTCTCTTAATTTTTACCAGGATATACTTTCAATTTACTTTATAGTTGCAAGTTCAATTTTCCACTAAATAAAAAACCAACAAGTGGTAAATAGAAAAACCACTGTTTCTCTAGAGTATAGCAAGAACCATAATCAATATTCAAATTTCAAGTTATTTTAAACGCAAAAGGTATATTTAATAGAACCTTGAACAGAACTCTAAAACTAACCAAAACAAAATTTTAGGATTAAAAAAACCCAGTATTGTCATATATATTATTCATTATGGGCATCCTGGAATTTTCCATTAAAAAGGGTTTCTTTCCTAAAATTTTTAAAGATTTATTTTTGTTGGAAAGGCAGATTTACAAAGAGAAGAAGAAGATACAGAAAGATCTTCCTTCCACCGGCTCACTCCCCAAGTAGCCACAATGCTCAGAGCTAATCCAATTTGCAGCCAGGATCCAGGTGCTTCTTCTAAGTCTTACACACAGGTGCAGGGTCCCAAGGCCTTGAGTTATCCTCTGCTGTTTTCCCAGGCCACAAGCACAGAGCCGGAATGGAAGTGGAGCAGTTGTGAGATGAACTGGTGACTATATGTGATCACGAGGATTTAGCCACTGAACCAATGTGACAGGCTTTTTCTTCTAAATTTTAAAATAAAATGTAATAGATTATATGTTTGGTATAAAGACTGAAAATACACAAAGTGTGACTTAATAATATCAAAAAAGAACTAACTAGCAAAAGCACTGTTCATGTCATTACTTCAAGTACAGAAATACTAGCACAATACGCTTACCCTCTTGTATTAAATAAATGCATGTCATCAAAAGAGAGATAACAATGTAAATCATGAACAAGACAATAAAAAAGCAACAAAATAAAACTACTTTCTTTTTAAATGATATTTAAAATAATACTCTTTCCAAAAAAGAACAAAATTCTACAATTGATTTTAACTAATGTATCAAATGCTGAGTGATAAACTACTTAGCAAAAGTTGGAATAAAATACGAGCAACTAAACAATGTACTTGTACCTGCACTATATCTATTATTTATTCTATCCACTACTAGCTTTTACTTACATTTTGATCAATGTGTCATATCTTCCCCTTTTCTATGATCGAAATCGGTTTCTGATTCTGCTAAAAAGCTGAGCCCTTCATGAGAATGCAGGATAGGTCAGGTTTCTGGTTTAATTGCCCTCTTTACAAATGAGCAGTAGGGCCCAGTGTGATGGCTCAATTGGCTAATCCTCCCACTGCGAGCACTGGATTCTGTTGCACTGGTTCGTGTCCCAGTCCCAGTTGCTCCACTCCCCATCCAGCTCCCTGCTAGTGGCCTGGGGAAACAGTAGAGGATGGCCTAAAATCTTGAGCCTCTGTACCTCTATGGGAGACCAGGAAGAAGCCCATGGCTCCTGGCTTTGGATCAGCTCAGCTCCAGGTATTGTGGTCATTTGGGGTCTGAACCAGTGGACAGAAAATCTTTGTCTCTCCTTCTCCCTGTGTATCTATTTTTCCAATAAAAATAAATAAATCTTTAAAACAAAAAGCAACAACAAAATGAAAGAGCCATAAACGTTTTAAATGAATGAAAACCTGAGGGAAATAGATGAAAAGATTTGAGATAATACACAAATTAATCTAACTGACTTTCGCAGCATAGTTTTTCTAAAAATCTGTAAAGGAAAGGGAAAATAAGAACAGGCTTCCATTCACTGGTCCACACCTCAAGTAACCCCCTTAAGAGCCAGGCCTGGGAGAGACCGTAACTGGGAGCTAAATTCAACATGTATCTCCCGTATGAATAGAACCCTGAGCTGTGTATCTATGAGTTAATGCATTATGACCTTTCTTACACTGTCTCTCCCTATTTCTGTGTAACCCTGTCTCTTAAATAAATGAATGATTCATTTTATGTTAAAGTAGAGAAAACTTTATTTTAGGGAGGACAGAATCAGAGTGGACATGGGTTGGGGAGATAAAGAGAGAATCAGGGTTATGCCTGCAGTTCGTTTGAGTCCTCACTGCCTGTACATGGTAGACAGAGTCCATGTTTACACAGCTTGTTTGGAGGGATGTACAGGGCCATACAAACTCTGAAAAAAACTGGGTTGGGGATGTGCAGAAAGGCTCCTTAGTGAAGTTCCTAGTGCACTGTCTTAGCACTTTGGAACATCCCCAGGTGCAGGATTTCTGTTAACGCTTTAGATGAACTACCAAGTTTCAACAGACCTGGGGATCAGACCTAGGGTTCCAAAAAATCCCACATTGTAATGCAGGTATGGAAAGGAAGGAACTTGTGGAGTTACATAGACAAGCGCCATGAAGGAGAGAGTAACTGGGAACTAGCTCACTGGCAGTCTCCATGGCAACTTCATTGTGAAAAGATGGGGCGTGAATGGGGAGTGGTTTCTCCTTCTCAAGTGCTGGCATTTGTGGTGCAGTGGCTGGAACTGTGTCCTTTAGCATGAAGGATGTGGTAGGCACTGGAGTTAGGCTAGTAGAGCATGGGAGAGAACTTCTCCAGTTTCCTTTGGGAAGAAAAAGCACACATTCCTGAGGCAACAAAATGGAAGTATTCATAATGAATAAAAATCTGATTGTGAGGAATCCAATACAAAACGTGTTTCTGCTCTGATGGGAGGCATAAGCAGTAAGTTATTTGAGGTCTGGCGGATAACACCTGTTCTTAATGTAGAGCAGCAGGCCTTGTTCAGGACCCTTGAAACTCGTTACCGCCTCTCCTGGTCTTGTGCCTCCACTGAGGCCAGTCCAAGATCTCAACTCTTCCAAGAAGTCTGTCTTTTGAGTTATTAGTATTATATAAATGTGCATTACTCTATGAATGCATTTTCTTTTTCAATTTATGCAGGCTTACTGGTTTAATAAGATTTCATTTTAGTTGCTATGTATTTATAATAAAATGTAACTTTGAATTTAGTCAAATTGAATAATTATTTTGACAAACCTTATTTTAAAAGCAATTAATTATGGTTTTTAGCATGTCATCTTGAAGATATTTTTTGTGATCTTCTAGTAACTTAAAACCATGATTGGGCCCAGTGCAGTAGCCTAGCGGTTAAAGTCCTTGCCTTGCATGCTCTGGCATCCCATATGGGTGCTGGTTCTAATCCCAGCAGCCCCGCTTGCTTCCCATCCAGTTCCCTGCTTGTGGCTTGGGAAAGCAGTTGAGGATGGCCCAAAACTTTGGGATCCTGCACCTGCATGGGAGACCTGGAAGAGCTTCTGGTATCCTGGCTTTGAATCAGCTCAGTCCTGGCTGTTGCGATGGCCTTGGGGAGAGAACTAGTGAATGGAAGATCTTCCTCTCTGTCTCTCCTTCTCTCTGTATATCTGATTTTTCAATAATAATAATAATAAAAACCTTGGTCCAGTGCTCAGTTAATTAATGAATATACATTAGATACCCAGATTATATCTAAGTAACATATATACTGAAGCATTTAATTACTAAGTATATATTTATATTTGTGTGCTTTTTGTTATTTTTATATGATGCAGAGAAGCTATAGTTTGGATCTGTTAATGAACATATTTATTTTGTCACATGGGAATGTTGTTCCATAAGGATTATTTATAACTACAAAGATTATGAGGTGCATTCGTAAGCTTGCTAGTCCAGTACGAAACAGGCGTGAGCACAATTACCCTGTGCAAAACACTCCTCTTCACATCACTCACAAAGCTTCCCCGAGACCTTTTCTTGACTGCTTTGACCTTCATCTCACCAGCAATGTTTTGGCAAGGATTCTTCCTAATGGATTTTAACAAATCCTCCCATTCTTGATCTTTGTCCTTTCTTGATATTTGATCAAATTTCTCACCTCCAACGTAGGATACCTAAGTTCTAGACCTGCCTTTGCTAAGAATATTATTAGATTTGTTTGGCAATATTGACACCTTATCATGCTCCAGCTAACGATTTCTTACTACGCGCCTCTTTTCCCTGTTTCCTGGGATGTAAATTCCCAGCTGTTCTGTTATACTGGGAGCTAAGCAAAGTTCTGTGCTAAAATCTCTCTCCCCTACCACAATAGCTCAAATGACATATATCTTGCTGCTTTAATGAATTTTCAGGCAATGGTTTTTTTCTGTGATTACCAAGGTTTATTTATGCAGTAAGTGTTAAGTATAATTCAAAGTTATAATCAATGTATGAGGACGGCATTCTAGAAGGAATGATAGTGGCAGTGAGGGTCATTTGGTAGACAGAGTATACAAGATCTGTTTTGTTAGAAAAACAAGAACAGTTTTATTCTAAAGGAGAATGAATGAGTGGTTGTCCTAGAATGTAAAACAAGAAAGCAGGATGAAACACAACTGAATAAAGTTGTGGCAAGCTCATGGGATCAGAGTTTCATTCTGAGAGTTAACACTGGTTCAGTTTTAGTGGCCTAATTTATAAATTTTTAAATAAAAACTTGATGTAGGGAAAAAGGTAATCTACTCCACGCTTGGTGGGAATGTAGGCTAGTACAAGCACTATAAAAGCCAGCTTAGAGAGTGTTCTCAGAGAACTGAAAATGGATCTACCGTATGACCCAGCTATTCCACTTCTGGGAACATATCCAAAGGAAATGAAACCTCCATATGAGAAAGGGCTCTGCGATCCTATATTTACAGCAGTACAATCTGTAATAAAAAACACACAGAAATAGCCAAGATGCCTGTCCAAAAAGGAGTGGATAAAGAAACAGTGGTACAACTACTCCATGGAATATTACTCAGCCATTAAAATGAATGAGATTCACCATTTGCAACCAAATGGTCCCTGCTAGAAACCGTATGGTGAATGACACTAGTCAGTTCCTGAAGGACAAATACCATATCTTTTCTTTGATGTAATGCAACCTTCATGCAAAATACAAGATCAATAGCCCTTTCAATAATGCTTTTGCTACTTCTGAGGGAATTTGATATTCTTGTTTTTATTTTCATTCATTCAAAAGGAAGTTTTTGTTTTCCTTATTAATTTCTTCACTGATTCATAGGTCACAAAATAGCATCATTGTCTTCAGGAAGGTCTTTGATTTTCTTTTTAATTTCTTCAGTGACCCATTGGTCAGTCAGTAGTATGTTATTTAACTTCAGGCCATTGTAAATTTTGTTCTTTTCTCTCTGTTGTTGATTTTGTTTTATGGCTTTTCATGTGGGAGGATATGTAGTAACTATAGAGACTATCACATGCAGATATGAAGTTACAACACAGCTTGCATTTCTAGTTACAAATCAAAGATGGACTCCTGATGAAACTGTTAAATACATCTTTAGAATGGGATGTTGACTCTGGGCTGTTATCCTTGCCTACAATATCAAAACACACTGAAATAGTAGAATGATGGACTTAGGACCAATTGTGAAGGACTATACTGTTGTAATGACATGGGGAAAATTAGGGGTGGGGGGGACTTTGGTAAGGGGGAAAGGAATCCTGGAGCCTGTAGAATTGTATCATGGAATAATAAAACACATAAATACATCCTAAAAGAATTTTATGATCAAATAATATAAAACTAGAATTTGATTTTCTCTCTCCTGAAATGACATTTTTCATGGATTAGGGGTCTTCTGTTAATAAGATACTGTAAACAATCTTTTCTTCACTCTCTGAATAATCTTAGTGGAGAATTTTCCTGTGTTTTGTGTTGACTTTACCTTGCCCTTGATTATTTAAGAGAAGAAAATCTTCACTAGATATCTTTACAATCATGTTATTTCCCATGTCTACTTTTAATACCTTTTAATTAATATTTCTCACTGTCCTTTTCATTTAAACATTCAAATTTCCTTCTCTGGCATGGTGACATACAGGAGTTAATGCTCTGCCTGCAGCATGGCATCCCACATGGGTAGCAATTCTAGTCCCAGCTGATCCTCTTCTGATCCAGCTCTCTGCTTATGGCCTGGGAAAGCAGCACAGGATGGCCCAAGTCCCTGGGACCCAGAAGAAGCTCCTGGATCCCAGCTTCAGATCATCCCAGCTCTGGCCTTGCAGCCAATTGGGTGAGGAGAGAACCAACTTGATGGAAGATCTGTTTCTCTTTTTCTCTCTGTGTCTCCCTCTCTGTAACTCTGAAATTCAATGAACAAACGTTTTTTAAATTTTCAAATTTCCTAGCAAATTTTTGCATGTTCATTTTCAAAAATCAAATACTGAGTGATAACTTTAGTATTGTCAAGGGAAAAATATAATTTTTCAGTTGATTAAGAAGAACCTTAGTAGGAGAGACCATAGCAATAGGAAGATCTCATCAAGTCCACGTCAAGAAGTGTCACATTAGGGACAGGAAAAACTGAACATCATGAAGAATGTCTCTAGATTGAGATCACTCAAATGCCATAAAATCCCCTCAACTTGCTGGGAAATCACCTTTCTTACTCATGTAGAAATCCTCTGTAAACCAAGTTCCAATTCCTTTTTCCCTAAAGGAAATTTTGTAAACATTGTCATGCAAAGGCTATCTTAAGTACTTAAAAATATCTGTCATACTTGATTAAATAAATGTTGCTCCCAAATAAGACATTGCATAATAAACCATGGTCGTATTGTGAATATTCCCAGTTATTTCCTATTAGCATGAGGACAAACCCATATTAAATCTGTGCAGAGTTATCTTGTCATGAAAATAAGAAACCCGAATAGCAGGAGTTTCTAGATTTTGTAAAGGTGAGTAGAGATCTAATTACAAGAAAGGCAAAAAGTCTGTGGAATGATTATGAATAACAAATAGCTTAAGATAAAAGATTTCTTTTTTAATAGGTTAATCATTTATTCATTTAAATAGAAAGTTTTATTTTTAATTTTATATAATATACATGTACCATATATTTATTATTATATATGAAAACAAAGAATTACAGATTGATATTTATATGTAGATACACATTTATTATATAAATATATAATATCTCTATATAAATATAATATATATGATACTATATATCCAGTATTATAGATAATATACATTATATCTTTATATATGTAATGTGAAATATATTATATGTAATATATGTAATATGCAATATATGTTACATACATTTGATATATATTAGATATACAGAATTATATATCTAAATATCTAAATATATGTAATAAAAATATGAATTACATTTATATTTTAGATATTACAGTTTTGGGAGCTTAATACTACTTCTCACTCTATCTCAACTTCCTCAGTCACACCTCTCCTCTTTCCTTATATTTTCATTCAATTTTATAATGAAATTCTTTCAATTTACTTTGTAATCGAAAGTTTAGCCCAACAATGAATAAAAAATTCACAATGTAGCCAACAGAGCAACAATTGTTTCTCAGAACCATAAACAAGGGCTATAATGATCAAATCTCAAAATGTCAGTTTCATGCATATACATTGTATTTTGTACTCTGTATTTTCCTGTAAATCAGGGAAAGTATAAAACATTTATCTTTTTGGGACTGTTTTTTCACTAATAATAATGATCCATAAATGCATCTAGTTAGTCATGAAAGACAGGATTTCAGTCTTTGTATGACTAAGTAAGTAGCATTCCATTATATACATATGTTGCAATTTCTTTTTCTACTCCTATGAACATGGTGGTATAGATATTTCTTTCATATGCCAATATCATTTACTTTGGGTACATTCCCAAGAGTAAAATGCTTGGTCATATTTTAGGCCTGTTTTTTGATTCCTGAAGAATTGCTGTACTGTATTCTATAATGGTTGCCTAAATTTTAGATTCCAACCAATGCTATTTGTCATTTTTAAAATTTTTGGATGAAAGTCATTGCAACTGGGGTGTAGTGAAGCCAAGTATAGTTTTGTTTGTGTTTCCCGGCGGCTAGTGATCCAGAGTATCTTCTCATGTGTTTATTGGTATTTCTATTTCATCTTTTAAGCATTGCCTGTTCATATTTCTATCACATTTCCTAACTGGATTGTTTTGTTGCTGATGAATTTCTTGAGCATATGTAAATATGTTCGGTGTTAATCCTTTGTCAAATGCGTAGCTTGAAAATATTTTGTTCCTGTTCTGTTTGTTTCCTCTTGGTTGGTTGGGTGTTTCCTCTGCTATGCAGAAGCATTTTAGCTCAATGTAATTTCATCTGTCTATTGTTTTTATTACCAAGAAGTCTTTGCCTATGCCAAAGACAGAGTGTCTTCCTTATGCTTTTCTCTGGTAATTTGATGGTTTCTGGTCCTAGGTTTATATCCTTGATCCATTGTGAGTCAGTTTTTGTATGAAGTATAAATTAATGATTTTGTGTTTTTCTATTAGCAGAACAGTTTTGTTTCCCCTGGCTCACTCTCCAAATGATTACATCATCTGGAGCTTGACCAGTCTGAAGCCAGGAGTTAGGATCTTCTTCCATGTTGCCCCAAATGGGGGCAAAGTTACAAGAACTTGGGTCATCATTGCTTTCCCAGGTTCATTAGAAAGGAACTGGATTGTAGGGGAGCACCCAGGACTAAAAGCAGTGCTCTTACTGGCTGGTGCTGCAAGTGGTGACCTAAACTGATACAACACAGCTCTGGTCCCATAAAGAGGTTTTGTATATACAGAAGATGGAGTATTAAAACAGAAAGAATATTTAAAACATCACAATCACACTCATCTGCTCATCTTGCCTTTTGTGTAATACAAAATCATTTAGCTACAGGTTTATTTCCTGTGATTTCATCTACCCAAGATCAATTATTGCAGAAAATTATCAAATGAAAAATTTCAGAAACAAACAATTCATAGGTTTTGAGTTGTATTCCATGATGGTTTATGGTCTTGTGTTTAACCCAAGTATCTATGTAACTGTGTCACATAATACAATGTAATTAATGAAGTTAAATAATAAATAATTAAAAAAAAAAGACACTATTGAAGATGTCTGTTTCCCATATCAGAGTGTCTGGGTTCCAGCAGTGGTTGTAGCTAGTCCTTAACAAGGAGAGAAGACTTTCGTGGAATCTAGCAAAGTACCTGTGATTTCCAGGAGAACGTGAATATTCTAAAAGACTTTCCAAACTGTGTATGAGCAAGTCACAAAGAGGCAAATGGAAGTTATCTTTCTGTTTACAGTAAATGAGCCTAGCTTGAGAGAAAAGAATGAATTTTGTATATTCCAAAAATGAATTAAATCAACAGCATTCTTCCAAACAAAATCCATAGTCATCCACCTCAGCTCATCCAGTCTCATGCAGTCAATCTTTATTTCATTTGAGCCTAGATTAGTAGTTCTGGGAACCCATTCTGTCTCACCTGAGTGCTGCACATCCTGACTCTCCACTAGCCTGGTGCACAAGTGACTAACAGAAAGGCTCCCAGACTGGCACTGGTGTACCAGGCCACATCCTTTATCACAAGTCTCAGAGACATTCTTTCGTTGTTGTTGTTGAGGAAAAATTCTGCCTTGATTTTCAAGTTCTTGCTGGGAAGCATCAGAATAAAACACAAAACTATCTCTAGATGATGAAGATACTTATAGTGATTATGGTTAACATATTCCTGATAAATTTGAAATGCAAAAGATCTGATGAAAGGTTTCCATAAAAATTAGCAATTGACATAGAAATTTGGTAGTTCAGTGGCAGTTAAAGTCAGTTCAGAAAGTTTTACTCAAAATATGTATAAGCTTAATACTTAATTCTAACTGAAAAAGAAAAGTGGATAATGAATTCACTTTATGGAAATGGATGGGCATAATTTTCATAGAGAAAAAATTTTTCAAAAATAATGATAATAAAAAATAATAAAAAACAAAAATAATGATCATGAGACATCAGATGTCATGAATATATCAAGCACAGAGTTAGAATACACTAAGAATATATCTAGATTATTAAGCAAAGAGGCTTACTATATCAGTATAAATTTAGAAGTAAATAATATTCTTGCAGATCTGACAGCTTAGAATACATAAGTATTTACTGTTGTTTACATATCAAATTTATTTTATTGGCCAGACATTTATCTAAATTTTAAAACATTTTGGTAAGTTTTTATAGGGATATTTTATGAGAGTATTTTTCTATATTGGTTGTATTTGAAATTTGATTTTCTTTATTTCTTGGATGTTCAGGACTGTTTAATTTATATAAGGTCTTATTTATCACTAAGCAGATCCAAAAGGAGCTTCTGTAGGAGATTTTATGTTTCAATGGAGTAACACCATCTGGAGGTAAGAAAATATTGCATAAACATGTATGTGCACGCACGCACACACACATACATACATAATGTTGGCTCTTGATATCTTTGCAGGTTCTGCCTCCATGGTTGCAATCCATCATAGATCCAAAATATTTGAAAAGCAATGTGTCTGCACTGAGCATAAACATATTTTTTTGGTCATCACTTCTTAAACAACTAAGTATTCCATCTATTTACATAGCATTTGCATTGTTCATTTGTGTCTGAGCTATTTTGTAGCTCTATGTAATTGCAGGCAATTTACGGATTCACATTTTATCTCAGCTGGTAGCCAAGCTTTCTCAATCACTTTGAAATTCCAGTTTGGTGCTCAACTTTACTGAACTGGATCCTCTAACCACACATAGATGGTCAGATCTTCCCACAGCTTCAATTCTTCTGGTTCCTCAAGTATCTATCTATAAACTAATTTTAATATATTAAATATACTAGGTATATTAATATATTTTAACATATTATTTCTTCCTTAGTTTCAGATCATAAAAGCTGATCACTCTGGCCCATGCTAGGACTATTTGCCCTTAGGTTTTAAGGAATTGCTGTAAACTCAATGCTAAGTGTTTATCATCATCCTAGAAGGCTGTAGCATCCAAAATGACCATTCATGGTCCAGCTCTCTCTGAACAAGTTACTGAATTACTAAGAAGTACAATGGAATTATCAGATTATGAAAGTCATTACTGGAGCAACGATAAACACTACAAACAGCATTCCCAACACAATGGACATCTTAGCTTTGAAACATCGAGGGAATCACTGCTGACTTCTCTGAAGAGACCCTACAAGCAAGGAGAGCATGGACAACGATCTTCCAAATCCTGAAACAGAACAACTGTCAACCAAGAATAATGGACCCAGCAAAGATCTCATTTGTATTTGAGAATGAAATCAGATATTTCATAGCAAAGATAAACTAGAATATGTCAGCACAAAACCAGCTCTACAAAATCTCCTTAGAAATGCACTAAATTCAGAAAAAAAATGAGGCAAACCATAAGCAAAGATGGCAAATAGGAAGGTCTCCCCACTAAAGCCTACACAAGGAGGGGCAATTAAACAGATACCTACACCCACAAAAACACACACGCATGGCTGGACAAAATCGCAACCTCTCAATATTAACTCTTAACACAAATGGCCTAAACTCACCAATCAAAAGATTAACGGAAAGGATCATCAAACAGGACCCAATTATCTGTTCCCTACAAGAGACACATCCAACCAGAAAAGATGCTAAGAAACTGAAAGTGAAGGGATGGAAAAAGATATTTCATGCCAATGGACGAGAAAAAAAGCCTGGGGTAGCTGTCCTAATTTCAGATGATAATAGACTTCAATGTGACAAACATCAAAAGGGACAGGGAAAGACATTATATATTGGTGAAAGGATTGATACATCAGGAAGTAATTACCATCATAAATATTAATGCACCAAACTCAAACGCACCTAGCTACATGAAGCGATTACTTATGGACTTAAGGGGAGACATAGATACACATACAATAATTGTGGGAACTGTATCGAAAGTAGAGCAGCTAGGAATTGACCCAGCTCCCACCCGGGATACTGGTTGTGTCTTTATTTAAAATCCACATGGGCAGCTGGTGGTGATGGGTTAGCCAGTGAGGCCACAGAACCGGCCCTCATTTCTACCTTTTGTGAATGTGCCTCTGCATAAGGAATATGTTCGACTTTCATCTGGAGAAGAGAAAATACATCTGGACAGGCATGCATCAGACACTTACGACTGTACCCTCCAATTTTCCTCATTTCCTCAATATTTATAGATCTAGGGCTCAGTGCTGATGCAACCAGTAGAGAGTTCGCTACTTTGTTCAGTGAATTTCATTGACTCACTTTCAGCCATAGGTAAAAAGCAACATGATACTTCAAAAAGATAAATTATACATTTTCCAGAGTGCAGTAGATCATTTGGGTATAATCTATGTGGTATTTAAAATAATGTGGAAAATGGAAACTAAAGATAAGCTTATTTTGTTATAATTTTTGAAATCAATGCATAGATTTTTCTAATACATATTTTTCATGTACTTTAGAAAATCCCCACTCTGCATAGATTCAAACATTTCTCCACAAAAATAATCTTTCATTTTCCACAAATTCTTTGAGAAACTCTCATACTTGAGGGAGAGAATAACATTCTTTCTTGAGACATTGCAGATTATCTAATATTACCATGAACCCCTTCAACATGATGCCTGAGAGGATTTCTAGATTTAACTGATATTGCAGGCAATGTATGCCCATTCTTGCTCTGAATGCAACAGCCTTTTATAAATGGACTACCGTCTGAATAAGAGAGTCACTCACCTGGAGCCCAGATGTGAACCAGCCTTACAGGGCCTAAAAATGCATCTCTAATGGATTCCCTAAGGATCCTCTACTATAAAAAATAAGCAATTTATTTGTGAGTAACCCAGACAAACTCTTTGCTTTTTGACTCGGGTTTATATGAGCCGTCAAGAACCTATTTCTTCCTATAGCTTTTGCCTTGACCTAGCTGTAATGACTTATCTTCCATGACTGAGAGCAACTGATATGGCAGCTGGAAGGTGCTTCTGTTGAGCCTGGTGTAGGCTTATTATCCCTTAGCACTTTCTTCCTCTTACATTACTCTCTAACCCTGAAACAACACTGAATCCTGTTCTCCTCTGCCTCTCCAACAATAAGGGTGTTCATGGATTATACTTTAAGACTGAAACTGGGAAATTATTAGGAAAGGCATGTTATTAGCAATTTAAGAGGGTGGTCTTTTGAATGTAATATAACCAGGCCAGATGGAAGGACTCACTTCATTTATTAAAGTTTGTCAGTTAGCTCATGCCATAGACTAAACAGGTATATTCATAGGAGATATACTTCTAGAGTGGCATGGGTCTTTATGACAAAAGGGATTTCTCAAGTCATCTGTGACCTATCTAAATATAAAAAATGGAGGGGACTTTTAGTTGACTCCCCCAACAGAGAGATAGCTACAATGCTTAAGGTTAGTAAAAAGAGTTAAATTAAAGACAAATTCTTTAAGAGATCGTTATGCTAAAGAAAGTTTCCTTAACTAGGCAAGAATCTTATTTAGCTCCTTAAATGATAGGCGTCTGGTGGGATTTGGGGAGGAATTATAGAAAAATATAGTTTTATCCCTTGAAACAATCTCTAATATCCTCAAGATGGGCTTTTGTGGTAGCAGGTTATTTCAAATAGATAATAAACTAAATTCCCCCCATAAAACTATTCATGTTGGAATAGACAAATCAGCTAGCATTATAAATTACCATATATGTGGAAACTTTAAAAAAGTGATATTGTCAAATGATTTGTTACTTATCAACAGCTTAATATTATAAAAAGTGTAAAGGTAGGACACGACCTGGACTCAAAGCCTCAACTACAGCTTGAGAAATCGCAGATTGCTTTTAACCAGCTTCAGATCTACATGATATTTTGGTATGATTTAATTATCACATAGCTCTCAAGATTAATTGAAAATTTTCTTCATCTCAAATTGACACACTTCATGGTCACTAAAATAATGCCATCTTGAGATTATGTTTCTGATCTGGGCCATCCTCTCCCATAAAATTATAACACATTTTTTAATAGATACATAAAAGAATTTAGTATGTTGTTACTCCTTATTACAAAATCACATCATTCAACACATTATTTTACATAGATTAGAAAGACCTAACACATCCTTTAATAAAAACTAGCAAAAGTTTCAGAAAACTTTATGCTCATTTGGCCTTAAGTGCTCCTACTAGCCCTTATGTGGAAGCCAACCACTCAGTGACATATGGATTACCCCCTCCTAAATCAGCCACCAGAACACTCACACATTTAAGGATTTTGACTCTACTTCTGGAATACACTACTGCATGATGGCATGACAAAACACTGCTAGCCAATCATGTGCTACATTCAATCCTGTCAACAATTGGTACTTCCCATTCTTCCTAAGGTCTTCATGACCTCCAACTAGGATATTTTGTCTATTGAAACTGATGTCTGAGAAAAACTGCTCTTGAGTTTATCAGGCAAAAAAAAAAAGTGAACAATAAATAAAGTAGTGATAACTCCAGCTTTAATGTTATGTGAAATCCAGAATTTTATATCATTAGAGTGCTACTCCAAAATGGGGACTTTTACCTAAGTATCCTCAAAGATCTGGTAATTTGAACTGACTTTTGGAAAAAAAAAATAGCTCTAGGTAGTTGCAACAAACATATGACGTCTGAGAACATGCAACTTCTGTTCAATTCTGTTCAAGATGTTTGACCAGTAAACCTGTGTAATTCAGGTTTTCTTTTTGAAAGCTGCTTGCTGGTAATCATTCAACTCCTTTTCCGTAGACCTTTGGCTTTCGGTTTTTTACCCTTTACCTTTTCCCTCCTTATAATTATTAGAACAGAACTTTCTCATTTTAATGTCATCCTGTATTACCTCTTTCAGTGTTAATGACTGCTGGATATTCCTGTCATCTTTGATCCCACTGGAAAAGATCTCTGAGTAGTTCTAGAGTCATAAAATAACAGAGTTGAAGCAGATAAAGCCACTACCTATGGCGCTGACATTCCACATCGGGTGTTAAGTGTGTTAGTGTCCTGGTTTCTCCACCTTTAATTCAGCTCCCTGATAAAGACCTGGAAAACACATCAGAAGATTGTCCAAGTGCTTGAGTCCCTGTCATCCGCATGGGAGATCAGAAGAAGCCCTGGTTCCCGGCTTTGCTGTGATCTGGCCCTGGCTGTTATGGTCAAATGGACAATCTCTCAATCTCTCTCTCTCTCTTTCTCCCTTTCTATGTCACTCTGACTTTCAAAGAAACACATTTAAAACAAAAACTTGAGCTTGATATTTTTACCTGTGCCAACAAGGAAAATAATCTTAATTTGTGAGTTTGCTAGAATCTTTCTCATAGGAAAGAAATTCAATTATGATAATAATCAGATACTATGAGATTCTGATGTTGAATCCAACCTTTTTTTTGTAGGGAAATGGGCCAAATATTTGGCACTTGGAATAGATTAAGGGATATAAATATGTAATCCAACTGGCTAGCTGGTAAATTCACAGTGGTGCTTCTTGCATTGAGAGGTTTTCTTCCATCAGCTTTTTGGAATCTACTAGAGTTAAAATTTACAGAGTGTAGATACTAGTTATTTGCTTTCCTTTAATCTTCCACATTAGAATTTCTATGCTTGTTTAAGACACCCACACATCAACATTTTAACAGAATTGAGCTTGCTACCACTTACCGTCAGATGGTTCAATGTATTTTACAGAAAGGACATCAACAAAAATGTTGCAGAGACCATTGTTGAGATTCTGACTTATCTCACTCAGGAGGTTTGTGCCTCTCTTCTTGTTAGGCAGCCTGTGGTATTCATTTGTCTTGAACAAAAGCAAGTGCTCACAGGGTTGAACTTTATCTGAGGTGTGTATTCCTGGAAAACTACTAGTGAAAAAATAGTCTCTTTCTCATATTATAGAAAAAGAACCATTTCTATGAAACATTCTCTTCCTTATAACTGAAGTGATTTCCTATACGTTTCTCTTAATGACTCCAACATGTCTCAGGTGTAGATCCATAGGCATACATGAACCTTGAATATATTATGCTAAGAGAAAAATGATAGTAATAAAAGGCCAAAAATTAATTATCCCTTGGGAGTTCAGAGGATTAGAAGTAGTGATGGGAGATGATCACAAACAAATAATTTTTAAGGTGATTAAAATCTTATAAATTTTAGTAAGATGATGTCTTAAAAATATGGAAAGTATACAAAAAGCCATTGCATTATACAAAAGCCTTCTCTTGTATGAGGTTCTGCTTTCCAATGTTTCAGTTTCTTTTTTTTTTTAAGATTTATTTACTTTTATTGGAAAGTCAGATATATAGAGAGGAGGACAGAGAGAAAGATCTTCCATCTAATGGTTCACTTCTCAAGTGACCACAGTGGCCTGTGCTGAGCTGATCTGAAGCCAGGAGCCAGGAGCTTCTTCCGGGTCTCCCATGAGGGTGCAGGGTCCCAAGGCTTTGGGGCATCCTCAAATGCTTTCCCAGACCACAAGCAGGCAGGGAAGCAGAGTCACCAGGATTAGAACTGGTGCCCATGTGGGATCCCAGTGCGTGCAAGGCAAGGACTTTAGCCTCTAGGCTACCATGCTGGGCCCCAATGTTTCAGCTTCTTTTGCTCAACTACAGTCCGAAAATATTAAATTCCAGGAAAGGAGAGAGAAATTGTGTTCAGATACGTTTTACAAGTATTTTAGTATGGTACCTTTGTTATATTGTTCTATTTTGTTATTATTGTAGTCAGCTATTATACGTATTTTTTAAATTAAGCTTCACCTTAGCCATGTACACAAAGACTCAATAAACAGTTTGGTGTCATCTTCAATCTCAGTCGTCTACTGTGAGTCTTGGACTTTATTCCCTATGAAAAAGGGGAGGAGCTATTGTGTGCTTTCAGTGACTGTGTTTAGAAGAATAAAAATAAGTCTATTTAGCAATGAGACAGGTTTGATAAACATCTGAATGACAAGATCTTTTACAGATTTTTTTGAATCAGTCACTACTTTCATTGCATATAAAAATAGCATACCAACTCACTACATAATGACAGCATATATGTGTATAATAACTCATATGGCAATAACTTACATAAAATGCTTTTAATACATTTGTGTCATATAACACCATATCAGTGAAAGCAAGAGAATAATAAAGAGAAAATTGCTGGGCTTAGGATAATGTTACCGAAGTATGTAGGCTAATATCAAGTTCTGGATTTGTATGCAGTATTTTCCAAACTTGCTGTTGAGTCATTTATGCCACAGATACACTTTGCAAAATGCCTGTTATCATTTCCATTCACAGATTAGGACATTGAGTTATGAAATATAAAAACAAAACATAATAAAACAAAATGACACGACTTTTACTTTTGTATTCCAAACTTCATATTTTTCTTTTTAGAAAAATGTTCCAACAATGGTTTTATTAGTTTATAACTGTTCTGAAGATATAAGATGGAAAAAAGGAATTCATAATTTCCTACTGACAATCTTATTTTTGTGCAGAAAGGATGATTTTGATACATATTACATTTCTATGTAATATGTAATTACATATATAGGTTTATCTACCTATCTATCTGTCTATCTATCTATGGATTTATCCCTTGGTCTTTCCTCTCTTCTTTACCCTGTTTTTCCCTCTGGCCCCTTTCCCTTTTATGTCACAACACTATATTTCCTTTGTACAAGTTTCAAGTTTAAATTTCTGACATTTAAATGTATCATGGCATGATAAGTAGAGGCTAAGGTAGAAAGCCTAGTATCATATGTTAGAGGTATATTGAAAAGTTTCACTGGGAATTCACCTTTTATTTTGAAGCAGAGACACATACGGTGCGGCAAAGACACATATCTTTACTTCTTGGTATGCCAGTCTCCCTTGTACCATTCGCATCTGTGAGCATTTGTTTGCATGCATATACATACATATAGTACTTTGTGTATATGTTGTCTTACATCAGAGAGAGCATGATTGTTAGAAAATGTACAATTCCTTATATAATGTGTTTATTCCTCTCCGAAACCTTGTTCTGGAATCGTTTTATTTTTCGAGTAAAATAGCCCCGATTTCAAGATGCAACATTTGCTATGTGAAGGTGGAGAAGAAGAAATATTTCTTCTATGACTTCCTGACTTGCAAGCTTCCTTTGGCCACGACCTCTGCCTGGCTTATTCAGCCAGGGCCTAGGGTCTGCAAGCTTTTTGCACAGTGCTGTGAGCAAGGCTGTGTGTGATGTGTGGAGCTTTCCCAGTGCCTGTATAATCCAGATAGACAGCATTCATGACTGATTAGAGGCCTCCATTTGGCTTGCCTGTTTAATCAATCTTGAAAGACATTTATTGCTTGCTTGGCTAAAAAGTGGTGGAGATTATTGCTTTAAAGAAGCTTTCTCTGTCAGTTCTTTCCAGAGCACAGAACACTTTTCAGACCCACACAGATTACCTGTGTATATGCCAATGACTAGAAAGACAGGATTGCCACTGTCATTCAGAATAGCACTCCTGAGCAGCACTTGAAGCTCCCTGGGAGCCCTCAAAGGAGACATGCAGCAAAAACAGAGGGAGGAATACTTAAAGGGGTAGGCTCCGGCATGTGTCTGTATGTACGTGTGTGTACATACATATATATACGCATATAGGTTTTTCCAAAACGCTTTCCAAATGAGAACACACACTGAGATGCATGCATTTTAAAATCTAACAAATATCAACCCTCTGCCTGACCCACAACTGTGGACTGAATGTAGATGCAAAAGAATGAATGGCAGGAATCAGGCATGAACAGCTTGGTGATACCATTTACTGAGATGCCAGCCACTTAGATTTGAGCAGATTTTATATAGGTTTATCTGGCCCAAGAGAAATAAGCAGAGCTACTGTGTACATGTTCTTTTTCACAATTGCATAGTGTATGAGAATGCGTAAAAATTGTGGAAGAACAGAATTAAAGTTTATCTTGAGGGTTGGCATTGAGCAGAGAGATAAGCTTCCACCTGCAGTGGTAGCATCCCATGTGAGTACAGTTTATGTTTCAGCTGCTGCCCTTCTAACCCTGTTAACATGCCTGGGAAAGAAGTGAAAGAAGGTCCAAGTCCTTGAGTCCCTGAGCCCCTCATGCGAGACCTGGAAGAATGTCCTGACACCTGGCTTTGAACTGGCCAAGCTGTGGTAGCTGTGACCATTTGGGAAGAGAAACTCAAATGAAAAATTGTTTTCTGTCTCTTCTCTTTTTGTATCTCTGGTCTTCCAAAAAATAATCACGCCTTTTAAAAAAGTTTATTTTGGTGTATAAAGACTTGCATATCCAAACATAGTGTTTTGATAAGATATATTTTCTTTTTTTTTTTTAAAGATTTATTCATTTTATTACAGCCAGATATACAGAGAGGAGGAGAGACAGAGAGGAAGATCTTCCGTCTGATGATTCACTTCCTAAGTGAGCCGCAACGGGCCGGTACGCGCCAAACCGAAGCCGGGAACCTGGAACCTCTTCCGGGTCTCCCACGCGGGAGCAGGGTCCCAAAGCCTTGGGCCGTCCTCAACTGCTTTCCCAGGCCACAAGCAGGGAGCTGGATGGGAAGTGGAACTGCCAGGACTAGAACCGGCGCCCATATGGGATCCCGGGGCGTTCAAGGCGAGGACTTTAGCCACTAGGCCACTGTGCCGGGCCCAAGATATATTTTCTATGAACTTTTAAAAGACCCTTCTTTTGCAGTGGGGGCAACATTGAGACACAGCAAGTAAGGCCATCGCTTGCAATGTTGATATCGCATTTGGATGCTGTTTCATGTCTTGACTGCTCCATGTCTCATTCGGCTCCCTGCTGTTGGTCTGGAAAAAGCAGTGGAGGATGGCCTGCATGCTTCAGACCTCCACTTGGGCAACCTGAAAGAAACTCTTGGCTCCTGGCTTCTTCTGCCAGCCCAGCATGGGCTGTGCTGTTATCTGGGGGGTGAATCAGTAGATACAAGCTCTCTCTCTCTCTCGCTCGCTCTCTTTATCTCTTGCTGTAACTCTGACTTTCAAATAAAATAAAAATTTTCCTCTTAAAGAAGGCAATATGTATCTCTGGCCTGAGCTCAGATAAAAATTTCTTAAGTAATACTGTGGTTTGCTGATTTTGAAGTCTTTCTGTGGGATTTTATGATGTAGCCAGCTCATGGGATCATGATATGAATTCACAAATGTGTTTTAAAGCAAATGGAGATCCATTCTACTTTGGATGAATAAAAAAGAAGACATGACATTGGCTGAACTGATGTTCATGTATGCTACATTCTAGCTCTGTCACCTGGGAGGAATTGCTTTCCAACGTTAGCCTGTTTCCTCCGCTGGACAGCAAGAGAGTGGGCAATCTGAGCAATGTGTTACCAACTTCTTCCTACATAGCTAAATATCACTAGTCTTTGGTAACATACTTAGAGTGGTGCATGATTTGCACCTCACACTGCTATTCCCTAACACTGGCCTTGAAGAAGAAGTCACCTAGCCTCCCTTATTATTGCTTTTCCCAGCTTGAAAATGTCACAAAACCACAAACTGCTACCCAGAGTACGAAGATTAAATAGCTTAGTGTCTATAAAGTTCTAAGCACAATGACTCTCCTCTTTAAGCTGCTCAATACATAACCAATATTATGCTCACTTATATATTTTATCTATCTTGTCACACTGGAGTCCCAGAGAAATCCAAGGATAATTTCATAAAAGTATTTAGGTTTTATTTGTTTGCAGGATTTTTTCCATAGGCTCATGTGGAAATACTTCTCTCTCATGCTTACAAAAACGTCCACATTCAGCAGAGCTAAATATCATTCATTTTCCATCCTTCAAATCCGTAATACTGAACTTGAATAGTGGAATTATCCTTAGGAGCATTTCCAAGCATTTGTAGAACCACATCTTTATTTATGAAAGAGTAAAATAAGCCTCCTGGAAGAATACATTGCTTCATTTGGAGAGTTCAACAGCACTAATTGTTTTATTCACTTGTAGCAATTTCACTGTCCTAACACTTAGCCACAAGCACTTCTTTCTGTCTAGAAATCCCACTGTCGGGGAGCTTGTTTACACTGTTTGTGAATAAAAGAACAGAAGGGAGTAGACATTTATTGTGTTAAACCCTGTGCTGTGCTTTTTAATTCAATTTTTCACAGTCAGACAGGGTTTTAAGTGCATAGATTTTTTTTTAATCCTTTAGAAACTACTATAGTTATAGATGAATGTAGACAGGGTTTTCAGTTGGGGTGTTGGGTACAGAAATATTTATTCTGTTTTTGTATGCCTTTTCCTTTGTCAAAAATATTTCATAAGTCTTTTTTTGGCAACAATTTCTGCTACATAACCTCAGCTTTACAAAGATATTTTCCTGCACGGTGCTACATGCAGCCCATTTTGTGGCTTATTTTATTTTCCCACATATGTCTGTCTTCAGATAAACACTTGATTAGTTATGTGTTCATTAACTTTTTCTTTATATTCTTGCCCCAAAGGAATACTTTCTTAGTTACTGAGGGAGAAACAGTTTCATTAACAGATTTTTCTGATAATTTAGTGTTTTATGTTAATATTTGGGTAGAGAAATTTAAAATATTGCTATGAAGAAATCTTTAGAACAATAATCTATGTGAGATTTTTCCCTCTTTTAAAAACAAAATAGTAAGAACTTTGAACAAAAACCATGGCCTGGTTTCCCTTTAATAGTGATTTTTTCCCTCTTGTCTTCTCAATTCTTCACTTCCAGTTTTCTGGCCTAGTCTCTTAATACCCTCTCCAATGTTTTGGAGCTGTCCTGTTTCAATGAGCACATGGAAGTATTGTTTTCAACTCCAGGCAGTGAGAGCCAAATGGTACCATGAAGATCATGAAGAGTGAAGTTCTCAGTGTCTCCCAGGGAGCATGTTAGATTGCTGGACCCTGAACTTATCATTTCTGATTCAGTCAGGGAGCTGTGCAGCCTGGATATCTGCATTTCTTACCGGAAGGCAGGTGAGGCTGCTGTTGCAGGACCCCACACTGAGAATCTCTAATCAGTCATTCAGGAGATCTCCCAAGATCTCCTGCTGTCCCTCAGTGAACCGGATGATGAAGTCATCAAATGAGAGCAATGCTGCAATCACTTTCTGTTCTTACAGCTGAAGAGACTGAGAAAGATAAAGAAACTTACTCAAGGTCTCAGGAAGAAGTCCATTCACATAAGAAAGAGGTACAAGAGTATTTGGAAATGTTAGATGCCTTTCAATTGCATCATAAGGGAAGAGTCAACTTCAACAGACCCAGATAAAAAAGAAAGATATTCCAGGCTCAAGAAAAAAAAATCTAATAAGTCACAATGAAGAAAAAGTTAATGAAATATTTTGAAAATGATGAGTGTGGCAGGATTGGGGAATAAGTTGCTTGGAGATGTTGAGTGAGAAATGAACAAATGAGATCGGAAGGGGCCTTGTGTAAATGCTGAATTTAGACTTTTCTGCCTTTGCTAATGAGAAGGAAGCAAGGAGCGTCAGTAAATAATTTTAAGCATGCATGGAGCAAGGCTCTCCAGTAGTTTGGCATCAGTGAGGAGAAGGAATGGAAGCGTATGCTGTTAATTAGGACACTGTTCAAGAATCCACTTGAGGTATTTTAGGCTGGATTTAGCCATAAGAAGGGGAATGGAACTGGACGTTGTTGGGTATAGAATTACCATGAATACTGATTTTTGGAAGATTGATTATTTTTTGAAATGCTAAGTGACAGAAATAAAAATAATGGGATAGGCCCTGGCACAGTAGACTAGTTGCTGAAGTCCTTGTCTTGCATGGGCCAGGGTCCCATAAGTTCATATCCCCAGTGCTCCACTTCCCTTCCAGCTGCCTGCTTGTGGCCTGGGAAAGCAGTTGAGGATGGTCCAAAGCCTTGGAACTCTGCATCTGTGTGGGAGACCTGGAAGAAGCTCCTGGCTCCTGGCTTTGGATTGCCTCAGCTCCAGCTGTTGTTGCCATTTGGGGAGTGAACCAGTGGGTGGGGAAGATCTTTCGCTCTGTCTCCTCTATCTGACTTTCCAATTATAATGAATAAATCTTAAAAAATAACAGGAATGATACATAGAGATGATAGATAGATAGGTAGATAGATAGATAGATACATAGATAGATGATAGATAGATTGATTGACCATACTTCTATGCCTCCAGCAGCTGGATCTGGGCCAGATCCAAGCCAGTATCCAGGAACCCTGCCTAGGTCTCCCACATGCAGACATGCATTTGGATATGTTTTGCTGCCTTCCTGGGTGCCTCATCAGGGAGCTGGATTGCAGCAGCCAGGACTCAAACCAGCACTCAGAGATGAGATGATAGTGTTTTGAGTGGCAACTTAATGTGCTGCACTACAATGGTGGCACAGAACCTAAAATATCTATTAGTAAAATAGAAATAGATAATCTAGAAAGAAAGGAAATGAGTCAAGACATACCCATGTTTCTAGCACTGTCACAGGTGCCCAAGCACAAAGTTATGTAAAAGTACATGTTTATAACCTCTCAGGAGCCTCTAGTCTGTGGGGAATACACCAAGGCAACATTGGAAAAAAAACTCCTTCTGGAAATTGCACAACCCTGGAGTGCGTCTTCTTGTTGAAGGTAGATTGCAATAAATGCTTTGGATTCAGGAGGTGTTGCCTAGCATCAGAAGAATGGCGTAGATTGGCCACCTTCAGCATACCCTACAGACGACTAATTTTCCTCCAGCAACAGCTCTTTCAGCCAGTAAATAGATCTGACATTTAGGCATCTATTATTCCTTGTGCACTAATCAGTTTAACTTGAAGGCCAGAAATCATTAGAGGAGTGAGAGCTTTTAATGAGCTGTTGGAGAAGAATACAGCTTAAAGAGCACATTATCTTCAGATCCACAGCATGAAGGATGCTACTGTTGAAATTTATGTGAAGAATGCTTGAGGAAGGGCTGAGCCAATACAAAACTTTTACATAATTTCTATTTGGGGGAAAAACATAGCTCATTCTTTTAAATAGTATCCATTCTAGAGTTTATGAAAACCTAAAGAGGAGTTTCATGTCATACTGTTTTTTTTTTTTTTTTTTAATCTGTTCTCCATGATAGAAGCGGTAAGCAGAGCATAGGCAGTGGAGCAACGCAGTGACGTGATACATGTGTCCACGGACTCTCTTTCTGTGAAAATGTGCACAGAGCATGTGGGGGTCGAGCTCTCCAACACCTTACCAACTAAGGGCACTTAATTCTCGGATAACCATTAAATCCACTCATTTACTCGATTACTTAACTTTTTCTTTTAATTTACAGCTTACAGGTCCTCAAAACACATATACTTACTCAACATATACTTTCTCAAAGCATACTTAGGTAGGTTAATTATGAAGCATATTGTCCAGAGCAGGATACTTTTGAGAAACAAAGAGGGCTTCATCAGTAAATTTTGTGGCTGCAAAACCCCAAAGACCAATGGTTTAAAGCAGGCAGATTCCCTGTTAATACAAGTTTGCTGGGTGGTTCCCACTTGCAGTCTTTTGTGTTGTAATTGCTTTGAGGTAAAGTCATCAAAAGGCTCATCTGGATTAGGGGTCCAGGATGATTTTGTCATAGGGCTAGAAATTGTTGCTTGCTGTTGGCTGGAAGCTCAGTTGGGTAGTCAATCTGAAAACCTGTGTGTGAATTGTTCATATGTCTCGGTTTTATTATAATGTGGTGCTGCACTCTCAGAACAGACACAATGGACACGTGAAAATTATGAGTCTTTCCAACGGGGATATCAAGAATCGGCATGGCATGTATTGTGCAAAGTACCTTTGACATATCAGTAAGTACATGGATCCCTTGCAATATTCTGCTGTATCATCATGTAGTGTCCAATCTAGTAGATGAGTTAAAAAAAATCCCTAACTGCACAGGCCTTCCCATTACTAATACATAGTGTGTGTGTTTGTGTGTGTATGTGTGTGTGTCTGTGTGTACCTGTGTGTTGATTGGGGGCATTGTGTCCCCAAGTGTCATACCGTTAGCATTGAATTGTCCAAAAATTCACAGGACATCCTGGAGTCATGGGGCTGAATGAATGAACTAATTTATTGGGGAACAGTGTTTACAAACAAGAGGAAAGGAAATGATAGACAGTGGACCTTACAGAGAGAAACTACTTAATCAGTATATTAAAAAAGAGTTATAACCCAGTGATATTTCAGGGACTGCCATCCAATTCCAGAATCCATCTCTAGCCTATAAAATAACTGTAAAAATAATTGAACTTTCAGTGGCTTGCCATAACGATTAAATGAAATAATCCAGGATATACCTGAAACCCCTTGTCTGATACAGATTTAGCCCTTGTTAAGTTTTGACTGTTTCCTAGTCTCAGGTTGCTTAAGTGCTTGCTATCTTTCCACTTGGTAGTTACAGAAGTCTTTGTCCTCCTTGCTATCTCCATTTCTCTATCTTCATAAGTCTATGCTTCAATCAGGACACTGTCTTTACACAGCACTGTCCTCCCCACACTCCTTCTCTTACTCTAATGCCCTCAGCATACATTTAATACTGTCAGCAAAGCTCAAATTCTTGTCTGACATTTGAAATTTGTACTCCAAACAAATGAATGAAATTGCTGTCGGTGTATGTCTAAGTGTACCTAAACCCTGAACCCTACCTAATATCATGCTGCTCGTTCTGTGGAGAATGCCCTTTCCAAAGTCCCGTGTCCTCGATGCCCCAGTCCTCAAGCACACTTTAAAACTGAGCACTTTCTCTTTTGTTTCATCTGTGCATGCCATAAGGCACTGGGACAGAGCCCCCTCTGATTACGATTACTGAAATGCATGGCTGATACACAACTCAAAGGAAGTAAGGATAAAATAGAATCAAGTGTGATATTCTGGGCATAGTAGCTTTTGTTTATTTGTTTGTTTAGTTGCCATCAATTACTTCTCTTTCAGGTAAGCTGTTAAAATGCCCAAGGTAAAGCACATGATGGTTTTGTGATTCAGGATCACAAAATACAAGCCAGTATCAAGTTGAAGTAGGTCAGAGGATATGCAATGAAACTGATATCTGTAAAGGAAGTAGAAAGGCTTCCAACATAGGACCAGAAAACACTCTCCCGAGGCTTTGTTGAGCAGGAGGGCACAGGGTATGTATGAGGCAAGAATAGTCTGTGTCACCCCAGAAGAAAAGACCAAAACTGCAGGGGTTTTTGGTAGGACTGTAGTGGACTCAAGACAACAGAGTCTTCGGTAAGTATTATTATTTTTTAAAGATTTATTTGTTTATTTGTAGGCCAATGCAACACAGGGAGTGAGAAACATAGAAGGAGAGAGAGAGAGATCCACCCATTTTCATTCCACTCATTTTCACTTACAAATGGTTGCAACCTATATGGAGGTCCTCCATCTTCTGGTTCATTGTGAAACTGATTGCAAATGCTGGGGCTGGGTCAGGTCAAAGTCATGAGCCCTGAACTCCATCAAAGTAGCTCAGATGTGTTACGAGGGCTCAAGTTAATGTATCAGCATTCACTGACGTCCTGATAAATTAGCAGGGAGCTGGATCAGAGCAAAGAACTGGGACTGTATTCAACTCGCACATGCAATGTTGCTGTCACAGCTAGAGTAATAATTCCAGCCCTGCCATTCTCATTATCTTTGTTAATTCATACATAATGAAGGAACAAATACCCACATAACAATCTGAAGGCCCACACAATGTTATCTGGAATTCTATATCAAAGAATTTTCTTTTCTCTCCCACTTGTCTTTTACTAATATATACATAAATTTCTGAGCATTAATTTTGTGCTTTATGTTAAATCTAATGCTACCTTATTTAGTATTTTGATCAAATGGTCTTTGCATTGACTATGGTGGGCTCTTCTTGTTGGTTTCACAGTACATTTCACAAGTTCCAATTCTTTGTTGTTCCCACTACTATTGCTTTGAGATTTTGTAAGAATGTTTCAAGATTATTTGGATATTTTCTGCCTCAGTTCTGCTTGATCCTAGAAAAAGCCATCTGCCAATGAAATCTTGGTTCTTTTTTCAAGATGACAGTAGGAGTCAAACATTGCCAGCAAATACACAACTCAGTCTATTTACTTAGGAAGGGAGCTCTTCCCAGAGACTTGGATTTCTCTTTTGTCAGCTGTCTGGGAAAAATGAGATATTTTGCCCTCTTTTCACTGGTGGTGGAGATGGGTATGGTTTCTAAATGAGCCAAGCTTCAAGATTGTCACCATGTCAAAGGTCACCACTCCACGTGGAATTTGTAGAGCAAGCTTCACTTCCCCATGCTTCCAGTGACACCTGAACACAGGTCCATAGTGGTACTTATCACAAGTCTTACCCATTTCTTACTTGTTATACCTATACTCATTGGATGATTAGTTGAAGCAACGATTTTACATTCAGATTTGAACCTCTAGTGCTTACTAAGTTTATTTTATTATAATTTTACATATACAGCTGAATTAGTTGAATAAACAGAAACAAATGACAAGGTGCATTGAAGTTTCCCTGGCATATGAACACACAGATTACAGAGCTGACCTACTAAATTGATGATAACAAAGCACCTTGCGCATCGAATTAGAATCAACTTTAATTAGCATGTGTTTAGTGAATTCCTTACCATATACAAGGTCCTGAGTAGAATTTTAACAGTAAAGAGAAGAAAGTATTGGTGTTTCATCTGGCAAGTAAAACAGCAAATTCTCTCTGTGTGTGTGTGTGTGTGTGTGTGTCTGTCTTTCTCCCTCCATCTCTCTCCCGTCCTCCGGCCCTCCCTTCATCATATTTCCCTCTTTCCCTCTTCTCCTTTGTGTAGTTCTTCCTCTCAAATATAAAAATTTATCCTTTTGAAGTTAAAAAAATACTACTAATGTGTTTTCCATGACAAGAAGGCTGTTCCTTTTCAATTCCAGCTGCCTTCCACGCAAGGAGGAGCTGCTCATTCACAGCCTAGAACTTGGAATGGGCAGCAGTTATTAGGGAGCCGAGGAATGAATATCAAAAGGGTAGAATGCACATATTTGTATTTGGCATTCCTTGCACCTCCCGCTTCACGCTTTCACACGGGAAGCGTGCAGTAGCCAAGTTAGCATTCCTGAGCTGGAGCTCAGCCATGTCTCATTTCTTTCCGTCCCCAAATTTGATTTCAATAAGTTACACATATACACATAGTTTTAGGGTTGCCAAGTAAAGATTACAGTTTAATTGGCTTTGTGAGACTCACGTGTACATAGGAAGGGCTGTTGTGTTAGCTACCTTAGGCTGCTGGAAGAAACTGGTACAGACTGGTTGGCTGGAAACCACAGAAATGGTTCCTTTCACAAAGCAAGATGAAAGTCTGAACTCAAGGGTCGGCAGGCTGGCATCTTCTGTGTGTTGAGGGGAAATGGCTTCATGTGTCTCTCCTGGCTTCTGGTAGTAGCAATCTTCAGTCTTCCTTGGCTTGGGGGTAGATCATTCCCTCCTCTGTCTGGAACATTGGTTGGCAGTCTCTGGTGTCTGAGTGGCGGCATAGCAGGCCCTTGCTTCCATTCTATCTTGAGATCTATACTTGTATTTGTAGGTTCTGTGTAGGTCTGAACTTTCCAGAATGGAAGGACCACATTCAACTCAGCTATTCTAAGAGAGATAATGAAAAATGACATTTCGTACATTCTGTGGGTGAAAGAGGACTTGATCTGACAATTTCATAGAGGTACCAAAATAAAACTGTGTGAAGGTGACCAATGCGTTTAAACTCTGTGGGTTTATTTAAGTGTATCCTGACATTATAGGTATAGACAATGGTATCTTGACACAGAACAGCCTTGAGAGACAATAAAATTTTCTATAGAAATGACAACAGCCAACATGCAGAAATTGGAACTTTCCCAGGTGTAAGGTTATATTATTTATCTCTATTAAAACTATTCTCTGGTTCTTTCTTCCTGAGTGGCAAGTTCCATGCTCATGGTCAAAATAACTAATTAATCATACTATTACTTGGCTATTGTTAAATGTATAAGTGACTTTGGAATGTTGCTTAGTATTGTGTCCCATCCATCATTATTAAAAGATCACAGTTGACAGACAGATAAGCTCTTTTCAGCATTGGACCTAGACAATTATTAGGTTTCTCTAAGTAGATGAGTTACTTAGTAAAAACTGAAACCTTCCTTCGTAAAAGTGAAATTCTAACAATTATGATTTCACACATTTAATGGCACAGTATGTGGTGATGGGGGAAGCTGACAAGAAGCTTTGCAAAACATATTTAGAAATAAAAGCTAAAGGCAAATGTGTTCCGTGTAGATAAAGAATGCACATAGTGGCTCTATTTCTTTGCTTTTTATTAAAGTTTTCAGATTAAAGTTTTCAGTTCTGAGAAGATTTGAACAAAGACTGAAAACTAGCACCACCAGAACAGTGATTTAGTTTTTAATTGAATTATAACTAAAAGTGAGTGGCCCTTATAAGATAAAAATCAATTAATCAATTTCATTCTTTCTGCGGAGAAGGAAGGAGTTAAACAGCAAGTTTCCAATCCATTTACTCCTTCTTTTGTGGCTAATGCTGGGGCAGGAGGTGGGAGGCAAGAAACTCCTGAAAGACAGAAGGCAGGTAAAGGGTCTAATCTCCTTTAACATACTAACCAGGTAGACCTCAATTAAATGGAAAGGTTTCTGCTAGCAGGGGAATCCTTATCTAAGGAATGCTTGGAGCAGAATGTGCCTGTTTTTTTCTAGGACTGTTTATAGCAAAGAACTCTACAACATACGAAGTTGTGAGAATTGCCCTTTTGGAAGTGGCTGGGTGTGCTAGGAAACAGTGCAGAAGAAGGTCAGGCCTTGATGAGATATTCTGTTAGTCTGGACCAGAGTTCATCTGATGTGGGAAGACAGGGCCTGGGGAATGCCACTGGGGCATGTCTCTTCCTGTCATTTTTGCTTTGTGGTTGCCTGTGTCCTTGAAAGCATTCTAACTCCTGGTAGTGGATGAGATCTGAGATTCCCAGGCATCTGTTAGGCAGTGATCTTTTGGGTTGCTGAAGCTCCTTACTGTGTGTACAAGAATACCTTGTTCTAGATTTATCCTTGGCCAGAATGGAGCAGGACTGTTCTCTGGATGATCTTAGACAGTTGAGTTCTGCCTTTATATATTGCTTATTGTTGTCAAGAATGGCTGTAGAATGTAGCAGGAGTGCCACATCCTGAGTTACAGGGAAACCAGCTAGAACAGTCCAGGTTTTGTCCCAGTCTCTCTCAGAACAAGATATCCTTCCATAATTCAGTCCCATGAGTGAATGCTCTCCTGAGATAATCTAGGGTAGACTTTTTGAGGACCCCGCAGTAGTGGGGTGAATGAAACAGAGATGAGACCCTGTTTACTGCGGACAGCTTTTCTGAGCCTCGGGAAAATGGATAACATCAAATCTGGGGTGTCTTTTGCTGTGTCTCTGTAAATAATGAACTCACCTCTTGCAGCTTTTTGTGTGTGTGTATGTATGTCTCACTGGTCTTAAAGTTGGTAACTGAGGCACAGGCAACCTGCTTCATAGTTGTCGTTTCTAAAAAAAGCGGAATCTTGTGTAAAGATTATCTATGACATTCTGCTTTACTTCCTCTGGTAGGGGATGAAAGATGAACCTGGAGTGGCTCCAAAGATGGATGTTGTTGAGGGCAAATGCAAACAGTTGGCTGACTATCTAGGATTTTGAATGATGCTTGTAAATTACTGGGCACACAACAAGTATGTGGCTGATTCATTTGTTTAAGATGGTCACCTCATATAGGCTGAAGCTCCCCAACCTTACTCCAAATACAAAATGTCAAAAAAGCATAGTCATAAATAAATAAATAAATAAATAAATAAATAAATAAATAAATAAATAAATAAATCCATTGGCATGAGTCAGCCACTGTGTGAACTTTACAAAAGATGTAAAATTCAAGTCTAAAATTACCATACTTGGTAGTTCTGATAAAAAAACTGGGATAGATATTGAAAAACCTGCACACACACAGTTTGTCCAAGTGCAGAGTAGAAAGCAACTCAAAGACATCAAGCCAGTGACTCCTTGGGCATGCCACTAGGTTAGCTCACCACCTCATGCCAAACCCATGTTTCTTTATGTCAGTGAGTGATTTCAGGCTGGTGTGAGGGTGGGAACTTAGATGATAGAAAAGGTAGACAAGGCAGCCTTTTGCATGGCTGATCCTTAAGGGGAGATTGCGAGGAGCCATCCTCAGATATGTGGCATGTTCATTGGAGAGCACCCCAGCAGCCTAGCCTGTGATTACCTCCTGGTTGCATCCAGACCCGCTGCACAGTCTGGCACGGCGAACAGCAGAGGAGAAGGGCAGAGGAACACCAGCAGGAAAGCTGCTCAGCCTTGGATGAATACCTTTGGATACATCAGCTGCGGGTCTGTCCAACTAGAACTCAGAAAACAGACTCCTCCTTCACCCCACCCTTCTCAGCAGAGGAACCCACAGAAGAAATGATACTCTAAAATATATCCTGGGCCTTATTCCAGTTCTTTGCTTTGTCATTCATGTCCTTGGTTGACAGGATAATGACATTCTCCGTTTACCCTAGAACCAAGGAGACAAAGCAGACAAAACAAAGCAGGTTTTGTAACAATTAGGTCACTTTGCAGCCTGGCCAGTGCAGTCAGGGACAGTATTTGACAAGAGACTCGATTCACTAAGAACTTCCTTGGTTCTTGTTGGTAAATCAGGGCAAGGACACAGAAAGCATGTTTTTTCCTAGTGTATGTAATGATCCCCAAATGGGTCAAAATTGATTATATGTCAGAATTTTTAAGATAAAAAGATATTCAAGAAGATTTCCTTTTTCTTTACATTGATTGCAAAGAGACAAAATTTGTGAAGTGGGTGACCAACCTCAAAATGTCACAGATAAATAATGCTTCCAAACTTCTGGGGATAAATATTCTAGGACAGAAAATAATTATAAAGATGCAGGAACTGTATTGCCCACTGATACAATCTCTTCTTGAATGAGGAAAGAAATTTCTTTCCTGGGTGTTAGAATGTATCTAGATATTTTTATTATTATTTAAATGAAAATATTTCTGAATATCTATTTGTCAAAACTCAATAGGGAAGATCCTGGTAGAAACATTTGAGCCGCCAAAGAAAACAAGAAAAAATATTTAAATATTTAAGATTGTTTAAATTCCATGTTACTTTTTATTTATTCATTTCCCCAAAACCCTTAGGCCCTTATTAATAAAATAAAATAAAAAGGATTTGACATAGGCTTAATATAGTGATATGTATTTTTTTAAAAGAATAAGCTAAATAACTTTAAAAATTTAGCTTATAAAATTGCATCTTTTCATCTTTTTGTGAAAATCAACAAGGTCAGTCACTCAACACAAACACAATGTTTTGCTTGCACTCTGTATCTTGTAAATATTTGTTGAATCATGAAAAACTAATCTTGTATTAGAATTGGAGAAGCTGACGGAAATCAAATTTTGTAGGCATTTGGGTTGTGTGCTACTTGGTTTTTGAGTTGAGAAGTACTTTCTGAAATTTGGTGTAGTGATTTGGAATATAAAGTTGAGTGCTGGAAGCAGTAGTGGGAAATCATGATGGAAACAATGAGAGGTGGTTTGATGCCAGTCCAAAGGATACTACTGTATCCACTCAGTTCCGCTTATTCTATTACCTTTAAAAACGTTTTTCATTATAAAAGAAAAAGTAAGAGGAAGCAAAGGAAGATTAGAGAGAACGAGAAATAGAATTAGTGTTACTGATTAAAATGCCAAGATTGACATGCTCTCATGCCATGCAATTACAAATGCCTGGGTATTTTCTCATCAACACAAGCCCTTAAGTAGGGCCTCCTTGTTGTTGACTCTTTATTGAGGAATTGAAACTAAGGATGGTTAAATACCTTTTGAAACCTCCCCACCCTGTGAGTATTATTTTCAAACCAAGTTTCATATGATGACAAAGTCCCCTTTTTCCCCTATATTAAACTATATTTCTCTCTAGATAGAAAAATATATAACCCACTGAGCTGAATATTACACTCAAGACTCTAAGCTCCGCGGAGCCAGGACTGCAAAGAAGAACTCATATGACCCTCAGAGGACTTGGTTGCCTCACAAAATCATCCCAGCTTCAATTCTTTCCCCTGACTGTTCCAGAATGGATGTGTTCTCTCCCTTGTTTCTCTGAATGTTGCACAAATCTCATTAGTGCTTGAGAAAGCACCTTGTGCTTTGAAGTGGAATTGTGCTCAGTTGGCCTTGCCCCCAGCAGCGCCACGGAGTCCATTTCAATCTTCCATGTTCACAGCTGTTTTCCTTCCTAGCTACAGTCAGAACTCAGAGAGCCCGAGATTTTCAGACTTGGCAATATTGAAACTCAGTCAGCACCAGACCAGGAATGAAAGTTTTGTTTGCTTGTGGGGAAAACAAAACAAAACAAAACAAAACAAAACAAAACAAAACCATTTCTCCTTAAGCTCTGTCCTGTTTGATAATTTTCTTCTTCTGCCAGCCTTATCTTTGTCCAAACAGCCAAAGACCTTTTCAGGGAATACAGAATCTAATCGGTTCACTGCATGGACCAAAATGATCTAGACAAGCTCATGAGTCATTGCTTGAAAGAGTGGAAGATAATAACCAAGAACTTTGGGTTACAATAGAAAATGAATAGAAAGAGAACCTAACAAGCAGTAAGGAGGTTGACAGCATTCTTGCTTTTGGGGGGGTCAACACAGAAAGGAACAGCTCACTGTGGAGCATCTGTGGAAGGCAGGCCCTGAGTGTCACCCAAGCAAACCTATTGCCCCGCCTCTTACGCTGTAATTTCGATAGTTCCAACGACTAGCATTCCCTCCTGTTGATGCAAAGACATGGGTGTCTCTATTGATATTACTAGAATGAAGAAATCTGACCGTTTCAATAAGAAGTTCAGACATTGTTACAACACACAAAAAGAGGATGTGTATGTGTGTGTGTGTGACTGCAGTGTGTCAGTTTGTGTCAGTTTCAACTTAAACTTGAAAAGCAAATGCTGAATTGCTGTGCCATGACTGGAAACCCTTTTGATAACATACAAATCCAACATATATTTAATAAAAGAACAATTCATATCCCATGACTTCTTTAATGTCATGTTCGTTGCTACTAAAATATTAATATGGCATTATATTTTGAACTTCAAAGGAATAGAATATTTCTGTACGCTGCCTTATATTTTAAAATTTTATCCATTTTATATTGATTAATTGTTCTTTTGTTGGGGGGAGGGCTAAACTGTGTAATGTATGAGTATACTATATGAAACTTACTCTGGTCTGAGAGGAACATTATTTTTTAAACCATGCTCAACCAAGATTAAAGAAAGCAGTGTGATTTTTTAGGTCAATTTTACCTTCCTTGATCTTAGATTTATAAAACGTAGGGCTCTTTTCTCTCACAGTTTGCATCAAGGAGAGTAACCATCCCTCACAGATGCCTACATCCTTGTCCTTAAATCTGTGAATGTTAGGGGAATTGCTGATGGAATTACAGTCACTAATCAATGACATGTGGAGACTAGTGAAGATTATCTAGGTGGGCCATGCTATCACAGTGGCCTTGTGTGCAGCAGACACAGAAGAGAACAAGAGAGAGAGAGAGAGTATTGTGGGCTGGACTCTGGCTGCTTTTGCTGGCTTTGAAGATGTGAAAAGAAGCACATTGAGAAACGTGTGCAGTGCCTGGAAGTTGGAAAGGCAAGATGATGCTTTGCCTCTGGAACCTCCAGCCTGACCTGCATCTCGATTTTAGCTTGGGCTTCTGGCTCCCCTAGAACTGTTAAGAACATAGCTGTGTTGCTTTAGCCATTGAGGTTGGAGCAAATTGCTTGAGAGCAACAGTACAGATTCCCTTGAGAGCCAATTGTAATGCATCTGGTACTAAGTTTTTGGGGTGAAAATCTGTAAGTCTGACATCACCCTTTCATTCCTTACCGTGACCTCCATATCCACACTCACAAAGGTTAATTAACAAATTGGTCAATTCAAATGTTTGATATCCCTCAGGTCACACATCCTGGCAAGCAGTTCAGTCTTAACAATGAAGTTGGTGTTCTGCTGTGTGCTTGCCATTGCCAAGCCAAATGGAGTCTGAGCTAAGGCAGTTAACCTAGCTTGGGAATGCCTATCATAGCAGGCAGGAGTGGGGGGGGGTGCAGAGGAAACAAAGACAGTTGTGCTGACTCATAACCATATACTTAGCAATGAATGATTGATGTACATTTAACTTAACAAAACTCATTGTTTCCTGTTTCTTCTCACTGCTTTGGTTGAAAAGGCCTTCAATGTCCTACAAGAAAACTGGAATTACAAGAAAAACAAGAATTTTTCTAATTCTGTTGGGAAAGATGATATCTTTTACAGTGCTTCCTGTTAAGATATTGCTTTGGGAGTTAATTACGTTAAGGGAATATTACACAGCATTTAATATTTTTGAAAGCAATAGATGCTAAAATTTTAATCAGTGACTTTTTTTGTCTAGCTTTTTGAGTTGTATGCTTGATTAATTTATTTTTATCATTTAGAATAGCCATTTAATATTTACATTTTTCAGTTGATGAACCTTTAACTATAGTTTCCAAATTCTGATAGGCTTCTATAGTGACTGTTTTTCAGCAACTCTACATTTTTGTATTTTCAACTTTGTCCTAAGTTGTTTAATGTATATAATTTAAATAAAGTGCTAAAATTTAGTTTAGAAATTGTGGACTGCAGGTTCTCTTCAGGTGAAAAATACTTTTTTCAACTAAGTATTAATCTTCAGTTTTATTGCACTGTGTGCAAAAATTACTATTTGTGTTGTTGCTAATATTTATAATTAATCATATATTTTCAATGTGAATAGCAGAAGGAATGCTCAATTTTCATGAATATTCTACGAAAATTTAAAGTGAAATATATTTCCTAAATTTCCTGAATCTAGATTCCTTTATATGTCATCATCTAATTCCTCCTTATTGATTTTTTTTATTTAAGTGTCTCATAGCTTCAATCATTTTTCTTTCTTCTTGGTCTGGAATTCTAGCTGAATTATTTTAATTTCACCGGTTATTCAGTGTGAACTTTTTATACAAAATCTCAGTTTATTAAAGCTTACTTTGCTTTTCTGTATATTGTGTGTATCTGCAGATAGGTGCATCGGGGCAGTACAGGTGGATATGTTCACTTGGTGAACATCTATTGCTAGTTTGGGGGTTAGCACAATAACTTGCTTTCTCTTTGTTTCTTCCTACCATATAGTCTTGCACCTACTGTTTCTTTAATCCTATTTTCTTAAAATTCTAGGTTCTTAGCAAAGCTTGTTTTTTTTGTTATTGTTTTTGTTTTTATTTTGTAATTTTAATTGCTTTATTCATGGGGTGATTATGGGAAATTTAAAACTGTACTTCTTTCCTGTCAAATTCCTCTCTAGAATTTGTAAATTTTATATTTCATGTTCAGTTTCTAGTCTCAATAATGTTGAACTTTCTTTTCCAATTTTGTAACTGCAATGTTGTGTTATGTCTCACTCCAACCAAAACAGAAATACAATTGTAAGACAAAGGAGGAATTGGAGAGGACTGGAAAACCCAAGCACTAGAGCAGAGTTTGTAGGTCAGAAAAGTACTAAGCGACTTAGTCCTGAATTCTAATTGTTTCCTACATTCACTTTTTAACTTTTGTGTCCATTTTTCCAACATATAATTATTGTACATTTCCGATGCGTGAGGCTATCCTTGGTCATAAAAATCTAGGCGTAACTCCCTTGCCAAATGGAAGCACTATAATCACGGTGTGGTAGAGTGCCAATAAGCAAGTCAAATGTGATTAATTCTGGAAGAGGAGACTATTTGTGCCCAGCCAGATGGGACACAGAAGGATGGAAATAATTGATCTGCGAAAAAAAAGCAAATTATTTATTCACCAAATGTGTTGATTTGCCACATATTTTTACCATCAACATTCATCAGTTTCT
The DNA here is from genome assembly GCF_030435755.1 of Ochotona princeps. Classification (NCBI taxonomy): domain Eukaryota; kingdom Metazoa; phylum Chordata; class Mammalia; order Lagomorpha; family Ochotonidae; genus Ochotona; species Ochotona princeps. Next base: position 12,417,214 of record NC_080840.1, on the reverse strand, counting down.
TTAGTAAACAAGCAGCTTGCATACCCTGGTGGACTGAGTCTTGCTTTCTTACACTTGACAAAGAAAAGTAGGACTTGCTGTCTACCTTCAAGGAGCCACTGGGTAGTGTGGGCGGACTTACCTGGAGATGACCATTTTAGTTAGGTATCAAAGCCGGCAAGATGCCCATGCACACCCTGCTTCCATGTAGGAACAGTAAAATCATCCCAACTTTTCATATTTAGAATGTGCTCAGTGCATCTTGCAACAGGTTACTTAACAGTCTAAAAAATAAAAATAAGAAAGGCTTGTTATTCCGCTAGAAGCCTGCTGGCTCCACATGTCCCCACTGTGTCCTTCCTGTCCCACAGCCTTTGTGGAGAATGGCAGACATTTGCTTTCATTGTTTTACTAACTATGTGTGTTTTTTAGAGGGAGATGGAAACAATATTGCTTCATAATTAACTTTCTAAATCTGAGCATTTGTCCAAAGCCAGTTTCTAAGGGGGATTTATTGATTCATTTTTCTCTCTCCTTTTGGAATATTTTTAAAAATTAATTTTGTTTACATAAAATGGATAGATTTCACGCATTTGATAATATATTTAGAAACATATGGGGTCATCCCCTCCCTTTCCACCTACTTCTTCCTTATCTTTATTCCTCCTTGCCTTTTATTCCCTAATAATTACAGTAGTATATTTTTCTTTCCGTACGTAATCTCAAACTTAATGCTGCAATAAGTAAGGCTTTAAACACATAGCAAGTGGATACAAAAATGAGAATTCCTGCTATTACTTAGTAAGCTAGATACAATTTCTAAGAATAATCAAATTCCAGGGCCCAGCACGATAGCATAACAAATAAAGTCCTCAACTTGAGCACACTGGTATCCCATATGGATGCTGATTCTAATCCCAGCAGCCCTGCTTCCCATCCAATTCCCTACTTGCAGCCTGGGAAAGCAGTCGAGGAGATCCCAGATCACTGGGCCCCTGCACCCATGTGGAGGACTGGAAGAGGCTCTTGGCTCCTGGTTGGGCACAGCTCCAGCCATTACAGTTGCTTGGGGTGTAAACTATCGGACAGATGATCTTCCTCCCTATCTCTCCTCCTCTCTGCCTTTTGTGGTAAGATAGGCAGATGTCAAAGTGAACACACAGGGCTGCTAGCCATCCTGGTGCTAACAGCTTCCTGAGAAGACTAGGCTGGGCGTGATAAATTTTAGCAAACTCCATTCACTTAAAATGTGTAGCCAAAAGAAGAAACAAATAATAGGACAAAGAGGAAATCTCATGCTGTCATCCTGCCTAAGGTGTCGGCCAGCTAGACGGCGTCTGCTTTCTCTTGGCAACAGTGCAGGAAGCTGAAAGGAGCATCCAGCCAGAGCCCTAGCAATTGTATAACCTGTCTTTGGCAAACAACGATACCTGATGTCTCTGGAAATATTTGAATGGTCACAGAGGAGAGTTTATTTAAAGCTTATGAAAAAGTAGTAGAAAGAAGGTTGAGGGAAAAACAAACTCTGAAGTTATGGAGAAGAATATACTGAATGTTGCCCCACTATAGCTTCCGAGACCTGTTATGGAAGGTTCCGGATAGAACAGAGAGAAAACTCAGGACTGAGGGGGTAGACCAGGCAGAGGTGAGGCAGATGATGTCAAGGAAGAGTACAGAAACTGCAAACAGAGGAAGTTAAATGCTCTTAAGGAGGAAGAGACAGCCATTATCAAAGTAAACAAGCTAGATCAAAAACATGGGGGACATCAGGAGACTTTCAGAAATACTGAGGAAAAAGACAGATGGATCAAACTAAGGATGCCAACCTTTGAGGACTAGGATCAGAGACTGTCTAGTGGGTGTTCTGACTCATAATAGTATCTCAGATAATGAAAAAAAATTCTCCTAAATATTCAAAGTATCTGGTCAAAATTGAAGCCATGTTATTGCTAACTAATTCAATGACAAAGTTCTATAAAGTTCATTATCAGGCATCAATATATAAACATTGAATAAATGGAATATTTTTGCAGAAATTGGCACATACAAGGACATATCACCATGCTTCTGAAATTATAATGTGAAATACATGGAATCTGTTCACATTATATGAATGAAATAATTACATGTATATGAATAAAACATACCTCTATAAAATAACATATATACATATGTAATTTTGTTTTTTGTTTTACTTGTTTATATATGACTAACAGCCAACCATGTGGTATAGTAGGTTAAGCCTCTGCCTGTAATAGTGGCATCCCATATGGCCGCCAATTAGATTCCTGGCTGCTCCACTTCTGATCCAATTCCTTGCTAATGGCCTGAGAGGGCAAAGGTGGACAGCACAAGTCCTTGGGACCCTGTAGGAGACCCAGAAAAGCGGCTCGTTCCTGCTTCCAACCAGCACAGCTCCAACCATTGCGGCTGTTAGGGGGAGTAACCAGCAGGCAGATTTCTCTCTTTCTCTCTCCCCTCCACTCTCTTTGTGTCTCTCCTCCTGTCTCTGAACTTTGCCTTTGAAATCAGCAATTAATCATTCTTTAAAAACATCAAGAAACAAAACCTTAATGGCCAATTAACAAGTGAAAAGATGTTTTCCATTTACAATAACTAGGGAAGTGAGAATAAAAACCATAATGAGATACACACAACAAACTAATAAAATTTCTGAGAAACTGTATGCTTTGAGGAAAGACAAACACTCGATTCAGGATAGAAATTAACTTTGGCCACCATGAAGAAGCTTCATTTATCTTTATAAAAATTTATCTTGTGAGCCAAGGAAATAGAGACGTTAATCTTATAATTTACATTATTTGCAAGCACAAGATATCTAACAATACATAAAATTATAACATTAATAACAATTTATAATACAAATTGCTCTTTTTTAAAAAAATTTAATTTTCACGGAAAGGCAGATTTACAGAGAAGAGAGACAGAGAGGAAGATCTTCCGTCCACTGATTCGTTCCCCGAGTGGCCACAATACCCTGAGATGAGCTGATCCAGAGCCAGGAGTTTGTTCCAGATCGCCCATGTGGGTGCAGGGTCCCAAGGTTTGGGGCCATTCTTGACTGCTTTCCTGGGCCAAAAGCAGGGAATTGGACGGCAAGCGGAGTGGCTGGGACACAAACTGGCGCCCATATGGGATCCTGGCATATGCAAGGCAAGGGTTTAACCATTAGACTAGTGTGCAGAGCCCCCAGATTATTCTTATAACATAGTGAAGCATGTGCTGTAGGGTGTGGAGTGATGGAGAAATTAACATATTGACTAATATCTTTATTTATTAGTTTTCTTTTTTGTCTTTTTGAATTTTAATTTTTTACAAAGATGAGGAGGTGACAGACCCATGAGGACATCTGGTTTTGATACAGTGGAGTGGATTGAATGAGGGTAGGGAGGGATGAGAAAATGTTTCAGTGTTCCCTCCTGTGTTTGGTGGGCGCTGTAGCCTACCTAGCCTAGCCAGCCCACCCCAAGCCTGGCGCTCAGATGTACTGGCAGTTGCTGTGGCCCGGTTAGGTTGACCCAAAAGATCCCTTACCTGACCCATCTTCAGCCCTAGGTTTGTGCATTATAATGGGTGCTTTGGCTTAGCCTGATCCAGCTTGCTGCTAGCCACAGTTCTTATGTGCACAAATGGGTGTTGCAGCCTAGTTGAGTCAACCCCTGCAAACTCCTACTATGCTTGTCTCCATCCCTGGTTCTCCCATGTGCCTGCAGGTACTGCTACTTAGCATAGTCCAGACACCCCCAGCCAGAACACTTGCTGGTGATTGCTGTAGCTTAGCCTGGCCTGGACCGCTCCCCAGTTCCAACTGTAGCTGTTGGGTTCTGAGGCCTACCATAGTCTGTCTCAGTCCCAGCACTGACTCTTGTGTGCACCAGCAGGTACTGCATCCTAAGAGGGGCATCCCCAAGAATCTGGTACCATGTACCATCTGGTTCTCATGTATGACAATGGGTGCTATGGCCCAGTCCAGTGGGGTCTGACCTCAGTCCTGACACTCACTGGTGGGTGCTGATGCCTAGTCTGTGTGGCTCTACAAAATCCTCTTCTGGACACACCTCCAGCCTGGGCTCTTGGGCACATGGATATGTGCTTTTGATTGACTCAGGGAGGCCCTCTGGACTGCCCCTTCTGACACGCCCCGTGGCAGTTTCCTCACTAGGTGTGGATGCAGTGGTCCAGTCTGTGCAAGCCCTCATTGGCCTTCATTCTGAGTTATTCCCAGTTTCCCATTCACTAACAAGACACGTCCCCCACCCACCTGCTCATGGCCTCAGTATGGGTGTGCACATGGCCACCCTAGATTTTTTTTAATTTAATAGACAGTTATACTGGCACATTGGTATTGTTAACACAAAGTTGGTATTAGGCACAGAATGTTTGTCACCTATTGGCTGCTTTTCTCCCAGCAGTGTAGCATGCCTTGGGGCATGCTAGGTACAAGGTAACAGTTGCCTATAGCTCGGGTTTTCGTTTTTAATTTAAGACGTATTTGTTTTGCTGTATTAAGAGAATGGATTCTCTATTAATTTCTACTTAAATTAAATAATTTCCTAGTTATGTGATTCGAAATTAAAAACCAGATCTTTATTAAATGTTACATGTGAAGAGTGATGAAAGCTAATAGCAGATACCATTTAAAGGAGATCATTAGCCACAGTTGGAAACAAATTATTCCATTTTGTTTGCGACTGATAATTAGAGAAATGAAACTTAAGGGGTGTTTCTGAAAAATTTGCAATTTTATACGTGTAATTACAAAACAGGACATGTAAATATCCAAAATGCTGGGAACAAAAAAGCAAATTAAGCTGTGCCCTTGCAGAAAGCAGCATAAAAGAACAAGGAAGCAGAAAAGGAGGAGCACTAATGAGAGTAAGAAAGAAAATATTATCCGCAGCAGTTGAAATGAGAAACAATTTAACTGAAGATCTTCAGTACTGCCAGAATTTTTTTCTCCAGAGTTGAGCTAACTTAAATTCAAAATGCACTCTATTGAATATGACATAATAACATTTTTGTACCTAAAAACATACTATTACAAAAAATAATTGACGCATAAAAGTTTTTGCACATTAATAAAATTTTATTGATCAACTGGAAAATATATTAGGTATCTGTTATTGCTTTGCTCTGCACTGAATTGGGTACAATGAAAACAAAGCCTCCAACAAAGTTTATAAATGAAAAAAAATTCAATTGCATGCCAATTTTTAAAATAGAAACAGATGTTGATTTTGATTTTTCAAAGGGAGTTAAGTATCCTGTTATAGAAAAAAATCTGTAAATTATTATAAAATCACAAAAGACCTAGAATAGCCAAAATTATCTTGCGCAAGAAGCCTCTAGCTGGAGGCATTATGATACCTGATCCCAAAGCATTCTAAAATGCTATCACAATGAAACAGCATAGTGGAGAGCCAAGATGGATGAATAAGGGATAACCAACAGAGGTTGCTCTGGAATATTCAAGCAAGGACTGTGTTTCCAGAAGTCTGATTGACAGAAAATTTTCAGTGAAGAAATGAGAGAAAATAGTGGAAACTCTCTGGGACAAGAGGCCAGAGCGTGGAAACGCTGCTTGCAATCAGCTGTGTAAGGCAGCCAGCAGCCAGCAGCCAGCAGTGAGCCTCAGCTTACCACCATCTCAAGAGATACCACACCAGCAACTGGGGAAAATGACAGTTCCAGAGAATAAAATAGCAAGCAGTATGGTCAGGGTCCCTGGTGGTGTGGCCTGGCCTGGTATCCTGTGACCCACTTTGACTCTGGGTCTGAATAGGAGCCATACTGTGGAAAGGATTCTGGCAGGTCACAATGGCAAAGGAGAACACACCTCTTTTGCCCATTCTCCTACAAAGAATGTAGACCAAAGCGTGTATATCTGACTCCAGTACCACATTGAATGGGGAAAAGTTGAAGACATTGTTACTAACATCCAGTTCAGGATGTCCACTCTTACCATTGCTATTCAATGTAGTCCTGGAAGTTTTAGCCAGAGATGTTAGGTAACAAAAAGAGATTAAAAGTATACACATTGGAAAGAAAGAAGTCTTTGTTTGCAGATGACATGAACAGAGTACAAATCTCAGAAATGAATGCAAACATCTGTATCCAACTTATTTTTCTCAGAACAACTAAAATCAGTCCAAGGAGCAAGATCTGTCTCTTCCAGAAATGATGCTGGGAAAATTGGATCTTTGTGTGCACAAGCAGGTAACAAGACTCTTTCTTTATACCTTACACCAAAATCAACTCTGAATGCATCAAGAATCTAGATACATGAGTTGATATCATCAAATGACTAGTAGAAAACACTGGGAACACGCTGTAGGACTTAGTTGTAGGCAAAGACTTCTTGGAAATGACTCCCAAAGCAATTAAAGCAAAAGTAAATAAATGCAAATACATCAAGCTAAGAATTTTCTATACCACATAAAAAACTTGGCTCATGTTCTGGATGCTCCACTTCCCGTCCAGCTCTCTGCTTGTGGTCTGAAACAGTAATAGAGGATGGCCTAAAGCCTTGGGACCCTGTATCCACATGGGGGATCTGGAAGAGGCTCCTGGCTTCAAATCAACTCAGCTCTGGCCATTTGGGGAGTGAACCAGTGGACAGAATATTTTTCTTTCTGTGTATTTGCCTTTCCAACAACAACAACAACAACAAAAAGCTTCTTTCATAAAGAAATAGCATATGAAAAATGATTAACTTCTCTAGCTATCAGGAAAATGCAAATAAAAACCACAATGAGATTCTTTCTAACCCCAATCATAAAGACTACCATACAGAAGTCAGATAAACAATAAATGTTGGTGAGGATGTGGGGGAAGGGCTACTCTAGTCCACTGTTGGTGGGAATGTAAATGAGTGAAATTGTTACTGAAGATCATATGGAGATTCCTAAGAAAGTGAAGATAGATCTCCTATTTGACCCAGCCAAATGAAATGAAATCAGTATATGAAAAAGTTAGCTGTACATGCATGAAATCAACCCATCTGACTATCAATTGATAATAGAATTTAAAAATGTGACACATGTGAGATATGTATCACAAATAAATATACATATATATGTATAAACACACACATACACATATACATAAACATACACATATACACTGAGTACTGTGGGACACTGCTCAGCCAGAAAGAGTACAGTCTTATCTGCCGCAATAAAATGGATCCAATTGAAAAGTATTATGCTTAGTGAAATAATCCAATTCCCAAATGACAAGTATCATATATTTTTCTTAATCTGCGATAACTAATACACTGAGTACAAACATTGCAATCTCTGTATGAGTGGGATTGGCATCCTGAGACATGGTGGTTGTTTATATACTTTGTCTATACTGCTGGAGTTCTGTCTTCTACAAGTTAGGTACTGATCTATACCTGATAGAATATGAAGTCTGTGATTTCAAAGAGAAATAAAACATGTTGCTGTTTAAATTATGGGGTGGGGAAAGAAATAAGGGAAAAGAATGGTGGGAAATGTGGGCTGGAGATGGACGGAGGTTAGGACAGAAAGCATTGCTATGATTCTAAATCAGTATCATGAATACACACAATTTGTTCACTTTATATAAACACACACACACACACACACACACGAACCACACAGCATGGTCTGGGGATAAAGGACCTTACACTGATCAACAGAAGAGAAAAAAATAGTCGAGACATTAATCTAGTCATTTGATATTTGACAAAAGTTTTGAGACCATATAGTGGAGTAAATAGAATCTCTGATAATGGGGAGGAAAGAAGAGGGATGGATGAATTCCTGTACTGATAAAACTCTATTGTGGAGTGTGATTTTTTTTTAAGGACCATGGACTGTGAGGGGCAGCCAGCCTGTATTTTCATCTCAGTTGTGATTTGTATTCATTTATATACCATCTTGGGAATGCTCCTCACCTATTCTCTGCTTAGTTTCCTCATCTACACAACAGATAGTAAAATTGGGTCTCAGATTCAATACTCAAAATACTTAGTCACCGATGTAGTCATTTATTTGAATAAATATATCAGTAAAAACATTTGTTTTATCTTATAAATATCCACAGAGTACACAGTAAAGTGGTTACTAAATAGTAAGTTATATAAAAAATAGGAAGTCATTTTATACATGCACAAATCATTCATCAATTTTGAGTTACCGGATATTGTGTTATTTTGAGTTAATTGTTACTGTGATCTTTAGCTTAATTGATTGTCACTTATCTCTAAATGAGATTAATTAAATGAGACTCCTGTTGAGTCATGACTTCACATAAGCACTGCATCCAATTTTTCCAATATCCCCATTAAATTGATTATCGTTAGTTCTTTGGTGTCTAGCACTCTGTTAAAGACAGCAGGCGGCTTGCTGCCTGGTGTTCTGTTGCAGCCAGAAGGTGGCTGGACTCATTGCCTATAAATCATGGTCAAGGGTTCATTTAGGTACCAATTTCTACTCTGTCGGTCAATGCTGATGATATTGCTCTCAGCACCACCTGTTCTGCCACCTGGTTAGATGCCTCTGTCAGTGTGGGACTTCCCGGGAACAGTCAACTGGCACTGCTGACCTCACTTCTACCAGGGCCTTCCTGAAGGAAGTAGGCCCCAAGGTCTTCTCTCCTGTCAACCAGTACTACTCTCTTACTATTACAGCTCTGGCCATGCTGAGTGATACTGTTTGGTGGATTATGGTCTAAATAATTAAAGGGCTACTTAAAAAGCACAGTGTGATGGAATCTCAGTATTTCTCTAACTGGTTTAGGAGTGTTAGATGTTATTTCCTAATATGGATTCTTGCAGGGCCTTTGAGAATCATTGTAAAGACAACTTGAGTTAGAATATTCAGAACTCCTAGATAGACCAACACATAGACCAACACATTTGCTCACTGCTATTATTGCACAAACTGAGGCCACAACAATTTCTCAACAGAAAAAAATCACTATTGTTAAACACCTTGTCTTGCTATAAATTGGTGATCAATTTTCTCTTCCAATTTGTACTTACTAAGTGTCTCAAGCCTCATTATATATGATATTTATTTTGTGAAATTTATGATATTACCTGTATTCTATAAGGATGAGTCTTTGCCTTTCAGCTAGTCCATGACTTCATCATTAATAATCATTTGTGTCTTACATTTTGATTAACACTATCTTATCATTTTTAAAAATAGACTACATATTTCAGAAGCAAAGATGGAGAAGGAGATCCACTCCTCACATGCCTGAGCAGAATTAGAGAATTGCATCTCTCTTACATCTGTGACAGGGACCTAAGTGGCTGAGTCTTCTGCTTCTCTTAGGTGGCACATTAGTAGGAAGCCTGATGGGGGTGCAGGAGCCTAACATAAGTCAGGTAAGCCAGTGTGGAAGGTGGCTGTCCCAAGTAACATTCTAACCACAGTCACAAACACCTGCCCATACCCTACCAGGGACAGTTTTCTTTATAATGAAACAGTTAATGAGCTAATTTCCTTAGGAAATTAGATAGGCTTGGATAAGACTTAAAACATGAACTTGCAATCACAGCCTGTTTACAAAATGCTTAAAATTGCCAACAACAACAACAATAACAACAACAACAACAACAAATGACAAAAACTTTGGACCCAGAGAAGAAATGTTTTATATTGGATGAGAGATGAAAACAATTTAAATGCCTTTAAATGTTATAGGATGTTAGATAGTCTTTTTTTCATGTCATCCTTTCTGCCAATCTCTTTCCTTCCTAAAAGAAGGAAAACAATTGCTGCCTTCCCAATCCTTGTCTTATTTGCTTTTCTGCTAAGTAGAGTGAATTCATTTTTTCGCATGATCAGTGGAGTCTCAAACAAAGTTCTGTGTCTGTTCCTACTCTTTGCTCCCTTCATCCTTTCCACCGTCACAGACACTGCGGTGTGTTTTCTGGGTCTTGATCCTGTGTAGTAAATCTGTGACTTCTTTCTCTAGGTGAGTCTACGGCCTAACCAGATAGTCCCGTTGGCTTCAGTTCTTATTTCTTCAGTTCAGATTGAAAGGAGGAGTCAATTAGACATTTACCTCAAAATTCTACTATCTTCTACAGTCAACATTACTAGGAAACATTCTAGTTTTGTAACATTTACTCCATTTGGCATAATCCAGTCATTCATTTATTTGATAGTAATATTGGACTTTATTGTATTTTAAAAACCATTGTGTCACATATGTACACATATTATATCTCTATATATTGTAATATACATACACATTGGTACATATTTCTACTATTAATAATCTATACCCTGTATCTTAATGCTTCTATCTAGGTGAAACCCTAGCAAAGCGTTACTAAACTAAAGGTTTTTAAACTGAAGCCCGTTAGTTTAAAATTTTTGAGAACTTTCAAATGACATTAGGACATTAGACCAGGGCTAATGTCCTTTTGAACACAGAATATGTGAGTGTGTACATTGTCCTCCTGTGGTTGTCACTGGTCCTTCCTGTCAGAAAAACAAAGGCTTTCTGGTTGCTCGTGCTGCTCATGCCATAGAAGCAAATAAAAATCCCCTAAGAGAAAATCCCAATGCATGCACCACTTCCCATGGACTCAAAATAGCCAATTATCAGCTTCTAAAACATAAATATTTTTCAAATCACATGTGCAAAAAACTTCTGAGAGGAGATAGTCAAACAGAAAAGCTAGATCCTTAAAGAGAACACATATATGATCTACCGTATAATCATAGGTCTGGATGACAAGCTTTCATGCACCAAAATAAACTCATTGTAATAAATATTTATTTAAAATATTAAGAGAGAGCTTTCATCCACTGGGTCACTCCCCAAATGGGCCCAGTTGAAGCAGGAGCCTAGGCTTCATTTGAGTCATTCACATGGTAGGAATCTGAGCGCTTGGGGCATCATTGGCTGTTCTCCCAGACTTGGTAGCTGGCTGGGTCAGAAACAGAGGTAGGTTACACCAGGCACTCTAATACGGAATGCAAGCACTGCAAGTGAAGGTTTAATATGCAACACCAGCTCCCCTGTAAACTTATTTCAGATATTTCACATGATCTTTTCTGAGGGCTCGTCATACGGGCTACAGCAATAGACGTTTCTAGTACAAGAGGAAAGCGAATAATCAGAAAAGCAACTTTCAAGCACCAAATGTAAATTCTAGAAGTGAAAAAAAAATTGAAGATTAAAACTCAAAGGATAAGTAATTTGGCTTCAAACATGTTAATTTACAAGTATTTACTTATTAGAAACTGATAATTGTCTATTTCAGACAGAAAAACATCTTGGTAGAATAATCCACTTCCAGATATTGCCTACTAATTCTGAAAAAAAAAATGCTACAATGTAGACTTTGGGGACTGGTTGGATCTTGGATGTCCCACTTGTGCAGCCTCAGTCTGAAGATGGGCGTGAGGCATGGCAGGTGCACCTGACCGTAGCTCCAACAGTAGTCACGCCATCTTTCTTGCACATGGAATAAAGGAGCTGTGGTGGCCAGTGCTGCAGCTGGATAAACTGTCAGTGCCTACATTTCATACCAGGGTGCTGGTTGGGATTTCAGCTATTGTGCTTCTCAAACCAGCTTTGGACAATGATCTAAGTGTTTTAATTCCTGTCACCCCCGTGGAGGAAATGTAGGAAGTTCCAGGCTCTTGGCTTTGCCTGGCCTAAGCTTTGTCTGCTGCGTGCATTTGGAATGATCCTGTAGATGGGGGATTCTCTCTCTTAAATAAATAAATAAATAAACAAATAAATAAATAAATACATATATAAATATTTTCTCTCTTTAAAAAGTCAAGGAGTAAGTTCTGAAATAAAAAGAGCCAAGAAGGTGAGCCCTGCATTGTATAGGTGTAAACTAGGCTTGGTCTGTATCACTGAACTACATGTGTACAGTACAGGCAGCAGAAAGCTTAGCTGAACGAAAAAGAAACAGAAATTCTACCAATTGCACCTTAAATTAAACTATTGCATAAGGAAGAAAAGCTTATCTATCCCAATAGAAAACTGAGCAGAGCATTCTTTGGAGAAATGATCCTTTGATAGCAAAGACCCATGCCGAAGTATTTAAATTATAAAGGATAAAATCCAAAATTTTGCAACAAACAAAGAAGCATCATCTATTAGAAAAACATGGCAATACTATGATTAATCTCATTAGTATTCAAAGAAATGAAATGTAAAAGGATATTTGGATACATTGCAGTCCTTTATAGGCTGAAAATGAAAGTTTTTTAATTCAGTCTTTGGAGCTAATGAAGAGAAAAAAAATCCTGCACTTATTTTGAACGTGTAAGCTAAATGAATTTTATGAACCATCAGAGTTTATACTAAAATGAAGAGCAGATAAGCACATACATTTATTTCCCTCCTGACTGTACCTATGACTGAAATGCCAGCGCAGAAACAGAAGAGCATGCACAAGAATATAATTTGAAAATTGAGTTTTGTAGGTAAATGAAAGATTCTAGATGTTATTAGATGTAATTTAGGAATAAGTGAAAATGTATTACATATCGCAAGGTGGAAGACTGACTATTAATCCAATCAACACAGCATTCAAAAAAATGATCCTTTAAACAAAAACAAAAACAAAATGACTTAGTAAATAGTTGAATATGCAAATGTATATGCAACAGTTTCTGAAGATATATATGTACATATATATACACACACATATATGCGTGTGTATAAAACTAGTCATTCAGTAGCATGTTATTCAATTTCGTGGTGTTATTAATTTCTTTTTCTTCCTGTTGTTGATTTTGTTTTGTAGCTTTTAATTTAAGGGGGTGTATAGTAACTGTGTAATGGAGACTATCATATCTAGCAGCATGTAATTTAATTTCATGGCATTTAAATTTCTATTTTTCTTCCTGTTGTTGATTTTGTATCATGGCTTTTCATTTAAGGGGTGTATAGTAACTGTGTAAAGCAGACTCGCATATCCAGATGTGAGGGTACAATGTAGTATGCATCTCTACTTCCAGACAAAGATGGACTTACAATGAAACTGTTAACTATATCTTGACAATAGGGTGCTGGACTCTCTGCCATTGTCCATGCCCGCAATGATGGCCATATGACTGTGTATGAAGAACTATACTTTAGTAATGATATAGGGGAACTCAGTGAAGCGGGAGGGAACTGGAAGGAGATAAGGGAAATCCCAGAGCCTATGGAAATGTATCATAAAATGATAATAATAAAAAGAAGTTTAAAATATATGACATTTTATGGAAGTGTGAATTGAAATATGTGGATTAGGGTTAGGCTTTCCAGATTTAGCAAATCAAAGTACAAGACAGTTAAATTTGATTTTTAGACAAATAACATACAATGGCTAACTGCACTCAATTAATCCTGCTTCAAAAAAGCCTTTCAGAGTGGGCACAATATTAGCCTGTGCCAGCCAAAGAAAAGGTAGTAGTAGTGCGTTTTGGTTTATTCCAAAATATTGCATGAGGAACCCTTGGTTTTTAAGGGCTCATATATTTAGTCAATGATGTGGATATGTGAACACACATTTAGTAAAAGAAAACAGTTATTAATCTAAATTTAAATCTGTATTTTATCTGGAGACATTAATATAGAGAAAAACAACAATATCACAAGTGAGAGAGGGAGAGAGATTGTACAGATCAATAATAATTTTCTGTTGTCCCTGAGAATTACTGTTGATTCAATTTGTACATGGAAACTTTGGAAAACAAATAAATCAGTGAAACCACAAATGAAGTTCAGGTGCATTATCTTGGAAATAGAAATTATAAGTTGAAATGGAAGCTTATAAGAACATGCAGGGGGTAATTTTATCTTGAAAACTTTAGAAACTAGAGAAAACATCTCCTTTCTGATTTTCTTTAATAAGAAATAAACAGTAGAGTGAATATGTGTATTTACTCAATGTACATTGACTATAAATGTAGTTTTAGTCAACAGGAAATACAATCTTATTTTTTACTTTTATCTTTAGATAAAAGGAGGAAATTTTATGTGTTTCATACACACAACTTAATAAAAGTATAATGATGCTTCCCACCTTACCCTGCTTCTCCTTCCTTCTCTTTTTAATTTTTATAATGACATACTTTCAGTTTGTTTTTTTAATCACAAGGTTCATTCTCCACTAAATAAAGAATACAAGTAGTAAGCAGAAAAACTACTGTTTCATAAGAGTATAGACAAGAGCTATAGGCAATATTCAATCTTTCTTTTTGTAAATCTGCCTTTCCAAGAGTCCTTGCCTTGCACGCTCTGGGATTCCTTATGTGTGCCAGTTCCAATCCTAGCAACCCTAGTTCCCATCCAGCTTCCTGCTCGTGGCCTGGGAAAGCAGTCTAGGACAACCCAGAGCATTGGGACTCTGCACCAGCATGGGAAACCGGGAAGAGGCTCTGTTGTCCCAGCTTTGTATCAGCTCAGCTCTGGCTGTTGCAGCTGCTTGGTGAGTGAATCGTGGAAGGAAGATCTTCCTCTCTGTCTTTTTTCCCTCTCTGTATATCTGATTTTCCAATAAAAATAAAATAAAATTTAAAAATCTTAAAAAAAAAAAGCAGAAAGGTTAGTGTTACTCATATTAAGCAAGTTTCAAGGCACTTTGAGGACTATAGGAGGATCTCCAGGCCTGTGAAGGTTTCCTGGGCTCCTTGCTTCAGAGAGCCTTGACTGTAATAATTACAAGCAGCGATTCATCGACTGATGATCAATTATAATGACATATATTTTTGCTTTCTAAAATCTTGTCTTGTCTTATCCCATTTTGTTTATTTTTATTTTTTAAAGATTTATTTTTTTCTTGGAAAGGCAGATTTACAAAAAGAAAGAGAAGCACAAAGATCCTTCATCTGCTAATTTACTCCCCAAGTGGACCCAGTGACCAGAGCTGAGTCGATCCAAAGTCAGGAGCCAGGAGCTTCTTCTAGGTCTCCCACACAGGTGCAGGATCTCAAGACTTTGGGTCATCCTTGACTGCTTTCACAGGATCCCAAGAAGGGAGCTGGATGGGAAGTGGGGCTGCTGGGACACGAACCAGTGTCCATATGGTATCCTGGTGTCTGGATATTAGCTGCTAGGCTACCACGCTGGGTGCCCATTTATTCGTTACAGAAAGTGTTACTAAAGAGGCATAATAATTTCAGGTCATTTTATTGATAAGAAAGTTGAGGTTCAGCTACCATAAAGCTCACACCTTTAGTGAATGACAGTACCAGCTCTGAGCCAAAGACTACTTGAGTCCTACTTTGTTTGCTTCAGAAAGCATTGTGAATTCATACTCACAATGTTTTTTTCTCTAACAAAAATATTATGTAATAAATTATGTGTACATAAGATAAAGATTGCCTAGGAGTTCTCTTTGTTTTTCAGATTCTTTTTATTAAGCCATGAATTTACCAATCCACCAGTTTTCTGCACCCTTTCTAGATGCCAGAGGCCATGTTTCATGGATATTCAAGGCTGAGAAAGGATTTGAACTTGTCTTCCAGATGGTAGTGTCTAAATGTCATTTACAGACTCGCCTCTCTTATCCAATAATAATTGATGGTATTGTTCTGTTATTATCTGTGTCCATTTTGGGAAATATTTTCAGATTTCATCGTAAATTTCTGCTTCTCCAGAGTAACAAATTCAAGCTGCTTCTATGGATATCTGCATTTTATTTTATCATTTGAAATTACATAGCACAGATTAATAAGATGCTAGAAGAGACTTTGATTATCGTTAATCTGATGCTTGTGCTTATAACGGGAAAGTAAAGCCCAAAGATATAATAAAAAGCAATCTGACCAAGCCATAGAGTGAATTCATGGCGCTGATGTTGGAAACCACATTAACTGTTACAGCAGATTCTCAGAACTCTGAGTCTTGGCCAAGGGTATTTCATGTTTGCCAGAGAAGTTTGTCTTGGAAATTCTGTGTTTTTCACCCGAGAATTAATTTTACCAAGCCAGATGGCATTCTTGGCAAGAATTTGGTGTCACAATGTAAATTTTGAAGTTGGAAAAGGAGCCTTCATTTCATTATGGAGTTCAGATGAGTGGTGTGCACCACCTGAAGTTTCAGGCCAATATTTTCATGCTTGGAAGAGTAAGATAATAAAATCTCTAGATTGTATTCAGGTATTTTTATGTAGTTTGATCATGAAGTATGTGATTATGAAATAAATGTGATTCATTTCATCTAAAAGTGATTACCAAACTGAAGATACTAGTAATATATTTTGAGATTTATCATGGTAATATCATTGTATGGCACATCCTAAGTAACACAACAAAAGTTTATGTTTTACACGTAAATATTTGCTACCAATTTGGGCCTTTCTATATCATAACACTTTCTCATTAAGTCCAGCATTTAAACTCCATGGCAAACTTCCACAAAATCAGTTCAGATGAATGGAATGGCTGGATTTAAGTAGTGGCCATGGAAAGCTTTCCCATAGAAGTGCAGCATCTCTTGCTGTCAGATGTCACTGATCAAAATGAGTCACCCAGATATGCTTACATTTCTGAAGGGTAGTAATTGTAACATCTAGCATAGTTACTGTTGTTGGAGTGGAGAAAAATTCTAAAATTAACAACTGAATACGATCATTCACAGTTTTCAGGTCTCTTAAATTATGACCTTAATTGCAAGCTCAAAGCTATAGCTGGGTACCTAGACAGTGTCAATCATGCTACAAAGTTCTAAGAGATACTTTTATTTCAACTAATTTTCGAGACAACCAAAAATATTGACAATGTAAATACCAGTGTACAGATGAATTAATTGGGTTTCAAGGTTATCTAAGTTCAAACTAGATCAGACCTGACATAAAATAAAACAAAGTCCATCAACTGTGCAATCAAATAATTTGTGTAAAGTAATTTATATAAAGTTAAACCTATTAAATAATGATAATTAGAAAAATTCTAGCAATTAAAAGAGGGAAAATGAGAGACCTGTATGTTATATGCAAGAAAAAAAATTAACCAGGTCTGATGGGGTGGCCCAGTGGCTAAATCCTAGCCTGTATGCATTAGGATCCCATATGCAGCTGATTGTGTACAGATGTTCCACTTTCCATCCAGCTCCTGTGGCCTGGAAAAGCAGCCGAAGATGACCCAAAGCTTTGGGATCCTGTACCCACGTGGAAAACCCAGAGAAAGTTCCTCGCTCCTGGCTTCACATCAGCTCAGCTCTGAGGAGTGAACCAGTGGATGAAAGATCTTTATTTCCTTATGTCTGTAAATCTGTCTTTCCAACAAAAAGAAATAAATCTTTTTTAAAAATGAAAGATTTTGCTTTTTTTTTTCGAAGAGTCATTCTGAATGACCAAAGTGACGGAGCCATTGAACTCTAAGAATTTATGCAATATTAATTTTGCCTTCTATGTTAATAAATTCTTTTTTGGTATTCTTAATGTTATTATTTTCCATGAGATAATTTTGAAGGTGTAGATTCCCCCCTCTAGCTCCCTTTCCTTCATCCCCATTCTCCCTCACTTTGCACAGTTTCTCCCATATTATTACAACACTGTCATCCTTCAACAACAGTCATAAATCCATCACCTGCTATTTAAGTGTATCATCACATGGAAGGTGTTGTCAAGGGTGGAAAATCTAACATCATATTGTCAAAGTTTAACAGTTTTATCAGAAGTTCTCCCTTTATTCTGGAATAGAGATACCTACTGCAATTAACCTTCACTTCCCAATATGCTAGTCTCAATTATACAGTTCCTCTAGGTCAGTGTGTTTGTGTGTGTGTGTGTATACATTGATCTATCTATCCATATTTGTATTTTATTTTGCATAAAGTTTACCTTTTATCAGATTTGATATTCGTCCTTTTGGGTTTGACTTACTTTACTGTACTCCAGTTGGAACCATTTTGTTTCACAAGGTAGAATTTAATGTTATTTAATGACTGAGTAGTATTCTTTGGAGCACCACAGTTTCTTTATCCATTGCTCTTTCAGCAGGCACCTGAGTTGTTTCCATATGTTTGCTAGTATGGATTATGCTGTTATAAATATAGGGTTTCAGTTCATTTGTTTATAGGAAAATTTCATTTATTTCAACATATTCCTATGAGTGAGATAGCTAGGACACACCACAGATCAATTTTCAGTTGTCTTAGCACTCTGCATACTAACTATTCTACACTCCCACTAACACTAGAGTAGGGTGCCTTTTCCTCCACATAAATGGCGGCAAGTGTTGTTAGTAGATTTCTGAATGTAGGCCAAGCTTCACACATAGAAGGTGCTTTATGAATTTCTTTTATAAACTTGCTTTGTCTGGAAATCATGCTGCAAACACAGAACACTCCTTCTGAATGTAGGACCTTTGTTTGTTTTATGTATTTGAGAGCCATAGAGTTAGAGACAAGCAGACAGAACTCCACTTGTTGACTCATGCTTCAAATATCCAAAAGCTGGGAACCAACTCAATCCATGTTTCTAACATTGTTTTCTCTGTGGCGTGCATTAGCAGGAAGCTGGATTTGGGAGCAAAACTGGTACTTGATCCCAACAGTCTAGTTTGAGATAGCAGTATGTTAAGAAGCACCTTTCTCACCTGCCCCTGAATTCACCTGTAGGGGTTGCTACTACAGTTACAAAGGAAACAACAGTATAGAACACATTGTTGCAAAAATATTAGAATTACTGTTACGACACAGTTGAGAATTCTAGTTTTGCTTTAGCTTTATGTACATCAGCACCTAGAATTTGAGATGGTCTCACACAGCAGGATGCTTATTAACTTATTGTGGAAAAACATGAAAAAGGAAAAGGGATTTGGGGAAGATAGTACTTGGTGAAGATTCAGCTTGCGGCATGCAGTGACTCAGCTTACGGCTTGGTGGCTGTGAGTACCAAGCTGGGATAATATTTGAATTGATGTCAGGCCTGTTAAACAAGCTGGCACTAATCTCATTTCACGTTGACATTCTTCAACTAAGATTTAACAGTTTAAAAATTTAGGTAGATGCTGCCAAGAACACCACAAAACCTGAAGGCTTGAAATAGCTTCAAGGAAGGATGAATAGGAGTGACAATTAATTTCCTTGAGGGTCACAGTTTAAAAACAATGCTATGTCTTTAGAATTCTGACAACTCAGATTCCCTGTTGAAGCCTCCAAAGAATTGCTAGAAAAATATTTAGGCCTGTTTCTCACATAGGCTTTGCTTTAGAAAACTTAGTGGGGATGGATGCAGGGATAAAAACAGTTGGCTTTTGCTCCATTCTTGTTGATCTAGGCAACAAAAAATTATACAGAGTGTTGTGTGTATACGAGAGAATGCAATCCTTGAGGAAGAGGTCATGAGCAAAAGTCATTCTGAGAAGAATTACCTCAATTTTCCCAATTTTTTAGTTTCAATTAATTTATTCATTCTATAAGCATGTCTCAGCTTTTTTTAGAGCCTTTTCTCAACCAGTTCCAAGAATTCACCTCTTCCTTTGGTAAATTCAGTTTGTCCTTTTCTCATTTGTCAATGAGAGTTTGACTACTGCTAAATGGGAGATTGTTCTTCACTTTTGACTCCAGAAGTAGCATTGTCAATTAGGACCAGCATGACTGACATGAATTTAGTCTTTATTTATTTGAGGCATGAATGCTTAAGAAAGCATAGGACAGCACACAGTTCCCTGGTTGGGTTTTCTTGTAAGATGTTTAGCTAAGTAGAGAAATAATCAATACTGAGCACGTAATATGTGTAAGCAGTTTTCTCCAGTGTTATCTAATTAGGGCTCACAGTATTATTGTGGAATAAATTTTGTTCCCCTCCCACATCCTTTATTGTTACCCAAATTAAAACTCAAGCAAGTGACCCATGTCAGTGAACTTCCAAAGGTCAGGAATAAGAGGGTAATGGGCTGGGCTGGAAGACAAATTTCTTCTATTATTGTGAGTGGAGAAGTCAAATTGTATTCCTACTAGAATACTAGAGCTTTTGAATTAAAAAATCTGTTTAAGCAGTTAGTTAAAATGTGTTATTATGGATTCAGTCCTCACTTATATTGATAAACCCCTGTTTTTCACAAAGCTACAATCTTGTGAGACAGAGAAGTTATGGAATAAGACAATGTAATTCAGTTGGAAATAAATTACTGTATATTTCCTCAGTGCTAAGTCTCTTGAGGGATTTCAATTTCAGGTTAACAAAAATGTAGGAATTCTTTATCTGTAGCTATGGTCTCTGCCGAGACAGGGGTACAATGAGACACACAGAGTGTGCCAGAAATCAGGATGAAGTCGCGGTGAAGGTGTCACCTCCTCACATTTCCTGAAATCTCTGGCCTAACCTGGTCGGAGTCAACTTCTACAAAGAAATCACCTGAGCGACATGTTCAAGCTTATCTTCTTTACCACAGCAATGTAGAACTTAAGCAAAGTTGGACCAGTAGCTCCTATTTCCTGGATGAGAGAAAAAAAGGTATATAAAGAACATTAAAGCCTTCATAAAGACATCAGAAGATGAAGCTGTGGTTTTCATATTAACCAAAAAAAGATCACTAAAAAATGAGGACTTTAAATAAATGGGATTTAAATCAAAATTTTGATCTGCAGAAACAAAGCAATATAAGATGTGAATCACTTATGTAAATGACAATCATATGTAAATGAATCAAGCTATGAAAAGGTATGTGTATCAATCTGAAAACAGAATCTAACCAAGTGACGTCTATAGGAAATGGTCTTTACACTTAAACATATATCTAGCTTGAAAATGAAAGAATGAGCTATTTCTCTTCCTGTAGTGCCTGGATCTTATTTGGGCACTGTTCCTGTCCCAGCTGCACCACTTCCCATCCAGCTCCTTGTTTGTTGCCTGGGAAAGCAGCACTGGATGACCGGGAGTCTTAGGACCCTGAACCCACCTTGGAGAACTGAAAGACTGGTTTCAGATTGGCTCAGCTCACACTGCTGCCATCATTTGGGCAGTGAAATAGTGATGGAAGATTTTTCTGTGTGTCTTCTTCTCTCTGAAAATCTGCCTTTCCATTCATTTTAATTTTTTTTCTTTTTTTCCTTTTCTCTTTTTTTTAAAAAAGATTTATTTATTTTATTACAGAGTCAGATATACAGAGAGGAGGAGAGACAGAGAGGAAGATCTTCCATCCGATGATTCACTCCCCAAGTGAGCCGCAACGGCCGGTGCGCGCCGATCCGAAGCTGGGAACCTGGAACTTCTTCCGGGTCTCCCCATGGTTGACTGTACCTAAAGGGAGGTGCAGTGGAAGTGCAATGAACATAAATATGTCCATAGATAGAATCACAGAGAATTACATCCTTGTACTTGTAATACAAGGATGGTCTCACAGAGGAACAACAGATAAGCCCCTACATTGTTGGAAGACGCCTCAATGGCAGTATGACGGACTTCTGATAGGACTGGAAAGACGCCTAGTGAAAGACTGGAGGGGAGAACAATGAGGGAGGGAAAGGGGAAGGAAAAACCCCAATGCCTATTAAACTGTCATGAAATAAAGAATTTTAAAAACAGGAAAAAAAAAGAAATCCTAAAAAAGATGAAACAATTTTCAGCATGCAAACAGAAAATCTAGGAAACTAGGAAAACTATATTAATATCAAAAAAGTAAACAAGAATTATAGAAAAATAAAGAAATATGAGGTAAAATAGATAAAATTATGAAAAAGAAAATGTAACAAATATAAACATACTTGTACCTAGTCATAGAATCCTCCAAAATATCAAAGACTAACTGAATTGAAAATACAGACAATTCAAAAATAATAGCTATAAATTGCAGTAACTAATTTCAATAATTAAAATAAGATTAATTAATAAAGACATAGATGACTAAGTTGTGCTTTAAACCAACTAAACCTAAGATATTGCTAGTTCACTCTATCCATTAATAATGTGATACAATCGTTTCAAAGCATATATAAAATACTTGCCACAACAGACTATTTGCTAGACTAAAATAGGAGTCAATAAGCTTTAAAGCATTAAAACAAAATAAAATGTGTTCTTTGATCACATGTAACAAAAATTACAATCACTAGCAGAAATAAGTTAACAACTGTGTGTAAATAAAAGAAGACATTATTAAATAATCAAGTAGCCAAAGGAAATAAAAAAAATGAAACCTGAGAATTTTGAGTTGTAATGAGAAAAATATGGAAGTTTAAATAAACAATATGCAAGAACAAACAACATAGAGAAATTTGTAGTCTGCAAACACTTATGTTAAATATAGAAAAATGTTAAATCACTAACCAGTTTAGGTTATTTTAAGAAACTGGAAAAAGAACAAAGTCAGTCCTTGGCCAGGTAACAAATTGAAAACTGCAGAAAAAAGTGAAAAGTAATTAAATAGATAATAGGCAAACCGTAGGGAGAAAAAAATAAAACCAGAGGTTAACTCTTAAAAAATTAGCAAGATTAAATAAGGATCAAACAATAAGACCCACATTACTAAAATCAGAAATGACAAAAGAATGGTACAATTAACCTTATAAAAATAATAAAGGATTATAATGAAATAGTGCAGTTTTAAACCAAATTTTATAAATGATTGAAATAGAAAACTTCAGGAAACCATGAATTTCTGAACCAACTCATGTAAAGAAGACATTAACACACATATAATGGTAAAAATAGTAATTGTAAATAATTATAGCAAAGAAAATTTTAGGATCAAAGAACTTTCCTGGGGAATGCCTCCAAACATTAACAGAACAACTCTTACCAGTCCTTCACAAACTCTTACCAACAGAGAAGGCATTTCCTTTAGGATGCATTCTATGATAGCAGTGCTGTTCATTTAAAAAAGACATTATAAAAGAAAAATATGTATCAACATTAAATATTAATATTTCTGCAAAAATCCTCAAATCTTAGCAAATCAAATCCAGCAGTGTTTAAATATAACTATACATTCTGAGCAAATGAGATTTAACCTGAATGGCCAAAATGCAAAATCTAATGTGAAGCATCATAGCAATACAATCATGAAAAAAAATAACAGAATTATTCCCATAAAAGTTGAAAAAAGTTTTCGCAAATTCAGTCCCTTTCTTAATAATGCAATCAGCAGCGATCTGTACTGGAAACACTGGAAGCTTAGCTGCTTGGGTCCATGCCCCCTTGTGGGAGACCTACCTATAAATACAAAATAATAAAAGGAGCTTCCATTATTAGAAGTAAAAGCCTGAAACGGCCCTTTTTGAAAAATCCTACCATATTGATTTCATACTTGATATTGAAAGCCTGAATGCCTGCTCTCTTGGAACAGGAACTGAGTTATCATGATTGGTAACTGCTACTCTGTGTGTTGCTCCCACCTTGAAGAGAACTGGCCCTGAACCTCATAACCTTATAGAGATGTCCATGCCAACGTGAACTGGTATCAACGTGGATTAAGAAAAAATGAGGGCTTACAGCACTAAAGAAATATAAATAGATAGAACTACTTAGAAAAAAATGCAAAAGACGTCTGGACAGCATGAAAAGCAGCACTATAGGTTCACAGAGCCTGTGGTGAGGGAGTCCACCTTGGGGGAAGCTAGGCACAACAGGGGACGTGAAATTTGCTTTAGACCAAGAAGGCTGAGTAGGTAAAGAAGGGAAAAGCATTTCCTAGGATAAGAAAAAAAATGATGAGCAAATGTGCGGAACTGAGCAGATTGCAAGCAGAAGGGTATTCAGGGGACTTGATAAGGAGAGGGATGGCAAATAAATTGGCTCAGGAAGATTATTATCTAAGCATTTATTTTAATTCTTCCTTATCCACAGCTTTAAGTTTATCTTATTCATTGCTGGGGCAAATTACCTGGCTTCATAGTGGATGAAAAAAAAATATATATATAGAGAGAGAGAATTGGAAAGAACCCTTAGGTCTATTTTTATAAAATCAAAAAAGAATCCAAAGAAGATCAAATAAGAATGGGATTTTTCCTCTTTGGATTTCTGCCTGACAGAAGAAAGGATTTTTTTTCTATCTTCTTTTTCTCTTCCTAAACCTTAGAGAAATTTTAAATCCTCTGGAGTTAATGCTTGTTTAAGCCTAGGGGAAAGTTATGCTAATTGGCTCTTTCTGATCTGTATTTGTGGGAAGGGGTGCAAGTGTTCCTCCTCCATTTAAATCTGATATTTTTAATTTGGGCAATTATTGAAGTGAATGAAAATAGATGCATGAAAACTTCTATGCCTCTTATTGGAAATAATTCTATCTGAAGTTATTTCAACATAGAAAGAAATAATGATGTGTTTAGAAAATTGTGGCTCCCTCTAAATATAAGCAGTCTTGTTTCAACTGGCAGCATAGATCTTGACTCTTTTTCTTTTAGATTTATTTATTTTTATTGGAAAGGCAGATATACAGAAAGAAGGAGAGACAGAGCGGAAATCTACCGTCTGCTGATTGATTCCCCAAGTGGCCACAATGGCTGGAACTGAGCCAATCTGAATCCAGGAACCAGGAGCCTCTTCCCGGTCCCCCACTTGGGTGCAGGGTCCCAAGACTTTGGGATGTCCTTGACTGCTTTCCCAGGCCACAAGCAGGAAGCTGGAAAGGAAGCAAGACCACTGGGATTAGAACTGGTGTCCATATGGGATCCCGGTGCGTGCAAGGCAAGGACTTTAGCCACTGGGCCACTGTGCTGGGCCCAGATCTTGACTCTTTAACTGAGGAATAAGTTAACAAACATTGTAGCTGCTTTGATATCTACAAGTTATATTTTTGTGTCTATTAATAATATTTGGTGAAAGCATACAAAATACCTCCCAAAATGGTGTGTACTGTGGAGTACAAAAGGAAAAAAAAAGGACATTTCCCACACCATTTAGAAAACACCAATATTTGTTATTAGGATAATAACATCATATGCAATATTAATATTCTAACTGTGTACATTAAAATGTGTCACAGTGTATTCAACTATTTCTAGGGACAGGAAAGTGGCAGTGTAGAGCCAGGGGTAAACTTGTGCCGATAAAGTGAGCTGAAAACATGTCATTATAAGAAAAGTTAGAAGAAATGAGAAAGCAGGAGAGAGAAGGAAAAAAAAAATTACAAAGATCCCGGACCTTGACATCCAGTTGAGCACAGATGTAATTCTGGCTTCTCCACTTCTGTTACTAATGACTGTAAACAGTTTAAAGGAATATTGTCATAGAACTTTAGTGCTTGATATCACGGCTGCAACTGGAGTCAGCAATCAGTTAAGCTTTGATACTCTTCTGTCTTGAAGATACATTTGTTTCCTGCATTTGACAAATAGGAGAGTTGAATCAAGATGATCATTACTTCTATATCTTCAAGTCTTTGGTGGCCCTAATCTTCCCATCAGGGATACCAGTGCGGGTTCTGATTTACTATTTTTCTAATAGAGGCATTTCTAGTGGTTTCCACTTGGCCTTTGTCATCATAATAGCCCTTATCGGGAGAGCCACTGTGGGGTTCTATCAGCTGCAAAATATACTCACCCAATGGAACACACAGTAAAGGAAGAAGCAATCATAGGGTCGGTTTAGAGAAACAGACCAAACCAAAAATTCCATTGATCATATCATCTCAATAAATGATTGCCCCGTCTAGCCTATCATTGTAATTTTGGGGACCTCTTGGAACTCATGTCAGTTCAGAGTCTCTAAATAGCCTGTGATACATCTGATATTCCCTTTTCTTCCACATACAATTGCTCTGGTGAAAAGCTTCATGGAAGGAAAGGGAAGATTAGAGGCACAAATTTTTGACAGAGGAGTATTGGGGATGTTCTTTTGAAAGACCTAATTTCACTTTATTCAAGGATTCATGGCAGATCCTTATTCACTTGACCTAGAACTTTTCTACTTACCTTTCTACTTACACAATCTAGTACACTTCCTGCAACATCATGACTGATTTTCCATAAGTCAGACTGGTTTTTTTTCATGGTATAATTCCATAAGCTCAGGGATTTCTCCTCCCAACCTCCCAAATCCACCTCCCCCACCTCTATTTTCCCCTATATTATCACAGTAGTATATTTCTTTAACAACAGTCACAAGTCTATTGTTTTGCCATTTAAGTGTAGCATGATATGGTAGGTATTAGTCCAGCATCCTGTTTTCCAGACTATTTAGCAGTTTCTTCACTTCTCTGTATGTGTTTCTTCCTGTGTATGCTAGTCTCCATTATCCTCTTCCTACAGATGAATATATGTCTATACATGTTTACCTAGATATCTATTGATCTTGTGTTTTGCATGAAGGTTACCTTGTATCAAAGAGAACATATGATGTTTGTCTTTTGGAGCCTGGCTTATTTCACTGATTGTAAAGGTCTCCAAAGAGTACCATTTTGCTGCATGTGGTAGGATTTCATTATTTTTAATGGCTGGGTAATTTGCCGTAGAGCAGTTGTAGTCCCATTGCATTTAGGATCCCTACCTGAGCAGCTACATTCCCACTGTAGACTTTTCTTATATAGTCAGTGAGAATATGAGATGCTCAGTCTCCTCTCACAAATTGAGTTCTGAAAGAACTGGTGAAAGGTGTGTCTTTTGGACACCCCTATTGTGGAAAGATGTGTTTTAAACTTAAAAAAAAATCGCCTTTTAAAATTTTAGTCTTCCTAAGATTTTACATCCTTTCCTCTGCATTAGACCAAAGAAGGACAATCATGTCCAGTTTGTTAATGGTGACTGTCTTTTGTTCCATGTTTTACTCATCCATCAAAGTCTTGAGTAGCTTGTTATTTACTGGAGCTGAGGTGAGCCATCACAATAGGCCCTGTGTAACACATATTTAGTGATCTGCTCTAAGCTGTGTTATAGATCTTTACAAAAGGACAGTGAATTCTATTTAAGGGGGGAACTATGACTTGAACACACAGATTAATGAAAATTCTAAAGTAAGGATTTCAAGAGTGTGACATTGTGATGTATCTATACCGTATCTATCTATACACATGTGTGTGCTCATGCACACACATATACACACACACTTGGACTTTTTCCCAGTTTCCTACTCTTCAAAGTAATGAGTGTGCGTTTTGCTTGCTATGGGTTGGCTGTTGGTGGACAGTCTGTGGGTAGCTGCAGCATGATGATGTTACGTAAGTTTTCTTATTCCCCTTTTCCACTTTAATTTGTGCTGTCAGTATGCTAAACAGGTTCTTGTTATATGTGGACAGTCAAAATTTGAACATTTCTTTTATTCTATTTTCCATTATAGTGTTTAAATCTTAGAGATGCCATTTATTGTTTAAGTCTAAGCCCATTGATATGATTTCAGATTACTACAGAAGATATTAGCAAAGAGAAGTTTGAGTTTGCATTTGGTATGCTCCTTGGTGAGATACTCTTCAATTACTCCAATTGTTAGAAATAACAATGGTTGGTAGGTGAAAATTCAAGTGTCCAAGATACCTAGCTGTACTTTCATTTTTTCCAATGTTTTATATGCCAAGAACTAGGCTGAGTTTTCAACTTTATTGAATTTTCTGCTTCTATTATATCTAAACCCGCCATTAGAATCACCCTAAACAGAGAGGAACCTGAGTGATTATCTCTTCTCTGCACCAAATATCTGCAACAAATTCCCTCAGTATTTTTGAAATCTGACCTTACTATCAAAAATATAATGGAATTTTTTGGACATGCATAATATCTTTTTGTAAAGTAATACTCAATTTTATACTAATAGTAATGAGTGAAATAATATGTATTGTAATGTTAAAACAGAAGATAATTCTTACTTGTAAGTAGAAAAATTCACAAGAGAGGGTATTTATATTGTCATCAGACTGCTGCCTTCATCTGTGTGTTGGGTATAACTTTAGGCTAGTCTTTTAAATGGCATTAACATACACTAAAATGTTGTCTTTGTTCGATATGGCAGATAACAGAATTGTTGCAAGCAGAATGTAGAGGTATAGAATTGGTAAAATTCAGTAAAATCCTGGTTTGATTTGCTGTAGTTAATAATCATGCCAAGGTATCCTGATTCTCAAATTCCCTGCTCTAATTTTTGAGTGTTTAGTTTTTTTGTGTGTCTCATCCTGCTTTTTAATAGCAACAGTGAGAGTGAGAAGTCGTCCATGAGAAGGCCAGAGCTACATTCACTCCCTACATTCATTCTCTGTGCAGAAAGAAGCTGAATGCAAACAGTAAAAAGAGAAGTGTTCGGCAAAAAGCTAAATAAATTTGAGTAGATAATTAGGTTGGTAATTTAGACTGAAACAATTGGGTAAATTTAGCTTTAATAGAGTAAGTGGCTTATAAAGATGCATCTTGCTAAAACGACATGATGCTAAGTGACAAGACGGAAAGACCTAGCATTGAACCAGCATTATCAGTGCTCTAGATACTAGCCCGTGCTATTCATTCTTTTTACTTAACATTATGAAATATCCATTAAAAGACAGGAAATGTATTCTCTGATAATACTGTGTAGCAAAACAATGCATCGTGCTTTCCTTAAAAAAGATCACAGCCTGGGGGAGAGACAGATAAAATAGGTCAGCATGCATGTTCTGAAACAACCAATAGTTCTGTAGCTTAGAGAAGAGAGACAAGCTTCAAAAACAGACAGAAGGACCAAGAACAGTTTCCAAATTTAGAATTACTTTCACTAAGACTGAAAAAAG
This sequence comes from Ochotona princeps, assembly GCF_030435755.1. Lineage (NCBI taxonomy): Eukaryota > Metazoa > Chordata > Mammalia > Lagomorpha > Ochotonidae > Ochotona > Ochotona princeps. Next base: position 12,388,637 of record NC_080840.1, on the reverse strand, counting down.
AAACAATAGTGGTCAATTCAGTTGAAAAGGGGCAACAGAATATTTGGAGTGTGAAGACTAAACATGTGCAGACAAGCGAACATTGATTCATCTGGTGAGTCATGCATACATCTTAAGGCAGATTGTATGGGTGAATAGCTAGAGATGAGACCACAGAGCTGGGTTATGGTCCATATCATGTAATGTTGATATTGCACAAGTCACACATACATTCTTATGTGAGATACTGATTGATAGTAATAATGGGAATAGTAAGATTGTTTTCATATTAAAAATTATCACTTAAAAACCAGTACGGATGACAACACAAGATTATAGGAGGACTGGATGTTTTATACTTAAGAAATAATGGCTAAAGTGGAAGTGTAAAAATCTGACTCAAGATAATGAAGTAAAATTGGGTATGGATGGTAACTGAGTAAGAGAAATCTAGAAAATGCTGTCTCCTTCGTCAGAGAGTGAGGCTCAACACAGCAATCATTCTGAGATGAGGTGTGGACAGTGATAAAGAGCAGGTTTGGGAAAAAGACTGTCAATTCAACCAGATCACCTGCTTAATGAGAACAAGGATTTGGCTTGTTTAGTCACCAACTTTCGTACCAGCAAAAAGAGAAGAGTCGGGTTTTTTGTTTTGTTTTGTTTTGTTGTTTTTATTGTTGTTGTTTCTGCTAAGTGTCACTACAAAATTACTTTTCAGGGATTTTTGGCCTGGGAAAACAGTGGTGGATGTTCTAAGACTTTGTGTCCCTGCACCCATGTGGAAGACCCGGAAAATGCTTCCGGATAAATTAGGCAAGGATGGTATTCATCCATTTAATTGCTGGATGGACATAATTGTACCTTTTGTATCCCCAAGAAGAGCACTGCAGAGGCAAATGTAAGACATCTTCCACTTCCTAGATTTATCATTCAAATTTTGAGAAATACATGACCAGATTAATACGTACTGATCAATAAACTGGTAGGAGGAAGACATCAAAGTTCCACAGGCAGTTCACTAAAAAGGCAGTAACAATGGTTGGTAACTCACTAATTCCAGGGTTCACAAACTGTTTCAAATTCATGAGGAAAGGGCTGACTCTGGCATATCCAGTAAATCTGGAAAATTAATACAAGTATTATGTGAATTAAACAGTTGCAAACTTGAAGTTTTGGAATTTTCAGGCATTTAGCCTGGTGTTGGCATACAGGAGAGCAGTGAGCAAGTCTAGAAGAATGAGTAACATTGGTGTTCAAAAATGACCTATGTGACATGATGAAATAGCATCACTAGTGGATTAAGAGGGTTTTATAACTGTTTTCTCCTGGAGTTTGAAAGGGCTAGGAATGCATAAAATACAGGGCTGGGGGCTGGCCAGGTTGTTGAGAGTCACCCATCTAGGCTGCAGCAACCATTGATGACAGCAAGATCTTGGGGCAGAACTGACCAGGCAGTTGCATCCACTAGTACGTGGTTTCTTTGAGGGCTCCCAACTATACCACTGCACTTGACCCCCATCCTTAGGGAAAATCACATAGACTTGGGGTCCAACCCAGAGTGCATGTTGTAGGACTAGACCACCTCGGTTGATGACCTTCATGAAAGAATGAAGAAAACACCCAGATGAACATGTGAGATAAGACAGCATGTTCATCTAAGCCAACAGAAGACTTCAAATTTCTCACCAAAAGAGAGAAAAAGGACAGACTGAACAGCATAGAAGGCTAGGTGCTGCAACAGGTAGCTAGGTCTGTGGGCACACCAAAGTAGACAAGGACAGCCAACAGAGCTTAGAAATAACTTCTTCTGGTATAATGAAGCCCCTCTCAATATAATCAACATCACTCAAGTAATATTCTCAGAACGTTCTTCCCCACATGAGGGCCTCAAACAATACCAAACAACTCTCTTCATCCCTGATGCTTGGGAAGCAAAGAGTAGCCCACTTTCTCCCCCATTCCTCACCCATATGGGCACAAAAGGGAAAACTGAAGCATTTCTCTTACTTGCTTTATCCCCCACCCAATCCTCTCTATCCTAATCAGAGGCCCACCTTGTTTATAGCTCTCTTATCTTTGTAATAAATATTTAATTGTTTAAAAATAAAAAACAAAAAAGAAAGGAAGGACTAACCATTTAAGCTGATGAATCCCTGAATGTTTTGCATAATGTGTGTTCAAAATGTGAAGTATGTGACAATCCATATAATTGAAAGCATTAAGTAAATGTGACTTCATCTGTTTTATATATTGATTAATCAAGTTTTATTCCTTTCAGTTCATATACCTATAAAACATTTACATAAAGGTATTGAAAAGGATGTTGAGTAGAATTCTGATGATATATAGAGAAGTAAACTGAAAATACAGATTTCTAAAGTCATTTCCTAAAAAAATACTAATTTGATATCTTTAGTTGTATTCTTTTATTATGACAGAATACTTGAAACTGGGCAATTTATAAAGCAAAGGTATTTGGGCTCACAGTTCTGGATTCTGGAAAGTGTGTGACCAAATAGTTGTAACTGGCAAGGTGCCTGTGCTGTTTTAAGATGCCAGAAATTGGAAGGAGGCATTTGAGTCTGAAAGAAAAGGAGGCTGAATCACAAATGATAGCAAAATGATTTCCAGAAGTACATTATTTGTGTCATCATGACCCAGACTTCTGCTATAAGTTTCTACCCATTAACACTGATGCAATGAGGAATTAACATTCTCAAATATAAATTTTTGGAAGACACATGCAAATTATAGCATCCCATGCCTGTTTACCAACACTTCCTATGCCGCTGTATATTCACAATGTGTGAGTATGTACATTCCCATGGCCTTGGCTACCTTGCCCCCTGGTATCAGTAATGGAGTCCAGTCCCTTTCCCTAAGAAACATTACAAACATTTGTTATTTATTTTGCTGTTTTGCGTTTCTTCTAACACAAGTAATATGATATTTTAATAATGATTGATATGGCAATAGTTTTGTAGTTCTGTTTCAAGCTTTTTCTTACAACACAATTTGTAATTGAGCCAAGTGGCTGGTTGATTGCAACTGGTTGACTTGTAGCCATAGTGATAACTATGTGATCGTCTACAAGTTAGATGGTTCAGTCCAAGGCTCTGGCAAGGCTGATACCTGAAAGTCGATGGCAGACTTTTGGGGAAATAATGCCGTTGCCTACAGAGTGCCGTTTGAGATGCATTTCACTATGATTCCATTCCCTTTGTGGAAGGGAGAAGAAGCCCTTCAATGCAGACTGCTTGGTAGTGCCCAGAATCAGCCCATGCAACCTTGAAGGGGCATGTTTTCTTAGGGCACTTGGAAATTTTCTTTTGTGTTACAATGCTTAAGTTCATTCCTAGTACCTTGTGGTCAAGTCACTTGATTTTACCCGATTTTTGTATCTGCTCAAATATTCCTTTTGCTTATTTTGCTTACTTTGCTTTTATGTTCCTTTTAATAACATGATTGAGGAACTTTCACTTTCCTCTTCATTTGATTAAGTGATAAAAAGACCTACATCTCTTGGAAAAAGTAACATCAATGACATTAAAGTTGTCATCAGAAGCTAGGAAAACTGGGCCACCATAGATGACCTAATGAAATATGGTGTCTCTACAGTCGTAGGGCCTCAATGGAATCTCCATTCTTGAAGCTCCATCAGGCATACCCTGGCAAAGCATTCTGTGGTGGCCCTGTCTTTGCAGTAGTTTCTACTTGGTCCCTTATAGGCTTTCTGGGATAACCTTGTTTCCTAGGTGGAGGAAGAAACTATGTGCCTGCAGCTCTTGAATCTTTGTACACCTACAGAATCAGCACCATGCGGACACTGTTGAAGCTTATATCTTACTCTTTCAAGATTGGTTGTTTAAGCTTATGGGGTATTTATATTTTATTTCACTCTGTGTCCTTTGTCAAAGACAAGATTTGTTAGTGCAGACACATGTCAGGTTAAAAAGTGGTAACAAAGTTAATTCAAAAGGGGAGAAGATGAGCACACATACAAATATGAGCATGGGTTATTCCACATGGAAAATTTCAGTTGTAAGTGGCCAGGGAGACAGAAGGTTGCATAAATGAAGAATGGGTTTGGGAAGAGAGGGAGGAAGATTGCACCTGTGTAACACCTTCTAATTCTGTGGACATGCAGTAAAAAGCCTTTGCATCTGGTTGCCTGTATGAGGCAGGGGTGGGGCCTCTGCAGGGGTGAAGCTACTAGGGAATTACATCAAATCTTCCCAAGTTTCACATGGAATTTAATACCCACATTTTCATGGTGTCCCCCTTAGGATCCTGGTAAGCAGATGCATACCATAAAAGGCAGGGGGCATTCTGATCGACAAGGAGAATAGAATTACCTTTGAGGGCTTGCAGTAACTTATAGTTCAGCAAACCTATATTAGTTGCCTTCCCGCTTATCCCATATCAAAGCCGTATCTGTGGTAATGAGAACTAGAGTGAGAAGTGGGGGCTCAAGAAGTGCTGCACTGAGATGTAGAGCAGAGTTCCAATATAGTCCTGATCAGGAAATGCTTTCTGCGCTCAAGACCCTGAAGTTCTGAGTCCTGTGACAGGAGGGGTAGCCTTGAAGACCTCTGCAAAGCCTGAGGCCACTTACTCTTCATTTTGCAAATAACCCAGTTCTATTTTATTACTAGGAAATTCTTTAGTAGCATATTGCTCAGCCCCTTGCTTGCTTTATTCTCTTATGTAGGGAAGCTGTATGTAAATATCACACATTTCTGCCTTCTGCTTTACTTTCAGCTTTTCCTTTTTGCTTTGCTTTTAGTTGTACGTTCCACCTTTTCTGCTTCTTCCTTTTTATTTATTGATTTTAATATAAAACAGATTTAATATCATTTATAGATATAATTCCAGATAGTACATAAGATATTCATAGATATTATTTAACATTTAATATAGTGATACTTCTCTTTCTTCTTTCCTTTTCCCTTTATCTGCTTTATCTTTTCATCTTTCTCTTTTCATATTTTTGAAGTAGCATTTTAAATTTACATTATAATAAAAGGCTTGAAGCTCTATTAAATAAATAGTTGAATAAGTGGAATGACCAGAGTTCAGCAGGAACATAAACAAGGGTTAGTAGCAGCAATCAAATGAAAAAACATTGATTTAGCATCTTTACTGTAAAATTTAAAAATAATCACAAGTCAGAAAAGGACAGTGGGATGTCATTCTTAACCATTTGTTTGCCTAAAATATGAAACAAAGTTCGACAAAACGGTTGAATTGTCTTTTTTCTCAATGCTTTGCTCCCTACATGCTTCTTTGTCAGCCCATAATTAAGTTTAGACTTCCACAAAGTTTAGAACAGTCAGAATCTGCCAGGTGCTTTGCATTTCTGTGACAAGGGTGACCTTCCATCAGTCCCCTGCGCCTCATTCCTCATGCCCATCTGAAGCTGCATCAAAGCGGCCGTTAATGTCTACATTTCTGTCAGCATTCTGTGACAATCTGAGTCATCTGTGAAGAACTCTGAAATTCTGGACTGACTCAGGTTCTCTAATTTTCTTCTGAGCCCCTACCAGAATCATCCTTAGTGTTACATTTGTTAAAATACAGTGTTTTTTTTCTATAGTTCACTTAAAAACTCTCCCAATATCAACCTATCACCCGTTCTAAATCAGCTTCCGCATTTTCAGCTATTTATTGTCAATACTCCTATTTCTCAATACCTATCCATTTCTGTCTTATTTGGTGCTGTAATACTGTATGAAAATAGAGGAGACCAGATCACTTACAACAGAAACAGACTTGCTTTGGGTCATGATTCTACAGGTTAGGAATTCCAAGTTCACTCACATATAAGAATTGTCTTATTCTTGCTTCATAATATGACAAGAATCAGAAGGATTGAGGACACATGTGTAGGAAATATGGACGACAATCCCATGATCATTAACCCATTCCTGTGTGAAAGCATCAAGTCATACTTGAGAGCTCTGACCAACTCAAATGCTTCCTGCTGGGTTCCATCCCTCAACACTCTCACACCAAGGAACTAAGTTTGTTACATACAAACTTTTGACACACTCTAATTATGACATTGGGTACATGGTTTCAAATGATATCACTGAGGGAATAGAGGATTTGAGTTGAAAATGACCCCAAGAACGGGTCTACTGAGATTTGAGTGATCAGAGTAAAGCAGGAGTCTGTGACAGAACAACTGACAAAGAAGAAGAAAAAATGGGAGTGATGAAATCGTGGAATCTAAGCAAGGTGAAATTCCTTAAGCAAAGGAAAGGTCAAAATCTAAATTCCATTAAAAACATTTAGATGTGGACCTGGTGTGATTATCTCGATTTGCTAATCTTGTGCCTTGCAAACACCGGGATTCCATATGGGTGCCGGTTTATGCCCTGGCTGCTCCACTTCCCATCGAGCTCTCTGCTAACGCACTTGAAAAGCAGCGGAGGATGGCCCAAAGCCTTGATACTCTGTATCCCTGTGGAACACCCAGAAGAACCTGCTGGTTCCAAGCTTTAGATCGGCTCAGCTCTGGCTATTGTGGCCAGTTGGGGAGTGAACCAGCTGATGGAAGATCTTCCCTAGTCTGTATTTCCTTTTCTCTATAAGTCCACTTTTCCAATAAAAAAAAAAAATCTTAGAAAAAATCTAGATGTGTGTAGAACAAAGGCAGATACTGAATTTATGAAGTTGTATCGTATCTCTCCATCTTGCAGTTGTGTGAGCCAATGAACTCTTCTTGTTTTTCATAGCAGTTTGAGTTTTTCTGTTGCACTGAATCCAAAAGAGCTCTAAATAGTGTTAATGAAATTTTCACATAGATTTGGTGCCTCCCAAAGTGTGAACATATTTAGATATCCTAGGTCTAAGAAGCCAGCTGTCTGTGGAGAAATGGAAGACATAGACCACACTTGCAAGTATTATGCCTGACATTTACTAATATAAACCACTGGCTCTGAAATAGGACTAGCAGCTTTCAGAAGTTAAGGCACCCTAAACGCACTGTAAATTTTAAAGTAGAACTCTCATTAATGGATGATATAGATATCTTTTCTCCTTTTGTACACTGGTCACCACAAAGCTATCAACCTAAGACCTGATTGGACGAGGCAGCAACTGTTGTTCTTTCTGAAATCCCTGTGGTTTAAGCAATGAGGAATGCCTCTTGCAGCTGCTTGCTGGATGGAACGACTGGGTGGAATCGTATTCAGGCTTCAAAGTATTTACCCCTTCTTCTGAAACTTTAGCTACTCGCTGTCTTCAAAAACGCTAATATCAACATACACACTCTTCTGATTAACTGAAAGGTAGGCACAAATATTATACAAACATGCATTGTTAAAATTGAGAAAATACATAGAACTCATGAGTGAGATATTACTGACAGAGCTCTGGGAATTTACATTGCTATTCTCAGATGTTAGGAAGCGTAGCACAGCTTATACTAGAAAAATGAAGTTCTTTGACGATGGCCTTCACTTTTAATTATAATGCCCCCCCAAATACAACACTATTCTGCTTTCTCTGTAGGCATTTTACAAATAGGATTGCTGTGTCTTGCTTTTAAAGAGTGTGTTGGAAAAAAAAAAAAAAAAACCATGGTGTCTTTACCTCCTGTGGAACTACCTAGTAATTAATTCAAAGGCATATTTCATCTGAGTTCTCTATACTGGCATTGCGATTGGAAAATTAAAAATAAAATATTCCATTCTTACTGTGCTGTTTAGCAAAAGGATAGGGACACTCAGAGAGATCATAGCTTTAAAAACACTGGCTACCTTTCCACTCTAAAAACAAAACAAGCCCAGGAGTGTTTGCTATGACTTTAAAGATGAGCTTGTGCAGATTTAGAGTTAAAACAAAACCAAAGGCAAATGGGAAGAACATCCCAGTAAAATGACAACAGAAGACTAAACCAATGAACAACCCATTCCTAAAATGACAGGAACGAATTACCACCCATACATATTAAACCTTAATGTAAATGGCTTAAGCTCAAACAAATGGCATAGATTAGTAGCCTGGATTAAAAAACAAAATTTGGGCCCGGCGGCGTGGCCTAGCGGCTGAAGTCCTCGCCTTGAACTCCCCAGGATCCAATATGGGCGCCGGTTCTAATCCCAGCCCCTCCACTTCCCATCCAGTTCCCTGCTTGTGACCTGGGAAAGCAGTCGAGGACTTCCCATCCAGCTCCCTGCTTGTGGCCTGGGAAAACAGTCGAGGACGGCACAAAGCTTTGGGACACTGCACCCGCGTGGGAGACCCGGAAGAGGTTCCAGGTTCCCGGCATCGGATCGGCACGTACCGGCCGTTGCGGCTCACTTGGGGAGTGAATCATCAGACAGAAGATCTTCCTCTCTGTCTCTCCTCCTCTCTGTATATCTGACTTTGTAATAAACTGAATAAATCTTTAAAAAAAAAACCAAAACAATAGTGCAGAGCGCAGTCAGCCGCCATTACAAGATGGCGACAGGCACAGAGTAAACAACTCTGTCCTGACGTAGCTTCCTGCCCTAGTTTGCCCGGCAACAGCAGCGACCTATCCCAATCTGACAAGTAAGCACTCACTGTCCTATCACGACCAGTCACTGAGCCACAGACACGCCTCTCATAGAGTTGCATATAAGCCATCCGCTTTGCTCTCCCTGCGCCCCCACCACCATCTTGCCCTCAACCAAGCGGCCCTCCAATAAAGTGTGATCAGAGAAGAACTTCGGTGTCTGCGTTTCATTCCCTGCTGGCCAGGGGCGCGCTACACAATAGTATCATCCTGCAGCAACAGTCACAAGTCCAATATTATGTTGTTTAAGTGAATCATGACATTGTAGGTGTAAAAATGGTAGAAAGACTAATAGTCTATTGTCAAGGTATACTTAACAGTTTGAGAGTTCTTTTATTCAGGACCAGAGAAGCTTACTGCAACATATCTTTACTTTCTGATATGACAGTCTCCATGATTAAGTTCGTCTCTGAGAAGATATGTATTGTATCAATCTATCTATCTATTTATCTATCTATCTATATCTATATCTAATCTATCTACCTATCAGTTTATCTGCATTTTGCATGAAGGTTGCCTTATATCAGAGAGACCATATGATGTTTGTCCTTGGAGATTGGCTTATTTCACTGAGCAAAATGTTCTCTAGCAGGGACCATTTTGTTTTAGATGGCAGCATTTTATTCTTTTTTAATGGCTGAGTAGTTTTCCCTAGAGTAGATTTGCCACAATTTCTTTATCCATTTCTTTTTCGACAGGCATCTGAGTGATTTTTGTGTCTTTACTATTGTGGATTGTGCTGCTTCAAACATAGGATTATAGGTCACTTTCTCATATATGGATTTTGCTTCCTTTGGATATATTCCCAGGAATAGGATAACTGTGTTATATGGTTTTCAGTTGTCTGAGCACTCTCCATACTGACTTCCGTACAGCCTTATGAGTCTGCACTCCCACCAGCAGTGGAATACATTACCTTTTCCCTACAGCCACACCAGTAGGTGTTGTTAGTAGAGTTCTGAATGTAGGCCAATTACATGGGAGTTAGGTGGAACCCTAATGTGGGTTTTTTGTATTTAGGTGTATTTAAAAGAGCCAAAGTTCAGGTATGGGCATTTTGCCTGATAATTAAGGTACTGGTTAGACTGCCCACAGCCCACATGACTCATAGAGTCCATGATGAGGAGCCTGACTCCACTTTCAATTCCAACTTGCCAGTGTGCAAGCTAGGAGGCAGAAGGTGATGACTGTTCTAATGGGATGGGTCCCCACCCAGAATTTCTGGCCTGTGTTGGCATTCTAGAGAGGGAACCAACAGATGGAAGCATTTAGTCATCTGTCTCTGCTTCATCCTTCAGTAATTTTTTTTTTTTAACTGAAAGGATGCAAGGAGACCGAGTTGAGTTCCTGGAGTACCAGTCCAAGTCTTGACTGTTTAGTTTCTGATACTTGTATAACGTACCCAAGAAACATGATCCAAGCTAATTTCCACCCATGTTGGAAACCCCAGGGGAGTTCCTAACCTTAGCCTGGCCCAGATTTGGTTGCTGTCGCCATTTGGGAAGTGAAGAGGTGAAGAACCTCTCTCCCATTCCCATGGCCCCGGCCGTTCTCTTTTCCTCTCACGCTCTGAGCTTCTTTCTTTGAAAATCTGCCTTAAAATGTTGGTGGAGCAATGATTGAAATTGTTCTTGTATAATTTGTCCTTCTTTATTCTATTTAAAGAAAACACCACTTTTCTAGCTTTTATTCTTTACAATTTTTTAGCGTTCCTTAAATTGTTATTCTTAGATGACAAATTAAAAAAAAACAGTAATTGCCATTATTTTGCACCGAAATGTTTAAAACATTTGTTAACTGATGAATTATAAAATGAGAGATACAACTGTGGTGCAAAATAATTAAAGTGGCATGAGAGAAAAGACCTGTTTCAGGATGACATAATCCTAAGATACACTGATATTTCTCCACTAACACTCACATTGTTTGGGAAAATTGTATTCTTCGTGCGGTTTGCTTATCCTCTTTGGAAAACTGGAAAATTAAACTCAGTATGCAATGTCCTAGGACACGTGAATAGCTCTGTGATTGATTCTTAATGCTGTTTATCTAGGACAAATTCAATAAATCTCTTGCACGGAGGGATTTTCTGCAGAAATCTAAAATTCATGCACAATAGTTGTCATGTTCTATTAAAAGAAAAATTAGTTAATGAGCAATGTTCATTAGTTATTCCAATTATTTAAGGTCACAGTATGAAATATGTATGTGGTTTTCACATGCCAAGTACTTCTCTCAGTGTGTGTCAGGGATGAAAGTGGGAGGGCATGCAGATGGGTTTGTGTATTCATTCAATTATTTATAATAACCAAGTGTGGTAAGTGCTATACTTATCTCTGATTAGCATTTTTATAAAATAGGAACTTGGGGTTAAGCAAATTCTTTTACATTGAATGAACAACGAGCCAGAGCCAAGATTAGAACCTGACAAGCACTGTATTCTAAATTAGAATGCAAGAGTGTCACAAAGCCTTGAGACATTTTCAAGTGTGTCTCTTTTAATTCTTATGGCTTAGGTATAATTTATAATAGTATTTTCAGAATCATTGTTAAATCTTCATTTAGGCACCTGCCTTCTCTCCACCCAAATACGTACTCAACAGAAGTCTTCATTTCTGTGGCAATGGGTGTAGATAATGAAAATGATATATGAAATTTATGATTCTGAATAAGTCTAGGGAATGAAACATTTTTCTATTGGGTAAGTTGGATCCTATATGCTCTCAGGGAAAGTGAAAAAAATGTTTTATGAGAAATCAGTGGTCCTTCTCCACTCTGCCTTTTTTTCATATTCGAAGATAATATTTTATTGTAGACATGAGCCAATACCTGAAAAAAACAAATGAAATGCTCACATGTTAATATTTCTGCTACCTCATAGAGTATAGATTGAGTTACTTAATCTAAGAAAAAGATTACACAGTACCTTTTTCTTTTGTCCTTTGTATATATTATTTTAATAAAAAATGTTATTATCACAATTGTTCACTTACAAGCTCTTGTGTATCATTGTGAAAAATGTTACATATGATGAGTTTCTGTGGTCACACTTGCTAGAGTTGTGGATCTGGGATGTTTTACATTCATTCCAGAATCTTCTCTATTGAGAGCCAGATACCAATTTTGTGCTGAGCCACCAGTTCCATATCACATGGAAGAAATGTGGTATTTGCTTGACATGACAATGAACAACCTAGCAGTTTTAAGTTAGCTTTCTATTAGTTAGGTACCACAAATTTCCAACTCTTGAAAGCTGGAGTTATGGCAATCCCTAATAGTAGGCTGGGGACCACAACAGACTTTACTGTGGAGTCTTCAACATGTAACAGAACTCTTCTTAATCCTCATTGCAACCTGAATATGAGAGCATTTATCCTAACATGCTTCACAGGATTCTGCTCAATACTGCTGATAGATAACACAGTAAGTTTTTTTCTCAATTGTTTAAGATATGTAATCTCATTGAATATTCTCAAACACCCGGGCAAGAGACCAAAGTTAACTTCTCCGTGGTTACATGGACAGTCATGGAGGGAGGATCTAAATTTTAACGTTTCTTAACTCTAGAACTCACACTGTTAATCACCACACCACAGATTATCCCACAAAAGAATCCCACAAAAGATTGTTTAACTTGTGATTATTGCTACTCTATGGGTTCAATTCACATTTGTTATTTATGGTCCAGCAACACTGGACTGACTAGTGTAGCATTAAATAAGTCCCTGTCTTTCTCAGAGTGTCATCCGCTCAGTCATTTTAAAATGAGTTGTATTGCTTTTGTTGTTGTTTATTTGTTTGAGGGGAAGAAAGAGAGAGGCAGAGAAAGCTCTCACCTCTCATGCATTCTTTAAATGCCTTCAAATGACTGACGCTGACTCAGACAAAGGTGGGGACCTGGACTTCACTACAGATCTTTGACATGAGTGGAATGGACTCAGTCACATTGCCCTGACCCCGACCATTTAGTATGCATTATCAGGAATCTGGAGTCAGGACAGAAATCTGACACAGAATAAGCATGTTTTAAATAAATTGTTATCCATCAGATTAAACATCTGTGTCTGCCTATCTTTTATATGAGATGAATGGATTAGTTCATTTCTTAAGACTGGAATTAAAAAATAAGTCAATTTCTATTAAATTACAGTGCTATTTCATAGTGAAATGTAGAAATTTTAGGTAGGAAACACATCTGTCTCATAGTTAAGAGAATATGTAACTGGGCCCAGATTGATAGCCTAGTGGCTAAATCCTTGCCTTGCATTTGCCAGAATAAAACATGAGTGCTGATTCATATCCCGGCTGTTCCACTTCCCTTCCACCTCCCTGCTTGTGGCCTGGAAAGCAGTAGACAGTGGCTCAAAGCCTTGGGACCTGCACCAGCATGGGAGACCCAGAAGAATCTCCTAGCTTTGGATTGGCTCAGCTCCGGTCCTTGCAGCCCTATGGAGAGTGAACCAGGAGATGGAATATCTTTCTCTCTGTATCTCCTTCCCGTTGTATACCTGCCTTTCCAATAAAAAAATAAAATGAAAGAATGTGTGATTGGATCTAATTGTCAAACATTTCATAGACTGCTGAGAACACTAAATTGAAGACAGTAATCAAGGAGCAGAGAGGGTCAGTCAATGACTTCACCTTTAAAATTTCAATTTTGTGCACAGTGCTACTGGATTGTGAACTCATCCATTATGGCACACAAAGAATAAAACATATTCCCTAAAAATACCTAGTCTTGGAACTCATGTACATATTCTGTTGTTTTCTGTGCAGTGCATTAACCTTTGGTGAACACTCTAAAACAATATTTTATTGTTTATTTAGTCTTTTGAGCTGTTCATTTTTGATAGCGATGTTTATTGCCTCCTCTTATTAAGACTATCACATATAAATATAAATTTAAATAAATTTGCATTGTTAGGCAAGCTATAAGAAAATAGATATAATTTAATATATATTTAGGACAAAAGAGACAAAAGAGACCCCTTTGTTCCTAGAAATATACCCTACGGGATGAACAGAGGGTAGCATAGAGATTTATTTTGGGAGGTTGGTATGGGAACTCAAGAGGCTAAGCCTCGACCTGTCAGTGCTGGCATCCCATATGGGCATCAGTTCTAGTCCCGGGTGTTGCACTTCTGACCCAGCTTCCTGTTTTTGATATGAGAAAGCTGTGGAGAAAGGCTCATGCACCATGTGAGAGAGCCAGAAGAAGCTCCTGGCTCCTGACTTTAGATCATCGCAGTTTTTGGTCTTTGGGATGACTTTGAAAGTGAAACAGTGGGTCAAAGGTCTCTTTTCCTGTCTCTCCTTCTTGCTGTAAAACCGTATTTCAAATAAGGATAATTAAGTCCTTAAAAAAAGATTGGTTTGTAGACATGTATACTGACAAAGATTATGTTTAAAGCAACCTTCAACTGAAAAGCAAATAAATAACAAGGGATTGCATGAACCCGATGGTACACATAGGCATTCTTCATCAATGAAGTAGTTACAAGGAAGGAGTATACAGCTAAGCCCCAAATACAGGATATCATGGACAGGAAAAAATGTGTATCTCCAGTTGTATAAAACCAGAGGAGACACAGATACATAAAGTGCAATGGAAATAGCAAAGAGAAATGGAGCATTATGTCAAGGTGAGAATGGGAGGTGGAAGTAATGATTTAAGTCATCTTTTAATTCTTTGCTGCATCCCAAATTTCTTCAATGAGCAGGTGACTTGTAGAAAATAAAGTAGAATTCACTACATTTTCAAATTTTGAAAAATGGCAAAGGAAAATTGTCAGTCACATCACACAGAATCTCGGTGTAATTGCCAGTACAGTGAGGTCACTCTGGGCTACGCTTATCAATGCTTGTGGTTATTCTTAGGTCATAGTTTTTTACGGAGTAGATATATCATCTGGCATGATTTTTTTGGGCAGCGGTTATCGAGCCAGCCAGCAAATGTTCACAACGCTTACCAATATGGATTGAATTGTAGCCTCCTTTTCAAATTCATCTCTCTAAGCTCTACACCCGAGTACCTCCAAATGTGACTGTGTTAGGAGCTAAGGTCTTTAGAAGGGTGATTAAGCTAAAATTAGACCCTTGAGTGAGTGCTAATCCAGTCTGACTGGTGTTCCTATTTGAACAAGAACTGTGGACACAGAAACAATCGAGGGGAGACCCATAAAAATGCAGGGAGAACCAAGATGAGGGTGCTGGCTTCCTTATCTAGGACTTAGTGTCAATAATTGTGAGAAGTAAATATTTGATGTTAATCCATTGGTTTGGGGGAACTTTTGTCCTGGTAACAAAATATTGGAGGCAGCCAGACTTTATAGAGAAGGACGATTTCTTTTAGCTCATGCTTCTAAAGGCTCATAGTGCAAGACTTGGTGGGTTCTGCTGGCTGGACATTAGTGGTGGCTTGCTGGCTCATTGCCATGAGGTGGCATGGAGCATCACATGGTCAGAGAGGGAGCATGTGTTCTGTCTATGTGATTTCTTAAAGCCACCTGTATTTACACATAGAGATCTATGCAATTTCCAAATCCACTTCAATCTCTTCCAAAAATATCACCTTCAAACATTGTGATTTATTACATTCCTGTTCTTTTCGTAACTTGTTTTAACACTGTGGGGATGAAGTCTTCGGATTGAGAAAGCAAACACTTAAATCAGGACAGCCACACAGTCTGATATTTTGTTTGACAGCTCTGCTTGACTAACATGCTTGCTTGTTAAACAAGCATAATTTTTTGTACTTAACCTGCAGCCATTCAAGAGGCTTACATTAAGGGGGCGGCTAAGACTGGGCAAGGTAGGCTAAGCTGCTACCATGTTGCCGGCATGCCGTCTGGGTACAGTTCCTGTCCTACTTGCTCTACTTCCAATCCAGCTCCCAGATTCTGGCTTGAAAAAGCAGCAGAGGATGGCTCAAGTCCTTGGGGTCATGCACTCACGTGGGAAACTCAGAAAAAGCCTCTGGCTCCTTGCTTTGGATCAGATCAGCTCCATTCATTGTGTCCCTTTGGGGAATGAACCATTTGTTGGAGATATCTGTCTCCCTTTTTCTGTGTGTAACATTGCTTTTCAAATAAAAATAAAATAAATCTCTAAAAAACACAGGTTTACATTCTAACTGAGGGAGATTGAAAACATGCAAAATGTCGTGTACAAGTGTAACAGAAACGCTTGAGGCAAGCAAGAAGAGAGGAAAGCTCTGCTTCATGCTTCTCACATCTCCTTCTCCTGTTTAATTTATAGAGCCCTTTCTGCAACTTATGTTAAATTATTGCCTTTTGACAAGTGCAGCTCAAACGTATCACTGGTTCATTTTATATTTTAGGTTTTAAATATTTGTTTTTATTGGAAAGGCAGACTTACACAGTGACAGAGAGACAAAAGGGAATATCTTCCATTATTGATTCACTCCCCAAATGGCCACAGCAGCCATGGATGAGCAGGTCCAAAGCCAGGAACCAGGTTCTCCTTCCAGGACTTGCATGTGGATGTAGGAGACCAAGTATCTGTGTCACGCTATGCTGCTTTCTGAGAGCACATGTAGGACGCTGGACTGGAAGTGGAGTGGCTGGGACAGGGTCCTGTGCACGTAATGGGATGCCTGCATCACAAGTTTTTAGAATATTTTGATATATCAACCAAGAAACTCTGTTTATATTAACAATCATTCCCAATTTCCATTGAACTTTCATTCCCCTGCCCTGTGAAATTAGAGAACCCCAAATCTTCTTTAGGTATTAACTATTTTCTCTTTTTCTTCTTTTTCGAATTACTTTATTATTTAGCAATTTTCTTAATCTGCTTTTCATCTAATGTAATAATGTTATTTTTTTTTTAACTTTAAGATTTATTTCTGTAACTTTTTTTGAAACAGAGAAAACAACACACTCCTCAGGGTGGGATCAGGGGACAGGGACAGGGACAGAAAGGTAAGGGGCTAGAGAAGACAGGCCCTGGGTAAGCAGTGTGACGACAGCACCTGGAGTTGAGAGGCTGCCTAGGATAGCAACACGCACGCCACACCAGCACAGGGCACAGCTGCTGTCAGGGGCGGGGGGCGAGACGGGGCTCGGCAGACCAGTTCACACATCACAGCAGACTGCTATAGATCCAAGTCATAAAAATCTTCCAGCTCATCGTGGAACAAGTCCCACTCGTCTTCAGAGTCTGTCAGCTCGTCGTCCCTGCCTGCAACCAGAAGCATGAGCAACATCTCGCCCAGCTCAAAGGTGACCACCTCTCCGTCATCGTTGTCAAAGGGGTTGCTGGTCTCCCTTTCCTCAGTGAGCTCCCAGAAGTGGTTCCTTCGTTGGGCCCGGTATCTGCTTGATGTTCCCACTTTCTGTCTCTGTGGCTCCTCTCTACGGCCATCAGGGTACGCATGCTTGTAAAAACAGTTCCCTCCAAATGGGCAGCTCCCCTGCCTTCATCAAAATACCTGCACGCTCAAAATACCTTGTTGCTCATGGCCTGCTTGTATTTCTGAATGAGTTTCTGCTTCTCTTACATTATTACATTAGATGAAAAGCAGATTAAGAAAATTGCTAAATAATAAAGTAATTCGAAAAAGAAGAAAAAGAGAAAATAGTTAATACCTAAATAAGATTTTTTTTTTTTTGACAATCAGACAGTAAGTTTTTAAAACCATGGGAGAGGCTGAGATCCCTGGAGTTGGCCGGCGGGTTAGTGAGAGAGCTGGTATGGTTGGCACTGCCTGGGGAGCTGAGCAACAGAAAGCCAAGTGGGCAGGAGTTGGTGGACACCAAGCTTTCTCGCAAGAAAGGCGCAGTCGGCTGCCTCTGTGCTGGAAAGAGCTGAGATGCCACGCCAATTCCCCAAGCTGAACATCTCTGAAGTGGACCAGCAAGTTTGGCTCCTGGCTGAGAAGGTGTTTCCAAAGTACTCTGAGAAGAGGACAGCAAGGATGCTTTGTCCCTTTTCACCGTCCCAGAGGACTGCCCCATTGGGCAGAAGGAAGCCAAGGAGAGGGAGCTGCAGAAGGAGCTGGCTGAGCAGAAGTCTTCTGAATTAGATCTGCCAGTTGATCGTGGTCAGAGAGCTAGCCCTTAGGTATTAAGACTGAACCAGCGAATCTTGTTGTCCCTTCTTGAATGAGTGATTTTGAATGGGTTCAAAGAAACAGCGACAGGCTGTGTCTTTTTATGATTGTCCTGTAGTTAAATGTTTTTGTGGTGCATTCCTGTTGCAACAAGAATCAATATCTGATTCCTCTCCACCTTTTTGTAAAATTAAGGTGACATTAGCATAACCATCGAATCAGTCATTCCAAAATGTGTGATTTTGTAGCAGTTAATATTTACATAGCATTGGAAAACCTCTGGGGCTGGCACTGTGGTATAGTCGGCTGAGTTTTCACCCATGGTGGCAGCATGTTGCATGTGCACCAGCTCATGTCCTAGCTGCTCCACTTCCAATCCAGCTTCCTGCTAATGGCTTGTCATAGCTGAGAATGGCTAAGTCCTTGAGTCCCTGCACCTATGTCAGAGAGCCATAAGAACCCCCTGGTATGGGCCAGATGTGGTGACCCAGTGGGTAAATACTCGCCTTACATGACTGGAATCAAATTAAGGCACTGGTTTGTGTCCCAGCTACTTCTCTTCCCATCCAGCTCTCTGTCTTTCCAGTAACAATAAATAATTCTTTAGGGAAAGAAAAAGAAAGAAAGAAAGAAAGAAAGAAAGAAAGAAAGAAAGAAAGAAAGAAAGAAAGAAAGAAAGAAAGAAAGAAAGAAAGAAAGAAAGAAGAAAGAAGGAAGGAAGGAAGGAAGGAAGGAAGGAAGGAAGGAAGGAAGGAAGGAAGGAAGGAAGAAAGAAAGAAAGAAAGAAAGAAAGAAAGAAAGAAAGAAAGAAAGAAAGAAAGAAAGAAAGAAAGAACCCTAGCTTCTGGCTTCAGCTCAGCTCAGCTCTGACCATTGCAGCCATTTGGAGAGCGAACCGAAGTATGGGAGATTTCCTCTCTCCCTCCCTCTGTCTCTGTCTCTATAACTCTTTTTATGTGAAATATATTAAAAATAAATAGGTATGTTCTTTTTATTTATTCAGTCACAAGCATTTGAGTTCCTTTTACTTATCAGCTATTTGGGAAGGAGCTTTGTGTCCACTCATGACTACCTTGGTGAATCCTGCTTTTGTTTTTTGGGGGTACAAAGAAAGGAATTTGCTGAGCTATTTGATAACATTTTGTGTAACTTGTTGAGCAGCCGACAAGCTGTTTTTCTAGAGTACCTGCAGGCATTTTACATTTTCACCAGCAAGGTTTCATGTTATCCACATTTTGACAACCGCTTGTTATGCTCTGTTTTCCATTTAATTAATTATAGCCATGCAAGTGGTGAAAAGTGGTACCCCATGCAGCATCTTCAAACGTTGTTCACATTGGTTTTGTACATATAGGTGACATGATACTACTTGTCTGCACATCTACTATTTGGTGGAAAATGCAACACATTCGTTAATACATTATAGCATCTTTGGATACGAATTCCCAAGCTCACAGTGTTATTTTATTTATGTAGTACTTGGCTGATTCAGTTGGGTGATTCTGGTATTCAAATGCTTTTCTGACTGTCTGCTTGGAATGCACCTCTGGTCAGCATAAGCCACTTGGTGAAAGCTGGTGCCTCAACTCCTTTAGCTACACTTTTGTTCTTTACCCTGGATTTGTGTATGCCCTGAAGGCTGCCATCACAATTCAGGAAGTTTATGTATTTTGTCCCAAATTCAAAGACTGAAAATGTGGAAGCTTTCTTTCTGATTGTTCCCTGGAGGGTACAGCTTTGGATATGTACATAATCCTCAGGAGTGTCAGGGACTGATACGGTTTTATGTTTAAGCCTTACTTTTTCAGAGTCTCTCCTGGGTCAGAGTAGGTTATTGTTTGGTGTTGGGTCAGAAGTTTTGTTTAAATCTCTTAGATCTCTATCCTGTGCTGATGCATCTGTCTGCATGTGGCTCATGGGAAGCTATTATAACCTGCCCAATTGCTCTGTATACCACTGTGACTACATGAGTCACCTATACCATCTTCCTCCTAGAAACAAGATAATACAGGGGAACATGGGGATTTCAGTCTTGTCAGCCTGCTCCATAAGCAAAGATTGGATGAGGAAAGTGACTATTCATCCTCTTGACCACATGCACATGGGATTTAGTTTCTGCAAATGGAATTGAAAAGAAAAGAGCTACTGTAGGTGTCCCGTCCCTTTTTGGTGAAAACAGTACTCTTGTCTAGCATATTGAAGGAGAGGGAGAGCCTGTCTTTTTGGTCATAGTGCCCAAATTACAGTGTTTTCAGTAGAACTTCTCTATTACAGAGCTAGGCGAGGAATGATCATGAGATCAGTTGCATACAAATGCCTAAAACGCTTGTTTTTTTGTTTTTTTTTTTTTTTGAGATTCAATAGACCTTCTTGAACAACTGTTTTTATTGGTTATACACCTTTAGAACAATTCCCACACATATAATGATTGATCCATTTTATGTTGTAATCTCACCACTTACCTAGTTTTGCTTCAGGGAAGTTATTCATTCATGTCTTTACTGTATAGAAAGTTCCATTTTTTTATCCATTAATTTTTAATGTAGGCTTCAAGCACAAGCTTCAGAAACTTCTGGAATGTCTAAACATAGAAATTAGTCCTTGAACTGGGAAATCCTTGTATTTCCTTGAAACAATCCTGATAATCCTGTCTTCTAACCTCTCATCTAAATTCCATTTGCACATCTCCCAGCTATGTAGAACAGTAGCTTTTAAATGAGATGAGTTTAGAAGGATACAGATTGAGCAACGTAATTTACTCAATTACCTAGACAAAAAACTTACTTTTGAAAATGCAACTCTACCATGTCAATCCAGTACCTTGTCTTGTATGAAATACTGTCTTTAATCAAACTAGGCTGGAGGTATTTCCAAATGGAAGATATAAGCAGCATAGGTTTAGAAGAGCTCCATTTCTACTTGTGAAGAAGTATTGAGGGCAACACTTGGATCAAATATTTCCTGAGACATAACATACAGGACAATCTAAATTGGTAGAAGACAAGAATCACTCTTCAGGATTGAATTAAGTCTTACCAAAAGGGGATATGTTGAAATTTTAACCTCAGCATGTGATTATTTGAAGATAGGGAAATTTCTGATTTTATTACCTAAGATGAGGTGATATTGGACAACAATGGGGTCACACTTCATTATGACTGTTGTCATTACAAGAAGGGGGCAACATGAAGATAGAGGCACAGCAAAATGTGTTATTAAGAAGGAAGATTGGAGCATGCCCTACAAGCCAAAAGTTACAGGGAGTCTTATCCTCCTGGTTTGAGAATGTGACCCTGCTCACACCTTGATTTCAGATTTCTAATCTTCAAAACTGTAATCTAATAATTTCACTTATTCTAAGTCTCTGAGGATCATTTCTACTGAAGTCCTAGAAAAGTAATGCACTCTTTCTCTGGAAAACAAAAATTTGCTTTCACTGAGTTGGAAGGACAGGTGTGACAGACATAATCACAAGAAAACTGAGGAAATAGGTTGGTGTAATTGGAGACAGGACTATGAAAACTGAGGATTTCAAGACAAACCAGCTTCGACTAAACTTTAAGAGGCATGTTTTTTGAAAATACACAACTGAACTGTGATGCAAGTAAAAGTTTTGTATTGAGATTAAGACTTGACTCCACACATAAAGAGAGGATTTCAGCCTTTCAGAAAGCAAAGGAGTACCAAATGGTCAGAGAACAACATCAAATCTTAAAGACAAGGGAGAGAGAACTTTTACAGAGTAACTCCTCAATAATATGCAAGCATTACTTTGAAACAACAGTTAGAAGCAGAAGACTGAATACCAACTTGTTTGGCCTCTTAGAGAGTGTAGCTTCCAATGGGGGGACCTATGGGGGGAAATGATAGCTGTATAAAAAAGAAAGTCAGATTCTAGGGGGATTAAAGACAGAAAGAGTGGGCTAAAGATTTTGGTGCTGCAGAGCTTCTTACCTTGTGAGAGGTTTTCCAGGAGGACATTTGGTCATGATCATGGGGGAGAAAGTAAGAAGAGCAGGCAGTCAGAAGGAGTTTACATGGCTTTTTCAGAGTTCAGGGTCTGTTATAAACAGTGGAAGCATGAATGCAATAACCAGAACCTAAATGGTTGCATGTAAACTGTTCAATTTATATCTCAGCTTACTTCTTATGAACACACTTATTTCTCATGAACACATTACAGCCAAAAATTTCTTATTCCCTGGGTTACTTATTCATATAATGTGTGGTTGAAATAGCTGCTGGTTGTTAATCAGCATTATTTCTCTCTACTTGAGCAGATAGTTTGATAACGTGTATTTCCCAGCCTCCTTTGCGGTGAAATGTGGCTATGTCACCAAATTCTAGGCAAGCAAAAGTGATGTCTACACAGTGCTTGGAGAGCTCCAATACTCTAACATTCTTTAATGCTGTTTGCTGTTCCTAAGATAGAAACTGATGGGATGACCTTGCAAGCAGCATGTGGAAGTTGAACTGTCATGAATTTGTCCTACAAGTAGAACTGTAATTGGTTTAAGCTGTTTCAATTTGACTTATTTGTTAACATCTGCCAGTCTACTCTGACTAAAACACTAGGAATGAAAAACATTTCTGTGAATAGCATTATCATAATTAGGTAAGTCAAAATATGAAAAAAAACCCTTAGAATAGGTGTGGGTGGAATACAAGAGCTATGAGCATGATGTTTGTAAATATTATTACTCCCAATAAAATCTTATTGGGTACAGTGTTTGTGTGTGATTCTTGGTCCAGGTTTAGATCAGTCAGACAGGCTGATAATCCCCTTATCAGCAAGACAATCACCATGTGTAGGTGTGTGTGGGTACTATGAATTCTAAAATCTTCTCATTTTCAAAAATGTTCATTTGTTACAGTTATTTTAGTTGTATTTCAAAAAAGGTGTTAAGAGAATATGTCCTCATTACCTTGTGGAAAATCTAAATGAGGAATACCATTGGTTTATTCTCGAGAGATTAGTAGAACCAGCATACTGTTTTAGTGCTAAACCTCGTTAGAACAGGAATTATGGAAGGAAGGATTAGTGGCAGGATGAGCTGCACCATTAAATATTAAATTGT
This sequence comes from Ochotona princeps, assembly GCF_030435755.1. Lineage (NCBI taxonomy): Eukaryota > Metazoa > Chordata > Mammalia > Lagomorpha > Ochotonidae > Ochotona > Ochotona princeps. The sequence goes on along the minus strand of NC_080840.1, from coordinate 12,365,959 downwards.
TATCCAACTGGGTGTCTATGTAAAAACAGTATATTATTTCCAGGTATTGGATATCAAATCTATAAAAATCTGTGATTAAACTTGAATGCACTTTTATTCATAATTTAAATTCTATGATAAGTTGGAAATATCCCTCCTGGATTTGAAACTGTTTCTTAAGAACACAGATTTTACAGGCCCACCTGTGGAAACAGGTATTTGGTATCCAGCTCATAGGGAGCCTATCAGTCTCACTCATGGAGGTTGGGAACGGAGTATGTGGCAAGTCAGGCTCTTTGTACATGAACTCTGATGGGGCCACCTGACTAAGTCACTTAGTCTCCTTAACCAACTCTGCTTGTCATTCATTTTGTTTTCACTGCTTAATTCACTAGTTTTTTTTTATTCATTTATACATTCTACAATAAAAAAGGATTCAGCAAAGTTAATGCATGTCAGGGGAGTAAAGACCATTTGGACAAATGTGTTCCAGGTACTCAGGGTAGCAATGCAGAGGCTTAAAGCTGAAGACAGAACACACCACATTCAGAAAATCATAAATAAGGTTTTTGCCTTTTTAAGGGTTTTTCTACGTTTTTTTAAAGATACAATATGCAAGATACAGGAAAGAAAACTGGTGGAACATTCTTAAAACACAAGCCTCAGGCCTTTGGAGTGGAGGATATTCAAGTCTTTCCTGCATGGACATAAAGTCTTCACACAACCAAATGGAGGAGACATTCACAGCTCTAACGCAACCTTCCCAACGCACACGAGAAGCAGCATAAATGAGACAGCTTTGCATCCAAAGTCAGCATGACCCAGAGGAGAGTTCTCTGAAGTCAGATTCTGAGTGCTGTGGAACTGAAGATCACAGTGCTCACAGACAGGCAGGTGGGACATTTGCCTGAAGAGGCAAAATGTTTCCACAAATGAGCAAATGATACCTTAAAGTGCATGCTTATGATCGAAGGAAGGGTCAGATTGGAGTGGTGGGATAAGCGAAAACAATAGCAAAATGAAATCAAGCAAATGTGATCCCTCGCCTGGAGAGCACACCATAAACTTAGGATTAAGTTAATTTGGTAATGATGGAGTGCATGAACACTGATGATTCTATTGTACATAAAAAAAATGATCTTCTGTGCTGTGGTCTGAATATTATACAAATACATACATAGGATTTTGAGCTTTAGTTTCACATTAATAATATCCAGAGAGTGAAAAATTATTTTTTGTGTGCCTTGGTGTAGAACCTTGACCTTATGAATGTTTTTGGCTTGTTTGAGTGGAGCCCTTGTGAGTGTATCCTGGTGGCTTTGTAAGAGCACCTTTATGGGAGATGTGAATTGACACATCAACAATTTCTTGCTGTGTGGTGTTCTGGGGGTATCTTGGGATGCTGCCAGCCAGGACCAGATCACCAGAGGCCAAACCAAAGGGGCCCAGCTGTTCTAAACGTTGAATTTCCAAAATCAAGAACCAAAATAAACTTTCTGTCTTCAAAGAGACTTGTCTCAAGTAATTTGTCATGATGCTGAAACAGAGGGATATGTTTCCCAAACAGAAACACTTGGCTATAAAGAATTCATCAGTTATGAGGATATTGGGATTAAAAGTTAATGCCAGAACAACACCCTATAGAATTAAATTTGTCTTCTATATGTTTTTTATTTAAACTTGGCTCATTTATGAAATGATAAAGTGAAGAATATTATGATCTCCTTTGTAGGTTCAATCATTCCGAGCTATTCTTCCCATTCTGTAAAGGCTTGAAGTAGAACTTTCTGGGTAATCATGTAGATTTTAAAATTTTACTTTTAACGTAAACTATATTGATCTGATTCAAGTAAGATATTGGTTCCACTGATTACTTGGGTTCTTGGCCAAATTACTTAATGGTTTGTTTCATGATTTTTTGCCCCAATTGTATAATAGAACTATTGTAGTTCCTTCCTGATGGCATGTTATGGAAACGTTTAAAATAGATATCAATGCTAATCCTTAGTATCATTTTATGTATGAATACCATGCTTTCAAAATATTATCAGAAACTTAAGGGGTCAGTGAAGTAATTAGCATTTTGTGACCTCTTTACTGTGGAAGTTTATTTCTACTTGGGTGGAGTCCAGATGGTCTTTCAAACTACACTTGTCTAGCACAGACTGGATGATTTCTGCTTCCTTGAAGAACAAGTAAGCCACTGTACAGAGTGGCTTCATGTGTATTACAAAGAGCATAACACTAGGATCCCCACAGAGGTGTATTCCTAGATTTTATATAATATATACTTAAGAATATATTAATGCTAATATAGTTGAATGGCTTGATAAAAACTATCACACATATAACACTTAAAATGCAGCTTTTATGATTGTTATAATCTGTAGATATCTACATACATCTACTTAAATTTAAGGAGAGGGTCCTGGTGCCATAAGACTAAAGTCCTCGCCTTGCGTGCTCCAGGATTGCATATGGATGACGGTTCATATCCCAGCAGCCCCACTTCCCATCCACCTTCCTGCTTGTGGCCTGGGAATCCAGCCAAGATGATCCAAAGTCTTGGGATACTGCACCCCTGTGGGAGACCTGGAAGAAGTTTCTGGCTCCTGGCTTCAGTTCGATGCAGCTCCAGCCATTACAGCCACTTGGAGAGTGAATCAAAGGTCAGATCTTCCTCTCTGTATCACTTCCTCTCTGAATAACCAACTTGCAAATAAAAATAAAAATAAATCTTTAAATAAATAAATAGATAGATAGATAAATAAATAAATAAATAAATAAATAAATAAATAAATAAATAAATAAATACTTAAAGACAAGGCCTGGTGTGATGGTCCAGAGGCTAAATCCTTACCTTGCATGCATTGGGATCCTATATGGGAGCTGATTTCCATCCAGGCTACTCCATTTCCCAGCCAGCCACCTGCTTGTGGCCTGGATTGACATTGGAGGATGACCCAAACACTTGGGACCCTGCACCTGTGTGGAGACTCAGAACAAGCTTCTAGCTCCCGACCTCGGATTGGCTCAGCTCCTGCTGTTATAACCATTTGGGGAGTGAATCAGTGGACAGAGCATCTTTCTCCCTGTCTCTCCTTCCTTTTGTAAATCTGCCTTTCCAAGAAAATAATAAATCTTTAAAACAAAACAACACAAAAAATCATTAATGACAGTGAATTGAAAATGAGCTATTTTGAGCTCAGTATACTTAATTCCCTTCAGTTGATCAGAATGCTGTCATGTAGACCATTACAACTTCACGCTGTGCGGCAAGATGTGTCTACTTATATAAGAGCATATTTGTTTGGTCCACAGAATAGATAGGAACTTCAAGTCCAAATCAGCCTTAGTCAGTCCAAGTCCCTGTGCCCCTTTTGCTGTTTGAAATCTCAGTGCGTCCAATTCTGTGCTCAATTTTCTTTCATTTGTCCTTTTTGTCCAGATGTGAGTTGCTAAACTCTCAATCTCTCTGCCATTCTACAGCTCCTATATCTGTAACACAGAAGACCCCAGAAATGAAGCATCCTAGCCCCTGATCTGCACCAGTGTCAAGTTCATGTTAGGTGATGCCAAGTGACAGCAAAGAGAGATGAGCTTGTAAAAGCAGGAGTTGTCATTCGAAAAAAAATATCGATTGGCCATTGCACTTGGCCCACTGCTCGCAAGAGATATATTGCACTCAATGTGATGGCTTCATTGGGCTGAACTTTGTCCATTTGGGAAGTGTGTTGCTTGGGCTGGTACCCGTGGCAGAAAGAAAATGAAGAAAATTCTTCTTTGTCTCCTATCATGCTTCCTCATTCTCATCCTTCAGTTGTCAAAAAATGAGTGAAATTACTGTCAAAGGTTTCAGAGCCTCTCCCTTGCTCCCTTCCTCTGAGATGCTCAGCTATCAGCTTAGGGAGCTGTCAGCTATCAGCTGCAGAGAGTTCAGGAACACACCTGAGTTGTGAGAAAGAGGACAGAAAACTGAATTTTCAGAGTTATTTCTTTCTATATAATAAACAGATTTTTTTCATAGCTCTCACCATATGCCACTTTATCCATTTATAAAATCACAGTTTGAACAACAAAGCCATGCACTTCGCCGTACAAGATAAGTTCTTATACTAGTGATTTACTTTTATAGATATTGTTGAAATGATGACCAAATATTAATATAGTCAATTATACATATAGAAATAAAACTTTCTTTTATGAAATAAGAATTTGGACCATATTGTGATTGCACACTTTTTTTGCTGCCTCACATTTCTTTTATTGATTGTGAAAGTTATAATACCACTTTACAATCCTTAGAGTAGACTTTAGGAAAGAAAACCCTTTACAGTAGAAATATGAGATTACAAAGCAGAGATATGAAATTACAAATCTCCAATGAAATTGCATTGTTTGGTTATTGAGCCAGCCTTGAATCTGCTTTATTACTGGACTCCTAATGATACATGTTGGTCAATATACTGGAAGTCATTGTCAACTTGGTTGCTACTGTTTTCAGTCCTTAGAGCTGCCTTGTTAATGAAAAATTATACAATACTTTATTTTTTTAAGATTTATTTATTTTATTGGAAAGGCAGATGTACAGAGAGGAGGAGAGACAAAGATCTTCTGTCCAATGATTCACTCCCCAAGTGGCCGCAATGGTCGGTGCTGTGCCGATCTGAAGCCAGGAGCCAGGAACCTCTTCCGGGTCTCCCACGTGGGTGCAGGGTCCCAAGGCCTTGGACCGTCCTCAACTGTTTTCCCAGGCCACAAGCAGGGAGCTGGATGGGAAGTGGAACTGCCAGGATTAGAACCGGCACCCATATGGAATCCTGGAGTGTTCAAAGCAAGGACATTAGCCGCTAAGCCACCGCACCAGGCCCTATACAATACTTTAAAAAGATGATTGTGTTTCAATCAGTTACAAGTTGTAGGGAGTATGCTAACAAATGTATAGAAGTGAGTACTGTTTTTATAGCCAAACACAGCTGATATCAAATAACACATCTCTTGCTTGGAGACTCCGTACAATTTACCTAAGTGTTCTGTGATTCACTTTTCTCATTTTTAGTGAGAATAATGGTAGCTAAGAGAGTTACTGGGATAACTGAATGACATTCCACAGAATATTTTTGACACACAATAGAAGCTCTACTCATTTTGTGTTGCCTTTCTTGCCAATTTACATCTATATTTAGGTTTAAGGGAGAAACTAGGTTATCCTGTGGGATAGGTTCCATTTGGGATGATTTAAGAAAAACAACTATAGAATCATTTGTTCCTAAAAACAAAATCCTAGAAATACTAAAATTCTCATTCAATTTGTTGTGAATCAGAGTTCAACTGTATACATTCTTCAAAATCGTTTGGCGCTTGGGTTCTCTGTAACTCCTGCTCCCTGATGTTGTAGACAGTTCCTTCAGGCTGTGATGCCACTATGTGTGAACAATCCCCGAGGAGATTTCCCTCGAGAGAGAAGAGCATCTCTCTTTGTATTTTCTGAGTAATACCTGTCCCATGAAGTCTGCTCTGTCGGAACTCAGGAATCTGCAGGAACAGCTTTCTCTTTTTCCAGAGCAAGGGGTAATCAGAGCTCCCACAGGAAAAGTCGATTCCAATCTTCTCTACTAGGATAGACTCACTAGAACAGAATTGGGCATGAGGATTCTTGTAAAGTTTTCTATTACAGAATTGCTCCTGGAAGAAACTAGTAAGGGAAGGCTGTAAGAATGACCTCATAAAATAGCAGATCCAGCCTAATGATGCAAAGTAGACTGAAGCACAGAGCGGGAACTTGTGTCTCTCCAGTCTTCAGACAAGGGAGCTGAGCCTCATTGTCCTGTCATTGTAAACCATGGGACTAGAGACCACATGAATATGAGGATGACGTGAAATGATTAACTTTATGCACACTGAAGACTTCGGGGGCAAATCAGTGGGCACATAGCTCATGAATCATAGTGAAGACAAAAACATAAGTGGAAACTGGAACCAGATAGCTTGCTCCCTAGAACAGCTTCCCTGATTCTCAGAGAGTTTGCAATAAATAGAAGTTCAACTCTAGATCAAAGCCTGAGTTGTCCCAGGGTGGTATTGGGCAAGAATCAATGATCCTGAAATTTACTAGCTCTGCAATTTTTCTATGGCTAGTTTTATCAGAGTTGGAGTTTGTACCTAAGGTATTTTGTCCATACTCTTTCTACTACAATGTGGTGTAAAACAACTGTGTATAAAATTAAAACAAGTTATAGACAGTCTATTCATTTCTGGAAAAGATAGTTAATCTACCCATTTGAGAGAAGAAACAGTCTTCCAATCGGATGGTTTTTCTGACTCAAAATATTTTCAATAAACATCAGCAATAAGTAGTGATAATACATCTGCAGCCACCAAAACCACCTTCCTGGAAGGCCCTGTCATATCACCTTGCTAACAGAAGCCTTCACTGTTACCCGATTGAATTTCCAGAGTTGCATATCTTCATAATGCAAAATAGCACTCCATGTAATTTGTCAGAGCTGTGACTTTAGATTAATTGCTTTGATTCTCTGATTAATCTTTGTCCCCTGCCCTGCACTGGGAATTGTGATTCTATAAGTTGAAGTGTGTTCTTCATCACTCTCCTACTCTACAGTCTGCACAGGGTCTGGTGCTGACCAGCTGCTTCATACATATTAACCATTGTCCTGCAGTGCGAGAGTCTAGTTTAGGGTCAGAAGTTTTTTGTTGAGACAAACTTGCACATGGTGAAATTTACAGAGGATGACTTTAATAACTGGCTTGAATTTTACTGTGTACTCATCTTGTATCCAACACTGCTCAAGACAAAATAAAGAGCATTTCAGTCACACTAGACATTCCCTTCACGATTCTTGTTCAGTGACTTCCCCATTTACAATACCTCTTCTGATTGTTACTGACTTCACCTGCTCCTGATGTCATACAAGCTGAATCATAAAGCATGTGCTGCTTTGTGCTTGTCTTCTTCTGTTGGGATGCATAGATGCTGGTTGGAACACCACTAACTAGCTTTCTGATTACAACAATGGACATCTGTCTTGTTTCCAGACGTTGGCTAATTTGAAGAAAGCTTCCATAACCCTTTTGTGTAGATATATTTGTGTAGATATATTTATTACACAAGGGTCAATAATTATGCTGACTCTTTGGCATGCAAATATATTTTAATATTTAAAATTCTGACAAGCCATTTTATGCTCCCATAAACGGCATTTAAGGGTTCCAGATGTTCCATATTCACATCACTTGGTTTTAGGAAGATTTTGCATTTTATCTCTTTAGGTAGGTAGGTAGCACTATTCCCTAGGCTTCATTTTCATCTCTCAAATAAACATTGCTATTTAATAGCTTCCCAAGTTATTATTACCCACTCATATTTTCTTTATTAAATTGTGTTTCATTAAAATGTGAGTTTTAACAGATTTTTATGTATCCTTACTACTAAATCGTGTTTTTTCCCATCTTTGTCTTGCTTTTCCACCCCCACTCTTTTAAAAATATTTTGTTCATTTGAAAGGCAGAACAACAGAGGAAAGGAGATCTACAACACACACAGAGGTGTTTCTGGGAGAGAGAGAGAGAGAGAAAGAGAGAGAGAGAGAGAGAGAGAGAGAGAGAGACTTTCCCTCTCTTCTGATTCACTTTCTAAATGGCCTCAACAGCCAGAGCTGCTGAAGGCCAAAGGCAGCAGCCAGAAATTCTGCCCAGGTCTTCCATGTGGGCGGCAGGGACCAAAGTGCTTCAGCCACCTGCCAATGCTCTACCAAGGTTGTTACTGGGGAGTTACAGGGGAAATGGAACAGTCAGGAACAGAACTAGCTCACCGACTCAGGATGCCAGAGTCATGGGTGGTAGCCTGACATGCTGAGCTAGTATGCCTGTGCGGTTTTGAACTGGTGACAGTGTCTATTACAGAACAAAATGCTTAATTCAGGAGTCTAATTTATCAACTTCTTGCTTTTATGATTAGCCCCTTCAGTGTACTCTACATCTTTGCATATATCAGGATCACAATAATGATTTCCTGTATTTTTTAATAGAAGTTTCATTATTTTCCACTGTTAGGTTCTTATTTATAATCTACTTTGAATTACATTTTAATAAAGTGAAGAAGCAGGAGTAATGGCCATCTCTTCCTATGTATTCAGTGGTTCCAACCCTGTTTATTTTAAAAAGAATTCCTTCCCACCAAATTACTTTGATGATTTTGCTAAAAATCAATATTTGTGGTTCTGTTTCAGGGCTTTGGAACTGCAAAATTGATCTGTTTGTTTATTCTCAGGCCAAAGTGATGGTACTAACTGCGGCTTTATAATGAGTTTGAAAATCACAAGTTTCTCTAACATATTTTAGGGAATTTCCAGCTACTCTAAATCCTTTGTTTACTTATTCATTATGAAACCAATATGTAAATTTCTACAATAGTTTTGGCTGCATGGCACAGTGGAATAAGCCCCTACTTACAACGCTGGCATCCTGAATCAGAGCATAGTAGTTCCAACTGTTCTGCTAGCGTTTCAGCTTCGCACTAAGGCACCTGGGAAGATAGAAGAATAGAGAACAAGTACTTGGGTCCCAGACGGCATCAATGGCCACTGGTTTTGGCCTGGATCAGCACGCACTATTGAGGCCATTTGGGCGAGACAGTCAGATAAAAGATCACTCTTCTCCCTCTCTGTCTTTCAGTTTCTCTGTTGCTTTGTCTTTCAGAGAAAGGAGGGAGGGAGGGAAGGAGGGAAGTGGGGGAAGAGAGAGAGAGTTTTTTAAAAGTCCTACCAGTTTAATTCAATTTTGCAGCTCAATTTAGGAGAGAATTAGCATATTTTGGCATCTCCAAATTAATTCACAGGATTTACCTCTCATTTACATCATCTATGTGTTGGCTTTTTTTTTTTTTTTTACTGATTTTAGCCTAGAGATCTTGAGCATTATGTATTAAATGTATTCTTAACTGTATCATATTCCCATCGTTACTTATATTGAAAATCTTATTTGCTTTGAGATTTTTCTAGAATATATAAATACCAGTGATTTTTTTCTGTGTTGACCTTTTATAGTAAAACCTTGCTAAATTAATCTATTAGTTTATGAAGTTGTTTTGTTAAGCATTCAGAGTTCTTGACGTTGATGTCATCTGAGAAAAATATAAGTTCTACTTCTTTCAAACTTAATTTTTTTACAGATGTATTTATTTAATGGCAGAACAACAGAGAAACAGACAAAAACTTTCCATCCAGTGGTTCACTCACAAATGAGCACAATAGCTGAATATGGACCAGGCAAAAGCCAGGAGCCAGGAACTGCATATGGCTCTCCCATAAGGGAGGGCGAAGTCTGCAGCCATCAACTTCTCTGTGGGTACGACAAGACAAAAGGACTTGAACTCTCATTCCAATATGGGATTCAGCTAGTGGCCGCTTACTCTGCTGCCATACAACCTTGCCCCAGTCATTCATTTACGGTTTTAAATCTCTACTTTGCTTTATTGATTCATCTAACACCCTCACTAAAGTATTGAAAGCAATTGGTAAGATCAGAATCACTTCCTTACTCCTGATATTAGAGGGAAATACTTCATTTTACTATAAAGAGTAATGCTGACTACAGGTGTTTCATAGCTATTGTTATCAGACTGACACAATCATTTTTTAATATTTGCTTTTGGTTTTTGACTTATCCATGCTTAGTGTCAGTGTTTGATAATTTATATTTTTGGAACTATTCATGTGGGAAATCTGTCATCTGTGAATTATCAGGTTTAGTCATAACCATTCCTCCCAATTTGTATGCTGTTACTTCCTTTTCTTGTCTTATGACACCTATGACTTCTAATGCAACACTGAAATGCAGTGAAGACAATGAATGTCCTTGCTTTATTCCTGATCTTAGGAGTAAAGAAGAAATTTTCTCACCATGAAATACAATGTATTTTGTTGCTTATTTTTGTCAAGAAAGCTTCTATTTCTAGCTTGCCTAGGTTTTTTACTGTGAATAAATGTTGGGTTTTGTCAAAGGCTTTTTTTATGCACTGGTTAATATCATATGGTTTCTTTCTCTATAATCTGTTGATGCAATTGGGTTACTTTGATTATTTTCAAAAAATGAAATACTGCAACTTAGAGTAAATGTCATGCAGTTACTGTATGATTCTTTATAACACTGTTAGATTTAATATATCAATATTTTATTGTGGGTTTTTGTACACATGGCCATAAAAGACATTAGTAGTCTAGCCTAGTAGCTAAAATCCTCACCTTGCATCCACTGAAATCCTCCCATACGGGTGCTGATTTGTGTCCCTGCTGCTCCACTTCTCATCCTACTCTCTGCTTCTGGACTGGGAGGTCATCCACCCCCATTTGGATCTACCACATGGGATGGAAGAAGCCCAAATCCTTCCTCACAGGATCCAAGGTCATCAGAACAACAGCCAGGAACCCTGAGCGGTCCGCAGAAACAGAAGAGTAACCTTCCTTCAGGACTAGGGAGAGGAGCTTTCTCTGATCCTTACTTAGTTCCAACTTTGGATCCCCACCCTCTCTTGCAATAATCATCAGGGTTGCTCCGGAGCCCCCTCTCCAAATGCGTGCACACACACACACACACACACACACACACACTAGAATAGATAGACAGAGTACAACAAGGAGAGCTTAGAAACGCCAGTAACTCTTCTTTTGGAGAACTTCTAATCACTCAATAATGCTGAGCTTTGAACACCTATAATGCAAAAGATAAACCCCGGATTGTCTAGCAGGATATTTTTTTGCCTGACATGATGTTGGTTCAGGAGACTGGTCACATTAGGTAGGTCCATAATTTTAACTATCACTCTAGAACCTTATGCTGGGGTGGACTCTGTGCAGGATGTGTGGGCCACACCCTGTAGAAAGTTTGGCCCCACTGGTAAACCTAAATTTTAGGTGGTTATGGACTAAGCTAGGTGTGACCAAGGAGCCTGCCATCAATCACAGGTAAAGGGATCCACCATAGACTGGACTGGGCAAGGCAGCAGCACCCAAATGTGCATCCTGAATAGGCTGTGGGGTGGGCCGGGCTGCAACATTCACCAGCTCATACAAGGCCAAATGGGAGGCCAGAGTACACCGGGCACTGGCCTAAAAACCAATGGCATGTATGTAAACTGGGTTTGGGAGTGGATCAAGTGGAGGTACTTGGGAAGCTCCCCTGGCAAGTCATAGCTCTCGCTGGTGAACATGCCGTCCAAATCTGGGGGTCAGACTAGCAGGGCATAGTAGCTCCAAAATGTGTAACTTGGTAATGGACCGTAATGTACTGGGCAGGACTGAACAAACCTTTGTTTACAAGCAAAACTAGAAACCAGCATGGAACACAGGTCATACCGAGCTAGGCTCTTGCACCTACTGGTCCCCAGAGCAACCACGGGCAGGTGCATGATTTACAGCTAGGAACAAGCCCAATCGGGGAGGTAACGGGACACCCTAACTAGGTTGAGGTTCCCACCAAGGGGCGTATGTGCTAGAATTGGAGCTGCGTTCTATCTAGGAAACAGTTGCAGTCACCCGAGGCACTAGTGTGGGCTGGGATTGGATGCACCAGGCCAGTTCAGACCCCAACACCATCTGGTGGCATGGAGAACCAGGGGGTAGATGTGGGACTGACTAGGCTGGGTCTCAACCCCCTACTGAGCCATGCGTGAGCTGTATGTGGGTATGGACGAGCCATGGCTGGGCTGAAACATCCAACAACAAGAACCAGAATGGGGTGAAAGCCAGCCAGGAAAAGCCACTGTTCCTGCTAGGGCAGGAGGTGAACTGAGTTGGGTTGGCTCAAGGACCCCCTGGCATGCGCAAAACCTGCCTTTGGGAGGGGATCTGATGGAGGAGCCTGGGCAACTCCTCTGGCAGGACACAGTCCCTGCAGGTAAGCGCAAGAAGCATGATAGGAAACAGTCCAGAATAGGCCATGGAAAGTTTCCCACTGGCACACATTCAGCATGGGTCAGGAGCAGACCAGGCTGAATCAGTCCGTATCACCCACTGGCAAATCCGATCACCAGATCAGAGTGTGGGATGAGCCGGGTTTGGTCGCGACAAAACCAGTACACATTATGGAATGCCAGGGCGTGGTTGCCTGTACTGGATATGAATGCAGCACCCAACCAGCACACATGAGATCCAGGAAGGAAGGGAGGGGCAGAACTGGCGGGGGGATTAAGGGGCTGGTTCCCTCGCCGGACAGCTACTCCCAATGGAGAGCGTGGGCTGGGATAGAGACAGACTAGACTATGCAAGGCTACAACACCTGTGCGCTGCATGTGGACTAGATCAGGAAAAAGCCAGGCTGGGCTGATTATTCCTGCTGGTGCAAGCATAAATTAGAGTGGGTGAGGGATGTTTGGGCATAGCCGCAGAAGCTGGCACTGGGGACTAATTCTGTCAAGTCAAATCACAGAAACACCTAAAGAGTGCATAAACTGGGACAGAGAGACCTGGGAGGGAAAAAGTGGGTTCCCCCTTCTTGGGTCACTATTCCCGTGGGAGGGCATGAAGACTGGGACGGGGGCTGGGATGGCTAGATAGAGAGGCACTCAACAACACCCGTGAGGGCTGGATGGTTGAGTTGGTTAGATAGAACTAAGCTTTAATACCCATTGACACGTACAAGAGCCAAATGGGATGGGGGACAGACTGGTCTTCTGCTACACATACTGGCAAACCAGGGTAGGGGGCGGGCCTGGTGGGGGTTATTGTGGGTCGCCCCGACTAGGCTGCAGCTCCCACTGGTTTGTGTGAGGGCCGAGTACGTGCTGGGCAGAACCAGACTGGACTGCAACACCCATTGGTTCCAGTGCAACTCGGGACTGAAAACAGAACCAACCCAGCAATTGCAACCACCAGCTGATCAGGGTGATGGACTGTGCCGGGCCCTGTGCTTGCTAGAGCATACAAGAAACTAGTCTGGGAATACCTCAAAGTTTCTTTGGAGATCTCCCTAATCGAACTGCTGGACTCAGAACTCTAATCAAGAAAAGACAGAAGACAGAGCAGATCAATCATTCATCTCAGCTATATGTTGGCAGCGATATATGGGGCAAACGGAGACTTTATGATGGACCATATCAATCAGTGGACGACCTCATCGAGCGAAACTGGCAGCGATTCATAACCGGAGAACTATTAACACCACTTGAGCACATATCTCAGAGCATGCCCCACATCCGGGACTCGGGGTGGGCGGGAAACCGGGTGGGGCTTCCCCCTCAATATCCCCCTTTACCTCAGATACAAGATGGAAACAATGTGGACATAATAGTATTACCCACTTCCCTACCCCCCTGAACCTTTTTTTTTTTTCTTTTCTTTTTCTTTCTTTAACTGTAATTAACTATGTAAAGATTGTCAACAACACAATAAAATAGATTATAAAAAAAAAAAAAAGAAACAGGAAACGGTCAGCGTGGACTCACACATCCTTACTAGGTAGGACACAAAGATTAGTTACTCCTCACTAAGGTATTGAAGATTTCTCTGCACACCCCTCCTAAAACTGTTCTGTGTCTCAATTCTTGACATATACCTTATTATAAGCCAGCTTAGACTATCCTAAAATCTGCCAAGTTCGGCAAAATTATGTTTCAACACTATAAACTGCTAAATATAAAAATGAAAATAGACATGAGACAGTTGGATAGTACCCTATGGCCATTTTAAGGTGTATAAAAGCCGGTAGTATATAAACTAAAATTGAAATGTCAAAGAAGTAGTCACAGGATGTGGTTAAGAACTTGCATTTTTTTCTTAACTTATTGGTTACTCAATACCATGTCAATTAATTCGATAATGTTGTAAATTGTCGTCGATGTTATGTTGTGGCTTTTAATTGGATGGGATGATATTCTGCCAGCTCTGCCTTCAGACCAGAGATGGTCTCCCCAACTAGCTGTTGAACTTACCTGAACAATAAGATGCTGGACTCTATGCTTGGTATATGCTTGCAATGAAAGAATCATGACAGGATTTGAAATGTAATACAGCAACAAGGTGCAGGAATCCACCATGGGGAGAAGGCAAGGGGAGGGGTAGGGGGAATCCCAGAGCCTATGAAACTGTGTCACATAATGCAATGTAATTAATAAAAAATTATATATATATATATATATATTTTAAAAAACACAAATAAATAAACAAAACAAAACAAAAAGAACTTAACTGAATTGAAAAAAAAAAGATTGTCTCAACTCTGGCTGGTGTGGCCACTTGAGGTGTGAACCAACAGACAGAAGATTATTCTCTTTGTCCTCTGCGTAAATCTGACTTTTCAATTTTAAAAAAAGATAACAGAGCGTGGCCTAGTGGCTAAGGTCCTTGCCTTGATCCCATATGGCCTCTGGTTCTAATCCCGGCAGCTCCACTTCCTCTCTGTCTCTCCTCCTCTCAGTATATCTGACTTTGTAATAAAAATAAAATAAATCTTAAAAAAAACCGCAGAAAATAATAACATATTTCAAAAGAAAGGTAACAAATAAATAAATAAATCTTTAAAGTATAGTAAAAATCTAATAAAAATTTTTTAAAAAGGCATTTTGGTCTGACAAAATAGCCTAGTGGCTAAAGTCCTGGCCTTGCATGTACTGTATGGGTGCCTGTTCATATTCTGGCTGCTCCACTTGTCTTCCAGTTCCTTGCTTGAGGCCTGGGAAAGCAGTAGAGGATGGCCCAAAGCCGTGTGACCCTGTACCTGTGTGGGAGTCCTGGAAGAAGCTCCTGACTCCTGGCTTTGGTTCGATTCAGTTCTGACCATTGTGGCTGTTTGGGGAGTGAAGCAGTGGATGGAAGATCTTTGTCTCTCTCTCGTTCTCTCTATAAATATGACTTTTTAATAAAAATAAATAAATCTTTAAGAAAAAATAGATACAAGATTTCTGAATTGGATAGCTTAGCCAGGAGTCATTAATTTTATAAATCAATTTACAGAGAAATTTTTGGTTTTGTTGATTTTATAGTTGTTTTTCAATTTTTAATTGCATTGATTTCTGCTCTAGTTTTTTGAAATCATTTCATTTTCTTCTTGCCTCAGGCTGACATTTTTCTCCTTAAATATTTATGTCGGAGCTGTTTTATTTTCTAATGTAAACATTAATTGATGTAGTTGTTCCTATAATTGCTATTTTCAGTAAAATCCACAAATATTGGATGGTGTGTTTTTTATTTCATCTACTGAAAAGTACTTTCTTTTTTTGTTTTTTGAAATGTGCTTTATTATTTTCTCTTTTTGAAAGTCAAAGCTACAGAAAGAAGAAGGGACAAAGAATTCTTCTATCAGTCAAATGACTTCCATCATTCCCAAAAGACCACAATAGCTAGTGCTGAATAAATTCCCATTTATCTTTTTTGTTGTTAGCTACACCTCCCGACCCTGGAAGTTATTTAATTCATCTTTGTCTTTTTGTCCACTGGAGAAAAAGATAATCAACTCATTTAATGGTTGTTGGAAACATTATTTGAGTGCTCTAGTGATTGTTAAATAATAACCATTCAATGATGTGTTACTATATTGCTTTTTTCTCTCTTCCCTGCCTCCCTATTTTATTCCTTTAATATTCATCTTATTTCATTCATCACTCTGACCACTTCTATAATAAGTTGCCACAATTGTCATTTGATTTCCAGTAGTTTCTCAAAATGGAAATTACAAAAGTGAACCTTTATACTCTCTAGCAACTCCATGCTAATATATAAAAATCTGAAATGTTTGTATCTAGAGAAAGTAAATTAACCTTATACCCTCATTGCACTCGATTTTTTATGCCCACACTACAGACCCTTCCAAATACAATAATTTTTTTTCTCTGCTGCCCATTTTATTCCCCCACACTAATTTCTCAGTGATAAATCAAGCATTGCTAGAATTTTCTTCTAAAGCTTCTCCTAAGAGTTTTCTCTAGGCTACGCCCATGCTGTTCTGAAGTTTCTGTATCCCAGCTTCTAATCATACATACTTGTTTGTGATTTTGCCCCAGGATAATCTGCATAATGGATGAGAAAACATTCTGATTACCAGTACAGCAGAGTCAAAATAAAACATTTTGTGATTTGAACAATCATTTTTTTTAAAGATTTACTTATTTTATTGCAAAGTCAGATATACAGAGAGGAGAGACAGAGAGGAAGATCTTCCGTCCGATGATTCACTCCCAAGTGAGCCGCAACGGGTCGGTGCACGCCAATCCGATGCCGGGAACCTGGAACCTCTTCCGGGTCTCCCACGTGGGTGCAGGGTCCCAATGCATTGGGCCATCCTCCACTGCCTTCCCAGGCCACAAGCAGGGAGCTGGATGGGAAGTGGAGCTGCCGGGATTAGAACCGGCGCCCATATGGGATCCCGGGGCTTTCAAGGCGAGGACATTAGCCGCTAGGCCACTGTGCCGGGCCCATTGAACAATCATTGTTAAAGGTATACACAGAGATTTACAAAGTGTACCTCACACTACAAAAAATACCAGCTATACATTCCTCTTGCCATTCTAAAAAACTATCTCAAACTTTATGTTTTAAAATGGCTCAAATGCAGTATCTCCCAACTCCACATGTGAGGAATCTTCTATCAGGCCTCATCAGGCTAAGCCAAATGCTTAGCATTCTTTTCTTGATGTGCTAGGAGGGAGTCCATTTTCTGGTTCCTCTAGGGTGTTAGTAGCGGTAAGTTCCCTTAGGTCCCTGTTTTCCTAACAGTTATATCCTTTTTTTAAAAGTAGATTTATTTATTTTTATTGGAAAGTCAGATATATAGAGAGGAGGAGAGAAAGAGAGGAAGATCTTCCATTCAATGAATCACTCCCAAAGTAACTGCAATGGCCAGAGCTGAGTTAATCTGAAGCCAGGAGCCTGGGACCTCCTCTGAGACTCCCACGCAGGTGCAGGATCCCAAGGCTTTGGGCCATCCTCGACTACTTTCCCAGGTCACAAGCAGGGAGCTGATGGGAAGCAGGCCTGCCGGGATTAGAATCAGCACCCCATCCCTGCTCATTCAAGGAGAGGACTTTAGCCTCTAGACCACTGCACCGGGCCCTTAACAGCTATATTCTTAAAGCAGTTCCAAATTTTGGGGTCTATTTGCACTTCCTTGAATAATGAATTCCTTTCAATTCAAAGCTAGTAACAAGGTCAAGTTCTCCTCAACTTGTATTTCTTTTTGTATTATCTCTCTTCCTCTCCCAGAGTAATAACCTGTGACTCCTTGGTACTCATCCAAATGGACTACAATCATTCTCCACTTTCCAATCAGTTTGCTAATGAGTTAAAATCATTTTTTGCCATATGTTTTAACTTGTTGATAGGTTCTGAAGTTTAAGGCATGAGCATCTTTGGGACACATTTTTGTTTGTTTATCACAGATGGTATTGAACTCTTCATTGTGGAAATTTCCTTTATGATTCTGTCAAGAACTTGGGTTCTCTTTTTTCACACTCCTCCAAACTTTCCCTTTTTTTCCTCTATGAAAATCCACATTCCTATCACTTATAAAATGTATCACATTGTTGACAAACACTTTCAAAATGATGAACCTCATTACCTTCTGTTTCCATGAAAACAGATTTCTAGTTAACAGAACCTATATTTTTTGAAGATAGTAGTACAGTCATCCTTAATCAGTTGAATTTACAAGAGTTCTTACCTTAGCCCCAAAGGCTAATCAATTGCTCTATCACTTGTCAATTTATTTATTTTCACAAATAAAGACTGCATTATCTTGAAGAATAATCTTTACACTAAGTTCCAAGGGAAAAAAACAGAATGATTTCAGCCCTCAAATCTCTCCTCAGCACAGTTGATAACAGGTGTGAAAACTCAAGCTGAGACTCATGCTCATTCAAGCTCCCTTTCATTGCAATGTTATTCCATATTTCATTGTAAACATCACTATGAAAATAAGAGATTTGTGGTGCATTACTTTGCAATATACTTAACAAATGTGGTCATATGTTAAATCATGTGTCAATCTTGCCAACCAAGCAAGGAGAAAGTTCTGCATTTCCTAGTTCCCACTTCAAGAACATGGGCAAGTGAGTACCAGGATGGGTCTTGGCTTACTTAACCTATGCGACAGGCAGCAGGAGCACGTTCTTGGTGCATGTCTAGAGACTCAAGACCATCTTGGTTTCGGTGGAAGCCTTGAGACCCTTCTCCTGTTTCGATGGCACATTGAGACCCCTGCATACCCATACAGTTGGCAAGAAGACCGAGGCCCTCTGGGTATTCCCCGCTTCCTCAACCTCTTCTGGTAATTTGGGTACTTTGCAGTAACTTGATGGCCTCCTCCTCCTGCCTACACCAGCCCATTCCCATCTTGTGGTCAACTTGTGATAGTCTTGTAATAAACAACTCCAGGATGTGAGTGGGTTACGTAAGTTGTGGTGGGCTACAGTGTGCCCCCTGGCAAAATGTGTGACAGTTGCACTGATTGTCTAGGCTTATAATATGTAATAGATATCCAATAGAAATATTGTTACTACCCTAAGGCTTGTTTCCTTAACCCTCTGTATGTAAGCTTGTGCTTGGTTACCAATAAATGGACAAGTTCACCACAGCTGTCTTGGTACTTCTCTTTGAGAATGCCATCGCCATACCACATTACCTGAGTGGGTGGTTCAAGACCCCCTGCACAAGAATATGAAGTTAACTGGAGTTATTCTTGCTTAAGCTGCGGATTTGAACTCATTTGTTTCCTTATCCATGATGCTTTGCATGATTAACTCTGTGGGGGTACTATGGCAATCAGTTTCTGTTTTGTGACTCTATTTTGGATTTAATATCTAGTTTTTCTTAGAGTTGATAGAAACTTCAGATATATATGGCATATTGGTCTCTGTAATTTATTTTCTAGGACACAATGACCTTACTTGTAATATGCAATCTGAATTAAATTTTATGTAGATTCTATTTGTTATCTTCTTTGTGACATAATTTTCAAACTTACTTTTTGCCTCTGTGCAGTCTCTAAGTTTGTAATCTTCTCAGCTCCATATGGATCTCAATTCCTTCTATGCCGGGTTCTTGTTTCTCAGAGAGAAAAATAGCCTGCTAAATAAGTTCACATTAGCAACAAGGCACCATTTGGAAGAGACTGAATCCAAGTTACCAGCAAGTGAGAACAAATATTTGAACCCAGATAGGTTTGAATCAAAGCCATATTCCAACCACATTGCAACATGACACTTTCAATAATCCCCCACATGGCATGAGTTTTGGTATTTTTTGATGTGGATTATTTTTTATTATGTGACATTTAGGATAGTTAATCTTTTTCTTAAAATATTATCATGAATTAGATCCCTTTTTCAGATTCAGATTATCTGCAGTCAAATATACTTTGAGGTGATACCATGATACCAGGTAACAAGTCTTCCTGACTCCTGCTTAAAGCATCATTATGTAGTTAGGGAGGGCACACTTTGATTCAAATAGAAAACTCATAATAAGACAGATTCTATGAATCTTCTTTGCAACTGAGTTCTGCTGGATGAGCTTGTCTCATCCTCTGCTTATACAATTAACTGGAGCTAAGATGCAAGTTTGGTGCAAAAAATCACTCCACTCTTGCTGTCACACAATTTTTGACCTATGAAGAACTTTTTAAATCATTACTTTATTTTTTTATCTTCTCTCATTAACCAGTTCCATGTTAACAGAGAATAAGAACCCCAACCAGATGTCTATTTTTTCATCCAAATGTAAAATGTGGTGTAATTGGCTGATAGCAGTTTCGTAAACTATCTGTATTAGTTGTCTGCAGAATCAGTTTTATTTAAATGGAAGAGTTTTACAAAAACAGCATTTCAACAGTGAAGGGATGGATCTTGTTAGAATGTCAGCATTAGAATAACATAATAAATCTATTAAGAAATTCAATTATGTTGCAAAAGGAATTCAAGGTAGCTTGCATAATACAGAACAGGATGTAATAGTTTAAAATTTGGAGTAAAAGAATAAAGAACAGGGCAAAACCTGAGAATAGCAAGGATAATAAATGTGCATATTATAAATACTTATGTTCCAAAAATTACTTTGTGAATTGATAACTGCAAGGAACTTTTAAGATTGCTTCCTGTTTCATGGATCACAGTGTTTATAAGCTTTAAATAGGTTGATTCTATTCTTATTGCTGGGAGCAGACAGAAACTTCTCCCCAGGATATTACTCAGAAAAAGAACAGTGTGTGATGTAATGGTTGTCTTGCTCAACAGCACCCTCCCAGGAGATTCCATGGTGAGTACTGCAAGCTGTTTCTAACAGGAACCCTCAGTACAACTTGGTGGCCTCTCACCATGACAATGGAATAGGACTGCCATTAGCTGACTAGACACAGTCTGGGTACAGACTTTATGTGACTGAACTTGGTCTGGGGGACAATTCAGTACATTTGATGGAGTGGAGGGGTGGTTTCTACTTTAGAAGATTCTTGCCTGGAGGTTGGGTGGAGCTTTTGATACAAGTGCCAAAGCCATGTGTTCTGCATTACATCAGTTGACAAGTACCTACAAGATGACTTTATTCTATAAAGCAAGATGGAAATAGCTTCAGATAACTTTGAGATAATGGAGCATGGCGGGGAGTGCTGTGGTGATGACATTTCTTGAGAGCTAAAAGGGTCCAGCAAAGTAGAATTTGGCACCCTTGATTTAAAAACAGAAACAAGAACAAAAGCAAACCCTCATTTTCAGGTAAGTTTCTCCTATGCCAGCTAGAGAATTTCCTTCTGTCCCTGAATTCATAGAGATTTGTGGAACATATGGCACTATTAGGTATTGATAGTAATCAGGTAAATGGTATAATATCTCAAATACACATATACACACAGACACGCATGCACACTGTTACAAAGCTGTTTGTTCCACTAGTTCACACCCTTTGATATCATGAATTGTTTGTGTCTGGGATTTGATACATTTTTTTCCATGTGGAGGTATTTCTAGTTCACTTGTCCCAAATAGTCTGTGGCTACAGTTTTCTCCCTTAAGGAGCTCAAAGTTTCTTTCCTTACTTTGTGAGCTCAGAAAACTGATAGCCATGCTACTCCCAAGCCAATGCATATCTTACTTTACAAGGCATATTTGTCTAGCTAGGTGGTGGTAGCTTGGAAGGAAGGGATGGGTACAGTCAGGCTCCTTTACTCGTTTGACTGGACAATTCCTGGGGGACCTCACACCCTGCTGTAGTTGGAAAGCTAAATGACACAGTCTCAGGAATTGCCTCATGGTTAGTCTAATCTAAAGGGAAAGGATAATATGTAGCCTTAGAAAACACACAGCTGTCTAAAAGCATACTGCTACCATGAGACCAGCAAGAGGGAGAACCAGTAATAGGTAACACCATGTAAGATTCTATTTTTTAAACAAAAATATAATGATGTATTCATTTTGTCCCTGGATACAGATCTACACAAAGGTCCAATGCATTTCACTTTTAATAAATTTAGCAAATCAGCATTTTCAAAGTGTTGTATTATCTCAATATTAATTTTGAAAATTGCCCTCATGATAAGGATTCATTTTCATATGATTGCATGTCCACAAATTCCCTGCCTATACATATGAGATGACCTGCTGACTGCCATCAGTACTGGTTTTCTTTCAACCTTTGTTAGGTACAAATTCCACTAACAATTGCTTATCTGAACACAAGCTTATATCTTCCCCTCTGAGTAGACATCATGTTTAAGATGCATTTTCCATCTGATAAAATTTACTGAGTTATTACTATTTATAGGGTGCCTTGGAAGTGATAAAACATTGAATAGTAAATGATACTACAAAAGTTTAGGCATTCATCATATACACCATTGTTGGGACCTGAACCAAAAATTGCCTTCAAGTCCACTCCCAGCATATTACAATTGCACCTCAAGGTTTATGACTTCACATTTTTAATGCAGCTGAGTGCACATTGAAATCACCTAAGGTATTTTTAAAAATACTTATGTTTAGCTTCACTTCAAGAGAGTCTTAGGAGAAGGCAAGCTGGTTGTATAGGGTAAGAACAAATTCAAACTGATGGAGAATCATTAGCCAGAGTGAAGCAGAGAGGGCACAATCCCAGGAAATAGGAAAGGACAGACTGATGGCAGAGGGTGCTGTCGCACATTGCTCTTAACACAGCCTTGATCGTGTTCCGTAAGTTTTGATATGTTGTGTTGATGCCTTCATTTATTTCAAGCAATTTTTAATTTTCCCTTTGATTTCATCTCTTACCTAGTGCTCATTTAATATCATATAATCCAGTCTCCAGGTGTTTGCATGTCTTCATGGGTGTTTTGACTTATCAGTCTCTAGTTTCACTCCATGATGGTCTGAGAAGATACACAGTATACTTGCAATTTTTAAAAATTTGCTGAGGCTTGTTTTGTGGCCTGTAACTTGGTCATTCCTGGAGAATGCTCTGTGTCCTGATGAAAAAAAGTGTATTTTCTGTATGAAAGGTTCGGTCGCTATCAATTAGAGTCCATTTGCTCTATTGTCTGGGTGAGTTCTGCTGTTTCTTTGCTGTGTTTCAGTCTCGTCAACCTTTCCAGTGATGTTAGTGGGTATTAAGGCCCCCCCCGCCACTTCTATTGTATTGGAGTCATTCTCTCCCTTTAAATGCATTAATATGTGTTTCACATACCTAGGTGCCCTGGCATTTTGTCTGCATGCATTTATTATGGTGATCTCTTCTTGCTGAATGGATCCTTTGATCATTAGTAGTGTCCTTCTTCATCTCTTTCAATGTTTTTCACATCAAAGTCTTTATTATCTAAGAATGGCTATACCAGCTCATTTTTCCTTTCCATTAGCCTGGAATATCTTTTTCCATTTTTTTCACTTTTAGTTTCTGCTGATATTTGTTGGTGAAATGTGCCTCCCGTAGGCAACAGATAGAAGGGCTTTGTTTTTTGATCCTGTCCACTAATCCATGATGTTTGCTTTATGCATTTAAGCCTTTTACAATCAGGGTTAATATAAATAGGTGGTAGTTTGATCCTGTTCATTTTAGCAATAGGCTGTTTTTTGATTTAGTCTTCTGTTATCCCTTTATTGGAATGATCGCCACATTTGCTTTTGGTTTTGGTATGTGATGTTAATTTTCTCTGTCAATAAAACATCTTTAAGTGTTATTTTATAGGGCAAGTCTGGAAGAGGTGAATTGTTTGAGCTTTTTATTGTGAAAAATTTTGTTTCAAGGGTAAAGGAAAGCTTTTCTGAGTATGTTATTCTGGGCCAACACTTTTTTTCCTTTTAGAGTCTGGACTGTCACGTCATCCTCTTCTGGCCTGTGTAATTTCCTCTGAGAAGTCGACTGTGAGTCTGATAGGGATTCCTCAATAGATCAATTGATTTTTTTTTTCACACGCACATTTAAGGATCTATTCCTTACATTCTACTGAAGAGACGTTAATTATCATGCGTCATGGTGAAGATCACTTTTGGTCAACCTTGTTAGGACTTTTGTACCCCCCACTGAATGTTGTTTCCCAATTCTTTCTCCAGATTAGGAAAATTTTCCTTTATTAATTATTTCATTAGATATTTTTGTAAACACAACTTCTTTTTCTGTGCCTCCTGAGACTTCTATGACACTTACATTTGGTCTTTTAATATTGTTTCTTAATTCTTGAATACTTTTTTTTTTTAGCTTGCCCCAGCTCTGTTTCCAGCTTTTTTATTTTTTCATCATTGCAACAAGAAGTACCTTCCAACCTGAGATTCTTTCTCCTGCCTCATTCTTTCTATTATTAGGACTTTCCACTGACTTTTTCATTTTCTTTGTTTTGTCCTTCATTTCCAATAATTCTGCTAGATTTTTTTCAGTTTTTCTGTTTCCTGTGAGACGTATTCCTTAAATTCCTTGAACCACTGTATGTGCTTCTCATAGTTGATAAGAAGCTTTTCAGTGACATTTTCTTGATCTTTTTTTTATTTCAATTCATTTTATGACACAGTTTCACAGGCTCTGGGATTCCCCCAACCCCTCCCCTTGCTCTCTCCCCATGGTGGATTCCTCCACCTTGTCGTAGTATTACAGTTCGAATCCAGTCATAATTCTTTCATTGTAAGCATGTACCATGCATAGAATCCATCATCTTATTGTCCAGATAAATTAAACGGTTTCTTAGGGAGACCATCTCTGGTCTGAAAGCAGAGCTGGCAGAATATCATCCCATCCAATTAAAAGCCACAACTTAACATCAACAACAATTTACAACATTATGGAGCTAATTGACCTGGTATTGAGTGACCAATATGTTTGAAAATGCAAGTTCTTAACCACATCCTGTGACTACTTCATTGACATTTCATTTTAGTTTATACACAACTGGCTGCTATATACCCCAAAATGGCCATAGGGTACTATCCAGCTGTCTCATGTCTATTTTCATTTTTATATTTAGCAGCTTATAGTGTTGAAGCATAATTTTTACTGAACTTGGTGAGTTTTAGAATAGTCCAATCTGGCTTATAACTCTAACAAGGCATATGTCAACGATTGAGGGGCAAAACAGTTTTAGGAGGGGTGTGCAGAGAAATCTTCAATACTTTAGTGAGGAGTAACTAACCTTTGTGTCTTACCCAGTAAGGTATATGTGAGTCTGAGCTGACCGTTTCCTGTCTGGTTCTAAGCTTTCCTTATTGGTCTCTGTCCATCTAATCTAGTTTTTTTTTGGGGGGGGTGGCTCCGGAGCAACCCTGATGGTTATTGCGAGAGAGGGTGGGGATCCAAAGTTGGAACTAAGTAAGGACCAGAGAAAGCTCCCCTCCCGAGTCCCGAAGGTAGTTTACTGCTTGTGAGAAAGGGATTTGTATCCCTATATTTATAGCAGCAAAATATACAATAGCAAAGACATGGAAACAACCCCCATGCCTGTCTAAAGAGGAGTGGATAAAGAAACAGTGGTGCATCTACTCCATGGAATACTACTTAGGCATTAGAAAAAAATGAAATTCTACGATTTGCAACTAAATGGTCCCAACTAGAGAACATCAGTGACAGAAGTCAATCCAAAACGAACAAATACCGTATGTTGTCTCTGATACAAAGCAATCTTCATACAAATGATAAGATTAACAGCTCTTTCGATACTGTTTTTGCTTCAACTCACGGGTTTTGATATTTTTGTTTTTATTTTCATCTCTTCAAAGTAGTTTCTGTTCTCTTACTAAATTCTTCATTGTCTCATACATCATAGCAATATCATTTTGTCCAAGAAGTTTTTTTGTTTTGTTTCTCATTGATATGTTGGTTATTCAGTATCATGTTATTTAACCACATGGTGTTATAAATTTTTTTAAACTTTATTCCTTTCATTGATTTTGTCTTATGGCTTTTCATTTAAGGGATGTACAATAGCTGTTTAATAGAGATGATCATATCCAGATGTGAAGATACTATGCGTTGTGCATCTCTGCTTTCAGATCAAGATGGGATCCCAATGAAACTGTTGGACATATCTTGACGATCAGATGCTGTACTGCCTGCCATTGTCTGTACCTGCAATGTTGGGATACACTAAATGGCAGAATGATGGACTTACGAATGCTTATGAAGGACTATACTATTCCAATAATATGGGGAAATCAATTATGGGGGAGGGAATTTGGGGAGAGGTAAGGGAAATCCTAGAGCCTGTGGAATTGTATCATAAAGTTAAAAGTAAAATAGAAAGAAATTTAAAAAAAATTTTTTAAATGTGTTGAAAGAAAAGAGTCATCATTGGTCTTGGGAGAAGTTTGAAAAAGTGGGTTTTTAAATAGTTTCAGGATTTAGAAAGAGCTTTAGAATCTCAATGAGAATAAAACAACCATGTGAAGAAATGGGTGAAGAAAATGAGCATGCAATTTTCCGAAGAACAAATTAAAATGGTTAGTAGACATGAAAAAATCCTCAGACTCTCTAACAAGAAGGGAAATACAAATAAGAACTACATTGAGGATTTACTGAATTCCACTCAGAATGGCCTACATTCAAAACCTGCTAATAGTACCTACTGGTGTGGATTTGGGAAAAAAGGTACCCTTCTCCATTGTTGCTGTGTGTGTAGGCTGGGGCAGTCACTATAGAAATTAGTATGAAGAGTTCTCAGACAATTAAAAATTGATTTACTGTATTACCCAGCTACCTAACTCTTGGGAGTATATCCAAAAGAAATGAAATCTGCCTGTGAAAGTGATCTGTAACCCTGCATTTTAGTGGCAAAATTCATGATAGTGAATACATGGAAATAACCCAGATACCTATTGAAAAAGGAGTGGATAAAGAAATTGTGGTACATCTACTTCATGGAATACTACACGGCCTTTACAAAAAATGAAATTCTATAGTTTACAACCAAATGGTCCCAACTAGAGACCACACTACTCAGTAAAATAATCCAATCCTAAAAGGACTGATATTGTTTGTTCTTTATGATATGAAGCAACCTTCATGCAAAATACAAAATAAACAGAAATACAGGTAAAGATGTATTTACATATGTTCACCTAGAGGAACTGTATATTAAAATTAGCATACTGGGAAATGAAGATATATGTTGTAGCATACATCTCTATTCCTGAATAAAGAAGACTCCAAATGAAACTTAAAATTATCTTGATAATAGGCTGCTGAACTTTCTATCATTTTTGAAAACTACTTCAATGAAAGAATGATGGACTTGTGACTTTGCAGAAGGACTATATTATTATAATAATATGGGGAAAAATAGTGTATGTGTGTTGGGGGGTTGGGGTAGGTGGAAGGGGGAATCATTGCGCCTGTGGAACAATGAAAAATAAATAAAAACAAATGAAAAATCACAAAACTTTCAGGTGAGGTGCCAGTGCCTTGGCTCAAAATGCTAATCCCTGCCCTATGGTACCACATCCCATATGGGTGCCAGTTTGTGTGCCTGCTGTGCCGTTTCTGATTTAACTCTCTGTTTATGGCATGGGAAGGTAACAAAGGAAGGTCCATGGCCTTGGGACCCTAGGCCCATGTGGTAGACCGAGAAGAAGCTCCTGGCTCACTCTGGCTGCTGAGGCCATTTGGGGAGGAAACTAGTGCATGAAAAACCTCTTCTCATCTTTGATCTGTGATCTTGGGTTAGAAGTCCACAGACTAAATAATTGTTTTTGTCACCTGACTACCAAAAATCTCCTGCCAGAAGGGGGCACTTCAGGAAGATGGGGAGGCAGAAAGTGTAAGAGCAGGTGTGTTGGCTGGGTCTCTTACAGTCACCATGGCAGCAGGCTTTAATTCTTACAGTTTTAGGTAGCATTCACCTCTGGCATTTTTTTTTTTTTCCGATTATCTGAAACAGCTTGTTTGTAGCCCTTCTAGCGTTAATACATTAATCCCAAGGAAGGATTCTAATGGATCATTTGGGTCACACGTTCAATCCCATGGGCCAATCAGGGTTTGTCAGAGTTTTATGCTTTTCTTTTGAAGCTTTATTTTATTTGTTTGAAAGGCAAAAATGATATGAAAAGAGAAAAAGGTTATTTATATCTACTAGGTATCTTCCCAAAAGGCTTCATCAGCCAGAGATGGGCCAGACCTAACCAGGAGCCAGCCACTCCATCTGGGTCTCCAACCTGGGGGGCAAGATTGCATGTCCCTATACTGTAATCCACTAATTCCTCATGTAATTTAGTGAGAAGACTAATTGGAAGCAGAGCATGGGGGACTCTGAGCACTCTGGTACAGGATGCCACCATGGCAGGTGGCAGCTTAAACTGCTTTGCCACAACACTAGTCCAGAGGTTTCATGACTGACAAAGCAGGTCTGGATATAACAACTACAAGATCTATCTGTTGGTGGAAGAAATGGTATAGGAAAGAACATCAGAGAGGCGATATCAGAGCTATCAAAGTTGACCATAGAGTTAAAGGGATAAATAATTTCTCACTTGTGAGTAGTCTTACATATTACGTCAGCTGAGAGTCTCACAGTAACAATACTTGCCCTGTCACATAGAATTCACATTTCTCACACCGCTGCTCCATTTACTCCCATTTCATCTCTCTAGGCCCGTGTATGCATGCTCAAATTGGCAAAAGTTCCAAAGATTGAGACCCTATTGGGGCCTCATACATGGAGGTATATTCAACTTGTGGAGGGAGCAAACAAGTGTAAATACATAACTGCTGGACACCAGGAAGCCTTCAGAGGTGTAATTGAACTTCATCCTACATGCTCACTGGGCATTCAGCAGGACAGACATGGAGGAAAGGCTGTAAGCAGGATATGCTGGGCTATGAAAACAGCAAACGCGCGGAGAAGAGCAGGCATGAAAAGGCATAATGGGTTTTGAAGAATCATTTCATGTGGCTGAGCATAAAATGCACGGGGGTGGGTGGCTGATGCATCTGGAAAGACAGATTGTGGCCAGATTGTGATGGGCCTGGGATGCCATCAATTCTCTCAGAAAACATCTGCTTCCCATGCGCTGGCCAAAGGCACAGTCATCTTCACACATACTTCACAGCGGAGCTCCATTTTTTCACGCGGACCTGAAACCAGCTTACTGCAAAGTGTGCAAGTCCAACGGAGGAAATCTAGAGGTGAAGAGGGTAGGGACGGAATGAGGACTTTCCAATGCGTTACCTTAATATATTTCAGGCTCCACCAAAATATCCCCAAGCTGTTACAAAACTCTGGTAGCTTTGCCTCCTCTGTGGTT
This sequence comes from Ochotona princeps, assembly GCF_030435755.1. Taxonomy (NCBI): domain Eukaryota; kingdom Metazoa; phylum Chordata; class Mammalia; order Lagomorpha; family Ochotonidae; genus Ochotona; species Ochotona princeps. The sequence goes on along the minus strand of NC_080840.1, from coordinate 12,337,296 downwards.
TTGCACCTGCATGTTTCCTTACCCACTGCTTCTGGGGCAAGCTCCCTGGAGTTTTAGCAGTGGCAGAAAATAGGGCTGGGAATTCAGGCAAAGGAACAAATCTGCCTGAGGCTGACTCACCTGAAAATTGAAATATATAAACAAAGTTTAGCTGCACTGCAGCAGTTGAGTACAAATAGCTGCAGGCGCAGGAACAATGTAACCAGGTTGACTGTAATGCTGCAACATAGACATAATTTTTAACTAAAATATAAAGGGCAGGACAAAGGAAGAAAAACAGCATTTTAGTAATGCACTTAGGGAAACATTAGCATGATTTACACATGGCTGCGTATCTTTCTGAACCACCCACAACTGATTTCCCCGGGCTGAATTTAAAGCTGTTTATGATTATCCTCACCTTGCTTTTGTGGTTAATTAATTATGCCTCTGCCTTGTAGCACCACCAGTTCGAAAAGCAGAGATGGGTGAAGACCAGCAGAGATGAGAATTTAAAGCTGATTTCAAACTGAAAATTGCATAAATTAAATGTTTCAAGAAAGATAAGGAAGACTAGAAATTGACCTGAAACTTAAATTTTCATAATTTTGTTCTAATCCAGAGACTACAATGGAGTTTTGTATAGGATTGGCAATTCAACATTTACCAAATAAAAGTCAAAATCCACCAGAGAGGGCTTGGAAGCCTTCTCAGGAAATACAATGGAGCTAACTGCTTTGACCTACTGGGCAAGAATGGCCACTTTCTATGAAATTTGGCACTTTTAATCTAGAGCTTCTCCTTGGACAGAACTGAAGCCTTTACCTGTGAGTTGTGAAAAATGGAAAATCTGGTTCCTACCTATAACTCAATCCACCTACTTCTTAAATCACCTGCTACCTCTCAGGATAAGTATTAGCAGTAGTTGGAATCTAGAGCAGAGCCACAAATCAAACCCAGACACTCCAATGTAGGTCCCAGATACCCTAACCAGTGTCTTCCCTGGCCTCCTGCTGTAAGAAGGCATTTTGTCCATCTGTAAAGAGGGACCACTAATAGACATTATCTGCTACATTTGGAAGAGTCGAACAAAAAGAATGATATACAAAAATCATTGGGTATGATTTTATACAGTAAATGTTCAAATGTTTAATGCTATCATTCTGAGAAATTTTGTCTCTTAGGAAAAATTGACAATCTATCATTCCCTATAAAACCTGAAAGTGGATAGACTGAATCACTTAACTTTCTGGCCAGATTTTGAAACGATCCAACAACCTAGGTTAAAATTTTTTCAGCTCTTTATAAATATGCTATATTTTTAAGTGTGTACCTTGGGATCAAAACTCTATAAATAAGGTTAATGAGAAAAGAAGCAACGGAAGTTGGCTTCCATCTCTGTTGGTAGAACTCACATCACAATGCAGGGGAAAACAGCTTCTCTGGAAGACAGCCTAGCAGTGGATCAGTAGATGGTGATTATCTATTAATGAGAAGGTTTCAGTGTGAGCCCTGTCAGAAACCCACCAGACCTGAGTCTGCAAGCAAGCCATCACTGGCATGGTGTTGCACATGAACCATACAGTTGATACAGAAAATTCAAGATAATTCTTCCCAGCACCTTGGGGGAGATCCTCTACATAACTACTCTCTTATCTGCTTCTGTTATGGAAACAGGACACTTCAGTAGGTAAATCTGTGTGTGTTTCAGGAGACTCTGTGTGAGTCCTCTTCTGGGAGATTGCCAGACTGGTGCTTCTGCCTTCTCTCCCCTTCCCCATTCTCTTAGTGTTTCTTCTTGCCACTCACCCAGGTAGGACTCTGACACACTCTGAAACATCACAGCAAATGCTTTGGTGTCTCTTCGATAAGAAGTTGAGGTGCAGAGAACTGAAATCACTTACTGAAAGTCCTCTAGTTTCAAAAGCTGTCATTTAAAACCCAGGCTCTGGGAAACTTAATCAACTGCAATTGTCTCCACTTATGCAACATAACTTAAGTGCATTTGGTAAAATCTATGGTATATAGCAGTGGATCAAGTTTGTCCCTAGAGAACTGGCACCAGCATCACCAGAGAACATGATGGCAATGCAATTTCTCCAGTCCTGCTTCAGATATTTCAGGAATGAGACTCAGGAATTCTTCGGAATAAAAACGATGAATGCTGAATCCTGAGAACCATGGGATAGGCACTAATAGGTTAAAAAGTGGGAAAAAAAGAAAGTTCAAGAGCAGGTGTTTGGCACACCATTTGAATTACATCTTGGGACAACTGCATACCACTCTGGAGTGTCTGGCTTGGGCTTTTGTTCCTTTGCTTTGGATCCAGTTTTCTGCGAATTCATTGGGAGGCAGCAGTTTATGGCTCAGGTACTTTTGACCCTCCCATCAACCCAGAAGTCCTGCATTGAGCCTAGACTTTTGACTTTAACTAGACCCACTCTTGGCTGTTGTAGGCATTTGGGGAGTGCACCAGCAGCTGGAAGAATCTTTTTCTCTATAGCCTGTTTGCCTTTCAAATGCATTCCAAAGCCATAAAGGATGTGTTTGCTCCCTTCAGGGTTTTTAGAGCCTAGATGAGGAGACACATAAACATAGATAGTGAGAGGCCTGCTTTATCAGAGCATTCCAAGGGCTGTGCGAACTATGCCCAGTGTATCAGCACAGTGCTGATGCAAAGAGCTCACTCACAGGGGGTAGGGGTAGATGCTTGGATTGCATCTGTTTTAAAAGGTTCATTTATTCATTTGAAAGTCAGAGTTATAAACACACAGAGAGAGAAAGAGAGAGAAAGAATAAGAAAAACAGAGAGAGGAGAGAGAGAGAGAGAGAGATCTTCCATCTGCTGATTCATGCTTCAGATGGCCACATCACCCAGGGTGGGCAAAGGTGAAGCCAGGAGGTAGGAGCTTGGTTCAAGTCTCCCACGTGGGTGGCAGAGGCCCAAACCCTTGATGTTATGCTTCTCCCAGGCCATGAGCAGACAGTTGGCTCTAAAATGGAGCAGCTGGGCCTTGGACCAGTGCACATATGAGATGCTGTGCTGCAGGCAGCGGCTTTACTCGCTAAGCTGCAATGCCAGCCACCAGATTGAATCTTCAAGCTTGAGAAGGCTCTGACCACAGTGACAATGCCACTCACAGTAAGGGAACAACATAAACAAGACAAGATGAATGATCAACGCTCCTTATGAAAGAGCAGCCAACCAGGGCATGCTGAAATAGGAAGCCTATAGCGAAAAGTAATTAATTCATGTAGTGGGCAGTGCCTCTTGGCCCTTTGACTCTTCCTTTCCTAAAGCTTGCAAGTTTGGCTTTCTGGAGCTCTGGCTGAGAAATTTTGCCACCATTTCTCAACTTATGGCATTTTTGACTGCCTGTGGTCCCGAATGTGGAGTACTGTCCATCATAAAGGCTTGCTCTCGGTGAGTTATTGAACACTCAGTAATTCTTGTCTATTGTTTATAACAGCCACTTCATTCTCCTCCCTCCTTTTGAAGTTCTCTGTATCACTAACATCAGTACACTGTCTGGTGGATAAAATGTGGTTTGACAAATACTCAGCCGTAGAGATGGCACTGGTGGTTTGTATCATAAATTGCAATTCAAGTTTTTGTTTTCACAAATATCCTATCAGTGAATGATGGAACCACAGCATAGGACTGTGGTGTGCAATTTAAGACTGTTTCTCAGGTCAGCATTTTAATATGGTTTTGGTTATATTTGAGTACCTAATACTAATACTAATGGTACATTAAAAATAACTTAGAGGAAAAACGTGAGATTTGGAACCTAAAATACCAGGTTCTAGTCTGAATTCTGTCTTCTCTAGCTGTCTCCAACAATTCATAAAGGAAAAGCCACTGGGTTATTCTTGTAAAGCCTCACTTCTTGTTAAGTGTGGCGGTTTTCTAAAGCCTGCCTGCAAGTTGTTCTAGCTCCCAGGAGGTCTGAGAAGTTGCAGTCCCAGTGTGCGGTTGTGAGAGGACTCATTCTCAGGAGCTTTCGGGGAAGTCACTGCTGCCAGCTGTAGAACTCAGCTTCTCACTTTCATGCTCCAGGCATCATGTATGTTCCTCTCCTTGACAAAATCTAGTCCAGAACCAGCCATGGAAGGTGATTCTGAGCGATGACATTCTAAACTTAGAGGGACAGTGTAGAGACATTCAGTAGACAGCCCTCTGTCAAATGATAACCAAATGCTCCTCCTAAAATCCTGAGGGAGAATCTTTTACAATCATGCTTCATGGCATCCCACACCTGCAAGGAGGGCTTGATGTTTTTCTTGCTTGTATGTCCTATTTAATCCAATTCTAACTTTCTCTTTCTTCATAGACCAGGCCAACTGGTTTTCATTCTATTTTTTAACATGCTAAGCATTTTCTCACCTCAAAATTCTTACAGTCACTCTTCCTCTGTATAGAATTTCTTCCATCTTGCTTTTTTCTTTCTCTCTTTTTTTCTGTTTCCTTTGTATCATGTTACTTTTTTAAATAATACCTTGGGTAAACTCCAACCTAGGTATCCTTGATGTTCTCTTATTCTTTTCTCTTAACACTCTATCTAACGCGGTTTCTCCTTGTTTTGGACATAGTTACTTTCTGCCTCCCCTCTTGCTTCCTTCAGTTCAATTAATGCAGCCTGCTATTTCCTATTTTCCTAGTCAGTATTTGGCATACCTGTTGGAACATGAATTCAGTAAAGTTGGCACCACATTGTTAATTACTTTCTTGGATCCTTGTCCGTAGATCTCAGTTATCCCCTTGAAACGGAGCCAAATTCACTGTTTCAGGCAATGGGAAACAATCAATGAAAGCAATCAATCAATAAGAGCAAGTGGTCATTTTATTCAATTTAATAAAAATACAAGAGGCAAAGAGTAAGACCTACTTATTGCAAGGCGTGAACGGTGTTGTTATGTATTACAGAGATTACAAGGAAGCAAACTCCACAGTTCCCCACTATGGTTATTCTCTTTCCTGTCGCCTTTTAGCACAGCTAGACATTTCAGATTAGTTTTATTAATTATAACTTTATCATCTCCCCTTATTTTAAAAAATCTTCTTTTAATCAATATTCAGTTTAAGTATTCAATATTCCATATTCCAACTTATTTTATTTTCTGCGTTGCTTGAGTTCTTCTTACCTTTCCTGTTAGAACATTCATCACACTTCCATGTACCAACAGATTACCTTGTATCTGTGTGTAGATTTTACACTCATCCTGGGTTATGTGTTATTTGAAAGACAGGCTTGTGTGTGGTTTATCTTATTCTTCCAGTGGTGTGCGTAGAAGACAGATGCCATTCGCAGAATGACAGTGAATACTTCTGAAAGTAAAATTCTAGGTAAACTCCACTTAAATACAGGATCTTGGAGATAACTTTGCTAAATAACTTGAGGTTCCAAAATGCAGATTGCCTGCTTTCTTTACTGATTAATGCTGCTTTCCAACCATTCATCTTATCTTTCAATTTACCCCTTGCTGTGCTGTAGTCTTGACCTCCACATTACGCAAATGATGTGTAAACTCATGTTCTCAATGAATCCTCAGAAGTAGGACATATCTCACTGGTGTTTGGTTTGCCTGGCACTAACTGCCTTCTGCCAAGCTGACTGACTTTGTCACATTCATATGTTTGGATGACACATCATTCACCTATCTCTCCCAAGTCTAATTGGCACCAATTAGTAGATAAATCAAACTTAATTTTCCATTACACAAGCTTTCACTCATGTCGGTATGCTTGTATGCAGTAGAAGAAAACAGATAAATAAACATTAACTTTTTTCTTGCTTAAAGCAAATAAAAATGCATTCAACTTGAAAGGGGAAACAGTTTAGAACTTTTTAAAAATGATTTTGTCTGAATAAAAACCACAGACTAGAAAATAAATAGTAACAATAGCCACCATCACTTAAACACTTTTTACATGCCAGACAATGTGTTAACATGTTTCTGAGCCCTGCAAAGTCACATGGGAGACAACTGTCTCTATTGTGCATACTAAGAAATGTAAAATTTGCTTGGGTTTTTATACAAGGAATTTTAGCATATTCTGATGTCTTGAAGGACTTGACTTGTTTCCATCTAGCACTTTCAAGTTTGTAAGCCACACACCTAGGCCTTTAGTCTACTAGGAATACATTATTCTAACTAGTGATGGTTTCTTTCTTTTGCATGTCAATATCAAATTCTAAGAGCATAAATATTACATGACTTACATAACTGGATCAGGGTGACAGAGGTAACTTGTGGTTAAGCTAAGTTTAGTATTGATCATTTTCACTGAAGTCAAAGGTAAATTTCCTAATTTTGTAGTATTCTACACCTCATTATACCTTGAAATGAAAAGTATTTTGATAAAAATCCTTTTAAAAAAGATTTGCGTATTTATTTTTTATTTATTCATTTATTTATTTATTAATGGAAATTCAGAGTTACAGAGAGAGGGAGAGAGGCAGAGAGGTTGAAATCAGGCAACTCTTTCAGGTCTAAGAGTAGCAAGCACCCAGCCACTTAGGCCACCTTTCTTAACCGCAATTCTGTTATCTCATTTATAGTCATCACATCCTTTATCCCTTAATCTCTGAGATTTTGATCCGCAACATGAAGTGGTAGTTCTAGGTCTGAGTCCGAGCTTTAACAGACTCCTAGGCTTACAAGAAACCATACATTGGTCAGCTCTTTATTTTTAGGAGAGAATCAGGAACACTTGAAATGGAATCATCCTAAATTAAGCCCAACCATAATAATCTACTCATAGCATGCTCCAAATGTGTGATTGAGCCTATACAAGTACAGTAGGAGAGCTCAGGAGAGCCCAGCTAAATGAACCAAAGCTGAGCCAGCCATACATATCAAAATGAGTTCAGTCAAGACCATCAGAACAATCTAAGTCAGCTTTGATCAGCAAACTTTGCTAATCTACACACTCAAGAACAATGATAAATGAATGTCACTTAAATTACTGTATTCTAGCATTTTTCTTTTAAAGTAGTAACTAATTGATGCAGCCACTAATTAGCTCCACAACTGTGCTTCATAATAATGCTTACAATCATCTATTGAGGCCTCACTATGTAAGAGGAATAGTGGTAAACCTTTTCCCTTTACCATCCCTTTAGGTCTTTGTCAAAACCTCTGAAGTTTTCACAGATTGCAAAAATGAGATGACTTGAGATGGGATAATTTATTCAAGTTCACATAACTTGTCAGTGTTGGAGCTAATATTCAAGCCTGTTTTTGTCTAAATACAAAGATGCTCTTTTTCTGTTATATCAAGTTGACTTCACTCATAAGCCGAGAGAATAATTAGCATTGGGAATGTGACTGCCAGTTAATTTCTCTTGGGTACAGTTTCTTCAACTGCTGCTAGAGGTTTCTAACTGGGCAATATCTGTGCTGTTTCGTATTTTCTAAACCTGCCCCTTCCTACATCTGACAGTCATTTGAGGTTAGTTTGTGCAATTTGATGAGGAGGGGAGGATGAGGATGAGGATACATACATAGAGTCCAACTCTATACCATTTGAATGACGCAGAGGCATATTCTGCCAATAACCACAACTAAAATGATTACTGAGTGTGAGTGTACAATTTAGAAAATATCCAGGTGAGTTCAGAGTAAATCTGGGTCACACAGTCTTTGTCCCTATTACCCAATGTTTGAACAATAACAAAATACAAAGTGTCGGAAAAAAATCAACAGCAGCAAGTAAGCAAGTGCTGTTAGACCCATGAACAGCAGAGGTTGCTGGCAAGGCAGAATTTGAATTCCCTTCCTAGATACTGCACCTGGTCTCACTGTTTGGAAGTGGTGCAAGGAAGGAGAGAATAAAAATGAAATTCAGTGAAGTCTCACAATACCTCCCAAGAAAGTAGAATTTTTCAAATCCCTAGGACAATGCAACTCTTTTCATCTTTGACTTTAAGTCTGAAGCACATGAGCCAGTTGTTTGGCATAGTGGTTAAGACACTGTTCAGGAACTGGAATCGTGCTGTATTCGATTAACCCTCTTTCTGCAATGCTGATATCCAATATGGATGATAGTTCAAGTCCTTGTGCTCCACTTAAAATCCAATTCCCTGATAATGAGCCTGAGGAGCAGCAAGAGATGGCATAAGTTCTGGTTTCTTTACAATCACAAGAGAGATTCAACTGAAGTCCCTCACTCCTGGCTTTAACCTGGTCCAGCCCTGGCCATAGCAGCCACTGAAGAGTGAATCAGTGATCCGAGCAACAAGGACTATTTCCCAACCGCCAAGGAGGTCACAGGGAATTGGATGCCCTCGGAGGCCGAGTACTCTGAGGTCACCCACCCCCAACCGGAGCTTCCACAGGGGATGGAAGAAGTCCAAACACTACCGTGCAGAAACCAACTTCATTGGAAAGACAACCAGAAGCCCTGAGCGGTCCGCAGAAACAGAAGAACAATAAACGTCCTTCGGGACCAGGGAGGAGAGCTTTCTCTGGTCCGAGCCTGGCTCCACCTCTGGACCCCCACTCTCCCTCGCAATGACCATCGGGATCTCTCCAAAAACCCCTCACAGCAAACAATCATACAAACTAAAAAAAACCTAAAATAAATAGACAAACAACAAAAAGTAGAGCTTGGAATCTGACAGAAAAGAGCTGGCGTGGATTGGCTCATGCCTCGCTGGGTGGGACACAAAGATTAGTCACTCCTCACCATGGTGTTGAGGATTTTCCTGCACACCACCCCCCCAAAAAATGTTCTGCACCTTAATTGTCGACAAATGTCTTGTTAGAGATACAAGCCAGTCTATATTATCCTAAAATCTGCCAAGATCAGCAAAATTATACTTCAACACAACAAATACTAAAATGAAATAGACATGAGACAGCTGAATGGTACCTTATAGCCATTTTAAGGTATATAGCAGCCGGTCCTGTATATGAACTAAAATTAAAATGTCAATGAGCTAATCAGAGGTTGCGGTTAAGAACTTGCTTTTTTTTTTTTTTTTAACATACTGGTTACTCAAAACCATGTCAATTCCATAATGTTGCAAATTGCTGTTGATGTTATATTGGGACTCTTAATTGACTGGCATGATATTCTACCAGCTCTAACTTCGGACCAGAAATGGTCTCCCCAAGAAACTGTTCAACCTATCTGGACAATAAGTAGCTGGACTCTATGCTTGGTATATGTTTGCAAGGAAAGAATCTTGATTGAATTTGAACTGTAATACTGCATCAAGGTGGAGGAATCCACCAGGGTGGAGGGGCTTGGGGAGGGGTGGGGGGATTCCCAGAGCCTATGAAACTGTCACATAATGCAAAATAATTAATAAAAAAAAAAGAGTGAATCAGTGGATGGAAGTTCTATCTCTCCATTTCCTCTTCCGTGTGTGTGTGTGTGTGTGTGTGTGTGTGCACTTCTCTCTTTGTAACTATGCCTTCTGAATCAATAAATCAGTAAACTTTTGTTTAAAAGAAGACAAATTTGGGATTTCTACATCTCATAATGGAGTGCCTAGGTTTAAGTACCATCTGCAGTTTCTTGCATCCTAGGAGTTAGGAGGTGATGGCCCAATATTTGGTGCCACTGGAGAATATTCAGATTGAACCCAGAGGGGCCAGCGCAGCAGCCTAGTGGCTACAGTTCTCACCTTACATGCGCCAGGATACCATCATGGGCACTGGTTTATGTCTTGGCTCCCATTTCCCATCCAGCTCCCTGACTGTGGCTTGGGAAAGCAGTTGAAGGATGGCCCAAAGCCTTGGGACCCTTCAACCATGTGAGAGACCTGGAAGAAGCTCCTGGCTCCTGATTTCGGATCAGATTTGCTCAGCTCCGGCTGTCGCGTCCACTTGGGGAGTGAATCAGCAGATGGAAGATCTTTCTCTCTTGATTCTCCTCTTTGTAAGTCTGCTTATCAAATAAAAATTTTTAAAATCTTAAAAAATAAACAGATCGAACCCAGAATGTTTAACTTTGAACTGGCCGAGTCCAACCAGTCTTGCGCTTTGGGGGAGTGAACAAGCAGTTAGGAGGCATTTGTCTGCATCTCTTTCCTTCTGACTTTCAGATAAAATGAAAATGAATAAGTAAATAAAATTTGAAAGATTTCAGCACAGGTGTCATGATTGCTTCATTTCTTTCTACATTCAAAACCAGGACAGATTGCGAAATATGGCTTTAAAAAGCACATTTAGTTTAAAATAACTATAACTAAACACTAAGTTACATATCTGAGAAATGAACATGGCATGTAAAGGACAAATATAACCTGGAAAAGCATTAAGGAAAATTAAAATATTTGATCCAAGTGGTGGTGTGCACATACACTCTCTGGAGGAATGATCCATCCCTATACACCGTGGACTTACAACCAGAACACTGGTGTAAGTGTGTATATGTATACCCTTAATCCTATATCCAATCTGAACTTAATCATTTAGATTTCAGAGATAATTAAATAAGACAAGCATAGGGAGCAATATAGACAACAAAACAACACTGTTAGAGGACTAATAATTACAGTATTTGAGCTTTAGCTAAACATTAGATGGAAAAGCTTTAGCTATTTCAGACTTAAACCTAGTTATGAAGGAAACTTTGGTGCTAAAATACTGATTATCAATAAAAGGTAGATGCTTTTAGTGATTTGACAATAGATAAAATGGGCAGAGGCATAAAATCACAGAATAATTAATGTGCTCGAAATAGAGGACTTGATATTAAAACAGAATTGAATACTTAGAACAACAGCACACAGTATTATCTCAGAAAATGATGAACTCTTCGAGGCAGATCTGTCGGCCCATCCGGCTACAAAGGGAAAGCTGCTTATCCAGACAAAGCACCTTATCCATGCTCCCGGTGGTGTCAATACCAGGCAACAATGCAGCCAAGTCCACAGAATTCTTAAAGAAAATTACACTTAGTCAAATAGTTCATAGGACACAAAGCAATAGGCTGATACTCTCCAACAAGAGCGGCTCTTAAAAAAAATCTTAAAATAAATAAATAAATAAATAAAAAGACCCTGTTAACCAGAATGTTAAGCACTTTTCTCAGAGAGATCAAGAAATACTGGTAGGTTGCCTACATTTGAGAACTTTGGTGATGTGGATTCTATCTTTTCACATTTTAGCACCCTGGGTCTCAGCTGCATGGGTCACGACTTTCCTGACAGAGCATCAGGTTGTCGCAGGATGGATTACCTGTGTCCTCCGAAGAGCACTGTTTTTTATTTTTTTTAAGATTTTATTTTTATTAGAAAGTCAAATATACAGAGAGGAGGAGAGACAGAGAGGAAGATCTTCTATCAGATGATTTACTCCCCAAGCAGCCACAACAGCTGGACCTGAGCTGAGACAAGGCCAGGAGATCAAAGCTTCTTCTGGGTCTTCCATGTGAGTGCAGGATCCCAAGGCTTTGGGCTGTCCCCCGCTGCTTTCCCAGGATAAAAGCAGGGATCTGGATGGGAAGTGGGACAGCTGGGATTAGAACCAATAAGCATATGGGATCCTGGTGCTTTCAAGGCAAGGACTTTAGCCACTAGGCTACTGCACTGGGCCCAAAGTTCACTTCTTTAAACTTATCCCCAAATGATGAGTTTAAGAGGATTAAACTTTTGCATTCTGACTGCTGGAGAGCTCCTCAGCCTTTTTTGCTGTGTGAGGACCAACAGGTGCAATCTTTAAAGCAGAGTCTTCACTAGACACTAAATCTTTACATATCTTGATCTTAGATTTCCAACCTGAAGAACTACAGAGATAAACATGTGTCATTTTCCAATGACCTGTCTCAAGTGTTTGAAATAAAGCCCAACACACTAAGACACAACATAAGGCTTTAGTCCCATCAACTTGACAATTGTATTTGGTAGAGGATCTAAATAATTTCATGAGATGAAAACATAGCTGAATCTAGACGGCCGGTAAGGCTCAGGACAGCCCAAGATAGTAACATGTAAAAGCTCAGAACAATCCTGTTGAGAGCTGGAGAGCGGGGATTAGCAGAAGAAAACTCTTAAATGCTACAATTCGTAAAGTCCTATTGTCCAAGATTAATTCCCTGTTCCTAAACAAGCCAACTTTGTGTAAACTATGCCATAATATTCTCATGTCAAATGGCTATAATAAAACACTTATCCCTACAGCTGGGTTAGTTACTCTCTTTTTGATCGATTCCTACTCAGTATTTGTAATATTTGGTTAATGTTTTCAATATAAACCCTGTCTTATAAACATGAACAACTCTCTTTTTATTGTCATGTGGATATTAAATAATCCATCATTCTGAAGTCCTGATTAATGTATAAAGTACATAGGGAACATTTGATAACTGAGGTTAATACCGTAATTACTAGATTCGATTTTGTTACTATTTCTTCTGGGTCAGATTCCACTTAAGACACAATTACATTAGATTATAAAATCTATGCCACAAATGAAAATGATGATAATGATCCCATCTTGTAGCGGATAAAGCCAGGATTCAGAACCCTTTGAATAAACTACCAATATTACAGGACTCACAAGTCGTCTAGATGGGGTTTAGACCCTGACCTGGTTATGGTACCTTGTGACTATACCACATTATTTTGGAGCAGAGGGAGCATTTGTAAATCAAGAGAAAAAGATGGGATTAATACAGCCAAAATAGAAATTATAGGGATCAGGAAGTGGGAGTGAAAGACCTGTAGGTTAAAATAAACATTACAACAACTTTCACAATGGGCCATTTCACTGCTCCATCTTAATCAAACTGTTGGATCTTAAATTTCATGTTCAGATATAGTTAGAGCAGAGACTTCCGGAGGGAGAAAAGTATCCCAACTGCATACAATAGTGCAAGCAGAAAGGGTGGAAAGACTGACACCTGTTATCTCTCTTTTTTTTTAATTATTTATTATTTAACTTCATTAATTACATTGTATTATGTGACACAGTTACATAGATACTTGGGTTCTCCCCACCCCTCCCCAAACCCTCCCACCATGGTGGATTCCTCCACCTTGTTGCCTAACCACAGCTCAAGTTCAGTTGAGATTCCCCCATTGCAAGCATATACCAAACACAGAGTCCAGCATCTTACTGTCCAGTCAAGTTCAACGGCTTCTTAGGTATACCCTCTCTGGTCTGAAGACAGAGCCAGCAGAGTATCATCCCGATCAATTAAAAACTCCAACATACCATCAGCACAAATTTACATCATTATGGAATTAATTGACATAGTAATGAGTAACCAATATGGTAAAAGTAAATGCGAGTTCTTAACCACCTTCTGTGACCACCTCCCCTATACTTCAATTTTAGTTTATACACAACATATAACATTCAAAACATAACATGTTATACATAACATCATATCTTAAATTAAGGCAAACATGTGGTATCTCTTATCTCTGTTATCTCTTAATTAAAAGCTATTGCGGATGTTGCTTTGTGTCATCCAAATGCCTCCCTCCATGAATTAAATGGCTGTTCATAACTTCTGCAGTTAATGACTGGCCGACATATCTCAGTTGAGCCTACTCCTGAATATATCCAGCCTGTCTGGGGTCATTTGCCTTCCTGGGTGAAGTCTGTAGCCAATGACTGGGTAGTACTGGGACACAAAGGACCAGTCTTCTTGTAACATATAGTCAAACTTGCAGGGTTATCCAATCACGGAGGACCCCCAAAAATCAGTGACTCCTTTGCTCTGAGTGACTTTCCTTCAACGTGACCTCCTATTCTGTGTCCTCCACTTCCCTTACAGGCTTCACTTTAACAACATTTCCTGTACATTTCCTGCAAACAAATCAATAACGTGGAGTGTATTTCCAGGGAAACATGAACTGCAGTATAAGGTAACTGATGCATTGCTGTTGTGGCAGCCAACTTCGCTTAATCCCCATATTTCTTGAGAGGCTTCTAGTGATTTGTCAAATACTCACAGCACTATCAGTAAATACATCAGGATACGAGGGATACGATACATATCACAAGTTCTTTCATATGTGTCAGAATGGAAAGGTTTTATTGATTTTCAAGGGAGCAATTTAACTGTTGTCAGAGGATAAGTCAGGAGTTAAGGCAGAGATCCAGGTCTGAATGAACACATCCATCAAAATTGTCTTATCTCCAGTGTCTTGAATGTTCATGACAGCATGCAAATGTCTTAATTACCATTGAACAAACAGTGACATGTTATGCTTCTGCTCTGAGTTTAAGAAGTGCTTTCGCCAATTTAAAAAAAAAATTGTCTATCAAGTTCTCTGAAGGATTCCCTTTAACACTGACTCACTCTACGTATAGGCTTCCCCTAGTATCAGGGGCATGAAAACACTTTATTGAGACTCCTGTCTGTATGGGAATCCCATTACACATTATTACACTTCTTAAGAGGTGTGACATGTGAAGCTGGATGGTAACCAAGAGTTTTGAAGATGAGATGCCACGATCATGATCAATGCAACTTATTTGATCAAATATCCACATTTCTCATCACAGCAACAAACTGTGCCAAGCGTGGCTTAAACTTTTACTCTTTCATACTTCTGCTCTGAGAATCTTTAAGACAGCTGAAATAAAGTCCATAATGCCAGCATGTCAGAATCAATTAACTTTCTAAGCAATATAAGTAAACCGAATTTTGTTGGAAGGCAATCGAACTTCTTGTATGTTCTTACCCTTTGATACAAGAAAGTCATCTCTAAAATTCTATCTCCCCAAAATAATCTGAAATTGAATCAAAGAGTAATCAACACAAATATATAGATACAGATATATGAAAATACTGGGCATAACCATAAGAAGGCACCATTTCTTTGTTCTCCTTTCACTCTTTATTTACTCAGTAGAATTTAAACTCTGTCAGGTCAGGAATGCTATCTGTGTTTTTCAAGGATGTTTTCTCACATCTCCCAAACAGTGTTTGACAGTCAGTAACTGTGCAATGAACCTTTGATTAATGAGCCTTCCCATGTGCAAGAGGAAGTGGAAAAAGCAGACTTTCACAATACAAAGAAAACCTCTAATATTGTATTGTGTGGGTAGAAATAGTTAATATTTGTAAAGATGACAAGTTGCCTTGTAATCTATAAATTTTCAACATTTCTACTTCCTATTCAATATATAAATAGGACAAAAGAATTGAATAGCTATTTTCTTTGAGAGAAAAGAAGCTGAGAAGGCTTTATTCTGCTGTATTGATGCAAAGTAATCAAAATAGTGTGGTATTGGGAAAGTACCTTAAATCCTTCACCTGGGATGTAACAATCCCAACTCAGTAAGCAATAAACACATAAGTGTGTTCTTCCCACAATTGCCATTAACCTTCCCACTGCTTGGCAGTCATTTAAACTATTATGACTATGAGAACAATCCATTTTCAGTCCAGACCACTCTAAAGTGTTACTCTTCAGCTCTTATCCTCCACCTGCACCCTTTGGTTGCCCTTGGAGTACACTACTGCAATTTCCACAAGCTCACTTTTTCTGTGGTCATTTCATCCTTGCAAAAGAACTTAGTAATGTCCCCGTGAGTCTGTTTTCCACCCAGGCCTAAGAGCTGACTTCTTGGTGACTCAGAATATCAATGTATCATGTGAGTAAAAAAGTAGATGGAGCCACTTAGCATCTTCCTGAAGACAGTTTGAGCAACATTAGCTCCATTTTTAAAAATCCAAGTGTGATGGGGATACAAGAAATGACATTCAATTATAAGCATTTGTCCTCTTCTCTCTTGCTTCCTCTTCTCAAAAAGGAGGGAAACCAGTTGCTGTCTAGATCAGTTCTCAATCCTCCTCTGTTTGTACAAGAATCAGGAACAAAGGCAATAGCTAACAAAGAGAGCCGAGTAACCACGTGGAGAGAGAGAGAGAGAGAGAGAGAGAGAGAGAGAGAGAGAGAGAGAGAGAGAGACGAGGGCTCCTGTTGGAGGAGAAAGGACTGTTTTAGAAGCATATCCAATGGCAGATCATAAGGATCATCAAATATCCATGGGAAAGGCATATTAGTAAGCAATCATGCATGGATCTCAAAGCCTTGATTTCAAACTCAAAGTGTATCTTATTTTGTTCTCCACAAACTTTTTAGGATACCATCGTAGGGGTTTGAGTCCGTGGCAAGTGTTAACACAAGTGGGAATTAAGTAAAGGGGAGCAAACAGGCTTTTACAGGAGTTTGCCAGTGACCGTGAATGCAGCCAACACTTTTAAAGCTGCTTCCAAAGCTTTGATTTATTGATTTGTTTGTTCTATGATATGGCTCCATAGGCTCTGAGAAATCCCTCCCCCGCCCAACTGATTTCCCCTAATATTGTTACATTAGTATAGTCTTTTAAGAATAGTCAGAAGCCCATCATTCTGCTATCTAAGTGTATCCTGACATTATAGGTATGGACAGTGACACATACACTGAATATTTCTGTCATTTTAAATTATTTTCAGTTTATGAACTATTTGTTTATGTTATTTGTATTGCGCTAGTAGTCAAGCAGTTGAGTTGTATATACCATGTACACCATAGGAGATCTTTTAATTTGCAAAGTATGTCATCTTCGCATTTTGCTCCAGAAGGACTTTTCTGAATGCTTCTGATACCTGGTGCTGCCAGAATTAATAATGCTGTTTGAAATAGATGCACTGCTGCTTTCCCCAGAAGTTTTATAAAACAAATTGTATATTAAATTTATTTCCACAATAAGTATTCCTCAGTATTGCCTCAGAAGTTTCAGGGTCATGGTCTAGCTTTACTTTGCTAACTGTGTGACCAAACCCTAAAACTTCGGAAAGCAGCAGAGATGTATGGTTACCTGTTGGAATTATCGCATGTTTAGTCACTGAGGACACACAACAAACACTCAGAATGACCGAGTCAGCATATATGGCTTCAGCCATTTCCAAGAAAATCTTTTATCTTCGCAAAGTAAGGGTCAGAGAGTTGTTCTCATAGCCAAAGAACCAATTCCTGAAATTGTTAACTATAATTTAATGGCCATGTTGAGTGGACAGCCATGCATTAGCCCCATGACCAGAGGTAGTACTCATAAACATTTTCTGCACTTTCTAGAATAAATTAAAAAGTAAAGGAGGAAGATAATGACAAAGGAAGGAATGAGAGAAAGAAAATTAAATTAGACTTTAAGGAAATTCTTTCAGGGGGAAACTTGTTCCTACAATTCCCAGGATGAGGTTTCTAAATATATTTAAGAATGCTAGGTATATATTTTTACACATTAAAACTACCTTTGGATGGTTTAGGTAAACATTTAAAAACAAAGAATGGTTACTAAGTAAGCTTCCTTATATTTTCACTTTCTCCTTTATCACCATGGTTACTTTTTTTGAAATTTATTAGCCAAGATGGATACTTAAGAGTGTCTTGTCCGGAAGAGGCTAGATATGTTTACTCAGTAGGATGACTGCTACCCTGTTTTTTTTTTTCCCAGATCAAAGTTCCACCAATTTTCCCTTATATCATTTTTTTATCAAGGGAAACTCATCAAGTACGCTCTGAAGGTTTCCTGTTCCATCCCCAAAGAGCTCCGAAGTAATGCTCTTTCATCATTAATTGCTGGATATTTTGAAATGTTTTCCCCCGAAGACATAAATCACAAGTTTCTAATATTCTGTCTAATCTCGCTCTGCTTCCTGATTCTCTGGAGACATGTGCCACAAAAATGTGTTTAGAGAGATCACAATGCATTCATCCCTGGGTCTGCACTGACCCTGTTATTCAAAGAGTCATTATCTGTAAGGATGGCAGGTGGACCATGAATTTTTCTTCCCCAGCTACTATACTTTTGAGCCTTTGGAAATTTCCTGCTGCATCTGTCATACTAAGGTTATCCTTGAAAAGGTACTGCCCAAGCTTCAAGCTCATACGTCAACACCAATGATAATAGAAAACATTTATTAAGTACTAACTCTTCAATATTTATTCTTCCAAAAGTTTTGTGTAGAACAAATTTTTATATGTCTCTACGGTCCTTGGGAGTCAGGTTCAATGCTATCTGTGCTTATAAATGAGGCAAGCAAAGACACATTTAGGTTAAAGAATTTTTCAAGGTCTATCATTCAAGGATATTTCAAAAAGTGTGTGGAAAATGAAATTAAGGGATAAGTTTATTTTGATGCAGATTTCTTGAAATCCATGAATAAGACAGGTCTTTAAAAAACTCATGAAAATGTATATTCTGAAAAGTAATGCATGGATATGTAGGGATTCTATGAAACATCTATTTAACCATTATATTATAACACATCGAGTCAAATTAAAATGAAATGGCACAATATGTATTTTTGCCATAATTCACTGGGCATAATTGTCTCTCCCAAAAGGACAAGTGTATGCTTTCTCTGATATAAGGCAACCCTCATGCAAAATAACAGATCAACATATATATAGTTATACATGTATATACATATATTTCTTAGAGAAACTGCATAATGGAGACTAGTATACAAAGAATGGAAGATAAAGTGCATCCCTACTCCTGAATAAAAAATGGACTCCCAATGAAACTGTTAAATGTATCTTAACAATTGGATACTGGACTCTCTACCATTGTTTATACCTGCAAAGTTAGTATACACTTAAATAGCAAAATGATGGACTTGTGACTGTTGTTGAAGGACTACACTGTTATAATAACAAAGAGGGAATCGGTGGGTTG
Organism: Ochotona princeps; assembly: GCF_030435755.1. NCBI lineage: Eukaryota > Metazoa > Chordata > Mammalia > Lagomorpha > Ochotonidae > Ochotona > Ochotona princeps. The sequence goes on along the minus strand of NC_080840.1, from coordinate 12,318,675 downwards.
TGGGATAATGAGGATGGAAGAGAAATTTCCTGAGTTTATGGAAGTGTACCATGAAAAATATTTTTTTAAAAAATGATCCTGTATGTAAATTTCACAGGGCCAGTGATCCACCAGAGAACAATGTACAAACATGCGCGTACATTTGTGTTCAGATCAAATTGTGTATGCATTTTTTTCTGGTAAGAAGTGCTATCGCTTTGACTACATCCTCAGGCTTCATAGAAAGAGGTTAGGGGAGAACAGGCTAAGGAGAGCAGCATGGTCGCTGAGCTCCAGCAGCCTGGGTTTTCAGTCCTATCCGTGTCAACCAGCTGAAAATTGAGCATGATAGAGTCATTAACAGCTTTCATTTTGCTGATGTGTTACACAGAGAATGGTAATTAATAGTTATTGTGAGATCCACAGGAGAATGCACATCCAGACACCAGAGAAGTACGTGGCTCAGACAGCAAATAAACGCAGCTCCCTCACTCATCCCTGCGAAAACCGGCGGGCAAATAGGATACTCCCCATCAATCAAGATGAGCTGTCATGTCTGTCCAAATCTCAACGGTCTCACCCAAACATTTGCTATCAGGAGCTGCAATGGCAAGTAAACTCCAAGGCACAATGCTGGCTTTGTGAGACTGAATTCCTGCCTTGTACAAATTTTGCTTAAGCATTTTTTTTTCTCCATGCCCATGTGAATCTTTTGATTCTGCCACATGTTCCTCTTGTCCGAAGACAAATTAGGAAATAAATAAACTCAACAGCCCAAACTTTTCTAAATTTGCAGTAGATTTGATAGTCCTTTAAAAAGTATGAAAGCAATCTGAAATTAAAGGAAAAGACATGCTTAGCAAAATAAGTATAAATGTTACCATATTAAGTTTCAATAGTAATTATTAAACTGACCATCAATTTAGCACCTTAGCTAACAAGCTTATATCAAATAGTTCTGATTGTCAGAAGTCTTGCTTAATCACACTGGGCTGAAGCTAAGCTCTGTGAAGAACCTTACTCTTATTACTCTGAAGAAAGAATCCATTCCCTGTCTTTCCTAGATTCCAAGACTCCCCACATTCCCTGACTCATGGGTCCCTTCCTTCTTCGATATCAACAACAATTAGTTGTAAAACAATAGTTTTAATTGTAAAACAGTCCTTGACATACAGCTCCTGAACTTTCTGCAATCTCCTAAGTGATATGGGCACTATAAGGATGTTTTGTCCAAATATTTGGTCATTGTCTCAGTGCCTGACAGAGTTCCTAAAATCTTGGCAAAATTTTCTTGTGATCAATGTGTCTGATTCTGGGTTCCTAAATCTCTTGGAATTCCTTGGACAATAGAAGTGTCTGCTGTGCTAATGAGGTCATTATGGCGGGTGCTAACTTAGAAGCTGGTCACCTGAAATTCCAGGCCAATATCATGAGCTTGGAACTTTAAAACCAACCCCCTTCCTATTCTCTGGAGAGAGAAAGGATGTTGGAAATGGAATTGATAATCCATCTTGTCCATGTGGTGATGTTGCCATGGAAATTGCAGAACTATGAGACTATGGGTGCTGAACATATTTATACTCTGGGAGGGTGGGGTAACCCAACTTCATAGTTCAAAGCACTTCTGCTTGGGCCTTTTCCAGGGCTCACCTTGTACCTAACTATGCATCTGTATGCACTATCATGCCTTAGGTTAGTTAATATTATGAATCAGTAAACATAAGTAGGTGTTTTAATATCTGCATGCTGCTCCAGTACAGTTTTCTGATCTGCACAGGGTTAAGTGGGAGCTGGAGTTTCTAATTGCTCAGTCAGAAGTGCAGATGCCCTCTGCCTATGCGTAGATGGTATCTGAAGTAGGGACACAGTCTTCTGGTTCCAAGCCCTCAGGCAGGTACATAGTGCCAGGATTAGTTGTGAACTGAAAATCACTAAACTGGGGCCCACTGGAGAATCTGCTGGGGTATTGCTTGGTACTATGCACCCCACCCACACGATCGTTTCTGTTTTCAGAAGAGTTTTATGGACTGAGAATATAGAGTAAGAGAGACTTTTTTTTTTACTTTTCACATCTCTAGAGCATCCTGGGGTTGCCACACCATATCACTTTCACAGTTACTTAGCATCCTTTATTGTATTGGCAAACCTAACCCCTACTGCCATGTCACACAACATGTTCACAGGGGTCAGCACTTCTGAAGTGCTATCATTCTGTCCTTATCCTGTTACCTTCTCAGGACTATCATGATTGCCCTAGTTAGAATTCCAGCCTGCCTTCAACCCCATGCTCTTACTATGTGTGTAAGATATGATTGCTGTAATAAAGATTTTTAAGCACTACTAAAATGAGTTCTTGGAAACTATGAATAAAAGAGTGAGGTTTGGCCTGAGTAGTAGTCTTAGCCCAGTACTTCTACTGTTGTAACTGCTTTGGGAGATGTCTTGCCCATACATAAAGTGCTGCTCTATTGTTTGAAAAAAAATGGTGAAATTGAATCTACTGCTTGGGATTCTGTGTTGGATATGCCTGCACACAGCATACATAGCATGATCTCAATATGTATTCTCTTCTGAGTTTCTTTTATCTTTATCCTCTAATCCAAATCTGATTCTGCACCATCACCATTAAACAATGACCTTTTTTTTTTTACTTTTGCTTGCCAGTGGCAGCCACCATTTCTCTATGATTTTGACTACATAAATAAGTAAAAATCATGCTGTATTCAGCTTTATTGTGGTCATCATTCATGTTGCAGCATGTGTTAAAAATTTCTTTTTTAAAGATTTATTACTTTTTATTGGAAAGTTGTATAAACAGAGAGGAGAGACAGAGGAAGATCTTCTGTCTGCTGAATCACTCCCTAAAGGTCACCTGGCTGGAGCTGAGCCAGTCCGAAGCCAGGAGCCACAAGCTTCTTCTGGGCCTCCCACGCGGGTGCAGGAGACCAAGGCTTTTAGCCACCCTCGACTGCTTTCCCAGGCCACAAGCAAGGAGCTGGATGGGAAGCAGGGCCTCCACGATAGGAACCGGCACCCATATGGGATCCTGGTACCTGCAAGTCAAGCACTCTGGCCACTAGGTTGGAGTTCCAGGCCCAGAATTTCTCCTTTCAAAAGATAAATACTATATACCAAGTTTTGCTTGTTCAAGTATTCATCAAAGAACGTGTGCTTTACTTCAGCTTTTGGTGATTGCTAGTGATGTTATGAACATGACTGCAAAAATATCTTCTAGACACCTTTGTGTTCAACTCTTTTGGTTGTAACTTCAGAGTTGGCACTGGCAGATCCTACAGACATTCTTCCTTTTACTTTCTGAAGAACCTTTATAAATGTTTACTTCTGTTTCACAGTTGCATGATACTATCTTTCCGCCAATATGCACAAGGGCTCGGAGCTCTCCACATTATCACCACTTGTGCTTTTCCATCTTTTCATGGTAGCCATTCTGATGAGCATGGGGGTAATGTCTCATTGGGGTTTGATTTACTCTGGTCAACGATTACCGATGATGAGTAGTTCTCATAGGCTCATGCAAGCACTTGCATTTTTTTTGTGGGGATGGGGGTGAAAATACCTATTTCAGTTCTTTGTCTCTCTTCAAAATGAACTATTTGCCCTTGTACTCTTTCTTTTGATAATAAGTTGCAGGGATTTTAGTCTATTCTTGATATTAACTGGTAATCAGATATATGATTTGAACATACTTTCTGGCATGCCACATGTTGCCTTTTTACTGTGTTAACTGTATTTTTTAATTCTGGAGGTGTTCAATTTCTCTACTTCATTTTATCATCTATTGTTTTGAGTATCATATCGCTATTGGGAGATACAATTCCTTCTTTAATCCTAATGCACATGCATACACACATAGAATACACTCATAAGAGCAAAAGCATTTAAATCTCTTTAAGGAACCATTGAAGCCACGCTGCCAAATGAAAGTATAAAAGCCCAAACTTTTGATCAAAGTCCCAACTTTAGCTTTTATAGTAGCCTGTGTTGGAAAATAAATGCAATTGAATAAGAACAGCTGTGTCATAAATCAGGCAGGAGCAGGCAAGAATAAGGAAATAAATTCATCTAAGTTTTAATTTGGACTGACACTTACAGCTTATAACCTTGGGGCACTCGTTGTCCTTTGTTGGACCATAGACATCTTAGATTTGTTGCACTTTAAGCAGAAGCTATAATGTCAAGGAATTGCTTTTGTGCCGGTCATAATGAGAAACAGGGTAAGGGCCAAGAGAGCAATCGCCTTGGGTGCCAATCTGCAAAGCCGACTAAAACCATATTGAAATGGAAGTAAATGGGTAAAATATTCTGTGCATTTAAAAGGATGATTTGACAAGACACTAGGGTAATTTGTCGGAGTAGATATCCCTGCACTATGCATGTTCAAGGAACAAGTGATGTTGCTGGACACTTCCTTAAAGTAAACCTGTCTTACCTGCAGCATCTCACAGAACTAGGCTCTGTTGCCTACAATCAGCAAACAAGTAATGATGTGAAACATGGTCCTATTGGCCAGTGGCAAAATCAAGACTCAGGCTTTCAAGATTTGCTTTGTTTTAAGTTATGCTTGTTCACAGTGTATTATGGAGGGCCTAGAATAGTGTGCTGAAAACATTTAGACTTTATTAGGTAGGCAACAGGGAGTCACTGACAATTTTAGCAATCGATGGCTACATTATGGTGTTTTGGTAATCTCTTCTGAATTATTAAATTTGGACTGGGCTAGCCCATTAGGAGAGGTATATTGTAACTACTCTCCTCAAATCATTTATTGGAAAAGGGAAAGAACAAGTTTTATTTTATTAAAAAAGAAAATAAATTAAATTTAAAATTGAATAAATACAATGCAATTCCAACAAGCATATATATGTAAATATTTATACATTTACATATATATTTAGAGTCAGATAGACAGATATGTTGTACAAATCATTTTGTATCAGTGTTCCAAACACTTTTTTTCTTACAAAATAAATGCTAAGAGATCTATAAATGTTATGAAGGGTATTGTTTTGTAGTTAATTTTTCGGAGTCTTTAGTTTTACTTTTGTAAGAAACGTAACCACCTGATTTATAATTTTAGCCCATAGGAAAAATATACATAATCATTTTTCAATACTATAGGAAAATAAATCTGAAATATCTGGTTTCAGAGCTAAATGATATATAGTAACACCTGCTAGGCAATTTTGAAAACATCATTCAAATTCACAAGTTTTCTGCTTTGTAAAAGTTAAGTGTTATTAGTGGAAGGGAACATTAGACTTGAGAGAAAAATGATACACACATATATTTTAAAAATCTGCAATCTAATTGATGCTGCCTGGTTCCAAAGTTTGCCTTTAAATATTCTACAATATAAATAATACAGCATACCATTAACTCTACCTTAAAAAACAAATAAAACCTTTCTTTACATTTCTTGTTTGTGCTGAAAACTTCCTTATGCTTGACAATCTGTCGAAAGATAATGATAACACAGATTGTCCCCTGCACCATACGGAGCACACCTTCCCAACACACTTGTCTCTGGCTAAACAAATCGTTTTCACTTTGATTTGTTTCCATGTTAGTAATTCAATTGCAATTTGTTCCTTCCCATGGCTGAGTAAGAACGTGGCCATCAGATTCAGTCCTTCTTGTTTGGGAATCATAAACAATAGGTTTCTGGGGTGGAGCACATAAATATTTTACCGACCACAATGTAGGTTTTAGTCAATGGGAGAATAAAAGTGGCAGAGAAAGGTTTTCCCATAGATTCACTTTATAGAATTTTGAAGACATTTTGTGGTTTGGGGCATTCACTGGGTTCCTTTAGAAAGTGCTTTTCACTCAAAAAAACACTGTGTGCTGCCTTACACCTTGACATAACAGGTCTAGTTTTTTTTTTTTTTTTTCCTGGTTAATCTGGAACGTTATAGATCAAGTAGTCCTCAGCCTGTTTTTAATTCACTAATTGCTTTTTTAAAAATTTACATAGAATTGTTATCTTTTGGACACATGAAGAGCCACTGAAGCATAATGAAGCTTATACGGAGAACAAATTCATCTGCCCCCTTGCTGGGTAAGCCACCTGAAACTATCAAAGAGATGGGAACCTAAAATGGGTAGATTGTAGGAGGGGAGGTGTGTGGTACCTTACACATAGTTCTTTTTCCACTTAAAAAAATTTCTGCTTAAAAATATGTTATCTGTGAGTGAAATTCTGTTTCTCACGTCCGGTGGCCTCTGTTCTGTAGGTGTTCTGGCAACAGTTGGGTCGTTAAAGAACCACAAACAAATGGCCGACCCCAAAGCCAGCCGCCCCTGTGGGCACTTTCCCTCAGAGGCTTTTTCTGAATTTTTAATGAGCTTGCTGCTCTTTCAGGCCTTCAAGACTTCTGTGAGTAAAGGAAATACCTTGTGGGTGCAGGGGAGGAGAGAGCAAACAAAGGAAAAGAGAAATGGCCTCTGCTGAATGCTGAAAGACGAAGGACGGCAGGGCTTCAAGTAAGACCAAGTTCAAGTAGTGTTCCAGAGAATAGTCACTCCCTCTGCTGAACCTCGTGTGGGAGTTGGAACCTCGTTTCTCTCCAGAGGCTTGACTGGCATGCAGGGTACATCACCTGGCCTTTTGTTTCCGTGCATGAATGCCTAGTGTCGACTTTTTTCTCTCAAAAGGAGTTTTTGACTTGCTTCTTGAAGAATTGCTCTAACATTTCTGTTTTCTAATAGACACCGCAACTCTAACCTTATCCTCATTCCCTGGCTTCTCTAGTTTTTCTTGAAAGAATAAACGGTTCACTGTACATCTGGTTCATTCGTAAGCCCATCCTGTAAGAAAGGACTTCTTGCAATTTCTGGCAATGTAAATAATAAATAAACTGCAAGCTGATTTAAACACAGTGACCAAAACTTTTTTTTCTCCCAGCTTCTGCCAACCACAAAGTATCTCTGACTCCTGAATCGTGATCTGTATTCTGCTGTGGACCAAAGGCGTAAGCGGCACTGTATGACCAGGAAGAGCAGGCATCAGTTACGGAAATCACCAGGCGGAAGAACGTGTTTGATTTAGCCTTTGATTCATAGGTAATGCAATTGACCAACAGAAAGTCTTGGGTCCCAGGATTTAGGCATGTGTATTTGCGAAGGCTTTCTGGAGAGCAATCACCGTTTTGTTGTTGTTCCTGACCCTGAGATTCAAGATTTTGCTGTCATATCATGAAATTAAGAATGTGGTGGGAAGAGGGAAAAGGTGAGGAGGGGAGAAGTGTGAGAATAGGAAGGCAAAGAAAATCACCCACACTCGAAAGTGATCATTTGAATGACACAAGCTGTCTTCTTTCTCTATGAGGAAAAGACCTTCCATGGAAAGAGCAGAAAAGGTTTTCTTGGTTATTTATTATCCTCAAATGCATTGTTTTTATCTTGGGTTATGCAGATGAAGTCAGCTGATAACTACAGGTAATAGAAGTGATTCTGCAATCACATAACTTAAGAGCATCTGTTGAGTTTCAGTTCAGGACAAGCTCTCTATTCTATTCCAACCTCTGAGAAAGGTATTCAGTTGGTGCTAGTACTGTGTGATGAATGAAGGCTTGATTGATCAAGTGAATGAACCCTGGATCAAGGATACAATCCTGAATTTAAGTGTGTATATTGTCTTTTGACTGAGTCTGTCACATATTTAGAGCGGTTTCTAAAAGTCTGAACACTCCCAAAGCAGAACAACCTCTGGTAATGGGTGGATCCAGAATCCTTCAAAGGACCACACGTGCTCTGTTGGCGTGACCTCTATCTGCTTTTCCGTCTTTTCTTTAGTGCAGCTCTTTACCTGTCCTAGTTCAAGCCACACCAAACTATGGGGCGGAAAATCTTGGTATTGTTTTTGCGCCTCTCTACAAGCTGGAAAAATTACTTCAGTGGGGTTTTCCTGTTGTTGAATCATGTTAGTTCCCAAGGAGTCAAAGAAATCATTTGAAGCACTCCTCTGTGTCTTTTACAGATGGTGTAACACCGACCCATGTATTATCTGGTGTGATTTGTTGGCTTTTCCGGGAGATAAAGACATGTCATTGTTCTTCATTTCAAGCACTATTCAACACTCCTGACATGCAGCAGGATCCAAGTATATACTTGCACAGTCAAATTTCTCGCTGTTATTAAGGTGTCAATAGGGGCCATGTGGGAACCAGGACCACTTATGAGAGCCATTCTATTAACTTTCAGTGCAGGAGCGAACACGTAGATCTTCAGATTTGGGACTCTTGGTACGCAGGAAAAGTTCCCTTTTCTTGGAGAAATTGTGTTTTTCACTTTCTAATCTTTCCAGTGATAAATGCAGTATGAGAAGAAAGGGCCCTATGTGGTGATACAGGCTTGTTGGAAGAATGGGGACAGTGATCTTAAAGGGGACACTCCAATGTATTCATTACTTTCCCTTCCATTTCATGGCTTTCCATTCCATTATACAATCAAGTGTGAAATATAGAAACACATCCAAACTGAGGATGTTTCAAACATGTTGGAATAATAGATGATTTTTATTAACTTTGGTTATTATTTTTATCAGTCAAGCTCAAACTAATCATGTTTAAGTATAAGGAGAAAATTTAAAGTCATCTCCAAATATGAACTTAAATTACACATTCTCAAGAAAACCTTAGTTAAGAATACTACTCTCTTGAACTGTAAAATGAGCATACATATACATACACAGAGAGGTATTTGCATGTAGGTATTTTTTCCACTTCACTGAAAGTTAGTAGAGATAGAAAAAATAAGCGATTTTTTGGTTGTATTTTATTTTCAAGTCTGTAGCAATAGGAAGTGATATTATAATAGCTCATGGTTCATATGTACTAATTTCTGTCTGTGAATACGTGTTAGATGAAGGGTGTGGGAAGGGTGGGAGAAAACTAAAATTAGTAGAGTGGCACCCTTCTCAAATAATCTGCTATGAGTCATTTGTTTCTTCAGAAAAATAATGCCTAAAATGCAACAAAGTATAATGAACAACTAGAAAAATCAGATTATTAGATACAGATTCGGAGTTGAAATTGGACTTAGAAGGACTTCTGAAATTTCAGGATCTATGCATCGTATTGAGCTTCTGAAATAATTATTTTCACACAGCTCATGGATTTCTATGTATTTGGGGTTTTTCACTGGAATTTATACGTTGTGTCTATAGCCTTGTGTTGGCGTATGTGCGTTTGATGGAGCAAACTTAGCTGAAAGACTGATTTCACCAGATAAATACTTTGTCCTGTCGTCCTTCAGATGATTAAACTGCATCCTGAGCTACATTCAGCTGGAGTTGGAGCAGAGTCATGGGCCTGGTGCTGGGTCCGCTGTGGGGTCTTCTACTGGTACGGCCTTGATGAGCTGAAGAATCTCTGGTCCCTAGGCAAACTGTGCTTCTTCCAAGACCGGATGGTAGAGATAACATTGGAATGGGACTCTGCTTCCTTGTCTGTAAGCAGCTGGCCTGTTACCTTGTGTATGGATGGCCATGCTCCTCCCAGGTACTGAGAAGATCCCACCAGACCACAGGAGGGTTTTGAGATGGGTGGAACACACCTGGAACCGTGCAAAGGGTATTATGCTTGCTTGAACATCTTCTTCTGATGAGAAATTCTAAACTCTTAGTAAAGCTAAAATTTAATCTGTTTCTTAAAAATTGTATTTTATACTGATGTATAAGGAATTTTTGGTTAAATTAACTATTATTTGTTTTTTTCCAAGAGATATTAAACTTTTAGGTTTATGTCTTGCAACCCATACTTACTTATTTTTACATGTGACTCACAGCTTGAATTAAAATTCATGTCTTCACCTATGAATTCCCAATGGGTTCTGGTACAAATTGTTGAAAAAAATTTCCTTCACTGCATGGTCTTCCAATTTTTTCTTCAAAAATCAAATACTAAATAATTATAAATAATACTATAAATTATATAATTATAAATAATACTAAATAATTTTGGTTGTTGTACTTTATTTCATTTATTTATGCATCTATCTGAAGCCAAAGCCAGGCTTCATGGTTACTTTGATTTCTTGACAAGTATTGAAATCCGAGAGTTTAACATGTTGGAATTTGCTTTTCTTCATAGAAGTTATTTAGGCACTATTGCCCTCTCACATTTAGGTATAAATTTTAAAATCATATTTTGTAAATAAAAAAATAGTATGTCATATAGCACCCTTAAAGGTACAAATACTGGTTGTTTTAGCCTAAAAAGTGATTGATTTGGATCACAAAAACAAACACACTAAAAAAAACATCTTTTTGCTGTGGATAATTTCGCAGCCATCTTGGAAGGAGAATCTTTCTTTGCTTAAGCAAATTTATACTGAAGCAGTAATCAATCCTTAAATCCATGTGACTCACCATAAATACTAATTTTGTTCCTATATTATCGCTCCATCGCAAGTTGACAACATTTGTGGTCATATTGCTTAGGCTGAAAGAGCAAACCCTATCCATAATAGTCTAAATCCTATAACAGGAAGATTCAACAACTTAATGTGACAACTAAGCAATTCTTAAAAGTTTTGCTCAGAAGTTGAACATGTCACATTGACTTACAATTCTTTGTCTGAAGCTAGGGCCAAGTGCATTGGTTTAGTGACTAAACCCTTGCCTTGCATTTGCCAGGATCCCATATGGGTGCCAATTTGTGTCTTGTCTGCTCTGCTTCCCACCCACTCCTTGCTTGTGGCCTGAGAAAGCAATAGAGGATGACCCAAAACCTCAGGACCCTGCACCCATGTGGGAGACCAAGAAGAAGCTCCCGGCTCCTGGGTTGAAATCAGCTTGGCTCCAGCTGTTGCAGCTACTTGGGGAGTGAACCAGCAGACAGAAGATTTTTCTCTCTGTCTCTCCTTTTCTCTGTAAATCTGTCTTTCCAGTAAAAATAAAATAAATATTTAAAGCCAGACAGGTTAGCAAACCTGATATCAATGGAATGGAAAGAAAATTTGTCAGGGAGATAGGGAACCGATAGAAGGAGACAACAATTATTTTTAACAGAATAAGATGTCATGGATACTAAATATCTCTAATTTTTGTTGATAAATGGCTAGTTTTAGTATACTGTATCAATTTGCAAATGGATGAGATGAATCTAATATACTATCATGTTCTCATGAGAATTATTAAAACATTTATTTGTTTGACTATCTCAATTTTTCTCTCAGTCTATTTTTTCCAATTCCGATTTCATTCCAGAAAGATGGGCTATGTCTCACAGCCTAACAGTGTGTTACATATTTCTGGGAAAAAAATAGTAGCATTATTTTTACAGCATTTCTTTTGCCTCCGTTTTTCCTCTTCATTTATTTTTTAATATTGTGTAGTAATAAATTTTTAAAAAGAAAATTTAATATTCTTTTTTTTAAAAGATTTATTCATTTTTATAAAAAAGCACATTTATAGAGAGATGGAGAGATTGAGAAAGATCTTCTATCCACTGATTCACTCCCCAAATAGCCACAATACCTGGAGTTGAGCCAATCTGAAGTCAGGAGCCAGGAGCTTCTTCCAGGTCTCCCAAAATTTTGAGCCGTTCTTCACTACTTTTTTAGTGAAAAAGCAGTGAACTAGTTGGGAACTAGAGCAGGTGGGGCACAAACTGATGCCCATATAGGAGGTTAGCACTTGCAGATAGAGCATTAGCCAGTTGGACTATCATGCCAACCCCAGAAGTCTTACTATGGTTAAAATGGCACTACCACTTAAGTGGCCTACAGATTTATTCAATCCTATCAAAGTCCTAACATTTACATGGAATTATAAAAGATCCCACAAGTCAAAGCCTTGTGGGAAATAATAGTTACAATTTCATTTCGTATTTGAAAAATCATTTTATTCCACCAAGTTAACAAAAACAGAGGAAACAATTTTTCTTAATAAATGTCATAAAGATTTTAAAACCCAATATTGATTCCAAATAAGATTTTCTGTACATCAGGACTATAATGAAATGTTCTCAATAGCACAAGGAACATCTACAAAACCTGAAATAAACATCATATTTAATAGTAACTACTGGATGCCTTTGGCTGTCAGGTTAAGATGAGAGAAGTATGTATTCATTCATGATTTGTATTTAACAGTATAGTAGGGTTCTACAAGATAACTGCAGATGAAATAAAACAAATAGTACTTTTTTTCTCAAAAAAAATTTCTATTTGAAAAGCAGATTTTACAGAGTGAGAAGGAGAGCTATATGGAGAGAAATACCTTCCATCTTCTTGCTCATTTCTCAACTGCTGCAGTGGCCAGAACTGGGCAGTTCCCAGCCTCTTCTGAGTCTCCCACATAGGTGTTGGGGCACAAAAGAATGACCACCTTTTACTGCTTTACCAGGCACATGAACAGAAGCTGGATCAGAAATGGAGCAACCAGGAGTTGAACAGGCACCCATATGAGATGCCAGCACCACAGCAAGAGGCTTAACCTGTCACACCACGGTTCTGACTCAGTAATAGATTTTTTTTTTTTGACATTCAAATAAAATTTGCATTCCCAAAATATTATACAGTAATTAGAAAATACCAGCCAAAGTAATATTAGGATACTTTTACGTGCGGTCTCAACAAATTTGAACAGAAGCAAATTTTAACAAAGGTAAATTTTACAGTGAAACATAGCAGTAGATTAAGGATCTTAACATGTTTATTTTACTGCTATTTGACACTATGATACAAAAATAAGAGGATTTACTTGACATTTTTAATAAATATCTCATGGGCTGTTGAGTGCCTTACTGGTGAAAAGATTTAACTGGCTGATCTCATCAATCCATTTTGTACATTTAGTAAGCATCAACTCTGCCCTACATAACTCTTAATGCAATTCACAGCACACAAATGGTTATCATATTAAATACATAATCAACTCGGACTTCTCAACAACGAGGAAATTAGTAAACCATCAAATGGACTGCTTACCATACACTTTCCTCATAACTAAATACCACACAAAATATCAAAATAATATTTGTCATCACTATAAACTATTGCCAGCAACTGACGGAAACTGCCAATTTGCCATATTCATGTTCACAACATGCTAAATATACTCTGCTGTTACTTCATCCATGGAATGCCTACATGCCTAGAACAGAGAATTTTCACCATCTCTTGCCGTGGGACCTGACTTGCAGCAATCTATATTTAGATCAGAACTAATTATAAAGAAGTACAATAATTTTAACAGTAACATCAACCATCTTTTCAATGATTCCCATCTCTAACACTGCATACGCACTTTTACACATACTGATTAAACTAAATGCACAGCTCTTTCAGCTAACTATAAATCATAGCATTTTACAAGGAAAATGACTGACTAATGCAAATTTAACACATCAATCACAGCATGAATAACAGCAGCAACAATGTCAACGACAAATTGTAACACCTTGATTAAGTAATGTGTCACTGAGTAGGCAGCACATGCTTAACTAAAACGAAACACGGAAGTCTCTTAGGAACTATGTTTCCATCGCATACTCCATGGGCACTTGATGAACTCCACATTTCCATGTTGGCTTCCTTATATGAGAGAGAATATATGGTATTTATTCTTTTGTGATTGACTCATTTCACTGAGCATAATAGTTTCTAGTTGGGACCACCTGGTTTTGAATAGAATAATATCGTTCTTCTTGACAGCTGAATAATATTCCATTGAGTAGATGTACCACAGTTTTTTTTAACCATTCTTCCTTAGACGCACATCTGGTTTGTTTCCATGACATTGCTATTGTGGATTGTGCTGCTGTGAATATAGGATTACAGATCCCCTTCTCGTATGCAGATTTTACTTCTGTTGGGTATATTCCTAAGAGCGGGATTGCTGGGTCATATGGCAGGTTTATTTGCAATTTTCCAAGCACTCTCCATATGGATTTCCACAATGATTGTACTAGCCTACACTCCCACCAGCAGTGAAGGAGGGTACCTTTTTCCCCACATCCACGCCAGCATGTGTTGTTTTTCGAATTCTGAATGTAGGCCAGTCTCACAGTAGTTAGGTGGTACCTCAAGGTGGTTTTCATTTGTATCTCTCTGATGGCTAGAGAGCCTGAGCATCTTTTCATATATTTATTAGCTATTTGTATCTGTTCTTTTGAGAAACGTCTGTTCATTTCCTTTTCCCATTTTGCTACAGGGTTTATTTTTTCACTATCCTTGGGTTTCTGAAGCTCTTTGTAGATCCTAGATATTAGTCCCCTGTCACTTCTGTAGAATGCAAAAATTTTTTCCCGTTCTGTTGGTTGTTTCTTCACTTTTTTAATTGTTTCCTTTGCTGTACAGAAACTTTTTAGTTTGATATAGTCCCATTTGTTCATTTTGGATTTGATCGCCGTTGCTTTAGGCGTCTTTTCTAAAAAGTCTTTCCCTGTTCCTATATCTTAGAGTGTGCTTCCTATGTTTTCCTTTAGTAGTTTAATGGTTTCTGGGTGTAGGTTTAAATCCTTGAGCCAATTAGAGCTGATTTTTGTATAGTGCGACAGGTACAGGTCCTGCTTCTTTATTCTGCAAGCTGCTATCCAGTTGTCCCAACAGCTTTTATTGAATAGACCAGGTTTTTTACCTGGATTGTTTTCTGTTTTCTTGTCAAAGATTAGTTGACTATACATGTGTGGATTCCCTTCTGGTGTTTCTATTCTGTTCCATTGATCTTCTTCTCTGTTTCTGTACCAGTACCAGACTGTTTTGATAACCACTGCTCTATAGTATGTCTTGAGGTCTGGAATTGTGATTCCTCCGGTTTGATTTCTATTTTTCAAGACAGCTTTAGCTATTCGCGGTCTTTTGTGGTTCCAGATGAACTTCTGTATCATCTTTTCTATTTCTGAGATGAATGTTGCTGGGATTTTGATTGGGATTGCGTTGAATCTATATATTGCTTTCGGTAATATGGCCATTTTGATAATGTTGGTCCTGCCAATCCAAGAACATGGTAAGGTACTCCATTTTTCAAGATCTTCTTCTATTTCTTTTTTAAAGGATTTATAGTTTTCATCATAGAGGTCTTTAACATCTTTAGTTAACTTAATTCCTAGGTATTTAAGATTCCTTTCCTCTATTTTAAAGGGAACTGTACTTACAATTTCTTCCTCAGTGGCGGAATTATTTGTATACACGAATGCCATTGATTTGTGTTCATTAATTTTGTATCCTGCTACTTTGTCAAAGTCTCTTATGAGTTCCAATAGTCTTTTGACTGAGTCTTTTGGTTCTCCTATATAGAGAATCATGTCATCTGCGAATAGCGATAATTTTAATTCCTCATTTCCAATTTGTATTCCTTTAATTGCTTTTTCTTGTCTAATAGCTCTGGCAAGGACTTCCAAAACTATATTGAAGAGTAGCGGTGAGAGTGGACATCCCTGTCTAGTTCCAGATTTTAACGGGAAGGCTTCTAGTCTTTCCCCATTTAGTATGATACTGGCATTGGGTTTATCATAAATTGCTTTGATTATATTGTAGAATGTTCCTTCTATGCCTATCTTATTTAGGGTTTTTAACATGAAGTGGTGTTGGATTTTATTTTTAAACATTTATTTATTTGAAAAGAAGATTGAGAAAGAGAGAGGTGGGGGGAGGGAGAGAAACAAAAAAAAGAGACAGAGAGGTCTTGAGTCTAGTGGGTCACTCTCCAAATACCTGCACAGCAAAAGCTAGGCAAAAGCAACTCCTCCTGCGTTGTGAGGGACAGAGACCCAAGTGCCTGGGGACTTTATCACTTGCCTTCCTAGGTTCATTAGCAGATTACAGCAGAGTATCTGGGATGCAGGTCCCCAGTATCTCAACCTGCTGTGCCACAATGCCTGTCCTATTTGAAAGAAGAAACAAAACTGTTTTTAGTTGCAAATGACATGAATGACAATTAAATATTTTTCCCTAAGAAGTGGCAAGTTCCAGAGTTTTTAAGTGGTGGGCCAGAAGCTGGAAACAAGTGCTAGAGTCGCAGAGATCAAGAATAGTAGCTTTGGCATGAAAATTTTTGAGTTTTTTCTTAGTTCTGTGTGCTCCTGTTTGGAATTTAATGTCCTACTTGTTTGGAATAGCTCTGTTTGAAGCAATGGTGGACTTTTCATCCATTTTTCTTGGTGACCTTGAGGGAGTACAACTTAACATTGTGAATACCATGTATAAGAAAATATTTTGGGTATTATGGTTTCACAAAGTGCTGAAATTCGATGAAGTGTTCTGACATGGATGTCTTGGGAGTGAATCAATGCTCAGGTTAGCATGTACACTCAACTGGCTTAGCCCCAGAGTGGTAGAGAAACTGCTTCTGGACTGAAGTAGCTTCGTGATGAACACACCTACCCAATACCAATATGGCATTGTCTGGATTTCTGTAGCCCATGCTAAGTGTTTTGGTCTTGAAATCAGATGGTATGATTCTTCTACTTCGCTCTCATTCAGACTTCCTCAAACTGTACAGACCTGTGGCGCAGAAAATTTATCACCAACTGGACAACGTCTACCAAAAACCTTTTTGAATGTTCATTAGGATTGCTTTGAAACTTAGATCAATTTTGGAATAATGGACTTTGAGTCTTTCAATTAACAAACATTCCTATATTTACTTAAGTCTTCTTTAATTTATCACTGGGATATTGTCATTTTCAATGAACATAATACAAATCATTTGCCAAGTTAATCATTAGTATTTTCTATTGTGATGCTATTATAAATGATATTCTTTAGTTTCATTTCAATTTTGGATTGTTTATTGTTATTACATAGAAATATAATTGGATTTTAAATATTAAACTTTGTATCCTGAAGCTTTGATCAACTTGCAAATTAGTTTATAAGCTTATGTTTTGATAAAAATTCTTGCATTTTCTGACTGCAAACTTTCAGAGATTTCCCTTACTGCACACTCACTGTAGCTGAGAAAAACTTCAGCAATACCATCATTTATCAACGTATCTTTGTATTCCTTGTGCAGCAAGAGTTAGAATAGAAGGTGCAGCTTAACTTCTGTTTACTTTATTCTTTGGCAGCAGCAATCATAGGTTCTATTCCGAAACAACCAGAACATAACATTTCAAAGCAAAAAGGTTGTTTTACTTTTTATAGGCTTGAGATCCCTGCTATATGGAGGGGCATGAACATTTTAAAACAGATTTCAAAACTGTGGACACAGGAACACACAAGATTTACATGTATTTTGAATCATTAGAGCAGATCATGCTAAACCTGTTCTGTGAAGTACATGTGTGTACATCAGCTACTAATTTCACTCATTACACCATGAAAGTGTAATAGATGCTACATTCACTCATTTGGGTTTCTCTAAATCACACTTTATCTGTTTCTGTTGCTTGCACATCGAGCTTCAGGAAGCTGCATCTCAATCTTCACTAGGATGCTTCGTCATACATTCACTCATACATTCTCCCACAGCTATGTTATAGGTTCTGGGGACTTAACAGGTGCAAACCATGAGGGTGATTCCAATTCTTAGAGTTGATGTGCCAAAAGCCCCCTGTGCTTTGAGAGGCAAGCCTGCCTTGCTGAGCTGGGATATGGGATCTTTTCCTATAGCTCAGAAGTAGTTCTCATTCCTTCAGGTGTTCTATCATAGCATCACCAAGTCACTCCGATGGAGGTACTGTCATCTCACTGTGCATGAAAGGTAGGCTACTGCTAATGATTAACTCTTACAAAACAAAAACTCTATTTACTTATTTAAATGGCTGAGTGAAAGAGAAATTAAAGAGAAATAGTCTTGTCCTGTGGGTTAATCCCCATACGCCCATTAACAGCCAGGTCTGGGCCAGGCTGAAGGCAGGAGTCAGGGACTCCATTCTGCTCTTGCCAATGGTGGCAGAAGCAGAGCCCCAAGTCCTTGTGTTGTCACAAGGGCATCAGCAGAAGCCTGGGTCAGAAACAGGGCAGCAGGGCTCAAGCCAGCATTCTGTTTATGTATGCTGGCACAGCAAGGGTCGGCCTAACCCACAGCACTACAACACTCTTCTCTACTGATTGACTCGCTTGGAACCCTCAGATGCCAATTCCATGGCCAGGTCTTAGAGAAAAACTCCGGAAGATGACTTATCTCATACAACTTTTCTTTCCTTGTCCTAAGAAAACTCAGCATAGGGCCCAGTGCAGTAGCCTAGTGACTAAAGTCCTCACCTAGCATGCGCTGGAATCCCATACGGGTGCCAGTTCTAATTCCGGCAGCACTGCTTCCCATCCAGCTCCCTGCTTGTGGCCTGGGAAAGCAGTTGAGGATGGCCTGAAGCTTGGGACCCTGCACCCACATGGGAGACCCAGAAGAGGGTTCTGACTCCTGGCTTCAGACCAGCTCAGCTCCAGTTGTTGCAGCTGCTTGGGGAATGAATCAATGGATGGACGACCTTCCTCTCTGTCTCTCCTCCTCTCTGTTTATATTTGACTTTCCAATAAAATTTTTAAAAATTAAATCTTTAGAAAAAAAACAAAGCTCAGCATCAATGTTTTCAACTTTTGGGGTTTTGCAAGATAAGGCAAGAAGAATAATCGTACTTGAGTCCCTAGGCTTCAGAGCCAGGTTACTTGGGCTCAAGTCTCCATTGTAGTATTTCCTGGCTGTTAAAGCTATAGCGTTCCCAGAGCTCTTATAATTCATTACCACAAATTTGTGACCTGAAATAACACAAAAGAATCATTGCACAGTTGTAAGGGCACAAGTCCAAGATCAAGGTGCCATTATGTGTATATTTTTCCCCCATGAAGCTCAGAGGGAGAATGTTCCATGATGTTCTCTGAGTTTGGGTTGACTACCCAATAGTCCTTGGCTCCCCTTGGCTTGTAGCCACAATCTAATCTCTGCCCTGATGCTCACAACACTTCACTTCTTGTTTCTCCCTTTTTATAATAAAGACACTTTTAGCATATACCGTAATCCAGGATCATCACATCTGCCCAAGGAAGCACTCCCCGATAAGGCCACATGGATTGGATACAGTTGGGTAAGTGGCTGACCACCATTCAACCAGCTGGAGCATGCTTTGGATAATCTCTGACTCATTGGATCACAAGCATGATAATAATAGCAACCCCCCTCGTACATTTATTGAATATGAAGCACTGAAAACATTCCTCAGAAATACTAAATGCTATTTTCTAATAGTGTTTTCTGTAAGAAGAGATTGTGTTTGAGTATTAATTTCTTCTTTTAGTCACTCAATTCAAATCTCCATTAACAAAACTCAAAGCAGGTGTATTAGTTAATTCTTATTTATGAAGAAATACATAGGTGGAATAAACAAACATTAGAAGATATAAGCTGCTCTGCTGCATTTCTATGGCTATTTCACCTTAAATCAGTGGTGGCAATGTTAACCATCTGGCAGGAAACTTTTATCTGCTCTGTATCCATTTTAAAACTCTTAGGGATATGATGCCCAGGCCAAAAAGAAGGTATCTTCGAGAAACCACAACACAAGTTTTAAATTCAAAGAATTTAATAGACAGAATTGACAAGTTCAAGACTATAACAAATGCTGTGCTGATCCAAATGTAATAACTGCAGGGTACATCTGTCTGCTCCTGCTGGGGGAAAGGGGAAGGCACCATGGTCATAGGGACTTAGCTTAGTGGAAGGGTCCTGCGGAGCTAGCAGGCCAGCCCCTGAGAAGGACTGCCCGGGTGCTACTATTGTCTCCCAGGATTAGAAACTTCCTGCACCATCCCGATCTGGGAGAAGCTCATCCGACTTCTGTGTTTCAGTGTCTGAGCCACCCACCTGGGCTCTCTGCCTTCTTGTGGCTCCAGTAATTATCCTCCTTGCAATGTGAGTGATTGTTCCAAACCCTACTCTGCTCATGTCACCTAGAGCCCTGGCGGAAGTTCACCTCACAGTCCTTGGCGTGACGTTGCAAATCCCTAGTATAGTTTCAAAATTCCTCAGTTCTTGGAGCCATTTATGTTTTCAGATTCACATGTCCAAGTTTGCCTGCTAATTTCACTGATCCTTACCTTCTGTTCTGGACATTCTGCTTCCTTTACTGCTTCAACTTCTGCCTCTAACTTCTTACTAGTTTGCTGCTCTGCCCTGCTAGTTCAGGCTCTCTCCTCTAGAGCTTGCCTAAGACTTCACTTGGTCTTGAAAGCTGCTCCTCCAGAATGCTGGTTTGAGACTCCTCTACACTCCTATAGCACCCCGAGCTTCCCTTATCTCAACACATCACATTTTGCTATGATCGAGCAAGGAGAAGTTAGTTTTCTTGTTCTTTGTTTTACCTCTGCCACTAAATACAGAGCTCAGCTCATGCTTGGATTGTGACAGAATTCATTGTTGAATAAAAGATGTCCATCTGAATGGGGTAAGCATAATTGTCAACAGCAGAGTGAAAAGCACGCTAGGATATGGAGCATACCAGTGCCTTGTACCTGGGGAGCAGCTTCTAAGAGGATTAACTGATTTAGCAACAATTCAGCATAATAAGGTCACTTTACAGAGTGACATGGAAGAATTTTCTACTCTTAAATCCTACAGTCTTTAGGAAAAGTGTCACAAAGAATATAACATCTTGCTGGTCTCCATCTGTTGGTTAATGTTGAGGAATCACTCTGAGTCTACCTGTTTTGTTCATTAAATAAAGATCTTAAAGAACAGTTCCTGGGGAATGGCACAAAGGATTTAGCCACAAGGATTTAGTGGCTAAAACCTTACCACTGGTGCTCCTATATAGACGCCAGTTTGTGTCCTGGCTGCTTCACTTCCCATCTAGCTTCCTGCTTGTGATCTGAGAAAGCAGAGGGGAATGGCCCAAAGTTTTGGGATCCTGCCCAAGTGGGGTACAAGGAATAGGCTCCTGGCTTCGGATTGGTTCACCTCTGTCTGTTGAGTTCATTTGGGGAGTGAGGCAGTGGGTGAAGATCTTTCTCGCTGTCTCTTTTTCTCTCTGAAAATCTGCCTTTCCAATACAAATAAATGTATCTTTTCTTTTTAAAAGAGCAGCTATTTTATTCGTTATAATGCTATTCTCTTTTCAGTGCTCTTCTCACCACATGAATTTTGGTGTGCTGCTAAGGCCTTTTCTGCACTGAAACCAGGAAGCCTGGTTGACACTCAGCAGTGAACCATGAATTATCTGTGTAGGCTACACACGGCTCTGGCAAATAACCTTTCCAGAGCAAAAAATATATGTATCTCTTTCTTGTTTGTTGGGAGCATCAGACACATTTATGCATATATAGTACATGGACCTGACACACTACACATTAAACAGATGGCAATTAATTTTATTGTATTAATATCAGTCTTATGTGCTACAAATATCACGCTAAGGACTTTGCTCTCCAAATTCTAACAAAAAATAAGATCTCTGATTTTTAAAATCCAGAAATGAATTCACCAACTTCAGAAAATAAAGCAGGAATTCTAGATCCACACAAAGGTCTGCATTCTGATTAACCTGTTGTGAGCTATATGAGCTGGGAGAGATGTTTGCTGCTTCTAAATTCAATTAGTGATTACATTAAATAAAAATGTGCCTGGAATAAACCTACGCAATCAAACTTTCTCAGAAGAGGAGCTGAATTTGGCACAGCAGCTGATGGTGCCTCTTGCACAGTCAGTACCCCATATTGGAGTGCTGATTTGAGTCCTGGTGACTCTTCTAACCAAGTTGCCCGCTAATGTTCCTGGGAAGGCCACAGAGGATGAATCAAGTGGCAGCCATGCATGGAAATTGGGGCTAGGATAAGGGAAATACCAGGAGCCCGTGGAACTGTATCATAAAATAATAATAATAATAATAAAATATAAGATGTAAAAAAAGAATGAAAATAAGATGCAGATTTTTAAAATATGAAAACTACCAAAGAAAAATCCAAAACAATTAAGAATGTTTGCTTCTGACGATTGGATAAGAAAGCTATGGTTCATCTACTCCATGGAATACTACTCAGCTATTAAAAAAAACAAAATGCAGTTCTTTGTGGCCAAATGGGCCAAACTGGAAACCATAATGCTAAGGGAAATGAGCCAATTCCAAAAGGTTAAATACCACATGTTTGCCTTAATTTAAGATGATATGATGTTATGTATAACATGTTATGTTATGTTATGAATGTTATATGTTGTGTATAAACTAAAATTGAAGTATAGGGGAGGTGGTCACAGAAGGTGGTTAAGAACTCGCATTTACTTTTACCATATTGGTTACTCATTACTATGTCAATTAATTCCGTAATGATGTAAATTTGTGCTGATGGTATGTTGGAGTTTTTAATTGATCGGGATGATACTCTGCTGGCTCTGTCTTCAGACCAGAGAGGGTATACCTAAGAAGCCGTTGAACTTGACTAGACAATAAGATGCTGGACTCTATGTTTGGTATGTGCTTGCAATGGGGAAATCTCAACTGAACTTGAGCTGTGGTTATGCAACAAGGTGGAGGAATCCACCATGGTGGGAGGGTTTGGGGAGGGGTGGGGAGAATCCAAGTATCTATGTAACTGTGTCACATAATACAATGTAATTAATGAATTAAAAATAATAATAAAAAAAAAAGAATGTTTGCTTCTTCAGGATAGTTGTATGAAATGAAGGATGAAGGAAAATAAACGCTAGAAGATTGTTTTTGTAGAAAATGCTGTACCTCTTTAGCTAAAAAATAGATTTTCAGAGAATGGGAATTAGATCATAAATTTGTCATTTACTAGTGATTTCTGCAATTGTAGTTATAGTAGAATATTAATTTCAGGTTATATTCCACCTGTCATACCTATGTGATATGTGGAATGAGAATTTATGTTTATGAACTATGCAGTATAGACAACATAATAAACATTGAACATTTATTGATAATATAATGAGCTAAACTTTTCATTGTGCATAAAATATTTAGTAGAATTTCAGTTTATGTTTTACTTTTTTTGAGAAGAAATATGATTAAATCTCTATGCTGTGAGAGTGTGGGGCTCAGCCTTTAATGGTTTATGCAGATAAAAAGAATATGTAAGTTCCCTTTTGCTTTCTAACTCAGTAGGTTATTTAGAATTATCTTGCTTTGTTCAAAATATTTGGTTATGCCTATAGATCACTGAGTTCTTGTTTCCTAATTTAATCCTGTGTTGTTGAAAGTATGATGAATATATTTAATCATACAGACTCATCGTGTAGATCAGTGTTTTTCCCTAGTACTTGAGAACTATTACTCTGTTGTGGGAAGCTTGCTCTATAAACATCAGTTAGGTTAAATTTGTTGGTAATGTTGCTCATATTGTTACTTACTTTGCTTCTTTTTCAAATATACTGTTGAGGAAGAGAGGGAGAGAGAGATTGAAATTTGCAACTTTGTAAGTTTGTTTCTCTTCACTCACTATCTGGTTCTTGTATTTTGAAGACTTTCATCAAGGCATGCTTTTGAATTTTTATTACTTTTTGATGAATTGACCTCTTTCTCAAGGATTTCTGCACTCCTAGTAGGTGCTTTTTGTTCCGAGATACTCTGTGCCTAATGCTAATATAGCAACTCTAGCTTATGTCAGTCACTGTGGCTATGGCTCAATCTTCTCTCATTCTTCAATGTCCCACCTGTTTGTGTCCTTACACCCTGTGCTTCTTGTGGGTAAAGCTAGTGGGTCTTTACATTTTATTTACTTTGCTACACTCTGGCTTTACTCGGCATGCGTTCCCTGTGTGATTGAGCCATCTGTGTTTCAGTCTGCCGTCTTGCCATTTGTTTTCTGTATGATCCGTTTGTTCTGTCTTGCCCTTCTCTTAGATAAGTAGATTATTTGTGTGACTCTATATTATTTCTTCCTTAAATTTGTAGCTATGTCGCTTTTCCTAGTTGCCCCATGATTTAAAGTGTACATATTTAAATTGCTGCATATACTTTCAAATGGTATTTGTCAGACTTCTTCCTCCCTGACTTGCTGTTGCTTTCATCATGTGTTGTACTTTCAGCCATTTGTTCATCCCACAATATGTCTTTACAATATTTGCTTAAATAGCCTGTAATCTTTAAATATTAACAAGAACATATATGTATATATATGTGTGCGTGTGTGTGTGCGTGCACCCCTTAAAGTTACCATTTTCAGGATCCTATTTTTAAATTTACATCTTGTATTTTGTTTCTTCTTCCTTAAACACTTCTTTTTTCCGTATTTTTTTGTTTTTAGGTATGCTGAAAATTTTTTTCAGCTTTTATGCGTGTGAAAAGTTGTTTCACCTTCACTTTTAAGATGAATTTCTTAGAAAAGAGAGCTGTGCTCTACCATCTTATTTGCATGGCTTTTGAGAAGAAGTCTACTGGCAGTTTATCTTTGAGTATGCCTTTTAATTCTGTTTACTGCTTTAAGTACTTATTGCTTGATTTTGGTTTCATTGTAGTGTTCTGTTCTGTCATTGTCCCTCTTCCCTCTGTCTAGTGTTTCGGTATGCTGGTGTTATGGAAGATGGATGGACAGAAACTTGATAGCCACTGTGGAAAGGAAGAACCTTTACATCACCTCAGAGGGCACCAGCCTGGATCCCTCCATAGTGGCAGGGCCATGACCCTTTCCATCTTCTATAGAGTAGCTGTTTCAAGCTGTGGCAGGAGCAAACAAGCAGGGCCACAGAAGCAAGTACACAGTAGTTGCTTTGGGGCCGTTACAATCCTGAGAGCATCCCAAGCTGTTAGAGCCACCATTCCCTTGCCTCCTGCCTTAGCCTTGGCATTCTTCTCCTTCCCTCTTGCCATTCCCATGAAAACTGGTTTCCGGCTGCATGACTGCCTTGCGCTGCCTGTAACTTTTTTAACGTCCAGATATAGGCCAGTTTCCACTCCATTAGACATCCAGTTGTTGCTACACCTTTTCCTCAGGGACCTCCTAATACAAAAATACTAATTATTTCTGGTTCAATTATGCCTGGTTTAATTATTATAACACTTCTGTGCCTATGATTTGGACGTCCATAGATACAATTTCTTACTGAACCAAGCCAGAATTTACTATGATGCTCTGGAACCTGGAACTAAACTTAAATCTTGAGTGAGTTTTGTGCTTGTGATTCATTTCCACCTACATGAACTCTGCAGGTGCTAGGACCCATTTCATTCCAGTTAAGGACAGTGAAAAGTAATTAGGTGCTGGACTCTATGTTTGGTATACGCTTGCAATGGGGGAATCTCAACTGAACTTGAACTGTGGTTATGCAACAAGGTGGAGGAATTCACCATGGTGGGAGGGTTTGGGGAGGGGTGGGAGAACCCAAGTATCTATGTAACTGTGTCATATACTACAATGTAATTAATGAAGTTAAATAATAAATAATTAAAAAAAAAAAAGAAAAGTAATTAGGGACAACAGTTGAGTTTTGCGCTTGGAGGAAAATATGCATATATCAAGACATTCCTGTCAAAATTTAGTAAGTTGTGTAGTTAGTTAAAACTTCTGGATTCTTAATTTATACATTAAAAACAAAAAATCAGAAAACATAAATTCAGAGAAGTTTGAGTTCCCTAACATCACAGACATAATTACAATGTTGCTCAGACTCAGGAATTCTGCATCCTGATTGAAATTTCTTTTCTTGTGGATTGCAAACACATAGGCAGCTCTTTTTGTAATTAATTTATAATTTATAACTTTATATTTATAATTAATACTTTTATAATTAATATTTTATAATTAATATTCTTCTGGGTGACAGACCCCACCCATCAGGCAATTATAAAATCTATAATTATTTCTTAAAGCTAACTCAGATAGTGTGAGGCAATTAAAAGATTTTGTAATAGTCCTTCTCAAGCATCCTTCTAATGCCAATTGCTCTCCTAAAATGATGATCTGCAAAGATGACCAGAGAGAATTGCTTGTTTTCTGCTGCTTTCTTTTTTTAACTCCTAGACTTCTGAAGAGCTGCAACATTGTACCAACCTGAAAGTTGCCTGTTCTTTTTTTGTTTTGTTTTGCTTTTTTTATTTTATTTTATTATTATCATTTTGTGATACAGTTCCATAGGTTCCTGGTATTTCCCTTATCCCAGCCCCAATTTCCTCCCGCCCCACCTAGTTCCTCCATATCATCACCAAAGTATAGCTTTTCATATACTGTCATATGTCCATCGTTGCGGGCATGGACAATGGCAGAGAGTCCAGCATCCTATTGTCAAGATATAGTTAACAGTTTCATTGTAAGTCCATCTTTGTCAGGAAGTAGAAATGCATACTACATTGTATCCTCACATCTGGATATGCTAGTCTCCATTTCACAGCTACTGTACATCTCCTCAAATGAAAAGTCATAATACAAAATCAATAACAGGAAGCAAACTAGAACTTTACAATGTCATGAAGTTAAATAACATGTGACTACATATGACAGTCTCCATTACATAGTTACTATACATCCCCTTAAATGAAAACCACAAAACAAAATCAGCAACAGGAAGAAAAAGAAATTAACAATGCCATGAAGTTAAATAACATGCTATTAAATGACTAACGTGTAGCTGAAGAAATGAAAATCAAGAACCTTCTTGAAGAAAATGATGCTACTGTATGATCTATGAGTCATTGAATCATTTAATCAGAAGAAAGTGTTTTGAAGAGATGAAACTAACAGAAAACATCAAAACCCATGCAATATAGTTTCTGCTGATTTTTGTTGGTGAAATGCGTCTCTTGTAGACAACAAATAGATGGGTTTTGTTTTTTTTAAATCCAGTCTACTAATCTATGACGTTTGATTAAGCTTAAGCCTATTTCTTTCAGGGTCAGTATGTATGGGTGGCACTTTGGTCCTGTCATTTTAGGAATGGGTTTTTCATTGGTTTAGTCTTCTGTTGTCATTTTACTGGGATGTTCTTCCCATTTGCCTTCGGTTTTGTTGGGTGCTATTCCTCTTCTCTGTCAAGAGAACATCTTGACGTATCATTTGTAGGGCAGGTTTGGAAGAGGCAAATTCTTTTAACTTTTCTTTCCTGTGGAAGAATTTCATTTCATTTTTAAAGACAAAAGAAAGCTTTGCTGGATATGTTATCCTGGGGTGACCATTTTTTCTTTTAGAATCTGGAATATGTTGCTCCATTCTCCTCTTGCCTGTAGAGTTTCCTGTGAGAGATCTCTTGTGAGTTTAATTGGCTTTCCTTTATATGTCAACTGATTTTTTTCATGTGCACATTTAAGGATCTTTTCCTTATGTTCCATTGAAGAGAGCTTGATGATCATGTGTTTTGGTGAAGATCGCTTTTGATCAAGCCTGTTGGGAGTTCTGTGCCCCTCCTAGATCTTGCTTCCCAGTTATTTCTCTGTCCATTTAAATGTGTCTTTACCCTATTCTGCCATCTTGATTCTCCTAAGTTGCCTGTTCTTAAATGCCAAGTTATGCAATCTGTACACTTCTCAGTAACTGGGTGGTTTATGTTGTAAACTAATATATAATAAACTAATGCTTTTGCAAACTTGAGCAAATCCACCTGTTGAATATATTTGATTTTACTTTGCTCCCCAACAGTATAGTTTGATATTCATATTTGCACAACCATTATGCTCACAGATTGGGTTGTGCTCAGCATACGGAGAGCAGTCTCTGGCCAGAGTCTCTACCTCCTTGAGATTCTTGTAGGAGGAAGCCCAGCCCAGGAGATGTTAAGTCGAAGTTTGGCGTTGTCTGAATCCGCACCAGGATGAAACCTGCACAGATTTAAAAGCAAAGTAACCATTGCACATCTCAAGCTCCTCCACAAAAGCTCCCATCATAGCATCAGACGGGAAAAAGTAGAAAGGTAATCCAATATCTAACAAAACTGGGTTTTGGTCCCCTCAGAATATTTAGACTGATATCCAGATTTTCATCACTTAGTCTTATGTTAATGCTACTTACCAGGGAGGAAACTTAACCCAATTACTGTGTTTAGGGGTTAGGTTTTTGGGAAGGGATTGGATTGAATTGGGTCATTAGGCTTGTGGTCCCTCTTGTAGTGGGACTCTCACTAAGAGACTTATCATGAGAGAACCGAGAGCAGGCAAAGAAGTATATTTACTGTCTTGCTAGGAGAAGCACTGCAAGCCCTTAGGGTTTGACCCTGAGAGTTTGCTTCATTACCACTTTATTTTTTTTTACTTAATTAGAATTCATGTTTGCTTTTGCAGCATCACACCCTGATATATTTATTAATGTTTCTCTAACACAGGCAATAGCAACAGTATTATAACTGCACAAGTATCAGCAATGTGCCAAGTACTACCTCAGTCCCTTAAATCATCTCTAATTTGACAATAATCAGATAGGTTTAATGATCCGATTTTTCTCCAAGGAAATAAAATTCCAGAGAGGTAAGTAACTTTCTCAAAGTCACACAGCTGGGAGGTTACAGAGAGTGGACACCCAATTTGATACCAAAGTCCTGACTTTTATTGTTCCCAGAATTATAGCTGAGGCTAAATTATTCCTCCCTGATGGCTTTGTGCTCCCAGCTCCAAGGGTGGTCATCATTACTGTAATCTTGGAGCTGCTTCAAAGACATGGTGGCCCTGCAGACTCAACTACAGGTTGCACAAAGTAAATAAAGTGAATGTTCATTTTTAGGCTTCATGTGGGTCTTTTCATCTTCAAAGTGCTTTGTGAATATTAAACAATGAGTCCCCATGGAAGCCCTCAGTATTGACAAAAGTGAGCATTCCTACTAACATTGATGAATTCCTACTGATGTTGATGAAGTTTAGCTTTTATGACTGAGTTTCAGAAGCCTACAAGCCTTTTCACAGAAATGAAGCACATATTCACCCACATACTTCCCCTAAGTGCATGAAGTAGTTACTGAGGTGTCTAAACATTGCTTTGGAAGATCTTTTGAGGAATTAAAAGCTGTGTGCATCTGCACACTGAATAAACACACACACACACACACACCATTCTTACGCACATGAATACAAATGCGTAGTTACAATGCCTTATCAAAAAACCTGAGTATGTATGTGCAAGTTGTTGTGTGCATGTGTATCATTATTCACAAAATGAATACAGAGGGCATGTCTCTGCAGCAGATAGAGTTACACACTCAAGCTATATAGTAGTTGCTATGTTGTACTTGGCCATCACTTTCTAATTGAGAAGTTGGAGATTCAAATTTATCCACAGTGATTTGATGTTCTATTCAAGAGTGTGAGAATCATGGTTTCAGGCATCCACTTCCCCTGTGTGAAACTCTAGTGCAGCATGTTTGTACCAAGCTTGTATAATAAGAATTGGATCCAGAGCTACACTGGTTGACTGTAATTTCTGCTTGCTCATTTACTTCCCAATCCACTTCAAAGGTAAACCCAATGACTACACCACGAGGTCATATGGCCATTGTTCTACTTGTTGGAATCTCATGCCCTTGTTTTTATTGCTTGTTTTATATCTGTCTCCCATGTCTTAACATGAGCTAATCCTTCTAAACCTTCTGTGGTAGAGTTGTACTTGTTCGGTCATCTAAGCTGCAGATACATGGAGTGTCGTTGTTCAGAATTCCTGTTCTATCTGGAATTAAGTTAGGGTTGACCATCGATATACAATGAGATCTGAAAGGTGTGCGTATTGCAGCCATCAGTGATCTCTACAGTCCGACACTGGTTAGATGAGGAATGGGACAATGGAAAGATACAGGACATTGGAGTGGTGCCAGCAGTTTCTAGTTTCACGTATGTTTTGCTCACTCCATGTGAAGAAAAGGTCTCCTTCTGTTCTAGTTCTTCCTGTCAACAGCAACTGCAGGCCTAACACCTTCTACCACTCTGGAAACTCCAGAGATGGCAGCCACGATGAGCCAAAGCCATCCGGAGACCTGTGCAATCAGTCTGAGAGCCACACAAGCCTGGTTCTGGTTGATTCACTCATTCAACAACTATCTAATATCTTACACTTTTTCCATCTTTTGTATCTTTTTATTCCCAGCAAATGAAGTATTTGTATATGATCAACTACTTCATTTTACAATATTCGTAGTGGTATTCATGTTAAACCCTAATGGACTTACTTCTGAAGAATGTCAGCTAACACTTCTATTGTCTTGTCCATCAGTGCCCCTTGATACCTATAATATTGTCTGGAACGCAATAAGAGTTCAATAAGTGTAATCTGAATATTGAATGTGAAACCTACCTTATCTATAATGGTGGGGGGCAGGGAGTCAGTGATGCTTCAACCATGGAGCTGGCTGAGAATAGATGAAACACTGTACAAGAAGTGCATCAGTGTTGCTGGAAGATAAGAAGCATTGATATGTGGGTGCCATTGCTCTGGCTATGGCTGTGAAAATATCAAGCAAATGTAAGCATGATACAGTCTGTCTCTAGAGTCAGCCATCTCTTAGTTAACTTGGATTTAGTCTTGCCTTAGCCCTAGAACCATAGTTATCCCAGAGAATGTTAGAGCCCCAAGGAATGCTAAAACAAAACAAAACAAAACAAAACAAAACAAAACTTCTTTCAGCAAAAACATAACATTCAAGAGATGAGGAACTATGCACCACAGAAGTGAGGAAATCTACCCAAAGTCACCTACCACTTGAAAGAAGAGAAAAAAATGAATACTCAAGGAAAGCAGTACAGAGATCCTTCTGTGTATGTTTGTGAAATCAAACTTTAAAACACACATTGTCCAACTAAAACAGTCACTACCAGATAGCTGTGTGCACAACACGGCTCTACTCGTATGAGCTGTGTGATTGCTAACAGCAGTTACTAACCATGGCAATAGGATTGTATTCTTCCCATGGGCAGAATGAAGATACACCCAGATTGTCTGAACAGTGCCATTTATACCCAGGTTTAATTACTAAGTGTCAAAATGCCCTCTCTGAAAGGAATAGTGTCTACAAATTGTGAATAAGTACAGTACAGAAATGAGCATGTGATTTGAGTCCAATCACCCAGAATATCAAGTCTGCTGAGCATCAGTGTCCACATGTATGATGAGTTTATGATGTGAGCAAACCACATCTAGACCTCAGGTGGTTTTTCTTTCTATTGCTGAACTGGCAAACAGTGGAGATGCTGTGTCCATGGAGATGCCTGAGGCTTCTTAATGACTCACCTCATAGAGCCTGTGTCAGTCGTATGAGAGGTCAATGAGTGGGAGAACTGGATTTTGGTCATGTGTTTGTCACATCATTCCAATCTAACTTCCTTGGATTGTATACAAGCATCTTCTACGGTTGTTGTTTAGCTTTATTTCACTCTCCCTTCCTTCACCAGCTGTCTTCAGTTTTGGGCTAATCAGTCCTTAATTTTTCATGTCACCTCCATTCCCTTTATCATTTTTCAGATCCAGTGCTAATATTTTCACTTGAGAAACCCTTCTAGATGGGCCATAGTTTTACACAAGGTAAAACTGAAGTCAGTGAGATGAGATGGAAGGTTGGAACATAACATGCAGAGAGTTGGTGGTATTAGTGGGAGGGAGCAGGGAAGGAAGAATGATTTCCAGTGATAGTGAGCCCATTGCAGGATGGGATGAATGGATAATGTTGGGGTCTGCACATTATACAGCAGTAGGCATCTGTTTGGAAAGAAACTTAAACATGTGGAGGATTACACTACATTCACAATTGAATTTCCAGGCTTAGTAAATTTACAATATGTTTCCTCTACCAACATCACCCCTCCTGCTTCTCAGCTCAATGGAAAAGCTAAATAATTAAAACCTCAAATGCTTCCAGGATATGCTTTGTTGTTGAAACACATCTGCTACATGTTGGAGGAGCCCTTCCCAGCAGATGTTCTTTCCTTTGGCTTGTTTGTTTATCTATGGAAATTAAACCTTAAGCCACATTCCCTGCTAAGTTTCATAAATAGGAATGCTTTCCACACTCATCTTCTTTGCTATGCCCCTGTGGTCCTTTATCAATCCATGAAGGACATATGCTGTGGAGCTAATTATTTTTTCCCTCTACCATGGTGCATTAACCCAAGGAAAGGCATCTACAGCTCCAAGATAGTGCAGGGAGACCAACCACCTCAATTTTCTCTCTCAAGAACAGGCTTGCTGTGGTTGGACAAATGTATGTTGGAAACCAGGTCTCTATAGAGATCATGGCCTCTCTCAGTGGCCCCTGTAGAGTACAACCTGTTCTTTGAGCAATTACTTAACATGGGTCAACAACAGTATCATATAAACCAGGAGATGAAAGAAAATGACAATAAAATGAAGTAGACTTTAATGATACTGAAGTGTACATTCATCCAGTCTGGGGAAGATGGAGAGTTGTGAAGAATAAAGAGGCTGACAGGATCCTATATGCCCTTCACAATGATTGTGGACACTAGAAAAGTCTCAGTATCCTTTGTATGCTTGATTGCTTTTTTTTTTCTTTTAGAATCTAGAATATGTCACTCCATTCTCTACTGGCCTGTAGAGTTTCCTGTGAGAAGTCAGCTGTGAATGTGAT
Source organism: Ochotona princeps (assembly GCF_030435755.1). Taxonomy (NCBI): domain Eukaryota; kingdom Metazoa; phylum Chordata; class Mammalia; order Lagomorpha; family Ochotonidae; genus Ochotona; species Ochotona princeps. The sequence goes on along the minus strand of NC_080840.1, from coordinate 12,286,295 downwards.
TGGCATTCAATATCATGTGCACATTTAAGGATCTTTTCCCTATGTTTGATTGAAGAGAACATGATTATCATGTGTTGTGGTGAAGATTGCTTTTGGTCAACCCTGTTGGGAGTTCTACGTCCCTCTTTCTTTCGTGTTGCTTCCCTACTGTTTACATTAGGAAAATTTTCTTTTATTATGTCATTTATTATGTCTTTCTACACCTTCTGGGACTCCCATAACTCTTGTATTTGACCTTTTAATAGTGTCTGTCAATTCTTGAATACTTTTTTTAGCTTGACCCAGTTCTGCTTCCAGCTTTTTGTTTGTTAAATGTCACTTATGGATGTTCTCTTGGCAAAGAAGAGGAATAGCACCCAACAAAAACAAAAGCAAATATGAGGAACATTCCAGTAAAATAACAACAAAAGACTAAATAGATTAACAACCCATTGCTAAAATGTTAGGACAAATTACCACCTATTCATATTAACCCTGAATGTAAATGGCTTAAATTCATCAAATGTCATAAATTGGTATACTGGATTTCAAAAAACAAAATCCATCTATTTGTTGCCAACAGGAGATACATATATCACCAACAAAGATCAGCAGAAACTATATCTCATGAATTTTTTTTCAGTTTCATCTCTTCAAAATACTTTCTTCCTCATTAAATTCTTCACTGACTCATAGATCAAACAGTAACATCATTTTCTTCAAGAAGGTTCTTGATTTTGTTTTGCATTTCTTCAGCAACACATTAGTGATTCAGTAGCATGTTATTTAACTTCGTGGTGTTTTTAATTTCTATTTTTCTTCCTGTTATTGATTTTGCATTGTGGCTTTTCATGTAAGAGGATGTATAGTAACTGTGTAATGGAGACTGTCATATCCAGATGTGAGGAAACAATGCAGTAGCCATCTCTACTTCCAGACCAAAGATGGATTCCCAATGAAACTCTTAACTATATGTTGACAATAGCATGTTGGACTCTTCCATTGTCCATGCCCACAGTGATGGACATGTGACTGTGTATTAAGAACTATACTATAGTAATAATATAGGGGAACACAGTGGTGGGGAGGACTTGGGGATGGGGTAAGAGAAATCCCAGGGTCTATGGAAGTGTATCATAAAATGATGATGATAATGATGATGATAATGATGATGATAATAATAATAAATGTAATTTAAAAAGAAATGAAAAATTGTGAAAAACAAAATTGTCAGTAGACATCTTGGAGGTGGCAATCATCTCTGACTTGATTTAGGTCGCTTGGTGTAAGACTCACCATGTTTTGCTTAAAATATTTGCTTTTGGTTTATGCATGGATGTGGTCAAGATTACATTGACTGAACAAGTCCATGTCTTCATTGAAGTACAGATCAGAAAAAAGAGAGAGACTTTAACTAAAGCCAGGCATGTATAGTGAAGCACCATGAAAAGTAGAAGGGTTAATCAAAAAATTATTTGCATATGTCATTATATTGGAACATGAGAAATACTCTTTTATATTAAATTCAGCAAATATTTGACTCCCAGACTACAGTTGCGTAGCATTTCATGTCACGAAGTTCCCAGCAGTTGAGATTTTGATCATGACTGAATTTCTGTAATTGTATTTAGGTTATGTTTTATAGATCAGTGTCTTCTTGCAGGAAAATCATTGTACTATCAAAGGAAAGCTGGCCTACTTTTTGTCCCAGTGGGAAACAAAAATGGTGGAATATTGGATGAAATAAACCAGTGAAGTATCTACTAAATAGGACACACAAGTTAAAAAGTGAAAGTAGATTTCCTATGTGCTTGTGGACTGCTCTCTTCACATTTGAAGTTCATATTTCTTCCAGGATGTGTGCACCTGTATGACTCTGATTTTGTTTAATAACCCATTTTAATCTTCACACTCAAGCCACAACTCAAAGAATATCTCTTTGCTTCATCACAGCTTGTTAAATATTATCAATTTGCTTTTCAGATATGTCAGTTATGCAAATATTGGCAAGTGCTTGCATGATCATTATCTCTTTATTCCCACTTCATTTTTATGCTAATATTTTCTCCAGTGGAAGTGTTGTATGAGTGTCTGTCTCTCCCTCTTCATAACTCTACCTTTCAAATAAATAAGTCTTATGAAAGATGATATTGAGGTGACATACGTCTATCTTATTGACTTGAGGCCTTTTTACTGCTACTGTGTAATGATATATTTGAATACCCAGTATATACTTCTGCATATTTTTATATTGTCTCACATTATTTAATTTTGAGAATCATGCTTTCCAGGCTCCTCAACCTCCACAGAAATTTCTGATGTTTTCTGCTCTTCTATATTCATGCGAAATAGATGACACAGACAAAAGAGAGGAAAAATAAGAGTCTTTGCGAAAACCTTAGTTCCCATGCATCATAACAATAGTTGTTTGGATGAGCCTTAAGCCTCATGGTCAAGATGCCCATGACCCACATCAAAGTTTCTGAAGCTGAAATGTGGCTCTTGGTTATGATTCCAGGTTTCTGCTACTGCAGACCCTGGGAGGGAGTGATGATATCCCAAGTAACTGAGCTCTTGGAACTCACGTGGGAAACCTGGAGTGAGTTTCCAATTGTTGGTTTCTTCCAGGTACAGAAATATCTGCCTCACTGCTTCCATTGTGTTCATTTGCAGTGGCAGTGTGTCTTTTGTCCCTTTATTTCTCTGCCTTATAAATATTTAAATAAGAAGTATAGTTGCATATATTTTTCTGGGTCTGGACCTTCGTGTTTTTATTGGGTAAGTGGCCTGACATGGAAGGATTTCCATCCAGTTTTATGATAACTTTTGAAACTTATGAACATGTATAAAATGATGTGCTGAAGACTGGGTAGATTTTTCAAATTGTTATTGTAATGTATTTGGATTTACAACATTTAACAATCCTTCCTACATTCAAATATCTAGACTTGCTCACAAGTTTTATGAGTAGCATGAGACTGGATGGATGAGGCTGCATTAGGAGCTGCTAAAATGCCAGATGTCATTTGAAACTGGAATGTATCCAGCAATTAGCATCTGTTCAGTGCTTGGATTATGGTGCATAGCTTACATGCAAACGAACCTTTGGCATACAACCCATTCATAATGTGGGTGCAAGCATACTCTAAATCACCTAACTTCCATCATATTAATCCACAGTTTGATTATGAACTAAAAGCCTCATGCCTATTAATTATTAAGACACAAACAAAAGTGAAATCATTATTATCACAAGTTTGAAGATAGGAAGAGAAAAGGATAAAGAAGAGAAAAATCTCTATTATCCAACAAGTTATTTCTCTAAAAGTGAGGAAAACAGGTGTGTTCCAGGTGACTGAGTCATAAGAACCAGAACTTCAACTCAGACCCAGATATGTCAGAATTTAAAAAAAAAAAATTATTGTCATTATGGCTATCAACTCTCATGAGCTCCAGAAGAACTCAAAAGTATTCTCTCAACTTTCTGGTGACCACAAAGTGTTCCTGAGGGGAAAAAAAGCACATGAATTTCAAATTTTCACATCAAAATTGTTATATTTTATCTTTCGAGGAGTTGTTTAAAGTTTCTCTTCTGTATGGTACAGAGAACTTTTTCCTTGGGGTCCCTACCATCATGGAAATGCTTATTCCTGGTTGTTATAGCATTTTATTTGCAGTCTGGCACTGTTCTATAGGAAGAGAAAGACAAGGCCAAACAACTAAAACTATTCAGTGCCCTTGGGCCTTCCTCTTTCCTCTAAGGTCTGATCTGTCTATGGACCAAGCCTATGGCGTATGCATCAAATACTTGAAAAACTCTTTAATTTCATGACTACTGAGTGTTTTATTGGCAGCAAACAAACAGTGGTACCCTCTTTTTAGAATGAACTGGAAAATTTGTTTCATACTATACACACTGACCGATTCAATTGTCTGCTGTCACACATTGTCCCATGAAATTTAAAGAAAAGAGCTATTTGCATGATAACCTTTTGCTAATACTGTCATATAAATCTTACAACCAGGGAATTTTTACATATCTACCATCATGAACAACTATACAATATGAAATAGCTCTTGCAACGCTAATATGAAAAACATTAAATTCCTTTTTCTGCTTAACTTTTTCCCTATCTTTTAGCATTTTGTTCTTTAACATTTAGTTTATTTTTCTTCTTCTCTTTAGAGGTTTCTATAAAATTTCCACCTGCATTCCAAGAACTCATTTTAGAGCAGCAACAAATAGGGATTAAAGGCAGTTCTGGGGACAAGCAAAGGACATTTACTTTATTTTTCCCCTTTTATTTATTTATTTATTTATTATTATTTATAATTTTATTATACAGTTCCATAGGTTCCTGGTATTTCCCTTAACCCCTTCCCAGATCCCTCCCCACCACCACCATCTAGTTCCTCTATATCATTACTGAAGTATAGTTCTTCATACACAGTCATATGTCCATCATTGCAGGCATGGACAATGGCAGAGAGTCCAGCATCCTATTGTCAAGATATAGTGAACAGTTTCATTGTAAGTCCATCTTTGTCTGGAAGTAGAAATGCATACTACATTGTTTCCTCACATCTGGATGTTAGTCTCCATTTCACAGCTACTATACATCCCCTTAAATGAAAACCACAAAACAAGATCAACATCAGGAAGAAAAAGAAATTAACAACACCGTGAAGTTAAATAACATGCTATTAAATGACTAACGTGTAGCTGAAGAAATGAAAAGAAAATTAAGAACCTTTTTTAAGAAAATGATGCTACTGTATGATCTATGAGTCATTGAAGAATTTAATCAGAAGAAAGTGTTTTGAAGAGATGAAACTAACAGAAAACATCAAAACCCATGCGATATAGTTTCTGCTGAGTTTTGTTGGTGAACTGTGTCTCTTGTAGACAACAAAAAGATGGGTTTTGTTTTTCTAATCCAGTCTGCTAATCTATGACATTTGATTGATTTTATAGCCATTTACATTCAGGGTTATTATGTATGAGTGGTACTTTGGTCCTGTCATTTTAGGAATGGGTAGTTCATTGGTTTAGTCTTCTGTTGTCATTTTACTGGGATGTTCTTCCCATTTGCCTTCGGTTTTGTTGGGTGCTATTCCTCTTCTCTGTCAAGAGAACATCTTGACGCATCATTTGTAGGGCAGGTTTGGAAGAAGCAAATCCTTTTAACTTTCCTGTGGAAGAATGTTATTTCATTTTCAAAGACAAAAGAAAGCTTTGCTGGATATGTTATCCTGGGGTGACCATTTTTTTCTTTTAGAATCTGGAATATGTTGTACCATTCTCTTCTTGTCTGTAGAGTTTCCTGTGAGAGATCTCCTGTGAGTTTAATTGGCATTTCTTTATACGTCAACTGATTTTTTTCACGTGCACATTTCAGGATCTTTCCCTTATGTTCAGTTGAAGAGAGCTTGATGATCATGTGTCTTGGTGAAGATCGCCTTTGATCAAGCCTGTTGGGAGTTCTGTGCCCCTCCTGGATGTTATTTCTCAATTCTTTCTCTAGATTAGGAAAATTTTCCTTTATTATTTCATTAAATGTACTTGTAAAACCAGTTTCTCTTTCTGTACCTTCTGGGACTCCCATAACTCTTATATTAGGCCTCTTAATAGTGTCTTTCAATTCTTGAATACTTTTTTTGGCCTGATGCAGCTCTGCTTCCAGCTTTTTGTTTGCTTCCCCCTGGTGACAGGAAACATCTTATAATTTTGAGATTCTTTTTTCTGCTTGCTTCATTCTGTTTTGGAGACTCTCCAAGGTTCTTTTTTAATTTAATTTTATTTTAATTTTATTTAATTAATTGCATTGCATTATGTGACACAGTTTTATAGGTACTGGGATTCCCCCACCCCTCCCCAAACCTTCCCCCTATGGTGGATTCCTCCACCTTATTGCATTACCTCAATTCAAGATCAGTTGAGATTCTTTCATTGCGAGCATATACCAAACATAGAGTCCAGCATCTTATTGTCCAAATTCAATGGCTTGTTGGGGAGACCATCTCTGGTCTGAAGGTAGAGCCGGCAGAGTATCATCCCTATCAATTAAAAGCCCTGACATAACATCAGCAACAATTTATAATGTTATGGAATTAATTGACATAGTATTGAGTAATTAACATGTTAAAAAAAGGCAAGTTCTTCACCACATCCTTTGACTCCTTCGTTGACATTTCAATTTTAGTTTATACACGACAGGGTTCTATACACCTTAAAATGGCTATAGATTACTACTCAGCTGTCTTGTGTCTATTTACATTATAGTATTTAGCATTATATAGCATTAAAGCATAATTTTGCTGAACTTGGCTTTTTTTCCCGGGTAGTCTAGACTGGCTTATAACTCTAACAGGACAGATGTCAACAACTGAGGTGCAGAACAGTGTTAGGAGGGGTGTGCATAGAAGTCTTCAATACCCTAGTGAGGAGTAACCAATCTTTGTGTCCCACCTAGTAAGGTATAAGTGTATCCACCCTGACCGTTTCCTGTCTGATTCCAAGCTTTCCTTGTTGTTCTCTATCTATTCTAGAGTTTGTTTGTTCATTTTGAGGGGCTTAATTTGCTCTACTGTGTTCTTCATTTCTGATATTTCAGACTTGATTTGCTTTATTGCTGCTGTTGCTTGTGTAAAATATTCCTTAATTTTTTTTGAACTCTTGTATGCACTTCTCATTGTTGATCAGAAGCTTTAAAATGAGTTTTCTGAATTCTGTGTCCCCCATTTTCTCAATGTCTTCCTCAGTTAACTCTGAGGTTGGCTTAGGGATTTGCTCTTTTGCAGGGGAGTTTTCAGTAATATTCATTGTACTTCTGACTCTTCTTTTGCTCTTGGTCATTGTACTTCTGACTATCAGATTCTTCTCCTTGGGGCAGGTTTCTAAGCTGTGTCATCCACAGGTCTACAGTTTGATTTTACTTATTGCAGTTGGTACACAACTCTTTGCTTGCAGCTAATTGTGCCACTCCCTCCAGAAAGTTCCAGGTCTGGGTTCTTATTTAGATTTCCACAAAGAACTGCATAGCCCAACACCTCTGTAGCTCACCAGTCTCCACCTCTTGTGATACCATTCTGAGGCTGCACTCTTGTTTGTACAACCCATTTCTGGTTGGAACAGGTTCCGGGATTAGGGAACCATCAGGTGTCCTATATAGCTAGGTTTTTGGTGGTGCTGATCTTGTCAGAACCCGTTGGATGTTAGGTCTGAGAGCCACACGGACCTATTTTGACCTATATGATGCCACAGTCGGTATTATTTTCCTGAGGGACCAGTGTAATCCACGGAACTCAGTGAGTTCTGGCGAGCTCAGCACATGTGCAGTTCACTATTGTCCCCTGCAGTCCTAAAGCTTTTGCCACACTGTACAAAATGCCACCTGACATGCCCCTAACAGAGTTCTTGATCTGATGGCCATCAGGTCTGAAGTCTACCCAGACCTGTCTTGGGTGGAACGTGTAGAATGCCACATTGCTGCAGTTCACTGAGTCAGAAATGAGTTCACTCCCAGCTCAGCGTATGCTCACTCATTTCCCTTGCCTTTGTCTCCTTAGGCAAAATGTAGCCTAATTCAGCTCTAGGGAGCTGACTGGGCTGTGAAATCCACTCTGTTCTCGCACTGCTCATCTGGGATCTGCTGCTCTGTCTCTGCTCCTGGTCAAATCAAATGGACCAATAAGATGGACAGTTCTTTGTCTGGGTTCACCTCCCAAGCTCCCAGTGAAAAATCCCTTCCCACCTGGTTGCTGGTGGAGTTCTGGCTGCTGGTGGAGTTCAGATTGCCATTAGCTTGATGCCACTGGAGTACCCATCACTGCAACACCACACTGTTGTTTTCGCTGCTTTCCTGTGTCTAACAGTCTCCAGGTACCGCTCTGCTGTTTTCTGTCCTCTCCTGTTTCCTGGAATGTGTCCTCTCTGCTTCATCCTGATTAACTGTTTCTCTGTCCATTTAAAGGTGTCCTTACCCTATTCTGCCATCTTGTTTTTTGACAAGCAATGAATATTTACTCTAAACACACACACACACACACACACACACAAGCTATGAGGAATACAAGCTTCCCTGTGTGTCTTTAAAAAGTTAGTATGTCATCTGTCTCTAGAGGACATTATCCTAGATAAAGTATTTCCAAGAATCACACCTCTGCTCCTGTCTCCATAGTATTGAAGAGTTAGACAGAATCAAAAGACAAACACTGAATTGAGAGAGCACAAACAAAATCATATGGGTACTGGTTCCATATATGTTAAGTAGAGAAAGCCTGATTTTTTTGTGTTTAATCTATATGGTGGATGCCCTTGTCAGTTTCATTGTTTTATTCCCCAAAACACCTGTCTTGCATCTGATTTATATATGTATATATTTATATTTATGTATATTTATATTTACATATATGTATATAAATCAGACGCTCAAAAAATATTTATGGAATGAGCAAGTGCATGAATGAAGACAATCCATATATGTAAGAAAGGGATGACAATCATGTTGAAAGGTTTTTCATTGTCAAAGATAGTATTTAGAGAAAATTGAATTTCTCTGTTGTTTTTGTCTATTAAGATTAAATGAAACTCTTTAGCAATGTTGTCAATCATTGCATCTTTGAAATTGTAGTAAAGGAAAAGAATCTTTGTCTCAGATAATACTAAAATCAGAATTATAGCAGTGATACTACAGCCTTGATCAACAATTCATCTATACATCTAAATCTGCAATGGGCCATATATAATGCAGTGGGACAAATGGAGGCTGTTACGCTAGGTTTATTCTTTGCAGTGGATGGCAGGACAAGATCAAAGACAGTGGAAAGAACAGGAAAGGAGATTTCAGGAAAGTATAAAAATAATTATTGAAACAAGGTGAATTTTTGCTCAATAACAGAAAACCAGTTTCATAAAACAGAAAGTTTCATCAAAAGTGGGGGTATTCTGCTCATGGGCATTTACAAAGTGCTTAGAATGTTGGATTACAATGTTACTATACATATAAATATTTATTCTACAAGATCCAGGTCAGAATATCCAAAATTCTGAGCGGATACTTCCTGTATATTCTAATTTTTTGAAAAGATTTTTTTTTCACTTAGCAAACTTGCAGAGTGAAGGAGAGTGGAGAAAACAAAGAGTTAGATCTCTCCCCTGGTTCACTCCCAAAATAGCTAGGATGATTGGGGAATGCTAGGCTGAAGCCAGTAGCCAGGAACTCCACCTGAGTCTTTCCTATTGGTTGCAGGCATCCATGATTGAACCATCATACGCCGTTTTCCCAGGTACAATAGCAGAAAGTAAGTCAGAATCAGAGCAGCCACAGCTTGAATTGGTGCTCCGACTCAGAAACTTTATAGAATCTTTATGTCAAAAGAAAATATTGTTTGAACTTTGATGCAAGAATGTAGGCTCAGAGAAGTTCAGGCAAACTGGAGAATATCCACAAACTCCCAGAGGTTCCAGTGTCATCCCCCCCAATGTCTTGTAACCTCTTCCAGAGCCATGTTCCTGGGAAACTCTAGACATATGCCATCAGGATCAAAACATGACATTCTGACTCATGCCATAACTATTTTGGCAGTGGTGTACTATGATTTATTATTTGTATCTGATTATGACCAAAGCCTTAAGACTCAAAGTCTTGGCACTTGGAACAACTGCTCAGAGGCTAAATCCTCACCTTGCACCATTTGGGTGTAGGTACTGTTCTGACTACTCCACTTCCCATCTAGCTTTCTGCTTGTAGCCGGGGAAAGTAATAGACATTGGCCTGAAGTCTTGGGACCCGGTATCTGCATCAGAGACCAGGAAGAGTCTCCTGGCTCCTGGCTTTGGATCAGCTCAGCTTTGGCATTGCAGCCGCCTGGGGAGTGAGCCAGCAGATGGGAGATCTTTCTCTCCTCTTTAACTCTGCCTTCCAAAAAAAGAAATCTTAAACAACTTTTTAGAAAAAACACTCAAGGTCCCCAATACAGCAGGGCATACACACACTATCTTTTCCCCATGGAATTTCTGGGTAGCAGGGAGTCATGGGTCTGGAAAACAGCAGAGTTTGGGATTGAATATCTGAATCATGTGGCAAGTCATTTGACTGTGGTTCTGTGTCAGACACTTATTGAATATGGTTTTGTGCAGATTTTCAACTTATGTGCATGTCTGGTTACTCTTTAAACGCATTGTGCATACTATATAGATTTCAACAAACAACAACAACAACAAAAAAGACTAACACCAAACTCATACCTCAAGATTGAGAAACAGTGATATGTTTTTTATCTTAATGTAATATAACTACTATGAGTACCGCGACTGTGTTGTTATGCAGAACCCCACGGCTGGTACAAGACAAACTTACAAACATGACCACACTCATTTTCAAGGCATTGTTGATTCTGAAGTGATAAAAAAGTACCCAAAGCAAAAATAAAATGGTATGGAAATCAAGAAACTTACTGCTGACATTTTTTAAAGATTTTTTTATTTTTATTGGAAAAGCAGATTTATGGAAAAAAACAGAAAGATCTTCCACCTGCTGGTTCACTACCAAAATGACTGCAATGGCTAAGCTGAGCTGATGTGAAGTCAGAAACCAGGAACTTCTTCCAGGTCTCCCATGTGAGTGCAGGGTGCCATGGCTTTGGGTCATTCTTTATTGCTTTCCCAGGCCACAAGCAGGAAGCCAGACGATAATGGGACCATTTCTAATCTTTCCTGGAATATTCTTCTATCCCATGTATCCCAGAGAATAAGCTCACACTTTGACAAATGAAAACAAAACCAAAACAGTACAATTACTTATCAAATAACTTCAGTCAAGGTGTAGCTTTTTAAAAGACACTTTTCTTCTCATTATGAAATATTATCTTAACTGCGTAAACATGCTCACCACTACATCAACCAATCATTGCTGGTATCCAAGACTCATTCTTCCACAATTGACTTACTTGTATATAGCTTCAAGAGAGGCAAATTTGAATTGATTATGTGAATTAAGGACATATTGGGTTTAACATCAAGTTGATAAGTTTTTGACATGTGATGAAGTGAAAGACTCCTCAGGAGAGAGATCCCTTTTCATGCTACAAAACAGTTTCAATGAAACCTAACTCTTCCACAGTCGGTGTGGAACAGTTCCCCACATGCACCTGCCACCCAGTGAATCCAGGAGCTATGTCACTTGCTTGATTTACAGAACCCTAAGTCACAGTAATAACACTTCGGTGTTTTCTCTTTATTTTCTACTCTTTGATGGGGATTCATTCATTGATATTTTCAAATGAGATGTTTCTGATTTTTGGCTCTTTTAAGATCAATTTGTTTGAAAGGGAAGTTATGAGAGAGAGGAAGAAGCAGATAGAGATGTTCCATTTGCTGGTCCTCTCTTCACGTTAACAAAGCTCACTCAGGTCAAGTCAGGAGCTTCAGCTGGGTCTCCCACACAGGTGGCATGGGCCACGCACTTGAGTAGTCTTCTCTTGTTTTTCTCAAGCCATTTGTAAGAAGCTAGATCAGAAAAGTCAGTCAGTATACAAACACCCATCAGAGGTGGTGGTTTTTTACATGCTACACCTCAACACCAGCCTCGTGATACTTCTCGTTGTGAAAGATTATTGAGATATTTGGTTCACATGTCTCCTGACATGTACAAACATGTATGTGAACATTTTACCATTCAGTAATCTTTCAAAAACCCTGTGACAGAATAATTAGCCAACCCATTTCACAGATCAAAACCCTGGAGCTCAGAGATATGAAAAGATGTGTCTTGTGTCACACAACTTCTAAGTGCCACAGTAGACCAAAAATCTTCACATTTTGATATTAAAAACATATTCTTTACTCTCTGAAGTTGCCCTTTCATTGTTTGCAGATGAAGGTTATCGTTTGCCTCTTTTCTCAGAAGCATGCTGACGTACTCAGTATCAGACCCGGAAAATCAAATCACCGCCTAAAACTCCTGCATCCTGTGTTGGAGTGCTGGTTGGAGTCCTGGCTATGCTGTTTCAGCATCCTGTCTTGGAGTGCTGGTTGGAGTCCTCGCTATGCTGTTTCAGGTTAGCTTCCTGCTGATGTACCTGAGCAGGCCACAGATTGTGGCCTAAATATTTTAGGTCCCTGCCACCCATGTGAGAGACCTGGGTGGAGTTTCTGGCTCTGGCTTTGGCCTGACCTTGCCCTGGTTGTTGCAGGCAGTTGGGGAATGAGCCAGAGTATGGGAATCTTATCTCTTCCACTCTGTCATTTTGTTTTTCACATAAACAAACATAACAAGCTGAGTCCTGAAATAGGGCTTCTAGGCTGTCGCTTCTAATGACTTTCTTGAAATTAGAAGCCTTGGGAGACAAACTTATGATGCTAAAGAGGTAAGATGAAGACCTCTCAGAGAAGAGAGGTAATAATGCATTTATCTGGGCTTTCTGCATTTCTTCTGAGTCCTTCAGAGGGGATTAGAAAGATCAGTGAAAGCACAGTAAAATTTTGTTTCACTGTTCATGAATTTTAGCACACTTTTAATTCACGAGTAAATAGAAGCATCTTCATTCTTTGTAACTTTGAGATCCTATTATTCTCATGAAGTTTCTTCAGCTGGCTGTCTTAATCCATGTTGGCATGGATACAGGTCTTGTGAAATGAGGGATATTCTAATACAATTCACATTTTTTCCAATTACTATTTAACTTACTTGATTTTTGCCATATGGTATGCTAGTCCACATTAGATGTATGGGATATATGATTTTTAAAATTTATAAATAACATTTTAGTATCAGTTTTCACAATCAAAATAATTATTCATTGAAAAGCATGTGGAAATCCTGGAAATGTCACATGAATGAAATAAGAATCACTGTGTGACAAACAACCAGGGAAAAAGCAAATCAACAATATGTGATGCCCAATTTTTAAAATATGCATGTGCACATATTTTAAACAAAACAGAGACCACATAACTTATGCCAATCAATTTTCCTATTTTTTCCAAAATGAATATAAATTCATCCTTATTTAACTTATTAAAAGTCTTCTAAAACTTTATTGAAAACAATATTCTATCTGGTGATCCTCTCCCCAGGGAAAGTTTGGTTCAATAATTTCAAGAATTGATTTTTATTGCTGTATATTTCTATTTTTTAATGTGTTGACTTCTTTGATACCCTTGTTGATATATCATTATATATGTGTGTATATATATGCATATATATCATTATACAAGCATGTTTACACATCTTTATTCAGAAGAAATGGTTTTGACCATAAGTTTAGAACAGCTAATTGGCAGCGATATATTCATGACATTAACAAGACACATGGAGGTAGAAAACCTGTGAAACCAAAGATACATGCTCTTTGTATTGTCTCTCTCCCCTGGATGAAGGGCTTTTTTTTTTTTTCACTTTTATGTCTGTGGTGCTTACCAGAACACTATGACAACCATATCTCTAGGCAGTACATCTGCACTCAAGGTAGGAGAAGCAAGAGGCAACAATTTCACCCATGTTTTGATATCTCATTCCCACATCTGTGATATGTGTCGACTTGAAATTCAAGTATTCTGCCCTTCTACTCTCCATATGGGATATAGTCAATGAGGAAAGGAACTGGTAACAGATGTTAGGCTGGTCAGCCAATAGTGGATGCCATATAATTTAATACCAAATAAGGGAAAATTTATGTTTAGAGTAGTACTTTACTCTGATGTAAAACATGTTCATTGTATCAATTTTTTTAAAAGAAAATCATGAAGAAGAAAATAAAATGTATGCTGCAGCCAGTACTAGCCAGTTATAAGCTAGGAGGCAGGAACTCAGGCTGGTTCTCCTGTGTGAGTGTTGGAGGACCAATCCCTTGAGCTGTCACTAGCTACGCCTAGGGTGTGAATTAAGGAGCAGATGGAGTTGGAAACTAGGCACTTTGGAATGGGATGTAGGTATCCTAAGTGATGAAGCGTCTACCCCTCAGCTTATCTTTCTTTTCTGTTTTCCATGAACTTTTTGATGCCATATCACAAACATCTCGAATCTTCATTCTATGCCAACTCAGAAAACTCTATGTGAAAGCCGGTATTAGGAACTTCATTGACAGACTTCAGTGTTAGTTTAAGGTTTCCTACACGAGTACCAGACAGACAAAAGTTATCAAAGCTTAGCCATTTCTAAGACTGTGCAAGGTAATATCTCAATAAATTTAATTACATAAAAACACATAAATAGATATTATTCTTTGTTAATACTGTTATATACAAAGTATTGAAATAACACAAAAGAACAGTAATTACAGAGGGAAATCTCAAAAGAGATAATTCTGGAATTAAATTTTAAGTTTAATCACAATTTTCTATGCAGAAAGGAGTACAGAGACATCACTGAATATTTGAGATTCAGAAAACTGCCTGTAGATTGCATAGAGAAGTGAAACCAGATAGCATATGCTTAAATAGCAAGGAAATAAAGAATGAACAGATTAAAAACATTTTGGAGATAGAAATTAGATGGAACAAAGAACGCTGGATAGACAGACCTGAATGTTTTACGTACTTTTGGCGAGCTCACACTGGCAGAATAGCCACAGTCCTCTGCCCTGGTGGTAACGAGGGATGCTGAGATGGGAGCTGATGCAAGCAAGTGGTGTAAGCACATTAATATTTGACGATCTCCATGTCTCCAATTCCTCTCACAGATGTATAGAAGAAAAGCCTCAAGGCAGGTAATCCATTTAAAAGGAAATTACAGCAGTCAGTACCATATTCCTGTGAAACTTCCATTCCTGGAGAAAGATACTCCTGAGGAATCACTGGCATGCTCTCCCAAGACCTTCTCTGAGTTTGAATTTCAGTAGCTATATTGTCTTAAGTAACTTCTATATTCACATCCACAGAACTGCGAATTTTGCATGTCACAGCAACCCTAAGATGGGTGGAGAAATATGGCAGGTCCTGGTTCACTTGGCCTGGATCCTTGGGTCTCCTCTATGGTGTTCAAGAGTTAACAGTTTGTCAAGGGAGAAGTTTAAGATCAGAAGCACACACACATAAATAAACCAACAACAAAAAGCAGTGTTTTAGCCAAAGTCAGTTCAAAGTCAAATGCTCTACACACAATTTTAGTAGCTACTAAGATAAATAGACTGTATTGCAGAGCCATTCTATTCTCTACTATTTTATAGACTATGGCTTATAACAGGCAAGATAATCTTGCAGCAAAGGTACATTAACGTTCAGACCCTCAGATACACAATCTCTTACCAGTTGGGAGATTTGAAGTATATCCCTTAATTTCTCTGTTTCTTGGTTATCTCACTTGTAGAGTGAAGATAAAAATAACCACAGTTCCAGAAGTTAACGAAAGGAAGCAATTAAATAAACCACACAACATTCTTAGATGGGTGCTTAGAGGTCAGCCAGCATTCTTTTTGTTATATTTTCATTTTGAATTTTTGAATTTTGTGGTACAATTGTGTATAGAGTGGGATTCTCCACCCCCAAACTCCCACCACCCAACAGATTTTCCCCATGTTCTTACAATAGTATAGTCAATCCTTGATAAGGAGTCATAATTCCATTAGTCTCTTATTTAAGTGTGCCCCAACATTGCTGGTACAGACTATGTCAGACAGTCTAGCATCCCATTGTCTATACATTTCCACCAGTTTCACTGGGGGTCCATATTTTGTTTGGAAGCAGGGATGCATGTTGCATTGTACCCCCACATCTGGATATGGTAGACCCCAGTACTCCATCACTATACATTTCCGTAAATGAGAAGCCATGAAACAATGTCAACAACTGGTCTGAATTAGAACAACAGCCACAACAACAACAACAAATTATAGCACCATGAAAAAAGCACACTACTGAGTAACCAACACTTGGGTGACAAAAAGGAAACACAAAAGTCTCTTGGGAAAAATGATGGCACTGGGTAATCCATGAGTCAGCAATGAATTCAACAAGAGAAAAGAAAGTATTTGGAATAAATAAAACTGAAATCAAAAACATCAAAACACATGGGATACAGCCAAAAAAAACAAAAACAGTATGGATCGGGTTATTGAAGTCACACTTTCCATGATGGTTTCCTTATATGAGAGAGAACATATGGTATTTGTTCTTTTGTGATTGGCTCATTTCACTGAGCATAATGGTCTCTAGTGGGACCACCTAGTTGTAAATGGTATAATTTCATTCTTCTTAATAGCTGAATAATATTCCATGGAGTAGATGTGCCATAGTTTCTTTAACCACTCTTCTTCGGATGCACATTTGGATTGTTTCCATGTCTTTGCTATTGTAGATTGTGCTGCTGCAAATATAGGATTATAGATCCCCTTCTCATATGCAGATTTCATTTCTATTGGGTATATTGCTAGGAGCAGGACAGCTGGGTCATATGGCAGATTTATTTGCAAATCTCCAAGCACTCTCTATACTGATTTCCACAGTGGTTGTACTAGCCTACACTCCCACCAGCAGTGAAGCAGGGTACCTTTCTCCCCACATCCATGTCAGAAGGAGTTGTTAGTTGAGTTCTGAATGTAGGCCAGTCTCACTAGAGTTAGGTGGTACCTCAATGTGGTTTTCATTTGTATCTTTCTTATGGCTAGGCAGCCTGAGCATCTTTTCATATGTCTGTTAGCCATTTGAATCTGTTCTTTTGAAAAATTCCTGTCGGTATTTTTCTAGGAACAGGTCAGACAGTGAACAGTCTTTATCTACGTTAATTGAGTTTTACAATGATTATGGCATACCTGAAGCAACTAACTATATGAGGAGTACAGTTTTATTTAGCACACAGGTTTGGAGTTCAAAGTCCAAACAGTACAACGCAGACATAGGTGAAACTCATATGGCAAATGACCATGACCAGAGTGTAATGGAAAGATGACCTGGTGAGCTGGGAGGCAGAAAGGAGTGACAGGCCTGGTTTCAGTTACTTACAAGAAATTGCAACCCTACTGATATGGAAACAATGGTATTACCCACTTTCACCCTGTAGCCCCTGACACTTTGTTCCCTAATCAACTAAGATTATTAAAAAATAATTTAAAATAAATAAATAAATAAACAACAACAAAAAAAGAAATTGCAACCCTTTTGCAAGAACTGTTTCCTGAAGACACTCTCCCAGTGGCCTAAGGACCACCCATTAGTTCCCACCTCTTAAACAACACACTTGGACTAAGTTTCATCCTTCTTAGAACCAAAAGCTAACAATATGGGGTTTATAGTCCTGGTGACAAAATCATGGAAACTACAACACTGTTGAAGCTGCTCAATCCTGCTTTTACACCATAAGCAACAGTAGTAGATACTAATGAATGTTGTAGCTGTGTCCCAACCCAACTCTCTTTACCTAAGCCAATGGTGGATCAGATCTGATGTGCAGCCAGAATTTGTGGGTCCATGGCTTAAAACTTGACTACATGTTCCATGAATCATCCATAAATATTATCTGTTGTTGTAAACTGATCACCACATCACTTCTCGGTCTTTTGGCTAAGATCAAGTGTAAACTGATCACCAGGCCCTTCTAGATTCAATCTGAGAATTGGCAAAGAGTAAAATGTCGACATTAAGGTCCCACACCACTCTTCTAAAGTCAAGGTCATAATAAACATATTACATCATACTAGAATTCCCCACAAAATTTACTTTTAAAAACAAACTCTGCTTAAAATTTGCATGTGAGATTTTAAAAACCCCTTCTGCCAACATTTTTTTAATCTTGAACATTTACAACTGCTTTTCCATGAGAATCTGGGATTTTGAGAATGCTTTGTATGACACCAGCTTTTGCACAGCTTGAGCATGACTTAGAGCCAATTGCTAACAAGATCTATTATCCCTGACACCATCCTCATTGTCACCACCAAATTACCACCATTCAGAAAATTCCCACTTCCAAAGAGAGCACCGAATTTCCAGAAGCTGGTTCTGCCAGCCTCCCAGCATCTTTCCTGTGGGCCCATCTGTTCTCACTGCTCAGTCAAGGCCTAACAGCTCAGAACATACGCTGAACCTTTCCATCTCAGAGAGCTACAGCTGGCAAACACTTGAGAATGTGCATTGTTGAGGAGTGAGCTGACCTATGGAATCTCGGTGCATCTGAAAGTCTGAGGCTCATGGGGGGAAATTAAGTGAAATCCTTAAAGGGTTCAAAGAACCCTTTCCATTTGCACAAGTGATAATGACAAGTGGAAGTGATTACACTTTAGATTGATGCCGTTTATTAAATCCAAGTGCAGAAAGTCTGAAAGGCATGCTTCAGTACGCACTGTGGTAAAGTGGCAGAAACCAAAGTAGTTGGTTAATCTGATGGTTATCAGATTGACATTTATTTAAATAGAAATTCCCTTTTGTAATCAATCATACAAAATAAATGAAATTTTACTATACAATGGAATATTAAAAGGACTGTGAATAGAAATGATACAAACTTAAATCTGAGCACAGACCTAACTAGATAAAAATATTGAAAAATATTGAAAAAATATTAAAAAGCAATGTAAATTAATGCAAACTGGACAAATGACTGACATCTAAATCTAAATATTTTAATTAATAGGATAGCTTTTATCAGGTATTCAAACTCTGAGAAATCATTCTTTCACAAACTAGTTATTCTTCAGGACAAATTAGTAAACTGGATAATCACAGTCGCTAGAATCTAGAAGAAATGTCAAGGCACATAAGAACAGATAATAACGAAGATGTCACTATTTCTAGCTTTGAGGACTTATTACTACTTCCAGAATGAGACGCAAGAGGATGGATATACGTTGTCAGAGCTGATAATAATCTTGGAAGAATGGGCCCGGCGGCGTGGCCTAGCGGCTAAAGTCCTCGCCTTGAAAGCCCCGGGATCCCATATGGGCGCCGGTTCTAATCCCGGCAGCTCTACTTCCCATCCAGCTCCCTGCTTGTGGCCTGGGAAAGCAGTTGAGGACGGCCCAATGCATTGGGACCCTGCACCCGCGTGGGAGACCTGGAAGAGGTTCCAGGTTCCCGGCTTCGGATCGGCGCGCATCGGCCTGTTGCGGCTCACTTGGGGAGTGAAACATCGGACGGAAGATCTTCCTCTCTGTCTCTCCTCCTCTGTGTATATCTGGCTGTAATAAAAATGAATAAAATCTTTAAAAAAAAAATAATCTTGGAAGAAACTACCTATTATAACCTGTGGTCACAAAAGACTTAGTAACTAACAGAAAAATCAAAATACAGGGAATGAACAAGCATAAGACATGTTATTCTCTGAAGTTTTCCATGGCCTCCCAAAATAAAACCTCAGTAATACTCATAGTACTGAAAAGTCTAAGAAGGCTTTGGCCCATTGGCCTTGCAGGTGATCGGAGCCAGAGGGGCTGCCAAGCTCCAGAGGCAAGCTCCCAGATGGTGGGACTCAGGTCTGGAGGCTTGGGCCCATGGGCCTGCCAGGTGCTTGGAGCTGGAGGGGCCAGCTTGCCCTGGGAGCAGGCTCCCAGGCAGTGGGGCTTGGATCCAGCCACCCAGAAGTGCTGATCTTGAGGGGGAAACACAAAGACCTTTGAGGGTTAGACCAAAGCTCCAGCTCTTGTGGGAGACCAGAGCTAGGGTAGTTAGCATTGACCAAGACCAAATACCATTCACTGGTGTACACTAAAGCTATGCCTTGGGGCATACCTGGCAGGGCTAGATCACTATACCTGCCAGTGAGAGTCAGAACAGGGATGGGTAATGTTAGGCCAAGTCCTGGCACTAATCAGCATGTGAGAGAACTGGGTCTGGGAGCAGATTCTGTGGAGGATATGTGAGCCCACCCTGTGATCTGCAATTGCAGCTGATTTTCTTGGGAGCTGGGGATGGTGACATTCTGAGGCGGGTATGACCATGGAACCCTGTGACACTCATGGGTACTGGGATTGGGCACAGGCTGGACTGGCCAAAACTATAGCATCCACAAGCACACCCAAGAATACAGTGTGGGGCAGACCAGGCCACAACATCCACCGCTCATACATAAGCTGGGATGGAGAGGGTAATCTATGACTGGTAAGAGCTTAGCACCTGCTGGCATGTGCAAGATCTGGGTCTGGTGGTGGGCTTGGTAGGGGAACTTGGGTAACTCCTCTGGTTGGCCATAGCTCCTGCTGGTGAACATGTGATTCAGGTCTGGGTGTTGGTTAAACCAGGCAGGGTAGCTCCACCCAGCAGCAAGTGTGAGGGTTGATTTTAGAAGAGGGCGTACCCAGAAGGGCCAGGCCAACTTTAGCTCACTGACAAGTGCAGGAGCCAGGCTGGAATGTGGGGCATGCCAGGCTATGCTATCACACCTACCAATATTCATGAGTCATGGATTGAATGGACTTGACAGGGGCCTAGTTGTAGCACTCGACAGTAAGAGTTGGAACTGGGGGCAGGCTGGGTCAGGCCAGGCTGAGTCATTTGATGCCAAGATCAAGTCAGGGAATGGGCTATGCTGGGGCTGGTCAGAATAACCACTGGCATACACAAAATCTGTGGCTGGGATTAGACCTAGTTGGGAAGCTAAGAGAACATCCCAGTTGGGATGTGATTGTCACTGATGAGTACGAGGACCTGAACGGGGGAGGTGGTCTGTACTGGACATGACTACAGTGTCCCTCAGCGTGTGTGTGGACTGAGTTTGAAGTACGCCAGACTGAGCTATACTCCAGCACTCACTGGTGCTTGTGAGAGCCAGAGTGGGTGTGGGACAAACTAGACTCCCACTGGTCCATTTGAGAGCTGTGTTAGGGTGTGGACTAGGTGTGGGTGGGCTGTAACAGCCAACAATAAGAACTGGATTGGGTATGCACCAGTTGGGAAAGGTTACTGTTCCAACCAAGTCAAGATAAGGTGGACTAAGTCAGCCCAAGCCAAGGATCCACTGGTGTGAGAGAGATCTACTACTGGGAGCAGACCCAATAGAAGATCTTGGGTGACAGGATGAAGTCCCTGCAGGTAAGTGCAAGAACCAAGGCAAGGAGCAGTCTAAACTAGACAGGGTTACAGTATCCACTAACATACGTGTGGCTCAAGTCTGGGGAAGCCAGACTGGACCAGTTTATAACACCCATTGGCAGATCTGAGAACCAGAATGGGGTGCAACACAGGCTGGGTCTGGCCGCAGCACCAGCCAGTTCACAGTAGGATCAAGACTGGGGACTGATTGTACTGGGTTGGGTGACAGCATCTGTCGGAGTAATCTGGAACAGAGGCAGATTGGGCCAGATCAGACTTAAGCACCCACTGGCAGATGCTAAGGTGAACTGGGCCATGATGAACTGGGCAGACTGGGCTGCAGCAACCACCAACACACATGAAACTGGGGTAGAGTGGGCATGGGAGACAGGTGTGTGAGCAACTCCACTGCTGGGCCAATGTTTCTGCTGTTGAGCATGAGAGCTGGGACTGAGGGCAGACCAGGCTGATCAGGGCTACAATATCTGTTGGCCTACATGTGAACTGGGTCAGGGAGAGATCCAGGCTGGGCTAACTGCTGTATCCACTGGTAGAGAAATGAGTCAGAATAAAGGCAGGTGTGTTGAGCTTTGATGCAGCATCAGCTGGCAAGTGCTGGGCCTGGGAGCAAGTCCTGTTGAATTAGACTGCAGAACCACCTGAAGAGTGCAAGCTCTGGGGCAGAGAGTTGGTCCAGTTGCGAGTCTGTGGGCACCTCTGATGAGCTGCAACTCCCACTGGTGAGTGTGAAAACCAGGAGTGGGGTTAGGCCTTGCTGGACAAGTGGTGGCACTCACTGGCATGAGTGTGGGCTGAAGGGTGGAGTTGGTTGAGTTGAGTTAGACTTCAATGCTCAGTGATGTATATGAGATCTCAATGGGAAGTGGGACAGACCAGTCCAGTCCACTGCACATGCTGGCAGGCACAGGATCCGGATCTGGGGGCCAGCCCTGTGGAGTTCATTGGGGGTCACCCTGGTGCATGTGAGGGCCAAGTCTGTGGTGGGCAGGGTTGGGTTGGGCTAAAGTATCCATTGGTTTGCATGGAGGAAGCAGAGAACGGAGGGCAACACCAATTGATCTACTCTCCCAATGAAACTTGACAACAAATTTCTGGTGAATGGAAACTCTGAGGTGGAATATGTCAGCCAATTGATCTCGGAAGAATTTCCTCATCCTTGGAGTAGTGATATCAACAGCATCTCAGAACTATTAAAACCACTTGAACAGAACCCTCAGCCAATGCTCCAAAGCAGGGACCCTAGGATGACGTCAGGTACTTAGATGGTTGGGAGTCTGGATGTGGCCTCTCCCATTGTATCCTTCCCTCCCCCAGATACAGGAAGATGGAAAAGAAAATGTGTAAGTAAGGGTCTCACCCACCTTCCCACTGATCCCCGACCCTCCCTACCAGATCAACAATGTAAACATCATCAAAAACATAACTTAAAAAACTCTAAGTAATGCAGCTATCAAGTTCATTCTCCTAAGACTAAAGAGGGGTCCAAGACTAGATAGCAGTGTAAGTGAAGCAGGGTTGAAAGGTCATGAGGATCATGTTACTCACAGTATCTCCTCAAAGTTTAATATGCATGAAGGGTACATGCTAAGCCATCAAGATGTGTTGACTTAATGGAGGATGGAGAATAAAAGAAATTAATTTCAGAATTAACCAATCAACAGCTGAGACCTCCTCTCTAACAATACATAGCTGTGAGGTATAAGACAAATTGCTTAAATTGTGTTTTTCAAATTCTTTAAGATGAGAATAATAACTCCTTCCTCTTTCAAACTTTGCAAAAAATAAAACAGCATGTTTTTAAGAAAACACCTGGTTTGTAGGAAACTTTTAAATACTATTACCTTTTCCTATTTTTTAACACAACTGCATCTTTTATTACTATAATAATTCCAGGAATTTATAACTCAGCAGGCATAAGATTCAATGTTGCACATAGCTGGAAAATATTTTACAAACTTAAAAGTGTATGTATGTGTGTTTTTTAAAAATCCCTCAAAATGATAGCAAAAATAATGTTGTTCTTAAAAGAGATTAAGGAATCCAGCCTAAAGATTACAGTCATCTAAAATTCCACTCTCTGAAATTGCTTTTTGATTCTTACATCAGAACATTTTAGACAACCGTTTAAAAATGTTGTAAAAGTTGTCCAACCCCAGGCTGATTGGTGTGCTATTAATCTTTTCCGACCCCCTCCTCTCCTGCAGATTTATTCGTCCAAACACAGAATTGATTACAACACCTTCCTCCCAAACATATTTCCTACAAGCCTACAGTATGAGTTCAGGCTCCTGCAGAGACATCCAAAGAATCCTGCCAAACTCCAAAACAGACTTCCAATCTAATTTCCCAATATTCCAAATACTGCAGATGAGCTTCACTGAGCTCTACACCTGCTCATGTGTCTGTTAACATTGCTCCCTCTGTTCATATCTGCATTTTTGACCAGGCGAATTCTTCATTCTGCACATCTCAGGTCCAGTATCGTGGGTACGTTTTTTTTTCTCTGTGCCCATAGTGCTTTGATGTAATGGGGAGGCCTTGCAAAGGAATGGGTCTTTATTGCTCATTTTATCATCATTTTCTGCAGCCCTCCCCACCCAAAAGGTAGAATACACTATTAACTGTTAAAATTGTATCTATATAATTTTTATTTGAAAGGAAGATAGACAGATAGGGAGCAACATATAGAAATCATCCACTGGTGGTTCACTCCCCTAAATGCCCACTACTGCTAAAGCCAGATCAGATCAAAGCCAGGAAACTTGAACTTAATGTAGGTGTACCAACAAAGGGGTATAAACCCAAGCACATGAGCCACCACTTCCTGCCTCCCAGGATATGCATTAGCAAGAAACTAGAATAGGATGCGGGGCTGGAACTCCAGCCCCCGCCCTTCTTAATGACATCCAGGTCTCCTGTGTGGCACCTTAACTGCTGTGCCCAATGCCTACCACATTATTTATTAATTTACTTTCAATTTATTGAATAGTGCATGCCAGTCCCCATCAATGCATTGAGGTTACAGCAGAAAAATGAGACACAGTGTTTGACTTGAGAGGAATTACTTGTCCCAGAAGGAGACAGATAAACAATAAGTAAGCTAACAAAACTAAGGCATCTCTAGGACTCCTGAGTACTGGGGGGACAGCTGGAGGCCATGCAGCTAGGAGTGACTTTCCCACAGAAAGGCATGTGTGATTTATAACACACGTGTTGAGGAATGAGATGTAGGCTAACACTGCAGTCAGAATACCCTGAGACTTTGACAAGGAGCTGTTAAATCTACACATCAACTCAGTTAACACACCCCTTAAAGGGAGATCTCATCCACAGAGCATACAATTCTCTTCATTGTCCCTCATCATACGGTCTCTGAACATTTTCAATTTTTTTAAAATTTTTCCCTACTACATGAAATGAGATTTAGTCAATGTGAATTATCAGGTTATTCCTTTTTTCAGCACACATGTTGAAAGTTAGAATTTGCTTTCCTTAGTTTTATCTGTTGTCCCTCCTCTTATAAAGAATCACTGGAAAGATTATCAACCATTTACAGGTTTAATGAAGGACAGTGGAAAAACCTCACCACGATGGCACGTGTAATTAATTCAAAGCCACTCTATTCCAGAAACGTTCACTGAATGCTTCCTGTTGCTGTCTGGAATACATCAGTAGATCATGCATTCAAGGTTCGTTCCCTTTGTGGAGCTTACATTCCTGCAGGAGGAGAGAGACAACAAGCATAAAACATAAAAAAAACAAGCAAAGAAAGCTGTGTAAGCTGCAAAATTGCAGTGCTGAGCCATGGGTGAAAAAAACTGTTGACATTGTGTTGCAGAGCTCAGTTACCCTTTACATATTCAGAGGAAAAAGAACACACAGAGATTCCAGATGTGTTCAAGGTGTCAAGGGAAGGGAAATAGACAGAGAGCTCTAGAGGATGAAGAAAGACAACAGCACAGAAAATAGAGCTTGTTAACTCTTGCCAGCCATTGTAAGCTTTTGGCTTCAGTATGAAGCGGCCTTTTCTGCCTATGAAATGCAGTCTCTACCATCATTCAATGCTGGCTTGACAATGCAGTTCCAAGCTAACCAGGGCTGATGACCAATCACCTTGATTACTTACCATTTTAAAACTCACACTTTGTTTTTACATATAGTCATACTTTTTTAAGATGTATTTGTTTTTATTGGAAAGTCAGAGATGCAGATAGGAGGAGAGACAGAGAGGCAGAACTTTCATCTGATGATTCACTCCCCAAGTGACTGCAAGGACCGGAGCTGCACCGATCTGAAGAACCAGGAGCTCTTCCAGGTCTCCCACGCGGGTGCAGGGTCCCAAGGCTTTCGGCCGTCCTCAACAGCTTTCCCAGGCCACAGGCAGGGAGGTGGATGGGAAGTGGTGCTGCAGGATTAGAACTGGCACCTATATCTGATCCCAGTGCGTACGAGGCAAGGACTTTAGCCGCTAGGATATGACACCCATCCCTATAGTCAGTCATTTTTTCCCCTAACATCCTTCAGTTAAAATGATGGCAATGTTGACCTGAGACAATTGAGTTTGGGAGATATGAAGCTACTGCTTTGATGTCTCTGTTGAGATTTCAAGGATTGGGGTGCATTTCATATTCTGGGGTATTTTATTGGAAAAATCCCTATTATCCTATTATTTTCCTCTAAAGCTAAACTCCTCTTTCCATCAGTAATTTAACCAATCACAATCAGCCGTCACATACGATTTGCTTACTCCAAGAACAGTCAATCTGGCTATGTAGCATCATTATTTAAACAAATTTCCCATGACTGAAGTCTGTAAGGCATTGAATAATCATTTTGTCTCTCTCTAATCCTAGGTTTCTTCTGCAGTCAACAGTCATATTCGCTATATTTTATCCTTGTTCTCACCATGTGTCCTTTACGTATGACTTGTCTTTGCAAGCTCTCAGGGGCATGCATGTATGCGTACACACACACACACATGGACTAATTAACCTCCTAATTATCCCTGTATTATACATCTCAGCTCAAGCATTCCCAAGTGATGAGCTTTCTGGTATTTCCATGAGCTATGAGCAGTATTTTCTTCATGTCAGGCACTCTGCAACTTCAATAAATATGGTATAAATGGATACAGAAATGAGTAAAAGAGGGGGCCTAACACCAACATAATCTTCATGATACTCTCTGTTTGCATGCGGTTAAATATTTTATGAAAGTTTGTGATTTGAATAGATGAAACTTTCTCTCAGCAGCAACAGGGCTGTGCACTTAGACAATTAACGCATCATTTGTTGTGACAACAGGTATACTCATTCGATACTCAGCATGTATGAGCCAAATTGTTCATTAAGATAAAATTGCAATTGCATTCTATTTAACCACGAAACCCAGCATGTACATAATTTACAGTTTGCACTGTGTCTTTACTTGTGCTAGTTTAGTGAAATCTTGCAAGGAACCCTGGAGTGGTCATTTATACAGCATCCTCCTAACCATCATTATTACCAGTGTGACACAGTCTTACACTTTATGTCACTCATAATTTTACTGAGAAAAGATCTTGAAATCTGACTAAGCACCCAGCATTCCCAATCCCGTGTCATAATAGCTTTCTGTTTTTCTTTATATACATTACAAGGGGTAGCGGGGAAGGAAAAAAGAAAAAAACTAACCAAGCCTGGTGTGATGGCTCAATCAGCTAATCCTTCCCCTGCAAACACCAGGATCCTGTGTGACTCCACTTCCCATCCAGCTTGCAACTTGTGGCCTGGGAAAGCAACAGAAGATAGCCCAGTGTCTGAGGATGCTGCACCCCTAAGTGAGACCTGGAAGAAGCTGCTGGCTCCTGGCCTCAGAACATCTCAACTCTGGTGGTTGCAACCTTTCTCTCTGTCTTTCCTTCTTTCTATAAATCTACCTTTCCAATAAAAATAAAATAAATATTCTAAAAAAGGATTTTAAAGCAAAATCTAGTAAATATGTAGAGAGAAAATGCCCAAGAAAACACTAGTTATTGTCTGGAGACAAATAGTAACCTATACAGAAAAGATTTGATATATAGTTAAAAAGCTGCCTCACATGTGTCAGGCAGCACAGTTAAAGAAAAAAAAACCTTGAATTTGATCAATATTTAAATTTTGTGGACAGGACATGGAGACTTCTACAAATCCCATGGTATCTCCGTGCTTCTCTCATTGAATTCTAGCATGCATTAAGCTAAGCTTGCACCCCACATGATGTCCTACCTGGATGTCTATACAGCCAGGCTGTCTCGGTCATGCTCCTGTTTCTTCTCCCTCTTCTATCTGTGTTTTGACTTCAAAGTACAAGAAGTGACAATGTTATGAATCCAGCACTCAGCAACTTGTAAAACAGAGGAGATAAGGTAGACTATGAGCTAGATTAGAATTCCCCTTTAGTGAAAAGAACAAACTGAGGTTTTGCCACACATTCCTGAACTTAGAGGAAATATGTTCTCAAAATAATGCCATTATCATTCTGTATGCTTCTCCAAAAATTTAGCATTTATGAAAGTGGATATTTTTCTTGACAAATATAAAGAAACTACTATTTTACAAAGAATAGTTCCTAATGTAGAGTGGAAGAAATTGATGCTGAAGAGAACTGAGTAAATCTGATGGTATTAACTTCACATAAAAGGCTTTGTTATTTCCTTGCAGTAAGGTAGGAAAGAAAGTTACCATGACTGTATTTGTTCTTTTCTCCACCTTGACTTTGATGTTGAAGTTGCTCAGGATTCCGACTCTACTCTGTACCATTTGTTGTCTCACGTTTCACAAACAAACTTCTAAATCTACCAAGTCCTACCTGTATTTGGCTTTAGCTGCTACTAGATCAATAATATTGGCCCATCATGGGTACTCAACTCCATATCCAACAAAATGTACTGAGTACTTGGCCTAATGGCAGGTTATTTTAGGATAGGTTATTTAACAAAGTGCTATTTTAAAGTGAGTTAATTTGATCTTTGCGGAATCTTGTTCCTTCCTTCTTAGCATCTGCTTAGGTATCTTGTTATTCTCTCTCTTCTGACACAAACTGTATGCTTCCAGGCATTTCATGACATAGTTCCTTTACTGTGCTTCAAAATATGGCATACAGTGGCAAACCTCTCCTCCCCAGTTAAGGTTCTTCTAGTCATGAAGCCTAGAGTTTGACACTCAGCCCTAACGTCAGTTTTTGAAGAATGAATCTAAGTGTATGTGTATTTCTGTGACATTGTAGATGCTTGGTGCATCTCACTTCACCCCTTACTACAACTCCGTCCCAGTGGTTTAGAAATAATCTACACATAACATTATACCAGATGTTAATTTAAGTTCATGGCTTAACATTATAAACCTAAAACCAAAAAATGCCAAAAAAAAGTCCACGTCAAAGGACTGCACCTTAATAAAAAATATTTAATAGACCCTTTTCTGTTAAAAATATTCACTATCTGCATAGCCAATAGAGCAGAGGCCACATGTGGCCATTGAGTACTTGAATTATAGCTCATGCAACTGAGAGTGAAATTCTACTTTATTCTCATGCTACTTATTTTAAATTTAAATCTGGCTAGCCACATCTGGCTAGAGACATAATCCTTCAAAGCAGATTTCAGCGAAAATTTTCAGAAATTGTTGTAGGCTTCCAGGATATCGTTGGGTGAATGGGTGCTTTCTAGCGTATCTCCACTCCTGGAACTCATACCCACTCTGCCTCTCTCTCAGTGTATCTTCACCATGAAGCTCCAAAGTTAACACTGCATGTGTTGATAAAACCATATGTTTATTATTGCTATCAACTTTTACAATATGTCTTTATTAATTTCTAATTACCTACATTGCAGTTTTACTCTTTTTGTTCAAGGTAGATGCTAAAATGAATTCAGGAGAGAACCCGATTTAGAGTCATCATTAATTTGATTTAGTAGGTTGTCTCTCCAGTCCTTGCTGCTGCTCCTCTCTCTTATAAATGCATTTTCATTGCCTTAATTCTCACAAGGTAGTTTTAACTCACCATTGATGACCTGATCGCAATCCTTTATTAAGTCAGAATCCTTCAGTTGGGGAGTTTTCCCTGGTGAGACACTTGGTTTGAATAAGTGCTCCACTCCCTGTATTTCTTCTACTTGAATCAGGGCATGATTTAATGAATTATTTTCAGACTTTGTGGCTAGAAATGGAAAGAAATGATGAAATAAAGTAAGTTAACTTTCATTTATTAAAATGTCAACACGTTTTATCTTGGGTCACAAAGGGTCAGCCTTATGAGACAATGAGCTCTATTTGAGAGGGATTACTTCAGCAAAAGTGTGAGATTTTAAGGATTCTAAATATGTGAATTCTGCCTAAGTTCTTGACAAATTTGGTATTGATGTGGTGTTGATGGAATACTGGGGAAGTTGCCTCAATTTCCTAGTCTTGGTCCAGATCCAAGAGACCATCTTACTAAAATGGCTCTAATGTCCCTTGAGGCGTCGGTGATACCTCTGCTCTGTGTGCTGTCCGGGATTTCTTTCACGGAGCTGTCTTCCACCATCAGCCCCAAGAACGTTGCTTCCCCAGAGATCCCCGCACAGACTTTTCCCACTCTATTCCCTGTCTTTCCTCTGGTAATGTCATTGATGACCATGACCCTGCCTCAGACAGGGCACTCAGGATTGCCACACATGCCCCTAAGCTAAGCTTCTGATGCTCACCATGTACTCTTAGGAATTTCTACTTGGATGCCCTATTTTAATTTGTCAAACCTTAAACTGATTGTCATTCTTAAACTTCCTAAAAGATCTATACATCTTACATACCCTATTAGGATAGATGGCAATATAATTGGGTGCATATAATCAGTTACCCAAACCCCAAATCTGCAAATTCTCCTTAACTTTCCCTTCCTGATCCTTCTTCTACCCCAAAGATCACCAAACCCTGTCCATTTTTACTAAAATCCACTCATTCATCTGGCAAATACTTACTGCATGCATGTAAAGAGACATATATGAAGAAACTAGAAAAATTCATGGAAAAATAGAACTAAAAGCTGAGTTTATTTGTAGTAGAAAATATTTGAAATCTATTTATAGTTTTATTTTTAATTCATTAGAGAGAAAGATGTCAAGTCTTCAAAGCCCAGCAGCAGCCAACGTTGAGCCAAGCCACATGTGACAGTTTAGAATTATAATTTTTTTTTATTCCAAATTCTACCTGCTGCTTCTAATGGAGCCTTGTGAACATCTTTTTTTTTTAAGATTTATTTTATTTTTATGGAAAGTCAGATAAACAGAGAGGAGGAGAGACAGAGAGGGGGATCTTCCATCCGATGACTCACTCCCCAAGTAACCACAGTGGCTGGAGCTGTGGTGAACTGACCACGGAGCCTCTTCTGGGTTTCCCATGCGGATGCAGGGTCCGGCCATCCTCAAATGCTTTCCCAGGCCACAGGCATAAAGCTGGATGGGAAGCGGAACATATGGGATCCCAGCACTTGCAAGGCGAGGACTTTAGCCGCTCTGCTACCACATCGGGCCCGAGTTTAGAATTCTTTCCAAGTCTCCCAAGCACTTGAGCCACTACCATAATCTCCCAGTATGTACTATCAGGAAAATGGATCGGAAGTAGAGCTGACTACAATATGGGATATTGGTGTTCCAAGTGATAGTTTAAACTCTGTATAAAATATCCATGTTAACACACTAGTTTTTAATTAAGATATATACACCTCTTCCACGAACATTTTAAAGTGCCTTGTACTTTGACAAATGCTTTGAGAAGAGAGCTTAACAGCACAGACACAATCCCTGCCCAAATGACCCTTACAGTACACTAGGGAGAGACAAACTATAAACAAACAGACAAACAAACAAATAAATGTGGGCTGGAACTGACTGAAACCTTCATGAATCCTTACTCTAGAAAAACTACTGAAGATGACCTCAATTTTTATTTGCACGTGAAAAGAATGGAAATATCAGCATTCTATAATTCTTCTCAAAAATACAATTACTTGGCCACACAAATTGCTCAGGATCTGAATAATTTTCACAGTGGAGGGCTTATTCTTTGTGATTGTAGAGTTCATTCAGCTTAACTTGCAGTTCACCATAAGATTCACTTGTACAGTGGGATGACCTACTTTTCAGCCATTATATACTGGACAAGCTCTCACCTTCATGGGTCAACCTACCGCATTTTTTAATAACTTTGTAAGAAAGCTCTCCCTGAAACTTCTATACATTGCCACTGTTCTGAAGTTTGAAATTATCCTGTATTTCCTCCTGTGATTTCCTCCTATAATTCCTCCTTAAGCCACAAAAATAATTAGCTTATATTCTGTAGATCAAGTATTCTCAGTCTTATTATGTTAATTTCATTGCATACAAGATGGTTTCTAGACCTTGTATTGACCAAATCCTGATGATGCTCTAATTTACTATCCTAACTATAAGATAGTTATTAAAAAGAGAAAACTGCCTGGGTTTGCACTAGCTATAACTCTTTGACCTTTTCAGGATTCAGTATTTGGAATTTAATCACTTATCAGTGATTAGCAAATTATTATGTGGTACAGCAATGTGTGATTAATACACGTTAGCATTTTAATTGCATACGTGAATCATACCACATTGACTATGTATCAACTTTTCCTCGGATCGCTATGATGTAGCATGAACAATCTGTAGTAGCGTTTATGATTTTTATCATCTTTAACATGAGAACCACAACTAGCATCACATCTAGAGTAATATATTCAGTTCCAAATACCACATCTAGGCTATGTCACAGCAGCAATTCCCAATTCTTACAATTTTAAAAACAAGAGTTTTGTTTTCACTCATTCTGCATTTTCAGATAGTTTCCAAGTAGTTCTGCTCTGTGTAGAGGCTCAGCTATCAGAACCACTGTGGCTCCACCTTTTTTTTTTGCCACTTTGCCAGGAACATGTTCCCACTTTGATGACCATGACAAAGACAGGAGAAATAGAAGGATCACTTCCTAGTCCAGCCCAGTGGCTTTTTCCCTTTTCACTGACCATAACTGTCACATACCCCAACTAACTATGGAGCAAGCTAAGAAAGACATCTTCACTAAGCCGTAGAGGAGACAAAAATTAGGTATGGATAAAGCTAAAAACAATATGGTAAAGGTTCAAAATTGTTGACCCACACAGCTACAGTCCACACCTGTTGCCCTGGCATTTATTACTCCCACACATATGATCTGACTTGGATTATAATCTATAAAGAAATCCCATATCATGCCAACTTTCATCTTGTTCACCATTTTATGTAAAAGTCATTTTTGTACAAAAGTTGCTTTGTAATCAAAGCTAGTTTCTCATTTTCTATCACATTGCCTTCACTTACTTTCATCACAGCACAGTTCACTGCATGCGTGTGTTCCTAGTCCAAAGACCTCTATTCAAATGTAGTTGATGCAAATTGCATTAATTCTTGCCTAGCAAAATTCTGTTCCCTAAATTTCTTTTGCAGTACTGCACCCTTCACAAATCGCAAAATGAGTGTTAAATGAGGTTGAAACTGTTCCTGCAGAAAGGAAAAAAATATGTATATATAAACAAAGCAAGAATTCCTAGGATGCGGAGAAATGGGAACTGTCATTCATTCACACTGAGAATACAATTTGGTAAAACCATATTGGGAGATAGTTTGCCCTTTCTTTAGCTGGTTTGGCCGTGCGTCTCCTGCAGCCAGTGATCCATCACAAAGCGTGTAAGCTAGAGAACCTCTTACATGCAAGGTGTGCAAAAAGACACAGCTGGAAATATTTCTAGCAAGAAAAGCAAAAAAAGGGAACTCAGATCATCCGAATTTCAATGTGGAGTAAAGCACATCTAGTAGTTAGATGACCCTGGAGTACTCACCCGAACTTTCTGTATCTAAGATTCCTATTCTGTTAAAGGATGGTAAGCAGCAAGCTTACTTCACAGGGCTTGGGGAAAAATTAAGTTTAGTACAAAGCTTGACACATGATAAGAATTATATAATAGCTGTTGTCGTTACCAATTATTACCATTATTATAATGCCCAGCACCTAGAAGAGGAACTGTGGATAATTGTGACAACTTTAAAGGCAGATGAAAATGTATAATAAGCCATTTATTCACATAGGACTATGGCAATCAAACTTGGACGGGACGGAATGCTTATCAGCATCCAAAATAGTTTTTTGTTTTAAAACAGTTTTCACAATGAGAATTATTTTGTGCAGAAGGAACTTTACTGCAGTCCTGTACACTAAGAAAACCTAACTTGGAAAAGAGAGACTGGTGCTGTGGTGTGGCATGTTGGACTTCTGCCTGCACTGCAAGCATCCAAGTTCAAGTCTGGTAGCTCCACTGCCTGTCCAGCTTTCTGCTGGTTGCTGGGAAGGCAGCAGAGGAGGCTCAAGTCATTGCCCCCATCTCCACCTATGTCAGAGGCCCAGAGGAGGCTCCTGGCTTTTGACTTTGGATGAGTTCAGCTCCAGCTATTGTAGTCATTTGGTTGGTGAATAGCAGGTGGAGGATCTCTCTCTTTATCTCTCTCTCTCTCTCTCTCTCTCTCTCTCTCTCTTTCTCCCTCTTTGTAACTTTGCCTTTTAAATAAAAAGTAAGTCTAAAAGGAGAGAGAAAGAGTATGTGATAAAATGATAGGCAAGTCAAGAGGAAAGAAAAAGTGAATAGAAAATATGCCATCCACAGAAATATGCATTAAGCTGAATATACAAATATGTCATGGCCACAGCTCTGAAGTGATTGCAGCAATAGTGAGTACAAACGTCATTCTTTCATCCATGGAAGGTCCTGTTGAAAGGAGGAGGAATTACTGATAGCCTGGAAGGTACAAATACACTAAAAAGAAAATCAGCAATAAGAACAATTACTCAAGAATGTAATAGTTTCAGGCAGGGCTAGGAATGCTCTGCGTTTTATGCACATTGCCACATGGATGATTAGAATTTGCAGGTAACATAGACACTACCTGGTTCAAACCTCATGAGCCAAAACCTAGGAAAGAAGGAGGATGAGAATGGATGTAATCCGAATGCAGGGCGCAGGTCCGGCACTCGTTCACTCTGCCAGTCTCTTGCCTCTCTTAATCACCCACTTAACTTTGTATCTCCTGTGCCTCAACGATGTTACAATCACTATAGTCACTACAGACAGTCAATAAGGAAAACCAGTGAAGATGGCTTTCTAAGGCTTCCTATTAAATCTCCTTGCTGCCAGGCCACATGAAGAGTAGCTAAGAAATATGTGAGAAGTTCTTTAATGAGAAGTCACTACTGCTGAGGGAACACCCACATAACGGTGTCTAATAGCAAAATTAGCAACATGTGGCCAACATGTGACACATTTGGAAAAATACACTCATCTAGTGAAGTTTTAGAGCCTAGACATTATCCCAGAATTGAGTTAAGGATTTGACTGAAATAATTTTTTAAAAAGTTGAAGAAACCTTGCTACTGACCAAGGTGAGAAAAATGCTCAGTCATAACGATATGACATAGGAAATCCATTCAGGGGAGAATCAAGATGGCAGAATAGGGTAAGGACACCTTTAAATGGACAGAGAAACAGTTAATCAGGATGAAGCAGAGAGGACACATTCCAGGAAATAGGAGAAGACAGAACAACAGCAGAGGGGTACCTGCAGACTGAGAGACACAGGAAAGCAGCAAAAACAACAGTGTGGTGTTGCAGTGATGGGTACTCCAGTGGCATCAAGCTAATGGCAATCTGAACTCCACCAGCAGCCAGAACTCCACCAGCAACCAGGTGGGAAGGGACTTTCACTGGGAGCTTGGGAGGTGAACCCAGACAAAGAACTGTCCATCCTGCTGGTCTGTTTGATTTGACCAGGAGCAGAGACAGAGCAGCAGATCCCAGATGAGCAGTGCGAGAACAGGGTGGATTTCACAGCCCAGTCAGTGCCCTAGAGCCAGACTGGGCGCCAGTTTGCATAAGGAGACAAAGGCAAGGGAAATGAGTGAGCATAAACTGAGCTCGGAGTGAACTCACTTCTGACTCAGTGAACTGCAACAATGTGGCATTCTACAGGTTCCACCCAAGACAGGTCTGGGTAGCCTTCAGATCTGACACCCAGCAGATCAAGAACTATAGCAGTGATACGTCAGGTGGCATTTTGTACAGTGCGGCAAAAGTTTTAGGACTGCAGGGGACAAGAGTGAACTGCGCATGTGCTGAGCTTGGGAGAACTCACTGAGTTCCATGGGTTGCACTGGTCCCTCAGGAAAATAATACCGACTGTGGCATCGTATAGGTCAAAATAGGTCTGTGTGGCACCCAGGTCTAACATCCAACAGGTTCCTGCAAAAACCTAGCTATATAGGACACCTGGTGTTTCCATAATCCTGTGACCTGCTCCAACCAGAAGTGGGAGAAAGGTTGCAGAAACAAGAGTGCAGCCTCAGCACAGTATTATAGGAGGTGGAGAGTGGTGAGCCATAGTTGGGGCTATGGAGTTCTTTGTGCAAATCTAACGTAAGAACCCATACCTGGAACTCACTGGAGGGAGTGAAATAAGTGGTTGTAAGTACAGAGATGTGTACCAACTGCAATAAGAAAAATCAAACTGTAGACCTGTAGGTAACACAGCTTAGAAACTTGCCCCAAGAAGAATCAGCTAACCAGAAGTACAATGACCAAGAGCAAAAGAAGAGACAAAGGCACAATGAATATTATTGAAAACTCCTCTGCAAAGGAGCAAAACCCTATGCCAACCTCAGTAAACTGAGGAAGAAATCGAGAAAATGGGCACACAGAATTCAGAAAACTCATTTTAAAGCTTCTGATCAACAATCAGAAGCACATACATGAGTTCAAAAAATTTAAGGAATATTTTACACAAGCAATAACAGCAATAAAGCAAATCAAGGCTGATATATCAGAAATGAAGAATACAGAGGAGCAAATTAACAGTACAGTGGAAAGTCTCCAAAACAGAATGAAGCAAGCAGAAAAAAGAATCTCAAAATTATAAGATGTTTCCTGTCACCAGGGGGAAGCAAACAAAAAGCTGGAAGCAGAGCTGCATCAGGCCAAAAAAAGTATTCAAGAATTGAAAGACACTATTAAGAGGCCTAGCATAAGAGTTTTAAGTCCCAGAAGGTACAAAAGAGAAACTGATATTACAAGTACATTTAATGAAATAATAAAGGAAAATTTCCCGAATCTAGAGAAAGAATTGAGAAATAACATCCAGGAGGGGCACAGAACTCCCAACAGGCTTGATCAAAATCAATCTTCACCAAGACACATGATCATCAAGCTCTCTTCAATTGAACATAAGGAAAAGATCCTTAAACGTGCACATGAAAAAAATCAGTTGACATATAAAGGAATGCCAATTAAACTCACAAGAGATCTCTCACAGGAAACTCTACAGGCAAGAAGAGAATGGAGCGACATATTCCAGATTCTAAAAGAAAAAATTGTCAGCCTAGGATAACACATCCAGCAAAGCTTTGTTTTGTTTTGAAAATGAAATCACATTCTTCCACAGGAAAGAAAAGTTAAACGAATTTGCCTCTTCCAAACCTGCCCTACAAATGATACTTCAATATGTTCTCTTGACAGAGAAGAGGAATAGCACCCAACAAAACCAAAATGAAATGTGAGGAACATCCCAGTAAAATGACAACAGAAGACTAAACCAATGAACAACTGATTCCTAAAATGACAGGACCAAAGTACCATCCATACATAATAACCCTGCATGTAAATGGCTTAAAATCATTCAAACGTCATCGACTAGTAGACTGGATTAGAAAAACAAAACCCATCTCTTTGTTGTCTAGAAGAGACACAGTTCACCAACAAAACTCAGCAGAAACTATATCGCATGGGTTTTGATGTTTTCTGTTAGTTTCATCTCTTCAAAACACTTTCTTCTGATTAAATTCTTCAATAATTCAAAGATCATACAGTAGCATCATTTTCTGCAAGAAGGTTCTTAATTTTCATTTCTTCAGTGACACATTAATCTATCAGTAATATGTTATTTAAGTTCACGGTGTTGTTAATTTGTTTTTTCTCCCTTCTGTTGATTTTGTTTTGTGGTTTTCATTTAAGGGGATGTATAGTAGCTGTGTAGTAGAGACGGTCATATCTTGTAACATGTTATTTAACTTCATGGCATTGTAAAGTTCTATTTTGCTTCCTGTTATTGATTTTGTATTGTGGCTTTTTTTAAGGGGATGTACAATAGCTGTGAAATGGAAACTAACATATCCAGATGTGAGGATACAACGTAGTATGCATTTCTACTTCCAGACAATGGACTTACAATGAAACTGTTTACTATATCTTGACAATAGGATTCTGGACTCTCTGCCATTGTCCATGCCCACAACGATGGACATATGATTGTGTATGAAGAACTTTAGTAATTATATAGAGAAATTAGGTGGTGGGGGGAAAATTGGGTCTGGGTTAAGGGAAATCCCAGGAGTCTATGGAATTGTATCATAAAATGAGAATAATAGTAATAATAAAATATAAAATTTTAAAAATAAAGAAAATCCTTTCATGGATATTTATGTTGTATCTACGTATCTATATGTAAATCTATGTACGAATGCCATGCCTTCACTTGTCTCTGAGTATTTACAGGATACTTTAACAAGTATAAATCAGACTGCTGTAGCAATCAGTATGTGATTATTTTAGACATGAGTGGATTCAACAGGATCAAGTTGTTTAACAAATCATTGGAAAGGCTACTGGAGCAGGTGCTAAGCTAGAACTTTAACAGTTTTTAATAAATCCAGGAAGGAAAGTGCTACTTTGAGGGATGTTGATGCTACTCACTGACACTGAGTCATGATCTGTCATCAGGAGTAGTTACTGCAACCACTGCCCCAGAGCACGTACTTCACCTCTCTAGGAGTTGCCATTTGCTTCCAAAACTGTTCACCCTGTTAGAAGGATATGCATCCTTGTTTTGTTTTCCCCAAGATGGTCTAAACATGGGGCATTTGCTGGTAGAACACAAACTGCTTCCTGGTTCATGATGATCGTGGATACTTTGGAAGTATTCACAGCACCTCTACCTTATTTTGCCTTCCAAATCTTTCACAAGAATGGCAGAATGTAGATCATTCAAACCCTCATTGAAAGGAAATCTAGGAAACAGAAGATTCAGCAGGAGGACAATGTATAGATGGTGAATATCAAGCTGCCACAAGCACCCTGAAGAGCTTGGTAAGATTCACTACCTAAGAGACATGAGGCAGTGAAGCACTCAGGAGAGCATCTTGATTGCTAAAGCAAATTAGCATGACTGGGCCAGGGAGTTTCTGAGATCTGTTTCAACTCTGAGGTTCTTTGAGGTGAAATTTGTTTCTGCAGGGCCTGGCATGATGGTTCAATTGGCTAATCCTCCTCCTTGCAGGTGCTGACCTTCCCCTATGAGTGCTGGTTCGAGGTTAGGCTGCATCATTTCCCATCCAGCTCCCTTTCTGTGACCTGAGAAGATAGTGG
Organism: Ochotona princeps; assembly: GCF_030435755.1. NCBI lineage: Eukaryota > Metazoa > Chordata > Mammalia > Lagomorpha > Ochotonidae > Ochotona > Ochotona princeps. The sequence continues at coordinate 12,247,831 of NC_080840.1, read as the reverse complement.
AAGATGGTCCATTGCCTTGGGATGCTGTACATGTGTGGAAGACCCAAAAAGAGTTCCTGGGTCCTGGCTTTCGATCAACTCAGTTCTGACAATTTCAGCCATTTGGGAACGAAACCAGCAGATGGAAAATCTTTCTTTCGCCTCTCCTTCTCTGTGTAAATCTGCTATCCCAATAAAAATAAATACATCTTTATGAATAAATACATAAATGTTATGTCTGCAGTGATGTTTCTTTTAATTGTTCCAGTGTAGTATTGAATTTTTCCACTCCATACTACTTTTGTCTGATGATGGTCCTTTTCTGCATTCTCCATATATCTTGCAGATGTCAGAATCCCAGTCTAATAATTCTGCTCGAACTTTGGTAAAAATTGTAAAATATGTTATTTTTTTCTAGAACATTTTTTTACTTCCCAGAAAATCTCATCTACTCCAAAATATCAATATGGAAGGTTATACAAATATGAGAGAAAAGAAAACAGGCTTAAAGATCAAGAAACACATTATGAAATGGGTCAGAAGCAGCAAAGGCAAGGAGAGAAACCTCAGAATTTGTCATTGTTTTTGTAAATTCATCCTGGTTCTCAAAATTCACTTACCTGGGGTGGTCAGCTAGAAGTGTGAATGGATCCTTCTGGTTTGTGGCAATAGTGTGCAAAAAATAACCACAGTGGAACTGACATCAAAGTGATATGTGTTTCCAAAGGGGTCAGCTTGAGAACCTTTGGAAGATGTCTGCACGCTTTTTTATTGGAATAAAATGGGTGGAAGTGGAGGATATTATGCTAATGACATAAGCCAGACACAGAAAGACAGAGATTCATGTTCTGAGTCAATCGTGTGGGCTGATAAAGTTGACTCATAGAAGAGGGGGTAACAGTGATGCCTGAAGGCTGGGAGGGCTTGGAGGGGCTGAGAGGCAGGTGGATTTTGAAGAGAAGTCCAAAAGTACAGCTGGCATAATCAGCTCTGGTGTCTTGTACCACAGCAAGACTATCAGACTCCAACAACATGTTGAGCTGAATTAAAATATTTGATTTTAATGCAAAAAAATTAGAAACCCATGCATAGTTTTTTCATAATATATATATTCTATGAACTCTTTGAAGACTCTTTGTATAGTTTACAGCAACCTATTTTATATTTCATGGAGAACTACAACAGAGGAGACTGAAGGCTTCAAATACAATGAGAGAATAAATGTATGAGGAAATAGTGTTAATCACAATGATTTTGTGATTACACATAATATACATCAAGTTATCACACTGTATTCAGTAAACATGCATGATTATCATGACTAAATTAAAATAGAAAATTAAAGTAAAATAAATTTTAAAATTCTTATACAAGGTTTGATTCTAATATTTAGCTATAAGAGTTCCCCAACCCAAATCAGTTGGTTTTCAACGAAAAGTTCTATGAATTCACCCAAGTAAGTCTGATTTAGTAAATCTTTACTGCGGCCTCAAGATGTGCATTTTAATAAGAACTTTATGTGAGTCTAGGACTGGTGCACGCCTAACCACATTTGATATTTATAATCCTGGAGTTGTAAGAGTGAAAGAGAAAACGTTATGGTGGTTGGAAACATACAATGTAGAGAACACTGCAACATAGTTTTTCCCCAAACTCTGAATTTATTGAAACTTGATAAGCATGACTGCATCTTAGCATTGACCATATACTGACGTTTTTCTAAACAAACATACAATCATGGAATCAAAACTCAGGCTAACTTTGTAGCTCCATACATATATTTAGGAAATATATACCAGCCCAGGAATAGTCATGCAAAACAGTGTTTTACTGTGTGGGTAATCCCAAATCCAATAGCTGGAGAACTGGCCAGAAGACATCTTGAAGTCATCCCTGGAGAGTTAAAAGCTAAGATAAATACCTGCCAACCATGACGAAAGCATGAAGTGGTGATCTGTTCCTAGTCTGTAAAGAAATCTATTACCAGACTACATATTGAACTTACAAACACATCCATTTGAGCAAATCATCTGAGAGAAAATCTTGTGCTCAAAAACCTTTACTCTAACATAAAAATGCTTGCGATAAAAAAAAATTGGTGTCCTAGTTTTGAAACAAATTGAAGAAAAATAAAATTTTTTTAACAGTGTGTTGTTTACCATGCTTATTAAAACCCCAAGATGAATTTCAGAACATTCCTTCTAGTCTTTTTATTAAGATTTTGTTCTCCATCATAACCACAATATTTTTTAAAAATCCATCTACTTTTGTTGATCTTAACTGTAACTACATTAATCCAAGCTGAGGGCTCTGAGTACAAAGCTGATGTCATTTATGAACAAGCACTTCAACAACTTATTCTCCTCAGCTTGACAAATGTAAAGATTTATATCCCAAAGTAATTTACATTTAAAATTTTACACCAAGCTGATCAGTGAAGAATTTTTCATTTTAGCCTCAAAACAAGCTTTTTCAAAACAGCAAAAAGGAATCTGGACATGTCTTTTGTTTGGACGGTGAAGTCTATCTTCTGAGAATTCTAGTGAGCACACTCCACAAACACATATGAGGAAAGATGATATTCTTTCTAAATATAAGGATGATAAATGTATAATTCAGTCCGGCAGCTCACTTGAGCTCTGCATTTTAATTGTTCTAGGTTCCAAAGTCTTGTTTTGAAGATGCAATACACAGAATTGTAATTTCATAGGTACAAATGGGACTGGCAAAGATGGAAAACCCCCCACTTACTACTTGAGAAGGTAAAAGTGCAGATAACTATTAGTGGCGCATTTGAAAAATATTAGTTTGTTTATTTGAAAGACAGAGTTACATAGACAGATAGATGATAGAATGTTCTGCCTGCTGCTCTCCTCCCCAAACGGCTACAGTGACCAGAGCTGGGTCAGACCGAAGCCAAGAGTCTGCAGCTGCATCCTGGTCCCACAGTGCGCGCCATGACCAGCTTCTCCGATTTTAACAGGTGCAATAGCAGAGAGCTGCACTGGAAGCAGAGTATCAGGGACTCAAAAAACATTTATAAGGGATGCTGAAATTGCAAGAGGTGGCCTGAAACACTGTGCTACCAGGCTGGCCCTTAATGGTGTATTTTAAAAGTGTTGTGAGCATGTATATCTCCATGAAGTTGTTAGGATTTCAGGTGAAATTAATCATCTCAACAATGAATACCACAAATTGATAGTGTTGTTGGTAGAGAGTTTAAAGAGTGGCACTTAATTTTGAAAAAAGCACTTGTCAACAGGCAATGAAGCTGGTATGAAGCATTAAGGTTTTGAAATGAGTCCAACCTGATTTCCATTCTTGCTTTTCCACTAAAATGACAAGTACTTGACAAGTGATAGGTTGTACGCCAATGACCGTAAGAAAATGTTTTAGCTCTTCAGGAGATTATTTTTAATCCATTGGATGGAAATAATATTAGTGAAAATAGTAAGAGCTATGTGAGAATAGTAACAATAATCAAGCAAAATAGCACATAAATGACAATGACGTGGTCTTACGCAGGCAGCTAGTTCAGGGTCACAGGCCCGAAGCTGCACCTCAGCTGCCTATGCAATTCTTTTTGCCCAAAGCACACTTACCTATCATTGCCTGGGACCTGAGGGGGGCGCAGTTGCACTGTTGCATAACCACTCCCCTTTAAAGCCCTTAAAAGTCCACTCTGGGGGCCGGGGGTCTACTTAGCAATTCATTGTTCTTTTGGTCTTGGTGTATCTCTCTGGAGCTTGCCTTCCTGGCCTCGTGAGTGCCCACTTGTTCTCTTGTTTCCTGAGGATGGTTCTGGGGACAGAAGGTACCAATCCTTCTCACCCTTTTCCCTTTCTGGCTCACTGTTTGAATATGACCTGCATATGTCTTCATTCTTCACCCTCTGAATAAACCATACCACTCTCCTAAGCCATGCCAGTGACTGTACTTAAATTGGTTTTTAATTAAGAAGCAAAAACCTAGAAAATTAATGTAAGGCCCAAACCTAGGCCACAGTAATACTAAAAGCAAGCTTTTACCTGCAGTGAAATAAAAGTGGACCAAAAACGTGTTTTGGATTTCTAAGCCTAACCTGTGACCTGTTCTTAAAAAACAAATAGTTTTGGAGAAATGTAAAGAAACAGAAATTACTTGGAAACAGACAGTAACAAAAGCAGGTACAAAGAGTTTGGTAAAAGAAGGAAATAAAACAAAGCCCTCACTGAATTGTTAATACCGAAAGTCTTCTATTGCAATGTATTGATGATAGTGGAAAGCAACAAAAAACACACATATGGTATTAATGAAAGTCCAGATTGTTAAAAAAAAATCTTTGAAAGCATCTTCACTTTATGTATGAAATTTTTTTTTTGAAGATTTATTCATTTTATTACAGCCAGATATACACAGAGGAGGAGAGACAGAGAGGAAGATCTTCTGTCCAATGATTCACTCCCCAAGTGAGCCCCAACGGGCCGATGCGCGCCAATCCAAAGCCGGGAACCTGGAACCTCCTCCGGGTCTCCCACGCGGGTGCAGTGTCCCAAAGCTTTGGGCCGTCCTCGACTGCTTTCCCAGGCCACAAGCAGGAAGCTGGATGGGAAGTGGAGCTGCCGGGATTAGAACCGGCGTCCATATGAGATCCCGGGGCTTTCAAGGTGAGGACTTTAGCCGCTAGGCCATGCCGCCGGGCCCTATGTATGAAATTTTAAAAAAGCATGTTCAAGACTGTAATTTCACTTGTAGGAATCTGAAGATTATTTTATACATGTATTAAAGCACACATGCATGAAAATGCTTGCCGTCTTGGGAGAATTACATTATATCTGACCCAAATACCGTGAAAATATAGCTTATCAAAAACTGAATTGTAAATTCTATTCATAATAAAATCTATGTTGAAGTAACTAAATAAAAATACAATTTAGTCAAAAGTTGTGAGATGCAATGAAAATAGTGCTTAGAAGGGAATGAAACTCATTGAGTGAATTCCTTAGGAAAGATTTATAGACAATCAATGCCAACTTCCAATTTAGCAAGATAGAGAAAAAAAAAAAGCAAATTAAAACAAAATCAACCAGGAGGAAAAATAGAGCAGAAATCAATGGAAATGAAACTAGGAAAAATAGTGGTAATCAACAAAAAGAAAAGATGGTTTTTTGAAAAGATCAATAGAGCTGACAAATTTCTCTAAGGAGTTAGCAGACCTGACATTGATAAGCCAAGTCCCTCTTGCAACGACAAACAATGGGGGCCCTTTTGAAAGTCTTCAAAATGGTTGTTTCTTCCCCAAAACTGAAATTTAGCAAGATCAATGTGCAAAACAACTCCGAGTTTAGTTTTATCACGAGAACACTGATAGGGAGGCAGTTCAGAGAGTCCCCAGTGTTTTTCAGTTTTTCAGTTTTATCAGGATAACAGAAAGTAGTGATGTCATTACTCTTTAGCTTCCTGTGATGAAGGAAAGGAGCTGTTGCCAATCCTGCCCTTCTGATAGCTTTTGACTTCGAGCAACCTACACAGCATTAGGATTTTAGTTCTTTGAGTCTGGTGCTCCTACTTTCTTGATTATTAGCTACTGTTTTATTTATTTTTTCCCTAAAATTATTCTTAAGAGGCTCCATTTCCACCAGATTTTTCAATTTTCCTCTCTTACAGTTCCATCCTGATTGCTGTGGCAGCAGATTTCTAATTTTAATAAATCTTACTTTTTTTTAACCAATTGTATAAAAATGCTTCTTTTGTTTGGAGTAAGAACCTAGGTTGCCTCCAGCCCTTGTGTAGATTTTCCTGTGATATTTCTAATCAAGCTAATCAAGAAAAAGAACACACAAAGTATTTAAACAGATTGCGGTGAGTATCTAAGATCTCTTCTAGAGAAGAAAAGCAGAGAAAAAAAATTATATCAGGTTGTGAGGCCAGCATTATCTGAACAGTGAATAAAAGTAAAAATATTAGGAGAAAATTACAGTTCAACAGCTTTCATAAATATGCTTTCCAAATAGTATCAACAACTATTAGCAAATCAAATGAAACAATATATTAAAGCAACCATGCACCACACCACATGGAATTTATTGCGTGTGTAATAAATTTTTAATGTTTCATTTGTTTTGTTTTTTGCTAAGAGAAATGAATTTATTTGTTTTTTGCTAAGAGGAAAGAAGCTGACAAATTGGAAAAAGATTTCATGATCCAAAATGTGTTCCAACAACACAAGGAGAGTTTTTGTTTGTTTTGTTTTTGGGAGATGGATAATTGAAGTGAATTTGGAAATAAAGCAAGGAGTTTACACAATAAAAAATTATACAGATATCCAGACTGTATTCTGATGAAACTTTTTGTGTTTCCTGTGAGGAAATCCAGGATATCTACCAGGTGGAAACTTCCTGGCATGGGCCTAAGCTCTGTTGGGTAGAGGCTCCTTCTTTAGCTGGGTCCAAGTCTGACATTCCAAACCTTCTCCCCAAGCAGGCTCCTGAAATTCTTATGCAAATGTTAGCATACAACAACCTAGATGGAGGTAATTCAGGGTATCAGTAGTTGATATTTACTTATTTTTTACATAAAATACGAAAAGAAGGAAAAGGAAAGGAAGATGTCCTTATTATGGTTACAAATGTTAACATTTAAAAATCAATCATGGGTCATCATGATAGCCTAGTGGCTAAATCCTCACGTTGAATGCACCAAGACCCCATATGGGCACCAGCTCATGTCCCAGCTGTTCCACTTCCCATCTAGCTCCCTGCCTGTGGCCTCGGAGAGCAGTCCAGGACAGCCCAAAGCCTTGGGATCATGCACGCCTGTGGGTGACCCAGGGGAAGTTGCTGGCTCCTGGCTTCAGATCAGCCTAGCTTCAGCTGTTGCGGCCACTTGGGGAGTATACCAGTGGACAGAGGATCTTTTTCTCTGTATCTCCTGTCTGTAAATCTCACTTTAAATCTTTAAAATGAAAAATCAGTCATTATCAACTGACGTGCCATGGTGGCTTATATTTTAATTTCCTTGATGGCTAGTGGTCCTAAGCATCTTGCACCTTTTCATGTAACTATTCACCAACTCACTCAGTTTAGAATGGCATATCATCCCCACATCAAAAAATAACAAGGATGTGGGGGAAAGGGTATGCTAATACAGTGCTGGTGGGAATGTAAACCATCACAGTTATTATGGAAAACAGCATGGAGATTTCTCAGAAATCTGAACATAAATGTACCATATATCCCAGCCAAGTCACTGCTAGGAATTTACCCAAGGAAAAAAGTCAACATATGAGTTATCAGGATCTGCATGTTTATAGCAGTTGTATTCACATGATATGGAATCAACCAGGATGTCTATTGCCTGATGACTTCTTTAGTAAATATACATGATGGAATACTACTCACCTCAGGGGTTTAGTCCTGCCAACAGACCCCCGAGGTCACCGAGGGCTGAGGCCACTTTTCAAACAAGCTGGTGAGGAATGTCCACCTTATGATGCACAAGTTACAAGTGTTAAAGGCTAAGGAAGGAGAGGGCAGGAGAGCACCTTCCGGCAGCTCCCCCGCCCACCAAAGACGCTGTAATTGGCTGAAGGGCACGTCCATTTCCCTTTACCGTCCAGTCCTGTCAGAGGTCACGCTCCATGTGCACGGCTGGAAAACAGGCCTCAGGTCATAGGAACCCTACAAGAAGCTGGAGTAGGAGCAAAAGCAGAGATGGAACTTAACGGTGGGCACTCTCTCTCTCCCTCCCTCCCTCTCCCTCGCTTCCTCTCTCTCCCTCCCTCTCCCTCTCCCTCGCTGTGTGTGCCTTAGAATTTTTAAAGCATAAATAAACTTTAGAAAGAAAAAGAAATATGTTTGATGAACTCTAACAGCTATTGATAGTAAACATGAAGCACAACGCAAATGTTGCTTAGCCAACTCTGAATAGCGGGGCATTTTTTCAACTGAGTAAAGACTATCTTCAAAAAGTTACAGCTGATATATTTGATGGAGAGGTACTAGATGCTTTGAAAAGTCAGAAGGCATGGCAAGGCCGTCCTCTCTCACTCAATTCAGCTGTGTTGTGGATATCCTATGAATATAGTAAGACCAGAAAACAAAATAAAAGCTATATGGATCTGGAAGAAATGTCTGTGTGAAAAAAAATCACAAGGGATTGATTCAAGATATCTACTGGAACTAATAAGTTATTATAGCAATATGATGGCATAATTAATAAATACAAGTTGACGTTCTGTATGAGAGTGAAAGTTGAAATTTAGAAAACATCACTTACAAGACACTTCCTAAAAGGAAATGCTTAATTATAAGCTTGAGAAAATATGTTTAAGACACATATGAGAAAAATAATAAAATTAATGAAAAAAGTATTAAATATACAAGAAAAGTGAGATATTTCTTGTTGAGAATTCTAATCCAAATTTGACGTAATGGAGTTCCTAAAGTGCCAGCATTTGCTATGTGGGTATTGACAATTTCTAAGCTTGCCTGGAAGGTGCCATATCTCCAAAGTGAATGTGATACTTAAGACGGATTGTGCTGAAGATCTCGGACCACCTATCTCCAAAACGTGCTAGAAGATAATGTAACAACATTGATGTGTGTTTTTGCAAAATAATGGTTGATTACATCAGAACTACTAACTAGAACCCAGAGAAACAAATCCATATGAAGGGAAGGTAGTTGAAAAATGTGTGGAAAATGGAACTGAAGTATTCTTTCTGATGCATTAAAAAAACATGCATAGTTTTTTAAAGATAATTTATTCTTATTTACATAAAGAGAACAGATTTTGAATAGTTCATAGATCCAGTTCTAAGAATAACGTATCTAAACTTTGGTATTACGTATTACATATCCTTATAAAGTTTCATACTTAAGTTAAAATGGATTCTAAAGCTAAATGTGAAATACAAAAATATAAAACTTCTAAAAAGCATCATAGGAGAAAATGCGGGTTAGTGTGCTCACTTAGCAGGATATACACTAAAATTGGAACTTGGGTTGACCATGAGTTTTGAAAAAACAATATTGCGATACAATTCACCACATTTCAAATTTGATAAAACTTTAAATTACCAGGTACTCTAATATATATGATGCAGGCATCTCAAGGCATGGTTTAATATTTTAGGATGCATTCATTTATTTGGAAAGTAACGTTACAGGGAAGGACAGAGGGACAGAGTGCCTATTAACAGCACTCTTAAGAGAATGAAAAATCATTAAATATGAGAATATTGATTCAAGAGGCATCTCACAAAAGTTTCAAATTCATCCTATAAAAGTACTCTTAAAATATAAGGCAACAAGCAAATACATTTTAAAAGTAGGCAAAAGATGAGAGTAGTCACCCGACAAAATACAGACATGTAAAAGGATTCCGAGTATTGGTCATTAGGGAATTGTAAATTAGGACAGCAACAAGACACTATCACACACCTATTGAAATAGGCCAAGTCCATAAAATTGGCAACCTCAAATACTGCCGGGAATATGAAACTAGAGAAACTCATTCGCCACCAATTGAAATGAAATGAAAAATAGTGTAGCCACTTGGAAGAAATTTTGCCCATGTCTCACCAAAACTAAACATGGTCTTAAAATACAACATAACAACCTCATTCCTACTGATTCAAATATATTGAAGATTATGTCACACTAAAATCTCTATTCTTATTTTATAACAACTTTACTCAAATGTCAGCAAGTATAAGTAATGAGGGTGCCCTTCAGTGGGTGAGCAGGTGACACAACTGGGAAGAATCCATAAGTGGTATATTATCTAGCCACAAAGGAATTAGCTCTCAAGTCACCAAAAGACACGAGGCATTGACAGTAGCGAAAGAAGCTATTTTGAAAATGCTACATTCTCTGTGCTTCTCCTGTAAGATGTAAAGATTGGGAAAAACTATAGACAGCAAGAAAAAAAATCAGTAGTTGTCAAGGGTATAGGGAATAAGAGAAGATTTAGTAAACTGAAGTGTAAGAATGTTTTAAGGTAGTGAAACCATCTTATGTGCTAGTGAAATTAATACATGGAATTGTGTGTTTGTCAACATTATATTATGCATAAAGAGTAAATTTTAATGGAGACCATGTCCTTTAATTCAGAATAATAGAGCAAGATATTGCTTTACCAAATAAGGAAATTGGAGGAGAGGGGGGAAAAAAGGCATAAGATAACTGCATGTAAACCAAAAAAGAGACAGACCCTAACAATTAGAGGATATCAAGTAACTGCATTCCTTGCTGACCCACAGCCAGATCTATCTTGGATGAAAATTTATGTGGACCTTTGTATTTGCCTCAATGTTTTGGAGGTATCCAAGAACTGAGCGCAATGGCTCAGCAATGGCTCAGCTGGCTAATCTTCCACCTCCAAGCACCAGGATTCCAAATGGGCTCTGGTTCATGTCCTGGCTTCTCCACTTCCAGCTCCCTGCTTGTGGCCTGGGAAAGCAGTGGAAGGTGGCCCAAAGCCTTGTGATCCCGCATCCATATGGGAGACCTGGGACTCTTCCTGGCTCTTAATTTTGGATTATCTAAGTTCCTACACTTTCAGCCATTTAGGGAGTGGACTAAAAGATGGAAGATCTTCCTTTCCATCTCTCTCCTCTCTAGAAATTTGACTTTCCAATGAAAACAAAGTAAATATTTAAAAACAAATAAACAAATGCATAAATAAAATGAATATTATAATTAAAATTACCACAGAGATATCCTACCTCAGAACATTTTCCTTCAAGTCATTGTTTATTTTATATCCTTACCTGTCCACATATGGACTTTTTTCTTTCTTTTTTTCTTTTTATTGGAAAGTCAGATATATGGAGAGAAGGAGAGACAGAGAGGAAGATCTTCCATCCGTTGACCCACTCCCCAGTTGGCTGAAGCGGCTGGAGCTGTGCCCATCCAAAGCCAGGAGCCAGGAGCCTCCTCCAGGCCTCCCATGCATGTGTAGCATTCTGAGGTTTTAGGCTCTCCTCTACTGCCCTCCCAGGCCACAAGCAGGGAGGTGGATGAGAAGCAGGGCCGCTGGGACCAGAACTGTGCCCATATGAGATCCTGCCACGTGCAAGGTGGGAGTTTTAGCTGCTAGGGGACCGCACCTGGCCTTGGATATTTTGTCTTTAACACATTTTTTTTTTTTTGCAAATATTAGATCTTATATTCTGCAGCTAATTATCAAAACTGTGCTTGGCTACTTCAGTGGCTTATCATCTCAGAAGTATCAGTATTGTCCACATATTGGATAATTTTTTTCTCTATTTACAGTTTAGATAAGTACCATTTGAAACCAGCCCTGAGGAATATTTTACTTCAGTATTACATGAAAACAGATATTTTTCCTGCAATTTGTTTTTGTTTTGTATTTCATGCTGCCTTATTGAGAGCTGGGCTATGTTCTTTTCTGATAACTACATTGTTATTTAATACTTTATTCTCATAACAATCTTCAGTATCAACTTACTACATTTCTCTGACAGCTTTCATTCATGAAGCTTTGTATTGGAAATAATTATACCAAATAGGTCCTAATTTTGAAGCACTCTTTTTTCACACTGTCCTTTTTGAATAAGCTGTATTTATGATTTTAATACAATTACTTTTCCTTCTTTTTAAAAAAATTTGTATACACCACAACAAACCAGTTGTGCCTAAAACTTTTTTTCTACCATAATAATCAATATCAAGCACAAACTGTGGAAAAGAAATACAAATAATTATGGCTGAATCTGGGAAAGACCAAAAGCTTATAAAGCTTCCATACTTGTGGTTTTAGGATGAGCAACTCTGCTTATGTCTTCATGGAGCACTGTAGGTATAAACTAGTTCAGAGAGATTGAGAGAGAATTGATTCTGTGGTTCTTCTACATCTGCAGTGACCAACTTGGCTAAAACCAACCCTTAGAATACTGTCCAATGTCTGAGAACACTGTCCCAGAGTCAGTTTCAGGAAAGACAGAGAGAGAAAGAGAGAGAAAGAGAGAAAGAGAGAGAGAGAGACAGAATCAGGAAATTGAAAGGTGTTGAAGCCAGGGAATCCAAGTGAAACATGACTGTCTTAACTAGTGTCCTAATGGTTGAACCAACTGCTTGCTGCCAGGAAACTATTCTTAAAAACTAGAGAATATTTTTAAAGTTAGGTTCACTTGATTTTTAGTAAGATTTTTATTAAGATTCCCTTAGTTGTTATTTACTGGGATTAGAGAAATCAAAAGAAGTGAATCAAACATGCACTCTAACCACAGGTCAGAACGGAAGGACCCTTCTTGGAAGCAGCTCTGTTCCCGTGTCCTCATTCAAGCTGAAGCTCTTGTGTCACAGTGTCCTGAAAACACAGGCTGTGCTGGCACCCATATGCTTTCTGTCCTGCTGAACAGGAAGGATTTTGTATCCATCATCAACAGTTAATGAATTGATGAGGAAATAAGTTGCTGATTTTACTAATCCACTTATTTCCAACACACTATTTAATCTGCACCTCCCATTCTCCCTTTCAGGTCTAACCAAATTTGCAGAATATCTAGTTCATTTCTTAATTTATTATTCGCTTATTTGAAAGAAAGATAGAAAAGGTAAAGAGAGCTTCCATCTGCCAGTTCACTCCCCAAGTGACTGCAGTGGCTGAGTCATGCAAGTCTTCAGTATGGATGTGGCAGAAGGCCAAACACTTGTGCCCTCTTCAACAGATGCTTTTGTAGGGAGCTGGATTAGAAGCAGAGAAGCTGGAACACAAACATGTATGATATGGGATGCTAGTGTTGCAGGGAGAGGATTAACCCATTGTACAACAATGATGGCTGCTAAGACGTCTAGTTCTATGTCCCAAAGCCTCCAGGATTAAGGATTTGATAGGTTTGGTGAGAATGTATATTGATAAAGTCTATCATAAAGACGCATTATATTGTACTGCTGAAAATTTATGCTCCTATGATTTAGAAACTCGAATTATAAGAAAAGAACATAGAGGAAAAATCCTGCTGATAATTCAAACAAACTCACATGTTTCCCAAGAAACATTTTCAGAACTGTTTGTAATATAAACTATCACATAATAGTGATGATGAATGAACCCCAACTGTAAGAACTGTCACAGAACAATTTTATAACAGAAAAGTGAATCTCAGAAGATTACATGTAGAATGATGTTGATTTTGCACGCACAGATAAATAAAACTAAACAAGGAAATTATGTAATTATGTGAAAAACGGAGGTAAAATAACAATATCAGGATAAGGTACCTCTCATTGGAGAAGGCAATATTGTAATCAACAAGAGTTTTGCATAAATGTAAGTAGTGACATTAGCAGCTAGACACTATAAGAAGTAATTTGTTAGATCTTACAACTCATTTATGAAGTACATAAAATACATATTTAACACAGACTACTCAAATGATTTTATAATCTACTGTTTGGATATAATATAAAGATGAAAAACATTTCCCTCGACTTTCCCAGACTGCTAACGAATGCTACTTCACCAAATAATCTATTATCTAATGTGCATGTTCATGAACTTCAAAATTTTTCACACAAATAGTAGTTTATCTTTGAATTTCATTTTTTCCGTAAATTGTTTGAAATACGATTAAATGTTTAAGAAACTGTAAATTAAGTAAGTTTGTATATTATGAGGACCACTTTTTTCATACCTTTTCTTATATGGGTAGGCGTTGTGGCACAGTAGGTTAAGCCACCACGATGACACCCGCAGCCCATACTGAAATACCTGGGACTGAATTCCATCACTGTCTCCAATCCTGCTTCCTGATAACTCATACTCCAGTAAGTAGCAGATGACGCTTCAAGTACCCGGGTCCCTCCTAACCTCACAGGAGACCAAGATGGAGTTCCAGGCTCCTGGTTTCAGCCTGGCTATTACAGACATTTAGGAAATGAACCAGCGTTCTCCCTATCTATGATTCTGACACTTAAATAATTAAAAATTAATAAATGAACTTCAAAAAATGTTCTTATACGTTCATATGCAATGTGTCTATCCAAATAGAGGAATTAGTATGTGATTTTCCAAACTTGAGTGATCATAGGACAATCTGTGGGACTCAAGAAATGTTCCTTGATATCCTCTCTTTTGCTCTATCTCCCTATTTCACAGAATCTTTGTTTCACTTGTGATGTCTTCACACACAATGCTAAGCTAGGATACATGAAGACTATGCTACAAACACAAGTAATAGAACATGACAGAACTGAAAACTACCCCGTATAAAACTCTAGCAAGTATCAAGAACTTCCCATCTTCACAAAAATATGCAGACATTTCTGCTCTCCTACTCTTAAAACTAAATCACCTATACTGAAAAAAATTCATTATAAAGTCAGTTATTTATCAATTTGTTATTTATCGAGGCTGTTCCGATGTTTATCAAGCTCTCTGCTGGTGGCTTGGGAAAGCATTGGCGGATGACCCAAATTCTTCGGACCCTGCACCCACATGGGAGACCTGAGTGAAGATAGTGGCTTTCGGATCCAAGCTTCAGATCAGCTCAGCTCAGATGGTTGTTGCTACTGGGGAGTGACCCAGTAGATGGAGTGTGATTTCTGCCTTGTCTTCTCTCTGTAAATTTGCCTATCAAATAAAAAAAAATACATCTTTTTTTTAAAAAATTGAAAAGCTATTTCAGCATTGTTTAAAGCAGCAGATCTTTGAAAATACACTGATTTTTAAGTTGGAATAAATCTACAGGCGATCACTTCTTGATGTATCTAGCCATTTATTGATTAAAGTATGTGTGCACATGGATAAGTGTATGCATACTATGTGACTAGATTCTCGACATTCAGCAATAAGCCAGATGTTTAAAAGCCTTTTTCTCATTTGTATTTTTGTGAAAATAGCCAGCCAATCAATCAAACAAACAAATAAGCAAAAAGAAAAACCCTAAAACATATAGATCTGTAATTTTAGGAAATAAAAGTGCTATGAAGCAAAATTAAGAGTTAGGGTCAAAAGATGAAAGTTGGGAAGGACATAGCATAAACACATCAGTTAGTCTAGAGGTCCTCTTTAGAAGGAAAATGTTAGGCTAATTTTGGGGAAAGAGCACGTGGGTAAAAGTCACTGAGTATTTAGAGTGGAGGAAAGAAGGCTACAGGTACAGAGATTCTATAAAGATTTATGTTTACAGAGGATGTTTGTATTTTCTGAGACTCAGATATGTAGGAGACAACTTTGGAATACAGGATGTGTGGAAAATAAGAAAACATGAAAGAGAAGTTTAGTTTCTTGAGGGCACCATGATCTTTTTCTAAAGAGTGTTCATTTTTGCTAACATATCCATGATAATGGACGTTTAATAACTGCTTACAAAACACTAAGCGTTTTATATATCAACTCATTTATTTGCTTATTTGTAAAGAAATAGTTTTATTTTCAGATGAAGAAAGCAAGGCTTGACGTGGTTCAGGAACTGCTGCAACATGTCTGGTCAGCAAGCAAGCAGCAAAGATGGGCTATGAATGTACCCCGCCTTTGTCATCGGTGCAGGGTCAGCGCTGAAGACACGGATGCTAGCATTAGAAGAGCTGTGCTGGTTTGTTTTCTTCGTCAAGCCAACTGGTAGACTGGAGAGCACTGACTGTACAACATCCATTTTGATTCGTACTTCTCTGAAAACTGTGAGTTAATTTCTTAAGCTGATCGCTTGCTCATCCTAGTCCTAGAACAGCTGAAACACAGAGCTGTAAGTTGTGTTTGTAGTCTAAAGTGGTGTCTACAGTCTACAGCATGTCCACTTTGATGGTGACTAAAGTTCTGCCTTGTCTTAATTTTCACTGTAGTTTTCCCCCAAAGAGGTTCTCTGGGTACTGCTGAAAGTAGAAGTATCTGACACTACTAGAGTCCCCAGCTGTGGAGCAGGGAGGGTAAGAATGACAATGCTTCATTTTGCACACTCACTCCAAACCGCCGCAGTTGAGAAAGATCCTGAGAAGCGGAAGGAGTGCTCTCAGCAGATAAGACTAGGACATTCATTGGATTCATGAGCTCAGTTAGGTGGCATGTCAGAAACCCCATCAACAGGAGAAAGGCTTGTTTGAAACCTCACATCAGTCACTCTTAAGAGAGTACCATCCTTGAAAGAATTCGAATTTGCTCCACTTGTAACCTGATTCTACCCACTACAAATTCCTCAAATACCTCTTCAAACTTTCTGCACAGGTAGGCTCAATTTAAAACACCTCTCTTGGTCTTTGGTCATTGTTTTACTCATGTGTACCTTGCTTTCCTTGCTACAATATAAAGAACAACAGATGATTCTGTGGCCTGAACAGCCCATGTTGTTTATCCTGGTGTATTTCAGCTGCAACTTCTTTGTACTTAGGAGGAGTCTTCAAACACTCTGAATTCACCATACTCTTTTATTTTTAAAGATTTATTTTATTTTAATTTGAAGGGCAGATTTACACAGAGCAGGAGAGATGCCCATTTCTTCAATGGTTGCGATGGCCAGTAGAGCTGAGCTGATCCAAACCCAGAAGCAGGAGCTTTTTCAAGTTTCCTACGTTGGGGCAGAGGCCCAAGCATTTGCACCGTCGTCTAATGCTTTCCCAGGCCACAAGCAGAGATCTGGATTGGAAGTGGAGCAGCAGAACCTGAATGGCTCCCATATGGGATGCTGGTGCCACAAGGTGAAGGATTAGCTTGTTGGGCCACAGGACCATTCCCCAAGAAACTCTTTTGAAGCATGATGTGGAAGCAATGAAATTTCTTTCCTGTATGTCCTATAGACCTTGACTGCCTCATCTAGCAGGCAGCACATTCAGTATAAATTCTAGTAGCATAATATTTTAGTTTCAATATCTTAACTTAAAAGTTTAAAGGCTTTCATATCATTTGTAAGATCTATATCATCCAACTAAATAAAGATTAAGTTTTACAAATATGTCTGTATACTTTGAAGAATTTTATTTGTACGTTCTAAATCTGATGCAATTTTCACTTCCCTTGATAGCTGCTTACATATATACACCATGATAAAAAGTAACACAGTTGCATTTTAGTGAATTTAAATGCTGGATGTGGAGAGAGTCTTGAAATCAATTACTATCCCAGCCTCATTTTATAGATGAGCCAACCGAGCGATATGCGTCTGATGCCAAGGATCTAGGATCTACAGCCTTCATAATAAATAAGAGCACTCATTAATTTGGTCAAGTTTTGGTCTTCCAGAATTTAAGTTCACTTTCCTCAGGGAAAAAGTTAATAAAAAATAATCTAGAAACATAATCACATATCAATATCTTAAGTCTTAAGAGTTATTCTAACAGGGCCCGGCGGCGTGGCCTAGTGGCTAGAGTCCTCGCCTTGAACGCCCCAGGATCCCATATGGCGTCGTTTCTAATCCCAGCAGTTCCTCTTCCCATCCAGCTCCCTGCTTGTGGCCTGGGAAAGCAGTTGAGGATGGCCCAAAGCTTTGGGACCCTGCACCCGAGTGGGAGACCCAGAAGAGGTTCCTGGTTCCCGGCTTCGGATCAGCGCAGCACTGGCCATTGCGGCTCACTTGGGGAGTGAATCATTGGACAGAAGATCTTCCTCTCTGTCTCTCCTCCTCTATATATATCTGACTTTGTAATAAAATAATAAAACTTTTTTAAAAAAGAGTTATTCTAACCAAGTTAACCAGGTTTAAATATCCTTACTCATAAGTTTAAGGCATATGCTTAGTATGCATGCTTGGTTTTTAGGTCCTGAAATTCAAATTACAAAGTCTGAAATAAGGAGTTGAGAGTTTCGCTTTCCCTGAGTCAGTAAATTAGACAATTTTCTTGATCCCTCTGGTCTCATTGATAAGAGAGTAGTGCAAACCTAAATAGTCTTTTTAAAAGATCTATTCATTTTTATGTGAAAGGCAAATTTTACAGAGAGAAGGAGAGAGGGGGTGAGGGGTGTTCCACCTGCTAGTTCACTTCCCCAAAGCAGGCAACAGCCAAAGCTGTGCTGAGCTAGAGCTGGGAGCTAGGAGCTGCTTCCTGCTCTCCCACGTGATTGCAGGGCCCCAAAGCCTTGGGTCATTTTCTGCTGCTTTTCCGGGCCATGAATCGCTAGGTGAATTGGAAGTGAAGCAACTGCAAAATGAAGTGGCACCCCTGTGGATGCCAGCACTGCAGACAGATGGAGGATTAACGTGATGTGCCACCGGGCCAGCCCCACAAACATAAATAGTTACAAAATAGCTTGTAAATTTAAAGAAAGAGCTGAATCTTATTACCTGGGGATCATTTTTTAAAGCCTTATTTACTTTCATTGGAAAGTGAGATTTACAGAGAAAAGGAGAAGCAGAGAGAGATATCTCTCATCTTCAGACTCACTCTTCCAGGGGCCACAATGGCCAAAGCTAGCTAGGAACCAGGAGCTTCTTCCGGTTCACCTATGTGGGTGCAGGGTTCCAAGGCTTTGGGCTTTTCTCAACTGCGTTCTCAGGTCACAAGCAGGGAGCTGGGTAGGAAGTGAAGCATCCGGGATTAGAACCGGTGCCCATGTGAGATCCTGGTTCATACAAGGTGAGGACTTTAGCCGTTAGGCTACCACTCTGGGCCCTACACAGTTATACAACAGAGCTACCCAGGCATTATACTGTTCTAAGTAAATCATAGCTTGTACTGATGACCTCAAGAAGAGGAACGATCACTGATGAATCTTTGATATCAGCTTCTAGCCATTGTAAGTAACCCTCGGCTGGCTGCTTTTCATCAGCTGCCTGCCCATAACAATTTATCATTAATATGAGCTGTCATAGAAGTAAAATATTTTGAAAAATGGAGCACTCTTGAGAAAAGTTTGAATATTCTATAGTTATGATAATAAATAGTGACCAAGCCAATTCTATACTTGATTAATTAATCAATTATAGTTCTAGAACCATGATGAAAGTAATGACTAGGATTCATTTTTTGCCAGCGTATCAGCCAATAGGTCAGCAAACAAGCTTCCTAAAACTAATCACTTCTTAGTTCACAGAAACTTTCCGTACATATCAAATCAACAACAGGGTCATCTGAGCAAGTTTCTCTACTGGAGGAGTTGATCAATCCATTTAAAAACCCTCCCGCTTCTGAAAAGCATGCTTTCTTTCTTTTTTTCTTTTTTTTTTTTTTAAAGATTTTATTGTTATTGGAAAGCCGGATATACAGAGAGGAGGAGAGACAGAGAGGAAGATCTTCCGTCCGATGTTTCACTCCCAAGTGAGCCGCAACGGGCCGGTGCTGCGCTGATCCGAAGCCAGGAACCAGGAACCTCTTCCAGGTCTCCCACGCGGGTGCAGGGTCCCAAAGCTTTGGGCCGTCCTCTCCTGCTTTCCCAGGCCACAAGCAGGGAGCTGGAAGGGAAGTGGAGCTGCCGGGATTAGAACCAGCGCCCAAATGGGATCCCGGGGCTTTCAAGGCAAGAACTTTAGCCGCTAGGCCACGCCGCCGGGCCCATGAAAAGCATGCTTTCAAAGCCATGTGCCAGATCAGGGGTCAGTTTTACCAACAGGGATGATACATGATTAATGCATCTTTCCATAGTTAGTAGATATGTGGGAAGTTGAGCTTGGTGCTTTTGTGTTAGGCAAGGGGTGGGATTACAAAATTGTGGAATCTGGAGATGCCGCTAAAATCATCAAGAGGTTCCACAGGAATGTACACCAACGCTTTAATGATCTACCAAAACTTTTACCCTTCAACGTTCATTTAAATTGTATCTTTTACATTGGACTTTTTGCTAATATTTGCTAGGATTCATGGCCAACAGTTTGTATATTATATAACTTCTTTTGGCTTTAATCTGGAGAGCACACATCATAGTGTGTTTTGACCATTGAAGTAGATTTCTGTACTTGCTCCTTTGTAGTTTATTTGATTTGTATCACCTGTGTGCCTACATATGTTTTGTGAGTGAATGGGGCAGTTGTTTTTTCCTGGACTAAGCTTTGCTGTGTGTCTAAGAATGTACCTGTGAAGAGGAGTTGAAGACACACTATCAGTCTCTGTCCCATTTTGCCAGTCCCTGAAACACCTTCACCTTGTTTACATTACCTGAGAAGGCCCACTCCTGTATTTTTGATCAACTACTCCATTCCTAGCTTCTGCTTAGGATACCCAAAATGCATACATGACCACGTAGTCCAAATCAGCTCTAGTGGCCTTTATCTTGCTAACCACGAGTTTGTCCACGGAGAAGCCACAAGGGCCCCTATACATTCCTTAAATTGTAACATGAAAGTTGTGTTCATATTTGTAAATGGCAAAGCTTATTTTTCGTTTGAGTGACAACAGCTTTGTATAGAACATTCTACATGTCAAACTTTGGAGGGCTTTTGAGGGAAAAAAAAAATAGGAAACATCAAATACTCAACATTCCCTTGTCCAATTTGTATGCTCACTTCAAATAGTCTTAAAAAAAAAAACTCACAGAAACCTGGACTCTTTTTTTTAATTACATTGCATTATGTGACAGCTTCATAGGCTCTGGGATTCCCCCAATCCCTCCCCATACCCTTTTGTTTTGTTGATAGTATGCTTACCTTACTTACAATGATGTTTACGTAGTTGAGAAAGACGCAAGTCCACATGGACCACTGATTAGGGCGGGGAGGATCAAGGAATGAGGAAAGTGGATCAGACAATTGCGTCCTTTGTATTTTTCCGTCCTGTATCTGGAGGGAAGGGGGAGGGGAGGCCTGTTCCCAGCCACTAACCACGTTCTTGCTGGGCCTTCTCTCCACACTCCTCCTCAGTTTGCCTCTTTTCCTGAAGCTCCCGTTTCAAATAATTCCTGGAAACCATATTTTGCCCCTGGTCTGAAGAAGTTGAGGGCTATAATTAAATTTTATTCCACAAACAACTAAAAGATATACCAGAATATTCCATAGAATTTAGAATTTCATTAGATATTTGCCCTGCACCATCAGAGCTGCTCTAATTAGTTCAATAAATTATTATCCCTTTAGACAGGTAAAATCATTAAAAGTAATAAAAACAAGAAAAGAGCAGGAGATAATTAGCATATACTTGATATGCATACTTTTTAAAGGGCCTTTTAAAAAAAATTACTATGAAAACCACTTAAGAAACGTGTCTGTTAATAGATTGAATTCAAAATTGTAACCAAAATAAGGGATAATCAAAATGAGGGATAAAAATCAATAGCAGTTTTTTTAAATAGACTTAGGGAGCAGCACTGTTAGGGAGCTGGTAAAGCTGGCATCTTTGGTTCTCCATTGTACATGGGCAGTGGTTTGTGTACTGGCTGCCCCACTTCTGATCCTGCTCCCTGCTAATGTGTCTGAGAGAGCTACGGGGAATGGCCCATTACTTAGGCCCCTGCACCCATAAAGAAGACCCAAAAGAAGCTCCTGGCTCCTTATTTGTACCAGCTGAGCTCCTGCTATTGAAGTCATTTGGAGAATATGCCAGTAGATAGAAAACCTTCCTCTCCTGGGCCTGGCACGGTAGCCTAATGGCTAATGCCCTGCCTTGCATTCGCCAGAATCCCCTGTGAGTGCCAATTCATATCACGGCTGCTCCACTTCCGTTTGGCTCAACTTGCCCATTGCAGTCACTTGGGGATCCTATATCGGCTCTGGTTCATATTCCGACGGCTCCACTTCCCTTCAGCTCAACTCCAGCTGTTGAGTGGCCACTTGGGGAGCGAGCCAGTGGATGGAAGATGTTTCTCTCTGTCTCTCTTTCTCTCTGCCAATCTGATTTTCCAGTTAAAAATGAATAAATACAGCTTTTTTAAAAAGGAAAATATTTCTTTCGGTGTCTCTCTGTGTTTCTTTCTCTGTGTAACTGTGTCTTTCAAATAAATATAGAAATGTTTTTAAAAATAAGTAAAGTTAAAACTAGAGTTCATGAAACTTTGTAATAGTATTTCGAATAAATATAATTGTTTAAGGGAGGAGAAGCATGTTGGAATAGAACTTGCAGATAAAATATACTATGGAAGAATTATTATTACAGCTTCTGGAAAATTCTCCTAGATATTGTCAGATTATAATGTATACTAGGATTAATATGTACAATGTATGTACTCGAATAAGCAACTTCTTAATTGGGTACAATCCCTGAACTTCCATGGCCAAGCCTCCCAGAGAAGTACAATAACCGGAACAGAGTGCACAAATGTACAGACAAATTGCTTCCATATTATCCTAAATCCACCTTGTATATATTTGCTGGCATCAGGCTACACACCGAAGCTGTCAACTCAAAAACATAGCTTACGTCAAAGAACGCTCACACACTGCAGATTTTGCCTTGATTTCTTTAGCCAAAGTTTACCTTCTTTGCCTCACAGCAATCACAGTCCTGACTAAGTTATTCAAAGGATCTTCTGATTCTCTACCAACATTGCCCTGAACTAGATTACACCAAACGCAGCATCATCAGTGGTGTTAAGTCAGAACAGTCAGTAGATTTTCTGGTCATGAGCTATCTTATTATGAAATATTATTAATGTCTCTTTCACTCAACAGAACAACTCTTTTACCTTTCCTAATGTGAAAATTGCCTCCTCACTGTGTTTCCATGATTCAAGAAGTACCTGTGTATGGGACAGACTTCTGAGATACTCACTTGAAATTTGACTTAACACATTTTTGCTTCTGAGTCATATCTTAAAAATGAAATCTGATGATACCTGCAATAACCAGTTTAGCTTCTATTATACAATCTGGAAACTAAAGTTGATTCCAATAATTGAACAGTGGTTCTTTCTAGAATTCACCAAATTATTAAAAAAAACACAAAAGGATGAATATATACTACAATAACTAATATAGCTTTGAAATAGTCCAGTTGCATTGGAATGCTTTGCAGACTAAGATATTTCCTTATTCCCCTAAAATTGCTACCATAAAGGTAGAAGGCCATAATAAAAAAGATGTTATTAAAGTCGTAAAAATTCCTCAGCACAGTACCATACTAAATATATTGTTCAAATGCAGCCCTTGCCTGTAGACTTTTTGTAATAGAAAAAGGTATTTCCAATGGGACAAAAAAAAAAAAGATTCTTTTTAAGACACATAACTTTTAACCAAAATTCTGAAGTGAATGCTGAGGATGGAGTGGGTTTTAATATAGATGACAATAAAAACTAACAATACTAAAGCAGACTCTTGCTAACATTGAATGGACTCTCCAATAGACACTTGCCAAAACCTCCTAGGAGACAATTCACCACAGGGAAATCCTGTCTATAATAACTGTAAAACATTTCATCACAAATGCTCAAAGGATACATGTATGGAAAATATGCATCTATTTTTTAACATGTTGTTTCAGGATAGATTTAAACCTACAAGTCAAAACTTGCGAGTTAGTAATACACAGTTTCCTCACAGCTCTCACCCATTCTCCCCCATTAATAACCCCTATCAGTGGTAAATCACAATTAGTGAACCACATTTAACTTTCTGATTTTTTTAATCCAAAAAAACCTCTACATAACCTAGTCCTCCAGACCTTTGGGAATCATCGTTCTGTATTCAGATTGAGTGTTTCTCCTATATATAAGGAGAAATTAATGTATTTTTCTTTCTGTTCTATGGCGTATTTCACTTGGCATTTTGTCATCCAGTTCCATCCATTTTAGTGCAAATGACAGAATTTTCACTCCTATTATAGTTGAATATTATTGCTGTGTTTATATATATATATATATGTATGTGTGCATGTGTATATAATATATATATATATATATATATATATATATATATATATATATAAAATACACACACATATAACTCAAATTTTCTTTACCCATTCACTGATGATGGACATCCTGCTTGGTTTCATATTTTGGCCACACGTTTGGCTTTAAATGTGATGAGGTAGAAAAATCTTTGATGTAATGCCTTGTCTTTTGGATTTATAACCAATAGTGGGATTGCTGTATTGTATGACAGTTGTTATTTTTAGCTTTTAAAGACATCTTCATTTTACTCTCCAGTTTGGTTGAACTAATTAATATTTCAACCAAATGTATATCCCACATTTTTCTAGTGTTTTTTTGCTTTCTGTCCTTTTGTTTATACCCATTCTGACATGGGAAAAGTGATACCATTGTGGTTAAATTTTTGGAGTCACTAATACATTCTTGATATTACTCTTGTGTCAGGATGGTATCTTGCAAATATCTTCTCCCATTCTTTCCAATATCCCGTCACACTGTGGCTTGTTTCCTTTGCTGTGTTGAAGCTTCGGAGGTTGATAGAATATTGTTGTCTAGTTCTGCTTCTGTTACTTGTGCTTTTGGATCTTATCCAGGAAATCATCATTTACACCGATGCCTTAAAGTAGTTTCTCTGTATTTGCTTCCAGCGACTTCAGTTTCAGTTCATAGTTTTATATTTAGATCTTTGCTCCATCTAAAATTTATTTTTACATATGGTGAGAATTGGGATCTAATTTCATTCTTTTACGTACACATTCATGTTTGCCAGCACCAGTTATTGGAAAGATTTATCTTTCTCCATTGCATGCTCTAGAAATTGATCTATGTGCTGGCTATTACGGCAATATCTAGGCTTCTTTAATTGCTAAGCTATGTGGTATTCTTTTAAATCAAGTATTTTGAAGCATCCTTCTTGACATCCACACCCCAAGGACTGTTTTGGCTACTTTTCAATTCTAATCCCACACCAATTTTAGGATTGATTTTTCCAGTTCTGTAAAGAATGTCATTGGCATTTTGTTATGGATTGCACTGAATCCATAGGTTGCTTAATGTGGCAGACATTTTGACAATATTAATTTTTTAAATCTGGAAACTTGGAATATCTTTCTGTTTCTGTCATAATGATTTCTTTCTTTAGTGCTTTATGAAATTGTAGATATATTTCACCTTTTTGGCTAAATATATTCTTAAATATTTGATGTTTGGTACCTAATGTGAGGGGATTTCTTTACTGATTAGCTTTTACCATTAGATCATAATTGATATGTACAAATGCTGCTGCTTCTTGTCTATTTATACTGCAGCCTATGACTTCACGGAATAGGTTAATCAGATGTAAGTTTATTTTCATGTGTCAAAAATAAATTAAATATTGATGAGGAAACTACAAGGTGTGACTGATCCATGCTATCATTGCAACAAAAAGTTGTGAAAGTCATGGGATGAGGTGAGTTGGCATTTCACAAGTGGATTGAATCTCCATACAGCTTTTTAATCTGTACTAACAATAACATATTTGTTTTCCTGATGAGATAAAGTACCCTGTTTTTCAAAATCTTACCACAACAAACTATTAAACTTGCCAGAGACAGATACTTGTGCATTATACATGACTCCATCCCTGGCTCTGAAATGTCACTGTCATGATCAGCTCCCAGCAGCAGAAAATATTGAAAGGACCTTATTATAATTGTAAATTTGCTAATTTGCAACAATTAGAGACTTTCAGCTAAAGTTCTCTGGAGAACTACTAGAAATAATTGGTCCTTGGAGTCCTCTGCTAAGATCTGACAGCCAAGATCATTGCAACAGCTGACAGCAGTATGACACACACAGTCTCCAACTAAACAGACAGTAACAATATGCTTACCTGAATACCTGAAGTAGCCCGTTATCATCCCAGACATTTTCTGTTCTTTATACTTTTGGTCATATTAATCCCATTTACTGACTTTCATTTACACATTCTTAGTGCTAGTTATAGAACTTAGAACTAGTTATAGAGAGTTGATAAAACCTGTAGCTACCAACTTGTGGCTCCTGAAAGTTTCTCATTATGGAAGTTTAGCCATTTTTTTTTTTTTTGTCTTAGAGATGTTTTATGTTCACTGATGTGAATCCTGTTCTTCTATGTAACCAATGCCCAGATAAATGATTAAGTAGCTAATTCTCAAAGACAAAAACAGGATAAAATCATGCTATCCACATTTGAAATACAAGAACAGCTTTGTAAATCAAGCATCTTTAAGGATAACCAACAGTATATAGAGACACTCCTCAACTTACAGTGGAGTTATGGTCTGATACAGTCATTAGAAACTAAGGACATCATAAGCTGAAAATGTACTTATATGCCCCATCTACGGAGCACCATAGATCAACAAGAGAGGGAACTGAGAGGCTGCCGGATGGCGGAGACCTGCCGCTGCCACCTGGAGTTGCAGTCCATCACTAGCGTGGGACAAGATCAAGACTAATAAGGGTGTAATTTCTGCTTCAAGTTTGTCAGTCACTCTTTCACCATCACAAAGTCAAAGAAATCAAAAGTTGAATTCTCATAGATCAGGAACTGCCTGAGTAGTCTCGTCTTTTCTAGTCTGCCAAAGGAAGAGTAAAATGGTGGACTAGCAATAAGAAGGCGAAGCTTTCACATGCTTTATAAAAGTTGTAATTTTTTTTGTAGTCCTGGAAGAAGTAGTCATAGAAGACAACTTTTAGTTTGCTCTAATAAATCAATAACAGTTGTATAGCTGTGAAAGAAGAAACCTACACATTGTTTTTAATCTAGTGAATTAATCACCAAAAATTTGCCTTAATGAATGTTTTTGGAAATCAATAATGAGGCTCATTTCTTATTTATAAAAATCAAACAATTGAGGAAAAATTCCCTCCAGTAAAGGTACTGAGGAATATCACATGCTACAGCTGATGTCAACCTCATCGTACTTTGGAAAGTAAGCCAATTCCTGAAGTCTCTGCTTCCCAAGTCCTTCATATTGTCAAAGCTTAGGAGAATGTTCTGCAATGATGAAAAGATTCTGTATCTGTACTATCCAATGTCAGTCACAATCACATGAATATTGAGAACTTAAAGCACAGTTAGAATTACTGAGGAACTAAATATTTAAATTCCATTAATTTAAGCTTAAATAACAACATGGGATGAGGCTACCATATTAAACAATGCATTGCAATGAAAGCAATTGCAATTCTGCTTTGCTTAGAGAACTGCCGGACTAGCATAGTTCTCCCTTACTCAAGAAAACAACAAATTGTATTGTATCCTCCGTTGTAGATATATTTTTATACTCTGTTTCAAGCAGATCAATTGATTAATGCTAGGTGTATCTACCTCAGTATGCTTATGCTTATATTCTTTCTCTCCCGTAATCATCCTATGAATTTGATCAAGTTTAACTGTCTGAATGAAGACTTTTCATAATAAGTTCTCCCTTCCTTAAGTATTAGTGATTCTCAAAAATGTTATCATGGCTGGAATTTTTTATTCTTTAACTTCCTTCAATTCTTTTTCTCACAGTGTCTGGCTGCAATGGAGTCTTAGAACATAAAAGCAATGATGTTGAGGAGAATTTATATGTAATTTATATTCAAATGATTTTGATTTATGCCTCTTTCATTTATTTATTCATTTAATGAATATTCACTGAAATACAATCTGGTTTCCAAAAGTTTATTAAAAATGGAATTAAAAGATGTATTTATTCTGAAGCAAAAAGTTTTGAAATCTAGGCATCATTTTGTTCGTGAACATTATGAAGACCTCTGTCAATATACACAATATGCAGGGTTTTTGATATTTTGAAAGTTTTAGCCCTAAGTGACTAACTTTACCTTCTGAAGATCAGTTTCCTTAGACTCAGGAGTGAGGTGAATCACTAGCTTTCCTTACTTGATATACTCCTGGAATTCAGTTTTATATCCTAGGTTATGAGTCTGTTATGATTCTTTCACAGCCTGTTATGAATTAAAATCATTTAGTTATGGGTCTTAGTTATCTTTACAAACTCATTAAAATAAAACATATTGAGAAAAATAATCACCCAGTTTGGGAACTAAATTTTTCCTATTTAGGGATTCTTAAAATTTAGCTGCATTTATATATATTCAGTTCATTACAGGTTTTAAAAAATACACTTTATTCTTCTAACAAGATTGTAAAGTCCATGTGGTTGAAGGTATAACAGTCCACAACTATTTATCAACATGCTTATAAAAGGTTTGTTCACATGGTTCAAATTAGTTAGCTATATTATAATCCATGCGTCTCAAATAAATATTGTTCTTAATGGAAAATAAGGAGTTTAATGTGGTATACCTCATTCTTTCAAATTAAATTCCAATGAAAGCATCTGTAAAACCAAGTTGAGGGATTAAGCTGTGAAAAGAAGGCTGTGAAGAATCAAGAAAAATATTTTGTGATTAATAGATTTGAGGTAGAAAACTCTACATTGTTTAATACTATTTCTTAAAGTGAATTTACAGATGAAAATCATTTTGATAGAAGATGAAGATGAGAGAGAGAGAAAAAGAAAGAAAGAAAGAAAGAGAGAAAGAAAGAAAGAAAGAAAGAAAGAAAGAAAGAAAGAAAGAAAAAAGAGAAAAGAAAGAAAGAAAGAAAATAGAAAGGGGAGAGTGGGAAAGGAAGGGAAGGGAGGGGAAAGAAGGAGTGAGACACGCCAGCTTAAGCAGTGGTGATGAGGGGGCTTGAGGTACAGGTATGTGTTTTCTTCTGATTGGTTGGTTCCATTTGAGTGAGTCCTGGGCAGCTATTCTCGAAGTTTTGGTGCCACCTAAGGATTTTCCACCTGCCACTGGGCGCTCCGGGCTACAATCAGTGCCCCAAACCAGCACACAGTGGATGTACATCCTGCCTCCACAGGTTCATGAACCACACAAAGGTTCTGTTCTATATTCAGTGTGAGAGTAGAAGTCTCTTCAATGACACGGAGAAGTTGAGACCCTGAAGCCAGGCACAGTGATTGTTCAGAGAGTCAGCTACACCGTACACCTTATTGTGTGTTGTCACAGAACTCTCACATAGGGCTTAGGGCTTCCACTGTCATGGAGCAGAGCATCCACGCTCAGCTCCGTGAGCCTGCTCTGTCCACAGAGAGAGCCAAGGCATGCCTAGACCTTGTCACAGCAGCTTCAGTATGGTCATCAGGAACAGTGTGATGGGATAGGAGTATCTCACAGGCGTAACTGGATGCTCTGCCCCTTGTCCACTCTGCAGGCCAGATTCAAAGTCAGGAGGTACAGTGGACTTATTTCTAAGTGATTGATATTGTGTTAATAACCAGAATCTAGAAAGAGCAAGAAACTCAACAATGAAACAAATAATCCAGTTAACAAATGGCCAAGGATGTGAACAGGCATTTTTCATAGGATGAAAAACAGATGGTCAATAGACACAGGATAAAATTCTCCGGATCACTAGCCATCACAGAAATGCAAATAAAAGCTAAAGTGAGTTTTTATCTCAACGCAGCTGGCATCCTTATGCATTGTTGGTAGGAAGGTAAACTAGTATAATTGTGGAAGGGAATATGTAGATTTCTCTGATATCTGAAAATAGATATACCCCAAAAAAAAGCAAACAAAAAAATTGTAAGAAAACCAATAATGATACATATTTTAATCCAAATGATTAAAAAAAGTTTAATAAAGTGAAATAACAGTATCACACTTAGACATTGCCAGTGAGAATTCAAAACTGTGTGGCCACTGTGGAAAAGAGTTCTCATTTTTTTTTCTTTTTCAAAAATCATCTTTTATGATATAGTTTTATAGGCTCAAGGGATTTCCCCTCCTCCCCTTCACATTACCTCTGCGCTCCTCACAACTGGTTTACTAAAATAGTATAGTCTTTCAATAACAGTAATATGTCCATCTTTATGCCCTTTAAGTGCACCCCGATGTTGTAAGTATTGACAGTAGTAGACAGCCTGGCATTCTATTGTGAAGATATGTTGAACAATTTCCTTGGAGCCCATCTTTTATTTGGGGATAGAGATGCATACTCCATTATATCTTCACTTTTTGGTATGCTAAATTAGATGTACAACTATCATGTAACCCAGCAATTTCACTTATCCCAGGAAAAAGCAAGATCAAACATTCTGGGATGTATGCATGCAGCATTAAGATTTAACAACAAAAGGAACAAAACCATTGACACCTGCAACAACTTGGATGAATCTTCAGAGAAAGATGTTAAGGGAAACGAAATCATTCCCATAAGCCACACACTTACCAGTCTACTTACACTCCTGTGATAACAAAATTATAGCTATGTGTTGTAGATTGGTACTAATAAGGAAAGGGCAGGAGCTATAGCAAGTAACGCTGTAAATGGACAAAGTGGAAGGGGCCTGCAATAGTGGGATTACTTTCTTTACTGTGTTAGCATGAATATCTTGTTTGATCATTTATTATTGTTTTGTAAGATGTTAGTGAGGGAAATTAGATCAAATATTTACAAGATCTCAGTATTATCTCTTAAAAATGAACATAAATCTATAATTGTCTTAAGATACGGAGATAATTAAAATATTGAAGGACTTTCACTTCTTATAAATCAGTTGTTTATTTTTAGAAGTATTTTGATATGGTTCCCACTCAATTAATTAAAATATTTAAGAGGTCAGAAGGTAAGAGTGAGCTTCAAAAGCCTGTGAACAGCTATATTATGAAAAAAACCCTACGCATGGGCTTCAATTTCTTAAGTCAAATCGCACATATTTTTTTCAAATTTTCCATGAATTTCTAAAAAGGAGCCTCATGTTATTCTCAACTAGTCTAACAAAAAGCAAGAACGTTGGTGTTTTCTCTGATTTTTTAAGACTTATTTATTTTTTACTGGGAAAGCAGATGTACAGAGGGAAAGAGATGTAGAGAGAAATATCTTCCATCCGTTGGTTCACTTCCCATGTGGCCACAACAGCCAGAGCTGAGACAATGCAAAGCCAGGAGCCGAGAGCTTTTTCTGGGTCTTCCAGGTAGGTCTAGGGTCCCAAGGCTTTGGGCCGTCCTCTACTGCTTTCCCAGGCCTCAAGCAGGGAGCTGAATGGGAAGTGGAGCAGCTGGGACATTATCTGGCAGCCATATAAGATTCCAGCATATGCAAGGTTAGGATTTAGCCATTGAGGCATAGCACTGTGGTTGACATTTGTCTTTTGGGTCTAAGCAGACCCAGGACCAAATATTACATCAATTTCGGATCTGTTACCTAAGTTACCTCAGAATTGAATGCTTTTGTTATAAAGCAATGAACATAGGGCACTATTTTTACTGAGATGATGTGAGTCCTGTATGCGATAAGCTATGCCAAGCTCAGAGAACATTGCCGAGCAAATTATAGGGATTCAACAAAGATGAGTTCTTATCTTTGCTCATTTTGCTTTTGGGAACTCTGATTTTATTCTGTACATAAAACCAAATAAAAGGAGGACAGAATGCTTAAACTATGTCTGCAGTACAAATTACCTTAGGAAAGAAAATTCAAATGACTTACAGTATTGAAGAATAATCTTTCCAAAAGATTTCAAAGACTTGGAAATGGTCTCTAAGGGAAACTGTCTCACTAAATAGTAAACCATGAAACAGGGATATCAGTCCTGTCCTGAGAGGCTAATGGCCAATTTAACCTGTTGTGTGTTTACTGCATCAGCTTTATTTGCTACCTTGATTCTACACAACTAAAGGAACACTAAAGGAGGAGAAGGGTTGCTTACTTTCCAGGCACTTCTTCTAGAGTTTTCTTCTGCCAACCGATCCTGATACAATGCTTCCAATACTGATAACCCTAACTGATCACCCTTCCAATACTGATTAGTGAACCTCTTTTGAACTATAGCAGTCCCTAGGATGGAAAGATGCTGAAAGAAGTATTTCCTGTAGTTGTTGGTAGTGAGGGAAAATAAAAGATTAACCTAACCTTAGGCACAATAAAAGGAAGTTGAAGAACATCAGAAAACAAATTTCCTAGCTTCAAATGTTTTTTTTACTTTTTTCTATTATTTATTATTTTTAATTCATTAATTACATTGTATTATGTGACACAGTTTCATAGGTACTTGGGTTCTCCCCACCCCTCCCCAAACCCTCCCACCATGGAGGATTCCTCCACCTTGTTGCATAACCACAGTTCAAGTTCAGTTGAGATTCCCCCATTGCAAGCATATACCAAACATAGCTTCAAATGTTAATACTAATCTCAATACTATGCATGAAACATGATAGAAGCTCATCACAGGAAACGGGTAAACTAAGCTAAGGAATCCCCAACTGATAAAAACTGGGGATGCCTAAAAGGGCAATGATTCTAGTAGCCCCTGGAAATGCTATTTTTCTGTTTTCATAGTTCAAGAAATCTTACATTGTGTGCAACCCACCTTCTGTTAATGAATAAACTTCTTCCCCCATTAAACACATTTATCAGACTGGCATTTGGTATAGGAAGTAAAGTCACCAACTGGCATCACACATAGGAGCCAGTTCATTTTCAGCTGCTCCACTTCTCAATCCAGCTCCCTACCAAAGGCCTTGTAAAAGCAGTAAAACATAGCTCCTGTGCTTGAGCCCCTGCCAATCACACAGGGAGATCTGGATGAAGCTCTTTGGTTCCTGGCTTCAGCTTTGCCCAGCCCTGGTTATTGAGGCCATCTACAAAGTGAACCAATGTGAAACTGAAGAGAACTTCCTAATTGTGTGTTATAATAAAGATCATTTTTGGTCAACTCCATTGGAAGTCTGTGCCCCTCCTGTTTTTGTTTCCCAATTCTTTCTCCAAATTAGGGAAGTTTTCCTTTATTGTTTCACTGAATATGTTTTTTTTATGTTTTTTTTTCCTCCCAAGCTAACATGTTTTTGAGTTTAACCTAAATCAGAGTGACACAGGAACAGTGGAAGGATCAACATTAACATTCATCATATATATAATGGCTGAATACTAACTTAACATAAAAGTTTCTATGCAGTTACATCTTGTTTAGCAATAGCAGTCATAAATTGATAAAGAGTTCTGGGGAGAAAATTAAGTCACAATTTAAACTTTGCAGTATATAGTGGTTAAGCATGGTTTGATAGAACTTTCCTTTTTAAAAATTGAAGAATAGAAGTTTCAGGCAGGTGAGCAGGGAAATCTCCAATAATCCGGTAAGTGAGGAAGAATTTAACTCTACATCCTACCTAGTAAAGTCCAGGAGAAGCAAATAGGGAGCCTGACCAGTAAGTACAGACTGAGCTATTATAGGCTAGTTGGCCTTTTCCCTGGCTGTTCCAGACTTTCTATATCTATATCTATGTCTCTGTCTATCTGAAAAGCCAAATGGGAAGCCTGATCAGTAAGGTACAAGCTGAGTGATTATCAACTAGCTGACCTTTGTCAGTCTCTGTCTATCTGAACTATTTTGGGGGCTCACAAGCAACCCAGATGGTTGGGGTAAGAGAGGCCTGGGAGCCAAGGCTGGAACTAGATAAGGACCAGAGAAAGCTCCTCTACTGGGTCCAGAAGGAAATTTATAACCCTTTTATCTCTGAGTACCACATGGGGCTCCTGGCTGTAGTTCCAATGTCACCAGACCCTATGAGAGGGTTTGGGCTGCTACCATCTCGTGTGGGAAATCCAATAGGAAATGACTGACCTCAGAGTTCTCAGCCTCGAAGGGTATATATATATTCCCTGTGATCTCCTAGGCAGTCGGGATACAGTTTTCGGTATCCGTACTGACAATCCTCTACGAAGTATCCATTGCTTCTGTGGCGAAAGCACGTGGCAGGCCTCCGGGAGTCTCCAGGACTAGGATACAGACCTCCTCTTATTCTCCTGTTCCACCCTGACATCCCCTGCTTTGTACACACAACCTCCTTTTAAGAGGGTGTCAGGGTTGTTCTTGGATCCCACCACAAATTTCTATGGCTTTTCTAATGTCTAAGACCTTAAACATTAGAATTGAATATGTTTTAAAACCCAATTCTCTTTCTCTGCCTTATGGAACTCCTGTAATTCTTACATTTGGCCATTTAATAATGTTCCTTAATTCTTGAATACTAGGCTTAGTCCAATGCTTTTTCTCTTTCAGCTTTTTGATTCTTCTCCATTGCTAAAGGAAATGTCTTCCGATTATGAGATTCTTTCTTCTGCCTCATTTATTCTATTATTGAGGCTTTACAACAAATTTTTAATTTGCTCCATTGGTTCCTTCATTTCTAATAATTCAGCTTGATTTTGTTTCAGTGTTGCTATTTCCTGTGTAACATGTTCCTTAATTTCTTGGAACTCCTGTATGTGCTTCTAGTTGTTTATTAAAAAGCTTTTTTTTGTTTTTTTTTAAGATTTATTCATTTTATTACAGCCAGATATACACAGAGGAGGAGAGACAGAGAGGAAGAGCTTCTGTCCAATGATTCACTCCCCAAGTGAGCCGCAACGGGCCGATGCGCGCCGATCCGAAGCCAGGACCCTGGAACCTGTTCTGGGTCTCCCACGCGGGTGCAGTGTCCCAATGCATTGGGCCGTCCTCGACTGCTTTCCCAGGCCACAAGCAGGGAGCTGGATGGGAAGTGGAGCTGCCAGGATTAGAACCGACGCCCATATGGGATCCCGGGGCTTTCAAGGCGAGGACCTTAGCCGCTAGGCCACGCCGCCGGGCCCTTATTAAGAAGTTTTATAACACTCTTTAAAACTTCTTTATCACTCATTTCCTTAGTGTCTTCCTTAGTTAACTTTGAGGTTAACAAAGGCTTTCGCACCTTTGAGGGGGAGACATCAATAAGAGTCATTGTGCCTCTGTCGCTTTCACTCTTCCTCTTTGCTATTCTGGTTAGCAGATTCTTTTCCTTGGAGCCAGTTTCTAAACTGTGTTGGCCACTGGTCTACAGGTCAATTTTACTAGTTGATTTTGGTAACTGGTACTTTATTTGCAATCACTAGTGCCACTCCCCCCAGCGAGTTTCAGTCCCAGGCTCGTGTTCTAGGTTTCTAGCACAATTTCTGCAGCCCCAGCTCCTGGATCACCACTCTCCTGTCCTGGGATCCTGTGCTGTGCTTGCAGCTTCTCCTGCACAGCCTTTTTTCCACTCCCAGTTTGAGCAGTGCCTGGGTCTAGCTAGAAAATGCTGGTTGTTAGTCCTGAAGTCTACCCAGGTCTATCTTGGGTGGAACCTGTAGGATGCCAAGTTGGTCCTGTTTTCCCTGTGGACTAGTAAACGCTTTGAACTCAAAGCAAGTTCTTTCCTGCCTCGGTGCTTGCATTTGTGAGGCTTGCTATTCCTCAGCCCAGTAGTCTTTTCCTCAATACACAAAATGAGGCCTGATGTGACTGACCCTGGGTAGGGGTCATTAGCTATGAAATCTACCTGTTTCTGCATCTGCCTACTTGGGCTCTGCCACTCTGCTTCTGCTCATGGTCCAATCAAGAAAATCAGCAGTACTAGCAGTGTTATGCCTGGCTTCTCCTTCTCAGTTCCTGGTGTATTCCGCTTGCCATCTGGCCACTGGTAGAACTTCAATCGCCGACCACCGCTGGGGTTTCTGGCCACTGCAAGATTACTTCACTGTGGCCACAGGTCTCCAGGTGTTCCTCTGCCATTGGCCTGTTCTCTCCTTTGACTTGGGATCATGGCGTCTCTGCTTTACCCTAGCTAATGACTCTCTGGCTGTATAAATGTGTCCTTACCCCATTCCACCATCTTGTTTGTCCTAGTATATCTTATGGTTGTATTACCACAAATCCTTTTTTAAACCTAATATATATGAGCATTCAATGGAACTGGTAGATTTTTCAGAGGACCGCACTAGGCAATTTAGTATCTTGCAAAAAATTTTCAGGCAGTAAAAGGAAGCTATAAATACATCATTAGAATATTTTCTCATTTATATACAGTCAAACCTCAACGTATTTTTAGGAAACTCCATTCTTTCACTTTAAGTAACATATTCAGCCAAGCTTATTCCCTTCTAAACTACACTGGGTAGGAGAGATAAGCAGACGCTCACAGTTGATTATTTCCTCATTATTGGATAGCTTGCTCTAGCTTCAGTCAAAAACAACAATGTAAACATGATTGAAAATTTTTAACTTGGATAACTTAATTTTAACTTAACTTGAATAACCTAATAATTTTAATAAATATTTTAAAACCCCTCAAAATAGGGAGAACACCAAATTTGAATTTTTAAAGCAATAAAAGAATAGAAATAAAAGATAGTATTAACTGTAAAAATTCTATAGTTCTGCATGTCAAGAAATAAAGTCTATTACAAAAATAGTAAAAAGGATTTATAGTTAAATACAACAGCAAATGATGCCTATCTTAAGCACAGAAATGAATCACATAAATAGAAAAAAGAACATGTAAAAATAACAGCAATAAAATCACATAGGAGGAAAATAGAAAAGGGACCAGGGCCCAAACAGAGGAGCTAGAAATGCACTGAATAAAGTTGAACTAGACTTCCCCGTATCCGATTTGCTCCACATCTCCCTTTCCCATTGTACACACTGACCCTGCTAAATAATTTTTCCTTTGTTTCCATATTCTACACTCCAGCTGTGTAACTCTGCTGAGTAGTCTGCAACCTGGGGCCACAGCACCCACTGTGGTATGTGTTATACTCACTGATGGTATGAGTTTTTAATCATAGTTTTGTCCTCTTGGGGGAACTTCTCTCCATAATGAGAAGTCTATTCTTCAGCTCTGAAGCATTCAATCTGCATTGCATACTTCAGGGCATATTGCAGAGAAAAAAGACCTTTCTATGAAGGTGGAGTAAACCCACTCTTAAACACAGCCTCCTGGATTCCTAGGGCAAGAAAGAAACCAGAAGAAACGTGCTTCTTCAATTGTCATCTCTGTTGGCAGTATTTGATTAGGTTGGTTTTTATCAAATCATCACTCTTCATCCTGTGAAAAGACATACTCCTAGTAATTTTAGAGCCTAACATCACTTCTGCTGAATTCTATTGGTGAACAATTGACTAAGGCCATTCAGATTTAAGAGATGAGAAGGTAGACCTGATCCCTGATATAAGAGTATAAATCCAGAGAATTTGTTGATATCATCTAGGAAGACTATTTATCACGCTGGCATTTACAAACTTGCTTTGCTTCTGTATCCACCCCCATTACCCAAGTATGCTGTTCAGTATAGGCCCACATGTCAGTACCTGGTTCAGGACATAACCATCAGTAGCTCATCTGTATTAGCTGCATCAGTAACAGTTACCCTAAGCCACAATGTTAGCAGCATCCTGGCATCTAGTCTCATACACAACTTCAAAACCATCTTGTGGCAATCAAAAGAACTCTACAGGCTGCTCTCCTGGAACTGGGCCCAAAGCAACTCTAAAGAAATAAGCCCCCATGCTTCTGAGGATGTCTGGTCAGGGGACAAGAACCATAGAATCACAGTGTAACTGCCTCCTCAATGCTGTCATCTGTTGGGGGAGACGGATCAAAGTCAGACCACGTCATTTTTGATCAATCTACCAGTTAATGACCTGGCAAAAGCAGTAGAAGAGGGCCCAAGTGTTTGAAGCTTGCCACCCACACTGGGGACTCCAGTGAAACTCTGGGCTCCTGGCTTTGGCCTGACTCAACACAGACAGACCTATGCCTCTCTCTTTTTCTAGATCTTCCAAAAAAAAAAAAATCATCTGGTCAAATTCAAGTGGAAGGTAAAATGTTCCAGAACACACTCGGAAGGGGAAATGCAAGAAGTGTATATCATTGTACTCCCTGTTGTCCCTGGGTAGGAAGGACAACTTAGGATATTTAAAGCAAGGCTCTCTAAGATATAAGAGGCCCTTAAAGAACAGGGTTCAGAGACCTTTTGGATCAAAGACAGTATGGTATTCATCAAAGCTTTACTGTTGACTACCCCCAGGTGTTAAGTAACCAATGGAGACCTTCATTATGAATCTGTTTTTGCCAGAAGTTCGAACCATTATCTGTCAGCTTTCAGCAAACTGCATTGCCCAGCAAAATGCCCAGCCAATGGGATCTGAATGAGAAGTTCATTAAGACATCTCTGACCATAAGAATAAATGAGTTTTAAAAGGTCTCCCCAAGAAACTGTTCAACCAATCTGGACAATAAGTAGCTGGACTCTATGCTTGGTATATGTTTGCAATGAAAGAATCTTGATTGAAAAAAAAAAAAAAAAAAGAAAGAAATGAAAGAAATGTCATCTGTGATAGTCATAGAACCATGTTAGGAGTTCAGTGATTTAGCACGAATAAAGACAAATGCAAGTAGTACCACGTGAAATTCACAAAAAAAAAAAAAAAAAAGAATAAATGAGTTTCTTGAGGTGCAATACTTACTAAGTTATAATGTATGCGTTCTAGTCCCAGAGCGGTGCCACAGGTAAAAGTACAATTTAATGATAATTTCAAATTAATTCAAAGTTTATTACTTGTGTTTTTTAAGTTTCATTGATACTAGAAACTAAAACTCATTCTCGCATTTGCCTAAAATAATACTTTATATATTTATAAGGTTTCCATTTTCTTTCCCATTTTAGCTTTTAGGCCTCTCTTTCAGTTCTACTCACTAAGACATATGATGGGGCCTGCTTTGGGGTTCCGAATGCGGAGAAGACTAGAGTGAGCTGTACTGGTCTGAATAGCAAGACTGATATAGTACATAACTGAAAATCTTAGTGACTTAATTTATGAAAAATTCATTACTTTTTTTTAAAAAACAGGATTTATTAGAAGAGCAATTGCATAGAAAGAAAGAGAATCAAGCTGAAACCATGCCAAAACTGGGCCAGGCTAAAAACTGAGAATCTGGGAAGCTGAAACTCCATCTTGATCTCCCATAAGGATGACTGGAGCCCAAGCACTTGAGTCAACTTCTGCTGCTTTCTCAGGTGCATTAGGAAGGATTTGAATCAGAAATGGAGCAGCTGGAACAGCAATGTGGGATGCTGGGGATGCTGGCGTTGCAGGAAGAAGCCTAACAACTTTCAGACACAAAGGTTAATTTCTTATTTATTAAAGAAGGTCACAATCCAATACAATCTATGTAAAATAGAGTGGAACATGATGTTCCACAGAAACACTTAAGAACCCAGACTCCTCCTGTCTGCATCACCTGTGAAGAGTTTGAGAGTTCTCTATGCAGTCTTCTGCATCCACACAGCATAACAGGAGCCCGAGCTGGCCTTGCTGAGGATGGAAACTAATTACAATGTTGCAGCAGGTTCATCTCAAAGCATGCCCAGCTGGAATGTGCGGGCTTCCAGATTTGTGGTGCTGAGGACTGGTACACATTATGTTATTTTTTGCACTTGGTTTGCTTCTCGAAATTATGAAACCAGAATGTAGTCCAGAGGAATGTGTTATGTCTTAGTACTCTTAAATAAATGTAACACAAATGTGTGGTATTTTGGAGCAACAAACATCTAACGAGTCATAGGTATTTTAAAAATTGAGGAAAAATACGGCGCCTAGTGTTTTGATTATATGCATGGGCTTCTGAAGGCACAGGCTTCTGAAATTAAAATAGCATTATTCTGCATTCCAGATACAAGAGATAAAATAAGGAAGAAGGATTTAGGATTAGGATCAAACAGGTTAAAATCACAGACTTTGCCACAAATTTGTCTGTCAACCTGTGGAAGAGTTTAGTATTAGAATCGTCCCATGTTGGGTACAGCAGGACACGCATCATGTGCTTAAAGTCTGTTGATGGTGCCACTGGTAGAACATGTCGTACATCAGAACTCACCCTCAAGATTCAGCTTTAGATTGTCTTAAATGTTAAGTTCTGAAGAAACTGGAAAGAGAAAAATAAGAATCCAGGACAGGTACGTGCCTCACTTCTGCAAAGACATAAGAATGTCCCATTTCTGACAGCAATTTTAATCTGCAGACACCCCTTCAAAAGAAAAGATGGTGTACAGAAAAATCTATGGAGTGCCCCATGTAACATTTACATCTCATTATGGACTTTCTTTCTGGGCTGCCTGCTTTGCTGGCATCCCTCGTGAGTACAGGTTCATAACCTGGCTGCTTCATTTCCAATCCAGCTCCCTGCTCTAATGCACCTGGGAGAGCAGTGGAAGATGGCCCAAGCGATTGATTAGTCTCTTGCACCTACACGAGAAAACCGGAAAGAGCACCTGATTTCAGATCACTCAGGCCTGGCTTTTGTGTCCATTTGGGAAATGACTCACTTGGTGGAAGATCTGTTTCTCTGTGTGTCTGTCTCTCCGTGTGTGTGTAGCTCTGCTTTAGAATAGTTGTATCTTGAAAAAGAAAGTGTTCTCCTGCTTGTGTTTCCTATCAACTAGGAATTGGCAAGAAATGGCAATCACCACAGCAAAGTCAAGTTTAAAATAGAAAGTGTTCTCCCCTACCCTCTATATTAGATGTTAAACTTGAGCAAATTCAGAATACGACCTGATTGTGTAAGTGAAACATTGTTGTCACACAGGCATAGTCATTTACTCACATATTGTCTGTTACAGCTTTCATATTACAATGGCAGAGTTGAGAAGGTGTGGTGCTACCTATGAAACTGAAACTCTACTTTCCAGCCTTTTGGTTAAGTGCTGGCCAGAACTTACACTGCTTCGGGTCTCAGAAAGCATGGATTTTCTGCTGTAGTTTACGACTTGTGAACAATTCTGATATATCTCTAAACTATAGCTCTCCGAGTTTTGGATATCATATGCTGCTTTCAAATTGTCTTGAATAAGGAAATTTTTATCTTCTTGTACTTTGCAACAGTATTTGATTGTGTGATTTGATTGCTCATTTTGGATATTGGCTATGATTTGGTTTGCAGCTTCTGTTTATTCTGTGTTTGTTGTTCTATGTTTCATGACATCTAGTTAAGGCCTCCTACAAAGCCAAGTAGGAATCAAGATTTGCTCTAGGAAAAAAAAATATTAATTCCATTGTTCATCTAAATAAGATGTATCGCTGCAGTGCTCAGGAGATCTTTCCAGATTTGACAAAAGGAGGAGTTTACTTGAGGATTTGGAGTCCACAAACCAGCTATTCTAAGCAAAGCTGCTACTATAATGCCCATCCATCATGTACTGCTCTCTGAGTTACATTTGTTTGTCGTATCTTGTCCTCTATGCTCTTTTTGAGCTGATTTTGCTGTAAACATGCTAAAGATACGGAAACAGAGACGCAAATGCTAACTAATGTACAGAAAATCACATGGTCGGTAAATGGCAAGGCTACAGGTAAACCTTGGTGTTACCTGACTTAAAAAATCTGTGGCTTTAAAAACAACCATATTTAATAAAGCTTTTGCACACTATGCAAATGTATCCTGCTGTTTTCAGGACTGGCTTGAGACCATGGAATGAAGTTTTGGATATAATTTTGTCTATTTACAGACATCAACCACAATCATACAAATGAAAGAAAAAAATAATAACTTGAAGAAATCTCAGCTAAACACTATCTACAGATGTGTCACACTGTGTGCAATATGGATTTTCTCTTTCTTTTCCATTCCCTTTCTGTTTTCAAGATTACACCCTGAAATGCTTATTTTATATAACTTATGAGAATAAGATAGGCAGAGAGGTGTGTGAGGCTGTCACTGTTTGCATTACTCTAATTATTTGGATCATTTGAAAAAATTCTCAAGGGTTCTATCCAAGCAATGTAATTAAAACAGTCACAGAAATAAAGGACTTCATGTCATGTTGCCACCAGAAGTACCCTTGGGTTCAATTTTCCTTTTCTGATGTGTTTGTCGTTTTCTTACCTACCAGTTGTCTTCCTTTCTTCCAGAAAGATTAATCGGTCTCAACTATAAATATGGATTGCACTTGAGAATTACTTTTTAAGGGGAATTTCGGGTCCAAGCTTTTAGAAGTGTGTGCTCTGGAGAAACAAAAAGCTATTATAACTT
Organism: Ochotona princeps; assembly: GCF_030435755.1. NCBI lineage: Eukaryota > Metazoa > Chordata > Mammalia > Lagomorpha > Ochotonidae > Ochotona > Ochotona princeps. Next base: position 12,206,269 of record NC_080840.1, on the reverse strand, counting down.
TTGGCACATTGTGGAAGCATTACTTTGCAAACTCATTAAAATTTGTACTAACACAGCCCTTTCCCCAGAGTTGTGCTGCTAGAATGGATAAAAGTATACTTTCTTAATGCTTATTATAACAATCTCTCAATATATTAGAAGATATTTTAATTAAAGAAAATGTGGGTGCTAGCATTAGTTATATATGTGTACATATATACATAGAAAGATTATATATATGTACATAGAGATTTTTTAAAAGAATCAATTTATCAATTTACCTACCATTTGCTCAGTGGTAGAGAGCTGAAAATTCGAGAAGCACCTCCAGGCAATGTTTTCACAGTGCCCCTTGTAAAATGTGTGTCTTCAGGAAATAGGCTTTGTTTGACTTACATATGGCTCATGGAAGTCAATAGACACACTCCGTGTAAAAAGCAAAGAGCAAGGAATGGCGACTCTTGAAATAACCAGGAGCTCATCGTTCCTCAGTGGCCTTCACTAGTCCTCTAACGTCTTGAAGTGTAGTCCGTGAAAATCATCAAAATTATGGCTTAGAAATGCATGTATGTTGGTGCAACCACGATGGAAGTCAGTAGGAAGAGTTCCAAGAAACTGAAAATTTATCTACCATATGATGCAGCTATCTTACTTTTTTTTAGATTTTTTTGAAAGAAAAGGCAGATATACAGAGAGAAGAAGAGACAAAGAGAAAGATCTGGCCCCTGGTTCACTCCCCAAGTGGCCACAGCAGCTGGAGAGGAACTGATCCAGAGCCAGGAGCTTCTTCCGGTTCTCCCAGATGGGTGCAGGGTCCCAAAGCTTCGGGCCATCCTCCTCTGATTTACCAGGCCACAAGCAGGGAGCTGGATGGGAAGTGGAGCTGCCGAGACACAAACCGGCGCCCATATGGGATCCTGGTGAGGATTCAGTCTTTGAGCAGTTGCACTGGCCCCAGATTATTCTTTTTTAACTACAAAATTTAAATCTCTGTGCTCTAGCTGATCTGCTACAGTCTGTGAAAATTAGATATTTTATTTTTCCCAAAATATTAAAGATTGTCTATGAGTTAAGAGAATGAAAAGATGAAATTTATTTAAAAAAAATAATTCCAATTGTGTCATTATGGATAGATTAGGGAGACCGCTGGTTTGGAGCGAAGTTCTTAGGCAGTTCCAGTAATCAGAGCAGAAGAAGAGCAAATTGTAAATGGGGTGTGGTGTGACGATGAAAGACTGAAGAGATATTTGGGGAATTCAAGATTCAACAGGACTTCCTGACAGATTGTGGGAGTGGGTGCATATATACATATTCATGCACTTAAATATGCTAGAGCACAGTGCAAAAAAGGGAAGATGCAAAATTTGTGCCCGTATTTGTAACCTTGACAACCAGGAGCACCGTGGCCAAGAGTCAAGACAATACTAAAGCTGCAAGCCAAGCAGGAGTATGGTCAGTTTACTGAATGGGCTGTGAATATGCAGAAAAGAGAACCTTTTAGGGAAAACATGAATAGATGAGTGAGTGAATGAATGAGCAGAACCTCCATTTGGAGCAACTCCTATTAAATAAGTTGATTTCTTTATTATTCCAAGAAGGCCAGTCATTTCTGTGACATTTAGGAGAGATCGGGGGAGTAACATGCAAAACACAGACACCTGCTGAAGAGTACACTGGGAGAGTGCAGGCCCGCTGACATGCTGACTGGCGGCATCATTGCTCCCCGCCACTAGAATTCCCAGACACTCTGTGCTAATTGTATGGGATGATTACTATGAAATTCAATTTATTATAATCTGCCTGGAGCCACTTAACAAACTTAATGTGTCGCCCTCAGGTTTAGGGACAATTAAGAGAAATTCACAGTGGGGAGACATTTAAGTGCCTGTTAGTGAAGATGCGAAATGTTTAGTGCACAACTCCCTAATTTGTCTTTCAAAAATCCAAAGAGACTACATTGGATCACAAACACACTAATGAAACAGCAATCGTTACAGGAAAGATAAAGGATGATTGTCGATCGTGGCTTTCTCCCTTTATTTCTCTGATCTTTAAGCATTTATGAAGTCCTGTCTCATCAGGCCTCTGTCATTGGTGTCTTGGAAGTAAAGATGACAGTTTTAAGGAGCTGCGACCTACTGGGAAGATGTCCACAGCAAAGACTTGCTCACATAGAGGGATGGGTGCTGAGCAGAAAGAGAGGGAAGAGGTGCTAACTGGTGTTGAAATTGTAGAACAATAACCACTTAAGAAACACACCTACTTCCCAATCATGCTGTTGGCACTCACAGTATTTTAGAGACTCTACTATTGGAGTTATCTTTAGAGAATATTTACAAGTGATGCCACTTATTTACGATTGTCTTTTTTAGAAAAAAAAAACAGATATAATACCAGACTCTCCAAAATGTAATTCTTTGAAGAGCTGACTTTATAATGATACTGCATAAAACATGATACAGTTGTTTAATACATTTAGTGAAACAGAGGTGTCACATAAAATGTATTCTGTCGTCAAACAAGTTTAAGAAAATATACTCATGCTTAGCAGATCCAACACTCAAGTAAGTCCTATTAACAAACACAAAGTTTGTAGAATAGTACCTTCTCAGTTTGCTCAACTTCAAAATCTAGGGCACTATTACATCCTAGAAAGATGCATTATTCATTTATATGTCTTTTTATAAAGATTTATTTATTTTTGTTGGAGGGGAAAATAGAAAGAAGGAGAGACAGAGATCTTCTTCTTGTATCTGACAATTCATTCCCCAAATTGCCCCAACAGCCAGAGGACCTTGGTTCCAGGACCCTGGCTCAAGAATCCTGGAGCCAGGAGGTTCTTCCAGGTCTCCCACACAGATACAGGGTCCCAAGGTTTTGGATTACCATCATCTGCTTTCAGGATATAAGCAGGGAGCTGGATGGGGAGTGGAATAGCTGGGATATGAACTGGTGCCCGACTAGGGTACGTGCTTTTGCAGGTGGAGGAATGGCCAATTAAGTAACAGCACTAGCCCCTAGTTTACATATCTTCAAAAAAGAAAAATAATTCCCGTTAAATTAGGGCTTGGCAGTTTCTTAATATTTGTAATTTTTAAATTTTGTACTTCTGCAAGAATTATTTAGATATATTTTATTATGCAATATTTTTCAGAATACAACAGTAGTTCAAAAAGTTCATGCAACATGAAATGTTTTAAAAAGCATGTTTGTTTTGATGTAACACACTTTTAACAGCCATGTTGGCTGGGGGAAGGAATGCGATGTATGACGTGTGTGTGTAATTGTGCATCAAATCCTTAAAGCGTTTCTAAAATTTCACAAACTGATCTTGAGACCGAGCCCTCAAAAGAGTGTCTTGGATACAGATACTAGATCCTGTCAAGTCCGAGTCTCCTAGCTCCCTTCCTTGGCTTAGCTCTCTTAATTATGGTAATTGTATGGCCAGACCTGCAAGAGTCTAGTCACCAGATACACAAGTTCATTTATGTCTCTGATAGATAGCAATTTGGTGGTCAGTATTGTCTTGAAGAATTTTACTTAGAGGAATTCCAGATGTAGGCAGAATTCCAGGTCAGAGGCAGATACAAAGCACCATCTGGATGGAGCCTGCAGGAGCCCAGAGCCCAGCTGTCCATCAGGCAAGCAGAACATCTTGTTGACACTTTGGGGATGGATTGCCCCTCCTACTTGCCCATGTTCTGAGGCCCCCATTACCTTGATCCTTATCTCAGTCTCCTGCAGACAACCAGAGCACAGAACAGAGAAGGAATGTACAAGCCTTGGTGCTTGTTTTAAGGCAATACATCTCCTGCAACCCTTTGCCCCCTGATTCTCGACTCCCCTGTATGCTCTTTAAACCCACCCTATCCCACACAACACCCTCTTGCAAACAGGGTGGTGAATCTGAAGACCCAGAGCTTCTGCTACTCCAGCAAATATTCTGTTTTTCATCTTCACCCTCAAATCTCTTTTTTTTGGAATGTGGCACCTCAGAGTGCAAGGGTTTGAGTCCGAAATCCACTTCTGAGTCCAGCTTCCAGCCAATGTGCATCTCGGGAGGCAACAGGTGATGCCTCAGCTGTCGCAGGCGCTGGGAGTAAATCAGCGCATGTGCAGTCTCCCCTTCCGATTCTATCTTCTCTCCTCTCTGAATAAACATTTAATAACATCATACATGTTTTAAAAATCAGCTTAGAAAATCTTTAGCTATACAAAGAATTTTCTAAGGCATTCACAACAGGCATCCCCTTTCTCAATTGAGGTCTGAAAGAGTAGTGGCCATTTCTGAAAATTAAAATAACTCTTACAGGATTAATCATTTCTCACGTGTAAAGGCTCTGAGCAATATGATGCCAAGTCTGATGGTGATTATTGGAGTGAGGCAGTTCAAAAAGTACTTTTGACAATGCAGCATTATCAAAACAAGTGCATGGCCTCCTGCATCCCTTTTATGAAAGCAACTGGACTCGTTTGGTAAAAACAGCTCTGGCATGATTACACTCCTATCCCTCTGCACTGCAGGCAAATTGAATAGAAACCTGTTTTCTACATTTTCTCTCTCAGCTCTCACACCCGGTCAATTTGAACATCTTAAGGAAGATGGCATGGCAAACTACAGGCAAAACATTTTAACGCATAAACTGTGTGTTCTAAGAATGACACTCAGGCAATTCAAACAATCTCTCCAAGTGCTGGTTCTATCTGTGAAAAAAGAGCCTCCCAGAATAGGTAGGCATTCTATAGGATACTCCACTCAGGGTTCTATGACACATCTGCAGGCATGTGCTTGGCACTGAATTAATGGTGATATTACTGAAACTTTTCCCCCTGTATCTTTACTGTTGGCACTGGCGTCGTCACTGCATAATGTGTGCTCCTGTAAGAGATGATCTCAGCTGCGGAGACTCAGAATAGCACACCTCTATTGGATGCAGTTCTGGAGGCTCAGAGTCTCGAGTGGGGTCTGCCTGAGCGGCAGCTGCGTCGGCAGAGCTGCAGTCCTGGTGGAGGCTCCTTGGAGATTCTGTTTTGTTGCTTTGTCCAGCTTCTAGAGACTGCACACATCTGTGGCTCGCAGCTTGTTTTTCTGCTTTCCAAGTCACATTACATGGCTGCTTCACTCTAACATGTCCTCACGTGTCTTCTTTCCCTTGTAAGGACCCATGGGATTACACTGGGCCTAATAGGTCATCTCCCTAAGGCAAGCTCAGCTGGATTTCAAACTCAATTCCCCCTTGATTGTATTTACAGATTCCTGATTTAGCACATGGACATCCTCAAAGGTCCATTACCCCACTTACATGCTTACCATATCTGTGTACATATCTTTTGTCACCTAAAACATTACCCTGGCCTGGCGCAATAGCTTAGCAGCTGAGGTCCTCACCTTGTATGCACCGGGATCCCATATGGGTGCTGCTTCCCATCCAGCTCCCTGTTTGTAGCCTGACAAAGCAGTCAAGGAAGGCCCAAAGCCTTGGGACCCTGTACCCACATGGGAGACCTGGAAGAAGGTCCTGGTCCCTGGCTTTGGATCAGCTCAGCTCCGGCCGTTGTGGCCACTTGGGAACTGAATCAACAGATGGAAGATCTTCCTCTCTGTCTCTCCTCCTCTCCATAAATCTGCCTTTCCAATAAAAATAAATAAAGCTTTTTTTTTTAAATCACCCAAAACAACCACATTTAACATCCTAGTTTCTCCTGTATGATTTATCCAGATGCTCCGGTTTGGGGATTCTCACAGGGAGCAAACGATGTGTCCACCGGGGGAATGATGCTGCCTCAAGGCTGGGGTCAGGAGGTCTCCATCCAAACTCACTCATGTGGTTGTCATTAGGATTCACTTCCCAGCTCCCTGGGTGCCTCCCTTGGTTCCTTGACACACTGGCCTGGGCACGGGGAAGCTCATATTGGAGCAGGAGGCTTCAGCAGAGTGAGCAAGCTAAGTCAAGACAGACGGACGGAACTCAAAGGAAGTCATGGTGTTTTGTGCCAAGCTTCAGAACAGTTCCTTGTTCTAAACATCACTTCATGTGGTCAGGCTTTCAGTTTTTCCCAATGTAGTTGCTTCTGCTTGCATTTAGAACATCTTGTCACATGTTTGTTCGCCATACAGGCCGACTGTTCCACAAAGGACTTTCCAGTGCTTTGTTCACATTGATGAAGCATAACTTATTGGAATCTCATATACAACTTGAGCATTAAATATAAATTGTACTTTGTCTTTCACCTTCTTCACTCTTTAGACAAAAAGAAACTTCGTTTTTATCATAATCGATTTGACTTATTTTTTCTATCTTCCTTAATAATATTTTCCTATTAAAAAGCACAAAGTTTCTATATTAACTTCTAAAAGCCTTAAATTTGGAATATTAAAAATTTTATTACATTTTGCATTAAATTCTACATATAAAATGAGGTATAACTTAAATTTTAATTTTTTTACTTTCATTAGTCAATTGTTAGAGAATTATTAATTTGTTAATTATGTAGTCCATTTGTTTTGGTAACCATGGTTTTACAAATATAGCTAAAAGTTATTTTTCACTATCTGTGCTCTGAAGTTTTTTCTAATTGTCAAATTTTCTATCACTACACTAAATTATTGGTTATAATTATCGCACTTTTGTAATTATTTTTGTCTGATAAGGCAGTTCTTATTTCTTAAATACAATTTTTCTAACTATTGTTTGACATTTTTCCAGTTTCAAAATCAAGTAACCATAGTTTGTATTTTAAATGTTCTGGTCTAAATATTTACTCAAGTTTTGATACGTCAAAAAGTAGGAGAGAAAACACCAAGCGCAAACTTACATTCATTTCTTTGAGCAAAGTAAGCAGAGGGCTGACTCGGGTAAAGGGACGGAGTTTCAGGCACAGTCCCCAGACACGGCCAGCCCTCTGCTGCGGCAGCCGCTGCCTCTCTACCAAGGCCCACTGGAATTTCCAGCAAGCTTTATTTCTTCAGTTGTGGCCTAAGAAGACTGCACTCATCTAAATCTCTGTGTGGTTTCCCAAAGTTGCATTTATCATTTCTCAAAGAGACACAAAAGGATGGCTAAACTCTGCGTAGTGACAGCCAGCAGGGTGCAACCACAATGCCAAAACGTCAACCATTGGACTATTTCACACCTGAAAAAATTGGGAGTTAATTTTCCTTTGCATCTTTCACTCCCTCTTGGAGAAGAAAAAAGAGACAGATGACAAAGAGATCCATCTGTTGGCTCACTGCCCAAATGCCCACAAAAGCAGAGTGCCAAAGTCAGATGCAGGTCTCCCATGGGGGCAGCAAGGACTCAGCTGCTGGGGACATCAGCACTGCATCCCTTACCTGCATTAAGAGGTTAATCAGCAGCCAGAGCCACGTGTAAACCCCCCATACCCTGATGTGAGACTCATGTCTTCACCACCAGGCCAGGTGTTTATTCTTTATTCTCAATCACAAATCATCTTCAGGATACTTTTGTTCCCAATGTACACTTTTTCTTAAATAAACTCTTCTTAAAAACTATTTCAAAACTGTCACATAAGCAAGTGCATATCATGTCTTCAGAACAATATGCTTAATGGTTGAGAAAGTCAAACTGTAACTTTCATGGGGGCGGACTTGGGTGTGCTGTTTAGGGCCTTGCTTGGAACATCAACACCCCCTTCCCAGGTGCCTGGTTGGAGTTCCAGTCCTCTTGTTCCCATCTATTTTCTTCCTAATGTGTATACTGGGAGGCAGAGCCTAATGGCTAAAATGCTCAGCTCCCTGCCGTCCGCATGGAGCACCCGGATGGTATCCTGCTCTCCTGGGTTTGACTTGGAAAACACAGGCTGTTGTGAGCATCAGGGAGATGAACAGACGGTGAAGATCTCTGCTTTCCAGGTGACAGAGACATTCTGAGATATATATTTTTAAAATTTTTTTTGTAAAATGGTAAATTTACAGAAACTTATAAAAACTCATATGTATTACTGACTATAATTGTCTTTAACTGATAGATACAGAAAGAATTATCATCTTTAAATTTGAGTCATCCAATTTGTGCATATAGTACTACTCTATTTTTTCAGATATACTTTAATGTTCCTAATAAACACGTATAATTTTCCCTTCAAAGATGTTTATGTGTTTGTTAAACAAAGACCCTTTTAAATTTTCTTCATGCCATTTAAAATATTTCTAATTTATTTTCTTAACTGGCACCATTTAAAATAATAATTGATTTTTGCATCCAGAAAACTTGTTAAATGCTCCTAAAGTCACAATAATTTTCGATGTGTTCCTTTGTATTTTCTGTAGAGCCAATATTGTCAGAGAATGGCAGATTTAGTTCTTACATTTAACCCACTATAAATTACTCTGATCACAGCATATTGGTTAGGGTTGCCTTGAAAATTCTTAATATAAGGGGAAATTACAGCTATAATTGTCTTCTCTGTGACTTCAAGGAAAAGATTTTAACTATTGTATGCTATATACATGTCATTTCAATGTTCTCTTAAATATCTATTTCAGTTTATTGAAAGGCCTTTCTACTGCTAGGTTTTTAAAAAAGGAATGTGTTGAAATGTATATAATGTTTTTCTAGACATAATGATATGCTGTTATGATTAATTTTTTCTGTAAGTTTTATATTGATCTTTCTAATGGTAATCCAAGTTATACTTCTTTGAATTAGCCATTTTGGTAATGATATATTTTCTTTTTAATGGATTTTTGGATTCAGCTTCTAATATTTTATTTATAATTTTCCATTTGTGTTTAAGAGTTAGACTGACCCATAATTTCCTTTTATTATACTGCCTGTGTCAGGTTTTAGTATCAAAGTTGTAATAATTTCACTAATATGTTCAGTAGCACTCTTTCTTTTCTTTGCTCAAGAGTAGTTACGATGAAAAATGTTTCTTGAGCATCCAGTCAATCCTTGAGGGAAAGTTTTAGCTGTTCATTCATTGATTATAACATTATTTAAGTTTTTCATTTCTTTATTAATCAAATTTAGTAATAACATTTTCCTGGAATTTTCTCAATTCCAAGAATTTTTCTTCTTCATATATATTACAAAACTATTCATAATATATTTTGACTTCATTTTTATATTTCTGATATTTTTCATTAACTCCAATGTTTTCTCATCCGCATTACTATATATTCATTGCTTTTCTCCATTATTCATGTTGTCAAAAATTTATCTATGTTTATCACTATTTTTTCCATGCCTTCTCTTTCAAGATACCACAAATTTGGTGGCTTAAAACAACATACATTTATTCTCTTATAGGACAGAGTTCAGATATCTGAAATGAATCTTACAGGGTCAAGATCCCAGTGTCCGCAAATTATACATTTTCTGGAGAGTCTGGGGGAGAATCTATTTCTTTGTTCTTCCAAGTTCTAATATCTGTTGGAAGACATTCTTTGGCATGTTAGAGTTATCTGGAATATGTAAATTTCCCCCAGGAAACTGACAGGTTCAAGACAAAAGAATAACTAACTTTTCAGTGTAAGTCTAATGGCAGGAAAATATTGACGTCCCAAATCAGACAGTTAAGCAGAGGAAATTCTTTGTTATCCAATTTTTCTGGCCTATTCACGTCTTTAACTAATTTGGTGAAGTCCAATTACAATAGAGGAATCCAGCCTGTTTATTCCATCTGTTGATTCAGATGTTAATCTCATTCACAAATATCTTGACTGACACACCCAAAATAATGTTTGCATCAATATCTGGGTAAATGACCCAGCTAGGCTGACACTTAAAACTGGCCACCAGCTGGCTCTTAGATTCATCGTGCCAATTTCTGTTGTTTGATCGAAATACCTTCCTCCTCCACTTTGACTTTTTTGTCTCCTTCCAACTAGATAATTCATAATAATCTCCTAATCTCGGGCCCGGCGGCGTGGCCTAGCGGCTAAAGTCCTCGCCTTGAATGCCCCGGGATCCCATATGGGCGCCGGTTCTAATCCCGGCAGTTCCACTTCCCATCCAGCTCCCTGCTTGTGGCCTGGGAAAGCAGTTGAGGATGGCCCAATGCATTGGGACACTGCACCCGCGTGGGAGACCTGGAAGAGGTTCCAGGTTCCCGGCTTCGGATCGGCGCGCATCGGCCCGTTGCGACTCACTTGGGGAATGAATCATTGGACGGAAGATCTTCCTCTCTGTCTCTCCTCCTCTGTGTATATCTGGCTGTAATAAAATGAATAAATCTTTTAAAAAAATAATCTCCTAATCTCAAAATTAGTAATTTACTTATATCAACAAAGTCTGTTGTCTTCTGTCCCCTGGATTAGAACATTACTATGTTTGGGAACAGGGGACAATATACAAGCTACCAAACCGAAGAGTCATCTTTTATCATCAACAAACATTTTCTATTGCAGTTTTTATTATTGCTTCTTCCTGGTGATAATAACTCACTGTTTACTTTAGCTCGATGTTAATTTCGTATACCTTGGAGCTAAGCTGATTCTAAACCAGGAGCTAGGAGCTTCTTCTGGATTTTCAAAGTGGGTGCAAGGACCCAAAACTTTGGGCCACCCTTGACTGCTTTCATAGACCACAAGCAGGGAGCTAGAAGGGAAGTGGAGCATCCAGGATACAAAGTGGAATCCTTATGGGATCCCAAGGCATGCAAGATGAAGACTTCAGCAGGGTCCATCAGTGACGATTTTTAAAAGCCCCTGTTAAATAAAAGGTCAAGACCAGATAGCGTTGTCATTGAATTCTATAAAACATTTGAAGTCTATTTAATACTAACCCTGTGTACTTCAATTCAAAAAAGAGAAGACGGAATTGTTCCCAAATTTATTATCCAAGACCAGCGTTAGTCTGATCCAAAATCGGATGAAGGCACACACACAAAAAATAAAACTGTAAATCAGTATCTTTGATAAACATAGGTGTAAAAATTTTCAGCACAATATTATAAGCAGAACCCAACAGTATATTAAAGGAAAAAAGATTATTCACTATGATTAAGTGGGATTCATCCATGGGAAGCAGGGAGGGTTCAAAATAGTCATATCTATAAATGTAATACACCCTATCAACAGAATTTAGTTCAGAATCATACAACCACTTCAATAAATAAAGAAAATTCATATGATAAAATTCAACAGTCTTTCATGATAAAAATGCTAGCCAAATTGGGTATAAAATGAGAGAAATTAAAATTCGAAATGCTTTCAAACCCAAACTAGAGACTCTAAGGTATTACATACTTCTGCAATTCAAGAACGATTGATTAATATGTGAATGTCTTTAAAGTCAAAGTTGTTACAGTGACACAATTCTGAAAGCTTAGTAAAGATAAGGACTTAATATTAACATACTATACCAGACAATGCTTACTATTGATGCTTAAATAAAATTAAAAAAAAGAATAAGAAAATGGAACATTTGCATACTGTTGACAAAACTGGAAATTGCTAAGGTGTTGGGGACGTCCTGAAAAACAGAACTAGTATGTGATGCAGCAATTTCATTTCCAGATGTGGATCCAAGGACAGTGAGCTCTATCTGTGGAGAAGGCATGTTATGCAGCGTACTCTCCTATTGAGTCCAAAAATGAAGTTAAAAAGTAATTGTGTTACCAGAGGCTGGAGAGGGAGTAGGTGGAGGAGACTTGGGAAGATTGAAGGGTGCTAGCTCACAGCCGGATCGCACTTAGCAGCTCCGAAGTTCTAGCGCACTTAGCCTGAATTATGTTAATTCCTTGGATGTTTTTCTAGAAAAACATAAGAATATAAGAATATTCAATACATTCAATATAAAAATAAGAATTTCTGGATGCTTTGACAAAAATAAAATTGAATGCTTCAATAGAAAAAAATATGTTGCACAATATATACATACAGTAGTCGCATAATATCTCATGATAAATTTTTTCTTAAAATGTTTCAGTTAAAAAAAATTGGAGTATTGATAGTAATAAAAATAGGACAAAAAAGACCTACAAGTTGTAGAAGTTATCAAAGTAGACAGTTAAAAGCAAAATGAGGTGCTGTAAGTAGAAGACATAAAGTAATGTTTACGGGCCCGGCGGCGTGGCCTGGCGCCTGAAGTCCTTGCCTTGAACGCACTGGGATCCCATATGGGCACCGGTTCTAATCCCGGCAGCTCCACTTTCCATCCAGCTCCCTGCTTGTAGCCTGGGAAAGCAGTTGAGGACAGCCCAAGGCCTTGGGACCCTGCACCCACATGGGAGACCTGGAAGAAGTTCCTGGTTCCCGGCTTCGGATTGGCACAGCACCGGCCGATGCGCTCACTTGGGGAGTGAATCATCGGATGGAAGCTCTTCCTCTCTGTCTCTCCTCCTCTGTGTATATCTGACTTTGCAATAAAATAAATAAATCTTAAAAAAAAAAACAAAATAATGTTTACCAATTTTGTCAGAGCTGTAACAAATTTAACTGAATCAAATATGCAAATTTATGCAAAACATGTAAGCTAGATAATGTGAGAGATAGCTGGATAAGGTGATGGAACAATGATAACTATTCATCATACTTTTCACTTTTAAGCACACAGAGGTTTTCACTGGTTTGGGGCCACATTCTTGAGTTCTGAACTTTGGTTACTGCCAGAAGTGAAAGAAATAATTTTTGAACCTGGCTTTTGATAAATAAGCCTCTATTATCCCTCTCTGCTGCTGGGAAAGCTCAGATGTTGCAAGTTTTCTAGGGACCAGTAGTCCTGGCTCACCACTTGGATTGAATGATACCCAAGAGCTTTGTGACAGTCCCCCATCAAACTGTGAAATGCATGTAAAATAATGAATCACACTGGTGCTCTTCTGTTACTACAACTTAGCATATCCTTTTTCTGATGTGTACTGAGAAAGAGCTCTGGCCAAAAATTATTTTCAACTCACAGTCTGAATAAGGGAAGATTCTTCAGAATACTGAAAGGATAAAAGTAAAAATACTGCTCAAGGGCACAGTTTTCTATGTTAATTAGAATCTGGCCTCCAGTGTTGAAGTTAGCTAAAGAATCAAGAAATGTGGAATTCCTAGAGCAGGGCAAAAAAAAGTGATATCTAATGTAAGCTCTCTAGCACTGCATTGTAAGTTTCCACTTAAAAAGACAGAGATTAAAATCTAGTGTTTTCTTCAGCTCCGGAAGGGTACAGCCGTCAGGAAAGTCTCCGGCACTGGACAATGAAATTGTTTTTACAAAGATGCTCCGTTCTGTTCTTGTTGCTAGCCTAAACGTACTCTTATGAACTTTTGATACTGTCATCAAACATACCAGATATTTATAAATTTTTAAATCACAAATTTATAAGCAGGTGTGAATGTGTTCCTTCCCCGCCAATTCATAACTTCTTTGCAACATTAAATGCATTTAAAAAGAAAAGTAAAGCTCAAGGGTTGGAAACTAATATATCAGGTAATGTGACTGAAAGAATTGATTAACAATGTTATCTTGAGACTAAACACAGACTGAAGCAGAAAATGATGAGTGATAAAGAATGATAATATATATGGACTAATGAAAAGAACGAAAGATATGAGAGATAATAAAAAAATATTGCAAGAAAATATAGAACATCTGTCAGCAGTTGATGGAGTAAGAGGAGAGACATCTAAATCAATCGTTGCCAGTAGACATTTTAAAGTTTCTATATCAACAACAACTAACTTAAGGAATTTTTAAACCCCATATATATGCTAACTAATAAACTATAAATGAAAACAAACATAAGCAACTTTATGTCCAGTAAGCACATTTTTTCTTTTCCAAGCACAAATAAAACATTCGTATAAATCAAGTTATTTGCAAGTAAATAATACCTTAGAAAGTTTTCTAATTATCATTTAATAAAACTAGAAATCACAGATAAATGGAAAGTGTTGAAGAAAACTTAAGTATCTATAAATCAGAACATGCAACTATGCAACACTTAAAGAAAATTTCATAGCGGAGTGAAAATTAAAGCACTACATGGATTTTTCTGTGAACCAGTTAAGATAGTACTTTGAGGGACATATATTACCTAAAAAATGTTCATCATAAATCAAAAAAATATAAAAAGATAACTACATATTCCCCTAAATATATAGAAATTAAGCCTTGGAAGAAACCCAAAGACATTAGAAGGAAAGAAGCAATGGATGTAAGAGTAAGAGTTAATAAACTAGGGGCAAATATGGGATAGCCAATAACTAACATATTTATGGAATATACCACTTCAAAGAGCTGTTCTAAATATCTTGCATAAATTAGCTAACTCAATCCTCAAAATACCCTTAGGTAAAGTTGAAATTGTTCATTCTCCGTTTACACGTGAACAATGCAATACATGAAGAAATGACATAATAATCCCAAGATTAAAAAATTAATCAGGAATAAAAGTTGATTCATGGTTTGCATCTTTGTTAGCTGAACTATACACTACACCAAAAGATAATTTTTCTTTGGAAAAGACTAACTTTCAGAAGAGTGATCAAGAAGAAAGGGAGATACTGGCAAAGATAAAGAAAAGCAGGATGACTCTAATTAGAAAGCCCTAAATTGGCTTAACCCACCAAATGTTTGTTTATTGCATATACCACAAAATACATACATTTGGCCACCAGAATGTACAGGGCAACTCTCTTCAAACAAGGCTCATCTTTCTCTGCCCCTGCCCTCCTTCCCAACAAGAATATAGCCTCTGCTCTTGCTGTGGGTCATTTTTAGTTCTCTTCATCCTTGGCTTTATAATAATGGAACACCTCCTTTGTCAGTAGAAGATACTAGAAGGACCTGTAGAGGGAAGGGGATTCTCCATCTGGTGTCTATGTGCTCCTCCCCTATTGGCCTCCTGTAGCCCTGAGCCTGGATGTGGGAACGCCCCCTGCCTCTTTGTCCTTCTGACTGGTTTCAGCACCAGCTTCATGTTCTCCAAGGCAGCTCCCAGGGAAACTCATTGGTCCCTCCCCAGGGGTTGACTGGCATCCTGATGGCTCCCAGCTGACATTCCAGAAGGCAGCCTCCTACAAATCCTGCATAATCCTGATCGAAACTTCTTCTGAAGAATCTGAGAGGTGTCCCAGTGGATGCTTCCCACTGAGCTTCATGTGAGCCCCAGAACTGGCTGCTAAGAGGGAGCTAGTTTCCTGTAAGCTTTGCTGACACCCTTCAGCAGTTTTCTGATCATCACCCAAGGCCTCTGACATCTTAGGAAGCGTTTCTACCACACAGAGAACTATCCTCAGACTTCTAACAAAGTCTCCATCAGTCTTTACTAGGGTGAGAAGGTGAGAAATCCTTTTCTATTTTGGTTCCTATGTGAATACGGTGCCTGATCCCTGGAAGTCATGACTGCCACGTGCACCTGCTACTTGTGTATTGCTCACTGCTCCCTCCTCATCATTTTTAAAAAGATTTTTAAAAATTTTTATTGCAAACTCAGATATACAGAGAGGAGGAGAGACAGAGAGGAAGATCTTCCGTCCAATGATTCACTCCCCAAGCAGCCGCAACGGCTGGTGCTGCGCCAGTCTGAAGCCAGGAGCTAGGAACTTCCTCCAGGTCTCTCACATGGGTGCAGGGTCCCAAGGCTTTGGGCCGTCCTCAACTGCTTTCCCAGGCTACAAGCAGGGAGCTGGATGGGAAGTGGAGCTGCCGGGATTAGAGCTAGTGCCCATATGGGATTCCTGTGCGTTCAAGGCGAGGCCACCACGCTGGCCCCCTCCTCACCATTTTAATGCTTGCTAATTCTTCAACTATTTTTTTCCATTCAATTTACTACATTAGGTACATCTCTTGGTGAGATTCTGACTGACAGTGCCAAACCTAGACATTATACCAAGTGTAAAAGTCTCAGTAATTCCATTTTTAAACTCATGGCAGTACAGCACAAAATGGCAGTGAGCAGGAGCTTTGGATTTGAGAGTTTGGGAGTTTTTGCTTGGTGGATATAGTTTGAATTGTGTAAGATTAATAAATTCTAGAGATAATACTATAGTATTGGACGTATAAACATTTGTTGAAGAGACTGCTATCAGATTAAACTTTTTTTTACAAAAGCAGGAACAACTACATAATAGGCACAACAAAATTTTGGGAAGTAATGGATGTTCTTGCTTGATTGTGTTGATGGTTTAATTAGCACATGAATGCGTCTAAATATACCAAAATGGATACATTAAGTATGTGCTAATAAGTATCAAGTATTTTTGATACATTAAGTATGTGCTGATATTGGTACCTTCAGTATTCCTTAATAAAGCAGAAAAAAGTCATTGAAAAATAAAATACATGGACAAATTTTAGCAAAATTTGTCAAACTGAAGTGTCTAAGTATCATCCATCAAATGTAGGTAGGATGGAGGGTAGGGTGATAAGTATCACCAGGATCCTAAATATGTATTGTGAAACACTTGAAATTTGTTCATTTCCTATAAATAAAATAGGTTATAAAAATAAATTATGAGAGAGGCCCAGCATGGTAGCATAGCAGTTGAAGTCCTCGCCTTGAACATGCCGGTATCCCATATGGTGCCAGTTCTAATCCTGGCAGCCCTGCTTCCCATCCAGCTCCCTGCTTGTGGCCTGGGAAAGCAGTCGAGGACGGCTCAAAGCTTTGGGACCTTGCACACTGACATGAGAGAGGCTCCTGGCTTCGGAATGACTCAGCTCCAGCTCTTGTTGCTGCTTGGAGAGTGAATCATCGGACAGAAGATCTTCCTCTCTGTCTCTCCTCCTCTCTGTATATCTGCCTTTCCAATAAAAATAAATAAATCTTAAAAAAATAAATCAATTATGGGAAAAAATAAGTTATGTTAACTCCATAGGAAATAGAGTCCTCCATCAACCCTAGAACATACACTTATATCAGCTACATATGAAATAGCTCCCGAAGTGATCATGTAGGATGCCCTAGAACAAATGTATTTGAAAAATAGAACATGAATCTATCCAAATTTTTTCCCTTTTTTGGAACCTGTGCACTTAGGATGAACTTTTCTTCTTGTGTCTCCTCTTTAATAGCTCAGACCTCATTGCTCAAGAATTACTTTAAAAATGAACTTATTAAAGTGAAACTGTCATAAAGATAGGTCTCTCATGTAGGCTGTAAGAAAGATAAGGAGTAGGGATTACCAGTTTTTCTCTGTTCTCACAGATCTTGTGAGTCAGAGCCCTGACAAAACAGTAGAACAGCAAACTCAACACACACACACATACACACACAATCTTTTTTTTTTTTCCAAAACAGAATAGTAATAAAGTTGAAGATAAATCCTACATACTGTCCCTTTTGTTCAAGTTAAAGAAAGTTTTCAAGATACAAGCAGTTCGATTCTATGCTTTCTAGGGAGAAAGGTCTTAGGCTAACATTTTTCAGAAGGATTTTTTTCATTCCATCCACTTTATACAAGGATGAGAAATTGGATGAAATGAGACACATGGATCATGATGAATCTACTCATATGAAGCCAACATTCAGGAATAAAGAAAAATAAACACTCAGATGGTGAGAATGTCCAGCACACTGAAAAATCCTGCAATTTGAAAGAAAAATGACAAGACACAAAGCAGTAATGCTCCAAGTCTCGTGAACAATACCAGGGACACTGTGGGATTTGGCTGCTTCTCGTCACCTCCGACTCCTGCCCACAAACTTGCTTTCTATGAAAGGAACAAAAGGATGTTATCCTAGCTTTGTCTTTCTGCCCAGTACTGCACCAGTTGGCACTTGGGTGTTTTATTCTGTCACTAAGAACTTTTCAGAAGGTACCCAATGGACAGATAAAAAGAGAAACATCTCACTGAATGCCAGGCCTTTTGATAATATTTGTTCAGTAGCGTTTTTTAAAGTCAATAGAATCACTTTCAGAAACTCCCTGTACCCCAAGTCTCCAAAGACCTAAGGCCCACAGCCTGGTACTCCCTTTGAATGCTAAATGCTTTTCAGAACATCTTTAAAGTGATGATAAAAAGTTCTGAAATGACTTCCCTGGAGATAGTTATAGTGAAAGGGAGATGTTTTATATTCCCATAAAGAATATAAGCCTTTATCACTGTTACTACAAAGGGAATCTGAAGTAAAGGGTTAAGTTTGCCTTTAATAATTGGTGATGGGAGAATTTAGAGAGCTTTAAATAGTGATTTAATTCCATCAGCACCCTGTAATATTGAATTTAAAGTAGTTACAGAATTTTGAGAGGAGAGAGGATCTTGCTCAGTGGGGTCCTCTGGCCCCCCTATTTGTACAACAGTTACAGCACTCTGTAGCAGAAAAGTAGAGGATGGATCAACCGTTCGTACAGGCATCACTAGTGACCCTAATACAGTCAGGGGTTCTAGCAGAAGCAGAGGCTCCGATTTCTTGAATTTATAATAGCACACACAGGATTTTAGACCTCAAAAGGCATTTTATTTACCAAACAGAAGTTACAAAAAGAAGTACATGCATGGTATCGCATCTTTTTCAGATTATTTAACCATTCAAATGCTTTCTCCCTGTAAATGAGGAAAAACAACATTTTCCTTTCTATACCTAGGCCATTGTCAGTGTTTCTAATTTCAAATGTGCCCATAGTAAGCCAAATTTTCCCACACTAAGCCAATTCTCAGACACTAGTCTGGTGTCCTGTACTTTAACTCAGTTTCTTTTTTTCAGTGTGCTAAAATGCTTGAGGAATACTGGTCAAAGTGTTGGATGAAATGTCTTCTTTGATAAACTATAGCAATCTTAAAGCAGGTTCATTATCATTGAGAAACTAAAGATTGTTTCTTGAGATAAATGAATTTCTTGTCATTTTATGGTTGGTTTCAAAAAATTGTTTCAGCTCTTTTTTTCCCTACTTCCTAATTTTTGATAAAACACAATAAAAGAAAAGCACCCCAGACAATTCATTTTTGTCTCTAACTTAGCGTCCGTTAGTTATTCATAATACAAGCCGACATAAGGGACCAAAGAATGGCTCATGTTTTGTGCAAGACCAAGAAGAGTCCACTTGTAATTTAGAGGGGATTACTACATGGTGCACAAAAAGATGGTAGATGGCAGCCTTCGGGGGAAATATTTTTAAATAATAAGATAGCCATAAGACATTGAAAGTAACTCAAATACGTAAAAAATCTGTGAAACTAAGTGTTCATTGATTTATATACATACTTATGAAATTTATTATTCAAATTTTTTACAGACTCTAAAATTTAAAAAGTTGAATAAAAGCAAAAACACTTTTAGAACAAAATAAGGCTTATAAAATGAATTTTTAAAATTATATTCATAACATGGACACATGTTAAAATATAAAAATATGTGTATATACATAAAGCCAGATATGAGAGAGAAGGAAGGAAATTGATTCAGAACACAGGAGAGTTGCTGTCACTTAGGCATTCATCAATTTCTAACAGTAACCTCTGTACAGTCTTTAAACCAAAGCTCCATAGTGGAGGCTCCTAGTATTTCTAGTAAAGCATGTCCTCTTAATGTGAAAAAGTTGCCGATACTAAGATTGTCTGTTTTTAGCATCTATTGATAAAAAATATATACATAATGACAAATGCACTCATGAATTCAGGAAACACTTTAATATGAATTTCTATGTCATTAAGCCCAAGAGCATTTACATAAATGTCTGAATTGAGAATTTAAATGTGGATGAGGCACAGTGTTTATGTGATTTAAAGACTTGAAAATATAAAAATATTTTGAGTCCTACATCATTTTGGTTTGTTGTTAACATTCTGTAAAAACAAGATTATGAGTACAAACTGAAAAAAAAAATCTAGAGAGTAATAAAGGCAAACTCACATTTTTCTATCACAAAATACCCAGTTGAAGAGGAAGATTATTTTTTCAGATTTATTTATTTTTATTGGAAGAACAGAGTTACAAAGAAAGGACAGACCATCCATTCACTAGTTCGCTCCCCAAATGACTATAACTGGAATCATCTGAAAGCAGGAGCCAGGAGCTTACTCCAGGTCTCCCATGTAGGTCCAGGGGCCCAAGGACTTGCACCGACCTCTTCTGCTTTCCCAGGCCATCAGCAGGGAGCCATTTCAGAAGTGGAGCATCCAGGACATGAAAGAGTGCCTGTGTGGGTTGCTGGTGCCAGAGGCAAATGATTATCTTGCTGTTCCACCACACCAGCCTCAGAAATGTTAAATTTTGATAGACCTGTAAGACAAGCAGGAGTAAGAATCCAAGCACTTGAGTCAACCTGACAAGCATAAATTTTGATCCTATTACATTCCGGAAACATCTCCTGGCTTGAGTCTTGATTTCAATATCAGAAATTAAGTAATGAAAATACAAATAATGATACCAAATTTTGTAGAGCAATGACAATTTTTTCTTCATTCCTTTGACATTATACCTATATTTACAAGTCACCACTGTCATTAGAGGATTTGAGGCCGCATAGCAATAGCATTGTAGTTAAAACGGATAACATTAAACGCACCCGTGGCGTGGCACATGTGCGATAGTGGTAGTTTCTTCCTACTCTCACTTCTTATATTAAACATTAGCAACTGACAGCTTGTCATTTTGAGCATTCAATGTTACTGTGGTATCTTAGCTTCACCATTATTAAAGTAAAAATAAAATTCATTATTTATTAGGATCTTGAAATGAAAAAGTAAATTTCTTTTACATTCAGAAAAATCATTGAATTTTACAATTATCCAAATGTTTATCTATAAAATTAAGAAAATACAGAACTTAATTAGAAAAAAATGCCATACCTGTATTTTGATAAATACTGAAATATATGCACATATAATATGCACATACTCTATCACAAAAACTAAGGCAGGGTCATGTAAAATTATATAAATAAACAAGTTTTAAGATTACAATTATAAAATCATGCTATTTTGCAGTTAGAAGAATGTTAGATATTTGGGAAGCTATACATATATTAGCAGAACCTTGGTAAAATACTTTTAATTTTATTTGCATTATATACCAACAAAACTTCAAAAGGGATAAAAGTAATAACCTGAAGATTTTATGGGAAAATGTTTAAGTTTCCATAGGAGAACACACCATGATATTTGAAGACATTACTGTATTACATTATCATTTTATTACTTTCAGTACATTGGTTCTTTATTTGAAAATCAAATTCATGATGAATATAACATATCCACCATTAAATGCTGTCAGTTTCTGTATTAGGAAAGATTAAGATACATTTTGTAAAAAGCAAAGAAAAAGGATAGTTTTCTAGCTCTGCTTTCCCCGGGAGAAAGTATTATGTTATGGGTTCCCTGGTGTGCCATCAGGGCTTAATTTTATGACTATCCTGAGTAAGTATCCGTTTAGATACTTACTCAACCTGCATATGTATTTCATTCCATTATTCAAAAACCGGTATCCTATAGATGGTCAATGAGGGTGGAGGCTTTTGATTAAAGTAACTGCTGATCATGCATCCTTAGAATGTCAAAAGAAATATAAATGATTCCTTCTAAATTACTAGACTGTAACATCAACTGCACAGAAAACTCAGTTTTCTTAAAGAGAAGCACTCCAGCCATGTAATTTTCACAAGGATGGTTAAGTTTACTCATAAGATATAGCACAAATGATGTCATTGAGGGCATCAAGAAGATTGCAACAAAGAGATTCTTTCTAAGGTCCAAGCAACTTCTGGTAGTTTTTCAGGGAATGAAACTTTCGGTTATTCATAAAAACATATTATTGTCACCAAATTGCCCCACAGTGGAATGAGTGAGCTCATCCACCTAGCTGAGATCTTAAAACACTACAAGGTAGGCTGTGACTCACAGAACAATGTAACATGTGTCTGTTGGCTACCTGTATAGATTGTGGCTGCTAGAAATATACCTTCATGTGCTTCAACCTATTCAATCTTCACCCCAAACTGTAAATATGTGTTAACACGGCCATGATTTGAGTATGTCCCCCAAAGTGCATGAGCTGGACACTTAATGACTAGGGCAATGATGTTGAGAGGTAGAATCTTTGAGATATGATTACGTGGAGATTCAAGTTGGTGGAATAGGGTAAGGACATGTTTAAACAGACAGAGAACTTTAGCTAGTGTGAAGCAGAGAGGGAGCATTCCAGGAAACAGAAGAGGACAGAACAACAGCAGAGGGGTACCTGGAGACTGTCAGACAAAGGAAAGCAGCGAAAACAGCGGTGTGGTGTTGCAGTAACTGATACTCCAGAGGCATTCAGCAAACAGCGATCTGAACTCCACCAGCAGCCAGAACTCCACCAGTAACAAGGTGGGAAGGGACATTTGCTGGGAGCTCCAGAGATGAACCCAGACAAAGAACTGCTCATCCTGCTGGTCTGTTTGATTTGACCAGGAGCAGAAACAGAGCAGCAGGACCCAGAGGGGCAGTGCGGAAATAGGGCAGATTTCATAGCCCAGTCAGCCCCCTAGAGCCTTATTGGGTGCCATTTCGTTTAAGGAGGAAAGGGCTATGGGGCAGGACTGCCCATGCACGGAACTGGGAGTGAACTCATTTCTGACATGGTGAACTGCAACAACATGGCATCCTACAGGTTCCACCTCAGACCTGATGGCCAGCACATAAAGAACTCTAGTAGTGTCACATCAGGGGTCATTTCTTAGAGTGTGGCAAAGAATTTAAGATTGCAGGAGACAACAGTGAGCTGCGCAAGTGCTGAGCTCGGTGAGAATTCACTGAGCTCAGTGTATTACACTGGACTTGCAGGAAAATAATACCAACTATGGCATTATACGGGTTAAAATAGGCCCGTGTGGCCCTCAGACCTGATGGCCAACAGGTTCGGACAAGATTAGCACCACCAACAACCTTGCTACATAAGATTTCTGGTGTCTCCCTAATCCTGGGACCTGCTCCAACTGCAAGTAGGAGAAAGGTTGTACAGACAACAGTTCAGCCTCAGCATGGTGTCACAGGAGGTGGAGACTGGTGAGCCAGAAGCAGAGGTTACAGAAACGTTGGTGGAAATCTAACATAAGAACCCAGACCTAGAACTTGCTGGAGGGAGTGGCACAAGTGACTGCAAGAGTCATGTACCAACTCAGTGGGTAAAATTGAATTGTAGGCCTGTGGGTGACACAGCTTAGAAACCTGCCCTAGTTTCTTTGGAGATCCCTCCAACTGAACTGCTGATCTTAGAACCCCAACCATGAAGAGACTGTCAGCCAGTGGATTCTGAATAGGGTTCATTGCGATTGGAACTGAGAGATTGGCAGCAATCCAGAACTGATGAACTATCAAAACTGTATGAGCAGGACCCTCAGAGTGCGCCTCCCGTTGGGGATCTGGGATGGGTGGGAGGTTGGGTGGGGCTTTTTCCTTTGTTTTTTTCCCTGACCCCAGATACAGGGTAAAATGATATGGATGTGGAAACAATGGTATTACCCACTTTCAAAAAAAATAAATAAATAAACCTCGTAGAAGCTAAAAAAAAAAAAGAAGAAGAAGAAGAAGAAGAAGAAAGAAAAATAAACCTGCCCCAAGGATAAGACTCTGCTAACTAGAAGTACAATGACCAAGAGCAAAAGAAGAGACAAAGGCACAGTGAATTTTACCGAAAACTCCCCTGCAAAGGAACAAAATGTTTTGACAACCTCAGAGTTCACTGAGGAAAATATTGAGAAAATGGGGGAAACAGAATTCAAAACACTTGTTATAAAGCTTCTTATCAAAGACGAGAAGCACATAATGCAGGCATTCAAGGAATTCGAGGAATATCTCACACTGGAAATGAATCAAACAAAAGCTGATATATCGGAAATGAAGAATCCAATGCAACAAATTGAAAGTACAGTGGAGAGTTGCCAAAATAGAATGAAACAGGCATAAGAAAGCATCTCAATTTGTTTTTTTCCCCCGTCACCAGGGGGAAAAAACAAAAAGCTGGAAGCAGAGCTGGATCAGACTAAAAAAAAAGTATTCAAGAATTGAAAGACATTATTAAAAGGCCAAAATAAGAGTTATGGGAATCCCAAAAGGTGCAGAAAGAGAAGCTGGGTTTAAAAATGTATTTAATGAACTAATGATGGAAAATTTACCTAATCTAGAAAAAGAATTGGGGAACAAGATCCAGCAGGGGCACAGGACTCCCAACAGCCTTGATCAAAAGCCATCTTCACCAAGACACTTGATAATCAATCTCTTTTCAATTGAACATAAGAAAAAGATCCTTAAATCTGCACGTGAAAAAATCAACTGACATATAAAGGAATGCCAATTAAACTCACAGGAGATCTCTTGCACAAAATTCTACAGGCCAGAAGAGAATTGAATAACATATTCCATATTCTAAAAGGAAAAATTTGTCGGCCCAGGATAACGTACCCAGCAAAACTTTTCTTTGTCTTTGAAAATGAAATAGAATTTTTCCACAGTAAAGAAAACTTAAAAGAATTTGCCTCTTCCAAACTTGCCCTACAATTGATACTTCAAGATGTTCTCTTGACAGAGAAGAGGAATAGCACCCACCAAAACCAAAGGCATACGGGAAGAACATCCCAGTAAAATAATAATAGAAGACTAAATCAATGAGCAATCCATTGCTAAAATGACAGAACAAAATTATCACCCATTCGTATTAACTCTGAATATAAACGGCTTAAATTCATCAACCGAACATGATAGGTTAGTAGACTCGATTAAAAAACAAAACCCATCTATTTGTCACCTACAGCAGCCATATCTCACCAACAAAGATCGGTCGAAACTATATCTCATTGATTTTGATTTTTTTTGTTAGTTTCATCTCTTCAAAACATTTTCTTCTGATTAATTCTTCAGTGACTCATAGGTCATACAGTAGTATCATTTTCTTCTAGAAGGTTCTTGATTTTCTTTTTCATTTCCTCAGTGACACATTAGTCATTCAGTAACGTGTTTTTTTAACTTCATGGTGTTATTAATTTTTTTCTTCCTGTTGTTCATTTTATTTTGTGCCTTTTCATTTAAGGAGATGTATAGTAACTGTGTAATGGAGACTATCATATTCAGAGTTGAGACTATCATGCAGTATACATGTCTACTTCCAGACAAAGATGGACTCCCACTGAAACTGTTTACTATAGCTTGACAATAAGATGCTGGACTCTCTGCCATTGTGCATGCCTACATAATGGGCATATAATTGTATATGAAAAATTATATTTTCATAATGATATAGAGGAACTCAGTGAGGAGGGAGGGAATTGGGTCTGTGATAAGGGAAATCTCAGGTTCTATGGAACTGTATCATAAAATGATAATAATAAAAAGAAGCAAAATTAACAAAAAATGAAAGATATGATTCAGTAACACAGGATCTGTTCCTATGAGAGAATTTATGTTGTCTCAGGGTGAGCTAATTTATGACAATGCAGTTGCTATAAACTCAGTTTGACTCTGTCTTGCTCTTTCTCTGTCCTGTCCTTCCACTCGACGCAATGGTATGATACAGCAGGAAACCATAACCGAAGGCAGAGATGTACTTCTGGAATGCCTGGCATCTAAGATTGGGTCGAATAATTCTTTGTATGTTCTGAATCAGCCCAGCTCATGTATTCTGATATAGCATCATGAAGTATACTGAAATAAATACGTTCAGTTTACATATAAGAAAA
The DNA here is from genome assembly GCF_030435755.1 of Ochotona princeps. Classification (NCBI taxonomy): domain Eukaryota; kingdom Metazoa; phylum Chordata; class Mammalia; order Lagomorpha; family Ochotonidae; genus Ochotona; species Ochotona princeps. The sequence goes on along the minus strand of NC_080840.1, from coordinate 12,180,744 downwards.
AAACAGATTGTGTAAATAATATAATGTTCTCATGGTCACAAACCCAAGTAACAGCTACATTTAGGCAGCCCTACCTAGCACTAAATCCCATAATGTCTTGATTATACAGCATTGCCACTGATAGACACAGAAAGCAAATTCTCAGCTTTCTCCATCTTATATAGTTAACCCTTATCCTCTATGCTTTTTTTTTTTTTAAGATTTATTTATTTTCATTACAAAGTCAGATGTACAGAGAGGAGGAGAGACAGAGAGGAAGATCTTCCATCCAATGATTCACTCCCCAAGTGAACGCAATGGCCAGTTTTGTGCCGATCTGGAGCCAGGAGCCAGGAACTTCTTTCTGGTCTCCCACGCGGGCGCAAGATCCCAAAGCATTGGGCCATCCTCGACTGCTTTCCCAGGCCTCAAGCAGGGAGCTGGATGGGAAGTGGAGCTGCTGGGATTAGAACCGGCACCCATATGGGATCTCGGTGCGTTCAAGGCAAGGACTTTAGCCACTAGGCCACGCTGCCGGGCCCCCTCTATGCTTTTCAATCACACCTCTCAGTTGGTTAAGTTTATTTTTTTAAGAGTGTATGCATTTAATTGGCAGAGTGACAGTGAGAAAGAGAGAACGAGACATAATTTCCATCTATTTATTCACTCTCTAAATGGCTGCAGCATCCAGACCTGTGCCAGACTGAAGGCAGAAATCATGACCTTCAGCCTGATCTCCCACATGCATGGCCTAGGCCATCTTCTATGACATTCCTAGGAAGAGCAAGATAGAAAGCCAGATCAGAAGTGGAACTGCTAAGAACAGAACTGGTGCTCAATATTGGATACTGTTGCAAGTGGTGGCTTAATGCAGTAAGCCACAATGCTAACCCCAAGTTATATTCAATGATTCTAAGTCTGTCTTCCTGAAAGTGTGATCCTGATGAAGGTTCCACAGTTTTGCCAGGCCTGTGCACTTCTAAATATAACAACTGTTCAATTAGCCATCTAGTGTTACATCTGCTATCAGATTCATGTTTGGGAAAATAAATTTGCAAAAACAAATGTTTTGCTCCTCTATGACAAAAATTGAAATCCAGTAAAGCAAATTGAAGGAACCAATAAGACACTAGAAAACTTAAATAATGGATAAACTTCCTTACTAAAGATACCATTACAGGGGCAGGTCTTTCAGCATAGTGGGCTAATCTAACACCTGCAATGCCAGCATTCCATATTGGCACTGGTGTGGGGTTCCAGCACCTCCACTTTTTTTTTATTAAATTTATTCATTAATTACATTGTGTTGTAATTATATAGAATCTTGGATTCTCCCCCCACCCTCCCCCCATGGTGGGTTCCTCCACCTTGTTGCATAACCATAGTTCAAGTTCAGTTGAAATTCCCTCTTTGCAAGTATATGCCAAGCATAGAGTCCAACATCTTATAGTTCAGTCAAGTCCAACTACTTATTGGGTAGACCCTCTCTGGTCTGAGGGCAGAGACAGCAGAGTATCATCCGGGTCAAATAAAAGCACTAACATACCATCTGCAACAATTAACATCGTTATGGAATTAATTGACATGGTATTGAGCAGTCAACATGTTAAAAATAAATGCAATTTCTTAACCACTTTCTGTGACCCCTCATTCACAGTTCAATTTTAGTTTATATACGACATATGACATAACATCCATAACATAACATGTTATGCTTAACATCATATCATCTTAAATTAAGGCAAGCATGTGGTATTTAACCTTTTGGGATTGGTTCATTTCCCTTAGCATTATGGTTTCCAGTTTGGCCCATTTGGCCACAAAGAACTGCATTTTGTTTTTTTTAATAGCTGAGTAGTATTCCATGGAGTAGATGAACCATAGCTTTCTTATCCAATCCTCTGCTGATGGGTATTTTGGTTGTTTCCATGTTTTTGCAATTACTGATTGCAGCACCTCCACTTCTGATCCAGTTCCCTGATAATGGCCTGGGAAAAACAGCAGAAGATGGTTCAAATGATTGAGTTCCTGCTACTCACGTGAGAGAGCTTAATGAAGTTCCTGACTCTTGGTTTCTGCTTGGCCCAGAATTGTCCATTGCAACCATATGGGAAATTAATAACAAATGAAGGTCTCTCTTTCTCTCTCTCTCTCTCTTTCTCTGCTTAAATAAGTAAATAAAAGTTCAAACTTTTTTAAAAATAAATCTTTTTAAAAACCTCATCATAAATGACACAGAATGGAGAATGGCATGAAGAGAAGCTCAGATGGAGGCAAGCCAAGAGCAAAAATTAACAAAGACTTTGCAGTTCTGAAATTCCAGGCTCACGGGAATTTCCAAAGCAGTTAGAAAGGTAAGGAGTGACTTGAAAGAAGCCAACATGCAGCATTCTGGTAACACATCCGTGGAGGTTTCAGTCAAAGATTCAAGTTCTTGGGCATTGCCATCCACTAGAGAAGACCTGCATTCATCTCCTGGCTTTGGTCTGGCCCAAACCTCGGGGTTGTTGGCAATTAGGTAGCATACCAGCAAATAGAATGTCAATCTGTCTATCCTTTTTTCTATGTCTGCATTTTCCTTTTTCATTCTGCCTTTCAAATATGCATGTTTATCCAAAAAATCAGAAAATGTTGTACAATGTTTTTCTTCTCTTTTCTAAATAATGTATTAATTTACATGCACTTATGTTACACTGTGTAAGTAATACAGAGCTAATGTATAGATGTATTTGTTGTATACAAACATCACTCGTTATGCATAAGGTGATGGTTATCCTGCAGTTTGGTATCTGTGTACATGTTATAGATGTATTCTTGAACCACCACAGAGGGAAAATTCCAAATCATATGTAAAATGTATGAATATCTATGAATATTCATATCTTCAAAACATTTTGGCAAATGAAACATTCTTTGCGATCTCCATGAACATTTTGAAGAATATATGCACATTATACCATTCATTCATTCATTGACTTTTGTGTTTATATTCCTCAGTGCAAAAGCTATAACTAAATAGATTGATTTTAGCCACAACTAGAAAATATAGCCTTATGAAATTAATCATTTGTTGCTTAGTAGCAAGATTAACTTTCCGTTCTCAATAGCCTATTTCTATAATATATCATATTTTCTTCATAATAAAATTTGTCCTTTACTGGACCAACAGTTTATAATAATATAAGTAAATTAGATTATGCAAGGGCTGGTGTTGTGGCATGCTGTGTAAATCTGCTTCCTATAGAGTTGCCAACGCATATGGGTGCTGGTTCCAGTCTTAGCTACTCTATCACCCATCAAACTCCCTGATAATGGTCTGTGAATAGCAATGGCCCATGGCCCAAGTAAGAGACTGAGTAAAACCTCCCGGAACTAGTTTTCACCTAGCCACGCCCTGGCTGTTGCTAACAACTGGGAAATGAACCTGCAGAAAGAAGATTCCTGTGTCGCTCTCTCCCTCTCTGTGTATCTCTGACTTTCACATAAACACAAACACATACACACATACCTTTGACTCAGATGTTAATATAAAGGTAATATGTATCTCTATTTAAAGATACAGTCATGCCTCCCTTAATGACAGGCTTCTGTTCTGAGCAGTGCATAATTAGCATTTTATCTTCATGAACATTGTAGAGCATATTTACACAAATTAAGATAGCTGTAGTATCATGAGGCAATAGAGCCTAGGGGACTGCCATAGTACAGACGGTCTTTGATCAAAATGATGCTACTCAGTGAATGACTGTAAGTAAAACCTCAGGGGTACTCAGATGTGTATTTCTGGTTTTGTTGGGCTCGTCTATTGTTTTGATCCATCAGTTACTGAAAGGAGTGATTTCCTCTAACTGCACGTATTATCTTCGGTAGTCCTCCTTCTATTTCTGTCAGTTTGAATTTTTTGTATCAAGTATCTATTTGCTATGAGAGCTATAACTTCTTATTCTATTGTTCTCAAAATGCATCTGTTTTCTGTTCCCTTTTGAAATATTCATTGTGATTTCCAACCCGTTAACTCATCCTGCTACTGTTTATTCCATACACCCTTCTATAATAAATTTGCAGTTTTCATGCCCGACATTTTATCCTTGTTTTTTATTAACTTGAGTTAGTATCTTGAGATTTTTTAAACTTTAGTTAGGACTCCATATCATCCCTTTTCCATTTATTTTTATTTTCTTAAATCCTTGAATCACCTGTTCGATCATTCCTTTTTATTGCATATGATTTTGAGTGTATGTGACTTGTTCTGTGATAGGTATATTGATTGGAGTTCATTAAGTTCAATATTATATTATTTCATATTCCTCCTTGGAAAATTCAGTAAGCTACTTTGTCTTGTGAAGTACACAAGGAAGACCCAAAAGATAGGTATTGCTGCGCATACTCCTCCCTGAAGGTACGGAATCACAGATGGACTCAACCTAGGTGCTGCAGAATTGACCCCTCCCATTGTCTCCTGAAATAACAGTCATCTTTTCTGGAATGCACATCTAAATGCCAAAAAATAACTAGCCCTGGAATGAATCAGTGTTGAAACTGAAATCAGGCCTCATGTGATGACTCGGTGGCTAAATCCTCACCTTTCAAGCACCAGGATCCCCATATAGACATCGGTTCATATCCCGGCAGCTCCACTTTCCATCCAGCTCCCTGCTCGTGGCCTGGGAAAGCTGTAGAGGACGGCCCAAAGCCTTGAGATCCTGCACCCACAAGGGAGACATGAAAGCTACTTCTGGCTCCTGGCTTCGGTTCAGTTTCTCTCTGCCCATTGCAGCCACTTGGGAAGTGATTCAGTGGACAGAAGATCTTTCTTTCTCTGTGTAAATCTGCTTTCCAATAAAAACAAATAATTCTTTTTTAAAAAAATTGAAATCTAGTTCTAGAAGTTTGGAGAGGGTGACGTAAATGAGCAATTGTCTAAAGGTGGCCAGGCAATTCTATCTGTCCTCGCCAAGTCTTCACTCACTCAGGGTCTTGTTGGTCCAAACATCAGTTGCACGTGTTTGGTGGCCTGGGATACTGATGGCAACCTTTGGAGTAGGGGGAACTAAATATTGCCCTAACACAGGGTGATTTTAGGTAATGAAATGATGTCAAAATTTCCTACAACTCCTACCCTCTCTCAGTTCAAGCTTTTTTTTTAAAACCCATAAAAGATTTCAGGAGCCTGAGAACAGCTCTATGGCAGTCAGAGTCTCTGACCCTTCCCCCACCCCTCCAAGTCCCTGATTCTACATTGCCACTTTGGCTCCTCCTGTGCTGATTCACCATCTTCATCTTGACCAAGCAATATTGTCCTTTTCCACATAAACATCTCCAGCTTAGGAAACTGTAGCTATGGTTTCACGCATAGAATACAGACGCCTCTCAAAAAGCAATGTTAAAAGATAGGACTCACTGTCTTGGATTATTACCCTGCACCTCCTAGATCGTGTCATGCAAGCTGCTACATTTTAATTGTAGAGTTACAGTGACTTTATTCTGCTGCTTTCTTTGTTAGAAAATCTGCTACTGACTTATCAGAGGTCTTTATTTGGATCATATCCCAACTCTGACTGTGTCTCCATCACACTGACAATTGTGTCCTCTTTAAACACACATTCTTAAAATTTAATGCCAAGGGCCCGGCGGCGTGGCCTAGCGGCTAAAGTCCTCACCTTGAAAGCCCCGGGATCCCATATGGGCGCCGGTTCTAATCCCGGCAGCTCCACTTCCCATCCAGCTCCCTGCTTGTGGCCTGGGAAAGCAGTTGAGGACGGCCCAAAGCTTTGGGACACTGCACCCGCGTGGGAGACCCGGAAGAGGTTCCTGATCCCAGCATCGGATTGGCGCGTACCGGCCCGTTGCGGCTCACTTGGGGAGTGAAACATCGGATGGAAGATCTTCCTCTCTGTCTGTCCTCCTCTCTGTATATCCGGCTTTCCAATAATAAAATCTTAAAAAAAAAAATTAGGCCAAAGTGAGACTTGGGATCATTTCACATCAGGAACGTACATCTGGAACTTTCCTTTACACTTGATCAATCTCCTCTCAAGCCATTTACAAGTCATTTACTATGTAAATCCGAATTTCTATTGTCTGATTTCAGATAGGTAATTCAGATAACTTCTTTATTGTAACAATGCACAATTAGAAGACGCAAGGAACCATTAGAATGGCCTTCCTTATGTCACTATTGACTTGCTCACATACTAATAATATGATATATTCTATAAAATCTATGCTATATACATTTTAATAAACTACAAGTTCCTCCTTAAAAGAATCAATAGCGTGGCTGGAAATTATAAATCAAGAGTATCTAAACATCTTAAGAGACATTTTAAGATGCCTTGTGTCTTCTAAGTGAGGCAATTTATAACTCCAAATACTGTAAGGATAGAGAACTCCAAGTATAACAAACTACTTGGTAGGAACAAACTTAGCTTGAGTATATTTTTTAAAGAGGTAGAGGTGCTTTAATAGGACATTATTCTTTATTCTTCACCCTAAAGCCACATAAATTTTCTAATTCTGTTTTTAACACATATATTTATATGCTTTTCTTCAAAAAAATGTTTGCCAGTTCCTCAAATACTTTTGCTGAAAATATCGTATCTAGATAAAAGCATGATTTGTGTGTTCTCCTATTGCAAACTCTGTAACGGCAGTTTTAGTTTCGAGGCAGAGAACTCGTCAATCATTTTTCTTAGTTGGGCTAGGTCTCCGTTGAAAGTTTTGACGCCCATGGGCCCGACTGACTGAGCCAGAGGAGGCACTAAAACCTTAGCACGTAGCCACAAGGCAGCTGGGTTAATAAGCCGTGTTTAAGGTTAATGCCTGTTCTCACATGTCATCCATCCTCTTTAAAAAGAGCTGCCACGATGGGATTTGCCACACCTGTCAATCAGCCTGATTCAAGAACAAAAGCTAACACCAGAGAGAAAATAAAGGTCAAACAACTCTGACAGTTTGATGAACATGAATCAGAATTTCACGTTAGCCAAAAGGCAGTGCTACTTTTTCTAACCATTCCTTTACAAATGTCCCATTGAAGAATACCTTATGGAGGCGTGACAGCCTGTGAGTTCTCTTATTCAATGCTGATGCTATATTTGTAAATTTGCAGGGTGTTTATAACTATTACTAAGTGCTCACTGCATTATTTTCATATGTCCAAATATTTCCACTTGCAATATGGTGTTATCAACATAATTGACCACTTTCAATTACAAGGCCTTCTGTATTGATCTACCCTGAACTTTGAAGTGCCTTCTTTCTTTATTCATTATGCCAGTGTTCACCCAGAACTTTTTAGATGCTTAACACTAAACTCCTGAGTATATGACTGATTTTCTCTTCCGAGGGACTTAAGTAAGTAGAAACTGACTCCTACAAAATAATTCTCTGTTTAAAACACTGCTCTAATCGACATACTTAGATCTTATTTAGAACTGAGTTCTCAGCATGCAAAAAGCTTGCAAAGATTTTAAATCAGAAACATTTCATCCTATCTTCAAAAGAAAGATACATTTGGGGCCTGGTGTGATGGCTCAATGACTAATCCTCACCTTGAAGGCACTGGGATCCCAAATGGGTGCTGGTTTGTGCCCCAGTTACTCCACTTGCCATTCAGCTCTCTGCTTGTGGCCTGGGAACTATTAGTAGAAGATGGTCCAAAGCCAGCCTGGAACCCTGCACCCATGTGGAAGACCTGAAAACAGTTTCTAGCTCCTGGATTCTGGCTTTATTTCAGTGTCCAGTGCTTGCAACCATTTGGGGAGTGAACTGGTAGAAGGAAAATCTTTCTGTCTCTGCTCTCTGTAAATCTGATCCGCCTTTCCAATCAAGATAAATCTTTTTTTAAAAAGAAAGAAAAATATGCATGGTTTCAACACACACTTTTCTTTTAGCAACACAGCATGAATTGAGCAACTAGAGACTGAAATTCTCAAGAAGCAGCACCTGCTACCCTCAAGGCGTCAACCTGCAGTACATGATTTTGTCCTTTAGGGACTACACTCTAAACATGCCTTCCCTTGCATTTTCAAGGTCGTCTTCTGAACAGATGATGCCTGCAGGCACAGCTCAGGCACAACTGGTAAGGTCAGGATGCTCCCCAGATACGACACCCTCTACCTCACCTGGCTTCTGTGGGCGAGGCCAGAAAAATGGGGCAAGAGCTTCCTCAGTGCTGTGCCCCCACCGCTGCCTGGTTTTGCACACTTTCCCAGGTAGTTTACCTCCAGGAGGTCTAGGAACCCATCACTGTGAGCTATTTTATAACTTTCTTGTGTTTGTCAGTAATACAAATGATTTTTGGTGCACAGACATGAAAATGTATTTTGTTTGGAGAAAATACTGCTGAATCTGTCACATACCTCCCACCCCCTGCTGTGATGGGTAAATTCCACTGTTTACCCCATTCACTCTTCCTTTCCCAACATAAGCCAGTTTTGCCTACTTTTTAAACTTGTATCAGCATTATTTATTGTTTACAAGTTCTAAGAATTCTCGTCTTGAATCAGTTAAAAATACCTTACCATTCGATTCATTAATGGATAAATTCTGTAAAATTATCGATACCTGTTCATTTGCATAAGAGCCATGATTGCAATTTAGGCAACAAAATTTCAAATGTTTGGTATTTATCAGTAGTTTATCATTCCCCATATCCTCCATTTACACATGGACACACCAACAAGATCTATATGCAAAGGCACACATACGTCCCTGTAATTCTCCTGACTCAGTAAATAGTCACTGAGAACAATGTGCGTTTTTCTGTATCACTTACTTCATTTGTGCTGTATACCATGCAAACTACTTACTTATATGCTAATTTAAATTTTTACTTATCAAAATTCATTTCAAAAACTACCTCTTCTGTGAACGTCTGCCTAATTGTCACAGACCACACTAAATTTTTCTTCTTCCTCTCTTTCCCAGAAGCTTATTAATCTCACTAGTGTGGCATCCATCACATTGTATTACGGTTATTGCATGTACATCCGTCTCCTTTGCTAAACATAGGTACTAGCTTCCTGGAGGGCATCTCTTATTCATTTTTACATCCACTTGGTTAGAAACTGGCACATAATCAATGCTCACTAGGTGCTTATAGAGTGAATGAATAATTGAATCACTGAATGAATTAATCATTGAAATTCTCACCATCATAGTCACGTTCCTAATCCTCTGTATACTCATTTAGTTTAATTAGTGCATTGCGGTAGGACCACCTGTAAGGGAAACTGAGCATATTTGCAGGATCATATACTCATGAACATCAGTACAAAAACTGGCAGCCAACACAGAAGAAGAAAACCCGGTATAACAATCAAGAAGAAGGAACGAGTATTACAATTCAAACTCATAAACATGTTTCAGTCTCAAAATTAATTTACAAATGTGCTGATTGGAACTGCAGGCATGCTTTCTCACAGACACAATATAAAACAATGTGTTTAGATTCTCAGATCAGTACTCTGTACTGAATCCATGTTTGAGAACAAAGCTTTAGGGTGAAATACTACAAAAGACAGTCATAGTTAGAAGACACCCTGGCACCAAGTCTGGTACAAATTATTCTCTTTCAGATACTTAGACATAAAAAGAAAAAAATCAAACTGAAATAATACTTTTACACAATTTTAAGTACAGATATTTGAGGAGAAGCTAGCTGTAATAGATCATAAATATAAATTAGATAAGAACTAGAGTTATTCTGAGCATTCTTTATCTATGTTTATTTAGAACATCCTGATATTTATGTCTAATTTCATTTAAGCATTTTCATTATCTGCAGCAATATATTCTTCGCAGTCTTAACCTACTTATTTTTCTTGTTTTAGGGACATATTTTAGTTATTTGGAAGACAGAGTTACAGAGACAGAGCGAGAGATGATAAGACAAACACGAAAAACTTGCATTTGCTGGATCACTCCCCAAATGGCCACAATAGCAGGGGTTGGGACAGGCCAAAGCCAGGAGTCAAGGACTCCAGCCTTATCTTACCTGTGAGGGCACAAAAGCTTGGGTCATCTTCTGCTACTCTCCCAGGCAGTAGAATGGAACATGAAGTAGCCAGGATTCAAATCAGTACCCAGATGGGATGCCTGAGTCACAAGTAGTAGCTTAAACCAACGTGCTACACCTGAGTTGCCCCATCCCAGCTTTTGAAAATAAATAAATAGTATTTTTTATTGGAAAGGCAGAAAGAAAGAGAGATCTTTCATCTTATGAGTCACTCCCCAAATAGCCCTAATCCCAGAGCTAGGCTAATCAGCAACCAGGAGCTAGGATCTCTCATATGGGTGCAGGGACCCAGGAGTTGGGCCAGCTTCTGCTTTCCCATGAGCATAAGGTGGGGTGGAAGTGGAGGAGTTTGAACTCAAAACAGCACCAAATGGGATGCTGGCACCACAATCGGGGACCTAACCTACTACACCTCCATGCTGGCCTCACTGCTGCTATGTCTAAAGCTTATTTTTTTTTTCTGAATTTAGATGTTATTTGGGTAAAGAGGTGTTGGCTTTAATTTGGCTGTAGTTATTGTCAGGTTGTTCTTGGTGATTGTTTCCAGGAAGAGAAAAAGGAACAGAGGATAAAAAGGTAAAAGAGAGAAGAATGTGAGAAGGTTTATGATAACAGAGCAAGAGAAGGAAGCAAAAGTCTTGAATAAGAACTAGGAAGAAGGTACAATGAGTCGGAAATTGGCCGTCAGAAATTACATTTACATCACTTAATCATTTCTGCCAGGTGACTTTCCTCATTAATGCTGAGTCCAAACTACCAGTATGACATCACTGAACACTGAGTTAGAGAATTCAGTACCTCTTTGTCTCTCATAAACTGCAAGAGCCTCCATAGCAAGCTCTGACATACAACTGGAAAACAAGAAAAAGAAGAAAAAGAGTACAGTTATAGGTGAAATTTAAGAATTAGCTGATCTTGCTTCTCAGCCTTTGGCAATATCAAGTGAAGAATTCATTGAGAAACAGGCCTGGGATTGAAATGAAATGATGTATAGCTTAAAAATTATGATTAGACTAATAGAGAAATAGTCTAGGTCAGATAAAGGTTCCTTCATGCAGAGTCCATGAACTCAGAAACCACTATGTTTGGTAGGCAAGCATTCTCCTAGGACAGGCACAAAGTTACGTACGGGGCATGTTGATTCTTAACTTGAGGCAGTCACTCCCCCCAGGAAGAGAGTATTCCCCAAGAAAACCAGCCCACGAAAACAACAAAGCATGCTTCTCTTTACCCAGCTATCACATTCTAAGCTGTGTGTAAACCACCTGGGCACCTTGTTAAACTTAAGGTTCTGACTCAGTAAGTGTGGGATTAGCCCAAGAGTGTGCGGTTTGGAAGCTTATAGTTGATGTTTTCTCTGTAAGTATATAGGTGATCACACTTCAAGTTTCTCAACCATTTGCTTCTTCAGGTGCCAGACGCAGTCTCTTTGCGTCTCGTGAATGAATTCTGTTCTTCATGAAGTGCCACATACTTTTCTTGTGTTAGATTCTGATTAGACACAGTTTATGACAATAGCAATCTTCTCTTCGAAGTGCCAATTATGTGCCATTGACTAGCTTCTCATCAACAGCTAATGAATGTTCTTTTGCTTACATACTATCAAAAGTATGGCTCATTAAAACAAAGAAACCTTCTTTTCTTTCATCTTGTTTCACAGTTGAGCCATTTATCTGAGAGGTTATGCTTACAATTACACCTACTGTCCTTTCCTTGTATCATTTTCCTTTAAGGATAACCATGGTTGAAACACCAAACTCCTGCCTTTTGCCTTCAGTAAGTTGAAAGGGAGTCCAGGTTAAATGCTTCTTTCTTGTAAGGCCTCCCTTAGTCTGACTTCTTTGAAAAAGCCCTGTATGAAACTTCATCCTACCACTGTCAGACCAGTTCACCTTCCTCATTTGCAATCATCTCATATTTCCCAACCTCAAGAAAGGTCGCTTATGGAAAGAAAACTAACATATAATCAGCAAAAAGCTAGGGAGAAGGCATAAAAACCCTAAAGGAAAGATGAAATGAGGTGGAGAAGTAGTGACAGTTTCATCAAGCTCTTGCTCTGTCCGTTGGTGACATCACTGTCCATAGTGTCAGGATTCCTCTGGGGAAGATGCAGCCTTCCAACAATCCACTTACCATGTGAGTATAAGGTGAGTGTGAGCAGACCAAGACATGCTTCTATTTCCTATTCAGCAAAAAACAAAACAACAACAACAAAGGCTCTCAACATTTCAATCTTAACCTCAAATGTAAGGCTGTAGAAAAGAACCTGGGCCTTCAAGTTGGATACATCTGGCATTCAACACAGCATTTAGCACTTACAGTAACTGTCCTTGGGCAACTGAATTAAATACCCTGTCTCCATTTCCTTATGTATAAATTGATGATAATATGGTACCTTCTATCATGACACACATTTCAAGATTAAATCACATGAATTAAGAACTACTATATATTATTCAAGTCTTATGAAGAGCTGAAGATTTTGAGAAACAGTGAAATCTTACTGAACAATTAAATCAACCATCATAATTGCATATTGTTGCTCCCATACAGTCCCCCATATTTATGAAGGCTTCACAAGTCTTATGAGAAACGTATATTACAAAAAATTGTGGATATTTTTCGTCCAAAGAAAACAATGTTTCCAATGTCATTTTGCACAAACTCTTCAGGATAACCCAAAAACTCATTTTAATCTTTATATGATTGAGTAAAAATCTTGTTTTAAAAGCCCACTTTAGGCATCACATTGTTCGCTTTGTTTCCTCCTGATAGTGTTCTCTCACATTGCTATCACTGCCTTTTAAATCAGTGAAGATAGTGCTTATTGTTCATGCCATAATACCATATAATTGCACCTCACTAAGATCTTAGATTTATTTTTTTCGCATTTAATTTTCTAACAATTTCAGCAAGCAGTAGATTAGATATTATTGTTTCCATTGTTAATGTGTAAGTTAAGAAATATCATTCAGGAAGGCAGACTGAGAGATTCCTCTATCAATTAATTCTGAAAAACAGACTCCATTATGCTGACGTTCAGATGGGGACTGAGCCTCTGAACAACTGCGGGACTTGGCCAGCATCATAAAACTGATAGATGCACATCACTGGAATCTGAACCCCAGTGTATGAGGCTGCTTTCCATGAACCCCCTTGTTAGATCCCAAAGTGAGGCAACAAAGGCCCCATGAAAAACCACGGGAGAAAGGAGACGACAAGAGGTCAACCGACTGATCTGTTTATTGAGTTTAACAGTGAGGCTTATATACAGGGTGTTAAGCCAGAAGCCCATCAGGTCAGGCGTGGTCTCAGTTTGCCAAGCCTCCTACCAGTTTCCCGGGGAATGCAGTGTGCTGCACCCTCGTGACTTCTGGCATAGGCCAGGAAGGCCTGGATCCACAGACGTCTCCCCACAAGTGTACAAGGCTCCACGGCTCCCACCTTGCTCATCTTTCTACCACACCTCTTCATGTCTGAAGCTACTTTATCTTGAGCACTGCAGTTTTAGGTATATCTTGCTTGTGGCTTTTCCTTAACAACAGGTCTGTGACATTCAGAAGAACAAACAGCATTATCACTTAATTTTAGCAATTGTAATGAAGGTACTGCCATCAAATATGCAGCACAACAGAGTCACAAAAAACTCTGATGGGGACATCAGGCTGTAGGAGAAGAATGCTTCCAGGTGGGTAACAGGTGTCCATGAAGGCAAGACTAAAAGTTGGCTATAATCTTCTTCTCCTTTCCCACAGCTGGAGAGGCTGTGTTGGCCCCTCATCCAAAACCTCTTTGAAACGATACCTCATTGGAACTTGAGGAGTTGCAACCAGAATTGTGGTGACAGATTTAAACTGGCTTGCTATCAGAGGCGCAACATATTTTCCTTGACAAAGCTCTTTTTATTTCCCAAGGAAGCAAGAATTCAGAGCAGAATACAGAAGTACATTAACAGCAGTGTCTGAGAGCCTGCACCTGCCTAAAACAGACAGCTTGCAAATTAATCCCAATCGATTGAATTTCCACAGAGAAAGGGGAATAAAAAGACAATCAAGTCAACCCCCTACCCTCAGCCAGTCTGTAGGGTACATCATTCATATCTCAAGCTCTCAAAATGCTGTTTATAAATAGTTCTGGAGCCCATGGTGCTGAATAAACCCTCTGCTATTTGTGTACCTCTTGAGGTAAAGCTGGACAAGTTTGAAGCCTAGAGTTTGTAGTTAGGGTTACAGAAATATACTGAACAGCATCTTAAAGCCTTCCAATAGTGGGGCTTTAGGAGTCTAGTAAGGTATACCAGGCAAATGGAAGACCTGGATCTCAGCAATGAAAGTGAGAAGGCCTGGTGAACATAACAAGTATCCAGGAGTGATAACTGCCCAGTTATGCCCAAAATGTCCTTGTTGTGACCCAATAGCAAAACTGAGATACAGACCCCATTTGGCTGAAGCAGAGGTGAAGGGTACTGTGGATGGCAAATTGTCAATCTGTTACTCCCGAAAGGTATCCTTGGCACAGGGCTTTGCATTAAACAGTCTAGATGGTAGGGGGTGGGGCTATTCCAAATGGTAATAAAAAGAGAGAATTTGAAATAGAGATTGTTAGGGCCTGGGTGAAAGTGCACTAGGGTGATTGAACAGCCAAATAGGAAGTCAATATGTCAGAGTTCAGGTCCTCCAAGAAGCAGACATCATGGTGAAATTGAATATGGAAAAAAAAAAGTTTGATTGAGAGAAAAAGCAAAAAAGAACAGTGGTAGACTGAGCCTTCAGGAAGTCAGACAGATGTGAAGTCCATTCAAGGAACAACTGGGTGAGAATAGTTTCAGGTTGCAGTAGTTTTGAAAAAGTTTCAGCTGGGCAGAGAGTTTTCAAGAACTAACTGGTTACTAGAGGAATCCTGAATTAAGAAGCGTGAACTAGATCTGATACCCACCATGGAAATCATGAGCCAGAATTAGCCAGAGAAGAAATGTGACTTAGTCCAAGGTGGGGTGAAGCAGCTGGACCTGTCAGTTCATGCCATCCTTGTCATTAACGGAATACCCGTGCAGCAAAGAAACCCCCCAGCCGGTTGTCCCAGTGAGGAAAGCCGAGACCAGTAACAACAGGAATCCACTGGGGCTTCCTAGCCCTGGGGAGGTCAGGGAGGAAATAGTGTTACAACACCATGAGTCTCACTGCCCTGCAGGAGCCAGACTGGCAGAGGACTTACCAGAACTCCAGAAGAGAAAGCAGAGCAGCAACAGAACAAGATCAGAGAAAACAAGATCATTCAAATCTGCTAAGTGGACCCTATCAATCTCAAGTGTGAAAATTCCACTTGCAGTCAATTTATGAAACAAGCACTGCATTAATCCAGTCGCCCTACAGTTACATACACTGACAGATAGCTGTTGCAGCCATTCTCAAATCACTGGGCCACAAATAAAGACGGGTGGTGACCCTGAGAGACAAGAAACACGATTAGATCGCCCCTGGTATTGGTCCTTGAGAATGATTTGAAGATTTGCAGGATGTGGTGTATGGTGTAAGATCCCAACCAAGCCAGTGACCCTAGGTTCTGGAGAGATTGGAGATGAAGACAACTAGAGGATACAGGAAGAGTATTACAGATGAGCTGTCCAAAGACAAGTTCCTTGCAAATATGGCTGAGAACTAATGTATGCGTGGGAGAAGAGCGTTTCTAGCCCTGGCTTCTCTGTTCTGATCCAGCTTCCTGTTAATGTATACATTGGAAGATAGCAGATAGTGATTCAAATACTTGGGTCACTGCTACTCACCTTGGGGACCTGATTCAAGCTCCTGACTTAGCATGGCCCAGCCTGGGAAAGCTTTTGGGAAAGAGAGGTGGGAGAATTTGGAAAATGAACTAGTAAATGGAAAAATGGAAACTCTATTTGTCTATCTATAAAAACAAGTAAGTAAAAACATTAAACAAGTCAGCATAAGCAGAAATTTAGAAAATTAATTCAAATCAGGGAAAATAACAGAATAAACAAGGCATTAGAATAGTTACAATGTTTTAAAGTAAATTTTTAAAATATTTTGCTAAAGCTATTTAAACATTTTTGCTTCATTTTGATGTCTAAAAATTAAGGCTAGAGTTGATATTAGTCTTGCACTTAATTAAAAAAATGACTCACTTGAAGTAGAGGAAAATCCACAATACACTAAGGAAAGAAATAGAGATGATAAAGATGACAACGTTTGATCACATTATAAGCAGATTCACAAAACCTATGAAAGAAAATATGTCTTCAAATTAGCCATAGAAAGAGCTAAATACACAGAGGAGTAGATGGATACCAAATGTGTTATGGGATGTAATGGAAGTCATGGAGCAGGGGAGTGACATACTCACACTCCTGAAAGACACAAAGCAAAGCGACAATGTTGTAGCCCTTCTCCAGCAAAAGGCTTCTTAATGTAAAAATTATGAAATAAAACTCAAAGCTAGGTAAAAGCTGAACAGTCATACCAGAAAATTTGCCTTATAAGAAATAATTAAGGAAGTACATTAAGAAGCAAGAAAAATGGACCATTTGGAAATCTGAATCTATCAGAAAGGAAGAAAGAGCACGGGAAATCATAGGCACATTAAGTAAACACAGATCAGGCTTCCTAAATATATTCATGTTGTAATTACTTCTTTTAATCAGAAATAACCATGATGCATTTGGGTGTTGTCACACATGTAATAATAAAATGAAGGAAAACGATAGCAGGTCAGAAGCGGAGAAGTAGAATTATACTGTTATAAGGCTTCTATACCATATAATATCATTTGAAAGCATGTTGCTACAAGTCAAAGATTTATACTCTTCACTGTGCAGAAATGACTAAAAGAAGTAATGTCAACAAATAAAAGTATGCATGCAAAATTAATTCAAAAAGGCATGAAAATAGAAGAGATCATAGATAATATGGAACAAATGCAAATGTCGCAAGTACAATCCCAGCCATGTTAATGATAATATTAAATCCAAATAATGAGCCTGGTGTGATAGAATAGCTAAACCCTCTTCTTGCATCTGGCGGGATATGCAGTCATATCCCGGCTGCTCCACTTCCCATCCAGCTTCCTGCCTGTGGCCTAGAAAAGCAGTACAGGATGACTCAAAGCCTTGGGATTCTGCATCTGAGCCGGAGACCCATAAGACCCTCCTGGCTCCTGACTTCAACTCTGCTTAGCTACAGCTATTGTGGACACTTGGGAAGTGAATCAGACAACAAAAGATTTTTCTCTGTCTCTCTCTGTCTCTTGTATATCTGTATTTCCAATTGTGTATGTGTGTGTGTATATATACATATATATATATGAAAGCATAACATTATACGTAAAGGCCAAGATTCTCATATTTGTGTGTGTATATATATATGTGTGTGTGTATTTATATATGTATACATACATACATAAACAGCCTGCAAGACATTCACTTGAAATATAAATGACACAAACGTATAAAAATAAAAGAAGGAAGAAGATTCCTATTAAAAAAACTAATAACAAGTAAGGTAGAGTATTGATGTCAACATCAAATATAGCAGATTTCAGAGCAAAGCATGTTACCTAAGATGTAGAATAATAAAAAAGTTCATCTTGTTAAGAAAGGATTACAGAGTTCTTCATGGACCTAATAATAAATATGCAAAATAAAAAGTGAATAAAGCTGCAAAGAGAAAGGGAGAAATCCAAAATTTTTCTTGATTACAAAACCTCATTTGCAATAAAGTATAGAACAAATGGAAAGATAATCAGTAAGAAGTTAGGACACACAATGCACCACCAATCAACTTGGCACAATTGACTATAGTTCTAACCCCAAATATTAAAATATACTTTATATGGACCAGCTTTCAGTATAGAGCATATTTTTTGGTCATTAGGAAATTTCAGTGATTTTGAAAAGTAAGAATCATTCAGAATTTAGCATCTAAACAATGGAAAATAGTTTAGAAATCAATAGTAGAAAGATATCTAAGCTCTTTCCAAATATTTAGAAGTAGAAAAACATACTTCTACATTACTGAAAGGTCAAAAAACCAAAGCAAATACAACAACTGAAAGTGTTTTTACTAGAATGGAAATGAAAATGTCACATTTCACAGTGTGGAGATGTGGATACAACAGATACTAGACAAAAATTTACAGCAGTAAAGGACTTTTGAAAATGTAAGGTCATAAGTAATTGAACTCAATCTCACTTATAATAAACTATATAAGAAGGAACAAATTATATCCAAGGTACACAGAGGAAACTAAATAATAAGAATTAGAGCAGAAATCAATGTGATACAAAACAGAAATGCCAAAGGAAATACAAAAACAGCTCGATGGCTCCAGACTTTTGCCTTTTTTTCCTATGTGTACATTAGGAATCAAAATATCACTGTAATAAATTTGATTATGTCCTTTTTCACACCATAGTTGAATGGGGTAACAAATAGCCATTTATTATCACAACTGCGTTATTATTTTCATAGTGGCAAAGTAAGATAGCCAAAACCTAATTTCCAGTGTCAAAAATTTTGTATACTAAAACTTATCTTTATTTGCTCATGTTACTTGCTTGACTTCTGCATTATAAGCATTTGCAATTCCTGGCCTGCACTTGATAAGACATTAAAATATTTTCATAAGCTCATCTTAACTTCCGAGGCCTTCCTTTCCTCCCTGGCACTCACTATTACAGCTTGCTTTGCCATGTCACAGCCTCTCTTTTATATGTATATATATTATGCTTATCATTATTGCTGAACTTCGTGCCTGCCCTTTCTGTCAAGTGGAATGACATATCCTTCCATCTCTCTGAATTCTACGAACCCAGTAAGGCTCTATTTAGAGCAAATCTTTCCTGTGAATCTTTGCAATACCTGTTAACCATATGTCTCATCAACTAGGTCTTCAAGGAATAAACAAGGGACAAGGGGTGAGTAATACATTAAATAAGAACCAGAACAGCATATAATAATTTAAATGCATCAAAGATGTGTACAAAATGCTCTGGAGTCATAGGAGAAGGGTGAAACCAATATCACTCATCCCGTTAGGAAATGACGCACACAGACGTTTCCACTTTGCACAGGCTTCAGATTTAAAGTTGTCCTAGAACAGAGAAACTGCGGTAGCAAACAAAGTGCACTAAGTCAGTTAGTGTAGGGCTGCATGCTTAGCAAGCAGTGAGCTGTATAACATGGCTAGGTAGACATGTGTTTTGCCCAGATCCTCTTTTGTGCTGCTGGTTGGGGTTCCTGGAATTGTTTGAATCAAAGATCAACGATTTATTAGGCATGGCTCTTGGAATCAGTGCCTGTGAAATGGAGAGAAGGCAGTAGAGTTGAGGACAGGGCGTTGTTCAGTGTGCACGGAATCCAGTGGCTGTACGGGAGGACTCAAGCAGCACAGAGGCAGACTTCTCATAACTTCTTACCGTTGTCTTTAGCCATCACTGGATGTATGCTGCCCTGAAAAAAAGGGCATTAGTACAGGAAATTTTCTTCAATGAAGACAATTCTCAAGGTTTCTTCCAATAGCAGCATTCCCAACAGTGAGGCAACAAGTTATTTAGTGTGTGCTGGATCGAAACGTCTATCACAATCTGCCGATCTGGCCACTACATTTCACCGTTTCCACTTGCTCAATGCAAAAAAAAAAAAAAAAAGGTTTAAAGTCATGAATATTTATTTCCAAACTCAGCAAAGCAAATTTGAGAAACTTAACAACTTAAGATAGGATAAATTCTGATATTATATCTGACAAAATAGTCATCATTGACATGAATAAACCTTGAGGAACCACTCAGAAAGTAAAACTGCCCTTCCACACAGGTTGGTCAGCTAGATCTGACCTTTCACAGAAAACCTTAGCATTCTATTATATTCCCTGAAAATATGAAAATGATGTTAATTGTATGGATTTAGACATCATGGGAATCACGATGGACATAAATCACCAGTGGTAAAACAGCATGACTAAGCTTTATTACAAACTTAGGGGTGAATGTATGTAACTGCTGACAGTCAATGTTGAACTGATTGTTGTGCCGCCAACCCAAACTTCCCTGTGTTGAACTGAAACTGGGACAAACTGGCCCATCTTTCTTTGTGGAGACAGAGTTCTTAGATGGTCCCTAATGACCAAACCCCACATGATCTTTTCCATTTGACTCTGGAAGAAATCTAGTTGCTAACCAACAGAAGATGGCAAAGGTGACAGATTCTGAAGATGTAACTAAGGAGCTTAATTGGTTGACTTTAATCTAAGGAAAAGTGATCAGAGGTGGGCCTTAGTTAATTAGATGACCCTTAAAAGAGAATCTATAGGGATTAGAAATGGGCAAAAATAGATTCTCATAATGACTTAAAAAAAAAAAAAACTACCATGAGTTCTATAGCTTCAGGGTTATGAACTCTGCCAATCACCTTGTGTGCAAATATAGGACAGTGGGGTGGAAAGAAAGGCTCCAGCCCAGGTTAGACTTTGAAGCCTTGGGAAAGATGGGGCAGAGGATTCAGCTGAGTTATACATGAACACCGGCCCCTTGGAGACAGTGGGATAAGACACTTGATGTAGGAAGACTCTCAATTTGTGGTAATTTGTTACACAATAGGAGAACACTAGTGTATCCTGCCTCCAGGAAAAATATCTACTTGAAGTCACAAAATAATTGCTTATGCTTGACTCCTTTATCAGATATGCTCACAGGAACAACAGCTGCCAGCAGTTGGAGGTTTTAGTAGACATTATTTAGACTCAGATTCTTAAATCATTGAGACATCTGTAATCTGAGTTCTCTGAAGAAACAAGCTATATCTCTACGTATATAGAGATATATAATCACTGGAATTGTCCCAATTAATTATGGAAGTCAGTTCCGAGATCTATAGTTGGGCAAACACACTGGAGACATAGGAGAGATGATGTGCTCAGGTGTGAGTTGGAAGGCTTGTCAACCTGAAGTGATGCTATAACATCCAGTCAAAATCAGAGCTCAAAGTGGAAGACCAATGTCACAGATTAAATAGAACCAGGTAGAAAGAGAGGATTTCTCTGCCAGCCTTTTGTTCTACATAAACCTTCAATGGACTGAGTGAGGCCTCTCTGTACCGGGGCGAACAGTCAACTTTACTCCACCTACATCATCAAATATTAACCTCATCCAGTAACATCCTCACACACAGACTCAGAGATAATGGTTAAATAAGTTGCTCGGTACCCCACAGTAAAGTCAAATTGACACATAAAATTAATGATCACAGCAGGCATGATAGTGAAAATAGCAGGTGACAAGCATAACATTTTAATTTTAAACTTACCAATATTACATTTTTATTTGATTTGTGTCAAATTGATTCTGTGCTAATCAACACATTGCATTTTTTTATTGATTTTCTTATCACTTTCTGAAAAAAAAAAAGCCTTTGAGTTCCATCTGATCGTGATTGCTGGTCATTTCTTCATTGACTCCTGACTCCTGGATGGGGGCTTTTGGATTCATATGTGTGTGTGTGTGTGTGTGTGTGTGTGTGCATGCTCATATGTTTCTATCTATATATTCATTTGCATATGTACACTTCTGCATAGCTACTATTAAACCATGTATTGCACATATATGAATATGAATACGGTCTATGAAGAAGCATAAGTGCATGATAGCATGTATGAGTGTATACTTGATTTGGGCAGGTGGATGCTCATATATGTTGTCATCATTCCCAGTTCTTGCACATTTGCTCTTATATCAGTGTGCACATAACATGTAGTCAACTTGCTCCTAGTGTCTTCTGTGTAGCTGTCTAACTTACAAGTGTCAAGAGTGAGCCACAAATATTTAAGTCATTTTTTTCCCACTTGGAATGCCCCATGGTCCTCCATTTGATGTTAATTTAAATGAACTGAAATGGAGCATGAGATCAGGGCAGGATGACTGCCAATTCCATCTCCACTCCCAGCTGGGCCACAAATAGAGCCTGGCAATTCATCTCTCTCTGCTCCCCAGGCCAGGATTCAGGAGCTCTTTCCATTACCCTCTGTCGATGACCTTGCTACTGCTCTCTGGGACAGAGGGTTCAGCAGCAATGCTCTGCCAGCAGTCCTGGGGGTCTCCTGCTGTAATTCATACCGAGGAAGAAGCGCATCCCCTAGCATCTCTCTTTCATAGGTCTTCCATGTTTCCTTCTAATGGACTTTTTAAGAAAGTGACAAGGTTCCAGCTGGTGTTGTGATTTGTCTTTTACTGTGGTTCAAAGCTTTTAAGGAGCCTTCAAGTGCAGAGTCTGTGTTATCCTGAGATGCAGAGAGACCTGCATGGACCTTAAACTCCACAGTCAACACCTGTATTGACAATACTTTTAAAGTGCACAGACATCATGGTTCCCCTGGAGATTTGGTAAATATGTATTACAACCGCTGTGTCAGGTGTGTGCCCTTTTTACATCCTCTGCTGGCAACTCAGGGCTATAGATGTTTTTTTAGCCAAGTTTACTAGAGAAAAGTGGACCACAGTTATACAAATTTCTAGCTAGCCGTTTAATTTCCAGCTCATGCTCTAGCACAAATCCCCCTCTCATCAATGGAAAAAATTAGGCTTTGCTATTGTTGGGATCATATTGAATAACTTGCAGCTAATTCATCTCACATGCCACAGTGCAGTGTTTATCACCTATGAGAGTAATTAATAAATCAAGTTTCTGAGGATTATTGCTAGTACAATTTCTCCACACATTGTAGTTAGAGTGATCTTTTAAAATGCAAATTGAATCATGTCTGCTCTGTTTAAGTTCTCATCACTGTGACAGCTAAAACAGTTACCATGGCATCTGATGTTCTGTTCACTGCCCTCTTCAGTCCCCCAGCCTCTTCTCACACAGCACTCCTTGAGTTTCCAGCACAGAGGTACTGGCCTTTTCTCAGTTTCCTTAATTTGCAGATCTCCTTTCAGTGAGTGATGAAGGCCTGGGTTCAGATACCACATTCTTCTGCATCCCCCATACCAGCACAATCCCATCATACACCCACTTTTTACGATTTGAGGGGACCCATTTCAGTTAGTCAATCTAAATCTATCTGTGCAATTTGCTGCTTATTCTATGTCTTCTAATTGACTACAGGACATGGACTCTATATTCTGACTCAGCGCTATCTTCCCATTGAAGTTTTGACAGTGAGCACATACCAGGTGCTCAACAAACATCCCCTCAATGAATGAATGAGTGTGCCAGTTGGGGCTCTTATCTTGATTACAGCATAGCCTGAGTGTTGGTGTCCATGCTGCTCCTGCATGTCTCGCTGCTATCAGCAACAATGCCAGACACCAAATAAACTTTCTTCAACAGATGTATTTAAGGTATTTGGTGAAGCAGTCTCACCAATGGGGAGAAAAACCTTACTCTTCAGTATTCAAGCTGCCTTTCTGAGATAAGGGGACCCTACTTCTCGATGTTTTGTAAAGTTTGGCAATTTTTCAATTTAAATATTCACTGTGAACACAATTATCCTGTTGCCATGAACACATAAGCAAATAAAATAGTAGTAAATCTTATAATCGACTTTGAAAGTACTACTTGGAGAGTAAAATAAAAGCGCAATCATTTGGGAAATCTGGGAAGGTCCCACCTAGAAGTTTGCAACTGGGGCTTGAAGTCTAGGTAAGTTGGAAAATTGCTGTCAACTCTAGTTGCCAGCTCTGGCCAATTCCTGGCTAACTATAGTTACCTTTGCAGTTTGGCCTAACAATGGCTTTTTATCGGTCTTTCATCCTATGACCATGTTTCAGTGCTGTTTCCCCATTGTCCCTTTCCAAAACTAAGGAAACAAAAGCTGTGCTTAGCAGAGTTCCCAGGTGTCCATTTGATAACTACACAATAGAGATGGGTGTGGTGGCCTATGGGTTGAGCCGCAGCTCGAATACCCATATTTTGCATCACTGTGTGGAGCCCTGGATGCTCTATGTTTAACCTAGCTTCCTGCTAATATACACAGAAGGCTAGCAGCTGGCCGCTTAAACAGTTAGGTTCCTGCCACACACATGGGAGACCTAGGTGGACTTCATGATTTCTACCTTTGACCACCTAACACTAGCTGTTATAGGCATATGAAGAGAGTAAAAGCAGATAGAAAGTTCATCTTTGTCTCTTTCAAATAAATAAGCATTAAAAAATTCATGTAGAACAACCCAGTGAATGAATGAATGAAAAATCAAGAAAGAAAATGGAATTACTTAAAGTTACAGAAGGAAAAGAAGTTAGAATAGCTTCTCTCTATGGGAGAAGCACAATGAAAACACAAAAGAAAAGGAAGTTTATTGAGTGCACATAGAAATAAGGATACAGGAGGGAAGAGAACATTTGGCATTTCAGAATGTACAAGTCATGGGGGCGCAATTAGAGAGGTTCGAAAGGCCAGGGGAAACCAGACTTCCAAGGACTAAGAATCATGGTGAAGAATTTATCCTTTCTGTTATCAAGAGGAACCAGAAGTCACTCAAATAGCAAGATCGCAGCATTAGACTTGTGCTCTATCAGAATCATTTTGGTTGCCAGGTAGAGGAAAGATTATAGAGAAGATAATAAACATGCAGACAACTTCTAGAAAGGTACTATAATTATGTAGTTCATGGTTTCTCAACCTTGTCACTACTAACATTTTCACCTGTGTAATTCTTCATGGTGTGTGTTTGCTGATGTGGGTTGGGGGAGCTATTTTGTGTAGTGTAGGGTACCTGGATTCCACATTCCAGATGCCAATAGTACTTGCTCCTAAGATGTTTTAACAAAAAGTGTCTTAGAAATCGCCAGATGTCTCCTAAGGGATATTTGAGAATCCAAGATCTCTGTGAAAGGTAATAAGGTATAATCAAAGATGATGTTTATGAGAGAATGAGTCAGATACCAAGGACATTGAAAAGAAATCAGCAGCAAAAACAACCATTTGTCATATGTAACAAGGCAAGTTCACTGTGTGTGGAAGCAGGGACTCTAACGCAGAAGGAATGTAGACTCCTATAAACCAGATCTTTGTTCTCCAAGACAACAAATGGACTGCCATGTCCTAAATATTTCCAAGTGCTTAACAGTCAAGAAACCACCATTCTCTTTTGTTAATTCAATTCTTTAAGGAACAAACACTTTCTGTGCTCCCAACTCAAGGGCTTTAACTGTTTCCCACCCTAGGATCCAGTATGGATTAATCAACCTAGAGTTCTAAGCCAGCAGACAATGGTGCCATCACCACGTCTCAAAAAACTGGTGCCTCTGTGGAAGAATTCCACTGGAGAAGAGGAGAGCCAGGCAAATAAACAAGAGGTGCAAAGCCCTGAGGGCATGGCCTGTGCTCTTGGATCCCATCATGTCTGCCTGATGTTAGACCATCTTCTTACTCTCTGATCCAATAAATAAAATGCCAGTTTTACTTCTACCACTGGGGTTTAAATTTTTTCATAAACTTAAGAGTGACTCACATGGTTCAAGGACAATAGCAGTGACTTACAGAAATGGTTTGATGAGATTTAGGAAGAGATTCCTAGTTATGGAATCAAGCCTCAAATGGGAATATAAGTCCAAATATTTACTCATGATTGAATCCAGTCATCAAACTGTTATTGAGTACTCACTGTGTCATAAGCAAGGAATTAAACTCCAAGCCATAAAGGTGGAATAAAGATGCTCTCACTTGCTGCAGGTGACATACATGGAGGGTCTTCAAAAGTACCTAGAAAATGCATATGCTGAAATTAATGTTTAATTTCAAAATGTTTTTGCAAAAAAAAGCACTTTTTTTTTCTTAATGCATCTGGAGGTATAGTGGAATATAGTCCATGTGCTTGGGTTCTTGCACTCACAGGGGAGATCAGGAAGAAGCCCTTACTTATCATGTCTGACTGGCTCAGCTCCAGTCACTATAGCCGTTAAGGGCGGTGAGCCAACAGATGGAAGATCTCTCTCTCTCTCTTCCTCCTCCCACTCTGTAACTGTGCCTCTCACATAAACGAATAAATGAATCTTTACAAAAAGAGGATAAAAGGATACCTACAACTGGAAAGGCACTTACAAGAATGGGAGAAATTACTCTGTGGTGAAAAACAGCACAAACATGAGTGGCATGTCTAAATGTTTCCACGGTGAAGAGAGCTCTCTCTCACCTTCCACTTTCTTTTATAAGGAAGGAATTGAGACCCCAGTTGGATATACCAATGAGGTGGTTCTTAGCATACTTCCTGGTCCAGAATGTGACAGGTGCAAGCTGGGAAGGTAGGCAAGTCAGATCAAGAGTTAAAGCGATAGAATTACTGTACAGGGCTACAAGGGCTGCAACTTGCCTAAAGTTGTAACTAGTTACATCATATAAAGGCAGAAGAAGAGAAATACCACAAATATTTCACTAAAAAGTATTAAATACCTAATGAATCCTAGCTCAAATCCCACAAGTTTTCCTCTTTAGAATAAATATTAGCATCACTGCTACCAAGTGCAGGTTTCTCTGATGGTATTGACTGCACACATTACCTCATTTTATCTTAACAATGTTTTTACTTCACAAATAAGGACATGAAGGTTCGAGAGGTTGTTACTTATGTGAAGGTGGCTAGAATTCTTGATTATACGATTCAAACATGGTGTGCCTTTTTTTCTCTTAATGATAAATATTTAATGTTTGATTGACTGAGATTATATGTATTATGGGGGAAAAGGTTTTGCTTGCAGGTTACTAAGTTCTAGCTGACCAGAGTAGTAATTCATCGAATTTTCATTTCCATATTCACTATATGTCAACCATTGAACATGCTTTCTGCCATTTCTTGGTCAGACATTGATAACCTTTTAGACATGCTGTATCCAGAATTTTTTGGAAGGACTAACTCAGCATCTCCTGTATGAGTGTACACACTTCTTTGCAAGTACCTGCTACACTTATCTGGTTTTCAATTGTGAAAAATTTCTCTGTTCACACCAAAAAACTCACTGCACTAAAAGAGAAACTCTGTTAATATTTTTAATCAGCCCAGCTGCTACATTGAAATTAGTGGCAAAGATAGGTTCCCATGGCCTAATTAATTTTCCCATTACTAGCATTCATGCTCTTCAGCTGAATCTCATGTATATGTTCCTGTAGAGCATTACTATTCAAGTGTAAAGGCACTAAAATCAGATCACACTGTGTTTCTATGGACTGGAATCAGTGCAGGCTATTTATGGATAAGTATTGGATAGCTACATGCAATGAATACAAGATGTGCAGTTTTGAAGTCTGTTCTATTCATTCCCACATTTCAAGAGACTCTCTAAGCACCTACTATGCACAAGATATTAAACCAAGATTTCTATTATTTGTGTTTTCCACAGGAGATCATGCAGTGAAAATTATGCTATCCTGTCAAGTAACTGATCTGCATTGTACATATATTCCAGTCTGAGGCAGATTCTGCATAGGAACATCTGGATTCAAATTAAACATTTAATTACTCAGACTCGAGTGGGTATATCTGTTTCCTAGTGGCTGGGTAATTGACTTATACCTGGCATCCTACAGACATAGCCCAAGGCTATCTTTACAAAAATAGAATGTAATGATAGATTTTTTTTAATGCTGTGAAGAAGAAGATATTTGAAGCTGTGCTTGACATTATGCAGGTAACCACCCAAACAAGCAAATTATAATTATAATTTGGTCACACTGGGATGTTGCATAAGCTCTCTGATTAATACAACAGTGTAAAAAATTCTGTCAAGATATTGTCATAATATTGCCTGCAGTTTTGCCTCTGGAAAGTGTTCTGTGGCCCTTATTTGTCTCTCTGTAAGAGAGCTTTGAGAAGGTGATTATTAGCCAGGAACAGAGGGAAAATAAGAATAAATTTAGATTCTGGATAATAGTACAATAAAATTTAATGCATAGAAAATGTATTTTTTCTCCTTCCTCCATTTCTTTTTCTTTTATTTTTTTTCCTTTTTCTTGTACTCTTAAGTCAAACGGCTATCTCAGATATGCTGGTTCATTCTCCAAACAATTGCAATGACTGGAGCCAGACCAAGCTGAAACTAGGAGCCAGAAAGTTAATCCAAGTCTTCTGTGTCTGTGGAAAGAACCTATCTACTTGAGCCGTCATTCGTGGCTTCCCAGAATATGCATTATCAGGGAGCTGGAATTGGAAGCACACCTGGGTCTTGAAACCAGAAACTTTCCTATAGAATGCGGGTGTCCCAAGAGCTGGCTTAACCATTGAACCAAACATACACCCCCTAAGGTTCACTTGAAAGAAAAAACTTCAAAATATTTTTGGTTTAAGATTTCAATGTCAGAGTATTTATGTCTCTGAGACAAAAATAAAAACATAGACATTTTCATGAACAATGACATGTCAGTTGTGGGGTTTCTTTTGTCTTTTTATAAATTTTTGTTCATTTCATCTGATATTTAGTGTCTGAAAACTCCAAAAGTGGAAGCAGGCAACTTATCCCTGAAAATGATGAGGACGAGTCAAGACTAGAAAGGAGGGAGGGACATGTGAGGATAGACACACTCCCCTTTCAATTGATGGACGCTCTGTGAAGCAGCGCCATTCCATTCTGCCAAGCAACTTCCAGTAAAAAGCCATGTGCAGAAGGATGGAGGTGACAAAGCAAGACGCTGACATTCTGCAGGGAATTTCTCTGGCTTTTTAAGGAAGACAAATAGAAAATGGAAATCTAGAGCTATCAGGAATTCTGAATGTGATGTTTTGTCCAGATTATGGAGAAGATCTAGTTGTCTCAACTGAACATGTACCTGCTTGGGTTTAATATCTGTGCGGATTTTCTAGTGCTTCAAACATTCATGACCATATTAGTCACCTGGGAATCTTGTTTTTATGTTGATTTCATTGGGTATGACTGAATTTTCCATTTCTCATCAGATCCTAAAAGATACCTGTTATTGCTGGTCCATGGTCCGCTCCTGAGACCTCAGCATCCCCAGTCTCATATCCTGCACAGATTCAAAAATAAGCCAGATGCTATAGTTTGAATGGGATTCAAGTGTACTTCTCAAGGATATATATTTTGGGGAGCTTGGACATTTGTGCAGTGCTGTTGGGAAGTCATGTGGAATCTTGAACTGAGTCATAGAGCAAGATTATTTGGTCCTTGGGTATAAGTCTTGAAAGGTAGATATGGTTTTCTTGGGAACTTGGTATGTTCTCGCTAGAAGGTTGCTGTAAAAGGGTGAGCCTGCTCTTTTCATGGCTTTTGGTTTACTGTCTTGCCTGGTGATCTGTCCTTCTTGCATTCGTTCCTACCATGATGCAGGATGGGAATATCTCACCAGATTTGACACCATTATGATTATCAACCTCCAAAACTGTGAGCTAAATAAACCCCCTTTATTTAAAAGTTACCCATTCCCAGATATTTTGTTATACTAACAGAACACAAGCTGATGTATCAGCCAAGTGAAACCATGTGTTCTTTCTGAAATAGGCATCATGCTTTTCTACTTCCAGGCCACAGCCTCTTCCAACTTTGCTCTTTGCAAAGCTCTCCGTGTTCCCCACTGCAAATGCCTACAGGCAGTTAGTATGAGCAACAGTTTTTATTCTGCTGTTACACAACCTGTTTCAAGATAGATGTGCAACTCCTTCTTCCTCCACTTGTATTTGCTTTTACCTTTTTTCAAAAAGCTGGAATTCATTCTCTCTCTTTCCTCTTTATCTGCATCTTTCTCTTGTTCAGTGAAACATGCTGACTGGCAGACACTGGGCTGAGGGTGAGGGTTCTCAGATGAACGCGGTTCTTGCCCTTTGGCTTTCTTGGACTGAGAGCAGCAACACCTGGAGAAAGCAGACTGCAGCATGGTAAGCTAATGCACTAGAGAGCTGCTCCAGTGCAGGGAGGTAGGAACTGCTCTACAAGCACTGAAGAGCTCAGTCTCTCAACTTGAAGTCCTAATCAGTAAAGAACAATTTTGGAAGACCAAGAAAAGAATGAGTGATAGACTGCATGCAGAAGTATCCATCCCATCAGCCATCAAGGAAGGATGAAACAATTTTGGACTTGGGGATAAGGGACAGAAGCTTGAGGTTTTACTTTGGAGGGCAAAGAGTATCGATAGTTGTGACTAGGTGGTCTGAGCTTGCCGGAGGCAAGGATAATCTCAAGGCTCATGGCCAGGACCACATCCACCAATTCTATCACTCATCCAAGGTGTTTGAAACTTTGGAAAACCCCACTCTAATCCCTAATGGTAGACATAAAAGCCCTGAGCTGAAGCAACTTGCTGGGTCCTTGGACAGAAAAAAAATTATAAAACACACATCTACAGTTAGTAATAGAAATGTCTTCTTTTCCTGTAAATTTATTTACCTATTTAGTGACCGGTATAGACAGCAGAGAAAGGAGATAAATATTCTGTCAAATGTTTTTATTTTTCTCACTGATTGACTACAATGTCTGGGGCTAAACCAGGTTGAACCCAGGAGCCTGGAACTCCATTTTGGTCACCACTTGTGTGCCATGGCATCAAGCACTTGGGTCATCATGCACTGTTTTCCCAGGCACTTTAGCAAGTAATTGGTTCAGAAGTGGAACATCGAGGACTCGAACTGCTGCTCAAGTACAGACTTTGCAGGGTCACATGTAGCCCTAACCACTGCACCATGATGCTAGCCTCAGTAACAACAATTTCCACCTCCAATCCATGTGCCACTGGAAGTTGATCCAGAGTAGTTTTATTAGGATGTAACCACCAGTAGGGCAATGGAGTTAGGAGGCAAGGAAGAGGTGGCAATCAGTTTAGGGTGACTTATCCAGGCAGTAATCATTGTGGGAGATGGAATCCTAATCCCACAGAAAAACCACAGAGAACACACACTTCAGACTTCCCCCAGATGAAGAAGAGAGCTGGAGTATTTTGGTGTCGATTCTTACTGATCATTGACCAAAGATTGATAGCCAAGAAGGTGGCAAGGGAATTGTATTCTTGTCTGTCATACAGGGAATCCCATAGCAAAGCAAAGTCATTGGAGAAACTATGTGGGCTGTATAGCTGGTGTGTCCTGATCCAGTGAGAGAGGGTCATGAGCAGGAGGAGCCATGTGTCCACAGCAAGTCTTCCCCTTGCCCACCCACAGCATCTGCCTTTGCTGATTGAGTCTCCTGTCCTGAATTTAGTCTTGTCTCCCGAATGAAGCTGTGCTCCCTACTTGCACACAGCCAACCCCGCATTAGAGTTTCAGAGACATGTTCACTGAAATCCATGAGGCAATTCAAATCCTATGGGTTTCCTGGTGAATGTATTTTAACATGATACTAGAATGAAATTGAAATGATTTTACCTCAACTACATATCTTATCCATGGGTTAACATTTATATTACATTCTAGCCCTCTGGTAATTGATGAAACTGTGAGAGGAGGTTTTTCTTCTTTTGTCTCTAAGCCTACATGCTCTGATTCAATTATATTTCCATGCTGCATTTGGGAAGTTACATTCTTTTACCTCTTCTCTACTCCAATTCTGCACAACTCTGCAGTGTTAGAGAGATTGTACTGTAATTGCAAAACTTCAAGTCTATTTCCCCAGTGATTTGGTTTTACAGGCTCTTTTTAGGTCTTATTAATGGCATTAGACTTAAGAGCCTGCAGAGCCAGCTGCAGTTTTTTCCTTCCTACTTGTTCACCCAACTTCTGCCCAAAGTACAACTAACCTCTCCATGTGTCATGTGTCTCAGGTGGTACTGGTACCACCTGATGCCCCAGCAGCAGGCATGCCACTCAGTCTTGCTCCATCAGCATAATCTAACCCTCTAGCCATTGCATCATAGCCCAGGCATATGATACATTATGAACAAATGAAGTGCAACATGACATTGTCTGAAATGATTCAGAAAATAGTCTTTTCTTCACTCTGGACTTCGAGACTTGAACCTGGCAGAATGGTCCCTAGTTATTGTCAAGTCTGATAATGTGAGTAAAGATAAAGAAAATAAGCAACAAACTTTGAAAACTTCAAGCTGAGCTTGAAGCCAGGAATCCTCCGCAACTTACAGTTGTATAAGACAACAAATCCCTTTAGCAATGACAGTGCGTCACTTGCAAACACTTTCGAAGTAGTTTTTCAACTATCTATCAATTTCAGTTTTACTATTCTCTTCATACAATTAAGCTAATCCTGTAGCAGAATGTGCAGATGAAATGAGTTATGCAAACTTTTTTGCCCAGGAATGGCTTCAAATGTGGCAGGAATTCATAAAACTTAACCCCCTCCTCCTTTCCTTTCCCACTCACCTCCCAGTTCTTGCTTCTGTTGTTTGTTAAGCACATCCCAACACATTAAAGTTAAGAGTCTACACGTTGTGTCAGGGGAAATGCATGCATACTCAACACCCTGGATTCCATGCTGAGGGTTGGAGCTCCTGTAGAGAATTTGAGTTTTTTTTTTAAGAGTTGAGAAATGTCTGTCTTCTCTAAACTTGAGTTGTGTTCTCTCACAAATGAGAGGAATAGTATGGATGTGGTATCTAAGGTCCTGCCTGTTTTCTCTTGCTGTAAGAAAATACCTGTGATGAAAAATTCGCAGACCTGGAAGTTTAAACGCATGGTCCTGGTATCCTAGCGAGCCCCACCCTCTGGGTTACAAATGGGGTGGACAGGCAGAAATGGACACAGCCACATATAGAAGAGGCCAAGCTTATGGATACTTTCATGTAAGAACTGTTTGCTTTCCTAAGAACTATTTCCTTGTATTCAAGCCCAGAATGAGTCCCATCTGAGTATGCTGCTCCAACAGCCTAGATAATGCTATCTTACTTACTAAGCACTATCACTTCCAACAGGTTCCACCATCCCAACCTGCCCTCACAATCATGCTTCCAGCAGAGGAAGTACTGGGAGAGAACTGCATGCATCAGAACCCATAGATATTCAGCTTTAAAATCTTCCAAATCTCATTTCTTAAAATGTCTGCTCTTCCACACAGTGGAGGCTAAAATTCCTGCATTATGCTCAGAGCAGGACCAAAACTGCAGTGAGGCAAGTGATGTGCCATGGACAGAATACTGATGCTTAGATGCAGCAAGACTCAATAAGAGTAATCATCATCTTAAAATTTCTCCCCAGATTATTCCAGAGAGAATCAAGATGGCAGAATAGGGTAAGGATACGTTAAAATGGACAGAAAAACATTTAATCAGGATGAAGCAGAGAGGACATATTTCAGGAAATAGGAAAGGACAGAACAACAGCAGAGGGGTACCTGGAGACTGACAGACACAGGAAAGCAGCGGACACAGCAGTGTGGTGTTGCAGAGACTGATATTCCAGCACTGCGATCTGAACTCCATAGCAGCCGGAACTCCACCAGCAACCAGGTGGGAAGGGACTTTCACTGGGAGCTCGGGAGGTGAGCCCAGAAAAAAAAACTGTCCGACCTGCTGTTCCATTTGATTTGACCAGGAGCAGACTCAGAGAAGCAGATCCCAGATGGGCAGTGCGAGAACAGAGTGGATTTCACAGCCCAATCAGCCCCTAGAGCTGAATTGGGTGCCATTTTGCGTAAGGGACTGAGCATATGCTGAGCTGGGAGTGAACTCATTTTTGACTCAGTGAACTGCATCAACGTGGCATTCTACAGGTTCCACCCAAGACAGGTCTGGGTAGACCTTAGACCTGACAGCCAGCAGATCAAGAATTATAGTAGTGGTAAGTCAAGCGCCATTTTGTGCACTGTGGCAATAGCTATAGGACTGCAGGGGACAACAGTGAACTGCGCATGTGCTGAGCTTGGGAGAACTCATTGAGTTCAGTGGATTGCACTGTCCCACAGGAAAAATACCGACTGTGGCATCGTACAGGTCAAAATAGGTCCATGTGGCACCGAGACCTAATGTCCAACAGGTTCCAACAAGATCAGCGCCACCAACAACCTAACTAGATAGGACACCTGGTGTCTCTCTAATCCTGGGACATGCTCCAACCAGAAGTGGAAGAAAGGTTGCAGAGACAATGGTGCAGCCTCAGCACGGTATCACAGGAGGTGGAGATTGGTGAGCCAGGAGCTGGGGCTGTGGAGACCACAGTGGAAATCTAACGTAAGAACCCATACCTGGAACTCACTGGAGGGAGTGAAAGAAGTGGTTGTAAGTACAGAGATGTGTACCAACTGCAATAAGTAAAATCAAACTGTAGACCTGTGGGTGACACAGCTTAGAAACTTGCCCCAAGAAGAAGACTCTGCTAACCAGAAGTACAATGACCAAGAGCAAAAGAAGAGACAAAGGCACAATGAATATTCCTGAAGACTCCCCTGCAACCTCAGAGTTAACTGAGGAAGAAATCAAGAAAATGGGGCACACAGAATTCAGAAAACTCATTTTAAAGCTTCTGATCAACAATGAGAAGTGCATACAAGACTTCAAAGAATTTAAGGAAGCAATAAAGCAAATCAAGGCTGATATATCAGAAATTAACAACACAGTAGAGCAAATTAAAAGTGCAGTGGAGAGTCTCCAAAACAGAATGAAGCAAGCAGAAGAAAGAATCTCAAAATTGGAAGATATTTCCTGTCACCAGGGAGAAGCAAACAAAAAGCTGGAAGCAGAGCTGGATCAGGCCAAAAAAAAAAGTATTAAAGAATTGAAAGACACTGTTAAGAGGCCAAATATAAGAGTTATGGGAATCCCAGAAGCTGCAGAAAGAGAAACTGGTTTTACAAAGATATTTAATGAAATAATAAAGGAAAATTTCCCGAATCTAGAGAAAGAATTGGCAAACAACATCCAGAAGGGGCACAGAACTCCCAACAGGCTTGATCAAAAGTGATCTTCACCAAGACACATAATCATCAAGCTGTCTTCAATTGAGCATACGGAAAAGATCCTTAAATGTGCACGTGAAAAAAATCAATTGACATATAAAGGAATGCCAATTAAATTCACAGGAGATCTCTCACAGGAAACTCTACAGGCAAGAAGAGAATGGTACAACATATTCCAGATTCTAAAAGCAAAAACTGTCGGCCTAGGATAACACATCCAGCAAAGCTTTCTTGTGTCTTTGAAAATGAAATAAAATTCTTCCACAGGAAAGAAAAGTTAAATGAATTTGCCTCTTCCAAACCTGCCCTACAAATGATACTTCAAGATGTTCACTTGACAGAGAAGAGGAATAGCACCCAACAAAACCAAAGGCAAACGGGAAGAACATCAGAACAACAGAAGACTAAATCAATGAACAACTCATTCCTAAAATGACAGGACCAAAGTACCACCCATACATATTAAACTCTGAATGTAAATGGCTTAAGCTTAATCAAATGTCGTAGATTAGTAGACTGGATTAAAAAGAAAACCCATCTGATTATGGTCTAGAAAAGACACACTTCACCAACAAAAATCAGTGGAAGCTATATCACATGGGTTTCGATGTTTTCTGTTAGTTTCATCTCTTCAAAATACTTTCTTCTGATTAAATCATTCAATGACTCATAGATCATACGGTAGCATCATTTTCTGCAAGAAGGTTCTTGATTTTCATTTCTTCAGCTACACGTTAGTCATTTAATAGCATGTTATTTAACTTCACAGTGTTGTTAATTTCTTTTTTCTCCCTGATGTTTATTTTGTTATGTGGCTCTTTATTTAAGGGGATGTATAGTAGCTGTGTAACGGAAACTGTAATATCTAGTAACATGTCATTTAACTTCATGGCATTGTAAATTTCTATTTTTCTTTCTATTGCTGCTTTTGTATTATGACTTTTCATTTGAGGGGATGTACAGTAGCTGTGAAATGGAGACTAACATCCAGATGTGAGGATGCAGTGTAGTTTGCATTTCTACTTCCAGACAAAGATGGACTTACAATGAAACTGTTTACTATATTTTGACAATAGGATTCTGGACTCTCTGCCATTGTCCATGCCAGCATTGATGGACATATGACTGTGTATGAAGAACTATACTTTAGTAATGATATGGAGGAACTAGGTGGTTGGGGGAAGGAAATTGGGGAGGGGATAAGGGAAATGCCAGGAGCCTATGGAACTGTATCAAAAAATGAGAATAATAATAATAATAATAAAATGTAAAAAAAAATTCTCCCCAAATACCATGCTTGAACCCCAATACCCTTCATTTTTGTCTTTAACAACAGCATATCCTATGGCATTTGGAGAGAGTAGCAATTTCACTCAAATGATGATATATGTGTGTGTTAGAGTTAATTTTATGGATACATTTGGCTAAATGTTATTTGTTATATATTTTCTTTTCTTTTCTTTTTTTTAAGATTTACTATTATTGGAAAGCCAGATATACAGAGAGGAGGAGAGACAGAGAGGAAGATCTTCCATCCGATGTTTCACTCCCCAAGTGAGCCACATGGGCCGGTACGCGCCAATCCGATGCTGGGAACCAGGAACCTCTTCCAGGTTTCCCACACAGGTGCAGTGTCCCAAAGGTTTGGGCCATCCTCGAACTGCTTTCCCAGGCCACAAACAGGGAGCTGGATGGGAAGTGGAGCTGCCAGGATAAGAACCGGCGCCCATATGGGATCCCGGGGCTTTCAAGGCGAGGACTTTAGCCGCTAGGCTACGCCACCGGGCCCTTGTTATATATTTTCATGTAGATCTTTGAGAAAGGAAGTGATTTGAAAGAGAAAACATAAATAATGACAACTGCAGAACTAATAGGAAATTAAAAAAATGAGAAACATCTTTAACGCAGATATTCACATGTAAATAGGTACACAGATTTAGCAAGCACAAACTGCCTGGCCTTTTACATGTGGTGTCTTATTTTTTTTTTTTTTTAAAGATTTATTTTATTTTTATTACAAAGTCAGATATACTGAGAGGAGGAGAGACAGAGAGGAAGTGGAGCTGCCGGGATTAGAACCAGCAGCCATATGGGATCAAGGCGAGGACTTTAGCCACTAGGCCACGCTGCCAAGCCCCAGTGTCTTATTTAATTTTCACAATGCACATATAAGAAAACATAGTTGTCACAATCTTATAGATGAGTCAACTAATACTGAGTTATGTTGGAGGCGCTTTCTCAGTGCCACATTATTCAAAAGTGATAAAACTTGTGTCAACTGAAAATGAGGACTCTGTCTTTAACAGACAGCTAAACCTTTTTTATAAGTTTGCAGCCAATATTACTTTGATAGACTATTTACCCTAACACAGGATTTGCCTTAACCCTGTGACTGCCAAAGGAGATAGTTTCAATAACCTGATTTATTGGCTGGGGCCGCCGGTTCTAATCCCGGCAGCTCCACTTCCCATCCAGCTCCCTGCTTGTGGCCTGGGAAAGCAGGAGAGGACGGCCCAAAGCCTTGGGAGACCCAGAAGAGGTCCCTGGTTCCCGGCTTCGGATTGGCACAGCACCGGCTGTTGCGTCTCACTTGGGGAGTAAATCATCAGATGGAAGATCTTCCTCTCTGTCTCTCCTCCTCTCTGTATATCTGACTTTGTAATAAAATAAATAAATCTTTAAAAAAAAAGAATTCCATTTACAAAAAAAAAAAAAATTAGTTGCTTTCATTTCACACCTGCTTTCCAGCAAATAGCACAGTTGTGACTGCAGCCATGTTCACAGAAGATCTCCTTAATCGCAGTGTCCACAGCAGATGCCATGTCCAAATGGAATATTCAGGCTATTCTTCTCCCAGCTCCCAACATACACACAAATCTAACATATCAGTAATGAGTACCTTGCCGATAACTCTGGCTTTGACCAGCTCCCAATGATAATATGTCCCACAGTTATTGCTCTTTAAACAAAGCAGTTTTATTCCCCAAATGGCTGCAGTTGTCATAGCTGAGCCAATCAGAAGCCAAGAGCCTGGAGCTGCTCTGGGACTTCCATGTGGGTGAAGGGTCCCAAGGGCTCCGGCCATTGTCTGTTGCTTTGTCAGGCTATAAGCAGGGAGCTGAATCAGAAGTGAAGCAATCAGGACATGAACCAGCACTGCAGGTGGAAGGTTAGCCTGTATGTCAGAGGGCCAGCCCCTGCACCTGAAGAACAACACTTTGTCTCCCATCCAAGTACTAACCTGGCCCGACCCTGCTTATCTTCCGAGATCAGACGAGATAGGGCCCGTTCAGGGTGGTAGGGCCATTGACAAGAACAGCACTTTGTAGCATGAGTGAATCTCATAGCAAATATGAGCAAAGGATTTTGGCAAACATGTGGTCTGTTACCATTTATATTAATTTGGAAAATAAGCAAATTATGTATTGATTCATCCTTACATAGAGTAAGTGCTTTAGAAGGACGGCATGAGAATAATTCTTACTGCGCTAGTTGGGGTGGAATAACTCAATGTGGATTAAATTCGTACTCGTGTGAAGGTCCAGCAGAGTAGTAGGAAACTGCTCCACACAATCACTGAGGTATGCAAATCGGAGAACACCAGACACTCCCCTAAACTGCCTGCACTTTCACCAAGAGGAAGTACTCACATGGCAATCGGGGCAATCTGGGTGTCCCCACCAGTAAGGTAGGATTCTTATAGTCCATCTGTTGTCAGCTGCCCTGATCACCAAGAAACAGCAGGGAGTGCTCCA
This sequence comes from Ochotona princeps, assembly GCF_030435755.1. Classification (NCBI taxonomy): domain Eukaryota; kingdom Metazoa; phylum Chordata; class Mammalia; order Lagomorpha; family Ochotonidae; genus Ochotona; species Ochotona princeps. The sequence continues at coordinate 12,142,204 of NC_080840.1, read as the reverse complement.
GGGCTCTAAAGCTGGTTGATAACTGAGAGGAGAGGCTTTGTGGCTGGTTCTCCAGGAGCTATATACCCCTCCAGTACCAAGAAGTAGCAACAGTTCCCCTCCTGGCAGCCCCAGTGAATACTGATAGAAATTCAAACAGTGTCAGGGTAATAAGTACGAAAGTAGGTGTGAGCTTCAATAGCAAGGTTCAGAAAGAAACAGGGAACATGTCATAAAGATGCTTAGGATTGATTTGGGGCAGGAACAATATTAGTCAGTGTAAGACTCTGAGAGACTCAGAGGGATTGTTCTGGAAAATCTTGAAGTAGTTACACATTTATAGTCACAAGTATTCCATTGTCTACGTACAATTCTGGCTGGAATTTTAGATTTGGGATTTCAATTGCATTAGACAAGAAAACAACGCAACCCAAGAAAATGCAGCTACCTGATACAGTTTAATTCCTTGTGTGTTTCTGGGTTTGTTCTAAAATGGGTACATAAACATACAGATGGTTGCCATGTGAATTTATGTATTTATACGAATGCAGACACATTGTCAGTTATTACAGATTTCCTAAGTAAATTATGTCTTACTAAATGTCAAAATGCCTTAAATATCAAATGTTTTATATATTTTGAAATTTTCTGTATGGACTCCTGGACTACCAAAAACATTGTGAGGAAAAACTCCTGTATTTTACTCTGTGCTCATAAATACACTCATGTGTATGCCTGTGAGGTATCTAGAGATTTGCTTTGGCTTTCATGTCTGCGGTATCTCTGTCACTATAGCTGGAAGGTAAGATTTATATAAAAGGGACAGTAGAGGTCTTAAGTGCATAACTCCCTGAGCTTTGATGAACATCACCCCCATCACGACACAGGGCATCACCACAGAGGGTTCCCCATCCCCGCCACAGGCAACCTTCCTGCTGACTTTCACGCCAAAGACCAATGTTTCCTTGTTGCATTTCATATTAATACAATCGATGGTATGTTTTATTTTATGTCGGCTTCCTTTCAATCACCATCACACCTTTAGCACTTATCCATGCATTTGCCTAAAGCTATACCTACTTTTTGTATTGCTGATTGGTATTTCGTTGTTAATGTAATTACACTGTGTTTTTCTCTGCTCCTGGGAATAGATATTTGAATTGTTTCCTGTCTATGCCTTTATAAATAAAGTTATAATGAGTGCTTCCTAAACCCAGGTTAAACATATTAGAAAAGGCTTAACTCCTATATCAAATCACATGAAAAAATATAAATTAATAAAGCTATATGTGCAATAAAATTATAAAGCTTCTGAGAAAAAACACAGGAGAACATATTCACAATCATGGCATAAGTAATTTTTTTAAGATTTATGTATGTTTTTATTGGAAAGTCAAATTTACAGAGAAAAGGAGAGACAGCAGAGAGGAAGATCTTCTATCTGCTGATTCACTCCCTAAAAGACAGCAACAACCAAAGAGCAAGCTGAGCTGATCCCAAGCCAGGAGCCAGAGCTTCTTCTGTATCTTCCATGTGGGTGCAGGGTCCCAAGGCTTTGAGCCATCCTCTACTGCTTTCCCAGGCCACATGCTGGAAGCTGGATGGGAAGTGCAGCAGCCAGGACATGAACCTGTATGCATTTGGGATCCTGGTGTTTACAAGGTGAGGATTTAGCCATTGAGCCATTACACTGGGCCCAGCATGAGTAAAATATCTTAGACAAGGGATTAAGTGCTAAATATAAAGGAAAATTGACAAATTAGACTTCAAGAAAAAATTTAAAAACAAATTATAAGGGGCTGGCATCATGGCTCAACAAGTAATCTTCCACCCCACGGCAAAAGCATCCTATATGGCCACTGGTTCATGTCTCAGCTGCTACACTCCTGATCCAGTTCACTGCTTATGGGCTAAGAAAACAGTGGAGGATGCTTCAAGTCCTTGGGACCCTGCACTCATGAGCGTGACCTGGAAGAGGCTCTGAGCTCCCAGGTTCTAATCATCTCAGCTCTGGCTTTTGCTGCCATTTAGGGACTGAACTAACAGATGGAAGACCTTCTCTCTCAATCTCTCCTTTTCTCTGTTAATCTGAACTAAAAATAAATAAATCTTAAACACACACACATATATTACCAAGAAAATGAATAAAAAAGGGGGGGCAGGAAGGTAGCTCAACAGGTAATTTCCTACCTTGTTTGCCGGAGTCCCATAAGGACTCCAGTTCATGTTCTGATAGATGCACTCCCAATCCAGCACTCTGCTGGTGGCCTGGGAAGGCAATGGACGACGGTCCAAAGCCTTGGGATCTTCCCCTGTGTGGGAGACCCAGACCTAGAGGCAGCTCCTGGCTCCTGGCTTTGGCTCAGCTCAGCATTAGCCATTGTGGCTATCTGAGGAGTGAACTAGTAGGTAGAAAGATCTTCTCTCTATGTATATTTTCTTCTCTGTAAAACTGCCCTTGAAATAAAAATAAATGCATCTTTTTAAAAAAGAAAATTAAAACTAGCGTTGATATACTGACATTGACAATGTGTTGCAAACATTGCAATCGTCTGGAAAATGTACTTCACAAAATAAGTCTGTGTAAAACATTTAAAGTTGCCCTAAAATCAACAATACAGACACAGGCTAGTAAAATATTGACAACAGATCAGTTTTTAGTTGCCCCAGCACCCTCCCTACCTTACTTCCATGGTCATTGAGTGGTCCACAGTCCCACCAGCCCTGGGCCAGGGTACTTTTCCCCCACGTCTTTGCCAGCTGTGTTGTTATAGTTACTCTGCATATATTTTATGTAGATGAAATGTCAAAGAGTGAATAATTTTTGTCAGTGTCATTGAGAAAATATGACTTAATAAAGTAGAAAGGAAACAGAGATGTGAAATCAAATATTATAATTAAAGTTTTGTAGCCCTAAATTTGATTTATAGCATCTACATTGACTCAAGATTATTTATCTTGTGTTCTTATTCTGTCCAGCTGGAAGGGCTTAAAATAGCAGCCAATACAGTAGCAATGAACATCTTTCATATGAAGATTTGAGTAGAAACAGCTCAGGAATCTCTGAATTGCTATGGGTGAAATTTTATGAGGATATGGTGTCAGACCAGAATTGAAAAAGGTAAGATGTCTGCTAAGATTGTGTTAAAAGGTCTGAATTCAAGAATCAGTTTAAGGGATTCCTTACTAGTCAAAAATGGGATGATTTGGGTATGATGAGAACAATCATGGTATAGGTCCTTGACATTGTTGGAAATACTTGTATATCTGAGTACTTCTTTTGAAACCCGCTATTCTATTTATGATGTGTCTTCCTGCTGCTGCACATCCCTAGACACAGAAGATAATGACTCAAATATTGTCTCCCTTATCAATTGCGAGGCATGCCTTGTTGGGGACACTGACAATGCCCTGTCCTAAGATGGCACCTCTTGGAGACAGGTTTCAGGAAGTGCCCTGTGATTGGCCCTTTACTGCTTGCCTCAGGCAGGTAAGCTGATTGGAGGATTGAGAGATAGCCAGGGGCCTTGGGGAAGGGGTGAGGAGGTTCTCTGTGTAACGGAAATAACGGAAATAACGGAATTAACTGACTTAACTGAAGGCTTCTGGGTAACGGATTTAACGGATAGGAGGGATATATAAGCCAGGGGCTTCTGCCCCAAAGAAGGAACTGAAGGTTGGAATAAAAGTGCCTCTGAAACGTCCTCCAGTGTCGGGTGATTTCTTCCGCAGGACGGGAGACACCGATATACCTGAGTTGAGTTCTGGACTCCTGGCTTTAACCCGGCCCAGCCCCAGCTGTTGAAGGCATTTGGGAAGTGAAGCACAAGAGAAATTCTTGCTGAAACTTGAGCTATATCTCTAAAAGCAGATTTCCATTTAAAGGAACTGCTGAAAAAAACAGACCAAGTTAAACAACAAAATTCAAGCTGTGATAAGTGTTAGAAATTAGTGATCTGGTTTCTTAAACAAATTTTAGGTATAAAGACAGAACAGGTGCAAGCATTTGCGCTGACAGTAAAGATGGCAGTGACGATGACTTTTTTACTATACCCTGGTATCTGAGTGTGAGCCCTGGCTCTGGCTTCCTGCTAATGAAGACCTTGGGAGGCAGGGATTTGGGTTCAAGTAATTGACGTTCTGCCACCCACAGATCCGATTGTGTTCCTGGCTCATGGCTGGATTCAGCCTCCACTGAAAGCTGTAGCCAACATCTGGGGAGTCACCCAGGAAAGGCATGTTCTTGCTTTGTCTCTCTTTCTACCACTTGAATGATATATATATATTTTTTAAATATTCAATATTATGAGGAAAATCAAAAGAATGGGAAAGATGGAGAAGTAGTTTTTTTCCTCTGGGTGATTTTTATTTCTCTTATTGAAAATAGGTTGGCTGTACATGTATAGGCTCATTTCTAAGGTTTCTATTCTGTTCCATTGATTTTTCTCAGCCATACTGTTTTGATTATCACTGCCCTATAATACGTCTTGAGATCTGGAATATGATTCCTCCAGATTTATTTTATTCTTCAAGATAGCTTTGGCTATGGTCTGTTGTGTTTCCACATGAATTTTTGTATCATCTTTTCCAATCCCAAGAATATTGTTTTTTCCACTCTTCTGACTCTGCTGGCTGTCAGCGTATGGCCAAACCTGACACACTGCTATCTGTATGTCATTCTTCCCCAGTAAATTTGGACAAATTCCATGTACAGCTTTCAGATACCAGGGTATAGTAAAAAAAAATCACTGTGAAGAAATGGACAAAAGAAATGAGTTGGTCATTTCCAGAGAATAATTACAGGGCTTGGCGAAACAGCCTAGTGGCTAAATCCTTACTTTGCATTCACCAGGATCCCACTCATATGGGTGCTGGTTCATGTCCTGGCTACTCCACTTCACATTCAGCTCCCTGCTTATGGTTGGGAAAGCAGTAAAGGATGACCCAAAGCTTTGGAATGCTATACCTTCATGAGAGACCTGGAAGATACTCCTGGTTCCTGGCTTTGGATCAACTAAGCCCAGCCATTGCAGCTACTTGAGGAGTGAACTAACAGACAAAAGATCTTTCTCTCTCTTCCTCTCTGTAGATCTGCCTTTCCAGTTAAACAAATGAATATTTTTTTAGAAAAGAAAAAGAACAAATACAAATGGTGAATGGACATGTGAATAGAATGCTCTGGTTCCCTAACTACGAAGGAAATAGAAATAAAAACCACGTTGAGTTTCCAGCTAACTCCAATGAGATTGGCCTACATTTGGAAATCTACTAATAGCACCTGCTGGTGAGGATATAGAGAGAAAGGTATCCTACTTCCTACTTGAAGGTACTCCCTAGTTGAAGGGAGTGTAGGCTAATATAACCACAATGCTAGTCAATATGGAGAGTCCTAAGAAACCTAACAATTAATTTGCCATTTGATTCAGCTATCTGATATATATGTATATGTATATATATGTATATGTATGTATGTATGATAATATATCCAAAGGAAGTAAAATTGACGTAAGAGAAAGTGGCCTGCAGCCATATCTTTATAGCAGAATAATCCACAATAGTGACGATATGGAGCCAACCCAGATTCCCATCTGAAGAAACCATAGTACATCTTCTCTATGAAATACTACACAGCCAATAAAAGAATGAAATTCTGCCCTTTGCAACAAAATTGTCCCAACTGCAGATCATTATGCTCAGTGGAGTAAGTCAATCCCCAGAGGACATGTATCAGATGTTCTCTCTGATATAAGGGAACATTCATAAAAATACAAAACAAATAAATATAAAGGTGAACTGTATAATAAGGCTGGCATACCTGAAAGTGAAGATACCTTGCAGTATGCATATCTACTCCCTAATACAGGGAGGATTCCCAGTGAAACAGTTAAATCCACCCTGACAATACGATACTAGATTTTATACCTTTGTCTAGCCCTACAATGCCAACGTGGATAGCGGAGTGTTGAACATGTAGCTGTCGCTGGATGACTATACTACTGTAATATGATAAGGAATAGTAGCAGGGGAAAATGGAGAGGCAAAGTCGGCAATCCCTATGCCCTCAAAAGTGCCTCATAGAAAATAGTAAGAAAAATATCTTTGTTAAAAGTGGGAAAATGGCATTTCTTTCTCTCCATTTCATAAACATTTAAAGTTTTTCACCATGGGAACCTGAAAAATGTCACTCCAGACAAGAGATGGACGTGTGGTGGGTGTGAGTCTTTGAGACATGAGCAGTCAGTGTTCCTAGAGCTCAAAGCAGGATTGCCAATTCTCAAGACAGAGAGGGGTGGCTACTCTCTGTAGCAACAAAAAAATGAATGAAGCTCCAAAAATAGATGCAAATGTGCCATAAACAGAATACTGAGGGCCAGCACCATTGCCTCTGCCTGCGTGCCAGCATTACAAATGGGTGTCGGTTTAAGTTCCAGCTGTTCTGCTTCCAATTCATATCCCTGCTCATGTGTCTGAGAAAACAGCAGAAAATGGCTCAAGCCCTTGAACTCCTGCACACATGTGGGAGACCCAGGAGAATCTCCAGGCTCCTGGCTTCAGGCCAGACCAACTAAGTGTTGTGGCTTTTGGGGAAATGAACAAGTGAAATATGGGTTCAATCTCTCTTTCTCTTTCTCACCCCCTCCTCCTCCCCTTCTTCCTGTCTTCTTCTCTCTCTGAAAATCTGCCTTTCAAACAAAAATCAATAAATCTTTGTGGGAAAAAAAAAGACACAAAATAAATCAATTATTCCCTATATTTGCAGCTCAAAAAAAGAGAAATATTAATCTCTGCTGTTTGGGGATATACATAAAAGTAAGCAAATGAAAGACAAAGCGGTAGATGCCAGAATGCTCACTCTCTCCAGAGGGTAGGCAGTCATGTGGTTCTTAGGGACACGATGGTCTCTTTGGGTGGGATAACAACCTCATTCCTACCTGTGTGATAACTTCCCAAGTGTTTGCTGAACGATTAATATTTAAAGCATGCATATACAGTCTGTTAATTTCTCACACCCATGAGGAATTTTAAGGGAAAAAAGGCAATGTTTTATGAGCAACATCATGGAAGGAGGATGGCTCAGCTGCCCTGGTCTGATGCTGAGATGTGGGGCAGAGGAATAAGGAGCGACTACGAAAACAGCAAATGAGGATATTACACAAATTAAGGAGGTGTACACAAATATGTGCTTTTGCAGCAAAAAAAAAAAGTCCAAGAGACCAGAGGCTGGATGCGGGGTCTTACTGGACTGGGGAGAAGGCAGGTGATACCTAGCAAAAGATGTCAAAATCCGGGAGAAAAAATAGTATTCAGAAGGAATTGGACTTCCCTCAGGTTCCACCCACGCATAGAAATGAGCTGCCAGCTCTTGGATCCTTGCCTCCTGCCATCTCATCCATTTATTTGCATCTTTCTCCTCTACTGTAAGACCATGTCTGCCATGAGTATCTTTGTGATGGAAGACTGTGGACGCATGCTACACCCTGGCTGGGTGAATGAATACATGAAGAGCTAAAACAAGGAACTGGAGCCAGCAGTGGAAAAGGTCACTCAGTACTCAGCACTTAATCCCACAGTGCTCTGTTACCAGCCTCATCTTTCGTTTCCCAAACACCTCTAAAGGTGGTTGAAGTTAAAATGCTTAGAGAGAGTGAGCAAAAAAAAATGGGTTTTTCCTGGTTTACTAATTACTCATTCTGTGCTTTTCTCAAAGTGTAGGATCGTTTTGGATTTGTTTCTCTCTAAGCCAGAGCACTGTGGGGAAGAAGAGTGATAGGCTGTTTGAAGATGGTGAGGTACTGCACACGGGGCATGGGGGACAAACACAAGTCAAGCATGATGGGAAAAAGGTTGGTGCAGATCAATGGAGATTGAGTGAAGGAAGAGTAAGCACATGTCCACGCATTGACAGGGAAGGGAAACAAGCGGAACAGGCAGAGAGGAACAGCCAGCACCGTGCTGGAGTTTCTTCAGCTGATGGATGGCAAGCAAGCTGCAGGCGTAGGCACCACCTCAGCATGCCTGTTCAGTAGCCTCCCTGCCTTTGGCCTCTCCCTGAGCTAGTCAATATCCACCTCCCCTAGGTCAGCAACAAAACCTGCATTCTATCACAATAAAAATATAAGATAAGCAACATGCCAGAATCCTCCAGAAAGCTCAGGGAAAATGTATATTATGAAAAAAAAATCATTCATGGATTTCAACTTCTTTTGCACAAAACCAAAAATGTCTCTCAATCTAATTTTTACACAATATTTCTAAAATACCTTTGTGTGTCATTTATGCTTTTCTAACAGTCACATGAAATACAAAAACATGAATACATATTATTAAATTTTAAAAGTATATGTATTTATTTGAAAGGCAAAGTGACAGAGTAGAGAGAAGAGGAATCTTCCATTTGATGATTCAATCGCCAAAGGACCTCAATAGCTGGGACTGAGTAAGACCAAAGTCGGGAGACAGAAAAGCCTTCTGGGTGTCTCATGGAGGGGATAAAAGCACAGATAATCCAGCTGACATCTGCTACTTTCCCAGGCACAGTCCCAAGGATCTCGATCAGAAGTGGAGAAGTCAACATTCAAATTAGCACCCCAGCATAGTATGCTGACATTGCAAATGGCAGTTTAACCCCCTATACTACAGCTCTTCTGCCCTGTAATAGTAACTTTAATAATATATTTTATAGCATTTCAGAACTATCTAAGCCACTTGGACAGAACCCTCAGAATATGTACACATTGAGACTCTGGGTTGATACGAGGTAGAAGTTACTTATCCCTGGGTACTCGCATGTGTGAAAAGTCATGAGTGGTTTTCCCCTTTTGTTTTGCGTGCCTTTGAACCTCTGCTTTGTGTCCCAGCCATGGTTTTTTTTTTCCACATGTGTTTGCATGAATAGTGTTGCTGATCTTATTTCCTATTCTTTTCTACTATGCAGATTAGTCTCAGCATAGAAGAAATAAATTGCACAGTGTTCCTTTGGGAAGCCTGTTCTCATTTTCTCAGGCAGAGTAAGCAGTAACTCCGAATGGGTTTGCTAGTGTCATGTCTATGTCGTAGCAGTTGCACAATGATGTGGCCCAAGCCCAGCCAGGTGTAAACATGAAGATGGACACAATGGTAAATCTCTAGTCTGCCATTTCCCCACTCTGTGCTTTTAGCAAAGTACCTGACTACTTACATATTCCTCATATGGAAAACAGGAGCTTATGGAGAAAGATGCCTACATTCTTATGCCCAGCATAGCTTTAATTCACATCACCAACCTTTGGAAATGCTTAAGTCAGTCAACAGATGAATGAGTTCTAAAAAATGTGACATACACAACGGAATGCTAGTCAGTCGTAAAAACGAAAAGTCATAAAGAAAAAATGTGATGCAATGTAGATGAATCTAAAGAACATTATTTAAATGAAATTAGGCAGACACTGAGAGACAGTGATACAACCTACACATGTAATCTTAAAAGTAGAGCTTAAAGAAGTAAAAAGTGGAATGATGCTTAGCAGGGACTGGAAAAGGGAGGGAATAAAAGACAAAATACTGGTTACAAGATACAATCGTATAATTAAGTAGGAGTGATGAGTTTTATGACCTATTACAGTGCAATGACAATAGTTGAATACTAATGTTGCATATTTGAATGCTGGAAGGGTGGATTTTGAATGTCTCATCACAGAGGAAGGATAAATGCTTCAGCAGTGGATATGTTCGTTTTTCTGACTTGTTCATATGAAGCAAATGTGAAACAAAATATTATATCCGGATATCTGTACCATTGTACTCGTCGATTGTCAATCAAAAGGAAAACTCAAAACAATACATGGAAATAAAAACATGTACATAAAATCACTATTGGGCTCTTTGGGTGAGTGTGTTTATTAGCGCCAGCGATGGGAAAGGCTGCTGCTGTTTGAGGAGCAGACCACTCAGAAGGTATTCATGGAGCCTTTACAGGCTCTGGACCTAGTCAAGCTGTAGAAGAGACTCCTGTAATGCATTATTCAGTCCTGATCTGGAAGCAGATTATTATCTTAGTCACAAAGGCCCAGGCTTTGACACTGAAAGGTTAACTCTCTTCCCCTGGTTTTGTCCTCCAAAGGTAAACAGCTGGTGACTGCCTTTGGTAACCGACTATTAGGATGCCTGCTGTTTGGTTGGGAAAAGCGGACTTTTAGAAAGCAAGCAAAGCAAAGCCATTGGTACTAAGGCCTTAACGGGAGTCCACATGGAAGCAACAGCCACTACAACACAATCTAGAAGATGACCATTTCTAACGTCCTTAGATTTATGGCTCATTTCAATACAAATTGTTCAGCAATCTCTATGTGCCTCCCTGATGGGGACAGAAGCCAGACAAGCTCTGCTCTACCCAGGAAATGGGAGCCATGGCTGAGTTAGCAGGACTGGGACGTGACTGAAGCCTCATCTCTCTAAGAAGTCCCCCATCCCATGAACAAAATGAAAGGAAGTTCAGGGGTTCACTCAGATTTACTGAAATCTCCCTCAAAAACACGGAGATTTGAGATGATAAAATTAGGTCTTTGCCTCTAAAAGGAGAAATCTAAGCTAAAGAAGAGAGTAACCGTCCAGCTGGTGCGCAGAGGTGTGGGGAACTGGGCAAGGCTGTGAGCATACTCATCTCTCGGGGATAGAAAAACTGTGGTGTAGTAGAAGTTAGCAGGACCTGGCAACGGCAAGCTGGGAAGCCAAAAGAATTTTGGGAGCAGAGCAAACCCACCAGTCACTTACAAAAGAGAAGCTCTGGGCTGATGAGGTTGTGTGCTCTTCAGTGCCAGCATCCCATAAGAATACAGTTCATTTCCCAGCTGACCCACTTCTGATCCAGATGCCAGCTTGTGACCAGGTAAAGCAGTAGAGGATGGCCCTATGTACCCACAGGGGAGACCCACAGGAAGCTCCTAGCTCCTGACTTCAAATTGGCTCAGGTACAACAGTTGAGGCCATTTGCCAAGTGAATCAGCAGACAGAAGATCTCTCTCTCTCTCTCTCTCTCTCTGGTTCTCCTTCTCTCTGCAAATCTTTCTTTCAAATAAAGGATTGAAAAGGGGAGAGACAGAGGGAAAGAGAGAGAGAGAGGGAGAGAGAGAGAGAGAGGGAGAGAGAGAGTTGGCCAGAGCTCCTGGCTGTGCAAACTAATGAAGATGTCGGTATATGTGTGTGATCTAGTGAATTTCTCTCCGACATCAGCTTGAATGAGCAAAACTCTGCCAGACCCTCTTCTTCTTATACACAGGAACTCTTCTATGATATCAAGTTAAGTCAAATTTGGTTCAGGACACCTTTATCCCTTCAGATAGCAGAATTGGGAGGGTGATGCTGCCTTGAATGTCTATGGCTGAGACAGCAAAACTCTAAAGGTTGCAACAGAGAAGTTGGGTTCTGGGTCAGAGGGACACCGTCCAGGCCCATCCCAGGGTCCAGTTAGTGCTGAGGAGCCCCCTGGGACTTCCTGCTTCTAGAAGACTCTTTCCTACCCAGGGTTCAGGGTTGCATCAGCAGATGCTGCTGGTGCTTACTAAGCTGGAGGCTTTGTCACAGCACAGTGCCACTGGCCCTCCTCCCAAGAGAGTGAACGATTGAGAAGACTATTCTTCCACACTACTGTTCTATCTCTAACCAATGTTCTCTTGATAGGAACAAGAGGTAACTCTCTGGTTTTCATCAAGGGCAGAGAAGATAGAGGGAGAGAGGGAGAGAGGGAGAGAGAGAGAGAGAGAGAAAGAGAGAGAGAGAGAAAGAGAGAGAGAGAGAGAGAGAAACAGAAGCCTCCACTGCTATAAAACCCCTAATTAGACAACACCTAATGAATGTATGGTGACATTTACTGAAAAAGAATGAAGATAGTAAGTACTGGTGTGGCATTCTAGGGACAAACTGTGACATTATAAGCAGGAGGGTAGATTCAACAAACGAAGCCAAAGCACAAGCTGTCAGACTAGAAGATGCATGGGTGTGCACAAGAGCCAAGGTGGCCCAGATGAGTTCCATTGTCCCTCTATCAGGGTCACCCTGAAAATTCTGAGCATTGGCTTCCACTCCAATGCACACTCAGGAAGATACCCAGAGCTAGAAGTTTCCACAAAGACTGGGCTCCTGCACTCAGGCATGATCTCAGTGCAGAATGTCTCTGAACACCCATGCTCTTGTGTGTCAAACTGTAACATATTATCTCCTCTTCTCTGGACATGGGACATTCCCTCTTCTCAAAAGGTATTCTTTCTTCCAAAACCTAAGAACTACTTACGTAATAACTTGGTCTCAATCAGTTTCAATGGCCCATTTCCAGAAGTTGCTTGATACACACTTGATGGAAGAGAGGCAGAGAGGGAGTGAGAAAGAGACAGAGGGAGACTGCAGAAGGAGAGAGGGAGGGAGGGAGATGAGAGACAGGTGAAGTGAGGAGGGAAGCACAGAGGGAGGAGAGAAGGAAGGAAGAGATGAAATGAAGACTGTTGAGTGGGGCATCGTGTTAACTGTTTCTTTACATCACTAGGCTCCAAAGTCAAGCCACAACATGCTCATTCCTGTCTGCACAGCCTGGGTCACCTTTGACAAGCTCCTTATCTCTGCTCTTCAGCCTTTCTACCCTACATGAGGGATTGAAATGCCACCTCCTTAGAGCTGTTGTTAGTGATACACGAGACACCCTATACAAAGTGCTGGACAGTGGCTGGCACTTACTGTTGCACAGTAAAGATTAGCAATGACTGGTGGGTAGCAAGTCATCACAATAACGCTGTTGTGGTGGAATTCAGTTGACGGACACAGAGTCCAGTGAACTTATTCTAACTTCCTGTGCTCTCCCACGATGCTGGAAAGAGCCTCTGTTCTTTCTGTGGGATATTAAAAGTCTTGTGGGACTCATCATAGAGAGGAATTTGGCACTAGTATTAGATCTGGGTCCCAATCTCCAAGTAAGCACAGTCCAGCATTGGGTTTTTTTTTTTAAGATTTATTTATTTTATTACAGTCAGATATACAGAGAGGAGGAGAGACAGAGAGGAAGATCTTCCGTCTGATGATCCACTCCCCAAGTGAGCTGCAACGGGCCGATGCGCACCGATCCGATGCCGGGAACCAGGAACCTCTTCTGGGTCTCCCACACGGGTGCAGGGTCCCAATGCATTGGGCCATCCTCGACTGCTTTCCCAGGCCACAGGCAGGGAGCTGGATGGGAAGTGGAACTGCCGGGATTAGAACCGGCGCCCATATGGGATCCCGGGGTGTTCAAGGTGAGGACTTTAGCCGCTAGGCCATGCCGCCGGGCCCATTCCAGCATTGTTTAAAGACAGAGGTATGTTCTGAGAAGTATGCAATCGGGCAATTTCATCACATTGTGTGAACATTACAAAATATAAGTGTCTGTGGCAACAATGCTAAGTGACATAATCTCATGGCATGATCATCGCATATGCAGGATGGTTGGATGAGACATCCTGATGATCAGACATCACATGACTATCTTAGTTTTTACAGTGTAGGACTAAGGTGCCTAATAGACAGCTGTGATGAGGGTGACATCAGAGAATACATGTAAACCACTGAGAAGAGCCAAGCATTCAGCTGGCACTCCCTGACCCCGGTTCTTCCCTGTTGAGCAGCTGCCCTCCCAGTGCAAAGTCCCTTGCATTTTCCCAAAGGAGAAAGCAGACCTGTACTTGCAGACCAATGGAGCAAGGTAACACAATGATGCTCTACTTGGATGCATGAGGTCTTCCTGCCCTGTGCTTGATGGCAGCATTGAACAGCTGGGATCTCCTCCAGCCAGATTCATCAGCCTGTGCCAGCGCGGGGCACTGCCCCTTCCAGAGGCCATGGCTTAGAAAAACAAAGCAAATAAAGATATGCATGACTTTTCAATGATCAGACTGGGATACTGCAAGATTTTTGAGTGACTCCAAACAAATCAGAAAACAGAAAAACCCATAAATCCCTGGCTATCTGATTCCACATGAGAGATACCTATTGAGAAAGAAATTTGCAAACATGTTTTACAGTACAAATTTTAGTTCTATGATGGAGAGAAAGATAAGCATGTCATAGGCATGTCAGCAAAGATCATTATTTGCCTCATTTTCTGGTTCCACTGACCTCAAAATAATAGCTGAGAAATTCTAGAATGAAAGAACAGAAATGAGGAATCAGAGAAAGGCATAGTACTAGCTTCAATTCACTGATTGTTTTAGTGATTAGTTTTCTTTTTTGCTAATTAGTGTTTTTATTATAGAGCATTCCTAATGTTTGCAAAAAGAGAGTTACTCAATGAATGTCAACCCATCCTGCCAGACAGCCATCCAGCCAACCAGCCAGCCAGCCAACACCCTCAACAGTTCTCCAGTTTCATTCCATTTCTGCCTTCATTCACTTCCTTTTCTTCTATTCTGTTTCACGAAATTTTCTGACACGTTATTATTTCATCCACAGCCCTTTAACAGGTATGCTTGCCACTGGCAGGCAAAAATAGATGAGGTTCCTTGCGCTCACAAAAGTTCTTGATTCCGGGCCCGGCGGCGTGGTCTAGCGGCTAAAGTCCTCGCCTTGAAAGCCCCGGGATCCCATATGAGCGCCGGTTCTAACCCCGGCAGCTCCACTTCCCATCCAGCTCCCTGCTTGTGGCCTGGGAAAGCAGTTGAGGACGGCCCAAAGCTTTGGGACCCTGCACCCGCGTGGGAGACCCGGAAGAGGTTCCAGGTTCCCGGCTTCGGATCGGCGCGCATCGGCCCGTTGCGGCTCACTTGGGGAGTGAAACATCGGACGGAAGATCTTCCTCTCTGTCTCTCCTCCTCTGTGTATATCTGGCTGTAATAAAAATGAATAAAATCTAAAAAAAAAAAAAAAAAAAGTTCTTGATTCCAAAGAAAGAAGCAGGTCTTCCAAAACTTTTGAAGTTCGTATTTGTAGGGAAATTCATATGAAATATTTTTATGGGAGTGGATGATTTGCACAATGATTAACACACTAGGATATTTGCAGGAGTTTGTGAGTTTGATCCCAGCTTCACTTTCAAACCCAACTTGCTGATAATGTACCCAGGAAGGCAGTGGATGACTGTTCAACTATTTGGAATTCTGCCACTCGTATGGGAGATCCAGACTGAGTCTCTGGCTCCTGGCTGTATCCTGACCAAATCCAAGTTCTTGTGAATATTTGAGGAATGAACCAGCAGATGAAGGTCTTTGTAATTTTTTGTCTTTCTGTCTTTCAAAGAAATAAAAAGAAGTAAATAAAAATAGGAAACTAATATCAATATAATAATTATTGTGGCATCAATGATACTAGGCACTTCTCCAATAGCTTACAATGTTAGTCCATATAATTTAGTTTTTGCACTGACATAGAAATATTCTTTTTTTAAAAAAAAATTTATTTTTATTGCAAAGTCAGATATATAGAAACAGGAGAGACAGAGAGGAAGATCTTCTGTCTGATGATTCACTCCCCAAGTGACCATAAGGGCCAAAGCTGCGCTGATCCAAGTCAGGAGCCAAGAGCTTCTTCCTGGTTTCCCACGCGGGTATAGGGTCCCAAGGCTTTGGGCCATCCTCTACTGCTTTCCCAGGCCACAAGCAAGGAGTTCGATGGGAAGTGGGGCCACAGTGTCCCAAATGAAATCCATATGGGATCCTGGCATGTGCAAGGAGAGGACTTTAGTTGCTAGGGCACTGCGCCAGACCCAGTAGCAATATTATAATCTCAGTTTTATGGATGAAAATGCTGATGCACTAAGAAATAAGTGTTTGGTTCAAGTTCACACAGTTAGCAAATAATGTGACTACAATGCCCAAATGTATGCCAAAGGAAAGGCAACGGATAAATATGTAAGGTTTTGGGGATGAGACAAAGAAGCCCATGTAGAAAAGCAAGGGGAATGGCACACACAGAGGTCAAGGAAAAGAAAGAGGCATCACACAGAAAGTGAGAGCCTTGAGAACAAAGCAGGAATGTCCAGAAGTGGAGCTGAAAAGGTAGGGGGTTGTGCTAAGGGGAATAGAGATGGCCACTCTGGGCAGCAGAGATGAAGCAGATGAATCGTATCATCAAATCACACTAGGTAACTTAGATAGGGAGGACAGTTAGCAGTGCTGTGACCAAGAGGTTTCATGACACACTTGTGATGCCAGAATCAGACATCAGAGTCCTGGTTTGAATCCCGGCTGCTCTGCTTCCCATCCAGCTCTATGCTCAAGCACCTAGGAAAGTAGTGAAAGATGGCCAGCCACACGGGAGACCTGGATGGATTTTAGGATCCTAATTTTAGCTGTCTGGAAAAAACAAACAAAAAAAGCCAAAAGCATTCGATTGGAGATCTTGTCATTCAATCTCTCTCTCTCTCTCTCTCTCCCTCCATCCTTTTAAATAAATGAAATAAAACAGATTTTAAAAGAGAGCTAACTCAACAGAGATTTTGTAAGTCAGAAACAAACTCAATTAATGTCCAAATGAACTGAAAGGTGTGAAAATTGGAATGAAATTTAATAATGTAATAGGAATCCAGGGACATGATGCTAAATTGAACTTCTGTTTCTCAGGAAGTTGACAAAAACCCAAAGCTCTGAACAATAAAGAACAACTACTGCACATTCTGGAAAAGTTAGGAGGTGACACAAAACTACCTGAACATTTTAGCCCATCACTCACATTTATATGAAAACAGCCTGGTGGTTTCAGGATTCCTCTGCAGAGCCTCACTGACCCACTTAGAAAAACGAGGAGGGGAGCTCTCCTCTCCCAAGCCAAGAGAGGGATTGCAATGGTTCCAGGATCAACAGGAGAGAGGAGAGAGAAAATTGCTGGAAGGACTGGACAGGTACTTCTTAGAACTGAGTTGGTTAAATCTCTTTTTCTGGTAGAGAGCCAGCATGGGCTACCAGCAGGAGTGAGAGATCTGCGGCAAAAGTAGCCTAGAAGGCTGGGCCGATTGTCAACCTCATTAAATGTTCCCATGAGTTTAGAGGGTGAGACAGGCTGCCTGAGCTGTGGCTTCCCAGCAGGAACAAGCTGGGATTATGTTACTAGAAATAGATATAAGGCTTGGATGCCTACCATGATAGCAAGACAAGCCTCTCACAGTGCAGCAGGAAATGGCCTTGAGAGGCATGAGGGGGTAGACTGTAAAACTCACTTGGCCCATCTGAACTCTGCCCTGTGAAATGTCTGCTCACAAACTTGCCCCTTGCATGGCCTAGGTGCTGCCTGTAATCCCAGCATGCTCCTAGTACTGATACAATGGGTAAGAATGGTACCCTATGTCTAAATTATACAAGCACTATGGTTTAGGCTAAACATTGACATTTCTCTGGGGAGTCTGGAATCTTGGTTATGTGCTAGAGAAAAATCCTAGACACTTTGTCTCTAAAGAACTTCTCCAGTTGGCAGTATGTCACATCTGGGCAGCGAGGCCTATCCGGGGTGACAACTGGGAGGCAGCCTTACAAGCTTAGACCTGATTTCCTCGTCACATTGCCCATGGAGTCTTTTCCTGTGGCTGATCTTGAACTGCATGTTTTTGCCATGATAAATCATCAAACATGCACAGGGTCCTGTGAGTCCTCCTCTCAAATCATCTCCCCTAGGGTCCTCTGAGCAGCCCACCATGGCCCCTGAGCAGCTGTGCCAGCACTTGGAAGTCTGTCGTCCAGAAGGCACAGACGCCACGTTTGACAGCATCAGTCATGTAAAACCATTTTTAGACTTTCATTTCTCAGGGGGTTTTTTTGCCTTGAGCTGATGCTGGAGGAAGTAGAAGCAGCCTGGGATGTGGGGGAGGAGGAAGAAAAGAGCAAATGGCAAGAAGATGAGTCTGACCTGAATTGGGGTGGGGAAGCAGCAGGGAGGCGAGTGGATGGGGTGTGAGCAGGTGCTGAACTGAGTGGGACACTGAGACATTAAACTGCAGTATTTTTGCTGTCTGAAAGTGAGACTGTCATAACGCTGGAAAGTTGGCGGAAAGAGGCTGAGAAAACCAAATGATCTGTCTGAACCGTCACCAAGTATTTGAAGATAATATGGAGGCAAAATGAAATTATTTTTGGTTGAATCTTACCAAGTCCAGATGATTCAATAAGAAGAAAACTCACAGGTTAAACACAGCTAGGTGTTCAATAAAGCCATGTGAAGCCTACAAGCAGCTAAGTCCACTGCAGTAAAAACAACATTGACCTTTTTTTAAGGATTTATTTATTTTTATTGCAAAGTCAGATATACAGAGAAAAGGAGAGACAGAGAAGAAGATCTTCCATTTGATGATTCACTCCCCAAGTGACCTTAACAGCTGTTGCTCAGCCAATCCAAACCCAGGGGCCAGAAGCTTCTTCTGGGGCTCCCACGTGGGTGCAGGGTCCCAAGGCTTTGGGCCGTCCTCAGCTGCTTTTCCAGGCCACAAGCAAGGAGCTGGATGGGAAAGTGGGGCTTCCAGGACTAGAACCGGCGCCCATATGGGATCCCAGCGTGTTCAAGGCAAGGACGTTAGCCGCTAGGCTACTGTGCCGGGCCCAAAGAACATTGACTTCTATTTTTCAGTTGTACCTCTGTGATTTCCCAGCTGTCTTTGGTAGAGGTTGATTTTTCATTCTGATCTTGTTTCTGCCCTTGTAAAGATGGGCTGCATACGACCTCGAACACGAGTCCCCATGGGAATCTATGAGAAGAGCTATAAAATGCCTAACACATTTGGGATAGCGACTAAACATTCACCTCTGACACTCCTTTGGCCACCTACTCTGCCCTCTCTGCTTCCGAGTTTTAGGAATTCTTTGGAGAAAATGTAATTCTATGGGTTTCTAGCTTTCCTGATCTTGATTTTGCTTGTGGCTTGCACATTTGCTTCTGTTTGCAGGATTTATAATGAAGGAACCTAGCATTTGGACCCAAGAAGATTGGTTTCTTGTGGCCTCCTGCAACTGAGTAGAGAGAGCAGAGGACACTGGGACGCCAAGACTGCCCCACCTGCATTAGGCATGTCAGATTTTGAATCTCCTGTCATACATTACTGGGCTATGGTTTTTCTCAGAAGTCACCTGGTGTTTTCCTCATTCCTGCTAATGCCACCTCTGTGATGACCCTTGGACTCCTATCTTGTTAACTGGAAGAGACCTCTGCATACCCCTCCCAGATACATCTGTTATCTACACCTTGGATAATGCAGCTGAGCCTGAAATTCCAAGGAGGAAAAGTACTGGATTCCAAGAACGCAACTTACAGGCAGTGTGCGGCCCCAAGCCACCCACCATTGCTGCAGGGTGCTGCGGAGAATCCGAGAACTTGTCAGTCAGCCATCAGCTACGAGACTCCAGCAGGCCTGGCTGCTCCAAAAACTGCCAGCCGCTCTTCGTGCCAGAAAGCCTTGGAAACAGTCCTGCCACACAATTTTTGGGTTTCCCTCTTATCTTTCCCAATGCGTTTGTGGGCCTCATGATAGCAAAATGGATCACACTGGAGACAAACACGTTTAGCATATGGGTTCTGAGCAAACTCTGTCTCTCTGGCCTCTTCTGCTCTTCCGAGAATGAGGAAGACACATGAGGACAGAGCTTCTCTCCCTTGGCCAAACTGCATCTCAGATGGGTGCTGTTTAAAATGCAGACCAATTCAATCAAAGCCTCAGGGTGGGGGGTAGGGTGCTGTCATGTAGGTGTTTTTCCCAAAGCTCCGAGATGACGCTAATAGGATGCTTCTACTGGGATAAATGGTGCTTGTGGTTTCTGTCCCCAACATACATCTCATAATCCTGTTATTTTTAAAGTGTGACGGAAAAGTAACACAACTGGCTGTCTACTCCTCTCATGAAAACACAAAGGTTTCTCTTCATGTGGTAGACAAAATCAAAGTTAAGTGTGTGGCCAGATGAAACCATAGCATGATTGCTTTGTTTCTAATTTTTAGATTTTAGAATAACATGCAATATTTGGCACATGTTTAAAGAGAGAGATGCAACTTCTCAGCACATAGCTTTTGCCAGCCATAGAGGCAAGCAGCCTGTTCTTGTCTGGTTTTTTGTTCTTTGTGCGTGGAGGCTACCAGCTCCTTTGCTCCAGATCCCCGGGGGGGAACATTATGTATTATCACAAGCCCCCGTCACCCCACAGTGCTGCGAGACACCAGGATATGTGACGCTCACCCCACTGCACTTCAAGCCACACACAGAAAGGCAGCTGCTGCATGGTCTCTCTCATGTGTGCAAGTTAAAAATCATGATGACTTAGGGCACTTTTCTAGTGCCAAATCCTCCAGTGGGCAATGAAGACTAGGACAATAAACAAAATCAGACAAGTAGCACACAGGAGATATCAAAACAGTCAAGAACCAGAAATTAAATGAGAAGTTGATTTGGGAAAAATTTTTTTTTCAAAAGTACACACAGATTTTTTTTTCTCATAATATACATTCTCCCTAAACTTTTTGAAAACCCCTCAGATATATGAATTTCCAATTTTTTTTTAACCAAAATAAACTTCTCTTTCAATTCCACTTTTCATGAACTTTTGAAGTACCCTCAAATCTAGCTGTAAAGCTAGATTAAATGGCAATATGGGGTGAGGTTTGTAAACCAAAATGTATGCCTTGTGCATAGGTCCTCTCCCCACTCTTCCTTGCCTCTCTTCCTCTCCTTTCTTTCCTTCAGGTTTTCCTTCCAGCCTTCTTTTGGTTTATCATGTTTTTCTCTAAACACATGGTTGCAGAACAGAAGATTAACCCACTTGCTTATTTTGCCTGTGGATCATTCATTTGAAACTCCCATGGAAGATATTTTCACATATCAGGAAAAAATAGCAATAATGTCATATTACAGATTCACCTGCTTCGTTTCTATACTTTTTCTCAAAGGCACTATCTCCTCCACACTCCACGCTGTAACGGACAATGAAATTGGGAGATAAACAATGCGGGCTGTGACCCAAGCCCAAACACTGCTCCATGCCTACTCTACCACTTCTTGACACATCTAAGTGCTGCGACAGATCACCTTACATCAAATATGTGCACAGTCATCTCTCTCCTCTAATTCCAGTCCTTCCTATAACTTCAGGGAAGAGAGACCTGAATCTTCCCAGCCATGAAGGACCCTGCCGCTGAGCTGTCCACCAAGTCAAGGCTGCTCAGCCAAAGCATTATCAGTATTTGGGGCCAGGTTATTCTTTTGGTGGAAAGCAGTCATGTGCATTGAATATTGTTTCGCACATCTCTGACCCTCTAGAGAAACCAATAAATGCCAGTGGCAACTCCTCCCACAAGTTATGACTATTACAAATTTCTCTAGGCACTGCCTGGTGTCCCTTGAGGGACAAAAATCACCCCAGGTTTAATTCCATCCCACTAATGGAACACTGTGTTCCAGTGCCTGCAAGGAGAGTGGTACAGTAAGCCCCATCAGTTTGGGATGCAGCCAGCATAATATACACATGAGTCCAAAAGAAAAGCCCCAGTTGAAAAGGAAACAAGGTTCAGGATAATCAGCTGTGTCAGTTCCATTTAATTGTAAATGTGGACAGGCTCTGCCGAGGGAAGCACAGAATCTCTGCCGTGGGCATTGATATTCTGTTAGAATAAAAGCAACCTGAGAGGCATTTGTTTTTGTGCAAAGTGCGTGCACAGGCAAATCGCAGCCCATTGGATTGTTTTGAATTAATGTGAAGCCATAAAGTGTTCTTGATTTGTCTGTTTGACTGGCTTTGATCTATTGTTATCCCTCCATTTTTAATAGCCTTTAAAGGCCATTTCCATTCAGAGCCTTCATCAGGGCAGTAGCTGGACTTCAGTCACTCCACCCAAAAGCCTCCATTGCTCTCAGCACACAACCCTCATGGAAATCCACAGAGCAGCTCTAGTTCCTGGATAACCATCCCCTCGGGGACCCTGGGGACAGGAAGTTGGATGGACTGGACAGAGGTAATGAGGACAAACATGAAATGTGAGAAGGGCAGGTTTGGCTGAAGTTTTCCTCCCGTGTATAGGTTATTGAATAACAGTGGTAGAACTGAGTAGCAGTGCTGTGGATAATGAGGGCAAATACATGGAGGGAGAGAGAGGGACAAATATAATCTGACGCGAAAGTTCCATGAGATGAACATTATTATTATTTCCATTTTAAATGAAGTAATAGAGGTTCAAAATGGTTAAAATCATTTCACCTGAATAACCAGATAAAATCTGAAGGGTCAGCATTTGATTTTTGGTCTATCGGAAGCTTTTGGGTTTTCCACTGTTTTGTCTTCCATGGGCATGCACTGGCTTTAGGTGCAGGTGCAGAAACACAAAGTGATGAACAAAGAGATGAAAAATTTGGGTGAGAATCTTCTAAAGAGTTCTACTGCTTTTGTCAGCATAAAATGGTGGCTACAAATAGCCCCCAAGGAAAAGAACGCCTGCACGCAGTTCCCTGGAAAGATTTTCTGTAACAGGCCTGCATTATGCCCCAGAATATGAGGTGGGAAGCTCAACAGCATGTCTGCTTGTGGTGGTAATTCAGGGTCCTGCTACTCAAGGTACGAAACATGCACCAGTACCGTTGGTGCCATGTGGTAACTTCCAAGAATCTCAGGCTCTGCTCTAAAACTGCTCAATTAAAATCAGTCTTTCAGCAAGGCCCTGGGAGTGATTCTTACTTCCACTCAAAGTTTGAGGAGTGTTGGTTTAAAATGCAAATTTAAGAATAATATGAATTGCTTGCAAGTCCATGCAACACCTGTAGGCATCCATTAATCCAGATTCCTGGCACACTGTGAATTAGAGTAATCTGCATTGCCTTATAGGAAATCTGGTATACAATAAACGATATGATCACACTTACTGAACACAAACTCTGTCTCAGGCACAGCATTAGACACACTTACATTTATTATTATCTTTACGACATACAATAATGCTATGAGGTGGCCAACCACCATACTCTTCTTACAGAAGGGAAGCTAAAGTTTATACAGATCAGGAAATATGCTGAAGCCACCCAGGCGGTGAGTGGTGAGTTGGGGGTTTAGGCAGCATGACAATAGGACTGAATCTTTGATAGATTAGTAACTCTACTATTTATCTACCCAAGCAAGAAAATATCCCAGAGGGTTCAATGGCAGAACATGCTTGCAGGATCATGCCGGTGCCCATCTTCAATCACAGCCTCACTTCACACTGCTCACCCCTGTTCTGTTATCAGGTCTGCAGAAGGCAGCTCGTTACTCACTAGATTATCATGTATGCAAATTAATTCAAAGGTACATGACACACAGTGACCAAGCAGTGTCGATAGCAACGGTGCAAATAAGCATCATTGCCCTCCTGTGGTGGGGCACCAGCTACCGCAGCATCAACTATGGCGCATTTTTGCAACAGCAGCAATAAAAAGCACTGACATTAGATCGAATCATAAGGCTGACAAGCCCAAATGAGGAGCACGCTCCGAAGCAATCTCCCTGCACTCTTCACCAATGACAGTGCCATAAAAAAGGAAATGTTAAAATGCAGGGGCGCTGTTGTGAGCTAGGAGAGATTAAATCGTCATGTTAAGATCGCACAATGCGATCTTACATTCAACACCGAATTGGCCATAAAAGTGATATTGAGACAATTTGACATCTCAGAAGACTGGCTACCTGCACCTTAAGTAATAGATGTCTATTGGCAATGAGTTCAACAATGGCTCTATAGAAAAACCCTTGCTCTTGAGAGAAACACACCGAAGGATTTAGGTTGAAGTCATTTTTATTGTGCAGCCTTCTTATAAATGTCCAAAAAATACAAGTGTCAAAGAGCCTTATGATAAATCATTCCTACAAGCAGGAAGCTGGATGGGAACTGGCACCCATACGGGATCCCTGTGCATGTAAGATGAGGATCTTAGCTGCTGGGCTACCGCACCGGGCACTGCCACATTGTTCTTGAGAATGAGAAGCAGAATAATCTGTGAAGGGGACAGGGAATAGAGACGAGGAAGAAAGCAATTCAAATGCAAGGGTCCCAGTAGGAGCCCAAATAAGAGTTGAGTTCATTTTCTCTCAGATATGATTTAAGAAAATTCAAATATTGTATCATACGTAATTTTGAATCTTCACCTATTTTAATGAACATCTTTTTCATTTAACACCTCTGATCTTTTTTATAAAGATTTATTTATTTTTATTGGAAAATTAAATTTACGGAGAAGGAGAGACAGAGAGAAAGATATTTCATTCACTAGTTCACTCCCCAAATAGCTGTAATGGGCAGAGCTGAGCTGATCCAAAGCAGAAGCCAGGCACTTCCTTCAGTCCGAATACAGGGTCCGAAGGGTTTGAGCCGTCCTCCACTGCTTTGCCAGGCAAGAAGCAGAGAGCTGGATCAGGAGTGGAGCAACCAGGACAAGAAATGGTGTCGATGGCATGCTGGAGCTTGCAGGCAGACGATTAGCCAGTTGAGCCATCACACTGGCCCCTCGATGAACCTTTTAAAAAAGATGTTATTTCATTTATTTATTCTCTTTTGAACCAATTTGTTTTATGATACAGCTCCAAAGTCTCTGGATTTCCCCTTTCACCCCACCCCATAGGCCTCCTCCCCCATCGATTTTCCTTATTTTATTACTATAGTATAGTCCTTCAAAAGCAGTCATAAGCCCATCATTCTATTATTTAAATGTACCCTGACATTGTAGGTACAGAAAATGGCAGAGTCCAGAATCCTATTGTTAAGATATATTTAATAGTTTCATTGGGAGTCCATCTTTGATTTGGAAGTAGAGACACACACTGTATTGTATCTTCATATGATAGTCTCTATGATACAGTTCCTCTAGATAACTATATGTATGTGCATATTTACCTATATATTTATTGATACTGCATTTTTTCAAGAAGATTGGCCTATATCAGAGAGAACATATGATATTTGTCATATTGGGATTAGCTTGCTTTACCAAGCATAATGGCCTCTAGTTGGGATCATTTGGTTGCAAAGATGTATTTATTTTCAATGTCAGAATTCCAGAGAATATCAATCTTCCGTTTGTTGGCTCACTCCCAAGATGGCCACGACGGTCCTGCTGGACCAGGCCAAACCCAGAAGCCTTAAGGTTCATCCGAGTCTCCCAGGCTGGAAGCAGCTATGAAAACAAACACTTGGCCCATCTTCCACAGCTTCTCCCAGATCATTTGCAAGGAGCTGAATCGAAAGCAGAACAGAGGGTGTAGGACTTGGTATCCATTTGGGATGTTGTTATGACAGGAGGCAACTTTACCCACTAAACCACAGCACCAACTCCTCTCTTCACTTTTCTTGAAACAATAAGTACTGCCTTTGCATTTGAATAGTTATTTTATACTATTTGAATTGCTCTATGGAATTCTATTTCACATAAAACATTGTAAAACACAGAAATATAAACAGAGAATTCTAATGAAACACACCCCTATGTCTGGGCAGACTAGTTATTTTCATTGCTTGCTAATATAAAAAAAAAAATCTGAGATAAAAAAAAAACTATGTATTCTGAATCCCTGATGCAAATTGACAAACTGATTTCACAACCAATATTACAATGTTCTCTGTTCTTCCTATTCTGAAATTCTCATTTTATACAGCACCTTGCTATATATTGTCACAATTATTCCAATGTTTAGGAGTTAAATCATGGAATAGGGCCATATTTTTTGTTTGGATTTTGAAGACTAGCTATTTTTTTTTAATTTGTGACATATCCACACAGGAAAATTGAGTGATATCTTTTGCTTCACAGAATTATGGCCACTGTGTAGTTTTCAAATATTAGGCAGTGCCACTGCTATTCAATAATTTGAAATTTAAAGTCTTGAAAAAGTCCCTATGTGATAAAAGCCAAAGTCACCGCTGTGCACACAGGATGAATATCACAGAACTTTCCAAAACCCCTCAACTGAGACCCAAGGATCAGTGATTCAATGTCTAAATGATGAAAAAAAGTGAATCACAATGAAATAAAAATTAGGACTGAAGAGAAAAATAATTAAATGCATTTGTAAATAACTGTTCATTTTATTGTTAAGACTTGATTCCAATTGCACACTCACAGTGTGGCAGATTCAGCAAAAATGTGAAGACAGAAAAGTTTCAATGATGTGGCTCAGGAATGCAAATTTTGATTTATTATGGCATTAAATAGAGTTTTAATAATAAAAAAGGTTCTCACCTAAGATCCAGTTCTTTCTCAGATACTAAAATGTTCAGATACAAAAAAGGAATGGTATTGGAGGAGGGGCAGAATTCCAGACCCTATGGAATTGTACCATAAGATTCAAAATCAAAAAAAGAGAGAATATGATAATATGTACAAGTATTTCATAGCTGCCTGATAACTTTTTAAAAATTATTTTATTTTAATTGGAAAGTTAGATATACAGAGAGGAGGAGAGACAGAAAGATCCTACCCCAAGCAGCCACAACTGCTATAGTTGCATCAATACAAAGCCAGGAGCCCAGAGACTCCTCTGGGTCTCCCATGCGTGTGCAGGGTCCCAAGGCCCTGGGCTGTCCTTGACTGCTTTCCCAGGCCACAAGCAGGAAACTGGATGGACAGCAGGGTTGCCAGGATTAGAACCAGCACTCATATGGGATCCTGGCACATGCAAGGCTAGGATTCCACGTGCTAGACCACCATGTGCTAGGCCTACCTGGTAACTCTCATTCATTAAGTATCTCCAATGTTTGAACTGTTAAGTCTTTTTCTTCCTTCAAAATGTAGATAAAAAATCCATTTTTCTAAGCTCCCAGGCGAGGAAGTAAAGACAATGAAAAGCCTAATGACTAAAATATTGTATTAAGTTAGGGACTTTGATTTCATCTCTGAAAACGTTGTATAATCCCATTGTTGAACTGATCATGCCCTCATCTGAGCAAAGCCAGCTCCAGCTTCAATGCACTCTTCAGCTGTCCTTGATGTCGGAACTCAGAGAATGCTCACGCTTCCTTTGCCAGTTGTCGATAACACAAGTTATTTTACATGTCTGTGAATTTTCCTCCTGTGTGTGTAGTGGTATGCAAGAGTTGGTTTATACTGGCTCAGGAGATCCAGTTGTTAAATGTTCAAGATTTTTGAGAGCCAGTTACTAAACAATTTAAGTCAGATAAGGTTAAAAATATATATAGAGAGAGAAAGTCCCAAAGTAGTAAATACTTCAAACTCATTACTTGCTAAATATTTCGTTGTTTTATTTCCTTCTGTGAGCCTAACGTGATTTGCATGTATTTTACCTTTATGATAGAGCTACTATATAATTGTGTAGACTACCACTCATCTTTTGCAAACCATGTTTGACGCCATGTTTGTTGAATGAATTTGTCCATAACCAGAGTATGAATTTCAATAAATCTCTACAAATCAGGGTTTCCCTGCCACTGTGATTTGGAAAGAATTTAACTCTTAAGCTCATGCAAATGCTTAAATCACAAAGAGTGAACACTATTTAAGCGGTGGGTTAGAGGGAGATCCTTGATCATTAAGGATAATCCCAAAAGAAATCAGCTTTTAAGCAGAACAAGAGGTGAGCGGTGGAAGGGGGGTGGAGAGAAGAGGAGGAAGGAAAGGAAAAAAAGAGTAAGGAAGAAAAAGAAGGGCCAAGAGGAGGATGTAGTTCTCAAGAGAGTTATAAAAATCCGAGTTGCATCCAGTTACTCTCTCCAGCTCACCATAGGATCATTCCTCTATACACACTCTACCATTGCGATCTGCCATTCTTATTGGATGTAAAATCAATTAGCCACCAAATCTGGGAACTAAACCTCAAAAACTGGACCAAAATGATACTTTTTTCCTTCACAAACGGTTTGCCTAGGGTATCTCACTGGAGTTGAAAAAAAAAAAAAAGACTAAAACTCTGTTAAACAGAAAGAGACCATTCTGTTGAGCGTTCAGCAGTATACCGTGGCATAGCGAAGTGCATTCATTCATGTCCTGAGCTTGGGGTTTAAAGCCAGAGGAACTTGTTTTCGTGGCTCTGTAATTTACCAATTCTGTGCCTTTGCATACATTAGATAATCTCTCTAATCTACAAATTTCTCATCAACAATACTTGGAAAGTATTTGCCATTCAATGTTGTTTTGCTTTACTTTGAGATATTGATGACCTAATATATTACAAGTATATTTCAAGAAACAGTATTACTCAATCAAAGTTTCAGCAAATGCTGTATTTATTGTTGTTTTATTACACTGTGAATTTTACATACTATTGAACACAGTTTATTATGTCAGATGATCTTATGGAGAAAGCTATACTAAAGAGAGGACTACCTTGTCTCTTGTCTCACATGAAAGAAGAATATCATGTTGACAGATCAGTGACCAAAGCAAGATTTATTAGGTCAGAAGTCTGCCGTAGCGGTCAGGTAGGGCACGTCCAGAGAGAAAGACATTGAACTTTGTAAGGGTCGAGGTTTTTTAAAAACAATTTTGGGAAGAAAAAAGGTAGAGCAGCTAACAATCAATTTGAGATTCAGACAGAACTCCAAGGGCCAGAATCACAACCCTGCCCGGCCGTCAGAGCAGTGTGATTGGAAACTCCTTTCTAGTTCATGGTCAGCCGAAGGCTAAGATGGTTGAAGTTGTTGTCTCCTTGCTTTCTGATCAGAAAGCTGGGAACCCAGAGGAATGCGAACTGGCACTTTTGATCTGGCCAAAAGCAGCTTGTGGAGAGAAGCAGGCACTCCACTCCCTCTTAAAGAGAGTTCACTACTTCCTTGCTGTTCTCCTGGTAAAATACAAGCACTTCTCACCTCTTAAAGAGACTTGCTGTTTCCATGTTCTGATGGGTATACTGCCTGTCTATTAAATGCCCTTCCACATTTCAGTAGGGATCCCATTGATAAACTATTAATTGCAATTCTCATAGTAAAACTAGGATCTCAGAGGAATTGATAGCTTGCCTTTCCAAAGCAACTTCTGGGGAGAAGCAACATCTTGTCCACTTTCAGAGAGCTGCCCCCGTTTTCCTCATTGCACCGTTAGCCTGACCCCATCGCCCTATCGATTCATCTAGTGCCTTACAATGAGAAAGGAGAAATAGCTTCCTTCTCAATACTAAAAGTAGCATTTAGAACTGTGAATGATACAGTGTTGACTAAGTAAAGAGTAAGGAAAGAAAGAAGGAAGGAGTTGGAGGAGGGAGATAGTAGGCTAAAGACAGAGAAAGAAAAAACAGTTCTGAAAATGCTATGTTCCCCACTGAAAGAACTAGAATCAGATTCTGAGGCCGATTAACTCTGAGTTTTTCAGGCAAGAGAATTGTCCTTTAAGTAAGTTATTCTGGTATGATCTTGGAAGTGAAATGGAAAGCCAAATCTGATGAGGGAAATTAATTGGAAACTGTGTAAATCAAGTAAGAGAAGCAAGTGGTTTATATACTAAGATATAGAAAGGACTGTAGGAGATGGCTACGAAACACACTAAGGGGTTCCTTCCTTGTAGAAATGTCTTTTTTCCCCTTTCTTTCTCCCTGCAGAGTAATTTCAGTAAATGCTCAGAATATGTCAGTCTAGCATGAAATTTGAAAAATAAATTCTCACCTCCTTCTTACCGCATTCTCAATTAAAATGATTTTCACTGGGCAGCATTACAAAAATTATAACACCAAACTTTTTTATGGTGTAATAAAATAAGCAAAAATAAGAATACAGCTGTGCTATCATCTGATATTTCTTAGACAAGTGTTAATGTGACTTTTCTATAGAAGACAAATATAGTTGATATGTTAATCTTGCAAAGCATTCAGTATCCGTTGCTTTGATTCAATGTCTGAATTGTTTTCTCTGCCACACCAAAAGGACTCTACAGATACCTTGCTCCTGCAAGTCCCCGGGGAAGGAAGCATTTGTGGCCAGGAGAGGACTTTTTTGTCCCTTGATCAATTCTGTCTTTTAATCTCCAGCATGAAACATCCGACTATCTACAATCAGAGGTTCAGGCTCTGGTGCTCTGCGCATGTCTGAAAAGGTAGAAAGGCCCTAAAGAGCTTCAGTGTTGATGCTCATACTTGCTCTTTGGCCACTCTACACTGCGTGTCCAGAGCCTTGGTTATGCTAAAGATGAATATTTACAAGAAAGAACAAAAGAAAGGAAGGAATGAAGGAGGAGAAGAAAAGCGAAGAGGAGGAAAGAAGAAAAAGGAGCCCGCACAGATGCATAGCACTTCAGTTCTCCACTTGTGATGCCCGTATCCCATAAGAGTGCTGGGCTGCCTACAGCTTCTCCACTTCTGATCCAGCTCCCTGCTTATGACAAAAAAAGGAATAAAATAAAGATGAATACTTCCATAGCTCAGCGGAAACTTCTCCTGGAAGTTGTTTTTTGAATTTTTCTACTTGAACTTTAAGGAACTTTCAGGTTTTCTCATTGATCATACCTCTTAGCACTCATGTGTCTGTCGCTCATTCACAATTGACTAAAGTACTCACCACAGGGAGGGAAACAGATTCACTACAATCTACGATTTGTTAAACCAAAAGCAGGCAAAGGATCAAATAAAGAACAGTTAAAAGCCATCAGAAAATGAGGACTAACTTTGGAGTAAGGAGGGGAAATCAACGAAAGTAATACAAACAAGTGATGCTTAATTCACACACTGATTTGCTGGTTCTTTCAGTAGTCATTCATTGAGTACCAGCTGCTGAAGTCTGAGTGTTTCTGTCCATTCAACATTGCTATGTTGAAGCACAGTCACCAATGTGATAATGTTAGAAGTTTTGAGGAAGTAACTGGGTCTTCAGGTCAGCTCCCCCATGAATGCAAGTGGCACTTTATAAAGGGGAGCCCAGACTGCTCTTCCCACTCTGTGAGGACAGTCACCTGGGAGCCACAGAGAGAGCCCTCACCAAACAGTGTCTCTGTTGAACCCTTGGCTTGAACTTTCCAGCCCCAGAATTGTAAAAAAAAAAATATGTGCCTGGAGTTTTTATGATAATCAGCCTAAGATATTTAATTCTGGCACTATAAACACCCTGCTGCAAGCACAGTGTGGAATTTCTGGACATGGAGCCTAAAGTGTTCTAGAGTTTGAGTGGGTCCAGTAAGTGGTCGAGAC
Organism: Ochotona princeps; assembly: GCF_030435755.1. Classification (NCBI taxonomy): domain Eukaryota; kingdom Metazoa; phylum Chordata; class Mammalia; order Lagomorpha; family Ochotonidae; genus Ochotona; species Ochotona princeps. The sequence goes on along the minus strand of NC_080840.1, from coordinate 12,111,191 downwards.
AGAAGGGACTTCCGGGCATTGGCTGTGGTCTGTATAATGGCAGGAGGAAACACCCAAAGAATTCATCATAGTGCAGTAGTCCTGCCCTCTCATGATGGTGCTTTCTGTGGTTTCATTGCTTGTGATCAGTCGTGACCTGAAGATATTAAATAGGAAATTCAGAAATCAGCAATTCATATGTTTCAAATTGTTCTGAGTGGCATAATGGAATCTTGCTCCAGTTCTGGAGCATGCATCATAACTTTGTCCTGTCTGTCAACGCTGTATGTGTTACTAGTCCCTCAGTGACCTCTGACCTGCTGGATCAACTGTCATTACACTGCAGGGTTTATGTTTAAGTAACCCCTATTTTATTCAATAATGACTTCCAAGTGCAAAAATATTGATGCTGGAAATCCAGGTATGTCAAAGAGAGGCCATAATGTGCTCCTTTTAAGGGTCAAAGTGAAAGTTCTCTGATAAGGAAAGAAAAACTGAGTGAGTTAAGGTTACAGTGATGTACAGTGCAAAAAGGTATTTGATGCAAAGGGACATCACGTAACTTTTTATAGCGTATTATTGCAAGAGTCTGTTTAATCTAATTCACTAATCTCTTACTCTAAATTATACTACACATTTCCATACTCATGTCCCATAGGAAACAATGCAGTGTATATTGGGTTCTGTGCTACATGCAGTTTCAGGCACCAGGAAAGTTTGTGACATATTTCCTCATCTATAGTAAACAACTGTGTTTTCCTTTTTTCTTTAAAAATTCGTCAGTCCTTTTTCCTTTGCCTTGCTTCTCCCCTGCTTGGATAAACTTTTTAATGACATACCTTCCAATGTAACCTCTCTAAAGTAACTGTTCACAAGGCTTTGAAGAATTACTTAAATGCCTCAAAGGCATGACAGCCCAATGGAAGCAGAAAGAGTTATTGAGAGATAGTGAGCTGACCACCAGCCTTTACCTCTTGGGCTTTTGTGATGAGGGTTGTGGCCCCCTTTTCATTTGATGTGCGGAACCATCCAGTAAAGGAAAGATTTCTGAACACTCCAGGGCTGTGGAATTTCTGAATTCCTGGAATCCAGAGATTCAAAAGAGCTGCTGGAATAGCCCAGGTGCTCTGATTTTCCAGGTTCTCCAAAGAAATTGACTTGCTCATGCTCTTAGTACAGTTAGAAACATCCAGAAAAGAAGTTGGGGAAGCAGGCTAGGGGTGACAGAGTTTAAAACATATGAGCCAAGTACTTAAAATTTTTCCCAGCTTCATTTGAATGACCTGGACATCAAAGACAATGATGCTGCATTGGAGTGGGTGTGTCAACCTCCCCTGTCTAAAAGTCTTTTCCTTCAGCTCCTTTGACAACAATCCATTGCTGGCATTGAACATTTTGAATGTGGCATTTTGATTTGGATGATGACAAGATATTTCTCCAAATGGAATTATTTTATGCCAGATATAAAATTGGAATTGTGAGGGTTGGAGCAGATGGAAAACCAAAGGGGGTGGGGAGAGGAAGGCCACCGGGGCAGCTACATTGCAGGGTTAGGAGCAGTATAATCAGCTTGCCTTCAAGTACAGAGAGGTGTGATGGTGCCCCAGCATTCTAGCTCAGGAGAAAATGAAAAAAAAAAATTAACAAGGTGACAGAGGGGCGCCAACCTCTTCGAACTGATGTGTACCTATAAACGTCTCAGAGAATGTGCTGCAGGTCTGTGAAGAGGACCCCCGAAGCAGCCTGGCTTGGGGGATAGCTGCTCCCACCCCACCCAGGTTTCCGGAAGCATTCTCTGGATGCAACGGGCTTCCTTGGCTTCTCTCCCTTCACTTTAGTCTTCCTGTTTTCCCTTAAGCTCCCCTGATTCTTCTGTCCTTCTTGCGTCTCCTTCTCTCACCCCTGCTCCTCTTGCACTCCTTTTGATGTTCCCATTCTGCATAGCAGTCCTGCCGATGTGCTCCAAGGGCAAGAAACCCATGCAGATACATTGTTCTGCTGCGAATGAGGAACACAAGCATGGTGATGACCAGAAACCCAACAGGCAGCTTTCATCTCACTGTGCCAGTGTCACCCAGCTTTGACGGGTAGGCAGTGGGTGGGGAAGAAGAAAAAAGGAGAAGAAAGCCCACACACTATCTGTCGGGATGTTCCAGGCTGCTCTACTGAGCAGATTCTACAGCCAGCTGCTGGCCTCTGCTGCTCTCCACTCAGTCTGGCCCGCTTTCCATTAGAGATTCAGGGACACCAGCAAGCAAATCAGAGTTGGCACTATCCCAGAACAAGCTTTTTTCTTGCAGCATGTTGCCGATTCGCAGTGTACTTCTGCTCTCATGACTACCTGATTAATTGGAATGGTCCCCAGTCTTCCTTTCCTTTGGGGGAAGCTCACAAGCCCTCCGTTCTCTGCTGTTTTTTCTGCTGTAAAGACCCTCGCCTCATGTTTCACAGTTCTCTCTTCCCTTATAATATCATCATGATGAGATTTTTTAGGTCTACTTTTAATGTCTGCATAGAGTTCTCTTAGGCAGCATCCTCCTTTCCACCCTTCTACCAGAACACTGGACTAACATTCATTTGTCCTGACACTTTAACCTTCAGTGTTAAATCCTGTGGCAATTACTCATTGATTTCTCTTATGCACATACAATCACATCCTACTATCCACCAAAGACAAACAAGCACACAACCTAAAGTACACACACACATACACACAGAAATCTATACAGTTGACACTGTACACACATTTCCAATCACATTTACTAAAGCAAACCCCATAAACTTGCCAATATTTGACATTTTTGACCCAGGAAAGAGTAATTTCTTTGTCAGAACTTTTTATTTATCTGTATAAAAGGAACAAATTTCATGTGTTTCATAGTTTTAGGATTATAGTAATACTTCACACCCTCTCTCCCTTGACCTTAAAAAGAATAATTACTGTTCCCAAAAGAGTGATTTCCTATTGTATGTTTTCAGTTTATGCATTCACCCATTTATATCCATAAACATACCTCTACTCCCAAATGTGTATTCTCTTTTACTCAACATAAAACCCCCCACATGTCCACCGTAATCAGTACTGTGTAGGAATTGTATAGTATCCCCTTGGTCATGGACTTCTAGCTTCTCGGAGTGTGCTATGATCAATGTCTACTGTGTCAGCTGTCAAGTCCAGCTGTCAAGTTATACCAACCTGAAGAGATGAATATACACATACTCTTCTAAGCAATGAATGATATGGCATGAGAAGTGTGGTCTCCAAACTCAATGAGCTTTCATGCCTGTGGAGGAAGACAAAGCATTTTGATTTCTCCCACCTAAGCCTAGCAACAGCTTAGTCACTTTTCAAGATAACTAATTTCTGCGTCCCTTTATTCTCATGTGGTTTATTATATTTCTTTTTTTATTATATATTTTTTAAAGATTTTATTATTATTGGAAAGCCGGATATACAGAGAGGAGGAGAGACAGAGAGGAAGATCTTCCATCCGATGTTTCACTCCCCAAGTGAGCCACAACGGGCCGGTACGCGCTGATCCGATGCCGGGACCAGGAATCTCTTCCAGGTCTCCCACGCGGGTGCAGGGTCCCAAAGCCTTGGGCCATCCTCGAACTGCTTTCCCAGGCCACAAGCAGGGAGCTGGATGGGAAGTGGAGCTGCCGGGATTAGAACCGGCGCCCATATGGGATCCCGGGGCTTTCAAGGCGAGGACTTTAGCCGCTAGGCCACGCCGCCCGGGGCCTATTAGAATATTTCGTTCTTCAGTGACCCATTCCATGCAGTGAATTTCCTTTATTGAAAACGCCCAAATTACTTTTTTTTCTGTATGGATGGAATGAAGTGATAAGGTCTATTTTCCAGTAATTTCTGAGCATCAATGAACTAATTCTAGTGCCACTCAAAACATGTGAATGTGCTTAGTTCATCCTTGCTGGCTGAACATAACACCGCTCTCTCTTTCCTCCTCTTAGAAGATTAAACTGGCAACGTGTCTTGGAGCTCAGGAACCCTTTTCTGATGATCACGTCACTAGCACATGTTGAAAATATCATTTAGGTGTAGTAACTGACTCCAGTAAAGTGTTTCTAGCAAAAACTCTATGAGACGAGGTTCCAAATCAGGCAAGTCAAAAAGGGAAGTTTTGAAAGTCCCCCTTTACCGGTCTATTCACTATTGATTTATAAACTTGTGGATGTCTGTGTTATTGTTTTCACAATCTTTTCATCAGGATTTTTTTGTTTATGGTGCATTATGGCTGATATACCTCTCTGCCTCCTCTAGGAACTGTGGTTTTGATCATTCTAAACCTGAGCTCAAAACATCAGGAATGAAGGCTGAAGAGTTCAGTCACTTTGAAACAGAAGTTTTCCTCTGGAGATCCCTGTGCCTATTGCAATAAGCAGAAATACTTTAGCTGTCCTAAGCCTGCTTTATTTTTAAAAAATCATAATGTGTTATCAAAATACTAAAGTTTCACATTGTGTTTGTAAAGCCTCAACTTCCCTTGTCGATTGAAAGGCTCCAATGTCTGGACATGGGTGCTCCACCTCCTTTAAGATAGCAATACCTTCTTCATTCACAGTAAGGTACGTTTTCTCTAGGATACAAATACAGCCAGAGACCCATCATCGCTTCTCCTGTCATTTGCATTTGTGTCCATAGTGTGGAAAGTAATGTGAAGGAGAAACACGTCTGTATAATGAAAAGCCTTTGAGATTAACTTGCTGCCACCGCGGTGCCAACATAATGCAGCAATGCATGTAGCTCTTCTGTTGTGACTAGCACAACTGAGCTGGGAAAAACAACTTCAAAGGCACTTCAAAAAATTCTTGGAAAACGAATTAAAAGGCCTTTTTTTTTTTTTTAAAGTGCCTAATGTTCTAAATCCATGCATAGACTTTTCATAATACACATCTCCATGAAATTTTTAAACTCATGATATACGTGGATTTAAAGGAAGTTTTGTACCAAAATAAGCAAGTTCCAGTCTGTAGGATATTTTCTAAGTGCCCTTACATGGTTAAGGTATCCCTGTTTCAGAATGTGTTAGCCATGGATCTCTGAAGAAGAAAGAGACATTTGAAGGAATTGGCTTATCCAAGTGTATACATTGGCACATCTGAAATCTGTATGGGGCAGGCAAGCAGGACGAGGATTCAGATGAAAGCTGAATGTTCAGTCCTGACACAGGTTGAGAACTTACACAGAATTGATAAGGTGCAGTCAACAAGCGCAATCTCTTTGCCCTTGGGAAATCTCAGTCTGACGTAAGGCTTTCAACTGAGGGAATGAAGCCCAGCCAAAGTACGGAGGATAAATGCTTGCTTAAAATTCTACTGAGCGTAAATGCTAATAATCTCTAAAAAGCACCTTCACAGAAACATCTAGGCTAGCATTTGACTCAATCGCTGGGCACTGTTTTGTGTCCATAGGGATACAAAACCAGCCATTTCAAAGATTATACACAAAGTGTTATGATTGTATACTTTCCTAATTCATTGATTTACTCTCCGATTAGAAATTTAAACATTACTCCCATATTAAGAAAAATGGATATGTTTTCTGATGCAGACGCCCATGGAATTCCAGCTTCCTGGTTACCAAGGCCCCTTACACAGATTCTTATTCTCTCTCTACCACCCCTGGCTACTCCTCCTGACTTTGTCCTTCACTAGCTGGTTAACTGGCTGTGTTTGTGTTACACTCACATGTTACAGGCACATGTGAACCATGTGGCTGGCCATGATGCTAAGCAAGTTCAAGGCTGCAGCTACTGCCTCTGCCTTAGCTCCTCCCATTTTGTTATGGCTCAAGAAGAAGTGAAGGCCAAGAACACAGTGAGGGTATCTGACGGGTATACAGTGGGCAAGAGGGGATGACAGAGAAAAGATACTGTTCCCTTGTACTTAGATCTTGTCCTGGGATATTTTTTCCCTCTTTCCAAGTTCATTTTCCCCATCTGGAAACAAGAGTGAGGCATTGAAAGAAGTGTCTCAATTCTTCCCCTCCATTCCTGCCAATCTCACTCTTCAACCCTTGCTCCCAGAACAGTTGATGGGAACCCAGCTGGGCAAATGGAAATTCAGGCAATGAGAAGGCCCCTAATAAGCTGAATTAACCTATCCACAGATAGAAGAACTGTCAGAGGCTAGGTCACTGTGAGGGAGAACAAATCAGATAAAGGACAGACATGGCTGCTCTTTCAGGCAATGCTTCCAGGATGCTGTGCAGATGGCAATCAGTCATTATGTAGCTGAATGTTAAGAAAGGTGTCACTTAACCTCTCTGAGGTTTGCAAATAATATCTCCTTTTCAAAAACTGGCACCACACAAAAACACACAGAACACACAAAACAAGGGGCCACAGGAAACTTGTAGCCATGAAAGGTATTTTACTGATGTGGTGATGGTTTCAGGGACAAATTTCTGCTAATTCATCAAATTCTAAGAATTAAATATGTACAATTTGTTCAATATTAAATAACCTCGATAAGACTGTTCAAAAGTAATATTTTTCTTTATAGTTATGAAATAATGGTGCAGAAAATGCAGCTTAATTGTAATTAATGTCCCTTTCAGGCAGTTCTTCTGTTTGCTCTAACTCTGCTCTAGGTACTTTCTATATACACACAGTGGCCTCTCACTACAGCCTAAGAGCAAGAGCTATATACCAGGGTTTTCTCTCTGCCAATTTAAAGCCTACACAGGGATCAGAAAAGTCTCACTTTCTCTGGCACTTGACTTTTAAACTGTCATAAATACCATTTCATTTACACAAGCCATTACTTTGGCATCTACTCAAAAATTTGACAATAAATATACAAAAGTCTCAGATCTGTAATATGAATGGTATTCCCTTATGTGTGAAGCCTTTGTGCAAGATGCAACTTGAGCAACTGCACACAGAAAGTCAGTGGATGATATCTTTAAAGGTTTATTTATTTTTTCGAAAAGTAGAGTTATACCACGAGAGGCAGAGATGGAGAGAAGGAAAAATCTTTTCATCCACCGATTGACTCCCCAAACAACTTTAATGGCTGAGGCTGGACCAGGCCAAAGCCAGGACCCAGGAGCTTCATCCAGATTTCCATGTGGACATAGGAACCCAAGTGCTTAGGCCATCTCCCACTGCAATCTCAAGCATATTAGCAAAGAGTTGGATCAGAAGTGGACGCTGAGACTTAAAATGGCATCAATATGTGATGCTCGCATTACAGGCAGCAATTTAACCCACTGTGTCATAGTATGGGCCCATATGGGTAGTTTTATTCTCATTTTATAGGTGAGGAAACTGAGATTAAACAATTTGGTAGCATTTATAGCAAGAGGTATCACTGTGCTTTGGGCTAAACTAACCAACACAATGGCCAATACAAAGCAGATCGTGCAAACCTTAAACCACAGGCATTACCTATGTTAGCACTGACTCCAATAGAGAAAATAAAGTTTGTTACAGGTTTTTGCTTTAAAGAGGAAGGTTTTGGGGCCTGCACAGTAGCCTAGTGGCTAAGGTCTTTGCCTTGCATGTGCCAGGATCCCATATTGGACACCAGTTCTAATCCTGGCTGCCCTGCTTCCCATCCAGTTCCCTGCTTGTGGCCTGGGAAAGCAGTCAAGGACAGCCCAAAGCCTTGGGACCCTGTATCTGTGTGGGAGACTCAGAGGAGGCTCCTGCCTTCTGGCTTTGGATCGGTGCAGCTCCAGCCATTGTAGCCTCCTGGAGAGTAATCAATGGATGGAAGATCTTCCTCTCTCTCCTCCTCCTCTCTGTGTATCTGACTTTCCATTAAAAATTAAATAAATAAATCTTTTTTTTAAAGAGAAAGGTTGTTCAATGGCAGCACAGCGGATAAATTAGAGAGGAAAGGGTTGTATTAAATGCGTAGTTGGCCCAGTGTGACTAATTGGTCTGTGCAACAGTTTATTTTTTGAAGTTGTAGTGCAGCCTTATTAAGTATGCTTAAAGCTTTGCTAATTACTGAAATACCTTCATCTGTGGCATACTTTATTCTCTTCAAAGGTATTCTTCACTCACGCTGCCAATAACCCTGGACCCAAAGGCACAGCTGGGATCATCCAGTTCTCACAGATATGAAAAAGGAAACTGTCTCACCAAGGCCCTCTGTGTGTTTAGGGACAGGCAATGGCCACTGAATCTCCTCCTGGGGAACAACGAATTCTGGAAGAAACCATCCCTGGGGTCCAGACCACTCGCTGAGCGCTTCTGTCTTCAACCCATTGGTTAAAACTCCCAGGGAAATGAGCCCGGTGTGGTGACTTTGCAGCTAAAGTCTTTGCCTTGAATGTACTGGGATCCCACCTCAGAAGGAAACAATATGGAACTAATAGTCTTACCCACTTTCCTATAGCCCTTGTACCTTTTTACCCTAATTAACTATGTAAAGATTGTCAAAAATATAATTAAAATTTTTTTTTAAAAAAAGAATGTACTGGGATCCCAAATGGGCACCGGTTCTAATCCTGGCAGCCCCACTTCCCATCCAGCTCCCTGCTTGCAGCCTGGGAAAGCAGTTGAGGATAACCCAAAGCCTTGGGACTCTATACCCATGTGCAAGACCCAGAAGAGGCTGAGGGCTCCTGGCTTCGGATCAGCACAGCTCTGGCCACTGTGGTCACTTGGGGAGTGAATCATCGGACAGAAGATCTTCCTCTCTGTTTCTCTTCCTTTCTCTCTCTTCCTCTCTCTCTCTCTCTCTCTCTCTCTCTCTCTCTCTCTATATATATATATATATATATATATATATATATATATGACTTTGCAATAAAAATAAATCTTTAAAAATACATACATGCACATATATATGTATAGATATGTGTTTAAAAAAAAAAAACTCCCAGGGATACAAAGCTAAGAGGCGGCACCTAACGCAGCCAGTGAATCTAATCAGATGGGAGTTTTACATGGACAGAGTAAGAGCTTCCCAAAGTTGTGAACAGATATCACTCAGAAATGTCCGTTTTAGGATTTTTTTTCCTTCAAAAACATAAAACACAATAGACTTTGAATTTGAACAGAGAATACAGAGAATAACACTTTCTTGATGATGTGAGATCAGTCTTCTGCTTTTAGCAATCTCCTCTCAGGATACCTGGGATCTGTGTTCCTAACAGAATGAGCAGCGGAGTGAAGGGGATGAGGACAGTGCTTCTCCCTGACAGGGGAAATAACCAGGCGGTGACATGGCACTTTGCTACTTGATGCCTTGCTGCACTGAATCCCATTTGTTTAGTGAATGATCAGAGCATGACTCACAGAGGACTCACTCGGGGGGCTCCCCGTGTGTGCCAGACTATAGCAGCATACATCTGGAGCACCATGGATGTGACCAATATGCAACCTTGGACTGCAAGATACATCATTAGTTGTTATTACTAAAAAAAAAAAAAAAAAAAAAAAAAACCATGAAAGGGCTGGCTGTGGCCTAGAGGGTAGCACACCTGCCTCTCAACATTGATGTTTTGGGGTTCTGATACTGAGCCCTGCTGCTGGCTCCTTCCTTACACCGCGCTGGTACAGATAGAATGGCGACGCAGTAGTGACTGCTCAAGTGCTCGGGCTTCTGTCACCCTCTTGCAAGGCCTGGACTGAGTTCCTGGACTACAGTTTCAACATGACCCAGCCCAATCCATTGGAGAAAGTTTAGGAGTGAGCCAGTAGAGATAAGAATTCTCTCTCTCTCTCTCTCTCTCTCTCTCTCTCAAATATAGGCAATGAATTAATTAATTCGAAAGGTAAAGAAAACATGCTGCCCAATAAACTCTTACAAGAAAGATATTAGTTCGGGTGGGGCGTGGGGGAAGGACATCTCAGAATTAATGAAATACAGAATACGAAGCTCAGTGGTTGATCAAAGTGCTGGTACATAGCTACTTTTAACCACATTTCAATTTTGTCTACCACTTTAGCATTTGGGCTTGCTAGTGTTCAACAAGTTTTCATGTCTTACGCAAAAGTAGATCCACATGAGACAGTCAGAAAATTTAAAACTTTAGTATGACTACAGATCTTCTTCAGACAGAAAAAATTAGGGCCTGGATAGGTCGTAAGACTTCTCAAGGTCACATAGTTTGTAATACTACTACTAATGATAATAGTGATAAATAAATATAATAACAGATCCCAGATTTTATTAAAAAGCAGTATAATGGGGCAACTGACAAAATTTGGCAAAAACATGTAGTTGAATTTATAGTGCTGTAGCAATGTTAATTGTTTAATTTTGACAAATGCATTATGGTTGTGCACGATGTTGACAAAGGGGAAAACTGAGTGAATACAATATGAAACTTTTTTTGAGGATTTTTCTACTTATTATAAAAGTTGCTACATAAATACAACTGAACAGAATTTACAAACAGCCCCGACTGCTGCAGATCTCACGTGCTTGTTGCTATAGGAAGAGCCAGGGCCTTGCTCACCCGGGGGAGCCCTTCTTAGAAGAGCTGAATGTCTAGGGTGGCTGAGGGCCGTGGGTCCAGCAGCAGAGGCCGACCTGCATGGCTGTCACTTCGGGGTAGCCCTTGGTCTCGCCTGCTCTGGGCAGCTTTACGTTTCACAGTTCACAAGTTCCAAGGAATGAAAATGAAAAGCTGGCGGAGGGAACCTGGCTGGGGCTGCAACTCGAGGGTCGGGGTGCAGAGAGAACGACACGCGGTGGGCTTCAGGAGTGCGGGTCTTTTCTTGGTTTTGATGGAGTTGGAGTATTCACTTCAGAGTCTTTTTTCAGTTGCGTGTATATGTTACCTGCTTTTCCATACGCATGTCGTATCTGAAAATGTTTTTACGAGTATAAAACAGCAGAAAAAAGGACCAGATAATGGAGCCGAAAGAATAAATGAAAAGAGCAGAGATGAAGAGACAGCTAGATTGGAAGGTCATGACATCCTGGAGCGGGCACTGATGGCTTCAGTTTCTGTCTGGCGACCGGCTCTGCGACCAGGTACTGGAGGCCCACCAGCATTCCCTAGCATGGAGAAGCTTGCCACCAACAAGGAGGCCAGGATGCCAGTTGTGGGAGCTGCGGTTCCACACACGAACAATTCAGACAGGAAGTGCCCCAGGGCGAGGAGGAAGGTCCAGAGAGCGTCTTGCTGTGGAAGTCAGCAGCACAGAGGCCATCAGCGGATCACCGAGGACAGCAGCGTCCAGCTCCGCAAGGTCCCGGCTTGCAGGCCGTTCACGAGGTTCCCCTTGCCAGTGTAGAACTTCTCGTCTAGCAACGTGTGGTTCCGGAAGCTCTGCAGCGTGTTCCCGTGGCTGTAATGGACACCGTGACCAGCCAGCTTCGCAATAGGTTCAGGAGTAGACTCATGGCTGCCCTCACATCGGGCGGCCAGGCCCTGCGCGGAGCAGCAAGCCCAAACCAGCTTCCCCCCAGTGTGAAACTTTCTATATTATCTTTGCAGTTTTCATGCAAGTTTAAAGTTATGGCACAATATTACTTTTAATTGAACATCAACTCTTAGTTAACTTTTCCTGGGTATTGTTTATGTTTCAGGCACTGAATTTCAAATACTTTTTCCTGTGTAACCCTGCACACCATGAAATGTGTGAAATTCACCCAGCCACTCCCTGTTACATAGAAGAAAAAGTTTTGTCACAGAAATGTAAGAAAGAAAGCCCGTCCTGGAGGAAGGGACTGGGCCTGGCCCAGACCAACCTGTGTTGATACGGAGGAGTACCCTAGCCTGCCTGGCTTTTGTTGTTGTTTCCATAGCACAATATTTGAGACTGGTAATTCATTAAACAAGTTATTTCTTTGTTCTGGAGCATGGAAGCATAATATTGATAAACCAGCACCCAGTGAGTGCCTTCTGCCTGTGTTGCAGCACTGGAGAGGAACCACGAGTGAAATAAAGACTGAAATGCAGCTTTCTGATCCTCTTCTTACGAAGCCACCAACACATTCACGGGGTCCCAGCCTCATGATGCTATCTAATCTAACTACCTCCAATTACACCAGTATATAAAGACTGTGCTCCAGCACGTGAATTGGGGGTGAGATGCTTTCGAACCGTGCTAGGACCACAGCTCTCCAATATGAATTCTTGTAGTTACCCAGGTGTCTTCAGATGCAAGTAAGATGGGAGCAAAACAGATGAAAACAGAACCAAGTAAGTCTTGAGCCACTCAGTGCCTCCTCGTGCAGCAGAACGGAATGCAGAATGCTTCAGTTGCAGGTAGGATTTGCCACAAAAACTGCCAGAAAGTGTGGCAGTGAAATAAGTTTACAGGATGTGTGACTGCCCCACTGTGGTATCCAGGAGACACCCTTGCCTTGCCCCCAGACCCTCTTCCTAATGCAGCCCGCCATTCATCTGTATCACTGATACCTGGATACCATTAATTAAAGATTATTTTTATTAATTAATAAAATCAGACACAATGTAGGAAAAACGATCTTACACAAGGATTTACAAAGTTTTCACAAGCAGGTAGATTAGCAAAAGCAAAGTTGTACCAATGTATTATATGCACAGGACATCATAGAAAAGAAAGGTGAATAACCAAAAAAAAAAAAAATCTAGCTTTGTATATTGTCTTTGGGGAAAAGAAGGGAGAAGAGATGTAGGCAAGTTCAGGAATATTCATTGATTGAAGAAAAGATACATGGGTCCTTGGAAGACTAGATGATAGTATGTTACAAAGTTTGTCAGGGTGTCTTGCCTCCTGTGATGCTTTATCAGTTGTTGACTTCCTGCTGATGGGACTCCTGGGAGGAACTGCATTTCTTTTGGTGGCTTGACTGCAGACCTGTATGGTGCACTTAGAAAAAGCCTCTCTGTGTGTGCTGTTTATCAAGAGCCCTCAGCTCACACTGATCGATACGCTGGTGATGTACGCGTTGGAGTGGCAGTTCCTGAACTTCATCAGAAAGGCCTAAATGGATGTAAAGACTAAAGAATTTAGTTTTCATAGCTTTCAGGGCCAGATTCAGAATCAATAAAGGAGAAAGAGGGTTGCTGCATGGATTTCCATAGGCAGGTGGTTAAGTGGCCATGGAGTACTTCATTGGCTGAGCCAAGAGGGAGGTCGACTGCATGGCTCCTTTTCAGGTCTCCAGGTGACAGCTGCTGATTAGTTAGGGACACAGCCAATCTGCTGCTGTAAAATGACACGGGTTGTAGAAATGACAGGAGGGTCGTTTTCCTGGAAGACAGGGGCTGAGACAGTTCTTCCAGTAAACTGAACACACTGGTCCTTTCTTTCACTGGACCCACACAGTCCAGGAAGTAATACCTAGTTCTTTGCTCCTTCAAATTCTGCAAAAGTACCATTTTTATGGCAGAAATCTCTGTAATTTAAGGAGCTGATATCTTAGCCCCTTAAAAATAAGAGTTTAATCCATTTGTTTCACTTGTTATGTACAAAAGAGTAAAAATTCTATTTGAATGCTTGCATATGTCTGTGTCTAGGTTCTGAAAATACAGAAGGGTGCGAGACCCGCACCAAGGTGCACACGTCCAGTGGAGGAGAGAAGAGGGTGTCAGCTTCAGTGTGGTGGATTCAGGTCAATGGGAACCCTGTACAACTTCATTAAGGCTGCTTGTAAAGCATGCAGCAAATGCAATTACAGAATTTGATACAAAAGTGAGCAAACATTTGGAATGAGAATATAAACTACAGCAAAATTTCGAAACTTTGGGAATACGCATGTTTTTTCTGAGAGATCTTTGTGCAATTTGCTAGAAAGATGTACATACAAATTCTTCCTGATTGAGCTGTGTGTTCTCTTTGAGTTAGAACACTTGCACATCATATAACAGTTCCTAACATTCAGGCATGTCGAGGATTCCTGGGCTTTAAACACCGTTAGCCTCAGGTCAATTCTACTGTGTGAAGGAAAGAATATGTAAATAGAGATACTGTACATAAGTCTATAGTATGAGTAATGGAATGGGGTAAATGCAGGATGGGATCTCACAGGCTGAGGTTAGGAAGCCTTCTTTCTGGAGGAGAATGCCAGTGGTCCAGACGTACAGGGATACCCACAATTAGTCATGATCAGAGATAAGGAGACTTTTCGAAAGGACGGTAGCCTAGATGATGAGGAAGGTACGGGAGTGGGTTTGGGACAGCTGAAGTGGCTGCTAAAAATGTGTATATGTGTGGACAGTGTGTTTATAGCAAAGTTCTAACTGACTTAAAAAATGTGGGTCTGGCAACATGGAAAATCAGGTAACAAGGGGCTGGTATTATACTACAGTGGGTAAAACCACTCCTTGCCATGCTGGTATCCCACACGGGCACCTGTTTGTGTCCCAGCTGCTCTACTTTTCTGATACAGCTCCCTGCTAGTGGCATGGGAAAAGCAGTGGAAAATGGCCCAAGTGTGTGGGCCCTTGCTACCCAAGAAAAAGCTCTTGGCTTCTTGCTCCATCCAGGCCTAACCCAGGCTGCAGTGCTGTTGTAGCCATCAGGAGAGTAAACCAGTGAGTGTAAGATCTCTTTCTTTCTCTCTGTGTGTTGCTTTAACGTAGTACCCTTGATTTTCAAATAAATAAATAAATCTTTCAGTAAAGACAAAAAGTATGTGTGTGTTTAAAAAAGAGAGAGAGCGAGCGAGGACAATAAACTTCAGAGACAAAACACAGCCCTTCTCGTTCACAGTCCAGACTTTATTGCCCAGGACCCTGCTCCTGGGAATGTTGAACTTCCTCCTTTCCTATCTGTGGGAAACAAATGTGGAGATGCTTCCTTCACATTAGGAGAGTTCATTAGTAACCCTTCCCTCTGCGCTGCCTTTGGCTTGAGTTATTGGTGCCTTTTTAATTCTTTTCTTTTTTTTTAGATTTATTTATTTTTATCTGAAAGGCAGATATATAGAGAGGAGGTGAGACAGACAGAGAGGAAGTTCTTGTGTCTGCTGATTCACTCCCCAAGCGGCCACAATGGCTGGAGCTGCACCAAATAAAGCCAGGAGCCCATAGCCTCTTCTGGGTCTTCCACGCAGATGCAGGGTCCCGAGGCTTTGGGCCATCCTCAACTGTTTCCCAAGCCACGAACAGGGAGCTGGATGGGGAGCAGGGCCAGCAGGGCGCAAGCAAGCGCCCATATGGGATCCCTGCACATTTAAGGCGAGGACTTTAGCTGTTAGGCTACCTCACCAAGGCCCAAGTTATTGGTGTTTTTGAATGGAAGTTTTGACCTTTCTTCCCTGCACCTGCTCACTTAAAAAGAGGGTATATAAAATACAGTTTGCTCTACGATCAGAAAACACTACAAAACTTATTTTTCTGAGAGTAATAGATGCATGTGAATTTCTGATACAACTGAATTAGTTTGAGTCCCAGCTTCAAGTCCATATTTGTCATTTAATCACTGGAAGGCTGTAGGCAACTGTTAGGTCTCTCTTAACCTTGTTTTCTTCATATCAAGTAACCAAATGAAATAAGAGTGTAAACTATTGACCATACGTTCTGACCCAAAATAAGTTTTCACTTATAGATCATATAAGACAATCATTCTGTCTTCTGTTAGATTTTCTGGAACTTGTGGATTTCAAAGATGAATATAAGGGACTGTGCTCCTTGATACAATACGACTTTGGTAGAACAGAGTAACATTCTCGGAGTAACTCCTTTCCTGGCCTTAGGGGACAACACCAGAGCTGAGTGTGGCAGGGGGAGCAGACACTTGCAGGGTTCACATTTGTAAGGGAAAGCTTCCAGCATGAGCAAGGTACCTGCAAACATGTGGAGGCTTAGCTCTCAGTTCTCTGTCCTGGAGAGGGAAGACAGGAATAGGAGACAAGATCCTCATCTTAAGAGTCTGGTCCTTGAGCCTAGTGACTTCAGATCTGGTCCCATTGGAAATAGGAAGACAATAAATGAACTTCAGTGCAGGAATTGGTCATGCACGAGATATCTCTCAAAGACCATTTTGGCTATGAGGTAGGAGATGGGATGTTGTGTGTATGTATTAAAGGTATGAAGGATGGAAACTCCAACCCTACAAATACTTTCTATCAAACACAAAAGATTAATTATAATTAATTTGTATTCTAGAAGCGAATATTCAAACTGGAAATCTAGATCTAGAAAACTATATATTTCTTTCTTTACCATCATTTTTGGTATATGTTCTTGTCCATTATCCACGCATTGTCTTCCCATACCCTAGCATGGGGCTAACATGAAAGATGCAGACAATAATCCCAGATCTAAGAAGCCAGCTGTCTGTTTACTCTCTTCCTTAATAATGGCAGCTATTGCTTATTTCATCAGTCAACCGACATAAGCAGAATGCTGCCGCAAATCCAGCAGTGAATTACGATGAAGGGATCAGAAGTTAAGTAATACCACCAGAGTGCCTGCCTTCAGGGAATACCTGCAGTGCTGGAAAGCTTTTTAAGTTGGAGATGCATTTTTCTCCCATGGTCAGCTCCTAACAGTATTTTAAGAAGTATATATGCATTGCATTATTATTGCTATCTTAAGGATTAGAAAGCTGAAGCATGGTCCAGGGCACACAAATGGAATTTCTTCTCTGTTCTTGTCTGTCTTTTTTTTTTTTTTTGTCCTTAACTATAAGCTTGCCATAAAGGGAACTCCTTCCCATTCCTGATATCTCGCTTCATATAGAAAGATCCATTAGCAAACAAGCTCAGTTCTGTTATTCCCAGAGGAGGAGTGCCTTGAAGGAATGGCAACTCAGGAGACACTGTGCCTTCCCGTTCCTGACTTTTGAACTCCATGAAGTCTCAAAGCACCTTTATTCTGCTGCATTTTTTTTTTTTGGCCCCAACTCATATCAATCCCATCGTCACAAAATATTAGGTATAACATGGGAAGGTAACTCATCGATAGTCCTGTGTTCATGTGAGACCAACACTCTCTTCCCAAGGTTACATCCTTGGCCATCCTCTAAGGCTAATGCAGCTGTTGTAACAAAGCACCATGGTCTGAGTGTGTTAAACAACTAATCTTAATTCTCTCATAATTCCAAGGACTTGGAGTCTGTGGTCAAGGAGTCAGCCAGTTTTTTGTTTTGCTTGTTTTGCTTTTCTTTGTCTTCCTAAGACCCCTCTCCTTGGCTCACTGATGGCTGACTCCATCCTGCTCCTTCACATACAGTGCGGTGTCTATGTCATTGCATCTCTTCACATGAATTCATTTAACTTTAATTACTTCCGAGAAGACTCTGTTTCCAAATAGAATCACATTGGGAGATACTGGGGTAAAGATCACAGTATATGGATATAAGGGTGCTGGACACGATTTAGCCCATTACCATGCTGAAAACTGACTCTTCAATGTCTAAATGAGATTGGAGCATCAACAATAGGCTGTAATAGGAAAACGTGTGTAAGCTGTCAATGATGGATAAATAAATCCATTGAGATGAGAAGAAGAAATTACCTCATGGAATGGAACAGGGCAGGACCAAGAGGTCGCTAAAGGAATTAAGAGGCAGAGTCAGCAGAGACCATTTCTGGCATCCATAAGAAGATTACAGTAAACAAACAAGCAAATACATAAAAAACCCAGTGTGGGAGGACTAGAGGGAACTCAGAAAATACAAGCAAGGAATGAAGAGACTGATACACAAGAAAATGAACCGAAGCCTCCCAGGAGGGCTGGGTAGAGGAAGAATTTCAGTCACTTCTGCCCTGAGAGACAAGTTTCCAACACAGGTTGATCAATACGACTGTTCAGGAACAGGTGTCTGCCTTCTTGGCTTGAAGGACCCACAACAGTTGCAATGAAAGTTCTATCTTCTGGTATGTGTCTCATTTGGTTTTGTGATGCTGTAACAGAATACCACAGGCTAGGTGATCCATAAATAATAGAAGTGCACTCAGCTATTGGTTCTGGAGACTGGGAAATCTGACATCAAAGGGCTGCATCTGACAAGGGCCTTCTTACTATGCATAATGCACCACATGGGGACAGATAGCAAGGGAAAGCTTAACATACTCTTCTACTGCATTCACTCTTGAACCCATGAGTCTACCCCCATCTAACAACATTAATCCCTACATGAGGGCAGAGCCGCCATGACCTAACCTCCACTTACAGGGCCTACCTCTCAAAACTGTTGCACTGAGGATTCATATCCCACCACATGACCTTTAGCTGGTACATTCAGAACACTACAGGGCAAGTGGTACCCTGAAGAGAGCTCAAGGAGCCACTTCCAAGGAAGTGGGAGTAAACTCTAAGCAGGCAGGAACAGAATTATAAAAGGGATATATCACTCTGATTACATCTGGTGAAACTGAGCCTTCACTTTAAGGGTAGCTAGCAACTTACAAGACCTGAGATTTTGAAGAAATCCTGATTCCTAATGATGTATTTTCTCGAGCTAACCTACAGTACATCAACCTCTCCACTCCCAAGGTGAATACATATAAAATATGAGCAAATATATAAATAGAAAGATAAATAAATACATGACTAGTTTAGAATCCCAGAATTTTAATCTGTTAATTCATATACACTCTTCCTTCCTAAATTCAATCAAAGGCTGAGGTGTACTTAAGAAGAAGGATTATCTTTGTTGAGTTATTATTAATATTTAATGAAGTATTTGCAGTCATATAATCTACCTTGTGTTAAAGAAAAGCAAGCTATAGTTTACCTTTCTTCCTTTATATCTAAGCCATGACAATCTCAGCTCCTCCAGGCGACCTCTGCCTTCTTGCCATGCTCTTGTCTATAGTGTAACAGGCGGAGGACACGTCCAAGTCTGTGTTTGCAGTAGTGCTTGCTATACTGTTGGATCTCAAAAGATGGAAGTGAGCATGACCAATGTGAATAGGTTTGTCACATGTATGAGACAGGAGAG
The DNA here is from genome assembly GCF_030435755.1 of Ochotona princeps. NCBI lineage: Eukaryota > Metazoa > Chordata > Mammalia > Lagomorpha > Ochotonidae > Ochotona > Ochotona princeps. The sequence goes on along the minus strand of NC_080840.1, from coordinate 12,092,397 downwards.
GGTATAGGTCCATGTTTGGGGAATGAGAGTTAGGGTGGGGACAGGGAAGTAGCAGCTATTGCATGATTCAATCCAGCAAGCATTTATGGAGCTTGTGACTATGTGCCCAGTGCCATACAAGCAAGATGCCAAGTGGAGCACCAGTTGCTTCAATTCTATAGATATGTGTCATAGGTATAGCTCAGCAATTACAACCTGAGCTCTGGCATGAGGTAATTATTAAACAAATCCAGCATCTACAAAACATCTGACACTCCATTAGTACTATGAAAGTCATGAAGAACAGAATGGACCAAGGGACTCTGGTAGAACAATAGAAAATGAGGAGACAATACTAAATGTGATTTGATGTGCCTACCTGGCTACTGAAATTGAAAAAAAAAATTTACTGGACTGCCTCAGATCCCCTCTAAAAATATAAATCCACAAAGTAGTGAATATAATCTCCTTGGGGACCCAGGTCTCTATAGTTAGAGTCAAGACAAGTTGACACTGTGACAAAGTAGACTGTAACATCAGTGCAAGGGTACCTCTGAAAAACACAGGAAGAATGAAAGTAAAATATTTATTTTGAATCAAAAAAACAAAATCCCTTTTTGCTTAACATAGAAATTTTCCACAAATGTTTTCATAGTACATTTCTGTTACTGATATCCTTCTAAGCAGAGAAAAAATGTGTACAGACATATAGTCACATGGGAAGACACACACAGAACTTGGAGTTCTGCATTTACAAGACACAAGCACCAAGATGGCCAGCAAGAATAGGCCTGTTAACCTCTGAGCATTTTGATTGCAGACTTTTGAACTCCAGACCTGTCGGAGAATGACTTTCAACTTCTGAAGCTACACTGTCTGCGATATTTTCATATGGATGTCCTAGAAAACTAATGTAGGAATCATTAATTGAAAAAAATGATGAGATAGAGATAAAAACTGGAGTTTGATAAATGATGAAGTATGAATGTTTGCTTTTTAGTTAAACAAATTATCTATAATAACGCAAGTTGTAAACAATAACATAAGCTGCATGAGGGTTGTATCAGGATGTGGTGTGCCACACTTGCAAATGACCCATGAATATCAAATTATTCCCAAATAAAGAGGGCTTGATGCTGTGGTATGACAGTTTAGGCCACTGCTTGAGAGAACTGAATCACATACTAGAGTTCCGTCCGGAGCCTTGTTGCTCTGCTTCCATTCCAAAGCCAGGCTCACGTGCCTGAGAAATAGCAGATGATGATTCGAGCACGTGAGTGCCTGCAAACCCGCAGGAACCTCAGATGGAGTTCCTGGCTTCTGCTTTCAGCCTGAACCAGGGGGGTTGCAACCATTGGGGAGTAACCAATGGATGAAAAGTCTCTCCCTGTCCATCTCTCTCTCCCACTCCATCTCCCTCTTCTCTCTCTTCCCACTCTCCCTCTTTTCCATTTGTATATGTGTGTGTCTGTACGCATGACCCTCTGTCACTCTTTTTTCTCTGAATAAATGAATCTTTAAAAAGCTTATTTCAGTTGAAAAGTCAGATCACAAGCTGTGTCATCTTTGGTCACATCCCAAAGCTTAGATCTTGTCATCCATAAAATGGAGATAATAAGAGGCCTGTTCTGAAATGTAGAGTTGAAACTGCATTAATGCGTATAAAGCACTTGGTGGGTTACATCTTTTGCCCTTTTGAGTCTACCAGTTGTTCTATTTGCCAGCCCTTCCGTAATCATGTCACAACGATTTGCCTGGTATGCCCTCACTTGTGCTATTACTTGGTGTGGTAGCAAAAGGAGAGACACCTTCGGGCCGTGTGCATCTATGGCAAGATCTCTGCTTAATAAGAATCTTCTTCAAAGTCACTGTGGATCCAGGTACCTCATGTGGTACCACCTAGCTTAAAATCTAGATATCCTTTGTGCCGGTGTGGTGGGTGTGGTGGGTGTTGGGTCCATTAGCCCTGGGATTGGAGGGTCCAGAGGGTCCTAGGCTGCCTGGGTGGGGTCTTTGGCCTGCCTGCCCAGTGGGTACCAGGTCCATGAGCCCTGGGGGTGGGATGTCCAGAGGGGCCTGGGTCTCCTGGCCCGGACTGTTGAGAACTGTGAGAGGCCTGTGAGAACTGATCCTCCTCAGTAGAAAAAAAGTAGTGGACAGCTGACCCAGATCCACACGAAGGATATGGGAGTCCATGGGGACCTGCAGAAGACATATGACACCATAGCAGAGGAAGGAGAACAGAACAAATTAGACATATACCCAGCCCAATGATGACGGCAAATAACTAGGCTAATGGAAACTCTAAGGTGGACTATGTCAGCCAATGGATATTGAAAGAGTTCCCTCATTCTTGCATTGCTGAGATTGACAACATTTCAGAATTATCAAAACCACCTGGGCAGAACCCTTGGCGAGTATGCCACATCAGGACCTTGGATCAATATTGGGTGGCTGTTCCGCATCCCAAGGTGCTGGGGCAGATAGGAAGCTAGGTGTTGCTTCTCCCCTAGTCTTCCCCCTCTTCTCTATATACATGAAAAAGAAATAGAAAACCTAGAAATAATGATCACACCCACATTTTGCTAACCCTTGATCCTTCCCACTCTTATTAACTATGTAAGCATCATTTAAAATACAAATTTAAAAAAAAACTATTTGTTTTTATTTGAAAGGTAGAATTACAGAGAGATGGAGAGGCAAAGAAATCTTATATATACTGGTTCAATCCTCAAATAGCCACGCTGTCAGAGCTGAGCCAGTCTGAAGCCAGTAACTTGGAGTTTCTTCCAAATTTCCCACATAATTACAGGCAGTCATTCTCCACTCTTCCCCAGACACATTAGCAGGGAGATGGATTGGAAGTGCAGCAGCCAGGACCAGAACTGGTGCCCATATAGGATGCCATTGGTGCAGTGAGAGGATCAACTCTGTGCTCAAGCAACATGTGCTCACTGTTGCAGCACATATACTAAAACAGGAAACCAACATGTATAAATGAGCACAGTATGGATTAAGGAGGAACTGTGACAGGACTCTAGTTATGGTTCAAGCAAACAGCAGTGTAACCAGATATAAAATAAGATAAGCATGTAAATTTTACAATTGCAATGTCAAGCCGGGAAGTTGATGATTCAGGGCTGGACTGCTGACTTCCTGCTTTCCCAAGTCCCTGGACAGGAATGCATTTTTTTTTTAATGTTTTTTTTTTTTTTTAACTGGGCAGAAGGACCTTGTCAGGCTAGAGTTAATCTCAGCACCTGTGGTTACCACAGAGCACGAGACACCAGTCTTCTTGTATCCACAGGAATAGAAACAGAACAGAGAACTCACTATTCTCAGGGCATTTATTCTCCAGAGACCCTGGGGATAATAATCTAATCAGTCACTTTTGTCAATACAGAAACTAAATCCTAATCACTCAAGTTTAACCAGAGTACCAAGATATCTTCATAGTGAATACGACAGGTTCACCCAGTGCGTTTCAACTCCTAGTCTATGTTTGACAGGGCTTCATCTGGGTGCTCAGTAGCACTTCAGATCTATGCACAGAGTATCCAGGATACACTTACAGAGTTGGCTGTGATTGTCTAACATGTCAGAAACCCAGGGAAGCTATGCCTGGTCAAGTAAAGCCAGGGCAGATTTGATGAAAATGAAGGGCTTTGCTTGAAGACCTGTGGCTGCATTTTAGTGTAAATGCTGGAAACGGCCCAATAATCCCAGAGGCTTTGGCAGCATCATTAAACAAGACTTTGAGTACCCAGGGAAGCAAGAGTAGTCCGTCCACCTCCCTCATTTACACAGTTATGAGCAAATTGTCATGGTTAATATTAGAAATAATGGAACGGAGAATTGCAAAATGCTTTTTGGACTTCAAAAAGATATTTTTGACTTTCAGCCATTTTCTCACTTGATCCTCACAAGAACCCTTGAGGTTACTGCTGTTATTACATGATAGCCCCTCTGCTATAGGTAACAGAACAGGCGCAGTGGAAGGCTTGTTTAAGTTTTTGCTGATCGCACATCACTGTTTGGGAAATTGTAAATATCATTTGTCACTTAGTTCCCGCACAGCTCTGCAGGTTGATGATGATTCTGGATAGTGTCATTCACAGAGAGGTGAAGCCATTTGTCTGAGACCACACAGCTAGGACAGGGGGTGAGCAGACTGTGACTCCAGAGCTCATGTTCTTAAAAGTAAGGTAGAACATTCCAGGCTTCTTGCCAAACAATAAACCATTGAGCTGAATAAAACACAGATACAACTCTTCTTGCAAGCTGCTTTGAGGAAACAGACAAGAGATAGTGATCCTTAGAGCTGGGGTCCATGCAGTGGGTGTGGATGACGCAGAGGTGTGAAGAGAACCACTCCCACGCTGGCAAACCCACAAGGAACTTCCTGCTACACTTGGCAAGGCCTGGCTCTCAAGACAGTTCCACCCCCCTTTGCTTGGACACCCAACCACCCTGCTAAGAATTCTGTAATCTATTGAGGCATTGTTGTTTATCCCCTGCAAGTTGGTTTTTACAACCAATGTGAGCTTGGGAGTTGATGTCGCTGATAAAGTTTTGGTAAACAAGCCTTTGACAAATACTATCTCAGCCGCCCCCATTGACCATATGGCTGGAAGAGCTCAAGAATGTTTGTACTAGGGGCCCGGCGGCGTGGCCTAGTGGCTAAAGTCCTCGCCCTGAACACCCCGGGATCCCATATGGGCGCCAGTTCTAATCCCGGCAGCTCCACTTCCCATCCAGCTCCCTGCTTGTGGCCTGGGAAAAGCAGTCGAGGACGGCCCAATGCATTGGGACCCTGCACCCGCGTGGGAGACCCGGAAGAGGTTCCTGGTTCCTGGCATCGGATTGGCGCGCACCGGCCCATTGCAGCTCACTTGGGGAGTGAATCATCGGACGAAAGATCTTCCTCTCTGTCTCTCCTCCTCTCTATATATCTGACTTTGTAATAAAAATAAATCTTTAAAAAAAAAAAAAAAAGAAGGTTTGTACTAATATTGTAAAGCATGCTTTTAGACTAATCTAGGGTTGTTAAACCCATGATTGTAGTGGGAATCTATGTTTAAGGTATTTTGTTTATGCTCTAGAAGTTTTTCCTTCTGTGATGCATTTTCTCCTGTAACTAATAAGATAAAGTTGTAAAATGAGGAGGGTAATAGGAATGTTACTGATTGATATGTACCATCTATTGAGAACTTCCTGACTACAGGGTCAGAATGGATAATACCCTGCTTTAAGGTGAATCAAATGGCAGAATTATCTTTGGAAACACCCACTTGACCATGATGTAAAAAGTCTGTGAGAGTTTGTGACTGTTTCTGTATAAGTAAAGGGGACAGCTTTCTTGCATTGTCCATTGTGATCATGAAATTGTAGTGGTCCATCTTTTCTCTTTCTCTCTTTCATCTCCACACACCCTTCTCAAGCTCAGAACTCAGCTGGAGCTGGCCTTCGGCACCGAATAATTACAGAAGGTGAGAAATTTAAGGTACTTTATCTGAACAAGGGCACAAGAGTGACTAGGTCATTATGGGGGAGTTTGGATTGAATCCCAGGCCTCCTGATTGCATAATCAATTTTCGTTCTTTCTTTCCTGCATTCAATAACCACTTAGTACCAAGTGCTAGGGATTGGAAATAATCATAATAAAGAGACATTGTTCTTCTCTTGAATAACCAATCATTATGGCCCAGAGAAAATATTTTCCAAATCATGTCAAGCCTGCTGTAGCCTTGGCTCCAGCATGAACACATCAGGAGTTCATTGATCATAAGCTGAAGGAAGGACCACTGGTCTCTCGGAGACCTGCCCATCTCCCACTCCTTTTATGCCTACTTCTCGCATTAAAAAGGTACCAAGGAACATTCCATCACTCTCATTTAGCAGTGGTGGCCTGATTTAATATAACCTCAAGTTAAATAGCTTTCACTAATGCAAACTTAATTGAAGTCCCCTTAATTCCCGCTGTGATTTTTTCCTAGGGAGACTGAATGTTAGCTGTGCACAAGCACTGTGCTCTCCGGTAGAGGGGCTATAGCGGAAGTCCCTTGGGAAATTTCAGGAATGGAGCAAGGGTCACTGCATTCTTAAGACGAGAACTTGAGTTTTTGAATCAATCCCTATGAAAATGTTTTTGAAAAAAGGATGTGGCTCAGATTTCCACACCTACCCACTTTGGTGTCAGAAATATCTCAGAATACATTTTTCCAATAAAAATATTTGGAGGAGAGGGCAGATGAGATTGCAATTAGAAAAAAGCAAAAGATGAAGCTTTATTCCTAAAATAACTTTCAAAATTCAGCTCACTCTTGAGCTCGGAGTATGTGAGGTGAAACTATATAAAATATTCCTATTTCAATGTGCCTTCCAAATACGGTTATAGTTCTTTCATTTTCTCAAATAATCCTAATACCCACCTAACCTATTCACAGGAAGACAAAGACTTGAGTCTTTACTGCAGAAGTGCCCAAGCATATTCATTTCTCCACAAGAAGGGTAGTTCTGTTTCTAAACAGCAAGACTGGAGAACCACAGCCGGTGTTCTGTAAGGTCAGGTAAACCATCAGCTGTGACGCGGACTTTGGGTTCCAGCTTCTCTAATTCTGACTCAGCTCCCTCTCTCTCTCTCTTTCTCTTCCCTCTCCATAACTCTGCCTTTTAAGTAAATAAACTAAATGGTACAAAAAATATAAAGGTGCTTGCCACAGGTATGAACAGCCAAGCAGACTGGCTTCCTCAGGGGAGGGAGGTTCGGCAGGCCTTCAGGACCACCCCATCCTGGAGGTCAGGTTTTTTGGTCCAGAGGGGTGCCTGCAACCTGGTGGGCCCAAGGCCAAAGGTGCAGGCAAAGCCCCTTGGGCCACCCAGGGGTGCACCCTCACGATTAAAGTATCACGGTTTACAATGGGATGATGTTACGGCACAGGTGGCAGTGGGAGATGCCATTTAGTTTTTATGCCCGGGTTAGTAATTACAGCAGAGGGGCTTCCATTAATAAGTCCACGACATGTGTACATATGTAGGGAACCTACCCCAAAGTGGTTTGGAGGGGAGAACAAAAGTGAGAAAATTTGGTCTGCTAGCAGAAACTGTGGGGCAATGTGGGCTCATCCCCGTGGAACTGCAATCTCTGCTGGCTCCTACTAGAACTGAGGATGGGGTCAAACCTTGCTGGGGAGCTCAGGGGCACCCCAGATAGGTTGGGGTTCCCACTGGTGAGAACAAGAGTAGGATTAAGTGCAGCAGGCATGGCTGTACATAGCTATAGATTGCACTGGCACGGGTGTGCACTGGGACAGCGGAACGACAGATTGGGCTCAACTCCAACCCCCACTCTTACTCGTGAGAGCCAATTTGGGCATAGAACAGGCCAAACTAGGTCCTGACTCCTGCTGAACCATGTGAAAGCTGTGTCTGGGTGTGGACCAGGTATCACTAAGCTACAACAACCAACAAGAAAAAACAGAATGGATGTGGACAGTTGAGCAAGGCCACCGTTCCCACCAGGACAGGAGGTGGACAAAGTCAACCTGGGTCAACGACCCACTAGTGTGCATGAGAACTGCCACTGGGAGGAGACACAATGGAGGAACTTGACAAACTCCTTCACTGGGACAGAGACCCTGCAGGAGAGTGCAAGAAGCAAGGAGAGGAGCAGCCCAGACCATGCCAGGTTACAGTACCCGCCGGCATACATGCAGGTCAGGTCTGGGGACAGACAAGTCTGGGCCAGAATATAACACCCAATGGCAGATGTGAGAACCAGGGCAGGGGGCAGAAGGAGCCAGATCAGGCCGCAACACCAGCCAGTTCACATTAGGATCGGGACAGTAATTAGGCTGGGCTGGGACAGGCTGCAGCACCCACCAACAGGAGCTGGAACAAGCGGCAGACTAAATTAGGCCAGGCGGTACAATAAGACTGCAGAAGCTCAGGTGAGGCAAGCCAAGCCAGCCTGGGCCAACCGGGGCACAGGTACGTGAAACTCAGGGACAGGGGATCTGACAGGGCTTGGGTAGATTGGCTCCGGTCATGGGGCCCACATGTGTGGTAGGGGATGGGTTCCTGAGCCCCGGGGACAGGGGAACTTGTGGGGTATGGGTCACTTGGCCCAGTTCCTGGGACCTGCCTTCTAGGTGACTATCAGTTCTGTGAACCCCAGGGTGGGGAATCTGGTGGGGCTTGGGTCTCCTGGTCTGGGTCCCAGGGACCACATATTAGGTGTTTGTCAGATTCATGAGCCCCAGGGGTGGGGGATCCAGAAATGCTTGTGACACCTGGTCTAGTTTTTTGGACTCGCCTGCAAGAACATGCCTTACTTAATAAAAAGGTGGAGCAGTGGACACAGGTTGTAAAAAGAGATTAATGCAGCATATTTGATGCTGTAGCAGAACAGAACTGGACAACAACTCCAAAAGATTACAGTAAGTAATTTCGGTGAATAGATTGGTGAAATAGGCAGCATTTCAGAACAATCCAAACCACTTGGACAGAACCCTCGGAATATGTCTACATTGAGACTCTGGCTGATATTAGGTGACAGTTCCTCATCCCTGGTACTGGGATGTGTGGGAAGTTGTGAATTGTATTCCCCTGTGTTTTTCCCCTTCCCCTAGGAATAACAAGATGAACAGCAAATTTCAAAGTAATGAATTCATCCAAGTTTCCCTAAACCTTGATACTTCCCTCCCTGATCAATCATATAATCATTGTTTTAAAAAATAATAACAAATCTTAAAAAAACAAAAATAGAGATGTAATATATAATATCAACTATTATTTTTTCACTCTCATACTGCTGCACACTTTCACAGTGACCCTACATAGCTTTGCATTTCATGTATGCCTATTGCTCCTGGAATGGCCTGATAATCTAGGGCATTGATCAGAGAACAGAGAATCTCCATGTTGGATGACAAGTTGGACCACTTGGTTATATATAAGATGTAACCAGCATTGAGGGGCCCAGCTTCAGCCAATTTTATGCTTGTCTTATTCTGCTCTAGTACTAGAATTGTAAGCCTGGTGCACTTACCCAATCTAATCTATAGGGGCCTATTTGGATCTTTCTATGTCATTGGATTTTAACTGCACTGCCCAAGTTCCATTTTGATCCATTTTCTTGGTTTCATGTCTTCTGGGCTTCTTCCTGTCCTGTAAGGGTTAATTGTAAAGGTGACTACTCCTGGAAGTCTGGAATCTCCAAAGAGATACCTGCATCCTGTTACAAGCAAAGCGTCTGTTTCCTGAAAGACCAAGAGGCAGACAGGAGATAGGGAGAAGCCTGGAGTTTTTGGATTTGTGGAAGAGACTACCTTCGAGGCATGCTATTTTATGACTGTCTGCGTTGAAGTGATATGATCAGGACCCTGAAGCCTATATGTTGTAAATTCCTGTCGCATGGTTTCTGTTTTGTGTCACTGCTAGCCCTTAATCATGTACGAGCTCACTGTCATGTAGCTTTTGATTCTTTTACTATAAAAACTCCACAATTATTCGAGGCACTTCTTGCATATGGCAAGAGGTTGCCCCTTGGACTAGATATTAAAATCATCTTACTCGCCTTGGAGTCTTGCTCAGATTCATTGAACCCCCAACACTGTCCTTAGGTTCTTGTTCAACCTCAGGTACTATCTTTGCATGCCAGGCACCTTAGTGATCAATATCTTATCAATGCTATGCCTCATAGACTCTTGTTCATTGTAATGAAAGAGCGACTCTTCCCCTGAGAACAGAGGCTTCTTTCACTAATGCTGTTACTATCTCTCATTCAACATGAAGATAATATGATTTTGTAAGTAGGAATTGGATCCTGGCAGCAGTACGGCCAGCAGCCACATATATTCAGGAAGCATTAATAGAAGAAGGACATGAATGGATTTCATCCTCAGAGAAATCACACTGCCCTAGAATCCATGAAGCAGAGTCCAGACAGGACAGGGAGGGGATGCAGCAAGAAAAAATGGTAGATGATGTGGTCTCCCGTTTTCTCTTCTCACGCAGAAGTCAATAAGGATTAAGTCCACTGGTGCTTGCCAGCCAATCAGTAGAGGATGACTCTGGGGAGCAGGTGATGGGGAACAGAGTGGAGGTTCTGGAGCTTGAGTTCTGCCCCAACATTGCTCATGAACACATAGCCAGCAGCCCTTGGATACAAGCTGTGAGGCGGCAGGGCTAATTCATTGCAGTGAATTCTTCTGTTGTACAGAAGCCTTGGGGCTTACCTATGTTTGTCCCCGAGGCTCAGATAGTTGCACCTACATGTTCATTTTTTCCAGGGCCCTTTGCTCATATAAATCAATTAAAAACATCAGCTGCTGGAGTGACACAAGCACAGACAGCAGGAGAGGGCCTGGGGGGAGGCAAGCTCTGCTTTCAGCTGCTTTGGGCTTCTAAGCACATTCCAAAAATATAACCCTCACCACCACAGCAAATCTCCCTTTGATAGCACACAGTGTACTCTCATGTTGACACAGAACAGATGGGACTTTGATATTTTTTTAAAGAACTGTTCTCAATAGAAGAGAAATTGGCATAATGAATGGGGGAGTAGGATTTGGGCTTTTTGTTGTTGATGTTCTCATGACTTAGACACCTTATACAGAATCCTTCAAGTTCTTTCTCCTCGTTTCTATCATTGATTCCTTCTGGAACTAGGTGGTGCTTTACTCATCCATCCAAAAGGATGAAGGTTATTTGTCCCTGCTTGCTCCTGTTTGCAACACAAAGTTCAGCTGTGGGAGCTGAACAATGCAAGACTATCCTCAGACTCACAGGCAATGAGCCCACGGCTTGACAACAATGAGGACCAAAGTGATGGCAGAGCAGAAACTCTGAGGAGCAGTTGCCCCTCATCTACTATAAATGTTGCTGTGATTTATATGAAAACAGTAGGGCATTCCAAGCACAGTTGGCTTTAAGACAATCCCAAACACATTGCTGCTCATAAGCCCCTACTAAATAGGCCTTACAGAGCCAACATTGGTCACAAAATGTCCTTCTCCGCTCTCCAACAACTGCACTGGTAACCAGAGATGCTCAGAGCATCAATTATATACAAGATGTTCCTGGAGGGAGGGGATGCCTGCCCACCACATGACTCTTTTTTTGTGATGGTTGTTGTGGGACCGATTGCAACAGATAATGAGAGCTGGGTTAGGCTGTACTTCACTATCCGAAAATTGTTTAAGTAATGTGACAATGGACCTACTTGGACAGTTGTTTAAGCAAAATTTCAATTTTAATGTATTTTTGCCTTGTTTCCTCTATTCTTCAAGATAACCATGGATAATACAAGAGACAGGGTGTTTGAGGGAGTTAGAGACACACAGGAAGGAATAGTGTCTGAAGGTCATGGATAATCAGTTCTATGTGGAAAGTCACTTTGCTTTGACTTCCATTGGATAGGATCCTGGGGCAGTTGTACTGATTCTGAAGAAATTCAGTATCAAAATCCCAACCATTTGCTCGTGACTCATTGCTACTAAGAAACTGTGTGAGCTTGCAGGCCAAATGACCTATTTAACCTTTAGCGGCCAATGTGATCTTTAGCACTGATGGGCCCCAATTCTTATGAATCAAGACCCACCTAAGTCTGGTTATCTCACAGGTGGCTCCAAGTAATTAAGTGGATGCTTGCCTTAGATGCTGGAGGCATGGGCTGTCCAGCCAAGATAGGTAGGGAATGTGTGGTATTTCTCCTCACCTTGCAGGCTATGTGAATTGCCCCTTTTCAAGCTATTGTGGACTGCCAGTAAAAAAAATCCTATGAATGTTTTCTTCAGGGCCTCACTCTGGTAAGCGGTATTGGTCAGCCAGCTGCCTGCTCTCAACCAAGAACCCAGGCTCGGATGTCCCGAGCTTCAATAAACCATCCTTGTGCACTTGGATTGACTTCAGACTCCTGGTGATTTCTGGGGATCTCAAAATCTGGGCACAGCAATTAATTCAAAAGGACAAAAGGCAAACTTGTATAGAACAAGGAATTATTAAAGTTGGACTATTCTAAAGTGGTTGGTGGTCTAGGGAAGGGTTGGAGGAGGCTTACAAATTTATAAAGCAGCTGGCATTTTATGCCAGGGACCTTGCTTTATGCTTCCCAATATTCCAACTAGACTAAACAATTTTCTGGAATTATTCTTAAATGGAAATAATTCCCCAAACTGCTTTTTCACAGAAAATATCACAATTTTTATGCAGAGATTAAAAGGAAAAAACCGATTGATGGAAACAAAAGACCACTGGACTCTCACACCATGTGAGCCAGCTACAAAGAATTCTATTTCTTTTTTTAATTAATTAATTTATTCTTATGAAAAAGCCAGATGGACAGAGAGAAGGAGAAAAAAAAAGATCCTCCATCCCCTGATTCACTCCCCAAGTGGCCACAATGACCAAATCTGAGCTGATCTGAAGCCAGGAGCCAGGAGCTTCTTGCAGGTCTTCCAGCATCCCTAAGCTGTTTGGCAGATTCCAGTACCTGGAGCTGCAGGACCGAGGTGCCATACTATCTGTCAGCTATGCGTTACTTTTGGTGTCTGGAGCTGGCTCTTTGGTCCTTGACCAATTGCTACCTCTATTCTCAGTGACCGAAACCACCTTTACACCAAAATCTCCCCCTCTGAAGTTTCTTCCACTTTTAGAAGAACCCACTGCTGTGAGAGGTGCTAGATTTGTGATCTTCAGGGTAATCACTTTTGTAATTAATTCACTGCCAGCTAATTAGTGATCCTATTTACACTGGCAAATCTTTTTTGCCATAAAATGTAGCATAGGGACCATAGTGTAGTGGTTAAAGTCCTCGCCTTGAACACACCAGGATATCATATGGGCGCCAGTTCTAATCTCGGAAATCCCGCTTTTCATCTGACTCCCTGCCTGTGGCCCGGGAAAGCAGTGGAGGATGGTTCAAAAGCCTTGGGACCCTGCACCCATGTAGGAGACCCAGAAGAGCTACTGGCTGCTGGCTTCGGAGTGGCTCAGCTCCAGCCGTCACAGCCGCTTGGGGAATGAACCACACAACAGAAGATCTTCCTCTCTCTCTCCTCTCTGCATATCCGCCTTTCCAGTAAAAATAAATAAATCTTTAAAAAAATATATGTAGCATAATCAGTCCTCTGGCTGGACATCAGAGAAGCATTTTGGAGTTATGACGACGCCAATGAAAGATAATTTAAGATATGCACATTATGTTTGTTTTAGTATAAGCACTTCCTTCAATTAAGATTCGGGGATCAGGAGCTTTCAGAGACCTCCCATTGTAATACCTGGGCTGATCTGACTCCTGATTCTGGTTAGCTCCCTCCCATTGCAGTCTCTGGGAGGCAGTGGGTGATGATGGCTCAAGTGGATGACTTCCTGTCACTTGTGTGGGAAACACTGATTGTTTGTGTGAGGGGATGAATGCTGGTGGGGAGTGTGAGTGAGGGTCTGACCTTCTGGCCTCTCAAGTAATTTAAAAAGATTTGAAGATCACATCCATTGGCCCTCAATACCAAGTAAAAGCTTAGCAGAAACATTGATTAATTGGATTTGTTTAGGATATTCGGTGCATAGGTTTGTTCAATAAAGACGTGAGACTTTCTTTAGTACATCTGCTTTGAAATTTCGGCTTTTAGAAAGGAAATACTATGAAAGTGCTTTTTGTATTAGTTATTGGGAAAAGAAGACACTGGGAAAGGCTCAATAGCAAGATTTTGGTTTGATTTTGCCTTTTAGGGTGTTTTTTTTAAGTTTCTTTGGGGAGTTGTGCTGCTAGGATCATTTTGCTCTGAATTATGCGGTTCTCACACAGCACAGAAAGGCACTTTCAGACTGGAGGGGGATTTGCATAGATCAAAGGACTGTTCTGCTTGAGGCACCAGAGGACACCTGAAAAAGTCCAGCTCCAAAAGCCTACTCTTTCAAAAGAATTCAAGAGTCTTGCCAGTCTCCTGAGGAATCTGGCTGCATTGCAACAGGCTAGATTTGAGCTCAGCCAACAGTAAATACTGCCTATCAAACAAAGCACAGACAAATTTTGTAGCACTTATGCACAAAATTGACAGAGCTGCATCTCTGCTTTGGAGCTCCCCACCTTGCAAGCTGGATTGACAGCTACTGGATTGAAGTGAGGCAGCTTAGCATCGAAGCTGACAGTTGGCCATGTAACACGGAAGCTCAGCCCATTTTGCTATGTATGAATCAATGTTCTGCTCTTGGCCATTAGCAGTTGCTTCTTATTGATAAACAAAACCCAGAAAATCTATTAGTCAAAGCTAACTAGATTCTCTCTCGAAAGGATTCTTTTATGATTCTTCCACTTTCTAAGCTGCATGAAATAATTTCTCAATAACCATGTCCCAGCATGTTCTGCTTATTAAACCAAACAATTTACGTAATGAGTAATTTCACACACATATTAGCTAAATACATGTGTGAAAAAGAAGGCTTTGTCAAGTTTGTGTGTATATGGAACACACGAAACACCCAGACTATAGCGCAAGTGGTAGTTAGGAATCTGGTAGCATGTATTCCAGTTTATGAAAGAACAAATAAAGACCCAATGCTATAGCCTAGTGGCTAAAGTCGTCACCTCACATGCACCAGGATCCTGGTTGCTCTACTTCCCATCCAGCTCCCTGACTGTGGCCTGGGAGCACAGCTGAGGATAGCCCAAGGCCTTGGGATCCTGCATCCATATGGGAGACCTAGAAAAGGCTCATGGGTTCTGGTTTTGGATCAGCTCAGCTCTGGCCATCGTGGCCACTTGGGAAGTAAGGCAGTAGATGGAAGATCTTTCTCTCTGCCTCTATTTCTCTCTGTAAATGTGCCTTTCCAATAAAGTGGGTAAATCTTAAAATAAAAAGAAAGAACAGATAAAATACAGTACCTACAATAACATTTGCTATGTCGTTCTAACAGTTCATTTAACCCTCCTACTCCTTATACGGTGGAACATTGTTACCTTCAACAGGTGGAAAAGGTGATTTAAAAATAAAAAAGGTTGAGTACATTGCTTAAGGTCAAGCAAAAGAGCTGCATACTAACCCCAGAAACATCGGCTCCTGTGTCCATGCACTTAATTGCCACACTTGATCAGTGCTAGAATACCCAGTTGAGAGCTTTACAAATTCCACACTCCTGCCGCATGCCTACACTCTGTTCCTGCTCCTAGGCAGATCTAGATACCTTACTCTGTGTCACTAAGTCCCCATTTCCACATCTGTAAAATAGGGAGAAAAACTAGATCCTGGACCTGGGGATGATTTCAATGCGAATTAATCATTTCTTTTTCAAAACCTGTTCACTGACCATCTACTCTATGCCAGACACAACCCTGAAGACAAGTAAGATGACAAAGCCCCTTTCTGCAGTAAGTAGAAATTTCACAGTGGTGAGCAAACAAAATTGTTGCAAAGCTGTTAGAGTAGATCCTGACATAAATTTTTTAAACCAATATAACTTAAGGAAGACAGAGTACAGTTTCGAAGGCTGCTAAAATTTCAAATGGAGAAACTCAGAGAAATCTCAATGAGAACATGGCATTTGGAAATCACTTCAACATTAGGGCGTGATTATCTCATAATTAATTTACAAGTTAGTGTGATGCCACACATTAAAGTCACTTATAAAGTCTTGCCACAGCATACGCAGAAAAAAAAATTGTGGTTAACTACCCAATAAGACAAAATACTTTCTGTTTTTACTAAAATAAAATCATGACTATGTTTTTTGCTAGCAATGGAAATATGAATCTTTTTCTTTCTGAAAAAAAGTTCTGAAGTGATACACACGCTAAATGTAAGCATGCGGCCCCAGGACTCCCAGCACACACACATCCACTTTTTGAAGAAAATGAGTCCTTTATTTGAAAGGCAGATCACTGGAAAGCAAGGCTGAAGGCTGTATATGAGATAGAAATGGAGATGGAGACGAAGGAGAGGAAGAGAGATGGTGGAGGTGGAGGCAGGAGTGGAGGTAGATACAGATAGAAGAGATATAGATGAGCAGGAGACAAGGAGACAAACCTTTGATCACTGGCTCATTCTCTAAGTGGCCATGACAGCCAGGGCTAGCTAGGCCAAAGCCAGGAACCAGGAACGCCATCTGAGGCTTCCACGTGAGTGGCAAGGCACAAATTAACTTGGTATGACTTCTGCTGCCTTCCCGGGCATGCTAGCAAGAAGCTGGATCAGATGCAGAGCTAGACAACCTGATGTGTCACAACACTAAATCCCATGCACTTTTATAAGGATCAAAAAGTCCATAAGGGGGCCTGGTGTGGTGACCTTGCGGTTAAAGTCCTCACCTTGAAAGCACCAGGATCCCATATGGGTGCTAGTTCATGTCCTGGCTGCTACTCTCCCATCCAGCTCCCTGTTTATGGCCTGGGAAAGTAGTAAAGGATGGCCCAAAGGTTTGGGACGCTGCACCCGTGTGGGAGACCTGGAAGAAGTTCCTGGCTCCTGGCTTCGGATCAGCGCAGCACTGGCCATTGCAGTCACTTGGGGAGTGAATCATCAGACGGATCTTCTTCTCTGTCTCTCCTCTTCTCTGCAATAAAAATAAATAAATCTTTTTAAAAAGTCAATAAGGTACCCAGAGTGCTTCATTGGATCATTTTGCAGATTTCTCCTGATAGCTTTGGGTGTCCATTTACATCATCATGGGTTTCCATTTGTGAGTAGACAATATTTCTTCTATAAAGTAAGAGAATCATAAAAGATTGATCCTCTCCCATACCACTGGAAAGCTAGACCCTTAGTACAGCCGGTGGCTTCCTTCACAAAGGGTGTCAGAGTCCTCCCAGTAGAGCAGTAGTCCAGTAGTCTGACCTGCCTCTGGGTTTAAAAATTACTTTGTGTGTGTTCACTGTATTAAAGTGTACTAAAGTGAAACAGCCAGCAATGAACACAGCAATTAACCCTCTGCTGAGAAAATTCACCATAAAGGAAGGAGATGAGTCCATCACCGGGGCCTAGGTATGGTCTCCAGGGACCAAAGCTCTGATGCCAACAGCAAGATTTTGGTGATGCTCAACACCAACTTGATTGTGGAAACTGAAGTAGTTTTGGAGATTCTAGTTCCCTGCCCCCTGATTATCCAATCAAACATTAATTCGCATTCTAAATAGACTTTGAAGACATTGTCAAGCTTATATTCAACTGCCCACAAAGTGGAGAAAGGATCCTCAATTATCCGTGTGGGGGAAATGTAGTTAAATAAGCAATAAAAGGAGAGAGGAGGCTGGAAAGCCCCATGTGGGAGAGATGCACACATGAGAGACCCTCTCTTGATGAAGAGTCCACAAAGAGAGTGTAAGGAATCACCAGGCCTTGGGAGCGACAGCTTGAGAGGAAGCACTAACCTCAATCCTGCAAAGAACTGAATTTGACCAACCAAACCCATTTGGAAACGCGGTCATGTCTAAAGCCTTCAGAAGGGAACACAAGCCTGCTGAGATCCTGAGTGAGCAGAAGAATCAACTAAGCCAACCCAGACTTCTCACACATAGAATATGAGACAGCAACTTAGTGCTATGTGAAGTCAATATGTTTGTAGCATTTTTGCTATGGCAGCAATAGAATATTAACACACCAACTCTTCAGACACACAGAGAATAAATTGCTATGCTACAACACTGCGGCCATATGTGTGAAATGATCTGAGGCTCTCTTCTTCTTGGCCAATCAGTCTTTACAGCACACTACTCGTCATCAAAACTGTGTGACAACAGAAGTAAGAGAGAAATCCTCCACTCTTGCGCCTGGCTATGGTTCTCCTACCCTCTCTCCGTTTGCAACTCAGATCCACTTCAGGGAAAATCACATTGTTACAGGTTGCTCTGTCTTCATTTTCTTTTTTAAAAAATGTGGTCAAATATGCACAGCATAAAATGTACAGCTTTAAAAGATTTTAAGTATACAATTCAGTTGCATTACATACATTCACACTGCTGTGTGACCATGACTACACATTGTAACACGGCAAATTGAAGCTCTACGCTTAGTAATAGCTTCCTCTGCACGTAATCATCATCATCATCATCATCATCATCCCTGGGATAAAAGGGTCACTAAGATGCTTGGGTACCATTTTCATGTACATTATTTTACCTTTCATCTGACTTACAAAAGTTCAGTTTTGGTCCAGGACACCATGGGAGTAAACCAGGCTGTATTTCATGCTGTTCTAGCTATGAGAAGACAAAGTGGGTGATCTTCCGATGCAGCTGTTCAGTGAATGACCAAAATGGATCTCCTGTTATCAGTGAGGATCATTTCTAAGCTCCTTGGAGCTATAGGATTCTCATCTTTTTCTTTAAGTTCATATTGTGGTTGGATTTAGCATGTCCAAAGGGCATGTGACAGAAATAACATTTTAACCTTTAGATACCAACTTTTTCAAGTTTCACTGCTTCTCAGCAGTGAATTTCTCTTTTCAGAACTGGAGTCAGGGTCATCCATAAAAATGAAGATGAAAAAAATGCCATCCCGAAATAAGAGGGCTTCATGAAATTATTAGCAAGTCACTTATTTGTATCATCAGAATCCAAGCTATGTGACTTAAGAGTGGGATGACCATCAACAAGTTATTCAACTTGTTTATTGCTGGCTCTTCTACAAACTAAAGGCAATAGTAACACCTACTCCAAAGTGCATTGTGAGCAATTCTGCATCTCCGCTTCTAACTTAATAGTGCTTACTTTTTGTAAAAATGGTTTGTTTTTCCTTGTTTCCTTATTTCCTTGTGAAATAAGTTTCACATCTGGCATGATGGCTCAATTGGCTAATTCTTGTCTTACAAGCACCAGGATCCATATGGGTGCTAGTTCATGCCCTGTCTGCTACCCTCCCATCCAGTTCCCTGTTTGTGACCTGGGAAAGCAGTAGGAAAAAAAAAGCCTTGGGACTCTGCACCAACATGGGAGAACCAGAGGAAGCTCCTTGTTCCTGGCTTCAGATCAGCTCAGCTCCAGCCATTTTGGCCACTTGGGGAGTAAACAAGTGGATAGAAAATCTTTCTCTCTGTCTTTTCTTCTCTCTGTAAATCTACCTTTCCAATAAGAAGAAATAAATCTTTTAAAGAATGTAAGTTTCATAATAGGATAAGTTCTGTTCACTCTTTTGATCTGTCAAGCCGACAGGATGTCTCAACCTCGGTGCTATTAGTATTTAGGACAAGCTCCTTCTTTGTTATAGGAATCTGTCCTGTGCATTGCTGAATGTTTAACACAATCCATGTCCTCTGTCATCATGATGTCGATCTGACATTGCCAGTTTCAGAATGCAGCCAAACATCCCCTAGGGATCAAAACCTTTTCCTGTTGAATATCCCTGGTCTAAAAATCAACTGCCCAGCAAATGTTCAGTAAATGTTGATTGAACGAATAGATGACCATTAAATGAACAAATAATTCATTAATTTTTATCAAATGTGGGACAGTAATTGGCATATATCAAATACTCATGAAATGTTAATTGTGGTGAATATCTTCTTGTTATTGTTGCTATGGGCTATATTGGATACCATCAAGTTGTTAACCTGTGTTGTTGTTAACTTGTTTTGTACAAATTTCAGAATACATACTCTTCTGTGATCAGTGTAAATGTAGTCTAACTGCTTATAAATGTGTCTCTGGTGAGAATGGCTGTAGTTTGACATTGGTATTTATTTCTTATTCTTGTGTATTCATGTCAGTTCATGTAAAACTGTTCAACCAAGAATTCTATGGCACAGTTGTATGAAACATACATTGAATCAACCTGCCCAATTTCAACTATACATTTTGGCCAAAAAATGAAGAGGGATAAGGATCATTTTCGTTCAACATGATCCTCTAAATGCAAGCCAATTATTTCATCTGGTGCTTAACTGAAGCAAAAGCAATCTGTTCTACCCTGGAGAAACAATTGGCTGTATTAGACTTGTAGGAAGATGGAATACTATACACAGAACCAATATACTCTATTTTATGGGAGATTCGAGAGATTTTTCCACAGGCAATTGTGACTAGATAGAGTCAAAAGGAATACTTGTATAGTCCTTTATTTTCTGTAATGTAAAAAAACCAAAATTTCACGAAGAAAAGCATTTTGTAGTAACTCATTTGGCAGCAAATACTGTGAGGTGTTTTTAAGCATTGTTTTCTGTAAAACAACAAGGTAGCAGAAAATGCTGCCACAGTCCCCGCTGAAAGTGTTAATTAGCGGAAAACATATGTATGCTATTGTCTTTATAAAATACTAAAATTTTGTGCTTCAAAAGACACTTGACCACACTTTTTCAGAAGAAAAAATATATGCCTGCTATAACATATTTCCAACTCATTGCATGATTTTTTTTAAAGATTTATTTTTTTTATTACAAAGTCAGATATACAGAGAAGAGGAGAGACAGAGAGGAAGATCTTCCGTCTGATGATTCACTCCCCAAGTTAGCTCAATGGCCGGTGCTGCGCCAATCCGAAGCCAGGAACCAGGAACCTCTTCCGGGTCTCCCACGCAGGTGCAGTGTCCCAATGCATTGGGCCGTCCTCGACTGCTTTCCCAGGCCAAAGCAGGGAGCTGGATGGGAAGTGGAGCAGCCGGGATTAGAACCGGCGCCCATATGGGATCCTGGGTCATTCAAGGCGAGGACTTAAGCCACTAGGCCACGCCGCTGGGCCCATTGCATGATTTTTTAATCACATTCCCTGAAAAAAATATTGCCTAAAGGTATATAAATACAAATTTTCAGCACATCACTCAATCAATGCTTTGGTTTGGGGCTAAGACCCTCTTCTACTACAGTACAGTAAGTGAGTCTAGTTCGGACACCAGAGCCTGAGTCCAGCTTCCCACAAGTGTAGCCCATGGAAACACAAGCAACGACTCCAATAGTTATGCTCCTTCCATTCTTGTGAAATATCTGGATTCAGATATCTTTGGCCCCAACTCAGCCCTAACCATTATGTAGGCATTTGGAGATTGAATCCATGAATTAAAGATCTTTCTCCATTTCTCAAATAATTCAACAAAACTTATAAAAGATCTGCCTCCTTCCTGTATCCTTCATGTCAAAAGAATAAGAGATTGTAAACCAGTTGTAGCAGTAGATACTGCACACAGATTTTGTTTATACTCAGTGCTTGGGGTAATCATTGCCTCATTTTTACATTTGCAGTATCAAATGAAAGTAATGGTGACATCACCAATATATAGCACTAGCCACAAGGACCAGGTGCATTACACATGAAGCCTTATTGACTGCTAAGCAATTGCCATCGTCATCATTGTCATGGCTAATAGTTCCTGTTTGAAATCTACTTCTTGATAGACTTTCTTTCTAGTTTAACAAGTTTATTTGAATAATAGTATCAGAATAAAAAGCAAAATGTTGATAATTGTTACATGTGCACTCACATTTCTTAATTGTTCATCATGCACATTATCAGTAAAATTGAAAGACTGATCCAGTGAACAAAAAGAGACAACACAAATCATTAGCGAGGAATGAAAGAGGGGAATGAAATAGACTTGAAAATAATGATCAGAAATTATGTTAAACATGTGTAAGCCAATTAATTAGATAACAAGCTGAAAAGGTTTTTGAAAAATGAATGCTATCAGAGCTAGGTAAAGAATTAGATGATTTGATCTATCTATAAAGCCTTTGAAGAACTTGAATTCTAAGCTGCATCCTAACCAATGACTCAGCCTCATGTTTAGCTTTATCACACATTTTAGAAAGAATAATATCAATTCAACACAAAATTTAGTTTAAAAAACCGGAAGAGGAGATGGGGCCTGCACTGTGGCCTAGCACATGAATCTGCCTGTCACATCAGCTTCCAATATGGATTCCAGTTCCAGCCCCAGCTGCTTGATTTATGATCCAGCTCCCCGCTAATACCCTGGCAAAGGAGCACAGGATGGTCAGGGCCATGAGCCTCTGCACTCACATAGAAGATCCAGAAGAAGCTCCTGGCTCCAAACTTCAGACCAGCCCCATTATGGCCGCTAAGGTAATTTGCAGAGTGAGCTACTGGATGGAAATCTTTCTGTCTTTCCTTTCCCCTCTCTCTGTAACTCTAATTTTCAAGTAAAACAAAACAAAAAATCTTTAAAAAGTGGAAGATGAGAAAACATTTTCAAATTCTTTATAAAGGATAATATTTTCATGATACTAAAACCAAATGGATGCATTACAAGAAAACCTCAGACCAGTAACCCTTATGAACATAGCCGTAACAATCAAATATGAGCATATTAAGTGAAATAAGAGATCAAAATGATAAAATTGACAGCACTGCCAGAAGTTAACTGACCCCAGGAATACATGGCTATTTTGACATCCAAAAATAAATTAATAACAGACCAAATGCAGCAAGACAGAGAAGCCATTTCTATATCACAATCAAGCTTAATCTATCCCAAACTCCAGCCTTCCTCATATGCAAAATTATCTTAATATCCAAAATTATCTTATTAATGTATCATGTTAGCAAAATTAGAAAATAAATAAACCAAAAGCCACATGATCATACCAATAAATTAAAGAAAAGACTATGTGAAATTTTCCAACAACCAAACCACTCCATAGGAAGAAATGGGAACTTCATCAATAGCTCATTCAAAGAATTCTCTAAAGAAAGTAACAACTAGCAAATATTCCCTAATGAAAGATTAAATACTCTCCTTCCAATGCCAGGAGAAACATGAGTGTGTCAACTCCTGTAATTGTTATGCAACACTATAGTGTAACGTCTAGCAAAGACATAATCAAGGGAAAAAAAGAAATTAAAAAAGTCTACTTGTGAATGACAAAATTGTGTGTGTAGTGAATCGTAATAAATCTGCTAAAAGTATTGCAAGTTATGAATGATTTAGTATATTTACAGAGAACAAGATTTATACATAAAATAAATTGTATTTCTACATACTTGCAATGAACAATCCAAAAATGAACCTAAAAATCAACTCCAGTTACAGTAACATAAAAAATAATAGAATATTTAAAGATACATTTAGGGTCCAGCACAGTAGCCTAGCGGCTAAAGTCCTCACCTTGAACACACTGGGATACCATACGTGTGCTGGCTCTAATCCTGGCAGCCCTGCTTCCCATCCAGCTCCCTGCTTGTGGCCTGGGAAAGCAGTCAAGAGTGGCCCAAGGCTTTGGGACCCTGCACCCACATGGGAGACCTGGAAGAAGCTCCTGGCTTCTCATTGGCTGAGCTCCAATCATTGCAGCCGCTTGGGAAATGAATCAACAGTGGGAAGGTTTTTCTATTTCTCCTCCTCTCTGTATATCTGACTTTGCAATAAAAATGAATAAATCTTTCAAAAACAAAGATACATTAAACCAGATCTTCTGGAACTACAAAATATTAAAAATAAATAAGAACAAACTTGAGGAAATATCCTACATACATAGATAAGAAGATTTAATGTTATAAAAGTGAAAATATTGCTTAGAAGACAGATTTAGCATAACCTCTCTCAGAATCCCAAATGACTGCTTTATAGAAATTGACAAGTTCATTCTAAACTTCATAAGGGAATTCCAAGAACCTAAACTAGCCAAACTCATCTGGAAACACTAGAATACAAAGGTTCACACTTTCCCTTTCCAAAATTGACTACAAATACCAGTAATTAAGATGGCATGGCATTGTATTAAGGAAGGCAATCTAGATCAATGAAATACAGTTAGGACACCAGAACTGAACTCATGTGTCAATGGGCCTGAGTTGGACAAGAGTGTCATGATTATGTGATGGGAAATTATCTTTACAAATAGAGCAAGCAGAAATCCACAGGCAAGTAATACATACATATGCTAGGTTTGTGGTTGTTTAGGATTGGATAATATGCAGATGGGAGTGTCTGCAATTCTGACTTTATTTGGATAGGCTGTCTTAATGGGATCCAGATGGGAAGACTACTGTGTCATGGTAAAATTACATAGGACAGAGAAGCACATAGAGGGATGACCAAGTAAAGACAGACAAACAAACAGCTATAAGCAAGTGCCTAAGCTGTCTTGTACCTAGGCAAGTATTACACTGTTGGGAAAAAAAACAGCCAATAGTTGGCAAGCACTTTGGGCCTGGTCAATGCCATATCTATGTTAAATACAGTAGTGTGCCAGCATTGTCAGCTACTCTACTTTTTAAAGATATGAGGGGAATTCTGTGTGCTGCTGAGTTATGCAGCATGGCAAAAAGTGGGAGACATCCAGCTGGGGCATGCTACCCCAGCCCACAGACATGCCATGTACTACTGCATGGTTGTGGAGGGTGGTAGGAGGGGATGGATATAGATTGCAGGAATGAATATTTGGGATGTATCGGAGTGGGGGCCATGAAGGGTATATTTGACAGTTGAGGAGTGATGCTGGGGGGATCCCACAGACCAAGCCACTGTACTCACAAAGGGAGCTGAGACAAGGTAATTTAAGAGGGAAACCAGAGGGAAACTGACCAAGGCACCTGCCCAGAAGGGAGACCTGGACTGGGGTAAGTAGAATTCCTTCTGCTAGCCTAATCACATGAAAAGTGGGGTGAGGGGGCATGCCTGGCTGGGCTACGCTGCAGTTCCTACTTGTGAGTGTAGGGACATGGAGTATGCCACATCAGGCTTGGCTGCAGTACCCACTGGAACATAACAAAGCAAAACCTAGGGCAGATTCTGCAAGGGACTTGTGGGTTCACCATTGTGGGACTGTAGCACTCACTGGTTTTCAGCAGAGCTGGGGGTGGTGATGGGCTGAGCCATGCTAGACTGCAGAAGTCAACAAAACTCAGTGGAACTGGGGCAGGGAAGAGGCCAAGATGGGCCAGGTGTAGCATCTGCCAGCACATGCAAAGGTTGGAATAGAGGGCAGACCATGCCAAGTAATTGCTGGCATGCAACACCTATTAGCATGTATGAGATCTGGGCCTGGGAGTGAGCCTGGTAAGGGAACTTGAGGAACTCTCCTGCTAGAATACAGCTTCCACTGTGGAGCACAAGAGCTAGGGTTGGTGTGGGCCAGGCCAGTCAAGACGGCAGTAATCCTCAGCATGTGTGTAGGCCAAGTCTGGGGGCAGATCAAGCTGGACCAGGCTATAAAATCTTTTGGAATGCAAGAGTCAGGGAACAATGGGTCACATCAGGCTGGGCTGGTTGCTATGCCTGTCAGCAAGAGCTGAGACTGGGGCAGTCCATGCCAGGCTGGGTAGAAGCACTTGCCAGTAGGTGCAAGATCCAGAGCTGGGAATAGGCCTGGTAGGAGAACTCTGGCGACACCCCTGCTAGGACACAATTTCCACTGGCCTGTGCAGGTGCCTGACTAGTCTAGGCAAGGTTGCAGTGTCTATGAGCATGTGTGTGGACTAGGTCTTGGTGTGCATCATACTGGATTAGGCCCCAGCATCTGCTGGCACTCGCAAGAGCCCGGGCTGGGAGTTGGTGTGGTAGGGAAACTTCAGGGACATCCCTGCTAACTCATCCCTTCCACTCATGAGTGTGAGAGCTGGGACTGGAGGCTAGCTGATCTGGGAAGAGCCATAGCACACGTAGGCCATGTGGGCTGGGTCTAAAGATAGGCCAGGCTGAGGCTTGGCTGCTGCATCAGGTGGCATGCACAAGAGCCGTTTTGGGTGTGGATTGGCCAGGCTAGGTTACAGCATCAGCTGGCAAGTGCTTGGACAGGGTCGGTTTAGACCACCCTATCCCCTGGCAAGTGCAAGATCTGGGGCTGGCAGTGGGCCTCTGCTAGGCTGCAGCTTCTGCTGGTAAGCATGAAAGCCAGGCTTGAAGCAGGCCAGGCCAGACAAGGTGAAAGCATTCATTGGCATAAGTGTCAGCAGAGTCCAGGAGCAGGTTGGGCTGAGCTAAGCCACAGCACCCACAAATATGCACAAGAGCCAGATGGGATGTGGGACAGACTGAGCTGGACCGCAGTACCTGCTGGCATGCACGAAAACCAAAGTTGGTCATGGGCCTGGTGAACTACTGAGGGTCACCCTAATTAGCCGCAGTACCCAGTAGTGTGTATGAGGACCAGGCCTGTGGTGCATCGGGCAGGGCTAGGCCCAACACTACCAATTCACGTGATAAATGGGGCTCAGAGCAGAGCTGCATCCACAAGTATGTGCATTGGCTGGTGTAGGCAACGAACTGAACCTGACCCTGCACTGTCTGGCACACGGAAAAGTCAAGTCTGAGGACATTAAAACCAAAGTAGCCTGGGTTCAACTTTGCCTTTCTAACTTAGCACTGTGTCATTATCTGGCTTCGTCTATCACCTGCGAGATGATAGTTTTCCTACTGCTTTCACAGCATTTATTGTCACTATTCATAGTCAATAGAAACTGGTAGCATTCGTATAAGAGCTCAGAGCATTTTTAAAAGATTTTTTTATTGGAAAGTCAGATATACAGAGAGGAGGAGAGACAGAGAGAAAAATTTTCCATCCATTGTTTCACTCCCCAAGTGGAACTGGCTGCAATGGCCAGAGCTGCGCCTATCTGAAGCCAGGAGCCAGGAGCCTATTCCGAATCTCCTCACATGGGTGCAGGTCCCAAGGCCTTGGGCCATCCTCAACTGCTTTCCCAGGTCACAAGCACGGAACTGGATGGGAAGCAGAGCCAGTGGGATTACAGCTGGTGCCCAAATGGCATCCCAGCATGTGCAAGGTGCCCATATGGCATCCCAGGGTGTATAAGGCGAGGACTTTAGCCTGGTCTGAGCTGAGAGTGTTTGTAAAGCACTTTATAAATATCACTGAACTCTGTGGATATTTTTACACCTGTTTCACTCGTAAGAAAACAGCTGGAAACAGTTAAATGAGTTGGCTGTGGTCACAAGGGAAGAGTTTTCAGAGTCAATCCCACATATTCTTCTTTTTAAAAGATTTATTAATTTTTTTGGAAAGTCAGATCAACAGAAAGGAGGAGAGACAGAGAGGAAAATCTTCCACTAGGCTACTGCACGCCTCTTTCCTCCCCCCACCCCCACGTGTGTGTTCTAACACTTCTGTGTTCTCTCTCCTCAGCACACCGCCTTCTCCCTTGCTTGAGGGTATCTGGACAGCTTCTGGTTGCACTCAGCAAAGATTTGCATAAAAAATTTCTATCTTCACTCCTGAAAATTAACATCAACAATACATAAAACAAGGCAGACCCCAGCTATGGCAGACAGACATCTGTCTGCTGAACACCTTTGGCAAAGATGACTGACATCAGTAGCAATGATCTTCACAAGAACTCAAGCACTTCCTCTGGGTCTCCTTGCCCGGAATCCAGGTCATTTGAAGAACTCCTTTAATACAGCTATACGTTGAAATACAACTGCTGTTGGCATGCTCCGAAGCACACGGTCAGAAGGCAGGCTACTCCTTGAGCACTGGCTGCTGGAGGCAAGGGCCGCTAACTTGCCTCCCAGTTCTTCATCACAATATCCCCCCCACCCAACATAAGAGCTGAGTGATCCTTGGGTCAAGGAACATTTGCCTGGGGTGTCCTCTGTGATGCAGAAATGATTGGGACTGGACTTTGGACTGTGGTCTAATCTGTAGTTAAAAAAGAGAGTTTGATTTGCATCATGACCCAGTTCTGGCTGTGTTTGAAAGCAGTGTGTGGAAAAATCATTTAATGAGAACAACTAGCACATAAAAATAAGAGGACAGAAAGGAAGGGCAGGAAGGGAAGGAAAGAGATCAGTGCACTTCACGGAGTGCTTCATGAAATGCTCGCAGCCCTCCACGCCACGAAGCTGGACCGCTGCAGACCACTGCTCCCCTCATCGCAGGACTGAGGCTTATGAAGAGAAGCGCTGTTGTCTACTGGCATTCTCCCATATGCTAAGATATCACAGGAGACATTCCAACATCATCACATCAAATAAAACATCAGAAAAGAGTGCTCCCAGCAATCCTAAAGCCAAAGGCTCCTTCCCACCCCATTCTGCCGCTCTTTGGACACTGACCCTTCTATCAGCCTTCATGGGAGCTGAGCTCAGGGTTGTCCAGGTTTTCTCAGTAACCTATAATGAGAGGAGACTAGGGATCTTTCACAGATAATAATTGTTATAAAATGTATCCAGGGAACATCTCATAACCAATCGTCAGAGAGGTTCAATAGAGTATGTGTTTAAACATTAATTTTGGAATCTAGCTTGATGGCTGAATTAGTTAAATTCTCCTTATGCAAATGTCAGGAACCCATATGGATACTAGTTCATGTCCTGCCTGCTCCACTTCCCACCCAGCTCCCTGCTTGTGGCCTGGGAAAGCAGTTGAGGACGGCCCAAAGGACCCTGCACCCGCGTGGGAGACCCGGAAGCTTCTGGTCACTTCCTGCCATTGGGGAACGAGTCCGTGCATGAAAGCTCTTTCTTTCTGTACTGCTTTTTGTAAGTATGCCTTTCCATTAACAACAAACACATTTTTTAAAAATAAAATAACCTTTGTATTACAAAATAATTTTAGCTTTACTTTGTTTTGTAACAATCACATGTTCTCCCCCCATTTTCTCCTGTTAACATCTACATTGCCAAAATACATTTGACACAATTAAGCAGCCAAGATCGGTAATTTATTATTTCTACTATTTTATTTACTGCATGTTACTTATGTAGTGTATATATACTATATACTATTCATAGTATATATTATTTATGTAGCATATATACTTAATATTCTCCAATTTGCCTCTATGCCCTTTACCTGTTCCTGCACCCCAAACAGGAAGCCATAATACACCCCTTGCTGGGATGCACCTGCTCCATTATCCCTGGCAAATTCACATGAATCTATAACTCTTCTGTTCCTACTTCTGACGCTCCCCCTGTCCTTACCTGCCTGGGAGGGAATCCCTGCTCTTTCCTTGTTGCCTCCTGTGTTCCAGCACACCCCTCAGTGTGATTACATATTATATATATTTAGTGTACAGTTCATAGAAAGAAATGAAGAAAAAATGTTCTTTGAGTAAATCATTGAAAGAATGAACTTGAAAATCACAATGTTTAAATTGATATTGCCTCCATTTGAAAATGAAGGAACTCCTACTTGGAGAGTCTAGTTAAATTCCTGAAGATTATGAAGCTAGTGAGCAGTCACGCACAGTCCCAGTCCCTTGATTCTATCTTGTTTGGCAAATTTTACTTCTGTTGTTCCACAAATCCGCAACCACATGAAGCTACTACTGGTGATGTGTGCCACCTTTTCCAACTTTATGTTATTATTATGCTGATTTAATGCATTTTCTTTTTTCTGTGACCATGTGGGTCTTTATTAAAAACTTCTGATTTAGTTTCATGCGCTTTGTACTGAAGCTTAATTATTATAAGAATCCATTCCCTTTCCTAAAATCTGGTGCTGCATCCTTAAGGAATTCGCCTGACTTTTTTAAAATGAATAATTTTAAAAAATTTATTTCAAGGGTGGAAAAACATACAGAGAGAGAGATTTTCTGCCACTGGCTCACTCCTTGTATGTCTGCAACAGCGTGTGCTGGGCCAAGCACAAGGAGTCTGGAGCTCCATCTGGGTTTCCCACGTGGGTGGCAGGGACCCAAATACTGGAGTTATCACTGCTCTCCTAGGGTGTGCTAGCAGAAGCTGGAACAAAGCCAGAACTTGAATCCAGGTACCCTAATTTGGAAGACCAGAGTCTGTAACAGTGTCTTAATTACTGTGCCAATGCCCACCTCTCTTGCCTCATTTCAAAGGCTTTTAGAGTATACTTGATGTTGAGACACAAATGTGATCATTTACATTAGTTATATTCTCCCTAATACTTTTGTCTTCCCTGGGAAAGCAACTGTTGTCCTAACACAGATGTAAGCAAGGATGCTACTTCATAAAGCTTATCACATCTCAAGCTCTTCCCTTGATTTATAAGCAGGTGACACAGAACTCCAGGAAATTTGATCACTGATGAAAATCACGTAGCCAGATGGGGCTGAGGGCTGTGTCTGGATCTCCTCTCAGCGTCCTTCCTCTCCATCTCTCAGCCTCCATGAGGGTTGGCTGAATTCCAGAGTACCATGCAAGCACATAAATGTATCAAGGAATATAATGAAATCTTAGTTCCAGAGGACAGGGTGAAGGAAATACCGGTCGTAAATGTAGCTCCTTCCTCATCTCTTTGTCCCACTTTGGGATTTACTGTTGCTGTTCTTCCTTCTACTCAAACAAGTAGATTCCGGTGAGTTTCAAGCTCCTCACAAGTTTGATCATCTATTAAATGGCATGGTGATGGTGAGGAATAATGGTCCTGCTCTGTCAGAAGGTGTGAGAATTAAATAGCATGTACCTGCACCTCTTAAACATCGGCACTTCACAATGACCTCTGTCACACCACCATCCCTATCATCTTTGTCATTTAGTCTTACAACAATTCTTTCGAAGCTCAGTGGTGAAACTCCCAAATCCTTGTTGAACCAAATTCTTCTCAAAAGCAGTGGGGATGTGAAAAAGTGAGTAACAGCCAAGCAGTGTGCGAAACTCCCCTTTGGGCTCCTCCATCTGAAGCAGCTGCATGTGGGCATGCTGTTGGGTGCTGATCTAAGTACCTTTGGGCACAATGTGGGTCTACAGGCTCGCCTCTCCTAAGGAGGAGGTACTGTCATTTTCAGTCAGTCATTTACTATTCCAAAAAGATCTTCAACTGTTGGAATAAATATATGGTAGAAGGGGGATATTTGTGAGTTTTGATAAAGAAAGAATGCATATCTTATCATACTTCTTTAATTCTCATTAATTAGGCCTCTGTCTACTCTAATTCAACAACCATTCATATTATAGGTACTTCATACCTAATTTTTCCTTTGAGAAGGTTAAATATATAAACAACATCATATTATTTTGCTTTAAAATAAACATTTTCATTATAAATGCAATGCGATTATATTATTAAAATTTGGGGGAAAAAGAATGTAAAAATGAAATAAGCCAATATCTCATCTCATTGTTATAGTCTTCCTAAGCACAGACTTTAATAATATTTTTAGTGGGCACAGGATAACTTAACATATTTATAGAGTACAATATGGTATTCATATATATATATATACACATATATATAATACATAGTGAGATCAGAGTAATTGGTATAATCATAAATTCCAATGTTTATCACATCTGTGCTAGGAGTGTTCAAAATCACTCCATTACTTTTAACTGCACGATAAGCTAATGTCATCCGAAATTACTTGACTACACTGCAGAACATTAGTAGTGAGTGTTTCTACTCCCTGTGCTCATTAGCCATCCTCTCTCCATTTCCCCACTCCCTCTCTTCCCAGCCTATGGTTACCATTGAACAACTCTTCACATCTCTGATGGCAGCTTCCTTGGCTTCCACTGAGGAGTGAGAACATATGATATTGTTTTACTCTGCCTGGCATATCTGATTTAGTACAATACACTCATCCAGATTGCCACAAATGACAGACCTCCAATGTTTTTATGGCAGTGTGTATAGCTTTACGCATTCAGTCACCAATGAACATTCGAACTCCTTGTCCCAGGTACTGTGTACAGCACTGTAAAAAACACAGAAGTGCAAGATATCTCTTTGAAGGACTGTTTTCCTTTCCTTTGGATACATATGCAATTATGGAAGCAACGATTCTTGTGGCAGTGTCACTTCATAGACATAAAAATCAGGATGGTTTTAATTTGGCAAAGAGAGAATAGAGTTTCTCTGTGAACTAGAGGTGATGCGGGTGTCTGAAGTGGTATCAGGAACGCCACCCTGGTCTTCTGTACCACTGACAGTTCACGGAACAGGAGAGCTTTCCTCGTGTGAGCTAAGCACTTTCAGACCCTCCAAATCACATCTCTTTGCAATTTCCTACTAGTGAAAATATCGGGATACTAACTAGAGAAAGCTCTCCCCAAATCTGCAGCTTATAGGAAGATGAAATCTCAATCATAAGCAGGGAAAAACTACTTCTGCAAGTGCTTCACAATCCACAAAATGTGTCCCTACCGTTGTGCTGTCAATCCTGCAGAGAAGAATCCAGTCTCTTGCTCAACCTTCCCGCTCCTCAAATGGAGTGTTTCGCAGCTTGAAGGGAAAAAGAACAGAGCCTATGGCAAGAACTGATTCCTTCATCATTGGCTGAAAATCAGCGAGGCTGCTGCCCTGGCAAAGGTTCGATTAAACTCTTCGCCAAGGCTCTTGTTTTCTCTCCAGGGAAAGGAGGGGAGGGTGAGTCCGCTGATCTCTCGGTGACTCCAGGCTTCGCTCTCAGCTTCATCAACATTTTATTCCTGTCTCTGCAGTGGCTCTTGGCATTTCAGAATTTATCTTTTTTCAACTTTCACACTTCACCTCCACCCTCCCCATTAAACTACAAGTCTCTCAAAGGCAGGGATGAGTCAGTTGTGCAGAGAGCCTAACTGAGTCTCTGCCCCATCATAGATACCGAGTGAATAAGTGAGCAACCTTGTGCGTGTGGATTTCGGATAATCTTCCTACACCACCAAGAAATTATTCAGTTCAACAGACACAGCAGGATGCAATTTAATTTAATTTAATTCTGACACAAGAGTTGTGCTCCTGTGAACTAGGGGCTTTCATTCTCACAAGACTGCCTGCTCAGGTGTCAGTTATACCTGGATTTCTGCTTGATCAACCGTAAATCTGGGCATCCCACACCCCCTTACTCATGTTTGCTAATTTGTTCTGACAGTCCACAAAACTCGACAAAACTCTTCTCTTACATTTTTATCCAGGGTACTGTGTAGGAATACCCAAATGCAGATGGTGCAGAGGGCAAAATATGTCTTATAGGAACTAGGAGTAGAGGTTCCTGAAGATTCTATGCCCTGTCTGGGCACCAGCTTCCCGTATCTTAGTGGGTCCACAACCAGAAGGTAATGGGTCATATTGTTCAAGAGTTTTTACAGAAGGCTCATCTCAGAATTCCTCTCCAAGCACCTGAGCTCAGAGTGGAAATGAAAGCTCTAACCTTCCAATCACCTGCTCTTTCTGGTATCCAGTCACATCATTCCTAGATTATGTTGGGGTCCCACTATAAACCCACAAATTAACGTAAATTCAGGACTGACTGTGAAAAATTGCAAGTGTTTTAGGACCCCTGCACAAAATTCAGACGCAACTAAATATCTGTGTCGGATGCTTGTCACTCAGGAAATTACCAGAATTTTAGTGACATACCAGGAACCGGATTCGCTGCCATAGTCCTCTTACAGAGGCTGGATAGACAGGGAATCAGTAAAGGGACGGGTCTCTATTTGGGATAATAAGGTTTACCTTTAAAATAAGACTAATTTATTTGAAAGAGCAACAGAGAAAGGGAAGGACAGAATTTTTCCCTCGTTTAGTTTGTATCTCAAATGTGGCTAGAATGCAAGTTGAGTAGGCAGGCCTTAAACCAGCCTGACAGGGAATTCTGTCCTTGTAAGCGGAGTCTTAGCCTTCCATAGCACACCGGCAGCCTCAGTAAGATCTGTCCCACGGGTGGGAAAAGAAGAAGACTGGTGAAGCGTGCGGCTCAGTCCCTGGCCTGCACTCGGTGAACGTTAACCTTTCTCCCTTCACCTTCTAGTTACAAAGCTACATCTCAGCTTCCGTGGCTTAGCATCGTTGTAATGTGTGTTTCCTAACTGCTGTAACTGGCCACATCAAAGGGCACACTGCTTTGCTGTTGTCTGCCCCTCTAGCCTGTTAGGTGTGTTGGCTCATTGTGTTATTGCAGAATATTCCAGGGAGCAATTCTCTGTTTGAATATGTTAAAAAAGGAATCTGCTTGCCAAGGATGGTTAAGTCCTAAATGCAGGATCTATGTGGAATTATGGCACCTGGGTTGCTTGAGCAAACAAAAGGTACATACGGAAGAAAATAGTGCTTTATCCAGAAGGAGAGGAAAAAAAACATAGTGAGATATTGTACTAATTTAGAGAGAAAACGGTTAAAGTTCTCTTAGTCTAATAGAATTTTAGGAAAACAAGCCAGCCATTGTAGGAAAAGAATCCTTAACCTAGAAGGAGGAAAAAAGGGATTGATGAAAATATTGCAATAATTTACAGAAAAAAGAGCAGATTCCAAAACGGCCCAGCATATTATTTTGTAACCACAGAGCCTTTCTAGAGATCATGTCTGATCAATAAACGAAAATAATTCCAAGAATTGATTTTCAGTTTTATTCTGTTTGGTTATGTGTATAACATTGCTTTCCTTTATCTTCAGACAACAGCAGAGCATATTTAAAATAAATTGCAGTGGGAATTTGATTTTTTTTAATAGTACCCAACCTCAAACCACCACAAAAACACAGAGCTGTTCTGCTATGCCTTCAGTGTGTAAAACTACAGTGCAGCATCCATCTGTAGTCATGCCATGGTTCTTTGAAAGAATTCAGAACCGCGGCCATCCGTTTCTTTGGTAGAATTGGAAATCCCGTAAAGAGACTTAAAATTTAATTTGTCTTCTGCATCTTCAGGATGAAGGACTTTTTTTTGTAGCTCCTCTCTGGATTCAGGTAGAATTCAGGAGAATTCCTGGCATGGCTTCTTACAGCAGGAGTGGAGCCAACTTATTTATGTAACTCCATTTGTATCCATTATGACTACAATATGGTGTCGCTAAGGCTGTAATGATGACTTGGAAGCCAGCCCCGGTTTCCCCTCTCTGTCTGACAGTGCTGGACTGTACTTCACAGGGCCACTCCTGCCAGAGGCTTCCTTCTATTGTCCAAGAGCCTCCCCAGTCCAGATCACAACAAGCCCAGCTCTGTGTCTAAGGCCAGAAAAGAAAAGGAGCAGCACAGAAATACATCTGACAAAGTCATCAAGGATTCAAAAC
Source organism: Ochotona princeps (assembly GCF_030435755.1). Classification (NCBI taxonomy): domain Eukaryota; kingdom Metazoa; phylum Chordata; class Mammalia; order Lagomorpha; family Ochotonidae; genus Ochotona; species Ochotona princeps. The sequence goes on along the minus strand of NC_080840.1, from coordinate 12,057,618 downwards.
TAGAATCTGGCCATCAATATGGTAATAAGTAATTTAAAGCTTTCAGCACATGGTTCTTTGCGAATGCAATCTCAGAACTGGAACCCAGAGCTAATTTTCGGCCTATTGAGAATTTTCAGAGTGAAAACTTTTTAATGACATGTAAGCATTTTTCCCCCACTGGCAAGTTAATAAATCTTCCGCCCATGCTAAGGAAATCTTCATGGTGCAGCCAGGCAAAGCATGGCAGTTGTCTCAACGAGCTGCTCAGGGATGGAGCTGGCAATTCTGAAACAGACTCCAGTTCTCTGAGTTTGGCTTGAGTTTACAAGCAGATCTCAGTGGCAGCTGCAGAGTTTCACTCAACCACTCTTTGGGGTACAGGGTGAGGAGGTGGAGAAACCATCAGCATGTTTTTCCTTTGCTAGTTTGGAGACAATACTCATACTTCGCCATTGCACAGCAGGGAGCTCTGGGGGTTTAATCAGTTTACAGATTGTGGTTCATCTCACTGTGGTTACTTGTCAGTGACCTTATTATTAAGGCTTCTTTTGTGTTTGAAAAGGTGGAAAGAATGTGGCTAGATGGGATCTCCTTCAGGAGGTATAGCAAAGCACCCAAGACTGAGTCCTGAGGTCCCCTGGGTACCACTGTGTCTGAAACTTCTTTTTAGCTGATAGAAGCAAGTTTATGAGATTACTGGTAATTTGTTTCCCTCCTTTTCTCATGATTGAGCTCCCCTCAGGGTAAGTCCGTATTCTGTTTTCCCCAGGAACACTGGTTCCTGCATAGCTCCTGGCATGCCATGGACATGCTTTGGAACAATATTTAAAACAGACCTTGGAATGCCTACCTCCCATGTCAGAATGGCCTGCAACCTTATTCATCTTTCTCCCATTCTAGCCTTGTGCTAATGCATAAGCTAGGAGGCAAGAGATGATGACCCACATACTTGTGATGAAGGGAGGCAGTTGCATAGGGCTGGGTGAATAAAAATTGCTAGAAGATCTAAATTGTCAATCCAAATGCCCGCTTCCCCTGGATGCACCTAAGTCATACAGGATCTAAGGGAGAATAATGTAAAATATGGGAATTAACTTAAACTTGAGGAAGTCTCACAAAATCCCCAGGTGGCTTTATACCTGCAGAGGCACTACCCCCCTGCTCTTCCTCAGAAAGGGGCCAACGATGTGGGGGTGCAGGGGTCAACGCTCTTTCTGTCGCTGCAGACCATGCTGGAAGTGATGCAAAGACACTCTCTCCCTCAGCACTCCATCTTCTTCCAGAAATCCTGTGGCCTGAACCTACAATGGATATTTCTCTGCATGAGACAACCCACACTCACATGGTCACGCGTCGCACGCCTCACCTTTTATACATTTCACTGTCTCTCTGTGTGGCTTATACACGCCTGTGCTTAGAATATATCTGTTTGTACAGGGAAAGCCTGGAGTGGGATTAAAGTAAGGCAACAATGATTGGTTCCCTGACACTCACTTAGGACACCCAGATGGAGTGTCAGGCTCCTGGCTTCTACTTGGCCCATCAATGGTTGTTACAGGGGCTTGGAAGGTAAAGTAGTAGATGCAATCTCTCTCTTTCTCTCTCTCTCTCTCTCTCTCTCTCTATCTCTCTCTCTCATCACTTTGCCTTTCAAATAAAGAAAAAGTAAAGAAAAAATTACCATGTTGCGAAGATTCTCTGTCCTATTTTCCCATTGACTCCAGAAAGGACAGAGACTTAGCCAAGGGCACAAAGCAAATGAATAGCAGAAGTAGCACTGTGACCTGTGACCAGGGTGAGGACTGAGGTGGCAGAGTGAGGGGAAGTGGTCTCTTTCTTGTCCTTGGGGTCCACAACCTTTGCCAAACACCCATTACATGCCTGTGCTACACTGCATTTGGAAATGGGAAACAAACAATAATAAAGCTCTCCTTTGTTGAGTACTTTCTACACAGGTCATGCTACTAGAAATGCTATCACATTCCCCTGGCATGTACACATTACAACAGAATCTGAGCATTTCACCCCAAAATCATTGACATGTCCGACAGAAAAAAAGAAATTCTTGGCTTGGAAGCAGAGTCCTACTGTTGAAGAGTGCAGCCACATGTAAGATAAGCACCTAAAGAAATGGCTGTGTGACTGCTGGGTTTTCGCACTGCCGTGCGTCCCACTTCCATCTGCCACTCCCGCACCCCACTGACTTTGATAATGTAACTCAGACTGGGAAGAAAGAAGCCGCGCCTTCTGCACCATAATGAGAAATGTGTCTGCAGGAGGCACCACAGTCCTCAGATCTGTGGCTTTGCTTTCTATATTTTTGTTTTTACTAATTACTAACACTTGTCTTGACACTTCAAAAGAGAAATAATATTTATTGTATGTTTATTACAGTATAACTGTGCCATTATTGTTGTTCATCTTGCAGTGTGCCGAATTTATAAATTAAACTTTATCATAGGTGCGTTTGTACACACACACAAGAACAATCTATTACATGAGGGATTTTGGTATGATCTTCAGTTTTAGGTATCCACTGAGGATGTATCGGCACGTATCCCCTGTGGGTAAGAAAGAATACCAGGACTTCTCTGGAACCAAGGTCTGATTTTTAAAAACGAATGTAACACGTTTGGAAACCAGAAAAATGTGAAACTTATCCTTCTCCCGCTCCATTCTGCCCAGACCCAACCAGCAGAAGAAAGTCCACAAGAGAACGGTTAATGATGAAGAGAGGACCTGACTGGAAGGTGGCAAGGAGCGAGAAAGAGTGAAAGATGCCAGCCTGGGAGGAAGGCAGAGCAGTGGCGAAGCACCCAAGGGTCACACCAGAAATGTGCTTAGAAAACCCAGCACAACCCTAAAGCTGTACAACAGACTTCAGACACAGCATCATTACCCTGCACCCCAAGAGACTCACCTTCGGAGAGTTTTCTGTAATAAACACCCTAAATGCATTGCCTCAACTCCAGACCCTCGTGGATTTTTTCTCCTTCAGATACACTATAACACACAGCACTGCCCTTTTCCAAGGTGAGGTACAACAGGAAGCACAAGTGGATTTATATATCTCTATATATAAGGATGTATTTATTTTTATTGCAAAGTCAGATATACGGAGAGGAGGAGAGACAAAGAGGAAGATCTTCCATCTGTTGATTCACTGCCTAAGCAGCCACAATGGCTGAAGCTGGGCCGGTCTGAAGCCAGGATCCTGGAGCATCTTCAGGGTCTCCCACGCAGGTGCAGAGTCTCAAGGCTTTGGACTATCCTTGACTGCTTTCCCAGGTCACAAGCAGGGAGCTGGATGGGAAGCAGGGCTGCTGGGATTAGAACCAGAGCCCATAAAAGACCTCTACATTGTGGCCTTTTACTGGAGAAGCCACTGCCTGCGATGCTGCCATCATGCATTGTGACAGGTTCAATTCCTAGCTACCATGTTTCTGATCTAGCTCCCAGAAGCAAAGGAAGACCCAGCTAACCAGGCTAATTAGGCTAGATAAAGTTCCAGGCTCCTGGTTTCAATTTGGATCAATTCTAGCTGTTGTGGTCATTTGAAGAGTTAGCTAACAGAGCCAAACACACTCTCTCTCTCTCTCTCTCTCTCTCTCTCTCTCTCTCTCTCTCTCTCTCTCTCTTTGTGTGCCTTCTTGTCTCTCTGCCACTTTGCCTTTCATATGAGTAAATGTTCTATGGCCTTTGAAGGCATGTTGAAATGTAGATTTTAAGGCCTGGGTTCTGAGACCCTAACGCAAATAGGTTCAAAAGACACATCTTACTAAGAATCTTAACCAAAACCACAAAAAACCTGGATGACACATTATTCTTGCTGCAAATATCTCAAGATGATATTTATGCAGAAATAATAGATGCTGTTAAGCTCATATTAAATCCTGTTATTTTATGTGTTCGTAACAAAGCATATAGTTCCCTCAGAAAATATATCTATAAATAATTTTACACATAAAATTACGTAGTTAGTTTGCTTTGTGGTCCTACACACTAAACCACAACTGTTAAAAACACTGTCGTGAGAACAGAGTCCAAAGTCTGAAAGGGCCAGTGGCACAAATGTTTTGTTACTTCTTGTTGAGTTAGTAGCCGGAATCCCCCTTTTTTCTTTATGATTTATTTACACTTGAAAGTAAGACTTACAGAGAAAAAGTAAAAGACAGAGAGAAATCTTCCGCCTGCTGATTCACTCCCCAGATGACTGCAAGGTTCAAAGCAGCGCTGGTCTAAAATCTGGAGTCAGGAGTTTTTCCAGTTCTGCTACATGGATGCAGAGCCCAGTGTTTTGGGCTATCCTTGGCTTTTCCAGGCTATAACCAGGGAGTTGGATTGGAAACGGGCAGGTGGGACTCAGAACAGTACCCCTGTGGGAGACCAGCTCAGCATGCAGAAGATTGGACTATTATGCTACCACGCCAGCTCCAGGAATCCGTATTTTTAATGCACGCACTCACTGTTTCTGATGGTAACGGCCTGGAGACCAGACTTGGACACCCTGACAGAGGTGGTGTTCCTTTTTTTTGTTTAAATATTTATTTATTTTATTACAAAGTCAGATATACAGAGAGGAGGAGAGACAGAGAGGAAGATCTTCCGTCCGATGACTCACTCCCCAAGTGATCGCAACGGCCGGTGCTGTGCCGATCCGAAGCCAGGAACCAGGAACCTCCTCCAGGTCTCCCACACGGGTGCAGGGTCCCAATGCATTGGGCCATCCTCAACTGCTTTCCCAGGCCACAAGCAGGGAGCTGGACGGGAAGTGGAGCTGCTGGGATTAGAACCGGCGCCCAAATGGGATCCAGGGGCGTTCAAGATGAGGACTTTAGCCACTAGGCCACGCCGCCGGGCCCAGAGGTGGTGTTCCTAACATAAGGGTATTAGACAACAGGGCAGGGAAGTGAGACTAGAAAGTCAGCCGGGTTGTTTGCAAATCCCCCCAGGCAATTTGTTAGACACAGGTCAAATACTGTCACATTCCCAGATTTAAACCTGAGGTCACAAAGGAGTAATGCATTCCTCCTTACCATAAAACTGCAGTTCACTCTGTGCCTCTTAGAGTCACTCTTACAAAGTGTCCCCAGTGGGCTGACAGCAATGGCGGGTCATGTTCACACCATACTTTTTATCAGCCTGATATTCCCCCAAGAATGGGAACAAAACCAAAGAGCTGTGAGACAGAACCAAAGAGGAAATACCTGGAAATCAGGACTCCACAGATAAACCAAAGAGGGGACCTGCAGAACCATGTCTCTGTCTTCCTTGTTTGGCTTCAGGGCCACTCTAGAAGTATGATAGCCACTGGATGGCAAGAAGCTACAGGACTCCAATAGAGATAATAAGTAAATGACCCCACAGTGCAGGTGTTTATCTGATCTTATCATGTTTTAATTATAAGCCACATTCATATGTGGGTGCAGAGAGTAATAAGAACAAAATTCAGTGTTTGCTGCAAGTCAGGTAACTTACATATTGGATCAGATATAATTTACAAAATCCCCTTTTGGCAATGAAGGGAGGCTCAGGTGGATAAAGGTCTTGTTAACCAGGTGAAAGAACCACCAGCTACAACCCTTGCTGATCTTACTATTCCTTGCTGCTTCCCTAATTTATGCTAAGGAATGTCCACAGTTCACTGGGGAGAGATATTGCATTCCATGTCTGTTTAAAAACAAAATCCAGTTCAAAGTGGCAACCTACATTCATTTACCTCTCCAACAATTGCAGTGTAAAGAAAAAGGGAATTCAGCGTAAAGAAAGGAAAGGAAGTATGTCACATACAAACCCTCAAGGATAAAGAGAATTAGCAAGGACAGAATCGTGGCAAAACGTTAGAAGCTGCAAAGCAGGTGGATGATGGATACCACGTAGACACTGCATGGATGCTGATCTGAGGTATGCTGTGGGGAAGCCACTTCTGCAAGCTGAGTAATACCACAGAAGTCCCTTCAGAACAAAGCCTTGGTAGCACTGTGCATCTCCAGGAATAGGAAGATTAGGGAAACCAACAACTTGAGAATTTATAAAGTAGGTTGAAGAAACACTCAACCCACACATTTCTTTCTGAATGAACTTCACCCTAGAGGTTTGTCCTTTGGCTGGGATAAAATAAAGTTGGGGACCTGAGAAACCGGTTCTAGGTCATCTTTGGCTTTAGGATTGTCCTGAGAGCCTGGTTACCAATGATGCAGGATGTACATGTTTCTCCCAAAATGTTGCCCTTGAGAACATCAGACAAAAAATGTGCCAACTTTGTGGCATAAGATGATATCACAAGAAAGCTTCCAGACTACTGTGAGATACCTCCCCTTTGTATTTGACTCTCAGAACAAGCTCATATCTTGCTGTAAGGAAACTGAGTCCTTTCGGAGAATCTCATGAGCTTGAAGGCAAACAGAGATGAATACACATCCCAGACCTTTCTCCAGAAACAGCTCATTGCATATTCTGGAGGTACCATATCAAGTCCTTCGAGTGTCTGGCCCAGCAGTAGATAATATCCTTACCCAATCTCAAGCTCTCCAGTGACAGTCCGCATCCAGTGCCCAGTCTCAAACTCAGGGACAGCCATTTCCACTCAGTAAGGGGCACTGTGATGGGCAGCTCCCTCCAGACACCCTGCCAGGGTGATCTAATCTTCCTTTGCTCAGTCCTGTCTCCTCCTCAAACACTGCAATTTTGATCTCAATGAAATATCATGCACCCCAATTTTGGCTGTGTGTCTATCTCCAGGTGAACCAAGCCCAACAGGCGCCAAGAATGAAAACCTGATGCTGTCAAAGCTCCCACGGCCTAGCACAATCATACTGGGACTAGCTTTCACCATTTGAGCACAACACCAACTTTCCAACCTGGACAGTGTACAGTGAAGATGTCTGCAGATCCACAATAGCTCAGACATGTTATCTCCTGTCCACCCTTTCCTCTAGAATTTCCATGAGAAGGAGGGAATAAACAGAAAGAAAAAAAACCAAACTATGTTGCAGCAGGCAGCTAAGAGTTGTAACAGTAGAAGGCAGCAGGACCCAGGATGGCAGTGGAGTGGGGAAAGGATGGTAGTGTCAGGGATAATGGTGTGGACTTGAAGATGGCCTCCCTTATGTGCCAGGACAAGAGAGGAGGACATGGGGACAGGAAGGAAGTGTTCGAGAGTAATCAATGAGATATACAGCAAGAACACTTACAAGCAAAGGCAATTATTAGCTTCAGAAAAAAAAAAACCTGCTTGAGGAACAAAATGTAATATTGATATACTACATGGCTTACTTGTAAATATTCTCTTTTTCAAGTAAACATGTAAATATGTAAATGATATGTATACCTTTTAAATAATGCAGACACTGAGTGTGTATTTCACTATAATTAGGTCAGACCTCTTATAAGGAGCTGGAATGAAGAAACTGCATGTCTAGTGGGAGAATATGAGAAGAGAAGTGAAAGTGTACTAAATTCTCATATTCTATAGTGAATAGGACATAGATGAAAAGCGGTACCTGAAACAGAAAAACAGTGCTATGATGCATAGGAGATAAATCATGGGAACAAACCTCTAAAGTTTTAAATTGTTGGGTCTGGGAATTTACAAATCAGGATGGGGAACTATCTGACTCTTTAAACTACAATTACAGAACACTTTCATAAAAAATGAAATTGGGAATGGAAAAAGAATAGAGATATACGGGCTTTCCACTCTGGCCTCCCACACGTCCTCCCCTGCCAAGCAATCAGGTGCTAGTGTTCATAAAACCTGCTGAATCCGGGAGGTGATGACAGATGAGCCACACTGCTACAGTGAAACCATGGCCTTAAGAAGTGGAGAGGGTGGGCCCGGCGGCATGGCCTACTGGCTAAAGTCCTCGCCTTGAACGCACCCGGGGTTCCCATGTGGGCGCCGGTTCTAATCCCGGCAGTTCCACTTCCTATCCAGCTCCCTGCTTGTGGCCTGGGAAGGTAGTTGAGGATGGCCCAAAGCCTTGGAACCCTACTCCAGCATGGGAGACCTGGAGGAAGTTCCTGGCTCCTAGTTTTGGATTGGCACAGCACCGGCCGTTGCGATCACTTGGGGAGTGAATCATCGGATGGAAAATCTTCCTCTCTGTCTCTCCTACTCTCTGTATATCTGACTTTGTAATAAAAATAAGTAAATCTTAAAAAAGAAAAAGAAGTGGAGAGGGTGTCCTGGGGGTGAAGAAGGCAGAGAGGTAGCAAAGAGGCACAAATTAGCCCCACCATAGGTGTCACAGAAATGCTGACATTAACAGCCATGGGTGATACATCCACAATAAACGTTATCCATGTGCCAGATGCCATGGACAGTTGCAAAGAGTGCCCAAGTTTCCCCTGAAGTTTTCTTGCAGGTGAGTTCTGTTCCCTCCTTAGGAGTGTCCATACCTGCCAGGACTATTGGTTGGGGCTGACCTGAGCTCTAGGGCCAGCCTCCTGACTGCATTTCTTGCGCTTATAGGGACAGTGAGCGAGCCAACTGGACACAAGGCGGACCAGCACTTACTTACTGTCTGCCACACGCTTCTCCACAGGCAGAGAGAAGTAGAAAAGCTAAGTGTCCATGACCTCAGTAGTTTGCTCTGAACACCTGAAAACATCTTTTCAATACCTCTCAACTCCTTGTAGTAACAGATGATGCTAATCGTGAACAACTATCTTTGAACTTCTCTCTTTTTTTTAAGATTTATTTATTTTTATTAAAAAGCCAGATATGGGTCCGGCGGCATGGCCTAGCGGCTAAGGTCCTCGCCTTGAAAGCCCCAGAATCCCGTATGGGCGCTGGTTCTAATCCCGGCAGCTCCACTTCCCGTCCAGCTCCCTGCTTGTGGCCTGGGAAAAGCAGTCGAGGACAGCCCAATGCATTGGGACACTGCACCCGCGTGGGAGACCTGGAGGAAGTTCCTGGTTCCCGGCATCGGATCGGCGCGCACCGGCCCGTTGCGGCTCACTTGGGGAGTGAATCATCGGACGGAAGATCTTCCTCTCTGTCTCTCCTCCTCTCTGTATATCTGACTTTGTAATAAAAATAAAATCTTAAAAAAAATTACATCTAAAAAAAAAAAGCCAGATATACAGAGAGGAGGAGAGACAGAGAGGAAGATCTTCCGTCCGATGATTCACTCCCCAAGTGATCGCAACGGCTGGTGCTGTGCCAATCCAAAACTAGGACCCAGGAACTTCCTCCAGGTCTCCCATGCTGGAGTAGGGTTCCAAGGCTTTGGGCCATCCTCAACTACTTTCCCAGGCCACAAGCAGGGAGCTGGATGGGAGGTGGAGCTGCTGGGATTAGAGCCGGCACCCATATGGGATTCCTGTGCGTTCAAGGCGAGGACTTCAGGCGCTAGGCCACCGCACCGGGCCCCACTATTTTTGAACTTTTCAAACAGCAAGCAATAAAGCCATGAATTTTTTTTTCCAGAGTTTCTGTCTTGCTAAAAGTGAGCGTGTATGATGAATGACTCACAACCTGAGGAAATACTCCACTAAGCTTTTGGGTTAAGGAAGAGAAGGTTTGGCTGTAATCAAGAAAAATAAAGTTAAGGCAAAGAGGAGAGAAGGATTATTTACCCCCAACATAACTTTCAAATTCACAGCCTGGGCAGTTTCTTGAAGGAAAGATCAGAGACAAGAGAGAGTCATTGCAGGGAAGGGTTCCCTTTCAGGATGTACTATCAGGCCGAGTCCTGGAGGAGGAGGGTGTAAAATGCTTTGAAACAGCCAAGGAAACCCAGAAAGTGGTTTGTGAAACTCACTTTAACAGATACATTCAGTTCTTTGTGGTAATCTCTTGTGTTAGTAAAAATAAAGAAAGAAAACAAGTCATTGAAGACAAGTATAGTCTGATAGAGGTGCTTCGAGAAGCTGAGAGATGATGGCAAGCCAGGATAGAAAATCAGAGAGTGCCACCCACTTACACATCAGAAACCTTGGGCAGGACAATGAACGTCCCTCAGTGGTACAGGGTAGGGATCTCTCTGCTTGCTTATTTGGACATTAAAAGAAATGATAGAAAGCAAAAGAACTCAGGAATGTTTGAATCACTAGGAAAATTGGAGTGTCCCTCACAGATATTTAAGATTTAAAGTCTCCAAGTGACTTCCCAGAGCATACGGACTGCCCTTTGTAAAGGCACCAGCTCTCCGTTTCATGCACTGGAATGCCTAGGTACTTAGGACTGAAGGGAGGCATTGATGAAAAGGATCATGTCTTTCATTGAAGGCTAAGAAGCCCTCAAGCTTAGACAGCAGAAAAATTGAGTTGTAAGTAAATACTAGAAGAAGTCTAAAGGTCAACAGGACATGAGAAACATACAAAATGGGGAAAGGAAAGCCACAGCCCTAAGCAAGTTGCACTTTTGGTGTCACAGCAATGGAGGAAGCCCAGCAGAGCACATCCGTGTCTGCAGCACTCCTAGCTGCCTTGGTGACCCTTAACTCAGGATCGTGGTGTCACAGCAAGGAGACACAAGTGCACAAGTGACCTAGGGAGGTGACCTCAGGGAAGGACTGGGAGGAATATAGGCAAGGGAAAAAGCAAGTTAGGTACAGAAGTCCTTAAGAGGAAGATGAGGGTCGTTACAAGTGTGTGTGTCCTCACCTCACATGAGCAGAGTGTAGATGATAAACCAAATGTTTGTGGAGCCACAGTGCTTCTTCACCCATGTCATGGGCCTCCCTGCCTGCGGGGAACTTTGTACTGAAAAAACAGAATCATGTAGCCTCCTGCTGAGCCCAGAACAGTAGGAACCCAGCCTTAGACCTTTCCTGTGTGAGACTGAGCCCATTACAGCCCAGCTCTGCATCCTTTGATCCAAGCTCCTTTAACTGGTAGGTACCTATCTCAAAGGCGTTTGAGGTGGATTAAATGAGTTAATACATAGGAACACTTTGAATAGCATAAGTTTTCTTTGTGTGTATTTATTCATGTTGTAATTGCTGCTTTGGCTGTCACTATTATCTAAAGGAAAAAGTTGGAATAGTGTTTCACTGTTCATAATGTTTGCGGTAGGTTAGAGGCAATAAGTGAGGAACAGGCACTGGCTACTAAACAGAAGAACATCTGGGTTAGATCAAGGGCAAAATGAAGCGCAGAGCTAGAGCCCTTGGTTTGCAAGCATCTCAATGTTCTTACCCCAAGAATAATTATTATTTGAAGGTCAGCTTGGTCACTCCCTAGAATTAATCTCTGTGAAGACCCACACTCCAACAAATGACCCAGAGAAATCTTTGATTTGCAGTCTGCTTGTTCAGCATATCAGAACTGGGACAACTCCAGATACAAGCAAGGCCCAGAAGGAACCAGCTCAAGCCTGCTTCACCCCAGAGACTCACAAGCATCAGCCATCACCCTGTTGAATCAGTGTTGGAGCTAGCTCCCGCATTCCAGTTCCACCTAGCCTCTGAGAAGACCCACAGCGGGATGCTCAATTTCTAATCCCTAGTGCCATCAAATACAACCAGATTTAAAAGCAAGGTTCTATTGATGAGAATAGAGGGCAAAGTGGAGTGATGGCGGGCCTGGCGGCATGGCCTAGTGGCTACAGTCCTCGCCTTGAACGCACCAGGAACCCGTATGGGCGCTGGTTCTAATCCCAGCAGCTCCACTTCCCATCCAGCTCCCTGCTTGTGGCCTGGGAAAGCAGTCGAGCACGGCCCCATGCATTGGGACCCTGCACCTGCATGGGAGACCCGGAAGAGGTTCCTGGTTCCCGATTCGGATAGGCACACGGGCCGTTGCGGCTCACTTGGGGAGTGAGTCATCGGACGGAAGATCTTCCTCTCTGTCTCTCCTCCTCTCTGTATATCTGACTGTAATAAAAATAAATAAATCTTTAAAAAAAAGTGGAGTGATGGCTCTACAAGGCAAGGAATGCCAACAGTTGGCAGCACCCACAGAACCAAGGGAAAGTTATGGAGCATTCGCCTCTGGAGTGCTGAGGAAAAGCACGACCATGGCAATCACTGCATTTCATACTTCCTGGTTCTAGAACATGAAATAAATTTCTGTTCTTTAAGCTGCCAATTTTGTGATGATTTGTTTTAACATCCATTGTAAAACTTCACAAAAACTAGATATCAATGGTCCCATCGCCTTTGCACACTTTACAATTGGCGATGATCCTTTTGCCCATCAAGTAGAAGTGATTAAAGGAGGCATCAGTCCCTCTTATTCACAGTCCATCTTCGCAAACTTGGTTGCCATCTTGTTGGTAGTGGCAATGGGCCACCTGGGTTGACCTGAGTTGAAAAATTATTTTGGATTCACCTTTTCCTCTGTGTGGGACCATCTGATTATACCTATGTGCCTAATAGCAGCCCTAAAGACCAACCCTCAGGTGATCTTTTATCTCCACTTATTTGGAATACTAGGCACTTTTGTTTTGTTTTGACAGCCTCTTTTGGAAGAGGAACAATAAATTGATTTTCAGTGAGTCCTTCCAACTATCTCCAATATAGACTTCAAAGAGTTGAGATTTGGCAAGGTCAACTAATGCATAATGATTGAAAATACTTCCAAATAGATGTGTTTTGAATTGTAATCTTAGCCTATTTCCATAACAGATTTCTTGTGTAAAATGGAAAGGGGCATGGACTAGATTCAAGGTGACAGGTTTACATAAATGCTTTACGTTCAAATTTTTGTTTCTCTACATAATGGTGTGATTCTTAAATAATTACAAGTTAATGCCTGGCAAAGACTGGATAAAGGAAAGCAAGGCTAAGGAGAGAGAGGGCACGACATGGTGGCCTAGTGGTTAAAGTCTTCACCTTGAACGTGCCCGGATCACATATGGGCACTGGTTCTAATCCCGCCAACCCGCTTCCCATCCAGCTCCCTGCTTGTGGCCTGGGAAAGCACTCGAGGATGGCCCAAAGCCTTGGGACCCTGCACCCGTGTGGGAGACCCGGAAGAAGCTCCTGACTCCTGACTTCGATTAGCGCAGCTCAGGTCGTTGCAGTCACTTGGCAAGTGAATCCTCAGACGGAAGATCTTCCTCTGTTTCTCCTCCTCTTTATATATCTTACTTTCTAATAAAAATAAATAAATCTTTGAAACAAAATAAAATAAAATTTAAAAGGGAAAGAGAAATAAAGAATATATTTAAAATAAAGAAACAAGAAAGAATAAAGTCAAGTATCTCTCAAATGTGGAAGCTCCAGCTCTGAGATACGGGTCCAGTTGAGAAGAAAAATGAAGTAAAAATAATAGAAACCCACAGCAATGCATGAAGCTGAGCCAGGCCCAAACAGAACATCTTACTCTGTTGACTACAGAGCACTGCCACTTGTAGGAAACACAATCATTGGGTTCAGACTTCAGGAAGGGGCTGGGAAGGGAGGACCAAGCCATTAGTAAGCATGTCCACAGATTGGTGGTTTTGCAGAGATGATAATTACAGCCTTTGTAATTTTTCTTTTTAGTTTAGAGTTTGTTAAGCGGTACAGCTGTCAGCCAGAAAATAATGTATCAACTATATCATGGATGAGGCTAGATTGGGGAACTACTGCTGAGATCTGTTGCCATAAGGATGGCCCTGCACACTTTCCCCCAAGTCCATAATACTTTTGTCCACCCTGAGTTAAGTGCACAAAGCAGCAGGGTCACTGCCAACCTGCCTGGAACCTAAGATGCAACAGACTAAGATGACCTTTTCCAAACGAGGATATTCTCTCGGATGCACAGCCTGGCTCACAAAGGGCTGCTTTTAGTCCCCATGACTAGTCAAGCACAATCATGCCTATTTAAACCACATAATTCTTGCCAGTCTCCCTGCCAGACTAACTCTTCAGGTCACAGAAAGGAGGATTGAACCTGGCTGCAAACCAATGGGACTCTCAGGAACCAGGCAAGCAATGAACATCTAGCTCTGACTCCAGCTCCGGACTCAGGAATCCTTACATTGCTAATGATTAACAAAGGAAACTTCCCACCAAGTCAGCAGGCACCTGGCCTAAAAACGTGACTGGAGGTAGAGCATGCAGGAGCACTGTGAAGAGACTGTGAAAGTCAGGTCCAGACAAGGGATGCTGCTAACGTAGAAACCTTGTAACTTTTGAACAAGTTCTACAAAAATAGCTGTTTTATATTCACAATCCAACATACACGCACAGTTACCTACCCACACACACTCAAGAAAACACATAGTCAAAACAGGTTGCTTTCTGAATGGTGTTCAATACGTTCCCCTGTTTCATTTAATATAGATCTCAGCCGTATTCCATGACCCCTAATTGGCTAATTAGAAAAACTTTGAACTCAAGGAAGTCAAGATCTTGTCCCCATTATTCACCCTTCGGAGAGGTGGGTGAAAGAAAAGGAAGAGACAATCAGGCAATCCTGCCCTGCTCTCCCAAGAGCAAGAAATTCATATTGGAGGAGCCGCAGAAATGTGTAGAGAAGCAACGATAATATGGTCCTGGCCCCAGAAGCACACATACAATGGCTTAGTGACAACTGACAATTTCAGCAATCACAAAAGGGTTTTAAGTACTTCTTTGAATCATTCTTTGAATGATCTTTTTCCTGAATTGTGACTTAAATCAAAAGTATTTTGTTTTTGTTTTTACAAATATGCCCTGGTGCACAGCTTCAGAGTGTGACCAAACCAATACATTATCTGAAGCGACTCAACTGAAACAAACCAAAACAAGAAAACATCTTTAGAGCTGATCCAATGTTTTGTTCCCTTCAAGCCTCAATGGAGCCTGAGGCGAAGGCTTCTGAAGTGTTGATCCTGGAAGCGAAAGGACTCGGGTCTCCAAGTTATTCCACGTCCATGATACATACCTTGTGTCTCACACATTCCACTGTTACTTCTCCCCAAAAGATCGTCAAATATTTTCACCTTCAGACCCCCATTTACTCAGCCCCTTCTGTTCAGAAAGTGCTTGTGTCTACACCTTGCTAAACACCTACTCATCTTCCCAAGTTCACCTCAGGGAGCCCTTGCTGCATTCATTTACCCATTCATTCATTCATTCTCTTTCGTAACTAACTTTGAAAATTCACCATAGGCCAGGATTCATGTTGCTTACTGGGGAGTCAGAAGATAAACACATGCTCCCTGTTCTTAAAAAGCATACGGTCTGCTCAAGTGCACTGGGTTCTTATAACAGCATGTGGTGAATGTAATAATGCAGGCAAGTACACAGGGTATCATCAGAGCAGCCCTTAATTCAGTGGTTCAGATAAGGTTCCTTTGACGAGCTGAAGCCTGGCACAGGGGCAGAAGTCAAAGAGAGAACAGGGTGCTATGGGATAGCAACCATGGCAGTTAGAATTGTTATTCCAAAGTTAGCGATGAACAAACAGAGGCATGGGATGAATAAATGATATTTCCCAACAGAGCTAGTCTGTTCCCAAAACACACTGACAACTCCAAGGGAGGTCACAATCATTAACTCAGACTGTCTTTCATTTGTTAAAGGAGTCCAGACTAGAAGATCCCAGTGGAGACTTGTAGAACTAAAGGAAGACATTGAATAGCACAGGAACGGGCAGTTAGATCCAGGGCAGAGGCAAGTAACAGACACAGAGAGGGTTGCAGCTGCAGTGGAAGGAGTACACAGCCCTGAGGTCTGAGATTCACAGTAAGCACGAGTCTCCCATCAAGGACCTACAGTCTGCCGATCTGGCTATAGTCTAGGATGACCTGTTGGTTAAGTCTAGCAATCTCCACGTCCAATCAAGCCAGATCCAGATGGTATCTCTGAGAGTTATCAGAACTGTTCTTAAATGTGCCCAGATCTACCATTCCCACTGGAGAGCATAAAAACCAGGACTGAGGAAGGGGTGGCCAGACAGAATGGCACTCACCAGCACGTGTGTGAACTTGAAAGTAGGGCTGGCTGGGTTGAAATAGGCTTCAATGCCCATTGACATGTATAAGAGCTGAATGGGATGTGGGACAGACTGGACAAGCCAGTTGTATATACTGGCAAGCAGGGGAACCAGCATGGAGCAGGCCTGGTGAGGATTGTAAGGAGTCACCCTGACTAGGCTGCAGCTACCACTGGTTTGCAGAGGGCCAAGTGTGTCCTGGGCAAAATCAGGCTTGAATGCAACATGCATTGGTTCATGTAGAAGACAAGGCTGGAAACAGAACTAACCCAGCAATTGCAACCACCAGCATATGCATAAGCTGATTGGGGCGACAGACTGTGCCGGACCCTGTACCAGCGTGCACACACAAGAATCAGACCTAGAATCACCTCAGGTGAAGGTTCTTGGGGGATACCTCCAACTGAATTGCTGATCTCAGAACCCCAATCAGGAAGAGAAATGCAGGGTCCATGGTCTGACCATAGAGTGCATGTGTCAAAGCTGAACCTCCTCAGAGGCTCAGACAGAGCAGTGGACAGCATATGCAGGTGCATATGGAGGAAATGATGGTCCATCGGAACCTGCAGAGGACATCTGATACCACAACAGAGGATGGAGGACAGAGCAAATCAATCAACTTCCCCAGCCACATGTTGGCACTGAAGATCTTGGCAAATGGAGATTCTGAAGTGGACTATGTCAGCCAGTGGATTCTGGAGAGATTTCATCATGCTTGGAACGGTGAGATTGGCAGCAATTCAGAATGGCTGAACTATTGAAACCACTTGAGCAGGACCCTCGGACCATGCCCCACATCGGGGACCCTGGGATGAGGTGGGAGGTTGGGTGGAGCTTCTCCTTTTATCTGCCTCCCTACCCCAGATACACACACAAAACAATGTGGAAACAATGGTCTTACCCACTTTCCCGTATCCCTTGACCCTTTGTGCCCTAATCAACTATGTAAAGATTATCAAAATAAAAGAATAGTTTTTTTAAAAAGTACCCAGATCCTTTGTCAGCCTCTGTTTTTTCATCCATGCAATGAGGAAAGCAATGTCTTCTTTACAAAATCATAGTGTGGATTGCAGTCAATGAGATGAGGTGTATAAAGCACCAAGCATGTTCCCCAGAGCATGTGCTGAATTCACAGTACTTGCACTGTCCTCAGCATCCTTTAAGTGCCCAAGAGCTGTGTCTGGGTCCATCCACTTCCTGTGCCTCTGTGAGTGCAGGCACCTGAGCAGCAGCCCCACTATGGTGCGAGGGAGCTCCTGGCAACAGCCCTTCCTGGGAGTGGCTGAAGGCAGAGTCCCAGTGCACTAAGCAGAGCTTGTTAAAGAGAAAAAACAGGGCTCATCTGTCAGAGCTGCCAAGGGAACCCAGAACCACCCTTCCCCTCCAGGAAGGAACTGATAATTGTGTCATTAATAATACTTAGCATTGTCCCAGTGGTTTTCCAAACTAATTAATTCTGCTCCAAATCCTGGAAAACAAATGACTGAATGTTTTTGAAGACAGAAGAGTAGAGCAGCATGTCCTGTGCCGTGGCTGGGGCATGAGGAAAGCTACACCACCACTCACCAGGTCCAAGTTACCCTGGGTGGCAAGAAGCCACCGAACCCTGGGGGTATTTACCACCCCTCCTGCTAAGATCTTCACACAGGAGCAGTCACCCAGGGATGCAAAGATATGAGACAGCTCTCCTTGCCATTTTCACTCCAGCCATGTGCCCTAGGACCCTTGCCCAGATAACATGTGCTGTCAAGTGGGGTGCTGCAAGCTAAGTGTAAGAATTTACCTCTTTCCATGGAACACAGAACCAAACTCATGTGAAAGATTGTAGCCTGCAGTTAGTTGTCCAACACTGCAGCTCTTCAACTCAGTGAACATTCTTTTACACCAGAATCTAATGATACCAAGAATCCTATTCAATCCCTTCGCTTCATGGAAACTTACAATATAAGAAGTACTCTGGGGCAGCCACAGAAACTGGACACTTAAAAGTATGCAAAGAGGAAATGACTGAGTTGTTTGCAAAGATGATTAAGAGACAACACAGAGCAATCAAGAGATCCATCACTTTGAGGACTATGTACGCAGGAGTTTATTGTCAAGTGAAAACAAAGCACACTCATGAGACTAGTTGCAGTTCCTATGGGGACTGGGGCTTCTACTTGACATCCACATGCTTTGCCCGGGGAAGTATGGTCAAAGGTGCAGGTGCCTCCATTAATGGCCTGTACACTCTGATGCCCATCTGTTTTGTTTGCAAAGAAATCTCAGAATTTATGGCTGGAGTAGCATGGAAAGCCACCACCTATGACTGCAACATGCCTATGGGCACCTGCTTTGGTCATGGCTGCTCCATTTCATTCCAGTTCCCTGCTAACAGCCTGAGGAAAGCAGCAGAAGATGGGCCAAAGTCTCAGGCCTCTGCCATCCACGCGGGAGACTCAGATGAAGCCTCTGGCTTCTGATTCATCCTGACCCCACACTGGCTGTTGTAGGCATTTGGGGAGTGAACCACCAGGTGGAAGCTCTCTATCTCTCTGTTTCTCCTCTTTGCAGCTTTGCCTTTTGGGAAAATAAATATTTAAAAATAAGAAGTCTCAGAAGCCACAGTATCCGTGATGAGATGGGTGCGGAACTCTATGAAATGGTTTTTCCATCTTGTTTTGAAATGCTACCTTTACAACTCCAGAAAAGGTCTCACAACAAAACCTGTCAAAGCTTCTGTCCCGGGCCCAGCGGCGTGGCCTAGCGGCTAAAGTCCTCGCTTTGAACGCCCCGGGATCCCATATGGGCACCGGTTCTAATCCCGGCTGTTCCACTTCCCATTCAGCTCCCTGTTTGTGGCCTGGGAAAGCAGTCGAGGACGGCCCAAAGCCTTGGGACCCTGCACCCACGTGGGAGACCCAGAGGAGGTTCCTGGTTCCTGGCTTCAGATTGGCACAGCACCGGCCATTGCGCTAACTTGGAGAGTGAATCATCGGACGGAAGGTCTTCTTCTCTGTCTCTCCTCCTCTCTGTATATCTGACTTTGTAAAAAAATAAATAAATCTTTAAAAAAAAAAAAAAGCTTCTGTCCCTTACAGCAAATTCCTCAAGGGAGGAGACAGCCCAAGTTGTAGACCAGAAAGATATTAAATTAATGGAACTGCCTCCCCTTTTTTCTTCTGAACAATTTCCTGTGCAAATTTAAGCAACTTTCAAGGTGATCTGAATGGACATCATCTTCCTGAATGACTCTTCTTCCTAATTTACTCGTTAAAAAAATAAAGCATTTTCTCTCTGATTTGGGATTGTAATGGACCTGGGTACCAATAACTCAGTGTATCTGTGCTGTTGTGATGCCTGACTGGGGTCTATATGATCACTGTGAAGTATAACTGACATAAGAAAATTCAGTTGCCTAACTTTGTCCTTTGCTGGTTATAAAACCCTGCCAAAAATTGCTGATGGACTCCAGGCCTCAATTTCTTCCTCAACAGAGGGAGAAAACTAGACTATGTATCCTTGACTCATTCAGTATCTATTAATCAAGCACCTGTAACGTACCAAGCGCTATCCCAATTCTGGGGAGTTGATGACCGATAAGACAAACTCCCACCGTGTCTGAATGACATAGTGATGAATAATGAGACTATCCACAATCCATCCAGTCACCCACAGCCAAGTGGAGAAATGTCTTGCAATTGCTCTCTGATTCCATCGATCACTAAGTTCAGATTGTTCTCATGCCCAAATCACTGTAATCGTTTTCCTCTTCTGCAGCTCTATTGGGCAGAAATGCCAACCATCTCCTGCAAGATCCTCCCTTCTCCTGTGGTCTACTAAAGGTCAGTACTTCATTCAGCTTCTGGAATGGTAAATCTGATTCTGTTGCTATTCCGTCGCACACCCTTCCCTAACTCCTTGGCATCACTAGACAATATTAAAAGCTAATGAAAGTTGCTTACTAGGTACCAGGTATTGTCCTCCATGGATTTACACATTTAAATCATTAATTCACAGAAAACAGAGGTAGGTTTTATTGTTGTCCTGATTTGTGCTGGTTATTTTTCCACTGGTTTTATGTTCATTCCTTCCCTTCTGTGGCTTTACGCTGCAAGGTGTGTGTATGGGTGTCAGAGGCCATAAGAGGGTATCTCTAAACTACATTTCCCAAGCTCCAGGGTCCGCTGCTAGCAGGAGGCACTGGGAAGAGACAGGAAGTAGCTGGAAAAAGGAGAGGTCTACTTTTGAATTATTTTTGCATTATTCCTCACTTCCCAGTGCCAGCAAAACCAAGAGAATTGCAGTTTGTGGCCTGCACTGCTCAGGGACCCGAAGATAACAGAAACTGCAACAACATCTCTGGACCAAACGCCTAGGCAGAGTGGGCCTCTGCCAAGGCTGGTGAGATCTTCCCAACCTGTGAGGAGTTTTTCCATTTCCTCTTCTACTTCTCTGAATCTTCAATCGGGGTATAATTACTTGGTTGCATTCAAAGCCTGTTTGCTGGAAATATCTGCCATGCATTCTGCTTTATTAACTAAGCACTAATGGGTATCCCAGGCAGTGTATGAGGAAGGAGAGGTACATAAAGGTTAAGTATCTGCTCCGAGGTGAACAGTTTGCAAATAAATTAAAGCAGAGATAAAAAGAAGGACCAAACCTGGGCACTCCTGCTAGCTAAAGCTCCTTAAGGATGTCCCACGGCTTTTGCCTACACAGTCTGATCTATATGGATGGGAGCACCTAGCCAGGAATTTTTCGTTTGTTTTAGCTGATTAAAAAAAAAAAGAAAGAAAGCTTAGAGACAGCACTGTTGTGTAAGAGGCTAAGATTTGGCCTGTGACACTGATATCCCATACAGGTCCTGAGTCCAGGCCCACTGCTCCACTTCCAATCCAGCTCCCTGCTCATGCTCCTGGAAATGCAGCAGAAGATGGCCCAAAAGTTTTGACCCACATGGAAAACCCAGATAAAGTTTCTGGCTCCTGGCTTCAAACTGGGCCAGCTCTGGACATTGTAGCCATTTGGGGAGTAAACCAATGAATGGGACATTTCCGTCTCAATCTCTCCTTCTCTGTGTAACTCTTTCAATTAAAGATCAGTTAAAAAAAATTGACAACCTGCTCTGTAAAAAAAATATATATATATAAAGAATGAAGCACCATACTTGTGCAAAATCCTAACAGGGTCTTGAAATAATGTTGGGCACATCAATGAGGGAACAAATGCTTTTATTTTAAAGTGAGCTAACTCCACTCACACAATAAACTGACCTGGGAAGCAATTTCCTATCTCTGGATTCCTCATCTCATCAAATCTGAGTCCAGCTGCACCCTAAAAAATTAAACCCTCACATCCTCACACAGAATAACAAGAAATGCAAACTTGTCCGATGGATGAGTCAAAACAATCCAAGCAAATGCAATCAATCTAGCCATTGTCCAGTGGTGTTTACAAGTCTAGCCTAGTGAAACACAACCTTCCAGGAACAAGGCACAAAAGACAACCAGTACATTTTCCTAAAAACAAAAGCCTCGAACAAAACAGCCAGCAAATAATTAGACAATAATGTTTCTAACTTAAAAAAAAAAAAAATAAGCATAGTTTACATCAGGGGACATCCTGTACGAAAAGGGCAAAAAACAATGACTCATGGATTCTAACCTCCTATTTATAACTCGGGCCCACAAATGATCTGTTGCTAATGGAGAAGAAAGCCATTAATCTCCCTACTCAGGGAGCAATTTTGCATTTTGAATAAAAACAAAATAAACAGCGTTAAGGAGGGGAATAAATCAGATATGCGGTAATTAGTTTGAAAGAGCCAGCTTTTCCTGCTCACACTCTCTTTGGAACTTCAGCCTCATCCGTCAAAGCAGAAGCAGCTGAGATGACGTGGAGGTTTTCCACTTCTTTTGCAGACAAAATGACTCCATTGATCTGAATAGTAATTTGACAGAGCCCAGGAGGGAGAGCCAAGCGAATGGAGTATAACAAAACCAGGAGAGGCTGCTCCATCAACTCTTGAAGTCCTCGCTCCTGCGTGTCTAACCTCCTGGCCTCCGGAACACCCCTTGCCTTCACGTTGTTCATTTGCTGCCTGTGAAATCTTAGAAAGCTCTTTGGAAAAATAGAATGCAACAGGGACCATATTCACTTCTTAACACATGCTTGCTTCACAGAGTTACAAAGTGCTGCCCAGAGACAGTGACTGACTTGCTGGTTTGCACAAGAGTCAGCTGAAGCTCCAGGATCCAGCCCTGTGCCACAAGGCTCTGAGCAGACCAAGCCAGCACAGACAGATCCTCGTGAGATGTTCCTTGGGTTGGCACCTTGAAGTGCTTCCCGGGTGGACATGCCCTTGGTGTCAAACTACAGAGGCGCACTCCTTCCGCTGCTTCCTCAAGCTTTTTCCCTGCTCCCCAAAACCCTCCTCCTCACATAGTTACACCTTAACCTGGATTCTAATTATGATAGATTTTTTTCTCCCTGCTGTTGTTTAATGTCCTACTTTTAGAAGAACTTTCTAAAAAATCTGGTAGCCAATACACTTAAGGCACAGGCAGAATAAATCTCTCCAAATACATTTACAGATCCTTTAGTAATTCACTTTGCTGCTGTGAACAGAGCTCTGCAAATACGTTGCGAGAGAAAAGTGGAAATGTGTGGATGTTATGAAGGCATACTAATCACAGAATGTTACTCTATTGAAAAGCAACATGACTGTACTATAAAGGATGGATTATCTCCCCAAATTTTGTAGTAAACATAGCTATATTAATGTCTATATAAATATGACTTGTATATTATTTTGTTATTGCAGAACTCATGTATTCTTTTTGTAAGAAAGACAGAGAAATACTGTTATGAGTTTTAACATAAAGTGAAACTACCTAAGCAGCCATTTGCCCAGCTGGAATAGACACACGGTCAGAAGCAATGCAGTGGTGTTCTCTCTGGACAGATAAATACTAGTCCCATCAGAGATCCACTTTCCTTTCATTATCCTACCTTTTGGTTTTGCTAGTATTCATATATGAGGTTTTCTTTACTCAAAAGTCTCTGAGGACAGGTATGTGGCCCTGTTTTGCTCTGGTTTCTTTTTAAAGACTAAACAGATCCTTATTTCTAAGTATTCTCATTGTGGACAAATGAGGCATTATAATTACTAGTTGTACTTTTGTTGTCTCACAAGTTGCATTTTTTACAAAAGCCACTCTTTATTTCTCATCACACTTGTGAGGAGCAGGTCTGGTTTCTGCTCATTTAAAAATGTAGCAGGATCAGGCTTGACTGCAACATGCATTGGTTCATGTAGAAGACAAGGCTGGAAACAGAACTAACCCAGCAATTGCAACCACCAGCATATGCATAAGCTGATTGGGGCGACAGACTGTGCCGGACCCTGTACCAGCGTGCACACACAAGAATCAGACCTAGAATCACCTCAGGTGAAGGTTCTTGGGGGATACCTCCAACTGAATTGCTGATCCTAGAACCCCAATCAGGAAGAGAAATGCAGGGTCCATGGTCTGATCATGGAGTGCATGTGTCAAAGCTGAACCTCCTCAGAGGCTCAGACGGAACAGTGGACAGCATATGCAGGTGCATATGGAGGAAATGATGGTCCATCGGAACCTGCAGAGGACACCTGGTACCACAACAGAGGATGGAGGACAGAGCAAATCAATCAACTTCCCCAGCCACATGTTGGCACTGAAGATCTTGGCAAATGGAGATTCTGAAGTGGACTATGTCAGCCAGTGGATTCTGGAGAGATTTCATCATGCTTGGAACGGTGAGATTGGCAGCAATTCAGAATGGCTGAACTATTGAAACCACTTGAGCAGGACCCTCGGAGCATGCCCCACGTCGGGGACCCTGGGATGGGGTGGAGCCTATGTGGGGCTTCTCTCTATCTCCCCCTTAGCCCAGATACAGAAAAAGAGAGAGAGAAAGAGAATGTGGCTACTTTCATGTAGCCCTTGACCCTTTGTGCCCTAATCAACTATGTAAAGATTATCAAAATAAAATCATAATAACAATGAAAGAAAGAAAATGCAGCAGGAGAGGCTGGCAAAGCTGCAACAAGCCTGTCCAAGCTCACCCAGGCGAGTAAAGGTGGACTGACAGCGCGAGAAACTAATTCTGACTTCTCAGGAGTCCTCAGAGCATGTGTCATGGAGTTGAATGCTGTGCTGGGTTGACGTGCACTCCCCATTCATAGGGGAGGAGGACGCCCTACCTCTCCTATCTAAACCACAGACTTACTTAGCAGTACGTATTTACTAAATGCAGTCAAGTAAAACTGAAGTTTATGATGAGCCCTAAGATAACATGACTGGTGTCTTTGTAAGAAGAGGAAGTTCGGACACATAAACACAGGGAAGACACTGTGCCAACATAGCAAGGATATGGTCATAGATGCCCTGGAGAGAACTGTGGAATGGATCTTCTTTCACTACCCTCCCAAGAAGCCAATGATGCCAAAACCTTGGCTCCCAACACATAACCCTCCATGATTGTGAGGAAAGCAAATTTCTGTTACTGAAATCACCCAGTGAGTAACCATTTACAGTATCCCATTGGACCAACAGAGAAAATTACTTGAGAAAAGTAAGTTTCAACCGAAGAAAAAAAAACAGTGGGACTAGGGGCCCACTATGAAAGTGAATGATCAAATAGAATATAATACGAGAAAAGGAAGTATTGCCTAGTAAGAAAGAGGCCCCATGCTGCCTTGTTGCCTTTCAGCCCATGCCACTCATACCAGCCCTATTCTGGGAATAGATTTGCAAGAGCAAATAACTCAGCATCTTGCATATTGAGGTGGAGATGCAGTGTTTTTTTGTTTTTGTTTGCTTGTTTGTTTTTACAGCAGATGTACCTTCTTAATTCAGTTTTGTTTGGGTGCTAAAATGACAATAATAAATTTTATTATTCAAACGGGAGCATTAGTAAGATTTCCTTGAATATGGGTCCACCTCTTCCTCCGACATAAGTATAATGGAAAAGATTGGAAAGAGAAGTGGGCTGTGGCTGCCACGCTTGAATCTGCGACTCAGCGGTCCTGTGATCTTGGGCATCTGGCTTCACTCCTGAGGGGCTCATTCCCTCCTCTGCTCAATGGTAGAAATGGCCTGAGCATTGTTTAAGATTGCTTCAGCTCTACAAATTCTCAGATCTGTGTATCTCTGGAGACTATTGGGAGCGAAACAGCAAGCAGCAACAGAAGCCTAAGCCTGAGCTGATCTTTCTCAGTGATGTTCCCATCGCCAGAGCTGGAAGGGTGTTAGGGTGCGCTGAAAGGAAATACCCCCAAGTGTTGATTGTTGCATTACCTGAACAGTCTCCCTATTGATTTTTATGACTCTGAAACAGAAAATTTCATAGGTCCTTCTCCTTATTCCGTCTGGTAAATAAGAAAATGTAATAAAGTAATAATAATCAATAATAAAATAATAAAAATGAAGTATTTTCTAATTGAAAAAATATTGGATTATTTATTGAGGCTGCCATTGTTGCATTTGTCTGGCTCTGCATATGTGTGTATGCTTCACACAGGACACACACACACACACACACACACACATGCTTTGGTTTTCTTGGTGACCCAAGCAGGTTCTTAGCCTTTCTTAGGATCCTCAAGTCTTGAAATACAGATACTTCAAGACTCCTTCCTTTTTTCCCCTTAAAAGGCTACCTCTTAGCTTCCACTAGTGGTGAATGTACACGTTGGTGTTGCATTTGGATTGTTACTTGTTTCTACTCCACAGTCTTCAAAGTTGAGAATCTCCTTGCTATAACTGGTATCCTCTAGTCTCCCCAGAAGAATTATTTGCCAGAACTTGGAATGATATTGAATAGAGGTAGTCTCTCTCTCTCTCTCTCTCTCTCTCATTCTTTCACTCTCAGTTCCTTTATTAATCAGTTTTATCAGTCAAGTCAGAGCAACAGCAGCTATGGCATAGCAAGAGCAAACAATGACTTTTCGGCTAACAGAGATGTTCCCTGGAAAATGCTATTCTTCAGACTTAGAAGGGAGGGACAGTGTTTGCCAAATTTAATAGCAGTCCAAGGTAGTGACAGCCCATTAGTCACAGGTTTTGCCTACATTAAACAGAAGAGATAATTCGTAGACACTGGGAGCAAAAGATCACCTTTGGATATACTCACTGTATCATTTTAAGACTTTGATGTAAACTGGCCATGGTAATGATTTTGATTTTCTAAATTCTCCTTCTATAGCACAACAACAAACATCATCGACTAGTCTGCAAGATGAGAAAAGCATTATCCGATCCACTAGTTGAACAACTCCACTAACTCAGAAATTTCTTGAGGTGGACAACTAAATAAACAATGAAGTTGACTGCCTTCCACACCTTTTGAATGTCTGTTTGGTTTGGTATACTGTTTGGTGTAATGCTCTTATTTCATTAAATAGACCAAGTTCTAATATTACTACAATTTTGTGGGTAATAGACAGAGGATTCATAATTTGAGCAATATCTACATTAAGAACATCAGTTCTTGGTATGTTATACTAAGCAATCACTTGTAGAAAGTTTAGTAGATTTCAGACATCTTTCTATGGTTTGGGCCTGTATTAACTGATTGAATCCTTACAATACTCTGAAAAGGAGAATTCTTTCTTTTTCAAGATTTGTTTATTTTTATTGGAAAGGCATATATACAGAGAGGAGGAGGGACAGAGAGGAAGATCTTCCATCCGATGGTCCACTCCCCAAGCAGCAGCAATGGCTGGAGCTGAGCCAATCCAAAGTCAGGAGCCAGGAGTCAGGAGACAGAAGCCACAAACTTCCTCAAGGTCTTCCACACCAGTGCAAGGTCCTAAAGCTCTGGGCCGTCGTTGACTGCATTCCCAGGCCACAGGCAGAGAGCTGGATGGGAAACGGGGCCACCCAGATTTTAACCAGTGCCCATATGGGATCCCAGGGCTTTCAAGCCGAGGACTTAAACCACTATGCTGTCACACTGGACCCGAGAACTCTTTCTAACTCCATTTCATTTATGAAGAAACTGAGGGTCTAGTAAACTTACCTGAAACAAGCGACTTGTGGAGCTGGTACTAGGGGCTGGCTATTAGAATAAGATTCTGCCTTGGGCACCAGAATCCCATACGGGCTCAGGTTTGTATCCCAGATGCTGCACTTCAGATCCAGCTTCCTGCTCGCAACCTGGAGAAGCAGTGGAGAATGGCCCTAATCCTTGAGTGCCTGCACCCACCTAAAAGTCCCAGAGGAAGCTCCTAGCTCCTGGTTGTAGATTAGCCCAGCTCCAGCCATTGTAGCCATTTGGGCAGTGAACCAGCAGATTAACTCTATCTCCTTCTCTCTACAACTCTGCCTTAAAAATAAAAACTTTTAAAAAAAGCCTAAAACCAAAGAAAACAAAAGAAATTGGTGGTAGCAGTGGTGAAATTCACCTGAAGAGTATAGTCATGGAGTTTGAATCTTTACAATTCTGCTTCTGTTACAGCCAAGGATTTTACTAGTGTATCTGTCTTCCCAAAAGATAAGACAGCAAATATCACATAATAAGCTTATGGAGTTATCTGAAGAAAATGTCAGTGAATGAAAGAATAAGCAAATGATTGAGGAAAAATTCCTATCAAGACTAGATTTCCATTTACACTCAGTGCAACTCGTTTGAATGAACTGGATGAATATAGAGTTGAAACCTGCAGAATATTTTTGTAAAGCCTAGATTTTAAACATTTAGCAAAATAGCATAGTCACTAGACTTCTAAATTAAACTGAGTATCTAGTGATGTTGAGTAACTATTATTGTATACATTTCCAATTGTTGCTTTCAGAAAATGCTGTAGATTTAGTAATTTAACACAATACAACTTTGTCACCTTAAAATTCTGAAATCTGAAATGGCAATTTTTGGGCAAGAGGGTTTCAGCAGGCATGAGGTCTTTCTAGAGACGCTGGACTAGAATCCATTTCCAGCTTTTCTATGTTACCTGCATATGTGTCTCATGGCCCCTTCCTCCACCCTTAAAGCCATAAGATGGCTTCTCCTCATGTTGCCATCTGTATGGTTCTCTCTCTCTAATGCTCTTTTCCTTTTGAGGGATCGTGGTAATGCTGCTGACAATCTATTTCCTGACTTTTAAGGCCAGGTGACTAGTACATCCATTTCCATTTTTCAGCATTAATTCTCATCTGCCACATAAACACAACATATGCATATACCAGGGAATGAGGACCTGGGCAGATCTAGGGTAATACTACTATGCCTGATTTAATTACTAGCTTATTTGGAGGGAATAGAGCTATAATAGTATTGTCATTATTGTTTACTCCTTATCTTTCAAACAGAGACACATATTGTATCATTTGTGGATGAAAAAAAAATGTGATGCTGGAAGTTTTCTTCCAAATAATATAAGAGATGAAATAAGGCAAGAGATAAAACAAAATTGGCCATAAGCTTGAGTTTCGTGTGTACTGGTTCACCATGGCATTCTGCATACTTGTGTAAACATTTGAAATTTTTCATAGTAAAAATGATAACTGTGAAGAGAGGCTACATTAATAGAGACTACTAGCATATTTGAGCAATTCTATATGACAGGTGCTATGCTAAGTGCCTCATTTACATTATCTCATTTGATCTTCACGCAACTCCATGAGGACACGCCCTATTTGTAAATTAGAAACGTCTTAATCTAATAGGTCAAATAGTTCGTCCATCTACATAACAAAAGCCAGATGCTAAATCTAGATTTCTTTGATTTCAAGATTTTGTTACTCACTATTTCTGGTTAAGTCATCAAATACAGTTCAAAACCTATACAAAGCACTAGCAAAATGACAATACTTAGATGGAGCACTTGGTCTTAAGCAGAGCAGTCTAGAATATGTCTGTGGCTTGGCAGTTCTGGATTTAGCTCAACCAGTTGCAAATGTGAAGAGGCAAATTATCTCAGTTCTCTAGAATTCAGATCCTATACCTCTACGATAAGATCAAAGAATCCATTCTGCGGTGGCACATCAGGCTATTCCTCCATCTGGGACACCAGCATTCCATATGGGCACTGGTCGGACTTCTGACTGCTCCACTTCTAATGCAGCTCCCAGATAAAGGCCTAGAAAAGCAGCAGAGAATGGCTCCAGTGTTTGGGCCCTTGCACCCCTGGAGGAGATCTGGAAGAAGCTCCTGGGTACTGGTTTAGACCAGCCCAGCTCTAGTCATTACAGCAATTTGGGGTATGAACCAGCAAACTAGCAGATGAAAAAAATAAAAAGAATCCTTATAGCAAATCCAGGAGGAAACTCCAAAATGAAGTCATGTAAGTAAATGCTGTTATGAAAAATAAAAGGGAAAAGCAAAAAGAGCAAAACCAATAATAATAACACAGTTAAAGAGAAAAAGCTCTTGGCTTGCACAGAATGAAAGAGATGCTTACTAAACCCAATTTTCATGAGTCCTGTGTCTTTTATTTCCTTCGTGAAAGCCCTTCACCAAATGAATATATCATGAGACTGACCACAGGGACCCTCAGAATGCTGACATTTCAGAGCTATCAAGGGGAAACCTGTTTATTACATTGACATCTCTCCTTTCTTAGTGATTATGTATGGAAACAGAAATAAGTTTTGACGTGCAAATGGGAATCATGGCATGGCATGTTTTTAATAAGCAAGAACAGGTGTGTCAGGGGCACATTAACCTTCAGCACAATGTTCTTCAGAATCTGGGTACATTTCCGGCTTCATCTCCCACCACATTCGTATCTCATGCTTACACTCACTGGTCTAGCCTGACCCAAACAGCAGTCTCCATATAGGCCGTACTACTTTATTGTCTTCTTATTCAAAATCCTCATGCAAGGATATTCTTCCTCAGGCCCTTGAGGGGTTCTCATTTTGACATTCAAGCCAGGTCCTTCTCAGGTGAGACCTTCCGAGTTCCATGGTGAATTAGACACGCTTCTTCCGGCTTTGACATAGTCCCATAACTTCCATTCTGCCTTTAGTTAGCTATTTTAACACATCTACAAGAGCTATCTGAGGATGACCTTTGATTTTAAAAGTCTACTTTTAAAGCTTATGGAAGTACATAGGAGAGAATTTGTGATTACTTGCTGGGTGAAAAAATAACAAATCACAAAAACTTGCTATTTATACTACTTCTCCTTTTAAAGGAGTGAATCTTTGACAATGAAGACTATTTTGTCGATCGCTACTTTTATTTTGGGAGTACCAACATGGAAAGAGCCAGCTGGGATCTATGCTGTTCTCCCGCAGTTGAGAAGAATTTTGAGAAGCATTCATCAGAAAGGAACAAAGAGTAGACCTCAGGTGGATGACTGTATTGGGTTCTGCAAGGTCAGCTCTTTCTACAGATAAACCCCAAAATATCATTGACTTAATCAAATCAACGTTAATTTCTCACTCACATAAAGCTTAATTTTTCCTTATGTAAAGTTTATTTTTTACTTGTTTAAACTCCCAGGATATCATGATGATGTCAAAGGGTAAAGTTTAGGTTAAGATTAGCATTCACATGGTTCTACAGAGGTGCACCTGGAGCCAGGATGATAGGGGTATCAATCATCAGACCATCAACAGACTCTGGATTTACCACCAGCAGAGAGAGAGAGAGGAATGATTGCCTGTGGGATATTCGCATGAACACAGCCATCAGGAAGTGCTGTATGCCACTGTGCAGTCAATCACAGGGCCACATCTAACTGCAGAGGAACATGGGAAATTTAACCTGGCTGTGCATCCAAGAACAAAAGAAAACAACCTGTGCAGAACACAAAGGAATCCCTGCTGCAGGGACTCTGGGGTGAAGAATGTCAAAAAGCAGGCAGAGCACAGATGAGATGGAAAGAATAGGGAGTCACTGTGGATAAAGAAGGCCTGCAGAAGGGAAAAGAAGAAGCAGAGGAAAATTTGAAGGAGTTTGTCATGAACACGCTGATGTTACATATACTTACTGTGACCAAGAACACCTTTAGTGTTCTATAATTGTTGAGTGATGGCTACTTGTGAGTGGATATATTTGGAAATGAATAGGAACTGAAGACTGAGAACAAGGATGACATGTGGGTTATACAATGCATAATTAAGGAAATTGTGTTCTTTTTCCAAAGATGGATCCATCTGTCAAAACATGACCAAAACTCTGTTTGGATAACTGCCTCTGAACCAGTTCTCAGCCTTCCAAGAAACTACATCCTTTTATTAAGAGCAAATGACACTAAATGAGCAGTCCAATAAAAGTGGCACAGAAAAGATTAAGACCCACTTGGTGGAAAGGTAGTTCAAAAAGTCTGTGGAAGGGGCCAATGTTGTGGTGCAGCACTTAAGTCCTGATTTATGATTTTGGTATCTACTATCAGTGTTCCTATTCAAGTCTAGGCTGTTCCACTTCCCATCCAGTTCCATGCACATGTGCCTGGGAAGGCAGTGAGTGGTGGCCCAGCTGCCGAGATGCCTACAACTCATGCAGGAATCTGGATGGAGTTCCAGGCTCCTGGCTTCTGCCTAGCGCAGATATGGTTGTTGCAGTCATTAAGAGCATGAAAAAGCAAATGGAAAGATCCATTTCCCTCCATTTCTCGGTCACTCTTTTAAAGAAATAAAATAAAATCTTAAAAAGAATTTTGTAATCAATGTATAACACTATATGTGAGTTTAAAATATGGTTTTGCAACAAAATAAACTTATTTCTTAGCTTCATATTATCCCTCAACTAGTGGAGTTAAATATGAGACTAGAAAAAATATATATAAACCCTGATCAACTCAGGAATTGAGAAAGCAGCTTTCACTTACTGCATTTCTAGTTTATACTTGCTGTGTTCCAGAAAGTATCCTCCAACCACTTAGTATGTAAGTGTCATTAACGAGTTCACAGATGAGTAATCTGCAATGACCTGGGCCATGTAAGTGTCAGAATGAGGAATAGAAAAGATCAATAGAACTCATGAAAGTAGCACCATTCAGTATTTCCATATGCCAGAGAATGCTACAAACTTAACTTCTGTTATTGTTTTTCAATCCTCTGGGTGAATCAGAGAGAAGCACTAGACCAGTAGTCCCACTGCAGCTGAAGTCGAAGAGACAGATCGTATCTCATGGTTTTCGTACTGTGGTATGTGAGGGCTGGTATTTGTACATTTTTGTTTTGGCTTCAGGCTGAGTTATTTCCAAATCAAGAGAATTAAGAAACATGATGGGATTCAAGATGGCAGAATAGGGTAAGGGCACGTTTAAACGGACGGAAAAACATTTAATCAGGATGAAGTACAGAGGACATATTTCAGGAAATAGGAAAGGACAGAACAACAGCAGAGGGGTACTTGGAGACTGACAGACACAGGGAAGCAGCTAAAACAACGGTGTGGTGTTGCAGTGACTGATACTCCAGCAGCATTCACCTAACAGCAATCTGAACTCCACCAGCAGCCAGAACTCCACCAGCAACCAGGTGGGAAGGGACTTTCACTGGGAGGTTGGGAGGTGAACCCAGACAAAGAACTGTCCATCCTGCTGGTCTGTATGATTTGACGAGGAGCAGACACAAAGCAACAGATCCCAGATGGACAGTGCGAGAACAGGGTTGATTTCACAGCCCAGTCAGCCCCCTAGAGACTAATTGGGCTACATTTTGCCTAAGGAGGTAAAGGCAAGGGAAAGGACTGAGCATACACTGAGCTGGGCGTTAACTCATTTCTGACTCGGTAAACTGCAACAATGTGGCATTCTACAGGTTCCACCTAAGACAGGTCTGGGTAGACCTCAGACTTGACACCCAGCAGATCAAGAACTCTAGTAGGGGCAAGTCAGGTGCCATTTTGCGCACTGTGGCAATAGCTTTAGGACTGCAGGGGACAACAGTGAACTGTGCATGTGCTGAGCTCAGGAGAGTGCACTGAGTTCTGTGGATTGCACTGGTCCCACAGGAAAATAATACCGACTGTGGCATAGCATGGGTCAAAATAGGTCCGTGTGGCACCCAGAGCTAACATCCCACAGGTTCCAACAAGATCAGCACCACCAACAACCTAACTAGATAGGACACCTGGTGTCTCTCTAATCCTGGGACCTGCTCCAACCGGAAGTGGGAGAAAGGTTGCAGTGACAAAGGTGCAGCCTCAGCACAGTATCACAGGAGGTGGAGAGTGGTGAGCCAGGAGCTGGGGCTGTGGAGACCACGGTGGAAATCTAACATAAGAACCCAGACCTGGAACTCACTGGAGAGAGTGGCACAAGTGGCTGCAAGCAAAGAGTTGTGTACCAACTGCAATAAATAAAATCGCATTGTAGATCTGTGGGTGACACAGCTTAGAAACCTGCCCCAAGGAGAAAACTCTGCTAACCAGAAGTGCAATGACCAAGAGCAAAAGAAGAGACAAAGGCACAACGAATATTACTGAAAACTCCCCTAAAAAGGAACAAATCCCTATGCCAGCCTCAGAGTTAACCGAGAAAGACATCGAGAAAATGGGGGACACAGAATCCATAAAACTCATTTTAAAGCTTCTGATCAACAATGAGAAGTGCATACAAGACTTCAAAGAATTTAAGGAAGCAATAAAGCAAATCAAGGCTGATACATCAGAAATTAAGAACACAATAAAGCAAATTAAAACTACAATGGAGAGTCTCCAAAACAGAATGAAGCAAGCAGAAGAAAGAATTTCAGAATTGGAAGGTATTTCCTGTCATCAGGGAGAAGCAAACAAAAAGCTGAAAACAGAGCTGGATCAGGCCAAAAAAAGTATCAAGAATTGAAAGACACTATTAAGAGGCCTAATATAAGACTTATGGGAGTCCCAGAAGGTGCAGAAAGAGAAGCTGAGTTTGCAAAGATATTTAATGAAATAATAAAGGAAAATTTCCCTAATCTAGAGAAAGAATTGGGAAACAAGATCCAGGAGGGGCACAGAACTCCCAACAGGCCTGATCAAAAGTGATCTTCACCAAGACACATGATCATCAAGCTCTCCTCAATTGAACATAAAGAAAAGATCCTTAAATGTGCACGTGAAAAAAATCAATTGACATATAAAGGAATGCCAATTAAACTCACAGGAGATCTCTCACAGAAAACTCTACAGGCCAGAAGAGAATGGAGTGACATATTCCAGATTCTAAAAGAAAAAAATTGTCGGCCTAGGATAACATATCCAGCAAAGCTTTCTTTTGTCTTTGAAAATGAAATGAAATTCTTCCATAGGAAAGAAAAGTTAAAAGAATTTGCCTCTTCCAAACCTGCCCTACCAATGATACCTCAAGATGCTCTCTTGGCAGAGAAGAGGAATAGCACCCAACAAAACCAAAGGCAAACGGGAAGAACATCCCAGTAAAATGACAACAGAAGACTAAACCAATGAACAATCCATTCCTAAAATGACAGGACCAAAATACCACCCATACATATTAAACTCTGAATGTAAATGGCTTAAGCTTAATCAAATGTCGTAGATTAGCAAACTGTATTAAAAAACAAAACCCATCTATTTATTGACTAGAAGAGACACACTTCACCAACAAAAATCAGCGGAAGCTATATCACATGGGTTTTGTTGTTTTCTGTAAGTTTCATCTCTTCAAAACACTTTCCTCTGATTAAATCATTCAGTAACTCATAGATCATATAGTAGCATCATTTTCTTCAAGAAAGTTCTTGATTTTCATTTCTTCAGCTACACATTAGTCATTTAATAGCATGTTAATTAACTTCTTGGTGTTGTTAATTTCTTTTTTCCTCCTGATGTTGATTTTGTTTTGTGGCTCTTCATTTAAGGGGATGTATAGTAGCTGTGTAACGGAAACTGTCATATCTAGTAACATGTCATTTAACGTCATGGCATTGTAAAGTTCTATTTTTCTTTCTATTGTTGATTTTGTGTTATGACTTTTCATTTGAGGGGATGTACAGTAACTGTGAAATGGAGACTAACATCCAGATGTGAGGATACAACGTAGTATGCATTTCTACTTCCAAAGATGGACTTGCAATGAAACTATTTACTATATCTTGACAATAAGATTCTGGACTCTGCCATTGTCCATGCCCGCAATGATGGACATATGACTGTGTATGAAGAACTATACTTTAGTAATGATATAGAGGAACTAGGTGGGAGGGAGGGAATTGGGGAGGGGATAAGGGAAATGCCAGGAGCCTATGGAACTGTATCATAAAATGATAATAATAATAATAAAATGTAAAAAAATTTCAATAAAAGAAACATGATGGACAGACAGAGAGGCCAAGAGGTACCTAGTAGGAGCTGGTACAACTTATTCAAGGACTGAATGTCTTTGAACGTTGTTTTGATGTAACCCTAGAATGCTCAATTGAATTTGATAAGTTAGATTTAAAGAAGCAGTCTCAAAGGAGAACATCAGCAAGGCATTTAGAAAGGAAAAGTTGGCTTGGGCAAAACTGAAAATTTCAGCAGAAAGTACCAATTGCCTTATGATACTGCTATGTTGCTTTAGGGCTGCATTTCTTTAGCTCAGTATCTGTAGCCGACTTTGTAATCCTCTGCATTTTAGTACAGGCTGCTGTAATGAAGCATAAAAAGTAGGGGATTTCAACAGGTATTCATTCCTCAGTTATGAAGAGTATGAAGTCCAGCCAACATGCTGGATGATCCCCTTTCTTGTGAGGGCTCTCCTATGGTCTTGCAGGAAGACTTCTTACTGTGTTTTCCATATTGGCGAGATGCGACAGCTCCAGTGTTTGTATCTTTTCTACAAACAGCAAACGTATAATGGGGACCCACCCTCAGGACCTCATCTAAGCCTAATACCTTCCAATAACACCCTGCTCCAAATACCACCACATGAGGAATAAAGAGTCAGTACGTGACCTTCTAAAGAATTCTGTTTATGGCACACTGAGTATTCTAGAGAGTCCTTTACCACAAGCCAACTGGCAGCCTCCACTTGCAGGTTTTCCCCAGGTTCTGATGTGAGTGGTTTTATTGGGATGTGTTAGGAGTGGGGGAAAGATTTTGCATTGGGATAATTTTAAATTTATAGAGTAATTCTAAAGCTATTACAGAGAGTGCCCATATATCCTTTACCTAGAGTCTCATGTTGCTAACATCTTACATTACAGTGGTGTATTTCTCAAAGCTAAGAAACCAATATTGGCGTGTGGTTTTTAATTCAATTCCAAACTTTATTTGTATCTCATCAGTTTTTCCACTGATGCCCCTTTTCCATTAAAGAAGCCAATCCAAAATCACACTTTGTATTTGGCTGTCATGCTGTCTCCTCATTGGTGGTACCACAGCCTTTCTTGTTTCCACTGTCCTTTGAGGAGTATAGATAAAACATTTTGTAAAATGTACCTCAAATTGTTGTTTCTCTAATGATAAATAGTATGTTTAGTCTTCAAAACATCCTGGAGTTTCATTCTATTTTGATCACATGACCCACAGCATAAATGGGCTCCTGCTTCATTTCGGTGAAGCTCACCTTCTTTATAACAGGATTCTGTGGTTCAGGATATCGCTCCTCTATGCCCAACCCCCTCAGGACTGGAGGATGCAGAACCCAGAGGAAAGAGGGAAGGCATTAGAGCCACAACGATCTAAATCATGTTGATCCTGGGGAGAATCAGCTTGTTCTTTACAAAAAATAGAAAATATGTACCTTTACAAAGTAGAAAACAAGTTTAAAGAATAGAAAACTGAACCACATTGGTTTCATGGTACAATTTTAAAGAATAAATGAGTCAGACATGCAACTTTCAGAACATTACATATCACAAACAGTATGTAGGAGTATCAGTTTCCTTCCCCTACATCCATCCTTTTTTGTCACTCCATAGCCTACTCCTGGGTATCACCTGTTGCCATCTAGGGTCTAGGGGAGACAGATGGCGGAGACCACCCAGCTCGCACAGCCCTTAATAGGCTTATGGACATGGGTCATCCCTTTCTTACAGTAACATCTCTGTCTTCCTGGTCATGGAAAGAGCACATGACCCACATGGGCCAAAGACAGCAATTCTTTTCCTTATATCTGAGATTGGTCCAACCTAAGCCAATCAGAGTCATTGCCTCTGTTTCTCCCAACTGGAGTCAACAATGAAACTGCTTTTCTCCTTTGGCCACGCAGTTATAAAGATGAACTATTTATAGTCATGCTTCCTGTCATGTAGAAGCAATCAGCTTGAGGACAGGAAACCAGCACGAAAAAGCAGAGCTTCAGTTGAACTTCAATACTTCAGTACAGTGATCCCTGAGGTCAGCCCATCTTTGGTTCTTTCCATCATTTTATAACTTGAGTGAATTAGTTCATCTTTGTCCTCAAGCTAGCTTAGGTTGTGAGTGTGTGTTTTCTTTGAGATTCATTTATTTATTTAAAAGGTAAAGTGACAAAGAGAGGAAGAAATGGGAATAGAGAAAAAGATTTTTGGCCACTGGTTCAGTCTCCAGATTGGATCAGACTGAAGCCAGGAATTCTGTTCTGGTTTCCTGGTCATCATCCACTGCTCTCCAGTTGCATTGTCAGGGAGCTAGACTGGAAGCAGCACAGTCAGAATGGGAACCAGCACTCACTGCAGAATGCGAGGGTCCAGTGCTGAGGCATAGTCAGTCAAGCCACTACCTGCATCACTGGCATCCCAGAGAAGAGAAGCTTCAAGTCAGTAATGCTCCATTTCCAACACAACTCCCTGCTAATGTGCCTGGGAAAGCCACAGAATATGACACGAGTTCATGGCTCCCTGCAAACCACATGGAAGGTGAGGCTCCAGACACCCCTGGCTGCAACCTGGGACTGAACCAGCTGATGGAAGATTTTTCTGCCTCTCCCTCCCTCTCTATTGCCCTACCATTCTAAATATATAGACAGATATATGGATATAGAGATAGAGATAGAGATAGAGATAGAGATAGAGATAGAGATAAATTGTGTGATGCAAAAGACCCTAGCAGTAACTACATCAAGAATTGTGTTTTTATAAAACATGGTTAAAACGATCTCAAAAAATTGATATCTCAGTATGTTTCCTGTGGCTGCAACAAAATGCCTGAGACAAAGCAATTAAAAAGAAAAAAAAAAGGATTGTTCAGCTCACAGATCTGAGAGCATCGTGCCACATCAGCTCAGCTTCTCGTGAGAGCCATGAACTGCTCCAAGCAAGGCAGAAAAGCAAAAGGGAATGTGGGTACTTGTGAGAATGAGATCACATGGTGAGAGTCAGGGGAGGGGGCAGGCTTAGTGCCCAGCCCACTCTCACTGTCACCACCTCACTCCCACAGGAACACTGCACCTTTCCTGGGGGTAGATTCCCCATGACCTAATGAGCTTCTCAAGGTTTCAGCTCCTCTCAACACTTGCACACTGGGACTAAAGTTTCACAGAAATTCTATGGGAGAGCAACCATGACGATCACCTTTTGGGATTTTACTGCCTGTGGCCAACATTTCCAAATGCCTTGTTCTTTAACTCATTTTTCCAACTCCTCTGCTTTAGCATGATTGACACTAAAGGGGCCTCCTTCTTTGACCCTTTTCTCTATACTGACAAGTATAAGACACTCTAACGCGAGCATTCTATTAACAGGACAAAATAAAAGTCTCTAGAAGTCCGGCTATGAGAACCTGCTGAAGGGCATACCGTACAGTGTGACAGTGTAACCTCCTCCCATGTTCCCATACCAGAGTGCGTGAGTGTGAATCTTGCCTCCACTTCTAATCCAGTTGTGTGTTTATGCTCATTCAGGGAAGCACCAGTTGATGGCTCATGGACTTAAGTCCCTGCCAGCCACATGAGTTCTGGGTGCAGTTCTGGCTCCTGGCTTCAGCCTGGCCCAACTCTGGAGTTAAGGGCATTTGGGAAGTGAATCAGTGAGTCAAAGATTCTCTCTCTCAGCTTTCCAAGTAACAATAAAGAAGAACCTGCTGAACATAAAAGAAACTACATATACAATGACATAGTTGTTAGAACACAGATGTTGAAGTTCCTTCAGATCTAGGTTCATATGCTGCATCTGTCACTCATTAGCTGCATGACTTTAGACAATATATTTAATTTCTCTGATGTTCAGTTTTCTCATTTCATAAATGAGGATGGCAATGCAAAAAGACTTTCTGAGGGCTTGAGTTATGCACTATGTGGTGTGAATATAATACACATTTAAGAGAAATCATACTTCAAATTTTGGATTTGCATCTTTTCCTGGGCTGCATATGTATAGTGCGATACCGGGCAGTGGCAGCAGGAAAGCTGTTGAGGACAGGAGCCACTCAGGCTCTACATCCTGTAACAGCAGAGGGAACCTCTTTTCAACTGATGACTATTTGAGTATTTATGACATCATTCAAAGGCTACACAAAATCATGAACTTAAAAATTAGCCTGCTGTAGATTTAATGAGTTCTCTTAAGAGTGAGGTGGTTATTGTGCCTCAGCTTGGCCAGACCAAATGATTTTATGGGCCTTGTATAACTTGTGTTCCAGCCATTCTTCAGCCTCGCCCTGACAGAGCATGCTGTGAACTGAACAATGAATTCTGATTGGTTAGATGCCCTCGGTGTATATTTGAGCATGACATGTTCCAATTGCCATGGTTTATTGGGATATACCCACATTCTACATTGAAAATGTATCTTTTTGATGCAGGGTGAATGTAGTTTAGACAAAATAATATTCTGTAATGAAAGCATAGTTTCTAGCACATCACTGATGCTTAATTTTATAATATCAGTTACTAATAAAAATGAATACGATTTCCATAAGTTACCTGAACCTGCTAACCAATCTGATTCCCACAGGGGTGGGGTAGTCAGCCTGTTGGTGCACTTGCTGTGCTGTCACCTGAAGCACACAAACCATCCACTGCCTAAAGTAACAAGTTGAGTATGGATCAAATCAAATCTTGCATGTTCACTCATAAGAAATGCAGAAAATTAAAGAGGAATGAGTTAGGTAAAATTACAAAGCAGCAAAGAAACACATCCAGAATATGGGACAAAGTAAAGGCCAAATTACTTGATTTCTGCAATGGGATACAAAAGACTACAGAGAAAAGGGAGAGGGACAGAAGAAGGGAAAGAATTAATTCCACTTATCCTGTTACTCCATCTGTTTCTATTGAAGGGTGCTTGAAAGGGCACTGGCTTTAGTGCCAAATTATCTGTCTCTTATTCTACTTTACTTCTGCCACTACCTAAACAAGGGAGATTCATTAAGGCATGCTGATTCAAGACCTGATGTGCAGTTTAAATGAGATAATGTATACAAATTCTGTATACAAAACATTGGGTCCATTGTCTCATTGAAATACCAATACAGGAAGTGATCTCAGTGCACAACATCCTTCTGCCTTGCCTCATGTGCCCCTCATGTGTTTTAACTGACTTGCAGTCTGTTCCTCCCCAATCATGAATTCATTCAGCCAACAGACTTTCACTGGGTATCTGTGTGTGCTCAGGGGGGAAGCATTGATGCAGAAAGAAAAAGTCTCTGTTCAATCCAGTCCAAACTCTTACAATAACTCTACCCTACCATACCAGATCTACCCAACAATCTTCAGACAAAGTAGCGGGGGAAATATTTTACCTCTGGCTTCTGAACTCACCTTTAGCAGGTCAATTTCCTGGAAACTCTGCCGTCTCAATCACAATTACCTTTTCAGAAACCTCTTTCTGCATTTCTATGTTCTGATATAGTCATTTTTAATGCTTTTCACTAACTCTAGTGTTAACTGTCATATCACTAAAAAGCAGGTTGAGTGAGTCAGGCTCCCATGGATTGACCAGAAGATAAACCACTGGCTGGGACAGTAAGACATATCAAAATACCAAGTAGCACACTCATTTAGAGCCCTGTTGGTTCATAATTATCATTTTTGTTACAGATTTATTTACTTTTATTGAAAAGGCAGATTTGCAAAAAGAAGCAGCAGCAGAAAGATCTTTCATCCACTGCTTCACTTCCGAAGTGGCCACATGGCTGGAACTGAACCAATCAGAATCCAAGAGCTTCTTCCGGGTCTCCCACATGGATTCAAGGGCCCAAGACTTTGCCCATCCGCTACTGCTTTCCCAAGCCACAAGCAGGGAGATGGAAGGGAAGTGGAGCAGCCAGGACTTGAACCAGAACCCATATGGGATCCCGGTGCATGCAAGGCAAGAATTTAACTACTGAACCATCAAGCTGGACCCAGTACATAATTCTTTAAGATTCATTCTGTTTCTACACATCCTGGGTAAATATTTGTGGATTTATTTGTGACTATACATTTTTAGGAATACATATAACTAACACTTTTTATAAACCTTTAAGAAAGATTTCTATTCACTTATTCAAAAATCAGGAGCAATAGAGAGGAGAAAGAGAAAAAGAGTTCCTGCAACCACTGATTTACTCTGTAAGTTGCCACAACATCCAGGTCTGAGGTATTCTTCAACCAGGAATTTCTGTTCTCTCATGTGAGTGGCAGAAACATAAGTGCTTCGGCCAGGTGTCTTCTACTGCCTTCCTCAGCACATTAGTGAGAGTATGAACAGAAGTAGCTAGGACACAAGCTGGCATTTCAAGAGATTAACTTACAATGCTACTTTTTTTCATTCTTTTTAAAAGAGTTGTGTATTGAGTGGTAAAGGAGACTAAAATAAAGAAAAAGACAAAGAAGTTTTTCCATCACTCCCCAGATGCCTGACAACTTACTAAGCCAAGCTGAATTCATAAGCCAAGAAATCCAGAAGGTCTTCTACATGCATGACAAGAAATCAAACCCTTGAGCCATTACCAGGAGCCTCCCAGGCGTATTAGCAGGAAGATGTTTTGGAAGCACAGAATAACCAAGATTCAAACCAGGCACTCCAATATGATATATCCAGTAAAACCCAACTCACCATGTTTTCTATGTCATTGTTTCTCTTCCTGGCTGATTAAGATGGAGGTTTGCACAGGAATGGTGATGAAGCGGAAGTGTTCCTCTGCAGGTACTTCATGTCCAGCACTGTGGACACTGCACACATTCAGAAGGCAAAGTGATAATTGACTCTTGACTGCATTCCAACCTCACTTCCTGCTACACCTTCATGGTGCCCTGCTTCTCTGAAAGAAGTTCTTTCATTGGCTCTTGGCAAGAACTGAGAATCACAGAATCAATGCTGAAAGAGTTTTGTTTTCATTGTTCCTCTGATTTCTGCTTAAAATGCACTGTGGGTGGTTTACAGCATTTCAATAAACCTCTTTAATGACTAGGTCTTAGCATTTTGACGAATGTATCAGAGAACGGGAGCCAACTGGAAGATGTGGAAAACATTCTCAGGAAGATAGGCCCATTGAAGATGCACACGTTGCGAATCAGCAACAGAGCGTTCATGAACACCACCCATGAAAGGTCTCCTAGGATCAGTGGGCTCCACATCAAGATTTCTGCCTTGACCAGACCGGGCAAGGTTACAACACCTGTGGGCCTCATGTGAGACAGAGAAGGGAAGAGCCAGGCTTGGTTGACTGTCCCTACTGATGCGAACATAAAGCAGAATGGGTGAGGGTTGGTTGGGCTTTGGCACAGCATCAGATAGCAGATGCTGGCACCGGTGGCTAATCTGTCAAGTTAAACTACAGAACCATCCGGAAAGTGCATGATCTGGGAGTGGGAGTGGGAGTGGCCTAGAAGAGAAATAGTGGGCATCTTCTTCTTGGGTTACCATTCCCACTGGATAGCATGAAAACCAGGACTGGGGCAGGGGTGGCTGGACAAAATGGCACCCACCAGCATGTGTGTGGGTTGGATAGTGGAGCTGGTTGAGTTAAACTAGGCTTCAATGCCGAATGACATGTGTGAGAGCTGAATGGGATGTGGGACAGACTGAACTAGTCTGCTGTACATACTGCAAACACAGGAACTAGGGCAGTGGGCAGGCCTGGTGGGGATTGTAGGGAGTCACCCCGACTAGGCTGTAGCTACCACTGGTTTTCAAGAGGGCCAAGTGTGTGCTGAACAGAATCAGGCTGAACTGCTACACCCATTGGTTCCAGTGGAAGACAGGGCTGGAAACAGAACCGACCTAGCAGTTACAACCACCAGCTGATTGGCATGATGGACTGTGCCGTGCCCTGTACTTGCAAGTACACACAAGAATCTGGTCTGGGATCACCTCAGAAAAAGTTTCTTTGGGGATCTCCCCAGTCAAACTGCCAGACTCAGAATCCCAACCATGAAGAGAAGTTCAGGGTCCATGGTCTGCAATGGAATGCAAATGCCAGAGCCGAGCTTCCTCAGAGGCTCAGACGGAGCAGTAGACAGTACTAACAGGTGCGCATGGAGGATATGGCAATCCATCAGAACCTGCAGAGGATACTTGGCACCACAACAGAGGACAGAGCAAATCAATCAACTACCCCAGCTATATGTTGACAGTGAAAAACTGGGCAAATGGAGACACTAAGATGGACTATGTCAATCAGTGGATTCTGCAGTGACCTCATCATTGGAATGGCGTGATTGGCAGCAATTCATAACTGTTGAACTATCAAAACCACTTGAAGAAGACCCTCGGAGCATGCCGCACATTGGGGACCTGGGATGGGTGGGGGGATGGGTGGGAGAATTGGTGAGGCTTTTCCCTTTATCTCCCCATTTACCCCAGATACAGAAAAAAGAGAATGTGGAAATAATAGTCTAACCCACTTTCCTGTAGCCCTGTAGCCCTGTAGCCCTAATTAACTATGTAAAGATTGTCAAAAATAAAGAAAAAAATGAAAAACAAGATTTCTACCTTTATGGGAGGAACAAGACCACCTTCTTCTGCAGCACAAACACATTAGGAAGATCAACAACTCCATGAACTCAGTGCTG
Source organism: Ochotona princeps (assembly GCF_030435755.1). Classification (NCBI taxonomy): domain Eukaryota; kingdom Metazoa; phylum Chordata; class Mammalia; order Lagomorpha; family Ochotonidae; genus Ochotona; species Ochotona princeps. The sequence continues at coordinate 12,013,961 of NC_080840.1, read as the reverse complement.
CCCTTTATTAAGCAAGGGCGAGTGCAGAGGGAGCAAGAACACCGGGTGCATGTTTTACGAAGAGGTGCAGTGTGTCAGCCTCAGTGGAGAATCCCTACGTCGTTCTTGTAACACAAAACAGTATTCAGTAACATTGAACACTGTAGGTACATCAGCAGTAAGCCTTCTTGAGTTCATAACTGTGATCTCATTCATAAACATCATCCTTGTGCGCATGTGGCAAGTTCCATTTATTCCCTCAGGTGTCTTCTTTTTTTAAGATTTATTTATTTTTATTGGAAAGTCAGATTTACAGAGAGGAGGAGATACAGAGAGAAATGTCTTCCATCTGCTGGTTCACTCCCCAAGCGGCCACAATGGCCAAAGCTGAGCTAATCTGAAGCCAGGAGCCAGTAGCTGCTCTGGGTCTCCCACGCGGGTGCAGGATTCCAAGGCTTTGGGCCATCCTCTATGCTTTTCTAGGCCACAAGCAGAGAGCTGGAAGGGAAATGGAGCAGCCAGGATATGAAACGGTACCCATATGGGATCTTGGAGCATGCAAGACGAGGACTTTAGCCATTAGGCTACTGCACCAGGCCCAACCCTCAGGTGTCTTATAAAAGCATTTCTTGGATATATGAATAACTCTTTGAGGGAATGTTGCTACACACCTTTTGATCCATAACCCCTTCTTCTAGCACCTTCTGTCCCCTCTACCATGCAGGTGGCACAGAAGCATGAAGGAAAACCCATTGGAGACAGAGCAGACTCGGATTGGTTAAGATGAGTTTCTGCCTGTGTTTCCCTGTTAGTCCAGAGGTGTCTCTCCGGGCGGGGGCCGGCACTGACAGTGGGAAGGAGGTCGTCTCTGTCTCTAGATCATCTGGTCATCCCATCTGATTTTACTACCAAACATACAGATCTGAGGAAACCCACAAGGGGGCAGGGATGGACACATGAGCGGAGGTCTGGGCTTCCACTGGTGAAAAATCGAGCCAACAAGAATATTCTATAGACAGAGGAAAATTGATTGGACAAAGGGAGAGAGATGAAAGAAGAACAACTGGTCTAGAGAGGAACTACTTCAGTAGCCAGCTCGTGGCCTGCTGTGCACCCAGCTCAGCAAGCTGCTGCAGTGAGAGCTTTCACTTCTGAGTGACTGTGGTGCCATGGCCTTAGGCTTCCGTTCATTGCGGTTACAGGCAGAGGACCATGAGCCTACCCAATGGCGCTGGTTTAATAATGAAGGTCACCTTGCTACATGGACAGCTCTTTCCTCAAATGAGAACCTTAAGACCAGAAGGTGGCTTACTAGGAGCTGACTGGAAATAAACATGCTCAAACAACAACGGCATTGAAAGCGTAAGAGTGCCCTAAGGAAAGCTGCTTCTTCGTCATTGCCGTGCTCACTGCCATCAAGTCCGCATGGGATGCAGAAGTGGTGTGGAATGATGAAGACATGCTTGTGCATAGGTCTGTGCTTTTCACCTTCTGCAGACCTGCGTATGTGGGTCATTCCCTTCGTCACCCTCACCTTTGCACAGGACACTAGAGCTCCGAAAGACTAGACCAGTTGTCTTAAACTCTTCTTTAGCAAGCATCTGATTCAGAGTCATGTTCCCACCATCAGTGGGTCTCAAATTCCTCCTGCTTCCATTATTTACTCTATTTTGAACTTACTCAACTAAAGTGTATTTATTTATATTGGTCAGTAAGTACCAGATGCCATACTAAGTGGTAAGACATACCAAAATGAAAAGATACTGCTTTCACTAAACTAACAGTCACTCTGATCTTTCATCTGCTTCTTAAAGAGCTATTGCAACCTGGGCTTACAACCTGCACATCGCTCTTCCCCCTGAGGTGACCACACGTCTCCAGGGGAAATGTCTGTGTCTAGTCTCCACCTGGCTTTCCAGTGGTTCTCATCCATGCTTGTTCAGCTCCATCAGCCTCCTGCCCTGCTCACCAGCCAGGTTTCCACCTCCTATCTGACCCTACCTTGTTAGCGCCTGGGTCTGATGTCCCAGACATGCTACGTGAAGACAGGAAAGCAGCATAAAGAAGAGGGTAGGAAAGGCTCCTGAGAATGCCAAAGCGAAAGTCCGGCTCTGGGCAGAGTGTAGGGTGTGCTTGTAGAGCACGTTGGTTATGATAAAGCACTCTGCAGTCTGGTTGATCTTGACTCAATCCTAGTTTTACTATTTTCCAGCTGTAGGAATTTGTGCTAACAGTGAATCAACTCTGTCTTGCTTTTGTAAGATACAATATAGTATGCTCCCAGAGAATCCCCATATATGCACTAAACTGCAGATGGTACAAAATCCTATGCATCCGACATAGTGTCAGGTTGGTTACTAATAACTAATGGGCAAGTAATATATGTAATATGGATACACATGGGAAAAACGAATGGCTCATTCTCCAGGTAGGATAGAGCCAGTGAACAGGAGACTTTACTGTGCTACTCATAATGTCATACAGTTGTTCATTTCTGGAATCTCCATTTCATATTGTCAACAAAAGTTGAATGGCCTGAACTGAAGCTCCAGAAAGCTAAACTGATTAGAGAGAATGCTGTGATAGTAAACATTTTAAAACCAGAGAAGAATTATCAAGTCACAAAAACTTTGTATAGCTAAATGCAAGCCTGAGATGTGGGATCTGAATGTTCTCTTTCCTGATCCGCCATTTGCCCCGTGCCCAGGGAAAGCTAACCTGTACTCAGGCATCAATGGGCTCCTTGCCATTTCATTTCTAGTTAGCTTTGCCCAATTACAAACACAGAACCAGCAGGAGAAAGAGGGAGGAAACATAAGGAGCTTGATATTTATTCTCAGAGTCACGTGTGAAACTAACTGCTGTTCTCCTTTTGTGACTTAGGTTAGGCAGGTTTCTCTGGTGCCATATGCATACTCTCCCTTTCTCACTTGGACTGCGGCACATAAAGGAAACTGTTCTAATTCAAGGCATTCCTTTGTCCTGGGACTTCTCCATCTGCTTATCACCTTGTAGCCTCCAGGGAACTCTACTTGAGTGATACAAGCCTTGATCTCAACTCTCACCTCCTTTACTTTGTCTTGGTTGTTGCTTTCCCCTCTCTCCTCAAAGAAGGCCGAAGTCCAGCTACACTTCCCTTTCCTCCTGTCCTACTCTCTGAGAGCAGATCTGGGAAAACACTGACTCTAAGGACTATGGGTGACTGACAATGAGTGAAATAATGTGTAACTTCCCTAGTGGCCAAGGAAAGGGAAAGAAAGAGCAACAATGCTTTAAACAAAAGCACATGACACAAGGAAGATGGGATAGCAATGCCCAGGCTTCTGGTTTCAACTTAGAAATAACAGAGCAGTAGAAGGAATATTGCTTCCACCTTAGAACAAGAAACAGATGGACAAATTACCATCAGAGAACTCCATGAGGTAACCTAGGTTCTTCTGCAAAGCAGTCATTCATAGGGTAGCACAACCCAATCATTTGCTCATTTGCTAACGAGGTATAGATGCCATGTAAGCTAGTAAGAAGACTCAGTTAAAATCCTGTGTGAATGAAATATACATATATGTGTGTATATATGCATATAACTGTCTTTAAAATTTCATGGAAAATTGAATTAAGGATAGGTTTATTTTGGTTGAAAAATTTTTGAAATCATATGTATGCGCATTATGTAAATATATCACATGGATCACAATTATATATTATGCAAATTCTTATGTATATAGACACATAGAAGTACATAAATTCACACATACATACTGTGAGTGCATTCATTTGAGTTAAAAGCAATTCAGTTATACCATGCTGAGTTCATTTCAGTATGAGTTTAATCATTTTCTTTTAATCTTGTTAGCATTATTTTTATAACACATTTTATTATTAAATATTTCAGTTACATAAAACTACTGGGAGTAGGACAAACATCTAAAGAACACATAGATCGTACCAATGTCAATGCCCTTCCCCCTTCTACTGGCTACATCTGCTCTATTTGGACAGGGTAGACCAGGTAACTTCAGTCTAAGTAGACTTCCAGGGACCCAGGACAACTTATCCCACCTTGACTTTCTGTGCTTGTAACACCATGCCTGGAGAACTGCAGACCACATTCTCTTCTGCCACAGCATGCCTGTGCTCATCACCTCCACATGCAACTCAGCGAGTGGAAGACAACACTGAAATGTTTGTTTCATACGACCCTGTTGAGCATGTATGCAGTGAAGTATAGTATAGGATAGTGTAGCGAAATATAGTGCAATGTGTGTATCCAGGTGTGTGAGAGTTTCTGATCTCAGCCTCAGATTTGAAACATAAATTAGCCTATATCTAGCCTAAAACAGCATACGTCCCATCATTCAAAGGCCTTAATATTTTTAAGTTCTAGATTTTTTCAAAAGATTTATTTATTATTTTTATCACAAAGTCAGATATGCAGACAGGAGGAGAGACAGAGAGGAAGATCTTTCGTCCGATGATTCACTGCCCCCAAGTGACCGCAACGGCCAGTGCTGTGTCAATCCAAAGCCAGGAGCCAGGAACTTCCTCCAGATCTCCCACATGGGGTCAGGTCCCCAAGGCATTAGGCCATCCTCAACTGCCTTCCCAGGCCACAAGCAGGGAGCTGGATAGGAAGTGGAGAGGTCGGGATTAGAACCGGCAACCATATGGGATCCCAGCATATTCAAGGTGAGGACTTTAGCCTCTAGGCCACTGCGCCGGGCTCAAAAAGCTCTAGATTTTTAAAACTATATTTAAAAATATATATTTATTGTGAAAGGCCGAGTAATAAAGAGACAAAAAGAGAGACAGAGAGATTTAAAGAGATCCCCTACCTGCTAACTTACTTGCCAAACACTTAACTATAATACCTGGGGCTGGACCAGCTTAAAACCAAGATACCAGAACTCCATCTGGTCTCCCACATGGAAGAGAAGGACCCAGATAAGCAGTCATCTGGTATCTCCCAAGATGCTCATAGAGGGAAGCCGTTATAGAAGCAGAAATAACACTTGTACCTAGGTACCTAGACAGGAGATGCTGGCAACTCAAATAGGGGAGATGGTGCTATGCCATAACACCAAGCCCTAAAAGCTCTTTTTTATTAAGTCTTGATATTACTAATCCAAAAGTACACATGTCATTCAAAATGTTCAGAACAATGGAATGAAAGGTTTATTTTGACACTTTAAAAAAAAAGTGGAGAGATCTATGCAGCACAGGAGTTGTTGATAAGTCCATGGATATACACAATGTCTTTCAAAACAAGTTTGCACCAAAATAAACTTTTCATTTCCTCTTTCATGAACTATTCGAAGTCTTGTGATAACTATGTGTTCTTCCTCCCTGGCATACTGACGCATGCATGGGAAAGCCCAGCTCTGTAGCCCTGCTAGCTCAGGAGCTCAGGGGCTTTTCTCGGGTGGGTTACTCAGGTCCTGGGAGATGACTCGCTCATGTGTGTATCTGTCAGGCTTCTAAATCTGTTATTTTTAAGCAGTGAGGATTCTGACTGCCTTTTAACTTGCAGATTCTAGATTCATTCCCCACTGGCCCTTTTTTTGAGATTCATGGCCATATCCTAGATAACTGAGGCTGAGCCATCATGACCCCGATCCAGGAGGACAAAGGTGGGCCTGCCATACTTACATGGGTGTGTCTTTGGAGCAAGGCCTTTCTTCCTGGATGTGACTCTTTTTTGACTCAGAGAAGCACATTGCAACTTTCATCCCACCTGCATTGGGCCGATGCTGCAAAGCAACCCGTGTGACAGTGATGTGGCTGGAGGTGATTTGCTGTGGAGAGCTCTCAGGAGAGACAAAATGTAGGAACAGATGGGAGTGAGAAGAAGCTAGACCTCATGTGGTCTCAGCTGGAAGCAGCAGCAGCCTGGATGACATAAAGAACTCTAGAAAACAAAATGCACCTCCCAGTTAGCCTTACTCTGAGACCAAGGAGCCAGCGTTATGGCGAATCAATAACCACCTCATTCTAGCAGGAGCAGCTTAGGAACCAGGAAGGAAGAACCAAGAGAGAAAGCCAACATCCCAACTCCACTTCCTCAAATATTTGAAAAATTGATGAGTGTTACACATAGGCCATGTACACCACTTTAGAAAGATACGGAAGAATCAGTAAGGAATGTGAACTTAAATTAAGCAAAATCGACCATCTTTTAAGATGATTAGACATGTTGGACCAAGAGATTAAGTACAGGGATGGAAGAAAACTGGTCTTCAGTGATAAATGTCTTCTATTAATTGCAGTCATGAAATTCCAGTGAGTTTGACCGATAGCTCATCCCCTTCCGAATCTTCTGCTGTTCTTTCTAATGATGGCTTCAGTGCAGCACCAGGGCCAGACACATGATTGCTGGTTTCAAGGCACTTCGGAGGCAACATAAGAATTACATTTACTTTCTGCCAAAGAGGACTGTCCACTCCCTTTGAGCTGGACCAGAAGAAGCAGTCAGAATACATTGCAGCAAGCAAACTGAATTTCTCAGTTTTTAAAGTTGCAATTCACTCCTGAAAGCTCCCATTTTATCAAAGATGGTTAACACCATCTTCCATGCTCAGGTCTCCTCAAATGCACAGGTAGGAGATGAGGGAATCCAGGGGAAGTGTGTTCTGGTAGTCTAGTCCTTCAGAGAGACCTCAGTTACTAACATACTTGATGTCTGCAGCATAACAAACTAAAAAGGCCTGACCTTTAACGTGATGGACAAGAATACTGCAGATCTTACAGTCGGAGAAATGAATCTGCATTCACAGACTGTGTGCTTATAGGCACACAATGTAATATCATTTCCCTATGCTTTCTGCTCACATCGCTAAAATGGGCTTTGGCATGCCTTCCCTGCACACCTCGAAGAGCTATCATGTGGATAACATAATAATAATGTATGTGTAGGTGTATGTAAAACAATACTACACAAGCAAAATGAACCTTGAAATCATCTTAATTTTTAATTACATGTTTATTTATGTTATTATTTTATGATTATTTATTATGAAATTATTCTATTTATTTTAAATTATGTAGCTAAACATCTGAAAACTCATGAGTAACCTTTGGTAGTGAAATTCTAAGATTTCTAAAATCCTTAGCCCTTGTTATATATTCCCTAAGTCCCTCCACTTGAACTTCAACAGATCCTCTATGTATGATAGGATGGTAACCACCATGATTACGTTACAACTTTTGACAATTGATTGTTCTACAGCTACACGTTAAGAACCTCAGAAATTCACTTCTCTGTAAAAGCAATGAAATGACTACTGAAACTCAAAACTAACTTTTTGAGAACTTTGGAAATTGACCAAAGTTTATCATTTGTGATATATGTATTCAAAAGGAACTGTTCAATCTTGCTGAAGACAGAGAGCTCCATGGGACTTTAACTTGACTTACACATATCACCCTCTCTCTGGATCATCATCGGCATTGAAAGACAAACATAGCTGTGAAAAACAATGTAGCAGTACATGAAAAAGAATGATGGATTTGGGGTTCCTAAAAAGTCTCATCATCATCTAGAAAGCTTTCACTATTTAATCTAGCTAGCAACTCAAAAAAAAAAAAAAAGTTCGGTATCACAACTGCTAGAGGAGATGCGCCAAAAAGTCTTATTTAAAAGAACAAATAAACAAAAACAATAAAACACCTATGGGATGAGATATCCATAACAAATACCTTAAAATCATCAACTTAGTTCTGGGAAACTAGATGCATGTACGCACAAAAAAAGTAGGGGGAAGATCCTAATTTTACTTCTGATTATTTTAAATATCTATATAATTAAAAAGTTAGTACTAAGGTAGAGTTACGGACTGCTTGCTCTCTCTCTCTCTCTCTCTCTCTCATTCTGGCTCTCTCTCCTCTCATCACTCTGCCTATCTAGCTAATTAAAATTAACAGACTAATTAACACATAGATAAATAAGCATTTAAAAAACTCCAAATACAAAATACAAAGCCTGTTCATGTAAAAGGCTTGTTCTATCCCTGTCAATGTTTACTTCCCATCATTATCTACTATTTGCAGTTAAGGGAAATTTGGGCAAGCAGGTTGATGAGCAAAGGCGTGAAAGGGGAAAATGAAAGCCCTAGAGAAGAAAGGCAGTAGATTACCAACTTGAAGGCTTGCCTTAGGAAATTAAAAATAACCTAATCCAGCTCTCCAGCTGCAGCCTTGGAAAGCAACAGATGATGGTCCAAGTCCTTGGGACTCTGCACTGACCTGTGAAACCCAGAAATGCTTCTGCTGCAAGCCTTGCATCAGCTCTGCTCTGGCTGTTGTGGCAATTTGAGGAGTGAATCAGCTTAGGAGGCTCTCCCTCTCACTCTCCCTTTATCTTAAAACATGTTTTTTATTGTTTTTCCTGGTCTTTACACAGCTTATAATGTGTCTCTTTTGTGTCAGACATGTGTTTTGATTTTTAAGTACTTCATGACTCCAGGAGTAGAATTCTTAGGCCTATTTTTGCAGATGGGAAAATAGATGAATCATTTGCCCAAGGTTGTAGAAGCAATGTTTAGATCTGAAACCAAATCTTAGCTAAGACACAGGCTTTTCCCACTGATACCTCTGCTTCTTGTCATTGTTTTGAGTGTTAGGTTGTTATTGGGAAGGGATGCAGGATTATAAACATAGCCCACCAATGTGAGTTTCCCTTATATTTTAGTTCAAAGCCTAAAGTAAAAGTCAGCTAGTTCTGTTAAAATCACAAGCATTTCCCAGTTTTGAATATAGGACAGTTTTCTTTGATATTGGTTGGTTAATACCAGGAAGAAAAAAAAACTATGCTATAAATCAGTGATGTAAAATACTGAACATTAATTTCTCACACACTGATCCAAAGGGTCAAATGAAAATGGGCTGGTGTTGAGCTGACTTCAGACTTTCATCTTCAGACTGGGTTTATGTCTGTGATACTGTGCCAAGATTCTCCTGGGACCAGAAACATCTAAGATGTTCCGTCATGAAAGGTTCTGGCAGAGGAAAATTTCACCTTGCTTTTGCTAACATTTTATTGGTCAAAACTGATCATTTGAATGAGCCTACAATAAACTAGAGAAATATTCCCAAACTTGGCACATTCTGGTATACTGCAACATGACAAGGACAGAGGGAAGAACTAAAGGCTAGAGAATATTTGAATTTTTTAGTCACTCAGACCAAGATTTGTCACTCGTGTCTTATTGATGCTATAAGACTCTAGGACAAAGACAGGCGAGCTATTAGCCTGTAGACCAAATCCGGTCTCTATTTTTGCAAACACTGCTTGTTCACGTGCCTATGTATTTTCTTCAGCTTATTCCAGGTTGCAGTGGTTGGACTCAAGATTTGTGACAGAGACTAACTGCATCCCCTTTAAAGTTTACAATATTTGCTTCTTATTCATTTTCAAAAAAAAAATTTTCTAACCTCTATTCAGAGTTTATGATCATTTATAAAGTGTTTAAATCAAACAAACAAAAACATTTAACATGTTCAAATAGCCCTGAGCCCTTCTAAGCCACATGTAGAACATGCACTTACTTATAACTATGTGACATTGGGCAGGCCGTGTACACTGTCTGAGTCTGCTGTCCCCATCTCTACAACAGGAATAATAATGACAGAGATATCTGTTTCATTAGATTACCATGGAGATTGATTGAGGGGGATATGTGTTGTATTGGGTTAAATTGTGTTCTCTAGGAAGAAAAAAATATTTATGCTGAAGTAGTGACCAATATTCAAGAATATATCATGATTAGAAAATAGAGTCATGGGCCCAGCAGCATGGCCTAGTGGCTAAAGTCCTCGCCTTGAACGCCCCGGGATCCCATATGGACACTGGTTCTAATCCCGGAAGCTCCACTTCCATCCAGCTCCCTGCTTGTGGCCTGGGAAAGCAGTCGAGGACGGCCCAAGGCTTTGGGACCCTGCACCCGCGTGAGAGATCCAGAAGAGATTCCTGGTTCCCAGCTTCGGATCAGCGCAGTACCGGCCGTTGCACTCACTTGGGGAGTGAATCATCGGACGAAAGATGTTCCTCTCTGTCTCTCCTCCTCTCTGTATATCTGACTTTGTAATAAAATAAATAAATCTTTAAAAAAAAAAAAAAGAAAATAGAGTCATGTCAGAGGAATTAGTAAGATGAGGTCACAGTTGATGGGGTTTGTCCCCGCACCCTGAAGGATTGTTAGCTGTTGTTTGGCTCCCCTGAATTGTGCTTCCAGGACCAAATCCTGACTGCTTTCTCTGATCTTACTTCCAGGATCCCCCTCCTGGGTATTGCAAGAGGTTGCTAACTTAGAAAAGCTACCCTAAGTACAGGAAAACTCTGACCAAATCCTCCTGTGTATAGTCAGATGGTCATTTCAGGGTTCCGCAAGAATTCCTCCAAGAAGTGATGGCTATTTTCTGGGCAACTATCTGAGAAAGTATCATCATGATCCTTCTTTAATCAATCCGCTCCAAGGAAAGCTATATACCACTCCCTCAGCAGCAGGAAATAGCCAGAAAGAAAATGGTGCTCCTTTGATCGATCGACAGATGACAGATGAGCCTAAGTGCCGCACCATCACTAAGGCAGCAAGCAGCACAAGCCAACCCAAACGCCCGTAGCCCACACAAGTCAGCGCAATACCACCTAGTGCCCACCCACCCAGAACCGGCTCATAAGAGCAATGTATTCTATCTAAAGCATTAGCATGTACAAGACCAGCATTCTCTGTCATTGTGGACTTCCTCAGTTGTTTCTGAGTAAACCTATTCTGGCTATTCAGTGTGTGTTCTGTCTCCTCTTTGTCTTGTTTTTGCACTCTAACAGTACTAGACTAGGTTTTAAACCCTTCCTCCAGCATATGATAATGTGAAAACAGACCCACAAGGAGAGTGTCCTGTGACAACAGCAGCAAACATTGAAGAGAAGCTGCTGCATCCATGGAAATGCTGGAGACTTCTAAAATCTAGAAAGGGAAGAGGAAAGATCTTCTGTCTTTCCTCAAAGGATTCTAGAAAGCATGACCCTGCCAAGATCCTGACTTCGAACTTGCAGTTTCCCAAACTGTAAGAGAATAAAGTTGTGAACCATTGAGTTTGAAGTACTTTGTATGACAGTCTTAGGAAATTAAATATGTATCAAGTCTCCAGAATAACATCTGACATGTGGTAACTCTGTAAGTCATGTTAGAAATTACTAGACGCGATTTTATATTGCTATTTCAGTTCATCTTTATCACAATTTTTATAAGATATATGTATCAGTGTGCCATAACAACAACAACAACAACATTGATTGGAAAGATTCAACAAGAATTGATTTTCTTTTGCTTCTGAAAATTGGGGAATCTATGATAAAGGTGCCAGCTAGGTCAGGTTCTGGAGAGAGCTCTCTTTCTGGTTTGTAAACAGGTGTCTGTCACTATATTTTCACACAGTAGGAAAAGTGAGAGAGAAAAGAATCCCAGCTCTCCAGTGTCTCCACTTGAAAGGACATTACTCTTACTGCAAGGGCTCCACTCTCTGACCTTATCTAACTCTAATGACTCTTTTAGGGTCCAAATCCAAATAACAACACATTGGTGGGCAGGAGGGCTTTCACACATCAATTGGGTGAGACAAAAGTTCAGTCTATAACTGTAAGTATTTTTACTCCTATTAAAACATTTTGCGTCTTAGAGAAGTCGGCATACAACAAAAAGTAGGAAGGTGCATTTTCACATACAGACATGTATGTTTCACAGTGAGACAGAGGCAAACAGATTCTGGATACAAGCTTGTGGGTTCAGCCTCGCCCTCTCCTACTGTCTAACCGTGGGACCTCGGGCAATTACTTCAGTGCCTGGAGTCTCATATTCTGACCTCTCTGAACTCTGATTCCTAAACTCCTAGAGGGATTGTGAGCATTAAATGATCAGATACACTCACAGAGAGACCAAGGGCACCTGCCCAAGAGTAAACAGAAAATAAAGGTTAAAGCTTTAAAGTATATGAGTATGCTCAACAAAAGTTGTAATTGTATAGAATGCATTATGCAGCAAATAAGCAATCAAACTATGACTTATTCGTATCAAGAAACGCTGGGCAAGCACAAAACCGAGTAAGATATTTATATGTTGTTTTCATGAGGCCTTTTTTTGGACCTGCAGACTACACAGTTGTGGACAAATGATTTAATCTCTGTGAACCTCAGTCTCCCTACCAGAAAAAGTGGAAACAAAAACAGCACCTATCTCTCATTCTATCTACATAAAACGCTTAAAGTCTCACCAGGCACCTACCACACACGCTAAGCGTTGGCTGTTACTGCATTATGACTCCATTATTATGGAAAGAAAGATGAAAACATGGATTTCTGAAAAGAGACATCAGAATCTGCTCTGAATTGTGACCCTTGGACAGTGCGCATGGGAGGCATGAGGAATAAGGCTTGGACTTTCCTTTCATTCCTTTCATGCCGCTGGAAACAAATCAAATTTCAGACTATCACTTGTCCTTCCCTCTTGCTCATGTAATGAAAAGTAAGCTATATGGTGACAGAGAACCCTGTTCTACTGTCAGAAATGGCTGCTCCTTGGCCAGAACCATCTATACAGCTGAGACAAAGATGTCCAACATTGGGTTGTAAGTAACCAAATCCTTCCCTTGTGATCCAGCAAGGTAGGGGTTAACTCTCAGCTTGCTGGAAGCTTCTGAGGTGCTGAATCATACTGACCCTGTTTGATTTGTTCCCTGTCCATAGTCCAGGTCAGTAAATATTTTGACTCTTAGTCCTGGTGCCAGGTGCTGAGGGCAGGGCTGTGCTCCCTTTGTCTCTGACTCTAAGCTGTTGTTCAATGCACTTATTCTCATTTTCCAAATGGTGAAACAGAGGTTACTTATTACATGACTGGCCCAGTAATGCAAAGCTCATAAGCACAGTCTGTCTGGTTCCCACGGCCAGGAGCTTTTCACCATGTATCTGCTTTCACTGGCCTGCATTCCCTCTCCCAAAATGTCTGTATGTTGTGATCCAAAAAGTGATTTTCAAAAGTTTGTTTTATCAGCTCTTCAGTTCTGGCTTGTCTCTACTGGCTTAGCAGTTTCAAGAAAAGAGCAAAGTTATCAACTCTGTGAATAATTAACAGGTGTAAGTTTGATTTCTGGCTTAAAGTTGACCACTGAGCCTGGTTATATGCCCTGAGCAAAAAAGACAAGAACAATTTCTCTCTTTAGCCACTTTTTGGTGCCCAAGTAAATATTGAAACCAAAACGTTCATGCTAAATTCGCTCTGTTCCTCCTCTGACAGGTGAAGCTCGAGGGGAGAGGTTGCAAAGCTGAGAAGCAATGCATTGGCTATGAGGAACTGGAAGTGGTTTTGCAGGTTGGACGGTTCCTGACAAATCATGATTGGTTGGTTGATCTTGAACAAAGTTACTTTATTCCCTCCTTTTTCTTTGTTCATAGTTTGTAAGAGAGGGAAGTGGTGTTTACAGGCACTGAGCTAATATTCAACAGTAATACTAATGTTGCTTAGCAGCCATCGTTCAATCAGCCTCCCCCACACAATGGTATCGCACTGGAGGCCCCCCTGGAGACAGGAGCTCACCAGTCAGGTTGGAAGATCCTCGTAGAGGTCACATTGGAGAGGCCAATCGGCCAGAGATGAGTGAGCTATAGAGATAAAGGGTAAGCTTGGGAGAAGCATCTATTTGCCGAAGGTATAAAATTAGTTCAATGGTTTAATAACTAATGCCTCAGCACACGGGATGATAGGCAGGTGAGTTTGCATTACATTTTTTTTTAAAAAAAAGATTTATTTTTATTGGAAAGGCAGATACATAGAGAGGGAGAGAGACAGAGAGGAAGATTTTCCATCCAATAGTTCACTCCCCAAGTGACCACAATGGCTGAAGCTGAGCCAATCCGAAGTCAGGAGCCAGGAGCTCTTCCAGGTCTCCCATGCGGGGGCAGGGTCACAAGGCCTTGGGCCATCCTCAACTGCTTTCCCGGGCTACAAGCAGGGAGCTAGATGGGAAGCAGGGCCGCCAGAATTAGAACCGCCAGAATTAGGACATATGGGATTCTGGCACATGCAACTTTAACCACCACGCTATTGTGCCGGGCCTGAGTTTGCATTTCTAAGGGAATGTAGTCTGGTTTGGGTACTTTGACCTAGTTCTTGTTGATATACCAAACAGTTACAGACTTGGTGGTTTATCAATAGTACAAGTTCATTTTTCATACGTATGGAGGCTAGCTGCCCAGAGCCAGTGTCTCAGCACAGTCGAATTTATGTGCTGGCTGCCTATGGGTTGCAGACTACTGACTACCACTTGTTTTCTCCCCCAGTGGAAAGAAGGCAAGAAAGTTCTCTGGGTTTTTGATAAAGGCATCAATCCTTTTCCCAAGTATCCTACCCTAATTACATCTCAGATACCACTTCCCCTACTATCATCCCATTGGGGATTAGAATTCCATCACATAAGCTTAGAGACAACGCAAGCACTGAACCCAATCCGGCAATGAAAGTCTTGATCCATCATGACTGCACATAGTCTTCATACTCAGGAGATGGCATTGTTTCAGGCCCGTCTTTCAGATGAACAAATTACAAGAAATAGCTAGTCAGTGGCAGAACAGTAATTTGAATCCAACCTGAACTGTGAATGTCAGAATCTAAAAACAGTGTGAGAGAGAAGGAAACCCAAGCAATAGTGCAAAACTGCAATTGAGAAAACAGATATAAAGAATGAATAAGAGCTGGGCTGCAACAAAGTTCATAGAAGGAATAGAGAAGCTGCTGGACATGAACAGTCTTGGGGCAAGAATAACATTTCAGACATTTACAAAGGGCATAAAATATTCACAGAATGTGAACAGGAGTAAATGGTTGACAGATATTCCTTGCACTATGCTTATTCAAGTAAATTTGAAATTGTGCTCAAATAAAAACTTAAAATACTGCCAAAGTCAGGCCTAGCAGCTAAAGTCCTCGCCTTCAAAGCCCCGGGATCCCATATGGGTGCCAGTTCTAATCCCGGCAGCTCCACTTCCCATCCAGCTCCCTGCTTGTGGCCTGGGAAAGCAGTCGAGGACGGCCCAAAGCCTTGGGACCCTGCCCCCGCATGGGAGACCTGAAAGAGGATGATCTGGGCTCCTGGCTTCAGATCAGCGCAGCTCCAGCCATTGCGGCTCACTTGGGGAGTGAATCATCGGATGGAAGATCTTCCTCTCTGTCTCTCCTCCTCTCTGTATATCTGACTTTGTAATAAAAATAAAATAAATCTTAAAAAAAAGAAAGAAAAGAAAATGGCATCTTTCACCCAGCCTTTGCACAGCTCTGATTCCAGAACTTAAAATAATGTCTGATAAAAATTAAGTGCTCAAGAAGTAGTGTTTGAATAAACAAGTGGTCTGGACAAGACGTGCTAACAGGCACCCCTATTCTGCAGATGCACGAACACATGATGATCTTCCTCTAAAGGAAACAAGGTTTGAGCTGGAGGTTCTGAGACCCAGGATCAGCTTCCCCCGTCCTAGTTAGACACGCATGAGCTCAGCTGTGTTCTTCAAAATTCTGTCATTGAAATTCTAACTCCAACATCTCAGAAGGTGACTGTATTTGGAGATGGAGCCTCTAAAAGGAGTAACTGGGTTATTAGGAGTAACTGGAGGTCATTAGGGCATTAACATATTATGACTTGTGTCCTTGTAAAAAGAAGAACTCTGCTCACAGAAGCATGCAGAGGGAAAGCCACAGGCAGGGACAAGGAACATAGGGTCACCTAAAAGCCAAAGCAAGAAACCTTCAGAGAAAGCATTCATGCCACCTTGATCTCAGACTTCTCCATTCTAGAGCCATGAGAAATCATGTGTGCTGTGTAAGCCACCCAGGCTGTGCTATTCTATTATCCTAGTCCCGCAGAACTAATCCACTCACTTGGCTGAACCATGAAATCTGTCTTCCAGGTTTCCTGTTGCAGCATTTGTGTAAAACACAAACACAAGTCCAGGCATCCAAGAGAATCTCAATACATATATACTTTCCCCGCAAAATGTTTCCTAGTCACAATCTTAAAACACATTCAGATTTTCATGAGTCCATCAGAAGTTGATATTTCAGGTAGAACAATATTTGCAGTTGACACTGTCTATTCTATCAGGACAGGCCTTGTGCTTGGGACAGAAGTAGGCTGCAGGGAGGCAGGTCAGAGACAGATCTCAGCCCACACCCTGCCAAGGGCAGCATCATCACTGGGCAGCTTCTCCTCAAGCAACTCAAGTCAAGCCAAGCCCCTGGCTACCGTGATGGAAGAAAATTCTGATATAATGTTTCTGAGAAATACATTATTTGACATCTGAAACTCAAATATGCCTGGCTTTCCTGGACTTTATTCTTTGTATCAGAGTCTGTTAGGGTGGTGCACCCCAAATTTGAACACATCTGGAACTCGTTGAGGGTGTGAAAAAGCCAATCTCTGGGTGGCATCCTTGGAACTGCTGATGCATGTTACGATTCTAACGAATTCTCAGGTGATGATGACATTGTTACAAAATCAAACAATAAATTAAGAGCAAAAGGAAGACAATATAAAATTATATATATATGTATGTATATATACATATTTTGAGAGCAATTATCTTAGAAAATAAATGAAATATTAGGTTGCCTAGAAAATGATATGACCTCTTGATGATTACAGTTCGGTAATTGTGGGATGGAGAGATTAATAATAAACATCTCCACTTGTTTTTAGAGTCCGCTGACTGAATAAATAAGTTTACCTATCAAAGCTGCTTACAACAAAGCTACACACTTTTCTGGACTTTTTAAAATCACCACTAATAGCTCAACACCATTTTTTTAAATTACCACAAATACTCAAATACAAAAACTGACAAAATTCCAGGGCTGGTGGGGTGGCCTAGGAGGCTAATCCTCCACCTGCAGGATTGCCATTGCAGGTGGGTACCAGCTCAAGTCTCAGCTGCTCCATTTCCAATTCAGCTCCCTGCTTACAACCTGGAAAATCATCAGAGAATGACTCTGATCCTAGGACCCTTGAACCTATGTGGGAGACCCGGAAGAAGTTCCTGGCTCCTGGATTTGGACTGGCCCACTTCTGGCTATTTCAGCCATTTGGGAGTGAGTGAGCAGAGGGAAGTCTGTGTGTGTGTGTGTGTGTGTGTGTGTGTGTGTGTGCACGCGTGCGCTTGCACACAGCCTTCTCTGTAAATCTGCCTTTCAAACAAAAATAATCTTTAAAAAACAAAACAAAACCTGACAAAATTCTGATTTTCATTGAACTTAATAACAATTTATGACTGCTTAGAAAATGTTAACATCTGGCACCAGGTGATGGCACAATGGCTAAATCCTCACCTTGCAAGTGCCAGAATCCCACATGAGCACCGGTTCATGTCCTAGCTATTCTATTTCCTATCCAACTCCCTGCTATTGGCATGGGAGAGCAATAGGGGACCCTGTACCTGCATGGGAGACCCAGAAGTTCCTGATTCTTGGCTTCAGGCCGGCTCAGCTGTGACCACTGCAGCTATTTGGGTAACTAACCAGCAGATGGAAGATCTTTCTGTCTCTACTTCTCTGCAAATCTGCATTTCCAATAAACATAAATAAATTTAAAAAAAAAGAAAAATACAAAATGGTGAGTATTACATACTAAAAATGTTTAATCAACATTTTAAGCATAATGGTGCAGCTAGGGGCCAGCACTGTGGTGCAGTGGGTTAAGCTGCCACTCAGGATACCTACATACCATATTGGAGTGCCAGCTTAAGTCCTGACTACTCCATGTTTTTGGTAAGCTTTGTCCTAATGTGCACATGAGACAGGCTGCATGGAGGCAGGTGCAGGGGCTCCTGCCACCCATGTGAAAGACCCAGAGATAGCTCTTGGATCCTCAGTTCGCACTGACCCAGTCCTGGCTGTCGTGGGCATTTGAGGAGTGAACCAGGGGATGGAAGATCAAGCTCTCTCTATTTCCCTCTCTGCCTTTCAAGTACATAAATACACTTCAAGAGAAAGTTAAACATGGAATTGTCATTATGGCTCAGCAAGTTTACTTTTAGGTATGTTCCCAAAGGAAGTGAAATTGGACTCCAACAGACACTTGCATGCTAATGTCCATTGCATCACTATGCTAAATAGTCAAAACGTAGAGATAACTCAAATATCTATCAATGAGTGAATGAATGAACAAACTATAATACATGCATACAATGGATTATTTTTTTAAGATTTATATTTTTATTGGAAAGGCAGATCAGATTTACAGAGAGAAGGAGAAAACAGAGAAAAATCTTCCATCCACTGGTAGCCTCCGCAAATGGTCGCAACAGTCAGAGTTGAGCTGATCCAAAGCCAGGAGCCAGGAGTTTGTTCCAGGTCTCCCATGTGGGTGCAGGGTCCCAAGGCTTTGGGCCATCTTCTACTGCTTTCCCAGGCAGTGAGAAGACAGCTGCATTGGAAGCGGAGCAGTCAGGATATGCACTGGTGCCCATATGGGTTCCTGGTGCTTGCAAGGTGAGGATTTACCCATTGAGCCATCATGCCAGGGCCATAATGGATTATTTAGAAGCCAAAGAAAGAAAGAAATGAAGCATGACTAAGATGATGTAACATGGATAAACTTTGGAAATTATTTGCAGTTGAGAGCATTCAGAAGCAACACTCCATGCATGATCTGAGTCCAGTTTAACCAAATGTGCAGATCAGTCAGCTCTGCAGAGAGACAAAAGATTCCCGGTGATTAGAGGTACAGAGAAGGAAGTCAGAGCGACTGCTGAATGACTGCGAGAGTTTATTTGGAGACGAGAAATAATTCTAGGATTAAATAATGGGTCCACAGCACTGTGAAAATACTCAGTATTTCTGAACTAAACAATTAAAAAAGGCTAAAATGGCAAATTTCGTTATGTGGATTTTGCTCTCATTTTTTCAATTGTAACTGGAAGGACAGAGCTTCTATATATGAGATTTCCACCCTGACGCCCCTCAAGAAAGAGCCAAGAAAACAAAGCATGGACATTACTTCCTGCTTCTGTAGCAAATGCCTGGCCCAAGTAAACAGGGAGGGTCTGATGTGTGTCTGTGTAACTGGTACTTGTCTGTGTTGAGCCTTCCTGTGTCTACCAGTATAGGATAGATGAATTGCAATTAGCTTCCCTGTGCCCCAAGTTTCTTGAGCATAAATAAAGTTTAACAATCCATACTTGGAGAAGCAGGCAGACATTTGTAGGCCTTTTGTAGTCTGCAGATACTGTGATGCACCGAGGGCATACAATG
Organism: Ochotona princeps; assembly: GCF_030435755.1. Taxonomy (NCBI): domain Eukaryota; kingdom Metazoa; phylum Chordata; class Mammalia; order Lagomorpha; family Ochotonidae; genus Ochotona; species Ochotona princeps. The sequence continues at coordinate 11,994,702 of NC_080840.1, read as the reverse complement.
CGCTCATTAGGTGTCTGTGAATCAAGTAATCACTCACTTCAGGAGCAAATATCTTAACAACTGTATTTAGTCCCTAGGGTTGTAGTAACAAATCTCTACAAACCAGTGGCCTTAAACAACATGAGTGCTTAACCTTAAATTTCTGGGGATCAGGAGTCTGGCTGGTTTCCCTAGTTAAAGTCCGAGTGTATGAACCACGATCCTTCTGCATGCTCAAGGAGAGAATCTACTTGTCTCTTTTTCCCAGTTTCTACCAGCTAAACACATTTCTTAGTTCTTGACTCCTCCCACCTTCTTCAAAGCCAGCAGCTCAGCAGCTTCAAATCTCAGTGGGGCATCCATCATTTATTAGAGTAATATTCCTAACAGCCAAAAGGAAAAGTGCCCTCAGTTTTCATCAGTGGATGAGAATATGAGCAAAATGTGTAATCCATTCCACGAGAGAAAACAGTGACCCGCGCTGCAGCTTGGACAGATTCTGAAAAACATACAGGGTGAAAGCCGCCAGAACTCTCACCCTCCAGCCTCCCTCTTATAAGGACATTTGAGATTACCCTGGGCCCACAGGGATTGAGCTGGGATAATCTCCCCAGCTCAAGATTCTTAACTCAGTCACCACTGCAAAGGCCCTGCTACCATGAAGGATAACCCATTCACAACTTCTGCAAATTACAATTGAGAGATCTTTCGGGGAATTGCTTGTTTCACCTGCCACATGATCTTTCTACCTGGAAGTTAAAACACCAAAATCGCACCCCTTGGCGGCTGTGTCACTCTGCTTGCCTCAGCTCCTGGAACAACACCCTTTAAAGCAGTGATGATGGCTGCCTTGCCAGACCACTAGGAGGAACACAAGAATGAAATGATAGCACCTGGCACCCAGAGAGACCTCCATGAACAGCTGGTACTATTTCCACAACCTTGAGACTTTAGCTTTTCTCATAGGACTGCTGTAAGTTTGAGACACAAAGGATAATTTCTAGGTGAAATGCAATACTCTATTCTATTATCAGTTATGATTTTCTCTTGAAGCAAACAATTTGCACATCTCCTTTATTGTGTTCTGCATGCTAGGGTCATTCTGGGATAAAGAACTGGGTAATGTGTTCCAAGAAAACTGCACTGTTGTCCCTCCTTTTAAACCCTGCACACACCCGGTGTCTGGAGGTAGAGTATGCATTGTCACCTTTTGATATCTTATTTAAGAAGCTAGAACCAGGGAGCTCATGATTTTAAAAAAATGTATAGAGAAAATGTTCTATGATCAAAGGCAACAGGGAATATAGAATGTGCTGGGCTGTGTGAAAGAGGGAAAATAAAATCTCAAAGCATGAAAATGACATCTCTTGATTCATGCACGATTAGTTATTGAGTGTTTATTGTTTTCCAAGCACCATCTTACATGCCGGGTACACAGTGATGTTCCACGCAAGCAAGATTTTTGGCCTAATTCTGGCAGAAAAAGACCATATAATAAATGGATAGAGCATGCAAGTAGGTAGTTAGAATTTTTGCAAGTCATCAAAAATGAAATAAGCAGACTCATATGACAACGTAACAAGGTCGAGCAGAACAGTGAGAAAGGGTAATCTTGATGCTGAGATGAACAAACAACAACAAATGTGCACAGCAGGGCCCAGGCCTCTGCCATCCAGGAGAGGAAGCCTGAGCATGGCTTATTCTGTCAGCCTTGGGTCTCACAATAGTAACTTGCAAGATCAATTCCTGGGTACCTATAACCTCCTTTCCTCCACTAGATGAAACAGTCTGGTGTCATTGAGAAAAGATGAAATTAGAGTCCCAACATAGTGGAATCAGGAATTCTTGGAGGAATTTTAGCTTCAGATACATGCATAACATATGTGAGTACTTCAAAAAGACTCATGAAAAATGGAGTTCAAAGATGTTTAATTTGGTGCAAAAGTTTTGAAATCCACACACAGTTTCTCCATGGTCCTCATTCCCCGCAGATGTCTTGAAGCGGCCTGCTACACATCTACACTTGCACACATGTGGGAATTCACCCACTTCCGAGCACACGGACACATAGACGCGGGTACTGAGCCATAATGTCATCTGTACATCCTATGCAGATCAGGAGCCCAGAGGTCTGAGAGGTGTTTAGGAAAGAAAACACAGATGTGTGAAGGTGAAGATGTGGTTGCGATGGGAGTGGAGCTAGGAAGTGAAGTCTAGGATGTAAATTGGGGTCAGAGAGCAGGGATAAGGGGTAAGAGAAAGGAGCACAGGTTTCATTCTGTGCTATTGAAAGTCCACAAAGGGATAAAGCAAGACCTGGCACACTCTAAAGTCATTGGACTGATCCAACACCCAAGGGCATTGGGCAGGATGAAAGATTGCAACACAAGAAAACTGGTGGCAAAATGAATGAGAGCAGCCCAGGTGATAGAAAAGAAAAATAGGGCCCAGCGCAGTAGCCTGGTGGCTAAAGTCCTCACCTTGCATGCATCAGGATCCCATACGGGCGCTGCTTGTGTCCCTGAAGTGCCATTTCCCATCCAGCACCTGCTTGTGGCCTGAGAAAGTAGTCAAGGATGACCCAAAGCCTTGGGACCCTGCACCCATGTGGGAGACCCAACTCCTGGTCTGCAGATCGGCTGAGCTCCAATCACTGCAGTCACTTGGGGAGTGAATCATCAGATAGAAGATCTTCCTCTCTGTCTCTCCTCTTCTCTGTATATCTCACTTTCCAATAAAATTTTTTTTAAATCTTTTTTTAAAAAAGCAAGAGCAAATCAGATAAATGTACATAACAGTACGCTACTTTATACCTGTGAAGAAGTGGCAAATATTTTCAAACACTTGAGAATCCTATTAGCATCACTGCAAATTGCATAATTGTTTACACAAGGTTGTGTGGCTGTTCCAATAGAAATTTAAATGATATAAAATCTTTATTCAGAAATTTCACTTCAATTATCATATTCTTCACAAAAGCTTACAAGTTAATACTAGGTCAGGTGTAGTGTAATGTTTGTGGTAGCTAGTTTGCAATTAGAAAAACTGGAAGATAGTCTTAAATGAGCATCAATGACAGATTGGAGAAATGAGAAGCCAAGTGCATTCTCTGTGATGAGCCAGACAAAGCTTTCCACAAACAGCATTTCAGACACTTTATATACTAATATAAAATTTCTGATTTAATGTCAAGAAGTAAAAAGACAGCAGATAACTACAAGTACTGTGACATGATTTTAGTTAAAAAATGTGGAAAGATATATACAGGCAAGTCATCTGAATGTTCACAAAGAGAAGTTCAGAATACACACCAAACTCGAGGTGGGAGGTGACTGAGGGGCACCGTCCGATTTACGCTGGCAGAGGAGCCTTCTTTACATGGAGTGCCTATTACATTTTCTGCGTATTGCATTCAACACATGAACAGATAGCAAGATTACATCACATGCAGGGCCAGGGCAAGCACAGAGAGGCACCTACCAGGGAGATACAGGCACATCATCCCTTATGGCAAAATCAGTGAGCAGAGCTCTCCCTCTTGGGTTGGCATTTGTAGTGAGGGTGTGAGCATCCACCTACACTCACTACTTTTTCTCAAAAGCCTGGAGCCAGAGGGACTAACTCATTACAGATCGAAATGTTACTTCCTCTCTGAATACTTTAACTCTGGTTAAGATTATCTGGCTGACTGGACAAAGAAAACGGAATATACATATGCCATGGAATATTACTGAGCCATAGAAAGGAATGGAGTCCTGTTTTTTACACAAAACTGATACAATGGGAGATCATCATGCGTAGTGAAATAAGCCAGATCCAAAAAGACAAATATGGCTTGTCTGACATGTAGCAACCAACATGTAGAGAACCTCAATAAATAAAGATTAACATGTGAGTGAAATTAACATCTTGTATTTTGATTGTTCATTTTTTGAAAAGATTTATCTATTTTTACCTGAAAGGTAGATTTTACAAAGTAAGAAGGAGAGACACAGGGAGAGAGAGGTTTTCCCGTTGCTGCTTCAGTTCCCAAATGGCCGCAGTGTCAGAACTGAGTTGATCTGAAGCTGGGAACCAGGAGCTTCTTCAGGTCACCCATGTGTGTGCAGGAACCCAAGCACTGGAGCCATCTTCCGCTGCTTTCCCAGGCCATAAGGCATGAGCTGGATGGGAAGTGGTGCATCTACAACAGGAACGGGGGCCCATAGGAGGTGCTGATACTGCAGGTGGAAGATGAACTTACTACTCAACTACACCTGTCCTGATTTGATTATCATTTCTAACCTCGTTTCTATTCCTGTGGAACAAAGGTCTTCCTACTTTGTGTTTGTCGAGCTTTTTGTTTCAGGGAGCATTGAGCCTGTGATCATAAAAAAAATCACCTAAAGTTAAAAAAAGAAAAAGGAAAAGAAATGAAAGGAGGATGGAGGGAGAAAAATATTCTTACATGCTTGGAATCCAATATATGAAGTCCAAAAAATCTGCTCTCTCTATATTAACAAATCTTAAAAATGCAAATAAAATGACTGACTGGATTTTGTTCCAATCTGTAATTTCCCCATGAGATCTGGGTACTGAGACAAGAATACTGCACAAAACTAAGAGGTTGCTAAATGGATCGTGACAGCCACCAAGCCTATAGCCTCCTGCCGAGACTAGTTCTGAGCAATTAAAATATTTCGCACTGACCCCAACTGCAGGTAATGTGTTATTCCCTCTTTGTATTCAATGCAGCACATCTGCAGTGCCAGGCAAGGTCATCCATCATAGTGGCATAGCAAGGGGCCATACTGGCATGCCAGCTCAGACCCAGCCTCCCCCTCCATGGCCCTTATCCTTTCAAAGTACTGAAAGCCTTAGTCTCAGCCTTCCCTACATTGGGACTGCTGGCCTAGTGCTAAGGATTGTTGTATTCAAGAGGACACTTGTGCAGGGAAATGAAGATGACTTGTGATGATGTAAGCTAGTTGGATGAAATGTCTATGAGTCTTCCAAAAGTCATAAGGAAGGAATGACTGAGCAACGCATTGTATATTTCTTCCAGGTTCCACGCTCTACCCCAGTTCCACCAGCCACACAGCATGCTCAGTCCCATGAAAAGGCTGATAAGATGGGAGCCCAATTATGTTAAAATCTTCCTCTGATAAGACCTCACCCTACCTGTTTATCCTGTCCCAGGAAACTTGTCCAGGAGGCCTCCCCACCTCCACTACTGTGGTCACTGCCTGTGCTGTTATTTGCCTGGTATGTGCCTGTTCTCTGTCATCTTAACTATCACTTAGCCACAAGATTCAAATCTGTTGTTTGTCTTCCTTGATAGAATGTGGGCCGGCACCTGAGCCTCGTGGTATTCACAGTGCCTGGGGAGGTGTCAAAAAATACTTAAAAGAGTGCATGAGGCCAGACACAGTAGCATAGTAGCTAAAGTCCTCACTTTATATGCACTGGGATCCCATATGGGTACCAGTTCATGGTCTGGCTGCTCCACTTCTTTTCCAGCTCCCTGCTTGTGGCCTGGAGAAGCATTGGAGGACATCCCTCTATATTTTTATGAAGTGTTATATACTAACAAGTCTCTTAGAAATGATTTCCTTTTATTTATTTATTTTCTTGATGTGTTTACATAGTTAATCAGGGTGGAGAAGATCAAGGGTCAGGAGGAAGTGGGTGAGACCATTGTTTCCAAAACTTCTTTTTCTTCAATCTGGGAAGGGAGGAGATGAGGGGAAAGCCGCACCCAGCCTCCCAGCCTCCCAGCCTCCCAGCCTCCCAACCTCCCTAGTACCCAGGCACGGGGCAACGGCCACCCACTGTCAGCACCCAGGCCTGGCGATCAGCCACCCACTGTCAGCACCCAGGCATGGAAATCGGCCACCCACTGTCAGCACCCAGGTACGGGCAATGGCCACCCACTATCAGCACCCAGGCACGGGCAACGGCTACCCTCTGTCAACACCCAGGCATGGAGATCAGCCACCCACTATAAGCACCCAGGCATGGAGGTCAGCCACCCACTGTCAGCCCAGGGCTCCTGATGGATGTGGAGCATGCTCCAAGGGATCTGCTTAAGTGGTTTCAATGGTTCTGAAACGCTGTTGATCTCACTGATTCAACAATAGGGAAATCTTTTAAAGGCCTATCAGCTGACATAGTTGACCTTAGAGTCTCCATTCGCCTGCTTGTGGCCTGAAAAAGCAGCAGAGGACGGCCCAAAACCTTCAGACCCTGTACGCAGGTGGGAGACCCAGAAGAAACTCCTGGCTCCTGGCTTCAGATCAGCTCAGCTCTGGCCATGACGGCCACTTGGGGAGTGAACCAGCACATGGAAGATCTTTCTCTCTGTATCTCCTTCTCTCTGTATATCTACCTTTCTAATAAAAATAAATACTTTCTAAAATCCTATTAACTTGTAATTTTCAGTACAAACTACCATTATCTGACATCAGATGGCTTTCCTGGCACTTACCTTTCTCAAATACAAGAAATGGACCCCGAACCAAGAAGGGCCAGGCCCAGGCAGAGGCCAGGAGTCTTACCAGGGTCTCCCCTGTCGTGTACCACCTGCATTGTTTTCCCAAGGTTAGCAGAGAGCTGTGCTGGAAATGCAGCAGCCAGGACGAGAGACAGTGGGTCAGAGGCCCGACTCCACCAGCCAAGGGATTTTACATTCTTATCACAAGTATCTGGAGCATTGTATGGGGAATGTGGACTAACCCATCATGACCTGTCTGCCCTGTGGCTGAGCCCTGGATAAACCTCCTGCCACTGTCCTATTTGCTGGTTTGGGATGTCCTTCTACAGATAAGAGATCAGACCACACACCTGCCTCGAACAGGCCATGCTGAGTGATCACAGCAAATCAGTAACTTCCAGAGGCTGTCGGCTTCGGGGAGATGACAGAGGCCAAGTCCTTCCTAGCACATTTGACCTTCAGGTGTGGAGCCCTAGAGCAGCCGCCTGCCACAGGATTCCAGCAGTAACTTCATCCTTTGAGAAATTTAAAGCAACATGCTTCACAGTTGCTTTAATGAATACTGGTTCCTTGTAACCTAAGTCTCATGCCTCTATAAGATTTATACTGATAATTATAAAATTAGTTGTTATAAAGCACTTATAAAATTAATGAGGATAATAATGTGTCAATATTCAGAAAGCACCTTTGTCGTGAAAAGTGGGCACGAGCTACAGAACTGGCACGTTTGGTCATTCACAGCCTGGCTGTAGGGATCGTTTGCAAATGGAACTAGCAGAAGGAAGATCTCTCTCCTTCTTTCTCTGTAACTGTTATAAAATGACATATGACTGAAATGTGTTTCTTTAAAAAGGTGAAGTCCCTCAAGACTGCACTGCGTCTGCTCTGGTACCTACCTGCCTCCCTCCGGAGTCGGAGCTCCGCAGGTGCTGCCGTCCTGTGATGGCCGTGAGCCAAACGTGGAAAAGAGGCAGCTACCGGGTTCTCCCTGCAGTAAAGGGAAGGGAGCGTTGGGAGTGGTCAGGTGACCAAGAACAGGAGCCCAGGCCCTGGAACGAGCAGGTCATTTAGGAGTCATGTGACCTCCGACTAGTCACTCTGCTTCTCTTCAACCATACAATGAAGACATGATTCGTATGCACCCAGGAAATGTGTGGGCCAAGTGACCTCGTCATTAACGTCATTACTACAAAATCCCTTCTCTTCCCTCCCTGGCTACCCAGCGCCTCGTGCCAGAACCCTGCTCTCCGAATGTGTGCTGAATCCACGCGCAAACACGATCAGCCGTGTAAACAAAGTGGTTTATCCAGTAAAGATCAAAGCTCAAGAAACACGCCAATCACTACAGGACTTGCTATACAAGGAGCATTATCTGAAGTTGCCTTATCTTCCCCATGTCTTGTGCGTAGCTGAGACACTCCCTCAGGTGAAGCTCTCTCTCCCAGATCATTAACTTGAAGTGAGGCTTTTGCTACATTCACTACTCCAGATTTTCCCAGCTGATCATCATAGATACTGCTATGGCGTCAACATGCATGGTTTCACTTTGTCCTTAACTGCTATTTAAGGTGGATAGAGTCCAGTTGTATGAATGTTAACTATATTACTTCACAAATGTAACTGAAATTTAGTGCACTAAATTAGTTAAGCAAGAAAATAATTCACAACAAAGTATATACCTTCACCCAAAATGGCAAGAACAGAGGCAAGAACCAAGCAGAGGCAAGAACAGAGAAACACAGATGGACTGAGGAAACCCTCTTTGATGCTTTGTGCCTGGGTCATATCTCTAGGTTAGCATTTAACTGAGAAGGCAAAGTTACGTTAAGATAATCACATTCCAGGAGTTACCTACTAATTTCCCCAAATTAGTAACCAAGAGCTTATGCCTGAAGTCATTTATGGCCACATGTCATTAGCAGGGGGTGGGCATCTTTTTTCTGCTAAAGGACTTCGGATATTAATAATATCATTTGGGGGCCATGAAAGCTTTCAACTGAAAATTAGTCTGTTGTAGATTTATTGAAATATGAGTCCCACCTGTGGTTGCCTTGGAACGTCAGACCCAGTGATTTCCAAGGCCTTAAGTGGCCAACAGACCAGACATGCCACACCTGTTTTAGCGGCCCTACCATAGAACAAGAGGCTCCGTTTTCACAGCTCCTGGGCCCTGGCGGACAGGCTGTGTGACTTCCTCCTGTTTTACAGCCCTCTCCCTTCTTTCAGGGCCAACGCTGACTGCCCACCCACCTGCCTCGAGGAAAGAGGCCTACTTCATGTTCTCCTCCCTACTCCTTTTAACTGCTGTGTTCACGCACTTGGAGTCATGGTCCCAAGATCACCTTGAAAGCATCTGGCAGCTTTTCAGTCTAGGAAAGCCCAGCCCCCCAATTCATCCACTCATACCGTTAGTGGGAACTTGTTTGCCTGGCCCAGTCTTAGGTGCAGGATCAACGAGTTGGGTTCTGAGTGGTGAGGAAAAACTCCAGAGAACACGAAGCGCAGAGCATGAAGCCAGGCAGGGTTCTTCACTCCCTCCTAGACTCCCTCCCTCGCTGGGTGCACATTGCAAGCAGCTGCTTCTCCCTACAACTTCTCTGAAGACTTCACTCAGATGGAGTTTCCGCCCACATACCACAGACACTCCCCCTCCTTGTCCTGATCCTCCCCGTATTAAGTATCTTGTGTATATATTTTGAGCAGTATTTATAGGTCTTCCAATCAGAACGAATGTTGCACAAGGATACTAACAATGGATCAGCCTCATCTCCCCGTTAGCCACAGGGAACTAAGGGGCCTTCCAGGCAAGAAATTGGTCCATACCAGCTATGTCACCACCATCCTTCCTACTTCCCTGGTTTCTCCAAAGGAGGAATACACTCCACATGGCTATCCTTTTGTATGTAAATTGCTGCTGAACATGCTCATTTACCTTGAGCACCTGGGAGTTACTCTCACTTCAGTCAGGAAGGAGCAAGACTTGTCAGGATGACATGGGTTTTTAACCTCTCAATTCCAACTCCTCAACTGCCCCTCCCAACCTTCACGCCTGATTTGATTACAAACCCACAACTGATGCCTCTTCTGCATCCACTCTGCAAATCAAATTGCTCCATTTTGCTTAATACGTAGCTTCTCCAGCAAATTCTATAAAAGGAAGTCAAAGCCCTTCTGCACGCGTTTGGAGCTGTTCATTTTGGTGGTCCTTTTAGATGCTCCCAAGCGTGTCATTTCCCCACACGAAGTCCGCTCCATCATCTTAGGAGAAACAGAAATAGCAGCCTCCACTAAAACTACCCAAGAATAAATGTTAGGTAGCAGGCCCTCTCCCCCTGCTCTCTTGTGCCGTGAGAACCACGATAAATTAGACTCCCACTCGCCAGGGAAAGGGTTTCATTGCTGCTTGCGTTCACCATAACCTTCCCACATCAAATTTCTTATCTGAAAATGTCACAGTAGGTTCCTGACAAAGCAGAGGGATTTGAACTTCATGGGTTCTGGTAGTGGCCGAAGGCACTCACCCAGGTGGATGATGGTCATCACTAAGCTGCCTGTTTCTTTATTGTTACCACGTTCATAGGACCATGGAAATGGGGACATGCTGTGGCACAGTAGGCTACTCCAGCCTGTGGCACCAGCATCCCTGGATTTGTGTCCGGGCTGCTCCACTCTGATCCAGCTCCGGCTGGCCTGGGAAGGCAGTGGAGAGTGGCCCAAGTTCTTGGGTCTCTTGCACCCACACAGAAGACTGAAAAGCCCCTGGCTTGGATTAGCTGGGCTACCGGCACTGCAGCCTTTTGGGGAATGAACCACAAGACAGAAGAGCTCTCCCTCTCTCCTTCTCTAACTTTACTTTTCAAATAAAAACAAATCTTAAAAAAAAAAAAGAGGGGACCACATTCATCCATTTTCTGTCGTCACATCACATGCCATGTGCATTCTCTTTGTCTTGGACTGAGATCACCCAGGATGCCTCACAGTTCCCACACCCCCCTAAGCCCTGGCGAACACTCCAAGATGTGAGCGTGCCTTCCGGCAATGTTTGCGTTGATTCCAAAAATCAAAGCAGACTGAACTTACGTTTGTGAGGCCTGATGACTCAGCCGCAATGGGCTAACCATCCTGATGGGCTTTCAGTCACTGAACAAATTCACTCAAGTATTTACTAAGTAATGCAAAGATGCTACACACAGCAACTCAGAGAAATTGGGGCAGACTATGCTGAACCTGGGCCGGGAGCATCACAAAGAAGTATGCAAGCGAGGAAAAAATACAAAATGCAGCAAATTCTAATAGCTGGTTTATTGGAAACCCTTATATTGTTTCTCAAAAGGACTAGACAAGTTTTACTTTAATAAGACATAGCGAAGAGGAAATGGCTTAAAAGATATCATCAATCTTTTATTTAAGTGAGTACTGCCCTTCATTTTGAAGGAAATTATACGATTTCAAATCGCAGCTTCCTTCTCAAGAAGTGCTGGAAGAACATGACACCTGACTTTGCACACAACCTTCCATAAAAATAAAGTTTATACAGTTCATTGGGAAATGAACCACTGGTGGAATTCATCCTCTTGGCCGATGTAATTACCCATGATGCAGAAGCATTACAGTCAAGAACAAATCTACAGAATGAAAAGCTGGATGACCCAGTCAAGCCTATACTTACCCTGATTTTAAAAAAAAATAAATCACGGGCCCGGCAGCATGGCCTGACGGCTAAAGTCCTCGTCTTGAAAGCCCCGGGATCCCATATGGGCGCCGGTTCTAATCCCGGCAGCTCCACTTCCCATCCAGCTCCCTGCTTGTGGCCTGGGAAAGCAGTTGAGGACAGCCCAAAGCTTTGGGACCCTGCACCCGCGTGGGAGACCCAGAAGAGGTTCCTGGTTCCCGGCTTCGGATCTGCGCGCACCGGCCCATTGCGGCTCACTTGGGGAGTGAAACATCGGATGGAAGATCTTCCTCTCTGTCTCTCCTCCTCTCTGTATATCCGGCTTTCCAATAATAATAAAATATTTAAAAAAAAAATCACAAATAGCATGTGACTTCAAGAAAATCCATTTGATGTCTGATCACGCTAGATTTTATTCTAATCAATAAAAAATGGTTAGACAAGTACATAGTATAGTCTTCAACAGAGTGGATTCCATTTTGTTACGAACAACAAAAGAACATAGAAAATAAGTATTCTTTAAATTTTCTTAGCTCTCCATAGTATATGTTATATAAAATTAAAGTTTTGCTTCCAAAAATATGTTTCCATGTGGTTGGGCGTGGTACGACAGTGCTACTCGGACCAGGAACACCAGAGATGTGAGGGTTCAACCACAGAGGTGACATTTTTCATAAAAGCTAAAAATATCCCTCAAAGTCTCAAGTCAAGTCTTCTGCTAAGCATTTTAGTGCTACAAAGTCACTTTAAATCAAGTACGGAATAAAAGCTACAAAAGTGTTGAGCTCCTTCAATATAAAAGTCGCTGAGCGGAAGTTGGAGGCTCCTCTGACCCACAGATGCGGTCTCAATAAAATATCTGCTCAGGTAAGAAAATAGAATCTGTCTGCTTGCACTTGGCATACGTGCTGGGCGCGGGCCTGCTTCTGAGGGCATGGGATCGATGCTTGTTTCCTTCAAAGAGCATCCCTAATTCCCAGTACAAAACAGCTCTAAAGTCTTCTTCCTAAGGAGAAACAGAAATTATGAAATATATTTATTTTTTTCCTCAAGTGCCAGGGCAGGGGAGGGAGGAATCACTTACTCATCCCATGGGCATCCTAAGGAAAACAGCAAGAGTGGCCACGATGACCCTCCGTGGAGCCCTGATGGGTGCCCACCGCCTCGCCTGGCACCTTCTACCCCTAAGGAAACTCAGCATGCAGGGGATCTTCCATGCCTAAGCACTAGGCAGCTCCTGTCTCAGGCAGCCTGTAGAAATGCTAACATTACACAGCAAAGCAGGGTCCAGCCTGGGTCCTTCTTGTCTAGTTCATTCTTTCAAGCCTTGGTGTCAAAACCCTCTACCGTGCAGAGGTAGATGGCGGGGCTGGATTGCACAGCAGCACCTCCTACCGGGAGAAAGGGCCCGGGAAACAGCAGCCAGTGGCTAACCACGACGCCACTGCTCAGCGCCACTGTCTACGCCAACCGCAACACACTTTCCACTTGGGGACAGAACCTGGTGAGGGAGCCCAAGCCCACACAACTTCCGCACAGTGGTCAGCACTCCCCAACCACGTGAATCCTGAAGGAAAACCCACAAACCTGGGTCCACCAGCTACCCTGAATGTCTTCACGCACAGAGCATGCCCGGCTCTCCCATGACCCAGGGAATACAAAGCCATGAGTCTGAAACATTTACACAGGGCTGCAGGTTGGACAAGAACTGAGTGTCCTGCACCTTCCCACACAAAGCTACCCAAGCCACGGGAGTGCTGGGGAGGGGGAGGAAGCCCTGTGGAAGCACAGCTAATGCCTTTGTGGTGGAAGGCTCTTGGGGGAGTCGCTACCATGGACCATTGCTGTAGGCTTTTAAAGGGAATCCCAGCCTGAACTTCCCTGAGAAACTAATGTTAGAAAACGCTTTAAGGTGTGTTGCCTTGATTTAAAGATCGCCAGGGAGCAAGCCTAGGGTGGCCTCAGGTGCGAACCATTCTTTTATGATTCTATCCCAGCTGCTGAAAATTGGGTCATATAAGAACTCCGGAGAAAGAAAAAAAAAAGTTTCAACCTTAGGTTCTGAGGACACGGGCAAATGTGCAGCAGAGGCACTCTGCAGCCACTAGAGGGCCCACAGGAGTCCAAGGGGCAGCAGGCAGCCAGCAAGTGTGCAAAGCCTCGCACCACACTAAAGCACACCGCTCCCTGGGTCACCAGCCTGCTACAGAACTGCCAGATTTGGTGCTGACGACCTAGGGTGGCAACTGTGATTAACATCATCTCTTTCTTTAAGAAAGAGCTCCAAAGGAGGTGTCCTCCAAGCAGCTAGCAAAAGGCTTGCCTTACCATTGCAGCTCGTCTCAGTTCTAAGATTTTACCAACAGAACAAAAATGAGATGGATCAGTGAGAGGGTATATATATATCACAGGATACCCTCGATGCCTTGTTTTTACAAGGCTGGCTCTGCCTCCACAGAGGCAATAGGCAAGATTAACTGCTTCCTGCCTGGGGAGCCCTGCCTGGCTGGGTCCCTGGTGGATATTTTACGAGATTGCACAAGCCAACCCCATCTGTGACCTGCAGGCAGACGAACACAGCCAAGCAGGTTTAATTAGATCAGACACACAAAGGGCTATTCCCTCCTTTGATAACAAATAACGCAGCTATAAGTGGCGACAACAGCAGGTGGAAAACAAAGGCAGCAGAACAGAACCTTAATTGAATCCTTCCCCCGGCTGGCCCTTGACAATGATTTACTTGTAACCTGGGAGGGGGCGGGGTGCAGCTGAACTCAGCAGGCCACACAGCCGAGAGTCAGCTCTGGAAGACAAATTACTCAGGGGTTCAGCTGGAGGGGAGGGAGCAAAGTCTTGGCAAACCCCGTTTGTTCAACTCGCTGTTACCCATAGGGGAGGGGGCTGCTTGGTTTGGGTTTGCTGCTCTCAGACCCTGTGGCGGTTTAGGCAGCCTGCACCCTAGGAATCCCGTAAAATAGAATAAATCCTTCCTGCCACACACAGCTCAGCGGGAGCCAGGAGACAGCAGCTCTGTGGGCCCGCTTGCAGGGGCCTCCTGCAGCTGGCTCGGCATTTCTACTCAGAACTTTCCGGGACACCCACACCCCTCATTCGAGCACAGAAAAGGCATATGTGGAACCCAGATCCAGCAGGGATGCAGTGCCAGGCAAACTGAGTTTGCCCCTTCTTGGAAAGACAATCATTGGAGAAGAAGAAAACGCCCCCAGCCAGTTCTCCTACCTGCTCCCTCCGTCCCCTCCTCTCCTCCCATCTCACCAACTCTCCACCAAAGGGCCCAGGAGTCCGGCTGGGACCCGGCGGGTGTCTAGGAGAGAAGGAGGGAGGGAGGGGACTGCGGCGGCTGCAAACAGCTCCCTTTTGCAGCTCAGAGCTCAGCTCGTGGGGTCAGTGAGCCACGGCCTCTCGGTCCTCCTCCTCCCGGCCAAGGGCGTGGGGGCGCTCGGGAGGCGGCGGCGTAGTCCGCGTGGCATCGCTGTCGCCCTCCTCCGGCTCGGATGGGTGCAGGTGCATGGCGAGTTCCTGCAGCACCGCCGCACGCCCGATCTGGTCGTTGCGCCGCTTCTCCATGATGAGGTCCTCCAGGCTCTGGAACTCCAGCGTGTGGCTGCGCTGCGCCGAGAGCTGAATCTGCAACCGGTAAGGCTGCTTGCCGATGCGCAGTTCGCCGCCGATCTTGAACTCGCGCTTGCCATAGCGGCACCAGGCGGCAAAGCTCTCCGAGTTGCGCCAGCTCAGCTCGCGCTCCTTGGCGCCCACGTGCGCCAGCGCGTTGCGCACCACGGCGCTGGGGCTCAGCGGCTTGTAGCGGTAGAGATCGTTGACCACGCGGCCGCGACGGCCCTGGCTGGCGTCGGTCAGGAAGCTGTTGCTCACCTCCAGCCGGTGCAGGTGCACTACCTGGAAGTTGCCGACGTACACCGCCCAGTGTGGGTACTGCGCCTGCGACACGAACTCCACCAGGTCGCCAGGACTGCACTTGTTGAGCAGGTTTTCCGGCGTGTAGGTGCTCAGCGCCGCCGAGCCCGGCGCGAAGCTCTTCTGGTAGATGCATTCGTCGCGGTAGAATACGGAACACTCCACTTCGTGCAGCCGCGGGTCGTAGGGCTGCGGCGGGGGCAGCGGCGGCCCGTCCCCGCCATCCGGCAGCCCGCCGCCGCCATCAGGGCCCTGGGGCGGGGGCTGCGGCTCCACGTCTTCGTCGTCATTGGAAAAGATGTAGGAGACCCCGATGCGGGGCCCGTCGTCTCGGTCCACGCCAGTGGGGTCGGCCGTGGGAACTTCCTTGTAACTTAGGTGGGTCAGTTTCTCCACGTGGTTGCCCATCACGCTGCGGACGCTCGTTCACACCGCCGTGGGGGGAGAAAGCGAAACCGCCACCGGGCTCATTGGCGCAGGTCGCAGGATAGGGCGTGAGGCCACCTGTTGGGAGAGGAAGACAACGGAGCCCTGTGGCAGCCCCTCCTTGGGAAGGGCGTCCAGTTCCGTAGAGGAGAGGAAAATAAAGCGGCTCGAGGCCCAGCACCTGGGGCCATGTGAGGGGGAGACGGGCTAGCAAACCTCCCCTCGCGGCCCCATCTCTCAGGTCACGGGCACAAGAGCCCTGGCAACTCCAGGGCAACCTCGCTCCCAGCCTGGCCCTCGGGCAAAAAAAATTGCATCAGCAGCTCCTAGGGCTTCCGCCCGCGCCCTACCTGCCAAGACCTGGCAGCAAAGACGCCAAGAGAAACTTTGCTCGGAGGCCCCCTCTCCTAACTCCCCCACCCTCACCGCCGGACCCCGACTCGCCCACGAGACGTGCCCACGAAGCCTCCACGCCCGGGGGTGGGGATGGGGAGCGAGACCCCCGCGGCGCGGTCCCAGCAGAGGCGCCACCAGCCCGGGTGCACCTGCGGCCCCTCCCCCGCGAGCCCGTCCTCAGGCTCGGGTTACCTGTGCCAACTCAGCCGCGGCGAGGTGGCGGCCGCGGGCCCCGGGGAGGGGTCCCCGCCGCACCCACGCACTTCTAGGGCGAGTTTGCAGCCGCGGGCCCCGCGGGCCCTCTTCTCCCGGCGCGGGCGGCAGCGAGGAGGCTGGCCAGGGGGTAGAGACGCATGTCTCACCCCGCGGCGGCGGCGCGGCGCCCCGAGACTTGGAAGGTGGATGGGGGGGCAATTTCTGCTCACACCTCCCCCCCCTCCTCCCGGGGCTGCGGCTCCCCGTCGGCCGCCCTAGCCGGCTCCCAGGGGAGGTGTGGCGCGAGCAGCAGCCGGGGCAGGAGCGCGCAGCTCGGCTTCCACGGCCGGCGAGCCGCAACCGCCGGAGCGGGAGGGACAGGGATTGTAGATCCGGCTGCCGGGCGGGAGCGCAGCCCGTGGCGCTTAAAGAGACAGGCGCCCGCTCCCCCGGCTCGGGTCTTCCCCCGCTCGGCGCCCGGACGCGGGGCTCCCCGCCCCTGCGCCGCCCACGCGGGACGCGGGGCTCCGCCCGGCCCACGCCCCCCGCCCGAGCGGGTTTAAATCCCGCTGGTAAATAAATAATCACCCTGCTGGCTGCTGGCGGCGGGGCTGGTCTTCTGCTTCAGCCGCCGAGCTCCCGCTAGCGTGGTTTGGGTTTTTTTTTTTTTTTTTAAGTCTTTGAGCTGTAGCTGGGAAAAGTTAGACGTGATCGCCACCTGCCACCGTAGAGATAAGAAGGAAAGTTTGGTGTTTTGTGCCTCTTCCCTTTTAATCAAAGTACCTGGAACAGGAACAACCGTCTTCAGGGACTTTTCCTTCTTCAGCTTTTGTTTTGTTTGTTTGTTTTCATAAACTGCATGCCTTGCCCTAAAGGTCCTGGGAAGGGCTTCTTTGCCAGGATAGTTTAAAAGTACTTCAGCTGAGATGTATTTGCAGAATAAAGAGCAGGGACATTTGGCATAGGACAAAAAAAAATGCACAGGAAGGAAAATGGGCCAGAACAGAACCAAGACTTGGAGCCCGGCTGGCGCCCAACAGCGACGCTGTGTTGTGGAAGTTAGTACACAGTTAATTTCATAAGCTCCGTGGTTTCCAGACTCACCCGTTGGTCTGGCTGCAAAAAGAAAAAAGTAAGCAGTTAGGGCTGCTTCGCTTGGGAGTCAGGGTTGGAGGGATTGCTGAGTGGTCCTTAAATTTGAAACAAATGAGCGCAAGCCCCAAGATGGGTTTCTTTGCTGGTGGTGTGGGAGAGGACATCCTCCCCCATACAAACACACCTTCCCCATACACACGTGCACTGTAGGTTCCCAAAGTGTTTGCACATCTTTTCACGTGGAGTTGTGTGCAGGTGGAGGGTGGGACTCCATTCAGGGAGCTCAAGCACTCACTGATGAACCATGCAACCCAAGACCTGCATGTGGTTTTCCATCACTGTTTCATTTGGCTACATTGTTCCGGGTGACATTATTATTTATTCATTGTGTACTAACCAGTGGAAACAGGAACTCGCTAACGGTGCCATGATGTGCAGAGGCCGCTAATCGTAAATCTACGCCTGTGCTTTTAAGCCCAGAGAGTCAACTTTGTCACACAGTGATGGAAGGTGGTTCTTCAGCAAGTCCTGGATCACAGTGTAAAAGATTCCAGCACCAGTATGCTATGCTGGTACAATTTAAAGCCTTCAGACTGGCCTGCAGCCCATTGACCAGGTCAACAGCCCAGAATCGTTCCATAACACCTGGTCTGAAGCTGCTGTTACCTGAAGGGAGCTCACACAGATACCATGAAAGGGAGAATCCGGCTCAGAGGGACAAGGACTGGCCAGCTTGTGGTGGTGTGGCAGGGACCTTTGTCCCTGAGAGGTACCGAATGGCTTGATGGGGGGGGAGGGGTGGCAAATCCAAGCAAGGATACAATAGTGTAACAGTTTGCTACCAGCATTCTGAGTCAAAGGTCTGATAGGTGAGGAAACAGCACTTAGTTATCTAGCATCTCCCACAATGAATTATCTATTGCATCTGTCTGGAGGCTCTATTCAGGCGCACAATAGTGGCTGAACAACATTCCTCCCCCACTACAGAGTCTCAGAGGGAACAAGTGCTGAGTCCTCCATAGGCCTTGGCAGGTGCTCAATACATGCTTATTGCATCTTCGACCCAAGATGAAGCAAGCACTGCCTGCAGTGAGTGAGTGCATGGCTGAGGGAGTGTGCTGCAAGTTCTTGCACAAATGACCTTATCAATCTCTGTCTCCATCTGATCACTCGGTCAGAGGTTACACAAACATTCTCAGACAGGCTTTGCTCGTCTCTAATAACTATTTAGTACACTTGCGATAGTTTTCAACGGTTTGAAAAGTTGAGAAGTCACAAAAATTCGGATTTTCTCCTTCACTTGATAGATAACTCCAGACCCTCACACAGGTTCCTGGCAAGGAGGAAGCCTTAGAAAACATCTTTCCCCAAAGAAGCTGCTCAACAGAGAACTCTGCTGGTTGGGTTTGAATTCTCGGTTAGTATAGGTGCATCTCCCCAGGAGAGGTCCAAGTGTCACATCGCACATACTTTGGAAGAGGCACTCAATAAAAAGAAGTTGTGTTGCATACCAGTTAGTCACTCTCACGGTATTCCTGTCTAAATCAGTGGTGAACAATTGAGAATTGTCGTTTCTACCTGACAGGGCATCAGCCCTGACTCTGCAGGTGTCAGACATCTGAGTCTAAGGGGAATGGTTCTCTCCAAGACTGCACAAAGGGGTCCAAGAGGGCAGGCAAATGATCCGATGGGGGAATCCTGAACTCTGGCCGTTCCCTAGCTGGCTGAGTTTATCTCAGGAGCAGCTGAGTGTCGGCTGGTAAACAAGTTTCTCCTTACCTCCTTTACCTTGGGAAACTCCTGGATTGCCCTGCAGCTGCTAGTGGCTGTAGGAGTGTTGTGACGTTAGGAGGTGACTGCTGGCAGAAAGGAGCCGGACGACCTGCCCTGGAGTGGTATTCACCAATGGCACAACTGTCAGGATGTCTGCTCTCCACCCAGGTCCTCAGTTCCCTATCTCCAAAGAGAGGCTCCCACTTGCTTCAGTGTTGGTCACGTCCATGAGCCTGTGTACAGTGGCTTCCTCACTTTATCATCACAGAATAAGTCTCAAGCCGCACAGGAGACACCTGAAACCTCAGATAGTACTTAACTGTATAACTGATCTGTTAACCAAGACTGCTGCTGACCAAGAGGCAGGTAGTATACACAGCTCAGACACGCTGGACAAAGCATGGTGCGTGGCCTGGCTGGGACAGAGAACAATGGAGCAAGATTTCATCAAGTGATTCAGAATGACACACAATGTACAACTTAGGAGCTATTTATTTCTGCAAGTTTTTACTTAATATTTTTGGACCACACTTAATTAACAGCATGGAAAAGAGGGGCCATTGCATATGAAGGCACCTTATAAATCCTGAATGCTTTGAACATATCACTCTTGATTTACATGTAAGAGCTAGATGATGATTTATTTAAACGCCTTATCTGTAATTGAAAGGAAGATTTACAGAGAGAAGAGGCAGAGTGCGATCTTCCATCCTCTGGTTCACTCCCAGTGATCACAATAGCCGGAGCTGAGCCAATCTGAAGCCAGGAGCCAGTAGTTCCTTTAAGGTCTCTCATGTGGCTGCAAGGTTCCAAGGCTTTGAGCCATCCTCCACTGCTTTCTCAGGCCATAAGCAGACAGCTGAATTGGAAGTGGAGAAGCTGGGATATGAACCAGTGCCCATATTGGATGCTGGCAGTGCGGGCAGAGGATTAGTGTGTCACACCACCTTGCCAGCCCCTCAGATCATGATTTTATTCTGGAGAATGAAGGATGAACTGGTACTGTAGGCTTCTAATTAAGCTTCCATGCCAGGGCTGTTATGCGTGCCTGCCACATCAGAATGCGAAGGGCCAATACAGTCAGTACTGCACTGGCTGTTGCCAGGGAAGACACTGGATTCAAAACCAAATCTAGCTGGCTCCAGGTCTGTTTCTCACACAGTGTTAAGTAGCTGCCAAGGCACCAGCACATAAAAGCGTTCCTCAAAGCGTTCCTGGAGAGTGGATTAACAGATAAGCTTATTTTAATCTTTGCATATGAAAACTCTTCAAAAAGTTAATGAAAAATGAGCACCTTTGTGCATGTGCTCAGCTGGACACTGGCAGATCTGAGTGACCTACTTGAGCTGGGTTGCTTAGGACTTCTGGTTTTAACACTGAAAGCCACAGGCCTAGGCAACCTGTGACAGTTGGCAGCCGTACCTGGTGCCCTCCTGTTCCCGTCACTGTACTGTCACAGGGATGGAGTTGGAGATGTGACTGGGATGGGTCAGAGAGGCGCAGGGGAGCAAGAACGATCAACCGTCTTAGTGCAGGGCTCATTTTCAGACTCCCCATTTTGGGGTGAGGTTAAGCCTATAGCAGCGGCCACATAAACTCATCCTACCAAAAAAGGCAACAAGCATTATGGCCTTCTTTGCTCCTCTTTGTTTTCGTGGCTGGAGATCGCATGTGGCACAGCTGATTAAGCTTTCCATGATGCTGGCATGCCACATAAGTTTCGGTCCATACTCTAGCCGCTCCACTTCCAACCCAGCTCCCTGCTAAGACACCTAGGAAAGCAGAAAATGGTCCAAGTACTTGGTCCCCTGTCATGCCCATTGGAGACCCAAATGGAGTTCCAGGTTCTGGCTTTGGTTTGGCCTCCCCCTCGTCCGCAGCTGTTGCGGCCATTTGGGGAGTGAACCAGCAAGCAGAATAGCACTCTCTCTCTCCCACCCACCCCCTCTCTCTTCCTCTGCAGCTCTGTCTTTCAAATAAATAAAAAATATCCTTATAATGTTAAATAATAATAATAATAATAATAATAAAATTGAGTGCCCACAGCAGGTGAGGAGTGTTTTGTCTCGGAGATGCTGGCTTAAAGCTGCTCCCCTTATCCCACACAGCCACCTGTCTTTGACTTTAAACCCTGGCTAAGGAGCTGTACAGCCTGGCAGAATTGTCCTCGACCTTCAGGTGAAGGAGGAAAGCACAGAGGCAACAGAATGCCATCCTTTCTGTGCCTCGCTCCAAGATTTGCTCAGATCACCAGAGCAGGCTCCCTGAAGTGGGCTGGGCTAGAGCTGGGCTGCCTGGTGGGTCAGGCTAATGAGGAGGGGCCCTCAACAGGAATGGGAAGCCAAAGCCCTCTCAAGCTGCCAGCTCTCTGGGCATTAAATACTGTAGCCAAGTCACCAGCAAGGAAGATCGGAATCCTCTCCTGGCAGAGGGTACACCGAGTGCAGACACTGAGGCTTGCTCCTCTCAGAGGCCTGCTGTTTTAGGAGGCCCCTGATATCGAATGGTTGATGTTGAACCAGAATTTGATTTATGCTCAAGAGTCTGAGCTAGTAGCTGGGCTCCTGCAGAAAGCTCATGAAAGATGCATTTTACCAGGCGGTTCCAAGGGAGAGACGGGCTTAAATTACAGCTCTACAAATCCAAATATTGGCATATCTGCAAATCCAAATGTAGGATTTTTTTTTCATCTAAATTCTAAGAATCTTATTTTGCACTCCTTGTGCAGGAAGAGGAGGATGAGCTATGCAGAGAGAAGGCAGGGCTGTCAATAATGAGAAATGCTTTGATAGAGCCAACCTGACCTCCTTTTCTTTCCTTGGACATTCTGAGTACTTCCAGGAAAAAGAACTTGGACAGAGGGAGTGTGACAGCATTACTTCAACATGGCTTTCGGCAGAACAGCTTGAAACACACCAAAACCCACAAAAGGTTCGAAAAGTTTGGTTGGTTAATTTCTGTGGGCTTTCCTTGAACCAGTTCCAGACCTAAGGCCAAAGTATTACAATGGCGAGGCTAGCACTGCGGCATGCAGATTAAGCCACCGCCACCCGTGATACCAGCATCCTGTCTCAAGGCTGGTTCGAATCCTAGCTATTCCACTTCCAATTGGCTCCCTGCTACTGTGCTTGGAAGACAACAAAGCATGATCCAAGTCCTTGGAAACCTGCCACCCATCTGGGAGACTGGGATTAAGTTCCTAGCTACTGGCTTCAGCCTGGTCCAGCTCTGGCTGTTACAGCTTGTTGGGAGAATGAACCAAAAAACAGATCGATTTCTTTCCACTCCTTCCTCTTTCCATTACTTCGACTTCCAAATAGATAGGATAAATGTCACTTTTAAAAATGGATCCTTATGGATCACTCACCCTGCTCCAGGCTATTCACAGCACAGCAGCCCCAGGGAGTTCGTGAGACTGGGAGCCAAGCCCTGTTACTCTCTGCTTGAAAGCCTCCAGCAGCTCCTGAATCCCTTGAAGAAGGATCCCAGTGCCTGTAGTGTAGGAAGGGCCTCTCTGGCCTGCATCCCCATTACTCTTCAAGAATCCCCCACTCACAATTGCAGGCAATGGTCTTTGTTCCAGCCTGTGATAGGCGTGCCTCTGCCGGAGCCTCAGCACGATCCGTTCCTTGTCTGCGCTACTTCCCCTCACATAGCCTGCTGGTGTTGCGCTCCTGCAGATTTTGACTCAGGCGTTAAAATTCTGATGAACCCTCCTTGACAACCCTAGTTCAAATTCCAAATGTCCACTCGTGCCTGCTCCTAATTCCTCTTTGCAATTCCACTACCATTTTGCACAATTATTGCTTTGGGGTATCATGCATAACTTACTATTTAGCTTTTGTTTGTACTCACCCCAAGTGACACCATGAGCCTCACAAAGTCAGGGGTCCTTGTTCCATTTCCTGAGCCACCCCGGCTCCTGGAACATTACCGGCACACATTTAGTTCCCTAAAAGGGTGGCTGAGTGAAGAAATGAAACAATTTTTTATGAATCATTCCATTCAGCCTCACAACCAAGTATTAACATACATATCACTCTTAAGAGCTGTCTGTGCAATCATCCATCTAATCCTCACCTTGGAGGCAGGTGTTAGAATCATTATCATTTTATAAAGAAGAAAACTAGAGTAGGAGAAATGTAAGCACAGTGCTGGTGCCCCACAGGTCGTGAGTCAGACACACTAGTGTGTGGAAACAGGATAACATGGCCACCCACCTGACTCAGGCACCAACCAGCATGACCAGCTTCCTTTGTCTTCACACTGCAGGTTTCTCTCTGATGCTCTGTCAATCATTCATAAGTCTGACTTCATTAGCCTTCCAACCTCATTTCTGCCACTTTCCAAATTGTCCACTCTATTCAAGCCATGCCAGTCCTTTGTTTCCTGTCCATCTCAAGCCCAAAGCTATTGCCAGCCTTGACATGCCTCTTCCCTGGATCTGGAACGTTCTCACCCTACTCTAAGTGACGTCCTTGACATTCTTCATGCCTGCATTGAAGTCTTTGAAAGAGCCTTTGCTAACTAGCTAGCTACCTACCTCACTCTTCTTTAGCCTTCCTTTCCTACAGGATACTTCTCACTATGCTCATTTTGTTTGCTCATTAACTCATTTCCTGTCTCTCCAGGAGCCCAGACTTTGCACCCTCATTGTGCAATGTTGTATCCTGCACCAATAAACACTTAGCAAACACATGTGGAGGAAATGAATCCTGCTTTGAATGGGGCTAATACTCTTATCCTAGGGGGCAGTTAAGAAACACACACCTGCTAAACCTGATTTTGAGTTTCAAGTATCAGCTCCGGTTTACAAATTGTAGGTGTTAAGTGGATTCTGGGGGAAGCGGACAGAGTAAAGTGTGGGTCAAGGAGGAGAAACAAGAAAAAATAAGAAGAATCTATTAAGAAGAACGATCAGAAAGAATACCAAGAAAGAATTGGGCTAAGGTTGGTTGCAGAAGAGTTCAATTGCGATTCTGTTCAATGAATGATTCCAGTGAAGGAAAGGAGGAGTTCTTGCTTTATAGCATGAGAATTTGCCTTTGTGGCCAGGGCTGAATGCACTCCACAGCATGCTGCAGTATGTCTGAGCCTGCTGATGCACTTCTAATAATCCTCTGTGCCCCTACTCAGATTCCATACAAAGAGGACCAAAATCTGATCCCTGTCCCCTGGGTGCTCATGACCCTATCACACTGACTGGCACTTAGTAGGTGTTCAGCAAGCATTTTTGAAATAGTGTTTTCATGACGGCATTGAATTGGGTTTTTGTCTTAAAGGCATGAGAAATCGTTGGGGATGCCAGGGTAAGGATTTAGAGACTGAGTCAGAAGTACAAGTATAAAAGCTATATTTACTTTGCACTTGCAGTATTACAGCGGCTGTACCATTCTGTGCATATCTATGAGCCCAAAGAGGAGGATTTGTCTCTGAGACAGGAGCATGCTTATGGAGTGGCAGACACGGAGTGACCTGCCTAACCTCCGTGCAGCCTTACAGAGCTAGCTGCATCTGCATCTGTGTCAAAGAGTAGCTGCTGAACGTGAAATGCTGGAGACACTGGTCCCCAGGTCTGATGGCTCGTTCTGGGAATCCACCTGACGGCACTGGAACTTTTCCTAGAGAACAGGGAATGTCTTCTGGATGGGTGTGTTGACATGCTTCCAGAGGAGCCTGGAACCATGTGTCTGTGCAGGAAACGAGATCTGCCCTCAGTAGGGATCCTGTGATTAGCAAGGGTTTGGATAGGAAAGAAAAAAAAAAGAAAGAAAGAAAGCCGCTTTCCTCAGTCCCTGCCCGCGCCTCCCTCTCTCCCCTGTGGCTGGGATACTCCTCTTTGCCTGACCTCAGAGATCCATACCATAGGCTCTTAGGCTTGAAACTTCAAGACTTACTGGAGCAACAGAAAAACCTCAGGTCGAGCATTCTGCCACTGTGGCTTTCCTGGTTCTGAGACTTCGAGGGTAAACAGAGCCACTCTGCTGGCATTCCAGGGCACTGAGCTGGAAGCCACCCTGGCACAGGACCTCTCAGCCTCCCTGATCTTGTGAGCCACCTCCCCTGATAAATGTTCAGTTAGTCAGTCCCAGGTAGGTCTGACCATGAGCTCTAGCACACGCTACTTTCATATTGCATACAACTTTGTCCACTGACAACACAAATGATACAGGACAAGCTTCGTGATGAGGCAAAATACAGCCACTGAGCAGGTGTTTCTGCCCCTGCTCCCTCCTCTTCTAGGGCGGGGGAGAGGGGATGCTTCAGCCACAGCAGCTCACCTGAGATTCTGTGTCAGTTTATGTAGAAGCCAGCCATTCCCATAGACTGAATAAGAAGAAGCCCATTGAGAAAGCAAAGCCGTCTTCCAAAGGACAGCTCAGGTTAAAAACGGGTGGTGGTGGTGGTTGGGGAAGGGGACCAGAGGGATAACATATGGACCCTGACTAACTTGGCAAATGAATTTATTACGCTGGGAGGGTCCGAGTCTTCAGAGCTCTGGGACCATGCCAACCAAGATGAATAAATTGGATTTCAGTGTGCTGTGCCGGATCACTACATCTATATCCCTGCAGGCCCCAAATGCCAGCCTCGTGTGGCGAGCTTTCCGCACTTGGCAAGGTCAAAAGGAGTCCCTGTTCTTCCAGACAAATGTCCCAGGCCCAGTGGATTCCAGCTCAGGTTGTCTGGGGTCAGATCACCAATTACCAAAGCCATCCTAAGCTCTTTTCCTCCATTGTCCACCAATCCCAAGAGCTCAGGCCTGTCTTCCAAGGTCATTATGCAAATGACTTTGAAAAAGAACAAGAGGGTAATTAACTAGATCTGTCTTTAACTGGAAATTCAGTAAAACCTCCAGCTAAATAGCAATGGTCTGGTTGCAGCTTTGGGTGTTGAAAGTTTTGCTAAACTGGGTTGGTTCTTGCACCTGAGTTTCGGGAAGTGGAATGAAAATAGTTGCATTCTTTGCTCCTGGATGAGGCATCCTGCAGGTGCCTGGGGCGTTATTCTGCCAATTGCTTAGTACTAAAATTTAACCACAGTTACAGACTTCTGTGAGCAATTGGACTCTAACTGTCGAGTTGAAGAGAACGTTTAATTTTGTTGGGAGAAGTGCAGTCTTTTCGCCTTTCTTATAACCAGCAAAGTGTCAGGAGCTTGTTCCCAAACTTGCTGATACAGTCATTGAATGCTGGGTACAAATTTATTTCTTGAAGGCCCTGCCTCCCTGAGCTGTGTTTAACGATTGTTTGTTGCTTGCTGGGGATGGTTGGAGATGTTGAGCTAAGCAGTTTGCAGACATGCAGCTCTCCATGTGGTGGTGGGCTGCATTCCCAGGTGAGGAAATGAACCGCAACAGAGGGACTGGGTCAAAAAGTGGTAAAGCTCTCAGTGATCACCAGAACTCACTGGAGGGGTTTCTGAAATGACAGTCTTCGTGTGATGATGGGGTGAGGCAGACAGAACCCCCTGAAAATGGGACCTTCAGAAAACACCACACAGGTAAACTACTGGATGAACAACAACAGAAACCAGGACCCTCACCAGCTCTGATCGGAGGGTGTGTGTGCCACCTGAGTCTCCCTCATTCCCACTGTTAGAAGGTGAAGCCTTTGAAGGAGGTCAGGCCACAAATACCATTCATGTCCTTGTCAAAGAGGCTTCATAGGGCTGCGTTGTCATCGGGGTGAGGAATGAGGAATGCATGAGGAGGCGTTATTGATGAACCTGAACAAGTTCTTACCCGGCTTGGGATCATCTATTTGATACTAACTGATTTGAATGGGGTAAAGTCTACAATAGATGTTGAAGAGCAGTAACTTCTGGCTTCCCAGGTTAAACAGACTGAGACTCACCTGGGTTGCAGGGGCTTTCTGGCCGTGGAATCCCTGCAGCTCTGCTGGAAGGCAGACGCACATCTGGACAGCGTGTTTCCGATGCAGCTGGAACTCTGGCTGCCCTTTCCTTTCTTGTCATGCCTCTGCCCATGAAAACCAGCGTGCCCTCCAGTGCGAATGACTATGCCAGGAGTTTGTAGCCAGGACATCCAGCAGACGTGAACAGTCAGCCAAGTGGAGTTTGCTGGAGATTTACAGGGAAACCTATCCACAGACACCAGAGGCTGGATCTGTAACAAAGATCAGGCGATTTGTTCTTGTGTGCTCTGATAAGGGTAAACAGATTTCACATTGTGATGCAAGCTCCCGTATCTGCAGATTCCCAGCCCTATTGCTGAATTGCTGGCTTGAAGATTTATCCTCAGGGACCTAGGTCTTGGAGATTTCATTGAGAGGTCACACAGAGGCTCAGGGGACATGCCGGGGTGCAGCACAGGGGAATTTTGTGTTTCTCTCTGTGTGGAAGCTCCAGAAATGATAGTGGCAGTAGAACTAGCCCTAGGACTTAGAAAACTCTGGTGAGCTGCTGGGGCAAAGTCCATCATCTCAGTGGGATGCCTGAGCATAATTGCAGAAATACAGCAGGAAATGTATG
Organism: Ochotona princeps; assembly: GCF_030435755.1. Classification (NCBI taxonomy): domain Eukaryota; kingdom Metazoa; phylum Chordata; class Mammalia; order Lagomorpha; family Ochotonidae; genus Ochotona; species Ochotona princeps. The sequence goes on along the minus strand of NC_080840.1, from coordinate 11,967,265 downwards.
TTCTTGTTGCTGCACACATTTGGCCTTGGTCCTGCAATCACAACCACTCTGGACCAGCTCTGCCAGTAACATTGTCAATGTCAGGGAGGGAAATACTGTTTTCTCCCAGTTTCTCAATGCACCTGCATGGAAAGAAGCTCACACAGTGGCCCTGGCACTGGCTTACAGCTGACACCCACAACTTCTACCTGCAGGGGACAAAGCATTATCCACACACCTTCTACCCTTTGTGTATGAGTAGGCTCTCTGTGTGCAAATGCTTGCAGAATGAAGGAGAAAATCTGGAGTTCTGAGGGTGACTCTCTTTGAGAAACACAAACATGCAACATAATATTTGGAAGATTATTATTTTCTAATAAAATGTATTAATTGCATGCATTTTTGTAACCCAAACTATTCTAAAATGTCAATATTATTATCTTCCGTTACAGAACTTGGAGCTGAGGTTCTAGAAATTAGCTCACACAAGGCAAGCATTGTGGCGCAGGTGGTTAAGTCGCAGCCTGTGACACAGGCAGCCTGTGTGAGTGCTGGATCGAGTCCCAGCCTCCCCAGCCTGGCCCAGCTCTGGTTGCTGTGGCCATGCAGAGAGTGAAAAAGCAGATAGATGGAAGATGTGTTTCTGTCTCTCTCCTTCCGGAACTCTGCTTTTCAAATACATAAATAAACAAGTCTTTCAAAAAATAAACAACAAAACTAGTTGCTTTTCTTTTGAGGGGGGGGAATATAAGACAAGAAAACACAGTTCAGGAACAGGATTTGTGTTGGTGTTTGAGACACACCCCGCTTCACGTTGCCCGCACTGAAGTTGAGTGCGATTCCAGGATTTGTTATTGTCTGTATTCCTTTGGGGACCTTCCTGAGCCCATGCTTAGGTCCTGTTTTCGCAGTGTGTAAATTAGGGAAGGAAGCTGTAAGTGCACACAGTCAAGAGGCTAAGGGAATAAACAGAGATGTGCAGCCAGCAAAACTGGACTTCAAGGCTTGAGCAAAATGTGAGTCCCCAATAAGTTAGATGATGCTTCACAGACTAGGGCATCAGGATAGCAAATAGAGAATCACTCCTGAATACCAGCGTCTGGGAGAGCAATTCAGCCCAGAGGCTAGAAATCCAATCTAGGATCAGGCTGATGGGAGAGAGAACAGATGGTTCCCCAAAGACACGTATAGCCACGTTTGTGTTCAGAAGTAGGCGGCCATACTTGTGTGCAGTGTGTATATGATATGCACACCCACAGATGTTATCATCTGGATGACGTGTGCGTGTGTGGTCAGAAGAATCCAGGCTAATTCCATTTATTTATTTATTTATTTATTTATTTATTTATTTATTTATTTATTTATTTCAAAGTCAGATATACAGAGAAGAGGAGAGACAGAGAGGAAGATCTTCCGTCCAATGGTTTACTCCCCACGTGAGCCACAACAGCTGGAGCTAAGCCAGGTTGAAGCCAGGAGCCCAGGTCTCCCATCCGGGTACAGGGTCCCAAGGCTTTGGGTTGTCCTCAACTGCCTTTCCAGGCCACAAGCAGGGAGCTGGGTGGGAAGCAGGACTGCAAGGATTAGACCCTGCACCCTGATGGGATCCTGGCACAGTCAAGGCGAGGACTTTAGCCGCTAGACCACCGCACCAAGCCCGCTAATTCCATTTTGTACTGCAGTTGTTATGGCTGCCCACCTTCTGACCTAGAACCTTGCTGGCTAATAAGATCTCATTAGTTAGTATGCTGCTGTCCTCCTTGCTCCGTATTTCCGGTGTACATACTGCATGTAATATACAACATTGCGTAGAAACAGAGAATGAGAGTATGGTGGGTAATCGGCCTGGCTGTTCAAGTGCTGCTTGATAATCCCACGTCCCTGGTAGGTGCGGAGGTAAGAAAATGTCAGAAGAAGGCAGCTCCTCCTGCTGAAGCCAGAAAAACTCACATAGTACTTAGGAAAATATCCACCTATCTCATCCATTTTAAGGTAAAAGGGAAGGGACTGTGTCTACATGTGGGCTGAAGAGGAAGAGGAAATAGGCCTATTACAATACAGTGTATGTGGTGATCCTAGGAGTCTCCCAGGGAGTGATTGAATTATTAGTCACAGCTCTTCTGACCACAGTGACAGTAAGCTAACACAGTTGCTCCTTTTAAGGTCATCATGGCTTGTGTGTAACAGAGATCACTTTGAACAGATGCCCTGTGACTACGTTTCTGCTTTTCTTGTTCAACAACATTTCTAGAAATGCTGGTCATTGGCATTGCTTTAGCAGCGCAGCAATATTAGGTCTAGCATCACTGATTCCTTTACATTTTCCCCCTTAGAGTGTCAAAATAGCTCCTATGACTTCAGACATCCTCTCTGCGTTTCAGTAAGGAGGAAGGTAGAAAGTGGAAGGAATATAACCTACTTCAGTTTTTTTGTGGCTTCAACTAAGTCATAGGTTTACCAAGCAGTCAAGAAAATGGACAAAGTGAGTATTTACTTGGGATAAATTCTCTGCCTACACAAAATCAAGATTTTGTTGTCAAGAAACATTTTTATTAATCTTGAAATAGCAATTTGTACAAAATGGGAAACATACTCCCTTCATGCAACACAAGGCTGGAATGGCTAAGAAAGTGCAATGTATGGGTTTGCTTTGACTGTCACACACCACCCCAGCGTATCGATTTGTTTACGAATTTGAGTTGGTACCTTGGGCGGAGCTAACTCATCTGCTTGGTCCCATCTTTGATCTGCTGGGCTTAGTGGGGCATCTGTGAGTTCAGCTGAGAAAGTTGTGATAGGTGGGACATCTGGGCCTTTTCTTCTGCATAGTCTCTTTCCCCATTGTTCCTTCCTTCGCTTGGTGGCAGAAAGGCCTCAGATTGTAGCATGCTATCCATTGTTGAGTGATAAGCCACTCCAAAACTTGGTGACATGAACCACCACAGATTATTTGTTCTTCACTCTGCGGTCACCATTTTTGAATGAGCACAGCTTGGTGGTTGTTCCGGTCTCTCCTGATTTCTTTCATGAGATTTAACTTAGGCCAAATGGTCTAAGGAAATGTCTCTCTCACATCTGGTGATTGGATTATGGCCGCTCATCGTCTCCAGGAGAGTAGCATGTGTTCCTTTACATAATGACAAGGCTCTAAAACAACAAGAGGAAGGGTGAGTCCCTGTGTACAACGGCCTTTAAGCTTCTGCTTGCATCCCATGAGTTGCTGTCCCACTGGCCAAAACAAGTCCCATACACAAGCCCAGAATCAAGGTGAGAAAAGAATGGACAAGGTTGTATGTACAAGGAGACACAGTTTATTGAGATCCACTGCTGTCCCAGTCTACCATGTATGCCTGAAATTAAGGAATTGAGTGTCCACAGAGCCCGCCTTCTGGTCTGAGCTACATTCCTTGCTTCAAGACATCCTTCCCCTAGGGCTAGAAGCACAGCTTGCCCTAAGGCTAGAAAACAATCAGGGGTTTCTATCTCAGCTCCCTAACCAGATTATGGGAAGAACCATCCTGGTCTGTTGGGGGCCCAATGCTCCTCCTGAGGCTAAGTGGCAGAGACACCATTACTGGAGCTATGCCAGCCGAGATGCCACTGCTGACAGCTTTCCACAGGTGTTGCTGAATCAATTTTGAAGGCACTACTCTAACCATGAGGTGGTATCTACCTGAAATAACAGACACACTGGCCAGAGAAAGCTCCCTTTCTGGAATTTTTTTGTCGTTGTTTGGTTGTTGGTTGGGAGGGTCTAGTTTAAATTTAATTTCTGTCATTTTCTAAAACACTGCATTGTTAGGTCAGACTATGCATCTCTTATTTAAGAAAGAAAGAAAAAAAAAGGTGAGGGGGCCTGGGGCCTGGTGCAATGATTCAATGGCTGGACCCTTGCCTGCAGCCACCAGGATCCCATTTGATGCTAGTTCATGTCACAGTCACGCCACTTCCCATCCAGCTCCCTGCTTGTGACCCAGGAAAGCAGTTGAGGATGGTCCAAAGCCTTTAGACCCTGCATCCACATGGGAGACCTGGAAGATGCTTCTGGCTCCTGGCTTCTGGTCAGCCCAGCTCTGGCCGATGCGGCCATTTGGGGAATGAAGCAGCACATAGAATAGCTTTCTCTGTCTCCCCTTCTCTCTGTAAATCTGATCTGCCTTTCCAATAAGGTACCAGATGAATCTTTTGTGTTTTTTTTTTTAAAGATTAACTTATTTTTATTGTAAAGTTGGATATACAGAGAGATGGAGAAACCGAGAGGAAGATCTTCACTCCCCAAGTAGCCGCAATGGCCAGAGCTGCACCAATCCGAAGCCAGGAGCCTGCAGCCTCTTCTGGGTCTCTCGTGCGAGTGTAGGGGCCCAAGGCTTTGGGTTATCCTCGACTGCCTTCCCAGGCCAAAAGCAGGGAGCTGGATGGGAAATGGGGCTGCCAGGATTAGAACCAGCGCCCATATGGGATCCCTGTGCATACAAGATAAGGACTTCAGCAGCTAGGCTATCCTGCCAGGCCCGCGGATGAATCATAAAAAAATAAAAAATAAAGACGGACTAGCATTTGTTTCTGGCCCCAATACAAATGCTTCTGACTGCGTGTTTTTGTGGCAAGTATTACATAGAAAGGCCAAAGACAATCTGAGACTTTCACTGGGGCTCTCTGTTACACAGGGAAGACATATTTCTTCCTCCAGTCCACTAGGAATTTTTGAGTATGCTAATAATGTCCCATATTGTGCTGTGGACATACATGTGATTTACGGCAAACAGAAATGACTGGGATGGCCTCTGTTACAGGCTTCCCAGCTGAGCATCATTGAATGTACCCAGCATGGGATGGTACCAGGGCCCTTGTTGCCTTATTTAATTTGAGCCTCGGATAATCAGGAGGGCGTGAGAGTGTGGAAGTGCAGGCCTTTGGGGAATGCTAGCCAACACAGTGCAGTTTCCAGAAATAGCAAAGATTCCTTAAAGGCTTTGAGGCAGGTTCTGCAGGGTAGCCATGGCGATGCGTGCCTCTGGCCTCTCTGCTGCCTGGGAGGGGCTGCTTCTCCCCCTTTGGCCTCTGTTTATCTCAGAAACACTCTAGACACCAGGTCCTGCTCTGGAGCAGTCCACTAATTGGTGGGACCAGCTCCTCCCTGTCTGGGTGCCCTGCGGCGAGTCTCAGGTACCCTCCTGCCCACAAAGCATTTGCCGGTAATTGTAGTGTCTCTACTTCTAGTTCTCAGGTTCAGGTTTGCCTTCAAAAGGTTGTTGAGTTCACCTTGAATTTTTTGTGGAAAGTTAGAATATGTTTGTTAGCAGGCTGGCTGAGGAGTCTTTGGCCTGGGAAGCCGACAGCCTCGTTTCTCCTGCACAGTTCAGACCCCATCCTGCTGGTTCTTATCGGAGAGGAATGTGAGGGCTGAGCTGAGCTTGTGGGTGTAGAAAGTGTGCTTTCAACAGTACCCACTTCAATCAGTACTCTCAGATTTTGCCAGGCTGAGTGACTACCCAAGATTTAATTTTCTTTAAATTATAAGGCAATTCAGCAAAGGTTGCTTTTTATACTTCTTCCATTTTCCCTTGTTATTAATATCTTGCATTGGCGTGGCACTTTAGTTACAAATGAGTAACCAATATTGGTGCACTGCTGTCAAGTAAAGCCTACACTTTAGGTTTCATGGCTCGCACTGTACATTTGATGGGGTCTGATGAAGATATAATGCTATGTGTCCACCTGCAGCGTCAAATTGGAGTTTCATTGCTTTATATGTGCCCTGTGCTCCACCTGCTCCTCCTTCCCCTGCCCCACGACCCTTCCCTTCCAACTATTCCTCCTTCCTCCTGAACCACTAATCTTTTTACCGTCTCATGGTTTCATCTTTTTCATAAGGTCATACGGTTGCAATGATTACAGGCCACGTTTCCTGTTCATACTAACTTCTCTGTAATAAGCCACAAGCATTTAAACTCCTTTGATGTCTTTGTTTCTTCATTTCTTTCTGTCGTTGAGTGATATTTCACTGTGTGGATATACCATGGTTCACTGCATGTAGGCGTTTCAGAGGTTTTCCTCAGAGAGCATGTTTTTGAAAAGCTGGCTTCCACTTTGTCTCTGTTTCCTTACGTAGCCAGGGTGTGAGTCAGTATCAGGAACAGAGTCCACAGAAACAGGTGAGATAGCTAAGTGAGTTTCAGATTCATGGAACAACCCATTCCTACACACCTGAAGACACGTATACTAACTGTACCCTTTTATGATAGGTAGCAAGAGGAGAGCAATAATACACAAGATGAGATGATCGGGTCCAGCATCAATTAGCAGAGATGAGGATTTGTTGCTAATTCTTTCCTCAAGTCATTCATATTTTGTTTATTCATGCAGCATTACTTTACTGGACACTTGACTCTAAGATGGTATGCTTAGCCCTGGGATTAAGTTAATAAACAAAACAGCTACAATCTCATTGGACAGGACTTTTAGGAAAGGAAGGAATTCACTAGAGTCACACTGAAGACTCCATAATGGCACAGATGGACCAAAGTGTTGTGCAGGAAGGAAAATTGACCTCTCCTGCGGAGTCAGGCAAGGTTTAGTCGAAGAGCAGCACTAGAGCTGAGGTCTTAAGGTTCTTTTTTTTTTTTTTAAGATTTATTTATTTATTTGGAAAAGCAGATGTACAATGAGGAGGAGGGACAGAGAGGAAGATCTTCCATCCGATGATTCACTCCCCGAGTGGCTGCAATGGCTGGTGCTGCGCCGATCCAAAGCCAGGAGCCAGGAACTTCCTTCTGGGTCTCCCATGCAGATGCAGGGTCCCAAGGCTTTGGGCCATCCTTGACTGCTTTCCCAGGCCACAAGCAGGGAACTGGATGGGAAGTGGAGCTGCTGGGATTGGAACTGGCGCCCATATGGGATCCCTGCTTGTTCAAGGCGAGGACCTTAACCACTACACTATCGTGTTGGGCCCTGAGGTCTTAAGGTTAACCGAGAGTTGACTTGGAGGACAAAGAAGGCCGCTCCATGACCAAGTCAAGCAGCATCCTGTTCACCAACTCCTTGTCTCAGCTGAATTCTCTGATAGAAAAATAACCACTTTGGGGATGACAAAGGCTTACAGTAGGCTTGGTTGCATGACACTAGCCCAAATTTCACACAGCATCATCAAACAATGCTGAAGGGCAATAGTTCATGAATTGTTACTTTCTTCTTGTAACCTCTTCCTTACCTGTCTTTTCCTCTGAAACATATCTTGAGCCATCATGATGTTCCCAACAAGGGAGGTTTAAAATTAAATGAAATATGGTGTCTAGCTTTATGGATGAGGCTGGCGAGTCAACACAAAATTGCATAATACTTCCTCTGTCAGCAGTTCTCACAAGGTGTTCTGGGGACATCCATGTGTCTGCATGGAGTGTCTGCTGCGTATTACACATTGTGCTGGGCCACAGACCCAGATCCAAAAAGATACACAGCCTGTCTCTCAGGACCTTGCCATCTGGTACCGATCATGGCAGTGAGTGCTAACAGAGACAAGGTGTAGCGATTGTTTAGATGGAGGTACTTTTGAGAATCCTTGCCTAAATTCTATTTTGCTGTATGCAGAGGAAGTAGACCTTTTTCTATTTTATAGGAAAATCATTTATGGAAATGTATGGAACTATTTTAGCTAAAATATTCTCTTCACTTAGTCCAAGACCCAGGATGATCAATTCCTTACTCTGCATGGGAAGCCTCAGTGTCCCAGCATTAAATAAAGATCACGCCCAGGATGGAGGAGAGACACTGCACTCAGAGGTCAGTCTGGCCTGGTTGTCTGTTCTGGAATGTTAAAGTAAGACACTGCATTATGGGGAGTCCACAGCTCTGCAGAGGCAATAGGAGAAAGGCTGATGAGGCCCTGGCATGAATTCCCAAATAAGATTCAAATGTGAGTGCCAGCTGACATCCCTTCAGCCTCTCTGCACCAGCAAACACACTGTTTGACTCGAGGATAAGAGGACAGTAGGCTCCACAAATATGCCCCATCTCCACCTCCCTTCCATCTGCCTTATCAACAGCTTGACAGGTGGGCATCCACAGTGACAAGAAACCCTCCACTGTGCCTGTTGCAGGTTTCCATGAGGAGTCCCAGTGGGCTGTCTTCTGTTCCCCCCAGCTTGCCCAGTCTTGTCCAGAGCTGTCACTATGACAGCACAGGACTCTGTCTTGGTTAGACAGATCTGGTTCTGGAAACCAATATGGCCACAAGCTAGCTGTGGGGCTTGGAAGTAGTTGTTTTATCCACCTATAAAGTGGGCACAGTGATCATATCTAGTATATTGGGATCCCAACCGAAATAGCTGCTGCATTCAAGTTAGGATCATTCAGAGAGCTTAGCTACAAAGCACACATTATAAATGTGTGGAAGAGGTTTAGAAGCCTGCCAGAGGCAGGACTGGTGACAGCAGAGCCGTTACCTGAAATCTGCTACAGAAAGAGGGGTAGCAGAGGCTGCAGGAACCCAGAGGGAGGAAAAGACACTTAGAAAAGCCTTGAGCTTGTAGTCCTGCGGAAAGTACCTAGCAAGGAGGGAATCGGAACTGATTTTACTTCCTTTACCTGCTCTCTTGAGGCTGTAGAGTAACCAAACCTGATCAGAAGTTGATTGGGTGGGGGAATGGGAAAGGCTGATGGGATCTGCACAAGGCAGAGCTGGGAAAAGGGAGAAGAGAAGTGGCTGTGGATGGGGAGGAGGAAGGCCCTTCTGTTTCCCGTGTTCCCAGGATAACTTTCAAGTTCAGCACATTTCCTGGCACCCGGTAGCTAAGCAACAACCATCAGTAGCGCTGCCCTCCCGTTCAAGCTCAGAGCTAAGCGCAGCAAGCACCACTTAACTGGAACAGCAGTGGAGGCTTGTACATGAGGCCACCGGGCACATCCAGACAGTGACGTGTTTGTGCTTCTTTTGGCATCAAAACAAACTCCACTTGTGTTGCTTCTGCGCTGAGGAGTGTTCACACGCTCCTTCTACCCCTCCCATGTCCTGCAGTTGCCCACCTTCTGCTGCTTTCTCGCTTAGCACGCGGACACGCCATCATGAAGAGACTTTGATTTCAGTTATTACTAATCCGAGTGGTGGTTCTCACAAAAGAAGCAGGGTTCTTTGTGGGTTCTTGGAGCGGCAGGAAATAGGGCCTCCATGTGCCAAGAGGTAGTTTTGTGGGAGACTTTAGCTGTAAGCCCAGCTCGGGCTGAATGATTTAGAAACGGGTTGCCTCCTGTCGGCGATGCTAACAGACCTCGCCTGCTTGTGCCCTTGACTTTCTGTTGTGGACATCAGCAATCACGTCAGCTGGACTTTCGCATGTTCTGAGTGTTAGTTATTTAAAAAAACGAGTTCTAGTTCATATGATATTACGGTATTATTACTCGCAGCTAATTCCAGCAACCTGGTTCTTTACCCTGAGCTGAAACACACCAGATGCAAGGAGGTATCTTAGGAGGTTTATTCCAGCGGGGCAGGAACAGGGTGGAGGTGGAAGGGGAAGGGGGGAGGGGAAGGGAGGCCGGAAGACTAAGAGGGGGAGAGCAAAGAAGAGCAAGAGAAAGAGGGGGGAGAGCCGCGCCTGGGGGGGGCCCTTTTGTCTGCCAGGTGTAGGGGGCGGGGATTGGGAAGGATTGAGGGCAGGCCCCCAGGGGATTGGCGCCTTCAGGTGAATGCCTAGGGATGATTGGTGAGTGGGCGGGGTTGAGGAAGGGGCTGGAAGATTGGGGGAGGGGATTCTCAGGTGGGATGCCAGGTTACATCTAATTGGTGGAGGGCTGGATTGGCGCGAACTTCGTGAGCTGTGAGGAAGAAGACATGGCGCCGGGTCCAGGGTTGATATCCGAATAACTCCTTACACTGAGGCTTACTTCATGGGAACACTGCACCAATTAAAACCTTGCAGCAAACATGAAGTTTTTTTTTGTCTGTGTGTGTGTGAGAACCAAGTAGCCTGCCGTCCTTCCATTAGCCTCTTTTTGCTTGGTGGAGAGGCTGTGTGCCTATAGGGTAAAGAAATGAAGATTAGGAAGATTGAAAGGGGACAAACCTTGGCAGGTAACCACAAGGCTCTCCTGACAGGAGACCGGAAGGAACTGGCTGCAGGGGGAGGTTTAGGGTGCTTGCCGAGTGGGAAGGCTTCTGCTCTAAGAGGCAGCAGGGCACAGGAGACAAGCACAGTGTTTGGGGTTCACTGGCCCAGGTGTGGTTTGCCATCTGGCCCACCTCTCATTGATGGTGTTTTCTTATTTGCTGAGATAACCATATCTGATTGGTAGAGCTGTTTGGAGTAAATAAAAGAAAATTGCATATGCAAAAGTGATGTAAATCAGTTTACTTTCTTTTGTATTGTTTCAAAGCATCCTTAATGTGCCAGTAATCGGGAGCCAGTGGTAGATCAGAGTCTCTAAGCTGAGTATAACCAGCACCACAGAAAATAGGACTGCCTTCTAATTCTAGGCTCCAGCGCCACACACTTACCCAGCTCTCATGAAAATGTTCTGAAGTGCTGCTCCTCACATTTGTCCCTGTGGATCAGCTCTGCGAAAGTGCCTTCCCATTCACTCACCAATTCCTTTTCTCTGCCTTCCCCCATCTCTGTCTCTGTGTAAGAGCTCACTGCTTTTGTTAGTGTTGTGGCATAGAGGGTTAAGCTGATACCTGCAACATCATATGAGCACTGGTTCAAATCCCTGTTGCTCCACTTTGAGTTCAGGTCACTGCTAATGGCCAGAAAAAGCAGCTGAAGGTAGTCCAAGACACCCTGGGTTCTTGTCGCACTTGAAAAAAGGCTTTTTATATGGACAATTTAAGGTGGAAATCTGTTGCTGTGTTAGCAAGGAAACTCAGGAGAGGAGACCCCGTGAAAACGACAAAAGTGGTGTCTCCTACCCACAATTTGGATGAGCACAACAGCTAACATCACCAAAAGGGCTGGAATAAAATTTATCAGAAAGCCAAAATTGTAATCCTGTCTAGATGACTCATGATAAAACAAAAAGCCATCAGAAGGGTGTGCCTGGTAACTTTCCAACCTCAATGGTAAGTGAAAAGCTCCTGGGGGCAGGATAGGATTTTTGTCTTGCTGAAAGTACTTTTAGGGTGGAAACAGCATTTTGTAAACTTGCAAAGAGACTCCCTTTTCTCATTCCAACAGGAACATGACCCTCTCTACCAGTTAGCCCATCTATCTGTCACAGAAGAAGTTCTTGTCCGGGGCTTGGCCCAGCGCTGCTCATTGTGGAGTGAACAGCAGATGGAAGATCTCTGTGTTTCCCTTCTCCAAAAAGAACCCATCACCAAAGCGTGCAGGCAGCAGCTGAGAACTGATGCCAAGCAGGTGCTTGCAGGGAACTCTACGAGCCTACAATCATTGTTTCTGTGGTGGTACCCCTGCTTTTCCCCAAAACCCTCAAAAGTGCTCAAGATGGAGCTGGAGTTTGAACCCAGTGTGACTACACAGGCTGTGTTCCTCCGCTCTTTCCTAGCTGTGCTGGGTGTTGCCAGCTCGAAGTGTGATGTCTGCCCCATCGTAGGTGTCAGGGAGTGCTTGGTGAATAAGCTAGAACACCCACAGCTGTACCAGGAGATTCTAATTTGATAGACTATACACTCTTATTTGAAAAGCATGGCTATGTAATGAATTTAATAAATGCAGGAGAAAGCCAGGCTTAACACTGTAAAGTCATTTTACTGGTATTATTTTATTTTATTTAACTGGGATTGTAAGACCATTTACACAGGATCATTTCAACATGGAGAAAATTTACTAAACATTCTACATCTCTCTCTCTCTCTCTCTGTCTCTCTCTCTCTCTCACACACACACACACACACACACACACACACACAGTGAGACACAGGCACATTCCACTCTTGGCTATCTGTTCCCTTGGTCCTAGGTGGAGATAAACTAGGAATCTTTAGAGCGTAAGATAAGGATAAATCTCTCAGTGCTGATGAACGGAAATTCCAAGAACTCATTCTTAAAATGTTGCCTTGGGTGGGAAGCAGCTAAAGGTTGCACAAAACAGGGAGATAAATGTTATCACTCTTGGACTTGACTGTAGTTTAAGCCCTAGGTCACTGGGAGGGAAGGAATGTTGGCCCTTAAGCCAGCTGAACCTGAGGGCAAGCTCCCCTCTGCCTGCTGGCTTTCGTGTGCAGGGAGCTATGAGTGGTGACAGGCAGTACCAGCCCTTGGCTCTGAAGCCATATTTCTGCTTACAGCAAAGATAGAGAGCTCCTTCTAGGCAGGAAAGTGACTCTGTAAGGCCCTGTGCCTCTTGGCCCACAAGGCCCATCTCTCCACTCACACAAAAGAGCCATTCAGGACCTGGTTACCTAGAGTTGAACTTCTCAGCAGAGCTTTATGTGTGTGTATGATTTTTTTTCCCTTAAGCTCCACAGCTAAAATACCAAATCCTGCTGTTGCTAAGATTAAGGATTTTCTCCCCTCTTTTCTCTCAGCTCAGTTTCCGTTGGCCAGGAAAGACCAAAAGATGGATTATTGCTCCCTTGCCAGACGTGGAGAGGGTGCTTGGGTATCAGGGGGCCTCCAGAAGGATTAGCCATTATTTAGGCTTGAGCTAATAGTCCGCAGTGACTCGTTGCGCTGTCGCTAAAGTCACCGCATTTGTATCAGTAACTAAGGCCTAGCGAAACCATTCAGCCCTAAGTGCACACGGGAGAACCATGGAGTCGAAGGAGACAGTGATCTAACATGAATATTTATATACTGCACACACCGCACGCCATGCTTCACTTGGCTTATTTTCATTTTCTGCATTTTCTTCCCATTTAGAGTCTTTATTTATTGCAAAGTTAAGGCTGTTAGCAAAATAGCACATCAGGGTAGGCTTTCTTTCTTCTTTTTTCTTTTTAATTTTCCTGCTCTCTTAGTCTGCATGGGAACGTGTGCCAATAGAGCAGCAAACTCAGTCACCACTGCCAAGCTCCCAGAGATGCTCAAGTTGCTGCTGGGGCATGTTCCTGGGAGACAGGGACCACCCATTGTGATGGGTGGTTTTGCTGTGTTGTCATCAGGCTGCCAGCTCGCAACAGTTCAGTGATGGGTCTCAGTGGTCCTCGAGGTGGGGACATAGTGGCTGACGTTTCTACAATATTCACTGGATGCCTAGATCTGGACTTGGGTTTATGTCCCAGGACTTGCCTGGTAATGTTGGACTCAGCTTTCAGTTTCTCCGGAATAAAATGAGAAAATTAATAGATGAATAGAGGTACTTGCATATTTAAAGAAAAAAAGTGTATATAAGGGCTCAACTTAAACAGTTCCAATGACATATGGGTGATATGGTATCCCTGGGGTGCTAAGTAATGGCCCACCTCAGGGAGAGTCCCACCTCGTCCAAATGCACACACCTGGCTCATTGCAGGCCTTGACCTGGATACAAACAAGAAACTTTCAATGCTCTGGTGGGTTAGCCTCATACCTGAACCTATATAGCATTTAAACGTTTTAGAAATGTTATGTTTCTATTGTTATTCATGACAAACCAAGCTTTCAATGGGAGCCACCATCGCCAGTGCTGTCTGTACTGCTGCCATCAAGGTCTGAGCCATCCATCAGTCAAAACGCGCTTCGTGTAAGCCTGTCCAGTGGTGGGTGTTATCTCTAAGAGAACCACACGCTGGACATGGCCAGGAGAGGGCCAGCAGGGTGGAGATGGCTTTAAAATAAGAAGAGAATTCAAAAATGTTGTTGGGAAAATGGAGTTAAAAAGTAAGCTTATTTTTGTGCAAAAATTTATTTATTTTGTTTGATATATATATATATAGAGAGAGAGAGAGAAAGTGAGAGATCTCTGTCCGCTGGTGTCCACTGGCTCACTCCCCAAATGTCCTCCATGGTCAGAGCTGAGCTGTTCTGAAGCTGGGGCCACGGGCTTCGTCTTGGAACCCGACATGAGTGAAGGGGCCCCAGGCCTTGGGTCATCCTCTGAATGCTTCCCAGGCCATTAGCAGGGAGTTGGTTCAGAAGTGGAGCAGCCAGGACACAAATTAGCATCTGTAGGGGATGTCAGCACCAATACTAGGCAACTACACTGGACCCAGGTGCAAGAAATTTTAAAAGTACACACGTAGTTTTTTCTATTGTGAATTTTCTATGAACTTGATAACCTCTTGTGTATGCTAAGAGGGATGTTACCCGATGCGTGGGGAAGCACACTGACCTTTACCTTGCAATACCCATATAGCACGTCTTCAACAATGGGTGAAGTTTCCAGGAGGAAAATTTGGGTTTAACAGAGAATACATTTGTAAGCATGAAAAAAGTTCAGCAATAAAATGAACCCTAAGAGGGAATATTTTTTTTCCTGTGTTTACAGCTATGCCCAATAGAACAATTTCTGACTGTTAGGATTTATGCGCATTCAAGAAAATAACTCAGATTCATTGCAATGCATCTTTGGCTTTGCAAAAGGCTTTCCTACCTCGCTTCTCTTTCACTCATTCAATATGGAGTTCATCAGTAGACGCACACATGTGCATCCCACTCCTACTCCAAGGTACTATGTTCCAGAAATGTGTCAGAAAACATGCTTTGTTCTCAAGCACCAGGTCAGCGGTACATGGCACGGGAACAGAGGATTCTAACAGTGCTTGGGAAGGGTCATAGCTGAAGCACAGAAAGGGGAGGGGAGAGAGAGCCCCAGCCCCATCTGGATGTGGGGAGGGAAGGCTTCCTGGAGGAAGGGACGTAGGAGATGGGCCACTTGGAACCAAGCAGCGGAACAGCAAACGGACACTAGCAGCATGGGATCAGCATGACCAGAGGCCTGAAAGCCTCAAAGAACAGTGCAGGATGGGAGAGCAGACAGCAGTCCGTGTGGGCCCAAGCCGAGGACACGCAGAAGAAGCGTGGGCTGAAACATGGTGAGACTGGGGAGGGCAAAAGCGGTCAGAAACTTATTTCCTCTTGTCAACGAGGAAAACCTGTTTTGCTACATTATCCCTTGAGTCTCAGGTGGTCTGTGATAATGTAGCATATAGCGCACAAGACAACGTCTGAAACCTGTTTGCAGGTGTGGACTTCTTGCTATTCTGGGAACTTGACACTGACTCTTGTAAGCATGGGCTAGTCTGCTGGATGATGAGGAATGCTTGTCCTCATTGCTCCGTCACCTCAGCCCTCAATCTGCCTTCAAGTGGAGTTATTTAGCTGTCTGGCAGTTCAGCACAGATACAGTCAGCTCAGGCCGAATCGCTGACCTATGGCATTGACAGTTAAATAAACGGCTATTGGTTTTAGTCCAATAGGTTTTGGAGTGTGTGTGTGTGTGTGTTTGTAACAAAAATTAATTGATACAGCAAGCAAGATTTATAAATCATGTCTAGGCATCTGGACTTTCATCTGATGGTGCCCATGGGTGCCTCAAAGCATTGATGACTTGGAAGCGATAGTAAGCGTGTGTCACAGAAAAATCACTGTTAGGTCTATCAGATAAGAGTGTGCGTGGTTAAGCATCTAGCTAATTTGAATTTGGTGTGGACACACATTGCCTGCAGATGCATAGGATGCAATCCAATCTGCCTGATAGCGTACCGTCATGGCACATGCCTACCCATAGCACCTCCGATTATAGACACGTTCCCTCCTCATTTCCTGGCAACTGATTAGCAGCACTGGGCCTGGAATGACTGCTGGACTAAGCAAGGTGTGTTAAGGAAGAAAGGTCTAGATGCAGCAAGATTTTGGAAGTCCCTCTTCTCTGAGATCACATTGCAGACTCCCAGCTGCAGGTGCTGGTGTGGCTTGACCCCTCCCACTCCCCCGCTGCAGGCACAGGAGAAACTAAAGCTACATAGATTTACAGATAGATCCCACCCACTCTTCTCCATACCTCAACTCTCCTCTCTCACTGAGGGCCCACAGCGGCATGCAGGCCTCTCAAATATGTAAACAATATTAAAAATGAAATTTAGAAAAAACTAAAATAACTAAGTAAGAAGATGAGCTGGAGGTACAGTTTTTAAAGGTTAAACCTAGGCCCTAAGGCCTTGCAATAGAGGTTTTAGACTACCGTAAGGAATGAGCAGAGCAGTGCAGAAAATCCGAATGTGCTCATTTTCTGTAAGCTTATTTGTAATATGGAGAAGGGGCCTTTGTAAGATTTCATTAGCAACCACAAGGCATTTGGTACAGGGATTAAGACCTCTGCTTAGACAGGGGCCAGCACGGTGACTTTACCTTGTGGCACCAGCATCCTCTAGGGGCACCTGTTTGTGTCCTGCCTGCTCCATATCCAATTCAGCTTTCTAATTATGGCCTGGGAAAGCAGTGGAGGACGACTTTCTGATCTGTTGCTCATGTGGGAGATCTGGAAGAAGCTCCTGGCTCCCAGCTTTGGATCTACTCAGCTTTGAAGAGTAAACCAGTGGATGGAAGGGCTTTCTGTCTCTCATGCTCTTGGTAGATCCACCTTTCCAATAAAAATAAATAAATCTGAGAAAACAAGCAAAGCTGTGCTCACAGCAGCCAAATGCCATTTCAGAGTGCCTGAGCTTGAATGCTGGTTGTACTTCTAGTTCTTGCTTGCTGCTGTGGCACACCGTAGACGGGAGCAGGTGGTAGCTCAATTATTCGGGACCCTATCACCCACATGGGAAACTCAGACTGAGCCACAAGCTCCTGGCCTTTGGCCTCGTTCAGCCTGGACTTTTGTGGGCATTTGGGGAGTGTTTCAGCACATGGAAGATCTCTGTTTTTCTGTCTGTTCGTTTGTATTTCAAATAAATGCAGAACAAACATTAGTCAAAAATTAAAGAATTTCTATTAGGAGCCCCATTGTAGAAAAATTAGGATATACATTTTTATACAACATGATGAAAAATATACAGATTTTAAAATAATGTTTTCAAAGGTTATAACACAAAATTCTTAACATTAAGACCACATGTTTCTAGTATGCAACTGACAACCACATCCATGTTCTCCTTTTACCCTTGATAATCCAAAGTCTGATTTTCAGCTGGGCACACGGCCACTCAGCTAGGAAACCCAGCTCTCCAGCTGTCCAGCTGTTGGAGTGTGATGGATGCCTTTTCTGAACCACCCCCAAATATTTGCGGATGTATTCCCTCTGGCCATGCTTCTTCTCTGAGCAGCTGAGTTGCAGCTGTGGTGATGGTGCCTAGGGAATAGACTCTCTAGGGAATTGACAAAACCCTTGACAGAGGAGATGCCACCCCAGTGCACAGGTAAGTCAATTGCAGGCAGGAAACTTGCAGAGGGAAACCGCTCAGGTGCCCAGGAGGGCACCATGGGATCCTCACACGTGCAGTGAGCTACAGACTCAACAGCAAATGCAGTGTCTACACTAAGCCTGTGTCTTAGCTCCTGATTGACTGTGACATTGTGGTTACTTCGAGTGGCGGGAGCAGCTGCAGAAGAAAGGGCCGAGACAGTAGTGCGCATGTTCTGTACAGTGCATGAAACGATTTGGATTTGGGTCGTGCCTTATTTTGCTGATTTCTGCAATTTCCATTGTCTCTGGTTTTCATTCTGTTTCTGGTATCTCCTCCCTCAACTATTTGAATGGAAGATTATTAAAGGATTTACACATTTGATAATTATGGCAGGCTTGGGGTAGCTGCTGCCTGAGCAACCAGTACCACTTACAGGCTCTGGTTCAGGGTGTTCCACTGCCAAACCAACTCCCTGTTAATGTCTTGGGAAACAGTGGAAGAGTCCCAAGAGCTTGGGGTCATGCTGTTCATGTGGGAATCCCAAAAGAAGCTCCCTGCTCTTAGGCACAGGGCTGCAGGAAGATGGCTTGAAAGAGGAGAGAGCAGCGGGAGACGAGGATGCAGCCCCTGCTGCCTTCATAGCTGTACAGCCCTTCCCAGTCTTGTTGGATCTCCCTCTGGGTGCAGAGGTGGCCAAGGCCAGCTGTGGGTCCCGACACACAGCCGTGGTGACACGAACAGGCGAGCTCTACACCTGGGGCTGGGGCAAATACGGACAGCTTGGCCACAAGGATACTGCCAGCATGGATCGGCCCTTCCGGGTGGAATATTTCATGAATAAACAACTCCGACTGACAGCTGTCACCTGTGGGCCCTGGAACACCTATGTGTATGCTGTGGAGGAAGGGGAGAGCTGATATGCCTGTGTGAGCATGTATTTCTTCAATTATATGGAAAATGCATAGAACCAGTGTATACACATGCAGAAGTTAGACATCTGGAAGGCTCCCGCTTGGGTCCAGGAGAATCCTCACCAGCCCTGCTCTGCCCCATTCCCATCAGCTTCCTTAGAGGAGGCCCCTTCCTTTGTACCTGAGAGATACCTGGGGAGTGTTTGAACACCTGGGGCCGGCACCCCAGATGCTGACTTGAGTCACTGGACATGGGGCCTGGCTGCTGTGGGATTTCAGAGCTCCCCCATCTCTCCCCCAGATGATGGTGGGAAGCCATCTTGAGGTCATCTCTGCCTGTCATTGTTCACTCCCCTGATGTTTTGTAGAATCTCAGCACCCTGGTGTCCTTATCCAGTGCAGCTCTGTTTGTGTTTGACTGGTCTGTCGATACCTGGAATCCTGTGTGTGTTCGTTTATGTTCCGTTTTCTCACCCTTAGCCTACTATGGCATGGTTCCAGTCTCATGTTTTTATGCCGTATATGATTCCACCATGTGAACATGGAGCAGATTCTTTTAAAAAAAAAAAAAGAAGCTCCTTGCTCTTGGCTCCTGGTTTCTGCTTGGTCCATCCCCAGCCTTTGTAGCCATCTGGGGAGAGAATGAGCAGATGGAAGATCTCTTTGTCCCTTTCTGTGTCTCTCCTCTCTCTGTAATGCCTTCAAATAAATGAATAAATCTAAGAAAAAAAACTGTGTCAGGCTCTTAATAGATGTTATTTTTTATTATAATGATAGTGCTATCCGTTTTGGATGCCTATACATAATATGTAACATAAGATAATAAGTATATATGTATTATAAATAACCTATGCGTATGTTATTTGGCTATGTAGCTGACTTGGGGTATTACCAAGTAATCAGCTTCAAGTGATCTGCTCATAGGGAAACTTTCTTTTACTTATTACAGGTAAAGGTGGCATTGGGAAGGCTGAGTTCTTGGAAAGAAACTAACTCCCCCAGAAGTGATGTGTTGGGGTTCTTTTTTTTTTTTTAACATTTATTATTTATTTTTATTGGAAAGGCAGATTTCTTCCACCTGCTGGTTCACTCCCCAAGAGGTCACAACAGACTGAGCTGAGCTAATCTGAAGCCAGGAGCCATGCGGTACAGGGCTCCAGAGCTTTGAGCCATCCTCGACTGCTTTCCCAGGCCTTAAGCAGGGAGCTGGAAGGGAAGTGGAACAGCTGGGACATGGAGAAGTGCCTATGAAATCTTGGCACATGTAAGATGAGGACTACCTGGTACTTCGCTACTGTGCCAGGCCCATGTGTTGGGGTTTTTACAGCAAGGGTGAGGTACATGTCCAAGATGTGGATAAGGGGGAGTTGAGAGAGTCGAAGGCGCCTCCAGCTTCTATAGTGTGGATGGTATCAGCTTCATACATGACATAAAGAACCCCCTTTAACCTACATCCTATCTGCTGGCTTTTATCTCCATGATTTTCATATATATATGTGCATATATTCATATGTGTGCATGTGTATGTATATATTGTATAAGTTAACATACATATAGGAATTAATTGTTGAAAATACAGATTTTGTATCCGTAGGGTTGTGTGTACTTCATTTTTTGATTGCACCACGATGTGGTTTTTCACTTATCCATTGAGAAATAGTTGAATTGGCTTCCCGCCCTCCCCCTTGCTCTTTTTTCCTTCCTGTCAATTGGGAATAGAGCTGCTATAAGCATTCTTGTGCAGATTTTTGGGTGAATACAAGTTTTTTTTTTTTTTTCTCAGAGAACATGTTGGAATGGAATTGCTGCATCATATAATATATGCTTAGTCAACTTTAAAGCAACTGCCAAATTGTTTTCTAAAATGGTGGTAGCATTTTCCACTGCTGCCAGCAATACACACCAGAGCTTAGAATTATAAATAAATAAATAAATAAATAAATAAATAAATAAATAAATAAATAAATATTAATTCTAGTCACTCTAGTATGTACCTATTGGCATCTTATCTTTTATTTTCATTTGCATTTCTTTGGTGGTTAATTCATATTGAAAATCTTTTCATGTCCCATCCATGTAATCTTTAAAGAAAGAATTTGTTCTCCGATGCATTTTTAATGCAGGTTTTTATTTTCTTTTTGCTGGAATTAGTGTTGTAAGATCCCCAATCCACATGCAGTTGCCTTCTGAGCTAGTGGGGGCTAAGGCTTGAATGTGAATTTGGTATGGACACAGTTGACTTGGTGACACTTGTGTGTTCATATTACAATCTGCAATTCCCTTTTCCTGGGTGATTGAGGTTTTTGGTTCTTCACATGCTTGGTACTTTTGGCTTCTGTTCTGTGCAGTCTGAATATCTTTGTTGTGGCAGACAACACATGTGATTCAGGCTTGCAATCCCGCCTTCCCGCCTCACCCTCAGTGAACCATCTCTGCTACGAGCTCAGTGCAGAAGCCACCCTCTGGGAGAGCTGCAGCCCATTCCCATCCTGTGGTGTGCCTGGTTCAAGTCCAGGCCATGCTGCTTCCAGTCCAGTTTCCTGTATAGACAGGCTGATGTCTCAAGTGCTTGGATCCCTGTAACCCACATGGCAAAACCCAGATTAAATTTCTGGTCCCTGGTCTCTGCCTGACCTCGCCCCTGCTAGAGTGAACCAGGAGAAGGAAGCTCTCTGTCCATCTCCCCTTGTCTGTCTCTCTTCCGTAAGATGAAAGGAAGTAAAAATGTGTAGGAAGTGTAAGAACAAATGACTTACATCAGCTTCCATCGCAGGAACAAGATCACATGATGATGAAATATTTTTAAACATACTTTTTAAAAATTCTTTCTCCAAAGCATGAGTTTCTTCAAGAAGAGTTTTCCCCAGTTATTATTCAGAAGTATCGCTTTGACCTCAAATGACTTTACTAAGTGGTATGTGATGATACTCCAAGGAGTTAGCGGGAAGGTGGAAATAAAAGATAAATATACTTGGTTGTTTGCTTCAGCGGCTCACCTGCTAAAACTGGAATGGTACAGAGAGGATTAGCCTGGCCCCTGCATAAGGATGACATGTAAATTCATGAAGCATTTCGTATTTCTAAATGAAAAAAAAATGGAAGATCATAAATTTTTCCTAACACACGTTTTCATTGAACTCTTTTTAAAAAACTCTATGTGCATGAATTTGAACATTTATTGGGTCAAAACAAACTTATCTTTTATTTTTGTTTTCTAGTTTTAAAAAAATGTATTCTTGGACCCAGTGTGAAGACTCTCTGGCTCAGTTCTCACCTTGCTTCTGCAGGGATCCTATGTGGGGACTGGTTCGTGTCCCATCTGCTCCACTTGCCATCCAGCTCCCTGTTTGTGGCCTGGGAAAGCAGTGGAGGATGGCCCAAAGCCTTGGAACCCTGCACGTGTGTGGGAAACCAGCAGGTGGAAGATCTCTCTCTCTTCTCTCTGTTAACCTTCCTTTCCAATAAAAATGAATAAATCTTTAAAGGAATTAAAAAAAAGAATAAAATTACATTCTTTATTTTGTTATAAACAAATAAATTCCTGCTAGGCTGCACAATACCAATAGCTATTGCATTTCACCAACTTGTATGGCTGAAAAAAAAGCTCAAACCACAAAGAGAAAGTATCTTTTTTAAAAAAAAGCTTCTATTTTCTTTTCTTTTTTAAATTTATTTTATTTTATTTTATTTTATCATTATTATTTTTTATTATTTTTAATTCATTAATTACATTGTATTATGTGACACAGTTTCATAGGTACTTGGGTTCTCTCCACCCCTCCCCAAACCCTCCCACCATGGTGGATTCCTCCACCTTGTTGCATAACCACAGCTCAAGTTCAGTTGAGATTCCCCCATTGCAAGCATATACCAAACATAGAGTCCAGCATCTTATTGTCCAGTCAAGTTCAACGGCTTCTTAGGTATACCCTCTCTGGTCTGAAGACAGAGCCAGCAGAGTATCATCCTGATCAATTGAAAGCTCCAACATACCATCAGCAAAAATTTACATCATTATGGAATTAATTGACATAGTAATGAGTAACCAATATGGTAAAAGTAAATGCGAGTTCCCAGCCACCTTCTGTGACCACCTCACCTATACTTCAGTTTTAGTTTATACACAACATATAACATTCATAACATAACATGTTATACATAACATCATATCATCTTAAATTAAGGCAAACATGTGGTATTTAACCTTTTGTGATTGGCTCATTTCCCTTAGCATTATGGTTTCCAGTTTGGCCCATTTGGCCACAAAGAACTGCATTTTGTTTTTTTTAATAGCTGAGTAGTATTCCATGGAGTAGATGAACCATAGCTTTCTTATGCAATTCTCTGTTGATGGGCATTTTGGTTGCTTCCATGTTTTTGCAATTACTGATTGTGCTGCTATGAGAATAGGAGTGCATGTTGGTTTCTCATAAAACAATCGTTCTGGATATATTCCTAGGAGTGCTATTGCTGGATCATACGGTATGTTGAATTTGAGTTGTTTGAATATTCTCCATACTGATTTCCATAGAGGCTGTACCAGCCTGCAGCCCCACCAGCAGTGGAGTAGGGTTCCCTTTTCCCCGCAACCTCGCCAACAAGTGTTGTTGGTGCTTTTATTCATGTGGGCCAGTCTTACTGGCGTTAGGTGGTACCTCATTGATGTTTTAATTTGGATTCCCCTTATTGCCAGCGAACTTGAGCATTTTTTCATATGTTTATTTGCCATTTGGGTTTGTTCCTTTGTGAAGTGTTTGCCCATTTCCCGTGCCCATTTCTTGAGTGGCTTGTTTGTTTTGACATTTTGGTTGTTTCGTAGCTCTTTGTATATTCTGGAGATTAGCCCTCTATCACCTATGTCGTGCGCGAAGATCTTGTCCCATTCTGTGGGTTGCCTTTTTACTTTTTTGATTGTTTCTCTAGCTGTACAGAAGCTTCTTAGTTTGATGAGGTCCCAATTGTTTATTTTGGTCTCGATTTCTACTGCTTTTGGAGTCTTTTTTAAGAAGTGAGGGCCTACCCCTAAGTGTTCCAGTGTGTTTCCAACATTTTCTTCCAAAAGTTTGAAGGTTTCTGGGTGTAGGTTTAGATCTGTTATCCATTTAGATCTGATCTTAGTGTATGGTGAGAGATGTGGATCTATCTTTTTGTTTCTGCAGGCTATCAGCCAGTTGTCCCAACAGCATTTATTGAACAGACCTTCCCATTTGCCTGGATTGTCGTTTGTCTTTTTGTCAAAGATTATTTGGCTGTATCTGTGTGGGTTTCCTTCTGGTGTTTCTATTCTGCTCCATTGATCTTCCTCTCTATCTTTGTGCCAGTACCACGCTGTTTTGATAACCACTGCCCTATAGTATGTCCAGAGGTTCGGAACTGTGATTCCCCCTGCTAACTTCCTGTTCGTCAGGATGGTTCTAGCTATCCGTGGTTTTTTGTGTTTCCAGATGAACTTTGGATCATTGTTTCCAGTTCCATGAAGAATGTTTTGGGCAATTTGATTGGGATTGCGTTGAATGTATATATTGCTTTTGGCAGTATAGACATTTTAATGATATTGATTTTACCTATCCAGGAGCATGGGATGTTACTCCATCTTTTGAGGTCTTGTTCAATTTCTTTTTTAAGTAGTTTGTAGTTTTCTTCAAATAAGTCTCCTACATTTTTGGTTAGTTAACAGCATCAAAGATGAAAAAGGCAACGTAACAACAGACACCGCATCCATTAAGGCCATAATTAGAAATTACTACAAAGCACTGTACTCCAACAAATCAGAAGATCACCAAGAAATGGAAAAGTTCTTAGACTTCTACCACCTGCCAAAACTTAGCCCAGAGGCAACAAACGACCTGAACAAACCCATAACTGAAGTAGAGATTGAATCAGTGATTAAAGACCTCCCAACAAAGAAAAGCCCAGGCCCAGACGGCTTCACTACAGAATTCTACAAAACATTCCGAACAGAACTGACCCCAATCCTCTACAAACTCTTCAAAACAATAGAAAAAGAGGCAACCCTTCCAAACTCATTCTATGAAGCCAACATTACCTTAATCCCAAAACCAGACAGAGAACTAACAGAGAAGGAAAACTACAGACCTATCTCTTTGATGAACATTGATGCTAAGATTCTCAACAAAATCCTAGCCAACAGAATTCAAAAACACATCAGACAGATCGTTCATCCAGATCAAGTAGGATTCATCCCTGGAATGTAGAGATGGTTCAGCATTCGGAAATCCATAAATGTGATACACCACATCCAAAAACTGAAAAACAAGAATCACATGATAGTATCAATAGATGCAGAAAAAGCTTTCGACAAAATCCAACACCACTTCCTACTAAAAACCCTAACCAAGGTAGGCATAGATGGAAAAATCCACAACATAATCAAAGCAATATATGAAAAACCCAACGCCAGCATCATACTGAATGGAGAAAAACTGGAACCCTTCCCACTGAGATCTGGAACAAGACAGGGATGTCCACTTTCTCCACTACTATTCAACATAGTCCTAGAGGTACTCGCTGAGGCCATAAGACAAGAAAAAGAAATCAGTGGAATCCAAATGGGAAACGAAGAATTCAAACTCTCACTATATGCAGATGATATGATTCTTTATGTACAAGAGCCAAGAGACACAATACAGAGACTGCTAGAACTTGTACAAGAGTTTGGTAGAGTGGCAGGGTACAAAATTAATGAACAAAAATCAATAGCCATAGTGTATGCGAGCTGCCCCAAGATGGAAAAAGATTTAACCAGCAAGATACCATTCAAAATAACAGAGAAAAGTATGAAATATCTGGGAATAAATCTAACCAAAAACTTTCTTTTCTTTTTAAAAGATTTATTTATTTTTATTGGACAGTCAGATATACAGAGAGGTGGAGGGACAGAGAAGAAGATCTTCTGTCTGATGATTCACTCCCCAAGTGAGCGCAACAGCTGGAGCTGAGCTGATCCAAAGCTAGGGACCCGGAGCCTCTTTCAGGTCTCCTTTTCAGGTGCAGGGTCCCAAGGCTTTGGGCCATCCTTGACTGCTTTTCTAGGCCACAAGCAGGGAGCTGGATGGAAGCGGGACTGCTGGGACATGAACATGCTCCCATTTGGAATCCTGGTGCGTTCAAGGCGAGGCCTAACCCCAACTCTAACTTTAACTACTAGGCTACCACACTGGGCCCAAAAGTTTCTATTTTCCTAATCTTCAAAAACTACAAATCACTAAGTTGGTTTGCTTTTATAAGAGATGGCATCTTGCTCTTGTATTTTATCTTCAGTTTAAATTATTAGCATTGTTGTGACCTGCAGTTTCTTTGTAAATATTTTAAGCTGTTTGTACATCTTAGCAGGATTAGTTTAGTGAAAATTTATAACAATGTGTATAAATCAATTTCACCAAGAATATGGAAACTACAAACTTCGCAAAGCATTGTGAGCAAGTGAATGAACGTGGAAACCGGTATCAACCTGCAGCTCTCAGAACTCCTCCTTTGCAGGCTTACTGCAAATCGTAGCAACTCCAGACTGTAGTCTTAACTGACGAAATTAGTATCGATTCTCTGTATTATTAGTGAAGTGTAGAACTTTCCTATTTCTTAAGATAACAAAAATCGGAGCAGAAATGAAAGTTTAACATGCTGTTTAGGCACCTTCACGGATATCCCTGCACTTCCTCAGAATATGTGCACCTGTGTTGGAGAGGAGCGCACGAAACTGTGTCATGCCAACAGCGCCACTGCACGGACTGCGGAGAACATGACAATGCGTTTCCATACCCCTCATTGTCCATTAAGGGAATTCCAGCACCCGCAGCTTCTCACTTCCTTCCCCACTGCCTTTTACTGCTTATTCTATTTCAGACAAATTCAAGTTGTTAAACACACACACACATACACACCAGTTTTAATTTCACTTTTTTCATTTCACTTTCAAACGTGTATATCCCATAAATGATCCTTTTCTTATACCTTTTTCTGTGAGCTAAAAGATTAATCATGGCTTACAGCATAAAGACAGTACTAGTCCATTATCTGCACTCAAGAAGACAGAAACCATCCATTTTGATCTAAAATTAAACCCAAGAAGTACCAGTGTTCTCAAAAGCCTTTTTTAGTTTTTAGGTGTCTCCTTGAGAATTATTAAATTTTACTTCCCCCTCCCCCCCCGTATCTCCATTTTCTGATTGTATCTGTCTGCCTTAAGTGTTAGCATCTAAAAGACATGTCTTAATTTAACATCGTTCTGTTTGGAGTGTGTGTGTGTGTATGTGTGGTCCTGTACTTCGTTAGACTTTTCCCGGATATTCAAATGTAGTGAAGGATCCTCAATAGTATTTCTCTTGCTAAAACTAGTATTAGTGGTATTATTAGTGAAGGAAATAAAAGTATGGCAACAATAATCAGTAAATGTTCCTTTATTTCTCATTTTTGTGTATACTTTGTATTCATCACAATCATAATAATTAAATGTGGCACTTAATACATTTTACCATGTCCCAGGCACAGTTTTAAATACTTTAGATATAGTTAATTATCTCAACTCTCACAAGTTCTAATGTACATACTAGAACCTTCATTTAGCAAAACGAAGCAAGCATAGATCTCTTAAGGAACTTGCGCAGAACCAATTAGCTAAGTGACAGAATCCAGATTTATTAGCATAGTAACACATACATTTATTTTATATGCAAATTACTACTTTGTAAAAACAATAAAAAGACAAATAGAAGTATGGAATTAAAGTATGGAGATCATTTGTCAAAATCTAATAGGCGTGGTGGCAGCATATGAATGTGCTTATAGAAAATTCAACCCACCATATTGCAGCGTACTAGCTTGTTCTAAGAACATCTGCACAACCCCAGTTATTTGCAACAGTTAGCAACTGAGGTAGACCTGCTCAACTGGAGAACGTAACCATAATAAAATAACGGTCCATGTAATCTGACGGAAGTGGGAGTAAAGTTGTGCTTTAGCCCTGACATTGGTGAGTTGGGAAGAATATTTCTGATCTTTGAGTTTCTTTTTCTCATCTTCAAAGTGAGTGACATAGCACTGTATTTACATAGATATTGTTTTACATATATACATGTATACCTTAGCGATTTGCTGTAGAATGAAATGGTATCCTCTAAAATAATACAGGGCAATAATTCAGAATGTAGAGTCAGGGGTAGTACTGTCTGGTTTTGAATCTTCAGCTCTGCAACTCAGTCATTGCTACCTTTTCTAGGAAGTTTCACATTTTTCTCTGGTTTTAAGTGTGATACTTATGAATAAGTATGAGATGTCTAGCCCATAGTGGGCATACAGTGAATGACAACTGTTTGTAATCAGTGCACTCATCCAGAGTTTTACTGAAGATTATGCACTTAAAACATATCAAGAGTCTCCTACTTCTGGTTTTCAAGCAATAAACAGCTGACATTCACATGGGTGGTTAATTCTCTTCTGGGGGACGTTAGTGGAATGTGTTCCAGGAGCAATTAGGCTTGAGCTCAAATGTGGCTTTGTAGGGATGGGCTTGTGACCCAGTGCCTAGATCATAGCTGAGTCTGAATATGTCCCATGTGGGAGAGCGCCTGCTTGGAGTTCCTGCTTCTGCACTCCTGACCCAGTTTCTCAGCTGATGTTCACCAGTAGGGACAGCTCAGTTCTTGGGTCCCGACACCCATGTGGGAAACCCTGATGGAGTTCTGAGCTTCTCGTTTGGACCTGGCACAGTCCTGGCTGTTGCAGGTATTTGGGGAGTGCACCCGAAGATGGAAAATCATTTTCTTTCAAGGACTGCTGGGGTTTAAGCAGGCAGTGGAGAGAGAAAGGCACAGAAGGAATTCCATGGTGAGACGCTGTTGCAGGCCCGAGGGGCAGCAGATGGAAAACGTGCTGAGGGGAAGTGGGTGAGTGACATGCTGGGATGGGAGCCAGTCCATTTTTGACCAATCTGGGTCGTTATTTGAGCAGAAACAGAATAGAAAAGCAATACCTGCAGGAGATGAGGAGAAGCTTGTTGTATGTTCAGACACGAGCACTAAGAACCAGAACTGAGAGAACTGCCGAGGGACTGGGAAAGAGGGACAGAAGAACGATGCACTTAACAGTAGTCAGCACACCCTGAAAATGGGTATACAAGGATGACTCAGCAGGTGGATGGAGGCAGAATGAAACCAGTGCTTTTCATTTTATTTTGTATAAAATATATACAGTGATATTGAGGCCTAGGGAAGTAATTTTTAAAAGGGCGTTGGTGAGTTTAATTTTTTTAAACCTGAATTTGAATTAGTGGAGAGATACTTTAAGTAAACATGTCTTGGGACATTTGGAAAACTTTGATTGCACAGGTCCAAAGATAAGAGAGTGGAAGGTCATTTGGGTGAAGGAAGTAATTGAAGGAGCTCTTACCTAAAGAGTGGAAATGCTCACTCAAAGAATTCATGTAGAACAAAGAACAATACCTAGTAAAAAAACCACCTAAAAGTCCTGATCAAGTTGGAATATAAAAGCATCCTGGCAAACACGATTATTTATATTTTGTATTTAAAGCAATTTGTATCATAATTTTAACTGGCCCTTAATCCTTAGCGTGAGTAAAGAATGATTTCACATGCTTGTAGTTGCTATATATCCAACAAATTTGTTCCTAGCTAGTCACAGAAAAGTTTGCTCTGTTTTTCAAACACATAAATTAAACTATACACATGCAGATGTATATTTAGTTTTCCAATCTTTCTATCATCCCAAAGTCTTTTTTTTAAGAAAAAAAATTTAAATGCTGATTACTTTTTGGGGTGATCATTTCTGTGCAAACCTCACACATAGTAGAGAAGCCAGTGTCAGTCTCTTTTACGATCACAGCTTCTAGACTCTTCTCTTTTATAAATCCATATATATGTATTTGTTATTTGGAAGGTACAGTGACAAAGAGAGAGAGGAAGGGACAGATCTACCCTTTACTGGTTCATTCCTCAAATAACCACAGTGGCCAGGAAGGACCAGGCAAAGCCAGGAACCCTATCCCGGTCTCCCATGTGGGTGACAGGGAGCTGAGTACTTGCTGCCACCTGCTGTTACGTGGAATATGCATTAGTGGGTACCTGGATCTGAAGTGGAACTACAGCCCAGGAAATCTAATTGGGGATTTCAGCATCTGGAAGTAGCACCACAACACCTGCTTTTGAGAACTTTTTATAAATATCATTTTATTTAATACAACTAACAAAATGCGAATTACAAAGTTTACCATCTTAGCTATTTTAAGTGTGCAGTTCAGTAGTGTTGGGTATATTCACATTCTTCTTCCCCCCAATTCTTGACTTCTTCCAACTTTGCCTATGCATTTTACTACTTTAGATACATCCTATAAGTGGAATCAATTATATGACATTTGTTTATTTCATGACTGGCTTATTTTACTTAGCATAATGTCTTCTAACACATTTTGTAATTCTGTGAAAATATACAAATATCCTTTTCCTTACCTAGGCCTGCATATATTCCACATATGGATACTTCACATTTTTGTTTATTCATTCATCTGTTGATGGATCCTGCCTTTATGAAAAAAAAAAAAAAAAAAAACAACAGAAAGAAAAAGCACTGATAACTTACCCAGGCAGAATATAGATATCTAAAAAGTGACAGAATCATCTGAATTCTTAGCATGATCTTACAGAGGTCAGATGGTTGTTTGATCCCTGACTTCTGGTTGCCCTTGCTAATAGCTTGCTAATGGCTTGCTCCATTGCCTATCTTGAAAGAGTACCCAGAATAACCTGCTTAGACGTTAGACAGGGGTGTGGCTTTTCTTTGACATGAATCAGGTGAAAGGAAAAAGGTCACCTCCGGGACTATTTGGGATGGTCCGTAATATATAATATATAATATATAATATATAATATATAATATATAATATATAATATACGCACACATACATATATATGTATATATATATATATGTTGCTGAACATTGATCTCTTACCAGATAGACCCTTTGTCTCTTCATCCATCCAGGATGCTGTCTCTTCTCTTTGTTAATTGTATCCTTTGATTCACGGAAGTTCTACAATTGATACAATCCAATTTGTCTATTTTTACTGTTATTTCTTGTGTTTTTGGTGACATATTCAGGAAATCATTGCCAAATCCAGTGTTGTGAAGCATTCCCCATATGTTTCCTTCTAAGAATTTTATAGATTTAGGTGTTAGATTTAAGTCTGTGATTGTTTTGAATTAAGTTGTATATAAAGTATAAGGAGATTGTGCAACTTCACTCTTGTGTGTGGATATCCAATTTTCACAACATCATTTATTGAAAAGGCTTACTTCTCCCAACTAGGTAGCCTTGGTGCCCTTGTCAAAAACCACTGGGTTGCACACAAACACCCTAGTTAACGTCTGTGTTTTCAGAAATCCCACACTGTGCTGATCACATTAGCTTTGTTTTAATCTTGATATTAGGAAATGTAAGATCTTCTATTTTTCCTCAAGATTATTTTGACTATTCAGGCTCTCTGAGAGCAGAACTATAAATATAACAAGCTTTATAGAAATAGTTGAGGATTCAGCTTTTTTCCAGTTTTCTCACTCCAAGGACGTTTTGGTTTTTGTTAACTGTGTGCTGGTATCCTTACACATTTTTTTCCACCTGTTATTTAGAGTGATTCTTCTAGACTCTTCTAGGTAGTGACTTGAAAGTGTTTCAGTTGCTTTCTGATGCATGAAATCCTGCCACTTTTATAACGTAGTTTTACATAACTATAATAATATATAATATGTAAATATAACAATAATCTTTACTATAGATTTCACATATTTCATAGATATTTCAGAGTTCATGTGATAAGGAGGAAATCACTTTTCTCAACGGGCTAGGAGAGTTTTATGTTACTCAGAGAGGAATATTTGAGTGGAAAGACTAATTTTAAATCAAAGTGATGAATCTGTTGACTTTTAGAAATTGAGGAAAAGGGCCAAATGTGGTAGCCTAGCAGCTAAAGTCCTTGCTTTACATGTACCGATCCCATTTGGGCACCAGTTCTAATTCTAACGACCCAGCTTCCCATCCAGCTCCCTGCTTGTGGCCTGGGAAAGCAGTCGAGGATGGCTCAAAGCCTTGGGACCCTGCACCCATGTGGGTGACCTGGAGGAAGCTCTGGCTCCTGGCTTCAGATCGGTGCAGCTCCTGCTGTCGCCACTACTTGGAGAGTGAATCAACAGACTGAAGATCTTCCTCTCTGTGTCTCCTCTTCTCAGTTATCTGACTTTCCAAGATAAATAAAATAAATCATAAAAAAAAGAAATTTAGGAGAAAAATAAAGTTGTATCTTTGAGTTGTTGAAGAAGAAGCTTTTTGGAAAACAGTAAAAGAATTTGCCTAATTTAAAATATAGGCAGGAAAAGGGAAGATTTTGGATTAGTTATTTTAGAAGACTGATTATTGAGTGCTTTAGAAGTGTTATGCATATTACAAAAGTGAGGAAGAGGAGAAAATGGTAAATGTAAAATGAGTTTCTTTTTTTTCTTGGAAATAAAATGGGTGGTGACTAAGAAAGCTTCTCCCATGGAGTGCCACACCTTATGAGGAGGTGGAGACCTACACAAAGAAGTAATCTGAGACCTTGCAAATCTTTGCATCCTTGACTTTATGCTTGGAAGTGTTCATCGTCATTCTATTTGTGTTGTTTTCTTCACAGGACTTTTGTACCTGCTGGCACTCACCCACCTTGATGTCCATTAGTGTTAGATGAAAGCATTTCTCCTAAGAACTCTTCAATTGAGAGAGTCTAGAAACCTAACAGAAGCTGTATATATATAAAAGGTTACTACAGTAAAAATGCATTCACCAAATCATATATTATTCCAGTACTTTTTCCATGCATCCCTCTAAAAGGTGCTGGTTAAACTGTTTGCTAGACACAAGGTTGGATTGAAGAAACAAAAGGAGACACTCTTAAAGAGCTGTCTGTCAAAGTTATTCATCAAAGAGAAGGCAACAACAGCTCTCTCTCTGAAAATATGGAAAGCCTGGCTTGGTTTGTTCCGTTGACTACAGTGACCTGATTTCTGTTTACTGGATTGGACGCTGGATGTTCATCACAGATCTGCGTGAAGAGGAATTGCCCTGTCGCCACCAAAGGTGCCTCCACTGATGAAAAATATCGCATAGGAATTCTACTAATTTCAACCATTTATTATGGATCTGCATAGTGTTAAGCTCTTTACCCAGATTATCTAATTTAACCTTATCTGGACACTCTGGAATGAACACTATTTTCAGTTTTCTGAACAAATTAAAAAGCCTAACAAACTCTCCATGTCTACCACCAAGAAAGGTGAAGGTTATATATATATATATATATATATATATATATATATATAAAAAATATATCACACATATACAATAATATATAAGAATATAAAATACATATCATATATATGTTAAAGATAGTGAGAGGAGAAAAGGGAGAATGAGAATGGGAGGAAGAGTAAGCAAGAGAGGAAGGCAGAGGAAGATAATCTGTCTGCGAATTTACTCCTTTGGTACCTGCCTTACCTGGGGCTTGGTCAAGCTGAGGCCAGAAGCCAGGAACTCAGTTTGAGACTCCTATGCGAACAGAACCCAAGTGACTGAACTACCCCACTGTTACCTTCTAGGCTTTGCATTGCAGCGCAGGCTCTAAGCGTCCTAAGTGACATCTTAACCACTGTACCAAACTCCTGTCCCCAGATGCGGATTTGAAGCATGGTAGTCAGAATTCTGGGACTTAGACTCTTAGTAAGCCTGCTGCAGGACTTGTTAGAACCTGGAGATCGTCTTGGAGTCACCAGATAGCAAAACCAATGAGATATCCAGTTTTCTGCCCCAAGATTACAATAACATGTACTTTAAATTTAGCTTTATTTAATCTAATTCTTCTCTGCTATATGGACTTAAAAAATGAAACTCAACAAGGTTAATTTTTCCAGTAAGTGGCAAAATTGTGATGAGATCCAGAGAAAGCGATTCCCAATTCCTCAGATGCCAGCTGCTCTCCAGCGTCTGGGCTGAGCCATCTCTCTGCTCCTTCCCTCTGGGGCACTTTGTTTATAGCAGAAATTGGCAGGTTTTTTGTTTCTTGTGAATGATCAAACAGTAAATATTTTAGGCCTTGCCGGCCATATGGTATTTGTTGAAACTGCTCAGCTCTGCCATTTTAACAAGGCAGGAGCTTTGGACAGTTCCTAAACCCAAGAGCATTGTAATGTCACAACCATGCTTCAGATACGAAAACTCATGAGTAGCTGGTGATGGCCCCAGCCTTAACTTACAGATACCACCTCTGGTGAAGCATTTGTTACTTTTTAATCTGTCAGTGTTTGAATCGAATACCTTGGGCTGAGACTGAAGAACATTTCAACAAAGTAGTCCCCAACCTGACTGCTTGTTGTGTTACTGTAAAACTGTGTTGGAAACCCGGATCCCTGAATCTCACCCTCGGAGATTCTGAATCACAACGTTGAGTAAGAGGACACCATTTATTTTTGGCCTCGTATCTGGAGCACAAAGAAGTTCGAAAAGTGTATATGTACAACCTTGGTAGACAACTGTGCAGAGAAACAAAATTAGCTGAATCTGCATGTAAAATCAGTGCCATTCACATGTTGAAAACTATAATTTCATCTTGAAACATTATCTCCTTGCACCCTACCCCTTCTATTCGGAGGCAGCCAACACATTTAAGTAAAAATAATTACCATCAGAATATTGTGGGCCATATACTAATGTACGAATATTTATTCAGTTGAATGCATTATGAGTAAAATCTTGTTTTCTAAACACTGTAACTATAATCCAATTCAGGCTGTTTTAAACCATGCTGACTTTTGTTTCATCTTGGTTTGTGAACCAGGCATGTTTGCTGGGGGCTGAAATAAGAGAGGAAAACAGCAACACCAACCATAAGCAATTTTGTCACAATGAGTCACTAAATCTTCATAACCACAGGGTGGCTCTACAGGATTCTGTTAATTGAATTTCTCCTGCAAGTAGAATAAAGGCTTATCTTGAGCCAACATGATTCTATTATGTGATGGTTGTTGATCAAGTCAGTGAAATAAAAATATTCAGCTCACACATCACTCACAGAGAGCTTTCCTTGGAACGAGGAGGAGCAGCGGCCAGGTGGGTTTTCCAAGAAGAGATGGCCCTGTACTCAGTGCATCCTCGTGCATGTGAAAGTTGGCAGATTCTCTCCTAGAAGAGATGCCAGGACTATCAGAAGGAGGCACATAATGTTTACTTGCTTCATTGTCGGGAGAACAAATTTTGACGATCTGGCTGAAATGGTATCTGTCAGTTTTCTCCACTGCAATAGTTTCTTCCATTAAAAAAAAAAGATGTATTTAATCATTCATTTGAAAGGCACAGTGACAGAACTGGGGGTTGAAGAGGGGGAGCTAGAGAGATAGAAATTAGAATAGAGTGGGAGTGATTGGCTTTTCTTCTGCTGGTTTGTTCCCCAGGAGGCCACAGCAGCTAAGCATCATCCGGGAACTAGGAACTCCACCCAGGTCTACCACATGCAGAGCCATAGTGGGTAGCAGGGACCCAAGCATGTGAGCCATTGTGTTCTCACTTCCCAGGCACATTAGCAGGAATCTGGGTGGGGAGTGAAGCAGCCAGGGCATTGCAGGTTAAGTTGCTGTGCCACAACTCTCACTTCATCACCGCAGTGACTTAAATTGCTCTTCTTAAATTAACAAATCTATTTTAGGAAAATGCACCAGACTTTGCAAATATAATTAGTTGAATTGTCTGAACTGTCTCTATTCACACTTCTGGCATCTAATGCATGGATATTTTTTTCCCCACAACAACTGATTGTCTGACTCTCCAGGCATCACATAGATATCCTGCAGTTCAAATCAACCCTGGCAGCAACTCCTCTGAGTTACCTTTGGAGTTTGCAGGTTTAAGGGCTACCCTCACTTCAAAGACGTAGCATCAGGTGCTCCTGGTACAGTAGCCGCACTTCAGTTTGCTGTGACTCCAGAGTTGAGGTTGCCTTTACCTTCTTCAGATTCAGCTGTTTGCTAGAAAAGTTCACAAAGTTCAGAAAATATTTTATCCGCCACTAAATGGTTTATTATAAAAACTAGAACTCAGGAATAGGCGCATGGAAGTGATGCCAAGGCAAGATGTATTAAAAGGGCGTAGAGCTTCCCTGCCGTCTCTGCTGGCTCTCCCAGGGCTTCTAATGCTCATCATTTGAGAAGCTCACTGAGCCCTGTGCTTGCAGTTCTTCATGAAGGTTTCATTACATAGTCATGAACATTTAGATCATTGCCCACTGGTGGTTAGTTCAACATCTAGCTCCTCTCCTTTTTCTGAATGCTGAAATTTCCAACCATTTGTCTTAGAGCTGACTCCTCTCTAACCAGTACCCATCCTGTGCTTCTCGCTTCTCTAGCGACTCCCTCACTGTGCCGCCTCATTAGCATGAATTCACATGTGATGGTTGGGAGGAGCTTGATGGGAACAGGAAGAGATGTTCAGTGAAAAGCTGTCTTCCAGGAGTCAGGAATAAAGTTCAGACACATTATTTCATGTTATGCCTGTAGGTTTTGAGGGAATGTGGAAAATAGGCATAGCTAATCAATGGTGTGCATTAAAGAAATTGACCGCTAACTAATACAAAAATGGCTGTTTTCACAAAGAAAATGGCTCACGTAAATGTTGTTAACGTATTGCTGGCAGGTGTAAATTTAACTGAGATGGATCCAGTTCCTCAGTACTTAAGAGGATCAAATTTCAACTCGGATAGTGTGACCATTTTCTTGATAAATGAAACTTAAGCTTAGCCAGATCAAAAACAGCCAACTAACCCAAACTATAGACTTTACAAATCATAAGTGAGCAACTAACTTCCAACCAGGGACTTCCCACCTTAATAAACCAACCAGTTCCTTTACCTTGCTTGCCCAAACACCTCGTACAAGTTGCCCCATCTGCCCCCTTGGTGAGTCCTGAACCACTAATGGTTTGGTGATTCCCCGTCGTGAAACCCACTATGCTCAAACTTTTCAAAGTGGGAGGCCCTTTGAATTATACAAATACACTGCTCCTCCTTCTATTGGCCACTGATTTTTAATCTCCATCAGTGATTTTCCCTTGGAATAATAGTTACTGTCATATTTCTTTGTGGTTATTTTCTATTTCTATTATTTCTGTTGTAATCATTAAATAAACTCTGCTATAAAGAAGAATGTTCTTTTCTCCTCATTTATTATCCAATTACTTTATCAGTATAGGATCGTGAATATTTCAGTCTGTGGTTTATAATCCACCTTATCATTATTTATTTTATGGCTCAAAATGTCCAAGAGTCATTCAGCTGTGGATTGTTTAGGTTGGTTCCCATGTCTTTGAAATATATCCTCATCAGTTTTGGAGCATTATTTTTTTTTTATCCTAATGTGTTTCTAGCTCATTTTATTTGTTTTCTTGTTTCTGATTTGGCATTAGCTACTTCTCGAAGATCTCTATTTTTTAATCACTATAGAAACCAAGATATAGACACTAGGTATGCCTGTTGTTCAGATGTTAGACTTCCAAGACTTCTCATCAAGAAAAACAATGGAATATATGCATATTGTCTCATTAATGCAACACTTGCATGCATGCATTTTCACACAGACACAGGAAGAGCTATGAGATACTACTGAAATCCCTAATCAAATATCATGTCTTCTTTTCACATCTTTCTTTCCTTGTTTGTAACTCCTTCCTGAAACTGTGAGAAATTTAGCATTCATTCAACATCCCCACTTGTTTACTCAAGCTAGCATAGACACAAAGTCATTTCAGCTTTTCCAGTTGATACTCCTGCGTGAAAACACAACTGTACTTAACCAGAGGCTAGACTGTTCACAACATCTGTGGAAGGCTGTATGTTTTTCTGGCCTTCAGCACACATTCACAACATCGTCTTCCAGAGTCCCTTAGGTTTCTTCTTCCCCTCCTGCCTAAATGTAGCTATTGTGAGATCTATTAAATCTCTTACCCCTTAGATCCTCTTTGATTTCAATTATTTAATTATTTTGTAAGAATTGAGAAACTTACCAAGTTTAATGAGCCACAGTTGAGTAGCAGGTATATTCAGCAATCTCCTCTCCTCCAATTTCTCCTACTTGATAGTCCTCACTTTAAGTCCGCAGTCACCACTGCAAGTAATCAGTTTCTCCTTTATATTTCCTCACCATGACTGAGTAGATACATGTTTCACTTCTTTATCTGCCTCCTTATTATTTATTATGTAAAGGGCGCATACTGTGTAGCAAACTTTTTTTAAGAGTTATTCATTTTTATTGGAAAGTTAGATTTACAGAGTAAAGGAGAGACAGAAACATCTTCCATTGGCTGGTTCACTCTCCAAGTTCACAATGTCCGGAGCTGAGCCTACCTAAAGCCAGGAGCCTCTTCTGGGTCTCCCACACGGGTGCAGGATCCCAAGACTTTGGGTCACCCTTGACTGCTTTCCCAGGCCACAAGCAGGGAGCTGGATGGGAGCTGGAGCAGCCAGGATACGAATTGTCACCCATATACGATCCCAGGTGTGCAAGCATAGGACTTCAGCCACTAGGCTACTGAGCCGGGCCCAGAAAACATTTTATCTTTCCTTTTTGTTTTTGACTTTGAAATAGATTCTCAAAATCACTCCATATCAGGTTGTGGACACATTCCCCATTTATTCTCCAGCTGTATAGTGCTGATACGTGAATGACCGTGGTATATCTAAGCCTTCCCCAGGGTGTGGACACCTAAGCAGTATCACATACTGTACACAAGCGATCAGTGCTGTACCAAATGTGTACATATGGGTCTTCCCATTGTCAGAGGGATAGCTAGCGAGCAGGTTTGTAGGAGTGAGATTTTGGGGTCAAAAGAAATGCAAAAGACATTTTGTTGAGTCTTGTCAAATTTCCCTTCACAAGAATCTTCCCAAGGTACATTTCCAGTAACAGTGTTTGAGAAAAGCTGTTTCCTCGGGGGTTTATTTAACATGCAGATACGGGCCACCTGGTATCCTAAAATACAGACATCCTCTGTTAAATACATCTGTTAAGATGTTTTCTTTGCCTTTTCCCTCTGTGTGTGTGGGATAACAGCTTATTAACTATGACCTTAGGAGAAACATGAAAACTCATTCAAACCTATAGAAGATATTAAAACTTAAACAATTCTAAATAGTAAATGAGGTTACATTTCTAATGCACATAGCACAATGCCTAAAAATAAATGAAAGTGTGGACAGTGTTGGAAATTTCATAAATATTTAGCAAAACAAAATTTTTAGTTTTCCCAGATCATCTCAGCAAGTCATAAATAATTAAAGGTGTTTTCTTGTGTGATGGTTCTCGTCTGTTCGCATCTAGGGGTCTACTCTTACTGTTGCTTCAAGTGATGGCAGTATACCATTACACAGGAACATGGCATACCTCACTTTAGCTCTTTCTCCAAAATGTTGATCAAATTCACCATTGTCTTCTCTCCCCTTGAAGTCATCCCTCCAGCCCCGTGTCTCATTTCAGGCCTGAGCTTGGGCAGCCTTCTTCTTCCTGACCACCATGCTCTAGTATTTCCATTCCAACTCATTCTCCACACAGCAGTCAGGGCATTTGCCCGGTAGTCTGTTTCATGTAATTTCTTGGGTTGGAAACCATGTTACTTATGAGTTTTAAAGCTTGCCACTTTTCTTGACATTCCTTGGCATTGGACAAATAATTCCATTAATCTGGAATTCTTTCCTCATTTCTCAGACTGGGGAAAATTTTGTGAAACTTCACTACTCTAAAATAAACATTACTGGACCCAATGCAATGGCTCAGTGACTGAATTCTGGACTTTTAAGGTTATATGGAAGCTAATTTGTGTCTTGGTTGCTCCATTTCCCATCCAGCTCCCTGCTTGTGGCCTGGGAAAGCAGTCGAGGATGGCCCAAGGCCTTGGGACCCTGCACCTGCGTGGGAGGTCTAGAAGAAGTCCCTGGCTCCTGGCTTTGGATTGGCTCAGCTCTGGCCTTTGAAGCCACCTGGGGAGTGAAGTAACAGATGGAAGATATTTCTCTCAGTCTTTCCTTCGCTCTGTAAATCTACTTTTTAAAATGAAAATCAACAATTTAAAAAAAATAAACTTTACTACTATTCTGAGAAGGCTTCCCAACTATTCCTTAACCCGCAGTGGTGCTTTGGATGCATCTTCATCCAAACGCTTATGCCATTATATTAACTTTATTTGCTTCTATTTTTTATTTTCCAGGCCGCCTCTCTGAGCTTGTATCTGAAGTGCAAGGTCTGATTCGCTTATCCAAAGATCATCTAGCACAGCACACAGTTGTTCTTTGTGTCTGTGCTAGACTGGTTCAAATACCCCCGAGAACACTAAAGCCTCAGATGCTTAAGGCTCTCATGTAAAGTGGGTCACCATTTGCTTGTAACTTGCAATGTTCGTGTTTCTACAAACTTTGTTACATTTGTATATTATTAATAATACATAATACAATGCAAATGCAGCATCCATAGCTGTTGTACTGCATTGGTTCGGAAGCAATGATCAAAACAATTCTATATGTGTTTAATACAGATGTAATTACTCTAACAATACCTTTTATTGGTTAAGGGCTTGGATGTAGAATCTATGGATTTGCAGGCCAATGGTATGACCAAATACGACAGTTCAAGTCACTTTTAAAGCAATACTGTATTGTCTACTTTGTTATATGCAAGGCTGTCTAGAGAGCTCAGTGAGTAGAAAGGAATCAGTGTGTATTGCCAAGCCTGTTTCCCATGGGCAATGTGTCAGAAAAGAAGCTCCAGTTTCCCCAAGCCAGAGACAGCTTGGCTCCTGCAGTTATGGGAAGGACTCAGGGTCTCCCACTATTGGCTGCATGAGAATTTCTTCCCTTGATCAAAGGCCAGGATAATTTACTGAAACTGTGGCACTGATTTATACCATGCCTTAGCAGGAACTTGTCTGTGTCTCTTTAACATAAAGTGTCAGAATTATTTTGGTCTTGTTAGTCTTAGTTTATTTTAGGTAGTCAGAAGAACACTGAACCATGTGTCTTACACCAGTGGTTCTCAATTTGTTCCCCCTAGTGCCTTGCCCTAGACTACATTTGAAAAGTTGTCAGACTGCAGCCTGGGGGAACGACAATGGGGTCAGAAGTCTCTGCAAAGATCATCAGCGTGACCCTTCCTCTCCCCCTTTGCCAGAAAAGGCACTCATTAGAACCGAGGTAATTAGCACTGCTTTTGAGAAAGCCAACGTCTCCTTTACCCTATGTAGAAATGCAACTGTGTCCTAAACATCAAGGATTTAGACATGATCACAGTGCATCTATTAGGGCTGTAAAGACAAATGCTTTAGAAAATAAGCTATACAAGGAAGGTAATATCTAATTTATGAAAAAAAGAGTTCTGTGAACAAATCTGCTGTGAGAGTTGGGGTGAATGTGTCCTGTCGTTTCTAAATATTGAAATCAAATTCCAGGAAAGAATGAAGCAAGGACGACGATGCTGGCTCAGACCAACATGAAGGGTATGTATCTACCAGACTCTGTGGGTGAGTAGGGCGTTTCATTTTATACCAATCATTATATTCCTGTGTGTTAGCCTCGTTGTTCCTTTTGCTCATGTGTAGGGAAAGCAGGACTCAGCTCAGCCTGACTGAGGTTGTTGTGCTCCCTGGAGCAACGCTGGACTGGAGCCCAGGTGTCAGCAGACAGAGCTTGTCGGCTTTCTCCCATGGCCCTCCACCTCTTGGTACCTGTAGAATTGCGCTGTTCATTCCTGGCCTGTAATACTGGGTAACAGCAGCCTTCCCATTAAGGGGAAACTCCAGTGAGTGTGGGCCTCCAGGATTTCCTGCTCTGGATGCAAGCCTGTATGAAAAGATCTTTACTATCCCTCTAAATATAAGACCCTGCCTGTCCTTCTAGTTCAAGTAGAGGAGTAAGTAAACAGGTTGTGGTTTCATGCTAGGGGCGTTTGTGGCTTATGGGTTAAGCCACCTCCTAAGATACCAGCTTAGGTATAGCCATATGGGTACTGGTTCATTTCCTAGCTACTCCAGTTCTGATCCAGCCTGCTGCTAATAGCCTGTGAAAAGCAGGAGGAATTTGATTTCCTTTCAATCAGGTGAGGGACCCGGATGAAGCTCCTGGCACCTGACTCCTGGCATTGGTCTGATCTAGCAAAGGTTGTTGCAGACATTTGGAGTGTGAATCAGTAGATGGAAGAGTTCTCTGTCTCTGTCCCTCTCTTTTTAACTGTATCAAAGTAAATAAATAGTTTTTTTTTTTAAGGAAAGCATTTCATGCTGGCTGTGTATTCTCCTTCCTGTCAAATCATTGGAGTCAGTCCTTCTTCTCAGTGCTACACAACAGCCTTTGTGAAAGCTCATCTCATATCACTACCCAGCTCCATGTGTCTGTTGGCTACAGAAAATGCTTTTGTTTTATTTTGGGCTCACATGAGCTCTGTGGAGCCTGCCCTCCTAGGAAAATTGTCTTGTGTTCCAATGTTCTGCCTCTATCACTGGTATTTTCTTTCCTTCTGAAATACACTCCTTTCTGACATCTGTACTTGGATGCTTTTTCCAATTTGAGCGTCACCTCCAATGTTACCACTCGCATGAAGCTTCTCCAGTGGCCCACAGGATCAGTGTCTGTTGTTTGAAGCAAAGGGTGAAGACCTTGCACATTCCATATAGTATAAACATGTGCAGTTCGTGGCTCATGTGTACTCTTGTCTCCTGGACCAGTCCATATTTTTATTGCTATAACAAAATGCTATAACAAAACTTATCAAGAAAATATGTTTCTTGTACTTAGAGTTTTGGAGGATGGAAGTCACCCATCATTAAGTTTCATTGGCTTTGCAACAAGATGGTAGATGGAAATATAGGGAAATCTATGTGGTGAGATAGGAAGCCAAACTGGGGAAGGGCAAGTTTTCTTTTTTTTTTTTTAAGCTATATTTATTTTTATTTGAAAGACAGATGTTACAGGGAGAGAGAGAGAGAGAGAGAAAGAGAGGTCTTCCATTTGCTGGCTCACTCCTCAAATGGCTGCAATGGCCAGATCTAAGCTGAACCAAAGCTGGAATGCAGGAGCTTCTTCCCAGTATCCTGTGTGGTAGGCACAGAAGCCCTCAGACTTAAGCCACACCACACTGCTGACTCTTTTTATCAATCTGTCTATCTATCTATCTATCTATCTATCTATCTATCTATCTATCTACCTACCTATCTATCTATTTGACACACTGTCATAAGAACTAACCAGGATCCCCATGAGAAATATATTCATTCCCTCTAAGGGAAATTCTTTTAATGACCTAGCCACCTTCCACTAGAGTCCAGCTCTTAAAGGTTCCATGATCTTGTAACATTACCACATCAAGCAACAAACTGTTAACACATAAATTTTTGCAGCTGAGCCACAGTTCAACTATAGCAACTTGTTGCCTCACTAAATTGTAGTCATCCTGAGGGTAGGGTCTGGATCAAAGTTATCCCCCTCTAGTAAGCCATCATTTCCCAGGTACCCAGTGCAGTGTTCAGTGCATCATCAAATCAACAGTCTTTGATCTCTGTTGAGTTGGTAACGGGATTGAGTCAGCAAATTTATGTAGCATGTGCAGTGTATGAAGAATTTGGGGAGGTTATGACAGTTGACTTAAAAGGAAGAAGAAAAGGACTATACTTTATCTGATAATGTTTCTCTTATAATTTTAGTTTTCTCATGAAGGTTAAAAAGAAGAAAAGCTGAAAACACTGTCAATGGTGAAAAAAAATACCTGTTCTCACCTTGTTTCCGCTTGCTGCTCTTTAGAGGAACTTCATTCACAACGTATTTTTTTCAGCCCTGTAGTTATTTCCTTTTAAAGAATTTCCATTTGAAAAAAAAAAAATTCTATCCCAGAGAGGTTAATTAACTTGCCCAATGAAAGGACAGAGTTGCTCAGATGTGGGGACCTGGCGCTTGTCATTGCCCTTCTGCCTGTGCAGTATCCTCCGCGGCCACTGGGGGTGCTCAAGCCAAGGCCTCCTCAAGATACGGGCCTCGTGTTGTAGAGATACAAAAAATAATAATGGTCATTTAACTCTTCACCTATTTTAGATAGAACTAAAGATCCACTTCCATATTCTGAACTTATCGCTATTTAACCTGTTGTTAACGCGTCTTCAGAAAGAGTAACAGGAAGCAATGCCTCATCAGTCTGTGGAAAACCAGTGAGAAAAATCAGCAAGACACACACACACACACTCACACACATGCACACAGAGAACATATCCACCAAGCGACACCGGCAATGTTGGCTATTATTTAAAAAAAAAATACTAAACAGCAGCACACATTGCTGTGAGGTAGGCTTCTGTTTGTGTTGGGGAACCCTACGAGCGATCTACAGAAACCTCTTCCGAATTCCGGAGTATTTCCTTGTGAAAACAGGCACTGGGCTGGGAGTCAAGTCTTAGCAGTTGCTGGGCAAGAAATCTTACCACTTCCCAGGTTTGTGTTTACAAAATGCCTATGCTAGGTTAGAACGGG
Organism: Ochotona princeps; assembly: GCF_030435755.1. NCBI lineage: Eukaryota > Metazoa > Chordata > Mammalia > Lagomorpha > Ochotonidae > Ochotona > Ochotona princeps. Next base: position 11,923,562 of record NC_080840.1, on the reverse strand, counting down.
GCTTGTCACTCTGTGTGATGTGGTGGAATTTCTGTGGCTAGAGCCCTCCTTTGCATGCATGGACACTTAGCAGCCTTCCTTGTCTCTACCGGTGTAAGTGCCACTAGAAATCCCACTCCAGCCATAACAATCAAAAATGTTCCAGACATTGTCAAATGTTCTAGGGGGTGCAAAGGAGAGGTACAACTGCTGACAGGTGGTGGCTAGAATCCATTTTTCACATTTAGCGAATAATTATTGAGACGGTCTTGTTGGGAAGCTGCATCCTAGATGGTGATGTGAAGGTGGAGATGGCCCTCTCCTTCCTCATGGAGTTTCCAGTTTGGAGAGGGAAGGGAAGTCGGTCAGGCTCAGGCCCATTCACCAGCCAGGATGCTGGGAACATAGAAGTCTGTGATGCACCCAGCATTTCTTGAACAGGTGATGCTTTTGGCTGTTGCCTCCTCAGAGCAGTTGTGAAAATGAATACTCCTATTTGAGAATGAGAGCTGTTACAATACTGACTCCCCAGTAACAGGGAACTGATGACTGTAAAATGGGAATGGGAGGAAAACGATTCTTCCTAGTTAATCCCTGCCTTTCTCTCTGGGGTAACGGTATATGTATTCCCCCCCCCCCCCCCCCCCGTCAGCTGAATAACTCACCAATAGCACAGCAGAGATGAGTCAGATCTGAATGCCTGGTATGACCTTGCCAGGGTATTGCTTTGCATATTCATTTACATAGTTTATATTATAATGGGATTTCCAGGACCTTCTAAACAGCTTCCATTTGGAGGAGAAATAACAAGGCATTTCTGGAATGTGGTTACTTATGAATTAATGCACCAACAGGCTGTTGAATAGGCATTGGTGCAAACACAGAGATTCCAAGTCCAGCCCTCGAGGGTGGAATGTGGGAGTTCTGAGCACTGGCTTAGCCACCGTCCAGCTGTGCAGTCTCAAGCAAGTCACTCCTGTTCTGCTTTGCCTTTTGGAGATGAACATAGTATCTACCTTCCAAGATTATTATGAGGATTATAGAAATTATAAAAAAATTAGCACATGCCAATTACTCATCATATTTTAGGTAATAAATTCTATTAAATCTCTGGGAATCACTGGGTCTCATGAAGTTCTGGCTGTTAGGACATGAACAAATCCAGTAGCATTGTGTTTGAGGGGTAGGTTTTGCTTTTGGCAGCCCCTTCTCATTCTGTCGTGACAAGTTTGGGCTTAGTAATGGCTTATATTATCTATAAATAGGGAAAAGTAAATGTGACCTATTCACAGGCAAGCATTTGGCCAGAAGTTTTTGAAAAATCCATTGAAGCTCTAAAACCATAGATTTTGAATTCTCCTGGATTCTTGAAAATTGCTTTTAGCTTCTTCAGTTCTGTAAAATATGAAAAAAATGATCCCATCTTTACTACGTTGCTCAAATATTAGACAAGGATTTAGAAGAGACAGCTTACTGGGAGAGGGAGTACTTTGTGAGTGAGCTAGGAATAAAAATATACTTTGATTGACTGGCTAAATGCTTTTGAACTTTTTCTTCCTCCCTCAAGACTTTTCTCCCTTTTCCTTTATTTTCTCTTGTTTCTTAATCCCATAAGTCCTCAGTGATAACCTTCGCAGTGCAGATTTGCCGGGTGCTTCCCAGCCAGAAGCACGGTGTCCTGTTTCTGTGCTGCACCTCTGCCCTTCCATCATCTTTAACAGTTGAACACCCCTGCCCATCACACTCTGCTCTCAGCTAGTGCAGACAGCCCTTGCCTGTTATCTGACCACTTATGGCTTGTCCAGGTGAAGCCAGTCATCTGCAGTTTCCTGACCTTTAATCCTCTTAGAATCTGGCAGGGGAACTCAGCATTTCCCTGATTGACAAAGGCAATACGTACTTACTAATGAACTGAATTGGAGTGTGCATTTTCCCAGCACCAACTTTGGCAGCAAGGTCAAACTCCATCTTCTTGCATCTCTTGATGACTTATCCCTGAGTACTTCCTGGGTGCCAGGTTCTGTGCCAGGTTCTGTGTCAGGTTCTAGGGATGGAGTGAGGAGAGCAGTGAGCATCTCAATGCTCATCACACTTGTAGTCTCTGGGAAGAGACTAATGGAATAATTATACAATTATGATGGTGTTAAGTGTCACTGAAACATAATTGTCCCGGTAAGTATTTAATCAGAGGGATGTCAAAAGCAGAGGAGGAACTTGAACAGGTTAGTCTGACCCTCTAGGTGTGTTTGTCTCACAGCCTCTCTGACACAGCCCCATATGACAAAGGTAGTCAGTTGTTTCTGGGTTCTGGACACTGGCTTGAGGAGAATGGATGTGGGGGTTCCAAAAAAATTCAGCAAACCAATAGGGCAGCATCTTACACATTAAGGCTAAGCTTTTTAGCGTTGGAGGATTAGAGAAACGGAGGGGATGGAGGGTGATTAATATCTAGACTCACGGGATTCACACACGGACTCTGAGAAAGTGATGAGAAGTTTGTGCAGGGGCATCCGGTGATAAAGAGGCTCTTAACTGAAGAGCTAAGGTCGAGTTTGGATGGGTAATATTGCATGCTTGGTTTAGCCTTCTGACAAGTAGGGCTAAGGAGGGAAGATACACATTTCCAGGTTGCCAAATTAAAGTGAATCAAGATCCGGGGTGTTGATGCTGCCGTGGTCTTCTCTTCCGGGTGACTCACTGAGTGTTAGTTACAGAAAGGTGCTGGGGTTGGTTCAAGCTGGGGACTCTCCGCCTCAACACACAATCTCCTGGAAGTTTGTGAATGTGGGGAACACATGGCATTCAAGTTTAGCAAGGTAGCATGGGGACAATCTCAAAGGATGAGCATGCATAGTCTGTGTGCTTTCAAGCACACCCAGGGACAACTAGATAAAGAGAGCTCATGGGAAGTCCTGAACGTTTGAAATCTCGTGGTGGATGCAATAAATCTGTTCATCTTAATTTCTTTACAGACTTACTTATTAATTGAAAATCCAAGTTACAGAGAGACAGAATTTCCATCTGTTAATTCGTTTTCCAGATGGCCAAAACAACCAGCACTGGGCCAGATCAAAGGCAAGAACTTCATTCTTATCTCCCATGTAGGTGGCAGGGGCCCCAACATCTGGGTCATCTTACACTGCTTTTTCCACGCCATGAGTAGATCAAAAATGGAAAAATATGACACAAACTGGTACCCACTTGCTAAGCCACAACACTGGCTCTTATTATTGTTTTAAATCTAAAAGAAATTTATAGAATATTCTGTAGAAAATCATGATTTACATATTTTAGTTTATATAAATCTATGTGCCCAGGTCAGATTTTTTTTGGGGGGGGATATGTTGAGTTACAAAGAGAGAAGGAGAGACAGAGTAAGGGATCGTTCACTCCCTAAATGGCCACAACAGCCAGAGCTGAGCTGACCCAGAGATAGGAGCGTCTTCCCCAGGCCAAAAGCAGGGAGCTGGATTGGAAGCAGAGCACCCAGCACACAAACCAACACGTGTATGGGGTGCCGGCGCCTCAGGGGAGGCTTAGTCTGTTAGGAAACAGAACCTGTCTTATAGGTCAGAATAGTTCTACTTTTTATTTTTTATTTTCAACTAACTTTTACATTTTTATTGTCCGTGATACAGTCTTGTACCTAGTAGTGATTCTTGCCTCCTCTCCTTGCTCCCTCCCCATTTCCCCTCCTGACATCCCCTCCATATTATCACAGCAATCTATAGTGCTTTAATACCAGTTACAAGTTTAACTTTGTGCTATTTAAGTGTTTCATGGCATTGTAGGTACAGGTAAAGGTAGAACATTCAGCATCATATTGCCAAGATATATCTAAGCCGTCCTTTCATTCAGGATGAGGGGCACGCACTCAAGTGTATTTTCACTTCCCGATATGCTAGTCTGCATTCTACAGTTCATCTCTGAGACTGTATGTATATACTTGATTGCCTATACATACATGTGTGTTGGTCTTTGCATGAAGGCTGTCTTAGAGACACAGTATGATTTATCCTTTAAGATTGTGTCTCTCTGGGAAGTCAATTGCCCCTATTCTTAGAACACACATTTAGTCACATCGCTCGCTCATGTGTGTGCATGTGCGTATGTGTACGTGTGTGTGTGTGTTGTAATCATACTCACACATTGTTTCTGGTGGTTATTTCCAAAGGGTTAATGGTTTAAGCCACAATTATCACAGATGGTAGTTTAAATAGGCCAGTGTGGAAGTCTTTTGGTCCAATATCAATTACACAGTTTTAAGACAAAGAACCAAATGTTTGTACGGGACACAAACTGGTAAGCATATGGGATGCTGGCACTGTAAGAGGCTCAGCCTACTGTGCCATGGCACAGGCATTTCACATACATGATTTTAATTAGAAAATAAGTGTATAATGGATTTGTTATCTGCATTTTATAAATAGGGAGGTAGAGGGACAGATAGCTGAACTAAATCACAGATATGCAGCTAAAAATAAGGAGTCGGGATTAATATCCATGTCTGTCTAATTCTGTAACTTAAAAAGCACTATCATAGGAAGTTTCTGTGCATTAACCACGTTGCATGAACATTTAGGGAATGTCTGGTTTTTGAATCTGTAAGATATATATTATTTCTACAAAGATTTCGACTTGTCTCTAAACACATAGATACCTATTAAGCATGTGCTTGATACTGTGTTAAACATGGAATACATATTGAGAATGCACAGGTTAATAAAAACAGATCATTGGGAAAAAAAAAACAAATGAAGGAAATGCTATCCTGCAATTCCTGTGCAAAGTATATCCTCACTTCTTTAGTCCTGGGACAGACCAATGAGTAATGTAAGCTGCTGAACCTGTGTCAGTTCTTCAAGAGAGCTCTCAAAGTCTGCAGAAAGGAAAATCAAAGCTGCAACAACAACCACATCCTTCTCCATCTCCTGGAGCACAGGTTCAATGCTGAGTGAAGAAATAACATAAACCTGAAAAAGAAGCATGTTTTTTAGGGAAAGAGAAAAAAGAGTTAGTCTCCATGGGCCAGAGCCTCTATTGTTTTCTTGAATCAATGAAATCGATTTTGCTCCATGGCATGTGAAAGGGGTGGCTTTGACATGCAGAGTCAGAGGAAGGCAGCGCCTTCAGTAAAGGGAGCAAGCTACCCAAGGATTCTCTGCCTCCCGAGTGGAAGAGTTTCTTTTCATCTCTGTTCGTCCAAACTCAGAGTTTGGAGCCCTTTTGTAAGTAGTATCTAGCACAGATACATGAAATATCAGGATCAGTAACTGGTGTTTGAGTTAAGAAAGTCAGAAAAAGAGTGTGTGTGTGTGTGTGTGTGTAAGATACCCCAGCTCCACAGATCAGAAGCACTATTTGGATTAGTTCACTCATTTTCTCCACGCTGGGAGATGCCACTGGTACAGAGTTAGCTGGGCTGGCAGTCCGTGCTCTCCAATCTCAGCGGAGCAAGGTTGTTAGTACATGGTTGACCCCAAGGCCGGTCACTCATGCTGGTTGTGATGCACGTTCCTGTCCTTCTCCTGCACCGTGGGTTTAGGCACCCTTCCTCTCACAAAACTGCAGGTGTGCCTGCTTTTCCCAAGCTCTGTTTGCATCGGTGCTGGGCTTTATCCATGGCAGAATGGAGGCACGGGGCAGGGTAAGGGGCTGGAGCCACCAGTATGCTACCCAGGAAAATGTATTAAGCATATTAAATGCAAACGGTGTATTCATGTAGAAGTATTTATAAAAGTACGTATGGTTTAAATATTTATGTAAAAAAATACACGCAGGGAGTGGCATAGAGCTTAGAGGTTAAGACACCTGTATCCTGCGTCAGAACACTCAGCTTCAGTTTCTGACTCTGAACTCCAGCTTCCCGGTGATGCAAACTCTAGAAGGCAGTGATGATTGCTGGAAGATCTGCGTTAAATCCTCAGTTGCTGTGTGCGTAGTTGGAGAGTGGGCCAGCAAATGAGTCTCTCTGTCTCTCTCTGTGTGCCGCTATGCCTTTCTGCCGTTCCCATAAACATTAAATATTAATACATGTAGGTAAAAAAATTACCAGAACACATAAAAAAGTTTGTGTAAAATGAAATAAAAAGCTGCTCATTTTGATGTTTTTTTTTTTAATCCAGGCATATGAGGGGTTTTCAAAAAGTTCATTGAAAATTCATCTCATGAGAAATTCATGTTTTCCAGTTTTGCACCATAACGCACTTAGCTTTTCATTCTATTTTCTATGAACTTTCTGAAATATCTCTTGCATGACATTTTCCCTTGATTCGTTTCTGGATCGTCTCGTCTCCTGCAGTGTTCTGAAGCTGTGATGGTTTATCATAGAGCGAACTTAGACTCAAAAGAAAACTTTTTGAGCATAATTTTGATTTAATCAAAATGTGCAGATATGTACATGTGCATGTGTCCACTGATCTTGGAAAAGTCCACATTAAGCATCATTTCTGTCCAAGGAAGCTGAATATTTCTGAAGTGTTTTCTGTAACAGCTTTATTGAGACATAATTTACTTACCATGCAATTTACTCCTTTGAAGTATATAATTCAGTGGCTGTTAGGATGCCCATGGTGTGTAGCTCACCATGGTCACTTCTAGAACAATTTCAGCTCTAAAATAAACCCTGTGCCCTTTAGCTCTGACTCTCCAAATTTCCTTTCCTTAGTTTTCGAGGCAAAGTTTCCAATAATTTCCAAATGGTACTTCTATTTCTGTACTTCCCTAGAGTTTTGGAAATAACTGCATTATAGCAGTTATCACATTGCAGGGCTATTATTTGTTCCCTTTTCTGTACCTGCTATAAATCTGTTACTTCCTTGAGTACAAAATGTCATTCTTCAAGCAACTTTATATCTAAACTCTTAGCCTGATACCTGATACCTGTAGGGTTCAAATAAAGGAGGAAGAGATTTGTGAATAACGTTTTTTTGTTTGTTTGTTTGTTTGTTTCATTTACAGAATAAAGTCTAGAGAAAGTATCTTCATGAACTACTTTGTCAAATAGTCAGTAGGCAAAGAATAATGTCTTAAGTTTTTTTTTTTTTTCTGGTTTTAAAGTTAGCACCAGCCTGGTAGTCCTGTGTTTCCTTTGGAACCGCTGGAGAGTTCTGCTAGAGCATCACTCTTGCTTGCTTTCCAGTTTTACACCATAATGCACTTAGCTTTTTGTCCTATTTTCCATGAACTATTTGAAATCTCTCTTGTATGACATTTTTCCTTGATTAATTTCTGAATCGTCATGTCTCCTTTCTTAAATCATATAGTTGACTACTAACACAGAGAAACTCAAGTAAACTTCGTCGGATGAGGTAGAAATGCATTTTTCTTGAACATAGCAAATTCTATGTGGGTGACACACAAGTGTTGGGGAGACCTTATTCTGCTGAAGTTCCACCTTCAATTGTATCATCTAGTGCTACTCAGCAATATTTCTATATTTCAGTCAATTAGTTACCTAGCTGCATAGAGGCTGTAAAGTAGAATTTAGGGGTTGACTTTATATTCAACTCCAAAAGAAGTGGGAGAGAATGGAGGCTAAGAGACAGCTGATGGTGTGTACTACATTGCTTTAAAATGTGTGAACACTGACAAGCAATGCAAAATTAATTTTTTGGCTGATTTTTCTTTTTTTCTTCTTTGACTTTGTTTTTAATTTTATGATATAGCTCTATAGGCTCTGGGATTTCTCTTATGCCTTCCCCAAATTCCCTTTCCCCAACTGATTTCTCCCATATTATTATAACAGTGTAGTCCTTCATAAGCAGTCCTAAGTCCGTTATTCTGTTACTTACGTGTATGCTGATGTTGTGGGTACAGACAATGACAGACAGTCCAGTATCCTATTGTCAAGATATATTTAAGAGTTTCATTGGGAGTCCGTCTTTCATTTGGAAGTAGAGATGCATACTGCATTGTATGGCCACATCTGCATATGACATGAAAGACTCTGTAACATAGTTACTGTATACCCCCTTAAATGAAAAGCCATAAAATAAAATCAACAGCAGGAATAAAGTTAAAAAATTTATTACACCATGGAGTTAAATAACATGCTACTGAGTAATCAATGTGTTGCTAAAGAAATGAAAAAGCAAACGAAAACCTTGGAGCAAATGATGCTACTGTATGATCTATGTGTCAGCATGGAATTCAGTAAGAGAAAATAAGATATTTTAAAGAAATGAAAATAAAAAATATTAAAATCCATGAGTTGTAGCATACCAGTATTGAAAGGGTTATTGATCTTACATGTTGGCTGAAGTTTGCTTTTTTTTTTTTTTTTTTTTAATTATTTATTATTTAACTTCAGTAATTACATTGTATTATGTGACACAGTTACATAGATACTTGGGTTCTCCCCACCCCTCCCCAAACCCTCCCACCATGGTGGATTCCTCCACCTTGCTGCATAACCACAGCTCAAGTTCAGTTGAGATTTCCCCATTGCAAGCGTATACCAAACATAGAGTCCAGCATCTTATTGTCCCGTCAAGTTCAACGGCTTCTTAGGTATACCCTCTCTGGTCTGATGACAGAGCCAGCAGAGTATCATCCCAGTCAATTGAAAGCTCTTTATCAGAGAGAACATATGATATTTGCCCTTTTGGGATTGACTTATTTCACAGAGCATAATGGTTTCTAGTTGGGACTGCTTGGTTGCAAATGGTAGAATTTCATTTTTTTAAATGGCTGAGTAGTATTCTATGGAGTAGATGTACCACAGTTTCTTTATTCACTTCTCTTTGAATGGGCATCTGTATAGTTTCTATGTCTTTGCTACTGTAGATTGTGTTGCTTGACTAACTTTTCTTGTTTTAAGTTTTGTCTTAACAGGTGTTAAAGTCTGAAAAAAAACATGACATTTGAGTGTATTTTACTTTGTTTCCCTGTTTGGATATGTTTTATGGCCTTTAAAAGCAAATGATACATTTTTAAAACATTATTGTCCATTTTTGCAATTGAAATGATTCTCAGTTAAATTATGGAACAATTTTGAGTTTAGTGAGCTGGTCAGGAAAAGTTTCATTTTTGTGTGATTTTTTCCTACGGGTTAATGACAGAATTTTTAAAATAACCTGACGAAGGAATGTGCTCTTGGAATTAAAACATCTGAAACTTGGAAAGTGCTAAGTGGACTGAGATTTGTACACATGCAGTAGCAGATGAAGTTTGCTGGAATGTTTTCTCAGTAATGCTGAGAAACCACTTCCGTGGTTAGCCAAGACAGCTCCTATGGGAGCTCCTTCCTTTTTCCATGTGTTTGCCAGGCACGCAACTTTGTCTTTTCTTTTTCACTTCAAACATCTGGTTTCTTAATGGTGAGCTATGTTTGTGAAGTTGAAATTAGCATACAAGTGGAGCACCATGGAAGGGTGTGTCTGGGTATCTAAGATATGGGCTAGATCAAGGCTTTAGAGATCATACATTTAATTTTAATAAATTTAATGGAGACCAACTTCCTACTTTGGAAGCTTTTCAGAAACAGAATTTCAGTTTTTTAAAATAACACAAAATGTTCATGAACTCTAAAATAACTACTTGTGATATGCTTTGATTCCAAAGATCTGGAATTTGATAAAGGGGTATTTGTAATGTGTCCTTTTTCTCCACTTAGTATTCTGAGCATATGCTACTATAATTTGGATATTAATTGAGTGTTCTCTAAGCCTATGTGTTAAAGATTTTGTCACCCAGTGGTGCTGTTGGGAAGTGATGAAACAGTTATATAGGATCTAATGCTTAGCCTTGGGTCACTGAAAGTGTGCCCTCCTAAGATAATTCTTGTGTAACCTCTTGGGTTCTTCAGAGAGAGTTGGTACATCATAAAGGAGCTTGTTTAGAAGATTTTTCTGGACATCGGCTCACCAAGACATACTTCCTCTGCATCTTCCTCACCATTGCCATTTTTCCCTTTCCCAGAAATCAAATCAATGGAAGTGTCTGCTTTTGGAATTGAATCTCTAGAGATGTGAACACAATAAAACCTTCTGTTCCATAACCTTGCACTCTTACTCACCACGGGTATTAGGTTGAGGTAGTGAAAAGTTGAGTAGTATACATGATTAGCGTGACAATTTGAAAATTCAGCTCCGATTATGTAATTTTACTTGTAGATAAATTTCAACCAAAGTATTCAACAAATTTGGTTCACTATTTGTTAATACAGCACCCGAATGATGTATCAGTAGCAGGAAACTAAGGGTAAATTGGGCTACTTAAAGCCATACTCTTAGGGACGCTGATTTCTCAAGCAAGGTGTGAGGAGGGTTGTACTTGGTAGAGTACAGTGTGCTATGAGAACAACCCATGGGTGGATACCTCAAGCCATGGTTGTAGGAAGCCTGTCTGGGGATACCAAGGAACAGTAAATCATCCTTCACAGGCAGGGAGCATCGTGAGTGTCTTACCCAGGTGACCACATCACTACAGAGTGGCGAGTGAGAAGAGAAATTTAACTTCTTCATGCACATAATGAACTTATGGAGGGATTATCCTGCATTGAATCTGGCACATATATATCAAAAAATTAAAAAGAATAAATGAATGAGTATTAGAATTGAATAAATGTATGTGATGAGTCGGGGTAGAGGAGAAGATTTCTCAAATAGTAATACCCCAAGGAGTAATGACCTAACACAGAACCTGCTCCTAGCTGCTGGGAGACAGCTGAGTGGGGTAGAGGTTAAGGATTTTTAAATTACTAGCAAAGAGAATGAAATGCAACAGTGATAGGAGCTTTTTTAAAGGTAGGAAATTAAGTCCTTGATTGTATCTGTGTGTATTTCTGTGTGTCTGTGTGGGTTATGTGAATACACACTAAATTTGTTAACCTGAGTAGAAGGCATTAAAGATTCTACAAACCAAATATTCACAACCTGGAAGGAAAGCGAAATGGTTGGAGAGAAGCACATTTGAAAAAGAACTGGATGGTAGTTGTGGATTAGACTCAAGAACCAATAAAGAAATGAACCCCTTGTTCTCTTAAAAGTCAGTAGAATTAGAACATGGAAGTGAGTCCCTTTGAACCAATAAACAGTTGGGATTTTGTTTATTCATATGTATGATCATGGATGAGTCAGTCTTTTAATGAAAAAAATTTAAGATATCTGGGCTTAGCATTAGGGATGAAGAGATGAACAAAAAAGATTGAGTGTTTTCTGGGACATTTAATCTACGGAGGGATGATGGAGAATTGAAATTAGTCTACTAAACTCCAGTAACAAGAAAACAAAAGGACTCTGTGTCAGAAACAAGGGGCTTTAAATTACAACCCAGTGATGTGTATGTGAGAGATTTCCAATGATGGTTTCTGCAAGAAGTCATGTATAGTTACATGTCTGAAAAATAACTAGGGCACAGTCATGTAAGAACAGGCGGGGTAGATCGCAAGCTCCAGGTATAAGCAGCAGCTTATGTGCTCATAAAACCTTGACAGTCTGACTATGCTAAGTTGGAGGAAATTCTACCCATGAAGCCAGTTACCTACTTGTTCCGTTACTGTGGCCACAGTGCTGGATTAATACTCAAGACTAGTGTGGCTGTAATTCATCTTTATTTTAATAGACTAACCCTGCATCTCCAATTCAAGATTTCAGAATAAGGATACCAAATCAAAAATTCTAGAGCCATTAACACTGATTTAAAAATATTGTGTTCTCTCATTTCTAGGCTCAGGAGTGAGATCGCTGCTCCATTTGAGGTTAGCTACACATCACATGACTATCTCCTGCTGATGAGCTGCAAGTGGGAGATATTCTGGATCAGCACTTTTTGTTTATCTAGATCTTTCCTCTGCCACTGCAGCTCAGCTGTATTCCATTAATGCCGTCAGCTTTGATTCTAGAATGAGGCCAACATGAAACATAGGCCCCAAATGCCACACGATTGATAGGCAGCCCATTTAAGTAATAAGATATTTTCTTACAGGATATCTTTCAGTTCTTCATTGGCATGTGGAGATTATTTATTTTAGCAGCGTATCCTAACACTCTGTTTCAGAGACAAAATGGGAAACAGAATTTTAAATTAAATCTAATTGGCAAGCATTTAGAATCTGTGACTTTGTGTTGGCTGTGATACTTATGGAGGCTGGAAACAGCTACCTGACAGAGTTTACAGGTCTTGGGGGAGACATACTTAGGACTGGTTAAGAAGATGCCATTTACAATTGAAATGTAAGTGAGGTGGTCACAGCAGGTGGCTAGGAACTCGCATTTACTTTTAACATATTGGTTACTCATTACTATGTCAATTAATTCCATAATGATGTAAATTTTTGCTGATGGTATGTTGGAGCTTTCAATTGACTGGGATGATACTCTGCTGGCTCTGTCTTCAGACCAGAAAGGGTATACCTAAGAAGCCGTTGAACTTGACGGGACAATAAGATGCTGGACTCTATGTTTGGTATACGCTTGCAATGGGGGAATCTCAACTGAACTTGAGCTGTGGTTATGCAACAAGGTGGAGAAATCCACCATGGTGGGAGGGTATGGGGAGGGGGGGGAGAACCCAAGTACCTATGAAACTGTGTCACATAATACAATGTAATTAATGAATTAAAAATAATAAATAATAATAAAAAAAAGAAGATGCCATGATGCTGGTAGTGAGGAGAGTGCGGAGTCTTGTGGGAGCACATGAAGGAGCCAATGACACCAGCCTCTGAGATGGAGAAGGTGGAATGAACTGAGACTGATTTTGAAAAGATGCTTGGTAGAAAGCTAGGCTGACGGACAGGAAAGGCTGCTCCAGGCAAGAAGAGCAGGAGAGAAAAGACGCGACTAGTAACCCTTGCCTTGAAAAAACACTTGCTGGCGAGGATGTGGGGAAAAGGGAACCCTTCTCCACTGCTGGTGGGAGTGCAGACTTGTACAGCCTCTATGGAAATCAGTTTGGTGAATACTCAAACAATTGAAAATCAACATACCATATGATCCAGCAATAGCACTCCTTGGGATATATCCAAAACATCTTCTACTCAAGAAACCAACATGCACGCCTATGTTCATAGCAGCACAATCTACGATTGCAAAAACCTGGAAGCAGCCAAAATGCCCATCAATAGAAGACTGGATAAGAAAGCTATGGTTCATCTACTCCATGGAATACTACTCAGCTATTAAAAAAAACGAAATGCAGTTCTTTGTGGACAAATGGGCCCGACTGGAATCCATCATGCTAAGAGAAATGAACCAATCCCAAAAGGTTAAATACCACATGTTTGCCTTAATCTGAGATGAAAAGAGAACAACTTGGAAAATAGTACCTGTATATTGTAATATTAGTGCAATCTCTTATAACCTGTATCCAATGCAATAAGATAACGCGATATAATCTATAAACCAACAATTAATGTCAGAATACTTAAGATCTACATCGAAAAACTGTAAAACCTACTATACCCTCAATACGCTATGTTAACCTGTAATGGGGAGGGAGTGCAGGGAAATCTTTCAGGACCATAAAAAGAGTGAGAAAAAAGTACAATATAGCCTATCAAGATCAAATCTGGTAATTCATAGACAACAGACTCAAAGCGGCACTAAACAACACTAAAACTATTATACCAATGCATGAGGGGGGAATCGGGTGCTATCCTGACAACCTCTTAACAGGAGGTCATGTGCGTGGAGCAGGGGAGCACTCCAGAGTGGAGCAGGTGGTAAGGAGGAAGCTTGGATCCCAACCATGAAGACTCCCAGACCTTCACCACAAACTATTAATACGAGCAACAAGGACTATATCCCAACTGCCAAGGAGGCCACAGGGAATTGGATGCCCTCGGAGGCCGAGTACTCTGAGGTCACCCACCCCCAACCGGAGCTTCCACAGGGGATGGAAGAAGTCCAAACACTACCGTGCAGAAACCAACGTCATCGGAAAGACAACCAGAAGCCCTGAGCGGTCCGCAGAAACAGAAGAACAATAAACGTCCTTCTGGACCAGGGAGGAGAGCTTTCTCTGGTTCGAGCCTGGCTCCACCTCTGGACCCCCCCTCCCTCGCAATGACCATCGGGATCGCTTCGAAAACCCCTCACAGCAAACAAACAATCATACAAACTAAAAAAAAAAAAAAAAAAAAAAAAAAAAAAAACCTAAAATAAATAAACAACAGAAAGTAGAACTTGAAATCTGACAGGAAAGAGCTGGCATGGATTGGCTCATGCCTCGCTGGGTGGGTCACAAAGATTAGTTACTCCTCACCATGGTGTTGAGGATTTTCCTGCACACCCCCCCCCCAAAAAAAAATGTTCTGCACCTAAAATGTTGACATATATCTTGTTAGAGTTACAAGCCAGTCTGGATTATCCTAAAATCTGCCAAGATCAGCAAAATTTTACTTCAACACAACAACTGGCTAAATACTAAGATGAAATGGACACGAAACAGCTGAATGGTGCCTTATGGCCATTTTAAGGTATAGAGCAGCCGGTCCTGTATATAAACTAAAATTGAAATGTCAATGAGCTAATCATAGGTTGTGGCTAGGACTTGTTTTCCTTTTTTTTTTTTTTTTTTTTCTTTTTAATACACTGGTTACTCAAAACCATGTCAATTCCATAACATTGCAAATTGCTGTTGATGTTATATTGGGACTCTTAATTGACTGTGATGATATTCTGCCAGCTCAAACTTCAGACCAGAAAAGGTCTCCCCAAGAAACTGTTCAACCAATCTGGACAATAAGTAGCTGGACTCTATGCTTGGTATATGTTTGCAATGAAAGAATCTTGATTGAATTTGAACTGTAATACTGCATCAAGGTGGAGGAATCCACCGGGGGGAGGGGAGGGGGAGGGAGGGGGGGATTCCCAGAGCCTATGAAACTGTCACATAATGCAAAATAATTAACAATAAAAAAAAAAAAAGAAAAATGTCGGTTAGTGTTATTCTTGTGAGAACCAGGGAGTCTGGGATGAGACTCAGAGGAAGCACAGAGTGTCACATACAGATTTCAGAAGACGCTGTTTCCAGGGGACGTCATGGTAGATAGAGCTAAAAAGAAAAACCAAGCTAAGCAAATCAAATCAAAGCAGTAGAACTGAAATGGAAACAGCCAATAACCAAGCAGAGCTGCAAGAGACAAGAATCTGCCTTTCCACAGGGCTGTCAAGTGCATGCCACGTGGGTTTCTAAGCTTCCACGTGGGTTCATGGTCAGACTCTACCTATCAAAACACTTCTCAATCTCTGAAGGAATGGAAGTGTCTCCTTGACACTGCTTCACACAGTTCTAGACTCCAGAAACATGCCAAGGCTAAGGCTCGTGGCTGGGTGTCCTGCTGAAGCTCCTTAACAAGGAGAGAGGCATGGCAGAATAAGGGGCACAGCTTGCCCTGCCGTCGCTCTGGGTGGAGGGGTCTGTCTGCGATTGCTTGTGGAGCGGACGACACATTCAGAAGCCAACCCGGTGTTCCTGAAACCCGCTTCTCCTCATCTCATTATCCACTGGGAGCTCCACTTCCAAATGCTAATTTTCCTTAATTAAACATATGACACCTTTTAAAAATGGCTTTGCTTTTCTGTTCTAGCTAGACACTAGTGATTCTGTTCTCTGGTAATGACTGTATATGGTCCATCTGAAGATTATGATGTGTAATTATGTATGTATTGGTATACACACATGCATTGGGGTGTGCATGCTTGTGCTAGCACATAACAGGCACACATGCATACATACAAATGGACCATATACCGTATATGTATGTGTGTGTATACATATATATATATATATATATATATATATATATATATATCCTATATATATATATAGGAGTTAATGTATGAAGCTATAATCACCTGACACTTGGGAAACTATCATTGGTAAAAACGCTCTTGGCTTGAGTTTGTGTTTTTCTGAGATTTCCATTTCAATAGCTTCTTCCATATTAGGCAGTTTTCATCTCAGAGGAAATAATTATTTCCAGGCTTGGCTTTATTCAATGGGGCATGACTGTACAGGAATGGTCTCTTCCTGAACAGAAAAGGAAAATTGAAAAGAAAAAAGTAAAGCTCAACACATCAGACCCCAAATCAAATAAATCCATTTTCAAAGGAAAACTTGGAGGCTTGGTAAAAATGTTGACCTTTGAAAGAAAGTCCACTGAAAAACCCTATTTTCCATCCTGTAAGGTCAGGAGAATGAATTGCACACAGGGATGGGGGGGGGGGGAACTGCTTTCGACACGTAATAAAGTAGGTTCATTTGAATTTTTCCATTAGGTTTCCTGTAGTGATCTCAGAAATATGTTGGCCTTGCAAATTGTAACTCAGCCTTGGTTCTCTGTCTATAGAACTCACACAATTTTTCATAAGCAGTTGAATTAGAATCTGGATTACCTGAGATGACCAGCAGGAAATTATTTGTTATACTGTTGGGTTTCCTATTTGGCACAGAGTATTAAATAGGCTTCTTATTTTCCATAGCAAACTAATAATTTGAGTTGCTATAGGGCCAGATACCTCCTCCTCTCCCAAGCATGCTGTTCTCTTTCCTGCTCATCCTGTTTCCTACTACAAGGGTCAATGGGAGAGATTGTCAATGTGTATGGTGGGGGACGTATTCTTAGCTGAGCATCAGAATCTGAGTGGCTTAGTGTTGGTGCTTGTCATTACCCGACGTGAGTCTTCTCAGATGTACAATGGAGCAGTTCATGACAGATTTGTTACATTCCTTTGTTTAGTGTTTTAATGTATAAATGGTGAAATATATAATACAACAGATATGGCCCCTGCCCTCATGTTGTATGAGATAGATAGATAGATATAGATAGATAGATAGATAGATAGATAGATAGATAGATAGATAGATAGATAGATAGATGATAGAGAGGAGAGGAAAAAATATTTAGACCAATCATGAATTACTTGCACTTGTCAAAGGTGTTATGAAATAAAAGGGTCAGATACAATAAGAAGATGTATTGGGGGGTCTCATGTATTTGGATGCCATGTACAGATCAATAGTTTTATAAGTTTCCAGAGAGATTTTATTCAGATTCTCATATTTTTATTTCACAGGAGCAAGAATAAGCTAACTTAAAACATATGCTCTTTGATGTATACATAAGAGTGAGAATGTATGTTGATGTGAGTAGACATAGCCTCATGTGTATGCTTCCTTGCGGCTCCCAGTAGCCTTTGCAGAGTGACAAACACACTAGTTCAGAGGAGTATCATCCTACTAGCTACCTGCCTTTCATCTTCAGGTGTTGACCCAGTTCTAATGTCTGGGTTCTTTTCCCACAATTTCTTTCCTTACCAGTGTTTCCACAGCATCCCACAAACCTGAATGGCTCTGGCTTTACTCATTGCTGTGCTTACTTAGCCCATAGGGCCATGTGATCCCAAGTGGTATTCCTTGGGACTCTCAGCAATAAGTGGGTAATATTTGGGGGTGAATAATAGGAGATTATCCTAAAGTGCTAGCAAAAAAAGAGGAGAATGAAAAAAAAAAACACAACACTTTCTGTACTGAAAATGTCATAGCATCCATAACCAATGGTGTATCAAGGATACGTAAATGCTCAACAAATCAGCTGATACAATGGACTATTGTGGAAGAGTCTTAGGAACCGTGGATTCCGGACCCAGCACGATGGCTCAGAGGCTAATGTCCTTGCCTTGCATGTGCCAGGATCCCATATGGGGTCTGGTTCATGTCCCAGCTGCTCCACTTCCCATCCAGCTCTTTGTTTGAGGCCTGGAGAAGCAGTCAGGGATGCTCCAAAGCCTTGTGACCCTGCACATGCGTGATAAACCCCGAGGAAGCTCCAGACTCCTAGCTTCGGATCACTCAGCTCTGGCTGTCAAGAACACTTGGGGAGTGAACCAGTGAATGGAAGATCTTTCTCTTTGTCTCTCCTCTCTGCAGATCTGCCTTTCCAATAAAAATAGACACATCTTTGAATTAAAAAAAGAAATCCTGGATTCATATACAGTGGTAACAGCCCCTTCTTTAGCCCTGGTCATCTTCTATAGCATAATGACACTGTACCTATGGTACTTTAGCATTTCCCACTTAACCTCTCCTTACATCCAGAAAGACCGATCACCTGGCTATAAACTGACCATGCAGATGGGTGTGGCTGAGGCTGCATGGTACATGTGATCCTATTTAGATGCACTGTGATGTACTGTACATTAGTTTTACTCCTTTGCACTATGTTCCATGTTTAATGCCTTTCCATCAACTTTATCAGAGAGTCCCATGAAGGTCAAGTTCTCACTTCATTCAAATGTATCTCCTGATCCACAATGTGTATTAAATAAGTAATTGATGAATAAATAAAGAAGACTACCTCTGTCTGAGTCTTGCTGGTTTCAATAAGACATGGTGAGTTGGTGGAAAATCTTCTTATCCATAAAGAACCTACCAATGCCATGTGCTTAGCAGGTGATGGGGTTGGGCAGGATCCACACGAGCTGATGGTCAGTACAGAACAGGTGACCAGAGCCACGGAGCCTGTGCGCGGCATGCATCCCAACTTCCAGGAAAGCTTGTTTTGGATTAATAACAATTGTGCACTGAAAGAATTCCACCCATATGCTCATTTTTTGTGAGGCAGAATCGATAATCTGAACATTTCAGGTAAAATTTTTTCTACTTTCTAGTACTTCTTGTACTGGCTAAAGTTTTATTTTGAGATTTCCCAAGATAGATGATATCTTGAGAGAGATATTATTCTAAAGGTTTCAAAATGTGGATTTTAGAGCAGGGATTTGTTCCCATGTTGTCCTATGATGGGTTATTGTGATTCAGCCTCTCAGCTTGCCTGCTGCTGCAGCACGTGCTCCTCTTAAATACATGGGAGCTGCAAGGTTAGCCCAGCAATGTCTGGCTCCATTCGCACTCAACAGGATGTGCTGCTTTGTGAAATCAAGGCCGGTTTACCTGGTGCTTGCTGTGGGAGTTTACTGTACTGTGTGGTCTGAGCTAATTGCATATGTCAATGATGTTTTAAAGAAAAGGTCATCCAGCTGTTCCTCAAAGGCCATCACCTGTGCTTATAAATAAAGTTTTATTGGAACAGAGGAACATCACTCGTTATGTTGTAGTGCATGGCTGTGTTCTGACCTCAAGAGTAGAGCTGAGCAGATGTTACAAAATTTGCACAGTCCTAGAAGCTGTAAATATTATGCAGCCTTAACATGGGAAGCTGTGTTTCTCCTTGCTCCAACATTCCCTAACTGGGGATGAGCTCTATAAATGACCCCTGGGAGAAAAAGCATACTACCTGAGGAGCCCAAAAGAAGCTGCAGGTATTGGTGCTAAGAGAACATAGGACAGAATCATTCATGCCGAGGTTGGAAAGCCTGCTCAAACCAAGGTGCACAAATCCTTGCAAACTAAGATGAAGTTTCGAAAGATTTTGCTGACTCCTGTCTTTTATGATCAAAGGACCACATTGAACTTGAAAGCCAATGTAGGGGTGGTGATTGTCACCTTCTCATCCCTTATCTCTGTGAACTTGAGGGCTGCTCCTCTTTCACACTCCAGCAGGCCACTGCCATTTTGGGATCAAGTCCAGGCACTCCGGACCTTCTCTGGTGGTACCTAACATAGAGCTGCATCCTGGTCCCCGGTGGGTGAGTGGAGGGCCTGAGTGGAGTTTTGTCTGTGGGCTGGGAAGCATGGGTCTGGCCTCGGGCCTTTTGCTCTGGTGTCAGAGCTTCTGTGGCCCTCAGGATGGTACATAAACTTGCTAACTATGATGCAGAGAGGGTGTGAGGTGGGAGAACCAAAACCCATGAAGGTCAGAGCTTGTGATGTCGAGTCTCAGGTTTGGAGCCAGCTCAAGCAATGAACACAAAGGAACCTCTCATTTTTGTTCACAGTTTCTGGGAATTCAGGTTGAATAGAGAGGCTTAAAAACAGAAATGCAATTGAGGGGTAAAAATTGGAAAGATGTGTTTTAGAGTTTGTTCAAAGAGGATTTTAATTTCTCTCCAGAAACTTACAAGCTGTGAGACACATGGCAGATGATGGAGTCTCTTAGTTTCCACATCTGTAAAATGGGGGTAATAAGCAGGAGGAGGTGTGCTAGTTCCCTGAGAGGAAGGAAATAGGAGTAGCGTACAGCCTGGCTCCCTAATCAGCGATGATTCATTAAGATGAATTCCCTATATTGGTGAAGCTCTCCCTGTCTTCCCAAAGGACCCGTACTGGAAAGACTCGGCTGACTGAGCAGGCAGCAGAGCAGCAGAGTGGCATCACACGAAGCGCTGTGCCTGGAACTGCACTGGATGATACACTGATGTCGTCCAATGTGCATGCCTCCCTGGCATCCAAACAAGTATATAAAAACAAAGGAAAGGTTCCAGCCACTTGGCGATGGAGAATAAAGTAAGCGCAGAGATGCCGGAGATTAATATTGATGTTCCAGGAGAAGAAGGAGGGAGAGAGGACTCTGGCGCCCGGAGAGACTGCCACCATATGGCTTTGATGTGCTCACTTCCACAGAACGGAAACAGCATGAAGAATACAGAAGCCAGGAAGATGGAAATGAAGAGGCAGGGGTGGCACAAGCTGTAGGGAGTAGGATCTGTCTAGACATGTCAGCTGGCCACATGGCCATCTGCAACCATCAACGGAAACTAACAAGCTAGGAAGGGAAAGGGCAGACCCCGAAGCCCTGTGCGATTCAGTTTGTGGGTGCAGGGTATAGTACCTCAGGGACTGCTGAATCTAGGGTGCCATGGAGACCCTATCCACATGTCTCCTCTGTAGGATCCTTCAAATGAACATTCTTAGTCTCTGCTGAGGCCCCAGTGTCCTGCCTAGCGATTGCTCATGGATATTTAGGCTGATGGCTAAGAACTCAGTTTGCAATTTGGCTTAAGTTCAAGTCCAATTTGTACCTCTATCTGACAGGGTGACAGAGGGCAAACAACTTCACTCTTCAGAGCCCCTGTTTCCTTTTCTGCAAGAACCTAAGCACAGTAAGATGAAGAAGTAGTTTCTGAGGAACTGAATCAACAAACCTGTCCATAACCTAACAACAGTGGCTGCTATTGGAAATGTGCAAGCCTAGTCTCATTTTCTTTCTTAAATCAGAGAGAGCAGAGATCAGAGAGGTGAAGGACCTACAGAAAATGGAGATATTGGGCTAATGCTGGATGTTGCAGCCCTTGTTGAAGGAAGCCACCTTCTTTGGGAAAACTGCAGGTAATGCCTCCTTACACTGAGTGAACTTTGTTTCCCTCTCCTAAAAGGGAAAACAAAACCCAAACACTTCGACTTATGAAGAAATGTTCCAGCCTGGAACACGCTGGAGACATGCATTATACTAAACAAACTTAGAAAAGGTTAAGAGGACTTGGTGGAGAGCTAGGATTACATCTGGCTAAGTGTTTTCACCATGCTCTGAGTGATGGAGCAATTGTGGGTATTTTATAAAAGAAGCAGCTCACCTAATAAGAATTGCAATCTACTAAAATATTTACACAATAAAACTTTAATTATTTATACATTTAAGTCTATTTACATATTACACAATGGCTTTCTTGTTGTTTAATTAGATAGTTATTGTAGAGTCTTCCATTAAAGAATTCTTTGAATTGTTTAAACTCAACATGGATGGATTCTACCTTAGTCATGTGGTCTGTTTCCCACAGAGCAAAACATTGTCAGGCAAGTTCACTTAAAAATATTGCATTGTGGGCCCAGCATGGTAACCTAGTAGCTAAATTACCTGCCTTGCATGCACCAGGATCCTGTATGGGAGTTGGTTCTAATCGCAACAGCCCTGCTTTCCATCCAACTCCCTGCTTGTGACCTGGGAAAGCAGTCGAGTATGACCCAAAACCTTGGGACCCAACACATCGTGGGAGACCCAGAAGAGGCTCCTGGCTGCTGGTTTCAGATTGGCTCAGCTCTAGTTGTCGTGGTCAACTGGGGAGTGAATCATTGGCTGGAAGATCTTTTCCTCTGTCTCTCCTCCTCTCTGTGTATCTGATTTTCCAATTAAAAAAAGAGAGAGAGAGAGAAAAAAAATACATTGTTATGTTCAGCACTTGCAGTGGCACCAAAGACACTGATTGGGACCTCTGCTTCCAACACAGCACCACCTGTGTTTTAGCTTTGCTCTGCTTCAAAATGATGCTAGACCTGGATGGAAGCTAAGATGCTCAAGCGGTTGTGTCCTAGCCACGGAGACTTGGACTGGGTTCTCAGCTCCCACTTTTGACTTGGTCTAGTCCTGGCCATTGTGGGCATCTGAGCAATGCATCAGTGAATGGAAATCCTGAGTCTCTATATAACTTGTCTCTAGCTCTTAAATAGTGTTATTAAATGTTGCATTGCAGAAATATTTTCTTTAGTAACACTGGAATAAACAAGAGCTTTCTAAAAAGACGTAAAATAAAAAGATGTAAGAAAAAAGGCCAACAAGTTCCATTTAAAGAAAAATGGAATACTACTACTTAGAATATAAAGGTTAGTAAAAGAAAATGAGACATGAAGGACTGCTTTTCTCTAAAGACATAGAGCAATTAAAAATCAATAATGGTTTCAAGCTAGGACCATTTGGTTGCAAATAGTAGAATTTCATCTTTTGATGGCTGAGTAATATTCCATGGAGTAGATGTACCATAGTTTCTTTATCCCTTTCTCTTCAGATGGGCATCTGAGTTGTTTCCATGTCTTTGCTATTATAGACTGTGTTGGTGTGAATATAGGACTACAGAGTATTTTCTCATTTGCAAATTTCCATTGAACATGTTCCCAGAAGTGGGATAGCTGAATTAAACAGCAGATCGATCTTCACTTCTGTTAGCACAGCCCATATTGATTTCCATAGTGGTTATTCTAGCCTACACTCCCACCAACAGTGAAGAAGGGTACCTTTCTCCCCACATCCACACCAACAGGTGTTGTTAGTAAAGTTCTGAATGTAGACCAGTCTCAGCGGAGTTAGCTGGACCATCAATGTGGTTTTCATTTGTATCTTCCTGAAGGCTAGGGAGCCTGAGCATCTTCTCTTATGTGTATTGGCCATTTGAATTTGTTCTCCTAAAAATATCAGTTCATTTCCTTTGCCCATTTCTTCAGGGTGCTTGGTTTTGCTGTCATCGAGTTTCTGAAGCTCTTTGCAAATGTTGAATATTAGTCCCTGATCAGGTGTGTAATGTGCAAAGATTTCCTCCCGTTTTATTGATCATTTCCTTTACCTTGAACAGATGCCTCTCAACTTAATGTAGTCCCTGGAATACTACTGAGCCATTAAAAAGAATGAAATTCTACCATTTGCAACCAAATGGTCCCAATTAGAGATCATTCTGCTCAATGAAATAAATCAATCCCCACATGGTAAATATCATATGTTCTCTCTGATATAAGGCAACCTTCATGAAAATACAATATTCATAGCCTTTTTAATATGGTTTGTGCTGCAACTCAGGGTTTTGGTATTTTTGTTTTTATTTTCATTCATTGAAAAAAAGCTTTTCCTTTGTTTTTAATTTCCTCACAGACTAATAGGTCACATAGTAGCATATTTTCTTTAACAAGTTTCTTCATTTTCTTTTTCATTTCTTCATTGACCCATTGGTTATTTAGTAGCATGTTATTTAACTTCATGTTGTTGTTAATTTTCTACTTTTCCACCTTTTTCTAATTTTGTTTTATAGCTTTTCATTTAAGGGGATCTATAGTAATTGTGTAATAGAGACTATCATCTACAGATGTCAAGATACAATGCAGTAATGAACCTCTACTTTCAAATCAAAGATGGACTCCCGATGAAACTGTAGAATGTATCCTGACAATAGGATGCTGGAACTCCCTGCCATTGTGCATATCTATAATTTCAGGATATAGTTAAATAACAGAATGTGGGACTAATGATTGCTTATGAAGGACTACACTATCATTTTTTAAATTTTTATAACAGCTTTATTGAGACATAATTTGTATACCATACAATTTGCCCATTTATATAGTAGAATCACTTTTCTGTATTCCTAATATTATCCATTTCAATTTTATAATCTTATGACTCCAAAAAGAAATCCATATCATTAGCTATTACTCCCAGTGTCCCATAAATCCTAAGCTCTACAGAAACATCACCATATTTTCTCACTACAGATTTTCCTATTGTGGCTATCCACTACAAATAAATTCATTTCAAATAGATTTTTTTTCACTTCCTTCTTTCATTTAGCATGATATTTTAAGATTTATCCATGTTTTTGTTGACTGCTCAATACCATGTCAATTAATTCCATAACGATGTTAATTGTTGCAGATGGTATATTGGTGCTTTTATTTGACCGGGAGGATACTCTGCTGACTCTGCCCTCAGACCAGAGAGGGTCTACCCAATAAGTAGTTGGACTTGTCTGGACTATGGGATGTTGGACTCTATGCTTGGCAAATACTTGCAGGGAGGGAATTTCAACTGAACTTGAACTATGGTTATGCAGTGGGGTGGAGGAACCCACCATGGGGGGAGGGTGGGGGGAGAATCCCAGATTCTATGTAATTACAACACAATGTAATTAATGAATAAATTTAATAAAAAAATAAAATAAAATAAAAAAGATTTATCCATGTTTTAGCATGTATTAGTATGACTACACTATTTTAATGATAGAGGGAAAATCAGTGGTGGGGGGAGATATTTATTTGGGGAGGGGAGAGAATGAAAATCCCAGAGCCTATGGAACCGTATAACAAAATAATAAAATCAGTAAATTTAATTAAAAAATCAGTATGATACCATTTGATTGACAAAAGAACAAAAATGAACAGGTAAATGTTTGAACAGGTTGGTTGATAAAAAAGAGACTGACTTATAAGGAAATAAAAAATCCTCAGGACCATCAATATTTAAAGAAATGAAACTTGAGATAAGAAAAGCTTTTTTGTTGGCAACGCCCGTGTCGCCATGTACCCCGAGCCGAGCGGAGGGACTAGGGTTACAAAAAAGACAAGACAGTGACACAACACAAGGCAACACGCAGTAGACCGAATGCCGATCGATTGATTGATCTTTATTGAAACTCCAGGCTTTCTTTTATACTCTGCCTAGCTCCTCCCAGTGTTTATCCAGTCCTCAAGTGGCCACCCTAAATCCTAGTTCCTCCCAGTAGTGGCCATCCTAAATCCCTTGAGTTCCTCCCAGTGTTTATCCAATCCCTTGGCAGATAACTTGACAAATAGGAAGCAGGAATTTGCGGTTAAGCCAGTGGCTAGATGTATCAAGCCAAAATTGCCCATCCTGTTACCCTCTGAGAAACAAGCTAAGCTGTGGAGTTAATCCTTGGGAGACTGGGGCCTGCACTTTTTCAAGACTTATTGACAAATATCAGGGTTTGATGATCATCATTTGGTGAGATGTGATGAAATTGATGTTCTCATCAAAGATTGGTGAGCATTTTTGGAGAACAGTTTTACAAGCACTATCAAAAATTTTTGGAATGTAGTGAGAGAGTGATAGAGCACTCCAATTTGCTAAATTGTCCCCCAAGTCTCTTTAATAGCCAGGAACCAGAATCCAAGTCAGATCTCTCATGTGGGTGGCAGCAACCCAACTGCCTGAGTTATCACAAACTGCCTTACAGGTTGTACATTGCCAGGAAGCTGAGCTAGAAGCAGAATAATTGGAAATCAAGCCAAACACTTCTATAAGTGATGCAGGTGCCCCGAGTGATGACTTAAACACTGCATAGAACACCTGCCCCTGGAAAAAGCTATTAAACTAATTATCAAAACTACTTTTTTTTTTTTTTTTTACCACTAGGACAGGTATTTGGGGGACTTTGATTCTGGTGTTCAGCTCTTTAGATTGAGTCAGGACAATCAGAAACTGCCTCCAAGGGGCATTCTTTTGGATTGTGTGAGGTTTCCGCTGTGTGGAAATCAACTTATCTCGGACAGTGGAATCTCAAGAGGCTGCCGTTGATACTTGCTTTCACTTGTTGGCAATGTCCTGACTCCTGTCCTTGCTGAGGTTAGAACTTTCAGCGTTTATTTTGGTTCTGAGTATTTCATACTCCAAAAATGAAGCTAAGTTTCATGAATGAGATGAGGCCAGACATGGCCTCCAATCTCCACCTGACCTAGTCATCAGCCAAACTCCTCACTCTGTAGGTGCCAAAGAAAAGTAGGCACTGATGGTTTTGATCATGAAAGACTTGTCTGCAAGAGTGTCATTGTTTTCCATCCTACTGAATGATTTCGTGCCACCTAAAGACAAAAGCTAACTAGAGTCTGGAAAATGGGGGAGAGGGAAGGAGGGAGGGAGAGAGAGAATGAGTGAGAATGTGTTTACATGTGGGCCCAAGGCAAGAGCTAGGGGCTAGTGACTCAGCCCAGGTCTCACCTGCATGTGGCAGGAACTCAATTACTTGAGCCATGACTGCTGCCTCTGACGGTGTGCTGTCAGCAGGAAACTGGGATTTAGAGGAGATCTAGACTCTAAGACCCCAGGACTCTAAGCTAGACACTTCAAAGAGGAAGCAGGTGTCTCAACCAGTATTTTAACTACAGAAGCAAATGTGTCCCCTCACGTCTTCACTTCATCTGGCTTCTCAGGGGAGTCTTCCCATTTGACATGCAGACTAAGAAGATCAGAGTGAAATAAAAATGGAGACCTGAACATTGAACTGTGAGGAAGATGCCCCATGTTACCAGGATTTACTTAATACTCATGTTATGTCTGATTGTGTGTTTGATTCTAAGGAGTGTTTCTAAAAGACTTGATGGGGGTAAAGAGCCCTCCATAAGACCTCTTCTTTCCATTGTGCATACACATTGTTCATCCAGCTCTCTGCATGTGCATGACTGACAGGATAAAAGTCCTCTGATTTTGCTTCACTAATTTGTTCTGTATTTTGTTGCCTATCCAGTTGTGTTTCTTTAATCTGGTCATTTTTTTATCCATGCTGCTGCATGGATACAACTCGTAGCATTCTGCTACAACTTAAGACGTACTATAGACATTCCATCCTCACTTTGCCTTGTCAACTCTGCAACTAGTGCCGGGGTTGGATCTGTGGTTATCAATCTGATAATGCCTACTATCAAATCCTATACTCCCTGCCTTCCAGAGTTCTTCAGCAAGTGTAGCATGCAACTTTGATGAAGAATGAATGAGCCTGGAATGCAACACTATGATGCAACCTCACCATCGGAGGCAGTCACTTATCCTACCGCATTCTGCCTTTATAAGCTTTTGTTATTGTCCCTTTCACAATGGCTTTGTCATGAGAACCAATTAAGAAAAATGTTAAAGTGAGAGGAGGGCATATGTGAAATTAAATCTTATCATAAATCATTGAAATTTTACTCATGGTATCCTTATTACCTTGTGTATTTCCCTTGGTCTTTAAGATTTTGTGTATTATTAAAAAGCAAATCGCATTGGTTGCCCGTTGTCATTTGTGTAGAACTGTGGAAGCTAATTGAAAACAAAACCAAATTTGCAGATATAATTATTACATAATGAGATAGGGACAACATCATTTGTTGCTATTATATATACCAAGTGTGAATTTTAATTTGGACTCCAGGTGGTAACTAAGGTACAAAGAAAATTTACCTTTAATGCCTAGTTGTAGAATAATTATGCATCACAATTATTGTTAGCATGTAAACCAGCTTTCTTGGGAATGTTCTTTAGGAGGAAGAGTATTAGTGTTGCTCTGTGCAACAGATAGAAATAAATATACACACAGACACACACTTCTTGTCTAGACTAGCTGCTGAATCTGAAACTGCAGACCCACTAGATTTAGGACTATTTGAAACATGTAATCTACTAGTTACAAGAGATTAGATTCATTCTTTCTGGCTTGTGTAAAGCATAAATATGAGATGCATTTGTAATGGCAATAAAATAAATATTTTAAACCATCTACTCCTGTCTTTACTCATAATTTATAATGCCACTTTATGATTCTATCTGTGTGTGTGTGTGTGTGCGTGTGAAATACATAGCTCATTCCACTGTGATTTATCAAAGTAACAGTAATGTGCTTGTATATATTGTGTAAAGGTTGAAGTGGTACTGAGCCACAGGCAAGGGTTTCTGGTAAGTGAGCCCTAAAAGACTCTTTCCATGAAACCATGTGTTGTTTCCATCTATCACGTTGACAGAAACTAGGAAAGGGTTAAGAGATGGGCAGCAGGAAAGTGTCTATATCTTTTAGCGTTCTTTGATTGAGAGAGGCTGGCTGCACTCCGTGCCCAGGAGGCCTCTGGAGCCGTGCTTTGGTCCAGGGGCAGATGCCAGTGGAAAAGGTAAATGACTGAGGTCTGGCACATTCCTGGGGGTGCTGTGCTGGGTGGTGGCGAGGTGTATGCAATTCATCTCCTATTTGTAGTCAAGTGAGAAAATCTGTGTGCTAACCTTGGCCACTTTTCCTCATAATGACTAAATTACTGGGTAGCTTGGGCAAGATCCTTAACGTCTCTGAATCAAAGCCTCTGTATCTTTCAAATGATGCCCACCAAGTTTTCTTAATTTCATTTGAAACTAAGGCATGTCAATCAGCTTCAATTTATTACACAGTATATAAGATGAAAAATATACATAGTCAAACAGTTTACTGTTTTCTATTCTTCATTTAGCAAAACAGAAAACCCAACTGAAGGGACAGAGAAAGCAGAGAATGCTAGAATTGAAAAGTCACATTTGGGTCCAACACGTTAACCTTGTGTATAAATCTTCACTTTACATGTGCTAGGATCTTATATGGGAGCAGGTTTGAGTCCCTGCTGCTCCATTTTTCATCCAGCTCCCTGCTTGTGGCCTGGGAAAGCAGTAAAGCTGGCATTTATTTTTATTATATAGTTCTTCTTTATATTGATTTTTATAGGGAGAAGTTGAGTTTTCCTAATATATAAAGTATGAATAGGCCTGTAACATGCATATAATTTATGAGCACGTTTGCATGGATGCTCCCCAGTCTTCACTGCCTGATACAGGTGGGGGATAACTGACCTAACTCCAGAGCAGACCGCACACTGAAGCTTCCTGCGTAGCTTCAACCTGAGAGGAAAAAGGGTTTTGCTAACATAGAGACCTTGCCAACATTGTGTTGATACTTTCCGTAGGAGAAACCATTTCTAAATGCATTTTGTGTTCATTGCTTCATTGCTTGTTTAAGTTCCCCTCCATTCTTTTCTTTTTCTTCTCTTTCTCTTTTCACCTCTCCCTCCCTTACCCTCCTTTTCCTCTTTTCTCCTCTGTTTTTTCTCACCCAACTGACAAAGAATGTGTGGATAAGGCCATCCTTTCCTTTGGGAAGTGACTGGACCAGAATTGACTGAGAAGAGCCAACCAGATGTCTTCAGGGGCTTCCATTTCAGTGTTTGTTTGGAAAGAAATTTCCAGACCCATGGAATCTTTTCACGATCTCTTACTAAGTGAAGATGGAACCAAAATGGTATTGCACATGATGCGGGTGTTTGACCTATATTATATCAAATTCATGTAAATTTCCCACGTGTATCAATCTCATTGCTAATGACCAATAATTGTCACTGCGTTGGAATCCATTGTGCCTCGCTTTTGATATGGGTGGTGGTTGGGGGGCTGACATGTTGGTTGAGAGTCACTCAGCTTCCTCATTGGTCAGTTGGGATATTTCAGAGGCATTGTGCAAGGTTTCCATACATTCTCTGGGGATAAAGCTTGGATGTGTGCTTCAGTAGCAGACTCAATAATACACTCTTACTTGTCTCCATTTCTCTTGTTACATCACCTTCCTAGTCTCCTGTCAAGGTCTCTGCTGCTTCTAAATAAGCCGTGTGTTCTCAGTCCTCTTCCCAGGACTTTGCATTGTGGGATCCAACTCAAAAAATGAGGCCTATGGGATTCAGTATTAGAAGCAATTAATCTTCTCAGAGCTGCCTCTGACATGCACAGAAGTCTTCACTGTTACTACAGCACCTGTGCAAGCTCTGTGGCCCAGACACACAGACCCTCATGTCAAAATACATCTGGAGCACATTTTGAGGAAGACCCCAAGGAGCCTCCACCTTGCAGCTGCCTTGCTCACAACTATTATCTATTGCTGATGTGGACTGTCTTGCTTTTCTTTATTCATTTTCTATATCTCCTTGATGGAAAGAATTCATTTATTTATTTTCCTGCTCACCACCACATGTCTGTGAATACTAAGGCAGGAGTTAGGAACTCAGTTCTGGAATTGTGTGGGGGTGACTGGGACATTACTTGACTCATCATTACCTGCAGTCTTTAGGGCATGCATTAGCCGGAAGCCAGATCAGAACCAAAGCAGGGACTTCTGGGACGCCATCTGGGCAATTGGCATTGTGATAGATATATATACTAAGCACTGTGTCAAATGCTCATTCCCACATACTCATTTTAAACATCCTAATAGCTGTAGTGTCTGTCAGTTCAGTAATCCAGAAACTTTTATAAAATAGGCTCCCATCAGTTTCTGAGTTTTTGGGCCAGTGGTAGGAATGTCATGTTTTGCAGATCTCTGTCTTAGAGGAATGTTGGAGTCTCAAATCACTTAAAGGCTCACTCTCCATTTAAGGATAGGAATAATGATTTTTTTTCTCATGAACTCCTTCTTTTTTCTTTTTCTTTTTTTTTCTTTTTTTTTTTTTTCGTTTGTCAATGGCTTTACTCAATGGTGCTGTTTCTCAAAATTCCACACTGGGTGGCCCAGATATTTTGAAGTCCATGTGCCATACATCTTCTTTTTCAGATGAACTGGAACCGCAGACCTTTCACAGATGCCTGAGAAAAATTCCTTCTTTTTTCAAAGACAAACTTCATTTTTTGCCCTTTACCTTCACTTGACATCTTACAGGAAGTAAAGGAGAAGTATAAAAGAGGAATATGATATCCCAGATGACTCAAAGAGAATTTTTTCTTTTTGTTCTGGCTCCTGACAAGTGGTTCTTCACAATTTTTCTTCATTACAGGTTCTATCACAACTCATGGGAGACAGAGAAACCTCTCTCTGGGAACTTCACACTATCTTGTTACAAAGTCAGTGTGGCTTAACAGCGTGTGCTGAAGGATTTTACAGGTGTCAGGACTCACTTTTTCCCAGCCCTAAGTTCTTACACTGCATTAGTCTCACTCTTTTCTTAGGTTCAAAATGCTTTTTCTATACTGTGGTGTACAAGACCAATGGCTGTCCCAGGCCTATCTTCATAGTAACCCAGAAAAGAACATAGCCTTCTTTTACCTTTGATGTAGTTAGAAACCAGGGAAGAAGATGATTGGTCCTGTTTAAATGGCATATTTGTACATTGGCCCAAATACTGTGGTCAAGGTGATGAGGTGTTCGACTGAAGCTGTTGGACTGAAACCATACTCCGTGTCAGGAGGTGGGACGGGTGACTTTAGCACAAAACCCTCTACCCCATCAAAAATTATACGGATTTGGTTTTTGAAAGAGGAGAGTGTGGTGCCTCCAAGTGAAAAAGCAGCAGGAACCATTACCTGAGCAAAAACAACAGAGGATAAGACAGGAGAGAGAGGAAATGAGAAAAGAAGAGAGAGAGGAGAAATAAATAAATAAATTTAAAGCATAGCTCAACAAAATGTGGCTCCATTGAAAAAAGCTAGACTTGCACAGAATTTTTGCTCCCAAGTAAAAAGTGTTGATAAAAACAGTAAACCTACTGCATGATTACATTTCGCTGGAAGATGATCCAGTCAATGTGGCAGACATTGTGGAATTTTCTACAGGTTTATAGAGATCTCGGCGATTTTTGAGCCCTTGCCAATACCTTGGTTATAGCATTGCGAGGCTGAGAGAGAACCCACATAAGCCATTGTCAGACTTTTGGTTCCCAGAACCTGTAAACTAAAAGATGCATTTTTAAAAACAATATTTAATTATTTTTATTGGAAAGGCAGATATACAGAGAGAAGGATATCTCTGTCTGTAAGTTCACTCCCCAAGTGGCCACAACAGCCCAAGTTGAACCAATCTGAAGCCAGGAGTCAGGAGCTTCTTTCAGGTCTCCCATTTGGGTACAGGGTCCCAAGGCTTTGGGCCATCCTCTGCTGCTTTCCCAGGCCACAAGCAGGGAACTAGAAGGGAATCAGAGCAGGTGGG
Organism: Ochotona princeps; assembly: GCF_030435755.1. NCBI lineage: Eukaryota > Metazoa > Chordata > Mammalia > Lagomorpha > Ochotonidae > Ochotona > Ochotona princeps. The sequence goes on along the minus strand of NC_080840.1, from coordinate 11,891,517 downwards.
ATGTGAACTTCTGCCCAAATGGGATCTTGGCATAGGCAAAGTGAGGACTTTAGCCACTAGGCTACTGCCTTGGGCTCAAACGCACGTTGTTTTAAGTTGACGGTTTTGTGGCCAATGGTTATGTTGGAATACAAAACTAATTCGGAGGCAGAAAGGTTAGCATGGATAAAGCATTGCCCTTCCTAGATTAAACTCCATATTCGCAGGTACTGTTTCTGCTTAGTGTGATAATTACCTTGTTGAAATGCAGAACCCGATACTCTTTTACTGACATCACCATTCTTCAACCATTTGAGTTTGGATAATACGCTTCAGTTTTCTAATCTGCAAAATATGGATGAAAACATCATGGGAAATTTGGAGTGTATGTGTGTACATGTGTGTGTGTGTGAGTGTGTGAATAAAATTAATAGTCTAGACACAGAGCTGTAGTGCATGTACTGTGTTAAGAACTCTGTCATTAGTTATGATCAGTGGTTGACACCGCACATCTTTGTCAGCATTGGGCCCCATGCGTAGAGGTCAGGAGAAGGACAGCAGTGAGCGATGCAGAGCAGTGACTGGAGAAATGCATCGATGGTGCATTGCTACAGGACAGATCCAGTTCATGCTGTTGAGAAGTCACAGCTTTTAAAATTTAAGCCTGACAGTGCTTACGGGATGAGCAGACAAAGGTAGGTGGATGGCACACGCTCACCTTGGGCACTGTGTGTCTTGCTTTCCTGTAGGCAAATGTGCCAAGTGTTCAGGTGGGAGAGGAAGTGGTTGTGGATTCACATAGGGTCACATCTGGAAGCCACCAGGTGAGGGTGGCTCCTTTCACTCTTCACTGTCTGCTCTCCTTGTTCTCTTGGGGCCCGGCAGCTCGCTGGTTAGGTGGAAGCTCCCATTTCCTTGTCTCCCTTTCGTCACAGACTCCCTGGCCCTAGGCTGCTTGGCTAAGGCAACAGCTACCAATGAGCCATCTGAAGCACAACTACTTCACCCCAAATGAACTAGAAGGAAGCAGGAACGCAAAGAGTGTTTGTGGTGCCCAGGGTCAATAATCCGGGAGCATTATCCGTGTATAAACCACTGAAGTGAAGCCTGTTTAATAAATATGAATAATAGATAGGCACTGGAGTCTTATGATCTCAAAAGACACAGAACCATTCTAGAACCTTGTGAATTTCTCTATTAGTGATGCACAGTTTCCCTTTACCCTTGAGAGGCCCATGGTGCAGCTGAGCTCGGAAGGTTGCAGTTGAATCTCACCTCCCAGTTTTATTTCTCAGGTACTGGTGCTAAAAATTGGAAAACATGCTTAAGGAAAAAGAAAATTCTGCCTACCCTGATTTAATCATCATGCATTGTATTTATGTATCAAATCATCACAGCCTACCCTACAAGTGTGTATAATTAAAGTTTCAAAAGAGTGAAGCAAATAAATTGTATCTTAGAAATACAAAAACCTGACCTATTTGTATTAGTAAAATGTTATTAAAGTAAAAAAGAATTTCATCTTTGAAATACATGAAATCTGCTATTTTTATATTAAGTAAAATATTTTTATAATAAAAATAGCATAGATTTTCCTCTATTTCCTCATACTCTAACAATTTAATGATACATGGTAAAGAGTCATGGAAGAGAATAAAGGAAAAACTTCTTTGAAGACTTTGAGAAAGCATCAGTCAGTCTTTTCCCGTCTCTGGGACTCAGTTTGGGAGTTTGTCCAAACTAACCTGCTCCAAGCAGATGTCACTTCAGAATACAGCTGGGGGCTAGGGGAGGGCCCAGTATGGTACCTTAGCGGCTAAAGTCCCATATGGGTGCCGGTAGTAATACTGGTGGCTCTGCTTCCCATCCAGCTCCCTGTGGCCTGGGAAAGCAGTTGAGGATGGCCTAAAGCACTGGGACCCTGCACTTGTGTGGGAGACCTAGAGGAGGCTCCTGGCTCCTGGCTTCGGATCGGCTCAGGTCCAGTCGTTGAGACTGCTGGGGAGTAAATCAATGCACAGAAGATCTTCGTCTCTGTCACTCTTTTTTTCTGTATATCTGACTTTCCAATAAAAATAAATAAGTAAATCTTTTTTAAAAACCCAGAATATATCTGGGATGGCTCAGGGCTGTTTCAGAGGGAGATTCAATCCTTTCCAAAGGGTGTATTTGAGGGAACTGAGCACCACTTGAATCTATTTCACACAAAGGACTCCTCTGTAAAATTTAGTTTGCATAGATTGATTTTAAATAAAGAAAGTCACTACATTGTTCACTGTTGGCTGGCTTCCCTTGGAGACTTTTCACAGGTCAGGGAGATCTCCAGCAAGTTGTACAGAAGAGAATTAGCCACTCGCTAGCATCAAAATCACTAGAGCTGGGGCTGTAAAGTCTGGGTTCGAAGTGCCACTTCGCTCCTGTCATTGCTGACTGCTTGAGCTCTGGGTCTCTTCTCTCGACCCCAGCTTCCCTGTTACCTGTAATACCAGCTTACCCTAGATGCTCCAGGCACAGGACCTTGCACCCGGTCAGGGTTTGACACAGATAGGAATTTCTTGGGACACTGTTCCTTTTGGTAGCTAAGTTATTAAATACCAGCTGCTGGTGGTCTGTATGGCACATGCTGGCATTTAAAAGCACTCAGAGAAGAGCTTGGATACAGGACACTTCAAATAAATATATCCCTGCTGTTGCTATGCTGACTTACGGAATACATCAAAGAATACTCCAGCTGTGGTGCCTGGTGAAAAAGAGGAACAGGTATGCTCCCCTGGGCCTCAGAGAGCAGGGCCTAATGGCTCATGTTTCTGTTGCTCTCCAGCTGGTTTATGCACTTGGCATTTAGCCTCAGCTCTTTGCATGGTATTTATCACTGCAATTAAGTAAGGCCCAGAAACATTTGGAATGCCCTTAGCTGAGAAATCAGCTGAACATTGCGGCTTTCATTTTACACCCTGATGTCTTCTCCCTACTCATTCACCACCGAGAGAGTGAAGGAGCTCTTTATGACATTGCTAATTGTTAGTTACAATTAACATTGTGATTTAATTAGTATTCACTCTCAAAGGTTTCGTATGTTTTGGATATTCACCGCATTAATCATCTCAACATTGCTATATGATAGGAAATACATTATCCTCATTTTATCTAATCAAATGTTCAAAATAGTCTAGATCTGTTTATGGTGTAAGGGGCTTAGGGAAGACTTAAAATGTGCTGACACGTGGATGGTTTCGCACTCCAGGAATTTACATCTTAAGGGGGTGGAGAATCTCTAAAGGAAGTGAGCACCCTTTGTAAATTTGGTGGTCGTTCAAATAAAGGCATAACCCTAAAAGCTTTTAGGGAGAGCGAAATATTCTACAAAAGCTCCAAAGGTACAGGAGTCCTACTGTCTCCTCCTAGCTCAAGCTGTCCTTGGTAATCCATCCATTTGCTTTAATGTAACCACATTTATCTTCACAAAGCAGCAAGGTGCTTATTCTCTCTGCCGGCCGGCCTAGCATCATGCACTATGCTCAACTGATCGCAGAAAGAGAAAACATTATGAAGCAGAAAGCACTCACCAGCAGGAACTGAAATTTCATCAACTCCTCTTACTGGTGCAACAAAACCAGCCCCATGATTTCACCATTCATGGATCTGTGCAAGAACCTTCTGGATCTGGAGTGCTGTGTTCTTAAACACTGAGATACGTGAATGAAAATGATTGGGAAGCACCCAGCATGATAGCCTAGTGGCTAAAGTCTTTGCCTTGCACGTGCCAGGATCCCATATGGGCACCGGTTCTAGTCCAGGTAGCCCCACATCCCATCCAGCTCTCTGTTTGTGGCCTGAGAAAGCAGTTAAGGATGGCCCAATGCCTTGGTTTCCTGCACCTGCTTGGGAGACCCGGATGAAGTTCCAGGCTCCTGGCTTTGGATTGGCTAAGCTCCAGCTGTTGCGGCTGCTTGGGGAGTGAATCAGCAGATGGAAGATCTTCCTCTATGTTTCTCCTCCTCTCTGTATATCTGGCTTTACAATAAAAATAAATAAATCTTCAATTAAAAAGAAAATAATTGGAAAAATATTCTGCCTGTTCCATTTAGAAGCTGGTCAGTATGTATGACAGATGTCTCAGGACTGAATGAAACATGTGCCTGGGTGTGAAAATGTGAAAGAGAGTAAGGCAAATAGGGCAGCATTTTTAGGCCCGGCGCCAACGTTTAGCGGCTGAAGTCCTCGCCTTGAACGCACCGGGATCCCATATGGGCGCCGGTTCTAATCCCAGCAGCTCCACTTCCCATCCAGCTCCCTGCTTGTGGCCTGGGAAAGCAGTCGAGGACGGCTCAAAGCTTTGGGACCCTGCACCCGCGTGGGAGACCTGGAAGAGGTTCCAGGTTCCCAGCCTCGGATTGGCTCGGTACTGGCCGTTGCGGTCACTCGGGGAGTGAATCATCGGACAGAAGATCTTCCTCTCTGTCTCTCCACCTCTGTGTATATCTGGCTTTGTATTAGAAAATAAATTAATTAAAAAAATAGGGCAGCATCTTAAAGAATAGGCAATATTAACATGACACCATTGGCCTTTGATTTCTCTCCTGCGTCCTCACTGTTCTTTCTCATCATTCATGCTTTTCCTGCCCACATTCAAGGTGGTACAAATCGAAACAAACCCATTTCTAGATCTTATCATTGTTACTTCGAATGAGTAGACACAATTTTACCCTCTCTCCCACCAACACTGCATGTCTGCGGCGGGGTGGGGTGTCCTTCTTGCATGCCTCCAGAGTGAACCTCAGAGGCAGTAGTACAAGTCTTGGGGTCACTCTCCACTTATTGGTAGTCTTGTAACCATGTTTAGACACTGAAGTCACATTTGAAGGATTAACACGGCCATAAGTAATAATATGAACTCCTTACATCAACAAACAAAGTGCTTCTGTCTTCCATGCCACAAGCTCCCCCATCAGGGTACAAGTCTACACTGGGAAAGTAATCTTCCTCCCGACCTTCCTGTTAGTGTTTATGTCCTCCACACTCCTTTACTCCAAACTTTGTAAGAAGTCTATGATTTGCTTTCTCTCTCTTATTCTCCCTCTCTCACTCTCTCCCTTCCTCCTCTAGCTCCTTCCTCTTCCTCAAAGCAGGGTTTTTAGGGGAAGAACTCAGAGACAGGAAAGGTCATACTTGGGTTGCACTGTCGCCTAAACTAGCATCAGTGCTGTTTTAATTTGATCTGTGTTTAGTGATGATTTGCTCATGGGACTGTCCAGTGTACTTCCTACAGTGTGATGATGGCCTCCAGCTGGCCACTCACTGTATCTCCCTCTGCTATTTTGTTGGTGCTGCCTTTTGGATGAGATCAGAGCACTCCTTTTGGAGTTGTCCTAGGGGACATTTAAGATGGCTGTGGAGTGTGGTGTCTCTCCCATGCAGCCCTCTTTCAATTCCAAGAATCACTCAAAAAGTCTTAGTTTTAGTTTTGATGGTAGTGTGGCTAACTCCCTACACAGCTAACCCTTCCACTCTGCCCTACTGCCTCAGGCTGTTAGCATGGGTCTGAACTCAGGTCTCCTGAGGTCCGAAACCTGAAGAGCACCTACTAAACACTCTGAATGGCTTCTCAGAATTTTGCTTTGCTCTTGGCCTGGGGGTGGGGATATGGAGCTCTCAGTTCATCTTTAACATGTTAAGAAGAAATGCCAGTTGACTGCAGCAAATGTCTCCTAAGGAGAGTTTCCCATTTTAGTACTGCTACACCTGAAGAGGGATGCTACATTTGAAAGATTTGGTGCTTTAACTCACGCAGACATTTAAACTCCAACATCTCATGTTAATGTTAAGTAGATTAACTGAATTCATCTAATTATGGCGTGTGGAAGGTGGGAGGTCTTTATATGCCTTTGGAAGCTGTATCTTACAAGAAGATGTGTCAAAAAAAGCTTAGTTGGGTCTAACTGATCTTCCTCTGCTTGCTGGTCCATAATGTATCTTGCTGTATGCACTCTTCCATCTATTGTTCTTATCAGACTCCGAAACAACACAGGCACTTGAATAAAATGAAGTAAAACAAAAGATTGATACAGGGCTAGGCATTTTGTCTAGCAGTTGATTCCTGCACTCCACATCAGGGTGCTAAGATTTGGTGTGAAGCTCTGCTCCTGAAGCGGGCTTCCTGCCAGTGCAGCACTGGAGGCAGTGTCGATAGCTTAAGAAATGGGCGTCTGCCATGGAGGTGTGAGCTGTGAGTCATGTTCCCGGCTTTAGACTTTGATCCCAGCCAGGGGCTATTTCAGGTATTTGGGGAAAGAACTAGCAAAAGGGAGTTCTCTCTGTCTCTGTCTCTCTCTCTGTCCCTCTGTTTCCCTTTGTCTCTCAAATTTAAAAATACCGAGCCACTTGGTCTTGGATGGTGTACCTCCAAAACAGTGTGGCAAAATGAAACTTCTTCCTTCATATGCAGTTATCACAGACATTTAGTTGTATAATACAAAGTTGGCTTACATCAGATATCAGAGTGGATGTGAGACACTGCGCTTTGCAACCTTCTTTGCTATTCTTGTCTGATGACCAATCTTCTTGCTTTGGAGATTGAAACAGTTAGCTACTCTTTTCTCAGGGTCTCAACTAAAGTGAGAAAATAGAGGTTCCATTAAAAATTCTAACATACGCTGCCTGAGTTTAATCATTTGAACAGTGTCGCTGACCCTAATATTGTGTGTAGAATGAACTTTCCTTCCTCAGGGGTGATTGGGAGTCACTGGGCAGTGGCTGCTCCACAAGCTGACTTGCTGGACTCTTGTTGATTTGGGCTTGGGTTCCAGTACTCACTCATGCACTGAATGTTTTTCCAAGAAGCTAAGACTATTTTCTGTTTGTGGAGAGAAGTTTCTTTGCAGGTGAATCACATCGTATAAAATAACAGAGTCCTGGCTCTGAGGATTGGCAACTATTAGCGCGAAGAAACTGACAGTAGAAAATTGAGGGTTAACCCTCGTTTGAGTTTACTTGTGGTTTTAAATACATTACCCCATCATGTTTGCCTAATCAATTTAAAGCTAACTTTGTCCCCTTTTATGAGCTCCCTAGGAGACCCAGATGCAATCTCCCTAGGAGACAGCTTCACCTGGGCATTTTAGATTCGAAAGTGGAAATCAATTCCCCTTTCTTCAAGACATGCTTCCTGTGCTACGTTCGTTATCTTTTTAATGGTCTCACCAAATATTCCAAAGTCCTGAAGCCAGACTATAACCTTTTTTTTTTTTTTGGCATGCCTATATGTAATTTATTTATTTCTATTTTTGGTTAGAAAAACAGTCATTATTTGTTATTACCTATAGTCACTCTCCTGTGCAACGCAGAACAAGAGAAGTTTTTTTTTTTAAGACTTATTTTGTGTTTATTTGAAAGGCAGATTTATAGACACAGGAGAGAGACATCAACCTGCAGTTATTTAGTTCACTCCCCAAATGGCAGCGATGACCAGAGCTGAGCCAGTTTGAAACCATGAGTCAGTAGCTTCTTCTGGGCCCCCCAGCTGGGTGCAGGGAACTGTGTCTCCCTCTCTGCTAATCTTCCTAGACCTTGGTAACCCTCTTCACTTCTTCAAAATCAACTGTTTTTCAATCCCACTTACAAATGAAAAAACATGATTTTTTTTTCTTATTTTTTATTTTCCTTTCATGTTGCAGCTAATGACAAGATTTTATCCTTTTTGTGACTGAATAACACTGCGTGTGAGGAAATGTGGGACATTTTCTCCATCCTTTCATCAGCAGTTAGACTCTGTTCCTGGTTCCCGTTGCCTGGCTATTTTGACTAGCGCAGTAATAAACATGGAGGTGCAATCTCTGTAACAGTGATTCGACTTCCTTTGGATACATGCCAAGAAGTTCTAGTTTTAGTTTTTGAGGAATCACTGTAGTATTTTTCACTGTGATTTCAGCAAATTATATTCCTACCTACAGTGCACCAGTATTCCCCGTTGTCCTCACCCTCACAAACACAATCCATCTTTTGCTTTTTGATAATAATAACTTTGGGGTGAGGTAACATCGTGCTATAGTTTTATTTACAAGCAATCTGATTCATTGGCTAAAGACCGACATTTTGCAAAAAGAAGTTATATAGATGGCCTAGAAGCATAGGAGAAGAAAGTCCATATCATATGTTATTAGAGAAATATAAATTTAAGTGTCTGTGAGAAACCATTGCATGCCTGGAATTTCTGGAATCCAGGACACTGAAAATACCAAATGCTGGTGAAGATTGGGAACAACAGACGCTCTGTTATTTGCTAGGACTGTGGTGGTGTAGCCTCTTTGAAAGCTACTTTGATAGTTTCTTAAAATAGTAAACATATTATTTTGTAGTCTAGCAATCATATTTGCTAATATTTACCCACATAGCTTAAAATCAAGCCCACCCAAAGGCCATGTAAACACATGTTAATAGAGACTTGATAATAAATTAATGATTTTTGGAAGAAAACAAGATATACTAGATATATATGATGAAAAATAAGCTATGTTCATCCGAACAGTGGAATATTATTTAAGATTGAAGATAAATGAGCCTTACAGTTTCTAAAAGACATGGTGGAAACTTAAATGCATGTTAATAAAAAGCTAATCTAAAACAGTTATATGGTATATAATTCTGCTCTATGAACCTTCTGGAAAAGGCTAAAGTATAGAAATAATAAACTACTGGCAATTGCCAGAGGTATGGAGCAAGGATAGAATAAATTTTTAGCACAGAGAATGCTGAGAGCAATGGAAAGACTATATAAAGACCTTACCCACGGAAACATGACATAATGTCAATCCAAATCTATAGGATGTGCCTTAGCATGATTGAGCACTGATGTAAATATTGGGTTCGGGATGACAATGACTTATCAATGAACATTCCTAGGTTTTAACAAATGCAGCATACAGAATGGTGGAAATAATGCGTGTGTGGGGACACGGTATGTAAGGGGGAATCTCTCCACCTTTCCTTCAGTCTTTCTCATCAGTCACATTTTGATCTAAATTTCACCTTAAAATGACATCTTTAAAAATAATATTCAAGGTCTAGCACCACAGCACAGCAAGCTAAGCCTTTGTTGATGGTGCCAGTATCACACATGGACGCCCTCTGCAATTCCTGCTACTTCACTTCTGATCCAAATCCTTGCTTATGAGCCTGGAAAAGCAGCAGAGGCTCAAGTCCTTGGGCCCTTGACCCACATGAAAAACCCAGAATAAGCTCTTGGTCCTCACTTTGAACCAGTTTAACTCTGGCAATTGAAGCCATTTGGGGATGAACCAGAGGGTGCAAGATTTCTCCCTTTTGTCTCCTTCTCGCTCTGTAACTCACCCTTTCCAATAAAAATAAGTCTTCTAAAATAATTTTTAGAAATTTTAATCTTGTCTACCTTTAATCCAACAATTATGATTAGAATTCTTGCCATAAAAGAGGGAAAAAAGGAGACAGTATGTTCAAGAACGACACTATTGTCACTGTACTGAAAACGCTTCCCCAAAAGCAGCGCAGCAGGGAAGCTCAATCCCTTCACAGCTTTCATAGGTTTAATGGAGGAGAGAAGGCAGAGGAAGAATATTGATGTGTATTCTGGTGTCCGCTTAAATGCAGGTCATTTGAAGCAAGGGCTTTATTGATTGGAGCTTGTAGGAGACATAATAGCTCTGGACTGGTGGCTGATGCTAGGTAGAGGTTTCGAAGTAAATCTTGAAGAGACAATCATTAATTTTACTTATGGCACCAAGAAGGGTGTTTTTAATAAAGATAAGTTGAGTACTATATTGTCAAATCAATGGGTTTTCAAGATATTTCTTATATTACTTTCCTGAGGTTGCTGTAATAAAACTACAGCTAACTGTGTGGCTTAAATCTACAGAAATGTATTCCCTTGTGATTCTGGGAGCCTGGAGTTTGAAGCCAAGGTGCTGTCTGGCTACACTTATTACAGATGCCATATATTAGGGAGAATCCGTTCCTTGTCCCCTCCAGTGTCTCTGAACATTCGCTGTCAGTGGCTGTTGGTCTCTGCTCCATCTCCACATCACCTTCTCGCATGCATGTCTCTCCAAAACCTTAGTACTTGTTTTACAGGCAGAGCAACAAAGAGAGAATCTTCATCTGCTAGCTCATTCTCCAAACACCTGAGTCAGGCTGAAGCCCTAAGCCAGTCGCTCTTCAGTCTCCCTCGATGGCTGGTGGGGTTCCAAGTATTAGGTCTTCACTCACTCTTTCCCAGGTTCATCAGGCAGAAGCCAGGTCAGAAGAGCAGTAGCTGGTGCTCTAACTGGCACTGCTGGACATTGTGATAGTTATAGCAACTATAGGAAATAAATACTGACCATCATTTCTTGGTATACTGCATTCCTGAAAACCTCTGTCATTATCTTGGATAGAAGTATCCACTCTCATGATTTTTAACCTTGAATCACATGATGGATCCTGGTTTACGCCCATCTCACTCAGATCCTTTTCTTCTTTAAGGCACAAGTTCTACTTTTTCTTCGTTTGTTCAATTAAATTTACCTACAACTCTGGTGGGCAGCCCTGTGTTCTATTGTTAGTTGACTTCTCCGGCATTTTCAAACAAGTCCAGCCAAAGTAGTAGTGACGTGGCAACGATGCCTGCGGCCCAACCCTAAATAGGGAATAGGAGTTGGTGGGTCAATGCCGCAGCCCATGATGTTTGAGTGAGATAATTTGGAAATGGATCTTGTATAGTTTCACAATTGTTTTCTCTTTGTTTTTCTTCATTTCTTTATTTTCTTTACTTTAGCTTCTTCCTCACTCTTCTAGTAACACTTCTTGTAATCACCTCCAAAGCACGAAGCACAGCCAAGTCCCCATTTTCAGGTCTACATGTATAGGAATCCTGGTAGGGCTGAAAGGCATGAGATGCTCAGGTCAGTTGGTCAGTCTCCTAGGATTCCTTGTTCTCTGCACTGGACGTGAGCTTACATGTTGCCCTGCTGTCACTGAAGTGCCAGTTGTCCCATTCCCTCAATGCCGAGATCCATAACATCATTTTTCAAATACTCTTGCAACATCCAAGGCAACAAACTGCAAGCAAAACAGCTTCCAAAAAAGTCACACCTGGATCACAAAACCCACACACCATCTCCCCTTTTCCTTCTGTCTGAGACAGTTGGGCAGGAAATTAAGGGAACTTTCTGATTGGGTGACATTTCCAGCCTCCTGGCTATGTTGTAGTTCATATCATCATATTCCCAGTGGCTTTTGGAAAGTCCTATTTTTCAACTTGCTTCTATCTAGTTTTCCACACTCACCTTAAAGCACAAAATAGCAGGCAGAGCTGTATTGAAGCATGTGACAACGTGACAGCTATTTTATTTCCTCATTCAGACAACCTTCCATCCTTTGCTACTCCTCTGTGCTCCTGGAGGGTGACCACTTGGACTGTGTCGCCACCCAGAGCCCTAGGCCTTCCTCTCCTGGTTGGGTTCATTCAGTGACTCTCCAGGTACAGAAGTAGCCACAGCTTCCCCCAGGCTTTCCTCTGGACCTTCACCCTCCCTTCACGCCTTCCCCATCATTGGTATACAGGGTGTTCACACAATTCTTCAAGGTTAAAACTCCATTTTCCAGAATGATAATAAAAGTTACACCACCTTCTATCAGTATTTCCTGAGGAAAAGTGACTTATTGTTTCCACATGGAAAATAAACGTTTTAATGTGTGTGTATATGTATATATATATCACTATATATTTACTTAGTATGCATTATATATTATTTATATATTAGTTATATATAACCATTACATATATAATTATATATACTTATTTATAGTTATACTTATTTAAATATCATTTAAATATGCAATTATTAAATGTGCATAAATGCATTAGTTAAACATATGTTTAATGAGATTATTTTAGAGTGTGCAGCCCCCTCTCATTTTCTCCTTTCTCGTCCTCACCATGGCTGAAAAAGAATTTACAAACATTGAAGTAAGGATGGAGCTTCTCCCTTAGGTAAGACATTGGTTTTGCATGTACATTTGCTTTACTTTCAAGACAATTATGCTGATGCCTACTCTGACATGAGATCAGTATTAACAAACAACAGAAAAAGCATCACGCATTTCCCTCCCAGTTGAGAGTCTACCTGGATTCAGCATGGTGTAAGTGCCTGTGAAAGCCAGGCATCCCCTCCAGTGGGAGAGGAGCCCGGGAGGACAACTTGTCAGTGGCTGCATTCATTGAGGAGGTCGAAGTGCATCTGTCTGTCTGTAAGAACAGCCCGCTGAACATAACTTATACCCTGACACAATGTCTCTATAAATAACTCCTGGCAGTTTCATTATAGTCTGGGGTACCCCAGCTAACACCAGCAGCTAAGTAAGCTCCAATCAATCTTTCTAATGTCTTTTATGGTTTGGTTTCATTAGGAGCCAAGGCCATCACTCACCCCAGGCCTTCTCGGCTACCATGTTGATTTGTGTCTCTTTATTGTGTGAATGAGTATGCATCCCAAAGATCCCAGGTTTCTTCAGGAAAACGGTGCTGCTGAGTTTTGTCTATTTATTGCTTGGTGCATGAATATATGTCACCTTTGATTCTGTGACTATTAGAAGCTAAAATCTGGGGAGAGATTTCTACTGAGAGATAGTGAATGTAATTATAAATTTGATGACAATGGGGAATGTAACCTCGCTAGGGTATTCATTGTGTTATCAAACTGACTTTTCTTTTGATGACACTGATTAATTCATGGCCGTCATGAGACCCTCAGGCTCCTTATCCCACTACCTCTCATTTCTGCTTCTTAGGCTTTGTTTTGGGATTTTTGATGCCCCTGTACCTACCCTAGAACTGGCCAGCTTGAATCAAAAAGGAAAAGCCACTTGCCCTCTGGTGACACTTCAGAGAGAGCAGTGACTAGCATTTTCAGTGTAGGAGCCAAGGTAAATGTCCATGTACTCAAAGTGCTTCTGTGACAGATCGAGAGAGGTTTTACCTGCCTCAGCACCATCGCATGCAGCCAGGGCCCTAGCCCGCCCCTCCACAGCATTCCCTTATTAAAACTGGGGGTGAGAAAAATGGGCATGCAAGTTAAAGCTTCAAAGAAGCACTTTCCATCATGTAGCCCGCACGTGCCCAGCAGAACTGGATGGCTCACACTAACCGGTGCAGGGGCTCAGGGGCCACATTTTCTCAGCTGACTTAACCCGGAATAATTTCTGCAACAAATTAGGTTTATAAAGCTTCCCCTCTAACCTCAGCCATGCATGCTGTTGGCCTTTCCGCATTTTCATCACAAAGGACAGGCTGCTTTGCTTTTTTGGTCTTTCTCTGTCCCCAGCTGTCTTCAATGCGGGCACTTGATATGAGCTTAGTTCACTGGAGCTCTAATTGGAGGTGAATGGAACTTACTTTCTCAACCAAGTTCCCTTCATCTCCCTACTTCTTTTTAGCTTTGTCAGAAATGAGCACACCTTGACCCAAGTGGCCTCATGTAAGCAGTTGCTCTCTGACCATCACACGAAAGGATCTTACATTGGCATTCGTCTTTGCACTGTCTGTGATACAACCAAAGCATTTAATGAAAAGCATGAAATGTTGTCATGGTACCTTTGCTTATGAAACAAGACTTGACTTGTGTATGTGCTGTGAATGCATGGAGGTACCTTGGGATGATGGTGTAGAATTAAAATTGGAATCCCTACTGCTGGATACTAGCTTGCAAGAGCATATTCAGCACTGGGAGTTTTACATTGAGAAGACAGGGGAAATTCCTTTGTTGGGTCGTACAAATCATGTAATGTAAAAAGGACTTCTCAAAACCTGAAGAAGATTCCAAGCAGGTATCATCTATTAAGTGAAAAAAAAAATTAAACAGTATAAATATCAGCTGGAAAAAAAGGAAATTGGCTCTCAGGAGGAAGGGAGCCTCTTAAAGTGGGAAGAGTGATAAGCATTTTGCATCTTTGTTTCACCAGTTGGGCGTGCTAGCCGAATGGGTCACCATGCTCTATAGCCTTGCAGTGACATTCTTATAACTTTTATTAACAAAACGTCATGATTCATTAGGCCAGAATAATGGAAATGATGGAAAGTGGGGAACTGAATCAGTTTTCTGATTTGTGCCTTCAGGATATGAAGAGGTTTCTATCACATGTTCAGAAAAGAACAAAGTGTCAAATGCTTATCTTCTTCCAGTGGTTCCAGATTTGTTGCTCACCACAGAACTAAACGTATCTTTGGGAACTGTAGCTCTGTTAGACAGAACTTTATCACTTTCACATCAATGTTGATGGTGTTCCTTTAGAAACAAAAGTAAGTGTCTGAGCTAAAGGAGTTAGGATAATGATCAATCAAAAGGGTTCAAGGGCTGTGGCCCATGAACTCTACTCTGCTCCCTGTGTTCTTACCTTTTGCCATTTAATACAGTAATTTTTCCTTAAACAATATGGGGCCAGATGAAAAGTTTCATGAACTGAATTTGTAATAATTTACACACACACACACACAAACATACACAGAAACCAACCGAAAATGGGGTCCACAGTGGTGATTCAGTGGCTAAATCCTTGCTTTGAAAGCTCCTGGATCCCATATGTTTGCTGGTTTGTGTCTCAGCTGCTCCACTTTCCACCGAACTCTCTGCTTGTGGCTTAGGAAAGGCAGTGGAGGATGGCCCAAGGCCTTGGGACCCTGCATGTGCAAGGGAGAAGCTCCTGCCTCCTGACTTCGGATGGGCTCAGATCTGTATCCTAACATTGTGGATAGAGAAAATGGCGGAGATTAGCATCCTATTGTTAAGATACAACTAACAGTTTCACTGGGTGTTCATCTTTGATATGAAAGTTGAGACGCATACTGCATTGTATCTTCACATCTGGATATGATAGTCTCTATTACACCCCCTTAAATGAATAGTTACTTTACACCCCCTTAAATGAATAGCCACAAAACAAAATCAACAACAGGAAGAAAAAAACAGAAAATTAACAACATGAAATTAAACAACATGCTACTGAATGACCAATGTGTCACTGAAAAAAATGAAAGCAAAAATTAAGAACTTTCTTGAAGCAAGTGATGCTACTGAGTGAATTGAGTCAGTGAGAAAATTAATAAGAAAGAAAAAACTTTTTTCAATGAATGAAAATAAAAACAAAAATATCAAAACCCTCATCGGGGACCTGGGATGGGTGGGAGACTGAGTGGGGCTTCTCCCTTTATCTCCCCCTGTACCCCAGATACAGAAAAAAAAAAGCAATATGTAGAAACAACAGTCTTACCCACTTTCCTGTAACCTTTGACTCTTTGTGCTCTAATCAACTATGTAAAGATTATCAAAATAAAGCAATATATATTAAAAAAAAAAACCCTGAGATACAGCACAAACTGTATTGAAAGGGCTATCGATTTTGCATGTTGCATGAAAGTTGCCTTATATCTAAAAGAATATGATATTTGTCATTTTGGGATTGATTTATTTCACTGAGTAGAATGGCCTGTATTTGGGACCATTTGGTTGCAAATTGTAGAAAGTCATTCTTTCTAATGGCTGAGAGGTATTTTATGGAGTAGATATATCACAGTTTCTTTATCCAATGCTCTTTTGACTGTCAAGAGAACTGGAAATAATTCAGGGGGAAAGCCTACTCTTTTCAACAAATGCTGTTGCGACAATTGCATAGTAGCCTGCAGAGTTAAGAAGATCCCCACCCTGGTTTCCTTGCACAAAAAGTAGCTCTAAATGGATTAAGGACCTAAATAGACACCCAGAAACCATCAAACTATTAGAGGAAGACATAGGAAGCACTCTCCAAGATATAGGAATGGGGAAAGGCTTATAAAAATCACCAAAAGCATAGGCAGTCAAAGCTGAAATAAATTAATAAAAAACTACATCTAACTAAAAAGCTTCTATACATCAAAGGAGATAATCAACAAAGAAGCCACCAACACAGTAAGAGACAATCTTTGCACACTACACAACCAATAAGGGAATAATATCCAGAATTTACAAAGATCTTAGAAACTCTAGTGCAGCTAAACAAACCACCCTGTGAAGAAATGGACAAAACAAATGAGCTGATATTTTTCAAAGGAACAAATTCTAATAAATATATGAAAAGATGCTCAGGCTCCCTAGCCATCAGGGAAATATCAATGAAGACCACACTGAGATTCCACCTCACTCCAGTGAGATTGGCCTGCATTCAAAACTTCACCAACAACACCTGCTGCTGTGGATATGGAGAGAAAGGTACCCTCCTTAACTGCTGGTAGGAATGTAGGCTAGCACAACCACTATGGAAGTCAGTATGGAGAGTTCTTAGAGAACTGCAAATAAACCTGCCATGAGACCCAGCTATCCTGCTCCGAGGAATATATCCAAAAGAATTGAGATCTGATATATGAAAAAGGAATCTGTAAATTCACAGCAGCACTATCTACAATTACAAAGACATGTAAAGAACCCTTTTTAACTCAGCAGCAATAAAAATCTCAATTTTAAGATATGGCAAAGTATTTGAAAAAATATTTCTCAAAGGGGAATTTAAATAGAAGTTATATGAAACAGTGAAAAAGTTATATAAAAAGTTACTACTGTTAGAGAAAACAAAACTAAATTCACAATGAGCTGTTATTTTACACCTCAGGATGCCTGTTGCCAGATAGCAGAAGATAATAAGAGTTGACATTGACGTAGAGTAGTTGGGATTCTTGTGTGCCGCTGGTAAGAACATGTGGTAGAGCCTGGTGCTGTGGTTAGCAAGCTGATCCCCTGCAGCACTGGCATCCCAAATGAACACTGCTGTAGCCCTGGCTGTAGGGTTCAGCCTAGTCAGTAGGCATCCTCTTGTTCCCTCGGATCTCTGCCTTCTCATGGTAGCGGCTTTCCGATCTGGGCTGATGGCTGTTTGGGTTGAAGAAACACGTGAAGCAGACCTGAGTCCCAATCTCAGCCTGGAGACAGGTTCTCTGTATCCAGGGACTGAGACAGAATCACCCAGATTGGGCTTTGTTCAGATCAATCAAGCCACGATGTCCAACGGTAGGCTGAATGGGATTCGTGATTGTGGTGGAGCTCCTGATGCTTGGGAAGGTTGTTACATTGCAGTAGTGTGAAGCAAAAGATAACATGCCAAGAGATGTGTTGGAGGACCAGCAGCACAGAGATCATCATGTGGCCTGTTCTCCTCCAGCAGAGATGTCAGTGACCAACATCTTAGCTGAATAGCTCTCAGAGGTCCCGCAGCCACAGCAGCCTAAACACGGACACCCAATATCTCTGCATTCTGTGGGACTCCTCTGGATCAGCTTCAGAATGCTGCTCATGTCCTTCCACATGTCATACTGCTACCCCAAGGAGCCCTTCTCTGATAGAGGTTAAGGCCTTACCTGCCCTGTGTCTTCCTCTCCAGGGGCACTCTCGGCATAGGGTGTCATCTCAATTTCACTGCTCTTGTAACCTTTTCTCCTTTCTTCCTTCTTTCTTCTCTCCTTTTTGTCTGCTCTTCAACTATACTAACCGTCTACCCAGAACACCCCAAATTCCCACATGCAAGATTCTGCCAAACTAACTTCTAATCCTTACACTAGCAGCTCTTGACTACATGCTGCTTTCTTGATAGACTCCCTTAAGCCTCACATGAGATAAAACACTGAAGACTATGCACTCCCGCTGTTCTCCCCCAGGGTCCTGCATTTACTCTTTCATATAGTCAACATACTCACATTTGTCCACCTGGCCCTCTTCTTTGGATTTAGAGGTTGCCAAACACATGAGAGCATAATTCATGCTTGTTGAAAATATAGTAAAACAAATTCTAAGTTGCAACTCCAAGACTACCAGGCTCTCATGTCAGGATTCATTAATGGCCCTGTTAGCTAATGTTCCACTTCAGCAAATAGATCATATAGTTCAATTGCAAATGAACAAACTGAAGTTTCTCCAGAGATTATTTTCTCAGGGATGTTTCTGTTGGTCCCTTTTGACCAGCTCCAAAATGAATGGTTCTGAGGAAATTACAGAATAGTAGGGGTTTCTTTTCTTAAGCTCTGAATTTATTAAACAGAGCATATATTATTGAGCCATGCCTTTTAAACAAGTCCTGTACAGCCAGGTCATAGAAAATGGAATGTATGAGCCTGTGAGTCTTCACTTGCCACGCTGGAGAGCACAGTGGTGGTCTAGATTCAGATGTTCCCCAGAGGTGAGGCTGAACTGTGCCAATGGCCCTTAGCTGCTTGTGGCAACATTGGTCCTTCCCGTCAGGACAGGGATTCCTAGGTGAGTGTTGGTCTCTCGGTGGATGACTTTCAACATGCGCTCCATGACTAACAGTTACTATTCATTAAGAATGCACAGAACACCTAATCTTGCCCTGTACTAACTAAGTGTCTGTGGTCTAATTCTCAATAAGAGAGTTGGATATGGGACTGACAGTCTAACCCTGGGCCTTCTTATTCAAGATTTTGTTTTTAATTCAAGTTAATTATTTTACACTTGATGATCTTCTTTACACAGTACACACACACACACACACACACACACACATACACACAGAGAAAGACTTCTGAAACAGCAGTATTCCTTACTATGACACTAATATTTTTTTATGTTATCTATTTAAATTCATGCTATTTCATGTTCTTCCAGCCCAATATACTTTATGCTACTTTTTGTGTGGTTTTTAACACTGTTAAATCACTTTAAATTTTTTTAACCTGTGAACTAAAAAAAGTTCTACAACTTTAAAGCAGAGATTAACTCTGTATATCCTTTTAAAGAGAGTGTTATTAATTAGTTCTTGTGAAGTACTGTCATTTAAATAGCTATATAGAATTAAATTTTGTTTGCTTATCTACTTTGGCCATGAGTTCTGTGGTTTTTGTTTCTTATGATTTACAGGTTTGAAAAGTTTGGAGAAGTTCAATGTCATGTAGACATGCACGACAAGTGATAGTCTGGGTGGGAATCTGGTACACTTTACACTGTCCTCTGTTTCCTCTTTATGTTCCTGTGCTGTGGAAGACCTGCCTGTATCTAAGGTGCTCAAGTATGCTAAAGGAAAAGTCATTTCTTGTTAGACAAGAGCATGGCATTTGAAATATAGACTACATGTTTAAAAACTACGCAGTCTGTTCTTCCTTCCTGAGACTCTCTCATGCTTGCCTGACTTTAGATCATCGTGGCATATCAGTGCAAATGCACGTGCATAAATTCAGAGCAAGAACTGCAGGAGGATTGTGTTTTCACAGACAGCCTGGCTAGTGTTTGCTTTTGAACATGTGCCCTTGGAACAGCTGTGAGACACAAAGACCGCGATATTTTTAACACCTGAATTTTAATGCTACTATTTTAGATTCCATCATCAAAAATATTTCCTTATGTCCTCTTCACTTGTCTCTGAAGACATCCTCTAGTCAGTGGTTATAAGACACTTTATTCCCACTGGACTTTCCCCACAGCTGTCTTAAAGCCCAAGCACCTGCTGTATCTTTTCAAGCGCTATACTGCCCCACGTGCTCTGGCCATAGTTTACTCAACACATTTCTCTTTCTTCCTAACTGCTTATTTTCTCTGTAGATAATAGCACTTCCACTTTTTCTTGGGTGGGAGCATTATTTCCTCCTAACTCCTCAATAATGTCCCCAAATGACTTGAGGTTTCTTTTATGTTTCTGTTGTATAGTTAAACGCTTTTATCACAAAAAAATCCTGTTGCTGTACTGTGTTGCAAAAACTAAAGGTTACCATAGCTGAATATTCAGTACCCTTCGTTCAGTGTTCGTTCTGCTAATGACCTGCAGCAAACATCTATCGTTTCACCTCTCTGGTGGCCAGTTTGCCCACCTCTGAAGGCTGCACTGTGGCTCTGATCTTCCACTGACACTTGGAAGAACTGTCAGTCAAGATGATCCACTGTCCCATGGCCAAGAGGGAGCATATAAGATAAGCTGGATTAATTATTGGGTACCATTTTTCCCCTGGAATTTGGACCATGTTTAGAATGAATGAAAGACTGAAAATGGTTAGATTATATTTTCATGGGTCTTCTCAGCAAAAACATATAAAATATTATATAGTTTCAAAGATGTACATTTCTGTGAATGAAGGCCAAAATCCAAGAATACTAGTGGTTAAGACGTTGCAGTTGTCCCCCTAACCATTTCCGAGATTTATTCAATGTCACCATGGAACAAAACCTAAAATATTGAAAACTTCTGCCTAATTGAAATCTTGTAGAAAGTTAAAAGGCAAGCCACAGGTGGGGAACCTTTATTTACATTGCACACAACAAGCAAAGCATTAGAGTTGAAAGTGCATAAATAATTTTTGCGAAGTAATGAAGAAATGAACAACTAAGTCAAATGATTGAGAAATCAAACTAAAATTGAATTGGAAGAACGAGTGGTGATTTAACCGCACCTTAGCACTATGTAGTAGTAATGAAGATACGCCTCTATATCCCAGAAAGACTCTTGCCTTTATTCAAGAAAAGGTATCTATGTTTATTGTAGCGCTGTTATTTTAGTGAAATTAGAAAAAAATAGGTGTGCCCACATATTACTAAATACAGTTGTAAATACCAATACAGATTAGTGAGGCAAAGGTGCCAAAATGTTGTAACCACCCTGCATTCTTTAGGCAGCAAGTATAACAAAAGTGGCTCTGGAATCAGACTTCAGATTTCATGAGTCATGTCCAGAACCAGCAAGACAGAACTGAGTCCCTGAAAGAACTACTTGCCTCCTTTAAAGCAAGCAAGTTTCTGGCTTCAGGATACCCCTGCCAGGTGATAGTCCCGGAGCTGTCAGAATCAGCAGGTGCACTTGCTGACTCCAGAAGCAGGTGTCTCTGATGTCCTGTATCAGCAGAACGCACACCCTTCAGGCTATCCCTGGTCACCTACAAAGCCAGCATCTAAGTTCCGTAGACTCTGCTGTCACTGATGCGGGAAGTCAAACCTCCAAGCCTCTTCCAGTCAGCAGAAATGCAGTAAGAACAGAAGTTGAATTTCCAGCGTGTTCCCCCAAACCTCTCTTCCGATTTGTGACCCTGTTCCCTAGTGCCTGGCTTTCCAAGTGGGGAAGGCTCCTATTTTTGTTTGTTACCAGTTGTCCTTGCCCACTGAGGTTCACTTGCCCAATGTTATACATCCTTTCAGGGATACAATTGCCAATTGTTGGTTAATGGTATAATGGTATGACTGTTGACTGCAGGATCACAGTTGGATAGAGTACACTCATTCTTGTAGCATTTGTTGAGAGCCTGCTGTGATCCAGGAATCCAAAATGCAAGACTGGAAGATTGTTACTAACAAAAAGCAGGAGGGGACATGTCATCAGAGGACAAGAAAAAGAAGGAAGAGGCATAAAAGACAGGCTAGAGCAAGGAATCCAGAAATCCAGAAGGGTTTTCAGTCTTCAAAATTTCTAGTCTTCACTTCACTAACTTTCAATAACAGTCAACCTAGAACTGAAACATACCTTTCTTCCCTTAATTTCCTGTATAAACATCATGTGTGGATTTTTAGGGCAGGTGTTTGGTGGCATCATCTGCATCTCATACTGGAGTGTCTAACTTCTAGTTTTAGCTTTGCTTCTGATGTCAGCCTCTTACTCTTATATAACGTGGGATACAACAGGGGGTGTCTCACTCAGAGGGTGTCCGCAGCACAGGTGAACATTTGGAGACTGAACCAACAGAATGGAGGTCCCCCTGCTTTTCAAACAGATTTTAGTAATGTATGTTTCCCACGATGGTACTTCAAAAAGTTCATAGCAAAGTGGAATTGAAAGACAAATTCATTTCAGTGCAAAACATTTCAAGTCCATGTATAATTTTGTACATAATCTGTAGTTTCCATGAAATTTCTGAAGACTGCTCTATTTATATATGTTTTTGAAGATTTAGTATTGTCAAATAGAGCTTATTGCAATTTATATGACTGATATTTCTCTGCAGCTCATTTTTTATGAATATAGCATTATGATGTTTAGGCTTATCTCGGTTACACGTGCAACACCAAAGCATTTATACTTAGTATTGTGTAGTATCCATTCAATGACTGTACCATGATTTATTAATCAATTGTCCTTTGGGCACTTTGAGGCAGTTAGTAGGTTTTCATTTGTATTAGCATCACTGTATTCCTGTTCTTGAGATGAGTCCTTAGCTCGGAGCACCGGAGTTTCTCTCAGGAGCAGAGCATTCCCAGAAGGCAGGGTGCATAGCTGCATTCTGGTCCTGCCAAAGCAGCCACAAGTCAGATTTCAAATTCAATAAATCTGTGACAACCTGATTTTTAACTTGATAATTTTGTGTGGGCTGTGAACGATGCTATAAAATATCCAAATGGCCCACTGCAGAAAAAAAAAAGTTCCTCATCATTGAAAGGGACATTGCCTTTAATATTCTAGATATCATTTGGCTTCTCTGTAATGGTTGTACTAATACAGACTGCTGTCTGATACATGTAGGAACTACTATTTATTTTCATCCTTACCAACATTTTGTAATTATATTTCCTTTGTCCTTTCTTTACGCTTCCCTTTGTTTCCTTTATTTCTTTAGTCTGTTGCCTCTTTGGGGCTTATTAGTAAGAATAATTTATTTATCTTATGCAAATATTTTCTTAAAATCACAAATTATTTGAAACTAATTATTTTTAAATTATGATAAATTTTATTAGGCACATTTAATTTTTAAAAAAGATTTATTTGTTTATTTACTTTTTATTGGAAAGGCATATATACAGAGAGGAGGAGAGACAGAGAGAAAGGTCTTCCATCCAATGGTTCACTCCCCAAGTAGCCACAATGGCTGGAGCTGAACCAATCCAAAGCCAGAAGCCAGGAGCTCTTCTGGGTCTCCCCCACAGGGGTACAGGATCCCAAGGCTTTGGGCCGTCCTCGACTGCTTTCCCAGGCCACAAGCAGGGAGCTGGATGGAAAGTGGGGCCGCCGGGATTGGAACTGGTGCCCATATGGGATCCTGGGCGTGTGCAAGGCGAGGACTTTAACCACTACACTACCACGCCGGGCCCACAACATTTAAATTTAACTGTAAGTAAATAAAAAGTCATTCACAATTTAAGCAGTTTGTGCCAGCTCCAAAAATTATTGCATATCTTTTGTACATGCAGATATCATTTTTTATTCTTATTTAACTCTTTGGAATAAGGTGATATATAGAAGACATTTTTTTCAACTTTTGCAACAGATAACTCTTTTTCTCAGTCCTAGATAATTTATAACCAATTCTTCAGTGGTTTATTATAATCAAATTTCAAATGATCATGAGCGTGTTTTGAAACTCTCCATTTTACTGGGCCTCAATACCCTAATTTTCATAGATTTATTATAAATTTTGATGTCTTAAAGATTATATTTGCTTTGAATATTCTTAACAGTTTTCTTTCACAAATAAATGTTAGAAACAGATTGTCAAGTTTTTGGACTAGCTCTTTGAAAGTTCTATTGCAATTGTGTTTAGTCCATAGATCAACTTGGGGTGACTTATCATTGTTGTAATATTGTGTTTCTCCATTTACACGATGAGTCATCACCAATATATTGAGATGTTTGTTACAGAGTTCAAAAACAGTTTCATAGTTTTCCTTAAAGACTTTGCATATCTTGTACTAGAATACGATCTTCAGAACATTGTTTCTTCTATTTTATTTTTAATTTTATGATGCAATTCTATAGGCTCAGGGATTTCCTTACCCCTTCCCTAACTCCCTCCCTCCCCCCCCACGAATGATTTCCCCCATATTATTGCAATAGTATAGTTCTTTATAAGCAGTCCATCATTCTGCTTTTAAATTGCATCCTGGCATTGCTGGTACAGACAATGGCAGACAGTTCAGCATCATCCTATTGTTAAGATATATTCAACAGTTTCACTGGGAGTCCTTCTTTGATTTGGAAGTAGGGATGCATACTGCATTGTATCCTCATATCTAGATATGGCAGTCTCCACTACACAGTTATTATACTTCCCCTTAAATGAAATCCACAAAACAAAATCAACCACAGGAACAAAAAATAGAAAATTAACAACATCATGAAGTTAAATAACATGCTACTGAATAACCAATGGGTCAGTGAAGAAATGAAAAAGAAAGTTAAGAACCTTCTTGAAGCAAATTATGCTATTGTATGATCCATGAGTTAGTGAAGAATTTAATAAGAAAAAAGAAACTATTTCAAAAAATGAAAATAAAGATAATAATATCAAAACCCATTAATTGAAGCAAAAACTATTGGAAGGGCTATTGATCTTATAATTTGCATGAAGGTTGCCTTATATCAGAGAGAATATATGATATTTGTCTTTTTAGGATTGACTAATTTCGCTAAGCATAATGGTCTCTAGTTGGAACCATTTGGTTGCAAGTGGTAGAATTTCATTCTTTCTAATGGTTGAGTAGTATTCCATGGAGTAGGTGTACCAGTTTCTCTCTCCACTACTCTTTGACGGGCATCTGGGTTGTTTCTATATCTTGCTATTGCAGATTGTGCTGCTGTAAATATGGGATTACAGATCCCTTTCTCATGTTTAGATCTCATTTTCTTTTATATATTCTTAAGCGTAGGATAGCCAGATCATATGGCAGGCTTATTTGCAGTTCTTTAAGCACTCCCCATGCTACCATAGTGGTTGTAGCGGCCTACACTCCCAACAGCAGTAAAGAAGGTTACCTCTCTTCCCACATTCATGCAGCAGGAGTTAGCACAATTCTGAATTCAGGCCAACCTCAATGAAGGTAGGTGGAATCTCAATTTGATTTTCAGTTGTATCTTCCTGAAGGCTCGGAAGTCTGAGAATCTTTTCAGGTCTATTAGCCCTTTGGATTTGTTCCTTTGAAAATCTCTGTTCATTTCCTTTGTCCATTTCTTCACAGAGTGGCTTATTTTGCTTTTGCCAAGTGTCTGAAGCTCTTTGTAAATTCTTGATATATTCCCTTATCAATTGTATAGTTTGTAGATTTTCTCCCATTGTGTTGGCTGCTTCTTCTCTTTGTTGATCGTTTCCTTTGCTGTGCAGAAGCTTTTTACTTTGATGTAGTCCCATTTGTTTATTTTGGCTTTGACTACCTCTGCTTTTGGTGTCCTTTTCAAGAAGTCTTTCCCCATCCTATGTATTAGAATGCACTTTCTATGCTTTTCCTCTAATAATTTGATGATTTTTGGCTGCACATTTAGATTCTTGACCAATTTACCAATTTAAACTTTCCATTTCTGATGTGACAATTGTATCAAAAAACAAACCTTTTTGTTTTTTTACATCAATGTACCCTTTATTTTTGACATTTTTATTCATGCCAATGATTTAGAATACTACTAGAGTTTGTATTTAGATAATCATATAGTTTGCTAAAACTAGTGGCTTTGTTTCTTCCTTTTGAGTGGCATAGTATTTACTTATTTATTTTTACTTTATCATTTTTTTGTGGTGACATATGTCCACCTTGAGTTATGACACTGATTTTCATAGTTGGTAAGGATCTTAGAGTTCATTCTAAAGCATCCTGGTTTGAGAAAAGAAACCTAACTTCCAAGCCATTGTTGAGGTGCTTCTGCTATTTGTACAACCTCATTTTTTAATACGTCTATGACATACTTCAGAATGTCCTCCTTTTTCTCTCCAATTCCTCTAGGAAGTCTTGTGTTTATCCTATCATAGCACATATTTCATTTTAAGTATTGCTTTTACAATTATCTACAGAGGACACACTGAACCTAAAGGTTCTGTGAAGAAATTTGGTTCACCAATCTTACATAACTCGTTTTCCTAGCACTTGACCGGAAGCTTGATACTCAATTCAGAGGCTTTCCAAGAAGATGCTTTCAATCAGAAAGTGTATATCTTTACTTTTTATAGGAATAAAACTGCTCTGCTTCTATTAGATTGATAAATATTTAAGACCACTGTTGGAGATAAAAGTGTGCCTTCCTTGGTATGCTAAATGCTTTTTGAAGAGAAAGATTGAATTACTTTTCACTGTTCCTTAAGATTGCTACTTAAAGAATTAATTTAATAGATCTTTTCATGAAGCAAAGAATGTGATTATGAAAGTAAGCACTGCTTTTAGTTTTCAGCCTCTGAGGCTTCTGGAACCCACAGACCTCAGCTGGCAGCTGTGGGAGCAGCAGTAGCTGTCAGATAAAATCTGACTATTAACCTAACTGGTATATTCTTGAAAAACTTATCAGATGGATTTTTTACTTACCCTAATAGAACCCTAGGATGCCAAGCTTCTCACTTGTAAATGAGGAAATAGCTCTGCTGTTTGCTTTCAGGCACCCTGCTACAGATGGCTGGGCCCAGAAATCCCACATCAGAGTGTCAGACTGTAGGAGTGCTCCAGGATCCTTTGCTGCGTTCATTCCTGGTCCAAGTGGGGAGGGAAGGCAGAGTTCAGGCCAGAACACAACTGACGGATGGGATGGACTGCAAGGCAGACTTTCAGACCCTCATTCTGTTGCTCCCATTCTGCTCTTTATAAGCCAGTTTTCTTCTCCTGAAGTTGAATAATCCCAGAGTTCATATTCCTTAGAATATATGCTACGTCTGACTTGAGAATGCAGAACATGAAATTACAAAAACCTGGATTTCAGTCAAATTTACCTTCTTAGCATTTCAGTGACTTTAGATAAAAGAATCTATGCTACCTTATTTACCTGAAAAATAGGTGTTGTTATAGTACTACTTTAAACAGTGGGCAGCTCACTCAGAAGGTAATGGCCTCAGAAGCCTGAATAAGTAAGTGGCTGGCACATGGTGGGAGCTCAATGATTGTAATGATGACAATGAAAAAGATTTTTTGATGAATGGCCCTCTCCCTTACTTCTTCTTCCTACCCTTAGACAAATGTGTCCATTGCATTTTCTGTAATCTAAGACTTTCCAGTGAGCACACACATGGCTATCACACTTAACTCGGATATAAACCCCAAGTGGAGACAACTGGCTAGAAAGAAGTACTTTGAACTCTTGAAGATGTTAGTCACTTACTACATATAAGTTTGGCCAACATTGATGTGGTGTTTGTAGCCTCCCATTCAACCGTGCTGATATCTTGGTTTTCCATTAGAGAAAATTGCCAAAGAAAGACTTATTTTTCTCCTCTTTCCCCACCATCCTCTCACATCTACTTAGAGAAATAAACAAATTTGCAATGTCCAAATGAACAAATAAGTAAGATGCAGAAAAAATAAACTCTTAGTTGAATTCCTATCCATAGAGAAGGCAAAAGAAACTTCTGTGGGTCTCAGTGCTTTAAAGTTCTTTTCCTTCTCTGTAGCTTTGATATGTCTAGGAATGATGGATAGAAAGTTGATTCTGAGGATCTTGAATCCTATAAAGTTTCTGATTCCTAGCATAACACTTTTTTTGTAAAGATTTTTTTTAAACTTATTTGAAGGGCACCTTTACAAGGATAGAGAGGAGATGGCAGAGCGAGATTTTTCTACTTGAAGTTTCACTCTCCAAATAGCTACGATGGCCAGGGCTGGGCCAGACTAATACCAGGAGCCTGGAGCTTCTTCTGGGTCTCTCACATGGGTGCAGAATTCAAGCATAATAACCATGTTCTGCTGCTTTCCCAGGCTCACTACCAGGAAAATGATTCAGCAGCAGAGTAGCCAGGACTCAAACTGTGCCAATATGCGATAAGATGCTGAATGTAATGCTAAAGCATCAGACCTGAGAATGCATTCTTAAGACAACATTACAGGAGTAGATGAGAGGCACAGTTGATGCGAATACCATTTAGAATGCCTGCATCCTGATTCAAGTCTCTGCTCTGCTTCCAAGACCAGCTTCCTGCCAATGTGCACCATGGGAGTAGAGAGATGGGCACAGACAGAGAGATGGATAAAGAGAGAAGGCTTCTATAAATTGCTTTGCTCCTCAAATACCTGAAAAATCTGGGACTGGACTAAAAACAAACAAACAAAATCCAGGAGTTCGAAACTCAGTGTAGGTCTGACAGATGAGCAGCAGGGGCCCAGTTATCTGAACTATCACCTGTTGTCTCACACGATGCTAATTTGCAGGAAGGTGAAATTGGGTGCAGAGCTCTGAACCGAACCCAGACATTCCAATATGGGATGCAGAGCCAAACGTCACCCCTCTTGCCCATCTTAATCTAATCACAATCAGCACTAGAACTGACACACCTGTAGTGCTTGTTTATGTAATGAATGGATAAGAAAAACATGCCTTAAAGTTACCATTTTCCTTAAAGTAAAAGTCTCATTTGTGGGAAAACATTGTTGTACATTGACTATAAATCTACACGAGTAGATGGGTAAAGATGTGTATGATAGCAATATGACACAAAGAACACATTGCCATGCATATGGTGATTAATTTTATACTTCCATATGCAGAATAAAAGTTATGTACTTCTGTAGGCAGAATAAAGTTCTCCAGTTACTTATATTTGCTACAACAATGAAACCAGTGGAAGTTATAATGACCTGAATAATTTTGAAAGTTTTCATTTAAGAAAGTTCTTTCCCAAGCTACAACTATGTGGGTGCAGTGGCAGTGTTGGCTTGACCGTGAGAAACATATCTTAAGTCCAAGAAACAACTTTTCCTTTGTATTTTGGTTTTCTGGAACTGAGGGATGGGATCCAGTTCCTCTTTTTGGGGGGTGAAGGTGACAAGTCTTTAGCAACTGCATTTAGTCCATTTTTCACCTCTGCTAAAGGAATGAAGTGAGTCTGAGGAACTAAGATGATTTGTACCTCAGCAAGGAGAAACAGAAATGAAGGGTGCTGTTTTGGAATGTTCCAGAATTTCTAATTATTCCTGGCTCTTCCTGCAGCTCAGAGCTACATGTGTTTAAATAAAGCTGCCAGATATAGGTCCCTTGCTTCTGCCACAGTGGTGCCTAGTCAGACTTGGGGGCCCTGGGGACTTTGGCTGGGGGCCAATGGAGCCGAGCGGGCCTCGACATACCCATGCATATTTGGAACCCAGGCTGGCAGAGGTGTGGGTGCTAGAGCCCCAGACTGGCATGCTGCTATGTTGGTGGACTGGGCTTGAGGACTTGTTAATATGCTTAAGTCCCTGCTTGGTGGAGGGGTAGTGTCCCAGCACTGCACATGTACCGGAGGACTGGTTCTTGGATCCTGGATGGGTGGGCAGGGCTCCAGGCCAGCACACATCCCTGCCAGAAGACCAGACTGGGGGACCCATGTGCTCAGGGGCACAGGGACCGTGGATTGATCAGGGAAGAAAGTATGGAATGTGTGGAAGGGGGACCTCTAGGGGAATACGTTGCAGGTGAGGGATGATTTTGGGGAGATTTCTGTAACTGCAGGTAAGCCAGGGGCTAACACTGAGAAGTTTGGAGGAGGGAAGCTGGAGAACTTTTCTGGGTCAGACCGATACACCCGCCCAAGTGGAGACCTGAGCTGGAGTAGTTAGCATTGATCACCACTGAACATCCCCCACTGGCACATACTGAAGCTAGGACTGGGGAGCCTACCTGGCAGGGCTACATAACAGTACCCATCAGTGAGCACAGGAAGAGGGGACGGGCTCAGCCATGACACTAACCAGCACATGAGAGAACCAGGTCTGGGGCAGATTCTGTGGGATAGATGGGCTCATATTGTAGAACTGCAATATTTGCTGTTTTATTCAAGATCTGGGATGTAGTATACCCATACGTACTGGGGTTAGGAACAGGTCAGGCTGGTTCAGGTTGCAGCACCCTTAGGTGAACCTAGGAATTGGTCATGGATGCCAAGATGAGGCGAGACATACCAGACTCAGCGGTAGCATCCACCAGCACACGTAAGACCTGGAATGGAGGTGAGC
The DNA here is from genome assembly GCF_030435755.1 of Ochotona princeps. NCBI lineage: Eukaryota > Metazoa > Chordata > Mammalia > Lagomorpha > Ochotonidae > Ochotona > Ochotona princeps. The sequence goes on along the minus strand of NC_080840.1, from coordinate 11,861,701 downwards.
CCAGCAGGGGTGGCAGGGGGCTGTGAAGACTCTCCTGTTGGGCCACTGCTCTTGCTGCTGAGTATGAGAACTGGGACTGGGAGTAGACAAAGCTAGGCAGGGCTTACAATACCTGTTACCCTGCATGTAAACTGGGTTAGGGGGACAACCAGGCTAGGATAAGTGATTGTATCCACTGAGTCGACAGTAAGTGTAGCCTGGTAGTACTTTGCTGCAGCATCTGCTGGCAAATACTGAGAAGGAAGTTCAGTCCTCTCAAGCCAGACTACAGAACCACCTGGAGAGTGCTAGACACTGGACTTGGAGTGGACCTCTTAGGGAAACTGTGGATACCCCTCTGATGGGCTGCAGCTCCCAATGGCTAGCATAGGAACCAGGGCTGGGTTTGGACCCAGTTGAATAGGTGGTAGTACCCGCCAGCATAAGTATGAGATGGATTGTGGGGTTGGCTGGTTTGAGCTAGGTTGTAGTACCCATTGGTTTGTGCAAAAGCCAAATGGGATGTGGGACAGACTGGACAAGTCTGTACATATTGGCATGTGCAAGAACCAGGGCTGGGGGTGGGCCTTTTGGGAGTTATTGGGTATCTCCATTTCTGGGTTAGGGTTCCTGCTGGTGTACATGAGGGCAGAGTGTGTGGTGGGCAGGGTTGGGCTGGGCCACAGCATCCATTGGTTTGCATAAGAGGTGGGGCTGGAAACAGAACTGACTTAGCAATTGTAACTACAAGTTTGTGTGTAGGCTAATGTGGATGACAGACTAAGCCAGAATCTATACTGGCTAGCAGACACAGGAGTCAGATCTGAGGTCACCTCAGACGAGGTTTCTTTTAGGGAGCTTCCCCAACTGAACCACTGGACTCAGAACTCCAATGATGGGGAGAATCACAGGATTGGTGGATTGGCCATGGAGTGCAAGAGTCAGAATTTGGCTTGCTCAGGAAAGCATGTGCATCATGGACAGCATGCCTAGATGCACATGAGGGATACAGCAGTACATTGTGCCCTGCAGAGGACATCTAGTACCATAGCAAAGGTTGGAGGGCAGAAGAAGTTGGACAACTCTCCCAGGCAAGCATTGACAGCAAATATCTGGGCGAACGGAGACTCTAAGGCTGCCTCTCAGCAAATGGGCCTTGGAAAGATTACATCATCCTTTGAACAAGGAAATCAACAGTACTTTAGAACTAATGAAACCACCTGAGCATTAGTCTCTGAGCGTTCTCCACTTCAGGGGCTCTGGGATGACATCAGGTGGCTGGCCCTCATCCCTGGTACATAGGTGATTGGAATGCTGGGTGAAGCTTCTCTCCCTCTCCTCAATCCTGCCCCAGACACAGAAAGAAGAAAAAGAAAATCGGAAACACATTGTTGCATTCACTTTCCACTATTCCTCAACCCTTCCTACTCTAATCACTGCTCTACATGGGCATGCGTTCTTCTCAACTATATAAACATCATCAAAAATAAAATTTTTAAATTAGAAAAGTTAAGCTTCTAATTATATCCCTCTGCTTAAACTAAACACAGCTGAAGTTGGACTTCTGATAAGTATCACCAAATTCCCTCACAGTACAGGTGCTGACTGTTCTGCTGTGTAACAAGAACAGAGAACCGTCCCTCTATGAATTCTTTTCTACCTCTTTCTTATCAAATCAGGAACAATTTTCAGAGCACAACATGACCCCTGTTATGAGTGACATACTGTCCTTTAAAATTTGAAACTGGCATTGTGGTATGGCAAATAAAGCCATTGCTTGCAATACTTGATCCCATATGGGAACCATTTTGAGGTTCAGCTGCCCCCCTCAACTTCCATTTTAGCTCTGCTCCAATGGCCTGGTCAAAGGAGCAGAAGAGGGGCCCTTGGGGTCCTTGCCACCCACGTGAGAGACCTAGACGGCTCGTTGCTCTAGCCATTGAAGATATCTGGGGAGTGGAGCAGAAGGTGAAGAAACTCTGTGTGTGTGTGTGTGTGTGTGTGTGTGTGTGTGTGCACCTTTTTTCTACAACTCTTCAAATAAATCTTTAAAAATGTTGTGTTTATGTGACACACACAGACACAGAGAAAGAGATCCAGACAGATAGAAACAGAGAGAGTTTGCATTCATGGACTCACTCCGCAGTTTCTTGCAATGGCCAGAGCTGGGCCAGGATGAAGCCAGGAGCCAAGAACCCAGTCCAGGTTTCCTTTGTGAGTGGCAGAAGTCTAACTAGTTGAACCACCACTTAATGTTTTTCAGGATCTGCAGTATCAGGGAGTTGGAATTGGGCTGGGATTTGTATCCAGATACTCTTCTGTGGTATGTAAGTGCCTTGACTGCTGGGCCAAAGGCTCACTGTTTATCTATGTTTTTGTTAGAGAAAGATGGGAGGGTGGACTTAAAGACTTGTCCCCATACGCAGAGCATCCTTCGATTAACATCTCCACTAGAGTCACATTTGGTGCAGTGGCAAGCCTAAATTGACAATCATTATATCTCAAGCATGTAGTTTTCCTTGCAGTATCATGAGGACTGTCTCACTACTCTGCACTTCCTCTGAGACCCGACTTTGCCTCTCCTGTAACATCTGGCACCCCTTGATCTTTTTTACTGTTTCCATGCTGCCATTGAGTTGGAATTACTCATTATGTAGCCTCTTCAGATTGTCTTCTTTCACAGAGCAATATGCATTTATGTTTCCTCAATGTCTTTCCATGGTTTGATAGCTCATTTATTTTTAGAGCTGAAGAACATTTCACTGTCTGGGTGGAGCATAATTTATTCATCCTCTCACCCATCACACACTGCTTTTGAAATAATCCATGATGAATTCAGATAAGCCTTTATGCTGTGCCCGCAGAGGTTTAGTCCCTATCATTAAAGAAATGTGATAACCAAGGCCAGTTCACCTGGCACATTGACTCCACTTCCTGTGTAAAATGAAGTGTGTGGATTTCTGTTGTCTATATCCAAATGTAGGCATCTATGGTATTGTATGAGAGTATTTAAAAGCTAACACAGATCCTGAATCCTAGGGACGAGATTGCGGGCAAGGCAAAAAAGGATCTGGAATATTTACTTTTCCACCTTGGAATGGCCCCTCACAAACTTCATCTGTTTTGGAAGTCCCCGTGTAGGATCCCAGGAAAGATGTTTGAGATATAAGCACAATGACGTCATGTTCACCACGTGCTGCTAGAGCGGGACGGATGTGAAGGAAGCAGTCCACAGGAGTAAGAAAACCTGAGGAAGGCAACTGTCCTTGTCAAACCCGTGTGGGTGTGCCCTCCCGGAGCATCACTCTGCTTCACACCTCTTCATTCCCTTTGCCGTGGTTCCCGGAGCAATGTTTCTGAAACACAAAGCTAACTGCAGCATCACTTTTTCTTTCTGAAAATCCTTCAGAGCTTGTTTTTGCCTCCAGGAAAGCTCCCACCTTCTTGACATAGCTTTCAAAGCTACTAAGCCTGCATCACCACTGCAATAGCCACTACACGTCTTCCCCTCACCTCTATATGTTTGAAAATGCTCTTTTCTCTGCCTGAGACACCTTTCCTCTTCCAATTTATTCTCTCTCACCTGCCAGGCCAATTCCTGTTCATCTAAAATAGCACCTTTTCCATGGAGCAATCCGGGCCCTTGGCTCTCTTGGGCATCTAGTCTCTGTCACTGGCTTCACACCTCCTCTGGTTCATTGCGTATATTTATTTGTGTCTCCATCTGCCTGCTCGTCTGGCACCAACTGGAGAGCCGCCTGGTTCATAGCAGGAAGGCAGCACTGCCTACTGATTGTTTCTAACCCACAGAATGAACTTAAGAATCTTATTTATCTGAGGAAGAACAGGTGAAAAATTAGCACACATATTGGTTCCACAAAGAAACTCTGTGCGGAAGTATCCATGAGTGTGGAGAATTTGAGCTTGAGGTCATGAACCAGGCCCAGGATATAAGTTATTTTCCCAAACTGCCGAGATCAATGACTTATTGAAGCTGAAATATTTGACTGAAATAATAATGACCGTGCATCACCTGGTGAAAATCAAAAGGCTGCAAACAACTGCTCTGTGGTGTTAGCAGCATTATTTCTTACAAGTGGGATTTATGGCAATCTTAAAGGACTGTGGAGAAGTGACAGTTACAATGTGAGCCATCTTTTAGGTAACATTTGCAGAATTCTGGCACGTCTATCAATCACTCTGACACTGCCTTTAATGGTATCCACCCTCTTCTGGCTACGGTCTTGTCTGATGTGTACATAAAATACAGAATAGAAAAGAAGGGCAAGATGTTTCCATGGCCTTAAAAGTGAGGACCATGTCTCTGGTCTAAAGATGTCATATCCTTTGATTGAATATTTCTTATGATATGCCAGGCCAGCTGGGTTCCCTTCTCTGTGCTAGCATATTTACTGCATACCTTCTTAGCTATGGACTTCATTTGCAAAGATGTATTTGTTAGTGCAAGAGCTTATTTGTTGCTGCTGTCTTCCAGTGGGTGGGGAGCTTCATGAGGGCAGAGGCCCTATTCCCAGCAACCTAACCCAGGCCTAACCCAGGGCCAGCACACCTTGCTGAATGTAGCAGAGTTTTAAGGCCCTACTTGTGGAAGTGTGTGCTTGTAGATAGGGAGGGTGGGAGAGGGAGCTGCAGGCTGTGTAATGTCTGTGACGACAGATACCTGCTCTTTCCGGTTCTGTCTTTCACAACTTTTTATTTGAAATACAATTTAAGAGAGAAGAAGAAGACAAAGAAGAGGCAGGAGAGAGAGAGAGAGGCATTTTTTTCTTCTGGTTCACTTCCCAAATGGTCACAACAGTCAGAGCTGAGCCAATCTAAAGCCAGAAGCTGGGGGCTTCTTCCTGGTCTCCAACATGGACGCAGGGGCCAAGGACTTGGCCCGTCCTCTGCTGCTTTCACAGGCCATAAGCAAGGATCTGGGTTGGAAACAGAGCAACTGGGACATAAACCAGCACCCATATAGGAATTCTGTTGCCACAATTGGAGGCTTAGCCTATTACTCCATGGGGCTGGCCCTACTTTTCTAGTTATTTAAGGTAATTCAACGTCCCTCTGTACCTCAACACAGCACAGCGACAATGTAAAAGTAAACTGTAAGCATTCACCAACACCGTAGCTGAATGTTTCTCGAACATTTGTTTAATGTTTGGTGTTCCTGTGATTCCTCCAGGAAGTACTTGCCAAGATTTATTTTCTGTACTCGATATTTAAAATGATAGATGTTTAATATGTTTTTTTTTTTCAGTATAAGCCTATGCAATGATTTAAGTCATAATTTTTAAGAGCTGCATATTTCTTCCTCATCCCCTTGAAGGTACACAGATTACCTTAGGGCAAGTATGCCCCTCTAGAGATTCTCTATTCTGAGTGACACATAAAGTTGGGATCCTAGTGCCAAGAGGGCAGTGCATGACTGGGTCACATCAACACTTCTCACCTGTCATCTTACATGCTGAGGACAGCGCCTGGCATGTGCAGGTGCACGGTAAATTGACATTCTTTCCCATCGCCTGCATTTGTACCTGCTTTTGGTTGTTCCAGTGTTTTGGCTCCCTGACAATCCCTCCTCCTTCTCATTAACTTTGACTCTAATGTCACTGTGTTTCTTGTCATTTTATATCTTGGTGTCCACCTGCTGCTCACTCTGCCTGTTGCGGTGGTCGTGGCATCTCCAGACATCTTGGGAGAACACTTCATGATTCAGATTTCTGCCTTTCCAAATCTAGTATGTGCCCGCATCTTTGGTCTCTTTTCCAAATCTGAACTCATTTCCCCACTGATATTGGAGACCTGATGCAACTGAGCAACACATCCTAATGATATCTGCACCACGACAGTGCCCATTTCCTGCGTAACAACTGTCGTTAGCGACTGTTAGGACCATTAGGTAGTGAAAGGACACTGAATAGAGAAGCTGAGAGTGTGAACTCTAGTTTGAAATCTTCTTGGCTGATACAATAATCATCAAGGTCCATCAGAAAATAATACCAAAGGACAAAGAAAATGACTCATGCAAAAGCAGAGGCTGACAAGTCAAACATCTGCAGAGTGGACCACAGGGTGGAGTCCAAGGGTAAATGAAGACTTCAGGAACTCAAGTCCAAAAATCATGTGCAACAGAGTTTCTTGCTCAGGGCAGATCAGTGTTTGCTTCTTTATAGTCTGGTTAGACTGGGCCGTCTATCTTGTAGAGATAGAAATATCTCATAGAAATATCCAGAATAATGTTTCATCACATGTCAGGACACCATACCCTTCCAAAGTTGACATATAAATTGAACATCACAGGTAGTCTCCAGTAACTCTGGGTTCCACTTGTTCAGATGTGAAAAATAAGAAATCTGAATTTGATATCTTCCAACTAAAATAGGAAAAAGTCTGTTTAAAAATAAGACTCATCGGAGAAAATACAGCATTCTGGAATATTCCAGTAGAAAGGATGTTCAAATATTTGTACCTCTTCTGGTGCATGACATCTAACACAGTAATTCATGTCTGAAAATCACTGATGGTTTGGGCTATTACCCAGATATTTAAGACAAGCCCACCCACATTTTTGCTAAAAGTCAGTCAGCAGTATCTTCTGTTATGAGATGAGAAGGCAATTCACGGTTTAGTTTTAGACACACTACATTTTTACAGTGCTATTATTATTGTCCCTGGCCTGTTATTTTGCTCATTGATTAATTGGCCTTTTGAGCTTCTACCTGAGTATGGCTTTCCTTCCCATGGCCTCTTCCAAATAGGCTTTTTCTGCAGCGACTATAGATCATCTCTTCCAGGTCTGCCACGCTTTAGTTAACTGCATTGGACAGAGAGGAAGCATCCCCGCACCCACACCCCTGTACTTTGCATTTTTGTAAGAGGTCCAGTATGTGATGAATAGCAGAGATTATGTGGTTTCTATTAAAGTACAGATCTTGTGACTCTCCATGTAAAGAAAAATGGTCCATGGTAAATAGGGCAGTGTTTGCCCAGCATTAAGGAAAGTCTGGAAAAGAAAGTCAAAGTGTAAACATCAATTGCACTGCTGAATATTTGCACAGCTCTTTGTGTAAAGTGGTTAACTGATATCACAGGGCTTTCTTGCAGATTCGGGTACATAGAGTCAGGGAGAGAGGACAAGCAATTGACTTGGTGGAGTTGCAGGCAACACAGAAAGCAGGGAGACTGCCAAGAATAGCACCCCTGTTACCAGGTGAGAATGGTTGAAGTTTTCAGCTGAAGTTTGAAATGTGTAATTCTACAGTAAATGTGATTGTAAAAGAGTAGAAGTTCATCCAAAGCATTGAAGATCCTGCAAGAATCAGCAGGTCATGTCTGCAAGCCAGGCCCAAGCTTGAGACTTAACAAACTTGAGAGCACACTAATCTCTCAGGATCAGAGCTGCAATGCTTGTTCCTGTGCAGTATCAGCAGGACATCAATTCAGAGCACCTCTGGCTGCTTTTCAGTGAAATGGGAAGTCTACTGATGGATCCACCCTCAAATGGGAGAGTCTGAAGCCTTTGGAGCTGTTTTTCACTGAGTCCTTTTGAAGGTCCTGAGAGAGGTAGGTTATGTGATTATGAATTGTATGTTGGCTACATTTCCAAAAGTAAGAGCATGTTTTCTAGTAGTAATTCTTTAGGATCATGTTTATTTTTCCGTTCAAGTCTTTCCTCTTTCACATTCTCTGCAATATCTGATACTGTTTCAATGCCTGGAGGCATTGATTTAGATATTTTTCTTACAAACATCTGAACACCGAGAGCCAGCCTGCGAGGTGTCTCAGTCTCAGCACCATTGACATCTGGGGCCAGGCGCTGTTTCCCTCTCATGGCTCTCTGGTGTGTATGACAGTCTCCTGATTTCTACTTATGGAGTGTAAAGCAGTAGCCATTCACCCTCCCATTGTTGTCACAGTTCCCTGTAGGGTGGGGGTGGAAATGTATGTCCTCTGACTCCAATGAGAACCACTGAACTAATGGAAGCTGATCTATAGATATACTTAGATTGTCTTGGCATTTAATTCAAGGTCATACCTGTCTCATTGTTTATACTATTGCCAACAGGTCCCATGTGGGCATGATTTTCACCAAAATCCAGATTTCTCCTCCTTGTACCAACTCACATAAGATGGGACCCTAAGACAGCCTGTTGACATTTATTTCAAATCTCAGAAGTTATATACTCAAGATACTTGATGAAGAGCTTTCCAATTTTTTAGCTCCTTTAATCTGTAAATCTGTGTTTCCAGTAAAAATAAATAAATCTTTAAAAATACAAATTTAAAGAAATCATTCTAGAGATAAGATTGAATTATCTTCTCACATTGCTGGAAATAGTACATTGTTATATAGAGAATCAAAGTGTTTCTAGCTAATAAAAATTATATCATAAGAGCATCGAATAATTTTTTGTATATACATAAATTTTATTAATTACACTTCATTATGTGACAGTTTCATAGGCTCTGGGGATGCCCCAACCCCTCCCTGTACCCTCCCCCCATGGTGGATTGCTCCACCTCGTTGCTGTATCACATTTTTGTTTTTGTTTTTTTTTGGGGGGGGGTTACATTGCATTATGTGTCATGGTTTTATAGGCCCTGTGATTCTCCCCCGCACCACCATAGTGTATTCTTCCACCTTGTTGCATTACCACAGATCAAATTCAGTTGAGATTCTTTCATTGTGTGCATCTACCAGGCAAGAACTCCCACATCTTATTGTCTAGAAAAGCTCATCAGTTTCTTGCGGAGACCATCTCTGGTCCAAAGATAGAGCCGGCAAAGTGGTTTTGATAGTTCCACAGAACTGTATTGCTGCCAGTCTCACCACTCCAGGCACGATGCGGTCATTGGAGAATCCACTGAATGTTATAGTCCATCATATAGTCTCCAGTTGGCCCATTTTTTTTCATTGTCAACATATAGCTGAGGTGGTCGATTGACTTGTTCTGTCCTCTGTCATTTGATGTTTAGCATCCAGAGACCGAAAGCTCGATTGCGGGGAGCCCAGAAGAAACTTTGTGAGATTCCTGTATGCACCAGCAAGCACAGGGCCCGGCACAGTCCATCACCCCTATCGGCTGATGGTTGCAGTTGCTGGGCTGGTTCCGCATTCCATCCCTGTTTTCTACTGGAACCAATGGTTGTTTGCTGTCCAGCCCGGATCTGACCATCACATACTGGGCCCTCGCATAAACCAGTGGGGCCTGCAGCCCAGCCTAGTTGGAGCGATCCACAATAACCCCAATCAGGCCCGCCCTCTACCCTGGTTTTCCAGCATGTGTAGCAGACTAATCCAGTCTGTCACATATCCCTTTCTGCTCTCATACATATTAATGGGTATTAAGACCTTGTCCCATCTATCCCGCTTAAGTATCTAGCCTTCACAGATGATGTTGGGTGTCACTTGGTCTAGCCACCCCAGCCCCCATCCTAGTTTTTGCGTCCTACCGTCGGGGTGGTAATCCAAGAGGGGAGTGTTCCCTATTTCCCTCCCACTCCCAGATTGTGCGCTCTTCAGGTGGTTCTGTGGTTTAATTTGACTGAATTGGCCCCCAGTGCCAGCTTCTGCTGTGGTTAGGCCCTAACAACCCTCACCCACTCTAATTGTAGATTGCACCAGTAGGAACAATCAGCCCATCCTGGTTTTTCCCTGGCCTGGTCCACATGAGGCACACAGGTGCCGTATCCCTGCCCAGTCTGGTCTACTCCCATCCTAGCTCACACTCTCCAGTGGGAGTGAATAATTTTTTAAAATTTTATTTTTATGATCTTTACATAGTTGATTAGGATGCAAAGGGTCAAGGGCTACAGGAACGTGGGTAAGACCATTGTTTCCACATTCTCTCTCTCTCTCTCTCTCTCTCTCTCTCTGTGTGTGTGTCTGGGGTAATGGGGAGATAAAGGGAGAAACCCCACCCAGCCTTCCACTTATCCTAAGGTCCCCAATGTGGAGCATGCTCCGAGGGCATTGCTCAAGTAGTTTTGATAGTTCAACAGTTCTGAATTGGTGCCAATCTCTCCAGAATCCACTGGCTCACTTAATCCACCTTAGAGCCTCCATTTGCCCAGATATTTGTCATTTGGCTGGGGCAGTTGTCCAATTTGTTTTGCCCTCCTTCTTCTAGAAGGGTACCAGATATCCTCTGTAGGACTCAATGGGCTACCATTATCCTCCATGTATATCTGGGCCAGCTGTCCACAACTCCACCATTTCCAATAAGAAAGACAAGTTCTAATAGTCGCTCCCAGGGACCATTCAGGTGACGTGGCCCCCTCCAGGGCTCCAGGATTCATGGATCTGGAACCCAGTATGCAGGTGGGTCAAAAGACCCTGGCCAGGCGAACTAGGCCCTGCCAGAGTCCCTGCCACCGAGGCTCATGGACCTGGCACCCATTGCATAGGTGGGCCAAGAACCCAGGCCAGGCAATGTGGTTCCTGCTGGTTGCCCTGTCCCTGGAAACCATGGAAGCAGGCAATGTAGCTTGCACTGGACTCACCATCCCAGGGCTCATGGGCATGGCACTTATCATCCAGGCTGGCCCAAGGAACCAGGCCAGGCCATTGAGACCCCACCAGAATCCCCACCCCTGGGACTCATAGACCCAGCATCCACTGCCCTTAGACTAGCATGACTCTTTCCACCTTGGCATAAAACAATGGGTACTGCATGGCTCAGTCCAGCCTGCCCCCATTTCCAGGTCATGCTGGTGGATGTTGCATCTTTGCCTGGCCCAGTAAGCCCTCAGTCCCAGCCCTAATGTGAGCTGGCTGGTGTTGTGGCCTGATCCAGTCCCGCCTGCACCCAGTCCTTGTTCTCAGATCTGCCAGTGGATGTTATGAACTGGCCTAGCCAGTTGGGGCTTCCCCTAGCTCCCATTCAGGCCTGTTCCCAGCTACAGGTCTTTTGCATGCCAACAGGGATTTTTACTCCAAAGGAATGATCACCGCCCCAATTCTGTCTCTATACCTTATTCACTCATGTTCTGGTTAGGGTCTTGGCCCAGCTTCACTTCCCTGTTTAGATTCTCCCTGTTGGGCACTGTGATCAAGTCCTGCCAGGTAGATCCTCAGTCCTACCTTTAGTGTGTTCATGTGAGTGGTATTTGGTGAGTGGTACCCTAGCTCAGGCCTCCCATGTGTGTTAGTACTTAGTTCTGACCCTTAAAGGTCCTTCCATCCTCTGTTCCAAACATCTACTACCTGGTAGTAGAGTAGGTCCTCTCCATGGAATCCCTCAGAAGTCATTCCTCACCTGGACATGAACCCTCAGGTTCCTGCTAATACCCTCTAGGCCTTCTCTCAGATACCCTATAGGCCCACACTATACGGTCCCCAGAGCTTAACAGTGGGTGACCTGAGGATTTTTCCCAGTGCCCTTGGCAACCATGATCTGTCCAATCCAAGATCCTCCGGCCACAGCTACAAAGCCAGCAGGGTGGAAATTCCAGGTTGCAGGCCTTGGCGGCTGAACTTCTGTTGGTCACAGCTAGTCAGCCACATCGGCAGAAATCCCAGGACATGCACCTAGGCTACCTGAAATTCCGTCAGTCTCAGCTAGGCAGCCAATGGGGCAGAAATCCTAGGCTGCATGTTTAGACTGCCTAAAATCCTGCTGGTCGCAGCTCTGGATTTACTTTTTGATAAAAGTAAAAACTTTTGACACTGCCATTATTACATAAAATGGGTGATTACAGTCATTAAACCAACACAGTATTTTGGTTAAAGGCTGGCAGAAATGCCAAGTTTTTATTAAGTTATAGAATAACCAAAATATATTTAAAAAAATAGAATTGGGACTGGAGAAAGCAGAAATGAAATGATGGGCCTGGTGCATTGATTTAGTGACTAAATCCTCTCCAGCCAAGTACCAAGATCCCATATGAGTGCTATTTCATGTCCTGGCTGATCCATTTCCAATCCAGCTTTCTCCTTGTGGCCTGGAAGAGCAGTAGAGGATGGCGAAAAGCCTTGGGACCCTGCACCCATGTGGGAGACCTGGAGGTGGTCCTTGGCTTTGGATTGTCTCAGCTCCAGCTGTTGTGACCACTTGGGGAATGAAACAGCAGATGGGGAATCTTTCTCTATGTCTCTCCTTGCTGTAAATCTGCCTTCCTAATAAGAATAACTAAATCTTTAAAAAATGAAATTACATTCTGATAACATGCCATAGAGAATGGTTGTGTGGCTCACACTGCATTATTTCACAAATTCTTACCAAACCCATGGGTGTCAGGAAGAGCAAAGCCTTCATGCTATGTATCTAAAAATGGGGACTGAGGTATAGAAGAAATATGAAACTCACAAAATCAATAATTGGATGAGTCTGAAATTGAGTTTGGTTTTCTGCTGCTAAGACCTGCCTGAGCGTTTATCACTTTGAACATTGACTTGCTTAATATAGAGTGATGGAATCAAACAAAAATTCATGGCTTTGTCATCTAAAGATAAAAGTGACTTCACTGATCCAGTAAGTCAACGCTCGAAGCTACTGCTCCTATATTCTTTGAGGCATCATTATTGTTGAGAGGCTTAGTTTGGAAGGGTCATCTTGTCTCTTCACTTAATGACCTTGGAGCAAACTGACCTGTGAGAGAGTTGAGGCTGTATTTTGCTTTCCTAGGCTCAGGAAAGTCCTGGGTGTTGACACGTGTTGTTTGTGTTTATAGGAATTTGGGTGACGGGTAATTCTTTGACATCTGAATAACATGTTGACTACCCTGCATCTGTTCTAATGCTGATTGATAGATATGTTAGACCTAATCGTTCCACCAAATGCCATTTGTCTTCATTTTAGCCAGATTAAGTAAAAAAGATCAAATTCCAAGAAAACTTTCATTTGTGTGGCAATGAGCTTTCACTTTGCTGCCACTATATTTGATATGGTGGATACAGGAATGAAAATAGCATAGCGTTGGTCCAGGGAAGTTCAGAATCTAATAGGGAACACAGACAATAATATCAAATAATGATTTCAGTAGGATGAATCACCACAGGACCAGAGGACTGGCTCTTCAGACTGGATGCCTGCTTGGGGTCATATCCTAACTTCTCCATTTTCTGGCTTTGTGGCCAGGAACTATTGCTTAATCTTCCCATGTCTCCATTGTTTTTACTGTAAATATTTGAGGAGCACAAATTCTAAGTGAGGCTGTCAGACCATATCTGACCCAGTAACAAAGAGAAGTCATGGGTTACAGTTGTGACAGAAGGAAGTCATTGCAGTCAGAAAGCCCTCCCTGCTTCATGAGGAAAATGCATACTCATTGTAATCCAGAATCAGTGCTTTATCTGGGCTGCTCTTTGCTGATCTACTCAAGAGTAGGTCCTACACAGAACCAGAAAGCAGACAACCTGAAATGCACTCAACGGTAAGGCAACAGCAAATGGTGAAAGGCTGCAAAACTAGGTGATAAGTATAGAAAACTGGGTATATGTATAAGAAACTGAATCAAGTAGAGTAGTTAACGTGATTCAGGTTTATGCACTCCTGAGCAGAGACTTTTCATCAGCCTGGAGGTGTGTCACTTGGAGGTGCTGTTACAGAGGTCCCACTTGACTTTTGGCATCTGGTGGTCTCTGAGGAACTAATCTTTCCATGGCCCATTCTGCATGTTTGTCTGCTTCCTCTTCTGTGCCTATCCTGCTTTCTCCTCGTTATCTACTTGTTTATTGATCTTTTTCAGAGATCTACTGAACCCTGCAGGTTTCCCTAGTGCCTTTCCCTACATGTCTTCTCCAACTTCGATAATTCATATACCTTTCTTTACATTGTCTTCTCCAGCTGTAATGCAAGTCCCATGAGGGCAAAGAATGGTGTCAGTGGTTTTATGGTTGATCCCAAGGCCAATAACAGTGCCTGACAGTGGTTTCTCAGTAAATACAAGGAAATTTCAATATTCATGGAAATGCGATTAAAAGGATAATTTAATTATTAATTAATTAATTAATTTGAAATCCTTACATATGAGAGATCTTAAAAAACTGGAGAATCTGTGCAGGGATCTCATTTCCTTTTCCACCAAAATAAACTCTTTTAAATCAATGTTTTTCCATGAGCCTTTTGAAGGATTCTCATATTTGTTGAACAAAAGCATGAAAGAATGTATTCTACAACAGCTATAGCTAATGAAAGAACCCTGTGATTGAAATGGTTCAAATAGGCTGGGCAAACTTTGGCATTTATACGGTGAAGTACATTTAATAATTGGATAGCGATTAAATGTGTTTTGTTCTCTTGAAACACCAACAATGTCTAGTTTATAACTCTATGAAGCGTAACTAACACCATAACTTAAAAGACCAACGTTCTGCCTGCTTAGATTTCAGACAGCACAGCTCATAGAAAGGTACATAATTGCCTTATTGGTTGGGATTAAGCATAATCATTATTGATGAAATATTTATAACTTACTTTAATACATGTTAATTATTAAATTTTGTTAAAGGACTAAATTATTTTACAGATCAAACTTGTTTTTTAATAATTAGAAAAAGCCTGCTGACTTTGTTTCATATAAATAATATTATGCCAGACCTAGGTTTGAGGCCATGTGATCTCTACAGTGCCGCTAATCACCACTGGTGACATTCTACATGAACTTTATGACCCAGTCATAAGTTGACCTCTAGAAACATGCTTTACTGGTAAAATAGTAACAAATATGTAAATCTGAATTTTGCATTATAATCATTATTTTGCATATTTGACTTTCATAGTGAACAGCAACACTTTAAAATGAATTTCACATGAGGGAAAATAGTATGGTTTATCATATAGTGTTCTTAATTTAACTGTGTATGTTAAATCTTCTTTTACTGTGCTTGCTAGGGGCCCTAACTCTCGATTGTTCTTGTTAATGGCCTTCCAGAGATACTGAATTCTTCCTTGTTTAAAACCTTCAGCATTTCCCTATCACTTAATGAAGACAAAATCTATTCTGTTTTCTGGGGCTAGGCTCACATTATGTGTTCATTAAATCCACAAGACTCCACAACCCCCAGTTTGTGAAAAGATTAGAATCTGGGAAACGTTATTGCTTTGGTGGTGTTCTGGAATTGAATAGGGTGTGGATGTGTGTTTTAACCTCATTCTAGTTAGTTAACACTTGAAGTGCCTTGTGACAATATGTATGTAAAATGCGTATGTACATATATACAATATGTATGTAAAAAGAGTTTGTGAAAAACAGGAATTCATAAATAAGTTTATTTTGATAAAATATTTTGAAATCAATGCATAATAAGTACTTTTGATTATCTGTAAAAAATATTCATTTTTATTGTCTTTGAAAGGAGGGGAGTGAGAGAGACTGAGTGAGATCTTGAAGCAGTCAGGGTTGGGCTAGGCTGAGGACTGTACTCTGGAACTCCTTCTGGAGCTCCTATATGGGAACAGAAGGTACTTGAGCCATTATCTGCTCCCTTTGCAAATGCACACACTAACAAGTAGCTAGAGTGTAAGCAAAAGAGCCAAGATTTGGACCAGGCAACTCCATACAGGATAAGGACATTTTACGTTGCAGCCACTCCATGAAATTGTTAAATACCCTCATATCCTAAGTTACTCAGCCTTTGAGAGGCTAATCAGAAACCCACAAGTTAATAATACTATCAGAAGGACATACTTATGGCATTACAGTGTTGGTTTTCTTGGCATAAATCTCCTAGGTTGAATACATTAAAAATATACATTTTTGTGTCAACAAGACCTCAATAAAAGATTTTCTAAAGAAGTTATGTATTTTAATTTGACAGCCAGTTACAACAGAGACACAAAGAGAGAGAGAGAGAGAGAGAGAGAGACAGAGAGACAGAGAGAGATCTGCTAGTTCACTTCCCAAATGGAGCTGCACCAATGCAAAACCAGGAGCCAGGAATTTCTTCTGAGTCTCACACATGGTTGCAGAGGCCTAAGAGCTTGAACCATCCTTTGCCTCTGTCCCTGGCCATTAATAGTGAACAGAGAAGGTGAACTTGGTACTGCAGGCCAAGGCTTAGCTTGCTAAGCAGTGTTGTATACTCCATTAAAGTGGTTTTCTGGAAAAAAAAAAAAAGATTTCAATGTTCTTGATGAATGGTCCACACTAGAAAATTTATGAATTAGTAAAATATTTGTTAGACATGGTTTGTAACTCAGTAGTGAGTAGGTCCAAAATTCATGGACTGCCCAGATGGTTTTCAACCATATATAAATATGCAAGGATAAATTCATTCTGCTCCAAAATCATGCCTTAGCCTTGGCATTCCACCGTCACACTATATTATTTCAGAAGTAATGGAAAGGAAAAATCCTAAGCATGTTTAAGATAGATGCATTTTTTTTGTTCTGAATATTCTGTTCTCATTTGGCTGAATCCAAAGATAAGAGACCCATGTCTGTACAGCTTAGTTTTCGTTAATATTCAACTAACAGCTCCCTTTCAAATGAATTATGTTCCCAGAATGTAATAGTGTGTAGGTCATTTAAAATCTAGCACCTTTTACAAATATTGGATGTAAGGGGATGAGGCTAAGTATCCTATATAATCCATAATCCTAAACATAAATGCTACCACTATAAGATAAATCAATTAGTCCAAGAATAAGTGAAATGTCCTGGCAATTAATTAATAGGATGGCCTTTCCGAAAAGGAACCAAAGGCAGATGTATAGATTTCAAATTTGGAAAATACTTAAAAATCAGACTTCATTTACTACAAAACTTGAAGATTTGCTTTTCTTTGATAGATCTTTTCTTACAGGAAGCCCAGGACATGAAGTTAGTTGGATGTCCAGGAATGTAACAAGGTGGATAGAGAGTCTTCAAAGGATTGAGTATACCATGAAGAAAGAGGAGGCCACAATCAGCTAAGGAAAATGGCTACCATCATGAAAGGAAACATTGACATGGGATATCACTAACTTGGCTACAACTAGAGATGAAACATTGAATGACAAAGCAACAGCATGGTTTGGATGACTTTTCTTGATAGAGAAGGAGAGAAGAGGTTGTACAGTTAAAACACAGTAACCTTGAAGACAACTGGTTGTAGTTTAAAAGTGATACCTGGAGTCTTTAAGCCATGGGTCTGCAACATGCAAGAGTTCTCTCCCTTTGAATCATTATTTCTGCGGCTATATTTGTAAGCCCAGAGACTTTCAGTTTATCAGTGCTATGACTTGTCCTCAGCTCCCAAAACATCAAGTTTGGTCTGGAGGACTGTTATTTAAAATAGACTCTGAATTGACATACTTCAGGAGCTGAAACATGCTATGATGTTTGTGAGACAGCAACTAAGCAATGCAAAACCAGACAAAAGCCAACATTCTATTTTTCCTCAAGTAATCTATGCACTGGCAATAGTTTTTGTTTCCAAAAGAAGAAGAAAAATAACTTCAATGATGACCTACAATACACCAAATATACTGGAGATGTTGCAAATGTTGTCTCATTAGCTGAAAAGTCTCTGAGGAAGATAACTATTCTCTACTTTACAAACAATGGAAATGACTGGAAACGTGGAAAGCCATGCAATGAGGAAAGGGCAGTGCTTGAATCCAAAATGCAGACTCTATGCAGTTACACCATGCTGCTTCTCGTTGAGATAAGTTCTTGAATAACTTAACAGGCATTGCATCTAAAGTGGAGAAAATTTGTCAAACATAACCTCAGAAGAGAATAGAAATGGTCTTTCTTCCTTTTTCTTTTCTTTTCTTTTCTTTCTTTCTTTTTTTTAAGATTTGGACAGTTGGATGCATAAGGGATGGTAGAGTTGATTGCTCTATCATTGTTGCCAAATACCACAGCCAGGAAGAAGTTTCATTCTAAACAACCCAGGTGTCCAATAGAGAGGCTGACGTTGTCATGAACCAGGCTGGGAGTAGGTACTGTGCCTGCTAACCAACAGTGCCAGTTGCTATTGAAGTCAGAGGCTGCCAAATGAACTAGGAATGCCATGCCAACTTTAGAACTCATATGCCAGTGAAGTTCATTAACCAGTTTGAGAAACAATTGGGTAAACATGTTTTGTCATTTGTAACTGTCTAGTTTTTACTTGACCATAAACCATGTCTTTCCACCTATACTGATGGGAACCAGTTGGATTTTCTTCTTCCCTCTGGGTTTGCCTTCTGGGAGGAACAGGACAGGTCCATTCTAAAGATTGGAGATTACAGAAAATCAAATCCAAAGTTAATAACAGGAATCCATTGCTACAAGGATGTGTTGAATGGTACTCATTGTCTCAACAAGTTATATTAAGCACCTGTTATATGCAAGTCCCTCTGAGCATGCAAATATGAATAAGAGAGGGACCAATGCCTTCGATATTCCCATGCTGTGGAAAAGGAGATAAAGAAAGTCACATAACTAGCTGTAATAATGGGCAGACAGGAAGTCAGCACCATAAAAGAAGTGCAAATAAAATATTAGCATGTGTGGTCTGTTTGGAATTTTAAAAAGCGGTACATTAGCTTGCAGTCCAAAATATCTGTGTTAGATTCTGGGTTTGGTCACTTAGTATGCATTGGATACATAATCATGTTGAAGCTCAACCTCCTATTTGTAAAATAGTTCCAGAAACCCCTATTTCATTTTCTAAAGGACATAATGTATGCAAATTGCTTAATACAGAGCTAGGTAGAAATTGTTATTATAATGGATAAGGAGATTATTTCAAGCCGAAACTTTCCTGAAAGAAGTGGCAGTTAAACGGAGACTTGAAAATTGGACAGGAGAAATGATGTTATCAAAAGAGCTGGGTTGGGTACTTGGGTACATTGGACATTCAGGGGAAAATGGCTTAATTTGGCAGGAGATGTCAAATTGATGCTTCATTGGAAACAGTGAAAGTTAAAGGGAGGCTATGATTCTGAATTGGAATTAGCTTTGAGGTTGGACTGAGGCCATAAAATTTGCAACCCATTTCTTACTGGTCTAAACCAGCCTGCTTCCTGCTTCCTGTTTAGTAAGGTACCTAATCTCAGTTGGGTTTTGAAATTTTTAATTGATTAAAAATAAAAAGAATACTATGGATTCTGTATAAAATTCAAATTTCAGTGTTTATAAATAAAGTTTTGCTTCCATACAGTCCATCCATTTGCTTACATATCATCGGCAACTGTATCTGTATTACACGAACAGAGGGCAGAGTTCATTGCTTGCAAAGAACCTATCTGGCCCCCAAACCAAAGAATCTACCAATTTCTGGTTGAGTATTTCTTTCACAGGCAACAAGAACACAATGGAGTCTTAAACAGGGAGGTAGTGAGTAAGGGGATATTTACAAAGTAAATTTGCAGTTGAGTTTGAGATGAGAAGGGCAGGAATCCATGACTTTCCATATAAAGGTAATAAGAGTGGACAAGAAGCGGGCTAGGAGGAATGGAAAGGAGAATGCTGTGTAATCACTCCAGGCAATTGTAAATCTGGTCCTTCTCTATTTCGGAATGTATTTTGGCATTTCCACTTAGTTAAAAGTATTTACATACATTAAAATCTTTCCAAAGAATTTCTGGACACCAACAAAGAAGGTAAAAGCAAGAGGGAAGTACATTTACTCAGGTGTGCAGAGGGGAACAGTTGGTTCTCTAGCCCACCTGACAGCATGTGGAGGTGCCCCCAAAGCAGGATTTCTTGGCTTATTTCCTTCTACGTCAGAAACCAAAATAACCCTCTACACAGATTTACTCTCCTAGGTTGCCTCTGTCTACCTTTGCTCCTTTAAGGACTAAAACTCTTCGGTAAAGCATGAGATTAGCTCCATGATGCTGGTAAAATTCCGTACGAGGAGAGTCTGGGAGCCAGGGCTTCAATCAAAATAGAAGCCTGTACCTAAGCGACTCCTTTGTGTCCCTGTGCTAAATATTTTACAGACACTGGACACCAGGGTGGCATTATTTACAGACCATTATCAGTACAGCCAGAAGACATTAGAGAAGGCTTATCAAGCTGAAGTGCTTTGTTTACAACTAGTCATTTAAAAATTATTACTGTTTTCTATGCTTATTGTAATTTTTAAAATCAACGTTGTTACTTTCTGATAAATAAATATTGCTAATGATAAGGTAGGTTAAAAAACACATTATATTTACCATTGTGCCTATATTGTTATCTATTTATCACACAATTGGCTGTCATTCAAAGCAAATGGATTTCATGGGTCCACTATCCATATGCCCTGGATATTATCTGACTTATTAGCTATCCGATGTTATATTCAACTGTCTTGAGAAGTTTACTATTTTTTTTTACATGACCTCCTGTTAAGAGGTTGTCAGGATCTAACCCGATTCCCCCCACATGCATTGGTATAATAGTTTTAGTGTTGTTTAGTGCCGCTTTGAGTCTGTTGTCTATGAATTACCAGATTTGATCTTGATAGGCTATATTGTACTTTTTTCTCACTCTTTTTATGGTCCTGAAAGATTTCCCTGCACTCCCTCCCCATTACAGGTTAACATAGCATATTGAGGGTATAATAGGTTTTACAGTTTTACGATGTAGATCTTAAGTATTCTGACATTAATTGTTGGTTTATAGATTATATCGCGTTATCTTACTGCATTGGATACAGGTTGTTAGAGATTGCACTAATATTACAATATACAGGTACTATCTTCCAAGTTGTCATCTTTTCATCTCAGATTAAGGCAAACATGTGGTATTTAACCTTTTGGGATTGGTTCATTTCTCTTAGCATGATGGATTCCAGTCGGGCCCATTTGACCACAAAGAACTGCATTTCGGTTTTTTTTAATAGCTGAGTAGTATTCCATAGAGTAGATGAACCATAGCTTTCTTATCCAGTCTTCTATTGATGGGCATTTTGGCTGCTTCCAGGTTTTTGTTATTGTAGATTGTGCTG
The DNA here is from genome assembly GCF_030435755.1 of Ochotona princeps. Lineage (NCBI taxonomy): Eukaryota > Metazoa > Chordata > Mammalia > Lagomorpha > Ochotonidae > Ochotona > Ochotona princeps. The sequence goes on along the minus strand of NC_080840.1, from coordinate 11,840,863 downwards.
CTATGAACATAGGCGTGCATGTTGGCTTCTTGAGTAGGAGATGTTTTGGATATATCCCTAGGAGTGCTATTGCTGGATCATATGGTATGTTGATTTTCAGTTGTTTGAGTATTCGCCAAACTGATTCCCACAGAGGCTGTACAAGTCTGCAGTCCCACCAGCAGTGGAGAAGGGTTCCCATCTGCTGTTGGGACAACTGGTTGATATCCTGCAGAAACAAAAAGATAGACCCACATCTCTCACTATACACCAAGATCGAATCTAAATGGATAAAAGACCTAAACCTACATCCAGAAACCTTCAAACTTTTGGAAGAAAATGTTGGAAACACACTGCAACACTTAGGGGCAGGCCCTGACTTCCTAAAAAAGACTCCAAAAGCAGTAGAAATGGAGACCAAAATAAACAATTGGGACCTCATCAAACTAAGAAGCTTCTGTACTGCTAGAGAAACAATCAACAAAGTAAAAAAACAACCTACAGAATGGGAGAAGATCTTTGCACACTACATAGGAGATAGAGGGCTGATCTCCAGAATATACAAAGATCTCCAGAGAAACCAAAACACCAGAACAAACAAACTGCTCAAGAAATGGGCACGGGAAATGAGCAGACATTTCACAAAAGAACAAACCCAAATGGCAAACAAGCATATGAAAAAATGCTCAAGTTCCCTGGCAATAAGGGAAATCCAGATGAAGACTACAATGAGGTACCACCTAACTCCAGTAAGGATGGCACACATACATAATACCACCAACAAGTGTTGGTGCTGGCGAGGATGTGGGGAAAAGTTTACTATTTTTTAAAGCCTAGACTTGATTTTCTTTGCAGGATAAATATTGTTATCAGATATCCTGGAGGTATAGTTGTAAAGACAGATTATTAGATTCAAAGGAAAATAATTGCCTGTACAACAAATGGTTTCCTGAGTGTCAGAAATTAGTCTGGTATTTTATCTGACCCTTAACTGGCCTCAATATTGGCTCTGCCACATGCTAATCATGTGAAATCTGGGATCCTTGCTGCCTAGTTAGCTTCCATGCTCATTTCTCCTTCCAGTGGGATGCATTTTTTGCTCACATACACACCCTTCACCCTCATGACTCAGAAGAATATGGTTACTTTCCCTGTTCCAGAACTGGCGTGTATTTTCAACCTTCCTTTAAAATATATCCCTTTCAACAGTTCTGGCTTAAGGGTTGTCTTAAGAGCTAGATTGCCCCAATCAGTGTGAAGGAAAGAGTAGGTGGTTCTTACTATGCAGGAGTTTGGATACTGTGATCCACTGTTTGTGAGCATCTGGTGGTGCAGATATAGGATGAGGCTGACACTGACAACAGAGAATTGCAGCCCTTACAAGACACCTGAAGGCTGCTGTGTTGCCTCACCCTCAGCTACAGGTGATAATGCAATTCCTTATTGGTGAAATTAGAACACAGCATATAAAACTTGAAGTAAAAGCATTCTAGTCAATGGTCAAGTTGCTTTTAAACAAATCTCATTGACATCTGAGTGTGCACCTTGTAGGAAATACTCAGATTGAGTAACAGTAGAATTCATTAAGAGTAAATATTCAATCTACTAAACACTCTTCTTTATATTCCTCTTATAGGTCGTATGGGCCAAATAATGAGTTGGTTCACAGTTCATGTGAAATCAGCTCCATTTGCCAACTGTTTTCGGGATCTGTGTTTTCTCTTTGTTTCCACATTTGCTTAAATATGTTCAGTATAGAATCATGTTATTAGCATCAGCCTTTTGCAATTAAGCTACCCTTTGATATAAGATTCTTTCTTATTATCTCTTCCCCAATTTTTAATGTGAAAGGGAAACTAATGTGAAGATGGCTTTCACATTTTGCTATTTATCAATGAGAATATTTTCATTCAGTACCACAAATTAGCAGCAGAGTTAAAGCTAGTACCCATTGCATTCCTTCTTCTCACTTATGGCCCACATATACACTTTAATTTATTTTTCTATCTTATGGGGAAAATAAATCAATAAACAAATGGTAGCTCCGGCAGTAAGTCATTATTAGTTTTATCAGTTTGCAGGATTTACAGTGTTTTTGCCAGGATGTGTTAATCTGCCATTATCATTCTTTTGTTTCATTTTAAGCTATTTTTTTTTTTGTTAACATTTCTTTGTTAACCTTCATCTGGGGCAGATGGCAGGTGTGCAATTGTTTCAATGTCATTGGATTTCCTGGTGTGGTCCATAGATGCCCAGGTGGCACAGCCTTGGATAAAGTGTTTAATAGCTTTGTTAAATGATCTATGTATGCTAAACTCTTCATTAAGAATGTTGTCTTTGTTCCACAAAGACAGAAATTGCTGTAGGCTAATATATTTTTAACCTGCTTCTACTATATGGATTTTGGGAGGCTCCTGGGAGTCACAGAGGAAAATGACACAAATCAAGGTCATGAGATGCTGCCTGCTGGATGACTCCTTAGAACATATCCCAACACAGCCTTTCTAGCAGTCACCAGAGGACTGGATACAGCTTGAAGAACTGCTCTCCTTGGAGGAAAAATATATTTAAAAATTTCATTTTTCGTTATACGGTTCCATGGACTCAAGGATTTTTGCTTCCACTCCCCCCTCCACATTTCCCTCACCTTACAATGTTTTCCCCCATGTTATTACAGTAGTATAGTCCTTCAGCAGCAGTCACAAGTCCATTATTGTGCTAATTCAGTTTACCATGACATTGTAGGTATAGACAATGGTAGAAAAGTCCCACACCCTATTGTGAAGATATATTTAACAGTTTCATTGGGAATCCTTTTATTTGGGAATGGAGATGCATATTGCAATGTATCTTTGATACATCTTTGATGGCCTCCATTTTGCGGATGAATATGAATATATATGTATGTATACATTTATTTAGATATCTATTGATCTTATATTTTGTATGAAGGTTGCCTTATATCAGAGAGAATATATGGTATTTGTCCTTTGGGGATTGGCTTATTTCACTGAGCATAATGGTCTCTAGTTCAGACTACTTGGTTGCAAATGGTGGAATTTCATTATTTTTAATACCTGAGTTGTAGTTCATGTAGAGATGTACCACAATTTCTTTATCCACTCTTCTTTTGATGAGCATCTGATTGATTCCATGTTTTTTCTATTGTGGATTGTGCTGCTGTAAATATAGGATTACAGATCACTTTCTTATGCAGATTTCACTTCTTTTTAACATATTCCCAGATGTGGGATAGGTGGATCATAAGCTATACCAATTTTCAGTTGCCCCAACGCTCCTTATACTGACTTCCACAGTGGCTATGTTATCTTACCTTTCCACCAACAATGAAGTGCAGCATCTTTCTCCCCACATTCAAGCCAGCGGGTATTGTTAGTAGAGGTCTGAATGTCAGCCTCTCTCACTGGAGTTAGGTGCAACTCCATCTGTGGTCAATGTTCAATGTGGTTTCATTTGTATTTCTCTGACAGCTAGGGAGCCTGAGCATCTTTTCACATATCTGTTGGCCATTTGAATTTGTTCTTTTGAAAAATATCTGCTCATTTCCTTTGCCCATTTCTTCACAAGGTTGTTTGTTTTGCTGTTGTTGAGTTTCTAAAGCTTTTTGTAAATCCTGGATATTAGTGCCTAATCGGTTGTATAATGTGCAAAGATTTTTTTTCCCAGGTTGCGTCTTCATTTTGTTGATCATTATGTGTCTGTTGTTCACAGCCTATCACTTTACTACACAGCTCTGATTACAGGGACATTATTTGGCCCTTACTCAAGATAGCTGTATGACAGCAATACACCAAGCCTTTTTAAAAGCATGATTTCTTTAGTCCTTTATGGCTACCCTGAAATTAGTAATATCACCTGTATTTAAATTTCAGAAAGATGAATCAATGTGTTCAAAGGTGCTCAGCTCAGAAACAAAGCAACAAAAGGGAAGTTTAAGTGCTTTCAAATCTCATATTGTGATTTTATAGTATTCCAATGTCTCTCATATATGAGGACTGGAATCTGTAGACCTTTTTTCATTGGAATGATAGAAAGCACTAAAGGGTATCCAATTTAAATAGAGAATCAGTTAACTTACCCAGCAGGATATAGAAGATAGATGGCCTAGTATCAGGGCAGACTGCCTGATGTTAACTGACTGTGTCATCCTATGTTTCTGGTTGTTTAGTGCCACTGTATGGGTTAAGTTCTCATCGGCGATAACTCGCAACGAAAAGATGAATGTGTGTCCTGCTCTGTGATGTGGTTCTTACCTTCCCATGTCTCTAGATCCCTTAGAACCTAATCTCCCAGTCTTTCTCATTCTGGACCTTGAACTATTAGACCTGCTATCTGCTCCCCTATTTGTGTGCATATTTTCTTAATTCGGGCCACTTGTTTCCAAAAACAAAGTGGAAGGCAAGATGTGTTGAACAGCATTCTGTTCTTGGGAAAATGATTTTCAAGGATCACTCCTCTGCAGATTCAGCCCACCTATCAAACGAAACCTTTATTTTCTCAAGATGGCCCTTTTCTCATTACTGCTCATATTGTATAAACAGATGGAAATATAGCTATACAGTAATGGTTAGCAACATGAGAAAATGACCTGCCTCTTCATAGAACTACATCATGATCCTGCTCGTCTCAACTCTGAACACAACATGACATGTTAGGATGGGTTACTACTAGCCCTCATGCACTTACGGCTTTGTGAACTAATCTGACAAAACTTAGCTTTATGGTCTTGTACAGCCATGCAGTAGATTGAAAAATCGTGATTGAATGTCTGTTGTCTGTTAGACTCCATTAGTACACTGATAGATGTTCTGTGAGAGCTGTGTAATTTTGCTGCATACACAAAGTGGTAGATTTGTAAGAATTCAAAGAATCAAATAAGTGAGTATATTAGGATACTTCCCCATACTAATAGGGAAAGCCAACAGAGAACCAGATACAGGCAGACACACACTGCAGCAAGCTTGATCCTCAAGCATGATGTTTTCCTGACTTGTCTTTCATCCCAAACTCAAATAGTTGTCAAGATTTTTCCCCACAGCTTCTGACATTGTTCATGTGGCTTAGCCCAAAGTTATCTTTTGTTATGGTATGAGAATCACAGTTTAAGGTGGTCAAAAATTACACCTGTGGAGTCAGAAAGAACCAGGTTTGTGTTAGTTCTAAATGTTTTGAATGAGTGGACCTAGTAGCTTATTTTCAAAGCTGTAAGTTTCATCAAAATAGTGGTATGAGGATGATTTTACATTTGCTTAATACAGTACAAAGGCTATTGTTAGAATGCATTCAACATCAGCTATTATTCTTACTACTATGGTTGTTATTGACAATACCAGAAAATTACACTGCAGCTTCTTCCCTTCCATTATGTGAATACAGACAGAATTGTGTTAAATGCAATTTCCACGGCATTTCTGAAAACAAGCCAAGAATGGCAATGTCTGCATTGGGGAACGGGAATCTATACTCTCTCTACAGGGTAACATCATCAACATCTTGCTCATAATCATCATTATAGTTAGTATCATGCTGGGGGGCCAAGCAGTTGGGTCAGATGGCATGTGGGTTTGACGAGCACAGCTCCTCGGTTAGCAAGGCTACGAGGAGTTTCTGGCTGCATGGCAAGGCCCAGTAGAATGTCTCTAATTACCTCATTGCTGCATCGCCCCATTGTATGGACACTTGATCCCGTCTCTGATATTTCCTGGAATTCTCCTGAGAGTGTTGTTGTTTTTCTGCAAATGTGAAATGATTTCTGTAACTGGTTTAATAATGGAAACTGATTTTACCAATCGTGTCATGGTAAAAGGGTCTTTAGTAATTTAAAGACAATGAGACACACCCATAAGCATAGACTAGCACAACTGAGTCTATACTGTTTTCAAATGTCTTCTTGTGTGCCCACTTTTGGCCTGGAACTTACTCTAAGATGCGTGATGTTATCCATAAGAAATGTCTTGATAATATCTTAGAACAGATGGCAGTCATGAAGATACAAAGAGTTTGTTTACAGTGCAGCCTCAAACTGTTGACAAATTGTTCAACACATGAAATAATGCATTTGGCTTCCCACCACATAAAGCAGAAAGTATATCAGGCATGTTCTAAAGGGAGACAAATGTTGTGAATCACCAGAGAAAAATGGTTTAAAACTTTTACCTTATAATGGCACTTATATTTAGGGAAAGCAAATAGTTAGAAAAGATAAAAAGAAGTTTTTTGTAAAAGCCCTCCATTCGAAGAAAGGCTGAGTCGCCCTGAACCTTTTCACTTCCCTCTAACAGAAGAACAAAAAACAATTGAATCAGTACTAGGTCAAAGTGATGGTAATTAGTATATGACTGACTACAAGATTTGATAAAGAGTCTATGATTTATGTCTTTATATTCACAGCAGCACAATCCACAATAGCAATGTCATGGAAACAAACCAGATGTGTGTCTAAGGAAGAATGGTTAAAAAAACTGTGGTACATCTACTCTATGGAATATTATTCAGCTGTCAAGAAGAACGATATTATTCTATTCAAAACCAGGTGGTCCCAACTAGAAACTATTATGCTCAGCGAAATGAGTCAATCACAAAAGAATAAATACCATATATTCTCTCTCATATAAGGAAGCCAACATGGAAAGGTGGAGTTCATCAAGTGCCCATGGAGTTCTGATCTAAATATAGATTGCTGCAAGTCAGGTCCCACGGCAAGAGAAGGAGAAAATTCTCTGTTCTAGGCATGTAGGCATTCCATGGATGAAGTAACAGCAGAGTATATTTAGCACGTTGTCAACATGAATATGGCAAATTGGCAGTTTCTGTCAGTTGCTGGCAATAGTTTAGAGTGATGACAAATATTATTTTGATTTTTTTGTGTGTTATTTAGTTATGAGGAAAGTGTATGGTAAGCAGTCCATTTGATGGTTTACCAATTTCCTCGTTGTTGAGAAGTCCGAGTTGATTATGTATTTAATATGGTAACCATTTGTGTGCTGTGAATTGCATTAAGAGTTATGTAGGGCAGAGATGATGCTTACTAAATGTACAAAATGGATTGATGAGATTAGCCAGTTAAATCTTTTCACCAGTAAGGCACTCAACAGCCCATGAGATGTTTATTAAAAATGTCAAGTAAATCCTCTTCTTTTTGTATCATAGTGTCAAATAGCAGTAAAATAAACATGTTAAGATCCTTAATCTACTGCTATGTTTCACTGTAAAATTTACTTTTGTTAAAATTTGCTTCTGTTCAAATTTGTTGAGATCACACGTAAAAGTATCCTAATATTACTTTGGCTGGTATTTTCTAATTACTGTATAATATTTTGGGAATGCAAATTTTATTTGAATGTCAACTACAGTTAAGCATGTGCCATTTGTTTTTCTTGCTCAGGTTTTGTAATTTGATGGAATGTTTTTATTACAGTTTAATAAATGTTTGCTTTATTTTAAAAAAATTCCTTTCATTTATGAGATGTCTCTTTAATTCTGTATTCTTGATATTTTAAATAATATTAGTTTAGGTTTAGTGAAAATTGATTTTGGATAAATAAACCACCTGTCGCTATGTAACTGCATGTGCTGCCAAACATGGAGTTCCTGGCTTCAGCCGGGTGACTATAGGTTTGAAGGAGTAATGGTTTGCTGAAAATATTTTCTTTGAAGTAAAATAATAATAATGTTTTTAGGACTGTTTTTGTGTTCTCTTAACCATGAAGTAAAAATGAAACAATTGGATATTGTTCAAAAACTTGTGATGATTTCTATATGAATAAAGAAGGCAGCTTTTTTGAGTTGTCCATTATGGGCATCATGCCGTAGTGGTTCACGCCTCTTCTCATCTTCTCGCTGATCTATGCATCCTTTGCAAGCTCTCAAGTCAGCTGGGTTGGTCTCTGGCAGTATCACATTTATTTAACCTTGTCGTGTGTCAAGCATGATCCTCATTGATGCAAATGTCTCCTTCTATGATTTTATTCACAATTCAGTGAGTACTGACTCATTAAGTTCCTTTGGAAGATGGACATTTTGAAGCATTTAGTGATAACTTGCACAAAACCAGCTATTTATTTTTTGTTTGTTTTTATCATTATTTTCCTATATACAGTTTTTTTAGATATATGGTTTCCTCCCTATCCTTTCCTTTTCTCACTCTCTTTCTCTCCCCTCCCCACTTACTCTTTATGTTTTATTAATGTAAACCATCAGCTACAGTTATAATTCCAATGTTCTGCTATCTACATGCATCATGACATTGTAGGTTTAGACAGTGTGAAAGAATACAGTGTCGTGTCAATGTGTATTTAACAATTTCTTTGGGGGTCTTTATTTATTCAGGAGTAGAGATGAACGCTGCAGTTCCCCTTGTTTCCTACACTTGATCTTAGCCAAAAGGCTGAGAAGCGATGCTCTCCCCCTTTGTTTCCTGTTACTCTAGCTTCATTGCACCATTTGTTTATGAGAATATAAGTGTATCCTTGTTTACTCATATGTCTTATTGTTTTGTACATTGCATGGAGGTTGCCTTGTACCAGAAGGAACATGATGCTTATCCTTTTGGGATTGGCTTATTTCAATGAGCATAGTGGTCCCATTTGAGACATTTTGTTGCAATTTCATTCTTTTTGATGCCTGAGTAATATGCCACAGAGTAGATGTACCACAGTGTATTTATCCACTGCTCTTTTGATGGGCATCAGGGTTATCTTTGCTATTGCAAATTGTGCTGCTATGACTATAGGGATGCAGGTTGTTTTCTTGTATGTAGGTTTCACGTTATTGTTTGGATATATTCCCAGGAATGAGAATGCTAGCTCATATGGTAGATCAAATTTCAGTTGTCTGAGCATTTTCCATACTGACGTCCTTAGTGGATGTACCAGTCTGTGATCGCATCAGGAGTGAAGTAGGATACCTTTTCCCCCATATGCTTGCCAGCAGATTTTATTAGAAAATTTCGCAGTGTCATTATTTTTATTTACCTTCTTGCTAGGGAGCTTGAGCATTTTTTCATATGTCTTTTACCCATTTGGATTTGTTCCTTTGGAAAGTGTTCATTTCCTTCATCCATTTCTTAACTGACTGACTTGTTTTACTGCTGTTTCTCTGAAGCTTTTTGTAAATCCTGAATATGTGTCCCCTACCTGTTGTGTAGTGTTTAAAGATTTTTCTCCCATTCTGTTGGTTGCCTCGTTGTTTTGTTGACAGTTTCCCTTGCTGTACAGAAGCTTGTTAGTTATATGTGATTCCAGGTGTTAATGTTGATTTTGACTGCCTGTGCTTCGACAAATTTTCTAGGAAGTCTTTGCCTGTGCCTATATCTTACAGGAAGTCCTATGTTTGTTTCTAATAGTTTGATGGTTTCTGGCGTAGATTTAGGTCCCTGATCCATTTAGATTTGATTTTTGTGTACAGTAGCAGGTGAGGGTCATGCTTCCTATATCTTCAGGCTGTTACACAATTTTGCCAACAGCATTTACTGAGGAGACCAAACTTTTTTTTTTTTCCCTTTAACTTATCGCAGATTAGTTGGCTGTACATATGTGGGCTCTCTTCAGGTGTTTCTATTCTGTTCCATTGATCCTCCTGTTTCTATACCAGCACCACACTGCTCTGATTAGCACTGCCCTGCAGTATGTGTTAAGATCAGGAATTGTGACTTCTCCACCTTTGTATTTATTCTTTACGATACCTTTTGTATTGGTGGCCTCTTGTTTTTCCTTACTAATTTCTGTATCATCTTCAGCTCTCCGAGCATGCTGTTGAAATTTTGATTTGGATCACATTGAATCTGAATACTACTTTTGGCAACATGGTCATTCTGTTTATATTGATTCTACCAATCCAGGAAGGTCGTAAATTTCTCCATCTTTTAATGTCTTCCTCTGTTCCTTTTTTAAATGTTTCATAATTTTCACCATAGAGATATTCTGTGTCTTTGATTTATCCCAGGGAATTAAGATTCTTCTTCATTATTTTAAAAAGAACTTACTAGCTCATTCTCAGCTGCTGTTGGTGTGTACTGGGGATATTGATTTATGCTGATTAATTTTGTAGCCTCCTACCCTGCCAAATTCTCTTATAAGTCTAACATTCTCTTTATTGAGTCTTCTGGTTCTCAAATTGTCTGCAAACATGGGTAATTTGACTTCTTAATTTCCAATTTGAATTCCTTTAATTTTTCTTTTTGCCTAATAGTTCTAGTGAGGCGTCCCAATACAATCTTGTATATTTGTAGCGAAAGTGGGCATCCTTATCTAGTTCCAGATCTGAGTGGAAGTTTCCAGCCTTTCCCCATTCAATATGATGCTGGAAGTTTTTGTTTGTTTTGTATTTGCTTGTGTTGTAGAACATTCTTCTATGCCCATATTGCTTAAGGTTTTTATCCTGAAATGGTGTTGGATTTTATAAAATGTCCTTTCTGCATCTGTTGAGACTATCATATTGGGGTTTTTTTGTTTTGTTTTGTTTTAGCAGGAAAACACTGTAATCACCTGTGCGGCTTCAAGCCATTAGGACACAGGCTCCCTCAAGCCCTCATCTTCTCACTTCTTCTGCTGAAGAATTTGTCTTGATGATAACAGGTTGCTTTGGGAGCTTTCCTTTTCCCAGAACTTTGCAGTAGTCTGACAGTGCTACATCAGTGATGGGGGCAACTTCCGTCTTGTTTTGGCAGCATTTACTCATGTCTGCCCACTGACTAGTGTCCACAACTGGTTTTGGCATTAAGGTAATGTTGGCTTCATAGAAAGTTTGGAAGGATTTCCTCCCTTTCTATTGTTCTGAATAGATTGTGGAGAATTGGAATCAGTTCTTGCAATGTTTGGTAGAATTAAGCAGTAAATCTCTCAGTTCTAGGCTTTTTTTTCTTGGGGGGTGGTTGATTAATGATTTGAGCTCTGTCCTGGTCAAGGTTTATTTACATTTCCTATTACCTCATGATTCAGGTTTTATAAATGGTATGTGTCCGAGAATCTATCCATTTCTCCTGATTTGTTGACATGTAGTTGCTTGTAATAGTTCCTGATTATTCTATGTATGTCTGAAGTGTCCATTATTGTTTCCTTTTTCACGTAATTTTTGTCCTCTTCCCCCCCACACCAGCTTTTTTTTTTATTTTATTTTGTCATTTGAGCTAATGGGGAATACATTTGCTTATTTTCTCCAAGAACTAGTTCTCTGATTCACCAATTTTATGTATTATTATTTTGGTCTCTATTTGGGTTATTCCCTCCCTTATCTTGATTTTCCTTTTTTTTTCCTGCCAAATTAGAATTATTTTGCTGTTGTTTTTCTAACTTTGTCACAGTATGGTTAGCTCATTTACCTGGTGCCCTTCTAGTTTCTTGACAAAATCATTTATTACAATAAATCACCTCTTAGAACTACCTTGATTGCATCCCACAGTTTTTGGTACATATTATTGATATCTTCATTTATTTCATGGATTTTTAAAACTTATTCTCTAATCCATTGTTTATTCAGCAGCACATTTTTTAGCTTCCACATTTTTGCATATTTTCTGGAGTATTTTGGCTTGTTGGTCTCCACTTTCACTCCTTCATGGTCAGAGAAGATGCATGGGAAGATTTCATTTTTTTTCCTAAATTTCCTGAAGCTTGTTTTGAGGGTTGTAATGTGATTAATCCTGGAAAAGAGTTCACGTACTGATGAAAATCAAGCATATTTAGTGTCTGTGAGAGGGAAGGGTCTGTTGATACCAGTCACGTCCATTTGTTCTGTTGTCTGGATTAGATGTGTTACTTCCTTGCTGAGCTTCGGTGTTGCTGATTTGTCCAACAAAGTTGGTGGGTGGGATAGGGTAAATACCCCCACTATTGTTGTATTAGAGTCTATAGTACCGTTAGGTAAGATCAGCTTTTCATTAGAACATAGGGCTGGGATCTAGTTAAGGCAAGTTGGCTCTCCTGAAACCCATGTAGTTTATCATGGAGTTTGAGCATGGTAGAGGATCTTTGTATATCCTTTCTTTCTTGAGTGTGCTTTTTCATTGAGTACATAAAATTTATCCTGGAAGGAATGTTGGAGACCACAGGTATTTGTTGCATAGACAAAAAGAAAAAACCCACCCAGATAAGTTACTGTTTGCTCTTCCTTGAACACTGTGCCAATGGCCTTGTGTAAATTCTCCTCTTCCATACCCCACCTCAAATATGCACAGATTTTCACAGCATTTGTATCTACTTTCAAAAAGCAGCTCAAATGTCTCTGGAAAAAGTTCCCAGAAAGCACAGGTTCTCCTTCCATTCTTTGTAATGCTATGTGATGCACATCTTGCTCTCAACCATGATCTTCTTGAAACTAGGAACTGTGACACTGAAATCAAGACCTTGGTTTAAAGTAGATCTTCAGCAAATGCTTAATGAGAAGAATTAATAGTTTGTAAGATGATAGTAACAGAATGAAAGCAATAGGTATCCACACTTAGCTCAGGCTACTTTAAAAAATTTATTTACTAATTTACAAAAGCAGGCAGAGAGAAAAGACAGAAAGATATCTCCCTCCCACTCTTCAAATGCCCACATAGCCAGGGCTTGGTCAAATTGAGATCTGTATCCAAGAACTCAGACCAGGCTTTTCTCTGGGTGGTAGAGACACAGTTTCTTAAGGCATCACCTGCTGCTTTCTGGAAGCTGGAGTTTGGAGTGGAGTCAGAAGAAGGACCCAAACATTGGAGTGTGGGATGCAGCGTCATGGACATTATCCTGAACGCTCTCCTCTGCGCCTTGTTTGACTTTCACCACAGCTTGCCAAGTAATCACCAGTGAAATTCTGGGCAGAATGAATTGTGACATAAATAAATCTGTGTGAAGCCTGGGTGATCATCCAGGTTCCTACATGTCACTCTGACCTTAGTCAATTTACTACTTCCTGAGCCTTATGATGTCTTATCATTACATGCTGATAGTCAGTTCCATTGGCTTGTTCGTGAATTAGTAAATTATAGAATATTTGTAATGTATTAAACAGAATGTCCGAGTATATAGAAATAGTTAATCCATGACTGGTATAGGAAATTTCCAACTAGCAGATTCTGAAACCTCAAAGTAAAGATTCATTCATTTGAAATTTATCTTTCTTGTGTACATATGTATAAAACTATGGAAGGGTAATTATGTGACATAGATATCTCTGCAGTGAACAAACTAAAGTCCCCAATATCATAGACTTAAGGTGAGAGACAATTCTATTGTGGGGTCTACTGCAAACTAGAATTAAATATTTTGTTACATTGTAATGAGCACTAGTAATCAAAACAAGATAGTTTGAAACTAACTAAAAGAGATCTACTTCATTTACTCATTTTATGTTTAGAAGAGTTTTGAGCAACACTAATTTTTAAAAAGTTTGGAATTACACAAAGCGTATGACTTCAGATTCATATTGTTATTGAATTGAGAGGAAGATGAGTACAGTAGGAAAATATCAAAGTTTTGGCAAGATCAAGTCCTTAATATTTGTAATTTTCCAATTTGTATTAATGGATATGCATATAATTTCTTTAAAATTTTTTTCCCTGTAGCCATTTTCTGCATATACTTTTTAGTATGCAACATAAAATACCTCAAGAGCATGGAAGTAAGCAGTGGAAACTGAGTAACACTTCCACATCAGACTCCCCTGCCTCCTTCCCATAGGCCATGGCAATGCTAGTTTATTCTCTCAGACATGTTTGCAGCTGTGCCACCAGCCCAGGCTCATTCTTGTCTGTCTGTCTTTCTTTCTTTCTCTTTCTTTCTTTCTTCCTTCCTTCCTTTCTTTCTTTCTTTCTTTCTTTTTCTTCCTTTCTTTCTTTCTTTCTTTCTTTTTCTTTCTTTCTTTCTTTCTTTCTTTTTCTTAAATATTTAAATGATGTCAAACTCACAGAAACGTTTCAAATATAGAACAAAGTCATTTTCCCCAAGTCATTTGAGAAGCTCTGACTCATGACTGCATCACCCCTGAATTCAGGAACATTTTCCATAAACAACAAATATTCCTATATAACCAAAACTTGTCTCCAAAATCAGAATCCACAGTGAGTTATATCAAGTGATCATTACACCTCATTCAAATAGCTCTGTTTGCCGTAATAATGTCCTTACACCAAAAAAATCCCCTCCAACATGTTTTTGTTGCACTTGCTAATCACATCAGCTTAATTTCTTTTATCCCTAAACAGTTCTCCTTGAATTTCATGGCCTTGGCACAGTTGAATATTACAGGCCAGCTACTTTGTTCATTGCCTCTAATTTTTTGGCTTAGGTGATCTTTCTTCATAGTTAGATTCAGCATATACATCTACTGCAGGAACATCAACTGAAATGATGGTGTATATTTCTGATGGGATCTTATCAGGGGCACATTGTATTGGTTTTCCTCCTTCCTTTGGTGATAGGATTAACACTGTGTCTTACAAGCTTTTCACTACACTTTCTCTCACTGTTGTTCTCTCTCTGTCTTAGTTATTACATACAAGAATGCCTCAAAAGGTTGTGGAAAATGGAATTAAATGACTACATTGTTTTTGTGCAAAATATTTTGAAAACCATGCATCTGAAGTACCTTCAGAGGGCTCATGAAAATTTATGCTATGAAAAACAACTGTGCACTGATTTCAAAATTTTATTTGCACCACAAATAAATTTATCTGTTAATTCCATTTTGACACACAACAAATTATGCTCATCCGTATTTTGCAGAATGATTATTTGGAACTAAATTAATGTCCTGCTGTTCAACAAACTTTTTTTTTCTATAATACATTCAATCATTCTATCATTTTATGAATGTAAATATGCACTCTTTTATTTAGTAGCAATCCTTTTTTCCTGTTATTATTTATCTTGATACAGCAAGGCTTCCAAGGTCAGAGGGAAACTCATTTAAGTTGGTTTTCTTCTACATTTCCCCATTATTTTCCCAGCATTTCCATACCTTCAGCTACCTGCCACATAAGGTTCTTCTTGTACTTCTTGTCGGTCTTCTTTTCAACGTATTCTTTCTCTGGATAACCTTTTTTCTGAGGATTTCTGGTTCCGGTGAAAGGGAGAATAATTCTTTACACGTGAGCACTGAGTGCTCATTGCTGGGGGAGAGGCTACGGGTTGTTTTTACTGCTTCTAGGGCCTCTGAGCGGACACCAGACTTCAAGTGTCCATCCCTGTAGCCAATGATAGATACAAGTCCTGCTCAAATTGACAGCAGGGCCTGATATCCCCTGACGACTCCTAGGACACAGTTGTCAAGAGAACAGGGAAAGTATTGCAGGCAGCATTTATGTGTGCAGAGCAGCTGAGCCAGCTTCATGCAAGAAACAAGGCCTTTTCTAGGAACCTAAGCAGCCCGTATTGACAATAGTACTTAACACTGGCTGATTTGCTGAGAGTCTGTGGTATCTTCTACAAATGCCTAGTGATTATTTTTTCCTTTTAGAGCAGGGATGGGGAGCATCACACCCTTGGAGCTGTTTGTTCTTGCCCTGCCAAGGCAATCAAAGGCTGGACTTAGGAGTCAATGAATCTATTGAAGGCTGATTTTCAAATTGATAATTTTTTATGGTCTATAAGGATGATGTTAATATACAAGTAACTTTTAGTTAAAAAAAAAAAGATTGCAGCTCCTATTTTTAGGGAGTTGTAACAAATCACCTGGATTACTTAATGATGCTGCACTCTGAAATCTAAGTCAGTGTCTTGGCTTGGGAGTCAGGCGATGTCTGCCAATATGCTTAGATGGGAGAATACGCTGTACCCATTTCTCCTGAGAGGTTAAGGATTAGCCTGCAGCATCCAAAATCAAATGTTGGTGTGCTTCTCTTTGTCATTCAAGGGTTGTAAGAATTCAGAGAATGCCGAAGATCGGAAGGGACGAGTACATGGCTGAACTGTGATTTCCATTAATTCATTTGATCATTAGTGTAAATATACAGGGAACATTTGTTATGAATCAACGACAGAAAAGTCACAGTTTAGGTTTCTATAAACAAATTTATATTAACATCATATTAATTTTCTGTATGAAAGTGTTTAATATGTTTACATCATATCACAGAGTATCTGGCATTTCAAAATAGTTACATACTTTATACTTACCAATGTATAATTACTTAAATGCTTATTTAAAAATTTCAGCTATATATAGAGTTAATACATAAGGGCCACGTATCCACTCATGTAATCATTAAATGTATTTTTTTTAGTATTATCTCCATGTTACCATCAAGGAACTTGAAATTCAGAGTGTGAAGAAAGGTGAAGGAATCAAATTTGGTGACCAAATTCAATCTTCTTTCTTTTTATTATGATGTGATGAAGTTACCATTTAGATTTTTAATCAAAGGCCTACAATATCTAATGTAGTAATACAATGTCTAATATAGTAATAAAACTTAAAATTGTCTAATCCTAAATTGTGTTTCTTTTAACTCAGAGGTAGCCTTTGAGTGTCCAGTTTGTCTTGCAATGTGACATTCATTCTGCCTCCTTCCTGTCTTCTGTTCCTTATTTCTACTACACAGTTCACTTAGTTGATACTAAAGGCCTCTAGACCTTTGAAAGCAGATTTATTTCTGTAAGTGGTACAGAGTTTGAAATGACTTAAGAAAATTCCAGCATCTTGCACAGAAATTATAAAAAGACAGAGGCATCTAAGTGTCTAGTTTGAAATGGAAAGACTGTTTTGACCTAAAGTTCACTGCATTTAAGGAGGACAGTCATTGTAACATCCAGGTCCTCACTGGGAGCTCTGCTTTCCAATCATATAACTCAGTAAGCAGCACAGGACTAAATACAAGTTGAGGGATTGGCAAACATTTTAGTGTAAAGGGCTAAGTATAAAATATTTTTGGGTTTTCAGGCCATGCAGTGTCTATAACAAAAACCGTCGTAGACAATGTGTATGCAAAAGAGTATGACTGTTTCCCAAGAAAATTTTATTTACATAAGTAATCTGCAAGCTAGTTTTGATTCAGCCTCATACATCAAACCAGGTTTGCTGCCCACCCCTGGGTTTTGAAACAGTTAGGAGAGCCTCTATCACCTGAAACAGTGCTCTGAGCTGCCATGGAAACATGAAGGAACTCTTAGTTTGTGTGAGGTCCAGGTCCAGGGCTGCCAAGATGAACAGCATGTCTTCATTTCTTAGGGTGTTCTCAGAGAGAAGGGTGGCAGAGTGTGCTCCTGATTCACTTCCTAAATGGCTGCAGCAACTGGAGTTGAGCCAATGCAAAGCTGGGAGCCAGGAGCCAGGAGCCAGGAGCCTCTGAGTCTCCCACACAGGTGCAGGGTCCCAGGACTTGGAACATCCTCTACTGCTTTCCCAGGCCACAAGCAAGGAGCTGGATGGGAAGTGGAGCTTCTGGGACATGAACTGGCACCCATTTGGGATTCTAGTGCATCCAAGGCAAATTTTTTTTAAGGTGAAGAATTCCTGTACATTTATTACATTTCATTTTATGACAGTTTCATAGCTTCTGGGGTTCCCCCAACCCCTCCCCGCACCCTCCCCCCATGGCGGATTCCTCCACCTAGTTGCAGTATTACAGCTCAAATCCAGTCATGATTCTTTTCATTGCAAGCATGTACCATGCTTAGAGTCCAGCATCTTATTGCCCAGATAAATTCAACAGTTTCTTGGGGAGACCATCTCTGGTCTGAAAGCAGAGCTGGCAGAATATCATCCTGACCAATTAAGAGCCACAGCATAACATCAACAACTGTTAACAACATTATGAAGTTAATTGACATGATATTGAGTGACCGATATGTTGGAAAATGCAAGTTCTTAACCACATGCTGTGACTACTTCATTGATATTTCTATTTTGGCTTATACACAATTGGCTTCCACACACCTTAAAATTGTTATAGGGTACTATTCAGCTGTCTCATGTCTATTTTCATATTAGTATTTAGCCGTTTACAGTGTTGAGGCATAATTTTTACTAAACTTGGCAGATTTTCGGATAGTCCAAACTGGCTTATAACTCTAACAAGGCATGTGTCAACAGTTGAGGTACAGAACAGTTTTAGGAGGGGTGTGCAGAGAAATCTTCAATACCCCAGGGAGGAGTAACTTATTTTCGTGTCCTACCTAGCAAGGTATATGTCAGTCCACGCTGTTTCCTGTCTGGTTTTAAGCGTTTCTTTTTGTTCTCTATCCTAATTTTTTTGCTTGTTTTTTTGGGGGGTGGTGGGGGGCTCTGGAGCGACCCTGATGATCATTGCAGGAGAGGGTGGGGATCCAAAGTTGGAACTAATAAGGGCCAGACAACAAGGCAAGATTTTAATCAACAGGCTTCCATTCAGGGCCCTCTTATTCTATTCTTTATATCTGACATGAGCTACTTCAGATTCTATGTATGAGGGAGAGTCATTCTGTCCCTGGTTTAATTCACTTACTATGATATCCTCCAGACCCATCTAAATAACTACAACTAACAAGGAATCATGTTTTTTCTATGACTCCATTGTTTTCTTTGTATATATGTAATATTCTTTCTTTTCTTATTGGTGGACATTTGGATTGATGCTCTATGTTGGCCAGTGTAAATTTTACTGCAATAAAATGTGCAAATGCAGATGTCTCTTCAACACACTGTTTTCATACACACATACACACACACATTCATATAGTAATGAGATCACCACCAGATCATATAGAAATACTATTACTAGCTTTTTGTAACTTTCCATAGAGGCTATACTGATTTATAGTTCAAGAAGTAGTGCCAACAATGTACCAAATTTCTCTTTCATACACATTCTGCCAGCATCTCTTATCTTTTAAATGCTATTTTAAATAATATGTCTTCCAGTTGTAATAAAATGATGTCTTTTGTGGTTTTCATGTTGAAAATTTTCTATTATTTTTCTTGACAGTATGGATTCCTTTGAGAAAGGAATATGCAGATCTTTAGAAGTTTTATTCATTTTATTTGAGAGAGAAGAAAAAAAGAAAGATCGAGAGCTCCCACCTGTTGGCTCATTCTCCAAATGTCCACACTGGCTTACAGCTGGGAACTTACCCAGGTCTTTCCTGTAGATGGCAGAGACCATCCTATTGGAGCCATCATCTACTGCTTCCCAGGGTCTACACTCAGAACAAGCTGAACCTGGGAGTCTGGGGTAGGGCTTGAACCCAGGCATTCTAATATGGCAATCAGCCTCTGGGTCTTCTGCCTAATTTTTATCATGTTATTGGTTTTTATTTTTGCTATTTATTTGTTCATGTATTATGGATATTAATTTCTTATTATATAGAATGTACCGTTTTCAGATACTACTCATTGTTCTTCTTATTGCCTCTTTTGCTATTAAGAAGTTTACGTTTGAAATAGTCTCATTTGTCTGGTTTTGTTTCTGTATCCTGAGCTTCTCGGATCTTATGAACAACCCAGGGCTTATGCTAACATCCTGAAGTGTCTCCTCTGTATCTTCTTGTAGTGGTTTCAGATCATACACTTAAGTCTTTAGAGGATTTCGACCTATGTTGACCTATTCTATGGGTCTAGTTTCACTCTTTGCATGTGGATACACAATTTTCCCAGCACCATTTATTGAAAAGGGAGTCTTTCTTAATACATGTTCATGTCAGTGTTGGAAATGAGTGCTGTAGATGTGGGATCTAGCTCTGCGCTACCTTCCCTGCTGTTTTGTTCTATGGATTGACTTTTATGTCAGTATCATGCTGTTCTTTCCTTATATCTTTGAAGCATATTTTGAAGTTAGATAATGTGATGCTTCCGGCATTGTTCTTTTGGCATAAGATTGATTTAGCCATTCAGGCTCTTTTGTGGTTCTGAGGAAGTGTTAAAATTATTATTTTTTTTGTTTCTCTCATAAAAGTCACTGGTACTTGGAATAGCAATAACACTGCAGGTATATAGTTTTGACTAATACATGCCCATGGCATACTTGTGTCTGAATTTACGGATACCACGTTAGAGCAAGTGTGGACTCTCAGAGCTTGAAATGGCCCAACAGCAAACTGGGAAAACGTAGATGCAGGAAAACGAAGAGGTCTTTAGATGCAGAGCACATTGGGAAGTTAGGTTAAACAGACTAGATGACTTGTTAATTATAGGGGAGGAAAGAACCCTCAAGGATAAGATTATAGTAGCAAATTTCTGACTTGGACAACTGATGAAGGTACTCTACTAAATGAATGATGAGGGCTTTAAGTAGGATGGTTCATGCCTCCAGATTTGGATTTGTTGATATGGGAAATGGAATGTCTGATTTTTGTACATTTGAGTCTCTGATGATTATATTGATTAGTCAGGCAGATACGTTCAAGATTCAGAAGTACGTTCTATGCCATAGGTAGAAATTTTGTAGTTAATAGGCTTATTTTGGCTACCTGCTTCTTTTATTTTCAACTTTATCCAGGGATAACTGACAAATGAAAATTACATATATCTGGAATCAAGATGGTGGAATAAGGTAAGGACACGTTTAAACGGATGGAGAAACATTAACCAGGATGAAGGAGAGAGGGCACATTCCAGGAAATAGGAAAGGACAGAACAACAGCAGAGGGGTATCTGGAGACTGACAGACACAGGAAAGCAGTGGACACAATGGTGTGGTGTTGCAGTGACTGATACCCATTCAGCATTCAGTGAGTGGTGATGTGAATTGCACCAACAGGCAGAACTCCACCAGCAAGGAGCAGGTGGTAAGGAGGAAGCTTGGATCCCAACCATGAAGACTCCCAGACCTTCACCACAAACTATTAATACAAGCAACAAGGACTACATCCCAACTGCCTAGGAGACCACAGGGAATTGGATGCCCTCGGAGGCCGAGTACTCTGAGGTCACCCACCCTCAACCGGAGCTTCCACAGGGGATGGAAGAAGTCCAAACACTACCGTGCAGAAGCCAACGTCATCGGAAAGACAACCAGAAGCCCTGAGCGGTTCGCAGAAACAGAAGAACAATAAACGTCCTTCGGGACCAGGGAGGAGAGCTTTCTCTGGTCTGAACCTGGCTCCACCTCTGGACCCCCACCCTCTCTCGCGATGACCATCGGGATCGCTCCGAAAACCCCTCATAGCAAACAATCATACAAACTAAAAACACCTATAATAAATAGACAAACAACAAAAAGTAGAGCCTGGAATCTGACAGGAAAGAGCTGGCGTGGATTGGCTCATGCCTCGCTAGGTGGGATACAAGGATTAGTCACTCCTCACCATGGTGTTGGGGATTTCCCTGCACCCCCCCAAAAAAAAACAAACAAAAAAATGTTCAGCACCTTAATTGTCGACAAATGTCTTGTTAGAGTTACAAGTCAGTCTAGATTACCCTAAAAACTGCCAAGATCGGCAAAATTATACTTCAACACAACAAATGGCTAAATACTAAAATGAAATAGACACGAGACAGCTGAATGGTACCTTATAGCCATTTTAAGGTATATAGCAGTCGGTTCTGTATATAAAACTAAAACTGAAATGTCAATGGGCTAATCATAGGTTGTGGTTAAGAACTTGCTTTCTTTTCTTTTTTTTTTTTTTGTAACACACTGGTTACTCACAACCATGTCAATTCCATAATGTTGCAAATTGCTGTTGATGTTATGTCGGGACTCTTGCTTGAATGGGATGATATTCTGCCAGCTCTAACAACGGACCAGAAATGGTCTCCCCAAGAGACTGTTCAACCCATCTGGACAATAAATAGCTGGACTTTATACTTGGTATATGTTTACAAGGAAAGAATCTTGATTGAATTTGAACTGTAATACTGCATCAAGGTGGAAGAAGCCACCGGGGGGAGGGGCGTGGGGAGGGATTCCCAGAGCCTATGAAACTGTAACATAATGCAAAATAATTAATTAAAAAAAAAAAAAAAAAGAACTTCACCAGCAAAAGGGTGGGAAAAGACTTTCACTGGGAGCTCTGGAGGTGAACCCAGACCAAGAACTGCCCGTCCTGCTGGTATGTTTGATTTGACCAGGAGCAGACAGAGAGCAGCAGAACCCAGACAGGCAGTGCGGGAACAGGGTGGATTTCACAGTCCAGTCTGATCGCCTAGAGCAGAATTGGGTGCCATTCTGTTTAAGGAAGAAAATGCAAGGGAAAAACACTGAACATATGCTGAGCTGGGAATGAACTCATTTCTGGCTCAGCGAATTGCAACAGCGTGGCATCATACAGGTTCCACCCAAGATAGGTCTTGGTAGCCCCTGAACCTGACGGCCAGCAGATCAAGAAGTCTGGTAGTGGAGCATAAGGCACGATTTTATACAGTGCGGCAAAAGTTTTAGGACTGCAGGGACAACAGTGAGCTGCATATGTGCTGAGCTCACGAGAACTTACTGAGCTCAGTGCATTGCACTGGTCCCACAGGAAAATAATACCAACTATGGCATCATACAGGTCAAAATAGGTCCGTGTGGCCCTCAGACCTAACAGCCAACAGGTTCCTGCAAGATCAGCACCACCAACAACCTAGCTATATGGGACACCTGGTGTCTCCCTAATCCTGGGACCTGCTCCAACCAGAAGTGGGAGAAAGGTTGTGCGGACAACGGTGCAGCCTCAGCAGTGTCACAGGAGGTAGAGACTGGTGAGCCAGGAACTGGGGTTAAGGAGACCATAGTGGAAATCTAACATAAGAACCAACCAGGCACAAAAAGACAAGCAATGGGTTATTCTTACTAATTGGCACAATTCGATAGTGAAATTCACAAATGCAGAGATTAGAATGGTGTTTACCATGAAACATGGTATGAAAAAACAAGGTACATTTTGTGAAAGAGTACACGTTTCAGTCAGACAAGGGTAAGAATTTCTGGAATTTATTAAAAAGCATGCTGACTGGAGTTAACAATAATAAACATTCAAAATTTCCTAACAACAGAATTTAAGTCACACTCAAACGTAATCAGTAATAGAGGTGACAGAAATGCTAACCAGCTTTATTTAACAGTTCTATGAATGTTCACATATATTAAAAATATCAGTGTGTCTAGTCCATGCTTCTCAACAATCTCCTTGCTAATTAAAAACAAAGCAAGTAAGAGCATGGTTTCTGATTTTAAAGTCAATTAAGCAATTGTTGTATCTGAGAACCATTGATAGTGATGGGGTGGGTAGGGATGAGAGAGAAATGAGAAGAGTTCGAATTCTTCTCTGACTGAACAAAACAAAGCTTTGTTATCAGCTGCGTCTTCAACATTCCGACTAGCAGCCCTGGAGTCAGATTAATGCTCTTTAACTTAATTGTTTCTGTTACGTGCAGATACTTGAACTGTGGGTCATGGGGCACACTAACAAAATGTCAACGGAGAGCCGGAGTACATGTTCTGCAGCCCATTTTCATTCATCACTCAAATATACACTGTCCCTCTTTTACAAAATTTTGGTTTTGAAATTATACTAGCCTGGCCTGGCATGCTAGCCTAGCAGCTGAAGTCCTTGCGCTGCATGTGCCAGGATCCCAAGCGGCTGCTGCTTCATGTCCCGGCTGCTCCGCTTCCCGTCCAGTTCCCCTCCTGTGGCCTGGGAAAGCAGTGGAGAACGGCCCTGAAGAACCTCAGGATCCTGCTTGGCTGCGGAGTTGTAAATCGCTGGTGTGCCTTTTAGATAAGACTTACTCCCTAAGTGTGTCCCCATAACCATTGCCTCTATGCAAATGAGGTCGTGAAAGGCTGTAATTCTGATTGGCTGATTAACTATAATTCTGATTGGCTGGTTAACTGTAATTCCGATTGGCTGGTTAACTGCAATTCTGATTGGCTGACTAACTGCGATTCCGATTGGCTAGTTAACTGTATAAAAACCCCCGCAATAGGCTGTCTTCGGGTTTTGCTGCGGACTGTTTGTTCTGGCGTTGGACTCGAAGGCCGGGTGCGGTGAGTCTCATGTTATTTTTGTTTCTCTTTGCTGGCTAATTGCTCGGTATTGTTTTGTCTTTGAATTGTCGCGTTGCTTGTGACCAGTTGTTGAATATTAAGTTGGGTTGCCGAATTTTAAACCATGCTGCCAAAATCTGGACTGTAAGGGACTGAGAGAGCGGCGTACTTGATTGGATTACACCTCTGGTGGGAATTAAGTTTTAACCTAAACTGGGACTGTGGCAGCGTCGCCCCCCCCCACCCACCCCCCCAAATTAAATTTTGGTTTCTTTACACCCAAGGAGTGGGTCTAGGTGTGGAGTGGGTCTCTGGCTCAGGTGTTTTTGGAGCTCCAGAGTTTAAAAAAGGCTGAATACAGGGTTAAGTTTGACCTGTAATCTGGTCCTCAGCCGGGGGGTTCTGTGGAGACGTCCCAGGCCCTTATAGGAAGTGAAGAGTCCATGCCTAGGCAGTGAGAGTGTCTGTGCCTGGCGATTCCTCTTACTCTGTGCACCTGTGTGAGTGGGCAAGTCTCCTTTGCTTCAGGTGTTTGTGCGCCTACGGGAGTGGGCGAGTCTCCTGGTTCAGGTGTGTGTGCGCCTACGGGAGTGGGCGAGTCTCCTGGTTCAGGTTTTTGTGCGCCTACTGGAGTGGGCGAGTCTCCCTTCTGGTTCAGGTGTTTGTACGCCTAAGGGAGTGGGCGAGTCTCCCCTCTGGTTCAGGTGTTTCTGTTTGTGCGCCTAGGGAGCAGGCGGTCTCCCCTCTGGTTCAGGTGTGTGTGCGCCTACAGGAGTGGGCAAGTCTCCTAGTTGAGGTGTTTCTGTTTGTGCGCGTACGGGAGTGGGCAAGTCTCCCCTCTGGTTCAGGTGTTCCTGTTTGTGCACTTAGGGAGTGGGTGAGCCTCCTGGTTGAGGTGTTTGTACGCCTAAGGGAGTGGGCGAGTCTCCCCTCTGGTTCAGGTGTTTCTGTTTGTGCGCCTAGGGAGCGGGCGGTCTCCCCTCTGGTTCAGGTGTGTTTGTGCGCGTACGGGAGTGGGCAAGTCTCCCCTCTGGCTCAGGTGTTTCTGTTTGTGCGCCTAGGGAGCGGGCAGTCTCCCCTCTGGTTCAGGTGTTTGTGCGCCTAAGGGAGTGGGCGGTCTCCCCTCTGATTCAGGTGTTTCTGTTTGTGCGCCTAGGGAGCGGGCAGTCTCCCCTCTGGCTCAGGTGTTTCTCTTCCTTGCCTAGGGAGTGGATGTAAATCCCTTCCATGCTCTGGTGTTCTCTTTGATAAGCTGTTAGCTTAATGTGACGCCGTTAATTCGATTTTGCTGCTTTATTGCTGGTGTATTAATGTGCAAAATTAAATGATTATGTCTCTCTGTTCTGAAGTATTTGGTGATTGTTTGCATGGTCATTGTTGCTGCTCCTGCTAGTATTAATTTATGTTGTCAGACAACACTAAAAACCTCCTGTTAAACCTGTTTTTCTTCAGTTGTGTTTTTGTCTTGAGCTGTTTGATCATTGCTGTCTTGTAAATCGGGTGCGTGTGCGTCTGACAGATGAGATGGGATAAACCATGACTACCCCCTTTTCTGAAACAATTTTAGAAAGGTAAAGACCAGATGCCTGAAATTTTTTTTTTTTTTATCTCTGAATTCTTCAACGTTCTAAACACTCTCCTGACTTTGGGATTTCCAGTAGGATCCCTGGAATTCTCAAAGAATGAGACGAAACTTAGGTAGTATAATTGTCATTTGTGAAAATTGAGGTCGTGCAAAGTGCATTGTGAGGTTACAAAGTAGTGCCAGATTTGTTTCCCTAATGTCATGTATTAGGCTATTTGGGTTTTATTAAAAGGTATGTCAAGATGTAAAGTGGCATAAACTTTAATAATAAAATGTTAACTTAGCAGATTGCTATTGGTACAAATGTCAAAACATTACTAAAGTCTAATGATCTTATTGCATTATTAGTCACAACTGTTATCCTAATGAACAAGACCTAGAGGCCTAAACAGTACAAGTGTGTGTAAGGTCCTACAGGTGGTTCCAGTGTGCTATGCAAATACATGTTTATTTGTTGATTGATATTTTGTAATTCTAACAATGAATGCTTCATCTTCTAGGTTCCAACAGACGTATTGCATCTATTACAAATAGAGCTAAAAGTTAAACAATGGACTACGGGTTCCAATTCAAAACATCTTTAACTCGGGTTAATATATACAAGATGTATTTCCAAATAACCGATCACTTTAAAACACTTAAGAGATTTTTCAAAATCTTTTTTGTTTTTTAATGTTACCTGATATTTATGTACATGTTTATGTGACAAGCCATGTAGTATGTTAATTGGCTTATAGGTAAATGGTCATGAAAAAGTTGCTAAGCTGAATCCTTCGGATTTAAATAAATCCTTGAAATTAGGGCCACAGAGAAATCCTCCACCTTCTTAAAATGCTTAAGGAATGACTGAGTATATCCTATTACATCCTGTGTAGAGAATACGTAACATGTAGAAACAGGGTTAAGCTCTTTGAGATTCATATCTTTCTGTTCTATCAGGCCCTACAAAGTCTGTTCAGCTGTATAGTTCTATATGTATTCAAATGGATTTACTAATAAGGGTACGATTTCAAAACTAGCCATGGGACCCCAAATCCCCATGAGCTAGCTGGTAAAATATATGGGAGTGTGTGTGTAAGTGTTCAGTGATAATTAGGATGTCAGGGAATGTAAAAGTGCTCCAACATGTAATTCTCACAGCTGACTCACAGATGGACAATCTTGAGTAACACTCAGTGGCCTCAGAGTAAGCCCAAAAGGCATTCTGGTCTGACAGGAAAGCCAACAGGAGAACATACCAGGTGTGGAAAGCCACGATACTGCTGCGAAGAGTGTCCCTCCATAAAGGACCTCGTGGTCCACACCCCAGTGCAAAGAAGCAGCCATTAAAGACAGTTGTGCTCTTCTTTCAGTGCAGGAGAGAACTTCCACTTTGTGCATGGCCTTGTTTGAATGACTCGTAGGCTGGTTGTGGATTCAAGAGGCTTCCACAGCCCAAGCATCACCTGTCAGGAGACTCAGGTGACCACTGACGTCACACATAAAAGTGCTAATTGGTTAAATTCACTAGAGTCAATGTACTGACTTCCCATACGAGACCTGTATCCTCAGTTGTGTTAGAATTAATAGCAAACCTTGCTGTATTTTAATATAAAGATTTATCAGTTTTGGTTATATCTGAATATTTAGTGCCTTCATTTGAGACAGTTCAGAAGTTTTGTACACTTCCACAACCAGTAGTCTAACTGGCTAGTTATGTGTGGCTGGTAAATTAATATCTTTGACACAGAGAAAACTTATTAAAAATGGATAAATTTTATGTCTGACCATGGCTGTTTTAGGATTTTCATTAAGGGATATAATTGTTCTTTAGCTGTTGTTGTTGAGACATTGATACAAAATCTCAGAAGTCGAGAGATCAGAAACTAGTAAATCATGTTTTTCAGCCAGAAGAAAGGAAAGAAACGGAGATTTAAGCTTGAAGGAGTGGCGATTAGTAAATTGCAAGGAGCAGGTCTGCTGCCTCTGGACTTAGCTTTGTATGTCTTCACATGCTTACCTTGTGCACATGAAGCTTTCTGTCCCTCAGTTTTATTGCTTAAATACATAAGCAAATGTACAACAAAGTATGTACAGAAACTTTGTGATAATGTAACACTGCAGTGGGGTAAAAAATACACACAGCAGAGAAAGGGGAGGCAAGGAGATGGAGACTAGCAGGTGTGTTATCTTTTTTTTTAAAAAGGTTTATTTTTATTGCAAAGTCCAATATACAGAGAGGAGGAGAGACAGAGGAAGAACTTCCGTCTGATTCACTGCCCAAGTGACTGCAATGGCCGGTGCCGTGCTGATCCAGAGCCGGGAGCCAGGAACTTCCTTCAGGTCTCCAGGTGCAACATCCCAAGGCTTTGAGATGTCCTTAACTGCTTTCCCAGGCCCCATGCCAGGCCAGGTGTGTTACCTTAAGACGCAGCAGTCAGTGCTAAGGGCTTGAACATTCTGCACTGAGCTGTGCACAGTGCAGTGCTGTGAACACATGTCAGCTGTGCCGAGATAGCCATGTCCCCAATCTCCAGGGTGAATTGATGGCACCTAGAGCCAGACCCGGTGCAGATAGTTCCAGGTGCAAGCATCTTTGGGCAAGGCCACAGTAAGCACTGCAGTATCAACATTTTCTTGTGATTTAATGTCAACTTTGAAAGCACTGTTGTTGGTGTAGGTAGTAGACTCCTGGGGAGACTCTTGAAAAGGTATCTGTGGGGCCTGGTGCGATAGCATAGTGGTTAAAGTCCTCGCCTTGCACGTGCCAGGATCCCATGTGGTCGCCGGTTCTAATCCTGGCAGCCCTGCTTCCCATCCAGCTCCCTGCTTGTGGCCTGAGATAGCAATGAGGATGGCCCAAGGCCTTGGGACCCTGCACCCATGTAGGAGACCCAGAAGAGGATCCTGGCTCCTGGCTTTGGATTGGCACAGCTCTAGCCATTGCGCTCACTTGGGGAGTGAACCATCAGGCGGAAGGTCTTCATCTGTCTCTTTGTATATCGGCCTAATAATAATAAAAAAAGGTTTCTGTGACAAGATTTTCCTTTGCACAGTATCTGGCTTATTGTAAAGATTGTTAAGGTATTTAGGTATGTGAGAGTTCTTTGAGGGAATATGTGGCATATTGAAAATATTGACCATGAATTCATTAATCAACCAAAGAAGAAACTGCATTTTAATCACAAGAAATTAGGAAATACAACAGACTGTACAAATATTTTACAGTATTTTATGTGTGGGACATTAGTGACTTGCTCAGTGTACAGACTTGAAGTCTCAATAAATCCACAATTTCTCAAATTTCTAGGTTTCTGCTTTAGGATCCATTGCCACAAAAATTGGGGAACCAAGCAAAATACATTGAACATTCTTTTAATATCACATATTTTTGTTTCTGTCACATGAATTTTGGTAATATGGGGATTTGGACACAATTATTTTGCATAGGAAGACTAAATTCTATAACAGAGGATTGGGTAGATAAAGAAGCAGTTGTGAGGCACCATGGAAAGTTATGAATTTGTAAAACTGGTATAAAAGCAAATGCCATTAGAATGAACAAAAATAAATTACTTTGAAAGGGCAGAAAAAGCAGTTCTGTCTAGGAAGGTAAGGGAGGGCTTCCTGGCCCCTGAGTTGCTAGCAGCTGACCTTCATGGAGGAAAGGTAGCAGCGTCCATTACCGCCTTCAGGAATGCCCCGGTCCAAGTGTCCCCAAACCGGTATCAGCATTTCTGCCCTGCTTTTCCAGCTGTTCTATTTCTGATGATTCTTCTCAGAGTATTCCTCTCACTGTTGTACCCTCCATGTTCAAGTCCAGCAGAAAGGAGAAAAAAAATTCCTGCTGGGTCTGACACAAATCCTGTTTGCATGGATTTGACCAGTGCAGATGAAGTTTGCCCTTGGACAGCCGCTGTGCTTGTGAGAACTGAATAGCCTCCTTGCCTGAACTGATCACACACTTCCTGGGCAGATGATCCGCGGAAAGCGAGAAACATTTTTCAGGAAGTTTAACAGGAAACTGGCACTTTTTTTCCAGGAGAAAAAAATGACATATTATATGATATACTTCCTTAGGCTTTGGGATTCTGCGCCCCCTGCAAGTCCCCTGGGTCCCACTGATTTCCCCTATATTACAATAGTACAGTACTTCAAAAACAGTCCGCCTTACAAGTAACATTTTAAAATTTATATATATTAAAATATTTTAAAAGTAAAAGTAACATTATTTTTGTGATGGCTAAAAATCTAAAAGAATGCACCAAAGTTTGATCTTCAATCTCAGCCTTTGGAAAAAAGTTTGGAAATGATGTGATTAGTATGACGTTGAAGTCAATAGATTTCTGACTCATTAGCCTTCTTACACATTTCCCTCACTTCACACCATGTTGACAGTCTTTTTGAGTAATGTCATAGTTCAAACTTTCCTCTGAACATGAGCTCTATGACTGCATTTCAACTGTCATTCACACTAAAGCCATGAATTGTCCCATCAAAGTCTGAAGTTGAGCCACCTCAGTTCCAAGGAATTTAGTGCAATGTGGAAGTGGGATCATTAGGCCATCAACACCTTTGTGTGTTCTGTGTAGCAAGAGTCAGTTAATCAGACAAGTACATGCCTCAAGTACTATGATTCAGGAAGAGGATTATAACCAACCCTATCATCAATCTAGTACTTAATAAAACTATAATGATAGCAAATGTTTTTGAATATTTTGCAAGTACCAGACATAGTACTAAGAGTCTTGCTTGGATGATTTCATGGAGCTCAACACACAAAGTCTTTGTTATCTCCTGCAGATAAGGCAACTGAGACATACAGAGATCAAATACACTATCCACAGATACAGTTAAATCGTGGATCTGGGATCTAAAACTAGACTCTGTCTTTTCTGTCGATTCTTGTCCTCCACTTTTAGTCTAGACACCTGTATAAATCCAATACTTCAATTCAGAAATGAAAGTAATTCTTGACATTTTCCTTTACCCTGTAGTGTTGCTGGTGCTTGGAGGTAGAGGATTAGCCAGTTGAGGGATCACACTAGCCCTACCAACAAACTTCTAAGATTAGGATAATTACCATGTCCATGTTACAGTTGAGTAATCGGAAGCTAGAGACATTAAGTCACTTGCTAATACCCAGCTTATTTGTTGTGGACCTGGGATTTGGTTGCAGCCAATCTGACTGTCTTGTGTCTACTTTTATCCACAGTATTATGCCATTGTGAATGAATGAATCGATCAATGAATAAATGAATCAATCAATGAATAAGCCAATAAAGCATTGAATCCATGTGTCTGACACAAGCTTGTTTACCCTACCTCTCAGGGTTTTGTCTCCCTGCTCCCCAAAGTTGACTGGAATGTTCTTTATCGTTTTTCCCTTGCGGTGTGTGTGTGTGTGTGTGTGTATGTGACATATATCTGCATTAGTTCGTCTTCTGAGTCCAAGATCAGGTTATCCTGGTTACTCTTCAAACCTCGTATCTGCCTTTTCTGTTATTGACTTGTTCTTATATTTTCCAAAGGGTAGGTGCCTTTTGGGCCATTGGGCTAAATCCATTGCTGTTGTATTTAAATTTTGGATGATGTTTGCATAGTTGATTAGGGTGGGAAGGATCAAGGGTTAGGGGAAAGTGGGTGTGATCATTGTTTCCAAATGTTCTATTTCTTCCTGTTTCTGGGTTGGGGCAAGGGGGGAGATGAGGGGAGAAGCCATTCTCAACTTTCCAACCACCCCAGTACCTGCGGTTGAGGAACAACCATCCAATATAAATGCAGGGTCCCAAATTGGCACATGTTCCAAGAGTTCTGCCCAGGTGGTTTCAATAGTTCTGAAATGTCAATCTTGCTGACCCAAGGATAAGAAAACCTTTTCATTGGCTGACATAGTTGACCTTAAAGTCTCCATTCACCCAGATATTTGCTGTCATTGCTTGGCTGAGGGTAATTGTCCAATTTGTTCCTCTGGCATGGTACCAGATGTACTCTGTAGGCCCCACTGGGATGTCACATCCTCCAGGTGTGTCTGGGCCAGCTGTCCACTACTCCATCATTTCCACTGAAGAAAACTAGTTCTCAAAGACAGACCCAATGACCTGGGCTAGGCAGCCTAGGCTCTGCTAGTCCCTCCTGCCGTGAGGGTAGGACCATGGACCAGGCCAAATGTGCATGAAAGCCAGATGGGATTCAGGATGGATTGGGCTAGGCTATAGCACCTGCCAACATACACAAAAGTGGGAAAAGGGAGGGCCTAGTAGAGGTTATTGGGGGTTGTGTCAACTAGCCCATGGTACCCGCTGCTGTGTGTGAAGTCTGGGACTGAGGCAGGCTGAACTGGTCTAGGTTGCAACACCTATCAGTGTCTGTGAGAGATGGGGCTTGGGGAAGAACTGACCAGATAGCTGCATTCACCTGTATTTGCTTTGGTTGGTGCAGGTGATGGGCCAAAACTAACCCTGTACTGGCTGACACACATGAGTCGTGTCTTGGGTCACCCCAGGTGAGATTTTCTGGGAAATTCCTTAGCTATATGACTGGACTCAAATTCTGGTCACAGGGAAAGATCACAAGATACGTGGTCTGACCTTGCCATGCTTCTGCTAGGTCTGGGCCTTTTCAATTGCTGGTCACTGTGCAATGAAGAGCATGCCCAGAAGTATACAGGGGATGTGGCAGTCAGATTGTCACAGCCAGCAGTGGATATCCAGTGCCTCATCAGGGAATTGAAGCAGAACAGGTTGGATGATTCTCCAACCTTTGGCAGCAAGTGCCTGGTCTGTGGATGCACTAAGGTGGGCTTAGTAAACAGAACTTGTAAAGTGTTTCTCAAGCATGGTAAAATGAAGCTAAGAACATCTCTGAACTACCGAAACCAGTCTGTGAACACCACTCAACCTATCCAGGCTGGACTGTCCCTAGACTAGCCTGCCCCAATCCCAACTCACACCAATGGAAGCAGCAACCAGGCAGGGCAGTCCATGAAGTTTTTCTACCAGGCCTGCTCCCAGTCCTGGATCTTGCATGTGTTGCCAGGTGCTTCAACACAGCCTGACATGGCCCTCACATCGCCTCAGCTCTTACTGGTGCATGTTGTAGCTTAGACAGCCAGGCACAACCCAGATCCTATCCTAGCTCTCCTCCATGCCAGAGGGTGTTGTGGCCTGGCCTAGCTTATCCTGCAACAGAGCTGGCCCACACAGATGCTCAGGAGTCCTGCAGTCTTGAAGCAGGAGGCATGGCCTAGCAGGGCATCACTGAAGTTCCTCTCCCAGGCCTGCTCCTGGCCAAAGATCTCTTGCATATCAGAATGCTGCAGCTCTGCTTGACATGGTCTGTCCTTATTCCTGATCTTGGCATGTGCCAGAGGGTGCTGCATCCTGAGTCATCGCTGCTCTCTCCCAGCCTTGTCTTTCATGACTGTCAGATGAGTTCTGTGGTTGAGCATGGCTTAGCCTGTCACCATCTCCAGCTCTTTTCCACAAACTAGTGGGTGCTGCAGTCCCACAGTGGTGAGCTCACAAGTTCCTTACAGAATCTGCCCCCAGATTCAGATCTCTTGCATTCTGGTAAGTACTGAAGCCCAGCCTGCGTAGCCCGCCCATGTTCTTTCATTCTCAGGCAAGTACTGTGGCCTAGCCCAGCCAGTCATGCTCCTCAGCCCCAGTTTTTGTTGCGTGCATGCAGGTAGCAGGTGATGCTGCCTAG
Organism: Ochotona princeps; assembly: GCF_030435755.1. Taxonomy (NCBI): domain Eukaryota; kingdom Metazoa; phylum Chordata; class Mammalia; order Lagomorpha; family Ochotonidae; genus Ochotona; species Ochotona princeps. The sequence goes on along the minus strand of NC_080840.1, from coordinate 11,807,735 downwards.
CACGCCGAGGTCTTCCACATAGGTGGGTATAGTGTGCTGACACAGACATGCCTTCTGGATTCCTTACACCTCACTCCTACTCCAGTAAACCAGTGCATCTCAGTTCTCTTGCCAACCTGTGAGTATAGAGGCCTGATCTGTGGAAGACCCCGAAGTCATTCTTTCCTTGTCCAACATGCCCTCAGCAGCTCCTACTCCAATATGGCCACAGATCCCTTCCTCAAGGAATCTGCAATTCCTTCCCGCAACCTGGGGGTCAGGGTGGCATATCCTGACCTGGTGTTCCCTGCCTTTCACGCATATCTTGAAAAAGATACAGAACATGCAGTTATGCTGGTGTACTGAAATAGTTAACACAAATTTGGCATTCAGCAGGCCCAAGATGCCCACCAGTTATTAGCTGATTTTCTCTAAGCAGTGTAACACTTGCCTAGGTACTAGACAATCTAGACAGTTGCCTACAGCTGGGGAATGGATTGTATTTCTCATTTTTATTAGTTTTGAGACCTGCTTATAGTTTGCATTTCACTAAACATGAACAAAGAGAAAGGGGGAGTGCAGAAATAAGGACAATAAAAGTTCGTATAGTGCTGTTGAAAAGGCTCTTTAAATTTAGCAATGGAAACACAGTCAATAGCACTCAAAGATTATCAACTGACTTGGAAAAAATATGATCCATGGGTTTAACTAAGAACATTGCTGGGGAAAGTCATACACACGCGCGGTTGCTGTACAACCATGAGTGGAATTGTTAGTCCCCTCTGGGGCTCCAAATGGTTTTAAAGAGAAACTAGAGTTGCTTGCCATCAGCTTCCAGTATAGAGGCAATTGCTTTTTTAAAAGATGCATCTAAATAAAATGTCAAAATGATACATGCTTTTCAAACAGTGTTTGCAGTGTTCCACACAGCTATGGCTCTTTCTGGCACAATTGAATAGCAGTTCTCAATTTTTTAAAAGAAAATATGCACTGTATAAAGGAAACCATGCTCAACAGAAATGGTTGAGTGTAGATGCCAGGTCCAAGTAATATTTTTAGCTATCATTTTAGTATATTTAGATGTTTGTATTGGATTACTTTCCTGGTTATTTCACTGAATTCATATTAATATTGGCATATGCATTTTTGAATACATCAATAGAAGCTATTAGGTGAGAGCAGAGAGAAGTGAGAACAGTTTAAAAAACTAAGACCTTTGGGCTCTAGTTTTGATGTTAATCAAAAGGTTGTTTGCTTTGATGTAAGTAACTTAGTTTTTCTCTTTCATTATCAAAATTTGTAAAATAAAGATAATTTTGTTAAATTTAGATAAAATGTAATACATAAGTGTACCAGCCATGTAACCTTACAGAAGTAACCTTTTTCACTTCTTTTTGACAAGTGTTTGTTGGTATTTGCACATATATACAAATTCGTATACAATGCAGTACATGCTGGTAGCAACTCTGAGGTGCATGTAGGTTCTCCCATTACAGTCTACTAAGGAGGACAGTGCATGCTTCGGACATATTAGCAGGGAGCTACATCCTAGGTGGAGTAGCTGGGATTAGAACTCACAGGGTGCTCGCATTCCAAACAGGAGCTTAATGCCAGCCCTAAATGTCAGTTAAATATTTCTTAGCTGAAATATTTGTTACTATAATTGCTTCATATTTTGGATTATGATTCTATTTTTTAAGAATTCCTCTACATAAGGAATTGTCCTGTGAATAGACTCAGCTCTAACATGAACGTCGTTTGCACCTCGAATCTGACTGTGACCCACCACATGAGGTCTGTTTTGCAATTTTGTACTTATGGTGCAATATTGGTATGCAAAAAAAGTTGAGATTTGTTGGATTGCAGATTTTGGATCTTAGAATATAATATACTTTGCATGCTGAAATATAGGAAGACAGCTTGAAGAATCTTCATAAAATGGAGAATCTTCGCTTCTTAGCACGGGCCTCCTTCCCTCTCAGAGATATAACCCATTATACAGATTTCTACTATCAATGATTCCTTTTATGAAATTTTGTGACAAGACTTGCATTTGATACTGTTTTTTGTTCATTATAACATTAGTGAGGTTTCCTGACTCAGGCATGGTGTTGGCAGTGAATCCAGCCATCAACTGGTAGCCTCCATAGATGATTAAAACTGAACATGGCCAAGGTACAATTTACTGTCCTGTTTAACTGCTTCTCTTCCCTAAGTCCGTGACAACACTATCCAGTTAATTTCTACAGTCAGAAACCAGGACATCTCCTGTGACAGTTCCCTTAACTCGCCCATCACATCTATCTTGAAAACCTGTCCATCTGTCAAATGGATAAATGTAAAAAATGTTCCTGCTTTTTTCCAACTTAACTCAGTTTTCTTAACAGGTATAACATGAAAATGTACCATTTTTCCTGTTTCAGTTTCATTTATCTGTCATGCATTTCTTCTTTATCATCTCACAGCCAAAGATGTCTTTGTAAGCTTCCTATGTGATAACATTAATTCTGCTTTGCTCTATTTTTTTTTTTTTTGCCTTGCACTGTCTCTTTGAGGGGAATCGCAGTGGGAGTTCCCCTTTCTGCTGGCTCCCAATTCCCCAGTCCATCGTTGGGGGTTGGGGTGCCTTCCTGTGGCTTGCCTGGACTCACCTGCTTCCGGGGCTGCTGGCTGCAGCCTCTTGCGTTTTTCAACAGTTGTTCTTTGTGCAGCTTGGCTCCAGTGGCCTCCCAGGAGCGTCAGTAACCCCGTCAGACAATTTTCTTTTTCCAGCTCTGTGCGTGACCTGACTTTGTCTGCTGGCTCTTTGCATTCTCAGCTACACCTTTCTACCCCAACTGGCCATCTTCACTCTCTAGCCTCATGAAGATTCTTAAAATCGCTTTATAATGGACAAACTCGGCCTACTCATCCAAGGACACAGACTCCACTCGGGACTCTGGCATCCTGTATCAGAGTGCCTATTTGAAATTCTAGCACCACTGCTCCCTCCTAATCCACGTGTTTGGAGGAAGCATGTGATGGCTGAGAATTTGTGTATCTGCACTACTGTGGAAGATCTAGACTGAAATTTTTCCAGATATTTAGGGAATGGGCTGGTAGATGGGCACATTTTTCTCTTGATCTTTTTTCTTTCAAATCAAATAATATAGTCATCCATAGTTGATTTGTTTTATTGGTTAATGAAGTATAGATTAAAAACAGCTTTTAAAATGTGAAAATCAGGAAAATGCTAACACCTCCCTGCGTCTCACCTTTATAATATCAACTAAGAATTGCAATTAATGTATCAAAGATCATAAATTCGAGTTCTTGAACAGTTAATAAATTATTCCTTGATAAGATCATAATTGACAAGATCATATTCTAGTTATTACATGAACTAGAGTATGAGGCAAACATACACATGCAATCAGCATTCAGAGAAAAATTACAAAGATTGGCTGCAGGAGAGTGCAGGATTATACAAGAAAAAATTATATGGGGTTGATTTTATGTAACTGCAATAAGAATTTTTGTATCATTCTATTTGATTTTTTAAATTCTTCAGAAGTAAAAAACTTTTCAATGTTAGGAAGATTCTTATGGAAAGTGCACCTTAGGTCACTGGGATGGATGCTGTGCTGGGCATCAACACACTTAGACATTCTCCTGCAGTTTTCTCCTTAACTGTCTTGTTCAAGAGTAGCTAAGAAATTAAAGGTTTCCAGATCAGATAGTGGAGGAAATCGTGAAATCTTTGACAAAGGTGAGAAGATTGGTCATGAATGAGATGTCATGTGAAAAACTGAGTTATAACCTAGACTCTCCCCAATTCTGAATCCCTCAACACTGGGGATAGCTAGATAAAATTAAAGTGATAGCACTTTGAGGCAGGTGCAATAGATTTGTAAAAAATTCTATACTCTTAGACTCTTATAAAAATAAAACTGGTAGCTTGTGTAAAAACAATTAAGTACATGCATAAATTTTCAGAACTGGATAAAATGAAACACACAGACACACATATCCTGGGTTCTAGGAAGAGAAGGTTGGGATGGAAAAAATTAACTCATTTGTCAGATTCCATCACTAGCGACTGTGTTCTTTGAATAATTCAATTAAACAAATACCAATTTCTTTTAAAAAAATGCTATCGTGTTGCACACAATCTGTAAGTATGAACATGCTAAAAAGTTCATGGAGAAGTAGAATTAAGATATTTTTATCTTTGGTTCAAAAAATTTATTCATTTTTATTGGAATGGCAGATCAGATTTACAGAGACAAGCAGAGACCAAGAGAAAGATCTTGCATCCACTGGTTCACTCCCCAAATGGCTGCAACGGCCAGAATTGAGCCCGTCAGAAGCCAGGAACCAAATGGGTGCAGGGTCCCAAGACCTTGAGCTTTCCTCTGCTTTTGCAGGCTATAAGCGGGGAGCTGGATGGGAAGTAGGGCAACTGAAACAGGAACTGGAGCCCGTATGGGATCCCTGCATTTGCAAGATGAGGATGTAGCTATTGAGCCATCACACTGGGCTCAGTTGAAGCATTTTGAACTCTCTGGAAAGTTTCTTTGTAACACATTTCCATTTTTGATACCTGTCATTTCCCTTTCCTTTAATATTCACAATCACCTTAAATTTTATAAGCAAGCATATCTATAATCAGATCAAATAACGAGAAAAAAAATCGCCTAATTGCTGAGGCAAAGAAGTGGGCACCTGCCTTGTTTGCCTCCAGATCTGAACTTGCCCTCCCTGGGATGAACTCCAGGCCGGCCATGGCTTCTAATGATGAATTATGCTGGTGGATGCCTTGGAGCTCCAGCTTCTCGGGGCACTAGCTTGGTGACCACCTGGCTACAGTGATTTATTGAGATGCATCCTTGTTTCCATGCCTCTAAGTGTGTTGCCAGTAGTTCTGGCAGATATATTGTGGAGGAGGCACTGCCACGCAGTGGCCTTTGGAGTTGTTTATGTCCTGGAGCTGTAGACTGCGGCCCCCAGAGGGCGCTTTTTCTTGCTCAAGCTTGCTGTGGGAGGGGGATTGGAGGTGGAGTGGAGGGGTGAGAGCTAAGGAGTCACTATGGAGACATAAATAAAATTGATCAAGTATAGACCTACAAAAGAAGCTTCTGGAACAACTAACTTCTTCCTCAGAGGACTGGGGGTGGAAATGAGCAAAAAATGCTGACCTTTTTCAAAGGGCATATAAATTATTTACAACCCATCTCCAAAATCTGCCCCTACCTCACTTTTTTTCTAAGAATGGAACTCACAGGCAGGAACCAAGTCTCCCTGTGGCAGTGCATATACTAGGTGGTACCACAGTTCAGTTTACTATGTTTGTTAAATTTTTGAAAGCTAAAAATATTCCAGCTTTAGTTATGTATATTTATGATATATAGTATAACATTTTTTGCTTGTGTTCCTAGACCTACTTTTTAAATGTCATAAGATTTCCATTTTAACATTACCTCAGTCACTTTATATGTATATATTGTAGAAATCCAGTTGTGATGTGTGCGCATATATTGGACGTATGTTTGCATGTGAATTGCCTCGAATAGCAGTGTGTGATAGTTTGGGTAAGCACTTGACTCCAGGGGCCTGATTCCAGCTGTCTAAATACTCCTTTAAGAACAGATCTCCCAGCATATTTTGACCCAACCAAATATTCCAGATAAAAACATGAAGGAAAAAGGTGTCTGGTGCACATTGGACATCGTTTTTTAAATAACTTATGCCTATTCATTCCTGTAGAAAGGTACTGTCTACCTCATCGTGCATTTCTGTGTTGTTGTTGTTGTTGTTTTTTGAGGATAAAGATAGGATGCAGGCATGGCAAACTCCAAAATATGCAGACACCAAAAGAGCTCCTTTTGCAAAGTGAGGACATGAAATATATAAGCAAGGTGTAGGGCCTGGGGGAAACAGAAGAACAGATGTCTAATTTCATGTAGGCACTTGCTACTTGTCTTTTGCTGTTTTTTTTCCCCCAAAAAATAGGAGTCAAAAAAGGGGAAAAATAAAGGGGGAAAAATGCCTTCATTTTCAAGCACTGATGACTAAGTTCAGAATAACACAGCATCTAGTATGTAAAAAGCATGTTGAACACAGAAAAAAAACACTTGGTAATCCGCAGGAGCTCAGCCCAGTGCCTGCACCTGGTAACCTTGCAGCAAAGACAAGCTATGTTTATTATATTGACTTGCAAAGATGATTTGTGGTGTTTCCTTCTTGATGGCTGGAAATCTAAGGCTTAAAGTGCTGAGCTGGGATGCAACAGTTAGGCCTCAGCGAGCTACAGTGAACGGTGAGTCTTCTGAACACTTCCACCGTACTAAGCTTACCTGCTCTCCATCATTTTTCTTAATGAAACATTGCATTTGTTTTTACCACAATTGTACAGCAAGAGTCTTCCAGTTCAAAGAATGCTTAGGCAGAAGTCTTAAATGCCTTCTCTTTATTCATTTTTAAAATATCAAGAATCATACAAAAATCTTCTTCTCTGCCTCCCCTAACACCAACACATTCACACACACACACACCCCAACATACACTTATTCACTACCCACCCTCCCCAAAAAAAAACACCCAGAGTGATTTTCTGGACTCATTACATTTAGGCTGAAACACTTGACTTCTGACTGCAACAATATATGAATTCATAGGTGCAATACCTCTTTCTTACCTTTAGAGAAATTCAGTCTCAAAACACCCCTTGTGGCCTCAGATCCTTAATGCTGGATTTCCTAAAGCTTTGTTATTTTCAGGATAAAGAAATTTCCAAGAGACAAAAAGCCTCTTCATTCTTGGTATTGCTTACAAAGCAAAACTGTAAAGGTAACATTTCATGTGTCTGCTTTTTTGTATGCCTAGTTTCAAACATGTTCACATTGCTATAAGGAGAATTGAGAATCAAATGAAGGTCATTTAAAAGATGTAAACTAATGACCCAGAAAATAGAGCCAGGTGAATATGGGGAGAGGTGGCATTGTGAGCTAGAAAGAAAGGTAAAATACAGTAACCCCCTCGCCCCCCACATACATATTCCCCTGTCCTCATGCTAAGCAAAGGTCAGGAGAAACGGATTATTTGAAAAATATAAAAAAGGAAAGATTCCTTTCAAATTAAACTTACTTGAAAGTTGGAGACGATAATACAGTTTGCCTCACAGATGATTGTGAGAATTAAGTGTTGTGAGAGCTAACGGGTGCCTGGTACAGAAGGCATTCAGTAACTATTTATTGCCGTTACTGTCATTATTGTCATAAACGTTTCACATTTCCTGTTCTGAGTGCATGTTCTCACCTACCAAGGTGTCGCTCATTTGTCTAGCGGCTTCTCTGTTTACCCAGAAGCAACAGCTGGTTATTGATTTGCCAACAAAGGGGTCCTTGGTGAGTTGAGCGCTTCCTTCCTAGGAAATACTATGGAAATCACATCTGTTAATTCAGTAGCACAGAGTCCTGCAGTCCCAGGATTCTGAGTGAATCATGATAAATGGTAACAAGTGAGTTTATTTTCTTTTTCTTCTCTTCCTCTCTCCTCTTCTTCACTCCCTCCTCTTCTCCCCCTCTCCTACCCATTCCTCCCCTCTCCTCACCTTTCCTTTTTTTAATTCTCTCTGAAGAAAAATTACACTTTATTCATGCCATGGAAGAATATGGAACAATAAAAATAGCTACTACAGTCAGCAGTATAGAACATACCATATCATCTATTTAACTGGAAACCAGACAGAGTTAACTCATTACAAAGGAAGTCAAGCTCACTGTGACCGTGGAGTGTACACTTGGGGAGGGACTGAGGGCAGCTCCGGCAATGCTGGAAACATGCTATTGATGGGGATGCAGTCTAGAGGTTTCCTTGTGGATGGTTAGAGTCACGATATGGCAGGGTACACTTCTCAGCATAGCCAAATGGTTGGAAGCATAGCTGTACATAGAAACTTGGAAGCAAAATTCAATAGGTCTTATTCATAACTGCCAAAAATCAAGTAACCCAGATGTCTTTCAACAGATGAACACATAAGCAAACTGTGGTACATCTGTGCAAATGAAAGTATTCGTTGATAAAAAAAAATTCAGCTGTTGATTCACTCAACATGATTTTTTAGATTTATATATTTCTACTTGAAAGAATTAACAGAAGATGCGAGAGATACACAGAGATAATGTCTGTTGGTTCATTCCCCAAATGGCCATGACAGCCAGATCTGGGGCAGTTTGTAGGAGCCAAGGGCTTTTTCTGAGTCTCCCACGTGAGTTCTGGGGCCTAAAGGTATTCTCTGTTGTTCTCCTAGGACATTAGCAGGGAGCTGGATTAGATGTGGAGCAACTGGGACTCGAACTGGCATTCTATGGGGTGCCAATGCCATGGACAGAGGATTAATTCACTATGCCAGCCCACACATGGACTTTTTTTGTAACAGACTTATTTGAAAGTTGGAGTCACATAGATACAGAAGGAAAGACAAAGAGTAACCTTTGTTGATTCATTCCTAAAATGGCTATGTCAGCCATGCTGTGCCAGGCTGAAGTCAGGAGCCTGGAGCTTCATCTGTGTTGTGAGCTCTACCTCCTTTTCTTAACGTTAGTAGCTTGCTGAGGAGGAATGTCCCCTCCACTGAATGGATATAACTGTGATGGCAAACATGCCTGCCTTGTTCAGGGTTGTTCCAAAGAAAAGTCTATGTGAGAGCTATGTAAGTGTTAAGGAACGGACTGGAGTTTTCCTGTCTATCCCTGTAGAGGTCTACTGTTTCCTTCTCATTTTTTTCATTGCTCGTTGATGCATATTTTAACAAAATATATATTGCTTTATTATAAAATGCAATTATAGGTCTCTGGAAAAACCAGAAGTTCCTATCAAGTTTTTGTGCCAAGCCTGATTTCCTGGTTGCTGGTGACTTCAGCCGCTGAGCTGTTAGTGAAGGAGGAGCACAGCTCACAGCATATACCTATCCTCTGCCCTGATCTCTACATTTCATAGAAAATGGCTTGGGGACTGTCATTTCAGCAAACCCACCACCACTCTTCTGTGTGTACGGTGCTGTAAAGTTTCAGAAGCACTTTTCCATGCATTTTATCGCTTCATTTTCCTAACAAGCCAGTGAGGATGGCAGGCCATTATTCTTACTTTATACATGAGTAATATAGCCCTGAAAAACAGGATCAACACACAGAAGGCCACAAGTGCCAGAGTGGAGATTTGAACTCAAGAATATGACTCCAGGGTCTTGACTTTATCCTCTATTCACAGGCAGAAGGAAGACAATTCTCAAACAAACAAAAAAACAAAACAAAACAGAAAAACAAGGGCCTTTCTTAATAGTTAGTCTCCTTCCATCTCTAAAAGGATCTCTATTCCAAAAGAATACTTACAGGCACAATCAGAACTATGAATTGCAAGTCATTTTATCCAGGGTGCTTCTGATCTTGTTCCAGTCCTTTGCCTCTTCAAAATTGTCATAATAAAATCACAAAGGAGCACAGATTCATTCTGAGTTTCAAGCTTTTCAGTTTTGAAGATCCATCCCTAGGTCACCGTAACCAGGCTCTGGCAAGGTGGCATAAGAAAGTGAGGAGGGGAGAATCAAGATGGTGGAATAGGGTTAGGACACGTTTATGCGGACAGAAAAACATTTAATCAGGATGAAGCAGAGAGGACATATTTCAGGAAATAGGAAAGGACAGAACAACAGCAGAGGGGTACCTGGAGACTGACAGACACAGGAAAGCAGCGGACACAGCAGTGTGGTGTTGCAGAGACTGATATTCCAGCACGGCGATCTGAACTCCACAGCAGCCAGAACTCCACCAGCAACCAGGTGGGAAGGGACTTTCACTGGGAGCTTGGGTGGTGAACCCAGACAAAGAACTGTCTGTTCTGCTGGTCCGTTTGATTTGACCAGGAACAGAGACAGAGCAGCTGATCTCACACGGGCAGTGCGAGAACAGAGTGGATTTCACAGCCCAGTCAGCCTCCTAGAGCTGAATTGGCCACCATTTTGCGTAAGGAGAAAAGGGCAAGGGAAGGGACGGAGCATGTGCTGAGCTGGGGGTGAGCTCATTTCTGTCTGGGTGAACTGCAACGATGTGGCATTCTACGGATTCCACCCAGGACAGGTCTGGGATAGCCCTCGGATCTGACGGCCAGCAGATCAAGGACTGTAGTGGTTGTATATCAGGCGCCATTTTGGGCACCTTGGCAATAGCTTTGGGACTGCAGGGGACAATAGTGAAGTGTGCATGTGCTGATCTCGCGAGAACTTGCTGAGGTCCATGATTGCACAGGTCACACAGGAAAATAATATTGACTCTGGCAGCATACCAGTCAAAATAGGTCCGTGTGGCACCCAGACCTAAGGTCTGACAGGTTCCAGCAAGATCAGTGCCACCAAGAACCTAATTATATAGGACACCTGGTGTCTCTCTAATCCTGGGACCTGCTCCAACCGGAAGTGGGAGAAAGGTTGCAGTGACAACAGTGCAGCCTCAGCACGGTATCACAGGAGGTGGAGAGTGGTGAACCAAGAGCTGGGGCTGTGGAGACCACAGTGCAAATCTGACGTAAGAACCCAGACCTGGAACTTGCTGGAGAGAGTGGCACAAGTGGCTGCAAGGAAAAAGTTGTGTACCAACCGCAATAAGTAAAATCGCATTGTAGACCTGTGGGTGACACAGCTTAGAAACCTGCCCAAAGGAGAAGACTCTGCCAACCAAAGTGCAATGAACAAGAGCAAAAGAAGAGACAAAGGCACAATGAATATTGCCGAAGACTCCCCTGCAAAGGAGCAAAACCCTAGGTCAACCTCAGAGTTAACTGAGGAAGACATCGAGAAAATGGGGCACACAGAATCCATAAGACTCGCTTTAAAGATTCTGATCAATAATGAGAAGCTCATGCAAGAGTTAAAAGAATTTAAGGAAGCAATAAAGCAAATCAAGACTGGTATATCAAATTAAGAACACAGTAGAGCAAATTAAGAGTACAGTGGAGAGTCTCCAAAATAGAATGAAGCAAGCAGAAGAAAGAATTTCAGAATTGGAAGGTATTTCCTGTCATCAGGGGGAAGCAAACAAAAAGCTGGAAGCAGAGCTGGATCAGGCCAAAAAAAGTATTCAAGAATTGAAAGACACTATTAAGAGGCCAAATCTAAGAGTTATGGGAGTCCCAGAAGGTGCAGAAAGAGAAGCTGAGTTTGCAAATGTATTTAATGAAATAATAAAGGAAAATTTCCCTAATCTGGAGAAAGAATTGGGAAACAAGATCCAGGAGGGGCACAGAACTCCCAACAGGCTTGATCAAAAGCTATCTTCACCATGACATATGATAATCAAGCTCTCTTCAATCGAACATAAGGAAAAGATCCTTAAATGTGCACGTGAAAAAAATCAATTGACATATAAAGGAATGCCAATTAAACTCACAGGAGATCTCTCACAGGAAACTCTACAGGCCAGAAGAGAATGGAGTGACATATTCCAGATTCTAAAAGAAGAAAAAAATTGTCGGCCTAGGATAACGTATCCAGCAAAGGTTTCTTTTGTCTTTGAAAATGAAATAAAATTCTTCCACAGTAAAGAAAAGCTAAAAGAATTTGCCTCTTCCAAACCTGCCCTACAAATGATACTTCAAGAAGTTCTCTTGACAGAAATAGCACCTACCAAAACCAAAGGCAAATGGGAAGAACATCCCAGTAAAATGACAACAGAAGACTAAACCAATGAACAACCCATTCCTAAAATGACAGGACCAAAGTAACACCCATGTATATTAAACTCTGAATGTAAATGGCTTAAGCTCAAACGTCAGATTAGTAGAATGGATTAAAAAGTAAAACCCAGCTGCTTATTGTCTGGAGGAGACACACTTCAACAAAGATGAGCAGAAACTATATCACATGGGTTTTGTTTTCATTTAGTTTCATCTCTTCAAAACACTTCCTTCTGATTAAATCATTCAGTGACTTGTAGATCATGCAGTGGCATCATTTTCTTCAAGAAAGTTCTTGATTTTCATTTCTTCAGCTACACATTAGTCATTTAATAGCATGTTCAACTTCTTGATGTTGTTAACTTCTTTTTTCTTCCAGATGTTGATTGTTTTGTGGCTCTTCATTTAAGGGGATGTATAGTAGCCGTGTAATGGAGACTGTCATATCTAGTAACATGTCATTTAACTTCAGGCATTATAAATTTCTATTTTTCTTTTCATTGTTGATTTTGTATCATGACTTTTCTTTTAAGGGGATGTACAGTAGTTGTGTAATGGAGACTGTCATATCTAGTAACATGTCATTTAACTTCATGGCATTGTAAATTTCTATTTTTCTTTCTATTGTTGATTTTGAATCATGACTTTTCATTTAAGGGGATGTACGGTAGCTGCGAAATTGAGACTAACATTCAGATGTGAGGATATAGTGTGGTATGCATTTCTACTTCCAGACAAAGATGGACTTACAATGAAACTGTTTACTATATCTTGACAACAGGATTCTGGACTCTCTGCCAGTGTCTATGCCTGCGATGATGGACATATGACTGAGTTTGAAGAACTATGTTAGTCATGATATAGAGGAACTGGGGGGGAGGGAACTGGGGAGGGGAAAAGGGAATATGAAACTATTATGAAATAATAAGAACAATAATAAGATGTATTAAAAAAATTTTGAAAAAAAAGTGAGGAGGAGTCGGCCGTGGATGTGGCCCCACGCATTCTCAGCTGTGCCATCACAAGGACTCTCCCTGAGCTTCAGGGTATTTCATCTGTAAGTGGGGAAAATAATAGATCTTTCTTGCAGATGGCATGAAACGTGTAGGCATCTTTCTTGTACACTGTGAAGCAAATATCTTCGCTTTATCAGCACTTGAAAAAAACTGTGGTTACTACAATACTGACTTTGCCGTTGCTAGTTAAATGCTGTACTCTAAGGCACCAAGCCTGTTGGAAGAGCCCTATGTGTTGTCTGCTTTAAGAATCTGTTCAACATTTGCTTCTTCAGACTTGGAAATGATGAGTAAAGGCTGAGAGTGATGGGAGCTTGAATTCTGATCCTCTGTACCATTCCACCTTGGGCAAAGTTAGATCCTAGAACTACGTTCCTTCCAGAAAATTCAATGTGGCTCAACACATGCTGTCTGAAGGCCTACTGAGTATTCAGGCACCATGGTAGGCACTAAGGTAGATAGAGGAGAGATGGATAAAGTGTGGTCTTTAGCTTTGACAAGCTTGTAGTTCTCTCAGAACAAGGGAAAATCCCTAAGCAGAACTACGACAGAGCACACATAGTGGGATTTATACTGTTTTTCATTTTACATTTTTCTACCTTCAAATTAAGTGTCACTTTAGCCCAGTTATATCCTATTCCAAGAAAATCTGATACTAGTAAGTCTAAGAGCTACGTGAATCAACTTGTGGACTGATATTCTCAGCCTAAACTTGACCATAACTTTCAATAACAGAAAACAGATTAAAAGTCAACACCAATCTGGAAAGATGTTCTCTTTAATAATAAACAGAAATACCATTTTTTTTCCTTTTAGACTTTGAATATTTATTTATTTATTTATTGGAAAGTCAGATAAACAGAGAGGAAGAGAGAGAGAGAGGAAGATCTTCCTTCTGCTGATTCACTCTCCTAGTGGCCAGAACAGCTGGAGTGAGCCATTCCAATGCCAACAGCCAGGTGCCTCCTCTGGTCCCAAGGCTTTGGGCCATCCTTGACTGCTCTCCCAGGCCACAAGCAGGAAGCTGGATGGGAAGGGGAGTGACCAGGACACAAACTGGTGCTCATGTGGGATCCTGGCATGTGCAAGGGGAAACTGGCAAAGTGTAACTTCAATAATCCAATCCGTAATGCTATGTTTGTTTGTTTGGCTGCATCCCATGTGTTTTGATGTTTTTTTTTTTTTAATTTCAGTTTTACTCATTCCAAATTCTTTTCTCTTGTTGAAATCATTGCTGGCTTATGGATTACACCGTGGCATCATTTTTTCCAAGAGACTTTTGTGTTTCCTTTTAGTCACCCATGTGTTGGTTACTCAGTGGCACGTTCTTTCATGGTGCTGTAATTTGTTGTTATTGTGACTGTTCTAGCTCATTCCAGTTGTTGACCTTGTTTCATGACTTCTCAATTATGGAAGTGTATAGTGATGGAGTACCGGGGTCTACCATATTCGGATGTGGTGGTATAATGCAACATGCATCCCTGCTTCCAGACAAAAGATGGATTCCCAGTGAAACTGTTGGACATGTGTAGACAATGGGATGCTGGACTGGCAGACCAATTTTAATTAATGAACCCAGAGATACATTTCAAGAGAGGGCAAAGGACACTTAAAGATTCAAAAGAATAAAAAAGAGCGTTTTAGCAAACAGTCTGGTATTTTCAGTAGGATGCCAGGAAACATCGTCTTTTGGAAACAAGATCAGAGCACTTTGAGGAAAAAAAAACTGAGGTTAAAAATGTTAGGATGGAATGTAGATTCGTAGTGAAAATGACAGCAAGGACATTTGGAAAAGCTGCCATAGCTGTTAAAATAGTCCCTGGAGAAAGAAATAGAAGAGCCTGAGATTCTGCTTCCTGAGTGAAGACTGCGTCAACATTAGAGATAACAGAATCCAGACAGTTTGTCATGTACAGATTTTTTTTCTTTGTAAAGTTCTACCAGTTTGTCAGGAGGCACATTAGAGGTAGAGAAGTCAAGAGGAAATTGTAGTGGCCTCCTATGGCTGCAGAGAAGAAAGAAGTGGCTCCAGGACATAAGGAGATGCAGTGCCCCTTCCAGGCTTTAGAAACTGACCACATGTTCTTGAAGTTTTACTCCCTAGGAGTAAGGCTTAACAGGGATGAGCCTTGCTTTGGCTCATGTCATAACTTATATTGGGTTAAAAGGTTGTAGAATTGTATTCTAGGTTTCTGCCTTCTCTAAAAGAAGGAAGATTTCCTTGGGAGTGATTTTTCCATATGTTGTTTTTTAAGGATGAGCATTTGGCCAGGCAGTTAAGACTGTGATGCCTACATTTCCTGTTGGAGAACCTGGTTTCAGTCCTGCCTCTTTCCCATTCTAGCTTTCTGCTCATGGGAGGCAGCAAGGAATGGTTCAAGTGACTGGTTTCCTGCCATCCACATAGCAGACTGTAGCTGAGTTCCTGGTTTCCAGCTTCAGCCTATCCAGCTCTGGCAGTTGTGGAAAACTTTTGAAAAGAACCAGAAAATGGGAGATTTCTCTCTCTCTCTCTCTCTCTCTCTCCCCCCCCACCGCCTTAAACAAACTGAGAACAGGAGCCCGGCATGGTAGCCTAGTGGCTAGAGTCCTTGCCTTGCATACGCCAGGATCCCATATAGGTGCTGGTTCATGTTCTGGCAGCCCTACTTCCCATCCAGCTCCCTGCTTGTGGCCCTAGAAAGCAGTCGAGCACAGCCCAAGGCCTTGGGACCCTGCACCCGCGTGGGAGACCCAGAGGAGGCTCCTGGTTCCTGGCTTCAGATCAGCATTGGCTCCAGCCATTGATACACTTGGACAGTGAATCAATGTTGAGAGGATCTTCCTCTCCATCTCTCCTCCTCTTTGTATATCTGATTTTTCATTAGACATAAACCTTTAAAAAAGTATGAAAATAACTTTCATTGCCTAACATAAGATAAATAGGAATCTATCAAGCAAGGTTACATCATGTAAATTTAAGGAGAATGATGACAAAAATTAATCAGAAAGTGATTCATATAGTAGTTATTATATCCAAAAGAAAATTAACAACCCAGATAAACATGTTTAATAACATGAAATAGAGAATTGATAATTATGACTGGAACTTGAAAGCTATAAAAAGTAACCAAGCTAAAATTCTTGACATGAAAAATGTAGAACAAAAAAGATAGCAGTATACAAATATTAAATATTCAAGAGAATAGAAAATGTAGAATGACAAAAACCTAATAAAGTTGAAAATAAGTCCTTCAAAGTTAAACCACAATTTCAGTAATACTCTGAATCTTTTACAAGATGAATAAACAAATAACTAAGTTTCTAGCAAAATTGCTGAAAACCAAAGAATTATGAAAATCTAAAAATGCTGGAAAGACATTTTAGTTCCTTTTTCAGTAGGAAAAGAAGTGGAATCTTTAAAGTGCTAAAAGAGAATGATCTCCAGTTACGAAAACCTTCTCAAAGAAAATAAAACTAAGAACTCTTGAAACATACACATTTAGGGGAGTTCACCACCTTCAAGTTGAAACCTAAACAGTGTTTTCTAGACAGTGTTTTTTTTTTTTTTTTGAAGATTTTATTTTAATTGGAAAGGCAGATTTATTGAGACAAAGATTTCCAACCACCTGTTCACTCCCCAGGTAGCTGCAGCCGTCACAGCTGAGTTGAGCTGAAGCCAGGAGCCAAGAGCCTCTTCTGGGTCTCCCACACGGATGCAGGGTCCCAAGGCCTTGGTCCATCTTCCACTGCTTTCCTAGGCCACGTGGGATCCCAGTGATGCAAGGTGAGGATTTAGCCACTAGGCTATCGTGCCTGGCTTACAAAGTGTTTTTCAATGTACAAGGAAGTTATGCCATGTGCAGTACAGAAATGTAAGAATGAATAAAGAACATTAGAAGCAAATGCTGGTCTGCGTAAATTAGAATATGTAACCAGAATTTATACAGAACCATAGAATAATGGAAAGATACAGCCTTATGAATATGTGCATAATCCTTTCACAAGTCTTGTAGGAAAGAAGTTTTGTGTCAATGAACACATCCAAATTCTCATCCTCCTCAGTAATTTGGCAATGGAAAATTAAACCTGAATCTAGTAAAACCAGACATTCACCCATGACTAAGATTCACAGGCTAACAGTTGCCAAATATTGGTGGGGTTTGGGAAAAGAAAAGCAGGGGCTCTCATTCACAGATGGTGGAAAATTAGTGATTAGAATCATCTTGTAGAATGGCATAACATTACCAAATTGAAGATTAACATGCTTATTGTACCCATAATTATATATACTGTGACATTCCTGAATGTATGGTGGAGCCGTAATTGAACCCGCACAGCAGGGAGCTACCAGCTGCTAGCACACCTGGCTTGTGAATGGGCTGTAATTCCCCACCAGCC
Organism: Ochotona princeps; assembly: GCF_030435755.1. Lineage (NCBI taxonomy): Eukaryota > Metazoa > Chordata > Mammalia > Lagomorpha > Ochotonidae > Ochotona > Ochotona princeps. Next base: position 11,790,654 of record NC_080840.1, on the reverse strand, counting down.
CAGTCTCCAGATGCAGTTCTGTCCAAACATCCTCCAATCCTTACGTTTTCCTACTTCACATAATCCTGCCTTCCTGTCTGTAGCCAGTGTTTCTTCAGTGTAAGTATTGCATGCTTTTCCTCACTAGGTTTTCCTTGTAAAGACGCTCATGGCTCTTAGGGCTAATGGACATGTACTCAGTGACGGATATTGTCTTGCTTCTGCACCTGATGCGTTTCTGACTAGCTACTGCAGTGGCTCAGTAAACGCTCCTCTTTTTCTCAACTTGCTCTATCTGGAGAGTTTTGATTTAACATGTTGAAGAGAGATGTGAGCACATGTACGTTGAAAGATCTCAGGAACGTTCTTTTTCTTATTGTCAAGATCTATTTAACTGTTTCATTGGAAGTCCATCTTTGATTTGGAAGTAGATACATACTGCATTGTATCCTCATATCTGGATATGATAGATTCTACTAGTTATTGTATATTCCCTTAAATGAAAAGCTATAAAACAACAGAAAAATAGAAAATCTGCAGCATGAAGTTAAGTAATATGCTACTGAATGATCAGTGTGCCACTAAAGAAATGTAAAAGAAAATGAAAAACCTTCTTGAATCAAACGACACTGCTGTGTGATCTGTGTGTCAGTGAGGAAATTCATTCTTTATCAGGTATTTTCATCAATCTCTGTCATCAGAATATATTATAGGTCCTTGGCAGGGTTATTTTAAGAGTTCAGAGAAACCCAAGTGACCATCAACAGTGGGATGATACACTGATACAGTTGTACAGTGGAATGTCATAGTCGAGGATCAGCAAATTACAGCCCGTGGACTAAATCTGGCCCACTGCTAATTTCTAAAATGCATTTTACTGAAACTGTCATGCTTACTCTTTTATGTATGGGGGATGGCTTTCTTTATGCTATAGTGATACAATAGTTCAATATGCTTTGAAAAACAGGAAATTTTATTATCATCCCTTTACAGAAAATGTTTTCCAAATGCATCTATGTTAACAAGAATGAATCTTACAAATGAAACACTGGGCAAAAGCAACAAGAACCCCCCATTACATAAACATTACACTTCCAACTGTGTGTCTGGTCTACTTTCCTACTTCTAGACTTCTTTCACCTCTGTTCTGTCAGTTATTATGGATACAATCCATCACCAAAGCATAGTAGCTTTTCTTTGAGATGCAGAAGGCTTCCTAGCTCTTGTGCTCTCCCCCTCAAGTTGTCATTCCCTGTCATTAGGGTGAGGATATGACCGTATTCCTGAGACTGCTCCTTCTGCCCGCAGCACTGCTCGCATAGGGCCGCATCATCCCATGCCATTCCTATGCTCAGTACACTTGCTGCACTTTCCTTCCTATTCAGTGCAAAACCAGCAGTATTGATAGTGTGCATGGGACCTTACACAGTTCTATTGCTCACGTCTACCGCTGTTTGTCTCGCTCTCTGATAGGCACGCTGCTCTCTGCTCCTCATTGAAGGCTTTCCCACAGTCATTGCATTTATTACATGTTCTGCCCAGAACACTCCTCTTTGTTATATCCATTTGGTTCATTTCCTCATCTACTTAAGACCTTTACTCCAGTTTTTCTTCTTGGTGAGATCCTGCTTTGCCATCCTATTTGAATGTGTAGCTCTCTCATTTCTGATGCTCATTTGTCTGCTTTGCCTCTAAAGTCCATCTAAAATACTCTGCGTATATATCTAAAATACTCTACTGCTATCTAGAATACTTTCTTTTGAAAGATCCAAAATGGAGGGGGTTTCATTTCTCTTGCCCTTTGTTGTACTTGAAACAATGAATAGCATAAAATAACACTAAGTAAATGCTTTTGGACTAGAGAATTAATTCATGTCTTTTTCTGGAAAAGGTGACAAAAACCATAATGGGTATGATATTTATGCAGAAAGATATTTTACCAAAGTATGAAAGGTTCACAGGAGAAGAAATGGAAATTAGAACATGGGTAGCAAATTATATATATATATATATAAATATAATATATAAATATAAATATATATTTAATAGAGACCTGAAATTCATGCTTTATTCTTGTCTCTTGTTTTCTTTGTCCCTCTCTCTCCCCCCCCTCCATCTCTCACTGTCTCATATCACAAACAAGCAAACAAATAAATAGGCCAGTTAAAATTGGACAAATTAGCATAAACATAGCAGTATTTGGTTTTTCATGCCACTGCTAGAGCAGGAATAGAGTGGAGAGAGTATAAAACATCCATGTGTAGAGCGTTCACCAATTCGTGACTTTTGGGAAAGTACTCAAGCTCTTTGAATCTTGTTTAATGATAAAAATTTAGAGAATGATAACTTGTTCTCATTGGTTGGATGAGATGAAATTACGCATGTATGAAAGGCTTGTAAATTACTCTAAGTCTTAGTACTTCTCTTTACTCCTTAAGGGATGACAAGCTTTCCGAATGAGTCATTATAGCAGCTTTTACTGTTCTCTCTAGGGAATGACCATTTGCACTAACACCAGGAAGATGTCTGAGTGTATGCAGAAAACATGTATCAGTGTTGCAGCATTTCATTGACACATTGCAGACCTAGCATCTCTGCCTAGCATCACTTCCTTCTATGAAATCCTAGAGACTTGGATCTTAACCTTAAGTCTTCATGATCTCTTCCATTAATCAGTCAAGTTTACTCTGTCACCCACATCAGTAACCCCTTTGTAGACCATATTCGTTTTTTGTTCGGGATGTATGCACTTCTCTGTCATCCAGGCCAGTGCTGCCTTGATCCTATGACCTGGTCTTTCAGACCTTTGCTCTCTGCTCCTACCCCTTCCCTGCATGAAGTCTTTCTTCCTAGCTCCAGAAATACACCACCTTGGCTCAGCAGCTTTAAAATGTTTGCTGTTAATCACAGATGCACACATGCATAGTTTAGTCCTATCCTTTATTATCCTGCATTATCAGTGCAGGATTGCACTGATGACATTATCTGCAAATGCTTAATTTTGAATTCACACTAAGATAACATTAACTGTTACGCAAAAAAAGTCCCAGTGATGTGAGTGATGTTCATGACATCATATTAAAAAGGCAAAGCAAGTAAAACCGTTTTTATTCTGCTCTACCGCCAACTAAGTGTTAGGGGGGAAAAGCTAGAAAGCTCTATGCTTCCTGCTGAAAAAATGTTATGCCTAATAGATTAGTATGTATTATTTCAAAACACTGGTTTTTACCACCTCATACAAATGCTAGGATCAAGGGGAAAGACTATGCCAAGTATGGGCCTAACACTGCCAGTACATGTGTGACCTGGGTCTGGGAATGGGCCTGGTGGGGGAACTTGGGAAACTCCCCTAGTGGGTCATAGCTCCTGCTGGTGCGCATGTGGTTCAGGCCTGGGTGCTGGTCAGGCCAGCCCAGCCCAGGTAGCTGCACCTGTTGACACATGTGTTGGGTGGTTCCAGAAGGAACATACTGGGTTAGGTCAACCTTAGGCCATTGGCATGTGCAGGAGCCAGGCCAGAGTGTGCATCATGTAGGGCTAAACTGTTATACCTACTGATTTGCGTGAGCCAGGGATGGAAGCAGACTGGGCAGGGCAAGGCTGAAGAAAGTTGGGACTGGGGGAGGGCTGGGCCAGGCCAGGTTGAAGCATGACAAAGGCTGAGATGGGGGATGGGCTGTCCAGGCTGGGTCAGAGTACCCACTGGCACGTGCAAGCTCTGTAGCTGGGAGCAGGGTTGGTTTAGGAACTAAGGGGACGCCCCAGCTGGGTTGTGGTTCTCACTGTTGAGCAGGAGAGCCAGAATCGGACTGGACTGGACAGGACTGCACATGGGTGTGGACTGGGTCTGGAGTGCGCTGGATTGGGCTTGACTCCAGCACCCACTGGTGCTCGTGAGAGCCAGGGTGGGTACAGGACAGGCTACACTAGATCTCAGCATCTACTGAACCACAAGAGCTGTGTCTTTGCATGGGCTGGTAGAGGCTTGGCTGTAGCAACCGACAGTAACAATTTGAATAGGTGTGGGCTGGTTGGGCAGGAAAAACTGCTGTACCTGCAGTGACAGGTGGTAGAATGGGTTAGCTGGGTCAAGGACCCACCATTGTCAGAAAGATCTGCCATTGGGAAGAGACCTGATTGGGGAGCTTGGGGAACTCCTCTGTTGGGACATAGTCCTTGCAGGTGACCACAAGAACCAAAGCTGGGAGTAGCTCAGACCAGGCCAGGATGCTGTGCCTGCTGGCACACAAGGAAGGGGGTCAGGTTTGGATGTGGGCCAGGTTGGGTCAGGTAATAATACCCACTAGCAGATCTGAGAACCAGGAGGGGTTCAGGACAGGACAGGTTGGGCCACAACACCAGCCAGTTCACATTATGGCTGGAACTGGGGGCTGGCTGGGCTGAGCAAAGCTATAGTAGCCACTAGCATGAGCTGGAAAAGGGGACAGGCTGGGCTAGGTCAGACTATAGCACCTGCTGGCAGATGGCAAGGCGAGGCGGGCCATGCCAGAATGAACTATAGCATCCACCAGCACATGTGGACCGGAGGGTAGGGATTGTGCAAGCCTGGTAGGGGGGCTGCAGGGAACTCTCCTGCTGGGCACCGATCCTACTGGCAAGTGTGAGAACTGGAATGGTGGCTGGGCAGGGCTACAACACCTGTTAGCCTGCATGTAAGCTCAGTTAGGGGAGAACCAGGCTGAGCTAGCCAGTTGAACCCATTGGTGCGTGCATGAGCCAGAGTAGGTGCAGGCTGGTTGCGCTTTGCTGCATCATTGGCTGGCAAGTGCTGGGACTGGAAATAAATCTGCACTGGAGAGTGCAAGACATGGGAATAGGCCCAGTAGGGAAACTGGGCATCTCTCAAGTGTTGCAACTCCCACTGATGAGCATGAGAACCAGGTCTGGGGGTGGGCCTGGTTGGACAGGTGGTAGCATCCTCCAGAGATGAGTGTGGGCTGGATAGTGGAGCTGGTTTGGCTGAGCCTAGGCTTCAATGCCCACTGGTGTACGCAAGAGCTAAATGGGATATAGGATAGGATGGACGAGTCTGTGCCACCTACTGGGAAGCACAGGAACCAGGGATGGTGTCAGGCCTGGTGGGGACTTTGGGGATTACTCCAACTAGGCTGTAATTCTTGCTGGTGAGTGTGAGGACCAGGTGTGTTGGGCAGCATTGTACTGGAACACAACATGCTTTGCTTTACCTAAGTTGGGGCTGGACACAGAATTGACGCAGCAATTGCAATTACCAATGTGTGCACAGCCTGATGAGGGTGACGGCTTAAGCCAGACACCACACTGGCAAACATATGCAAGAGTCAGGTCTGGGATCACCTCAGACGAGGTCTCTTTGGGAAGCCCCCAAACTGAATCACTGGACTCAGAATCTCAACCAGGGAGAATCACAGCATCTGTGGTCTGATTGTGAAGTGCATATGTCAGAGCTAGGACTCCTCAGGAGCTTGGACAAAGCAGTGCACAGCATAACCAGATACACATGAAGGGAATGACAGCTCATTGGGGACTGCAGGGCACATCTGGTACCATAGCAGAGGGAGGATAGAACACCTTGATCAACTACCCCCAGCCAACTGTTGGTAGAAAATACCTGGGCAAATGGAGAATCTAAGGTGGACTTTGTCAGCCAGTGGACTTGGAAGGATTTTCTTATCCTTGGATCCACGAGGTCAGCAGCATTTCAGAACTGTTCAACTATTGATACCACTTGAAATGATCCCTCAGAGCATGAGCCACACTGGGAACCCAGGGATGCCATCAGGTGGCTGTGCCCCAGCCCAGGATACTGAGGCAGTTGGGAGGGTGGGTGTGGCTTCTTCCCTCATCTTCCCTTCTGCCATATGAAGGAATAAGAAAGAAAACAAAATGTTGCAACAGTGGTCTTACCCACATTTCATTAACCCTGAGCCCTTCCCACCCTAATCAACTATGGACCCCTGTTTCAGCAACCAGGGGTGGTGCTTGTAACTGCTGGACACAGGACTTAACAGTTCTGTCCTTCACATAAACATAAATACATCTTTAAAAATTTACTTTTGGAGCTATAGTTTCTTGAGATATTTCAAGAGGTCAAATGTTTAAGAAATGCTACAAGTAAAACCCTTCTCAGAAATTCACATCACAAGTTACGAAACATGTGTGCCATGCAATATATGCACCGCAGTTCATTTCATCATCTCTCTGTTGGTGAATATTTCACTGATTTCCATTTTGTCTCTACCACAAAAATGCATTCTCAAATATATTCATCTAGAAGCATTTCAATTTTTGTAGGGTCAAACATAATATATAAATTCCCTGAATCAAGAGGTTTATGCTCATCTTGATTGGTAGTTTTTGCTGTATAACTTTTCAGTACGGTAGCAACATCCTTTCTCTGCTAGCACTTAATGTGTAATGATTTTGTGTTAGCAGTACAATGAATTAAAAATTTATTTGGGGCCCAGTGCAATCCTAGTGGTTAAAGTCCTCGTCTTTTATGTTTTGGGATCCCATATGGGTGCCAGTTCATGTCCAAGTTGCTCCACTTCCCATCCTTGCTTGTGACCTGGGAAAGCAGTTGAGAACAGCCCAAAGCCTTGGGACCCTCCATCTGCATGGGAGACCCGGAAGAAGCTCCAGGCTCCTGACCGGCTCAGCTCTGGCCACTGCAGCCACATGGGGAGTGAGCCAGTGGAAAGAAGATCTTTCTCTTTGTATCTTTTTTTCTGTACTTCTGCCTTTCAAAAAAAATTTCCCTTGCTTTTCTTCATAATATTCCCACCTACAAGTATATCCATTAGATACATGATTGTTCACTCTCCTTTTGAAGTTTAAAAATGTGTATTCATATTGGTATTTTTTTTTACAGATTTTATTATTGGAAAGCCGAATATACAGAGAGGAGGAGAGACAGAGAGGAAGATCTTCCATCCGATGTTTCACTCCCCAAGTGAGCGCAACGGGCCAGTACGTGCCGACCCGAAGCCGGGAACCAGGAACCTCTTCTGGGTCTCCCACGTGGGTGCAGGGTCCCAAAGCTTTGGGCCGTCCTCGACTGCTTTCCCAGGCCACAAGCAGGGAGCTGGATAGGAAGTGGAGCTGCTGGGATTAGAACCGGCGCCCATATGGGATCCTGGGGCGTTCAAGGCGAGGACTTTTAGCCGCTAGGCCACGCCGCCAGGCCCCCCATATTGGTATTTTTTCACATCTTTGTTTTTAATCCACTTTGAAAAGTGTAGCTACAGTGCCTGGCACAGTGGCCTAGCAGCTAAAGTCCTCACCTTGTGTGCGCTGGGATCCCATATGGGTACCTGTTCTAAATAAATTCTATGTTATGCATTGTAATTTATATATGACTTAAAGCAAACGGGAAGCAAAGAAGTTAAATATAAGAATTGCCATCTTATGCAAGGCATTTGAGTATCTGCAGGGTTTTTTTATTATTTTATTACACTCAGATATACAGAGAGGAGGAGAGACAGAGAGGAAGATCTTCCATCCGATGATTCACTCCCCAAGTGAGCCGCAACGGCCAGTGCGCGCCAATCCGAAGCTGGGAACCAAGAACCTCTTCTGGGTCTCCCACGCGGGTGCAGGGTCCCAAAGCATTGGGCCGTCCTCAACTGCTTTCCCAGGCCACAAGCAGGGAGCTGGATGGGAAGTGGAGCTGCTGGGATTAGAACTGGCGCCCATATGGGATCCCAGGGCGTTCAAGGCGAGGACTTTTAGCCACTAGGCCACACTGCTGGGCCCCAGGTTTTGATATCTGATATCTGGCGTCAGTTCTTCAGGAATGACCATACTTGGTGATGTCAGATTTTAAAAATTTTCTAACGATGTGTTGGTTCCTAATGTGCTATCACTGTGGTATCTCACTTTAATGCTCATTTCCCGGATTCAGAGCGAGCCTGTAAGAACAGCCTTTGAGGAATGCGTCTTCAGCTTTTTTGTTTGTTTGCATAACAGGATATTTGCCATCTTCTTCCAGCAAGTTGTCCTGAAAATTGTTGTCACTTACATTTGTGGAAAACATTCGTCTAAGAGTTGATCTTCTTCCTTTTCTTTAATGAGTTTTCTTAGGGGAAGAAATTGTCTTAGTTCTTAAGATCGATGATTTCTTGAAACCTAGGATTTTGCAGTGCAAAAATACAGAAAGCCATGCATAAGACAGCAGCTCTCAATTTTTATCAGTGGCTGTAAAATATTACTTTTAACAAAGTTCAGTTTTATCTTTTCGTTTAGGAGCAATTTTATTTTTGAAAATGTCTTCTTTCCTGGTTCAAATTTGTTCTGATGCATTAAGGCCTTGTTAACATAAAGTTAAGACTTTAGGTGTTTAGTTTTATGAGCTTCAGAAATTGTATACAGCATAGTAGCCTCAACTTAACCAAGATGCAGAGTGACTTTCTCACTTAAAAATTTTCCTAGGGCCTGGTGCGGTAGCCTACTGGCTAAAGTCCTTGCCCTGCCTGCTGGGATCCCATGTGGGCGCTGGTTCTAATCCCGGCAGCCCTGCTTCCCATCCAGCTCCCTGCTTGTGGCTTAGGAAAGCAGTCCAGGACAGCCCAAAGCCTTGGGACCCTGTACATGCATGGGAAACCGGGAAGAGGCTATTGGCTCCTGGCTTTGGAATGGCGCAGCTCTGGTCATTGCGGCAACTTGGGGAGTGAATCAACGGATGGAAGATCTTCCTCTCTGTGTCTCCTGCTTTCCTGACTTTCCAATGAAAATTAAATCTTTAAAAAAATTTAAAGAAATTTCCTCATGCCAATTTTGTTTTTCCTAACTCCTGGCAATCAGTGATCTGATTTTTGTCTCATTAATCTTCTTAGGAGTTTAGTTTCAAGGGAACACATTGAATATAGAATAATATAAACAAACAGTATGGTTTCTTATTTTTGACTTCTTTCACTTACCTCTGTTTTGAGATTAGTCTATGCCTTTGTATTCCTTTTTATTTCTAAAAGGTATTTCATAACAGTGTGTGCAAAATGACTTTATCCTTGATCAGTTGATGCACTGACATCATGATTTAGGATTTGTTGCTTAAACTGCTGCTAGGGACATTTGCACAAAAGAATTTGTGTAGAAATATTTTCATTTCTCTAGGTAGAATCCTAGGACTAGAATTGCTGGGTTATATGGTAAGTGAGATTTGGGCATTTAATGTGTTACTGTTAATTTCACAGATGATTGTATCTTTTTTCTTAGCACAATATATATATGTATATATACACACACACATACACACATATATAGACACTTTTTTCCCTTTGTTTTGAACGTTTTTCAGATGCTTGGTTCATTTGTTAGGACACTGCATAGGACACAGACCTCATGTGCTGCCTGGATCTGAGGCTTTGCTTCCTTGTTTTGATCCAATGTCCTAGTGAGGTGCGTCCTATGGGTTAGGTCCCTATCACCCAGTGTAAGGTGAGGGAGGATTGGATTCTGGGCCACTGGCTTTGACCTGGTCCAGCTCGGACTGTTGTGGGCGTTTGGGAAGCAGGCCACCAAACAGTTCACTTTCTTTCTCTGTCTCTCTTGCTCTTTCTGTCCCTCTCTGCCATTAACATAAAATTAAAATAAGAATTTAAACATTGATTTTCTTCTAAATCTTCATCTCTAAGTTTTAAATTTTTAAAGATTTATTTATTTTTATTGGAAAGGCGGATATACATAGAGGAGGAGACAGAGAGGAAGATCTTCCATCTGATGATTCACTCCCCAAGTGAGTGCAACGGCCAGTGCGTGCCAATCTGAAGCCGGGAACCAAGAACCTCCTCCAGGTTTCCCACATGGGTGCAGAGTCCCAATGCATTGGGCCGTCCTCGACTGCTTTCCCAGGCCACAAGCAGGGAGCTGGATGGGAAGTGGAGCTGCTGGGATTAGAACCGGCGCCCATATGGGATCCCGGTGCGTTCAAGGCGAGGACTTTAGCTTCTAGGCCACACTGCTGGGCCCTAAGTTTTATAGTTTTAACCCTAGCATTTTGATTCCTCTTCAATTTTAAATTCATTTGCATTTATGAATTGAAGGAGCTGTCAATATTTGTTTATTTCGCCATATATTCAGTTAGTTGACCATAGTTTCCCAGGAACACTTGCTTTCCACTACTTAAACACTTTGGCAAACTTGTTGACATCTAATCTTCTGTATAAATGTGGTCTATTTGCAAACACTTTGCCTCCCCTAGCTGTCATTCAGGCTCTGACAGTTGTGCACTCTGCTTCCTGCCTGGGTGTCTCCCTTGCTCTGCTTGAGCTGCTATTAGTACAGCGTGGATGGTTTCCTCACCCTGTTTTGCTTCTGACATCTGATGCAATAATCCTCCCCTAATATGCTGTCTGCTTTGGTTTCCTCCAAATGATGGCCTTGCAGCTACATTGTCCAGGGAAGATAGAATAAGGAAAAGTCTGAGGAAGAGGTAATGTTTCCGCGCGGACGGACGCCAGATGTTTCACATGTTCTCTGTTTCCTTCACTCGTTCATTCTGAATGATTCCCACTGGATAACTGACTTTGCGTTGCCTTTCTTTGATACTTTCTTCCATGTTGCTGTGTATTCCGATTTTTGCGATTGTTTTATCTTGAGATTTCCCAAGAACTGTGGAACTGGGAGTAGTTTGTAATTTTTAAACACTTACGAGCATGCTCTTGTTCACAACTGCCTGGTCCTATCTGTTGTTCAAACTTGTATCAGTGTGACATGTACTAGCTATGACCATCTCGGAGCAAGTGCATACCTGCTGGTTTTGCTTACTGACTTATCTGTATTGTCTACATTGCATGTAATAGAAGTTTCATTCATTATCAGAAAATTCGAAGATAAAATGAAAAGCAGTTTTGTGATTTGCTCTTTTTTTCACAGTAAGAATGACTAGAGAATAAAAAATCCTTTTTTTTCTTATAGAAGTAATCCAGTTATTTAGAAGCTTCCATTTTGCTTCTTAAAACACAGTAATGTTTATTACTGACTGTTGAATCATAATTAACACCTGTAAATGTAGTGGCAGCTAATTACACAAGGTCTTCTGAGCACCTTTCCAACAGAATGCAGGCGTGCTCATGAACATCACATCATGAATTCAGCCTCTTGCCCCAGAGTACAATAGGGTAGTTTTGTTTCTGTTGGTTTCCCTCCAAAACTACTTTCCGTGTTTGTAATAGCACACTGTCTGGGAAGAGCGGTCTTAGAGGCCACCTCTGAGATGAAAATAGGCTGAAGGGGGATCGACTGGAACAAGACATTATCGGGGCTCCAGAGGAAGTGACTGTCGTTCATCTGTTCCCTTCTCTTCTTCTTCATAGTTACGCTTCTGCGTTTTATCCATGCAGAGCTCTGCACAGCATCATATTACTTCTGATTTAGAGGAAACGCCATGTTTTTACAAGATTTTTAAATATTTATCTGAAAGGCAAAGTTAGGAGGAAAGACAGAGATCTTCTAGTCCACCTCCCAAATAGCCACCAAAGCTGGACTGGGCCAGTCTGAAGCTAAGAGCCAGTAGTTCCTTCCAGGACTCTGCCATGGGTGCAGGGACCAAGGGCTTAACCCATCCTCTACTGCTTTGCCTGTCACATTAGCAGGCAGCTGGAAGGGAAGTGGAGCAGACAGCATTGGAACCGGAAACTGGTACCATATGAGATGCCCACCCCATTGGCAGAGGTTTAATTTGCTATTCCACAGCACTGGTCCAAGGAAACTCAAAGTTTGAAAATGTTTCAGTTGAAAGAAAAATAAATGTTCCAAGCCAAATCAAGGCCATGCCATCCACACTGTGTCACTGAGACACTAAGAATAGATGCTAGAATCCAAAAAGCAAAAAGAGGTGGTCAAGGGCTAGGTGTGTCACTGGGCACACCTGAGTCCCAATGCCACTGTATACTGCTTTGATAACATGAAACCATCACTTAATCTCCTCAGGTGCAAAATGGTGACAGAAGTGATCTGATTTATTGCTTTGCCAATCCAGGAAGCAGTTAGTGAGCACTAATACTTGTTTGTAGCGTGAAACAATGAATATATTAAATCCAAAGAAAACAGTAACTTTTGAAAAAGACTAATTTTCTTCTTGCATAGAAAAAAAAGGTAGTTAGAAAATCATTGCATTTTAAATTTCCAGTTCCTTGATGATAACCTTAAACTGAAGTTACTCTATTTTTGGTCCATTAACTTCCTGAAAATTTGCTACACAGTAACTGGCTTCTGAGTTTAATAAGTAATAGCATTCACTTCCCTGAAAAGCCCAAGAGGCAAACATTGTAGAATGTAATTGAGATAACCTCTGCCAATTTATTTAGTGGATATTGAAGAATAAGCATAGAGTGCTAAATAAAATCCTTGCACCAATGACTCACTAAGCATCATCTTACCATTTCAAATAGGATCTTTCAATCTGAGATCTGGAAATAAGAGAATAATATAATTAGTGTTGCTTCAACAGTAAGTGCAGTCCCTATTGTGGATGTAGAAACAAAATTCTCTTTCTCCCTCTGACTCCCTCTCTCCTTCCTTCTTTCCCTCCCTCTCTCCCTTACACACACACACACTTCTGATGTATTTACTTTCAGTCAAGGGGCAGTGGTCACGAAGCCCAAGTTCCATTTATAACCACTCTTTGTTACATGTGCCTAATCAGATACAGTTTGTGATTTTGAAATGTTAATTATTTTAGCTTGTTTTGCCAAGTACAAAATTGTGAACATTGTTCCAAAGTTTCATTTAAACATGTGCTTTGGAAGAACAGTGTTACAAACTTACAGATTTTGTAAATCCGGATACTGTAGCCTAAAGCAAAACGTCACCATGCCCACTTATACCCAGTCTGCTGTGGCCCGAGCTAAACCCTGACTGAATTCAATCTTCCTTTGACCAGGTGTTTATTTAGGATCCAGGCAAAATGATAATGGGGTTTGAAACAAAGCCTATTCAGCTTCAAACATTTTCCTCCAATAATTGGGTTTGAGGCTTCTTGGGAATTATAGTGTGAGACCTGAGATAGAAATAGCCCATCTCTGAGTTGAAGTGTGGTACATTTAAATTGATATTGCTTTTCCCCAAAGTGCAATTAGGAAAGACAAAGACCTACTTTTGTAAACCCTGAGAAGGGAAAATGGAGCAGGTGTTTCCTTTCTTTCACTTCTCTGAGGCTTGGCTCTGCTGTGACCACTGTTGATCTAAGCTGATAGAGGTGATTCTTCTGCTAGCAGGACTAGGACAGCAGGATAGCTGTGAGCAGAAAGACAAACTGCCCGAAAGAAGAAGCGGCCTCACATGCAGCAAGTGCTCCTGTGTGTTAGCCTCTTCAGTCTCCACCGCTAATACATAGGGTGGCCATTACTCTGCCTTTGTATGTCCATCCGTTAATCTAACCCGTTATTTGCTTCCAGCCAGCACTGTGGCTGCAAGCATGCTGAGTACAACAGACGCTGCCCTCACATTACAAACCTGACTCTGTAGTAGAACGACAGTAAACAAATACTTAAATACGGCCCTCACTGTTGACCCCATTCCACGACCTGGGATGTTACAGGAGCAGCCTCTCGGCCAGCACTCACCCACATGCTACCACGTTCAGCCTTGGCTCTGAGTATGCAGAGAAAACGAGGAGGAAACCTCATCGCAGAACACAGAGGACTGAGGCTTCTTCGGCAACAGAAGATGCAGGCAGAGGATCAGCTGTCTGGATGTTCTAGAAAGACCAGCAAAGAGAACCCTCTCTTATTTACTTTTATGCTTTTGCAGGTATAGGGCTTTCCCCCTTTCCTTCCCTTTCATCCTTCCCCCTTCTGCATTCCCCATTGTCACTGTGTTTTATAATAATATATCCTTCATCTGTGGTCTTGACTATAGCATTCTGCTTTTTCCGTGTGATAAGGCATTATAGGTATATGTAGTGGTAGAGAGCCCAGTATTTTCCTGTGTAGGTATAGTTAACAGTTTCATTGGGGACGTATTTTTAATCAAGAGTTGGCATGCACACTGTCGCTCTTCTTTGATTCCTGGTATTCCGGTCTCCAATACATGCTTCTTTGTGAGATTACAAATGTATGCTTGTTTACCTTCATATCTTTTCATTTTGTATTTTGAGTGAAAGTTGTCTTAGAGCAAACATGTATGTACTTTTGGGATTTGCTTATGTCACTGAGTTGGAACCACTTTGTTGCAAATGGCTCAAGGATCTAAATCTACACCCAGAAACCATCAAACTATTAGAAGAAAACATAGAAAACATTCTACAATCTATAGGTGTAGGCAAAGACTTCCTAGAAAGTTTATCAAAATTACTGGCAGTCAAGGCCAAAATAAATAAACAGGACTACCTCGAAGTGAATGACCTCTGTATAGAACTGTCAGCAAAGTGAAGAAGCAGCCAACACAGTGGGAGAAAATCATTGCACACTATACAGCAGATAGGGGCTCATACCCAGGATAGACGAAGAACTCCGGCAACACAGTAACTACAAGACAAGCAAACCGCTTGAGCAATAGGTGAAGGAATTGGGCAGACATTTTCCAAAGGAATAAATTCAAATGACTAACAGACATATGAAAAGTGCTCAGGTTGCCCAGGAATAAGGGAAATACAAATCAAGACCACCTTGAAGTTCTACTTAACCCAGTGAGACCAGCCTACATGCAGAAATCTAATACCTGCTGGCAAGGATGTAGGGACAAAGGTATGCTACTTCACTGCCGGTAAGGTTGCAGATTGGTGCGGCTTGTATAAAGTCAGTATGAAGAGTACTTAGGCAACTGAAAATTCACCTGTTGTATGACCCAGCAATCTCACTCCTGGAAATGTCTAAAAGAAGTGATACGTACATATGAGAAAGTGTGTATCCTTCCTCTTGTTCTTTGTCTAGTACTACCCTTAAACTCCCAGGGCCTGGCTTAACCCTGCTAAGACACCTGCAGTTCCTTTCAGCCTTAGGTTTCTCACACAGAATCAATTGTTATGTCTTGAAAGTTTCATACCCTGCTTGCCACATAAAATAAGACACTGAGTTAAATTTGAGCTTCACAGAGACAACAAATGTTTGTTATATGTACGCGAGCCTTAAATGTGGAAGAGGACATGCTTACATTAAAATATATTAGTTGTTTAATGAAATTCAGATTTAGCTGTGTGTTCTGTATTTTGATTTGATAACCCTGACACTCCTCTTCTATACCTAACTTGGTTCTCAAATTTGCTCGGATTTTTCTGCTCCCATAGACATTATCCTAGAGTGGACCTGCATTTCCCATGGTAATGTTTATCCATCAACAAATGTGTGGCTTCACAGACCATAGAACCTTGATTCCGGTGGCGTTAATGATAAGACTGTGTATTTTCTAATTAGGGGTTGAATTCCGCTCCAGGCAGAATATGGGAAAGATTACAGTTCGGTTCATGTATATTTCCTTGGTTCTTTATTTCTCAACAGTTCTGTCAGTGGGCTGCTTCTCTTCTGGTATGTATCTAGAATCCCCACATGACTTCATAGACAAAGTTCCAACACCTGTTCATGCTTAAGTCGATTCCAGTACTACTCTGGCAGGGCCCAGGACCCAGTTTCTGGTGTTGGAGCAATCTATTGTAGCATCCACACTGGGAGTATGCAGGAGTGAGGGGACCAGGATGAAACTAAGGCTCTGAGAAAAGTGGAATCTAGATGTGGAACCTGCAACATACCACAGCCTCCTAATTAGGTTTGCTACTTAATGTGTTTTTTTTTTAATTATTCATAGTGTATTTAACTCCGCCGTCATTAGTCCATTCAACATTTTTTTTGAATCTCTGTACTATGCCAGACACTGATAGAAACATTTCCCTGAGACACACATTTGAGCCTTTTCTCTTCAGGCTGAAGCCTTCAACAACTCCCTTTGGTTCATCTAGTCATCCACCAGCCACTTCATCATTTGTGGTCCTGATCCTGTGCTGTTCTTGACTAACAATACATTTAGCCAAAGTGTACTTGAAGTTTTGTGAAGATGACTTCTTCCCTTCTGTCTCTTTGGCCTTAACTAAAAGTCTATTGAGTAGTCTTTTCCTGCTTTAATACTGAATATTTTATACATTATCATCTGTTCCACACACAAGAGCACTAGAGATGAATACAATTATCTACATTATCTAAGAAACTACCCGAGATTCACATTCCTAGTAAGTGGCTACAATTGGACTTGCACTTGAAATCTTATTTCATTTTCTGAACGAAGTGTTGCATAAAACATGGGAGCAAATGGAACTGGGTTCTAAACTCAGCATTACCTAGCTCTGTAGCTTTGAAAAATCACTGGATTTTATTTCTTATTAATGTTTCCTTGCTCTCTGTGCCATAGACACACATAATTTCTTTTAATATTTTTGCTTTTTTATATAAAGGACCACATTTCCTTTAGTTTGCATTTGCAATTCTAATAGTATGTTGATGCTTCTCATCCTGCCATCCCTCATTCCCACCCTCTCTAAGCTTCCATCCTCCCTCTTCCTTCTTATTTAAAAAGAAAAGTTTGTTTAAAAAGCTTAGCCCAACATTAAAAAAAAAACACTTCAGCCACTTTCAGCAAGCAGGAAGTAGACAAAACACTGTTCTTCAAAAGTATAGACAAAGAATTTACATGGTAATCAAACCTCAAATGTCAATTTCTTCATATGTTTAGTTTTCTCTTGTGTACATTAGTTTCTGAAATGGGACTGGCTTCTTTCACTAAGCATGATGATTTCCAATTACATCCAATTTGTGGAGTAAGATAGAATTTCATTCTTTTGTTGTTCTTTTATAGCCAAGTAGTATTCCATCATGTTTATATACCACAATTTCTTCATCCATTCATCAACTGAGGAACATCTGGGTTGATTCTATATTGTACATATTGTCATGTGACCCGCTGTGAATATGGAAATAGAGATAGCTCTTCCAGATGAGGGTTTCTTTAGGTAAATTTCCAGATGTGGAATGGCTGGAGCATATGATAGAACTATTTTCAGATTTCTTTCTAGAAATCTCCTTACTGTCTTCCGTAACGATTGTACTACTTTACATTCCCACAATGTATTAGGGTACTTTTTCAGCCACAGCCTTGTCAGTGTTTGGTATGCTTTTTGGATGATAGCCATTCTGACTAGGGTGAGGTGGAATTTGGTTGTGGATTTTCTCTGCATTTCCCTGGGGTCTAGTGATCTAGAACATCTTTTCTGCAGCTCTTTGCCATTTGTATTTCATCCTGTGAAAATGTCTGTTCAGGCTGGTGTGATAGCCTATTGGCAAAATCCTCGCCTTGCATGCATCCAGATTCTGTGTGGGGGCCCATTCATGTCCTGGCTGCTCTGTTTCCCATCCAGCTCCCTGCTTGTGTCCTGGGAAAGCAGTCAAGGATAACCCAAAGCTTTGAGTTCCTGCACGTGTGTGGGAGACTCAAAAGATTCTGGGTTCAGATCAGTCAGCTCTGGCTGAACAGCAAGCTGGGTAGTGAACCAGCAAATGGAAGATAAAAAAAAAATGCCTATTCGAATTCTTAGCTTATTTCTTTACTGGATTGTTGGTTTTGTCATTTAGTTTCTTGAACTCATTATATATTCTGGACATTAATCCTTTATCAAGTGCAGATATTTTTTCCTATGCTGTAGGTTGTCTGCTCCATTCTCTTCCGTTTGTGAAGTATTTCCTTTGTTGTGCATAGGCTTTTCGTCTTGATGTAATCTCAGCTTTCCGGTTTGCCTTTACTCCTCATGCTACTGGGGTCTTAACAAGAAGTATTAGCCTATGCTCTATCTCACTGTGTTTTCCTGAGGTTTCCCTCTACTACTTTGATGGTTTCGGGTGTTAGAATTAGATCCCTGATCCCTTGTGAGTTTATAGGTGTAAGTAGGCGGTCTTGTTTCATGCTTTTGCATGAATGGACAGAATTTTCTGAATAGAAGTTGTTGAAGAGACTGTTCTGTCTACATGGAGTGATTTTAGTTCATTTGTCAAAATGTAGTTTCCTGATGATGCTTGTATTACCTTCTGGGGTATTTAGACAGTTCCGTTGATCAACAGGTCTGTTCATTTGCCATTACCAAGGTGTTTTGCTGTAACTGCCCTCTATCATACCTAAATCTGGCATTGTGATCCCTCTGGTTTTATTTTCATTACTTAAGAATGCTTTTGTTATTGAGACTGGCACAATGGCCTAGTGGCTAAATCCTCACCTTAAATGGGCTAGGATCCCATTAGGGCACCCGTTCATGTCCCAGCTGCTCCATTTCCCATCCAGCTTCCTGCTTGTAGCCTGGAAAAGCAGTTGAGGACGGCCCAAAGCCTTGGACCCTGCACTCATATGGGAGACCTGGAAGGAGCTCCTGGCTTCTCGTTTCAGATTGGCTCAGCTCCAGCCATTGTGGCCACTGGGGGATGAACCAGCAGATGGAAAATTTTTCTCTGTGCCTCTTTCTGTCGATAAATCTACCTTCCCTGTGGAAGAAAGAGAGGGAAGAAGGGACAGAGGGAGGAAGAAAAAGAGAAAAAATGTTTTAGTTTTTATGGGTTTCTTGTGAGTCCATATGAATTTAGGGTTTTTTGTGTTTTTTTTTTTTTTCTTTTTTTTTTGAGGTCTGGGAAGAACATCTTTGGTATTTTTCTTGGTGTTGCTTTGGACGTATAAATCTCTTGAACACTTTGACGGGATTAATTCTTGCAATGTGGAGACTTTTCTGCTTGTGTCTTCTGCTGTTCCTTTCCTCAGTATTATGTAGTCTCCGTTGTAAGAGATCTCTCATCATTGCTTGAATTTGTCCCAAGATGTTTACATTTTTTAGCTGTTTTGAATAACATATAAGCTATTTCTCAGGTATGGCATTGTGTACGAATGATTGTGATTTGTGTGTGTTGACTTAATTCTTAATGTGGCATTTCTCAAAGTACTGTATCATAATCTGCTAGTTGGTCATACTTACAACTTCTCAGTTTTACTGAGATGATTCACACCACATGTACTGTACTGTTCTGGCGTATAATTGTACACATATAACTGTGCTCTAAGGTACCATTTGTCACCTCCAGAGGAAGCCCCGTGTCCCTCTCCTTGCCGATGCTTCATCACACACCCCCAGCCAGCCAAACACTAACCTGATTTCTACCTACAGATTCGACTAATGGGCAGTTTATAGAAATGAAATCACATAATATTGATTTTATGACTGGCTTATTTATCATGAGACTCTCAAGGTTTATCTTTACTGAACTTTATTATCCCATTGTACAAATAAACACATTTTATTTATTCGCTCATCAGCAGGTAGATATTCACATTGTCTTTTGCTAATAATGCTGTGACATTTTTTGTATAAGTGTGTATGGGGGTATATTTTAGCTTTTGCTGAGTGTGGCCCTAGAAGTGGAATCATTGAGGCAAATCATAGCATTTAACTGTTTGAGGAACTGCCACAGCATTTTGCAAAAGGCCACCTGTGTATGAAGTTCTGGTTTTTCCATCTCCATTTCCTCATCAACACCTGCCAGTATCTCCTTCCTGGTATGTATGCACAGGTGTCACTCTATGGTTTACTTTCAAATTCCTGATGACTGAGTTCTGAGCATTATCCAGCTTTGAAGTTGTTTGGAGAAATGCCCATTCATATCCATTTGTCAGTTTCTGAGTTCATTTTATTGGTGAACTGCATTGTAGATATAGATGCGTTATCAGACATGATTTCCAGTATTGCTTTTATTCTTTAAATTATTATTTTACTATTTCACATTCTTGACAGTACTCTTTAAGGTACAGACTTTGTATTTTAAATGAGATTCTATGAATCTGCTTTGTCAAGCAGAGAGTTAAAAGGGTAGTGGAGTAGCCAGGACACAAACCAGCACCCATATGGGATCCTGCCACATGCAAGGTGAGACTGGCCACCAGGCTACAATGTCAGACCCATACATTTTTATATTGTTTTTACTTATTTGCTTTCAAAAATTTTAAGTTCATTTTGTTTGTGTGTGTGGGACATGAGTCCAAGTTGCTTCTTTGGTTTGTGGATTTCAAGTTAGTCCAGAGTTGCATATTAATAAGGATATTCTTTGCCTTGTTAAAAGACTTGATATCTTGTTGAAAATTAATTCAACATATGAACTTATTTCTGGACTCTAAATTCTATTTAACTATACTACTATCTTGTGTCATTGTTTCTGATCTTACCTATTTAGGATTCTATGTATTTACTGTATTTTGGTTTCCAAAGTGTTCTCAGGTTGAGGAAATGTCATGCTACTATTTTATTTAATTAGGTTTTTCCAAACCTTATATTTTTCAATTTCTTCAAGAATCCCTAAAGAGTTGGTCATTTGATGGTAAGCCATAGATCTAAAACACTTTTTATTCAATTTTTTTTCTCTAAGTGACTTTAAAATACCTGTGCTTTACACTGTTTTTTTTTTTTTTTAACATAGAGAAATAGAGCTGTATCTTCACATAAAACACAGTACAAGTGACAACAATTCCATGAGGCTCGGGGTCCTGAGGTTAAAATCTTCAACAATAAGCCAAGAGTAGCTGGGAATGGTACAGTTTCACTTTAACATCTAAAATGTTACTTAATAAAGGAGGGTGTAATAGAAATTGACTTTAATAAAACATAAATGAAAACACTCATTTTTCTCCATCCGGATGCTAAATTTGTGTTTGAATATAAGAAATGAGCTGTTCCTCATTTGCTTGTCTTTTGTTAAATCTTTCCGTTGTACTTTTTTATTTGATTTAGTGAATATTGCATTTCTCATGTTTCTGTTTTATTTTTTCCAGATCTTTATCTCTGTGCTGAATTCCTCATCCATCTCAAGTACTGATTTTCTAGTATCATTTAACTTTCTCTATTTCTGAGTAAACTTGCAATCATTCTTTTCAGACATTTTGTCAATCTCTGTTTCTTCACAGATCACTATGAATGCATTGTGTTCCTTTAGGGGGTTTATATTGGCTTTCTTTCTCAAGTTTCTTATTTTCTTCATCGATTACTGTGCATCTGTGGAACCTTTGGTTTCTAACACTTGTTTTCAGTGTGTAGGTTTGCCTCTGTTAAATTCATTTTGTAAGACTGATAATATTGGGGCCAACATCATTGTACAGAGAGTTAAGTATCCTGAAGCTCTGACATCCCATGTGAGTGCCAGTTAGAGTCCTAACTGCTCCACTTACAAGTCAACTCCCTGCTGATGCACCTGGGAAAGCAGAAGGTGGTCCCAGTGCTTGGGCTCCTGCAAGCAAGTGGCAGATTTGGATGTAGTTCCAAGCTCCTGGGTTCAGTCTGGCCACAGCAACCATTTGGGCTGTCAACCAATGGATGGAAGACCTCTCTCTGCCTTTCAAAATTAATATATTTTTTTTAAAAAAACATTTTGTATTTAAAGTTTTTATCTTGAAGATATCATGTTGATTTGATAGACTATTTTGGCTTGAGTTTTAGTTGTATGTGTAGTATTATCTTATGTCTTTTTTTTTGTTGTTCTTGTTAAGATTTATTTGAAAGGAGGAGTTACAAAAAAAATCTTTCATCAGCTCATTAGCAGAAATCTTGATTGGAAATGACCCAACTAGACTAACTGGAGCCCAAAGCTCCTGAATTCTCCTAAATTCTCACAGGAGCGCTCAACACTACCCAGCTTAGTCTTCTTTCACAGATACAATGTCAGTCACTGTGATGGCTGCTCACATTCATCACTAGCGTATGAGTTTCCAAGCAGCCTATAGGGCTGCATCGCAGAAAGATAATCCCTCATTCTTTGGTTGCTAGGGTTGTGGGAACACTGGTCCAAGGTCCTGGTTTTGTTGCTTGGGTACCACAATGGCAAAAGGATAGGTGTAGTTACAGTATTGTGGCTCAAAGTCCAGTAGGAGTGTACAAGCCCTCATAGTTCCAGTTCCAGGCTTCTATGCAATAACTAGGCCCTCATCATATGTTTATTCCTCCAATAAAACCAAACCATGGACCCCCTTCATTTTATGCTCTGGGTGGTTGGGAACCAATAAAATGGACAGTTTTGTGGCCACCTGTATCGCAATGCTAGATTATACCCAAGACCTGCAGGTCTACCTCTATCCTCAGCACATGTGCAGCACAGGATAGGCCATCGTAACCAATTACAGCCAATATTGTCTATGATCTAAGTTCAGTTTACTGAGGCTGTGTATCTTCAACTGGGACAAGGGCATAATGAGAGGGTTCCATCTGGAAGCACAGATCCAGACACAGGGACCCATATCGGGCTATTGATATCACCAAACCCAAAATGCATTTCTGCAGTCATTTTGGTGCTCTACTTCCCGGTTGCTTCAGTGTTTTTACTTTCTGTCTGCTCATGGGTCAGGGAGGAGTTGTGGTAACAGGTCTTTGACTGCCCAGGCTAA
The DNA here is from genome assembly GCF_030435755.1 of Ochotona princeps. Taxonomy (NCBI): domain Eukaryota; kingdom Metazoa; phylum Chordata; class Mammalia; order Lagomorpha; family Ochotonidae; genus Ochotona; species Ochotona princeps. Next base: position 11,768,298 of record NC_080840.1, on the reverse strand, counting down.
GCTGAGCTGCATCTGAGTTTCCAGGATGTTGTCTTGTGGATGTATACCAAGCTCTGAAGAAGATCAAAGTAATATAGGTTAAAATACTTGTCTGTAAACCAGGGATGGCATTTTCCTGATGGTGGGGAGGTCTGGATTCTAGGGCTGTGATCAGGCGGGTGAAAGGGCCTAGGGTCTCTTTCTTGTGCTGGGTTTCCTCACCATAGCATTGGCAAGAAGCCAAACCTCTGACCGCACTTTCCTTGCCTACTCCCCAGTAATTGGAGTATTTACTTCTTACCATGTGCTATTGCTGATGGAGAGATGGTGAAAGACATTCGAATGGAACCTGGATCTCACAGTCATTGGTCCCTGCTGAGTTGCAGGGCTGATGGAAGCAACATGGGCTGAAATGGGTTGATCCCATGCAGGTGAAGGAGGCTGTCTGATGCTAGGACATAACTAGAGGTGGTTGCCGTAGGTTTTGGCTCCGGGATAGAGGCGTTTTGTCGTCTTCTAGTACTGGGTCTCCTTGTAGTAGACAAAGCTCAAATGTTCAAAGCAAAGTGCCAAGCCCATTTTCTTAATTTGCTCACCAGAGACCGGGTCCTTGCTCTAATTTCTGCTAGGAGCTGGCGCTGGAGTGGTAGAAGCAGTCCCTTGACTATAGTCTCACCCTAAAGTTGTTGAACTGGTAGCAAAATCAATGGTGTCTGCTCCAAGTATGAATTTTCTGTAACTGGTCTAATAATAAATTTCAAATTTAAGGTGTGTATATCTTCCCTCTCCTTTTCCCAAGGCAATTTGGTGTTGAAGAGTGGTGTGATATGATGACATGCCTTTCTTTTTCACCACCTTCAATGTGTCTTCTATTATAAAACTAGAAAAAAGATTTGTCACCTGGCTTCCTTGGCTCTTGTCATGGTGACCTGATGGTGAGATTATCTTAAAATTGATCTCTGTAAGGAGATTGCTGGAATATCTTATTTAGTTAACATCTTACTCTAGATAATTTAAAAAATTCTAAATGTACTACTACTTTGCTGAATTTTGTACATCTGCATCTTCTAACATGTCTTTGGTTTTAAACATAGGGAAATGCTGCTTCATGGCAGGAGTTGAGAAGTGATTCCTTCTGCTCTATTTTGGTTTTGAAGTGTTGATATTAATGCCTCTGACTTTTGTAATGCGCTAGGGAAGGCCCCTAGACATGAGCTTGTGTTTGCTTAGATCTTGTTTTACTTTTAAATTACTGTTTCAATCTCTCTAGTTGGTGTTGGTTTATTCAGGTTGTTTGTTACTTCTTGAGTCAGTTTTAGGAGTTAATTTGTTAATTCCCTTAATTTATTGGCACATGATTGTCAGATTTATTGTCAACATTTTTGGTCTTGCAAGGTTGTTAGCAGTGTGTCTTTGCTGATTTTAGTAGCTCCGATGCTCGCTCTCCTTGTTCAACTTGATAAGCACCTATTTGCGTATCATTTTGAAGAATAACTTGGATTTATTATTTCAGATTCATTCCCAGTTTCACTAATTTATATTTTGATCCATCATTTCCCTTTTTCTGTTTGCGTTAGGTTTGATTGAATTTTATCTTGCCACTTTCTTAAGGTATGGATTGAGGTTACTGGCTTGAGATCTTTAAAAAAAAAATAGCATTTAAGCTTAAATTTTCTTCTAAGTACTTCTTTTTTTTTTTTTTTAAAGATTTATTCATTTTATTACAGCCAGATATACACAGAGGAGAGACAGAGAGGAAGATCTTCCGTCCGATGATTCACTCCCCAAGTGAGCCGCAACGGGCCGATGCGCGCCCATCCGAAGCCTGGAACCTGGAACTTCTTCCAGGTCTCCCACGCGGGTGCAAGGTCCCAATGCATTGGGCCTTCCTCAACTGCTTTCCCAGGCCACAAGCAGGGAGCTGGATGGGAAGTGGAGCTGCCGGGATTAGAACCGGCGCCCATATGGGATCCCGGGGCTTTCAAGGCGAGGACTTTAGCCGCTAGGCCACGCCGCCGGGCCCCTAAGTACTTCTTTCAAAGCATTCCTAAAGCTTTGCTGACTTCTCTCTTCATCTTCATGCCGTTACATCCTAATTTTCCTTGATTTTTTTTTTTTTGCTTTAATGTATTGGGTATTTAAGCACGAGTTGTTTAATTTCCATGTGATTGTCAGCTCACCATATTTGCTTATGTTATTACCTTCTAATTATTTCTGTAGTTTTCACAATCAAGTTTACATTTTTTATTTATTATACTTTTGGCCTGGAATATGGTATCTTTTCCGAGGCTACTTTATGTGGACTGGGAAAGAATGTGTATGTATGTTTTTGAGTGACATGCTTTTTGGTAGAACTAGTTGGTTACGGTTGTGTTGAAGCCCTACATTTTCTGGATCATTTTCTGCTTGACTCTGGGATCCATTATTGAAAGTGGGGTATTGAAGTTTGTAAATGTTACTTATTGGATTGTTTCTCTCTCCCTGTTTTGTGCCACGTGTATTGCTGCTCTGGTTTGAGTTGCAATCAATATTTTGGAGCAAGAACTGAACGGAAGAGACCAGCGCCATGGCATAGTAGGCTGAGCTTCTGTCTGCAGCTCCGACATGCCATATGGGTGCCGCTTCATATTCTGGCTGTTGACTTCTGTTACAGCTCCCTGCTTGTTGTTCATGAAAATAATCGGGGATAACTCACATTCTTGGGACCCTGCACACCCTTGGGATATTTGGAGGGGTCTCCTGGCTCCTGAATCCTGAATCCTGTCTTTGGGTCAGCCCAGCTGCTGCTCTTGTGGCCACTGGCAAATGGAGAATCTCTGTCTCTCCTATCTAATTCCTTGCAAGTAAAAGTAAAGTCAATTAAAAAAAAGACTAGGACATATCAGAATGCATGTCTACAATAATTATAGTGTTTTTGTAAGTTTTTTCACTTATGCATGTGGGGTTAGTATACATATCATGAAAGGATAATCCTGATAAATAGAAAGCAGTGACTTTGTCGAGCCCTGGTGTTCTTGCTGTTAGGTTGCCATAGTCTGGAATATAATCCCATGTGACTTCTCCCCTTGACTTGGCTAACTGCCTGAGTATGTATTCTACTTTCCTGAGGAGGCCTTTGTTATCACAACCGATAAAACAAGTAGCTTCTGCTGTAGCCTCCCAGAGCACTCTGTAACTCCTCTACCATAAAACTAGAAGTGATTTCCCCCCTCTCCAATCCTGTGCTGGAAGGTTTGTGAGGCCGTGGGTCACATCATTCTTGTCCATTGCTCCATCTGGGTCAGTGAATAGGTGGTTGGAAAGTTCCCCATGCTCAAGAGATACTGACTTAGCTTCTGCTTTAAGGACAACAGGAAATGATGCTTCCCACATGGTCAAACACTGATCTGCACATGTATGTATGTGCACCCATGTACTTGCCATGTGTTAGACATTGTGATAATTCTTTTACCTGTTTACCTTTGTTAACACATTACAATGAATTCAGGAGTGATTTTTTAATTTCTAGTAAGTAGAGAAGACAACTGAGGCATAAACACGTAAGGGTACTTCCTCAGTATTACAGTGTGCTAGCCAACAGGCAGCAAAGCAAAAATGCAAGAGTTTAGGGATGAAAGATAATGTTACAGTAGAGAGAGCTGCAAAGTCTTCTGCCCAGGAGGAAATGGTCATGGGCTTTGAGGAATGCTGGATTCTGGGGCAAGCAGCTCAAGTAGAGCAGTGGCAGTGGAAAAGAAGAAATCATCATGGGGACTGCGTTAGAAAATACTTAAACTCGGGCCCGGCGGCGTGGCCTAGCGGCTAGAGTCCTCGCCTTGAAAGCCCCGGGATCCCATATGGGCACCGGTTCTAATCCCGGCAGCTCCACTTCCCATCCAGCTCCCTGCTTGTGGCCTGGGAAAGCAGTTGAGGAAGGCCCAATGCATTGGGACCCTGCACCCGCGTGGGAGACCCGGAGGAGGTTCCAGGTTCCCGGCTTCGGATCGGCGCGCATCGGCCCGTTGCGGCTCACTTGGGGAGTGAATCATCGGACGGAAGATCTTCCTCTCTGTCTCTCCTCTGTGTATATCTGGCTGTAATAAAATGAATAAATCTTTAAAAAAAAAAAAAAAAAAAAAGAAAATACTTAAACTCTCACCACAATGATAATAAATATTAAAGGTACCACTTTTAAGTTAGAGCAGAGCTGTGTTAGACTCAATTCTTTAAAAAGTACTTATTTATTTGAAAGGCAGATTTTTATTTGGAGCGAGAAGGAAAGAAAAAGAGGTCTTCCATCCACTGGTTCACTTCCCAAAATGACCTCAAAGGCGGAACTGGGGTGATCTGAAGCCAGGAGTCAGGAGCTAAGAGCCAGGACCCAGGAGTTTCTTCCACATGGGTGCGTGGCCCAAGGACTTGTGCCATCCCGATACCTTCCGAGGCCACAAGCAGAAAGCTACATTGGAAGTGGAGCAACTGGGGCATGAACTGGCACCCGTGTGGGATGCTGGCGCTTAAGGCAGGGGATTATCTTGCTAAGTCACTGCTCTGGCCATGATTCAATACCTTTTGAAGAGACCCTGTGGCAAGTAAGGCAGGCAGTGACATTGACAAACTGGGAGAATTCTTTGGCAAGCATGCCCTGTGAAGGACTGTTTCCCGATGGGGCTACTGTTACAGAAATATGAAGGCATTGCACCATCTAGTGGTTTGTTGGATACACAGCTTCAAGAAAATAAGCCTGATTGCTCCAAGGTTGTCCTTGCTCTTCCCTGACTGGTTTGCAGAGTAAGTTTGTGACCTTCATGATTCTTGAAGAATCATATATTGGCAAAGCAGGGAAATTAGTAAAAACATTCGTAATGGTGCTGGATGCAGATGTCTTGAATGATACGCTTTATTGCTCCAAATGCGTGAAAAACCTTCAATAAATTTGCAAGGAAGTTATTGTAAGCAGTGCTGATCTTTTTTTTTTTTTAAAGATTTATTCATTTTATTTTTTTTTCTCTCTTTTTTTTTATTATTATTTAACTTCATTAATTACATTGTATTATGTGACACAGTTACATAGATACTTGGGTTCTCCCACTCCTGCCCAAACCCTCCCACCATGGTGGATTCCTACAGCCAGATATACACAGAGGAGGAGAGACAGAGAGGAAGATCTTCTGTCCGATGATTCACTCCCCAAGTGAGTCACAACGGCCGGTGTGCGCCGATCCGAAGCCGGGAACCTGGAACCTCTTCCAGGTCTCCCACGCGGGTGCAGGGTCCCAATGCATTGGGCCGTACTTGACTGCTTACCCAGGCCACAAGCAGGGAGCTGGATGGGAAGTGGAGCTGCCGGGATTAGAACTGGCGCCCGTATGGGATCCCGGGGCTTTCAAGGTGAGGACTCTAGCCGCTAGGCCACGCCGCCGGGCCCAGCAGTGCTGATCTTACAGAAAAAGGCTAAAGCAGTTAAAGGCAAAAAAACTAGCCCCCTGTGTCAGAATTATGAGCTACAGGGGCCCTCACAATGGCTTAACTGGCTGATGCTCTACCTGTAAGCGCCAGGATCCTGTCTGGGCGCTGGTTCCTATCCCAGCTGCTCCACTTCCCATCCAGTTGCCTGCTTGTGGCCTAGGAATGCAGTGGAGGGTAATTCAAACCTTCTGTTCTCATGGGAAATCCCAAGCAGGCTCCTAGCTCCTGCCTTTTGAATTGGCAATTTGGGAATGAACCAGAAAATGGAATTTTTTTTCTGTCTCTCCTTCTCTCTGTAAATCTGCCTTTTCAATAGAAACAAATTTAAAAAAGAATTACGAGCTACAACAAATCAGAATAGCTCAGCTGATGGGAGGAAGCTGTAGTGTTGGTACAGTTTCTGGGTCAGTTTTGATTCACTGATTTTTGTCTTTATCATGGCTTGTATTTTTGCTGTTTGCATGTTTGGTGATGCTTTATTGGATGTCAAACATGGTCAGTTCCACGTTATAGGTTACATGTATTTGGAATGCTTAAGCTCCACAAATTAATTTGTAGAAACTGAATTCAAAAATGAAGTGATGTTATCAGTGATGTGATCAGATCATGAAGTTTTAGAAAATTAATATAGAGGACAGATTTCATGCATTTCATAGCCATAGATCTAACATGATAGCTGTATTTCCCTCTCTCACTTCCATTCTTCAAAACTTCCCTCCTTTTTTTCTTTAATTTTTACAGAAACATAATTTCAATCCCCTCTATAATCAGAGACTTAATTTATCACTGACAGTGATATCCTACAAGCAGAAAGTGAGAAGACCACCCTTACATAGGAGTTTAAAGCAGGACTAAAAATACCAGTCATGCTGCAAGATGGCCCTTTGATTCCCGTACATTTTGAGGTCCTGAAGTTGTCCTCATGAACGTGACTCCCTTAGAAAGGAAACCCACGCGGATTCATTCTTTCACAGCTGCTGGTGGGAGCGTACACCCTCGTTAGACACCAGTCGCTGGCTTCAACTTTACATTTCCTAACTCAAGACAGTCAAATGTAAACTTATCTTGTTTATAGACCTACCATTTTACAATATTCTGCGGTGGAAGCTCAGAAAAACCAGCACAGGGATTGATAGTATTTGCCTCCTTTTTTTAAAAAGGATTTATTTGTATTGGGCAGTGAGATATATAGAGAAGAGGAGAGACAGAGATTAAGATCTTCTGTCCGCTGATTCACTCCCCAAGCAGCTGCAGTGGCTGGAGCTACACCCATCTGAAGCCAGGAGTCGGGAGCCTCTTTCAGATCTCCCACATGAGTGCAGGTTCCAAAGCTTTGGCCTCTCCTCGACTGCTTTCCCAGGCCACAAACAAGGAGATCGGTGGGAAGTGAAGCAGCTGGGATTAGAACCAGCACCCACATGGGATCCCGGTGCATGCAAGGCGAGGACTTTAGCTGCTAGGCTGTCGCATCAACCCCAGTATCATCTGCATTCTTGCAATACTCTTGAACTTCGCTCTGTCACAGGGTGCAGCCGGGTGATGTCTCCCCTTGTCAGTGAGCAGATGTGGTTGGTGCCCTGCCATAACAGTAGGTTCTGAGTGTGGCTAGCTGCAGCTGTCTGCCCCTGTAAAGCTGCCTGGTGGAATGATTTGTGATGTGGACCACCCCAGCTGATTAGAAAGTCCTTGGCTGGTGCCCCTGACGTCAGCCACGAGGCGCGGTGGCTGCTTCTGCTCTCCGCGACAGGACTAGGGTGTATCACTTGATTTGACTTTGAATCTTTTGGACTTTCCTTTGTAAGTTTAGGTAAGTGTACCACAGAGGTGTTTTATTAGGGCAAGGACTTCTCTTCCTAACTACTCGCAAGCCAAGCACGGCTCTCACATTGTTCAATTGTAAAAGAAAACTGTGCAACAGAGACAGTACTGTGACTTGAAGAACTTGAACTGTTTCCCCCGTTTCTGAAATCTAAACTAGTTTTTCTCCAAGTACTGATAGAGGGTTTTCTTACTGTTATTGAACCAATTTAAATGTCCTACGAACTGTGATCTGTTTCACTATGGCTTGTAATAACCACCACAGCTGTTGCCTGGCTGTGTTGTATGTCACACTCACTGATCTGCTATGAACCAAAGGTATGTGTGCTAATAGGATGGGGGCAGTGAAACAGCAGAGTGAACCTGCAGTGCGGGCAGCCTACAAAGGGGGCAAGTCAAGCCCTGGCTGACTGCTTTTGATCCAGCTTCCAGCTAGTGATCCGTGGAAAGCAAGGGAGGCTATTCCAAGTGTGTGTGCCCTGCCACCACCTGAGAGATTGAGATGGAGTAAGCTAGTGAATGGAAGATTCTCTGCCTCTCTCTCTCCCCCTCTTCATCCTTCTCTCCCCAGTTTAAACCTTAAAAATAAAGTTTGTGCTGTCACTGTCGTATAGTGGGTTAAGCTGCTGCCGGCAGCACTGCCATCCCATAGGTACCAGTTGTAGTCCCAGCTGCTCCACCTCCCGTTCAGCTCTGTGTTAACATTCTTGGGAAGCAGCAAAAGATGGCCTGCGTATTTAGGGTCTTACCACTCATGTTGGAGGACCAGGATGAAGTTCCCGGGTCTGGCTTCAGCCTGGCCTAAGCCAGGCATTGCAGCTGTCTGGGGAGTGAACCAGATGATAGAAATCTTTCTCTCCCACGTTCTCCCTCCTCCTCTCTGTATCTCTACCTTTCAAATGAGTAAAAGTAAATCTTTTTTAATTAAGAAATTCCTCCATAAGGAAACAATTCAAGTCACGAGTCAAGAGGAAGGGATCTGTAATCATTGCACTAGATGAAGAGTACAACTTTGGAAGACAAATCGAGCACATACACACAAAAAAGGAAGTATAGTTCTTAATACAATACTGAATTTAAAAAATGGGGTTGCCGGGAACTGCCATTGCGGAATAGCAGGTAAAGCCACTGCCTGGGATGCCAGCATATCGTGTGGATGCTGTTCGAGTTCCACTTCTGATGCAGTTCCCTGCCAACAGCTCGGCAAAGACAGTGGAGGTTGTATTGGAGACCTGGTTGACGCTTCTGGTTGCTGGCTTTGGCCTGACTCTGCCCTGACCCTTGTGGCCACTTGGGGCGTGAACCAGAAAAGTGAACATTTTTCTCTTTAACTCTTACTTTGATTCTCATTTCCTGTCTGTGTGTGGCACGGGGGGCAGCTGTGACGACTGAAGAAGCTGGGTTTCTGCCACATATCTGGAGATGAATTGAATTCCCGTTTCCTGGCCTCAGATTGGCCCTGGTGAAGGTATCTGGGAGAGGAACTCACTGGCTGAAAAGTCTCTCTCCACATCTATTGTAAATGCCACTTTTAGAATTATAAAGTCACTTTTAGTGCCTTCAAGTCTAAATTCTACCTTGTTAATCACCAAAGCTGTGACCCGCTAGTTCCCACTTTAATTTGTTTTGCATTTACCCAGTATTATCTTTTACTCTCCATTTATTTTTACTATCTTAACTATTTTGAATGTTTTTGTTTTTTTAATTTATAGTAAAACTCTCCAAAGTTTTCCTCCACCATTATCAGGATCCCCTACTAGAATGGGGTATTTGTTACAAATTATCAAACCTATTTTGACACACCAAAGATATTCAATCCAGGTCTCTCCATGGTGTCATTGAGTCATCCCCTGCTTTTCCCACCATGTGCATTAACAGGAATCTGGAATAAAAAGTTGAGTAAGGATTGAAATCCAGGCATCGCAATACAGAATGTGGCAAACCTCAGCAGTGTCTTAACTGTTGTCCCAAACACCAACACCCTGCGTGTCTCCTTCTGGCTTAACAGTTAATTTCTTTGGAATGCTAAATAACGTTATGTTGTCTGGATGGGGTAAGAATTTTTGTACTTTCCTAGTCTGTTTGCTTTAAAAGTGTTTTGTATGTAGTATAATATTGCATTCTACATTCTCCATCATTCTGGTTATAGTTTTATTAGGTCATGTGAGCCTATATTTATAGAAATAATGACATGATATAATTGGCCTCAGTTCTGGTGTACATTTACATATAGACTATATGTATTAAAATAATATGTAATGACATATTTTTGTAAATACAGCTTATATTATATTGCCATTATCAGAATATGTGTGATAATTACACAGTTATCTATGTATACATATATTTCAGTATCATTTTGATTTTTTTGTTTTAACAAAAGTTTGGTTAAATGGGAATATATATTGTAACGATCATTACCTTTTACATTCATGTATTCTCCTCTTGAGATATTTCCTACCTTTAAAACTTAGTGATTTTTATTTATGTCAAAGGCAGAAAGACAGATTGAGGAAGACAGAGCCTGCTGGTTCACTTTCCCGAATGCTAGTGACAGGGGCTTGGCTGAATTAAGCTTAGGACCTGGAAAACTCAATCTGAGTATTCCGTGAGAATGGCAGGAACCCTCATAGTTGGGCCATCAATCGCTGCCTCCAAGAGTGTTAGCAAGCAGTTCCAATCAGAAGCAGAGCTGGGGCTTCAAGCCGGGAGTTCCAATATGAGGTATAGGCTAGCCAAGTGACATCTTAAGCATCATACTATATCCCTGATCCTGAAGGCACTATTTAAATGAATCGTTAATGCTCCCCTTTCTCTCAGCATCTCGAGTGATACAATACTATTTTATTCCAGATATTTTGTAAGTGCATTGGTAAACTTCTAACTTTTCATATGCTTCCCTTCCTTTCTGATAGCTGTCCTGTAGCTGAATTGTAAGAACACAGATTTTTTTTTATTCGAAAGGCAGATTTTACAGAGAATGAGAGACAGCAAGGAAGGCCTTTCATCTGCTGGTTCACTCCCCAAATAGCTGCAGCTGAGCCGATCTGATCCAAAGCTGGGAGCCAGGGTCACTCATGTGCGTGTGGGGGGCCCAGTGATCTGATCCAGCCTCTGTTGCTTTCCCAGGCCATAAACAGATTTGGATTGGAAGTGAAGCAGCCAGGACATGAACTGGAACCATCTTGGATGCTGGCACTGGCAGGTGTAAGATTAGCCCCTACACCACCACACCAGCCACTGTACCAGCCAGCACCAGATTCAATTTTACACATCACATCTATGCATTTCTAGGAGGGAACTTCAGAAAGCTTGTAAAAAAGGAACTAAAGTATCAATGTAATGTGGAACATTTTTGAAATCCACCCATATGACAGGTCTTCAAGAAATCCATCAAGCATTGTGAAATAGCTATGCATTTTTTCACAATGAGACAAACATCTGTTACCTCAATTTTCCAAGAACTTTTCAGAGTTCTGTCATATACAAAATTGCACATAAACTCATACATCTGTCAGATCCAAGCATGTGAGAACCAGTGCCCATGCCTGTGAGTTTGTTTTTAACTCCACAGTTACTGGAGTTATCTAATGTTATCGGAGCTTAAATTATTATTCTGTGTTTTGGAAATTCCTTCTCTGCATCACGTTTCCAGAGGATACATTCCATTCTTGCCAACTAAGTCCAAAGGAATTTCTTCCAACTCACTGCAAGATGTTTCCTTCCGAATCCACCTCATTCACCTTATGAGGTAAAACCCTCTTTACGCCTTGTGACAAGTAAAAGGAAGTCTGTAGTATCCTCATACCTGCTGTTCTAGCTACCCTGCTAGGTTCCTTTTTATCTAGAAAGCTCAATAATATTTGACTTATACTAAGATATCAAACTTGCATAGTTACTGGATAAATGTACTCATATCACTACACATGACTGACTTATAGATGCTTGTTTACTATATATATATATACTATGTATACTATATATATATAGACTATGTATAATATATGGAAAATTAAAACGATTAAGTAATCTAGAAAAGTAGTGCCATGCATTACAGGAGAATGTTCTAGCCAGAACGATGATCTATGTGTGTATGAATGAAAATGGACAATGACTATCACCTTTTCTTTGGAGAGAAATGATCTGTAGAAATCCATTGCGTAGGATACCAAGCGTAGATATGAAACATGTTATAGATGTGACTGCTCCGTTTCTCAGCATGTAGCACTTGGGAGGGTCCAGAGGACAATTTGCTCTTTGGTTTCTTGGAAAGCAAAATGTCCCTTTTTGCTTTCACAGAATTTAAGGGCGACTTGGGTTTCTAGCTAAGGAAAACTCTGTAGACTCCTTTCCATTCAGCAAGCAGCGGACAGATGTTCCCAGTTCTACGGGGAGCTGCTGCTAATGCTATGTAAGTCTCATCCTTCCCCGCCACTTCCACAACGCTCTTTTCATCACTCATCTTTGAGTAGCAGCAGCTTTGCCTGAAAGGCTGCTTGGGGTAAGTTAGAGTGAGGATGGCACAAGTCTCGAAACAGGCTTTAGGTGGGAACCCAACCATGGTATGACCCTAGGAATGTCACTTTCTGCTTCTGTGTCTTTGGTCTGTGTCTTTGATGAAAATGTGACCATTTCTAGCTTGTTTCACATGTGCCATGGGAATAGCCATCTTTTCCTTCAAGATGCTGTGCAAAGCGTCCTACATACATTGTGATGGCTTTGTGAAGATGCTGCTATCATCCTGTCCTTGAGATGAAGCCATTCAGCAAGTTGAATGGGGTGGGATGGAACACAGAGAATCTACTTTTCTGTACTAATCACTATATTGTGCCACCGTGGGAAAACCCCATGATCCTACATTCAAACGATGTTCTGCGAGTATCCATGAATCTCATAGATTAACGGTTTACAAATAATGTATTGATAGAGATCGAGTTTGAGTACAGAACTTTCCAAAGTGATTTTTGCAATATTAAAATTTTGTATCTATCTAGTTAACAACCGTGAGGACTGACACGGAAAATTCTTTTATTATTTTTACATTTTCTCGGTTGGTGGAATTTTTTATGCTCTCCTCTGGCTCATGCTTGGAACACTAGAGAAATCCTGAAACCTGCCAGTGTGCCTGAAAGATTGTGAACTGGAAGCCAAATATCTGGAACTTGAATGCTCATAATTGCAGAGCTGCTCTACTTGCAGCATGCTTTTCTATGTGTGTTTTCAAAGCTAATACTCCAACAGGGTTTTCATGGTCAAACAGCATTTTTAAAATCTCTTCATTGCTAAATCTCAGGTACCATAGACTGGAGCCAGCGTTAAGTACAACCACTGCAGCCAGCCAGGGGCTTATGGTCGCAAAGGAGAAATCAAAAGATTCTTGGTCACCAACCATCCTTCCTAGTGAATGGAAGCTTTGTGGGATTGGTGGTAGTCTGATGCATTCCCCATGTCTCTTACACTAAAGTAATGCATACATATAGCTAAAATATAGGTATCAATGTCGTTGAAGAAAAGGAATTTGTGCAGTGAGGAAAAAGTTTTCCAAGAAATAGCAAATCAGTCCTGGTATTTTCCTAATACCAAACGAATCTAGCCAATCTTTTTCTTTTGCTAGAGCCAGCATTTTTATAGTGGCTTTCACAGGCAAAAAGAATCTGTCAAAGCACGGTGGTGCTGGGGAGATCTCTGTGCTTTTCAAAATCTCGGAATTAGCTCAGATTTGACATGACTGCCTAAAGAAATTCCAGGCACTTTCTTAGAATTAGTATGCAATCTCTGAGATAAGGAAGTGGCAGATCTGTTGTGCAATGACTGTAATGGTAGCCAGTTAAATACGGTGGAGAAGTTGGTGCTTAATAAAGTAGCAAGGAGGACTGAGATAGTAATATGATACATTTATACTCCAAAATTGTAAGGACTGCAATTTTATTTAAATAAATTTTATTTAATTTAAATGAAATTTAATTAAAAATAGTAATTTTATTTTAAAAACACAAAGCGGAAGCAGTTATTTACACAACATTGACAAAAGAACAGTCATCTGCTACCCATATTCCAACCAAACTCAGTGAAGGACTGAAATCTACCAGCCCAGACAACTCGGTTATCCCAATAACTTGGTGATCAACAGGGTGATCACTGGATCACCAGATCCAAAAATGTAAAAGCTGCGTTATCCATAGCATCTCTTGAAAAATGCCATCATGTGCAGCCTTCAGAAGCCGCTGAATCTCTATCACCATGTTGTTTTATAGATGGAGACTAGTGTAGATGACTTGCTGAAGGACACAGCTGATGAAGAAACACATAGCATTGCAAGTGTTCTTTCACCATGTGATCAACAAACTGACAACCAAGGGGGCTCTTTCCGTCCCCAGCATGCTCAGCTTCAACAGGAATGAAGTGATAAATGGTGAACCGGATCTTGTGTCATGATCCCAGCACTAATGACCAGCAGAGGGTGCTAAAACATAATTGTTACTTTGCTTGTGTGCAAATCTAACACTCTTGGCATTTAAATTTCTCAGCCTTTCTTGGGAGTTAGAGGGGAGTTATTGGACTCTCTCACTTTCTGAAGCAGGCAGCAAAATAAGAGGGAAAATCCTTTCCAATGCATTTATTTTTTTTTTAATAATCTATTTTATTGTGTTGTTGACAATCTTTACATAGTTAATTACAGTTAAAGAAAGAAAAAGAAAAGAAAAAAAAAAGGTTCAGGGGGATAGGGAAGTGGGTAATACTATTATGTCCACATTGTTTCCATCTTGTATCTGAGGTAAAGGGGGATATTGAGGGGGAAGCCCCACCCGGTTTCCCGCCCACCCCGAGTCCCGGATGTGGGGCATGCTCTGAGATATGTGCTCGAGTGGTGTTAATAGTTCTCCGGTTATGAATCGCTGCCAGTTTCGCTCGATGAGGTCGTCCACTGATTGATATGGTCCATCATAAAGTCTCCGTTTGCCCCATATATCGCTGCCAACATACAGCTGAGATGAATGATTGATCTGCTCTGTCTTCTGTCTTTTCTTGGTTAGAGTTCTGAGTCCAGCAGTTCTATTAGGGAGATCTCCAAAGGAACTTTGAGGTATTCCCAGACTAGTTTCTTGTATGCTCTAGCAAGCACAGGGCCCGGCACAGTCCATCACCACGATCAGCTGGTGGTTGCAATTGCTGGGTTGGTTCTGTTTTCAGTCCCGAGTTGCACTGGAACCAATGGGTGTTGCAGTCCAGTCTGGTTCTGCCCAGCACGTACTCGGCCCTCACACAAACCAGTGGGAGCTGCAGCCTAGTCGGGGCGACCCACAATAACCCCCACCAGGCCCGCCCCCTACCCTGGTTTGCCAGTATGTGTAGCAGTAGACCAGTCTGTCCCCCATCCCATTTGGCTCTTGCACGTGTCAATGGGTATTAAAGCTTAGTTCTATCTAACCAACTCAACCATCCAGCCCTCACGGGTGTTGTTGAGTGCCTCTCTATCTAGCCATCCCAGCCCCCGTCCCAGTCTTCATGCCCTCCCACGGGAATAGTGACCCAAGAAGGGGGAACCCACTTTTTCCCTCCCAGGTCTCTCTGTCCCGGTTTATGCACTCTTTAGGTGGTTCTGTGATTTGACTTGACAGAATTAGTCCCCAGTGCCAGCTTCTGCGGCTATGCCCAAACATCCTTCACCCACTCTAATTTATGCTTGCACCAGCAGGAATAATCAGCCCAGCCTGACTTTTCCCTGATCTAGTCCACATGCAGCGCACAGGTGTTGTAGCCTTGCATAGTCTAGTCTGTCTCTATCCCAGCCCACGCTCTCCATTGGGAGTAGCTGTCCGGCGAGGGAACCAGCCCCTTAATCAGCCCCGCCAGTTCTGCCCCTCCCTTCCTTCCTGGATCTCATGTGTGCTGGTTGGGTGCTGCATTCATATCCAGTACAGGCAACCACGCCCTGGCATTCCATAATGTGTACTGGTTTTGTCGCGACCAAACCCGGCTCATCCCACACTCTGATCTGGTGATCGGATTTGCCAGTGGGTGATACGGACTGATTCAGCCTGGTCTGCTCCTGACCCATGCTGAATGTGTGCCAGTGGGAAACTTTCCATGGCCTATTCTGGACTGTTTCCTATCATGCTTCTTGCGCTTACCTGCAGGGACTGTGTCCTGCCAGAGGAGTTGCCCAGGCTCCTCCATCAGATCCCCTCCCAAAGGCAGGTTAAAGGATATGCATTACAGCATTGCTTGTTAAACAGGCTTCCCCAATCCAAATTAAGTTAAAACTGAGTCTTCAGACCTTCATCATCTCTCTCTTGGATATGAAGCCATCCTTTGGGAGCTGCTGATGAGACTATACATTGAAGACACTAGAATGTGTAGCAGGCTTATGGGTATGGCACCAGAAAAAGAGGAGGAATGACGCAGGTCTTTTTATTAAGTGATAGGAAAATGAAAGGTAAGAGATGCAACAGAGTTCTGTGATAACAAAAACCTCAATGAGACCCACCCCTGCGATGAATGGCAGAATTACTGTCTCCTGTGGTCCCTCATTACAGAATCGCTAATCAAGAGGAACATGATATGGGCCAATGCAGTGGTGCAGGCTAGTGCTCTGCTGGTGTTGCCAGCATCCCGTATGAATGCTGGTTTGTGTCCCAGCTGCTCCACTTCGCATATAGCACTCTACTTATGGCCTTGGGAAAGAGTAAGAGGATGCCTGAAGTCCTTGGGATCCTGAGCCCACATGGGAGACCCAGGGGTAGCTCTTGGCTCCTGAGTTTGGATCACCTCAGTTTTGGCCCTTGAAGTCATTTGGGGGAGTAAACCAGTGGATGGAAGACCTCTCTGCATCTCTCCTTCTCTGTAAATTTCACCTTTCAAAATAAATACTGAAGAAAAAAAAAAGATTGGGCAAATGCATGGAGAGTTGTTATTATAACGTGTGCTCTTGAAAGGGGACTGATCTATAGGATGCCCTTCTTGTCCTGCTTCAGGAAACATCCTTGGATGCCCCACTGAAGACTTCGGCACACCACTGACATTTTCAGCGAAGCAAGTTATCCCCTTCGCAGAGCAATCATTCCTGCAATATCCTTGACCATCTTGTCTGATATTTCTGGCTCTATTGAGCATTTCTAACAAAATTTGTTTCAGGAAATAAAAATGACAAGATGTTCAATCTTTGCTAGTTTGAATAAACTTAAGCGAAAGAGGATTATGTCAGAATTAGTGCATTCCATTTGCTCTAGCATGGTCAGGTCAGTAGGTAGTTGGATATAAGCATCACCGCTACTCATACCTGAAAGCTGGCTTTGCCAGGCAAGGTGCGAGCAGAAAGAAATGCCATCTGCTCCAGTAAGGGACATCTATGGGGCTCATGGAAATGGTGTCTAAGTTGACACTTAAAGTGTGCAACAGATCCAGCCAAATTCATAGGGTTCAGAAGGGAAATGGTGCTATCGCCCTGGGTGCTCTTTTCCAGAAGGATGGCTCCATTTAAATGATCACTGTCCATGACATGTCTGTCACCTAATATGGAGATGTTAATTCATCAGAAATATCAAACCTGAGCAGTGGAAGGATTTAGTAAAATAGTTTGCTCTTAATGAAGAATTGTATATTAGATCTGGAAAGAATTTTCATTGCATGACAATTTTCTAGGGGTCAGTAAGCTCAGATCTGGTTGGAATACCCACAGGACAATGCGCGTCTCAGCCTACCATTTCTGCATTTAGGAAGGTGCTAACTTCAGTTTTGGAGATTCGTCAAAGGCCCGTTTGCTCTGATTACACACAAGGCCCACCTATTCACAGCGTGAGACCTGCCATTGTAGGTGTAAATGACCTTCCGATTTTCTTTACTGGGACAGGTGCATGTTTTCTCCTCATCTTTAATTTCTCAGGAATATCTGGAAAAGTCAATAGGGCAAAATACAAACTTTAAAGTTGACTCTCTCTA
The DNA here is from genome assembly GCF_030435755.1 of Ochotona princeps. Taxonomy (NCBI): domain Eukaryota; kingdom Metazoa; phylum Chordata; class Mammalia; order Lagomorpha; family Ochotonidae; genus Ochotona; species Ochotona princeps. The sequence continues at coordinate 11,751,114 of NC_080840.1, read as the reverse complement.
TTTGAATTGTGTGATTAGAGTTTATATGCAACCAAAAATCAAGAGCCAGATAAAAGTCTCAGGAAAGTAAACCCCGTGTATTGCTCTGAATCTTTTTTTTTTTTAACTTAGAGTTGGAGAAGTTAGCATAGTGTGATTCAGGAACTATGGAGTTGTGAAGGAAAGCAGTCCTGGTAATGCCAATTCCTTGGCTGTGTCACAAAGCTAAAAAAAGACCATAGATAGCATGTAGTTAAAGTACACTTCTTGAGATTGTTGGGGAAATGAGCTCCTAGGCAGATTAAACAAAGGGAATTCATTCCTTGATTTCTTCCTATACTCAGTGCATGGAGACTTTGATGGCATAGAGATATTTCAGACAGAACTACTGTCTTCATGCAGAAAACGCTCAGAGAAATCATGAGGAATCTGAGCAGACAAGGAGTCATTTGATAGCAGGGAACCGTTTTATTCTCCAGATCCAAAATTTGGCAGGGTCATAGTGCTGTCCGAATGAATGAACTGGGTAGTACAGCAGGCACCCAGAAGGGGAATTGTCCTTCTGGTGGCATCAGAAACGAAGTCACAGGAACCGTACTCACAGGGTTGAAGGATAAGAGAAATTCTTCCGGCTCACCAAGGCAGGAAAGGCACCTCCGAGAGAATTATGTGCATGGTGTTTGGAGAACTACTGAGTAACACAGGGAGGACAGGAAATGTTGCAGAACCACAGACATTAACTGAGTAGGGAAGGATTTGGAGTGTGTCTCTTGATGTGAGCTGTGATTCTCAAACCATTTGCTGTGAAAGGCCTAGTGGTAGCTTTTCTCCAACCTTTCACAGATGAGCAACAGTATGGAGTTGATGCTAAAGGTGCTTCACCACGTGATTTCAGTAGTATCTGTGCAGGCAGTATTCACTGACATAAGCCCACTTACAGTGCACTTGGGTACTTTGTGCATATCGAATACTTACTTTCCAAACACTCTTGATTTCAGCATTTATCTAGCATAAGCAGGAACAAAAAACACAGCCTGGCACTTGTCCACAGAACACATTTTGGGCGTCATAGCCATGGATAAAGAACTAAAAGGAGTGGTCTAAGTAGCAACATGCCTGGCTCAAATCTGTGTATTAGAAAATCATGCTGGCAAGAAGGATGAAGTTTTGCAGTTGGAAACTGAGGGAAGGAGTTGATTCAAGAAGCTGCAGCATCAGTTCAGACAAAAGATGGTGGAAATCTAAGATCAGATCATGAGCATCCTGAAAGGGCATAGATCAGGATGTAGGAACCATTTCAGAAAAACACATCAGGACTTGGCGACTGGTTTATATGTAAAGAGAAAGGGAATAGAAAAGTTGTAGATTTTTGTAAAACTATGGACATTGAAATCTATTTGAGCTTGAACATGGAACATGAGGACTTCTGAACAATGCCCCCTTAAAAGGGGAAGAATCCCTCTACGGCTGAGGGACAGAACAGAAATAACAAACTGTAGGAATCATAGTTGGCTCCACGCAGCCAAATTGGCTTCAGTATGCACTATGTATGTTTTCAACTTGGTTGTAGTAATGCAGTTTTGCAGTGGAACATTCCTCTGCTCTAAGGTCATGAACAAAATTACAGAGTTGTCAGTGTAACCTTATCCCAACTTCCTGATTGAGAGCTCCCTATCTTTCCACAGACTCAAAAACAGGCCCCAGCTGGTCTGAAAAATTCAAATTACTCTTAGGTGCCAAGAGCCACTGTGTCTGCTATGCCACCCAGAGTGGTTTGTTGCAGCCCTTTAAGTGATATTCGGAGGGAAGAGTGGGGTGGGTTTAGGTATGGGGAAACTGGCCTCATGTCTCCTATTCACTCGTGTATTAGAGACGAATGATTCTCAAAACCTTTTCCAGTTCTCTGATGCTCACCTAAACTTCCCAACCCCTGTACTCTTGCCCGTAGATGCCCCAACTGCCTGCTGTCTTCCAAACATCTATTTTTCCTGACAAACTGATGACCACCACCCCATTTTCATGATGAACCTCCACCCAGCAGCCTTGTTTTAAATATCTAACTGACCACCACCCCATTTTCATGATGAACCTCCACCCAGCAGCCTTGTCTTAAATATCTAACTGATTGAGGATTCCAAAGTGGACCTAAACGTGGGACTTCATTGTTAATGTCTGCAGCCTCAGCAGCCGGGGGAGGCACAGGGGAGGACTGAGAGACGGGTGAAAGACTGGAATCCGGAAACTGCCTCATCATCCTCTCTCCCCTCCCCTCCCTTTTTCCTTCTCATCCTCCTGACTCCTTTTATTCCTTCCTTCCTTCCTTCATTTTTATTCAGTGAATGTTTGTTGAACAGCTGTTATGTGCCAGGATCTGTGCCAGGTGCTGAGAATTCCTTGATAAGTGAACCAGTGTTCATTTACTGCTGCGGATGGATCCCCATGCTGAGAGGCGCTCAAATGCCTCTCTACGCAGACCCACTTTCTCTCCACCATGTTTGCCCCCATCTGCCCAACCCTCACCCCGTAAGCACCTAACGCTTGCTTACCTCCTGCCGAACATAGTCACTTCCCTGGAAAGCAATTACGCTGCCTTGGACCGTCTTGACTTGCAGGGAGTTCTTTATGAAGGACCTAAAAGCTAATTGCTGCCTTAGGATGATAAAGCAGTGAAAGTTTTGTTTTCAATACTCTTGTGCACTTCTTGTTCAAAAGAGGGTAACCAAATCACAATTACTGTAAAATAATTCTTCCTTATAATGAGCTTAGATTCCCCCTGCCCTCTGTACACACAGACCTCAGCTTTGTCCAGTGGAAGCAAAGCATGCTTACATCTTTTTTTTTATCAGTATTTAAAGACGTATTCCCCTTCAGCATATGGTGGTTTATTTTATTGTCAGGACTTGCAAAGTGTTGGAATTGCTCAGCACGATTTGAAAAAGCTGAATCTAACATGAAGCTTGAACATAGTCTCATCTTTTCGGAGTGGCTGATTCAGTTGCTCCTTTACTGAAGCTAGCTGACTTGTATTTGTTGATTCCACATGCTATTTCCTCTTTGGCAATCGTGACTCTATCAGAATTGGATGCTGTTCTGGAACTCCAGGAGGAAGCACACGATATTGGTTAGGAGTGTAGACTTTGTAGTCAGACAGTTAGGGATTTAAAACCAGGCTGCACTAACTGTGGGGCTTTAGACTAGTTATTTACTATCCCTGGGCCTTGTGTACCATTGTATACTAAGGGGATTGTGCTGTCCAACTAACATAGCTAATGGGAAGGTTTATGTGTTATGGTACCATTTTAGAAGCAGAACATGTACTGTAAGGCCATTTTGCTCTCTCCCATGTTCAGTAACATTCTATTGGAAATTATTTCTAACCAAATAACTACTTTCACAAACTCCGAGTTCCTTTTATTAAACCGAGATCTCTGCTTGTCTCTTGTTTTTCCTGCCATTAAGATATGCTCTTGACATCTCCTGCCTTCCGTTGTTTTGATGCTGTCTGGAAGGGGGTATGTCCCCAAAGCTGAGTGCCTGGAACAGATATCAGCATCTCACAATTGCCCTTGTTAGAATCATCATCTAGCATTTCATGCTTTGGACTGGGAAGACCAGAGTCCTTCTAGGATCTAGGACTTCAAGCAGGAGAAGGAAGGAATTCTAGACCAACGTGAGATTGTAGAAAGAAACTCCCACTAAAACAAGAGACTTTGTATTTTCATAATAGAGACTGTCTACGCCTTCCTACCTTCCTGCCTTCCAAATAAAATGGGAAAAAGTAACTTTTTGGAAAGGTACTATCGCCTAAATTGCAGTTTCTGTAACTGCATGCTTCAAGTGGAAATGCTTTGAACAATCAACAAAATGACAATAAAAAAACCTAGTTTGTTTCCAGTCTTGGTTTTGCCACAGTTCTGAAAACACAAAAAAAACATGAGCCCCTTTTATAGTCCTTTTGTGGACAACCAGATTTCTTCTCCAGCTCATGATTTAAGCAGAAAGGAGTGAGAGAAACTTTTGTCTCATGAGTTCAGGAGAGAGTTTTATTTGGATGAAAGAAGACAAAAACACAGAATTGGAGTGATGGGTGGATTGATAGATTGAAACCTCTGGGGAGAGTATTTCACACATCAGAAATGAAATAAATACAGACATTATCTGTCAGGAAGCATATGGTAAGAATGAGTAAAATTGAAATGGAAGATTGTTGAGCAGACAAATGAAAGCAGTTGGAAAATATTCAGAAAAAGATCAGATTCCCAATTAACATGTGTTTAAGGAGCACAGAAAGGTTGTACAAATTCAGACGCAAACATGTATGGCAAGCACACCATTTGGTACCTCATGTGTCTCCTCTTGCTTTCCTTGCCGCTGTGCTCGGCCTCCCTGCCCCAAGCCTACCCATTCTCTATTCACTCTCAGTGATTTCAATTAATACAATCCTATGTGGTAGCATGAACTCCCCTGTGATGACCTGTTTATGTGGCACTCTCTGCATTTGTATTGCTGAATTTCTCAAGGTCAGGACCTCTGTTATCTTTGTGGTGACTGAATAGAAATCTTTAGGAACTGATGGTTAAACTATGATGGAAGATTTCAATTTCATCATTTGTAATAGCAGAGGTGGTCATTTCCTGCAACAGACAATGCCTTTCGATTAAACAATTGCTCCAGGTCCAAGAAAATAGGAACTTTATATAATTAATGATGTATACACAAAAATCTGATGGTGGACTACGTACTGTGGCATCATGAGTTATTGCAACACTAGCTATGCCTGCATTTAATATTGGAATGCTAGTTCAAGTTCTGGCCACTCCACGTCTGGTCTAGCTTCCCGTTAATACGCCTGAGTGGGTAGTAGATGATAATCCAAGTACTTGCATTCCTGCTACGTATACGTAAGTTTCACATAGGGCTTTGGGCTCCAAGCTTTTGACTAGCGTGGCCCGAGCTCTTGCAGGCATTTGGGGAATGAATTAGGGGTAGAAGAGATCTCTGTCTCTTCTTCCACATGAGTCTGCCTTTCAAATAAATGTTTTTAAAAATGTGAAATTGTGGTTACATCTGTACACTCTGGCACAGCACGAAATAAACAGGTGTCAGGGTCCTGTATGATCTCGTTCTTATGTTTGCTCCTGCTCTGTGTGACATGGAGTTCTGCAGCACAGGCCAGTCCAGTGAGAAGTGTTGACGTCCTCCAGGGAGCATGGTCTCCCAGAATACCTGACATGCTCAACAGCTGTACCACACTGCTGCCCACATCTTTCAAGTCTTTAATGACTGTTTCCAGGGTTCCCTGGCCTGTTAATTGTCTCTCTCGTGTTACTCATCTCTCACGAGTGATCCTGGCATTGTTTGAGTTCAGGCATTCCAGATCAGAAGGAGCCCACAATCCCAGACTTCCTAGGTTGATTTGCTGGGAGTTGGAACCGCTCCGGTATCTCGTTCCACAAAGGAAATGATATTCTCCCAAGAGCACTAGTGCTGGCCACCCAGCTGCTGGTAACAACCCTCACTTTCATCCACCAAAGAGCTGCAGGGCCCCTCCTGCCTCCTTTTTGAGCTTTTAGTAACAGCAACAGCTGCCTTGACCTTCATACAATTTCTCCTTGTTGTTCTTGGTCTCTTTCTTTCTCCTTTTAACTGGGTCTTTACTTGCCTGGAACTGCTTTCCCAAAGCGAGGCCAAGAGATTAAATCGCCTGAGGGTATTTCAAACCCACCAGCTGTTGCTGCTGGCTTTTCATGATTGTCAGTGACTTCATTAAATGCATGTGTGATCTTTCAACATATCCACAAGTGGAGGGGGGGGGGAAATATGCTCTTGGGAATAAGTTTCCTGATGTGTCACTAACTGCATACACACAATGAAATGGGATCTCAGGACAGTCATTTCCAATGGTGTCCGGACCACTCTGCCTCTCTTCTTTCCACACTGGCAGCCAGATTCCAAACCTTTGCCACACAGTCAGGTCTCAGGGCTGTGCAAGCAGGGGTTTCTGTGACAGCAGGATGTTGGGTAGCTGGGTAGCAGGAAGCTGTCATTGTTTCTTCAGGGCAGTTACTCTTCCTAAAAGCAATCTTGGCCCTTTCCACGTAGCCTTTCAGCAAATAGACACTAATGGGGATACACCCTGCAGGTGGAGTGGCTTCTTGCAGGGAGTTCACAGCCCAGTGAGGGCTTAAGTCTTCCAGATAAATACACCTTCCAGCTGCTGTGGCAAATCAATGAGGATGATTGGTGCTGTCTGGAGTGAAGGGGAGCCAGCAATGCTGCTTGGGAAAGAAGCTGATCCTGTATTCGTACTTGGCGCACTGAATGTGGTGAAGCTTCTATAATGCCGATCCCTGTGTCGTGGGTATGCAGATAAATAATTTAAAAAACTGGTAAAGAGAAACAAAGACACTCATCTTCTCAACTTTTTCAGAGGAGAGGGATGCACAGATGGTCCTCTGTCTTGAGGTGTGGGCAGAGGTGAACGCAGGGCTAGGAACACATGGGAAAACCATCTAGTAAAACCTTGGTACTTCCAGGAAGAGTGAAACATCCTGTAGCCAAATCTTGGAAGATAATCAATAAAATCATAGCAGCCCATGGTGCTGTGGGTCATGCTGTGTTGTACTTGCTGTCCACGTATTCTACCATTTAATCATGACAAGCTAGCTTTTTTCAGTTTTTCATCTTTTAATATTTTTTACATAGTTGAGAGGGGTGCACATCCATCAGAGCAATGAGGGCCAAGGTGTGCAGGAAGGTGAGTGGCACATATACGGAAGTTCTTTTTTTACCCCTGTTTCCAGAAAGGGGGCAAGAGAGGGGTCAGTCTGTGCTGTCAAACCATATCAGCACCTGAGAATGGCAGATGATCACTCGATGATGCCTTGGAGACTGTTGTGGGAAAAAATGTTCCAAGGGTGTTACGTGAGTCATTTTGATAGTTCTGAAACGTCATCTTCATTACACCAGGGTTGAGAAACTCTTTCCAGGCTCTATTTACTGACCAAGTCTACCTTAGTGCAACTGCAGACCTGGATACTGCTGCAAAGATTGAGGAGGAGAATTGTCCAGTCAACTCTGCTTTTCATTCCCTGGTGACTCGCAGGATGCCTTCTGCTGGCCGAGGAGAGCTATCTCTCATATTTCCCCTGTGCATCTGGGCATGCTCTCCACGGCACAGGCATCAGCAACTGAGAAATCCCAGTCCCAGCACATGCACTCCAAGGTTGGACCACATAGCTCGTGGTTTTCCCTGTGGTAGAGTTTGAGTTTGCCTGCGGTGACTTCAGACTTGATTCTTGTGTGCACCAGGCAGTGCAGGAACAGGTTCAGTTCTTTACTTGCACCAGCCAGTGCACGTGCTGCTGAACACAGCTGCCTGCTCAGTTCTGTGCCCAGCCTGATCTCTCACGCAAATTGGTGTATGTTGCAGCTTAGTCCAAGCCAGTCTACCACAGGACCACTGCTCACACACTGTTACTGCTGCCTAGTCGGGGAGACTCAATTAACCTTACCAGGCCTATCTCTAGACTGATTTGTGTGTTTGCAGGCCTGTCATGTAGCGTAGTTCAGTCTGGCTCACATCCCATGTGGCTCTCATGTACACCCATAGGTACTGCAGCATAGCTCCACCTGTCCCACCCCCAGACCCAGTCCACAGGTGTACCAACATGTGCTGCTGTCTTGTCCAGCCTGGCTTGCTCTCAGCTCCAGCTTTCATGCTTGCTGGTGGGAGCTACAGTTCCCCTAGCAGTCTGGCTCCCAGACTCAGAATGTGTTCTTGTCAAGGGATACTGCTGTCCAGCATGACATGACTTGCACCCTGTCCTGGCACTTGCCAGCACATGCTGCTGCCAAGCCTGACGGTCTGCACCTGTTATGGCTCTTGACCACAGCAGCAGGTACAGCAGTCTAGTCCAACCTGCCCCCACCCCAGACCCTCCATGCTGGCCAGTGGGTGCTGCAGCTTTGTCTGGTCTAACCCACACCCAATCCCAGCTGTGACCTTCACCAGTGGAAGCAGTCACCCACAGAAAGTCCCCGTAGTTCTCCCACCAGGCCTATTCCGAGCCCAGGTCTTGTGTGTGTCAATGAGTGCTATGGAAAAGTCTGGCATTGCCCATGCCCAGTCTTTGCAGTTGCCAGCAGTTTCTGCATCCTGGCTCAGACTGGCCCAACCAGAGTCTCTGCTCTTACCAGCAGATAATGCAGCCTAGCCTAGCATGAGCACCCAAAGTCCTGGCTCACTTGTGATCTCTTGGTTGCTGCAACTTAGCCCAGTCTGACCCACACACAGATCTGGCTCTCAGACCATGACCTAGCCCACCCATGCTGGAGTTCAGCTCAATCCAGTCTACTCACAAGCCCATGAGATGCTTCCATCCAACCTGGCTTATTCCACCACCAGTCTCAGCACTTGTGTCAGTGGATGCTGCAGATTGGCCTGGCCTGGATCACCCCCCGTCCCAGCTCTCGCTTATGGGTGCTGCAGCACAGTACATCCTGGCCTGACATCAGCCCTTGGCTCTCACCAGTGCCAACTGGTAGGTGTTGTAGCCCAGTCTAGCACAGCCCACATTCTTTCCTGGCTATCACATACTGGCAAGTTAGTAGAAACCACCATTTTTATAGTGTTAAAATTGTGGCTTTGAGATATTAAATAACCTGCCCAGGTAAATCTAGAGGTCGTGGGTGAAACCAACATTCCAAGCTATGTTCTAGTAGTTCAACTCAACAGTCTTCTAGAATTGAGCAGGAATAAGGAGGAGAAAAAAAGGTCACAGAAAGTGAGATGAAATCAACAGTACAGGTACAGAACAGAGCATGCCCATGCAGGGGCTGTACAAGCCTGGATTATAGAAACCCATGGGCATCTGGGTATGAGGGATGGGTGTAGGGCAGACTTCAGTAATCTTTCTGAGATCTTATTATTTACTTTATTTGAAAATCAGAGTTACAGAGAGGCAGGGAGGAGTAAAGGGAAAGCTCTTCCACCTACTAGCTAACTCCTTTATTGGCCACAATGGCTGTGTCTGAGCTGATCCAAAGTCAGAAGCCAGGAACTTTTCCCTGGTTCTCCCGCTTGGGTGCAGGACCCCAAGGACTTAAGCCTACCTCTGTTGCTTCCCCAGGCCATTAGGGAGCTGGACTAGAAGTAAAATAGCTGAGACATGAACCAGTGCCCACTGGGCTGTAGACAGCAGCTTTAGCCCTATGCCATGCCTCCTGGTTGAGGCTCATAGTTTAAAGGACATTTTCATAAGGGGAAATGAAAGGAAGAAAAGGAATTCCATGTGCTTTAAAAAGCAAATCAAATGGAAAAAGTGAAAAATAAAATTGTATACCCAATCCAGGAAAGAGAATGCGATGAGTGGCATGGGGCATAGTGTAGGTCATAAATCCCCCACGAAATTGGGAACCCCAAAAACTGATGAAAGGATGAAGTGGGAAGGACAGCTGTGGTGGTGGGGGCAGAAAAGTTTTCTTTCTTGGAGATGTACCTGGAGAATACATGAAATCTATTTTCTTTATATTAAAAATAATGATAATTAGAAAAACAAGAAAAAGTTTTTCCCTTTGCAACTTTTAAAACCCAACTGGCTACCATCTTTATTGATCCCTCCGAGCCCTGCTGAAAGTGTTTTATTTTTTTTCTTATTTTGCATTCTTTAGGGATTTTTCTTAGTGTTGAGTTTCTCTGCTTTCCTTTACTCTTGTTTCTTGTTTTTTTTGGTTAAATAACTCACTTCTGCTTCTCATGCAGACGCACACACAGAAGCTCCTTTAGGACAGGGGTTTTAAAATTATTATTATCTATTTTATTCAGTGATACCTAGAATAGCACCTTACTCTGCCTAGGTAATCAATACGTATGTATTAAATGAATATAGCTGTTGAGGTAAGCTGGATCCAAATCAAACTATTGTAATAGTAAAGAATTACAGCACTTATTTCCTTGCAGAAGGATGGTCATCATGGCCTTTGAAAGAAAGAATAACACAAATGTAACTAAGAAAAATATCTTTGGTTAAAATAGGCACTCTGGACTATAACCATGAAAAATGGGAAGACTACAGAAGTGGATCATTTAAGGGGCCTCTGAAGAAACAGAAAATTGGGATGAAAATCATGCTTTTTTTTTTTGAGACCTGGGTTTCTGTGGGTAACTAGTGAGCGAGGCCCAGCAATCACCGGGAATCTGAGTTCAATACCTCGGGAAAAGGGTTAGGACATAGAGCAGGAATGGTAACTACAATATTTACAAAATGATTATATGAACCGAGAGGGAGGCAGACATAAAAGAAATGAAAAGAGAGGGTGTCTGATGAATGCCTGCATCAGCGCTCAGAAAACATGAATCCAAGGAAATGGAAGATCACAGAGCAGCATTGCAGTGAGGCAGTCACAGTGGCAAGGAGAAAGAGGTGAAGCAGGTGCTGCTCACAAGGGCTGCACACAGAAAGAGTACAGAGGTGTCCTGATGACCGATTGCTGGAGAAATTGCTGCTGAAATGGCCATTGATGACTTCAGAGAAAGCTAAGGTCTCCGGTGGGGCGACCCAAGATCGAATGGGGGAAATGCCTGAGAACATATCAGATGTGCTCTGAACATTTGAAAAGGAGAAAAGCAAAGAGTGATAGATACGCACCTCCTCCCCAGCACACACACACCAAAGGGAAGGACTCTTTCTTGTTTTCTAAATAGACTTTGAAAGCAACTGAATCATGTATAGTCAGCCAAAATGAAAAAATGAATGAAAGTAAAAATGAACATCAAAGAAAAAAATGAAAGTGGAGAGTAATGGAAATGATAAAATTAGATTTGCAAAACATAAGAGTTTCTCATTTAGATGTTTTAAGATCGTGTTGTCTCAGCTTGAGAAATTCTGAAAGGAAGAAGGTAAAAGTATAGAAAAGGCTTTGGTGGTCTTTTAGAATTTTTTTTTAACTTAAAAGGATCATTTTTAATAGATGAATGAGTGAACAAATGAGACCCAGATTTCCCTTAGTGAGAACTGTCTTCCTAGAAGCCATTAAACTAGCCCACGGGAAGGACTGGTTAAATATTTATTGACAGAGAATTAGGAAATGTATGAAAATAGAAATTCATTCATGCAGAGGGCAGGGTTGGTGTAACATGTTCCAGTGGGAAACCTCATTGTGGAAAATGGGAATAAGGTATGACTAAGAGAGGTGCCTCTTAACATCCCACACCCAGCTGAGGCTCAATGCATCGTGGGTTTATAGTGTTGCTGATTTGCATGTAGACACATTTTTTTGTCAACAATCCTTAGAGGTCCTGGAATCTCCTGGAAGGTGGAGGCAGAAAAGCAGGGAAGATTTGGAAAATTGCTGTCAGAACAGTTCCCTCATGCTGTAGCTCACAGGAGGCTCCTGGATGACAAAACTGGGAAAACAGGGTGGTTTAACAGAGTTGAAAATAAGCCCAAGAGGAAAAATAAATGTTCACTTGTGTTTTAAGGTAAAGCTTACCAAGTGCTTATATTCCAAAGCTTCCTTGTACTTAATATCCTCCACACATCAACATTCTTAATATTGTGCAGAAAACTGAAATGTCACGGTTAAACAATTTGGCATGTTAAGTTTCAAGACAGGTAATGGTAATTCCAAGGCATTCTAATTTCTGGATCTGGTTTATAATCTGTTTTAATAGAACATCAGATTGTACATAATGTTTGTATTTCAAGTATAATGTACTAAGATTGTTTTGGTATTGGTACTGCACTATCTCTGGAAGATGTTTTGTGTGTTGTACTGTTTTGCTTGAAGAACAATGTTAAAGGTAGAGATGAAAGGTCTTTCATCCCTATCTGTTCAATCATCAACAACTAACATGGCAATTTCTCTAGTCAGCTGACACTCCCTTCACCCCCAGAACATGTGTAAACAATCAGTGGTCTACATTTGCAGAGGCTGAGTTACCATCTGTGTGTGGGAAGGTTGGACAAGATTCTGGGAAGGTCTTCCCTGTCCTCAGTGGGTTCCCATGACAGATCAGTGATACTTCATTAGCAAGAGAACAACCATGCATACTCTTGACCAAACACATTTGGGAGAAAACAAGGACTAATGTAATCTGGTTATATCTCCTTTGAAGTCCGTTGTTTCACTGGGAGTTGACCATTTATTAGAAATGAAGTTTAATGAACCCTGTATCTTCATATTATTTTAACCACACACTGGGAGTTTAATCTTCTTACTGAATGTAGCAACCCTGCTCATATCTAAAGATATTGAGTCATCAAGACACTAGAAACTAGAGACTGAGAAAAGTATGTGATCTACAAATAGTCAATAGTTTTTTTTTGTTTTTTGTTTTTTTGTTTTTAAGGGAAGGAGCAACACCTGGGTGATGCAGTGTGCTGGTTTTAGAATTGAAAACCCTGACACTGAGAGACAGGTCTTCCTTGCCATGGCTGTTGGTCTAACTGATCCCATACTGTCTCCTCCAGTTAGGGAGAACTATAGGGTGAACTATCTATCTGGATTAATAATCCAGTCCCCCTTTTCAGTTAGAAATAGGCCCTAACTTTTACCTGGCTATGTTGATCTCTAAGCAGAAGGCCACATTTTCCTAGTTTTCCTTACAAGAAGTTGCGGTCATGTGACTGTCATGCAGCAGTGCCATTGAAATGTTCCAAGAGCTTCTTGAGAACAGAGGAGGCTTACTCATCTGTTTTCATTCATCCTTTTTCCTTTGGGACATGAGTGTGGGAGCTGGATTTAGAAAGAAATTCGCATCATGAGGATATTTTGGGAATACAAGTCACATGTAGAAGGCCAAACATAGAAGGCTTTTGGCTGCTGATGCTGTGGGGCTACTGCAGAGCTCTGAAATGCTTGCTGTTCTAAATGCCATTAACATTTTTACTTTGCCCAAGCAATACTTTTCTGAGTCTCTAACTTCAACAGAATTCAATTTTAATGAACTCAAACATGAATAACTTTCTATTTTGGAAATAGCATTCCTATGTCACTTTGGGTATTTGATTCAACAGCAAGATACTTTGTCTTCCTCTTTTTTGGGGGAGAAGTAATCTTGGGGGAGGCAATCCTTGCAGCAGGGGCTGGTCTGGCATTCTCCTTCCTCCAAATTTCCAAGTTGTGATCTTTGAGCTTTCCTTGATGCTGAAGAATTTTTTCTTTTTAAATAGATTCTCCCAGTTAGGTAGGAATTAAAAGCATTCAGCTCCAAAGGTGTCATAAATCATTGTGTCCCTGAGCCCGATTTTCTGGGATGGCCCGTGGTTTCCATGTTTCCATTGGAACTCAATCTTCTTGACTGTCAAAGTCCAAGTGTTCTTGACTGAAGGAGACATCTGCTAGGAATGGCACATCCCTGTTCAATAGAGAACCGACACAACTCTAGATGAGGTGCAAAACTGTGTGTGTGAGGCATTTTGTTTGGAAATATCCCACAAGCCATGAGCTTTGTGGGGGAAAGCAACTATAACAGTGTGGTTTCTTATGGTTCCCTCAAGGCATAGTGCAGTATAGATAATTTATTAAAGAGCAAAGAAAAAAAAAACAGCAAGAGAAAAGGATAGAAAAATGTTAGAATTGTATGCATACCCATCAAAATGAAGCCAAATGATATATGCATACACACACATCTGTATGAGCATTTTTTTATTTCAGAGTGGCAAAATGTGCTTTTAAAAACCATATTCTCCTTTCGATTTGTCACTAAAATCTTCTTAGTTACTAGTAAGTTACACTGGTGAGCATGTTCTCTTGAATGTCTTGGTTCCAATATCTTTTACTAAATCCCTCAACTAAGACTGAACTCTGCAGCTAGTTTTAAAGCACCCCAAGCCAGCCACCAAAATAGTAGGGATCTCTTCAAAAAGCTAATGGAACACTAATATGAAAAGTTACACGTGAATTTTCCATATTTTTACACCAAAAGTAACTTATAATTTAGTTTTCCACCTCTTTTCTGAAATCCTGAATTCTTGGGAGTAATTCACTTTAACCCCCCAATGTTTGTTTTCTGCCCATTGCATTGGAGATACCTGTGGCTTCCTTGAGCTGTCCTGTAAGGAAGGAGTGATCTTGAGTAAAGGGTTCTCTTAAGGAACCTTGGGAATTTGTCAGTTTCTGTGACAGCTTGGCAGGCCCCAAGGTAGATAATCTTAACCCTTCCCATTGTGAAGGCTCTCACCTAGGTGAAGTAATGGAGATAATGAACTTATGGAATGGGTTGTAGGAGGTCATCACCTGTATTATAAGCAGGAAGGGACAAGATGAATGGTGAGCTTAAGTGAAACCTGCAGGAATACACCTCTCTTAAAGCTTTGTTTCATCTTTCAGTGGTACAAGTATTGCGAGATAAACCAATCAGGTCGCTTTGTGAAAAGCAGCTTTATTGAGATAAAATTTGCCGAGAGTATGATTCACCCAATTAAAAGTGTACAGCCTGATACATTTTTGTGTACAGAAAACTGTTTTTTAAGTCTGCTAAAAACAATGTGTTGATCGCCATTAAAGAGCTTACCCACATATGGGTAAGCCCTAATTCATATGAAGTGATCCTCAAAATGTATTTGGGCATTTCTGAGAACTCCCTCTGTAACTTCCGGAACACTTCTTTGAATCTTCATATGATGCTGAATTCTTAAGCTTTGAAGGTGGAGTAGCGTCTCTGGAAAAAGAGAAGTGTCATTCAGAATCAGTACTGTTGAATAAAGACCATGATCAAACTACATAATTATGTTCGGGGTCAAAAGCCAACAGGGTGGATCTAAAGTCTTGATTTTCTTGTGGAGCTTGGAAACAGATCTTAAGTAGAATGAAGAAATCATTTGTCTTTCATCTCTATAGGTAGTATTATTGGATTAACTGGCCAACTTTCCTATCAAAGGGATAAATGAGTTTTCTTTTCTTTACAGTCATATTCATATGTGTAAATGATAACTTCACAAAAAAGTGATGGGTGGACAGGATGCTGGGCCAAGAAATGAAAGCTGAGTTACTCTGCCAATTAACTGTGTTTGACTCTGTATGTAACTTGCCCATATCAAGTTTGCTTATGCCCCTCTAAATGAGGATAGCTCTCTCTGTGTCAAATATTGGGTAAGATTATTCATGTGATTATGATCTGTAAACACTGAACTGAAAATCGCAGTATGCCTGAAAAGGCAATCATCTGTTCAACAAAGAGATGGTATTGTGACTTGAAGAAAAATGTGCCTTTTTAAAAAGCATGATAAAGATCTTTTCTTTGGAGGCCTTGATTTTGAATGGGGCCAGTTCTGTTAAAGAGAAGACAGTCTTTTAATTGGGTTTAATAAGCTTGATCACTTTTTCTTCATGAAGCCTTTAAAGTTTGTGCAAGAAACATTAATCAGTGTTTCTTCCTCCTCTTCACTTGATTCATTCTGATTTAGGTTTAGTATTTCAATTTCAATGTCACTTCCTCATGCACTTCCTTATGACCAATCCTCCAATTACCAAACTGTTCCCTGACACACGGTCCTGTAACATGCAAATCCCTCTTCCATGCAAGTGTTTTTATAAGCAGAAATAGTTATCAGTCACTTTGATGACTCTTCTCTTCACTACATCAGGAGTAGAGTTAGTTTCGGACATCACTACATTTCTGATGCGTCTCATCGATCCCAGCATGACTTACATGTGCAACAAATATTTGTTGATGGAATTCACAACCCCACTTTTTTTTCCCCTAAATCCCAAGTGTGTTTTTTCCTAAGCTTTATCCTGGATAATAAATTTGGAGAGAGAACTTCAGTGTAATGCCACATTCTGTTAAATGGAAAACTAAAGTATAGAAATGAATGTGATTAAATGAATATGATTCAATGAATGTCAACAAGGTAACTAGAGTTAAGCTGAATCAGAACTCTCCTCCTGACTCCTGGTCTCATCTCGTAGCGTTTTGTCTAAATAGCATGTTTCAGGTTTCTTTTCTTCTACAAATTCATTCACTAATTCATCCTCTACACTCTGGATGTTTATCACGGGCCTACTGGGAGCCAGGCACAAATACAGCTTTCCAATGTTTTTGAGACCAAGACCAAGAAATCCCAAGTCCTTGGCTCTACAAATGTCATACTTTAGTCAGCATTGACTGAAGCATGTGTACGTCATATGCGCTACTCCATCATCTCGGTGATCTCATCTTCAGCTTGAAGAACTAGAAGTATTTCCTAGGAAAAGATTGTGTTATTTATTTAGATGTTAAATATTCCTCTCTTGTGTGGATCTCATTGCAGGGAAAGACTTTGAAACTTTGCATTTAAGCTAGGGCCTGGCTCAAAGCTACTGCATGTCCCAAACTTCGATGCTATTTTATTTCTCTAAGTACAAGACACACACTTTGGTAGATGGAAGCACAGCAAGTTCTCTCAATGGTTCTTGGGACAGTGACTGTGGCACTAGGATAACACAAGGAAGCTGCGGTCTCACTCGATCCCAAATTCTGCTTCTCATTTCAGTGGCTTCAAGTAAAGAAGGAATCTACTTAACTCTTTGTGCTTGAACTTCAAAATTCAAATTTTCAAGCAAACTCCCTAGGCCATTCAATCAGATCAGACTTCATTCTTAGACAAATCCTTGATATAGCACTGTCCTTGAAGGATGTGCCACCATGTCTGATATATACAGAAAGTATGAAGCTCAGCGAGGTAAAATAGGTGCCTCAAGGTTGCACAGTGTGGAGGTGGCAAAACCAGAGGCACACCTGTTACCATAGGTCCAATTCTAGTTAGTTCTCCCCAGGAAGACACACTGAAGAAATGAACAGATCTCCATGAAAAGCATGAATGCTCAGACCACACCGCCTGAGCTCTTTCGAACAGTGTTCTCATTGTTCCTACAGTTTATTGTGTGTCTGGGCAGGTGCAGGTTGCTAATATCTGTCCAGTCTAGGGCTATTGACCAAGTACAATTTTTGAGTAAGACTTTTTTTTTTTTTTCAAGAATTTCCAGGGGCAATTCCTTCTTTGAGATGTGAGGAAATGGTGTTGCAACATTCCACCATCTCACTCTGAGTCAATGACAGGAGTGAGATAATAGCTCAGGTTTGGCACTCAGTGCTGGTGAATTATTATTCTCTGCCAAAGTCGAGAATAAGTAGAGACAAGGGTAGATGCGTAAGGTAAGAGGATATGCAATGATGGCATAGAGAAGTTTGTTTTTACCACCTTTAAAAATAATGATTTGAGAGCTGAGGAAAGGTGAAATGAGCGCCGAGTGCTAAAACTGGGCGGAAGGAGTTTGTTCACTCGCTCTCTGGGAAAATATGACTAGAGCCACTTACTCCATGCTCACTGGGAGTTGTTCCCATCCTCATTGTTATCAGTTGCACCTTAACTACCCTATCCAGTAACCACTTAATCAGGATTAGTTGATAATCAGGTGAATTGGGGCAGATGAAGTCAGAGGCCCGTGAGGCTACATCATAGTTGGCTTCATACTCTCTGTGCTATTGCCCAGAATTCTCTACAAATGTTCTTTGTGCCAACATCACGTGGCACAATGAGCTGGGACACAAGGTGAATCCAACTTTGAAGAGTTGTGTGACAATAGGTGGCCTTTGTGTGTCCATTAGTGTTTCCTCAGTAACAACTGCATTTTCAAAAAGACTTGTTAGATAAACTTTTGAAAACCTCTCAGAATTAAAAGTGGACTGGGAATTAGAGTGGGATTAGTTACAAGATACGCTCACAATAAGGTGAATAAGGAAGGAAGGGGCTCATTGCTCAGGCCAGAAGATAAACTGTTAACTGATGGCAGTGAGGAAACGGAGGTGGGTAAGCCTTACAAAACGTCATCTGTGTCCAGTGCAGTGATCTCCCAACTGGAAAGGAAAAAACAGACCAAGCTGCGTGGGGGGAGGGAAGTTTTGCCCAAGTGGAGAGCTCAGCATCTAAAAGCTCTATATGAGACCAAGGAGGTTGATCCCAAGTAGAAGGAACATATGTTTATTAAAACACGCATCAGGTGCTGAATTAGGTGTTTTAGATATGACATTGAATTTCTCACAAGACAATGGTTATTTTATTAGCTTACAGATGAAGATTTTATGGGATAAATAAATGATTTGTTCATAATCACAGAAATTGCATGAAATCTCATGCTTTCCCGGGTAACAACTTAAATGTACAACCATGACTAGTAAAAGTCCCACAGGAATTATATAGGGCAATTCCAGAGGAACTGAAGATAAGCAAATTATTTGATGTGAAGAATGGAAGGATGTTAGAACTGACATTTAAAATTTGAAGTCTACCCTTAGGAAATTATTCAGTGTTAATGAAAGATGGGTTTTCAAATTGATTTAATGTCTAGCCTTAAGAATTGCTAAATTTACATTTTCCCAGTACTTGGAAAAGGCAACTGTGATCACCAGGAACCACTGTAGACTACTTAAGAGGGATTACAGTTGATATCAAGTCACTAGCATTCTCTGGAATTCCCCCCATGCCAAGTAGGTGAACTTCAGCAGGGGAGTTAGAGATTTAGTTGAGAATATTTGGGAAGAGTGATTTGAGAAATGCAGATCAGAAGATAGTAAATATAAGTAGAAGCACCTTGGTTAAACAGTGGGATTACCTTTACTGCTTGACCTCTGTGTGTCTTTGGACCTCCCTGTAAATATTGATGAATTGATTGAAATCAAGATGAGTTAGATGAGTTTGATAGATTTATTTCATGGAACTGGGAAGAGCTATTAGGTAGGAACCTAGAATGAAACAAGGATTCAGTCTAAGAAACAAGTGTTAAGGAAATAGACCCTGTCATTAAGAAGAGTGGTCTTAAAACGGGGACATATTTAAGAAATAGCCACAAGAGCCAGTGATGGGCAGAGCTTTAAGTTGGAGAGCAAGTAACAGGGATGTGAGAGAAACACGTGTTGGTGACATAAATTCTGGTGTACGACCAGCAAGTTTAATATTACAGTGAGTTTCCTGAGGATTTCACACTGTACCGAGGACCGTATCGGTCACAGAGTTCTAAAGAGCTGGACTTGCCTGTGGGCAGTCCGAGCTCAAGCGCAGGAAGTTGCGTAACTCGGAACATGGAGGTAGACCCACATAGAAGTGGTACTTAAGGTAGATGGAGAACAGAAAGCTTAGAGGACTTCTCAGTCATTCTCAAATAATCATGGCGTGTTTATGTCAGGAAAAATTCCTCTGTTTATCTTTGTTTTCGGAGTCCCTGGAAAGAATTCGACATGAAAATTTTTTCTTCTGTTCTTCCAAAGTGTTTTGAAATCCCTGGAAACAGTTGATTCGGGGTTGTTTCAAAGGTCAGACTGTTGGTAGCTGGTGACTACTGCTAATCTCTGAACTGCACATGATTCATTCCCTGAGTGGCCACAACGGCCAGTGCTGCACCCATCCAAAGCCAGGAGCCAGGAACTTACTTCCAGGTTTCCCACACAGATGCAGGGTCCCACAGCTTTGGGACATCCTCGGCTGCTTTCCCAGGCCACAAGCAGGGAGCTAGATGGGAAGTGGGGCCGCCAGGATTAGAACTGGTGACCATATGGGATTCTGGAGTGTTCAAGGTGAGGACGTTAGCCGCCAGACTACCGTACCATGCCCCTGGTACTGCTTCTGTTTATCTACATGTGATCATCTTCTTGGGTGTGCTGTGTTTTTCATTAAAAAAAAAAAAAAATTCCAGCTAGTTTTTTTTTTAAAGATTTATTCATTTTATTACAGCCAGATATACACAGAGGAGCAGAGACAGAGAGGAAGATCTTCCGTCTGATGATTCACTCCCCAAGTGAGCTGCAACAGCCGGTGCTGTGCCGATCCGATGCCGGGAACCTGGAACCTCTTCCGGGTCTCCCACGGGGGTGCAGGGTCCCAAAGCTTTGGGCCGTCCTTGACTGCTTTCCCAGGCCACAAGCAGGGAGCTGGATGGGAAGTGGAGCTGCCGGGACTAGAATTGGTGCCCAGATGGGATCCCGGGGCTTTCAAGGCAAGGACTTTAGCCGCTAGGCCCAAATTCCAGCTAGTTTTAAACTACTGACTCTAATGTTCTGTACAGCCTGCCTTTTCAAAATACCATTATTCAACCTTTGTCAACCTGTATTTTTGAAACACATGGTGATCATCAATTTATTTACTTCATTAATTTGGGAAGAAGATTCAAACCTGTGGCAATCATAATAATTTGGGTGCTACAAGAAAAGCTTGATGGGTTCTTTCCTCAGCTTGATATAGAGATAAAAAGCTGGGAATCACTCTGCAGGTTGGCAACTGCGCAGTGCCGTCTTGGCTAAGGGGGATCTGGCTAAGGGCTCTAGCCAAAAACACCCCGCAAGGAGGTGGATGAGCCCTCGGTTTGGGGCGGCCAGTGCACTATTTGCCTGCTGACCGCCCGGCAGCGAGCTGTGTTTCTTTTTAATTTGTAAAAGCTGCTCAGGGACACTCATGAATTAGACCAACTTTTGTATAGGTGAAACATGAATTCAAGGCGATTGCCAGTGATAGGGGCATGTAAATTTGTGCTTACACCGGCAGGTCTACTTTAGTCAGGGATGCTGGGCCACAGTGTCTTCGGCAGAGGCCAGGACAAGTGTGAGAATGAGGTAAGCTGAGTCAGAGCCGCCACTGTCAGATGCAGGATCTGCAGTTAAGAACAGACCAATTTGGGAAACTAGTGGGACACCCTAAATGGGATGAGGTTCCCACTAAGGAGCAAGTGTGCTGGATTGGGGGCTGCGTTCTGGCTAGGCAACAGTTGTACTCTCCTGTGGCACTAGGGTGGCTGGGATTGGTTGCGCCAGGCCGGGCCAAACACCAACACCAACTGGTGTCCTGGAGAACCAGGGTAGACATGGGACTGAATAGGCAAGGTCTCAATCCCCTACTAAGCCATCTGTGAGCTATACAAGGGTATGGACGAGCCATGGCCGGGCCGATACATCCAACAAGAACCAGAACGGGGTAAAAGCCAGCCAGAAAAACCACTGTCCCTGCTAGGACAGAAGGTGAACTGAGTAGGGCTGGCTCATGGACCCTCTGGTTTGTGCAAGAAAAGCACAAGAAGCAGGATAGGAAACTGCCCAAAATAGGCCATGGAAAGTTTCCCACTGGCATACATTTGGCATGGGTCAGGGTTGGACCAGGCTGAAACGGTTCATGTCATCCACTGGCAAACCCAGGCACCGGAACGGTGCGTGGGTTGGGCCGGGTTTGGTCACAACAAGAACTAGTACACAAGATAGAAAGCCAAGGTGGGGTTACCTGTACTAGATTTGAATGCAGCACCCAACCAGCACACGTGAGAACCAGGAAGGGAGAGGGCCGAGCCAGCGGGGAGAATAAGGGACTGGTCCCCTCGCCGGACAGCTACTGCCACTAGATAGCATGGGCAGGGATGGGACAGACCAGACTAAGGAAGTGGTGGGTTCCCCCCTCTTGGGTCACTACCCCCGCGGGAGGACATCAGAACTAGGATGAAGGCTGGGGTGGCTAGATGGAGAGGCACTCAGCAACATCTGTGAGGGCTAGATGATTGAGTTGGTTAGAATGAACTAAGCTTTAATACCCATTCCATTGATAGGTATAGGAGCCAACTGGGAGGCGGGACAGACTGGACTAGTTGGCTATGCACATTGGCAGGCCAGGGTGGGAGGCGTGGCTGGAGGGGGTTATTGTGGGTCGCCCCCACTGGGCCACAGCTCCCACTGGTTGAATAAAGGGCCTAGTGCGTGCTGGGCAGAACCAGGTTTGACTGCAACACCCATTGGTTCCAGTGCAAGTCGGGACTGAGAGCAGAACCAACGCAGCAACTGCAACCACCAGCTGATTGTGGAGATGGACGGTGCCCGCCCTATGCTTACTAGAACATACAGGAATCTGATCTGGGAATACCTCAAAGTTTCTTTGGGGATCTCCCCAATCAAAATGCCGGACTCAGAACCCTAACCAAGAAAAGACGGAGGACAGAACAAGTCAATCAACCGCTTCAACTGTATGTTGGCAGCAAAATACTGGGCTTATAAAGACTCTATGATGGTCTATGACAATCAATGGATTCTTCAATGACCTCATCGAGCTGGAAGTGGCGAGATTGGCAGTGATTCACAACTGGAGAACTAGTACAACCACTTGAGCAGATGAATAAATGAAGATACAGAAAGGCAACTAAAACCTTGTTAATAAGTGGCTGATTCTTAAGTTCATCTGTTGAATGCCTGATTGTTATCTGGACAATATGATGCTGGACTTTATGCCTGGTAGATGCTTCCAATGAGAGAACCTCAGCTGAATTTGAACTGTGGTAACGCAGCAGGGTGGAGGAGTCCACCATGGGGTGGGGGCTGGGGGGCTTGGGGGGGTGGGGGGAATCCCACTGCCTATTAAACTATGTCACATAATGCAATGTAACCAATAAAAAAAATACATAAAAAAAAAGCTGGGAATCAGTTGCAGGTGAATGGGGAAGTTGGAGGTGGTGTGCCTCTTGAGAGAGGGAGAGACACCGGTTTTGAGGGTCTTGGGATTTTAAGTCTTTCCTGACTTCTCCTTGTTGGGCGGAAACCTACAGGTTAAAGGTTCCCCACTGGTGATCTCTTAACCAGTTGGGAAATGGCTGGACAATTCTTGTGCCACCCACACTTGAAGCTGTGGTCAAGATTTCAGCAAGCTTGGATGGTCTCCTTGGGGACAAATAAGAGGGCGCTATAGGGAGGGGGAAGGGAGATCAGGAGAGGGACGATCTCCTATGTATAGGAATCTATTAAGAGAATATCTTTTACATCAAAATCTGTGGTAGAGTACAAAATGCAGGGTCAGATTTTCTCTAATACTCCTTACCCATTGCTTTCTAGATAACATTCTGCGTAATCAAGTCTTTTATTTTCCCTATTCCCTGTCTCTGGAAAAACTTGCCTGCCTTTAACTACACTTCAGCTGCAGGGGGAAGGGGACACCAGGGCAGGATATTGACATGACCAGCTTTTCACATTTCACCTAGGGAGTTTATGTTCAAAGAAAAGGAAGAAGAATTGGAGCACAGCTCCCCGCTCTTTGCCCAACCAAGGGCAAATTAAACAGGTATGAAATTTCAGCCTTTAAAGTCATGGCCAGAATAAGGACTGTGCCACCAGGGAACTTGAAAATGAGCATGAAAAAATGGAGTTCGAAGTGTGAGTTTATTTTGATGCCGATTAAAAAAAATATTTCAAAGTTTTTTTCATAATATGTATTTTCTACGTGTTATGTAAAAATATTAGATTCTGTGGAACCAAAATAAACTCATACTTTTTAAAATTCCACTTTTGCATGGAATTTCTGAAATGTTTTCTCATTTCTCCCAGTGTCAGATTTGAAAATGTTGCAAATCCCTGTATTGTAGGGACTTTGACTGGAAAGATGATAGCAACCTCATCTTGTCTCGCATAAAAGAAGAATTTTCATGTGGATAATTTCAGTGTGTATAACGAGATTTATTTAAAAGAGTAAGAGAGAGCAAGCTCTGTCATAGTGAGAGGAGGGAGTTCCAAGGGAGGAAAGGTCAGAGGAAATGGCGGAATGGAGTCTCCTATGCGCCATGTCAGGGAGGGGGACAAATGAATCAGAGGATGAAGAGGGGAACTCATTCTCAGTGGACGTAAATGGTACCCAAAGACTAGCAGCCCTCTCCCCCCTTTCTTAGAAGAGTCTGAAGAACCAGGAGCCATCTCTTGCCTTTGGGTATGACCATAATTCAGAGATGGGGATTGATATTCTGATTTTGTCACTTTGCTTTCCTTCAAGGGGATTATCTTAGAACCTACCCTTGGAAGGGTAAAAAATGAGAATAAGTAAGATTTTGTATTTTCAAAAAGTAACTTCAGCAGGGGGCCAGAGATCCTAAGTACCTGTTAGCCCATCTGATTTCTCACACCTGGGGAGTTATCCTTTCATCTCTCTGTCTTCCATGCACAGATCTTGTGTTGTCATTTTGTTTGCATGCTCATCTACTCAACAGAAGGCTTGGAGCATGTGCTCCAGAATGATGTCCCTGGGTTCAAACTGTAGCCTTGCCATGGACGAACTGTGGCTTTGACACAATGGGCAGCCTTCAGGGGACTTCCCTGAGCTCTTCCATGAGGTTGTGATAGAAGCCAAATCCTTAGGAGAAGTTAATGACTGAAGGTGATTGGAAGAACATGCTCTGAAGCCTGAATTGCCTGGATCCAAGTTCTTTGTTACACAGTTAACTTGTACCGGGCTCAGTCTCCCTGAGCTGTGAAGATGGAATAATTAACATGTCTTTTTGAAAGGAATTGTTATGAGGGCGACGCAGGGGAAGCTTACGACACTTCCCCTGAAGCGTGTTGACCACTGAGTTTCAGGGTACAGCCTTGGATAATTCATTTTTCATAGACTCAGTCCCTTACCTGGAGCTGGTACAGAGTAGAAAATATTGAACTTGGACTCTGACTCTCATAGCTGCAGACAATCACTGACAAATTGCCTTTCACATGCATACATGTACACACATAAGCCTCA
The DNA here is from genome assembly GCF_030435755.1 of Ochotona princeps. NCBI lineage: Eukaryota > Metazoa > Chordata > Mammalia > Lagomorpha > Ochotonidae > Ochotona > Ochotona princeps. The sequence goes on along the minus strand of NC_080840.1, from coordinate 11,726,635 downwards.
CATACTCACCACCGACACATAGTATCCATACTACACAGCAAGTGCACACACCAAATAGCACATGTACACACATCATACAAATATGAGCCACTCTCTGCTACACATACACACATGTATGAGGGTGCACACATGCATGCGTTCTCAGGGGCTGTGTTGTGTTGAGAGAAGCTGTGTCAGTCTCATGCCTATGATTCAGTTTCCAGTGCTTGTCACTGCAAGCAACAAGTCTCTCATCAGCTGGGGCCACCTCCCTGGAAAGGTATGCGCGGTGAGTTCCAACTCTGCATTCTGGCCTGGGGAAAAGGGTGTGGAGTTATGGGATTGTTTCCCCTTCAGCTTGTTGAATAACATATCTGCCCCAGCCAAGAAACCATTTCTCCAAACAGAGTTGGAGGTGAGGCTGCTTATTCCTTCCTGATGAAGTCCATGCGTGCCGTAGTTCACAGACGTCTCTCCGCCAGCTGACAGCAGATAGCAGGTGCGGGAGGTGCAGGGCATCACAGTGGGAGGTGTGCAGAATGGACAGTTCCTGCTCACATCAGTGCTTCCTCAGTTTTACTGGATTTTAAGAACCTCAGAAATTCAAACTAGTGAGCAGGCTTCAAGCCTCAGTGTTTAGAGTGCAGTTGGTCTGAGATGGTTTCTAGTATTCTGTCCCAGGTAAGGATTTTAAATATTTAAGAAACGAGTGGTAGTTGGTAGTTGGAGAAAACACTGGACTCTTGTTGTCACTGGTGGGTCCACCCGGTCAGCTGGGAACAGGCACTCCCTGGTAGCAGTCCCAAGGTTGGCACTGGATCTCTGGTCTCCTTGCTCCAGGCCCAGTGTGTGCTGTTCAAGTGTTTGACTTGTACTCACTGATTTTTTTCATACCTTTAGATCTTCATGGATTTTCGAGTTAGTTGGTGGTTAAAAAAATCACATTTGCCTGAGCAGTTAGACCCAGGCTTGCAGTAGCTGCAGCCGGCTTTCCTGTGGCAGTTTCGGATTCTCCAATTTTTGATTGGATTTTGGCAGGAAGTTTCCTCACCTTCAGTAAAATGACTCTTTTTCCAGAGAACACCTCCTGAGAGGGTTGGTGTCATGTAGCCACTCCCCCTTAAGCCCCTAAGAGCCCAGACTAAGAAGAAACTTGAGGTCTGTCTTTCTCTCTCTCTCTCTCTGCCTGTCTCTCTCTCTCTCTCTCTCTCTCTCTCTCTCTCTCTCTCTCTCTCTCTCTCTCTCTGTGTCTCCCTAGGGATGCAGAAGACACAAGTTGAAACCTCTCTCTCACACCCTTTCCTTTCCTGGTCCACTGTGCCTGAACAAGGGCTGTGTGTGTGTGTGTCTTCCTCACCTTGTGAACAAACTTTGCACTCTGTAAGCCATATTGGTGCTTGTCCTTAAAATGATTTTAAGGGCCTAGTATAGTAGCCTAGTGGCTAACGTCCTTGCCTGAACATGCTGGGATCCCATATGGGCGCTGGTTCTAATCCTGGCATCCTCGCATCCCATCCAGCTCCCTGCTTGTGGCCTGGGAATGCAGTTGAGGACGGCCCAAAGCCTTGGGACCCTGCAACTGCATGGGAGACCTGGAAGAAGCTCCTGGCTCCTGGCTTTGGATCAGCTCAGCTGATACACCCCTGGGCCATGGATCAAATGAAAAATAAATGTGTCCACAGAAAACAGCAAGTGCTCTGAGCCACAGTAGCTGCTCTGACATACTCTGCAATGTCAAGTGTCCAGTGAAGAAGCCACAGTAACCTAAAGATCATCCCCGCCGGCTTGCTCAATTTAGAGGCTGAGTTAGTGGACTAGTAAAATGTTCACTAAATGACGAAACTTTTGCCTTAAGGATTTTGTTCACGAGTGACTTGCGCAAAAGTACATGAAGTCATGTGTGATATGGCACGCCACTGACGCCTTCATGAAATCTTTCTGTTCCTCATTCTCACAGACTATCAGTATGGTGATGCCTTCCCCATGTTTTCAAGACTCCTTCCTTCTTGGATCCAGTGTCTATTTGAAAACAAGGTGGCTCAGGATGGAGGGATATTCCCAGGAGCAGCTTCTGCCCCTTTGCAAATGTTGTTGTTGCCTAGCAACAAGCTGAGAGAGACCAAAGGATTTCCAAAGGCCTGAGGACTTGTGAGCCATTATTGAGAAATCATCCCTCAGTTTTATTTTTCAATCGCACCTCTGATTTTCACATATACTTGTGTATACACACACACACCCTTTGGCCATTCACATGATTTGCCCTATCAGATGAGATTTGATGTATAAACTGTTTACCCGGTAGCTTTTATTGGGAGACAATAACAAGGAATGATGAAAGTCCATGATACTGATAGGCATTCCTGCAGAAGTCATAATTTCACATCTGCTTTTGTAGGTAGACTGGATGCTTACCACCATGGGATTTGGATTTAAAGCTTGATGTACAGTTGCCATCTATTTGGGGGGTATCGTCTAGATTAAATAACTTTACTCATAGCTTTAGCATGGTGGTGCTCTAGAAAAGCTGTTAATGTTGGTGATGATATAATTATTCCTAGAAATGATTAAATAAGGTAGAGAATTTCACCTATACTTCTAGAGGGTATGAAAAGTCAAAAACAGAGTGCGGACATTGGTAAATCAAGAATATTGATGCCTGGAATTATTAGCTTCTTCTTGTTCATGCCTTGTATGCTGCTGCTTAGAGATCCTCAAGTTCCAGTCTGTGTGTTTACTTTGATCATCAGAGTGCTAGTCATGTGGCAAGCAGGGGCTCGCAAAGCTCTTGAAGTATCTCTGCCTCTCCTCTGTTGTGAGTGGGATTGTCCGAAGTTGAATCCTGCCAACTTCAACAGACAATGCCTGAACTAGCTTCCTGGAGAATGAGAAAGTAGGTAATGCTGAATGCTGAGCTGTGACAGCCACTGTGATGCTTTGGGCGTACCCACCTTTGGACAGAGAAGCTGTGAGTTCAGCCAAGGTCAGCAGCACTTGCCATCTTCCAGTGGATCACAATCATGAATCCTGAAAAGATCAATCCAGTCTGGTGCATGTGAACACAATTTCACCTGTTTTCTATGTGTTTATGCATACGGAAGTTTTGAACTCATTTGTCAAATAGGATTAGTTCATGAACTAAATTTTTGAAATGCCCCAAGATTTTTAAATGGTTTTCTTCCCCGTATGATTGGTGATTGTTCTGAACCTAAAAATGAAAATCCTGTTCAAATTAGCAATTGCCTCCTTTCTCAAAATACCAGTACAACCTCTAGAGATGGCTAATTAACAAATTATGAATGCTGATAGTTCAAATTGAGGATGTATTCAGAATGTTTTCCACTGCTTATAGAGAGGAAGTCTCCTGGAAAGGTATGCTCCTTATTCAGGCTAAATATAGGGCAATAATTTCTGAGAGAGAAGACAAGAGGTGGGAAAAGAATCTTCAGCCAAGAAAAAAATTGTTTTCCTTTTTCTATAGACATCACTGTTTCCTGAATGCCTGTGTCAGCTTGTTGCTGACAGGGAAGGCTGAATGAAGCACCATGACGGTTTAACATTCAGTAAGAAGAAAAAAAATTGGTTTACAGAAGTAGGCAATATGTAAGTGAAAGGTATGTTGCCAACAGTTTTGATGTTATGTTTTGTAGATGATTCCATTCTGAGTGACAGGGTTGAACAATTTTAAACCTTTCTAGCAAAAGTTGATTCTTCTGGGAAGTGAAAAATCAATGTAATGAGGATATACAACTTTTCCCCAAGAATAGGCCGGCAGCAAAAACTGGGTCGGACACATGTGAGAAGGAGGCAGTTCATAATAGAATGAGAGATTGGGGCTGGCATTGGAGTATAGTGGGTAAAGCCATTGCTTTCGACAGCATCCCGTATGGGTCCATGTCCTGGGTGCTCCAACCTTCTGCTAATAGCCTGGGAAAAAAGGTGAAAGACGGCCCAAGAATTTGGGTTCCTGCCACCCACGTGGGAGACCTAGATGAAGGAAGCTCCTAGTTTATATCTCTTTTCCCTGTGTCTGCCTCTTCCTCTGTAACTCTTTCAAAATAAATAAACTCACTGACAGATTGTCAAAAAATAGAAGGAAAAGAAATATGAATATTACAAAATTTCAAACATTTGCACTAAAATCTTTTAGAAAATTTTCTTTAAAGCATCTTCTATTATATCATTTATTCATGTAATTTTTAAAAGAAACATAGATATAATGAGCCTCGCATGTTACTAAAATTCCATGCATCAATCTAGTCATTCCCCAATTTTCAAGTTATTTATGAGTGAGACATCAGAAATACAAAAATGGAGAATGTTTTCTGATAATATATAGGCCTGGGAAAAAAGACATGAGAATGAAGCTGGCATCAAAAATATTGGAAGTCATCATAAAGGAAATATGAGGTACTCTGTCAGATCGTAGGCTACTGGAGGGAGGCAGACAGAAAACACAAGGAAATGAATATGTCCATTCAATTAGTGATAGAAATGGGTTTGGGGCCTGTGACATCAAATTTGTTACCCAGTTGCACTTGCTTATTTAGTCTCTGGTGTAAGAGCACAATCAAAGCTCTCATCCTCTTCAACATATATAAGCCCTTGACACCTGTTAGAGAATAGAGGAGAATGTATACTTCTCACAGACAGCCAAGCTTCAGAAGTTAGAGGAGGGAGTGCTATTGTTTGGATAGGACTTGGCTTCCAACTTCATACGGTTTAGTCCCCCAAATCTTATTTGGTACTCACAAGATGGAAATATAATAGTCTTGCTGTTTGGTGGTGGCAACTTCAGGAAGCAATTAGGTCAGGCTAAGTCCTTGGGGTGCAGTTTCTTTCACTGAATCCTGATGGGTTTAGGGGAGATCCTAACAATACGGAAACGTTCACTATCTGCCTCTTGTCATGTGCCACCACAGGACTGTTCAAAAGAATGTCATTGTAATCTCTTACATGAATAAACTGGGCACATCGAAAACTTTTTTTTCCTCCCTAAAATTAGTCTGCTTTCCTAATAACATTAGGTTACTTCAAGTATTTCATTGCAGTGACAGCAGCAGCAACAACAACAAAAAAGGCCAGACTATTCTTGGCAGGGAGAAGAATTAGTCAAAGTAAGTTGATTAAACTGCCTTCCCAAGCCTACAAATGAGTCACCTCAATTTTATTTCCACGAGAAAGAACAAATGAGAAAAGGAGACAGTGATTGGTTGTTTCTCTCATTCAGTGTATATTATTAGTTGGAGACAGAGACCCAAATGCTTTCCTAAAACCTTGGGATAATGTGGAAAGGATTGTGGTTTTGGGAATCCTGGAAGTTATCCTAGAAAAGGGCATGCATTGTTAAGTCTTTGAGGAGTTATATGTTAACAATATACTGTTTCTTTACTTAATATAAGTAAAGTGTATAAAGTACAAACAGTGTATTGTTAACATGATGCAGAAAAGACAGTAATCAAGAACTTTGGTAGGGAGATGGCAATATGTGAGTGGCTTAAGACAAACAGTATATTAACACTGTACAGTGAAAGAAAAAGTTCCTGATTAAGGATTCTCTGTGCCAAAACTCCCTGTGTCTGGAAAATGTGTAAAGGTGGTCAAGCAAGAATCCTGTGTGTCCATGGATGGGAACACCAGGGATGCTGGGAAACAGACTGTGAACCCACTTCCTTCGTGCAGAACAGTGAGAGGTTGTGAAGTCCTAGCGTGAGGTGATTGTGAATGACCAGATGGACATGCAGAGGTACGGCACTGTGGAGACCAAGAAGATGTATTCTGCAGGAACCTGGAGATTCACAGCAAGAGGAGGTACATCAAGACCTCCAATTTACATCAAAATGTTTGAGGAAAGTGAAATTTTCAGAAAGTTTAGAAATCCAAAGCCTTCTGGAATACATACTTCTCCCAGTGCCAGGAATTTCCTGAAGGAGAAAGATCCAACAGATGCAAAGTGAGTCAAATAAATGAAATGTTGGGTTGAGAATTTAGATTTAATACCTGAATTTTAAGGGCAGAAAATCATCAGATACACTTAGATAGGCACAAATAGTCGCAAAATATTGAAGATGGGAAAAGACCACCAAGGAAATGACCTTGAAGAATCAGCTTGGTGGTGAAATAAGCAAGACATGCCTCACAAATAGAGAAAGAAGATGTGATTAGAGTGGAAGATTCTTAACTGTAGTGGCACTGCACTGAGAGGTCTTTTTTTTTTTTTTTGAGGGATTGATATATTGGACTTCATATGCCCTCAATTTTATTTTCAGTTCGTTATTTTTTCTTATCTGCAAATTGGAAAGCCAATTGATGTAGCATTTGGTGGCTGAGAACAGGGACATGTGAGGATAGAGGAGGAGGTGTTCAGATATCAATTGATTTCCTTTTGATATTTTTGCCTCTCCATGCTGTATGGCAGTATAGTACAGTATAGTATAGTATAGTTCTGCGTATGCGGGCAGAAGGGTTGGGATGCTGTTGGGAAGGAGGAGGATGCCATACTGAGAAAAGTTCACTGGCTCTGAGGCCAGAAGATGGAAGAAGGGCAGTGCTGACAGAGGAAGATAGTCGAGGTTTGGCCTTATATTCCACACTGAAGGGAGAAGATGTGCTAGCTATTTTGGGGGACCATATAGATGCAGTGCCTATTTTGGAGGACACTGGGTGAGGATTATAGAAAAGGTCTGAATGTAAAACATCCATAGCTCAACAAAGGGCTTCCCACCACAGTGTAGGGCAATGTTCGGTCATGGAGAGAAGTTTTATTTCCAGCCCCGGGAGTCTTTAGGCTCAAGCACAGCAGAAGGACATGACACTATGTTCAGAATCTTTGGGTCCACCAGGAACAAAAGAGAGGCTGAGGAGACCTTTCAACAAAGACCAAGGGATGGGCTTCCAGGCCAAGGCTGGAGTCAGGAAGTAACACAGATATCCAGAGGTCCCTGCTGTCGATAAGAACTTAGGGGGTCTTGGTGGGGACTCAAGAAAATGGTGGCGATATCTCACACAACTGTTCGGAGAAAAGTCTAGAGACAAAGTCATGATTCACAGTTTGTTGCCAGCCTCTATCCTTGAATAGCTAGGAATGAGGTTGAGTTGAGGATACTTGGTAAGGTGTTATTCATAAGACATTCAACGTCATAATAGTAATGTAAGCCATTCCTCTACTCACCCAGACAACAGGGGTCAGGAGAAGTCTAACAAACACTGGCTTCAGAGATGGCCTTAAATACAAATTATCTCAACTTTACTAGAGTACATCTTTCAATAACATGAATTAAATTTGTTATTTTCCTTAAATATTGGGCAAGTTGAGGTGAGGTGGAATAAAATGCGAGTAGAGCCATGAAAATGCCTGTTCTTTGTATATCAAAGTCAAATTTAATTCTGCTATGTGTTTTCAAGTTCTGAGTTGCCATCATTCACTTACTGTTGGCCTAGCCCACTAGTCTCATGAAAGCAGATACATTTTGTATTGTTTATTACTTAAAACAGTGGGTTTTTCATTAATGTGTATCGGAGCCCTAGCAGTATAAGAAAGTGATGACATTTGATGTAGGGTGATCTCATCGCTTCTCCACCTACACTTCTCATTATCGCCATCTCAGCCCTCTACCACCCAACCGTAAACTGGACAATCAGATCAAGATCTCCTTTAGGGTAACGTAAGTGCACATAACCAGGATAACTGCTGCTCTGTCTCCCAGAGGCATTTGTGAACTGATGCTTAATCCATGGTCCTGAGATTCCTGCCATGAAGTGGGACCAGGAGGGAAACTTGTAAGAGAGGCTTGAAGGCACCATATTCCTTAATTTCTGGGATTATTTTACTTGAATCGGTGCTTCTTAAAAAACAAGCTTTGCCTGTAATTATTCACCAATAATGCGGAGATTTTCATATGAGAACTCCACTCTACTCTCTTAATCCCCAAGAAAGGAAAGAGAAGTCTAATCTTGGAGTTTGAATTCCCAACCCAAATTGAGCTTTCTCTCTTCCTTTCTCTAAGGCTCACTTTCACTGCTTCCTCCCTGTGAATGAAAGATCACACAAGTGTGGGTTTCTGAAGGTTATCTACAGCTTTGCCTAAAATGGTTATAATTGGAGAAATGAAATAGTGCTAACTGCAAAGCCTGCATAACATTATAGCATTATGCAAAATGAAGGCACTTTAGAAGAATAAAGGAATGATGACAATGCAAATCAGAGGCAGTGAAGGTCAGACGTTTTGCATAAAGTGCCTTGCAGTCTAATTCATGTGAACTTCGCCTGAGGAGAGAAAAGTGACTTATTAAAGCACAGTGCTTTTTCAAAGAGCATTACTGCAGAGCCCTGGGTCTGCTTACAAGCCCCACAGGCGGTCACAAGGATTCAGTGAGGAGCTGGGTATTGGCATAGCCAAGCTGAAATTATAGAACCTTTGTTCAGAAATCAAATACCCCAAGCTCATGACCACACTCAGGCTGGCTGACTTAACTGTTGGATGACTGAACTGAATGGCGTTGCTTAGAGAACAGGACTAGTTATACACCAGCTACCACATTTACCCTCTTATTTCCCCCAAGCAGTTTTTGTTTTCTTTTTAGGGTGAAGCGTGTGGAGACTCAGAAATGAAGGGAGTTAATGCAGAGGGCCCATATTTGCAAGGGTGGTAGTTGAAAAGCAGCTGTGCTAGACTGTGAGGTCCAAGGTGAGCCCCCCGTACCATCCTGTGTGACAACACCCGGCATCTGTGCTTGGTGCAAATTTAAATCCTTGAACTCAGAGGAAGGGTTTATACATAAAAGATAGGAAGATTTTTCTTTTTTACTCAATAGCACCTTAGATTCTCGGATGCCCCTTGCTTGCTCTCTGCATGGATCTCTTGCTCTGTGTCAGAGGCCTAACACAGTCTGGGTCTCTAAACTGACATCCCCTGTTCTAGAGCAGGCAGCCCAACCCTCATGTACAGTAAAAACTAAAGTACATGATTTCTGGAATTGGAACTCCCTCCCCACCCTGCCACCAAATTTTCTGTGGTCTTTGTGCTGGAAAATGAAGCGGCAACACCTATAGCTCAAGTAGCTGTGTCTGAAGAAACGTAATTAACCAGTGTTACTCCTAACATAGTGACTTGCGCTGCTGTGAGGATTCTGCAGGTGCCTGCGCACCTTGCTCCACATGAACCTAGGACGGGTGTGACTTTCCATCATGACCAGCTGCCACTCCCTGAAACAGGTCCTAAGTGTCAGCTGATCGCCTGGCTTATCTTATAGAACTGTGGGGCTGCATTTATCATGGTTTCAAAAGTACCTTGACAGACATCCTAGCCACTGCCCATTTCAAACCTCAGACCAGACCAATCAAGCATCCCTGAGACCCACTGTGACAAGCCAGTACTGAGCAGCCTTATTCTTGGATAAGGTCAGGTTTCAAGTCTTGTTTGTAAAGCTTGCCATTAGATCTTGGGCATAAAGTCTTTAAAAAAAAAAAAAACAACAAAAAACGTGTTGTTAGGTAGATGTGCTTTGGCAACATGTCACTAGGAAGGGAGGTAAAATTCTTTTTGCGTAATTTACATAAATAATTTATACAATAAAACGGGGTGGGGTTGTCTGGTGATATACTATATAGGAATTCAGTGAATAAAAGTGTATTTGTTGAAAATGAAAGAGGTTAATTTCAGACAGTCTTGAGTTTATAACAATTCCTCGTTGCCCACAGGTTGTTGGGCTCTGAAAAGCAATGCATGATTGTAGATATTATCCATTGTGAAGGACTGTTCTGGAAATGATCAATACAGCATCAAATTTTACAAAAACAAATGGTTTAGAGTATACATGTAGTCAAGAGTGGCTGCCGTTTTTGTGGGATTGTATCTTCAGATGTGGCTTTCTGGAGGACCTTCGGGAAGACTGCAACCGGGCCTTAAAGAACGGGAAGCTTGAAGTTTCCGATTGTAAGAAAGGCACAGACGTGGGAGGAGGGGTCAGAGGACAAGGCGCGGAGGACAGAATGGCCATCTCGGGAAACTGTTACCCGCTGCTTAGCACACACTTCTTCCATGACCTCATCCAGTTTTTTAATGTCTGTTCCCAGGCAACACATCATGATTGCAGAGTTGAGTCTTTTGAAGTTCCAGGTGATGGTATATCCAATGGGAATTTTGAGGAAGACAGCTGCTAGGTTGGGAGCTTTCCTTTTTAGATAAAAATGATAGATCCCTCCTATACTCGTTCTTCTACTTTCATTTAGTTGTGGTTCTTGTTGCTTGGGGGCCCATTTTTTAATAAAGATTTATTTTTATTGGAAAGGGAGATACACAGAGAGGAGGAGAGACAGGGAGGAAGATTTTCTGTCCAGCGACTGACTTCTCTAGTGGCCACAACAGGCAAAGCTGAGTCAGTTCGAAGCCCAGGAGCCAGAAGCCTTGAGCCTCTTCCAAGTCTCCCATGCAGGTGTGGGGTCCCAAGGCCTTGGGCTGTCTTCCATTGCCTTCCAAGGCCACAAGCAGGGAGCTGGCTAGGAAGTGGGGCAGCCAGGATTAGAACTGGTGTCCATATGGAATTCCAGGCATGCAAGGAGAGGACTTTAGCCACTAGGCTATTGCACCAGGCCCAGGGGACCCATTTTTTTTGAACCATGAGAAGACAGCAACAAGGATGAAAGACCAATTTACTAAAGACAGTGAAGTCAGAAATGAAAGGAATAGTTTCTCCTAATGTTTTTCCCTATTAGTTACAGTATCTGCATAATTCCTGATATAGAAAAAGAAAAGGCCTATGCCAGTGTTAGGTATATTGCACCTTATTTGCACATCATAGCATTCCTGAATTATTATATAGGGCCAATGCTCTGAAAAACAGTGCTTTCTTTTTGTAAGAATCATGGCCCAGTGGAGCTTTTCATATGATTACACTCACTGATCCAGGAGAAGAGAAGGCCAGAAGGGCCCTTTTTTGATCATGCACTAGATAAGATGAAAGGAAGACCTTGATCACTAAGGTTTTCATCCCAGAACTTTCTTCTAAACAATTGTTATCTATGACACACATTTCTTCTGCATTTAGGAAAAGCCACTGGAGTCTGGCCAAATAAGGAGAAGCACCACCTGCTAGCAACACATGATTCACACGATTTGTGGAAGTCACAATCACATCAGCCAGGAGAGAGAGATTCCCGACCACTCGTTCAGTGTCTTCCATCGCAGGGAAAGAGTTAAGTTCCTCCAGCAGAAGCTGAAGTGAAGCTGGGTGCTCTGAACTGAACGGGTGTACGTCTTATAGAGGCAGATGAATCCTTTGTCACTTTAGGTTTAACCCATTGTGCGTGAGCACTACTGTGAATGGCTGTTAGTGAAAAGCCTACTTCTATCAAGTTTCAAGGAATATAAGGGTATGAATCATACCGAAATTGTATATTCTTATGAAACCACCGTGTCTAATTCTGTATTTGGTGGAACACACTGCCCATGCATGTTGTTCAGACATTAGAGGGGATTTTCGCTTTAAACCTTAGGAAGGCTAGCCAGGACAGCAGCTGCTGAAGGATGGAGGCTGTGAGTGCTCACAGACACGCAGATTCGATGGAGCCTGTGAATACAGCTCTTCCTGTTTCTCCCATTCTGCTGTCACTGTACCAGCAAATCTTGCTTTTATTCTTTTTCTAACACGTATGCTGCCATGAGAAGTGGCACTTACATTAAAGAATAAATGATAATTCTAGCCTTTTCTTTTGGCTGGTAAATTTTTGTTTTTGGTTGATGGGTTGATCTAGGAAATTCTATATAACTACCTTATTCCTTATTCTGCAAATAGATGCAGTTCTGCTTTTTCACTAATTGACTTGGTCACTGTCCCACTGGTTGGACTACACTTTTCCTTTGACATGCACCTTCCAATACAGGTGGTATTTACCAACCACCATTTAGCTTAAGAGTCCTTCCTTCTGCCAAACTTTTAGACTACCACTCAGAAATAATACTCTATATCACCACTGCCATGTTCCCTACTATACATATTGTTTCATTCACTTACTTGTTCACTTTTCATCATCTCTGTCCTTGTTGAGCCTAGAAAGTGAAACACGAAAGATCTTCATTAGTCAATATAAAGTCACCACTCCTGGAAACATGATAATAAAGAGGTCTTTGATGCCAAGAGAGGGTGCCTTGGTAAGAGTCCATGGTGATCTTCCTTAATAGTATGATTGATTTCTAACCTGAAGGGAAGATTTAAATAGGTGGGAACTATTGACTCTGGGTTCACAGGATTGTAGATTACAAGGGAGATTAGAAGGGACTGTGAATGATCCTAGTAGGCATCCTGACGCCTGAGACACATTCAGCTAATGGCACTGGTAATGATTACTAGTAATATAGTTTGATCATTATGATAAAATGCAAATATATTCCATGGTTTGACTTTTTATCCATAGGTAACTTACGCTAAAGTCATCTCATTATAAAGTCTACCAATGAACTCAATTTTGGGGGAAAGTTCCACTTTTATATCAGAATATATAGGACCAAATATAACCAGACTGATAACTTAGGCATAATATTTGTTTTATTTCTTTACTCTCTCTTCTAAGGTATGTATTTTTGGCTTTTTGTTGTAAAATGAAAAATAGAAATTGTTTTTCCCTGTTCATTTACATTTTAAATGTATATATCACTTTACTCTTCTAAGACTCTACCCTGTGGAAAAACACATATTCCTACGGATGTCAACCCAAGATTGCGCAACTTTGCATTATTTATAACAGCGAAATATCCCAAATAATTTTAGTATTCATCCTTTTGGGAGACGTTTTTCTATTTCTCTGTCCTCCTTAGGAAAGATTTTGTAGGGGTTAAAAGCAGTGCAGCAGAAATATATGCACTGACACATAAAGAACTCTAATGTATATTTCAAAGTCAGAATAAAATAAAACACAGCCAAAGCAAAATGACACATAAATCATGGAGATAGTATGGCATGGAGTGCACCACACTACACAGTATGCTCAGAACTTAAACTGTCTGTTAAAATTTCACTTTCTTCAGACCTAATTGGGTGAGTCGAGGCAAATTACTCAACATCTTCTTTATCACTCTGTAAGCCTATAAATACAAAACAAGAGACAGTAGTCATACACACTTCAGAGGAATACTGTGAGTTAAATGACTGGATACATTTAGAGCTTGGAATACTGCTACGTGCTGAGTCACCTGCTGAGTCAGGGCTCCTATGTGTGCCTCCTTTTCCTTCACTTCCATTTATCATTATCCTTGATACTTACAAGTGCTATGAAAATGACTATAGAGCAGGTGCAGATTTTCCGGTTGGTTCTGAATCAATGAAAACAAGTGGCATCTATACATTTATCTGAAGTCCCTATCTTATATATCTAAGGAGAGAAAAGGAAAAGGAGGCCAGCTTGGTCTCAGCACATCTCATCAGGCCTAGCATAAAAATGGTGAGCCCTATCCAGGGTGTGTTCTACAATGTGAAAATCACACGGCAGGGAATGTCTTCTGTATGAGAAGACCTCACTGACCCCACTGCTGTGGGAGCAGGACTCAGTTTGAACTACCCCGGCTTTTGGGTAGGGATACTTGGCAAATTTCAGGCTGTCCTGATGAACTCAGTATTTGGCTAGACATATTCTCCAACTGGAAGGAAATCAGAGTGAGAAAGTATGTCCAGATATCATTTCAGAAGTAGGACACTTGCCCTCAGCTTTCCAGAGATTCAAAGCACTTGCTTCTTCCCCACTGTACCCTGCAATGGTAATTTCAGCACTTTTTTGTGGATGATTTTGGTATTGAGCTTGACCCAAGGATAAGAAATCAAATTGTTATTCATACCCACTAAGTGATAAGGAGAACAGAGACAGGAGTCTGGGGGTAGGGGTGACTGGGACAGGACAATGTGTAGAAGGAACTCTCCAATATTGCTCTTTGTTGTATTGGTTGGTTGAAGTTCTCCCAGGGAGAATTCATGTCGCCATTACTTGTGTGTGCTTTTTACATAAGGAAAAGTTTCTGTTGTCTTCATCTTAGCATCCATCCTCACACAGATGCTAACCTTTGAGTGGTAAGACAGAAATACAAGAGGTAAACTTCTGTAGCCTCTGTTCCTAACATTGTAATGTCCCCTAACACTGTTACAATTTCTTTATTTTTCTGCTTAATATTTTATTACTTATTTAACAAAAATATACGTTTTCAAGGGTATACATTGGGATGTTTCAGCATATATAAAAAAAATAAGGTAATCAGCACTTTCCTCTTTCACATTACTTTATGGCTGGAGAATTGGAATGCTTCTCTTCAGTTTCTTCTGAAACATGTAGTCGTTTGCGGACCAGCGTCACCCCCTCTGTCCTGTGGCATACTAGGGACTTCTTATTTCTCTATCTGGTTTAGTTCACACGGTCCATCTTTCCCAGCCCTGTAATGACTAAACTTTGTTCACTGTTTTCTTTTGAACTTTCCCATGCAAGGAAACTCACTTATTTCATTTTGCATATGCCCTTCATTTCCATTCTTTTTTTTTTTTTTTTGCAAATGGCAGAGTTTTATTCATTGTTATGACGGAATAATATTCCATTGTGTCTGTATGCCACATTTTCTTTGTTTGCTTTTACCTCAGATCATGTAAGATCTTGCTTCTGTGAATAGTGCACAATAAACACAGTGGCTCAGATTATCCTCAAGGAATAGTTTGTTTATGTGTTGATACGTATAGTTTTCTTCATTTATTCCCAAATATTCTGTAATGTGTGTCTACATAAGTAAGGCTATCAATGTACGTGGCAATTTTACAATTACTGGCAATTTCTGATGTCTACCCCAAATTCAAATATCCTTAATGGGCTAATTAGTTTCTTTATTAAGCTAATTTGTTCAGACCACACAATGCACTAGGGGTGTTTTGAGTCTTGTTAAAAGACACCCAAATGGTGTTTAGACTAAGAGGGCTGTCTTCAGCTTTAGTTGGAAATGAGTACAGATGGAACAGTTCATCATTTTTTCTGGGTCATGACTTGGACAGGCAAAGACCAAGGCCTTTGACATTCTTGCTTCCTGGCCAAGAACTAGAACAGGAACAAACCCTTTGATTATTCATTGGCACAACTCTGAGTTTGGGTGACCAGTATGAAAATAATATGCAAATCTGAGCATGCCACTAACTTTCTTTAAAGTGAGCAAAAGGAAGCGACAAGCATGAGAATTAATACATCCATCAGGAAAGAGAATACATTCTTGAATTTATTAAATTGGGACTTTGTTCATTTACAGCAGATTTAATTTAGTTTTCCTTCTACAAGAAGGAAATTTAGTCATTTTTTAACAGCTTTCTGCTTCAGCATTGAAAGTTAAATTATTTGTGCTTAGTGGCAAATCTTCTTACCTGATCAGTGCAATTGCTCCTCCCTTTGCTGCCCCCAACTTGCCCCTGGAGTCTGAATTCAAGCCTTAATTCTGTGAGTAACCCCAGATGACCTTCTCTTCAGCTTTAAAAACCATTCACATCCGCTGGAAAATGTGGGGGTTGACCCAGTCTCTGTAAGATGATTTCTGGTACTAAGGCTCCAGGTACCCTTGAAAAGGTCTGACCCTTTGACTTCAACTCTCTTTGTCTTGTCTTTGGGACTGGAGATTGTATTCCTCTGGTGTGCATTGCTAGCAGGGAAACAAATGTAAAGCACGAAACAAAAGCAAACTAAAGTTCTCACTCTCTCTGCCAGCTGGCTATCTCTTTGTGGTGGTGTTATACAACCCGATTTCACCCTCTGGTTGGTTGTGAGAAAGACCGCTAATTCATTCAAATTGAACAGTCTGTTTCTCTAAAAGATTTTAAACAAAGGAATTTAAGAGAAAAGAAAAAAAAATCAGTAGTATCTGACAAAACTTAGTAACTCAATACTTGTTAACACACCAGAAGCAGTTTTTCAATGTACATGTGGCATATACATTTAACATATATATTGAGCCTGATACAATAGCCTAGTGGCTAAATCCCTCACCTTGCATCTGCTGGGATCCCATATGGCAGTGGTTCGTATCTCGGATGCTCCACTTCCTATCAGCTCCCTGCTTATGGCCTGCAAAAGCAGTCAAGGAAGTCCCAAAGCTTTGAGACCCTGCACCTGCATGGGAGACCCAGAGGAAACTCCTGGCTCCTGACTTCAGATCAGCTCAGCTCCAGCCACTGTGGCTATTTGGGGAGTGGACAGAAGCTCTTTCTCTTTGTATCTCCTTCTCTATGTAAATCTGCCTTTCCAATAAAAATAAATCTTTAATATATACATTTATTATTTTATTGGAAATGCAGATTTTACAGAGAGAGGAGAGACATAGAGATATTCCATCCACTCGTTCACTCCGCAATGGCCATAATGGTAAGAGTTGAGATAGTCTGAATCTAGGAGCTAACAGATTCCATTGGGTCTCCTGCATGGGTGCCAGGGCCCAAGGACTTGAGTCACCTACTGTTTTCCCAGGTTATAATAAGGGAGCTGGATTGTAAGTAGAACAGTTGGGACATGAATCGATGCCGAGATAAAACATTAGCACTGGAGGTGGAGACTTAGCCCACTACGTTTTGGCCCTGGCCCCCAAAGCCCATGTAGTTTCGACAGTGGCAATAAGGGGACCTAGGGGTTTGGAGATCCAGCTTCCCTGCACAACTTGCCAGATCCTTACATTGAACATGAGAAGGTGGAGTGAACATTCCTTAAGTCTTACGCCTGAGCCAAGCTATGGACACATCATATATCATTCTCACCACAATTAAGAAGCATTCAAGTACTTCAAAAAGTTTACAGGGAAATAGAATTAAAAATACACATTTATGACATGAGTCAGAAAAGAATTTAATAGAAGGAAAGAAAGTATTTTGAAGAAATGAAAAGACAATATCAAAACCCATGCGATATAATATTTAAAGGGCTATTGATACTATATTTTGTGTGAAGGTTGCTTTATATCAGAGAGAACATATGGTATTTGTCCTTTTGGAATTGAGCTATTTTACTAAGCATCATAGTCTGTAGTTGCGACCATTTGGTTGCAAATGGAATGATTTCATTCTTTTTAATGGCTGAGTAGTATTCCAGAGAGTGCATTTAGCACAATTTCTTTATCCACTTCTCTTTGGATGGGCATCTGGGTTGTTTCAATGTCTGTTGCAGTAGATTATGCTACTGTACATATAGAGTTACAGGTTCCTTTTTCATATGCAGATCTCATTTTCTTTGGAAACTGTTAAATACAACTTGAAAATAGGATGCTGAACTCTGCCATTGTCCATTCCCACAATGTCAGGGTACACTTAAATAACAGAATGATGGACTTATGACTGCTTATGAAGGACTATACTATTGTAATAATGTAGGGGAAATCAGTGGAGAGGAAGGGAATTTGGAAAGGGTTTAGAAAAGTCCCAGAGCCTATGGAATTGTATCATAATATATATATATATTCATTTTTTGTAGCAAGAAATTTTAAATCCCTGCATACTTTTTGTGTAATAAGAATTTTTCATAAATTTCTTTTGAAGAACTGGTTTAGAAAGCATTTTTGCAGTCTGCCCAAGGTCATCTAGAAAGGTCAGTCAGTGGTGACCTATCCATAGCTGGTGTCTAGGCCTCATATTTTCTCCTTCTCCTGTTAGCACCCCGTCCTTCCCTTCTCTGTAAAATTAATAACTGTTTACACTATACTTTTAAAAATTATTTATTTTTTATTTGAAAGGCAGATCAGATTTACAGAGAGATCTGCCATCCATTGATTCACTCCCCAAATGGCTCCAAAGACTGGAGCAGAGCCAAAAATGAAGGCAGGAACCAGGAGTTTCTCCAAGGTCTCCCACACAGGAGCAGGTTTGCTAAGCCTGAAAGCCATCCTCTGCTGCTTTCCCAGGCCTTAAGCAGGTAGTTGGATGGAAGTGGAGCATCCAGGACACAGACTTGCTTCCATATGGGATCTGGGTGCTTGCAAACTGAGGACTTAGCCATTGAGTTACTGGGACCCATTGATACTACTCTATGCTAAAAATGGAGAATGTGTGTTTGACAAACATGGCAGAAGAAACATTTTATTTGCTGGTGTATTTGTTGGTTGGCTGACTTTTGAGAACTGTAGTCTTTTTCAAGAGTCGAATAAATACTAGACTATCACTGAAAATTAAATTAAATGTAGCTCTCGGGTAATCATAGGTCATCAATTCTGCACTTGTCTTTCTCTACCTTCGTGCCTTTTCACTGGACTACCTGACTCCTGGACTAAGTTCAGGGTCCTTGGTATACACTCTACCAGTACTCTAACCTTATCTTTGTGCATGTATTGATGTATTAGGATTCAAAAAGATAACATAAAACCGGAATTATGTTTATTTTTGGTGTAACATTTTTCGAAACGCATGTGTCATCTTTTAATAATATGCATGCTCCACAACTTTTTGAAGACTCTTCTGTGCATTGATTTTAGTTTTCATTTTACATAAAAATAAATCTTTCAATTCCATTTTCTGTAAACTTTTTTGAAGTACCTCATATATTTGTCATTTATGATGAGGCAGGTGAGCTTAGAGCTTTAAGAAGTGGGATTCAGAGTTGACTAATCTGAATTTATAATTCAGACTCTGTAATTGTTGGCCAGGTGTGTGCCTCTGTGTGCCTCAGCTTCCCCCTTTGTGAAATGGAGCTGATGATAACACATAGTATCCATAGGAAAGTGATGAAGATGACATCAGATTATCTATGTAAAAGACAGAGGTGGGCATAGAGCAAGCTCTTAGTTGCTGTTCTGTCAAACTTCTTTAGCCAACAGTAGCTCCACTGGGGTAAATATGCTGCCATTTCCTGCTGTATCTCCAGTGTCTGCTCATGTGTGGATACCCAGAAAGTGTTCACTGCATGTTCTGACCACAGCCCTTTTGTATCATGCTGTACTGAATATTTGCATCATGTTGAGATTTTTCTTTTGTAAGTATTATGTCTCATGTAGCTCATAAACTGGTTGTTGACATAACCGTTTTTCTCTCGAGTAAGTTTGGGTTCAGAGAAATAATTGGCTCTGCCTTGGGTCACACAGTTACTAAAGAATGAAGTAGTATGGAAAACCAGGTCTGGATGACTGAGCCCAGCGCTGGCTTTCTCTAGGCCACCTCTTTGTGTCATAGAAAGAACAATGAACCTTATGTAAACCCCATGTAAACAGGAGAGTCTGGTTTCATGAAACCAAAGCCAAAGCAAAGTAAGCAGATGTTAACAAAAGAGTGAGTCATCTTATACTTTAATTAAAAAAATCTCCTTCTTCCTAGATATCAAAATAGAAGTTGATTTTTTTAAATGTGTTTATTTAGTTTTATTGCAAAGTCAGTTATACAGAGAGGAGGAGAGAAAGAGAGGAAAATCTTCTGTTCAATGATTCACTCTCCAGGTGACTGCAATGGCCAGAACTGCTCTGATCTGAAGCCAGGAGCCAGGAGCTTCTTCTGGGTCTCCCAAGTGGGTGCAGGGTCCCAAGGCTTTGGGCCGTCCTCTACTGCTTTCCCAGGCCACAAGCAGGGAGCTAGATGGGAATTGGGGCCGCCGGGATTAGAACCAGCACCCATGTGGGATACTAGCATGTGTGAGGCAAGGACTTTAGCCGCTAGGCCACCATGGCAGGCCCGGAAGTTGATTCTTGAGGGACACAAATCATCAAGCCTTCAAATCATAAAGGTCACAGATTTCTGTGTGAAAGACTAAAGAGCCAGTCACCGATGTATGACCATCATGAACCCCACAGGACTTCTGTGCCGTTATCATCACTTGTGTCAGACTCCGCAGTTGCAAGACTGCTGGAAACCTCATACTATTTGCACCTAATGACCAGGCATGTGTGCCAATACTTCTCAAATGTTCCTGTGTACGTGAATATCTGAGGGATTTAATCACAAAACCAATCTGAATGGAGCAGGTCTAGAGCAAGAACTGGGCTGAGGAGGACCATTCAATTTTCTTATTTATATTTTTGATGATGTTTACATAGTTGATCAGGGTGGGGAGGATCGAGGGTCAGGGGAAAGGGAGCAAGAACATTGTTTCCACATTTGCTTTTCTTCCTCCTGTATCTGGGGGAGAGGGGAGAGAAGGCTAGAGGCCACACTAAGCCCCCAAATTGCCTCAGTACCCAGGGAGTGGAGACGGCCAATATCCCAGGGTCTCTAATTTAGAACATGCTCTCAGAGCTCTACTTATGTAGTTTCAGTAGTTAAATGTTAATCTCACCAAGCCAAGAATGAGAAAGGAAATCCTTCCAAGGTACATTGGCTGACATAGTCCACCATAGTTTCCATTTGCCCAGATACTCATTGCCAACACCTGGCTGGAGTAGTTGTCTAATTTGCTCTGCCCTCCTTCTTCGGCTATTGTACCAGATGTCCTCTGCAGCCCCCAGTGGACTGTCATATCCTCCATGTGCATCTGGGTTTGCTATGCACTGTTCTGTCTTTCCCAGTGAGGAGACCTGGTTGTGACACATGTACTGTATGGTCAGTCCGCTGATCCTGCAATTGCTGGGTCAGTTCTATCTCCAGCCCCATCTCTTAGACAAACCAATGGATGCTACACCCCACTGAACCCTGCCCACTACACTCTTGGACCTCACATACACCAGTGGGAACTGGAGCCTAGTTGGAGTGATCTCAGTCCCACCAGATCTGCCTTCAGCCCTGATTCTTCTGCTTGTCAGTATGTGCAGGATACTGGCTCAGTCTGACATCTCATGCAGCTTCTGTATATGTCAATGGGTTTTGGAGCATAGTTCAACGCAGCTGATCCCACTATCCAGCCCACACATGCTAGTGAGTGCCACTGCTGTCTAGCCGAGCCTTCCCCCAGCCCAGATTTTCAAGCTCACCAGTAGGAGTTGTAGCCCATCATAGAGATGCCCACAGTTTCCCTACTAAGCCCACTCCCATTCCCAGATCTTGCACTAGCCAGGTGATTGTGTGGTGTGTCTTGACAGGATTTGCCCCCAGTTCCAGCAATTGCCAGCTGATGCTGTGGTAAAGCCCAACCAGCTTGCGCTTTGGCCATACATGAACCAGTGGGTACAGGTGGTTAGCCAAGCCTGACTCTCCCCCAACCCAGTTCACATGCAGACCAACAGGTGTTGTAGCAATGACCAACCTTCCCCCAGTCCCAGTTCTCTTGCTCACCAGTAGGAGCGGGGGCCCAGCAAGGGAGCCTGTGCTGCCCCCCATGAGGCTTGTACCCCTCCCCCAATTTTCTAGCACTATTGCTGGACCAAGCACTGTGCTTTAAGTAGCAGGAGATGCTGGGAAATTCTTGGATATATTGTGTGACCAAATGCTGTAATCATATTAAAGTATGGTCTTTGCAACCCCAGAAAGAGCAGGAGTCTTTAGAAGAACTGTTAGCATCCACGTTCAGTTCTGCTGTTTATTGGGAATGAGCCCTTGGGCCAGAATCTTTCCTGGGAATGTAGGTGTCTTCAGATATAAATGCATGTGCTGGATACTGGAAAGAAGTATTTTGTTACGTTTATCTGTAAGGTCCCTTTTGCTTCTGATTACATGACTGCCTGACTCATTCTAATGAAGGGATAGGATTGGGATTTTGTTTACTTCCTTTGTTGTTAGAAGCACGTGGGGAGGGTATAGAATCTGTCACTTGAGGGGAAGAATTAGCCCTTCGAGCCACTTGCCAGCTTGTAACATGAAACTTTTGCAACACGAAGCTTTTGACACATCACTTTATCAAGTTATTGGCATTGGATTTGTTTCATAAAACGAAAGCTTAGGAATACTACAGAAGAGAAAACTGTTTTCTGAACGAGCTACATTTTATCTTGAAGAGGTGTTGTCCTCACACTGACTCTTGTAATTGACCGATGCGGACTAATGTGCTGTGGAAGTGGTCATGAAAGATGAAGACCACACTGTACCAAAGCCCTGGTGTCCAGCGTGGAGCCCTCCCAGGCCTCTTCCTGTGGTACAGCCACCAGAACTGTGAAGTGTCAGGCGTGTCTTGCCTCCTCACAAGTCAGTGATGTCTCTCCTGTGCTTAGAGTGCCAACCTGAACCTCACACTCTGCTACCAGGCGTTTCATGTCTACTCTGCCCTTGATCTTTCGGGATTCCTTACCTGGCTGTGTGGTCTCAGGATTGCTACGCCTCAGGATTCTGCCTCATGCTCAGAAAAGCCATTCAGGCTCTGCCAAGCTTTCTCCTTAGCTTCAGACAGGTCGCTGTCTTCCTAGCTACGTTGTTCTAGACTTCCAGTATAAACTTTAGAAGTCAGTGCTGTAACTGGAAGTGCCTGTATCTTACAGTCTTTTGAGTTAGTTGCTGCTGCTGTTATAAGAAATGACCACAGAGCCATAGATGATGTGCGTGTTTATTATGATTTGGAGGTCAGAGGTTCAAAATGAATCTCATTGGTATAAAATCAAGTATTACAAGACTGAGTTTCTTATGCAATCTTTGGTGGGGGGTGGAGGTGGAGATTGTTTCATGGCTTCCTCTAGCCTCTGAATGCTGCTCTAACCCGTTGGCTCCTGGGTGCCCTCCTCCACTTTACAAGGTAGCAGTGGTCTAGTAAGTATAAAGGTGTCATCTCCCTAATGGGGATCCTTATGCTTCCAACTTTTCGTTGCCTGATCCTTGGGATTGTCATGCACCTCCCTGGATATCTTAGGATGATCTTCTTCTGAATGCAGCTAAATAGCAATATGTAGTCTACGTATTACTTTAATTTCTCCAGGTTAGTCTCTCAAGTTGTTCCCTGTACTGGGGAGAAGATCCTGTTGAGAGTTGGTCAGAAGATGGCTCGGGAGGCAGTTCATCAGAGAAGATAAAACAGGCCTGTGAAACTATCTAGCCTTTTCATGACTTAGCCTTCTCTACAGTCTTGCCAAGAAGTAGCAGATCTTACACTAGGACATAGTAATGATTCTTAGAATATAACAGGAAATTCAGTATGTAGCTGTTGCCATCAGAAGAAAAGTATGAATTAAATGTTTAAATTACAACATGAAGAACATCTATTAAGTGGATCATTGATTATCAGTGCAACAAAATCACTAAAGTTTTCCGTCGTTTTCAGACCTGATGATACGTGAAGCAAGGAGCTATTTTGTGTGCACATTATCGCTTAATTAAAAAAATCTACAAAGTAATTATTACTGCTATGTATTTTTTAAAGTGAGGAGATCCTAGGATAAACCTAACATTGCTTTCTGTTACAGAAGCACACATGGGTGGCATAGGGGGAGAAACAAGTTGGCCCAACGCAACCACTAGGCTACACTGTCACTTAAGTGGTTCAGTCGGGGGACGTATCAGAGGTAGTCGCAGAAGAGGTGATGCGTGAACAAGGATTTTCACAATTATTGGAAATCCCCTTACAATCATTCTAGACCCTAGAAGGAACAGGACCTCATTGACCCTCAGCAACCCAAGCAGCCTCAGCACGGGGCTTGCCTGTACAGCCACGAACCGTCCTGCTTTTCCTGGACCTTCCTTTGCTTTGAGAAAGGCAATCTAGAAATCAACCCTGTCCCACTTCGCCGTTAGGTTGGCTTCTTCTCTGCCGCCCTCGAAACATTTCACATTATGGCTGGAGGAGGGCATGTTTGGCTGTGTGGGCAGGGAGGCAGTGCAGTGTGTGCGTGGGGGCAAAGCGGCTATCACAGGCATTCATTATTGAGCTGTCAGTTTGTGTGCACAAAAGATATGGAAATGAGCAAGATACGGCCCCTGCTTTGAACAGTACATGAATCAAAAGGAGACAAAATGCAGAATCTGTTCACTGGAAACACATCTGAATTCAAATACAGCAAACAGCTATTAAGCATAAAGTACCAAAATAAACATGGTCTGTACCCTGTTGTGCAAGTAATACAAGTCCCCTTCCATGAATGAGAAGCTAAAACTGGAGAATTCGAGTAAATTTCCCAAAGCCCCACGGCCTAGCAAGGAGCCTAGATGGGATGCTGCTTTGTGGTCTTTCACAAGAGGGGACAGAAATCTTTCTCCTAAAAGGACAAATAGCAGATATTTGGGGAATCAAAGGTGCAGAGACAGGTGAACATTACAGAGGCGTCAAGTATCATTTAAAACGCCAACTAGTTAAAATGTGAACCTTCTCTACCATTCACACACCATAGAAAAGCAGCAGGCAGAAATTTTTTGCAGATCATTTCTTGGTTCTAGGGCAATTCCTCTGTTCTTTCTGGAGATTATGGCATAAATTTAGAGAGATGGTGGGTGATACACATACATATGTGTGTGTAAGGGAGGGTCTTTGCATATAGTGCAATGTGTATTGCGTGTAGTGTAATATGTATTCCAAATACATAGTACAATACATCTCCATGGGATTTTGACATACACACTCTGCATTAAATCTGCCTGTATCCACACTATTTCCACGAGTGTATGATTTCTTTGAAGACAAAGACTAGCTGAGACACCTTTGTTTTGTACAAAGCACGACATGAATTCTTATCCACAGTAAAGCCTAGTAATGATAGTGTAGGAACAGATATAATCCATTATGACTTACCAAGGAGACTCTGTGGAGATGGCCATGCATATTTCTTTCATTTTGCACCAAGTCATTAATTCTGTGACAGGAAAAGACATGGTGTTGCTCCTTGAAGTGGTTTTGGGAAGGGCCCGAGCATTTCACAGGGAGATTGATCTTCAGGCTTCACCACTCCCGGGATGCGAAGCAGGACAACCTAATGCTTAAGAGCCTGAGCATCAGGGCTCAGAGTTCAGATCCCTGAAGCTGCTCTGCCACTTTTCCTTTCTGGAAGAGTGTGATTTGCAGATTACCTCTTTGTGATGTTAATGGTGATGTTCATTACCTTAGTCATTCCTGATCCCTCACCACCCTTATGGGTCCAAGGGCTCACCTGAAGTCATTGAATTTTTAACTCTCAGAAGTAGGTCCTGTCATTATTTCCTTTGACTAAATTGAAAGTCCGAGGCACAAAGACACCAAGTGCTTTGTGTCGGGTCACGTAGCTAGAATGCAGCAGAATGGAATGCAAGCTGAGGAGTTGGCTACAGAACTTTTAAATTATTAGTACCAGCGTCCCTATCGTATTTGTGACTTTTCCTGAAAAATGGATGTGATGGATTGTGATTTGAGTGAAAGTTTCCCTGAGGCAGTCAAGCCTCCTGATTAGCATCCTGACTGACAAAACCTGATGCTCCTCTCTGCGCTGTGCCTGGCACAGAAGCCACCTGTTTCTCTTCTCTGTTAGCAGACTGGAGTTAGTGCTGCAACTTCCAAGCCAATCATCTGCGTATTGAAAATTGCCCCGAATCTGAGAACAAACATTGTTTTCTTAAGCCCCTGCCAAATGCATTTGGGAGCTGAACCTGACCTAAGATTGACCAAGACGTAAGACTTCCTGTGGTCTTTCTTTATCCTTTTCTGTGTGAATTTGCACAAGTTTCGCTGCAGAATACTCAGGCATTCAGCTACAGCATTTTATCCCGGACTTTGCCGATGGAGTTAAACAACACACAATGTATGCATTGTGCTTGCTTTATTAAGTCATAAAAATGGTTATGAATTTCAAAATTCATCATGGCTCCAGGAGTTTTGGAAAAGGGATAGTGGACCTGAACTAACTACCTCATTAGGTTCCTGTGTGGATTAAGTGGGATAAAATATGGAGAGAGTTTAGCAGGATTACTGGCACATGATAAATCAACAAGTCTCCCATTTGCTAAGGAGTTATTGCATTCTATGAATTAGGCCAGTAGCGAACAGTTGTTGGATTGCGACAGGAGTTTGACTCTACGACAATAGCGTGATGGGATGCTGCTGGACAGGCTCCAGGACTTCCTTTCAAGAAGTGTTTTGAGCACTGATGCTGGCACTTGGATGTTTGGTAGGAAATCTCAGTGGGAAGTTTCCTTTAGGTGCAAAAAAGAATGCCTATCCCTTGTTCTACAGGCAGGTTTTGTGATTGACAGGTCAAGAGTTTGTATTTTGGTAACAGCCAAACACCCACGCGCACAGACAACACCTGTGCACACCTCTTGCCTAAGCAGGCACCATCATGAGGTGCTGTCTACTTAACATGGGCTAGCAGGCACTTTCAGAGATAAAACAGGAACGAATGTGAATCGTGTAAGTGACGAATGGCAGGGTCACAGTTAGATGCAAGGCAGAGAGGGCACTTTCTGCATGTACTTGACAAACCAATGGCCACAATCTCCCTCTCTCACAGGTAGAGTTGTCTGCAGGTGGAATAGGCCATTCAGACAAATGCTTGTTTGTGGAAACAGTGAGAAAGTGAACCTGTATCTGACTTAGCTACCACTACACATGCCCACCTTCTGTGATGAGAGGGACTTTCCATAGGAGACACAACACACCCTTTCCTTGGTCACAGCTCTGGGTCTACCGAGAGATGCAAGGGGGCCGAGAATTGTAGAAGGGCATTCCAGGATTGCTATTGACAAAGCGAATACTGGGGATTCAGGAAAAATGGTTTTTCTAAAATTATCCTCCTAAATTAGACTGGCTCTTCCACTCAACCACTGAAAATGCTGAAAAATATGCAAACAGAAAACAATAAAAAAATATATCTTTTCCTATTGGTGTAGGACCTTTCCCCCTTGGTACAGAACACTTTCAGAGACCACTGCTGCCTGTATACATATATTTAAAAAGTGGAACATAAGAATGCTTTGTCCCAAACCCTCCCATAAAATGACTTGGAGCCTTCTGCATTGAGGCAAAGGCAAAGAGAGTTGCCGTATCCTTTATGGTGTGTCTTGTCAAAGTATTGTTCTCTCCAGAGAGGACCTCTGTGTTTGAACTTTTTTCGCCACACAAAAATGACCAATAAACCCTGTTCTGTTGACAAAACCAGATGCACTCTCAGAGGGAGGCCCCCCTTAACGAATGGCCTAATGACATGCTGGTGTAAAACATTCCTAGAGAAGTTTTCTTTTGGCTTTATTTGTGCAGAATGAGCTGACTGTATGACCTTGGAGGAGGAATACCACTTCCGTGGGCCTTGTTTCCCTCTTGGTTAGAGCCAGTGTGTCCTGGATGGCTGCCTCGCCCCTCCAGTCCTTACGATCTCCTACTCCACTCGCCCATCTCCAAGAACAGTAGTGACTGTAGAGAATATCATCTTGCCTTAGACTGTGATCTTGATGACTTCATCATGTGAAGAGATGAACATGAAACAGCAGTGGAGATAAACTTTCAAACAAACAGCACTTGTGTGTCAGGAAGGAGGCGGGCCCAGGTGGTACGGTTGGAAGCAGGCTTTCCTCAGGCCAGAAGCTCTTGTTTCCTGGGACAGTGAGGACTTTGTCGTAGCTCGAAGACAGGGAACAGGAGTGGGGAGTGACCTGACCGCTTCCTCCTTAAGCTTTTCTACTTCTCCACCCAAATCCACAGCTCCTAGGGTTTCCAGCTGGACTGCTGCTGAGGGGAGCCAAGCCAGCTTGCACATGTGCGTAATGTGCCTACAGCACAAGCTTGTGCACCTAGCAGAACAGGTATCCACAACTCTCTACCCGCATTCAATCCATGTGTCTGAGTCACCTGGGTGGACTCACTTGTTCATCTTTCAGGATGTCACAGACCTACATACATGGATCTATTTCCATGACTTTGTCTTTACCTAGATTTGCACATTCTTGCCTGGGAATTCTGTGAATGTGAGAACTCTGTCCACTTTTGATTCCCCTGCCTCTAACCCTGGCAGATTAATCCCTTTTTGAATTCGTTTGAGCTCTGCGTTCATCTTAGAAGCACCTTCATTTCACTGAGACCGGCCATTGCTTACTGAAACGGACAGACTCCTGGCAGCCATGAGATGTGACCCACGACACCTTCCAGCCAACCGTGCGGAGGAGACCTTGACAGCTTGGCCCATGAGATTTGCTCTAGCAGGTGGCAAGAGCATGCCTGGCCTCTCCCACTGCAGGGACACAGATGTGAGGCAGTATTCCCCTCTGAGGCGTCCAGGGTAGCGATGTTGGCTCTGCAGGATATGAAGAGGCGAATGCTTTTTATGAACAAGAACAATCAGGGCCTAATTGCCCTGGCAAGTGGCTTATATGATGTAAAGATTAATGTTCAAGGATGCCTTCGGGTATTTTGTGAACAAACAGCAACACTTATTCACAAGACGAAAACGGCAAAGTCGTGCAATACCAATGTGATGGTGGAACCAATCCGACCCAGCTGCTTCTGACGCTTTGTGATAAATGTGTCCTCTCAGGTCAGCGAGGCAGGCACAAATGGACTTTCTGAATGGTTCGGAGACAATGAATTCCACTTTTGGATGAAGACCAAGCTCATCTCCTTTAAATGGTGTACAGTTCATATGGAGGAAATACAAACATCAACATGATGAAATTGTTATTAAAAAGTCATCTGAAAGGCTGTTTTTATCCGGTGAGTCGAAGGAGGCTTCCTCAGCAAGACAGGAAATGCAGAGGCTGCAAAGGAAACGCAAAATGACCAGCTTTTGTTATCTTAGAAAACAATAATAGCAGTTAAAAAATTATGAATGAAAAGCCATCCCATAAACAAAGAAGGCGGAGGAGAAGTGATGAGCAAGAATTTACCACTCACAGAGGACCCAAGTGAAGCCATCTCAGCACACAAAAACCTCCCAGCATTAAGAGGCTGGCAAGCACAGTGAATGAGTACATTCCAAGCCCTTATTTCTGCAAATGCCTATTTGAAAATTCAAAGTAAATGTGCGGTCTGTCCCATGCAGTTAATACACAGAAGTCTAAGAAATTCTCTGGGAAGTCTGCTTTCAGAAGACAGGCTGCTCGGATTGTACCTTGAGGTCCCCCAGCATACGTTAAGCACAGGTGAGCAAAGCCTGTACTGTCCCCATTCCTATTCCCCTGAGGACTTGCCAGTTACACCCCTGCCAAGCAGGTGTGGCAGTGCGGAGATCCAGCAGTGCAAACAGGAAGGGAGTCCGCTGACTCCACTCCCTCCTGCTGCTTGCTCACCACATACTACCAAGCAGGAGCTGTATCAAAAGAAGGAAAGAAGAAAGACTGGGAGCAAGTGGAAGTCAGGGGAGAAAGAGAAGCGGGCAGGAAGGGAACCAGGGAACCAGCGGGCTTAGAGCTTAGGCGCCAGAGGCCCAGCTGGGTCCTGCAGAAAGTAAAAGGCGGCTCCGGTGCAATTCCTCTTCGCGGACACTGGATGGCGGCAAGAGCACGAAGTCGCTGCCCTGTCAAGCTCAGCACGTTAAATCCCCAGCTTTAAAGCCAGGGGCGCCTGGGTGTGTTTGCCTTTGCGCTTCCAAGTCAAAGCTCTCTGCAGCTTTAGCCCTCTCCACTGAGCCCTGATGAAGGTCCTCATGAAAACTGACAAGGGTTTCATGGTCTTTCTTTTTAGGAAAATCCCAGCAGGACTTTGGTAGTTAATAATAATAATAATAATAATAATAACAACCTTGTAGTTGTTGCAAATGGGAAAACAATCTTAAAGACGCAAAATCTGCTCTTGGGAATGTGCAGTCCGTGTGCTGGTAGAGCGGTTGATGAGCTACAGGCATGTGGCTCCTGGGCCGGGCTGGAACCTCAGCCATGGGAAGTGGACCAGCACGCTCCAGGGTGGAAGATGTGGTTTGCGACACGGCAGTTTGGGAATAATAATAATGAAAATCTAAGCGCTCCGGCGGGGTGTATGGATCTCTGAGTCGCAAAGTGCCTTCACGTCAGATGAGAGGAGCTGTACATCTTAGTTTTCATTTCTGCAGGACAACTGGAGGTAGACTTAGCAGCTGTGCCCCCGTCTCTGGAGGCCTGGGTTTCTTTGAAGCCCACAGCTAGGCTATTGCTGCCAGGGCTACACAGGATCCCACAGGCAGCTTGGCTTTTCGCTGGCACCGCCCAAGTCACCGCTGTGGCTCTGAAACCAGTCCCTCTCATCCTGTACCACTCGGGACATGCTGCTCTGTTGTCAGGGTTTTGTTTTCTGGTTTTGCCATCTGGAAAAAAAGCAAAATCAAGTCCTTGCCTGTGTACTTCCCTTTATAGTCTATATGTGTTTCTCTTTTTTGGTCTTTAGCACAGTGTGGAAAGGAGGCCAGGTCACTGGCATGATTCTCAGGCTGGGGCACAGAGGGTCGGAAGGCTGGAACGGCAGGCCCAGCAGCTCCGGTTCCTGAGTGGCGGTGGACACCAGGGAATGCTCAGGTGGTCTCCAGCTTGCCATTCACCCTCTTTCAGTTGCTTGACGACCCTAAGAGGTCCAGCTTCCTGACAGGTGTAACTAAGAAACAGCATTCTTGGGCATCTCGGAGAAATCAGGAAAGATGGATGGAGATTATACATAGCGAAACACCAAGTGTGGGGCCCCAGGTGCTGGGGGAAGATGCACTGTGCAGACCTAGGTTTGATGCGAGTTCACATTTCTGAAGGCAGCCGTTCGTGCTGCTGAGTTCCACTGACTGCTGAGTTCCATCAGCTCTGACAGATGGAACATCCAGCGGATGAGGGACTTAGAGGCCAGTGCTGCTGCTTGGGGCAATGTGTGCCTATTTCTTCCCTAAAACTACAGGTTAGAAGAGACCTCTCCAGGGCCCAGAACGGTAGCCTAGGCGCTAAAGTCCTCACCATGAGCATGCCAGGATCCCAAATGGGTGCCGGTTCTAATTCTAGCAGCCTCACTCCCCATCCAGCTCCCTGCTTGTGGCCTGGGAAAGCAGTCCAGGATGATCCAAAGCCTTAGGAGCCTGCACCCACGTGGGAGACCTGGAATAGGCTCCGTCCAGGCTCCAGGCTCCTGGCTTGAGATCGGCTCAGCTCTGGCTGTTGCAGTCGCTTGGAAAGTGAATCAGCAGAAGGAAGATCTTTCTCTCTGGCTCTCTCCTCCTCTCTGCATATCTGACTTTTTGCAATTAAAAATAAAGAATTTTTTCTTAAAAAAGAGACATCTCCAAAGCAGGATTCATGAGCCACTAGCCCTGCCAGCACTTGTTGTTGCCAAATTGACAGTGCGTCTTTACACTCACGCCTCTGCTTTTCCGCCTCACTCTTTTCCCTTGGAGTCACCTCCTTTATAAACAGCCACAGTACTAGCTCAGACAGGCCTCAAACTCAGGGTTCAGAGTCCTCACGTTCAGATACACTGTCAAGCTTTGCTTCTTGTCTAGGGCATGTAGCTTCAGCCAAGGGCACGTACGACTAACTTGGAAATATTTCCAGGTCATCTCATACGTTATTTGGGGTGCTCATGGAGCAGGAAGTATGCTTCGCCGGGTTGCTAAAGGCTGTGAATTCCTTGTGTTCATGGATATTAACAGTGAGCCTTAGTTCCCCAATATAGCAGTTCTCTGAGACTCCAGGCTGGGGCTGGGTGGAGCCCAAAGCTGTCTGCACAGGTGATTTGAGAGCACTGCAGATTCTGCGATGCAGATGTATTTGTGTGGGTGAGGTGCTGCTTCTACCTCAGGCTGTCTGTCACACCGGGGTAAGTTGGAGCTTGTAGCGGAGTGAGGTGGTCAGAGGTGAGTGCCTGCCCTCCCCCATTCTGCACCCGTGGGCCATCATTTATTGATGACCAATTCTGAGTCAGCCCCATGCTAACACCTTTGAGCACATCAGTGGTTTCTTAACCCAGTCTCACAGTAGAATCGCCTGGAGCACCTTTAATTGCCAATGCCAGCTCTCCTCGAGTCCACCCGTATCCATTCTGTGGGCTTGTGCATCTAAAATGTTCCCCAGGTGGTTTTCCATATGTAATCCGGGTTTGGGGACCAGTGCTCATCAGAAATGGATCATACATCCCAGTGCAGGTCTGATTTCAGACTATGAAGCTCTACCAGAGGCACCACTCACACTTGTAATTGCCAATTTCCTTTCTAAAACTCCAAAGATAGCTGAAGGTAAATGTGTCTCTCTTACAGAAGATCCTAAGATGACCAAGAAAAAACAGGATGCTTTTGAAGTCTCATGTTTCATCTTAGAGACTCCCTAGTTTTGTCAAAAGATTCTGCATTAGCATTTATAAATATTGATACTCCAGAAATGCAGGAAGGATTGCTTTAGTCCATACTGTGTGAGCCACTCAGTCATGGTCCATGTAGCAGGATCAGGACCACATATCAAAGGACAGGGCCCTGGTCAGAATGCCAATGGCCATGGACTACCTGGCACTGGTAGTAGTGGCTAGGAGACCTCATTCACATGGCAAGGACAGGACCCCTGGTGGGGAGGTATTTGTGGATTCCTATGACAAAGCAGACATGAAGAGCAAAGACAGAAAAGTGGTGGGAGCAAAAATGAGCAAAGAACACATCTTCTCAAATCAATTCTATTAGTGTGCTTCTCACCACGATTGAAGTTTTTTAAACTTTTATTTTTCTATTTGGAAGAAAGATTTTGCAAAGAGAAGGAGAGATAGACAGAGTTTGCATCCACAGGTTCACTCCCCAAATGTCTGCAACAGCTGGAGCTAAGCCAGTGTGAAGGCTGGAGTCAGAAGCTTCCTCCAAATCTTTTACTTGTGTGTAGGGGCCCAAGGACTACAGCTATCCTCTGCTGCTTTCTTAGGTCCCTATCTCCCCTCCCTCCAAAATTAAGGGAATTGGTTCTAAAGTGGAGCAGCGGGGGCGTGAACCCCACATATGGGATGCTGACACTGTGAGCAAGATTATCCTGCAATTCTACCGCATCGCCCACTAGAGTGAAGTTCTTAGCACTGGAAGTTGCTTTCATCAAAGTCCAGGGCAAGAGCGTGAGCCCACAGTGTGAGTTTCTCTCTCCAGGATCAACAGATATTTTCTATATAAAGTCAGAAAATGTTTTAGGCTTGTGGTCCATATGGTATCTGTCTCAGTTACTCAGTTCTGTTGCTATTGTACGAAAGTCGCCATAGACACTGCATGAACGAGTGGGCCTGGCTATGGTCCAGTAAAACCTCATTTACTTAAACAGGCGGGCAGGTCAGATTTGGCCTGTGGGCCACAGTTTGCTGGACCCTGCTCCATGCTGCTTACTTAGAAGCATGTGTGGGGCAATTAGCTTAACTTGTGCTATTTTCACTTGATTCTTCCAGAACTCAAAGTAAATGCTGAACTACATGCTTATGACAGCCTCTGTGTACGCTCTGAATAACACACACACACACACACATACACACACACACAGACACTTGTGTTGGGAATCATCCCAATGTGGATTTGTTTTCAGAGTGATGACACTCTTAGAAAAATTCAGTTTAATATTTTACGCGTAGAAGGACAGGATGAACACCCAAGTGTTTTGGAAGCTAAAATTCAGTTTCTTTTCCAGGAACTAGTAGCATTTTTTTTTAGGAAATTATTTGAGCATACTTCTAGCCTAGGAATCTAGGAGATTGATTCTTTGTTTATTCTCAGGATGATTATTCTCCCATTGTTCACAAAAGGCTAAAATTTACCAAGCAAGCTACTTCTAAAAAATATTAATGTACCTAAGGTTGAAAGCCATTCAACTGAGCACATTGACTTGGTATCCTGTAAGAATATATAAGAGAACGATTTTCTTCCAGTGTCTTCCTGTACCAAGGAAGTATCTGGCAATGTGTCTGAAATGCCCCATTGTTTCTGCCTTCCAGCTGTCTCCATTATCACAGGATCCTAGAAGCACATAGAGAGGCCAGTCCGAGGGTCACTGGCCTGCTAAACGCTCAGGGTACAATCTTCTTGTGTCTTTGATCTTAAATATTCTCTCTGGAAATATCCACAGGGTCACAAATGTCTGTGGCCCAGATGCCCGTTTATTTGGCGTTCATTTCCTTTCTACTAAACGTTTAGCCCAATATGGATCTGTAGGCTCAAGCATATTAGGCTGCTTTTTTATTATAAATATTTGTTTCCACCATGATATAGATTAGCATGCACAAGGATCATCCCTGCTCCTGGCTCTCTTCCTCCTCGTTCCTCATATCCCTTCCCCTGTTACTTGTCCCCAAATTATTATGATAGTAAAGTCATTCATTTCACTATTATAGCTTTAGCTTTCTGATACATAAATGTATCCTGACATGGCAAGCATAGAAAAAGGAAGAAAATAAAATAGTATAGCGCAAGAGCAGAAATAAAAATATTAATAGGAATCCTCCTACTATTCAGGAGAAAAGATGCATGCTGTATGCATCTGTTACATACCAGCTGCTAAACGAAGAGTTCCCCTGTGTTCTTTGCATTTCCTTCTGGAGGTGCAGAGCCAGGCCTAGGCTTGCTGTTTAACCCTTTACATTGTGTGTTGCTGCTTAATCTGTACAGTAGCCTGGATACGTAGGGTATCATTCTCACTTTTCATCTACAGAGGATGGGTGTGATGATGATGTCTCTTTCTATCAGAGAGCTGGAATACCTTGGCTCAAATCTCCACTCAAGGGTGGAAGCCACCTAACACACTCACTGAAGTTGCTGCCAGGTCATTGGTGAATGGGGTCTTTATTCTTCCTCTGTGATACACATGCCTCCATTTTTCAATGGATAAATGAAAGAAGAATGATTAAGATGATCCTGAAGTAAAGTATGTTGGTTTTTTTATTCTTTGGAATCACCAATTGCTTTGAACCTGTTCAGCAGATTTTGCCCAAAACTCACTCATATTTTATATAACACTTCAGAAAGATCAAACACAAAAGCAATTCTTTGTTCAACATAGATTTCTTTTTACTTATTTATTTATTTAATTGCATTTCATTTTATAACATCGTTTCATAGGCTCTGATGTTCCCCCATCCCCTCCCTGTACCCTCCCCCCATGGTGGATTCCTCCACCTTGTTGCAGTATTACAGTTCAAATCCAGTCTTGTTTCTTTCATTGCAAGCATGTGCCATGCATAGAGTCCAGCATCTTATTGTCCAGCATCAATTCAACAGTTTCTTGGGAAGACCAACTCTGGTTTGAAGGCATAGTTGGCAGAATATCGTTCCGACCAATTAAAAGCCATAACATAGCATCAACAACAGTTTCCAACATTATGGGGTTAATTAACATTGTATTGAGTGACTGCTTTGTTAGAAAACGCAGGTTCTTAACCACATCCTCAACGTAGATTTCTATGCTAGACTCTGGCTCTGGAGATAGAGTGAATGGGCGATCTGGAGCCTCCGCCATCCGTGTACCCCCTTTACTCTTCCATTAGAGTGTATGCCAGCCCCCTCTGGCAGCCTGTCTTGCTTTTATCTGCTTAGAGATTTTTTTTTTCTCATTTTGTCTCATGGCCATATTTTTCACCTTTATGTCATTATGGAGTATCAGGGAACTGATGTTCCCTGAGAGTGGTCCTACATTGATGATTGGCAGGTGTGTAAGTACCCCGGCTTCCTTGCTTTGTGGTTGGATCACTGTTAGGTGTGTCTCCCAATGTGCCCAGTGAGATGAAGATCAAATGCCCTTTCTGGTGGCTGGCTTAGCATGCAGCTTTTACCACCTACCTTCCCCTCCCCACTCTTCTACCAAAGTACTCTGCGTTGACATGTAAGTTAGCTGCACTGGCATCATTGTTTCAGAATTTGTTTCCAGAGATTCCACACTAAGGCAGCATATAATAATTATACATAGACATGCAGATCATTGTGTGATGTAAGGTGGATCCTAGAGGGTATTAGTTTTGCAGGTAGAGAAATATGACACGTAGACAGGTTCAGTAGCAAACTCAGGGGTCTTTGGCTTGGGGTTGCTAGGATTAGCTGTACCAAAGTATCTTTTCCTGAAAGTTAACCTGTTTTCATGTATCTTGACAACAACTTCTGCATTCCAGCTACTTGAATGAGGCATGAATAAACAGCATGAGTACGAGCTATTTATATGAAGCTCCAAAGAGAGCAGACAGAAAATAAAACATAGAACAACGGGGGCCCGGCGGCGTGGCCTAGCGGCTAAAGTCCTCGCCTTGAAAGCCCCGGGATCCCATATGGGCGCCGGTTCTAATCCCGGCAGCTCCACTTCCCATCCAGCCCCCTGCTTGTGGCCTGGGAAAGCAGTCGAGGACGGCCCAATGCATTGGGACCCTGCACCCGCGTGGGAGACCTGGAAGAGGTTCCAGGTTCCCTGCTTCGGATCGGCGCGCACCGGCCGTTGCAGCTCACTTGGGGAGTGAATCATCGGACGGAAGATCTTCCTCTCTGTCTCTCCTCTGTATATATCTGGTTGTAATAAAATGAATAAATCTTTAAAAAAAAGACATAGAACAACGGGAAAAGATAATGATGAAGGCAATCTAAGAAATATACAGATAGATACCATGGGCACCAGTTGAAGAGAGGGTCCAAGTCAGTGCTGCGGGGAAGACCAGCTTGAAAGGGATGGAGAAAAGCCTCATCTTCTGAGATTCCCCATCTTGGTTCATTGTACTTCTTCTCAAAAGATGTTCACTGAACACATACTAGGCTTCAGTAAAGTGTATGATCAGAGTCTGTACCCTTAGGAAGTTTGCAATCTGGGAACAAGACTCAAAGAACAAATAAGTAAACACATGGGTGGGGAGAATGCCAGGGATAAACCACTACTTTGAAAAGGGTAATAGTAGGTGATGAAGAAGCATGTCTTGCCCTTTTTAACCAGGGTTCCCTGAGAAGTTGGTCCAACTGCTCTCATGTAAATGAAGGATATACTTTTATTTCCCTTTTGTGCATCTAGAACTATTTTAGTTACGTATAAACATTGGGAGAACTGAACACAAAGGCAAAGTACTACTCAAAGCATTGGTTGAGTTCTTAAATTCAGATGCGGACCTCCGCCTGAGAAAAAGTCCTTTGCAGAGCCCTGAATCTCACGGAGCCAGCCATTGAGGTTCAGAGAATTCCAGTTGGGAAGAAGGGCCATTCAAGTCTCTTAGGGAAGAATCTGGCCAAGGTGCGGAAGGAGAAGAAAGAAGGCTAGATGAAGACAGGAGGAGATGGGAAGAATAGCAGAAGGCAGTGGTAGCAAGGCATTGCGAGTGGGACAGTCACGAAGCATTAATATCGAGAGCGTGCATTTTATTCAAATCAGGGAGCCAATAATTAAAGATCAGGTGTCACTGCAGGTCTTGTTGAGGGATGGTGACCGTGGCCTTATCCATTGTGGTAGTGGAGTCAACAGGATTTGATGACAAATTGGATATGAAGGAACAAAGAAGAAATCAGAAAATCTGACATGGAGGTCGTAGATAATGATAGAGATGCTTCCTAGGACAGGGAAGACTAGAAAAGCAAGGGTCTGCAAAAGTAAAACCAAGAATCCTACTTTCATTTAGTTGCAACTGAGATGCATTTTTGAAACAAACAGCAATGCCAAGTTGATCAATGAGAGTGAGTCCAAAATCTGCAGAGAAAGATGCCCGCATCTTGGATCTGTAGATGGTGTGCCCACCACAAAACACATTGTTTGTTTTTAGTATTTACTGTCTGGTTTATCAACCTAGCATTCTCAAGGTGGTTTAGTTTTGTATGATAAATTACATCATGGTCCTTTGTGGAGAAAATATAAGAAGTAAGGAGAACCTAGAAAAGACACCAATGCACTTCGGCAGTTTCAGACTAAGGAAAAGAGGAGTGAGCACAGGAGGTTGAGACAGAATGTCAGACAGGAAGAAAAACAGGAAACGTCAGTGTCAGGAGAACAAAAGGAAATGTGTTTCATGAAGGTGAGACAGTCAATCATGGCAAATACAACAGGAAGGTCCAGCGAGCAAAGGACATCATGGGATCTGCGCATTTCATCCGGCAGGAGTCATGCTTGCAGTGGATAAGACAGCCTTTCTTTCCTGGACATGGGGTTGCTTTTTCCTGGAGAAATCTGGTTTGTGGCATCACAGATAAATTAAGGGTAGCATGCAGTGTTTTGGGGAAGATTCCCCATAAAATATACGGATTGAGATTTCTTTTGATGAAAGAACAAGGTCTTGCCTAAGACAAAAGCAAGTTTTTCTTTGAAAGACATTCTGTAGGTTCTGGCTTATTAATAACTGCTGTACTATCATTGCTACTACTCTGTTAATATTCATACTATGACTTTTACTATTGTTATTGCTCCTGCCAGTGTTGCCACTGCTTTGATCACATCACCTCTCATAATTCCTGGCTGAAGCATTTTCCAGTAGCTCATGCTGCCTCAGCAAAGCTGACTGGCGGGTTATGTAAAAAGCAATGTGGGAAAGAGTTAATTGGCAAACAGAGTGACTACCTTTGCAATCCAAGAAGGCCTGCTGTGACTTGTTATCTGCAAAGCTAAGCAGCTTGCTGTACAAGTGATATTCCAAGCTCATTGCTGTTAATGCCAATGGGACCACTTAACACCTCCCTGGAAAGGGTCCCTAGATTGATATCTGGCCATTTATTTCATGTAACTTTTTTTTCTTTTGGAGGAGAACAACTTTCTCATCTTTTGTCTCCAGGACTGTGGGCTGAGTGAAAGTCAAACCTGGCAGAAACCTGGGGTGAGATGCCAACTTGAGGGTTCTTTCCTAGTTTCTCCCTGTACGGCATGAGTCACGCAGCTGGAGAATTACTCAGCAGAATGCAAAGAGTGGAGGCTTGGAGATCAAAGAATGGCATTCAGGTTCTTAGTAACTGAATGAAGGAGTCGTATAATTTGTCTCAGCATTACTTGTTTTTCATTTGTTAAAAAGACATAATTGACCATATAATCCAGGCTTATTGAACAACCCACTCTCGCTGAGCATCTGTGCTGTCTGTCATTGCACTGCTCTTGCTTCGACACTGTGTTCGTCATACTTGGCCACCCTCCTCCACGGATGTACTCTTTTCTTGTTTCCTGTGACATCATTCGCTTCTGGCTTGCTTTCTGCTACTCTGAGTGCACCTGTATAGTGTGCTCTGCCGAGTTCTCCTCCCCTATCTAGTCTCTGATCATAATAGTCCTTCCTTCTCCTTATGCAATGTCTCTAGATAACACTCATTATCATCTCAGCAGGTTGCAGGCATGTGCTGACACTGCTCAGGTTCATCTCCACAGCCTGGATGCATCTGTTGTCACAGGCCTGGTTCACCTGCCCAGCTGATGTCTCTGCTTGCGCTCTTTAACCCCCTGACACAGACATGCATGGTCTCTAAACCTTTCCTTAAGAATCTATATTACGGGGCCCGGTATGGTGGCCTAGTGGCTAAAGTACCTTTGAACACCCCGGGATCCCATATGGACACCGGTTGTAATCCTGGTGGCCCCGCTTCCCACCCAGCTCCCTGCTTGTGGCCTGGGAAAGCAGCTGAGGACTGCACAAAGCCTTGGGAGCCTGCACCTGCGTGGGAGACCTGGTGGAAGTTCCTGGCTCCTAGCTTTGGATTGGCTCAGCTCTGGCCATTGAGGTCAGTTGGGGAGTGAATCATCAGACAGAGCATCTTCCTCTGTCTCTCCTCTTCTCTGTACATCCGCCTTTCCTATAAAAATAAATCCTTAAAAATGAGTTTTACTTCAACTTTGTAACATATCGAGAATTTATATCCTGGCCAATTTCATGAATCACACGAGAAGCTGAAGTTTCCTGGTTAACTCACTCTCTCCTCTGTTTTCTATACAGATTCTTCTCATTTGCTCTTCATGAACATTCTATATCTAAGTATATTTGGAACTCATTTTTTTCGCCTCCTTTATCATCTGCTGGTTGGCATGTTTTCCATTTTTTCCATCAGGATCCATTTTCACCCGGTTCTAGCCTGCATTGTTCTTGTATATACAGATCTATGCAAGCTGTTTTAACAAGCTGGTAGTTCTTCGACTCCTTCCAGGGTGTGCATTAGCAGGAAGTTGGTTTGGGAACAGAGTCCAGATTCGAATCCAGACACTTTGAAATGGGACATGGTCATTGCAGTATTACAGTTATGCTGAACACACTCGTCTTCAAGCATTCCATATTCCTTGTTTGAGTAACAGCAACAACAAAAAACAAGAGCAGAAAGTCATTTGCCTATTTAGTCTCCAATATGTCAACATACAACATTCCTTCTGGACTGCGTTGAACAATTATTGTAAGCTACGAACTATTTCTTTTTTCTTTTAAAAAGCATTCAGAAGCTTTTTAATTTAATGTAATTTGCATTTGCAGCACTTATTTACTTACTGTGGCACATACCCCTCATGCCAATCCCTTTATTTCTCCAGCAACATATTGTATTATTCTAGACTTAATTCTTGCACTCAGTTATTCAGGAACTATTAGATTCTCTAAAACATTGTATGTTCTCTTCTGACTTGGTTACTCTTCATCAAGAGCTGCCTCAGTTGCCTCCTCCTCCCTGCTGAAGTCTCAGGCCACCTGTGACCACCTCAGATGCACCTTTCCTGCCACCTATGCAAAATCTGTTCTTTCCCTATTTTTCCTTTTCATAGCAAACTGTTACTGGCTTCCATAGCAATCACTTTAATGATAACTGTATATAATTTAGTTATTCAGTTATTCAATATATGAACCCTCTCTAGAGGCTGTAAGCTCACTGCCATGGTAATTGTTGTAGTGGTAGCTGCTTTTAGTGCCAAACTACAGTCTGATACACAGCAGAAACATAATAGGATTCAGTGCAATGGCTCAGTGGCTAAATCCTTGTCTTACATCCACCAGGATCTCATATGGGTGCTAATTCATGTCCCAACTGCTACACTTCCTGTCCAGCTCCCGCCTAGTGGACAGGCTCAGCTCTGGCCATTGCAGCCATTTGAGGAGTGAACCAGCGGATGGAAGCTCTTTCTCTTTGTGTCTCTTTCTCTCTTTAAATCTGCCTTTTCAATAAAAATAAATCTTAAACAAGAAAAGAAACTCAATAAAGATTTATACAGCTAAGCCATTAGCCAGATAGAATTATCTGGGTATTTTTCTTCAGGTATTCTGGTCATCTTGTGTTGATTTTTGAGACGTAACACATGAATATACACAGGATGACTAAATCGATTTTCCTCCTGTGGAGAGGGTGTAGGAATATATATTCTATAAATATACTATTCCCTAAATATTAATCTCTTTATAGATTTGATGAGTCAGAATAAAGAAAATGAAGCAAAAACATATCCAACTAGAAGCTAGAGAATGACACTGGCTGTTGGATATTAAGAGTAACCTATCCTAGTAAACATAGCTTTGAAGTTCATTACTTATTGGAGCAACAAGTGGGACAGAGCCGGAGAGAGAGAGCACACTCCCTTTTTCTGACTTTCTCCCCAAAAGCCTGTCACATTCAAGGTTGAAATGAGCCAATGATGTGTCAGGACCTCAAGCCAGGTCTTTCTAATGACTGACTTAAGCTCAGTTACATGAGCCATAACCTTTGCTTCCCACGTGTGTGTCAGCGGGAAGCTGGAGCCAAGCATTAAAGTCAGTAAACCTAGATGAGTCTGATACAGAATAAGAGACTTATATCCAGTTTTTTTTTTATTGGAAAGTCAGACATACAGAGAGGAAGAGACAGAGAGGAAGATGCTCTGTGTGATGATTCACTCCCCAACTGACCGCAATGGCCAGAGCTGAGCCAATCCAAAGCCAGGAGCCAGGAACTTCCACCAGGTCTCCCACACACATGCAGGCTCCCAAAGCTTTCTTCAGCTGCTTTCCCAGGTCACAAGCAGGGAGCTGGGTGGGAAGCAGGGCCGCCAGGATTAGAACCAGTGCCCATAAGGGCTCCCGGCGTGTTCAAGGCAAGGACTTTAGCCACTAGGCCACGCTGCAAGGCCTTATATCCAGTATCTTAACCACTACACTACATACCCATTACTATTTATTATAAATAGTTTTATTATTTATTTAAAAGTGAATTAATAACCAAGAACTTGTAGACAGTCTTTTGGATGAACTTTACGTGCTGTGATGCTTCACCTAGTGGTACTTATCTGAATGACAGGCATATGCGGGACACAAACCACTCCAGGATGTTGCTGTCGCCTTGTGCCTGAACAAAGACAGACAATATGCACATACTCATAGAATCGGTTAACATTTTTTTGACTAATTTTGATGATGAGTCAGATATTACAAACGTCTGCTACAGGATTTAGATAAGAGGATATCCTTGTGTCTTTAGAAGTAAAACCAAACAAAAAACAAGCAAAAAACCCCCCAAGCCCCTTAAGTGGATACCTCTGTAAGGCCAAAGCACAAGGGGAAACAGAGGAAGCATCATTAGTGCCGTTTCATAAAGCAGACAGCTGAGGGCCATGGGGGTTATGCCTTGTCCAAGATCAAGGCAGCCTTCCGGGTTGGAGAGGAGAGCCCTTGGTGCCTGGTGCCAAGATGAGACAGTGGTGCACTGGTCCTTGTCAGATCCATGTCTTAGTGACACTGAGTGAATATAAGAAAACGGTTAAGAAGCAGTCCTTTCAGATTCCTACTCCTAGTCTAACCTTGTACCAACTTTATGAAGTAGATATTTGATTAAAATGCAACTCCGAGAAGGAAGACACTAGCTTTCCTGTGGTTATAAAATGGAGTGACAGAAGAGCTCAGTGTGCTGCCTCTCTGTCCTATTGCCTTCCCACACTGGGATACAAAAAGGGGAAGAAATAGAACTGGTTTTCTTTTTTATTTTGAAGCAACAATTAAACACTTGTTGCACGCATGTTTCTTATTTATCCCCAGAGGCCAACAGACCTCCTCTTACTTCATACTTCATTCCCCTTCTTTGTGCTTTCTAGTTTGTAAAGTTACCCTTTTCTCTAGAACTCTGAGGACACAGGTTTTGTTCATGTGTGGTAAAAATCCTCTTGCTACTGCTACTATTGAAAAATTATCATAGCATTAGAACAGCCACAATTAATTCAATTAATTCTAGGTCATGTATATTAATTATTCCACTTAATCCATTCATTGAACTATAACTGTAGAATGGCATTTCTTCTATAGAGCAAGAAAAGCCTTGGAAATGAGATAAATGCGCCGGTGGTACTGAGCTTAGCAGGTGGTAGAGTGTTTTAATCTGTGTGTCTACCTCCAAAATGATCTCAGGCTACATCTGTCTACCCGCATTGCTACTGACGAACTGAGTAGAGGCTAGACCAGGAGATCCATTAGAGAGCTTATGTCAGAATTACATGAAAAGTTGGATTTGATGAGAATCCTGAATTATTGTAAGCAAGTGAGGATGAGGTTGCCAGCCCCACTTGGGCCACATTCTGAGTTAAATAGATTTAAATATCAAAATGCAACAATGCAAATGCAAGAAACAAATCACGGATCAGGATTCATAGGGTTGGACTATATCTGGAGAGAGGCTTTGCTTGGCTTCCTCATATTACAACAGGTATTTGATCTACCAGGAATCATACCCTCTCCCCATCTCTTACCCCTGGTCCATGTGCAATCCAAAGTCATGACCAAGAGCTACTAGAGTCACAGGTTCCAGCTCTGCACAAGAATGCTCTTGCCTCACTCTGGGACAGTTAACCTCTTTCAGACATAATTTGCTCATCTGTCAGAAGGGCTGATTGCTTCCCTATGCAGGGATGGTGAGCAGACCAAACTAGATCCTAATACTGAGGGTGATCAAGATAAGATCGTGGAGTCTGTGATTATTTATTTCAGGATCATCAAGTGTCAGACATGGTAAATGTTGAGGATGGAAAGGACAAGAGAAACAGTCCAGTCATCAGAGCACTCCCACTTAGAGGAGTAACAGAAAGACATTAAACAAAGGATCACACAATCTTAGGTAGAAAGTTAGTCTAGTAATAGCCAAGCCTTATCGCACACCTTTGCCCTGCTCTGAAACAGACACAAACAAAGCTCTTGGTTGATCTCTCAGATGATCAGTTACTCCAGATGTGAACAAGACTGTCTGGCTCTTCACAGTCCTGCTCATTACACAGATAAGGTCACTGAGGTCTTACTATCGGGGCATTGTGACGTACACTAAGGGAGTGCTAATGCAAATGGGAGTATCTGGGAGGCCTGTCCAAGAAGTGGTATTTAAGATAAGATTTTAAAAACTTGTCTGAGTTAGAGGGAGAAAAGACTTAGGAGCCTAGGTGGGTGGAGCAGATAGAGATCAGGAGGATGGAACCTGGAGGCAGAGTGGATCAGGCAGAGCAGGATGGCAAGGTCAGAAGGGCCCGGACAGGGCATGCCAAGGACTGTGGGCAGCATTCAAAGATAAGAGGTCATCACAGATTACAAGCAGAATAGTGACCTGGTGAGGTTTTTCTGAGAGCTTGGTGCTATTGCAGTTGCAAGCTTCCTAACAACTTAATAGAGTATATTGACATCTTTGGAGATAAGCTAAGTTGCTTAAGATCTCGTGGGTAGTATTTGCTCTGGCAGGATTTACTATTTGATTAGGTTGCTTCCACAGTCTTAAGCTCAGTCATGGTATATCTTGCTCTTAAGGGCACATCTTACACATAATGTAAGAAACCCTTTATTTGTTGTAATTCCATTCAGTTCCAGTGCCTTCTCTCTCTCTCTCTCTCTCTCTCTCTCTCTCTCTCTATATATATATATATATATATATATATATATATGTATGAATATATGAACAATATATATGTATGTATATGTGAATGATATATATGTATGTGTATATATATATATATACACACATTTATATATAAAATTTAAAAGGCAGAGTGACAGTGTGGGAGTCTTGCATGTACTGGTTCACTCCCTAAGTGTCCTCAGCTGCTAGGAATTAAAGCTAGATCCAACTTTAGGAGTTAGGGGTTCCATCCTATCATCCCACAAAGGTGGCGGGCATCCAAGTGCTTGGACCGTATTTCTATGACCTTCCCAGATTCATTAGCAGGAAGCAGGGTAGCTGGGACTAGAATCG
Source organism: Ochotona princeps (assembly GCF_030435755.1). Lineage (NCBI taxonomy): Eukaryota > Metazoa > Chordata > Mammalia > Lagomorpha > Ochotonidae > Ochotona > Ochotona princeps. The sequence continues at coordinate 11,681,912 of NC_080840.1, read as the reverse complement.
GCAACAGCCATGTAGGCTGTGGCATCACAAGCGGTGGATTAACGTGCTACATCACAGCCTCAGACTTCCATCCTTGTCTTTCACTCTTATTTTCATGCCAGTGATTTCCACAATACTCTATCTAGTTTTAAGCTTTTAATCCAAGCTGACCAGTTGTCTTGACCTCTCCATTTAGATTCTTACTGGCATCCAAAATCTAACATAAAAAATGTGAACTGATTTCCCCCCAAAGTTCTTACACACCCAGTCTTTCACATCTCAAGCCAGTGACTCCTTCATTGTAGCCTTGTCCAATGACATAGCCGACACTCATCCTCCACGCCCTGTTTCATACCCAACTCCAGCCCCTCACCAGCTTGTATCACTTCTGTTTTTAAGACCACGTCCCTTGTCTCCCTGTAATGTGAAACATTAGCAACTGAATGCTTCTAGATTGTCTCACTGTCAGTTTTCTTGTGATTCTTGTGATTCTTGTGACTTCCACAGTGAAACTTCCAGCAGCTTCCTGTCGTACTCAGAGTCAAGGCTAAAGCCTTTTCCACAGTCTTGAAAGCTGTGCCTGCTTTGTCTAATGGCCCATTTGTTTACATTCTGTCTATATCTGCTTCCATCTTCTTACAATAGAGTTGAGTGGTTGCAACAGAGACCATGTGGCTGACAAATATAAAACATTTACTTTCCGAACCTTGGCAAAAAAGTTTCTGATGCCCACTGCATGCAGTCTTTGCATTTCCCCAAGATATTCACATGTACACACACACACACACGAACACGCTTCTTTGTCCTTGTATTCTGTTATAGCCATACTGACTTTTATATAGTTTCCAGAATATTCTAAATATAAGCATATCCCACCTCAGGGTGGGATTTGCTGTTCTCATTGGCCAAATTAAACTTTGTCCACTTGCAAAAGTTACAATTTATCTTTCAGGTTTCTTTTCAAATGTTATATGAGTTAGAAATTGTTTACCACATTTTTGTATTCTGTATTTTTTCTTTATTTAAAAATATGTTGATGTTTTACTTGGAAGTCAAAGTTACAGAGAAAGAAGGATAAAAGGAGATCCTCTATTCCCAAATAGCTTCAAAAGCTTCACCGATCTGAAGCCAGGAGCCAGGTACTTCTTTCTAGGTGACTCATATGGAGGCAAGATCTCAAAAACGTGCACCATTCTTTGCTGCCACCTAGGTCATAAATAGGGACTTGGATTGGAAATGGAGCAGGTAGGACTCCAACCGTGAGATGCTGTCACTGCGGGTGGAGGATGCTCTGTTATACGATCGCAACATTAATGTACTCTGTATAGGCTTTGGGAATGAGATCAGCATCCTGGGGTTTGAATATTGCTGACAGCTTTTGTTTACGCTCCTCAGGAGTAGTGCAATATTTTTCTGTTTGTGTTTCCTATTGCTGTATGTTGACATCTTTACCTTTTGGAGTGTTAACCCTGGGAGTGTGAGGCAAAATAAAAATATGCTGTTGTACAAATTAGGGAAAAGGGGGAAATAGGGAAGGAGGAAGAGGGTGGGGAAGGCGGACAAGGAGAGTGGGGTGGGAGGTGTGTCTGTGTTTTTAGATCTGTACTGTGAATTACATGAAATGTATTCATTTTAGGTAAATAAAATGAATGAAAATAAACTGCACACTTCTCTAGGTTATGAAAGCACCACTTCCATCCTTAGTGTTCTCCATTCCTGACTTGGTTTTTTTTTTTGTTTTCCTTTGTATACCTTGTCTCCTCTGTTGTTATGTGGTTATCCTCTGCCCCCCATCAGCATACAGACACCATAAATACGAAACTGCTTTATCCATTGCTCCATCATCTGTGACTTGCCCAGCCCCTAGTACATAAGAGCTGTCCAGTGATTGTGTATGTGAAATTACCTAGAATACAGCCATTCCAACAGCAGTTCTGTAGCGTTCCTTGATTGACTGCTGCGTGCCAGGCCCTAGCTAAACACTTCACATATGCTGACTTCGTGTTTACCCTGTCCTTAACCTTGGTAGGAAGGGGCCCTTGTGTCTCTTCTCTCCTCTCCATAAAAAGATAAGGATGTCTCTGAAACAATGTGCTGTGAAAGCTATTGCGTACGGTGGGTCAGGAAGGAGCCTTGTCTCCGGTGGACTTACTGGTGATCATTCCTGAGGTCTGAGCCACTTCTTCCCTCCAGGTGGCAGCTACAGAAAATCCGTGTAAGATAGCTCACATAATTAAGATGCTAATAATAAGTCATAGTTATGAGAATTTTCCTAAAAAAATTAAGTGCAGGGTGGTTCTCCAGAAATCCAACCACAATAGGCATCCTGTTTACCATGCTCTCAATAATAGAGAACTAACTGGCAGATGCCAGAATGAAACTAAGGGCCAAAACACAGATGGGTGTAGCACTTGGAACTTTTCTTCTTTGTTAAATACCATATACATGGATACAGCTGAAAGCATTGCTTAGAGTTAATCCTTACTTTCGTTATGGCAAATATAGATATAATGTAAAACTTACCACTTTTTTAATTATTTTTTTTTAAAGATTTATTCATTTTATTACAGCCAGATATACAGAGAGGAGGAGAGACAGAGAGGAAGATCTTCCATCCGATGATTCACTCCCCAAGTGAGCCGCAACGGGCCGATGCGCGCCGATCCGAAGCAGGGAACCTGGAACCTCTTCCGGGTCTCCCACGCGGGTGCAGTGTCCCAATGCATTGGGCTGTCCTCAACTGCTTTCCCAGGCCACAAGCAGGGAGCTGGATGGGAAGTGGAGCTGCCGGGATTAGAACCGGCGCCCATATGGGATCCCGGGGCTTTCAAGGCGAGGACTTTAGCCGCTAGGCCACGCCGCCGGGCCCAAAACTTACCACTTTTTAAAAACTTTTTTGAAACATAAGAGTTTGGTTGCATGAAGTGCATTCCCACTGCTGTGAAACCATCACTCACACTTGTCTCTAGAAAATTTTCATCTTGCAAAACTAAAACTAAAACTATACTCAGTCATCATTGACTCTCCATTCTCCTGCTCAGGCCCTGGAAACCACCATTCTGGTTTGTGTCTCCATGAGTGTGACTATTCTACATACATCAGTGTAATTATGATATTTTTCTTTTGGACACTTGCTCATTTCTTGCTTACTTCACTAAGCATTAGGTACTCAGGGTTCATACACACTGAGACACATGTCAGAATTTCCTTCCTCTTTGCGGTTTAATAATATCCCACTGTATATAGACACACACACCTTCACATATGTATGTATATATAATGTTTTGTTAACATGTTTTTCTGAGTTGCTTCTGCCTTTTGATTATTGCAAATAATAATATAATGAGTGTGAGCTTGTATGTATTCAAGATCCTACCTTTAATTCTTTGGTTTTGTTTTGATTACTATTTCCCTGTATTACATGAAAATCAACTCTAAGTGGATCAAGGGCATAAATCTGCATCCAGCATAATCAAATTATTAGAGAAAAACATAGGGAATGTTCTACAGTACATAGGAGCAAAAGCTTCTTAGAAAACTCACCAAAAGCACAAATAGTTAAAGCACAAATAAACAAATGCGACTGTGCTAGGCCGAGAGATTTCTGTACAGCACAGGAAAGAACCAACAAAATGAACAGGTAACCAACAGAATGGGAGAAAATCTTTGTATACTGTAGTAGAGATAAGGGACTAAATCCAAAATCTACAAAAAAACTTTTCAGAAACTCAATGACAGAAAAACAAGCCACCCTAATAGGAAATAGTTGAAGTATTTAAGCAGTCACTTTTCCAAAGGAAGAATTTCAGTTGACTAACAGACACATGGAAAAATGCTCAGGTTCCTTAGTCATCAAAGAAATGCAAATTAACAACCCACACTGAGGTTCCACCCAACTCCAGTGTGGATGGCCTACATACCATGAAATCAGCACACATCAGCTGCTGGTGAGAATGTGGGAAAATGGTACCCTACTGCACAGTTGGTGGAAGTGTAAATTATGGAAGTCAGCATGGAGAGTGCTCAGACAACTGAAAATTGATCTACCATATGATCCAGCTATCTCAGTCTTGGGAACATATCCAAAAAGATGAAATCAACATACCAAAGAGCAACTTGCAACTCCTTATTTATAGCAGCACAATTCATGATAGTGAAGCTTGGAAATAACCCAGATACCCAACAACAGATGATAAAGAAACTCTGCTACCTCTACTCTGTGGAATACTATTCAGCTATCGGAAAAAGAATGAAATCAGTTCTTCTGATTTTGTTCTCAGAAATGGAATTGCTGGAACATAATGTCACTGTGTTTAATGTTTTGAAGAATGATCATTCTGTTTTCAATCCAACATTATTAAAGAATTCTGTAGGTAACATTTTAAAATCTAGATTGCAGGGTAGACATCTCATACCAACATGCTTGGGTTTAATTCCTGATTCTATTAAGCATCCTGCTAATGAGCATCTTAGGAGGCAGCAGGTAGGATTTCAATACTTGGGTTTCTGCCACGTACATGGGAGACCTGGACTGAGTTCCAGGTTCCTGGGTTTGAGCTGGCATAGCCCCATCTATCATGCACTTTTGAAAAACGAACCTTCAAATAGAGTGTCTGTGTTTCCCTTTCTCTCTCCTGCTTTGCATCTTTTTAAAATAAACATTAAATACATAAATAAAATCTATATGGATGGACTGGTTTTGAGAAATATTTCAGAATAACAAAAGTGTTATCTTGAAGCTGATTCCAAATGTCTCATATTTAATTACTGCCTTCCCAGCTGCTTCATGTCCACTGTATTTTTATAGGCACAAGTATTCTGTGTTTTGCTTCTGTGTTTTGTTCTCTAAATGAGTCAACTGAGGAAATTGAAAAGACTGGGCAAGTGTTGCCAGACATTCACTATTTTCTTCCTCTTCTGTTCCCCTAAGTCTGATATCAACCAAATGTCATCCGATTCCAGCTAGGGAGCCAAACATTGCCAAGCCAATCATTTCCTTGGCACCCATCTATTACCTTATGGGCCTCTGAATCAGCCTTACTAGACCCTGATAGGCCAAGGCTAAATGGTCAAGTCATACAGCAGTGCTAACTCACACTCAAAACCTGCGTGGGAGTATTGAGCCATGTGAATGCCTACACTTCCGGTTCATGAATAGAAGCCTTACAAATGGGAGCTAAAGGGGGCAGTAAGTCCTACTTTGAACCCTGTTCTAACCCTTTTGAGAGATCTTGGGCAAGCTATTTAGTTTACTTGGGGTGTGAACCACCAATCCTTCTCAATTCCCTCTCTCTTTTTTTAAAATAATTCAAAAGCATATGTTACTCACAATCTCAATATATGAAATGAATACCCAGTTTCAATGTATGATATAAATAACACTAAAGGATATTTTTTCCAAAGATTTATTTATTTTTACTGGAAAGGCAGGTATACAGAGAGGAAGATCTAGTGTCCGAAGATTCACTGCCCAAGGGGCCTCAACCTCCGGAGCTGAGCAGATCTGAAGCCAGGAACCAGGAGATGCTTCCTGGTCTCTACTTGGGTGAGGGGTCCCATCCTTGATTGTCATCCCAGGCCACAAAAAAGGAGCTGGATGAGAAACAGGGCTACCAGGACTCTAACCCGGCACCTATATGGGATTCCAGTGTGCAGAAGTAAAAGACTTTAGCTGCCAGGCTACTGTGCCAGGCCCAAGATGTTTTTTTAACAAAGAGATGAAGTATCAGAACCTTATCATATGACTACCATGTACCTGCTTCATGCTCCCTGTCCCCATCCCTAAGACTCCCGAATGGCCTTTGAAATGCTCTGGTACTCAACAGAACTTCTGAAAACTGGTGAAATAGATATCTTGATATTAATGTCCACTTGCAATACACATTGAGTGAGATTTTCTGAGACACAAGTGCAGAAATTTCTCTTCTTAAAAACTGACTTTTTAGATGTGGCTCATGAATACAGAGGCTCATCAGAAGTCTAAAGACACAAGAAAACATCCATGAAAATCCATGTCATCTTTTAGCTGTGATCAATACTGAGGAAATTGCATTCTAACTCCTTGGTTTGTTTGTGACTATGTGGTTTCTCAACATTTTTAGAGATGGGAAATCTGAAACGTTGAAAGGCCATGTGATTTTTCCAAATGCTATGTGGCCAGCAGGAAGAGAAACCAGGATCTGAACCTTGGAAATTTACTTGTTGGTATGTTTACGTTTAAAAAAATTCATATTATACGATGGTTGTTAAACCTAGCAAGTAAGATGCTCACACCCCACATCAAAACCCACATTTTGAGTTCAAAAACCTGGCTCTGACTTCTAATTCCAGGCTCCTGCTATTGCAAGCCTTGGATGCAACAGTAATTGTTGAACTAATTGGATTCCTGCCCCCATCCATTACTGTGATCTAAACTGAATTTCCTGGAGGCTCATGTACTGCTCTGTCTGCAACTATTGTCCTCAGATTATTGTGAAAAGTATTTGACACCAGCTAAAGTCATCTACTTTCTTCTTACCAGAAACCTCAGCCAGCCCTGTGCCTCCCTACCAACACACAAATTTGGCCAGAACTTTCCAGTAATTTCCAGCAATTAAAATGATACACTTAAAGATCCAGTCTTGAACTCTGAAGTTGAACATTTAGTTCTCCACCGATTTTTACATCTCTTTCACTCCTGTTTGCTTGTAAAGGGAGTGAGGTGGGGGCTTATCCTTTTTTAGCTACATGATGTTTCCTTGTAATTCTTCCTTCCTTCCTTAGGGTTCCCTGAATAGAATTTACTAAAGTTGGTTGACAAGAAGGTATTGATCTCAAGGGCAGAGGTCAGAAATATTCTTATAAAGGGATCTTTGTTAAATAAGGGTCACTCAAAATGGAGCATGTAGATAGTGGTATTGCTGAAATCAGTGCTCTCAGTAATGGTGGCAAGAGAAACAAAATGGACCGATGATCAATGCTCAAGACGGTAAATTAAAGAAGGAAGGAATGGGATCAGAATTAGCGTTCATCAAAAAAAAAAAAAAAAAGCTGAAACTCTACCATCCTGGCTTTGACATAGGCTACATGATCTTGCCAAGCTTCTCAGCACCCCAAACCTGAGCTCTTGCATCTGTAAATTGATATTGATAACATGTTCAAAGGATATTGTCGGGCTTAATAATGCATGTAAAGCATCTTGCATAGCTATTCTCTTGCAAAAGGCAATATGAGATACTTGATATTATAGCTCTTATTACTGCTATTATTTGTGCTTTTGTCTAGTGCTCACCAGCATACCTAATGAAAGCTATCTGCTAGATTGCTGGGCTTCAAAATTATAAAGCAAACATGTTGCATGACTGGCTCACTGTCTAATGGGCTAATGCATCTTTTCATAACTTGTGCGTGAAAAGCAGACCAAATGGTGGCTGTTGGGAAAAGGTACAGTGTAGGGAAATTAAGACCCCTTAGGGACAGGACTTGTAAATTTTGCAACTGTTCCCAGTGTAATGTTTGGCATTTTATCCTCATTACTGTTTGTATATGACTTTATAATAAATTGGGAATTTGCTGTGTATGAAGATTTATACAAGGCTAAATTGAACAAATGGTGAAGAATTGGCTTAACTGACCTCACAAGTCCCACTTATAAATAATTCAGAATGTTACACTATAGCGGTAACTTAATTTTCTTGGCTTCCTGATTCCTTCTAGAAGTTCTCCACAAATACTTAGTGTTTTCTGACATTTCTACACAGAAAAAAGACTTTAGATAATGAGCTCTGTTGTTCTTATATCATCCTGAAATTTTCTCTAGGAAATTTCACATAAGACATTCTCTAAAGAATGTCCTTTGGTTTAAGAATTTATTTTGGCATCTCTTTAGCAAAGCTTGAGATGTTTGATTGGGTTACCTGTCCTATAATCTTTGGAGTAGAGAAAAGTAAATGCAACATAAACCACAGTATATCATCGTCTAGACTGTTTTTGTTAATACAGGGGTGCTTCACATGCCACCTTAGAATCAGCATAAGAAGCATTCATTGATTTTCAGATTTGACGTTACAAGGAATGGTATAGATGAATATATATATATATATATATATATATATATATATATACACACACACACACACACACACATAAATTTTCTGTGTATATTCACACTAACAGCTGCACAAACCTATAGACAGTGGGTTAGCGAAGCAAAATTAGACAAAGATGTTTTTGCAAAGTTCCAGAATCATAGAATATTCAGATTAAATGTATCCTTAGAGATTATTATGGTTAATCATCTGGTGAGAGTATAATTTTTAAGCAACAAAAATTCAACAAATGCACATTTCTACAATGTGATATGTGTTAGAGTGGGATTTAGTGGTGACAGGGTGCACTTTAAAAGAAAATGAAAAAAAAAAGTATATTCCATGAAGAACTAAGTATGGTGCCAGAAGACGTATTTGGGTATGCATGGATTAAGACAAGTCCCACGATGTCAGTACAAAAAAAATACTCTTAAAAACAATGCAAGAGGAGAAAAGATAATAGTTGTAGCCTGTGATACGAAATATGTTTTAAAATATGAACTTCCCTTCATTTTACTCACCCAGTAAAAATTCATTGAATAGCTTCTAGCTGTACTGGGTATGTAGGGTTGCTGAATGTAAAAATCAACCTTGATTTTTGTCATGGGCTCTGACTCTAACAGAGGTAGTTTACAATTGAACAAGCAAGTGTGGCACTGTGACATTTTGACCATCTTGATTCTCATGAAAGTATAGGCACCTGATCTGGAATAACAAGAGAGATATGAACCAACAGAGTCATGGAGACAGTTTAGACTTTTATTCCCAGGGACCACCCACTGGGAATATTGAGGTAGAGCTACTGTGTCTTTACTTACAAGTATCAACCTCAAATAAACACAAGTTGTGTTAGCTTTGCTAACCAATAGCAAAATGTGCAATTAATTACCATGAGATCACTAGTAGTTATTATCATAATTTTTTTTAATCGAAAAACTTTGTGGACTACAGTTCATTGTATCTAAAGGCAAACATCGATGTTTCCAAAGAAGTAAGGTGCATCTATAATGACAGGCTATTATCTGATTATATTGTATCTCAGTTTTCTTGGATACAAAGTGAGGGAGTTATGCTAGCTAGATTGTATGTCTGTGTTTTTGATAAACAACTTACCTGCGTACTCACTGCTGGGAATGACAGCACACATCACAAGGAAGCTCTTTGGCACAGTGGTACGATTTAGCTGAATCATATTTCAACTGTAATAACTGTTTTAGACAGTCAGTTGTGCTGCCTACAAGGGCCGCATCACAAGTATTCTGTTAAAATTGATAACATGTCAACTCCTACTTCAGGGAATTTGTACATTTAAACCAGCAACACTTGAAAGGCAAGCGTTTGTGATATGTTCGATTCTGAAATTATTTTTAATGACTAATGAGCAAATGACTATGGAAATATGTCCAAGAATTGCATATATCATTTATGACTATGAATCGTGGAGGATCTATGTGACTTCCCTATATTTCAGTTTTTTGCCATTTAAATTGAGTTAATTATTCTGTCTTCTGCACTGGGCTGCTTATATAAATATGTAGTGTCTGACATGTAAGTTCTTTCTTGTAAATATTTCTTCATTTATTTGAAAGGCAGACAGAGAGAGGGAGAGTGACAGAGATATTTTTCACCAACTGGTTCACGTCTCAGATAGTCACAATGGCCGAGCCTAAGCCTGGCCAGTCTGGAACTAACAGCTTCCTGCTTGTGTCCCATGTGTTTGTCAGGGGGCACTTGTACCATCTTTCCCTACTTTTGCAGACACATTATCAAGGGGCTGGATCACAAGTAGAGCAACCAAACTCGAATCAGTTCCCATAAGGGATACCCATTGAACTGATTTGAAATGTATGCTTGGAGATCATAAGTACCTTATCCATACTTACCAAGCATTGCAACCTAGATGAGCTAATATTCATGGTCTAGCTATTTTCCTTTCCTCTGTCCCTGCCCCTAGTGGAAAGCATTGATGTTTACGGGACAAACTAGGAGAAGAATTCATGTTGAAACTAAACAGAGACCTTCAGAAAGTTCATGCAAAATCTGTATTAGGAAGATAATGCTTGGGTTTTAACTTTTTTTGGCACATACACACACACACACACAGAGAAAACCTTACGTTTCAATTTCTTTTTTGCAACAAATATTCTGAAGTATCATACAAATGTGATGTGATTTTTGTTCTTTCCCAAGTTAAAATTGTATACATTGGAAAGAACTTACTCCACAAATGTACCAAAAGATAATACTTACTTAAAATGAAAAACATATTTGTGCAGGCAATAATTTTCGTATAATAATTGGTGCATGAATTCTTCATTTTGATCTAATAGATTTATTACATGAACTAGGTGCATATGGGCTTTTATCAAGCTCCTCTGAGTTTTCCAATCAAGGATAGTGAACAGAAAAAGTACAACATTATTTAAAAACAACAATTCTCAAACTTTCTTGTAGAACATTAATTTTGTGTGTTTGTTGTTTGAAAAGCAGAATGACAGAGACAATGTCAGCTACAAAGAGACAGGTCTTCCATCCGCTGGTTCACTGCCCTGAACGGCTGCAGTGCCTGGGGCTGAATCAGACTGAAGTTAAACCAACAACTACGTTTAAATCTCCCACATGTGTGTCAAGGGCCCAGGGACCTTCTCCTACTGCCTTCTCAGGCTCATGAGAAGAGAGGTGCATCAGAAGAGGAACAGCTGGGACTGTAAGTGGCACTCTGATATGGAATGCTGCAATCACCAGCAGTGGCTATAGTTGCTGCTCCACTCTGCCTGCTCCAGACTGCAGTGTCTCTTCTCAGTTCAAATACAGTCGTGTTTTGAAGTTGTTCTCCTACTACTGCTGCCGTCTACTAGATGAACAAAATAAAGAGAAGAGCTTAGCAGATTTCCTGCAGGTAGATAAATGAGAATCAGAATTTAAATCTTAATCCTATGTTGTCAAACAGAGTGTTGTTTCATGTAGCCCACACTGTGTTTGGGGAAACGAGTGAAGGAGGGGGGGGAAGCTCTGAGTTCTGGGTAGCAACAGTCAACATAATCAATCATTTCAAAGGCAGCAATTACCACAAGGTGGTGTTTCTTTGACAACCTTAGTTTTTAGCCACATGTCACATGGTCCTTGGAAACAAAATTTAAACCACCAATCATGTCTGTCTTGGTTCATAATCTGATTTTTGCCATAGTATGTAGAACAAATATTTTAGAAATATTTGAAATACATATTTTTATGTAAAATTAATTTAATACATATAATACACAAAGGAGTTTATGCTTGGGTCAACAAACATAAGTATGTAGATGATAGTCATAGAAAGGTACTATGTTTTAGAATAGTTAATTATTTTTCAGTGTGCAAGATGGGAGACTAGATGATTTATTCTTGAAGGCTATATTAAAGATGACCTCCATAGTGGTGAAGATATTTCAACTGTACATTAAAATACAGGGAAACATGCAGCTAAAATGCGTGAGAAAAACAAACTAAAGGAAATACCACATGAAATAACTAAGCCATGTAAAATCAGGCAGTGCTTTGTAAATGAGTAATGGCAAACAATTCACTGTGTTAAACACAAACTAAGGAGTAAATGTTAAAAAAACAAACAGAACAGCAAAATTGGAGCCTCAACATGATGACTGTAATCTGCCTTGCTGAAGATTATAGACCACTTGGGAGCATTGGGAAGCCATTGAGGGCTCTCAAGAGTGACATGACCAGAAGGGAGTGTGAGAAATATCTGGATGGTAGTAATGTGGCAAATACATAAATGAGTTGAACCATGAGATAAACCCAGAGGCTGATGCAGCCAAAGTGGGTCATGATAGAGCGCATCAGGTACCTCCCTATTGGGGATGGAGGGAGAGTATGACTCTAACAGATAAGAAACCTAGTTTCATGGGACTGTTTTCCAATAGCTGTTGTCAACTGGGTCTTTAATTTCTACTCCAAACCTCACGTGTTTGTCTTAGGAGACGAGCACTTACTTATTTATGAAAAGAATAGTGAATAATAGCCCCTCATACCATCCCTTGGCCCCAGGAAATCAGTATAAACAACTTGGACCTTTGTATGCATTTTCCATGTTCATGTAAAACCTGCAGACATACATCCTTGGTGGTTATTGTTAAGAATGTTTAATTCATATACAAAAATGTCTTGCTAAAATTATTTGATTTCTCAATTTACCAAGTCCTGGTTAACCTTGAAAGATAAGGATAGATATAAACTCAGCCTTTTATATGACTGAGTAATCTTCCTGCCAGGGATCTTCCATAATGAATGCTGTAATTTACTCTTTCCTTAGTTTTTAATGAATAGTAGTACATATTTACAGAATGTGGTGTGACCTTTCAGTACTTTTACACTGTGTGTACTGGTAAAAGAGTCTGACTAGCACTGTCATCCTCTAACATTACGGCTGGAGCTTTGGAGCTCATCTTTTCTATGTGCTCAGAAAACTCATGCCAGGTATTGTGAACTATAGTCACCCTAACGTGCTATGTAATGGTAAAAACTCATTCATTCTCTCTGGCTCTGTTTTGAAATTCCTTATCCAAGCTCTCTCTGCCCCCCAAACCACTTCCAGTCTCTGGGCTATACTATTGAGATTTCTTTCTTTTTTTGCTTTGCTTCCACACATGAGAAAAACTGTGTGGTATTTCTGGCTTGTTTCACTGAATGTAATGTCTTCCACATTCATCCATTTTGCTAAAAATGACAGAATTTCTTTTTTTGTGTGTGGTTGCTGCTGCTGGACATCTTGATTGATTTCGTATCTTGGCTGTTGTGAACAGATTTTCAGCAAACATGATGGTGCAGATATCTGCTGGACCCAGTCACTTCATGTGTTTTAGACATCAATTTGGTAGAATTGTTTGATCATGCAACACTTCTATTTCTAGTCTATAATTTCCAACAGTAGCAGCTAAGAGTTGCCCCCTTTCCACTTTGTTGCCAACATTTGCAACTTTCCGTTCCGTGAGGTGCTCTGACTGGGGTGAGGTGACATGTCATAATGGTTCTAAATTGTATCTCTCTGATGGCTAGTGTGTTAGGCAGTGTATCACTTATTTGTCATTTCCTTATTTGTCTATAATTAATTTTTGTCTTTTTTTGTTGCCACAGGGGGCTACTGAAATCATTTGTAAAATTCTCTTAGAATGTTTAAACAAATGCTGCAGGAAGAATCTTTCATGTGTCACCGAACCTCCTAATTTATAGGTGAGCCAGGAGCAGTTATGTAAGAACTAGGCAAGTTCCAAAGACAAGGAAGTAGTTTGACTTCCTAGCAACAGAATTCAGCTTTCTGGTAACAAATTCAGTCCCTTCTACCAGGATAGGTGTTTACAGAGAAAGGAGGTACATACAGACAGACCGCAGTTGTGTATGGAATCTCAAGGAATTCACACTTGGAACTGATTTGGGACTAACTTCCATTGGACTGCAACCCCTCTTCAGTTAGTTCTGTACCTCCCAAGAGCTGGTGTGAGGATGTGCCCCTCTGCCAAGTGGGTGGGGTTTCCTGAAGGGCCAACTGAGGGCAGCTTCTCTTCTTTTCCTAGTTGCAGACCCCTTTGACCTGTAGAAGTCTTGTCTCATTTACTCTCTTCCATGCACAGCCTCCACACCCCTGGGAATAGGTAGAACAAAACAGAAGAGAAGGGCTCAGTGCTCCTATCATGAAGTGCCAGGGACACTGGCGACCCTTGCCTCTACTAATTTCCAGATTTGAATAATCTTAAGAATGACTCCAAGAAGTTATTTGTCCATCACTTAGTTTATTCCCTTAAGAAGGCTCAGGTGTAGAAATGCCCTCCAACTTGGCCTCACTCATTCAGCATTGGTCCTGTAGCTGGTGTGACACCACTCCCAGGTTCCCAGCTCCCATCTCTGAATTATTCCATTGAATGAGTACAAACATGTTCCTTTAAAACACAGCAGATGTTTATCTTTGTCAAAGGGCCACTGTGAGATGATGTAAGAAAAGGAGACTCTCTGGACACGTGCCCAGGTTTTCAGGGTGTTGCATAGGACAGTGTGTCTACCCTGTTTGATGAGGTGCAGGGCGCGAGGGCTGCAGAGCGAACTGGAGAACACCCTGGTCCTGAAACCCATGCTCATTCATCTCTTCACCATGTGAAAGACATTTACAGATGGAATGGTTTTCAGTCCTCCTTGGTTTGGGAATTAAAAGTAAATATTGTGCGGAAAATGCTTTAAAGGCTTGTGTGAAATGCTTCCCCAGGGGCAGCCCCGGGGTCACTCAAAGGTTGCTTCTTGCTAATGCTCTTGATTGGTTGTTGGCACTCAGCTCCTTCTGAAGTGGCAATCAGTTAGTGACCACTGCCCTTTTGCTGCAATTATCAATGGTCCGGCAATTTCCCTTCATTTTAATCAATTTGGTTTCTGAATAGCTCTTTTCTTTGTTTCACACAAAAGAGGCAAGTGTTCTTGGTCCCGATGCCTGCTTTCTCCTTGGCAGCTCTTGTTTTCCTTAGGAAGTTCTGTAGAGGCCCTGTCCACTTTTGGGCCTTGCTAAAGGCTTGAAGCTCCTTTCATTGCAGCCCAGTTCCTTCTGGCTGACATTCCAAGCCAGCCCAGGGTGATTAGTGCCAGGAATGTGAGAGGGGCAAAGGCACGGAGATCAGGAAAGACAGGGGCGGGTGGGTGGGGAAGGTAGGGAGAATATTGGCATGAAAGTAGACTTTAATGAGTAGGGTTGCTGTTAGACATTAAAGCTGCCAAACTAAATGCTAAGATCTCTGTTGAATTTGAATTACAGATAAACAGCCCATTCACCTGGGACATACTTACATTAATTATTTCAATCGATTATCTAAAATTCCAATTTAATTGGATGCCATGTGTTTGCATCATCTAAGTCTAGCAACACTAGCATGAGTAGATGAAGAAGCTAATAGAGTACAACTCCACAAGCCAGGAAGATAACGGATGAGGTGAATAGTAGTAAGGGTTGACTTTTCATTCATTCCTTTATCAGTGCGTTTGTGTCTTTGAGGATTCATCGACCCAATATATGCTTATTGAATCCTACTGCAAAGCAGGTATTATGATGGGTTATTAGGACAGAATAGAACAGATTTGTGTGAATGAAAGTGCTTAAATGAACATAAGTATGTAGTATGTTAAGTACAGCAAATGTTGATTGAATTACAGTTCTTGGTGCTGGTGCTTTTTCTCTCTGTCACACTGGAGGGGTGTGGCCAACAGGAGCTAAGAGCTCATACAAGTGATGCTTCAAATTATGCCCATCTTTGTTTACTCATCAAATTTTCTCATCTCCTTTTTCTTACCACATTCCTGATGATTCTTCAGGGAACAGACTGAATATTCAGCACCTGTGTGCTTCACTGTCAGTGAATGCGCTTCCCCTGAGGAGCGTCTCGAGCCTGCACATGCTGCCACACACTCAAAGCATTCCAAAGATGTGCAAGAGAAAAAGAAAAGGTGTGCTGTGTCTACTTCAAGTTTGCTACTGATGGGAGGCCCTAATGATATTTTTAAATCTTTTCATTTGCATCCAGACCTTTTGCGCAATGTTGTATTGCTACAAAGGATTATGCATCAGTTTTCCTTAAGAGATTTATTGACAGAGATCTCTCAAAGTGAATGTCTGAAATCATAGACGGCAATGGGCCCCTTATAAATGCTGTTTTTCTAATACACATGCAGTTTGAGCTGTGACAACACAACTACGCAAGTATACTTTAATTTCCTTATAATTCCATGTACAGAAGATTCACGTATACCATGGATCTCGGCAACCTCGGAATATAAACATTTTTCTTATAGGAAGCTTCCAGTTTTTTACTTAAAGGAATTTATAACTTCTGTTTGGCATACTCAAATGGCCAGTTCCACTGTTCTTTTTTGTTGGGGTCATTGGTGCATGCACTGGTAATCAAAGACGGCTACTGAGTGATTGGCCAGGACGGCACCAAGTGACAGGTATGTGGCCTTTATAAAATGGACATACTGAATAATGGGACAATTTATGTTCCAAACAGGACAGAGCCAAACAATGCAAGATTTCATCACACTGTTTATCATGGCATTTAATTTAAAATTTCTAAGCATTTTGTTTTAAAAATTTCTGTTTAACATTTTTTAGACTGTGGTTATCCACATATAGTGAAAACCAGGAAAGTGAAATGACAGTAAAGGGGGAGCTGCTGTATACCTTTTGTGTTGTTCTTTGTGGCAATACAGATTTAATTATTTCAAGCTGCAGTAGACATTGGAAGGGGTCATTATCAAACAAGAAATTTGGAATATGTTATGTTGTTAGAGGATCCATGGAAAGAAAAATGATGGGGAGTTCAGCCTTCCTAAATGTGTTTCATGCTCTTTTTGGCATACACATAGGCACACATATACACACAATCATGCACACACACATACGTCATATTCAACATGCCTTTATCAAACCAGAGTCAGAATAATGGCAAATTTAAATGAATTTAGAGACAAAGCAGTTCTTTTGGATTTAAAACTGCTTGTACAGTACCTATTAGTAGCCATGAGGAATGCAAAAATGAAGAAGAAATAGCTTACCTTCTGAAAGGACTTTGAAGGTTGTAAGGGAGTTCAGTATAGAGTTCGATTGGGAGCTCTTGGCACACCTGGCTTTGGGTAACCAAGCATACATAATGCTTTCGCATGAGAAACACTGGTCATGACAAGAGCAAACCCAGTACCCTGACCAGGGGTAATTAGTATGAAATGGAAACGGTATAAGCCAGCAGACTTTGGTGACCTGGGAAGACTGGTCAGTGGGCATGCAGGTGGTCATCTTGACAGTCAGATATTCTTTATGAGAAATGAGCAACTACAGAGAAGGAAACACACAGACAGGACTAGCAATGTGAATTAGACTAAAGGGATCCCAGGTAAACACACACCCAACAGGGAAGGCATATGACTCTGCTGGTCTGTGGTGCTGTATGAGTGAAACATGTCTCCTGGATTTTGGCAGTGAGCTTGCTGGAATGCCAGGTGACCTTCTCCGGGTCCTAGAGGTGTTTCCATCTCTCTGAGACCTGATTATGTGACCATTTCTGCTCTAGACTGTGGGCATCTTGCTTATTCCCACACATACCTGAGTTACATGTTTCTCTTAAAGCCATGGCTTTTTCATCAGCACATTTTCATATGATTTCTTTGTAACTCAAAGGAGTTTTCTACAAAGAAGTCAATCTCAGAATCGCAGGCCCAACAAGATAATTATGTCATGAGGTAGCTTGGAATTTGTTTAGAGTAAAAGGCAGGGAAACAGAAATATAGGGAAGGCCAGGCTTGCTTCTGCTGGGAGAACCTACACAGACTCATAACAGATGTGGCAAAAAAAATCAGCTATGAAGGAGGGTCAAGAGTTCCCCAACCTAGCTTGATACCTTCTAGGAAAGTACACAAAACCATGTGGTTATAATAAAACCTTTCCTTTACTTACAGGACTGAAATCAGATGTCCATATTTCAACTTGCTAATATATACATGCATGTAAACCCATGCACATAGACACATGGCATTGATTAGTCTCACTGTTTTCATTACAACACAGCTTCATGTCTTTGTATTTGCTTCTTACAGAGGAGAATTGCGATGGATAAAATAAGTTAGGAAAACAAGCAAATGGTCATTACACTATAACTCATCCCCAGTACGTGTTATCTCACTTAAAACTCACAAGAATTTGCTGAAATATTACTTCCTTTATCATGTAAGTTAAATGAATTGCAATGTCTCAGTGATTTGCCCAATATTGCACAAAAAATTTAAGATATGTGTTTCTTTTTTGCTAAGTAATAAACAGCAAAAGCAACAACAGTGATACCATTTTGGACCTGCTCCCAAACACCGCTCCTGTGCTCTGGGCCATGACATACCATTGCTTTCTACAAACTCCATACCTACCAGTACCTCTGAGCCATGGCTTCCTTTTAGTAACACAATTTATAAAAACCTTCCTTGCCGGGGAGAATCAAGATGGCGGAATAGGGTAAGGACATGTTTAAACGGACAGAAAAACATTTAATCAGGATGAAGCAGAGAGGTCACATTCCAGGAAATAGGAGAGGACAGAACAACCGCAGAGGGGTACTTGGAGACTGACAGACATAGGAAAGCACTGGACACAATGGTGTGGTGTTGCAGAGACTGATACTACAGCAGCATTCAGCTAACAGCAATCTGAACTCCACCAGCAGCCAAAACTCCACCAGCAACCAGGTGGGAAGGGACTTTCACTGGGAGCTTGGGAGGTGAGCCCAGACAAAGAACTGTCTGTCCTGATGGTCCGTTTGATTTGACCAGGAACAGAGACAGAGCAGCAGATCCAAGACGGGCAATGTGAGAACAGGGTGGATTTCACAGCCCAGTCAGCCCCCTAGAGCTGAATTTGGCACCATTTTGCATTAGGAGGCAAAAGCAAGGGAAATGACTGAGCATACACTGAGCTGGGAGTGAACTCATTTCTGACTCAGTGAACTGCAGCAATGTGGCATTTTATAGGTTCAATCTAAGACAGGTCTGGGTAGCCCTCAGACCTGACAGCCAGCAGATCAAGAACTGAAATAGTGGTTCGTCAGGTACCATTTTGTACATGGTGGCAAAAGATTTAGGACTGCAGGGACAGCAGTGAACTGCGCATGTGCTGAGCTCGCGAGAACTTACTGAGCTCTTCAATTGAACATAAGGAAAAGATTCTTAAATGTGCACATGAAAAACATCAGTTAACATAAAGGAATGCCAATTAAACTCACAGGAGATCTCTCACAGGAAACTCTACAGGCAAGAAGATAATGGAGTGAGATATTCCAGAGTGTAAAAGAAAAAAATTGTCAGCCTAGGGTAGCATATCCAACAAAGCTTTTTGTCTTTTTTTTTTTTTTTCAAAGTCAGATATACAGAGAGGAGGAGAGACAGAGAGGAAGATCTTCCGTCTGATGATTCACTCCCCAAGTGAGCCGCAACAGTCGGTGCTGTGCCAATCTGAAGCCAGGAACCAGGAACCTCTTCTGGGTCTCCCACGCGGGTGCAGGGTCCCAAAGCTTTGCGCCGTCCTCTGCTGCTTTCTCAGGCCACAAGCAGGGAGCTGGATGGGAAGTGGAGCTGCCGGGATTAGAACCAGCGCCCATATGGGATCCTGGCGCATTCAAGGTGAGGACTTTAGCAGCTAGGGCACGCCGCTGGGCCCGTGTCTTTGAAAATGAAATAAGATTCCTCCACAGTAAAGAAAAGTTGAAAGAATTTGCCTCTTCCAAACCTGCCCTACAAGTGATACTTCAAGATGTTCTCTTGACAGAGAAGAGGAATAACACCTACCAAAACCAAAGGCAAATGAGAAGAACATCCCAGTAAAATGACAACAGAAGACTAAACCAATGAACAACCCATTCCTAAAATGATCCAAGTACCACCCATACATATTAAACTCTGGATGTAAATGGCTTAAGCTCAATCAAACATCATAGATTAGTAGGCTGGATTTAAAAACAAAACCCATCTCTTTGTTGTCTAGAAGAGACACGTTTCACCAACAGAATCAGCGGAAACTATATCGCATGGGTTTTGATGTTTTCTGTTAGTTTCATCTCTTCAAAACACTTTCTTCTGATTAAAATCTTCAATGACTCGTAGATTATACAGTGGCATCATTTTCTTCAAGAAGGTTCTTGATTTTCATTTCTTCAGCTACACGTTAGTCATTCAGTAGCATGTTATTTAACTTCATAAAGTTGTCAATTTCTTTTTTCTTCCTGATGTTGATTTTGTTTGTGGCTTTTTATTTAAGGAGATGTATAGTAGCTGTGTAATGGAGACTGTCATATCTAGTAACGTGTTAACTTCATAGCATTGTAAATTTCTAGTTTTCTTTCTATTGTTGATTTTGTATTATGGCTTTTCATTTGAGGGGAAGTATAGTAGCTGTGAAATGGAGATTAACATATCCAGATGTGAGGATACAACATAGTGTGCATTTCTACTTCCAGATAAATATGGACTTGTTTAGTATATCTTGACAATTGGATTCTGGACTCTCTGCCACTTTCCATGCCCGCAATGATGGACATATGACTGTGTATGAAGAACTATACTTTAGTAATGATACAGAGGAATTAGGTGTGTGTGTGGGAATTGCGGCTGGGATAAGGGAAATACTAGGAGCCTATGGAACTCTATCATAAAATGATAATAATAATAGTACATGTAAAATGTGAAAAAAAGAGTAAAAGGAAAATCACTCAAATAAAAAAAAAACCTTCTCTGCCAATCTCATCTTAAAGTTTACCTGTCCTGTGGTCAGTTTCCTACTAAAGAATTGGTTATGAAGATAGCACATCAAACACTAAGGTACCTGTATAGGATGATAATCAAAACACAAAAGCTTCTTAAGACTCTGTTGTACTCTATGTTGATGAAGTTGCCTAAGGACTCAGGGAATCCCTAAAATAAGGCTTCGCTTTAGTAGCCCCATGGTTTTTCTCAGACAGGTGAGCAGATCGTAGAGCACACAACGAGGTCCTTTTTAGAAGTTCAGCTGTGATACTTTGTGCCTCAAAAGGGATGGTCTCTAGACAGAATCCCAGAATCCTCGATTACCAAACTCAAAGAATACTATGAAGATTTCTGAAGTACATACCACAGGCCAAGTTTAAGTACAATTCTTGTTAAAAATAGGAGAAATTAGCATTTATAAATCCAATCTAGGTGAAAATAGTTTGAATACATCATTGCTGCAGGTCAATGAGTCAGTGTATATTTTCTCAACCTCTGTTGGCATTCAAAGCCTTCCTGCAGTGATATGTAGGGAGCACCCCACACTGGTTGACAAAAGTTCACTGTTCAATTGTCAGTCTGTGACTGGGTAACTCCCCATTGAGAGCTTGTATGGCAGGAGTATTTACAACGTAGTAACTGGCATGCCTACATTTCCACGATTGGTTCTCTCATTTCATTTAGTCTAGAACTAGTTGTTGAATTGGTTTTAAACATTTTCCAGCTTACTGCTGCCTGTCTTCCATTCTTTCCTCCCTCCATCAAATTTTTTCTTACCCATTGCCTCATTTTCTGCATCATCATCATTTTTCTTTCGTTTCTTCTGTTTTCTACCATTTCTAACATACATTAGGACTTTTGACATCCTTTTTAGAAACTAAATCTCAGTTAATCATCTTAACAACTTTCTGTTTTAACTGAATTTTTATAAACAAGAAAGCAACAATTTGGAAAATTAATATGAAATCCACCCCCCTCCAAAAAAATCCTAGTACTTGTAAGTGGAGGAATCAGAACCGAAACACAAATCTGTCATGTTGGAGCATCCGTATTCATTGCCCAAGTTTGTACTGAAGACACACACACACACACACACAAATACAAGCAATGCATATGAAAACAACTTGAATAAACAAATGAAAAAGGCTGAGTTGGCATTTCCCAGGTTTGCTCTGCTTCCAGATTTTCCTGCAGAGTTGTGTAACTGAGTGGCAACCTGTCTTCACATCCCTACCAACTTGTGCTCCACAATAATGCAGCAAGCAAAGTGAATCATAAATGAGAATGGGAGATGACAGTCTTCCATGCAGTGTCATGGCCAGAAGATGCCAGGTGAGCCTTGCAGTACTTGCTGAAAGCTGTGTTTTGCTGCTGTTCTGCAGTGCGCAATGGATGACCCTGTTGTGGCAGAGAAAAGGAAGGCTACAGGCTAGTAGGTTTCTATCATGTGCCTCACCAGATCCTGTCAGAATCTTAACTGCAAATACAATTTAAAAATGCTCACACTCTTAGTGCCTTTCTTTCATCTCTTGGGTTTGCTTATTTCCATCTCTGGGCACTGATTTACTAGAAGAAAATTGCCATAACTCAGCTCTTACAACACCAAATGTGATGAATTCAGGATGGATGATCCAGAAGCATCTGTGTTTAATTTCCTTTATAAGAGATGTGGGATTAGAAATTAAGGACAAAGTTCTTGGCACAAGGTAGGTGAGGGGAGATTATAAATCCCCACATTAAATAAAGAACTCAAAATGGAGAAGTGGGCATTTAATCTAGCGATTATGACAGCCACATTTTGTGTCTTACTGCCCGGGTTCAGTCACTGGCTCTGGTCCCTGACTTAAGCTCCCTGCTAATGAATATCCGGGAAGTGGGTGGTAATGACTCAAGACCCTGGGTTCCTGGTGCTTGCAAGGAGAACTTGATTCAGTTCCTGGCTCCCACTTTTGACCCGACTTACTTCCTACCATTGTGGACATTTGGGAAGTGAAATCGTAGACGGGAGTGCTATTTCCAAGGGGGCAGACTTCTGTTTCTTAGATTTCTGTAATTTTGTAGATCCAGCTCTTTGTCAAGATGCTGCCAGAGAAGGACCACCACTGCACCCTCGGTGATGCAACAATGAGAACAAGGAGCACAAGAAAGAGGATCTGGTGCTTATGCCCTGGGTCTCTAAGTGTGCACAGCTCAAGAGCAAAGGGATCCCAGCCAGTTCCAAGGATGTCGTCAACGAGGAGCTGACAGGCATCAGTGCTGAGATACCAGCACATTTCTACTGGGTCAAGACTGCTTCACTCTGGCAGAGAATCTTGAGTGGGCAGTTCCATCTTCTCCCTCTGGAGGGCAAAGCTTTGTGAGTCCCTCTGAATCCTACCTGGAGTCTCTGAAAACGCCAGCTCTGTCCTCCCTGGTTTCAGGTTGCTCTCTTACTGCCAGACCAGAGGGGTTGGAGGAAACTCAGTTGGGGCAAAGGGGATCTCAATACCCCAGCTGCCAAACAGCACCCATACTCTCGGACCTTCCTGGGCCTTCCATCCCTTACCATGCCAGCCTCCTCCAATGCCTTTGAATCTGTTTCATGTTGAGTTGAAGCAGACCAGGTTACCCCCAGGGTCTCTAACCTAGTGAATTCTATGAGTTTTAAACAAGCCCCTACTCTTCACCTGCTCCTTTTCCTTTCCCTTGGTGCTCTAGCAGTTGGTTTGTTCTTGTCTTGGTTAATTCTGGGCATAAATGGAATATTCTAGAGAAGACTCTTCCCTGCCCTGGCCGATTGTTCTCCCCTTTCCTTGGCCACTCTTGGATTCAGGACCAGCACAGAAACTTCAATTAAAGCAACAAACAAACAAACAGAAAACCATAAACAAAACCAAGAACACTTAAAAACATTTTTTAATTTAAGGTGTGATTTTTATTTCTTCATTTCTTCATTGTTTTCTTATTCTTCATCTTTGCCTAATTTAAGTGGAAGTTGTCATAGACTTGAAACTTCTTTTTAATGTTTGCAATATAGACTAGTGGTATAAATTAACTTTAAGTTCTACTTTAATTGTATCTCACACATTTGATAGTTTAAAAATCAGTTTCCATTTTGATCAAACTATTTTGAAATGTATTGTCAAATCTGCATTAGTAGAAAGCTGAAGTCAGGAGCTCAGCCGAGTTCCAAACCCAGTGATTGGGTGTGGGCCACAGGTGTTTTACCTGTTAGGCCAAAGACCTGGCTTTTCAAACTATACACTTAGGACTCAGGAGTGGCAGTCAGAGCAATAGATCTCTATTTCTTTAACAACTTTTTTTTTCTTTTTTTTTTTTTTTTTTTGCGAGAGGAAGGGTCAAGAAGTTGTGAGTGTGCATTAGCTTATTTGGCTACAGGCAGATAGGCACACAGGACATATGAACTGTAAGGTTTTCACAGGTCACATGTCAGAAACCAATGAAAATTTAGGACAGAGACAAGGTTGGGTTGTAAATGTAGGGTGTAAATGCACTAATGGAGGATGTTCCTTGAATGTGAGAAGGAAAATTGCTATACTTTTCAAACTTGAATTCCAAAATTTAGGAGACACCAGACTGTAGGCAGTGTGATAGGACAATAGAAGCATGCAGTTGGAGTCCCATTGTTTGTGCTACAAATTGCTATTCCTTAGTCCTACCAGGTACTGCTTTGTGATGTACCTTTCTCGTTTTTGGAAGCTTGGAAGGCATATGTGCTTGAACAAGGAAGCAGCAAGAAGTGAAAGCATCAGAAAACCTGGAAAACAAATGCTGAGTATGTATATGTGAATACCTCCTGGGCACAAGCAGGAATCTAACCCAGGCCTGTTTGGTTCTGAAGCCTAGCTTCTGTCCTCTTCATGTCCAATTAAGTGTGAAGTTTATCAAAAGTGAAGAGAGAGCTCACAGGTAGATTCGGCCACTAGAGAAACCTGGCATCATCCCCAGATTGGCACAGCATCCTTTTGCACAAGTGAGAAGACCCAGAAATCACCTAGGAAGCTACCACATGTTAACCTTACAGGTGGCCAACAGTTGCCTCCAATATGCCAGAAGCAGGAGGAACAGTGTTTCCTGACACATTTTGCTAGAGTGATGGGAGATCCTACTTCTGCTTAGTTATATGACGATTTTGTTTTCCCAAATTTTAAGTTTAAATGAATGGAGTTTGAATTCTTTCCTTTTCCACTTCTAACAAGTTATTTAAGCCCTCCAGTTTTCCACCAAGAACATCCTATTAGTATGAGTACTTCCCTGTTGGAAGGAATATTGGGCCATCAGGGAATGGGGAAAAATTAAAAATATATATTTTTAGTGATGCTTTTGTTAGTGACCTCTGCTATACTAAACTTTTCTCATATTAAACTTGACCAAGTAATGCATTTTATATCTTGGAAAGCTGAGGGTAGAGATACTTTTATTAGGTATAGTGCGAAGAACTTCTAAGAAAGTTTAATTTCCAAGCAACTGTATCAAAGAGAGAGCCATTCTTTTTGGATTCAAAAAGAAATCTAAAATAATGGAGACTTACTGCTAGGTAATATCTCTGTTTTGTATTCATTATGTCAGTTTATGCAAAACTACACATGGTAGCCATCACTCATCACTTGACATGAAAGAGAGTGGCCAAAGAAACATAGAAACTCTTCCCAATGGCCATGTTTGCAACCCCGGGATTTAGGATTTGAACGCGCATCAGTGCAACTGTGAACTGTGTGCTCATTTTCCTGTGCCTGCCCCCTGGTAGAAGCAAAAGGTTGGGGATGAAAGGTCTTTTCTAAAAATAGACTGACTTCCTTCTGCACTCCCTGCTTGAACAGATCTTAGCCTCAACTTTGAGAAGCGGGGAACTTCCCTTGGGAGAGGACTGGCCTTCCAGGGGGAGCTGGGCATTGTTCCTCAGCATTCCATAGACTATTTTCTAACCTGCCTGCATCCTGTCACTCCAGCTTCCTTCCCCTGCTCCCTGCTGAGAGCCGGGTAGATTGTGAGCCACAGACCTGGTGCGCACATCACTTATCTTGGCTCAAGTGATACAGGGATTCTCATTTGGAAAGATTTACAGCGCTCCCACACTTACAGGAAGTGCTCACCAGACATGCAGTGAAGTTTACTGACTCTCTCTTTTTAAAGTTAAAACAAATACATTAAAAAAAAATCATGGGCAGCTGAAGAGCATCGTCCACACCCTCTCGAAAAGACACTTAATGTTCCTCAGGCTTTGGTTTTAAGTGACTTCCTTTTTCCTTTCTCCTTATCGCTTCCCTTTAAAGTGTGCTTGGAAACATTGTGAAGGGAAAGTATAAACAATGTCCATGGTGGAGCTATGTTTAAAGGAAATGTAGGTCTTGGATCCTGTCCTCCTCTTACATGAACGAATGAATGAATTTGCAAGAAGTTTTGTACCTTTCAATGGTGTGTCAGCTCATTTAAAAAGAGGGCCAGTTTAACTTTGAAACAGTCTTAGAGCTAGATTTCTGGCTATTATATTTGAAAGGAAACGCATCAAATCTCAGCCTTTCCTTGTTACCTATCTGTTTTTTCTAATTCCAGAAATTTCATACTTCATCTTTATGACTGCCCAAATGGAGGAAAAGTGAACCTGTGTGTATGTGTGTATAGAAAATCAGAGTTACAGAAAGACAGAATTAGACAGGCGGTTGTTGTCCATCTGCCATTCACTCTTCAGATGGCTGCTATGGCCAGCACTACAGCCAAAGCCAGCAGCCAGGAACTTCTTCCAGGTTTCCCACATGCATGGCCACAATCTAAACCCTTGGCCCACTTTCTGCTTATTTTACCAAGCATTGGCAGGGACCTGAATGGGGTGCAGAGCAGCTGGGACACAAACTTGGACCCGTATTTGAGATTGGTGACACGAGGGGTGGTTTCATCTGTGCTTGCACAACACTGCCTACATGTCTCACTGTAATGACATTTTCAAAATATGTGAATCAAGGTTTAATATTGAATTCATTCCTATGAAGAACATGAATTTTGGATTATTTGAAAAATTGGAATAAATGCAAACACCAGGTTCATGCTTTCATGTAATGAAGCTGAACAACACTGCCCCTGGAGTGCAGACCAACTGCTCCTCTTTCTGTCCTGGTCCTCATTCTGTATCACTGACATGGTGACCATAGTCAGCTGTCCATGCCACCAAAATATTTAGTCAATTTGAGTGATTGTTGTTTCCTACCCAACAAGTATGAGATCACGGGAACTGAACCAAGAGGCTATGTGGTTTAGTTTTGGCCGACTTACCCTTTCATTTATGTCACATGCTTTTGCCATGGGCATTGAACTCAGCTACCTTGAATGCAGGACAGCATCTCCAGTTAGAATACTGTGAACCTGAGACTTGGTTATAGATACTGACACACAGTTTTGCAGAAATGGAAGGATAACAACTCACATTCATGACTTAATTTTATGTTCCTACTTAAAAATGTATTGTGGATTCTGTGTTGACATTTTTGGTTTTTCCAGTGAGTCAGAGGCCAATTGGCATGGGTGGGACACAGGACAACCCTTGGTTGACTTTAGCTGCATTGCAGCATTTCTGGTCCCTCCTCTAAACCTCAGGAGGCAAGACAGATTAAGAGTAGAAGTCAAAAGTTCAGGTAGGAGATCTTATCTTAGGCAAGAGGTGAAATTACAGGCGTAGGAGTGAGGATAACAAGATTTGGTCCAGTTGAAGATATGTTTTGGAGGATGAATCAAACATGTGCTGATGTATTCAGTCAGTGCTGTGAGTGAGAAATATCAAATCTAACTCTTGGAATCAAGCAACACAGTGACAGTTAATGCAAGGGCTGAGATGGAGAAAAAAGGAAGTGAAGCAGGCTTAGGCATGTGGGCTCAAGGTTTCCATTTTGAACATGATATATCCAACAGGCTATTGTTACCTGTGCGGAATTGCTCGAATGGCTGGAAGTCAGGAGTGAAGTATTGCTTGAGAGAAATCTATATGTTGATGCATTTATGGCCTTATGCTTGGATGCTGTTATTAAGGTATGCTCACAGAGGCCCACCAGTGTTGAAATGTTTAAGAACATGAGGAAAACTTATCAAGGAAGAATGAAGAGAAAAAGACGTAGATAGGACTAAGAAACATACAACCGCATGAAGTCTTGGAATGACAAACACATTTCAAGAAGAGGTAGTAAGTAATGAGGTCAAATGCAGGGAAGCAATCAAAAATGTAGGGGGGGAACCCAGAGTGGAGCAGGGAGACAGGAGGATGCTTGTATCCCAACCCTGGAGACTCCCAGATCCTCACCAAGGACTGTCAGTAGGGCACCAAGGACTACCTCCCAACTGCCACAGAGTCCACAGGGAATTGGAGTGCCTTCAGAGACCGAGAACTCTGAGGTCATCCACTCTCATTTGGATCTACCACACGGGATGGAAAAAGCCCAACCCTTCCTCGCAGGATCCAAGGTCATCAGAACAACAGCCATGAACCCTGAGCGGTCCGCAGAAACAGAACAGTAAACTTCCTTCGGGACTCAGGAGAGGAGCTTTCTCTGGTCCTTACGTAATTCCGACTTTGGATCCCCATCCTCTCTTGCAGTGACCATCAGAATCACTCCGGAGCCCCCTAAACACACACACACACACACACACGAATAGATAGAGAACAATAAAGAAAGCTTAGAACCAGACTGGAAACGGTCAGCGTGGACTCACACGTAACTTACTAGGTAGGACACAAAGATTAGTTACTCCTCACTAAGGTTTTGAAGATTTCTCTGCACACCCCTCCTAGAACTGTTCTGCACCTCAACTGTTGACATATGCCTTGTTAGAGTTATAAGCCAGTTTAGACTATCCTAAAATCCGTCAAGTTCAGCAAAATTATGCTTCAACACTAAACTGCTAAATACTAAAATGAAAATAGACACAAGACAGCTGAATAGTACTCTATAGCCATTTTAAGGTGTATAGCAGCCGGTTCTGTATATAAACTAAAATTGAAACATCAATGAAGTAGTCACAGAATGTGGTTAAGAACTTGCATTTTTTTTAACACATTGGTTACTCAATACCATGTCAATTAATTCCATAATGTTGTAAATTGTCGTTGATGTTGTGTTGTGGCTTTAAATTGATCGGCATGATACTCTGTGAGCTCTACCTTCAGACCAGAGATGGTCTCCCCCAAACCATTGAATTTACCTGGACAATAAGATGCTGGACCCTATGCTTGGTACACGCTTGCAATGAAAGAATCTTGACTGAATTTGAAATGTAATACAGCAACAAGGTGGAGGAATCCACCATGAGGGGTGGGTTTGGGGAGGGGTAAGGGGAATCCCAGAGCCTATGAAACTGTGTCACATAATGCAATGTAATTAATAAAAAATGTATAAATATTATTAAAAAAACCATATTGAAAATTTCTTTGGATTTGGAAAATGGTTTTCAGTTCTTTTTCATGCAATCATTATCACATGATGAAAGGTGAAAATGTAAGCATGTTTTCAAACAAAACGTATCTATTTGAAAGGTAAGTGACAGAGAGGAAGAAAGAGATTTGTCCCTTTATTGATTCACCTCCTAAAACGCTGGGATGATTGATACTGGGCCAGGCAGAACTGAGGAATTCAACTCGGGAACTCAATGTATGTCTCAATCATGAACGCCAGTAATGCAAATACCTGGAAGTCAGCAGGAAAGTGAGCTGCAAGTGGAGAATCAAGACTCCAAGCTGGCACTGCAGTATGGGTTACTGCTAGTGGGATGCCAGCTTACTGCATAGTATTGCAATGGAGGTCTCAATTTTAAACGACTTTCTGCTGAGTTACAGTTTTTAATCTGGAGAACATCTGTTCTAGGAATATGTCTCACTTTCTCTAGTGGTTTCATGATTTTTTTCTTCCCTCCTATATACTCAGGCCATATTTCCCAGAATTCCTATTACATGTTCAACTTCTGCCACGGTGTTCTAATTTTGTTTTAGCTCCTCTTCTGCATGGCAGTACGTTTGGATCCAATTTAGAGAGATTTGTTCAACTCAACTTTTGAGATTGAGGGAGATACCAGAATTAGACGACTGGCTAGGAAATGGACATAAGGGTCTCATTTGCATTGTTTACAGATTTTAAACCCGTCTCTTTCAATCTTCTGCCTCATAGCTGGGGTATTATATAAGAGGGTGTGCACATCCTTTGGCAGTCTTCACAAGGATTTCTCAAGCTCAGAAGGAAGCGAAAGCATACCTGAAGGGGAAGGAAGCGTGCCCAAAAGATTTACTTTTCTTGTGGCCACAAGTTAAAGAAAACTTCC
This sequence comes from Ochotona princeps, assembly GCF_030435755.1. NCBI lineage: Eukaryota > Metazoa > Chordata > Mammalia > Lagomorpha > Ochotonidae > Ochotona > Ochotona princeps. The sequence continues at coordinate 11,652,270 of NC_080840.1, read as the reverse complement.
ACGAATACTGTGCTAAATCCCAGAAGTTCCTGTTGGTCTCAGAAGAATTTCTTAGATGAAAGACGGCATTTGACTGAGGGTTACTCACCTGCTGATAAGGAAGACAGACTTAATGCGATTGAATCCTCGGATTCCCCGAGGCCTCGATACTCCGCCTCAAGCCTCTAGGTTTTTGTTACTACACTTGCTCCCTGTATTCATCCCTTGACTCACACTTTGTCAGGCTTTTTTTTTCTACATTTGAATTTTTGTACTTTTATGATCTTCTCTGGAAGTGATAAAATCTCAATAACCCCCTTTACCTCAGATACATGAAGCAAACAATATGGAAATAATAGTCTTACCCACTTCCCTATAGCCCTTGAACCTTTTTACCATAATTAACTATGTAAAGAATGTCAAAAATATAACAATAATAATAATAAAAAACTCAAGATTCCAATCCATAGTTTTTACACAGGACTGTCTACCATGTGCTGTTTTTAGAGATGTAAGAACAATGTCAGGTTCTCTATTTTTCAGCTTATAAACAAAATATGAAAGATAGGGAAAGAAGCATAATGCAAAATGAGCTGGACCTCCACCTGAAATGCCAACATCCTAGTTGTTTCACATCTGATTTGGCTCCCTCCTTGTAACCTTGAGAGGCAACAGAGGATGACCCAAGGGCTTGGACCACTGCACCCATGTGGGAGACCCACAGAAGGGTGGTGGCTCCTAACTTTGGACCTGTATAGCTCTGGCCATTGCATCCATTTGGGGAATGAACCAGTGGAAGGAGGATTTTTTTCTCTTTCTCTCCTCCTGTGTCTCCATGTTTCTCTCTCTTTTCTCTCTTTTTTCTGACTCTGACTTCCAAATAAAATAGTTACATCTTTAGAAAATATAGGAACAGGAAATGGTAGCATAACAAACATCATTCTCCACATTTTACCAGAGGGGAGCATGTGTTGTGCTACAGTAAATTGAGCTGCTGTTTGCAAGGCTACACTCCATATTGCAATGCCGCTGCCCCACTGTGATCAGTGGGACAACTTTCTGCTAATTTGCTACTAGGCAGTAGATTGTGGCTCAGGTACTGGGGGATCCAGGTAGATTTTTGGATACTGACTTCAACCTGGTTCGGTTCCTATTGGTGAATGACTCATTGGATGGAAGATCTCTGCCTTTCAGTGACTCTGCCTTCCATCTTGTTCAAGACAAAAAATTAGTAACATCTACATTTAACATGGCACAAACATTCTTTTCCTTGTATGCCAATGCAGTAAGAATCAGAGAGGTTGTTTTGAATGCTGATTTCAGAAATTCATACTGAGCCAATCCTTGGTTGACAAATCAGGCAAAGCAGAGAAAGGGGGAGGCATTTTCTCTTCTGTATTGTTCTTTCTTTACTTATCTTAGAACTACAAGAGAGGGCCCAGCACGATGGCCTAGAGGCTAAAGTCCTCGACTTGAAAGTGATGGGATCCCATATGGGCTCTGGTTCTAATCAGGCAGCCCCGCTTCCCATCCAGCTCCCTGCTTATGGCCTGGGAAAGCAGCTGAGATGGCCTAAGATACTGGGACCCTGCACCCACGTGGAAGATGCAGAAGAAACTCCTCACTCCTGGCTTCTGATCAATTTAGCACTGGCCATTGTGCTCACTTGGGGAGTGAATCATGAGATGGAAGACCCTCCTTTCTGTCTCTCCTCATTTCTGTATATCTCAGTTTGCAATAAAAATAAATCTTAAAAAAAAAGAACTATAAGAGAAACACAGAAGAGCTGTCACAATATCATGATGATGTTGTCCAAGGACCTTTACTGTGGAAGGTGGTAAGAGTTTGCTAGGAAGAGAGATGCAAGAAGTGCACCCAAGGAGAGGAAATCATGAGACAACAGAATCTGCCTGACTGCTGATGCCAAGGCTTCATTAATAACCGGAAATACCAAGGTGTTCTGATCTCTGATCTCGGCTTCACCAGTCATTAGCTATGAGTCCTAATACAGATACTTTTTTCTAAATCAGTATTTTTATTGGAGAATGATGACATCAGTTCTGATTCAGCATGATCACTAATCAAATGAGAAAATAACAGGATGCTAATGCTGTGTTTTTCAAAGAATGTTCAGTGCATCTCAGCAATTGCTGAAAAAGCATTCTGTGGCCAGTAAACTTAGGAAACTTGTTGAGAGAGGACTTCAGAAAGTTGATGGGAAATCCTTATGAAGAGACTTCAAAAGTTTGTGCAAGGGTGATGATGAGGTCCTCCTTAGGACATTCACAAGCAGCCTTGGAGTGCTGGAATCTGATGGTCTGCTCTGGCTACTGCTCCTGGCTCTCTGCTAATGCAAACCGTGGGAGACCGTGGGGACAACGCAAGGTGTTAGCCTCTAGGATGTTGTCGCTGAATTCCCAGCATCTAGTCCACACCTGGCTTTTGTGGTCATCATAGTTCTTTTCTCTGGTTCTAAAATGAAGAAACAAAGTAAAATAAAAAGCTTGTTGAAAAATAGATTTGAGAATTAAGTTGATTTTTTGATATAAAATGTTACCTAATAATAGTATTTGCATAATACACATTTTTCTATGAACTTTTTGAAGATCCCTTGTAAGCATGAGTTCAAAATCTGTTTTGCATTGATAGACACCTAATTCCACTACTGCAGGATTTTTTCAAAAATATTGCTATACTATGAACCTTATGAATGAACTTAGCAATTATTTTTCTGACATGGAGCATTCTCTAAGAATGTAGAGATTTAACATAGAAAGGCGTAGGGATAGGCATTCAAGGCAATGGTTATGTCAGACTTGAGGATAGTATTAATCCCGTAGTGTAATCTGGGCTTGAATCTTGACCCTGCTGTTCTCAGCCCCATTTCCTTGTGGTGCACATTCTAGAAAGCAGAAGATGATGGCTCAAGAACTTAGGTTGTTGTCACCCACATGGGAGAGACTGACTGAGATCCAAACTCCTGTCTTTGTACTGGCTACTCTGGGTATCTAGGGAGTAAATTGACAGATAGAAAATCCCATGTCTCTAAAAAACAAATTAAGAATAGATAATGTAGTGAAGAGATATGGATGGTAAGTTAAGAAGACCTTTGGATCCCAGGACCACCACTTACTGTGATCTTAGAAAAACTGACTATTTCAAATGTCCACTTCCTCTTTTACATAACAAGGTTGACAAAATCTGCTTTGTATATAATTATTAGAACACTATGAGACAGAAACTGCATGACCTAATGCAAATTTCCTGGTACTAAATAAATAAATAATATTCAATAAATATTATCCTGTACTTCCTTTCTTATATACAGTTTAGTGATGCATACATGGCCATTCAGTTATAAATGGGATGTGAGACTAGGTAGCATCCTGCTCCTCAAGGTTATGTGCAAAGGAGTCTGGGAGGGAAACTCTTTCTTTTTTTGCACCAAGACATTCTTGATTGAGAATGGCAAACAAAGTTTCTGCACCCCAATGTGACCATATATTTACAAAAGTTTTTTTTTGCATTTTTTATAAGTTTTGTTTCATCTTTTTGAGGTGATAATGAGAAGAAAGTACTGGAAACCCTTTTGGATATAGTCACGGAAGAGCAGATGCCCCAGTCTAACTTTCACATCTTTCACTGAACTTCGCTACACACAGCACATGTTAAATAACTGAATCTATATTTTACTATACTTACATATATGGTGAGGAGCAACTGCCCCCAACAGTAATTTGTACATAATTACTAACGTCGGTGGCCAACCTTGAGACCAAGTGTGACAGACAATTAGCAGATACCCATGAACTAGTGTGCTTTGTGCCTGGACTGACATGAAAAGGCAGTTGACCAATGAGGTGGGATGGAGCAAACCAGCCAAGAGGCGACATGTTGCTGTCTCTCTCTTGTCATTCCTTTGAGTTTCTGTTTCTTATATAGGAAAAACACGTGGATGTCATTAATGTCTCCATCTGGGAATTCCTATACTGTTCTTCACAAAAGTCTTCCAGCCAAAATTTGGGAAGAAATTGAAGTATTTAATTTCTCATTTCTGTGTAAAGTGTAGGGCTTAGTTTGCATTCTGCAATTGAGAGGCAGTCTGATTTGATCACCTGGATACACTGACTTCAAAGTGATTGAAAGCTGAAGATCCACATGAGTTCGCACAGATCCAGGCATGCCAAGCATGGGTGGACTTTCTCCCCCTTGCTTGTCAACAGCTTTGATGGTGTGCCAGCTGAGCTGTCTGAGGCCATTAGCCACTTTGATGACATCAGACCCACACTACCTGGAAACCTCAGCCCTGCATTCCTGTGGGAACTCAGTTTAATCTTGATAGATCTTCTCAAAAAATTCTTTTGTATGTTTTGGGTGCTTTGCTAAGAATTGTTGGCCAAATATTTGCCTTTAAGATGAGGTCAATGAGTATATGCTAATCCTGTGTTCTTTTACAGAGCCACTGTTTCTTTAAGGACTAATGCCAGCAATCCAGTGTTGTACATGTTGGTAACTGTGGAACTGGGAGGAATGCAACTGAGATTGCTGAAAGTCAGATTTGAACCCCATGCTTCCACCACCTCTGTCATTTTTGGAAAAAAACACAAATAAACAAAAACAATGATCTCTAGAAATCATGCCTTCACTTTCAAGTGAGGAAACAGCCTTTGTGTTGTGAGTTCTTGTTAATATCCAATCGTATTCTCAAGCAAGTACACATTCTTTTAAGAGACCATTGCTTTGCTTTGCTTTGCTTTGCTTTTTCCTTTCCTTCCCTTTCCGTTTCCCTTTCCCTTTCCCTTCCCTATTTTGAACTGAGAGTGCACTTTCTCCTGAGATAGTGAAGAGTAAAAGGCAGAGTGTACGAATGCCACGATTGTATCACGACAGTCATGTTTATTGATGCTGGAGCCAAAGAACAAGTGGGAGAACATGTTCTCAGGGAAGATCGGGCACTTCTAAATATAATCTGAGTCTCTAGATCCAACTTAAGCTAAACATTGGGGCCAGATCATGGCACGTTTAATTATAAATCTGGGGGTATGCATGTGGCCCAGTGGTTTAAACTCTGACCAGGATATCTGTGTATCATCACCAGAAAAGCTGGCCTTCAGTTCCAGCATTGCATTGTTTTTAATATTGGCTTAATGATAACATAAACTATGGGAGTCAGGAATGATGGATCAACTAGCTGATTTTCTGTCATCTGGGAGGAGACCTTGACTGAGTTTGTGGCCCAACTAGTGCTGGAGCTTGTGTGATTTGGTGACTGAATCACCAGATGAGTGAACTGGTGAATGGAAGCTTGACACTCACTCACACACACACACACACACACTGTCTGTCTGTCTCTCTCTCTCTCTCTCTGTCTCTCTCTCTCTCTCTCCTTACTTTCTTGGCTATCTTTTAAATGAATAATTTTTTGGAAAAAAAATTACAGTTCTGTCACTGACAAGCAATGCGACTTTCTCAGGCAAGTCACACACCTTCTTTGTCAGTCACCTCAGATCACTAATGGAAATCTATCTCACAGGGGTGCTGCTATAAATATATTACGAGTTAGTTTGACAGTTTGTAAGTAAATCTGATCTTTTGCTTAAGACAGTTTGATTTCAGCAAAACAGAATTTATAATGAAACAGTTGATAATCTTGAAACTAGCTCTCTTGACTCTAGTTTCAGACAAATTAATTCCCCTTCACTACAATCATGCATAAAATTAAGGCAATGGACTGCTTGGAGGACCAGCCCATAGATTCTCCGAGTTCATTCAGTTACATGCTGGCTGTTAAAATCAACAGTTTCTGATATTCGATACTGAGTCTATCAGGTGTAATAATGTTGACTTATTAAGCAGGAAAATCCTTTCTCTGTTTCTCTCCCTCAATGTTCCCCTCTCCTTCCCTCTCAGCTTTTTCTCTGTTTTCCGCTTGTTTTCTTCACGCATTCATTTCCATGTTTAAAAATAAGCGCTAAAGTACAGAGGAGTCCACTTCACAATGTGTCAAGCTTGTTTTAAAGTAATTAATAAAATCCTTTGTCAGGTTCTGTGGCTCAACAGGCTAATCCTTTGCCTGGCAGTGCTGGTATCCCATATGGACACTGCTTCTAGTCTTGGCTTCTTCACTTTCAATTCAGCTCCCTGCTTATGACCTGAGAGAACAGCAGAGGGTGGCTCAATCCTTGGGCCCTGCACCCACAGGGGATACCTGTAAGAAGCTCCTGGCTCTTGCGTTCAGATCCACTCAACTCCGTTCATTGTGGCCATTTGGGGAGTGAACCAGAATGGAAGATCCCATCTCCTTTTCCCAGTAGATCTGTCTTTCAAATAAAAAAGTAAATAATTAAAAAAAAATTAACAGGATCCACAAAATAAGGCAAAATATAAACAATAAAATGCTGAAAACTGTTGTTCAGCTAAATAATGAAAAATTATGTGTTTAATCCTCTGAAATCACTTGTGTATTTTATATATAGAGAGAGATATATGAATTTTGATAACAATTTCTGTCGTAGTTATGTCTCCCTTGCTTCATTGTAGGCACCTCAAGAATAAGAAACATTCTCCAGTGCTTATCATTATAACCCCGGTGGCTGAAATATGATAGCTGAGGAATAAATTGGTAATCAAAGTGAACAGTCTGGGTCTTGCATGTTAATTGGGAGCTGCTTCAGGCCGTATATTAAAGTTGTGCTGTCATCTTCTCCCATCACTCCTCGTTCCCATGTATTTCACAGCTTCTCACCTGCAAGCACCTGTGCCTAGTCTTGTGAAGTCGTCAAGCCTCTGCAAGGCATGCCTCTGGAGGGTAGTAATTCTAAGATCCTTGTTACCAAGGCCTGCGTCTGGACACAAGTGAACTCTTTGCTTCCTGGAGCTTCATCTTCTATTTACTCCATCGGTGTCATCCATCGCCCTTGCAAGAAGCCAAACCAATGGGATCATCCAGTCTTGAATTTCTAAAACTGCAAACTAACGCACATTTCCTCTTTATAAGTTATATGCCCCAGGCCTTTAATTGAAGCCATGGAGAGCTGCCTAGCACAGTAATGGAGCCCTGATTGCCTTCAAGAGTGAGCTGCTCACGAACACATCCTTCATGAACACATTGTGTACTCAGCTACTTCGTGGCTCACACCTTCTGGTCTGGTATAAACAAATTGCCTTCGAATCCTCGCCTAATATTTAACTTCTGCCGACAACTAAATAAGCCAAGGACAGTCAAGGCTGAACAAAGTCACTCTAAGTAGGTGTGGAGGAGGGATCAGATGGGAAACTGGGGATGCAATGAACAGAATATGGCCTCCTGTTGTGGAATGATTAAGAGGAAAGTTCTTATCTCAGAGGACATATGGTTTACACACATTTGACCAGGTCCTTTGGTTACTTCGGCTGGACATTGGATACCTTCCGTGCCTACTACCAACACTGTTACTTCTGGAATGAATTCTGTCAACTATTTAGCTTTCAAGTTTCCCTTTCCCCTTCTTCCTTCTCCATAGATATTTCTTGGTGGTGGTCTTTGAATCATCAGCCAAATATGCATTTCCTCTCTGCATGGTGACTTTGCAGTATAGTAAAGACATATGCTCTTTCCTGAGAGCCAAAGTAGAATTCCATCTGGGCTTCTCCAAATGCTCTTGGATGGAAATTGGCATTCCTTTCTCTTGCAGTCTTTATGTGCTGTAGTCCATGAGATATGCTATGTTAAGGCCATTAATGCAACAGTTATACCTATGAAGTTTCCATGTATTATCTAACGCAGAGCATTCATGAAAGGAAGCTGAGAAAAATAAATTTACTTTAGCTGTTCATTGCCTCTGAATATCATGTCAATGTGACAACCAAGGACCTCAGTAACTCATAGTAGCTAGAGTATTTAGAAGCACCACTGTAATCTAAAGTGAATTTGTGACTGTTTCCCCCACAGTCCTTGGTGGTCTTGACTCCATGTCCTCTATTTAATTGTCTCTCTTAACAAACAACAATGTGTATTATCTGCAGTAGTACAATGCTTATTCATCCAGGAAAAAGGAAAATCTATTTCAAAAGAAAGGATGATAGTGAAGGAATGAGTATGTGCACTTAGATATATCTCCTCACAGTTCCAGATGCTTCTGCTGAATTATCCCTCAATGTCTAGGCGCTGTTTTCACAAAACACACCGCAATGTCCCATTGGCTGTATACTTCCAAATGCTTTCCGACATATCTCCTGATTCTCATGTTCCAGTCCATTCAGTTTCTTTATTTATCTCTGTTTTACCAAGTTGCCAGTTGCTTGTCCTAAGTACAACTTACCTGGTATCAGTTTCTGGTTTCCGAACGTCCGGCAGTGCCGGAGCAGAGTTCTACTTCTTTTTCCTGCAGTGAGATCCAGTTGTGTTTTCTCATTCAGCACCTTGAAGCCTGCACTTCATTCTTACAGATTCTGAGATGTTTCCTCAATTTCCCTGCTACTACGTCTTTTCCCAAGCAGTTGCCTTTCCGGATATACTTCCCAAATATATACATAACAAATTCCCATGTGTTCTTAGGGTGTCATTCAAATTTTATTTCATTTTGAAATACTCATGCCTTTTTCTTTAACCCATAATGCTATAAAAGATGATTTCTCTCAGAAAATTTATCACTCTGGTTTGGAATGATTCGTGCTCTTGCTTTATCATCTGTTGTAATTAGAAAGTAGTTACTGTTGTATTCACCTTAAAAACCACCTAGTAGTCCTAGTAGTTGGTCTGCATATTATTGCAGGGTCAAAATAATGAAATCTGTTGGTGTGGTAAAGGGGTTGGAAGGGTTTGTCTCTTAGAAATGTAAATGACAAGGTAGTAAACTAACAGTTTTGCCAGTTCATCCTGAGTCAGCAATGACACTTAAGTTTAAAGAAAGAAAACTTTCAAGCATCCATTGTGCTCACTAGTTTCTACGAGCACCCAGTGATCATTGCCTCCTCCAGACTACGTGCTAGCTCATTCTCCCTGTTTCAGTGTTAACTGGATTATACAACTCACTTTTAATGAATAAAATGTGGTTGAGGTGATGGAATATCACTGTTATGGTAGGTCATGAAGGGTGATACATATGCTACTGACACTGTGTTTGATTGGTGTTCTCTTTTGTCCTCTTGCTCATTCTCTTCTATTTTGTACGGTGCTGCAAGGAGAGAAGTGTACTGCAAGGAACCCAGGGAAGTTCTCAGCTATTAAGCCTTCCCCACATAGTAGGCTAATACTATTTATCTTGTGAGCTAAATAGTAAATCCTTCTTAGCTGGAACTTCAGGTGATTGTGGTCTTGTGAGATATCCAGAGTTATAGGACCCAGATTCTTGGCATAAACAACTGGGACCATATTCATTGCTGTTTAGAACCATCATATATGGAGGTAATTTGCTACACAACAATTGATAACTTTAGAAAGCTACTGTTGACCCTTCTGCCTGCCATTTCCTTAAGAAATGCTTACTCACCAGTGTCCTGTGGGTCTGTTTATATTATCCTTTCATGTCCTTGATATCTTTCCATTTGAGGCTCTGTGTAATGATTGTTAGATCCTGGGAGCAGTCTATATCCATTTATCATCATTGAGCAAGCACATGACTCTTTAAAAGTGTGATTTTAAAATAATTTATTCATGGAAAGAAGCATAGCTATATACGTAAGTATGTAACTACCTTCTTTAACTAAATCTGTTATATGTTACTCATGTTTAGGCTTTTATGGAGTGGAAACTACTTTTCAAATTTTAAGAATATAGAAAATGGAAACCGAGTAATGCCATTGGTAGAACACACCTTAAGAAATTGTTGAAACCAGAAGTCAATCTCCATGAGAAGTTTTATCCTGTGAGATCCAAGTTTTTCCCTAAACCAAAGTTCTTGTCTTTAGTGATCCATTGCCATCAAGTAAGCAGCATGAAAGAAAGACTTTGATATTATGATTTAATTAGGAGAGTATAGTGTGAATGTTTTTAAATTTATTTATTAACCAGCTAATCTTTTCTTTATTCAAAGGCAGAGATACAAAAAAAAAAAAAAACAGACAATAAATCGTGCATCCAATGTTTCGCTTTGGAAATGCCTGCAACAGTCAAGACCGTGCCAGGGTAAGGCAGGACACAAAACTGTTTTGGATCTTCCACATAGGTGGTAGGGACTCAAGCATGTGAACCATTGTTTGATGCCTCCCAACATGACCTTATCAGGAAGCTGGGACTTGAATCATGCACTCCGGAGTGGATACAGCTTCCCCAAGCCACCACTTAAGCAAGTGTGCTAAAAGCCTATCCCTGACTGAGCATTGTCGAAGACTGTGAGTTTCTAATAAATAACATCTTAGAACCAGCAATACACCACAGACCCTCCCAAATAATGTTCATCCTGTGTGGAATTTATCCACATTCCATGATTGAATCAAAATCTTGATTTTTTTTTTTTGAAACTGCGTAACTTCAGTCTTTGTTGAAAAACACAAAGTTCCAGCAAGATAGCATTTGTTTAGCACAAGCTATGAGGAAAACAATGCAATAGAGGGAGAAATGATCAACTCTGACCTTGAGTTACACAGTCATTGGATGGAGGGAAAGATTTTGTTACAGAGCAGGAAATTGGTCAGCAGTTTTATCCACATCTTGTATGGCTTGAATATTTACTCATATTTCTTTTGTCCTTGAGTAATGGTCATCTCTCTTGAATGATGGTATTTTAGAGCTGGCAAAGGACCTAGTATTTAGTCAGTTTATATGCAAGGAGAGTTCATCTTAAAGAGGAGAAATTATTTGCTGATGACAGTTCTGTCGCTTCACTTACTCTTTGCTCAAATCTCAGCTCTTTCAAAGAGACTTGCTCTGAACAGTATATGTAACATAGGAACCATGTCCTGGTACCTTTAATTCCCTTTGTTCTAATACCTTCGACATTGTTTTCATCACTTAACATATTTTTGGATCAATTATTTATTTCTGTTCCTTCACCCCATTAGAATGTGCACATTATAGGCTAAAGGCCTTTTTAGGTTCATTTGTGCCAAATCCCAAATACCTATTGACCTGAAAGAAGCCCTCAGTGAGCATTATGTGGTTTATATACAAAAGAATAGTGAAATCAAAGGGCCCTGTTCAAAAGGAATAAATGGAACATCAAGAAACATATTCCACATAGATTGATAACTACTTAATAAGAATTGAGAAGGTGGGGCCAGGCACAATGGCACAGTGGCTCAATGGTTAAATGACAAAACACTTTTGAGGAAGAGCTACTTTAATCATATTCAATATTTATGTCTACTCTGGAATAAAGACTAGAAATAGACATGTGTGTTTTAAATGAGTGAGTCTAATCCTCCTTGAATACCTTCATAGACGCTAACTTCAAAAACATGTTTTGAGTTTGTTGATTTGTTTGTTAGGCTGTGCTTTGGTGGTCTCAGATATTCAATGTGCCAAAGTACAATGTGACAATGTGCTGAATTGGAATTTACAATTACAAAAAAAATCTTAAAAATTAACTTTACAGCGACAAACTTCACAAACTATTCATTCAAGCTATTAAATGATAAAATTAATTTTTAGTGTATTTACAGAGTCATGCAGACTTTTAATTTGAGAAAACTCTCATAAGCTGAAAAACATTCGGAACCCTGTTACACTCACTCGCTGTTATCCCTTCCCAGCAACTGCTGGCAAGCACTAGCTCACTTTCTCTCTGTGGATTTTCCTGTGTTGCATGTTTCATAAAAATGGAATCATAGAGTATGTGATTTTTTTTGTCTGGTTTCTCCCACTCAGCATTCCTGAAGATTTATTTCTGTTAAAATATGAAGCTGTACTTCAATTCTTTTTCAAGCCAAAAACTATACAATTGTATGGACATAACACTTCTCATTTCTCAACTCATCAGCGGATGCATATTTGGATTTTTTCCCACTTTTTGGCTGTTCTGAATAAGGCTGTAATGAGCATTCTGTACAAGTTCTTATGTGGACATGTGTTCTTAATTCTTTTCAGTCCATACCTAGAAATGCAAGTGTTGGGCTATATAGTAAATCTGCTTATCATTTCAAGAAATTGACAATTTTTCAGATTTATTTATTTATTTATTTACAGAGCAGGACACACACACACACACACACACCCCTTCCATCTGCTGGTTCACTCTCCAGATCATTGCAATAGCTGGGACTTGACCAGACTGAACCCAGTAGCGTCTTCAAGATCTCTCTGTTGGAAAACAAGGGCCCTAACACTTGGAGATTGTTTCACTACTTTTCCCAGGTTGTTAGCTGGAGCTAGATGGGAAGTGGAGTAGCTGGGACATGAACTGGTATCCATAGAAAGTATGCTGGCATTACAGGTAGCAACTTACCTGATACTGTATAATATCGGTCACTCTAAGTACTGAACAAAGACATATTACATCTCTCCAGCAACATATGAGGGTTCCAGCTTCTATATATCTTTGTCCGCACTTGTTATTGTCCATCTGGTAGTAGATATCTTCTTGAGTATTTGGTAATATCTTATTCTGCTTATGATTTTCTTCTAAAAACAAACAATATTTCCTTTAACAGCAGATGATATTAAATATATATGTGTGTATTTATTAAACATTATTTGAAGAAATTTCTGTTCAAGTCTATTACCCAGTTTTAACTAAAGTATGGGTCATTTACATATCATACAAATAAATAACTTATCAGATAATGACAATAATTATTCCCATTCCATGGGTTATGTTTTCATTTACTTGATGGTTTCATTGAAGAATGAAACTCTTAATATGAAAATATAGCTTATGAATTTATTTTCTGTTGATTTTTTTGTTATGCTTAAGACGTTTATTGTGTTATGTCTAGCTCTTGATGACTGAGACTTTTTTGTTATAGCTTCTCCAAAAAGATTTTTACTTCTAGCAATTATACTGAAAGTCTATTTTCCAAATTTCTTTACTTTGTGAATGTGGGGTGAAGTGGGGCCTCAAGCTTACTGGTTTATATATGGATACCTAAATTTGCTTACAGTATTTGTTGAAGAGACTAGTATTTTCCTATTGCTTTTCCTTGACGCTCTTATAGTAAAATCATTAAACTATAGTGACTTAATTCTGTATTGCTTTTGTTGCTACGTAGTTCTGCAATAACTTTTGAAATGGAGAGATGTGTGCTCTTTTTTTATTTTTCAGTAGTTTTTTGACTAATGATAATTATTTTTCACATGAATTTTACAATGATCATTTCAGCTTTACTAAAAATACAGGGCCCGGCGCGATAGCGTAGTGGTTAAAGTCCTTGCCTTGCCCACGCCGGGATCCCATATGGGCGCCGGTTCTAATTCCAGTGGCCCTGCTTCCCATCCAGCTCCCTGCTTGTGGCCTGGGAAAGCATCCTAGGACAGTGCAAAGCCTTGGGACGCTGCACCCGTATGGGAGACCTGGAAGAGCTCCTGGCTCCTGGCTCCATATCGGCGAGTCCCAGCTGTTGTTGGTCACTTGGGGAGTGAATTATCAGATGGAAGATCTTTCTCTCTGTCTCTCTTCCTCTCTGTACATCTGCCTTTCCAAAAAAAAAAAAATAAATCTTCAAAAAAATACAGCAGGACTATTTTAGGAATTGCAGGGAATCCAACTGAATGTACCACTGCCATAATGACATCATGCTTTCCAAGTGAATACAAAGAAGGCTCTCGTTTTTTTAAATGTTTAGATTTAGTTATCTGAAAATTTGAAATGAGAGAGTTGTGGAAACAGGGAGAGGCACACAGAGAGGAAGATCTTCCACCTCTTGGTACACTTTCCAAATGACCTTAGTGGCTGGGCTAGGTCAGACCACAGCCAGGAACCTGGATATCCATCCAGGTTCCTATTTGAATGGCAGGAGTCCGGGTACTTATATCATCTTCCAATTCTTTTGTAGGTTCTGTAGGATTTTTTTTCATAAAACATCATGTCATCTGCCAATAGAAATTATTTTAATATGGTAGTAATTTATTAATTTAAATTTTGTGTGAAAGGCTGATACATAGAATTGATTGGTTCACTCCTTCAATAATTGAAACATCTGGACCTGAGGTAGACCATAGCCATTGGCTTGGAACTCAGTTTTAGCCCCCCCAGGCAGGTGGTAAAGACCCATCACTCGAGGACTCACCTGCTGCCTCCCAGGGTGTGTGTTGCCAAGGAGCTGTCTTAAAATCAACACTATGATCCGGAGTGTGGTCATCCCCAGTGGAGGCTTAACCGTTATGCCAAATGGCGGCTCACAGAGATTAATTAAATTCTTTCTCTACAATCAGAAAATATCTTCCTTAATTATCATACAATAGTTCTGCCTTACACCTTAAGCAAAATATTCAACATATGAATCAAGAGGGAAAACTTTACTCCTGTTCTGTGGATAAATAATCCAATCTTTTTAATTCTCTGAATATGACAATAGCTACAGATTGTTAGTAGCCTTTAACTGTCAAGAAAAGTTTCTTCTGTTTTCTTTTAGCTTATTATCATGAGAGAGTTGTGTCTGTAAAGTGAATTTTGTTTCCAGTAAGATGATTTTGTCTTTTGTTCTATTAATATGCTATAATACATGGATTCATTTTCATGCTAAGTCAATTTCACAGTTCCAAGATCAATCCTATTTTTCATGTTGCATATGCTCAGGTGTTATTGACTTGCTGTTAATTTATTGTGGATTTTTATGTCTACATTTATAAAAAATGGTAATCTTCATGTTGTCTTTGTGATGTCTTTCTTTGATATTGATAGTGTATGATTAGCCTTCTACAATTGATTGGACAAAGTCTTCTGTTTCTCTGGAGAAGTGTGTACATTAAATGAGAAGGACCAATTCATAGAATAGGAAGAAAAACAAAAGAATGAAAGAGCTCAGAGACTGTGACTGTATACGTGGCCCTTCTGGCACTGCCTTTTTACTTTTCGGTAATTAATAGAAGGTGAATGGTAAGCAGCTATAGAAAACATGTACTCCGCCCACTTTGCTTTCTGTGTCTCTTTGCATAAAGAAATGCTTGCAAATATTATGTGATCTTAGCTTCCATAGGACCTGGATTTACAACTTCTGAAATAGAATATCATAGCCAAAAGGAAAGACATTTTTGGAATGGAAAACAGAAAACCAAGCACAGGAAGTAAACTTTGTTGCATGGTGGAAAAGAGTTAAAGACTTATTTGAGGTGGGAGCTTTGTGTGGGAAGACTGGAGATACTGGGAAATGATCACTGGAGCTACATTCTGGGTAGAGCCTACCTTCTAACGTTTTCTAGATAACAGATACTACTGGTATTTTATTTGATACCTGCAAATAAATATTGTTTATTAGATTGTATAAAAGATTAAAGCTGAGAGATGTTAGGATGTCACAAGAATTGACAAAACTCAAACCAGTTATAACCCAATGTCAAGAAGCAGACAAGTTACCATAGTAAACAATCCAGCGACCTGCCAAAACTCATGTCTTGATCTCTACTCAAGGTATGTAAAGCAAAACTCAGGTTTTGGACAAATGTGCCTCTTGAAGGCTGCCAAACACAGCCTGCTTTCTTTGTGGTCACAGAGGTATCAGCACAGGTGGCTCTGGGAAGATCTGCAAGTTGTGTAAGTGTATGTATGTGTGTAGATATGTATATATATGCATATATGTGTGTGCATATATATGTGACTTTAGCTCCTCGTTCCTCACAATGTGCGACTTTGTTGGAAAGTTTCTATTCTGTAAGGTTTCAGAGACTGTACTGATCATAAGGCTCCTTGTAATGAAGGTGTAAGCTATACAGTGGGTAGGGATTGGTGGCCCAAGTGATAGGCTGTTGTCAGTCGAAAAGTATATTTTGTTTCCAGGTCACTCCCGATTGCTGTAGAATATATGATTACTACTTGCTTAGGAAATAAAATTTGTCCTGAAATGTATGATCCCCAATGAAGCTTTCTAAAGATCCCAGATCAGTCTCTTCTCTTGTTTCTGAATTATTTGCAGATGATGGTATATTTATTGTGATCTTAGAAAATTTTTAGTTTTCTCTTCCCTACATATATATTGCATTTTTTAAAACTCACAGATGAGTGCGTATCTATTCTAAATGTATCATTGTTTATTATGAAGGGCCACATGTATCTTTTACATGTTTCAGCCCCTTAGTGGGTCCTGTGATGTCTGTGGGTTTCACTCTTTGCCTGTAAAACATAGATGAACCGGGCCTAAGAAGCCCAGGCTTATGGTTCATTTTTCTAACTTTTTCAAGTTCTCTGATTTCATTGTTCTTAATTCCAATTGAAAGGACAGGGGACTTAGTTACACTTATGGCATATTTTCACAGTGGTCTCAAAACTTCTAATCCAATTAAATATTTGCTCTAGTAATATTTTTAATTTGTTTAGTATCTTGTATCTTTTTTTAAAAATAGCATGCATTACTTAATTTGTTTCACTTTTTTTCTGTGATAACTCCTAAGAATAATAGATGTGTATGCAGCACAATATTCAGGAATCATTCCCATTTTATACATAAGGAAACACTTCCAAGGATTGTGGCTGAATGAGGTGGGGACAAGACAGGGGACAGAGGATTTATAGGGCAGGGGTAACAATTGGGTGGGAAGTTGTTAGCTGTGTGTGTGTGTGTGTGTGTGTGTGTGTACAAAAGTAAGCTGTTGAGTAGAAAGTGGTTGTCATTCTAGAATGAGGTGATTGTTTTTGGCTCAGCTCTTGTTAGCTTGAAGTTACAACATACCAATTCTATTAACTGTGGATAATGTTCAGATGTTATGTTGGAACAACTTGTAAGTATGATATAAATAACATATAGCAAATGTTGCTATTAATAAAAAGAGCTGGTTTGTTCATTATATGCTTCAGTGTTCCCTCCAGCTTTAGGAAGTAGGTATACTTAACACACCAGGAAATCAAAGCATGAATCCAGTGTTACCTGGTAGTGGTCACAAAAATATCAGGCAATCAGGTTAGAATTCAAATAAAGGTTTACATATTTCTTCAAATGTATTTCCTCACTGTTGTAGAATTTGGGGCAAAACCAAAACATAATACAAAAATGCACTTGTGGTCAAGTGCATCTCCTAAATGCAACTCACAGGTGGCAGTGAAGCCTTGCTCCTTACAGGCATCAAAAATCCCAAGGTTCTCACCAGAGCATAGAAGTAGAAGACATGCGCAGGTTACTCTCAAAGTGCCACAGATGTGAGAGTGGAGCTGAGGAATTCTCTAGATCTGTCTGCTCTGCTGTTTCCTATTTTCTGTTTTTATACTATATTTTGTGGGTTCAAATATTTTGTTATTTAAAGCTGGGTATGGAAATTTTTTTCTTAAATTCTCAATTCTAGTTTAATTTTTGTAACTGTTGTGTTGGCTATAAGCTAACAGTTACTCTACCTTGGAGCAGTGTAAACTTGATTTGTTTTCTTTTTTGGGCTATTGTTTTGTAACTGCTTAACTTCGAATGAGCAAAGCTAGGAAAAAAGGAATTGAGAAAAAAACTTACATTATATCTAATTCAGGATATTATGCCACTAAATTAAGCCTTAATGCTTATACGACACTGGAGAAATCTAGAATCATTTTCACCTTTCAGTAGAATTTGCTGTATGAGATAACCCTGGGAGCAAGTAGTATTTCTCTCTTCACTGTTACAGCCGAGTGCATCAAATCATGCTCGACATGTGGTAGACACTTGAGAAACATCTAGTAGTCGAATCAATAAATGGTTTCAAACTCTTGGTTCTACTTTTACTTAATAATTGGCTGTGCTAATTTTCAAATACATATGAAGTGCGTCTGTGGCCTAATTTGTAATATAAATGTGCAGAAACATATTCGGCTTGAAATAGAGGGGCCAGTCTTCAAAGAGAGGCTAGGATGATCCAGTGATGCAACTAGAATTAGGTGGATTTCAGTTCTGTAAAGCAAATGCTTGTGCCACCACAGCAGAGCTACCATAGTATTCAAACTTCTTTAGGAGCTCAAGAGGAGCAAGTTTACTTACAGATCAAGTTAGATGAAGACTGAGAATCAGTTGTTGATTTGCTACCAATGAACTCGCTGCTGACTTTGGCAAGGTGGTTTCAGTGTGGAAAAAGCCTGATGGGAGTGACCATGAGGGAGCACAAGAGGGGAGATATTACATCATTGGTGCCTTTACTGTGAAGAAGGACTGAGAAACATGAAACAACTGGAGGGTAAGGATGGAGTTAAGTCTTTGTGGTTATGCTTGTTTTTAATTCAGAAAGAGAAACACCATTAGTGCATACTCTTGGGAATAACACAATGGAGAAGAAAATTTGATAATTGAAGATGGAGTACAAAGTTGCTGGTATGATATTGTTAGGTAACTGATGGAGAAGTTAGTCTCCACCAGCGCCAACATTCATGTTCTGGGGCACATACGGTGCATCTGTAAGGCCTATAGGACAGGAAAATGAAAGTTCACCTGTGAAACAAATATTGATTGATAGGTAGATGTACTAGTGAGAGAGAGTGAAAGTTCTCTACTATACTTATTACACCATCTTTTACTATTTGGCTTATGTGATGTTTCTTTTTTCTCCTGTAGCAGTATAAAATCCTTTGGGACAATATGTTAGATTTGGTTGATCCTCTTTTTCCTGCAGAGATTAACTACTTTGCATAAGTAGGATGTATTAGTGACTGTGAGATAACAACTGTGCTTTCCAAGGAGTAGCATAATGCTGGAAGTCAGAAAGTTAGCGTGTGTGGTAAGGATGTGTGTGTGTGTGTGTGTGTGTGTGTGTGTATGTGTATGTGTGTATGTATGTGTCGGGGGGTAGTTAAAACCTAATTACAACAGTGTTTAACAAAAAGAAAGAATGTGTTACAGCTGTGGAAAGGCTATGATGTGAGCGTTAAACAGGTGGGTGGAGTGCAGACTTTATGGGCTCTATAAGCAAGTTTTATGAAGAGCCTCCCAGGACCCAACCCTGCAATCTGCACTGTTGGGACTTGAAGACAAAAATGGTTGTTGAGTCAATATCTTATGTAACTATACAAAAAAATTATTAGGTCCTGACATTACTTCTTAGTCAATGGTGCGTGTTCTGAAATAAAGAAAAAAAGCTAGGTTGGATCCCGGCTTTCACTCACTGTCATTGAATAAACTTATATTGAATAAACATTTAAATATTAATTTACTTATTTGAAAGATGGAGTGACAGAGACAGCAAATACACATGCACACACATACAGAGAAGGAGAGAGAGAGAGGAGGGCATGTCTGCTGATTTTATCCCCAATGACTTCAATTACCAGCACTTGGCCAGGCCAAAGCCAGGTCTTAGGAACTCTATTCCGGTCTCAGATATTGATGGTGGAAGTCAAAGAATGCAGATATTCTGCTAATTTCTCAGGTACATTAGTCAGTTTGTGTAGAACTAGAGTAACTGCTACTAGAATTGGCACTAGACAGTGGCATGGGAAGTAGCTACTTAAGCCATTGTGCCATAATACTTATCTCATACATTATTTGTCTAAATATCACTTTATCAAATGTTTGAAGTGTATTTCTCATATTTTGCACTTTGGAGGACTGAATGAGTCAACATACATAAGTTGAAGTACTTGATGTATAGAAATACTCTATATTAAAATAATCTATGGGGAATACACTGAGCAGGCAAGATGTAGGTGAGGAAGATACATACTGGGGTGGAGTTGTTCTTCACCTCATTCCTTCCGATTTTGTTCCTTTTACTTCATGACCTGGGACTATATATTGAACTGAAAGGGATTTGTTGACCAAAGTTAAAATCCAGTTGGAAATTTGACACTGAAGTGAAAGGCCAATGAATTGAGACATGTAGGAGTTGAGTCATATGTGCAATGTCCAACAAACACACAAACCCCCCCGACTCATGGGATTAAAGTCCTTAGAGTCCTTGGTTGTTTCGCCTGAAGAACAAGTGTTCTACCTGTTGTGTTTTAGGTTCATTCTTTTTTTTTTTTTTTTTTTTTTTTTTTTGCTCCAAGTGGAAAAGCTGCTTTCTCTCTGACTTGCAAATGAGGAAATTTTGGATATGGATAGACTCCCGCTTCAGTGGAGTTCTCACGAGAAGGATCACATATCACAGCATTTTGAGCCATTCAGTAGACAGTGTGGTTCACTCATTTGTTCATCGAGCAGTAAATGAGATGGTTCTGCTTCAGCATTATTGAGTATTAAGATAACACAGATGATTCCAACAGGTTCCTTGCCTTCAAGCAGCTTGATTCTTACAGACAAGAGATCTATGTGCCAAATACTCACAGGAAGATATTAGGTTAATTTGAGGAAGTTAGATGAAATGAATAATGAATGAAGAATAGCACTGTCAACTGTCACTTGAACCTAGATAAAAAGGTGATTCTTCAGAGAAACATTCTAGTCTCCTCCCTGTGGTGGACCATGGTTCTATCTTGATACCCATCTGGTTATGAATCACCAAGTAATTCAAAGACAGCTTCAAATAAAATTTGGTGGTGGCGTTCTTTGAAATTGGTGAAACCGTTAGGTTCATGTGCTGCTTATCCATTTGTAAATAGAGCAAAATGCTCTCTCCCAAGTCTGCTGTTCATCTTCAACATTTTAGCCAGATGCTGTACTTTCAAGGACAAGGAATTTGTTCATTCTGTCCACTTCTTTAGGGTGGTGGTGGTTGCAGTACATTTAATCATTTGATATTTTCAATTTTGTTACTCAGTGTTCTTATTTAAACATGTTATATTCTTGGCATCAGGCTGGCTTCCTTAGATATTCCATATTTTGCCACCTCTGTGCCTTGGTCAACAGTGTCTTCCCCAGTCAAGATTTCAGGCATATATCATATTTGACCTTAAAAGATTGCTGAAAGGTTACTTCCACTGCAAAAAAATCTTTATCGTGTCTTGACAGTAAGTCTCTCACTTTCAAACTTCTAAATAAATTCCTTGTGCTTTTACTATTTTACTACTTGAATATCTTATTTTATAGCTATGATTCTATTAGTTGGTTGCTCACGCTGTAATCCTATTACTTGATACTCCATGTTATAATTATAATTATTACTTGAAGCCTCATGTTATAGCTATAATTCTGTTGCTTGGTGCCTCATGTTATTGTTGCAGGGTCAGTCAGTTTTCTTCCATTCTAGAGTTTATGTAGAGTCTATCGTGTTACTTTCACAGTAGCCCTTGCCAATGGATGCCTCAGGCACTTTTGTCTAGGTTATGAGATTGAGAAATATTTCAGCCTTTATAGATTCTTGTATAAAAATGTAGACTGATGAAATGGAAAAGCTTTATACTTCTGGGAAAAATAAGGTAACATGTGCCTTGGGCAGAGACAGAAGGTAGGACTAAAGAGAAGCATATGTAATTTGGGATAATCCAGCAAAGATGCTTCAATGACTAGGCGAGCTTTAGGGAAGAAGGACAATAAGGAAGAGCGGAGTGGGTTCCAGAGGACATGGTTCAAAGCAGAAGATGCATGATGGGTTGAGTTTTCCAGATAATAGATTGACTAGAAGTTCAACTTGCAGGTTGTTTACACAGGGGAAAGCAGTGAAAGATGTAAAACTAAGAAAAGGAAGACATGTATCACACAAACTCAATTGAATCAATAATTATATTTCAGAGTTATCCTAAGTTGGGGCAGGAGATGTAAGCCTTTGTCCTGAAGCATCCAGTAACAACTGGATGAATGTCGGCTATCACAGGAAGGGCCATGAACTCTGGCAAGGTGACTCCCTTTAACAGGCAGAGAGGAGAATTTCTCATCAGCAGAAATTCTGCTACTTGGGATAAGAAGTCTTTGAGTGTAAAATTTAGATATGGGCAATGTATTACAACATCCAATACAAAGGGGTTTTATGCCATGTATAAAACTGGATAGGAAAGTGATATGGTTATACATTAGTTCACTAAAATTAGTTATACAATTTGTTATATTAAAATTAGTTATAAAATTAGTTCCAATCCACGGTTCTAAGCAAGGGTTATAAATCTAGTTTCTGTCAAAGTACTGATGGCAAAGATTATACTAGAAACAATGATCTCTGTTTAAGTATGGGAATTCTGACTTGGTGGTCTGTTTCTGATGGGAACAAGAACAGAGCACTGGCAATATGTGTCGTTATGCCCCTCATATCTTAATCATTAATGATTATTTAATAAATGGCCAACTGAACTCACTAAACACCTAGGGAAATATGTTTCTATTTCTGTTATTTATTTATTTACTACCATATTTATTAGGAAGCAATTCTCAGTGCCTCCTATGTCTTTGCCATTTCAATCCCATCTTCTAAGTGGGCCTTCCCCATTTATTATCTTATGCTTTGGTAATTTTGTTTTCTTTCATTTTAAATTTGGAAGACAACTTTTATATTTACTGACTTTCCTCTTTGCCACTGAAGAGACCTTCACTACCCTTTCCTTTTTTTCCCCGGGGGTTTGTTGTTAACGTTCAGCCTGCAGCACACCTTTCTCCTGGCCTGGAATGAAAAAAGTGTCTCATTAACAGCATCCTATCTTCACCACTCCCAGACCAGACAGATCCTCATGAAAACTCAAATAAAACTGAGTAGAAAAGAGAGCTAGTCTCTTAACAGTGTCCTTTGGCTGACTCCCTGGATCTTACTTAAACCCCTTCTGCTGGAATCTAATCTTTGAGTGGCCTGGGCCTTGTTTGCTGCCATTGGTAAAATCTAGATGGAGGGAGGAACTCATGGACATGGAAGATGAGGAGGATTGAAACAAAGTACCAGGAAAGTGTGGTTCTAGGAAGAGTGAAATGGATGATAAAAATTAATTTCTTGTCAACCAATTAAAGAGAATGTTACCTAATTAGTATCTGCTATTAAATTATTATGTAAACATTTCTTAAAATGTCTGTCCGCCTTCCGTATTTACATTTACAGTTACTATTATCGTCATTCAAGTGATATATTTAGTAATGTACAAATCTCCTTAGAAGCAGTGACAGATCTAAAAAGAGAATACGATGGTGATGATAATATGGGCTTAAACTCAGAGGATGGATGCTCATGTTTCTAAAATGTACATGACTCATCTGACATCCAGGCAAGCCTCTTCTCATGCTTTTATTGTGTAGACACTTCAACATGCCAAGGATTTATGGAATGGTGTCAAAAGTCATAGCATAGAACAGGCAAACCTCTTCCCTCGTGACCACGGGCCGGTGCTTCAGCAGAACCAGGAGTCACAGAATCCTGCTGAAACTCGCAGCACAGAACAGACAGTTACAGCTTTCCTCACATTTCATGTCCTGCGCCATGTTCCTCACCTTCCATCCTAGGTCAGGTGTTAAAGTTTTCACATCATCCGTGTCCACAACTGATGTACCGAATAACAGCTGTCATCAGACTTTTTCTTTCTTTCTTTTTTAAAGTGTCTTTATTTACTTGAAAGTTGGAGAGAGAGAGAGAGAGAATGAAAGAGAGAAAGAGAGAGAGAAGGAGAAAGAGAAGGAGAGAGATCTTCCACACACTGGTTCACTCCCCAAAAAGCAGCTGTCCCGTATGTGGGAGCAGGGCCTCAACCATCCAGCCATCCTCCCCTGCTTTCCCAGGTGCAGTAGGCAGGAAATGGATTGGAAGTGTGACCATTAGGACTTGAACCAATGCTCAGAAGATGCGGATAGAGGGTTGACGTGGTGTTCCACTGTGTTGGCCCTGAAACTGTCTTTCCTTGGTACAATGGTGGAGTGCATGGACTGAGGTGAGTTACTGCAGAAAGCAAACTGATTGGAATACCTGAATTACCATGTGGAAGCAACTTGCCCTGGGGGGCCATTGGACCTTCAATGTGAGCATTGTGAGTACAGCGTATACAAGCTAAGCCACTGAAACTGTGTGTGTGTTAATGGGATGAATACTCTGCCTAAAATAAATGTAAGAAAAAGACATAAAATTGAAGACTTCTTTCTCCTCTAGTGGTTTTTATTAAGACAGGATGAGTGGAGGATATGAAAACCATATGTAAACATTGCTGTCTTCTTTTTGTGGCTGTGATGGAACATGAGTTTAGTGATTAAGGACAATGATAGTACTCTTTTTTTAAAAAAAAATATTTTTATTGGAAAGTCAGACATACAGAGAAGAGCAGAGACAGAGAAAAACATCTTCACTGATGCACTCGCCGAGTGGCTGCCATGGCTGGAGCTGGGCCGATCTGATCCAAAGCCAGGAGCCTGGAACCTTTTCTGGGTCTCCCATGTGGGTGCAGGGTCCCAAGGCTTTGGGCCAACCTCCACTGCTTTCCCAGGCCGCAAGCAGGGAGCTGGATGGGAAGCAGCTCCATGCAAGGACTATAGCCACAAGGCTGCTGCAGTGGGACCATGATAGTGCTCTTGACTTTAGTCTTTCTTGTTTTTCGTTGTGTGTGTGTATTATATTAGCATAAGTAAATACTTTTAATTCTGCTTTTAGCAACTTATAATCTTGGGTATAATAATTCAAAAACAAGATTAATAATCAATAGCTTAGTGTACCCATTTGTTTAGAAATGCCAAGGTAGAAATAAGAAAAGAAACATAGAAAAGACTATTGATTTAGGCTTCTATAAGCTGAAAGACTTAACAACATCCCTTGTTTTACACCGAAGTTCAAAAATACATCACCATATACAATCACAATGTTGTGCCTGACACAGAGACCATATAAAAATATTAATGAATTGCAGTTAATAAAAAAGTTAACTGAATCACCAAGAATAAGCACAAGAGATCACATGTACTCTCAACCTGTAAATGCATGCAACTGTTCAAGAGTGTCAGGATCCCCAATGATAAAGTTGTTGCAGATGTGGGGATGAAGGGTGTAGAACATTGGGGATTTCAGATTGGGAAGAATAGATAATGCACACCCCCACACTGTCCTTGAAACAGTTTTTCCAGGCTTTCATTTTAAAGAGGGCAAAAAGAGGTATAAAACTCTCTTGGACACGATCTTCTAGAACTCTTTTTTTTTTTTTTTTTTTTTTTTCATCTGGACAAGGAATTTAATATTTGTACATCAATGCCCTGTTTTGAAAACATTTTGTCTATACTATGGGCTATTTTTTCCTGCAAACACTTTCATAGTAACAGTGATGTAACGATTAGGATTAACTCAGAATTCTTTAAGTGCCTGCGTTAGCAACCCTGCTTCATGACTCAGCTTATCCAAAAGGTCCACTGTGATAACTACACTGTAGAGACAGGATCCTGACAGAAAGAGTTTTCCTTTGTCCGAAGGTTTCCAAATCCTTTTGCCCCTATTTCTTGGCTGACAATTTAAAAATCAGACAAGGTAACTTGCCTTCTTATTGAGTTGCTCATTTAAATAGGTTACAGAGAAGTTTGACTTTAATCATTCTGTTTTCTTTTAACACTGTTTTGTTTTTTTACATACAGGCTTGCTTAAGATCCATCACCTTTTGCTAGGTTGATGAAAAAGGGAAAGAAGCTCTTTTATTACCTGGGTTCTAACCATCTGCTAATGGACTGTTATTAAACACTTATAAAGCATTATTTTATGAGGGGGATATCTGTGGTGACATACTCCAGTATTTTTGTCATTTCAGTGACTGCTCCTTTGGAGCAATGGTTGAGATTCTGCTTGTCACACCCACCTTATGGAGTGCATGGGTTTGAGCAATGACTCAGCTTGTTTTCTAGCGTGTGGTTAAGATTCACTATTGAAGACTACAGATGAGGGCTCATGTGGAAGAGCCATAACCCATGTGGAAGAATCAGATTGAGAGATGGACCTTTGACCAGGAGTGTAGCCAAAGTTGTTGAACAAGTTTGGGGAGTGAGTCAGTGGGTGGTATGTATCTCCATCTACCTCACTGTGACTTCAAACTTTAGAACAAAATGAAGGCATAGGAGTAAAACATGTTAAAGTAATAATTGTTCATATGCCTCTTATATACAATCCTGACTACAACCGTATGTTTCACTTGTCACCAAATGAAAGGGTTTTCAGGACAGCTTAATAACTACATTTTATAAACTAGGAAGCAAGAACTGCTTGTCAGTAGCTTGCTGTGTGTATCATACAAAAGAAGGTATAGAATGGAAAGTCAAAGCAGGGCATTAGAATCTGCGTCCTGGAATGTGTACTTCTCTTCTAGACCATGAAGTACAGCTGATTTCCAAGCCAGGAACTAATCTTCAGCACAATTCTGGTGATTTAAATGATAGTTTTCTCACCATCACTGTTATAGACTGTTAATGCACTGATGATCTTAGAATATATTGCAGAAGTCAGTTGTCTAACATCTGTCCTTTGGAATTTAAAGAATGGGTCTTCATCTATGGTAATGGATACACATCCTTGAAATTTAGAGCCAAATCAATTCTTAGAATCTTGTAGAAAGGAAATGTGTCCTATAATTCTCAATATAACCCTTAATCTAATACAGTACACAGGTTGAAGACTTGAATACTAGAATACAGCTAAGGACAGTGTTTATAAAAGCAGAAAGTATTCATTAAACACTAGGGATCAAAGTCTACAATGATACCAACTCAAGCCACTCCATCGGTTTATTGATGTGGGATCTGAGATTTAAGGTAGACAGAAAATATGTACAAAAGTATGTACTTACAATTAACTTATGACTTATGATGAATACCTTGAGAGATTTTGAGAAATAATAGACATCTTAAATATGGATGCTGAGCCAGAGAGAGGGCCAGTGGTCAGCACAGTACAGGTTGGAAGGGTGCAGTCCTCTTGCCTTGCACTGGCCCAGCTGCTTGTGGCTCATTTGTGGTGTGTCTGTGTTGCTGATGTTCACAGAGAGGAGAGATTAGGCCTTTGCACAAGCTTTTCCCTCTGCCTAGGGCATCTTGTTTAGGCATTTTGAATTCATTCAGACAAAGATAGAATATCAACCCCTCTGAGGGATTGTCCTCAAATAAAATGTGACTTTCCTCCAGGAATTTTACATTCTGCCTAACAGTAAGTATCCCTACTCATATCAGCCAATCCGTTGGTTGTATGTTTTCTTTTTGCTTTTTATTTCCCCTGATGACATTAGCTCCTTAGAATTGTAGAGACTCTAATGAGTCCATCTATTTTCTTGGTTATCAACTCCAATATGAATTTTACTTAAATAATAAAAGGAATATTTCTTTTGCCACGTGAATCCCTTCTCATGAGCACCTGTCATGGGAAGCAAGTAAGATCTTCAACTTTCCCACAAAATGTTTCATTTTTGTAGAATCTCAACTTGGTACAGGCGCAGTTCCAGGATTTTGTTTGAGATGAGCATCCTTTTTTCTATGGCTGTATTTCCTTCTTTTTTATTATGGGGGAAAAAACCTAAGAAAGCAATGATTCTGTTTCAGGTTTTGCTTTGTGAGGTTCTGGAAGCACAGTATGCTGATGAATTTTCAGCTCTGAAGCCTTCATAACTTAGCTCAAGGTGATTCGGCCTCTGAGGAAGCATCCATACTCATTAAACAGCTCCCTTTCTCAGAACTGTAGCAAGAGCTCCTGTTTCCCTTATGGACTCCACATGATTCCGACAAGCACACAAACAAGCCTCACCAGTCTTCTTTTGATACCTGGGGAAACTGTCCGGCCCTAACCATCTGAAGTCAGAGGCAGCCCTGGGGAGTAGTTGAAGGATTCCAAGGACCTCTAGCTTTGGAGTGCTGGAGTGACAAAGAGCCTTCTCCAACCCTAGGGTTTACATTGCTATTGATGAACCCTTCCCTGACAATGTCTCAGCACTGCAGTGATAAATTGTTTCAGTATGCTCGCTCTCTCTAGTTTCCTTGTCACCCTCTTCCCTATCTTCATTGCCTACGGTGTGTGTCCACTTCCTAACCCTATTCTGTCTCTGGTTTTTGTGTTTCTTTCCGATCTAAAGTCAACACACCTGCCATTTATTTTGGTAAACTACAGCACTATGTGAGCAAACAGGAAATGGTGTCAGACAGAAATGATTCATAAGACCTTTTTTTCCATGTACATGACCTTTGGCCCCTAGGCTATAATTTTTTTCCCTTAGAGACCAGTACTGTGGCATTGCAACAAAGCCTTGCCTGTGATGCTAGCATCCCCTATGTGTGCCAGTTTGTGTTCAGGCTGTTCCACTTATGATCAGCTTTCTGCTAATTCACCTGGGAAAGAAGCAGAGGATGGCTCCAAGTTTTGAGCCCCTGCCAACTGTTTAGGAAACTTGATGAAGTAACTAGCTCCTCATTTTGATTTGGTAAAGTCCTGCCTGGCCATTGTGACCATCTGTTGAGCAAACAAACAGATGAAAGATCTCTTTTCGTCTTTTCCACCCTCTCTCTGCATAAATCTGAGTTTCAAATAAATAAACAAATCCCTTTTTAAAAATATGCATTTCCATAGCAGGATTAATGTAAGATTGACTTGTATTTTAAGCATCTAGTAGTATGTCGTTAAAAAAGTGGGTGTTCTATTCAGTGTTGTAATAATAATTATTCTCCCTTCCTCAAAATCTGCAATCTCTTTCTATGACTGGAGACATAGATAAAATATACACAATGGTATATATATGTATACATGTATGTGATATATGCATGCATGCATGCAAATACATATGTAGTTTCCTTCATTTTTCTGCTGTTAATAATTTCTCTATTGTGGAATAAAATTCAAACTTCCCTAAACTTACATTAAAGCAAGAAATTAAATAAATAAATAAATAATGAAGATAGCTGACCTACAAACTTTCTAGTGGTTCTTCCATCTTGCTTCTTTAATACTGGATGCCTAAGTAAAATACTTAAAATCCCTTGTTTTAAACGTGGTATTTTCTCTCTGCTTAATTCTTACTGCTTACCTACCCCTAAAAGCACACCTTGTTTTTTGTATCCTAACGTTAAAATTTTTTCCATTCTTCAAGCCTTCTTGCAAATTCTGCCGCCTCCTTCACAAACTCAAAATTAATCACTGCTTGATGAGTGGCAGTCATATGTTCTCCACTTTTCCTCTGCCATTTATCATTTTCCTCTTTGCATTTTTGATAGTGTGCTCATATATCCATTCTCTCCTTCAGAACAGGTGTCACGCCTGATGGGCCTGATTTATCTTTCTACCCCCAGAAGCAAATATGTTGAATGGCAACACAGAGGTACCAAATACATCTTTGTTGAATTGGATTGGATTGGATGAATAGAGCTTGTGCAATTGGAAGGCAGGATCCTGTCCTTTTAAAAAGGTATATTATTTTGAAGGTCAGAATTAAAGAGAGTTCATTCTCCAAATGGCTACAATGACCAGTACTGGACCAGACAGAAGCTAGGAGTCAGAATCTTCATCTAGATCTCTTATCTGGGGGATAGCACCCATCTTCCACTGCTTTCCCAATGCCATTAGTGGGCAGGTTCAGCAGAATGCAGCAGTCAGGACAGGAAACAGCATCGTTATGGGAGGCTGGCATCATGCTTTACAGGCTATGTCACAGTGCTGTGCCTGTGGCTCTCATTTTCAGTTTTGCTGGTGCTAATGTCAAATTCTGACAAGTTTATACAAGAAGAATCTATGAAAGATTTGCCAGAGTCTCACAGATACCTGACACATTTGGAATAATCTAGTTTCTCCTCTTCACTGTATTCATTGGCCGTACTGAACAGCCCTGACGGAGGCTGAAGATTCCTATAGTCTGTCATGTCTGTTGTATTCAGAGTCACAACTATAGATTCATCAGCAATTACACTATTGTTTCAAAGAAATGATCACTTGTTCTTGATTGGTACACTTTTTCTAAAATTGGTCTATTACTTGCTGCAAACTTCACAGTCCATTTAAGAAACAATAGTACATCCTTCGGTGTCACATTCTGTCATAGTTTGAGTTTGCCTGGAGTCTAGAACCCTTTTCAAGGTCAGGGAACGAAACGTCAAAGAGTACCACATGTGAAGTTTATCATTTAAGGAAATGACAGGTAATCATTAGTTCTTCCGTTCCAGGGGCCCACTTAAAAGTTTTTTTTTAATAGTGGCAGAATATTATTCAGATAAAAGTATGTTAGACTAATGGATAAATGTTTCAGCATACAAACAAAAATACAAAAAAAAAAGAAAATATTTCATCATCTCTAGGAAACTTCAGGATCCATCCATCTGCATGATGTGACTGGCCACATTATATGGATATAGAAATTGGCAGGCACATCTGTTCGTGGTTCAGTGTCAGGATAAGGTTGTAATAATATACTACAGTGCTAAAGTACTAGTTTTCAGGGCTAGCATGGTGGCATATTAGGCTAATCCTCTGATTGCGATCCCCAGTGGTCATTGGTTCTAGTCCTGGCTGTACCACTTCTGGTCCAGCTCTTTGTGTATGACTTGGGAAATCAGTAGAGAATGACCCGCGTGCTTGGGCCCCTGCACCAACCTGGGAGACACCAACAAAGGTTTCAGCTTCAGATTGGCTCAGCTCTAGCTGGGGAGACTATTTGGAGAGAGCCCGCTGATGGAAGATATTCTCTCTCTCTTTGTCGCTGTCTCTCCTCTCTCTTCTTAACTCTTTCAGGTAAAATAAATATTTTTAGAAGTAAAAAGAAATAAGACATAGTTTCCTCTTCTAAGAAATGGAGTTGATAATAAAGTTAAGCTTATGCTTTAGGTATAACACTGCACTAAGGTATAACAGTGTACTCAGTGTACTCTCCAGCATACAGTAAGCATTGTATGAGTGATATATGAAAATGAATGTGGAAAAGGAATCAAGAAGAGAGGGAAGGTGAAGAGAAATAAAGTGGTTCCAAATACAAATTGTTGTCTAAGGTAGGCTTCTTGAATATCCTATGGGCATTGTGAAAATCAGAAGCAAACAGCATGATTGAAATTGACTCTGAACTTAGTGGTCATACTACTTTTAAGAAAATTCCTAAATGTCCTTAGATCGTAGCTTGCTTCATCACTAATTTGCAAATGATGTTACATACTTCACTATAAGACATGCCAGTGATGGAGTGTATCACAATTCATAGGACAGGCTCGGTGTGAAAATTCAGTAGCAATGTTTGTAAGTGAGTACCACAGATTTGATCTTTTCTGAGTATCTCCAAGTCAGAGTTGGATGAAAGATGGGAGTTTGAAATCCCACTGGCCATTCTAATAAATCAAAAAGGTAGTAAATAAAGCAGACAGCACAACTTCATTTGTTCCGCTGGCAAGTTAAGACACAATGCCAGCCTACAATTGCACCAATTCACCAGTGACTTCATGGTATATTTGGACAAATATCAGGAGGATATTTTCATGTCATTTTGTAATTTCATTAATGGAATATTTTTATAGTCCCTTGACTCATGCCCTCTCCCTGTTTTTGAGGTAGAGAAACAGAGACGAAGCAAGAGAGAGACAAAGGGACAGAGTTCCCATCCGCTTATTTATTCATCAAATGCAGAGACAAGTGAGAACCGGATGGGATTGAAACAAAGATGCAGGAATCCAATTCATACCTCCTATATAGTTTGTAGGAACCCAAGTAACTGAGCCATCACCCACTGCCTGCAAGGGCTTAAAGTAGGAGCAAGCTGAAATTAGGAGGCAGAACTGGCAGTGAAATTCAGGCACTCCAACATGGAATAAAGGAATTTTGACATAGTTTAAAAGTCCATATCTCCATTACTTTTATTTTTCAGATTTTAAAAATATTTTAATCTATTTTTATTGGAAAGTCAGATATACAGAGAGGAGGAGAGAAAGAGGAAGAACCTCCATCTGCTGATTCACTCCCCAGGTTACCTCAGTGGTCGCAGCTGAGCCAATCTGAAGCCAGGAGCCAGCAGCTTCTTTTGGGTCTCCCACGCTGGTGCAGAGTCCCAAGGCTTTGGTCCATCCTCGACTGCCTTCTCAGGCCACAAGCAGGGAGCTGCATGGGAAACATGGCTGCCAATATTAGAACTGGCACCCATATGAGATCCTGGTGCATACATGCCGAAGGCTTTAACCACTAGGCTACTGTACCGGGCCCCATTACTTTTAAATAAATTGAAAATGCTTTTCCTAGGGTTAATGTAACACATTATTAATGCCTTATAGAGGACTGGAGAATTACTTCAAAGGAAAATTTCCAAGGCATATCTATGTTCCTAACCTTTTACTAGGGGTGTGTGTGTGGGGGGGTGATTCCTCGTTGCTTTCAAAAGTCAGAACATGCTCCGTTTTTTTCGGGCGAAATTAGAAGAGACAAAGGCCCCGAAAACAGAAATGAGTAAGCTCAAAGCTACAGTTCCCCATGTATTAAATGGGAAGCAATGGCTTCAGATGAAGAAATAAAAATGGGCCTTCTGAGGTTCTGTGGAGACTCTTGATATATAATGATTTGTTTATTGTTTATTCATTGCACAGTCTTTTCTGTTGGACAAGCTAAGCATCTAACTTTACAGGAAGTTAAGAATACTTTTCCCCCAATTTCAGTTGTTTTTAAAAGTGCTGGGAAAGCCAGAATATGTCACTAAGTAATATTTCATAGAACTAACCGTCCAGAGGGAATTCTTAAATGAGCGTATGCATGGAAGCACTTCTAACTACGCATAGCAGGCAGAAAGCGGTCATTGAGTTTGCAATGTTGGGGATATCGCGATGTCCTTGCAGATCCATTTGCCATCCCAGCTGAATTCTGTATTTTTGCAGTCTATTGATTCGTGCTCAGTGGACTGCCCACTGTAAGTTTCATAGCTTCAGAGCCTTGCTACTGCTTGTACTTAGGACAAGGAAATGTTTGTATTCTCACTCTCCATCTTTTTATAACTCAATTCCCTTACCTCTGAGAAGTTAACTTGCCCTATAAATACCAGGTAAACGAGTTTAAGGAAACAAAATATAACAGGAAGAAATAAAAGGACAATAATTGTATCCAGATTCCAGCTTTTATTCTCATCTGAATCCTTGATTGCTCACTCCATTCATGTCAAATGACAGCGCACGAGGATAATTTGTGTGTGCTGCTGTTATAAAAATGTGGCCTTCCAGAGGCTCACCTTACAGCCTGGCTTCCTTAGGACTATGTTTTCCTTAGGACATGTGAACCACAAAGGCCAGCCATAATGTGCAGGCAAGGTGCCCTATCGTGTGTGGGTACATACGACTAAGAACAAGTCATTCCATTAGTCTCAAAATGCACTCCCTCCTGATGTTGTGAGCTAGTGGACTTCTGATGGTTAACTTCCCATGTCAAATCTAACGGGATAATGGATATCCAGATAGATGATAAGACATCATTTCTGAGTGACTCCACACAAGTGCTCTAGGGGGATGTTGGTATTTATTTCAGTAGATTGAACAAAGGCAACAAATCTTCACTCTTAGACAATCCCTCTTCACTCTTACACGATGGAATTTTCTGATTCAGGGTACCTTAGACTCCCAGAATTATACAAGCTCTGTCAATTCTTCATTCTCAGAGCTAGACTGAATGCTACTATTGGCTTTCCTGTTCTCTTGCATATAGACAGCAGATCACAATATTCCCCAGCCTCTATTATGTAGACCATGATCCTTAATATCTCCTCCTATGAATCCATAGCCCTGTCATATCTATCTATCTATCTATCTATCTATCTATCTATCTATCTATCTATCTATCTTATTCTGTATCTATGGAGAAGTCCAGCATGTCACTAAAATTTTCTGAAGTTAAATTATTTACTCTTAATGATAAACCACACTTTCTTTGTTGGATTGTCTGAGACAGTAATGTGAAGGTACAGTGAAACTGTGCAGATATATGGAATGTATGACCATTTCCTCCAAAACTTTGATTACTTACATTAAATTGACATTTTTAGCTTTCCTCTCAAAGACTTGCTTTAGTATAAAGCTTGGGCCTGGCTGGAACTCAGATGCACAACCTCCCAGATGATCAACAAATCAGTACGAGTGATTGACTCCTGGTGAATGTGCAACTCATCGTGACCCACAGGTCTTTCTATTTCCCTGAAGGTCTGACACCTTGCCAGTCACTCTGCAGTCACTCGTCACCCCTGAATCATTCTGTGGCCTTGAATATACTTCTTCCAATTGACGCCAGTTCATCTCCACTTGTTTATCGTGCCATTCACCACGTTCTCTTCACCCTTTGTGCCTCTCAACTCAGCAATGAAAGCAGGGCAGTGATGGAGAGCAGCAGACGGATTTCCAGGTGATGAGGGATGGACTGGTTTCCTCTCTGCCAACGCCTCCAGCAATTTCCCCTTTCTTTGTGACTTTAGTCATTTAAAACACACAAAAACCAAAAGTAAAAATTTTTTAATGCAGGATTAGAGGAGACATTTGTATTAAAGCAATGAAAAAAAAAAAAAACTTCTGCCAGATTGCAAATTTGCTAGAATATTTTTTTTTCATTGTCCGAAGTCTGTTAATGACAACACAGGTACAGGCATTGGGACCGGATAGACATGGGTTCAACATTAAGTTTGGCCACCTGATAATTCTGTGATCTCTGATGAAATATTACACAGTGTCTTGGGCCACAGTTTCTTCATTTACAAAAATGTGCATAATTACATTCATGGCTACAGAATTGTGGGCCTTCAAAGAATAATCAGTTTACAATTGAACGAGGTAAGTCATGTAGACATTTGGCACAGTGCATGTTACAAAATAGATTGTGAAGGTAAAGTATCTGTTATTACTTGTAGGATTTGTTCTGGACTGTGTTACAAAATGAAATGCCTCAGTTTTGATAATTTTCCAGCTGAAAATTAATGCTGATAGTTATAGAGACATAGAGGTGGCAATTCATGCCACCCTCAGCTTCAGGCTTTGCTGAGGTCTCACACAGCTTGAATAGGCTGTCTTGCTGCTGTGCTTTCTGCAAGAGCCAGCAACCGTGCCTCACGTAGCAGCTAGGATGATGACCCCTGCATCATTAGGAGTCAACGCCTGCCACAGAGGTGTGGTCTATGTAATCTAGTCATCTCTTAAATGCCCCATTGCTTATTGCTAACTATTGCATCCGAGATTGTGTTTCAACATGAATTTTGGAGCAAACACTAGCTCCCCAAGTAGAAGCACTGCTTTCCACCAAGTGTCTAACCAAGGCTCCTTCTTGGGGTTCCCATTCCCTTCTCTGTTGTAAGAAATGTGAAGAGTGATTAAGAGCTCAGGCAACTGAGCTAAACTCTCTTCCTTCAGATCCTGGATAAGCCAGCTGGGAAACCTTGGAGTTCGTCATTCACTCTACCTTGTCTCCGTTTCCTCACAAGCAGAATGGGAATGATAATAATAATATGTACCTCATACAGTTATGACGACTAAAGCAGCTTGTGCATTACTGTGTGTAAAACCGTGCTTTACAGATAATAAATATGCAATGAAATTAATTTTTATTTGTTGATCATTATTAGAATCTTCCTAGCTTGTAATTTAGGAAGTTCAGATGCAAAAAAAAATGATTCCAAAATTTTCTCTAAGCTCTTCACCGGGTATCCATTTTGCATCATGGCTTTGATCTTTTTATAAACCTTTGCTGTGTTGTCTCACTAGTCTATGACCCATTTCAACAACTAGTTTTATGCTTATCCCTGCCCCCCATCTTCACCCACAAGATCTTAGCATACTACTGAGACACTTAATTATCACATTTACTTGCACACAGAGCAATTGGCATAAGATGAAATGCTTTTAACTATAAACTTTTACATTTCAGACAGCCTTTGCTATACTTTTTTGCCTATCTCCACATTTTACACGTGAGAAGAATGAGGCCCAGAGAGGTTGAAACTTGGCCAGAGACATCTGGTTATTTAACAGCTGACTTTTGAAACTGGGTCTCTACTTTGAACACTGCACTCCTTTTTTTCAACTGTTTACTAAACTGACATTTAGGAGAAAAAAAAAGATTCACGGTGTATGGGCTCTAAAGCTTTGTTGCAAACCACGCGACTGGGACCTTATGCTGTAGATTTGGCGGTCTTGGTTGCTAGAGGGTAAATCCTGGCTTAGGATGGGCAGTCATCTGATCAAATAAGAAGTGGGAATGTACCCAATGACCCAAGAAGACCTTCTGCTTTTATTCTCTGTTTGGTCAGGAACAAGAGTCTGTGGCAGGTGAAAGAAAAATTCACCATCGTAAAAAGAACCAGATGATATCATAAGATGCCTGTAGGAAGAAGCAGGAACTTTGCTGTGTCTCTTCACTTTCCTTTGGCCCTTGTCTAGGCACTTTCCCTGTTGAAACGTAAGGCTCTTCAGCTGTTAAAACCAGGAACAACCAAAACAATGATTGAAACTCTGGCTTCCAGATTCCCTTCCCTTTCTGGCCTTCTGCAAGGCTGACTGACTACACGCTAAGCAGATCTGTGCACAAGTTTTTCGTTTATTATCACCTCATGTTCCAGCCTGGAGGTTCAACGTAGCCAAAATTCTTTTCATACAATGCATCCCTTTGAATGACACATGGGTAACTGTTAAGCATGACTGTAATGTGAGAATATGCATTAAATTAGTGTAGAAACGGCATGCTTCACAATTTCCAGATGTCAGAATCTCGTAATGTTGTCATTTCTCTCTTTTTTCCTGTTCAGATGTTCATATAAATGGAAGGCAAAAGGCTGCAGGAGCCATCTCCCAGCAACACATTCCTTTTGACTTGCTTCTACCAGTTTCCTCCTGGGGATTTACATATTCTCTGTGGGCTAACCCAAGTGGAACTGCCTTTTAA
Source organism: Ochotona princeps (assembly GCF_030435755.1). Lineage (NCBI taxonomy): Eukaryota > Metazoa > Chordata > Mammalia > Lagomorpha > Ochotonidae > Ochotona > Ochotona princeps. The sequence continues at coordinate 11,615,639 of NC_080840.1, read as the reverse complement.
ACTATCACAGCAGCAATGCCTCCTTTGTGCGTTGCCTGAATATTGGCACTTATGTGACTTTGAGCACTTGAAAACCCAGACAGCCTGGAGGTAGGCAGTATTTACCCAAATTAGAGAAACTAAACTCTGAACCTTCGGGCTTCCAGCAATCAGTTCCACTTGGTACACATTCAACTGCAAGCAGAGGCATCTGAAGAGAAAAAGTGATTTGGCAGTGAAAGCTGCTAGCAGCCATTCAAATTCCAATCATGTAAAATGTATGCAAATGCCAAAGCTTAATATTGATTAGGAGGCTTCCCATTGCCTGGTTTATATCAACTGAAATACCTGTTTCTTTAACTGGAAGAGAGGGAAAAAATGCAAACTAAAGAAGAAATGGAATCTCCTTTTTATGATACAAGGGAGTTACAGAGACAAGATAGCAATGACATAAATTAGTCTACTTTTTAAAAAATAGTGATGATTTGCTTTTATTGGAAAGTTAGATATACAGAGAGGAGGAGAGTCAGAGAGATCTTCTTTCTGTCTGCTGATTCACTCCCAAAATGGCTGTAAAGGCCAGAGCTGAGTACCCACGTGTGATCCCAGCATGTGTAAGGTGAAGACTTAAGCCGCTAGGCCACCACACGGGGCCCAAATTAGTCTTCTTTAAAAATCATTGTTGCTTTCGTCTTTTTATTGGTGATATTACCATGTTCTTTTGTGATGGGCGTTTGGAAGGAAATGCGCTTTTCCTCAGCAGCTATTTCATTTGAAGTACTGAGCTCACACTCTAAGTAGTGATGGTCCGTATCATTCCTAGACAAGTGTTCAATAGATGGAATGTATTCATGGATGCAAGAGAGTGAGCATCAACATAGAACATATATGTTTATGGATGCTCTTTCAATCATAGAGTGATAGGAAATGCAGTACAAATAAGGAAACTAAGTTCAAAGTTAAGTGATTTTCTGTACTTAGCCATCTGAACTAACTTCTGTGACAAATCACAACAGTTTAGTGTTTTTACAGGATACAATATCTACTCACTTTCTTCACAGTCTGATTGGATATTTATTAGGAAGAATTTCCAAAAAGCAATTTGGACACCTAATTTCTTCTAATATCTTCAACATGTTCTATGGCATCAGAGATCTGCTAAGGTTCCTTTGCTACTGCAGACAGGTGAGTCTGAAGAGCTTGAAAGATTATGCACAGAGCCTGGCCGGAAGTGGCTTCTAGCCACATTCCACTGACCAACACCAGTTAAATAGCATCATCTGTAGGTAGGACCCAGACTATTATCTCTGGTTGCCCAACAGGAAAAAGGTTTGGTGATCACTGTGCATTGTCTTTGCCACTTCTTGGTGAAGTCACTAAGAAGAATCTTTTCAGTCTCCAAACTTTCTCTGTTACCCTAAGCTGTGGGATCCACCCTTTGAACGCATTTTGACTCCAAGGACTGTCCATGATTGAGGTCCAATGAGAGCCTGTCATATACTCTAGATATTTCTGAAAGATTCTCATTTTTGTTTATGTAGACATAGTTTCGAATATTTGGCTAAATTTTCCAGATCTCATTCATGTCAGATTCAGAGTGATTTGCAGACGTTTGCTCCCGGCTGTATTTATGATGTGGTGGTTTGAAGTCTGGAAAATGCTGGTATCCGTGGTTACCTTCCTGTCTCCCTCTAGAGCCTCATCTGTGAGACTGTAGCTATTTTCGTTGTTGCATCCATGCGTATCCTGTGGTTGACTCCCCACACATGGTTTTGCCACCACCTTTGTCCCTGCTTCTCTGCTGCACGGATCCAATTGTTCACAGAGCTTTTCTCGATGTCACGCACGACCATTATGCCAACATGCATAAAATTTCTATAAGTTTTTTTTTCTCACAGAGCAGGCATTTAACTTTTGTTTTTATTTTTATAGTATTACATTCAAAATATTTTAGTTAACTAAAATATACATACATACTACATATATACATTATATATGCATATGTACATTTATGACATATATTTGCTTATTTAATATGGCTTTTAGGCAGAGAGATGGAGACATAGATGGTGAGAAATCTCCTGTCCACTGGTTTAGTCCCGAGATGCCCATAATGGGTTTGACCAGGCCAGACCAAAAGCAGAAGCTGGGAGCTCATTCCAGGTCTCGCACATGTGTTGAGAGCGACAAACCACCTGCTGCCTCTCCAGCGTGCTCTTATCAGGAATCTGCAGTCTAGACCAGAGTTCAAACTTCAACCCAGGCACTCTGTTGTGGTACATGGGCATTCCAGCATGTGTCCTAACTGCTGTGCCAGCCACCTGCCTCTATGGTGTATAGATTTTTGATATAGGTATTTACTTCATGGAGTCACTAAATACCAGTTAATGACCTTATTACATTATATGATAACCTTTGTGGGAAATGTATTAGAAATTCACTCTGTTAGGAATTTTCAAGTACACAATATATTATTTTTAATTTCGATTGCCTTTGTGCAGTAAGTTCTTTTTGTATTTTGTGTGTTGTGAATCATACTGATGAGTATAGGAATTCAGACATCTCTTAACATACAATATTTATCACTTAGATGTATGCGCAGAAGTGGAATTGCTAGGTCACATGACAATTCTAATATTGCGCTTTCATGATCACATGCATGGACGTGCCTTCCCATCAACATTGTTTAAGTGTTTTCCATTCTTTTCTTAAAAAAGATTTATTTATTTATTTTCTGGCAAAGTCAGATACACAGAGGAAGAGAGAGAGGAAGATCTTCCATCCGATGGTTCACTCCCCAGGTGACCGCAGTGGCCAATGCTCCACTGGTCCAAAGTCAGGAGCCAGGAACGTGTTTCAGGTCACCCATGTGGGTGCAGGGTCACGAGGCTTTGGGCCATCCTTGGCTGCTTTCCCAGGCCACAAGCAGGGGGCTGGATGGGAAGTGGAGCTGCCGGGATTAGAACTGGCGCTCCTATGGGATCCAGGCGTGTTAAAGGGAGGACTTTAGCCTCTAGGCCATGCTGCCTGGCCCAATGTTTTCCATTCTTTTAATGTCAATACATCTGGTTATCTCCTGTATTTTTTATATAAAAATTCCTGACATATATGTAGTCATAAGTCATTGTGATTTTAATTTGCATTATTCGGGTAATCAGCAAATTTGAGTACTTTGTCATATTCTGTTGACCATTTGAATGTGTTCTTTCTAGAAAGGTTTTTCAGGTCATTTGCCCACTTTTTAATTAGATTGACATCTTGCTTTTGAATTCCTTACATGTTTGCATTACTTACATGCTTTGAATAATATCAGATGTCTGATTTGTAAATGTTTTCTTACATTCTGTAATGTCTCTTCATTCCACTGGCTGCTTCATTTGCCTCACTTAGCTTTTTAATTTGAAGCTGTGTTGTTTATTTTTTATTTTGTTTTTTGCTTTGGGGGTCATAGTGAAAAAATCAGTATCCAGAAACTTGTTTTTGTTAGTAGTTTAGTGTTTCAAAGCCTTAGATTAAGCCACGTCAATATTTTTATTTAATTTTTGTATCTAATATGAGATAAAGGTATAATCACTTATTTATGTGTTTATTTCATTTTCTCCATCCTCTGTATGAAATTATTGTCCTTTTCTCATTGTGTCTTCTTGGCATCTATGTTAAAAAAAAAAAAAAAAGAAAAATGCTTACTCTATTCCTTACATTGATCTTTGTGTCTGTTTTTATGTCAGAACCATGCTATTTTAATTTCAATAGCTCAGATAGAGCCCAAATAATATTTTCATCATCTCTTTCTTTATGCTTTGACTGTTCAAAAGTTTCTGTTTTTTCTTAAAAATTTTCGAATTTTTATATCTATAAATATGTCATTGGAATTTTAGCAAAAATTACATTGAATCATAATTATTTTTGTTAATATACGATTTAACAATATTTTTGTTTTTATTTATTTTTTATTAATTACATTACATTATGTGACACCATTTCATAGGCTCTGGGATTCCCCCAATCCCTTCCCCATACCCTCCTCCCATGGTGGATTCCTCCACCTTGTTGCAGTATTACAGTTCAAATTCAGTCAAGATTCTTTCATTGCAAGCATATAGTCCAGGATCTTGTTGTCCAGATAAATTCAATGGTTTCTTGGGTAGACCATCTCTGGTCTGAAGGTAGAGCTCGCAGAATATCATCCTGTTCCATTAAAAGCCACAACACAACATCAATAACAATTTACAACATTATGGAATTGATTGACATGGTATTGAGTTACCAATATGTTAAAAAATGCAAGTTCTTAACCACATTCTGTGAGTACTTCTTTGACATTTCAATTTTAGTTTATATAAAATCAGCTTCTATACTCCTTAAAATGGCTATAGGGTACTATTCAGCTGTCTCATGTCTATTTTCATTTTAGTATTTAGCAGTTTATAGTGTTGAAGAATAATTTTGCTGAACTTGACGGATTTTAGGATAGTCTAAACTGGCTTATAACTCTAACAAGGCATATGTCAACAGTTGAGGTGCAGAACAGTTCTAGGAGGGGTGTGCAGAGAAATCTTCAAAACCTTAGTGAGGAGTAACTAATCTTTGTGTCCTGCCTGGTAAGGTATGTTTGAGTCCACACTGACCATTTCCAGTCTGGTTCTAAGCTTTCCTTGTTGTTCTCTATCTATTCTAGTTTTGTTTGTTTTTTAGTGGGTTCTGGAGTAACCCTGATGGTCATTGCAAGAGAGGGTGTGGATCCAAAGTTGGAACTAAGTAAGGACCAGCGAACCTCCAAGGCCTAAACTTCTTTGTCTTCATGGTTTTGCTATTTTTTCTTATTCATGCTCATTCATTTTATTTCCTCGTAAACAATCCATTGACAAACTAGGTTCAAGGCTTTCTTCATGATGCGTCTCTGTCTTCATTCTACTGTATTTCAAAACACTTTATTGCCTTAGATATGAATCACTGAGGATTTATCAACTTTCCCCCTCAAGCCTTACTCTCTTCTCATTGTGAAAACCAATGCAAAAGTAATTGTTTCCATGTTTAAATCTGTCTTGTTTTCAGCTGACATGCACAAACCTTGCCCTGATTTCTAAGGTCATGTGTGATTTGGCCCAGATTTGAATCTCCAATATGATTCCCTTATTATTTTACTAGAGTCTAGGGATTTGAACTTCAACAAGGCTCAATGGCATATTCTCCATTTCATCTTGATTATGATTAATTCCATGTTATATGATAGGGAGAAAATCTTATTTTGACCATCCAGAGTGAACAGGCAACGTACGCAGAACTGGGAAGATCAAAACTGGTTCCTCAGCTCATCTCTTTCCTTTCCTTTGCCTGCGCTTCTTGTACCCATAGCGTTCTGTTTTCCACTGGACTCACTTGTTTGTCCCACTCTGTAGAACACAAACCCACGAGTGCAGGATGTGTTTTGACTGCTATAGATCACTGTATCTCCAATGTCTGACACAAATATTTCATAAAAATGTTGAAATATTGGCTGCATTGTGCCTGCAACATCTTGCACAGTCATTTCGCCCCTTAAGGCCTACATTTCTCCTCTGTAATATAGTGATTATAGTAGTAAAGATTTTATAAAGTTTTTGGAGAGAGTCAGTGATGAAAATCCCTGCAACTTACTGTAGAATCGGAGTGGAGAACAGAGAGTCCTTAGTAAGAACTCAGCATGCATTGTCCAGAATTTCATTTGAGTCGGAACCTTGCATGGCACTGTCAAGATATCAGTGGCAGAAGATAAAGAAAGCTCTGTGACATCTGAATCTGAGATACTGAGATTCACCAGTGACCAGCTCCTTGGCCTTCAGCAACAAACATGCATGGATTCTATGAACCTCCATCTGATATTTGCTCACAAGCGGAATGGGAATACTTGTGTCCCAAATTATGATAAAGACTAATAAGACATTTTAAAAAAATTTATGGAGTCCTTTAGTCATTGAATACTGTCTTATTTGAACAGGTAGAGAAGTAGGAAGACTTCCCGGGGCCCCATGCAGGCTACTGTCTGAGTGCCCATTGTGCTATGTATACAAAACAGAGAGATCTCTGAGAATCCCCAGTGAAACATGCTCAGGAAGCAGAAAGTATTATCATTTTAATTGTAAACTCTAAAATGTTTTTACGGAATAATGGCAATAATTAACATTTCTAATTTTGGAGATAAGAAATCAGAAGATAATCATTTGAACTAATTTCACCAGGCAGAAATTAGATTTTAATTTTGTTTTTGTTCCAGCCAACTCTGCTCCTATGATAGTCTATTAAGGCCTTTTTTTGTTCTCATAGTTGAATTTTTAAGGAAGAAGTTGAGAGCCAGTGCTCCTCTCTGGGGAGGACACATGCTTGCGCCAGAAGGTGAATGAAGCCAGCTTCCCTAAAGGGTTAGTGCCTTTGAAACATTGCCAAGGCCAGATTAGAACCGGAATGAGAATTTCTTGAAGTTGTAACAAACAATAAAGATCCAAAATAGAAACTACCATTGTGAAACAAGAGGAAAGCAAACATAATTAGCACAGAGCCACTCTGGAGGGAAAATATGAAGTGCTGAATCAATTTTGAGGGCGAGTTCCACATGTAAGCAGCAAAGTTGGTCTATTGCAGAAGCCAAGGATCATGGCCAGACTCTCAGAATTGGTTCTCGCCTCAAATCACTACTCAGATCCTTTGTTTTTGTGTATGTTGCTTTAAGTGTTGCTGGGCAATGATGGAGATAGAATCTTACATGTGACATGTAAGACACAACCTGTCTGTCATTAGGCAATAGGTGAATTATCTTCATGTGATAAATGGCAGGAAACAGAGGCCAAAATTTATTAAGGCACAGTTTTGACAATTTGTTTATTTGAGAGAATGAGAGAGAGAGAGAGAGAGAGACCGACCTTCTGTCTACTGCTTCATTTCCCAAGGTCACACAATAACTGAAGTTGTAAACCAAGAGCCAGAAACTTGCATTGTGACACCCACATTCTAGAGCAAAGTAGCTGGTTCAAGTTAAAACTACTCTGACTACAATCCAACTGCCTGCTGACACACCTGCAAGGCTGCAGATAATGACTGAAATACTTGAGTCCCTCCCACTCATGCAGGAGGCATTTAGGAAGTTTCTGGCTTTTGGCTTACAGTATTCATACAATTGTTATGTGCATGGCTCTGAAGGTAGGAAATCTGGAGCAAATTCTATTCCACTGTGCAAGAGTACTAAGGTCTTTTACAAAGTTGTTTAAATTTTGAGCCCCACTTCCCCTACGAAAGAATTTCTGCAATACCCCCCTTTGCTATGTTGAGGATTAAATCAATTAATCATTGAAAGCACTTGGAACATCCAGTCACTATACTTACTAGTTTCCTCATATACACCCTTGAAACGTCATAATACTTCTATTATATTTTTCTGCCACACCCATTCTATGAATGAGACAATTAAATCTCTTAGCACAATTATTAACACGTTATGTTGCTCAAGAGGATACAGAAGAATGAACATTTATAACGTTTTAAAGAGAAGGTAGGAAATCTCAAACAAGAAAAGAACACTCATAAAGCAATCGATTTCTCTCGTTCTATCCTACTTTGAAATATCCTCTGAACAAAATTTGGAATTTCCCTCCCAAAAAATTTCTACTCACTATCCTTTCTCCAGCTACCAAGGACTACTTCTCATAACAGTGGCCTAGCCATTTAGACCAAGATGTTGGCATTATTGCACAGGATTAGCAAATAGCCCCTTGGTCAGTAGAGAACTAAAGGCTGTCACATCAACACATCCTATTTTAGGAGAAGCTAGCAATGTCTAGACAAATCCTAATGTTTGATTTTATCAACACCTTAATTAAATCCCTGCTATTACAAATTCCTGATGATGTTTGTGGTGGCCCAGCCTCACGTACATTTCTGTTCTGAGATAAAGAGAAGTGATGCCTCTTGGATCTTCAAATAACAAAATAGTAATAGCCTCTTGCATTTTGATTTTTGCATTTGCTCTTGTATTTTATTTTATTTGGCTATGTCTTCTCTTTTTTAGTCTCATTAGCTCAGTAGGTCAAAGTTGAAATACCTGTCTAGACATTGAAAATGTAGAACAATGAAGCCATGACAAAAGCAACGCATGCCATTTAATAGTGTATTAAACTTAATTGGTCTTTGGACCATGTGTCCCTCCTGACAGTGATAATGGGAATCCTGAGTGCTATCATAGTTGTTTCACAGTAAAGATTATAAAAAGTGAGAGGCATCCACATTTCCAGCACCACTCCCCCATCAGCATCCAGACAAGGACTGTGAGTGAGTAATCACAATGAGTTCTGAAAGGTCCCACCTTGGTACTTTTGCTGATTTAATTCAATATAACAGACACTTAGTTAGCCTTTGGTACACTCCAGGCATTATGCCTGAATCTAGAAGAAAGAAATGAATACATAGATATGATGTTTGCCAATAGGAATATTAAGTAGATGCAAATACAGTGGATTTACATGTTTTAAGTTAAAGTCAGACTCTTCCTAGACAGGGGACTCACATGGAGGTCCAGCACACCTTTATTCTCACTTATATTTGGGACTTTAAGAAGGTCAGTTTTCTGATTTAGGTTTTATAACCTTCCCTGCAAGAAGAGAATATAAGGACATAAACAGTTCATGTTTTGTCTATATTTACATATCTTAGAATGTGAAATTTACTCTGTTGGAAAAGAAGCAACTATAGATGAAACTGACACTTTCAGCTTGGGCTTAAAGAGACTGAGGACACAGCCACATATGTGCTGAAAGTGGTTTCTTTAGACATGAAGGCAGACAGTGTCTATGTTATCACCATTTCATGAGCAGCTTTACCAGGAGAATCTCAATCAGCTTGTGTCTAAGATTCTTACTCCATTCTTCAAAAGCTAATTTTAGGGAGGAGAAGAAATAAATTACAACACGTGACTATCTCAAATACTCATCCTCCCTCTCTTCATGGATGGTTTCCCCCAGTAAAAGAACAATAAGGTTAATTTTACAACAGTGAAATGCTGGATTTTTCCTTAGTATGCACCAAGTGTACCCTTGTAATGAATGGTTGTATTCTGCAACGGCTTTAGAAAATCACATTGAATGTACTTAACTACTAATTAGAGATGATTAGATTTTATAGATGAAAGACTGCAAGTGTAGCACATACAGCTTATTATTAAGAACATATATATGATACATATCTGATTATACTCTGATGATTAAAGTTATGAGATAAATACAGTGTTTTTATGATTATCTAACAGTCACATTTGCATGTCCATGGTTCTGGTAACAAGGCTTTGTGGGGGACACTTTGTTCCTTCCTCCTGAAGAATAGCACATTCCCTTATGTTTCTCTGTATACTGAGATTTTCTAAGTACTGTGAAAGGAGAGCAGGCCAAAGAGTTATGGGCCAATAGGCCAGTGAATGGGCTAGGAGTCAGACGGGCTTTGGTATGAATGCCAGATGAACAGGCATTAGTGAGCGGACATAAAAGTCAGTTCACAATTCTAAATCTAAGAATAAAACTAATACTATGTCAATGTAATTATGAAGGTTACACAAATTTTGAATGGCTAAGAATAAAAGTAAATAGGAATGCAAATGATTAGTAGATGAAGTTTACAAATGAAATAGTGTAGTGCTCTATATGCCTTGTCATAGGGATAATACATGTTTACCTCCTGAAAATATTGACCAATTGGAACAGTCAAGATGGCGGAATAGGGTAAGGACACATTTTAACAAACAGAGAAACAGCCAGGGGGAAGCAGAGAAGACACATTCCAGGAAATAGGACAAAAGTGGTATGGGGCACCTGGAGATTGATGAACATGGGAAACCAGCAGAGACAATGGTGTAATGTTGCAGTGACCAGATACCCAAGTGGCATTCAGCCAGCAGCGATCTGAATTCCACCAGAGGCTGGAACTCTACCAGCAACCAGGTGGTAAGGGGAGTTCACTGAGAAGTAGGAGGTGAAGCCGAAGAACTGACCATCCTACTGGCTTGTTTGATTTGACCAGGAGCAGAGACAGGCAGCAAATTGCAAACAGGCAGTGCAGGAACAGAGTGGATTTCACAGGCCAGACCCTCACTGGAGCTGCGTTGAGTGCCATTTTGTATAGGAGGCAAAGGCTATGGGAAAGCACTGTGCATGCACTAAGCTGAGAGCAAACTCACTGAGTTCAATTCTGCACTGGTCCCACATGAACAATAATATCAATTTTGGCATCTTCTGACTCAAAATAGGTCCGTGTGGCCCTCAGAAGCCAGCAGATTCCCACAAGCTCAACACCAACAACCTAGCTATTTAAGATACCTAGTGTCTCCCTAATCCTGGCAAATGCTTAAACAGGAAATGGAAGAAAGCTTGTACAGACAACAGTGCAGACTCAGCACAGAATCACAGGAGGTGGAGACTGGTGAGCCAGGAGCTGGGGCTGCAGAGACTGTGGTGATAGTCTAACATAAGTGCCCAGATTTGAAACCTGCTTCAGGGAGTGGCACAAGTGACTACAAAGAACCTGGTACCAACCATAATGAGTAAGATCGAATTGTAGACTTTTTGGCAACACAGCTTAGAAACATGCCCTAAGGAGAAGAATCTGCTAACCAGAAGTACAATGTCCAAGAGCAAAAGAAGAGACAAAGACACAATGAACATTATTGAAGACTCCCCTGCAAAGGAGCAAAAGCCAACCTCAGAGTTAACTAAGGAGTACATGGAGAAAATGAGGAATACACAATCCATAGAATTCATTATAAAGCTTCTTATCAACAATGAGAAGACACACAGGAGTTCAAGAAATTTAAGGAGTATGTCACACAGGAGATAATAACACTGAAACAAACTTAAATCATTGGAAATGAATGACACAATAGAGCAAATAAAACAATTCAGTGGGAAGTCTCCATAATAGAATGAAGGAGGCAGAAGAAAGAATCTCAGAATTAGAAGATATTTCTTGTCACAATGGGGAAACAATCCAAAAGCTGGAAACAAGCTGGGACAAGCTAAAAAAGTATTCAAGAATTAAAGGGGAACTATTAAAAGGCCAAATATAAGAGTAATGAGAGATCCAGATGGTGCAGAAAGAGAAGCTGCATTTGAAAATGTATTTAATGAAATAATAAAGGAAGCTTTCCCCAATTTGGAGAGAAATTGGGAAACAGCATACTTTTTTTTTAGGTAAAAGAGACACAGACATAGATAGAAGAGAGCATATCGATAGATGATAAAGATGGAAAATAAAAAAAAAACTGTAGAGAGGTTGGGGATAAGATCTCCTGCCTGCTGCCTCCTTCCTCAAATGTCTGCAGCAGTGGTTCCGGGCCAGGTAGAAGCAAGGGCAGGGACTCAGTCTTGAAATACCATGTGAGTGACATGGAAAATTATTAGAGCTAACCACCTGCTGCCTCCCAGAGTGCACAGTCACAGGAACTCGGAATGAGAAACAGAGCTGGAACTCAAAACCAGGGACTTCAATATTGAACCTGGGCATCCTCAGCAGCATCGCAATTGCTATTTGGAAAACTCCAAATGAGCAGAACATTTAGGTTAAAAAAAAAAAGCTATTCATTTTTTACATTCCCAGTTTGGCTTTCTTCCTGTAGTACCATTCCACTACTCTCTGGCCACTGCCTTGCTGGCTGGACTTTCTACTTTGCTCGTTTGTTGCCAGGACTGTAAAAATAACCATAGCTACAGTAGGGATGAACTAAATCTTTTTTTTTTTTGGCAAGAAAACTATTTAGATTTCCAGTTATTGGTCATCTGAAAAGCAGTGAAAGATTTTTACGGCATGAATTTGGTGTCTTACCTGATTGACCAGTTGTCAGGTCAAACTACTCATTAAGCATGAAAGCAGGTCTCCAAACCAAGGAAGTGGAAAATCCTAACACTGTCTAGAAATATAACATGGGGTTTCAGCAGCCTAGAAAGCATGGCGTTAATTTAGTCTTTCATTTTAATCCTACTTTAAAAAAAATATTTACTTATTTATTTTATAAGCAGAGTTGATGAGGGGGCCGAATACAGAGAAAGATTATCTGCTGGTTCACTTCCCAAATGGCTGCAAAGAATAGGGCTGGGCTGATATGAAGTATTGCTGCAGGAGCTTCCTTTGGGTCTCCGACCTAGTTCATAGGGGCCCATGGGTTTAGGCTCTCCACATGTCTCTCCCAGGCACGTTAGCTGGGCGTTGGATCAGAAGTGGATCAGCGAGCATGCAAACTGGTGCCCAAAACAGATTGTGGAATTCCAGGAGGAGGTTTTACATACACACTATGCCACAACACCAGTCCCTTGATGCTGATTATTTACCTAGAGAAATTCTGCTTGTCCCAGATAGTCATAATGCTTAGGTGTTTTTCATAGTAGCTGTGGCAGGAATGGACTGATCAAAGTCTGAAGGTTTTAGTGTACTCCTTTGGAAAAGAAGGCCCAGCTCACCCTACTGTTTCGTAATCCTAAGCTACCTTTTTCAGCCTCCATTCCAGAGAGAGGAGAGCAGGCAGCAGGTGGGCCAGATGTTACCGGCACAGTACTGCATAGCGTGCACTGCATTAGCTAGCACTCAATATTGGACTCCACAGCTCTTGCCTGTCACAGAGCCACCTTGCCTTTGGGATGTGTGTGGATTAAGCACCACAGTTGGAAACTCTGTGTAGTTATTCATGATGCTGATTAATGTTCAAAGCCATCCTTTGAAGCTTGCATCAAACCCTTGAGGTTGAAGCCTTGAAGGTTCGTTTGTGTAACTGTTTCCCCTCATTCTTCTCACTATTGTTGGTAACACCAAATATTACCCTGCGAAGTCATTCCTACTCCTGTAGGATTTCCTGTTAGGTGCTCAAATTCAGCCCTTTTCATTGAGCACAGGCCATGAATAGAAGTGGAAGGAAGTGGATATTTATTGAGAGATTACTTAGCACTAGGATTTTGGTACACATTATCTCATTTAATTATTCAAACAGTAGTATAGTGTGGAGAGCTTATTTTCATTTCACTTATAAGGAAGCTAGGTGTAAAAGTTATAAACAATTTTCTCAAGGTCATGAACCTAACAAAGGACTGGGCCAGGAGTGGATTCTGTTTAACTCCAAGGTGATCTGTCTACTCCATGATGTCTACTCCATGTCTAAGAGAATCATTCCCTCTTGTTGGCAACAAGTGTGAAAGTATCAGTTTTTCCCCATATTTGAAATTTATTTGCATATATGTAAATGAGCACATGTTTAGTTGTGTTTATACTGATTTAGCATCTGAAGATACAGCAGTGAAATATACAATTTATGCTTTTGAGAATTTTACATGTGAATGCTTAAATATTCAGCAATTGCACTTATAAAAAGACAATTGCACTTCAATATGAAAAAGCAATGTAATGGGGAAATTAACAGATGGAAGTAGTGACTTGACTCAGGAAATGCTTGAGGAAGAACAGCGATCTTAACAGAGATCCTGGATGGGTAAGCATCTTCTAGGAGTTAAAATGGAGATGGGGTTTAGGCAGAGTTCAATAAATACAAAGACTTGGAGACATTAGAGGGCTGTGTACATTGAGAGGAGTGAAAGTTGTTCTACACAAATTGTGTGGGAAGAGCTGTTGACCAGGGCATGTGTGCCCCAACCCATTTAACAGATATTAGGTGTTGAGGAAACAAACATGACTAAGCTATTGTGCCCCTTCTTTGGCAGTTACTTATATGAATAAAGAAGGCATGAATAACATGATAGCCTCAGCATATGATAACCTAACAGTTGAAACTACCACAAAGAGAAGGGTGTTTTGACTAGAAGAGAAGCTAATTCATACATTCAGGGTAGGAGTGGGGAGTCTAGGAAGGCTTTTATTGAAGTGCGCTTAAGATTCAACAGAAGTTCCAAGTTTGAACAGGGATTCACTAGGAAGAGAAAGTTCGAAAGACAGAACACGGAATTTCCCAAGGGAGGATATGTAGTATGTTTTTTTTTCCTGGACATTAGCAATTAAATCATTAGCCATCCTTAAAAAAGAATGCATTTTTTTTTTTGCTGGACAAAAAGAGTATATGTCACATTACAGTGTTCTTATTAAACCTTTGAATCTTGTTCCATTGGAAGTTCCCAGTTGCTGAAAACAATTATAATAAGAAGCCTGAACAAAATTACCATTTAAAGGAAATAAGTGATTGGTTGTACTGGCATGATGCTTACAGTCAAATATAACAAGATTTTAAGTTCCATAAAACTCAAGGGTTTTGTTTATCTATCTATTACGCTTCTGTAACCCTAAACCTAACTCAGTGTTTTTCCATGGTAGGCATTTGAAATATTTGGTGGATAAAAGAAAAGGTAAGAAATATTTTGATCTTGCTAGAATTCAGTTTTCTCATTCTTATCCTCCAAAATGGACTGATATTATATGGTACTCACAGATACCAACATAACCTGCTTTTGAATACTGTTCCACCTAAATCAATTTGTTTCTCTTTGGGTAAGTTGTTTACCTTCTAGACTAAACTGGATTCTACTCTGGAAAGTGAGACTTCCTAGTTTCTCAGAAAGATGATGGACACAGAATAAGATAATGCACATAAATGAATTAGAATAATGCGAGCAAATAAAAATTCTTAGGAAATATTTGTTAACATTAATTATTAAATGATAATTTTCAAAAGGTTAAAATTATAACTGTCTATAGATATAAAACAGGAATATATGTTTAGTATTTCATTTAATGGGGAAATGGGACCAATGAGGCATTGTAACCAGGTTAATGAATATGGCAAAGAATAGCAACACTTACACAGCAGCAAATGAACATGACCATGGAATAAAGGTCCTCCATTTTCACAGTGACAGATAAATTCATTTCAGCTTCTCATCTGATTCTGAGACTTTTAAATATCTTAAAATATTTTTATTGGAAAGTCAGATGCACAGAGAGGAGAAGAGACAGAGAGGAAGATCTCCCATCTGATGATTCACTCCCCAAGTGACCACAATGGATGGTGTTGTGCCAATCCGAAGCCAAGAGCCAGGAACTTGTTACAGGTCTCCTATGCGGGCACATGGTCCCAAGGCTTTGGGCCATCGTTGACTGCTTTCCCAGGCCACAAGCAGGGAGCTGAATGGGAAGTGGACTGCGGGGATATGAGCTAGTTCCCATATGGGTTCCCAGTGCATGCAAGGAGAGAACTTTAGCCACTAGGCTATCGTGCCGGGACCCTAGCATAAGTTTACATTTTTAAAGAAATGACAGTGTATTTGTTACTAATTTTGATAATACAATGCATACTCAAAAATGAGTCAATGCTAAGACATATAATAAAAAGTAAAGCCATCAGTAATTCATCCCCATTTAATTTTTAAATTTACTTGTTTATTTGAAAGACAGAGAAACAGACAAGATTCCTCACTATATAAATTCCCTCCTTGAATGTCTGCAAAGTTGGGTCTGAGGTAGGCCAAAACAGGTTCTGGGAACTCAAGCCAGGTAACCATGTGAGCGACAGCGATCCATTATTTGATCCATCGCCACTGCCATACTGCACATCATCTGGAAATGGGAATCAGAAATAGACAGGCTCAATCCCAATAATTCCAATTTGAGAAGTGAGTATCCCAAATGGCATCCTAAATCCTGTATCAAACTCCTGCCTGGTGATACCCATTTTCATACATTCTCTTACAAATATACCTTTGGGTTTACCATTAAATCTACTGTTTATCATGAGTATTTTTCTGATACCAGCAATACCAACATCTTATTGATAAGTAATATTCTACAGGGCATGGAATATTTTAGTTGAAATTGTGTTCTTTGGAATTTAGTAGTTATATTTTAATGCTCTTTAATGGATCTTTCCATCTGTTTCTTCGAAGAGACACAGTAGACATCCATAGAAGAATGTATAGTTTGATGGAGACTTAAGCCATTAGATGTGGAAATTCCCTCTTCCTTTTCTATGTCTTCATTTCCTGAAGAAGTGGAAGAGAATTTACTGGAGTGAAAAAACATATTTCTGACATGTGGAATCATGAAACATTCACAGGTGTGAGACACAACTCGTGTCCTTGTAAAATTTGAGAAATATCTGAGTGACTGACTTCTCTGTCATTGTCAGTAGGCAATGACCTCTCCTCTGTAAACCTGAAAAGAATTTTTGGCTGCAGGACAAAAAATTTCAACAGCAAAGGATAAAATGAGATGAGGGTCATGCTTAGTGCTGAGAAGATTTTTCTGCTTCTCAAAGGCTCTTCTGCACTAGGGATAGCCTCATTTTTTTTCTTGTTACAGTAGTATATCATTTTTAATCAGTAATTAGGCAAAAATATAAAACAAAGCTTGACAAACTATATCTGCAGCAACATTTCTTATGAATTCATTCTTATTCTGAGAGGAAAACCTGCCAAAACAGTTCCAAGAAACTACATATGGACAGCCCTCATAAAATGGCATTTAAAAGCTTTAACAAAATTTCAGCAAATTGAATGCATCAAATTATAAAAACATTGTGACAAGTTAGATTTTATCTCTGGTTGTTAAGCTGATTCAATATTTTTTTAAGTTTCCTTTGAATCAATATTTGAGTCATTTTTTCCATGCTCTCTTTTTTATTATTTAAGATATTTATTTATTATTATTTAAGACCTTTATTATATTTTCATAGTCTTAAACTCTGTGTCTTAATGTTTAAAGTATGTCTTCTAAGAAACAGTATAAAGTTTTATGTTTTTATCATTTTTTAATTTTATTAATTACATTGTATTATGTGACACAGTTTCATAGGTACTGGGATTCTCCCCACCCCTCCCCAAACCCTCCCACCATGGTGGATTCTTCCACCTTGTTGCATAACCACAGTTCAAGGTCAGTTGAGATTCCCTCATTGCAAGCATATACCAAACATAGAGTCCAGCATCTTATTGTCCAGTCAAGTTCAACGGCTTCTTAGGTAGACCCTCTGGTTTGAAGACAGAGCCAGCAGAGTATCATTCCGATCAATTAAATGCTCCAACATACCATCAGCAAAAATTTACATCATTATGGAATTAATTGACATAGTAATGAGTAACCAATATGTTAAAAATAAATGTGAGTTCTAAACCACCTTCTGTGACCACCTCATTGACATTTCAATTTTAGTTTATACACAACATATAACATACATAACATTCCCTGCACTGTCTCAGGGTTCTTGGAAACAAATACATAGTAGACACGTAACCAGTGTTTTATCTATGAATAAGTGATTGAATGAGTTGTTAGAGCGAGAGAAACATTTGCAGATGAAACTACTTGAAGCTCTTACAGTGGCTTAATTGAAGGAGCTTCTCTTTCTCAATCTGTAGTCCCTGTTAGGTTGTACTGTGAGCTCGGCCCCTCAAACGAGGGGAAAAATAATCTCAGCCTGATCTCTCCTATGTTGGGTGACATCACCACAGTCTACCACCATCCAGTGATGCAGTTTTTGGGTTGCACAACCACAGCCTTCTCTGTTAGCTTTTATTTTCTTCTCTCTCTCTTTTGTCCATTCCTATTACTCATACTTTTCTTGCTTTCCCCTTGACTACCCAACACGTCCTAGGAAATCTCTAGTGTTACCTTTCCAGTCAGTTCTTCATCAAGAGCAAGAGTAACCATTTGAAAGCTCAAATGTGACCATATTTTAAAACTTATTTCACATTTTTGTAATGAACATGTTTTGTTTGCAGTTACAGACTTACAATTGCTGGGTCTGGTAGGCTAAGAAACAGCTTGCTGGAACTCTGTTCTAACAATCTGACTCAGTGTCATCCCAAGGCAGGATCTGTTCATTTGTTATTCTTAGTTCCCAGATCACATTGAGACTTCTGGAACCACTACTTAATGGTGATAAAACAAATATTTCAGTGAAAAATTTGTGATTGCTTTAGCATATGCTTATCAATTCACTTTTTTTGTGGATTTCTCTTCTATTCTATATTATCACACTTGATAAACACATGGTTTTCTTCACACAGTAATCCAGCATTCATTCTCCACATATTCTGTATATGTTTGATATTCCTATAGTTTAATATGTAATCTTTTTCATCAATTTTAATCTGTCAAAAATATGTATAGTTCAGGGATGAATAAAAACAAATTGTGCTTAAAATACTATTGACTGCCTGGCTCTCTGTGAGCCCCTTCGCCTGCACAGGCTTCATCACCGTCACCCTCCAACCTCACAGGCACTTGAACTGGAGCGTTCCCATATTATGCGCTGCAAATCTCCAAAATCACCTCCTCCTTCCATAAGTAGAGTAGCAAAAACCTGACTAAGACAAATACATAATCATTGTTCTGGTCTTGATGTGCGGAAGCACGTGGCTAAAAATAAAGGAGAAGCCATTATATCTGAAACAAAAGGAAATTTACAGCATAATAAAAAAAGTGTCATTTTGAAAAACATTCCAGGGGTCATGAATTTTAAGATTCCTCTAAACTCTGTTAAGAGTCAAAGCAATAATTTTTAAATCTCCTGTGGTATCATGATCCTGGTTAGTTGGTCTCCTTTTCATTGGTCATCGTATCTATGGAGATCTTCCTTTGTAAATGTCCTTGAATGAGAGGAAACAGAATTTCCTGAGCCTTTTGTAATATTTGTAATTTTGTTGTAAAATGTGTGTGCAATAGTCAGTAGAAGCTTTTTTTAATCGATTCCCAAACATTAAAATTTAACTTAAAATCTCGCTTCAAAAGTATACTATTTGGTTGATAATCTTCAAAATAAAATGTTATAAAGATTTATATTATGTATTTTCAAAGTAGAGTGATGAAGGAGATACGCAGATCTTCCATCTACTGGTTCATTCCCCAAATGACTCCAAGGTCTGGGCATGGGATAGTTTGAAGGAAAGACCCAGGAGCTCCATACCTGTTTCCCAAGTGAAGAGGTAGCAGAGGCCTAAGGATTTGTCCATCTACCACTGCCTTCCCCAGCATATCAGAAAGAAGATGGATTTAAAATGGAGCAGCTGGGGCTTGAAATGGTTGAAGGTGAATTAAGAGAATATGTATACTTCACATCCCAGTCTGATAACAATTCTCTAGGGTTGGTATTACTAATTCCATTACCTTTCTTTTTGCTTTTGGGGTTCGCAATTCTTTCAGTTGTGTTCCATAGAATACCTTCCATGATAAGAGATGTCCAACATTGACTAATGGCTTCATCCATCTTGGGTTCATTTAAATCTGGGAAACAAGTCAGTAGCTGATTTGGACTCTAGGTCTGTGAGAACTGTCAATTCTATATTATATAGAAGAGAAAATTTTCTAATTCTAAAATGATTCAGAATTTTGAATGAAGAATGTATAAAACTAATTTAGTAAAATGTCAATTTTATTTTTCTGATTTTACCCATAATTTTTTTTCAGTCTTACATGTATTATTTTTATTTTTTAAAGATTTATTTATCAGGGATTGCTGCAGTAGCCTAGTGGCTAAAGTCCTCACCTTGCACCTGCCGGGATCTCATACGGGTGCTGGTTCTAATCCTGGAGGTCCCACTTCTTGTCCAGCTCGCTGCTTGTGGCCTGAGAAAGCAGTAGAGGATGGTCCAAAGCCTTGGGACCCTGCACTTGTGTGAGAGATCCAGCAGAAGCTCCAGGCTCTTGGCTTCGGATCGACTTAGCTCCAGCCATTATGGCCAGCTGGGGAGTGAATAATCGGAAGGAAGAACTTGCTCTCTGTCTCTCTTCTCTGAGTATCTGACTTTCCAACAAAAATAAATAAATCTTAAAAAAAGACTATTTATTTTTATTGGAAAGACAGATTTACAGAGAGAGAAGAGACAGAAGAGAGAGAGAGCGATATTTTATTGCTGGTTCATTTCCCAAGAGATTATAATGGTTAGAGTTGGGCCAGTCTGAAATCAGAAGCCAGAAGCTTCTTCCAAGTTTTCCCAGATGAACACAAGAGTCCAACTGTCGAAGCTCTTGGAACATATTCTGCTACTTTCCCAGGCCATTAGCAGGGACTTGGATCAAATGTGAAGCAGCTGAAACTTAAACCAGACCTTACATGGGAAGGAAATATTGCTATTATCTTAAATGTAAAGATATATTTGAAAATAGCAGAGGATACTAAAACAGTTAGATTTCACACAATTGTTAGGATAGAGTTTAGATTTGAATCATAACTCAATATTTTCACTACACAAGAACACCAATAAAGAGCAAAAATTCACCTTAACTTTGGACTTACATCTTCTACTTATATGTGAATAAGACAGTTATGATCTACATGAAATTTGTATCTTAGGGAGGTAAATTATTTAAGTAACAATTAAGTAATCATATGAATTATTACAAAATTTGAAGCCACAATAATATCGTAGAGGTCCTCTTTCTTAACCATTATATTTACCATTGCTGTAGCTTAGACTTGCTAATGCTAGACTTAACCTTATTTATCTTTTATACTCATGTTGAAGGATTCCATCAGTTCTTATTTGATATTTTTAAATTACAACCAGCCAATGCAGAAATAGATGCTAAAGCTTGTGACTTGGGGAGATCACAGAGTTGTCAAGAAACCTCTTTGTCACTGCTGACATTCATTCTACCAACAATACCATCCTTCAGTAGAGACAGACTGTTTTTAATATTCAAATGATGGTTAATTCTCCTGACAAATAATGCTAATTGCAGAAAGAAAATTTAGAGTTCCTGTGGGTGAGCTTGTTTTTTTCTGAAATCTCCTCTGGCTTTGGAAGATTCCATGACCCATTGAAGGTCATGTGGTCTGCAATAAGGATTACTGAGGTTGGCTCTACAAACGTCTAGTCTTGGGAACTTTGAGTATTCACTCTTTCAAGTTATTGAATCTAATTCTTTTAAATTTTAAAATTAGCTAAAATCAGCTTTCTTTTTAAGATGAAATTGTGGTAAGACAAACTTCTCAATGTTCTTTAAATGTAGAAAAGATAAGGGGAGTAGCCTGGGACTGAGGAGAGACAGATTGGGCTTGACTCTGGCCCTCATGGGTACTCGTGAGAGCCAGTTTGAGTGTAGAACAAGCCAGACTAGGTCTTGACTCCCACTGTACTCCGTGAATGCTGTGTCTGGGTGCAGACCAGGTATTGCTGGGCTGCGACAACCAACAAGAACCAGAATGGATATGGCTGGTTGAGGAAGGCCACTGTTTTTGTCAGGATAGGAGGTGGACAAAGTCAACCTGGGCCAATGACCCACTGGTGTGCAGAACTGCCATGGGAGGTGATTCGATGGAGGAGCTTGGGAAACTTCTTCATTAGGACACAGTCCATGCAGGAGAGTGCAAGAAGCAAGGCGAGGAGCAGCCCAGACCATGCCAGGTAACAGTACCCTCTGGCATACAAGTGGGTCAGATCTGGGGACAGACCAGTTTGGGCCAGCACATAACATCCACTAACAGAACTGAGAACCAGGACAGGGGTAGGAGTAGCCAGATAGGGCCGCAAAACCAGCCAGTTCACATTAGGACCAGGACAGCAATCAAGCTGGGCTGAGATAGGCTGTAGCATCCACCAACAGGAGCTGGAACAGGGCCAGACTAGACTAGGCCAGGCTGCACAGTAACACTGCGGATGCTGAGGTGAGATGAGTCATGCCAGCCTGGGCCCAGCGGGGACTGGGTACATGAGTCCCGGGGACAGGGAAACTGACAGGGATTGGGTAGCTTGGCTCAGGTCATGGGGCCCACATGTGTGGTGAGGGATGGATTCCTGAGCCCCGGGGATGGGGGAACTGTTGGGGTGTGGGTTGCTTCGCCAGATCCTGGGCCCAACCTTCTAGGTGGGTGTTGGTTTCATGAACCCTGGGGTAGGGGATCTGGCAGGGCTTGGGTCTCCTGGCCCAGGCCCCTGGGCCCACCTACTATGTGGGAGCCAAGTTCGTGAACCCCAAGGGTGGGGGTTTTGGCGGGGCTCAGGTCACCTGGCCTGGGTCCTGGGGCCTACCTGCAAGGTACATGCAAATATATGAGCCTCAGGGGTGAGGGATTCGGTGGGGCTTGGGTCTCCTGTCCCAGGCCCTGGGGCCTGCCTACTAGGTGGATGTCGGGTTTGTGAGCCCCTGGGGTGAGGGATCCAGCAATGCTTGGAACACTCAGCCCAGGTATTTGGACTCACTTGCAAGAACATGCCCTACTTAATGAGAAAGGTCGAGCAGTACACACAATCCCTGTTGTAAAAGGAGAATTTGGCAGCTCATGTGGTGCTATAGCAGAAGAACAGAACTAACTGGACAACTACCCCAAGCAAACGATGACAACAAAAAATCTTGGTGAATGGAGCCAATGAACATTGGGAGGGTGACATCATTCTCAGATTGGTGAAATTGGCAGCATTTCAGAACTTTCCAAACCACGTGGACATAACCCTCAGAATATGTACACATTGAGACTTGGTTGATTTGAGGTGGTAGGTCCTCATCCATGGATACTGGAACATGTTTCTCTCCTTCCCCCAAGAACAACAAGAAGAAATAGCAAATTTGGAAGCAATGAATTCACCCAATTTTCCACAAACCTCGATCCTTCCCACCCTGATCAACCATGTGATCATTATTAAAAAGATAAAATTTATTTAACAAAATAAGCGAAAAAAGAACATATTGAGCCTTGCCATTATAATAATTCCCCCACTGTACATTTTCCAATTGAAGTATGTAATTTTTTTTATCCAGTGTCTGAGGTGAAGCCATGTGTTGTATAACATTTCATTTAATGACATGTTGTAAACAAGACACTACTTTCACGAGATTGTGTCATATAATGAGGTCACAGCCATCACAGTCTGTGTAAATTCACACGATGATACTCACATAATGGCAGAATTATCCAAGGACACCTTAGAATGTAGCCAGCAGATGGGTGACGCATGGCATTGTAGAGGGTGCTTCTGTGTAACAGGATAGATAATTCATTGCATATGCTACCTCATTCACTTAATGTCTTCATTTATGAAAATATCATCACATGGCTGATAGGATTATGATGAAAGTTAAATGGATTTAGGTATGTGGATTACTTAGCACAATACACCCAATCAGTCTTGGGTGGTTGCGTTGTTGTTGCTAGTGTGTGTTTTGTTAACTATTTAAATAAAGGATTTTAATCTTTAATACCAAGGAAGGACAAGGAAGAAGGAATTGGGGGATATGCTTTAACTTAGTACTTCTGGAATAAGCTGTTTTAGTTCAAATCAAACTTGGTAGAAAGTGAAGGTTTTAAGTTGGTTGACTTTTCACATCTATTTCAGTGGCTCATCCGAGCTTTCTAGAAAGGATGTTTAGTAACGACATTTATTGTCTTGCAGTTCAGCAAATGAGTGAAATGAATCAGGAAACCAGGATTATCAAACAGAAGAGCTTTATCTAGACTCCCAGTCTCTTTAGCTTTAGTGTACTTGCTAAGCAGTAAGAAGGCAGTTCCCAACCAAAGCCTTTCAGTTTACAGCAAACGTTTCTTCCAGCCGCATTTGGATTGTCTGCCTACCCTCTCCATCCTTTATTTCCGTGTTTTCCAACTTCAGGCCCTACCACCTGATGAAGGCAAAATGTTTTCCTTACAAATTAGTTAAGAGGAAACTTTACTTGTTTGATATTGTAGAAGACAATGATTGATTATACTGTCTTGGTTTGAACAGAGAAATGGCTGTTCCTGGAGGCAGCCAAAGCACACTGTAAAAGGGTAGAGTTTCTGGGTTTCAGCCCAGAAAAGGAGACCACAAGGGATGCCAGACTCCATTGAGAAAATGCATCAATGAATGTGGGTACCTAGGAATGCTCAAGAAAAGATTTCATGATCAGCATCAATAGACCTATGTGTTTTATTATAAAGAATAAGTGTATTCATGTTCCTACAGTGTTACAGAATCTCTGGCTAAGATGTTCTCCCAAGATTTGCTTTCAGAGCTCTCCTCTGAAATAATACGCCATTTCCGATGCAAGAATGTTGAGTCAGAGTTTACCCAGGTCCCCACACATGGGTGTGGAGTGTTATCTTAGTTGTCTAAGATTTTCTCACACTGTACATTTACTCAACAAAGAAACCTAAAACCAACGATCAAAATTATACCAGAATCCCCATGTCTAAAACACACAGATAGCTGTCAATTACAAAATAAATACTTAAAGTTTTCTTCTTGGTGCAGGATGTTTGAAGAGATTAATAGGATAAGGTATGCAAGAAAAAAAATCCAAACAGCGGGATCAGATGATGGGATGGCTTAAAGTCGAAAAAGCATCATGGTTATTGATGCACATGCCTAAACCTTAACTGGAGTCATAGTGGTCCATTCAAAGTGTCTGATACTTGAGTTTAAATTGGATTCAATTGAAAGTCTGACATGATACACGTTAAACTTGCACTCTATTTATTGACATTTATAATGTGTGTGTCGTGTCTATCAACTTATTAAAATGCAAGTATTTCTGCATTCATGATCATTCATCCAGGGCTTCTAAGATTGTTCAAATGTATTTAAAAATTGGACCTCATTGTTGTTTTTGTTTAAAATGACACTAATAATAAAAATAAAGTGAATGTCATTTGTATTGTTTATTCCTCACAATAGTAAAAGACTCTTAGTTTTCATTATTTCCACTTTATAAATGGAAATCCTGAGGTTTATTGACTATAAGTGACATGGGAAGTGACATAGTCTGTTTCCTTGTAATATTTTCAGTTACAATCAGTAAATTTGTTTGATGTTGCTTAAGTGTTTCCTGTTGAGGTTTCCTTATGCCCACATTCACTAAGTTACATAAAAATCTAGATTCAGAATTTTGTGGTAAATATATCCACTTCATTTCCCTTCTACTTTTTTTTTCTGTAGATGTAATATGCAAATCAGCTTGGTCTTTTACTTGAGATGGGATCATGAAATTTTTAAATCAAATTTTGGGTGTTTATGGTTCATTTCATTGCTTATGTTTTACCCTGACTTACCTGGATAATTTTGTGCCTTGATTACTGTCATCTATCATGTTAATAAATCCCTCACCTCCACATCATCATGAACCTGATGCCATAAAGGGATGAGGAGCAGAAAGGGTCTTGATTTCCAAACAGTGATGTAGTGCACTTTTCAAGCCATAATGAAATGGAAGAAGAAGAAACTATGCCAAAGATACATACTTGGAACAAAAGGAGGCACCTAAAATAGGTAGTCAAATGAATGCTAAATCTCACAATTTTGCTGTTATTTAGCTTTGCCAACCCCTGAGAAACCCTTCCTGCCTTTGTTCTAGAGAATGAGAGTCAAACACTAGTGACAGAGAATGCAGAATCGTTTGTCTTCAAAATCACTGCTAGGTTCCTATTGTGTGAACTTCTCCTTTCAGACTAAGTCATTTCTGTTTTGTGGTCCACAGGGGCCAAGTTTTAGAGTTTTCTTCTTCATATGTAGTAAACCTTATGAGTTGGTGGGATAAGGCAAAAAGCAAAGAAATAGATAAGGTATTGCTTGTGCTCTGAATGACATGCATCTAACAGGAAACAAGAACAGTAGACCTTCTGAGATACAATATTTAATTATTGCTGTTTGATAAAGGAGACTTTTTTTGTTTTTATTTACTTCCTTATATGTTGTCTTGGCAAAGGCAGTCTCCAGTTGTCTTTCTATCATAAAGAACATGATGAACATAAAAAGTGGTTTTTTGCTGTTCTCTATGTATACTAAATAGTAAAAATACTATAAACAAGATATTTGTGCTAAATATGCTAAAATTTATACTGAAGCAAATGATTAACTTGTTGTATCTGAAGTTCTGAAAGTTTAGGGGTAAGAGGTAATTAACTAATTGCTTCAACCCTGTTTTCCCATAAATTGAGCAAATTTGCCTATTTTGAAAGCAATTTCAGCTTATCAAAACATTGGCCTTCTTCATGGTTTTGGATTCTAACAACCATCAGAACTTGGAAGCAGTCCCTACCTGCCTGGGCGAAGGTTGTATTTAGAACTGTGTACAAGACTATTTTCCAGGTTTGAACATACCCAGCATTTGTTGCTGAGTTCCAGCATTTACAATTACAAATAAAGAAAGCATTTGGAACCTTCTTATAACCAGTAGATGCCTTCTCAAAGATTCTTACCAAATCTAAAATAACCTGATACTGGTTGGTTCCATACTTGGGGTGAGTGTGTTGTCTGTTGGCCAAATTAAACAAGTCCATTTTTCATCACTGCCATGTTAGTCCAATCAATGTTCTAAGATGAAGCATACAGCATTAAAACCACGTTAAACACACAGAGAGAGTAAATATAAAAAATAATAAAGAATAAATGAATTATCTGTGTATAACTAAGCTAGTATTTACTAACTACCACCAATGCACGTGCAAAATGGTGTCTCAAAATTATACTTAAAATCTGTGATCCAATATAGCTAAATAGGGAAGAGACATGATGATTTTTGAACACAGGAAGATTCCAAAAGAGCAAGAGAGGCCCATGGTTCCAGAGAACATTTGGGGAAGTTTGCACTGGAAAGCTTAAAGAACATTAGACATGGTGGAAGCAGCAAAGACCTTGTGGAAACATGCAGCAGGTGGCAGGACACGATCAGCGAATCCTGTGGCTAGTGGAAGGAGGAGAGATGCCATCTTACCAGAACAAGGGGAGAGGAGGATGTCTGAGGCTCTGAACACTGCCAGCCAGTGTAACCATCCCCTCCCCTGCTGATGGTATAGGAACCCTCTATCATATATAAAAACTAAATGACACCTAAAACTTTAGAAAATATAGAAACACATACAAACAGACAAGGTTTTTCTGAATGAGCAGTGAATCATAAAAGTTGAACTTGACGGGACAATAAGATGCTGGACTCTATGTTTGGTATACGCTTGCAATGGGGAAATCTCAACTGAACTTGAGCTGTGGTTATGCAACAAGGTGGAGGAATCCACCATGGTGGGAGGGTTTGGGGAGGGGTGGGGAGAACCCAAGTATCTATGTAATTGTGTCACATAATACAATGTAATTACTGAAGTTAAACAATAAATAATTAAAAAAATAAAATAAAATAAAGAGGTTTACACAATTAAAAAAAAAAAAAAGATGGCAAAAGGAAAATACAAAAAATTCATTGAAACAAGTAAAGATAACAGCATTCATATCTAACTTTTAGAATGAAGCAAAAGCAACAATAAGAAAATAGTTCATAGAAATTAGTACTTGTATTAAGAAATATGAAAGACATAAAATTAAATGACCTAACAATGTCTCTCAAGGACCTAGACAGACAAGAAAAAAATGTAAAATTTGTAACAATAAAATTAAAGAAGAAATACACAAAATTATAGTAAAATGATGCAAAAGATAAATAAAATGAATAGGTGATTTACTGAAGAATTTCAACTGATAAACCATTGCCCTAACTTACCAGAAAAAGGTGTGGACAGTAGACATGAATTAATAAAAGCAGATGCTGCAGAAATATAATAAAAAAAATCAAAAACTACTCCAAATAGCTGCACCAAATTGGAAAAATCTAGGAGAATGAATAGATTTCTGATGCATACAATTAGCCAACATTGAGACATGGAGACAGAGAAAGCCTACATAAATCAATAACCGAGGCAGAGATGGAATCTGTAATAAGAACAAGCTCAGGATTAGTTTCAGTTCTGAGCTATAGAAAACATTTAAATAACTGATTGCAACTTTTCCCAACTATTCAAAACATTGAAAAGGAGGGAATTTGCTAAAACTCCTTCTATGGTTTTAGCATGGCTTTAATTCTAAAGCCAGAAAAAGTTCTACAAAGAAATGAAACTACGGAACACTATCCCTAATGAATGTGGATGTAAAAAATCCTCAACAAAATACTGGCTGACAGAATCCTGCAAAACATCCAGAAGACCATCCACCTGGCCCAAACATGATTTATCCGAGAGTGGTAGGGATGATTCAACATATGAAAATCAATAAACATGATACATCAAATTAAGATGTTGAAAAATCAAATCAAATAATATGATCACCTAAATAGATGCACAGAAACCACTTGATAAAATGCAATATCACTTAATAAAAAAAATAAGAAAATTAGGTATAAAAGGAACATACCTCAACACAGTCTGTGGGCAATTACTCCTGGATCCCTGCCTGCTACCTGGTGGGTGTTGCTCAGCCTTACTTTTGCAGGGCCTGAGACGCAGCTTCCAGCCCCGGTTTGGGAACATGGTCAAGAGAAATAGCTTGCCTTTGAGCCAATTATGGTGTCTGGCAGTAGGGGAACTGCTAGAACATGCAGTCCTGCCCTCCCCTTCCTTAAACTTTAAAATGTGAAACTTGTGCATAACAAAGCAGACATTCCTCACCAGCTTGTCTGCTGTGGCTCTTACCCTGAAGAACACCATTGTCTCAGCCTTGGTGACTATGGGACTGTGGGGCCTGCTGGCAGGCTTAGACCCCAAGACACAATCAAAATATGTGATAAATGGCAGCCAGCGTAGCATATTGAATGAGGTAAAGATGCAAGCATGTCTGGTAATATCCAAAACCAGACAGGAGAGCCTGCTCTCATCATCACTATCCATGTAATTCTGGAAGTTATATACTAGATCTGTTAAAACCTATATAAAGGGAAATCAAAAGACTTCACTTAGAGATTGTACGAAGTCATAAGAGCTTTGTAAAGTGGCTGAATATAAAATCAACCAACAAAAAAACAATAGTTTTTATACATAAAAACAATGCCATGGCTAGAAAATAACTTGTACAATTAGTCCTATTCATAATAGGTTTAAGACAATTAAATACACTGGAACCAATGAGGTAGCCCAGAGGCTAAAGTTTTCTCCTTGCAAGCACCAGGATTCCATATGGGTATGGGCTCATGTCTTGGCTGCTCCACTTCTCCTCCAGCTCCCTGCTTGTAGCCTGGGAAAATAGTAGAGGATGGCCCAAAGCCTTGACAACCTGTACCCATGTGGGAGACCCAGAAGGAGCTCCAAGCTCTTGGCTTTGAATCAGGTCAGGTCTGGCAGTTGTGGCCACTTGGGGAGTGAACCAGAAAAGAAAGGCTCTCTCTCTCTCTCTCTCTCTGTACCTTCTTTTCCCTTTGTAAATCTGTGCTTCCAATAAAAATAAGTAAATATTTGTTTAATTAAATACAGTGGAGTAAATTTAACCTAATGGGAAGGATCTCTACAAAGAAAATTATAAAGCATAACGACACTGATACAGCAGACAAATAAACCTAAAATTGGAAAAAGTCTCTCTGTTTTGATTGGAAGAATTAACAATTTAAATCCCTATGTTATGCAAATTATCCTACAAGTCTGATGTGACTCCTTTCAAAACATCAAGGGCAATTTTTTGAAATTGAAAAAAAAAAACCCTTAATATTCATATGCTGATTCACTCCCTAAGTGGCTGCAATGGCTGGAACTGAGCCAATCTGAAACCAGGAGCCAGGATCTTCTTCCGGCCCTGCTACATGGGTGCCGGGTCCCAAGGCTTTGGGCCATGCTCTACTGGTTTCCCAGGTCACAAGCAGGGAGCGAGATGGGAAGTGGAGCCGCTGGGATTAGAACCAGTGGCCATTTGGGATCCTAGTGCATTCAAGGTTAGCCACTAGGCTGTAGCACTGGACCCTAATCTTCACTTTTAAAACAGTAATCTGGAGTCTTTGGAATTTATTTTTCGTGATTGTTAGTGATCATATTCTTTAAGAATTCAGATCAAAATGTCCCTCCCTTTGCCTGTGCTATTCAGAAATTCATATACTCAGAATGCTATTTAGAAAAATCAGATGAAATGTAGTGGAAAGAACTGTGAACTCTCCTCCAGAAAACAGGATATTTGGTAAGAGTCAATGCAAGTTACAGCTGGAGAAGAGCCATTTTTAAACCTCTGTTTGTTGTATGAGACATGCATGTTGTCTAGAAACGCATTCAGTTTGATATGTTCAGCAATTACCACTCTTTGACAGCCCTGACTTGGTTTAGAGGAATCATCCATTAGAGATGAACGTGTATTAAAAGCTTAGCTACTGAGAGATTAAACTGAAACCTTTCTGTGCAAACACAATGAAGATTAAGATCAATAGAAAGTAATCCATTTTATATGTTTAATGCAGTTCTTGAGTGTTTGCAATAAATTAGTAGTTTTTAAACTGAGACTCAATAGTCTTTTTTTAAGTAACACATTCCCTTAGAAGTCTCATCTTCATATCTGTTCTCAGAAGATCTAGTGCTACTAAAGCTATTATTCATTTTAACTTTTCTTTTAATTCTCTGTACTTTCTTAGGGATACAGTATTTGTTCATTTTGTTTTGTTTTGCTTTGTTTTTTGATTTGAGCCTTTGGTATGCTTTAACACTTAGAAAATGATAGTAAGTACAACTGAGTATATGAACTTTTTTTCAGAGCCCTTTAGTGTTCATGGTTCACTTACTTTTTCTGAGCACCTTGGTTGTCACATGTCCTATGTTTGTTATTACATTACAGACACAAGGCAGAACACAGCAAGACTTGTACTTCCTGTAAGTTTTTGCTGATCTCTAAGCCCTGCAAAAGCAAGCATTGAGTGATAAAAAATTATGAAATAAAATGAGGTGAAATCAATAGAAAGGGGATAAAAAAGGCAAATTAGCTGGGGGAGATAGAAATATTTGGAGAAAAATATTGCAGGTGGTGATTTGCCAACTTCTAATTGTTTTAATCTAATATGGAAAATTCAGCCAATGACACACAGGTTAGCAAACTCCAATAGAAAATATTCAGTTTTCAAGACAATCAAAAACACTAGAGAGTGATTAGATGGGGAACTTAGGAAAGCAAGAAATACAAAGGAATCCTATGATTGTAGCTAATCACTGAACTATGCTAGTGTAAGGGAAGATGAAATAAAATGAGTAAAGATGTAAGAATTGAACTCATTCAAATATTGAATTTACTCAAGAAGATGATTTTATCATTTTATTCCGATGAAGTTAATTTCCAGGGAAAACAAAAATATAAGCATCTGGAAGAATAAAATAAAATGTATTGTTCAGAACACATTCTAACACTAAAAAATATCTGGCAAGATGTGATTCATTTTCATGGCAAAAGATAATCTACAGATGTCACACAACATCAATATTAAAATTAGTGATAGACTTTAAAGAATGTTTATAATTATGTGAATATACACGGGAAATAATATAATAAAAATGAGATGAAAGCATGTTCTAGTCAGAAAGAATAAACAAAAAATAGAACAATTGTTCTACATGCACATTTCATGGAATATCGCTGCAGTAGAGGTAATTGATGCTAAAATAAAATTGTAGAAGTGAACAAGATAAATAAAAAAAATTCATTGTATAAGCAGGAGAATAAGAATAAGAAAACCAGCAGTGAATTTGTAGACTGAGCAATATAATTTATGAACGCTGAAATAAAGAAAGCCTCTTAGGGTGTCTGGAGGGATATATCAAACACTCTAAAATATATGCAAATTGAGATAAAATAAATACAGGTGATAGAGAATAAAGTAGAAATTTTATTAAAATTTGCAAAATTCATTCATTTCATGAGAGATTTAAAGGTATCAGTTTATTAAACTCCAGACATAATAAATACAAACAAAATACACAAACACATTTTAACTAGACTCCTTAAAACTGGAGATAATTTGGATAATCGTCGGAGAAAAAACGGCATCTGTCAATCAGGGTGTTAGCAATTCAAACTACAGCTGACTTTTTGTCTGAAATAATGGAAGTCCAAAGACAATGAAAACTAAATGTATGAAAAAAAAGATGTCAACTCAGAAATCTATATCCAATAAATATGTACCTCAAGAAAGAAATATTAAAAGCATTTTCAGAAAAAAATGCAGTTGGAGAACTTGTTGCCAGTCTGTAACATAGTCTGAAAACTCCAAAGAAAGGCAGTGATACTAGAGGGAAATTCAGGAATAAATGGGACATATCAAAAATGTTAAATACTCACATCTTCATAAACACAAAATAATATTGTCCTTCTTTCCTCAAAACACATATGTGCATTACAGTAAAATTATAACTTTTCCATTTGAGTATATAACATTTAGACTTTCAAAGCATGTGACATTTATGACAGCACATTCCTACATTTTATGCGAATTGGAACAGTGTTGATTCTAGTAATGAGTGAAAAAGTGAGAAAGATTTTACGACCCCTAGTTCAGTCTCTAACAAATTTAGAACAATAGGTGTGAAAATATCTGTAGCAACTAGTATGTAATAGAGAAATCATTGTAGCCATTGAAAGACAAGATTCACTGAGGAGGACTTTATGTTTGTTGCTCTATCTCCCAGTGAGTGCCCGGAACAAAGCTGATGCATGGCAGATATTTTTAAATAAATGAGCCATGTTCCAAAAAAATGTTTCTTTCTACATTTTTATTGAGGCACTGCTGTTAAAGAAAGCAGGTATTTTAAAATATGTATAATTAAATATCTTGATATTTCTATACTTAATGAACTAAGCACCACAATCAAGCTAATTAAATATTTATCACCTCACATATTTACCTTTTCTGGTTTTTTTTAACATGCGATTAATTATGTCTTAGGCTTTTTTATTCTATGTTTTTTGTTTGTATTCAAAGAAAAAGTTTAGACTTGAACGAAATACAGTGTCCTATTCTGTAGCAGAAAGTTGCCAACAGCATTTACTTAAAAGAAATCAGCAGCAGTAGCTGTTGTGACACAATGTTTCAGCCATCAATGTGGAAGCCTGAAGCCCATATGAGATGCCTTTTAACATCACATAATGTTGGACTATGACCTAAACATCCTGTTTTAATCTTCCATATACTGATATTTTCTGTCTGGGTTTGAGACCTGATCTTCTTACAGTCATTTTCCAGAAGAATCCAGGAGGCAGGAGATGATCACTGAGTACCTGTGGGAAATGCAAGAGATTTCGTTAGAATTCTGAGCTTCTGGCTCTGGTGTGGCCCAGCTATTGCAGGCATTTAGGGAATGTGCCAACATGTGGGAAAACTCTATTTCTCTCTGTCACTCTTCCTTATAAGTAAATATTGAAATATATAACTAAATATTTAATAGAGGAAACTGATTGCTATAGTTCCTGGGAAGTAGTAATTACTCAACAAACAGAAAACATTGACAAAGGTTTTCATCTAGTGTCTGAACTTTCTGGAATGTATGCTGTTACTTTTAGAATCAGAATTTTCATTGCTATGTTACTCTATTTCTGGAGAAATCATATATGTAGAAATTTCAAAATAAAAAATCACTCTTAGAATTGATAATCAGTGTAATTTGTAATGCATATGTTAATGTACAACAATCAGAATAGGTTGTGTTTATCAGTTATGAATGGCAGGGATGTGGAATTTAAAATGTATTGCTATTATTACTAAAACCAAAATAATTCAGTTCAAGTGTTACAGTATACAAGATCTATATGAACTGAATTACCAGACTCCTTTGAAAATGCATTTAGAAAGCAATGAATAAATGAGAAAAAATCCCCTGCACATGGATAGGGAATAATATATAGTGCCAAGACGTCAGTTTTTCCCAACTTTATCTGTGAATTTCACGCAATCCTAAGAATTTATTTTGTGTATCAGCAAAATGATTATTAAGTTTATGCAAAGAGACAAAAGACCCAAAATACAAAACTCAATACTGATAAGAAAAGTAGAGACCTATACCTGGCATATCTCCAAGTTTACCATAAATTTGTGTGGTCAAGACAATTTAGCATGGGCAAAAGAACAAGTAAGTGACTTAACAGAATAGAACCCATAAGCAGACCCAGATGCATGTAGCTAATGGATCTCTTGGAAAGAAGTAAAGGTTAAACAATAAAGGGAAAACGACTTTTTGAACAAAGATACTGGCATGTAAGAGAACATCCACATTGAAAAATAAATGTAGACACAGACATTTTGCTTTTGATAAAGCTTGAAGTGGATTGTCGACACAAATGTAAAATAAAAAAAAAATAGAAAGAAAATTGTGAAAGCAAAGGGCAAAATAAATTCAACTATCCCAGCCAATCAATGACAATGCACATCTGGGTGAATGGAGACTCTAAGGTAGACTATGTCAGTGAGTGGACCTTAGAAGGATTTTCTCATTGTTAGATCAGTGAGATTGATAGCATTTAAAACCATCAAAACCACTTAAAAAGACCGCTTGGAGCATGTTCCACATCAGGGGCTCTGGGTTCATATCAGGTGGCCATCTGCCATGCCTGCATACTGGGGTGGTTGGGAGGCTGGTGCTGCTTCTCCCATCTTCTCCTCCCTTCCCTGGGTACAGGAAGAAGTAAAAGAAAATTTGGGAACAATGCTCTCACCTACTTTTCTCTAAGTCTTGACCCTCATCTTTCAATTTACTTTTTCAAAAAGCTTGTGGAGGTACTCTTGTAACTGGCAAGCTGAACTTCATTGGAATTCAACGTTTCTTCTCTGTTAAGTCAGTGTAGAGCAAATGAAAAGATACACCATGGACTAGGAGAAAATATTTGCAAAAGACACACCTGACAAAAGACTTATCCAAAATACACAAAGAACTCAATAATTAAAAGAAAACCAGCCAGCTGATTTAAAACTGAGCCTAAGACTTAAACAAAGGATCCACCCAAAAGATACCATGGTTGGAAAATAAGCACATGAAATATGTTTTACATTGGATCATATTCATTAGAAACACAATTAAAACATCAATGAGATCTCACTATTAGGACACCTACAACACCAAATACGGGCAAGGATGCAGAGCCACAGAAACTCTGCCTCAGTGCTGGACAAAACACAGAATCATGCAGCCATGTTCCAGAACAACTCAGCAGCTCCTCACAAAGTTGGACACACTCTGCCTAGATGATCTAACAGTCATGCTCTTTGATATTTACTCAAATGAGCTGAACACCTACGTCCATGCAAAAACCTGCTCAAAGATGTTTACAGAAGTTTTATGCAAGATTTCCAGAGCTTGAACAGAGTCAAAGTGTCCTTCAGCAGACGGTTGGTCAAATAAACCGTGGTGCATTCAGACAATGGAATATTTTGCAAAATTTTAAAAAGAAATTATCAAGTAACTGAAAAACCCAAGGGAATCTTAAATGTAAAATAGAAGCTTAATATATTACTCCGTGAGAATCAGACAATCTGAAAAGCATCTGTACTAATGAATGGACTTCTGAAAAAGGCGAAATTATGGGGACAGTATGAGCAAAAAGCCCCCTCTAGGAATATGGGCAAGGGAGGAATCAACAGGTAGATCACAAAGGACTTCTGTTTTAGAGGAAATCAATGTATTCTGATTTATAATAATACCAGTACTTTTAACATTGATTCTTCTCTTTGTCAAAATCTTTAGAAAGTGCACTGATAAAAAGTTGACCTGAAGGAAAACTACTGACTTTGGATAATAATGAGGTCAGTATAGGTGCACTGATTTTAACAAATGCAAAACTCTGGTATGGCAACTGGGAAAAGCTGTGTAGTTGTTAGGCCAAGTGATACTTGGTAACTTTCTGGGCTTCCTGCTAATTTCCTCTGTGAACTTAAAGATGTTCTAAAAAATAAAGATTGCTAATTGGAAAAAAAATCCTGTAGTTTGGGAAAAAATGTTGGCTTTTTAAACACTGCCTTTTACACTAAAGAAATGTATATGTGTATATATACATATATATACATATATATATATATAAAACGAAGAACAATAATGTATAAACTTGGGAATGAAGTATACTTGGGAAGTTATCTTTTTGTGTTTTTTTTTTTGACAATCTTTACATAGTTAGGGTAAAAAGGTTCAAGGGCAATAGGAAAGTGGGTAAGACTATTATTTCCATATTGTTTCCTTCATGTTTAAAGGGGGATATTAAGGGAGAAGGCCCAGCCAGTTTCCCACCCACCCCAGGTCCCAGCTGTAGGGCATGCTCCGAGGTTCTTGTTCAAGTGGTTTGGATAGTTCACCAGTTATGAATCTCTGCCAGTCTTGCCACTCCAAGCACAATGAAGTCATTGAAGAATCCTCTGATCGACATACTCCATCATAGAGTCTCCCCTGGCCCAGTATTTTCATTGTCAACATATAGCTGAGGTGGTTGATTGACTTGTTCTGTCCTCTGTCTTTCGATGGTTAGGGTTCTGAGTCCAGCAGTTCGATTGGGGGGATCTCCAAAGAAACTTTGTCTGAGGTATTCCCAGACCAGATTCTTGTATGTACTAGCAAGTACAGGGCCCGGCACAATACATTGTCCTGATCAGCTGGTGGTTGCAATTGCTGGGTTGGTTCTGTTTTCAGCCCTGACTTCCAGGGAAGTTAAGTTTTGAGTTAAATATCTTGGATGGCTTTTAGAAGATTCAACGTTATAAAAACCGTATGCGCATGTACAAAATGACTTCTAGTTTCTAGTTCAGTAGGAATATTTGCTTGGATCAGGGCAGTGGTTCTGGAAGTGCAATATTAGACCAGCAGTGTCAACATCATCCATGAACTTATTAGAAATTCAAAGTTTTAGTTTTACAGAATCAGAAATTCTGGATATTTGGCTCAGTAAAAAAAATACTTTGTGTTTTATAATACTGAAGAACATTCTAACACATGCTAGTGTTTGGGAACTATTGTTGAAGATGTAGAACTGTTACATGCAGTCAAGTTCTTGTCTGAGTATTCTGTGGAATATCAATTATTCATTAAAGCTTATATTTGTAGGAAGAGAGACTATTCTATTCTGACTTAAGTCCAAAAAGAAAAGAAAAAGATAAATAAAAAATCAAGGACTAAAGATGCAAAATCTCATAGAAAGTATTTAAAATGGACATTTCTTCAACTGCTTTCAGTGCAACTATGATTGGAATCAGAATGTCGGAATGCAATGTGTCAGTAACCCAGAAAGGAGGGACTGTCTAATTATCTTAGAAGGTCCATATCTAAAGGCAGTACTCAGGATAATGAGTGACAGAGTAGATTAAACCCCCACTCGTTACTTCAGGAACATGTAAGGTATACAGAATTTGGTGTTGGACATGTGTGGATTTGAAAATAGAACCTCCATGTTTTACTGGTATCTTGGAGAAAAAGTTACTGAACTTGCCTGAGCATCAGTTACAAAATAAGCTGGTTTTATGTGAGGATTAAAGAAAATGTAAATAAAGCAGCTGTCATAAAGTAGGTAGCGACTTTCCTTGGGTACAATAACCAGCCTTTGAATCATCCATTGTTGTTCATTTCACTTCCCACAGAATTGGGGAGTGTTCCTTGGATACCACTTCTGTAGTCCCTAAGTATTACCCAACAGTATCCCAGGGTTCAAGACAGGTTAATACGCTTCTTAATATGCCCATATTTCCAGAGATTAAGTACAGCTGTAGAGATTTATGCAAAGATGAAGGAGAGCAATCTTTGAAATGAAGTCATTAGGAACTGGCCTGTCAGCTCTCTCCAGCCGGAGGAATGAGTCATCATTTCCCTGCCAACATGGATATGTACATGCAAAGAGGCAAGGTTAAGCAACTTTCTACTCTTGCTTTGTTCCCTGTGGTCCTAACCTGCTGCCATATGAGCAGCTTGTGAAATGTTGAAAAATGCAGTGGTTGCATGACCTAATTCATGTGGGCGCTTCAGGCAGGTAACATGTATGGACCTCTCTATCTTACACACATTCAGAACCCCAGAGCAATCATCGGGGATTTTGAAACATACCCTCATGGAAATGAGTTCACAGCCTACATCTATTCATTACATAACTTGAGGTTAAGGAAACAAAGGTTGGTGGATGGGTGTGCCTGGGTGTGCAACCAGAGATATACACACAAGATACCCAGAGCCCTACCCTTCCCTTACTAAGCATAGAAGGAAACCCAAAAGCAACTTCTTTGACATGGGAGGCTGGAATGTTCTCTTCAAAAGTGTTAGGTGGGAGAAGAGAAGAGAAAACCCTCTGTGAACATCAACTATTAAAAATCAGGCTTGATAGTTTTGCCTGAGTATCTCAGGTTTTACAACAGCTCTCCTTTTTTGAGCTGAGTATGACAAGATAACAATCTTTCTTTTTTTTCCTGGATAAGGAAATGGAGAACCAGAGAAATGAAATAAAATCGCTGGTGAATGGAGTGGCAAGCTCATAACATCTGTTTGCAGATCCACCTTCCAGCTGAGCAACTTTGTGCAGTAGAAAATAAGGGCTACCCATCCTCTTAGGCCCCATCCTTGTGAGGCAAGGTGAGACAAGTGTCAGCATGCTGTTCACCTTCACTGGATAAA
The DNA here is from genome assembly GCF_030435755.1 of Ochotona princeps. Classification (NCBI taxonomy): domain Eukaryota; kingdom Metazoa; phylum Chordata; class Mammalia; order Lagomorpha; family Ochotonidae; genus Ochotona; species Ochotona princeps. The sequence goes on along the minus strand of NC_080840.1, from coordinate 11,577,412 downwards.
CACCCACAGCCCATAAGGAAAGCATTTGCTGGGGCATTGTGGCATGGTTGATAAAACTGAAAGCCCGTGAAGTCAGCATCCCATATGGACACTGGTGTTTGTGTTTTAGCTACTGCACTTCTGATCCAGACACCTGCTAATGTGCCTAGGAAAGAAGTGGATGATGGCTCAAGTTCTTGAATCCTTGCCATGCACATTAGAGATACATTTGAAGCTCGTGGTCCCCGGCCTCAGCTAGGTTCAGCTCTAGCCATTGTGGCAATTTGGAAAATAAACTAGCAAATCGAAGATGATCCTGCATTTCTATATATCTCCCTTTTTCTCTGTAACTCTACCTTTCAAATACATACATATATTTTTCTTAAAAGAAAAAAATGGATTGTTCTTCTGTCATATCTTTATAAAGCAGCAAAGAGAAAAGCTCCATTCCCTACAGCCAAAATATAGAAGGAGCTATGCCTTTGCTATGGAGTTGTCAGTAATCGTGCTACTCAAAGTTTTCTTCATCATGGTGCATGACTGTGTGTGAAATAGGAAAATATACTTAAAGGGCAAAGACGTTTAAATGCATCATCCAGATATAGTAAGAATTTTCTTGCTGTTTTAACCATGCACTGGTCAAGAAAAGATAATTCAGCAAATGTTCTTAAAATCTGAAATTGTACCCAGCCAAACCGAAGATGGGATCATTCACATTTTCCCATATTTATCCCTCTGTATGTTTATGCATGTATTTATTCACTCAAGGACAATAAATAATTGTTGATGGTTTATCATATTCCTGGCATTTATGCCAATTGCAAAGGCAGTTAAGACTTGAATCTCTCCTTGAGGAACTCTTCATCTAGCAGTGAAGACAATAAGACTCGGGCAATAAAACAGATAGAGACAAGGCATTGGAAGACCGATTAATGGATTTGATGAACAGGTTATAACAACAATCCTAAGGAGAAGAAATAGCAACTATGTCATAGCCAGCTACTAGAGATAAAGCAGTGTAGGGCAGTGCCTCATTCCAAGGGCTCACCAATGCAAAGTCCATGTGGCCCAGCAAAGGTTTGGAGTTTTTCTGGAAAGAGCAAGTAATCAAGGCGGTTGGTTTGTGAAGCATGAGGAAGGCATAAAGTTAGCGGTTGCAAGCTTGCATTTTGATTCACAAATTTTGCTGAGTTGTAGGCATGGAACATGAGCCTTTGGGTTCTGATTATGGAGGTGTGTTCACCATGCAAAATCAACTCTTTCATAAATAAAATTCCTGATCTTCAGAAGTTATTGAAAACTGTAACAATTATGGATTTAATCATCTTGTTTTGTTACCAAGTCCTATTAATGAAGCCTCCTGATATGAACCTACTAAGATTATTAGACAGCCTCTCCTACCTGAGCTAATGACACACTGCGTTCTGACATTCTGACTCAAATTCTAGTTGTAGTGAAGGCCATCAAAGAAATGCTCATTGATATGTAACTCATATAATTGACCAAAAGAAGCACTGTGTTGAGTGTTTTACTCAGCCAGAGTTGCAGCTTGGGACATCTGCTTCCCATATGTGAATTCCTGGTTCAAGTCGTGATTAATCTGCTTCCAGATTTTGCTAATGCACATCTTGGGAGGCAGTGGATGATGGCTCAAGTGCTTGGATTGCTGCCATCCATGTGGGGGACCTGGATCATGTTCTAGGCTTCTAGCTTTTGCCTGGCCCAGCTCTGGTTGTTGTGGGCATTTGGGGAGTGGATCCATGAATGGAAGATCTCACTCTTTCACTTTCGCTTCCCTGCTGTCTTGTTCTTCCTTTCACTCATGAAACTGTGTGTTTCTGTCTTCAGAATTTAAAATCAATGTAATAAACAAAACACTGAATCATTTTTAATGTTTGGCTAAAGCTAACTTGGTCATCGTCAAAGGTCATGGCTTCCTTGCATATCTGTTAGTTGTTTCTCTAATTAAAAGAATGTTTGATTCCCCATGTGCAACATTATTTGACTTCTCCTTTCATCCCCATCTCAGAAGAAGGTGCATTTAGAGTGTCTGCGCACTGTTAAAGAGTCCCCATTATTGAATCCATCACTCTACAGAAACAGCTGAGACATAGGGAAAGACACTCTGGGACCGCTGGATGTTCCACTTCCCAGTCTTTTGGGTCTTCTCAGTTTAGAAATTTGATTGAATAATTCTTTGAGATGCCATAGCTATGGTGACTTTCTTACTGTAATCTCATAAGAGATCTTAGGCAAGCAAAATCCAGTCATGCTGCTCCTGAATTGTTGACCTGAAGAAACTGAGAGACAGTAGAAGGTGCCTGCTGTTTAAGAAATTTACCATGCGAAAGTAAGAGATGTAAATTGTGGTGTATCTTGAATAGAAATGCCAGATGATACAACATAGTGATTACATTATCTAACTCTGTATCTTTATTATGGAAAATAATAAACCCTCTCTTCATGTATCTGAGTTTATCTCTGCTTGAATGTTAAATCCAGATCCAAGCTTCACGGTGACTCTCTGATCCGCCTAATCCACTGTGATATCAGTCTACTTTGAGGTTAAGGCCTGGAATTCACAGACCTGCCAAAAGCAAAACCCTGAGGAGCTTGTGAAATAGCCAGAGATCCAGGCCCTAACTCAGGCCAAGCAAGACGGGATCGATGAAGGTGGGCACTAAATATCTTTACTAGCCTGGCATCAGGTGGTGGGCTGGTGTGGGTCAGCTTTTGCAAATAGTTCACCTGGACGACAGCATTCCTCACAGTGTTGTAATATTCTCATTGCAGTGAATCCTTATTCACTCATTTAATGAGGATTTACTGGCACTTGTTCTTTGTTTGGTATTGTACTAGGGGCTGGTAATATTGAGATGAGTAAGAACTGGGATCTGTCTCAAAGAGATCACAAGCAATTGCTGCAAGGAAGAAGATGGAGACATGACTCAAGAGAGGCAGCTGGCGGTGGAATGAAATAGCATACTCAGCTTATGCTTAGAACTGCTTGAAGTTTTTATGGGTGCATTCAGCCAGGCACACGAATAGGACTGTATTGAGAAGGATGCCTATCATTTGCCCTCCATCCTTCCAGTCCTTCTATCCATTCCTATTCATGCACAAATCCTTTCTTCACTTCAAGGCATTCCATAGTAATCAGTGTAAGCCTATTTTATCTGTACAAATTCATGTTCAAGGAGTACCAAGCACCTTGTTCTCTGATGACTGTATCTTCCAAGGGAACACCTCACCCATTGAAGAATGAACCCTACAAAAATCATTTTAAAACTATATGTTAAACACTTACTATATTCCAAGGTGGTGTGCCATTCCCCCTCCCCTCTTCATTTACAGCAGATCTTTCAGATAAGTACTTGAATTCTACCCTCTTGTCATCTCAGTTTCTCCATTGAAGCTAGACATTCCTCTACATTTACCTTACCTGATGCCTCCAATGAAAGAACTACCACCATTGCTTAGCTTTATATAATTTTTTAAAAATGACGGTTAATGCAACCTATTACTTTTCTGTTGCTAATGAAAAAAGTTAAAATTGAACAAAAAATACAAATGTCACAAGCTTAGCATGTCAGCAGTCCAAAAGGTTTTTTAATAGGCTAAAATTAAAATGACAGTAGAGCTGCACTCTCAAGCAGGTCTCGGAAAGATTCCGTTCCATTACCTTTGCCTGCTTGTCAGAGCCATCTGGTTTCCTTGGCTGTTGGCCTCTTACCTTATTAAGGGCAGCAGGATCACATGATCTGTTCTGATATCCTGTCTCCCTCTTTGATAACATTGGATCAAAATAGATAATCCAGGCTCATCTCCAGATTTCAAGAGCATCAATTCATGTACAAAGGGTCTTTTGCTATGTATGATAATATATTCACACATTCTGGGAAAATTAGCATGTGGACATCTGTAAGTACTATTATTTTATCACACCCAATATTTCTTGATCATTGTGCATTATTTATTTCTCCTTTCTAAATTTAGTGAAAATATTTCATTCAAATTCATAGGAAAAGAATCCGGGGTCCATAGCAGAATTTCCAGTACTTTTGGAATTCTCAGAACCTAACTGAATCTAATAGAACAGAATATTCATTCATCTGCAACCAGCTGTCATGAATGTCATCAATACTGCACTCACCCTAATTCTAATTCTACCCCACGTTGCAGTTCTCTGGCCACCAATTAAACCTTCAGATTGTAGTTTCCTGGTTACAACAGTTTTGTGAGTCATCCCTGTTCACTTTCATCCCTTGTTCATGCTGTCTTGAGGACATACATTTCCAGAACATAGGACCCCACTAAAGCCTCAAATTTTGGCCCTGCTTTCTGCTTACTCATACTGTAGCCTGCTTCACCTTCAAAGATACGATACTCACTATAATACTCAAAGTGCAAGGTTCTTACCCATCCTGCAATAGCTTTAGATCAATTCCCTGTTGGATTCTGTACCCCACCTCTTTAGCCACCATTGTTGTTGTTGTTATTTTTGTTGATCTTCAATTGCATCCACACTCTCAACTGCTTGAATATTCATGGCCTTTCCTGTGTCCACCTCCTACATTGGAAAAAGCCTGGGTGCAAGCCACATCATCTAGTACACGGGTATCATGGTTGACTTTAGCTCATTGACTGTAATTGTCATGCTCTTTGGTAGGATAGTGACCTTCTTCCACTTGCCTTTAGCATACTTCAAGGTCAACCAAATTATCATGGACTTACTAAATCAAAGCTTGTAGTCATCAGCCCTAGACAAAACCAATGCTGTTAGTCCTTCCTGTTTGTTCTCAAAGAGTTCTTTTCTGTGTTGTTTGTTGTTGTATGTGAGTATCATCCTTTGAAGCTTCTTACCTACTTCACAAACACTATAAGCTCTTAAAAATGTTTTGTTCTATGTTTTAAATTTCCCACTTTATTTTATTCCTTAAAATGTAGTGTTAATAGGCCTCAAATACAAGCTTACAAAATGTACACATGAATGAAGAAGAAGAATGAAGCTTTCTTCAGTCATACCAGCATGACAAGTTGGAAATTCCCTCAGCTGAAGTGCCTGAAGTCTTCATTTGCCTTCAGTATTCCTTTGTCCAACAGGAGACACATAATGCCAATTAGAAGAATAACCTCTAGTCACTTGTAAGGACAAGCTGTCATTTTCAAGCTTGGAAGTTCCTGTTCTCCAAACAGAACAAAGAAAATGAAAGTGTATGTGAATTGCATATATATGGAGCAGACACATAACTTTTTAAAAACAGTATCTTGACATTGAAATTTCATGTTTTGTCAGTAATGTTGAATGGTTCCCACAGCTCTAAATTATTTTCAGTTCTCACACTGTCCAGGGTGAACAGGAAGCTCATCACCTTCAGGCAACAGTTAGTCTCATCTCTGTGCCCTCAACCCTGTGCTCTATGCAACACATTTGTTAATGTGCTTGAGAGGGACATATGACCCTGCAGTTGTAACCTTTCTTGGCAGAGTCAAATGCGGAACAGAAATGGAGAGGGAGGGTAGAAACAAGAAGCAAAGATTTCAGAAGCTGAAACACAAAATGGGAGGCTTCTGTTCAAAGCTGTCACGCTTCTTTAATTCCTACATGCGTCAGCTGAGAAAGGTTTCAGTATTCCCACCGAAACCAGAGGGAGTTCAGGTTTATATGATCCACACCCTTGGAATGAAGGCATTCACGAGTTCTGCTGGAGGCACTGAAAAGCTTAGCATTTTCCTTTCAGAAAGAAAGAGTTTTATGTAAAACAAATGGAGCCAATTTCAGGTGGAACAATTCCAGGTTATAATAGGAGCTCACCTGGCTGAGGCAAGACTGGGCTACAAAAAGTTTCTGCTGGTTTTTATTTATTTGATCTCATTTTAATTATTTCAATTTTTAACCTCATGTTTCTTCACCCAGTAGGTACACTGGCATTGGCTTAGCAAGTTTCAGTGGCTGGGCAGATGAGGCCGTGAGGTTCTCAGTGGTTTGTGGATGAGGCAGGACACTCTGCCCTTTCCTAATCCCCCTGCTCAAAGGCAGGTAGATATGACACAGCTTCATCAAGTGCCCTGGGAACCCAGCTATAATTGGTAATTGCCTTTTCATTCCAAGTTGATGAGCTCGTGAAGCACTTAACTTTTGTTAACTAATTAGATGACATATAAACATTCACCTGCCTTGGCTACAGACCAAGAGGAAGCTAAGGTCATCAACAAAGAAAAATACTCACTTAGATGGCGTTCGACTTCCATCCATTGCCAGAACTCATCATTTTGGTTTGGCTTGTTTTCGTAAAAGTCACAAGGATAGAGACTAGAAGAGAAATCAAGCGAATTTTTGTATAGGAGCAAAGCCTGAATAAGGCATATGGCCCTCTGAGGAGTCTTAACTAGTCGGCTATCTGGGTTCAGGCACTTGAAGTGCAACTATCTCACTCATCACTTTTGAGAATAATTTACTTTCCAGGATCCGTTTGAAATACCAAACTCATTTTACTATTAGGATTCCATAGTGGTGTTCCTCAAAATTTAGCATGGGAAAAAAAAAACATGGCCAGCTAATGACCTTGGAATATGTTTGCATTAATTTTTACTTGCTGCAGTGTGAAAATAGATTTTGTTATTTAAAGTTGGTATAAATGATTCAATACCACAGTTGCCTAAATGAGTCACATTTCAAGTACTGCAGGCCCATACTCCCCTAACTTCAGATTATAATTCACTTCAACTGAAGTGAGTCTTTGAGATGATGACAGTGATTGAAAAAGATGATAGGGTCCAGCACAATAGCCTAGCACCTAAGGTCCTTGCCCTGCACACACTGGGATCACATATGGGTGCTAGTTCATGTCCCAGAAGCTCCATTTCCCATCCCGTTTCCTGCTTGTTTCCTGGGAAATCAGTCAAGGACAGCCCAAAGCTTTGGGAACCTGCACCCACATAGGAGACCTGAAAGAAACTCCTGGATCTTGGCTTCAAGTCGGCTTAGCTCCAGCCATTGCAGCCACTTGGAGAGAGAATCAGTGGATGGAAGATCTTCCTCTCTGTCTCTCCTCTGTATGTTTGACTTTCCAATAAAAATAAAAATAAATTATCTGCAAAAAAGAAAGATAGAGGATAGATATATGGATGAATAGATGTAGACAGAAAGCAGGTATTTTGTACAAAGGTTAGATAGTATTTGGGACATTTGTATCCCATAACAGCATACTTGGGTTTGAGTCCTTAGTCTACTCCCAAGTTCAGTTTCCTGTTAATGCAAGAGACCCAAGTATTTGAGTCTGTGTCCCACTCACGGGAAACCAGGATGGAGTTCCCAGCTTGTGACGTAAGCAAGGGTCATCCCTGGCTCTTGTGGGCATTTGGGAAATCCATCTGTCTTCCAAATTGTTAAAATTAATAAATAAAAGTACATGGATATGCATACTACGAAAAAGTTAGGCAGAGACTTTAAATAAAAATTTTGTGTCAAAAATAAACTAGTTTCTTGATTCCTTTTTCCATGAATTTTCTGATGTCTCCTTATTACTTAGATTCCTTTTTCTTGTGAATCAGCTTTCTGTTGGAGGTGTTAATAAGTATTTATGTAAACAGATGGGCTTTCGATTCATTCAACTTTACATGTTCCCTTATTCTACAGGGATTTCGTATTTACCCCCTCTTCTGATATCCTTCTTGGGTAGTTAACTTGCATTTACTCTTCAGAATTTAACTCAAGATCATTTTTGAATGGAGACTTTCCTTTATATTGGCTAAAGACCCTGTCCCTTGGATGCACCACTTAAATCTGTTTATGTCTTTTTTACTTTCATAATACCAACATTATTTTTCTCAAGACTCTTAACTGTATTTATAATTCTATACTCAGAAATATAGTTGTTTAGTAGATCTCTTCATTCCTGCCACTACTATAAAGAAAGCATCAATGTACCATCACAGTGTGTGTGTATATGTGTTCTCTTGAACAGCCAGGGCGCCCACACTTCCTGCACACAGGGAACTCAGGAATGGTTTACATCCAATGATTTGGATAATGAGTTAGAACTCAGAGAGACACTTTCATCACTACAAGAGCTGACAGGCGAGGTAGCAAGCAGTTACAAGAATTAAACAGCAAATGTGTGCTTGCTGTCAAACTGATTCAAAACCAAAAACAAATGTGGGAATTGGCATAACCAAGCCATTTTACATGTCCCTTGTTTTAGGACTAGCTGGGGATACTCATGCCAGCATGCCATTCCCATCATACAGACAACATTCTTAGGATAGTCATTCACAAAGCGCACATAGGGTCTGATGGAAAATTAGAATTGACAAGCAAGTTTGAATTACTGCTCACTTTCACTTTTTGACTAATTGAAATATTTTGAATGTCAAACTGGGAAAACAACTCTGCTTGACATTCATGGGATTACATGCTTTGGAGCGTGACTACTAGCAATACCACTAGTCAGTGAGAGAAGAATAGGCCACGAATACTCATTTATGAAATGTGAAAATGTTCATAGCATTAATTGTCTGGGAGAGGGATGAGAATTTAATAAACTAGCATAGATTAAGTGGCTAGTTCACACTTCAGCATATATGTCTTTTTTCTTTTTTTTTAGCCGCACTTGATTATAATCAGTTTGGTTAAGAATGAAAAGGGAAACTAGGCGTGTATGGAATACCCATTAGGTGCCAACAGCTACTGAGAAGAACTTTAGATCCTGTTAATTCTCAATCAATCTCCCAGCAGTCCCAAGCACTGCTCATAATGACTCTATGGAGATTATAGATGCTGACAATTTTCATGATATCTAATTGTCCTTTATTGAAAATGTTGTTTTTTTAAAAAAGAAATACCTTATATCTTGAGCAGACCATTTCTCAGAGAATTTGTAGTGAAGAGAAATTCTTTACAACATGTTAAAAACAATGAGTATCTATGGTAACTTCCACTAAGAAGGCAATGACCATCACGTACTTTTCCCCATACACAACCTCAAAGAATACAGGACTTACATCATTTCTACAGGGAAGAAAGAGCCCAGGGCTTGGCATGAAATATTCTGGTAACTTTGAGGCCTTTGAGGTTTATGCAATGGTAAAAAGCAATCTCGGTATCTATATGCCTTGAGATTTAAGTTAGAGAACACTCGTAAGCTGCTTGGAGCATTGCTAGTGCTTAATAAACACTGTCTCTCTCCATGTGTTCTTTTGGGTTGGTTCTGAAAAAACATTAGCAACAAAATGCACTTGGCTGCTTTCAGTAGAAGTATGTTGATTGAGGGCAAGGGAGTATAGTCCTGCCCTTTGAGTTGCATTCCTTCAACAGCTGGGGCAAAGGTCTTATATAAACTAGAAGAATTTTTTTTAAATGTGCTTTTGAGCTACCTGAGTTAGAATTTCTGAATGCTTTTTAAAAATACAGATTTTTAAAATTATCCTACTCCTGTAAGGTGAATAGATTTCTTGTATTCCACAGTGCAGATGTAAGAACACAGTGAGAACAAGAGACATCTGCCTCCTGCAGTCTTCCTCTTCTCCCTCCTCCCTTTCTTATTAAAAAGACTCTTTACAATGACATGCTTTGAGTTCAACTTACAATCACATGATAATGTCTCTATTAGGTAAAGAATTCAATAAGTAACAAGTAGAAAGAAAGCTGTAACAATCATCGTATCTCAGAATGTTAATTTCACTTGTATGGCTTGTATTTGTATGTATTCTGAACATTAGTTATAACAGATTGGTAAAAATCATGATGCTTGTCTCTTTGTGCTGGCTTATTCTCCTTAAGCAAAGTGGTTTCAGTTTTTATCCTGAAATCTGTCACAAACTACCCGATTCCTTGGAATTGCATCCTAGAAATCCACCTGCTTGAAACTGACACAGCTTATGGCATTAGCCTTAACGGTGTATTAGAAAGAGCTGCACACATTTTAAAAGCACTGAGACCCAGATTTTTCCCCAGAAAAATAAGACTGTTCGAGTTGGAGGAAAGGGTGGACATTGTTTTAGAGTATTAAGGATGCAAAGGCAAAGGCTAGCAACCCATTAAACTTCTTTTGCCAGGAAATATCTCCATTAACATTGTAATATGTTTCTCTTCAGAGAAGAAAAATCGTGCCAAAAAATTTATAGATATATTTCTTGAAATTTTTCTAGACTTAGGAGTATAAGACAAGTTGTCCTTAGCATTTTTTAACATTTTATTATTATTTTTATCATTTTATTATACAATTCCATAGGCTCCTGGCATTTCCCCTATACCCTCCCCAATTCCCTCCCCCCACCTAGTTCCTCTATATTATTACTAAAATATAATTCTTCATACACAGTCATATGTCCATCGTTGCGGGCATGGACAATGGCAGAGAGTCCAGCATCCTACTGTCAAGATATAGTAAACAGTTTCATTGTAAGTCCATCTTAGTCTGGAAGTAGAAATGCATACTACATTATATCCTCACATCTAGATGTTAGTCTCTATTTCACAGCTACTGTACATCCCCTTCAAATGAAAAGTCATAATAAAAAATCAACAATAGAAAGAAAAATAGAAATTTGCAATGCTATGAAGTTAAATGACATGTTACTAGATATGACAGTCTCCATTACACAGCTACTATACATCCCCTTAAATGAAAAACCACAAAACAATATCAACATCAGGGAGGAAAAAGAAATTAACAACACTGTGAAGTTAAATAACATGCTACTAAATGACTAACGTGCAGCTGATGAAATGAAAATCAAGAACCTTCTTGCGGAAAATGATGCCGCTGTGTGATCTAGAAGTCACTGAAGAATTTAATCAGAAGAAAGTGTTTTGAAAAGATGAAACTAACAGAAACCAACAAAACCCATGTGATATAGTTTCCGCTGATTTTTGTGGGTGAAGTGTGTCTCTTCTAGTCAATAAATAGATGGGTTTTGTTTTTTAATACAGTCTACCAATCTATGATGTTTGATTGAGCTGAAGCCATTTACATTCAGGGTTAATATGTATGGGTGGTACTTTGGTCCTGTCATTTTAGGAATGGGTTGTTCATTGTTTTGGTCTTCTGTTGTCATTTTACTGGGATGTTATTCTCATTTGCCTTTGGATTTGGTGGGTGCTATTCCTCCTCTCTGCATATGCGCAGTTCACTGTTGTCCCCTGCAGTCCTAAAGCTATTGCCACAGTGTGCAAAATGGTACCTGACGTACCACTGCTTCAATTCTTGATCTGCTGGCCATCAGGTCTGAGGGCTACCCAGACCTGTCTTGGATTGAACCTGCAGAATGCCACATTGCTGCAGTTCACTCAGTCAGAAATGAGTTCACTCCCAGCTCAGTGTATGCTCAGTCTTATCCCTTGCCTTTGCCTCCTTACACAAAATGGCGCCCGATTTGGCTCTAGGGGGGCGACTGGGCTGTGAAATCCACCCTGTTCTCGCACTTCCTGTCTCGGATCTGCTGCTCTGTCTCTGCTCCTGGTTAAATCAAATGGACCAGCAGGATGGACAGTTCTTGGTCTGGGCTCACCTCCCAAGCTCTCAGTGAAAATCCCTTCCCACCTGGTTGCTGGTGGAGTTCTGGCTGTTGGAGGAGTTCAGATTGTCGTTAGCTGAATGCTGCTGGAGTATCAGTCACTGCAACACCACACTGTTGCGTCCAGTGCTTTCCTATGTCTGTCAGTCTCCAGATACCCTTCTGCTGTTGTTCTGTCCTCTCCTATTTCCTGGAATATGTCCTCTCTGCTTCATCCTGATTAAATGTTTCTCCGTCCATTTAAACGTGTCCTTAACCTATTCTGCCATCTTGATTCTGCCTGTCCATAGCATTTCAAAAACAGCATCTTTCTTTCCATGCAGGACTCAATGAAGTTGTAAAATTAAAGTGAACAGAAGTGAAGTGAAGTTTCTTCCTAAATTTGCCTTCTGACAAAGACTCCCTATGACAAAAGTGTATTGCTAAACCAAGGAATTCCCATCCAACATTTATAGAATCTGCACTTTTAATTATTATTCTAACATTTTGTCAACTGTCAAATGCTTGGGTATAATTTAATATTCTCTCATTTCTATGCAACACACATATTGATATGCATGAAGTGAGTTCTTTTAGTGGTGTCTAGACTGAATGTCAATAGGGTCTGCTGAGGGAGATATGTTTCACCAAAGGAGGACATTAATAATGGAATTGAGATATTATTTTTAATTTGGTTTAATAAAGGATTAGATGGGACAAGACCACTTTGCATCCTTAATAGTCTAATGCATAAGGAATTGTAACTTGGCTAAATTATTCTGTATATCAAAGATGAGAAATGATCAACATAGTGTAATTCACTTTTTGCTGATATAATCTTCCTATTTTACAGGCCAAATTGCAGTCTTCTCTGTAGAGAGAAAGGAAGGGAGATAAGGAGAGTGTAAGTGAGCAGCCGAGAGAGAGAGAGAGAGAGAGAGCAAGAAAAGAGTAAAAGAAAACAAAAGAATGGAAGGAAGGGAGAAAGAGAAAGGAGGAAAGGAAAAGTCTAACCTGGGAATTCCTCTCAGAAAATACTCAAAATGTCAAAACAAGAAATGGAGAATTTTCCATACCTAGGAGTCTCATAGCATCACAATATTTTGCCACAGTGTGCAAAATGGCACCTAACATACCAGTACTTCAATTCTTGATCTGCTGGCCGTCAGGTCCGAGGGCTACGCAGACCTGTTTTGGATCACTGGGTATGTAGCTGGGTATGTAGCAGCTAATTTGCTAAATCGTTCCCGTCTTTTATCACAGTTAATGTCCCCACAACCTAGGAAATGTCCCCACTTACTGTCCTTCCTTTTATCCTTAAGCCTTCAAGCTCAGAATGTTATATTGATTACAACCCGTGGTTAATGACATGTTTTCATTTTTTTTCACCTATACAGAGCTCTGTCTGGTTTAATGAATATATGTATCTCTATACTCAAACCTCATTGGATTTTCTCTACCATTCCGGCGGCAGGATATTATAGGGTATTTTTGTGTTCTTTCTCATAAGTAATATGGGGATGGTAGAGCATTATGGCTGATTCTCATTTCTGCCTTAGAAGTCAGGTCTCTGAGATCCGCTGATGTTCCTCTGAACAGTCTAACACGTGGCTTGCATCTGTATCTAATTTTGCTGACAAAGCTACTATTAAGTATTTTGTTGCTTTTCCTACACCATCCTGGTGGGTTCAGAGAGGTTGAGTGATTTCTGCAAAGTCACCCAGCTAGTTTGTAGCAGAGCTTAGACCATAATCCCAATGTGTTTGAACCCAGAAGCCACACATTTTACATTTTATAATGCATGGTGGCAGTTTGCTATTAGCATTTTCTGAGGTAATACCCTTCTAACTCCTTTCTTTCTGATTACTTCCTGTTAAGTCATCTGAGATACAAAATCAGTGTCTTTCTTTATAAATAGCAAGTTGTCAGGTCGAGAGGTCTGCTTGTTTTGTGCCCATTTCAGTACCACCATGCGGAGCAATCCCATCTGAAACTCTGGGACGCCTGAGTGGGCATTCGCACCTCTCAGGGTGAATTGCTGCCAAGGTCTCTTGCTTGGAGGATGACAGAGAGATTGCGTTCTTTCTCCAAGGCTGACATGATGCAAGGTTTTCCTTTCTTTGGATGCCCTTGGACACTCCATGGCTGTGTCTACTGGGGTTATGTAAAATTCCTCGTATTCTTTGGCAGTTGGCCCTGTGAGTGTGACAGCAATATCCCTGTGGTGAGCACTCAGAGTGAAATGAAGAGCTGATTTTTTTGAATCATTTGAAAGCTTCCTGGTCAATCTACTTGAACTATTCCTATGGGATAAGGTTTATTTATTCAGGTTAAAGATGTTAAAAGCATATTTGTTATCTTTTAAAATTGCAGCCATTTTGTGTCCAACCAACCACTTTTGAATGAAATGTGTTTATTGACACAAAATAGAAGGGAGAGAAGATATTGGGATTTTGGAAGTATAGGCATATTCCTCTTTAATACAACCTTGGGAAGTTGTCTGATGTCAGAAATAGTGGGGTGAACCTTAGAACAAGGCAAAGTACAGATCCCAGGCTCTTTTCTTTCCCTAGTGACTTTGGACAAACCTTGGCTTATTTTTTCAAACAGTAATTATAGAAAAGATTTATTTCAAAATCACATATTGAAATAGCATGATATATATATATATATGTATATATATACATATATATATATATATATATATATATACACATATATATAAAATATCTGGCACTTTGTGGGGCATTCACTGAATGTTAGGTCACCTTCAGAATGAAGACTGGCAAATACTCTAGTATCTAGCTGATTTTAAAAATGTTTGTAGCTGAAGTTGAATCATAGACTTTTTCCTTTGCTTTTTCAGTTCATTTGGTAGAGGGCAGCTCAGCTGTGCCTGACTGCATTTGGAAGGTCATTGTGTGCATGAATTTGTTTTGGCATTTATTTCTGCCTTCTTTGTTTTATTTTATCAACTGCCAAGGGGGCATTTTGATTGGCACAGGAGCCAAATGCAGTGAGGCCCTAGCTGTGAGGGACATACATGTTGGGAGTCTGTTAGCATTGTGTCTCTTCTGTCTGATGAAGGCTGACTTTCTTTCCCATCACTGTGTTTGCAAATGACTTTTAATGTTTTGGGGGCCCCGTCAGTTTAAGGCACTATCAGCTTAAACCCAGAAATATGATGCAATGTGTAGAATTCACTTAGCGTAATGTCTGGTCTGGAATTTTGGAAACTATAAGTAAATTTATTTTAAAGTCAAAATAGAAGGCAAGGTTTCAGAGCCTGTTTGATACTCAGTTCCATTGTTCAGCCTCTTTCTTAATAAAAAGAATTTTGTTCACTGTCCCTTAAAAGAGATCAGTCACCTGGGCTCACCTGTTCTTAGCGTGTGCTTTTGGTGCTTTTGATCACTGACTTCAGAATGAATCATCTGAACATTTCTATTGTGTTAAGCAGAGTCTTGTTCAACTGGTCTAAGGATGAAATGCATTATTCACCAGCTTCTGCACTCTCCAGTGCCCAAAGAAACATGGGCAATGTAGTGATTCTGCCCCAGAAGAAAAATTTGAGAGGATCCTGGATTCAGAGGAAACGTGGATAATGACACTGTGCACTGAAGAGATCTCACGAAGGCAACATTCTAGACACAAGTGGCTTCAAGCTGCATCCCCGGAACCATATTCTTTTAACAGGTAGTCCCTGCTCATAAAACCGTGTGCCTGGAAACTTCTCATCAACGTTTTACTCCTTCCTCACCCAAAAGTTCTGGTTTTTTTTTTTTTTTTTTTGTTGTTGTTGTTGTTGTTCATTTGTTTGGTTGTTTTTTGTTTGTTTGGTTGGTTGATTGTTTTGCATTTGGACTTCAGGAATTTGTGGGTTTTTCCACCTTCCTGAAGGATCATGATTGAGTATCCAGCTTCTTGGCAAGATGTAGTTTTGTTCTAAGTAGTGAAGAAAAGTATGACTGTATGATATAGCTTTGAAATTAGTACAATATGTGTTCAGTTATTTGTAAAGCCCCCGGGTTGAAACATAGATCGCCTGTTATTATCCCATTCATCCAATTAAGGTACACAATCCAATGGCTTTTGTTATGTGCACAGATTTGGACAACTATCAGCACAGTCTCAATCACCAGCAAAGAGAGAACTCTCCAACCGTTAGTACTAATGCTCAATTCCTTTTCCACCCCTGTGCCTAGGTAATTGTTTTTAGACTTTCTTTCTCTTCATATTGCCTATTCTGGAATTTTCATCCTCCTATATATTCGTAATTATCCCCCCCCACACACCTTCAGGGTGATCCTTGATTATTTCTCAGAAAATTCATCCTTTAAACTTCCCAGGGAAAAGTTAGAGTTGTCCAACTCTTTTTTTTTTATTAAAGATTTATTTATTTTATTACAAAGTCAGATATACAGAGAGGAGAGACAGAGAGGAAGATCTTCTATCCGATGATTCACTCCCCAAGTGAGTGCAACGGCCGGTGCATGCCAATCTGAAGCCGGGAACCAGGAACCTCCTCCAGGTCTCCCACGCGGGTGCAGGGTTCCAATGCATTGGACCGTCCTCGACTGCTTTCCCAGGCCACAAGCAGGGAGCTGGATGGGAAGTGGAGCTGCCGGGATTAGAACCAGTGCCCATATGGGATCCCGGGGCATTCAAGGCGAGGACTTTAGCCACTAGGCCATGCCACCGGGCCCACAGTTGTCCAGCTCTTATCCCTGCAACTAGATAATCGAAGGCAGGTGAGGTCTTGGTGAAGAAATGTCAACAATGGTGCCTGATGCCATTTGAAATGAGGATTGACTGTCAGTCTACATCTTGTAATGACTGTGATGAACTGAAAGTTCTTGCTACAAGAGACATGGAGTGTGAGTGAAAAATAAATCTTCATGAACATAAGGTAATAGTATCTGGGGGTGCTTCTTACTGTAGAAGAACCTAATTTGACTTTATAATACTACCTCAGTCTGTGACTAAGGTGAATGCAGCTACATTCTTTGTGCCTCATTGTTCGTGTTGGGGTCCATGCATTGGGTGTGGAAGACATGAAAGTGTGAACAGAACTGTTCCATTGCAGGCAAGGCCACAAGAAATTTCCCACTGCATGGCCAGGCCTGGTTGGATTTCTCTGCATCTACCTGAAGGCATTTCCACCTCCCTTCACATGAACACCAGACAACCCCTCTGAGATTTCTGTAATCTATTTAGCTATTGTATGCCACTGCAGAGTTGGTCTTTATTATCAATGTGAGCTTGAAAGTTGATGTTACTGATAATGTCTTAGCAAAAGGGCCTTTTACTATTCGTGCTGTCTCAGCTGCCCCCATTGATCATATGTTAATAAAAGGTATAGTAGGAATCCAGGCTTAGGGTTTTCCTCCCCCATTGACCATATGCTAATCAAGGGTGTTAAGTCCCTAGGTATAGTGGGAATCTATTCTTTCCCTCTTTCCTTGATCTTTAGGTCCCTCCTTCTATGATGCACTTCCTCCCTTAACTGATTCAAGACTAAGTTGTAGAATGAGGATTGTAATAGGAATGTGTTACTGATTTATATATGCCATCTATTGAGAACTTCCTGAGCACAGGATTAGGATGGCTAATATCCTGCCTCAAGGTGAAACAATTGGCAGAACTATCCTTAGGAATGCCTGCTTGACCAGGTGTGAAAAGTCGGTGGCAGATTTGTGAAGGCTTCTGTATAAATAAAGTGAACAGCTTTCTCTCATTGTCCATTATGATCCTGAAATTGTACTGGTCCATTTCTTTTCTACACCTATTCCATGCACCGTTCTCGAGTTCTGAACTCAGCTGGAGCTGGACTTCGGCAGTAAGTATCAGTAAATGAAAAATGTCCTAAACTAATAGTTGTTAGAATGGTTAACTAAATTATATTAAAACGTAAATCTAGGATAGTTCTAAAATTTGCTATCCACTCAATGAGTCTTGATTTCTTTATTTTACCCAGTCTTTCTCCTCAACATATACATACATTTATACATATAAAACACTAAGCTTGCATATCATTTATGAATATGTTTCTAATAATATGCCAAAATGGAATTCTTGCTGACTACAAATAAGTAAGTTAATGTTAGTAAAGGGACGCTTAAGAAGCAACAGATATTTGTTCTGACCTCAAGCAGCTTGACAAGTCAACCAGAGTTACAGAATTTTAAAGGTAAAAATCCTGATTGAAGGTAGGAAAGGTATCATGCTGGATATATCAGGTTTGCACATGTAAACCTGAATATTACAAATAAGAAAGTTTCTTTTTCAACAAGAATCTAGTATTATAACTAAAGAGAAATAACATAACGATTGACAACATTTATACAATGCTAAAAGTGGTATAATAAAGATATGAGCAAAGTGTATTGGGAACAGTGTGAGTGATGAATTATATGTACTTAATTAGAGTTGAATTCATTTAATCAGAAACAAAAGAGACAAGTATTTATCAGGCAGACACAGAAGAGGAAAAAAAAAAAAACAAAGGTCTGGGAGACCATGCTTTCTTTGAAAAACGATAGACTATGGGTGCTGGAGTTAAGGAAAGAAATGGGAACCAAGTAGCAACTGAAGTATACAGCGAGATTAGTTTGGACTCTGAGTTAGTAGCTGTGTAATGGAAACAGAACTGCATTCTGGATAGGAAGGGACATGATCAAATTGTTGTAGAAAGAGAACTTGGCTAAATTACTAGTGACATAAGGCACATACAATTGGTTTTTAAAAATTTCTGGTGAGAAAATTATGAAGAATCAGGTGTGGCAATGAACTCAGGAATGAAAGTAAGGAGGTAGATGCATGAGCTAAGTCTGGATAGGATCAAGTTAGGTACATACTGAGTGAGGGACAGAGAGCAGCTAAAACAATTGTATTCTTAAAATTGTTACACATGAATGGATGATCCTGACACATACAAAAAATAGGGAACAAAGAAAAAATACATAAATAAACTTGTTGGCTGTGAGCAGTATAAATTTGGCTTTGGATTTGTATGAAATTGTTATACAAATCAGTGAGGTGGATACAAAGAGTTCTTGCAAAATGTAATGAAACAATGAAAAGTTTATATGGACTATTTGAAAATCATTTATATGTCAAATATGGATCACAACATTGAAGTGAATGACTATGTAATTGCAATAGCACTTCAGAATCAGAATGTTACCAACAACATAGGACGCAACTTCAAAGGGTTTATCGTAAAAAGAAACTAAAAGCAAAATTATTAAGTATGAGCTATTGCTCAAGAAGGACTCCATAAAATTCAACACAATTTTATAATCTACAATACTAGTCATTTGGTCTATCCCCCAATAAACTAAGGGTCGTGGGAATTTAATCAGACCAGTGCCATATTTTTCCATTATTAATTATAGAAAAATTTTATGCTATTTAAAGATTCTATTTTAAGATGAAGAAAGAAAAATAATTTAGAAGTTGATAAATTGGACCTTAAGGTGAAGGTCTAATGATTTCCCACAGAAACTTGCACAGCATTTCTCTTGTTTGACGAGACGAATGAGTGAAGGTCTTGTCAAGGTGGAGAAGGATTCTCTACTGAAGCTTCGCTGGGCACTTTCTGCTAATACTTCAATTAACTTCTCAAAATATGTTCATAATAATAATATTAAAACTCTTTAGCCTTTCAGAAAGTCAATAAGAAAAAGGCCTTCAGAATCCTGTGTAAGATGGTTAGCTTTGCTTTGGACCTTCTGTGGCTCACTGAATCATTTCCAGGTTCACATAACCATTGGCTTGATTGCATATGATCTTCAGGATTGTACTGGCAATGTTAGGTTTCATTTCTTGGTACAGTCCTTTAGGATTTTGATCCCATTTGTTCATTAAAAGCTCTTGTCTGAAGGTGATCTGATATGCTTTTGTCA
This sequence comes from Ochotona princeps, assembly GCF_030435755.1. Lineage (NCBI taxonomy): Eukaryota > Metazoa > Chordata > Mammalia > Lagomorpha > Ochotonidae > Ochotona > Ochotona princeps. The sequence goes on along the minus strand of NC_080840.1, from coordinate 11,558,030 downwards.
CCCATTGGCAAAAGCTTTTTCATGTTTTAGCTTTTCACTAAAAGTCATGTAAGTTAAATCAGTTCAGACATCTGGGGTGTTACAATGCTGTCTCTACTTTCAGTTACTGGTGCTCTCCCATGAAAGCACAAATAAGATGTTTACCTCACAAATTTATGTGAATCTTCTAACCCTAGTGACTTCATCTCAAAAATAGTCTGATACCTCCTTAAACTAAATAATTATTTTTAAAGTTCTGATTTATTTCTTTATGCATGATCCGTACGATCTCACTATTCTTAAATAAGCTTCACTTGAGGTCCGTGTTAGCTTCTCTTTTACAATTCACATTGCTCTGACAGACATGGTTTCCAAACTGATATTTAAACCTTTTCAAATGGCTTAAAGTACATCCCATTCAGACATACAATAATAGCCTAGTTTAAGTTTACTTCCATCTACATTTGGATTAATTTAGCTCACAGGGAATATCTGAGCTAGATATTTGCAGCTGAACTTTTCAGAGAATGTAGTATCTACTTGGCAGTCATCAGCTTAATGGAGATGACTCAGAAAAGCATGTGTTTGAGAGCATCAAAATCAAAACCTTTATGAATACTTGTAATTACAGTATGAATGCTTTGTACACAAAGGATTACCTGAGGAACATTAGACTCAGGAGGTAGTGATATGGTAATCACTGAAAGATACTTTCAAAGAAAGTACACCCCAAACTTAGAACACTGTTAGTATCACTACTATCTGTAACTTAAAGCAGCCCATTCAAAGGATGAAGAAGAAATGAGAATGGGTGAATAAAAATAAGGCAGCCTTAACAAGAAATCCATTTGTTTTGTTTGTATTTGTTAAACAGAAGACAAAATTTGGCTGAGGGATTGATGTTTCATACAAATTAAATGGGAGAAAAGCATGTTCACAGAGGCAAAGGAGTGGTATGAAACCTACCTACCATGGGAGTGATAGAAAAATAATGTGGTCACACTCTTTAATAACATTAGAAAATATTTTTGCTTGAGCCCCACAATTTTGTAATTTATTTGGATTTAGTATTCACAACAATCCTAGAAAGGGGGATATTTTGCTGCCTTTTGGTTTTCACAACGACACGCTTAGAGTTATTTTTATAATCACAGGCTTAGATATCCTGTAGGTAAAGAATTCAACAAATGCTAAGTATAAAGAATCACTGTTCCTCAGGAGTGTTGATAAGGATTGTAAATAATAATCAAATCGCAAAATGGTAACTTTGCTAATGTAAATTACATTGTTTGTATATTAGTTGCTACAAATCAGGAAAATATGCGGCGTTTGTCTTTTTGAGACTGTTTCACTTCACTCTGCATGATGGCTTCCATATACATTCATTTTGTTACAAAAGACAGGGTTTAATTCTTTGTGATGACTGAATAGTATTCCATATTGTGTATACAACACATTTCCTTTATCCAGTGAGCATTTGATGGGCTTCGGAGTCGTTTCTGTATTTTAGCTGTTATGAATTGAATTGCAATAAGCATGGGGTGGAAGTGACTCCAGGATCTTTTTTGAATCCATTTGTCAAAGATTAGCTGGTTGTGGATAGGTGGATTTACTTCTGGGAAAGAGCATGTTTTAGGGAGAAAGAGAAAATTAACTATTTCAGAAGGTAAAGTTCCCATAGTAAAATAACTAAGAAATGACCGTTAGATTTAGTAGTAAGCTATTGTTCAATTAAATCAGAAAGCCTGAATTTGTGCAATATGAGGACCAGTTGTACTTCAAAAGCACCAAGAAAGGATTACACTATATTCAATGGAAGTATTTGTTATTTCTCTCCTATAAATAAAAATCTTCAAATAGCTCATTATTCAGAAGAGCTGTTATTTGCTCAGCCATGTTTCTTTTTCCCCAAAGAAAAACTTGTCTGAAATTTTTGAAATTCAGCTCCAGCTTCTTTAAATTGTAGAGAAATTAAAGAGATGTAAAAATATTTGAATTTTACAAAGCATCTAGATTTTTTACCAACACTTCTCTTTTGCAAGTTATTGCCCATATCTACATCAATAGAAGAAATGTTTCATTTTTAAAAAGATTTATTTTATTTTTTATTGAAAAGTCAGACATACAGAAAGGAGTATAGACAGAAAGGAAGATCTGTCATCCATTGATTCAACATCACAAGGAGCTGCAACGGTTGGAGCTGCGCCAATCTGAACCCAGGAACCCGGACCCTCCTCTGGGTTTCCTATGTGGGTGCAGGGTCCCAAGGAGTTGGGCTGTCCTCAACTGCCTCCCCTGGCCACAGGCAGAGAGCTGGATTGGAAGTGGGGCCACCGGGATTAGAACTGGCACCCATATAGGATCCTGGAGTGTGCAAGGTGAAGACTTTATCTGCTAGACTACCACGCTGAGCCCAATGCTTCACTTTTATTAAGTCTTTCTTCAGTGGTTAACTTAGTTTCCACATAAACAGCTTTTATATACTCATATCTATCAATTTAAAGCATATCCATGACATGAATACATAGGTTTAGGAACAAACATGATTATTCATGAGACTAAAAAATAATTAAGGAAGACTAACTGCTTGCTGGCCCAGAATATTGAATATAGTATGAATATCAGCACATTTCCTAATGGAAAAAAACATTTTAAATGAAAACAGAACAAAATGAATTTTAAATATCTATTCACTTATAATTTCTATCCTGGCAATTATTTATTCATTCATTCCATTGATTTTTTTATATCATTGCATTACATTACACAGCATTTAATAGTTACTGTCATTAGGACATTTTAGACTGTCTTCTTAGTTTTCTTTAACTTATTTTACTTATATAAAGTGAACAGAGTTCATGTATTTCACAATACAGACTTAGAAAAATAGCTGTTCATTTTTGTAGGATTTACCACTTGTCTAAGAAGGTGAGATGGCTTACAATACTATGGTGTGTGTGTGTGTATGCATACATATAAGCATATTATATATGTATGTATATGTATGTGCATATATACATACACACACAGACATACACACATCTGTGTTGTAGAATCAGTCATTATTCCCTTTTTGTTAATAACAAACAAAACAAGGTTAATGAAAGTGGGCATACTAAGTGAAGTTCCACAGAGAACAAACTGAAATCTATCTTTTATGCCAAGAGATACATAAAAATGATCATTCCTTTGTGCCTCCAATAAGATAGCAAGGAAAAGTTCCAAAGAGAACTATACGGGATAATAGAATCATCCCATATGCTGATTTATACATGAGTGACACAGGTATGTCCATTTGCAGAATTAATTGGACAGAATTCTTAGGCAAGAATTGTTCAGCAAACACAAGTAAGTTTCTGGCTATTTAGCATTAGATATGACAGTGCTTGACTGTGAAACCAGCTTTTGCAATGACAGATCAGACTGTTTCTCCAAGCCACAGACTTGGGCCGAAAGCTGCTAGGCAATCTACTGTCTGACCTTTAGAAAGATGGTAAGGTTCTTGTAACCATCTGGCCATCTTCCTTTGCAGTTGTAGCCATCTAAGCCTCAGTGCAAAACCATGCCCTATTTGGGATCCTGTGTTGAATGCTGGTGAATTTTCCAGCACATCATATATTTTAAGATTTGAACAATGTGAGAACTCTGGTGAAAGCAGCTTCCAAGATCCTGAATGAGGCAAAGGACCAAGACAGCTTAAAATAAGTCCTGTAAAGGAAGTGGGTTCACTTATCAGAATCTAGAGTCACTCTAATGACACTTTTGACAACAGTGTTTAGGTGATTGATGCTGCTGAGCTGATAATAGGAGGTGATGGCCCTATAGGAATGACATTTTGGCAAAATGTAACATCTTCTGACTAACAGTTCATTTCTCACAAGGTTCTATTCATGGACTGAATATTTATACACTCTCATTAGTCTTCCATGAATCTAGGTCTGTATATATCCTGTGATTTCCAAAGTTTAGTTTTGCATACATAAACAGAATTTGCATTCCCAAAGCACTGGAGACCTAAGTCAGGAACAATCAGGACAAGGAGCAAGATGTTGGCTGCTGGCTCTTAGCCCTAAGTCCTGGGCTGGGCTGGGCTGGGCTGGAGCCGTGGTGCGGTGTTAGACACCTATTCTATTGTGCTTAGACACCCGAAGACATAGGAAAAGCAGATAGACACCTTAAAGAAAGACCATGGTATAGGTATCCCAGCTCTCTGATACTGTGTTTTGATGTTTATTGTGAATTCACATGTGCTAAATAGGGTCATTTTTCACTTTCCAGAAGTTTTGAGACCATCCTCAACAGTTAGAAATGTTTTCGTATGTATTACATCACCCGTTATCTTATATTTATGCCTTATACGCAAGGTCATAACAGGAATTTTCTGCTAATTCTCAAAAGTAGAAAGGAAGATGAAGTTAGAAATGAGTTAATGGATTGTAAGAAATCACTTTGGTTACCAATAAAACTCATTGAGAAAAACTACAAAACTACATAGGATTCTGTTTCTGCTTCTTCAGGGCACTCAGCTGACATGATAATGTGTTCTACTGTTGGGAGCACTGCCCGAGTGCCCTGCCCTAAGATGGCGCCTGGCTTAAGGCCAGGAGGCTGCAGGAAGATGGAAGGGCGCAGGTGAGGCAAATCTACCTCCTCCCCAGGTCCTGGCCTGGAGGTCGCAGGTGAGGCAAATCTGCCTCCTCTCCAGGGCCTGCCCAATCAGGTAGCACCCAGTGGACCCATGGGGAAAAAGGATATATAAGCAGCCCGCTTTAGGCGAAAAGAGGGAGCTCGCTTTTTCCTTTTCGGGCAGCTACCCTTTTTCATTGGCCTTTGTTTTCTTGGTTCGGCTGAGTGTGTGTGTGTTCATGCGGTATGTGTGATCAACGGTGGGGGTTTCGGCTAAGGGGCAAGTCGAGTCGACTGGCTGGGAGATCGACTGGTTGGAAGAATAAAGTGCCTCTTGAAGCAGAGCCTGAAGTGTCGGGTGATTTCTTCCGCGAAACGGGAGACCCCGATATTCTACTACCTTGAGTTTGCTTTCTAAAATTTCCTGGGTATCAAATCTGAGTGACGTAGGCAGGAGATTTACTCTCATAGTCCTGGAGGCTGGAGACTGAGGTTGGAGGGTCTGTGTCCGGAGGGCTGTGAGGGAAGGATGAGTTCTGTAGTTTTCAACAAGCTCTTTACACTACTCTCTTTACCCTTTACAACATTTCGTTCCTGAGCATAGCTTAATTTATATTTTCACTTTTAGCACAACACCGAGTATATCAGCTTAGAGTCCATCCTGATAGTTTAAAACTGATAGAATTCAGGCTTGCTCAGGGCCACACAGCAAACTCGCCTCTACTTCATCTCAAGAATCTTGTTAACATTCAGCTAAATCAAGTCACCTGAAATACAAGACATACGTCTGTTTCTTTTTATCTCTTCTACAAGTCCGTAGTAGTGGGTAGTCTCACTCAAAGCATTTGGTTCAATTTTGTCCTTTACCAAGTGATTAAATCACAAATAATTATCTTGAAAATAATTTCTCCCTGTCCACAAAAGCAATCTTTAAATTTTCCTCATTTCTATCCATGGGATGTATCCAGAGGAGCCTTGAACTGTGGGTCTTCTTATTAATCTGCCTGTAGGTGTTGCCTGTGGATGACAGAGTGGCACTGGGACAGGTTTTTAATGGACATTTTCCATGAGCATAAGAATGCAGTGCAAAGCAGAGCTTCCAGAGGCATTGAATGCAATAGATACATCTCATCTAGTGTTGCAAACAGAACTCGGATTATTATTACAACCTCGATGTCTACTAGAACCAGAAAGAACATCTTGCTTTGCAGAAATGGGGAAGGAACCATGCTGGGAAAAAGACTTCAGCCACAAAATTTAATTTTAGAAAAGAACACGTTTGTGCTTCCTAAGTAAACCTTATGCCTATCTCAACAGAGATTAGTTTAGTGAAAGGACAGAGAACAGCAGAAGGAAGCGACGGTCCTTAGGTAAACTCGGAGAAACTAAAGGGAAACATTCTAGACTTAGGACTAGAAGCAAGTCGCACATTTTCACCTAAGGGCCAGATCTGAGTTGCAGCACCAGAAATAGTCTTGAATGAGCAAAGAAAATCTCAAAAGTATGCCTTTTCTTGCTTCTTCTATTTCCCGCACTCTCCCCATAGAAACCAACCCTTATCAGCCACAGGGCACTTGGACAGCACAGGTTCAATCTTTGAAGAGAGTGCTCAGTGGACCAGTTGAACGATCATGTCTCGAAAGTGTAAGAGTGAAGCTAGAGGAGCTGGGTGTAGGGGATAGGTTTATGATTAGCGACATCCTCATATCAGTCTTGTAGATAATAAAACTGATATTAAAGCAATATAAAAATAGTAATAAGATTTCTTCTGTCTCCTGTGTTTTATTTCTAATTCATCTCTGAGCTAAGGGCCAATGGTGTATTTATGACACCCTACCCAAATCTCAATAGATTAAATGAGTTAATGCATGAAAAACATCCATCATCGTGTCAGGAGTTTTATCAGCATCAATAAATGCTGACTACTTCCATCAGGTCGGCCTGTGCAGCTCCTGTCGTAATAGGCACCATAGGAATTCCAGAGAGGCCAGACAAGCATGAACTGGGAGTGCGAGTGTGGGCTGCTGTATGAGTGCCTGCTTGTCAAGCAGCACTGGCTCTATAACCACATTATGGAGTGACAGTAATATGGGCATGTTGGTTTTAAAAACATAATGTCAAAAATAAAATAAAATAAAATAAAAACATAATGTCATTCCTTTTACTGTAATGTATTTTCTGAAATTTAACAGATTTCTTCAGATTGGGATCTATATGAGGCATAGTAACAGCCTTTCTCTCATTTGGCTATTCATCTGGTTAGGGCTGTAATTATCATAACCTGTGTGCTACAACCAATTTTAGAGCTATACAAAAGGGAAATATGTACATCTTAGAGTAAGGTCTTAATTTGACGTTTTTAAATACAGTGAGATGGAAGATTTAGGAGTCTACATGAGTTTTATTTTTATCCCTTTGCATTACCAAAGGGCATTTGGCACAACTTGCCCTATTCTTTCTATTTTCAACAGATTCATTGGGCATATTTTTGAAATTTTGAGAAGTCCTGTGGTACAAGCAGATAGAACTCCCTGGAATAAAAAGACAAGCAAACATAAATTTTCTAAAATGTACAACTAGGGGCTGACCTTGTGTTTTTTTGTTGTTTGTTTTCTTTTTGTTTTTTCTTTTGTTTTTTACTGCAACGCTTAAACTGAAGGAGATCCTAACATCTTAAGATTACAAAGTAATAAATCCCAATATGAGGCCCAAAAATTAGGTTTCATTATCTTCTTAATGAATTCACTTTCACCCAGAGGCAGGATCTGCAGGGACCTCAGGATGACGGCATCCAATCATTCCTTCCTTTACCTCTCAGGCAGCAGTGTTGACCACGATGCACCTGCCAATCACAGGATCTGCAGGGACCTCAGGATGACGGCATCCAATCATCCCTTCCTTTACCTCTCAGGCAGCAGTGCTGACCACGATGCACCTGCCAATCACAGGATCTGCTTTCATTTGATACTTGGGAGCTCCTTCTGTGATCTCTAACAGAAACATTAAACATCAGGAAGACAAAGTTTCTAGCTCAAAACTTTTTCTGGCTAAATGCTGCATGTTACCTTTCCCTGCGACTATGTGCATGTGATTGGTATCTTTTAGGAATATAAATTCACAATCTAAAATATATGAATCAGAATCATTGTTCTCAGTAATTGTCAAAGAAAAGAAATCCAACATATAATTAGTGAAGGAATCAGCCTGAAATGGCTAAACGTTACATGATAGTGTATTCATATGACATTCTGGAAAAAATAAAGCCATGGATGGAATAGTCTGTGGTTGCCCTCAATTAGGTGGAGGAAGAGATGTGGGTGGAGAGAAGAAGGGATTTTTAGGGAAAAGGTCCCATGTGACACTTAACACTGGGTACTTGTTATCACATGTTTGTCAGAGTCATTATTTATTTCTAACAGATCAGGAGGATGTGAGGCTCAAAAATTAGACCCTGTCAGATTGGGCATCCCAATAGGACTCTTTACTCACAGAAACATCTCCTGGTGGAAGTGGTGAGGTAGCTCTCTCTGGGGGACTCCTATGCTCATAGAAGGCCCCTGATGGTAGAGCCTAAGGCCATAGTCTCATTCTAAAGATATAAACTCCTAGCACTCACATATTGGGGATTATATCCCTTGGGCATTGGATTAGGGAGGGACACAAATGTCCAAACTGAGGTTTATCTGGGGCTGGGGAATGCAGACATTCAAATCACAACTCCATAGATGGTGCAATATGAAGCAAGAATCCTTATGTAAACGGAGAATATTGAGTAAGGTCAGTCAGGGAACAAAGCCTTTCCTCTACCCTCTTAGGTTCAGTACTTGGGAAACTATACATATAGAATAAAAAGACAAAAGGCAAACGTTTCTTACTACTGTTTGCATGCTTGCAGAAAAGAAGTGACATTCAGTGAAGACTAGACTCAGGGACTTACACATCATTTTAACAAAAGAAAGGGCTTGAAGCACCAAGGAATGGTAAACTCTCGAAACACTGCATTGCAAAATCACAGGTTTGCAGAGATGCCAGTGTGAGCAAGCCTCTGGGACAAGCTGTAGAAAAACATAGCTCAAAAGTTATGTGCAGTACATAATAGTTGACTATATAATCGACAGTACATGAATTCAGAACTGTCTGTGATTTCACTGTGCTATAATTCTGTTGTTACTTTAAAGTGCACTTTTTCCTCTTACACAATAAAGTTACAGAGGCAGCAGTTTCATGTAGCTTGTAAATTACCGCGTGTTCTGATTACATCAAGTGGGCATGCACAGTGATTGTCCTACACCATATAAGCTTATGGAAGTATGCACTTTTGTATTTGCACGCAGATAAAATCGCCTAATGACACACTTCTCAGAATGTGTCCTGTCATAAGCTATGCATGACTGCACTTAATATGCAAAGTTATTCCTCAAAGGACTAACCTTGCTTACATACCGCAGTGCTGAATTTTTAAGTTCATCGCTTGCTTCACAGGTTTTTCTGAAACTTGATCATGTTCTCTCTTACTCTCAAAGTTTTGGAAGCTAGATAGCTAAGGTCAAAGAGCCAGCACTTGTGGTGCGTGTAATCAACTTGCCTCCTGGCTGCTCGCTGCTAGACGGCCTCCCTCTGCTGTGTACTCACAGACTTTCCTTGGGGCTGTGTTCCTGAAGAGAAGAGGAGCTGCTCCATAGTTTAGAAAGGACACCACTTGCACATGAATGTGACTTTCCCATGACCAATACTAACAACCCTCTCTCTAACGACAGAGTTGGTTTCAATTTGTAAAGCGGGGAGGCGGTTAAACAAGCTTTTAGTCCACAACAATACACTTAATATTGGAAAACTGGCTTTTGAAAAGATCTGAAATTCCCGTTCCTCTTTCAGTCATAGGCACATCATTTCTCTCAGCACAGTCTCCACAGCCACCAGTAGTATGCAGTATACACGCTGTTATTACATACAGTTTAACAATGGAGATTAGTTAGATCCACTCCTCCTGCAAAAAACCTTTGATAGATCAAGGCGATCTTTTCATGCTGTCATGCTGTCCTCACGATTCTCACAGAACTTCCCACACGCTCAGCTCCACGCCTTCCTCTTCACCTAGAATGTGTTCTGTGGCATCAGAGCCTTGGTGACTGGATCTCACGCAACATTAAATTTCCAGTATCCACCAGAGTACCTGGTGCATTTTTAAAAGATTGTTTTACTTACTTCAAAAGCATAGTTAGAGAGGAGAGAGAGCAAGAGTGAGGGCATGCGCACGAGAGGAACTGTATAGATGGCTGTAACAGCTGGGGTGGGGCCAGGCCAGAGCCAGGAGCTATTGTCAGGCCTCCCATGTGGGTGGCAGGGCCAATCACAGCTCCCTGTCCCACGCTACTAGCAGGAAGTTGGATCATAAGTGGAGTAAGTGAGACTCACATTGGTACCCTTATGAGACTCTTGCATTGCAGGCTGCCTCTTTACCTGCTATGCTACAATGCCAGCTCCAACCCAAAACATGTCAGTGTTTACTGGCTTATTACTGTTTAATGAGTGAGGTAACCAAGGAATTATAAAATTAGTTGCCTTCTATAATTTCTCTATGCTGCAGACACATTCAATTCCTTTATTCTGCGTCCTCAGTTGCTGTGTAACTGCTCAGGCTCCCGAGCCTCCATCATGGCATCTTTATTCTGCACACATACATCACCTTTGAGACCATCTGCTCTGTTGTTAAGCTGCTCCATTTTTAGAAAAACTCTTGAAGCAGAAACTTCACTGCATGCATCTTTTAACGTTAGGGATTTACTCGACCATCTGGAGCAAAACAAACTGACTCTTTCCTTTACAAAATATTCTTTCCTGTACTAAAGACAACTGTGCGTAATTTTAAAACCTTTGTTTTATTTTTAACTGACAAATAGTCTTTGTGTATAATTATGGCATACAATATGATGCTATAATAATGTGTACATTACAGAATGATTAAAGTAGGTTAGTTAACATTTACATATGTTTGTGTATATGTATTTATGTACATTTCACATTTTACTTCTTTACAAAGAAAATATTTAAGATCAACACTTTCGGCAATTTTGAAAAAATGCAACAGTTTCTTAGCTAAAGTCACTATGCTAGCCAATAAATTACTAGAAGTTATTTCTTTTATTAGTGAAACTCTGTTTTCTTTGATTAATTTCTCCTCCTTCCCTGACTTACCTATCCAGCTTTTGAAAATCATCAAAATTTCTTCTCCCCTTCTTATAAGTTTGACCTTTTGAATTTCATCCTATAAATCAGATCATGTGGAACTTGTCTTATTTTGTGTCTGATACATTTTATTTACATCATGTTCTCTAGTTTATTCCATGTTATACTTGACAAGATTCTTTTTCAGTACTTTGTATCTGTGTATGAATATACATATACATTTAAGTAATAATACACATATAGTAACATCACATTTTCTTTCTCATTCATCCCTTTGTGATATCTAGGTTAACTCTATGTATTAATCATTCTGAGTAGTGCTATAATTGATGCAGTAGTCCTGCTTGGAAACATTGATTTTGTATCTTTTGCATATATACTCAGAAATGGAATCATTGGATGTTACGTTATTCAGCTTTTACAGGATCCTGCTTGCTGTTTTCCAAGATGGCTGCACTAATCTACATTCTCAGCAAGAGCATACAGGAATTAGCTTTTTTCCACACACTCATCAGACTTTATTATCTTTCAGGTTTTTGGTAATTACTGTTTTAGCATATATTAAATAATATTTCATTGTGATTTAATTTTCATTACTTAGTGATTAGTGACATTGAGCATTTAATCATCCACATATTGAATATGTGTAAGTGTCCTAGGGATATTCTTTCACACCTTTAGCCTATTGTTAGAAAAGTTGTTTGTTTCCATTACTGATAGTGTAGGTTCCTTATATAGTTTACATAGTGGCCTCTTTTTAGATGTATGACTTGAAATCTTTTCTTTGGATTATTCCTTGGGTTATTTATTTGCTTTGGTAATTATTTTCATTTTTAGGAGAAACACTTTATTTTGTTATGTATCAATAACTAATAGGCTAGATCTTTTTTTTTTAAGGTTTATTTGTTTTATTGGAAAGGCAGATATACAGAGAGGAGCAGAGACAGAGAGGAAGATCTTCCGTCTGATGGTTCACTCCCCATGTGGCCGCAGTGGCAGGTGCTCTGCCGATCCAAAGCCAGGAGCCAGGAACTTCTTTCCAGATCCCCCATGCGGGTGCTGGATCCCAAGGCTTTGGGCCGTCCTTGACTGCTTTCCCAGGCCACAAGCAGGGAGCTGGATGGGAAGTGGAGCTGCTGGGATTAGAACCGCTACCCATATGGGATCTCAGGCACATTCAAGGTGAGGACCTTAACCTGTACGCTGTCACGCCAGGCCCTAGATTTTATTTTAATTCTTGGACATAGGGTGTGGCACTGGTCAAATTTCAATATTCTTTATATAGAAATATAATTTTCAGTGCCATTGATTGGTTTCAAGATACGACATCAATAAATTAGATCGGAAGCATTTCTACATATTACCAATGAACTATCAAAACCGAAGCTAAGAAAACATTTTCAACAATAATTACATTAAAATAATAATAAGTGTTACTGGGAGGAAATATTATATAATATTGTTTTTGCAGTTAGAGCAAAAGGTTGAATTTTTTTTTGTTTTCTTTTTCTGTTTCTTTTTTTTTTAAATAAAGCAAACATTTATTAAACTGTGATAAAAACATTCCATCAAATTACAAAACCTGAGTAAGAAAAACAAACGGCACATGCTTAACTAGTTGACATTCAAATAAAATTTGCATTCCCAAAATATTATACAGTAATTAGAAAATACCAGCCAAAGTAATATTAGGATACTTTTACGTGCGGTCTCAACAAATTTGAACAGAAGCAAATTTTAACAAAGGTAAATTTTACAGTGAAACATAGCAGCAGATGAAGGATCTTAACATGTTTATTTTACTGCTATTTGACACTATGATACAAAAATAAGAGGATTTACTTGACATTTTTAATAAATATCTCATGGGCTGTTGAGTGCCTTACTAGTGAAAAGATTTAACTGGCTAATCTCATCAATCCATTTTGTACATTTAAGTAAGCATCAACTCTGCTCTACATAACTCTTAATGCAATTCACAGCACACAAATGGTTATCATATTAAATACATAATCAACTCGGACTTCTCAACAACGAGGAAATTAGTAAACCATCAAATGGACTGCTTACCATACACTTTCCTCGTAACTAAATAACACACAAAAAAATCAAAATAATATTTGTCATCACTCTAAACTATCGCCAGCAACTGACGGAAACTGCCAATTTGCCATATTCATGTTCACAACATGCTAAATATACTCTGCTGTTACTTCATCCATGGAATGCCTACATGCCTAGAACAGAGAATTTTCATCATCTCTTCCCGTAGGACCTGACTTGCAGCAATCTATATTTAGATCAGAACTCCATGGGCACTTGATGAACTCCACCTTTCCATGTTGGCTTCCTTATATGAGAGAGAATATATGGTATTTATTCTTTTGTGATTGACTCATTTCGCTGAGCATAATAGTTTCTAGTTGGGACCACCTGGTTTTGAATAGAATAATATCGTTCTTCTTGACAGCTGAATAATATTCCATTGAATAGATGTACCACAGTTTTTTTAACCATTCTTCCTTAGACGCACATCTGGTTTGTTTCCATGACATTGCTATTGTGGATTGTGCTGCTGTGAATATAGGATTACAGATCCCCTTCTCATATGCAGATTTTACTTCTGTTGGGTATATTCCTAAGAGCGGGATTGCTGTGTCATATGGCAGCTTTATTTGCAATTTTCCAAGCACTCTCCATATGGATTTCCACAATGATTGTACTAGCCTACACTCCCACCAGCAGTGATGGAGGGTACCTTTTTCCCCACATCCACGCCAGCATGTGTTGTTTTTCGAATTCTGAATGTAGGCCAGTCTCACAGG